>NC_046301.1:51107713-56107713 GCF_004115265.2 Rhinolophus ferrumequinum
GCCAGCACCCTCCCAAGGTCCTGTGGGATACTGACCCATTTGGGGGGAAGAGATGGAGGCAGCGATGGCAGTCAGTGGCCCCTTGGGGGAGGGACCCCCTAGGGCCTCTGTGGGGAGGCTTCAGGTTGGTTCAGTTAAGTGGAAGCTCCCACTTCCGCCTCAAAACCTTGGGGCTGCCCCCACCCACAGTCCTGTGGGCCCCTGATGTCCTTCCCTGGCTGCCTGGGGGTTGGGGACGGGATTGTGTGAATCAATGAGTACGCGTATAAATAAATTAGTGGATAAAGTAATGGATGATTTCGTGAAGTAATGAATGAATGAGGGAATTAATAAATGACCGGCTGCATCCATGCTGCCAAGATCGGAAGCCCAGTTTTGACATTTTTCCTTAAAATTCCACAACAGCCCCCAAAGAGGGAGGCCTGTCCCCATTTTTTAGATGCACACACCAAGGCTCCGAGCAAAGCTTAGTTCCAATCTTGGGAAGACATACTGGAATCTACATACATCTTTGCTGGAAGACGGGGCTCCGAGTGCCTGGACGGTGTAGAAGCAAACTGGAGCTGGACCCCGGGGCTGCCGGGCCTCAAGGAAAGGGCTCAGGCTCCAGTGAGAGAATAGACTGAATGGGGGCGCGGCAGGCAGAGAAGGGAGCAGGGAAGAGGCGGGGTGGGGTGACGAGGGGCAGATTCCCACTCAAATCAGGAAGGGGCCCCAAGGAAGGAGCGTTCTCCCCCCCACCCCCACACGTGAGGCACTTAAACGCCAGCCCTGTCCCTCTCGGTCGTGGGGGCGGGGAGACCCCCCTCTGAACCTGAGGCCACTCCCCTGTACTCCCTAGCGCCTTCCATGTCTCCCCCAGCGCCCCCCCCTGCCCCCGCTGCCGCTGCCTCTCCCAGGAGGAAGTGGTGAGAATGCGGGGGAGGGCCCCCATTCTCACTTCTCCTGGGGCAAGGCGGGGCCTGAGGGTACCCTCCCGCGCCGCGAGAACGGACCCCCACCCACAGATGTGGGGGCCGGGGAGCCAGAGGAGCCGGGGAGCCCTAAATTCTCGGGGCTTCTCTGGTTCTCATCTAGAAAATGCGGGAAGAAACTCGACCTTGAAATAAGATTTGTTCGGTAAGAGGACCCCACCCCAGGCCCGAGGAGCTCCCCCGGGGCGGGGAGACCCAGCCGGACACGGACACGCCCAGCCCTGGAGGGGGTCTGGGCTGGGGCAAGGGAGAGCCGTCACAGTAAACAGGACTCCGATGGGGCGGGAGACGCCTTCCAGGAGGAGGGAATGCCGCAGGCAAAGGCCTGGAGGCTGGACGGGACCTCCCACCTGGCCTGGCGGCTGGCCCTGCACGGGACAGTCCCGCGTTGATCCCCCCACCCTGGCCTCTGGGGAGAGGAGGGATCTCGGGGTCCCGGGTCGGCAGGCGGCAACGGAAGAGTTAACCCTGCACGGCGGCGGGATGGAGTGGCGGGGGGGGGTGGGTGGCGTCAGCGCCGACGTCATGGCGAGACGGGGCCGTTGGACGCTGACGCTCGGGCCGCGCGGGAGGCCGTGGGTGTGTTGGGGAGGGTCCGCCCTCCAGAGTTCCCAATGCTGCGCCAACAAGGGGAAGCTGAGGCACAGGGAGGGGTGTGACCTAGTGGGCTGAACCCCGGCCGTCGGACCCCAGGCCGTCCCCGCCGCTTGCCCATGTTTTCCACTGCCGCCCTTACCACTCGCCCGTGCCCACGCCGAGACAGCCCCCAGGGTCGCCCAGCTGGGACCAATTTTTTTTTTTCTTGTTTTCCAGCGTGCAGACGAAGCCGCCCAAATGAGCGCTGAGCTGTGTCCCGGTTAGTTGCCACATCTGCGGGGTCCTCGTGTCCCCAACCGGACAATGGGAGAGAGCTGACATTCGCTGCAGAAGCACGGCTCATACTTAAGGGATGAGGAGGGGGATGGGAGGGGATTCCAACCCCGAGGGGCGGAAGGAGAACCGGGGAGCCCAGGAGTCTGAGTTGGGGACTGTGCGAGGCGGTATTCGAATCCCCAGCTGGCCCCGCTCCCCTCCTTTCTCTCTCCATCCTCCGCCCCCTCTCGTCCCTCCCCTACACTTCCCCCACATCTCTCCCTCCTCTCTCCTTCCCATCCCCCCCATTTGCCTAGCTTGGCTGCCCCGCGGGGCCGTTAATTAAATACAGGGCTGGGGGGGAGGGTCACTGCACGCGGTTAACCCCTTCCCGGCCAGACCCTGGAAGCCTGCCCGGGACAGGGGAGGGAGAGTGTCCGCTGCTGAAACCCCCTCCGCCCGGTACTTGAGGCCCTAGGATAAACCCATTTGATGAATGGGTAGATTGAGACTAAAAGGCCTGTTCCAAGGTTTTGGGCAAGGCCAGCTTAGTCAGGTCCCCCGATAGGAGCGCAGGAGCATCGAAATAGCGGGAATGAAAGGGGAGATAGTGACTGAGATGGAGAAAGGCAGAAATGAAGGAAAGGACAGAAGGAGAGGAAAAATCTAGTGGAGCTAGACAGACCCAGAGAGAAAGGAGAGGAGAGACAGCTGGGGAAGGCTTGGGGGTGGGGAGGGACATAGGGAGAGACACGTTTATCCATGTTTTTTTACTGGGATCCATGGCCCTTGGCTGGGGACTGGAACTAGTCTTCAGTCTCATTGGCATAAAGAGAAGATGACCCTATAAATCTCTACAGTGAAGATGCAGTGACTGTCTCCCAGGGCAACACAATTAGGGCTGGTGGGGACGCGGAGGCCCCAGGAATGATCAGTATGTATGGTGAGAGGGAACTCATAGGCCACCCCAACCTGGCCTGGGGGTTCCAGGGCAGGCTCCCTGGCATAGCTCACTGACCTCTGACTGGGCCTGAGCTGAGAGCCAATCTGCCCAGGGAGCCCCCACCCTGTCCTTGAAGCTCTGGGTCAGGTGGAGAGGACCCGACACTGGCTTTTCACTGCTTGGTTCCCCCTTCACTCTGCACACTGGCTACTGTCATTCTCTAGCTCAGTAAACTGAGGCTCTGAGAGGGGCCCACATTCCTGGTGTGGGAACAATTGGAAAATCATGTAATAGGCAGTGGAAAGAGCTAAGAAGAAATCTCAGGGAGGGGGAGTGGCGGGGGTATAGAGGGTCTGTGACACCTTCAGACAAGGCTAGTGCGATGAGGGTGTTCCAGGGAACAGTGCTCCTGAAAGCTGGGAGTAGCACATTCAAAAGCCCTGAGGTAGGAGTGCACAGGGTGTTGGAGGAGAATCGAGGAGGAGGCCTGGGTTGGTTTCAGGAAGAGGGGAGATGTGGAGATGGTAAGGGTGGAGGGCATCACAGGGGCACTCAGGTCATTAGCAGCTGGTGTGGCGGGTAGTTGGAGTCCTCACCAGCCCAGGTGGAGCCCGTGACTACCCTCCTCACCTCAGTTTCCCCACCAGTGCCTATGGTCCAGAGGCAGGAGTGGCTCAGGGAGCATAGGGGCTGTCCAGGGTCACAGGGACTCATCTTCCCTCTGTGAGTGCCACCCTGGCCTCCCCGTAACTTCTGTGGCTCCCTGCTTTGGCCTGTCTCCCTGTGACCCCCTGGCTCTGCCCACTTTTGCTGTCCAGATGCCAGCTCTTGCCCATATTTCCTCACCTGCAGTGTCCATTGTATGAGAGTCACCACCCCCTCTCAGGCAGAGCCTGGAGACCCTGCAGGGAGGGGATGGCTCAGGAGACTAAGGAGACTCAGGAATGGGGGAAGGTGGAGGTGGGCACTATGGTCCTTGAGTAGTGTCTGCAGTCTGGGTAAAAATAGCTGCCCCCTCTGCCCCTGGCCGCTGCCCCATGAGGAGGCGGTAGTGACAGTGGCTGCTATGACGGGGGATGTGCCCCAAGGAGCATCCGGCAGGGCCTGCGTTGCCATGGCGATGCTGACTCAGAGGCAGAGGTAGATAGCAGCATCTGGTACCCGGCAGGCCTGCCTCTGTGCTCACAGCACCCTTCCCAGCCCCCACCCTGCAGCCTTCACTCTGGGGGTGGCTTCTGAGACTGGAGAAGGGTAGGCAAGACCCAGAGGCAGCTGGATCAGTTCCTGCACCTGCTGGAAAGTGTGAGATGCTGAGGCCCTTCTCCCTCTTGCTCCTAGTCTCTCACACTCTTCCTGGATCTCTTTCAGTCTCTCTGTCCATCTCAGAGTACAGCCCGGACCCTTCCCCACACCCCCCAGGACCTGCAGCTACTATCTACCTCCCTTCCTCTCTCCCTCTCATTTTTCTTCCGCCACACCAGCCCATTTCCACCTCACGTCCTTTGCATGTGCTGGTCCCCCTGCCCAGAAGACCCTGAGGGTCTTCACCTGGCATTTACCTTGTTTAATTCTGGATTTCCTTATTATGTGTCTCTCTACTTCCATCTCCAGAGTATAAAGACCTACGAGATGGCCTGTGGTTCCTCCAGAGGCCTGTCTGCCTATCTCTGCCTTCATTTCCCTCATTGGGAAATGGGCAAAAGAGCACAATGGTCACAGTTCCAGTCTGACTTCACAGAAGGGTGTGGGGCAGAGGTTAAGCAACTGTGCCTAGCACAGAGTAAACAGATCCTTAGAAATAGTCCAAGGCCATGAGCTGGGGAAGGATGAACACAATGTGTTCAGTCCACACTGTGGAATATTATGCAGCCGTGAAAAGGAATGAAACACCCACACAGACTGCAACGTGTATGAACCTTGAAAACATGATGCTGAGAGAAGCCAGATAGAAAAGATCACATGTTGTTATGATTCCATTTATATGAAATATCCAGAACAAGCAGATCCGTAGAAACAGGAAACAGATTCGTGGTTGCCAGGGGCTGGGGGAGGTAGGAATGGATATGAGGTTCCTTTTTGGGGTGATGAAAACGTTCTGGCCGTAGATAGAGGTAATGGTCGCACGATATCGTGAAGGGTGCTACATGCCACCCAATTGTACATTACAATGGAATTTTATGTTAGTGAATCTTACCTACATAATAATAAAAAGGACATTGGGTAAAAACTAGGGAAATCTGAATAAAGTGTGGACTTTAGTCAATAATGGCCAACTTGCTGCATCTCTGAGACACCCCCCACACAACTGCCCTGGGGCCTTTGCACCTGCTGTCCCTCCAGCTGGAGGCTTTAGGAGACCTCCGGTGGATCAGACCCCGGTGGGCCAAGCTGCAGTCTGACTCCATTTGCTCCCCCACCTTCCTCTGGCCACTGGGAAGGTCAAGGTGCCTGCTGGTTAGGCCAGCGTGACCAGGAGGCTATCGCTGGGATGTCAAGGAGGATTGGTTGCTTTGGAGGGGACACTTTGCCCCCCCCCCAGGAGGAAGAAGGATCTACAACCAAGGTGGGATCCTGCAGCAAGGGGATGGAGAAGCGATGGGGTTCAGTCCAGCTGGGGGCCCTGTTGGGGGGCCTGCTTCCTGCAACCTCATGAACACAAAGAGCAAGAATCATTTTCTCATTTTTAAGGAAAAGTGAGTAAGTTCTCCCTGGGCAGCGGCACTGTACTCCAGCTTCCCCCTCTAGGGACAGGGACTTCTGGGGGTTTCATCAAAGGCTGCCCTTCCAGAAGGTTCTGGGGAAACCTCACCCAAGGCTCTCCATGGTGACAGAGAGGGAGGTCACCATGCTGACTTCCACATGAACTTGGGGACATCTCCAGCCTGGTTGCCAGGGACATTCAACATGCTAGAGGGGTACAGCATAGAAGGACAGGCCCCAAGGGCTCACAGGGACAGTTTTCAAAGCAGCAGAAAAGGGAATGAGGGAGATGAGGGAGGGGAAGACTCATGAGGACACGCTGAGTATTTTTAGGCACTGAATACGGTTCTGAAATATTTCCACGGCCACTCCCGAGAGTGAGCTCGGTGATTATTTTGGTACCCGGTTCCAGAGGAGGCGGGGCAGGGCTGATTCACCTCTGGCTGGCTGGGCCCAGAGCAGGATGGGGCTCTCAGGACAGGGGCCTGGAAGGTGACCACTCACCAGCCCAGGCCAGGCGTCCGGCGCTGGCCTCTGGGGCACAGAGGACAGTGGCCTGGCTGCTGCCCATAGGGTGGCACCTCCACTCAGGGCACCTCTGCATGATGCGCCAATCACATTGACCCTGAGGCTTACGGAGATGAGGAGGGTCCTGGATCTGGCTTCAGACACTCCACAGGTGCTCTGTGAATAGTCACTCGGAGATGGTTTCAAGCATGAATGGAGCACCTGCTGTATACCAAGCATCTTTCCTTCTGTAATCCAACAACCCCCTTGAGGTGGAGTCCACTATTACCCCCACTACTGGTGAGGAAACTGAAGCACAGCAGGGTTAAACTTGGAGGGCCCCTTGCAAGCCTCAAACCCTGTTCCTCAGCTGAAGCTGCAGTCAGAGGAGTGAATCTTAAAGCAGGAGCTGAACTCGCCTACCTTACCCCCTGCCCCAAAGACTCCAGGTTGCTGCTCTGTGCTTGACACAATGGAACTGAAAGAAGGTAAATGGATCCTCCAAGTTCAAGGAGATGACAGAGGGAGTTCTGAGGCTCTGGAGCTGTGTGACCTGGGGCAGGGCGCTTACCCTCTCCGTACCTGTGCTTGGGAGCAGGCCACAGGACCTCAGGGGCTTTGCACTTGCTGTTCCATCCACCTGTTCCCTGCTCTCTTCCCATGGTCAGTGGCTTCTTGACCTTCTGGTTCTGGTTTTCGTCCCCTTAGCAAGGCCTCCCCCTCTATTCTGTGGAATGGGGATCCCATCCGCCTGGGTCCTCATGGCACCCTCGCCCCTTCTGCCACTTCTGGGGCCTCTACCGTGGGCTGAGCTCCCAGCACAGCTTCCGCCTGGTCTCCTGGCTTCCACTCTTACCTCAGTGTGTTGTGGAAACTTCTGTGACTGCTCGATCAGGGCCTTCACCTCTCCCATTTCCTGCCACCTCACTTGGCTGCCGTCCCCATACTGCTCAGGGCCTTTGCACGGGTTGTCCCTCCATCTGGAATGCTCTTCCCCAAGATGTCTGTCTCCCTTGCCTCCCTCAAGCCCTTCTCAAATATCAACCTCTGGTCTTTTCTGACCACCTCTCCTCCCCACCCTTGCTTTCTTCTCCAAAAGCACCTGGGGCGGGGTTGTGGCCCGTCCTTCTGTCCTCAGCCAGCCCTGTTCCCATCGGGGTCGGTGGCTTCTCCCACTGAGGTCATCTGATTGGGCACAAGGCCAGCCTCTATAACCCCCACTGGCTAAGCAGCCCTTTGTCCACAGAGGAATGGCAGAGGACACGGGCACACGCTGAGCCACTGGGAACACTTACAGCAAATGTCAGGATGTGCTGGGCCCGAGTCCAGCTGGAGGATGGGAAGGACACCTGCCATCATGTCACCTGGAGGAGGTGGGGGTGGTAGGCTAAGGGAAGAACTTTCCAGACAGCCCAGTTTTGAAGCCTGGTGGAGGAGGAGAAATGGCATGGAGGTGTGTGCACGCAGGGGTGATGAAGAAAAACGAGACCTCCCTACCCGCTTCCTTGTGGGATCCATGGCCCAGAAATGGGCTCTGGGCCCCAGGACCCTGCTAGCTGGGCTCCAGGCTAAGTCACACCTGGGCACATGGGGCTCCCTGATGGCCAGCAGGCACAAACTGCAGGGGGAGGCGGTCACTGTCACAGTCGAGAAGCCTGTACTGTCAGTTGAGAGGGCGCAGACCCCACTGACAGACCATCAGGAGGACGGAAAGATCGAGGCCCCGTACTTTTGGTTTCTCTTCTTGATGAGAGGAGAGGCTGAGGCTGGTTTCTTAAAACCAACCAGGAAGAAGACTAAGACAAGTCTGTCCCGACAGACAGCTCAGGAGGGAGCCTTCCGGAAGCCCAGGCACCTAAGCGGTTGGGCCAGAGCGGCAGCTCACGTCAGGGGTGAGGAGGGAACAGGGCAGCTAGCTGGGCTGCCCACTGGAAAGGTCAGGGCGCAGCGGGCAGCCTGGGGGTGCGCGCAGCGCGGAGACAGGCCCCCACGACCCTGAACTTCGGAAGGGCGCTGGGGCTTCTGGTGGCTCTAGGGCCACAGCCGAGTCAGGGAGAAAAAAACAAACCGCCAGGAGCAGGAAGGGGTGGGCCTCCAAGGGACTTCCTCTTGCAGCCAGTGGGACACCTAACCCCAGAGCCACCATTTCATCGAGGCCCTACCAGCTACCACCTGTGGCGGGGGGCCCAGCCCCCAGACCTTTATGGGCCCCTGCAGCGGGGAGACGGGGTTGCTGCAAAGGCTCCCCTTTTCTCATCTGTCCTTCAAGCCCACACTGCCAGGGACCACCGCCCGCATCTCTGATGAGGGAGGTGAATCTCGGGGGGCCTTGGCTTGCCAGAACTCCCCTAGTCCCCACACCCCATCCCCAACACAGGCCAAAATGCTGTTTTGTTATTAGACAAGGATTCAGGCATGGCAGCGGGTCTCGGGAGGGGTGCGACCAGGAAGAAGCAATGGAGTGGGAATGTGGGGGAGGGGAGAGACCACATTCTGGAGATCAGGTGAAGAAATGAAATGCAGAGGTGCTGGAGACGCGACCGGGCTCGTGCCGACCGGGCTCGCTAGCACGCTGCGGATCCGACAAGTGGAGTTCTCGGGGCAACTGAGCCCTTTCTTCCACTCACCCCTCAAAACAGGCCGACTTGACACAGCGACAATTAGAACCCTCAGCCACAGGACCTGGCCAGTGCTCCCCTCCCAGCACCCGGCTGTCCCTGCGGTTCCCTGCACTCGCTAAAGGGAAATCGGTCTGAAGCGGATGACCCTGGAAGCCAAAAGGCTCAAGTGCAGTCCCATGTCCCCGGCAATGTGGAGGAAGAAGCGCAAGAAAACCTCCCTCGCACATTCCTCGCGGCCACCTGTCTGTCTGGGTGAACTCTGGTGTGAATGATGCTTGCAACACAGGGCGGGATGCAGGTGGCAAGGCTGGGCCTCCTGGGTGTCCTCCTGGCTCCACCCCCACTTCCCACCCCCACCTCTCACAGCACCCTCTCTCTCTACAAAGAGGGGAGGGGTTTACAGACAAACCTGGGGCACCCCTCTTCCCAGCCATGCTGAGCTCACCTTACCTAGTAAACTGACATCCTTATGTATGCAGCCTTCCAAAGGAAACGTTCTTACGGGGCTGTGACTTCCCAACCACACCACATACTATATGAGCCTAGTGGCTCAAAAAGAATTTCGGATTTTAAGTTTGTCGTCGTGTTTGCTTTTATTTTTGTTAACCCACAGAGGGAGAGAGGAGATGTAGGGGCAAGGCCCAACCACATCCCCTGAACAGCTTCTGAGACGCACGTCTGTCCAGATTTGTTTCCAAAGGCAATTTTGGGCCCACGTTTCAGAAAACTCCCTGGGCTGTCAATCTCAGTGTAAACAGCTTACAAGTATTAGGTTGGTGCAAAAATAATAGCGGTTTTTGCAATTATTTTTAACCTTTTAAAACGCAATTACTTTTGCACCAACCTAATAAAAACCTCCAGTATGTTCACCACACAGGGAGCCAACACACGATGCAAAACAAACCTGTTTGGAACATGCCCCCCTAACAGAAGGGTGAGGACCCTAAAGAGGCATTAACACACACAGCCTTCGACTGAAACTTCACAAAACCCAAAACACCAAATAACACTTCCAGGTATAGCCGTGCTGGCTAAAAAAACCCAAAAAACAAAAAACTTTACATAAAGAGGATCACAAAATACACAGATGCACAGGTGTGTGTGTGTGTGTGGGGTCCCACGAACACCTACTTCTTCTTTCCATTCTGGACAGACTGTGGACTGGAGCAGCCATGCAGCCTCCCGCCGCTCAGTCTTGGGGGACGCAGGGCTGGTTCACTGCTTGCCCGCCTGCCTGCCTGGCTTCTTTTCTGGCTGACCTCTGCCCGTGCCCGGGATCCCGCCTCGGCCCCGGCCGCCAAACACACCTACGGGAGAGAAGTAGGGGCTGCAGGGAAGCCGGGCTCCAGGGTCATCTAACCCCTCTGCGCCTCCGCAACCCCCTCTGTAAAGTGGGGAGGGAAGGCTGAGAACCTTGGGTAGAGCGTCTGACCAGGGCTGGCCATGGGTGGTGCTCCAGAAGGTTCTCAGCGTGACCAACAGGACCAGGCTTCCCCAGGGTTTGAGGGAGGACAGAGGTCAGCCACAAGTCACACTGGGGCTTGGGACAGGCTTCCTAGGCGCGTTACTGTTTAATGGGTACTATTTCTGTCAGGGATGACTCTGAGCAGGGGTGAGGTAGAGGCCCTCAACTCGGAGGCTGAGGTCTGCAATGGGGACTCAGGACCTCCCTCGCTCCAGCACCACCTGAGGGGACAGAGACCAATTCTGGCAGAGGCTGCCCCACCTGACCTCTCATGGGTCAAGAACAGCTTTGCCAAAGAGGCTTCTGGGAGATCTCCACCTGCCGCTCAGGGCCCTGGAGCCTCTCTGCAGTGACTCGAGCAGGCCACCTCGCCGACCCTCCCTGCAGCTCAGTCAGCAGTGGTGGCCTCAGTGTGAAGAGCCTGGCCCTCGGGTACCGATAGGCCCTGAGATCCCGGGGCCTCACTCCTCCCCAGGCCCGGCCAACCCTCTGCCGAGAGTGCCTTCCCACCTTTTTCCCTGTGGCTCCCTCCTGACTGTTACGTGAGCCTGGCTGGCTCCAGGCCTGGCACTCAGGAGGCCCCCAAAGACAGAAGGGACAAAGCCAGGCCACTCCAAGAACAGGAGCTTGACTGGGGAGGTGGGGTTTATAGATGGCGTCTGGGCTCAGCCCCCAGCTGACTGCACAGATTTCATTTTATGCCAGAGTTATCATCTTGGGGTTGTGGGGCAGTCTCTCCAAAAGGCGCGACCTTGGCTTTGTATTGAGGAGTCATGGCAGGGGAAGGGTCCTGTCCCAGGCTCTGAGCTGGGGTCCTAGCCAGCAGCCTGGTGAGGCAGGCCCTGCAGGACCCTCTCTACAGAGGGGAAACTGAGGCTCAGGGAGGTACCACATCCAGAGATGCAGGCAGGCATCTAGATGGGGGCTTGAGGCCCAGGTCTGCAGAGGCGCCAGGTCAGAATGCTGGGCTAGACCCAGTGCTGAGGGGGCACCAAAGACTCCGCCAGGACCTGGGGCTCGGGGCTGGGGTGAGGGCAGGCAGCAGCAACAGCCACTCCACTGAGGAGCCCTGTGAGTCACCGCCCCCTGGCTCTGTGTGTGTGGGGGGCTCAGAGCCAGGCCCAAGGCACCGTGATGGCACTGGTCAAGAATGTCAACATTTGGCTGGGATGGATGCCACGTGATCCAGCCGTGGCATCCGTGTGTGTGTGTGTGTGTGTGTGTGTGTGTGTGTGTGTGTGTGTGTGTGTTGCCTACCTCGCCCGGCACCCCCCATGCCTCGGCCCTTCTGCTGCTTCTGCTGCTGCAGGCCACCGCGCCCGCGGCCCTTGGCCACCACCTCTTCCTTGACCATGTCGATGATTTCGTCGGGGATGCGCAGGTACTTGATGGTGCTGCCCCGGATGTAGCACTCGGGCATCCGCCAGAACTTGTCCCCGTCCTGTGTCAGAAACGGGTATCAGATCTGTGGTGGTCCCTACAGGGTGGGTGCACATGGCCAGGGCGGTCCCAGGCCACTTGCACCTGGCATCACCCCTGCACTCTGCCAACTTCACAGTCCCAGACACGATGCATGGAGGGGCTGCCCCCCAGCAGGTCTCAAAAGACACTCGGCACCCACGGCACAGAAGGAAGGGCAGCAGGGCTCTGGGGGAGACGGCCTCCTTGGCTTGGCTTGTCCTCCAGTGAGGGATGGGTTTGTTACCTGCAGCCCAAAGCCCAGAGTGGGGGGCTGCGCCACGCACCAGTTGCAGCCACAGCCCACCGAGCTCTTCCCTGTTCCTGCCCCTAGCTTTCACCTTCTGGAGCCTTCTCTACATGCCCTGACTCATTCATGAAACTCTCCTGGCAGGATCTGAGCTGGGCATAGGACACAGGATACAGACGCTGTGTGATGGGTGAAGAGGGCCAGGACTGGGGTGGGGAGGCAGGACTAGGGCCTGCGAGGGGCAGCTCCCCAAAATGCCAGCTTTCAGGGGAGCTAATTAAGGCTGGAGAGACAAGGAGGCTTGCAAAGTCACAATCCTGAGGTCCTGGTTTCTAGGACAGACCGCCTCCCCCCCATAGCCTGGGACCAGCACAAGGCCTTCCCCCATGTCCCCTCCTGCTGCCCTTGGGCAGGAGCCCGGGGCCTTTTCCATCAAATCTGTTTCCCAGCCCTACCCCTGTTGCCCAGCGCCAGAAGCCTGAGCAGCTTTCTCCTACCCCCGCACCCTTAGAAATCAGACCAAGACCCCTCCCTGCTTAGAACCCAATCAGGGCCCCCTTGGCTCAAAGACCAGCTCCAAACTCCTCAGTGTGGCTCCCAAGGCCCCGAGATCCAATCCCCGCTGGCTGCCCTCTCCAGGGCCCTGACTCGCCTTCCAGATGGAGCTTTCTGCAACACACACCGAGGGATTCCTGCCTCCAGCACTTTGCATACGCTGTTCCCGCCTTTCCTGGTCCAGCTAAGTCTGGCCCTTGACAGGCCTTGCCTCTCAGCCTTCCCGAAACCCCTGGTCTTCCTACATGACATCGCCTGTTCTGGCCCAGCAGAGGCACTCAGCAGGTCGCACAGAACTTTCAAGGGCCAATTCTTCTCATGAACGCGCACGAGCCCCCAGCCCACACAGGAACCCTGAGAGACCCCGGGCATTCCTTTCCCAGAAAGGGTGGGCAAGAGGCCAAGTCTGTGGGGATACATAGTACAGCCAGACAGAAACAGAAGGATTCTGTGGAAGCTCGAGGCCAGGGCTGGGGCTGGCTGCTCCTTGTTTGGTTCTCCCTCAGCCAAGGACAGGCTGGGCCCAACTCGTCCGCTCCCCGCGGGAACCAGGGCTCACTGTGCTTTCTATGGCAGTAGTTCAGCGCTTCCCAGCTGGGGTTCCCCCTGGGGTCTCAGCCCCCAGGGTCTCTGGATCCTGCCACGCTCTGCCCAAGAGTACGAACCTCACCCCAGGCTCTCCCAACCGCCTGGTCAGAGGGGACTGCCCAGGGGAGCCAAGTGTCCGGGCTCAGCTGACTGTGGAAGCCCGACCAGCATCACCCCAAGCCCGGCGGTTGGTTCTAGGGCCCCGAAGTGGACGCAGACCTGCCGGCCACGTGTACAAGGACACGTGCAAGGCTATCACTGAGGCACTGCCTGCTACAATGCCCAAGTGGAGCCTCCCAGACACTGGCTGCCAGGGGTGCAGTGTGGACACCAGGAGGGGGCTTCTAGCAGACTGGTGTGGAAGCCTCACGACGTAGCATTACAAGCAGCAGGTCATGGAGCCATGTAGGGGACGGGAGGGGTCATGGCCACCTGACTGCCTGTCTGGGTGTGAACCCTCCCCAAGGATGGGCCGGGGGCACTGTGGCATGGCAAGTCCCAGGGGCCACTGCCCCACCCTGGCTGGGCCCCCGCAACTTCCTCCCCTGTAACCTGGGAAGAATGGAGTCTAGGCGGAAGGACATTTACATGCTCCGGGCACATTAGCAGAAGGGAGCCCTGTCCCCACCACCGTCTTCACCATTGTGGTTCTGGGGTCATCCCAGCACGTGACCCCAGGGACCATCCCCCAGCCCTGGCCTGCCCAGTGGTGCTTCTGGCCCTCTACTTCCTGGTTTCAGGCCTCTGGAGGTAAACAAGCCTGCTGGTTCTTGGGGCCACCCTCGCCCCCTGGTGGCCTGGACACCCCATGACCACTCCACCATGGCCCAGCCTGGCCTGGAGGCTCTACCCCCCACCTCTCCAGCAGAGACTTGTAGCCAGAAACAGCCCCCCAGGCCTGAGTCCTTCCTGGTCACGGGTGGCAGCAGGGGCAGGGGAGCGGGGAGAACAGCTCAGTACAGGCCCAGGCAGCATCCCCACCGGTATAGACTCCTCACCCAGGTACAAAGTCCAGGGCACTGGGGGACTTGGAGCCCCGTCTCTTGGCACTGCCCCTCCACACTCAGTTGAGTCCCTCAGGCCCCGCCCTTCACACAGGCCCCACCCTTGGTAGGATGACCTGTGCTAAGCAGACAAAGCCCCCTCCTCCTCCCAAAAGGCCCAGGGCAGGGTCCTTACCCCACCTCCACTGCCCCCAGCGCCACGTGACGGCCCCAGGGCTTGGGCGCAGACTGGCGCAGAGCACTCACCCTGGACGTGCAGATCACCTCGCGCAAGTTGATGTTCATCCAGTTGTCGCAGCTTACCAGGTGCCCATTGTACGTCTCCCCATTTTTAAGTTCTACCAACTGGAGAGAAACAGGCCCCGAGTCAGCCAAGGGCCCCAAGAGAGGGGCAGCCCTGCCCCTAAGAGCCAGGTGACCGCCACCCAACTCCCCTCTGGACTCAGAGGCCATGGCACGCAGCGCTGAGGGGCCTGTCTCACAGGGACATGTTCTGCTTTATCTGCACACTTTGCTGGGCATGGGAGATTTTCTCCGATGAAACCATTTTTTCTTTTGTGGGAAATAAACCCCAAAACAAACAAATAACAAAGGCGGAGATGTGAAAAAGAACTAACTCAGGTATCTGCGGATGAGAAATGAAGGCATACATCCACGCAAAAATGCATATATATGTGTTCACAGCAGCCGAATTGTCAAATAGCCAAAAGGTAGAAACTACCCAAATGTCCAGCAACTGGAGAATGGATAAACATATTGTGGTCCTTCCACACGGTGGGATATTCTTCAACCATAAAAAGAAGTGAAGCTCTGACACGTGCTACAATGTGGACGAACCTCAAACACATCATGCTGATTGAAAGAAGCAAGACACATGGGCCACAATGTTGTATGATCCCATTCACGTGAAATGTCCAGAACAGGCAAATCCATAGAGACAAGAAAGATTGGTGACTGTCAGGGGCTGGGGGAGGGAGAGGAGGGACTGATAATAGGGACAGGTCTCCTTTTGGGGTGATGCCAATGGTCTGGCTCTAGATAGAGGCGCTGGTTGTACAACATCGTCAACGTTCTAAATGCCACAGAATCATTCACTTTAAAAGGTTGAACTGTATGGTACTTGAATTATAGTGAATAAAAAGAAAGAACACAGAACACTGAGAGATACCACACTGCACTGTTAAGGACGAAGGTAGTTTAGGAACCAACTAAGTGCATCATATGATTCCCACCCGTGCTTTAAAAAGTCACATTCACGTTTACACACACATATATCACAGAATTAGTTAAGCTGCTGGGAAGATGAATGCAGGGGGCTTCCACACTAAGTCTCTCTCACGTTTGACATTTTTAACAAGCACAGATTACTTTTATAAGCAGCAGAAATGACCCTGGCCCTGACCCATGTGGGAGGGAAGAGAACAAGCTGCTGTTTTGTGGACAGGCGGGAAGCAGGTTTGGCTGGAGGAACCTACCTCACCCTTCGCCCAGTGTCCCCGTCCCTGTGCTGAGGCTGGTCCCCACTGAAACTCGCTGTCCCCGACCGCACATACTCACCATGGGGTGATTCTGAGCTGTCTTTAGCAGTGACAACGGGAGCTGAAAGGCAAACAAGGGCACATGATTCGTCTGTTTCATCGGTGCCTGGGAGCCCTGGCTTCTGGCCAGCGTCCCACAACGGCACCTGAGATGGTGGAGGTGGTGGTGCAGGAGTGCCCGTGCCTCACCCTCACTCTGTCAAACTCCAGGATACACACCTGCTTCGCAGTTAAGGAAAGAATATCTCAAGCGCCACCTCTCCTGCCCGAGGCAGCTGCCACCTGGTCCTGGTGCTACCCGTTCGGCATTGCTTTATAACTCACGCTGTACATATTGCACACACCTGACAGGTGAGGTGTGACCCACCATCTTATATGCCCACCATGGTGATTAAGACCATCAGAGTACAGGTCCCTGTGCAGCTGAGTTGTACTCAACGGACGTCTGAGATGCGCCAGGTCGGAAAGCTCCAGGGCTTTCATTGCCAGCATCGTATGTGGTTATCGTCACACTTTACAGATGGGAATACTGAGGCTTAGAGACTGAGGTTGTTGCCCAGCGCTAGAGCTAGTAAGCAACAGAGCCTGGCCTGACCCCATCTGTCGGCAGTCCCACTGGGACCAAGAGTGACTCAGCCAGGCCCCATGGGGAGTCCACCCCAATCTGAGGAGGCCACACTGCAGCTGGGTTTTCACAGACAGCAATTCACTGGGTGAGGGGAAGAAATATTCTAGAAAAAGTCTGTGGTTATTCCAAGAGATGGCTGATAAAGAATGGAATCTTTTAAAGTTCACCCAGATAAGGTGGGCTTTCAAGCTATTTCTTTTCCATCATGACTGAATTTTCTTTTCATAACAAATGTGGTATAACTGGAAAAAAATCAGCTCTTCTCATTTTGGGAACACAAATCATGACCTGTACACTGGAACCGCGTCTGGTTCTCCGGAAGGATGACTCAGGTGGCAGTGCTTAGGTCCAGGGTCCAAGGGCAGCCCATTCAGCATGATCAGATGAAAGTTCTGAACCGAGGGCCCCACAGCTGGGAAACTGCCTGGGGGAGGAATGAAGCTTCCCTGTGCCCTGCCCTGCCCTGCCCTCGCACTACTGTCACAATCCCGGCCAGCTGTTTCTCCACGGGGTGGAACTGGAAAGCCTCTCCAGTGGAGGTCAGAAATGGTCCTCAACACCTACAGGGTGGTTCCCCATGAACGGCTTGTTGGGCGGGGACAGGTCCCATTTCCCACAGGCCTTCCCTGAGAGGTCACCAGGGGAGGTCCAGCGCCGATAGGAAACCAGGCCCAAGCCTGCTTCCTGCACTGGCTTCCTGGAAGGGCAAGATAAGGAGGAAGAAGGGGCCATGTGGAGAAGAGGCAGCTGCTCCAAGGAGGGCGGGTGGGTGGGCAGACTGGGACCCCAACGAGGACCAACCTGCAGCTCCGGCCCTCTCCTTTGGGTACGCCTGTGTGACTCTGCGCCTAGGCTGCACAGGAAAAACTGGAGGCTCAGACCCGCATGCAGGGCCATGCACCCAGGTCGCCTTTTACTGTGGAGAAACTTTGGGCTTTCCTGGGCAGTGGGAATCAAGCCCAAGGTGATGAGACACTCGGGTCCTCCTCCTACATCAACAGAGGGCACAGAGTCAGGCTAGCCCTGGAAGGTGAGAATGAAGATGGACTCAGCGCAGAGAGGTAGAGAGATCGGCCCAAGGACACAGAGCAAGGTCCTGGTAAAGCCGGTGAAAGTAGGCTGATGCTTGTCAGCAGGGGACCACTGATGTCCTTTTATGGCATTCACAATCTCTATGCTAGCGACAGCCTCTCAGGCTACCACCTCATCCCAGCTACTGGCAGCACCGCCCTGGAGGACCCACGGCCTCCTTGGGTCCTGGCAATTCCCTATCCACAAAGCAGCGGACAGGACATCTGAAACGCAGAAGGCAGCAGCACCTGCTCCCACCCCTCCCCTGACTTGCCTGGCACACACTCCCCAGACGGGCTACCAGGCCAGGCCTGACCAGGTCCAGCAAACGGGCCTACGCTGCTCCTCACACACCATGCCCATCCAGTCCTGCCGCCCAACCTTTGTTCCTACACTTCCCTTCCGCAGGCTGGTCGTTCCTCAAATGTCACCTCCTTTGGCCAGGTCCTCATAACCCCATCGAAGGAATGAGGTTTCCACCTGGGCCACCCTCTGCTGTTTCCATTATAGGACGCAGCCAGTCTCTAATTATCTTGTTTACTTGTCTCCCTGGCTAGACTTGAAACACCACGCCTCCTGCTAGACTGGAAAACTCAAAAGGTGTGGACTTTGTCCAGCGCCCAGCATGAGGCCACACACACGAGAGGGACTTGGTAAATATTTGCTGAACAAATACATGAGGGAAACGCACGCACTGCCTAGGGAGGTACATGGGGTGGGTGGGATGCTCGCCCCACCCCACAAAGAAGGAAAGGAGAGGCTGGAGAGGTGGCATCCGGATAGCTCTCCACAGATGCAGCAGCGTGGAGCAGTGGCCATGTCTTGCCTTCTTCTATACTATCATCCCCAAACTGGGCGGGAGACAGAAAAGAGGAAGGGGAGGATCCCCGAAAACTTAAAACTTGGTGGGGAAGAGGAAGAAGACGTGTGAAGGGATCAAGGGAAACAGGAGCGGGCCGGACACCCAGTTCAGGGGAGATGGGATCTTTCCCAAGACCCTGTGGAGTTGGGAAAGTCAGAAAAGCTTCAGGAAACAGGATTCCTTTCTCTGGGCTTTCTCACAAGGTCTGGGGTCTGGTTCTCAGGTCTGGCTCAATCCAGGACTAGACCCAAAGGTTTCCTGACGCTCCCAATTCAGGAAACTGTCAATGATCACACCCACATACACACCGTGACCCCTGCTTCCCGCCCTGCTGTGTGAGCATGCCTTGTCCACTGGTGGGCACGAAGGGTGTGTCATGCCTGGTCCACTGGTGGACACTCTTCGGATTAAAGAAACGAGTCTGTACTTTGCACAGGCTCTGTTCTATACTCTGGGACTCTATCAGGGGTAAACAAAGCTCTGGCCTCCATGGAGCTTAACAAAGCTCCGTCCAGTCGTTCCCTCAGGCCCACTTTGCCCTCCAGCAGAGGGATCCAGCCAGCAGGAGCTAGCAGG
Source organism: Rhinolophus ferrumequinum (assembly GCF_004115265.2). NCBI lineage: Eukaryota > Metazoa > Chordata > Mammalia > Chiroptera > Rhinolophidae > Rhinolophus > Rhinolophus ferrumequinum. The sequence continues at coordinate 51,126,306 of NC_046301.1, forward strand.
AAACCTCACCAACCCCTGGCTCTCAGAAACATGCGGCAACCCTGTCAAAGGGACTCAAGTGCTGACCGGCCAGGCGCAATTCCAGGAGACCCAACTTTGAATCCCTCTGTGGGGGCCTCCATTTCCTTGTCTACACACCGGGGCATGGTCACTCTGGCCTAGATCCAGAACTTCCACGATGTGTGAGCGGTTTGGCCTTGGAGGCTTTCTGTCAGGGCCTCAAGTTTTCCTTCTGTGAACTGGAAGGGGGCAGTTAGTGCACTCCTGGCTCAAAAAGCCCCCTTTCCCACTGGAATGAATGACACGCTGTGTGATCCAAAGAAGCAAACCCCCTCTCTGCGTCTGTTTTCAGCCTGAAAACGACAGTCATAGGGGGTTGTGCTAACATTCTAGGAGCCTTGCAAACCCTGAAATCCCCCAAATTGGCTTAATTTGAGAACTCAGGCGGGCCCCTACTTGCTGGCGCTCCAGCTTTCAAACATGAGATTAGACTGGATAGGACGCGCTCGGGGCCACTTCCCTGCCCGAAAACTCACTCTGCTGCATTCACCGGGCCCCACCTGCTCCGGCCTGTTTCCTCGTTTGCAAAATGGGAAGACTGCAGCTAGGCCGCTATACTGATACCAACTCTAAGTTCCCAGAGACTGGGTGCCTGAGAGAGCCCCCTCCCGCCCTCTTCGGCCTCAGTTTCCCCGCCTCAGGCCGAGGGGCAGGAATCAGGCCCGGATTGCACGCTCGGTCCGCGTAGCCCCTGCCCCAGCGCCCGCCCCAACAGCCTTCAATGGCCGCATCCCCTGCTTCCCGGCGACACCTTGCCATCGTCCTGCCCTCACCATGGTATCGGCGGGGACTGGGCACGCCGGCCACTTCCGACGCCGCCGCCGCTCACGCGCCCGCCAGTAGCCGAACCGCCGCGCGCCACTAGGCTAAACTGGAGTGGCAGCAACGCGAACCAGTCAGCACGGGGCTAAAGGGACTGGCAACTAATCCCCGAGGAGTAGGGCGGGGCCTGCTAAGCACAAGGGGCGGTGCGGGCCGTGTTTCTGCCAAGAATATGGGGAAAGCCGTAAAGTGCCGCAGTGAGTGCTGCAAAAGGGAGGCAGAGCGACGTGCAACGGGGCCGAAAGCCTGTGGGTAAGGGCGCATGCGCAAGTGAAACAGCTCTTCTGGGCTCCACGCTGTGGGCAAAGCTGATTATTTTTTGCAGCTTGCAAATGTAGAAACTGAGGCTTAGTGGTTATTAGGAAGTAACTTCGGGCTCCTACTCTTCTGATTCTCATTATTGTAGTTGATCCCTGTCTAAGGCACGTCTTTTGGTAAATTGGAATCTAGACTATGCTCCTCTGATCCTTAGTTTGCCCTTCTGTAAAATGGATGTAATGATAGTGTCTGCTTTAGAAGGTTGCAGTAAGGATGAGACGATTTAAGCTGTGTGAAAGCACTTCGGACAGCGTCTGGCACATACTAAGCACTTAATGCACAAGCGTGCAATAAATATTTATTGAGCACCTACTATGTGCCTGCTCTTAGAAACACAAGTGTACAAACCTGACAAAGCTGGCCCTCCTCAGGCTTAGGAGCCCTTTGGGGCGACAGACAGTAAACAAAATAAATAGGCATATGTATCAGTTTCCTTGGGCTGCTGTAACAAATTACCTCAAACGGGATGGCTTAAAACAATAGAACTTAATTCAGAAATCTGAAATCGAAATTGTCAGCAGTGTTGGTTCCTATAGAAGGTTCTGAGGAACAATTCAGCCCAGGCCCATAGGCTTTTGCTAGTTGTTGGCAATTCTTGTAGTTCTTTGGCTTGTAGACACATCACTCCAATCTCTGTCTCTGTCTTCACATGGTGTTGTCTGTGTCTGTCTAAATCTTCCTCTGCTTTCTATTATAAGGATACTCCTTTCTCTTAATAGACGCACTCTAAATACAGAATAATGTCATCTCAAGATCCTTAATTACATCTGCGAAGATCTTATTTCAAATAAGGTCATAGTCACAGGTACCGGGACTTAGAACTTACACGTTATGTTAGGACATATCTTTATAACCAGTTACTGTGTGGATTGATCAAATGTGGAACCCAGATAAAGTACAAGGCACCCATTACTCCAGGACCAACAGTTGTCCTTCATGTCTTAGTTTGGGGTCACTCCCTCCCCCAGAAACCAGATCCTGAGATGAGGACTCAAGGGCACAAAGTGTACATAGCGGGTGACTCCTGGAAGCCCCCATTGGGGGTGAAGACCTGACACAGGGAGGGAAGGATCCCTGCAGGGGGCACCAAAGGGTAGGTGGTGCAAAAGGCAACTGGGGGTCTGTCCAGCTGGGGACCTCAGGGAGAAGCATAAGAACTCATGTTTCATCATGGCCCCATCCGTGGTCAGGGCAGCTGGGGCATTTATTCTCTAAGTCCCATCTGTCATCAGCTCAGGGCTGCTCCCAGGGAAGCTGGCAAGGCCTGGGATGTGTGCAGGACGCTGGTAAGTGGCCAACCCAACAGTGATGTGATAATTGGGTTAGAGGGATCAGGATGACCAGCCAAGGCTTGTTTGTCCAGGGTAAAGGCCACTTGATGTAAACAACGGAAATTGGGTACAGGATATGTCCCCTCACTAATATGGTGGTGGAAGTAGGAAGAAAATCTTGTGCTGGTTCACCCCTTTCTGACTTTTCTAGATTTTTCTATGTGCAGAGGCTTTTTCTTTTTGCCCAACTGGCAAACTCCTATTTATCCTTGAAAACTCTGCTTGGGTGACCCCTTGTGGTGGATTCTGGTAACTTCTGTTTTTGTCAGTCCTTTCTACATAGAGATGGCCAATCAGAGTTTTCTGTCCCCCTGACCGTAGTGATTGGTTAAATTGATAGCATGTGACCAACCAGGGCTAATTAGAATCTCCCTTGAGAAGGATACTGAGGGCTGGGAGGGAGAAGAGTGGTTTCCATGGAGGTTGTTAAAAGTGAGATGATGAAATAGTGAGATATTCCTATTTAGTGAAATAGATTTACAAGTGAGAAAGTGTAAGCCCAGTGCCATCAGGATCCAGTATACACAAGAATCCAACATACATAAGAGCTACTCAGTGGACAGGGATGCATGGTTTGAACCCCTGGATCCAGCTATACCTGAAACCATTAGATCTGACTTTCCACTTATATGAGTCCAAGAAGTTGTCCTTTGTTGCTTAATCCACTTAGAGTTTGGACTCTGTCTCTGGCAGGTGTCATAACCTGCACTAACGCATAGCTACTCCATGAACTCTTCAATGGCTGACCCCCCAAATCAAATCATTCCCTCTCTTATACTTTGAACTTCAGTACCTTGCACTGATTTTCATCATTACCCAATTTGTGCCACATTGTAATTGCTCATTTGCACACTTAGGCCTTCTGGATTCTGACATGTAGGAGCTAAAAACATGAGAGGTTGTATGGGCCACTATTTGAGGCAGTTTGAGCATATTTCCTCCTCCCCCCTCATCATGGACACATGACCCAGGCTTAACCAATCAGAAGGCTTCCCTGGGATGATGCTGGAATTGCAGAGCTGGGGTAATGTTTGTCAGGTACAGAAATGGCCATCTCTCCACCTCCGAGTCTTGGCCCTGTTTAATCCTGGATCCAGTTGTATCCGATGCTTCATAAATCCTATCTTTACCTATCCCTTGTACTAATACTATTTTTTAAATTCCAGTTTCAATTGTGTTTCTGACAGCAGAAATGTAAAGAATGAGGACTAATGTACCTATCACACTCAAAAAACTACCCTACCCTTCACTAAAAAAAAAGAAAATAGGGCAAGGTTGTAGTGAAACCAGTTAATATATATTTCCTTTTAAGTGGGGGAAAAATTGGCATTATGTCTCAAAGCCCATAAAATTGTCCTGCCCTTTTCTGAACATTTATACTGAGGTCTTGCAAATGAAGGGAACCACTCTGCCGAGGTCTTGCAGCAATGTTGCCAATTCTAAAATAGCAGAAAGAACATAAAGGTCTGACAGCGGTGAACTGGTTGAGTAAAACATGGTTCATCCACTAGACAGAATATTTTTCATTCATTAAAAATTATATGTAGGGGCGGCCGGTTAGCTCAGTTGGTTAGAGCGCGGTGCTCATAACACCAAGGTTGCCAGTTTGATCCCCGCAAGGGCCGCTGTGAGCTGCACCCTCCACAACGAGATTAAAACAACTACCTGACTTGGAGCTGATGGGTCCTGGACAACACACTTTAAAAAAGAATTATATGTAAATCCTCCCCCCAAAACCCCCAAAGATGGACTCAGTGACTCACTTCTAAAGAATAGAGAAAGAGGAAAAAAGTAACTTGATAGAGACTTAAATGGTAGAGAGACCTGGCAGATACCACATGTAGTGAGTCGAGGGTGACCCCCTAAAGATATGTCCAAGTACTAACCCCCAGAACCTGTGAATGTGACCTTATTTGGAAAAAGAGTCCTTTCAGATGTAATTAAGTTAAGGACCATGAGAAGAGATGTCTGGGATTTAGGATAGAGCCAAAATCCAATGACTGGTGTCCTTCTAAGAGAAAGGCAGAGGGAGATTTGAGACACAGAGAAGACAGAAGCAGAGATTGGAGTGATACAGCCACTCGCTAAGGAACACCAGGCGCCCCCAGAAGCTGGAAGAGACCATGAAAGATCCTCCCCTAGAGTCCCCAGAGGGAACGTGGCCCTGCTGACACTTGATTTTGGACTTCTTCCCTCCTGAACTTGAAGAGAATCCATTTATGTTGTTTCAAGCCACCAAGTTTGTGGTCATTTGTTATGGCAGCCCCAGGATTCATCACCTGAACCAAGTGATCCAGATTTTATCTTGGTGATAAGTCGTGGCTATCAGGGATCCCTGCCTGATAATATGAGATGAGAAGGGCATCTCACCTCTGTGGTCTTCCCCAAACACCCATAACCCCATTCTAATCATGGCAGGAATATCAGACAGACCAGCATGGAGGGCATTCTGCAGAACGCCTGGCCAGCTCTCTCCAAGACTAAGATCATGAACAAGGAAAGACCTAAGAGCCATCCCAGACAAAAGAGGACTGGGGAGACGTGATGACTACATGTAACTCGGGATTCCTTCTACAGAGTCTACGAACAGGGAGAGGACATGAGTGGAAGAACTGGTGACATCCAGACAACATCAGGAGGTTGGTTAAAAACAATGTACCCAGGTCAATTTCTTGTACAAATGCATCTGATAAGATCTTCTTATTCCGGGAAGCTGGGTAAGGGGCATAGGGGAGTTTCTGTACTGTCTTTGCAAGTTTTCTGTAGATCTGAACTTATTCCAATATAAAAAGCTTGCAGCACTATTTAATCCCCATTTTACAGTTGAGGAAACAGAGGCTTGGAATGGGAAAATAACTCATCTAAGAGTACGCACCATGTGATGAGCCAGGCAGAATTTGAACTCAGGCCAGCTGGCTCTAAACACCATACTTGCCGCCCTCCATTCTCTCACTAAGAAAATTCATAAAAAATTTAAAAGGAACAGTTCTTTACATATGAAATGTCTTGGTTTCAAAACTCTGGGAAAGCAGCGGTGGTACCTGAGTCCATTACATTGTTTTAATGTCAATTTCCTGGTTTTGACAGTGGTTAGTTAGTAAGATAGACCATTTCGCTGGGGGAAGCAGAGTTAAGGGTTCAGGGAAACTGTACTACTTTTTTGCAACTTTGTGTCAGTCTTAAACTATTTCCAAAAAAAGTTACAAAAGTTGAGTGGCCAAAAGAACTGCAAGCATGGTCTCTAAAAGATATTAGCACATCAATGCTCATAGCAGCATTATTCACAATAGCCAAAAGGTGGAAGCAACCCAATTGCCCACTGATGGATGGATGGATAGATGGATGGAGAAACAAAAATAGTCCATCCATACAATGGAATATTATGCAGGCTTTAAAAGGAAGGAAACTCTGACACCTGCTACAACATGGATGAACCTTGAGGACATTATACTGTGTGAACTAAACCAATCACAAAAGGACAAATACTACATGATTCCACTTATGTAAATAACCTACGATAGATTCATAGAGACAGAAAATAGAAGGGTGGGTGCCAGGGGCTGAGGGAGGGGGGTTGGGAGTTAGTGTTTCACGGGGGCAGTTTCACTTTTGCAAGATAAAAAGAGTTCTGAATGTTGGTTGCAGAACAATGTGAATGTATTTAATACCACTGAACTGTACACTTAAAAATGGTACTTTTTATGTTATGTATATTTTACCACAATTTAAAAAACTCTAGTGATTTTTTGAAAGCAAGTGTCTGTACATTTGTTTCTGAGTAGTTGATGTACATGGTGCAAGAAATGTTGGCGGTATCTCCCTTCCACCCCCACTTTCACCCTCCCTCCCCACATCCTGGTTCCCTCCCCAAAGCGCCCCCGTGTTATCAATTTCTTACTCTTCCTTTCTGAGGTTTTTGCTGCCTTTGCAAATATATTTGTGTGCATTTGTCTTTCTTTTGCGTTTGTTTTTCATTCCATAAATTCTTCCACACTGGCTTTTTAAAAACTGTGATGAAAAATACATAGGTAACATAAAACTTAACACTTAAACCATTTAATTTAATTAATTAATTAATTTATTTTAATATATAATATATATATATATATATATATATATATATATATATATATATATGTTTTTATTGGGGAAGTGTAACAGGACTTTATTGGGGAACAGTGTGTACTTCCAGGACTTTTTTCCCAAGTCAAGTTGTTGTCCTTTCAATCTTAGTTGTGGAGGGTGCTGTTCAGCTTCAAGTTGTCCTTTCAGTCTTAGTTGTGGAGGGCGCAGCTCAGCTCCAGGTCCAGTTGCCGTTGCTAGTTGCAGGGGGCGCAGCCCACCATCCCTTGCGGGATTCAAGGAGTTGAACGGCAACCTTGTGGTTGAGAGCCCACTGGCCCACGTGGGAATCAAACCGGCAGCCTTCGGAGTTAGGAGCATGGAGCTCCAACCACCTGAGCCACCGGGCTGGTCCAACACTTAAACCATTTTAAAACGTACAGTTCGGTGGCATTAAATATATTCACCATTCTTTGTAACCATCACCTCTATCTAGTTCCAGAGCATTTCATCACGCCAAAAGGAAGTCTGGTCCCCATGAGCAGTCGCTCCCCATTTCCCCTCCCCCAGCTCTGGCAACCACTAATCTTTCTGTCTCTGTGGATTTGCAGTGTGGACATTTCATAAAAATGGAATCATACACTATGTGGCCTTTTGTGACTGGCTTCCTTTACTCCGCATGGAGTTTTCAAGGTTCATTTATGCATGTATCAGAACTTTGTTCCTTTTTATGGCTGACTAATAATCCATGGTATGGATGGACTACATCCATACCAATCCATGGATGGACTCCAATCCATGGATGGACTACATTTTATCCATTCATCCCTTGGTGGACATTTTATTTTTACATTTGGGCGGTTGTGAACAGTGTTACGAACATTCATGTACAAGTATTTGAACAACTTAATACTTTGAATCATTTTGGGTTTATACCTAGGCGTGTGGAATTGCCGGGGCCTGTGGTAACTATGTTTAACTTCTTGAGGAACTGCCAAACTTTTTTCCACTGCAGCTGCACCATTTTATTGCACTTGGCTTTCCAATGTAACCATCTTGCTTTTATTTTTTTTAAGAGTCCTCCATCTTCCTCTCTGCCCCTTCATCTTACCTACCATAGACACTGCATTAGTGGCTACACTAATGTAACAACATTAGTGGTTCCAATGTTGGAAGCCAATCCTTGAACAAACTTCTTGGCGGCTCCAGCCAGGATTTTTTTGGCTCTGCTTGTCCTCCCCTAAGAACGTGCTCAAGCACTCTTGCTCCAAATCCTGACCCCTCCCATGTGTGACCTGGGACAAGTGGCTTAGCTGCTCTGGGCCTCAGTTTCCTCACTTGCAAAATGGGATAAGAATAGTCCCTCCAAGGGTTTTGGGAGATGAAAAAGAGAGAAACCCAGTGATACACTCGAACAGTATCTGTGGGTGGTTTGGGTACCAGTGAACACGAGCCTTACCCCCCGTCGCTCTTGGCAGCAGCCTGAGACTCAGTTTCTCCCCCCAGCCCTGACTGAGTGCTATCAGTTTTCTCCTTTTTTTCTGGTGGGATGGGGGAAAATGAAACCCACTACGACTTACCTGTCTTCACATCCCAGCCTTCTAGCAACACATGCACTTTGCACCAGACGCTATTATTACATGTTTGAGCAATAAAACCTGATTCTGGGTGAGATTTTCATTCTGTTCTCTTCTCCCCCTTGGTTTGGGTCTTGCTCCTACAGCCAGACCAGGCCTGCTCTGAACTTTCTGAATTCTACCTGAAGCTGCCAGAGACCAAAATAGCTACAGAGTGTGTGACCTCCAGTCTGAGCTTGCAAACGGCTCCTGGGCAGTCCAGAGACTTCTTCCCTGGGTATTCTGAGGCCCTGGCCAGAGGCATATGGGCCTTCATCAGCATACTGACTAATCAGGGGCCAAGGCTGCTTGGAATGAGATGTCAGTGACCCAAGTCCAAAATCCAGCCCTGTTTCGGAGGATGTGGCCAGAAACTCCAGCTTTATTTTTCTGGCTGTTTTTGGAAGAATTTTGGCCTCAGATGAATGTTGGTGGGGGACCAACTGTGTGCCAGGCTCATACTGGGTGCAGAGACACGGCTGTAATGGAGACATGTCCTTGGTGTAGAAGTCCTAACCCTTATGTCAACGAAAATGGGAAATAAACGAGAAAAGCAGTCCTGACAAGGAATGATTTCTGAAAGTAATCGCTGTTATGAAGAGGATAAAATAAGGAAATGAGAGGGATCTGCTGGGGTGGTGGTGGTAATTTCAGCCAGGGAGGTAAGGGGGGTCCCTAGGAAGAGGTGACAGGGAGGGCCCTAGGAGAAGGTCACGTTCCAGCTGAGCCCTGAAGGAGAGAAAACAACTAGGTTTGCAGGATGTGTTCCAGGCAGAGGGAAGAGCAAGTGCAAAGGCTCTGAGGTAGGATTGTGTTAGGTTCTTGGAGGACGCCTGGGGCTAGAGTGGGTTGAGTGTAGGAAGATGGAGGGAGGAGAGGCCAAGGTCTCTGGGCCACGTCCGTCTCCTTAGCAACAGAGGAGCCTGCAGAGAACATTCTGGCACCACCCAACTGTGGGTGCCAGGTTTTCATTTCCCAGCTCGACCTCTTGCCATTTCCCAGGAGGCTCTAGCTTAGTGGCCTTCCGAACGGTGCCTCATCTGTAAAATGAGGTGATTAATGGAACTTTGCTCATACGAAGTGTGTGTCTGGGGGGGCTGATAATTCACGACAGTAGGCATACAGCAGATGCTAAATGAACACTTGCGGAATAAATGACCGGCTTGTCCTCAGCTCCTGACACAGTTCAGGTGGCCACACCCTACGGGACGAACTGTCCCCAACTTACAGGTGGGGAAACTGAGGCTGGGGAAGGGGGGCGGGGCGGCGCCCCTGGATTGAGCACCTGGTTCGGGGCGCGCATGCTGCGTCTCAGGCCCGGGGGCGCGCACGCCGAGAAGTCCGGCCCGGGTGGGGTGGGCGACGGGATATAGGGGGAGTGAACATGGCCGGGGGTGTGGCCAGGGCCGGGCGGCGGGGCCGTGGGCGGGACCTGGGCGTGGCCGGGCGGCGGCGGCGGAGGACGCGCCAGTTCGGACTCAGGCGGGTTTGAGGTGCAGCCGGAGCGCCATGGAACAGCCCCGGAAGGCGGTGGTAGTGACGGGTACGCGCTGATGGCGGCGGCCGGGGGCGGGGCGGGCGGCTGGAGCGGTGGGGCCCGGAGGGGCGCGGTGGCCCGGGCCGGGCAGGTGCTGGAAGTCGTGCCAGGTTTGGAAGATGTCATCGCCCGCAGGAGCCCAGCTCCGTCCGTGCGATGTAGAAAGTGAAGGGGCGCTCCTGTGGTTCTAGTGTCAGGGTCCGTGCGGGCAGGGACGTGAGGGTCCGGTCGCCTGCCCCGCGTCGAGCAGGGCCCTCTGGCGTCCTTCCTTCCCCGGGTGGACACAGTGACCCTCCGGGCACCTGTCTGTTCCTTCTGGCCGGCCGGTGGATTGGACTGGACTCCTCCTCCTGCCCCTTCCTTGGTCGGGCCTGTCCCCACCCCCGGCCCCAGGGGACAAAGGCCGATTTGCGGGCAGGAAGTGCCCCGGTGACAGATGAACCTCCTGCCAGCCACTGCTCCCCGAGCCCTGCAGTAATGGGGGGCTGCTCCCGAGAGGCAGGCCAAGTGGAGCTCGAGGGATCTCGGATGCCCGGCCGCCCTCCGGTTGTGCCGGGGATCGTCTTGGTCAAAAGCTTTTCTTCCCGAGCTGTTTGTGGGTGAACCCGGTCCCCGCTGTCACCAACTCCCGAAACTAACTGTTCCTCCTCGAGGAGACTCCACCTCGTGGCCACGTGGGCGTCAACTTCCGCCAGGCGTGTGACCGGGGGTGTGTGTGTGTCATTTTGATCCGCTGTCTGGAGGGGTCGGAGTGGGAAATCCAGCTGAGGTTCACACAGCTGTTCTGTGGCTTGGGAGAATAGAACTGGTCCTGGAATTCCCAGGAAGATGGAAGGAACCACTCACCTGACTAACAGGTGTGTGTAGTTGGGGGGGGTCACCGCCCCCTGCAGCCCTCGTGTATCTGGTTCTTTGTCGCTCTAGTGCTGACTATGCAGGCACCCACCCTACTGGGCATATTCCTTGAATGAGCTCATGACATCTTAACTGTCTCTATTTTGCAGAGGGGGAAACTGAGGCTCACAGAAGTCACCCTGTTTGTAAGTGGCTAAGCAGCCCATGCAGGAGGAGAGAGGGAGTGGAAAGGTCCTGACTCAGCTTGTGTGTGGGGGGGGGGAGGAGTGGAGGTTCCTGCTGTTCTAGGGCACAGCATCTCTCCCAGGGCCTGACACCACGTGGGACCCTCGGCCTAGCTGGAGTGACCCATGCTTCCTGGGCAGCCTCTCTTGGAGATGTTTATTTTTTAGGCAGGGTGACAGAGTGATGAGAAGAGGGAAGCAAGCCATGGATTCATAGGTCTGGGTTTGAATCCCAGCTCTTCCATCTTCTTGCTGTGTGACCTTGGGCAGCTGGCTTCACCTCTCTGGGCCTCAGTCCCGCTTCTGTAAAATGGGCCCAGGAAACACCGTTGCCTGAAAGGCAGTGCAATGAGACTGAATGCCACAGAACATGCAGAGCACTTAGCACATTTCTGGGCAACTGTCTCGGTTTGTAAATGGGTCTGGAGTGTGAGCAAGTGGGAAGGAGGGTGGTGGGATGGTGTCTAGACAGCCTGGCCTGAGAGACACCCACATGCATCCTTTAAGGACCATTCTTCATTCGGTGGTGATTCACGGAGTGCCTTCAGTCCCTTGCATTTCCAGAATAGGGGAAAGGCCCCAAAGGAAGACAGTAAATCAAATAATTAGGCACTGGGTCAAGCCCAATGGAGAAAGTTGAGAAGGGAGCAAAGCTAGCCTTTCCTGGGGCACAAGGAGACCACTGGCCTTTTGCCGGGCACAGGAGTCAAGTATAGGTGAGGAAAGGGAAGGACACACAGCTTCAGTTAAGAGCAGGCAAGTGTTTATGTGTGGGAGGGGGGCAGCTCTAAAGCAACACTGGGTTTGCCCCAGAACTAGGGACAGGCCCCTGACATTGTCCCAGGTGGCAGCTGCTCCTGCAGCTCCCTGCTCTGTTCTCCCAGGTGGAGGCAACAGCCTGGCCCTGGGCAGGCTAGGAAGGGCCACTGTGCGGTGACATGATGCTTTTACTGTTTTTTCAGGGTTTGGTCCTTTTGGGGAGCACACTGTGAATGCCAGCTGGATTGCAGTCCAGGTAACTCGGATCCGGAGGGTAGGAATCAGGCTTGGGGCTGGGCTCCTGCTGGAAATATTTGGCACCAAAGAAAGGAAGGAACCTACAACGAGCACAGCTCCTGAAGCTTCCTGAGAAATATTTCAGTCTGATGTACACATCTTCCCAGATAGCAACGCTATTGCTGCCGTGTGTTGAGCACTGCTCTAGACCAAGCATTTTCTGCAGCCCAGCACTGTGAATTTTCCTAACAACCCCTGCGTGGTTAGGAGCAGTTATTCCTGCACCCACTTTACAGAAGAGGAAACTGACGCCCAGAGAAAGTTACCTGAAGTCACACAGCCAGAAAACTGTAGTGGCATTGCCTCAGAATTATTCCAATTCCTCAGTCAGGTTTGGGGGTGACCAGGCAGGGATATTGGGGGATGTAGTAACCTTGTAGAGAGGGTACAGTGACCCTCACTGGTACATCCCAGCAGCTGGGGGAGGAAAAGATTGCATATTGTGTGGGCGCCTTTCCCGTTGTCCTGAGCGGGGTGTCAGCCAGTGAGCCTTGCAGTCTTTGTCAGATGGGGCATTCGGAGGGACAGACTGGGGAACAATAGGCAGAGAGAAAGAGAACGGTTTCTCCTTATATAAATCAGATCTGCAGAGACCGGAGCCAAACTCGAGTTAATCCTAGACCATTAGCTCCTTGATTTAAAGCATTGCCTGTTTTCCACTCCAGAGCCCTGAATTGGGAGAAACCTTGATGGGTCAACCGCTAATTGGGCCTCTCCCCACCTTTTTTTATTTCCCCTGCTCCAGACCTCAAACATCTTGGCCACTTTTTTTTTTTTTTTAACTCCACTTTGCAAGTAGGACAGAGGGACAGGGTCCCCGGGACCCTGCAGATGGGAGCATGTCCGAGGCTTTGCTCATCGCACCCGCTCCCTGGAGCCCCAGACAAAAAGGAAACAGCGTGTTTCTGAAGACGTGTGTGTCTGGCTTTGTGCGAGTTTCAGACCAGAGCCTTCACGGGGCTGAGTGGACACAAAGCCGTGTGTCTGAATTCCTAGGCCCCAGACACGATGATCTGCATCTAAATAGGAGAAAAATCACTTAAACAATCTTTGGAAATCCCTCTGAGCTGTGGGGCTCGGATGGCGGGGGATGGCAGCTCCTCGTCCTGCTGCCTGCCAGAGGGGAAATACCCCTTCTGTTTTAGTTGCTCATCTCTCCAGACCTCACCTCTGGAAGACTTCCCATTTTCTTCCTCAAGTTTATGAAACAAGAAAGGATTCTCCACCATTTTCCAGCTAAAAAGATGCAAAATTGCCAAGATTTGATTTTTTACCCTTCTTAAAAAAAAAAAACACTGGAGTGTCACAGACATCCTCTGAACCGTGCTCTCCTGTAAACTCCATGGAAATTTACACACATGTGGATGGAACAGGATCTAGAACATTCCAGCCCCTTCCTGTCCTTCCTTGTTTCTGAAGCCCCTTGTGTCCCTCCTAGCTAGCTCCCTCTCCCCCGCCCCACCCCCTGTAAATCTCCCTGCTGACTTTGTTGCCACCGCAGGTGAGTCTTACTTAGCCTCTTCTAGACTCAGGGTCCGTGGAGTTGCGCTGGGTCCTGTGCCTTCTGCGCAGCGCAGCGTCTGTGAGATCTGCCAGCGGGTTGCCCGAGCTGCATGGGTGCTTTTTAGTTGCCCTGGATGAAACAGATTTGTCTTTGAAAAGAGTGCAGCCTTTGGATGCGTCAAATCAATCCCTCAAGAAAATAGGCCTTACGTGTGTTTGGTGTGGTCCAGACTTGAGTTGCAGGAGCAGTTGACATCGGTCACCTGGGGGGGCGGTTTGGTTGAGTGGAGTGAGCAGCGTTACTTCCGGTCTTAACTGATTGTTCAGAAGCCTCAGTCGCCATCTGTAAAAGGAGCCCCTCCTCTCTCAGAGACCAACTAGTTTCTCTCCCTGTCTGTTTCTCCCCTTCTCTCTCCCTCTCTCCCTCTCCCTCTTCCTCTCCATCTCCCTCTTCCCCCCCCTTCCTCCCTCCCTCCTTTCTGTCTCTTTCAGTTTCCCTTGGCTTCTCTGTGGGTCTGTGTCTGTCTTCTCAATTGGTGTGTCTCTCCTTTTCTCTGTACATCTCTCTCCATCTCTGTTTCTTCCTCTGTCTCTCCCCTTCTGTCTGTCTCTCTGTTTCTCTTGGCCTCTCTGTGAGTCTCAGTCTCTCTGTCTCTCATCCCTTCTCCGTCTCCATCTCTCTGTCTGTCTTTTGCTTCCACCCCTTCCTTCTTCACGCTGTGAGTGAACTTGCTCCCCAGCAAAGAATGAACTCTTTTCCACCAGCCCCATCAAGAGGCGGGAGTTGTGGGAACTGAGGGCTGACCCCCCTTTTTCGTCTTTACTCAGGATGGTGCTCCTTAGCACCCCTCACAGGAGGGCCTGTGTTCTTTATGTGTCCCATCCCTGCCAGGTGGTGTGGGACAACAGCTGCACGTCTCTTCCTAGGAGGCCCAGGTAGGTGCCGAGGGCTGGGAACCCTTGGCACGGGGTGTCTGGAGCATTCTGTGCCCTCGTGGGCGAGGAGGAGCCGGGTCACAGGTCCTGGTCTTATCACGGGACAATTACTGCCACAGTGAGTCTAGACAGACCTGCTAAGGATATTAACCAGGGAACAAAGGGGGTCTTTGTTGTGGGGTCAAGGGAATCGGTCAGACGCGGCCACGCAGCGGGGTCTTGTCAGGTAGACAGGGTGTAGACAATGCACCGTCTGGGGCACCCGAGCCTGTTCCGTTCCCTTCCTTTCACGGTGTGTGCTCAGCACTTGCTGCAAAGTGTTATGGGACTTGGGGTACGCTGCCAGCTCCCCAAGAGAACTGGTTGGCCCTGTTGGAACAGAAAGTGTTCACAGGCACAGAATTTTGCGAGGTTATGGGCCACCCACTTCTTGTAGTAGCTGCAGACAAACTTTATGGCTGCTCTTTCCCCTCCGTTGCCCTTTTTGAAACTGGGGAATCATTTGCATAAAGCCACATGGGCTGATCTTCAGGTCCCCATCACTTCAGTGACAAGTATTTATGCCCATGTCTCCAATACATCGATCAAGATAGAGAACGTCACCATCCACCCACCCGGCACGCTTCCTCCTGCCTCCCCACCCTGCCCCAGGAACTGCTGCCGTCCTGAGCTCAGTCACCATAAAGGAGTTTTGCTTGGTCTTGAACATACGGCACAGTTTCTGTGCCCTTGTGTGCTGGTTACGTTGGTTTAGTCTGCGTTGTACAGGGGGCCAACTGGCTCTTTTCCTGACTCACCCCCTCCTCCCATTGATATCGCTGCTGGGGGCTTCAAGGTTTGCTCCCTAAGAATAAAGCAGCAGGGACAGTCCTGTCACGGGACGCCTCTCTGCGGGGCTGCTGGCCATGGGGTGTGTGCCTATTTTTGATGGTGATTTTCATAGTTTAGGTATTTTTCCCCCATTGGGGAGGGGCTAGGTGGCCACCAGGAGGACATGAAGAGCCAGGGTTAGGTCAAGACAGTGATTCATTCCGTGGCTCCCTGGTGACGCGAGCTCCTTTCCTACCACTAAGACTTGATGTGGGCAAGGAGCCATCCCACGAATGCTGGAGAAGGGGACAGAGACGGTTCATTGGGAGGCTCTGCCACCCCAAGCTGGGCATCAGCCTCGGCACATCATATATCATGGTGGCCACTGGAAGGGTTTCTCTTTCCCAAAGAGGGTTCCTTAGATTGGTCACTAATCAAATTCTCAGCATCCTTGGTCCCTCTGCCCTCGAAGATGGTGCCAACCAATTGACTCGCTTGGGCTTGTGAAGGGCTGAGGTGGCGGACAAGTCCCTGACTGAAACTCTGAACAAATAAAGGTGATCCTTTTCAGTCCTCCCTCTGCCTGAGATACGGATTCTTTTAATTCCTGGCCTTTCAACCTATTTTCTGTTGCCAGAAGAGGCTGCCAGGGCCTTGGGGAAAAGACGTGGGGCAGGAAAATTTCAAGCCACAGGGGACAGGAGGGTAAGAACAAGTGGGGTCACGGTTGACGGGGTATAAGGACAGATGAGATGGTTTAACCCGTGCCAAGATCAAGCCTTTGCTGGAGACTTTTCCTCCCAGCCCTGGGGGAGGGAAGCAACCATCTTTATCTCCATTCAACTAAAAAATAATTTGACAAGTTATAAGAATAGTGCAGTCTTTTCACACCCAGGTTCCCAAAATGTTAACATTATATTCAATTTTCTTTTTCTAGGTAGATAAATAGATAGGAAGGTAAATATTAAATTCTTTTTTTTCTAAATCATCTTTTTATTGTGGTAAAATATGCATCATATAAAACTTACCATCTCAATCGTTTTTACATGCACAGTTCAGTAGCGTTAAGCACATTCACGCTGGTGTGAGTGGTGATTCATCTCCAGAACTTGTTTATCTTCCCAAACTGAAACTCTGTCCCCACTAAACACTAACTCTCATCCCCCCACCCCCAGCCCCTGGCACCCACCATTCTACTGTCTGTCCCTATGAATCTGACTACGATAGGGACCTCATGTAAGTGGAATCACACAGTATTTGACCTTTTGTGACTGGCTGTTTCACTCAGCATAATGTTTTTGAGGTTAATCCACATTGTAGCCGGTGTCAGAATTTCGTTCCTTTTTAAAGCTGAATAATATGCTATTGTATTTATATACCACATTTTGTTTATCCAGTCATTAGCTGATGGACATATGAGTTGTTTTCACCTTTTGGCTATTCTGAATGTAGAAGAAAAAGGGGCCACATGACTAAACCTGACAAGCTCAGAGGAGGCCAGCATGGCAGGCCCTACAAAATCAGAGACCAAAATTAACTACATAGGCAATGTATTTGTAACCTTCCTTATGTCTCCTCCTTTGATTCTAATGTATAAAATAAGCTGCAAAACTGCCATTCTCCGGAGTATTTTCTTAACCTATTGAGATTTTTCCCTCCCAGTAGTTGTCATCAGTTTGGCTCAAATAAAATCATTAAAATTCTCTACAGGTTTGGGCGTTTCTTACGTCAACATGAATGGTGCAGCTGTGAACATAGGTGTACATATATCTGCAAGACTCTGCTTTCAATTCTTTGGGGTATATACCTAGACCTGGGATTGCAGGAGCATATGATAATTCTATGTTTAATATTTTTGAGGAATGGACTTACCGTTCTTCATAGCGGCTGCACCATTTCACGTTCCCACCACAGTGCACAAAGGTTCCAATTTCTCCACAACCTCACCAACACTTGTGATTTTCCTTTAAAAAAAAAACTATCCTGGGGGGTGTGAAGTGGTACCCCATGGTTTTCATTTGCATTTCTCTAATGACTAATCATGTTGAGCATCTTTTCATGTTTATATTATTGGTCCTTTGTATGTATTTCTTTGGAGAAATGTCTATTCATGTCCTTTGCCTGGTTTAAAATTGGATTGTTAGGGTTTTTATTAAGTTATACTCATTCTTTATATAGATTTTGATCCCTTGTCAGGTATGTGATTTGCAGATATTTTCTGTCATCCCATTCTCATTTCACTCTGTTGATTGTGTTCTTTGCACAAAAGGTTTTATT
Organism: Rhinolophus ferrumequinum; assembly: GCF_004115265.2. Lineage (NCBI taxonomy): Eukaryota > Metazoa > Chordata > Mammalia > Chiroptera > Rhinolophidae > Rhinolophus > Rhinolophus ferrumequinum. The sequence continues at coordinate 51,143,713 of NC_046301.1, forward strand.
TTTATAAACTCCAATTTCTCTAGTTTTTCTTTTATTGTCTGTGCTTTTGGTGTCATTGAATTGGTTTTTAGGACAGAAAAGAGCTCAGTGGGTCTCCTGTTGGGGATTAGGAGAAGACTCATTTATATCCTAAAGTTTTCCCCCCGTCTCTAGGATGCACAGAGTCTGAGGTCAGAAAGCAGCTTTCATTTGACAGGATCACTTGATGGTAAATAAGTACTGATTTTGAAGTGCAGCAAGGCCACTTCTCAGATGTTATGCCTCACACATTGTGTAAGAAATGTGCGCAAGGATGTTCACGAAAGCACGGCTTATAATTGAGAAAAATTGGAAGCCATTTCAATATTCCAGTGTAGGAGAATATTTACATCTATGGCAGCTAGTTTCTGAGATGGAATATTATGTGGCATGGGAAACTGGGAGGAACAAGATTTAGATGTAACAATGTAGCTAGATCTCCAAAACCACCTGCTGAGGGGAGAAAACACAGTTGCCAAAAGATACAAATGAGGTAAAAAGAAATACTATGTGTTTTCTCAGATAGGTGTGTATGGGTCTGCATGGATGTGTGTGTTGTTGATAGTACTTGTCTCTGAAGTATGGGGATGGGACCCGGACTTGGGGTGAGACAGCTTCAAACTTGATCTGTCTGGCTTTTCAAAAATATACTATTTTAATGTCCTCATTTACTAATTCTACCATCTGTGTTGTTGCTGGCTCTGTTTCTATTGATTGATTTTCCTCCTCCTTCTGGGTGGTAGTTTTGTTTCTTGGCATGCCTGGTAAGTTTCAGTTAGATGCCAGAATTGTGAATTTCACCTGGTGGTATGCGGGAGACTTTTGTATTTTCTCTAAATGTTCTTGAGCTTTGTTCTGAGATACAGTTAAGTTATTGGAAACAGTTTTATCCTTTCAATGCTTGCTGTTAAGTTTTGTTAGGCAGGATCAGAGCAGTCTTTATTCCCAGGGCTAATTTCCCCCCACTTCCTCATGAAGTTTTTCCACTCTGGCCAGTGCGTACACCAAGCATTTCCAGCCCCATGTGAGCGCTGAGGGTTGTTCCCTCTGATCCTTTCAAGTCACTAGCTGTGCCACCCGCCTCAGCATGCTCGTATATACCCATCAATCCTTGGATCCTCAAAAGATCTCTGGATAAATATACATTCCCCCAACTCCTTTCTCTCCTGCCCGCCCTCCCTCCCCATGCACTTCTATCCCTCTTCCTCACCCCTGCTCTCCCTCCAGTGGCTGCCTTATATCTCCTCTTTGGGACTCCACCCTTCAAACTGTAGCCTTCTTAACCCTTTCTAGAACCTCCTCTTTGACTCCTCAACTAAATGTCTGAGAACTGTTATTTTACACATTTTGTCAATTTTTACCCCCCAGGGGTTCCAAACAGGAAAGTAAAACTTCTCTTGGCTCCGTTTTAGGCAGAAGTTGCTTTTGTGTTTTTTTTTTTTTTTTTTTTTTTTTAAGGAAGTGCATTCATGTTTTAAAATATAGTTTAAGTTTGCATGTTCTGAGACCTTTTTAGGCACTGTGCCCTTCATGTGTATTGTTTTGTTTTGTTTCTCCTCCCTATAACATGGGTACAGATGAGGGAACTAAAGCACAGAGGGTGAGTGACTTGCCCAAAGTCACCCAGCCAGTGAGTGAGGGGAGGACTAATCTGGTCCCCTGGCTCTGGAGGCCACACCCCTGACTACCCTCCCCCATCCATGCAATGAAGAGCTGCCTTTCTTTCTTTCTTCCTTCCTTCACAGGGGTTTGACAGTGTGAAAAACAATACAGTTGTGTAGGAATCACGTGCCTGCTTTATCTCCAAGTCCTCAAACGCTTTAAAGAATAGCCTCTCTGGTCCCATTGCACCATCCAGGAAGTTGAGGCTCAGATGGAAAGGGAGCACGAAGAATAAAAATATGAATGATTAAGAAAAATGACTTTGGGAGACATGAAGTATTTTACCAAGTGTTCCCTTTGGTATATTTTAAATGTTTTGAAATCAATTTCACACAAAACAACCCCTTCACCCCCTTAGACATCTGCCCCAGCAGCAGTCTGCAGCTCTCTCAGGCACCCGTGTTTGGGATGCAGCTTTACACTCTGCCCTCATCTGTCAGGCTGTGGGATTTCTCAGGGGGCCCTTCCTAGTTCCGCATGCGTCTGGGCTTGGTGAGAGGGATGGGGTCCCAGTTCCTGGTGTCAGCATTTGAGGCACCCCCAATACACCCATTGTGCCCCACCTATCCTCCAGGTGTTCTTGTCTCCAGGTAACCTGATGCACCCTCTTTGAGACGCAATATGGAATTACCTACCAGTGAGGAGGGACCTGCCTTTCCAGGCTGTGGAAAGAGTAACTGCATGGTTGGGTACAGAGTTGGGACAGCGTGGATAGCAAGGTCAGGTGACTGGATAAGGAAATCTTGAAGCTGCTGCAGGAGATGCAAGAACTCACCTACAGCAAATTCAGTGAAGCCAGTAAAAAAAAATGCTCCTGGGACCCACCCACAGCAATGGATAACGTCTGCCAGTGGTAGAGTTTTAAAAACCATTGCATGAGATCTAAGAATAAGAAACAGCCCTACTGATACTCATTATTTGAAGTATTAATTTTACTATAAAGAATGCTCAGATTTTCATGTGCAGCTGAAACCTTCATCCTCAAACATCTCTGCCTGCCTCGGGGTGCCCGGGCTGGTAAGATCACTGTTCCTCCAGCAAATTGGTTTCTGGGCTTACTGTGCACTGAGCCTTGGCCCAGCCAGGTGGGGGGCCTGCACGGAGTTACTGGTGGACCCTCGGTGGAGCACGTTGAGAAGCCGAGGAAAGCATCGGTGTTTCCCCCAGAAAAGTGTGCACGCATTTTTGTATATAATTCAAGGATGTTCACGGCAGTACGGCTTATAATTGAGAAAAATTGGAAGCCACTTCAATATTCCAGTGTAGGGGAATATTTACATCCATGGCAGCTAGTTTCTGAGATGGAATATTATGTGGCATGGGAAATGGGAGGAACAAGATTTAGATGTAACAATGTAGCTAGATCTCCAAAACCACCTGCTGAGGGGAGAAAACACAGTTGCCAAAGGATACAAATGAGGTAAAAAGAAATACTATGTGTTTTCTCAGATAGGTGCGTATGGGTCACAGAGCCAGCAACAACATGGAGGGTAGAATTAGTAAATAAGGACATTAAAATAGTATATTTTAAAAAAGCCAGACAGATCAAGTTTGAAGCTGCCTCACCCCAAGTCCAGGTCCTATCCCCATGGAGTTGGGTCCACCTATAAATGTATACTGAGCCCTCGCTATGTACCATGTACCATGTCTAAAAATAATTCTTCTCAGGTGTACCAGAGGGAAAGTATAACAACAACAACAAAAACAGTAACAGTAGGCAACATTATTTGAGCACTTAGAACGTTCCAAGCCTTGTTTGGAACTCTTAGTGTGAATTCATTCGTTTAATTCTTTTAACCGCCTTGCTCACAAGTACTTTTTCATCCCCATTTCATATATAAGGAAACCGAGGCTCAGAGAGGTTAAGTAATGTGTCCAAGGTCACACAGGGAGGGTTCAAACCTGGGAACCTAGCTCCAGAGGCTGCAGCATCGCAGACCACCGCTCATGGATGTGCACAGAGAGTTCGAGAAGTATGGGTGGGGAAGGGGATGAGGGAGGAGTTTTGGGACAGACCAGCACACTCATCTTCCCCCTCTGCACAGTGAGTCAGGGCCCCGCGTGCTTTCTGAGGCTGGGTCAGTTTATTTCCAGGGCGTGCGTTGTCTCTGCAGCCCTCACCTAATGCCACAACACTCCCTCTCCTCTCGCTTCCAGGAGCTGGAGAAGCTGGGGCTTGGTGACAGCGTGGACCTGCATGTGTATGAGATTCCTGTCGAGTACAAGACTGTGCAGAGGCTCATCCCCGCCCTGTGGGAGAAACATAGCCCGCAGGTGAGTGGAGCAAAGGCAGGTGCTGCTTCATCAGGACCTGCAGGTGAGAGCCCCACGCAAGGATGATTTATGTGGCTTTGGTCCTGCTGCGATCACATGTCATCAACATTTAAAAAAAAAACTCACTAATAAGACATTTTGCATTCTTTTTTTGTGCCCAGTCTCTGAAATCTGGTGTGTTTTACACTTGACCGTACATCTCAATTTGTACCAGCCACCTCTCAAGTGCTCAGTAGCCAAGAGTGGCCTGTGGCTGCCTATATTTTAAATGTTCACATATTTTCTTACAATGCCCTTTCTGTGGCATACACACCAATAATTGATAGTTGAAGTTAAACTGTATTCAATTTGGTATCCTGCTTTTTATAAGTATTTTATCATGAGCATTTAATCATCTGGGTCATTAAAAATTCTCCCTAAACATTATTTTAATCTCTGGGTAATTTTTGGTAATTAATATAACCGTTCTCCTATTATGGGGCATGCCACTTTGTGTCCATGTTTTTTCTCCCTTTTAAGTGACCATTGAAAGATTATTACATCTCTGATTATTTTTAGGCTAGATTCCTAGAAGTTATACCTTGTCTTTTGCATTTGGTGATATGTCTTGAAGACCTTTCCTTACAGAATTGCTTTGGCTATTTTTTTACCCTTTCTCCCACCTCCCTCCCCCTCTCTATTCCCGTTCAAGCCATTGTTTCTCAGTCTAGTTGTGTAGGACACAGCTCCCTGGCCCATGTGGGAATTGAACTGGTGACCTCGGCGTTAGGAGCAGGCACCAACCACCTGAGCCACCAGGCCCACCCGCTTTGGGCATTTTAACAGCTATATTGCAGTTCATAATTTAGCCAACCCCCACAAGTGGCTAATGAGGTTGTTTTCAGTATTTGATTGTATTAACAAAGCTGCAGTGAACATCCTTGCATGTTTCACTTGGCATACCTTTCTCCAAGAGTGACCGTAGGGTCTATTCCAGCAGCAAGAGGTCAGAAACAGTGTAGCCCCTGGTAGAGCCCAGTGAGGATACCGCCCTCTCCTTGGCCTCGGGCTCCCCCACTCTTACGGACAGACCCTGTTAAGCCTTGCCTGTCTGTCTGCAGCTGGTGGTGCATGTGGGTGTGTCAGGCATGGCGACCACAGTCACATTGGAGAAGTGTGGGCACAACAAGGGCTACAAAGGGCTGGACAACTGCCGCTTTTGCCCTGGCTCCCAGTGCTGTGTGGAGGACGGTCCTGAAAGCATTGACTCCATCATCGATATGGACGCTGTATGTAAGAGGGTCACCACGTTGGGCCTGGATGTGTCGGTGACCATCTCACAAGATGCTGGCAGGTAGGGCACCAGGGGGTGGGTGTGCGCAGAGGAGTCCCTCCTCCAAAAGCCCAGGCTGGTGTTGAACAAGCCCAGTGTGTTGACTTTGGCCTCTGTGGGCCAAACACTCACATGCATGAGCCGTAGAGCCAAGTATATGCACTTAACAGGTCCCACTGATTCTGACTCTGGATCTGCCCACGTCTCCCCACCCGGCCCTGCCATCTCCCGTCTGGATGCTGCCCAGCTGATTCCTTTGTGGTCCACCTTTCACCTCTGCCCCCGACCTGATAGTCCTTCTCCAAACAGTCTATTTTCTCGGTTCGTTTCCTGTGACAACTAGAACAGAACCATAAACCTGGTGTTTTAGGGCAGCAGAAACTTATTTTCTCCTAGTTGTGGAAGCTAGCAGTCCAAAATCAAAGTGTTGGCAAGGTTTATTCCTTCTTGAGGCTCTGAGGGAGACTCTGTTCTCTGCCTCTTTTCTGGCTGATGATGGCTGCCAGCTACCGTTGGCAGCCCTTGGCTTAGACGCATCGCCCCAATCTCTTAGCCCTTAGATGCATCGCCCCAATCTCTGCCTCTGTCTTCACATGGCCTTCCTATAAGGACACCGGTCGTTGGATTTAGGTCCCACCCTAGTCTAGTATGACCTCATCTTAACTAATTACATCTGCCCATCCCCCATGTCCAAATAAGGTCTCATTCTGAGTTCTGGGTGAAAATGAATTTGAGAAGGAAACTATTACAAGGTCTTTTATAAACTTAAGTCAGATGAGGTCCCTTCCTTGCTTAATCCCTCCTGTAGCTCCCACGGCCCCTAGGATAAAATCCCAACCTCTCCTCACCATCTCTAGGTGCTGTTTGGTCTGGTCCCCGCCCACCTCGCCACCCTCAGCTGCCCCCACTCTCCCCTCACCCTCTGCCTTCCAGACCCACACACCAGCCTCCTGCTGTTCCTCAAACACACCAAGTGCACACTAGCCTCAGGGCCTTTGCACATGCGTTGGCCTCTGCCCAAACCCATCTCCCTCTGATGAGGCCTCTTTCAGGTCTCAGTTCCAACATGTCGCCTCCTCAGGGAGGCCTCCCCAACCTCCCAGACCAAGTAGCGTCCTCTGCTCTACTCCCTCTCGGCAGTGGGTACCTTGATTGCTGAACCCTTCTTACACTTCTTCAGCCCAAAGGCAGCAGCAGGTGGCAAGTATAGTTCACTGACTAAATACAGGAGTAACTGAATTTGCCATCAGTCTCCTTTAAACGCTAGTTTTAAATTGCATAGACAATTCCGGAATGTGTTGTTGTATGTTCCCATTGTGAAAATTTATCTTGCCCTCTCTCCTTCCACCTAGCAATCCCTCTGTTAAATTAGAGACTTAAATTATGAAATCTCCTATCACCCACGTTTCCATATATATATATATAGAACACTTGGCCGCTGCTTTAGGATTTTGTCCTGTTTTGCTTTGCTTTTGTGTGGACGGGGTGACGACGTGGTGTGCATTTTCCTGAGTGTTCCCTCCCTCGGTTTCGCTGGTGGTCATGTGACTGGGTCTTAGTGAATTCTCTTCCTTTCTCTGGATCTACTGTTTGCCTTGAGAATGGCTGCGTGGTATTCCACTGTGTGGATGAACCAGAGTCTATTAAGCCCCTCCTCTGTCCGTGGACCTTTAGGTTGTGTCCTCGTCTGTTTGAGCTGGTGTAACAAAATACCACAGACGAGGGGGCTTATAAACAACAGCAATGTATCGCTCACAGGTCTGGAGGCTGGGAAGTTCAAGATGAAGGGGCCAGCGCAGTCATGTTCTGAGGAAGGCCTGCGACAGCTGGCTTCTCGCTGTGTCCTCACGTGGTGGGAGGAGCGAGAGAGCTCTCTGGGAGCTCTTCCCAAAGGGCCCTAACCCCGCTGATGAAGGCTCTCACTCCCCAAAGGCCCCAGCTCTTAACACCATCACACTGAGAGTTAGCGCTTCAACAGATGACGAGCGGGGTGGGGGCAGACATAAACGTTCAGACCCTGGTAGGTTGCTTCCTGTCCTGCTCGTATATGTAACGCTGCAGCAAACACTTTGTGTATCTTTCTTGTGCCCTCACACAGATGGCTCCTAAAGGTAGCGTCTAAAAACTGGCACTACCAGGTTGCAAAGACTATGCATTTGTAATTTTGCTAGCCTGCCAGATTGCTTTCCCCTGGGGCAATTGGCAGTCCCACTCACCACATCTCACCCTGCCGGCACCCCACCTACGCACCAGCAGTAGGCATTAGTTACCATGTTCGCTGACCTGGGGAGGGAGAAGCAGTGTTCCACCTTGTGGATGTCCAGTGAGGCTGGGGGTCTTACAGGGGGTTTGGATGGAGGCTGTTCTGTCAGTCTGACCGTGTTTTGATCTCCCTCCTGCCTACTGTACCCTGCGGCTTAGGTACCTCTGCGACTTCACCTACTACACCTCTCTGTACCAGAGTCACGGCCGCTCAGCCTTTGTCCATGTGCCCCCCCTGGGCAAGCCGTACAATGCAGACCAGCTGGGCAGGGCGCTGCGGGCCATCATCGAGGAGATGCTGGGTGTCCTGGAGCAGTCAGAAGGCAAAATCAACTGTCGCCACAAACACTGAGAGCCGCGCAGGCCTCCTCAGACCTCATCCCCCAGGGACCCTGGGAGGGGACAGACCCCTTCGGCTGGGAATCTGATTTGGATCAAACATTTCAATTCATGCACTTCCTCTCTCTTTTTCTCCGCAAAAGCGCTGATCAATTTGAAGGAGTCGGCTGAAGAATTTTTAATCAATTTCCCATTTGCATCTGGGGACGTGGCTACAATGGCTGGGAGGCCCATGGGTGTGGATTCCCTCAGAGAACCCTGGTCGGGTAAACCTCTGTTCTGCGATCCCACAGCTGGGGCCACCTGTTCACCTGCTTTTCTAGGTCTCTGGTGAAGGGATTCCAGAGTTCCCTCCATCCCGTGACTGGTTTTTCCCAAACTTCAAAGCCTCTCAAAGAGTCTTTGCCCTGAGCTGTGTCCCAACAGCCCGGACAGTCTCAGAAAAGGCCGCCTTGGGATATGGCATGGGTTTTTTTGTTTGTTTGTTTGTTTGTTTGTTTGTTTTAAACAATAGTGCACAGAGTAATTTATATTCCCTTTGGTTAAAACACAGGCTGTAGCCAACAACAAAAGTGTCTTCTTTTTTCTGGGGTGCTGCCCCTTCTGCCTCCTGCCTGGAAAACTGGACCCACACCTTTGTTTGGGGGCTAACCCTGAGGTTGGGGTGGGCCCATGGCCAGACCACAGGGGAGGGGCATCTGCTGCCCCAGGAGATTGTTAAGTTTGGCTGATCCATTCAACACCTGAACTGAGCCGTGAGCTCTGGAGTGGGCTGCCAGTGGGAAAGCAGACCTTGTCCTTTCAACGTGCACAGGACTTTTTTTTTAATAATGTAAAAATTTGTAGTAGTTCCAAACCCATCCCACATCTGGCCTGGATTTTCGCAGCCTTGGTGCTGGGGACTAGTTTCTTGTTCTCCTTGAGTGTGTGTGTGTGTGGGGGGCTGCCAGAGGGCCTGGGGGCCAGAGTTTGCTGAGCCCCGTGTGTACTGGCACATTTAAGCAGGAGGGCAGGAGGCAGCCAGCAGGTTTTTGTGTAGATGGCTTTTGGAGACACACCCAGACTCGGGAGTCAATTTTTATCTCACTCTTTGGCAACTTCGAACTTCCCAGCCAGGGACAAGAGTAACTTCCCTCCGGAGGCAACTAAATTCAGCTAGACCTTGACACCAGGGCAGCAGCAGCAACCATGAAGCCAATTGGAAAAAACACACGTTTTGGAAATATTCATCTGTTTTTTGGAGAACATGCAGTTTTATCATTTCCCTAAGTGTGAAATATGCTGGAATCTGATGCTGTGTTGGATCACGTCAGTGTTTCCCAGCATGCAGTTCTTTTTAAAACAGTTGAGATTTTTGTTTTGTTCTGTTTTCTTAAACATTCACCCTCTTTCCCTCCCGTTCTGATGCCCAGGGTGGTTCCTGCCTCTGCTGAGCTGCTGTGTCACTTGGGAACCAGGTTGATCGGTTTGAGTTAAAGGCACTTTTCTGATTCCTGGGCTTTTTCTGGAGGGGGGAAGGGGAGCAGATGGGTGCTTTGCAGTGGCCTGTGGCTGACAGGTTGAAGTGATCTGGCCTCTGCTCCTCTCTCCATGCCAGCCCCCCCACCAGAAACACCCCCTCCGTGTCTCCAGTCTGCGTTTGCCGTGTCTCCTGAGACATCTGATGTGTGTGATGTCATTGCATGTGCTCCCTGAGCCAGCTTCTGTGAGCAGAAGTTATGGCTCTTCTGAATGTGGAGGACTCAAGGCCAGAGGAGTCCCCCAGAAGTCTTATTCAAGCTCCATCTAGCTCTGTTCCCCAAAGGCCTGATCTGTCGGGCTCTAAGGAGGAATTTAATCTAGGCAAGATGGAGGGGGTGGTGACTGGAGGCGAGCCGGGTCCAAGCTTAGCTGGGCACCCGCTGGAACCCAGACACGCCTTCCCAAAACTCCACATTTTCATCTTTCTTTTGTCCTCATTTCGCCTTTCTGTTTAAAGCACGCTGTGATTTAGCAACTTAGAGATATAACTTATTGTCTGATCATTATTGAGTGTGTATGTGTCATTTTTGCGTTCCAGCATTGGTCTTAGATTTCCTCAAGTCGAACCTGAATCGTGTCTTTCACCCTGATGCAGAGCATTTAGCTCATTTTTATTTAATCAGTCATCCATTAAACATGTCACTCACTCCCTGCCAGCTTTTCTTTCTCTCTTTCTCTCTCTCTTCTTTCTTTCTTCCTTTCTCTTTTCTTTCTTTCTTTCTTTCTTTCTTTCTTTCTTTCTTTCTTTCTTTCTTTCTTTCTTTCTTTTTTTCTGTTTTAAAATGTTTAATCTTTTTCTTTTGGGCAAACTTATCTGTTCACTCCATGGTGTGTCTGTCTGCATTTGCTGGGTCTCAGACTAAAATGTCCTTGTTTGAGAAGGGGGGACCAGGTCCCATTACTTCTCCCTTGTCATTTTTACAGTCTCATATGTGTGTGTGGGGGGGGGGGTTTACCCAGAATGGAACAAAAGGATGGATCTATGAAGTGGGTGCAGCTTGTCAGGTGTGGAGGAGAGTGATGCCGGAAGAGGTGGGAGTGGCAGGTAATGGTGGAAAGATGGGCTGAGGGATCTGGTATGAAGGCTGGTGGGGGAAGGTGAGAAGGTCTTGTGGGGAAGCTGAGCGGGGCCTTTCCCTGGTGAGCCCCTTTGGGGGGTGCTGACGTGGGGCATGGGGCCAGGGACAGTGGTCTGAGCCTCTGGTCCAGCATCTCCTTTAAGATGCCAGAGCCTCTGTACTATATCTTTATTCTTCTCTCAGCCTTTTTGGCTCCCCCTTCTCCACCAAAAAGAAGGTCAATAGTATGTGTATGAATATGTAGCTTGAAAAAGAAATCAGACAGAGTGGATAGAAAGAAAGGAAAATGGGAAGAAGGAGGAATTCGAGTTGGTGTTCTGGGCTGGGTGCCATCTGGCCCACCTGGTTCAATCAAGGAAGAGCCAAGCTCCCTTGGGCCCTGGTAGAGACAGGGACAGGCAGGGGGCGAATCGATGCTAGGTCTTTGGAGAAAATATCAGATTGCAATAGTTTCAGCAAGGAAAATAATTTTCTGCTTCCCTGCTTGTTGCTGGCATGGAAACTTCTAGAACAGAAACAGTTCGCTTAGGGGGATGGCTGGAAAAGCAGATTTGAGATGCCTTGTTGTTATCTTAGAAGTTTCTGCCTGGAAGCTGAGCCAGCTGGGGTATGTCCACCAGCCTGCCTGTGCCCCCAGGGGGTGACCAGGCAGGGGAGGGGGGTTGCTGGGGAAATCCGCCCACCACACAGGCCTCTTTTTTGCCGCCACTGTCTAGACAGTTGACCTTTGACCTCTCCGCCCCTTGGAGTGTCTGAACCCAGAAGTCCCCTTTGGGGATGGTGGGACAAAGTCCCATTCTTCTCTGTGGCCCCAGCCTCCACCTAGAGACCGCTGGAAGCCCTGGTGAGTCTGTAGTCAGTGTGGGGTGCTGCTGGTGGTAATAGGTGCAGAGACAGTGCCACATTGCCCCCCAAATCCATGGCCACAAATCCCATGGCAACCACAGACCTAGAGAAGCCAAAAGGGGCTTTGTTTTCATATCCCAGATTAAATTTCTTTTCTCCAGGCATGAGCACCTGCTAAAGGCCCGGGACTACCTCTGGGTGAGGAAGCATGTTAGAGATCCACTTAGACCCATGGCAGAACGGCTGTTTGGAGGGTGGGGCATATGCCAATAGCATATCTTGAAAGTTAATTCCTAGATGGACTCTGAACATACCTGCCAAGAAGCCCTGTACTGTGGTTCAGGGGCAGCTGTCACAAGCTTAGTGTCTGGGTCACCAGACCTTAACGGGCTTCAATGCAGCCCTGAGCTGGCACTCCAGCGCCACTTCCTCCACTCCCCCAAGAAAAATCCATTTCTTGTCCTCTGTCTCCTCACCCAAGCCTTCCCTTCAATTGCCCAGAGACCCCAGAAGTGCCTGCCTCTCAGATACGCATGGGGCACAGAGAAGGGGGACAGGACCCCATGCTCTGGGAGGTGGCCCTGGCTCCCGACTGCCCAGTAGGGGGCGTGTCCGGGTCACCCAAGCTGTTTACAGGGTTGGGGCCTCAGGGAGCAGCTTTTATGTCCTCCACACTTTGTCTCTAGGAAATCCCAGAGAAAGCCGGTTTGGAACAGGCTCTCAGCTCTAAGGCCTGTAGAATCCCTGAACTATGGGAGGCCCCACCTGGGTCATGGGGAAGAGGAGTTGGCTTTCTACCTGCCCAGGGGGTATCTAGTGTGTTTCTGGGACTCCTCCAACATCTCAGGTTTCTATCTTGTCCTAAATCTCTCTCTAGGAAAATCCTGCCCAAGGTGACCATGTCTTCTGTCCCCAACAGAGGGTGTGGCCCCTGCACTCTCAGGATGGCTTCTCCCTGACCCCCAGAGTCCCTGTGAGTGCCTTGTCCGAAACCCCCATGCCTGGGAACCCAGGCTGGGAAAATGTCTGCTAGACTTTGCTGGGGGCTGGGCCCTGGGAGACCCCAAATTTGACACCCCCCAAAGCAAATAAATTAGTTGAGATATGTGATTTCTTGCGTGCCTTTGTGAGAAATTGGCATCCCCCAGGGTCACCCTCAGCCTGGGTGCGTCAGTGGGCAGAGGGGCTCCAAACCACCAGGATTTCCGTCCTTGGTGTGTGACCTGGAGCTCAGTTTGTGGTGGTTGCTACAAATATGCTGAATGAATAACAACGAGAGGATTTCTGTACAGTTCTCCCTCTTCACATCCACTGCCTTTGCTGAGTAACTTGCCTGTGATCACACAACAAGGGGAAGGGCTCTGGGATTTGAATCATTGTGTAGACCCCTAGCGTGTGAAGAATTCCCACTCCCACAACCCTGTGAAGGGGTGCCATTACCACTTGTTACAGATGGGGAAACGGAGGCTCTGCCAGTTGAAGCCCCTTGTCCCACATGACATGGCCAGGCAGAGAAAGTGCTAGAATGTAAACCCAGGCTGGCTGCTCTGAAGCTGAGCAGATTGAAGATTAGAAACAGGACTCAGTCCTTCCACATATCTGTCCTCAGCAGGAATGAGTGGCTTTCAAAGAAGAAACTTTTGAAACCAAAGGGGTTTCAGCAATAACGACCATGTCTTGTCTCGGGGACCATCAGTCCCAAGGGAGGGAACGCCTTTTCAAAGTCCCAGGGATCCAGGGTTTTTGCACCCCCAAGAGAGAGTGTCCACGGTTAGTGGTTTTGCTCCTAAAGCCACTCTTTCCCTGGCCCCTGGATGTGGCTGCAGTCCCAGGAGCTCCATCTACATGCTCCTGTGATATTCTGTGTGTCCCTTTCAGATGGGAGAATCCTTTCCCCAAATTCTGGAAACGTCCCCTAGCCTCCTTGGCCCATGGGAACCCCTGCCTCCCCTTGGCTGCTCTGCCCAGGAAAAGCCCCAAGGACTCCCTTGTGTTGCAGGCCAAGAGACAATGCTGTGTGGAACGGGCAGTGGGTGATGTGTGGAGGGGTGAGGGAGAGGTAACAGGGCTGACGGCTCAAGGCCTCGGGGCCTGGGGGAGAGGTCTGCATGTTATTCTACGGGCCACGAGAAGTCGGGAGGGCTCACTGTGCTTCCGTGAGCTTCGGTTTCCCTGTACTCTTGGAGCTTTTGTAGAATTCAGTGAGACTCTGCTTTTATAGCCCTTAACTAGTGGCACATAGTAGTTGCTTAATAAATGCAATTATATTTCTTCCTCCTGGAAGCTCTCCTGTCTGTCCAGTTTCCTCCTCTGGCTCCTACAACTGCCTAGGTGCCCCCCAACCAAGTCACATACTCTGGGTAGTAACCGACTGATTCCATGGGAGCTGGGGAGGGCGATCGGGTCTGCCTGGGGTCCCCTGTGTCCTTTGCACCCAGCACAGCGTTGGGTGCAAAATAGGTGTGCAATAAACTACGGCACCAAGAGGAGAGGGCTGAGTGCTGGATGTTCCAACCTGTGGCCAGCAGGGGGCGCAGGGAGGCGCCGGAGCCTCCTGGGAGCAGAGGATAAGCCGCCTTCGGGGCCAGGCTTCTCCTCCAGCCCCGGCCCCTACCCCGCCTCTTCCCTGCCTCTAGAGCCCCATCTCCTAGTGGCTGAGCTAGTTAGGAAATGCCTACTGAGCTGTGCCCTGGGCTGGAGACACACCAGGGATCCAGCTGTGATGGGGACACAGTCAGCTGAGGGATGCAAGGCAGATGGGGAGAGTTCATTTGAGGGTAACGCTCAGAGAGGCCGCGCTTGGCTCCATTCAACAATTTCTTTCAGCTTCTGCCTGGACATTCTCAGTCTTAATTTGAGGTGAGGGTCTGGGACACCAATCTCACCCTTCCCGTCCACCTTGTTCTGGGGACCTCCCTGGTTCCCTCCCTGGTTCCCTCCCCACCTCTCACACCCCTGATGGTTCCCCTTTGCCCACAGGACAAAGCTATACTCGTCTGCTGCATATTTGCAGCAGATCTCTGCTGACCTCAGGCTGTCTCCTCTGCCAGGAGGGCCCTCCTCCACTTATGCTTGGAGAACTCCTATGCATCCCTCAAAACCCAAGGTTTAGAGGAAGATGCTGAGGTCATCTTGGGACGCGTTCAGTGTGACAGGCCTGGGTAGGGACAAGGGGGGCAAAGTACTGCACCGGAAATCCCAAGAGCCCTTCCCCTACACCTTCTTCACCTTGCCTACTAGCTCCTTCCTGCACTGGTAGCACGCCACAAACTTTCAGTAGGTGCTACACGAAGTGCCTCAGACCTGCCTGGACATGTCCTAGTACCCCGGAAGGGAGGAGGGGCAGGCACAGGCTGCTCCCTTTCCCAATGTGGTGCTGATAAGGGGTGGGGGTGGGGATGCAGAGACAGAGTTGTGAGAGACTGAAAAGCAAAGTGCAGAGCGAGTAGGGGAGACACAGAGACAGAAAGATGAGGACACTGAGGGGCAGAGAGGACCCCAGCCAAACAGGAGGATTTGGGACTTTGGGTGCTTCGGACTCTGTGCTGTGATTCCTGCACAGGGCTGCCCTGCTCTGGGTCTCAGATTCCCTCTGTGACATGAAGCTGGCCACCGCACCCAGCTGGCAGGGCTGTGTGTCCACGGTCAGCCAGGGCTTGACACACAGCAGGTGCTTCAAAAATGAACGCTGTGGTCAGCGGAACCCTTATAGGAGCTAGCATGCAAAGCTGGCGGGAGCAGGATGTGCGGCAGTGACGGGGAGCGATGGGGGAAGGACCACACTGGATTTACCCCAGCGGACACTTTCCGGGCAGTGAGCACATAGGGACCCAAAGTCTGGGGCCTCAGCTGACCCACTTCCTGCCCAGCCCAACTGTCCTATTGACCCCCTCCCTGGCCCCCCACCACAAGGCCTCCCACCAGGAACCACACAGCCAGTTCCAGGGGCTGAGCTGACCACTTCCGCCCCCAGCAGTCCCGGTCCTGCTGACTCACACTCAGCTGTCCCTCCCCCTAGCCCAACAGAGCGCTGAAGGGGGGCGGAGGCTGGCAGAGTCCCAAACCCAGAACGCAGGGCGGTCATGGCCTGTCGGAAGTATGGCAGAGGAGAACTGTGCCCTAGATATAACAGCCTGGCAAACGAAAACACACCCTTGAAAAGGACAAAATGAATATTGGATGGTTTGGGGTACAATTAGACTCAGTCACATTTTCAAACTTTTGGACACCTAAAAAATCCGTAAAGAAATACAAAAGACAAGCCAGGAACAGAGAGAGGATATCTGTGATGCATTAGCTTCCAGAACAAATGAGGGCTCCCGTACATACTAGACAGGAGAAAGTACCAGACAGAAAAATGGGCAGATAGATGACATTGTTTCCTGAGCTGCCATAACAATGACCATAAACTGGGTGGCTTAAAACACAGTCCTGGAGGCCAGAAGTCCCCAATCAAAGTATCAGCAGGGCTAGAGGCTGTGAGGGAGAACAGTCCCAGGCTTCTCTCTTGGTCTGGTGGCTTCCAGCAATCCTTGGTGTCCCTTGGGATATGGCGGCATCACTATAATCTCCGCCTCTGTCTTTATGTGGCCTTCTTATAAGGACACCAGTCATTGGCTTTAGGGCCCACGCTACTCCAGTGTAACCTCATCTTAACATAAACAATTACATCTGAAAAGACCAATCTGAGAGGCCAGGGAGACGCTGCAATTTGATTTCATTGATCCTATTTATTCTGTATTTTCTTTTCTTTCTTTTTTTTAAATTTTTTATTGGGGAATATTGGGGAACAGTGTGTTTTTCCAGGACCCATCAGCTCCGAGTCAAGTCGTTGTCTTCAATCTATTTGTGGAGGGCGCAGCTCACTGGACCATGTGGGAATCGAACCAGGCACCCTGTTGTTCAGAGCTCGCGCTCTAACCGACTGAGCCATCGGCCGCCCCTTATTCTGTATTTTCTTGATCTTTTCTCTAATCTTTATTATTTCCTTCCTTCTAGTAGCTTTGATTTTAGTTTATTCTTCTTTTTCTCCTTCATCAAATTATAAAGTTTATCGATCTGAGCTTTTTTTCAGTGTAGCCATTTATAGCTGTCAGTTTCCCTATGAGCACTGTCTTTGAGCACCCGTCACTTTTAGTATATTGTGGTTTTCTTTTCATTTGTCTCTAAGTATTTTCTAATTTCTTTTGTGATTTCTTCTTTTCTCCAATGTTTGAGTGTGTTACTTAATATCCACAGGTTTATGAACATTCCAGTTTTCCTTCTGTTGGTGATTTCTAGCTTTATTCTATGGTAGTTGAAGATGATTCTTTGTATGATTTCAATCTTTTAAAATTTATTGCGAGTTGTTTTTTGTTTGTTTGTTTGTTTGTTTTTTGCCTAACATGGTCTATACTGGAGTATGTTCCAGGAGCACTTGTTAGGAATGTGTATTCTACTGTTGTTTCATGGCGTGTTCCATAGATGTCTGTTTGGTCTAGCTGGTTTATAGTGTAGTTCAATCCTCTGTATCGTAATATTCTGTCTAGATGTTCTATCCATTAGTAAAAGAGGAGTTTTGAAGTCTCCAACTCTTAGTGTATATCTTTATTTCTCTCTTCAATTCTATCAGTTTTTGCTTCCTGTATTTTGGGGCTCTGTTTTTGGAGCATAGATGTTTATACAGTAGTACCTCGGTTTTTGAACGTCTCTGTTGACGAGCATTTCGGTTTACGAACGCTGTAAACCCGGAAGTAAATGCTTCGGTTTTCGAACACGCCTGGGAAGTCGAACATGTCACGTGGCTTCTGCTGAGTGCAAGATCCTGAGGCCTAGGTGTCGGCTGTTTTCGGACGTTTCAGAACTTGAGAGATCTTCCAGAACAGATTACGTTAGAAAACCGAGGTACCACTTTAAGTTACAGTCAGGTGTCCTTTCATTTCAACCTGCAGGGCAGGTGTCATGGTAACAAATTCCCTCAGCTTTGATTTATCTGAGGATATCTTGATTTCTTTCTCATTTTTGAAGAACACTTTTGCTGGATATAGAATTCTAGGTAAACAATTGTGTTGTGTTGTGTTGTGTTTTCCAGCACTTTAAATACATTGTCACATTGCCTTCTGGTTTCCAGGGTTTCTAATGAGAAATTGACTGTTAATCTCATTGATGAATAGCTTTCCAGTGTGTTTTCATTTGACTCTTTCTCTTTGGCTATCAACAGTTTGATTGTAATGTGTCTCGGTGTAATAGGTCTCTTTGATATTGTCTATTTGGAGTTCATTGAGCTTCTTAGATGTCTAGATTTATACCTTTCATCAAATTTGGACAGCTTTTGGCCATTATTTTTTTAAATATTCTTTCTGCCCCTTTTCTCTCTCTCCTCCTTCTGGGACTCCCATAATGTGTATGTTGGTCCTCTGGATGGTTAACTGAGGACCTTTGGACTCAGTTAACTTTTCTTCATTCTTTTTTTCTTTCTGCTCTTCAGACTTGATAATTTCAATTGTCCTATCTTCAGGCTTCCTGATTCTTTCTTCTGACTGATCAAATCTGGTAAACAAACACCTCTAGTGAATTTTTCATTTCGGCTATTGTACTTTTTAGATCCAAAATTTCTGTTTGGTCCCTTTTAATAATTCTCCTAGGAATGTTTCCTTTGGGGGTTCTGGGTAGGTAGGTGTTTGTTATTTTATTATTGATACATTTTTTTATATGCCTGAAATGTTGCTTAATGAAAAATAAAACTGACAAGAGAAAGTTGACGGTTTCTCAACACATTAAACATAAAATTACTACATGACCCAACAATTCCACTTCTTGGTATATATATGTATCCAAGAGAAATGAAACAGGTGTTCAAACAAAAACTTGTACGTGCATGTTTATAGCAGCACTATTCATAATAGCCAAACTACAATACAAATATTGTATGATTCCATTTATATGATGAAATGTCCAGAATAGGTATATCCATAAAGAGAGAAAGTAGATTAATGGTTGCCAGGCCCGAGGGGAGGGGGAATGGGGAGTGACTGCTAATGGGGACAGAATATGGGGACAGAATCTGTGAAGTAGAGCTAATGTGTCCATCTCATTGGGTTTTATAAAGATTGTGTCTTTAGCACTTGACACATAATAGGGGCTCAAAAATTTCTCCCAGCATTTGTTTTTTTCTCCACACTCTGCTGTAGATGTAGGTGTGCCCCCATCCCCCACCCCCACCATTCACTGGATGTCTCTCTGGGAGTTTCATGGCCCTTGTCTGGACCACACCTTCTTGTGATGAACTGATGTCCTAACCCTCAGTTTATGTGCATGTAATATTATTTTGGAAAAGGGTCTTTGCAGATGAGTTAAGGATCTTGAATGGGATCATTCTGGATTTATAGTGGGCCCTAAGTCTAATGACAGGTGTCCTTAGAAAGAGAAGAAAAGAAACCATGTGAAGACAGTGGCAGAGATTGGAACAATGTTGCCACAAGCCAAGGATGTCTGGATTCACCAGAGCTGAAAAAGGCAGGAAGTACCCTCCTTTAGAGCTTTCTGAGGGAGCACGGCCCTGTGACCCTTGATTTCAAACTTCCGGCCTCCAGAACTGTGAGAGAAGAAATTTCTGTTGTTTTAAGCCATCCCATATTTGGTCTTTTTTTTTTTTTTCTCTTTTCACTTCTTTTTTCTTTTTTTAAAAAGATTTTATTGGGGAAGAGGAACAGGACTTTATTGGGAAGCAGGCCTTTTTTCCAAGTCAAGTTGTTGTCCTTTCAATCTTAGTTGTGGAGGACGCAGCTCAGCTCCAGGTCCAGTTGCTGTTTTCTAGTTGCAGGGGGTGCAGCCCACCATCCCTTGCGGGACTCAAAGAGTTGAACCAGCAACCTTGTGGTTGAGAGCCCACTGGCCCATGTGGGAATCGAAACGGCAGCCTTCGGAGTTAGGATCATGGAGCTCTAACTGCCTGAGCCACCAGGCCGGCCCATATTTGGTCATTTGTTATGGCAGTCAAAGGAAACTCATACATTTTATTGCAGTTCACAGATACTTTGTGTTTTACACATTGAAGGCAAGACCCTCCTCCAGCAAAAAGATTCCAACTTGCTGAAGGCTCAGATGATGGTTAGTATTTTTTAGCAATGAACTATTTTTAAATTACAGTATATACATTGTGTTTTAGACATAATGCTATTGCACTCTTAATAGACTATAGTGTAGTATAAACATAACTTTTATACCCATTGGGAAATGAAAACATTTGCGTGACTTGCTTTATTTCAGTCTTTGCTTTATTGCAATGGTCTGGAACCAAACCTGCAATATGACTGAGGTATGTCTGTAGTGACAATGGGGCTTGGTCCACTGGTGTGGAGAAGCACAGAGTCAGACACAGACACTCCAGCCCTGAGTGGTCAGGATGAGGCTAGAGGGAGGCCCCTCAGCCTGAGGGAACTTGGGGAGAGAGCAGGGAAGGCTTACTGGAACCTGGGACATCAAAGCTGGGGTTGAAGAGCTAAGTAGGAGTTTGCCAGCAGGGGCTGTCCTCTCTAGACTTGCCTTGGTGTATCTGAACCCAACTCTTGCTAAAGTGAAGACATCATTGCCCAACCACCTATAATAATAATAATGGTTATTCTAAAATATTAAGATTGTAGCTCTAATCCAGCCTCATCTAGTCAGTGCTGCTCTATAAGGGGTAATACTAGAAACTGAGTTTTGGAGATATTAATGGAGTCTCACAATGGAGTCATTCTTACGAAGCCCCACCAAGACTTAATACCTAACCTAACGGGAGTTTCAGCCTCTACCAAGAGTGACAGTTTAAGCCAATCGATTAGGAATATCCCGGTCCGCACTAGGGAGGTAGTCTGCCTGAGAAGACCCCTGTCTGCCCCCTAGGGGAAGGTAACCTTGCCTGAAATCATCCACTTTTTTAAAAAAAATCACCTACTCTTTAACTTTCTTGTCCCTCCCCATTTAGGCCTATAAAAGCCTTCCATTTTGTACAACTCCTTAGAGCACTTTTGTATTTACTAGATGGGATGCTGCCCAATTAATAAATCATTCAATAAAGCCAACTGGATCTTTAAATTTATTTGGTTGAATTTTTGTCCTTTAGCAGTGGCTATGGGACAGCAGTTCTCCTTGTCTTTTGATGATAGATTCTAAAATAATCTGCTTTTTGGCCTCTTCCAGATCTCCTGCCATGACTATGTTTGCCTCGAGTCACGAGAAACAAACATTAGAAGTGGGTTTGTGAGGAAGTGTGTTTTCTTGTGTGTTGTGTGTGTTTGATGAGGGTGACTGTGGCCAAGTGGTGAGGGAAGATTCTGAGAGGTTTGGGGCTGAGCCAGGTGAAGGGAATGGCCTGACCCCCAGTCTGTGTGCTCTGTTTACCTCCACCCTAGTTCAGCCTACAGTAGGAATGCAGGGTTCTGGCCCACTGAGTTCATCACTGGCTGGCTGCCCACAGCCTGCCTACTCCTCCCAGCTTGGCCACAGGACTGGCAGTGAGGTCATTGGCCAAAGGGGAGCCAGGTGGGCCTGGCTGCCAGCATTCCAGAATTTGGTGAAGTGGAAATCGCCATGGAGCTAACATCCTGTCCCCAGGGATTTCCCAGGCCCTCATTGGTGCTTTGTTCCCTTGAGAAGTTCCAGGAATAAAATGAATTAATTACTGATTCTGATTGTAAAGTGACGGGTGCCTACCCATGAGTCAGCGGATTTACTCTTGGATTTGCACAGTGGAACACTGTACAGCAAGGAAAAAGGGCAAACTGCCTAGCAGATAACAAAGAGCTCTCATGGACATGGTATTGTGTCAAAGATGCTGGCCAGAAAAGAATGCACTGCTGCTTCCATTACAACATGTTGGAAAACAGGCAAACTCATCTATGATAACAGAGTTGGGCACGACTGGTATCCAGGAGCAGGGAGAATGATGGGCGAGGGCCCAAGGTGTTCCTGGGCTGAGAATGTTCTGGAACTTGATCTGGAAAGTGGTCCCACAGGGATACCATTGTAAAATGCCATCGAACTATGGAAAGAGAACTGACTCTGGGTGGTGAACACACAATGTATATATAGATGACGTATTACAGAATTGTACACTTGAAATCTATGTATCTTTGCTAACAATTACCACCCCAATAAACTTTAATTTAAAAAAAAATGCCATCAAACTGAACACATAAGGTTAGTCTTTTTTCCTTCTGAAAGTCCTATCTCAAAGCTCCAAAATAAAAAGGCAGAGGCTTTGGGAAACATTCTGGCAACTCCTCAAAAAATTAGACCTAGAATGATGATATGACCCAGCAATTCCACTTCGGGTGTATCCCCCCCAAATTGAAAACAGGTCCTCAAATCTTTGTATATGAATATTCATAGCAGCCCTATTCACAATGGACAAAATGTGGAAACAACCCAAAAGACTCTCAATGGATAAACAAAATGTGGTGTAGTCATACAATGGAATATTACTCGGTCACTGACAACATGGCTGAAGCTTGAAAACAGGCTGAGTGAGAGAAGCCAGACACAAATGGCCACATAGTATGTGATTCCATTTATATTTGTGATATTGTGACTTACAATAAGAAATATATACGTGGTCTTCCACCCTGTCGCTGTCACAGAACACCTAAAACCCTTGGAATTTCCTGTGAAGAGAGTAAGATCTCTTTTGTTAACGAGGCGACTTTCGGAAAACAACCCGAAGATGGCGTCCCGTGGCCAGTGGAGCCAACTGTGTGATTGGAAGGTTAGAACTTTCCATCCCACCCCTGACCTCTCGTGAGGGGAAGGGAGAGTCACTGGAGGTTGAATCAGTCACTAGTGGCCAATAATTTAATCGATCATGCCTGTCATGAAGCCTCCATAAAAAATCCAAAAAAGGATGGGGTTCCAAGAGCTTCCAGGTTGGTGAACATGTGGGGCGCTGGGAGAGGGGTACACTTGGAGAGGGCATGGAAACCCCAGGCCCCTTCGTCACACCTTGTCCCGTGTATCTCTTCATCTGGCGGTTGATTCCTATGTTTTGTATCCTTTGTAATAAATCGATAACCTAGTGAGTAAATGGGTTTCCAAAGTTGTCTGACCTGCTCTCTGGCAAATTAATCTAACCCAAGGAGGGAGTCATGGTAACTTCCCATTTATAGCCAGTAGGTCAGAAGCACAGGGAACCTGGCCTTTGGATTGGCATCTGAAGAAGATGGACGGGAGGGGATAGTCTTATGGCACCTTGATCCTATGGGATATAACGCTGTCTCCAGGTAGCTAGTGTCAAAATTGGGTTGAATTATTGGACACCCAGCCGGTGTGGGAGAATTGTTGGTGTGAGGAACCCCTTCCCCTACATTGGAAACTGAGTGCAGAATTTTAATGTAGAATGTCCAGAATAGGCAAATCCATTGACAAACAGATTAGTGACTGCAAGGGGATAAAGAAGGGGGGATGGCTGCTACTTGGGTCAGGGTATCCTTTTGAGGTGATATAAATGTTCTGGAAAAGATGATTGTACAACATTGTCAATGTGCTAAATGCCACTGAACTGTTCACTTTCAAATGTTGACTTTCCTGTTCATTTTCTGTGCGGCTTCCTATCTGGGAGGCATGAGCAGCTATCCTGTGATAACCCCCAAGAGATCTGAGGAGGTGACTGGAGGGGGCTTCAGAGCACCGCCCACCTGCCCCAGGTTGCACTTTATGGCTCTTTGGCCCTTTCTGCTCTGCTTTGTTGAACATCTTCAGCCTTTGGCCCTCACCAAACAGGGAAGACAGGGAACCGCATGGGGGAAGAAGGCCACTTATTAAGCTCTCACTAGAGTTGAGCACCCAGTAATTAAGTCCTCTCAGAAAATCATTCTTCTTACCAGCCCACCAAGCTGGGATGATATCCCCATTTTACAGAAGAGGATACTGAGGCTCAGAGGCGGGTGGGTGTGGGGGTCCCCCCAGCTTCCCCGGGAGCACCCCCCCCAAGCACCTCCTCCTGAAAAGCAGCTTCAGACCCTGCCCAGCTGTGGTCCCTGGAATGTTTACTGTGCATCCACGTCAGGCGGGACCAGGCAGGCGGGGGCGGACAAAGTCCGGGAACTATAAAGGCCAGGCTAGCAGCGTCCGATCAGTCCCAGCTCAGAGCACAAGGAGCACAGCTATGCCCAGGCAGCGACCCACGACACCGACACCGTGCTGCTCCGTGATGGTGAGGCTGCTGCTGACGCTCTCGTGGCTGCCATCAGGAGACGCTGTGTCTCTGGCCCAGGAGCACCTCCAGGCCTTCCCAGAACCCTCAGACGTGCACTCCAGTCCGAATGTCTCCACATTCCAGGAGTTGCAGAAACGCTTCGAAGATTTGCGGACCAGGCTTCGAGGGAACCACACCTGGGAAGACTCGAACCCTGACCTCATCCCCGCTGTTCAAGTCCAGATACTCACCCCAGAGGGTGAGTGAAATCTCAGACATACCCCCCCACTGCGCGCCCAGGCAGCTCCCATCATCTAACCAGTGTTTCTGAGTCATAGAGCATGCTGCCGTGCCTCAGTTTCCCCATCTGTGAGATGGGCAAGAACGTCCCCCACTCGAGGCTGATGGGGGAGCTAGCGTCCCTGTTTGCGTCGGGACAAAGCTAGACTTAGCCAATTGGAGATGTTACACCTCGTCGGATAGCAGATGAGGAAACTGAGGCCGAGAGAAGCCGGCGACTCTCCAGAAGGTTCACAGAGCCGGGAGAGCCAAGAGATGACGTCCCGCAGGGGGCGCGGCCCCTGTCCTTGGATGTAACTGGGGTTGAGGGTGGGTGGGATCCAAGAGGAGAGATGCAGGAGCGGGGCGGGGGGGATAGGAGTGGAGTAGGCGGGAGCTAGCAGTGCGCAGCGTTGGGCAGAACCAACCCTGGCCGGTTCCAAATATGATGTAAGCGCGCGACAAGGCACCGCTAAGGTCACAAGTGATAGGTGTCTTGAAAGAGGGGAGTATTTTCGCGCCTTCCACGGTGGTTCCAGGAGGTGGAGAGGGCAGAAGGAGATCTGGGCTGCGCTAGGAACTGGGAGGGGTTGGGGAGAGGGTGTCAGGTCAGAGGGTGTCTGTTATCCGGTCCTAATCCCACTGGTGCTGTGAGAAACCAGGTAAACCTCTTGCCCTGTCTAAGCCTAGTGAGCAGGTAGGTGGCGCTCAAGCAGCAACTCAAAACCCAGTCCGCATAGTATCCCCAACGCTGTACCAGCCTGGGGATCTGCGAATCCCGGGGCGCCTGGTACCCTTCATTTCTCAGGTAGAAAACACAGACCCAAGGAGTTGAAAACAGAATGACTGGTTGCTGTATCCCCAGTGCTAGGCACTTAGTAGTCCTTCAATAAACACGTTTTTGTTTGCCAGCAGGAGGAGGAGGAGTCAGCGGTCCAGCCCCAGTCTCTCTAAATATCAAATATGTAATAATTCCTGCAAAGACAGAGGGTGCCCAAAAAAATGTATACACATTTTAAGAAAGGAAAAAACTGTATTAAATTACACTGGGGTGGCCGGTTAGCTCAGTTGATTAGAGCGTGGTGCTGGTAACACGAAGGTTGTGGGTTGGATCCCCACATGGGCCACTGAGTTGCGTCCTCCTTAAAAAAAAAATTTATGCATAGGCTGACGGTAACCACTTTGAGCACCTCTTATAACTGCAGAAGTCAAATGTAACTTGTATTCATCTTTTGTTATCGGTATATATTGACTATTACAATGTTAATACAGTTTTTCCTTTCTTAACATGTGTATACATTTTTTGGGCACCCTCTGTATTTACTAAGCACCAACGAGACTAGGCTGACAAATCCCTGCTGAGATTCTAGTAGGGGAGATGAAATGTTACACAACCAAATAAAACAGGGCGGTGCCTGGGCACCCCCACGCCCGGCACACAGTAGGCTCGTGGGTGACTTACCTTCCTCTCTCTCCACAGTGACACTTGGGCCGGACTCCCACGTATACCTGTACATCCCCTTGGCCAACCTGACTATGGGGCTCCCCACTGCCTCCCGCTTGTATCAGGCCCTGCTCAGGCTGTCCCCGACAGAGTCGGGCTCGTGGGACGTGACGCGGCCGCTGCAGCGTCAGCTCGCTCTCGGAATCTCCCCGGCGCCCGCACTCCGCCTGCACCTGCTGGCGCCCTCTGACCAGTGGCTGGCAGCATTGCCCTCTGCACAGCTCCGCCTGGAGCTGCACTGGTGGCCACGCGCCGGAAGGGGGCGCCGCAGCGCACATGCGCACTTCCGGAACCGCTGCCCTCTCGGAGAGGGGCGCTGCTGCAGCTTGAAGAACCTGCGCGCGTCGCTCCAAGACTTGGGCTGGGAAGGCTGGGTGATATCGCCGCGCGAGCTGGACTTGCGCATGTGCAGCGGCGCGTGCCCGAGCCAGTTCCGTTCGGCTAACATGCACGCGCAAATGCAGGCGCGCCTGCACCAGCTGAAGCCCGAGGCCGCGCCTCCGCCGTGCTGCGTGCCTTCCAGCTACGAGCCGGTGGTGCTCATGCACCGGGACAGCCAAGGCCGCGTGTCACTCAAGTCCTACGACAACCTCGTGGCCACGGACTGCCACTGCGTATGAGCGGCTTTAGGGCTTCACTGATGGCACTTGTGCAGTGTAACTGACCTCAGTCCCTGCCTGTCGAATGGGCTTGTGGGACCTGAAGTACCCTATTCTAACCACTGATATCTGCCCTCTCTCGTCCAAACCTCTGTATTTAAAGTTGGTATTTATTATTAATTTATTGGGGTTAGCAGCCTGGGGACCGAAGGGCTGGGGAGGGCTGGTGCCTTTATTTAAACTCTGGTAATAAAAAGGAAGCTGTCTGACCTGACTCGTGTGATGTCCAAATAGAGCTGGAGACTTTGGGAAGAGCCCGCCCCTCCGTGGCCTCAATTCTCACTGGGGAGCTGGTATAGGAGTGAGTGGGAGCGTTCAGAAAATGGGCAACAGGGCATTCTTGGAGATGACAGGCAATTGGATGGTGCTCCTGACACCAGTGGGCCTCAAAGGCAGTTTGGGACATCAATTCCTGTCTCTGTGATTCTCTAGCTCCCTGTTTCTCTGTTTCTCAGCATCTCTCCTCATCTCTCAGTACTCCTGTTTCTGGACCAGTTAAGATATTTTGGTATATTAAAGCTAAAACAGATTTAGAGACCAATTCTAACACCCTGTTTTACAGATGGGGGAACTGAGGCCCGGAGAATTAATGGGGGAGTCAGGACCTGGGCCCGTGCCTCCTGACACCCTGGCCATAGTTTTGCATCTGTATTAGGATGTTTAAAAGTGAGAAAAAGAGGAAGGGGATGGCATTCTGGGCGAAAGGAATGGCATGGAAAATAGCTTAGGGAAATAAAGCCATTTCCATACCAGGAGGGAGGCGGGCTTGGTGGGGATGAGGCCCAGACCAGAAGGGCAGAGAGATGGGAGAGGGCAGTGAGGTGGGCAGGGCTAGATCAGGCAAGCCTCAAGTACCAATCTGAGGAGCCAGGGGCAATGGGGAGCCATGGTGGGTGTGTGAGCAGGGGAGGGGCACAGTCTCAATTCATAAGTTACAAAGATCCCTCGGGGGTTGGCATGGGCTGCCGTGGGGGCTGAGTCTCGATACCAGGTGCCTGGGAAGGGGACCTGAGAGAGACAGAGGGGAGGGATCAGGGTTGGAGAGAAATCCAGGGGTCTGAGATAGAGATCTCCTCTTGAGAGCTCAGGAAGTCCCCACCCAAAGGAACTCTCTCCCTCGGAGCCAGCAGTCTTGTCAGCCCCACAGTGTTTATTGAGCACGGTCTGCAGACCAACCGGAATGTGACAACGGAGTTCACACTTTGAACCTCCTGTATCTGTATTGGGGTCTCTCTCCTCTTCCCCTTCTAGCTGTCCAGGGGGCTGAGGAACAGAGCAGAAGGCTGGGGAGGGGGCTGCAAGGATAGTTCTCTGTTCCCATTCCTCAGACTGGGAGACTGAAGCCAGGGGAGACCTGCAATGCCCCGAATCACCGGAAGGGGGCAGGCTGGAGTTGAGGCCGTCACAGGCTCAACAGCCGGCTATCACGTACTCCTCTTCATCCAGCGGGACCTGGCCTGGGAACTGCAGGTTGCCGTAGACAGGCTGGGAGACCTGGCAGAGGTCCTCATAGTTCATATAGAAGTCACTGTCCTCTGACGGGTGCTGAGTCCTGTGGGGAGAAACAGACAGGAGGGGAGGAGCACTCGGGGTAAGCACATCAGCTTTGAGGGGCAAAGAAATTTCAGGATGGCTGAGTCCACTCCTAACATTTACAAATGAGGAAACCGAGACACAGGGCAGTGTTCTCCCAGCCTGCAACTTTCTCTGAGGAAAGGAAGTCGGGGGCAGTGAGTCAGGGAAGATTCTGTGGATTCAGCATCGTTATGCTGAGATCCAAAGCCCTTGAGCATAGTAGCATTTTTTCCTTCCTTAAAGTTGAGATGGTTGCCCATTTTTCACATTAAAATCTAGACTTCAGTTTCCTCTTGAAAAACTGGAAGCTCTGCTCATACCATTCACATGGACACAAGTGGCTGGGCCAGTGTCTGCTGCTTTAGGTAGGAAATGTTTCCAGCATGGTCCCTGAAGCAGCAGACTTTGTGGTCTCAATATAAAAATAAGTCACGGGGGGCTGATGGCTCAGTTGGTTAGAGCGCGAGCTCTGAACAACTGGGTTGCCGGATGGATTCCCGCATGGGCCAGTGAGCTGCGCCCTCCACAGCCAGATTGAAGACAACAAGTTGCCGCTGAGCTGCTGGAGGGGGCGGCTGGATGGCTCAGCTGGTTAAAGCGCAAGCTCTCAATAAGGTTGCCGGTTCAATTCCCGCGTGGGATGGTGGGCTGTGCCCCCTGCAACTAAGATTGAACAAAACGGCAACTGGACTTGGAGCTGAGCTGCGCCCTCCACGACTAGATTGAAGGACAGTGACTTGGAGCTGATAGGCTCTGGATAAACACACTGTTCCCCAATATTCCCCAATAATAATAATAAAAAGCCTCTGAGCCTCAGTTTCTGCATCCATAGAATTGGTAGGAAAGGAGGTGCTTCTTAGAAATGTCTAGCTATGGTAGGCAAGACCCCCAGAGAAGAACTTTCCTGCCTCCAGAACCACCTAATCCCATCTTGAGTTCTCTTATAACAAAGGCTACTTTAAGTGGTGTCTATCAGTCATTCACACTTTAGCATGATTTTCTCCAAAAACATGGTTGTATGGCAATGGACAGGATTGGGAGTCAGAGTTTCCTGCCTCTGCTTCTGACTTAACTGTGTGACTTTGGGCAAGTCTTTCCCTTCCTCTCAGAGCCTACCTTTCTGTAAAATGTAGGGTAGGAATGACACCTCCAATCCTAAATGCTTTTGGAAGAGACTGGCCCTGAGCCCTTGGTGACAGTGAGGCAAAGGCGAGCATCAGAGCACCAGCTGTCTTAGCAAGCCCAGTTCCTTCAAATCCCTACCATAAACTACTTCTGCTTTTAAGCCTTATGTATTTACATCTGCTTTGCATATTCTCTCATTTCTCATCAATAGGCTCCTACCAGCTTCTCCAAATGTGGATCCCACCACTCAAACCCAGCCAGGACCCTGTTCCCTTACTGCTTGAGTCTGAGCTCTGATGTCTTGCTACCTCTAAACCCATTCACAGCAGATTCTCTGTTCTCTCCCACCTCGTGGCATTTGTCCCCGCAGGTGCCTCCCCTTGAAATTCCCTCAATTCCTCATCCAACCATGAAAAGTTGAACACATCTATCTAAGCCCAGCCAGATCTAGCGGTGTCGGGGCTTTTTGTGGGGAGACGGACACAGATGGCTTTCTTAGCATCTCCCACATGTCTAAGGCAGATGGGGGATGGCTGTCCCCATTACACAGAGATGGAAATGGAGCTTCAGGGACTGCTCTGGGTCACAAGAGATCTGCGCCCACGCTGTTGATCGCTACCACAGAGCCCCCATTCTGTCTGGAGCACTTGCCTTCTCTCTCCCCTTTCTTGGTGGCCAGAAACTGGGTTTCTTTGTCATGAAGAGGGGGCTGCAATTATTCCATTTTATAGGTAACGAAACTGAGGCCCAGAGAGGGGAAACTACTTGCCCAAGATCACACAGCCTGCAAGAGGCAGAGCTAGGATTTGAACCCTGGTTGTCTGGCTCCAGAGTTTTGTAGGCAAATGTGTGTGAGTAACTCACCCGTGTTTGGTCCACTGAGGCCCGGCAGATGGCTGGCCCATGAACATGTTCTCATAGTCAGACGAGGGGCTGGGCAGGGTGGCCGCTGGCTGCTTAGGGTTGAGACTCCGGCTACTGTACCTTGACTGCCGGCCTGAGCCGGGCCTGGAACCATCGTGAGCAGCAGACATTTTTCCCAGATCCCGGCTCCTGGATACCCAGCTTGCCCGAAATCTCCAGGCCAGCAATGGACCAGCAATGACAAGTGCAAGGAGCAGGCTTCCACCCGCCGCCAGTGCCCCAATGGTCGTTGGGGCCAGGCCAGAGGCGCAGCTACTGTTCTCCAGGAAGGTGGAGAGGTTGTGCCAGGCACCAGTGCTTCGGTCCAGGCACTGCAGAGGCAGCTGGCCAGAGCAGTTGTCCTGCCGGAATTTGTGCCAGGACTTGAGGACACAGCGGCAATCAGCCCTCAGGTCAAGGTCGCAGCGTTCTGCCAGCTCTGATTCCACACGGTCCAGGGGGTTGTCTGTCACATTCAGGATCTGCAGCTTCTCCAGGCGAGAAAAGAACAACCACCGGAGCTCTCGAAGGTTGTTCCCAGAGAGGTCAAGGAGAACCACGTTGGTGGCCTGCAGAGACCTGTTCTGGGGCAGGCTCAAGCGTTGACCACTGAAGTTCAAGCATGTTTCTGTGAATTCCCTGGTCCAGTCCGTGTCCACCGAGGACACATTGCAGGACAATCCGTGGCTACTTGGAACCTGCAGCAGCAGCAGCGGCAACAACAGCACCCATGCTAGGGCACCCCCCATTCAAGCAACCTAGGCAGAGACACCAGAATCCAAGCCCTGACCTCAGCCTGTGGTCACTGTCACCCTCCCCACTTGAGTTTATTATTGCTTTTTATTTATAGGTCAGAACAGCTCAGGCCACTTCTGGTAATAGGCTGCCCCTTACTTGTTGTCCCCTTGATGGCTGGCTCCGGCCTCCGCTCCAGAGAATGGGTACATAACCGTATGCCCGGAGGGCGGAGGAGACCTAACCCTGGCAGCCCCTTCCCCTTCTCCCAGATGAGCCCCTTGGGCTTGGCCTAGTTCCCCAACGTTTCGGGCGGTTTCATTGGCCAAGAGGATACCATATGCAAGTGAGCGGTTGCCCTGCAAACTGCCCCCGCCCACGAACTGACGGTGGCTGGGAGTCGTGGGCTGGAGTGGGTGGAGTGGAGGCTGTTGAAAGGGGGTCCGCCAGCTCAGTTTTGCCGCCCCTGCACAGAACCCAGTTCTAGCCTCTGTCCTAGCTTTGTGGTCCCACCGCCACGCCTTTATCTGGGCGGTGCTGGCAGGCTCAAGCGCGGAGGGGCTGTGTGGTGGCTCACCTGGACGCAGGGCCACAGTGGCCCACACCTTCCTGGATCCTCTGTGGTCTCTGGCGCTTCGCAGACTCTGTACCCAGCTATGCAGAGGAAGAGGAACTGGTGTTTGGCGGAGCGCAGAGGATAAGAATGAAGAAGACCCAGAGAAGACCCGCCCCCTGCAAGGCCTCCAGGCCCAGGGTTCTCACCAGAGGGGGAGGGGTGTCCCACTTCCCTCTTGTGGAAACCCAGTTAACCCTAATTAACACCCCACTGACAGCTACCTCATCAACTCACTTCCTAGTCTCAGCTCAGTTGACTCCCAATCCATGCATTCATTTATTTATTCAACAAACATCACCCATGCTGGGCCCCCAAGAGGCCTCAGCCCTGGCCCAGTTCTCAAGGAACACCCAGTCTTGGGAGAGGACAGAGCTGGACATAGACACCCCCGGTTCCATGGAGTCAGAGCAAGGCTAGAGGGAGAGGCAGAGTCCTGGAAGGCTTCCTGGAGGAGAAGACATGAAAATTGAGGCTTCAATACATGGGTAGAAGTTTGCTAAGGATTCCTAGAATCTATCTGCCTTTGACTCTCCAAGCTCCTAGCCTCCCCCACAGAGTCAGGGTTCTCGCTCATGTACAATGACACCTCCATGCTGGGGGTGGTCAGGGGGGTTCCCTGGGGGAGGGGACATTGAGTCTGGGGCTTGGAGGATGAGTTGCAATGGTAGGCAGAAATGAATACATCGCAGGTCCAGGCAGAAGGCACAACAGAAGCAAAGGCCCTGCCACTTGGGAAAGCATGGGTGCTGGGATCTGTGGTTAGGAGTGGAGTGGCCGGGCATTGCCGGGATGGGGTGGGGGTGGCAGCACAAGCCGTGAAGGCAGGCTGAGAGTGGGGCTTATTTCCAGGGCCAGGGCAGATGTGTGAGCAGGGGAGGGGCACGGTGTCACGAGATTTATCTGGAGTGAGCCTGAGATCTGAAGGTGGAGAACTTCAGAGGGAGGCCAAGGTCCTCTGCGGGATAGTGACAAAAGTGAGATTGAGAAGGGAGTGGGCAGGGATGGGTTGGGAGAGGGTCTCAGACTCACTGGTGCTCCTGGCATCAGACAGATCAGGTTCTGTTCCATTCTATTCCCTGCCTCAGTTTCCACATCTGTAAAATGCAATAAATGCCAACAGACTTTGGGAGGCTGCAGTCCGCTCCCTGCCCCCTTCCCTCTCTCCTCAGACTCTGCCCCTTTCCATCTCCAAACTCAGAGGAGTCAATACCAAAGGTTTTGAACTGAGACTTTGCAGAAAGGACTGCAAGTTGTTCTTCAACACACCCAAAGCTACTCACTCCTAATAAGAAAATGCAAATCACAACAACTCTGAGGTACCGTTTGTCTTCACCTATCAGATCGGCAAAAATTCAAAAGTCTGATAACACCCTGTGCTGGCCGGGCTGTGGAGAAACAGGTAACTCCACGCATTGCTGGAGAAGCATCCGTGGTGCCACCCCCATGGCAGGCACCCTGACACAGTGCGCCAGAATCATGAACACTTGTGCCTGCTGACCCAATAATCCCACTGGGGCACTCTCCCAAATATCTGCATGTTTGCAAAATGACAGGGATGTGAACTGATGAAGGATAAACACAACGTGTTCCATGCACACAGTGGAATATTACTCGGCCATAAAAAGGAATGAAGCTGTGCTCGCTTCAGCAGCACATAGATTAAAATTGGAACAATACAGAAAAGATCAGCATGACCCCTGTGCAAGAATGACACAAAAATTTGGGAAGTGTTTCATATTTTAAGGGATTAGGAAGTACAAATTGGTAGTCACAAAATAGTCACGAGATGTGAAATACAGTATGGGGAATATAATCAATAATGTTGTAAAGACTATGTAGGGTGTCAGATGAGAGGGATCATTTCATAGATTATACAAATGCCTACTCACTGCTCTGTACACCTGAAACTATTATAAAATTTAAAAAAACAAATAAGTCATGGGATGTAATGTCCAGCATAGGGAATATAGTCACTAATATTGGGTTAGCGTGGTACAGTGTCAAATGGTTGCTAGACTTATGGTGATCACTTCTTTAGGTATACAAATGGTGAATAACTACGGTGTACATCTGAAACTAATATATTATTGTATGTTAGTTATATTTTAATAAAAATCTTTAAAAAAAAAACACGGAATGAAGCACTGACATGCTACACCGTGGATGAACCTGGAAAACATGCTGAGTAAAAGAAGCCAGACACAAAAGGTCACGTAGTGTATGATCCCATCTATACGAAATGTCCAGAACAGGCAAATCCATAGAGACAGAAAGCAGATTAGTAGTTGCCAGGGGCTGGGGGAGGAGGAGTTATGGGGTAACTGCTAATGGGGATGGGGTCTCCTTTTGGGGTGATGGAAATGTTCTGAAACTAGATAGAGGTGCTGGTTGCACAACATTGTTAATGCATTAAATGCCACTAAATTGTTTGCTTTAAAATGGTAAATTTTATGTTAAGTGTATTTTGCATAATAAAAAAAAGAGAGAAGGCAAAAGATGACAGGGCTATGAGATGATGTATTGCAACAATGTTATATATATATATATATATATATATATATATATATATAAATAAATAAATGGAAACAACCTAAGGGATTGGTTAGATCAATAATAATTCATGCATCCTGGGTGGTGCCACAGAGTTTATGAAAATGAAATTATAGATCTCTATGAACCAGTAAGGAAAGATTCATTCCTTTCCTCCACAAACCTTTGTGAATCTCCTACTGTGTGCCAGGCACTGGGCTAGGAGCTGTAGATACAGCGATGAATAAAGCAGACAAAATCCCTGTTCTGTGGGATTCTTGTAGCTATCAGGGAAACAGGCAACAGGCAGGATCCATCAGAAAAATACGTAACAGGTGTTTGGGAGTGATGCAGAGAATAATAAAGTTGAGAATCCAGCAGGGAAGGTGGTAACTTTTTAATGGGAAGATCAAGGGAGCCCTTATTGAGAAGGATAAAGGAGCTTATTAAGTCAGGAGGTGGGGGAAGGGCATCCAAAGTATGGAACAGCCTCTGCAAAAACCCTGGAGTGGAAGGTGGGATGGGTGACAGCAGATGTCTCCAAGAGAAAATGTTAACTGAAAAAGGCAAATGTCATGCCGGGTGTCATGCTGGGTCTCTGGTCCCGCTCCCCACATAAGAATGCAGGACATGGTGAGGCCAAAAAGGAACACCAACGGAGCCATAGATAGGGGAGTCACTATATTCTCGCTGGCGTCTGGGTAGGAGACACAGGAAGCAGGAGCCACACTATCCGTAACCTGTCGTCCACTTCTCTTACAACCGACCTCACTTGCTAGCTGCAATTCACCGTGCTAACTACAATCCGTTCTTGCTGGCTCAGCCACCATCTTCTTGCTAGGCCCCCCATTTTCTACTAGCGTAGCCATGGCAGTTATATTAGTGGCCAATGGCTCACTGGTTACAGCTGACGGCCAACTAGCCACAGCTGATGGCCATCCAATCACAGCTGATGGCCATTTACTACCTGAGCCAGCACCTTTCCACATGAGGCCGAGAGCCTGGAAACTGCACTCCTGCCTCTGTCCCCACAGCAAATCATCATCATCTTCATCATCATCATCTAGATTTCATTTGCCTAAAGCAACTTTGGATGAAACACACAAAAAACCACAAATACCTATAGTAACCTCTTAGTGGGAGGGAGAACCACACTGTATACAATTTAATATTTTTTATTTTAGGATCCTATCATTTCGTGTGAATGGAAATTGTTGTCAACACATTCAACTAAAACACTGAGATCATCGGGGCGGCCGGATGGCTCAGTTGGTTAGAGCAGGAGCTCTGAACAACAGTGTTGACAATTCGATTCCCACAATGGCCAGTGAGCTGCGCCCTCCGCAACTAGATTGAAGGACAACTACTTGGAGCTGATGGGCCCTGGAGAAACATACTGTTCCCCAATATTCCCCCCAATATTCCCCCCCAATATTCCCCAATAAAATAAAATAAAACAGAAAAACAAAAAACATTGATGCCAGCAAACACACAGAAGATACTCAGGAAGACACTCAGGCTTTAGGCCACGGGCCTCGGGACAGGTGGCCATCCCTGGGAGGAGTTGGCAGCGTCCAGCACTGACGCTTCTTAGAATAGGAGGAAATGAAGAAATGAGGAAGCCCCAGAGACTTGGGCTGTGGGGGAAGGGGGAGGGGAGAGAAAAGGGGAAGGGGAGAGGCAGGCCTGGGATAGTGGGTTCTGGAGGTGGGTCTGGGGAACCTGGGGGCAGGGAGTTTTGTACATCTGGAGGTTCTGGACTTTGGAAGACTTAGGTCCTGGGGCTTGGGGGTCTGGAGCATATTGGGGGTCTGACGGGCCTGGGGTCTGGGTCTCCTGCTGCAGCCTCAGCTGCCTCTCCTGTGGACGAGAGGGAGCTCTGGGCTCCGCTGGCCCCCACCGTGGCTGAGGAGAGCCAGAAGCTTCTGGAGAGCACATCTTCATACTCCCTCTGCTGCCTGCCTGGCACAGGTTGAGCAGGTCCCCGGCCTGAGTCCTAGGCAGGGCCAGCCTGTCAGCACAGAGAGCTCCAGAGACCCTCAGAGAGGAGCAAAGACAGAGATAGACAGGGAGTTCCCTGGGGCAACCCAGCCACAGGGCCACCAATGTGTGGCCCCCTCAATTCAGCGACATTCTCCCAACACCTTCTGATCTCCTTGTGCCCACCTTGTGCTGGGGGAAGTCTCAGTCTGGGCCCTGTCCCCAGGAGCCCCTAGACTCTCTAGCCCAGCCCCCATCTCGGCTTCCTGCCATCTCCATTCTCTCCTGACAGCCTTTGAAACTCTGCTTTCCCTTACAGTCCCAGTCCTGTCTCCCACATGAGAGGGTGGGGTGCAGCCTGACCCAGCAGGAAAGGCCATTTAGGGGGCCTGGGGATCTTCAGGCATCTGAGGGGCTCTGGAGCCAGCAGGTCAGGACAGAAAATCGGTGTGATAACCAAGAGCTGGGCTGGGGCAGCGAATCCAACTTGGAGCAATCCTGGAACTTGGGCAGACGTAGGCGACTGCAGACAATCCATGCATTCGTTCAGCAAACGACGACTGAAATCTGCTTGGCCACTTCATTGCTGTGTGACCTGGGGACAGTACCTTAACCTCTCTGTGCCGCTCCTGGCTTCCTCTTCTTAAAACGAGGACAGTAACCACCATGTATGGTGGCTGTGAAGGGCTAGGAAGCAGACGAACGTGAGCACGTGTCTGGTGCTGGGAACATGTATGACCAATACACCAGCTGAGTGTCCCATGGAGGAGTAAATGATGGTTCACAGATGCACAAAACTCTAATTCAGAAGGTAAGCCTTGATTTTTAATGATGCAAAAAGACCTTATTTGAGGTTACATGGCCTCATTGGTTATAGTAAAATTTGAGAAGCCACTGAATACTTTTGGGAGGGGTTTGGGCAAACAAAATGTGACATTTAGGCGAGTGCGGTCAGCAAAGGTGTTCCACCTGCCAGATAGCACTTTTGCTGCTCTGGCCACGAGAGGCCACGCTGCCTGCCCACAGGGCTCTCCTGGGAGCAGCCCTCTACCACAGATGAAATAATTGATTTTAAACGCCCCAGCTCCTGGTCCCTCGGATAGGGCATCTATGAGGCGCAGGCGTTATGTGGTCTCCCGGGGTGGGCGTGGTGTGGGGGTCCCCTGGGAACCCAAGACCCGGGGAACTTGCTCGCCGGCGCCCCCTGCAGGGCGCCTTCTCTCCTCACCGCGACCAGGGCTTCCTGGAGTGACCTCCGAAATAATTCTGCTCTTGAGTTTGGGTCATAGGGCTGCTTCTCGGCGTCCCCAAAGTAATATAGGTGAAGTGCTATAAGGGAATACCGTAGGAGCTCGTTTATGTATGGAATCTAAATAAACAAAATAAATGAATAAACAAAACAAAACAGAAACAGACCCATAGATAGAGAAAAAGTTGATGGTTGCCAAAGGGGAGGGTGGTGGGGGGATGGCAATAAAAAAATGATAATCATTTATCTCACAATTAAAAAAATAATGCTATAAAGCAGTTAGAATGTAAAAACATTTTAAGTTTATTATATATAATTATGTAAGTAAATATATAAGTATATAATATATTAATATATAATGAAATATGTATAAATAAATAAGTGTATTATAATATATAATTACATTTCATTATAAATAGCAGCAGCCAGGCACTGGCTATTTAATTATTATTAAGTGATGTAATCGTCACAATAGCCCCTTGAGATAAAAACTGTCATTGCTCCCATTTTAAGACCCGGGGAACTGAAGCGCTGTGTGTTTGAATAGCTTGTCCAAGGTTCTACAGCCCTTGAGGGTCAGCTCTGAATCTGTGTGGTTGACCACGAGGCTCAGAGACAAGCCGCATTTGTCTGCATCTACCTGGAAGGGTGTGCAGAGCCTTTGCACCCTTTGCATGGCACACAGTGACTCTCCAGGGTGCTCGTGGATACACAGATGTGGGCTTGACTTCGTGATAGCTATTGCGTGGGTGTGTGGGGGCTGAGGAGTGTATTTAGCTTTATTTTCTAGGTTTGATTTATTTTACTTTTGGTAAAATTTTGTTTGTTCCGCAAATATTTATTGAGTGCCTACTGGATGCAGCAGAACTCCTGCCCTTAGGGAGATGACATTTCGGTGGAGGAGATGATGAATCGTAAATCAGCGAACTTAAAGGAGGTTAGGAAATAATAGTGCTGTTGAGAAATAATTAAACTGAGTGTATGGGGTATTCAGACAGCCAGAGAGGACAGTTGATACTTTGGGGTTTAGTCAAGGAAGGCCTCTCGAAGGGAAAAACAAAAAACAAAAAGGAAAAAAAAGGAAAAAAAATTGCAAGTAAGAGTTAAAAATGAGAGCAAGGGCTGGCCCGGTGGCTCAGGAGGTTGGCGCTCCATGCTCCTAACTCCAAAGGCTGCTGGTTCAATTCCCACATGGGCCAATGGGCTCTCAACCACAAGGTTGCCGGCAAGGAACGGTGGGCTGCGCCCCCTGCAACTAGCAACTAGCAACTGGCAACTGGACTGGGAGCTGAGCTGCGCCCTCCACAACTAAGAGTGAAAGGACAACAACTTGACTTGGAAAAAAAGTCCTGGAAGTACACACTGTTCCCCAATAAAGTCCTGTTCCCCTTCCCCAATAAAATCTTTAAAAAAAAAAAAATGAGAGCAAGATTTTTGGAGGCTAGTGGGAGAACTGGATGATTTTTTCTTCTTTTTTTGCCATGAAGTTATTTTATACATAAATGTGTAAACATATATTTGGATGTTCACTTGGAGGCACGGGCAAGGTCAGTCAAGAGAAGCCAACTAGATTCTAAGCCTGAAACTTGGGATCTCAAGAGCTGCTCCAAAAGGGCACCAGGGAGCCTGCTGGGACCCTCAGGAATTGGACCTGCGGGTCGCTTCTGCCCTCGTGTGCTCATGCTCGGGACTGCAGGCGCATATGGCATTGGCAGAGGTAGAAAATTGGTTCTTCAATCTTCTGACCCCCCCACACCCCACCCTGGCCACAGGAGGGTCATGACAGTCTGTGTGGCCCTCAGGCTGACACCTCTAAGGACACTAGAGGCCTCAGACCCCAGCATAGAGGGGACATTGATAATTTTTAGTTCATCAACAGGTATTTATTAAGTGCCTACTGTGCTAAGCCTTGTTCTAAGCGCTAGGGACACAGCATTGAAGAAAGCATTCAAATTCCCTGCTGTCATGGAATTCATGAATTACAGAGAACATGGCAATCAATGTGTAAAAACAAGATTTTCAGAAAAATCCAACAGGACAATGTGACCCAGAACACTGCAGGGCCTCTCTAAGGAGATATCACAGGAGCTGAGGCCTAAAGGAGGAAGAGAAACCGATCATGCAGAATGTGTTCCAAGCAAGAACAGCCTGTGCAAAGGCCCTGGGGTGGGAATGAGCTACGTGCATGCAACAGAATCATAGACAAAAAGTGCCCAGTTTCTGGTGCTTTAGCAAGCATCCACTCCTCATTGTTGTTAAGCTGAGGGTCCCAAAAGGGGCAGGGGCAGAAAAGACTCCTCCTCCTGTATAGCCCAGAGGGAGAGTGGGTCCTTAGAATGCAATGGAAATGCTTTCCTCCACCACGAGAGGCTGGGGCTCTGGCAAGAGGAGGTGAGGGAGGAGTGCTGCCAGGGCACCCCAAAGTGGGGCCTCCACTTTTTGCTATGTGTCCTGGGGCAAGTTGCTTTCCTGTTCTGACCTCTGTTTTACCTGCAGAACTTTCTCTGCAGCTATAGACTCTCCCACCTCCATTCCTTTCTTCCCTGCCCCTCCCCCCCAGGCCTGAGGTTCCCATAAAGTGCCTCCGATTTCCCAGGGTAAGTGTCCCAAACCCAGCCAGGACACTGAGGGCACTTTGGTGAGTGGGGTGCTCCTTCTGGGTCACCCACATGACTCCCTTCGTGCCTCTCTGAGCCTCAGTTTCCCCATTTGTAGCATGGGGAGAAGAAATGCTGCCTTTCCCATGAGGTGCTGGGTACTTAGGTTCCAGATGACTAGTTTGATTCTGGATTTCAAGTGCATGGCAGAGAGAGAGTCATGGAAAGTGCTGGAGGCAGGGCAGTGTGCGGGCTTGTGGAGGATGAACAGGGCGCAGGGCACCTGTAGGTTGGGCTGGGCTGAGGTTCAGTTGGCTCCTGATCAAGGCCACACAGCAGGATAGGTGCAGCCAGGGTTCAAACTCAGGCCCAGATCCTCCATCTGAGACTTCCATTTCCAGGTGACCAGTCTTGGCGTGTAATCCCCATTTCAGAATACTGAGGCTCCAAGTGGTGGCTGGCTCTCCAAGGAGTCCATGCTGTCTAAATGACCCTCAGACTGTGCTTCTTCCCCCCACCCTAACCGCCCCCCTCCCGGGGACTGGGGACCCTGCTCCCACCCCTTCTGGGCTGGAACTCCCACCCAGTGCCCCAGCCCACCCCTGTGCTCACCAGCTGCTGTGGCTTCTCCACTCCTGTGTTGTTTGGGTTTTAATTTTTGTGTTGCAATTAGAAAATTACCCATAATTACAGCTCTGAAAGGAAATGTCTCATGGCACAGACCCTGCTCCCAGCTGTGGCCCCCTCCAATGCAAAGGCTGAGGAGGGCTAGAGGGCTGCAGGGGTGCCTAGCCCAGATCCTGGCCCCTTCCAAAGTTCCCCACTTTAATGATGAGGGGGGCCTCCTGTGGAGAGGAAAAAACATCATCAGGAAAACCCAAACCAGTCTTCCTCAAAGACTCTTGCAACATATTCTTGGCCCCAAGGCTGTGTCCACAAGGAGGGCCCATCCAAAGGGAGGCAAAGCTGCCAACAGACTACTTGATGCATTATTTTATCATAACGTAACAGTGACAAGTCCGACCCAGGCTGGTGCTGAACCTGGAATCTGCGGGATGTGGCCAGGGAGGGCTAGGAGGAAAGGGAAGGGGGTGGGAAGGAAAACAGTCGGGCCAAAGAAGAAGGAGCCAGAGTAGGCCAGGCCTGGAGCCAGAAAAAGAGCGCTCCAGGCGGCTAGAGCAGCCAGTGCAAAGGCCAGGAGGTGGACCCGTGAAGGGTGGGTCTGAGAGTGACGGGCGGGACAGACCCTCCTCCGGGCAGTCTTCCTGCCTCACAAACAGAGCCTGCTTTGGGCTACCCCAGGCACGGGTCCCCGACCCCGCGGGGTGAGGTTTGAAGGGGTCGTTGGTGGTCCTAAGAGACCCAGCTAAGGGCTGCAATCTTCGCACAGCCACATGGGAGTGGCCGGGAGCCAGCGAAGGGGTCACAGGTCTGGGATCCAGCCTTGACTCTTCACCCTCTTGGCTTAAGAACCCCCTCCCAGGCCCCTGAGCTGGCCCATGGTCCATTTCTGTCTACCTGCGCTTCTTCCCGGGGCGACGACCTCCCTGCCGCCTCCACATCTTCCCAATCTACCTGGCAGCCCCATGGAGGTTCTTAAAATCCTGACGCAGATCCCGCCCCTTGGGGCCGGGCCTCACAGCTTCCCCTGGCTCCCTATTGCTTTTAGCACAAATTCCAACTCATCCCCTTCGGGAGTGGATGGCCTCCTCTGCCCTCCCAGCCATCATTTCCCACCTCTTTCCCCTGCTCTAGCTACACCACCCTCCTCGGTCTGCCTCCAACACCTGAACCATGTGCCCACCTCAGGGCCTATGAATTTGCTGTGACTGCAGTCTGAACATTCTGCTTCCAGATCTTTCGGATCCACCCCTCCCCTTATGAAAAAAATGTTCCTTTCCCCCCATGCTCCTCCTTCGCATGGGTGGGGGGCCCCTTTCTGTGGGTTCTGCTCTTGCAATACATGCGCCTTGGTTGGAAGTTCGCGCGGCTCAGCTTCCCAGACGCCGCGTGGGCCCCAAAGCCCGCCTTTCTAGGACTTTTCCGCCGGCGCCGAGGCTGTTTGGAGATCCGTCCAGGTTGCCATGAGAACCGCGCTCCTCGCTCGCGCCCGCGGCGCCTGCCCTTTGCAGCTCGCAGGACCGCGGGAGCCCAGCGGACCCTGCCGTTGCCCCGTCCCCTCCACCGGGGACCCTTCCCTCTGCCCAGCACGTGGCTCTCTGTGAAATTATCCTACTAACTCGCCAGCTTTTGACTGCCTTCTTTCCCCATCAGATCCGCTGCTTCAAAAGCAGTAGCAACGTGTCCCGGCTGAGTCCCCAGAGCCCAGCACACAGCAGGCGCTCAATAAATGTTTCTGTGGCGGGAGACAATATCGACTTAAGGAACCGAGGCCCAGAAAGGGCGAGGGACCTGCCCGGAGCACACAGAATCTTGGGGAGCCACGGAGCATTAGGAGATAAACGAAGGGGCGGGGGAGGGGGTGGCGTCTGTGGGGCCTTGGAGTCCCAGCTGTCAGAAATACGCTGTGTGACTCGAGCGAGCAACATCCTCTCTGGGCCTCGTTGGGAGTAGGCACTGGCAATTGGTGGCGGGAGCGGGCCCTAGGATGAGGATATCCTTAACGCCCACGTTCCCCGGTGGACCCCCGGGTGCTGGACAGTCCCCAGCTCCTGGCGCCGCGCCCCTATTAGCGCACTGCGCGGGCTCCTTTTTTTTTCGCTCGCGGGGCTGGGAGGCCCGCGGGAGAGGAAGCTGGGGGAGGGGACGGCCGGCTGGACAGGAAGTGGGTAGGGCTGGCGTCCCCCCCACCCCCCGGTTGGGGCCCCTCGGGATGGAGGCGGAGCTGGCGCCGGCCTGGCCCTTCCCTTCCTCTTCGCCAGTCTGGAACCCCAGTGACTCCCGACTTTCCGCCTGCCTGCAGGCCTGAGTGTGTGGGGGGATTCCCGTACTGGGCGTGGGGGGGCTGCCTCTAAGAGGGAGGCATAATGGGGGGTCCGCCGGCAGCGGAAGTGGGCGTCGCATCAAGACACACACGTCACAGGAAGCCTGAGAGCACAACCACACAACACAGGTCCCAATCCACCCACTCGCGGAGGTACACTCACACACACGTGTGCACACAACCTGATGCTGCGTCACTCGGCCCCGCACAACCTCCGCGGACACACAACACTGCCGCAGAGCCAGAGCCAGTTGCCCGGACAGTGACCCTTCACTGGGTGCCTGCCAAACCCCCAGGCACAACGTCGCCAACGTGCACTCACACAGGAACACACATACTCACGGTTGTTGCACAGGATAAAAAAGAATACCCATGGCAAACAGTCACAGAAACAATCCAGACCTGGCCTCACAACTGGATCACCTTCCCCTGAGCCCACACACACGTCTGCTGACGTGGCCCACAGGTACCCTGGCAAATAGGCCTAGGCACCTCTTCCTCCACCAGGCCCAGGCACCTCTGCTCTGCGGTGTCCTCGTGTGTTCACCGCACCTCTGCATACCTCCTGGGGAAAGAACGGAGTCAAATGGGGGAGTGGGGCACCCACTGTCTGCACCCCTGATTCCTGAAAAAAGGCAATTAAAGGTTGGATGCTCCCCATTTACAGCTGGCAACACAGGCAGAGCCAGCTGCAGTGACCCAGTCAGTCAACAGTCACCCAGCACCTACTCTTGGCACAGGGTGTCCTGTGAAGCAGCGGAGGGTGGCTCCCAGGGTTTGGCCTGGGCACCCCGGAGTTTCTCGTCTGTGTGGTATCTTTTGTGTTGTGTGGCTGTGGGTGTCCACAGGCTCCGTGAAACCCTAGGACAGAGCCCTTGGGAAAATTTGACGGAATACCCCAGGGTGACTGGGAGAAACTGCATCGGCTCTTGCCTCAGGTGTTGGAAGCTGTGGCATGGCTGTGCCCACGCGTCTCTGTGCGGCTGTGTGCCTATGTGAGCGGTGGGTTGTGCTTCCCTGTTCTGTGACAGCTACTATTGGGGCTGTGTATACCTCTGTATGTGTGACAGCGTGTCCCTAGGCCATCTGGGTGTGGGAGGCTCTGTGGGATGATACACCCAATGTGACTTCCTGTAGCTTTATGGCCCATCAGTAGTTGTTCCAGGATCTGTGCAGACTTGCTTGAGTCCTGGGTCTAAGAGTGTGCCTGAAACCGAGTGTGTGGCTGTGTCCCCGGGTATGCCATTTGGGTGGCTGGTCCTATCTGGGTAGTGTGTACAGCCGTGATCATCCGTCTCCTGCTGTGCGTCTCTGGTGGCCGTCCCCACTAGTGTCCTACGTGTGCGTAGCCGACCCCCCCAGGCGGGCACTGCGCGTGCGCGACCGGCCCACGGTCCGGGAGGTTGGACCCACCCGCGCGCTCGCCATCGCCCCTTTAAGAGCGGCGCCCGCCGGCGGAGGGGAGGTGGCGGGCGGGGGCGCGCGCGGCGGGAGGAGGGGGCGCGCGCTTCCCGGAACAGCCCGCGCAGAAGGAGAGAGGAAGAAAATAAACCCGCAGCTGAAGCTGGAGCTGCCGCCGCCCCCGCCGCCGCCGTGTGGAGCTCCCCCGCGCGGATGATGCCCGCGGTGCCGGCGCGGGGCTCCGGGCAGTGAGGCCCGGGGCGCGGGGTAACTATGGCTACGGCGAGCGCGGCCAGTAGCGCCGCCTGACAGGTGTGGGCCCCGGCGGCGGCGGCTCTGAGCAGCATGTACG
This sequence comes from Rhinolophus ferrumequinum, assembly GCF_004115265.2. NCBI lineage: Eukaryota > Metazoa > Chordata > Mammalia > Chiroptera > Rhinolophidae > Rhinolophus > Rhinolophus ferrumequinum. Next base: position 51,187,625 of record NC_046301.1, read on the forward strand.
CCAAGGGGGCCAAGGGCTCGGCCGTGCCCTCCGACAGCCAGGCCCGCGAGAAGTGAGTCGGGGGCCGGGGGCGGGGCTCGGCAGCCGCGCGGCTTCCGTGGGCCCCAACGCCGGCGGGCACCTCCCGGGGCACGTGGGCGCGGGGTGCCGGGTGTGCGGGTCCCGAGCACGATCGAGGGGCCGCGAGATTTGCAGGGGCGCGCGAGACCCAAGGGGTGCGAGATTTGCGGGGCCGCTCGAGACCCGAGGGGTCCGAAGGGTCGTGAGATCTGGGAGCGCGCGAGACCCAAGGGGTGTAAGAGGCTTAAAGGGTCGCGAGACTTGCGGGGGCGCGCGAGACCCGAGGGGAGCGAGATTTGCGGGGACGCGCGAGACCCGGGGGACTCGAGGGGTCGCGAGATCTGTGGGAGCGCGCTAGACCCAAGGGGCGTAAGGGGCATAAGGGGTCGCGAGATTTGAGGGGGTACTTGAGACCCGGAGGCGTGAGGGGCACAGGGAGTTGTGAGGTTTGAGGGGGCGCATGATACCCTAGGGGTCGTGGAGTTGAAGGGGCGTGAGATTTGAGGGGGCGCGCGATACTCGTAAGGGGCTCGAGGGGTCGGGAGATTGGCGGGGATGCGTGGGACTCGAGGACGCGAGGTTTGAGGGGGCGCACGAGATCCCAGTGGGACTCCAGGGTCGCAAGACCTCCCTGACAGTCAGTCGGTGGAGACTTGGGTGAATGAGGTTGTATGTGTGGGCGCGGCTTGAGATCCCCACCGCTTCCCGGATCCTCCAGGGGAGTTTCCGGGGGCGGGTGAGACTGGCCTCTCTGGACCCCTCTCCTCTCAGAAAGAGCTTGAGAGAGAAGAGGAGGACCTGAGGGGTGCCGGTCCCAGCCCCGCGTGGCCACTTGTCTGCTGGGCAGCTGGATGGAGCCCTTGAGGAGGCCACAGGGCTCAGTCCTGGGGCGGAGCCCAGAAGAGCCCCTTCTTATTCTGGGTGTCATGCTGGACTGTGGGTACCAGGTTGATAGGCAGACAGGTAAGGTAGCTAACACCCAGACCCTGCTGGTTGAGGCTGGGGCACTCAGAAGTGGAAGCTCGGTCTGGGGCGGGGAGGCATTCTGAAGCGGGCACTGTCACTTACCTGCTCAGCGGCTGACGGTGAGGGCGTGCCCCTTGCCCAGGCTCACTTTCCTGAGAAATGCAAAGGTAATAACAGTGCTATCTCTTAGGATTGGGGAGGATTTGAAAGGTGCTGGAAGCTGTGACCTTCCCACAGCAAGGGCACCCAGGGGCTTGCAGTATTGTTAAAGTGCCAGGAAAAGGGGCCTGCAGGAGGGAAGGCTTTTGATGGCTGATGGCCAATGGCCAATTCCCAGGCTCCTAAGAAGTCCAGACGTGTAGAGTGGCCTTGTTAGGAAAGAGGCTGCCAAAGCGGAGAGGAGGCTGGCTTGCTCTGGAGGAGCCCGGTGGTGACGCTCCCCGAGGGCCAGGCCAGGCGTGAAGGCTGCAACGTCCGGGCAGTAAAGAGGAGCCCTGGATGTGGGTTTACTGTACCCTTCTCTTGTCCTGCTTCTTCTGCCTGGTCTGACAATGGGATCTCCCTCTTGTTCTCAAGGACAAGTGTCCATTGTCTACCCAGCTGTGGGGTCATTTTGGAGAAGAGATCCTTCTGGTTAGAAGATGTTAGGAAGATAACTTTTTTCCAGGCCTCCCTTGCCCGTCTGTTATGAGATTGGGCTCCAAGTCCAAGCACCCTTAAGCACGAAGACTTTTTGAAACTGGCACGTGGCTCCTGCCTCAGTTGGAATCAGGGTGTGTCTGGCTTAGGCACCCCACCCTTGGGGATCCTGGCGAGTGCCTGGCCATCCTCTTATCCTGGTTTCTGGGTCTGGGGGCGACCACTCACCCAGAGGGAATAGTTCACTTCTTCAGCAGATGTGTCCTGGTCTGGGTCTGGGGTGGAGTGTGGTGGTTGGGAAGGCAGGTCCCGGCCCTGAAGAATCCCACATCCTAACAGGGAGGCAGGTGTCAAGTTACTTGGACAAACGGATGGGAAGACAAGCGGAGGGATATCAAGATATTCTATGAAGAAAGCAAAATAAAAAAGTGGGTGATAGTGAAGTATGAGGGGGTTGTCACGTGTGCAGAGACGTGGAGAAAGAACAGGCGGCAGAGGGCACAGCAAGTGCAAAGGCCCTGGGGTGAGGCCTGGCCAAGGAGCTGGGGCTGTTGCCCTGGGTGGGGGAAGAGCAGCCCACCAGGGCACCACGTGGGCCAGAGAGGCTTGTGAGTGTGAAAGTGCACTCTGGCTCCCCTGTGGAGTGGGGCTTACCAGGGGGCCTGGAGTAGAGGACAGGGACCTGGGGGAGGTGGGCACAATCTGGGTGAGATCTGATGATGGCAGCTTAGGTGTGGAGATCAGAGAAGAGAGAATCAGAGGTTTGAGCTGTGGGTGGTGGGGTTGGGAGTTGGGTTTTGATCCTGTCAGACCTCCCAGGAGAGATTTGAGTCTTTGAACCTGGCCTCTTCTCTTGGCCAGGTCTGGAGAGGGGATTATCTGAAGCTTGGCCCCTCTCCCCATCATCCCCTCACTCCCTAACCAGGCCCAGCAGAGGATCTCCAAGGGTGGGGCAATCTGCAGAATCCACCCCCCCATACCACCTGTGGAGGCTGAAGATGCCATCACGTCTCATGTTCTCCAGTTCACTTTTTGGCTAGAGCCATCCTGTACTCATTCGTTTCTTGTGGAGGGTCCTGGATGAGCACTGATTGGGAGATGGGGTTCTGCTGCTAAAGAAAGTTTGGAAAATACCAGATACTTGCATCCCCCATTTCACCAAAGGGGATGCCTGGGCCTGGAGAGGAACCAAGCTCACAGCTTCTGGGCACGAGGAGCACTAGAGTGGCTGGCTGGCTGCTCTGAGCCTTAGTTTCCCCATCTGAAATGCAGCCTGCTGGTCTTGCAGTATTCTCACAAGGACTAGGTGAGAGGCTGCAGGCAGAGCTCCCCCAGCAGGCGCTCACCAACAGAGCCACTTCCTGCCTCTGGGCCTCGGTTTCCTCCTCTGAAATGGGGTTTTGGGGTTGCACTGCTTAGGTCCTCGGCTCTCCAGGACTTTGTTTTCCTCTCTTTCCTTCTCCTGAGCCCCTCTGGCTCCCATCGCAACATGGGGTCTGCGCCAGACTGCCCCAGAAACAGACCAAACACCTGCTGATACGCTGATGGCAGGTCCCTGCCCTCAGAGGTACATAACAAAATCTAGAGGAGGAGAGGGAGGCTGGGGTCCCAGTGGGCTGCCTACAGCAAAACGTCGCCTCTTCTGTAAGTTGTAAACTATCCGAGCCTGTGGGAAAGCCCAGGAGTAACTGCCATCCAGAACTAACTAGTGCTTCTATTTGCTAGTTGGTTTTGGGTCAATTAGGGATGAAGGTGACAGGGAGAATTGGAGTTCTCTTAGCATCGCTCCCCTTTGGCTCCAGAGGCTCTGCCTTTGTGAATTGGGGGGAGAGGTCTAAACATCTGCTGCGTGTATATATGCTTGAGCACTAAGTGCTGCCGTGTGGGTTGAGAACAGTTCCATAAATGACAACCATGGTCAGTGTTACTGGGCAGCTAGGGTTTTTCTCCTGGGGTTGGTTTTGAGACAGCACATAGCTCAGCAGGTGAGTCACCTTGTGTCTGTCCTGCTTCCAGGTGTGGCCATAGGCATCCTTGTTGGGGTGGGGGGGTGGCACGGGTAAGAAGTTCTTGAGGAAGGAACCCCTGAGCTAAGTCCTGGAGGCTGAGCAGAGCCAGTGGACACGGGAGCGTCTGCGGAAGGGCTTGAGAAGAGGAAGCATCTGGGGAGGGAACTGGAGGAGGGGGAAGGCCAGGGTGGAATTTGTGAGGGGGGAGGTTCTCACTGGCCACTTGTTAGGAGAAAAGCTGTCAGCAGCAGAGGCTGCCAGGTGGCTGGCAAGGAGGGTGGCCATCACCTTGGAAAGAGATGGCTGAAGGCCTGGCCTTGAGGGTGGCAGAGGGGAAGGAGGAAATGTATGGGTTGGGGAGTCTTTGGGGGCATCAGTGGGATCTGGCTGGTGGATTAGACCCGGTGCGGGTGGTGGTGACCCAAGGCTGTGATTAGCGGGCCTCTCCCCAGCAGCGTGTGCATCCAGGGGCTTTAAGGGGTTGGAGGGCACCCGGCAGGGCGCATCCCTTACTATAATTCCTGGTAATTACGGTAATTCTTGATAATTACTATGATAGTGCTGCATTTTAGTTCACGTGGCTCTAACACCCCATTATGTTACCACTTACCTGCATAGTCCATGTGTGCTGCTCCTTGTAAGCACTCCAGGGATGGGCACCCCATATCCTCCAGGTCACTGTTTCTGTTGGGGGGAGGGCCTCGCTGGGGCTGCCCCATGTTCCTTGCCACCCACCTGTCCTCTGGCGGCAGGAGCCCGTCTCATGGGCAGGCTCTTCGTTCTGCAGGTCACTGGTTACACCGGGCTTTGGATCCAGAGTACAGTTCTTCCCTGTAACCGAACTCAGAGCCTGGATGGTGATCCCCAGGCCGGAAGTGCTCCCTGAAGGTCCTAAAGCAACCTGACAAAACATCCCAGCTTCAAAACTTTTCACCGAAAATAAAAAAACAGCCCAGAATTCCTCCCTGAGACTCCCTCCTGTTAAAAATTAAAATACTAACACGTCAGAGAAGTCAGCGACACCAAGAACCTTCTCTGGCTTCTCTTTGCTCTTGGGAGAAACCCCCCAAATCCTTAACATCAAAATAGTAAGTGCTGACCTTTATCAGTGGTCACGCACCTCCTCGGTTAGTCTTCCGGGTATCTCAGGAGGGTGCCCTATGGCTGCGGCCACAAGTGGGGGGGTCCTACACTTGTGAGCTCAGCAGGGAGGGAAAGAGACCAAATCCCTACCTCCTAGCTACTTTCCAGTGGGCGCTGCAGGCAGTGAGCAGACATGTCAGGTGGGGAGACATAAGGCGAGGGTCAGGGCAGGGGTTAGGTGTGACAGGGAAGCCTCTGACAGGTGACACTGGAGCCACACATCTTCAGGTGGAAGTGCCCCAGGTGGGGGGACAACCTGTGCAAAGGCCTTGGGGTGGAGGGTGGCCAGTGTGTGTGTCAGGACCCTGGAGAGTCTGAGTGAGAAGTGCTGTGGGATGTGTATCTAGACTCTAGGGGCTGGGAGAGAGCGGCCATTGGAGGGGGGCCCTATCAAAATCCCAGTAAGAGAGGCAGTGGCCTGGACCCGGTGTGTGATGGAGATGGCAGGACAGAGAGCTTTTCCCTTAAGGTGTGACCCTAAATTCAGTAAGTGCGGTGATCTGGGACAGAATGTGCCACGTTTCTGTGAGTCAAGGCCAGACCACCCAGGCTGGACCACACGGGGAGGGGGGAGGAAGGAGTTGGGGTGGGGCACATCAAGGCTGAGCCTTTAGTTGCCAGGTAGACTGGACCCCAAGTTAGAGTTATAGGAAGCCAGGGTGGGGCACCCTGTGGGCAGCGACGTGAAGATGTCATTAGAATAGGAGGGAGGACCTGTGTCCTGGGTCAGATGCCACCACTGGGTAGTCCAGAGATGGGGCAGATGGAGAAGGACCCTGTGGACTTGGTGGACGTGGTGGGACCACGGGCCACTACTTCAAGAGGCCCAGGGAGTCCTGAGGAGAGCCTTCTGCCCCGGGGGGTGGCCAGCATACAGCCCGTGTCCTCCCCCCATCCTGGAGCCCCCACCTCCTCTTGCTCCCTGTCTCCAGGCATCTTCTCCCCCAGCCTTTCCTGCTCCCTGCACTGACCCCCAAAGTGGGCAGGGGCCTAGCCAGATCCTTCTCAGCCTCTGTCTTTGCCCAGAGGGTAGGGCGGTGAGCAGGCTTGGGCTATTCACATCCATTCCTGGACCTCAGCAGTTGCTCAGCCTGGCCAGTTCCTACACATCCATTAACACCCAGCCTTCCTCGGCAGGCAAGCCTGGGAGCGAGGGAGGTGCCGGCCCTCGCGCGTATGGCTCAGGGTGCCTGCTGGGATACAGTCCCAAGTGATGCCCAGGAGCCCTTTCTCCGTGCAGAAGGCATCCCTGGGGCCAGGGCTGCACTGGCACCTTGGCATCAGCAGGATGGGGCTAGGACTTGGCCCATGAGAGGGCGTTGAACTGACCAGAATTTGGCCTGGAAGTGGGGGGTCGGGGCTGCTGGCATTGTTGCCTAGAGGAGGGGCCCGCAGGCTGGGTGTTGATGCATGTGTAGGAGTTGGCCAGGCTGAGCAACTGGTGAGACGACCATCTCCTGTGAGAGGTGGAGGAGATGGGGGCTAGGGGACCTGGTGGGGGGGCAGTGAGTGAGGCTGGGGGTGGGTGAGAGGAGCGCTCACTGCGGGCCCTCTGCCCTTCGTCTCCACCTGTGCACAAGAAGGCAGGTGCCTGGCTTGAGAGCCCCTCCAAGGGACCCTTGGAGGGGTTCAAGGCTGACTTGATTCCAAGCCTCCTGAGAGCCTGAGCTACCCGTGCCCCACCCTTAGGTTGGCGCTGTATGTGTACGAGTACCTGCTGCACGTTGGTGCCCAGAAGTCTGCCCAGACCTTTCTGTCCGAGGTAAGCTGGCCTGGTCTTTCTCCCACACCCAGGGTCCTCTCCTCTCAGTTTCTCTCGGGGCTCCAGTGGTGGATGGCCCCTCTGGCCAGCCCTGGTAACAGGGCTGGGGTGGGTCAGGGCCAGTGGCTGGCATACATGCATCTGTCCATCCATCTGAGCATCTGACGCCTGCTGTTCTGCCCCTGTGTGGTCACTTGGTGCCCCCTCCTGGCCCCCTGGCTCTGGTCCATTGGTTCCCTGCCCTGTGTTCCCTGCCTGAGGTGGGGCTGGGTTGGACGGCCAGTGGCCCCTCACCTGCCTTCCCTCCTCTCTGCAGATCCGATGGGAGAAGAACATCACGCTGGGGGAGCCCCCGGGCTTCCTGCATTCCTGGTGGTGGTGCGTGCGGGGCTGGCGTGGGCAGGCCATGGAGGGGGCTCAGTGGGGGCTTGTGGGGAAACCATCGTCCCCCCTGCTGCCCACAGCGTGTTCTGGGACTTGTACTGTGCAGCACCTGATCGCAGAGAGGCGTGTGAGCACTCCAGTGAGGCCAGAGCCTTCCAGGATTACGTGAGTCCCACCCCAGGGCCAGGTGTGGGCAGGGGGCAGGGGCCTGGGGGCCTGCATGGCCTCGGCTTGGCTTAGGTGGGCCGGGCACTGGGGCCCTGTGCCCTCTGCTGGGCCCAGGGTCACTCACAGGGTGGGGGAGGCTCATTCCACTGCTCCACACCCCCCACACTTGACTCCGGCGCTGGCCTCAGCCCCTCCTCCTCCCCTACACGAGCCCCATGGTCCAGGGTAGACAGACTGCAGCTTCTGCCTCCACCACCACCTGTCCCTCGCCACCGCAGCCTTTCTAAGCCTCCTGAGGTGGAAGCCTGGCCAGGGTGCTGGGGGGGGGGTGGCTAACAGCACCTGGGACACTTCCTGACATGCTCTGTGACTGGGGTTGCTGACTCACCACTTTGGCCTCAGTTTCCCTTCTGGTTGGGGGGGGGGCATCAGGCCTGTCTGGAGAGGAGCAGGGATGAGGGTGACATAAGGGGCACGGTGGCATCTTGTCAGGGGAACAGATGGCAGCCCCCTGCCTTTATTCTCTTTCCCCTGGTTCCTCAGAGGTGGAGTGCAGGTCAGGGAGGACTTGTCCCTACACCCTTCCAGGCTGTGGGCCCCAGGGGGAAGCAGCGGCTCCACCGGCTTCTGGGGGAGTCGCAGCTTCAGGCGAGTTCCCCCTTCCCCCCCTCCTCTGCTTCAGCTGGTGCCCTCAACGCCTTCCCCTCCGGCCTCCCAGGGCCTGGCCACCACCACTGCAGTGGCACCTGAGCGTAGGCCCCTGCAAGGCCAGGGTGCAGCCACAAGGGGTGGGGGTTCACTTCATCCCTGAAACCGCCCCACGCACGCTGTACACTCGTGTATGGGAGCCGGGTTCCCCACTCTTTGCCCCCATCAGGTTCCACTGTGCCTTTGCTATCCCTGTGTCCCGGTCCCGCCAGAACTGGGGCCCAGGGGTGTCGAGCAGTGCGCGTGCGTTACGCCGCGTGGGCCTCTCGGTTGTCCCTGGGGCCGTTCCCCGCCCGGGTCTGGCGGCCTCTCCCGGCGCCTCCCGGGAGGGCGGGGTGCGCAAGCTCCAAGTGGGCGTGAACGCGGTTCCCGCCGCACGCCGGTTACCATGGCAGCGGGGCGCATCCGGGGAGTTGGCGCAGGCACAGAGGGCCGGGGGCGAGCTGGGTGACGGGTCCGTAAGGCCGTCGCTCTTGCTGGGGGCGCCTTGCCCAACTCCCTCGCCCTCTCAAGGGGGCTCCGGCCGCTCCTCCCTGCTCTGGGCCACCACAACGTCTCCAGGAAACGCCACTGCGCCCAGCCCATCGTCATGGCAACGCGGGCTGGGCGACTTTGGGTGGATGATTGACATGGAGGGGTCCAGCTTAGGCCTCTCGCAAGGGAGGTTGAGCCAGCTGTGCATTAACTCTTCAGGGCCTAGAGTTGGGGACCCACAGGGATGAGGGGTACCCCACCTTCCCCCCACCCCCACACCTCGTGGTCCGGATCCTGGCACGCAGCCTCTCCCACCTCCGCCCTCCCCGACCAGGAAACGCTCTGGCGCCTGCTGTGGCTCGAAAGGGGGCTGCTCCCCTCACCCCACCCTCCCTATGGGTCAGGCCGTACAGAGTGGACAGTCCCAGGGCTCAGAGGTGTCCCCCTTAAACCACTGAGGCAGGCGCCTGCCAGAGTAGCTGCTCCAAGACATGGGGCTGTGTGTGTGTGAGAGGGAGTGAGGTGGAGGGGGGAACCCCCGCAGTTGGGTGGGGGTGCTGAAAGCTTTGTCCTCCCACGCCCAGGGTTGCCTGGGGTTCCAGATGACTTGTGCTGGGAGTGCTCTCAGCCACCGTAAGCCTGGGGAGGTCCCCACCGGTACCCCCAGCTTGGGACTTGAGCAGGAGTCTTTAGAGGCTGACCTTTGAGAAGGAGCAGGAAGGGCTCCAGGCTGCAGTCCCGCTGAGGGAGCGGCCCGCTGAGGGAGCCGCGGTCTCCAAGGGCCCCTTGTTCCTCTCCTGTAGGACAGGAAGTGCTGTGTGACAGTGGGCAAGTGCTTAACCCCTGTGAACCCAAGTGGCAGCAGTTCCAGAAATTATGAGCATCCCTGACTTGCACTAGCCCGAGGGACAGCGCTAACCAGGACAGACTGTGCTTCCTCCTGGGGCCTAGTGGGGGAGGACAGGTGACGCAGACAGACAGGAGTTGAGGGGCCCTCAGAAGTACTCTCTCAGTGCCCTTCCCTATCCTTTGATGTGACCCCTCTGCCCTGTAGACCAGTCCTCCATCCTCCCTACCCCCTGCTGTGAGCCCCAAAGGCTGATCCCTGAGACTTCAACGGACCAGAGGAGGTGACCTGTCAGCCTGCCCCCTGCCAGCTCTGGGCCTGCCACCTGCATCTCTGCCCTTGGCCCACATGGGAATGCCCCTATGGCACCTGGCTTTCTCCCCTTCTCCATCTGAAGAGAGGTTAGGGACATGGAGACCACAGCCCAGGAGTCCTGCTCTTTCTACCCTTCCTCCTGAGGGCAAGGCGCCTGGAGGGCTGAGAGAGTGGTCTGTGCAGGAGCTCCATGGGAGAGCCCTGGGGAGGGAGGTTCATCTTAAAGCTGCCCACTTATCTTTTGTGTTTTTATTTGGGGTGTATTTCTGTAGAGCTAGGGGTCCAGCTAAGTGAGCTTCCTTGCCAATCAGTAGGACACCAGGTGGGTTGGGAAGGACTCAGGGTGGGGGATTGTGCCCCCACCTGTAGGAGGTTGGATTCAGTTGGGAAGAACCAGGCTGTGCTGGAAGGCTGAATGCACACCAGGCCTGGGTGGTTGGCATTTTCAGAGCCCCATAATCCTCAGGCTCAGGGCTCTGGGGCCTTCTTCCTGGGCTGTGGGCTCAGCCCAGCTGGGTCCTGACCACCTTCAGGATCCCAAGTGCAGCAGCAAGGACGTAGAGCTCCTGCTGAGGCCACCCAGTGAATCTGACTGTGGCCATGACAGGGTTGTTAAACAGGTGGGAACGGGTGGGGAGCAGCTGCTCTGCCACCTAGGGGACCCTCCAGGCATCCTCCATGCGTGGACAGAGGATCAAGTGGCCTGGGTTCTCTTTTCTGTGGGACAAGCTGCTTGTGGAGAGGAGAGAACTCTGAGGCAGGAAGTGGCCTGACCCTGCCCTCACCTCTCCCCCACCCCTGCAGAGCGCTGCAGCTGCCCCCAGCCCCGTGATGGGGACCATGGCCCCCAACGATGCAATGGCAGCAGGCCCTATGGCACCTGGCTTCTTCCAGGTATAGCCAGGACTGGGGCCCTTTGTCCCCCAAATCTGCGTGCGCATGTGTCAGAGGCTGAGAGTCGGGGGCAATGGCAGGGGTGGGGATCCCACGTCTGGAGAGCCCCTGAGGCAGGCAGGTTGGAGTTGGGGGGTAGGGTTGTAGGAGCAGTGGTGATGCGCATGACGGCCTTGGGGGGACTGGCGAGAGAAGGGCCCTAGGGCCTTGGCCCAGTGCAGGAGAGGGCGGGGTCTCTGCGCCCTTGACCTACGTGTGAGCGTGCCAGGGTACTTAGATCCGCAGAGCGTGGCTCTCTGAGCCACGGGTCCCGCCCATGACCCCTCCCATAGTGGGTACCCCCAGTCTTGGAAACGGGTGAGTGACTCACCCTCCCGCTTCTATGGCGTCCCCTCCTCTCCACCTCCGCTGGTCAGGCTCAGCAGGGCCCCAGAAAACAGTGGAGATTCGGGTGACTTCGCTCTTCTCAACCCACCTGGTTCTGTTCTCCTAGGGCCCACCGGGCTCCCAGCCGCCCCCCCACAACCTCAACACCCCCATGATGGGGCCTCACATTCAGGTAAGGACATGTGACGCCCCGCCCGCCCCCTGTCCCACGCACGCCCCTCCTCTCTGCACTTGCACGTACCGGGAGCTGGCGGGCTGCGGTTTGCTGGCTGGGCGTGGAGGAGGGGGCGAGCCAGGCTGGGGGCCCAGGCGCAGCAGGAACCGGCTAGCTTTGGGGGTAAGCGGGTGGGGGGAGGTGCTGACCCCGGCCCACCCTCTTCCAGCCCTTCATGTCACCGCGGTTCCCAGGGGGCCCCCGGCCCACCCTGCGGATGCCGAGTCAGGTGAGAGAGGGAAAACGGGAGGGAGGGGCAGGAGCTGGGCCAGGGTGGGGGCACCCACACTCAGTGCTGCCACGCCCCCTCCGCAGCCTCCCGTGGGCCTCCCCGGTTCCCAGCCCCTCCTCCCTGGCGCCATGGACCCCTCCCCGCGTGCTCAGGGTGAGTAGGGAAGCTCCAGCTGCTGTTCCCGCACCACCTCTTGACCCCAGCTCCAAGTGCCCGGTCTCTGTTGCCTCACCTTGCAGAGCCCCCCCCCCCCAGCGCGTGTCCACCTGAGGAGTGGTCCCGGCCTGAGCCCCTTGTTTCTGCCCCCACCGCAGGGCATCCGAGCATGGGCCCAATGCAGAGGGTGACTCCTCCACGGGGCATGGCCAGCGTTGGGCCCCAGGTAAGGAGTGGGCCCAGGTAGGGGGCTTACGGGGCTCACCCCCTGGGCTTGCATTCACGGCCTTTTCCCCTTCACAGAGCTATGGAGGTGGCATGCGGCCCCCACCCAATTCCCTCGGTGGCCCAGGCCTGCCGACAATGAACATGTAAGTCCCTAAGGGACCCTGGGAGTGTGCTGCTTGGGTTGGATCTGCACGATAGATATTGTTTATTCCACTGTTGGGTGGGGAAACTGAGGCCCATAGGCCAGGGAGTGCTGGGTTGGGATTTCCAGGTGGTTACCACTTAGCCAGTATCTGCTGCAGCTGGGGACCTGACTGGCCGCCGGTGGGACAGGGTGTGGTGGGGGTGCTGCCATGCCCATCCCCAGGTTCCCACCGTCTCTCATAGGGGCTCCGGAGTGCGTGGCCCTTGGGCCAGCCCCAGTGGCAACTCGGTGAGTCGGAGAATGGGGAGTGGAGGAGAGTGGGTTGGGTTAGGGATGTGGGGGTCCAGTGGGCGGACTGCTCACAGGTGCCCCTTTCCCTAGATCCCCTACTCCTCTTCCTCTCCGGGCAGCTACACGGTGAGTGGGGTGAGTGGGGTGGAGACTGGGTGACCTGACCTGGGGGCCAGGGGTTGTTGGGTGGCAGGTGGGGGCCCTTTCTCACGTTTTGTCTCCGTATGCAGGGACCCCCAGGAGGAGGTGGGCCCCCTGGAACACCCATCATGCCCAGCCCTGGAGGTACTAGGGCCTGGGCGGTGCTTGGGGAGGGGTGTGCATGGGGGAGGCCCCCTCTCATCCTGGCCCTCATGTATCGATTCCCCTAGACTCCACCAACTCCAGCGAGAACATGTACACCATCATGAACCCCATTGGGCCGAGCGCTGGCAGGGCTAATGTAAGTGGGGAGCTGCAGGTTGGTGGCTGCTGGAGGCGGTGGCCCAGCTGGCTTGGTGGACCCAGTCCCACGCCGCCCCTCTGCCCGCAGTTCCCGCTCGGCCCCGGCTCGGAGGGCCCCATGGCCGCAATGAGTGCGCTGGAACCTCATCACGTGAACGGATCCCTGGGTGAGTGGGCAGCCAGCGACCCATCCCCACCTCTGCCGCAGGCTGCTTCACGAACTTTGTGCGCCCCCTGGCGGCCTCCCCGCCCCTCCATGTGTTCCCTTGTCGGTGCGTCAGGGTCGCGCCCTGAGCCTCCTTGGGCAGCTCAGTGACACGGGATGCGCTGGGGGAGGGTCCAGTAACTAAACCGTGGGGACGCCTGGCTACCGGCACCGATCCCCCTTCGGGCCCTCCGCCTCGGAAGCCCAGCGGCTGGGCCGAGGGAGGGGGCGTGGCCGCGGGGGTGTTCGAGGAGGGGTCGGTGGATCCCGGGCTTGGGGGGCGGGCCCAGCGCAGGCGCGTCTGAGCCGCGTGTTCCCGTGTAAATGTCCACAGGCTCGGGCGACATGGACGGGTTGCCGAAGGTGAGGGGCCGCACTCGGGCGGGGTGGGGTTTCGGGGCGGGCCGCGTAGGGGTCCTGGCCAGCGGGTGAGGCGGGAGTCGCGTGCTGACACCGGCCGCCCCCAGAGTTCCCCGGGCGCCGTGGCCGGCTTGAGTACCGCCCCGGGCACCCCGCGGGACGACGGCGAGATGGCGGCTGCCGGGACCTTCCTGCACCCGTTCCCGAGCGAAAGCGTAAGCGACTGCGTCGACTCCCCCCCCGCGGCGGCGTCGGGCCGGAGGGGCCTGGCGGGCAGGCCCCGGCGGGGCGGCCGGGGGGCCAGAGCAAGACCGTGACCGCGGCGGGCCAGGTGGGGGGGCGGCCGCGGCATCCTTCCCCTTCCTTCCCCTCCCCCCACCCTGGTCTCACCGCCCCGCCTCCACCCCGCCCCCACCCTGGGACCCGCGCCCCAGGGCGGCCCCACGTCCCTAACTTCAACACCTTCCCCCCTCCCCACATCCGCCCCACCTTGTCCCTTCTCCCCGGGGGGCGGGTCCCAGTCTAGGCGTGAGCTGAGCCCGCCCCGCGCGCCACCCCGTCTCTCCGCAGTACTCGCCCGGGATGACCATGAGCGTGTGACGGGGGAGCAGCCCCCTGCCCACTGCCGGCCTTGGCCTCTGCTCGGAGTCCCTGCCCAGGGCCAAGGGCCAGGGGCTCGGGTAGTCTGCAGGGGTAGGGTCTGAGGTCACACCTCGGGCAACTGGACTCCTGGTCAAGGCTTGGAGGCCCCACACGAAAGACTCTCATTTTATAAAAAACGCAAGGACCTCAGAGAGGCTCTTTCTTGTACGGGCCCTTCCCCCCATTTCTATTTTGTCCTGGGGTACTCCTGGGAGGGAACTTCCTTTCTTCCCCTGGGCAGCAGGGGGTGGATCCCATCAATAAATGTAATTTGTTTTGTTTTTGGTATCTGGTCTCAGATTTCTTGGCCTATAGCCACACCCTCCACCCCAAGGTCTCAGCCCCACCTTTTAGGCAGAGGCCCTGCGGGTTCTGGAAGGTCCCTAAGGGTTGAGGCAACAGTTTTGATGGATAAGTAGGTAAAAAGTTTGGGGGGGGGGGGGTTAGGGTTAGGTGGAAGGTACCAAGAACCCAAAGGTGTGGCTGATAGTGGCAATGGCTTTATTGTCTTTGGGGGGAGGTGGCTGGAAGGGTGGATTCTGAGGGATAATGGGGGGCAAGAGTTGTGAGGAGCTGTATGGCCACTGCCTCAGGTGGTGGACATCAGGGATGCCGCAGCCTTCGAGTGCCCATTGGTGTCGCCAGTACAGCCGTTGGGGGCTGTGGGTGCTTGTTCTTTCTTGCAAGACACAAGGCAGGCAGCAACCCCACGTTCAACTTGCTTGGGACTGGGACGCTCCATTTTGTGCTCCAGAAGCATGTGGTTCTGTGGCGGAAGCCCCAGGCAGGCCCTGGGGATGGGTCGGGTCTCAGCCGGGCCAGACCACGACCCAGCACCCCTGCAGCCTGCAATACCTCGGCCCCGTGCTCAGTCCAGCGAGTGGGCAAAAGATCAAAGGTGGGGACCCCCATGCCGGGCACACCTGAGGATGTTCTCAATACAGCTGCGCTGGCGGAAGAGGGCGTTGACCACTGGGCTGCCCGGCGGCACCAGTGGCGCCTTGAAGAGGAAGCCAAGCAGCGACAGCACCGGGTGGAAGCCCTGTGGCTCCGGGTCTGCGTCGGTGCAGAAGCTCACACGCTGGCACAGCTCGGTCAGTATGGCCAGGTCCAGCATGATGGGTGCTGCCAGGAGCGAGTCCTGCGGGGTGGACAGGTCAGGGGATAGGCGGGGACGGCGGCGGGAGGGGCCCACTCCCACTCCCGCCCCCACACAGCCCCCACCTCGCAGGTGTTGTGCAGCACCAGCGTGTTGGTACCGCCCAGCATCAGCTCGGACGTGTACTCATCCAGCGCACGCTTGCTGTCGCCCACATACGGCACGTACTTGATGACCACCTAGGAGACGGCACAGGGTCACCAGGTCTGCCCGCTGCTGGGTGACACCCCCCCCCCCCCACGTGCCTACGCCCCACGCACGCAGTGGTCGGGCTCCTGGCCCGGTGCATAGAGCACCGGGTTGCTCTGCACCATGTCGTCCACCACGCTGCTCTTGGACACCTCCTTGGAACGGAACTGCGGCGGTGCGGACAGGTTCCGCCCGTCGTTGTTGCCCAGGTGGTTGTAGCTCACAATGGACATGGTCTGTGGGAACAAGGGGCCCGGCGGACACTGCAGGCCTGGCAGTACACGAGCCCAGAGCCCGGGGTCCAAACGCTCCCTCTGCCTTGAGCTGCGCACCACCCCCAGACCCACGCACCTTGAGGCCAGAGCCGATAAGGAAGTCTACCAGCACGGACTTGACCTTGGTCTGTCCTGACTTGAAGTCGTCTCCTCCCACAAAGACGCGGTGTTGCCAGGCGAGCTCGAGCGCACCAGGCACCAGAGTGTTTTGCGGGGACCCATTGAGGAAGGCACAGCCCTCCAAGATGCTGGCCACTGCGAAGAGTGTGGACGGCGATACCTCCAGGCCCAGCTGCGGGCACAGGTGGACAGTCAGTGGAGGGGTCTCCGGTCTCCGAGGCTGCCCCTGACTGTTCAACCCCGGCGCGCACCCACCTGGATGGTACGCAGCAGGTTCTCAGCGGTGTCATTGAGGCCCGGGACCAGTTCGCAGAAGCGCTCTGTGTTCGCTGTCCACAGCACGATGACTTTGTCCAACCCCGCGCGGGACCGGAAGTCGCGGATGTCCTTGCGGATCTGCTCCAGCTGGGGGAGTGGAGGCGGGGTGGGGGGGAAGGTTGTACAGGACCCCTGATCTGTGCACCCAGCTCCCCAAGAGCAAAGAGACCTGGACCCACGGGAAGGGGGCATGGGGACAAAAGGGAGACAGGTGGCGGAGGGAGGTAGGAGCAAATGGCAGTGGGAACAAGTGCTAGGGGATAAGGGATGGGGTGGGGGGCATGCTGCACCTGCTGCGCGCGTGTGCCGGGGATGAGGTTGTCTGCGCGCGTGCTCTGGTTAGCTGCGATGAACTCCGGGATGTAGACCGAGGGCCGCGGGCGCAAGGCCTCCATGTGCGGCCACAGCTGCTCCTGCAATCCCCAATCCAGCACCTGCGCACGCCGCATCGCCTCAGCCAAATTCAGCGACGATATGTCCCAGCCTGGGGGCGACCCTCAGGCTCGGCCCGGCCCGGCAGAGGGGCCCCTCCAGGCCCCGCCTCCCACCCCACTCCCGATCCAGGACCCCGCCCACCGTCGAACACGAGGTCGTCGGGCGACACCATGGGCAGTAGCGCGCGGAAGGGCACGAACACCTCCTGGCCGGCGGCGTCCAGGCCCAGGCTAACGGTGCCCGCCTGCGTCAGCGAGCCGTAGTAGTTGGCCTCCTGGGGGCGTCGGGGAAGGGACGGGGTGACGCTGAGGGTGGGCGTGGCCTGGGAGGGCCCTGCCCTACTTTGGGGGCCTCAGCTCGACGTTCCAAGTCAGGAGGCCCAAGTCACTTCCCCGCCGGAGGTCCTTTCCCGGAGCTCGAGGACACCTTAGGCTCCGCCCCCGTCGAAACCCCTCCCTGCAGGCCCCGCCCCCTCCTGCACCGACTCTGGCGGAGCCCTAGCTCCCGCAGCGCCCCGCCGGACCCCCACACCTTGCGACCGGTGCGCGTGGACCAGGACAAGCGCAGCCGGTTGGCTAGCACGGCAGCAGTGAGCGTGGAGCCGTTGTTGCCTCCCCAGCCGACGAGCATGACCCCGAGCCGGGGCACCTGACGGGCGGTCCGGAAGGTGAAGCGCGTGGACATGGGGTGCACCTGGGGGCGGGCGGCCCAGTGAGTCCGGGACCGCGGACGTTAGGCAGTCCCACCCCACTCCCGGCTCCCTGGATCCTCCAGCCCCCAGTCCCTTGCCCACCTTGAGGACGCCGTCCTCGCGGCTGACGCTTGTCGTGCGGTACTCGTACTGCGCCTCGATGGCCTCGGGGCCATACACCACGTCTGGGCTCTCCACCACAAACTTGGCTGTAGCCTCCATCACGGCGAGCTGGGGAGGTGGGATTGGTAGGAGGTCAGCGGGAACAAGAGATCCCGCCGGGCCGAGCCGAGCCGACTTCGACCTCCCGGACTCGTACCCGGCCCGGGACCCCACTCACCGGCGCGGAGTCGGTTCGAAGAGGTGCACTGCTAGCGTTCAGGGCGCGCGAACTCCAGAGAAAAGAGCCGTGGCCCCGCCCTCGCTCCGCCCCTCGCTCTGCTCGCGCCGGGGGAGGGGCGCCGGGGGGAGGGGTGCGCCGGCCTTGGACTCGGGTTCGAGGCCCTACAGCGCAAAGTCCACGAGGCTATCGTGTGCCAGTCCCCGCATCCACGTGGGCCATAGACCCCGGCCCGAACAGGGAGCGCGTGGATTCATTTCGCACCACAGCCCGTTAGGACGCGTGGCCTTTTATCCCCATTTCACAAAAGAAGATATTAAGGCTGAAAATCAGGGTGTTGGTACCGCCCAGCATCAACTCAGATGTGTACTCATCCAGTGCAGCTTGCTGTCGCCCACATAGGGCACGTACTTGATGACCACCTAGGAGACAGCACAGGGTCACACGGGTCTGCCTTCTGCTGGATGACCCCCCCCTCCGCCCCCTGTGTCTAAGCCCCAGACAAAGGGCAGGAAGTGGAACTAGGAAGGGTGGCTGGGCCTACCAGGGTGGGTATCCCTGGGGCCGATACTACAGGGGAAACTGAAGCAGAGGACTGAACTAGGACTTGCACCCCCAAAGCCTGATGCTCCTCCAGCCCAGGCTGCCTCTCCTTCCCACTTCTGGAGCAGTAGCACCCACTAGGCACGCCGACCTCCCTTCGACAGGGCTCACATGGGGGGGGAGTCCTGGGAGGCCTCATGGTTTCCCCACCTGTAGCAGGACGGCTTGCGGGGCCAGATGGGGGGAGGGGGGAATGTTTGGTGGGGGGACGGCAAGGCCCAGGCAGCCAGCTGGGGAGGAGCTAGGCTTGCACAGCACTGAGCTCTGCTAGCACCCAGTGATAAGAGAGCGTGGGAACTCGGCGGGCGGGCGGGGGCGGCTCCCCCAGGAACTTTCCAAAACAAGTGGCCTCCTCTGGCTGGAAACTTTCCACCATTGGAGTAGGCCCAAAAGGTGGACAGTTGGGAACATTCGCAGGAAGCATGGTCAGGGCCCGGCCTAGGGAGTATGGGGGCTGCAAGTCTTCACTCTCAAGGGACCGCAGTATAAGGGGGAGTTGGTAGTGGACTGGGGCACCCCAGTCAAAGGAACTCAGAGGCAGGGCTGGCCAGGGCAGGCTGCCTAGAGGAGGTGGTTCTAGGAGGGGTCTTGAGATCTGAAGACATCTCTTATCCGAGGGAGTGGATTCAGGAGCAGATGAAAAGGCAGTTGGGGAGGGAAGGGAAGCAGGGTGAGGAACCAGGGTAGATCCTCCAGGCTGGGGACAGGGAATATGGTCTAATAAATAAGTATTTGGGTTTTGTCCCCGAGTTCCTGGGTAGAGATTGAATTTCACCACCAGTGGCCAGTAATTTACTCAATCATACTCACAGAATAGAATCTCCATAAAAACCCCGAAACCACCGGGAATGGGTGAACACATGAGGTGCTGCGACGGTGGCAAACCTGAAGCAGGCACAGAAGCCTTGTGCCAGTCCCCATACCCTGCCCTCTGCATCTCCTCCCTTTAGTTGTCGAAGTATTTTCCTGTGCACCGTGAGCCATTCTAGCAAATTACCAAACCTAGGAGGGGTCCTCAGAACCCGATTTATAGCCAAGTGTTCAGAAGTGTGGGTGGCTGGGAACTTGTGGCTGGGGTCTGAAGTGAGGGACAGTCTTGTGGGACTGAGCAGCTTAACCTGTGGGATGTGATGCCAGCCCTGGGAATTGAACTGTTGGATGTCCAAATGGTGTCAGACGACCGGAGGGTTGTAGAGGGAGCTGGCACCTCCAGGCCACATGTGACACCACGGGAATGTGTGCAGAGAGGGGATAAAGGCCCTAAAACACAGCCCCAGGGAACCCCAGCATTCCCAGGGCAGCACGAAGGAAGTGCTGGTGGGAGGATGGTAGGGCAGAGCGGGCCCAGGAAGGTCCGTGGGGGTCTGTGCTGGGGCAGCTGGGAGGGGCTGTTAGCAGCTGATTGGCGACATAAGGCTGCCTCCGGGGTGCCACGTGGGGTGTAGGCTGCCTGGGGGTGCGTGGTGAGTGACTGAGGACTATCACCCCCACCAGGTAGGTCACTGTTCTCACCAGACGGCAGGCTCCCAAGGGCAAGAGCAGAGGCTGTCCTGGTGGCTGCTGTGTGCCAGGGCCAGGGGTAGCCCAGTGCACAGGAAGGCTGTGGGATCTGGGTACTGGCGGGAGGAAAATCAAGGATGTTATCCAGCAAGTAGCAGGAGAGGGGGGCAGTCCTGAGCCCCTGGGCCACAATGCAGGTCTCAAGGTGGGGGAAAATCTTTTTCGGCCCCTGGGGGGCTGGACTCAGGGTGCCCAGGGCTGAGGAAAGATGGTCAGGGAACCATCTGCAACTGCTGTGCACTAAGGGGCGATGACCAGGGTGGTGCCCGGCAGCATGGGGGGCTGTGGGAAAGGCTGCCAGAGGGGGGAGGTGGGTGGGCAGGCAGGCGAGGCTGAGGCAAGACAGGAGAAGGCAGGTGTCAGCCTGGGCCCTGGGATGTGGGGACAGCCATGTTATCCCATTAGAACTTGGTGGCCAGGCCAGCGGGGAGTAAGGTACACGGCCCCGCCAGACCCACGTGATGTCACCTCCCGCGCCCCTTGGATTCCTGGGCTGCCTCAGAACTCAGGACCGCCAGGGAGGCTGAGGCCCATAGCCCTGACCCCTGACCTGTTAATCCTGGTCTTACTGTTTTTCCCTCCCCAAACAAACGCCCACCCCCACCACGTCCTTGGAGGCCAGGACCTTTGCCTTTGTCTCCTCACCTGGAACCTGGGACAAGAATGGCCATCATTGCTGGCATCCGGGGCCTGTGGGACTCCAGTGGGCCTCAGTGTCCCTGTCCCCATCGGGGGCACAGGGAATGCCCCAGCATGCTGGTCTAGGAGGAAGGAACAATAGTTACCACCGTTTTCATCAGTCACAGCTCATTTCCCCAAAGAAGGGTGCTCCCCTCACCCCAAGTGGCACTGCTGGAGGCCCAGGGACACCTCTGCTTGGCTCAGCCCACTCCATCCATACTGTGCTGAGGGCGTGGGGGGGTGGGGTACTGCCCTGCTCACACACCCACTGGGGCTCCCGAGGGCCCCCACCTTCCTGATCTCTCTGCAGTTTCCTACCTGTGACGGGGCCGTCTTGGCCTCCTGCCCTGGCACCTGCAGGGCCCACCGCCTCAGTCAGGTCAGCCTCCATCTGCCAGCCTCATTCCTGGGCAGCAGCGGGGGCGGGCTGCCCAGGCTGCCTTTTCAGCCGCTGCTCATCGCCATGGCCTGACCTTGGCCCCTCCCACATGGGGGACCAGGGCCCCCAGGCTGTGACAGACACACACGCACCCACGCAGCCTGGGCCGCTAGATTCAATTCAGTGAAATTTATTGTAGGTTGAAAAAAATCAGCATTCATCTGTTTAGTGTACAAAAAGGACACTAGATCTTTTAAGAAAATATTAGGAAACTGAGGACGCAGATGCCTTTCAATTGTAACATTTTGGCAAAAGTGAAAAGTTCTTGTAAACACCAACTCCATGGCTCAAAATAGTTTTTCTCCACAGTACAATATTAAAAGGGAAAAAAAAAAAAACAGTATCAATAAGTTAAGACCATATTTAATCAGCTAGAACTTCTGTCCATCAACCCCCAAAGCACAAAACTCTTCTTAGCTTCATAATCCCTTAAAAGGAGGAAAAGAAACAAAAAACAAAACAACAAAAAGGAAATTCAACTGCGAGTCCCTTGAAATGGTTCCCAGGGCAGAGGGCAGGGGTCTCCTTAAACGACCCCATGTAACCAGTCTGCCTGTCCACGTACACAGCTGTCTGCACAACTCGGGCCTGGAGTCTGCTCAGCTCTTCACCCACTGTCCCAAATGCAAAACAACACAGCAGATAGTGAAACATGAAGGATGAGCTTCCTCGGTGCTCGAGCACCCAGGGGCCTGTGGAAGAGACTGTGGGGTGGGCACAGCGCAGGTGTTCCCGAGGGGCTTACTCTTTGGGAAGCCATCAGGAGACGCCCCACAGCTTAGACACAGAGACCACAGACGTGTCTGTGAGACTGCCACTCTCCCTGTGAGACTGTGGGTCGCAGTCAACCCCACTCCCACTGAACGTGGCCCTGAATCTGAGCACCCACCTCAGACCCCACCACATCCTGATGGGGGGAGGGACACACACACACACACACACACACACACACGGCTCCCTGACGCTCTGGGGTACACTATACTAGGCACAGCGACTAAGCAGCAATTGGGGTGTCCATGCAGCCCATGCCACCAGAGTGGGTGGACCGGGCGCCTTTTCTGAACTCACTCTCGGGGTGGGGGGGGCTGACCCCCACCAAACCCCAACCCCTCCCTGAGTGCAAACCCCGAGATGTCTCTGCTAAGACGACCCCAGGACCCCCAAGGGGACTGAGGGAAAGAGGGAGGTCTCAACAGTATGACATGAAAAGCAGCAGCAAAGGGGACATGGAGAACATGGAATAAAGTTCAGCACTGTTGCTGCAGAGTGAGCTTGTAGCACAGAGAACCCCAGTGCCCCCAACAGCTGAAAGCCTGAAATAGTGGGCAGGCCGGGGGCTCCAGCAGCTGTTCTAGAGGCCAGCTGGAGTTCTCAAAATAGACCTGGGAGGTCCAGCCGCCCTGCACACCCCCTTAAAGAAAGCCCACCCTTGCTTGGGCCTGGAGGGCCTGGCTGGGCGCTTGGCCAGAGCTCAGCATGGGAGACGTGACCAAGGCTGGTCCCCCACCCAAACTTTCCGATGGCATCTGTAATACTGCAGAAAGAACACAGGGCAGAGTCTAGACCCTGGGCGTCCAAGGAGGGGAGGCACAGGTTTAGAAAAAAGATGCTTTCTCTTTCATACAAAAATAGACTCAAGTCTCATGAGCAGTAGCTAAAAGTGGCTGTCTTTGTATAAAACTAGAAAAGGCAGGCTGGCCAAGTCTTCTGGCGAGAGGAAACAAGCCCCTTGGGCTGTGGTCGGCGAGTTGGGCTTCTTGGGGAGCCTGTTCTGGGCGGGGGGGCCTCTCAGGAGGTACAGGGGCTGGGGAGTAGGACACCCCGCTTGGATCTGTGACCTATGGGTACCAGGTCTGCAGGCGCTCCCCTGAAAGCCGGCGTTGCTGGCTCAGATGAATGTGTCTTCCTTGTGTTTATTTTGTTAAATAAATCTTTCCCCCATGTTTAGCTCCCCCGCCCTCAGCTCCCCCGCCAGAAGGGTCAGTCCAGGGAGGGGGACCTCCTGTCCTTCGGCCTGAAGCTAGGGCCAAGCCTGCAGCTGCCGCTGGTCATACTCGGCGATGAGCTTCTTGATGTGGGCCAGCTTGCTGTGCAGATACTCACAGCGGTGCTTCTCTTGGCTGTAGTTGGTATTGGTCTGCAACAAAACGGAGGGGTGTCACATCCCACGGCCACGGGCATGCTGGAGTGTGGGTGGAATGGGCGCTGCCTTGTGTGGAGACGCCAGCCTACTGGCTGCCTCAGGCTCCCACTGCCCCTGCTTGCAGGCCAGGGCCCATCGGGCAATGACAGGGACCCCTTCTCCACCTTGAGCCAGAGCCCTGGCTGGTTTCCCTCCCAAGCCCCGACCCTGGATAACAGGGTTGTGACCAGATTGAGGGTCAGAGGCGAGATTGGCATGAAGCCTCCGGGCTGGGCTGGGGCCTGGCTGACAGGGAACCACCTGGCACACAGGGCACACACATGGTGAATCCACAACTCATGGCCTTTAGGAATGAGAGCTGCCATTGCCCTGACCAGGCATCAGCCAGGAGCTACGTCATAGGATACCTTCAGGTCCCCTAGGGGAGGGCCCAGAGCTCATGAGGCTGGCGTCCCTGCTAGACTAGCAGCTAAGGCTGGGAACATCACCTCCTCTCCTTGACTTTCGGGAATGCATCACTATGCAGCGGGAGAGCTGGAGGGCACTGGGGTGCCCAGAGAGGGGCTGTTCCCCACTGCCCCCACAGTTGGGAGGAGACTCACCTTTTTGATTTTGCGATATTCCTGCAAAATCTGCCCACGAGTAGTCTGGAGGAAAAAAAAAGAACAATGGCCTCACCTGCAGGAAGCTCCGACTGGTATGTGCGCTCTCTGATAACCTGTAACCTGCGTATCACCACTGGCCTGGGGACAATAGCCTCCAGGCCCTGAGGGGAGTTGACCAAAGTACAGAGCAAGAGCAGCAGGCTGGGGTGGGGGTGGGGGGAGGAAGCTGGACCAGGGGGCGAGGTGCAGGGGTGCAGCCTCACGGCCATGACAGTGCAGTGGGAAGGAGCAAAGAGCAGGCAGATGGCCTCCTTCCCTCACATGTCGGCTGGTCTGTCCACTGTTCAAGGCTAAGTGCTGAGGCCCCTGACCACTTGGGGCACCCACATGGGGCAGAGAGGAGGGAGGATGGGGAAGCCCTGGGGGCTCCTCCGTCCCAGATCCTCAGAACCCCCACTGCTCCTCCAATCACGACCTGTGTCCCGTGGAAACCAAAGGGGAGACAGACCCTGCCCTCCAGCTAATTAGGGCTGGCCCTGTAGCCAGGTAACCAGCTCAGACAGACGGCTCTGAGAGGGAGGCGGGGGTCCAGGGCTGGTGACCCAGGCCCTCCCCCTGCAGGGAGCTCCCTCACAAGGGCTTAGGGAGCTGACGTGCCCTAGGCCAGAGGGTGAGGTACTCCTGCTAAGGGTGGAGGTACCACAGGGCCCCTCCTTTCCCGCCCACCTCCCACTGCGGCTCTGACAGCACACACAGGCCGAGAGGCCATGGGGGTGCAGCGTGGCCTGGCCCTGCCCTTCTCAGCCAAGGGCTCAGGTGTCCCTTGTGACGTGGGTAGTAGAGGACCGGGAAGGAGCAGCCACCTGCCATGCCACGAGTGCCAAATGCTGTTGCAGTTGCTCCTCACCAGGGAGGGCAGGGGCTAGGTCTGGACGCTTCGGGCTTGGTGGGACTGCGAGAAATAGGCCTGTCTCCCCAGGGTGGGGTGCAGGCAAGGGGCCCCACCTCGTACTCCTCGGAGCCCTGGGAGAGTTGCCGGAGCTGGGCGTCCAGCTGTGTGAAGCGCCGTGTGATCCGCTCGATGCGCGCGTGCAGGTCACGGTACTCACTGTACTCGGCGTTGAAGTCGTTCTTGTAGCTCTGACGCTGCTCGGAGGAGGAGATGGTGGCGTATTTTCTGGAGATGGGAGAGAGGCCCGTGGGGCTCAGGGGCTGCTGTGCAGAGGCTGGGGTGCCTACGGCCGCGTGGCCGGCCCCACCCAGTGAGGGCCTGACCTGAGCGGGAGCCAGGCCTAGACCGGGCTGGGTGGCTGGAACTGGCACACATGCTCGGTCCTGGTACTGAGCTGCTGAGCCGCAGTGCGGGGCGGCGGGGGCGGGCGGGGAAAGGCCCCGGGAGAGGAAGGGCCTCAGGGAAGTACTCACAGCAGGTAGTCAGGCGTCTCCGAGGTCGAAGTGGGGACACTGGAGCTGTTGCAGGTCCCGTTTAAACCTACAAAGAACAAATGAGATCTGCAAGAGGTTCCCGCTTCATCGTCTGAAGGACGTGGAGGGACAACAGAGGGGCTGTGAGGGGTAGCCAAGCACCATCACGCTGCACACGGGAACCGAGGCCTCTCTGTGATGGGCGTGTTGTCTGCGAACCACAGCCCCATAAGTGCAAAGCACCCTGATCGTGCCGCAGACACGTGTGCAGCAGGCACCTGAAAAGACAGGTCCTTCTCAGAGTCAAAGTCTGGGCAACTCGACCGGAGCTTGGCCCATCTAGAGGCTTTGTTCCCCTGCTGACTGCATGTAAAAGGCCATTCACTGAAAGCGAGTGACCCATGGCAACCCGTGTCCCTGGAGTGCTCGGCTTTTGGCCTTGAAGGACAAAAGATAGCGTTGGGGGACATCTCACACCTGCCTACACCTCACTGCTGATGGAGTTGGTCTGAGCTCCCCTTGGTGCTCCCACTCTTCCCACCAGCTGAGGGGCTTCAGAACCTGCAGGACAGCCCCAGAACAGGGCTGGGCCGGCTCTCGAAGGGGCACGCCCCAACTGTCCTTCTGGTGGGGCTCGAGGACATGGGACAAAGGCTTGCCCAGACCGGAGTCAACTGAAACTACAATCTAGTATGTCTGTCTCTCCCCACCAGCTTCTTCCAGATGGCTTTTCCCAATATAGAAGTGGTTTTATCACTTTGTAGCATTCTCAGTGAGAAATGGAGACAAGCAGCCCTCTAGGCCATGACCAGTCTGCTACGCCCTTTTGTGGTTTCATACTTAGGGCACAAGGCTGCCCTCTGCTGTGGGTTCCCACCAGTGGGACGGAGCACACCCCAACCCGCACCTGGGGCTGTCGCCTTTGATGAGGCTGTGGTCCCCCTCGGCCAAAGCACAATGGGTGAGGGTTTAGTCCATGCTCCCAGGACGCATGGCTGGTGCACGGCGGGCCTCCGGGGATGTTCTGCCTTGAGCCTCAGGGTCAGATCGACCTAGCACTCAAGACAGCTTTGGGATCTGGCCCGCGGCAAACCTGAGGCCCTCAGCTCCTGCTGGAGCACTGTTTGTGCGCAGCCATCTCTCGGCCTCCTCTGCACCATCTGAAGTGGTTCTTGCTGTGGGGTCTCAGCCTCATAGGCAATACCGGCCCAGTTGCTCCTCTCCCCGACCCCCGTCGATCTCCTTCATAGGCTCACTAGCTTCTCCTGTGCCTTGCAGGGGCAGTGGGTGAAGGGATGCGTCTCTGAGCTCACGCTGCAGGCTTTCCACCCTGCCCACAGGAGTCAGTGGGCCTGAGCTGAGCCCAAGTCTCCCACCCAGCATGCCAGCCTGCCCGGGAAAGCACCCTGAAGCCACAGGAGTGGTCTACAATCTAAGAATTGGAGGGACACAGGACCCAAGAGTAGCCTGTAGCACAGGGTGATGAGGTGGCCAGAGGGGGGCCCTTCAGAGGCACGAGTTGGGGCCATGGGGCTAGGGCTGGCTGAACAGAACCACCTGCTTGACAGGTGGAGGCTGCTGCCACCTGTCAGGGTCAGAGGCGATCAGCAAGCAGGGCTGGGACAGCAGGGCCAGACTAGCGGACAATGCTATGCAGAAGGGTGGCTTAAACAGATGCAGGAGGGGCTGGCCCGGTGGCTCAGGTGGTTAGAGCTCCATGCTCCTAACTCCGAAGGCTGCCGGTTCGATTCCCACATGGGCCAGTGGGCTCTCAACCACAAGGTTGCCAGTTCAATTCCTCGAGTCCTGCAAGGGATGGTGGGGGCTCCGCCCCCTGCAACTAAGATTGAACACGGCACCTTGAGTTGAGCTGCCTCCCAGATGGTTCAGTTGGTTGGAGCGTGGGCTCTCAACCACAAGATTGCTTGTTCGACTCCCGCATGGGATAGTGGGCTGCGCCCCCCGCAACTAGCAACGGAAACTGGACCTGGAGCTGAGCTGCACCCTCCACAACTAAGACTGAAAGGACAACAACTTGACTTGGAAAAAGGTCCTGGAAGTACACACTGTTCCCCAACAAAGTCCTGTTCCCCTTCCCCAATAAAATCTTTAAAAAAAAAAAATAGATGCAGGAAACTTCCTCAGGTGAGGAACCTTCTCTAATAAGTTTGGGGGAGGAGCCTGGTGCCAGAGAACAATGCCATTGTTGAGAGGTGGGTGGTTCCCACTTGTACTGGTTTGCCTGCACACGCAGAGCACAGCTCACCCCCAAGAAGGAGCCACAGAGTGGCACAGGGTGAGGAGGGCTCTGGGTAGGCACTGGAGGGCTTTACACCCACCCATTATTGTTAGCACTTGAGCCACGTGTGAGATACAAGTTAAGATGGTCACCGATACCAGGCACAGCTTCTGGGACTCAGCTGTCCTTTTCCTCTTCCCGGAGTGGGGGGGGCGGGGGACGGGGAGTCTTCTCCCTGGTTTGCCTGATTCTAAACCTCCCCTGCTCCCTTTGGCCTGGGGACTCGGGACAAGCTACATGGCCGACTCGCACTGGGCAGGACTTGAGCCCCATGCATGCACGGGCTCAGTCTGAGCTGTGTCTTCCTGTCCCCAGTGTTTCTCTTTCCCAGGGCCCTGCCAGAGGCACAAGGGTCTCACTTCTACCATGTGGGACAGAACATGGTGCCCAGCCAGGCTGCTCAAGGCCTATCTCCCAGGGCGAGGGTATCAGAGGGGCACTCAGGGAACCAGGCCACCTTCTCCCCATCCGCCCCCCCCCAGACGCTTGGATGCCCAGTGGTGCGGCAGGGCTGAACGTAGCCCAGAGGACTGACCCAGCTGTGTCTGCCAGGACTTGCCCTCCAGCCAAAGGGAGGAGCCAGTGCAGCCTTTCTGCAGGGCAGTTGAACAAAGCCTTAAGGGGACAGTGGTTCTGTCCTCCCAGGAACGATCCCTGCTCTGGACTCTGCTTAGGGAAATGACTCCAGAGTGGCAGCAGGACAAGACTGGGCTGTCTGCACGTGGTAGGTGGGGCTGTGCTTTTGTTGCTAGTGCTTATCAAGTTAAGTTCACACCCACTCAGCTCAGCTGCCTGGGCTGTAAAGTCAGAGTGGCCCAGGCTCTGGGGGTGATGACCCCTACCCTACCTACCAGCCCAGCCTGTTCCCATGCCTCCCCAGGGCCCCCGGGCCACACAGAGATTCTCCTGCTCAATACATGGCCCTGTCTGGCCTTACACCCTTCATCCTGATGCTGAGATCCCAGGTCTTTCGACTTCCGGTTCCCCCACCCACTGCGTGACCTCCTTCTGGCTCTTACCACCCACTGTTCTCCGAATAGCCTTCCTAACCCTTTCTCCACAGGCTCCTGAAGCCAGACAAGGCCCATGGCAGTGCAGGTGCCGCCCCTCTGCCTCCAGGCCACCCCCACAGCCTTCCCGGAGCCCAGCTGGTCCTACCCCCTCCCCCCCACCCCCCCCTCAGTCGGTGCCTGGAGCTCATGCCTCTCTGCACACATTGCCCCTCCCGTGAGTCTCAGCTCAGTGAGACCTGTGTCTCTAGCCCCCGGTGCTGTCCTGGCTCACGCAGGACAGTAGGAGGCCCCAGGTCTGAGACTGCCGGGGCATGGGGCATTCACTGCTGCCCGGTATGAGAACACAGATGTGCAGAAGGGCTGAAGGCCCCTCTGGTGTGTGGGCGCCCCCATGTGGCCAGAGTGGGCCTTGCATGTGGGTGCTAGGTTTTTTCTGGGCATGCCAAAGTGAGGCCTGGGGGGGCAGTGCGGCCCCTTTGCATGACGTGGAGCTGGTGCTCAGGCTCCCAGGAAGCCTTCCTGACGAGCGCCTGCCCAAGATGTGCCTCTCAGCACCTACCCGGGGCCACTGGTGGGTCTCCAAGGGTGCCAGGCATGAGTTCTGGCGGCCCAGCCCGATGTCTGTCCCCAGGTGCCCTCTCCTTATCCTTGTGCTTCTTGGACTTCTTCTTGGACTTGCTGCGAGATGAAGTGCCGTGGGGCCTGGCGGCCTGGGCACAGTCCGTCAGCAGGGGCAGGCTGAGACGCGCAGCAGGGGCTGGGGTGGCCCCTTCCCCATGCTCGCAGTCCCGGCCACTGTGGCCCAGGTCATTGCTGACGTCAGCCAGAGGGTCGTATGCCCTCGGGGGCTCCAGCCGTGGGGGCAAGTGGGTGTCCGTGCCGGCCAGTGGGCCTGGGGTGGGCAGGAGGGCCTCGCGGCTGTGAGGCACACTCAGCTTCCCATTGATGGGGGGCTGAGCCCTCTGGGTGAAGTGCGATATCCTGGGTTTCTTGTTGGCGAGGGGGTCGATGAAATCAGGAGGCTGAGGCCGTTTCTGTGAAGGAAGGGAGACTATTTTAGAGGGGAGCCTGTGTCTGGAGTCGCTGGTGTCCCCTGGGGAGAGGCACAGCAGCAACAGGCTGACCTGAGCTGAGCAGGCAGGCAGCCCAAGCCCGGAAAAAACCTAGCACCCCCATGCAAGGCCCACTCTGGCCACATGGGGGCACCCACACACCAGCCAGGCCCTTGACACCCACCCCACAAGGATCTTTGCAGAAAAAGGAAGGGTGGCCAGGTCATCAGCAGACAGGCTCAACCACCTCTGGGGACTGGTCTGAAACGTTGCTGTGCTTATTATCTTCCCCAGATGATGGGGATGGTGACACAGCCAAGTCTGAGGAATACTGGAAAGCTCCACAGGCTGGGACCCATCACCCCAGACCCCTGACTACTTGGATCTCATGGCAGCCCTGCAACATGGTCCAGATCTTATCCCCATCTCACAGATGATTAGACTGAGGTGTGTGAGGCAAGCTCAGACCATAGGAGGGGAGCCAGCACTGGATCAGGTAGTCCTGAACCAGGGAAGCGGCTAAAGACAGAAAGGTGGCGGACAGCAGGCCCAGGACCAGAGGGCAGCAGCGGGTCCCGTATGGACTCAGCCTTTCCATAAGAAGGCTTCTGGTTCCAGGCTGGAGAAAGAGGGGGAGATGAAAGGGAGAGGGAAGGTGAGGAGGGAGGAGGAAGGGGGAGGAAGAGGGCAGAAGAAGGAGGGGGGAGAAAGTGGAAGGGGGAAGGTGAGGAGGGAGAGGAGGTAGAGGGAGAGGAGAGGGGCCCAGTTGTGGAACTCAAGTCACAGCACGAAGGTGGGTTGGGGGGTAGCTTTCACCAAAAAGCTCAAGCTGAGCTTTTTGATGAGCGGGGTACAGCCGAAGACCACCCTAGCTAGAGCCAGGGGAGCGCCCTCAACCGCCAGGGCCCTTTCTGACTAAATGGCAGCAGCCACTGCTCAGGGGGCCCTCTCATCACCACCCTGTCCTGCAGCCAGCACCCTGGATCTAACGGAATCTTCACCAATAGTCCTGAGAGGCAGCAGAGCCAGGTACAGATGAAGCATGAGGTTCAGGGCAGTCTAGTGTCCGCCCTCCCTCGGCCACACCCCCCGCAGGTGTCCAGCGGAAGTGCACCCAGGCCCTGGGCTCAGGCCTCCAGCCTGGGGGAAGCCAGGCAGCTGCTCACTAGTTGAAGAAAACATCCCAGCCCTGAGCCAAGGGCCCCAAAGACTCCCCCGAGCACTAAGGTTGGATCAGGCTTACTGGCTCAGGGTGAGACCCCCCGCCCTTCTCCTCCTCCAGCACCTCCACCCACTGCTCCTACCTGTGGGGGCAAGGCCGAACTTCCATGCTCGCCTGGAGGGCTGGCTGCAGCAGGGTCTCCAAGGAGGCCACCTGTGCTCTGAGGCTGGCACAACTTCCTGTGGAGGAGAAGCAGGGTAGGGGGGGCTCGCAGCAGCACCCCTCAGGGCGCACCCAGGACCACCCGTCTCTGCATTGACATCACAGTCCCACCCTCACCCAGTGATTCAGGGAAGGACCACCACCCCGCTGAACCAGAGTGGGCGAGCACGCTGGGTTTATCAAGGCCTGGCAGGTAGAGCGGCTGGGGCGCGTCCCAGCTCAGGTTCATTACAGCTGCCCTGCGGGCCTCGGCCTCACTGGCCCAAGCACTGCCCCACTCAGTGTTCTGTGCCCTGAGAAAGGTCAGTTGACCACTCACTCATCTAGACCCCTGTTACTATGGAGACCAGGGAACTACATAAAATTGACCAAACATTCAAGGTCTGTACTGTGTCCCACTGGCAGCTGGGGACACTAGGGCACTGGCCCCTCCACTGTTCATCCTAATAATGACGCTCACTGCAAACACTTTAGAGAATTTAGAAGGGAACTGAGATGCCCTGCTCTATGACAGGAAGGCCTTCGGATTTAGCACTCGCCTTGCTGGGAGCCCCGGCCACAGCACCTACTGTGGACTGCAGGGACAGCCACTAACTGGCCCACCTGGCCCTGAGCAGAACAGTGCAGCCAGGGATGAGGGGAGAGAAAGCTCTCCACGCCCTGCGGGGAGGCTGAGATCCAGGGGCTCAGGGGCCACATCTATACCGCGCCAGCCAGTGACAAGCAAGCCTGACTCCCTGGCTAATGGCTACATTCCAGACCACTGCTGCTGTCCTCTGCACATGGCCCAAAACGCAAGGAGAGCCAAAGGAAAGGTGCCCAAAACATGCAGGCATTCTTTAGAACAACATGGTCCCCATGGCAAAGGGGGGGCAGGTTTGCTGTCCAGCCACACAGAAGCCACCAGAGTTCCAGTTAAGGACAGAAAACAAAGAACGGGTATTTCCATTCACTCTCTTTCAAGCCCCCACTAAAATAGCATGAAGAGGAAAGCGAACAAGAGAGAGACATTTAACACTAAAGCAGAAATACAGGTGGTGACTTTCCTAGAGGATCCAAGAAAACCCAGTCCGAAACCTCAGAACCCTGTGGCTTGGGGGGCAGAGCCTCAGGAACCTCAGAGGAGGGGCTCCCGCCAAGCTGTCCCCAAGCAGCCTTGCTCTGGACCCTGGTCGACTGCTGCGTGGCCCACAGCACGTCCAGGAGAGGAGCCCAGGCCTTCCCCAGGTGCCGGGAGGCTGCTTGGGCCACACCTGGATGACAGGAGGGGCAAACGTGTAGTCTTGGGAGAAGAGGAAACAGAGGGGCCCTCCGGAGCGAGCCTGAGCCACACAGAGGAAAGTCCTGAGGAGGGTGGAAGGGGCAACAAATGTCAGGCTCCAAAACAGACAGCAAAGTGCATTTGAAAGGAAAGAGAGATTAGGGATGAAAATTTTAATGCAACAACAAAAACGCTGGCTTTAATATCTTCAAAAAGACACAGGACTTGAATAGACACCACTCCAAAGATACACAAATGGCACGAGAAGGTGCTCCACACCGTTACCCACCAGGGAAACGCAAATCAAAACTATAATGAGATACTACTTCATACCCACTAGGACGGCCAGCCTCTAAAAATCGGAAAATAAGTGTTGATGAGGATGTGGAGAAGTTGGAACCTGTGGGCACTGCTGGTGGGAATGGAAAATGGTGCCGTCACTGAGGAAGAGTTTGGTGGTTTTACAAAGTTACACAGAATTACCATATGGCACGGCAATTTCACTCCTCGGTATGTGTTTGAGAGAACGGAAAAAATCCACATCCACACAGGTCTTTGGACACGAAGGTTCACAGCAGCAGCAGGCACAATCGCCAAGAAGGAGAAACAACCCCAGTGTTCATCGAATAAACAAAACGTGGTCCAGCCACACAATAGAATAGTATTGGCTAGAAAAGGGAAGAAAACACTGACACACGCTACAATCTGGATGAACCTGAACGTGTTACACCGAGTCGAAGAAGCCAGAGGCCACATGGTGTATGATCCCATTTAAGTGAAGTGTCCAGAACGGGCAAATCCAAACTGAAAGCAGAGTAGTGGCTGCCAGGGGCTAAGGGAGGGCAGTGGGAAGTGACTGCTAAGGAGGACGAGGTCTCCTTTGGGATGAAGGAAATGTTCTGGAATTAGATGGGATGGTTGCATAACACTGTGAGTGTACTAAATCCAACTGAATTGTACACTTTCAAAGGGTGACTTGTGTTAAGTGAATCGTATCTCAATAAAGCTAGTACTTTTTAAAAGTATCCTTAGAAACAGTACATTTAAAATGTTGGCACTCCCATGGAATAAGAACATCATACATGATACAAAAATACAACAGAAAGGACTCTTGGGAACCAGAAATGATGGCCAAAAAAAGATGGGATGGGAGAAGCCAAAGAAATCTCCCAAAAGTAGGGAAGAAAGAGAGACAAGACAGCAGGGAAGATGAGGGGAAGGATCCAGGAACACAGTGCTGCAGTGGCAGAGGGAGGGAACGAGAGGGGCGGAGCTTTCAGACTGCGAGGGCCACTGCCTGTCCCAAATCACCCGCCAGGCTGTCCATGTGGACGCACAAGGGCCAGTGGAGAGCCTCTGAGCACTGTTTCCCACCCACCACACACACACACACACACACACACACACACACGCACACACTCATGTGCAAACCTGCACACGGGCTAAGCTCTCTTGGCCATGCCGTTCCTGGGAGCTCCGTGAGGCTAACGCCCTGGGGTCTGAGAACTTGGGCACCTGGTGAGAGGCTCTGAAGGAAGGATGGACGGGAGCACCCTCACTGTGCCCTGTGAGTGTCCCTCGCCACCTCAAAGCACTTGGGTTGGGGGCGGGTAATCAACCATTTCAACACGGGACCTTTTGCCAAAAATTGTGTGATGGATGAAAACACCTTCAGGAGACGACAGTGCCAGCGTGACATGTTTAGCTGGGGCAACCCCCAGAGAGGGAGCATGGGATAGGGTGTGTCTTCTGCAGAGACCGTCTCCTCTTAGCTCCCCGACACCCAGAGGCTTGGAACAGCCAAAGCAGGGCCCTCAGTCCTGGTGGCTCGGGGATGAGTGTCCCTTAGGGCTGAGGAGGAACTTGAGGTTCACCCAGAGTGGCCCCAACTCAGCTCTGCTTTCCAGATGCAATTACTGCTTTAAACAGCGGAACTTAAAAAACAAAACAAAACAAAACAAAACCCTCAAAGAGCTCCAAGTCCCTGAGAAATCACTTAAGGACGAGTTAGTGATTGGCTGCCGGTTCCTAGGCCAGGCAGCAATCGAGAAGCATTACTGGCCAAGCCAGGCAGCTCACTCACTCCCCTCAGAGCCCCCCTAGGCCTCGCCTGACCCCTGGGCCCAGTTAACTCTAAAGGGAATGCATTTCATTAACACTACTTAGCCAGGTCTGTGGGGGGCTTGGTTTTGATTTTACTCCTTCCCTTTTTTGAATGGTTCTAAGAAGGAGGCTCTGGCCATTGAAACCCTTCAGGACATGCAAGTTCTGGGCTGGAGCTTTGGAAGGGGGAAGGTCAGTGGGAACAGTCTGGGTGGACTGAGGTCTCTATCCGGCTCTCTGGTGTTCACAATACAGTGTTTCCCCGAAAATGAGACCCAGCCGGACAATCAGCTCTAATGCGTCTTTTGGAGCAAAAATGAATGTAAGACTCGGTCTTATTTTACTATAATATATAAGATGGGGTCTTATCTAACATAAGACCAGGTCTAACATAATATAAGACTGGGTCTTATATTCATTTTTGCTCCAAAAGACGCATTGGAGCTGACTGTCCGGCTGGGTCTTATTTTCAGGGGAACACGGTAGTGACACACACCCTCCACCCCGCACGAGGGTGGCTGGCCTTTCTCCTGGCAGGAAGCCGAGGTGGGCCACCTGGGCAGTGGGGAAGACGGTCAGGGAGGCCCCAGGGACCTTTCCAGCCTGCTCTCGGCCCTGAGGCCTTTAGGACCAAGCAAGAGCACCCCAGCATCCCGGGGGTGAGATCTGCCCCAGGCCCGGGGGAGGCAGGCTCACCGGACGAGCATGCGCTTCAGCAGCTGCTGGTCCCCCTCCGAGTAGCCAGGCCAGTCCTTCTGCACCTCCTTGTACACACGGTCCTTCAGCGTGCACGTGCCGTCCTTGGCACTCACGTTAGCCACCTGCAACACAGAGCGAGTGTCACCTTGTGGGAGGCCCAAGGGAGAGGGGACGTGGAGGCAGGCAGACAGTACCCCACTCCCGGCCCCCCTGCACCAGGTCCAGGTCCAGTTGCTAGAAGTCAGGCTGGCTCCAACACGGGGGACTACCATTTATGAACCCATCACGAGCCTCCTGTGCTATAGATTGAATGTGTGTCCCCCCAAAATTCCAATTCCATCTTAACCCCCCAGGTGATGACATTGGGAGGGGAGGCCTTTGGGAGGTGGGAGGTCATGGGAGTGGAGCCCTCATGAATGGCATTAGTCTTCTTAGAAAAGAGGCTCCAGGGGGCTCCCTCGCCCCTTTTACCACGTGAGGACACGGTGAGACGATGGTGCCTATGCCCCGCCCTCCTCATCAGTCACCCAATCTGCTGACACCTTGATCTTGGACTTTCAGACTCCAGAACTGTGAGACTGTGTTGTTTGAGCTGCCCAGACCCACTGGATTCTGTTACAGCAGCCCGAAGGACACCCCCTCTTGGATTTGCAGCTCCTGGAGCAGAGTAGGCCGAGGGTGGGGGCACCTCCAGAGGCCAGACGGTGCACCCTGCACCAGCCAGCTCTGCTCCCATTGGTTAAGGGAGGTTGAGCTGGTCTCCGAGACAGTTTGCAAAGATGGACTGAATATGTCACCAGAAGGGTGCCCAGAAGCGGCACTTCCGCGACTGTCTTGCTGAGTACCCTGGTCTCCCGCACATGCACATGCAGCTCTATGTCGCTGTTTTTCCCTATTGCTGGGTTCTAAGAGGACTCCACGTCACAGTTTTCCACAGTGAACATTTTTAAGGGTTGAGTAATATTTCAAGTGGCCACACTGTGATTTACTCAAATATTTCTCCTTTGTTAACGCTGATGCATTTCCAGTTTCTCTGTAGCATAAACAGACGTCACCATGTGCACGCTTTTCCACACTGGCAATGGTTTCCTTCAGCCAGCTTCCCAGAAGGGGGATCAGTGGGTCAAAGGCTCTGAACATTTTTATGGCTTTTGATCTGTTTTGTCCAAACGCTCTCCAGAACTGCCACCCACTCACTGACACTCCCACCCATGAAGACAGGCCTGTGCTTTTCTCTGAGGCCCTGGTTACATGGAGAGGCTGGACATGACCAGCCTGGGTGAGGTGCAGCCCAAGGGATTCCCTGAGACCTTCCCCTTCCCCAAGCTGACAGGGCCCGGCTTCCCCTCACAATCACGGGAGAGAACTAGCGGGGTAGTGAACACAGATGCACCAGGCAGCCAGGCATTCAGGAGAAATCCGAGTGGCCCAGGGAGGCCGCTCTCTGCCCACAGAGGCCAGCTGGGCCACGCCCAGAAGGTGCTTCTCTGGTCCCAGAAAGGCCTGGAGCAACGAGAGCATTTTGGGGGCTAGAAACAGAGCAGGTGCTCCAGGCAGGTCCACATCAGCACCCCCAGACCCGGCTCTCCAGAAAATGAAGCCTGGCGTTCTGCTGTTTAAGGGTGCTCTGAGGGTAAACCTTGGGTGTAACTGTGTGCTCGGTCAGCATATTCTGCGTTGGAGGGGTCTATGTGTTTCCTCTTCATTCTGGGCACAAACAGGGCACGAGGGGAGGGCGGGAGCGAGGGCACTCCTAAGAATGCCATGCCAGAGGCTGAGGGCCCAGCCAGACAGCAGTGCGGGCGGCAGGCACATCCAGGGGAGTGTGGGTCTCACCTGTGTCTTTAGTCCCGACTCATATCTGACAACTCCATCAAGCTTCCCTCAGCCCTGCCTCAGTCTCCCATGCTACAGAAAAAGACTCTGGGGGCGCCCAGTCCAGGGGGAAAGGCCTTCCACGTGCTTCCCTTGAAGTCTCAAGGACAAGGCCGACATATGTGACTTTCCAAGGAAATGAGGCCCCTGGGGAGGTTGTTCCTGCTTCTGGAGCTTTCTGGACGCTTTGGCAAGCCCCTCTGCCAAAGAAAACTCCTGGGCTATCTTTTAGTACGCCCCTAGCCAACTCCAAAACTCTCAGGGAGAAATAGTGCTTCTTGGTCCTTGCCAGCACTACCTATAAACTGGGGACAGTGGCTCAGGAGGCCACATCTGCACAGAGGTGCCTGCGAGCAGACACGGGAGCCCCCCAAGTCCTAATGATGTGAGGTGTCAGCTAGCACCAAGGCCCCCAGGACACAGGAGATAGCTCCCTAGGTGACGGGAGGGAGGCCCCTGCCCAAGGGCCCCCAGCATCTCTGAGTGGGCCTGAGCCCCAGCCCAGATCTACAACTGTGCAAGGAATGCAGCTCCATCTTTTCTGCAGGGGGAGGTCGCAGAGGCCTCTTCTCCCCACCCCTGCCCTTCACCACGAACTCTCTGTGGGATAAGGGTAACGAGGGACCCCCGCCGGAGAAGACGTGCTGACATCTCCTACCAAACGTGCTACGTGGTTCGCACGCCTCAAGCAGCACCGAGGACAGGGAACACGAGCACCAAGAGAGCTGCTGAAGAGCTCGGCAAATACAGAAATGCATCCTCAGGTACAGCTACTATCTTGGTGTGGGCTTTCTGCCACAGGAGGTGCTGGCCCAGTGCCGGGAGTGTTGGAGACAGGAAGGAAGCAGGAAGGCAAGTGAGCCGTCAGAGGGGAATCAGAAGAGGGTCAGCAACACCTCCTCCTGAGGGTGCTGGCCGGTCTGTCCTCAGACCAGCTCAGCAAAGCAGCATCCGCACAGCCCGGCTGATGTGAAGCCAGAGCGAGCCACTCACTTCCCAGGGGTTCTCACTTCCCAAGCCGCTCACTTCCTGCTGTCTCCTGGAGCCCTGGGAGCCAGGGCAGGGCCTCAGGAAGGTGGCTCTGGGCTCACCACTCCTGCTGCAAAGAAGCCAGCTGTTTCTTAACAGCAGACTCTACCTGCCGGCACCTCATTCCCGCCGGCTAAGCGCTCGGCCCCACAAAAGGTGCTGCAGTCACTCCCCACTCACAGATGGAAGTGGGAGGGTCCAGAAGTGAAGGCCCCTGCCTGGAGCTGCAGCTGGTGAAGGCAGGGAGGGAGGTTCTCCTCACTGCCAAGCCTGAGCTCTCGCTAACTCACGCATGTGGGTACCCCAGGTTTCACTCAATTCTAAAACCCTCGTGCAACCGAAATCTTGGATCCCGTGTGCAGTGCCCACTGCCTACGCATTAGCAGATGGCAAGGAGTGTGACACTGGCCTCGTCCTGAGCTGACCCCCAGGCTCGCAGACAGGAAATGTCGCACTCCCAGCCCACTGGGTACAGACCATCTGCAAGGCTGCTCACAAGCTGGCTGGACCCTCCGCACCCCACCGCAGCGCCCGCCCGGGCAAGCACACACCTGCTGGAGGAGGCTGTCCAGCGTGTCTTTGTCCGCCTGCGTCAGGCCATCCTTCTGTAGCCGCAGCAGCAGCTCGGCCTTCCGGTAGGGCCTCAGCGCCAGAAGGTGCAGCACCCGGTCACGGAAGGGCCTCTGAGACACCCCGCCACCCCCGCTAACACCACTCTTCTTGATGGCACTTGCCGGGTTGATGGGGGTCGCGCGCTTCCGGGAGGGCACGGCCTCCATCGCCCCTGGCGCTGGTTTCCGAAACTGAACCTTCTTGCCTGCAACAGGAACCAGAGTATTAAGGATTGGAGGGGGAGGCCATGGTGTCCCATTGCTTGGGGCTGACATTGAGGTCCTGAGCGTGGAAAGCAACAGTCAACAGCATCACGCCCTGACAAGTCAGCATGCCCACCAGGCCTGCTCCGTGGGGACCCTGGGGGGCCGAGAGCGCCACCTGCTGACCACACACAGCTCACTGCGCACCTGCAGGCTCAGAAGTGGCAGCCTCAGGAAGTAGAAGCATGTTTAGGGCCATCAACTGACTTCATCTGGGGCAACCTACATCCTGGGGACCAAAAACGTGGAGCACCACAGGGAGAAGGGGGTGGTCTATGAGCCCATCTGATGTTAAAAGTGGGGGCAGTCACTGAACCATCAGGGGAAGATGCCCCAAAAGCCAGCACTTCACAGCCCTACGCTGGCCCCAAGGGATCTGTTGTTCTCTTTTATAAAAAAGGAGGGAATAAAGGTGTCAGGGCTGCTTGAGCAGTTGTTCTGGAGACCCCGGCGTGCTAGCAGCTCCCCAGCTTAAGCCCCAAGGGGCTCGCTCCTCGCGCAGATGTGGTGGCATGTTGCCTGAAGCCCTGGGGGCAGCGGGCAGCTCCCCACCCTCCCTGCACAGACGAGGGGGTCAGCTCAGCAGTGCCTGGATGGCGCCATGCCACTGAGGGAATGTGGAGGGGGGTTGAATGAGAACAGCGCACGCCTCAAATCTTTGGGCCAAAAACTCGCCACAATGACTTTTTTTGCTCTTAACCCAACCAAATCTGATTTGTCAGATTAACAAAGGAGGGAGTGCTTTTCGAATCCTTAGAGCCTGACTTGGTCCCGACAGGACCCTGCTGATGGGCCGACACAGGTGGGGAGAGGCCTGACACAGTGAGCCGTGCTCAGGGGAGTTTTAAGAGGCCAGGAGATGAGTGTTTCCAGTAGAACGTAAACCACTGCAAAAACCACCACTGTACCCAAAGTGGTCCAATACAACAAATTTTGACCAAGTTTTTGGCCAAAGAACCCAGAAATTTATTAAGATGTGTATGGATGTTCACGTTTGCATCTTTAAGGTGAGAGCAAGCGGGTGAAGCATGTTTGGATTCTGGCCCCAGGGGCAGGGGGCTCATGGCCCAGGGCCAAGGCTTCCTGGGCACCGCGGCCACATTCCCTGGGGCCCTATACCAACATCTGGGGCTTCATTCAGGGCCAACCCCACTGCTAAGCAAGGAAAACCACAGGCTTTCTTTGGGGGGATTTGAAATCTTCCTCCCTCCTCTTAAAAAAGAAAAACCCCACAAAGCCATCGAGACGCTCATTTGCACTAAGCGGGTTGCACTAGGCTGGTATTACGCCTCTCTGGCCTAATGCCCCTCTTTCCCTGGCGATGAATTCTGATGATTCTTCAATTCTCTCTGGGTCCAGGAGGTGGGAAGGCTGCAGCTGGATGATGGAGCTTTCTGAATAAACTGTACTTCTCTCCCCATTGGTAACACTGTTTATGTCTCAATTTCACCAAAATTATTTCTGCCTAGATGCTGAGCTGCTGGAGCCTTCTGAGCAAGCAGGGATCAATGCGTTTCCTTTCAGATCTCCACCTGGCGGTCCCTCGCCAGCCATCGTGGGGGGCATCTGCTAGTCTGCACCATCCCAGCCACACTGGCCTTGATGAGGACTCAGCGAGGCAGGTGAGGCAAGGGGTGGTGGCCAGAGGACACACAGCAACCCTGCATTCATGGAGCATGTTTGTGTTCCTGACGGGTAGGGGTCCCTGAGGATGTGGCCTGAGGGAGGGGTTACACATTCAATTGCCTCCAGTTCTCAGGCCGAGTCCACCTGGGGGTCCGGAGGCAGCAGATGGAAGAGCCCCTAACTGCCAGGGCAGAACTGTCTTCCTGACCCGACATGGCCCTGGCTGGTCCTACGTGAGGGACCACACCTCTGTCACACATCACTCCGGCTCCCTGCTGGATAGGCCCTGAATGCCTCCTGCTCCCCCACGAGTTGCCCAGCAGGCACGCTACCTGCACAGGTGGAATCCCTTGCAGGTGGAGCCCCAGGCCCCCATCCTCACCCAGGTAGCGGCCTCCAGCCTTGATGACGATGGCCCCGCGGCTCCGAGTCTCCTCCTCAGCCTGCGCCATGCTCTGCCGTGCCTTCTGGTAGGAGTCATCCGTGGCACACACCGTGATTTTGTCCTGGATGCTGCCCAGGCAGTCCAGGTGGATGTCCCCATGGCTGTAAGACAAGGTGCCAGGAGCCAAGATGAACATCTGGGAGACGGGAGACATGGTCTTGGGGCCTGCGCCCCCTACCCCTGCTGAAAAACAGGGATCCACACTGACTGGAGCCATCTTGACCCAGAAGACACAAGGGGACCCAGGCCCCAGGTCCCGAGGTGACACACCAGGACCTGCACCCGTCTCCTGGACCCACTGAAAGGAGCCAGAGGGGCTTCTCTGAGAGAAGGGGGAACGGGGCCGGAGGTGGTGGACAAACATCTGCACAGCGTGCCAGGCGGGGGGTGGGTCCCAGGGTGCAGGCTGGAGACGTGGGGCCGTGCCTTGGGCCTCACCTGGAGACGTACTGCTGGATGCAGTCGAAACTGCCCTGGGGGCTGTCGCGGCCGATGTTGGAGAGGTAGAAGGAGAAGGTCCGAGCCTCTGAGGGAAAGTCGGGCTGCGGGATGGAGATGCGCTGCGTGGAAAGGGGGGATGTCACCGGGGGTTCTGCAGCACGGAGGGGACCCCAGGACCGGGCAGCTGCTGGACCCCGCCTGTCCATGCTGCCAGACCCGGACAGCAAGCACATGCTAGCGCTTTCCTTCAAAACACACCTCTGCTTTGCGGGCAGTGACAGGACCTGTGGCCAGTCACCTGCTCCCAGCAATGCTCTGGGTCCTCGCTTCCCACGGTAGGGGGAGGGCAGCGGCATTGCCATCTAAGGAGCAGAGAGCTCGGAGGCAGGGACCCCACCTGAATCTGGGCTGTGAGTCAGTTTCTGCACCCACCAAACACGGAAGATCTGGACTGAAACACCCTCAAAGATGAAATGACACCAGACGGGCAACAGCTGCCACCATGGCATGCTGGGCAGCCGACAGGCTCCGACCCTTGCGCCCGCTAAGCGACTGCCCCACTCTACCTCTGCCATGCGGACAGACTCCACCTGAGTGTCCATCCATTCACTGCCATGGGGCCACGAACAAGGCTTCTGAGGGCCACGGGGAGACACACCCAGAGCTGGGTGCACACTGAGCAGCTGCCCAGAATATGGCAGGAAGCCCAGGCCCCACAGTCCGCAAAATGAAAAGGAGCCTCTGGGGAACCTGGACCTGATATGGTGGTTCCTCCTCATCCACCCTGTCCTCTCCTTCACCCTGGCCTGGCCTGGCAGGGACCTGGTCTCCCCGGGCAGGATCTTTCCATCTGCCGAGGGCACCAGTCCCCATTAGGCTGTCAACCCTAAGAGGAAGGGAGGGGGATCTTGCCTGAGTCCCAAGTTGCTCACAGCCCTGGGCGCCCCCCACTCCCACCAGTCCGCGCAGCCATGAGGCAGACCGAGAAGGCAGGAGGAGAGGATGTACCCCGGCTCCAGCTGCAGAACAGAACTCCTGAGCTATGCAGTCAGAGCCATTACAGGCCTGATCAAGACGAGGGGATGCCTGCCAAAGGACACGGGGGTGCAGGAAGCCGACCCGTGACAGCTCCAGGAAGCCCCTGCAGCCGGCCGAGAGCTGATGGTGGAACCAGGCCCTGTGCACAGAGGCCCACCCACCACGCTGCAGACGCCCTACCTGAGCCTGCACAGGGAGCAGCTTCCCCATGGACAGGGTGGGGGACTCTTCACTGTGACCCTTTCACCCTGTGTGGACATTTTCCACCGAGGCATATATGCCCACTTCCAAAATTCACCCCGAGGGTGGGGAGAGCCCAGCACAGAGCCCAGAGGCTGGTCTGTGC
Source organism: Rhinolophus ferrumequinum (assembly GCF_004115265.2). Lineage (NCBI taxonomy): Eukaryota > Metazoa > Chordata > Mammalia > Chiroptera > Rhinolophidae > Rhinolophus > Rhinolophus ferrumequinum. The sequence goes on from NC_046301.1 coordinate 51,229,767, forward strand.
AGGACAGTGGGTGACAGGCCTTGAAACCAATGTTCAGGAGAGCCTGCTGCTGCTAGTGCCGGGAAGACACACACAGGTGGCACTTGTGGTCGGTGTCCTCAGGACAGCTGGGGGTGGCGGGGAGGTTTGCTGGGAGCCCAGCATGGCAGGTTCTTGAAGCCCCCGGCCCTCTATGACTCTGTAGCACTACTGTTGTGGAATCCTCTGGTTAATGGGCTATTTTACTGCTGGTTAATGGTTACCAGTCTCTGAGAACCACCAGGGAAACCAGCCAGCTGGGCAGGAATGGCCCAGGAATGCACAGCTGTCTCTGTACCAGAGCAGAGCTTGGCATGTGAACCAGGATGTGGCCTGAAATGCAGTGACCAGGCACGTGCCCTGTGAACCGAGTCTCGGCTGCCCACACATCTGGGGCCACCATATGGCACTCAGCTGGCTCGAGTGCACCAGGTCTGGGTGCGTCTGATGGCAGACCTGACCCCATGTTATGGGGGACGGGACCATATGTCTGTGTGACAGACGGACCAGAGCCATAAACATGCTCAGCTAGTCCCCTTCCAGGAGGCCTGAGTGCCTCCGAGGCCTGAAGCCTGCAGTGAGCGCTGGCTTCTCGGTGTTTCGATCGGGTCCCAGCCAGAGGACTTCCACGCGGCCTCCCTTGAAATCCATCCCAAGGTGGCCACTGCCTTCCCCCAGGTATGCAGGGCCACGGAGGCAGTGCAGGTGGGGGCTCTGGAGATAAATCGAGTTCCAGGTAGGGATAGGGGCGACCCTGTTGGGAGTGGGGACGACACTGCGGATGTCCCCTTCAGGGAAAAGGAGGAAACAGGTTCACATGGGACCCAAACACCACTACCCAGGTCTTCTCTAGCCACAGGGGTTTTCAGGGATCGTCAGTGTTCTTCATCATTTGCAATTCCTAGGGAAACTTTCTGGGGAGCGAGTTACTACTGCTGCTGAACACACCTTCCAGGAGCACAGCAGCCTCTCTGCCGGCCTGGCAGGAGGCCTCACTTCCCTAACCCCACATCCAGGGCCCTTTCTGAGCACCTTCTTCTTCTCTTCACTCTCCATGGCAACCCCTCCACCACCACCGCGCTGCTCCAGGGGTCTTAGCTGCTCCAACGTGGTGCACGATGGCTCTTGACTCGGGAACCCCCATGAGAGGTTTTTTTTAAACTTTTATTTATTTTAAGTGTTTTTCTAGGACCCATCAGCTCCAGGGCACAGCTCACAGTGGCCCATGTGGGGATCAAACCAGCAACCTCGCCGTTAAGAGCACTGCGCTCTAACCAACTGAGCTGACTGGCTGCCCCAAGATTTTTAAAGATGTTTCCAAATTGTCCCTGTAACCAACAACACAGCAACAGGCACACCCTGTGGCTCAATCTTGAGCACATCCTAAGTGCTCCTGAAGACTTGGTTCCTAGTCATGGCCAAAGGCCTGTGACCTGTCCTGCCAGACCTCGTTCTAGAAACTGTAGTCTGGGCTCCCCCCATATCCCAGGGAAATGCCGAGGCCCTGAATACCCTGGACGAAACCCTACCTCTCCTTTTTCATCAACTGAAGAGTTTTGGGGTAGGGCTGGCCAGATGGGGGTGCTTCACCAGCTGTCAGGAATTAACATCTCAGAAGTCACCCCCTGACAGCAGAGGGGCCAGTCAGCCAGCTCAGTGCCCCTGAGAGCACAGACAACACAGACGCAAATGGGTACCTGGCAAATGGACAGGTGAGCGTTTTGCTCTGGCAGATGCCGTCCTGGAGACCAGATACACTCAGGCACGGCCAGGCTCTCTAGGGAATATGGCGAATGCCACAGAGGGGCTCACGGAACCAGCCAACACCGGGAACAGCTGCACACCTCCACGGCCGGCTGGGAGGTGGCCGGGATGGATCCCACAGCCACACAAGAAGTGCACAACGCTGGGACCTTATGCCAGCTGCACTGCATTCACGTCTGAGGGGGACATGCAGCAAGAGCCGAGTGAGCTCGTTCTGGACTGCAGGCTACACGGGTTCTCCTAAGGCTTCGTTCATTTGCACACAAGCCCCTACATGGACAAGGTCCCCGTCTGGTGGTAGGCAAGAATACTGAAGGACCAAGGGAGAATTGATCAGGGTCCCCAAGCTAAGGAGCCTACCGATGGGGTCTCAATCTTCAGTCTGTCAGCTTCAGGGGCCTCTGGGGAGTGGGTCCCTGTCACCCCCTCCTGCGCCTGTTCTGTCTGGCCCTGCTGGTCTCCTGCTCCTCCACCTGCACCCACTGCCTGCTCCATGTCTAACCCTGCAGGCACAGTGCCCAGAGCAAAGCTTCTCCTCAGGAACACTCGGGCCCAGCTGCGTGCATGCAGTGGCGAGGCCAGGAGAAGAGCGAGGCGAGCGCTAAGGTGCTACGTCTCCTCTCCGTCGGTCTGTGTGACTGTGCACATACAGCCTGGCATCAGACCAGGCCCTCCAGACCTGGCAGGGGGGAGGGGGAACGTCCCATCAATGCCCAGGAGGAGGAGGAGGAGGAGGTCTAAGTGTCACAAGGGCAGACCCAGAGCCTGACCCTACATAGCAAGTCGGGGAAGACACTGCCCCACTGGCCAAACGGCCCCTCTAGCCCTCACACGGGCTCACACAGGGAAAAGCCTCCTGGGGAAGAATTACGGTCTGGCCTGCCTGGCGCTGTAGCACGGTGCCTCCAGGCCAGAGCCTTCTAGAAACTCCATGATGCCTAAGAAACCCGAGGAGGAAGAAAAAGCAGGCAAAGCATGATTCTAAAATGAAGGTGGTAGGACCTGGAATGGATGTGGCTCCAAGGCTTTCCACAGGAATTCAGGGGACACGGGGCACGGCCCAGGGAAAGCTCACAGCACATCTATGAGTGGTAGTGTGGGGTCTTGCTGAGAGGGGAGCACTGACCTCGGGGGCCCTTTCCATGCACCACCCCATCTTCCCACAGCTGCTGAGGGCACTGGGTGCCCATGGCCACCAGAGGGCGTCATGGGACCAGTCGGCCAGCAAGCCCAGGCCAGCCCTGCCCCCAAGATGGACCTCCAACCCCTGGGGAAATGTCCCAGGGAAGATAAAGAAGAGGTGGCAAAAGGGTGACCACTAGACTCCGATGGAAAGCATGGAAGCCCAGGGGGGTGGGGGCTCTGGGCTTTCTGGGGCATCTTGCCAAACTTGACTGGTATTGGTGCGATGGTCAGTGTGTGTCCCGACCAGGTTGCAGCCCCAGTAACACCATGAGCGCTAATCTGGGTGTCTGAGGAGGTGTTGTGTAAACACACGACATCCCAAACTAGCTGACTTTAAGTAAAGGAGAGGACCCTCAATGGTCTGGGTGGGCCTCCTCCAATCAGCTGAAGGCCTTAAGAGGGAAACTGAGTCTCCCTGAGGAGGAAAAAATCCCCCTGCGACTGCGGTGTCAGCCCCTGGCTGCCCCACAAGCGCATGCTGGAACCTTTGTATCTGTACTGACATGCACAGCACATGCAGACACGTGCATCTCCCAGAGGCTGTCTCTAGAGCATTCTGGCTGGGGGAAACCCGCAGATCTCCCGGGTTCTATAAGGAGCCAGCCGGCTGTCAGGTGGAAACTGACTTAAGACACATGTGGTGAGTTCAGATAAAAACATCAGACTTGCAATAAAGACTGAAAGAAAAACTAAAGTGTTCCAAGGGGTGTTTGGTGGTTGGGGACACAGGGGAGGTGCTAAGAAAGGAGGGCAAGGATTGTGAACAACTCGCCCTTTCTTCCGTTCCCTGATTTTTCTATAACGTGGTCATTTAAAATGAAACACATCTCAGGAATAAAAAGGGGGTGCTGAGTTTCTATAACCCCTCATCCCCACCGCCCCAACCTACTACCAAAAACCAGACAAACACCCACGGTCCTGGGTCCACAAAGGGAGACGATTGCTCCACCCCAGGAAGGACAGAGCTTGGGCTCTGGGGCCACAGCGTTGAATCAGCTCAGAGATTGGTGTCAGAACAGGGGTTGGGGGACTCGGAGCCAGGTACGAATCGGCTACAGGAAGGAAGGGAGGGACCCTGGGTGCATCCAGAGGCAGAGCTTGGCCTGACAGGGGGACTGGCCTAGCAGGGAAGCAGATGGGGCCAAACACTGTGCCCCACTACTGCCCGGTGAGCCATAACAGGCCCCCGATTACCCCAATCCCACAATTCCAAGTATGAGTGACACAAACATGACTCACCCCTTGGCTTCCTTGAAATCGAATTGATGGTCTCAGTGAAACAGAATCCTACGAAAAAGATAAACAGGAAAATGTCAGTAAAGCTATAGGGAAATCCGGAGACTTGTTTCCAGCTATCGAAGGAGCAGGGAAAGGACCGTGCGTTCAGGAAAGGTGAGCGGAAACACAAACATCTGAAAACTACAGGAAAGGTCACCAGAGCACGGTTTTGAAGGATCAGCAGGAGCTCCCTGGGTGGCATGGGGCTGGGGCTGAGAGCACAAGCACGGCAGGGGCAGAGACACCGGCAGGGCCAGCCCCTCCCCAGCCCCTCAAAGCCAGCGTCAGCCCTGGCCGGCTTGCCTCACTGACACCCTTCTGAACGGAAATCGGTGGACGAGCACCACCGGCCAAGACGCAGGCCGAGGAGGTAACTCTGGCCTCCAATCACTGGCAGGATGGAGCCCAATGCCTACCCAGCTCTGATGTCACAGCTTCAGAGCAGTTTGTCACTGCACTTGGGGTAGCAGAATTCCCAAATGTCATAAAAAATATACAGTAAAAAACTCACAATAAATACTTTAAGCTTGAGCTACTCAGAGACCAGCCTTCTGGTGGAATTTTAGAAAGAACGTGAATCCAGATGGAGGGCTGTACCTCGCCTTCTCACCTAGCTTGGGCCCAGAGCAACCCATCTTCTGTGTAGCAGACACTACCCCACAATGCGGTCCTGAATTGTCACCATGACCCCCTCCACCAGGCCCCAAACCCACCCCTGTGCCAGCCTGCCCCCCACCGCCCCCACCCCAGCCCCCCTGCATGGTAGCTGGGAACTGGACTCTCCCCACCTCCATCACTGAATCCACCACTCAGACCTCCCAGCCCCACCTAGAATGAGGGAGACTCCCCCACCGATCCTCCCCAAAGACCCTCCCCTGAGTGGCTTCCTGTCAGCTCCCCACCCAGAACATTAGGCACCACAGCAGGCCCTGGAGAGGTGGAGTAGCTCCGAGTAGTGGAGTGGCTCCACACTCGTGGGGAGAAGCAACCAAGGGGCAGGCAGGACTTCGAGAGGTGCTCAGCCTCTCAGAGTCCATGAGTCTGGGTGTGAGGGTGGCACAGCTCAGCCAACTTGGACCATGCGGACCGCACATGTACTGCCAGGAGCCCCATCTTGCCAAAAATCTTGAAGGACCCTGCCATTTGGAGCAGAGCGGAGGGGTCCCTCTACGTTCCAGCACTTACCCCCATGGGATGAGACGCTCCAGAAACCACCCCACACTTGCAAACACAGCCCTCACACTGTCAGGCAGGCAGAAAGGGACACCCTCCAGCCCCTTGCCCTGCTCCAGGACCGGCAACCAGCCCCTGCAGGCAGAGGCCACGGGGCTGCTGAGACAGGGGCCAGGCTCCCTCCAAAGCAGACTCAGAACCAGCGGACACGATGACCTGACACCCACCTGGGACGCCAGAGAATGAGAAACACAGCACCCGTGGGGGGCCCGGCCTGGCAAGGCCCTTGGGGACACAACGTCTAAGCAGCCTTTGCTTTGAATTGAGTTCGAGAGAGATGAAAAGAAGACATGCAGATGTCCAATGAGCAGGTGAGAAGCTGCTCAGGGCGGCTGCCCGTCCCAGAAGCACAGGCTGCGCGCCCTATCAGAAGGGCTAGAACAGGAAAGACCGCCCACAGCCCAGAACCCGCGTTGGTGGCTGGGGGGAGTGGACACAGCGTAGCCCCTGTGGAAAACAGTCTGGCAGGTTTTTAAAAGGTTAAACACAGAGTGACCACATGACCCAGCAATTCCACTCCTAGGAATTAGCCAAAAGAAACGAAAAGCTACGCCTACGTGACAAGTTACACATAAATGTACACAGCAGAATTACTCTTAAGTATCTAGGACGCGGTAACAAGCCAACGATCCAGTACTTGGTAGACAGAGAAACAAGAGAATAGTGCCCAGAAAAAACAAAGGAACAAATGCCTGATGGCCACAATCTGGCTGAACCTAGAGGCATCCTGGCTAAGTGAGAGGTGCCAACACACAACACCGTGTGTTGTGAGTCCATTTATGTCTCCAGAAATGGCAAAAACTAAAGAGACAGAAAGCAGATGAGTGTGTGCCGGGGCCCGAGTGGAGTGTTAACATTCACAGACTGCACCCCTACATGTTACCATTCACGGACTGCACCCCTACATGCTGTACACGATACGTCTGTAACGCTGCGACCCACCCTCAGGCCCACAGTGGACCTTTTCTGAAGACTCAGGGGCTTTGAGCCCCATCGCAGGAACACGGAGATTCCTGAACAGGCAGGGAGAGAGTCCTGTCTGTCACCCATGTTTGGTGCAAGAGTGCTATCCTGTGGGTGGAAGGGCAGCGGGGGAAGACACCAGAACACCACAGCACAGGCAACGCCGAGGCAAAGCGGCCCTGCCTGTGGTCATTACAAGCTCTCTGCCAACATCTGCTCATCAAAGCCAGGAAGGAAGGGTGTTCCTGGCAGAGGGAACAGCAGGCGCAAGGCTGGAGCAGAAATGTTCACACTGTAGCAGCAGAGGGCACATGGGGTTTGGCTCTTGCGCTCCAAGGTCTCTGGATGGGTGTCAGCCAGGGCTCACCTAAGCACCGTGTGTGCTCCAGGGGCCTGGGGGACAAGGGACACGACGATGGTGACAAGGCAAGGCCAGGTTTAGGGTAACAAGGGAAAGGAACGAGGAAGGGTGCACCTCCCTGGAAGGAACGCCACCAGGGCAGCCCCAGGACTCGCACGCGCTGCTGTGGTGGCCTGTCCCCCCCAGACCATAAGCTCCCCGTGGGCCCCGCAGTGAAGCATGTAAAGGGCGTGGCAGCTGTCAAGGAAATTACCCGGAAGACTCCTCTCTTGCCAGGTCCCTCACTCCCCCTCGGGCACTGAGAATGAGACATGTCATGGAGACGTCAGTCAAGAGGCCTGAAAGCCGACTTTGTCCACAAGGCCCAGAGGCCTGGCTTCAAGGACATATCCCCAGCAGCCTGGCTGTCATTGTAGGGCCAGATTCCCGGCCACAGGGACTGGCCTGTGTCTCCTCCCTCCAGCAGGAGGACCAGGCCCTTCTTGTCAATAACAGAGCAATTCACTCCTGCTGTCACACACACACACACACACACACACACACACACACACGGGTGACTCCCCACAGGCCACCTGTCCATAGCCATTCACGGTAACAGGCACATCTTTAAAGGGCTGAGAACTAATACTGCCTGCCTAGGATCCTACATCCAGAGAAAAGAGAAAGTGAAATAGAGATTTGTCCTGACAAAGGCCGAGAGAGTCTGTGTGCGGCAGATCAGTAATGCAACGAAGGTTCTGGGCGTTCTTCAGGAGGAGGCAGAATAACACCAGGTGGACATGTGGGTCTCTTAACGGATGAAGAGCACTGGGCACAGTGAATACGTGTGTGACTAGGAAAGAGTAAGTTACATTTCTGTGAAAGATCACTGACGGTCTGAGGCGTAAGTGACAAGAAGTGCAGGATTTGGACACGCAGCACTAAATGTGAGAAGGCAGGGTGCAAATGGAAGGCGGTGGTGGTGTCAGGGGTGCAGGGGTTACCCCGGGCTCGTGGGACCCCAAGAAGGCGGGTATGGCACCACTGTGTCTTCTGAGTGTCAGCCAGAGCCCGGATCAGAGGTTCTTTCATGGCAGGACCAGCGCTGCCCCAGGCTCACCCCGCCTGGCTGGGACAGCAGCCATCAGGCCACCCTGGCGGTGCAGGGGCTCCCCATGGGGACAAGGCCATCACCACCTGGCTGGCTGCTCCCTACAGAGGCCAACAGATCACAAGGTTAGGGAGGCCCTGTTGCCGTCACCTCGTTTACACAGTAGGACAGAAAGCAGCGTCCTGGGGCCAGGAGGGTCTGACAGACTGGCCCAGGCACTGCCCATTTCCTCAGCAGCTTCTGGGTCGGCTCCCAGACCGCAATTCGCAAGTCACCGGGTAATGTGACTTCCCTCAAAACCCCCGGGCACGGCACTGCCTCCTCCACGCCTGTCACACTGGTACCAGAGTGGGATGCATTTCAGGAGACATCACAGCAATGCCCTAAGTCTCCTCACACGCTCCAGGGGGTCATGTCATTCCCACCGCAGGTTCAGAGGTTACCCCCACCCCCACCCCCGGGTCTGGGCTGTCCAGTGCAGTGTCTCCTCAGCAGCAGACATGGACGGGCCCTCAGGAAGCCCAGCCCCCACACACACTGGCCCTTTCCGACTCTGCATGGCACAGTGCCATCTCCTAATAGCCACACATGGGGATGAAGCTGGCAGCTACTCAGGACAAGCGTCACTGCTGGCCCCAAGCTTCTGCCTGGCCTCGATGTCACTCGGCCCTCTGGCAGCTCCCTGTCCGGGAGGCATCACCTGAAGGAAGAAGCTGTGCGGTTCGGATGGTGATTCGTGCGCGAGAAAACAGGGAGGGTGCAGGGTGGTGAGGGGCAGGGGACCGGGCGGTCCACGGCAGGCGACACAAATGCTGGCCTAAGGACCCTCTCCTGTAAGACGGGGCAAGAACGAGGAGGAACTTGACATGGCCAGAATCCCCTTCTCTCTCCTCATGGAGAAGAGCCTTTGAGGGTGAGGCAACAGGAAGTGGCTGACGAAATCCACCTCCAGGTCTAGCCACAAGTTCACAGGAAGCCAGTGGGGAAGGCAGAGTTACACTCGAGGTAGTGGCTGATTATGCCCCAGGGGACACTGCAAGGTCCGTGGACATTTTTAGTTGCCATGACTTACTTGGTTGGGGGGAAGGTGCCCCCGACATCTGGTGGGTGGAGGCAGGGATACTGCCAAACACCCCCCAGGATACGGGGTGGCCCCACAGAAAAGAATGAGCCAGCCTCAGAAGACATTGGACTGAAACTGGGGAGCCCTGGGCTGAACGCTGCCACACAGAAAGCAAGGGGAGAATGGACATCAGAGCAGAACGTGGGAAATTCCACGAGCCATTCCATAGGTGGATGGCACGAAGGGAAGGAAGGACGGAGTGCTCCAAATGACCCAGACTTGACGTCCCTAGTGGCTCTGCATGGCCCTGACGTGACCCAGCCACCAGAAGACTCCACAGCCAGCCAGCAGGGCGCCAGCAGTTGGGCCTGGCTGCTCTCACAGAGTTGCACACAGGTTGTGTCTAGAAAAACCAATCCCTATCTGTTGACGGTGAACATTGTCATAGAAAAAGCCATGGGGGAAAAGATAACTGGGATTGTTTTCAAAATGCTCCAGCAAAACCAAACCAACAGGGGTGGAGGGGTTCCTCAGAGAAGAGTTGAGAGGAGACCTGCTCAAAGGGTGAGCCTGGATGATGGCTTGGGGACCACTGTTACTCTCTGTCCTGTCTACCACTAACGTCCCCATGTGAAAAAGTTGAAAAGGAAAAGTACACACATTAGAGACCCCAGCCTCGGTGCACAGCACAAAGCAAACAAGGGCTGGCCTGACCTAGGTGTAGCCCTGGGGTGCCCGCCACTAACTGTTCGTGGGAAGCAGCATCGAAGGCCACCCCTCCCAGTCCTGTAGTGCCCACGGGACACAGTGCCAACACCGCCAGGGCAGTGTGTGCCCTGACAGCCCACCCCCACAACTCTCCCTATAAGACAGAGGTTCCTGCAAAAAATGATACAAGGGGGTCGGCCCGGTGGCTCAGGAGGTTGGAGCTCCGTGCTCCTAACTCCGAAGGCTGCCAGTTCGATTCCCACAGGGGCCAGTGGGCTCTCAACCACAAGGTTGCCGGTTCAATTCCTCGAGTCCCGCAAGGGATGGTGGGCAGCGCCCCCTGCAACTAACAACGGCAACTGGACCTGGAGCTGAGCTGCACCCTCCACAACTAAAACTGAAAGGACAACAACTTGACTTGGGAAAAAGTCCTGGAAGTACACACTGTTCCCCAATAAAATCCTGTTCCCCTTTCCCAATAAAATCTTAAAAAAAAAAAAAAAAAAGACAGAAGGAAAGGAAGGTATCTGTTCCTCCTCAAAGTCTGTGATTCTGCAGCTGGGACCCAACCTTTCTGAGCAGTGTGGCCAGGGAAAGAGGAGGTGAAATCCCAAGAAAAGGCCTGGCTGCTGACCTCCTGGCAAATGTCCCCTGCTTTCCCGTAAAGCACAGAGCATTAGGAAATGCCTTGCAGGAACCCTCCCCAAGACTTCCTGGCAAGTTCTGAGCAGGCCGTGGAGAGTTCAGACACTGTCTGTGACCATAGGAGCCGTTTCTGTGAACCAGACACCAAGGCAGGCCTGGGACGTGCCCCCAGAAGGCCGGCCCATGGGGCAGGGCCGGCTCAGGGCAGCCCCTCCCCTTGGCCGGGAGGACAGCAGCACATTCATCATTAAGGGACACAGAAAAGCAATAAAAGGGACTCCAAGTGGCTATGAGCCAGGTGTCAATCAGGACCCACATGCTGGCCAGCACAGCACGTTTCTATCGAAAGTCATAGAGGTGCACAGAAAGCTTAGGAAAAAGTTTTCCAGAAACTTTGAAGATTAGAAAAACAGGTGCAAATCACCTGACACAGGCCCTGATGCCCTCCTACTGGGCCTGTTGGCTCTTCCTGGGTCACCAAGTACACGCAGCCTGCAAGCTGTGCTGTACGGGCCACCTTCCTAGCTGCTGGAATCCCGCATGCCCACCTTTACTCCACCCACTCCACCCTCATGATCTCCACTGTTTTCTGTCCCCAGGGCTGCATCTTTTCCAGAAGCTCCTGTAAACAGAATCACACTGCATTAGTTTCTTGTGGCTGTTGTAACAAACTACCACCAACTTGGTGGCTTTATTCTCTCACAGTCCTGGAGGCCAGAAGTCTGAAATCAGAGTCCCCTGGGCTGAAATCAAGGTGCTGGCAGGGCTGCACAGCCTCCGGAGACTCCAGGGGAGGGTCCTGCCTGCCTCTTCTAGCTTCTAGGACTCCAGGCGTCCTTGGCTTTCTGCTGCATCACCCCAATCTCTGCCTCTGTGGTCACGTCACCTTCTCTTCTTGTCTGTCAAATCTCTCTCTGCTTCTCTCTTATAAGATTACTTATGATTACATTTAGCCTGCCCCCTACCAAGGATAATCCAGGATAACTGCCCCCCAAAATCTCAAGATCCTTAACTTAATCCCATCTGCAAAGTCTTCTGTCCATGGAAGGCCACGTTCACAGGTGCCAGGGGTTAAGACCCGGACAGCTATGGGGATCCTTATCCAGCTGACCACACACACACTTGGCGTAACACCTTTGCGATGTGTCCCTTGCTGTTAGTGAAGTCCATTCCTTTTACTGCTGAGTATTAACCACGGTATTATACCAGTTTGTCCATCTGTTTGCCGACTAAAGACACCAGGTTGTTTTCAGTTTGCAGGACTAACAAGTAATACTGCCATAAACATTCACATAGAAGTTTTTATGCAGACATGAGTTTTTGTTTCACTTGGTGAGTGTTTAAGAGCGTGACTGCTGGGTCCTATGGTAAGTGTATGTGTAACTTCATGAGAAGGGGCCAAACTCTTCCAGAATGGCTGCACCATTTGCACTCCCACCAGAACTGAAGAACTCCAGCTGCTCCCCATCCAGGCCAGCACGTGGTATGATTTCAGCCATGGTGATAAGTCTGAAGTGACAGTTTCATTGTGGTTTTAATTTGCATTTCCCTAATGACTAATGACATGGAGAATTTTTTCATGGGCTAACCTGCCATTCTTGTATCTTCTTTGATGAAGCGGTATAAATCTCTAACACATTTTTTAAAACTGGATCATTTTCTTATCATGTTTTGAGAATTCTTTATATATTCTAGAGCTTTGTCAGATTAAGTTTTACACAGATTCTCTCCCAGTCCATGGATTGTCTTTTCATTCTCTTAACTGCATCCTTTGAAAAACCAGAAGTTCTTAATTCTGATGAAGTGACATTCATCATTTTCTTTTTTTAACTGGGCCTGCTTGCTCTCTGGTGTTATAGCTATCTCTACCCCCCTTCTTTCTGGATATTGTTCTATGTGGTGAAAATATTCTAAATTTTTACCAACTTCCCTCTCTTCTCCCAAAACGCAGCTCCAGGGCTTCCGGCACCCTCCCACCCACCCACCCCGTTGAAGGGTCTGTCAGGTTCCTTTGTCTGTGCCCCCGGATGCTGACCACCCGGATGGTGCGAGGTCTGAGAAAGTCATTGGCTGCAGCCTGATGACCCGGTGAGGTGGGGTAGTGGGGTCCTCATGCCCAGACATCTGCCCATCACCCTGAGCTGCAGCACATGCTGCCCCTTGGGCCACACACCAATCTGGTCAACAAGGAGGGCCTGGGCCACAGGGGACTAAGACCACTCCCCCTGCCAGGTCCCATTTCCCTCGTGTGTCATCGCCACATGATGACCACCCCAGGGACCCAAATTGGTGAATCTACAGACAGGCACCAAGCCGGTCGGAGCACAGGGACCTGCAGGGCAGGGTCTGGCTGGTGCCCCCCTCCGATGCCGGGGGTGGGGGGGCGGCTTCTGAGCCCTGACCAGAGGGGGTTGTGTGGACTTGCTAGGCACAGGCGCTCCAAGGAAATCACAGCCACACTGAACAAAATGACTTGTCGTGTCGTGAACAGCCACCCACCCTCCATCGCTCCCATCTTCAACTATGCAGCTACCAGTACTCCTGTTGTTACAACTGAGGAAAATGAGGTGCAGAGACGGGACGGAGCTGCTGGAGGTCACAGCGCGGGGGGGTCCCCACCCACCCACAGAGCTGATCCCAACCGCACGGGAAGATCAGCCCTAGGGTCCCCACATGGCCTGACTCAGTCCCCACCTCACTTGATCTTACTCCAATTGCACAGTTTATCCAAACCCTCTGTGAAACGTGCATGATCCCGTGGCAATGAAACGAGACAAACATTCACTAAACACTAAGCACTAAGGTGCTTCTGTTCCATGGAGCCCCGTTCCATCGCCAAGCACATCCCCCCCACTGAGACACGGGTGTCTCACAACTGCCAGCAGCACATCCCAGGCCTGCTTCTAGGGGCGCATAGCTGTCAAGAGCCACCAACCGCTGCCACTTCTCTGAGCTGTGCAACCCACGCCTAGGTAGGGTCCTCCTTTCAATACCTTTGCTTCATTATTATTTCATCTTTCTTATCTTCCTTTCCTCAAATAGAAAAACTTAAGACGCCGTGGGTACCTGCTGCACGCCCCCAGTGCACACAGCCTGCAGGCTGAACCTGGCCCGCAGATGGGCCAAGTCACACGCTGGCCTCGGCCCCGTCCCCATGGCACTGGCCATCGGACAGCCTAACCTCACATCTCACCTCGTCCGTGTTGTCCTCCCCTACAGAACAGAGCAAGCCTGTGCCATGGCTCGGGGCCTGCAGTACCCCGCCCCATGCTCTGCTCCAGGCCCTCAGGGGCCTCCCTCCAGAAAGGAGCGACCTCGGGAGTAGCATCCTGGCCTTTTGCCCCTCTTTCTCAGCAAGCCCTTGACCACACCGATTGAGACAGGAGGGAAATGTAGACAAAGGGGCCAAAAAGCACATCGGCACTTTGCACCAACACTCATCCGACATGGCCTCACCAGGAGCTGAATGTTGACTGGGCTTGTTTTTCTTCTTAATTGTTCACTAAAACTCATCAACAACAGGTGCTGAACTCGGTGTCAAATTCACTCTGGTCCTTCGCCCATGGCCTGGGGGTGACATGACAACCCCCCAGATAGCATCAGACACAGGGGAAGCTGAGGGCCTGATCTAGGTTGCAGGGTCCTTCAGGATAGAGCAGGATGCTGGCTGCCTGGCTGCTCCACATTTTAGCACCCAGCTCAGCTCAAATTTCTCCCATGTCAACATTCCCTGCAAAGCACCACAAACCCATCTCGGGAGATGCAGGCACAAATCACAGATACAAAAGCCGCGGCTGAGACCTCCTCTTCCCTTCAAGGCATGATGCCCCCCTTCCCCACCACACACACCCCAAGGCTTCCATCCAGGGCCCACCAGCAGGTGGCTCTCCTGCATCCAGGACCTGCACCTGGGAGCTGCCAGGTCAGGAACCTGCCGTCCCCAGCCTTGGAGCCCAGCAGATGAGGAATCCGGGACTGCCAGAGGCTCAGGTTTCATCACTGACAGAGCCAGGAATGGATCTGTCCCTTTTGGTCCTTGCTTAGCTTCCGAGAGGCCCAGGTATCAGACTTGGAGAACAAGAGGATCCTCTATTACCTGGACAAATAGAACCGGCCTTCCTGGAACAACCTGGACTTTCAGACTCTCGACACTCAGGAGCTGCTGGGGCCCAGAGGGCAGGACCTGGCTGCCCATCCAGCCATAACGCCAGCGGAGGAGAGGCCTGCTGCCTGCTGCCCCCACTGCGGGGAGCACGACTGCCTCTGGGCACTGCCAGGCTAGGAGAGCATCTTTGGGGTGGGCTCTGCAAGCCTGGGATTTGGAGAATGAGAATTGTGCCCAAGGCCCCAGCAGGTGAGTAACAAGTGAGGCTCAACCCCAGCCACCTCTCCATGCTGGCCAGTTGCCACCCGGCTCCCATCCTGCTCTTGGGTTAAGTCACGCGTAGGGTCCACCAAGAACCACTGGCCTACCTACTGCTCCGCAGAAAGACGACAATCCCTCAGAGCAAACAGCCCAAGGAGAAATGTCAGCAAACTGGGTTCCCCCGCAGGGCAGGTAGGGCCGCGCTGCTGGCCTCTCTCAGGGCTGCGTTCTGCCAGGTGCTCCGTGCCCAATGGCTCTTTGGAGCCTGACTATAGGGACCTGCTGGGGACAAGGCCATACGTTTCCAGGACCAGCTCTGGGTGGATGAGGAAACTGAGGCCCAGGAAGCCAGGTGCCTGATTCAAGGAAACTGGCTCAGAAGCGGCAAAGCATGTACTCCAACCCAGGACCCCCACCAGCTAAGGAGAAGCAGGCCCTCTGCCGCTTTTCTCCTTCCACATCAATGGGGTCACACTGCTTTGGACAGCTGTCACCCTCCCCAACTGCCAACCAGTGGCCTTGGCTGCAGCTGCTCGGGGCGCTCTCATCTTTACAGATCCACGTTTGTTAACCAGCCCACAGAAGGGGAGCCTGGCCCTGAAAGTCTGAAACCATCAGCTGCCGTTTACAGAACATTTTGTCACCTACCTAAAAACCAAAGTGACTGGTTTCAGCTCCAAATGACGAGGAGGCAGCTAGAATTCTGCAGAGCACAGGAGTGAAGGTATTCTTTCCTAACCACGTGGCAGCCACCAGCAGCTTCACTGTGTTCATTACTGACAGGACACGTTGGGCCACTGTCCACGTTCCACCTTGCCACTTGGTTCTGCAGTGCTCTTGCATCGCTCTTCCCTCCTGCATGGAGAACCACCTCATCTGGTCAGCCACCTTTAATCTGGAAGTTTCTCAGCTGTTTTTTGATGTTTAGGGCATTGACATTTTAGGATAACACAGGACCCCCTTTTCTTTTTTCCTGTTTTTGGTGTTTTTCCAGGACCCATCAGCTCCAAGTCAAGTAGTTGTTTCAATCTAGCTGTGGAGGGTGCAGCTCAGTGGCCCATGTGGCAATCGAACCAGCAACCTTGCTGTTAACAGCACTGCGCTCAAACCGAGCTAACCGGCTGCCCCAGGATGCCCTTTTCTTTGCTAGAGCTTGCCACATTTCGGGTCTGCCTAGTGCGACCCGTGATGAACCGTGTGTTCCAGCCACACGCCTCGAGGTGATGGTGGTGCGGCCCCAGAAGCACCCCAGGCAGAGGCAGTCAGAGTCCGCCTGCCCTCATAGGCAGTTACCTCTGACCACCCAGGCAGGCTGCCCTGCTCGGGGCCTTCTCCTCAAGCAGCTGACAGCGGATGCCTATTCCCCAGCAGCAGCCCAGGGGTGGCCGTAAAATGCCGTCCTGCCTCTGCCTGCCCCGGCATCGTGCTGTGAGCAGGGAGCCCTCCCTTCTCCTCCTTTATTCACGTACATACCTACCATCAGCAATGCGATGGGAAATGTCATGGGTCAACTCAACGGGGCCACTGAACCCAGATGTTTGGTCAAACAGTCTAGATGTGGCAGCGAAAGTGTTTTTTAGATGACCTTAACATTTAAACCAGCAGACGCTGAGTAAAGCATACCGTGTTTCCCCGAAAGTAAGACCGGGTCTCATATTAAGGTTTGCTCCAAAAGACACATTAGGGCTTCTGTTCAGGGGATGTCATCCTGAAAAATCATGCCAGGGCTTATTTTCCGGTCAGGTCTTATTTTTGGGGAAACACGGTATTCTCTCCATAATGTGGGTGGGCTTCATCCAATCAGTGAAAGGCCTTACGGGAACCAGAGGAAGGTCCCCTGCAGGAAGAAGGGATTTTGCCTCCAGCCCCTTTGGACTAGAGATACATCAGCCCTTCCCTGCAGTCTCCAGCCTGCCGGTCTGCCCTGCAGATTTCTGACTTGTCAGTCCCCGGGATCGCAGAGCCAATTCCTTAAAGTAAGTGCCCCCTCCTCACACTGGTTCTGTTTCTCTGGAGAAGCCTAGTTCACACCGGCCCAGGGACTGCTGTTTGCAACGGTCTCACATGCAGGACAAGTCCTTCATCATCGTGAGGCTCAGTGTCCCAGGCGGGCTCTGGGGCCCTTGGCGCTGGCTCGACCCATCCTTGCCCTCCTCCAAACCTTCTCTGATGTCCTGGCACCACAGGAGGCTCCAGGTCCCACTCGGCCTGCTCGGGCCACAGCCGTGGCGTTGCCTGCCTCTCTCTGAGGAGCCTTGTTCAGAGACTGCGACCGGGAAGTGGCCTCATCCATCACCACCGCTTACAGAGGCACCCTGCCGAGGACATGGCTCAAACCTGGACTGTCCTTGCATTTGGGTGGCAAGAAAAACACATCTATTTCCACCAACTGAAACGCAGCATTTCCTTCAGTTACAAATGCAGAGGACAGGCTACAGCGGAGAGAGCAGCGTCAACGCTGACAGGCTTTAGCGCATGCAGGCTGGCAGCACTGAGGTCTTCAAAGGCCATTTTTGCTCACCCCTATTTCCAAATGATAGCAACTAGATCTGCTGCTAGACCTCATCATTTAACACATGACCATGGTGAATTTGTTACAAGGTCACACGTTTCTTTTGAATAGTTCACTCACTCTCTGTGGAGTGATTTCCTTGGTAATTCTATTGTATTTTAGGTATTAGAAGGGGATCCATGCCCAGAAAGGGCCATGGCCCCTGCCCACGACTCAGTGACCTCCTGGGAGCTACTCAAACGGGGCTCAGCCTTGGACAACCAGACTGAACGGTGCTTTACAAAGTCATTGGAGTTAAAAAAAAAAAAAGTTAGCCCTGGGGGGAGGCCGATGGCTCAGTTGGTTAGAGTACAAGCTCTCAAGAACAAGGTTTGCCGGTTCAATTCCCGCGTGGGATGGTGGGCTGCGCCCCCTGCAACTAAGATTGAAAACAGTGACTGGACTTGGAGCTGAGCTGCGCCCTCCACAACTAGATTGAAGGACAACGACTTGGAGCTGATGGGCCCTGGAGAAACACACTGTTCCCCAATATTCCCCAATAAAAAATTTAAAAAAAATTAGCCCCAATTCATCCAGTTTCCAAACTGGTATTGACTCCTGGCCTCAGAAAAGTCGGAGGGAGGATTCACCAGTGATGAGCCACGTGAAGTGCTCGCTCAGGCACGGAAATGCAACACTCCCAGAGCTGCTGGGGGCTGATGCACCCAAAGCTTCCGGTGCCCACAGCGGAGGGGCGGGGGTATCCATGCAATGGGAAACTCACAGCCGAGTTCTGGCACATTTGGTTCCAGTTAGTTAAAATGCCATGCGGGCACACAAGACATCACATGACTGAGAGAACATCTGGACATGAACACCCCCTCCCCAGGCGTGTTGGGAGCCCCTGCTGGCCCCACCTGGCCTCTCTCTCCAGACTACCCTTCCTACTCTGGGCACCCTTCCCCAGAGCCCAGCGGTCTCCCCCCAACCCCTGCACGAGCCAGGCACACGCTGTGCTCCCGGGGGCAGTGGTCCATCCTGCCCATCTCCCCATCCCCTTGGCAGGGAGCGTCTCCATTGGCCAGGCTGAGATGGCAGGAGAGGCTGGGACAAGTATGTGCCGCCTCCCATTCATGATTACTCCTCAGAGCCCCTCCCACCCCCAGAATGAAAAGCACGGCTCAGCACCTTACAGCATATGGCAGCCACACAGTGACCTGGCCACGTGGCTCCTGATTGGACATGGTCTCCAGAGCCGAGAGGGACAAGCAGAGGCTGCTGCCTTCTTCTTCATGGAGACCAGACCATAAGAGGAATCAAGAAGAAAGGGGGTACTTTGCCAGTTATGACAAAACATGTCTATAAGCCCAGGGATTTGTCTAAGAAATCAGAAAGGAAAGAGGCAGCTCAGAGACCAGGACGATGAGCAGGGTCCACTGTTACCACAGCAGCCGCCAGGGATGCTGGGAAGCTCTGTCCAGCACCTTCCAGGACAGATCCTCTCTGTACCAGGGCGCCGATGCCTCTGTCCCCTCCCAGGCCAAGGCTGCTACAGAGCAGAGAGGGCCCCACTCCCCAAACACAGGGCCTGGGGCTTCGGCTTGGGCAGAAAATGGAGGCTGTTAACTGAGAGGGAGGCACGCCACTCAGCGAGATGGAATGAAGAATATGGCATATTTTTCCATCTCTAAACTACCAGGCGACCCAATGGGCAGTGCAAGCAGGATGGCCATAGCTAGAGGGACCCACAGCCCTGCAGCCTGGGAAAGGCCTGCTGGGTCACTGCCCACTCTTCACAGCTCTTTGCCCAGGTCCCAGGACGCAGGTGCCCTCCAGAGGGGTAGTCCCAGAGACCCAACAAGTCATCCCAAGGGGTGACCTGAGAAAACGAGGCCAAACCTGCCAAGCCCCAGTCACGTGCCACACCCAGGTGACAACCCGTCTTCCTGGGCTCGAGAATAAATAAAACCAGGTCAGATTCGAGAAACAACTTCTTTAAACATTACTCGAAAGGTACAGTCCCCGTAGGAGAGACAGGGAGGCGACCCTGGTGATGACAGGAGGCCCCTGCCAAGGCCTTTTGCTGTAACCTCAACACCAACTCTTTCAAGCGAGCACACGTCACTTCAGAAACACGAAACATCCAGGAGGCAAGATCAAGTTTCCCACTCATCAAACCAGGTCATTAAAACCATTTTACTTCGGGCTTGAAATTCAGTTTCGGGAGCAGCTGCTGATCTGAGCCACGGCGGAAGCGGAACCTGGCATGACTCCAGGCGGGCTGCTCAGCCGGAGGAGAACCATAAATCTATTCGGGAAAGGCAAATGGACGCCTTGCTGGCCCTGGACAGTCGTGTGGATTGGCAGGGAGACGGCCTAGGACAATCCGAACCCTTCCTGGACTTCTGGGCAAGGAACCCAGAATCGCCCAAGGTAAGAGGCCGAGTCCACTCTGGGGCCCTGTACGGCCTTCCTCACGGCCAGTGGCTGGTCCAGCCTCACACTTGCCACCGCGCTGCCCCAGGGCGCACTAAGACCTCCGGGGCCAGGACTCCACACCAGCCCAGGCCACTCTCAAACCTAACCCTGGGGCAAAGGCCAGGCCTTTCTTGAAAGCTGAGGCAGAGCCTGGTGTCGCCTCCTTTCCTTACAGGAGATCGGGGCAGCGCACCTGCCTGGCTTTCACATCAAACAGCAAGTCCCAGCAGAGATGGGAACCGTTCTGCTCTTTAGCCCAGTGAAGAGGCTAAAGAGCAGAAATGATGCACGTGGGGGCCACCAGCAGCTGCTGGGAATTGAGAGCAAAACTTCTGTCTCGGGGCCCAGAAGCTGAGATCACAAGATTCACTTCCGCTTCAGGATGTGCCATTTAAAAGCTGTGTGACCTGAGTCAGACACTTAACCTCTCTGGCTTGGTCACATGGGGCTGATGACCTAGCTCCCTTGGCTGCTAAAACAAGGTACAAACAGCACAGACCGGCTCTGCTGCTGACGTGGTCCCCAGCTCTGGCCTCTATTTTTCAGGACACTGGAAAATACAGCATTGCCACATTCTTCAGAAAAACAACAAAAATCCCTCACGTGAGCAAGGAGGCAAGGCCGCCAGAGTCAGGGAGACCACACTTAACTAGCCATGTGGCCTATGATCATGATGGATACCACCCCTGAGCTGGTCAGTTTTCTCATCTGTGAAATGGGAATGACGCCGAGGACCCAGCGAGGTCACACCCTCAACCCTGGGGGCACTTTGGCACCTCACTATGTCTCCTCTCTCGCCAAGGTACCAGGCCACAGGGGACCGGGACTGGAAGAAAAGATACCCAGGGGCTCTGGGCACACAGAAGGCCCCACCAGGGAGAGCTGACGAGACAGGTCCTCACGAAGGGCGTGCCCCGACCCTCCAAACGAACAGAAACATCAGAACCAGAACCCTTCGCAAAACGCGACCAACGACCTCAAAGAACACTCAGTGAAGTGATATCAAGCCAATAACGACAATGGTAACAACAGCCATAAGAAGTGCTCATTAAGTGACACATGACCGCTCACGTCCCCACATCTGTCATGCGTGCGGTGGGCATTGCCAGAAGAACCGGGTGCGTGTTCGACGTTTGCCTGAACCCCTCAGAAGGCACCAAGCGCTCTCCGTGCAGACGTCTGTCGTGGCTTCCTTGGAACAGCTGTGCCCTCAGCCCTCTGGTCAGGACACCCGCACACCAAACCTGGTTTTCTCTGAGCGAGACCTGTTGGCAGCTCCCTCCCCGGGAGGTGACTGACAAGGGCAGACACAGGAAGTGTCCTCCAGGACAGAGGGGCAGTTAAGGAACACGGGCTTCCGTCAACGCAGCAGCTGTGTGGGGCAATGGAGGGCACATGCTAGCCCCTGCAGAGGTCGTGTCACCGCGGCCCACACCTCATGGTGCACCCGCGCTCAGCCCCAAGGATGGCAGCGCTTCCTGGGGCCCGGCGCCACGGCCTAGCGGACTGCCCCCTCCAAGACGGTGCAGCCATGGGCTCACACGGGACGTATGCGAACTGACTCCGGGAACCGTCGGAGGCCACAAAGAATGCAGTCCTTTCCAATTCCCAGCTCAGCTTGTGTGTGTTCACTCAGGTGTCAAGAGGTAACGGAAGCAAACCCAAGACCCTGGAAAGCAGCCTGACAACATGGCCTGAGTGCTTCAAAGCCACTAGTCGGCTAGGTCCACAGTCACGAGATAGTGACAACTGGCCAGATGGGTGCCAGCTTCACACATTCAATTCCCCAGAGCACAGCCTATAAGCAAGCGTCGCTCATGGGGACACGAGGACAATTTCCAGCCACCAACTCGGGCCAAAACTCCCAGTGGGAGAGGTGATCAGTTAGCAGCCCAGTGGCTCAGGCCTGGGAAAAGGAACCACCTCACAGGCTCCGCCAGCAGACAGCACTCAGGAGGCAACAGTGAGAGAGCCCCCTGAAAAGACAGACACCCAAAAGGGAATGGTGACGATACCACGCAGACAAAAGAGCGCAAGTGGCTAAAACACACGAGAAGTCGCCAGGAAAACACAAATGAGAATGAGACACCGTTTTTGCCCAATACTGCCTCAAAATTAGGGAGACTCAGATAACTGGGTGTGCGAGAGGAAGTGGGACAGGCGCTAGGATGCAGCAGAGGTGGCCTGAACTGTCAGCCACTGTTGCCGGGAAAGGGGGAACAAGGCAGGACTCGCGGGCAGCAGCTCAGAGCTGGGCCCTCCCTCGGCCCCGTGTGGTCAGGCGGGGCAAGCATCCTGGGCCAGGGGCCAGAGGCTCAGGGGAGCCAGCACGACAGACAGGAGTCACAGGCGGGACCCACGGGCCTCGGCCAAGGCAGGATGTGCACGGGGAGTGAGATCCACGGCACTTCCTGCTGGTCTGTCTGACATACCTGGCTGGTGCCCAAGGGCTGGCCGCACCATGTAAAAGCAAAACAAAGTTGGAAAGCACTGCTCCAGAAGAGGAAGGCCAGTCGGATTCACAACTTCCAGCTAAAGCCTGGCATGTGCCGGGCCCTCCCCGCAAACCCTCTCTGTCCTTGGGGAGCGTGCCCTTTGGTGGGCAGGAGGTAGGGAGGGCAGCAAGGGCGCTGACACTGAAGAGAGATTCCAAAGAAAGGCTGAGGAAGAGAAGACACTGGGGCCTGAGCAGCAGGGGCCCTGGGCGCCCTGTGAGGGTGGTTTGGGCCCAGGAGACGTGATCAGGAATCAGGAATCATGCATCACCACCCACAAGCATCGCCTAGCATCACTGTCTGGCTGGCCCGGATGACGGGTTTGTAATGGATAGAAGCCCCACTGTGAGGCCTCCAAATCCCTCAGAGCTCTATGGGACAGGGAGGCCCTGCGAGTGGCCCGTCACCGAAGCTCCATGGCCCCCAGTAAGGAGACACACACCGTCTGCCAGCCAGACATGAACGAGGGCAGCAGGGGACCGAGGGAACAGACATGGCCACCCTGGGGTGCAGTGACAAGAGCACAGGGCAGGCCCCGTGGCTGTGGTGCGGAGGCTTCCGGGAGCTGTGACCACAAACAGAGCTATCTCTGCTGACGGAGCACTTTCCATGGGTTGTGGGTGTGACAGGAGTCAATGAGGAGGGGACGAAGGGAACCCCAGGCGAGAGCTTGAGGGGTGCAGGCCTGTGCTGACCGTGGCTCTCGCTCGGGGGGGAGGTACCAGCAAGCAGCGAGCACACCGTGCTGCAGTTCAGACCCTGGGTGACGGGAGCTCAGCCACTGCGCAGACGGCTGCGTGGCGGGGGGATGAAGAGGGCAGGAGGCCCTGGGGCTGGACCTGCCCGCATGGGCTGACTGATGCCTCCCTGTTCTGTTTTCTACACGCAATCTTGTGACGCTGGGTAACAAAACCTGCATGCACGTCCTGAGTGAAAACAAGGACACGGGGCTCCCTCTTCTGATTTTCCCCTTCATTTTCTGCAGACTTCAGGAATCCTCCTGGACTCCGCTGTGAAACTGGCGTGTACGTGCATTTTTGGTCATGTTTGTCTGTGACCGGGCGGAAAGGGGAAGCAGCGACAGGCTCCAGAAGCCTCAGGCCCAGGATCCGGTGTTCAGAGCAGGGACGCTCGTTCCCTGCAGAACTGGCCAGCCTGCAAAGGGTGGACTTGGGGCCCCCTGACCCCAGCTGTCAGGACTGAAGCCAGCCCAGCACCGCCCACAGGGCTCATCAATGGCTGAATAAGTCCCAACACAAAACGCACGGCCCGCCTTGAAACAAATGGAGCTAGCGGTCCAGGCTGCAGCGTGGCTGAGGCCGACGGAGTCTGCGTGTGAGCTGCGTTCCCATGCCCCACCTCTACAACACCCCTCAGGCTGTCAGGAGAAAGTCTACTTACACAGAAGCCACTCTGGGAAGCCCTCTGCAGCCACCACCAACCTGTCCAGCTGACAGCCCCCAGGAGCCCACACAGACCCTGCGGCCTTGAACCCCTGCGGAGCCAGCTGGCCTGGGGTCCGTGATGCCTGCAGCCAGGAGACATTCGGACCCCAGCTCTGACGGAGGAGCCAATGCCGGCCCTTCAGAGCCACCTGGGGCCTTGACTATCCTCCTGGACAAGCAGGGCTGGCATGGAGGGAAGGTCCAAATTGCACAACACAACCGTGACCCTCACGTGGCAGAGGGCGAATCTGAGACCCACACGGTGGCCTCATCATGCAGCCGGTCCCCTCTCTACCGATACCCCCGCTCCCTCACAGCCGCCTGGCCTACGGGCAGTTGACACCAAGGAGGATTTGGAAACAGTAAGGCCTGCCTGCCACCCTGGCCCTCAGCTGTCAGAGGCACAGAACCTCTCTGTCTAGGATCACTGGGCGCCACAGGAATGTGGGGCGGCGGGCAGCCTTCCCGGGTCTTCAGGCTGGTGCAGGACCAGGTCCCGCTGGGCTCCGAGGCATCCTGCTGCACTGCCCCAGGCCGGCACCCTGCGCCCTCTAGTGACCTGCCCACCACACCCCTGAGCTCACCAGCCCCGAGGGACCCTGCCTGTAGCACATGGTGTGCTCACTCCTGTTCACATGGTGTGAACACTGAGCCCCAGGAGCAGTACTGGAAGCCCCAAGAAGAAGGCATGGAGGCGGGCGCCACATCCACTCAGAGCAGCCACTCACCGAGGCTGAGCTGCGTCCAGCGGATCACACACTTGGCAGTTCCTGTCACTTGAAAACATTTAGGCCTCAGTGAGTTCACAGGTGAGAGACCAAGACCAATTAAAAGGAGAGGTGGCAGCAAGAGCCATGTAAAAATGCCAGGATGAAGCGCAGTCAGACCACAGCTTTGGGGCACAGACCCTGGTGAGTCGCTCCCACCCCCAGGGGAGGAGGGGTCCGAAGCCTCGTGCCTTCCAAGCACAGCACCAACCCAACTTCCGTTGCCACCCTGGGAGCTTCACACCTGGGCACTGAGAGACCGATTCACCGGCCCAGCTCTCACCTAGGCTTACCCAAAGGGGGCGTTAACCTCGTCTGTTCAGAGACAACCAGGGACGCTCCCCACAGAGATGCTAGATGGTGGGCTAAGAGCGGGGAGAGCCACATGTCATCAGCCCTACAGTCCAGGCCAGAAGCCGCCTCAGAATCCTTCACACGGCTCCACTTGCTGCCAGGCGGAGCTGGCACAGATACCAGGTCGTGATTCTACACTCGAGTCCCTGGAGCAGCAGGACTCTGTGCCCAGGTAAGGGAGCAGCGTGGCCTCGTTCCGACCCCGGCGCAGTCTGAAGACAGAGGCACCCGTCACTGGCTGTCCTCGTCCCACTTGCCAGACCCACTGCGAGCTGAGCACATTTCTCTGGAACAAGCCGACATATGCAAGCGTCCAACATCAAAAATAGTGCAACCAAGGGAGGAAGGAACACACTCTTCCCGCTACACCTGCCTCACACCTCGCCCCACAGTGCCCCTGCCCTGGGACCCACCCCCGCCTGGTCTCCCTGCCCAGCCTATAGCAGTTCAACAGTCCCACCGATTGATTCTGAAAAGGGAGAAACGTCAGAAGATTAAAAACAGCAAAATCATGCCATTTCTGCTGACAAAACCCAGAAACCGCAGCCCCGTGGCCGGGAGGCTTGCCTGAGAAGCCCTTCCCCAAGTCTTTCAGGCCACTGGTATCTAACTCAGAATCTGTCTACAGATGGCACTCGTCCGAAGCTGAGAAAGCTCCGGAAGCTTCACTGAGGCCCCTCAGTTTGTGGAGAGCTAACTCCTGGGGAGCAGTAGATGCCTTCTGCCCTCTGTGCCCATACGGGTAAGAGACCCACCCGAAGCCACCATCATGTGATTGTTACTCAGGCCGGAAAGGGCACGTTCGAAAAACACTGTGACAACCACTGACCCCTTACTGGGTACAATCCCCACTTGGAAGATGACCCTAGCACCACTCTACGCCCCCAGAGCTGAAGCCAGGGGCTGGGGGACTTTGGCCAGAGCCCGACTGGATTTGGAGGCAGACATTTACCCTCCCAACTCCGGCAAAGACTTGAACGCTTGCCCTGTGTTTCAGAGTTCACCAACAGGTCACAAATAGAAAGGCCAGGCCCACTGGAAGCTGTGCCAGGCTTGACGCTATGCTGAGAAAATCTGCTGGGAAACCCAGGGGCTCACCCAGGGTGGGGAGCATTCACATCTGTACGAAATTGGAAAGGAGGCAGCCTGTCTCAGAGTGGGTGACCTCGGGTTTGAGGCTCAACTGAAGCTATGCTGATCACGTGACCTGGGTCGGCCACCATCCTTTGGGCATCCTGTCAGTGACACGAAGGGGCTGGACCAGAAGGACCCTCCAAGGTCTCGGTCCCACCCTGCGATACAACGGCCAGCTGTCTGCCAGCGCTCCCGGGATCATATACCACTGCAGAAAGGCCAGGGGTCCCCGGGATGGCACATCCCACTAACCCACAGAGTCGTGTCACACACCTACCCCAACACTCCAGACCAGCAGCCAGGAGCTATTTTTGTAAAGGGTCAGAGTGTTAGTATCTCACAGGCTTCGAGGGCCAGACAGTTGGTTGCAAAGACTCGCTGCTCTCGTAGCACAGAAGCAGCCACAGATGAGGCCCGTGTCCCAATAAAACTTTACGAATATAGGCAGTGGGCCAAATTTGCCTCTTGGTTTACTGTTTTACTCTAAGGCTGAAACTGAAAAAAGAATGTGCCGTAACAGCCAGCCTCATGGACTTCCTGATCCAATGCTGTTTGCCCAACACGACAGCAAACATGCTGGAAGCCTTGGTTTTGAGGGCTGGCGGCTACGGCAGAGTCACTGAACACAGCAAACCTCAGCTTCCTCAGGGGCAAAAAGAGGCCCGTGAGCCCTACCACGAATCCCACGGGGAAATGGAGCAGCCCGGGGTGGAGGGGGTGGACAAAGCACAGGACCCCTGCCTGCCGGGACCTGGACAGCACCATGGTGGAGAGTCCGCACGCGAGAGGAAACCACTGCGGAGGGCCAGGCCGCTCTCAGCTCGCCTGCTCTTGGCCCCTACAAGTCAGGCTGTGCTGACTGATACAGTCGGTGTTCTCTGCTGTCCGTGCTGTGCTAGAACCCTAAAATCGCCCTTCCAGATGTGGGGAGAATCACAAGGTCCCCAATGTGAAGCAGACTTTCCCCCTAAAACTCACTGTTTTAAACAAAAAGGGAAAAGGAAAAAGGAACATCCTGACCCACTTACCCTCCTCCATACCCTGGGGGTCCCGGTGGCACCACCCCCACCAGAAAGGGCAGCGTGAGGGGACGGCTGCCCTTAGATCAGCCTACCCTGGACTGCAGCCCAAAGTCAGGTGTCGGGCCCACGCAGGAGGGGACGGAGCAGCAGGACGGGGGCAGGGGCGCAGCCCACAGGGCTGGAGGAAACGCCAGCACCATGGCACAGCCCCCGCCTGCCCGGCATCCCCAAAAGGACCGCTCCTGACCCACAGGGCCTCCGGGCTACTGCCCACCTGGAAGAAAGCCCATCTTCCACACCAGTCCCCTTGGGGTCCCGGAGGGGACACAAAGAGCTAAACCCACCAAGGTAGAGAGATTCTGCCCCATCTGAGCTCATGGCCAGGGAAGCAGGGCCCATGTGCCTCCAGTGCCTACGGGTGGAGCCCAGCCCTCCTCATCACGCCCTGGGCCTCTGTTCAGTTTGGGTGGGGAGACGGAGAAGTCCTGCCACTGGGAAGGCTGGGCGGTGGTGACGGCCTGGAGAACGGAGCCACCTAGGGCAGAGCCCATGTCATTCCTGCTTCCCAGCTCCCATCCCCCACTGCTTGCACGCGCGCACACACACACGCACACACACCCAGCAAGTACTTTAGGCCACACATGGTACTTACTAATCCTCTCATCTTAGAGACCGGAGTCCTGACTAGGGCTGGGCTCCTGCACCTGCACTGCCGTGTCTACTCATCCAGGGTGGGGCCACCCCAGCTCTCCCTGCCCTTCCTGTCATCTGTACCCAGTGACCTGTTCAAGATCTTCCCTCAGGCAGGACCCAAGCCCACCTCAAATGTGGAAGCCACCATGTCCCCATTCTGTCACCTGTGACCAGGGACTCCTGCGCCCACCGATGGTCCAGCAGGTGTTGGAAGGCCTGCAGACCTAAAGTCTCATTTTAGTGTAGTTTTGAAGGCTCCAAGACTACCTCACACCCATCAGGATGGCTACGATCAACAAGCAGAAAATAACCAGTGTTGGTAAGCATGTGGAGTAGCTGGAATCCTTGTGCATTGCTAGCGGAAATGTAAAATGGTGCAGCCACTGCGGAAAACAATCTGGAGGAGCCTCAAAAATTTAAACAGAGAATGATCATATGATACAGCAATCCTGCTTCAGGGTACGTACCCAAAATAACTGAAAGCGGTGTCTTGAACACTTTTCCATGTCCACATTCACAGCAAGATTATTTTATAGCAGCCAAAAGATGGAAGTAACCTAAGTGGCCATTGATGGATGGATGGATAAACAAAATGTGGTCCGTGCATACGACGGAATATTATTCAGACATAAGAAGGAAGGAAACTCTGACACCTGCTAGAACATGAATGAATCTTGAGGACGTTATGCTGAGTGAAATAAGCCAGTCACAAAAGGACAAATACTGTGTGATTCCACTTACATGACGTCCCTAGAGGAGTCAGCTTCATAGAAACAGATAGTAGATGGTGGTGCCAGGGGCTGGGAAGGGGGGATGGAAGTTAGTGTTTAATGGGGACAGAGTGTCAGTTTGGGAAGATAAACAAGTTCTGAACATGGATGGTGGTGATGGCTGCACAACTATGTGAATGTACTTAATACCACTGAGCTGTGCACTTAAAAATAGTTAAGATGATAAATTTTGTTACGTGTACTTTACCACAATTAAAAAAAATTTTTTTGAATGTTCTGAGAGGTTCCAGGAAAAGACTGGTGCTGATGGGTTGCAGGGTTCCCAAGGCCGCCTTATCTCGGCCCCTCCCCCAGTCCTGTCAGTCACGAGATGGAGCCCCCAGTGGAGCCCCCCTCAGTGAGCCCAGGAAGGGGCTGAGGCCGTTTACACCGCACAGAGCGCAGCAGCCACCCCACCTCAGGCGGGCTTCCCTGCACGATGGAATTAGCCTCAGCTCCCCACCCCAGTACCCCTCACCATGCCCTGCAGCTGCTCCGCCCCCCCCCGCCCCCCCACTCTCGCAGATCTCACAGGCACTTCCCCAATCTCCCCAGGCTTGGCCTCTTCCCCAAAGTTTCAGCCTGCCCCACTACCAGTGGGTACCTCCTGCCCATCGCCCGCTGAGTTTCTCCCTCCTGGTGTCATTGCGTGTGGCTGTCACTGCCATGACCCCGGTCGGCCTCCCCCATGGGGACATGGGCGCCGCAGGGTGAGGCCGAGCCGGTCTGCCCACCAGGAAGTACCACGTCAGTCTGATCACCAGGACACGGAAGCCACGTGCACGTGCTCAGGCAGGGGCAGGGTGACGTGGGCCAGGATGAGGTGGGCCACCCTGTCACTCCTGCCCAGATAGAGGCCAAGGGGCTCCGGGAAGGACTGAGTCCTGACATACCTTTGCCCGGGCCCCCCTCACCCAGGCTGGACGACAGAACCCCCAACCTCACGTCCCCAGGGAATAGTGTGCTCACTATTGCGGAGGGCGTCTGGCCCCTGGAGGCTGCCCTGCTTCCCCACACCCACACGCTGAAGCACAGCCTGAAGGTAGAGACCGAGCCACTGCGACCTGGGCTCCAGGCCTGGCTCCTCACACTCCAGGCCTGGCTCCTCACACTCCGCCAGCAGCAGCCACCAGCCCAGTGGACCCAGCAGTTACTCCAGGCCCAGGTGGACATGTCTCCAGAAACTCAGCCAGCACTTCCTGCCCCTGCCCACTCCACTGCCGCTGCCTGAGACTGCTGGAGGGATGGAGAAGGGGGACACACCGGGGGAGCCAGCTCCCTCCACCACAGTGCAGGGGGCGTCCCAGGAGGAAAGCTGCCAAAGAAACTGGGGTGAGCCATTTCTTTATTGAAAAAAGAAATCCTTAACGACAGAGGCACAGGCGCAGACGCTTTCAATTCTGAAGGGCTGTACTTTCTGAGGTCTTTTGCAGGACACACCTGAGGGCAGGAGCAGTCAGCGTCCACACAGACCACTGCGCCTCAGGGAGACAGCCAGTGGCTTGGCCCCCAGGCTGTCCGCGGGAGTGGCTACAGCCAGGCCACCTCCTTCAGGGATGGGCCTCCTTGCTAAAGCACCCACCCTGAGTATCTCAGTCAGACACACGAAGCAGCCAGGAGAAAAGCAAGGAGCAGATGCCCCCACTCCCCCACAGGCCTGAGGTAGCAACGGGGCAGCTGGGAGGGCACATTCTTGGGCCACGCGCCTCGTGCCAAGCCTCAGTCTCCCCTCTGAAAGAACGAAGGGAACAATGACGACAGTGCAACATGCCGGCAGATTCACGGCCCTCCATCCCCTGGCAGAGCTGCCCAAGGCGGGCTGGACCTCCAGGACCTCCTGTTGTGGAGCGCGCCTGCCCACGGGAGAGGCTGACTCAGGGAGACGCTGAACCCACAGGCGCTGTCTCAGGCTGAGGCCCCTCTGTCCAGGCTTGGCCAGCAGCCAGCGCACCCCCTGTCCAGAAACTGGCCAATACCAGTGCAATAAAGGAAACCTGGCACCCAACTGCCCCAGGCCAAGGTCACAATCCAAGAACTGGAGTAAGAAAGGCTGCTGCTCTCACAGCCGCCACATCCGTCCGAAACCACCTTCAACCTGCGTGTCAGGACGCTGGCAAGAACCTGATGACAGCCACTCCCTAGGACAAGGTGGCACCCCAAAAAGATGTGGGCTATGGAGCCGCGCCAACAGTGCCGAGGGTACCCATGTGCCACAGACATGCAGGAAGTCTCCTGACGACACCTGCCTTCCCTCCATCCAAGGGTCACTCCAGAATCCTGCATGACGTGACTCTCAAACACCCTGCTCAGGCCAGACCATCGAGTCCAGTGAGTGAAGACACTTGTGTTGTAGCCAGAATCAGGAAAGGCTAACAAGGTCCCGCACCCCCAACTAGACACAGAAGGGTGGCCCACCGCCTTCCCACATGGGTCTCCTCGCCCAGGCCTCCCCGCCTCCCGCCTGCCCTCCTAGACCATCCACCCCCACAGATCAGACCCCATCCCTCCTGGGCCTCGACTGTGACACCTGCAGCCTCCGACTCCACTCAGGACACACAGGGACGACAGGATACCTCTCACGGCACCTTAGCCCCTCTGCACAGACTCAGCTCAGACAGGGGGCACGGCTCTGCACACCCAGGAACCCTTGGATCAGTGCAGAACTGGAGGAAAGGAACCTAGTAAGACCCATGTTGCAGAAACCCAGCCACTAAAAAGTGAAGCTTAGCACTGAGGGGAAACACAGATTCACACAACATCAGGGAAGAAGTGAGACCTCAGATTATACAAGGACACCACTGGGATGACACTGTGACCAGACGTAAGACAAAGGCAGGCACCGAGGGGCCCACAGCAGCCATGGGAACAGGGAGTTGCTACTCTTAGGTATTTTGCCAGTTTTCTACACTGAGCTACATACTGCTTTTATGGTAACAATTAATAAACTTTTCATGTGTCACTTTTAAACAGGGGTTCGGTGACCCCATGAACTTCACTAACATGCGAGACTGCCTCCCTTCCAGAGGAGCTGTGGCGAGTCACAAATGCGCCCCATGACCAAGTGATGCAGCCGTGGCCAGGGCAGAACCCGGCCCAAGGATATAATTAGCAGCGGACTCCGTGCAGCCACTGGCGTGGGAACAGGAGGGCTCTCCTCTGGGTGGTTAAGGTGGACACCAGCTTTTGTATTAAAAAGTAAAGTGGCAAAACCACCATTTGCCGTGGCTGTCTGTGTCAGTCCCTGCACTGCAGGTCAGGGGTCATTTGGAGGAATTGTTCTCAAAAGCGTCCCTCTAGGCTCTGGAGTGACCAGGAGTGGCCACACTTCGCTAGAGATAAGATCTCAGACTATGAAGCTCGCAGACCAAGGAGAAAGTCATAAAAGCAGGGAGCAAGGCCCTGAAAACAAAGGAATGGGGAAGGCCAAACCCTGAAGGCACAACACGGGCTGCCAGCTGGGCCCGGGAGGCAGGGCGCCTGCCCTGGAGAAGCAGATTCTCAAAACAGGGTCTGCTCTGACCCAGAGCCATAGCGAATGGCAGAAGCGGCCTTGTTTTTCAAGGACTCCCCAGAGATGTCACAATCCCTGTGTGATGTCAAAACTGCCTCAAGGGTGATGAACTCTGGCCTTGCAGATGAGTCAACAGAGGATGGGTTTCTGTGAGCAGCCTGCTGTTTACACACCATCACCGAGGAGAAAAAGCATAAAAAGCATGCAGCCGGAAGGAAGGCTGAAGGGTTCCTGTGGCAGGCAGGCCCCTCACACTGCCTTGCAGCCTCCTGCACAAACCACCAGCACTCATCCCAAGCCACGGGGCGTTCACACTCTCCAGCACCTATGAGACCAGAGCCTTCTGGGAGGGACTCGCTCCACCCAGACCCATCAAGTGCCCACCTTAAAACACACCAGCAAACTGAACACCTAGGCCCTTGGGCAGAAGGCCGCACTTCTGACCCGTGGGCTAGCCTGCTCGCCCCACCACCAGGCCCAGCACAGGCCTTCGGAGGGGTATTCGGGTTGAATCTGATGCCAGCTGGGAGATTCCTTCCAGTGACTCGATCTCCCAGAGCCTCCAACCCGTTTCCTCATCTGAGAAATGGAGAGGACCGCTCCGCCACAGGGTGATGGGACCACACGAAATAAAGTGTGCAGCTCGGGCCCGCGCTGGTATGTCGGCCTCGATCCACAGTGGGTGACAACTGTCATCTGTGGGCTCTCTTGGGGGAGGAAACACAGTCCAGACACAGCCAGCAACTTCAGGCATTTGCAGGGCCACTCATGTCACCAACACTCCCCAGGAACCTGAAACACTGGCATTTTAACTAGGACCCCAGATCACAGTGGGACTCCCTTTCATAGCTGTGTCTCCACAGCTCAAGCTCCGTCGCAACTGAAAAGGCAGCCTGGGCCAGTAAGGACAGTCCATACAACCTTGGGCAGGTGACACTGCTCCTCGGAGCCTCAGTGCCCCCAACACACCCTGGGAACTATAAGCTGGCTCTTCTGCCAAGGTTGTCAAGAAGATGACACACGGGGCCAGCCCAGTGGCTCAGGCGGTTGGAGCTCTGTGCTCCTAATGCTGAAGGCTGCCGGTTCGATTCCCACATGAGCCAGTGGGCTCTCAACCACAAGGTTGCCAGTTCGATTCCTCGAGTCCCGCAGGGGATGGTGGGCTCCGCCCCCTGCAACTAAGATTGAACCCGGCACCTTGAGCTGAGCTGCCTCCCAGATGGCTCAGTTGGTTGGAGCTCAGTTGGTCCTCTCAACCACAAGGTTGCCGGTTCGACTCCTGCAAGGGATGGTGGGCTGCGCCCCCTGCAACTAGCAACGGCAACTGGAGTTGAGCTGCGCCCTCCACAACTAAGACTGAAAGGACAACAACTTGACTTGGAAAAAAAGGCCTGGAAGTACACACTGTTCCCCAATAAAGTCCTGTTCCCCTTCCCCAATAAAATCTAAATAAAATAAAATAAAGTGAACTTATAAAAAAAAAAAAGATGACACGTGCCTGGATGAAGGGTTTACAGGGGCCGGGGTCACAGCCAGGAAGGGCAACGCCAGCCAGTCCTAAAGGTGGTCTGTTTACAAAGCAGACATGGCTGGCAAGAAGCTGCCCTGCTTAGGGCCAAGTGGGGCACCCCCCCAGGAAGGAGAGACAAGCCCTCCCCCTGGGGCCTGGCTGTGGGAGGGGAACAGAGGCTAAATTAAGGCTCCTCCTGCCACCAGTGCCTGGGCTGACATCCACACAGCCACCCCCTGAGCAGCAGGCCAGCAGCCCCCAGCATGGCTCCAGAACAGTCGTGAAGTCTTCACTACAGGCCTCCTGCACCTCCTCCCCCTACACACCCTTCCCCAGGACACAGCCCTCCAGCCACCCCCACCCCCAGCCTCCCCAGCCCCGAGTACCCAGCATACCTGGACCCCTCCCTTAGCAGACCTCGCTCTGCCATCTCCCAGAAGCGCGGCTCTCAATCGGCAGCCTTTCAGGTGGTCTGTCCCACACTATCAGGTTGCCCATTTTATGTTCTTCCTGATGCTGACCGCTAACCAGCTCTTCACGTTGGTTTCTGTGCCACTCTTCATTATCTGTCTCCTGCCTCTAGCATGTCAGCTCATGACACGAGGGGCCTGCCTTGGTCACTTGGGAATGTCCAACTCCTGAGGAGCGGCCCCGCAGCGACCAAGCGTTCAGTCCGATTCAGGCAGATGCAGGAGCCCAGGCTCCCTGACTCCACCGGCTCCGCTCTAACCTCCGGGCAGGGACTAGCTCTAAGTAGAGGCACCAAGGGCAGAGGAGGGGGTCAGGGCTGTGCTGAGGGGCACACACACATGCCAACAGGAGCCCCACCGTCCTAAATAGGAGGATCTAGAGCTCAGAGAGGGCCAAGGGCTGGGACCCTCACAGCTGTGTGGAGAAGGTGCCGAACTGGCAAGAGTCAGGCGCCGGCCCAAGGCTTCCCGCACGTAGAACTGAGCTTCAAATCCAGGTGGGCTCCAATCCCCAGGCTTCTTAGGTCCCTCCCTAGGCCCTCAATTTTTTCTGAACAACCTGCTCCTCTCTACCAAGGAGATATAACCCAGGAGAGGAAAAGATCACCCAGCAACAGAGCTCACCAAATCCAATGATGAAATGCCCAGGTGGTCAAGGCAGGTGCCCCAGGGAGGGTCACTGCCTCAGAGTGGTCACGGAATACTTCTCTGAGCAGGCAAGTGAGGTGATCTTGGAAGGATGAGTTGTGTCTTTTCCCCCGGAAGTAACCCAGCAAAAAAGGAGATCCACAGGACTCCCTCAGGACTCACTAGAGCTTTTATATTCAAGGAAAAACTACACAGAGCCC
Source organism: Rhinolophus ferrumequinum (assembly GCF_004115265.2). Lineage (NCBI taxonomy): Eukaryota > Metazoa > Chordata > Mammalia > Chiroptera > Rhinolophidae > Rhinolophus > Rhinolophus ferrumequinum. The sequence goes on from NC_046301.1 coordinate 51,264,429, forward strand.
AAATCTGGATGGTTGGCAGCTGCATGTATTACCACACCTTCACCTTCCACTACGTTCCAGGCAGGCCACCAGTTCTGCACAAAGGCAGCTCAGACTTTAGAGCCCTCTGGAGAGAGAAACCATGGGGACTTCTACGGGGGTTGCTCCAATAGTGAGGATGACAAAAAGCTCCTCTCCGTTCCTCTACCACATCTGAATCTGTACAAGCCTCTTCCCAATTAAAAGTAAAAATAGGGCCCAGCCCGGTGGCTCAGGCAGTTGGAGCTCCGTGCTCCTAACTCTGAAGGCTGTCGGTTCGATTCCCACATGGGCCAGTGGGCTCTCAACCACAAGGTTGCCAGTTCAACTCCTCGACTCCCACAGGGGATGGTGGGCTCTGCCCCCTGCAACTAAGATTGAACACGGCACCTTGAGCTGAGCTGCTGCTGTGTGGCTCAGTTGGTTGGAGCGCGTCCTCTCTACCACAGGGTTGCAGGTTCGACTCCTACAAGGGATGGTGGGCTGCGCCCTCTGCAACTAACAACGGGCAACTGCACCTGGAGCTGAGCTGCGCCCTCCACAACTACGATTGAAAGGACAACAACAACAACTTGACTTGGAAAAAGCCCTGGAAGTACACTGTTCCCCAATAAACCAATAAAATCTTAAAAAAAAAAAAAAAAGGAAAAGGAAAAATAAAAAGCCTCTCTACAAGTTGCCATTGGCAAACCATATAACCACAGCTAGGGTTTCCAGGCGGAATTCCGCCCGTTCTCAGGAATTTTTTTCGCTTTCCTGTTCCCGAATCCCAAAATATAAACTGTTTTCTGCTCTCCACAATGAATCGTTTCCACAAAGTGACGGCCGATACCACCTGGGTTCAAGGAACCTATTTTCTTGATTTCTCGACCAACTTTTCTCGGGATTCAGAAATGGAAAAGCGAAAAAAATTCCCGAGAATATGCGGGAATTCCTGCCCGGAAACCCTAGCATAAATTAAAAAAATGTCTAAGAGATACATTGTGAGTAGTATGTATATTTCCCACTGTGGGTATTACTGGGTTCAAAGAGCCGATTTTCCCGATTTCCCGACCAACCTTTCTCGGGATTTGGGAACGGGAAAGCAAAAACAAAAATTCCTGAGAACGGACAGGAATTCCCACCTGGAAACCCTAACCACAGCGCGAGAAAATAGAGAACACTAGATGCTATTGACAGAGCTGTGCATCGGAGGTTTGTTAATAACCAGTACACTGCTCTGGTCACGCAAACGAGTTCTTCAAGTTGCCTTCCCCATGCCTAGCACCCAAGACTACCAAGAGCACCCAAGCTGCCCTTGTATCAATCAGCCCAGTTCACTACACTGCCCAACAGGTATGACTAAATACAAAAATTGCCAAGTCACTTAAATTACCAGACAGCTTCTGAGAAAAACACAACTTTAGGTCACCCCCAATTTTAGCCCAGCCAGCCAAGTTGGCCCAGATGGCTTGGAGAAGTTCTTCAAGGGAGCCACTCTTAGCGATCAACAGAGCAGGGCTCCATGAGGGACCAGCCTGAGTCTGCAGTTACCTTCACCCTCACACAAGGAAGATCGAGCTTAGCTAGGGGATGTAACCAACACCCTAAATTAAAAATAGCAGCGTGACAGTATGAGGTGGACGCACAGGCGGGCCTTCCGGACGACTGGATGAAGTGAGGGCAGCATGACAGGGAAGGCGGAGCTCCTAACCCACAGGACCAGGTATCAAGTTCACCTTATTTACATGACTCATGAGCTCTCCCCCAACTATCTCTAAGAAAGTCTGCCTTCCTGCAGGACAAGTCAGAATCTCCCAGGGAAAAAGACTCAGGGACAGAATTCCACAAGGAAGGCAGGCTCCAGCCAGCCACTGTGACCTTACCGCCTCCTCCGCCTCCCCTGCACCAAGGAGTACCTTAGCCTCATCTTAGGGAATCCTTCCGACAAGGTGAGAACCTGCTCTTCTAGAAAAGCTGAAGTCCATTTCTATTACAGAGAAACTGAGACGCCAGGACAGGAAGGAAATTGCCCAAAAAGGTAGAAAGAAGCTTGGGAAGGGTGGGCACTGGGGAAGTGGTGGAAATGAACGAGGAAGAAATTCCCAGCTTAGCTAATGGTGCTGAACAAGTCTGGGGCAGGAAGAAAGCCGCATTCCTTCCTAGTTAGTCTGTCTCCTCACCCGCCAGAGGCGCCCCCATCCCTGATACACAAACACACACACACACACACAGAATGGGATCTCCCCACCACCTGTAACTATGAAGCCCCCACTTTCCAGGCAAGGAGGTAAAGAGCTCCCAAACCACCTCCCCTCAGGACCTCACCACTGGGCACCTACAACTTCTGTTCCAACACAGAGGGAGGGCGCCATGACACCAATAGAAATGGGAAGAAGCAGGTTTTTGACAACGGCCCCAGATGTGCCCCAAAGTCAGGCCTCAAAGAAGGTGCACAACAGCTTCTTCCCCATCGCCTGCCCAGGGCCAGGTGGCAGAACTGAAAGCCTTGAGCTTCCCCCAGATGGGCCCAAATCGGCCCCTGAGAAGTTTGAGAGTCAGCAGCCAGGTGCAGTAGCCAGAGCTCCCTCCCTCCCAAGTTGCCCACTACTGGTTCCTAGCCTGGGAAAGGCACCCTGCCAGAGGCCCCCCCCCTACATACACAGCTTCTTCCCCCCAAAACACTTCCAGTCTCCGAAGGTGTCCAGTGAGACAGGGTCACCTCGGGGGGAGGTGACAAACTCCCCTTCCTAAGAACCAAGACTAAGTCCAACTCCAGGGGCCTCACTGGAAAAAGTCAAAGACCGCCCCCGTACACAAACGGAACACGACCCCACAGGTACCCCGTCAGCGGTCCCCACTGACCCACCCTGCCAGAGACCCAGGAGGAGAAGCCCCAAGCCCCCCAGTCTCCTTCCCCCGACCAGGTGAACAGAGCAGACGAGGTCCTGCCCAGGTGCCGAGTGGGCCGGGAAAGGCCCCGTACGCCCCCAGGACCAGGCGCTCAAGTTCGAGCCCCGGGCCGCCCGCCAGTGTCGCCTCCCAGCGCCGATAATGAACATGGTGCCCCGCTGGGCCAGGGACCCGTGAGCAGCACCCCGGACGCCGGACCCCGCGCCCCCACGCCGGAACGCCAGGCGAGGGGCGCGCGAGGCCGGCCTGCGCCCCGACGTCCCTGACCGCCGCGCCGGGTCCGCGCTACTCACCTGGCTGGCGCGATAGCTCTCGAAGGCTCTCAGAGCACTGTCGGTGAGCTTCACGTGGAACACAGACACTTTGCTGCCGTCGCTCACCCTCCCACAGGACAGCCCGTAGCTCCGACCCTCCTTCAGCGCCGCCATCTTGCGACCATCGCTCCCCGCCCCCCCTTCCTGGCTCCAGGGCCGGCGCGCCGGCCACGCCCCACCCCGCCGCCCGCTGACGCGCTGCATTATTCATGACTTCTGGCCACGCCCCCAAGATCCCGCGAGGCCTAGTCGGCGTCGCACGGCCCGCCGACGTGCTGCATTATTCATGATACATAGCTGGCCACGCCCCCTGCGGGCCGGGCCAGGCCTACAGTCACCGCCTAGGTATCCTCACATTCAAGACAATCCTGGACTTCCGCTTCCCGGACTCCACCCCCACACGCGCACCCCTCCAGGCCCCCGCCCATATATGTATTATTCATGAGCCTGACGCAGCCAGGCGCTTCGAAGCCCCGCCCCACCGGGCGCTGACGTGATGTATTATTTATGAGGTCTCACCAACCCTTCAGTCTTTGGCTTCAGTTGAGAGCCGCAGTGTGGACGTAGAGGGGCCAGGCCAACGCAAAACACGTGGAGTACGGGGCGAGCGGCTGTCCGGGTGAGTGGGCGTGGCTATGCAAACAACGCGCGTTGGACGCTGTGTTGGGCTGGTGGACAGATGTGATTCTCCCCATCTGGGGCTTTTAGAGGATTGAGGAACCGGTCAGCTTTGTTCATAAGAGTAGACTTTTAATAGAATAAAATCCAACATCACCATGGGCCCTGAGAGATGGTGGCTGTCCAGCTCCCCCATTGAAAAAAATAAATTATATATTGTCATTGAAAAAAATAAATTATATATTGTAAAATTAACCCATATAAAGTGTAAAATTCAGTGGCATTTAATACATTCACAATGCTATGCAGCCACTATCTAGTTCCACAACATTTTTATCACCACAAAAGGAAACCTACTCCCCTCTCCCCAGCCCACGGCAAACACTAACCTACTTTCTGTGCCTACGAATCATACAATATGTGACGACGTGTGTGTGTGTGTGTGTGTGTGTGTGTCTTCTTTCACTCGGCATGGTTTCAAGGTTCATTCACATTGTAGCATGTTAGTGCTTAATTCTTTTTTATGGCCGAGTAATATTCCACTGCACAGACTGACCACATTTTATTGCCCGTTGATGGACATTTAGGTTGTTTCCACTTTTTCACTATTACGAATAGAGCTTGTGTGAACATTCATGTACAAGTTTTTGTGTGGATGGATGTATTCCCTTCTCTTGGGACTATACCTAGAAGTGAAATTGCTAGGTCATATGGTTAATTCTGTTTAACCTTTCAAAGAACTGCCAGACTATTTTCCACAGAAACTGTACCACTTTATTAAGCTCTCCTGGTACAGGTGGGGAAACTGAGGCTGAAGAACACTGCTGGCTTGCCCAGGCAAGGTCCTCCTGGACTCCCTGGCCTCCCGACCTGTGGAAAGCTCTTAAGTCATTTTCTTTCTCCCTTTAATCTAATTACAGACTGTGGTCATAGGATGGATTTTGATGGATGAGAGGAAGGTGAAGTTCAGGGACTTTCTATGTCCCTGCACAGATGATCTCATTAGTTTTGCCACTGCCACCCGCCACTGCCAGGTCAGCACTACCATCTATTTACATGCCCCTCCCTCCCAGCCATGAATGCTGAGGCTCTGTGCTCAGTGCCAGGCACCCACAGCTGCCTTTTATGGTGGGTACAGTGGCTTGGACCCATCTGCCAGACAAGGCAACTGTGGCTTGGAGAAGATAAGAGAATTAGAAACACTGCAACTGTGGGCTGCACTGCTTGTTAACAAGTATTTCTCCACTTTATACTCAATGTCCAAGTGGCTCCCAACAGGACCCCAGGAATAATAATGGAGGAATCACCAGACACTGACATACTCTTCAAAAGTCTCTAAGAACTAGGTCATCTAAGAAACTGCAAGCTAGTTCATCACCTTGGGGTGGCACCTCGACACATCCTCCACCTTGCAAACTCACTGCAGAAGCTCTAGCCCAGGGGTGTCCAAACTGCGGCCCGCAATCCATTTTTAATTGGCCCGCAGCAAAATTCCAAAAATATATTTAGTTTACTTAAATAAACCAGGTGAGGCAATACGTACTTCACCTCGAGTGAGTGGCCCGGCTGTTTGTGTATTTTATGGCATATGGCCCTTGGTGAAAACCACTGAAAAAAGTTTGGCCACCCCTGCTCTAGCCTTTGCACTGGCTATACTGCTGCCGCCCACACACGGGGGCTGTTGGCTCATTGCACAGCCAGACCCCTGTAAATGCTGGTCTCAGCGAAGCCCCCAGTTAGGTCCCATCAGGGTCCCCATTTTCAGAAAACAGAAACAAGAAAGGTTAGGGTCACAGGTAGTTACCCCAACGCGTCAGGAGTGTGAACTCCTTAAGAGTTCACAGCTGGGTGCCCTGGCTTTCACTCCACTTCTCCAGGCCTGTTTCCCCCTCCGTAACGAGGGTCTGCTGCAGCCCAAGTGGAGACACCCCATGCTGCCCCCTGCTCCAGCTTAGCCCCAAGTGGCGGTGAAAGAAGGCTCCGGAGCCAGCAGAGTGCGGGGTGGGAGGCTTTATTTCACTGGGAGAGGGGAGAGCCTGGACAGAGATGCAGCAGGCTGGGCAGGAGGGGTTGGCACTTGGACAGGGAATGTATGGGGGAAGGGCTGCCCCCAGGCCTGTTGGGAAAGAGAAACTGAGGCTGGCCCCTGTTGAGACCCAACCCAGAGGGGTGGGAGTGGGCATTGGGTCTGGAGGAATGAGGGACCCTCCCTTCAGGCTGGACATGGGGCCCAGGCCCTGCCTCACTTTTCTCATATTGGGCCTCAGTCCCTCCTGCTCGCTGGGCCATGCGACCCCCAAACCTGGCTGTCCCCGCCCCACAGGAGGGGGCTAGGTCAGAGAGGGCAGTGGACAGGGAGCCTGGGAAAGTTAGGGAGCTCAGGGTGGGGTCCATGGTGCTCAGAAGGGCTGGCGGCCACCTGGGTGATCAGTTCCTGGCAGCGATGACCACAGAGAGCGCCACGCCCCCCAGGGCAACAGCAGTCGCCCCAAACAGCCACTTCCATGGTATGGACTGTGGATAAAGGGAAAGGAGGAGGAGACTGGAGGGTAATCAACACTGATGTCTTGGGCCTCAGATACCAACACAGTTTACACAGGACTCCCAGGAAGCCCCTGCCTGACCCTGCCTTCCTGGCCTCCTGGCAAACTCCTACTCATGCATCAAAGCTCAAACCAAATGTCACCTCCTCTGGGACACCTCCCCTTCTCCTCTGGAAGAGCCATCACTCCCCACCCTAAGTCCTACAGATTGTGTTCCACCTTCTGCTCTGGTCCTGGTCAACAGGGCTGAGGCCGCTCTGTGTCTCCAGCATGTCCAACATAGCCAGGTGAGGACATCAATATTTGCAAAATAAAGAACCTGCCTCTGCGTGGTCTGCCCTGCCCAAGGCCCTGGCCCCTCCTCCGGGAGCCTCCCTACCCGCCAGCCCCAGCTCACCCAGGCACCCTTGCCAGGACACTTGGCGGGCAACCGGCTGGGGTTGCCCAGCATTTTCCGGTACAAGGCAGTCTCCGTGCTTCGCTGCGCCGCATGCTTCTTCACCAGCTTCGAGAGCTCCGCGTGGATCGTCTGGGAAAGGTGGGCAACATTTGGGCTAAGAGCATGCAGCAACAGCAGCCAAGGTGACCTGCCATCGCTGGTGCTCTGCCTTTCTGTCGCCCTGGGTCACTTTGGGGCTGGGACCACTGGGACACGGGGATTCCGTCTGCCCCTCTCTGGGCAGCAGCAAAGTGGGGGCTGCCATCTCCATCCCTCTAGGGAGACCGTGGATGGGGGAAAGCACAAGGTGGCCAGGAAAGGAAGGTTCTAGGATTAGAAAACTAAGGATACTGGCACTGGCCAAGCTGGCAGCGCCCTGGGCTTCTGGGACCACTGGTTGGGGGTGAGCCCAGACTACCTACGTAGGGATCATGAGTCTCTCAGCCAGCTGGCTGGGGCCCTTCAGCCACCTACCCCGACGCTGTTCAGGAAGAAACACCACAAGGAGAGCCACAACAAGAAAGACCAGGGGCACACGACCGAAGGGACTTCCCAGACAGGCCAGTAGGGCAAGTCCCCAGGGCACCCCAGTTCTGCTCACCTTGTTGGAAGGTTCTAGCTTCAGGGCCGCCCTCAGGATGGGGATGGCCTCACTGTACTCGCCTTGCTGGGCCAGTACCTATGGAAGTCAGTACATGGCATCACTCTGGACCCACGTTGGGCCATGCTTTCTTTCACAAAACCTACTCTGCCAGGATCCTAGCCACCCTGACAAGTCCCAAATCTATCTCGAGCAATAGCTCCAGGGGTTCAGCCACCCCAGGATGCTCTCCTGAGCCCTCACACTCCATGAGCAGCCCACTACTGGGTTCAGTGTTGTCCCTGCAATCTATTCCTCCTTCTCTGAGTGTCTGTCTCTGCCTGTGCAGGAGACCCGGGTGCCCAACGCGCCTCTTCCTCCCTCATCACCTTGACTGGATATTTCCAAAGTTCTGGCCACGGTGCAAAACTCAGAGCTAGCACTTGACTCAAGCAAAGCAATGAGATACAGCCTGAAACAGGCTTGTGTCACTGGGAGAGCAGGTGCTAAGGGGGGAGGATGGAAGCCTGGAGCTTTTGTGGGGCAGGAGGGAGCATGTTGGTCACCCCCAAGAGAGGAGCCTGCCTGAGAGGGAAACTGACAGCAGACAGACACAGCATTCCCACAACACTGCTAATGCCTGATCTAGTAGCTCTGCCTGAAGCCAGAAACCCAGGACTTGACAGTGCCACAAGCCATCAATCCCTACTTTTGCTTGAATTTGAGTGGGTTTCTGTGACCTTCAACCAGCAGATCCAAACATGTGCGTTATACAAGCAAACAGTCCCACAGCCCCCAAAAGGATTACAAACCCTTGAGAAATAGGGATGACATCGTCTTCCTCCCCACATTTCTATGCAGAACTCTATACACAGCAAGTGCTTAAAAAATGCTGGCTAGAGAGAGACCCTACTCAAGCCTCTTACAAACACACTAGGTGACCCAGCACTTGCTTGCACCTCAGTTTTCTCGGTTTACTGCTAAAAGGTACTGAAAAGTCTCCCCGCTCCGCCCCATCCAGGGTTGCTATATGAGAATAAACAGATGGAGGCAAAAGCAATTAAGGTCAAGTCCATGCAGGCCAAATTCTCCCGTTTCACCAGCACTTACTGAGCACCTACTGTGTGCCTGGCCCTCTTTGCGGGTTAGAGATTTAGCAGTGAGTCAGACAAACACAATCCCCACTACCCAGCGGGGTAGATGGACAAGAGACTTGAGACCTCCATGTGATGACGATGACAAAGGAAATATAAAGACGGCAGGGGGTCAGGGAGGGGGCAGCAGGAAGGGATTCCCAAGGAGACATCAAAGACCTGAAGAACGCAAGGAAAGAACCAATGGAGGTACCTGGGGCATGAATGTCTCAGGCAGAAAGTATACCCTATGCAAAGGCCCTGGGTGGGAGAGATCTGACCTAGACGTCAAGCAGTCAGCAGGCTGGGCAGGATGGAGAAGCAAGACGTAAAGTAAAAGGTGATGGCAGGAAGAAGAAGATTAGATGGCTCAAAGTCCCAAGGGCTGCAATAAAAACTCGGCTTTTGTTCCACGGGAGATAACAGCCATGAAGATTTGTATGTAAGGAGCAGTCACCATTGGGCTAAGGGTAGTGCATGGGTACCTAACGCTTGGGGTTCACGTCTAGCCTCAGTTAATGAATTGCTGTAACTCAAGTCACATCTCTGAACCTGTATGGGCCTCAGTTTCCCTAGCTATACCCCCGAGAGCTTAGCCTATGCCCTTTTCAAATCCTGGGTTCAGGACCAGTCCCACTGCTCTGGGCTGGGGGTGCCAGCCTGGCCACCCATGCCTGTGGCCTGCCCACCCCTGGCCAAGGCCCACCTTGCCCTTGCGGAAGAGCGCCTTGATATTGTCAGGCTGGTGCTCGAGCACAAGGCTGCAGGAGCGTAGCGCAGCCCGGTAGTGATCCAGCTTCAGCTGTGAGGCCGCCAGGTTGTTCAGACACTTCACCTTCAGCTGCAGGAGCTGCTCCTCCTCCTCAAATGTCATGTCCACTGTGGAGGGACAGTGCTCAACCTCGGCAGCAGTTACCATGCCGCCAGCCCCCCGCAACCGTCTGCCCACTACGTCACCCAGGCCAAGACCCACCCCGCTGTACCTGGTAGAAAAGGAGACTGAGGAAGGGTCTCTAATTGAGTGTCCCAGTTAAGGGAGGTGGGGGACGCTGCTGCTCAGAGGACCTCAGGTCTCTCTGGCCTCAGTTTCCCTATCTTTAACACAGGCCAAGACCACAGTGTCCTCAAGACGCTACCAAGGAATCTACAAAACAGCCTAAGTGAAGCAGAGGCTTAAACACAGGCTTGTGGAGTGACACCATCTGCAGTCACCACACCCCCACATCTACATGTATCCTCTAGCATCCCATTGATCTGGAATCTACCACGGGGCTGGGGTAGACCCTAGCCTAAAGGTTAGGGATGACTAAACATCTATCCCTATTCTGGAATACTCTAGAACATTCTCAGTCTCAGGCCTTCTGTGGCTTGAGGTTTCTGGCACTAGCAAATACTTTTGCAGGGGAGGTGGGGGAATTTGACTGGGAGGTCACCTTTGGCGCTGGAGGTGATGGCCTTGATGGCGAGGTCATAGGAGTTGGCAGCCAGCACAAAGTCTGCCCGTTGGTAGTGAGCATTGCCGCACTCCCGCTTCCGGTTGGCCAGGGCTACACGCTCCTGCCCTGTGAGCATCTCCAAGTCAGGCCCGTCCACAGCCATCTTCAGCGTCACCTCCAGGCACAGTGCCGCGTGAGGGGGAATATACGGGCTCCTGCTGGGGGGTTGGTGGGGGAGCACTCAAACCTGGCAGCCTTGACAGCACCCCATAGACACTAGACAAGCTCAGGAACAGGCGGAAAAGGGCTCAAATCCTGGAGCTGACCCCACTGTCACTCCCTCCTTGGTAAAACACAAGGAAAGTGACTTTTGCCACCCTTGAGCTACATGACTTGGAGAGTTACATATCTACCTCCCTTCCACCCCAACAGGGCAATAACCCCCTGCTGGTGGCAGGTTCTTACCTGCCTTGGGGGCCATAGCAGTACTTGGAGTCAGCAGTGACCATAGCCGTCTCCCCCACGTCCATGAGTGGGACGCTGAGATCCAGGGCCTGGGTGTGCGGGGTCATGAGGGTAAGGTGGATCCAGGTACAGCGCCCTCCCCCCAGCCTACCCAGCCATCACATCCCCCCATCGTGCCTCTGCCCCACCCCCAACCCACTCCAACCTGGATGACGTCGCAGTCTCCCAGGGTGAACACCAGCTCTGGTTCCTCCTGCACCCGTGTGCCATTCTCCAGTGATGTCTGCAGCTGCACCGTGACCACCTGGCCCTTGGCCGGGCGGCTTGAGCCAGGTGGGCCTGGGACCAGTGTCTTCTTCCTCAACATCCCATTCCCTGCCAGGGACCAGGAACAAGAAACCTGTCACCAAATGGCTCAGATGGGCGGATGCTCCCTGAGCCCCTTCCCCCAAACCCTTACTCCCACCAGCTCCACCCATCCCGGGGGTGGCCCAGCACCAGGACACAAGCTGAGCCTCAAACAGCTGCCCTGCCACTTACTGGGCATGTACCTCATACCTCTGGGCCTCAGAGTCCCAGCAGTCCGTAATATTCCACTGGTCTGGAATATAACGTAAGTCTGAATGAACTCTAGTCTAAAGGTTAGGGATAGGGAGGCATCTATTCATATTCCAGAATATTCTAGAATGTTCCAAATTTCTGTGCTGCTCCTAAACTTGTACACGTCCCCACATCCAGCCTGAGAACCACTGGTCTAGTGGATCTGGAAAACCCTGTGTCTTGAGGTTTCCTGGCACTAATGGTGGATGTGCTGGCAGAGTCTCATGGGGGGACTCCGGGCAAATCACATCTCCTCTCAAGGCTTTAGTTTCCTTGTCTAGAACCCTGAATTCTGACCTCAGAATGTGACTGGCTCTGAATATAAATGGACAAAGCCAGCCTCCTGCTCAGACATGGAGCAGGGCAGCTCCTACTATCAATAGAGAAAAGCTTCCCAGTATAGCCGAGGAGGCTGTCTGACCGTGGGCAAGTGCCCTTACCTCTCTGAGCCTGTTTCCCCATCTGTAAAACAGGAGTACAGTACAAATTACGTCACGGGGTTGTTGTGAGGATAAGGTAAGATGGTGCACAGGCCTGGCACAGAACTAGTGGGCAGTCAATGTTACCTGGTGTTATTTTTAGAAGTAGTTAACATTTTTATTAGCAATGGAAGTGACATTAATAACTCCTGGTTTATCAGAATCAGTATTATTTGATACTATTGCTTTAGTATCAGTACAAATGGTAGTAGCAATGATGATGTTTTACTCCTTATTCACAGAGAACTAGTATTATTCAGCATATTGCGTATCAGTACTAGTAGCAATATATTTGTATAGTTTCCAGAGTTGCTGTGAGGTAGATTCATAGTGGCAACACCTGTGTGTGTTCTCCTAGGTACTTTCCTGTAGAAAACTAGTTTCTCTACTAGTTTCTTTCTCTGAGCAATTAGAATGCTAATGAATACTATGAACCAGACAGAGGAATGGATAAATTGGGATGTCCCCCAGACTTATGCGATCTCAGGACACATTTTCCAGGGGACGGGTACCTGTCAGACAAATGCCAAGAAAACAAACAATGGAGGTTGGGAGCTGCCAGCGCCTGGTGTGCTGGCTGTGTAGCCCTGGACGAGTGACTCAGCCTCCCTGAGCTGCTGTGTATGTGATAATGAAAGAGGTTCATACACATGAAATGTCTCGAGCACTTGCCTGTGGCTGGTGATCACCGTGGTTACTACATGTTTTACTTCCAACCTACTTCACGTCAGAGATGGGGAAATGAGGCTCAGGGGAGAATGCCTGGGCCAAGGTCACTCCTGAACTGGAGAAGCGGGTCCTGTGGGTCAACCCGAGCCACCCCTGCTCCTTACCCAGGATGTCCAGCCACTCGTCCGGAGCCGGGACAGGCTCAGGCTCGGGCTCCATGGCAGCCAGGAACTCTCGTGCCAGGGCCCCCGGCTGCTCGGTCTCCTCCAGTGAGGGCTGCCCCACATCCTCCAGTGGCGGCAGCTCACTCAGGTCCTCTTCCTCTTCCTCCTCTTCTTCCTCCTCACCCTCTGCATCTTCTACCCCATCCAGCACTTCGAAGTCCTCAAGTGGTGGTACCCCAGCAGGCGGCCGGGCAGCGGGCTCAGGGCCCGAAGCAGAGGGCTCAGCACAGGACGCCATGCTGTTGGGGGGACGGGAACTGGCCCTGGGAGGGGGAATGCATGGGATTTGTGAAAATCCCACTCGGCCCCTCAAATCCTCCTATGTATCCGCTCTCTGCACTGTGGATCATTTGCTATGTGATTCAGGGGCTCCAGGCCTGTTTCCTCATCTGTACAAAGGGTTGAGCAACAACCCTGGTTTGTCCAGAGGATTTAAAGACCCAAGGATCAAGCCCAGGGCATCAGGCTCGAACAGCACTAACTATTATTAGAGCTAATATTTAATCTTCATAAACACTACAGGGAGTAGGAAACATCCCCCCCATATTTTGCAGAAAAGGAAATCGAGGCCCAGAGGGGCAAAGCCATTTGCCCAAGGTCACAGAGCAAGCCAACTCAGAGGCAGGATTTGAACCCAGGGCTTTATCTGATTAAATTCCCAGAGGAGGTGCTGAGTTTTAGGGGACAGTCCCTGACGTACTCGAGAGGCTATTTTTAGAGTTTAAGGGAATTAAATTTTACCAGGGCTCCCCACCTCCACCTGCCCCTTCCCCTAAGGAGAGTCCCATGCTAACTTCCCACCACCCAGAAATCCCAAGCCTTTTCCTTCCAAAACGCTGAACCTAAACCATCACCCCCCACCCCACCCCACACACACACACACACACACCCGCGGCCCCACCCCCTCACCACACCAGAAATCCTGGCCCAAACCCTTCTCTGGGAGCCCTTTATCCTCTCCTCGGTCTTCCTGACGACCCTCCCAAAGTAGGCTTCTTTACAGGAATGATGGATATTCCCACCGCATTCTACAGCCTCTTCCTTGGGCCACCAAAGACTGCCCCCCTTCCCCAGACCCCAAGCTTGGGAAAGCGGCGGGTGGAGGAGGAGGTAGGCAGAGCCGTCATTCTAACGCACAGCATCCCCTATTCCCTCCCTAACCCTCACTTGCCTGCTCCTTCCGGGCTCGGGCCCCTTTTTCTGAGACCCACCTAGCCCCCACCCCCATAATCCCCTGCGCCCGCACAAATAGCCCTCCCCCCTCCCCCAACCACCGCCCCCAGCCTAGGCCAGCTGCCCCCACAGCCGCTCAGTCGCCGGGTAAACACCCCGATGACGGACGACCCCCTCCCGATCTCGTAACACCCTACGCCCTCCAAACGCCCCCGGCCTGGGCCTGGCCCTCCGTCAATCCCCCAACCCAGGCCCCCAAAGTCCCACGCCTGTTTGACGCCACCAGTCTAGGGCCCCTACCCCCCGCACCCCTCGAGCGCCCCCGGCCCTGCACGTCTCTACCAGCGACAACCCCCTAGCTCCCTTCGGCTCCCCCCAAAACCCCCCCCCCGCCGTCTCCGCCGGGCCGCGCCCCCTCGGGCACTCCGACCCCCAGCGGCCCCCCGCTCGCCTCCCCCGCGGCCCTTCGCCCCGCCCATCGGTCGCAGCCCGGCCGCGCCGGCCCCCGGACCGTCCTAGGCCCGAGCAGCGCCCCCGGCCGGCGCAGCCCAGTCGACGCCCCTGGACACGTGCCTCCGGCTCCGGGACCCCCGCCTGGGGTCCTGCGCCCCCCTCCCCGCCCCCAGACGCAGCCGTCGCGCCTCGGGAACTAGGCTCGGGCTCCAGGCCCCGCCCCCACCATGTCGATTGGCCGCCGCCGCCGAGACTGCAGCGCTCATTGGTCTACGCATACATCCGTCTCCAGCGCAGGCACCGCCCCCTTCCTGCTTGTATCCGCGGGGTGTTCTTAAAGGGGTAGAGGCTGCTGCTCTACCGGAGCGGGGGCGGGGGCGGGGGCGGGGTGGAGGTGTCCCTGGATCAGTCTGTTTACGAGTCAGCGCCTCACCGCTGGTGCGACTCACCGCTCCCGTGTAAGCTTTTTCCTGCCCATCTGCGAAATGGGGATGAACACCCCAATCAACGCACTCTCCCCTTGGGGGCTGTTGGGAGGACAGTACTAAATGGTATTTCTTTAAGGAGATCAGGCCTGACGGTCAGGGCGGCTCTGGAGCTGCTGGATAATCTACCTTGAAGCCCTAGCTAGTTATGGATGAGGACCTGAGGCGCCTAAGGGCACACGGTACCCCTTCTCCCCTGTGTGGTCTGTCTAATCTCCGGGAACTTGCCTGACGCATACAGGAGGAGCTCAATAATGGCTAGGTGAGCTACTGAGCGAGCAGGGCCGCTGGGGGTAGTTACTCCTCCCTGTACCTTGTGCCAGAGAGTGATAAAGTGCCCATGGTCCCTGGAGAAGGTGGCTGCCTCGATTAGATGGGTTATTATGGATCTTGTTTTGAAAGGAGGGGCAATTATTCTTCCCTGGCTCTATTTTTTTTCCAGCAGTTACCACCATCCAGAATAATCTTGTTTGTTCTTTTGCTTCTTCTCCTTTCTTCCCAACTCTGCTCCTACCTAAAAGGAATTTTGCTTGATTTGTTCCCCACACACACACCTCCTTGAATGATGCCTAGCACCTATGGGAGTTCAGTAAATGAACTAATAATTGAATAAATGAATGAAACTGGCTTTGGAGGTAGCTAACACTGGAGGAGGTAACTAGTTTTTGGAGGGAACTAACTTGTTAGATCAGTGCTCGGAGGTCATCTCCTACAGGAAGACCTCCCAGACCTCCCCAAGGCAAGGCCAGGTGCCCCAATTGGCTGTTCCTAGACCCATGAACCTCCACTTCATAACTCACTGACTTTTATCCGTGCCATTACTTGCCTTACCTCTGCCCACTAGTCTAGGAGACCCTCAAAGTCTGTAACGGGTCCGTTGTTTCTCACTGTTTCAGTCCTGAGGCCTGCACAGTGCAGAGCACAAAAGGTGGAGGGTGGGAGGACTTGGGGAAATCATTGTGGAAGGAAGGAAGCAGGCTCATCAGCCAAAACAAATGGGAAAGCAGTGAGGATATATGAGGAATTGCCTAGGAAGAATATCAAACCCTGGGTCAATCCCAGTTCTGAGGGACTTGGACTATTACCTGTTCATCTCTGATCTTCAATGTCTTTATCTGCACCCATTCAGCCTTACCTCTTTCATGGGCTAGAGGAATTGTAATAAAAGATACTATACATAAACAACTAAAATAAATATAAACTAATAACATCAACAATTATAACAATAATATCGTGTTTCCCCGAAAATAAGACCTAGCCGGACCATCAGTTCTAATGCGTCTTTTGGAGCAAAAATTAATATAAGCTCCGGTCTTATATAATATTACGTAAGACCCAGTATTACATTATAGTATAGTATAGTATTATATATTATATATCTTATATTACATAAGACTGGGTCTTATAGTAAAATAAGACCGAATCTTACACTAAATTTTGCTCCAAAAGACGCATTAGAGCTGATTGTCCAGCTAGGTCTTTTCAGGGAAACACGGTGACAGCTGAGACTCCGGTGTCACAGGTGTAGGCAAAAACTGTGTATTTAATCCTCCCATCAGCCTTATGAGACAAATACTCTGATATTTGGAATCCACATCATTGGCTACGTACAGAGTTGCAATCGTTACATCTTCCTGGTGAACAGAACTTGTGATTGTTGTGACATGCCCCTCTTTATCTCCATGCTTCTGGCTTTTGAGTGGACTTTGATATTAAGATTGCACACCTATTCTCTTGGTTTATCTTTTAAAGTTTCCATTCTTTTCCACCCCTTATCTTCCACCTTTCGGTACCCTTATGTTGTATATGTGCCTCTTGTAAGCAGAATAGAATCAGGTTTTGTTTTTTGATCCATCCTGCCCATCTTTATCTTTTAATTGGGGCATTTGGTCTCCACATTTAATGTAATTACACACATATTTGGACTTAAATCTGCCCTCTCGTGTTTTTTCTCTGTAATACCTTCTCTATGCTCCTTTTCTCTCTCTTGCCTTCTTTAGAATTCGATGTATGTATTTTGGTAAGACTCTTATTATCCTTATTCTGCAGATGGGGAAATTGAGGCACAGAGAAGTTAATTAACTTGTTCAAGGTCACAGTGATGAAGGGCACAGTGGGCCTGGTATCTTACCCCATTGAGCTTCTATTCCAGCCAGGGAGCTGGATACTGCATAAACAATAATGCAGATAAGTATCTAACTGCAGCTATGATGAATGCTATGTAAGAAATAAAATTGGAAAAAGTGGCAGAGAAAGGTTTCCAGTGCCCAGACTTAGGCCTCCCCCACCACCAATGTCCCCATCACTGGGGCAACTGAGCAGTCACATCATTTCCCACCCTCTCCCTCAAACACACAAAGGAGGAAAATATTTTTCTTGTCTCTACTCCACTGTGCACAAAACATTTGGGGCCAGCCAAGTCCCTTTTGGCCTCAATGTGCAGCCCCCACCTCTTCCGGGACCCTCGTAAATGTTTCCTGGCCTCTAACAGAGCCCAAGGGACCCATTGAAAAGCTTGATTTCTTCAGCCTGGGCCTCTTCTGCTGCAGCCTGCAGACAGAGTCATGGTTCCACTTTCCCCAGCAGCCCCCACCAGTGCTCCCCTCTCAGCACTGGCTGCTACCTGGCTCACTGAGCTCTACAGTTCTTAAAAAGATCAAGTCCAGACTAAATGTTTTCCCACCACCCTGTCTTTGCTCCTGTGATTCCCTCAGCCTTGAATGAAAGTCAGCACCTAGAAAACTCCTAATCCTACCTCAAAACCCCATCCAGACATACTTTCTTCTTTGCCCTTAAAAGGAGTTCTCATACCCCCACTCTTAAGGTTCCTCCAGCTTTGAGTCTCTCCTCCCTCTAACCCAGCAGTGTTCCACTCAGGGTTGGGAGTGTCTGAGTCAGACTCTGTCTCCCTCCATCCTTCAGGGCTAGGCAGGGACTGAGTACTCTCTGGATTCCCAGAATATGGGCCAAATCCAGAGGGGGTGGCTAGAGGGTTACTGACAAGTTTTTTAGACTTTTGAACTAAGTGTTTAAGAGTCCTGGTCTGTATTAACTTTTCAGTGAATTAAGGCAGCAAAACATGCGGGTAATAATACAGTTTACCAAGGGCTTACAGTGGGCCAAGACGTGTAAAGAACTCACCTGCCTGATTTCATAAGGTTAAGCCACTTGCCCAAAGCCATCCAGCTAAGATGTGACAGAACTGGAATTAGAACTCAGATATATCCAATTCCAGAGCTCTTAAAGAGTCTTTCATGTGCCCCAGAGCATGGTATGTGTTTATCTCCCAAGCTTTCAAGAACCTTAAAAGGCAACTGTGGTGATCACCCAGGCTCACAGTTAACAAACTGAGACCCAGAAAAATTAGACGTATAACATACACACATTATAAGACCTCCATAACTAATGATAATGAATTGCTAATATTTATTAAGCAATTACTATTTTGTAATTGCCCCGTTTTGTTTATGGTTTTCAGTATATAGCCAAGGTGACAGATGTAGGAGTAAATATAGATGTGTGTATGCATAGGTTAGTAGACATACTATGTATTTGCTAACTCTGACAGCTGAGAGCGTGGTTAAGCAATGAGCACACCCAGCACCCAGACCTTGGTTTTTAAATACCATTCTCCAAGAACAGGAACCAGTGTCCTTGGAGAAACTGCTGATTCCAAGGATATGCCAAAGCAAACATGGAAAATCTTGTGCCAAAAGTAAGAAAGTACTTACTTTCTTACTTTCTTAGAGAAAGATGGAAGACATATTAAAGAACGTAGGTGATTCACTTAAAGGGGCAGCAAGATAAATAACAGAATAAAATTCTCATGAGTTCAGAGCAATATAAATGTGAATAAATACATAATTGGAGAGTGGACAGCTCTTGTTTAGCATAAATTCCAATTAATAATTAAATTAATAAATAGAAAAAAGTAAAAATTGTTGACAAGAGCCATGAATGGATGCTAAAACTTGTGGGTGTCAACTGCTTTTTAAAATGTTAAAAAAAAAAAAGTATTTGCATTGTCTCTTAAGTAGCTCCCCATAAGATACTTATTAATTAGAAAGGTGAAAACAGTGACTTCGTAGTTGAGAAACCGTCAAGACGCTGTCTTAAGCAAGTCGTCAGTCAACATCGCATGCCTCAATATAACGCATTGAGGACACAGCATCGCTTCTATGGGATTCCTGCCCAAATTCCTTAACTGCAGTCTAATCCGGAGGAAACACTGGATTAAACCCATATTGATGGGTTTTCTACAAAACCAGAAATCTTCAGAAGTATTAAGGTCATGAAAGAGTAGGAAAAGACTGAGGAACTGTCACAGAGTGGAGGAGGCTAAGGAGATGTAATTAAATGCAACGTGGGATCCTGGATGGTAATGGACCAGAAAAAAGTCAGCAACAGCAGAACACGGATTCCTGAACCCGGTGAATTTGATTCCCAGCCTGGAAAGCTCGGGCTTTGGAAGCGACGTAGGCGAGAGAGTGACTGCTTGATTGGCTTTGTGTTGTGACGCACAAGCGAAGAGACTAAACCCTCCCCCTTCCTGCCGCGCCTCCACGCACGCAAATCGGCCCTGGGCACGTCGCCGCCACGTGCGCATGGTGCGTGGTGACATCAGGGCGGCGCGGGCGCCATCCCGGAAGCGCGAGCAAGGCCGCCAGATGTGCAGGTGCCGCTGCCGCCGACGCCGGGGCCGAGTTTGGGGTGGGGCTGGGGCTGCCGGGGCCGCCGGGGAGCCGGGCCGGTTCGAGCGCGGCCCTGGGGCTGTCGTGGGGTGGGGCGCGCTTTTGGCCACATCTGGGCACCCCTCCTGCGCACAGGCCTCAGTTTCCCTGTCTGCTCAGTTGATCCAGGTCCAGGGTGCGGGAGTTGGGGCCGCCTGTGTCACCTAGAACCGGGCGTTGCCCTGGTTGGGCTTCAGTTTCTGCGCTTGGCAGGGGCGGGGTGTGAGGGGATATGCGAACCTCGCTCCCACTCCAGGGTTTTGCTAAGCTTGGGCCACCAAATTGAATTGTTAAATGCCCTGGGTGGAATCGCGTTGCCTCTCCGCCTGGCCGTTTTACCTTGGGCAATTGAGCCGGCCCCTGTGAGCCTTAGTTCTCCTCCGAGATGAGAGTGTTTGCCTCATAGGCGTGGTTGGGGATTAAATTTGCTCATGTTCTTGGAAACACCTTAGAGGGTCTCGTCAAAATGCTGATTCCCGCGCCCCAACTTAAAACGTCTTCAACACTCACCTTGGAGAAACAGCCTGCTCGGAATTAAGCTTATCACCGTTGGTTTCAGTCCCCACAAACAGGACTGTGAGATTGTTATTCCCATTTTCTGGATGAGAAAACTGGTTCAGAAAGGTGAGGTGACTCTCCCAAAGTCACACAGCCTCCCTCTCAGCGTGTTTCCCTCATAAAAAGAACAGATACCAGAGCGCTTGCTGGGTTATTTCCACCCTTACGTGGTCCACAATAGCTGTTAGGGAAGGCTTTCCTCAGAGAAGGAGCTGGCAGTGGAAGGATGTGCCTTGAATCTCACATATGGGAGCCAGAGACAGGAAAGAACCCAACTTTGAAGCAGAACCGTTTCCTGCAGGTCCAAATCTTGTGCCTGCCAGGCTTTAGTTGTGGGCTTCCCACCAAGGGACTGCCCTTTGAGCCCAAGTAGCCTCTTTATACGTGATCACACTTTTTTGGAAATGTGGAGACTGTGAATGTCTGTACCTGGCACATAGGAGCTCAAAAAATAGTACTAATTGGCAGGGCGAGAGGATTTCACCAGGTGTGGCAGCTTATTTCCAGAAGGCATGTAGGGGCTGCAAAGCACTAAGCCAAATTCATGGCATAAATACTCTTGGCCCCATGGTGTTTGGGGGAAAAGAGGGTTATTTGCTAAAATTTGCAAATGAGGTGATTTCACGGGGGAGGGGGGGATGCACATTTCTGGGTATTTTTCCTGGAAGCAATCAGAAGTCTGGCAGGAAGCAGCTGCTGTAAGAAGCAGCTGTGCTATCATGGGTGGATACTGAACATCTGTACAGGGTCACACCTTTGTGGATCCTGCGGACCGTGGATATTTGTGACTCAGGTTCACTGGCTACGTGACGATAGCTCAGTGCCTCAGTCTCTGAGCTTGTTTTCTCACATACAAATAAGGGTAACAGTTCCTATGTATAAAGTTGGTACCTTGTTTAGCTTACAGTAGGTGCTAAATAAAGAGGAGGGTGGATTAAGTGGGCTCTGAAAGCCCTTACTGATCCTGTGTGTGAATCTTAACCAATGGCAAGTGGGCCTTTCTGTCGGCCATTAAATATGTGGGCTCCAGAACCAAGCTATGTCAGGATTCTGGGTTTTTCCTGAAGCTCCCCACCAGTAGGGTCAGCGCTAAAGCTGTGGCCTTTCTTGCCCTGGCCTGATCCAGGAAGCCCAACCCACTGGGACGGTCATCTACATGCTAGGGAAGCTGAGAGCCCCACAGCTCTCTGGGTTGCTGAGGTCCACAGACTGGCTGCAAGTGCCTGAAATTCTTGGCTTTATTTGCTGTTAAAAGTTCAGCATTACAGCTGAGTTTGAAAGTCCTGTTTGCCTCTGACAAAGGAAGTTCTGGTGATTCCTTGCTGTGAGCCAGGTTCTGGGCTGGGCTCTGGAGACAGCAGTGAGCGAGGGAGACACATGCCTGTACTCTTTTGGAGCTGGCAGTGCTGTGGGGGTGACAGGCAAACAGGTCAACTGTTAACTAAGGGAATTTCAGGCAGAGGTGAGCCAGGGAAGCAACTAAAACAAGGTGATGAGAACGACCAAGGTAGGGATAGTCCTCACGGATCTCACGAGGTGAGGGTGATCCGACGGCACAGTGGTGCATGTTCCGCCGGGGGGACAGTAGGCTCTGAGCTGGGAATGGGCAAAGGCAAGGGGGTGTGGGAGGAGGTGGGCAGCTAGATCTGTGCAGGTGGACGGTGCCAGTGGCCCTGGGCATATGAAGAATGGGTGCTGGGGAGGGGAGATGGGATTCCGATGTGCTGGGGTGCAAGTTATAAATGTGACCTTCTGGAGTTCTCGAAATACCCCTGAATTCCTGGGATGACAAAGCTGAGGCTGAGGTGGCATGACCGACCCACTTCCAGGCAGCCTGTGGGGTTCCCGGCCCCTCCTGTCCAACCCCCCACCCACCCATGTGCCTGGTGCAGACTGCAGATTTTCTTCCCGTTTCAGGCAGCGGCGGAGGAGGAAGACATGGACCCCCCGGCCTCGGCCTCGAGGGTCTTCTGCAGCCGCATCCTGAGCATGGTGAATGTGGATGACGTCAATGCCATCATCCTGGCCCAGAAGAACATGTGAGTGGTGGCCAAGCAGCCTGGGCTCCAGGCGTGGGAAGGAATCCACTTGCCAGCCAGCATTGTTGCCCAGCCCGCCCCCTCACTGGTGATAAAATGAAGGAAATGAGCAAATTTGCTGGCCAGCTCCTAAGTAAATTCCTTCCTGGCCTGGAGGCGAGCCCTTGGCATAGGAAGCAGGGCTTTGAGATGGTTTCACAGCTGCAGAAGGCTTGGGGGGGCGGGGGAGGGTAGAGATGCATCAGCTCCTGTCCCAAGGCCTGGGGTGAGGAAGAGTAGGATAAGGGGATACTGGGGGATATAAGGGAGCTTGTGGGCTGGCTTCCTGTTGGGGGCCTGGTCTGTCAGAGCCCAGGCTGTCTGTAGAGCACACAGCATCTCTTGGAGGGGCGTGAACTCCCTTTTGCCCTCCCTGGGGCTTCGCACCATGGCCACTGCAGCCCCATTCTAATTCTGGCCTGACTTGTATGGTGAACAAAGGCTGACAATCTTGGGAGGGAAGTGCAGCCTCCTGGGGCTTCATTTTTGTGTCTTTAAGCCAAAGGCTCTTCCTTCCATTTAGGACACAGCACAGACCTGATACCCTGTCTTACCCTGTGACAAGGGAGCTGAGTGTGTCCGGATATCAGCAATACCCATCTTTCTCCTAGTTCTTTAGGTCAGATTCAGACTTGACCCTGGGGAATTCCCAGCGTGAGGGGAGACAAAAACCAGACACAAATCTTCCTGCCTCCATGGTGTCTGCACTGGGCCAGAGAAACCACCTGAGACTAGGGGACTCAGGGAATCAATGAATCTGCTTGAGGGAGGTGATGAAGGCTACATGAGAAGGGCACACCTGAGTAGGGTTTTAAAGGTCGAATAGGAGTTTGCTAGGTGGCTCAATCACTAGGTAGAGCTCTGTAGAACAAGGGAAAGGCACATGGAAAGGTCATGGAACAGGAAAGGGCTTAGCAGGGCTTTATAGTCTAAGCAGAGGTGTTGGTACCCTCTCTCTGCCACCAGGCTGGACCGCTTTGAGAAGACCAATGAGATGCTGGTGAACTTCAACAATCTGTCAAGTGTCCGCCTGCAGCAGATGAGTGAGCGCTTCCTGCACCACACGAGGACCCTGGTGGAGATGAAGCGGGACCTGGACAGCATCTTCCGCAGGATCAGGTGGGTGCTCAGCCCCGCCAGGCTCTGCCTCCCCCCTCCAAGCCTTGGGTCCTCCCCTCTTCGATGAGAGCTACCCATTTCATGTAACAAGGCGACGGAGAGATCCAGCTCACTTGTTTTATGAGACTTCATCATGTACTTAGCATCCAAGAAGATTTGAATTCTGGGATAAAGATCTTGTTTTTTAACAGGACTTTATTGGGGAACAGTGTGTGCTTCCAAGACTTTTTCCAAGTCAAGTTGTTGTCCTTTCAGTCTTAGTTGTGGAGGACGCAGCTCAGCTCCAGGTCCAGTTGCCATTGCTAGTTGCAGGGGGCGCAGCCCACCATCCTTTGAGGGAGTCGAAACGGCAACCTTGTGGTTAAGAGCCCACTGACCCATGTAGGAATCAAACCGGCAGCCTTTGGAGTTAGGAGCACAGAGCTCCAACCGCCTGAGCCACCGGACCAGCCGTGGGATAAAAATCTTGAAGTTTCTGAATTTAAATTTTATTTGTCTTTTGAAAAATGCAACATAACACTGAACACAGAATACAAAAAAGGCAGGTAAAAGCCAACAGTGAAAGGCCAACAGTGAAAGGCCAACAGTGAAAGGCCAACAGTGAAAGGCCAACAGTGAAAAGCCAACAGTGAAAGGCAGATGAGGAGGAGATACTGCATGAGCCTCCTGTACCCCTAGCCCTTCGCCAGGTCTTCTCAAGAGATAAATGAGATTGCTGGGTTTTGGGGTGTGGACAGCCAGCATGCCCCGCCTCCCCGACTTGCTCATTGGGCCTCACCCCCTAGGATGCAGGGACAGGTTGGGACAAGTAGTCCAGAGCAATTGCTGAGAAGCGGGCAGGGAAGCTTCCTGGAAGGTTGTCCAGGTAGAAGAAGGTTAGAAGTCAGGAAGGCATTGCAGGCAGGGGGCCCAGGAAGTACCCAGACCCAGGGCCGAGGATGCACAGAAACTGACAGCTGGTTGGCTGGTGCCTTCAGAGTAGGTCTGACGGGCTGAGTGCCTGGGCCTCCCTGCAGCCTGGGAGTGGAGTGTGACAAGCAGTGAGGGGGAAACTCCCGCCACCCATCCACCCCGTTGACAATGGCGTTGCTGGCTTGCACCGAGCCTAGCCTCTTTGTTCAGTGGGCTCAGCCTGTGTGCCTTCCCTTCCCCCACAGGACGCTGAAAGGGAAGCTGGCCAGGCAGCACCCGGAGGCCTTCAGCCGTAAGTGTCACCCAGGGTTTCTGCGCCCCACATCTGACTTCTGCATCCTTGGATGCCAGCACCCTCAGCCTTGTCAGAGGAAGTATAGTGTCCCCTCACACTGAGTCTTGGTTTACCCCCACATGCTGAATGGGTCACCAGCTCCCCATCTCAGGGCTGCTGACACCCACAGGCTCAGAGGCAGTGCTGCTGTCATCAGCCCGTTTATCAAGCAGGGAGCTGAGAAAAGGGCAGGTGAGGGGCCCGGCCCAGGTGATACAGTCAAGGGCAGAGCCAGGCTCAGGCTTGCCCCCAGGGCCCATGTTGGCCTGAGCCAGAGAACCTGGGTCCTTACCTCACCTTGAAGGGAGACCTCTCACCTACCTGAGCCTCAGTTCCCTCTTCTGTAAAATGGGCCACGTCATGCCCTGTGGGGGGCGGGGCTGTTAGGGGTCACAGGCCCAGTTAATCCTTCATCACTGCAACTAAGCCAACTTCTGGGCCTCCTTCCCCCAGACGTTCCGGAGGCGTCCCTCCTAGAGGACGAGGATGAAGACCCCATCCCGCCCAGCACCACGACCACCATCGCCACTTCCGAACAGAGCACAGGCTCCTGTGACACCAGCCCCGACACTGTCTCACCCTCTCTCAGCCCTGGCTTCGAGGATCTGTCCCATGTCCGACCTGACTCCCCTGCCATCAATGGCCGCAGCCAGACAGATGAGGAGGAGATATTGGACGAGTAGCCCTGCTCCCAGGCACTCCGAGGGATCTCAGGGCCGTGGTGGCACTCTCTATGTGTCTGAGGTGGCAGCAGGTAACTCTGCCTTGAGATGGTCAGCTTTGCCACCCTATTCTGTCATCTGGGGCTTCCTGGGGGACAAGGCTCCTTCCCAGGGGTGTGGAATTCCTGGAGGTCTGTCATTCCCACTCCTTCCTCACTAAGAGCCTCTCCTGCAGACCCTCTGCCAGGCCGGAGGATGAACAACAGCCAGCTGGCATTGTTGGGCGGGGCACAAGGAAGTTTTTCCAGAAACCAAAGCCAGATGTCCCCTACCCCAGCACCCTGGTCAGGACCTCCTTGATGTGGACAAGCGCTATCATATCTGAGTTCACCCCAGCTCACTCCCACACTTACTAATTCTGGTCTCCCTGCCCCTTTCTCCAACAAAATTATTAAATACTTTCTCCAATTGGTATCACAAGGAGGTTTCTGAAATAGTTGTAGAAAGCTCAAGACAAATGCTGCCCATCCGCTCAGCCCTGAGCCTGGTAAGGCCCATGTTTCTCTGACCAGAGGTGTGGCCCGAGGGCTCTGCAAGTCTCTCCCAGGGCCTCCAGGGCGCAAGCCGAGCCGCCTTGGAAAACAGAGTTTAATGGAATATTTTTGTACCTGTTATTTACAGATGCTGTTGGGAAGTTATCAATAAAAAGACTCGGTTCTAAAAAAAAAAAAAAGAAGGGTGTACCTAGCAGTAGTTTCCTTCCATCCTTTGGTACATCAGCTCAAACGGGATTGGATGTGGGACAGGAGGGGGGGTGGCCAGGCACCACTAGACTAGGAAGAGAGGTGGCTGCCCTTGGTGGGGGTCCTCGGTGGTGGCAGCCATGGTAAGTTCCTGTCACCATCATTGCTCACAGCCCTGTTCCCTTACCTCCCTGAATAACTCCTTCAGAACCCCGTCGCTGGGTAGGCTCCTCGAGGAGCTGAGCTGGTCCCATTCCCCATTAAACACTCACGGGTCCCTTCATCTTTGAAGCACTTATCGATTGTGATTAAAGGCATCTTCCCTGATCCGAGAGTGTCTGCTTTTGCCTGGTCCATAGGGGCGCTGGGAAGAGTCCAAGGAAATAAAGAGGTGCACTGCCAAGCCCACAAGTCACTTCTCGGTCATCACCTCTTTATGGCGCTGGGCACTTTTTCGCCGGCCATGAATCTCCTGAGTCCCATCCCATTTTCTTGCTCTCCTTCCTCTCACCTGCTCTTCCTGCCTTCCTGCGCGCCGCCCTGAAATCCATCCGCGGCCCGAGAGATTGGAATAACTGACTTCAAATAACTGACTTTGGGTGTTGGATGCCTACGTGGCTCCCGGGGGTCCCGGCCCTGCACCTCCTCCTACCTTCCCTGCCACATCCCTGCGTCCTGGACCCGCAGACCCTCTGCATAATGCCTTCGCTTTAGCACGAAAGAGTTTACTCAGAAAGTACCAGAGAGCCCGCAACCTGCCTTCTGGAGCCGGCAGGCCGAAAGCTGGTGGAAGCCCCTGAGGGCTGACGGCCTTCACGTGACCCGGGGCGGGGCACACATCCCCGAAGCAGGTGGGCCACGTTCGCCCACAGGCGCCGCGGCTTCGTTCGCCAGCACCCAACATGGCAGCGGGGCGGGGGCGGGGCGCGGCGCAGATTGTGACGCAAACACGCAGCGTGCTCGGTGCGCAGGCGCTTTCGGCGGCAATTCGGCGGTTTCCGGTTCCGCCGCCCTCTTTCTTTTCAACGAGGCGGCGGAGCAGGTCGGTGGCTGTGTCTGTGCGGGTTCGCACCGGATCGGGGTCAGGCGGGAGGCTGTGGGGGGCGTGAGGGCCCGAGCAGCGAAGGGGGCCGCCCTGAATCCGTCTGTACGGGCCAGGTTCCTCGGGCCTGCTGAACAGGGCGCATCGGGCGGGTGTTCCGAACCCGGACTGGGCCCCCAAGAGGCGAACTGGCCTGCCCGCGCCGCCCGCCTGAGCTATCCGACGGGATCTCGGGACGAGGATAGGTCCTTCTGACAGATCCGGTTTAGTGGGGAGGGGTACTAGGCATGTAACTTTTTCACAGTGCCAGACTCTGACAGTCCCTTTAAAAGTATTAAAACCTTCCGCTTCCTCCCGAGATACTTACACGTCCGTTTTTACACCTGTAAGGAGAGGTTGGTAGTGTCCAGCGTGCAGGCTTTCTTTGTTTTGAAAATGAAAAAAAACTACCCGTGTAAACAAGTATCTGGCAGGTGGTTGGCAGATATTTATGGGTTGGAGCAAAGGCATGAGGTGTGGCCTGAGAAATTTGGGGGTAACTGAGAAATGAGTGAGTTTGAGCTTGGAGTTGTAGGGGGTGGGGGTAGCTACTAAGATGGAATTTCCACCCAAGCTGCAGGAAGGCCATTTTGGGGAGCAGATGTGGCCAGGGGCTAGTGAAAGGGAGGGAGGATGGATGGATGGATGTGACCTGTAGATCACACTTGGGGAAATGTTTCTGGCAAGATGGTGCCCTGGCTGTGAATTAATCGTTCCGTCTGTAAGCCTGTGGAAGGCAACAGGCACTGGGGTGGGCCTGAAATTGGGGTCCATTCAGGCACAGGACTGGCCAACCCCCGAGTTCAAGATGCTTGGACCTGCAATTTACTATTTTGTCCTACTCCCCTTCAGCCTCCCCAGCAGACATAGAGATGCAGATCTTTGTGAAAACCCTGACGGGCAAGACCATCACACTCGAGGTCGAGCCCAGTGACACTATTGAAAATGTCAAAGCCAAAATCCAAGACAAGGAGGGTGAGTTGGGCTGGGCCTGGGTGCTGGCATTGGACAGACCTCAGCCTTGCCAATGCTTCCCCTGTATAATCTTGGGAAGGCGGCTGGTCATCTCGACCTTGGTTTCCCTTTTGGCAGATTAGGGGTAATGATGGAGCAGGCCTGGGGGGAGGAGGGAAGAGCTGCCAGTGATACGCTTGCCAGACAGAGCCTCAGTAACTTAGCTTTCTCCCCAGGCATCCCACCTGACCAGCAGCGTCTGATTTTTGCGGGCAAACAGCTGGAGGATGGCCGCACTCTCTCAGACTATAACATCCAGAAAGGTATTGGGGGTGTGGTGGCTGGATAGGGCCCCATGAAGCCTAGAACCCAGGTGGGGTACTGTCAGCCTTATGGCATGGGGGGGTTCTTAAGGTGAGTATCAGGAGATGGGAGAGTCTTGATTTACAAGATAAACTATTTTTATCTCTGGAAAGGGTCTCAGTGATCTCTACCTGTTTCCAAATGGCAGTGGTGTCCCGTATTCTTGTTCACTTGTTTTTCTTTTTTAAGACATGTTTTATTTTAAAATGTGATGCCTACTATAAACGAAGTCAGTGTCATTCCTTGCAGCAAGAAGCAACCCAGCTGGCCACCACTGTTGTCATATAATAGTCTCAGACTCCCCGGGGTCTGGTGGGAGGTTCTGTGGGCTGGGCTGGTGTCAGAATCACAAGGGATTCTGACATGTCCCTGTCACACCGGGTCTACAGGATTGGAGGGCCCTGCCCTGCACCTGGCGACTGCTGAGCCACTGTCTCTCCCTAATCCTCATTTCCTGTAGAGTCCACTCTGCACTTGGTGCTTCGTCTGCGAGGTGGTATCATTGAGCCTTCCCTCCGCCAGCTTGCCCAGAAGTACAACTGTGACAAGATGATCTGCCGCAAGTATGTACGAGGGGGGTGGGCAGGGTAGCCCTGGAGGGGGGAGGTGTCACTCACCAATCCCTCCTGTCCCCATGCAGGTGTTATGCTCGCCTGCATCCTCGTGCTGTCAACTGCCGCAAGAAGAAGTGTGGCCACACCAACAACCTACGCCCCAAGAAGAAGGTCAAATAAGGGCCTTCCACCACCTCAGCTCACAGGGTGGCCTCCTGCCCAAACCCCTTGGCCCTGGAGCTTCAATAAAGTTTCCCTTTCGTTGACTGGAGCAGTAATTGGTGTCCATGTGGCTGGTCTGTCCAGTGGGGAGGTGGCCAAGGTGTGGGCATCTCCCTTGGGGACTTGTCACTTGATTGCAGAGCCCTTGGCAGTCCTTTGTCCTGGGTTGCTGTAAAACAGGCTGTACTCCTGGCTCTTCACATCAGGAGGGGTTTGTCATAACCAAAGCACAGTCAGGTTCAGTCCTGGCTCTCTGCCACATGGCCTAGCAAGCCCACCCATCTGGGTTTTGTCATCTATAACATGGGAATGAAGGCCCCAGCCGAGGGACTAGTGGGACTGTGGATCAACTGGGCCCTGGATGGATCCACGTGTGGGTGGATAAGGAAAAAAGGATAACACACCTGTTCTGAATTTTAAACGGTACTGGGCTTCACCTGAGACTAATGCTCTCCCAGGGGTAGGCCTCAGTGGTTTTTAAGACTGCACTTCAGGTGAGGGTTGTACACTGCACTGCCCTTGACATGGCCATGCTTTTTCTGGAAAATTGGGGTGTGGTGTAGGTGACAACCCAGGCCTACACAATGCCTAGGAATAGCTGAGACCTGCAGTGCCAGCTAAAGGCTGTAGTTTCAGTCACCTCATCAGTTCGTTTCATCCCTGTCAAACTGACCCCCTCACTAGGCCCGGCCACCACCATCTTTCTGTTCTTTCCCATGTCCACCCCTGGAGAAGGAAGTTCTCAGCTCAAACTAGGTGGTGTATTTCCAGCAGAGAGCCTTCAGAGACTGCCTCTGCGCTTACGTGAGGGCCTGTTGGCCTCATCCCTGACCCCAGGCTCCCCTTTTCAGGTCATTTTTGAGGTGTTCACACAGCCTGTGAGTACTACAGTCGGTTGTGTTCTAGAGAGCTGTCCAATGTCGACCTGCGTTGAGAAACCACTCTTGTCACAACTTTGTGGCATTAGGTGACAGATAACCACCTCGAACTCCGTTTTCCTTATTTGAGTGGAGAAGGGATGAAAGGAAGTCGGTGTTGACATAAGCGCATAGAAACAAACCTACAAACCAAGAGACAGACTTGCTGTACCCAATGCTAAACATTCAAGGGCAAACAACAGGAGAAGGAAGGCGCTGGGCGAGAACAAGTAGAAAGGTGAGGTGGGAGTGGTTGTCGGACCTGAGAAGCCCCCCTTCTCTTCGGCGGGATCTCCAGGTCTTCAGGTTTCCGGGTTGGCGGTCCGCACGCTTGGGTGCGGAGACCTCCGGGACTGCAGGGGGCGCCTGGAGCAGCGGAGCAACCAGCTCCCAGGCGGGGCCGGGGCTGCGCAGTCATGATCACCGCCGAGGCTGCCGCTGAGTCCGCGATCCACACCGCGCCCGAAGCGGAGGCAGCCACAGGAGCCCCAGAGCTCGAGGAGCCGCCGTGGCCCTGGGTGAGCCCAGGACCAAGCGGGAAGGGGGCGGGGCGGGTGGCGCATTCTCTGGGGCGCGGGCTTCAAGCCCCCGCCGTGCTCCCCGCTCCGTAGAAAGATGCCCCGATACAGGCGCTGGTGCAGCGCATCCACCAGTTGCAGGCTGAACGCGCACAGGCCTTCCGCCGGCTGGAGGAGTAAGTGCGGGCACATGGGCCAACAGGGGTCGCAGGGTGTTTTAGCCTGTTCCGGAGGTGGGCGTGCCTGGGGGCGGAGCTTCCCGGGAGACCCAGGGCGCGCGTCCCCACTTTCCGACGTCCCACGCCGCGGGGCGCCTCTTTTTCCCAAGCGGGTGGGTCTACCTCGGGTTCCCCTGCAGGAATCAGCGTCCTCCACACTCGGATCCAGGGACACTTCCTGGGGGGCTTTTAGGTGGCCGATGCGGGTGCAGGACCTGGGAGCGTAGCCTCAGGACCCCCACCTGCCGCAGAGGCCACCGCCAGTACCTGCGTAGCGGCCCGCCCTACGACTTCCCGCGCTACCGGAGCAAAGTGCATGAGGTGACCCAGGCCTTCGCCGCCGTCTCGCGGGAGGTGCTGGCGGTCGAGGCCGAGTTGGCCGGGCCCAGAGCGCAGCCGCTGCTCGCGGGCCACGTGCGCAGCCTGCAGCAGCTGGAACAGACGCGCCTGGCCACGGTGAGGATCCGCCCCGGGTCGCTGTTCCCTACTCCAAAACCTGGTCTCTACCGCGGTGGCCTCCTCGGCCCACTCTGCGCCTTTGGGGCAAATGGTCACATTCCGGTCCCCCACAACCCCGTCCCTGGAGCCCCAGACCCCACCTCTAACTACCCCACCTCAGTCTTTCACTAAGGCTTACTTTGAGATTCTCTGGCCTCCTGGTTCCCACCTGTCCGCTCCTTTTCATTCCAGGCATTTAGTTCCAGGACCCGTCCATCCATCCCGGTCCCGCCCTCAGCCCAATGCTTTCCAGGATGCCCCGCCCCCACCCGCACAACGCTCCTCCCCTCTGGCTCTTCCTAATGCCTCAGGTCCGGTCCTCAATCCCCCAGTAAGTGGGGGGCGTGGGTTTCAGGCCACGTTCCCTCTGTGTGACACACACACACACACACCCTGCCTAGGTTCTGCCTACTCCTCCGCTAGGGTTCCAAAGTCCTGCCTACTCTACCCCTATAGCCAATCCTGGCCGAGATACACTATTCCCAGGCCAAGCCCACGTGCACTACACTGGGACCCTCAGGCCACGCCCACTTCTGAGATACCTGTCGTAGTCTTAAAATTTGGGACCATTTCCACCCTGGGATTCTAACACCCTGCCCTGTGCCTGAGACTATGAGGCTCCAGTTACTTCACCCCTGCCACCAATCCCTGGCTGACTGCTACTCCCTCGCGCAACGTGCGGCCACGCCCACGCTGCCCTAGGCACTGACTCTAGGGCCTGTCATCTCTCACCCCTCAAGATTGTCTCTAAAATGAATCCTAGGCTCCTCCCTCGCAAAGCACAGCCCTCCAGACTCCCACCACAGCCCCACCCCTGCACTGCCTTTCCCGGTATCTCTTCCTCTCTGATGTGTGTGGGAGGGCAGGGGGTGGCCTCTGCCCGCTGTGACATCCTCCCTACTGCCTCACCCACCCGCACCAGGTGGCCCTGCTGCAACTTATGGGGGCACCAGAGCTGACCGGACAAGAGAACACCCTACAGACGCACCAGCTGAAGATGAAGTGAGTGCTGCCTCCCAGTGGCTTGGCCATGCTAGATTTGCACATGGCGCCAGGTGTGCCCTAGGGCTGGCACCGTTAGATCGTGTGGACCTGCACACAATCCTAAGGGTGTGCACACCGGACTCCACATCCAGTGACTCCCAGACCCACAGCACACATTCCCCCAGTGCACACACCCTCCTCCATTTACACACCAGACTGGCTGTGTGTTTCCGGGACAGCTGGGCATCTCAGACATGCCAGTCCCACTCACATGGCTGGATATGGAGCTTGGACACAGTCACCCAGGCTCCACCAGGCATACACACCTGCACATTCTTGCCCTTACATGCATACCCCCTCGACATCTGCCAGTCATACTGTATACACCCTCCTGATGGCATACACCCACCCAAGATGTCTTATTTCTCTCTGCCCACTGTGACCTACGGGACCACTTCTGCTCCAAGCATCCAAGTGGTTCTCCCCACTGCTAGTGCTGCCTGCAGGTTTGGCAGCAGGCAGGAGGGCCCGAGGCTTGCCACAATCCCCTCAGAGTTGCGTAGCGGAGGCTAACGCGCCCCATCTGGGTTTTATTTATAGTTCCTATCCACTCTTGTAGGGTAATTAAAACCATGGAGGCCATCAGCGAGGTTCTCCAGGACCTCAGGTTTGATGCAGAATTTGTCGAGTGATGGCAGCTCTCCAGGGACGCACAGAGAGATGGGAAATGGGGCAGGTGGCGCCCAGCCCAGCCCTGACTACCAGCTGGCTGGGGTTGTGTCCCACTGGGCTGCTGACCCTTCTCGAGGTCTCTGCACCTCCCACAATAAAGAATCATTCATCTGCAGCTGCTCTACTGTCTCTACATCCTGGGGTGCTGGGGTGTATGTGCCTGGGGAGGGGGCTGCATAGGGGCAGGGATGGAGGGTGGTAGTCCCCCTCCCCCCAACTGAAGAAACTCTGGTGTTTTGAATCACACTCTCCAAGGAGTTTAGAACCAGATATTTCAGATCCTGGAGAGAAAGTGTCTGAAATTCTGGGAGGCGAGGATTTCAATCGCAAAGGATCATTAGAAGTCCTCATGCCTCCCCTACAATTCCCACCCCAGGCCACTGCAGCCCCAAACTCACCTACACAACCAGGGCACCTAAATAGCTTGTTTATTTAAAAAGACTCGAGGGGTCCTGGGTGAGGGGAGTAATGACCCCTCTTCACCCTTGGCCCTGGCAAGGGTTCTGGGCAGCTTGGCCGACCCTCACACATTCCCACTGGGGTGCACCCAAGGGTGGCCTCACATGGAGGCCAGAGATGTTGTGAACCTCAGAGCTCAGAGCACCTGCTCCAGCTCCTGCTGAGGTTGCTTGGGCACCCTGAGGTGAGGGTACAGAGGTGGCCCCAGTCTGGGTGCAGCCCTGGGTCTCCACGTAGCAGGGAGGGCGGCCCCAGCCTCTAGAGCTTATCTGGCAGGACCTGCAGGCAGAGGGGAAGCCAGGCTAAGCAGGATGCCTGGGAGGGGCCAGCACCACAGAGCAACTGAGGAGGGCCCCATTCAGGTCCTGGCCTGGCCACTTTCAGCTGGGTGACTTTGGGCAGGATACTGCCTCTCCCTGCGCCTCGATTCCCCACCTGAGAAGTAAGGATATCCGTCCCAGTAAGTGTCCTGCAGGTAAAGCCTTGGCACAGGGTCAGTATGCAGTAGGTGCTCAAACATGCTAACTTGGGCAAGTATGTTCTTTCCTGAGGATGATATTCCACTTGGGACATTTTCAAGGGGTAGGGTGCTCTTCCTGGGCTAAAAGCCACAGGGCCAGGCACACAGTAGGTGCTAACTAATTGCTGATAAAAAAGGTTGGGGGGAGGGGGTCCAAGGCCTACTGGCGACCAGGAGGGCCCATGTCTCCCTGTCGCCCACCCACCTGGGCTCCCCTTACCTCTCGCCGCGCCGCGTCTGCCCGAGGGCAGGATCCCCTCGTCCTGTGCTTGGAAGGAAGGAGGTGGTGTCCGGGGGCTGCGCACCTACCTCTCCACCCCACTCCTTAAGCCCTCGCCCGCGGGTCCCTCCTTCCTACCTGGTTGCGGGTCTTATGCGACTTCTGCATCCACGCTCGCCACTGGTCGTATAGGCGGAAACTGAGGTTCGAGCAGTACGCGTGCTTCTTGAGCCAGCCCAGGAACTGCTTGAGCTCGCGCCGCACGGGCCCCGAGCTCGGCTCTCCGCCCCGCGGCTCGCACGCCCCGCCGCCCGGGCCCGGGCGCTCTGATGGGGGCGGAGCGGCAGTGTCAGGGCGCACCCGGCAGAGGGCGCGCACGGGCAGCGGAAGGAGGTTCCCCGCGCGACGAACCTTGTTCCCCTCGGGCACCTCCCTCCCATTTCCTCGGGACCCGGTCCTCCCCACCGCCTAGCCCAGCAGCCCAGCTGCACCCGAAGAGGTGGGGGATAGGGGAAGGAAAGGGCTCCTCCTCCACATCTTCAGGAACCCGATTCCTGTGGCCTGAGCCAGGTGTGAATGGAAGGGGGTCGGGAAGAAGGTGAGAGGCCAAGGCCAAAGGGATGAGAGGCAGAGAGAGTAAGGGGCAGAGAAAGCGAGAGAAATGCAGAGGCAGAGGCTGGGCGATGGGGAGGACAGGCAGGAAATGCAGGGTCAAAGACACTGGGGAGAGCCAAGGAAATTCAGAGGGATGGAGTTGGGAGGGCAGAGAGCCTGGGGATGTAGGGACACAGAAACCCAGAAAGGCAGAAAGACACAGACAGAGGGGAAGAGAGTGACAGAAAATCCAGAGCAGACAGGCCCTGGGAGCACGAGCCAATGGTAAGGGGAATGGGCTGGGAGGGCCAGGTGGGAGGCCTGCCTGTCTGTCCAGCTGCTGGATGCAGCCAGCCCCAAACAGTCCGGCGGATAAGGACATCGGCCTCACGTCATAAATAACGCGAGGGACCCGCTGACAGGCCCTGGCACAGCCCGGCCCCTGCCGCCCCTGCTGGCCTCCCCAGCCTCCTCTGCGGACGCAGCCGCCTGCTGGCTCCCGTGCAAGAATCACAGGTGCTGGGCACAAGCAGGGGCCAAGGCTCAGGCCCCTCCCGGTCATGCTAGCTCCCGCCCACCCCTGAACCTGGAGGGGCCCACGATGGGGCTGGGAAGCTGGCTGGAGCTGGGCTCTGCCCCTCCCTTGCTCTAGGACCCTTTCTGGGCCTTGATTTCCCCATCATCCCACCAGCGTGGGCCTGGACTTCCAGCAAACTGAATTCAGAACCCTATGTGACCTTCGAGGCTTCCTGAACCTCCTGGGGCCTCAATGCCCTCACCTGAGAAAAGGGTGCCTACCTTGGGGTGAAACTATGGGGGTGGGGGGACAGGGGAAGGGAGACAATTGGCGCTCACCATGAGGGCACTTTCCATGGGTTATCTCATCTCACATATACAATAATGTAAAAGTCATTATCATCCCCACTTTCCAGATGGGGAAGCTGAGGCCAGACATTT
This sequence comes from Rhinolophus ferrumequinum, assembly GCF_004115265.2. NCBI lineage: Eukaryota > Metazoa > Chordata > Mammalia > Chiroptera > Rhinolophidae > Rhinolophus > Rhinolophus ferrumequinum. The sequence goes on from NC_046301.1 coordinate 51,299,877, forward strand.
CAAGTAACAGATTTCATATCATTTCACAAAGAAGAGAATGGAGATCCGGGTCTCAGAGGAACCCCAAGTCGCAAGGAGAGTCAGACCCATGCCCCTGATCATCCCCATCTCCCTACCTGGATCAGAAGGGGAAACTGAGGCCCATCAGAGGGAGAGTTGGCAACCCATCAGCCTTGGAAGCAAGGGTCTCAAACTCACTTGCCCCTAGGGGCTAGGGAGGGGGCAAAGGTGGGTGAAACAGGCCAGTTGGGAATGGGACAACTGGAAAGAGAGGACCCTGCTTGGGGGCTGTGGAGCAATGCTGTGTGTGTCCTCTTACATTTTCTAGATAATTTTTCTAGGGTATCTAGGATATTTGTGTTAAAACTTCCTGTTTTAAATGTCTGCAAGTAGATCAAAGTGTTTTTTGTTTTGTTTTTTTTTCAAATGACAGGCCAAAGAAAACAGATCCAGGGGGCCACACTCGGCCCACTAGGGGGGACACCAGTTTGAGACCTCACTAAACAAGAAAACAGAAGCCCAGGCTGGTTTGGGGGTGGTCCCCAGCCCATCCAACCCTGTTGGGGTGCTCACCACTGCGGGGGGTGGAGGCGGCCGTGGGGTGGCTCCATTCGCTCCAGATCCCTGCCTTCTTGGAGCCGTAGATACCAAAGGGGTTGCAGCGCACTTGCACGAAGTACACAGTGCCCGGCTTCAGGCCCGCCAGGCGGCATGAGGTCTGGTTGCTCACGTCGTCCACCACCTGGGCAGCAAGGGTAGGGACAGGGTCAGAGGCCAGGCCGGGACCAGACCAGGGACGGGCCGGGCGGGGGCAGACACCTTCCAATCCACGCTATCCTCCACGCGGTAGCGGATCTGGTACTTGGCTTGGAAGAGGAAGTCCTTGAGGGCTGGCGGGGAAACCCAGCGCACGCTCAGCTGGTCCTCCAGTCCCCCAACGCGGCTCACGTGTACGTCCGGCGGGGGATCAGTGGTCACTGCGGGCGGGGTGGAGCAGGGCAGGGCTTAGTCAGGGGCTCCTCCGACCTGGCTGGCCCCTGTCTGGGTTCAAATCCCACAGCACATGGCTTAGGTGGCACCTGCTTCCGTTCTCCCCCCTCCCTCCGTCCCCCTGGAGGCCGGGTGGATTACATTAGACAATATTCGGGAAACACTCAGCGCCTAGAAGCACTCAATTAATGTTAGCTGTTATCACCATTATTATCTGTGACAGGAGAAACATAATCCTATCTTCAGGGAACTCTGTAAAAGTAGAAACTGCCTGGCCTATGATATTATTATTATTATTATGCCCAGGAGGCCAGGGGGCCATCACCATCCACCTCCACTCCTTCCAGCTTTACGAAAGTCCTCAGGAGGACAGCCTTGCTGGATGCAGAGGGACAACTGAAGCTGAGAACAAGCCTACCGCAGCTTCGGGACTTAAGGAAGTGAAGCAGGAAGCAGGGGGTGGGGGTGGCTACAAGCCTGGAGACATCCAGGGATCCTTCTGGGAGCCCTGTGTTAAGCAGGGAGAACGGGCTCTCCCCCCTTGAGGCCTTAGTGAGGGGCTGAAAGGGTTAAGGCACAGGCCTGCTCCGGGCTGAGCAACACCCTAATTAGATTAGGCCCAATTCTGCTGCAGATCATCCATTTCCTGCCTCCTGCCTGCACACTGCCCCCCCAGCTACAGTTTGTGGCTTCCTGGGGCGCCTCCGACCTGGGCGCCCCCTCCCAGCTCCCTTAGGGGGCCCCCTCCCGCACACCTGGGCTGCCAAGGGGAGGGAGCCAGGCCAGGTGTTCTCCAAAGAGTGGGGGTATCCTGGCTGCTTTGGGGAACTGGGGACCGATGGGTACTCCCCACCCCAACCAGCAGGGTTGGACCCAGAGATGCAGCCATGGCTGGGCTTGGTGGGGGGGGGTTGACAGGATCCCCCCTGGGGGGGCTCACCCACATCCAGGATATCCAGTGTGAGCACATCTGAGCGGGCTGAGCCCAGTCGGTTGGTAGCTTCTACCCAGATCTCGTAAGGCGTAAAGAGGGCTAGGTCCTTGGGGATGTGGCAGGAGTGGGGTCCCACCGTGTGGTACTCCTCACATGTGTTGTCCTGCCCATACCACCTGCAGGGGCAGGAGGGAGGAGGAGGACACGTGAGGGTCTCTTCAGGGCCTCAGACCTCACCAGGGTGGCCCCGGAGTACAAACAGGACACCAGGCTCGGAGAGGATGAGCGGGCCTGGCGAAGGTCACACACAGCCAGGCTGGGACACATGTCACCAAGGGCCACCACCAACCTCAGCTTGTACTTCAGGGAGTAGTTGGTGTGGAGAAAGGTCTCCCCATGGGCCCCCGGTGTCCAGCGGCATGTCAGGTCCTTCATGTTCTTGGACCAGCAACTGATGTTGAAGGGTTTCTCTGGCGGCACTGGGGAGGGGTGCAGGGGCTGAGGTCTGGACTGGCCATGGGCAGGGGGAGGAGCTGCTGGCTGCCAGCTGGCCCCCACCTTAGAGTGGAAGGAGGGTGAACGGGGTGGACGTTGGCATGACCCCTTCATGGACTCTCTTGGAGATGGTTGGGGAGGGGTCTCCAGGCTCTCATTTCCACCCCAGAGGCCCATACCTCTCAACCCATGCCACCGTGTGTGCCCACTGCCCAGCCCTGGGCCAGAGAGCCCATGATTCCTGCCCCTCTCCAGAAGGAGAAGCTGCTCCCAAGAGCTACCTCTGAGCGTCCTGGGAGCCACTTACGGCCAACATAGAGGCAAGAGCCAGCCAGGATGCTGCCATCACGGGCGTGGCACACGAGGTTGTCCCCCGACTGCTGCCTGGATCCGTTGAGGTTGGCCAGGGCGAGGGCCAGGGTGGAGGTGTTGAGCACGCGGGAGAGCTCGGGGGGCAGGCGGCGCCCGTTGAGAGTCCAGTAGAGGCCCTCGGCTGTGGGGCCCGGCTGGTCCCCGTGCACTGAGCACGTGGCCTGCAGGGAGGAGCCGATGAGGAGCGTGGGGTCCTGGGGACTGATCACAGCTGTGTCTGGGGTCAGAGAAGAGTGCCTGTCAAGTCTGGGATAGAGCTGCCCTGAGCCTTCACCATGCCAGGACCTCCAGGACTCATGGCAGTCCTGCAAAGGAGCTCTTTACTATTGTCCCCATTTCACAGATAAGGAAACTGAGGTTGTTAGTTCCTTCCATGTACTTCATCACTGACCTGCTCAAGGCTCTGAGTTGTTACAAACCTCAGGCAGAAACGCCCACTCACATCTAAGTCACTCTAGCTTTGCACATAATTCTGACAAACCCTACACTCTGCTTTTTTTTTTTAAATTTCATTTTATTTTTGGCAATTGGAAATAAAAGACTGTGAGTTCTGGGGACAGCTGGTTAGCTCAGTTAGAGCGCAGTGCTAACCAACTGCGCCAGGTTCGATCCCCACATGGGCCACTTGTGGGCTGCGCCCTCCACAACTAGATTGAAACAACTACTTGGAGCTGATGGGTCCTGGAAAAACACACTTAAATAAATAAAACAAAGATAAAAAAACAAAAGATTGTGAGTTCTTGCTCTCATAGCCGCAGGGCCTTGCACACAGTAGGTGTTTCTGTGGGAGTATTCCCTATGAGAATCCTGCTCATTTTATGGATGAAAAAAAACCAAGGCTCTGAGAGATGAAGTCCCGTGCCCAAGGTCACTGATTGAGGGAAAGGCACACCATTCAAACCCAGATTTGTCAGTCTCCAAAGTCCTACTCTGTGCCGGAATGGAAAGGTGGCTGGGGCAAGCTCTAGGCGCCCAACCCCTATCAAAGGGACGTTGCTCTGTCCCTTGACTCAGTGTTTTTAATCTGCAAAATGAGAACAAGAAAGTTCCCGCTCCCCAGGGCCATGATGGGGATCAGACTCTGGGGAGCAACTTCCTAAACTGAGTTGTGGGAGGTGGGTGCTGGGCCAGGGGTCCTCGGGGACACCACGGTCGATGCCTCCCCTCCTGCTGGCTGTTGGGACAGCACAGGGTTCCCCTTTCTGGAGATGAGAACCTAAGATGAGCCCATTTTACTCACAGGGAAACCGAGGCCCACATAAGGGGGAGGGTATTCACAGTCCCAGCCCCTGACGCACCTCCCTGAGTCTGTCTCATCTGGGAAATGTGCGTCATGGTATCAACCACACGCGCTTGTTTGAGAGGAGTAAAAATATTATTGTCAGGACAACTCTATGTGACCTTTAAGCCAGCTGACCTGGGTTCGAATGCCCCTAGTTCACTGTGGAAGTCTGGTTCAGTCACTTTATTTCTCTGAGCCTCTGGGAGGGAGCTTCTACCTTTAAGAGAAGTTGTGGGGACTCATTCACTCCCTTGTTCAATCCTTCATTCACTGAGCCTACAGTGCCAGGAGCTGGGGACAACATGGTCACCAAGATACCCAAGATTCCTGCCCTAGTGGGCCTTGAGTCCAAGAATGCAGCAGGAAAAAGAACAAATAAATATATCTAAGAATATAAATAGGGAGAACGTAAAGCACGAGTCAGTAGTGTCGGCTCAATGGCCCAGGAGGCCTGTCAGCGGAGGTGGCATTTCTGCTGAGACCTGAATAAAGTGAAAGAAGTAGCCATGAAATTATATATGAGAGACTATCTAGGCAGTGGGAGCAGCAAGTGCAAAAGTCCTGTGGCAGGAATAGTAGTAAATGAGGTCTTGGAGGTCAGCAGGGGCCTGACTGGCAGGGAGAAGTTATTCCAGGGTTCTGAAAAGAGGAGGGATTTACATTTAAAAAGGATCCCCAGGCAGCTGGAAGGGACTGCAGGGGGGCAGAGAGGCAGAAGCAGCCCAGCTTCCCTGAGATGTCAGCCAAGGACAGGGTGATCCTGGCCCCCTGGAAGGCCCCCTGAATGCCAGAGACTGCCTTGTGATGGCCTTCACTGACCCAGATGGGCGAGGTGGGGTGGACACGGTTCCAAGGGCTGACCCTGATGATTTTCCGGGGCAAATTTGGCTTTAGGGCCATGTCTTGCTGGAGCCTGGGATCACAGTTGCGTTTGAGGCTTGGCCCAGGGCTCTCCGGAGGTCTCAGCATCCGTGCGAAGGAGCCGGCTGAGCGGGCCAGAGCAGAGGAGGCGGGAGCGGCTGGGGGCGGGGGGCCAGGGGGCCGCCCTGGAGGTCCCAGGCAGCCAGCCGCTCGCTAATTCGGAATTCCTCCGGCAAGAACACGGGCTTGCCAGCATCTCTGCCCCGGCCCACCCACCGTTTCCTGCCTGGGCTCCCCCCAGCAGGGTGGGAGGCACTGCCAGGCCTGCCCAGACCCCAGGCCCACTCCCAACCCTTGGGGGATGGTCATATACCTCCTGCGCCCCCCACCCATCGTCACAGCCTAGTCAGGAATGGGCTTTCTGGGGGGTCCTGGCTGGGGGGCACTGCCCCTCTGTCACACCCGCCTGGCCTGGTCTGGTGTTGCCCACTTGCCAGCAGCTGCAGCTGCCCTCCTGGGCTGGGCGGGGGATGGGGCGAGAGGGCAAGGCCAGGCTGGCCTGGACAGGCCAGTCCCCCCCACAACCAAGCTCTGGCAGGAAAGGTCAGAAGGAGGCCTTTTCCTCTTGGAATATGGGTGCCAAACTCAACCGGAACACCTGGGCAATTGGCGTCCCCTCTCTTATTCTGTTTCCTCTTCCATAAAATGGGAGGAAAATATATTCTACCTGCTGGGGAGATTAATGAGACGAGATCATGAGGTCCATCGTGCCTAGGAACTATTAGGATTACAGCCCCTCCCAGCTCTGGGGTCCCGGCTGGCTCCGCACTCCCTCCAGACTTCCCCAAACAATGCACCAAGGCACTGGGGACCAGGATGCACATTCCAGCCAGACGAAGCAGCTGGGAACAGCCCACTGAGGTTGGGGGGCCCTTAGCCTGATTGGGGGAGCCTTCTAGAAGGCTCCCCAAAGCAGATCCCTGGGCTAGACTTTTGGACACCCCCCATTCTCACTCCCTGCCTCTCTGCCTTTCCCACAGAGCTGGGGCCTTTAAAAGTTTTTCCTCCCCCCTTTCCCAAGCTGGAGCCACTGCCATTATTAAAAAGGAACACCATGTGTTTTAAAAGGGAAAAGTGTGAGATTCTCTGCAAGCAACACAGGAGGGTGGCCTCCATCCCAGGGTCCCCACAGGGGTTCCCATCTCCCATCCCACTGGTACCTGCAGACACTTTACGACCCACCCGCCTGCTGGTCAGGTGCTAAGACACACCGTAAGTAGAAACATATTGCCGAGGTGTGAGAATCTTTTATTTAATTTCTTCCCCCTTAAAGGAAAAAACACACGCACAACAACACTCTCCCCCCCTGCCCCACTACCACCTTCCCTGCTGCTCTACAGGCTGGGAAACAAAGCCTGCCTCAAACGGTGGCACTCACAGGCACTGCCCACTGCCTTGTAGAATCGTCAGGGACCCTGGGGCCGGGGCGGGACAGTCCCTCACCAGCCCAGGCACCCTGGGCAAGCTGGGTTTTCAGCAAATGCCCCTAGGGGGTGCCCGGACCCTGCCCTTTCTGGAAGAGCACTGCAGGGAGGCTGCAGATAGCTCTGTGCAGTGTGGGGTGACCTAGGCAGTAGTATGTGCAGGTTTGGGCAACCTGTGTGCCTGGACGTGGTCTGTGGAGTGACTGTGAGTGTCCAGGAAAGGCTGTGACTGTGTGTATGCTCCTGTGTTGTCTCCCCTGAGGAATGAGTATGTGACCACAAAAGTGTGTGTACCAGGGATGGAATGTGTGTGCGCCCCAATGGTGTGCGAATGTGCATCTGGGATGCAGTGTGCACGGGTCTGAGGGTGAGGGTGACGGGCCACAAGCCAGTGTGTGTCTTTGTGTGTCTCTGGGTGTGTCCCAGAGCGGTCTGGATGTGGAGACGGTGTCCTGGCATGGATGTACATGGGGTTGGGGGCAGAGCGTGCCCGGAGCTAGGAGCTCCTGATGGTGCCGGGGTCTTAGCCTGTTGGGCTGTGGGTTCCCGCCCACCCCCCAAGGCTGGGCCCCCGGTGCCCAAACTAGTTGGCTCCTACTTCCTCTCCCTTTCACCCACGGACTCACAAAGATTTCTCTCGTTGGAAGCTTCCAGCCTGGCCCAGCCCGCAGGGAACGGTTCTGAGCGTTCCCGGTGGTGGGGACTCCGCGCACCCCCGAGCGCAGGGTCCCGCCGGGGGAGGGCGGCGGCGCCGGCCCGCGGAGAGGCGCGTCCCCGGGGACCCCGGGCCGCGCGCCAGGCGGCCAGAGCGTCCCCCCTCCCGCCCCGCCTTTCTCGCGGGGCTCATCCCTCCTCCGGGAGGGGGGCCCGATCAAGGCCCGCACCCAGCGCGCCTACCGCGTGCGCCCCCGCCCGCGAAAGGTGCCCCGCGGTCACCGCGGCTCGGAGTCCGCGGACGCTGTTGCGTGCGCCCTCCGAGTCCCTGCGTGCAAAGGGCCCCAGGCCGCGGCCCCCCAACGTCTGGGGGGCCGGACCGGGCGTCCTTGGCTTGGCGGCCCAGGTAAGAAGGCCTCGGGCACGGAAGCTGGACCCTCTGGCCGGGGAATTGCAGCGTCGTGCGCCCCGCAGGTGACGACGCCCCGAGGGCCGTGCGGGGGGCGCCTTCCTTTGTTCCCGGGCCGTCCAGGTGGCGCCTGCGCCCCCTCCCCCCGCGGCTGCCCCCAGGGCGCACGCTCTCCGCCCAGGCGGGAAGGGGGGAGCAGGGCGCCGGGTACTTACGGGCTCCTGATCCGGCTCGCGGCGCCCCGAGGACGCAGAGCAGCAGTAGGGGCAGCAGCGGCGGCGGCCGCCGCGCGGATTGGGCGGCCGGGCCCAGGCGGCCGGCCGGCATGGGGCCGGCGCTGCCGGGGGCGCGCGGCGGGCGGCGGTGGCTGCTGCGGCAGCGGCGCGGGGCGCAGGAGAGCGCGGGCTGGGCAGCCCGCACGTCGCTGGGCGCGGGCGCGGAGGCCGGAGCAAGTCTGAGCAGCCGAATTGACAAGGAGCTAATACGCTGCTGGCCCCGCCCGGCCCCGCCCCCGGCCCGGCCCCGGGGGGGGGCCACGGGCCCCGCACCGGCCTCCCCGCGGCCCGCCCGCCCGCGGGCACCGCGCGCCCCACCCGTCCGGCCTCCGCCCCGCCGCGCACCGGGCGAGCCCTGTCCCGCGGCCCAGAACCCCCAGCTCAACCCCTACCGGCCTGCAATATCCCATTCGAACTCAGCCAACCACAGGCTTCCCACCCCCAATCTGGGACCTGGCGCCCCCAACCCCGTTTCCACACTCCCACCCACTACCCTACACCCTGTTCTTGGCCCTGTCCCCTGCGGCTCTCAGCCCTGGCCCTCTACCCCCCCATCCTCTGTCTGCCCCCACCCCAGCTATGGCCCCGCCCCCCACTGAACGCCGGGGTCCCTGAACCCCGCCTGCTCCCACATCCATCCCCCCTTCCTCCCCAGGGGCCTGAAAGTCGCCCTCCACCCGCCCCACGCCCTCGGTGCGCGGATCCCACCGGTATCGGCCCAACGGCCCCTCTCCCACTGCATCCCGCCTCTCCTCCGTCCTCCGCGGGCAGCCTCCCGCCCAGGCTTTGCTGGAGGGAAGACAGAAAAAAAGCTGGAAGCACGGAGTCCCCAGCCCTCACCATGGTTCAGCTGTCCCTCTAGCGCAGGATGGGGCTGAGGTTCCTCGGAGCGCCCGGGGGCCTCAGGAGGGAGCTCCCGCGTGGGCAGACGGGGGAAATGGGTCCCCGTGGGAACGAGGACCGGGGCCTGCGCGAATCCTGCTGGTGGGCAGGAGAGATGCCCAGAACGAGAGCGTGAAAGAGCCCCCCCCGGACTCACTGACACCCCCCACGGAAAAATCCGCTCAGCGGCCCGCGGGTGGGGTGCGCCACGCAGTGAGTAATCGCTTCGGCGGCCGCCGCCCGCGGACTCCAGGTAACCAACGCCGGCAGCCGGCAGCGACGCATAGTTCGTCTTACTATTTTTGCGCAGGGACCCTTCTCCGTGTTATTATTTTTGGCCATTGCTCGGGTTTTGGGACCCCCTTCCAGCCCGGACGCCTCATCTCCCTCCTCCCTGTTCCTAGCCGATCCGTGCGCCCAAGATAAAAGGGTTCCTGGCCTCCAAGGCCGCGGTGGAGGGGTGCCTGAAATGAGAGTTCCCGCCCGGCCCGCGGTTTGAGTCGAAGCCCCGCCCCCAGCCGCGTGCCTTGACAGGGGAAGGTCTCTAACTCTCCGGAGCTTCTAGGGGTTCCCTTAGAAGCTCGGACCCGTCATTCATGTCCCTAACCAACCAAGGTGGGTAAAAATGTCTGAGGGAGTCTCAGGAGCCCCACCTTGTTTGCTCAAAGCTGCCTTCCGCCCCTGCTACTCAGACCCTTTAGGAGGATTGGAGGATGGGGTACTGGGGGCTATGCGCAACTCCCCAATCTGGACTTTGGATGGGTTGGGGGGGCGGCTTAAAGCCGTTTAGGGTTCACTGCCCTTTACTGGGGCCAGCCAGGCCTCTGCCTCAGTTTCCCCTCTGCACAGTGGGCAACTCCCAGCCAGTTTACGGGTTCCTGTGGGAAGATGAGATGCAGCAGCAGATTCCACAGTCTAAGCGCTTAGCACAGTGCTGAGCACTGGGAGCATATGCTTTTGGATCAGAGGCCTCAGTTTGCCACTTTTGAAAAATGGGGTCATAGTCTCAGCTGCCAGGTGGTCCAGAGGGTGAAGTGCAGGTGGCAGTTCTTGGCTGGAATTGTATCCCGGATATGTACCACCCCGGCTCCCCACAAACCCTGCCCTTCAACATTTGACTCCCTCCTTAGAGGATTTCACTCAGCCTTCTGGAGCAAAATCTTGATATTTCCCCCCAATCTCTGTTCCTCCCCCAGTCATCTCCAGATCTTGGCAAAACGCTCCCCCATCCACCCAGGTGCTCAGACCAGAGACCTGGAGGCGTGCGTGACAACTCTCTCCTTGCACATCCCCCATGTCACATCCATCAGCAAATCCTGTTGGCTCTGATTCCAAAACACAGCCCCATCCTGCTATTCTGACCCCTTCTCCCCACCCCATTAGGGTCCAGGTCCCACCACCTCCCTCTGGGGTGCCAACCGGCCTCCTCCCAGGCTGCCCCGTAATCCTCTTGCCCCTTTCTGCACAACAGGCAGAGAGGGACTAAACTTCTTTTAAAAGAAGTGAAGCTGGTCTCCTCTGCCCTGCCACACTTCTCCCCTCCTCTTCTCCACCCTCTTCTTCCCCTTCCTCTCCTTCACTCCACTCCAGCCCCGTTTTCCCAAACACACCAACCAAGCAGGTTCTTTCTACATTTGCTGTTCCCACTGCACGGATGCAGTGCCCCCAAATCTTCCTCTAGTTAGCGCCTTCTCTTCCATCAGGTCACAGGTCATATTCTCAGAGGGGCCCCCTACCTTTCCCAGGCACTCTCTATCCCCTTTCCCTTTTGAAATGGTCTTTGTAATACAGCTCTTCAAACATCTTTCTCCAGCGACTTATTTCCTTTAGACTGTGAACACCCTGAAAGCCATGAGGACCCCACAGTGGGCTAAGCAAGGGTGGCGGGAGAAGCGTTCAGTGAACATTTGCAAAATGAAAAGATAGAATTCTCAATCCCTCCAAGCAGCAGGAAAACTCAGTCCCAGCGAATCATGCTGCCAAGCCTATGCCCCTGGCATGCTGTGTGACCTATCCAGTAGCTAACCAATCTCTGGTCCTTACTTGTAAAAGAGTACGTCTGGATCCTTTGGATTTCCTGGTTCTGTCCAGCCACCCCTGGAGTGTGCTCTCTGTTCTCTGGGTGACCTTGACCCCATACCTTTGACTTTTAAGGAGATACCTGACACCCTTCCTTGCCCTTGGTACCGCTGTGGCTTAACCCCTTTTTCCCCAGTCACACCACCTCTTTGCACAGGAAGAGGACCAGCATTGATGGAACTTCTAGCAAATATTGACCCAAGTCCTTGAAGGCAGCTGGGAATGTATTGAGGGGGCAGATTGAAGGAGGGCCCCACATGGGCTGGGAGAAGGGCTCCTCTGTAGTCTTGCACCCTCTGCACATAAGGATTAGGTTGGGAGTGATCCTCCAGCTCCAGCTCCAAGCGTCATTCCAGTGCACTGAGGGGGCAGTGGGAGGAGGCCGTGGTTACAGCACTTTCAGGGCCCCAAAAGGCCCCAGAACCATTGGGAATGAGGAGGGCACAGGGCTGCCTCTCCCATGTGCGATCCTGGTGCTCAAGGCTCAGTATGAAATTAGCTGCCTTGTGTTCCTGGCCAGTATTCCCAGGAATCGGCAACAGTGATGTTCTGGACCTGGCCCCAGGGTTGGAGAGGCAGAAATAGGTTCAGGACCTGTGTGTACAAGATGGTGGGTGGGGCCTTATCATTTCCACAGGGGAGGCTGAGTCTGGGGAGCTGGGATGCCTGGGTTACAGGCATTGGAGGTGGGAGTCCCAGAAGCACAGAGCTGCTTAAATCCAGATCACCGTCAGTGTGCTCTGAGCCATGGAGGCCTAGGTTCCCCACCCTCTGCACCCTGGAGAACCTCGATGTCTGGGGTCCAGGAAGCGCTGGCATTTGGGGGGGCAGACAGCTGTGCCTCTTTTCCCTCCCTCCCAACCGGCGCAAGCGCCGGCGCCACTGGGCCGTGCCTTCTTCCCAGCCTGTACCCGGCTTGGGGATGGGGGTCAGCGGGGTCGTGGTGAGGGCGGCAGGGGACAAAGGGCGTTTGTCCGATACCCGCTCTGACCTCGGCTGCCCCTTCTCGGACGCAGAGCCGGCGGCTGATTCACGCCCTGGCCGGCCACAGGGCCCCCGCCTGCCGCCCCCGGCCGGGCCGCCCCGGGGGGTAGGAAGTGGGGGGGGGCGAGGGGCGGCGCCGAGTTAACTTTCCCTCTTAAGCCCCGAAGGAATGTCGGCGGATTTCCTGAAACCCGACCCTGGCCGCCCGCCGGCCCTCCCGCCCCTCACCTGGACCTGCTCCCTCGGGAACCGCAGGAGGGGCGCGGGGGCTCACCTGGGGGGCCGGGGTCAAGTCCTCCTTCCGCTCCCGCCCCCAGCCACCTAGTGAAGCGGAAAGGGGGGTGGGTGGGAGGCAATCAAACTCTCTCATTCCTTCTCTCCGGAGACCTAAGCCAGCGGTCCAAGCCCTCCTGCCTCAGTTTACCCTCTGCAGAAGGACTGGGGGTGTCCTTACTTCCAGTTGCGCTCTAAGCGACGCCTCTTATGCCCGACGCCCATCCCCCTGCAGTTTTCCTGCCTCTTTGCTTCTCACGCTTGTCACCTGGACGGACCCTCTTGGCTACCAGGAGCCTCAGTTTCTTCATAGTAAATGGGAAAATGCCACCAGTACTTCCTTATAGGGTTTTTGCAAGAAAATGCCTGGGATGTGTTTTGTTTGGGATGAATGCAGGACGATAATTGTGGAAGGCTTAAGCGCGTGGGGCTCTGGAACTGACACGTGTAGGCTTGAATCCTAGCTCTTGCCAGGGGTCTTGGGGCCTAGGTTTCCCACCTGTGAAATGGGGGACAGTACTGGTCGTAACCAAAGGCTGTTTCCCGAGGCAGGGGCCTGTCGCGCGGTGGGTTAGACGCGGGGTTTCCCCGCACTCGTGCAAACCTTGGCTGAAGGCCCCCGCCGCAGGGTCGCCGTGGCTTAGCCTGGGAGGGGCGGGGCGGGGGAGGGGCGCGTCGGGATCCAGATGTTCGGGGTCCGCCAGGCACAGCCGCGCCTGATTAAGCCACGTGGGGGCCGGCTGAGGCCGCGGAGATGAAAGCGCTGCAGCCGGCCCGGGTAGGGAGGGGTGCGCCAGCCACCCCCCCACGCCTTCCCCTCCTCCCCGGCCGGAACCTGCGGCGCCCTCTGACCCGCCGACCCCTAGTAGCTGCCGCCCCGTCTGCAGGGGCGGAGCGTAGACTGAAGACGCACGGGCAGCAGTGTGGCCTCCGCAGACACCTGTGCGGGCCACACCAGGGAGAGGGGTCATATTTGCAGGTGACCCAGGTTTAGAAGGGCGCCCCCACTCCCATGCCTGACAGAAGAGGCTCGGGTGACCTCCTAACCCGCGATTCACGGGGCCACAATCTGTCACCTTGGGGGAGTGGCAGTTATGGAAACCAGACGTGTCCGTTTGTCCCAAGTTCTCCCATGAGAATTAGACATTTTAGCAGCATCCACCACTCCTGCTGTACCTCTATGCCCCCTCTCACTCAGCTCCACTCAGTCGGGGGGAGCAAGGGCCTGATCCCCCAGGTATGTGGATTAGGGTCGGGCCAGAGAGAGGCGAGGCTGGGGGAGCCCTGGAGCGGCTGGGAGAGCTTCTTAAAGGTGGCAAACTGCACACAAGTTACCGCCCCCCCCCATTTGGGTATCAAAGGAGATGCTAGAGACCTTCCTAAGGCTTTGGCTGACCCAGCCCTGCGATCTTCCCGACCCTCTTATCTCCACCGTCTGGCTGGGCTCCAGCCTCACCGCCCTCCCACCTCCTTTCGCACAACCTTCTCCCCGCCTCAGGGCCCTCGCTATTCTTTCCGCCTCGATTGCCCTCCGGTATGGCCAGCTCAAACGCAGCCTTCAGCGGGAGGCCCTCCCTGATACCCTGGCGAATAGACCGCCCCTCCCATCTCATCACTATTTCCTTTTGGCCCCTAGCTCAGGCTGCTAGCCCCTCGCCAGTGGATACAAGGGAGGTGTCAGGGCACTCCCGAGATAAGACTGACGGCGGGGACTGCCATCCACCTGCCGGCACCCAGACAGTGCCGCAGCGCCGCTGCCCCGCCCTTTCGCCGCATCCCCCGCCCCCTCCTTCCCAGGCTGCCTCGCTCGGGTGACGTCAGCGGTCTGGTCCTCTCTACCGCCGCATCCTCGGCGCTTGCGGGAGCCGGCGTCCCGCTCCCCTCGCGTCCCGCCCGGCTATGGCTCCCGTGGCTCTGCTGCCGTTCCTTCTGCTGATGCTGCAGCCTCCGCCCGGCACGCCCGCGCCTCCCGTTCGCGACCCCTTCGCCCCACAGCTCGGGGACACGCAGAGCTGCCAGCTGCGGTGCCGTGACCGCTACCCTAGCCCGCAGCCTTCGCAGGTGACGCGCATGCGGCGCCAGCCGAAGACGGGTTGAGGATGCGGGTCCCTCGGTTGGGAGCGGGAGACAAGGGTTCCTAGGAGGGGGAAGGGGTCGGAAATGGGGAGTGTTTTTCCCATGGCGATGGGTCCTTCTGATGGGCAAAGGGCTGGGGGTCCTTTCGCTGGCGGCAAGCACGGGCGTTTGGGTGCCTCCGATGGGGATGGGGATGTTCCTCCCATGGGGGATGGGCTAGTGGTCCCTGCGGTGGGAGAGGATGTTAGGGTGCGGGTCCTCCGATGAATACGGGGCTTGGGGGGTCGCTCCAAGCTTGGAGTGGGGTGAGGACTGAGGACCCTAATGCCACCTGGCGGGCTCTGGCTACACTCTGCTGCGCAAGAGCGGTGGGGTGCCCAACCCCCACCTCCCTCAGGCCTGACGTTCCCATCCTCCTCCCCCCACCCAAGCAGTTTCCACATCCTTCTCCTTACACCCTCCCAGCTACCAGCCCCCACTCTTATCCGAACCCCCTCGCCCCCAGCTAGATCCCAATTTTCCCAGGCCTGAAAGGTGACAAGCCTCCTCTGAGTGCCCCCTCCTTCCTCAGGCCTGAGAATTCCCCTCAATCTCCTTCCTCCTCCCTGGAGACTTAGGAAGCCCATTTCCCTCTGTCTTGCCCAGTTTTCTAACCATCGCCCAAACCAGCATCCTCCATCGTTCAACCCCCTTCTTAAGTCCTCTGTTCTCAGAGCTGAGCGGCCACTAATATTCTTAGCCTCCTCCCAATCTTCCTAGATGTGGGGGAGGGGAACCAAATCTTCTACCTCCTCTCCTGAGTGCTTTCAGTGCCCATCTCCTCCTGCCCCTCTCCCTGGTCTGAGCCCCTTGTCCCCCCTCCCAGGAGGAGCTCAAGCAGGCCGACTCCTCCAAATCCCAGAATGAGTATGACAGGGCGGTCTTCATCAGTGCTTGTGAGCGAGGCTGCCGCCTCTTCTCCATCTGTCGGTTTGTGGCCAGGAGCTCCAAACCCAATGCCACACAGGCTGAGTGTGAAGCAGGTGAGTGCTGGCCAGGTGGGCCTGGTTGGGGAGAGGTGGCCTGGGAAGGGCTGCCCCTAGTGACTTCCTCCTGCCCCTGCAGCCTGCGTGGAGGCCTACATGAAGGAGACGGAGCAGCAGGCCTGCAGTGAGGGCTGCTGGAGCCAGAACCCTGAGCCGGAGTCTGAGCAGAAGGTGGGCTCCCTCCCACCTGTGGCCCTGGGCTCCTATCCCCTCCTTTCAATCCCCCTCCCCCAAATCTGCAGGAATATCCAGAGTCTTCCAGGCTCTCTGTTCTATTCTGGGCCTACTGGGTGTCCTCAATTGAGCATGTCACTTCTCAAGCCTTAGTTGTCATCTCAGTGAGATGGGAAGTTACCCCACCCCACCCTGCCACCTTGCAAAAAGTAAATAACAGAAAACAGCTATTGTTTAGCAAGCATTTCTCCTGGTCCGGGTCTGACCTCAGCCTGTCCCAAATTTCTCATGCTGCCTGGAGGCACCAGGGGCAGTGTGTCACCCCTGTGTCATGCCCACAAAGCAGTTGCCCAAGATCACACAGTTAGGACTGTGCATCTGAAGCCAGTGCCACCAGGACTTACGACCAATCCTCACCTCACTCATCTTCAGTGGTGCCAGAGCTGACTTTATTGAGCATCTGCTGCATGCCAGGTGCTGGTCTAAGCACTTTCCTTGTAATGAACAGGTGGCCACTGTCAACTGGGGGGCTCAGAACGAAGGTTCAGAGAAGAGCAACCTCCCAAGCATACACATATTGTCCCTCTCCCCGCCAAACTGGGGAGAAATAATAACTACTCACCTGTCATAGTCGTGAGTGAGTCCAGGTAATGCTGCATCAGGGGAAACCGAGGCATAGGAAATAATTAATCACAGCAAGAGACCCATGGGCTAGGATTCCCCAGAAATCCCTTTCCCCTCTTCCCCCATTTTCCTCCACCCTTTCCAGGCTTTCATTGTTCTTAAAAACATACAGCCACAATCATTCCTTCCTATTCTGAGTTCTCTCCTGATGCCATCAAAAGAAGAAGAACAATGATGGCGAAATTTTTAATAACAGCAGCTAATATATGTTAGGCACTTGTGCTGTGCTATTTTCTAGTTGAAATCTCATAGCAACCCCATGAGGGAAGAGAATCATTCCCATTTTAGGGCTCAGAGAGGGCAATCCACTTCCCCGAGGGCACAGAGCCAGCCAAATGCGGTGCTGAGGTCTGTGTTCCTCGTATGAAGCTCTGTTGCCCCAAACCACTTAGGGAATTCTGATCACAGTGGACTCACCCAGCTCCCCTGCCATCAGTCAATGTCCTACGTTAGTCACATTCCATGCCTTGGGCTTCCCCTCGGCAGAGAAAGGTCCTGGAAGCTCCAAGTGGGGCTCTCTCGCTTCTGGACTTGTTCTCTACCCTCTGCAATGACCTTGTCAACTCGGCCCAGGGCTTCGTCTCCTCCACTTGGACATACTACCTGCAGACTGACAATGGGAAGGTGGTGGTGTTCCAGGTGAGGGGTCTGGCAGGGGCCACACCAGAGTGGTGGGTGGGTGATCAGGGTAAGAAAGTGGGATACATTCATTCTTGGCTCATGGGATGCAAAGTCCACAGGTGATCAAGTAAGCTGCAGACACAGCTGGATCCAGGGGTTCAGTGTCTCACTCTACCCCTGATTCTGCTTTCTTTGTGGTGGCTTTTTTCCCAGGCAAGCAGTTTCCTTCTGATAGCAGGGTGGATGCCTAAGGCTCTAAAAGTACAACTTCTCTGGAGTTTTAACTAAGCTGGGATTTACTCTGATTGGCCCTGTCTGAGTCACGTGACCACCACTCTGCCAATCCCTGTGATTCTGTTGTCTTGGCCTGAATCATATTCTTACTTCAGAGGCTGGAGGTTGGGGTCAAGACAAATTGCGGGGCCCACAACTGCAGGGAACAGCATCCCTGATGTCATAGCCCACAGCTCCACAGGCGATTGCCCTTCCTGCATCCAGCAGAACTAGGTGCCAGCTGGGCATGGGACAATGTAGCTCATGTGGGGCACAGAGTGGTGCTTCCCAGGGCCAAGGTGGTGCCTTTCTAAAGGGCTTCCCTGTGCTGTCTTGTTCTCGGCCCAGACCCAGCCTGTGATAGAGAGCCTGGGGCACGAGGGGGCCCGTCTGCAGCGAGTGGAGGTGATTTGGCGGGGATCCCATCCTGAGGCCTTGGAGGTGCACGTGGGTAAGGTCTGGGCTTAGACCCGTGTTCCTTTCACAGGTAGTTCCACTGCCATAAGGAGTCCTCCTGGCAAATGAACGCTCTAGGATTGGGATTTCTGTCTCAACTCCTGGAAGTTCGTGGTCTGGCTCCTAGGGTTCCATGATCCATCTCCCAGGGTTCCTTGGTCCATTTCCAGGGTTCTGTGGTCCCTCTCCCAGGGTTCCATGGTCCATCTCCCAGGGTTCCATGGTCCATCTCCCAGGGTTCTGTGGTCCATCTCCCACGGTTCCTTGGTCCATTTCCAGGGTTCCATGGTCCATCTCCCAGGGTTCCATGATTCATCTCCCAGGGTTCCTTGGTCCGTTTCCAGGGTTCTGTGGTCCCTCTCCCAGGGTTCCATGATCCATCTCCCAGGGTTCCGTGATCCATCTCCCAGGGTTCCTTGGTCCATCTCCCAGGGTTCTGATCTGTTCCAGGACTCAATGCCCCATTGTCCCAGGTCTTGGCCTCCTTTCTCCTCTCCATGGCTGCTGTGGCCTCTCGCGGAAGGCTTGGTGGCCACTGTAGAACAACCTGTGTCTCAGACCCTCTAGGCCCCTTGGACAAGGTGCGGAAGGCCAAGATCCGAGTGAAGACCAGCAGCAAGGCCAAGGTGGAGTCTGATGAGCTGCAGGACAATGACTTCCTCAGTTGCATGTCTCGGTGGGTGGCAGGACCCTGGGGGTGGGGCTGGGGCGGAGAGGAGGGTATCGCAGACCCCACTAGGTTGCTGAACGTGCATATCGCGTTGGGCAGGCGCTCGGGGCTTCCTCGCTGGATCCTGGCCTGCTGCCTTTTCCTCTCCGTGCTGGTGATGCTGTGGCTGAGCTGCTCCACCCTGGTGACTGCGCCTGGCCAGCATCTCAAGTTCCAGGTGGGCTGGGCCAGTGGGCAGGCCTGGAGGAGGGGTTGGGGAGAGCTGCTCCCTTTTTCTAGATGGGGCTATCCCCTCTCCATGGAGGCAAGGCCCCCTGACTTGCTGTGTGACCTTGGGCAAGTTTCTTCACTCCCTTGTGTAGTGGGCAAGAAGGCCCCCCTTAGTTGGGGTGACCTGAGATCAGGGATGTGAAGGAGCCTTGCAGGGTGGGGGCTCAGTAACCTGCCCTCCCTACACCTCCCTTGCAGCCCCTGACCCTGGAGCAACACAAGGGCTTCATGGTAGAGCCAGACTGGTCGGTGTACCCTCCCCCGTCCCACACCTTTGGGGACAGCCCCCCACCCTACATGCTGAAGCTGGACCTGACCAAGCTGTAGGCGTCTGTCCACCCGAGCACTGCCAAGCGCAAGGGCTCCTCTATCCTCATTTCCCTGCACCCAGGGGTCCAGGCCAGGGTGGGACCATCCTTGGGCCCCTGCACCCCCAAATTCTTCTCTCTCCCTGGTTCCATCTCTCAACCCTCTGGGTCCTGGGGTCACCGTGCCCCCCACTGGGGGGCAGGATCTGACCTTGGTTCCTCCCTGGCCCCTCTTTCCCTGGAGCGTGCTACTTTTTGTCTTCTATCGTGTAGCTTCTTGAGTATTTGAACCCCAGTTCTGTGCCGCCTTGCTCTTTCCTCTTCGCTTCCCTCTGGGAGAGGGCTGAGGCTGCAGGGGAGCTGCCTTGTGCTCAGGCTCTCCTCTTTTTCCCCACCCCACCTCTGGAGATCCAGCCCCGTGAGAGGAGGCCCCTGTGGGAAGAGGCAGTGGGCAGCTACATGCTGCGGCTGGGATTGCAGCATGGGGGTTGGGAGGAATAAACCATGTACATAAAAGATGTCTTGGACCAAGTCTGCTTCTGTTCGTCTTCCCATCGGCCCTTGGGAGAGTGGCCATGACTTCTACCAACCAGTCCCTTTGTGAGATGGGGAAGCTCTGTGAACTTCCCGTGGCTCGAGGTGTGTGAACCAGCTGCCAGCTGGAAGGACAGCACCTCTGTTGCCCAGCCCACGTCACACTTGGAACTAGGGTGTCCCTGTGGGTCATTGCCCCCTCCAGCCCCATGTGCCTCATGTGAAATGGAAGAGGACATTTGTTAATTTTGTAGCCACCTGGCTTCCATCTCCCTTTCTTTTGGGCACAGAGCTCTGCACCATTGGGGACCGTCTCAGGGCACTGTCTCTGGGTCCTCTCCCCTTCCCTGCCCCAGGGGTTCAGCCTTGGCATTCTTTCCCTGCATTTCGCATTGGAGAGGAGTCTAGCAGGGCAGGAGCAGCCCTCCCTGAGGAGGCCACAGGCATGGCTCTCCATCTTTCCTGTACGTTCTGCAGACTTCCCAAGATCCTGCCAGTGAGTCCCCTTTTAGTTTAGTTAACTGGGGCTGCTTTTGTTTTCTGGCTGGCCGGGGTCTCTTCTCCTGGGGAGAGTTTGGGGTGAGGGTTGTGGTGGTCAGTGGGATGGATGTTTCCAGGGCCTGATGGAGGCCTGTGGGTGATGGGGAAGGTGAGTTGGAGCCGAATGGGGCTGGTTATTGGCCCCTCCATTCTTCACCCTGCCCTGCTCGAGTCAGCCAGGGCTGCGGGAGAGGGGGGTGACAGGACTCGCAGGAGGTGGTAAGAAGGGGCAGCGAGAAGTCAGGTGTCTCTCTGCACTGTCCTTCCCCGAGTCCCCCAACACTAGGCCACAGCTCCACCAAGTGAGCCTTCAGCCTGGGTATGGTAACAGCTCCCACACTGTTGCTTGTCGTCCATACTGTCTCATCCACGTCGGTTACCCAACCCTGTCCACACCTTTGCAAAGGGTCCCTTCATGACAACACTCTCGGATAGTCTGTTCTCAGTGGTTCTGCTGCAGGACCCTGCCTGATTCCATGAGCGTCAGGATTCAACAGAAAGGCAATCCCGGCCCCTGGTCGTCATTCTGGGCCAGGCTTGGGGTTTCAGGGCCACTCCTGGGAACATTGCCAGGAAATGAGACCTGGACAGAGATGAGACGCGGAGGCAGGCCAGCCCTGCCCAGTAGAACTTTCTGCGATGACAGAAACAGGCTGTCTGCACCACGCCCAGCCACATGGTGTTACAGAGCCCTTGCAATGTGGCTAGGTGACTGAAGAACTGTATTTTTCATTTTCTTTAGTTTGAGTTGGTGTACATTTAAGGTTTTCCCTTTTTATTTTTGTGGTGGTAAAATATACATTCCACATAAAATTTGCCATTTTAACCAGTTTTTAAGTGTACAAATCAGTGGGATTAGGCTTAACCACAATGATGTGCGAATATCCTCACTGTCATTTGAAATGGCTACTGGAACTGCTCAGCCCAGCTGGAAGGGACCCTGGTGATCCTTTCCCCGTGCACCCTCACCTTGCCCCTGGCCTCCCCGTCTCAATGGCTCTGGACACTTGGGTGGCTGCTCGATTTTCCCCCATCCTTACTCTACCTTATTCCATCAGCACGGCCTGTCCCCTCAGCCTCCAACCCACATGCTTCTCTTTATCTCCATAGCAACCACCGAGGTCCAAGCCACCACCTCTTCTCACCCAACTACTCTAGCTGCCTGCCTCCTCTTGAGACTCTTCTGCATCCTCTCCCCCAGCCACCCTCCAGCTCTATGCAGAAGCTGGGGAGCTGCTGGTATTATACAGATCCACTCCCAGACATCACCTCCTTCCTGGGTTTACTGCTGCCATGAGGAGCCCAAATATCCATATGTACCACACGGCCTCCCACAATCTGGTCCCACTAACATGAACCACCCCTACTGAGGCTCTGTCTCTCGCTGTGCTCTAGCCCCACAGGTTCTCTCTGGATTGCTCGAGCCAGAGATTTCCAGCCCCAGGGCCTTTGTATTTCCTTCTGCCAGGAACACCTTGCAGCCATGCTCTGTCCAAGCGCTCAACTAAAAGTGCTCTTCCCCATCAGAGGACCTCCCAGCTGCCCGACGGGGCTAGCATTTCCTGTTATACCCATATTTAGCTCCCTGCCAATCTCCCTGTGCTTACCACAGTAATTCTTAAGTAATTATTAAATAATTAGTAATTACTTGTTTCAACATTGGTACAACATAATTTTATAAGCTCTGTGAAGGTAACTCACAGATCTCATAGATGACGGGGCATGGAGCAGGGGATCAGTAATTATTTTTGCTTGGGTGAGTCCCCGCTTCCCTCTCAGACCCCAAAAGCAGCCTTACCCTGTTCAGTCTATTCCCTACATGGGGTCAGACCATGTCCCTCCCCTGCTGACCCCATGACTTCCTATTACCCTCAAATACCACCTAATTCCCTCTGTTCATCTCTTAAGGGCTTTCAATACTCATCAATCTGGCAGCCATCTCTCCGGTTATGTCCCTCCCATCTTTTGGTCTGACAACAAAATGGGCTCTGTCTTCACTGCTTCCTGCAGTCACATCAATGGTCCAGCCTCCGGGCCTTGGCTACAGTAGCTCCTGACACCGGGAATGCCATCACGCACTTGGTAGGAATCCACCTAGCACCCGCCACCCTCTTCTTCCTTCTTAATGGAACTCATTGGCTTTGGCAAAACCTATGTGGCTCAGGGGAAGTTAAGCAGCATGGTCCAAGCCTCTTCTGGTGTTAGTGGGATTTTTGGGGAGAGAGACATGCCCTGTTAACTGCAGTTGTGAGCTGGGAGGATATGAGTTTGGAGCTGTCAGGGGCCATACGTCATCACAATTACAGAGCCTTCCAGACAGATGCAGGGAGATTATGTCTTCATGACACTACTGGTAGTCCTGGATCAAGCTGTGCCTGAAATCCACACTGTCGCTTTTGTCAGTTTGCATTGGACGTCTTGGAACTGAAAAGTTGTGACTGATCTCTATCTCTTTGTCCTCCCTCCCCTTTCTCAAGACTCAATCCCAAGGTCAGAGTGTTTTGTTTGTTTGCCACTGTGTGTCTAGTGCATTCATTCTTAAAGTCCTGGTGATCAGCCCAGGGCTGTGTCCAAAGTGGACGCTTCACAGCTGTGGAATGAATAACACCAGGTGGCGAGGGTAGAAACAGTGAGCACTGTGGGGGGGGTGGAGAGGGGAGAGGAGTCCCTTCCAAGCAGGTGATGACTGATGGCTGCCTGGAAGATGAGGCAGCTGACTTGGCCTTTGAGGGTTGGATAGAATATGGAAGGAAGGATGTCCCAGGTGCATGGGTGTGGGTTGGAAGTGTGTGTGTGTGTGTGTGTGTGTGTGTGTGTGTGTGTGTGTGTTCAGAGAAAAGTAACCCCTGCCCATATCACCTGCCCTTCTCAGGGCTTCACTTGGGGGAGAGGCCTGAGTGCCAAGCAAAGACCTCTGGTCCCTTCTGGAGTCTCAGGAGAGAGAGGGTCCTTTGCCTCTGTCAGGGGCTCCTACCAGGAGTGGGGGCTACAGAGGTGACCGTATGGAGGAGCCCTGACTCAACACAGCTCTCTGAGCCTCAGTTTTCTGATCTGCCCTCCCTACTCTGGGAGGCATCTGGGAAACCACCCTCTCTGGCCCGCTCTCAGCCTTCCTCCGGCACCCAATGCAGACCTGGTGGAGGTTGGGTGGGTGGCTGGTGTCATGGCAACAGGGAGGAATGCCCATGTGTCCTGGAAGCACAGGGTTGCCACAGCAACCAGCATTCCTGGTTCCCTAGTGACAGGCCCGAGTTCTGGGCCCAGAGTGATAATCTGTCAAGGAAGGGAGAGGCAGCAAGGTGTCCCTGTGACACTCCATCTACATTTGGAGAGAAGGATGGGGACTCATTTCTTTCCCTACTGTGTGTGCGTGGGAGGTGAAGGCCAGATCCCAGCTTCGGGCTCCCCAAGTATCTGCTCAGGGCCAGGCTTTAAGCGGCTCCTGGCACTCTTCCCTCCTGAGGGTCGCCACACAAGCTGTCCCCTCTGTATGGAAGACTCTGCTTTCTTCCTGGCCAACTCTTCAGCCTAAATGTCCCTCTCTGCCCTCCTGGTTCAGCCCAATGCCCCTAAGTCACTACGCTCCAACTGAAAACCTCTATCATGTTGATAATTAAGTTATTGCTTCTTTGCTTGTGTGATGATTGGTTTAATAAATGTTCCCTTTGCCAGATGCGACGCGCGAGCAGTCTCAGTCACAGCTGTGTCCCACACTCCAGGAGGCTGTTCTCAATACATCTTTGTCGACACTCTCCCTCCTTGCTCTAAGCCTGGCCCATGTCACCCTAGCCAAGGTGGTCCCATGTCCCTCAGGCTCTTTCTGGCACTGGGTTTGGGGCTTCCACATTACTTCCACCTGAAACATTCTGGAATATTCTGGGCCCTTTCACAATGTTCTGGAATGTCCTGGAACATCCTAGAATACTCTGTATGCTGCTTTCTTTTAAAGCTGGCATATCACTTCTTCAAAGAGGCCGTCCCTGCTAAAGCAGTGTCTCCCTCCTTGGTCACTCTCAGCGCATTGCCTTCATGGCAATTATCACCATCAGGAAAGGCCTTGGTCATTGATTGGTTACATAAACCGAATATTCTGGAACATGAGGGCAGGATCTTATCTGATGTGCTTACAGCCCAGCACCTGGCACAAAGCAGTTATGTAATAAGTGTGTGTTGAATGGAGGGAGGCAGCGTGAGACCAGGAAGTGGTGGAGAGCTCCAGGGTAGGACGGCTCTGACACTGTCTGGATGGGGTCTTGGACAAATTACTTACTCTGAGCCTCTGGGTCTTTCTTTTTAATTGAGGTGTATTTTACAAACAGCAACATGCACCCCTTTTTACTGTACAGAACCATGAATATTTACACCCCTGTGACCCAAATACAGAATGCCCCCAGCCCCCGGGGGCTCCCTCATGCCCCTTTCCAGTCACCCCCCAGAGGTAGCTCCAGGACTTAACCTCTATCACCTTGGCTCTATCTGACTGTTTTAATTTTGTTTGTTTTTAAAAATAAATCAGCTCTAATGCGGCAAGACTTACAATCAGTAGTTCAATGATTTTAAGTGCTTGATTAATTTTGACAGATGTTAACCTCATAATCAAGATATAGAACATTTCCATCACCCCAAGGCCCCGTGCCCCTTTGTGGGCAATGCCTTCCTTCATTGATGAGCCATACCAGGTCGCCTCTGTCCCAATCTGTCACCGCCGTTTACCATGGCCTGTCTATGAATTTCACATAAGTGGAATCACAGTGTGTCCTCTTTGTGTCTGCTTTTTTCATTAGTGTCAGCGAGACCCACCTGTGGGATGCACGGAGGGCTGGTTTTTGTTCTTTTTGTTCTTTTTCTATGCTGCATAGCATTCCATTGTGTGAATATGTCACCATTTGTTTATCCATTGACCCGTTGGTGGACCTTACAGTGTTTCAAGTTTGGGGCTGTTATGACCATTTGTGTTCATGTTTTTAAGGAAACCGTGTCTCTTTTCTGTTGGTTAAAGACCTGTAGTGGGTGGAATGGTGTCCCTACCCCCCTCATTTCATGTCCACTTGGAACCTCGGAATGTGACCTTATTTGGAAATAGGGTCTTTGCAGCGCCAGCTTTCACTTCTCTTGGGCACATACCTTGGAGTGGAATGACTGGGTCCCAGGGTAGCTCCATTAAAGGAACTGTCATGCCTTTCCTTTTCTTGCTTACCATCTGTACTCCCCCAAGAATGTCAACTACCCAAGGGGCGCGGACTCTGCTTTCTTCCTGGCTTAGGGCCCTGGGTAGCACCCGGCACGTTAGGTAAACTCATGGTGCATGAATGAATCATTGTAACTCTTGGCTAGGCAATAACTCATGTTCTCTGGATCTCAGTGTCCCTGTCTGTGAAATGGGGATGAACTCAATCCTTCCCTCGGTAAAAACTAGTCTCCCTTCTTCCAAAAAGGCTCTGAGCCAGATACTCGGAAGTCCACAGTGTATGCACCATGGGCCGCTAATTGTCCCTGAGAAAAGAATCATCAGTTCTGCATTCCTTCCTCCCACTCCTGCCTCCACAGCTGCTCAAGGGTCAGGACCTGGACAGTGGAGAAGGTCAAATGCAGTGAGGGTGAGGGGTTCTTGCAGTCACAGCGATGGCTGTGGGCTCTGGGTCCTTAGGGAGTGGGCTGTATGAGAGGCTGAGTCAGAGGCAGCTGTTGAGACCTCCCACCTCAGTTGAGGCACTGGGGCAAACACCAGTTCACAGCCAGGCAGGACCAGGACTGCTGCCTGGAGGTGAGCAAACCCCAGGGGGACCTCATTCAGGGTGGGCAAAGCAGCCAGTGACTGATTCCCAGGGAGAGTGGGCTCTGGGCAAAGGGAAGCATCCCAGTGGCCCCCACTGTCGCTATTAATTATGCAATGGCTGATATGTACCAAATGCTGCCATGAGGCCTCTAGGGCCTTTTCCTCTGAGCCAGGGGTCCTGGTAGCCCCCTAGGCCCAAGGTCACACATGAGTGCCTGGCAGAGCCCAGCATCAAACCAGATCTGAAATCTCACTTCATTCCAAATCCACATTTTCGACTGCTGACTCACACCCTCCCAGCCTCAGTTTTGTCATCTGTAAAATTGGCATATAACCCCAGATAATTGAAATCAGGTATTTAAACAGATATATGTGCACATATAATAGCCAAAAGGAAGAAACAACCCAAGTGTCCATCAATGGAAGAATGAATAAACAAAATGTGGTCCATCCATACAATGGAATATAATCATAAAAAGGAGTAAAGCACTGACACACATTACAGTGTGTAAACCTTGAAAATATTATGCTGAGTAAAATAAGCCAGACCCAGAAGGACACATTGTGTGATTTCATTTATATGAAATGTTCAGAATAGGTAAACCCATAAGGACAGAAAGCAGATCAGTGGTTGCCAGCGGTTGGCGGAGCAGGAATGCGGAGCGACTGCTAATGGGGATGGGGCCTCCTTTTGTGGTGATGGAAATGTTTTGGAACCAGATAGAGGTGATGGTTGTGTGACATCGCGAATGCACTTAAATGCCATTGAATTGTACACTTTCAAATGGTGAATTTTATGGTGTGGGAATTTTCTCTCAATAGAAAAAAGGAAAACAAATACAGAGTTTGTCAGACAGGGAGAAAAATCAAGCAGTGCTGGCGGGTGAAGAGGGGACATGGGAGAGGGAAAGTACCGCTAGCTGGCATGGACTTAGGGCTACTCCCTGAGCTGTCCTGAGCACAGTACATTTTTTATTTCATCCTGGCCTCTGCTCTGTCCCACAGGGTCATTTTTTTCACAGTCCGTACCACTTTTATTTCGATGAGGAAATAATCAAATATACGTACAGTCTAAAAACAGTAGAAAAGGTGAGTAAAAAGGCCCCGAAGTCCATCAGGAGTGGGGCCAGGTGAGCATTATACCTGGAGTGTGGAGAGAGGGGCTGGATGCTGTCTTGGCAGCAATGATGACAGAGCCAGGCAGAGGGAAACTCATTGGGTGCAGGGTGGGGAGGGCACTGCCCTCCTGTCCCCAATGGCAGGCAGACTACCCATGTGGCTAGCCTGGCTTGGATAGGCCTGGGGTGGGTCCAGAAGAAGCCAAGACCTGGCCTGGATTCTGTTACCAAGTCCAAATCCTCTCAGTGCTGTTCACAGCTCTAGAGAAGAACCAGCCTGGGACACAGCTAGAGCAGTTATACTGCCCTGGTGATACAGCAGGGTCTTTGTGCAGATCATGTTCATATTTCAGACCCTGAGAGAGTGGTCAGGATGTGCTGACGATTTTGGTCTAGTCTGGCGTCAAGAAGACAGCCAGGGCATACACGGTGCTGACGTGGCCTGTCGGGGTCCATACCCTGCAGGGTCATTTAAAGGAAGGGAAAATAGAGGCATAAAGAGTTGGAACAACCTATCTAAGACCTCGTGGCTTGTAAGAAATGGATGCAGAACTAAGGGTGATGGTAGTGTTTATCAGATATTGACCTGTCTAGTTTATAGAGAAGCAAAACGAGGTACTGGGGGGTGTCTGCAGCTCACTCTGACGCCACTCAATGGTAAAGGGCAGGCAGGTAGATGAGACCCCAGCATAAGGCTCCAGCTGTTGGAAACAAGGCATCCCTGAGCCCCCAGGCCTCAGTTTCCTCCTCGGTAACACTTGGGGGTTACAAGGAGGCCTCTGAGCTCTGACCTGAGGCCATAAGTTCCACAGCTGGTCCAGAGCAGGAAAGCAGGTGGCAAGGCCCCTGCTTCTGGGAGAGCCGTGCCAGCTGTGGGCCAGATGGCAGCAAGGCCTCAGGACACTGCCTGCTGTGTTCCTGCCTGCAGGCTCTGCCAGACCACAGGTCATCATTACTGGACGAGGGTGTGCAGTAACCTTCGTGGGCCTTCTACGTCCTCCACCTGCCTATACCCCATCCGAGTATGGCAGGCAATCGGGCTCAGGACAATAATCCTTTGCCTCACCCCCACAAACTATCTGTCGCATCTCCTGTTGGCTCCACCTGTAAAATGCCTTCTGGCTAGTACCACCTCCCACACTTACCTGCCACCACCCTGGGATGAGCTCCATCATTTGGCTAAAATACTCCTAAGTGTTGTCCCTAATTCAGGAAATAGCCCCTGACTGTTATGTTGGTTACATCCCATCTGCTGACAAGCCCTCTCTCATTTCATGTGGGGGATATGCCTCCACAGTGGTCCACAAGGCCCTCCATAACCTAGAGCACCCCTCATTGCCGCCCGCCCCATCTTCTCCACCCCTCGCCCTCTCCTTCACTTTTCCCTGCCGGGCAACATTCCAGGTTCACTCCTGCCTCAGGGCCTTTGTACTTACGGTCCTGTGCCAATGATCTTGGAGTACCTAGTGTGTCCACAGCACCATGAGTCTGCAGCATGCTACACGAGTGCACACAGCCAGAGGCCCAGTGATCTTGGGCTGTGTGTCTGTGTGTCTGACATGTGGGTTGAATCTGGGTGTTTATGAAGTGTGCGTGCATATGGATGCCATTGAGTGCAGCTGTATGTGTGGTGAGCGTGTGAGCTATAGGTCTTGGCTGAGCAGGGTTTGATGCCTGCATGTGGTTCATCTGGAACAAAGGCTTGAGTGGCAGCCGACCACGGGCGGGAGAGGGTGTGTGTACAGAGCTTGCCAGAATGCACGCTGCTCATGCGTGCATGCATTCAACATGTACTGAGTGCTTATTGTGTGCTGGAGAGGTCCGCAGCACCCTCCATCACCTGGTATCTGTCAACTTGCACAAAATCAACTCCTGAGCATTCTACACAAATGATTGAGCACCTACTATATACCGACCTTCTGCTGGACATGGATCAATTGGGTCTGGTTCTACCTGCAGGAGCCCACCCGGGATGTCCCTTGCTTTCTCCTCTGGGGTCTCCAGCCCGTGTCCATCCCCTTCTCCTAGCACTGACTACAGCAAGGGCTCTGAGTTCCATCTGGAACCCTGGGCCTTGCTTGAGGTTGCACAAGAGAAGGTTTTCTGATTCAAAGGATGAAAGAATAAATGGGCTCCAGGCTGAAGAGAGGATCCTTGGAACCTGAACCCTGCTAGGGCCGAGGTTCTAGGCTTTCCATGGGTTGGGGGTGGGAGTGCCCTTCAAAGTTCTGAGAGCTTTACAGTGGCCCTGTTGGCCCTGGGTTCTATGGTGTCCAGAGCAGGGAGGGAATGAAAGAAGGGAGGGGAGGAACTGAAGGAAGGGAGATGTGAACAAAGATAAAAAGAAAGGACACAGGTATGGGACTTTGAGCCCTGGCTAAAGATTGGGGTGTTTGGGAGCTGGAGCTTGGGGATTCAAGTGGCTTGGGTGTGGTGGAATGGACTTTGGGGTGTAAGCATGGGTTTGAAGGGTCTGGGGTCAAGGATTGGGAGAGTAGGATTTGGGATTTGAACAGAGGATAGGGGGAGATAATCTGAGGGCAGGGTTTTGGGGTGAGAACCAGAATTGTGGGTGAAGCAGGAGATGTGGGGATTTGAGGGCAGAGGGTTGGGGCCTGGGGGTGGAGGTTCTTGGAGGGTAGGTCAGGGGAGGGCTAGGACCCACAAACGGGTAGGAAGTTTGAGGACTGGGAACAGAATGAGTTCTGGCGTCTGAGGCCTTGGGGAGGGAGTGACTCTGGGAGGAGAGGGGTGGTTCTCAGAGCTCTGGGACCATTTTCCCCAACTCCCTCCTCCCATCTAGGCCCCGCCCCTCCCCCTTTCCGGAGCAGACCCCGCCCCAGGCCTGCCGCACCTCATCATCCGGCAGGCCCCCATTCCTAGCCACTTCCCCGTACCCCTCCATGCACTTACTCATCCATCCCACCCTCGTCTCGAGCCTCGCCACTGGCCACGCCTTTACCCCCCGCACTGTCTCCTTTGCCCCGCCCCATCCCACACCAGGCCCCGCCTCTCTGTAGACCTGTCCCGCCCCTCATCCCTGTCTCGCCAGTCTCCCGCCCCTCCTCAGACCTGGCCCCGCTCATCGCCAGGCCCCGCCCCCCCCGCAGAACACGCCCCGCCCCCGTCCCCCACTTCTCGGTGTAGTGGACAGGCGCCCGGCTCCCGTCACTCGATCGCGCTGCTGCTGCGGCGGTGGCGGCGGCGGCGGCGGCGGAAAGATGGCGGAGTCCGGCGGTAGCGGCGGTGGTGGCGGCGGCGGCTTCGGCACGGGCCCGGGCCCCGAGCGCGCGAGCAGGTGAGACCCGGCGGGCAGGGTGGGCCTGCACCTGCTCCAGAGCCCGGGTGACCTGTGGCGAATCCTGGGGATCTTGAGGAACTGGAGAGCGGCCTGGGCCGGCCCCAGGGTCTTCCCGGGGGACTGTAGGCTTTAGGGGCTGCTTGGGGGGCAGCTGAAGGCGGGTTGGGGGCAAGGACCACGAGGCGTCTACATGCGGCTCTAGGGGCCTGAGGGGGCGTTGGGACGCTTCGAGGTCTGAAGGGAAACGCAGGGGTTCCCGACTGGGAATGCTAAGGGGTCTGGGAGGCAGAGGGCCTGAACAGGGGCCATGGGTGCTCTTGAGGTTGTCTTGGAAACTCCGAGGAGAGGACGGAAAGGAGCCTGCAGGGGCCGAGCCCAAGGCTTCCTGGAGGGTACAAAAGTACCCTGAGGGTCTTGAGGGGACTACCCTCAATGCTGAGGGGACCTGGGATAGGTAAGGACTGTGAAAGGCTGGGGGTAGGGGGGTTAAGTGAACCTGGGGACCTGGGAGAACCTGAGAGGGGAAGCTGAGGGCCCCTGCGGGTCCCAGTGAGTCCTGGTGGGCAGGGAGGGGTCTGGGGGCCCCAGGGGTCCTGAGAACTGGAGGACTGGAATGGGTCTTGGGGAGCCTGAGGATGGTGAGAGAGCCCTGAAGGTCTAAAGAAAATATGAGGAGGGTCCATCCTTGGTGTGCCTGTCCCCCCACCCCCCCGTCCCTCAGGCTAAAGGACTTGAAGCAAGGTCTTGCTGTCAGACCAAGGGGACAGAATTCACCCCCTTTGGTCAGAGGGAGGCCCCCTTTCCCTTTGGCCAAATCCTGAGACTTGCCCTGAATTGGCGTAAAACTTGAAGGTTTTTAAATGTATTGTTCTGGGTTCTCAGAGGGAAAGAACACCAGCCTTAGGGTGCATGACCTCCCTCCCCCTTTCCATTGAAGAGGGCCAGCATGGCCCAGACCCTCCCATCTGGGCCTTCCAGAACAGCCTGCCAGCCCTGGCTGACCAAGGAGGAAGTTCTGCTCTTTCTTGCTGGTGAGCTGATGGGAGCAAATCATTTCAGTCAACGTGATGAATGATGAAGTTGGCCAGTACATACTTGTGTGCTGTGGAGTCATTCCTCATTGTGGGGACCTGGGCTGGTGCTGGCTGAAAAAGCCTGATGGCCCAGATGCATGAGTTGGGTTTTGGAGGCCTCCAGTGGGAAGCAGGAGAGATTCAGAGGATTTGAGGAGACATTCAGAGGGTAGAGCGGGCAGCGCTTGGTGACCAGGTTGAGGTAGCATGCAAGGAACAGACGAGGGGACAGTGAGCCCTAGGTCCCTGCCTTGAGCTCTGGGGTGGGATAACCTGGGGCAAAGGCGAGGTATAATTAATTACGTAGATACCATACAGTTCACTTATTTTAGCTGAACAGTTTGTGGAGTTTTAATAAATTTAAAGAGTATGAGTATGCACCCTTGAACACAATCCAATTTTTTAGAATACGTCCATCATGACAGAGTTCCCTCAAGCCCGTTGCAGTGAAATCTGTTCCCACCCCCGGCCCCAGGTACACCCTGATCTGCTTTCGTTCCTCTAATTTTGCCTTTTTAGAAATTTTATCAGAATGGGATCATACATTATGTAGCTTCTTGTGTCAGCCTTCTTTCTTTCAACAGAATATGTTTGCAACTCATCTATGTTGTCACAAGTATTAGAAGTTTGTTCTTTTTTCACTGCTGCATAGTATTTCATTGTATGGATGGATATAGTTTGTTTACCCATTTACTGGTTGAAAACAACCATCGGGGTTGTTTTCATTTTGACAATTACAAATAAAGTTGCTGTCAAGATCTGGGTACGGCTCTTTGTGTGGTCCTATATTATCATACTCGGTATATAAAAACCGAGGAGTGGAATGACGGAGTCCTACAGTAGGTGTAGGTTTAACTTTTTAAGAAACTGCCAAGGTGTTTTCCAGAGTGGACGTACCATTTTGCATTCCTTCCAGCAATACATGAGAATTCCAGCTGCTCCATATCCAGGCCTACACTGACATGACCAGTCTTCAATTTGAGTGATTCTAAGTGTATGCTGGTATCTGATTTTGGTTTTAATTTGCATCTCCCTAATGATGTTGGATATTTTATCATGGTCTCTTGTGGCTATTCACTGGCTATTCATCTCTTTGGTAAAGTGTCTTTTTAAATCTTTTGCCCATTTCTTTGTTGGGTTGTCTTCTGCTTAGTGACTTGTAAGTGTTTTTTATGTATTCTGGATACAAGTTCTTTATCAGATATATGATTTGCAAATATTTTCTCCCAGTCTGTGGCTTATCTTTTCATTTTCTTAATGATATCTTTCACGGGGCAAATGTTTATCATTTTGATGGAGAGTAATTGATTAATGTCCCTCTTTTATGGATCATGCTTTCAGTGTCATAGCTAAGAAATCTTTTCTAGATGGAGGCACTTTTTTTTTTTTAATGATTTACTTTTTTTTTTTTTTTTTTTTTTAAATTGGGGAATATTGGGAAATTGTGTTTTTCTAGGACCCGTCAGCTCCAAGTCAAGTTGTTGTTTTCAATCTAGTTGTGGAGGGCGCAGCTCACTGGCCCATGTGGGAATCTAACCAGGGCCCTTGGTGTTAGGAGAACTGCACTCTAACCACTGAGCAAACTGGCCGCCCCTGGAGGCACTTTCTTTCTTTCTTTTTTTTTTTTTAAAGATTTTTATTGTGGAAGGGGAACGGGACTTTATTGGGGAACAGTGTGTACTTCCAGGACTTTTTTCTAAGTCAAGTTGTTGTCCTTTCAATCTTAGTTGTGGAGGGCGCAGCTCAGCTCCAGGTCCAGTTACCGTTGCTAATTGCAGGGGGCGCAACCCACCATCCCTTGCGGGAGTCGAGGAATCGAACCGGCAACCTTATGGTTGACAGCCCACTGGCCCATATGGGAATCGAACCGGCAGCCTTCTGGAGGCACTTTCTTAAAAGACATCTCCCCCATCTGAGATGCCCATTTGCCCCCTTTCCTCCATCCTCGTGAAAAAAGTCACTGTTGTCTGGAGCAACTGATGGTGGGGCGTGTGTGTGTTTGTGTGTGTGTGTGTGTTTGTGGTATACCTGTGGTGCTAGTGTGGGGAGAGGGGCAAGAAGCCCTAATATGGTAAGATGGAGCATACAGAAAGAGGACCAGGTTTTGAAGGAGACTGTGGCACACAATAGCCTCCCAAGGGATGTAGAGGCCTTTGTAGCATTGTTAATTTATTTGTTCCTTCATGGGTTCCAAACAGGCCAGCCAGACCTGGTGCATGACCTGCCCATGGCTCGTTCCAAGGTCATGGCCTCTCAGAGCCATCTGCCTGATCACCTGAGTTCAACTAATCCCGGGAGCAGTTTCTCTGGTCACTTTGTTGTGTGTGATTTTTGTGTAAAATTTATATAACATAAAACTCACCCATTTAAAGCATACAATTTGGTTGCATTTAGTACATTCTCATCGTTGTGTATCCATCACATCTAGTTACAGAACATTTCCATCACCCCAAGAGGAAATCCTGTTCCTATCAGCAGTCACGCCCCATTTTCCCCCTCCCCCAGCCCCTTACAACTACTCCTCTACTTTCTGTCTCTATAAATTTCCCTGTTTTAT
This sequence comes from Rhinolophus ferrumequinum, assembly GCF_004115265.2. Classification (NCBI taxonomy): domain Eukaryota; kingdom Metazoa; phylum Chordata; class Mammalia; order Chiroptera; family Rhinolophidae; genus Rhinolophus; species Rhinolophus ferrumequinum. The sequence goes on from NC_046301.1 coordinate 51,333,307, forward strand.
AAATAGAATCACACAATACTTGACCTTTTTGTCTGGCTTCTTTCACTCCCTGTAATGTTTTGGAGGTTCATCCACATTGTAGTGTATATAAGAACTTTGTTCCTTTTTATGGTTGTGTGATATTCTATCGTGTGGACATACCACATTTTGTTTATCCATTCACCAGCTGAAGGACGTAGGGCTTGGTTCCACCTTTTGGCCAGTTTGGGTAGTGCTGCTATGAACATAATAGGTTTTTGTGGGAATTTCTGTGTTCCGTTTTTTGGGCTCTATACCAGGAGCAGAATTGCTGGGTCATAGGGCAGTGGTGTATCTTTGATCAAGCCATCAGCACCCAATACTGCTTGGTGTGTGTATTAGTGGAAATGCTTTGAGGGTGGAGAGCATGTCTTGTATGGGTGGAGAGCGTGCCTGGGGCGTAGGTCGCACAGAAGAATTGTTCGAGAAATATGGCCGAGAGGGAGGAAGGGATGGAGTATGGAAAAGCTCTCTAGGGCTTGTAGTCTGGCAGGTGGGAAGTCCCATCTGTGGACAAGTCAGTCCCTGGCCTTCTCAGAGAGACTTGTGGGGCTGCTGAGGTGGGGGCGGGGGAGGCTGGCCTTCTCTGGGAGGCTGGTTTTCCAGCCTGTCAGGGGGTGTCTACAACTGCTTTTTTTGGTCCCATGAAGGGTTTTGCCCTTTGGCCGGGGGTGGAGGTGGTTCCTGTCTTCCCCTTGGCCCTTCCAGCGGTCCCACGACTTGAGAAACTGTCCTCCAGGGACAGTACGCCCCCTCCCCGCCCCCAGCATTATATAACTTGTTTGTTCCAACTTCTCTTTTTCGAAACCAAGGTGGGGGAAGAAAGAGAAAAACTGATTCTCCTTCCTTCGTATCTCGAGGGATCAACAAAAAACCCGTTGCCGAGTAGAGATGGTCGTTAGTGATCCAGCCGCACCTCTTCGATGGATGGAGCGGAGCGTCCAGAGTGTGGTGGCCTTGGCTGGGGATGGTGGCGGGAGGTGGGGGACTTCCTGCAGGATGATGCACACAAAGCACACTTGTCCTCCAGCGGGCCTCCTCCCAGCTCCACCTCGGGCCCTCCACCAGGTCCAGGCGCCTGGAGGGAGAGGAGCTTTGTGGCCACGTGGGGTATTGCGAGCGGGAGGAGGTCCTCCCCAGGGAGTTGCACCTTCCCAGCTAAAATTCCATCGCTGTGAGGTACCCCGCCGGCTGAGCGCCAGAGGAGCCTTCCCGTCATGGAGTTCTCTTCAAACGTTGGGCCTTTGGCATCTTCACTCTTTGGCTCATGTTCCCTAAAGGTGTCTGGATGGGTCCCAGGCTCAGTGACTCACGGTGCTCCTGCGGGGTGAGGTGGCGGTATCTGGGTGACGGACATGCCGACCACAGCTGTTTCCATGGCAAGTTGTGGCCAGAACAACGTGTGAGTGGTTTTGGCACAGTTCAGCTGAGGTGTCTGCTCCTGGCTTGGTGGCCTCTGCTTATTTAAACTTTCCTAACAAGCCCTGTCTGGCTTTGCTCTAGATTGTGTCCACGAAGCCTCAAGGAAGAGTCCAGCCCCCCAACCCCTGTGCAAAAGACTGGGGGACAACTGACTTGCCTTCTGAGAAGGTTTTGTTGCTTTGCCCTCAGCCTCTTTTCAGCAGGGAGGGAGAGGCAGGAATTTTACCACTCAGAGATGGGAACGCCATTCCTCCTCTTGGGAATTCTGGGGGATCTGGTGGCTCCAGGGCCTTGTCGCACCCACACTGTCGATGGTTCCCTCCTTCCATGAGCAGGGCAGCCCCATGTACTCATGCACCTGGGCACATCTGCATGCTTCTGTGCGTTAGAGTTCTCATCTGGCAAGTGGTACCCCAGACCCACTGGGCAGGGTAGCTGGGCGGGGAGGCAGTGCTCAGAGGATGCCCAACACATCCCGTGTGTGTGTGTGTGTGTGTGTTGTGTGTGTGGGTTCGTGCAGAAGTGGCAGTGTCACCTTGCGGTCCTAATGCTGTCAATGTTCTGTCCTCTAAGCTCGTGTGGGTCATGAGGGGTCACGGGGTGCTGGCAGGTCACTGTGTCAGATGGGGAAAAGAGAACGTTGGGGTCTTCGTCAATTCCGGCGGCTGTAACAGAATATCATAGACTGGGTGGCTGGTGAACAACAGACATTTCTTTCTTGACGTTCAGACGCTGGAAGTTCAAGATTAAGGTGTCTGGTGAGGCTGCCTCCTGGTTCATAGATGGTGTATTCTCACTGTCTCCTCTCGTGGTGGGAGGAGATAAGGGAGCTCTCGGCAGCGCCTCGTATGAGGGCACTCGGCCCATTCATGAAGGTGCCACCCTCACGATTTAATCACCTCCCAAAGGCCCCACTGCCTAACGCCACCACATTAGGGGTTAGGTTTCAACATGAGAGTTTTGGGGGGACACAAACTTTGAGTCTGTGGCAATTTGCCTGAGCAGTTGGGAGGACAGTGGCACCGTTTGTTCGTGGCCATGAGAGGGCCAGCGGTGGGCCAGTGGGACAATGGAACATGTCAAGTCTAAGCTGCTTCTGCAACATAAGAGCAGATGCTGCCATGGGAGCCGGGCAGGAGCTGGGTGGGTCTTGGCAGCGTGTGGGGTGGGGGGCCATTGATCCTGCGGTGAGCTGGAGGGAGGGCTGGGCTGGAGATGCTGGGAGGGGCCAGGCCGTACAGCTCAGCCCTCCTTGGGCAGTGAGGCGCCACGTTCCTCACCTCTGCACTGGCGGGGTCCCGGAAGCTCATGATGTGAAATTGCTCTGAAAACTATACACATGGCCCCGAACTGAGCAGCGAGATTGTTTCTCAGCTGGACCGCTTCCACCCGGTAGCTGGGAGCCCCTGGGGACTCCTTCTTGTCGTTGACTATAGTTCCTGGGGTAGAAAGGTTTTATTAGTCTCTGCTATCATCAGGCCATCTCCAGGGATCCCACAGTGTGTCATCCACTTTCCTTAACTGTGGTTATTTTTGATAGCCAGTCCGCAGGGGAGGGTTCCGCAAGGCCAGGACGGAGCTTTTGCTTCTGCATCCCCCCGACCCCAGACACTTTAAAAGTGGGGCTTTCTCTGCATGCCTGCCCTTTAGTCTTTAGCATGTTTCAGACTTGGGGTTGAAGACCCTGGAGAAGAATTACGGAAGTGGGAGAAGGAGGGCGAAGGGGAAGGGGTCTAGACAGAAACAATTCATCGACGTGGATGGAACTCATTTGGCACCTTGCTCCTCCCCTGGTGGCTGTCACATACCTCCTGTGTGCTTGTGCCGTGCTTGGTGCTGGGCATGCTGGGTGGGGGGTGCCGAGATAGCTGGCCTTGCTTTTGGGTCACCTATGTGCCAGCAGGGAGTTGGCGAAACGGGTGCAGTCGTTGCCCCACGATTGCCATAAGTGATCCCATGGCCGAGTTCAAGATTCCCACTTTCTCTGGAAGGTTCTGAGAGCCTCCTCAGGAATGAGGTTGAGCTGAGCCTGAAGTTAGTGTCATCAGCTCAGGGGAAGGGTGTCAAGGGAGGTGGGCTCTTCTCTGGGTTCAGGTAGGTGGCGTGTGCAGGTCCTGAAGGTGGAGGAGCCGAGTGTTTCAGGGAGTGGGAGGCTAGGAGCTGGAGTGCGTGGGAGGGGCGAGGTAGGAGACTGGGGGTGCAGGGTTTGGGTGAGGAGGCACGTGGGTCAGATCTGTGTTTTGGAAGGATCTCTCTGGCTAGAGAGGAGGGACCAGGACCAAGGTGGGGGCTGTGGAGAGGGTGAGGCGGGCATGGGTTTGGGGACGATTCGAGGTTGAACTTGTGCGAGGTGCTGACCAATCATGGGGGACGGGCAGGGTATCACCAGCTGTCAGGTTTCTGGCGTGGACCCAGGACTGCGTGAAAGGCAGGGTGTGTGGTGAGGCGGGCGGGGGGCGGGGGATCAGGCCCACGTGGCCCGAGCGCCTGCGCGGCCGGCCAGCGTCCCATAGAGACCGAGGCAGGGCAGCGGTGGACGTCCCGCCGGAAGGCTGGCTGGCTGCTGCTATTTCGGAAAGCCTTCATGCCTCCCCTGGCTCCAGGGCCTTAGGTCTTCCAGCCAGCATGTCCTGCTCCTAGGAATGTCCCTTCTCCCAGGAAAAGGCCTTGGTCTAGTTGTAACCGCTCCAGGAGGTCTCTCCAGTTTGATTCCCTCACTCATCAGCTCTGAACTTCTCCTTGAAAGCACGCCCCCCACGCACGATTATTTGCTCTCTGCCTCTCTCATCTGTGGGCACACATGTTGGTTCCACCTTGGAGCCACGTCCCAGTCTGGCTCCTTCCTCTTCCTCCTCCCAGCTCTGTGCCTTTGTGCCCCGGCTCCTGTATCTTTCACCCGGCTCCCCCTGGAGTGTCCTGTCCCAGTTCTTTGCACAGCCGCAGTTGCCTCCTTGGGGCCTGGCCACTCTGCCCACCACAGCCCACCGCCCACCCTCTGCCCTGTATTCACGGAACATTCTTTGTGCTTCGGACCTGTGCACTCGAGAATGTGTGCTCCCTGAGGGCGGGGTTTTACTGTGGAGGTTCTGATTCTATCCAGTGAATGCTCCCCACATGGTCTGCGATGGGTTTGCCAGGGAAGTTGACCTGACCGAGAGGCTTCTGGAACAGTCCTCCATGGCCCAGCAGGGTGAGAATCACCCTTTATTTCATGGCAGGGTCTGGGGAGAGGAACAGATTTTCAGGCATGTCATCAGTGAATCAGTCCCCTTTGAGAGGAGCCACTGAACAAGTACCCTTTGGTGGGTGTGCTTTGTGTAGTTAAGGGACAGGATCTTAACGCTGTGTGTTGAAGACGGAAACGGCCGGCTGCTCTCCCTGTCCAGCTGCCTGCAGTGGGAAGTGGGGGCTCTCCTCCAGGTCCCCACCAGCAGACCCCCCTCCTCCTGTGGTAGCTGCTCCACAGCTGTGCAGACAGCTCTTAACACTTCTTAACCCTGGGGCTCCAGTCCCTTCTCACCCACCCTGTCCCGGGTCCCCGTAGACAGGCCTGCTCAGGAAGCACAGGATGTGTCCCCCTCGTATTCCTTCCCTGCAGAGCAGGTTTGGGGTACATCCAGGCTGATTTCAGACCCCTCACCAAGCAGCCCAGGGCTGATCGCCTCCAGCGCACCACCTCGCCACACATGAAAATATTGTGATTCAAGAGGAAGTAACCAGCACCTGTGGGGAACTCAGAGCTTTCTGGGAGTGAAGCAGCTTCCAGAATTGAACATGCTCATCCTGGAGGAAACCGTGAGGCGTGGACCTTGGGGCTTTTAAAGGTCTCAAGGTCAGTCACCTGAGGATCAAGGCCCAAGATGTTTCCTGTCGCCACGACTGTGAAATTCCACAGGGGTCACAGATGGATTGGGTGGGAGTGGGCTGGGCTGGACTTCCAGAGAGTTCTCCTCTCAGCCGGGTGTCAGGAGTTGAAGGAGTCTTCTGAAGGAAGCAGGAACAGACACGATCACCTGGAAGCTTCCGTAACTGGAGCTGACTGGGGCATTTTCTAGAGGTGGTTGTTCAGGGGATATCGAGGTGCCCATGAGTTGACAGGCATGAAAGGGAGCCCCACTGAGGACCCTGAGGCAGCTTCCACGTGGAAAGCTTCGAGGACTAAGAGTTATAACTGGGTACTTGCCTTGGTGAGGTCTGGGGGACGGGGATTCCCAGGAGAGTGTTTCTTGCTCTCTCTCTCCTTGTCACTTGAGGAGATAATCGGGCCGCCTGCCCCTAAGGCAGGGCTGTTGGGAGCACACAAATGTTTATGATCTATGAGTCACTTGCAGAAGCCATGGGTGGTGTTTTCCTTGCCATGGCTGATAGCATGAGTTGCTTTACAGCTCCAGCCTTAGGCATCCTTCCAGCATTTTAGCATTTAGAGTTGCTGAACTTTAGCAGTGGGGGGCGCGGGTAGCTTGCTGACCTTTTCTGGGGAGCCTGCTGTCTCATTGCAGGCAGGCAGGCAGGGCTCAGGCTGAGTATGACCACCACCTACTCACCCGGAGATCGCCCGTCACCCCTCCCACCCCGCCATCCCTGGGGTAGGAAGCCTGTGTGCAGTGCAGGGAGAGGTGGCAGCTGGAGAAGTATTAACTCCACAGTGGTTTTTCCAGAGGCTCATCTGGAATGTAGTGGACAGGAGGCCAGGATCTGAGGCTTCCAACATTGACGGCCTCAATGTTGGAAGTTTGGTTATGAGAGTGAGAAACTCAACTCATTGCCTTCAGTTAAAAATTAAAATTCATTGTTCACATTAAAAAAAATGTTCAGGGAGAGTTCCAATTTTAGGTCCATTGAGATCCAAGGCTCAGACGAGTCTCCTGAAATCTGTGACTCCTGTTTCTTAGCTCTGCCTTCCCTCTTGACTGGGCAAGGTGACCCCACCTTGCTCTCCACCATCCCAGCATCCCCAGGGAGAGGGCAAATTTACATTCTGGTGAGTTTAGCAAAAGTCCCAGGGAAGGCTATGATTGGGTCATATGGGTCACACTCCCATCTGGGACCAATCAATGTGGCTGGGAGCCTGGGAGGCTCTGGTTAGCCAGGCTGGGTCATGAGTCTCCCTTTTTAGCCCAGCAATGGGGTCTCCTGATTCCCACCAAAGGGGCTGAGAGTGAAGAATAGCAGGTTATTTGAGGAAAATGGGGCCCTCATCAGAAGAGGGGAGGGATGTTGGCATCCCCTAAAATGAAGACATTCATGACAGGTCCCCTCTCATGCCTAAATTTGTGCTGCTGTTAGACAGGCCTGGCTAAACTGTCCTCATGGCTGTGTCTGCTGTGTCTGGCTTGGCACCCCTGGGCACGAGCGCGTGCCATTTGGCAGAATCGTCCCTTTTAGGGCCTCAACACCTGCCCTGTTAGGAGAGGCCTCTGGGCTGGGCCCTGAGACACGGGAATTTGGCAGTGCTGGAATGTCGCTGGGTTTCTGAGTGGTGCTCTGGGCCGTGTAGACATGCACATACTTGCCTGATCTGTAGAGTGAAGGGGTTTTGCTCATTCTGGTGGCTCTGTTTCCAAGCCCAGTGCAGTAGAGATAACGTGAGGGGATGGGCTTTGTACTGGGATCAAACTGGAGTCAGTGGGTAGGAGTGGAACAGGTGAAGCCTGGGCCTGAGACGTGCTCACTAGTCTGCCCCTCCTGCCCCTGGCATGGGGACCCCAGCTGGGCTTTGAGGGGCAAGGGAGGCCGTGGGGGAACCTGCTTCGAGAAGGCTTGGAGGTGAAGGCATGGAGGAACATGGAAGAGCCTGGAGACGGGGGTGTGGCATGGAGTTGGCCCTTTAACGCGGGAACAGCATGAACAAAGTGTGGAGGCCGGACATTACAGAGACAATCCTGCTGAGGGCTTCCTGGTTGAGCCCAGGAAAAGGATAATATACCCAGTCGCAGGACTTGGACCAGAAGGGTGCAGGGGAGAGGTGAAGAGAGCAGGTCTGTGCAGCAGAGATCTGCAGCAAGCAGAGATGTGAGTCAGGCTCTAGCCAATGCTGCCACCTAGCAGCCGTCCACCTGCCACCTCACCCATCCACCCACCCACTCACCCATCCATCCACCCACCTATCCCATCCACCCATCCACCCATTTATCCTTCCATCCACCCACTTATGCATCTGTCCATCATCTGTTCACCTACCCATTTGTCCGTCGTCCATCTGTCCATTCGTCCGTCTGTCCATCCATCCATCCACCCATCCATCCATCCATCCCCATCCATTCACCTATCCATCTATCCATCCATCCATCCATCCATCCACCTGTCCGTCTATCTACCCATCATCCATCCATCCATCCATCATCCATCCATCATTCATGTATCCATCCATCCATCTGTCCGTCCACCCACCCACCCAGCCATCCAATCGACAAGCGTGACTGAGCTCTGAGTACATTCTGGGAATGGTGCCAGGCACCGGAACACAACAGGAGACAGAACCCACCCTGCCCTGCCCCGGTTAAGCTCCTGTTTCAGCCTCAGGGAGACAGGCTGGGAACAGATGAATGGCTTGCCAGATGGAGGGATGAGCTGGAAAGACAACTAGAGCCGGGCTGGGGTCTGAGGGGCCCGGGTGGAGCTCTCCGCAGTGTGACCTGGTAGGGTGGGGTGACCTCCCTCATAGCAACTGGAAGATTAGTGGGCTAATCCACACCCTGGCCCCGGCTGGCACCGAGGAACTGCGTCCTGCCCTTCCTGTGTCCAGCCCCACATTCACCTCCTGGTTTGGTTCCCTGGCCAGGGGTGTCATGGGATTCCCCCCACCTGGGGCTACAGAGAGGCCGACACTGGCCGGGCCTCTTGTGTGTTGTTTGGCCTTGGACCTGTCTGTGCCTGAACCTCTCTGTGCTTCAATGGTACTGGCATCAACCTGCGTAGGCTGCCCAGCGAGAGGTGAGCTGGGAGCCAGGTCTGCACCACTGGCCCATAGCCCCGCATGGAGTGTGTGTTCACTTATCAGGCTGGGGAGGGGTTGAGGCAGAGAGCTTACCACTGGCAAGGGAGGTGGAGTCTGGTTGTCCCTCCTTCCTAACCTGCAGAAGTAGCCAGAGTGGGGTGGTGGGTCTGGGAATCGGGGTTGTTGCCCACAGCGCCCTCCTGTCTATCAGTAGAGACCAGACCCCGTGCGTCCTGGGCTCCCAGGGGCATCGGTCAGAGGCCGAGGTGAGGGCACAGACCCCTGACAGGAAGTCACAACCCAGCTTGAGGAGCATCAGGCTCATAGGGACCAATGAGGAGTGAGGCTGTGGCGAGCCCCGGGGAGGGGGGGCCTCGGCAGGGGAGTGCTGGGGTCTGATATGGGGTCTTTGCACTGGCAGGGGGTGGGCAGTGTCTACGGAGCACTTCACTGTGACCCGGTGAGAATTGGAGTGTGGGGATCCTTGCCGTTTGGCTCCGTCACACTTACAGAAGGGCAGGACGACCGAGTTGGCAGGGCCTGTCCTGAGTGGAGCTGGCACTGAGAGCGGCCACCCTGAGCCAGCTCTGTGCACTAGGGATCTTAGGCTGGCCTCAGGGCAGGGTCTCACGGTGGCGCTGGTGACATATAGGGCCTGGCAGAATGGCAGCGGCTTCTCTCATCTCGAGGATCCTCGAGAGGATTCATGAAGGTTCTTTCGGGGTGAATGAGAGTTCCAGAACCTGCCTGCAAACCCCACTGCCCTCCTCAGCCTCCCTGGCTGTCATGTGGGGACTCTCAGGAGGTGTCAGCCCCACATACTGGAAGGTTGCACAGTACTTCCTGCCGGGCACTCCCTAATACCCCCTCTCTTCTGTCACCCTGTCACTGCCTGGCATGCACAGACAAGTAGAAGCAAAGCCTGTACATATGGGCGGTGGCTCTGGAAGGTGATGCTGTGAAGAAGATGACACGGGGGCGGAGGGGAGTGTGGCCTGGGGCTCCTTTACAGGGCTCAGAGAGGGGGCCTCTTTAGGCACCGTGCTCTGGAGAGGGCTCCCCGTGGGCCTGGCCGTGTCAATAGCCTAGGACTCTTGGAGGAGCCAGGGCGAGCGGGAGGGAGCAGATGAGGCTCTGTCCCCACCTAGAGGCCTGGCACACCTGCCCTCCCAGGACACACACGATCCACCCACAGGGTTCACAGACCGGCATGGCGCTGGGCAGACTGTTTTAAATTATTGCAGAGTCAGAGAGTAACCAGCATGATGACCAGGAGGGAGAAATAAACAACTTAATTGCTGATGCTGTGGAGAGAGCCCAAGCTTGGGGGATACGGGGTGTGGGGCCCTGACTGGGTTTTCTTCTCTCTCTCTCTCTGGGTCTCTGTCTACCTCTTTGGGTCTCTCTGTCCCCTTCTCTCTGAGTCTCTGTTCCTTCCCCGGGTCTCTGTCACCTTTTCTCTAGGTCTCTGTCCTCCTTTTTGGGTCTCTGTCCCCTACCTGGGCCTCTGTCCCCCTCCCTCTGCGTGTCTGTTCCCCTTCTCTCTGGGTCTCTGTCCCCCACCTCTGGGTCTGTCTCCTTCTCTCTGGGTCTCTGTTCCGTCTGGGCCTCTGTCAGTGAATTGGAGTCCTAGCCTGCTGGGGCGCTGCTGTGGGGACCTTCTTCTGCCTCTAGGCTTCATGCTTGTCCACCCAGAAGCCCTGAGCTTTCCTCTGCTCCCCTGGGAGCCCAGGGAACAAGCTCTGTGAGAGAACTGCAGGCGTCTCTGAAGGAGCTGCCCTTATCTGTAGGGATGGCCTTCGAATGGGCCTGCTGCCTTATGGGGGTGAGGGGGACAGAGCATTCCCAGGAGAGAGGTGACCATGGGGGCCACGGGCCAATGCAGGGTGCCAAATCATGGAGACTCTATCTTTGGGCTGTGAGCACAATCCTCAGAGCTGTGAAATACTGTAACCATGGCAACAGTGGCTAGGGTATCTGCCTCTGTGGAGCGTGTGGGACCCTGGCTCTGGTGCATTTCTTACCCACAGAGCTGCGCGCCCAGGAGCCAGCCATGGCCTTGGCAGAGCCAGCAGGCTGCAGCGTAGTGAGCAGCTGTTCCGGCTGTGCTGGGCCTGGGTCTCCCAGCTTGAAGGGGACACTCGCTGCCCTGACCTCGTGGGCTGGCAGGGGATTCATGAGGTTGTCTGTGAAGAACCGCTCAGGTCAGGTGCTCCATCAGTGGGCCTGCCTTGTGAAAGGTCGGAGGGGACGGGAGGGGGAAGGCACAGAAGTTTCCAGTGTGGCCGGACAGGAGGCGGGGGAGGGAAATGTGTGAAATAGGGCAGAGGGGTGGCCCAGTGGGCTGCCAGAGTTTCATCTGAGCTCTAAAGCCCAAGTCCCCCCTCTCTGGGTCTCTGACCTCCCCCCCTCTGGATCTCTGTCCCTCTTTGGGTTTCTGACCCCTCTCTCTGGGTTGGTGTCCCCCTCTCTGGATCTCTGTCGTCTGAAGTGCAGTGTCTTCCCCGCGGCTGCTCCCAGGACCCTGGGTGGAGCGGCCAAGCTCCCTGGTACAGCGTCAGCCGGGGTGTGAGCCAACCAGCTGTGCTGCGCTGCTGTGCTCCTTGGAGCCACATGGACAATAAAACCAAAATTGGCTTTGAAAGTGGAAGTGCTCTCCGTTTTGAGGGGAAGTGAGGGAATTTGCATGTCAGAACAGTATGTTAAAGGGGCAATACCGGCAGACTCTGTTCTGGCCTGAGTTTTGGGCTCCATGTGGGGGTGGGAAAGGATTTTACAAAACCCCAAAGAAATGTTTCCATGAAATTCTCTCTTGTTCTTGCCTTCTCCTTTTTTTTTTTTTTTTTTTTTTTACATTCCAAAGAAAAGAATTGTTCTGGGGCTTTGGAGCTCTCCTGTAGGGTTGGGAAACTGAGCATGGAGACTATGGCCAGCATTGGGTGAGGACAGGAGAGGGGACCCCCCAACTCCACTATGGGGTCCTGTCACCCCTGTGGCTCTGCACTTCCTGTGGCTTCCCCCCATGAGGCTATTCCTGCCTTGAGCTGGGTCCTCCCAAAGCAGAACCTAAGGCAAAGGCTCCAGCCTGTGGTATGTTTGGGGAGGTGACCCCAGGACCGGGGCGGGGAAGGAGCCCATGTAGGTAGCACCAGCAGGGAGCTAGTGACAGCGTGGGCAATGGGCTTGGTGGCCGGGCTTCCCTGGGAGGTTGTGGGGATCCTGTATGGGTATTTACCCCATCTAGTCCCACAGGCCGTCAGCCACTGTGTAGGGGAAACCCCAAGGGAGGCAGAGGCTGCGTCCCTGTGTCCAGCACAGGGGTTCCCAATGACAGCGCTAGGGAGATGTAGCACGGGGTTGGGGGGCAGGACAGTCCTGAGCTCAGGCCAAGCCTGCAGGGGCGCATGTGGCCCCTCGGAGCCCAGATCCAGGCAGAGGGTACAGCCTGGGTGGCAGTGAGTGGCCTCCAGAGACACCCTGACCAGCTGCTGACGCACTGGCTCCGATGACTCAGTACGGGTGACCATGGCTCGGATGGAGGTCTGGAGGCTTGGACTGGCCCAGGGCTGCTGCTGCCGCCTTCCTGGGGGCCCGGGGCCCCGCCGCACTGGCCGCCCCCTGTCTGGCCTGCCTGAGTAATGGGTCCTTGCCTTAGTCATCAGTGCCAGGCCTTAGCCCTCCCTCTTCCTCCTGCCCACCTCCGCCCAGCCACGCCTGCCTCTCTGTCCAGGCTGGGCCTCTGGTCCCTGTCTGCTTTCTCCTTCTCTCCCTGAGCTCTTCTGGAGACTGTGAGGTGTGTGTGGGGTAGGACTGGGGATAGTTGTCCCATCTGTGAGATGTGAGAAACAGTCTATGGGGTACCGGGAGCCTTGTGTGACACAAGGAGGAGATGGGTGCAGAAAGGGGCTGCTTCCTACCCACTCAGTGTAGCTCGGCTCCTACCCTGTAGGCAGCAGCTTGGTTGGGGTTCCCGCCGGGGTATTCTAACTCCTGCATAGGAACATTTTAACTACCTCTGTGCTTAGTGAAGGGCAGCCCCTGTTGGAAGGCATCAAAATTCTTTGTACCCCATTGAATGGCGTTTAGCTCTTTTCCCATCTTTGGCCCCCAGACACGATATTTGGGGAACATCCTCACGCATCTCTCTTGCACATGTGAGTATGTCTCAGGTAAATCCCAGAAGCAGACTTGGTGGGTTGAGGATGTGAGTTCTTAGAATTTTGCTAGATCTGCAGAACTGCCTTACTGGGGTTGTAACCACTTCACACTCCCACTGGGAACGGGTGTGAGTGTCAACTGTGTATGAGACAGCCCGACAACTCTGCCCACCTGAGGGGTGAAGCCAGTCTCTTGGCGAGCAAACTTCCCATATTTGGAAGAGGCTTACTCGCAGGTCTCTCTACCTAGCTATGCTTCCTTTTCTAGGAACCGTCAGCCCACGTCATTTGTGGATTTTTCTGAGGTTGCTGCCTTTGTACTGATTTCTTGGTACTCTTTATATATGGAGGACCACAGTAAATACATGTTCAGGGACTGAGCAGCTCCATGATCAAGTTGATTCTGGTGTGGTGTCTTTCTTCTCATGAAAATGTGCACATGCATGCCAGTCCATGGGCTTAGGGGAAGCACAGGAAGTCCTCCTGCCCTGCCCTGAAGTCTTCAAGGAACTTGTAAGAAAAAATGAGGCAGCTGAAAGCAAAATGGCAAAATGCACAGAATCTGTGAGGTGAGGTGTCCACAGAGATGCCAGCCTGGCGCACTGGGCACCTGCTCTTTGGGTGGTTCCAGGCTTCAGGTTCCCAAGTGCCTGGCCCCATTCGATGGCCCATGGGTGGCTTGTATGGGTAGTGGCAGGATGCAATCCCCCACTGGGCCTTGCCACCTCCCTAGCCCAAAGGGAAGCTGGGGAAAGTTAGGTGGTCTGTGATCCATCACTTTCCAGGAGGTGGTGGGGGCTGAGGAGCCCTGTGACATCTGTGCTCCTGCCTGTCCCACTTGACAGCCTATGAAGACCCAGAGATGAGGGAACATGCCTGAGTCACACAGCTGGCTAACAGCAGGGCAGGGGTCAAAATCCTTCCTTTGCTTCTCACACCAGATGCCAGAGAACATGAGGCCTGTGGTGCAGCCCTGGCAGGCTTCCTGGAGGAGCGAGTCTCACTGAACCTTATCTTCTAGTCTTTGGGTACTGGCCCAACCCCCAGATACTCCGCTCAAGCGCTGGGTTTGGGCTACTCTAGGGGATCCTGGTGATAAAGGCAGCCTGCTGGTGCTTGGACCTGCGAGTCCAAGTCTGCTCCTGGGAGGGAAGCTCCAAGGGGTCATCTGCACAGAGAAGGTGGTACACTGGCCCAGGCTGGAGGGGCTATGGAAGTGACGGGAGGCAGCTCCACACGCCTTCAGTGCAAGTGAGGCCCTCTGTGGAAGCCGGGCCCAAGGCCCAGCACCCAGGATGCAGCCAAACCCTCCGCTCTGAGGGAGAGGCCCTGTGGGTGTCATTATCTAATCCCCGGGGTGGTAGGGGTTGGGAGGAGAAGCCGGGACACCCCCACTTTCTGGCCTCTGCATCTTTCTGCCCCGCTCCTGTCCCCTCTCCCTGGGGCATCCACAGCTGCAGTGTGAAGCTGATTCTGGTGGTTTGACCACATGGGTCCCCAGTTCCTAGGGGGTAAGGGCAGGGCTGCTCCTTGTTCATGCTGTGTCCTTCCCCCATGGGAAAGGGACAAGGGGCTGGCAAGGCCCGTGGGGGGTGGGATGGACCTTCGTGCCTTAAGGGTCCTTGGAGGCTCATGCGGGCCGTGGCCTTGGCCGAGGTGTCCCAGAGGCCTGTTGAAGGGTGTCAGCAAGAGGACACAGTGAGACCCCCACCCCTGGAGGTGTCCTGGAAGGGTCTATACAGTACAGGGCAGCCCTGGCCAGAGCGGGAGCACACTTTAAGGTCCTTTGATTCCAGAGGGTCTATAAACCAATGATGTTCTGTTCGTGATCTTCAGAACCTGAGCCTGTTGTAGGGTCTTGGGAAACTGACAGCAGAGACTCAGGTTATAACAGTGGCTGCTCAGAAAGGGTGGGCTGGTTGCAGCGGCTCCTGCTGCTCGGTGCAGGGGAGAGGAGGAGACATGTGAGGTGGGCGTCCCTTCCACCTGGTAGGAGAGGCGACCAGACCAAGCTAGAGACTCGGGGTTCTCCTGAGCCCCTTTCCTTCCCTCACTCTATGGCCTTCTGCAGATGTGGCCTCCCGGGCACACCAGGCCCCCCAGCATTGCCAGCCCAAGTAACCATGGCGCTGGGCTCCGAATCATGTGTGTTTCTGCCTCACGGGAACGAGAAGCCTTTGCGCCAAGCACAGGCTGTGTCCCCTTGCCATGTCCCCACACCTTCAGGACCCTGAGCACCTTGCAACCCTTGCCCTTAGTTGGCCCTCCCCCTTTCCCAAGGCTCTCTGGAAGGATGCTGAGGTGGGTGGCCTGTGCAAGGTCAGGGACCTCAGCGTGGCAGCTGCTGCCTGGATCCAGCACTGACTACATGCCCTGTGTGTGCGGCGTCAGCCCTTATACCACTGGTAGTGTTCTGGGAGCTGATGGGCAGTGGGGCCAAGGGGACTTCTTTCTCCTGCTTTCTTGGGAAGGCTGGTGCCCACATTCCTGGCCCTCACTTGTGCTCAGGCGTAGGTCCCAGGAACGGGAAAGCTAATTCCAGAGAGTCTGAGGCTGGGGAGACAGCAGGGTGCTGGGATGGCGGTACGCGTGGCACGGGCTGGGTGTCCCGGGGTGTTCTTGAACCGCTGGGGCCTGACCCTGGAGCTGACAGCGCTGTCCGCTCCTGTTGTATCTGGAGGATGGAGTGATGTATTGGAGTGTCCAAACCATTCATTCATTCCCTGATGCAGTCTACTAAGTTTTTTGAGGTGAAACAGCAAAGGACATGGGGGCGCTAGAGGGCCTCATACCCTGTGAGGTGCTTGAGGTCATGCAGGGTTTTATGCAGGACCTGAGGAGGCTTAAGTGTCCTTTGATTCTGTTTTTTGTTTTGTTTTGTTTCTTTCTCAGGTGAAATTCACATAATATGAAACCCACCTTTTTTTTTTTTAAAAATTTTCCCCTTTAACTTTTTTTTTTTTTTTTAAGATTTTATTGGGGGAAGGGGAACAGGACTTTATTGGGGAACAATGTGTACTTCCAGGACTTCTTTCCAAGTCAAGTTGTTGTCCTTTCAATCTTAGTTGTGGAGGGCGCAGCTCAGCTCCAGGTCCAGTTGCCGTTGCTAGTTGCAGGGGGCGCAGCCCACCATCCCTTGCAGGAGTCGAACCGGCAACCTTGTGGTTGAGAGGACCAACTGAGCTCCAACCAACTGAGCCATCTGGGAGGCAGCTCAGCTCAAGGTGCCGTGTTCAATCTTAGTTGCAGGGGGTGGAGCCCACCATCCCTTGCTGGACTCGAGGAGTTGAACTGGCAACCTTGTGGTTGAGAGCCCACTGGCCCATGTGGGAATCGAACTGGCAGCCTTCGGAGTTAGGAGCATGGAGCTCCAACCGCCTGAGCCACCGGGCCGGCCCCCGAAACCCACCATTTTAAAGTGAACTATTCAATAGCATTTAGCACAGTCACAGGGTTACACAACCATCGCCTCCATCTGGTTCCAGAAGACTTTCATCACCCTAAAGGGAGCCCTGTCCCCATGAGCAGTCACTCCCCATGCCCCCTCCCTATCCCCTGACAATCCCTAATCTGCTTTCTGTCTTTGTGGGTTTGCCTGTTCTGGACATTTCCTATAGATGGGCTCATACACCATGTGGCCTTTTGTGTCCGGCTCCTTTGACTCAGCATGATGCTTTTCACATTCAACCACGCTGTAGCGTGAATCAGCTTCATTCCTTCTTACGGCTGACTAATATTCCATTGTGTACACACACCACAGTTTGTTTATCCACTCATCTGTTGATGGACATTTGGGTTGTTTCCACCATTCTCCTTTTTTTTTTTTTTTTTTTTTTTTTCTTTTTTTTTTTTTTTTCATTCTCCTTTTTAAAACTTTATTTTTTATTCTAAAGAGATCTTTGCCTCCTGAATCCTCATTTGGAGGTACAGGCATCTCTCCTCCCGGTCCCCACCCCCCCCACATAAACCCGTATTCTTATAACAGATATCCTTGCTTTTGTGGCTTCCCCACAATTTGCTGTTTCCCCCTACACTGGCCAGGGAAGGGGGTGACAGCAAGCTCCCTACACAGCCTGCTGGTTCCTGGGTTCAGGTTCAGAGCCTACCGTATCCTCTTACAGTTCTGGGGCCATGGACCAGCTGCTCCGCCTGTCCCGTCCCTGGCAGGTGGAACCGATGGGCCTTTTCCCTTGATTAGGTGGCCATCGAGTGCAGCCCAGAGCCAGATTCTTCTGAAAATGGTCGGGGTGACTTTGTGCTTATGTGGCTGCCCTCCCCCAGGGTGCTGGGCACAAAAGACATGCTGGGCAGGTGTTGGAATGGCTGGGCCTTGAAGGTCAGCCCCTCCTGGAGGTGGCACTCCCTCCCCACCCCTCCAGTAAGAGGCTGGCCCGAGGGACCGCTGTCCCCAGGGCCCAGCGCTCCTAGGCAGCTGTAGGTCGAGTCCCTCCTCCACACCGCGCTGGAGCTCTGTGCCAGCACCTTAATTCCATGGGAGAGAAGATGGGTTTACCCATGAGGGTGGCTCTCTAGGGCCCAGGAGACAACGATGTGACATGGAGAGGGCTGCACCTCAAAATGAGCACTCAGGAGGCACATTCAGAATAAAAAATAATGGAATAAAGTTGTAACAAGGAGAGGGTTGGAAGCCACCCAAATGTCAACAGATGGGTGAAGAAATTGTAGTGCACCCACACAGCGGAATATTACCCAGCCATAAAAAGGAGTGAAGCACTGACACCTGCCACAGTGTGGATGAACCTTGAAAACCATGATGCGGAGTGAGAGAAGCCAGACACAAAAGCCACAGAAGGCCACATGATGTATGATTCCATTGATATGAAATGGCCGGAACAGGCAAATCCATAGAAAGCAGATTAGTGGTTGCCAGGGGCTGGGGGAGGGGGGTGGGGAGTGCCTGCCCAGGGGGACGGGGTTTCTTTTTGGGAGTGATGGAAATGTTCTGGAACTCGATAGAGGTGGTGGTTGTACAACATCGTGAATGTACTAAATGCCATTGAATTATATACATTAAATGGTGAATTTTGTGTTAGGTGAATCTCACCTCAATTAAAAACCAAAAAAAGGGACGTCTTCAGTCTTCAGGTCCTGGGTGAAACCCTGCCCGTTTCACAGGCAGCAAATGGCATCCAGCCAAGGCCAGTTGGTGGGCAGGTGGCAGACACAGTCGGGACCCAGGTCTTGTTTCCACTTCTCTGGGGGTGGTTCTGGAGATTTTGCCTGTGCTTGGGGAAACTTCAGAGCCTGGGTGAGCTGCCCAGGGTCCCCTGGCTGAGACCAGCCGGCCCTGAGGCCTCTTGTCCTCTCCCCACCCTGCTCTCCTGCAGCATGGCTGACAAAAATGGAGCCCTCAAATGCACCTTCTCTGCGCCCAGCCACAGCACCAGCCTCCTGCAGGGCCTAGCTGCCCTCCGCTCTCAGGGTCAGCTCCTGGACATTGTACTCACTGTCAACAGAGAGACCTTCCACGCACACAAGGTGGTCCTGGCTGCCTGCAGCGACTACTTCAGGTGAGTGCAGGCCCTGGGGACGGGCCAGAGAGCACCCGCCCTTCTCAGAGGAGCCAGCTCAGTGCCAGCCAGCTCAGAGCCAGCTCAGGGACCGCTCTGAGGGAAGGAGGCTAGTGTTGGCCCAACGTCCTGTAAACCTGCCGTTTTTCTCAGGTTTGCAACTTATTCAAACTTTTTGGGGCCATTGAACACGCAAGCAGAACATGCCTGGAGGATAGAGGTGGGCCATGAGCACCCAATTAGCAGCTTCCACCCTGTGGGGATGCTGGCAGAGCTTGGCCACGTTTTCACTCTGTCTTTATTTGACACTCGTGTGTGCCAGGTACTGTGCTGGTCTCAGGATCCAGCGGGGAGAAGACTGGCACAAGTCCCTGCCCTTGTGATAATTGTATTCATGCCGAGGGACAGGAGGGATGCCTAGACAGTGGCCCCTGAGTGCACCAGGCTCTGTCCCAGTTCCCACATGACAGGCAGGGCCTTGCTGGGTGTACGGGTCAGTCTGCCACGAAGGCCTTTTCCTAAAAGCACCTTCCCTGTGCTGGGCTGGGTGGAGGATGGAGGCCCCCATGGAGCAGGGCCTAGGCCCATTTTCCTCACCAGCTGGGCGCTGTCATGGGCTGCAGACATTCTCCTCATTCCCTTCTTCCTGCCAGGCTGTGACCCCGACAGAGAGAGCTTGGGTGCTGTCCTGGGGGTTGTTCTCCTACCCTGCTTTGCCAGTGATGGCCAAGGTGCCCTGCTACCATCTCAGACAGCACCAGCCCAGGTCCACACCATGCGGGCCGCATACTTCCCGAGGCCAGGGTGCCCTGCCCAGTGTGCCCCCTGGCTACCCACCCCTCAGACTCAACGAGACCCTTCCGGGGAGCTGGAGACACCAAGCCATCTGGGGCGCCGCTTCTATTTTTATTCTGGATTTGGGGATGGGCGGGCCGGCCCAGGCAGAAATGCCCTTTAAAGGCTCCTTCGCGCTGGCACTGCAGCCGGCAAGCCCTTAAAAGGCAAAGCTCCTCTGGTCGCCGTGCCTGCCTCTGCTTCCAACCGGCAATGGGACTCGCAGGGACAAGACGGGGCAGGGCCCTGGAAAGGGCAGAGCGCTGCTCCTGGAAGGACCATGGCACTGCCTCGTGGAGTGCTGGGCACTTGTTAGTGGCCCCAAGGCAGTGTCAAGCTCAGCTGTCCCCACTCTGGGGCCCACGGCTGGCCCACACTGGGGTTGTGCCTGGGCAGCAGGCATCTGTTGGGCAAATGGGCGAATGGACATGGGAAACTCCCTCTCCTCAGTCAGCCGTCCCAATGTGTGCTGATAGCAATCACAGTTGCGGTGAAATGCCAGCTCGCCCCCTGAGAGGAGCCTCCCACGCACCATCTTCTAGAACCTTCATGAACTCTGAGCTGGTGCTGGGGTTCTTACCTCTGTTCCTGGTGGGGTTCCCCTGAAGGCTGTGGGGCGTTGCGACCTAGGTCCTGTGTCCCAGAGCAGGATAGCACGGCTGACAGAGCTGGGGTCACTCACTGGGGATCTTATGGTGGGTTAGAACTCCTGCGGGCCATTCCCAGGAGCGTCCCTAACCGCCACCTAGTCACTCTCTGGATATGTCAGTGACCCCACTGGGGTCCCCCAGTGGGTGCTTCCACCTGAGGCCCTTATTCCCTTCCCATCCCTATGTGACAGCGGCTAAGACTCAGGCAGGGGACCGTGTAGCCACCTGGCAGGTGAGCATGCTGGAGCCGGACTAGACTCTGTGAACTATGGCGTGTATTCCTCTGGGCTGCCTGTCTTGTTTTCTGAGCTTGCCGCAGACTGGTTTGCACGGCTGGGCACTGAGGTGGGGCTGGAGCTCTAGCTAAGGGGGGCCGGAGCCAAAGCTAAGGTTTGTTCTCCCCGCACAGCCACACACACACCTGCCCTGCTGTGAGCGGCCCTGCTCCCAACCTCTGAATCAGCGGGCCCCAGGTGCTGCGCACAGCTGGGTGCGGCTGGGCGGGGCCCCACTCAAGGGGCAGAGTGCGGAGCTGCTGTTGGTAGGAAGATGCATGGCTTCAGGTGGATTAAAACTCTTCCTTTTCTTTTGTGGGTGTCTTGAATGCACACCTGGCCAGCTCTCCCTGGCTGGCCAAGCCTTGCCTGCAGTGTCCCGGGGCCAGGCCGTCCAGGTGACCACGACGCCCCTTGGCTCCCTGAACCCACATGCTATGTTTACGACCCTCAGGGCCATGTTCACAGGCGGCATGAGGGAGGCGAGCCAGGATGTCATCGAGCTGAAGGGTGTGTCGGCCCGAGGCCTACGGCACATCATCGACTTTGCCTACAGCGCTGAGGTGACGCTGGATCTGGGCTGCGTGCAGGATGTGTTGGGCGCAGCTGTGTTCCTGCAGATGCTGCCGGTGGTGGAGCTGTGTGAGGAGTTCCTCAAGGCCGCCATGAGCGTGGAGACCTGCCTGCACATCGGCCACATGGCCACCACCTTCAGCCTGGCCTCCCTCAAGGAGTCAGTGGACACCTTCACCTTCCAGCACTTCCTGCAGATTGCCGCAGAGGAGGACTTCCTGCAACTGCCCCTGGAGCGCCTGGTCTTCTTCCTGCAGAGCAACCGGCTGCAGAGCTGCGCAGAGATCGACCTGTTTCGAGCTGCCGTCCGCTGGCTGCAGCATGACCCCGCCCGGCGGCCGCGTGCCAGCCACGTGCTCTGCCACATCCGCTTCCCGCTCATGCGCTCCTCGGAGCTGGTGGACAGTGTGCAAACCCTGGACCTCATGGTGGAGGACGTGCTGTGCCGCCAGTACCTGCTGGAGGCCTTCAACTACCAGGTGCTGCCCTTCCGGCAGCATGAGATGCAGTCCCCACGCACGGTGGTGCGCTCCGACGTGCCCTCTCTGGTGGCTTTCGGGGGCACACCCTACACTGACAGCGACCGCGCCGTCAGCAGCAAGGTGTACCAGCTGCCTGAGCCAGGCGCCCGCCACTTCCGCGAGCTCACAGAGATGGAGGTGGGCTGCAGCCACACGTGTGTGGCTGTGCTGGACAACTTTGTGTATGTGGCTGGGGGTCAGCACCTGCAGTACCGCAGTGGCGAGGGCGCGGTCGACGCCTGCTACCGCTATGATCCGCACCTGAACCGTTGGCTGCGCCTCCAGGCCATGCAGGAGAGCCGCATCCAGTTCCAGCTGAACGTGCTATGTGGCATGGTTTATGCCACGGGGGGTCGCAACCGGGCCGGCAGCCTTGCCTCCGTCGAGCGGTACTGCCCGCGACGCAACGAGTGGGGCTACGCCTGCTCGCTGAAGCGCCGTACCTGGGGCCACGCAGGTGCCTCGGCCGGCGGCCGCCTCTATATCTCGGGTGGCTACGGCATCTCGGTGGAGGATAAGAAGGCACTGCACTGCTACGACCCTGCGGCCGACCAATGGGAGTTCAAGGCGCCCATGAGCGAGCCCCGCGTGCTGCATGCCATGGTGGGCGCCGGAGGCCGCATCTATGCCCTGGGAGGCCGCATGGACCACGTGGACCGCTGCTTTGATGTGCTGGCCGTGGAGTACTATGTGCCCGAGACAGACCAGTGGACCAGTGTGAGCCCCATGCGGGCCGGCCAGTCAGAGGCGGGCTGCTGCCTGCTGGACAGGAAGATCTACGTGGTCGGGGGCTACAACTGGCGCCTCAACAACGTGACGGGCATTGTGCAGGTGTACAACACGGAGACAGACGAGTGGGAGCGCGACCTGCACTTCCCAGAGTCCTTCGCGGGCATCGCCTGTGCTCCAGTGCTTCTGCCCCGCGCCGGGCCCAGGAGGTAGCTCCTGGGACTTCCAGCCCCCTCCCCGCCCCCAGGCCTGGCTGTGTGCTGTGCTTGCCAGGGGTTTGGTGAGCGCACGTGCTGAAGAGGACCCCTCTTCCCTGGGCTGGCCACATAGGCCTGCCATGTTGATAAACCTCCTCCCCAGGGTCCTTCCTTCCCAAAGCAGATCTTGGCTTCCTTGCCTGCCCAGGGAGCCTGCCAGCAAGGAGATTGACGTGTGGTGGCAGAAAACTTGAGCCTGAGGCAGTTTCCTCACCCGCAAGGGGTTCTCACTTATGGGTGGGAATTGGGGTCTCTTTGGGGTGTTGTTGTGCCCGGGTATCTCTCATCTCTCAGCCCAGCGGTCTTAGATGTTCAGATGCGAGCTCACTAGTGTCATCCCAAATCCATGGTGTGCCACTGCCCCCTCCCTGGTTTCTTCCACACGTATGTTTTAAAATGAATGCACCCCAAACCTCTGTCACATTTGGACCCCCCAGAACAGGAGGGGCTCAGAAGCACCCAGCTTGGGGTGATAACCAGAGGATGGTTCTGTCTCCCCAGTAAGCCTGAGCTGCTGGGTGGAAGGGGGACCACAGAGGGTGGTCTGACACTTGTCCCCATTCCTGTCCTTGGTCCGAGCACCTCAGAGTGTTTGCTCATTCACTTTCAGGAGGAAAAATCCACAGCCAACTTCCAGAGATGGTCCTTACAGGCCTCGGACCGTCCACAGGACGCTAGTCCATGTTTGGGGTCCTGAGGAGAACCGGGCCAACATGTCCTTGTCCCACGGATGAAGGGAGACGCTGCTTTAGAATCCCAGGGCATTTGCATTCCCCAGGTCTGTCCAGGGATGTTTAGTTCTCATCCTCTCTCCAGCCCTCTGCTCCCCACTTGTCCTGTGTGCAGGTTGACACACCACCCAGCCTGAGGCCGCTGCTGTGGGAAGTTGGGCGGGCAGGAGCCTTCTCTTCAAGGGCTTCGAAGCATCTCTGGCCATACACATTTGTTTTGGTGTCTAAATCTCTAAACCATATATATATTCTTTGGTTCCGTTTTGCTTATTTTAAGAGGCCAGCACCACTGTCTTATAAATGGGATTTGGACCCTTGGGGCACCTTAAAGTGTCTCTTCTGCTGCTAAAAGACGATTGATGTTGTGTCTCTGGGAGCCACTTGCCGTGTAAAGAATTAACCTCATACCTTAGCAGACATTGTCTCCTAATATTTTCATTGTATTTAATAAAAATGTTACGGTGAAAAGATGGAGCAGGCCCCGCACCAAGCGTGTGGGGCCTGATGGGCCACAGATTCTCATGTCCTGTGTGTATTTGGGGGCCCCTTTCCCTCCCTCACCTTTTCCATCCTTGCAGAGGAGCTGGAAGCAGGGAGGTGGGGGGTGGCCTTTAGCTCAGCAGTGTGGGGGCAGCGGGAAGTGTGGATGGAACTTCCGCTGGGTGCTGGGAAGACAGGGCAAACCCAGCCTGGCCAGGCGGCCTTTGGCAAGACTCTCCAGACTGTTCCATGTGCCTGGTGGTCTGGCCCCCTGCCACCAGTCGGCCCCCAGCCCCAGCAAGTTCTGTCTCCATCTGCTCAGTCCCAAGATGCGAGATTGGGTGGCCAGGGAACCCCTGTCCTGAGAGGCTGCGATGTGGGAGATGCAGGGCAGGCCTAAGGGAAGCATGATGTCATTGCGCTTCCACAGGGGCCCAAGAGCTCGAAGAGTTGCCCCCAGGCCCCGCTTTCATGGCAGCCTCGCTGTGAACCGGACTGCACATTCGTGGAGAATGTCTGTCGTTCACGGGCAACCTTCGGAGAGGGAAGGTTTCCAGGTAACCCTCCAAACATAGCCCGGGCCTGCAGCTCCCGTGCAGTGGCCATGGGGCCCCTGGGATGAGTCCAGGTTGGGGGCAGTGCTGAAATGAGAACTTGGTGGGGAACCAGGAAGGAGCTCATGCTGCCAGGGGTATCGGAAGGGAAGCAGCAGCCGTTGGGGACTGACTAGAACATTTCAGCCTTCTCACACCCCCAACCTGAGCTCCCTCAAGAGAACTCTTTCCTGCTGGAGGCATGGCCCCTTCAGGGGGGCAGTGAGAAGCCTTTGCCAGCTGCAAGTCCCCCAGATCAGCTCACACCTCAGAACATCTTGTCCCCAATGAGCTGGCAGGGGTGCCGGCGTGGGGCGGAGGGGGTGCTGCCGTATCTAACCAGTCGATTGTGCGTAACCGTCTGGGCTGGTTCATGGAATGTTCTCGGGGCCCCCCTGCCCCTCCCTTTCCACCCCCCCCGGAAGAAAGGAAAATTATTTTTCGTATTGTAAACTTTAAACACGAAAAAGCTGTTTTTAATTTAGCAGAAACTGGCTTGAATCTTCACTTTGTGAACGTTTGTGTCCTTCAGAGAAAGACGGAACATACATGCACACACACACACACACACACACGCTTGCACACACACACACATACATACACATGCTCACACTCAGGCACACCTGCATACACGTGCTCACTCATACAGTTGAACACATGCTCGCGCACACGCCTCTGGGCTAGCCTGTCCCTTTCTTTGTGGTATCCTGAAAGGCTCTGCAGCTTGTCACCTTGTCACCTCCCTTCACCTTTTGCCCAGGGCAGCTCAGGCCTCGAATGGCCATCCACTGTGCGTGGGGACTGAGCTTGGGGAAAGCCCATCTCCTTCCAGATGGCCTGCTTCCCCACTGAGGCCCTGGATGCGGCTGCGGGAGCCTCCCTCTGCACCTGGGCCCGGGCTGTGGGAAAACGCCGTCTCCCGGGACGCTGGGATGCAGGCCCGTGAGAGGGAGGCCAAGTGTGACTTCTGGGGCCTCGCAGCGATCAAGGGCCAAGGGGGCCTCAGGGGAACCGTGTGAGGTGGGAATCGGCCCTGGACCTGGCCAGCTTGGAAACCTGCCCCTGGCTTCCTGTCCAGGAACGCAGCTTTAGCTCCTCTGTTCTCACAGGCCCCGGAGATTTCACTTCTCATGGTGGAGCCTCTGCGCACGGGTTTTATTAGGGGCACCTGGCTGTGTGTCCCAGGAAGCACGGGGAATGTGTGTTGCACAAACGAGACTTTCTGGGTGGGGAGGTGGGAGCAGAGCCTCATCCACTCTGGCGTCTGTGGGCACCAAATGCCTGCAGACCCCAAGGGCAGGAGGCCCACGCGGCCGTGCTTTGCCCCGCAACAAGGCCCCAGCTTAGTTCCTGTGGCTGACCCTGATGTTGCCATCCTGGCAGCCATCTCGCCCTCCTCACCCACAGAGGCCTGATTTGGAGCCAGCAGCAGTGTGCCCAGCCTCGGGTGGGGGTTAATTTAGGTTTTGGCTCAGCCTTTCTTGGCAATGCCTTTTGAAGGAATTGTTTTCGATCTGGGCGAATTTCCCAGCTCTGGCCAGCGAGCTTTAAGGGGAGGTCTGGGGTGGGGGTTTCTGGACATGGGAAAGGCCTTATTGCCCCCTTCCTTCCCTTACTGCTTCCTAGGAGGACACAATGCCAGGAGCTTCTGCAGCCATCTTGTGGCCATGAGGAGCAAGTTAAGAGAGGCACAGAGATGCCGCCTCCCAGAGCCCTGAAATCATGAGGCCACCAGTCCCACCCTGGAACCTCCGACCTCCAGACTCCTTTTTATGAGAAATCACAGTGTTTGCTGCTTACCATACTTAGTACCTTAAGATACTAGTGGTCAGCTATGCTGATACTTGTAACCCAACCAGTTCCAAAATTATAAATGTAACCTGCTGGGGTTTCCCCATCTTATGTAAGTCAGGGTTTTTATTTGCAAACAACAGAAACTGAGTGGCCTGATTTAAATAGCAAAACCGTGCATTGGAGGGCTGTTAGGTTGCTCATAGAAGTGGCAGGAAGGCTGGAAAACAAACAGTAGGAATCAAGGCGGCAAGGCAGCCAGGGTGATCAGCTGAAATTATGCCAGGAGACTGACTGGTGAGGATGCTTCTGCCACCACCACACAATCCAGATGCCTCAACTGGCACTGCCATCAGCCCTTGGCACTCAGCCATAGCCGCCCCCGAAAACTGGATGCTCCTGCCCCGATGCTGTTTCTTTGCATTGCTTGTTTCCAAGTGGAAACTTCGTTTTGACCCAGCCCATGTCCTGTGCCAAATCCCCAGCTGTTTGTGTCCTTAGGAGAGTGACTGTGTCAGTGTGCTAGTCAGCTGCCGCCACCATGTAACAAACAACCCAAGTCTCAAAGGCATGCAGAAATAAATGGGTGTTTTCATGTATCTGTCACTCAGCTCAGGGTGCCCGTTCTATGCTGCCCTCAGCTGGGCAGCTCTGCTTCCAGGTGCCAGGCTATGGATTGGGGGTGCTCAGCCCCACCTATCTCCACCCTCAAACCAGCAGCCAGCCAACACAACATTTCCCCACAATGGTGCCAGAGGACAAGTGGAGTCACATGAGGCCTCCAAAGGTCCAGATTGGACACTTGTAGTCTGTCACTTTTGCCCGTGTGCCTTTGGCCAAAGCAAATGACATGGCCAAACCCCAAATCAGGGCTGAGGAATAGCTTCCTCCTTACAAAGGATGAAGGCACAGTAGTGTGGCAAACGGCAGGACACAGGAACTGGTGAGGAACTGAGGCCCACAGTTTGATCTGTCACACTGTTGGCTCTGGGGCTTCTGTTGTCAGTGGGGTGCTGACAGCTCACGGTGGGGACTCTCCAGACTTGAATGGGGATTCAGCTGCTGGGCCACCAAAAAAGAAACGCCTGCTATATCTCTCCTGAAACCACTGCCCCCTGGAGGTTAGGAATCCCTTTTTTTGTCATGTAGGTTGGGACTCTAAGTGTCCTGGGCTTGAGGACATTGGGCGGGTTGTGGGGGTGGGGGGGACCTGTGTTGGGGAGTTCAGCTGCAGCTCAGCCAAGTCTTGGCATTTTAGTATCATTGGACGTCCCCTTTGCATGGTGGTTGTGGGGGAGGAATTGGACTGCTGGCTGTCCCTGTACTGCTATTCCCTAGAGCCATCCCCCTGTGTTCCTGCCCCCTCAGCTCCAGCCTCTTGCTCCTTTCCTTGGCAGTCCCACCCTGTTGCACCTTCCACCCCACACTCAGCCCAGAGTAGGAGGCCCAGGGACCTCTTCCTGTTCAACTATAAGAGGTAAGTTCTGCGTCTGGCATTTCTGGCTTCTGACGCGGCTCTCCGCTTATCATAATCAAACCTGACTCTTGCTTTGCCTTTCAAAACTCTGTCTGATGAGGGCCTGATTTGGAAGTCGAAGACGGGCCCTGGATGGCTTTCCTCTTTGCCTCACCGCTCTGATGGCCTGAATTTACCTCCACATGATGTGGGTACCCCAGATTGACTAAGACTCCATATAAGGCAGTGCAGAAAAGCAAGGCATGAAAACTCGCATCTCGAGGTAGGGTTTGCTTCCCTAACAGTTACTGAGTGCTGGCGAGGAAGCAGGCGCTGAGCTAAGTGCTTTACGTGCATTATCTATTTAATCTTCCCAAGAGCCTGCTATGAGGAATGCCACTGTCCACATTTAGCACAAGAGGACAGAGAGGCTCAGAGAGGTGAAGTCACTTTCCTGTTGTCATACAGCTGGCAAGTCAGCAAGGGCTGGGCCATGCAGAAACACTCAGCAGTTTAGGTTTTCATTTAGCTTGTATTTAGAGGCTTTATGTTGAAGAGTGCTATGGCCTGAATGCAGGGGAAAGGGTCTTCTAGGCAGGGAGATAGCCTGTGCAAAGGCCCTGAGGCAGGATGCAAGGCTGGAGTGGAGGATGTGAGACATGGAAGGGTGGGAGATGATGCTAGGGGAGCTGGTGAGGAACAAATGGAACCAGACAGATCTATGGAGCAGAGGAGAGAAAGCTAAATCCTGGAGGCAGCAGGAAGTAGCTTATAAGAACTTGCCTCTTAGCTTACACTTGGATGTGCTTTGTAACTAAAGTGAAGCTATTCAACAATTGGATACTCCCAGCCGTTTCAGGTCAGGACTGGTTGAAGAAGGATCCAGGGCTGGGTGAGCCTAGAGTGAAAAACACAGCTCTCCTTAGTGTCAGGATGGGCTTTCTGGAGGAGAGGACATTTGAGATGGCTTTTGAGGGATGAATAGGAGTTTCCCAGGCAGAAAATTATTTACTTAACAAACACTTCCTACTTCCCCTTCTGTTCCTAGCCTTATGTTAGCTATGGGGACTCAGGAAAACAGTATAAACATGTATAAAACAGTATAAAATGAGGCCTAAAGTCCTCAGAGCCTTCGAGGGATAGAGAACAGTCTTAAGAGTAGGGAGTTGCATGTGTTTGTGTCCTTTCTGTATCACACAGGGAAATCTAACCCCAAAGTGTTGGGAAGGGTGAACATACTTTCAGTTTTTGATCTCAGCTCAGTCTAATGGGGGAACAGACAGGACCCTAGAAATAGCTGCTGTTCAGAGTGGAATGTTCCTGGGTTGTGGGACACACACAGGGGCACACTTCAGATAGGTCCCTTAGGGCGGGTCTCTCGGAAGAGAGGCCTGAAAGATGAGAAGGTGCCAACCATGAAAGGATCTGGAGGGAAAGCAATTGGGCAGAGGCAGTAGCATATGTAAAGATCTGGAGGTAGAAGAGCAAAGAGGCCAGAGTGGCTGAAGTGAGGGGCCAGGAAGGGGGGCGAGGGGCTCACGGGCCACCAGGAGGAGGGTGGAGTTTTTCCTAAGTGAGACAGGGACCATGAGATCCACCCCAGTTTACAAAGACCATGGTCTGCTCCCAGCAGCCCTGCCTGGGCCACGCTGGGTGGCAGCAGCTTTTCTTGATGAATAGAAAGCGAAAACATCAGGGCTGGGTTCTGCCCGGGTTACCAGACACCTCATCCTCACCCTCCTCAGGACTGGGGGTCAGTGGAGTGGGAGGAAGGCTTGGGTCACGAACCGGCCATTGCGCAATAAGCATGCTCCTGACTTCCTCTGACTCACCACCAGGGTTTAGGATGGATTAAGTTACTGCTGGTGTGGGGGGTGAATGGGGGTGAGTAGGGCGAGCACTAGTCCCTCCCTCACCTCTTCCCTGGGGGCATGGCCCCTTTTTGTGACTTGATAACCCCTGCTACCCCCAAAATCTTTTATTCTTCTTTCTGAGCCTGGAAACCAGCTTAGTGCAGGCTTATGTAAGTGATCAGGATTACCAGCATTTTTTGAGCACTTGTGAGCCAGGCATTTGACTCTCGTGTTAACCTCATTTAAACCTTACAAAACCCTGTGCAGAGAAGGAAGCTGAGCTCTGCTGTTAGGCCTGAGTTCTAGTCCTGGCTCTGGCGCTTAGCTTGTAACAGGCAGCTGCCATCCATGCTCTCTGCCTCTATTTCCTCTCCAATCTCATAGGATGGTGGCAGGAATGAGAAGCCACTTCTGTAGAATGGCCAGCCCCGCATTCTGTAGAATGGCCAGTAGCATAGCAAAAGCTATGGTCACACTCAGTGCCAGGGATAGACAATGGACTTGAAATTGACTTCAATAAAAAAAGAGAATAAATTATTGGCTCATATAACTGAAAAGTCAGGGGTGTCCACCTTCAGGCAAGGCTGGATCCAGGAGCTCAGGCAATGTCTCTACCTTTGGCTCTGTTTTCCTCTGTGTGGGTTCATTCTCTCGGGTCCTCTCTCTTCAAGTGGTGAACTCTGGCATTGCACGCTTGTGTTATCTTTCAAATCAGCTGCCCAATCAAACAGCATGTTTCCTTTTCCCATGGGTCAAGCAAAGATTCCAGAATTGCATCTCGTTGAACAAACTAGGTCACATGCCTGCCCTGGACCCATTCTGGTGGTCACAGCAATGTGCTCTGCTGACTGGCTAAGACTTCCAACTTGAGAAGAAGTGTTTATTGGGAAGAGGGGCTGGTGAGACCAGCCTGATCCACATCTCATGGATTGAAAGTAGGAATGAGCGTTCCCTGAAGGGCAGTTGGTTGTTGATGCCCAAAAGGGGGGCAGATGCTTGTTAGGCAAAACCATTAAAATCCATGAAAGTTCTCAAAACCACATGAACAAGAAGGAAAAAACGGAGCAGTGACAAAACACTCCAAATGGCCAGGACACTCAAAATTAAAAAAAAAAGTATATATACATATACATACATACATACATATATAGTTAAGGACATTTCATTAAACTGTTGGAAAGTGTGACTAAAAGCATATTTGGAAGATTTGGAGTTCACCTATGGTCTCCACTGGTGTTCCCCCCGCCCTCATAGCCACCCCTGGACCTAGTGAAAAGGGTGCTTTTTGTGCAAATACTGCTGCCCCACATCCCCTGGCTACCCCTCCTGGTTTCTCCCTAAAATCCCCCTTCTGTCCTAGAATCCCTGGAGTGTCCTTTGATATTGGTGGTTGGGGCCCCTCTGCTCAGGGAGTGTCAGAACCTGTCTTTTATCCCTGGGTCCCCCTCTCTGGCCCCCCCTTATCC
Organism: Rhinolophus ferrumequinum; assembly: GCF_004115265.2. Lineage (NCBI taxonomy): Eukaryota > Metazoa > Chordata > Mammalia > Chiroptera > Rhinolophidae > Rhinolophus > Rhinolophus ferrumequinum. The sequence continues at coordinate 51,363,581 of NC_046301.1, forward strand.
GGGAGACTCTACTATCCCATTCACTGCTGGATCTGAGTGGGATTTCTGTATCTTTATCACCCCATGGCAAAGTTGATATCCTTGAGCAAGAGTGAACTGGAGAAATTCGCAGAGGAGTCTGAAGCTCTGTAGTTCTCGTTTTTTGGGCTTGAGGATACAGAGAATAGGAACTGGTACAAGATGAGGTGATAGGGAAAGAAAGGTATTAAGGATGACGCCTAGGTTTTGAGCTAGGACCTGCTCATAAGGGTCAGGCCTCAGCTCAAATGCACCCCTTTCCCGGACGGGGTGGCTCAAGTGGTAGCCTCCCTCCCTGACATAACTCTCCTCTCAGACCATCACTGAATTCTTTTTAAAATTTATTTATCAATTATATTTGACATACAATTATTATATTAAGTTCAGGTGTACAACATAGCGATTAGAAATGTATATACCTTATGAAGTGATCACCTGATAAGTCTAGTACCTACATTTGACACCATATAGTTATTACAATATTATTGACTATATTCCCAATCTGCACTGTACATCCCCATGACTATTTTATAACTGGCAATTTGTATTTAATTCCTTTCACTTTTTCACCCATCCCCTCCCAACCCCCATGCCATCACTGAATTATTTTCCACGTCACATTATCTCCATTTGAAACGTTCTTGGGTCATCTGTTTGTGGGTTATGACTGACCTTCCCCAACTGTGCACCCCATGAGGGCAGGGACCACGTCTGCCTCCCACATATTAGGCGCTCAATAAACACTCTTTGAGTGAATGAATACACGAATGAGCAACGTCCTAAACAGGTCTCAAAGCTGAACTGGCTGGACCCCAGGCTCAGCCTCGGGGTGCTCCCTCTTTGGGGTGTGCCGGCCCCATCCTTGTAAACTGGAATGGTTTGAGTCCGGCTTGTCTCCCTCTTGGGGGATCCAGCGCCCCGGCCAGTTAGCGGACCTTGCTCAATAGCCAGACGGCCGCTGTCCAGCGGGCCAGGAGACACCTCAGTGCGCCTGTGCCGAAATCACTCCTCCCTCCCTCCCATTCCCCCCCCGCAAGCCCCTACGATCAGGGCGGGGCGCGCGCGTGCGCTGTCGCCCCCGCGATGCGCGCCGCCACCGTGCGCCTGCGCCGCTCCCCGGATCGCCGACGCGCCTGCGCACCGCCCGCCGCCCGCGGGCCCGGCCGGCGCCTGCGCGGTGGCATCGGCGAGTGGTGGGGGGGTGAGGAGGTGGAGGAGGAGGAGGAGGAGGAGGCGGCGGTGAGAAGATGGCGACTTCGAACAATCCGCGGAAATTCAGCGAGAAGATCGCGCTGCACAATCAGAAGCAGGCGGAGGAGACGGCGGCCTTCGAGGAGGTCATGAAGGACCTGAGCCTGACGCGGGCCGCGCGGGTGAGGGGGCTGCCGCGCCGACCCCTCAGGGCCGGGAGGGAGGAGGAGGCGCGTGTCCAGCGCGTGCACGGGGTGGGGGCGCGCGGCGGGGGCGGGGCGCGCGGCGGGGGCGGGGCTTGGCCCGGCCCAAGGGGACAGGTGTCCCCACGCCCCAGGCGTCGTGGGCGGGACGAGTGCCCTACATCATCGGTACCTGAGGGGTACAGGTGCCCCCACATCATTGCTACCTGGAGGGACAGGTGCCACTGTATTATCAGCACCTGAAGGGGTGCAGGTGCCCCCACATCATTGTTACCTAGAGGGGCAGGGACCTGTGTGTCATTACTACATGGAGGGAACAGGTGCCACTACATCATTGTAACCTAACGCAGGGCAGGTGTTTTTACATCATTGCCACCTGAGGGGGACAGGTGCCCCCATATCACTGCTACCTAGGGGAATCAGGAGGACACTAAGGTGTCTGAACTGGGTGCTGCTTGCAAGCATCACTGGTACCTGGGGACAGAGGATAGGTCCTTCCCCTCATTGCTATTGGAGGGGACAAATGACTCCCCCATCATTGCTACTTGAAGGGACAGCTGTCTCTACATCGTCAGCGCCTGTGCCCTCACTCGCTGCATGTCCCGGGGAGGACACGTGCCTTCACTTACAGATCTGAGGTGGGATAGGTATCTCTCCCTTTTGGGCACCTGTAGGGACCTGAGGCGATCACGAAGGCAGATGTGCTCAGTCCTGGAGCTTGGAGTGCAGACAGCTGCCCCTTCCCTGTGAGGTCCATCTGGTGGGGACCAGGTGAGGTTCTTACCACTGGGACAAGGGACAGCTGCCCACAGATGAACCTTGACCCTTCAGGAACAGGGTGGAGGGACAGGTTTCTCCAGGTGGCTGGGTGCATTTGGTGTGCAGCGCCCATCTGGGTTACCTGCTAACTTCCCCTGGGAAGCTGCTCTGGGCCCAGCGCAGAGGCTTGGTCAAGGCTGGGGTCGATGGCGTGGCTGTTCTCCTGGGCCTCAATTCCCTGGCCACGCTCCCGAGGCAAAGTGCTGAGCTCCTCGGCCGCCTGTCCTCCTTCGTGAAGTGTGTCTAGCAACCCTTCCTGGTGGGTCAGGAGGCAAGCACGCATGGCACAGGCATTGGTAATGTTCGTTGTGTTCCTTCAGAGGGGTGGGACCCCCCACCCTGCACCGGGGGGCCTTGGACAGGGTTTGACCCCCACATTGCTGGTTTCTGGATTTGGACACTGGTCTGACCATCCCTGGAAGACCTTCCTTTGTGACTCCAGCCTCAGTCTGATTCCTTAGGTGGAGTGTTCGGGTCACTTTATTGTCTAATTAGTTGCTGTGAGTCTGCGAGATTGTGACCTTGTAGACTAGAATGTGTGTCTATGTCCGTGCATTTATGCAGCATATACGGGTCCGTTGCTCACTGTCAGCCAGGTACTGCCTGTTCCTGCTCTAGCAGTTCCTGTTCTCCCTCACGGTGTAGAGGAAGAGATGGTTGGTGAATGAATGAAAGTGTACAACTGGAGTGTCCCCCATAAGTCAGGGCTTCTGAGTCCAGGAGTGTCCGTGTCATTTGTCTCCAGCCCGTAACATGTGCTAGCACACAGTATGTGTCGCATGTATGTAGTGTGACAGGAAGAAGGGGGTTGCAATAAGTTCGTGGCTGTCTTCATGATTTGAGGTCTTGTTTCTGCCTTGGGGTTGGAAATGGGTTATTGTTGTTGAAAAGATTTCTTTAAAATAACAGCTTTATTGTGATACAGTTCACGTACCATGTAATTCACTTGTTTCAAGTGTACAATTCAGTGGTTTTTAGTGTATTTCCAGAGTTGTGTAACAATCACCACTATCTAATTCCAGAACATTTTCATTACCCCTAAAAGAAACCCGATACTGATGAGCTGTCCTCCCTCCGCCAGCTCCTGGCAGCCACCAATCTGCTTTCTGTCCCTATGGATTTACTTGTTCTGGACATTTCATGTAAATGGGATCATACATTGTGTGGCCATTTGTCACTGGTCTCTTTCATTCAGCATGATTTTTTCAAGGTTCATCCATGTTATAGCATAAATCAGAAAACTTCATTCCTTTTGATGGCTGAATAATATTCCGTTGTATGGATGGACCACATTTTGTTTATCCATTCACCCATTGCTGGATTTCGAAAAGATTTTTAAGATACACAGGCAGCAGTTCTCTTGGCCTGGTAACCATTTACCATCTCCTTCTTCCCTCTGTTGCCTTCCTTTACTTCAGGATTTGGGGAGGTGGGGTGGGCATGGGGGTGGACTCACCCGGGTAGAGGCTAGCTTTCCTTGGATTTTAGAGACACAGCAGTGTTCTCTGCAGAGGGCAGTTCTGCCCTTCAAGGGGCATATGGCCGTGACTAGAGACATTTTTGGTCTTCTTGTCTGGGGAAGGGGGTGCCACTGGCATCTGGTGGGTAGAGAACAGGGATGTAGCTCAGCACGCCATGCTGCACGGATGGCCCCCCGCACAGAGAATGATCCGGCCCCAGATGGCAGTTTGGAGGGAACTCTGCACTCCTGCCAGGATACTTTGCACCAGGGCAGATAGAGTTCAAAGCTCTGCCCCTGCCCTAATGGCCGTTCCACCTGGGTAGGCTGATGGCTTTTCCTGCACCTGGGACCAGGATGGACAAGCTGTACCCAGCCCGTTTGACGGTTGTCCGTAGCGAGTGGCACGTCTGCAGTGCCTGGTGCAGGTGAGTGAACCCACCTGAGGCAGGCTTCTCTCCTGCCTTCCCTCTGTGGCTGCAGGCTTCCCGTGCTGCCTCCCGCTGCAAACACCAGGGTTTTGCTGGCACCTTTGAACAGGTGGGCCATGGCCAGTGGGTAGCTGCTCCTCTCCTGTGCATTCTGTAGAACAGCTTGCCCACTCCTGGAGCGAGTAGGGCCACTCGTGCTCCTGTGTGTTCACTCATGGTCCTGGATGGTGGTGGACACACCCAAAGTACCTTCCCACCTGAAAGGCCAGTCAGCAAACGTTCAGTGTAATAAGCAAATCCACACTGTCACTGTCCTGGAGGGCAGGGACACAGGTCAGTTTCGATGGGGGGACAGGGTGTGATGTTGGGCAGACAGCTTTTGAGTTGTGGGGTGCAGGGATGGGTGTACAAGCATTTCTTTCCCATCCTTAGACTTAGGTGGCATGATATGCAGGGAGAGGCTGTGGTGCTCTGCTGTGTGATTTTGGGCAGGTTTCTAACTTCTCTGGGCCTCAGAATCCTGACCTATAAATTTGAGGTAGCTTGTTCATTCAACACAATGGCATTTTTGATTGTTCGTCATGTCCCCGGGACAATGTTGGGTGCTGGGCACCCAGCAACATACAGAGCGTATGAGGGTTGTGCTTTTGGGGAACAGGTGTGGTTTTAGGGGGCACAGGAGAGAATCGCTGCAAACAAATGAAGCAGAGGCTCTCGGAGAGAAGAAACAGGGTGATGGCCTGGCTGGGCGGGGGAGGGCTGACACCGGGACAGGGAGACCGAGACCCTCATGCCAGGCAAGAGCACCTCAGGTGTGGGGCAGGCAGGTGCGGGGTCCTAAGGTGGGGAGGGCTTGGCAAAGCTGAGCACAGGTCAGACGGTAACGAGGCCAGCTTGTGGAGAGCGCGAGAGAGGAGGTGAGGCTGGAGTGGCTTGGGGAGCCCTGGATTCCACCTGAGGGAGGGGCCTGGGTGGTTTGTGATGGTAAGAAGTCTGAGCCATTGCTTGTTTTTGTAACAGCTTTATTGAGATATGATTCCCGATACATCGAACCCACCCATTTAGAGTGTGCCATTCAGTGGTTAGCACATTCACCGTGTTGTACAGCTCTCAACCTCTGTCTAGTTCCAGAACATTTCCATCACCCCAAAAGGAAACCATATCCCCATGAGTCGTACTCCCCCTCCCCCAGCCCCTGGCAACCACTAATCTGCTTTCTGTCTCTATGGATTTGCCTGTTCTGGACATTTCTTATCAATGGAATTATATACCGTGTGGGCTTTTGTGTCTGGCTTCTTTTACTTGTAGTATGTGTCAGTGCTTCACTCCTTTTAATGGCTGAGCAATATTTCATTGTGTGGACCACATTTTGTTTATCTTTCATCAGTCAGTGGGCATGTGTGTCGTTTCCACTTTTTGGCCCTTGTGACTAGGGCTACCATGGACTTTCATGGCCAAGTGTCTGTGTGGACACAGGTCTTCCTCTCCCGTGGGTGTACACTGAGGAGTGGAGTTACGGGGTCATATAGTAACTCTCCAGTTAACCATTTGAGGTCGCTTTTTATCCTGCAAATATGGCTGTGAGCTGAACAGCAAGGGAGTGAGAGGGGAAGGCTGCTGCCAGACAGTGAGAGGCCACTGTAGCGTCCAGATGGGGGAGGGGAGGGGCTTGAGCAGGATCCGTGGATTTCGGTGATCTTTCGGCAGCAGAGCCCCTGGGATTGCATGTGAGACGTGTCACCTGCTTGCCAGGGGCTCGGGACACAGGAGGCTCTGTGTGTGACTGATCCCCGAGCATCCCAGGGAGCAGCCCTGGGGCCAGGAAAAGCCTGCCTGCAAAGCAGTCCACGTGGCCCGGCCCGGCTGCAGCCCTGGCTGCACCGAAGGAAGGGCCCTACCCTGTGACGGGGGTGGCTCTGCACAAGCTGGAGGAAAGCGCAGCGGTGGCTGGGGTGAGCTGAGTGTGGAGGCCGCCCCCGGTCCTGGCCCCAGTCCTGGCTTTGGCACCGTCTGCCTCTGTGCCGGCTGCTCCGTGTGGCTGCTGCCATCTGTAGTCGCAGTGCACACACGCGTGCAGGACTCCCTCAGCTGCTCTGCTGAGAGGATGGGGAGCCAACCCCCACGCCCAGAAAACCCCAGCGACCTCAGTGCTCTCATGGGTGGGAGCTTTACACCCTGACCTCTCAAAAGACTTGCCCACCGCCTGACCCCCAGAACCCGTGACTGTGGCCGTGTTTGGAAAAGAGATCTCTGCAGATGGAATTAGGATAAAGATCTCAGGATGTGATCATTCTGGATTTAAGGTCCTAAATCCAAGGACTAGCGACATGGTGAAAAGAGGAGAGGCCCCAGACACATAGGGAGAAGGCCATAGGATGACAGTGGTAGAAACTGTGGTGATGCAGCCATGAGCCAAGGAGGCCTGGAGCCCCGGAGCGGGAGCACACAAGGAAAGCTCCTCCTCTGGAGCCGAGAGCACGCGTCGCCCTGCTCACGGGGGTATTTCAGAGATCGGGCTTCCAGAGCTGAGAGAGAATCGATGCCTGCAGCGGTGAGAGAGGAGATTCCTGTTGTTTGACACCCCCTCCCCACTTGCTGGTCCTCTGTGAAGGCAACCGCAGAGCACTCTGCCCCGGGTCGAATCAGCCTGACGCGTCCAGGTACCTTGTGGAAACTGCCTTGCGACGGTGGGCCCGGGGGTCGTCTGTAGCTGTGTGTCTGTCCTTCCCTGGCCGGCTCACAGGCCGCGCAGTGTTGCCCGTTGAGGCCTAGAGTGGACCATTTAGCCACCGCCAGGCACTAGGGACCTCATTTAGCCCTGGATCCAGCAATGAGGGTGAGCAAGTGAGGGACACCAGTGGGAGAGAGCGTGGTGGAGCGTGGGGCGGTCGCGGGGCTCGGCTTTGGGGTTGTAATCCTAGAGTGGGGATAAAGATTGACCTCTCCACTCTCTGCTCCTGCTCCCTGCGTGGTACCATGTGGCTTTCATTCAACCCCCATTCTTATTGTTCACTCCCTTCGGCCAGAGATGTCCTCTTGCTACCTGGTACTCCCCTGTGCAGACAGGGAAGCTCGATGCCCAGAGTAGCAGCCCAGCTGGGAAGAGGCAGAGCTGGTGTTCAGCCCCGCAATGAGCACACCCAGGATGGGCCGGAAACAAGGAATTAAAAGCGCAAACGAGAGCCTCCTGTTGCTCGCAGAGTCTGCTTGGGCCTGTTCTTGTAAATAAAGGTTTTTTAGGACACAGCCATGCCAGAGGCGCGTGGCAGAGTTGCGTCATTGTGACAGACCGTGTGGCCTGAAGAGGCAAACATATTCACCTTCTGGCCCTTTACAGAAGGAGTTTGCCGCTTTGGGCGCATGGGTCTCACCTGCAGTTTGAGACCCGCTGACCTAGAGCAACAAGGGAGAGCAGGACGGTGGTGGGTGCTTGGAGGGAGGATGGTAGGAGTCAGTTCTCCCACGTTCAGGGGCCTCTGAACCACCTGGTAGCTGAAGGATACAGACTCCTGGGCTCCCCCAAGAATCTGCTTCTGCAGGGCTGGTGTGGGGATGTGAATTCTGAGTGGGGGTCTGAGGACCCCGCCGTGCAAGCCTTACTGGGAGGCGTGGGTTCTGGGGTCAGGTGGAGGCTGTGCCAGGGGAGGGCGAGGGGCTGATCAGGCTGTCTGGTCCTTGGTTGGTGGCATAGTGGTCGTCGTTGGTCTGCATAGCCAGAAAGCGGGTTTGCCCTCACTATCTCTAAGGCTGGTGGGGGGGGGTGGGCACGACACAGTGCCAGGTGACTCTTGTCTGTGCAGTGGGCCTTCCGGTCCTGGTCAGGTTAATTAGGTTATGGTGCGGGGCATTGGGCCTGCGTTGGCCCTGGTCTGCTGCTGTCTGCACCATGGGGTTTCTGGTTTCAGCTCAGGGCCTGGGGCTCTCTTCGGGGTGACTCCCGTGAGGCGAGGAAATGGCCTGAGGGGATGGGATTTAGAGGTCTTGGTGCTGGGGTGGTTTTTTAAACAGGACCCTCTGGGAAATGCCCTGTGGACTCGGGTGGGGTCTGGCCTAGGGGCCACTGCTGAGTGTGTTCTAGGGGCTCATCACAAATGGGGGTGAGGGTGTCCCCCAGCCCATTCTGTCTTGGGAAACTCTGGGCGACATTCAGGGACATTTTTGGTTGTCATGATTTGGGGGGTGCAGATGGTGACTGGGGATGCTGCTAAACATCTTGCAGTGCCCAGGACGGCCCCACTCCAGAGAATGAGCCAGCCCCAGAAGCCCTACTGTGTGCTCCTTGATGTGCTGGGCTTATGCAGGTGCAGAAAGGTGGGTGGAGGCCCTGATGCCATGACATGTCACAATAGCCCCTGCAGCTGATGGCGGCTGGTTTCCAGAGGAGGAGACTGAAGCTTGGAGAGCATTAGAGTGGGAGAGCTGGAGCTGGACGTAGACGGGCCTAAGCCAGTGGCCATATGTGTTTCTCCTGTCCGTGCTGCTCTGGGAGTTGGCCAGCCTTCCATCCGGAACCCTGTGCTTGGAGGAAACGGCCAGAGGAGCCCAGGCTGCCGGGGCAGAGCGCTGGGGGAGAAGCGGGCGTGTGGTGGAGGGCTCTGGGCTGCGCCCTGTCGGGGGGTGAGGGGAGCCATGGAGGGTTCCAGCGGGATGGTGACATGAATGCCCAGCGGTGCTGGAACCCTGGGCCGTATACCCAGTGGACTGTTGCAGTGACGCGGGGGAAGAGCTTGTTGGTTTTCCTGTTGCCCAGATGAGAAACTGAGGCGTGAGAGGTCCCATGGTTCGCTGTGTATGAAGGTGCTGGGTTTGAAGCTGTGTCTGAACCTGGGCCTGCGTTTTGCTTCGCACAGGTGTGGAGGACCCCTTCGCACAGGTGTGGAGGACCCCGGGGTGCAAGGAGTTTCGGTTCATAGTCATCTGTCGAGGACCTTGGAGGTTGTCTCTGGTGTTTTGCAAACCAGATGCCCATCGTGTTTGTCTCATGCATGCACGTGGCCAGGTACAGGGAGCAGGCACTGGCAGCTTGGGGTGGCCCATGGTGAGGACAGAGGGAGGGCCAGTTTGGGGCGTTTAGGGAGTAATGACAGGGTTTATTGGAGGTGAGAGAAAGGAGCGCAAAGTGGGGGCTTCCTGGCTGCAGTGGGGGAACCTGAGAGAAAGAGGCAGGTGTGGAGGAGTCCTACCCCACCTTGGAGCTTGTAGGGTGGAACAGCCTTCTATTTTTGGCTGGGGTGTCTGTGACCCCCTCTTTTCCCTCTCTGCTGCCACCATGTCCTGCTGGGCCCCAGGGCAGAGGTGGGTACCTTGCACCGACAGGGCGTGGCTGTGGTGCCGCTGGCCTGATGGGGGTCCAGGTGTGCAAACAAGGAAGCCACTGCATGCCTCCTGGTCCAAGGACATGGGGAGTGTCAATATTTATTATTTGCCAAAAGGAAACAAAGCATGGTTGGGGCCGCCGCCCCCTGAGGGTGCTCAGATGGGCGCGGTGGGGGCCACCCTTCAGGCTGCTTCCTGCTCCCTCCGGGGTGGGTTTAGACCGGACGTCCCCTCTGGACGCCGTCCCTTTCCAAGTGGGAGTCACAGTGGGCTGTGCCTCATTGGACGGTGGTGACACTTACATGGCTTAACCTGTGTCATGTGTCCAAAATGGCACCCTGCACACGAATGCTCACTGCTGAGATTCTGGACGCCTGCAGGTGGTACTCAGGGGGTATTCCCAACAGGGTCCCACCCCCACACCCCACTAGTCAGTGGGGTTTCTTTTACCCCAAAGCCGGGGTGTGGTCTTCTGTCCTGAGGAGTGAGTCTGCGGCAAAGGACAGACTTTCTCCTTCGTCATCCTTCCAGGGTCCCAGGGTCCCATTTCCGGTGCAGCCTCAGAGCTTGGTGGTCTCCCAGGGGTCCAACACCTGGCGCCCCCCCGTCAAGGGGAGAAGCCCCTGAGGGCGCTTGCGGGCTGTCCCTCCCTGCCAGCTGGGGTTACAGGGAAGTGCTCTGCCGTGCCTTTTTTTTAATAAAAGAAATTGGTCATGTCTCAAAACTGTTGAAAATTGAAAACAAAACTTAAAGCACTTCCTGTGTCCTCCATGCATTTGACACAGGTTCCCTGGGTGCAGAGGTGGGTGGATGCATGCCAGCTGGTCACTCACCTGGAAGTGTCTGGAAGGAAGTGTTGTCCCCACCAGGCAGAGTGCCTGGGGCTGGCTGTGCAGGGCCACCAGTCCTTGGGCGGGGGACATGGGGAGGTGGAGCGCGCTCCACGGAGATACAAAAGCCCTTCACCCTGCTGGAGGCTTGGAGTGGCCATGGTGTCCATGCCTACTTGGCTAAAGATCCTCTCGCCGTGAGGTCAAGTTCATGTTTCTCAGGTGATTGAAGAGACAGACCCTTCCTGTGCCTCTTCCTGGGTCCTTTCACACCGGCGAGCATCGCACTGCCTCTCTCTCTGCCCTCTTAGGCAGGCGGGGTTTGTTTGATAGTTGTAATTTCGGACAGGAGTGGCTCATTATATCGCTGTAGAATCAGTGCACGGCCTCTGGAGTGATTTATGGGCCCAGCAGCCTGTCACGCCCACGGTGGCAATCAGCCACTAATTCCTGCCTCTGGCTCAGCAAATGCAGAGGGAGGAGCCCTGAGGGCCTGAGGGTCCTGAGTAGGGCCCACTGGTGCCTGCCCTGTGCCCTCCCCGTTACCCCCCTCCCCCTCGCTAGCCAAGTGGCTTGTCACTTTGGCCCTGACTCTGCTGGCTTTCCCTAAATGACGCCTCCCCGTGCCTCAGTTTCCTCTCTATAGAGTTGTTCCAATTAGGTGATGTGTCTTCCTAAAGCTCTTAGCTCTGTGCCTGGCTGGCATGTGGGTACCCATGGGGCAGCCGTGAGAGCAGGGTCTTACCCTTCATGCCCATGTGCCGTGGCTTGACATGGGATGGAGGCCGTGACGTGACTGTCAATGTCTGTTCAGTTTCATTTTGGGGGAGAGTGTTGTATTCGTTTCTTTTCCCTTTTTCTTTTGAGATAAATTTAGATGGAGTGAAAAGGCACAAAGACAGCAGACAGTTCCCATAGCCCCTGACGATGAACATTTTTCACGTGACCAAGGTGAGCTGATCCGACCCGGCCACCGGTGTCGTCGCAGTCCTATTAACGAGACTCCAGACGGCATTTGGATTTCCCCCAGTGACCTCATCCAGGCTCCCACACTGCATTTAGTCGTCGTGTCACAGACCCACTGATCCGAGACCCTTGCTCAGGGTTTCTCGGGGTCTTGAAGAGACCTACCCAGGCTTTCTGTAGAATGTCACCTAGGGTGTGGCTTGGCTAATGTTTTCTTGCCGTTGGGCTAAGGAGGTGCGTTTTTGACAGGAATCTCACAGAAGTGAAATGCTAATTTTCTGTATATTTTTTCCTTTTTTTTTTTTTTCCCCTGGGAGGTATGGTTTAATGAACAAGCCAACAGACTGGGTCCGAGAGGAACTTAGTGCAGCAGCGTGGGGAATGGGCTGAGTATTTTTTCCTTTTTTAAATTGTGGTAAAGTATACATAACAAAATATACCATCTTAACCACTTTCAAGTGTACACTGAAGTGGCATTAAGTACATTCACAACGTACAGCCATCCCCACTGTCCGTCTCCAGAACTTTTCATCTTGCAAAACGGAAACTCTGTCCCCATGAAGCACGAGCTCCCCATCCCCCTCCCCCAGCCCCTGGCACCCACCACCTACTTTCTGTCTCGTGTAAGTGAGATCATATGGTATTTGTCCTTTTGTGTCTGGCTTATTTCACTGAGCATGTCCTCAAGGTTCATCTGTGTTGTAGCAGGTGTCAGAATGTCCTTTCCTTTTAAAGGAAATGTAGAATATTTCCTACATGATATTCCATTGCATGTATGCATCACATTTTGTTTATCTCTTCATCCTACAGTGGAAACTTGAGTTGCTTCTACCTGTTGGATATTGTGAATAACGCTGCTGTGAACATGGGTGTACAGAATGTTCTTCAACTTAAACAGTGGGATTACATCCTGATAAATCCGTTATAAGTTGAAAATACCCTAAGTCAAAATGCATTTAATACACCTAACTTACCGAACACCATAGCTGAGCGCAGCCTGCCTTAAACATCCGCGGACCACTTACAGTAGCCTGCCGTTGGGCAAAAGCATTTAACATAAAGCCTATTTTATAATAAAGTGTTCGATAGTTCATGTCATTTTTGGGGTATTACTTTTGCACCGTCAGAAAGTCAAAAAATCGTTAAGTTGGGGACCGTCGTACAAACATCTGTTTGAATCCCTCCTCTTTTTTTTTTTTTTTTTTTTTTGTGGTATATATTTGGGATTGCTGGGTCATCTGCTAGTTCTATGTTTAATTTTTCCAGGAATCTCCATACTGTTTTCCATAGTGGCTGTACCATTTTACATTCCCACCAGTAATAGTTCACAAGGGTTCCAATTCCTCCGCATCCTTGCCAACACTTGTTCTTTTATGGCTTTTTGTTATTATCGCCATCCTAGTGGGTGTGAGGTGATATCTCAGGGTTTTGATTTGCATTTCCCTGGTGATGAGTGATTTTGAGCATCTTTTCATGTGCTCGTTGGCCATTTTATGTCTTCTTTGGAGAAATGTCCATTCAAGTCCTTTGCCCATTTTTGAATCAGGTTGTTTATTTTTGTTGTTGAGTTTTAGGAGTTCTGTATGTATTCTGGATATTAATCCCTTATCAGATATATGATTTGCAAATATTTTCTCACGTTCCCTGGGAACGGGGCCTTTTCACTCCGTTGATTGTGTCCTTTGATACACAAATGTTTTTAATTTTGACAAAGTCCAATTTACATATTTTTTCTTTTGTTGACTGTGCTTTTGGTGTCATAGCCAAGAAATCATTGCCAAATCTCATGTTCTGAAGCTTTTCTTTGTTTTCTTCTGTGTTTTATAGTTTTCGCTTTTACAATTTTAGTTACAGTTTTATAGTTTTAGCTTTAGGTCTTTGATCCATGTTGAGTTAATTTTTATATATGGTGTAAGGTATTGGTCCAACTTCAGTCTTTTCATGTGGAGATCCAGTAATCCCAGCACCATTTGTTGAAAAGACTGTCCTTTCCCTATTGAATGGTCTTGGCACCCTTGTCAAAAATCACTTGGCCATATACACAAGGGTTGATTTCAGGGCTGTCTGTTCTATTCCACTGGTCTGTATGTCTGTCTGTATGCCAGTACCACAGTGTCTTGATTTCTGTAGCTATGTAGTAAGTTTAGAAATCAGGAAGTGTGAGTCTTCCAACTTTGTTCTTCTTTTTAAAGTTTGTCTTGGCTGTTCAGGGTCCCTGGAGATTCCTTATGAATTTTATAGTGTTTTTTTTCTATTTCTGCAAAAATGTTGGGATTTTGATAGGGGTTGCATTGACCCTGTAGATAGCTTCGGGTCGTGTTGCCATCTTAATCATATGAAGTCCTGCGCTCCTCCTCCCAGATATGTGACCCTGGGCAAGCACGTAACTGTCCAGCATTCTCAGTTTGGGGTTAACTGTGTCAGTGCATGAGCACTGGACCTGCACAAAAGTGGTGCTCTACAGAGGGAGTCATGTCTGCTAATTGGTCGCCCTGAGGAACTACTGATGTAGAGAAGAGGCTGTGGGAGGGTGGGGCCAAGCCCAGAGGGCTGCCTGGAAGAGAGCTCTGTGGTGGGACTGGAGGTAAGTAGGGAGGGGAAGGGCCTGTGGGAGGAGAGGAATAGGGAGTGCAGAGGCACAGAGGCCTGGAGGGGGATTGTCTGGGGCGTGACTGTGGTTCAAGGTGAGTCTGGGTAGGGGCAGGTGGCAAGAGAGGAGAGAAGGGGGAAGGGGGGTGGAAACCAGATTGCAATGGGCCCCCGAGAGCCAAGCTGGGGAGCTTGAATGTGATCCTGAAGCCAGCTGTGGGGGTGGGGAAGAGGAGACCGGATTCGTTTTGAGTTTAGAAGAGCTTGAGAAAACATTGGTGACAGGAGCAAGCGGACTGGGTGTGGGAGGTATACGTCGGGGGGCTTAGGAGCTGTGGCAGAGATGTGACCGCCAGGCCCGCCACAGTGGGGAGGCCCGAGGGAGGAATGGGGCCATCCCCGAGTTTCTGGCTGTGACATGGAGAAGATGGGGTGCCGTCTGCCAGGGCGCGGAGGACCAGTGCTGCCGGTTGGAGGATTCGGAGGACGAGAGCCTAGGGGTGCTGCTGGCTGGAGGAAGGGCCTGTGTGTGTCGCCATGCGTTCCGAAGGTGGCTGGTGGCACTCGGGGATTGGTGGCTCACTTGTCATTTGGGGGCCTCCCCAGAGAGCTGTGTTTCATGGAGCTGGGAGGGGATCCCCTTGCAAGGGCATGCCAGGCTAGAGAGGTGCCCCCATTGACACACGTCTGACCAGTGCCTGCTCTGAGCCTGCGCGGTGCTTGGAAGTACAGGGGCTGCAGCTATTTCTGGAGCCGCGGTTTCTGATCGAGCATGGGGGTCCACACTGAGCCCAGGGGTGCTCTGAGTGACGTTTGCCCAGGGGAGCAGGAGGAGGTGCACCCGGTGGAGGGCACCGCAACTGCAAAGGCTTGGCCTGGGGCTGACGCACACGAGAAAGCGATGCCCAAGGGCACAGCATCCTGGAAAACCCTGCGTGTCCTCGTGTTCCTGAGGGTACATTGATTTCTTTCTGAGGGTGGCGGTAGGAATCCCACAGAGGGGACACAGTCGCTGGCGAAGGGACGGGTGGGGCCGAGGGAGCCCAGGACGGCTGCGGCACCTTTCAGACTCATCCAGGGAGGGACTGGATGCGCGGGAGACGCTGGGAGGAAGGATGTCCAGAGCCTACAAGGGGGCGAGAGAGGGGCACACAGAACGGGCCTGGGGGCCTGCTAGGGGCCATGTCCACGTGAGGCCATGGGCAGGAATTGGGGTGAGCTGGTGAGTGCTGTAAGTGTACCCAGAGGTGCTTGTAACCTAGGAGTGCACAGGCCCTGGGATACAGGTGAAGTCTCCAGGTTGCGTCTGCCCTGGGTGGTTCTGACTTGTGCCTGGACGCCACTGAGCCGTCTACGTGTTGCATTGGGCCCCATCCTTGAATGCACTGGGTTCAGGGGTCCCATCCCACCTGCCACGAATGGACCCTCTGCTTGCCCATTGCCTGCCACCCTGCTGGCCCTCAGTCCAGCTCCTCCCACCACGGGAGCCTCTGCAAGGGAAGCTGGCTCAGGTCACTTCAGCTTAAATCCTTCCAGGGGCTTCTCATCACACTCAGAGTGAGGTCCCACGAGGCTCTGAGTCCCCCTCTCCCCTCATCGCGTACTGGTTACTGGGGGATGGCCTGGCCTGGCCCCTCGGTCCCCATTCGTGCTGGTCGTCCCCGCAGCACTCTGACCCCAGGGCCTTTGCACTTGCTGGGCCTCCCGCCTGGAATGCTTTCCCAGTTGCAGTGTCACCTCCTTGGCCATCTGCCCCCCCCACACCCTCCCCCACTTCTTGCTTATTTTCTGCACAGCCTCTCACTCAGGAATCCTCAGCCTTCTACCTTCGTTAGCCGCCCATCCTGGAGCCTGGAGCAACAGTACCTGTTTATACTATGGGCGAGCACATGAGCTGGCAGAGCTTGTCCTAGCCAGTGTGGACCTGCTGGCTTCCCCTGCTGCCTTCTGCCTCTGGTGAAGGGCTCCTTGTGTCTCTGTGTACCCACCCGGGCCTCCTGTCCTGCTCTTCTGGGCAAGTGCCCAGTGGACCATCCCTGGAGGGGCTCGGCTGGCTGAGCCAGACATGCAGGATTTTTCTGGGACTGCTGAGGGCGAAGACAGGAGCCATTGTGAGCAGCTGGGCTTCTGGACTGTGTTGAGCAATTCCCTCCTGTAGGGGCTCGGTGGGGGTGTAGTGTAGTCTGCTTCCTACTAGGAGACCCTGGCCTGTCTGCTGACCCCTCTGCCTTTGCCATTGTCCCCTCCCCAGGACTTTGCAGGCCTTTCCATGTTGGGGTGTCTCCTCTGGCCGGGGCTGCTAATGGTTAAATGCTGGATAGGCAGCAGTGGATTTCTTTGGGGTTTTGGCTCAGGGTGAGACCTGCATTCCGGACTTTGCTTGGCCTACATGCAGCCTGCTCGCTCTACACCTTCCTGTCCCAGTTGGCGTGCTTCTGGGGGTGGGGTAGAGCCTTCCTCCCTCCAGGCCTCTGGTCAGGCTGCACAGCTGCCGAGCTGGAGTGAGGGGCAGCGGGGATGAGCTGAGCTTGGCAGTCCTGGGTCTGTAGTCAGCTGGGTGATGTCAGGGCAGGCCGACCCTCTCCGAGCCCAGGCTTGAGCTTGGGGTCTGAGGGGACCCCTGCCATCCCCATCCATGCCTGGGGGGCAGGGGAGCCATGGCCCTGCACTGGCTGATAAAAAGTCACCAGCCAGGAGTCCAGGCCCCAAGTTGTTGGCACTTCTAGTGTTTCAGGAGAAGCCAGCAATTCTGGTGTTTAAGTTAATTTCAGAAAAGAACATTTTAAAGTTGGCCATCAGTTCGCATTGCTTGAAACGCTCTCAGGCCTCGGGACGGCTGCAGCTGTGGCCACCGCGCTCCCGCCTGCCAGGTCGTAGGCTCTGACGTGGGCCCCTGGAAGCCAGGCTCTCTGGGTCGCAGTGGAAAGACAGCTGGGCCACCCTTGGGATGCATGCTGGCCCGGTCCGTCCACCCTGGGTTGCCTCGCGAGGGCACGCGCGATGGCTGAGAAGCCACGTTGCTGAGGAGCTCCAGTCGGCGGTTCCTGTACTTCTGTGGACACCTGTGGCACCGTGGTGGCTTCCCAGTTAGAGGACACTGTTCTGAGGGTAACCGTCGCCCACCCGCGCTGCTGTCCCGCCTGTGGGGGCTTGGGAAGGGGTGCTCTGGGCCCACCCACCTCTCCCCTCCGCACTCACGTGCACTTGGCCCTCGGCTAGAACCTCCGAGATACTTTTCCTTAGATTTTTTTTACTGTGTAAAATTTATAAAACATAAAATTGGTCATTTTAAAGTGCACTTCTCAGTGATATGTAGCATATTCCCAATGTTGTACAAGCATCACCTCTATCTAGTTCTAGAACATTTCCATCTCCCCAAAAAGAGACTTGGTGCCCGTGAGCAGGCACTCCCCACCCCCTCCCCCAGCCCCTGGCAACCACTAATCTGCTTCCTGTCTCTATGGATTTGCCTGTTCTGGGCATATCATATCAGCGGGATGATTCACACACCATGTGGGCTTTTGTGTCTGGCTGCTTTCATGAGCGTCATGTTTTCGAGGTTCATCCATGGGTAGCGTGGGTCACAGTCTCATTACTTTTATGGCTGAGTAACATTTCATTGTGTGGCTGGACCACGTTGTGTTTATCCTTCATCCATCGAGGGACATTTGGGTTGTTTCCACAGTTTGGCTGCTGTGCACACAAACGTGCAAGTGTTGGTGTGGACATAGGTCTTCGTCCCATGGGCTGTGTATCTGAGGAGACTTGCTGTGTCCTGTGGTAACTGTCTTACTTGTTCAGGAACTGTCACCCTCCTCATGTGTGTCAAATAGGAGCGTGACATGAGTTGAACTTCATGAAAAGGAGAGGAAGGAGCTCTTGGCAGCCGTGTGCAGAGAGGGCTTCGGACAGGGAGATCAGAGAGGAGGGTATAGTGGCGTCTCTGTGAGGTGACAGGCTGGGACCAGGGCCCTGCAGGTTGAGCTTCTGGGACTGGATCACAGAAGTGACAAGGGGGAGAGGGGAAAGGGGGACCCGTGCAGAGGCTGTGGCACTCCCCTGCCTGCCCTTCCGCTCCTTGGTGCTGCACTCAGGCCCTCCTCCAGCCCGTCCTGGCCTCCTGTGGTCTCCCCACAGTGTCCACCTGCCCAGCCACATGTGCTGTCATTGGTCTCGTCCCCACACGCTCATGGCATTCCCCTTTCGGGACCCTGTCCTTGCTTTTTCTTCTCCTGCCTGGGAACAGTTCCTTCACAGCGAGCGAATGTCTGGGGAAATGTCCACGGTTCATGTGGGGCCCACCTCGCCGGGTTGAGAGTGTCGTTTGAGGGCAGCCAGGCAGTCTGAGGGCCCACCTGCCCCGTCCCCAGGCCCGCAGCAGCTGCTGCCCAAGGCCCCAGTGGGGTCTTGGGGGCTCAGGGCAGGGCCAGGCAGGCCCAGGACCCTACTTTCCTGACTACGAAACTGCTTTCAGGGTTATTATGTAACTATGTCTAAAAAATGGAGCATAAAAGCTATTTTGGGTCTGATGTAATGAGGGCATCTCACTTTTGTCTTATCTTCCTGGGGCCCCTGCCCTCCTGGGAGGGGGTGGCTAGTGTTGAAGGAGTTGCTCTTGGGAGGTGGTTTCAACACAGAACCCAAGCAAGGCTGGGTGGCATCCTGTGGACGCCGTGGTCCACAGTCATTTGTTTGGCATTGGCCCGAGGCAGCGGCTGGTAGTCAATCACTGTGCGGTGCCCGGGTCCCAGAGGCCGGCGGGTGTCAGAAACTTGGCCGGATGTTCTCCAGGCGACTGGGCCGAGGGAAGCCGGGAGAACTTCCCAGAAGCAGAGTCTGGGTCCCTCTTCCTGGCCTGGCTGAGAGGCCTCTTCCTGGGAGGGAGGCAGCCCTCCCCTTTCTCGTGGCTGGCATCCTCGCTGGCGGTTTGTGTTACCCAACTGGGATGAGATTTAAAATGCAACTGCAAAGGATGCTTTCCCTCGGCTACAAGTCGACGTGTGCTCACACGCCCGAGAAGCCATGCGTGCACCGAGGGGTGTGTTCAGTCGAGGCAGAGCAAGGACAAGTTTCGGAGTTTTCGCCCTCTCCCCATGCACAGAACACTGGGACACACCCTCCCTGTCGCTTCTGCCCACCTCCCTATTCTGGAGGGCCCACCCAGAGCTGGGGTGCCCCTCCATACCCCTGAATGTGTCAGGCAGACGTGTGTGACCCACTGTCCATATGTGAGATCCCACCCCCCAGACCCCTCCTCTCTGCCCTCTGCGTGGCTTCTGCACTCCAGGCCTTCCCCTCCGTCCCCAGTTCTCTCCAGCTCAGGGTCCCTCTCCGTGGCGTCCATGGCGTTCCGCCATCCTCACAGCACCCCTCGCTGTGCACACCATCAGGATGGCCTGCTGTGGGCTTCTCATTGGTCTCTGTCCTGGAGAGGACAAACCAGGGGGTCTGGTTTCAGCCCTGAGCCCAGGCAGCTTGGTCACCCCAGTAATGTGGCCCTTTCTTATGTTCCAAAGAATCTGTGCCCCGCCCGCTGTCCCGCCCCCTGCAGATTCCAGTGCCCAGCCCCACTTGGGGCGTCAGTAGAAAGGGGGCAGCCCAGCCTTATCCCAGATCTGCCTCTGCTCGCACAGACCCCTCTTGGAGGTGGTTCAGAAATCGCAGTGGGCGCAGCTTCCCTGCACCCACCTCCCACCCTGTGTGCGCGGCCTCACTCTTCCGGGAGCCGAGGCCCCACCCTGGGCTGATCGCTGCAGCGGTGCCAGCTCCTCGCTCTGCCGCCTGATGTAGCAGGAACATCTTGGTGCATACATCTGCGTGTTGGACGGTCTCCGTCAGGAGAGTTTCCCAGAAGTGGGGTTACCAGGGCAGAGGGCAGGCTCCCAAAGGGCATTGCCCAGTGGTGCTGAGGATGCTGTGGGCCATCTGCCTCTTAGGGTCCTGGTCATTTCCGCCGAAGCTGACGCATGCCGGGCAGGGCCTCGTGCTGGCCAGGCATCACCCCGCAGCCCCTGGGTGACAGCGGAGGAAACAGGCTTGGGAGGGGAGAGCGCCGCCCGGTGGGCCGGGAGAAGGCTGGGACTGGAGTTTGGGGGTGTTGCCACCGCGGGACGGTGCTTAGCGTGGGACTTGAAGTGACACAGGATTGGGTGACCGTGGTGGGTTGAAGAGTGCCCCCCCACCCCTCAATTCATGTCCTGCCAGTACTTACGAATGGGACTTTGGAAATAGGGTTTTTGCAGATGTCATCAAATCAGCATGTAGTCATTCCGCGGGAGGGTGGGCCTTAGATCCAGGGACTAGTGTCCTGACAAGAAGACAGCAGAGACACACAAGGAGAAGGCCAAGTGGAGATAGGCAGAGATGGCAGTGATGTGTGTACAAGCCCAGGACACTACGGACTGACTGCTGGCAGCCACCAGAAGCCAATAGAGACGCCTGGGACACACTCAGAACCTCCAGAGGAACCAGCCCTGCCCACGCCCTGGCCTCAGACTTCTGCCCCCCAAATCTGTGAGAGAATAAATTTCTGTTGTTTTAAGCCCCCTGGTTTGTGGTCATTTGTTCTGATCGCCCCAGGATACTCACACAGTACTGAAGAGTGGGGGGTGAACAGAGGGGCTCCAGGGTCAGGGGCCCCCTGTTCCTGGAGAAGCACGTCTCCCCCAGCACCCCGCTACCCTCCAGGCTACCCAGGGGTTGGGACTGTGCACGGTTCTGCCCCCATCACTTCTTTTTGTTTCTAGGCAAGGAACTTGATTAACCTTATTCCGAACTTTAGTCCCAGGCTCCCTCAGCTTAACTAACCACGCAGAATAAATTGTGAGCTGCAGTGTCCAAGGGGTTTGGACTTTAAAATATCAGAGGTCTCAATCTTACCAGCTCCCCCAGCCAAGTAACGTGAGAATGTAGTTGTAGTATAAACAAGCAGCTCCAAGTCCCTTCTTTAAGTCTGAGTTTCTTTAGAAGTTCACTCGATTCTGTTTGCCTCATGCTTAGAAGCCCCTCTGGCCGCAAGCCCCCCAGCCCCGTGGCCTCCCCAGCACCTCCCGCAAGGCCAGGGCCAGCAGCCCCTGAGGAGGCCAGGAGAGCTTCCTGAGGTCGCAGAGGAAACGGGGTGCCCTTGGTCATTTGGACAACCGTGCTGGGTGCCGGGGTCGGCCGCCTGCCTTGGGGGACACTGGGCCGCAGTGAGCACGCGCAGCCCTGCTGCGGGAACCTGGCGCTCAGGCAGACGGAATAAGGGCAGTGCCCATGTGCCGGGCACGCGGTGCCGTTCCGGGTGGCCAGCGTCCTCTCCCGCGGACGTCAAGACATGGAACCAGGGGTCGCAGAGAGCTGAAATACAAAAAGCCACCTATCAGTCCAAGGCCGTCTACGACCTCCACCAGGTGATACGAGAAGGTGGCCTGCGCCTCCAGTTGGCCCTGCTGGTGTCTCTGGGCTTTGCCTTCAGGCCACGTGTGGACCCTGCAAAGCATGGCCCCTGCTTCCCACTCAGGGTCCCTCACACCTCTCTCATACCTGTCAGACCTTGTACAGGACAGGGGTGGGTGAACGAACACTGAACCCTCCCGGCCTGCCGCATAGACTCCTGCGGACCTGACAGTGACATGTTGTGGCCCCAAGGTCAGCACGTGGATGAGGGGATAGGGGAAGTCGCGCCACTCACAGCCTTGGGGGTGCAGTGCCCTGAGACAGGCCAGAAGGAGGTGCGCAGCCAGGCTGGGCTCCAGGCCCAGTGAGGCCCCATGTTCCCCTTGCTCCACCCAGTGTATTCAGAACCTTGGGGTGGGGTTGGTGTAGGATTGGGGAGGGGGTCCCCCTGGACCTTCCAGGGAGATGTGTCTTGGGGACAGGCCCTTTGGCGGCTCCTAGTGTACCGAGACCACCACCCTCCCGCCCCACCTGGTGAGTCCACTGTGGGGTCACCAGCCCTTGGATCTCTGGTTGGGTGTTCGATTCCTGGTCTGGACTCCAGCATTGCCCTCCCTGCTACTCTGCAGTGATCGCCCATCAGAGCTGGCCTGGCCTTGTTCTTCCTCTTTCCTGGGCTTCTACTTATGCCTGGACTCTTACTAGCTCATTCTTCATCCTGGACTGTCGGCTTGAGGGTCCCTGTTAGCTGTTCCCGACTGTCTAGTCTCGGGGTCTTAAAACAACAGAAATTTCTTCCCTCCCAGTTCTGGAGACTAGAAGTACGAGATGAGGCTGTGGGCAGGGTTGGGTCCTTCCGGGGGCCCTGAGGTAGAATCAGTCCCCGGCCTCCCGCCTCGCTTCTGAGGGTTGTTAGCCACCCTTGGGTCTCTTTGTCTTATGACTGCGTCACCTGATCTCTGCCTTCATCCCCGTTTATCTCTGTCCTCTTCTTACAAGGACACTAGTCATTGGATTTGGGGACCTCCCTAAATCCAGGATGACCTCATCTCCAGAGCCTTAACTAATTACATCTGTAGAAACATTTTCACATAAGTTCACATTCTGAGGTTCTCAGTGGGCATGGATTTTGGGGGACACTCGTCAGATCAGCACAGTTATGCAAGCTCTGTCCTTGCAGCGCCTGCGATGCTTTCCAGGAGCTCCCACCCATCCCCCAGCCCATGACCCCAGTGAGTAGGTACCTCCCTTTACATTTGGGGAACTAATTCTGGAAATGCTGCCCACGATTTCTCCCCATCTTGTCTCGGCTGCCCAGAAGCCCCGGGGGAGCATATACCACTGGTCACCCCCACCTTTCTGAGGCCCAGGCTCTCCAGGGCCAGGCCCAGAGAAAGCCCCTCCCCACACGCTCCTGCTGGGTGAGTCCAGGGGTCCCTGGTCCTGGCTGGCTGTGAGGCGACTCGGAGCTTCCTAATTCTAGATGCAGCTCTGGATGGTCAGTTCCTGGGGTGGGCACTGGTGCCAGAGGTGCCCTCAGGCCTGATGAGTACTGCCCTGGTCGTCAGGTTGTTCTGGCCCACTGGACAGACACAGGCAGGCAACATATCCCAGAGAGGGTGCCATAAATTGAATTGTATCCCCCGAATTCACATGTGGAGTCCCCCACTGTGACTGTATGTGGAGGTGCGGCCTGCGAGGAGGTGATTAAGGTGAAATGAGGTTATGTGGGGGGGTGGGGGGTCCTGATCTGATAGCACAGGAGCCCTGACGAGAAGAGGAAGAGGAGAGAGCTTTTTCTGCACACACTCAAGGAAAGGCCACGTGAGGACATGGTGAGAAGGCGGCCATCAGCAACCTTACCTGAACCTCACCCTGCCGACACCCTGGTCTCAGACTCCCAGACTCTAGAACCAAGAGAAATAAGTCTATTGTTTAAGCCGCCCAGTCTGTGGTACTTTGTTCCTGCATCCTGAGCTAAGACAGGGTTATTTTGGAAGGAGGGTTCAGGAAGGGCTTCCTGAGGAGGCAATTTATGAGCTGAAAACCAAGTGATGAGAAGGAGCTCCATGGAAGGTTCCGGAAAAGGGTGAGGTGGGTGCAAGGGCCTTGTGGGCTACCAGTGGGAAGTTGGGTCTGGCCAAGAAAAGAGCCTGGATTGTAACCCAGGCCCCTCCCATCCCTGAGTGACCTCAGGGCAAGTCTGGCGCCCTTCAGTGCCTCAGTTTCCCCACTTGTAAAGCAGAGGTGAAGTTGTGTCTCCCCCCTCAGAGCTGCTGCGAGGCCCCACACAGGGTGGGCGCCTGGCTGGCTGGCAGGGCCGGGGTCTCATTCTCCAGGAGAGAGGCCCCCGTGAGCCAGCTGTGCTGCGCTCAGACCCCGAGGGACCCTGTACACATACCAGCCAGAAGGTTTGTGCTCAACAACTGCACCAACAGGGAAACAAACGTGCTCCCAGCAGACCCTCTGATTCCGCCGGGGCCGGGAACTTGGCAGCAAACACAGATCCTGATTAAAGGCATTCCAAGGCGCGCTCAGTGTTTGTGTATCTGGTTCTGTATTTACACTTTGGGAACGAGCTAGGAGGCAGCTGGGGAGTGTCTCAGTCAGCTGGGGGGCCGGGTGACTCAGTCTGGAATCCGTGCTCGGCCACACGCCTGTGACGCTTTCATTCATTCCCTCATTCATTCATTATTCCCTCCCTTGCTCGGCAGATGTGTAGTGAGAAACTCCAGTGTCCCAAGCGTGCTTCCGGGGTTTAGCCTAGCTCTCCTCACCGTGGAGCCCTCGGTCTGTGTGGGGGTTGGTCGTGGGCTAGGACCGGAACAGCAACAAAGTTAATAAGAATTAACTTAAAATTGACCAAAGATCTAAACGGAGGAGCTAAATCGATAAAACTCCTCGAAAGAAGCATAGGTGTAACTCTTCCTGGCCTTGGTTAGGCAATGGATTTTTAGATAAGGCGCTAAAAGCACAAGCAACAAAAGAAAAATAGATTAATTAGACTCTATCCACATTACAAATCTTTGTGCATCAGAGACTATCGGGAAAATAAAAAGAACCCGTAGAATGGGAGAAAATATTTGCAAACCCTATAGCTGATAAGTGATTAACATCCAGACTATATAAGGAACTCTTACGACTCAACAAGAAAAAGACAAACAACCCAGTTTAAAAATGCGCAGAGGACTTCACTGACATGTCTCCAAAGATGATACACAAATGGCCGAGAAGCCATGAAAATGTGCTTGCCATCACTAGTCACCAGGGAAAAATGCAAATCAAAACCACAAGGAGATACCATGTCACACCCGTCAGGATGGCTACTATCAAAACAACAGAAACCAACATGTGTGGGCGAGAATGTGGAAAAATGGGACCCCTCGTGTATTGTCGGTAGGAACGTAAAATGGTGCAGCCCGCTGTGGAAAAGAGTATATGGCCATTCCTTAAAAAATTAAATGTAAAGTTATACGACCTAGTCATTCCACTCCTAGGGACATACCTAGAGATTTGCAAACAGGGACTTGTACACCTACATCCACAGCATTACTGTTCACAATTGCCAAAGAGGTGGAAACAACCCAAGTGTCCCATCAGTAGATGAAGGATAAATACTATGTGGTCCATTCACACGGTGGAACATTATTCAGCCCCGAAAAGGAGTGAAGCACGGACATACTACAATGTGGGTGGAAACCTGCGAAACGTGATGCTGAGTGAAAGAAGCCAGACAAAAAAGGCCACATAGTGTGTGACTGCACCTATTTGAAATGTGCAGAAC
This sequence comes from Rhinolophus ferrumequinum, assembly GCF_004115265.2. NCBI lineage: Eukaryota > Metazoa > Chordata > Mammalia > Chiroptera > Rhinolophidae > Rhinolophus > Rhinolophus ferrumequinum. The sequence continues at coordinate 51,388,564 of NC_046301.1, forward strand.
AGGCAAATCCATAGAGACAAAGTAGATGAGTGGCTGCCGGGCTGGGGAAGCAAGATGGAGAGTGTCTGCTCCTGGGGACGGGGTTTCCCTGTGGGGTGACGGAAACGTTCTGGAACTAGATGGAGGTGATGATTGCACAACATTGTGAATGTACTAGTAGATTCCACTGACCTGTACGTGTTAAAATGGTTTGTTTTATATTACGTGAATTTTGCTTCGATAAAAAAGAAAAGTTTTAAAAGAGAGAAAAACCATTCCCAGCTGGCACCTTCAGGCACAGCCATCTTCCCCCAAAGCCTGGGTTTCCAGTCTTTTCCAGAGTGGGTAGGGGAGGCGTGAGGAAAGACAGCATGGTCCATGGACACGTGGCATGGGTTGTCACTGCTGTCTGTCGCAGCCATGGGGTGGGGGTTGGGGAGTCCCCAGTCGGAGCTGATGGCCCATGGCCCTCTTGTCCCTGGAATGACTCTGCCCAGGGTGGTCAGTGCTGTCCTCCGTGGCCTCAGTTAAATGTCCACAGTCATGCACGTGTCACTTCAACTGAGTAACGCAGGGGCCCTGGTGTGGGAAATGGAGCCCAGGAGGGGCTGTGTGCCCTCCTCGAACTCACCATCTGCTGCCCGAGCTGAGACTGGGGGGTCCTCTTGGGGCCAAGCCTGGAAGGGAACCTGGAGGGACTCAGCCAGACAAACTGGATGCATGCCCAGAGAGCAGTGGCCTTGGAAAACCCACGGCAGCTCCACAAGACTTAGTATTAGATCCTTTCAGGGGTTCTTGGGGGCTCCCTGTACATACTCCCATAGCTGCTGGAACAATTGGAGACCCCAGCGAATTCCCAGTCTCTCCCTCCCAGGGAAACCCCAAGGGGGCTCAGGTACCAAGCAGTGCTTGGTCCCGGAAGCATTGTGTGCCCGAGCTGGCGAGGGGGCAGCGTGTGCTCTCTGCCTCCCTCTCATGGGTGGTTCTCAGGTTGAGCCCCGGGCTGGGCACATGCTGCTTCTGTACTTGGACAGCTGTCTGTTCCTGGGGCCTCAGTTTTCCTGAGGTCAGGGGCAGGGGTCCCATGTGGGCACTGGAGAAACATGGTCCCTGCCTGGGGTCCTGAGTGCATCCAGCTCTTGTTCCTGCGCTCACATGTCACTCGTCACTTGTTACCCATGTGTGCCAAGCTCTTCCATTGTGCCAGAGTCCTCGTGGGGCCAACAGTCTGACAGAGAAGACAGGCAGATCTCGGTCGAGTGGTTTTGGACAGTGAGCTGCGGAGGAGGTGACTCCAAAGGGCTGAGGTGCTCAGTGCTGGGCTAGCCCAGCGTGCAGAGCCTCCTGGAGGAGGGGGCAGCCGTGCAAAGGGCTCGGGGCAGGGACCCTCTCAGCTGGTGGAGCCCCGTGGTCAGGGAGAACAGAGGACCAGACCAAGCGGCCTTCATGGTGAGAGAGGGAAACTAAGGCCCGCGTGGATCACTGGGCTTCTTCCTGGCCCCTGGCCTGACCTGGCTTTGCAGGACAGAGCTCAGCCTTCAGCACGTCTGCTCCCCTTAATCTCATTAGAAGGCCAGCCAGTTGCCATGGCAATTGCTGACTGACCTGACCAAGGCTGGCTTGTCTAGAGAGTAAGGCCAGGGAGGGGCTGGTGGGTGAGGATGTTACCGCATCCTGTGCTGGGGTCCCTGAGAACTGGGGGCTGCTCTGAAGCAGTGGCTGTGTCTATCACACCACGTCTTCCCAGGGCCACTGTTTCCTGGCCTTGTAGTCCCCACTCCTCCCAGCCCCGTGGATGCTGTCAGGATGGGAGGATGTGCCCAGCAGGAGCTTGGGCACTGACATGCTGGGGACGTGCACTGTGCCAGGCCACCCCACCCCTGCAGGGTCCTGTCAGCAGGGTGGGGCCGAGGGAGACCAGGGAAGCCCCCCATTTACTCAGGCTCTGCAGGGGAGTAGGTGTCAGGTGGGGACTGGGGCAAAGGACTTCATGTATGACGGGGCTTAGAACAGGATGTGTCGGGGTGGGGGGCCCTGCCTGGAAATGAGGAGCAAGGAAATGGGAGGGGAAACTGGGGACCAGGGAAAACCAAGGGCCAGAAAGGGGCTGTGAGCCATGTGGTACCTGAGAGGTAGAAGCAGTACCTATTCCTGCCACGTGGCTCACGCACAAAGAGGGTGTGGGGTGGGTCTCGGGTCCAGGCAGAGGTGGGGGCCCTGGCCTGTTTTGTCCCTCCTGACTTGGGGGGGCACACAGCGAGTATTCGTGTCAGAGACAGACCCTGGGTTGGGCTCTGAAGATGCTGAGAACCACTCGGGAAGGAATGCATCAAGGTCCACCTCCCTCCCGGCTCCACGCAGCTCTCAGGAAACAGCTGTTTACCTGGGTGAGGTGCTCCGCCCGGTGGGCAGGCGGCCAGTTCTCTGGCTTCACTTCCCCTCCGGTGTCCGAGGCCCCCCAGGAAGCTGGGCCGGCTTGAGGGAACAGGCGGTATGGGCGGCCAGCTGGCGGAAGCTGCCAGGAGCTGTTTGTGAGGGAACGTGAGCGGCCTTGTTGTGTACACAGCGTCGACCCTAGCAACCACCCCAGCCCTGGGAGCGGACGCCACCCCTCCCCGCATGCCCGGTCACCACCCCTGTCAGGACGCCTGCCTCCCACAGTGGTGTGACAGACTATGGGTGGTGCTGCACGGGTCAGGGCATCTGCCGCTGTTCCCGAAAAGTGGAATTGGCTGCTTGAGAGAGAAGAGGTAGATCCCAAGCCAGGTACAAGGCAGCCGTGACCAGTCCCAGAGCCCCAGGCCCCTGCTTCTGAGGCCTGCCCCGGCAGGGATACGGCCAGCCCGGGTGAGGGCCATCCACTGGGCCCAGGGCATTATTGTGCGGTGGGGGGACAGGTAGGAGTTTGGGGCCATGGGCAGGACCCTTGAACTCAGGTGGGGTCTGGCAGACCTGCTCATCCTGTGTGTGCTGCCGGAGAAATCCACATCCTGCACTTTGAAAGCCAGCGCTACTCTTCTGAGCCAGCCCCTCCAATTCAGGTCATTGGAAAGAAGATTTCTCTTGTGTCCGGGCGTCAATTCGCAGCCTCTGGCCCTCATGCTGGAACGCAGCCTTTGGCTGCAATGAGAAACGGCTCCCCTGGGTGGGTGAGGGGCCGCCTCCTCAGGCTGCAGGCTCCAGGCCTGCGCCATACTCTTGCTCATTCACAAACATGTCAGCCAGCAAGGAAGGCCCCCCCAAGTTCACGGAGTCGTCGGGAGGGCCTGCCAGGGCACCTCGATTTTGCTGTTTTGGGTGATGAGACACTGGCTCCTTCTAGAATCTGAGTAATCACGGGGTCTCACACCTTTTGCGACTGGTGCCACTGACCCCACTGCGTGGATTCTTTCCGGGCCCTTGGGGGTGGCACTCTACAGTTTGTGCTTGGGAGGACCCCCGAACCCCAGCTGCAGCTGCCAGTTTCTCTTGCAGCTCCAGCTCCAGAAGTCGCAGTATCTACAACTGGGCCCAAGCCGCGGCCAGTATTACGGCGGGTCCCTGCCCAATGTGAACCAGATCGGAAGTGGCACCGTGGATCTGCCTTTCCAGGTAAACCCCCTTCCCCCACTGCCTCTCTCAGGGAGCTTCCCCTAGCCTCCCACCTGGGGTGCATCCACTCTGGGCGGCGTGTGTGTGTGATGGCTGCTGTGGACAGCTAGGGTCAGCAGACAATTGCCGCATCCCTCCCCTCCACCCCCGCCTACTCCTTTCCTGCTCCTGGGATGGGATGGCTTGGCCAGGCCTCGCCCAGATCGCTCCCCCACTCCCCCCCGCCAGTCCCCTGTCAGCAGACCCTGCAGCAAGGCCCCAGTCTGGCCACAAGTGTTTCGGCAGCCGCTACACCTGTTGGCCGGCTGTGCGGCAGCGGGAACCGCTTGGGGCCTCTGGGGCTTGGCTCCGTCAGCCGCACTAATCCGCAAGCCCAGCGGTTCTCAGAAGGAGGCCCCTCAGCCTGACCCCACTTGTCTGCAAACGTTTCTTGGCAGAGACCCACACAGTGCAGCTCCTGCAGGCCGCGGGGCCGCCGTGCACGTCCTTATCATAAATAACAAGAGATAAGGCCCACCGCCTGGGCGCAGGGCCATCCTCTTCTCCTGGGCTGTGCCCGACCCTAGTTTGCAGGTGGCAAGGTGGGCTTGGGGAGCTGGGGCTGAGAGCTGGGCCACCCCCAGCACCGTGTTGGCTCTGCAGGGACAGGTCCACGGACGGCCACACTTCTGCCCCATTGCTGGGCCAGGGCCCCAGAAACAGCCACATGTGTCCACATGCTGATAGGCCAGGTGGCGCCGGGCCTGTTCCTCAGGGAGCCCATTCCCCACGCAGCCACCTGCGTCACTCCCCAGCTCCTTTTCCTCCCAGGATGCTACTGCTGGATGCAGCGGGCCACCGGCCAGGGTCCACCCCGCTCAGCTCTGGGGCCCTGGGCCACGGCCCTCCTCAGGCAGCCTGCTCGTGGGAGCAGATGCGTGGGGCCGTCGCAGTGACCAAAAGCCGACCTCTTTGTCAGGGCACTTCTGAGTTGGGGTTCTCCCCCTCCTGCCCTCCCCAGCTCTCCCCTTGCCTGGTTTTCCTGTCCCCTTCTCCTTCGAGGAGACTGTTTGTCTGGCCACTCCAAGCTCGCCCTGCCTGGGCTGGCATGGATCTCCTGGGGCTGAGGGAGCAGGGGCCTGTCAGGGGCCTGGGGGACCAGGTGAGGCCAGAGCATCTCAGAGTTTTGGTTCTTTGCATTTCCAGCCCAGCGGATTTCTGGGGGAGGCCTTGGCAGCGGCTCCTGTCTCTCTGGTAAATGAGCCCCTGGGCTGAGGCTTTTGGTGTCCCCAGCGTGGCTGCCCCTGTGGCCTGGTGGGAGGTGTCCTGTCCACCAAATGGAAACGGATTCAATCTACACCCCCCCCCCCCCCCCGTCTGGGGATGTGTGTGCGATTGCGTGGAGAGACCCTGCCCGGGGGTCTGAGCATGCGCGCCCACGCTGCATGGTTGTCCCGTGACAGGCGTACGCGTGTGCGTGTGCGCGGGTCCAAGGTGTGGCCTGTGAGCTGCTCTCTGTCTCTGACTCTGCTTCAGCCGCCTCAGTTTTCCCTCCGCCTTCCAGGCATCTCTGGGGGGAGGTTAGCGGCCCCTGCCCTCTGGTGTCCCTGCCAGATTGTGAGGTTCCCTCCCTCTCTCAGGCATGGCCGTCTTCTGGCCCTAAACCAGCAGGGTCCTTGCTGAGTCAGAGAGAGAGGTGTCCCCGACCCTGGGAGAGCAGTCAGCCCTTAACACCAGCTGAGGCATTCGGTGTGGGTGGGAAGAGCAGGATTCCAGCCATGGCAATCTTCTGGAGGAAAATCGCTTTTTGCCTGGCTGCGCAGAGAAGACAGAAGGGCCCGAAGCCCAGATGGCTGGGCAGCAGGACAGGCCGCATCCAGAGCTGGCTAAGGCTGCCAGTCTCACCCCATTCAGATGGCGAGGAGCCCCCTGGCGCCAGGGACGGCAGAGAGCAGGCTCCTGGGGGCCTCAGAAGCATGGAGCCAGGAGAGGGAGCAGGGCCTGGCCGGGGACCTCATGCCAGCCCCAGGTGCTGGAAGGAAGCCCTGTCCTGCCACGCCATGGGCCAACGGCTACAAAATGTGCCTGCACGTGGCTCTGGGTGGTACTGGGATGTGGTGGGGAGGGTGCTGCAGGCCACGTCTTAGTCAAGACCAGCCCGGGGCTCAATAAGGAGCCTCTGGGGAGTCAGCACTTGGCCAGGTGGGCCCCTCAACGTCCTCAGCTGGAAACCCCGGGCTGTCTCTTGGCAGCCCCTCCAGGAATGACGTAGGTGGGGAGAGGAGGCCGGCTAGGCTCGAGAGAGAAGGCAGAAGCCTGTTTGTACCTGGTGAGAGGCTGGGGGGTGCTCGGCTGTCTGCACCCCTGGCACCCCAGCCAGCACCAGCCCTGAGCTTGTGCCATTCTGCCTGGCCCGTGCATGCTGGCCACACTGCACGCCTGTCGCCCGGGGTCCCCAGCTCGCCCCAACCACCGTAGTGCTCGGAGGCCAGGGGCCAGCTGAAGGAGGAAGCCTGTCTGGGCTGCAGGGTGGTGGCCGAGGGTGTCTCGGGAATGGGGCACCCTAAGGTCAGATCCTGGGGTGCAGGCCACAGCTGATAACCATTTTGTGGGTTTCTCTCTCGTTTTTTCCCATTTCTTCTCCTCCCCTCCCCGGCCCTCTCCCCACATCCAGACACCCTTCCAGTCCTCAGGCCTGGACACCAGTCGGACCACCCGGCACCATGGGCTGGTGGACAGAGTGTACCGGGAGCGCGGCCGGCTCGGCTCCCCGCACCGCCGGCCCCTGTCGGTGGACAAACACGGACGGCAGATATCCTTTCCCCAGAGGACTCAGGCAGGGAGCCTGGGCCCTGTTGGCGACTGCAGGACCCTGAGTTCATCTAGCTGATGGAACTGCCAGCTCTGGGGATGGAGCAGGGCCTCCCCAGTGGACTTCCCAGAGGCAGCAGTGAGGCAAGCGGAGGAGCCTTTGGCTAGGCAGGGACTGGGGGGCACGGGGAACAAGAATGCAGAGGTAGCCGCTGGAGTACGCAGCCTGACGGGAGAGTTGGGGCAGGTGACGCCAGGTCATATTGCACTTGGGCACCCAGCTGGGCAGTGGAGCCCAGGAAGGCCGTGTGCCCACACGTCAGGGCCATGTTGATGGAGTCCTCTAGCTTCTCGGGACCATATAGAGGACAGCCCAGCTGAGGCAGTGGTGTTGAGGGGGTCCAAGCCAGAACTGGACAGATCTGAAGACATAAAGCTCAAGTCCGTACCTTGGCCAAGCAGAGAGATCATCAGGATTCCCCACCGACCCGGCCGCCTCTCAGTGCTTGGCCAGCGCCCCCCAACCCCCCGAGTCTGAGCACTGCTCTGAGACGCCTTGCTTTCTAGAAAAGAGAAGCCTGTTCTTTCCCAGTTCTGATTTCCATGGCAAGGGGAGTCTGACTAGCTGAGCCGCAGATGGAGCCCACGGGCCCCAGGAGCTGCCTCATCAGTCCAGAATTCGTCAAGACCCAGGTCAGCTGAACTAGACTCCCCGCCACCCCCGTGGGCCCCAGATTCTTGTAAGGGGTACAGCAGACATGTGCGCACGCAGGAGGTGAGTGCTGAGTGCTAGGTGGATGGGGCCGCCCCCAAGGCCGCTTGGCAGCCAGGCAGGAAAGCCCCACTCTCCCACCCCCACCAGTCTTGCGGCCCCAGCTGTTTGTAGGCTCCCAGCATCCTGGCCACCAGGTTTCTGGGGCTCGGGTGGGGCCTGAGCCGACAGCGCCATCCCCTTAACTCACACTCAAGTGGACAGCTGCCCTTATGGCACCGTGTACCTCTCGCCGCCCGCGGACACCAGCTGGAGAAGGTCAGTGACCCAGAGCCTGCCCGCAGCCCTCCCGTTGGAAACACAACCACACTCCTCGTGGTCGTGCTTGGAAAACTAATACGCAGTCACTTTCAAATGGCATAACTAAGAAGCATCCGGAAGTTTCTAGGAATCAGCTCTATTTTTCTTGTCTTGTTTAAGCAAAATTGGGATTATGTTGGCTATTCAGTGTTGTAGCTTGCTTTTTTCATTCGATGTTGTAGTTTCCCACATTGCTAAACAGTCATGAAAATGTGATTATAACAGTATTATACGTTTATTACTAGAAGATTAGGAAAATACATAAACGTTCCCAGGAGAGATAAACAACACCCACCGTGCCATCATTAGACCTAGAAAGGTCTAAAATAACAGTCATAGAGTTGATATAAATACCTGCAATAATACAGGTGATGGCTGTGCACCAGTATGAATACTCTTCATGTCACAGAAGGATACACTATAAAATGGTTAAAATGGTAAATTTTATGTTACACATAATTTACCGCACACAGAAAATATGAGGTCAGACAATTAAGTTTGCGAACTCATCCTAGAAAAAGTGCTACATACCTCATTGCTGAATATCACTACGGTCACCTTCCAAGTACTCCCCTTGGGAAGCTATGCACCGACGCCAGAGCCTAGTCCACCCTTCAGAGAAATTTTGGAACTCTTTTTCTGGGATGGCCATCAGAGCTGTCGTCGTATTACCCTTGTCATCAAAGTGTCTTTCTTTCAATATTTCCCTTATCTTCAGGTAAAGAAAGAAGTTATTGGGGGCAATATCAGGTGAGTAGGGAGGGTGTTCCAATACAGTTATTTGTTTACTGGCTAAAAACTCCCTCACAGACAGTGCCGTGTGAGCTGGTGCATTGTCGTGATGCAAGAGCCATGAATCGTTGGCGAAAACTTCAGGTCATCTAACTTTTTCACGCAGCCTTTTCAGCACTTCCAAATAGTCAACTTGGTTACCTGCCCAGTTGGTACAAATTCATAATGAATAATCCCTCTGATATCAAAAAAAGGTTAGCAACATCATTGCAACAAATTCGTGAACTTAATTGTCATACCTCGTATGTACATGTGTAGATGATTTCAGTACAAAAACACCAAAAGTAATAGGAAACTATTAAAATATATATGTATAGGTATATATGTGTGTATATAATACAATACGTAATATATATATAATATATTCAGTAACATAATTCAACAACTAAGCATATATCATACATATATCAAGCTCTATTAACCATCACATATATTAACTAATATAAAACGCAGAGCATTGTGGAGTAGGTGCTGTTGTTTTCCCCATTGTAGACATAAGGAAATTGAGCACAGAGAGGTCAGAATACTTGCTCAGAGACACACAAGTGGTGGGGGACAGGGCCCCAACTGATGCCCCGGCTGGCGCCGGGGTCGGAGACTGGCCTGGTCCTTTGTAACCTATTCTTCTCCCTGAACTAAGTTTCCTCCATGTCACTTTCAGTGGCTGAGACATCCTCGCTGGGTACATGCAGCTCTTATTCTCATCCCCACAGAGCCAGCCGAGTAGTTGGACCTACGCTTTGCACCACTGGCAGCCCCACAGTGTCCTGGGCAGCTGAGGGCTGATCTGGGGACCCACCTTTCAGGCACCTGCGCTGGGGGCAGATTGGGTGACCCTGTCCCTGGGGCAGAGGGCGGAGCTCCTGGCAGCATTTGGGCTGATTAGAGCAATGCCATTCCCTCACGGCCTTCTCCCCCAGGAGCTGCATTCCTTCTAGGGCCTTCTCTGAGCCTCAGGTCACTGCCTCCCCTTCTTGCCCATCACACCTGGTTTGTACCCGAGCATCCCAGAGGGCAGGGTTGCCCATTGGTTTTTGTCACCAGAAGGGGACCCAGTGATGGGCTGGGGGGCCCGTACCCCCAAGGCTGGGCCACTGTGGGACCATTTGGCCTCCTCTCGAGAGGGTTTCAGCAGGAAGGCTCTGTCCTTTACCGACAGCTGAGAAGTACACGAAGGAGTCAGGTATGGCAGGGTCGGCTTAGGATGGACAGAGGGACATCCCTGCTGCTAACAGCTTTGCAGACAAAAACCGTGGTCACCCCTTTGGTTCTTTGGAAGACCATGGTCACGTGCCGCAGCTCACAAAAATGACCCCTGAGTGCTCCCCTGTCCCATCGGGGACGTCCGGGATGAGTGGAACCAGGACGGTCCCTTTATCACCCTTGGGGCCCAGGGGGCCATGTCCCTTTATCATGGTCTCTCTCCTTTTCCCAGGACCAATTCTGATTCTGCCCTGCACCAGAGCACAATGACACCCACCCAGCCAGACCCCTTCATGGGCGGGTCCCAGGACGCACACCAGAAAAGAGGTATGAGCAGAGCGCGCGGGCCCCTTTGCTCGGGTCAGGCAAGTCCAGCAGCGGCCCCTGTGCTCCCAGAGGTCACAAGCTCATGGTGGACAGACCTGTGGGTGAAGGAAGACTCAGTGGGTGCTGTAGGACAAGGAGAGGGACTCAGGGAAACTTTTCAGAGATGGTGCTATTGGAGTTGGAGTTCTGAAGCGTGTGTAGGAGTTTTCTCGGCAGAGAAAACAGCCCCTGAGAACACCCACTGGCTTCTGTTCATGGATTCAGGGCGTGGCCACACAGTCTGCGGGCCCTGCAGGTTCTTTCAAATGGAGCGGGCAGCAAGCTCAAGGCAAAAGGGGCAGCTATCAGCTCGTAACTGAACAGGCCAGAGCTAGATGTTCAGCTTTAGGTGCAGCTTGATCCAGGGCTTCACACTTGATCATTTCCCAGCTCTGCTACTCAGAACCCTCCCAGTTCATAGCCCTTGGGCCTAGCCTGGCCATGGTGGGTGGGAAGGAGACCAGTTCTTTCTCCACTCGTGCCCAGAGCTCCTCTCCAGCTGGGCCATACACACGGCTTTGTAGCTGGGCAGGTCTGTGCCCGGGCCCCCAGCCCCTCCTCAGAGCCGGACACAGAAGCAGAGTCCCTGGGACCTTCCAGGAGGGCACATGCCATGTTAAAAACTGGGGCAGCATCACCCAGAGAGGGGTGCACCATTCTGTGAGGCCAGCTTCACGAAGCCCCGCTGGGACCTGATCTGCCCCGAGACATTAACACTAGAGAATTAATCACAGGCAGTTAAGGCCCAACCACTCACCGCTGGTAGCAGTTCACTGTGCGAGCGTGTAAACACACCGGGGAGATTCTGTGGACAGGAGGATTGTTCACCAGAACTTCACCCCTTGTGGGGTGGCTCTCTGCATTCCATCCTCCCGGCACCCCAGCTCATCGGGCAGTGAAGGTGAGATTGCAGAAGGAACTATCTCCGAATAAAAGCCAGGATTCCAAATGCCCAGGGGTGATGAGGACACAGTGCCTGGTGCTTCCCTCGTTTTCCCTATGTTGGGGACACTTCTGAGGTGGCCATCCCGCTGGCAGTTCCCCCAGGAAGATGGGGGCTTTTGGGGTCAGCGGGTGGGCAGGCATCACCATCTCCTGGGACTCTCGGTGACTGCAAGCCCCGGACTCCTGGCAGCTCAGAGTCCAGTTGTCCTTGGGGTAGGGGTAGGGGAGACATATCATCTGTTCCCATTCCTCTAAGAAGGGCCCAGATGGTGATGGGTCAGGGCTTAGCCTGGCTGCCCTCCACCCCACAGCCCTGCTCTTCCAGGTTTCGAGATGGAGGCGTTGACCCATCTGGCTGCATTATGGCTCTATTGCCAGTGAAAAACTAAACCTCCAATAGGCATGAAGAAATTGGGTCTCATCAAGAAAATGTTTAATCTCCCTTATCAAAAGATCCAAGGAAAGGGGCCTTCAGGTGCAGCTGGTTCCAGGGCCTCAAGTGATGCCTGTCAGGTCCCTCAGACCTTCCCTCCTCCCTTCCCCTCCTCCCTACCTCGGGGCCGGCTGGTATGGTGACTAATTCATGGGGCCACAGCTACAATGGTGGATGTACCCAACCTGGCTGACATTGAATGATGTGTCCCGGGCCCCTGTGCTGACAGCCCCAGAGGGAGAAGCAGGTGTCCATAGTATGGTGGCCACTCACAGGAGGCGAGGACAGGTTCTTAGCTGTTCTCTGTCGCCCGAGGCCTCCAAAGCCCAAATCGGTCCAGTTGGGAGGCCGAATCAATGCATGTCTTCAGCTCCAGAGCTTTCATTTTCATTTTTAAGTCACGTTCTCTGACTTACTGTTTTTAAATGAAACCCTTTTTGTCCTTTAGTATACTCCCCAGAAGTCACTGTTGGGGCAGTTCTGCTCCCATCACGGTTGTGACTGTCTGTTAGGTCAGGGAAGTGCTCTCCTGGTGCTGCCAGGTAGCTGCAGAGTTGCCTTTTCTGACTCTCCTTCTCCCTCCACTCCACCTCAGTCTTACTACTAACAGTCCCAGGAATGGAGGAGACCACATCAGAGACGGACAAGAACCTTTCCAAGCAAGCGTGGGACACCAAGAAGGTAAGAGCCTGTGGGCTTTCGAAAGAGGTTGCCCTTTTGATCTTTTTTGTAAGCATAGCCGTGTAACGATGGTGAAACAGCACACTGGGGCGGCTTCTCCCTCCCTGAAGTAAGACCCTCACTCAGATTTGACAAGTCATGTCGGCCGATTCACTGTGAACCCAGGCCTGTTACAGTGGTGAAAAGCATGTAAAGAAGTAAAACCTGCTGTCAGGCCCACAGCACGTACACTAAAATTGGACACTAGGGATTAGCATGGCCCCTGTGCAAGGATGACGCAAAGACAGCCGAATGTGGTGTTGCCGTAAAGAGAAGATGGCGGGTGTTGGGACAACACGCTGACATCTGGGAGTGAGAAGAGGGTGCCAGAGTCCAGCATGTCGGCAGACTCCTTTTCACTACTGTGTGATACCATGCGTCTGTGAGAATATCAGTAAAGGGATTCCATTGGATTCGTCGGGGGCAGGGCGGGGGAATGATGGGTGAATGCTTAATACTGTTGATGTGGAATGCTTTTGAAAAGAGTTTTTAGAAAGTCATTGTCAAGGTGCTTTGCAAAAATCCGATAATGAAGTGAATGTTTACTCCCAGAATTAAGGAGCCCAGTGGCCAAGTAGAAACCTGTTCCCCCCTCGTTCCTTGCAGAGGCTCAAGGCCCGCTGGTCGCATGCCCCTCCTCAGGTGACACAGTCACTGCCAGTGGCGTGTTTTGCCCTCACTGGGTGTGTGGGCGTGCCGGCCCCACCTTCCCCGTGGCCCCACGTCCTTGTCTGATAATCCCTAAAGAACACACCAGTAGGAGTGTCTGCCCCAGGGCCCCAGAGACAGACAGGAATCGGGGCGCGGGACACAGTGGAGCCCCCGTCAGCACACAGGCTCCGTCCAGTCATGTCTGCTGCCATCAGAAGAGAAGTCCCTGCTTGGTCCTTGAACGAGAGTTTAGTGGCCTGGCCTGGAGGCTGCAGTTCTTGAGTGGTCATAGGTCCCCTGCTCCCAGAGAAGAAGCCAAGGTCTTCCTGCTGACAGGGTTTCCCTGGCATCGTTTCTCTCAGGCCAGTGTGTCCTCAGCACCAGTCCTGGTGGCCAGAATCCCTGTCCTAAGACAGTGGGGCACGAGGGTTCCTAAGGGAGTCCCAGTATTCAGGGCAACTTGTCCAAGCTACCTCAGGCTTCCTTACGTGACGCCCTTCCTGGCATAGACAGAGAGACACTGAGCAGGGGCAGCCCCTGCCCAGGTGGCCCCTGCCCTGATCCAGGAATATGTGGGAGGTTAGCCTCAGGTGCTCAGTTTTCTAGTTGCCCCCTCACAGAGCTGGCGGCTGACAGCTGTGGCACAGCTGAGGGTTGAGATGTAAAGAGCAGGCAACACGTTCCCCCGGGAAGCTGGCTCTGACGAGGCGCCACCTCACCCTGTACTGTGCCATTTAACTGGGCAGACAGAGCGAAGCCAGGAGGGGCCATAGCGAGACTCTTGGTGTTGCCCCTGGGCATGTCTGGGGCAGCCCCCCCATCCCTCAGGAACACCTGTTCTTCATCTGTGGGACTTCCTGGGACCCCAAAAACCCTCTCCTTGAGCGTCACTCGGCCCTGGTAGGGAGCTGGGCCATGCATGAGGAGGCCGCTCAGCCTCTGCTGTCTTTCCTTTCAGACAGGGTCCAGGCCCAAGTCCTGCGAGGTCCCTGGAATCAAGTAAGTGACAGCGAGGCCCGCCCTGCATGCTCGGACAACCCCGATCCCCGGATGCTCACGAGGCTGCAAGTCCCGGCAAGAAGAGTGCTGAGCTGCTGGCAGCCACCCAGCACGGCTGTCTGGGGGGGATGCTTTCACGCCTCAGACACACCCTGTCCCCGGGCCACGGGAGGACCCTGACCACATCCCCTGTCCTCCAGGGATAGGTTGCTTCCTAAGATCCCATTGGAGGTGTAGGCTGATGGTTTTTTCTCGAGCATGGTAGAACCTAAGAGCAGGGTGTCGTTTTCTCCTGTTAGTTTTTTGCACAAGCTCCTTCCCATCACTGCTGCAGCTTCTGGGGGAACATAGGCAGTTACCATCTAAGAAAGAGCTCACCCCCCCATGTCTGGCCTTTTCCCAGCATTTTTCCATCTGCTGACCAGGAAAACACTACAGCCCTGATCCCCGCCACCCACAACACCGGGGGCTCCCTGCCCGACCTGACCAACATCCACTTCCCCTCCCCGCTCCCTACCCCGCTGGACCCTGAGGAGCCCACCTTCCCCGCTCTCAGCAGCTCCAGCAGCACCGGCAATCTCGCTGCCAACCTGACACACCTGGGCATCGGCACCGGCCAGGGTAAGGCTGGGTGGGCGGGGGCACTTCCTTCCCCAGCAGAGCTCTCCTCCTAGTGAGGGCAGCATGTGTGTGTGAGCAGTGACTGAGCAGCGTCATATCCCAGACGCCAAGCCTGGGAGGGGGCAGAGCCTAGTGCAGGGGCTCAGCGTCACCGGGCGGCCCCAAGGAGAATGGCGTCCAGGCGGGGGGCACCACCTGAGCAAAGACCGGCGGTGGGAAGCTCCTGGTGCCTGCAGGGAGGGGACAGTGGTTCCGAGGGGTGCTGGGGGCTTCAGAGAGAGGGGTGGACTAGGCTTTCCCTGCCCTTCACGCTCTCCTGACCCCCAGCTGACTGTGGCTGCCTGCTTTGGACACTCCAGCCTGGCCCCTTCCCCAGGCTGCACACGCATTTTCCCCAGCCGTGTCCTGAGGGAGGACCCATGGGCCACTTTCCCATCCCAGTATCTCCTGGCACTGCCCCAGTCCCGTTCTCTCTGGGGCCAATGGCACTGTTTCCCTGCAGCTTGGGCCAGAGACCTGGAGTTGTCCTCCTCGATCCCTCTGTCCTTTTGCACCCCCTGACCTGTTGGCACGTCCTGTCAGCCCAGCTCAGACCCTCCTCACCCTTCCCAGCTTCCACACGCCGTCCCCTGCCCAGTCCTGGCCCCTTCTCCCCCCAGAGCAGCTGTCAGCTGGTGGCCTTCCTCTCCTCGGGACCTTGCTTAGCCCTTGACCTCTCACACCTCTTCTCTATACCTTTCCTCTCCAGCCAATGAGCTCACCTTGCGGCCTTTGTACCTGCTGTTCTTGCCCCCATGGTCCTCTTCTTCGTTTAGGCGGCAGGGGGCCTCTCACCTGCTCCATCTCCGCTCACACCTCCTCCCCTCAAGGGAGGCCTCCTGGCCTCGTCACGCCCTCCAT
This sequence comes from Rhinolophus ferrumequinum, assembly GCF_004115265.2. Classification (NCBI taxonomy): domain Eukaryota; kingdom Metazoa; phylum Chordata; class Mammalia; order Chiroptera; family Rhinolophidae; genus Rhinolophus; species Rhinolophus ferrumequinum. The sequence continues at coordinate 51,403,626 of NC_046301.1, forward strand.
GGGCCTCTCACACAGCCTTGCTTTTCTGTCCTCGCCTTGTTGCTATTGAATTACTACCTTGCTTTCTCTCGTCCCCTGGGCTGGGCCTAACTCTCCTGTGTCCCTGTCGTGACCACTGCATCAAGTTGACTGTAGGATGTACGGGTTTGCATCCAGACAGGAGAAGGGACAGCCGCCAGCAGCCCCCGGGGTAGGGGGCCCCTCTGTGAGCCCACAGGTGTTGGGACCTGGTGGTCAGTGAGAGCACTGCGTCATATGCCCTCCATCCTGCCCAGGGGCCACAGAATGGCCCACACTCACCGGTCTGTCATCCTGAGTGTGGTGGGCAGAGCCATACAGCATTTTCTGAGAGAATCATATGCTTAGCGTCCCGTTTGTCACAGCCCCTCTGGCCCCCCAGAAAGAACAGGCTGTTGGAGAGGGCGGCAGCCCCTGGACCAGGGCAGGACCCCATTGGACACTTTGCAGAGAGATTGCAGGGGCAGTCGTCTGGCCTGGAAACTGGGCTGATGGGGTGAGCAAAGGAGAGTCAGCCCTGGCTCTGGTGCCATGCTCCTAGGTTTTCAGAGCAGGGAGTGGAGGCCAGCCAGTGCAGAGTGGAGTGGGGCCTCTGGCCTGATTGTGTCAAGACTGTTCTTCCACACGCCTGGCCCCATGCCTGCCAAGGCATAGCCCCAGACAGAGGGCATCCACCCAGCCGTGCCCCCACCTCCCCGCCCAGGGAAGGCACGCAGGACACACGGAGCCTGAGACCCGTGGTCCCCAGAGATGGGTAGGCAGCAGCACATACACCAGCCTGTGTAAAGAAAACAATTGGAAGGAAGATTGTCTCTGGGGCCACTGGGCCCCCTGCTGGTGCAGACACTGCCGTTTCCTGGGCCCTGTTTTTCCAACATCTTGCTGCGGCCTCTGGAGCACCACCCGCTCCGCCCGAGGGTCCTTGGCAGGCCCCCAGCGCCTGCCGGGAGCCGTACACCTCCAGCCTGAGCAGAGTCTAAACAAGCTCAGGAAAACATAGCACATGTGAAAGCAGTAGACCCCAAGCTGGGGTGGCGGGGGGAGCTGCCTGGCTCCAGTGTCGGCCGGTGATGTCTGACATGTGTTGGGTTGTTTGCGAACCTGCCGCTCCAGCAGCTCGCCTGGCAGGGGCTCTGCTTTCCAGGCGCATTTTAAATCAAGCTGAGCCATGGCCCTTGGCACATGTGGAGATCACCCCCCTACCCAGCACACCCGCCCGTCGGAACGTGAGTCCCCAAGGAAGAAGAGGCCTCCCCACTAGGGAAACAGCGGCCCCTCTCGTCCCCTTCCATATTTGCTGAAGTTGTTTCCTTGGCTATCCACTGGGACCGGAAGGACAGCAGGCCCACATCTTCCTTCCTAGCAGTACTCTGCGCCCAGCTTCCCGGCACTCAGGGCTTACGTGCCTCAGGCCAGGCCCCTGCCACCTGGCCCGCCCTCCCCTGGCAGCTCTCCCTGCCCGCCCAGACTTCCCTTCCAGCTGGCCCCACTCCTTTTCCCAAAGGTGATCCAGGTTGCCAAAAGGAATTCAACAGCAAGGCGTCTGTCCACCCTCCCAGCCCCCATGTGAGGCCAGGAGCTCACGCTGCAGCCCAGCAAAGGCTTAAAAAACGCCTTTGTCTTCAGGGCAGATGTTAGAGGCTGGCAGCCCAGGGCCAAACCCAGCCCACTGGTGTATTTTGTCTGGCCCGTGAATGTGTGCGTGACGCTTTGAATAGACACTTACACATCAGGAGAGTGCATGCAAAAATCTGGATTTCTGGCTTCTCTTAAATCAGAAGGCCTCGCAGCGGTGGACCGAGGCCTGGTGCCTCGAGGGGCCAGAGCGCTCCAGTTTGCCACAGGCCCCCCCCCCCGCCCCTGGGGTCCCACTGTCCCTCTCATTCCTGGCACCTGCCTCTGCTGCTTCCTGAACCTCGACATCTGCTCTCTGGGTGTCGTGTGTTCCTCAATCTGCTGAACACATGAGGTGGTAGATGCTCCGAGAAGATGCAGGAATGGCCCAGGGTCCCCACTCCACTGTGTGCTGTGAGCAGGTGTCTCCAGGACTCCTGCCCAGGCCCCTTGACAGTGCCTCACTGGACATGGCTGTGTCCAGAGCAGCCTGACTCTGGGTCCCAAGGTCTGTGCAGAAAGTGGACCCCTGAGCCCTGCCTTGCAAGCAGTCCACAGTGCCAGTCCCCCCCATACCCCCCCCACACACACACAGTGCTGCGCTGGGAGGAGCCGCCAAGGGAGTCCAAGGGGAAGTGCAGGCGTGACCGGGCTCGCCTTGCACGGATGACACAGCCCCTGCAAGCAGCTGCCCTGGGCAGAGAGAAGGCTGCCTGTCATCTCCTGTAGCATGTGTTGGCTGCATTCCCGCTGGCCCATGAACCTGCTGTTTTACCCGCTGGAACAAGGTTGATCTGGTGCCCTCGGCAGGATAGGCCTGGCTCTCCTGGGTGAGTCAGGCACCTTCACTGGCCTTGACTGTGGGCCAGACTTACCAGAGCTTCTCACAACCTCATTAGGGCCTCATGGTGAACTCACAAGGGCAGCTGTCATCATCTCCATCTCAGTGATGAGGAAACCGAGTCTGGAGGATCAGGCCAGGCCCCCAGGGCTCCCCGTGGCAACAGGGGGGTCTGTCATCCTGGCAGGATAACTCTGCAGGCCTCAACTGCTGCCACACTGAACTTGACCTCACTCAGCTCTTTCACAACGGGTGTATCCAGGGATTAGATCCCTGGGGGAGGGGGCTGAGGGGAAGGACGGGGCAACGTGGAGTCTGTGGCAGGAGCGCCATAAGATACAACGGTTTTGGAAGAAGAGAAAGAGTAACAGTTTCTAATTTGGGCATCCCAATGAGTGCTGCTCCAGCATGGAGAGGACTTACTGTGCTTCCCCGAAAGTAAGACCTAGCCGGACCATCAGCTTTCATGCATTTTTTGGAGCAAAAATTAATATAAGACCCGGTCTTATTTTACTATAATTTAAGACCGGGTCTTACCTAATATAATATTTATATTAATTTTTGCCCCAAAAGATGCAGGAGAGCTGATGGTCCAGCTGGATCTTATTTTCGGGGAAGCACAGTAGGTGGGGGGAGACGAACGTGGACATGAGATGGAGGGGCTGCCAGGTAACACAGGTCTGGGGCTAAGATCTGGCTGCAGGAGTGGTTACAGGAAGGGACGTGCATCAAAGGAAGGAGAGGAGAGCAGGAGGGTCAAGAGGAAACGCAGTGTTGGGGAGGATCGACTTGCTTGAAACTAACCAAAACTCAAGGCAGTTTAGGAAAAAACGGAGATTGATTGTCTCCCAAAGGCAGGAAGTGCCAGTGTGGCTGTATCCAGGGTTCAGGAGCTGCTTCTCCCTCCTCATTCTCCAGCCTACCCTCCCCCTTCCAGCCACAGGAGGCTCCAACATATATAGAGCTCCAGACCGCCCTTCCTGGAGTTCCATTGAAAGTCCTGGGGCAGGCACTCATTAGACCAGCCTGGTCACATGTCCAACTAGGGGCCAGTCACGTGGTAGTCCACAGGCAGGGACGTGCTGCCTGGTTGGCAGGGCCCACAGGACATGCCCCTCCTAGAGAGCGGGCAGGATCAGGTGGAGAGTGTTGGTCAGCATGGGAGGAGGGAAGGAGAACAGCCCACACAGAGCTGGGGGCCCCAATGTCAAGGTATTGGGGCCTTGGAAGGGGGTGCATCCTGGGTTTGGCAATCAGGGCATGCTCACTGGCTTCTGACTGAGAGATTGAGCTGTCTCCAGCAGTGGCTGTGGGTGTGTGAGTGGCCCTTTGGAGGCCGGAGTCATACCCACCCTCCCTTCCAGGGATGAACACGCCAGGCTCCTCGCCGCAGCACCGACCAGCTGGTGTCAGCCCACTGTCCCTGAGCTCCGAGGCACGACGGCAGCAGGCCCAGCAGCAGGTGTCGCCCACCCTCTCCCCGCTGTCACCCATTACTCAGGTGTGAGGGCGAGGTGGGGTGGAGGGTGGCCCAGCTCTGCCTCTCTGGGAGGCCTCCCACTCCTTCCGGGGGGCTGCAGAAACATCCCGGCATTTTTGGCTTTCTGTCAACTTTTAAACACGGAAAATAGGTTAATCAGTGGCCTGGAGTCTCCTTGTACCGTCCCAGACAGGTCTGATGTTAGCTCATGCTGTCTGAGTGGGCATGCTTTATTACAGTGTTTTCTTTAGGATCTAGTCGAAATTTTCCAAAATCGACTTTTAAAGAGTAGTATTTTTTCTTTTTCTAATTTACTGTAATTTTACTTCATCTACTCTTCTGGTAGTTTCGTGTGTTGGTCTATTTCATCTGGGTTACACAGCAAGCTGGTGTGTGGTTATTGACGGTAACGGTCGTCTCTGTTAACTCTTTCATTTCTGTAAAGTTAGTATGTTCCCACTTTTGTTTCTGATTTCAGTCATTTGATTCTTCTCTTGTTTACTTAGTCGAGGCTCATGGGATGAGTTAGGAAGCATTCCCTCCTCTTCTGTTTCTGGCAAGAGTTTGAGACGCATTGATGTTAAGTATTGACGTTTGGTAGAATTAACGAGCGAAGCCACCCGGCTCTGAGCTTTTATCTCCCCTGGGATGTTTTTGATTACTGATTCAACCTCCTTACTTGATACAGGTCTACTCAGGTTTTCTGTTTCTTCTTGGGTCAGTTTTGGTAGTTTGTATGTTTCTAGGAATTTGTCCATTTTGTCTATCTTTAAAAAAATCCCTGACAGATAACATTTTTGCTGTTTGTTTTTTAACATAACCTGGATGGCGTCACCCACTTATAACAAAACTAAGTCATTCCTTCACTCCTTCCGATGCCTTTCCCGGGCATGGTTCCCTTCTTGTCTCTGTCTGCTTTTATGGTTGGTGGTCTTATCAGATCGGGATCCAAGCAGAGTCATGGTGGTTCTGTGTCACCAGTCCCTCCATCTGTGACCCCTGCCCCTTCTCTCCACCTCCAGTCTCTTAGGCCTGCTTTCCCTTCCTGGAAAGTCCTTTGTGATCGCTAACTACCCACCACTTATTAGAGGCTGGGCATCTTCTAAATGTTCACATCCCGTAGCTCGGGGCATGTCCCACCTCCCTCACAGGGCAGGAGTCCCGCCCACCCCAGGGACCGTCTGCAGATTCATGACCATGAGAAGGTCTGAACTGGTTATCACCGAGGGGCCACACCAGTACCTCCAACAGTCACACGCTCTCTAACCTCCCCAGATGGGCCAGGCTATAGGGTGGTGGTGGAAGACCCCTTCCCCTCCAGGACCACAGAGGGGCTTAGCGCTGGCCACCTGCGGGGCTACCAGAGTGTGGTGCCTGGTGCCTGCTACGCCCACCCCCCACTCCCCCCAGGGGGAAACTCCAGTTCAGAGAGGCTGGGGACCTCCTGAGCTTGAGCGAGTATAGAGGACAGTGATTGCCTCTCGGTGTGTGGTGAGAGTGAAAGAAAGGCTGGTTGGGTGCAGGGTGCAGCCAGATGGATTCGACACCCAGGTCCTGTGCAGCTGCAGCCTAACCCTCCGTGGCCCTGGGCCAGGCCCCCCCCGGGGCTTGTACTTCCCAGGTTCATCCATGACGTCATTGCTGACTGAGCTTGCCGGGCCGTCTGGGCCCCTGAGGACCAGGTGTTCATGGCCTGGCCCTCACGGCTGAGCACGCCTCTGCCTGATGCCCTCTTCTCTCCACAGGCTGTGGCCATGGATGCCCTGTCTCTGGAGCAGCAGCTGCCCTACGCCTTCTTCACCCAGGCAGGCTCCCAGCAGCCACCCCCACCACAGCCCCAGCCCCCACCACCTCCGCCGCCCGCATCCCAGCAGCAGCCACCCCCACCACCTCCACAGGTGCCTGTTGGCCTTCCCCTGGGCGGCCCCCTGATGCCGAGCACCAGCCTGACGCGGGGGCCCCAGCTGCCCCCGCTCTCGGTCACGGTACCGTCCTCTCTCCCCCAGTCCCCCCCAGACAACCCAGGCCAGCCACCAATGGGGATCGACATCACTTCGGTAAGCCCAGGGCGGGGTCTGCAGGGCCTGGCTGGGAGGTTGTGCAGGTGGAGCCCGGGGCTGTGGGAGGCCCCATTGGGCACCCAGGACCCAAGGACAGTTGGTGCCCAGCTGACTCTGCAGCCACCTCAAGGCTCCACTTAGAGGCCAGCTTGCCAGTGTTCAGGGCTAAAGCAGACAGTGCTGGGGGCCGGGCACACAGCGAGCTTTCTTCCTGGAATCCTCAAGCCGAGGTTTTCACCCCATGTACACATATGGAAACTGAGGCACAAGTGGGGGTCAGTGCCCCACACTTCACCCAAGATGGACCACCTGTGTGGCTGCCAAGCCCTTCCCCATAGCATTTGATACCTCCCGCTCTGCCCTTCCCATCAAAAAAAGGGCTTTGCTGGAGGTAATGAGAGCACAGCTCTCAGGACCTGGGCAACAGACTTCTGGGAGCCAGAGGGATGGAGGTGAACTTGGAGGGGAGGAAGGGGCCGGGGGCTGCAGCTCAGACCCTGGGACCTCCTGTCTAGGTTGGGGGCTGCCGCTCAATTATAGGATGGGTCCCCCTACCTGGGGCCCAGAGGGCTAAGTTCAGACCAGGGGACCCCCCCCCCGCTATGGAGCTGTAGGGAGCTGCAGCCCAGACCATGGGACCCCTTTTCTGGGCTGAGCTCAGGGTAGTGAGTGCTGGGTTTTTAACTCTGCAACCCCAAATCTTCTTGGTTGTTCAGACTTTGACTCTGGTTATCCCGGTAGGAAGAGGGTGGTAACAGCTACCTTTGGCTACATCCAGGGGAACAGAGACCCATGTTTGGGGCACAGTGAGCCCTTTCTACTCAGCCTTCAGCTGCCAGCCACAGGATAAATGCCATTAGAACATCATGTGATCTGCAAAGAACAACATACCCCTACCCCCTGAACTGGCAGAGCAGGCAGTAACCTAACAGTAGAGACCCATGTTTCCAAGCTGCTTCAATCCCCCAGAGGGCAGACCCAACATTCCCCACACACACAGGAAAGCACCTAAGGCTTTCCTTTGGCAGAAACACAGGTGTGGGGGCTGCTCTGATGCCAGGGCTGGCCTGGGCACCCAGTTCTCTGATGCCCTCCTGCAGTGGGGCCTGGCTTTGGAGCCAGCAGACATTGGCGCATGGGTGGCTAGGCCAGGCACACAGACTGCTCCTCGTCAGGCTCCCAGCTTAGGGTGTGTATCGCCGTATAACCCCCCAGGGACTGCTGGCTCCCTTGGCAGCCACCTCCAGAGCTTCTGCAGATACACCCAGGCAAGGAAAACATCCCTCTGGATATTTTCCTGGTCTTCACAAGTGACCATGCTGGTACCACCCATGCCCTGCTAATTGAGCCCCTGTGTCCTGCCCAGGCTCAGCCTCCAGCCCAAAAATGTGGCTGCGTTATGTGTGTGAGTGTGAGTGCTCTGCAGCCTGTTGAGTTGAAGCGGACCCCTCCCTCCCTCACAGCCCTCTTAGGAGACTCAGGCTGGGTTCCAGGTTCTCCATCCGCAGCCCCCACACCTGGGAGCTGGCTTTGGAGGCAGGTCCCCAGGAGGCCCCGGGCTCTGGCAGGGCTCAGGGGCCCATTCTTCCTGCAGGTGCCCCAAGTCCTCTGCTCACTGAGGTGTGGGAGGGACTCAGTGGGGAGCCCGGCAGGGGCGCCTGGGTTCTGACCTGTCTCTCGTTGTAGGCCCCAGCTCTGCAGCAGTACCGTACTAGTGCTGGCTCCCCGGCCAACCAGTCTCCCACTTCACCTGTCTCCAATCAAGGCTTCTCCCCTGGGAGCTCCCCGCAAGTAAGGGATGCGCCACCCCCTGCCCCAGGCTCACTTCACACCCCTGTGCCCCCGCCCGCCTGCCACCATCTGTGCTTCACGCCTCAGTTCATCCCATCTCGTCCGCTCCACGGGGTGGGGAGAGGAGGGTGCTGCACCTCTGTGGTCTGTGCGATGCCCCAGCTGGGGGTGGCGGGCCCCTCACTTGTCTTATTGACCTCAGTGTCGGTCACGCCCTGGCTCTTTGCCCAGTGGCTGGGGACACACCACGTGCTGCTCGAACACGCATCCAGCAGCCTGTGCACATGGCCCCACCTGCATCTGCTTGCCCCGAGGCTCGGCGCCGTGAGGCTTTCAGAAATAGGCGTGCTCCCCTTGCTTGGGGGCACAGCTGAGGTTACTGCAAGCGGTGGTGGGAGCTCCGACTCTTCAGCCCCTGCCCACTGTCCCACAGGAAGTCCTGTCCCCCAGGAAGGTTCCCCGAGCAGCACTGCAGCCTATTGGGTCCTTGTTCCCCTCCCACAGATGAGACGGAGTCCGGCCACAGGCAACAGGCAGGGCTTGACCATGCCCTTGAGACACGGGTTCCCCCCACACCCAGCACAGCTGAGTCCCAATCGCTAACACACACGCACAGACCTTGTCCAGGTTCTTCAGGGTTCCTCCCAGCCTGGCTCGGCCATGGCCCGTTCCATCCATCTCATTCCGTCAGAGGAGAAGGGGCACCGGCAAAGCTGACATCCGGGCCTGAAACATCTCACTCTAGCAGTGGAGCCTTCCCGGGACCCCGCCCCTCTGTCCCCAAAATGTCACCAGGCTGAGAAACCCTGCAGTGCCCCGGCCCTGAGGCCACCTTCTCTGCCCAGGGGAGGTAGGGTTCTCCTTCTTGCATAGATCAGGGAGCGGAGCTGCCCTTCCAAGCAGGACCTGGCAGGAATGACATCAGGCTCCTTTGTCCCAGGGGACATGCCCCACTGTCGCCATCTCTGCAGCTCTCAGCCTTGCACTCTGAGCCCAGCCCTGTGTGTCAGGACAGTGGGTGTCCCACTCGAGGAGGATGTGAGGCTCCATCTATTACAGGAGGGGCTCTCCCAAGGCACTTCCTCCTACAGCTGTCAGGGATCCTGATGTCGGGGACCATCGGGGTGCAGCCTCCTGCTCCACAGGCAGGTGGGGAGGGTGGCAGTGAGCTCGGGAGAAGCCAGGGCTCGGCCTGGTGTCTGCACACTCTCGGTCCATCCACGTCAGCTCTGAGCTCTCCTGGCTCCTGGAAAGTGTCTGGTCTCATCTTGTGGTGCTGTGGAATGCAGCGGGCGGGAGAAGCTGGTTCAGGCAGGGGAAGCCACCGGTGGGGCCTGTCCCAGGTGGCCTGACCCTCTCATTCAAGGCAGGACAGGAATTTAAGGGTTGAGCAGATTTCTCTCAGATATTTGCCTGAACCAAAAGGATCCATTCCGGGCAGAGCGAGTTCCTGTTTCGTCAAGCCCATGCCTGTGTGTCAGTCCTGTCTGTCCGTCATGTGGGGCCAAGAAGGCAGGCTACTCACTCAGGTGTGGCAGGGCTGTCCGGCTGTCTGAGCCCAAAGGGACATACCGGCTGAGAGGGACAAGGGACTTGTTCAGAGGCAAACAGGACCGGGCAGAGGGCAGCCCTGACTTCCCACTGCAGCTTGGGCCCTTCAGGACACGCTCATCAGTCCCATGGGGCCAGATCTCCCATGGCGCAGCCATCATCCCTCCTGGATCTGTGGGGCAGCAGGGACCCCACTTGGCTTTGAGCAGATGTCCTGGGCCTCAGGCAACTGGAATTGTGTCCCACGTGCTGCCTCCCCCTTCCATTCGGAACAAACCCTCATGGCACCTTCACAAGAGAAACTGTAGCCTGGGGTCTACTGGGCATGCTGTGCCTCTCAGGGACCAAGGCCCTGGGCACAGTAACAGGTACCCCAGAACAAACCCGCTTCCTTCATGAGCAAACCCAGCTGAAACCTTCAGCCCCTTTTCCAATCCTGAAGCTGGTGATTTTTAACTCTTCCCTAGTTTTTGAATAGAACGTTTGTCCCCAGGGGCCTCCCTGCCTGCTGGGGTAGCCATCTGTCCCTTTCTGCTCTCAGCCCACTGAACACCCAGAGCAGCCAGTAGATTTGTGGCCAACCCCGTCTGGGATGGAGGCCCAAGACTCAAGCTTTGGCTGTTGTCAGAGCATGTGGAGACCTTTCTAGAACAGGGAGCTCAGATCCAGGGCCTTTGTGTAGACATTTGAAAGGAGGAGTGCCTGGGACACGAGAATGGCCACGGTGCAGTAGCTTCTACAAGCCACCTTGTCCTGCAGAGGTAACAGACTTGGGGTCTGGGCTAGGGATGGCTCTCCACAGGCCTGGTGCGTCAGGCGCTGTCTGGCTACACGCCGGCCACGCCTCTCCTCCCTCCCACACCCCACCTTTCCATCCTGCCTTCCCTGGCAGCATCTCAGCAATGGGCAGGACCTCCAAGCTACTCTTTCTAGCGTCTCCACCACCTCTGAGTTCCTGGTCCCCGCTCCTCTCCCAGGGGAGCAGCCCCCACCCCCTTGTCCCAGCCAGCCTTGAACAAGCATGGGTGGAGCTGCATGCCTGCCCATGGGCCCTGGGGTCTTGAGGGCAGGCAGCCAGGGGCCCATAGGTGGGCAGGGGGCTTTCTACGTGCCTGTCCTGTGTTCACTTTGCACCTGTCCTGTCCATGTGTGGGTGGCCTGTCCTGTCCCATGTCTCCCCAGGGGCCTGATAAGGGTCACCAAGTCCTCGTCCCATCCTGAACATTCAGGGCACCTCCCCCCTTGGCCCCAGTCACACACTTTCCTCTGGGGCCAATCAGATGGGGTTCTCGATCTCCACGTGTCCCCCTCGTCTTCTGTCCGATGGAAAGGAGGTCACCTCCACCTGGGCTCAAGGAGAGGAGATAGGGGATGGTGCGTTGGAAGGTGTCAAGGTACTGATGCCCCCCAAGAGCAGGCGGTGGACAGAAGCAGTCGTCCTGAAATTAGGGGAGACACCAGCTCAGAATGGGCCTTCCTGGGAGCCCTGAGATAGCTGTCATCAGCCTCCCTCATCCGGAGCATCCTCCAGTCGGTCCCAGGGGCTTCCTTGGAGCCTCAGTAGGACTGTGAGAGCTCCTCCCAGCCACCCCCCTCAACCTGGTCTCAGGGACCATGACAACAGCAGGCGTCTCTTCTATCTACAGCACTCTTCCACCCTGGGCAGTGTGTTTGGGGACTCGTACTATGAGCAGCAGATGGCGGCCAGGCAGGCCAATGCTCTGTCCCACCAGGTGAGCGGGCGCCTGGGCCACAGGGCCCCCGACAGACGCTCGCCCAGACTCCGCCCTTGGGCGTGAGCAGTCCTGGCCCCTCCTATCTCCAGGCAGTGGAGTGCATGGCTGCCTTTGCTTTCCGTGGTGTCTGTGCCCTCTGAGGCATTGAACGCCAGCAGGGGTGGGCAGTGGCTGTCACAGTGGCACTCTGCATGGGCCACGCATGTGGGTTTACGGGAGGTCATGCTTGCTTTTTGTGGAGGCTGGAGTCAGGCCTGCAGACACAGGCGGGGTTGGCTGGTGCCCGGAGCTCTTTCACTCCCCATCCATCCATTACTCCATCCATGCAGCAAGCCCTGAGGGGGGTGTACGGGCAGGCCCAAGGGGGTTTGGGGAGGGCGATACCCTGGGGCCGAGGGACTCGTGCAGGCACCCCGGGGTGGACCTGAGCATGGCACTGGGCCTCCTATAGAGGAGGTGGTCCCAGCAGCCGCAGGAAGGCCAGCCTCACGCCCTGTGTCCCCTCCCAGCTGGAGCAGTTCAACATGATGGAGACTGCCATCAGCTCCAGCAGTCTGTACAGCCCGGGCTCTACACTCAACTACTCGCAGGCAGCCATGATGGGCCTGACAGGCAGCCACGGGAGCCTGCCGGACGCCCAGCAGCTGGGCTACCCCAGCCACAGCGGTATTCCTAACATCATCCTCACAGGTGAGGCCCTGGCATGTCGTCCTGGGCAAGGGCGCAGCCCTGGGGGGGGGGAATCCCCTCCCCACCCTGCACGGTGAGTCCTGACGTGACCGAGGTGTCCCCACCCTTGACATGGACACCATGAGGCCAGACCCCCGACCTTGATTCACTGCTGGGCTGCAGACAGGCCAGGGGGACACACACCTGGTCCCTAAACGAAGCATCCAGCACCCTGTGCTCAAAGCCAGAACTCGTCAGTCAGTCATCAAGCCCCACACCCTCCACCCAGGCCCCTGAGCCCTCAGTGTGCTGGGGATGCAGGTGCCCCGGGCAGGGGGTGGGCCCTGACTCATGGGATATGTCTTTTGCAGCCAACAGACGTGTAACACCTTTTACACGCTGCAATAAATATCCCCAAGAGGCCTAAGCACAGCGCTCAGGTGCCCCAGGATGTGCATGGCACGTGTGAGGAAGTCCCACTCCATCTAGCACAGAACTCAGACCCCTGAGGCCCTCCCCACCCCTAGCTTCTCCCCAAAGATTCTGGGTTTTGTTGAAGAAGGAAACAGTTCCCTTATAAGCTGGGGTTGTCATGGGGTTGGGTGGGGCACCCCCTGGCGGTTCCCACTGACATCTCCCGGTTGTGGGGATGGCATGCCTGGACCCCAAGTGCTGACTCAGTGCTTCTCCCCACCCCAAGGGTGCTTCAGAAGCCCAAGGAGGACCAGGCCCCATGATCTCCCCAATAGCCCAGAAAGACCAGGACTGTCATACTGGTCCCCAGATGGGGAAACTGAGGCCCAATAACTCCCTGCAAGTAGAGGAGGGAGCTCAGGTTTGAACCTGGGTCTCTGGGGGAACCCAGACTTCCTCTAGCCCACAAGGAGGGCCCAGGATGCACACGCTCCAGCCTGCTTCTCTGATGCAAATGGAGGAGACCAGCTGGCTGAGAGGGAGAGGCCCCCCGCTGATATCGGGCTGGATTTTCCTCTAGGAGGGGCCGTCTTGTGCACAATGGGGTGTCTCCACCCACGGTGTCAGTAGCACCCCTTCTCTCAGTTGTGACAACTAAAAATGCCCCCAGACGATAGCTGTGTCCCCTGGAGCACAGACTCCCAGTAAGCACCCCTGGGGTGGCCCAATTCCTCTTCCCGGAGTATGGGGTGGGGAGCCAGAGCTAAGCTGAGACTTTTGTGTCCCTCCCCCCGCCCCAGTGACTGGAGAGTCCCCTCCCAGCCTCTCTAAAGAACTGACCAGCACACTGGCTGGGGTTGGCGACGTCAGTTTCGACTCCGATGGCCAGTTCCCCCTGGATGAACTCAAGATTGATCCCCTGACCCTGGACGGACTGCACATGCTAAACGACCCTGACATGGTTCTGGCCGACCCGGCCACTGAGGACACCTTCCGAATGGACCGTCTGTGAGCGTACATCCGGCACCATCACCCCGCCGGTCAGTGGCCCCAACGGCATCTCCCTGAGCCTGGGGACTGCACACTCCGTCCCCGCAAACGGCTGAGCTTGTGATTCTGAGCTTGCAATGCCGCCAAGTACCCCCCTCGCCCCCCCCAGCTGTCCACCTCTTTTGGGAGGCTGAGCATTGACCCCTCGGATCTGCCCTCTGCGCCTGCTCTCACCCCGTATCCCAGGCCATGAGCCATCTATCCCTGTAAGATGCAGAAAGCGTGTTGGGCAGGGCCACCGGCCCGGGGTCACCGGGGTCTGCGACATGGTGGGCAGACGTGCATTTCCGACTGTTGTCCAGCTCTCACTGCCTTCCTTCGTCCCCAGTCACCCACCTGCCAGCCCCAGCCCTTGGTTAGGTAGAGAGCCAGCCCCACCCGCCAAAGGGAGAGGGCGCCAGAGAGGGGCAGACCCAGCTCGAAATAAACACTATTTTGACTGCTGTCTTTTATATTCCTGAGCGCACAGAACGCTAGAGCCCTTCCTGTGGGGGTGAAGGCAAAGGTAGAAACGGAGCAGCTAGAGCTTCCCAGCCTCCTCCCGCCTTGCTCACCCCCCGCCAGGTCTCTCTGGGGGCTGCCAGGGGTCATTTCTGGGGGTTTTAGAACTTGTTTTCATCTTTCCTTCTCTGTATTGTGCTCCTTGGTACTGTTATTTACAGATAGGTGAGGGAGGGGTGGCCAGGGTATTTTTGTTGTGTTTTTTGTTTGTTTCTTTTGGTTTGTATTTACATTTTGGCTGTAGACGAGTACCTGACTCCTCCAAGCCAACACTTGCCTGAGAGCATGTTTTTATTCCAGAAATCCTATGTTATACATTTTTTAGGCTAACTGGAAGCACTCCACTGTCTGAGCTGTCTCTGGCCTCTAGTTTCACCCCAAGTTATCTCAAAACAGAAGGGCCGAGTGCTACCCGGCTGGCCCAGTGAGGGCCTGTTGTGCCAAGTGGGGACTCTGGCAGAAGCTCAGGTGGTTGGAAGTGCCTCTGCTCCGGCCACGTAACAGACTCCTGGGAAGGAGTCGTTGTTTTTATTAAGGGTCTCCAGAGAAGACCGGGCTCTGCCAGGCCCTCCTGAAGGTACGTGCTGATCCTCAGGACGGGTGCATCCCAGACCCGGAGGCTGGCAGCACCTGGCCCCTCTGCTCCCAGATGCTCCAGAGACAAGGACGTCTCTCACCCCCACTCCAAGAAACAGCTGACACCCCTCCAGCCACCTCTTTTATAGCTCCTCCTGGCAGGGCTGGGTTTGGAGGCAAAGAGCAGCTTGCTTTTAGTGGCAGGTTTCCAGGTGCTTCTCCAAGTGCCTCAGGAAACCGAGCTGACTGACTGTGCCCTCCAGGCCCTGTGAGGGGGCAGCAGACTGGCTTTATTTTCTGTGGGCTGCTTTAGTAGGAGTCTCTGTTTCAGTCCCTTCCAAGTTGCATCTCGACTTGCTCCTCCACCTGCCTTCAGGCTGACACTTCTGCCTGGTGCATTTCTCTGTGGTGTCTCGACCACCCCTCCGCCTGGACCTTGGGAGCTTTCACCTCTGTGGGAACCAGATTTAATCCTAGCAACCATCCCTCCTTGCTCCCAGCTAGGTTGTTAGCACGTGTCTAAGTGGCCGGGCGGCCACACAGGTAAGAAAGGCCCCCTCAGTCACTTGTCCCCACCACCATTTGGGCTGGGGGACATGGTGTCTGTCCATCCATGTCCAGGGCCTGTCCCCTCCCCGCAGTGGAGGCGGGGATAGAGATGGGGACATTTTTGTTTTAAAAGAAAATCTACATGTATATAGAAGAGTTTGGTTACCATTAGACTTGTATGTAGAACTTTTTAAAAAATGGCCTTAATAAAATTACAAGCAACCTTCCTGGATGCAACTTTCAAACAAGGTGTTGGGAACTCAGTGAGGGAGCCTTGTCAGCCCACGCTTCCCATCTGCCCAGTGCCGGTTCTGGGTGCAGACAGGCAGGAGAGGCCCATGGCCAGGAGCACAGGTGACATTGTGTTAACACATGGCCGCGGCCTGTGAGGGGCTTAGGTGCAGAGCTACTCTGGGAGGGTTCCCCCCGACCACCGCCAGGAGCCAGTAGCCAGGTGTCCCCGTGCTTCCAAGGGGTTAACCCCGCCCGGGACAGGGGCGGCTTATGGAGTCTACAACAGGGAACTTTGGTTTTTTCTTAGATATCACTTCTCTACTAAATATTCTTGAGTTGCCAAGACTTTCTGAGGCAAGACAGCCTAAGGGAATCAGTCCTTTGACTTGTGAAGTGAAAATACTGTGATTTCAGGCGAGCTGCGCCGTGAGGGGCGGGCCCGGGCCTGCATCTTGTATATAGACCTGCCACCCTCGTCCTGCTCACATGCTCGGGGCCAGCCTGGATGTCAGGCCTGGGCACATGGCCCACACGGGCTCAGAGGCCGGCCATGCTGTCCCCCCAACACCCCAGAGTGCTCCTGGCTTTGGCCGAGCCCCCTCAGCTGTGCAAACCTTTCCCTTGGGAGCTCGAGCTGCCTGGCCTGTCCCACCTGCCTCGGTTTACCCTCTGCCCTCCAAGTCCCCAGGGCAGTGAGTTTGTTCCCCTGTGTGGCTCCTGGGCAGAGGCTGGAGCCAGGGGTCAGCCCTTCTCTGTCCCCCCGAGAAGAGGGTTGTGCGCAGGGCTGCCTGGAGAAGGCAGGGTCTTGTTGGGATCGTGTCCCCTGTCACAGATGCCCACGCCGACTCCCCTCCCCCCCCCCGCTTGCCCTTACAGGGGGAAGACAGGCAGCACTGTTTGGAGTGTCCTGCATTCCCCTCCTCTTGACACTCTAGGCAGGAAGGGTGAGTGCCAGTCTCTTGGGGCAAGGGGGCCCTGAAGCCCTCAGTGGGAAGCTCAGGGGGCAGGTCGACCCCTCAGCAAAATTTGGAGACCCTACAGCCAACGGCCCAAAAGCCGGCCAGGCTCCCCTGCGGGGGCAAACCACAGCAGAAGGGGCTTAATTGTGCTGGGTTCAGCTCTACCCTCACTGTGGTCCCCAGGGCTCCCTGGGACCAGCTGTCCAGGGTGGAGGTGTGCACTGATGGCCTCTTCCTTAGTGACACCTCACACCCCAGTGTGCAGGGTGAACTTTTCCACCCCTCTGTGCTGTTACCTGCTTGTAGGTTTTCAGGGCTGGAAGGAGGGTTCTGCGTGGTCGCTGTGTTTGGCCTGATTTTCATCAGCTGAGCTCCCGGGAGGACGCCCAGCAGGGCGCCCCATGGGAGGCCCAGGTGTCAGAGTGGGGTGGGTGGGGTCAGCTCTGTCATACACCACAGGGAGACCCTGCATTGAGGGTCTCATGTCCATCCATTCATGCATCCTGCTGAGTGACGATGGATGTCAGATGTTGCACCTGCGGCCTGTCAGGTGGGACAAGGCAGGGCTGGGCCTGGGCAGCAGGATTGCCCCTCACCATGTCTGGTGTCCTGGACCTGATGAGTACCCATGAGCGACTGTCATTAGAGGGGCCCCCAGAGCTGAGGTCACATGGGAACATGCCGCATCCCCAGGCTACGTCTAGGGGACCCTGTGCTGGTTCATAACCAAACATTCTTCCAAACCCCCCTCCACAGGACTCTGGGCTATCTGCATTTCCAGAGGAGGCACTCCACCCCCATACAGGCTGGGTGTGTGAGGCCTGGAGGTATTGGGGGGCTGACAAAGCAGCAGCCCCCGTCACTCTTCCTGGGTTCTGATGGAACTATGGTCAGAGGCTGCCTGGGGCCCAGTGTGGGGGCTGAACGGTCAAGGGAACTGGGCCTCCTGGTCCTGGCCCATCGCCCCTGCAGGCGGCATTCCAGGCGAGCAGGCTGTGGCTCCCTGAGCCCTCCCCACATGGCCTGCAGAGCTGGAGGAAGGACTTGCCCACTTCCGAGGCCTGTCTGGGGTGAGTGGGCACCTGGTCTGTTTCTAACCCAGTTCTCCTTGGACCCCAGGCCCCCACCTTCTGGGGGTCTGATAGTATGTGACTGGGAGTCCTTGGGACATTCCTCCGGGGGTGCTGGCTAGGTGGAGCTCAGGCACCTCTCATTACCCTCGTGCTACAGGCAACTGGCCACTTCAGGAGAGGCCTGGGAACCGGGGGGCTCCTGAGGGCATGGGGAGTAGAAGCAAGATCCTTGTGACCCGGGCCTCAGTCTTTCTCCTGTCAATGGCCGACCCAGGGTCGCAGGGCCCCAGGCTGCTCCGTCAGGGTGAGGGGCAGGGGCTGGATGTCAGGGTGACACTGGGTGCAGGGAGCTTCTCTGCCTTCCACTCTCATGGCCAGCCCCCAACACCCCATCCTGAGGAGCCAGGGACATGTGGCACGTGCGGGGTGGGGGCTGCCCCCGTATCGCAGGGTTCTGGAATTGGGGGGCAAATGATGGCCAGCCCATCCTAACCTTTCAGTCACTTATGACCTCTTGCCCATTGGGGACAAGGGGACAGTGCTGTGGCCTTGTGCTTTGCCACCGGGAGGGTTTTGGCAGCTGAGGTCCATTGGCCCTGCTGTACCCTCCCCAGGAAACTGCCCCGCCCAGGGGCTGGGTGGCATCACTAATATATGCAAACCCACAGTCTGAGCCCTGCCCTGCCTGTGTCCCTCTGTCCCCAGGCTGGCTCTGCCCCCCCAGCATGTACTCTCTGCTGTGGATGTCCTGTGGGCTGTGTGTGTGGACGCCTGCGTCGGGCGGGGGCAGGCGGCTCAGGGTGCACTTGGCCGGCCCCTGCCCGTCCTCTGGCGTGGACGCTTTTGTCTTTGTACCTTTGCATCCTTTGTAATGAAACCTAATAAAAATCCAATGTTTTCGTCTCTGCCTCCTCTCCTTTTTCCTGTCTCTCCTCCACAACAGAGATGAAACGTGGGTACTGCAGGTACACGAGGCAGAGCCACATACACACACTCATGCATGAACATGGACACGAAGATGTGCGCCCCTCACCACCTCCCCCCACCAGCCAGCATCTTGGGTCTGGTGCCTGGAAGGGGAGCAACCCACCCCCCACGATCCTGGAGCAGACATTCCAGGGGTGGAGATCCAGGCCCATGACCACAAGTGGGTGGGCTGCAGCAGCAGGCCTGGGGCTTCCCAGGAGGGGAGTCAGCTGCAAGTCCCCACTCTCCAAGGCCATATACCCCGCCATCTTCCCAAAGCAAAGACAACAGCCACAGCCCCGCCACACACACGCTTTATTTCACACCCTGATCCCCTTCCTCTCCCCCAAGCTAGACAGCCCTTGGTGCTGCACCCATGGTCATCATCTAGTGGCAGGTCCCCACTGTCCTTAGGCCTGCCGCAGCTGCTGGGTCTCATAGTCCTCTGGGATGGTGTCTGTGGAGGGAGAGAGGGCAGGTGGGTGAAAGGGGGTGAGGCTGGTGGGGCAGATCCCACATTCCCTGGTGGTCCCTCCACTTACCATTGCAGCGGTAACGCAGGTTGGCCCAGATGATGTTCTCCTGGGAGAAGCAGAAAACCCCCAGGCGTCCACCTCGCATGGTCGTGTCCAAGACCACGTTGCTGTCAGCCACCAGTTCAGGGCCCTCGTAGAACCGCACTCTGCAGGGGACAGTTAAATGGGGACAGTGAAGACCCTCAGAACTTCAGTAACCTGCCCTAGAAGATGGGCCCCCCTCCTCTCTCAGAGTGGGGGCCGTGGGGACTTCCTGCCTGGGCCACACTCAGGGCAGGTGTGGCTCCTGACCTGTGCCTCAGCTTCCCTGTATGAGATGGATATCAGGGTCCTGCACACAGTAGGTGCTAACTAAGCAGAGTGTCTGGACTTCCTGGCAGCGCAGAGTGAGGATTGAAAACCGGAGAGTCGGTGAGACCCCACCTTCTAGGTGCTGGGTTCTGGGACCATCATTGTTCCCTAAGGTCAATCACAGTTCATTCTAGCTGCCCACATTGTTCCCACTTTACAGACAAAGGGATCAAGGCCCCCAGAACCTCCCCCTTCCCCTGGCAGCCAGGGAAGAACAGGGACTCAGTCCCTTAGCAGAGGCAGAGACCCCACCTGATGTAGCCCACTTGGGGCCGGTGCTGCAGGAACCAGCGGTAGGACGTCTTGTCCTTCCAGCCCACGTTGCGGGGGTCCTTCCACAACAGCTTCACCTGTGACGCTGTGTCCCCCGTGTGCCACAGAGCATTCCGTAGGTGCTCCCCAGGGCCCGTAGAAGACTTCACAGCCTGATATTCCCGGGAACAGGGTCACCAGGTGAGAGACTACACAGGGCACTGGAGCCCCCCACCCCAGGATCCCACCTGGTGGGAGCTGCAGGTCCTGGAGGAGTGATGGAGGCCCTGGGGGGGGCTGAATGGGAGACCCACAGGGATGCCTTCCTGGGGACCATATGGAGATTTACAGGTGTGTCATGGGGCAGCGGTGGTCTGGGGGCTCATGAGGATTTGAGAGTCTGGATAGGTTTGAGGTCTGGGAGGATCTGGGGTCTGCAGGAGGCTTTAGTGATCTGTAAAAAGTTGTGTCTGTGGGATAAACTGAGATCTAAAGAATTTGGGAAATTTGCTGGAGAGTTTCTGTGACAGTGTGGTCTAGGAGGTTGGCAAGAGGATTTGGAACCTGAAGGAAAGCTTAGGGCCGGTGAGAGGATTTCAGGACCCAAAGGAAGATTGGGGGAGGCTGGGGGGGAGTTTGAGGGCCTGTGGGAGAAATTGGAAGGAGTTCAGGGAAGGGCTGGGAGTGGGTGGGAAGACTTTGAGGTCCATAGAATGATGCTGAGGGCTGTACAGGATTTGGGAGTCTGGGGAAAGGTTTGGGGCCTCCTAGAGGCAGTGGTGCAAGAGGTCGGGTAGGGCCCCCCACCCCTGCACACCTTGAGCTGGATGCCAGGTTCAGCCACAGCGCGGAAAGGGTTGGCCTGCCAGTACGTCTGCTCCATCTGCTTCCACATGACCACATAGAAGCTTGAGCTGTCCTGGTAGCCAAAGATGAAACCGGCGTAGTCGTCATCGGTGGCAGTGTTCACATGGAACGTTCCTTCGAAGTCCACGCCGTTGAAGGCCGTGTAACCTGGGAAGGTAGGAAACCAGTGGGGTCCTGGACGCCGGCCCCTACCCTTAACCGGGTCCGGGCCTGCCCCCACACCCCGCCCCTCCAGAGTCCAGCTTGCCTTCTGGGCCCAGATACCCCGTAGACCCTCCCCACCCCAACGCCCTAAATCCAGACACAGCCCTGCCCTGACTCCGCCCAGTCCACCCTCTAGTCCCGCCCCACCCACTTCTGGCCCCGCCCCTGAGCAGGCCCCTGCACTACCTTCCCCCTCCCTGCGTCTCACCCACTGCCAGGCCAGGATCGCTGTTCATCGTCTGCACGATCTCCATCCCCTGATGGCGTCAAAGGAAGAAAGGCCTCAAGCAGGCCGTGGGGCCCTCGGCACCCCGGCCCTAGCTTAAAACCCTAAGTGAGTGTCCTGGGCTCCCCCCACTTTCCGCTTGGTTCCCGCCCCCACCTGGTTGAGCACCACCCAGTTGGGGTCTATCTGCGCGTCGCCTTCGGGGTCCAGCACGACCGTCTGGAAGGCACGGAAGTCGGTGAGGGTGACCTCGGCGTTCTCTGGACACACATCGATCTTGTCCACCACCTTGTCCGCGTCAAAGTCGCCCTGGCACGCGTCGCCCACACCGTCCCCTGAGAGGAGGTGGGAGACCCGCGGGCGGTGAGGTCAGCGACGGACCCGATGCAAGCCTAGCCTGGTTCACATCAGCTACGGACACGCCCACACCACGCCCCGCCCCTTTCCCCTGGCCCCTGTCACGCCCACTCTAAACCCCGCCCCAGTGTAATCACACGCCCCGTCCCCACTACAAGCCCCGCCCCCGCCTTACGGTCCGAGTCTTCCTGGCCAGGGTTGGGCACCACGCGGCAGTTGTCCCGATCGTCTGGGACTCCATCGTTGTCATCATCCTCGTCGCAGTCGTCACCCTGTCCATCGCGGTCTGAGTCCTGCTGCGCGCTGTTAGGTACTGTGGGGCAGTTGTCCCGAGAGTCCTGGTGTCCATCCCCGTCCCTAGAGTGGGTGGGTGGGACAGAGAGACCGTGAGATCCCCAGAGGGTCCAGTCAGGGGCCACCCAACCTGGGTCCCCACCACCACCCCAGGAGGCCTCCTTACTGGTCTTGGTCGTTGTCACAAGCGTCTCCTACAAAGTCGTGGTCCACATCCCCCTGAGGGGGGTGCAGGGGTCCATGATGAGGGCAGGGGACTCAGAACCCTCCCACCCACACCGGTTCCTGAGCCAAGGTCCTCCTAACCCCAAGGAGGCGGCTCTAAGGCTGCTTGGACTGGGCTGCAGTCTTGTTAACCAGCCGAGGGCTCACGCCTGAGCGAGGACCCAGCTGAGCTCTGCCCTCACCTGGTCTGGGTTGCTCTTCTGGGGACAGTTGTCACAGACATCCCCTACACGATCACCATCACTGTCCTTCTGGTCTGAGTTCGGCACTCTGGGGCAGTTGTCCACAGCATTTCGGATCACTTCGGGAAGCAGGGGAACAGGATAGGACACCAAGATCGGGAAGGGGCCAGGGTGACTTCAGTAGGGCAGGTGCAAGCCTGGAGCTTTCCTGGGAGAGTCCCACCCGTCCCCTGGCTCCCAATTGCTACAAGGTTAAACCAAGTACTCGTGTCCAGGGTCCAGCAACGAAGAGAATTCATGAATGGACAGCCAGGGAAGGGACTGGCCCTCACTCGTGGGCTGCTCATCCGGAACTTCCCCTTGCCCTGTGAATGCACCCCCTGAGCTCCCATGCCCCAGGTGTAAAAAGGGCACCTCTTCGGCCCTAAATCACGGACTGCCCTGCAGTATCCGACACAGCTGGCGTTTTCCTGCTAGTCGGAGCAGGATCCAAGGTCCCGGGCGCCTCAAGTAAGCTCACGCCCTTGGCTTCCAAGCCCCGCACCCGGCCAAGCCCCTCCCCTTGGCGCCCGCCCCTCCCCCCGCCACTCTCACGGTCACCGTCGATGTCGTCGTCGCAGGCGTCGCCTCGACCGTCCCGGTCTGTGTCCTTCTGGTCGTCGTTCTTCTGGTTCCGGCAGTTGTCGCACGCATCGCCCCACTTGTCGTTGTCCGAATTGCGCTGGTCTGGGTTCCGCACCAGCGGGCAGTTGTCCTGGGAGACAGGACCGGTTAAGGTGGGGATCAGGCCAGGAGGGGCAAAAGTCACTCCCCAGACCAGCCCATCTCCGAAGCCACGCCTCCTAGGCAGGGAGCCCCTCGTGTCTCCTGGGTCTGCTAATCCAACCTCTGAGACCGTGCTCCTAGCCCAAGCCCCGCTCCGCCCAACTCGCGTAGGCCCCACCTCCTCGTTTAGGATCCCGTCTCCGTCAGCATCAGGGTCGCAGGCGTCTCCTATACCATCGCGATCCACGTCCTCCTGCCCTGAGTTGGGCACCGTCACACAGTTGTCCTAGGAAAGGGCAGCGGGGGTCGTGAG
The DNA here is from genome assembly GCF_004115265.2 of Rhinolophus ferrumequinum. Classification (NCBI taxonomy): domain Eukaryota; kingdom Metazoa; phylum Chordata; class Mammalia; order Chiroptera; family Rhinolophidae; genus Rhinolophus; species Rhinolophus ferrumequinum. Next base: position 51,426,280 of record NC_046301.1, read on the forward strand.
GGATGTGACTAGAGCCCCGCCCACCCCACGCCCTCCGTTCACGCTCACACCCCCAGACCACGCCCTGGCCCCGCCCACCTTGCGGCAGTGGCGCTCTGCGCAGCGCAGCTTCTCATCGGGAAAGCTGTCCAGGTCGGTGTCGCGACCGCAGAGGAGCCCGTTGCCCGCCCAGCCGATGGCACACTGCGAGTGGGGTGGTGAGTAGATTTCCGGGCGTCACCGACCCCGCCTCCCCATCCCATACCCCTTCCTGAGCGCCTGCACTCACTACACAAGACCGCGAGCCATCGCGTTCCACGACGCAGTCGGCCTTCTCGTGGCACGAGCTTGGTGTGCCATCCGGGCAGGAGCGCTGTGCGCGTGGACGGCAGCCGGACGCCTGGTCTCCCACGAAGCCGGGCTGGCACGGGCCGCACTGGAAGGAGCCCTGAGCGCGGGACGCGGCTGGTCAGCCCCAGCAGCTGCCACTTCGCGACCCCGCCCCCCTCCCCCGCCCGGCCTCTTCATCTTTTTCTTCTCCCGGGCCTTACCCTGGTGTTGACGCACACAGAGTTGGGAACGCAGTTATGCTTTCCGGTCTCACACTCGTTAATGTCGGTGCAAACCTGGGTGGGAGGGAGCGCATAGATCACCGCCCTCACGCAGACACCCCAGGTGTCCTTTTGCATGCTACCTCTCTCCTCCATCCCGCCCCCAATCCCGACCATCCCTGACGCGGACCCTTCCCCACTGACTCCCTCCAGACGCTGGTCCCCACCCCTTCACGCTGGAGAGAGGCAGGGAAAAGGCCTCGAGGCTGGAGGAGTTTACTCAACAAAATGCTCCCCCTCAAAGCCCTCACCTGCTTGTTGGCCTTGGCGAAGGCCAGCCCCACGCCCTCGTGTGGGGGGCCACTGTACCCGGGTGGGCAAGCCTCGCAGCGGAAGCCGGGGCTGGTGTTGATGCAGCGGACACGGGGAAAGCAGGGATGGGAATTACACTGGAGAAGGAAGGGCCACGGAGGATCAGAGGACGCGGAGCTGGGCCCCTCACAAAGCAGCGCCTTATGGCTCCTTAGGCTTGGAGTTAGAAAGTCTAAGGACCATCAGCCAACACTTGGAGGGGGGTGCCACGTGGGCGGAGGCGATTGTCCCAGGAGTCAGAGGCGATTTTGCCTTGGTGCGGGCAGAGGCGCGACCGGGCGCGCCTGGAGGGGGCTGTCCCAGGAACCGCGTGGGCTGGGTGGTCATGGGCGGGGGAAGGAATCGTGAGGGCCTGCGTCCCCAGCAGAGGGTGGAAGTGGTGGTCGGGGCGTGCGTGCCCGGCAGGGGGGCCGTGGGGGTCGTCGGGGCCGGCTCCCCGCGGTGGTGGAAAGATCGATCGTTGGGGCTGCGGAGCACCGGAGGTGAAGGGGGCTCGTTCGGGCGGACCACTCCCGGCGGTAGAAGAGTTGTCGCTGCCTTTGAAGGCGTTCGTCGGGGCGGGCATCCCTGGTGGTCAGGGCCGTGGTTGGGGTGGGTGCCCTCCGAATGTGGGTGGTCGTCTAGACGTGCGCCGCCGGCGGTGAGGGGGCCCCCGGGGCTAGCACCCCTACCGGAGGAGGACGTCGTGGGGGAGGTGGGGAGTTGTGGGGGCAGGCGGTGGGAGATCGTCGGGGCAGTGGGGGCGGGCGCACCTCGTTGATGTCCGCGCAGTGCGTCCCGTTGCCTGTGAAACCCGCGGGGCAGGATCCGCAGCGAGCGCCCATCGGCGTCATGGTGCAAGCCACGCCGGGAAAGCAGTAGCCGGGCGCACACTGGGGCAGGGGCCGCACGCTCAGGCCGGGGGTATGCGCAGGCTGCATCCCTGCGGGGGAGGAGCGGGCAATCAGGGCCACGCCCCTGGGCGGAGCCTACCAGGAACACACCCCGCATTGCTCACGCCGTCCCCACCAGTCTCTCCAGTCTCCAGCTCTCAGCTCGCCTGCGTTGTTAGTTAGCTTTTCCCTCCATATCTTTCTACCTCCTTGCACCTCCCCCGGCCTCTGCTTCTTTCTGTGTGTTCCCTTCCTATAGTCTCTGTTTCCCCTCCCTGTTCGTCCAATCTATCTCTGTCAGCCTCGTTCTCTTCCTTTCCTCTTTTCCTCCCGGTTTCTCCTTTGCTCTCCCCACAGCTTCTTGATCTCTGGCCGCCGTGACTTTGCGTCCTCAGCTGCGCTCACCGCACGCATCACACTCCATCACCGTGTTTTTCAGGAACGTGATCTCCTTGACCTGCCGCGCGGGGGATACGAGGTGTAATCAGTAGGGCTCCGTCCCCTCCTCCTACCCCGGGTCTCCCCTCTCCTCCCCCCGGACTCCCTACCCTCCCAGCACCTCTCCTCCTTCCCTGGGACTCCCTTTCCCCCGCCCCTCGCGGACCCCTACCCTCTCCTGCGGAACCCCTTATCCCTGGAGCCCCCTTTTCCAGTTCCTTTTTTCCAGTACCTCCCGTATCTTGGTACCCGGGACCCTCTCCACTCCCACCGAGGCCCTCTTCTCCCGTACCCCTCCCCCATTGTCCCTTACCTCACAGACCCCCTGCCCCCCACTTCCAGACCTCCTTCTCCTCCCTCCCACTGCTGTACCGCCCACCCTGGCTCCCACCTGCTGCCGCAGCAGCTCCCGCACGTCCCGCAGCGCCGCATTTGTCTCCTGTAGTTCGTGCAGCATCTGTGCGCCCAGGTCTGGACCTGCACCTGCACCGACAGGGGGTGCTGGTGGGGTGTCGGAGCCCCGGGACCCCCTTCCCGCTGCTTCACACGGCCATAGGGACCCCGGACACCACCCCATTCCTTGAGCCTCTACCGAGTTCTCTGCTTTCTCCCTCGCCCCAGAGAACGCTCCGGAGAACTGTCCCGAGTTCCAGAGAGCCGTGACCCCAGGCCTCCCACTGGTCCTCAGATCCGTTTGGGGATAAGGGCACGGCGTGGGGGAGGGCTCTGCTTACCCATCCGGATCTGGCCCTGACCGGACGCGCCAAGGGCGGCCAGGGAGAGCAGGAGAACGCAGGCGGCGGCGAGAACCATGGCGGCGGTGGGGAGCTGGACTGCAGCTTGCTCTCTGCCGCCCACGAGGTCTGCAGTGCCTATTTATCCCGGCGGCGCAGCCGCCCCAGGGACGGCCCACCATGGCCCTGCCCAACGTCCAGCCACAGGGTAAACAGACAGCACTGGCCTCTGTGTTCAAGGCCCCACCCGGTGTGTCTGAACCAAGACCTGGCGGGGAAACTGAGTCACGGGGGGCCAGTGCAGGGGTCGGTGGGGCGGGGAGTCAGGTGGGACCACTCTCCAGACCTCTCATTCACTTATTTTTTGAGTGCCTGTTTTATGCCACGCCTGGGTCACGACTGGGAATAAAGCCACCCCATGACGGCCCCTCTCAACTCACACTTGGGGAAACGAAGTCAAGAGTGGCTAAAGGTTAGGACTCACTTCCACCCCTGTCCCTGCTTTAGGTCACGCTGACTGACCTTGAATTCCCTCCTCATTTGTTTCAAAATGGGGCAAGTGATGTCTCTCTGTGCCTCAGTTTTCCCCCTACACAATGGCACTAATAAGTATCATTGTTAAAGATGATGATTATTACAGGAAAATGAGGGGTAGCATGACAGCGGGGACCCTAGATCTCCTTACCCAGGTCCATGGGGTCCTGCTCCTGGCCCCTCACCCCAGAGAGTTTGAGGTGACTCTCCCACCCCATTCTGGTCTATCCTCTCTGCGGTTCTCTGGCTGGTGGGTGCTGGTGGGTCCAGCCTGATTGCCCATGGGCGAGAGCCCACTCAGTTTACCAGTCTATGCAACGGGCTGTGCATCTGTCCATTCCCTGCAGGGGGTTACACAAATTAAAGGGCTCCTGCTGGAGGTCTGAGGGAGTCCCCAGACTTCCTTCGCCATACCTTCCAAGCTCTGCTCCAACTGCTGTGGAAACAGGCTGTAATAAAAATAAAAATTACTGCTAATCAGGAAAATCATCCCCCCCAGCCCAGCCACGTTCTTGAGATGCAAAACACCTCAGGTCTCTAGAGTTAACCCTCTCCACCCGTACCCTCTGGAGCTTACAGCCTCTATTCTAAAGACAGGGAAATGGCAGAAGTGACTAGCCTAAGGCCACTTGGAGGGGAGGTCTGAAACCAGGGTAGAGTCATAGCCAGATCTCTTCTCCTGGGAGGCTGCTGAGAAGTCAGGGAGGCTTCCTGGAGGAGATGGGAAGGAAACCTCAAGGAAAGAGAGGACTCAGATGAGCAGAGGGAAAAGGTGGAGACAGTTCTGGCAGAGGGAAGTATGTGGAGCTTGGAGGTGGGGAAACTTCAGTCACATTCATTCATTCCACAAGTTTGCACTGAGCACTTACGGTGTATCGTGTCCTGTGCTAGATGTTGGGGACACAGGGTAAACAAGCCCGATCAGGCCTCTTCCTCATGGGGAGTCCAGGTTGGCGCGAGGCAGCTATCTAACCATCCAAAGCGGCCAGGACTATGATGGGGGACACACAGGCAGCAGTGGGAGCTCCAAGGAGATACCTGACCCAGCCTGGGGTGGGGGGGAGTCTGGGCAGGCTCCCCAGAGGAGAAGGGAACACCAAACTAGGACCAGGAAGATGAGGAGGACATGGCCAGGCAGAGATGGTGGAAAAGCATTCCAGGTAGAGGAACAGCATGTGCAAAGGCCCTGAGGCAGAAATGAGCCAGGTGGATAGACTGATCTCAGGGTGGAGAGGCTCAGGAGAAGCAGTGCCAATGGTGCAGAGCTCGGTCTGTCTTCTGAGGGCAATGGGAGCTATAGAGGGTGAGTGAGAAAGGATGGACCTGGAGGGGAGCCTGGGTAGGAACAGCTGGCCCCAGCCTGGACATTTCCAGTGCAGTGCCTGCATTGCCTGCTGCCTGTGGCCGGGCCATGAGCTCACCTCCTGTTTTCCTTGGCATCCCACACACCTGGGGGCCGCTACTGGCTGGTGCCGGAATTCTTAGGAAAACCAGGGCTCCAGTGGGGCCGACAAGCTTGTGTGTGCCTCATGCAGCTGGAGCAAGGGCACATGGAAGCCAGGCTCCTACTACAAGCTGGGCACGGGGCTGGGGCTTGGACACACGTGGCCTTGTTTGGGCCATGGGGAGAAGTGGGGAAGGATGCTTTAGGCAGAGGAACGTCAAAGGCGGAGTCCCTGAGGATGTCCCGTTTGTAGGTCAGACAACAGAGGCCTGGAGATGGGCATTCTGGTTTCACCCTCTTGCCTCCTGGATCCCACCAGCCCTGAAATCCCCCTTCCAGGCAATCCCCTCCTCCCATGCACAGCACACCAGTCTCACGTTACAGAATAACTCACTTTTTCCCGGCCTTTGTACCTGCTGTTCCCTGCCACTCTAAATACTTTCCTCTGTCCTTCTAGTCCTGGCTGTGTTGCCCCCTCCTCCAGGAAGCCCTCCCTGTTCTTCCTGGGCAGGGCTTAGGAGCTGGTGCTTGTGTGACAGTCCTCTGGGATCCGCAGCAGAGTATTCCTGGCAGAGAAGGTTGAGGTGGCCTGACCCCCAGGACTGGGAGTGTCTGTGTTTAGTTCTGTCCTTTCCAGCCTGAGAGCTCCTTGGGGGCCTGGAGACCGAGGATAGAGAGGGAAGGTTGGAGGGTTTGGTGAGCCATGACAGCACCTGTTATTGTTAGTGTAACATTGTTTTTATTCCTTATAATTACTGTGACATCATAATTATCGACAATAGTAACCCCTGCCAGCACTGTACTTTAGGACTCACTCGGGTTCGAATGTCAGCCAGGCACAGCCTTGCCGTGTGACCTAGGCAAGTTGTTTGACCTGTCTGTGCCTCAGTTTCCTCACCTGTAAAATGGGGGCGATCCTTGATGATAGGATTGCATGAGTGAAGCCGTGTGTAGCATGTGACTCCAGTGTCAGCCTCCTTATACAATATGTCACTTACACCTCAGATAGTTCTTATTCACATTTTCCTGGGAAGGGTGACGAGACACCTCGAGGTCACACAGCCAGGATTAGAACTGGGGAAGGAAGGACCCCTAAGGCCTTCACACCCTCCTGCCTTCCCTTGGCCACAGAATCCAGACAAGAAATGCTGGCCAAGACCCCTCATTAGCTGTGAAGCCTCCACGGCTCTGGACCTCCTGGCCTGAGCCTTTGGCTGGCACCCCCGCCAGCTCCCCTTCCCACCATGCCAGACCCAGCAGTTCTGGGAGCCCCGCCAGGCTGGGGCCATGGGGCTGGTGCCTGTGTGATGGGGCCCCCGAGGCCCCTCCTGGCAGAGGCCTGCTGGGCCAGGAGACATGTGGGCGCCCCTAGCTTGCCCAGCTGCCTCCCCTTGTGAATCCAGAGGGAAAATATGTCGGGAAGGCAGCCGCCCTGCTTTGGGCGGGCTCGGCCACAGGCCCAGGGTCTGGGGAATTCATCAGGGCAGAGAAAGAGGCCATGGCCAAGGAGCCGGTCCCGCCTGCCTCTTAACAGCCCCGCTGAACCCATCTCTCTGGAAGGAGCAAGTGGTGGGGGGCAGGGAGACGGGGTGCCATCAGGGCACTGGAGCTGGGTAGGCTCACCGTGACTTGCTCTATGATCTTCAGCAAGCCCTGCCCCCACTCCCACCCTCCATTTGCCCCAGCTCTGTGCCTAGTCCGTCCCAGGCTCCCTGAAAGGTGCTGATAAAGAAAGAAGGAAACAATAAATACAGTGGCTACAATTTTATTCAGCAAAGTACCAAATGCTCAAAACCTTGCCAATCACTTTTGTGGGTTTTCCCTTTCCGTCCCTTTCACTCCCACCCTCTGCAGCTTCAGGAGGCAGGAACGGGACATTGTGGGAGGCAGCAGGGCCTCTTTATCTAATGAAGTGAAAAATGAAAATGCCTAAAGATTTGCACACCATAACAGGAGCAGTCAAAACCATGGTGAAAATGGACACCGTAAGAGCCCCTCCTCTTATGGTCATCGTGGAGAACTGAATGAGTTAGTCCGTGAAAAGTGATGAGTTCTCAGTTGGTAACGTCCCCACTCTCCAGACAGGCAAACTGAGGCTCAGCAAGGCAGGTTTGTCCAGTCTCTTTGATTTGGGCCCTGGATGCTCAGAGAGGGAAATTCACATAATCCCTCCCCTCCTCATAAAGACACACAGACTGGCCACAGGAAAAGGGTCCCCCACCCAGGTTTCTGCAGCTCTGTCTGGGGAGGGTGGGTGGGTGGAGAGAACCCTGCCCCCAATTCCTCATGCCCCCCCCTCCGGCCCCTCTCTAGCCTCCACCCTGGTTCATTCACAGGAGGCCCTTGTTCAGCCCTGTGATGGATGGACTGAGGCTGAGGGCGGGGTGTGTTTACCCACTGGTTGCCTGGCTGACAGGAGCCTGGCTGGGGCATAGGCCGTTGGGGGAGGGAGGCTACCAAGCAGGGAGGAACCCCAGTCCCAAAGTGGGAAGACTGGCACAAAACAGGTGCCAAATAAGTGACTATCGATCAGTGAGATGAAATTAAATAACTCATCCACTGGACAGATACTGACCCCTTCCCTCCCAGCCAGTGGGTCGGAGGAGATCTCGGCCTCTCAGCCCTGAGATGGATGGCCTGGAAGGCCAAGTGCGCACAAGCTGCACGGAGCGCTCCCTGCACAGTCGGGCTGACTGGGCTGGGGGAAGGAGCCCAGTGGTCAGGGAGGCCACTCTACCTGGGGGTGTTGGTGCTGGGTGCCCCAGGCAGAGGGCACAGCAGGGCCAAAGGCCATGGGGAATGTGCTTGATGTGTTGGAGGTTCAGTGAGGAGGCGGGTGCAGCTGGAGCAGAGACCGCTGGAGGAAGAGGGAGAGGAGGGTGGGACCACAGGGAGGAGTGTGGGGATGGGAGCCTGTGCAGGGACAAAGCCATGAGCAGGGAGCCATATTTGGGCTCCGTGAGCCTCTCCAGCCCCATCTCTTTTTGCCCTCCAGCCCCTTTACTTGACTGCTCCCCGGTTCACCATCCCCTTCACATGGCTCACTCCTCCTCGTCCCAGCTGGGTTAGTGGACTCCTCTGGCCTCCAAAGTACCTTAAGCTTCCTCCATGACAGCTTGATCACACAGCCTGGGCACCGCTGTGTTACGTGGACTACATGGCTATGTCAAATGAGTCCCACCATCTTGTTCCCACTGTGTCTCCAGCAGCCTGCGCACATGATGGAATGAATGAATGATGGATGGATGTACAGGTGGGTGAATGGATGATTGTATGATGGGTGAGAAGATGGATGGATGGATGGATAATTGGATGGATGGATGGATGGATGGGATGGCTGAGTGGGTGGATGGATGGACAGATAGTGGGTGAGCAGATGATCACATGCGTGAGTGGATAGGTGAGTAGGTGGGTAGATGGATAGATGGACTCTCCCCAGGAGCCTCTCTGGCTATGTGGCGACCCCATTCAGAGGTCACTGTGAGAAGTCAATAAGAATGGAGGTGAAACACATAGTAGGCACCTACCCATGGAGTCTTCCTGACTCTGTTTCCCACTGGGTTGAATAATTACTAGAGCCAAAGCATTCCAAAGAATCCAAGAGTCACGAGACCACAGAACAAGGAGCCACAGAACTAAGAAATGACAGTCATAACATCATGGGTTGATGGAACCATGGGACCATAGAGTGCCAAAGCCACACAACTATGGGATCCCAGGACCACAGCATACTAAGGCCACAGAATTGTGGGATCCTAGAGCCACGGGACCACAGTGAGAAAGACACATGGACCCAGGGTGATGTGGCCACCAGTCAGCAGAAGCACAGAACTGTAAAGTGGTAGAAGCCCCAGGACCCCAGGGACTCTCAGACGTGACACTGGAGTATCCCACATCTGAGGTGCCACAGGATGGACTCTCAGAATTGACCCCAACAGAACCACCCTCTCATTACACCCTCACTTATCCAAGGAGGTTCCCCGGGGCCATGGGAGCTGTGAAGTGCTTCCTCCCCTATGTTTGGGACAAGAGAGAAGGGCCACGCCACCACCAATGCCTGCAGCCAGCCATCCGCCACTCAGTGAATCCCTGTGCCAAGTGAGTCTGTCCAGATGTCGGGAAACAGTGCCAGCCTCCGGCCAAGTGCCCCGGGAGACGAAATGCTCAGCAGCAAGTGGAAAAAGAATGAACAAGTTACTTCTACACCCATGTCCTTCGAAATGCCAACAGCAACATGGCATGGACGGGAGGCTGATGAGCTGCCCCTCCACCCAGCGCCTGCGTCTGCCCACGCCAGGACTCGCAGCCCAGCTCGGATTCCACCAGACACATCCATGTATTAATGAGCTCTCCCAGGACAGCAACTGTTCTCCCAGCAGACCCCACACCTGACACCCAGAACAACCAGTCTGTTTTGGAGAGGGGAAACTGAGGCCCAGACATGGAGACCACTGGCTCAGGATCACAGAGGGTCGGAGCCAGGACTCAAACTCAGGTCTGTTGGATGCTAAGCATGAGCTCATCAGCACCCAGCCAGGCTGCCTCTCGGGGCCCCAGTCTCTGTCCTCTTGGGGCCCTAGCCATTGGCTTCCAGGCGTGGCACAGCGAGGAAGCCAGGGCGTGAGCCTTGGCGATGTCTTCCCTTCACTGACCTCAGAACGTCTTGCCCACAGGGCTGCTGTGGGTACAAAATGTGATCATCGTGAGTGCACACTGGGACCTGGTATTGCTGGCATAGCAGGAACTCATCCACCTCCCATCTTACAGATGGGAACGCAGAGGACCAGACACGGGGGTTCTTACCCTTCTGAGGCCTCCAGCACCTTCCATGAAGGCTGTTCTCATCACGATGGAGACAGGAGCATGAACAAATGCTGCTGATCTTCTGAAACCAGGTTATAGGGAGAGAAAGCCCATGCCTCTCTGCCTTACCCCAGCCGCAGGGCTGCCTTCAGGCATAGCTGGATTCGGAAGCCCAAATGATGTTTTCCTTCAGGGTCTGTCTCTTCATCAGCTATATTCTTCCTTAAAAAAAAAAAAAGGTGATAAAATACACATGATATAAAAGGCATCATTTTAACAATTTTAAAGTATACAGTTCAGTGGTTTTTAGTACATTCATGAGGTCATGCAACCATTACCTCTGTCTAGCTCCAGAATATTTTCATCTCCTTCCACAAGGAACCCCGTCCCCATTCGCAGTCGCTTCCCACCCCTCCACCCCCAGCCCCTCGCCCCTGGCAACCATTAATCTACTTTCTGCCTCTATGGACTTGTCTGTTCTGGATGTTTCATATAGACAGAATCCTGGAACAGGCATCCTTTTGTGTCTGGCTTCTCTCACTGAGCATGTCTTCAAGGTCCATCCACGTGGCAGTGTGTGGCAGTGCTTCATTCTGTTTTATACCTGCACAGTGTTCCGTTGTATACACAGACCACATCTTGTTTATCCGTTACCGGCTGAGGGACACTTGGGTTGTTTCCACATTTAGCTATTGTGAATAATGACTACTATGAACATGTGTGTGCAAGTTTTTGTTTGAACACCTGTTTTCCGTTTTCTTGGGTATACACCTGTGAGGGACATTGCTGGGTCATATGATAACTCCATGTTTAACTTTCTGAGGAATGCCGCACTGTTTTCTATGGTGGCTGCACCACTGGACATTCAACAGTGCCCGAGGGTTGCAGTTCCTCCACATCTTTGCCAACACTTGTCTTTTAGGTTTTTGATTATGGCCATCCTAGTGGGTGTGAGGTTGTATGTTGTTATGGCTCTGATTTGCATCTCTCTTCCTGCCGCTTGGGGTGGCAAAATGGGCCAGGCTTACGTTTCTTCAGCCTCTTTCCCCTGATAGGCCCAGCAGAGATCTCAGGGCTGACTCTCAATGCTCCCGGAACCAATCACTGTGGTGGGGGGGGGGGCGGGGAAGGAGATGGAGGAATTTGATTGATCAGACCAGGGGCCTGAGTCAGCCTTTCCCGGACAGCACCAGATGCTGAATAAGCAGATATGATGGAGCTTGGATCTCCTACCCCAGGCTCCTACCTCAGGAACTTTCTGGAGCACAGGCTGTTGGGACCAACCTGCTTTATAATGGGGGTGACTTTGGCAGTGTGCCAAGCCTGTATCCTCTGCCTCTGTCTCCAAACGCTACGTTTGAGGCGCTTCTTGCTGCCCTCTGCCCACAGGAAGCTCCAGTCCAGCCTCCCTGGAAGACTGCCCCTGGGGGCAGCTCCAGGCCTGGCTGAAACTCCTACTCTGCTGGCCTCCTGACCTGCCTCCGGAGAACCAGGCAACCTTGGACATCACAAGGAAACAGTCTTGGCCTGAAACAGCTGCTGCTGCCAGCCTGTCATTTCCAACTGGCTGGCAGATGGCAGAGGAGAAGCCCATAGGAGGGGCCTCCTCACCCCATCATTGGTTCCAAAGCTGCTCACAGCCCTGCTTCACAGCTGAAGGGTTGAAATGAGGAAATGCAGAATTGCAGGAATCGTCAAGATCTGGGCAGCAACCAAGACCCAGAGCTGGGGGGGGAGGCGGGGGGCAGAGGCAGGGAGCAAACAGAAGCCCAGAGAAGGCAAGACATTTGCTCAGGGCCACACAGTAAATGAGAGGCAGATCTGATTCTGATCTCCTGCTTTCATCCCTTTTTTTAAAAAATTACATTTCATTGTGGTAATAACATATAACATATACATAACAAAAACATAAAATTATCGTCTTGATGATTAAGTATGCCATTCAGTAGCATTAAGTATGTTCATACTGTGCAGCCATCACCAACGTCCATCTCCAGAACTCTTCATCTCGAAACACTGAAGCTCCATCCATATTAAACAACTCCCTATCCCCCTCTCTCTCCATCTTCTCAATCCACACTTGAACCCTTTCCTCTTAGCGACTAGAGTCAGAAGACCGGAAAGTGATTCAGCTCTGATTTCAAGCAGCCAACTTGCCCTTCTGGACTGGAGTATTTGGGGCCACCTGGGTCTTCTCCCTTGTGCTCCAAGCTGGGTTGTGGATGGTCCAACGAGGGATCCTTCTCATAGGAGTAATGATGCTCCTTGAGGTGGGTGATCTTTTTCTTCCCATTGTAGAGATGGAAAACCCAAGGCCCAGGGATGTGACAGTCCTTGTTTGGGGAATACCACACCCCATCCCACTTGCCTGGGAGGCCCTCAGGACTTGTCGGACAGGAAGGTCCCAGCACCCAGCCCAGGGCTTGGCCTACAGTAGGTGCTTTTAAGACCTTGAATGTGGAGGTGATTCCAGAGCAATGGCACATTTTCTGCATGGGAAACTGAGTCACCCCTCATGGCCAGAGAAATGTTGGGACCCAGCTTTTTGCCCTCTGACCTGAACAGGACCCTGGGTGGGTCTCAGGGCTTGTGCGCTGGGGGCGGGGGCCGTCCCAGGGCCTGTTTTTCCTCCCAGCACTGGAATTGATGACAGGAGGGGCGAGACCTCAGTGCTGGTGATTATTTTTTTAACCTTTGCAGCCAGAGACTCAAAGCCAAAGCCGCGCTCCCCCACCCCCCACCCCGGCCAGGCCTGGCCAGTGAGGCCACACGGAGGCCTGACCCCCTAGATGCCTCTCTGCTGGTCCGCCCCAAGCCACACGGTCATGGGGATGCATCCAACTGCACATCTGGACTTTTTGACTTGGTCCTGGTTTCCAGCTGGAGCAAGAGGACCCGGGATGGGGAAAATGTGGGCCCCACCTGCTTGCACAAAGGTTGGGGGTTAAGGGCTCGGCACATGCCCCCTACCTGCCTCTGCCCGTAAACCCCATCCAGGCCCAGACGTCAAAGGCCCACAGTTCCATCTGGAAAGGGGCCAGCCTGGCCTAGACATGTGGGCTCAACCAGACACTGGAGCTCACGGCCAAGGCGGAGCTGTTGGTCCCCAGCGTCACCTCTCTAAGGCTTTCCGTCTTAGGCAACGGCCCCACCATCCACTCAGGGCTGAGCCTGAGCCCTGGCAAGTGTCTGAGATTCCTTCCTGCCCCCCATATCCAATACGTCAGCGGCTCTTGTTCTCTCAGCCTCCAAAACATGCAAGTCCAAACACTTCTCCCCTCTGTGCAGCCCTGCCCTGCCAAATCCTGCCTACGGCCTGCCCCAAACTCTTCCCCACGGGAGCCATAGGAGATGTCTCAAAATCATAAATCAGATTGTTTTTCTCTCCAGCTAACACACCATCAGTGGCTCCCTATTACTTCCAGAATAAAACCTATCTCCTACCAGTGGTCTGCAAGGCCCCTTAGCCTATTCCCCGGCCTGTCTCCTCCTTGGCTCCCTCTGCTCCAGCGACACCAGCCTCCTGGCTATTCCTCCAACAGCCAAACCCTTTCCCTACCTCAGGACATTTGCATGAACCATCCTTCTGTCTGGAATGCTCATCCTCCATATTTACACGATACTTTCCTGTTCTTTTGGTCTCAGCTTAAAGATCACCGCCTCAGGAGGCCTCCTTCAAACACTGAGCAAAAATACCTTCACCGAACTTTCTTCCAAACACTCTTTACTCTTTGAAATTATCTTTGTATTTTCATATAAATACAAATTGTATGTTAGCCCCACTGCTTACCATCATCCCCAGCATGTACTAGATGGAGTTGTGTCTTCTTGGGGACGAAGGGATATACTAGCCCCAATGCCAAAGTTTGAGAAACATCTACCCCTCTGAGACCCCGTGAGTGCCCCAGCAACCCCCCAGGATTTATCACCCAGAACTTTGCTCTCAGTACATGCTAGGGTGGTTGAAGCTGGGCAGAGGGCTCACAGGGAGCGGGGCGGGGGGGCCAGGATAAGGGACCTCTAATTTCCAACTGAAGAAAGGAAAACAATCAGCCAGGTCAGAGGTCACAAAGGTGCTCAGGGTTGGGAGGTGATGGAGAACAGGCAGCATTCCTGGAACTCGATGTGGTTGTGGTGGGGCCCAGCTCATGTAGGGTGATGGGAGACGGGGCAGTGGAGTCTGACTCCATCCTGGGGCAATGGGGTGCCACGGAGGTGTGTGAGCCGAGGGCACGTCAGACCTGTATCCCATCGCCTGCGCCGGGCACTAGGAGGTTTCCTGCCCACACCTCAGCTGCTTGTAGATTCAACATGCTTATGCTGGCTAGGAGCTTCTCGAAGCAGCTTTATACAAATTCCTGTGGAGTGGACGGCGAGGCCACCCGCCATCTCTGCCACCACAGGGCTCAGCGAGTCCATCATGTGTAGGAGCCTCCCAGACCCATATAACATGCTGACAGCCACCTGGCCCTGCTGGGGCCCCTCGGTCTCCCTCACAACAGCCAAGTCCCCCCAAGACCTTGGGTCTGGCCACCCCATCCTGGTCCTCAGTGGACGCCAAAGACCTCTCTCCTTATTCCCCTGGAATTTTCCTTACTGGCCCTGCCAATGTCTCCAGGAACATATAAAGGAAAATGTTTCCTGTCCAAGTAGGGCTGTTTTATGGCTCTCGGGGGCTGGGAGTCTCACTGCAGAGTAGAAAGACCTCGTCACATGGCTGTTCCTCCTGTAGAGCCGCTCGGACCTGGCCCACCCTCCTAGGAGTCTCAGGTTCTGCAGGGACTTTCTAGATAATCAAAGTCCCCCTCGATCCCATCCCCAGACTAAGGAGAAATCCCCTGGAAAAACAGAGGCTCGGGCTACAGCCCAGAGCTGATGCATTTTCCATCATTTATTCACTCAACAAACACCTGCTGTGCTCCCACCATGAGCAGGTCTCTGTGTCAGCTGCTGGAGACACAGCGAGAACAAGTGGGATCCATGCTGCCCTTGGGTGGGGATCAGCATTGGGTGGGTGGGGGCTCCACATTACCCCCATGTCACAGGGCTGAAAACAGAGGGAGGCCGAGGAATATGGCAGTCTGCCCAAGACTGCACAGGGACAGGCAGAACGGTTCCAAAGTGGGTGTTCTTTTTTCTAACCGAGATGAAATACACATAATGTATAACTCACCATTTTGCCGTGAACAATTCAGTGGCATTTAGTACATTCACAATGTTGTGCAACCAGCACCTCTATATAATTCCAGAACATTTCTATCACCTCAAAAGAAGACCCCGTCCCAATTAGCAGTCACTCCCCAACCCTCAACCCCAGACCCTGACAACCACTAGTTTGCTTTCTGTCTCTATGGATTGTCCTGTTCTGGACATTTCATATAAATGAGATCATGTGATATGTGGCCTTGTGTATATAGTTTCTTTCACTGAATATAATATTTTCAAGGTCATCCTCTTTATTTTTTCTTTATTTTTACTTTATTTGCTGAAATATCTTAAAGCAATCCCAGGCCTCATGTCATTTCTCTATTTCTTTGCCACTTACACGGTTCCAAAACCACGTGGATTTTCATATACAACCGCAACGCATTTCCCGTATTCTAACTTTCCCAGCTGTCTCAAAAGTTGACTTTTTACAGTCAGTATGTTAGAATCAGGTTCCAAATGAAGTCCCCGTTTGGTTATCATGTCCCTTAACTTTCTCTTTATCCCCTCTCTGTTTTTTTTTTAAATTGTGGTAAAATAACATAAAGTTTACTATCTTAACCATTGTAAGTGTCCAGTTCAGTAGTAAGTACATTCACGTTGTTGGGCAGCCATCACATCGTGCACGTCCAGGACTCTTTCATCTTGCCAAAATGAAACTCTGTCCCCATTAAACACAAACTCCCATATTCCCCTTTCCCAGCCCCTGACAACCATAATTCTACTTTCTGTCGCTATGAATTTGGTGACTTTAGGGACCTCATATGAGTGGAATCACATAGTATTTGTCCTATTGTGTCTGGCTTATTTCACTGAGCATAATGCCCTCATGGTTCATCCAGGTTGTAGCAGGTGTCAGAGTTTCCTTCCTTTTTATGGCTGAATAATATTCCATTGTATGGATGGACCACATTTTGTTGATCCATTCATCTGTCAATGGACACTTACCGCATTGTTTCAATATTTTAGCTGTTGCTAATGCTGCTGCTGTGAACAGGTGTGTGCAATCATCTGTTTGAGGCCCTGCTTGCAATTCTTTTTGAAGGTGTTTGATCCAGGGCCCAGAACGTAAGACCAGGTGAGCTGGAACACGTTGACTTGGGGGTCACTTTCTCGGGGCATGGGATTTAACATCTGGGCCAAGACTCCAGGGGATGATGGTGCAGCTGGATAGAAGCCTGACGAAAGTGCTAACCCAGGCTGAGCAGAGTGGAAATGCTCGAGTGAGCTGTCCTGGCAGAAGGAGAGGGCCGTAAACGTGCTGGAGTATGTGGAAACTGCCCGTAGGACTGTCTGTGTCCCACGGGAAGGCCCACAGGACACACCATTTCCCAAGGAGTTCGGAGAGAGGTTCCAGCACCAGGAGGGAGCTGGGTGGGGGTCACCTCTTCAGGCCGTCACAGAGCTGGGCTCGTCAATGTCTGTGGCTGTGATGTGCTAAGTACTAGGGCCGGGTGGTACTTCGCCATCAAGAGCCAAAGCCTTCAATTATGCAAAGACAGTGTGATGGTGAGATTTAGGGGTTGGCCGTGGTGACATCCACAACCAGGTGACCCTAGGTAAGCACAGTGGGCCTCATTAATCAGCTGAAAGGCCTTCAGAGTAAACCTGAGCTTTCCCTGAGGAGGAAGAAACTCCGTCTTGTCAAAGATAAACAAAGCTGGGCACTAGTTAAAGTGGTCAGGATAGATATTTATTGGTAACAGACTATGACAATAAGGAAAAGGGTACAGAGCAGAGTGAACACAACTTCGATTGAGCATTTTAAGAAGAGAATGAGGGAACAGGGAGCGGGGTGAGTGGGGGACTCCATAGAGTCAGGGAGGTGAAAAATTGCAGAAAGCAGGCAGGAGGGACTGACCCACGTGAAACCCATCTGGGTTTGCGAACTGGCTCTTAGGGAAGTTCATCTCCTCACATCCCACAGAGGCCCGGAGACAGAGCCCATCTTCAGGTGTGGCTGCAACAGTCCATTCTTTTGGCACCCCTGAGTTTTCTCAGGCAGGCACTTTTAGGAGGGGTTGGGGTCCTCCTAGAGAAAAGTGGCCTGGAGCTTTTAGATACCATGTTAGTGTTTTTTCCAAGTCTTTATAGGCCAAGGTGAGATGGATGGGCAGCCATGACACTGAGGGTGCCATTTAATTAATACCCACAATCTGCAAAAAAGCAAGAGCAGAGGAGCAGGACCCTGAGGGTGGGTGCCCCAGTAAAGAGTCACGATTCCTTTGCCGGTTCCCAGACCTAAGCCGGACTGAAGAGTTCATCAGGTGCCAGGGCTCTGTGGTGAGTTTGCACTGTGACAACCTCCTAGCACTTCCCCAAAGCAGTCTGTGGTCCTCTTCCCAAGTGACTGTCCACTGCAGAAGTGGGTGCCCAGACATTCCAAGGACTAACAGACACGGACTGAGCTGACACTGATACCCACAGACCAAGGAGTCATCATGGCTGCCTGCAGACTGAGAGCACGAGGGGAGGGGGGACAGGTAGTGAATGGAGTCCTGGAAGATGTCCAGCTCACAGTGGACCAGCTCATCCAGCTCCGAGTATGGGGTTAGAACTGATGCTTCAAGGTTGGAGAAACTTAGTCCCGCTATTCAGTCCCTGGCCTGGGGGATGTAAGAGTGGGGGAGAGACTCTAGGAAACCTCTGAGGTTATTCCCACCTCCAGCCCAAGCAGTAAAACAGAAACAATATTGCATCCACGGAGATTAGGCCACTGTCAAAGGCCCAGAGGATGCAAAGAAGAGTCCCTAACGTCTCTATTTAATTCTCTGGTCAGCCATGCAGGCACCAGATGGGTCTTGGAGAGTGACCAAGGATGACTACAGGCCTGAAGGAGAAAATGCCCCACCCAGCGGCTCGGCCAGAGCGTATCACTAAGGCCTCGTGTGTGTCATATGTGGCCATTGGTTTGGCCCCTACATCCTTTCCTCTGCTGATTAGAAAGAAGGATCAGAAACAGTTCAGGCTCCCATGAGAAGGCCAAGGACATGCGTGGACAGTTTTGCCCCAAGGCTAGGCTCGCCAGATAAAACACAGATGCCCATTCTGTTTGGGGGGGCTGATGGGAAAGTTCTGGCACTAGATAGAGGTGGCGGTAGCACAACATTGTGAATGTAGTAGATGCCAAAGAATTTGTATATTTAAAAATGGTTAAAGTGGGAAATCTTATGTTTGCCACAATGAAAAACAACAACAAACAAATTAATAAAAATACAGGATAGCTCGTTGAATTTGAATTCAAATAAACAATAAATCATTTTTTTAGGGTAAGTATACCCCAAATATTACTTGGGCTATGCTTATCCTAAAAGTTTATTTGCTGCTCCACATGGCTAGTCATCAGGGAACTGCAAATCAAAAGCAAATGAGGGCGGACGGGTGGCTCAGTTGGTTAGAGCATGGGCTCTGGACAACAGGGCTGCCGGTTCGATTCCCACCTGGGCCAATGAGCTGCGCCCTCCGCAACTAAGATTGAAAGGACAACCACTTGACTTGGAAATATACACTGTTCTCCAATAAAAAAAAGTCCTGTTCCCCTTCCCCAATAAAATCTTTAAAACCCCCCAACACACACACACATAACGAGATATCACCTCATACCTGTTAGGATGGCTACTATGAAAAACCAAAAACAAACAGAAAACAACAAATGCTGATAAGGACATGGAGCTATTAGAACCCTCGTGCACTGCTGGTAGGAATGTAAAATGCTACAGCCACTGTGGAAAACAGTATGGAGGTTCCTCAAAATATTGAAAATGGAACTACCATGTGATCCAGCAGTTCCACTTCTGGGTAGAGCCCCAAAAGAATTGAAAGCAGGGTCTCAAAGAGATATTTGTACACCCATGTTTATAGCAGCGTCCTTTGCAATGGCGAAAAGGTAGAAGCAATCCAAGGAACTATGAGCTGTCACTCCCCACTTCCCCTCCCCAGCCCCTGGCAAACACTAGTCTACTTTATGTCCCTATGGATTTGCCTGTTCTGGACACTTCGTATCAATGGAATCATATAATATGTGACTTTCATGTCTGGCTTCTTTCACTCAGCATGATGTTTTCACGGTTCATCCATGTTGTAGCGTGTGTCAGTGCTTCATTCCTTTTTTATGGCTGAGTAATAATCTATTGTGTGGATGGACACATTTTGTTTATCCATTCACCTGTTGAAGGGCATTTGGGTTGTTTCCACCTTTTGGTGATTGTGTATAATGCCTGCATGGGCGAGGATCTCTTTGAATCCCTGCTTTCAATTCTTTGAGGGTATATACCCACAAGTGGAATTTCTGTGTCACACGGTCACTCTATATTTAACTTTTTGAGGAACTGTCAGACTGTTTTCCAAGCTGCATCATTTTACATTCCCACTGGCAGTGCACGAGGGGTCCGATTTCTCTACAGCCATGACATTTGTTATTGTTATTTTCCGTTTTGGATTACGGCCATTCTAGTGGGTGTGACACGGTCCGTTTTCCTTTTGATCCTTTTGTTACCTTCTAACACAACTACACCAGTTATTGAGTTCTGATGATTTTATTTTCTATCTCCCTGCTAGAAGAGGCCACACAGCTATCTATGAATTGGGGACAGTGACACGGGGTCAGGCCCACCGGGAGGTGTTAGTTAGTTTCCCACCCCAACACTTTCTAAAATAGCCACAGTGAAATTCCACCCAAAATGTATACCAGCGTGCAGCCTGGTGTGGGAATGAAGGGGGCCCCCAGGGGCCGTCTTCCTCTGGGAGATGCTAGATGGCCCTGCTGCCCTCAATAGCAGCTTTGAGTTGATGTAGGAATTGGAGCTTTGAGGCCAGGCCAAAACCCACCTCTCCAGACACCCCAGTGTGCCCCCAAAAAAGCAACCTGTGGTTGAATTAGAATCAAAGTGTCTGCCTGCTGTCCCCCCACCCAAGGCCTTCTGTGACCCATCATCACCTTCAAAGAGACCATTCAGAGAGCAGAGGAGACTATAAAATATATACACACACACTTATTTTTCTTTTCCCACCAGCATCACTGGGGCCTTGGCCACACATCCGTGTCCCACAAGGGCCTCCTTTGAAGCAAGAATGGGGCTGCAGAGGGGGGGGCCCACAGAAACCCACAAGCACCCACTGTTCCTGGGGGAGCTTCAGACGGGGTCTAGTCCATGGTCCAGTGGGGCTGGCCACTTCTCAGCAAGGGTGGGGTTTCAAGGGCCACATCTGTGGGAGCCTGGAGCCCGACAAAGGGTTTCAAAGAGGCCAGTGGCTGGACTGGGGGAGCAGCTGCAGGATCCTAAATGTCCTTTTCCCAAAGTTGTGGAATTTCCCTGTGGCAGCCACGGCTGCTTACCCTTGAGGGACCTCTCTTGGTACGAGAGAAGAATTCTATTTTCCCGGACTTGGAGGCTGGCATGGAATTCGAGGACGGGCTGGGTCAGCAGGTGGGGCAGAGTTGTGAATTTAGGGCTGGCGGGTGAATTAAAGTTGGCTTAAGTCACTGAGTGGGATGGGTCTAGGACTGGTTGAGATCTACCTGGGCTGAGAGAAACACACACCTGTGCTGAAGGCCCAAGAGGACTTTGTGTGGTCTGAAATGTTTTTAGTCTTTTCTTTTTTTTTAATTTCAATGATGAATTATTAAAATGCAGACAAAGCAAAAAAGACTAAGCATTCGCAAAGAGCTGGCGTTTGATGGCTGGTGGCCAGGTACTGCCTTAAGTTCTTCACATAACATGTGTAGGGTGTTAGGGCCACTGGAATCCCATTTCACAGGTGAAGCACAGAGAGGCCAAGATATTTGAGAGAGGTCACACAGCAAGCCAATGGCAGGGCGAGGATGTGAATCCAGACCTGCTCTGGTTAACCCAAACTCAGCAACTGTCTATCCTATGTGCTTAGAATATAGCCATACATGTATTTTTCTTTTTAATTGAATTTTATTTTTAAAAATCTTTTACTTTGGTAAAATATATAAAGTTGCCATTTTAACCATGAAATTCAGGAGCATTAAGTACATTCACCAAATGTTGTGCAACTATCACCATTATCTACTTCCAAAATTTCTCGTTGCCCCAAATAGAAACCCAGTATCCACTAAGCGATAAGCCCCCATCTCCAGCTCCCGCCCCCCCACCCCCAGCCCCGGCTAACATCTAATCTGCTTTCTGTTGCTATGGGTTTGCCTATTCTGGATATTTTATATGGAATCATTCACTCTGAGGTTTTTAGTGTCTGGCTTCTTTCATTCTGCAGGATGTTTTGGAGGTTCGTCCATGTTGTAGCGTGTGTCAGTGCTTCGTTCCTTTTTGTGACTGAATAACATACTACTGAATGGACAGACCACATTTTGTTTATCCTTCATCAGCCAGTGGACATTTGGGTTGTTCCTACCTTTTGGCTATTGTTACTAGTGCTGCTGTGTACATACGTGTACACGGATCTCTGCATCCCAGCTTTGAATGCCTTTGTTATAGTTTTCTCTCACACACACATTTTTCATAGACTACTAACTGTCATGGACACTACTTTTTTAAACAGCGTTATGGAGTTATAATTGACATACCAAATACTGCATATGTTTAACGTATACAATTCGATGTGTTTGATATACATCCACACCTGTGAAACCATCACCTTGATCAAGACAGTGAATACAGCAAGCACCCCAAATGTTCCCTCCTGCCTACCTCCTATCCCTCCCCAGGCAATCTCTGATCTGTTTTCTGTCCATTTACATTAGTTAGTTTGCACTTTCTAGAATAGCCTATAAATGGAATCTTGCAGTATGTAGCTTTTTGGGTCTGGCTTCTTTCACTCAGCATTACGCCTTGGAGGTACAGCCGTGTTGTTGAGAGTGTCAGTAGTGCACACCTTTTCATTGATGAGAAGTATCTTGTGTGTTCATACATTCTCCTGATGATGGACTTTCTAGTTGTTTTCAGTTTGTGATGATTGCAAATAAAGCTCCTGTGAGCCTTTGTGTACAAGGTCTGCTTTCATTTCTCTCCGGCAAATACAGAGGATGGGAAAAGCTGGCTCCCATGGTGGGTCCACGGTTAACTTTTAAAGAAATGGTCAAATTGCCTTTCTAAGCGGCTACACCAGTTTGTCTGTCCAGCAGCCTGGACAAGAGTTCTGGTTCATCCCTGTCCTCACCAGCGTGTGACAGTGTCAGTATTTTTCATGGTAGCCATCTCTGGGAAGGATCGTGGGAGAAATGTGCCAGAGATGACTGAGAAGCGAAGATTTTGACTAAATGTGACAATTCTTTTAGTCATCCCTTCATTAAACATGGGTAATAGGACACTTCGTTGTTCTACCCAAGCAGTGACAAGGGCTCAAGAGTTGTCCCCTAAAACATTTATTTAGAACCTATTGTGTGCTCACTATTGCACGAGGCCTTGGGTATAGAACAGCAAACAAGACTGACACAGTTACTGCCCTTCAGAGAGCTGGTTTCTGCCTTGGATTGGATCGGTTCTCTAGAAGCAGAGCCTGAGATGGAGATTCAGGGGTGTGAGTTTGGGGGAAATGTGTGAGGGAGTGAAGGACGCAGGACAAGTTAAGGAAGTGGGCTCAGCTGGAATCAAGCCTCAGTCTGATCCGGGTGAGGGGGGAACCCTGGAGCCTGATGACATTAGACTGGTCCCATTTAGTTGCGAGGGATTCAGCCTCTTGTGCCGCATACCATTCAGTCCTTGGCATGGGCTTTCCTAGGGTGTATATGTTTTAGAGGGGGCATGACCTCCCTGGTGAGACAGTTTGCTCCCGGACAATTCACAAGGGGTGGTTGTGAGCCTTTAGCAGTCAATACTTGCAGCAGCTGGCATGGGGGTGCGCCAACCAGTAAAAAAGTTCTGGGCAGGGCACTCAACAGCCTGTATCCTCTACAAAAAAGTGGTGTCCATTAGACAAATAATCGCACTGACAATAATTTAATCACAATTATGATTAATGCTGGCTATGAAGAGGGCTCTATCAGAGGAAGGGAGTGGAAGGTCTTGGGGTGACAGGGAAAGGAGGGCTAAGGAACACATCTGGAATCCTGGCTACCATGTCATTGGGACCTGGGGGTCAGCTGGTCCCGACTGCATTCTGGGGCTGGGCTCCCTCCTGAGGCACCTGAGCTGATTGGATAGGCTTTGAATTTTATTGAAACCATCTGTTGGCTTGTTCCGATTTCCCCTTAAACTGTCTTCCTGGAGGAGGGGAGATCTAATTATTCATTTTCTATACCCTCACATTTCAGTGCACAGGAGGCCAGAGAAGATGTGAAGAAGGAAAAAGGAAGCTCTTATCACGTTGTGACAGGAATACTGGAAAATGTGGAACCATAAAGTATCAGTAATAAACCAGGAGCCGTGTGAGATGACTTCAAGTATTTAGAGGGCCCCAGAATTTTGGGACAGAAAGGGAAGTGGAGGGTTCTTCAAAACATTTTGCAAAAAAGGATCCTGAGGCTCGGAATTTAAGGAGATTTAGGCTCATAAACCAGCGGCTGAATTTGGACAACCTTTTACTGAGCACCTACTGTGTGGGGGCATTATTCTCCGCATAGAAAAGACCTTATAATGAATAAAGCCAACCCCATGCACGTGAAACTTTATAAATATTAAGGGGGTGACTGGTATTTCATTTATTCTTCATCTTAATGGTTATTAATTCCCTTTCCCATGAAACTCAAGGCTCAGAGAGGTGAAATCACTAGTACAAGGTCACACAGCTGGTAGGTAGTCAGGTCTGGATTGTGGTCCCAATTGCTTTGCTATATACTGCCTCTGAATATTATTGTTTGAGGCAGCAGCAAACACCATTTCTGCGAGCAACAGGATCCCTGCAGGGCTGTCCCCACTCGTTTATTGAACCACTGCACACTGAGCACCTATTAAGTGTGCAGACACCCCCGTTTTACAGATGGGAAGACTGAGGACCAGGGGGCGTCTCCAGGAGATGGTGGTGTACTTCCCCAGCTCCATCTGCGTAGGGCATTCAGTTAGGGCTCAATAGAAGCGTGGACCATCGCAGCAGCACCAACCGTCGCGCGAGCACCCCTCTACAGCAGTTGGGGCGGGACTACGTGCTCCGGCAGCCGCCGCGACAGCAGTTGATAGCCCCGCCTCCGCCCCGCGCGTGCGCACTGCGCGTCCCGTCGGCCCACTCGACTCTGGGCGTCCGGGCGCGGTTGGAGAAGAGCGCGCGCCTGCGCCGACGTCGGGCTCGCGCACGCGCACCTGCGCCGGCGTCGGGCTCGCGCACGCGCACGGAGGTGGCGGCAGCGGCGGCGGTTCCTGCCGGGGGTTGCGAGCGGCGGGCGGCTCTGAGAGGAGCTGTGGTGCCGAGGGGCTCCGAGGCAGCGGCGGCGGCTCGGCGCGCGGCTCTCGGCTCGGCTCGTGCCGCGGCGGGCGTTTCGGTCCGGTTCAGGGGCGCGGGCGCGGCGGCGGCGGCGGCCCGAGGCCTGCGGCCTAGGCCTCAGCGCGGCTGCGGGCTCGATTGCGGCGCGGAGCCGGCCAGCGGGCCCTGAGCGGCAGCACCATGAGTGTGGAGGCGTACGGCCCCAGCTCGCAGACGCTCACCTTCCTGGACACCGAGGAGGCCGAGCTGCTCGGCGCTGACACGCAGGGCTCCGAGTTCGAGTTCACCGACTTCACTCTTCCCAGCCAGACGCAGACGCCCCCCGGCGGCCCCGGCGGTCCCGGAGGTGGCGGCTCGGGGGGCCCGGTCGGCGCGGGACCTGGCGCTGCGGGCGGACAGCTCGACGCTCAGGTGAGCGGCACATGGCGGCGCCGGAAGCCCGGCCGGGCCTCGGCGCCCGGGGACCTGCCCCGGCTCCCCCACTCCGGCCGGGCCCGGGATAACCTGTTCCCTCGTTCTCCACTCCATCTGGGCCCAGAACAATGTGCCCCGGGTCCCCGACTCCGGCCGGTCCTGGGCTGACCTGCCCCGGATCCCCTACTCCGGCTGGATCCGGGGTAACCTGTCCCAGGTCCTTCACTCTGGCTAAGCCTGGTCTGACCGGTCCCATGTTTCCCGTTCAGGTCGAGTGCGGAGTAATCTCTCAGGACCCCGACTCTGGCTAGGTTCAGAGTAACGAGTCCCGGTCCCACACACCGCCTGGGCGCAGGGCAGACCTGCTCCGGGTCCCACTCTGGTTGCGTCTCGGGGATCTGCCTTGAGTCCCCCTAAGCCTAAGAACTGTCCCGGATCTAGCTCAGGCCAGGTCTTAGGTGACTTCCCATAGGTTTCCTTCCGAGCATGTACGAGGTGACCTGCCCTACGTACTTCTCTGCCAGGTCATGGGTGACTTGTCCCCAAGTTGCCCTCTGCCTGGATCTCAGAGGATCTGCCCGGGTCCCCACTCTGGCGGAATGGGAACCGTGCCTCACACCCCCCACCTGTGGTCGCAGTCATCTGGACACCCCCCTTCTCACAGCCACGGAGCCTTAGGGTCAAATTTCCTCAGGCCCAGGGACTGGAGAGCGGAGGCTGCAGGCTCCAGGAGCACAAATGGAATTTTTGCCTCCGGTGGAGAGAACCCCACA
Organism: Rhinolophus ferrumequinum; assembly: GCF_004115265.2. Classification (NCBI taxonomy): domain Eukaryota; kingdom Metazoa; phylum Chordata; class Mammalia; order Chiroptera; family Rhinolophidae; genus Rhinolophus; species Rhinolophus ferrumequinum. Next base: position 51,451,735 of record NC_046301.1, read on the forward strand.
TTCGCTGGCTTTTGCGATTATTCAAGAGGCAGGTTGCGTTTTGTTTTTCCTTCTTGCATTGCCTGTTGCTGAAACCGACCTGTTACGTAACTCCACAGCTCTGCCTTGGAAAAGTTGGGTTTGAGTTTGTTCCTCCAGTGGGCAGTGATAGTGGGTTTTACATAAATGGATCTGCCACATCAGAAACTTTTGTTTTTAATGATGTGAATGTTTAGTGAAAGCGACTTAGGTATTTTAAATTTGAATTTGGGGGATGAGAAGTATCAGGCGTACACTTCCTGGAACTGGATGCCTGCTCCCCAGTGGGAGAAAGGGACTCCTTTCTCCCAGTGGTAGGGTCTTGGACTAGGGTCCCAGGGAATGTCTCCATCATCCTCTGGATCTCAGATTCCATTCCCCAGGTTTCCCTGTGCCTGGCACGTCCCTTAGGTTTATTTTCCTGAATTCACAGCCAGGGAGGAGCTACAAGGCTCACCTTATCACAGGTGTCAAGGCATGAGGTCCCAGTGCCTGGGCTGGGGCGACCACCCCATCCTCAGCCAGAGTGAGCTCAGACCCTGTTCTGGGGGATGAGGGTTATGTGCTAGTTGGGAGTCGTTGGTTGAGTCACTCCCGTGGGTAGACCACCCACTTGGCATTTCTTTTAGCCCCTAATAGAAGCGAAAAACATTTGACTCATTCTAACCCCAGATTCCTTAAAAATAGAAGTCTGATCGGTGGGGCATCAGAGAGAACAGGTGTGCAAGTGTGTATATTTTTCAGTTTTGTTTATGTGTGGTGGAGGGAGGGAGGAGAGAGGGAGAGTCTGCCTGGAGAGAAGAAAGAGCCCCTGGAGGTGTGTGATCACTTCTGTAGTCTGACTCTGTAGACCTCTCTGTTGCCACAGCTGTAAAATGGGGGCATAGCAGTTTTACTTTTGTTACTTTTAAACATGCATGATCTCTGGACTCATTCATATGGGCTAGATAGTGCTGTCTGTAACTTGTGCCCAGTGTGTCTAGAAGGTCCAGGATAAAGATCTCTTGGTCAAGCAGTGACCACGATCTGTGGCAGCGCAGGGTTGTGAATAGTAATTGGTTTTTTGCAAATCTTTTTTTTAACTGTAGCCAATACAACACAGCAAACATGGGTCAGCTGGGGTTCTAGTTTTGTTCCTCATATTTGTGATTAATTGCGGCGTGTCCTCTTTCAGTTGAAGTAATCGATTTATTTTCCTGCACCTGAACACTGAGCTGTACAATATAAAAGCATTAATACTCCCCACTGGAGGTAAACAGTACAGTGGAGCTCACTTGAGTTCTGATGACATCAAAAGGGCCTGTTCTTCCTTACTTTTAGTTACCCTGATGAGCCACCCACCTATACCTGTAGCCTAATTTTTGATTTATATTTGGGGAAGGGGAGTGATGTTTGTGTCACAAGAGGAGGCCCTGAATTTGGGGGCAGGAAAGTCTGAATAGAATTGGAAAGTGGAAAAAAATTGATTATCTTCTGTGCCAGGTGGTGGCATTTGCTCCCTACAGCGTTTGCTGGTCACAGCATTTGGGGAGCTTTTCCGTGTTTGTCCTCAGGAGTTGGCTGCGGAATGAACTGTGTGACGGGGTTGCCAGAGAGACTCAGAAACCTCCCATTCTAAATGCCTTTTGATTGAATCTTACTGGATTAGTGGTTGTAAAGTGTCAAGTGCTGTTGCAGCTGCTTTTGTTTCACAGTTTTATTGAAAGAGAATTTACATACCATACAATTTACCCATTTAAAGTATACAATTCAGTGGCTTTTAGTACTGAAAGAGTTGTGCAAACACCACCATAATCAATTTTAAGACATTTTCTTCACCCTAAACAGAAACCCTAGACCCCTTAGCCTAACAGTCCTCCCTCCGCCAACCCCAGGCGACCACTAATTTTATTTATCTCTGGATTTACATACTCTGAACATTTCCTACAAATGGAATCATACAATATGTGGCCTTTTGTGTCTGGCTTCTTTCAGGGAGCATGTTTTCAAGGTTCATCCATGTTGTAATATATATTTACTCCGTTGCTTTTCATTGCTGCATAATATTCCACAGGATGGACGGACGACATTTTGTTTATCTACACCTCCGTTGATGGACATTTGGGTTGTTTCCACTTTTGCCTTTGGTGAAAGGTGCTGCTCTGAACATGAGTGTACAACTTTCTTTGTGGATGTATGTCTTCAGTGAAATTGCTGGTCGTGTGGTAACTGTGTAACCCTTTTAGGAGCTGCCAGACAGTTTTCCAATGTGCAGCCACTTTTTTTTTTTTAAGAGGACAATTTATTTTTTTAATAAATTTTTCATTGAGGTACAGTGTGTTTCTCCAGGGCCCATCAGCTCCAAGTCGTTGTCCTTCAATCTAGTTGCGGAGGGCGCAGCTCAGCTCCAAGTCCAGTTGTTGTTTTCAACAACCATTTTCAAACATTGTTGCAGGGGGCGCAGCGCACCATCCCTTGTGGGAATTGAACCAGCAACCCTGTTGTCGACAGCTCGCATCTCCAACCAACTTAGCCATCTGGCCGCCCCTGGCCACTTTTGATACCACCAGGCCTGCCTGCTGGTTTTGTGTAGTTGGTTTTACCTGAAAGTTTGTTTAGAGGTAGAATGTGTGTCCTGGCAAGGGTGGAGAAATGGCAGGCAGGGGTGATTCCTGCTGAGCTCTTGAGTTGGTTCAAATAACATTCGTTTTCTTGTATGAAATGAAGCTGATATTTATCAAATTCTTTGAGATTCTGGAATGAAAAGGGCTGACACAGTCCTGCCAAGTGTCCTTAAAATAGAGGGACAGTTTTCTTTTGAGCATCTGACCCTTTTCCTGGGCCGTTCGCCTACGCCCAAGAGGGCTGGGAAAGGTAATTTCAGAAGCTTTTGCTTAATAGCTGGTATTACAACTCTTCTGTGGTCTTTCTAGTTGGAATATTTCCTTTTGACTGTTGGTACGATTGTGTTTCCTCCAAATATTGGAATTGTGGGGAAAATTTAAGAGTTGGGAATACTACCCAACCAAAAAAAGTAACTATATATGCAACAACGTGGATGCATCTCAGAATATGCACAGAGTGAAAGAAGCAATTAAACACAAGTACAGGTATATTCTACTTATGATGGCACTACATCCTGATAAACCCATTGTAAGTTGAAAATATATGGAAAATGCATTTAATACACCTAACCTGCCGAATGTCATAGCTTAGCCAGCCTGCCTTAAACGTACTCAGAGCACTTACGTTAGCTTGCCGTTGGGCAAAATTATGTCACTCCCCCTGCCCTGAGTCACAAGAGTATCGTACCACATATCGCCGGCCCAGGAAAAGATCAAAATTCAAACTACGGTTTCCTGAATGCATATCACTTTCACACCATCATTAAATCGAAAAGACTGTAAGTTCGGGACCACCTCTGTGTACACCATGAGTCCATTCATAGAAAGCTCTAGAAAGTGCTAGTAGCTAACTTATAGAAAGCAGATCTTTGATTGCGGGGAGGGGAAGAAAGAAAGCGGGAGGAGTGACAAAGGGCGTCAGGAGACTTGGGGGTGACGATTGTGTTCATTGTCTAGATTGCAGGGTTTACATTTGTTGACATGTGTCAACTTTAAAAATTAGACGCTCTCAACATATGCTGTTTATTATATGTCAGTTGTGCCTCAATGAAATTTAAAAACCACATGGAGATACCTCTGCCCACTCACTCAAGTGGCCCCCTCTTTTGAAAATGCTGGAAATGCCACTTAAAACTCTCATAGCTTGCTGGTTGGACCGTCAGCCACAGGTCTGTAGCCCAGCAGAGAAACAAGGCAGTTGCCCCAATGTGGGGCTGCTCAGAGTTCCAGCAGCTTCGTTCGTGAGAGCCCCAGACTGGAAACAGCCAGTGACATCAGCAGGTGACTAGATCCACAGAGGCTCTTCCTCAGTGGCAAGTCCCGAGCACACAAACGGGCTTCTTTCTCTTCTTCAAGCGAGAAGATGCTAGGATAACGAGTTGTTGCCTCGTCTTCAACCACGGATCTCCTGCCTTCAGAATTCACGGCAGGCTGTCCCATCATATGCTTGACCGTCAGGAAAACAGGTCCTCTTCTGCTCACTGTCCTGGAGCTTGTGACGAGGAGTGAGTTTGATCCAGCCCAGGGGTTCCTCAAAGTGGTGAGTTTAAAATTGGAGCGGGACTTTTTCCATCTGGTTTTGTGACTGTGCCGTTCGCCTGTGATCTCAGTGCGCCCTGAGCAACTTGGAGATAAGACGCTGGTAACCTTGCAGGAGCTCTGGCAAGGCTTCATCCAGCACTTTCCCCGATTGGATTTCCCGGGGTTGTTTCCAAATGGTGAGGACTCGACCAGCGATGAGGACAGAGGAAGGGCTTACGTGTCACTTACTGGTGACTACGTGCAATGACTTCTTACTCTATTTGCCTGTCGCTTCACCCAGATTCAGCAAGAGTGGGGGGAACGTTAATGCCAGTACAATACCAGTATTAACTAAACACCGAAGTTCTCAGTCCAGCTCCCACAAACCAAAGACAGACATCGTTCTAGTAGTTTCACTGAGGTGTGATCACAGACTGTAGAGCCCTCTTGTTTGTAAATGTGCGAGTCGCTGTTTGCCTAGTAAACTTGCAGGGCTGTCCGACCATCACCACAGTCACTCGCTACCTTTGATTTCTCCTGCACGCCGCCTTTTCTTTCCCCTTCCATTTTTCCTCTTGCTCATCTTTGTAGTCTTACGGCCACAGCGGTAACGTAGGGAAAGCAGGCGACCTGTGCTCCATCACTGCTGGTCACACGTCGGGGAGCTGTGCTAACCTGCGTGCTGGGGCCTGCTCCGGGTTCAGAGGTAGGCGCTGAGGCCTGGGAGCCCTCACGGGTGGGTCCGCGTTTACTTCTGTCTCCTCCGCAGGCCCTGCGGCCAACCGCTTCAGCCTGGCCCCTGACTCCCGCCTTCTCAGCAGTTCTGTTTGCTGTGCCTGGGGAGAGCTGTGGAGTCCAAGCGAGTCCTTTGCCAGCTGCAGCTGCTTTGTTAGCAACGACAGGTGCTGCCCAGACTGGTTGACCTGAAGGATGGTGTGGGCCCGGGAGAGGGCGTGGTCTGCCCTGCAGAGGGAGCGCCTTTGTGAGCGGTGTCCTTGAGTTCAGGAAGGTGCATCCGCTGGGCGGAGGGGTGGGCACGGGTGCTGCACAGGGCTTGGCGTGGAGAGCGAGTGTGCGCAAGGGCCCATGTGCCATGCAGAGGGCTTGGGCCGGCTTCTGGAGCCTCGGGAAACTACTGACGGGCTGAGCGGAGGCAGGGCCCTTAGACGGCAGAAGAGCCGGCAGAGAGTGGCCGAGGCCAGAAGGGGAGCTCAGGCAGCGGGTGCTGTGGGTGGGTGTGTGCCTGTGCGCGTGCAAGGTAGTGTGTGAATTACTACCGTACCCGGAGGCCGCATGGGCACGCCTGCTCCCGGGGCACTGCTCATCCCGCACTGGGCACCCTGCTGCCTCCGAGTCCTCACACGGACTTGTGTCTCGGGCAGACAGGAGTTCTGTCTGGTTTTCATCAGGGCCCCGGACGCCCCCGGCTGAGGCAGGGCTCCCCTTGACTGTGAAGTGGGAGTGGGAGCAGTCTGATCAGCAGACCCTTCCGAGACACCTGCGGGAGGAAAAAGCCCCCCGGAGTGGTGTGGGTGGAGGAGGGAGGGGCAGATTCTGGGCAGTTGAATTCAGGTAACCGTTAATGTTACCGCCGTGGCACGGCGGTCCTGCGGGGGTGCAGGGTCGTCCAGCCTGGCACCTCGCTGTGGCCTGGAAGGTGCTGAGGGGGAAGGGAGTCCAGCTGGGTCTCCAGGTCTTGGGGGTCTTGAATTCTTGCCGGAAGAGCTTTCCCTGAGAGAAGAATTCTGCCTCCTCTGATAAACATGGGAGGCTGGGTCCAGGGATCTGTGGCTGGAAAAGGGTCTTTGTGCCTTTTTGTGTGTTGGTCCAATAGCAGCTTGGGAACCGGCCCACCGACCGAGCTAGGCTTCCCAGGGTCCCTGTGGAGGCTTTCAGACATACAGCGGAGGGAGGCTGTGGGTGGCGCTTTGTCACCACTGACGATGGCACCTGCCTGTCTACTTGAGTTCCTTGCAGAGCTCAGCTGCCAGGGATGACAGTAAGCCTGGAGAGGTGGCTGTTGTCATCCCCGATGGGAGGGATTTGGTCAGAGCTCCCAGGGATTCCAGGGGGCTACCTGGTCCACCTGCGTTGTGTTTATTACGGATTCTCTCATGTGTGGGTAGAGAAAGGAAACCCTGTCCATCCGCCACTTTGATTGATTCACCTGTTTTGAAGTTTCTTCTCTTCCTTTTTTTCCTTTGCTGAAGTGTTTTAAAGTGTCACTTCACCCTCCTCCTGAGATTGCTTCACAGGAATTAGCAATACCCACCCACTGACCTACATTATTTAGTCTGCATTTCTAGAAACAAAAGGGCATCTCTCCTTAGAAGCCGTACTGTTATTTTCAGGTGAACAGCACCAGTAGTATTTCAGGGTCACCTAATATGTGGGGCTTCCTTTCTCCCCAGTCCGATTCTTCACTTGTCAGAAAGTGTCATCTTTGCTTGGTCCAGAGTCCTTCAAGGTCCAGCATTAATGTGATTGTCATGTCTCCCGTCCTGCTCTTCAGAGCAGCCCCTCCCTCTCCTTTGCATGTCACTGAGCTGGGACCAGTCTGGTCATTGTCCTGTGAGCTGTCCCTCCTTCCGGACACACCCTGACTTCCTCCACGTGTAGGGTGAATTCCACCTCCATCTCCTGTGAGAGTGGCTGGTCACGGGACTGGCCAAGCAGGGGCAGCTCAAGGTGACTCGAGGACACCTTGGACATGTCGAGGATAGTCTGCCTGTGGAAATGAACCACAGCGGTGGACTCAGCACGCTGACCAAGGGTCCACTGTAAGGGGGAGGAGGGCGGGGCCTTCTCATCCAACACCCAGTGGCACCGTGCGATGTCACCTTCTTTCTAAGTCAGAAATGGTTGACTTTCAGTTTCACGTGGTTTAAAACTAATGGATTAGAGGAGGCGAAAGGCACGTCATAAATAATGTGATCATTCAGTGGACTTTGAATTTAAACAGCCATAAAGGACGTTATTAGGACACTGGGGAAATGTACCTGTGCATGGTAGGTGGCAGTACTGTAGCATTATTGCTCCTGAGCGTGACCCCGTACAGGCACACCCCGGAGATACTGTGGGTGCACTTTCCAGACATCACAAGTCATGCGAATGTCTGGTTTCCCAAGTTATGTTTCTGCGCTACTGTGGTCTAGTCAGTGTGCGATAGCATTCTGGCTGAAAAAGGGCACATACCTTAACTTACAAATACTTTATTGCTGTAAAATGCTACCTATCATTGGAGCCTCAACAAGTCGTTATCTTTTTGCTGCCGCGAAGAGTCTTGCCTTCCATCTGTAAAAAAATGCAGTATCTGCAAAACGCAATGAAACCAGGTATGCCTGTAATGTGATTATGGGGAGAAAGCCCTTGTCCTGGGGCCCATGACTCTGAAGTGGATCAGGAAAATAAAAGTGTGTGTGCAGAGGGAGAAGCAGAGAGCACGTGTGGGGAAATGTGAGTGGCTGGGGAATCCAGGTGCTGGGTGTGGTGGCATTACATTGTAGCTTTGAAACTTTTTCAAAAGTTGGGGGAGGCTGGACCTTCTGTTAGCCTTTTCCTGAGGGGGTGGGGTGGGGGAGGTCAGAGGTCCTGTGGCTCCTCTCTGCCTCAGGCCACCCTGAGGGAAAGGTGATTTAACTCCCTCTTTTATATATAAACCTTGGGAATAAAAGAATAAATGATGAGTCACTTTACAGCCTTTGTGTTTTTAGATGAGAAGATTGTATTCATTTAATCCACACTTGGAGGGCCTCCTGGGGTGTGGGCTCAGTTCTAGGAGCTGCGGTCAGAGCAGGGAGTAGGACCTGCAGAGTGGCCCCACTGGGGTCCCTCAGAGAGTCAGGGGGGCCTCCCTGGGAGGCAGCCTGTGAACCAAGACCTGAAGGACCAGGAACCAGCTGTGCAGAGGCCAAGGGACAGTAAATGCTAAGGCCCCAGGGCACTGGCTGACTGGGAGGCTGAGGGACAGGAAGGTCTGCTTCATGCTGGGCTGTGATGCTTCCAAAGCTGCACGTCCATGTCTGTGGTCTCGAAGTTCTTTCTCGCACATCGATGGGTAGTTTTCCTATTGCTTTGATATGCACCACCTGAGTTCTGTAGTGGCTTGTACGAAACTCGGGCAGAAAACCTTTACCTTGATCAGCCCAGCAACTTCAGATAGTGAGTGTTAAGAGCACAGGTGGAAAGGGAACGGTTTCCCCAGTGACACCGCGCCTGGGGGTGGGCTTGGGGTGCCTGTGAGTGCAGGGAGGCCGTGGCCGTCTTGAGCCTGCAGGCCCCGGGGGCCTGGCTGGGGGTGAGCAGTTGATGACCTTGGAGGACCTCAGGCCTGCGTGGGCTGAGGACGAGGACACCCTGTAGTCCTTCTCCCATCTGGTCACCTGACGTGGGGTGTGGCCTTCTCTGTGGCACGGACTCACTAGTGCTTTGACTTATTTACAGTTTCTAAGGTCAGATGTATTTTTGAAGTTAATGTTACCGTAAAACTTTTCAGAAAGTAGAGGAAGAAACTAACAACCCAGCTATAGAAGTCAGTTTGTGCTGTGGCCAGATCACAGCTGTGCAGGAGAGGGGCGGAGTAGGAGCTGGGAGTGCGTGCACACGTGTGCGCATGAGCACACGCCAGCACACGGGTGGGGGGAGGCCACACCGCACTGCACTCTCCAGCCTTCCTGGCTGCAGTGAGGGTAAGGAGAGAACTCACCTGACTTTGGATCTGTATTCTGTTGTCTCGGGAGTTCCAAGAGTGGACTTACGATTTCCTGCCCCTTAGTCAGCCTGCAGGGGTCAGTATGGGTTCCCTAGGGTTGCCACCTGGCTGCTCGGTCTTCCTTAGGAACTGCGCGCTCTCCCGTTGTGCCCACTGCTGGTTCACGCCTCCTCTGCTGAGTGGAAGTGAAGTGTGAGGCAGGAGTGGTGGACAGAATAAGGCCACCCAGGAGGTGTGCATTTTTCCTTTTTCCTCTGCGTACTAATTCTGATGTTTCAGGAAAGGAAAGATTTAGGTATCACCAAGGATATTTCTTTATATGTAAAAGCTCATGCAACCTGATAAGAGATTTTAAGAGTTCTTCTAGACTAGGAGTCAGCATAGCCCTACTATTTTCTTGAAGGGCTAGATATAAATATTCCAGACTTCGTGGGACAAGAAGCAAAATTGAGAATATTATTAGGTATTTGAGCCAGTCATTAATGTAAATTGCTGAATCAAAGAGGGTAGCGCGCAGGCTGACCCCATTCCAGACCACCCTCTCCTGTATTCAGCATGGTATATATGCCCCTCTCACCGCCTTGAAGTGAAATCCGTGCCAGATCCTGGCCACACACTTTCAGAAAACCAGCATGTGTGTGCCTAGGTATATGTCACACCAAGAGACGCTGGGAGCCAGCAGTGCCAGCCCTGTTGGCAGCCTCACACTGGTGTTGCCCCTGCATGTGTCAGGAGAAAGATTGCCAAGTGCAGAGGTGACTCTTTGATAATCAGATTCACAATTTCAAACAAATCAAAACTCAATAAAAAATGTAACAACCAAATTAAAAATGGGCAAAGTACTTGAATAGACATTTCTCCAAAGAGGAAATACAAATGGCCAAAAAGCACATGAAAAGATGCTCGGTGTCAGGGAAGTGAAAATCAAAACCACAGTGAGATAACAGCTCACATCCATTAGGATGGCTGTTAAAAAATAATAAAACAAAACAAAAATAACAAGTAGTGCGAGGCTGTGAAGAAATTGGAACCCTTGTAGACTGGTGGGCGTGTAAAATGGTATCCCCACTGAGGAAAACAGTCTGGTGATTCCTCAAAAAGTGAAATATAGAATGACCATAGGTCCCAGCAATTCCACTTCTACGTGTATGTCCAAAAGAAATGAAAGCAGGGTCTTTAAGAGATACTTGTGTGCCCACAGCAGGATTATTCACAGCAGCCAAAAGATGGAAGCAACCCAAGTGTCCACTGGCAGCTTGGCTAGATAAACAAAATGTGGTAAATCTATGCAGTGGAATATTACTCAGCCTTAAAGAGGAAGGAAACTCTTGACACCCGCTACAACATGGATGAACCTTGAGGACATTATACTGAGTGGAATAAGCCAGACACAAAAGGACAAATACTGTGTGATCCCACTTATTTAAATGAGGTCCCTAGAGGAGTCAAGTTCATAGAAAAAAAGTACAGTGGTGAGTGCCGGGGTGAGGGTGGGGGGATTTCGTATTTAATGGGGACCGAGTTGGGGAAAATGGGAAGTTCTGTAGGTGGATGTTGGATGGTTGTACACCAGTGAATGTACTTTATGCCCCCAAACTGGGCACTTAAAAGTCCCTCCCATGGAGGGAGCTGAGCTGCGCCCTCCATGACTGGATGGAAGGACATGACTTGGGGCTGATGGGCTCTGGAGCGATATTGTTCCCCAATAAAATTAAAGGGAAAAAAAGTGGTTAAGATGGTACGTTTCATGTTGTGTATTTTACCACAACTTTTTTTTTTTTAAAGATCAGGGATTCACAAAGAAGTGCTTGTGGTGATACTATAGCACCGTCTTCTTTGCATTGAAATCCAGAAGCTCATTTTGATTTTTCCTTTTTTTCAAACAAAGCATTCCGTCTGTTTGTAATTAACCCGGTTGTTTCCTCCCTGAAAAGAGCACATTAATGTGGTGGCAGACACTGAAGTGGGGTTCTGATCGGAGCGGAGACCATTGCAGACTCAGGTGTTCCTGCAACAGGATGCTGACTTCCAGACACCCCAAATGCACCTTTGCAATATCCAGATCACCCCCTAGGGGGAGCTGCTCTTCTCACCAGAACTCCTGAGGATGGAATAGGGGGTGTAGGGCTGGAGCAGTGGACAGGGAAAGCCCCTGGGGGCACTGCTGGCTCAGGCTGTGTTGGCCTGCGCGCACTGCACACACCGTGGTTCTGGTTTTGGGTCCCCCGGCTCTGAGTGGCAGGGCCTCTGCAAGGGCATGGGAATAGTGTCTGCCCCAGGGCTCCTGTCACTTCCCCCCCCAACTCCGTGCTTCACCGCTACTGGACGGTCCTACTGCCTGACCCAGCCTTGTTTGGCTGTGGCCCGTGGGGGAAGCGGAGTCTCCTGGGCCCCTGAATGGACATTTGAGCTCAGCAGAAGTGCCTGTGAAATTCATGACTTAGCTACTTTGTGCGTTTTTGCTGTTGTAACAAAAAGGTAATACATTTAGAAGGATTATTGCCTGAATTCAGAAGGTTATCCTAACATTCAGTTTCTAATTCATAATCAAGAAGGGCTGCCTTCCTGTGAGGGGACTGGCAATGGAGGAAGTCTGGAGAGAGACCTGCCCCCACCCCACCCCCCCTTGGCTTTGGGAGGACCATTCACTATGGGATTCCAGGCTTCCGGCCTGACATGGTGCAGCTTTCCCCAGAGGGCACCTTAACTGGTTTGTAAAAAGTCATCTAGCTCCTCAATGATGGGCTTGAAGGCTTTTCCTCTGTATCTTGGTGGTGGCCATGGCTCTGGCAGACAGGGTTGGGGCCACTCCACAGGTGGATGACCTGGGCCCGCGGTGCACTGTTTGGGGTACTGGGTAGGCTCAATCAGGAAGGGGAGAGTCTGAACAGTCAAAGCAGAAGACACTAAACAGTTGTCTCTAAGCAGAACGCAGGCCAATGCTGCATGGGAGGGCGGCGAGGCTGCCCCCTTGAGGGGACGTCGCTTCCCGAGACCTGGAGGCGGCGGGCTGCATGGTGACACTGCTGTCCTATGGCAGGTGGGAGGACCTGAGGGCATCTTGCAGAACGGCGCCGTGGACGACAGTGTGGCCAAGACCAGCCAGTTGTTGGCCGAGCTGAACTTCGAAGAAGACGAGGAGGACACGTACTACACGAAGGACCTCCCAGCGCACGCCTGCAGGTGAGGCCCTGCCTCCTCCCCGCGCCAGGGGCCGCACGGAAAGCTAGGGCCCTGACGCCGGGCGCGCTGTGCTCGGGCCTGCGCGCACACGCCAGGCCCTTCTACTCGGCAGGACGGTGGGCTCAGCACCTTCTGGCACCCCTGATTCTCCCAGCAGATGGGGAAAGGGGCCCGTCTCTCTGCCTTCCTCAGCCCCGGGGCTGTTCCCGGTATCTGCCCCACTCATCAGAGAGAACTCATCACATTGGATGAGCATTTGCGGGCTTATAGGGTAAACAGCAGCCGAGATTTCGCTTACAGAAAGATGACTGTCGGACTCTGTAAAATTCTGCCTCCGATGTGTTCAAGATTCCTGAAAGATTGGGAAGTGAATAGTCAGTGGGTAGACCTGCATGCATGTTGACGAAACTTGGAATTACATCTAGCGCAGGACCCATCCCTTATATTTGGACTTATTCTGGCCTTTTTTGTTACATGCACATGAGAAAATTGAGACCAAAAGAGGTGAAATGATCTTGGTTGGAGCACTCGGCCAGTCATGGCAGCTTTGGACCTGAGCCTCAGCTCAGCCCTGCCCGCCCTTCTGGAGGCTGCCCCCACTTCTGGATGCTGCCCCCTGGGGTCTGCGCTCACCAAGGGACAGAGCCGCCCTTTTCCCGCTCTGTGGGCAGACTTTTTATTTTGGCTGTCTTTTCACTCTCATTTACAGCTGTTTTTGTATATGTGTGAGTGATGTATTAGTGTCCCTGTCATATGCACAGTTGTCCTTGGTCCTGGTGAAGCTACAGCTGGTTGAAGTCTACACAACTTCTGGCCCTCCCAGCTGTCCCCACATGTGGGTTGTGGGGGGGGAAGGTTCCTGGCCGAAGCACATTCTGATTTGAGACTGAGTCTTGGCTTCATACACATACAGAACTTCATGCGAAGCCAGTGTTTTTGTTTTTGGTGTGTTGATTTTCAGAAAAACGAGGCTGGGGAGTGGCGTCCGGGATTTTCCCGATGTGTTCCTTTCTAGCTGATGTCAGTCTGCACCCTGGACCCTCTGCTGCTAGGTCTGAGCCGTGTTCCTGGGAACACGGCGCCCTCTGCTGGAGCATGAACGTAGCGTGGTCACAGCTCACCTTCCCTATACCCAGAGCTACACTCGCTGGTCTCCCTGCTTATAAGTCATGTTCCTGAAATTTAAGGCCATGGGGGTGACTAGGTAACCTTGAGCGTGTTAGGCTCACCTGGCACCTCGAACAGCGCTCACGCCCCACCTGGAAGGGGCTTTTCTGCTGTCTAGGGTGTCTCCGAGGATCTCCACAGGACCCCAGCCGCTTCCTGTGCTCACAGCGCCAGGAAGCCTCTGCAGTTAACTGATTGGGTTTTGTTAGTAGGATCGTTGGGTTTGAGTATGTGTTTAATGAAAAACTTAAAAATGTTGTAAGAGGAAAGAATTTTACATCCTGCCAAATTAAAACCAGAGAGCGAGTGACCTTCCAGCTTTAACTGTTGATGTTTTTACTTTTTTAGTTACTGCGGAATACACGATCCTGCTTGCGTGGTTTACTGTAATACCAGCAAAAAGTGGTTCTGTAACGGACGTGGAAATACTTCTGGCAGGTAGGTATCAGGCCGAGCATGTGTCTTTAATCAAGCTATGTTCAGATTTGTGTGTAAATTATGGAAATGCTGAAGCGAAGCACAATATAAAATCACGCTAACAAACCTGGGTTTTTCCCTCCTCTGTGACGGGTTTAACTTGAAACAGATGGTGGTGTGTGAACGCCTTAATGTATTTACCCTTGATTTATTCTCTGGTTCTTTTTATTATGCAAGTTGGGTTGGCTTAATTCTCCTTCCCAGTTTTTATTTATATTTTTCTGCAAGATGAGCTCCTGGCACACCCGTTCATCTTCATTATGGGGTGCCCGGAGAGGATGTTTCCAAGACAGTAAGGGGCAGCCATGGGAGCTACTTCCTGGGAAGGCTTCCTCCAGCCTGAGCTCATCTGAGTCGTCTCGAGGCTAACACAGGCCAGATCCTGAATCATCAGATTCAATCAAGTTCACCAACCAGAGGCTCTGGGCTCCCTCCTGCTGTTGATCAGCAGCAGCTGTGATGGCCCAGGCTTGTGTTTGGAGGGATGAGAGCAGTGTGGTGCTGATGCTTGGGTTCTAGGGAGAGTCTGTCTAGCTCAAGCACGAGGGTTCCTCGGCTCCTGCTTCTGGCTCATTCCACCGTCACAGCAAGTAGAGTAGCGTGTCAGAGGGATAGGGCGCCAGGTGGCCAGCAAGGGAGTGGCATCTTCTTCTGAGGTTCATGTTTTGGAGAAGTAAAATGATGCAAGTCCACAAGCAGGTTTGTGTGCACGGAGCCTCCACCCGTCCTGTGCCTTCATCAGCTGTGGGCCGGCTCGCACCATCGTGCCGCCTGAAAACTGAGGGTTCAGAAGTGGGTCAGCTCGGAGTTAGATGAGAATTGTGGGGTTCTGAGCAAGGCAAGGAAGGGGGCTGATGTATTTAACAGACTTTAAAGGAACAGCATCTTCAGGGTGACCAAAAGAGATTCACGTCTCCTTTTCAGAATGTTCTGGGCAATTTACGTGTTATCATATTTGCATTAGTTCCTCTCCTGCAGGAAAAGCAATTAAGTAAAAGTTGTCTTAGTTGGCAACTCCAGCTTCCGGTCAGCAGAGCCAAGATCAGGAAAGTGAGGGAAGGGCCTCTAAGAGAAAACAGGCTCAGTCAACCAGCGTTGTGTGCTCTGCGTGAAGCCCCAGTGATAGATGACGGCAACCTGTTGCCTTCAGGAAGCTGCCAGTGTAGTGGGATGAGGTGGGCACAGAAAGAGCAAGAGGAAACCGCTGGTTCTGCTGATATGCTCAGTGGTGGCTCCAGAGAGGAATGGGGGACTTTGGGGGTGCCGAAAGGGACAGTGGTTGGATGACCTGATGAGCTTTGTGGGGCCGGAGTGGGTTAGAATGAGTGTTGGTGTCTGAGCCAAACCTTGCGACAGAAGGGGTTTCCTGAAGTGAAGAGAGTGTGGCAGCAAGGAGTGTCCAATAAAGCCACAACCAGGCTGCAGAGAGCCCGAGGCAGGGCCGGCCCCGCCTATGAGCCCCAGCGAAGCGGGCTTGGCATAGGGCTTGGCATAGTGAGGTCCTGGTTTAGGTGAGCTGTGGCCCAGAAATGAGAACAACAGCAGATCCTGTCCTGCCCATGCCAAGACGGTGGGGTGTCAGAGGGTTCCTTGCCTGCCCTTGTGCTTCCTGAGAGTAGCCCTGAGCCCCCCTACTCGGTATTTTTTACTGTCCTCAGGTTTCTAATACATGTGCTTATCAAGTTTCCTGGCTGGCAGCAAATTAGGAGGAGCTGTCGCTTCTGGCATCCAGCACGGGTCATGAGAAGTGACTTTGGGAGAAGCAGCAGAGAAGCCATGAGGAGCCAGAGGAGCAGGGAAAGGGGCAGCAGCCGGGGCTGATTCAGTGAGACCCGATAACTTGTATTTAAGAAAGCAGAAACTGGAAAAAGAAAAAAAAAAAAGGCAGAAACTATGTGAAACGTGTTAGGAAAGTTTTCCTTAAAAATGGTTCAAGTTGGGTTGACTTTTGCACTCAGTGGGGAGCCAGTTCTGGGGCTGGCTGGTCCCCTGGGATGCCAGATGGATGAGGTGTGACCGCCCCTGCTAATGGACCGTGAACGGTACCGGAACTTTTAACGGGGGCTCGAGAATTGGAAGTGGTGAAAAGCCAAACCTCGGGTGTTAACTATTTATCATTTCCTGGTTTCAGCCACATTGTAAATCACCTTGTGAGGGCAAAATGCAAAGAGGTGACTCTGCACAAGGATGGGCCTCTGGGGGAGACGGTCCTGGAGTGTTACAACTGTGGCTGCCGGAACGTCTTCCTCCTCGGCTTCATCCCCGCCAAGGCCGACTCGGTGGTTGTGCTGCTGTGCCGGTGAGGAACCCTCATTTCCGGGGGGCTGCTGTGCCTCAGTGGAACTCTGACATGCTTTCAGAGGGTTTCTGCTGACTGGCACGGGGTGTGAGGACATTCGGAGGTTGGGCGTGTTGGAGAGCTGGGAATGCTGAGTACCTCTCAGGGTGTGTTCTGGTTAAGTCATAAAAACAATTCTGTAAAACCGAAGACTGTTCTGAGTTTTAAGAGTTCAGAGCTCAAGTGTGTGGGGAGATGCGATTTATTACTAACAATTGAAAGGTAATTTGATCACATTATAAGACGCAGGGACAGGCACTTGGGGGTGAAAGGTAAGCCTGGGGTGCAGGTCATCGTCATCTTGGCTCTCCTGCCCTTGGGGCTTCCACAGGCAGCCCTGCGCTAGTCAGAGCAGCCTCAAGGACATCAACTGGGACAGCTCGCAGTGGCAGCCCCTGATCCAGGACCGCTGCTTCCTGTCCTGGCTGGTCAAGATCCCTTCAGAGCAGGAGCAGCTGCGCGCTCGGCAAATCACCGCCCAGCAGATCAACAAGCTGGAGGAGTTGTGGAAGGTGAGGCCTGCTGAGAATGCAAATCTGCCTCAGCACCAGTTTCCTGGAGACGGTGGGGTGCGGTGTCTTCAGAAATAGGAGATTCTGGAAGTAACTGCAAGAGACTGCAGCCTCTACCTGAAGGGGCCCTGACACGAACTGGCCCAGGGCAGCTGTGGGTGGATGTGTCTCTGGGCCTGAGTAGACAGGACTATGAGTACACTTTAAAACCTCCCTGGGCTGGGCCTGCCTGATGGCTCAGGTGATTGGAGCGCCGTGCTCCTAATGCCAAGGTTGCTGGTTCGATTCCCACATGGGCCAGTGAGCTGCGCCCTCTACAGCTAAGATTTGTGAACAACTGGGCTGTCGTGAGTAAGCTGGAGGTTAGCATGGGCTGCTTTGTGCTACCGTGTGCTGCCATGAGTGGTCGGCAGCCTGTGTGGTCGGCAGCCTGTGAGAGCTGCTCTGAGCTGCTGTGAGCGGCCAACCAATGACTGGCAACCGACTGCCTCAACCGGCGGGGGGTGGGGGGGGAGCGCAAGGCTCATAACACCAGCACGGGCCAAGGAGCTGTGTCCTACCCAACTGGACTGAGAAACAACGGCTGGAACTGGAGTGAGGTGGAAGACAGGGGGGCGCTAAAAAGTCCTCCCTAGGCCTGTGACATGTCTGAGCCAGGGTGACACCCGGTTGGGGGTGAGCATTTAGTGGGGAAAGGGATCTGGGTCCCAAAGGTCAGAGACACTCAGCCCAGAGCAGCCGAATGACTGAAGGGGAGTGGGGCCCCCAGGTCTTGTGTGATCTAGTTCTCCAGGGCAGCCCTCCTCTGGTTCTGTCTGTTTATAGTAAAGTTTTAATAACGAGGCTAGAAATTTTAATTAGGGCCCCATATAACCAGAAATCTTAAATGTGAATTTACCCTCACTTTGAGTGCAAGTCAAAATATTTTTCAGGCGTCATCTAGCACTTCCACTTTCCACTTTCATAACTGTTGTCACAGTTGTTTCACGATTCTTGTTTATATCCAGACAGTCCATCTCATGTTCTGTCCCTGCCAGGGAAGAGCGCATCACCCTATTGGTGCAGTAGAAGATCAGGAGGAAATGGGGAGGTGGGCCTTCCTCTGTTCACACAGCCACAGGAACCGGTGCTCTTTCTGGCATCCTGGAGGAAGTGTTGTTCAGGGACAGGCGATTGTGGAGGGCGCAGCCATTTGATGGTACACCTGGGCTGTCATCACCAAGACGCCCTTGTTGCTGTAACCCTGTGGAGGGGGTGGTAGGAGCAGCAGTGGAAGGAGGAGCAGGCAGGTGTCCAGCTCCCTGTGCCATGTGAACTTCCCCAAACGAGGGCTTCCCCGCGGGGTGGACACCACCGACTGCCAGACACCCTTCCCTGCGTCAGCCCAACGTCTGCTTGTTCAGAGAAGTGCTGGGTGTGCCCCGTTCCTCCGGTGATTGTTGAGCTTGCATGCAGCTCATTTCTTACACGGGTAAACCGGGATGAACTCGATGCTGTTCTTGTCTTCCAGGAGAATCCTTCTGCCACCTTGGAGGACCTGGAGAAGCCAGGGGTGGATGAAGAGCCCCAGCACGTCCTCCTGCGGTACGAGGATGCCTACCAGTACCAGAACATATTCGGGCCTCTGGTCAAGCTGGAGGCTGACTACGACAAGAAGCTGAAAGAGTCCCAGGTGATGTGGCGTGGACAGGAGGGAGTGGTCATTCTCACGTCTCTCCTGATGTCTGGGGAGGGCAGCTTTCCCTGCAGGCTGCCGATGCTGTCCGCGGCCCAGGCCGAGTGAGTCTGGAGCAGTGCACCGAGGGCAAACGCCCCGTCACAGGCCTAGACGCCGGCCATGTGCTGAGTTTAATTCCAACAAAAGTCCCTTGCAGTTCAGTTCGCAGCCTTTGCCCACAGCCACAAGTGACAGACCCGAGGAGCCAAGGCACACCAAGGCTGTACCTTGTTCTGGTCCCACGAAGAGCGTGTCTAGGAAGGACGAGACTCGGCGCTCAGGGCCATGTCCTCAGCTGTCCGCTTCCTTTCTCTCTCCGAGGACCTCCAAGAGCAGATGTCGAGTAGGGAATCCTGGCCGACTTAGTGCAGGTTCTGGGGGTCCTAATGGCTTCTCTCCCAGAGGGGCGCTTTTTTGGTGGTGCAGGCTGTTGGGTGCCGCTCTCTGCAGCGTGACGTCACAGCTCATGAGGTGGCCGTAGGGCACACGCCTATGGAAACCCGGACCCAGGAGTCCAGGCCATGTCTGGGTTGTAGGCTAACGGGGCTCTTATTTTTCATGTGCTCAGACTCAAGATAACATCACGGTCAGGTGGGACCTGGGCCTTAACAAGAAGAGAATCGCCTACTTCACTTTGCCCAAGACTGACTCTGGTAATGAGGATTTAGTCATAATTTGGTTAAGAGGTGATTTTAAGTTTTAAAATATTTGTGACCATAAGTAGCATTAAATTCCTAGTTTCTCCCTTGTAAAGTGTCCCCTTAATTTGAACTCTTCCTGGTGGCCACGTCGGCGCGTGTTGACAACGCTAACTTTCTTGCTCCTTCCCCGGAAGACATGCGGCTCATGCAGGGCGACGAGATATGCCTGCGGTACAAGGGCGACTTGGCGCCCCTGTGGAAAGGGATCGGCCACGTCATCAAGGTCCCTGATAGTATCCTTCATGTGACAAAAGGCTGGCAAAGGCGAGCTGTGTGTGGGTCACTGTGGAGACCAGTCCTGGGGCCTCGGGGGGAGGATGGCCATGGCTGGAGGGGCCCCTCTGAGTCATGTTTGTTTCAAGCCCCTGAGCCGTTTCTTCCCGCCCCTTCCGCCTCCCCCTCCCCCCTCTGGTTCAGGCCATCGTTTCTCAGTCTAGTTGTGTAGGAACACACCTCCCCGACCCGTGCTGATATCAGGAGCCTCGCGCTCCCCCCGGCTCAGGCAGTCTGTCACCACTTATCGGTCAGCTGCCTGCGGCAGCTCACGGCAGCTCTTGCCGGCTGCCGGCCACTCTGGCCACCGGCTGTTCATTGCGG
Organism: Rhinolophus ferrumequinum; assembly: GCF_004115265.2. Lineage (NCBI taxonomy): Eukaryota > Metazoa > Chordata > Mammalia > Chiroptera > Rhinolophidae > Rhinolophus > Rhinolophus ferrumequinum. The sequence continues at coordinate 51,471,280 of NC_046301.1, forward strand.
CACAAGGTAGCCCGCGGCAGCACTCAGCAGCCTGCGGCAGCTCACGGCAGCCCGGCTCCAGGGAGAGCTGTTGTTTACAGTCTTAGCTGTGGAGGGCGCAGCTCACTGGCCCATGTGGGAATCGAACTGGCGACCTCGGTGTTCAAAGTTCAACGTTTCAACCACCTGAGCCACCAGGCCGCCCCCCCCCCTTTTTTTTAAGGCGGGCACAGCTCACAGTGGCCCATGCGGGGATCAAACTGGCAACCTTGGTGTTAGTACCACGCTCTAAGCAACTGAGCTCACCGGCCGCCCCCACTGAGCCGTTTCTTCAGGTGGACTCTGAGGGTTCGCCATTTATATGAAACTGATAGGAGCGCTGCTTTGCCGGGAGCCAGGTGCTTTGAGCTCTGCGCCTCAGGACTCTTGGGAGTTCACATGTGGAGCCCAGGTTCTGGACGTGGTGGCTCCATCCTGGCATCCAGGACAGTGCCCCGGGCTCAAAGGGTAATTGGGGTCGGGGGAGCTGGCTGCAGGGGACACCGACACCACGGGCAGAATCTGTCGGAATGAGGGGCTCACTGGCTGAGTTTTCACCTTTTGGCGCAAAGGAGGGTTCTGTCTCAATAACCAAGTGAGGTTATTGACCAAGGGCCCCTCAGAAAGGGAAAGCAGCTTGTGACAAGGATGCACCTTAACTCAGCGGTACAGATTATGGCGATGAGATCGCCATTGAGCTGCGGAGCAGTGTGGGTGCGCCTGTGGAGGTGACGCATAACTTCCAGGTGGATTTCGTGTGGAAGTCCACCTCGTTTGACAGGTGTGTCCGCCTTTGCTGCCACCTCTGCCTCTAGATGATTCTCTCATCCCAGGCTCAGGGCTTCCCACCCGCCCATGTGAGCGTGTGGCCAACCCGGTGCTTCCCCACAGGATGCAGAGCGCACTGAAGACCTTTGCCGTGGATGAGACCTCCGTGTCGGGTTACATCTACCATAAGCTGCTCGGCCACGAGGTGGAGGACGTGATCATCAAGTGCCAGCTACCCAAGCGCTTCACGGCACAGGGGCTGCCCGACCTCAACCACTCTCAGGTTCTCACTGTGCTGGGGGTGGGAAGCGCTCGGCCTGCAGAGCTGCGAGGTGGGGACTTGCCGGGCATCTGGACCCCTAACAGCTGCTTGTATCTGAAGGTTTATGCCGTGAAGACTGTGCTGCAGAGACCGCTGAGCCTGATCCAGGGACCGCCAGGCACGGGGAAGACAGTGACCTCGGCCACCATTGTCTACCACCTGGCGCGGCAAGGCAATGGGTAGGGGTTAGCAGGCCGATGTGCGGGACGTCCCGGCGGGTGACCTGCTCGCTGCGTTATACATTGTTGGTATTAGGTCTGGCTTCTGTGGTTGCTTTTAACAAGCCAGCCTGCTGTTCTCCAAGGCAGCATACGTGCTGTGCACGCCTCGGGGCTTGGAAAGTCTTCACCCTGCGACGGGGGTGAGGACGTGGGTCTATTATTGGCAGCACAAGTAGAATGAAAACTCAGGGCAGGAAGCTCCAGACTCACTGGGTTTTAAGCTCCTTTCACATCGTGCTTTCATACCTGGCTTTCATCTTACGTTTGAACCCGCTCCACTGCCTGGGATTCAAAACAGTAGTAGGCTTGGCTACTTAGCATTTCCTGAATCTCCTCTGGGTGAGCACTGACATGTTTGTTCGCCTTCTATTGAAGGCCTGTGCTCGTCTGTGCTCCAAGTAACATAGCTGTGGATCAGCTGACCGAGAAGATCCACCAGACGGGGCTGAAAGTGGTGCGGCTCTGTGCGAAGAGCCGCGAGGCCATCGACTCGCCGGTGTCGTTCCTGGCCCTGCACAACCAGATCAGGAATATGGACAGGTGGGTGCCTGACGAGAGGGAGGCGCATCTCCTCTGCGTGACCCTGGCACACGTGCCTCCATGCCCACTGACGTGCCCCCGTGCTTCCAGCATGCCAGAGCTCCAGAAGCTGCAGCAGCTGAAGGACGAGACCGGAGAGCTGTCATCTGCTGATGAGAAGCGGTACCGGGCCCTGAAGCGCACGGCTGAAAGGGAGCTGCTCATGGTGAGGGCACACAGTGGCACGTTTAGTCAGATGGTTCCCTGCTTTCGGACAAGACCTTGGATACCCTACTTGATTTGCCTTCTCTGCAATCACACAGACATGATTTTTAAGTGGTGTCCGCTCTCTGCCAGTCTCCCTGCTGCTGGGAGCCCCAGATCCTGGTCCAAACCCCCGGAGTGGGTCTGTTCTTTCACGACAAAGTGACCAAAAATGGATCCCAGCTCCATGCCTGTTCCCCGGCTCAGCTCTGCCCCTCAGAAGCTGTCTCAAGCCCCGAGCTGTCTGTGCTGGGAGGTTTTCTCCACTGAAGCGCAGACACTTAGGATCTCAAAAAAGTTGGTGTCACCGCAACCTGGACAATGGATGTTGTCAGGGCGGGACTGCTAGTTTAAATGGTTGTCAGGAGGGTGGGGACCAGAGCAGTGTCCTGTCCGTGCTTTTTGGGTAGTACCTGCTAACAGGTACTATGCGTGTCCCTGATGCTCACGTGATCTCTTCCTTAGAACGCAGACGTGATCTGCTGCACGTGTGTGGGCGCGGGAGACCCCAGGCTCGCCAAGATGCAGTTCCGCTCCATTCTAATCGACGAGAGCACCCAGGCCACTGAGCCGGAGTGCATGGTCCCTGTGGTCCTCGGAGCCAAGCAGGTGGGCCACGCCACGTATGGTGGCCGTAACTTGGAAACTGGTGTGCGCTTTCTCTTGTTCCGATTCTGTGTAATTCTTAATACTGTGAGGCTGTGTGACGCCCTGGTAGGGATGCTTGGCGGGCCCTTTGAGGGGGTCTTTGAAGGGTGGGTGCTGCACAGAGTGCCTCTGTTTGGGTCCCGAGAGCATGTATGAATGTGTTTCATGTCTGTGGCGGGCAGTTTTCCCATGTATCTTAGCACTGGAATTCATGTGGCTGGGTGGTTCTGTGGACCCTGGGCCCCTTAGTCCCCTGTAAGGCGACGTCTAGGCTACTTCATGCCTGAGCTGCTCACCCGTATGGGCCTCTCTTCGTAGCTGATCCTTGTGGGTGACCACTGCCAGCTGGGCCCCGTGGTGATGTGCAAGAAGGCGGCCAAGGCTGGGCTGTCCCAGTCGCTGTTTGAGCGCCTGGTGGTGCTGGGCATCCGTCCAATCCGCCTGCAGGTCCAGTATCGGATGCACCCTGCACTCAGCGCCTTTCCTTCCAACATCTTCTATGAGGGTTCTCTGCAGAACGGAGTCACTGCAGGTAACGCTCGTGGGGGAGACGGATGAAACTTGCCATGGTTTCCTTCCTGAGTGGCCTTACCTAGCGACCACTTACGTAGTAGGTGCAGGGGCACCTCGGAGAGGCACAGTGGTCAGCAGGACATCATGTCCACTCGGGAGTGTAGGTGCCTTGGGGGGTGGGCATAGTCATGGAATCACTAACGAACACTCACCCTCAGAGCGCGTCACGCAGCCCAAGGAACAGGCAGTTCTCAGAGCCCGGGCCCTGAGGTCCACAAGATGGGGGTAGGGTGGGGAGAGACGCCTTTCGTAGTGACACCGAGGCGGCATGTGACCGTCACCGCTGACACACACTGATGGTACAGAAGCAGCAGCGCTGGAGGCCAGTGGGGCCTCGCACAGATCTGGACGGTGCCACCAGACTGCCTCACAGTTGGCGGCAAGTGGCATTCTAAGTGTATGTCCACGCGACACTGGTGGGTGTGCAAGGTGCTTGAAGGAAGGGCTCACAGACGTATGGGTTGTTCAGATGGCGGGTACTTGGCAGCCGTTTCCCTGAAAACCAAGCTTGTGGCTTCAAGGAAAACAACGCAGTATTTATCACCAGTGATGAAATCTGAGGATTCAATGAAAATTAGTATTTCAGAAAACTCACGTCCCCTGGCATGAGCTGCCCGAGTGTCCCTGTTGCTGAGTGGTTTTTCTGATGAGATCACGGTAGTGACAGCGTCTGTGAGGGGAGTCAGTAGGCACTTCTCATCCCCGCGGCCAGCTAGTGTTGCATCGTCACTCGGGTCACATGCAGTCCTGAGTGCAGGGCCAAGTAGAAAGGCTGTTGTCCCGGATCTCTAGGGTGCCTCCCATCCCGCTTTAGTGGAGAATTGGGTGAATCTGTAAAGGCTATAAAATGTGTCACTGCCTCACGGGACACAGTGTGCAGTGGCAGATCCAGTGAGCCAGATAGCATACATGGCGAGTTGCACAGATTGACTAAGTTTACATTTTAGTGGAAAATAATGGTACTTTTTTGTTTAAAAAAATTTTTTTTAAGTTAATATGTCATGGGCTTATTTTTATTTTTTCTTTGTATTTTTTTCCTCTTTATAATGGGCTTATTTCTAAATGAAGTATAAATTTTCAGGTTTTAAAATACAGTGAATATCAGTAGGTTCAACCCACAGAAACAGAGTTTTTTTGACTTCTCAACTCTTCAGAGTGTAAAGGGGCTCTGAGACCAGCGTTGGAGAACCGCTGATTTAGTGTGTCATTCGTTCCAGCGGCCATGTCGACCTTGTCTCGCCCCACTTAATAGATAAGGCCAGCAGCACGCTCAGCCAGGACTCCGCAGCTGCTGTCCTGGGTGGGCCTGTGGGAGAGGCCATGACTGCCATCACCACGACACTTAGAACGCTGCTGGTCCGTCAGGTGGTGAGGCCAGGCCGCGAGGAGCTCGTTTGTGATTCGCTGACACGGTTGGCACTTCTGGGAAAGCCACTCACTACTTAGCGCTGGTTCAGGGACTGACGGTGGTTCATTGCTGTGGCATCAGTGCCCAGCACGTAGATACCGTGTTTCCCCGAAAATAAGACCTAGCCGGACAATGAGCTCTAATGCGTCTTTGGGAGCAAAAATTTATATAAGACCCGGTCTTATATAAATAAGACCCGGTCTTGTATAATATATACAATATAACCCGGCTATAATGTAATACAATGCCGGGTCTTGTATAATATAAGACTGGGTCTTAACATTAATTTTTGCTCCCAAAGACACATTAGAGCTGATTGTCTGGCTAGGTCTTATTTTGGGGGAAACACGATAGTACCCAATTGTATATTTTTTAAATTTACTAAAGTGTAAAGAAGTACCCAAACCCTAAGTGTCCAACTTAGTGACTTTTCACTACATGAACATAGCTGTGTACAGAAGCTGACCAGCCCCCAGGAGCCCCGTCAGCCTTGAGGTGACCCCAGGGTGGTGCTGGGGTCCACCCACACCTACTGACAAGGTGTCCTGACAGCTTTTGGCAGGACAAACTCACAGAATTTGGCAGGTGCTATAGACCAGCCCCAACCCCAGTGGGTGGTTAAACCTTTGCCAGCAGCCCCTGGGCTAACGGGCCACCTCACTCAACGGCCTCGGTCCTTGTTTGAATGACACAGACGAGCGATGGGCTGTTGGGATGCAGAAAAACCGGTTTCCTCACTGCTCTGTCGGTTACATGCAACTCTTCCCGTGTGGACCGTGACAGGACATGTCGCTCAACAGTGTCTTCTACAAAAGCTGGTTGTAGGGGCTTCTGTGTCCTGTGAGGACAGTAGTAAAGCTTCTAGAAGGAAACTATCTTCGTGACCCTGGCGTAGGCAAAGTTTTCTTGAACAGGTCGCAGAAAGCACTGACCAGTGAGACGTGTTCAGGGAGAGAGCAGCTGTGTCCCTGAAGCACAGTCGTGTGCACACGTTCGCTCAGTCCTGCCCTGTTGGGCAGGGTACCCGCTTGGGTGGCCTGTGACTGCGCTTCCATCATGGGAAGTATTGACTCTTGCCTCCCTGATGGCAGCGGATCGTGTGAAGAAAGGGTTTGACTTCCAGTGGCCCCAACCTGATAAGCCGATGTTCTTCTACGTGACCCAGGGCCAGGAGGAGATCGCCAGCTCGGGTACCTCCTACCTGAACAGGTAAGCAGAGGCTCGCCCACCCCGGCAGCTGGCTTCAGTGGCAGCCTGGCCAAGCAGTTGGTCAATGGGGAGAGCTGACACTGCCCTCCTCCTCACCCCGTTTTGTTCAGGCTCCTCAACCCACAGCATGTTCCCCTCTCACTTGTCATTGTGGTTTTCATGTTGAGTAGAGTTTCTGTGCCCAAGCGGGTGTGCCCTGCCGAGGGCACAGCTGCCCCTGTGCGTCCCCAGCCTCGGGCCTCAGGTCTCGGGAGCCCCCAGTTGCAGCCCAGGAACCGAATGCTTGGTTTCCTTAGGACGGAGGCTGCAAACGTGGAGAAGATCACCACGAAGCTGTTGAAGGCGGGCGCCAAGCCAGACCAGATTGGCATCATCACACCCTACGAGGGCCAGCGCTCCTACCTGGTGCAGTACATGCAGTTCAGCGGCTCCCTGCACACCAAGCTCTACCAGGTGCGTGCCAGGCCGCTGCCAGGCCCACCTGACCGCTGGCTGGGAGGGTGGCGTGTGCATGTGACCTGTGTTTCCGCCCGAGTCCTGCACCTCTATTCCAAGGATCGGGAACGTGGACCACTATTCGTGCGTAAAAGTGTTTTTCTCAAGATAGTTTTCAGAGCAAAACTGAAAACAGCTCCAGCACTGATCAGTAGGTATGGTTCGTGCCGCTGAGTAGTGGATGTTCTCTAATCATGAGAACTCTGTCCACTCCTCTGTCAACACCTGGGTAAAATGTCCAGGTGTGTCTGTCCGGAGGGTGATGGACAGCCTCCTAACAGTTAGTTCTGTAGTCATTTCTCCACGTAGAAATGAACCAAAATGCAAGCTAACGACTCTGATGATGACACATGGTTTCTGTTCTGTTAACTGGGAAACACCGCAGGTTTTCTGACGAGCCTGTGTGCTTTATTAGGGGGACACATTACCGAGATTAAAAAGACAAAGTAGGAAGGCAAAGAGAGAGGGGCTGGGGGTCAGGGCTGCTTGCGGGGGTTTGATGGTGCGTTTGGACATGCTTTGGGCAGCCTAGGAGTCCTTGAGGGCAGCCTGCTGGCTCATGGGGACCATGTTTGTCCTGCAGGAGGTGGAAATCGCCAGTGTGGATGCGTTCCAGGGGCGCGAGAAAGACTTCATCATCCTCTCCTGCGTGCGGGCCAACGAGCACCAAGGCATCGGGTTTTTAAACGACCCCAGGCGGCTTAACGTGGCCCTGACCCGAGCACGGTACGTGGGCCTTGCGGGCAGCAGTTGCCTCCCTCCTGCCTCAGGGCCCTGCAGGGGAACTTTCCCTTGGGGACTGGCCGTGGGGGATTCTCGTTGCCTGGTCCTCTGGTGACCAGTCCTCACGTCCCAGCTGCACTTTGGCTGGTGGCACAGGGTGTGTGTTGGGGGTACTTCACCAGTGCCCAAGGTCCAAGGGCTACAGTAGCAATTTAAAAGGAAGGGTTCACCCGCGAGTTGTCTTTGTTTCTCTGTCTTGATGGTTTTCTGTGGCCTTGGTCTCACAGACAATGTCATTCTCGGCTCTTCTGAGCTGAGATTCAGACCCAGTGGGGGAATATGTCCCTGTCAAGTTGTTGAACTCACAAATCTAATGTTTTGGTCCATCTCCTTTTTGGCTCTGGGATGTAACTGCTCTGAAACCGTGGTGACAGCGGAAGGGACCTGAGAACAAGGTGGCCCCTGTGCTGCCCCTGTGACAGCGGGAGGTTGGGCTCACATTCCTATGTCAGTTCCTTCCCCGTGCAGGGCACTTGGTTTTCAGTTACCCCTTCCTGTGGTCCGCTCTTGTTAGGTGGCCAGCATGGCGGGGCCGTCTCCCCAACACAGCTGGGTGAGGGTGAGCACCCACAGAAGCTAGGCCAGGCTTGGGCGTCAAGTTGTGTGTCAGGGTCCGCAAGGTGGCCCAGGAGGCCAGCTTGGTTGCAACAAGGAGACTAGTCTCTGAGTCCACCTGCCCACAGAGGTGTTTTGTCATCTGAGCTCCTAGAAATCTGCCCCCAGATAAACTGAGTGTAGTGTGAAGAGCTTGCAGGGTGGCCTCAGTGCCAGGCACTGGGCAGGGAGACAGGCTGGCCCCCAGGGACTTTGGACTGACGTTTTGAGTTCGGCCTCAGACTGTTCTGCATGGCATTGGCTCACTGTGCGGCCCGAAGCACTGTGCTCTTTGCACCCACTCCTTGCAGATACGGGGTCATCATTGTGGGCAACCCGAAAGCACTGTCCAAGCAGCCACTCTGGAACCACCTGCTGAACTACTACAAGGAGCAGAAGGTGCTGGTGGAGGGGCCCCTGAACAACCTGCGGGAGAGCCTCATGCAGTTCAGCAAGCCCCGGAAGCTGGTCAACACCATCAACCCTGTGAGCGCTGGCCGTGGGCGGGGGGGGGGGCAGGGCCAGGGCCCCTTTGTCCTCGCGCCCACATTCCGGCGCGCGGCTGGCAGCGATGGCCAGTGCGGCCTGTGGCGAGCGTGCACGTGTCAGTGTGCGCAGGAGCGGTGCGTGCTGCTGGCCTGTGTGCGCGGAGCCCTGCACACCAGCGTCCTCAGGCCTTTCTGGCCTGGGCCTTCTAGGTCCGCTAAGTCCTGGGCGCGTCCAGGAATCTGGGTAGTCAGGAAACCTTGTGAGCCAGGGGTGCTCTGGGGGGCTCAGTGCTGCTGAAGCCGAAGCCAGAGCTCAAGTGTTGAGCATCAAAGATCGCTTGGTCGTTTAAAAAGGAGTGGGATTCCTCACCTACTTACACTCTCCGCAGGGAGCCCGCTTCATGACCACAGCCATGTATGATGCCCGGGAGGCGATCATCCCAGGCTCCGTGTACGATCGGAGCAGCCAGGGTGAGTGTGCCCGGGGGGCGTGTTGACCCTTCCCACGCCTGCACTGCCTCTGTCCACAGAGACTTGCCTGCTGAGTCGCTTCTCAGCTGCTCTTCTGACATCAAAGAGTTGGTCTTTGGCAGTTTCTAAAAACAAGGTGTTTTAAACAACACAGCTCTTCCTGTTGTCCCGGTGCCCCAGCCTACCCTGTGCTCCCCTTCTCAGTGGGAGGTCACACTCTCAGCTCCTCCAGGCGGTCAGGTTTCATTCTTCCCGAAGCTTCCACTTGCTCTGTCAGACTCAAAGTGGGGTGCGTGTCCTCGTCTCCTGCGTGGGGGCTCTGTATCCTAAGGCTGGGCCTGGTTCCTGCTGCCTGAGCCAGTTTGTACAGTTTCTATTCATCCCCCAGGTCCCTGCCTGCGGGGACCCTTCCCCACTGCAGCCCCTGCAGAGGCTGTCAGCGCGACCTGCTCGTGCTTTACCTTGGGCTTCGTTCCCTCGTGTGCTCGCCATCCGTCCTGAGGGGACGTGGACCCCCGCCCCTCCTGTCACAGCCCCCTTTTCCTGACCCTGTATTCTGCTAGTCCCTGAGCTCAGATTGGAAATTGTGCTCTAACCACAAACCTCTCATCACCACCTCCAGTGAGTCGCCCTGTAGCTGAGGGTGTTGGCAGGTCTTCTCCCTGAGTCCCCGGGGGCCGACCCAGAAGCCACACTCCAGGCGCTGGCCCCAGACCTTTGTCTTCAGTAGATCCACTGGTCTGAGGAGTCGAGGCGTTCTCTTGCATTGTGCTGTGTGTATGGGACATCGGAAATATATTTTGGCACAAAAGGACCTTTTTTATTTGACGTGCTGTGTGGTGGTTCTCAATTTCTTGGGTCCCTGTAGCAGTGGTTGTCAGAATCCCCTGGAGAAATGAGTTTCCTGGGCGCCAGACCCCAGTGGGTTGAGAGGGGCATGACTGAGAATCGGCAGCGGTCTGGTCTGCGGTGGGGCACCCCAGGAACCACAGGTAGAGCAGTGACGGGGGACAGCGTCCCACTGTGGGCAGAGCAGCTGACTGGGGGCGGGCAGCAGGTTCTCGGGACCCCGTGGGGGACACGCCGTCCGCGCTGTCTTGCAGGCCGGCCCTCCAACATGTACTTCCAGACCCATGACCAGCTCGGCATGATCAGCGCGGGGCCCAGCCACGTGGCTGCCATGAACATCCCGATCCCCTTCAACCTGGTCATGCCGCCCATGCCCCCCCCAGGGTACTTTGGGCAGGCTAACGGGCCGGCTGCAGGTGAGCAAGCCCCGGCCTCGGAGCTCGCGCGCTTGGCGTGAGGCACGGACAGCCTTCAAGGACTGGAACCCTGGACGCTGTCTTTCAGGCCGGGGCACTCCAAAAGGCAAGACGGGTCGTGGCGGACGCCAGAAGAATCGCTTTGGGCTTCCTGGGCCCAACCAGACCAACCTACCCAGCAGCCAGGCCAGCCAGGACGTGGCGTCCCAGCCTTTCTCGCAGGGCGCCCTGACCCAGGGCTACATCTCCATGAGCCAGCCTTCCCAGATGAGCCAGCCCGGCCTCTCCCAGCCTGAGCTGTCCCAGGTGAGCCAGCCCAGGGCGCCCTCCCCACGTATGCCAACTCCCCTGACACCCCAAACGACGTGGAAGGACGTGACTGCCCTCAGCAGTGGGACTCATCCTCCCGTGACAGCGCCCTCCCAGTCCCAGGCAGCTGGTCTGGGTCACCTGTCTGCTGAGGTAATCCGTGTGCATTTCCTGCTGCTCAGGCTTGAGGACCAGGTTTCCGGATTCTTCTCTGGGCTGGGGGGTCCTGGACACGGAGCCGGTTCTCGAGGCTGCGAGGACATGTGACTGGCGGCTCACCTTCCCAACCATGTCTTTCAGGACAGTTATCTTGGCGATGAGTTTAAGTCCCAGATCGATGTTGCGCTGTCACAAGATTCCACATACCAGGGGGAGAGGGCCTACCAGCACGGCGGAGTCACGGGGCTGTCCCAGTACTAGAAGGCAAGCCCGCCCCCCGGGGGTGTCACCAGGTCCTGCACTTGTGGGAACACTCAACACATGGGGGGAGTCTCCAGTCCCGAGGGGCCAGCTCGTCCTGTGACCTAGCACTTCAGGTCCCTGTGCCTCTGCTGCATCCTGCCCATGGCACATCCTCTGCTGAGAGTCCTGGAACTCCTGAGAAAGGCGGGTGTGGGGGTCCATAGCCCCCCGGGTGGGCAGGGCGGAGGACATACCCTTTGCTCTGACTGGCAACTCATGAGGGTGACGGAGGTCCCAGCCCCAGGTGCGCAGGGCACTTCTGCTAGAGGTGCCTCTAGGTGCCTGTGAGGGCCCTGCTGTGTGCCAAGAAGGGGGGTGCTGGTGCGCTGGAGGAGGCGCCAGTGTTCACAGGCTCTCGCCTCAGCCCTCAGCAGCCTTCTCCCCCTGGGTGGGGAGTCACTGGTCTGGGGGCTGTCCAGCACCTGAGGTCCCATTTCACAGGTGAAGATACAGGTGCACCTTGGGGTGCGGAGAAAGCCCCTTGCCCTTCAGGTGCCGGCCGGTTCCCGTGTGACGGCCTCATGCCTGCCCTCCCTTCCCACAGGTGGCGGCAGAAGAGCTAAGCTACGTGGCTTAGTCCATCAGCATCTTATTCTGGGTAATAAAAAATAAAAATCAATGGATACCTGTTTTCCACTGCTAAAACTGAAGCACCACTGTGAGCGACAGGAGAGGGAGAGGATCACCCGAGAGAGAGCAGCCCGAGGTAGCAAGTGCCCACTGCTGGCATCGCGGCGAGGAGACGAGAGGGAGCGCGGAGCTGGGGCCGGCCCGCCCGCGAGCCCTGCAGCCGCTCGCCACGGAGGCCCCGCTCGCCGCATCCACACCGGGTCTGCAACCAGGCGGAGGGAGGAAGACCCTCATCTCAGAGTAGCCCTTTCCTCTGTTCTTTCTTTCTTTTTCTCTTTTATTGAAAGGGGACTACGTTTTCGCAGGAACAACCCGCGTTTCTGTGCTGAGCAGGCTCCTTGCAGGTGGCAGCTGTGCCGAGAGCCTTGCAGAGGCTCAGGTTTGTCGCGCTGAGACCACGTGGTTACGCTGCCTGTGTTCTGAGAGGGTTTTCATTTAAAGAAAATACTGTGTTTGGGGATTTTCTGTTTGTTTTTTAAAGATTCTTTCAAAGGAGTACTGAAAAATACTTTCCTGAGTTTCTCTCAGATCTTAGTGGTGGACCTGGGAGATGCAAGAAGCTTCCAGAAACAAAGTTTAAAGGAGTCACACGACAAGGTTAGGATCAGCTCCTGTGAGGTAATCATGGAGAGGAGGATTTTTGTTTTCAGTTTAGCTTCCAGTGGCTTCTCCCTGTGCGTCAGGGCAGTGAAGGGGCGCGGCCCCAGCCGATGGGCGGCTCCACGGTCCCTGCTGGACTCCAAGAAGCAAGGCGCTTCCCACGAGCAGCAGACTCGGCTCCCTGCGGGATCCTGGCAGGACTGACCGTGAGGACGGAGGGCAGGAAGGTGGCTGGTCACCGGCCGGTGGCTTCCCCAGAGCCCGTCCTGAGGAAGACGGCAGCCCAGAGGACACTTCCCAGGGACGTGCCCACAGTCACTGTGGCTCAGACAAGCCGAGCACCCCGCCCCCCTTATGCCCACCCCACTCCCACATTTGGAGCCCCTCTACCTGTGGGCACAGCTTCGATGAGGTGGGGTGGTTTCTGCCTTTTTTGGAAAAATGTTTCAGAAATAAGTTGGTTCTGTGCCAAAGGTGCTTGGAGGAGTTGGTCACCTCAGCTGGTACAGGGGCATCGGCCTGGGTCTGTTCTGGAAGTTCTCGTGGCTTGGAGAGCCCCCCTCAGCTCCTTGCACACCATGGGGTGGGGGTTATTAGTCTCTGGTGACCACCTCGGGGACCGTCCCCTGCCTGCCCAGGCCTTAGTAACCTTGACCCCCAGCGTCCCCTGCCCACGTGCCCTTATCCCAAAGCCTCCAGATGCCAGCTGGTACATGGAGAAATGGGGACACACAGGCACCTTTCTTCTGGCAAGGCCTCTTATCCCATTGCTGTAGGGCTTTGGTCCCCTTCTTTGGATAGGCCACCTAGAGGCATCTGGCTTGGATAGGCTTCTGCTGTGCCCCCTACGCCCGCCCCACCCCGTTCTTCTGGAGTGCTCTGCCTCTGTGCTGTTGGCTTTGTTCACCTTCTAGCAGCAGTTACTCTGAGTTTTCCAAATCGAGCGTCTGTACCAAGGCAATGTCACTTCTGATTTTTGGTCAATTTGTTTTAAGCTCTTTTTGTCACCAATAAAATCTTAAACAACTCTTGCATTCACGGGGCTGGATAAACTGCAGGGCGTTGAGAGCACTTGGTCTGGGTGAGGGCTTGGCTGGTTGGGGGACTCGGCCGCCTCCAGGACAAAGCTGAGGTGGGCTGGATCTGCACTGGGGAGCTGGAGAGGGCGCCTCCACCCCTCGGGAGAACAGCGCTTGGGCCTGCCAAGAAGTGGGGGGCATCTCCCAGGGTGCCCTGGCGTGTACGACTGCCTGGAGCTGGGGCTGTAAGGGCAGATGGCCTCTGCGGCCCCCCCGCCGCCCCTTTCCCCACCACCCATAGGATGGGTACAGCAGTTTCCTCCCTCAGCCCTAGGTGACAAGACCCAGACAGCAGCTTGGACCACGCAGTGTTTATTGGGCTCCGCTCCCGTGGGTGACGTCAGCGGCAGCCGCACTCATCCACCACCATGTCCTCGTAGTGCCGCAGGACCACGTTGTCGCTGTTGTCAAAGAAGAGGACAGAGATAGGCGACAGGCGTGCGGGCACACAGCAGGGCAGGCCGGCGGCGCTGGGGGCGGCCGAGTGCATGAGCGCGCGCAGTACAGCGTGGTTGAGTGCGGGTGGCCCGCCGGGCCCAGGCATCGTGGCGGGCAGTGAGCACTGGCCCTGGCAGTAGTTGGCGAGGAAGCCACGCGGCGCGATGACCCAGCGGTGCCAGCCCACCTCGCGGAAACTCACGTAGAGCCGCCGCGCGCGACACGCGCTGCTAGGGCCTCCGCTCACCGCGGCCTCGGCCTCGCGCCGCGGCCGGGCCAGGGGGTGGCACAGGCGTGGGTCGAGGGTCACCAGCAACAGCGAGGCCTCGGCCAGGCGGGCGCAGGCGCCCGGGGCCCGGGGACGCAGCGCCAGTGCCAGGCGGAGGCTGCGCGGCGCCGAGGCGTTCCGGGCCCAGGCGGCGCCCAGCAGCTCCGCGCGCACTGGCGTTTCCAGGGCAGCCACCACCTGGCGGAGCAGCACCGGGCCCACGCCCACGCCCTCGACCGCCCACGCCACGCGCAGCTCCCAGCCGCCCGCCGCACCAGCTTTCGCTTCCGCCGCCTCGAAGCGCAGCTCCAGGCGGGCCTGGCTTGGGAGCTCGGCGGGGTCGACGGCCGACAGATCGAAGACGACGGTCCACTCCGGGCACTGCCCCGCGGCCGAGGTGGGCTCCGGGCTCCGGGCGCGCACACCTGAGGAGGCAGTGAGAGCGCTCGGCTCGCGCTGCGTCCCCACTCGGTGCCCGCCCGCGCGAGACGTCTCGGTTGTGGCCCGGAGGAGGTGAGTGCCTGGGGCTGAGGGCGCAACCATCTGTTATAAGGCGTCAAATGGTGTGAAGGAAGAGGGGAGAGATGGAGTGGGGGCGGGGCATCGTTTGCAAGGAAGAGACGAGCCCAGGGCAGGGTGGCCTGCCTGTGTCGGGGCCTCAGGCAGGGGACAAAGATGAGCGAATGCCTGGGGCCGATTGGGATCCGATGCTGGGCCCGTGGGAAGCAGCAGTGAGGGAGGAGTGGGGGCAGGGCTTCAGCTGCAAGCAGGGGTCCTTGCCCGGTGCAAGGCTGCCTGACCTTGTTGCCACGCCCCCGGGTCCCCGCAGGTGTCCTCGGGGAGGAGAGGATGGAATGCAGGGCCCCAGATTGCTTGTGGGCTGGACGGGGCGGGTGGGTACCCTCGGTGCTGCTGGAGGTTCGTGGCGGGCTGGGGCGCCCACGGGGGTCTCGGCCTCCCAGACCCACACTACTCACCGCGGTCTGGGATGTGGCGCACGATGTTTCCGGCGACCCCCAGCTCCTCCACGTGGCACGGTCGCAGGGTGGCCCCTGGAGGCGTCCATCGCAGTTTCGCCCTGGCCTCCTGGGGGTCCCGGCGGCGGAACAGGCGCCACATGAGGGGGGGCACGGGCCTGTGCTTTGGGGCGCCCTGGGGAGCGTCGCGCAGCCCAAGAGCCTGGAGCAGAGCGGCGGCGGGGCCCGGTGCCATGCGGGCGCGGGCCGGGAGCGGCGCGGGTAGCAGCAGGGCCAGGAGGAGGGGAAGGACGTGGTGGCCGGGACGGCGTAGCGACGGTAGCATCCTCCTGGCAGGCAGCTGCCGGACGAGTGCTCAGGGATCCGGGTCTGGGCGGGGTCAGGGTCCTGGGGGGAGTGGCCGCGGTCCTGATGCTGGGCAGGGACCGACCCCAGGGCAGGTTCTCGGGGGTGCGGGGCAGGGGTCCCAGGAGTGGCCAGGGCCCTGGAGGGGCGGAGCTGGACGGGTCAGGTTCGGAGGTGGGGGAGCGGCGTGGCTGTCCCATGCTGCGAGGTTGGGCGGAGCCGAGTCCTGGGTGACCCCGCGGGAATCGAAGAGTTCAGAAGCGTTTGTCCTTCACCAAGCCGTTCCTCAGCGGCTTCCTGGGGGCCAAAACCGGGCCGGGTTAGCCTGGGGGCCCCACGACTCCGCATACCCTCTGTCCCGCCCGCCCTGCCCTCCACATCCCCTTTCCCAGCCTGGCTCCTTGTCGGGTTCCGCCCCCACAATTAAACCCTCCTCTCCCCTTCCCCCTTCCTTCCCGCCCTGTCCCCCCTGCACCCCCCCCCCCCCCGCAGCTGCTGGAGAGCAAATGCCAACTACCCACCTCTGCCTGAGGTAACCCTATGCCTCAACCTGGATCAACCCTGCCCTTTATCCCCCTCCTCTCCCAGGGAGGCAGAACTGGCCAGAGGCCCCTGCCACAGCCCAGGAAGGCTCACCTGCTCCACTGGCCCTAGCTGGCTCATAGCCCCACCAGGACAGGCTTCCCTGCCCTTCCATTCTCCATCCACTGTCCTGTCTATACCGCTGCAGCCCCTACTTGCCTTCCATGGGTTCAAAACAAGTTACACAAATTTTAAAACTCGAATCAATATGCTAAGTGTCCAGCTGAAGATCCCAAAGAAAGGCCCCTAACTTCTAAATATGCATGATTTGCCTATTTCAAACTTGTACAAAGATGTCTGCAATTTTCCAGAAACGCGACACTTTGAGATCTCTCCCATACACACTGCCGTCCCTCATAATTTCCATTTTCCCTGCAAGTCTCTGGGATTCTGATAGGGAAGGGCCCTGTGTGCCAGGGGTCTGCCCAGGCCGGTGTGACTGGACCTGACAGGGGGTTCTGCCCTGGCTCCTCACCGCCTGTGCCAAAGTTCGGAGTCGTATCCTGTTTGGCTGGCAGGTGCCCAGACAGCATCTCACTGCAGCCTACAGTCAATGACCATTGGCCACTCCTGTCCCCACTTAACGGAAACTCTACACTGTGGTACACAGCGTACCGGTCTCTGTAGTAGTGGGCTCTAGTCTAGTTTACACACAATTTTACTCTTTGTGAGCCAGTAATATGTTCACATTATCTAGACATCAGAAAGCATAGAAAACCCCGTGGGCCAGGGCCACTCCTGGGGGGTAGCCTCACACAGACAACTAGCAGACACCTTTCACATAATGGCATAGACTTTCCTGGAGAAGATTGTCTCGGTCACTTTAATTCATCCTTTCCTTGGGCTGGAGCCACTGGTTGTCCTTTCTGGGAGCACGCATCCCATCCTCGCTGCTTTTCCCTGGGTCACTGCTCATTCTCCCGCTGCGGCTGCCGCCAGCAGGAGGCCGTTATCTGTGAGGATGTAGATAAGACCTATGCGGACCTCCACATGTCCTTTGTCTTCTGGCTTTGCCTGTCTGTCCTTTAGATGAAGCAGAGGCAGGTTCCTGACTTTCTGACTGTTCAATACGTAGTTCAATTGCTAGACGACCCAATGTCTCACATTGGCTCCAGCTGGCGTTCACGGCTTCCACTTCTACACGGACATCTTTGATCCGTAGGAGTTTGCCCTGGGGCTGAGGCGAGAGAATCTCCAGATGGCCACCAAGTGTCCCACTGTGTTCCAACAGTCCTTCCTTCCCTCCTGGTGACCGTTCTTATTTGCTCAAGTGTGATGGATACCGTTCTGTTCCCGCAGTTTTAATTCCTGTGCTTTTATAGTGAGATGATTGCCTTCAGAACCGGTACCGCCGCCCTGCGCCTTTTCATCAGAGCTTTCCTGGTGATTCTGGAGTGTGTTAGCACACGTTTCCAAGTGTCCCTCTCCCCTCAGAAACAGTGTTAGTATTTTTTCCAGGGCAGGGGAGGAGGTGGGAATAGTCTCTCTACGATATCAGAAGTATACTTTTTGTTTCAGTGCACCACTGTGGGGAAAAAGAATGAGGTGAGGGAGAAGCTGGAGGGGAGACGAGGACAGGCGGCGACTCAGGAGGGATTCTGGATGTTTCCTGGAGGAAGGGGGGGCGAGGGGGCTTCCTGAGGTTTCCAAAGGTTTTCTCTCTGAGTTGCCATCAACTGCAATGGACAAATGTTCAGGAGAGGTCGTTTGGGGTGGGGTTGGGGGTTGTTTGGGATATTTTAGAAAAGTGACGTTCCTTTTAGAATGTGAAGCAGACACTGGAGACAGAAGCGCTGAGAACTGCGAGCGGGAGAGGAACTTGGACGTCGGGGTGGATTCAGTGGAAGGGCCCTGGGAGGCTGGCGGGGAGCAGGAAGCACCAGGTGGGGCAAAGGACATCAAGAAGTGGGGAGCAGACTGGTGGTTGCATCAGGGGGCACTGGGTTAGGTGCAGGGGTTTCTTTTGGGGGTGATGAAAAGGTTCTAAAACTGACTGTGGTGATGGTTGTACAACTCTGAATGGAATACATTGTATTCTACAAGGAAAATGGGCAAGTTATATGATGTGTGAATTCTGTCTCAGTAAAACTGTTATAAAAGAAACAATGAAGGGAAGGTGACCCCGGGTTTAGCACTAAGAAGGCTTCAGTGAAGCCAGACAGACGTGGTCTCAGGAGGTGTTGGGAAGCGGACCCTGGAGTGGGGTGCATGTGCGAACAGAGGGGAATGGAGAGTTCTTCCGTAAGGGAGGGGAAGAAGCTGGCCGGGCTGGCGCAGCAGGGTGGAGAGAGAGGGTCTCTCCTTGAGCAGAACATCCTGAGCAGGCAGTGGGTGGACGTGCCTGGCCCTGGCCAGTGGCCTCAGAGGGAGATGGACCGTCCTTTGACGTGGCCATCCTGCCACTCCTGTTTTCTTGAGGACACGGAGGCCAGTTGTCCGTCAAGGGGATGGATGATGGTGACAGCAGTTGGTGGCCAAGGAGAAGGAAGTGAGAGGCACAGGAGAGCAGGCATGCGCACACTGGGTATCGCCGAGGAGCGTCTGGCTCGTGTTGGCACTGCAGTGTGAGCGTGATGTACGGATCGCAGATCTTTAGAGACGGGGCAGCGTCGGAGAACCGGATGTACAAAGCAGTGAGGTGTCATCGGGTGGGTCAGCAGACCCAGAATGGGGTGAGGGTCCCTTGGGGGCTAGTGGTCCTTGTGGCCCCTCAGAGGACCATGCGCTTCAGACCAAGGTGCTGGGTCATGATCAGGGCACAGGGGCCAGCCCTGGGGCTGAACTGGTCCCAGAAGGTGGTCTGTCAGATGACCGGCAGCCCTGTTGTGGGGATGACCAGGAGAGAAAAGAGGGCTAAGCAGGAGTGAAGATGGGGCAGGGCAAGGAAGGGACTGCTGCTACTTGTTCTATGGTTTGTCTTTCATGAATTACTTGCAAGTGGTCTTTCAGTCGTCATTTTCTTACGGAATTTTCATCTACATGGTCTGCGTGATCCTGGTTCTGAGCAATTGAGGTTCCCCCTGTGGCTTGGTGTGGTCAATTCTGAGAAATGTTCCTGTGTTTAAAAACACCTGTTCACTCTGCTTCTGAGCTGCTGGCTGAGCTGCACAGAGCATGGCTTGTCTCCCTGGTCCCGTCTACCCAACGCTCAATGCTGTGTCATGTGCCACGTTCCACGTCAAGTTCTCTTCCTCTCTGGTAGATTTTTTTAAAAAACCCACTCATAACTGTCATGATTATTCATGTATGTTTATTTGGATGCCTACTTGAGATTCTACCCTTGTATTTTGCATTACTTATGCTGCTTTTTCTAACCTTCCTTTTTTGCACTTATTTTGTTGTACCTGTTTTTTATTCCATTCTCTACACCCTGGGAGTATTAACGTAAGTAGCTAATATAGCCTAAAGGTAATAATCTCAAACCTCTTGAAAAATGCAAAGCCCCCAATCCTGTTTCAGTACTGAATACTTCCGTTCTAATTTTTTTCTCTCTCAAATTAGGCATTTAAAATGTTTACTCGATTATATGTCACTTTTTCTTATGATCTGCCTCGAGAGAGCTTTCCTGTTTTCTGACATACAACTTTCTTAGCTTTTGTTCCTGTGGGTGTCCTGTCTCTTGTCTTTAAAGTTGTGTACTAAATTCCTGGTTGCTTGTTACTTTATTTCAGTACTCGAGGTGATACTTTACTCCAGAGTGTCTAGCGTCTCTTGTTACTGTTAGTCTGTCATTGTTTCATAGGTCATCTCCTCTTTTCTGTTTTGCATTTTCATTATGATGTGTTTGGGACATGGATGCCTTTTTATTCATCCTGCTTATGATTGATGTCTTGTCAATTCCTGGAAAGTTCTCAGCATATCTTCTCATATTATCTGTCCACACTTGTCTCCTATTAGAACTCAGCTAGACCTGGTCATTCTTAGAATTCTAGCTGCCATAGTTTCCATCTGTTTTTGCTGCATTCTGGGTAATTTCTTCACAGCTCTCAATTTACTGATTCTCTCTTCAGCTGTATCTAATCATGTGAGCCTTAACCGCGGTAGTAGGTTGAATGGTGGTCTCTGAAAATGTCCTAATTTCTGGAACCTGTGAATGTGACTTTATTTGGAAAAAGGGTCTTTGCAGATGTATTAAGTAAAGGAATTTAAGACAGAAAAGCCAGACAGAAGCAGAAATCAGAGTGATGCAGCCCCAAGCCAAGGAACATCTGGAGTCCCAGAAACTGGAAGAGATAGAAGGATCCTCTCCGAGAGCCTTCAGAGGGAGGGTTGCCCTGCCAACACCTTGATTTCAGGCTTTTGGTCTCCAGAACTGTGAGAGAATCAATTTCTGTTGTTTTAAGTCTGTAGTACTTTGTTACGGCAGCCCCAGGAGAGTAATATAACAGCCAGTGCTGTTTTTGACAGTCTCTCATGCCTTTTATTTTTTAAATAAACTTTTTATTTTAGAATACTTTTAGATTTGCAGAAATGTTGCAAAGATAGTACAGAGAGATCTGGTGTAGCCCTCACCAGCTTCCCGAATGTTAACATCCTACATTTCCATAGTACATTAGTCACCATTAAGAAACCAACGCTGGGACACTGCTATGAACCAAACTGCAGACTTTATTTGGATTTCCCCAGTTTTTCCACGGCTGTCCTTTTTCTGGTCCAGGATTCCACAATGCATTCAGTTCTCTGATCTGGGACAGGTCCTCAGTCTCCTTGGTTTCCATGACCTGACAGTTTTGAGGAGTCCTGACCACCCCATTTTTATACCCAACTGTGCTAACTCTAGCTGTCCTTGGGGAATCGAGTTCTGCTGCTGGTGCTCATGGGATTGGTCATGGCACCATTTCCCCTGACGTCATTTCTGTTCAGAGTTTACGCTCTGCCATCCTAGTGGGAATGCTGGTGGGGTGCCAGGCCCCCAACTCACATTATGCCTGGATATTCTTGGGCAGACAGAGGAGGGAGAACCTGGCGGGGCTGGGGTAGGGCCTTAGGCTCTGCATTTATAAGGACTCTCCACCAGGAGTTCACTGTTCTACAGCAGGAAGAGCTTTCCGATTTTTAGATTTGGCAAGCAGGTGCCTCCCTTGCCCTGCCCTGGAGTTCTCTGAGCCACCACTGCTTCTGGACACTTTTGAAGATCAGTCAGACTCCTTGCGGAGACCTTAATGATCTCTTGGCAGAATTCCCGACTCATGTTCCCAGGAAATCGATGGTCAAACACCTCCCAAACCAGACTCCTACCCGCCTCCGCCAGCACACTCAGCCCTGCCTAAATGGCAGCTCGAGCCGGAAGTCTTGGGTAGTCTTTGATTCTTTTATTTCAGTTGTACCTACATCCAAAGCAAGTCTGGTTTGTTCTACAACAGAGTTGGGATCTGACCACTGGGGCAACCTCCCCTGCCGCCCAGCCCACTCGTCCGTGATCCCCGCTCACCTGCCTGATCCCTCCCTATCCTGCTGCGGACTTTTTGGCCTGGGCACATCCTATCCGTAGTCCCGTGTTGGTGGGTGGAAAGTGCTTCTCTTTATTTGACCCGGCCTTGAGGGCCCTCCCTTGATCCCACTCTCTGCTCTGGCAGTGCCCCATTTCTCTGCACCTCTTGTCCTGCTTTACAAAGAGTTTTAAATCTCTGCCCCTCTCATCCTCCTCACTGCCCATCCTGACCCATCTCATTGAGCTCTGAGCTCACTGCTTCACCACAACCACCTTTTCCAGGTCAGTCCTGGTGTAGCCCTCACCAGAGGCCAAATCAGCTCTGCTCGGTCAGCACCTCGACCTCCTACCTGCTCAAACGCACCACACATTACTTCTGGGTCACTGCATACCCTGGACCCTGCTGGTCACCTAACCCTGCCTCCATTCACTCCTGGCCAGGGGCTTCAGATACCATCTGGCTCACATGGGGGGCTGGTGAGTCCTAAGGGCCCTGCCTGGAGGCCCCTTTTTCTCTCCTTCCTGAGGACTCCCACCTGCGCTGGACAGGGTCCGAGGCCCCAGTCCCATCTCCTGCTTGGGCAGCCAGTGGGCCAGCGAGCATCAGCACGAGCAGAATGTGGGCTCTCTGGGCCCCCAGGGGAGTGCCCTCCTCCCCACCTCCCCTGCCACACACAGAGAGGTTTCCCTCCGGCCTGACCAACCCCTGCTCCTCACCCACGGGGCCCTCGCTCGCCCGCTCCGGCCACACCAGTCCCTGGGCTTGGCCCTCACTGCTCCACGACGACACCTGATACCTGCCCTCACTGTTGTATCACTGTTGTATCATCTAACTCTGTCACTACGTCATCCATGCCTTTACTGCAGTCTCTGGTTTGGACGGAGGCTCCGGAGGCAGCATCCGCTATGGCCTCATCTGCTGCTGTGTCTCCAGGGCCCGCCTACAGAGCGCTCAGACTGACAGGCGTGGCTAAAGGAAGAACCTGGGGTGGCGGCCCCTCCACACTCACTCAGCTTTGCTGGGCTTGGGGCTCGGGGCCTCTGCTGCGTCGTATTCCCGCACATCCTTCAGCTCGCGCACTTGGCCTGTCAGCACCTTGGCAGCAAAAGCCACGATGTACTGTGGGAGGGGAAGGCACAGATGAGAAAAGAAGCTTCCTCGACCACGCAGCCCTCCCGATGGCGGTTCGCTTCTGCCACTGGCTGTTTGCCTGTGCTGTTTCCCATGCCAACGTGCCCCGCCCCGTGCCTGCGAAGGGCCTGCATCTGGACCACTGCTCGGGGAGGGGATGAGGGCAGGACCGATGGCTGAGAAGGTGGGTGGGTGAGCGCTGTGAGAAGCCCACTTACCAGGAACCAGTAAAGGTTCATGAGAGTGAGAAGCAGCAGGAGTGTGTTGAAGAAGAAGTAGAAGGGAATGTCAGGCACCGAGCGCAGGCTGCAGTGGCACGTGGCGTACAGGACCTTGAGCGGGAACCAGTAGAGGCGGAACCAGAACCTGTTGCGGGGAGGAACAGGTAGGGGAGGCTGTCCCATCTGGACTCATCTGTCCCTGCTCATTCCCACCCAGCCTTGTCCCGTTGCCCCAGTTTTGTTTGCCCCCTGCTCATCTATCTCCATTCCTGTTGTCCTTTTCTGCCCAACCAGGCTCCTTCACCACTCACTCCATTCATCGCCATCATTTCCCTGCGAGGCCCGCCCCTTCTATAAACCCACCTCCTTTCTTACCTGGCTAGACCTCCTTTCCGGCCTCATCACCCTTCCCGCAAGCCCTGCCTCCTTCCGACTAGCCCTTCCCCTCCCACCAGGCCTGCCTTCTTCCCCGCATAGCCCCGCCCACGCTCACCCAGTCCCCGCCTCCGACCAAGCCCACCTGGGGCCCCGACTGGCCCTGCCCCTTCCCTCCTGGCCCCACCTCTTCTCCTGCCTGGCCCGCCCCCATCCCCGCCCCTGCTCCGCAGGCTCACCAGCTGAGGCTGAAGCTGAGGCAGCCCAGGTCCGCAGCCAGGGCATGCAGTGGATGGTGGGAGCCTCCACGGGACTTAAAATAGACATTAAGCTTGGTGAATTCCAGCTGTACATCGCTGATGTCATGCAGGAAGAGCACCAGGATGCCTACATTGTGGTACCTGGGGAGGGAAGCGGGGAAGGAGGGAGAGAGGAGAGGTCACAATGGGGACACCCCACCCTGCACGGAGGCCCGCAAGATAGGTCCCTGGGCCGCGTCTTCCCAAGGACCCTTCAGAGCCATCCTCCCTGGCCAATCTGCCCTTCCCATCCCGCCGCCAGGCCAGATCAGGGGCAGCACCCAGGCTGTACTCACCCAATGGCAGCCCCACTGGGCCCTCACCCTCACTGTCCCTAGGTGACCCAGGAGCTTCCCTGAAAGCTCCTTCTCTAGTCCTTCCTCATTTCCACGCCCTCTGGCCCTCACAGGCCTGGGTCCTTCTGTATCCAGATTGCCCACAAGCTCACCAACACCCCCAGGTGTGTATGATTAACTTGAACTTCACTGTGAGCAGCAGATGCCTAGGAAAGGCAGCTCCCCACGAGAGTCTAAAGAACATGGAAAGCCGTTTCCCCATCTCTCCCCAGCATTCCCCCTCCGGCTGCTTGGGCCAAGAAGCCTAAATTCAGTCTAGATGGGGGTGTGGGTCTCTCTCACTATGTCTCTGCCCCACCTGGTCCTACTGCCCCCGGCCCTTTGCACATGCTGTTCCCAGCTCCCAACATGCACCTCCCTGGTGTTCATGGAGCTTTCCTTCTGCTCTTTTCAGTCTTTGCTTACCTGTCACTCCAGACCACCCCACCTAAACCTCACCACCCCTGCCGTCCTTATCTGGCGACTTGATTTTTCTCCATAGTTATCACCTTCAAACAAATGGTTACTTCTTTTCTTTCTTTTTCCTTTTTTTGGGGAGAGGGTGTTATCATCTGATTCTACCCTCTAAAGCAGTGCTGTCTAATAGGATTTTCTAGGATGGCAGGAATGTTCTAAACCTGCATTGTCCAATATGGGAGCCACCAGCCACACGGAGCCACTGAGCAGCTAAAATGTGGTCGGTGTGGCTGAGGAACAGAATGTGTGATTTTATTTAAGTTTAATTAAAGTTGAACTAGCCACCTGTGGCCAGCGACTACTGTACTGGAGGATGCAGCTAGAGCAGCAAGTCCAATAGGAACAGGACATGAGTGTAGACGTCATTTTAGACGATCTATCAGCCACATTAAAAAAAAAAGTAGAGAGGAATTAAAATTAATTTTAATAATGTATTCTAACTAACTCAGTATAGCCAAAATATTGTAATTTCAACATGTAATGGCTGTAACAAAGGCACTGGTGAGATGGTTGCGCTCCTTTGCCTTCGAAACTGGGGTGGATTTCACACAATCAGCAGGCCGTGGTTTGGATAGGCTCCATCTGAACGGCTCAGTGGCCACATGGGCTCTAAAATGCCAGCATTTGTCTGTTGTGTTCATGGCTGTGCCCCCAGCAGCACCCGCCATGTGGCAGGTGCTCAGGAAACACTTGTATGTGACTTGGCCCAGGGTGCCAACCGGGCGGGGTTGGAGGGGGATGGATGGGGTGGGGGCTCCCTCCATCTATTTCATCCCATCCCTCTGGAACCTTCCTGGAACCCTCCCCCATGGACGCCCCCATCCCCCCTCCCCCCCCCCCAGCCTCCCGCCCTTGCTCAGACAGTGCCCTCTGCCCTCTTGGACTCACCGGAAGGCATAGGAGGACACAATGAGGAGCAGGGTGACCACGTGGTGAACGAGCATGACGACCGAGTCCTTGCGCCAGGAGTCCATGTACAGCGTGGCATAGATGGAATGGCCGTAGAAGCTTCCCTGCAGCAGGTAGGCGGCTGCGATGTCCCGTGGCACCGCCATGCCTGGTGTCCAGTCTGTGGAGAGCCAGACCATACCACCAGGGACCTGCAGAGCCTCCAGGGCCCCCCAAGCAACCCCACATGCCCTCACACTGGGCATGCACCCTCCCCATGCTGGGGCAGGCCGAGTCTGGCGGGTGTACTGGCCACTGGTTTTCCATCCCCAATTCTCTACCCGTTACTGTTTTTAAAAGATTTTTATTAAAATATAGCTAACATACAGTATTATACTATTTGCTGGGGTGCACCATACTTATTCAACACTTATATACATAAAGGAGTGATCACCACGATAATTCCAGCAACCACCTGACACATACCACACTATCCCAATATTATTGGCCATGTCCCCTATATCTCCCCATTATTTTTTATGAATAGGTGTTATTTCCTAGAATAGTTTTAGATTTATAGAAAAAGGTGCTCCTAGCCTTGAAATCAGTCCCTTGCAGGACTTCTGACTCTGCTCTGGCTGCCCTTCCCATCTTCGCTTCCTTCTCTGTCGAGCCAGCTGGGATGCCCCTGTCCTGGGGACCCTACTCCCAGCAAATCCCCAACCTGCTGCCCACCAACGCCAAGCATTTCAGGCTCTCCCCAGGCAGGCTCCCTTACCCCTCCTCTCCTCCTGGCATTTGTGCCCACTCAGGCTTCACCCCTTCCTGGCAATACCGACCCCCCCACCTCTCACCTCTGCCCATCAGCAGGGCCACAGGCGCTGCCTGTTGACCTGGAACTCTCTGGACTCTGCCCCACCCCTGCCTCGGTGACGTGGAGCTAGACCCTCATGCCCCACTGGCGCTCTGCTGTTCCCTAGATACCTCCCGTGCCCCTGCTCATATGTGCCCTGGTCCTGCAACCGAGATCCACTCAGACCCCAACCTGGGTGCCCTCTTTGGTCCACACCGCCGCTCACTCCCCTGGCCCCCACGACCCCTACCCTGGTCCAGGCTCCACGGTGTCACACCCAGCGCTGCCCCAGCTCCTTCCGGCCTCTGAATGTGTTCCCAACTGCCCCTTCTCCCCACAGCAGCCTAGATGGCTGTGAATATGCAGATCCCGTGACCCAGCAATTCCACTCCGAGGTGTGTGCCCAAGGGAACTGAAAACAGGGACTCAGATACTTGTACCCCCGTCTCCACAGCAGCACTAGTCCCAGTAGCCAAAAGGTAGAACACAACCGAGATAGCCATCAATAAATGAAGGATAAACAACATGCGCTCCATCCACACAATGGAATATTACTCGGCCACAAAAAAAGGTGCACAGACACACACTACAATGTAGATGAACCTTGAAAACATGACGCTAAGTTTTCAGAAAGAAGCCAGACACAAATGGTCACATAAACTTTTTTGACCATTTTTAAGTTCAGTGGCATTAAGCACGTTCACACTGTTGTGTAACCATCCCCACCATCCATCGCCAGAGCTCTTTTCATGTAGAACTGAAACTGTCCCCATTAAACACTCACTTGCCCTCGGCCACCCTCAGCCCCTGGCACCACCATCTACTTTCTGTCTCTATGAATCTGACTCCTCTAGGGACCTCATATAAGTGGACTCACAATATTTGCCTTTTTGGGACTGGCTAAAATGGTTAATTTTATGTTATGAACATTTTACTTAATTAAAAAAATGCAAAACTCCCCACATGTCGGATCTCATCTCCTCCCATTTTGACATGTCCAGGGGTTCCCCAAAGCTCGACAGCAAAACTCACACTTCTAGCTGGGCCCTCCCTCAAGTTTCGTCCACAGCTGCATCCTCAGTTGTCTGGGATGCTGCAGTCAGTGGAGCCCCCTTCGGCGCCCCCATTACACACACCTGCCAGGTGCCTCTGTCCCTCTTTAGAAGGAAGGCACTCAGAGCCGGCTGTGGAAACGTGACACCACATGTTCCACCTATTGTACTAGCAATACTTACCTGGCTGAGCATTCTTCCTCCAGCCTCAGACCCCAGATCTGGGGCAGGGGGAAAAGGGGTGCATGTCAGTCGAGACTTTGTCCCTCCGTGCACATTGGGGGGCCGGGCTCTGTGCTGGACCTCCAGCCTCCTCTCCACACACATCCCACCTGCTGCTCTGGACGCTCCATGTCACCCCCACTTCTCCCCGGCCTCATCACCCTCCCCCACCTCCAGGACCAGCTCTTGGGCTTCGCAAACCCAGCTCCTCGTATCCTCCAGACCTGCCCCACTAAGGGGCGCCAGAATCTGGCGTTGTACCCACCCTCCTCTCACACCCACCTCTGGTTTGGTGGCAAATCCTATCAGCTCAGCCTTCTAAACATTTCTCCAATCAGCCACTTGTCCCCTCTGCACGACCTGTCCTGGTTGGAGCCCTCTCACCTCTGGTTCCTACCCTCAGGCCCCTGCTCTGCTCACAGCTCCCCCCACTCCCGTGAGTACGCCCACTGCCTGCCCGCACTCCTCGCTCCCAGCCCTGGCCAGGCAAGCTCTCTGCTCCTGGTCTGCCAGGGGGGTTTCCTAGCTGCTCCAGGCTCCTCTAGCTCCCCACTCAAAAGTCACCTTTGGTGGGGCCATCCCCCAATTGCTGTCGAAAATGCCCCTGCCCCCCACAGACATCCCATATCCCCCCTTCTCTCCTCACCCACGTTTTCTCATCAGCACCTATCACTGTTAACAGATTTTGTATTTCACTGTCGGTGAGGGCTTTCTCTGATCTGCTCACAGTTGTGTCAGCACAGAGCCTGGTACACAGTCGGTGCTCAATAAATGAGCATGCAAAGAAACAGCTAACTCTCAAGCATGGTATCCTATAAAAATTTATGAGGCCAGAGGAAACACCATGCCTGAAATTTTAAGAGAGTTCAATATAGTTCTTTTACATAAAAGAAAATTGAATGACAGCCAGAACCGCCCCTCTAGAAATTTACCACGTGGCAAATGCCTGAGGCAAAATGGCCATGTGGGCAGCATGGTCCCATGAAGATAGGTGCCCAGTAAACCCAGTGCTTGTCACCAGGACCCTGCAATGCAGGGCTTCCGTGCCCAGCCCTCCAACGGTGCCACCAGGAGCCCTTTCAGGCTGTTTGCATCACATGGCGGGAAGCACATCCATGATACACAACCTGGATACACAACCTGGGTACCAGCACAGGAACAGGGGTGCCTGGCCCCCCATCACAGGCCTTGTTTTCTATACTGGCCTGCCCATTGGTGATAGAGGACACTGCCGTCACCTCCTGCTCACCCCACCCAGAGCTCAGGCCTCGACCACCCCCACATCTAATTCAATTCACGAATGCAGTCACTTCTCACCATCTTTCTGCCTGCCAAGCTGGTCCGAACTACATTGGTCCCTTGCCTCTCCCCTGGGACCTGCTACCCTCCTCAACCAAGACTCTCCTATCTCCACATGGCAGCCAGAGGAAGCTTTTTATAATCCACAAACCCTCCCATTTAGAATGAAGCTAAAACTCCTGCCACCCTCCTCTTGTTCTCACACACCAAGCTTGTGCGTGCCCCAGGACCTTTGCAAATCCTGTCTACACGTGCTGTTCCTGACACCTTTAGTGCTCACCTGGGCCCACGCAAGGGGTCAGCTCCTCCAGAACACCTCCCCACGTCCTTATAGGGCCAGGGGCCCCCTTTCCTGCTCCTAGAGCCCCTTCGTCACCCGGGTCTGGGGCAGACAGCTGTCATGGGATGGCTGATGAATGGCACCTCCTCTGTGTACCTTTCTCCTTGGTGTTTAAAGCACAACCCCCTGCCCCCACACCCCATCAGGGCCCCTACCATAGAAGACGGAGGGTGGGTCATGAAAGAAGGGGTAGTCGGTGCCAAAGAGCAGGTAGGCACTGTAGCTCCAGGCGCCCAGGTAGAAGAGGAACTTCCATGCGCTCTCAGGCATCTTAGCGGCATCTCTAGGCTGGAGGCGGCACCGCTTCGCCAGGGGCTGTGGGTGAGGAGGGGGGTGGACATCAGCACAGGGGGCTTCTCCTTCTGGGTAGGGAGACCAAGGTCCAGGGACTCCCTGGGCTGGGCAGAGTTCGGGGGGGCCTGGCCCAATACCCGCAGCCGCCTGGAGTAACCAGAGCCCACGTGTGCCTGCCAAGGGCTAAACTTAGTACCCAGCTGTCCAGCCATGGTGTGCATAGGGGACTGAGGTGGGGGGACCTGAGGGAAACATGAAGGCCAGTCGGGGGACACGTTGGCATAAAGCAAGGGAGGGCAATGCGGTCTGCACAGGGGAGTCAGGGGGCTTGGGGGTCACGGGGAGCTGGGGGGTATGACAGTGAGGAGGAGATTAAAGGAATGATGTGGAGGGGTTTGTGGGGGTGAACCTGTGAATAGAACATGGAGGGGAACATGGGGCCATATGGGGGAACCTGGGAGGCTGGAACCCCAAGTGATCCTCATAGAGGAGAAACTTGAGGGGAAAGGGTGCCTCACAAGAGGAATGTGGAGAGACCGAGAGGAACAGGGCTGGAGAAGATGGGGTGGGTATTTGCAGGAGGACGTGAGAATGTGGGGGAACAAAGAAAATGGGGCAGGGAAAGGACAGCACAATGAGATGGGGTGACCTGAGGGAACATCAGGAAGAACATGAGAGAAGTGATGGCATGCAATGGTGAGGCACAGAATTACTTCAGGGGCCCAGCACCCATGGAGTCCAGGGTGGGGCGGGGCCTCAAGTTCCCCAGGGGCGGGGCTCCAGAGCTGCCGGGCCAAGCCCCGCCCCCTTCCTAGAGGCTGAGGGGGCTGGAGCACCTCCAGTTGCCATGGAGACAGCCAGAGCCAGCTCCGGTAACCCCAGGCAACCAGGCTGCTGCCAAGATGAGCTTTGGATGACTGGCAGCCCCTCCGCCCGTTTCTTGGGAAGGCGAGTCCCAAATTGGGGCGAGAGGCCCACCCGGGCTGGGGAGGGACGGCCCAGGGCTAGAGCCCGACTTCCGTGGATTCCAAAAGTGAAGGGGCACGTGACTTTGCTGTCCCGCCATCCGGCTCCCTCAGGAACGCAGGGAGAAAGCCCGCTCTGTCCCGGAGGCCCCAGAGCGACCACATCCCCCTCCTGGGTTCTGGCCCTCACCATCCCGGACCTCCCACTTCTCAGCTGGAAACTGGGAAGGTGAGGGAGCAATAAAGCCCGAATTGGGACCAGGGTTGACTATGGAGGGGACCCTGTCATGCCTGCCTCCCTCTCCCTGAGCAGGGTGACAGGAGGGGTCTCTTCCCCACGCGGGAGACACAGGGATGGGGGTGGGAACAATGGCAGCCAAACAATACCCTATCCCCAACTTAACAAGGACCAGTCTCTTCCTGGCCAGCAGAGAAAGGCCCCTTTGTTAGCGCTGGGCGCTCTGTCCCTGCACCCCTGCCACCTCCAGCCAGACTGAAACGGAGTGACCCCAGCTGGTCCACGGGGAGGTCGCAGCCGAGCTAGGGGCCCAAACGCCTTCCCAGCAGCTCCCACAGCTGACCCCTCCCCAAGGATGGGAGGGAGGCCAGGCGCCAATGTCACCACCACGGTCACTCTCCAGGCGGGGCGGTGGCCTCCCCAGGCTCGCTGGAAACTAGGCAATTCTGTCGCAGCCCCTTGGAGGTAGCACAGTTCGGCTTCCAAGACCCAGGGCCCTGCCACCTCTCCAAGGATGCGACCACCAGCGTGGGTGGGGGAGACCAGGCCTTTGCATCCCTTGGTCGGAGGAGGGCGCTGACTCCAGACAGGCGTGCGGCAGCGGCCGGGAGCCGCTTCCCGGTAGCAGAGAACAGGCAGCCCGGCCGCCACGAGGACCTGGGACCCCACTCCAGCTCGGGCTCCAAGGGGGGCTCCGCATGGTCCGGAGGCCCCTAAGCGCAGAGCCCTCCCAAGCCGCGTCCTCCGCTCCTGTGACCCTGGCTCGGCCCACATTGACCGGAATGGGTCGTGTTCCGGTTACCCCAAACACGAACACCCCACCCGTATCGGGGACCCCACGTCGAGGGTTTCCTCCGGCCCGGCCACACCCCCGCATCCACCCCCATCCCCACTCCGCACTGACTGCAAAGGGCGCGCTACGCTACGGCCCAGGACCCCGCGTCCCTTGCTCCTCCAGCCCGAGGCCCCCCACATTCAGTGACCAGCCCGCAGAGACAGAAAGGGGCGCGCGGCGGCCCGGAGTCCCCTAGCCCGGGGCTCCCATGTCCCAACCCCCAGCCGCACTGACCCGAAAGAGGCGCGCGGTGGCCGCGGGAGCGCAGCGCCGTCCAGCCGAGCGCTCCGAGCGCCAGCAGCAGCAGCTCGGGAGGCGCCAGGTGCGCGTGCTCGGCCAGGCCGCGGCGCGCCAGCCACCAGCCGCAGTCCGCACAGCCCCGCGCTGCCGCCAGCGCGCTGCCCCAGCCGCGCTGCACTAGCTGCGCGTAGCTCGGCATGGGCTCGGGCCCCGCTGGGCCCGCCACGGTCCCCGCCGCCGCCATGCCGCCCGCTCGCCGCTGTCCCAGCCGCCTGCGCCTGCCCGCGGTGGCCGCCGGAGCCGCGCGCCCCGCGTCACGCGCCGCAGCTGGGCCAGGGGCGCGCGGGCCGAAGCGCTAGGGACGGAGGGGCGGGGCAGGCACAAGCTCCGCCCCGGCGAGGACATGGGGCCCGGGAGCAGAGTCCATGATCTGGGGGCCCGCAGGTGCTGGGTCTCTAGGAGGCAGTTGCGGGGACCACGAGAGAATAAGTCCTGGCGTTGTCGCGCCGTCCTGGAGGCGGGCCCGCGCTCGGTCCCATTTTCCAGCAGAGGAAACCCAGGCATGGAGCTCCTGGGGCTCTCCCACCCCCACAATGTTTCCGCGACAAAGGGCGCGGTGGGCATCAGGAGGCAGTGCCCTTGACCCGGGACATACTCCTTCCCGGCCCCCCAGTCTGCCCCGTCCCATTCTCGCACCCCACCATTCCGAGGCCTGGCACACACTCGTCCCCGGCCTCCCCTACATGCAGTGTAAATGAAGGCCTCTGTTCTCCTTCTCAAAAGGACGCTGCCCATTCAAGGCTGCAGAAGAAACACCTGGTGGAGATTCTACCCTCCATCCCAGGGTTCCTGGACCAGGGACCCTCGTGTGGACACCCCCTAGGCTTGCTCCTCTGTGCTTAACCAGGCTGTGCAGGGGTTCCAAGTGTGAGGTGGGGGTCGTAGGCATCAAGGAGCTCCCTGGAGGAGGGATCAGGGGGCCTCAGTGGCTGAGGGCTGCGGGGCTGGGACCTGAGAAGCCACCTGCGCTCTGTGACCCTGAGGCCCTGGCAGGCCTCCCCTGCAACAGGTGAACACAGGCCTGCAGGGAGGCCAAGGGAGTGGGCGCCCACGTGATCAGAGGCTGGATTCAACACCAGGCTTCACTGGGACCCCAGATGAGCTTCCACTATCCACTGAGCAGGCCCTATGCCTGAAATCCCCAGGGACTGTCACTGAGGGCACCGGTCCCCTGCTGGATACCACCTCACCTGGCACTGACAGCCCCCATCCCTGCCCCCAGGACCCCCACCCACCTGTGCCTCTCCTTTCCCCTCACCTAGAATGTTAGCCCCTAGCCTTTGAGGTGTAACGACAGTGCAGGCATCAGTGGGGCCCCTGCAGGAATGGGCTGGGTCCCACGCCGCCACCAGCCTGACATGCCCAAGTGCACAGCTGAAGACAGGCAGGAGAGTCAAGGGCCATCCTCGCTTCTCTTCCCTCACTCCCCACCCTCTCCAGTCCTGCAGCACATCCGGTGGCCCCAGCATCATTCTTGAATCCAGTCCCTTCTCTGTACCTGCACAGCCTCATGTGGCTCTGGGGCACCTCGTGCCTCCTGCCTGGCATCCTGGCTTCCTCCTCACCCTGCCAGGCCTCCTCTGCTCACAGCCCTCCCTCATGGTTCCCACCAGAGTAAAAGCCCAACTTCTGCGACTCACCACCTGCCCTCTTGTCCTCTCCACCTGCTCCCTGTTCCAGCCACAGTGGCCTCACTGTTCCTCCAACACCCCAGGCAGTTCTGCCTCAGGGCCATTTTGCAATGGCTGTTCCCTCTGCCTAGAACGTTATCCCCCGCAGGTACTGGCAGGGCTCCTCCTCCAACTTCAAGCTTTATTTACAAATGTCACCTGCTCAATGCACCTCCCCGACGCCCCCATCATTCTCCTCGGCACCTGTCATCATCTGTCCTGCTGTATCTCTTAACTATTTACAATGATTTTAACCTTTTAAACCACAATTACTTTTAAATACCAACCTAATATTTTTGAATGTGTATGGGGGCAGGGGTTCATCATCCCATCAGATGACTAACGCTGCGGCCAACCTGGCAGGCAGAGGGGTTCAGGGTCCCGGGATGGCGGGACCTGTCCCTATGATCCGCCGGGCCTGTGGGGAAGCCCTGCACCTTCCCAACCACCCATCTCTGTCCTCCCACCCATCACTATCTGGTGTCCATGGCACCCATCGGTAATGGGAGAGGGCCCCTGCCCACCAGCCCAGCCCAGCCTCGAGTTTCATTCTGGCAGGGCCCAGACAGGAGGCTGCCAACGGATAGGTGCAGCACAGGAATGGAAAGTAGCTCCTGGTGCTGGCAGCAGGGGCCAGGGCTCCCAGGCACCAGGGGCCTAGTGAGGAGCTGCTGAGGTCCCAGGCCTGGTGCCCCTTCCCTGCCACCTGAGGGCACGCCCCCTCTTCCCACGGGGGAGCTCCTCCCCTCACACTGATGCCCCTGCCTGGGGAGGCCGTCGCTGCTCCTCTCTCCCCTGCTGAGCTCCCCTCAGGCAAGGAGGAGCTCAGCTGATAGGGGTCCCTTGCTTTGTGTCCTGTCCTGGATTTGGGCAGCCACCTCTGAGGCACATGAGGCTAGACTTGGGGAACCCGCGGTCTTACCTCCACCCTGGAAAGGACTCAGACACTAGCCCAGGGACAAAAGGCACGAAGCCCTGTCCAGCTCACCGACCCTGTGTGGGCCAGTGCCCCTGCATGGGCTGTTTCTGTTCCCCAAGATGCTTGTCCTCTAGAACCTGGCCTGGCAGCCAGTTCTTGTTGTTTGGGGGGACACAGCTTGAGGGTGACCTCATCCCAGAGCCCCAACCAGCCCCTAACCTGCTTACCCACCTCCCTCTCTGTTGTCCT
This sequence comes from Rhinolophus ferrumequinum, assembly GCF_004115265.2. Classification (NCBI taxonomy): domain Eukaryota; kingdom Metazoa; phylum Chordata; class Mammalia; order Chiroptera; family Rhinolophidae; genus Rhinolophus; species Rhinolophus ferrumequinum. The sequence continues at coordinate 51,505,410 of NC_046301.1, forward strand.
CTTGGTGCATGGTGCTCACTATGCGTTTATTTCTCCAGGCAGGGAGCTCTGTGCTTTGGCCACCGCAGTGCTCCAGCACCCATGGCCCCAATGACAGGGGCTCTCAGACTTGGCCAGTGACACTCCATGGCAGCAGCCAGGAGCAGGGGCCTGGCGTGGGGCTGCAGTTTACTCCCATGAGGACACGGCACACCCCTTCCTCGCGTGGCCGGGCTGACGCCTGACAGCTTCTGGCCCCCTCACCACCTACAGACCACCTGGGGGTCCTGGCTTTGAATCCTGGTATCCCTCTTAATAGCTGTGACTTCTCTTTGCCTCCGTTTCCCTGGATGCCAACTGGGCTTGGGTGACATGGCTGTGCCTCCTGCAGCTCAGCAGCCCAGGACGACTGTTTTGAGGGGCAGGGGAGTCTGTGTAGCTGCAGACCAGGGTCTCTATAGAGGGCCCCATGCTCAGGCCCCTCCCATCCCAGCCTTGGTTCCCACACGCCCCCCTCAAAGCGGCTAGAGCAAACATGGATCGAGGGGGGACACCTGGAGTGGAGAAGTTTATTGACAGGAGGGGGCTGCGTTTCCAGCCTCTGCCTATGGCCAGAGGGAGGGAGCGTGGACAAGGGCCAGTGCCCAGTGCGGACGGCAGCACGGCGGGCCTCACCCCTGCACTGTGGGCACTGTGGGAACGGCTCGGCGGCCGCCTCAGGCGCTGGGAGCGTACTGTAGCACCAGCCTGTCAAATTCGTTTTCCTTCAACACAAAAGGTGGTGAGACAAAAAGAGAAAGGGAGACACATGAGCCAGGCCCCACGTTCTGGGTCCTCCCTGGCTGTACCTGGGGGGTCTGGGGCTCACCTTGGCCTGGTACTCCTTAATGAAGGGGTGGGACCTGTGGGCATCCTTCAGCTGGGACAGGTAGCGGTTTGTCACCTGTGGGGGAGGGGAGGCCAAGTTAGCTGAACATGGGGACCCCCTGTGGCTCTGACCTGCAGAGCAGGAGTGTGGGGGACGAGAGCTGCCCAATGGACTCCCTTGCAGGAGTCCTCGTCTCCCCATATGCCCGCTACCACCCCACCCTGGAACAGCACCTGGCAGAGCCAGGTAGACACGATAGCTTGGCACATGGATGGGAGATGCACCGTGGGGTTCATGTGAGTGGGCTGGACCTCTGCCCCCCTGGACACAGAGGTCAGGAGGAAAGGCCAGGTCAGGGGGGACAGATTTGGGAAGGGAGAAGAGTCTGAGGCACCCAGAGGCCTGGGGACAGAAACCTGAGGCCCCAGCAGAGACTTCGCTTTCGGCCTTGCCCCAGCCGCCAGGCCAGCCTGACCACACAGAGCTAGGACATCTGTCTCCCCGAGACTAGGGATGTGGGCCTGTTTCTGGGGCCAGTGGGAGGGAGGGCCGTCCTATCAGTCCTGCACCACCCCAGCCAGGCCTGCCTGAGGACCTTCCTGCAAGGGCCAGGGAATGACTGCCATGCAGCCCTGGGCAGGCCCCTGCCAGCTGGGCCAGTCACCTAAAGCAGCGGTACCCGGAATCCTCCTCTCTTCCCCCCTCAGACATGGTGACATCACTCACTCCCCTGGGCCCCTTTTACATCCTGTCACCCACCCCCAACACTGAGGTGGCACAGGCCGGGGTCCCAGACGGAATACCCTCTGAACCTCAGCCCACTTGTCCATAGGACCCCTGGGGGAAGCTGACCTATGGCCCTGGCTGGGGGGGACCCTGGAGGAGCACCTGTAATGCCAGCTTCCCAGGGCCCCTCAGCAATGGCAACTGCACCGCCCGCGGGGAGTGGGTTTGTGCCCCGACCCCAGGCCAACCCTGAAGTCCAGACCCTGAGGGCCAGACAATTCTCCTGCACCTGGCTGGGGTCGGGAGGGCCTACCTCAGGGGGCTTGCCTAGGTGCTGGGACAGGACGATGAGGTTGATCAGCGTCTCTGGGTGGCCACTGTCCTAGAAACACGGGAATGAACAGGCAAGCAGGGTCAGGTACTCCAGGCCCCAGACTTGGCCTGCCCACTCACCACAACCCCAGAGGGGGGGACAGGGCCTGCACAAACTCACACCCTCAGAAGTGGGGCAGGATCAGGGCTCCAAGACCCAGAGTGTTCCCCACGCTGGCCACTCTGCAAGCCAGCTAGCTCAGGGCCCTTCCTCCTGTCCCTCCCACCTCCCCACACCAGCTGCCTTCCCTCTGAGCTGGTTACTTCATCAGCAGACCAGGCTGAGACAGAGCCCCCTTGCCTGTCACAACTGGGGAGGGGCTATTTATCCTGATCTCAAAGTAACAAAGCCCAGCCAAGGGCGGCCTCAGTGCTGCCAGAGCCCAGCTGTCCCTCATGCTGGAGGATGAGGTCTGAGACCACAGGCAGACCCCGCCCACCCCGCCTGCTCCCAGGAGGCTCTGGCAGGAAGCTGCTGGGAAATTACAACCTCCAGAAGGGTGACGTCACTCCAGCCACCCACGCTGGGCTCTGAGGCACAGGGAACCCTGGGAACCCACCAGCTGCTGCCTCAGCTAGAGCTCCTGGTAGCTACAAAGCAGGAACCTGGGGGGAGCCCTGCCTGGGCACTTGGGGCAGAGATGTGCCACCCAGGATGCATGGCGCTGCAGGCTCAAGAGGCTGCATGGATGCTGGCCTCCTCCACAGACCCAGCTCCACCCCAGGGAGCCCTTCTTTGCGGAGACCCAGCTTCTCCCACAGCACAGGGCATTCTGGCAGGGTGAGGTAGGCAGCTCTGCATGTGCAGCCTGAGGACATCGGCTCATAGGAGCACCCGACTAACCCCCGTATGGTCTGTCCCCACTCTGCAAACAACCTTCCGAGAATGGCCTCTCGCAGAGGTGAACAGGGAGAAAGCTTCCTACTGCTGTCAGTTTATCATTATATTACATGTTTTCCAAAACTGAAAAAAGCTTTGATGTCTTTTCCCATTAGACAAATACAGTGAAAGACCTCAGATGTTGGTGGGGAAAATAGAACTGTGGCCGTCCCAGAGGACAGCGCTCTCGGTACCCCTCTTCTTGACAGGACCCAGGCACTGCCTCCTGTCTGCAGCTTCCTCTCCCCGCCCTTGTAGTGAACTGTGGGTTTCTCTTCCAAAACAGACCCGGGTGGGGGTCATATTGAGGCCCCTGGGCCAGGCAACCCAGGTGGCAGAAAGGAAGGGCTGGGCCATGTGTGTCCACTCAGCTCAGGCCAACTCAGGCCCTGGCTGACCGGGTCCTCCCATTTCCAAGAGAAGCTGGAATCAGGATTTTTGCAATCACGATTTTTAACTGATTTGCCATTCAAATCCCTATGTGGCTACGTGGCAGGCCTGTGTCACCTGCTATCCCCTCCGGGAGCCCCAAGATTTGGACTGGGTCTGCCCTACCTTGTCCAGTGCCTCCTGCAGCACGCCCTCGGCGGCCTCCCAGCGGCCCTGGGCCATGTGGCAGGCCGCCTGCCCATTGAGCAGCAGCAGGGTGGAGGAGCACTTGTCAGCCATTTCCTGGAAGATGTAGTAGGCGTCCTGCAGCTTCTCGCCACCCTGTGGGGATAGTTGTGACATCACTGCTTTGTTACCCTGTGGTCCAGGCCTACCCCTGCCTGCTCCCTCACGGAACAGAAGGATGCCAGCACTTTGCAGACATGAGCCCCGCAGAGGCAGCGCATAGCAGGCGCTCCTCGGACACTGCCCCTGTGCAGAGACCCACACAGCCTGGGTTCTGCTGACAGCGCCGAAACGACACACCCGCTCCCCCAGCCTCTGTTTACATACTTGAAGCTGAAGCTTCCAAAGGAAGAGTTCACCCATGGGCATCCAGGCCAAGTGGAGACCACTGGGGCACATGGCCCATCAGCGGTGGCCTCTGCTCTGCGACCAGCAGCCCTGCCCTGCCCACCCAGGCTCTGAGTTCTGTCCTCCTGCTAAAGACGCAGACTCATGCTTGTAGGGGAGCCTGAGACCGAGGTGTGCTTATGAAAAGGCAAGGCGACTGGAGAGAGCCATCGGGGTTTGTCCCACAGAACTGGACACATACTGGAAACGGGCCTGGGTGAGGCCTCATTCCCCGAGGGCAATGTAGACGCACGCAGATGGGAAGCACATTTTAAAAGGCTTCCACAAAAGAGCAACTCAGAGAACGGAAGCCAAGTGCCAAAAGCCAGCAAAGGAGCTGTTGCCTAGAGATGGGGGATGGGGGTGTCCAGGCATGTGGGGAGGGGCTGGGTGTGGGGGAAGGCACCAGGGGTACACTGGCAACGCCCAGTGCCAGGAGCCCACAAAGCAAGCCAGGCCCAGAGTCAGACTCTGGAGGACGGGGGCAATGCCAGGCTGGCCTGCTCCATGCATCCCAGGGGCACAATGTGGGCAGAGGTACCCTGAGTTTGGTTGGAGCCCCCGTTTGTCCACTCTGATTCTGGCCAAGCTGCTTGGCTGCGAGACACCCAGAATGGGGTCGAGTCTGAGTGAAGTGGGAAACGTGCCAGGGGTGGCCCAGACTTGGGGAGTTCCTCTGAGGGACGGGCCCCTGGCCCCAAATAAACAGCAGTTATGCCAACACAGAACCCCACATATGCATTCCCCTGCTGGGAGCAGCGCTGCTAGATGCAGGGGGCCACCTCCTGGCTCCCTGATGCTCCTGCCCCCCACCCCGTGTGCTTAGGGGCTCACCACAGCCAGGTTGACCCAGGCGGTGGCCAGCTGGGTGAGGGTGGCGTCCTCATCTTGGTCCTGCATTTTCTTCAGCTCCTTCCTGGGGGTGGAGGAGAGAGGTGGGAGGAAGCCAAGTGGCCTGGCCGCTGCCTCCCCCACCACACCCACTCCTGGCTCAGGAGGCGCACACAGCTTTGGGCCCACGGGCCCTGGCCCAGCCACCCCCATGCTTGGCTCAGATAGGCCAGCTCCACCACACTCGTGAAGTGTACCCCAACCCTGCAGGACGGTCCCCACCACCAGTATCAGAGGCATGGACCCACGGTCCCTCATCCCTGCAGGGAATGGCAGGTAAAGAGGGTGTGTCACCCCAATGAAATAACTGGAGAAATGATCGTGCCACATGTTCTGGGCCTCGGAAATAGTTTGGGGACAGTCCCCATGCGGAGTGCCCCCTTGAGGGCAGAGGCCCAGCTTCCGGAGAACATGGGTCCTGACTCGGCCTCGTTGCTGTTCAGACACCTGACGCACAGGCCCTAGCCCAGCAGCCCAGGTGGGGAGGGCCTTACCGGGCAAGGTCCAGGCGGTCCAGCTTCAGCAGGATCTGCACCGTCATGGCCATGCTACGGGACAAAGCAGGCGGTCAGCAGTGTCCCCACTGTCGCCCCATCAGGGCTCACTCCATGTGAGGCCGCCCCCTAGAGCATTCCTGAGTGCTCAAGCCACCAGCTCTGCCTGATAGAGGGGGAAACTGAGGCTGACCGCCAGCTTAGCAGAGCTGGACTCAGACCTACGCAGTGCTCACGGGGCCAAGCACCCCTCCCCTCCTCGGGGCCCTGGCTCCCACATCTCACCACTGTCCATGCATGGGCCAGACGCTCCTATGGGGTCCCGAGGGCAAGACTCCAAGCCTCCCTGTCCTCCCCAAGGCTGGGCACTACATCTCCACCATGCCCTCTCCCCTTCCCGAATTCAGTCCCAGATGCAGCACTGCGTGGGGCGGCTGATCAACCCTTCAGTTCCCCCAACCATTGCCTCCCTTTCGGCCCCAGAGAGCTGTGACTACCCATTACTTATATGGCTGTTTGTTCCCAAGTTTTCCCACGAGAACATGACCCAGCACCCAGAGCAGCACTCACAGAACCTGAGAAACACTTGCAGACCCACTGCCTTGTTAGCTCTGCACCACGCCTGTTTCTCACCTATTGCACACCCCTTTCTGGACTGAGGCAGGAAGTAAACAGACACGTAACAAACATATGAGGGAAGGCAGGCACCAGAGAGCTCACGGGGGAGGGCAACGGTGCCGTCTAGGGCCGCAGCCCCGGACTCAGAGCCTTGGACACAGCGTCAGCCCAGAGTCGTCTCCTGGGTGGGGGATGGGGCTGAGTGCACGCTGCGCTGGGCTCCAGCACCCCAACCCTGGAGCACCCTTAACAAGGGTCAGCCTCAGGGGAGGGTCTGGGGGGGCCTGGGGAGGACACGGAAAGGCCAGGGTCAACAGAGTGGGGGTGTACAGAAACCACAGGCAGAGACAAAGGTGCTTTCTGCTCTGCCATTGGAAACAGAGGGTTTTCAGCCCCGGGCACTGTGCCCTTGGAGCAGCAGCCCAGCTGTGCAGAAAGGGGTGGCGTCTCTGAGACCAAGAATAGGAGCTGCAAGCCTGAATCCCACAGAGCTCTTAAAGCAGCACCCCCTTCTCCACTCCCAAGACGACGGCCCCGGAGGCCCTGAACAGCCAGGCCGTCCCCCCAGAGCAGGACGGCCGCTCACCACTCCAGGCTGTCGCCCTGGTGCAGGGCGCGCAGGGCAGCGTCCGGGTTCTGGTCGTGGAAGTAGATGGACGCGGCCATGAGCAGGAAGGTGGTATTGGTCACATCCACGCTCCTGCTCATCTCTCGGTCCAGCTCCGCGATCAGCGTGTCCCTGCAAAACAGGGCGCGTTCAGGGATATGAAGGACAGTTTGCGGAATGTAATCAGTAGTAGTGTAAAGATTTCGTAGGGTATCCAGTGGACACTTGTCTTATTAGGGAGACCACCTCAGGGACGGTGTAGATGCCTGATCACTGCACTGTACACCTGAAGCTGAAGCTGAACAATAATGAATGTCAACTATAGTTTCACGTATATACAGTCACAAGGAGTGGAGCACAGCATGAGCAATCAGAGACAGTGGAAATGTAACGTGTGTGATGTCAGAAGGGTAGTAGATTGGCGGAGAGGGGTTATCACTGTGTGAGGGGTATGAATGTCTAACTAGTACATTATTGTGCACACCTGAAACTAATAGTAAATAGATAGATAAAACAAGGCGCCCACATCAGGAAGCCGCTTTGCCCCTGCGGGAGCAGACACACCCACAAAGGGCAAGGTAGGCCCCCAGGGGTGCACAGCAGCTGCAGGGAGGGGGCAAAACAGGTCCAGCTGTCTCTATCTAGCCCCACTGCATGCCAGTCTCACCACCTTCCCACGAGGCACTTCTTTCCCTCACACAGACAGGGAAACTGAGGCTGGGCACTCTAGGCGGGTGGGTAGATGTGCTGTAGGAGGGGCCACGCCCACCACACAGCATGAATGATGGCCCAGGCCTCAGGTACCTCAGCTCTCAGAGAACTAGGTGGCTATTGTGCCGACTCTGCCTCTGACACCGGACACGCTGACTCACCAGGGGGCCTGTGCAGGGACATGAGGCTGCCCAGCTGAATCACACCAGTGACATTGCTACCTTCCCAAGGCCTGTGGTCCCGGCCCAACGTGCCAGCCACTCCTGGCAGGTGGGCGTTATGCTGGGCTGGGGGTTGGGGCCGGCAGCTGGGGTAGTCAGGGCTGGCCAAGGATCAGCTGGACAGCCCCACAGCCCCAGGGAGCCCGAGCCATGGTCTGCTGAGCTGGAAAATGAAGCTGAGACCCCATGTTTCAGAGGGCTGCTGAGTAGTTAACGGGAGAAGGGAGGCGTGGGCCCAGCCCAAGTCGCTGCTGCTATCCAGGGTCCACAGTCACCACAAATGTGTACATGTCATGCAGGTGCTACGGAGGAGCCCCTGAAGCTGCTGGCTTGGTCCCTGGAACACAGGCTATGGACACACTGCCTGCTGTTGTCACTGCGACGTTAGTGTTGTACGTTGCACCTGTCACGTACTGCAGTTATCCTCATGGGCTCCAGTACCTTCTCCACCGCCTGCTTGCCAGGCTGTCTTGGAGGGGCAGTGGTTTGTGCTGACAGGATGGACGCACCACACGTCACTCTGCTTTCTGGAGCACTACCCTGTGCCCCATGCTTCCTGTGGTTTCCTTTCTGTTCTGCTCCCAGCAGCCACCGCTCCTGGAGGGCCCCAGGATTCTTTCCCCTTCCATATAAGAACGGGGCTTGTCACTCTGGTTAGTGAAGTGTGAAGCAGGAGAAATGATGGCCTCTGGAGGCCACCTGTCTTAGTGTCCTGGGGCTGCTGTCATAAAGCACCACGAACCGAGGGGGTCAAAACAGGAATTTATTTTGGAGGCCAGAATCTCAGATGAAGGTGTGGGCAAGGCCGGCTCCTTCCAGAGGCTCTGACAGGCCTCTCCCCTGGTGCTGGTGGCTGTGGCAATGCTTGGCCTGTGTCCGCATCATCCCGATCTCTGCCTCTGTCTTCTCTATCTCTCCTTCTGTCCCTTACAAGGACACCGTCACTGGACTTAGGGCCCAGCCTATACCCAGGATGATGTCAAGATCCTTAACTACTTCCATCTGCAAAGACTACATTTCCAGGGAGGCCACATTCACAGGCTCTGAGTGCCAGGACACAGACATGTCTTCTGAGGGCCCCTATTCAGCTGCCCCCGCTGACAAGCAAGCCCCTGATCACAGGAGGCAGGGACAGGACGCAGCCCTCCAAAGAACTGGAGGCGGGGGTCACAGCAGACAGTTTCACCCGCAGCCACAGTGGCCCACGAGGGAAGCGGGGAATCACCAAGGTCAGGACCACATCCTGGTCTAGGAAGCTCTCCAAAGGGCAGAGATCGGGGAATGGCCCTCTGAGAAGTGTCATGGTGCCGTGAGGGACAGCCCAAGGTGGTGGCGATGACTTCCTGGCGCTATGATGGGGGTAGGGGGTACAGAGTAGAACTGCTCCCTATGGTGAGCCTTGAGGCCCGTGGGATTGTGTGGGGGCTCCAAGCACAGGTGAAGCAGGGTCACCTGGCTTCCACCCACAGCCAAGAGGGCCAAGTACTGGGCGAGCATCCCTGTGGCACGGAATGGTCCCTGAAAATGTAAACCAGGCACTGCCTGAGGCCTGCACACTGAGCAGCTAAGCACAGGCGGGTTAATCCTGGAGAGCTCAGCCCCAGCCCTCGCGAGGGCAGGCGAGGCCCACCCTGCCCTCCCTGGGCCACAGGACGGTGTGGGGTTTCTGGGTCCCTAGAGCTCCGCCCCAGCCACTGCCCTCAGGAGTTTGACAATCGTTGGTCGGTAGCCTGAGGCTGGGGTGAACCCACACCTCAGGGTAAGGTCTCGGCGTATCCCTACCTGACCCCCACCTAGCCCTCCGCCTGGGGAGATGGTCAGCAGGTAGCACAGCCATTAGCCCCGTCAGGCTGAGGGTCCCAGCCCTGAGTGTCTGGGGGAGGCCCCATCTGCAACACCCAGGGCTGTACATTCAGAGAAGCCCTCAAAGTCCCCTGAGGGCATGTACACACGTCCTTGTTTCTGATCCCCCAGACCCCTCTGCACCAGGGTCCACTGCTGCCCCCACTGTGCGGGTGGAGGAAACTGAAGCTCAGGGAGGCGAGGGGGCAGGGAGGAGGGATGCAGGGACCCCAATCCTCACCTCTGGCTGTCACTGGCCAGGTACTCGGCGAACATGCGCACAGCCTGGAGCTCGGGGGCCGAGGAGGGCTTGATCTCATCCAGGACCACTCCGTACTTCCTCTGCAGTGAGAAAAGCATGCCGTCAGCTCCACCTGCCCCCCTGCCATGAGGTTTACACATCTTCTCAGGGCTCCAGCATCACCCTGGTGAAGCCCTCATGCCTGGGGCCGGCACCCACAACCCCCAGGGATCCTACAGCCTGCCAGATGCGCCGCCCCCACTCAGGACTCTGTTCTTGACTCTCCTTTCCCGGGGACATTGGTGGTCACAGCCCATGCTTACCTGTGCAAGGTATGCTCTGTACAAGAAGACATCCCTTTCCACGTCTCTCTCTGGGCTTGAGGTCTGTGGAAACAGAGGCAGGTCACGACACATGGGGCCCTGTGCCAGACAGGCCCTCAGAGGCCTGGAGTTTCCCCTGGTGGAGTGCCAGCCCGGGCTCTCAGCTGCTTGTGACCTTGGACAGCAGGAGAGAGGCCTCCGCTGAGGGCACACAGCATAGCGGGCACTTGACCTTGTCCCATCCCAACATCCCCCCAGAAAAGAGGCCCGACTATCACCCGTTCATCCAGGGTGAGAGACCGGACACCACCGCAAGTGCCACAACCACTCCAGCCACAGGGCGAGAGGGTGGGTGATGCTGCAGAACAGATGGGACCCAGGTGGAGATGTGCAGAGAACTTTCTGACAAATACTTCCCTGCAGCTTGTTCCTGTCCTGCTTTGTTTCAAAACATTCTTCAACGTGACGTACAGAAGAGATGAAGGTTTGCCTAGCTCAGAGGACCTTTCCGGGATAGTTCAGCTCTGCTGCCCTGGTTCAGGACGTCCGTGTCCAGCCTGGGCCAGGTGAGACCTTGGGAACCACCCTGCACTCGGGGAAGAGGTCCACGGGCTGCACCCCTCAGCCCAGCCAGTGCACAGAGCCGAGAAGCAGAAGTAAGGTGACCTCACACAGCATTCACTGCAGGACTGTGAGGAAGGTCCCAGAAAGCTGCAGGGAGGTGAGGGACCCTCCCTTGGGAGAACAGCTTTTGGACCCCAGGGTGCTGGCCGACTTCCTGGGAGACCCTGTGGTGCCTGGGACAGGGGGCATGGGGGCGCTGGGACAGGACACCTGGGGAGCTGGGAGAGAAACAGTGAGGTGGGAAGGGGGGCTGGCCACCTCACGGTGGCCACTGTAACAGCCTCCAAACTGCAGGGGCTGGGAAAGGGCCCAGAGTTGGCCTGTGCAGCTGCCACAGCACAGGAACAAAGGATCTGGAGTCCTACAGATGGGGGTCCACCAGGATTGCCCCCCCACCAAAGTGAGAAGATTCCTAGTCATAATGCCCAGCCTGAGGGGGGTGGGGGTAAAGGTGGTAAGCGTGTCCTCCTCCCACACCAAGGGAGACCATGAATAAGAAGCCTGGCTCCTGGCCCCAGCCCAACTCAGGCCAACTTCACCGCAGGACCCCAGGGGTTTCCTCTGGCCTTGGTGACCAGGCTGGGGATCTGGTCATGATCGGAAACATAGCATCTGCTCAATAAGTGACTCTCAAATGACCCTCAGAGGTGGACACTGGTAAGGACAATCCATGTGGGGGACCCCCACACCACCTGCAGTAAAAACATAGACAAAACGCTGGTTCTTGGTGTCTTCAAAGCAAGGGTACAATGGGATGCCCTGAAGGGGACTCTGGTTCCCAGAGGCGACTCGGAGCCTCAGCTGCTGTTTGTAAAACAGGCACCATCACTGACCCCATAGGACCATTGAGGTGTTACCGAGATGCCTGTGCAGCTGCTCAGGACCCTCTCCCTCAGCCAGAGAGTGGAGCTTCTGGGAGGCGTAAGACCAAGGACAGATGTACAGATCGGGGGCACCCCAGGGACCCCGATGCACGCCACCAGGGGAGCACTCTGGTCCTCAGTCCTGGCAGCTCATCAGAATCACATGGGAGCCCAGAAACCCGCCATGCCAGGAGGCCCATGCCCATGAATGCTGCCCAGCACTGGGGTGGTCCTACCTGCCCCCAGGCAGAGCAGAGGTACAGCCAAGACCTGACAGCAAGGGGGACTGTGTGGGGAGGCCAGTGATGGAGCGAGGTAAGAGGTCGTGTCCCCTTCCTTCATTGTCCAAGTGGCCATCAGAGTCACCTGACCACACTAGACAGTTAGCTTCTCGAGGCTTTCTTCTCTGTTTTGTCCCCAATACCTGGGTGATGCCTGCCATCTTGTGGGCACCTGAGAAATGTTTGACAAATGGGGACGTGACGGTGACAGCGCTAGGACACACCAGTGTTCTACCTAAGGCCTATCTGAGGTTTGCTGGTGTGGCTGTGATGAACAACCACAAACTGAGGACTTTATTGTCTCACAGTCCTGGAGGCCAAAAGTCTGTGATCAAGGTGTCACCAGGGCCACACTGGCTCCAAAGGCTCCAGGGGAGGATACTTCTTTGTCTCTTCCAGCTTCTGGTGGCCCCAGGCATTCCTTGGTTTATGACTGTATCATTCTAACCTCTGCCTCCATCTTCTCTGTCTGCCTCAAACCTCTCTCTGTCTTTCTCTTAGAAGGACACCAGTCATTGGATTTAGGGCCTTAAATCCAGGCTGATCTCATTTAGAGATCCTTCACGGAATTACATCTGCAAAGACCCTTTTTGCAAATAAGTCACATTGACAAGTTCTGGGTGGACATCTTTTCAGGGACAGCATTCAAGATAGTACAGACTGCCCAAGAGGTTTAGGTGTCCTACGGATCAGAATTAAATCACATCAGATGAACAGTGCTCGCATTCTCTGGATGCCTCAGGGATATCTTGGTCTGGTGCTAGCACATCTTTATCACGTTGCCAGAGTGTCGGTTGCGTGTGCCTCCAGACAGAGTGACTGCTGGTATGGTTTTCAGTCACTCTCTTTGTACAAAAGATCATGCTGGTTCTTTCAGCAGCAATGTAGTCTGCATATTATGATGTAAGCAGAACAGACACATAGCAGAAGACAAAGGGTAGAACGTGAGCGCAATGCTGAATTTCACAGTGACCCTACTGATAGATGTCATTGTTCCCATTTGATGGAGGGGAAACTGAGACTCAGAGAGATACAATGATGACTCAGACCTGGTTTCAGAGAGAACACAGGAAAGCCGGAATCTGAACCCAGGTCCATCTCAATTTTCTCACAGCCTATACTATCCCAGCAAGGAAGCACACACAATTCTGGTGGTGGGCCAAATAAGGCTCCCCAGAGAGATCCACGCCAGTCCTTGGGACCTGTAAATAGCTCACATTACATCACAAGAGGGACTCTGCTGATGTGATCAAGGTTATGAACGCTAAAATGGGGAGAATGTGCTGGTTATCTGGCCGGGTCCAGTCCAATCGCAGAAGGCCTTAAAACAGAAACTAGGCAGAAGGGAAACTCGAGACTCCAAGTATGAGAACCCCGTGCCTAGTTCTGAGATGAGGGGGCCACATGCGAGGTTGAGAACTGAAGAGAAGCCTCTAGGAGCGAAGCGTGGCACAAGGTGGAGAGCCCAAAATCTGAACGAGTTTGGAAGCAGATTCTTTCCCAGAACCTCCAGAAAAGACACAGCCCAGCTGACCCCTTGATTTTAGCCTGCTGAGAACCATGTTGGACTTCTGACCTATAGGAACCGTGAGACAATAAATTTGTGTTGTCTTAACCTGCTTGTGATAAAGTTGTTAATGCAGCAACAGAAAAATTAATACAATCGTGCAAATGTTATCTCAACAAATCCTAACAGCTTCCTGAAATCTGTTTGAGGTTGTCTATATTATACAATGATGCTCCGAAGGCCAGAAGCATGGAGAGCAAGCCTTCTTTACTGCAGAGTCTACATTCCTCCCAACCTTCTGGCTGCCTCTATGAAGACATGTCACTCCCTTGCTTGGTGCTCTGATGGCCTCCAAAGCCCTGCTGTTCCCCCAAGGCCCTGCCCACCTCATTCTCAGTCCCCCGTTTCACCACCTCCCCACTTCTGTTACACAGGCCTCTTATGCCTTGACTACCCTGAGCTCATACTTGTCTCAGCACCTTTGCAGCAACTTATGGGGTTAGATGCTTCTCAAGGTTCAGTGTCAAGTTCAAATGAGTCAGAGAGGCTTGATGAGACCACTCCCATGTGAAGCAGCAACCCCTCCCTCCCAATTTCCAACTCAGCACTTTTTATCTCCCCACGCCCACACACAGTGCTCAAGTTCAAGTTGTAATTACATATTCACTCACTTCTTTACTCATTTATTCTCTTTGGAACACTAGGCGGTGAAGGCAGGTAAACACCCTGCCATGTTCACTGCTCTTAAAAATTCTCCAATGGTTCATTCTCAAAGTGACAGTAACAGCCACGTCCCTTCCTCAAAGGTCCTGCTAATGGCTCCTGCTGCCCCCTCTCCAGTCACCGGCTCCTCGCTGGCGTGTTTATTTTCTAGTTCTCAAACAGCCAAGCTCATTCCCACCATGCTCCATCACACCACCTCCCGACTTGTTTATTTACTCATTTATGTACTTGCTTAATGTCTGTCTCCCTGGCAAGGCTGAGATTCCCGCAAGAGAGCTGGGAGTTGTCTATTTTATCACAGCTTTGAACCCAGCACCAATACGCTGACTCATACAGATGAATGAATGAATGAATGTGCGAGTTTGGGGAGAAACGATCCGGCTAGTGGGGCAAGGTAACGTCGGGGAAACCATTTATCTTGAGCGTCGGTATTCTCATCTGTAAAATGAGGATAAACAGTCCCTACTTAACGGGAATTGAAGGTATAGCGGCACAATGTGGGCGCTCAACAAGTGAGAATTATTACCATTATTATTACCAAAGTGGTGGCATAAATGCCTCTTATTCAAATGCCTGCCAGCGCGCAGAGCGAGCACTCTGAGAAGTATAAACTGCTACTTCTTTGGGTGTTGTCACGGAACAAGGATTAACTCCTCACTGCTTCTGAAGATATGAGTGGGGGAGTGGGGTACGCCGCGAGGGGAAGAGAGTTTTCAAAATCAGAGCGCTACCCGCGGCCATCAGGAAGCGTCCTCCGCCCCCAGCGTCCCGCAACCCGAAGCGGCCGCACCTTCACCCGCTGCGCCTCGTTGATGCACTGCTGGTAGCTGCCGATGTAGAAGGCGTTCTTCACGTCGAACAGCTCGTCCACATCCCCTGAGCCGCCAGGGGTCGGGCCCGGGGCCGGAGGCGCCATGTCACTGTGGTCTCACTCACTCCTCTTCCTGAGGGACACGTCGGCCGGAAGCAGGGCGCCCCCGCGGGACACACTGGGAAATGTAGTTTACTTGGCCTGGAGATGAGCTAATGGAAGTCTCCGAAACGGGAGTAAAGGGGCGGAAGACGCAAGTGCGTCTTGCAGAGCATTTCGGGAATTGTAGTTTGATTCGATCCTGCGGGCCACTGGGATTCACCGAAACGGTAAGAAAAAGATCGAGGCTGGAAATGGAAGAGAAAGCTAACGAGGGTGAGACCACGCTGGAGGCGGGTCCAATCAACGGGAGAGTTTAGTGACGTCATCGGCACGCGCCGGAAGCGCGGCTCACACGGGTTCTGCGGCCGGCGGCGAGGATGGCTGGGTTTGCGGAGCTTGGACTGTCTTCGTGGCTCGTGGAACAATGTCGGCAGCTAGGTTTGAAGCAGCCCACGCCCGTGCAACTCGGCTGCATCCCCGCCATCCTGGAAGGTGAGTGTGGCCCGGTCTCCTCCCCGGGAGGCGTGCCCGCTCCTGTCGCCTCCCTTCCCTTTAACCCACGCTGGTCCTGCGAGGCGAGGGGCAGCCTCGGGCGTTTCGGGGATCCTGGGTTGAGGCACACTAGGCGGTTTTAGCGTTTAGGTTGCGCAACTGACTCGCTGTGTATCCCCGCCAAGTTATGTAGCCTCTGAACTCTCATAGTCTCAAGAGTTCGGGTGTGGGGGGGGGGCGGTGTTGGTGAATGACTAACCGATAATACTGGTAAAGTTGAGTAATTTGTACTACTGTCTTCATTTTACAAATGCAAAGTGAAGTTGTCAAGATTACTGGTAGATCCAGGACTCTGGTCCTGTGACTTCTGTTCTCACTCATCTGGCCCAACCCAGTTTTGCCATTGCAGAGATGTCCTCACAAAGCCTAGGATGTAGCAAGTTGAGGGATTAAACAAAGGTGAAAGAATCCACAGGGAGCATGAGATGCAGACTGGGGGAATTCCCCCAGATTCCCCCAAGTTCATGCTGGGGGCAGGGTTGTCAACATTAAGTGGTGGTTGGTAGCATCTTGGGTCAGATGGATGTGGGTTCTAATCCAGCCTGCTACTCATCAACTATGTTCCTGGGCAAATCTCTGAGTCTCAGTTCCACCTTCTATGAAATGGAAATGATAATGGCCTCTTTCTCCCAGAATTTATCAGTTGCCCACAATGGGAAGTTGTTAGTATGCCCGGAATGGGAGTACCCGGCACACAGTTAACTGCTCATTAAATGTTAGCTGTTGTAAACTGTGCTCAATGGAACATCGTATATACCTAAACTGTGTTGATGTCGCTTGCCCTCTGCCCAGGTCGGGACTGCCTGGGTTGTGCCAAGACCGGCAGTGGCAAGACGGCAGCATTTGTGCTGCCCATCTTACAGAAGCTGTCTGAGGATCCCTATGGCATCTTCTGCCTTGTCCTGACACCCACCAGGTGAGCCCCACCCCCCACAGGCCTCCTGGGTGAGTTAACCAGCTGTGTTATCTTGGGCAAATGCCTTTACCTCTCTGAGCTGCACTTTCCCTGTGTGCAAAATGGGGACAGAAATCATGCCTCCTCTTAGGTGTGCTACAGAATTAAACAAGGTAGCATGTGAAAATGCTGAGCACAGGGCTTGACTCAGGGCAAGAGGCAATACAGGAGCTGTCAATAGTCTTATAGCTCAAAAACCAGGCATATCTTCGGATCCTGGGCGGATAGACTCGGTGATTGACGTAGGTCCTCTCTAATGGCATTCTATAAGGCTGTGGTCTGGGAACGGGTGTGGTCAAGGAACGCTTCAGTCATGGGTGCTTAAAGGATGAGAAGCGTCTCATCCTAAAGGGACAAGTTTGGGGAAAGGTAATCTAGGCAGAGGTCTGCTGGTGCATTCATATGCAGAGGTGTGAGTGGCAGAGAACAGAAGGGGTACTGGGGCTGGGCACGTTAGAGCCAGCTTGAGAAGGGCCTTGAATGCCAGGTTAGAATTGATTCTGAGGGAGTGTGAGCAGGAGAGAGTAAGACAGGAGGCTGGGAAGTGGGGACATGGGCCGAGGAGGGACTTGGACACTGACTGGCCCCAGGGAAGGGGGCACTAATGCTCGGGGTTCAGGCTTTGGTAACTGGTGTCAAGGCCATTGCTGAGGACATGGGAGGAGGAGAAGCCAGTTTGGGTGGGACTGGTGGGGGTGGGGCCGTGGGCTGTTCTGGGACCCAGTCTGGTGAGGGAGCAGAGCCCACACAGCCCTCCAGTGCTCAGTGTCAGAGATTTTGTCTAAAGCGGACCGGGAGCTGTGCAGGGTGTATGAACAGGAGCCGGCGAGTCAGGAGGCCGCGGCGGTGGAGGTGGAAATGTGAGGCAGGCGCGGAACCCGTCTGACCCAGCCCGGCTCCTTCACACCCACAGGGAGCTGGCCTACCAGATCGCAGAGCAGTTCCGAGTCCTGGGGAAGCCTCTGGGCCTGAAGGACTGCATCATCGTTGGCGGCATGGGTACGCGGGCCCCAGGGAGGCTCTGAGTGTGGGGTCCCCGCAGCCTCGGACCACCCGCCCAGCCCCACCTCTTGCCATCTACCTGCAGACATGGTGGCCCAGGCCCTGGAGCTGTCCCGGAAACCACACGTGGTCATCGCCACGCCGGGGCGCCTGGCTGACCACCTCCGCAGCTCTAACACCTTCAGTATCAAGAAGATCCGCTTCCTGGTAAATTGCCCTGGCCACTGATTCATCCATTTGGGGAACATATGTCCCACAGGCCGTCGTAGTAGCATGTTAGGAACATAACAGAGACAGGGTCAGAGACCCATAAGAGGTGACCTGTACTAGCGAGAGTGGTTGGAAGCAGGGCGTCTCTGAGGAGGCGGCATTGGAGCTGAGACAGGTGAGGGAGCAGGGCCTGCAAAACACTGAGGGAGAGTGCTCCCAGGCCCACGGCCAAGGCTGGGAAGGAGGCCCACGGGGGAAGCAGGCCAGCCTTGGACAGCGCCCTCCTCCCCATCCCCCGGCTGCCGGTGCTGCAGGTGATGGATGAGGCTGACCGCCTGCTGGAGCAGGGCTGCACTGACTTTACAGTGGATCTGGAGGCCATCCTGGCAGCCGTGCCGGCCCGCAGGCAGACACTGCTCTTCAGTGCCACTCTTACCGACACACTCAAGGAGCTGCAGGGCCTGGCCACCAACCAGCCCTTCTTCTGGGAGGCTCAGGCCCCGTGAGTCTACAGCCACCTTTGGTGGGGGAAGGCAGGCAGCAGGAGGGGGGGGCGGGGGGGGCGTCACACCCAGTGGAAGTTATTGCCCATGGGTGGGGCAGGGGATTAGCCAAATTCATCAGAAGGGGAAACAGGCCTGCCCGTCCCCAGAGTACGCACTGTAGAACAGCTGGACCAGCGCTACTTGCTGGTGCCTGAGAAGGTCAAGGACGCCTACCTGGTCCACCTGATCCAGAACTTCCAGGATGAGCACGAGGACTGGTCCATCATCATCTTCACTAACACGTGCAAGTGAGTGAGGGTGGGCCCCCCCATTTGCCCCCCGAGCGAGGGTTGGCTCCCCCATAACCCTTCACAGAAGCCTAAGATGTGGCCTGAGGTCATGGGTGGGAGGCATGCAGCACTCCAGGGCCTGTGCTCAGACCAGAGGTTTTGGAGGATTTGCTCAAGAATGCTCACAGAGATCAAGCAGCTCACCAAGGTTACCCCTCCTAAAGGTGGCACCAGGATTTCGGGTTCCTCAGACCCGCCTTAACCTGAAGGGCTTGTGGCCTTGAGCTGTCACTACCCTTGGAACAGCCTATCCACTGTTGTCTAGGGTTGTCACTGAGGCCCAGTGCAGTGGCACCCCCACCTGGGGTCGTCCTCCCCGTGGTCCCAGGGGACTTGACAGTCCTCTGAAGCATAGAGGGAGATTTCAAGAAGCTGTAGACTGTTCTAGCATGAACCAGTAGATGGGGACGCCACACCAAGAATGTAGATGGGCACTGCCCCCTAAGAATGTATTGGCTACCAACACAGATGGGCCCTGGATGTAGGGCTAACTCTTGTTTGCTTAGGCCAGGGGAGGAATCAGAGAGAGGACGGCAGTGGACAGGACACCCTGCACCTCTGCTTGTTCTTTCCCAGCTGTGCAGGGCCACCTGCATGGGTCCCGGGCAGGGGCGGGGGCAAGAGTGCTTTTCCAGGATCCTGGTGCTGGAGGGACTGAGAGTGTGTCCTTCCTGCCAGGACCTGCCAGATCCTGTGCATGATGCTGCGGAAGTTCAACTTCCCCACTGTGGCTCTGCATTCCATGATGAAACAGGTGAGGAGACCTCCGCCTGCCAGACTTGCCGAGGCTCCTCCCAGCCTCAGGGCGTTTGCCCAGGCTCCTCCATCTGTCTGGAGCACTCTTCCTGCCGCCCCTCTCTGTCCTGGTCTGCCTTTCTCACAGTCCTCTCTTACTGGACTGTGGGAGCCCTGTGAGGGCAGGACCATCCTGGCCTCCGCCTTGTGCCCACGCCTCCTACAGTAAGTGCTCAAAACATTTGCCAAGATGCTAACTGATCCTCAGCCCCCCAATTCTCTCCCCAACCTGGCATAGAAAGAACGGTTTGCTGCCCTGGCCAAGTTCAAGTCTAGCATCTACCGGATCCTGATTGCAACAGATGTAGCTTCCAGGTGAGCAGCGCAGGGTGCTCCCTCCCATATGCTGGCTCGGTGACGCCCCACAGAGGGGCCAGAGGGGGAGGCTGGCCTCGGGCAAGCCCCAGCTTCACTGCTAAGTGACCTTGGATGAATTCCAGCCTTGGTTTGCCCACGTGGACAGTGGTGCTGACCAGCCTCTGCCTCCAGGGGCCTGGACATTCCTTCTGTGCAGGTGGTCATCAACCATAACACCCCCGGGCTCCCAAAGATTTACATCCACCGAGTTGGCCGGACAGCTCGTGCAGGTGAGCAGACACGGTGGGGTGGCTTTGGGGACCCATCCCTCCAGCCTACCCACACTAGGAGGAGCCAAAGTCATGAGCTGGTAGGACATAGGCGAGAGGCAGTACTTCACAGGTGAGAGCTGTTAGAGGCGGCGTTTGCAACTTGGGGACTTGTCCTTTCAAAAGCAAAGGTCGGAGTACTTTGGCTTCTCTGTCTGACTACATGCTGTCTCCTAGGGACACGGGACACACTGTCCCAGTCCCCACAACTCCCCGTTGCCTCACCCCAGTGCATGAGCCCTGGTGGATGTGATATTGCCCTGGGGGTTTGGTGTCCAGGTTCAGCACCTCGTTGTGACCCCGGCCAGGGGCCAAGGAGGCATCCATCTCTCTGTTCCCAAGCCCTCCCAGGGAGGGGCACAGCATTTGTGAGATTTTTCTCATGCCTAGAGTGGAGAGACGTGATTTCTGGGGCCTGGGGGCCTGGGCCTTCTCTCCTGCCCTGTGGCCTCAGGCAGGTCACACGAGCTCTCTGGGCCTCACTGTTTTGTCAAAGGATGGGTAATGAGAATGTGATGCCTGTGGGGGACTGCTCTGAGCGTCACAGGCCTCGTCAGCTGTCCGTGCTGGTCCGTCACAGAAATGGGGGACAGAGAAACTAGGATGCAGAGATTGGAGCTGAGGCCTGGCAGGACTTATTGCTCACATATCTCAGCCTGGGCTCCATGGCAGCCAGCCAAAAAGGGAAATTGACCGAGTTCGCTGGAGAGCCGCCTCTCCCTGGTGTCCTACAGCTCCCGAGACAGACCCACCCATTACACCGCCCTGAGACCCTGGGCCTCCGTTACCTGTGCCCACCTACCCACCAAGTTCTGCTCCCCGCAGTTGAGAGGAGCCCTGATCTGCCTGTGTTGATCCCCTATCCTGTCCCCGGCACACAAGGTAACTGTGGTGCATCCTCACAGGGCGGCAGGGACAGGCCATCACCCTGGTGACACAGTATGACATCCACCTGGTTCACGCCATTGAGGAGCAGATCAGTGAGTGAGGGGATGGGGCGAGGGAGGGACACCGGCCGCCTTCTTACACGAGCAGACTAAACTGCACCTTCCTTTTTGTGCAACCTCCAAAGATGTGATTAAACCTGAAGCCCCCCGTAATGGCCGTCAGCAGCCAAAAGTCACATGTGGTGGGCAGGGACTTTAGTTTCTGAGACCAAGCTGTGTGGCTAGTCCCTGCGGATGGGTCAGAGGCCCCAAGTACAAGGCCTGGGCCTGTTTAAAACCCCCCTTAGGTGGTTTAACGTGTCACCAAGACCAAGAACCACTGGGCGTCTCCAGTTACCATACTGACTGTCCTAAAATTCAGAAACACCTTGACTTGAAAGGACACTGTATCCAAAAAAATCCCAAAAACTCCCAGTTCGACTCATACTGTCGGTAACCACAAAAAGAGAGCAGTCTCTACCTTACTTAGGTCAGAAATCCCAGATCTTGGTGATGGAAGGAGAACTGACTCTGGGTGGTGAACACAGTGGGATTTATAGATGATGTAATACAGAATTGTACACCTGAAATCGATGTAATTTTACTAACAATTGTCACCCCAATAAATTAAAAAAAAAAGATATCCCAGATCTTGCCCACCTGATCTTTATCTGATATGACCCACCACATCGGGAACTCACTATGTAGCTGGAATTCCTTTCCCTATCATGTCGGCCCTGCCCCGCCCCCACCCTGGGCCCCCACTGTCCCCACAGAGAAGAAGCTGGAGGAGTTCTCAGTGGAGGAGGCCCAGGTGCTGCAGATTCTCACACAGGTCAACATGGTGCGGAGGGAATGCGAGATTGTGAGTATTAGGGAGCAGGTCCTTGGGGCCCAGAGTACTCCCTTCAAGATGGGCACCCCCATGATGGCCTCTCCCTCCTCCCCAACCCCAGAAACTGGAGGCAACCAATTTTGATGAAAAGAAGGAAATCAACAAGCGGAAGCAGCTGATCCTGGAGGGAAAGGTGAGGGCTAGGTTGGCAGGTGGGTCGGGGGGCAAGGTTCCCAAGGGGTGGAGGACGACCAGCTCAGCCACCTGCCCTTCCTCCCCGAGCCAGGACCCTGACCTGGAGGCCAAGCGCAAGGCTGAGCTGGCCAGGATCAAGCAGAAGAACCGGCGCTTCAAGGAGCAGGTGGAACACACGCTGCAGCAGCAGGCCAGCAAAGCTGGCCGTAGGAGGCATCCAGCCAGGGCCCGGCCTGAGGTCCATTCAGCCTCAGTGCCCACCCAGGGCCCGGCTTGAGGCCCACACAGCCCCCACCTGCCCAGCCTGGGACTCCTTCATCGAGCCGAGGGTTGGAAGGTACTCCCCTGGGGATAGTCTCCCCTTCTGTCCTGCCCAGCCCACCTCAACGGAGCCCATGGACACCCACAGTACATGGATCGTCCATCCTGTGGCCCCAGCTGGCCCCTTCTCAGCACCTTGGCCAAGAGTCAGACTACAGAGGAGGAAAGAATACTGGCCACGTGGTTGGGCCCAGCTCCACACAGAGTGACACACTCCCCGCCGGCCCAGGGTCACTGCAGCGGGTACTGTGGGGCCCCAGAGTGAAGATGTGTCACTTGTAGGAGGCATTCAATAAATAGGTCTTTTGACTTCCACAGTCTGACTCTTGGGGAGCAGGGGCAGGGGAGGAAGGTATGGCCACTTGTGCCTCTCAAGTCCCCCAGAAGTTCATGTCACTCCACCCCACCCTCAGTTCTCCATTCCCTTTGGGCGAGGACCAAAGCTTTGAACTGCAATGCTGGTTGTTCCCGCTGGGTGACCTTGGTGAAGCCCCTTGGCCTCAGTTTCCTCATCCAGAAAATGGGCATAACAACTTCACCTGTCCAAATGTGGCCCTGAGATTGGTGAGATCATTCCCTTGCCTGGTGAACAGGGCTGTGGTCTAGGAGCTTCCCTGCTGCCCATCTTGTCAAGTTTGGCATTTGTAGCCAGAAGGTAAGGGGACTTAACCAGGGGCCACCTAAGTCCAAACTAGTCCAGACAGCAGGATGAGCCCCAGGGGATGGGGGCAGCAGGACCAAGCAGAGCTGTGTGGCCTGGGCATGCCTCTCAGGCTCGAGCCTCACCCTGCTCACCTGTAGGTGGCTTCCCAGACCTACATGGATGGAGGGCAACTATGGTGCACCTGAGGAAGCAGGAAAAGGTCCAGTGACGGCAGTGAGGTGCCTGGGTGCCCACATACCACACACACACAGCCACGCTTAGAAATGTAATCTGGGCATCAGCACGTGCCCCGGGAAGTCTAGAAATCCTACACAACGAAAAGCCCCAAACAGCCCCTGAGCTGTGAGTGGCCAGGCCCTACCTGGGCTGAGTTGGCCCCGTCCCTGCCAGGGCGAAGGGCCTGCTGTGCCGCCTGCGGCCGGCCCATGCTCCAGGCGGGAAGCTTTCATGTAAAACCCCTCCCACAGGCCCCAGCTCCCATGTGGACCAGTGGCAGGGCTCAAGGCTCAGGGGTTTCCCTCAGCCAGGCGGGCCAGGCCCTCGCGAAGCTCGCTCAGCTCAAACAGCCTGACGTCCAGCAGCTGTGCAGCCCGGCCCACCTCGGCCCGTGCCCGTTCCCGCTCAGCCCGTGCCTCCTCCAGGCTGCGCTCCGTTGCCCGCAGCTGGTGCTCCAGCTCCGTGTTGCGGGTCTCCAGGTCCTGCAGAAAGATAGCAGACAGGTTTGGTGGCCCCCACAAGTGTCCAGGGTCATCAGCCCTGCCTAGGGCATCCAGCACCTGAGTGCCATACCCCCAGACCCCACTCTGGGCCAAACCCCCTCTGTCTCGGTGGCCTCCTCCCTACCACCTCTGCCCAGGTCTCCCCGGTCCCCCATCAATTTGGAAACCACAGAACTGATCACGTCCCTATTCTGAAAACCCTCCTGTGGCCCATCAGGCTGGGGATTAAATCCATACCCCTCCCTCTTCTTGCTCACTCCAACTCAGCTTTGCTGGCCTCCCTGTGCGTCCTTGAACATGCTGATTTCCTCCCCACCTCAGCTTTTGCACATGCTGTGCACTCTGCCCAGGAGACAATTAGGGAGCATTTCCCCAGCCTCTCTCTCTCCCCGGGACACTTTTGGAGGCACCGTATCCTTTAACATCTCCACCTGCAGACTCACAGGATGTGCCCCATGAACATTTCTCGGATGAAGTCTTTAGCGAAAGCCAAGCCAGCCAGACCTAGGTTCAAATGCAGGCTTCTGACCTTAGGCCGGGGACGTGTGAGGGCTCCATGGTGTCAAACACGGGAACTCAGCAGGGACTCAAGAATTGAGTGAATGGATGAACATGAAACATCGTACCAATAACAACCATTTACAAACCACTTCGGACTTTCCATGCATCTGGTTTTCCTCATCCTACTTATAACCTTAGGTAGATGTCTTCCTGACCTCATTTACAGGTGGAGAAACAGGCTCAGGGGGACCCACCAGGAAGGGAAGATCACAGGTCTGCCCCACACCAGAGGGTGGCTGCCCGTAAATATGGACACCCCACACACACCCTGGCAACCACACACACCTGCACCTTCTGCTGCGTCTCCTCGCGCTCCACTGTGTCAGGGACCTCGCGGGGCCCACCAGCCTGGCTCTTCAGCGTCTGGATCTCCTAGTGGAGAAGAGTTCCTAGAGCCTGTGCTGGGTGGGGGTCCTGTTCCCTCATGGGAGGTCAGGGAAGGTGAGGCCTGGGGATGCACACGCACAGACACTCACACTCGGTACTCACCTGGTCCTTGGTTTGCACTAGGGCCTCCAGCTGCTCCAGTGTCTGGCCAGTCCCCTCCTTCTCGCTGACTGGGGGGGGCTCCAAGGCTGCCTGGGCCTCCAGCTCAGCCACCTGCGTGGACAGGAAGGTCAGCCACTTCCTGGGGAATCTGCCTCCTGCTCAGTCCAGCTCATGACTAGGCATTCACCCTCTCTGATTGGAGCTACCACCCACTCTTGGCAGGGAGGACTTTGAGTTCTGACACCCCTCTGAGGGGGGCTCTATTTCAGACCCATTTTATAGAGCACAAAACTGAGGCTCAGGAAAGCGACCTGCAGAGATCACACAGCCAGTGCGTGAACCCAGGAGAGACATGACGTGTGGAGGCAGGGGCTCCACAGTTTGCCGGGCTACTTGGGGGTCTCTAGGAGGGAGAGGTCCTCGTACCCGCTGCCTCAGCCGCTCAGCCTCTGAGCGCTGGCCCTCCAGCTGCTGCCTCCACTGGGCGGCGGCGGCGTTGGCCTCTCGTAAGGCGTTCGCCAACTTATTGTTGCTGTCCTGCAGCGCAAAGAATTCGGCCTCCCACTGCACCTCACCCACGGAGCTGCGGGAACAAAGCAGGGTCAGGGCAGGCGCTGGGCTAGGGGTCACATTTGGCCGGGGGCGTGGCAGTTTCAGGGAGGCGGGTCTCGCCGTGGGTGGAGTCTTGGCTGGGCGGTGCTAGGGGCGGGGCCAGTGTGGGGCCGTCCGGGGAGGTAGATCCCTGTCGGGGGCGGGGTCAGAGCAGGCGTGTGGTGTCAGCTAAACGAGACAGTGGGAATACCGCAAGGGGTCAGCCTATGGGGACGTGGCCAGACCGGGTGGGACTGGGAGGCTCCGGTAGGTTTAGAACTATCCAGAGGAGGTGGAGGGGGCGGAGACTGGGCCAGCCCCGGGAAGGCGAAGTCAAAGCAGGAGCGCATTCGAGGAGCACGGTAGGCTCCGGAAGAGGCAGGACTGGGGTTCAGCCTCCTCGTTTCCAGGCTTTGGGTCCACGCCGGTCGCGCCCCAGTAGCTTCTAAGAAGCTCCTCTCCCCTCCCTTCGTCCTGCTCCGCTCCTGTGCCCCGCCCTACCCCCCTCACCCCTCTGACAGCATCTTCTTGAGCCGCTCGCGCTCTGTGGGACCAGGGGCGTCGGCGCTCTGACTGCGGAACAGTTTCTCGTCGCCGGGGCCGTTGGTGCTGACGAGGGGGCTCGGGGGCACCTAAGGGCGTGGGCAGAAGCGGGGTCACATGAGGGGATGGTTTCAGTCAAGGACCGGTTACAATGTCATGGTTGGGGTCAGGGCTCATGTTACGACTGGCGTTGTGACAAGGCGTCCTCCGGGCACCAGGATGCGAGCATGCCCCTTCCCTCCTCACCCAACCTCCACAGCTCCCCATGACACCTTTGAGGGAATTCCAGGCCCTGGCCCCACACCTTGCTTGCCTGGGCTCTCACCAACCCCCCAGGAGCAAACCTGATGCAGTCCCGTCTAAACCCACTGAAATACTTGAAATCTGCCCAGGGGGAAGCAATCTGAAACCTCTGTGCTAATCCCTAGGAATAAAGCCCCTCCCTGGAGCCTAATTTCAACATCCATTTCAGATTCTGACAGGAAGTCCGCTGCACCAGACTGAATTCCTTATAAATCCACCTTGCTGCCTGGACCACGAGCCCTGAGGGCAGGGGCCAGCCTGCTTTTTCATCTCTAACCTTGGTCCAGGCCTGGGCCTGGCACACAGCGGGTGGTCAACGAATTATGCTGAATAAATTAATGGAGGAACGACCCAGGAACAGTTCTTTACTGCTCCTGTACTTAGCCATCTCAACTTCAGGTTTTGACTCTGCCATCTGACCTGGCTTTCTGGCTTTCCCTGACCCAAAACTAAGCCAGACTCCCTCCCGCCCCCCCACACATGCTCCATGGCACCTACACCCCTCCTCCATGGTCCTTGCCATGGATCTGTGAGCATTTGGTCTTGAGCACCAGCACAGCACATGGACCCCCCAATATCGGTTGAGTGCCGGACAGGCATGGGACAGGGAGGGCTGACCTGGTGGGCAGTGAGCCCCAGGGCTGGACTGGTGAGCTCCCCTCCATCCTGAGATTTCTCCCTTGCCAGTCTTGCTGCTTCCTTCACTTCCTGGAACTTCTCAGCAAACTAGGGTGGCGGGGCAGGAACAGATAGTTAACAAACCCCTGGTCCCTCCCCCAAGGCCCCACCATGTCACCCCCACCCAGTGTCAGCCCCGTCACTTAGGAAGGGACTTTAGGAACTGTGTGCATCCCCTCGTCTCAGGAACTGAAAGAGTGGGAAGAAGGTTTGGAAAATGATGCCCCAATGAGCAGTCAGTTTGAGGGTAAAAATGGGATGTTCATGGAGTAGGGAGCCCTCTCAAAAAGGGATCCCCATTTTCCTCTCACTGAGGCTTATTTCAGCAAGCTGAGCCTCAGATAGGTGCTAGTCTGTCTTTAATGCCTGGGACACGTGTAAATATCCTTGTATGACAAACAGAAAACAGGTTTTGTGCTCAGAGCTCTAGCCAGTGAGAAAATGATTGCCCTGTTCTCATTTTTGTTGTATTAATGTTTACTGCCCATACCAGCTTTCCAGTTAGGGTAGGATACACTTTTTTTTTTTTTCATTTTAAAATAAATTTCCTTACTTTGAAAATAATGTTTTAAAGAAAATATTTACAGATATACAGCCACTTGATTTGTGCAAAGGGGCAGTGCAATTCACTGGGCAAATGGTCTTTTCAAAAATGGCCCAAGAGCAACTGCATATTCATTCAACTGCAAAAAATACTCCTACCTTACACCACCCACAGAAATAAATTCACGACCTAAATGTGAAAGGAAAACAAAAGCTTCTAGAAGAAAATTGTCATGCCTTCGGCAGGACTCAGGGCACTAACTATCCAGAAAAACAATGGATAAAACAATACTGAAGTTTAGAGACAGCAGAGGGTGGAAGGAAATGATGATGTACTGCCAGGGTGTGTGGGGAAGTACCCAGCCCAGGGACCCAGAGAGGGGCAGGGTGTGCCTGAAATCGGTTGCAGGTGGCCTGCAGAGCTGGGATGTAAACCAGGGAACCAGGACGGGGCTTCTGGCTTGTCTAATTCTGCAGCTGGGAAGGTGCAATCCCAGCACCTGCCCAGGGGCCCCAGTGCATCCAGAAGACCCACACCCAGCCCTCTCCCTCCTACCTCACACCCCCGAGACCCACCTGGGTCAGGTGCTGCTCAGAAGCAAAGCCAAGGCCATAGACAGTGTTGGCGCGACTGTCTGCCCACTGCCCGAACTTCTGGGAGGTTTTGGTAAAGGTCATGTTGGGAGTGACAGTGCTGTTGATAATGGCCTGGGGAGAGGGGAGCAAAGTTCAAGGTTAACGGGACTGCTAATAATGAACGTCAGACCTTGGAGGACCACTTTGTATTAGTGCCTCGGAGGCTCTGGTCTGAGCCGTTTCAGGAGGGAGACTGAGGCTCAGAAAGGGTCAGGGCTCCCTACTCCCTCTGCCCGTAGCCACACAGCAACAAGCAGACCCAGGCCTATTGCTGGGACCCCTGTCCCCTGCTGCCCCACCCAGGCCCCGCCAGGACCTTGGCACCCCCGATGCTGATGATTCGGTAGACATTGCGGGTGGCATCGTAGAAGTAGGAGACAGTGAGTGCGTGCTTGCCAGCGGGGATCCAGTTCCGCTTGGTGGCTGGGTCAATCTGGAACACGTGTGCCCGTGTGCTGAAGATGGGCTGCTCCCTGCGTGGGGAGAGGGCTCTCAGTGGGGGCTGGGCACCTCCAGGGGCTCAGGGCCAAGCCGGTAGAGACAGGGGCTCACCTGGCTGTGGACATTGGTCAAGCTGGGCTGGGTGAGCTCCAAGGGGCAGCCAGAGGAGTGGCAGGAGCTGCTGGTTCGGCCTCTGGGGGGAGAAGGGGCTTGTCAGTGTCCCACCAGGACACGCTGAGTGAGGCCAAGCAGGTCCAACCTCAGGACCCAACACGAGGTGCACCGTTCACAGAACTTCAATCAAAAAGGTGAGGGAATCAGTAGGTCACTCAGAGCAAGAAGACCTTGACTTTCTCCACCCAGAGAAGCCCCTACCACACTCTGGGCAGGAGATGGCTCTCTGAGAGGAGCCAGGTGGCCCCTGACATCTCAGCATCCATCTCTCATTGTCCTGAAGGCCAAGGCCAGCTCCCGCTCAGTATTTCCCCACACATTCACCCATCACTCCCCAAACCAGGGCCTCCAGCAAAAAGTGAGGCATCACCAAGTGCCTACTGGGAAACCAGTTCCCACAAGCCCCACAGAGGGACCCCTCCACTTCCACTCTAGGCCCCAGGCACAGACTTAGGGTCAAAGTCCAAATCTTCAGGGAACCCCATCCTAGTTAAAAAGACAAGATGTAGCCAAACAGGACCAATCACAGGTGCCCACTGCCAGACCACCATCAGCACTCACTCCCAATACCATGGGGGTTGGGCGGGACCCAGGATTGGGAGATGGTCTGCCTAGTCTCTGCTGGTTCCTCTAGCCACCCCACTCCCACCAAAGCCGGGAACAGCTGCCCAGGGAGACTTCCTGACCCTCCCGCGCCCACAAACTTGCATCCAGGATATCTGCAGGGGATCCAGGAGGGACCTAGGAGAAGGGGGGACACATTGGAGGAAGGGATGCACGGCCAAGTGGCCTCCGTGGTCAGAGGGGGACGTCCCCCCCCTTCCTGGGCAGCTGCTGTCCTGGTCACAGGGTCTGAAACCGGAGCCCCTGGTGGGGGAGGGGCGGCAACTCTGGCCGGGGTTGGGGGCGGGTCCTGGGTCTGGCAGGGGCTCCGCGGCGCGCAGGGGTCCCAGAACTCACGCCCTTAAGGCCAGGACTCTCCTGCAGAGACTTGCGCATTTGGGGAAAGTTACTCACCAACTAGTCATGTGCCTCGGACGCCGCCGGCGGTGGGGCTCCGGGAGGGGGCCCAACCGCCGGGTGCCCGGAATCCCCAATTGCCTGTGGGAGCGAAGCCCCACCCCACGCGTCCCAGTCGGGGGCCTGATAGTCAGGATTGAGTCCCCACCCGCGTCAGGAGCGGGGCGCCCAGTACTTCGGTTAGTGAGGCCTTCGACCCTGGAACTTCCGAGATCCCTGCGACGCCCCCGACTCCAGGACCAGAACTTCGGGGACCATTATCTGCCTCCTCCACCCCAAGGTCCAGAACTTCGGGGATCGTCCGCACCGCCCCCAATTCCTGAACTTTGGGGACCCCCTGCCACACTTCTATCTCCAGGTCTAGAATTCGGGGTACCCTTGCGCCGACCCCCGCCCCAGGTCTGGAACTTCGGGAGACACATTCCTGCGACGCCGAGCGCGGAACTTTGGGAATCCTTCGCACTGTCCCCTCCCCGACCCGAGCTCCGGAACTTAGGGGCCCCTGCGCCCCCGCAAGACCTGGAACTTCGGGATTCCTCCGGCTGCCCCCATCCTCCGTGTCCGGGACTTCGGGGACACTGGCGCCCTTCCCCGGCCCTGGAATTTCGGGGCCCGCGCGCCCCGACGCAAGCTCGGCCGGCCGGGCTCACCCTGCCTGCTGGGCGCCCCGTGAGCGTCCGGGCGGAGTCGGGTGCGGCCAGCGGTGCTAACTCCCCGCACCGGGCGCCCGGCTCTCTCGATGGCTCCGGGGCTCGCGCCCTCCGCGCCGCCCTCCGTGCCGCCCGCGCCTTTGTCTGCGCCGCCGCCGCCGCCCGCGCCGCCTCCGGTCCCATCGCGGTCGGTCCCGACGCGGCCGCCGCCCGCCCCGCCTCCCCGGGCCCCGAGGCCTCCCGCAGCGCCCTCTACCGGCCCTCCACGGTGCTGGGGGTGGGGGAGCCCATAGGAATGGGGAGAGGGGTGGGATTGGGGGTAAGGGCGGGGAAGGGGACTGGGGTGGGGGACCCAGAGACCGAGACGGGGCGGGGGGAGGTAGAGACACAGGAGATAGACAGACGGAGAACTACAACAATGTAACAAGACAACTGTGGCAATGCCAACAACCGTAGGGGATGGTGATCGTTGGTGTGTTATAGGATCCCTGAATCTAGGGCTTAGGGATGGTCGGGGTCCAGTTCCCACCGAATGGTGAGTCTGGTGGAGTTCCGCAGGCCTGGATTGCCGCTTCTGGTCAGAGGGAGCCCGCCCTTCATACACTTACCAGAAGCAGGTCCTCAGGGGGCTGAGCTGCGATCACCTCCCCAGGCCTGAGCTTGCCTCCAAGTTGCACAGTGCCGTTTGGCGGTGGGCAGAGGCAAGGAGGCCTTGCCCGAGGCTCACAGTTCCCTGACGCTCTGAGCTTTCTGACAACCTGAGAAGTTTTGCTTTTGGTCTGTCACATCTCCTTTCCCTCTTCTTTTATTTCTGTTTGCCTGACAAGAATCACACATCTAAACTGGTAGCTACTTTCAAATTACCTTTAGATGAATTCTAGAGACTTAGTCCCAGGCCAAAACCTGAGTTTCCTCCCTCCAGGCCTTTGCCCAAGCTGTTTCCTCTACCTGGAATGCCCTTCTGACAGGCATATATTCTGCCTGGTCCTTCGAGGCTCAGCTCCCCGCCCCTCTCCTCCTGGAAGCTTCTCTGACCATCCTGGGCTTGGAAGCGATCTTGCTCTGCCCTGCCCCACTCTCCTTTCCCTTTCTGTCGGATAACTGATGTGTGTTACCTGTTTATTAGTTCAGTGCGGCCAGGTCTGGGAGCTCCTGGAGGGCCAGCCCATCTTGGACCCCCAGCCTTACTGGGGAAAGAGGCACAGACTCAGTTTCCCAGGCTGCTTCTAACTTCACAAGGCATCTGTACGAGCAAAAGATTTGGCTTCGCTCTCAGGCCTGAAGCCACAAAATGCTTGAACACTGTGGGGAACAAAGAGAATACCGTCTGTTCTGTGCAAAAGTGACTTTTCCTTATTACCAAAGAAATAATAATAAAGTAACTGGAAAGGTGCCTGCAGGGCCGAGTCTTCTGGAAGCTGCTTAGGGTGTGCTGAGTGCCAGCCGGCTACAGAACTGGGGCCACGTGGCCATTCAAGGGGGAGGCAGGCGAAGGGCCCAGGCCAGCTTTCCTCCTTGTGTGGGCAGAAGGCAACAGCATGAGAGAGAGTGGGGAGTTGAATCCTTTCCTGGACACCCCTCTCAGGCTCCAGGAGGGGCTGGGATGCTGCTGGCCTTGAGCAACCCTGACCTGAAGTTGTCTTAGTCAAGTCCAAACTGAGGGAATGGCTTTGTCAGTACAGACCTGTTTTCTCACCTGGAGAATGGGCTGATGAGCATTGGCCTGGGGTTGGGGAGGAAGCAGTGAGGATCCAGGTGACACCAGCAGCTCCTCACTCTCTCTTGGGTATAGATGGGTAGGGGGCTTCCCTGAGCTGCCACCCTTACCCCAGCCTGAGCCCACTTCTCCTTGGGTCTATCCTTGCAGGGTGGGCAGAAGCACCACCCCAGAGTGGCTGACTAGAAGTAACAGCTTTCCCTTGGGACTAAGGAAGGACATGAGAGAATGAACAACCTGTCATAGGAGGCACCAAGCGAGGACTAGAATGGCTTGTTGGGCTCTAGGGAAGCAGTTTGCAGAGTGGCGCTTATGGCCTCTATTTATTGTGACCCAACCTTTGTACTAAAGCTAAATCTTCTGTCCTCTCTGGAGGGTTCCTGTCCCACCAGAAGAGGGGAAGTCTGTCACTCTTCTCCAAAGGGACATGCCCAGCTACAGGACATGAGTCACAGTGGCTACCTATATCTGTTGTGGCATGATTTGGTTACCATCCACCTCTTTCACAGCTCTGCCCAGCACCTAGAGCAAGCCTGACCTGCAGGAGATCCTCTGTAAATGCTTCCAGAAGGAAGGGATCGCTAGATCCCAACATTGGTCTTTGGTGGTCTCCAGAGTCACAGGAGCCAGAAAGTGACTCCCAGCCCTGCCTCTTACCAGAAGTGTGACTTTAAAGAAGCCACTTTCCCTCTCTGTGTCCTAGTTTCCCCACCTATAAATGTGCATAAGAATGGTGCCCACTTCTGAGGTTTCCTGTAAGGACCCAAGTCCTTGTATGAAGAGGGCATGATCCTAGGAGCTTAATTAATGCTCACTGTTATAAACATTATATTTATTCTTGGCTGTCTGGGCATGTGGTTTTGATCCTGAGCAAAGTTCTTAAGATTTTCTCTGTTAGAGGGTGAAGGATTCCAACCAGGTGTAAGCTCTTGGGGACAAAATTGGTCCAACCTGGTGTGATATCCTCTAAATATTTAGCTCTGGGTCCCTTATGTGCCCCTCCAGCCATCCTCCTCTTCCTTCTCCCCATTCCCCCAGCCATGTCCAGTTGAGCCAGCTACCAGAACTAATCCTCTGGGAAAACTCCTAATCGTCCCTCAACACCCCACCTCCAGTGTTCTTTTCTGTGAGAAGCCCTCCCTCCTCTTCCCCTAGATTTTCCCCAACACTTTCCCTCCTTCTGGCCCAACTCTGACCCCAAGGGGCTGCCGGTGTCTGTGTCTAACTCTGACTCCGCTACCCTGAGGCACCTCAAGAGCTGGGCTGAGGCTTCCCTTTAGCTTGGCGTCTCCTGGCATTGGGTGGATGCATGGGGGTTATGGCAGAGGAGAGTTTGATGACTCGATATTGGTGATAGTAACTCTGCCTTATTTTATATCTAACTCAACTTCTGCCCAAAGCTAAGGTTAATTCATTAAACAGCCCCCAGGAAATAATGGAGCCCGCTGGCTCAGGCCCAGGCACACAGGTGCTTGAGGAGGGAAGGGGTCCAGCCCTGGGTTATGAACTTGAGCTCCCAGGACCTGGGCAGGTCAGGGGTGGGAAGTGGCAGCACTTGTGCCCCCTCCCAACTCCAAACCTGGATCCCACAGACCTAATTACCCTCATTGCCACGTGCACTAATTACCTCTGTGGTGCCAGGTGGCTGGGCGGGGGCTGCTCCACTTTTGGGAGGTAGGTCGGGACCGATTATTTTTGGCTATGCCGTCCTTGAAGGCTCTGCCATCCACCAGCGTGAAGGGCAGAAAGTGGGGCGAAGAAATTGCGGCCACGACAGGAGGGACACT
Source organism: Rhinolophus ferrumequinum (assembly GCF_004115265.2). NCBI lineage: Eukaryota > Metazoa > Chordata > Mammalia > Chiroptera > Rhinolophidae > Rhinolophus > Rhinolophus ferrumequinum. The sequence continues at coordinate 51,538,864 of NC_046301.1, forward strand.
GGGAGATGTGTGGGTCGGGTTGGCCCAGGAGCTCCCTGAGCAGGGGTTTTGGCCTGAGGCCTGAGGGTCTTTGGCACATAGCTGGAGGTGGCAAGACCTGGAGGGGCTGAGAATCAGCTCTGAGGTGGACTGGTCTGGAGGCCTGTTTTAATCGTGGCACCATCGGGGGGAGAGGGCTTGCTGTGGAGGGCTGGTCAGATGGGCCTGGCTGGGAACACCAAGCACCACTGACTTGCTGTGTGTTTCTGAGCACATGACGTCCTCTCTTTGCATCTTTCCTGAGGGATCAAATGGGGATAATAACTCACACAGTGTGCTCTGGGCAGAGGGCACAGCATGTACCAAGGCCCTGGGGTGGAGATGGGCTGGGTGCATTGGAGGAACAGTGGGGAAGCCAGGTGGCCAGAGTGAGAGGAGAGTAGGGGATTCTGAGGGTTGAGGGGGTCACAGGCCAGGTGGGGCCTCATGGGCTATGATAAAGTGTGTTGGATTTATTCCAAGGGTACTTGGGAGCCATGGGAGAGTTGGGAGCCAGAGAGGGAGAGACGTGATCAGATTTACAATGCAGGCTCCAAGCTGGTTTTTAGCTTTTAGGAGAGAACCAGGTGTCTATATATGTGGAAAATGGGCGCAGAACCTCCCTGAGCCTCAGTTTCCCCATCTTGGGTAGAGTCCTGAGGCTTAGACAGCCCCAGCGCGCACACTGGACCCTCAGCCAGGGAAGCTCTCCTCCCCCCAAACTCCCAAATTCTGGCCAAGCAGTCTACATGGGCTCTCCTTTGCTTGCCCTGTCCTCCTACTCTCCTTCTGCGGCCTTGAAGGAACAGCTGTGGGAACAGAGAGCGGGAGGCCTCAGGGAAGGCGGAGAGGAGGGGCTCCGGGGGCTGTGTTCCTGCTTGGTGACAGCCTACGCGGGGCCGACGGGTGCTGAATGTTCTTGCAGGAACTGGGTGACTCACATGTGGCAGCCTCTTCCCTTGATCTGCTAGGGGAGGCCATTCCTGGTCTCCAGGCACAGACTGAAGTCAGGATTCACCTCTCTGGGACGCCCCCAAACGAGCCCTCCCTCTGCCTCCCAGGATCCCTTTAACTGGCTGCACTGCTCACTTTCCTGCTCCTGCACCTTTCATGGCTCTCCTGGAGGCTTCAAAGGGAGAATCCAGCTCCCTATCACCATTGGCTACACTGCTGGACCCCACATCTGAACCTCTGCATTCATCTCCAACACTCCCTCCTCCAGGAAGCCTTCCCAGACTCCCTCTACTCCTCCAACCCTGACCTCATAGGAGGGGGCTATCTCTGCCCCCACCTCAGATCAGGGCTTCTCAGAATCCAGGCTCAGGCCAAGGCCTCTCAGGGCCCCATCATCGCCCAGTGTGGGAGGCCACAAAGGGGACACTGGGGAGGACCCCTGCTGTGCTCGCCTAACACAGGACCCCATGGGCCCGACCTCTAACTTCATTTTTATAGAAGAGAAAACTGAGGCTCAGGGGCCTTAAACCAATTCTCCAAATCAAAACTGGCCAAGTGGAAAGCTTGGCTTTAAACTGGGTCTGAGAGCCAAGCCCTGCTCCCTGCAGCCTTTGGAGCCTTATTTACACACTGGTAGGGGAGGAGGCATCACCTGCCTGCAGGTGGACTTGATACAGTCTGGGCTTAGACACCCAGGGTGGGAGAGCCTGTCTCCATGGACACATTGGGGGCCTCCCTGGGCCTCTATTTCCTTCTCTGTAAGATGGTGGTTCCTTATCTGTTAACTCATGTTTATTGAGCACCTCCTGTGTCCCAACACTCTGGGAGGCCCTGCCCTGAGGGAGTGCACAGCTATCTGGTGCATAGACAGATGATTAACAGAGGAACAAGTAGGTTGACTTCCGACAGTTTATGCAAAGTAGAGAAAAACAGACAAAGCAACAAGCAAAGACCCGTAGTTGGTGAAGGCTGCTCAGAGAAGGGGAACAGCATGTGCAAAGGCCCTGACGTGGGAATGTGCTCTGCCCCTTGGAGAAGCATTGAGGACGCAGGTGTGGCCGGAACAGGTTGACTTGGGGGGATAGTGAGGAGCCTGGTGGGCAAGGAGCCTTTTGGGCCCCAGCAGAGTGTGGACTTTATACTCAGAGCCCTGGGGAGCCATGAAAGGCTTTTGAGCAGGAGAAGGTCAGGATCTGTTTTTACATGTGCTGGATAAGTTTCACCAGAGTGCCACATGGTAGATGGACTGAGAAGGGTGATCCTAAGACTTTCTTCCTCTGTTATCTGGAGGCAGAGGGTATCCTGGGTTGTGCTTGATAACAAATGACGGTTATCAGCCCTATTATTGTATCTTTGGGGTTGGCCACAGGCTCTGAGTTCATATCACTCCCAGGGCCTTGGGGAGGGAGTCTGTCTCAATAACCCCCTTTCTGTTCTATCTGGCCCTTCTTTCTCCTCTCTCTCTCTCTCTCTCTCTCTCCCTCTCTCTCTCTTTCTCTCTCTCTTTCCCTCTCTCTCCCCCCTCTGAAGCCCTCTTATCTCTGAAATTCCAGGCCTCCAACAGGACGGAAACATCTGCTTCCCTGAGTATGGATCCTGCAGCCCCAAGGGAGGTCACAGAAGAGCCTCCTGTCCCCCAGGCTGGGGGAGGAGGACCACTGAGGGAAAGAGAAAGGGTCACACATTATGCACTGGCTGCATACACAGGGGAGACACTATATACAGGCTGCATTCAGGGGTCTGCATTCGAGTCCTGTCCTGTCCTATTCTGTCTGGGAGGCCTGAGAGCGGTGGCCACATGATTTCCGGGTGGGGAATCACAGCCAGGCACAGGATGAGTGCTTGTCGATGGATCCAACAGGGCAGCATCACCTGCCTGATTAGCAGGACCCTGCGCAAACAGCAAATTCAGAAAATTATTCAGAACTTTAAGACAGTGACATCAGAGCGTTAAACTCAGAAGCTGGCCCTGCTGGGAGCTTTGCCGGTCACCTTCTACAACTGGGGAAACTGAATCTGAGAGGGGGGCGTGCCAAGAGGAGAGGGACCTGCGGGGACCCTCCCACCTCCTGAAACAGTGGCAAGTGTGTTGAGTGGCTGATGGGCTGGTGAGTAGATCCCAGGAGCTGGGCCATATCAACCTCATTCTTGGTGAGAGGCCAGAAGGAGCCGTGGCATACATTTTCTAACAGGATCAGCTTTATGTGTTTTCTCTTCTGACTGCCAAAGTAACACGTGCTCAGTGTAAAACGTTTTAAGAAACACAGACAAGCATAATGTAAATAGCATTTAATTTCCTGAGTGCATTTTAATTATGAACTTAAAATGTGCTTGGTGTTCACTGGTAATTTAAAACACACTGGAGGGGTGGCCGGTTGACTCAGTTGGTTACAGCACAGCGCTCATAACACCAAGGTTGCCAGTTCGATTCCCAAGATGACCCACGATGGGCCAGTGAGTGCACCCTCCACAAGACTGAAAACAACGACTTGACTTGGAGCTGATGGGTCCCAGAAAAACACACTGTTTCCCAATATTCCCCAATTTAAAAAATTAAAAAAAAAAAACACACTGGAGCAGGATACAAACAAAATTCAGACGCCATCCCTGCCTTTGGTGGGCGTGGGCTGACACACACCAGGTGCTCCATAAATATCTGCCAAGTGAATGAAATTTTAAAAATAAAACAAATGCCCAGAAATCACTGTTACTAACATGATGGTCTATTTCATTAGATTTTTTTTCTTTTTTCTCTTCTCAGCCACAATGCAATCATACAATACCCACGACTTCTCAGTGGAGGCCCACTTTCCACACTGATCAATACCAGTCTGCCCTCTTGTGTTGAAAGATTTCATCATCAGGGGCTACTCCATGATTTATTAAATTGATCCCCTAGGGTAGGGCATCTAGTTTGCTTCCTGGAGGGTCACATTTTGGGGACGCCTTTAAAAGTGGAATCACACATGTTCAAGGCTTTTGATGGACACTTAGGGCCATACCGCTTTCCATACCACGTGTGCCAAATCTTACTCTGCTCCCAGCAATGGTGGGTGAGTGTGCCCATTTCTCTGAATATTTGACATTTGCAAATAAATATTAGAGACATTTACTTTGCAAGATGTGGATTAAAACCAGAGGTCCCCAAAGGGGGAGTGAGGAGTGACTTTTTATAGACATGGAGTTTCCTTTGAGGGGATGAAATGTTCTGGAACTAGATAGAGGTAGTGGTTGCACAACACTGTAAATGTGCTAAGTGCCACTGAATTACACGTGTTACAATCACTAATTTGTGTTATTTGAATTTTAGGTCAATTACAAAAAATCAGAGGCCCCAACCTGTGGGGGGGGGGGTCTCTGGCTTCTAGAAAGTCCCCAAACTCTGCTCTAGTGTCACCTCCTCCAGGAAGCCTCCCCTCATTATCACACTCAACAAACCATGTCTCTTCCAGCACTTTCCATTTATCCTCTTGTTAGTCTTCAGAGCCCTCTCCCTCCCTGGAATAGTTTCATTCATTCATTCTACAAAGGTATTTTGAGGCCTAATAATGTCCTGGGCCCTCTGGGTGTCGGGATTACAATAAGCATAACAGGTAACTATATAAACAAGGAGAAGTCACATGGCAATATGCCCTGAGGAGGAAATCAAACAGGAAGCAAGAGATGTTCTGAAGAGCATGGAAATGGGTGGGGTTGGGAGAGTGAAGTGGGGACTGCCCTACTGTCTCCAGGACATGCAGGGAGGCCCCTCTGAGGAGATGACATTTGAGCTGAGACCGGAAAAAGGAGGAGTCAGGCATGCCGAGATCAGAAGGAAGGGCATCCCAGGGGGAGCGTACAGCACACGCAAAAGTCCAGAGGTAGAAAAGTCCTCGGCATGTGTGAGGAACATGGGGGAGGGCGCTGCGGCTGGAGCAGTGTCTGCATGAGGGAGAGGGAAGGTGAGGAGGCCAGGGAGATGCACAGGGGCTGGGCCTCCCATGGGGCCTCAAGGAGTAGGCTCTATTCTAGGATGATGGGAGCCATGGGAGTTTTCTGAGCTGGGGAGTAACTTGGTGTGGATTGTAAGTTCTGGAAAGTTCCCTGTGGCTGTTGTAGGGAGAAGGGACTGGGAGACAGTTGTGTCAGGGACAACAAAGATGATAGCCTCTGGGGGAGAGATGGCCTATCTGAGTAGAAGGAGCAATCATGAAAAGTTGGCCAAGGGTGGGGGGGTGGAATGTTCTGGAGTCTGAGGAAGGAGAGGAGTCCAGGGAGGCTCTTGGATGTCTGGATGTTTGACAGAGCTTCTCCCTGATTTGGGGAGACTTGGAGGGCACTGGGCAGGTCTGAGGGTGGCCTGGGGGCCTCACGTCCACAACCTCCAGTGGATGAAGGCGCTGGACATGGGCACGGTGAATTTCCCCTTGGCAAAGACATGCATGGGGAATACACAAGCAGCCCGATGTACACCTTCCCCCTCAGAGGAAGGCAGGAAAAGGAAAAAAAAAAAAAAAAGGTGGGGTTGAGGCGGGCAGGAGGCCACATGAGATGTTTCACCATCCTGTGGGAAGGAAGCAAGTTAGAGCTGGCCTGTGCCTCCCCACCCTTTGGCAAACACTCTCAAAAGTCACTGCATTGTGCTGACAGGGCAAAGCTTGCTTGGCTCAGCCATCAGGACAGGCCCACAGGGGACTTGGAAACTATTCCGGATCGAGTCACATGTTTCTGGGTTGGACTCTCTGCCCTACCCCTGGCTAACTGTATGAGCCTGGACATGGATGAGCTTTTAAATAAATGGTTCTGGAGCAACTAGATGTCCGTGTGGAACAAGATGAATGATCCCTACCTCACACCATCCACATAAATTCAACCTTGGGCAAAGCCCTTTCTTAGTCTGAGCCTCCTCTGCGAGATGGTCCTCACCTTGCAGGGCTGTTGTGGGATTGGGTCCCAGGAAGCCTGCTGCGTGGCCAGCACACAAACAGCTACTGCCATTATCATTATTATTATTTCTTTAAAATTCTATGAGGCGCACACATGAGTGCATTTAAAACCGGAGAAATAAGGTCTATTGATTGTATTCATGTCAATTTTCTGGTTGTTACAATGTACTGTATTCTCGCAGGATGTTCCCACTGGTGGAAGTGGGGTGAAGAGTACCCCACATCTCTCGGTATTTGTGTTTTTCAACAGCTTTATTGAGATATAATTCATATGCCATAAAATCTACCCTTTTAAAGTGTTCAATTCCGTGGTTTTTTCAGTATATTCACAAAGTTGTACAACCACCACCATTATCTAATTCCGGAATATTTTCATCATCCCCGAAAAGAAACTCCATGACAATTAGCAATCACTTCTCAGTCTCTTCTCCACCTACCTTGTGTCCACGGCTAATGTACTTTCTGTCTGCACAGATTTGCCTAGTCTAGGCATCGCATGTAAATGGGACTCTATAATACGTGGCCTTCTAGTTTACGTCTGGCTTCTTTCACTCATCCTCATGTTTTTAAGATTCAACCACATTGCAGCCTGTATCACTATTTCATTCCTTTGTGGCTGAATAATATTCCACTGAATAGATATTTCATATTTCTTTATTCATTCATCAGTTAGTAGACATTTGGATTGTTTCCCCTTTTGACTATTATGAATAAGGCTTGTATTCAGATACACGTTTTTGTATGAACATATGCTTCCAATCCTCTGTCTTATTTCCTACAACTGCATGCAAATCTAGAATCATTTCAAAATAAAAGCTTTAATGAAAGGGGAGAAAAGACTTATAATGCTGAGGATTAAGATTACATGTTGAAAATAATGGAAAACAATAAATATTATTTTGTAAAGTGGGGGCAACCTCTACGAAGATAGTGAAACAGCCCTTAGCCCAGGCCTTGCCATTTCCTGTCTGCTCTGGGGCTCTTACCGCCCACCCACCCTCCCACCTGGAAATGCTGACAGACCCTTACCAGCCAATGACAAGTCTTACAATGGTTTGATGTACCTAACCATACCCGCCCCCCCAACTCTAATGCCTTCTATAGCTTCCCATCATCTTGCAGCAAAGTTGACCTGCTTGGTGGACCTTGGAGCTCTCGCCCTTGCTGACATTTCCACTGCCCTCCCACAGGTACCCCTTGTGCCTACCCTGCTTACTCCCTTTCTGGTTTCCTCTGCCCAGATGCAGCCAGTCAATATGCCTCTGTGTTTTTACCTTTGTGGTGGGTACATCATGGAAGACTTCTCAGAGGAGGTGGCATTCTAGGGAGTGGGCTTGTAGGGAAGCAGACAGATGGTTAAAATTTAGTTTCAATTGGGTCAGGCAATGGTGCCTAGTTCTTTGGTCAAATACTATTCTAGATGTTGCTGCAAATGTATTTTCTAGATGTGGTTAACATCTCCAATCAGTTTACCTTAAGAAAAGGAAGTTATCCTCGATACTCTCTGGATGGGCCTTATTAATCAATTAAAGGCCTTAGAGCAAGAACTGATTATCCTGGGGAAAAAAGACTTCCCCTCAAGACTGCAGCATAGAAACCTTTCCTGAGTTTCCTGCCTGCTAGACAGAGACTTCGAACTTACTACCCCCAACAATCATGTGAGCCAATTCCTTAAAACAAGTCTCTTCGTATACTGTACATAATGTACATATATCCTGTTGATTCTGTTTCTCTGGAAAGCCCTGACTGATACAGGCACCCAGAAGCCCGGCAGTGGCGGGAGGCAGGGCTTGCTTCTCAGAGACAGGATTTCCTGGACAAAGTGAGAGCATCCAGTGGCAGAACCTCAGCCGCTTTCCTTGGCCTTTCCCAGTTGGATGCAGGCCAGGCTCTCGGCCTCGGAGGCTATCCAAGACACCTGCAGGCCAAGGACGCACATGAGAGGCCTTGGGTTTCATGGTCCTAGGCAGAGGTCGCCCCAAGGTGCTGATCCAGCCTGCCAGCCTCAACGAAAATAAACCCAGGGCAGGGGAGCTGTGAGATTAGGCACGCGTGCGCGCGCACACACACACACGCACACACACATACACAGACAAAACAACCCATGGCCGGTTCTGGGGCAAAGATCTGAGTGTGGCCAGCCACCTGGACAGGGCCATCCTTGGCCCTGAAAAGACTGAGAGGTGGACCAAGTGGCCTGGAAGAACAAAAAATTTCATTTTGGAGAGACTCAGGCGAGAGGAAATGATTACAGAAGCTGATAATGAAAGGGTACTTTCTCCTCAGGGGACCCTGACGTCCCTCGTAATCTGGGGCCTTGGAGGTGCCCTTCCCAAATGAGGCAGTGGGGGCAGATGCCAGCCCACATTTCTGATTTCAAAGCTTGTGGCACGTGGTCTCCAGTCTACCCAACCAGGTGACTATTTAATAGGGTTCAATATAATCATTAAACATGTATTGACCGTCCTCAACATCTACCCAAGAGAGGTGAAAACATACATCCACACAAACACTTGGACCCTTGGACATGTGTTCATGACAGCACTATTAATAATCGCCAAAAGGTGGTAACAACCTCGGTGTCCATCAGTGGATGAATGGTAAACAAAATGTGTTCCATCCGTACAATGCAATAGTATTCAGTCACGAGAAGGAAAGAAGCTTTGACACACACTATAACGTGGATGAACCCCAAAAACACGATGCTGAGTGAGAGAAGTCAGACACAAAAGCCCACATGTTGCATGATCCCGTCTATATAAAATGTCCAAACCTGGAAATCCATAGAGACAAAAAGTAGATTAGTGGTTGCCAAGGGTGGAGGGAGAGGTGGGGAATGACTGCTAATGGGGATGGGGTTTATTTGAGGGGATGATGAAAGTGTTTTAAAATTGACTGTGGTGATGGTTGCATATATCTGTGAGTGTCTTAAAAAACATTAAACTATATACTTTAAATGGGTAAATTGAATGGTATGTGAACTTCATATCTCAATAAATTTGTGTTTAAAAACATTCTCTAACATTCCACATTTACTGAATATCCACTGTATACCAGGCCCTGCACTGGGTGCTAGAACAGAGTCCAGAGAGGGAGGAAGAGTCATAAACAGATGACCATAGTGCCAGGGGATTCCTTTCTTACAGTACAGAGAGGGAAAAGATGGAACATTTGTGTGGATGTGTGAAGGATGGAGGAGGGAGTGTGTGTGTTGGGTTTTAAAGGATGAATAGGAGTTTGCCAAGTTGAAGGTGGGAGCTGATGGTGAACTCAACTTTATAAATCTAATAAACAATAAAATAAACGTAATTTAAAAAATGAAAATGAAAATGCTTGTATCCTCATTTGTCTGCATGAACTGAAGGAGTGTTTATTTTTGGATACTTCACAACCCACCCTGAACCACACCTGGCTCACGCAGGACAACTCTCAAATGACATTGTTCACGTGCACCACAAAGATAGTGCTGTAACAGCATGTTAGTCTCTTTGTCAGGAAGTGTGGAGAAATCGCAAATTTGAGCTGCCTGCAGTCCTAGATGATGTCTGAGGATAAACAGCAGGTCAAAGACCAGGCCTGACAGAGAACCTACCCCAAGGACCCGCCTTCTCTTAGCTAGGCTGGATTCTTTCTGATCTCCCTTTTCCCCCGGTGTGGCCAATGCATGGCTCTGGCAGGTGGCCACAGCGAGTAAGGAGGACTGACGTTCTTATCTGAAAATAAATCATGGCTCTGAATGGGTAAACAAGAAACTAGGGCGGAGGAGGGGCTGAAGGGAAAGAGAGAACTGTGCCTTTCCTGGGAAGATGAATGCGGCCTTCAGGGGCTAGCCTCCTGGGGCTGGGCCTGTAGCCACACGCTCTGCCCTCAGCTGTTCCCAAGTGCCTGGGACCCACTGTACCTTTCCTCTGAGTCCTGACCCCTGGGCTTAACACCTCTCCCAACCCAACATGGAGTCTATTGTCTCTCAGAAAAGTCCCTTCCTTGCGCTGTTAATGTGGATCTTGCTTTTTTGTAAACCCTTTTGTGTGACCTTTGACCGTTCGCCCAGTGTAAGATGCTCCCTCATGACCCATTTTACAGAAAGAAGGGGAGAAAGCGGGACTAGGACTCAGTGATGGGGGCTCCAGGGGCCCTCCCTAGGCCTGACTGATGGTGATTTAAAATGGGAGGCATCTGAAGGGGTCTTGGTCAAAAGCAGCTGAGTATAGCTCAGGGATGAAGGCTTGGCTTCCGGTCCTGGCTCTGCACACCTGCAGGGTCTGTTCCTGCTCCTTCCGGGAACAGCACCTTGGCATGTACAGGGCTGACCTCCTCCCCTCTCAGGAAGGTTGTCCAGTGAGTGAATGAGTGAATGAATCAATAAATAGATGGACAGAGGCTACCGAGAGACTGTCAGAGAGATGCCAGAGGGACTTTCACAGCAGCCTGCAAACCAGTCCTGGGAGGAAGCAATGAGAAGAGACTGCCTCCATTCAAATCTGGTGCTTTTTTTCCCCTGAGACCACAGCTGCCTCCAAAACAAAGACCGACAATTGCCACCAGCATGTGCTTTGTCGTTTTTTTTTACTTCCTTTGAATATTCAGTGAATTTTCTTTTCAAACCGCATAGGCAAGCACTCTCTGTGCAATGCGGTGCATGGCTAGGGGAGGGGCAGGAAGAGCCCCCGCCTCCCCCACTCCCCTCCACTTTCTGGGAGGGGAGGAGCGGAGGAGGGGAGGAGAGTTCAGAGCAGACCTTCCTTATCTGTGCTCAAATACAGCTGAGCGTCCCTGTATATGGCCATCTGTCTACATTTTACATTTCTACAAAAATCACATCCACTTTGGCTTTTATCCTCCAGGAGCAAACCCCTTTTCCCAAAGCTCTATCATATTTCACACCCGAAGACCCCTTCACTTCTCCCTTTCTTCCATTTGCTTTGTCCCCAGGATTTTCTAGCACAGCAAGGCTCCTGACACATCTGTGGACATCCAGGCTCACACCCTGAGTTGACTGCAGTGGTTTGCCCCAATGAGTAGAGGGGCACCAGTGTTTAAACACACCAGTCCAGCTCGGCTGGCAAAAATGCTGGAGCCTGGTACAACTTCTGTGAAAAACAGCTTGGTGTGTTCCTCAAAAGGTTAAATGCAGAGTTACTATGATCTAGTAATTCTACTCTTCGGTATAGACCCAAAGGAATTTAAAACAGGCGTGCAAGCCAAAACTTGTATACACATGTTCTGAGTAGCTCTAGTCACAATCGCCAAAAGGTGAGAACGACCCAAATGCCCATCGACAGATGAATAGATGAACAAAATGTGGTCCATCCACACATTGGAATATTACTCAGTCATAAAAAGGAGCAAAGCACTGACACCTGCTACAACATGGATGAACCCTGAAACAATGCTGAGTAAAAAAAAAAAAAACCAGACACAAAAGCTCACGTTGACTAATCCCATTTATCTGAAATATGCACAACAGGCAAACCCATAGAGATAGAAAGTGGATTAGTGGTTGTCAGAGGCTGGGGAAGGGGTATGGGAAGTAATTGCTCATGGGGATGGGGTCTCTTTTTGGGGTGACGGAATGTTCTGGACTAGAGGTGCTGGTTGTACAACATTGTGAATGTGCTAAATGCCACTGAATTGTTCACTTTAAAACGGTGAATTTCATATTAGGTGAATTCTACATCAGTAAGAGACAAAAATTTGGGGCGATCCTCACGGAAGCCAGCAAAGAGGAGGTGCCATTCCTGCCAACACGGGCCAGCAATGGGTGTTAGCAATTCTGACGTTTCTCTGGGCTCCTGTCGTGAGCGGACAACTACCTGTACTCGGGTATTTACTGCCTGCCTGCATCGCTTTCCTCTGAAACCCGTTCACCTCCATTCTTCTCAGGTGATACTCTGGAAAGGAAGAACATCCATAATCTGCAAATGAGGAAACTGAGGCTCTGAGAGGTGAAGTGAATTTGCAAGGTCACTCACGGGTGGCCCTTCCATCAAATCGCAGGATTTAGGTAAGGATTTGGGAACTTTATTTTTAGGAGGACAATTGGGCCGATAGGAAACCTCAATGACAGGTTCCCAGGGACACAGAACGGTGGAAATAGGACAGCTGACATCGGTGAGCTTCGCAGCGTGGCAGCACTGGTTTTCAGAACCCTGGCAGGAGATACTGTTCTCCCATTTTACAAATGAGGAAACAGGCTCACAGAGGTGGCTCACTCGCCCCAGGTCTCACAGCACAGACAGGATGTGTTAGGACTGAGAATTCAAACCCTCAAGTTCCGCTTTGCTCTGAGCTGCCTTCGGGCAAAAGCAAGTCATCAAGATGTAAACGCTGAAGTCTCAGCGGGAATCTCACTTCTAACACTGGACCAGGAACTCCAGGAACCGGTAGGCTGCACTCCCAAGAGGCCAACCTGAGAAATCTCTGGAGAAAAATCAAGGAAAAGAAAGCGCAGCTCGTAAGGTCCCCCTCCTGGGGTCTGAGGGAAGCAGCTGGTGCCAGATTCATCGTGGAGCTGCAATTCTTGAGTCAAAGTTCCCAGGGCCACAAGCCTGTGCTTGGTGGGAAATAGGAACGGCACGTGTGCATTTGTGAGTGTGTGTGTGTGCACGTGTGCCTGTGTATGTGCATGTGTCTGAGCCTGTGCGCGCATGTGTGTGTGCATGTGTGCCTGTGTATGTCTGTGTGTGCGTGTCTGTATGTGCATGTCTTTGAGCCTACACATGCACACATGTATTTTGTCTGTATGTGTGCATGCATGCATGCATACGTATATGCACGTGTGCACATGTATACGTGTATACATGTATCTATATATGTTTGTGCCTGCACATTCACGCCTTTGTGTACGTGCATGCATGTGCACACAAGTGTGTGTACATGGGGAGCTTCAAAACCAGATGAGATCAGTGGGAGATCCTGGATTTTAGAGTTTGGGTCTGGAATCAAACTGTCTGGGGCCTCAGTTTCTCCACTGGGAAATGAGCCGGCTTCTGCTGGATTCGAGGATTAGCGTCCAGAGAGGCCATCGACTATTAGATTTGTCACTTTATAGTCTGTGCTACGGGCTCCGAAGTTGACACCTCTTATCTCCTTTGATTCTCAAAGCAAACCCATGGCTGAATTTATCATCCACGTTTTCATAGACAATTTTTTGGCATCCTAAAATCATACAAGCAAAGATGTCAAATCACACAGAAATGCGTGAGGTAAACAGTGAAAATTCCACCCATGGCCCTGCCCTCTTCCCAAAGGAGCCTGTTAAGAGACCGGTATGGAGTTTTCCAGAATTTGTCTGTGACTATGTATTTATACATTTGAGTTTGCATTTCTGTTTCTACATAGTCCTATATGGTATTTTAAAATGGTGATGTACATACTGTAGAAAAGTGACTTTTCAATTAATAGTAGATCATACTTGATCATTTGATGTTACGGACACAGGAGACAGAGTCCCAGAGGGCATGGCGCTTGCTCCATGTCACTGCTGTCATGCCCCAAGCTGGGCTTTGGCCTGGGTCTGCCTGTCCACCCCAAAGCAGGTTCCAGCGGTAAGAAAGGGACTTCAGACATTGTACAAAGCACACTCGTTCACTGTCCTTTCATCAAACATTTATTAAATGCTAGAAGTTCAAAGACAAGATGCAAACCCACAGAGAAGTCCCCAGCCCCAGTGAGGCAGAGCCAGATATACATGCCCCCAGCCCACAGCGCTCAGGGACAGGCCTGAGGAAGCCAGAGAGGCAGCCAGGCCTCTGTCTGAGAACAGGGCAGGCTTCCTGTAGGAGGGGACCTGGGAGGAGGGCCTGGAAGGTTGAATGGAAGCCCACAGGCACCGAGGAGCCTGGGGGCAGGGATGGAGAGTCACACCCATTGATATGCCAGCCAGGTAGCTTGGGAGCCTCAACACCTGACATTCAGGAGTAGGAACTGACTCCTGACCCTGGAGCCCAATTCTAAGTCCCAATGACGAGCTGGAAGGGTTGCTGCTGCTGCCAAACAGGGCCAGCCTGTGCCCAGATGGGAAAACTGAGGCTCACGCAAGCACGGTGAGTAAAAGAGAGCTTTGAAGAACTCATTGTACAGCCTGGAACTAGCTCCTCGCCTTTCTGGGCCTCAGTTTCCCCATCTGTACAATGGGGCAGAAAAGCTGGCAGAGCAGTAGCTATGCGGGAGTTTGGCTCCAGCCCCAGCACTAACTGTCCCCCAATCTCCCAACCACATGGAGTTCTACAATACACCCCTTTTCTGGACAGATGCTTGGCCTCAGCCCCTCCGTTGAAGGGAGGGGTTGTAGGTGCAGCCCCATCTTCAAGCTAGTAGGGGAGGGGTGGGCAGGGTGCACTGTGACAGTTCTTTGGGATCCTCACACACAAGGTCGGCTTCACAGGTGGGGAAATTGAGGCCCAGGAGGGCAGGACGTGGAAGGAGCAATAACAAGACCAGTTCTTACCACATTTAAGCCTGCCAGCCTGCCACCCCATTTCACGGGCGGAGATTGAGGTTTAGAGTCCCACGGTCCCACAGCCACAGGGAGGGCGTCTCCAGCCCTCACGAGACGCCCGTGATACTCCCATCAGCCGTCATTAGAGGAGCAAATCGAGGCCTGGAGCGGCAGAGTCCCCTGCCCAAGCCCACAGCTTCCTCCGGGAACTCAGTCACCCAGGATGGTTGAGGTTTGGGGGGGCTTAGGGCGGGGATGAGATGGTTTGGGGGAGGGATGTGGGGGAAAGCAGAGGAGTGGGAGCTGGGCCATGTCCACGTAGAGCTTGGGGACAAGGTCTGGAGGGGCCATGGTCTGTGGCAGGGTGCTTTCCGGGGTCCACAGTGCCCCCCATCCTGGTGAGGCAGGTGCCGCTGGGAAAATAGGAGCACTGACAGGATCACCCCTAAAGTCAGACTGCACTGGAATGCTGTGGAGGGAGGGCCCCTTGGTCCCAGAAATGCTATTTCTAGGGCTTTATCCACAAAGAGTGTTGCAGGGAGTCTTTCATCTGAAGACTCCCCTTGCTAATAAAAAATAACTGCCAACGTCAAACCATGTCCAGCGTGAGGGAAACCAAGAATTAGGCTGCAGGTCAAAGGACTTGGGACCAGAATCCTTGAGAATAACCCTGATGGTTGTGGGTGGCGATTTGTGAGATAAGGGACAGAAAGTCCATCATAAAATATACTTAAATTTGGGGGGGGGGTAGTTTTTAAGTAAAAAACAGCCACAGGCAGAGAGTTAACATGTGCAGTGAAGTGTAATTTGCATTTTAAAGTTATATCTGAAATGTGAGCCCGCACGTACAATTGTCTACAGAGAGACCTGAGCCCTGGGTGCTGTGGGTCAGGGAGACTTATTTTCCACGGAAGACATGTTTGCACCTTTGGATTCTGGCTGGTGTCACTGATTCACAAATAGCACTTGAACATTTACTCACATGGAAAGACTGCTGAGACCTCCAGTCACAAGATAACGCGAGTCTCCAGGCAACATGCTTGGTGTGTCTTATTTAAAAAATTAATTTTATTTTATTGCTATGGGGGAGTGGGAAGGAGGGCAAACCTCTGTGCTTTGTTCTGGATATATCGGGATTTTTTTTTTTTACCTTTTACAAAGAAAATGTATTCACGTTGCTTCACTGTGCGTTTGCGTGTTACGTATGCAGGTATTGTACACGTGTGTACATGTGCAAGCATGCATGCAAAACAAAGGCCTGCTTTAAAACCGGAGACCAGAGTCTCTCACAGGGCCCTGGGGCACCCAGGTTTCTAGGAGGGGAGGCTGAGGAAAAGGGAGGGGAGTGGCGTGTTCGGTGCCAGTTAGCCCTAAATTACAAGGTAGCAGAGGAAATTTACCTTCTGAACTGGAATAAATCCTTCCCAGAATGCAGAGGGGAAACTGAGGCCTGAGGTCGAAGCCTGACCATGTCCTTCTCTACATGACCTTCACCAGCCTGGTGGTGAAAAGTGAGCTGGGGGTGGGGGGTGCGGGAGAGCAATTCTAACTGCTGCTCCTTCCTTACCTCCAGTCTCCCCAGAGCGGGTGGGGTGGTTATAGGTTCTGGGCCACTTTCTCAGGGAATGGCACCAACGCCTTCATCACACCCCCACCCACCCCCTAGTCTTTGGTAAAGTAAAGGAAGGCAAACGTGTGGGAGGTTCTGGGCTGACAGTAGCTCCCACCACGATCAAATGGGTCCCCACCACTGTTGAGTGTCCTCCAGGACACAGTGGGGAGAAGGGAGGCTCAGGGGTCCCACATCTGCTTCTTAAGGGGCCCTGTCTCCTCTGTCCCCCTCTAACCTGCCAAGACTTCCCCCACCACCAACCCTTCCCACACTCTCAGGCGCCGGGCTCCTGCCGTCACACTAAGCTCAGGTGGAGGCCCCTGCAGGCCCACAGGTGCCAGGCTTACCCATCTGCTGTGCTCTCTGCCCTCTGCCCCAACCGGGAGGCCAGGGCAGCTGGTGGAGGAATCAGACAGAGGCTGGCAGCACATGGGAACAGCAAGGAGCTTTGAAGGTACCACAGGCCAGCTCCTTGGTCGGGGAGGCCTAGGTGGGCCTTGGTCTGTCTCTAATGGCTGGAACTCCAACCCTGCGAGTGGGCAAGGCCTTGCGTGGGGCAGGCAGTTGTGGGCAACTAGGGCAGGGCTCCCGTGTCCAGACACCCTCTCGAAGGTGGTTTCTGTTCCCAGCACTAACCCTCCCTCCCCACAGAAGAGGGCCGCGCCCACCCCTCCGGGATCCCTGCCTGCCCGTCCTCTGGGCTTTCCCAGTGACTGACCAGGCTCCTGTCCCTGCAGGCACAGGGTGTGCCCTGAGGCAGGCGGTTTCCAATCTGCTTCCCTGTAAGCACCACATCCACCACGCATCCCCCCCGGCCTGATTTTAAAAACACGTCCACGGAGACTGTGGAAGATTGGGTTCCTCTACATTTATTGCAACTGCTAAATGATTAACAACATTCACAACTTCTTAGATTAAAAAACAAAAAAAAAAACAACAAAAAAAAACAAAACCCAAAACTTCCATTTTGTAACATCACAATGTCTTCTAGGTTTTACCAAGGACCGAAAACACTAAAATTCTCTATCTGATTTCCAGTGATGGAAACAAGCCAGACAGTAAGCACCCAAAGTGGCGAGTTAGCACTTTCCGGATGCCTGTCGTCCTCACGGGAGAGACCCTGGAACTAGAATGATAGAAAAGACGCTGTGACTTTGACGAGGCCACACTCCCACACGCGCGCTCGCACGCTCCCTGCAGAGAGAGCCAGGTGGCGCAGAGGCTGGCACCACTGGTCCCCGGCCGGCAGCGGGCGCAGGGCGCACCACCGTGCTTCGCCCCGGTGTCCCAACGCCTCAATGCTGTCTCCCCAGGAGAAGCGCCACCTGAGTGCCCAGAGGACTTTCCAGGCTCAAGAAGTAGCTGTTTCCTTTAACGTCTGCCAAAAGCTCACCGTGTCAGCTCAAAGTGGGATGTCCCCAGGAGGAGGAGTGGCAGGAGGCTGCGGGAATAGGGA
The DNA here is from genome assembly GCF_004115265.2 of Rhinolophus ferrumequinum. NCBI lineage: Eukaryota > Metazoa > Chordata > Mammalia > Chiroptera > Rhinolophidae > Rhinolophus > Rhinolophus ferrumequinum. Next base: position 51,556,269 of record NC_046301.1, read on the forward strand.
GTCCCTGGGAATTCCTAAAGCATTTTGCTTGTGAATGAAAGCAGAGAAAGCCAAGAAGGAACGCACGAGGACAGAGTGAATACAACGGTCAGGGCAAAGACGACAGTCAGGGCTACGCTCCAGAGAAAGAGAAAATGTGCATGGCTCGCCAGCAGGCACTCTGAAAGGCCCTGGGGACCAAGGTCCTGTTCTCAGAGTGGCATCCTGTGGCCCAAGCACGGCCAAATGGAAGGCTGATGGAAGGATTAGGCAAGAGAGGAGAAGATGAACTTCCACAGCTGTGGTTCCCCAAACCACAGCCCCCTGCAGGCTGCTTCACCTCTGCTGAAGGACCACCAGCATTGCCAGGGCCACAGAGGTCTGCCAAAGCTACAGAAGTGACCAGAAGCAGGCAGAGAGCTGGGGGCTACACCAGACATGAAAAGAGGAGGCACCAGGAAGGTGAGCTGCTACAGTGAATGGCAGGACAGACAGACAAGACAGACCAGAGGAGCTGGGAGGTCTGTGCTCTGGGAAAGCATGGTTTTCTTAACAGCCAATAAAAGCAGCTGACACAGTAACTCACTGCTGTACTATCAGTACGACCAAGTTTTCCAGGTTTTCCCACACATTTAAAGCTTCACCACTGCTGCTTTAGGAGGAAGGGCTGAGAATCCCACAGCCTGCGAATTTCGCACGTAGTTGCAAAGCACTGGGAGAAGCCGGAAGGAAGGGGGTGGCAATCATACGCCTTGAATGGCATACAGCTGCAGAGCCCACCCAAGAAGATCCTTTCTGTTCTGTAGAAGAGCCCTAAAAAAGCAACTCTTTCCACTGCCACACATGCAAAAACTGAAGAGTCCTGAAGAGTTTACCCCCACCGCTTTGTAGGAGGCTCCATTATGTGGTTTAAAAAGAAAAACCAAAGTGTAGCTTTCTGTGTAGATTCTGAAGAGACCTCTAAATTTGGGGAAAGTTTCATCAGTGTAGTGACTACTCCCCACTGAATACACTGATATTATACTGTTGCTAAGATTTCATTAAGTCTCTTGGGATGTACTTAAGAGATGAGACTCCATAAAATAACATGTTTGTGGAATCAAGTATTTCCACTTGTTCAAAGAGCTTCAGAGCTCCCACTCACAGGCTGTGGTGCCAGAGCGCAGATTACATCCCATTTAACTTCTGGAAACGAAAAGACACGATCGGTAACCGTTTCAGCATCAAGTCTGCTAACAGAGCACTTCTAGAGAGCAACGTGCTCTGGACGGGAAAACAGACAGGAGCTAGTTCCCAAGCACTACTGTCCCGGTGCTGCCCGGGCAGTACCACCTTCTGAGGGGGAACCAGGAAAGACTTGGAGGGGACGTGCTGCCCAAAGCATCTGGAAGAGGAGGAAAGGCAAAAGCAGATTGGAAATGGTGCATTTTTTTTCCTTTAAGAAACAGAAAAGCCAGCGGCACCTCCGCACCAGAAACTGCAGAGACGTTTGCTTCTCGTGTACACACCAAACCAACTTGGGAACTGGCTCCACGGTGGATCCGGGACAGAGGTGGCGTTTTTAGGGTAATTGCTGCTTCAGGGCTTATCTTTCTCACCAATGGTTTTCATCTATTCAAGGAGAGAATGATTTTGTTCAAAACCGAGCTGGAAATCACGGGTGGGAAGGGCAACTAAAAAGAGAGGAGAAGGACGAAGACAGTCGTAGGCCCAAGGCCCTTCAGAAGGAAAAGGATTTGAAGACCCTCAGAAAGGGAAACCAAGTGACCGTACTCTGCGGCCAGCTTCCAGGTTGCTCTTACACTTATGGGACGCAAGGCCACTCCTGGGGTGGCCTGGGAGCCCGCACCCAGGCCCCGCAGGCAGGCCCCAGGCAGCTGCGCAGGGAGCGTGGGACTCGCTCCTTTAGCCAAACCTGGAAGACGAGAGGGGTACACATTGCATTCAAAGACTCCTTTTGCTTCCCTCACAGAATTTTCGGATTCTTTTTTTTTTGGGTGGCACTTTGATTTTGGTTTTGGGGCATGGGGAATACTGACTTTTGGAGGAAACGTGGCTGCTGTCAGAACCCGGCTTAGGCAGGTCGCCCGAGGCGCCAGCTTGTGCACGTACCTATTTGTTGGCCCGTTTGTGTCTGTACATCTGCATCATCCTCTGACGGAACACGTCGAACGTGTCTTCCTTATGCTCCGGCCCGTCGGCACCCAGCCCCTCCCCTTCCGAGGCCATTCCCCTGCAGAGCAAAGTTCAGAGTTAGCCACATCCGCACCCACACCTGGCCTCCAAGACACTGGAAATGGCTTAGGCAGTCAGAGTGGACAGAGTAGTGGGACATGTGACCGTGATGGCAAAGCAGAGGGACTGTGGAGATGCAATCTGTACAGCGAACAGGGGCATCGTCTGTGTGGGTGCTCAAGAGCCCGATTACAGTAGAGGCGCCCCCATAGGTGCCAAGCCCAGTTGTGCATGAAATGTCTGCTGGCCATTCATGGGTTTAACCAGTTCTGGGCCGGGTTCCACCTGACAGGCCTGCATAAGGGTTCCTAGGGAAGGGAAAGTGGTTCTTGGTAGAACTACCCAGAATCACCACTCAGCTTTTATGACAATAAATGTGGCCAAAATGCCAGATGCCAAGAAGCCATTTAAATAATCTGCACAAACAGAGCCAGGAGCCGGGTGAACACCTGCCTATGGAAATGTCCGCTTCTCATTTCATCTGGACTCCCCTGGCTAATAAAAAATAACTGCAAACGTGAAACCATGTTCAGCGTGAGGAAAACCAAGAATTAGGCTGCGGGTCAAAGGAATTGGGACCAGAATCCCAGAGAAAACCTCTTCTCCCAGGCACGTGCCCCCCGCCCCCCCCAGCCCCGCCGCGTACATGCCGACAGGCTCCCGGATGCCCTTCCCACAGGAGCCCAGCCCGTGGCCCTCCTTCCAGCCCATCTTCTGCAGCATCTGGAACCCCAGGTTCTTGTCCGTCAGCTTCTGCTGGGCGAAGTCCAGGTCCTTGGGTTTCTGAGGAAAGAGCAGAGTGCGGCATGTGGCTGCAGCCAAGTGCCCCAAGTCAGGGTCTCCAGCCTGCTCAGCACTAACGCCCCCTGAGGCCTGACTCCCCAGACACTCACGATCAAGCCATGGTCTCCCACCCCGTTCTCACCCTAGAAGGGACAAAGCTACCTAGAGAGGCACTGAGAGTCCAGGACAGGAAGTGACGTCCGCCCTGAGGTATGAAGCAGCGTGTGTGCGCATGAGGTACTGAAGCAGCGGGGGCAGCTGGGAGGTGAGGGTACCAGGAGTCTCGGCAGGATGGTGGGCCGACGTCCACCTGAAGGACGTTTAAGGAGGCACGTAGGGACTCAGGGAAGGAGGAGCTTGCTGTTGGCAGGGGCAGGAGGAGAGTACAAACAGCAGTGTAGGAGACACGTGTGTAGGCTGAAGAACAGGGGAAAGCCAGGGGAACGACAGGCAGGAGTTGCCAGCCCTGGGGGGGAGCCCACCATCAGGAAGTGACCTGGAGAACAGAGAAGGTGGAACCTGCCACTGAGATGACGAGAAGGTGTCTGTCATGCCCTCCCAGGCTCAGAGAAGAACAGCTAAGACAAATGGAGGGTGGGAAAGGCTGGCCAAGGGTCCCCAAACAGCAGGCCGGCCCCACTGCAGGAAAGTGCTTGGTGGGAGCAACAGAAGGAACAGGGGGCAGCTCGGCCTGGACAGGTCTTGTACGCTTTCAGTCTGTGTCTAAGAGTCACCCCTGGGTTGCGGTGTACAGCGAACTGCAGGCGAGGCCTCTTCCCTTCCTCCAGTCACCAAAAGGAGACCCGCGTCTATAGGACACCCCTGCATACCAGGTTAACACGCATTTCGTGTAATCCTCAAGGTATTTTCTCCCTCCAGGGTAGGTGTGACAGATGTACAGATGGAGGCTCAGCAGTTACATGCCAAGATGAGGTGGCCAACCTGAACCTGAACTCGGCTGATGCCTCACCAGGCACCTGTGTGCTGGCCCGCAATGCACCAGCAGGACCACGAACTCCGGGCACAGGAAGGAAGGCCCCTCCTCCTGCCGTAGCTGGGGTCGCAGTGATGCTTCATCTGGCCGCTGAGACTGGTGCTGCACTCAGCATGGGGGCTGCTGCTCACCTCCCTGACTTCTAGGGACCTATGATGTCTTCACATGTCCCCGGTGACTTTGCCTGGCCATCTGGAATTCACCTCCGTCTTCTTCTGGTGATCTGCTTCCCACAGGGGCACCCCCCGGTTCAGCCAATGGCAGCTCCTTCCTCCTAACTGCCCGGGCCGACAACCCTGGCGTCTCCCTGGACTCTTGGCTTTTGCTGTTCCACATCCAACCCACCTGCGAGTCCTACCTGGCCCAGCTTCCCCCGTCCTATCCCTGGCTGCCCGACCCCCATCCTACAGGTTGCTCTCAACACAGTAACCACAGTGGCCACATCTTCCGTCGAAATCCCGCCACTGGTCCCTGAGGGCCTTCCCCAGAGAAGAGCCACATCTGTGCACAGAGTGCAGACATCTGTCTACAGGCCTGAGTGACCTGGGTCCTCGCTGCCTCTACTGGGTACTCACCTCCCCATGTTCATCACCCCAGTTGGGCACAAAAAGCTTCTTGCTCACCTGGGGGCCTCTCCAAGGCCCTCCCTAGATGACCAAACAAACGTTACCTCTCAGGGAGATTTTCCCTGCTTTCCTCATCAAATGGCACCCCCGACCCCACCTTATTCCATTGCCCAACAACCCGCTTCTCAGCACCCACAGCACCCGCTATGACCTAGTCATGCATTTTGGCCCTACTTGCTGCTGCCCCAGGGTGGGACGTGGGGCCTGGCACCTAGGCCAACCAGTTAACACACACTCTCTGCTTAACTGCCTTTCAAACCACAATTACAATCCACTAAATCTGAACTGCTCGAGGGCTGAGACGTTATCAAGTTTCTCTCTCTATTCCTTGCACCGATCGGGCTCCAGCGATGTCATGGATACTCTCCTGCGCTTTGGACAAAGCTAAATCGTTTTCAGAAGTCGCGGCAGAGAAAAGGCATTTGTTGTGCTTTGTACATCAGCACCCCGTCTGAAGTACGAGTACAGCTCAATCGCCAGCCCGTGTCCTTTGAGACTCTGATAAATTCCAACTGACTATGTCACATGTGAGGACTCACAAATGGTCACGCTCACCTTCTTTTTGGACATGGGACGACCCCGGGGCCTGTCGTAGGCGATGCGAACTGGTTCGTGAACTGAAAGACAAAAGAAATATATATATATACACACACACTTATATGAGCTTCCCCAGATTTCTGAGAGAGAACGTGAGGGCGCTGTGGTTTGGACTAACAGCCCCTCTGCTAACAGAAGGTGGTTACGACCTGCACGAGACCAGCAGCCTGGCCTTGCTCCTCTCAGGAACCGCATGACCACGGAACACAGAGGCTGAACGTGTGGGCTCCACTGAGGGCTCCTTGCTGTGAGAGTGTGTCCTTAATTAAACGGAAGGTGCCTACGTTTATGATGAAGGACCTGATACGTGGATCGTGCTCCAAGTCCACAGGAACACATTTTGCTGTACAAACGACCTATGTGTGACACTGAGCTCCCCAGTGCCTCTGCGACAACTCCACTGATAAAGAATTAAAGTCCAGGGGTGGCTGGATGGTGCAGTGGATTAGAGCGCGAGCTCTGAACAACAGGGTTGCGGGTTCAATTCCCGCATTGGATAGTGGGCTGTGCCCCCTGCAACTAAAGATTGAAAACGGCTCCTGGAGCTGAGCTGCGCCCTCCACGAATAGATTGAAGGACAACGACTTGGAGCTGATGGACCCTGGAGAAACACACTGTTCCCCAATAAAATTTAAAAAAAAAAAAAGGAATTAAAGTCCACACAGACTTGTACACAGGTTGTTTTGTTTACAGCAAAAACAACCATGCTTCTCATACAAAACTCCCGTCATTATTGTTATTGTTTTGACGAAGGGGAGATCAGAGGCCCGGTTTTGTCTCATCACTCACTCAATCGGAGAACTGAGAGCTTCCACAACGGGACTCCACTTCCCCACACACAAAAAGGACAAAGTGAAACATTCCAATATGCTACCAGCACCTGCGGTGAGTTCTGAAGGACGCAGAGTTTGGTAGAACAGTTAGCAATCCGTTGCCATGCCCAAGTTTGCAAACACAAACCACGGACAGTTCTGTGAGTGGGAAAACATTGACACTGCTGAGTGTGAATGTGTCAACAACAGAAACACAGGTGACACATGACGGGGCACTGTTTACCGCGGCCACTTCACACGCAGGTATCGCGGCACCAGCTCCACACTCTGAGCATAGCCCAGGCCTGGCTGTGCAGACCCCTGGCTGGGCAGGAGCCATAAGGGGTAACCTGGGCCATGGTCCCCCCATCGAAAGGCCACACACGATACAATTGCACTCAACGAGTCTAGAAAAGGCAGAACCACGAAGCCAGAACACAGTCGGTGGTGGCCAGGGGCTGGGGAGGGGACTGCGGAGGGACACAGACTTTCTAGGGATGGGCTCCAGCTCCACTGTACTGGTAGGTTCCTGACTGTACACATTTGCCAAAACTCCTCGAACTGTCCACTTGGAAGGTGTGCGTTTTATGGCTGGTAAACTGCACTTCAAGAAACTTGAGCCTCCCCACAGGAGGGGAGACAGCCCCCATGGGGCATGAGGCTCCCACTAACAGCTGCCCGAGAGCCGCCCTGCCCCGTGTCCTCCTGCTGCGTCCTCACCATAAGCAGGTGTCACCACCCCAGGCCTTCCTTGGCTGAGAAGCCTGCGCTCCCCCAAGGCCACAGGCAGGAAAACGCTGAGATGACCGGCCCCGGCCCCTCCACAGCCAGGACTCCCCTGCTGGACTCTGAGCAACGATGGAAACCCGAGCAGCATTCGGGGCAGTACAAGCCACAGACTACACGGCAGCATCTCCTTAGAGGCTCAACATTAAACCAACTGGAAACATGAGTTTCATACGAACATTTGGAGTGGTGTGCACACCACCAGGACTGTTTTAGGTTAAAAATCCGAGACCCAAGAACCCTGTATTGAGTGGGGCTTGGGAGGATTCGGGCGGTAACGTCCAGGTTGGTGGTGGAATCGGGGCTGACAAGGGTGACAGGCCAGCTGGTTATCTTGTGCTGAGCCTGGGCTGAGGGCCAGTTAATTCCTCAAAACAGTCACACAAGGTCTCTAACGTGTCTCTCCAAGCTCCACTAACTCCTCCTCGGGTGCTAGAGTGTGGGGCGCTGCACCGATGGCAGGCACTCACCTTTGGGCTCCTGGATGAGACACAACCTCTTGGGAGCCGGAATCATGCCGACCTTCAGCGACTTGCTGCTGACCCTTTTCCGGGGGAAGCAGGCTCCCAAGGAGGCCTGTGACAGGGCAGGCGCGTCAGCGGGGCCGTCTTCGGCTGCCTCGCTCGGGAGGCCATCAGCAGGGGGGCTGCCCTCGGACTTGGCAGCCCCTCCAGCCCTCCTGGAGGGCCCTCCGGAAGCGGAGGCCTCCTCACCCCCCTCCTCATCCTCCTCTTCTTCCTCCTCGTCGTCGTCCTCCTCCTCAGGCATCACCTCTAGGCTTTCCAGCTCAGCCTCCTGCTGAGGGGGTTCATCCTCAAACTCTCCTTCCCCTTCTACGGGCTCTAGGGCGCTCTCACCGGCATGGAGGTTCAGCGGAGACGATGTAAAACAAATCGATGGGCACAGTTCAAATACTTTCTTTCGATAGAATTTGAAAGCTGTGCTACTTTGGTCATGTAGAAACCTGGATAAAGACGACATACACGGGTTAACTGGAGGGTCCTCTGAATATTCTTATTTGCTGAGCTCTCCGAATGGACCCGACAGTGCTGGGGGTGGGACAGAAGAGTGAACAACCTGACCTCTTTCTACCAGCGATGGCTGATGGTGTAGCTTCCCAGTGAGAACGTCTGAGGGGCCAGAATGTGAGGCCTAATTGCTTTTCGTGGAAGGAAGGTGGAGGAACAAGGTATGCGGGGACGACCAGGGAACGTGCTGGAACGAGCTCCAACACTGCAGCCCAGAGATCTGACCTGGCCTCTGTCAGTCCTTTCTAGTGACATCAAAGGCCTTTATGGGTCTCTGAGTGCTCCCTGTGACTCTCGGTCCCTCTCACTTCCAGGCACGAGATGGAAGAAATGTGTCACCTGTAGCACCTCCTGTCTCACGTCCTGCAGAGAAGCTGTTATGGTGGTGATAAAGCCTCTCTGTGCCTCTGAGTCTGAGGGCCGCCTTGACTCGTAGCCACAGCCAGGGGCTGCAGCTGGGATAGAAAACCAAAACACGCCCAAAGACACAAAATACACTTGGACCAAAGGAAAGACAGCCCTTGTTCTTGGACTGGACAATTTGACCTCATGAAGATGTCAATTCTCCTCTAGTTAATGAATTAATGTCAAAAAGTATCCCAATAAAAGCATCATTTGTCTCTAGATCTGGACAAGATGATTTTAAAGTTCATAAAGAAAAATGAATATGCGAGAACATCTGGGAGGATTCTGAACAAGACCTACCAGGTATTACAAGGTGTGTGAAGTCTCTACAGTGAAAACAACATGGTACTGGTGCACGGACAGATGGACAGACAGACCAAGAGAAAGGCCACAAAGGCCACACAGCCTCTGATGACGGTGGCTGCTCAAACCACTGCGAAAAAACCACTCTTTTCAAAAAATGGTGTCGGGACCATTTGTTGAATATTTAAATTGGATCCATGCTGTATCCTCTGTGCCCCAGTAACCCCACGCAGATCAGGGATCTAAATGTAAAAAACAAGCCAGACGAGTTCTGGAAGAAAAGAACATCAATGTCTTTACAAACTGAGTGTGGGGAGATTCTTTCTAACTATGACTCAGTATACAGGTGCCATCGAAGAAAAAATTGTGAAATCTGCATCCATGAAACACTTCTGCACTGCAGAACATCCTATATGCAAAACAAATGTCAAAATAAGAAGGAAATATGTACAACAACACAGATAAGAGCTCTTAAAAATCAAGAAAGAACAAGCTAAAAAAACCCGATAGAGAAAAGGGTTAAGAACGTCTGCCCCCTACAAGATCCAGCTGGAATGAGAAGACAAGTTACAGACTAGGAGAAAATGTCTGCCCATCGTCTGAGAAAGGACTTGTATCAAGAATATACAATGAACTCTCAAAATTCATTACTAGTAAACAACCCAATCAAAAAACAGGCCAAAGATTCAGACAGACAGTTCACTAAAGAAATATGGAAGCCCCTATGCATCGTCCATCCTCAGATAAACGAAAGACAGAGGGATACCCCCTCTCTCCCACCACATTGGGACATTAAAAAGATGGATACTAGCAAGTGCTGGAACTCTTGTCCAGACTGCTGAAAATACAAAACGGTGCAGCCACTTGGAAAGGCAGTTGGCAGTTTTCTCAAAAGTTAAATGTGGACCCACGATGGGAGCCAGCCTTTCCCCTCCTAGGTACTTATCCAAGAAAAATAAAAGCAGGTGTCCACAGAAATCCTTGTACACGACTGTTCACAGCAGCTTCACCTATAATATTCCCAAAATGAAAACACCTCACATGCTGTCAACAGGTGAACGGGTTCAGTAACCGTGGTCCAGCCATACAGTGATCCCATTTTCAAGCTTACCTTTTATAATTTTTAGTTTACAACCATGAAAATCCTATACTTATTTTTAAAGTTAAATAAAAAATGGGAGACAAAAGACCTAAAACTAATTTTTCTGCAGGAACGAATGAACCTGACTATACATCAAACTGATGGCACAGCCATGCACACAAAATGAATCAACTCAAGCGACTACTGAGTGCTGTATCAGAGGTACAATTCTTCCAAGGACAAAGACACACAAAGGCATCTTGGCCTTTCCCAAATACGCACACTGCCGAGTGTAGTGAGTGTCAAACTATTTTATGAGCACTGGGGGACCAGGTGTATCACCCTTCCTGACTGACGCTGCTGCGGAATCCAGGGCTCTTGCTGTAGGTAAGGAGGGAAGAGCGTGTTCTGACGAGCACTGCTCAGAAAAGGCTGCACAGAGGGGGAGGAATACCCCCCAGCCCTGGTGGTGCCAAGTGCCCAGGTGGATGCAGAGTTCTCTTGCAAACTTTAGTTTTCATGAGGGGATAACAGGACTGATGAAACACTCCTGGCTGTCTTGCACTAAGCTGTCCCGCTTGCCCGGCCCTGCCAGGGTGAGGTCCCCTGTGCCATGGGCAGCCCCACTCTGAGGCCTGCAGGTGGCCTCCTCCTCAGGCCACCTCCTCTGAGGTCACCAGGCCTGGAAAGGCAGAAGCAAGCAGAGTGCCTGGAAGGCCGCCAGTACTCCAGGCAGCTGGGCTGGGTCCCCCAGGAAGCAGAAGGCCCACTCGTGAAGTGCCCACTCAGGGTCCCAAACAAGCTAGAGGACCACACTTGGGTCATCACTGGGTCCCAGACATGCTCTAGGACATGTGAAGGTTTTAACCGTATTCTTTATTAGACTCAAGCACGACTCTGCAGCACGTTGGGAGCTGGCGAGGGACCAGCGCTCCAGCAGACTGTAGGATGCCGCGTGCACAGCACGCAAACAACCCTTGTTCCCACACACTCCCCAACAACTCTGAGGGGAGACCAGCAGGTTTACAGCTCAGTAGTGGGGACACTGAAGGAGAACCCACGCCCCAGAGGCAGAGCTGCCTCCGAGTTTAAGGAATGGGGAATGTAATGGTGCCCCTCCTGCCACAAGGGTACCCAGCCGTCACTGCGTGGAAATGCGTATTGCCCACACCTGGGCCAGGGGCCACTATCACCCCAGAGCAGTGAGTTCTCATCAGCTCACAGCAGCCAGGGTGACCAGGGAGCAGTGCCCTCCTCTTCCTCAGCCCCTGTTCTGCCTCTGCTCAGGTTCTGGGGACACCGTCCCTCTGCCCAGGGAGCTATCTCCCTTCCCTTAGAGAACTCCCGCTTGGCCTTCGGGTCCATCTGAAACAGCCCTCCACAAAGGTTCTCCCGATCCTCCAATGAGGCAGGTATCCCCCCACCCGACCCCCCAGGACAGATGCTTTTCCCTCATGGCCCTGACTCAGCAGAAGTGAAGTCCCGACTTCTCCCAGGGTGACCCCCAGGGCAGGAACGTGTATGCCAGAACACCTGCAGGCTCTCAGGACACTCGTGGGGCAAACAATTCCAATCAGGAGGGTGTGATGAGTACATACCACAGGTCAGGGTTGTCGGCGCTGTTTTCTATGCTGAACTGTTCAATCTCTGGTCCCACCTGAGCAACAAATTTGGCCAGTTTCTCTGCAGTCTCCATTGTCTTTGTGTCAACTGCAAAATAAAGCAACTGTCACTCGTTGGTTCTGAGCTGCATGTCCTGCGTGGACACGATAGGGCCGTGGAGACTGATTACAGAGATGGCCCGAGCGCCCCCTCCTGCATCCTCGCCCTTTGCGATGTGACTCTGCAGCTCTGTCCAGGAGAGGTCAGCTCCCCTCTCTCCTGAATTGGAACTGGTCTCACACTCCTGCTGGCCGACGGACACGGCGGAAGTGCCAGCCCAGGACTCGGAAGCCTTGAGCACCTCCACTGCCTCTCCCAGAGGCCTGACAGCAACCTCAGGGGAAGCGACCCCAGCGCGCTGCTGTGGGACATAGGGTGGGTGGGGGTGACAGGGACATCACCTCAACCGGCCCCAGACAACCAGCTGCTGCCTACAAACACACACGCAGGCTCACCAGGCTTGGCTCCTATGCGAAGCCACAGTTTAGAGCTGCCTGTTCCATAGCAAGAGCTAGAAAGGACAGCGGCTGTGTGGCTTTTCCCCTCTGTTCCTACCTAGTGCTGCGTGGGAGCGCTGGTCAGAGGGCAGGCTTGTTGCAGAGGGAGAAGGTAACAGCCGGGACAGACAGAAGGGGCTAACTTGGTAACTTCAGGAGAAACTGTAGGTGAGCAAACCCTGAGGGGGAACACACAGACCTGGGGAGAGGAGGCCGAATGAGAACAGCGCAGCCCTACGGAATGTAAGGAGGGCAAGAACAGAGAGAACTCGATCAGGCAGCTCCAAGCCCCAGGCTCAGGCACATGGTGGCCAGTAGGAAGACGCTGCAAGGACGCAGAGTCCCTGGGCAGCCACCTGTGTTAGCTGCACCCTCAGGTCAGGAGGAAGGGTGCAATAGGACTCTCTGGCTGCCCCCTCGAAGAAGCAAGAGGAGAAAGCACCGCCTCAGGCACCCGTCCTAGCTAGGTCCCTGTTGCTACTGCTCACTGCTCAGTCCACCCCCCACCCTGTCCTGCTTTGCAGAGACCCTTGGAGACTGGGGAGTCGGGGCCGGGGCCCAGAACAGGGGGACAGGAGTGAGTACACACCATCAACAGCTGGGCAGGGAGACGAGCTCTGAGGGGCTTCGGATTCGTCCACTCCTGCTGGCTTGGGGGATGGGCCTGCGGCTTCCGGGCTGAGGTCCCCAGGAGAAGGTCTGGCTGAGTCTGGTGGGTAGCCCTTGGCGGCGTCATTTCCATCTGGCTGGGGCAGCTTTCCCTGCAAGGAGGCTGGAGCCTGGCGGCTGTGGTGTTTCAGTCTGGTGCCTGAGGAGAGGAGGGTCTGGGTCCCGGTGGTTGCTCTCCTCACCTTCCAGCCCTGGAGCCCTGGAGCTCGGAGCAGCCCCCGCCGCCGCCCCGGGAGAAGCCTCTTCTTGAGGCTCCGGACTGCCTGGGCGTACAGCATGGCCCGCACTGCACACTCTGCCGCCACCGGCTTCTGATCCGCTCCTGGCGAGGTCTGGCTCATCCGCTGCACGTCTGCGAGTTTCAGCTTGTAATATTTATACTCCAGACTACTGTCATCAGACAGAAACCTATGTAACAAAACAGGTGCAGTGGGACATTGCTAAGACACCAGCAAGACCGAATCGTTGCTGCAAATACACTTCTGCAATCCCTTTCTACGACATGGCTTCTTTGCTATCCAAGGTTCCACCTGGCTCCACCAAGGACCCAGAGCTGGGCCCAGGCCACCTATCCTGCCCAGAGTGACCACAGGGCAACCAGGAGCTTTGAGCATTGGTGGGTTCCTCCGCCATTTCCTCCTTCCAGTGGCCTCACGACACGAACCCGTCACCTGGGAGTCCTAAGAGCATTCTGCTACCAGCACACGACAGGCATTGCTCCTAGATGCCATTTTCAGAAGTGACACCCTTCAAATGGTGGGCTAATGACCTGTCCACTGCATCACTTTCTCTATAAGCAAGTACTGCATTTATGATGAAAACCTTAATTTTAAAAAGTTGGTCTATTCATGTAAAGAGGCAATAAGGCAAAAGGAAGACAGTTTAACAAGTAGTAGCAATAGATGACAAACAGCTGCTGTGACATATCCCTCATCTTACACTCACTCTGCATGCACATCTCAGCTCATCCTTAAACCAGCACAGCAGAGATGCAGAGCTCCATGCCTGGCGGAGAAGGCTACACGGCAGGTGTGCAGCAGGGCTGGTGCCTGAAGCCAAGGGAAGCTGACCCACTCTCAAGTTCTGCCCGCTGGCCGACACCACTGCTCAAAATAGCAAACACCTCACCCTCTGCTCTGGACACCACCACAGCGACACAAACGTTACTAGGTCCTCTACGGGAAGAATTCGGAGGGCCGACATTTAAAGACCCACCAGTAAGCAGGGTCCTCCTTGAGAAGAGCTCTCTCTTTAGGAGACAGGCTGCCTTCAACGACACGTGTGACCAGCTGGTCGATGGTGTCCACCACCTTGTGATCGGCTCGCTGGGGGACGGCTGGAACACACAGAAAGGCTTGTCTGAGAAACAAACTGGACCACATGGGGCCTGAGAAGACCAGAACTGAGTCAGGGGCTTAAAATGGAGCCTACACAGGCACCAGCAACCAAAATCCTCATTCAGGAGAGACCAGCACTGAAGAGAGGAAAGTGGCATGTTATTCTAAAAACCAATATGCAAAATAGCTCCCCCAAGCTGTAAGGGCATAACCACCAGGACAGAAACAGTCACAAGCTTACAGTGACTGTATACAGCACTATATACATATGTCCTACGGCAGGAAATGGTATATAGCAACCCTATACCACTTCTCGTGTATCACCTAACTTGAATGTTCACAACATTAGGAGAAAATATAAAGATAGAAAATGTATTTAGGTATAAAATAGGTAAAAGTTTATCTAAGCTGTGATTCCCAATAGGAAGAAGAGAAGAAAAGATACATAAATATGAGCACATAGAAAAAATAAATAGAAGGAAATATCTAAAAGTTAACAGACATTATCTAGGGGTGGTAGATTTATTAGGATTTCATTTTCTTTGTGATTTATCAATAAAACATAAACATACATGTGTTCTGTAATCAGAAAACATAAATTTACAAGGAAAAATTTCCCAATTTAAAAAGTCAATGATTCCAAGGTGGGTGTTCACAGAAAATATTTGCTGAATGGATGAAAAGAAAGCATTTTTTAAAGTATGAATTTCCTCCAATGTGGCTATAATTTACAATGCCACCAGCAACACAGCGAGCATCTGGGTCCTTAAATAATAAGATTGATTAGCTTTCTGATATTTGCTAATTTTAATAGCATGGAATGGTCTATTTGTTCACTCATTCAATAAAAACCACCCCTGAACTGGAGAGGTTTTCCAGTTTGTTCTGTGGAGTAATTGCACTGTCTTGTCCTTGCCTTTGTCTGAAGTGTAGCTTTGAGCTTATTTTAAACACCAGTGGGAGCTCTTTACACAGGATAAGCCAATCTTTCAATTGTCATGTTATTGTAAGTATTTCCCTTTCGAAATTGCTTTCCTTTTTGTTCTTGGCTCTCATTTTACAGAACTGTTAATTTGATGTGATTTTTCAAAAGACAGAAGGTTTCAGAGATAAACACAATCTGTGGGTCATTGCAACCATCTCTGGAGAAGGTAAGCATAGCAAGGGCCAGAAAGTGGGTCCCAGCAATCCTTCTCCCGAGACTGTATCCTTTCGAGGATTTAAAAATAAAAACTAAAACTAATAGTAATAATCAACAAATTCAACCAAAGAGCTCATCCCAGCATTTCCAACAGTAACAGAAACCATCCACCCACTGCCCGGATTGCCAAGGTTCGTAGACACCAATTACAAGGGAAGCCAGTTCTGCTCGGCCCCAGAAGCCTCTAATAAAAGGTAGCATGAGTCCAAAATCAAGGGAGAAGTGAGGTAATTCAGATTAGGTCAATATCATGATGCAGCAAATACTGTAGAAACATCGGAAAGGGCCTTTGACAATCCTGTACAAGGGCAGACAGTAGTGTTTTCAGTACAGCAAGACTGCACCGCCAGGCCAGCCTGCCAGGCAGCACCACTAGGGGACGGTGGTGAGCTACTTTAGGCTGCGGGAGACCTTTGCCTCAAGTATCGTTATTATACTGACTTTCTGCTCCACCAGTTTGGGGGGTGGTGTGGAGGAGAGGGCCTGCTTCTGCCCTGGGTCCCCTCCTGGAAGGCTCCCTCTGGAAGTAGGTGTGGCCGCCCATCTGTGGTGGGACCTACCAGTTGAGTCTCCACCAGGGTGTAGAGGAGTGAAGAGATGCAGGGACAAATGTGACTTCCTCACTGGGCTGGGGCAATGGCAAACCACATCAGGAGGAAAGAGGACGGCCCCTACGTATGCTCATGAGTCCTGGGATGTTTGGGCTGTGGGAGTAGCCACATTGGGAGCTAAGGGGGAGGGAAAAGGGACACCAAACATCCAGTCACATCTATTAGCGTGTTTCCCCGAAAAGAAGACCCAGCCGGACCATCAGCTCTAATGCGTCTTTCGGAGCAAACATTAATGTAAGACTAGTCTTCCATTCCATTATATTATGTAAGACTCGGTCCTATAATAAAAAAAGACGGGGTCTTTCACTAATATTTGCTCCAAAAGACGCATGAGAGCTGATGGTCCGGCTAGGTCTTATTTTCGGGGAAACACGGTACCTCCTGCTTGGCCTGCCTCCTCCGCTGTAAGCCGACTGCTAACTGCAGGTGACTGTCCACCGAAGTGATCTGTGGACCGTTAGCCAGTTTAGAAAGTGAGCGGGTGCCTCCGCCACACAGATAGACCTGGCTGATGGCTGTCTGTCCCTCAATACAGCTAAACACACCTCCCGCTGGCTTCCCCAACTCTCCAGGCGTGGCTAGGCTGGGACCTTTCCACTTTCCACTTCATCCCGTCACAGGAGGGGCTAGTTTTTGTTGATTTCTTCCCCTCAGGAGCCTGGGACTCCTCAGAGACAGTGCCAAGTGTTTACGTTTCCTTTTAGGAATACTTCAGGGGGGACTGTGTTGGAACAGGACTTCTTAACCTTGGCTGCAGGACGGTACAAAACCCCCAGAAAGTGAGGCAAAACTGCATACAAAGAGGTGTGTATTGTTCCTGGCAAGGGCTGCAGCTTTTCATCAGCTTCCAAGGAGTCTATGACCGAGAAATATCTAAGGACTTCTAGGGCAGACAGAAGATTCCTCATATATGCTTGTGGAATAAAGGGTAGACACTGGCCAATGTGCGTTTTCTGCTAACATTGATCTGTTTCCAGTTGGCTAAAGAACTTCTGTGTAAAAAAAACCTCCAAGAGAATATAAAACATTACAAGAAAACATGAAAAACCAATCACAACAAACAGAACGTTCACTGCTTCCCTTACCGTCACTCAGACCGCTCGACGCCGCGGCCTGAACGTCAGGTTTCATAGGGGGAACCATTTTCTCCTCATCTGGAGTTGGCTCGGGCTCGGCTTTCCTGACCTGCAGTGGACAGCCGCTGCTGAGCAGCCAGGCCTTCAGGTGGTCTATGTACTCTCTCCCAAACAGCGTGGAGTCCTCGAAGTTAGGGAACGCAGCGGGAGAGGGAGCTAGATCTTGGAGGCCGACGGCTTCTAAAATTTTTTCTTGACGGAAAGAAGAGGCCAAGGAGAAGGTCTGCCCCAGAAGGGCCAAAGATTTCCGGCAGAGAGAATTGGTGGTTTCCAGGGCAACAGCCAAGTCCAGGGGGTTACTGAGAGTTTTCATTTTGACACTCAGCTCGTAGGCGTTGCAGGCCATGAGCAGAGGTGTGACGCTCTTCAGAAGCCGGTCCTGAAGCCTCATTATGTACTTGTCAAAGGGCTTTATGATCTCAAAGAAGCAATTTTTGGTCTTCACAGCACCTTTGTCTAAAAGCATGTTTAAAAACTCGTTATCGACTCGGGGTGTTTTCAAAGCAGAGTGCTTTAAAAATTTGATAGTAAAAAAGCAAAAATCTCTGTGCTCTGGTTTTAAAGAGCATTTGAATGAGGCGAGCATTTTAGCACAGGTTTCAGTTTCAAGTTCAAAGAGAGTCTGGAAAAGCTGGGAAAATTTAACATCATCTTTTATGGTGTGGAATCCTGCCCATTTGATGATTTCTATCCCAAATCTTGAAAATACATCGGACTTATCTATGATGTCGAAGCTCATCTTTCTCCTGGGGAGGCGAATGTCCTTCAGATTGAGCCCCAGAGGGATCTTCTGAGTAGGGAACTGGATATCTTCCATCCCGGGGTTTGTCCCTAGGGTCACATCAGAACTGGGGGTGGTTTTCTGGATTTGGTTAGCGCCCTGAGTTTTGGGAGTAATACGATTTATGGTGGGTACTTTTTTTGTGCTCACACTTCTCAGTGTGACAAGTTTCCCGACCTCCCCTTTCGGTGTGAGCAGGCCCGGAGTCTCCCCCTTTCCAATGAGGGCACCCTCCTGGTCAACGATGTTTAGACCTCGGCTTCTGCCCTGGATTTGGCTGTTGCCTCGGAGCACAGAGTCTGCTTCCCCTGGACGGTCCGCGTCATACTCCCGACTCTCCTTCTCCAAACACTCTTTCTCAATCAGCCTGGAGGAGCCAAAGTCCCCCAGTAGTGCAGAAGGACCAAAATTATATTCCTGTGACCAAGACAATTCTTGAGAAACTGGGTGGCCAAAGTCTTGTTCCCAAGAGCCACGGAGTGTAAATTTCCAGTCCGGAGAACGGAAATGTCCCAATTTCCGGTGGCCAAAGACTTGGTCTCGGGAGTCAGGGTGGGAAAAGTCCAGATCTCGGCCACACTCTTTGCGAAAGTAGTTGTCTTCGCTTACAGATGGGTTGCTTGATCTGAAAGAAGGCCCCGGAAACACATCACCTCTCAGGCCTTCTCTCCCAGCATCTCGAGAGTGAGCTACGGATCCGCCCAAAGTGTATCTACTGTCACTGTGAATGTCGTCATACATATCTGCTCTGACTCTTGGGACTGTCCTTAGAAGATCTGAAATAAACAATCCAAAAGGAAACACAAAAGTACTTTAGACAAGAGGCTGCAAATAAGACGGTCCACAGACCACCAGCTAGCTGGAGTGCTTTACCTGTCTGAGTGAATTTTACAAATTCCTATTTGTTGCCAACATTTGTGCGGTTTCCCTTAAACACCCGGATTTACTGCTAATAGAGACGCACAAGCACTGGGCCTGCATCTGCCCCAATGACAGTGCATCGAGACTGGGCGACAGTGCCCCTCACTCATTCAGATCTCCTAACATGGCTCAGTGGGCATCTGGTTAACCAGCCTTCCTTTAGACTCAGGGAAGGGTGTCCGGTTCTCAAATAACCTGGATTTCTTTACTGTCACTGGAACACTTGTATACTTCTACCTCTATCACATAGCACACAGGTTTTCTGGAGGTTACCTGCCCTTCTTGCTTTTTTGTTTTTAAATTATTGGGGAATATTGGGGAACAGTGTGTTTTTCCAGGATGTCAAGTAGTTTTTCTCGTTTTTTGTTTTTTTTCTCCAATCTAGTTGTGTGTGTGTGTGTGTGGGGGGGGAGAGGCACAGCTCAGTTCCAAGTCAAGTTGTTGATTTTCAATCTAGTTGTGGAGGGTGCAGCTCACTGGCCCATGTGGGACTTGAACCAGTGACATTGGTGTTACGAGCACTGCACTCTAACCACTGAGCCAACCAGCCGTCCACCTGCGCCTCAGCTCCAAGCTTAAGCTGCTGCTTCTCACTGGCCCATGTGGGACTCGAACTGGCAGCCTTGGTGTTATGAGCACCGTGCTCCAAACACTGAGTCAACCGGTTACCCACTGGCAGCTCAGCTCCAAGCTCAAAGCGTTGTTTTCAATCTAGTTGTGGAGGGTGCAGTTCACTGGCTCATGTGGGAATCGAACTGGCAACCTTGTTAAGAGCTCATGCTCTGACCAACTGAGCCATCCGGCTGCCCCCTACTTCTTGCCTTCTAATAGGAACTCTCGGCACACACTTGACACTGAGTCAGGAGCCACGTCTGACACTGCACCCATCACAGCCGACTGGGCCCCAGCGAGCATGACCCAAAGCTGGCTGATACACACCCTTAGGAAGGTCCACTGGGCCAACCAATCCTCTGAAAAAAAGATTGAAGCAGAGAGGGAAGGCACCAGTGAAACGAGCCATAGAGAGGTCACAATGGGAATTGAATAGTGTACTTTTGTCTTCCTCTGTGTGAACATGAGGAAAATACGTACCTGTATTTGCCTTTGCTTATTCACGTATAAAGAAACTCTGCAAGAACCTAGGAACATAAATGAACTATGGGCCTCAGCGAGACTTTGCAGAGTGCCTTTCTAACTTTCTGCTTTGAATCAGAATCCATTACCTAGTCAAAAAGTCAAATTAAAAGGAAGAGAGATGCCAGGAGGTAGTAAAGGGGCAAAAGGTCACAGGAAGCCAAATCTTTGTATAAATCCAAGTTTATTTACTCAGCAGTACTTACTGAGCACCTACTGTGTGCAGGCATTGCTCAAGGAACTGAAGTTACAGCAGGGAAAGGAGACAGCAAAGTCCCTGCTCTCCTGGACTTGTCACTTGAGAGACCAACAATAAACAAAAATCCATCAGGTATAAGGAAGTGCCAATAAGAAATATCAAGCAGGCAGGAACTTGAGAGGGAAAACTATCTTTAGACAAGCTGGTCGAGGAGGGCAGTTCTGACAATATACTGAGCAGCGGAGGCCTGGTGTGAGGGGCCATACAGTTATGGAGGAAGACTTCTCGGCAGAGAGAGCGTGAAGACAAAACCCTTAGGTGGGACCAGCAGGGGAGGAATGTGCTGGAAGTGAACAGAGGGACTGAGGGGAAAAGTGGTAAGAAGGTGGCTCCTAAACTCTGCTGTACATTGGAGTCCCGGGAGACCCCTCCACACACACACACCCTGATTTAATTAATCAGCCTGGGGTTTGACCTGGGCATCAGGGTTTTAAAAGGGCCCCAAATGATTCTAACGTGCAGCAAATTTCGGGAACCACTACGACAGGAGATGTGAAAGAAGGGGGGTACTAGATCAAGTGAGGACCACAATGGTCCTGGATGCTGGAGTATTCTCTGAGTGAGCTGGAAAGCCACATAAGGGTCCAGAGCAGAGGGCTGACCTCGCTGGCTACTGTGTAGGAACAGACCACGAGTGGATGTGGATGTTCCAGGAGGAGTCCACTGAGATGATCCAGGTACTGATGATGTGGCGAGGGTGGTAGCAGCACAGGGAGAGTGGGGGCTGGTTTCTGCACGACAGGATTTTCTGATGCCCTGTAAACCAAGGCATCGGAAAAGTGGAGTAGAGCAGAGACACAGAGAAAGGCCAACCAATGGACCATGCAGCTCTGTGACAAAGATGGTTCCAGAACTATCTAGCATCTTGCTTGGTTTCTCGTCCTCCTCCACAAACTTACTTGAGGTAACAAAGTATGTATCAGCGTGAAGTCTCTAAAGATGCCAAGATTTAGATCTCCATATATACACGTACATGTACACATGATGTGTCTGTCTGTATATACATGAACACATAAATACATCACTAAAAGAATTAAAGGATGCATAGACTACCAGAAAGGTGGTTACGTCTGAGGGCTAAAGAGGCAGCTAAGAGGACTTTTACATTTTACTCTTAAGTACTTCTTCATTCTTCCAATCTTATATAACAGCTGCGTTTCTGTGTCCCATTCATGTACTTTTTGAACACTCAGAATCAGGAAACAGCCTCTGAGCTTTGGTTTCTCCAGGTCCAAAGCATGTAACAAGAGTTATCCCTACCTGGAGCCCTTCAGACTTACTCAACCCATACTGAGAAACCTTCTTCCATGTCGAGGCTGGCTCAGGGACTTGTGCAGCAGTGAGCAGCACAGGCCTGAGAGGACAGCCCACAGTAGAGGAATGAGTGCACAGCGTACCTCCCTGGGGCCGGGAAGGGCAACCAAATCAACCTCAAGGTCTGCTGCGGCTTCCTGGGGGGAAGGCACCTGTGAGCCGAGCCTTAGTGCCTGAGGGAATCAACCAGGCAGAGCTGGGATTCAAAGCATAGACAGATGGCCCAGTCTCATTGAAACACGAAGCCCAAGGCAGGGAGTAAGGGTTGGGAGCCTCGGGTGTGGTAGTGAGGGACCTCCATGTCGTCCTACCATGTGTGTGGGCACCATTTTTGATTCTGCTGGCATGATGTTTCAATATTTTCCAAAGGGAAATGTTTTCAGGCAAGGCCTCCTCTCAGCAGCTCCGCAGCCCCCCACCCCCCATGCCCTCCTATCTTGCACACACCACTGTTACCTCGCAGCTGCTGCGTTTGTCTGGGGCTGTATCCCTGAAGTGGTGAGTCCCAAGAGTCTAAGCAGGACCTTGATCCAGCAAGGTTGGCATTAATAGATATGTGGTGCGAGCAGATTTGAGGGGAATGAAGCCAGAAGTGGAGAGACCGTTCAGGGGGAGATTATTGCAATAATCCAGGCCAAAACTGGGCAGCGGTGGTGGGGATGGAGCCAGGAGACTGATTCGAAAACCCTCCTTTAGGTGGGGGAGGGTACCTTCTTCAGCATAAGGACTTAACACGTAGACCCAGAGAAAACTTCATCTCCCCTCAACAAATAAGGAATGTAGGATCAAAGGAATTGCAGTTTGCCCAAGGCATTGAAATCCTCCCGTCCCAACCCGAAATGCCCGATTACCCCTGAACCCCCAAATCAAGCACTTCAATTTACCTTGAGCTTTAAATTGCAGCGCTTCACCTGCAGCCTCACCGCTGGGATCCACGTGATACCGGTTAGCTTTTTCTTGTAATACGGCATCAAAAGTCTCCTGTGCAATTCGCCTTGCTGCCATGTTTCTCTGACCTACAGGGAGAGGAGGGGGAACAAAAGACACCAGGAATGACAACTACTGCTCACAGAGCCTGCTATGTCTCCTAATCCCAAAAGCCACCAGGCAGTAATCCACAATCCCGCACAGTACTACAGAGGAAGGTAGGATTATTTTAAGGGGCCTCTGCCCTCAGGAAGCTCACGGGTGGGTGTTGGCTGAGGAGGAGCAAGAAGAGCATGGTGATCTTGGACAAGTTCTTTTGCCTCTCTGAGCCCCTTTTCTCAGAATCCCTTAAAAGAAGCTCTATGAAAGCAATCCCTAACCACCGTGTGCGTTGCTGGAGGGCTGCATGAAGCCACACACGGAACTGAACACAACCATGTAGGGGAGTGGGAGCATTAAGCATCGCACATGGTGCGTAGGAAAGACGTGATCATCCCCATTTCTCACCCAGGGCCGAGAGGCTCTGAGAACCAACGTCCCGTCTGAGAGAAGCCTCTCAAGCGAGTGGAAGAATCCCTGACTAGTGAGAGTTGTAGGGAAGGGACTCCCATCACCTCGTTTACTTCTTGCAATAACCCCGTGAAGTGGGTCCAGTTATGAATGACACTAAACAGAAGAGGAAATGGGGAAATGGGAGCCTCAGGCTAAGTGACCCCCACCCCCACCCCAAGGTCAGCCAGCCTGGACTGGAATCTGGCAAACAGGGCACTGGCAGTGAGGACAAAGACCTGAAGATTAAGTAGAAAGACTGAAAAAGAAGCAACACTGAGGCATCCGGTGGCGGCCTGTCCTTAACCACCAAGACATCCCTTCCAACCTGAAATATGCAACCTAAGACCCAAGCCTGCGCTTGCCTTATAGTCTTGCTTATAACCACCACCCCCTTTCCCACCCTTCAGCCCTCTTCCTAGGGTGCCCCTTGTTCTCTGCTGGCGAAGGGCACGGTCTCCAGGCCAGGGCGGCCCGGAACCAAATCAAACGACCTAACCTTTCTGTGCTTCCGTTTCCCCATCTATGG
This sequence comes from Rhinolophus ferrumequinum, assembly GCF_004115265.2. Classification (NCBI taxonomy): domain Eukaryota; kingdom Metazoa; phylum Chordata; class Mammalia; order Chiroptera; family Rhinolophidae; genus Rhinolophus; species Rhinolophus ferrumequinum. The sequence goes on from NC_046301.1 coordinate 51,579,425, forward strand.
AATGGGCAGCTAATGGTGGGGACTGAACCCGTTAAAAATGGCAAAGGGCCCGATACAGCGCCCGGCCGCGGTGACCGCCTCAAGAGGGGCCGCTCCGGGCTGGGGTGGAATGAATGAGCAAGGGAATGAATGAAACCCTTCGGGTGCGGCGCGCCTGCTCCCGGCCTCCGAGGATGAAGAAAAAGGGGTGTTGGGCCCGTAAGGCCGCGGATCGCCCCTCAGGTCTATACGGGCGGGGCGCGGCCGCCGCGCAGCCCGAGGGCCGAGCCTGCGGCGCCACCGCGGGGACGCGTGGGGGCCCAGGGCCCCCAAGGGCCGAGTCCTAGTCCTCCACCCTGGGGCCCACCCACCGACGATACCCGTGCCGGGGCCTCACCCCGAGCCCACCGCGCGCGGAGTCGCCCCCGCCGCTGTCTCAGACTTCTCAGCCTCCACCGCCGGGAGAGGCGGGGACATGTAAATGAACCAACGGTCTCCGCAGCGCCGCGCAGGCGCAGGCCGCCGCCGAGCCCTAGTGCACAGGCGCAGGCGGCGGCCGCCGCACCCTCTTGCGCAGGCGCACTGCTCGCTCCTTTACGGAGGAGTATCCTGAGGAGAAAAATTTCCTTGTATGGGGCGGCGGCAACAGAGAGTGGCCCGGAAAAAGCAGCAGAGACGCCGCCGCCGCGCAACTGTTGGCACTCTTGGCTTTACCTGCGCTCATGGCCACCCTTGGTCACTCAGGGAGCGGTTCGCCCACCTGAGGGAGGCTGAGGTGAAGCTGCGCAAGCGCGCCTGCGCGCGTACGGCGGCCGGAAGGGGCCTGCGGCAGCGCCGCCGGGGACAGACGCGAGCCCCACCCTTTCCCACGTGGCGGCGAAGACCCGGTGAGAAGCGGGAGCCCAGAGGCGCGCCGGGCGGGGGCTGGGGGCCGCAGGGTCGGGTTGGTGACTGTGGGCCGGTCTTGGTTTTGGGGAATGAAAGACTCTTACAGAAGCCGCCCGGGGTCAAAATGCCCCACTTCGTAGGCCTCCGTTTTCTTTTCATTCACTACCTGTGTATTTGGTATCTGTTGCGTGCGCGGCCCCGCCCTAGAAAGGGGTGAGAAGGTGGGGAGCAAAATGGACTGGGCCCAGCTCTCATGGAGTTAAATTTCATTGGGGAGGCGGCGAGACAGTACAAGCAAATAAGTAAATGAACTATGACACTGCAGGTGGACATAACATCCAAATAATAAGAGTGATGTGAAAGGAGAACCAGAACCAGCGTGATTATGAAGGATGCCCCTTGAGTAGCTGGGAAGGATTAGAAAGAGACAGGGACGCCCGGGTGAGGAGATTCAGGTAGGAAAAGAGCTGGTAAGGAGCCGGTTTTGTTCTGAGAGAGTTGGGACTCCCCTGCAGGATGTTGAGCAGGTGAGTGAGCAAGGCCGTCTCTTTGTGGTGAATAGACGTGTGCATGTGGCAGGGAGGAAGTAGGCGAGGCCACCCACCCGTGGGGGAGGATGGTGCCTGAACCAGGGTCGGTGTGGCTGGCTGGTGGAAGAAGTCGAGGAGTAATTCAAAGCCCCCCATGTTTCAGTGCACCATTTTCTTGATGAGCAGAACCCTGGCGGTCAGGTGGGGGCCTTGCTAATTTCCTTCCTTTGTCCCAACACATTGAACCCATTGTGGGAGCTGGTCATTTCCCCTCTCTCTTGGCCTGGCCCCGGTGGCTCCCAGATGACAGTTCTCAGGTGCCATCTTTCTCACGTGCCCTAGATACTTTCATTCCCCGCCAGCCCCATGTCAGACCTAGGAGATCCCGGAGGACCTTTGGGGTGGTCTCAGAGCCAGACATCGATGTCCCCAGCTCAGATGAGCTCAGAGCTGGGCAGAGGGAGGTTTATGGGGTGGTGGTGGGGGGGCGTGGGGGGTGCAGAGCAAGGCCAGAGAGCACAGGCTCTGAGCGGCCAGGGAAGGCTTCCAGGAGGAGGAGACCTGGAAGGCCGGGCAGAAGCGCCTTCGAGGACCCAGGTGGAGGAAAGGTGTTAATGAGCCAGGTGTGCATGATGGCCAAGCCTCTTACCGCCTGTGGGAACTCCGGCAGGTTCGTACCTCGCTGAGCTTCAGATTCCCCAGCTGTAAAGTAGGCGTAATGGCATTCCCCTTTAGGACCGTGCCTCTGTGACAAAGTGGCCACTCACCGTGAGCCCACTGGGGTCTGAAGCACTGCCAGTGTAGTTGAAGCACCGTCAGGTGGCAGAGCCAGGGAGCAGAGTCCCACCTGTGGTACCAGCTCAGAACTTTCTATCCCTCGGAGCTGGCCATGGAACACTCCACCATCACCAGCCTGGACTCCCGATCTCAAATCAGAAAATCCTTAATATTTTCCTTCACCTTTGACCTTGAAAATTCTTAGCAATCCCTAAACAGGCTTCCTGTTCTGGGGCAGAAAGGAATGGGAGACTGACTGTCTGCAAGGGAGCGACGTGGGGTGTTTGATGCCCTTCTGCTCCCTCCTCCACAAATAAACTGGCTGTCTTACCTCTTAAGCAACAAAGGAAAGGAACTAATAGGCAATGTTTGTTGAGCTCTGACTCTATGCCAAATCCTGTTCCAACTGCTTTTTAGGAATTAACTAGTTGGATTTTTACTATAGCCCTATGAGGTAGATTCCGTGTTTATCCCTGTGTCACCCAGGAGGGAATTGATGAACAGGAAGGTGACATAGAAAGCCTTGGATGTGGGTGTCGTCCCCCTGTCCCCGCTGGCCTCGGTGCCTGTCCTCCTCCTTCCCGGAGTGTCTGCACCAACCCAGATGGAATATTCACATCCTGTGCCACCTCTGTAAGGAGGAGCACAGGCTAGAGTGACCTGTTTTCCATACGGCTCAAATTTGCACTCGGATTTTTGCCACATTCCCATACTGCTGTCCTAGTACCCCCATGCCTTTGTCCCCCTACCACACGTTCTGTGTTGTGTGATCCTAGAATGGACCCAGACCAGAAAAAAACAAATTGTTTTAAAAGACTATATTAGGACAATCGAGGCAGTTGATCAGGGAATGTATATTAGAAAATAATATTGTATCAGTGTTAACTTTCCTGTGTTACATTTCAGATACGTCTGTCTGCCTTCTATTTCCTATGAACTGGTCATTAGCTCTAGAACTGTGCTTTTAATATGGTGGTCCCCATCCCCTGTAGCTATTTACATTAAAATGAATTTAAATTAAGTAAAAGTACACCTTGCCTTCCTCAGTGGCACTAGCTACATTTCAGCTGTCCCATCCCACCTGGACGGCACAGACACATAATAACACTCTGTCATTGCACAAAGTTCCACTGCCTGTATAGTCAGACTCAGATCTGAGGTTTTGGCAAGATGACTGACTTCACAGGTGCATTTCGATCTGGTCAGGAGGCAGGTGGTGTTGGGGTTCTCTTTTGATAACGAAATAATATGGGGGACACAGGTACTGTCCACCCGATGTCAGGTTCCCCGTCAGTTTTGTACCTCATGGTTTTCAACCTGCAGGGATCATTGTCTAGGTCTGTCCTGTTTGTTCAGTTAGCTGAAATTCATCTACAAGTCAGAACTTCCCCTCATCCTCTCTTTATAAACAGATACCCACTCGTGTGAGGGAAGCGGGATAAATGGTGGATTCTTTACTTGCCAGTTTTCAGAAGAATAAGCTGGGTTTGTTTTAAAACTATTATGAACGCATAGATTTTGATTTTGAAATCTATTGGATTTTTTTAAATGTTCGCTTGACCCATCTTTAGCTAGCTGGTGCCCCTTAGGGTTTGCTCCCAAGTCCTTCGACATGATCTTGACGGTCTTTTTTTTTTTTTTTTTTTTTTTAATTGGGGAATATTGGGAACAGTGTGTTTCTCCAGGGCCCATCAGCTCCAAGTCAACTCATTGTCCTTCAATCTAGTTGGGGAGGGTGCAGCTCAGCTCCAAGTCCAGTCGCCGTTTTCATGTGGGAATTGAACCGGCAACCTTGTTGTTGAGAGCTTATGCTCTAACCAACTGAGCCATCCGGCCGCCCCATGGCCTTGATGGTGTTTAGAAGCTTCCTTGTATTCTGCTCTCACAAGATGCTCCCGGCTTCTCTGGCCTATTTCCTGCCCAGACCTGGAAGCAGCCATTCTTCCAGGAGCCCTGGTTATGGTATTTAGAGACCACAGTTCGTGTTTGGGGTGCTCATTGCTGCTGTGGTGTCATTTCTCCTAGGCATTTTTCAGTTGGTACAACAACAAAATAGTTTTTTTAGTTTGCTTAAGAGAATATACATCATGAATTTGCATTGATACTTCCAGTTCAAATTTAGGAATTCTGAGTTTTTAACTTCTTTGATTTTCTTACGATAGAATCTTTTTTCTTTTATGCTGGTTCCTAATGTCATAAACATTAGTACTTATTTGCTACATCTATAATAGTTTCAGAATAACATTACTAATACTTCCAATAACATGATTACTGAAAACTGTTGAAGATTTTCTTTTGTATTTCATACTATCCTTAGCGTATAACCCAGTAAGAATGTACAGTTATATAACTGTGTTTTAAAATCACATGAAGTGATCTGATTGGTGCAGATATACTGTTAGATTCCTGGACTTCATTTTACTCTTGCTTTTTAGGGATTGCTTTTATTTTTATTTTCATTTACATTGGTTTATTTCTTTTCCTAACCACATAAAGCATTTACATGGGCTCCAAATTCAAACCTGTAAAACAAGTACGTTCAGAGAGAATATCCAGCTTCTAGTCCTGTCCTCACCACCCTTTTCTCTACCTCTCCTTACAGGTGACTCTTTCTATTAGTTTTTGAGTTATTCTTTTTATTTATTGTTATTAATTTTTATTTTAAATTTGATTAGTATAACAATATGCTATCATAATATCTTATACAATTATATACAAACATAACTATATAATAAAGTAATATATTGGGGGTACCAAAAAATGTATACAAGTGGACACTTTGGTTAACGTTGCTCAAGCAGTAGTTCGCTGTAATCAGAAGTGTTTGGACGCTTTTGTGAGCACCATTTGTAATCGCAGAAGTCAAATGTGACTTGTAGTCATCTTTTGTTATCAGTATATGTTGAGTATTACAATTTTAATAGTTTTTTCCTTTCTTAAAATGTGTATACATTTTTTGGCACCTTCTGTATAGTTATATGTATTATACATAATCATTATATACAATATAATCATATTTACTACATTACAGTATAATATAGTATATAGTATATATAGGATATTCATATATAGCATAGTGTATATATGTATAGCATATTACTATATACTATAACAAAAAAATAATAAAGATAAAATAGCTTAATAATAATGTTATATGATTACATTGTGTATAATGATGTATTATAATACTACTTTATTTATTTTATATAACAATCATATAACATACAATGTTATTAAGCTATTATTTTTTACTATAAGGACATAATTATATTAACATTCCCCTGTTCTAATAAAATGTAGTAAACTACCTGTCCTCTTCTGCAGTTTTTGAAGCTCTAGGGGTGTTGGGATGTCACTCTGTCCTGTGATCCAGGTTGTAGGAATTTTCCAGGGTGGTCACACAGCTCTAGCCCCAGTAGATGCTCCTTAAATTGTGGCCAGGCTCCCAGCTGCCCTCTTGCCCTCGATGAAGCTTTCTTCTCACCTTCTCAGCTCAGGGCGTCTATCAGGCACCTGCGGCCCCATGCACATGGGATGAAGATGGCCTCCAAGCACGTCACCCAGGAGACCTTCGATGCAGCTGTTCTTGAGAACATCGAGGAATTTGAGATGGGGCCAGAGGAAGCAGTGAAAGAGGCTGTGGAGCAGTTTGAATCACAAGGTAAGATGGTGCGGCTCTGTCCAGCACTGGTCCTGCTCTTTGCTCGACAGCCCCCTCCCATCCATGGCTCTTAACGTGCGAGAGTGCCGTCCTGCTGTGGCCCCGTCTCGCCTGGCATGGCAGCCCTGGGCCCCTTTCCCTCTCCGCACTCTGCCCCAGGCAGGCTGGCGCCTACCCTCTACTTGCCTGGACCTTACCCAGGGATCTGCAGGGCTGGATCCTTCAAGGTGGGTCTCCTTTTAATTGTCACTTCCTTGAACAGGCATTTCCTGACCACCTCTCAAGAAATACAGCCATCTCCATGCTCCACCTGCACCCATGCTTGAGTTCAAGAAGGCAGAAGTACATGTTGATTACCCACCTGTGCAAACAGCTGTCATGCTCAAGCCAGGCCATGGAGGGAGTGGTTAAGAGGGAGTTGTTTATAGTGACGTGGACAAGATTAGGAGACCCTGCCACAGGAGAGGCCACAGCAGGGACCTCTCCTGCCCCAGGAAAGGCCGTGACGGGGTGAGGGTCACCTGGCAGAGGCAGGGAGCTGAGAATGAACACCTGCCCTTCCACTGCTTATCTCGATCCAGCTCCCCATTGGCCAAACCCAGTCAGACGCTGGAGGGCAAGGGAGCCCAGGAATCCAGTCTCAGAGATCAGAGGCTGGTGTCCCGGTCACAGAGTAGGATATAGACACTGGAGAGGGTCTGGAGGGGCACCCAGAAGTGTCCTACACAGTGGGGGTTTCCTTTGGGGGTGCCAGTGAGGGCAGGGATGCAGCCAGGGGAAGGAGTGATGGGAATCCCAAGGGAGAAGGCTGTGGGGTCCTCTCCCTTTCAACCCGCCAGGCAGAATATGCCTCTCGCTACAGTGATGGCAGGCTCTGCTCTGCTCTGCTACTGCTCTGCTCCCATTGGCTGGACAGGGCTGAGGGGCAAAGGCCCCCCCTTCTACCCCACACCTTCCGTGTGGATGTGGCTGTTAAGTCTGGCCTGGGTGGGGAGTGGGGTGGGGGTGGGGCCTGGGCAGACTCCTGAAGGCCTCCAGAGTGGGTCATCCCAGCAGAAGGGACATGAGGTGTGACCCCGACCGGCCGCACTTGTTTCCTGACTGCTCCTCATTCCTACAGGTGTCAATCTGGACAACATTATAAAGATGGCGCCCAAAGTGTCTGCAGATGGACCCCAGGAGCCCACACACGAGATCTTGCAGGTAGGAGGGGGTGGGCCATGTGGTCAGGGCTGACCTTAACACGTGTGGTCCCACACACATCACCTTGTAATGGTCTCTCAGGGGTACCTTCTCCCTGGTTCCCAGATGGCAGACGTAAGCTCCGAAGGTCAGGGCCTGCCCGGAGTGTTCAGGCAGGCCGAGTTTGCAGCCAGGGCTCCCTGAGTCCATGTCTAGGGCCCCTTGGGGGTGGACAGCGCTCATGGTTTTCCCTGGTGTTCGGAGCCTGCTGGTAGAGGGCACCACGGAGGAGCTTCTCTCTGGCCTTCCGACCATCGAGTTTGCTCAGTGGGGTCATAGTAAGGCTGTCACCGATTGAGCACCGACTCTTAGCTCTTAAACTGGCCTGTAGGGTAGGCAGTGGCATCCCTGCATTACTGATGAGGAGACGGAGGTTCACAGCCTGCCCTTGTTTTCTAGCAACCCAAACAGGGAACATCTAGCTCACAGGAGTTAAGTCCTTCCCTTAGGGTCATGCATGAAATGGTAAGCTCTTGGTGAAACAGCAGAAGCTTCTTGTGTTTATTGAGAACGGGCTATGAACTCACTTCTGTGCCAGGTGCTTTCCTTGTACTATCTCAATTATTCTCTCAAAGACACCTGCAAGGTTGGGATTGTTATCCCTATTTTACAGATGGGGAAATTGAGATCCAAAGATAAGGCAGCAGGGGAGTATAGTGATACAAGAGGAAATTGGAGGAGATAGCCCTAGGTGTGATCCCAGCTCTGACTAAAGGCAAGGTGCTGGCTTTTCCCTGTCCTCAGGGTCTTCACCATCTCCTGCCTCACAGCTTTCGTGAAAATCATCCCGTTGTTTTCTTTGCTAGTAAGGATGAATGTATTTTAAAACGATCTTGTCTTCTGGCAATTTTTCTATGGGTGCTTCATCTATTTTTTTTCTTATTGATTTGTAGATGACCTTTATATATGAAAGATCTCAGTAACGATGATCTCTAACAATCATTGAGTACTTCTGAAGTGCTCAGCATCGTACTAAATGCTTAAAACACATGATCTCAATCTGTAATTAGCCCATTTTGTTGATTAGGAATCTGAGGCTTCCCAAAAATAACTGACTCACCTATGGTCACAGCCAGTGAGGGGCAGAGCTGGGACCCAGACCCATGTCCCTCTCTCAGGGAAGCCAAGCTCAGAGAATGGCTCGAGCGTCTTCTACCAGCAGTATAGGAAACTCCTTGTTTGTTTCCACCCTTTGCTCTTTGATTCTTCGTAATTTCACTTGTAAAATTTTATTTTTCTTTACAGAAGACAATATGAACACGTTTTTGGCATAAAAGATTCAAGCAATTCTCAGGCATTTATAGTAACATCTGAAAGTCCCTGTCCTGGGCATCCCACCAGCCTCCCAAGGGGTGGTGCCACACACTTTGGCGTTTGCATCTCCTGGCCCTTCTCATTTGCCCACGGCACTGTTGACCTCTGCTTGTGTGTTTTAGTTCTGATGCACAAAAACTGCTTATCTGTGGAGGGAGAAAAATTCAACTTTGTGATGCTGCCTTTTGAAATGAATCAGCTCGAGTTATGAAGTTTGTTGTAACAGACTCGTAGAAATAAAACCAAGATGAAGTCTTGAAACTCTGAGTAGAAAGTGAGGCTGGCCAGTTTTATGTGTGGAAAGTTACAGAATAAAAGCCATCAGTCATAGAGAGAATGACCTCAGGGTTGGAGGACAGAGCCCTGTCACCATGCTGAGCTGTCACAGGTGGGGAGCACAGGTTTCTCTGCCACCTCCACGTTAGCAGTTGTCCTCTGCTCAGCCAACCTGCAGGGTTTTGGGGTCACAGGCAGCACCGAGGAACTGTGAAAACAATCCCCATCGCCAGCTGACTCAGACTCAGCGTTTTCATAAGACCCAGGACAAGAAGAGATTTCCCATAAATTTGATAGCCACCAGTGTGCAAATATTGGTCATTTTCTTTCCTCTCTTTATCTGATTATATAGAATAGTTGTAACTCTAGTATATTGTGTCTCAATGGCACTTGTGTCATATACTTTTCAAGTTTGTTGCAGGGTTCCAACTGAAATGTCACAACCTCTGTTTGTTTTGTTTTTGTGGTAAAAACCACACAACATAAAACCTACCATCTTAGCCATTTCTAAGTGCACAGCTCAGTGGCATTAGTACGTTCACATCGCTGTGCAGCCATCACACCAGCCATGTCCAGAACTCCTTCGTCTTCCCAAACTGACACTGTCCCCGTTAAGCACAAACTTCCCTTTCCCACCTCCCCCAGCCCTTGGCACCCACCATCTACATTATGTCTATGAGTTTGTCTCCTCCAGGGACCTCATATAAGTGAAATTTTGCAGTATTTGTCCTTTTGTGTCTGGCTTATTTCACTGAGCATAATGTCCTCAAGATTTATCCATGCTGTAGCAGGTGTCAGAATGTCCTTCCTTTTTACAGCTACATAATATTTATGGCTACATAATATTCCATTGTCTGGATGGACCACATTTTGTTGATCCATTCATCCATTGATGGACACTGGAGTTGCTTCCATCTTTTGGCTATTTTGAATAATGCTGTTGTGCACCTGAATGTACAAACGTCTCTCTCTTCGAGACCCTGCTTTCAATTCTTTTGAGTGTATATCCAGAAGGGGGATAGCTAGATCATATGGTAATTCTATACTTAATTTTTTGAGGAGCTGCTAGACTGTTTTCCAAAGCGGCTACACCGTTTCACATCCCTCCATCAATGCACAAGGGCTCCAATTCTGCACGTCCCTGCTAACACTGGTTATTTTCTGTTTTCATAGTGGCCCTCCTTCAGGGTGTGAGGGTATCTCATGGTTTTGACTTGTGTTTCCCTGATGATTAGTGATGGGGAGCACCTTTTTCTGTGCTCATTGGCCATTCGTGAATCTTCTTTGGAGGAATGCCTATTCAAGTCACTGCTCCCATTTTAATCTATTTCTTAGTATTCTGTTTCATTTTAACATATGCTCAGTTAAGTCCACAAATGTATCCCAGTGAGGCTTGGCTGACAGGCATCCTTGCCTTTCAGGGCATTTGAACTACATCAAAGGCCTTTGGGCTGAGGGTATCTATAGAAACACCCTTACTGTGGGGGTAGGCTGGGGTGCAAATTATTTCAGAAACTCCAGGGGCACGGATTCATCTTGGGCTCCTGCTGAGGCAGGCCCTGAAGTCATGGAGTTGAATAGCAGCTAGTCCTGTCTGTCCTGTTCAGATTGTTTTCTCATTATTATTTTTGCCCCAAGGGCTTAGAGTTGAATTTGAGTGAACCAGTGTGGTTTCATTTGGCGGATGCTCAGTTAATATTTGTGGAATGTATGAGAAAAACAAACAGGAAACATGTGTGAGCAGGTCTGGTAAAAGCAGCTTTCACCTTCTTCGGAGAACTGGCCATTGGTGTATAGCCATGTAACAAGCAACTCGAGTTTCCAGGTGGGAATTCCCACCTGTTCTCAGGAATTTTTTTCGCTTTCCCATTCCCGAATCCCGAGAAAAGTTGGTCGGGAAATCAGGAAAATTGGCTCCCTGAGCCCAGGTGGTTGGTAGTATCGGCCGTCACTTTGTGGGAACAATTCATTGTGGAGAACAGAAAACAGTTTATATCTTGGGATTCGGGAACGGGAAAGCGAAAAAAATTCCTGAGAACGGGCAGGAATTCCCACGTGGAAACCCTACAAGCAACCAAAAACAACAGCCAATTTATTATTTCTTACAGTTCTACTGGGTTGACTGAGCTCAGCTGGATGGTTCTCTTGGTGTCGCTTGGGGCCTCTCACGCAGTGGCAAGCAGCGCTGGAATGTTTAGTACATTTGCACTTTGTGTGGTTCCTTGGCAGGGACACTGAGAGGGCTGGGTCTCTCCCTCTAAGTGGCCTCTGAAGCTCAAGGCTTCTACAAGCACAGCTGTAGCAGCTGCCACGGCTGGAACTGGCCTCACAGAACTAGTGCAGGCCCAGACCCTGGAGGAGGGATGCTACAGCCGTGCAGCCCTGTGGCTCTCTTTGGGCTGAGCTGACACAGGTTTCTCCCGTGTTCTGTAGGTCCTGGCCAACCTGCAGGAGTCCGTAGCCTGCTCCCGCCCCCAGGAGGTGTCCGTGCACCTTGCCCGCTTTTGCGAACAATGCAGGCAGCACAAGGCCTGCCGCTTCCTGGCAGCCCAGAAGGGCGCCTACCCCATCCTCTTCGCTGCCTGGAAGCTGGCTGCCGCGGGAGACCAGGGCCTCCTGCTCCAGGCCCTCAACGCCCTGTCAGCCCTGATCGACAGCCAGCCCGACCTCCTGGACACCCAGGGCTTAAAGCTGCTGGTGGCCACGCTGGCCCAGAATGCCAGCGCAGCTGATCTGCTCTGCTCTGGGATACGCTGTGTAAGGCACGCCTGTCTGAAGCACGAGCAGAATCGGCAGAGCCTGGTGAAGGCTGGTGTGCTGCCCCTGCTGACCCACGCCATCACCCAGCATGGCTGCTGTGCGGACGTAGTCAGGGAGGCCTGCTGGGCCCTCCGCGTCATGACCTTTGATGATGACATCCGTGTGCCCTTTGGCCATGCCCACGACCATGCCAAGATGATCGTGCAGGAGCACGGCGGCTTGAAGGTGCTCATCGAGGCAGCCAGAGGTAGGAGCAAGAGGGAGAGAGGGCTTAGGCCTGCTCCAGGCATGGCTGCCTTCTGGCTCCACTGGCCTCTGTTGGCTTCATCCCACCTACCTGGCAGGCCTCATGGAACAGTATCCTTACTCCTCGCTGCTCCCGGAGAGTTCCAGGCCAGCACTCATCGGCCAGGACCAAGTCCCGTGCCCATGTCTGAAGCCATTTGGGAAGGAGGCTCAGCTCTGTCCAACCACAGATTGAGAGTGGGCAAGGGATTGCTCCCCAAAGGGAAAAACAAGCGTGTTTTGCAAAGATGGGGTAAATGTCGCTGGCAGTCACCGTGGCCGGTCCCAGGTGGCAGCAGTTTACACTCTGGTTCACACTTGGTTACAAATCCTTATGCTTGTATGTGTTCCTGACTCCAGGGTGAGCATAGTGAGCCAGCCATGGGAGGTCACAAAGCTGACATTCAGACCCCAAAGCACCAGCCCCCTGTCCACTGCACCCACAGGAAAATGGCCTGACTGGGGTCTGGGGCACAGAAGTTGCTAAAAGAGTGAGTTCTCCTTCCCCGCCTGCCCGTGGCACTGGCTCCATGGCCAGGCCTGTGTGCAGGATGCCAGCTCTGTCTGCAACGGAGGTGGGCCTGCCTCAGTCTCCCCTCCAAACCCCTGGGGAGGGTGGAAACAGGTCCTGACCCTCTGTGAAGTCAGTCTGCTTTTTCGAGGGTAGCAGAGCGAAGGAACCAGTAGGATATGTGGATGTACAAAAGGGTTATTGCAGGAGTTGGCCTTCAAGTCTGAAATCCCTGGGGCAGGAGCAGACACCACAGTCCACAGGTGTGCTTTCTCCTCCTCAGGGAGACCTCAGTTTCTCTCGTAAGGCCTTCCACTGCTTAGATGAGGCCTATCCAGACCATCGAGGTTCTCCTTTACTTCGTCAGCTGGTCGTGGACGTTACAGTGTGTAGAGAACACCACGGCACCTCCAGATTAGCGCTCATGGAGGCACTGGGGTTGTGGCCTCGCCAGGGACACACGAACTGACCATCACCAAGCTCTGTATAAATTATGGCTGTCCACCATCTCCTAACCCACACTGGGCTCAGTGCAGCCTCTTCATCCTGTGAGTCTTAGCTTGGTCTTCACGTCTGTGGTCAGTGTTGTCGGTCAACTCTACCCATATGTCTCTATGGTTTTTGGGTTTCCAGTTGCACTTAGAAAGGTCATTCCCACCCCAACATCATAAAAATAGTCTCAGATGTTTTCTTATAGTACTATTGTGGTTTTCTTTTTTTAGATGACACTGACAGTGGGTCTAGAATTTATCTGGGTGGGGGGAGTGTATTCCCCAGCAGGGGGCGCTGCAGGCCTGGGCAGCCCCTGGTGTTCCCTGGGGCTCAACTGGTACAGGCAGCCACCCCACCAGGCAGAGGGTGGAGCAGGATTTGCCTCAGGACCACCGGCTCAGAGCCACGGCTGGTTCCCTGCCCCTTCTTCACCCCCGTAGCTCCTCTCCCTCTCCGCAGCATTCCCCGACAACCCCAGTGTCCTGAGTGAGCTCTGCAGCACCCTGTCCCGCCTGGCCGTCCGCAACGAGTTCTGCCAGGAGGTCGTCGACCTTGGGGGCCTCGGTGTCCTGGTGGCCCTGCTGGCCAACTGCAGCAACCACCAGGTGGGCATCCAGAGCCATCTTAGGGTGCGAAATCCCCCTTGCTTGGGTTTCGATTTGATATTTTCCTCCACACCCGGGGAAGGCTTTGGCCTCCCAGAGAATTCTGCCTCTGGTCCTCTGCCAGACACACAGGTTGGAGTCAGAAATCACTGGTCCTGTCTGTTGATCCCAGAACCAAAGTGTGGTTTCCACTTCTCATTGATGCATGGGCGGGAACTAAAGTTTGGGGGCAGACAAATCCACCCACCTGCTGTTACTGCCGTTTAGCACCTTTGTATTTTCTACTAGGAGTGGGAGGAACGAGTGGGTGTCACCAGGGCCAGCCCAGACCCCAACTCAGCTGTGTGATGCTTGAGTGAGGCCCACCCTGCACTGCCTGGGTTTCTTCATCTGTATAACAGGCAGGGACCCCTACCGACACTCCTTCATTTAGCAGTCACTTATCAACCCCTGCTCCACATACCTGGCCCAGGGTCAGGGAGCCTGGCCCCGGGCAGCAATGGTTCTGCTGCCCCCAACCCCGTCCAGTGACGTCAGCCAGGCTCTGTGCAGGCAGCAGAAAGCTGAATCTGAGCTGGCTTAAGCAATCGAGGGAATGCAATTTGCTTGTACTTCTGGACCGCTGGGGTGGGGGCCTTGATCCACCCCCTCCCTCACTGGTCTGCCCCTCACTGGGGCAGTTAGCAGTCCCAGCGGCACCTGGCTGGCTGTCCTCAGCTCAGGTCAGTCAGAGCCCATCTTGGGCCTACAGCTGTGGCCAGGGGGACCTGGGGTCCTGATTGCTGGCCTGAGCCAAGCCCCCTCTGTGTGTGTGTGTGGGAGGGTGTCAAGGTCGTCCCAATGCCTGGGCTGGATGCAGGTGGCCTAAACCACAGGGTCTGCCTCCCCTGCCTCCCCTGCCTTCTTTATACAGCGAGTAGTAACCCTGCTGTTACGTGCCAACTGCACTCCCCAGGGTGGCCCCAGCTGTTGTTCAGACCCTCCCTCGAGCACCCCTCCACAGTACAGCAACGAAGCAGTTAGTGCCTGGTGCAATGGGAGGGGGACTTGCCGGGCCTGACCCCCGTGTGCTCTCCGTGTAGGACCTCGTGAAGCAGGTGCTGAGCGCCCTGCGGGCCATCGCGGGCAATGATGATGTGAAGGATGCCATCGTCCGTGCTGGCGGGACAGAGTCCATCGTGGCCGCCATGACCCGGCACCTGGCCAGCCCCCAGGTACCACCTAGGGGCACAGGAGGTGGGATGGTGGGACGGGAATCCCAGCTCAGTGTCTATATCTGCATGATGCTCTTTCCATTTCCTCAAGCGGGGCTGAGGGAGGCATAGAGCCCAGCGGTGAGGGGGGTGGAGCCCAGGGGTGAGGGAGGGATGGAGCCCAGGGGTGAGGGGGGTGGAGCCCAGGGGTGAGGGAGGGATGGAGCCCAGGTGAATGGGGGTCGGGGGGCAAGAAGGGGCAGGGAGAGCTTGGTTGATGTTTTTGTCACCCTGGTACTGTTCCTGTTAGTACTGAACCCATACAGACCTGGACTGACAGCAGTCTGTCCAGGTGAGATTTCAGGGCACTCCCCTGGGGAGTTGATAATTACGGGGGTCTGTTGGCCGGGTCTCCCTCATCCTGTGACCCATCCGCAGGTGTGTGAACAGAGCTGCGCAGCCCTGTGTGTCCTGGCCCTGCGCAAGCCGGAGAACAGCCGGGTCATCGTGGAGGGCGGTGGGGCTTTGGCTGCGCTGGAGGCCATGAAGGCACACCCACAGGAGGCCGGCCTGCAGGTGGGCACATGGAAAGTGGGACAGGAGACTGCTGGGGGGGGGGCGGTCCAGAAAGAGGACCTCCCTGTGCCTGCCCCCATCCCCATCATGACCCAAGTCTCAGTTCTCCTTCCTTCCCAGCCCATGGTCTTAGGCTGCATCCCGACTTCCAGAGTATACAAGCCTCGCTCCTCTTCTCCCTGCATTTGATCTTCCCTAATAGGCCCTTTGTAGGCATCTGTGGGGGAGGAGGATTGGGGAGAGCAGATGGGGCTCTGCTGGGGTTTGGGGAGATTCCAGCCCTGCCTTGGACTACTGTCCACACCTCGCTGGGGAGTCGGCGGGACCGTGTGCACAGCCTGGCTGGAAACCCACGCTCCTCCCTGCACTCCCAGGCTCTCCTGTCTCCCACTCCTGCACCTTCCAGCACTGGGCCACACTAGGCTCCGAGCCACTGTGGCCTGTGCCGTCCTGGTCCTTCCTCCAGGACACCATGCCCTTGACTGGCCTTGGCGTCCTCTCCCGACCACCCTTGCAGGAGCCTCCTCACACCTCACCTGCGCCTTACCCACTCTCCCAGTGGTGGCAGATGCCTTGCGGTGCTTCTAGGCACCCACACGTGGGAGATACATCTGCAGGGTGCAAATGGTGACCGAATGAATACCTGTGTCATTCACATGGGCCCTGTGCACATGCCCCTCTTCCCACTGTCTTACTGCGCTCCTGGGGCCCCTGCCAGACTCTTTGAGACTGAGGATCCACCCCTGAGAAGGGATCAGCCCCACCTGCCAAGCCCTTGGCTTCCCTGAGCTTTAGTTTCTTCACCAGGGAGATGGGGGTTAGCTGCTGAGAGGATGAAGAGATGCCCCAGGCCTGATGAGTCACAGTGTAACACCCTGGAATGCGGGCTGTGGGCCTCCTGACGCATTGTGTGATGAGGGCAACCCTGAGGTGAGAGCGGACCCACCCGGGGCTCCGCCCACCAGCTCACAGCCCTCACCGTCTGCTCTCCCTTCCAGAAACAGGCCTGCATGCTGATCCGAAACCTGGTGGCCCGCAGCCAGGCATTCTCACAGTCCCTCCTGGACCTGGGGGCCGAGGCCCTCATCACTCAGGCCCGGGCCACCCACCCAGACTGTGAGGACGTGGCCAAAGCCGCCCTGCGGGACCTGGGCTGCCACGTTGAGCTCCGAGAGCTGTGGACTGGACAGAAGGGCAACCTGGCACTGTGACCCAGGCTTGGGCTGGGCCATGAGTCTGGGTGAGTCGTGTGACTCAGGAAATGGGGTGATCCATGTCCTGCCACTCTGCCCCAACACCCTCCCCATTCCTCCCCTCACTCAGCAAGAGGTGTTTTGTGACGGGCCAGGTACAAGCTGAGGGGTGGGAAGGGAGCACTGGTGAGGGGTCTCCACTGGGTCCTGTGCTCCCCTTACCAGCTGACAGAGTTGGTATCATCTGTCTTGCCCGCCCCCCACCCCGCCCTTTCCTACAGAAAGGCCTTCTAGCATTGCTTGAGGCAAAGGGCTGTCTGAAGTTTGGCAGCCACACTGGCCACTCTCAGAGCAGGGCAGGGATCCCACTCTTGCCCCTTCAAGTCTGTTCTGGCGCTGCTCCTGTTTTTCTTACCTGTAAAACAGGTGGCAGATACCTTGCTCTGCTGGCCAGAGGGCAGGGACCAAGGCTGGTCCATCTCTGGGGCCCCAGGCCAGCCAGTGGTGCGTGGTAATAAAAGACTGTTGGCTGAATGATGGAGGGGACTCTTCTGTGTATCACGGGGGAGTGGGGGACGCTGCAGCCAGTCGCCTCAGAGAACGGGATGGGTGGATGTTTGGGCAGGCCTTGGGGTCACTAAGGAAAGCAGAGCAGTTTTGAGAACAGCCTGGGATGTAGTATTTGCTGTCACCTTCAGACAGGCTGCTGGGGCCACAGTCGGCATGAGCTTGGGGTCTGCAGGTGCCATGATCGTTGTTTCCGAGCGTGCATCGCCTTGGGGAGTTGGAGAGCTCAGCATCCAGCCACTACTCAGCTGTGTGGCCTTCAGCAAGTGACATAACCTCTGAGCCTCAATTTGATCCTTCATAAAACAGAGTTTGGGGAGGGATAGAGCCCGTCTACCTGGTGTTGGAGCAGAGCTGGGTCATGGAAAGTGTCCGGTTGTCTTAGCGTCACCTTGGTCACCTCAGGAGGACTGTCCCTTACTCCCTTTCCTGGTCACATTGAGGTCCTTGCTTGCTGGGTGTCTTGGAGCAGCCCACCCTCTCTCTCTGAGCCTTTTTCCCCATCTATAAATGGACATTACTTTTGCTGCTCCCAGTACCCAACTCACCCCCAAGTGTTCTGAGGGTTCCTAGGCAGCTGTGTGTGGAAGACCCCAGGTCTCATTCTCTACAGTCACACTTGGGTATCTTGTGGTCGTCCAGCAGCTTGTGCGTTCTGCGTGACCCGGTTAGGGTCAGAGCAGCCTCAAGACCCCGGGGGGCTCTAAGTGCCATGCCCGGACCTTCCAGCCTGCACCTGGGAGCCCCTCTCTCTTGGAGCACCACCTCCCTGCTGGTCATTCACCTCCCCTAGTCTGGGGAGAGCCCCAATTCCACCCTTGACATCAGCACATGCTCTTTTCCCAGAAGGCTCCTGGTTTCCATGGAAATTGGTCAATGTAAATAGCTGTAGGGCATCACACTGGCCCCACCTCCCTGTGGTGTCCAAGTCTCCCTTGCCCCCGCAGTGGGGCAAACATGAACCTCTGCCTCAGTCACCCCGCCCCGTACTTGGCCAGCGAAGGATTCCTTGCCTGCTCCAGTCTACCCTGACTTTGACTTCTGGGTCAAGCACGTGTGTGACCTTGGGACAGTCCTGTGATCTTGGGGCAGTCCTCAGGCCCTGTGAGCCTCATGTTTCTTCATCTGTCACTTGGTGGATGGGTGCTGCCAGCCCGTTTCTGAGGAAGGCTGAAGTGCAGCCCTGTGATCCGTGCCCCAACTCTGCTCTCAATCCACCCATGGCTCCACATTGCCCTCCCCATAAAACCAAACTGTCCTCCAGGCCCTGCCCACTTCGCACCCTCATCTTCCCCATCTCTCCTTTAATCATCGTTCCAGCCACACCAGCCTCCCCACCTCAGGGCCTTTACACATGCTTCACTCTCTGTTTAGAGCACCCTTCCCTCTGCCCTCTCCCTTCCCGAGTACCCCAGGCCCATCATCCATTGTGCTATGCCTCTGACTTCTGACCCCATCTGAGGTGCCCTTGTTTGTGTGCTTTCCTGTTTGTCTGCCCCCCACTGTCCATGAGCTCCATGTGGGCAGGCTACTGTCTCCGCGCTCTGCTCGTGTCCTGTAAACATTTCTGCACGCGTGTATACCTGAATATGTTAGGTACACAGTGTGACTGGAGGGACGGCCCCTCCCACGGCCCGGTGCCCTCCCTTGGGCTCCCCGCCAGCTTCCTGTAGCTGCAGGTTTCTTCAGGGAGGGGTGGCTGCTCCCGTTTATCAGTCCCTGCCACCTTAGCCTGAGGAATTGGGTATCTGCAGCGGGTGCGCTTGGGGCCTGTTTGAATGTCCTCAGTCTGGGCGTCCCTGTGCCTAGCTGAAGACCCCATTTTCACAGAGGTTGGCCGTGCCTGGGGTCCACTTCCTGCTCTGCCACTTCACGTGAGCCTCAGCCTCCTCACATGAAAACAGGCTAAGTGTGTTTTACTGCACTGGGCCATCACCTCCTGCAAGGCCTGGCTGGGGCTCTGCCCCACATAGCCTGCCCCTAAGGAGCACTTGCCGACCTTGGTGATGACATCAAAATGTGGCCTGAGGGGGCACCACTGCAAGGGCGATGTCAGCACGTTCAGGCTGAGCCTCTGCGCTGGGTGCTCTTGGATGCGTGGCCTGGCCTCACTCAGCCTCTCAGGAGGCCCTCTCGGGAGGCTGAGACTGCACTGAGACCAGTCAGACTTGGCTTTAACCACTGTTGTGTCCAGGACATGTCCCTCTAGCCAGGGAAAGGCCAGGCTCCTGGGTTGCGAACACATCTCTGACGCAGGGCCTGTGAACCCCATTTTCCAGATGAGAAATAGACTTGCTGGCATTTAGGGGGCCGCGGCTGGATGAGAACCCAGCTCAGCCTGTTTTTGTTGCCAATGTTGCTAACCTGACCTTGGACAAATGGCTCTCTGGTCTCGGTTGATTAAGCCCTGTCACTCTGCCTGGGCCTGACGCACTGCTGTCATGTGAGAGGATTCCTGGGATCCCCCAGAGGTAGAGGAAACTAGGGGGCGGAGAAGCAGTGTCCTGCTCAGCGCCAGCTAGGCCAGCTCAGAAGAGCTAGGATCCTGGGCACCCTGGCTGGGCATAACCCGTGTCCCCATGGTGGGGGTGTCAGTGGCTGATGCCAAGGGGCTTTGCCTACCATTGTTGGAAGAGAGGTTGGCTGGTGCCAGCCTGCTGACAAGTGAACAGAAGCCAGAGCCCAGCCAGCATTTCTGGCACCATCAGGACAGGCAGCTGGGTGCTGGGCCACTGCCCGACCCTTGCCTCAGTTGGCACTGTCCCTGGGGGTACTGTGGAACTTCCCGGGAGTTTGCTGCCTCCCTCCCAGGGCCTGGCAGGTAGGTCCTTCGGGTGGGGACTTCTCCGGCATTAATATCTCCCTCTTCGGGTGGCAAACCACACCCATAGTTGGTCTATGTCCACATTCCATCAAGTGCCATTTACAGAAAGGGAAACAGGCCCAGAGAACAATTTGCCCATCACAAATGCTCAGCGAGCGCACAATGCAGTTGTGTTTTACTTCCATTCATTTCATTAAAGCTGCCATCAACTCTGGAAGGTAGTTGGAGAAACTGAGGCAGAGAGTTTTGAGTCACTTGCTGAAGGTCCTGTGGTCAAAAAGAGCAGGGATTCAAAGCCAGCTTCGGGCCCTTCCAGCAAGCCACGTTTTTCACACAAGGCTGGGCTTTCTAGTCTGCAAAGTAGGTACTGTCACCTCCATCTGAAAGTCATGTGGTTACATGGTATTTGGGAAGCACCAGGCCTGGCAAGGACCTGATGCTCTGTAGGTGTTCAGCAGACACCACTTCCTCCTCCTTTCTGGAGGGCAGAATGGAGACCAGGGCCTTGAAGTTTCGGGGAAGCAACCACAGCTGGGAGGTGGGAAGATCAGGAGTCAGAAGATGGTCTTGGGCTAGTGCGCCCAGTCACGCACACGTGGTGTTAGCAGCGGCATGTACAGCCCTGAAATGGGAGCCTTTGTTAAGGCCTAGCTCAGCCTTGCTCCATTCCAGGACTCCCTGGTTCTGAACTGGATATCTACCAACCCCATCCTGCCCCTGGAGTAATAGAAGCCAGTACTTGGGAACATTTGTAACCCTCTCTGCCCTGGAGATTAAAGGAGTCAGAAAAAGGGGTGGCCTCAGGGAAGGTGCCAATGACAACAGAGCACTGGATGACAGATAGCTCCCTCAGCTGCTGGTGTGTGTCTGCAAAGAATCATATGAATTGCACCTCACAGAGAAGCTGAGGCTCACAGGCCTAATATGACCTGCAAAGACTTTCACCAGAAGGTCAAGGAGACAGCTGAAATATAATTTCTCCCAGGGGAGAAGCCCCAGAAAGAAAACATTAAGATGTAGGAATCATTGTCCCATGAGGAAACTGAAGCTCAAAGTGTCCAAGGTTGCACGGTGGGTCAGTGGCTGGACAGCGATTGGAACTCAGGTCTCCCAGGCCTCCAGTGGCTGTTCTCTGACACTGCCGTATCCCCCTTTCAGAAAGCAGGCTGCTCTAGATTCACGTCCAGATCCAGCCACTGAAGTGTTTTGTGATGTTGGGGCAAGGAGCTTGACCACTCTGTGCTCTGGTTTCTGTAAAAGGAGGCAATGGTCGTGTTGAATTCATGAGATTGTGGTTAGGATTCACAAAAAGCTTATAATTCACAAAAGGCTTATCAAGGATGAGGCCGGACTGGGATGTCACGGGATAGTGCGACAGAAAGCTTGAACTCAGAGAAGTCAAACACTGCCAGAAAATCACAAAGCGCAAGAGTAGGATTCCATCTATTTCCTGGTCTTCACCAATCCTGAGCTGCAGAGGGCGAGCCTGAGTGACTTCCAAAGAGTTCGCTCTCTCCGTGTCGTTTGCAGGGGAATAGTGGGGAGTGAGGGAATGGAGGATTATTTACGAGTCCTTCGGCCCTCATGGCCCAAGCTCACTCGACACAGCCTCAGGGGATCCCGCGCAAGGCGTCGGAGGCCACCTCTGGCCGCCACGCTCGGCCAAACACTGCACCTTGCACTTTCGAGCCCGGTTCGGGGCGCACCGCCCACGGCCCCTGCGACTGGCTGCCGGCCCTGCCCGTCTTCGGCTTCTCAGCCAATCATTGTCGTCCTCCAGGTTACGCCCTCCGTTCCTCTCGCGCCTGTCGCCCCAGCCACCTCGGAGCCCCGCTCTTGTTCCCAGCAATTGGTCGTTAGGGTTGCCTGTCTTCTTCCAGTGCTCTAATCATCGCCTGCCTCCAGGGCCGCACCTCCCAGCACCTCGCACCCGGCGGGACCACCCCAGGGACCCAGAGCCTCTGCCAACAGCCCTGCCTCTACCCCTTAGCGATTGGCTTCAGGTGCTGCCTGTCTGCTTTATGCTCACCAATCCTTGCCGTCTCCAGCGCTGATTGGCCATCGCGCAACCAATCGGAGCGCATCATGGACCCCTCCCGCTGCTCACTCTGGAAGTGCGCGAGGCGGGGCCGCGGCGGCTAGAGGCGGTGGCGGCGGCGGCGGCGGCGGCGGCGGTGACGGAGACGCGTCCCAGCGGGTGAGCGAGTGCGGGGGGCACGGGGCGGCGCAGGCGTAGGGGGGCCAGTGCCCCTCGGACCGAGCCAGGGCGAGGCACGGCCCTGTCATAGGTCCTGGGGCGCTGGTGGACGAGGCGGAGCGTGACAGCGTCGCGGGAGCAGGGAGAGGTCAAAGCCCCCCCCTCCCGCCCCCACACCCCATGTCTGATGTCCCTTGGGGGCTCCCGCAGCCAGCTCTGAGCCCCTCACCGTCAGCCCCCACACACCTGACACCGCGTCCTTTCTCATTGACCCCCCCTCATACACCTGAGACTGCCTCACTGACATCCCCACACCCCCGGGGGAGGGAGGGCACCGCCCCACAAAGTTGGGTCTGCACCCCTTCACACACCTGAGTCTGTGCCTCAAATGAATGTAATGCTCACACACCTGACACCGCGCCCGCACTCATGGACATCCCCCACACTCCCTGATACCGTCCCTTTGGGTGACATCTCACACCCGGAGCTGTCTCCCCCTACAGTCCCCTGCACCTCCACAATTGGGCCAACACCCCCACACCAACACCTGGGCCTGTGACCCCAAACTCATGGTGCCCCACTCACATCTGAGCCTTTTGGTGTTCCTTCACTGACTTTGCTCATATCCAGGGGTATGCCCCTCCTTTCAGCAATTTGGGTCAAGACCGTCAGGTACGCCCCCACCCCTACCTGCCCTGTGCCCCTAGAAGCGCCTCCTCACTCACACCCCAGTCAGTGCACTGGCTCATACTTTCTTCCAGGTGCATCTGTGTTTGTGCCCCTCTCTGTAATCCTCAAATCCCCCTAGGTTCCCCAATATTCCAAACCTCACTATTTCAGGATCACCCTCCCCTCCAAAGAGAAGCCCACCTAGATGTCATCTTTTCATTTATGACAGTCTATAAAGTGATATCTGGACGTAGAATAATCCCATCCCAGACAAAATCTGAATTATCTCCATTTTCTCAGCAACAAACCTAAAGTCACTTGAGCTGAGGAAACAGAGCCCACCCCTCCCTGAGCATTACTGACCCTTCTCTGTGGAGCTCCCCCATTTGTTCCCATCTGTTGTGTTTATCTCTGAGGGATTGGCTGGAGAGGGGATCCCCACCCTTCCTGCAGCTGTTCCTTAGGTATCATGACTTTGAGTGGGTCTGGAAAGACTGAGCTGGAAGGACAACGGCTGCTGGAGCATGTCTCTGAGCCCTGGGGTGGGGGGGCTAGGGTGAGGGTGCTGGGGAGTAGGGCTTCAACATCCGGGGTGCTGCCGCTGGCAGGGTCACCTGGAAGGGAGTTACCAGGCTTCTGGCTCCCACTCTTACAGACTGAGCCCCCTTCCTTACCCTCTGGAGCTCCTTGGGCCCTTGGAGCCAATGAACCAAGAGAGTAAGGAAACACTCTTCAGAGTGAGGGAGCTAATGTTACAGCCACTTAGAGCTAAACTGCAAAACTGGAGCCTGGTGTCATGCTGGGAATAATGGTTTTTCTGGAACTTTTCAAGTTCCCAGGACTATGATTTGCAAGTGTGTAGCACAGGAGACTGGTGGCTTTGTAGTTAAAAAAGCAATAACGTGCCATTTCCTGTATGGCTTGCATAGTGCCTTTTACCCTCTGCCCCCTCCTCTCCCCCTTCCCCCCCCCACCGCAAAGATGGTACTTGGAATGTTCCAGAGGGTCATGTCACCTTCAGCTTTTCCTATGGATACTGAAGCCATTGGGGTTTTCTGTTCAAATTCAAAAGAAGTCATTTAAAATGTGTGTGTGTATGTGTGTGTGTGTGTGTGTGTGTGCATATATGTAGGTGTTATACACAGATAAGCATATACACACATTTATATATACATGTACTGTACATGCATTTTATATATGCATGTGTAAAATATACATATATACAGATGTACGCATATATGTTATATATATACATAAGCAAATATATAGACTTTGACAAGGTAATTGATGTACATGGTAAAAAAAAACAATTTTTTTTTTTTTGTACATGGTAAAAAAAACCTCAAACAATTGTAACAGGCATGCAAAAAAACAGCCAGGTCTCCCCGTACCTGCATCCCATCCCTCTCTGGAGGCACCACGGTTAATAATTCCTTCTGTTTCCTTCCAGAGATAGTTTATGCCTTTGGGGAGGGAGTTAATCCCCCCACCCATTTTAAGTCATTGGTAAATTTCCGTCAGATTTTATCCAACAGGTATGTTGATTGTATACCCAGCCTCTAACTGATGGCTGTTGAAGTTGTTGCTCATATTTTCTTTTACAAACCAAGCTGCACTGAATAGATAGACTCATGCATGAGCAAATATGTAGTGAATGTTGTGCGGAGCTTCATAGAGTTTACATCCAATACAGAGAATTCCTAGGGTTGGCCAGGCCAAAGGTCATGTCCATTCAAATGGTTACTGTTCTTCCAGAGAGGTTGCGCAGTCTCTCAGCTGTGAACTTGGAATGCCTCTTTCCTCCCACAGCGGCCAGGACAGCTTTTATCAAGTGTTCTGGTCTCTCCAATCTGATAGGTTAAAAAAAGAAAAACCAGTCCAAGAGATCCTTTTGAATGTCGCTTCCACGCTTCCTCTCCATCTCCTAGGGCTTCTGGCTCATGTGGTGGTGATTAAACATTAGATTTCTGTTTCTCTTCCAAGGTGAGACTAAAGCTCAATCCAAGAAATATTTGAGTCCCTCCTCTGCAAAATTCTGAAGGCAACCTTGGGTTTGTGGGGACATCGCCCAGAGTCGTAGGAGGGCATGTCCTGAGATGCTGGCACGAGCTACCTTGACAAGAAAAATTGGCTGAAGAACTGGTTAGCTGTTACTAAATTTCCCCCCCACCCCAACTTGGATCCTGCAAAAGAACGAGGGTGAAGGATGAGATCGAGAGAAGTCAGATGTTAAATCTATTTGGGAATCTGTCTCCACCTTTTCTCAGTTGTTGGTGATTCCCCATTGATGCCAGGTGGAGGGCATCATCCAACTGAGGTCAGGCCACTTCCCACGTGTCTTCCCGTTTTTTGGTCTTTTCTATTTTGGCAGTTAGGTGTTAGAGGAATCCTGTGATGACCAGAGCTATTAGCTTCTTGAGGTTTATTTGGACTTGTTGGATTTTATTACTGCTTAACAAAAAGGTATGTAATGTACACATGAAAAGAACCGAGGCAGAAGAAATAGTAAAACTTTAACACCCAGCTCAAGAATTAGTGTTGCCCCGGGCAGCTCGTTCCTGGTCACTGTGCTTGCATTTTTTTTTTTTTTTAATTGGGGAATACTGGGGAACAGTGTGTTTTTCCAGGACCCCTCAGCTCCATGTCAAGTCGTTTTTTTTGTTTGTTTGTTTTTAATCAAGTTGTGGGGGGCGCAGCTCAGCTCCAAGTCAAGTTCTTGTTTTTCAGTTTAGTTGTGGAGGACACAACTTAGCTCTAAGTCAAGTCGTTTTCAATCTACTTGTGGAGGGCACAGTTCACTGGCCCATGTGGGACTCGAACCGGCGACCTTGGTATCATGAGCACCTTGCTCCAATCACTCAAGCTCAGCTCCAAGCTCAAGCCATTGTCTTCAATCTAGTTGTAGAGGGCGCAGCTCACTGGCCCATGTGGGAATCAAACTGGCAACCTTGTTGTTAAGAGCTTGCACTCTAACTGAGCCATCCGGCTGCCCCACTGTGCTATTTTTAAAATACGTTTCTTTTCTTCACTGAGTACCTTTTGCTGGGGCTGAGTGCTTGGATTCCAGGGTCTCAACAAAGTTCAGCAGAAGCCAGGTTTTCTGCTGAAGCTCTGCCAGCAGAGTGCCCTGGAGGTCTGGAGAGGAGAGCAGTGACCTCAGCGACAGGTTACCAGCCAAGCGACGGACTGGCCCTGGGAGGTTTGATCTCAGACTCCTGCCATGTTAGTTTCCTGGGGCAGCTGTCACAAATCACCACAAACTGGGTGGCTGAAAAGAGAAATGTATTCTGCCATAGTTGTGGAGGCCAGAAGGCCCAAATCAAGGGGTTGACAGGTGCTAAAGTCGGAACGTTGTGTCCCCCCCTTAAAATTCATATGTTGAAACCTAAATCCCAGGATGATGGTATCAGCAGGTGGGGCCTTTGGGAGCTGATTGGGTCCTGAGATTAGGTCCTGACAAATGGGACTCGTGCCCTTATAAAAGAGACCCAGGGAGTGCCCTAGACCTTTACACCATGTGAGAACACGGTGAGAAGACAGACGCAGACCATCAGATCCTTGATCTTAGACTTCAGCCTCCAGAACTGTGAGACGTACGTTTCTGTAGTTTATAAATCCCCTGTCTGTGCTCTTCCGTTATGTCAGCCGGAACAGACTAAGACAGCAGGGTTGGTTCCTAGCAGGGCCCGGAGACAGAACCCATCTCAGGCCTCCCTCCTGGCTTACAGTAGCTGCTGGCAACCCTCGGGTTCCTTGGCTTGCAGCCTTGTCGCCCTGATCTCGGCCTCTATCTCCACATGGCATGTTCGTGTCTTCTACGAAGGACACCAGTGATTGTGTTTAGGGCCTACCCTAAACCCAATATTCTTAACTAATTATATCTACAAAGACCTATTTCCAAATAAGGTCACCTTCTAAGTTTCTGGGTGGACCTGAACTTTGGGGGACCCTATGTCACCCTTACCGCTATGAAACCAGCATTCCTCGGGGTTTTATTCGAGGAAGTGCTTGTTCAGCTGCCTCTGCTCTTTTGGGCAAAATGAAACCAGCCTGGTTGGAGCACATTTCCCAGCCCCTCCAGATGGCCCATGTGGGTGGCTTCTGTGGGCTCCCTCAATCCCTTGCCTCCCTGCCCTCAGGTAGAGGCATCTGCCCAGAGCCAGCAAGGATCCGGACAAGAGAACGTGCACATCTCAGTTTTGCTCTTTGCCACCCCTTGGCAAATGCTTACTGGACTGTGAGCTTGGTCCTAGTCCCAGTTTTACAGAAGAGAGACCAAGGCTTGAGGTGGCCTTTGTCCAGACACACAAGGAGAACATGGGGGAGCCGAGACAGGGGCAGGTCGGGCTGAATCCAAATAAGGTGCTTGCTGTAGCACCATGCTTTCAGTTGCTGTTACACACCAATGTTTGTAAATTGTCCTGGAACACCACCACTGGTATGGCCTCCAGGAGTGGAACAAATGCAAAGTCTCAGTCTACAACCCATAAATATTTGTGTGCCGGGGCCAGGGACAGGTGCAGAGGAAGCAGAAATACTGGGGCTGAGAAGGGCAGAGAAATGCGGGCATGGATCAGACCCTCACCGACTGATTGGGACACTGTAATGGATCGGTCCTGATCAGAGACTGGGGTGGTAATTCAGGGGTTCAGGAAGGCTCCCTGAGATCTGAAGCCATCAGGGAATTTGCTCAGTGGCAAAGCATTGTGAGTAGAGGGAATGACTGCGCCTGGACACGTGGGGCTCAAAAGAGGTGGAGGGGCAGGGGAGCGAGAGAGGGTCTTGAGGGGGTCCATGGTGCTGGTGAGAGACAAGCCAGTAGATGCCGTGTTTCCCCGAAAATAAGGCCTACTGGGACCATCAGCTCTAATGCAGCTTTTGGAGCAAAAATTAATATAAGACCCAGTCTTATATAAGACCTGGTATTATTATATTATATTATATTATATATTATATTATATTATATATTATATTATATTAAAGACCCAGTCTTATATTAATTTTTGCTCCAAAAGACGCATTAGAGCTGACGGTCCAGCTAGGTCTGATTTTCGGGGAAACACGGTCAGAGGGCTCACGTCCAGGCTGCTATGGGCCAGCGCAGTCAGCAGGCCTGGGTGCAGAGCTTCTCTGGCCTGTGCCTTCCCAGCTGTGAGATGGTGACCTGGACGGGAGACCAGCCTTGTGAGAGGTTTCGAGGTTTCCATGATGAAATGTACCCCCACAGAGCTCCCGACAGATGTTGGAGCCATTCCTCCCTCTCCAGGCCCTATGTCTTGGCAATGGGATGAGTCAGAAAAGTGATTCTGTATGTTTCAATTAAGTATTCATTACAGCCACGCCGATCCAAGATCCACCAGGTCTGCGGTATTTGTCAGCACAGTGTGTCACCCCTCGTCCTGTCTAAAGGGCTGATTCTCAGGCCTCACTCTAGTGTCTCTGGCTTTAGTCTGGGGTAGAGGCTCAGGAGTCCTGCACACGTGTCCCCAGAGATTCTGAGACAGGTGTGCCTGCAAACACCTGGCATACTAGCTCAGAGTTGGGGGAATATACAAGACCCTCCCAGTCCCCTGTTGGCAGGTCCCTGTGGCCCTGCAGGAGGAGGGGGTGGGGTGGCACCCCTGCCTTGCAGCACGATGGGAAGACGCTACCCATTGCTGGTCCGGCCTTCGCTGTGGCTGGTCTAGCCTCGAGCTGGTGAAGGGGTGCATAAGAGCCAGGCCTTGAAGAACAGGCAGGTTTGGGGGCTGCTCATGGACCCGTTTTCTTGGAACACATTGGTCAGAGCCAGATGACAGCAGCCCATCATGTGAGTCAGAGATTGCACCGCTGTTGTGCTGGGCAGTGAGGACGGTGGGTGGAGGACGGCTTGGTGGGGAGCAGGCGCTTCCTAAATAACCACCATGTGACGCGCAGTGAGGCACTGCTATCCACGTTTATTCAGCACTTTGGGGAGATGAGCCTGGAGAAGGGAGAGAGGAGGGGGGCTGGATCCAGGGATCAGTGCTCAGCCCTTTTGGAGGTCCTGACATGGGGGGTGTGAGCTGAATGGTGAGATCTGGGAGCTGGGAAGGCCTGCTCAGACCAGGTGGTGGGGGCTCCCTCCCAGCCCTGTCTGAGTCCTCATTAAGCAGAACAGTGCTTACCAACGCGGTCACCTGCTTGAGCAGCACCAGCCTGGGAAGATAGCGACAGATGAGAAACTAAGGCCCAGAGAGGTTTAGGGACACGTCCAAGGTCACATGCTGGACCCCATCTTCCCATAGCAGTCACGTGGTGTGGCCGAGAGCCCATACATGCTTCTGCTTGGGGAATGAGGCAGGGATTAAAGAGGTACCGTTCGTGAAGGGCAGGAAGAGGGATAGCAAAAGCACCTATCTACAGGTGTGTGCCTCTGCCTCCTTGCTAGGTAGTCATGGACACTGAGTGTGACCCAGTCCCTTGCCTTACCAGGACCCCAAGCCCCGGGGGGGGAGGCAAAAGAAAAGTGGCCCCTCCAGTGTTCAGTGCAGAGCAGAACAGCTAACTTTGGGGAGGTGAGGCCAGGGCATTTAGGATGGGCTTTGAAGGATGCAGAGGAGTTTGTCAGGCATGAAGGGAATGCAGCCAAAGCAGAACTTGGCGTATCCAGGGAATTAGTTCACTCATCCAGCAAATAACTGAGTAGGTGTGAGCCCCGGGCTGGGCTCCATGTGGCGAGAACACAAGGCTTTTGGAGTTTGGACATTACACAAGTGCACCCTCTGAGAGAGTACCGTTGAGTGCCCCAGTTGTCTTAGGTTACTCCAAGTGCAGCTGGCGACAGGACTGAGGACAGTGACTAACCATACACAGAATGTTCTGGATCTTTCAGGACGTAGATGCCTGTGTGTCTGACTCATAGAGACTGCAGCACAGGGTTATAGTGACCAGAGTTTGTGTGAAAGGCACACACAGAAGTGCACGTAGCAGGTAGGAGCGCATTGCCGCCGGCCGGCTCGGGCTTAACAGGGAGCAGCTGTTATATAAGAGCTCTGCTCTCTTCGGCAGAAGTTAAAGCCCATTAACTGGAAAAGGAAAGACCGTTATCAGCAGGCAGATAGGACGGTAATTGGCTTCTGTTTACCAAGACATTAAGGTATCTGTTCCATGGCTGTTTGTAAACTCCATCCACGGAGAAACTGCCCCCATTTGTGCAAACATGCCCCACAGGGTGGAGCGCAAGGCCATGCCTCCACCCTGGGCAGGAAGCTGCCAAGGGAAACAGGCACGAGTGTGTGTGCTTGTGTGTGTCTGCGTGCATGTCTTAGGGGGTCTGCAGGGTGGGCTCCCAGGCAGGGCTCCCTAAGATCCTGAGACTCCCAGGTTCACAGTTGCTAGACAATGCTGTTCAGTAAGTTATATTGCCAAAGTGGGCCCCCACCCTCACCCCGCTTCACTTTGTCTTTTTGTTTGACAAATGGAAAGATTGCCAGGTCAGAAATACTGTGTGAAAGATGAGTGTTTGTTCACTGGAGTTGGTCTGCGAATGCCACCCACCTATGGCAGGTGGTGAGGCAGAGGCCCCACTGCACTTGGCCCCTAGTTCTCACCCCATGGCTGCGGGGGAGATACCTGAGTCCCAGTTCCTGGTGCTTGTTAAAGGTGCCTCTGGAGAGCATGGTGAGGCTGGGCCTCCTGGGTTAGAAATACAGTCCAGGGCTGCAGGAGGGAAGGGAACTATACAGGTCAGGGCTCTGCAGCGCATGGAAACCCATCCCAAACTGGCTGAACTGCACGGGGGCTTCGTGAGCTCCAGGGTGGAAAAGTGCGGGTTCCTCCCAAACGTTGGGTCCCTGGGCACCCCCCTACCCCCGTCTGCAGACATTGTCTCCCCCTGCTGCCCTTGGCTCTGGGTCCCTGCCCTCAGGCTGACCCACTTCCCCTCCCCGGGGAAAGAAGACTTCTCTGGCCCAGGGGCCCCTCTCAAAAGTCTCAGTCTTTGGGTCCCCAAAACCCAGGAGTGTGAGCTCATGACCTGGTCACCCTGGAGTCCAAGTGACAGAGGGTGGGCAGGGGGGCTGCCCAAGCTGCTGTCTCCAGAAGGGGGCTGGACAGCCACTCTAAGGGTGGCAGACCTTCCAATTTCAACTCCTTCCGGGCCTGTAGTTGTCATCAGTAGGCATTCTGTACAGGTGAAGAAGTCACATCTAGTGGGGCACGTTGTCCCTCTGGTGCCATCAGAGTTCCCTGAGAGTTAGGACCCCTCAGGGACAGTGGGCTGGGCAGGGCTGGGCGCTTTTGTTTTTACTGCTTAAAGTTTCTTCATTGCAGTATGATGTACCATAAAGTGAATAACCCCTGAGTGTACAGCTCAAGGAATTTTTATACCTGCGTCCACCGTGTAACCAGACCAGGATACAGTGTTTCAAACCCACTGGCTCCTCCACAGCCCTTCCAGAGTGGGGTAACCCGTACCCCCAAAGGTTGCCCCATTCTCATCTGCTGACCAGTTTTGTCTGTACTTGAATTTTTTTCATTGTGATAAAATATATTCAACATAAAATTTACCATCTTAACCATTTTAAAGTGCACAGTTCAGTGGCATTAAGTACATTCACATTGTTGTACAAGCATCACACCATCCATCTCCAGAACTTTTTCACCTTGTAAAACTGAAACTCTGTCCCCATGAAACATTAACTCCCATCCGCCAGCCCCAGCCCCTGGCACCCACCATCTACATTTTGTCTCTATGCATCTGACCCCTCTAGGGACCTCATATAAGCAGAATCATGCAATGTTTGTCCCTTTGTGTCTGGCTTATTTCATTTAGCATAATGTCCTTGAGGTTCATCCATGGTGTAGCAGGTGTCAGAGTGTCCTTCCTTTTTAAAACTGAGTAACAGTCCACTGTGTGGGTAGACCACATTGTGTTACTGTGCGTGGATTTCCCTTGGACGGGGTCATTTGGCACAGTCTTTTATGTCTGGCTTCTTTCACTCAGTGTGGTGTTTTGAGGTTCATCCCCATTCAGCATGAATCACTACTTCACTCCTAATTATGGCTGAGTAATATTCCACTATATGGATGGACCACATTTTATTTATCTGTTTATCCCCTGATGGACATTTGTGCTGTTTTCCACCTTTGGGCGATCGTGACTCGTGCTGTCACGAACCTGGTGTACGGAGATTTGTTAGAATACCTATCTTCAATGCTGGTGTGTGCCGGGGAGTGGAATTCCTGGGTTGTGCGGTAACTCCATTTTCAACTAGTTGAGGAGCCTGCAAATTGATTTGCACAGCCGCTGCCCTGACTGCTTTCCCTGTGTAAGAGGACTCGGGGTTCTCTGGCAGGTTTAGGAAGACCGTGGCAGGATGAGTTAGGCGCATGGTCCTATGTTCGGCTCCCTCACGCCAGCTAGTGCACAAGACCCCCAGGTGAAGGGCTGTCACCTGGTGAAGGGCAAAGCCGGCCCTGTGCCTCTGCCGTCCTCCTCAGCCAGTGACTGGTGGGGGGTTCAGGATGTGGCCTTCCCCCACTGGACCCGTGAGGAACCACAGGGATGGCTATTATGACCCACGCAGCAGGGGGTGATGAAGCAGGGCTGAATGGTGGAGGGAAGCTACACCCAAACCGGAACCCCCACGGGTGGTGTGCAGAGTGGTTTTAATTAAACTTAGGTGCTTTGTATGTTGTACGCTCACATCCTCCCTGGTGGTGTGATGGAACCAGGTGGTACCGGAAGTCCTGACAACCTGTTCCCATTTGGAAAGTTGGGGGAGAGGGACAGAGATCCTGCTTTCCGTGCAGGGACATGGATGAGAACGCTGCCAAGGATGGGGCCCTCACACAGCGGCCCTCACCCCCTATATCAGTGCTACCTGAGCCTCCCCTCCCGGAAAACAGCCCCCCCAGGTCTCCTCAGAGCTTGGGCGAGCTCCTGAATCTCCCCCCCCCCCGCCCCCGCTTCTCTCCATGAGACCCCCACCCTCTCACCTGAGTGACCCCACAGGTGTCCTGTCAGGGCCTCCCTGCCTCGCTGCACCCCTCCCCCATGGCAGCCCAGAGTGACCCCTGCCTCTGTCAACCCACACTCTGTCCCAGGCTGGCTAGTTCCTATCCCAGGGCCTTTGGACTTCCTGTCTCACCGCCTGGAATGCAGCAACGGCCAAACCTCCTACCTGTTCCCTGTTTATTGGGGCCGTGGCTCCAACACCGCCCCTCAGAGAGTCTGGCCCAACCACCCGGTCTTGAGTCTGGGCGCCCATTCCCTGGTCACCTCCCTGTTTGCTCCGTCATAGACTGTGTCACTGCTTGAGGGCACATTCTGTGCCTGTTCCCCGCCAGCGGGGTTGAGCACAGAGACCGAATGACCCTTCTCACCGGGCGGCGGCTGGGCTTTGAGCAGTCCTGGCTGTCCTGGCGTCTCACTGGATCACGCTGGCCTGGAATTGGCCTCCCTGTGACTCCCCTGAGCTGTTCACAGCGCCTCCACCCCCACGAGCTGCACCTCTGCCTTGTGACAGCCTGTGTCCATGTCCTGTGGCTGGTGTAACACAGCCTCAGCAAAGGCTGAGAGCAACACAGGGGGATATGCTTTCAGTTCTGGAAACCAGAACCTAAAATGGGTGTGCAGGGTCGTGCTCCTCCTGGAGACTCCAGGAAGCAGCCCGTGTCCTGCCTTCTCTGGCTCCTAGAGGTGCCTCCTGCTGCGGCCCGGGCGCTTCCGGAATCCACCTTCAAAGGCAGATTGGCAGCATCTTCACCTCTCTCTGAAGGAGGGAAGGTGCGGGGGCAGCAATGCCAGGCTGCAGGGCCGGAACACGGACCCGCCCTGCACTGGCACACCCCTGGGCCTGCACTGCCTGTGTCTGTCTGCACAGTCAGGTTCCCAGCACCCACAGGCACACCTTGACGTCCGCCCCTGAAGGTCACACAGCTCAGCTCCTTTAGCTGCTGGGATCTTTTGGCTCTGCTAGGGCCCTTAGGGGACCTCAGAGTGTGGCCCCACCCTCGCTCCTGCTTCACCCCCCCCCCCCCGGCACTGTAGCTCCATCAGGTGAAGGAGAAACCAGAATGGAATGATATTGAGTCTGCCTGGGGGCTGGGCTCCGTGGCCATGGCTTTGGAGCTTGGTTTGGTTTTTGTGTCAAGGCTGAGGTTCCCACGGCCCTTGGTCTGGTCAAACTTCTCCATGTCTCCTCAGCAAAGTGGGGAGATAAGCCAGCAACACTCGGTTGGTAGTGGTGGGGGTGATGACCACAGCAGTCTCGGGCAGGGACGCTCAGCAAGGCCTTGCGCTGCCTCAGCGCCACCATCTGTGAAGCAGCCTCAGGACTCGTTGGTTAGGGCTGGCCTGATCAGAGAACATGGAGGCAAAGGGATTGAATAAACTAGAGCTGCCATTGTGCCGCTGTGTGAAGTATGTCTTCACCAAAGGCAGGCCCCACGTTTGCTGACCCCTGACAGCCGCTCCAAGGACGGGCCAGGATCACGGTGCACCTGCCATGAAGAACACTGGTCACCCCACAAAGCAGGCAGCATGCACCCCTCACACAGGGCTCCCCTGGCTGCTTGCACCTTTCCCCGGCCCACGACCCTGAGCCCCTGACTCGGAGACATAGACGGGACAGAGAGGAGCCAGGTCACCAGGCCACCCCTTGATTGCCACAGACGTCCGAAAGGTGTTCCTCTGAAAGCTTTGGCACGTCCCAGGAGCTCTTGGATTTCTCAAGTCATTTTTTTTTCAGCTTGTTATTTTGAAATAATTTTAGACTTAAAAATAACAACAGTCCCTGTATAACCTTCACCCAGCCGCCCCCAGTGTTAGTCTCTGTGTCACAAGTTATCTAACCCAGAAAATGTGCACTGATGCAATGCTCTGAACTCATCTCCAGACCAAATTCGCATTTCCCCAGTTTTTGCCCCAATGCCCCCATTCTGGTCCAGGCTCGCACGTTGCACTCAGTCCTCTGTCTCCTTAGTCTCCTCCGGTTTGTGATGGTTTCTCGGTCCTTCCTCAGCCTTCATTGCTGTGCTGACAACTGCTCGGTCATGTGTAGAGCGTCCCTCGCTGTGGTCTGTCCGATGTTTCTTCGTGAATAGACTGAGGCAGTGAGTCTTTGACAGGAATCCTGCAGAAGCGATGTCATGTCCTTCCCAGTCAGGCCCCCCACCCCCACATGCTTCCATAGGATTCCCCGATTTATTCAGTTACCTGTAGAAATAAAGGAAGACCACCCAACTAAGAATAGAACCTGTTATTCCGAGCTTGCTACAGCCAGGAGGCGAGCTGTCACCCCTGCACTGGGGAGAGAGGGCCTTATGGTGGGGCCGGGAAGGCCCAGGGGCCCCAACTGGAGGCTATTGGCATGGAGAAGCCTGTGTGATTGGTCAAGGGGTATATTTGGTGTTCTCTGGTTGGTCCTGAGTTGGAAGCAGGAGCAAAACTGTCACCAACCAAGTTCCAACTGTTTAAGGCTGATTGTTACAGGAGTCGTGGGTGGTCCTTGGCTGGTTGCTACAGAAGGGGCCTGTCAGAGTTCCCCATCATGCATGGTCTGGCTTTTGTGCCTGTGCATATTGTCTTTCTTACCTGAAAGGTGTTTTTTAAGGTTTTTTGGGGGTTTTTTTTGCATTTTTTATTGAGGTATAATTGACATATAACATTATGTTAGTTTCAGGTGTGCAATGTGAGTCGCTATTTGTGTATATTGTGAAATGATCATTACAGGTCTTGTTAACATATGTTACCATACACACATAGTTACAATTTGTGTTTTCTTGTGTTGAAGGTATTTTTAAGGAACAATCCCAGACACCGCCCCCCCCTCTCACATAAATCCAGTTCCTCCACGTTTCTCCACGTGGCATGAGCCACCCGTGACCGGGAAGGTGGCTCACTTCAGAAGTCACTCAGCTTCCACTCTGAATGTGCACTTGAACTTTAAAACAGCTTCTCTCCTGGAGGAAGAGCCACAGGGCAACACTGTGTCACCACACTGTACATTGCAGCCCCAGAACTTAGTCTGTAAGTGGGAGTTCGTGCCTTTTGACCCCGTCACCCATTTCACCCATCCCCTACCCCTCCCGCCCCTCTGGCAGCCACCACTCTGTTCTCCATGAGCGTGGTTTAGTTTTTTGTTTTGTTTTGTTTAATTCCACATATAAGTGAGCTCATACAGCATTTGTGTTTCTTTGTCTGATTTATGTCCATTCATGTCGCAAATGGCAAGATTTCCTTCTTTTTTAAGACTGAATAATATTCTATTATGTATATGTATCACTTTTTATTTTATTTTATTTTAAAGTGGAAAAAGGCCAGTTTATTAGAAGAAAAAGTACACTTCAAAGAGGTAGAAGTGGGCCCGAGCGGAAAGCAGTGGCTCGAGGCCATTATTAGAAGAGAAAGTCCACTGCACAGGGTTAGGAGGCTCAAAGGCCCAGAGGCCAAAGGCCAAGGCCAAGGCCACGGCCAAGGGCATTTAAAAAGTCCCTTTATCCACGGACACCGAGGTTATTCTGTGACTTAAGTATTGTGAATAATGCTGCAGTGAACGAGGAGGTACAGGTACCTTTTTGAGATAGTGTTTTTGTTTCCTGTGGGTAAATACCCAGAAGTGGCATTGCTGAGTCATATGGTAGTTCTATTTTTAATTTTTTGAGAAATCTCCACACTGCTTTCCGCAGGGGCTGCACCAGTTTACAATCCCACCAACAGTGCACGAGGGTTCCCTTTACTCCACATCTTCACCAACACTTGTTATTTCTTTTCTTTTTGGTAAGAGCCATTTTAACAAGTGGAGGGGCTAGCGCACTGAGGTTCTGATACTGTTGTATCGAGGTACGATCGACGGTGCCATTGCTCCGCGTTTCCCTGGCGATTGGGGCTGTGGAGCACCCCCTCCCGTACCTGGTGGTCGTTTGTGTGTCTCCTTTGGGAACATGTCTATTCAGATCCGCTGCCCATTTTAAAATCAGGTTGATTTTTTTGGTATTGAATTGTATGAGTCAAAGATTGTTTCTCGGAGCAAACATTTATAACTGGCATGCTCACCTAAGGATCCATCTCTCCCCGCCCAGATGCTATTGTATATAAATACATCTTTGAGCTTGTGAGTGACTTCCGTTTTGAGAAGGCCAAGTGTGGGTTTTAAAGCAAAACCCACTGTCTGTCTTTCCTCCCCAAGACGATGCCTCCAAGGTACCCTTTGGGTTTGGCCTCTTCCTAAAAGTTCTGGCCAGGTGTGCAATTGCTTGTCAAGGAGCAACAGTGTCACACCTGAGCAAGTGGCCGCCCCATCTCACCCTCGCCCCCCAGGGCAGCTTGTGACTTGCTTTGCCCCCTCGCCTTCCTGAACCTCAGACCACAGGGCACTCGTGACCCCAGAGAGCATCTTTCTGCTGTGGCCAGAGGCCCAAGGGCGATTCCTGAGCCCGGTTCCTCCGAGATGCCTGGGGACCTCCTCCCCCAGTTCTACAGGCTGCACCCCCGTTCTAGGATTCATTTTATGGTGTTTTCTTCTCACTTAAATTCACCTAAAGGACATTTTGCACTACTACCTTAAAAATAAATTTAGATAAAACTCTGAGGGTAGAGCTTAAAATGTGTGTGTTTGTGTTTGTGTGTACCCATATGTTCATATATAATATAAAATATATAACGTTAGAAAACAAAATTCAGCTAAGTTTTTTTGTTTGTTTGTTTTTGTTTTTTTTTGTCTTAAAGATCGTATTGGCTTTATTCAGTGATTCATCATGAATTGGGCAGCATCTCATCTAACAGACAGAAAGGAACTCCGAGGAGCCGTGCAAAGTGAAAGACTTTTAAAGGCAGAAGGAAGTTAATATTAATAGCAAAGACAGGATTGTTTGTGGCAAGGTCACCTTCCTTTAGGGGACAGCAGGGGTCTGTCAGGCAGAGGACCTCACTAGTGCTGACCAGGTGATTCCAGATTGACTAGTGTAAGAGTCCACTCCTGGGAGAGGCTGAAACTGTAATTAAGTTAGATATTAAGTCTCAGTTTGGTGATTTGGGGCTTAGCACAGGTGACTCCATTTTGAGCTTGCTGTGTCTTTTTTTTTTTTTTAACAATAAAGATCACCTCATGAACCATAGCCTGTAATACAGCGGTTTGAGTATGTTGATTGAGGCCCATTATTCATGAAATTAATTTATAGTTGGTTGTGATCAGCTTTACTGAAATTAAATAGAGGGAAGGGGAAAGAAGATTGCAGAGCAAATTGCACTTTGAAAGAGCTATCTTTTATCTCCGAAAACTTTTGTTTTCCTTAGGGCTTGCATGCATGAGTGTGAATGAGTACAAGTGTATGATGTAAAATGTATTTCTTAGTGTGGGTTATAGTTAAAAAGATTTCTTAAATAACTGGTTAGCTAATAAACATGAACAGTTTTTTAAAAAGAAAGAAATTCGGTATTACTAGCAACAAAGGAAGAAACAAGGGGCAACAGAAACAAAAGAACATTGAGAAACCTCCTCATTCAGGTGCCTGCCTCGTGCAGAGCCTCTACCTCTAGCTCCAGAGAGAGGGAGGGTAGCAGGTGCTGCAGGAACCAAAGTCGGAACAGGAGTAGGCAGCTCTGGCACCTGGACTTTGTATGCCAGTTGAGGGGAGAGGCTCAGTGGGGAGCATGCAGGGGTCCCTGAGTGCAGTGGGAGGTTGTCTGACCAGGGAAAGGCACTGGAGGTGTGTGTGGGGGGGGTTGAGACATGTGGTGGGGGCCCTGGTGCCCCCCAGATTCTCCCCTAAAAAGGGCCCTGGCTTAGTTTCCACTGGCTGCCATAACAAATCACCACAAACTGGGTGGCTTACGACAACAGAGATTTATCCTCCTAGTTTTGGAGGTCAGATGGCTGAAATTAAGGTGTGGGGCCCACTCCCTCCAGAGGCTCTTGGGGAGGGGTGACCGTTCCTTGTCTCTTCCAGCTTCTGGTGGTCCCAGGCGTTCTTGGCTAGTGAGGACACCTCTCCAGCCTCTGCCTGTCTTCACAGGGCATTCTTTCTCTCTGTCTGTCTCTCCTTTTCCGTCTGTCTCTTATCAGATCACTTGTCCTCAATCCAGGATGATCTCATCTCGAGATCCTTACCTTAATTACATCTGAAGGCCCTTTTCCAAATAACATCCCATTCACAGATTCTGGGAGGAATCTTTTGTCTTTTGGTGGCCACCATTCAGTCCCCTGCAGGCACCTTCCCCGTGACCGACCTTGACCCTCTGTCACCTGCAGTGACACCCTCTGCAGGTGCGCCCCAGTTTGTGTGATGCGTGTGTTCTGTCTGTTCCCACCACACCGAGGCCCCATTTGAGCCGTTGGCACTGAGATCCGGATCAGGCCCTCGTAAGGTCCAGGGGCTCCATGAGCAGCCCCGGGTCTGAGCCTGTGAGCACCTGCAGTTTATCACAAAACTGCAACCTGGGGAGCTCAGAGCCGGAGCTGGGGCGCACAGCTGGCCATGGGCACCTCACCCACGGCAGATGCGCGAAGGGCTGGATCCTCTCTCCAGAAGATGGTTTTTCAGAATGTGTTCACGTTCAACACCCCCACAAGACTCAGCACCATCCGCTCCCAGATGCAAGGACGATCCCCGGGGTCCAGAGTGTTGGGGGGGGCATGAGCCACAGCCGGAGGTGCTGGGGTGGGGGTGACAGCCTCAGCACATTCCACAAGCTGACACCCCAGCAATTAGCTTGAAAACACTGTTAGGGCCTGGTTTCTCTTTGCGAAGAGTTTTAGATTTACAGAAAAATTGCGAGGATAACACAGCCCCTCGACCCCACACACCCAGTTTCTTCCTTTTTAATGTCTTATGTTAATATGGTGGATTTGTCACAACTAATGAACACATTGTTAACCTAAAAATGAAAGGCCAAAATGAGAGAGGCAACAAGCATTTATTTGAGATCAAAAAGAATAGCTCTTGGGGAAGCACTGATTCGGGCAGAAACCCACATAGAGTTCCAATTAGGAGACAAAGGCCGGGGGTGTTTATGAGAAAGGGAAGGACAATTACATCAATACAAGGAAGGCGTCTCTGTTGGTGCAGATAAGCTAACTAGTGACACTAATTCTACACAATGTTTTTAATTTTCAGTCTGTTAGTCATCCGTTGGCTTCCTTGTTATCCTTGCAAGTAATTGTTTGGGACACAATGTTTCTTTAGGCCCAGATTATTTTGCCCTCTTTTAACCTTCCAAAGGTTTGAGGCATAAGACTTGCAAGGCGGTTCCTCTTGGATGGCAGCTCCGGCTCCATTTTAAGTGGCTCCATTTTTCCCCCAAAAAAATACTGATACATTATTATTAACAAAAGTCCATAGTTTATTCATATTTCCTCTTTTTCCCCTCATGTCCTTTTTCTGTCCAGCATCTCACACAACATTTAGTCGTCATGTCTCCTTAGTATAGTGTAGGCTCCTCTGGGCTGAGACAGTTTCTCAGATTTCCTTGGTCTGATGGCCTTGACAGCGTTGAGAACTGCTGGGGTGTTTTGTAGGACGCCCTCAAGTGGGATTTGTGTGGTGTTTCTCTCATGGTTGGACTGGGGTGACGGGTTTGGGGAGGAGAACCCCACACATGAAGTGCCCTTTTCATCACACTGTGACCAGGGCACATGCCATCAACATGACTTATCACTGAAGTTGACCTTGATCACCCGCTGAGCTGGTGTCTGTCAGGCGGCTCCACTCTAAAGCTTCTCTTCGCTCTTTCCTGGCTGTCCTCTTCGGAAGGAAGTCACTATGGACAGCTCACACCTAAGGGTGAGGAGGCCCACTTCCCTTCCTCGAGGGCAGGGCATTTGCACCAATTATTTGGGATTCTTCTGATGGAAGATTTCTCTCTTCTCCCCCATTTATTTATTCAATCATTCGTTTATTTTAGTGTGGACTCATGAATATTTTATTCTTTGGATTAAAATCCAGTACTGTTTCATTGATTTTGTGGCTCACACTGTTCCAGCTCTGGCCACGGGGAGGTCTTTGACTCACCTGGGCCTGGGTCCCATGTTTCATTGTCACACCCCTGAATTTTGGTTTCTCCTTGGTGCCTCAGGCTGCTCTGGGCTCATCCCTACCTTTCTGGAAGCAGCTGTTTTTCCCAGAGCCAGAGGCCTTGTTTGAGAAGAAAACAGCAACAGAGGGCCAATGGAGTGGGATCCTGCTGGTGCTTTCTAGAACCTTCTGCACTGGTGTGGGGGGACCTGGAGGACGGTCTGCTCAGGGCACATCTGCAGCATGTGCATCATTTTATAGGAAAGTGATTTATTGGATAATTTTAAAGTGTGGGAACTGAGACCTCAAAGAACACCAGTGCATGGTGGCATCTGGGTGACATCTGCCCCTCACTCTTCCTCCTGGCCCCCTCACTGCGGTTTGCTGAGCTTCGCGTGCGCTTCCACTCAGATGATAAATGTAGGTTTCCAGTGAGGAATCATCAAGTATTAGGGCCCTTGCTGTAAGCTCGGCTATAAAGAGCAGGCAGCCGCGCAGTAAAAAAAAAATTAATTTTCAAAATTGTTTCTGTGGACAGAGGCTTGGGTCCAAGCTGACTTGAATCCAGTGGGTGTTTGGCTGAGGGCATTCGGGGCCCTCCAGCCACCATGCCTCACAGCCCACCATGCCCCTGCCCTTCTGCTGTGTGATCTCATTGGGGTGGCTTAACCTCTCTGAGCCCACCTACCTAGTTGGTAGTAGGTTTAAAAAGCTGATGACTGAGAGGCCTATTTGTGACGATCAAATAAAAAGGCTTTTGTAGGGGCGGACGGAAGGCTCAGTTGGTTAGAGCCTAAGGTCTGGGCAACGGGGCTGCTGGTTTGATTCCCACATGGGCCAGCGAGCTGTGCCCTCCACAACTAGAATGAAGTCATGAGCTGCCGCTCAGCTCCCTGGGGGTCAGATGGCTCAGTTGGTTGGAGCGCGGGACTCTCAACCGCAAGGTTGCTGGTTTGACTCCCACAAGGGATGGTGGGCTGTGCCCCCTGCAACTAACAATGGCAAGTGGACCTGGAGCTGAGCTGCGCCCTCCATGACTAAGATTGAAAGGACAATAACTTGACTTGGAAAAGTCCTGGAAGTACACACTGTTCCCCAATAAAGTCCTGTTACCCTTCCCCAATAAAAATCTTTAAAAAAAAAATAAAAAGGCTTTTGTAAACGATGAAGCCGTCAGCGCAGGGACTGTGGCCTCTGGATGCTGGTGCAGTGTCCTTTCCCTGCAGGGAGATAGAAGCCAAGTTAGGAAACTCACCCCGGCTCGGTGACTGGGGGACAGGGCGGGTGGGGGAGGCCCCTTCTCACCTGGACTCCTACCCCTTCTGCCCCCCAGGACCAAATCTGCACCGTCCCCCGCAGCCTGGAATGGGTAATGGTGTGAAGGAAGGTGCAGTGCGATTGCATGAGGATGCCGAGGCCGTCCTGCCCTCAGCCGTCTCTTCAAAGGCAAGTACCCGGCCTCCCCACGGGCGTGCTCACAGGTCCCTCTCCTGTGTGCGTGCACCTGTCACGGAGGAGCACCTTCCTTCACCCTCTATCAACCCCCACCCTGGTCCAGGGCCAAGAGATGACAGCAGGTTAAGTGTCGAGGCCTTGCTGGGCTCTGAGGGAGCGGTTTTGGGGCCAGGGGCCAGAGTCCTCACAGGACATGGTCCCCAGTGGGGCAGAGCCCTCCCCGCCCTCTGTGACGATAGACCATGTAATGGTGTGTTTCTTGCAGAGCGATCACAGGCAAGTTCTCAACTCCCTCCTGTCCGGGGCTGTGGCCGGCGCTCTTGCCAAAACAGCAGTAGCTCCCCTGGACCGAACCAAAATTATCTTCCAAGGTAAATGCTGTCTCAGTCTGTCCTGGGCAAGGATGCTGCCAGGCAATCACCCTCCTCCTCCAGGGCCCCCTAAACTGCACTGCAGATTGGTTTTTAAAATCCTCCCTAAATCTACTTAAAACCTGTTAGTGTCTTGCGGCAGCTGTCACAAACCAGGCGGCTTCGAATAGGAATGTGTTCTCTCACAGCTCCAGAAGTCTGAAATCAAGGTGCTAGCAGGGTTGGGTCCTTCTGGGGGCTCCCGAACAGACTTCCTGCCTTTTCCAGCTCCAGGTGTCTTTGGTTTGTGGCTGCATCACCCCAATCTCTGCCTTCTCTCCAATGCTTTTGTCCTCTCCTCTTATAAGGACACCCGTCATTAGATTAGGGCCAACCCCACTCCTGCACAGCCTGGGTTTAATGTAATGACAGCTGCAAAGACCCTGTTTCTGATTAAGGTCAGTCACAGGATGCCGGGGAGGTCAGGGCACAGACATGCCTTTTGGGGGGACACAGTTCAAGAAACCACCCCTTTCCCTCCTTAGGGTTAAGTAGGCCCAGGGTCTCCTGGAGATGAGGCCTTTCCATCCTGCACACAGTGACCGGTCGCTGCTCGGCACTGGGTGGCGGATGGTCACAACCCAGGACCCCTGCCCGTCAGCTGTTTGACAGGAGAGGCCCTCCCCAGTTCCTCAAGCTGGTCCCCCTCAGTTTCCTCATCTATACAACAAGGACAGTAACATCAACCACCTCCCCGAGGGCTGTGGGAAGGGCAGGCCCTCGGCTGAGGTCCCCCCGTGTCCGTTCCCCGTGTCCGCTGCGCTGTTACCTGACAAATGCAGTGTAGCGCCCTGCATTAACTCTGACGGCAGTATGTGGGCACACAGCCACACAGGCGAGAATGCAGGGTGGCCGGGGAACACAGCTGAGGCTCAGGACATGAGGATGCGGACGCTGCAAGCCCGAGACCCACGATGGCCTGTTTCTTGATCCGTCAGGCCACCGTGGCTCCAGCCCCTGGTGACAGTACATCAAGGAGCAGGGGAGTGAGCCGGGCAGCGAGGGAGGGTGGGAGAGGCAGGTTAGGGGCTACGTGCTGTGCCATCAGGAAGAGAGGGCAGACCCCAGACAGAGACCGCTGTGGCCTTGTCCTGGGGGAGCTGGAGCCCCTGGGCTGATGCCCACATGGCTGGCAGCTGTGATCCTTCCTCACAGGGGTCTGGCTGGAGTCCCACCAGGTTGGGAGTGCCAAGTGTCGACCCTTCAGAGGTGCCTCTTACCACAGTCCCCTGCAGAGACCCTCACTGTCCTGGGGGTCAGATGGCAGCTCAGCCCCCGTCCTGGGGACACGGCATGCAGAGGGGCCCCAGGCCCAGGGGTGAGGAGGTTTCCTGGAGGAGTGTTCCTGCTCAGGGTGCTAGCCCCTCAGCCCTTGGGGGAGAGCATTCTCAGGGGCTGCTATCACTCCCCAGGTCAGATCAGACTCCTGCAGTGGGGGTCACACGGACTAGGGGGTCCTGTCCTTCACATCTAACAGTCTATGTTGTGCTTTTGTTTTCTTCCAGTGTCTTCAAAAAGATTTTCCGCCAAGGTGAGCCACCAGGTCACCAATTCCCTGGCTCTGGGGCTGTCACCAGCTGCCCCGCTGGGCTGGCAGGAGGTGGTAGAGGCCTGGGAGAGTGGGGAGATGCTTTTCAAGGTGCTTTACCCCTTGGGTTCCCCCAAGGCCTCCCCTGCCAGGCCCCAGGTCTGGGACCACTTGTCCTGGCACCCTGAGATCTGCCTCGAAGCAGTGCGCCCTGGGAATGGATAGGAGACCGGGTTCCTTGGGGTGGTGGCGATGGGACTTTATGCTCTGAAACCACACTTTCGTATTTATTTTTAAGCACAGAGCAGGCT
Organism: Rhinolophus ferrumequinum; assembly: GCF_004115265.2. Classification (NCBI taxonomy): domain Eukaryota; kingdom Metazoa; phylum Chordata; class Mammalia; order Chiroptera; family Rhinolophidae; genus Rhinolophus; species Rhinolophus ferrumequinum. Next base: position 51,623,644 of record NC_046301.1, read on the forward strand.
TACTTAATAAAGAAAAAATATTTTTGAAAGCTAGACTATCAGACAAACGCCGACAAAACCCCTTCTGTGCAGGACTCTGAACCTGCTCTGCAAACCTGGCCTTCCTGCTGGACAAAATGAGGCAGGGTATTGGCTGAGGGACTCGGAGCAGGGGCCAGCAGAGGGGGAGCAGGCAGGTGGAGGTGTTGACCTTGCCCCTCCCCCACCAGGAGGCCTTCCGGCTGCTCTACTTCACCTACCTCCACGAGGGCTTCCTCAGCCTGTGGCGTGGGAACTCGGCCACCATGGTGCGTGTGGTGCCCTACGCCGCCATCCAGTTCAGCGCTCACGAGGAGTACAAGCGCGTCCTGGGCCGCTACTATGGCTTCCGTGGAGAGTGAGGCCCCGCCCTGCACCCCAAAATACTCTCAACTCTCTCCAGTCCCCCTGTTATCCCATCTCCCTTCCGCACACTCACCACATCAGAGCCCAGGTCCCAGGAGGGCGAGGAGGGAAGGTCCCCATCATTCATTCATGGAATCTCAAATCGGCGCCCATCAAGAGACCCCACCGGCGTGGCCACCAGAAAGCCAGCCCACCTGTCCTCCGTCCCCTCCCCCCACACTGAGACCTGTGGACCTTAGGCTGGGTCTCCCTTTTTCAGGCCTTGGGGTCTGCCTTGGGGTCTCACTGTGTCTTCTCGCCCCTTCTATCCTTTCAGAGCCCTGCCCCCTTGGCCCCGCCTCCTCGCAGGGGCACTCGCTGGAACCACAGCTGCGTCGCTTACCTACCCCCTGGACCTGGTCCGAGCGCGCATGGCCGTGACCCCAAAGGAAATGTGAGTCCTTTCTGCGGTCCCCTTCACTAGCATCAGGGGCTCTGTGTCTCTTGGGGCGCCCAGGTTGGATCCCTCCGTCTGGGCCTGGGGTTTGAGTCTGGGCCTCTGCATCCGGGGCGCGGAGGAAGCTGTAGTATCAACACTCCACCACGTGGACCCACCTGGTACAACAGGGCAAACCAGGCATGTGATTCTGCAGCAGTTCCAGAAAGTTCTCTAAGCCTGGGGGTCAGTTCTGCTTCCGAAAAACTAGTCTTCATTTTCAATTGGACACAGATGCCTTAAAAATCCACAGGCATGAAAGACGAGGGCTGAGCACCCGGATGATCCCAGTGATGAATCCGAGTATGGCCTTGGGCACCCATTTCTCCCTGCAATGCCAAAGCCCTCGCGAGGTGGTTATTTATGTTCCTTAAAGAAGGACAGCGTCAGCATCCAGACTTGCCCTCCCCGCGCTGCAGAGGCACCTAGGATTAGTGAGTTAAGCCGAGCGGTTCCTCCCTGTGCCGCGGCCTCAGCCTACCCTCTCGTCGCTCATCCTGGCAGGTACAGCAACATTTTTCACGTTTTCATCCGCATCTCCCGGGAGGAGGGGCTGAAGACCCTCTACCACGGCTTCACGCCCACCGTGCTGGGGGTCATCCCCTATGCCGGGCTGAGCTTCTTCACCTACGAGACACTCAAGAGCCTGCATAGAGGTGAGTTGGGGTGGGTGGGGCGCAGCACCCGCAGGTCACACAGACCTGGAGACCGGGTATTAGGGCCCCCTGGGTCAGACAGGCTGGGGGCTCAGGGTCCAAATCCAGAAGGCACATGATAGCAGTCCACCCCTGTGGAACCCGGACTCAACGCCCTTTAATGCCTTGCTTTAAGAGCAACCTTGTCAAGTCCAATGTGTTGCCCAGAGCGTTGGCCGCCACGTGTGCGACCACAGGCACCTGTGAAAAGCCTACAGGTAAAGACCAAGGGCTAGTGCCCTCTTGTGTTTTGGTAATTTCGAGAGCTTCAAAAAGTATAGCGAACACTACAACCACCTACCTGCCCAAGTGCCTGCCGTACCCTCTCCATGGTTGGAAATACTTGCGCACCTATATGTGGCAGGGAACAATGGCTCTGTTTCCTGGTTATAAAAAGTACCGTAACAAGTGGAGTCACATCTGCACCTCTGGGTAGTGCAGCTCTGCCTCAGCTTGTGTCGAGTCCGCCCTGCAGAGGTCCACGGCCGTCGCATCCTTTTAGAGGTGGGGTGGGCCTGAGGTGCCGGTCGGGGGGCAGTGTGGAGCATCAAGCTGCTGGCAGATTTTCTGTCATCGGTGGACATCCGGGGGCACCTTCTTGTGAGTGAACCACATTGGTGGTGTCTCCCCATTTTTAGTTCCTGGTTTTAAATTTACAACACATGTTTAGAGAACCCCTGTTGATCAGTTGCACGTCCTCAGTCCCTTTGGACCCACGAGGCAGCGCTGGGTGTTCACCATCCTGTGTTTGCACAGGGCGCCCGGGTGGTTGTGGTGGTGGTGGTAGGGGAGAAGGAGAGAGCATCGTGGACAGCATGATGTTTTTCTTTACTTTACTGATGTTTCCTATTACTAGACAGAAAATAGGATCGAATCAATGGGAGCTTGTTCTGGGTCTTTGGACCTGGTTATAGGATTCTTTGTGCCTTTCTGTCTTTTAAAAATCTTTTATTTCTCAAAAATAAGGTGGTTTTTTTTTTAATGACCAGGTGGGAAGGCTCAGGGGACCTAATCAGGTCCTGAAACGCAGGGGCGACAGAGTACGGGCGTGTGTGGGTGTGCGGGGTGCGCCTGTGGGTACCGGTGCGCGTTGTGGTGTGAGGTGCGCTCGACCGTGCCCTCACGGCCCCTCCTGGCCCTCCCCGCAGAGTACAGTGGCCACCGGCAGCCCTACCCCTTTGAGCGAATGATTTTCGGGGCCTGCGCCGGCCTCATCGGGCAATCTGCCTCGTACCCGCTGGACGTGGTGCGGCGGCGCATGCAGACGGCCGGCGTCACAGGCCACCCGCGCGCCTCCATCGCCTGTACGCTGCGCACCATCGTGCGGGAAGAGGGCGCGGTGCGCGGCCTCTACAAGGGCCTGAGCATGAACTGGCTCAAGGGCCCCATCGCCGTGGGCATCAGCTTCACCACCTTCGACCTCATGCAGATTCTGCTGCGGCGCCTGCAGAGCTAGGGCCCCCGGGCTCGCTCCTGTCAGGACTGGGAGCCGAGCCTGAGCACGCAGAGGACCCCCAACCCCTAAAGTTTTGGAGCTCCAGGATCGAAGTGGCCTGGTTCTGTCCCGGAGCCACGTGGGAGAGCCTTGTGGAACAAGCAGGCGGGCCGGGGATCTGCGTCTGAGAGGAAGGCCAATGTTGGGACCGGTTGGCCAGCCTCCTCTCTTCCCTCCTCCCTGGGGTTGGCGCTGCCTCCCGGAGGTACCCCGCCTCCAACCGCCCTGACGCTGGAGTAACCAGCACCGCCTCCTGGCGCTCTGTGCCCTTGGACAAGCTCCTGGCTCAGTGACCCTGTCCCTACTGGGCTCAGAGCCAGACTCCACCTGCCCCTGTCCTGGGTCTATGCTGTGCGCGGGGAAGCCAGAGAGTGCGGGAGAGGCCTGGCCTCCCCGTCCACGTTGGGACCAGTCTCCTGTTCAGCTGTGGCTACAAATACAGCCTCTCACCAGCGCCACCCCTGCCCTGCCTTTACTTCCCAGGTGACACAACTCCTCCGTCCCCAGAGCCTTCTGCTGGGGAACAGCCCTCTCTGAGATTGTTACCCAATCCTGACTCCATGTCAGCGTGGGGCCCCAGAGCCAGTCTTCCCCCAGCAGCAAACAGCCATGGAGGCTGGGCCTCAGACCCTGACCTCTGCCCACAGGCACAGAGGCTCTTGAGGGCACCAGTAGCATCTGGCACGTCCTTGACTTCCCACCTGAGTGGGCATTTGACCAGGACATGGCGCAATTTAAGGCCCATGGGGTTGTCTGACTTCCATGAATAGAGTGCATAGAGATGGTTGGCAGCCCTGACCCTCCCCGCATGGGAGCTCCCGAGACAGTGTATGGCCTGGGATGGGAAGCTCAGAAGAATCTGGGTACCCCAGGACTCCCCCAGAGAGTTGGGCTCCTGGAGAAGTTCCCAGGTCCCTCTGGTGTCACAGGGACTCAGAAACACCCGTTTCCTAATGATGTTTGGAGTTTCTTGACTTTTTGTTTTTTTCAATTTGTCCAACCTTGCATCTAGTCACCGTAAACCCTGACTGGCCCAATCTGGTTCCAGGACGAGGTGGACTCAGCCCCACCATGTGTGAAATGATTTGTGTGCTTATCCCACACGCATTTCCGGTTGTGGCTTTGATTTCTTCCCTTTGTTCTTCTCTGCGTCTGTTCTTGCCCGGGACCTGTGGGTGTCCTTCCTTGCATGTGTCAACCCGCCAGTCCCAACCTCATCCCCATGCTCTTGTCCCCAGGGGCCCAAGCAGCCTGTGATGGCTGTCCTTTGGGTAAGTGTCTCACCTCCTCTCCCAGCCTTGCCCAGTGCTCAGGAGAGGCAGGGGCGCCCCCAACAGGGAGACGGGGATGAGGACCCAAAGGCCCCAGGGGGGAGAGAGCAGCTGGGCAGGTGAAACTGGTGGCTGGTTGGGTAGCACCCCCTCTGAGCTGCAGGCTGGGCAGGAGGGGGAGGGTACCCCAGGTCCTGCTGGCCCTAGTGTGCCTCCCCAAGGTGGCTCCCAGCCCAGGGGGCCTCAGCAGCTCCACCCCACTCCCCAGCCCCACACACAGTGGGGCCGGCACCCTCCGCGGTCACTCCCCACCGGCTGCCTGTCCTGGTCTGGGGTTATTTTGATGCCATGAAGACACTTTGTTTATATATAATGTTTATATATTTTAAAGATTTGTGCCAAGAGAGTATATTTAATAAAAATTAAAATGACTTTTCCTCCTGCCCATGTCTGTTTTTTTAGGCTCTGATCCCCACCCTATTCACCATGAACCAAAAACAGGGTTGAGGTTATTTTGACAGATCTGGGGATAAAGTCATGAATAAACTTTGTTTTAAATGTAATTGTTTGAATTGTTCATTCATACTATGATTTTCTGGAAAACTGCACAAAAGGGTTTACACAGTAAGTGGGGCTCCCAGTTCTTTCCACAGGGGAGTTCCCATTACTAGCTCACTGTGTGTCTTTCCTGAGACCCTGTGCATACACACTGTACCTTTGGGGACATCAGTTGGAATGGGCCATGTCCTGCTCAGTGAGCACTGCCCCCAAATCCTAAGGTTTCTCTCTCCTGTGCCCTGTGATCTGTCGTGTGTGCTGGGGGCTCCACTCCACGGCTGGCTGAGGCCTCAGATGCCGAGTGTCACCATCTTCAAGGACAGGACAGGGAGGCCACCAGAGGTACGACAGTGGTCATGGAACAACGTGTAGGGCGTGCCAGCCAAAGGCGGGAAGGGGGAGCCTTTCGTGTGGGTGGTAAGTGACATGCTATTTACTTATTTACTATTTAACCCCATTTATTTACTCATTCTGGGCTAGCTTTTTGCCAGGGAAATAACGCTGTGATTGCCACGCTGGCTCCTGCACCCACAGAGGAGAATCTCCCAGGATGTGTCCCTGAGGGACCAGCCAGCTGTGGAGTCATCTCTTCCAGATACCACCAAAGTGCTCGTCAGCAAGGATGTGCCAATGCAGATGCCCACGGGTGTCGAGCAGTGTTCAGGACACACCCTGACTAGTGCCTGTGGCAGCCTCTGACTCCTGCCATTCGGGGGTGCCACATGGTACCCCCTTGCTGTTTTTCTTTTTTTAAATATGTTTTTATTGTGGAAGGGGAACAGGACTTTATTGGGGAACAGTATGTACTTCTGGACTTTTTTCCCCAAGTCAAGTTGTTGTCCTTTCAATCTTACTTATGGAGGGCGCAGCTCAGCTCCAGGTCCAGTTGCCGTTTTCTAGTTGCAGGGGGCGCAGCCCACCATCCCTTGCGGGAGTCGAACCCGCAACCTTGTGGTTGAGAGCCCCCTGGCCCATGTGGGAATCAAAGCAGCAGCCTTCGGAGTTAGGAGCACGGAGCTCCAACCGCCTGAGCCCCAACCGCCTGAGCCCCCCCTTGCTGTTTTAATCACACCTTCCTGTGATCCTTTACAAGGCCAGGCATCTCTTCATGATTGTTGGCCATTTATTTCCCTGCTCTTTGTCATTCTGTACACGGCAGCCCCAGACCGCAGGCCTGGTAGGAGAGGCAGGATGTTCTCAGTGACGTAGTAATATTTTTGTGCTCCAGGGAGGCAGCAGTGGATGTGACACCAACGTACTGGAGACGTGGCTGCAACTGCCCGTCAGGTCCTGTGCCCGAGGGGCCTCGTGTTCCTCTGGGGAGGGGTGAGTCGGGGTGCCCAGACTTGTCTACCCTGGGGGACTCTCAATGTCATGGGTGAGGCTGCTCTGACTCTTGCCGTGAAATATTTGCAAAACGTGCCGTGGAACCGAGGGGAGGCAGGCGGGAATCCTGGAGGGCAGCTGAGGGAGGGAACGACCCTGCCTGGGGTATTGAGAAAAGTCTCCCCCTCGTCCGCCTGGGGATTCACTGCAGGGTGGGTGTCGGGCAGCCCTGAAGGTAGCACTGGGGAGCCCTGGAGTGTGAGCAGATGGGGGAGGATGGAGCAGAGGGCTCAGGAAGGAAGCCAGACTGGGGTCTGGGAGAGGAGATGGACTGAAAAGGCTCCAGAATACTCTGGGTGAGGGGTGGGACCAAGAGCCCCCTCCAGGGCCCAGCCTGGGCACCCATCTTCAGTCTGGGAGGGATCAGACCGAGGCTCAATTCTCCTAATTTGTGTCTTCCTAGGAAATTGTTCCCTCCAGATGGCTTCTGATAATTCCCTTAAAATTTTATTGTCTCTGCTTTGGTTGTGACTCTTCTGCCTTCTCAGCTTTTGTGTTGCTTTCCATGGCGTTTGGGGGGGCCCGGGTCCTAGCTATTTTATCTTCTGAGCTGTCACGCCCTGACGTTTGTGTCTCCTCTACCTCCCTGTGTTGAAACCTAAAGTCAATGTGGTGGTGTTAGGGGGTGGGGCTCGGGGAGGTCCTTAGGGTCAGATGAGGTCGAAGGTGGCGGGGGCCCATGATGGAATCCATCCCCTTACAAGAGTCCCTTGAAAGAGCTGGCTTCCCTCTCTGCCCTCCGCTATGTGAGGACACCGCTTCTGTGTGAGGACACTGCAAGAAGCATGTCTGTGACTCGGAAGCAGGTCCTCCCCCAGCCTGCCATGCCCTGATCTTAGAATTCCAGCCTCCAGGGCGGTGAGAAATCAGTTTCTGTTGTCAGCCACCCAGGCTATGGCATTTTGTTATAGCAGCCAGAATGGACGAAGCACTGGCCGGCTGGTCCTGCTCTAAGTCGTGGCCTGTATCACTTTCCCCAGCTCTGTTCTAGCATCTGCATGGCCGGTCTAGGTTTTTCTCTTAGGAGCTGAGCATGCTGGGAGGCCCTCATGTTCCCTAATCAAGGTGACTTCTCAGGAAAGGAAGGGTCGGGATGGAGGCTCGCAACGCCCCCATCTGGCAGCCGGGCAGAGCTGTGTGCAGGGAACCAGCAGCCATTGGCCCAGAAGGGGGGTGGGGGTGGGGGGCGAGTTTCCGGATGGGCTGGGTGTGTGGAGGAAGAGACGGGTAACAGGAAAGATGGAACTGATGTGATTGGGGGGGTGGAGGGGAAGTTCAGACTCACCAGTCGTGCTGGCTGAGCTGCCCCACACAGCCAGGGCCATAGCAGAAAACTGGGAGTTGCTGATAAACGTGGGGGCCAGCGGGGTGGCCAGGGCGTGGACCGGTGGGGCGGGAACAACAAGGGCAAGAGGTCCGAGGACCTGACAAGGTAAGGTCAGTTCACACTCGCGTGGGTGAACTTCAGGTCCTGTTTCAGTTTGTCCGGGCTTTTCTTTGCTGGGTGTGAGGAGAAAGAGAAGGGTAACTTTTCTTGAATTGAAGGTTTGATTTCTTTTGGGCTTTTTGTTTGTTTTTTATTTTCCTTTTTGTCAGCTGGTCTGTTTCTGGTGACACAGGTTTTCTCAGCCTTGGCACCGCTGATGTTTGGGGCCGGGTCGTTCTCCGTCCTGGGGACCATCCTGGGCGCTGTGGGATGTTGAGCAACCTCCCTGGCCTCCCAACCCCCACGTCGTGCCAATGAAAAATGTCCCAGACATTGACTAGAGTCATGCCCTCCTATGAGCAGCACCAATGTGTGGCAGTTGCCACTGGCGCTGTCAATTAAAAACTGAGATACTTAATTCTCCCCCCGAAACACAGGATTTTCATCACCCCATTACGTCTTCCCTATTTTTTTCTGTGGTTCTATTAATACCTTATTTTTGTCATTTTTACATTCTTTTTTTGTGTGTGAAATGTGTCACAAAGACTCTGTAAATGTCTGCGTGGTTTGCTGTTGTCCCCGGTTCTTCCTGCCCTGGCCACTCCATGAGTGCTGACATTTGTGTCAGTCGCGGCACTGCTTTTGTTTATGGTGTTTCTGCCTTCCTGTGTGTCCCTACAATACAGGGTATTGCACTCCAGAGTAGAGCGTGCACAGCCGTGGTTGAGCAAGTGAGGGGCTGCTGCAGGAGGAGTTGTGCCCCATGAGCTCTCGGCCAATGGCTGTCAGCTGGGGGGGGGTGGAGGTCGTGACCCCTCAGGTGCCAGGGGATAGTTTAGGTCCTGCACAGTAGGGAGATGCGGCTCCATCATTTGATTCCTGGGCCACTAGGTATGGCCTGTTCTGTCCTTGCTGGGAGTGGTTTTTCTTCTGGAACTTCCCAGAGACGTGCCTTGGGATGGGACTCCTGTCACCTAGCATGAGGCACCAGGAACCTTCTGGTGCTGGGGAGCTGCCTTTGCATTGTTCCATGGAGTTCTCCCTCCGTTTGCTCGGATCTCTCCTGCCAGAACTCTCATTATATTGAAGATTCTTCTTCTGAGCTAATTTCATTTCCTCTCTGTCCGTTGTTTTGCATCTTTTATCTTTTTGTTCTTTCTGCAAAATTTCCACAACTTTATCTTTCATTTGCTTTTAATCTCCAAGAACTCAAAAAGAAAAAAAGGTTCTTCAGATGTTCCTTTTTAGTAGTATTCTGGTTTTTTAAAATACATTTTATTGGGGAATATTGGGGGACAGTGTATTTCTCCAGGGCCCATCAGCTCCAAGTCATTGTCCTTCAATCTAGTTGTGGAGGGCCCAGCTCACTGGCCCATGTGAGAATCAAACCTGCTCTCTGGCCCATGTGGGAATCGAACTGGCAACCCTGTTGTTCAGAGCTCACACTCTAACCAACTGAGCCATTCGGCCGCCCAGTAGTATTCTATTCTTGTTTCATAGATATAATCTCTTCTGAGAACATTCTGGATTGGTTTTTTTGCTGTTTGAGCTCTCTTCTCCCTGCAAAGTCAATTTCACCCAGTTTTTTTCTGTTTGAGTCTGCCTTCCACACTGGACAGTTCCTCCGATTGCGGGACACTCCTGGCTGTCTGTTCATAGTGAAGCCCAGGGACGCAGACAGGCAGCCCAGCCCGGAGGACCAAGTAAGTGTGGGGAACACGTGGACTCACAGCTAAGCGGGTGGCTGACGGGAACTCCATAGTGCCAGTGTCGTGAAGTCTTTCTTTGTGGGCCAGTTGGATTCCCCAGGGGTCTTCAGTCTCATGCCTGGAAGGTTCTGGAATCTGCACGCAGGGTGAGGGATGGTGGCTCTCTCCATTTAGCATTCATTATGTGTATTCACCCATTTGCCAACATACCCCCCACCAAGTCTGGCTTCCCTCCTGGCTGTGCAGTGGTGTCAAGGGAGGGACATGAGCACCTGAGAACATCCGAAACAGCTTCCATGCCAGCAGCTTCTGTGTCTCACCCCTACCCTCTGCCTGGCCTATCAGGACCTGGTGCGGTCAATGCCTCTGGAAGCTTCTACAGGTAAATCCAGGTATTTCCTGGGCTTTGAGTTTAGGGTCCACAAGATTGGCAGTCAATTATGGCTCCTCCCTAATTCCTAACTTCCAGAACATTCTGACACCTCTGTACTTTTACTGGAGATTTGAGAAGGATCAAAATTAGATGATGCATTCAGTTTGCCTTAACCCAGGTTTTAACCCTTGTTTTAAATATACTTTTCATGTTTATCCACGTAACAAAAGCAGAGTTTCAAAAGTCGACCACCACTCTAGGGGCTAGGAGAACAGCATGGAATGCTGACTGACTCAGGCATTGTTGAATAAAGCCAATTAATATCTTTAAAATTTACTCAGTTGAATTTTGGCTTTTCGGCTACGTTTATGTTGTTATATACACACGCACCCACATTGGGTTCTCACTGTGTGGCCACAGTGACAGAAAAGTTCCCGAGTCGGAAAGGGCCCCTCATCCCCTTCACATGGCTCACCGTGGACTCAACAGCATGGCCATTTGCCTGTGTGCGACCTTTATGGGAAAGCAGTCCCCACGTGGCAGAGGGCAGTAGCTGCTGTGGACCAGCCCACAGCCATGGGCCCACCATCCTCCCCTCCATCTCCCTTCTGTTTCCCTTTTTGTAAAAAGCCACCTGCTCCATTGTTCAGAAGAATAGCCTCCTTGCTCTGCTGTCCAACCTGAATGTGCACACACAATCCAGGAACAATGGCTGTGGGACCCTTTGCCACCGGCCCTCGGAGACAGGTTTTGACGCAAAGCTCAGGGTCCAAGGGAGGCCCTTACAGGCACTGCAGTGAAGGGCACAGTGGGGATGCCCAGACCTGCTCGCACCTGGGGACACTGAGGCACACACGGAAGGGGCAGCCATGGGCCCCAGGAGTGTCTGCAGGTGGCTAGGAGCCTGCCAGCTGTTGGTGGAAGTAGAGGCCAAAGAGGCTGGACAGCAGCTGGCTGGCGGCAGTCCACCAGATGAGGAAGGCTAGAACGCAGCGGAGGAAGAGGGGTGTAAGCAGGCCCCCCAGGGCCCCAGTGATCCGGGCCGCTGCCTGCTGGGCCTCGTCCTCCTTGGGGCCCGCTGGGCCATCGGGGGCTGCTGCCTGCACTGGGGACAGCGGGAGGGCTGGGCCCAGGCCCCAGGAGTAGCCACCTGTGAGAAGAAAGGAGGAGGGGGGTAGAAGGAGGGGAGGGGAGCCCAGGCCAGCGCTGCCTCAGGGGCCCCCCAGCCCACCCCTACCCCAAGAGGCAGCTTCCTCTCACCAAGCGTCTTGAGCAGCAGCGTGCAGTTGAGGGTGAGGATGAGAGGCGTCAGGTACTGCAGGCTCACCACCGTCACGTAGCAGTAAACCCGCACCACCTGGGGGGCAAGTAGCCGCGGCAGTGACCCTCCGGGCTCGGGCTGACCCCAGGCCAGAGGGCCTGGCAGCCTCGCTCCGCACCCCAGCTTCCCTCACCCATGGGCACCCGTACCCGCCGCTGGATCTCGCGGGCCTCGATGCGGCCGGCCTCCCGCCGCAGCTGCTCCACGCGGGACTTAGCCAAACACAGGTAGGCCTGCAGGTGGGGTCGGGTCACTGCCAGCCGCAGCAGGCACAGCGCCACGATCATCCAGAGGCGCAGTGAGTCAAAGGCCGAGTCTGACAGACTGCGCGGGGGAGGGGGGCGGGAAAGGGGCTGGTGAGGCCACCCCCAGCCTCAGGCTCTTCCCCTGGGCCCCACAGCTCCTTAATGGCTCCTCCCTAAACCTCAGAGACAGGAATACACAGAGGGGGGGCCCCAGCCACCCTCCCTTCCAGCCTCAGCCCCATACACACAGGGAGAAGGGCGTCTCCCCAAAGGGCGCCTGGTGCAGAAGGTCCCGCGCAATGGGCTTGGTCCAGAGCCACAGGATGAACAAGGGTGACAGGAAGCTGGTGTGCAGGAGGAACCTGGGTGCGAGGGCACAGCAGGGTGAGGCTTGGGCACCACCTACCATCCCCTCAGCCTGTCCCCTGAGCTTCCTAACCTCCCATGCACCCGGACCCCCACTTAACTGCAGCATGGGCCGGTCTTCCGACATGGTCAATGCATCCCGGTGGGTCTGGGCCAACCGCAGGCCTGGGAAGGTGAGGAAAGCACCCAGCAGGGAGCCCAGGACTGCCAGCCCCACGCGGATGGCCAGCTTGGCCAGAGGAAGCCTGGGAGAAGAGAGAGGTCCGCAGCCTGCCTGCAGCTCACAGCCTGCCCCTACCCCCTCTCCCTTTCCAGGACTCACGCCCAGTCCCAGCCCTGCATCTTCAGAAGTGGCTCCAAGTTCTGGGTCATACTGGCCAGGCCTGGGGAAGACAAGGAGAAGAGGGACGTAGAGTAGACCCCTGGGGCCTCAGAGCCTACTGTGCACCGCTCCCAGATGGCCTTTGCTCCCCAGGTAGTGACACACCAATGGCAGCCAAGCCCCATGCCAGGCATGAGGACCTGGTTACCTGCTCTGGTTACGTGTAGCTCTTTTCAAAGAACAGGAGAATGTGGTGCAGACCCTTGATTGAACCAGGGGACAAGGTGGGGGCGGGGGGGACACTGAATCTGAGCTTAGTGGATTATACCAGGAATCGGGGGGCATGAGAAAATCAAAGTCCTGGGAAAAACCCTCAGTTCTGGCCCCCAGATTTTCCAGAGTAAAAGCAAGTAAATATGAACTCACAACCAAAGTCACCAAACACAGAAGGAAACAAATCACCACAGAGGAGAGTCAGAAAAAACCCCAAAAGTTTAGACCACCGGGACTTTAGAAATTGGCATTATCAATTATGTGTGAAATGACGGAGGAAAATAAAGCTGGAATCACAGAACAGGCAACACGAGACTACCGCAGATAACCAGGTAGATTTGCGAAGGAACCAATTAAGCTCTTCCATAACAGGAAAATACAACTATTCAAATAATTGGTTGTTAAACAGCATATTAGAAACAGCCATGAAGGAATTCATGAATTAGATCTGAAGATATCACTCAGATTCCAACTCAGAAAGATAAGAAGGTGGGGAATATGAAGGGAGATTGAGAGATGAGGACAGAATGGAAAGTCAAGTCAGAGCTCCAGAGGGAGAGAGAGAGAATAAAGGACAAGAGACACCGTAAGAGAATGGTTGAGAAATATGCAGGATAGATGCCATCCGTAAAGTACATCAAACCAGATAAAAACAAAGAAACCCATACCTAGACATATTGGTGAAACTGCAGAATATCAAAAACAAAGAGATCGCAAAGCAGCCAGGGACTTAAGACAGATCACCTATAAAAGACGGACAATTAGGCAAATGTCAACAGTAACAACAGAAAAGGAACAAGTAGAAAGTGAAAAAGTAAGATGGCAGAAACAAAACCAAATGTGTCTGTCATCACAATAAAGGTAAGCAGATTTAACTTCCAAGTTAAAGGACACAGGTTGTCAGACTTGATTGAAAATATCCAGATACATGATTTTTAGAGACATACCTCAGCATGAGGTCACTGGAAGGTTGAAAAAGAAGGGATGTTAAAAAGGCATAACAAATCTAATCAAAATAAAACTGAAAAGGCTCTATTATAACCAGACAAACTAGACTAAGACAGAAGTGTTATTAGAATCAGAAGGGGTCAATACATCATGATAAAACTGCCAATTCACCAGGAAGATGTAGCAATTCTAAATTTGTAAACACCTTGTCAATTTGCCTCAAAATACAGAGGGTGCCAAAAAATACACATTTTAAGAAAGGAAAACTGTATTAAAATTGTAATACTCAATATAACTCGTATACCAATAACAAAAGATGAATACAAGTCGTGTTTTCTTGTTGTTGTTTTCTTTCTAAATCTTTTATTTATTTTAAGTGTGTTTTTCCAGGACCCATCAGCTCCAAATCAATCTAGTTGTGGAGGGCGCAGTTCACAGTGGCCCATGTGGGGATCGAAACGGCAACCTTATTGTTAAAGAGCACCGCACTCTAACCAACTGAGCTAACCGGCCATCCCAACAAGTCACGTTTAACTTTTGCAATTACAAGAGGTGTTCAAAGTGGTTCCCATCAGTGTCCAGACACTTCTGATGACGGTGAACTACTGCTTGAGCAACGTTGACCAAAGTGTCCACTTGTATACATTTTTTTGGCACCCTCTGTATACAAAGAAAACAATGACTGAACCACCTGGAGAAATTGAGACCTCCATCCAAGAGGGAGATTAACCCTTTAGTGACAAGAAGTTAGGAAAGATGGAGATTTGAATTTATTGGACATAGACAGGCAGTGAATATATGTTCTTGAAGAACACATGGACCAGTCACAAAAACCGAACACACTGTAGGCCATAAGGCAAGTCTTAAGGAATATTAAAGAATGTATTTCAAGTAGACCGTCTTCTGTAACCATGGTATAATTAAGCTAGAAATAAGAATTTTTTTAAAGTTCCACATTTGAAGTTTTTAAAAAGGGCTTAAAAAGAAATCACAATAGAAACGGTAAAATACCCAGAACTGCATGATAATGAAAATACAAGTCAACTCAGAGGTGGACAAAAGTGGAACTTAGAAAATATTCATAGCCTTAAATACTATAAATGATAGCAATAGAAATAGAAGAGGCTGAAAATTCATGAGTTAAGTAGCACCTCAGAAATTGGAAAGAAGAAAAGAAAGCCTACCAGAGCACAAATCTAAAATCCAGAGGTCCCAGAGCAGCTGGTTAGTTCAGTTGCTTAGAGTGCGGTGCCCTTAACAACAAGGTTGCTGGTTCGATCCCCACATGGGCCACTGTGAGCTGCACCCTCCCCAACTAGACCGAAACAATTACTTGACTTGGAGCTGATGGGTCCTGGAAAAAAACTTAAAATAAATAAAAGTTTTTATAAATAAATAAATAAATAAATGAAATCCAGAGGTCCCAGCCACACAAAAGGGGAAAGATCGGAAAGGATGAAAGAAAACTAAACAGCATCCACAATTCACTAAAAATGCAATTGTTTAGCAAGGTTATTCCATGGAAAACATTCAATGTGATCCCTACTCATGACACAAAAGTGAACTCCCAGCAGTTTAAGTGCTTGATGAAACTTGAAATATTGTGGAAAAAAATATAAAATCTCTTTGTGATCATAGGGAAAGGAAGGGAAGGGAATTCTCCAAGACAAAAATCAATTAAAATAACAAACTTCTGTTCTTCAACAGACACCAGAAGTGACGGCTGCAACTATGTTCAAAGGCTCAGCCAAAAATAGTGTGGTGTGTGTGTGTGTGTGTGTGTGTGTGTGTGTGTGTTTGAGCAGAAAGAAAATAGTGCACATGTGTTTAAGTGAATCTAGGTCAAGGGTATATGAGGTCATTAGAGGACTCATCCAACTTATTTGTAGATTCATAATTTTTCAAAATAAAATGTTTGGAGAAAAACTTTTTGAAGAAAAAAAATACCACAAAGAGTAAAAAGACACCACAGATTGAGAATTTAATCACTTCCAAGATACACATATTTTTTCACACTTTAACTTCTTTAAAATTAGGATACATATACCAATTGATAGCACGCAGTAGCTTAACAGCTTATATTTTTTCGGTGGTTCATGAAATAATAATGGTAGGATTAAGTATGCTCCACACAAAGAACAAAGGATCATTATCCATAATATAAAGAAACTCTATAAATCAACAAGAAAAAAAAGACAAACAAAAGCTTTACAACATTGGATTTGACAACAATTTCTTGGATATGACACCAAAGGCAACAGGCAACAAGAAAAAATAGACAAACTGAACTCACGAAAATTTTTTTTTAAATTGTGCATTAAAAGATACTATCAGTAGAGTAAAAAGACAACCCATAGAATGGGAGAAAATATTTGCAAATCATATGTATTTGGTAAGGGGTTACTATCCAGAATGTATATGGAACTCCTAAAATTCAACAACAAAGAAACAACCCAATTCAGAGATGGGCAAAGGACTTAAACATCTTTCCAAAGAAGACATCCAACTGGCAATAAGTACATGAGAAAATGTTCAACATCACTAATCATCAGGGAAATGCAAGTTAAAACCACAATGAGATACTACCTCACACCCACTAAGATGGCTCCTATAAAAAAAAAAAAAAAGAAAGAAAATAATAAGTACTGGTGAGGAGGTAGAGAAATTGGACCCCTTGTGCGCTGCTGGTGGGAATGTAAAAGCAGCCGCTGTGGAAAACAGTATGGTGGTTTAAATTAAACATAATATTACCACATGGTCCAGGAATTCCACTTCTGGGCATATACCCAAAAGAATTAAAAGCAGGGTCTCAAAGAGATATCTGTATACCCAGGTTCGCAGCAACATTTTTCACAAGAGCTAAACCATGGAAACAATGTAAGTGTCCACTGACCGGTGAATGGAGAAGCAAAATGTGGTCCATCTATACAATGGAATAATATTTAGCCTTAAAAAGGAAGGACATTCTGTTCAGGGAAACAAGCCAGTCACGAAAGGACAAATACTGTATGATCCCACTCGTATGAGGTCCCTGGAGGAGTCAGATTCATAGCGACAAAGCGGAACGCTGGGGACTAGGGGAGGAGGATGGCAGTTAGTATTTACTAGAGACAGTTTCAGTTCCAAGAGTCCAAATGAAAAGTTCCATGGATGGTGGTGACGGTTGCACAACATGATGAATGAACTTAACACCACTGAACTGTGCACTTAAAACTGGTTAAAATGGTACATTTTACATGATGTGTATTTTACCACAATAAAATTTTTTAAGAAAGACATACAATTGAAAGAAAAATGAAACAATATGAAACAATATGAAGAGACTTTTGCAGAAGAGGATACATGAATCACGAATAAACAGGAGAAGATGCTCAGACTCCCAGGTAACCAGTGAAATGCACGTAAGACCACAGCAGGCATCACTCTACACTGCTAGGCTGGTACCATGGATCCCAAGTCATTTAAACAATACTGTCCCCCTGGGAGTTTGGTGTGGTCACCACCCAACCTTATAAGCAGGGAGGCCGAGGCAGGGGGCCAGTTGTGACCTCGCCCACACCCACCTGCCATGTGGCCAGGACTCAGTGGCAGCCTGAGCCCTGAGTCCACGGTCTGGACCCCAGGCTGCGTGGCTAGTGGATGTGCTGGGAGAACTGCTCTGAAAATGCTGAAGCACCATCTCCTAAAGGTGAACATGTCCCCATGGTCCCCAAGTCTGTGCCCAAAAGAAATGCCTGCCCGTGTGTACGAGGAAACACATACAAGAATGTTCCCTGTAGCAGATGTGAAAAAACTAAAATCTGCAAACCAACTAAATGTCCTTCAACAGGAGAATGGACAACGACTAGTTTCATCCCATCATACCTGGTGACAAGAAATGAACTAAAGGCACCCAGGCCAACATGGAAACAATATCAGAGAGACAGAAAAGCACAGCTGGAAGACTGCACGTGGCAAAGCTGAATAAATTATTTAGGGACAGAAATGTACGTGATGAAACTTTTTTGAAAAGGCAAAGGAATGATCAACACAAAGTGTGAGACACTGGTTAGGGCTGGGAGTGGGGGGGAGGCGGTGGGATCGGGAGAAGCACCAGGGACACGTAGGAGCACTGGGAATGTTCCAGTTCTTATTTGAGAAGTGGGTTCGTGGGGGTTTACATTATTATTTTGCTTTGTAATTTACATATATGTTCTTCTATGTATATTAAACATTATATAATTTTAAAAATAGAAAAGCAGGAGAATTGGTGAAGATAAAGCTCCAGGAATCAACAGGGCCATATGAGCCATAATGAAGATTTTGGTCTTTATCCAAAGACCATTTGAGTCTGGTGTCAGGCTGAGAAGTGATGTGATCCAAATTATGTTTTTAAAAGATCAAAGAATAGACAAAGTCAAAAGAAAAATGAGAAACTAAGAAAAAATATTTGCCACTCCTATCACATACAAAGGCTAATTTCCTTAATATATAAAGAGCTCCTACAAATCAATAAAAGGATCAACAACCCAGTACAAAACTGGGCAAAAGAACAAATCTTTTCTGGAAGGGAAATAGAAATAGCTCTTCAGCACATGAAAAGATGCTCAACTTCACTTATATTTTCACCCATCACCCATCTGAACTTCACTTCAGATCACCCAAGATGAAAAAGTATGAGGAAACACATTGGAGAGGTTGTGAGAAAACAGGCATGTTCATAGGCACCTTTTCCCGACGGGCGATTTGCAACGTTCTCAAAATTACAATGTACTCTGTTGCACAGGGCCACAGGCACAAAGCGATTCCCATGCAACAATGTTATAGAACAACATGGTTTTGTTCAACACTTCATAGCAAGAGACTTAGATGTCCATAAATAGGGGCCTGGTTAAATAATCATAGAAGATCTATAACATGAAAGACCATGTAACTGTCACAAGAAACAAATCCATATGTAGACTCGAGGGACAAGCTCTAATAGTTATTGTTTTTAAGGGAAAAAGACAAGGTGTAGAGACGTATACACCACCGTTTTATGTGAATCAGGAAAAGTGGCACCTAGGTTTTCTCTGGCAGGGAGAATCAGTGTGGAAGGGTGACTTTCACTCCATAGCCTCTTATATTTTGTGAATTTTGTACCATTTACCTATGTCCTCCCACAAATCAAATTAAAAATAGGTAAATATTAAATCATTCTGTCTGCTGGGGAGAGGTAGAGGGGAACAGAAGTGCCTTTGAGAAGAGCTACAGCCCCAGGCATCTGTCAGCGATAGTGTGAAAGATGTCCCCTCATCCCAGAGCACAAGGGGGCGCCGAGGGTGGCAGAAACCCATGGAGACTGCGGGGGCCCAGGATTCCCCTCCTTCACCTACTATGTGCGCTGGGACAATTAAACCACACACTTGCTGACGTACACAGGGAGTGATGGAGAGGTGTCTACCCCACACCCAATGCACATACCTGGCTCCAGGCCCAGCTCGAGGGTCTCCTCAGGCACCACCTGAACCAGCATGGCCAGGAGCAGGAAGAAGAAGGCGAAGGTGAGGCACACGGAGCGCTCACCCCCTTCCTTGGCGCTGAAGTACAGCTGGGTCACCGTCAGGAACACCTTGCTGGGGGGCAGAGCTAAGGAGGCCCCCAGGCCTGCAGTGCCCTTGCCCACTCCAGCCCCCAGCCAGTGACACCCCAAATCCAGAGCACAAACACCAGGGTTCGGGTTTGGGGTACTGGGGAGCAGTGGAGTGACCGAGGAGAAGAGTGAGCTGCTGAACAGGCCCAGAAACAGGCGGGAAGGCTGCCCATGGCCGTCAGCAGCGTGGGGCCGTGCGCATGGCAGGCGCAGCTGGCACAGGCCTCCAGCTCGGCTCATCATTCCCTGTGGCCAATTAGAAATGGCCACCAAGTCAGTCCCTCCGGAGGGCCCACCTCCCCGACCCACCTGCCCCCCAGCTGCACTCACAGCACCTTTCTCAGAAAAGCTGTCAGATACAAGGGCTGTCTCTCCAATCTGTCCTGAAAAGATCTGGGGGTTTTCACGAACAGGGTGGACCCCAAGATGGGCTTCCCTTCTTCCCAAGACCACTCTACAATGACGTTTTCTCCTACTTGAGCCCCCAAAGTCACAGGTTCACCTCTGCTCTCTGTGCGGCTTAATAAAAAGATTGTTGAGGCATCCCCTTTGCAGCCCCTGCATTTGGGCGGGCCTAGTGACTTGCTTTGACCAAACGGATGGACAGGGATGGGGGGGGTGGCTTGCGTAGGGGCTCAGGAGACCTGCAGAACCCCATCTTCCTTGCTGCTTTCTGCAGCTGCGATGGGGGAGCGTGGCCAGCCCGCTGGAAGGGGGCCTACAGGGACCAGAGCTGAGGCCACCCAGCGGAGCCCGGCCCAGGACAGCAAATGCAATAGCCACTGCTTGACCCCTCCCAGGGCTGCTGAGTCTGCAGCACAACAGTCAATAACTGATTACGGATTTAGGGGGTAAAGAGATCCTTGGTCAGGCTCCCTCATGCCACCTGCCTGCCCTGCCCAGAGCCGGAAGGATACAGGGAAAAAGCGATGGTGAGAAGGCACCAGAACACAGCGATATTGGTCTCCCTGGCAGGGCCCAGCACGTAGTAGTAGGCCTCTGTGAAGAGGTACACACCGCCCGCGTACACGGCAAAGTCCACGAACCACTGGTACTCCAGGAAGAAGCGCAGAACTGCGGGCCACACTGCTCAGCCTGGGGCCCCCAGCTCGGGGCCTCCCCCACCTCCCCACCCTGCCAGGGCGCCGGGACCCACTGGGCTGTTACCGAGGGCATCCATGGCTGTGAGGGGGCAGGTCTCCAGTTGGAAAGGGGCATCTCGGGGCACACAGAAAGGCTTCTCTTCACTACAGCCATTGGCCCACCTGGCAGGGGGTGGGGGGAATCTGAGCAGCATTCTTCCCTTTCTTCTCCCCTGTGCAGCCCACCTCTCCCCACCCCGGCCTGGGGGGCTCAGCTTGCCACGCTCAGCACACAGGAGCTGGTCTGGGCAGTACCTTCTCCCCCAGGATGGGTCCTCTGCACACCATGGTGTGGGTACCACAGCAAACATCCAGTAAGCCGCCCATGCCAACCGGAGGCAGCCCGTGCATGGCGGTGGCCATCATTCATCCTGGTGTGTGCCCAATTCTCCTCTATGCCCAGAGTGGGGCCTGAGAGTGGGCAAAGCAGGCCCTGTGCGCCTGCAGCCTCCCCTATGGGGGCTCACTCACCGTTCCCTCTTGCCTCTGGGCCTCTGCTTCCCTGCCAGGGCCCGAAGCTCTTCCTCAGAAGGGTGTTTGTATCGGAAGAGACTGAGGGCAAAGACAGGCAGTCAGGAAAGCTCAGGCATGGGGGCTGGGGGCAAGGCAGTGAACCCCAAAACCCAGAACTAGAGTCACAGGGAGGGCTGGTGACAGGAGGGGCAGGGACCATGAAGTCCAGGGGGAAGGCCCGGGAGGTGTGCGGGGGTCCTGGACACCCCTGAATCTGCTGGCTAACTCTCCTGGCGAAGCAGGCATGCACTGTCCTGGGGAGAGACTGTAGTTTCCATCTGATCTCAGAAAGGGTCTGAGACCCAAACTGGGATAAAAAACACTGCGGGGGAAACATCTACAGCAAGAGTAGGGTCGAAGGGGGGCTGGAGTGGGGGAAGCAGCTGCTCTTTGGAGTTTGAGATGGTCTCATGTGTGTACATCTGTCAGAATTGATCCAACTGTGCGCTTCCAGTGTATGCAGTTGACAGTACATAAACCACATCTCAATAAAGTTGTTTCAACTTCTGCACAGGGCATGAGGTGGGTCTGGGGGTGGGACCAGAGAGGGCGGGGCTCCTCCCACAGCCAGGAGGGGGTGCCGCTCACCTGCCATTGCAGAGCAGCCAGCGTGCAAAGGAGCAGTGCGGTGCCAGCCTGTGCATGAGGGTGGCAGTGAGCAGGGTCACCACCAGCTGCACTCCGAGGACCGCCTAGGGGAGGGGACATGACGGGCAGTACCTGCCAGAGGGTCACAAGATCCCTCCTTCTGAACCCAGCTATTTATAGAGACGCAGGGCGAGGTGGGGCAGGGCGGCCTCCTTTGCCTCCAGCTGCATCTTGGAGAAGAGGACTGGCGTGAGCTTAGACCCAACCCTGGAAGCCCCTGCTGAGCAGGGAACCCGGACCTGGCTGGGGGGGTGGGTGGGGAGAGCACGTGCTGGAGCAGAAAGGGTTCACTTCCAGCCTCTGCCATGGATTTCAGGTATTAATCTCCCCAAACCTCGGTTTCCTCATCTGGAAATGGGGTGCTTCCTATTTTGTTTCACAGACTCTCACAACTGTCTCCAGAACCTCCAAAGACCCGGGTGCACCCAGTGAAAGCGGCTCCTCTCCCACCATCGTCCCAGCCTCGCAGCAGCGGTCTCGGGCCAGCTTCTAGCTTAACCGTTCACCCTGGTGGTCCCATCTTAAATGATCCCTGAGGCTGCATCGCCCTCTCTTCCTCTCCCTCCTTTTGTCCTCAACCTCCTCACGCCACTACCCGTTTCGGTGTAAAGACTTAGACATGTGAGTGGGATGACTTGTTTTCCATTAGGAATTTTCTCACCAAGTTCTACACAACCACCTTTTTAACAATAATTCATAACACATTTTCACATACTTGTTTTAAAACGTTTTAGGAGAAATGTTTTTGGTAATCATTCTGAAGCTGAAGCTGCTTGAATGTGGCAAATACCAATTTGCTATCAGTCATCATATAATTATGTAAAATTATGTGCTCAGAAGACCTCTCTACTAGTATTATGGTATTGTAGTGAACAAGTAAAATGAAATAAAGATCAATATTAATTATTAAAATTATCCTTTAATCAGGCAAAAATAAGATAACTTTAAAAGGAAAAGCTCTAGTGGAATGGATATCGGCTCTAGCTTTCGGAATGACTGCTGAAAAATCCATCATTAAAATAACTGACTCATAGGATATTTTCTCTATGCCTGTGACTTGTAAACTGAGACCAGAGCATTTTTTCAGTATTGTTGGGGTGTCATCTTTCTGATCTCTAAATCTCACTAATCTCCTAGTCTCACTGCTCACCCTCCCCCCACCAAGTGCCGACTGGCAGATGGGCACTAATGACCACTGCATTGTCAGGGTGGTGGGCACCCCCAAGCTCAGTGGGCCGGGCCTTTCCTGGCCCCGCCCTTCCTCCTAGGACCCCTCCTCTGCTCCCTGGGGAGAAGGGCAGCATCTCCCACCAGCACTTACCGGCGGGCACCAAATTTCAGAGCCTCTGAGCACTCTGCCTGCTTTTCTCTTCCCTCTGAGGCCTCTCTCCTGTGACCCCATCCCTTGCCAGGGTTTTAACAACCAACCTGGCCCAGCACAACCCCAAAGGACCCCAACACAGCTGCACCTCCAGCCTGGACCTCTCTCCAAGCTCGCAGACCCGTGCTTCCCCAGACCCTTCCCATCACTGCAGCAGACACAGCACTAGGCTTCTCCAGGAGGTGCCGGTCTCACAGCCTGCAGGGCCGGCAGGCCCAACTCAAGACCACTCCACCTCACTGTCTGACTCTCTCCCCGGCCAACCCTGCATCCACCCATTCAAGCCTCCCAGACCTCATCCATTGCTGACCCCATCACCCTCCGACACCTCCCCGGGAGGGGGCCTATGGTTCAAACTGTGGTCCCAGCACATAGGACAGGAAGAACGGGAGGAGGGAAGGAGGGAGGGAGGGAGCGATGGGAAGGAGGGAAGAAAGACATGTGTCCTTCACCTAGTGGTCTGTCCAGGGGTGTTCTCATGCCCCGCGCCCAGCAACATCCAGTCTGGGGTCCATGCTCTGCAGATCCCCACAGACCTTCTGGAGCTTCCCATTCGCCCACTCCTTCCCGTGCTCAGACCCATTCTCTGGATCTTTCCTCCATCTCGTTCCGAGAGCCCTTCTGCCACACCGCGCACAGCATCCCACACCCAGCCTGGAACGAAGCCCTCTTTCAAGCATCCCCTCCATCAATATTCTCACTTCAGGCCCACCTCCAACAACCCCTCCTCGGGGACACACACCCCTGTCCCTGGCAGAGTCAGGTTGCCTTCTGGGCCCCTCCAGCCTATGTCTCCCTCGGCCGAGTCCGAACACCTGGGCGCTGGAGGTACCTGCCCTCGCCAGGCATGAGCCTGGCGCACAGGGGCCGGGCTAAGTTTGAAGAACAAACTCAGTGGTTTGCACACGGAGCCGCGAGAGACCTGAGGATTCCAACTATGCCGTCTCCAATTCTGGGACTCCGCTCGCCCTGAGGCCACCCAGATCCCCTCAGAGGGCCTGGCGCCCTCCTCTCAGGGCTATCCCTGGCCCCTCTGCACACCCCGGTACCTGCAGGGACTCCCGAGGGACGCGTCTGCGCGGCCCCACGCTCCCGTAGGACTGGGCCCCAGCAGGACCCCAGACCTCCCTCGCGGGGTTCCGAACGTGCTTGGGTCCCCAGTCCCCTCGGCGGGACCATGACCACGCGGAGGGACCCCAGGGCTCTAGAAAGTAGGGCCCCCAGAACACTCAGGGGCTTCCAGTCCCCTCGGCACGACCCTCGACCCCTTAATAGGTCCCGCAGCCAGATGCTGACCCCAGAGATGGAGACACGGCCCTCTGCACGATCCAGAGTCCCTCAGAGCCCCCAATCCCTACAAAGGGACCCCCGTCCCTTCGGTGTCTCCCTGGACCCTCTCGGCAGGACCCTGGGCCCATCATGGCCCCCACGACTCAGAACGCTCGCTTACCATTTCGCCCGCGGGAGCTCAGTGGGAGAAGCCAGGGGCACCGGCTTAGGGCACTTTATGGGAACTCGACCAATCAGAGCCCGATTCTGGTCTGACAAGCAGCCCGTATGACCAATCACCAGGCTGGGATCCCGGGCACATCACAAGGGACTGCTCGCGTTGAATGCCGGAAGTTGTAGTTCGAAGACGCCCGACTTGCTCATACAGGGGTTGAATCAGGACTTTATCAGGGACACCTGTGTGGCCGCCCTCTCTAAGGCTCGGTGTCCTCATCTGCACCTGTCTAACAGGCCACACCAATACATTCATTCACACACTATCTCCCGAGAGACACTTTTGAGCGTTCAAGAACATTCGATGTCTCCCACTGACTATACTCCCAAGTGCTGCGACTGAATTCAGACCCCTCTTCCTGATTTCAATCTGCCGCCAGCACTATCGTGCACACTATAGCAGCTCGCCACCAGCCACTCTATCTCATACCTCCAGGCCTCTGCAAAATGCTGTCTTCCGTCTTGGAATGCCTCCTTTCTTTCTCAACCTTTTTTATAAGGCAAAAGCTTAATTCATCTCTATCAGGCAGGTCTACGGTTGTGAACCACACCAAAAAAAAAAAAAAAAAAAGAATCCAACTCAAATGGGCTCCAGCAAAAAAGGGACATTTTGGAATCGCAACACAAAACTAAAAGTATATCAGCTTCAGGCATGTTTGGATCTACAACCAAATATCAGCTTCAGAAAACTGATGTTTTCTGTTTCTAGGCTTGGAGGTAAGAGCTTCTAGCATAGGTGCCTAAGTTTTGCTATCTGTGTGTCTATGAATGTGAGTCTGCATGAGTGTGGACATATATGTGGATGTGACAATATCTTGAGGGTCTTTATGGGGGTGGTACCTGAGAGTAGGGCCTATATAGTTGATTGCCTCCTCTTGTAGGTGATTTTGTCTTTGTTTATGGGCACATGTGGATGTCTGTTTGAAGGGGCTTCACTGTTTGTCACTTTGGTCCTCTGAACTCAAAAGTGTCCCCATGAAAGAGGATGGATGAGAGTGGCAGTGAGGGTCACTGGGATTCCCTAGGACCTACACGGGGGTCATGACATGCCCCTCATGGCCAGGGCATACCAGTGGGATCCAGGGAAGATGGGATATGGGGAAGGTGTCAGAGAAGAGGGAACAAGAAAGAAAAGGCAAGGGGCTGGGGGGATTTGCTGCAGGCTCACTGCATGCCAGGCTGGGAGTGGGGAGCACTCACTCATGTGCTTCCTTCAGCAGGCCAGGGTGGCAGGACAATTGTCTCCATTTCATTGATGGAGATACTGTGGCCCTGAGAGGCCCAATCTCTCCTTCTACCTGAGCTCTCCCCTGGGCACCTAGTAGCTCCTGAGTCCGGTGTCAGAGTTCCCCTATGTGGTGCATCACAGCCTGGCCCGGCGCTCCCAATCTTCCCTCACCATCTTTCCATCCTCCTGGTGTTTATGCACAAACTCTGGAGTTGGCCTTGATGCCTGTCTCACCCCACACCTGATCTGTCAGTTCCTCCTGATGGCTCCACTTTCCAGCTGTAACCACACTCCCCGCTGGCCTCACTCCCTTCACAACCTCCACCCAGTCCAGCCTCTACCATCTTTTGCTTGCAATCCCATCCTCCTCTGGCTTCCATCCTGTCTCCCACCCCAACCCCCACAGTCTAGTTTTCTCCTGAGCACCTTGAGGGCACCCGTTAACAGCCAGACCGTGTCCCTCTTCTGCTCACAACCATCCATGGCTCCTACCTCATGCAGAGCAAAACCAGTCTTCTCTCCTATAATACATTGGAAGGTCTATGTGCTCTTTCCTTCATTGTTTGCTCGACATCTCTGTTCTCCTTTGCTCGACATCTCTGTTCTCCAGAGAACTGGATGCTCCTTGTTCTCTGTCCTCCATTGGATATTCCATGTCCCGATCCTCACTGGATTCTCTCTATGTCTGTCCACACTAATGTCCCACATTCTCTAACCACACTGAGGCCCACACTCACCATTGCACCACCTCTGTTTATGGTACTCTAGAAAAATGCAACTCTCAGATCTCCGACTCCCATCACCATGTTTGTGCCCTGGCCATGACTCCCACGGTGCTTCCTAACAGTGACAGAGAGCTCCTGGGGGGCTGGGGGCGCTCTGACAGTAACATGGGCTTTGGCCAACATCACCATGGTGTCCTTAGCAAGGCTGGTGGTAGGACACCTCCGTACAACCCTCCCTGCTTCCTCCCCAACAGAGCCATGGGGGTATGGCTGGGGTCTGGACGCAGAGGTGTTTCTAGAGCCTGGTAGCCTGCCCACTATCCCCTCATGGTCTAGGATACTCCAAGCAGTATATGTACACGTAATAATGCACACACAACACGTGACACACTTTTTCTGAGTCCCCAGGCTCAGAGCCTGAAAACATGGGACAGGCCTCTGGAAGCCAAGATGGATTTTATTTATTTATTACTATTTCTATTTTATTTTAAAATGTTGAGTGGAAAGCGCAGAATCCAAAGCAACTATTGGGCGCCACCTAATGGCATATGGCGCAAGTGCAGCCTCCCAGGGATGGGGACGCAGACCCACATGCACTACCCACAGAGTCCTCCAGCCTTTGAAAGCAGCCCATGTTTTTATGAACCCCACACTGGGCACTTGGCCTGTGGACACAGACATCAGAGGTTGAACTGGCTTCTTGAGGGTGAACTGGCTTCTTGAACTGTGAGGGTGAGATCCAGAGGCTGAGAAGGGATCCTCTCTGGCTGTGCCTCAGTTTCCCCCAGGGGGCCTGTGTCTGGTTGTGTGGGGGGTTGTGACTGTGACACTGTGGGGACCACCAAGTGGGAAGTTTCTTCACCCATGTGGATGGCCAGGGACCTTGTAACCAGAAGGGTAACCCAGGTGGAGAATTTGCACCCTCAAGGTGACCACCACGCATATGCTAACGGTGCTGCTGTGTCCAGGCTGGATCCTGGGTTCCACCGCCATGAGCTGCAGTGGGGGCAGTGACTCACCCCTCCTCGGAGGGATGCCAGTGGGGAGGATTTAGGACCTGAGTGTGACTTGGGTAAGAGGACTCTCCAGCCTAACTCAGGTACCCTCCAGCGGCCTTGAGTTCACCCCACAGCCGCTGCATTCTCTTCAGGCCTCCCAGCACAAGTGGGGGCTCCCCTAATGCCCCCATTGTGGTGAGAGGCTACGAGTTGCACATGGCACCCTCTCCCCATTCCCCCCACATCGCAGCCATCCAAGGGTCCTGGTGGCTCTGCCCTATCACACCAGTGTCCTTCCACCACTCCTCAGCCTCCTGCTGCTCCTGCTCCGAGCCCCCACTCCACCTCCCTGCCACAGAAGCCCAGGGGAGAGGACCTTTGATCATGCCATATCCCTCCTCTAGAAACTGGGGCCCCAAAGCCCCTACTCACTAGGGATGAGGTGTCCAGGACTGAGATTACAGAGGACAAACCCCAGCTGGGTCTGCATGCAAGTGGAGTACCCCACCTTACATAAAAGGTCTGTCAGTTTACATATTCTGCTCTCTTCTGCCCCCACCCCTCAAAGGAGTCAGCCCTAAGTGTTGGTGGGGAAGGGGGGACTACAGGCGGTGGGGAGGTGCTGAATTCCAGGGGCCAGGACTGACTTTGAAGCCTGTTATGTACATGCTTCCCCTCTTTATCCACCATCTAGGGCTGTGTGCACTAATGGTGGGATGGGAGACATTGCATTTTACTGGGAAAGCACCTCTGCGGGCCACTAATTGAAGGTCTTGAATGGCCAAGCTGGATCAGTCACCTCGGGATCTTGGTAGAATGGGGGTGGGAGGCAAATTTTATAAGTGCTGATGCCAATACTCCATGTTTTCCACATTCCTGTCCAAATTGGAGATCTGCACCAAACAAGCCCTCTGTCGCTTAACTTAGCAGTGAGAACCATTTCTAGGCTTGGGGCAGTGCTGAGGCCTGACTGGAGGAGGGGACAATGGAGTCGGACCTTGGAGGATAGGAAGCAGTCTTTTTTTAAAAAGGTGAGTTGGGGGTTGAGGGAGGTGGTCCAGGAGGAAGGATCAGCATGGCCCTGGCATTGGAACTGCAAGTGTTTCTGGGGGCTCAGGGCAGGGGCAGGGTGGGGGACAGGGGCAGAGTGGGTGGTGGAGGTAGCTCAGGAGCCAGGGGAAGGGCAGGAGTCAGATCTGAGTGTCATAAGGACCCCACTGAGACCACCTTTGGGATAGCTGGAGGCAGGATGAGCAAATGGAGCTCCCTCAGGCTCCTGGACCCCCAAGTCTGCCTGCACACACAGGACACGCCAGAGTCAGGGGCACTGTGTCCCCCTTGGAGTGAGTAGATAACTGCCTGGCTCCCTCCTCCCTCCAGTGGAAGGAAATTGCTGAGTCAAGAGCTCAAGGGATAAGCTTATTTATAAAAGGAACAGCTTAGCAGCCCAACATTCAAGGTTCCTAACTGCTTCCTCCTGCAAGCGGTTGAGAATAGCCGGGGACTCCTTCCTGAGACCACCACCAAACGACCGCAGAGTTGGAGGACCAATTCCTAGGCCCCTTACCCATGGGATGGGGCCACTCCAGGGGCCTGTGCCACACGGTCCTGAGCCCAGCTGCCCACCCTGGCACCTGCTCATCAGCACCCCTGCACGGCCCTTGCCCTCCTGTCCCCACCCACCACAGGCCTACCTTCCAGAGACCCCACCCACGCATGAATCTTCCTCTCAGGGTGGAAGTCAGAAGGGAGTACCCTAAACCAACACAAGGCAAGCCTGAGGTTGCTGGGGAGGAGACGGGGAGACTTGGGGGGGGGGGGTCGGGGGTGGCTATGAGCAGCGACAGATCATTTGGCCCACGGATGCCATGTGTGTTTTATTGGTGAGTACACAGTCAGGAAGGGGGAACAGGGCCCCCCCAACCCCGGGTCCCAACCTAGCCTTTCTCCTCCAGGTCCCCACTGTGGAAGGGGGTGTATCCACTGGGTGTTCACTAAGGACTCAGGAGAGAGGCTGGGGCCCCACTTGCTCTTGCCCAGCCAGGCATGGGGGGCAGGGCCTGTGCCACCTCCCGGTCCACTACCGGGGCCAGCCATCAGCAGTGGGCATCCGGCGGAGGGCGGGGCCCGGCCTTAGGGGCTCTGCCAGGGGCCGGGCCAGGAGCAAGGGGTAAGGGAAGGTCTTGGGAAAGTCGCTGGGGCCTCCAGGGGCTGGTGAGAGGCGTTCAGACTTGATGCTGACTGGGGGGGTGGGCGGGGAGGCACCACGGGCTGGGGGGCCCTCCTCTCCCAGGCTGCGGCCCCCACTGCAGGAAGAGAGAGAAAGAGGGGGAAGGAGGAGGATTGTGAGCTCTTCGAGGGAAGGAGAGCAGCCAGGAGGTGGCACGGCTTGGGCAAAGGCTCAGCAGGAGGACGTTGGGAAAGGAGGGGGTGGCCATCCCTCTGGGGGCCTCTAAAATAGCCTTCCCCCGCCCACCAGCACTCCAGAGGGGCTGAGTGCAGAACCAGGGGTGGCCACCAGGTGTCAGCAGTGGCTGGGTCTTCGGAAGACTTGGAGGGGCCCCACCGCGGAGCCGGACTGGGGGTACGGGGCAGTCGGGGCACTTACCTGGGCTGGGCAGAGGCGGCTAGAGGCCCATCACTCCTCGAGGGCTGCCAGGGGGCCAGGGTGGGGGGCTGCAGCAAGCCAGAGGGCGGAGGGGGGTCTCCCAGGCCATATTCTGGGGGGGTGGAGAAAGAGGGGGAGCAGGAGGAATAAGTTCAGGCCACCACCTCTGGAAGCCCCTTGCCCAAGCCTGACCCACCCCACCAGTCAGTTTTCAGTTGGTTGGTGGGGGAATGTAGGCTGCCCAATGGGCAGGTGTAGGGGTATCTCCCACAGCAGGGTGTATGTGGGGTGCATACCTGGGGGGCCTGCTGAGAGGAATGGGAAGCTCCCTAGTGTGGGTCCTGGGGCTGCGGCCGAGCAGGAACTCTGCAGGGTACCATAGAGGCTTCTCTGTGTGGAGAAAGGGGGAAAGGGAAACTGAGGCCCACACTCAGGCCATCCTGCCTTCACTCATCATCCCTGACACTCCTTCTCCCCACTCACCGAGGTGCTCAGTCCCCCTCGAGCCCCTGCCAGGCCACCAGGCAGGTCTGGCCTCCGCCCGTCAGCTGCCAGGTACAGGGGCGGCGGTGTCTTGCTGGCAAGGTGGCTTGGTGAGAAGAGAGGGTGGGCCAGGCCTGTGGAACAGGAGACCCCCAGAGAGAGGGCAGGCAGCCATTTCAACTATTGAAGTCTGAGGTCCAGAGGTGATGCACCAGAGCCAAGATCCCCACCCCCCAAAAGCCCCCCTGGGATCCCCACCTATGCCTCATACTCACCTGGAGGCCCAGCTTTGGGGGCTGCTGGCCGGAAGGGAGATGGTCGGCTATGGGCGGGCAGGGCCTCCCCAAGCCCATTCAAGTCACAGCCTGGTGGGGGCAGGGCCCCATATACCATGTCTGGGCTGGGCATAGTGGGGACTGCTGGCTGAGGGCAGAGAGGACGGGTTTGGTTGGAGGAATGAGATGAGTGCATCAAGTCCAAGACAGAAAATCCCAATGAGTTCAGGGGCCAGCCTCCATGTTCTGGAAGCTCTCACTACTCCTCCCTCTGGCCTAACCTCACGTGGCTGGGAGAGCCTATGCCTGGCTCTGTTGCTCCTTGACAGCTAGGCCCAGAGCTAAAGCTGCTCACTCAGCATGGGGTTGGCACTGAGGGGGCTTTCCAGGTGTTTGATGAATCAAAAAAAAAAAAGAAGGAATTAGCTGCCTGTTGAACTCTTAGTCATCCTTGAAAGCCCCAGCTATAATGCCCACTCCTCCAGGAAGCTTTTCCTGCCCATCCAGCCAGAGACCTGACCCAAAACTCTAGGCTTCATGGCCCTAGGTCCTTCTTTCAGTCTCAGCCTTGACCACGTGGGCCTAGGAGGTGGGGGGAGGGACCCATTCATGGTGGGGCAGGGAGTCACTTACATAGAGCCGGGGTCGGGGCAAGGCTGGGTCACCCCCGTCACCTGCCAACTTCCGCAGCTTCTCTCCCGGTTCCTCAAGCCCCTCGTCTGGCTCCAGCTCTGGTCCATCAAGGCCTACACCTCTCCGCTTCAGTGTCTGTGGAGAAGGGACACAACAGGATGACCCTTTCCCCCATCCTAGCCAGGGAGCCTGGTCCTATGGGAGAGGAGAGAGATCTATCTAGCTCTGTGGGTGGGTAGACTGCAGGCATAGCCTGCTCCAACCAAATCTCACTGACCAAAGCGCTCAGTGAGTTATCATCTAGGAAGTTCCAATACTACATAAGAGAGGGACTGTCCTGCCCTGGAACCAGAGATCTCCCCAGGCCTGCTGGCACTAGCTTAACACTCCTGCTGAATATGACGCAGGTATCTCCATTCTGCACCCATGTGCTGCCTCAAAGCCTGGCATGCAGTGGGAGCTTAATAAATGTTGGGAGACTGTGCAGCACCTGAGGACAACTTTATCGGCTTTCCTGAGTTCCCTTCCCCCTGGGACCTGCACGCTCCTGGACCTCAGCAAGGTCTGCTTGCTCCAAGGTACCTTTTCTTTTTTGTCCTGTATTCACCAAATGGGTGATGACATTAAATGAGATGATGTATGTGAGGGGTACATAGTGCAGCCCTCAATGTGCAGTGGTTGATATTTTTATTCCTACTATCCAGGCGGCTGCCCCAGAGGGACCCTCCATTTCCCCAAACCTGCTTTCACTGGCAGCAGAGCCAGATTGCAACACTCATCTTTCAAGAGTCCCTAGGCTCTGAGCAAGCAGAGTGTGCTGGATTCACGGGCCGCGGGGGGAGGGCCCAGGGTACCTCCAGGATGTCAGTGTTGGTGCGGCTCTCATGGGGTTCACTGTACTCCGTGTATTTCAGGAGCACACGGTCCATGTCTGTGCTGGCGTACTGGAAGAGGCGGTTGGCACTGTTGAAGATGATGAGGGCGATCTCACAATCGCAGAGCACACTCAACTCGTAGGCCTTCTTCATCAGCCCAAACTTCCTCTTGGTAAATGTCACCTGGACCCAGGACCCGTGGGTGGGTGGGAGAAGACAAGGATTTGGGGTGACGTGGGGGAAGTGTCGGGGCCTGTTTTCTGAACACGCCTCCTGACGCTGTGCCTCTGTATATGCTGTGCTTTCTGGCTGTGCGTCTCACTTCTCAACCTGGTAGACTGCTATTGATGCTTTGAAGCCCAGCCCAAATGACCTCTTCTTTGGCCAGTTTTCCTTGGCTTCCCAGACAGAGCTCACACGCCCTCTCGGAGCTTCCCCCATTCTGTGCCTCCCTCTGAGTTGGGTGTGTTTGTATGAAGCTCCATCTTCCCTATGACTAGAGCTCGAGTCATTAGGAAGAATAAATGAATAAACCATCATGAAAATGAGCAAGGGCTGTATCTCAAACTTCAGACATAGCATCAAGACTCATGCCCTTGCAGATCCCCAAATGGCTGGGCCTTTGCCCAGGCTGTGTCTCCTGCCAGGAATGCCTTTCCCCAACCACTGTTCCACCCAGTGAACTCACCTGCCGATTCCTTTGGTCCAGAATGCGTGAGATCTGGATTTTTTTCCTTCCCATCGTCCCAGGCTGGGCAGAGCAATCTTTGTCTAGGAAAGATGGAAAAGAGGACAGAGTAGGTGGGTGGAGAGTGGAGCCAGGAACAGCCCCACAGCCCCCACTTGCAACCAGCCCAGGATGCAGTAGATGCTTGATGAACACCTTCAGAAATATTCCACGTGAGAAGGCTGACCCGGGGCAAAAAAAGACCTCCATCTTTTGGAGATCTGCCACCCCAGCATCTAAAAAATGACCCCCTGGTAATTGTGGTATCTAGGGGAGCATGAATGTCCTGGGCTCCCCTATGTGCAGTGGGGATGACAATGTCGTGCCATGCCCATTGTTGTCGGGGACAAAATGAGCTCACCTACAGGAGCCATTCAGGTCTGCTTACATACATGCTACTATTGTAGTAGGTGCCACATACATGCTACTATTATGAATATTGGCAACAGCCTAAAAGCCCTCAAAAGACTGGTTGGAAGGACACCCATGGTAGCGGTCAGTAATCCTAAGCCACTGAAACAGAGCCTGGTCTGTCTTTCAACTCATTCAACCCACAACAGCTCCCAGAGCAAGATGGAGGGCTGCAGTTACAAGAAAAGATACATTTAAAAGCTGCATTGAGAGTGGAAAAAAGACTAGAAGAAAATGCTCATGACGGGAGTAACCACCAGGTGGAAATTTATGGGTGAGTTTTTTTTCCTTTTTTAAAAAACTTGAGATGCAATTCACATGACATAAAATTCACCATTTTCAAGTATGCATGATGTTGTAGAACATCATGAGTGAGCTAAATGCTACCGAATTGCATACTTTATCTAGTTCGCATCTAGTTCCAGAAATTTTTCATCTTCCCCAAAAGGAGACCCCGTCCCCATGAGCAGTCACTCCCCATCCCCCACCCCCCCAGCACCTGGTAACCACTGATCTGCTTTCTGCCTCTATGGATTTGCCTGTTCTGGACATTTCATGTAAATAGAGTTATACAATGTGTGGCCTTTTGAGTCTTTTTTTTTTTTCATTTTTGATTATCTGAATTTTCTAACTGTTCCCCTCAGTGATTATAGACTATTTCTGTTAAAAATTGTGTTTTCTTTTTTAAGGAACAGAAACCCATCCCTGCCCCACTTTCCAGCGGGAAGAGGAAGGGACGCCCTGGAAAGTCCTCAGGCTTGGAGCCCTCAGACCAGGATTTGGGTCCGGCACGACTTGGGAGACACCGGGGCCCTCTTCACTGGGATGTCAGATCTTCCCGGCGGGGTCCCCAAGGGTGAGAACAGGCAGCTCAGGGAGGGTAGCATGTCCCCAAGATATACAGCATGTTGGGGTCCAGGCCCTCCTCAGAACCCCTCATGCAGGGATCCTTGGAACGAAGAAATCACGTTGCCTCTTGTGCAGCATGCATCCTTCTGAGCAGACAGCCACCCCAAGGCCCCTAAGGCACCTGACACCCCATCCACCAACTCTGTCACCACACCTGATCCCCAGCCACTCCATGTCACAGGCCTGCCCAGGGTGAGTGGGCCTGCGCCCAGGTCCCAGCTGGCCTTGGACCCACTGGGCCTCAGTGGGTATGAAATGCAGAACCCAGGACAGGCCTGGGAACAAGCCCGCTCTGGGGAAGTATAGAGAAATGTAGGTTCATCTCCACAAGTAGCCACACCTGCTTCCCAGATCCCAGCCTGAGGGGTGTGGGCAGGACCTCTTTCATCGCAGAGTCCTAGGGCCCAAGAGTTTGACACACCTCGGCCATCATATGTGACCCGCTTTGTGACCCCAGGAGTGTCCGCCACCTTCTCTGGGCTTGGTTTCTAAGCAGTCACACTATGTAGAACTCATGATGACAGCCCCAACTCCAGATGGACTTGCTAAATTTAACCTCTGGGGCTAATTTTATCCCTGGCCAGAATCGGGCTGGTTCCCACGGCT
This sequence comes from Rhinolophus ferrumequinum, assembly GCF_004115265.2. Taxonomy (NCBI): domain Eukaryota; kingdom Metazoa; phylum Chordata; class Mammalia; order Chiroptera; family Rhinolophidae; genus Rhinolophus; species Rhinolophus ferrumequinum. Next base: position 51,658,167 of record NC_046301.1, read on the forward strand.
GGGATGGGTTACCCTTGCCCTGATGGGTCCTTGGAGACAGGAGGGGGGCACTAGCCCGGAGGTCCTGGGTGCCAAGATGACTCCGGAAATGCCCCCCACGCCTGGGGTCCCATGGGAACATGGGACTTGGACCTGAGAGTCTGGGCCTGGAAGATCTGATTCCAGCCCCTTCTCAGTTTGGCCCCATTTTAGACAAGGAGATCCCAGCTCGGGCAGGGGTCACATAACAGGGGAATCTCAAGAGCCAGAAGGGCAGAGGGGTCTTTCTGAACTGAGACCCAAAAGTCAAGACAGAAAGTGAGTTCCAGGCAGAAGGAACAGGTGCAAAGGCCCTGAGGAAGGATGAGACACAGCAACAAGGCTGGAGTGAGGAGCTCAGGGGAGAGACCACAGAGGCAGAGCCAGTCTGGGTTCTCTGAGCTGCAGGGAGGGTTATGAGTTTAGGTCTAAGAGTGATGGAGAGCCATGGGAGGGTTTTTGAACAAGAAGGGATAGAGCTCGATTTATCACTGAAAAACTCTTCTGACCCTCAACCCCTCATCTTCAACCAGGAACTAAAGTCATCCCCAGCTTTGTCCCTTGAGGGATCTACCCATTACACAGCTTTGATCATGACTCTCCCTGCTCATGCACTCTCAATGGCTCCTTACTGCCCTCAGGAGAAAACTGCAGTTCCCAGCCTGGCATTCGAGGCCCTGCCTCAATCAGCCCCTGCCCACCTTTCTCTACCTTCAACAAAATGCCTCTGCCTAGAAATCCTTTTGCCCTTTCTTCACCTGGCCAACTCCTATTCACACTTCAAAACCCAGCTCAAAAAATCAATTCCTCCAGGAAGCCCTTCCTTGCCCTCACTCTGGACTCCTACAGCTCCCGTCCTTCCCTTCAATTCTGACCCTGTGGGGCTGGGGATGTATATATCCAGCTCTGTGTCCCCCAGACTAGAAGCCCCTCAGGACCAGACATAGAAGTGGCTGGGTATATTTGGTGAGTGGAGCAGGTCAAGAGAGACATGTCTGAACCCCCTGCTTCCCTCAACAACTTCCTCTCAGACTCCCCCAGGTGACTCTTACCCAGAAATACACGCGCATGCAAATCCAGCCACTGGGTGGACGTGTGTCAGGCCCAGGTGTGAAGGGCCAGCCAAGGAATGCGGGGGTGGAAGGCCCGGGGTGTGCATATATATTTGTACTCACATGCAAATCCCCACCCCAAGCCGCAGACAGACCAGCGGACAGTTCTCCAGATGTTGGTGTGATCGGAACTGCTGGGGGGAGGTGGCACTGCTGAATGTGACGGGCACGAGGGGTGAGGCTGAGGTTTGGGGAAGCTTCTTCTGTGCACACCCCACACAAATGTCCAGCCAGAAAGCAGAGAGCTTGTGGTGTCTGCCCAGCAGAGAGGTAGAAATGGACCCATAGACAGAGAATGGAGCAGGGAAGAAGGGTCAGGAGAAATCCAAGAGGGCATCTCAGAGGAGAAAGCATGTAATTGGCCTCAATGGAGAGGCTGGGTGGGGGCCTGAGCAGAAGGGCAGGGGGTGGACCTTTGAAGCCGAGAGTCCAGCCGCTCCCCACCTCTTTCTTCATCCCCTCATATTTAGCATTTATTAAGTAACAATTGCAGTGCCAACCACTGCAATAAAGACCTCACAAGAAGTAGAAAGTGTAAGTAGACCAATGGCCACAGGAGATTAGCATAGAAAAGTGACTGAGACCTACCATAAAAAGACAATAGGCCCAAATAGCTTTATGGCTGTTTTATGGAACCTCAAAGGACAGGAAAGTGCAAAGGTATTTAAACTAACTCAGACCTGTGAAAACAATGGGGAGTGCCTTACGTTAGGTTTATGAAACTCTCGTCTATCAGAACCCAAGTCCAAAAAGAGAGAAGCATTGATCATGAAAGGGGCAACGTTAGCCAGGGATTTCAAGGAAGACCTCTCTGAACAGAAGACATTTGAGCTGAGATCTCAAGTATGAGACGGAGAGAGCCAAGCAAGGGAAGAGTCAGGGGTGGGAAGATCTGAGGGACGGGTGGTCCTGGCAGGGGAACTGCAAGGGCAAACGTCAGAGTGACCTTGACTTTGGCATTTTGAAAAAAATCAAAGAAGTCTGTATGTCTGGACAGCGTGGCAAGGGGGAGAGTCGAGGAGGGTGGTGGGGAGGATTGTGGAGTGGATCATGTATGTCCCTGTGGGCGACAGTGAAGAGTGTGGGCTTTACTCCGAGGGCAATGGGGAGCCATGGAATGTTTGAGGGCAGGGGAGGGTCAGGATATGATTTTAGAGTTTTAAAAATCCCCTTGCAATCTTACAGTTGCTGGTAGGAGAGAGAGGAGGTAGAGCCACTGTGGAAAACCAGCATCTACTAAAGATGAACATATGTTTACGCTGTGACCCAGGGTTCCCTCTCCTCAGTTTCACCCAAGAGAAATGGACCCATGTTTCACCAAAGACAAGAGAGTTCTCAGCAGCTTCATTCATCACAGCCCCAAACTGCAAACGACCCAGATGCCCTCAATGGGAGAATCGGTAAATGCTTTCTGGTAGATTCTGCAGTGGACGACTACACGGCACAGAGAAAAGATGCACTCCAGTTCCGTGCAACCGCAGGGGAGAAGCTCTCAGACCTAGGCCGATTCAACAGTGCTGGACTCCACCGAGGAGACACGCCATGCGATCCCTGTACATGAAGTTCCAGAACAGGAAAAACTCAGCCACAGTGACAAATGTCAGCACAGGGGTCGCCAGAGTAGGTGCTGTGACAGGGCGGAGGGGGTTGGGGGCTCAGCTCCCTGTCCAGGGTCTGAGTACACAGGTGTGTTCAGTTTGTTCAAATTTGGTAGCCTTGCTCCGATGATTTCTGTGATGTATCTCAACCAAAAGATTTTATTTTTTTTTAAAGCCGCTGCCTGCTTCTGGCTCACAAAGGGAGCAGCGTCTCTCTAGGCAGGGGTGAGGTAACAGGGAGAGGCTGGGGCAAGTGTCCAGGTGGGAGAGGGGGGGCCTGGACTGAGATGGGGCTGCAGATGGGCAGGAGTGCCTGGATCATTTGGCAACTGAGGACGCAGGACACGCTGGTGACGCACGCGCCTCGGGTCGGGAAGGAACCCAGGTTCCCAGGCTTGAGCGTGTGCAGGGAAGCACTGGGGGGATGAAGGAAGATTTTCACGAGCACCTGGAGCCTTATAAACTCTGTACGGTGAGAAGTGTGGTCACTAAGTCAATTGACAAACACCCCTGGGGTCCTTCGGGCCATGCATGTCACCTCCCTGGCCTGGTGAGGCCCCTGAGCCCCCTTAGTGATGGAGACGGGGGGGGGGGGGGGGGGGGGGGGGGGGGGCTGGAAGGAATCCCAGCTTCCCACTGACCCTTCATCCTGGCCTCTCCCCACGGGACTCAGTTTTCTCATCAGTAAATGACAGTGAGAATCCTTCTCCCTCCAGCTGGGGAGGAAAAGGGTGGGGGGACCTGTTGACTTGTCTTCTGGCCTCTGGCAACCCTCTGGCCTTGGAACTGAGGACGCTGAGTCAGCGTACCATGTTGCCAGACCATGGCGACAAGCAGGGGACACACTCGGCAACATCAAGCCCCTATTTCCTCCCCCATAAAATGGGTCACAGAATCGTGGCCTCAAAGGCTTTGCAGCGAGGGTTTGAGAGAAAAGATCTGGAACAAGTCAAGTTCCTCTTCTCGGCTCCCAGTGGGGCTTTAATGGGGGGATGAGTGACAGCACGCTGCCAGACCCGAGCCCAGAAGCCACAGCTTGTTGGGGTACTCAGGCCAGGAGAGGAGGGGAGGAAAGGAGAAGTGAGAGGCAGGTGGGTGGTAGTAGGGGGGGTGAGGGCCCTCAGGGATGAGGCGAAGCAGGGAGGGGCGCGCTCCTGAGCCACTACAGCGAATCACGTCGGTAGACCCGCCTCATGCAACCCAGGCTGTGGTTGCATCACCTGCTCCCCAAGTACCTCATTACTGGCAACAGGAAGAGCCCCTTGGAAAACCGGGACCCCTCCTCTCTCTTGAGGGCTCGAGTGGCTCTGACCCCAGCTGCCGGCGACCCCTCCTGCAGCCAGGGCCCTGGGCCTGCCTTCTCCCTGGTGCCTGGGTGATGTTGTCCCAGGTGGGGGGCACTGTGGGTGATCTGGGGGCTGGCTAAGCCCACAGCGGCCCCTGGAGCTGCACACCTGCCCCTGGGGACAGGATGGGATCCAGCCACACCTCGTGTGTGGCCAAACTTCTCTGGGTCTGAGTTGCTACCCGCAGAAAATGGGGAGTCAGGGGAGCCTTGCTGAGTTTTGGGGGGAAGCTCACAGTAGGTGCTCTGTAGATGCTATTTCCCTCCTTCCTCTGTCACTGGGCCCTGACCTTGGGGTTACTGCTCCTCAACCCCAGGGAGCACTCAGCTCAGAGTGAGGCAGACCCAGGCAGGAGAATTAGGGGGCAGGGAGAAAGCCTATTCCTTATATGGACAAATGGGGGGGTAGGGAGATTCCCTAAACACATGTAGAGCCCCTGAAAATCCACAGGTGCCTAAGACACATGGATCCCCAGAAACATGCATCACCCCCAAACACATGTGGATCCTGCATACAAAAGACACCAAAACCTGCAGCCCAAAATACATACAGAACCCCCCAAACATAGCTCTCCCAAACACACTCAGATCCCCCACATATAGACACATAGAGCCCCCAACACATGCCGATCCCCCAAATGCACACAGACACCCAAATACATGAAGACACCCCTAAACACACCAGTCCTCCCAACAGCATGCAGACCCCCCAGACACACACAGAGCTCCCCAAGCACATGCAGACTCCTCAAATCTAGGCTAGTTCCCCATTACACACAGGCCCAGACACAGGTAGGACCCCATCCCTGCAATGATGTCACCCACCCTCTGGCTTCCTGAAGCAAATGGTCAGCACTCCCCAAGGGAGAGATGGGGCAGAGGTTGGGAGTTGTTACCCACATGCGGCTCTGAATCCCAGAAACCCAGAATGTTCCAGTTCAAGATGACCCTTTTGGGGTCCCTTTATCCATAGCTCCCTCTGGCATCCATGGGGATGCACCCGTTTATATCCATGAGGTCCAATGGGGGACCCTCAGGCCCGCCTCCACAGACCCCTCCTCAGACCTGCACTGGGAGGGCCACTGTGGCTGTGCACTGAGAGGCCAGGGCTGCAGCTGTTGGCCTGGCCAGACCAGGGTTCAAATCCTGGCTCTCCCACACACTCATTGCCTGGCATGCTCTGAGCCTCAGTTTCCCCATTTGTACAATGGGCCTCTGCGAGCTCCGCAGGCACCCATCCCCTTGTCCCTCCTTTTGGGGAGGCCTCATATACCAGCAAATTCCCAGGCCACCTTCTGCCCCTTTCCAGGCACCTGACACACCACCCCCAGACAGCCCTGCCACGCTCCCCAAATCAGGCCTTTGCCCAGGCTGTGCCCTCCCCCTGGAAGGCCCAGGGCTAAGGCGCTGTCCTTCAAGGTCAGGCAGAAACCCCTGTTTCTGGAAGTGCTGGTTTCCCCAGGCAGGAGCCATGCTTCCCTGCGGCGCTTAGCCCTGCTGGGTATTTTTGGTGCTTCTTTGTTTCTGTCTTTGATAATCGTGTCGCCCTATGAGGATGCCCACTCCGTGAGGGCAGGGATGGCCTCCCCCAGACTGGCACAAGTAGGCCCCCACTCACCCTTCCTAAACGAATGGGCAAACAATGGTTTAATACATGGAAGAAACATTGGCAACTGGATTAGTTTTCTTTGAAACACCTCGTGACCCACAAAACAAATTTGAGGCTCCCATCTGGTCCATAGGCTGCCAGTTTGAAACGCCTGCTCTAACGAGCCAACAGCACAACAGCCAATTGGATGGTTTCGTGCTCCTCTCGGGCCAAAGGACAGACCCTCCTAAAGTCCCACTGCCATGTCGGAAGGAACCCATGTCCTGAGGCCCGGCCTGGTGCTCACCTGCCACAGAGGCCAATTTCTGTGTCACGGCCAATGCAGACAGAGGCCCACTGTCCCATCTCCCCTCCCGAGAGGCTGGGGACCCTGATTCCTGGAGCCAGAGAGACTCTACATTCAGAACCCATCCCTGCTGTCCCAGGCAGTTCGGAGCCCAGGGCTACCCAAGGTGCCAGGTGAGGTCCCCAAAGCCACAGTGCAGCTGCAGGAACAGCCCAAGGTTTCCCTGTCTTTGTTCCAGAGAAAGAGCCTCCCATGGGGCCCCAGAAATTCATCCCCCAAGGCCCACGCCTCCCTGCTTGGGAAATTAGCACATCTGTCAGCGCTGGGCAGAAGGGATTGAGCCCATAACCTGGCAGACCCAAGACACTGTCAGCAGGAACCCAAAGATGTGGCCTTGGGGCATCGCTGGTCTCCACCCTCTTACCCCAGAAAGTGTGGGAACCCACCAGATGCTGGGGACATAAGGGCCGGGAGTGAACAGACTCAGCCTGGCCTCCCCCATTGACCAGTCTGACGAGGGAGGTAACAACAGACATAACTGTGCCAGAAACAGAGGTTTTCAAGGAAGAAATTCAACAGAGGGAGGCCGTGGGGAGTGGTAGGGGAAAGAGCTGCTTTGGACAGAGAGATCAGAAGGGGCTTTCTGAAAAGGGGGCACCTCAAGGGTGAGAGGACACCAGCCCTGTAGGGATGTGGGGGAGAGAGTGCCCAGTAGAAGGAATGGCACGTGCAAAGGCCCTGAGGTAGGAAGGTGCTGGGTGGGTTCCAGATGCAGGGGAGGCCAGCATGGCTGGGGTGGGGTGAGTGAGGGGCAGCTGGAGACCAAGAGAGCAGGGAGGCTGCAAGGGGACCGGGAGTCAGGGTGGGAGGGTGGACCATAGAGCAATGGGGAACCAGAGAGGATGTGTGAGCAGGGGAGGGAGTGGTCTGATTCGGGATTTTTCAGCAGACCCAGTGGCTGCCGTGGGGAAAGGTCCTGTCAGAGCGAGGCCAGGACAGCATCCAGTAGGAGACTGTGAGGGCTGTGGGTGTGGAAAGTGGATGAGGCAGGCCTCTGCCCATAGCAGTGGCTCCTTATGCCAACCGGCTTTGAGTACTCCCTTCCAAGTGCCCCACCTGAACCTCAGGTGAACCTGAGCCTGGAGAATGGGACAGCGAAGTGATGGACTTGAGGCCTCCTTGACCCCTGGTAGAGAGTAGGTGGGATGGGCCTGGATGAGGCTCGGTCACAGTATGGATGGCACCTCATGCCCAGGCCCACGCGCCACCTCATTTACACACAGGACCCGCCTGACCCACAGATAGCCCAGTAAAGCAGAGACAGCAGCCCCGTTTGACATAGGAGGAAGCAGGCTTCTTCCTAGGTCCACACGGCAAGACCCCCGGATTCCCATTCAAACCTGGGCTTGTACCCCAGGGTCGTCCTATGGTCACGGAGTCTGGGAAGTGGGCCTGGGCACCACTGGGGTCCAAGACACTTGCTCCTGAGCCTCGGGGTGATGGGGCAGCCTCAAAGCCCCTGAGATACAGACCCAGAGAAGCCCTTTTGGGGGCTCAGAAATGGCACCCTGTGCACCCCATGGGTATTCACATTCTGGGGCTAGAATGAGCTTTCCGACCCTGGGAGCTCAGGCATATGATAAATCATTTCCGAAAAATGTCATCTGTCTCCAGGTACATATATGCCTCAAATCTTCCAGAAGGCCAGAACCCCAAAATGTCTACACTCATTGTATCTGAGTTGGGGTGACAAATTATTTTAATTCCCTTTCTCCTGTTAATTTGCACTTTCCAGATGTCTACCTGGCTGGGTAACGATTGAATGAAATAAAAAATTAGTTGGAGATGGTAAGTATGATGGCGAATAGCTTGTTCAGATCACAGGGTGTCCATGGAGCTCAGAGAGGGGCAGCCATCTGTCTGAGGCCACACAGAGCCAGGAGAGAGGAAGCTGGAGCCCCTCACTCCTGGCTTTTGTTCTCTCGGGGGTCTGAGAAGCTGTCTTGTGCGCTGTTCCTTCTCTGAGGTGCCTGGGTGTCTCTACTTGGCCCCAGTCTTCCCTCCTGCAAAATGAGGACTTCAGACCATATAACCAGCTTCCTGTTCTCCCAGGTGAGACCTTAAATATTTGGAAATTCCATTCCCTGGAGGCCAATATTCACTCCTTAGCCTGACAGGTGGTGGGAGGCAGGCATGGGGAAAAGGGAGGGCGAGGCTGACTTCAAACCCACACATCAGTCCTTCCGAGTCGAAATGCTTTTTTGAACCTAGTTCCTTTACCCCGAGAGTCTGAGAGTTCTTGTACCCAGATGCCAAATGTCCAGAAGTTCTGACCTTCCCCAGTGAGGATTTCTCAGTCAGGCTAGGCAGGAGGCCTGAGCTACTTTGTTTCCCCGAAAATAAGACCTAGCCGGACAATCAGTTCTAATGTGTCTTTTGGAACAAAAATTAATGTAAGATCCGGTATTATATTATATTATATAGACGCGGTCTTATAGTAAAATAAGATACGTCTAATGCGTCTTTTGGAGCAAAAGACTAAAATCCAATGCATCTTTTGGAGCAAAAATTAATATAAGACCTGGTCTCATATTATATGATATAAGATCCGGTCTTTACTATACCCGGTCTTTACTATTTACTATAGTAAAATAAGACCGGGTCTTATATTAATTTTTGCTCCAAAAGATGCATTAGAGCTGATAGTCTGGCTAGGTCTTATTTTTGGGGAAACATGGTATTTCTGACTTCTTGGGTCTGCAGCTGGGGGCTGAGGGTGTCCAAGGACCCCAGTCACTAACTGATGTCTGCAGCCCTGGACCCTGAGAAAGGTGGAGAGAGGGGGACCATGACCGAGAAAGTTAACAGCCACCAGCTTGTCATGTGCTGAGTATTATTGTTCCTGTACCCTTGTCCTAGATGGGGACACTGAGGCACAGGAAAGGTGGTAGCGCGTCCTTTAAGGCAGTTGTGGCCCACCACCCAGGTCTCTGTGCCCACCACATGGGCACCCCGTGGGTCCAGCTGAGGCCCCACACTTGCTGCATGAGGCACAGACCCCACGGGGCAGGTGAGGGTCCCAGCAGTCACAGACATACAAGGGATGGTCATGCCACACACAGGTCTGGGGCTGTAACACACGAGGACACCTGCAGCAAGAAGGCACGGGGTTGTGTACAGGGGCCTCAAGGGCACGCAAAGGGTTGTGCTCCAGGAGTGGAGGACACTGTAGCCCACAGACCAGACACACAGCTCACGCACACTTAACAGGGGCTCATGGCACCACAACTTTGGACACACAACTCCTCCCAAACTGACATCAAAACCCTTAGACACATGCTCCTTCGACACAACCTCTCAGAAACAAAACTCTAGGACTCACAACCCTTCCAACACATCCTGCCCCTCAGCTTCACACCCCTCGGACTCACAATCCCAAGACGCACACCTCGTAGACATACACTCTACAACACCCAGCAGCACACTCAGACCTCCAAACCTAGCTCAGCGCACAGATGACATTCAAAGACACCATACGAGCCTCGTCCCGCCGCGACACAAACCTGCTCTGCCTGTACCCTCGGACGCGCGCGCAAGGAATCGCAGCAGCCGCACAGAGCGCTGGTCGCCCCGCCGCCGCAGGTGCCTACGGAGCGGTAGGCCCCGCCTCCAGAAGCTGATTGGATGGGGCGGTTTCATTTGCATGGAGGGCGTACCCACGGGCCGCGATGGGCGGGTACTTGGGCGTGACTCCGCCTCGCGAGTTCAGGGGCCGGGGACTCGGACGCGAAAGACGCTGAGGTGCGTACAGTGAGCGAGTGGGAACTAGAGAGGAGGCGGAATCAGGCTCGCCAGGCTTCCCCCACCCACACTGGGCGCCCCTGACCCTGTCTCTAACCACTGCCAACCCCAATACTGGACTTACTCCATCCTGAGTGAAATATAACTCTGACCCTAAGGACCCCAGGGGCTGAGCTCTTCTGAAAACAGCACTGACTCTTGCTCTCACCCAAATGGAGAGACTGCAGAAAGGGGCTCTGGGGTGGCCTGTGTGGCCTCGCCCATTGACAGGAGGGTGACAGACCCCTCAGCTGCTGGGCTCCCTCCTCCACTTCAAAGGTCAGCTGGCGGGAGGGCTTCCAGAACTGGCCCCCAGCCCAGACCTCTAAATCCACGTTCTCCCTAGGATCCCAGTGCCACCCAGCGCAGGGCCAGGCCAGAGGGGGGTCAAAGGAGGGTTGTTGAATGAATTAATGTGAAAAGAATTACAGGATGAAGGTGACATTGACCTGGGTGATCCTGCAGAAGCCCGCAGTCTGCAGGAGGTAGAGCGCCAGCGCCACACTCCCCCAGCCCTGTGGGGTCAGGACTGGGCCAGAGGGGTCAAACAGGGCTTCCTAGAAGAGGGGGCTCTTGCACTGGGCCTTGAAGCCCACTGGGAGCAGGGTTTTCCAAGAGGGAACAGCCCCATAAAGGTGCAGGGGAAGAGTGTAGAGTTCTCGGGGTGGGGGAGAGGAGGGAGAGGAAGCCAGGGCAGGAGCAGACAGGCGTGGGAGCCCAGGGAAAAGCTGGAGGATGGCGAGGAGGGGGTTGGGGCGAGTGAAGGGGAGGAGCAGGTGGGCTGCAATGGCTGCCTGGTGTCCACCTTCTCAGAAGACAATAGGGGATGTCTGGACCCCTGGCCTCGGGGGGTGCATGTGGAGATACCATGTGTGGGGGACACTGAGGCAGGGAATAGGCTTCTTCCCACACCTCAGTTTACCCGTGACATGGACAGTTTGGACCCCTAGCCTGGGCACAAGTTTCTCTTTGGACATAAAAACTAGGGTTCACACTGTGTCATAAGGTGGGGATCAGGGGTCCTGCCTCTCCCGCCTCCTTCCACAGGTCTCAGTGTCCAATGCCAGACATTCAGGTGTCCCAAGGACACACTGGGGCCCAGCCTGGTCTGGGGGCTTCTGCCTTGGCTCCAAGGTGCAGAACAAGGCTTGGGTCGTGTGGGAAGTGGCTGGGGAGCCCTAGGCCCCCCAAGGGCTGCTCTGTTTACCTGCAGCCGCCTGCCTGTCTCTGATGCAACAGGCAGGCTCTGGTTACATAAGGGCGGCAGCTGGAGCAGCTCTGGGAGCAGCCAGGGCGTGGGGGGAAAGCTTGACCTGAGCTGAGTTGGCGGGGGCTGCCCCCTATGCCACCCCCACCTTTCCACCATTGGGGCTCCCTCCCATGTTCCTGCCGCCCCTTGTCCCCCATTCTATCTTCTATCGTTCACATCCCATCTCCTATAATGGTCCCTCCTTTTCTGCTCCTATCCTGTATTCTTCCCATCACTGGCTGTGTCACCCTTTGTGGACCCCTGTCCCCCATTAGGACAATCAAGATTCTTGGCCTCAGTCTTCTCAGATGAGGGGACACCCTTAGTTAATGGAGTAAGATGTTGGAGAGTGGAGGGGAGGGTTAGGGGAAGAAGAGGGTGGAGAAGACCAGAGGTGGGGGACTTGGGAAGGGGGCCTGAAGATGGGGGAAGCAGGGGTGGAAGGGTGGTGAGATGGAGAAGCTGCTCGCCCCAAGTCCCCGTCTTGCAGATCCTCTCCCACCATGTCAGCAGGGGAAGGCTTTGAAGGACCCTTCATGGCGAGGACAGTGTGGTCCTGTGGGTAGGGCCTTAGGTCAGAGGACTCTGGGTCCCCACCCCAATTCCAACTCCCACTCACTGTGTGACCTCAGGCCAGTCACGTCATCCCTCTGAGCCTGTTTGCTCATGTGAAAGGTGGGGACAATAGCAGCCTCTCCTTCTGGGGGGGAGCACTTTAAGGTCCACCTCCAATGCCCCCTCCTTCACAAGCCTTCCCTATCCCCCTCCCTTTTGGGGTTCCTTCACCCCTACCCTCCTTCCAGCCCAGCGCGGACCCACAGGTTTCGGGTGTCTGGGTCCACTTCTGTCTTCCCCAGCCTGGCGCCTCCTAGAGGCTGGGCCCAGTGTGTGGCAACGCCAAAGGGGCATCTCCATGGGTTTCCTGAAGCACTGGAGAGCCCGGAAGAGGGTCTGAGTGGTGGAGAGGCATGGGAACCAAGTGTGGGGCATCCGGAGACCTCACTGGGGGATGTGGCAGAGCTAGGAAGGGGCTTCCCAGGGGCAGGACCCTCTAGGGGTACAGAGCAGGCCTGTAACAAAACCAGGACTTGGATCAAGGGATAAGGATGCAAAGCGAAACTGAAGTCCAAATTTTGCCGACCACTGAAGGCCAACCCGGGGCACTGCTGCCCTCTTAGGCCTCTTTTTTCCTCATCCACACAGCTGAAGGAAACTTGGGTAGGGCAGGGGTGGTGGTGGTGGTGAAGCCACACTTCACCAGGGCTGGGATCCTTTCCAGGTAACTCCCACTCTCATGGGTACTAGACTCCTGCTTGAATGCCCTGTGGCACGGGGAGATCACTCTCTCTCTCCCAGCTACACACCTACCTCTGGGGCTCTGCTGGGAGTGAGTCCTACTGAGTTGGAATGCCACACCTTCCACCCCAACAAGAAGGGAAGGCTGCCATTGTGTGTCCAGGAGCACATGGGGGACAGATGCAAGAGCCTGCTGAGTAGTCCAGCCTCCAGGAGCCTTAGTTCTCTCTCTGAAAAATGGGAGTGAAGACATATGGGCTGATGGTCAAATGCGCCCACCAGGATCAGCCAGGACTGCAATGACTGTTAGAGGCTGAGTGCCCAGCCAAGCCTTTGCTTCTTGCGCCCCCTGGCGGCCAGCTGGGACGGGGCGTTCGCCCATCTTGAAAGGGAGAGGTGGCCATGCAAATGAGATGCAAATTATCAGCATCCCCGCGGGCTCTCTGTCTCGGTGTGAGGGATCTGACAACCCATTGTCTGCACAGACCTCTTTGAGAGGGCTATTAGTCTCTGGTGGAGGTTGCGTCCAAGGGCTGCGGGTGATAGGGAGGCCCTGGGGAGGTCTGGGGGCACTCACAGCTGCCCCCCACTACTTCACTGTGCCCTTGGGATATGTACAGTTACTTCACTCACCTTCTCTATCTCATAGGTCTGAGTCCTGGGGCCAGGGCTTGGCCCACAGAGGGCGATAAGTGTTTGCTGGGTAAATGCCTGCCTTGTGGACAACCAGTGGTACTTTCAGAGCAGGTGTGGAGAGTGATTGTGTGGGGGCCGCACACCAGTCAGGGACTCAGTGGGGTGGACCTGAGGCTCAAGCTGAGTTGGCGCAGTGGGGAGGCAGGATGGCAGCACAGAAGTGCCACCCCCCCAATACATCCTAGGAGGGAAGGGAGAGGACTGACCCCCATTTCCTGACAATGGGAAGTGGTTCTTCTTTGGCACCTCCTGTGCCCTAGACCTTCTCCCAGGCCCTCAGGCCCCCTTCACAGCCCTGACTTCCCACCAGGACTCTCGCTAAGCTGCCCCTGGCCCTTGCAACCTCTTCTCCACAACCACCCACAGTGCCAAGGGACATGTGGGGGGTCCTCCCAGAGCAGTGGGCCTGGGACCCACCCTGCTATACCCCAAACCGCGCCATTCTGATCTTCCTGATACATTTATTGTACACTGTGTTGGCACACAACTGGCCTTGGAGCTATACAGACAGTGGGCCATGACCTTCCAGGCCTAGAATTCAAAGGGATCAGTGTGGGCTCTTCTGCAGTCAGCAGAAATAAACTCAAAGAAATGTTGGCAAATACAGTAATTTAGTGACTAGTATCAGGTACAGCTGGATCCAGGAGCCCATGCAATGTTCTCAGGTCCCCTCTTCCATCTGTCCAGCTCAACAACCCCAGTAGGAAGGTACCTTTCCCACACTTCCAACAAAATTCCCAAAGGAGACCTCTAATTGGGTCACATGTCCATCTCAAACCAATCGGTGACCTGGGAGATGGGGGTCCCACGTCCACTCCTGGGAGCCATAAGGCCTGAGCCTGGGGTGGGTGTTTCTGCTTGAGGCAGAATGCAGGCCAGGCAGGCAGGTACATGAATGTCCACCTCAGCTTGTAGAGAAGGTCCAGTCGCCTTCTTTGTCCAGATGGAGAGAGGACCAGAGAGGGCCAGCTCTAGGCCCCCCGTCACACAGCATGTCAGAGGCAGAGCTAGGACTAATCCGGGCAGGAGTCTACCCTCCTCAAGCTGTGTGACCTTGAACAAGTCACTCTACCTCTTGGGGGCTCTCTTTTCCCATCTGTATTTGGGGATGACACCTGCTTTACAGGGCTGTCTGATGAAATATGACCTTTGTAAAGCCCCAGCACATTGCCGAGCACACAGTAGGTGATCAATTGGGATGATCACAGTGGCAGCTATTGGATGCGGGGCCATGGCTGATGTGGGGTAGGAGTCCAGGGGCCAAGTCTTGTCTTGGGACATTCACAGCTGGCCTGGAGGCTCTGGGCGGGAGCGGGAAGACCACACTGGCCACACTTGCTCTGTCTTCAGCCCCTGTTAGGTCCCACAAGATTGTGTCCAAGGGCCCAGCTCTGGTCAGGCTAGGGGGGCAAGGGACGAGGGTCAGGGCAAGGAGGTCTGAGACACCCCCAGGGCTGCAAGGGACGAGGGTCAGGGCAAGGAGGTCTGAGACGCCCCCAGGGCTGCAGGGTCACCCTGATGAGGCAGCACCCGAGGCAGGAGCCTGATAGGGCCTGGGGGGTTGGAGGGTCTGGGTGTGACTCCACACTTCCAGTCACAGGCAGTGACCCCCACCTTGCCTATCTGAGCCTCAGTTTCTTCCTCTGTAAAATGCAGCTGTATACAGGACGCTGAGCAAAGCAGGTGAGGACAGAGGCTGGGGGAAGTTGAAACTTGACCCAGTGAAAGTCAAACAATATGGGGGGAACAGCTTGGGGAAAAGTGGGAATGGAGGCTTTGAGAGGGGCAGTGGGCAGCAATTCTGGGGAGTAGTGGAGCAGTGTGTAGGCACAAAGGTGGGATCAGGAGGAGCACAGAGCATTCTGCTCAGAGGGGGTACAGCACATCATGCAGGGTGTGGGGAGAGCGTCCTTGAGGTGTAGGGGTGGGAGGGCCCAGGGCATGCTATGGGGAGACAGTGGGGGTGTGGAGCCCAGGGATGGCGGGCAACACTGGGCAGGGCACTGGCGTGAGCTGCTGACCCCTCAGCAGCCACTCCTGCCCCAAGCCCTCCAGTATCCCCCAGGCAATCCCACAACCCCCAGGCCCAGAGCTAAGCCTGGCACACAGCAGGTGCCCAATAAGTGCTCTGACTGCGCATGTATGAACTCTGCTCTAGGAGTTGTGGGGTCCCCGTCCATGTGTCCCTAACCCTCAGAGAGGGCCCCCACAGTACAGAGCACCACCACAGCACATGGGCAGGGGCTCAGTAAGTCCCTCAGGCACCTCTGATCGGCTGGGTGTGTCCTGCACGGGCACAAAATCACAACACACCAGGTCTTCTTGGGATCACACTCCTCACATGATCAATCACACCTCCCAGGATGGATGCCCGCCGCTGTCCTCTCCCATCCGGTTCTGGGCCTAGCCGTGTGGCTGGCCTTGACCGATGGGACATGCGCAAATGGGAAGCAAGCAGAGGCTGGATGAGCCCAGTGCACTGAGGCTGCCCTCTTGGTCACCAGCCCCCAGCAGCCCAGGCTGGACTGAAGAGGCCACATGGAAGTTGAGAACCGCCTCCCCCTCCCCCCACACACACACAGCCACCAGCATTGGTCAAGAGCCAGATGTGTGAAGCCGCCTCTGACTATCGCCCCTACGCAGCTCTGGTAAGTGCCACACAAGTGGCTGCCGGCTGATGCCAGCATAATGGCCCAGTTGAGCCCAGCCCGAATCACAGAATCACAGGCAATCAGATTGGAGCTGTAAGCCACTAAGTGTTCGGTGAGTCTGTCACATGGCAGTAGCTGACTGTTCCACCAAGCATTCCCATATACAGCTGCACCCCTTTTGACCCCCGATGAGCCACTTTGACAGAAGGGAAAAACAGAGACCAGAAAGGGGGAGGGACTTGTTCCGAGTCACACAGCAGATCAGCAGTGCAGAGAGGGGTCCAGAGTTGGGTGGTAATCACCGTGCAGGGCGCTGCTTGAGAGGTGCATGGGTAAAGCAAGCAGCTAGCATGTGGCAGGGCAGGGAAATATGGGTTCCCCTCTCTGTCTTGGAGGAGTTCTTGGCATTGGGACAGGGCCTATGGCCTGAATGAGGGGCAGGAAGATGGCAGAGAGAGCACGAGGGAGATGGGCTGACAACGGCCCTGCGCAGCACAGCGCACAAGGTCCCCTCTCTGACCGAGCACCTTCCCCCTGACCAAGCATCCTACAAGCCCAGCACAAAGCCCGAGTGGCTGGACGGCACGTCCCTTCTTGGACAACAAAAGGGTGGGTTAGTTCCGAACACAAAGCACAGGGAGATTGCTGACCCTACTCAGCACTACCCTGGTCAGAGGGGCCAAAGTACCTACAAGTCTCTTCTGGGGTCAGACTGAGGGTGGGGGTGGTTTCCTGGGGCTGCAATAAAACATGTGCAGTGTCCAAGAGGCCAAGGTCAGAGGCCATGAAGACAAGGTCAAAGGCCATCATGCTTGCTTAGCTAGGTTGGAGTGTGTGTTTGGGTCATCCTCCTAGGACCCTTGGCCTAAGCCTTCTGGGCATCCTTTGCAAAAATGGGACTGGCCACCCACTTCAGAGGTCATAGCTGGGATTCACGCAGGGCTGGGGGCTTCAAACCCACAGGGCTTACAAAGAGAGGTGTTAGCAGCACCTGGAGGCGCTACTAGCGTTTTTCAGAAGCACATTGCATTTTCTTTTGCAACAGCAAGCAGGGCATTTGAAAACACTTGGGAAACCATGAGTTCAAAGTAAAAGCTATGGCTTTTTGAGGCCCTACTGTGTGCAGGGCACTGTTCAAGGTGCTTTATAGAGTCAACTCTAGTCCCAATGGCTGTCACCAACCCATAGCAGAGCAGCCAAAATCAGATGGTTGTTTAATGCAAATGAACCCAGATAAACCCATCATGCTACCCACAGAGGGAAGACTGCTGCACCTCCATTTTGACACATTCGCAAGGCTTTTGTTTTTGACAAAAGTGTCTTAGTTCTCAGAAACAGCAACACAGAGGTTTTCTTCTTTCTAAATACCTGGCGGGGGACAGAAGGGCCAGAACCCTAAGCTGTGGGAGCCAGACACATCTCAAGGCAGAGTTATGGGTTACAGCATGTATGTGTTCAAACACGTGTTTATTAAGTTATAATGAAAACAAAGAGTTCCTTCCCCAAAAACTCTCTCCCCAGTGTGCCAGGACTATAAGTGCTTTGCCTTTTTACTCCATCCGGTTCTCGGCTCCAAGTCTCCATCTGCTCTGGGTACCCACCCTGCTGCCCACCTCCACGACCCCCTTCTACCCCCGCTCAACTGCTCCAGCCACACCGGCCTCCAACACACCCCTCCCCAGCCCCAGGGCCTGTGCCCTCACCACTGCCCCACCAGGAACACCACCTTGGCCATTTCCATCGTAAGTCTTTCAGGCCTCTGCTCACACCTCCGCCGTCTCCCTTTTCTCCCCTTTGCACATGTCTGAAATGCTCTGGTCCGTTCCATGTTTACCTGATTGCTGTGTGTCTCCCCATGAGATCAGGGGCACGCCTGTCCTGGTCACCTCTGTGTCCCCAACACCCAGCCCAGGGCCGGACACACAGCAGAGCTCAGGACCCGGGTGCTGAGTGACTGAATTCTCCCACCACAGATGTCAAATGAGAAGAAGCCATTGGACACCATGAGATGAGGAAAGGGAGCTGGCTAAGGAGTAAGAAGCAGCAGTTCCCGGCTGAGTGGCGAAGGTCCTTCCAGTGAGGAGGCTGAGCAACAGGGGTGGGTGGTTGCAGGAGCTACCTGTGGCCCTGGGTGGCGGCATTCATGTGGTCTCGGATGCTGATGGCCTGTTTGAGGAGACCCTCCACACTGCGGAAGTAGACGCTGCTGTCCACAAGGTTCTTCACAGCGCTGAAATGGGAAGATGAATCCAGTCAGTGCCAACCTTTGCCCCTCACGCCAGAGCTCAGCAGGTACCTGGGGGGGATTCTGTAGGCCCCCCTGAGGGCTCATCGTGAGCTTCAAGTTTAGATTTCCCTGCCAAGCCTACAGGACATTATGCAACAGAGAACTCGATGGCAATCCCCACCGCTAGACCATCTAATGTTCTGAAGGAGCTATAAGCATGTAAAGACGGTCTCAGAAATACCTTGCTTTTGGGGCGGCCGGATGGCTCAGTGGGTTAGAGCGCGAGCTCTCAACAACAAGGTTGCTGGTTCAATTCCCGCATGGGATGGTGGGCTGCACCCCCCCGCCCCCCCGCAACTAGACTGAAAACAGCGACTGGACTTGGAGCTCATGGGCCCTGGAGAAACACACTGTTCCCCAATATTCCCCAATAAAAATTAAAAAAAAAAGAAATTCTTGCTTTTCTCTTAGACAACCTCTTCCTGCCTCTAAAGGAAGCTTATCCACTCAACTGGACAGCTCTGGAGGTGAGTTTAGATGGAACCAGAATAACTCATCACGTTAGGGGACACTGCTGCAAAGCTGCGCTCAGCTCTGCTGTTAGCACCACACTAATGAATATCTCATGAAAATGTCCCCTCCGATGGCACTACAGGAAAATATTTACCAAGCCATGCGGGGCCTTGCTAATACCAGAAAAGCGCCTATGCAACGACATCTGCAGTAAAAATGAAAGTGTTGTTTTAAACGCCTTCTCTTTTTTGCCTGAAGGCAAAAAAACCAGTCCCATTTATTATCAGTCTGGGACTTGCTTGAAAATGGCCATGAGATCCAGGGGTAGAGCGTTTGCTGTTACCCGTCTGTTAACTTGCTCATCTTACGCTACCAAGTGCAGTCAGCTTTTCTAGAGTTTGATTGCCCACCTTGATTAAAAACAAAAAACAAAAAAAAACAAAAAAAACAACAACCCTGCTAATATAAGCTCACTATTGAATAGTTTACCTCATTTTAACATCTTTCAATTTTATACCAACCGTTAACACAGCATACAGCATTTCGAAAAATAAAAGCTAAGGGTTCTTCCACTGTCTGCAAAGGAAACATGGTCTTTTAGCATTAGCGAAATTCACATCTCACTAAAGAAAAGCACTCAGAGCTCAGGGGACACTGGCCTCCTGCCTGGCCCAGCTCACGAGGTCCGGTGGAACTTTCTGGAAAATGATAGACACCTACTTTATCCAAAGAAATGACTGCTCAGAACTTGAAATGTGGCTAGAGAGA
This sequence comes from Rhinolophus ferrumequinum, assembly GCF_004115265.2. Classification (NCBI taxonomy): domain Eukaryota; kingdom Metazoa; phylum Chordata; class Mammalia; order Chiroptera; family Rhinolophidae; genus Rhinolophus; species Rhinolophus ferrumequinum. Next base: position 51,677,375 of record NC_046301.1, read on the forward strand.
CGGAGCAGCTGAATACATGTGTCATTTTATTTCATTTTAATGCATTAAAACTTAAGTGTGCAGCCCTGGTGGTCCAGGCTTCTGCACTAGACTCCACAGGTAGAGAGGAACCAGGAGAGAGTAGAGACTTTGACACATTCTTCCTTTAGCTTGGGCCTTGCTGACAAGCTCACGGCTGTCTGAGAGCCAGTCAGCAGCCATGAGAGAGAAACTCCAATTTCTTTTCTACTCTTCCTTGAGCTGAGGAGGGTGTTTGTGGCTGCCATCCTCAGGAAGACGCCATATGTCCAGTTACCTCGTCCCAGTGCACGCGCTAGGACTGCTGATGGTAGAACACTCAGCTTAGTGTCCGGGATCCACATGCCTTCCTCCTCAGGTGGGTTGGGCAGGGCAGGGCTCACAGGACAGCTGGTTGAGATGCCCGTGAATGCCCAGGAGGTGACCCTGGGGCATGATGGGGTTGCCCTGGCCGTGGGGAGGCTGCAGCCCTCACCTGCAGGCATACTCCACTGTGTAGATGGCTCCCTGGCTCTGCTCCTCCCACCGCTGCATGTCAGCCTGTGGGCAACAGGGGGGCTGTCAGCAGTGGGGCTGCCACCTCCATCCTCCCAGCTCTCTGAAATGAAGCACCCGATCACCATAGCCACAGGCGGACCCCCTCTAGCCTCTGACCTTTCTTCCTACAACTCCTCTCCCAAACCAGTCCAGGCTTTCCGTGAACATCTGGCTACCATGCCTTGGGGCCTTTGCACTGACTGTTCCCTCTGCTTGGTATGCCCTTCCCTCCAGTCTTCATACAGCTGCCCCCTTTGCACCATGCAGGTCACAACTGCTCCCCTTTTTCCAAATTTGCCCCACATCTGTCCATGCATAGCCCTAACCTGGCTCGCTGACCACATGCCTCCTTGCTGGTGTCCCAACCTTGACTCTTAACCCAAAAGCTCCTATTCCACCAGCAGGCCCCAGCTCACGATGGGGGGACCATGGGGACACTGGTGGTAGGGGGGCAAGGGGCTCACCTTATGCTGGGCCAGCTCTGGCAGAGAGCGGCGCACATGTTCCTGCAGCCGGTACAGGGCCACAGATGGCTCATTGGCCAGGACGTAGACGCTCTCAGTGAACTTGTCCGTGACTAGGTCCAGGGTCAACAGTGGGAGGTGGAGGGTGGCAGAACAAGGGAGGCGGGGCAGGGCACAGACACAAAGAGACAAAACATAAGACTTCTGATTGCTCAGGCTACCGTGTTTCCCCGAAAATAAGACCTAGCCGGACAATCAGCGCTAATGCATCTTTTGGAGCAAAAATCAATATAAGACCCGGTCTTATTTTACTATAAAACCTGGTCTTATATAAGACCGGGTGTTATATTGATTTTTGCTCCAAAAGACACATTAGCGCTGATTGTCCGGCTAGGTCTTATTTTCGGGGCAAGGGTATGAGTCCAGCCAGAGTGGTGAGGAATGTCTGGTCGCCCCCAGCAGCTGGGTCACCTGTGGCCCAGGTCATGGGTTGAAGGAGATGGTCACAGAAGGTCTCACTCATGATATTGTTAACGCATCCAGTGAATCATGAGCGTTCCCCTCCGAAGCCCACTTCTAGGGGCACCGCTGCTGCTCACTCCCATCCCCTCACACGTCTTTTACCCAGTGAATGACTCTGAGGTTCTTCCTCGGTGCATCAAATAGTTACTGGATCTGAAAGTGCCTGGAAGTGTATATCCCTGGGTGGCCCTCAGCCATGACTAACCATCGAGGGCTATGAAAACCTGTGTCCCTTGCTGTGTGCTGGGACAACTGGGAGGCTTAACTCATCCCCCTGAGTCCTTTGTGGAACCAGGCTGAGACCTCCCTCTGTGGGACTTTATTTGAGGTCACTCTTTGCTCAGCCTCCTCCCCAGCCCTGTCGTGTTCTCCCCTCTCCCCTGGGACTCTCCTGGTAAGTTGATTACACACAAATCTTCATCCCAGGGTCTGCATTCCCAGCCAGCTGAATATCTACACTGTTCATGAGCAGATCCTTCTGGTTCTGCCACAAAACAAAGCCCAAACCTCACCCATTCTTACGACAGCATTGCCCCCACTGGTCCAGGCATGGCCACCTTCCCTGGATGCCAAACTCAGCCCCTCCCTGGTCTCCCTGCTTCCCTTCCTGCCAACAGTCCCATCTCCATGGAACAGATGGTGTGAGCTCCTAATGAATACACCAGATATGTCCTTCCCTTGCTTGAAACCCTCCGATGGCTCCCACCAGCCAGAGAATAAAACCCGCTTTCCTCATCAAGCCCCTAGGGCCCTGTGTGTTCTGCCTGCTGGTGACCTTCCTGCTCTCTTTGCCCTCTGCTCAGGCACAATGGCCTCTTGGCTGTTCCTTGGACACTCCCAGCACTGTCCAAAAGAACTTTCTGAGATGACTGAAAGGCTCTATACACTGTCCAGTATGGTAGCCACTAGCCACAAGCAGCTACTGGGCATGTGAAATGTGAGTAATGTAACTCAGAAACCGAAACTTTAATTTCACCTAATTTTAATTCATTGAAATACCAATAAATACTATGAGCAGTAGCTACCGTACAGCAGCACAGCTCTGAACACTTTGCCACCTGAGGGCCTTTGCATCGGTTGTTCCCACCACTGACATGCCCTTCTCCCACTGGCTTCTCTTCAATCCCTCATGTCTCAGCTGAAATGTCACCTCCTGGGCAAAGCCTTCTGTGATCACCAAGCTTAATCAGATGTCTCTTCCATCTCATTCTCAACTTCAGCACCTTGTGCATTTCTCTTATACTTAAAACTCTCATTCTTTATTAGGTTACGTGTTCACAGAAAAAAAATTCAAGCTTAGATTCGTGAAGGCAGGGGTTTCTCGGAGCCTCAGTTTCCTCATCTGTAAAAATGCAGTAATAGGACCTACCATGAGGTTTGCTACAGAGATGGACCTCTTGCTACTGCCCAGGGCAGTGTGGTTGGCTAGAAAGAGAATGCTGCTGTGTCTGGCAGTCAAGGGAGGTTGCCCGTAAGTCTGTCCAGTGAATCCATCCCGCTCACCCGCCCAGCCTGCCATCTTCAAACTGTGTGTCCTTTTATTTACCATTTGGCCTCCCCATTTTGATAATTAGCATAGTGATAGTTTACACATCGGTGTTGTTACAAAGGAGGTGGAATTAAATGTACTTAAATACCTTCTAACTCATTAACTAGGAATAGCATGTGTATTACATAACAAAAAACTTCATGATTTAAAAAGTTTGTGGCATTTTGTAATTTGTAACTATGTGATTTACAGATAGTTGATAAGCCAAGGTAAGCATACACAGATGCGCAAATCTACAAGGCAACAATACACACGACTGCCACGCCCCAAGCGTTCTTCCAAAGCATCACAACTATCAGGCCACTGAATTCTCACAGCCCTATGGAGGAAGGGAGGGAGACTACTGTATTCCCCATTTTACAGATAACAAAACCGAGGCACAGAGACTTTCTAAAGGTTTCAAGACTATTTAGCGGCCCAGCCAGGATTCGATAGAAATTCAATCTCTGCCCCTCACGCTCCCTCCCCGCGTCTTTGCCCCCTCCCGCCCTCTGTCAGTTCGCCTCTCCGCGAGTTCCTAGGCCTTCCATCCAGTCCCGGGCCCCGCATTACCTTTCTTCCCCTTGAGTTGCATCTCCGGTTCCTCCATAGCGACTACGGCCTATCGAACCCGAGAACCGGAACTGGAAGTCTGGGCCTGAGTACGGCTGCCTAAACCTTCCCCGCGAAACCGGACGCGGCCGTTCTCCAGTTCTGGCATTAATTGGTTCGGCCTCCTAGCTCCGTCTACCCAGACAGGAGGGGGGCCGTGAGTGAGAAACTAGGGAAGGAGGAACACCAGGAGGCGGGTGAGGAGGGGGCAGGGAACCTTGAAGCTCCAGGAGGGACACGGAGGAGTGAGGGGCAAGGGCGCCCTCCCTTCTCGAAACCCTCTTTCCGGGGGCGGACGAATTGGGTTTCACCGTCCATATAAACACTCCATACACCGTCCACTTCGGGCCATATAAACGGCTTCTTTGTACTCCCCTGCTGCCATCAAATCCCTGCACATGCTCATGAGCCCACAGGACAGTAGAGGGGACATTGTTATGGATGGGGGAGGTAAGGCTGTCGCTCCTTTAAATCTCGGACGCCCCGCCTGCTTCCCCCCTGACTCTGATTGTAGAAAGTCCCGCCCACCCACCTGAAACTGGAGCCTATTGGCTCCCTGTGGAAAAACCTGTGGGCGGAGCTGGGGGAGGGTCAGGGAAGTCCGGAGAACTGCAGTCTGACCCTGCTGTACTCTCTCCTGAGCTTCGGGAACTGGAACGCGCAGGCGCAAAAGCACTGCTCGGCCTCCACGGTAACCACGCCCCTCCCCCAAGCCTTAAAGGGCCAGAAGCAGCTCCTACAGCGCCAGCCCTTCCGCGCTTTTGGGAGGCGGGGGTGCGCAAGCGCTGTGGGGGAGCGCTGGGGTGGGGGTAGCGGTCGCGTATCAAGTTGCTCTCTGTCCCGACAGAAGAAGCCAGGGCGCTGAGGGTCCAGACTCCAGCTGGCTCCCCCCTACATCAACTGGAGGAGAAAAGTTTGTGAATTGGGCCCCCAAGTTTTGGGGGACCCGGGCTTGCGGCGTGAGGTGACAGAGGAGGCTCGTTCGAGGTGAGTGAACCTCCTGAATTGGTTTGGACGGGCGGTGGGATGGGACCAATTACATCTTTGTTGAGTCCTCAGTCATTCAGGGGATACCCTCCAAAGCATAACCACAGGGAATGTTTATTAAGCTCTGCCAGTATATCAGGTCCCCTGCTCAGCTATTTACAGACGTGACTTCTTTTAGACCTCATTTTCCCGTTATTAATGAGGAAACTGAGGTACAGTGAAGTTAAGTCATGTGTCCAAGTTCTCACAGCCTGTAAGTGGAAGAATTCAAACCTAGAGAGCTGACTTCAGAGACAGGGCTTTAGGCAATGCCTGTTGTACGTGGTGGGGAGGAGTGGGCCTGACAAGCAGTTGGACTCTTGTTTAATTGCCCTGGTGAGCCCGCGTTTACCCACCCTCACTGTGTAAGGCTAGGTATGCAGTTGGTGCCTACTTAATAAGAGTTGTTGATAACTATTGTCATCTCTCCCCTTTTGGCACCTTCACCAGCTTCTCCCATGGAGCCTACCCAGCCTACAGAAGAACTCAGCTTGACCCAGCAGCCCTCCACCCCAGAATTTGGGGACCCTGAAGACCCGGGTGATGAGATCCTTGATGGCTCAGACACAGTGGTGCTCAGTCTCTTCCCCTGCACTCCGGAGCCTGGGAATCCTGAGCCGGAGGCTGGTGCCTCCTCACCTCAGGGTAGGTACTTCCCCTGGGCTTGGCCTCTGGGATACAAGGACAGTGGAATGCCAGGCCCAAGATGGCACGTCTGGCTTTATGTCCCACCACCTAGACGTGTCTTCTGCTCCACCCAGGGAGGGACTGCTTATTTGTTTTTATTGTAAAGTCCACATAACATGAAAGTTACCATTTTAACTAGAATTGTTTATAATTCAGTAGCAGTAAGTACATTCATAGTGATGTGTAACCCCACCCTGTATCTGTACTTATAGAACTTTCCCATCACCCAAAAAGGGGACTCCCCCCGGGCCTCTCTCAGGGACCTGGGGCACAATTTCCACATGAGCAGGAGGATCCCGAAGCCACCAACCACTTAGGAGAGGGCCTCACCCCATACCTTACTTAACATCTCTGGTGACAAGGGCCCAGGACCCGTTCAGTGTACTCCAACAGTTGCCTTTTCTGAAGAGCAACAGGGTCCCCAAATTCTTCAAGTTTTCAGAGACTTATTTGCGCCTATGGGGATGTCTCCGGACCAGCCAGTAGGTCCTGCAACTTCCAGCTTCTCAGGGCTCAGCCATGGGAGCATCAGTGGAGAGGATGGGGGAGTCCCACAGTGCCTTTGGTCGCTCCACGTCTCCAGGGTCTGGCTTGAAGGCCCCGAAACATACCAAGGGGAAATGAAGGCCCTTCCTCTCTCCCAGCAGGCAGCTCCCTGAAGCACTCCACAACACTCACCAACCGGCAACGGGGGAACGAAGTCTCGGCCCTGCCAGCCACCCTGGACTGTGAGTGGCCCCCATCCCCAAGTGGGGGAGGGGAAGCAGGGTGGCAGGGCTGAGATGTGCAACTTGGGATGGGGTAAACTGAGGTACAGAGCAAGGATAAGATGGTTGAAGACTCTACGTCTCTCTGGCCCCAGCCCTGTCCATCCACCAGCTTGCAGCCCAGGGGGAACTGAGCCAGCTGAAGGAGCATCTGAGGAAAGGTGTGCCCATACCCGTGCACTGGGGTATCTGTGCTTGTCTAACCTCGTGTGCTGGTGTGTCCATGTGCGTGCTGACGCGACCTGTGAGTGTCCACGTGTCCCGCTCCACGCTTGTGTACAGCGTGGTCACGGATGTATATACACATGTGCTTCCCCCACCCCACTCTCATCTGATCCCAGCCGACGGCCCCTTCCCCACTCCCCTGGCGTCGTGGGAAGTGGGCAGGGGAGCAGTCCAGTGCTATCACCCCTTCCTGCCAGGTGACAACCTCATCAACAAGCCAGATGAGCGCGGCTTCACCCCCCTCATCTGGGCCTCAGCCTTTGGAGAGATTGAAACCGTCCGCTTCTTGCTCGAGTGGGTGCGTCCCTGCCCAGTGGGGACTTCTGGGGACTTGAGGGTGGGCCGGGGGCCTGGCTGAGTCTGCTGGTCCTGTGTATCTGTAAGATTGGACTGCTGGGGGGACCCCAGGATTCCAGGAGATACTCCCACCCCTCCTCACCGCTCCCTCTGCTTCTCCCAGGGTGCGGACCCCCACATCCTGGCCAAGGAGCGGGAGAGCGCCCTGTCACTAGCCAGCACAGGCGGCTACACGGACATCGTGGGGCTGCTGCTCGAGCGTGACGTGGACATCAACATCTATGACTGGGTGAGGCAACGCCGCACAGACTTCCAGGCCTCCTCTGAGTGCTCAGAACACAAGACAGATTCATCCCGAGCCTCACAGAACTCCCAGCTTGGGGGTGGGGGGTGAGCAGCCAAGGCAGCCTGCACAGCCAAGGGAGGTCACGGAGGGCTTCCTGGAAGAAGGGGCCCCTACGCTATGACCCAAAGGAGGAGCTAGGCAGGCCAGACGACAAGCAGGAGGAAGAACCACGTTAAATTGGAGGGCGCAGGGCGGTGTGAGAATCCAGAAGATAGTGCTAGCTATCCCTGCTCCTTGCCCCCGACAGAATGGAGGAACGCCACTGCTGTACGCTGTGCGCGGGAACCATGTGAAGTGCGTGGAGGCCTTGCTGGGTGAGTGGGAATGGAGACTGGCCTTGGAAACCCCAAAGCCCTAGTGCTGCTGCAGGAACCCTGAGGGCCAGGGAGGGATCAGAGCTCTGCTTGAACAGATCTTAGGAAGGGTGGTCACTGCCTGCTTTTCCCAGAGGGTTGATCAGAAGGTGGTGGGACAGCACAGGGGTCTGGCTTCAGGGACCCTGGAGGTGGGGGTTCTGTTGGCCACATTCTCAGGAGAGCTCAAGTTCTCATCCAAGGCCACATGGGCATCCAGCAGACCTGGGGCTGCATCATTGGGGGTCACTGGACCTCCCGAGTCCTGTGCCCCATTCAGGGCTCCCGGCCCTTAGGGCGAACACCCCCTGCAGCACCTGCTATGCTTCACAGCCCGAGGAGCTGATCTCACCACTGAGGCTGACTCTGGCTACACCCCAATGGACCTCGCCGTGGCTCTGGGATACCGGAAAGGTCAGCCTCAGACGCGTGGGGTAGACAGTGCTGTAGGTGGGGTGACCACAGAGGGTCCTTGGAACATCCCTCTCAGATGTCAGGTGCTGGTAGCAAGAGTTCGCATTAGCAGACATCGAGTGCCACTGTGTATCTAGCCAGGGCACATGCTAGGCCTGACTCTTGGAGGCTCCAGGGGTACTGAGGGTGGGTGTGTCAGTGAGTGGGGCCTTGATGGGGGACACTCAGGCACAGAGAGGCCCAAAAGAGGCCCTGACCCCACATCAGGATGGATGGGGGTCAGGGAGGGCTTCCTAGGGACCCAAGGGGAGGGAGGGTGGTCCAGGCTGGAGGAATAGCACATGAAGAGGCTTGGCAGGGTGAGGGTGCCCAAAGGGAGGGGGCCAGGTCACAGTGCAGTGAGCTCTGAAGGCCATCGTCTCTGAGACAGGAGGTGGGCATGAGCAGAGGCCATAAGCAGACCCCAGTTTTACTCCCCACTTCCCCTTTGGCTTCCCCACCCATAAAACAGGGAGATCCTAACAAAACCGCCCCCCTGGCGTCATGGCAGGGATTGAAGGCTCGGGAAATACCCCTCCTTGTTTCAAGGAATCATACTGTATTTGGGACAGAAAATCAATCCTCACAGCCCCTCTTGTTCTTTCCTAAACATCACAATTTGTCAATTTTGTTGGGTAAGGAATATTTTCATGATGTCAAAAAGCCTTCAAAAATGCATTTTTACAAACTTAGGGGAAACTGAGGTTCCTGGGATGGGGGCCTCAGTCTTCCCAACTGTGGCCTGAGAGAGGGGCATGGATTTCCCTTTGTATGAAATGGGTCCTCCATCCAGGTACCAGGGTGGGGTTCATCCCCCGACGGGAGGGTGCAGTCCTCAGGGCAGCACCTCCCCAGCTCAGCCTGCGACGGGAAGGTGCCGGTGGGCGTCTGCCTCTGCAGCCCGCACTCCCTTCATAGCCCACCTTGTCCTGTTTCCAGTGCAACAGGTGATCGAGAACCACATCCTGAAACTCTTCCAGAGCAACCTGGTGCCCACCGATCCCGAGTGAACGCCACCTGCCCCCAGGGACTCAGACACTCAGGGAACAAAACGGTTGACCCAGAGCTGGGAAAACCCAGAACTGGCTTCAAAGGCAGCTCCTGGACAGATGGTGGGAGGGAGCCCTTCCCAAAAGAAACCAATAAACCTTCTGTGCAGAACGTAAAGGACTTTGCTGTGCTTTTTGGAGGGCTCCTAGAGGAGGCAGCCGCTCAGCGGCCTCACACCTTCTCCCCCAGCACCCGCAGGTGGTAGATGACCACACGGCCAAAAAAGTCAGTGGCATCCTCAAACGTCACCTTCAGCCGGTCCACCTCGGCAGCTGGCACGGAAAAGGTGTGAGCACAGCAGTCAAGGAAAACAGGTGGCTTGTTGTTTCCTATCCACCAGCCCCCACCCAGTCCCGATTCCGACACCACCCTGCACACGGTGGACCCCTCTGAGACTCACACAAAACAGGTTATCATCAGCACATTTCACAGATGAAGCAATACAGGCCCAGGGGCCACTTGCTCAAGGTCACCACAGGGCCTGCAGCTTTCAGAGGCACAGACCCCCCTGAGGCCTGGGCAGGATATCTGAAGCGAGTTGTTGTCGTCAGGGTAGAAATCCACAATCTTGTTGAAAGCCTCACTCCCCTGGGAACCTGCAGCAGGGAAAGGGGCAGGCTGTGAGGCCGGGATGCCTCCTCCAACCCCCAGCTTTCCAGGGCCTTCCAGTACCTTCCAGGCAGCCCCTGCGACTGGAGAAGCCTCCCTGGAACTGGATCTGCAGCTGGGAGACACGGATGCGCTGGGGAAACTCTAGTATCACCCACTGACAGGGACCCTGGAAGCAGACAAGAAAACAGGCCACAGACACTCCAGGCTCAAAGCCATGCTATTCCCTTCTCTCTCACCCAGTCCTTTAGTCGGGGGAGGATTCAGCACGTTCTTCCTGGCCAACCCAACTGCCCAGCTAAGGTGCCCAAAGTTCTCAAGGCACCCTGGACCCCTGAATCTGATTCACACGAGGTAGGTGCCTCACCTGGTCCGAGTTCCAGCACGTTTCTTCGTTCTGGTCGAACAGATGCTTCTTTCCAAACTGCCGGGTGTTACGATTCAAAACCGAACTCACCCTGGAGACACCAGAATCAGGGCGAGGAGAGGAGCTGGGCTTAGCACCGAGGGCCGGCCCATCACCGGGTCCTCCCCCTCCTCACCCCTCCACAAGCCCCCAGCTCCGTCCACCGAGGGCTCAACCCCAGGCAGAGGGTTCCGCCACTACTCCTCACCCCCACCAGGCTCTCACCTGCTCACGGTCTCTGCACAAACCAAAGAGTGGGTCATCTCAGCTCCACAAGGCCTCTTAGGGCTGAAAGTTAGGGTTCGAATCCCGGCGCCAACGCAGCCCCAGCAGAACGACTTTGTCCCCGCGCCTCTGAGTCTGCACGTCCTCACCTGCAACCCGGACCAGAACCGTCACTGCCCCGCCCACTCCAGTCTTGATCACCCCCTTGCAGGAAAAAATTGGAGGTTTCAGGGAAACTGCCAATAACCCGAGGCCAGGCCTTTCACAGCGAGTCCAAGGAAGGGAAACAGGTTTCCTATGGCTCCGGGGTTGGGTCGCTACAGCTCCGAGCCTCAGTTTCTCTGCGAACAGAGAACCAAAACCTGTACCCGGAACCGCGTGGACACCGCACAGGCGCAATGTAACTCAGGCCGCACCGCCTTCGCTCCCGGGGCGGGGTTTGACTTGCGCTCCGCCCTCCGCTCGCGCCTCTTAAAGGGCCTGCGGCCAGCGATTGAGTTTTCCTCGATGTTGGTGGAAGAAGGCTAGCACCTGGAAGCAACTGTGTGCCGACTGTGTGCGGAGCTCTGTCTTTTGGTGCCCGAAGGTATAGAGCACTGGTTTTGGAGACCGAGAGACTTCTTATAAAGACGTCTTCCTATCTAGGGAAGGCTGCAGATTCCATCTCCTAACTGCTAATGCTACCTGGGAACCCCTGCCCCTTACTGCCTCCTGGAAGCCAACGGAAGAGGTCACAATATTGCAAGTACAGGCAATTTTCATCAGCCTCGCGTGTCCTGGCTGGGACACAGGAGGCCGGGCCTCCAAATCTGCCTTGCCGGTAAATGCTACCTGGGACAGGCTTATTACAGAAGGGGGCACGTGAAATTGGTTTTGAAGGATGAACAGGAATTTGCTAAAACAGATTACCCAAAGCCTCAGATTTAGTTCATTGACTGAACAACTCCAGCCACTCCTTACTGCCCAGCTCTGTGCTAGGTGATGCTGGGGACTGTGAGAGTCCCCAGTTCCAGCCCCATACCTGAGGAGCCCCCAATCTGAGTAATACAGAACTAGACACACCCACACACACTCCCAACCCTATGGGGAAAGGGCTGAGCCAGGGGGAGACATGGTGCTGGGGGAGCAGGGGCTACTTGGAGGGAGGGCTTCCTGGGAGAGGGAATATTGTGCATACACCTTAATGAGTGGGTAGGAATTCACCAGAGTGAGAAAATCTGGGGGTTGGGGTGGGGTGGAGGGGAGTCCAAGCAGGGAGAACAGCATAAGCGAAGGTCTAGCTGGGTGAATCTGAATAAAATATGTGGAGCCAGATCCTGCTGGGCCTGGGGCAGTCACAGAAGGTGCTTGAGAAAGGGTGGGACATCATTCGATCTGCATGAATGGAGGGTTCTGAGACAGATCAGCCACTGGCAGGAGGCTGTGGTTCTTGGCCTGAGATGAATGGTCTGGGAACCAGCCCCTTTCTTCAAGGACTGGGGGAATGGTCCTTCTGGCATCCTAGTAGTGTCTGCTCAAGCCCACTCCAGGAGGGGGTGCTGCCTGGGAAACTGGGACACTAGCGAAAGGGCCGCCGCATCAGGCCCTGCCTGCTAGGACTTCCTGCATTCAGTCATGGCCTGCTGCCATCCAGACCTGGCTCTGCTGGTCTCAGGGCTGGGGTTGGACATGGCAGAAAACATCTCCTTCCGCCCAGAGGAAGTTAGGAAGAGCATGGACCCTGGAGGGCCCAGATCCCGCTCAAATCCTGGCTGGGCCACTCACTGACTGTGTGTGTTCTTGGACAAGCATGTGGACCTCTGTGCCTCGGTTTCTTCATCTATGAAATGGAATTCTATTTCTAGAACTGCTGGAGAATTCAGTGGGCTCTTCGGGTTGACACATGACAACAGTGCCGACCTTTGCTGAGATCCCACCTTGTGTTTAACTTAAAGCTACATTTTTGTCTCCATACACAGCTTGTTAAACATGCTGTGCTGGTCTGTGTTACCTCCATTTTACAGCTGAGGGTACATCCACTCGTCCAAGGTTCTCCAAGAAGGATATGCTTGCCCTAGGATACCCCCCACACTACTCCTGGTCTTGGAATGGAGCCACTTTGCCCACTGGGATGGGGCCAACTCGTACCTTCTTCCCGCCTCCTCACCCCACTGGCGCCTGGGCATGAAAGAGCCTCCTGTTTCTCCAAGGAATTACCAGTTCTAAGCTCCCAGCAGCGCAGCCAAAAGTGGTCCATTCATTTCCCTGAGTGAGGAGAGACTGGGCAATCTCTTTCCCCTCACCCCAGGGGATGAAGTAGAGAGGGCACTTTAGAAGAACCAGGAGCTGCAGTGCTGGTTCACTGAGGGAAACAGAGGCACAGAAAAGCAAAGTCATTTGGCTAAAGTCACCCAGGGGAGCCAGGATTCAAACCCCAATCTGACTCAGATGTTCTCTCCACTGGGCTCAGTTCTGTATTTTACAGAAGAGGAAATGGAGGCTCAGAGAAGGATTTGCTGAAGTCACACAGCAAGTATGGGTCAGCAGGGACTCTCTCTGGCACCCATGGCAGAAAACAGGTCCCACTTCCCATAAGTTTGTCATCCTAGAGTATGGCAGGGAAAGGGCCTCAGATAGCTTTAAGCCTTGGTTTCCACCCAGGGAATAGGTATAATGGTTGTTCTGGCAGGGTTCATGCGTGGGTAAGTAGGGGTGACAGTGGGAGTGGGAGGGGTGGCCAGGCATGAAGGGACTGGGGTGAGCTCATGTGTGAACACCCTGGGCCACAAGCAGGTATGTTGAGTGGTGAGTGGGAGTGTGCCTCTGGGAGGACCATATGTTTCTGTGTTGGTGACATGATGCCAGGTGATCATGGATCGGTGCTGGCTGTCTGTAGGTATGCCCATGGCTGGAAATGTGGCTGAGTATGAACAACCTGGGGCAAATGTGGGCTATTTGTGGCCGCCGGGAAGGCTGAGGTATGGTGGATGTGAACAGTGGGGAATGTGTTTGAGGGTGAAGGGACTCTAGGTATGGCTGGACTCACAGCTGTGCATTTGGCTGTGCAGCAGGCAGGACTTGTGTAGGGCCAGGTGAGGTTGTGTGTGGACTGTGTGACTGGCCTTGCCAGGTGTGATTGTGTATAGGCCCCCTGTGCAGTCACTGAGCGTCTGGAATGTGACTGTGTCAGTGGTTGCTGGTGATATTGTGGATGATAGATGTGAATCAGATTGCATGTGCCACGTCTGTGTGTCAACTTGGGTATGTTTAGAGGCACGTTAGGGACACTGTCCACCCAAGATGCAGTTCTGGAGGGTCCAGCCTTCCACTCCTGTTCTGGCCCACCAACCGCCTCCACTGCTCCCTCCCCCCAACTCAGCAGCCCCTGGCCTGGGCCCCAGTGTGGGGGAGACAGAGAAGGCACTCAGGGCTGAGGGGTGGCTCACCCAATCCCAGTGCAGGCCTATAAATAGAATAGCTCTTTGAGCCCAGCAGATTCCCAGGCAAGGTTGCCTCATTCAAGCCCCCGGCAACAGCCCGCCCCCGGGCCCCAGGCCAGCCCCTCTAAGCTCAGCCCTGGCACCAGCCAGAGGCGCCAGAGGGTGGGAAGGAGGGGTAGTGGAGGGGTAGGGGGTGTTGGGGGTGGGGGACATATTGGCTGTTAGACCACAGACCTGGGCTCCCACTTGACCCCTACCCATACTGTACAACTGTGGTTCGTCTCCCTGAGCCTCAGTTTCCCCAGCTGGAACATGGGCAGCAGCATGATAGCAGTCCCCATCTTGCGTGTTTACTTTCTATCTCATTCCCCAGCAGCCCTGTACAGTAGGGACTCTTAATTATCCCTATTTGAGACGGGAACTAAGGCACGGAAAGACAAAATGGCTGGCGCAGTCACTCTGTTAGGGCAGGTGGACAGGGGTTTGAACACTGGACTTGTGGAGGCCAAGTTGCCAGCTCCCACGCACATCACAAGACCACATCCAGACCCCCCTTCCCCACCGCACCCCATTACAACACCAGTCTATCACGTGCAGACGCTCACATCAGTGTGGTTTCTAAACTCTTTCCCTCCTCTGCGATAAGGAGTGGGACAGTAAGCAAAGCTCCCCGGTGTGTCACGTTGGCCCCTAGGGCCACCACTCACCCCCCCCCACCTCAGACCAACAGGAGAATCCACACGTCTGGACACCTGGGCAACCTTGCTTCCCTGGGGGTTTCCTTCATCCCTCACTCATTCCCACCCTTTTTGGTAATTTTGCTAAAACCATCTCGTCCCCTGTTTATCTGTCCCCCCTCCAGACTGAGACCTACCCTCAGAGATATACACACAGACACACACACGTGCAGGACCCAGGGTGGACGCACAGACCCTCCGGCCAGCGAAGCCCATTCTCTGCACGGAGAGACCAGGACTATGGGAAGGAAAGTGGGGGAAGGGGCTGGCCTCTCTAAGCTTTTGTCCCCCCTCATTTCCATTTTTCATTATAGTAAAATACACAGAACATAAAATTTACCATTTTAAAGTGTACAATGCAGTGGCATTAAGTATATTCACAGTATTGTGCAACCATCACCACTCTCTCGTTCAGGAACATTTTCATCGCTCCAAAAGGGTACATCCATTAGGAGTCACTCCGCATCCCTCCTCTCCCAGACCTCACCCGTCCCCGCCAACCACTAATCTACTTTCTGTCTATAGATCTGCCTGTTCTGGACATTTCATATGAATGGAATCATACATGTGGCTTTTGTACCTGATTTCTCTCACTCATCATGATGTTTTCAAGGTTCACCCACATTGTAGCATGTGTCAGTGCTTCATTCCTTTTTATGGCTGAGTAATACTCCGTTGCATGGATCTAGGCTTTTTAAGATTGGGGTCTCCCTGCCAAAATACACATGCCCCCTGCCCAAAGCAAAAGTATTCCTGTGACGACAGTACCTGGTCCTCAGCAGGCACTCCATGAATGCGGATTAGGCAAAGGAATGAGTGAATGGTACATTTGGCTGGAGCTGGTGTGAAAGCAGCTGTAGGATGTGACACATCTAGGCTCCCACCGGGTGAGTCTCTTTCCAGCTGTGCCACCAGGGATCTTCCTATCCTCTGAGCCTCAGCTTCCTCTCTAAACGGAATAAAACAGTAACTGTATCCAAAACTGCTTCAAGCGTGAATCCTGGAGAGTCAGGCAGGCCGGAGTTGGAACCCCAGCTCTGCCCTCACCCTCTGCATGACTTTGGGAGCGACTTTGTCTCCCTGGGGCTCAGTTTCCCCATCTGTAAGATGGGGTAGGTCCCACCATGGGGTGTTCTGGGGACATTTAACGTGGCTCCTGGGAGGAAGTGAATGGGGGGATGTCAGGCACAGTCTTCCCCTGGATGGGGTGAGCGGTCAAAGGAGTGGGGAGGGGGTTTTAAGCAGCGGGGGGGGGGGACCCACCCTCCAGGAGCCGGAGGCCTCCGACTGGCAGGGGCGCATGCGCAAAGCGGCTCCGCGTCCCCTTTATAAGCACTGAGGCGGCGCTGGGGCTAGAGGAGCGCGGGGCGCAGGGGCTGGACCCGGTGCTGAGCGAGCCGAGCTAATCGTCCTTTGTGCCAACGCACCCCAGGATGCGTCCGAGCTAGGAGCCAGGTGGGGGTCCGTTGTGAGGAAGCGGCAGCGTTGGGAGAGACGTCCTCGGCACTAGAGACAGAGCCTGGGATTGTTGGGGGGGGGGCCTGGGATCGGAGAGATACCCCCAGAATTAGGAGGGGGCTACGAGGGGGAGGGGAGCCCCGGGTTGGGGAGGGAACGCAAACTAGGAGGCGGCTTGGGAATGTCAGGGCATTCGGATTTGGGGGCAAGGTTGTTTGGAGAATGCAGAGAGGACCCCACGGTGGGGAAGGGGCTGGGCTGGGGGTGGGTCTCAGAATTAGGGAGGGGGCACTGGGAACCAAGGCCAGGGGAGGGGCACCCCGAGTTTAGAAAGAAGGGGACACCCAGATGCTGTATGGAGACTCTGGGACAGGGGACCTCAGTGTCTGAGCTGAGACACCCCAGGATTTTAAGTGGGGATTCCCAATTTGCAGATGAATGGAGGATGCTATGCTGGACTGCAGTGGGAGGGGGCCCCTAGACCAGCCTGACCCAATGGAAGGGGGTCTGCACTGAGAATGAACGGGCCATGTTGAAGGGGCGTTCTGTGGTCTCCCTGTCCTTTTGGTCACCACATCCTTACTCAGGGAGGAGGCTCTGAGGGTTCCATCCCAAGGTGGTGCCTGTTATTCCTTCAGACCTGGAGTTGGGGTGCTGTCCCTTCTCCCAGGGAACACATTGGGTCTCCCAGGTGAATGCTGGGTCGGAGCCCCCTAAAGCACCAGTTGTGGAGCTCCAGGACCTGTGAGGGGCACCAGTCCAAAGAGGGGGCCGCCATAAGCACCTCCACATCTGACCGTGTTCTCACTGTGAGACACAGACCTTTGCCTCACTCCTTCAGTTCCATCTGTCCATATGGATGCATGTGGAAGTTCTGGCTTGCTTTGGAGGTACAGGCACTGGGAAGCAGGGGGCTGGGACCCCCAGGCCCAGCCTGGGAAGAAGCGACCCCCATCCCTGTACACAGGCTTTGTTCCTCTCAACAGCATTAATGGGAGACAGCCAGGCTGAGGAGAGGGTTGGCGCTGGCCCCAGTGGGGGAAGGGTGGGGAGGGGGGGTGGGCAGACCATGGGACCCCAGAAGCCAGCAGCCTCACTGGCTTCTGGGCATTCCTAAATGGAAGGTGCCCCCGCCAGGGGGTGGGGGCTTTGTGTGTGTGTGTCTACCTGTGCTGGGAGAGGGTGTGTGCCCATAACGGGGTTCTGGGGTCCTCTGTGAGTCTAATGTGACCAAGGTGTGTATGTCTGTGTCAGGAACTTGTGCCAGGGGCCACATCACCAGGTGACAAAATGATGTGTGCCTCTCAGTCACCAAGGCCACATTTATCCAGCCCAGTCTGAGCCAGGAGCTGGCTTCGCCATGTGTGAGGAGCTGTGTCTGCCGATGTGGCCTCATGAGGGGTTTCTGTGGGAAGCCTGAGACTGTGGGTGTGTGTCTTTGTGCAGAAGACGTGCTGCCTGCCTTGCAAGTGCCCATATTGTCTCTCTTTGTTAATGTCACCATGAATCTTTGTGTGTGTCTCCTGAGTCTGGCTCTGAGTCTGGGGTGTGCGGCTGCATGTGTGTCCCATGTGTACAGCAAGTGTCCTCTCCATGTGATTGGCAGAGTGGACCCTGGGCGTGAGATGTGGTCTGTGTACAGAGTTGGGATCTAATGGGGAGACATTGGCAGGGGATTCAGGTCCCCAAAGGGCAGCCTGGGATGATTTACTGAGCCGGCTTCCTTTTTCCTCAGAGGAGTTTCCATACTCTCACCTATGCACATACATATACCCTAATTCCCAAGCAAGAGAAATACATGTGTGCTCACCACCCCTGCTGAGGGGCACTCAGACCCACACAGCATCCAGAGTCCCGTATGCTCCGCCGAGTACACAGAGCTACTTTGGACCCATTCACACATCCGCACAACACAGGGTGCAACCTCCAACCTCACGGACATCCTCGCCTGGACAGAGCACCTTCATGCACGCCCAGGCACAAACACAAAAAAATGACCGCTAGCAAACTCACCCTCACTCAGTTCTCTCTCTCTCTCTCTCTCTCTCTCTCTCTCTCTCTCTCTTCAGCCGGTCCGCCCCTCCCCCAACACCCCTGTAGGCCCCTGCTTGCATATGCATGAGGCTTATGCATTATTCATGAGGGGACTAGCCCCAGACAGCTGTGTAAATGCTCACCTCTGGCGGCCCCCGGGGGAGGAGATATTTTAAGAGAAGTAGTGTGGGTGTGTGAGGGTTCAAAGTGGAGGGGATTGAGTGCCTGTGGGAGGGCATTTGTGCATGTGGGGGGGGTCTACCTGAAACTGTCTGTCACCATGATGGACCACCTCTGTATATTTGAGCGTATACATGAAGCTTTGTGAACAAAAGGCTCTTTTTAATTTAACATTTCTAGGACTTCACACGTTTTAGCTCATTCCATTCTCACAATATCCCCATGAGGTATGTGCTGGGTGATCCTCATTTTACAAGTGGGGAAACTGAGGCACAGATGAAGCAGCCTGTCTAGGGTCATGTAACATGTAGGGAGCAGGGGCAGGGCTTGAAGCCCAGTCATCTGGATGTAGTTTGAGCTCTTAGCCATTGTGTGTGTGTGCGTGTGTGTGTGTTTGTGTGTGTGTGTGTGTGTGTGTAATAATTGTTGGAACTTGCCCCCTCCTCTCACCCTCCTGCGGCAGGTGCAGCCCAGAATCCTGCTTCACCCTCTAATACCCAGCCAGACAGTCCCAGTGCCTGGCCTCTACTCTGCTGTGCAGCCTTTAGCAAACCACTAGCCCTCTCTGGGCCCCGAGGCACTGCGATGAGAAGGCAAGACCAAGTAGGCACTGCCGCTGCATTGCTGCCTGAGTTCAGCACCACGGACAGGTCTGGGCCAGCCTCCCAGCAGGGGCCTTCCGGAGCTGGGAACCACGCTGGAGAGGGGGCCAGATGTCCCCCGCAGCATCCCATTCTGGACTCTACCCACATTGCCCTCTCAGGGATATTCTTTTATGTGGGGGAGGGTGCAAGGGCTGGGTTTGTAGGATGTTCTAACTTCCCATTTGCTCCCACCTCCTGAGCCCTGAAGTGGGGGTCCTTCCAGAGAGCCCCTTCCCCAGGGTTTCTAGTCTCTGGAAGAATGTGAGGTCGGGGAAGGCACTGCTGTGTCCCCGTGTGTGGAATGGGTCTTGCTTACAGTTGGTGCTCAATAATTGTCCACTTTATGCCATGAGCCACAACTCCTGTAGGAGGCTGGACCTATGGCTGGAGTTTCTCTGTGGACCTAAGAGGCATCTTCACCAGGCAGTGTGAAGTTGGCGGGAGAGTGGGTTGGGCTGGGGCAATGTCCCTTCCTCCAGGTGGGACTTGGCAGCACCTCAAAAATCCCAGAAACAAAGAATAGAATCTTGACGACAACCAAATCCTGGAATTGAAGCTGAGAATCGTGTCATTCAATAAACCCAGATTAAAGGCAGGCATAGAGGCCAGCCTGCTGCCAGGACTGGGGACACTGGGCAGACTGGCACTGGCTGCTGCCCTCTAGGACCCACCAGTCTGATGGGTCCTGAGCCAACTTGAAAAATGGGATTTTGATCTTGCCTCTGTTAAGGTCAATAATAACAACAGCTGAAATTTACTCCTTTGTACCAGGCATTTTATATGTATTGACTGTATTGACTCATCTATTCCTTTCAACTACCTTATGTTATCCCCATCTGACCTACTAAGAAACTGAGACACAGAGAAGCTAAGCGACCTGCCCAAGGTCACACAGCAAGGGACAGACCCAGAGACAACCTCAGGTTCTCATTCACTCCAGCACCCATGCTTATGACCATGAGACATCACTGCTGGGATTCGGAAGTCAGCTGGTCCTGGGATTGGATCCTGGCTCCACCCTTGCTTGCTGCCTGTGTGACCTTGAGTGACACACTGGCCTCTCTGAGCCTGTTTCCAGATTTGTAGAGAGGGGACTTGGTTTTTCCATACTGACTGTCTGGGAGGGTAGTGTTCATTCCTTCCTCCCTCTCCTTCTCGATCCAGGTCCAGGATGGGGGACACATCTGTCTGGGCCTTGAGCCTCCTGGTGTTCCAGATGCTGTTCTTGGTGGCTGGGGAACAGGGTGAGTGGGCTTGGTGGCGTGGGAGAGGTTGAGGTCTGGGGAATGGATAAGATGGGGCAGCTTTTTAACGCAAGAGCCTTCTCCTGCTGGTTCCCTAGCTTGGTGTGAAGAATAAAATGAGAATAGATGAAAAGGGTCTTTGAATAGTCAAAACTGAAAAAGACACCTGAAAGATTATTTTTAGTCATTGCCAGTGGAGGCTCCTGCCTCTCACCTTTTTGCTATGATGAGCTAGAGAGAGAGAAAATGGGAGGAAGGGAGAGGTGGGAGAGGGAAGAGAGGAGAGAGGATAGTGCACAGTTGATTAGTAATGCCTGCCATGAGCACAGCAATAGAAATAAAGGTCTATCTGTATACCTCTCCCTGGCATCTCCCCGGTGGTGGTCAAAAGCCCAGGCTTTAGAAATGTTTCCTGATTTGTTCTGTGACCCCAGGTAAGTACAATGATGTCTCTGAACCTCAGTTTTCTCAATCCCTCAAAAAGAGGATGACACATGGCTCTCTGTAGATGGTTATGAAAAGCAGATGGGCTGCTTGCTATCTACAAAGTGCTTGTTATATAGAAGGTACTCCATAAACACCATTTCCCTTCCAATGGCTGCCTCTGACTTTGATCCTTGAAACCATGGCTCAAAGGACAGTGACTTTCTCATGGCCACATAGTGAGTCAGTGACAGTCACTGGCCGCTGGGATCTGAACTCGAAGGGATTCACCCCATTCCTCTTCGGCTCACAGATTGAGGTGCAGATCACAGATCTGTACACTGCATCAGATGTTGTGTAGGCACCATAACCTCTCTGGCCTCAGTCTCCCTACTTATAAAGTGAGGGAAATAGTCTCTGCTGGTCATTGCCTCTGACGCAGGCCTCTCTCCACCTCCCCCACCCCAGGCACACAGGACGCCACTATTGCTGCCACTGCTGCCACTGCCGCCACCGAGAAGGGGCTCCACATACAGAAGGTGGGGTCTGGGTTGGTGCGGGCTGCACTGGCGGAGCTGGTGGCCCTGCCCTGTCTCTTCACCTTGCAGCCATGGCCGGGTGCAGCCCGAGAAGCCCCTCGGATCAAGTGGACCAAGGTGCGCACTGCATCAGGCCAGTGGCAGGATTTGCCCATCCTGGTGGCCAAGGACAACGTGGTTCGAGTGGCCAAGGGTTGGCAGGGACGTGTGTCTCTGCCCACCTACCCTCAGCACCGGGCCAACGCCACGCTGCTACTGGGGCCGCTGAGGGCCAGTGACTCCGGGCTCTACCGCTGCCAGGTGGTGAGGGGCATCGAGGACGAGCAGGACCTGGTGTCCCTGGAGGTGACGGGTCAGTTGGCGGCAGGGGAGGCGCCAAGCCTGGGAGGGAGAGGGGCTGAGCCTGAAGCCCATCCACTGAATGTCACCTTAGAAATCACTCCCTGAACAGTGAGTGACTCCCTTTCAGTTTTTCTGATAAAGTCACAAAGAAAGTCTCCACAGGTATTACCCCCTCTTTAACACCTCTCTCTCTTTTAGCTAAGAGCACGCAGCCTCTGGCTCAGTCTCTTGCAAACCACAGGATTCCGTAGGATTTCATAACCTTGTTTTAAGTCCATTTCATGGTTATCTGCTTTCACAGGAGGGAAAGGATATTGGCTTTCTGTTTAAAATAGGACTCATTTCTTTTTAAAATAATTTTTTTTTAAAAAAAGTGAGGTTCTTTTTAAAAATTGATTGAAAATAGATATTAAGTAAATAACAGTCTTCAAATACCTCTTTAATGAATTCCTATATTAAATTCTTGCTGTTGAAATATCCAGTATAGTTTCTGTTTTCCTAACTGATTAAGGTGAACAAGGCAAAAAGAGGTTTTTTTAAATTATTAAATCGAAGTCCAAGAACAGGGTGTGGCACCCAATAGATGCCCAATAGATATTTGGGGAACAGCTGTGAATGCACTGTAGTGTGGAAAACACCCTGTGAAATCCTGCCGGGAAATCGATGTCCCTTAACCTCTGTTGGCTAAGGGCAAGTCCCTGCACCCCTGTCCTGTGGTACAGTCTTCCCTCACCCAACAGTGTCTCACTGCATATTTTATGGGGTCAACCAGTCATCCTGTTTCAAGGCCTCACTTCTAAAAACCAATAAACCTCAAAGAAAACTGGTAAGTGGGGAAGGAAGGCATTTCCACCTCTGGGATTTTTCAATTAATTCATTTGTCCAAAGATTAACTGAGCACCACATGACTGGGGACATAGTCACGACTGACACACAGCTGCTGCCTTCCAGGACCTCTCCATTTGATAAGATGGAGCAAAATGTGTCATTCCTTTGTCTTGCTCAGCCATTTCTTTCATCCCTAAATCAGAATTATAATCACAGTAAACCTATTATGTATTGATGCTTTATGTCCTGACTTACATGACATAAGGCTTCCTCCAGGAAGCCTTCCATGGCTCCATTCCTAGGGTGGGTAAGAACCACGTTTGATCTCCCATTACTGCCAGTGCTTCCCCTATCAATGCATGTACTTAATTCCTAAAAGGTAGACTCTCTCTATCTCACTCTTCTCCATGCCTCCTGTCACCTCCAGGGCCTAGCCCTGAGCATGAAGAGTGCTATCTTTGGAGTCAGATATGAATTCTGGCTCGGTCTCAAACTGGCTGTGTGGCCCTGGATATGTCCCTCAACCTCTGTGAGCCTTAGTTTCCTCCTCTGGAAATGGAGATAATCATACGGTTGTTATAAAATTTCAATGATATAGTGCTTGTAAATGCTTTTTATGTGGTAAATATTTGACAAATCCTAGCCCTTGATGGCCACTGTTGTCAGTTTCCTCATCTGTAAAATGGGGGCATGTCAGTCTCATTCCCCACCATTGCTCTAGCGCCACGCCTGGTGCTGAATAAATGGAGGTGGTACAGGGCAATGTACTGCAGCATGTCTATTATTATTAGACTGTGGGGTCGGGGGCAGTCTGCAGAGGGAGGTTTGTTCTTGAAGATTCCAGCATAAATCGGTCCCCTATCCTGCATGTTCCCCCACAGGTGTTGTATTCCACTACCGGGCAGCCCAGGATCGCTATGCACTGACCTTCGTTGAGGCCCAGGAGGCCTGCCGTCTCAGCTCAGCCACCATTGCAGCGCCACGGCACCTGCAGGCTGCCTTTGAGGACGGCTTTGACAATTGTGACGCCGGGTGGCTCTCAGACCGCACTGTTCGGTGAGCACAGGGTGGGGAAGATGGAGAGCTGGCCCCTGGGGAAGGATGGTTCTTGGGGGCCCCAGGAGCACACATCCTTGTCTCGTCAGGTATCCTATCACCCAGTCCCGTCCTGGTTGCTATGGCGACCGTAGCAGCCTTCCAGGGGTGAGGAGCTATGGGAGGCGCGACCCACGGGAACTCTACGATGTGTATTGCTTTGCCCGTGAGCTGGGGGGTAAGTCTGGGACTGGCAGGAATCCCCCTTTCCCTGAGCAGTTGTTACCTTCCCCAAACCCCATCCCTCCTAAGTCTCATCCTTCTCTAAACCTGCAGCCAAGACCTGGGCCCAGCCCTTACGAGCTTTCCTCCCCTCCCTGAGCCCCTCTCCTTCTCTGTGCCCCTGTCCTCTCTCTGGGCCTCTTCCATCTCTGAGGCTGTCGCCTTTTCTGAGTATCTCCCCGTCCCTGAACCCTTCTCCCCCTTCCTAGCTCCCCTCCGCCTCTTTCACCAAGACCCTCCCTCTCTCTGAAGCCTGAGTTACCTCATTTGTAAAAAAAAAAAAAAAAAAAAGCTGAAGCCGCCTCTTCGGCCGTGTGGCAGCTTTATGGGGTGGGGCCCGCTTCCGGGACTTCGGGGGAGGGTCCCCCAAGCCTCCGAACCTAGGCTCGCGCCTTCCCGCAGGCGAGGTCTTCTACGTGGGCCCGGCCCGCCGCCTGACGCTGGCCGGGGCGCGTGCCCAGTGCCGCCGCCAGGGCGCCGCGCTGGCCTCGGTGGGGCAGCTGCACCTGGCCTGGCACGAAGGCCTGGACCAGTGCGACCCGGGCTGGCTGGCCGACGGCAGCGTGCGCTACCCGATCCAGACGCCACGCCGGCGCTGCGGGGGCCCAGCCCCTGGCGTGCGCACAGTCTACCGGTTCGCCAACCGCACCGGATTCCCGGCTCCTGGAGCGCGCTTCGACGCCTACTGCTTCCGAGGTGCGTGGGGAGCCAAGTCCCAGGGAGGGCATCCCTGGTGGTCACGCCCCGGAGGGTACGTCCCTGGTGGCTGTGCCCAAGGGAACGCGCCTCGGTAAAGGCCACGCTCCAGAGATCTTTGCTTTCTGGTGGAGGTGGACCCGGTGCAGGGGAGGTACACGGGAAAACTGCTTCGCGATAAGCCTTGTCCCTGGATGAAAGTCACGCCGCTGAGCCAGGCTTTCTCCTGGAGCCCCGCTCTGGGCGGGGAGGCCAGGCCGCAAGCTCTGGCGGGAAGTCCTATTTATGGGGTGGGCTATAAGCCCTGAGGTCCCTGAAAGACACGCTCCTTGAGGAGCGTGTCTAACCTGGAGCCATGCCCATAAGCACCCCTGAGGAGGAAGGGATGCCTCGACTAGCCACGCCCCCTGGGCCAGGCCACATCCCCACGGACGCGGGACCAGGGATGATTCTCGCCCTTGTGGTGGTGCCACAGCCTCAGAAGCTGCAAAACTCAACTCTGAGGAGTTTAGTCTTCTACATAAGGGGGACAAAAATTCCTTTGTAAGAAGGCCACACCCATGAGGCACTTTCTCCCCCGGGGGGAGGAGCCACAGCCCTGGTCTGACCTGCCCCCATGAGAATTGACCACTGCCTGAGCTTCACCTACGAACCAAGCTGTCTCTTGACCCCTTACTGTAAGCAGTTGATTCTGACCTTGATAGTGGGCCCAAGCCTGAACAGTGAGGGTGATAACTTTGCCTCTCTCTCTCTCTCTCTCTCTCTCTCTCTCTCTCTCTCTCTCTCTCTCTCTCTCTCTCTCGGATTCCAGAAACCAACCAGAGAGACAGAAGGGCACAAAGAGACAGAGAGAAAACAAGTCTGTGTTGCAGCATGCTGGAATGTGGGTAGACTTCAGGCAGAACTTCCCAGCCAGCCCCTGAGCCTAACACAACCTCTTCTGCTTTCTCCCACAGCTCATCACCCTACACCACAACATGGAGACCTAGAGACCCCCTCGTCTGGGGATGAGGGGGAGATTCTGTCAGCAGAAGGGCCCCCCGCCCGAGAACTGGAGCCCAGCCTAGGGGAGGAGGTCACCCCTGACTTCCAGGAGCCTCTGGTGTCCAGTGGGGAGGAAGAGCCTCTGATCTTGGCAGAGAAGCAGGAGTCTCAAAAGACCCATGGCCATGCCCTTGGGGTCCCCACAGTAACCTCAAAGCCTGCCCTGGAGGCTGAGGAGGTGTGGCTGAGCACAGTGGCCACTCAACCCAGCAGCGTGGAAGCTGGCACTGCTGAGGCAACCCCAGCTGGCCCCATGCCCAAGAAGAAGGGGCGCTTTAAAGTGTTGAATGGTCGCCATTTCCAGCAGCAGGAATCCCAGCAAGGGCTGGAGGTGGGTCTCAAGGCCAATGCCCAGCCCCCTACCCCAGAGGCTGCTGGGAATCATGTGGAGCCTCCCCTGGCCACCGGAGCCATAGACACCTCAGGGAGTGGCCGGAGCCAAAACCCCTGGGCCGTACTGACCAATGAGGTGGATGTGCCTGGAGCTGGTGAGTGGGGTCCAAGGGGGAGATGGGACCTGAGTGGAGACCTGAGGGGCCAGGGGGAGGAGATTCAAAATTCCTGCTGGGTCCCCTGGCCTCACTGAGCCTCAGAAGGCCTCTCTCGGGCCTAAACCCAGGAGACACTCAACAGAAGGACCTGCTGAAATATAATTATAATTACTATTGTTGATATTGTTGCAGGTTCCCCTGGTGGCAAGAGCACCCCAGAGCCCTGGCTGTGGCCCCCAACTATGGCCCCACCCAGCATCCCAGGCCCTAGCAGGGCCCTTGGCCTGGAGCTAAAGGAAGTCAAGGGCCCCAGTGTGAGGCTGGCCACCCCCAACCTTCCCTGGTCCCCCTCAGAAGCCTCTGTCCTGGTTCGTAACCCCTCAGAGGGTCCCAGCACTGCCCCCTGGGAGGCGTCCCCCATGGTCCCTTCCCTAGACCTCCCTGTCATGGCCATGCTTCGTGCCCCCAAACTGTGGCTCCTACCACACCCTACACCCCTCCCCTCCCAGGCCAATGTGGTCAAGGGACATAGTGAGGCCATGGCCACTGCCCCACCCTCCCCAGCCTTGGAGACCCAGGCTGGTCCCCAGGACTCCATTTATCCAGAGGTGTATTCCTTGCCCCCCTCCTTGGACCTGACAGGACAGGGTGGAGAGGCCATGTTCCTGACATTTAGTGGTCATGGAGCAGGAAGTCCTACTGCCTCCTCACAGGTAGCCATGAACACACGAGCTGGAGCTAGTTCTAGCTCCCCCAGGGCAGACTTTGGAGAAATTGGGGGGACAAGCCCCACTGAGCTCAGCAAAACTGAACACCCCAGATCTAGCCCACAGACTTCTGTGTATGGGAATGTGGCAGCAGATTTCACCCCCACAGAGATGGCCACTGAGCCCATGGGAGTGAGAGACATCTCGGGGTCTGAGTCTGGGGTCTTTAGCACAGCAGAGAGTCCCACTTCCGGCTCACAGGGCACATGGCCCTCACTGCACAGTGAAGGGCTGGACCTCCGCCCCCATTCTGCACCATTGGGGGACCCCGGAGTCTCCTTGATGCCCGGGATCACCCTGGAGTCTTGGGCTGCTACAGATGGAGGAGCCATGGTGGGTCCCACAGATTCCACAGCCACACTGGACCCCAGTGATGCTGGTGGGATTTGGGAACCTGGATCCCGTGTTATTGAAGGAACTGAAAGCCCCATCTTGAGCCCTCAAGTGGCTGTGGATACAAGCATGGTGACATCCCTCATGTCCCTGGACCAGGAGGACAAAGTTGGGGTCCTGGCCACATCCAGCTCCCAACCCCACCCAGAGCCAACGGACCAGATGGTAACCCAGGGAATACTGGGAGCCTCGGTCTCTCCACAAGAGGGCGGCCCCCTGAGGGAGCCCACTTTTCCTCCTTGGACACCTATGGCGGCCAGCATGGATGAGCCTGTGTTAGTGTCCTCGGGGGAGCCTACAGTGCCATGGGACTCCCTCAGCAGCCTGCTGCCTGCCCCCCGGGTCCCGGATGAGTTTGAGCTGGAAGTTCTGGCGGGAAATGCCAGTGTGGAGGAGTCAGCAAGTGGAGAGGAGCCGGCCCTGCCAGGGACCCCTGCAAATGGAAGTGCAGAGCAGAGTGAGTTCAAAGTCTGTGGCCTCATCCAGCCCACTGTGGCCAGGGCTTGGAGACCAGGGAGGAAGGGTTGTTCCCGGGGACCTGGGAAGGTTTCTAGCAGGGGATGACGTTCGAGGTAGGTGCTTATCAGGTGAGTTGAATTATGGAAAGGGTGTTCCTGGCAGAGGTACCAGCCTGGGCAAAGGCACGAGGTCAAGTTGATGTATTTTGAGTGACAGCGAATGATGGGGGAATGATGAGGCGCTGGGTAGCATTTAATTTTGGTTCAATCAACAACTCATGTTCGTGGCCACACTGAGCCCGGACAGTGACGTGTAATGCGGGGGGCCGGCCTTCAGCAATACCCCAGTCAGGGGAAGACAGAGCTGGACACAGACACCTCCCAAGGGCGGCCGGATGGAGGAGACATAGCAGGGAGGACTTCCTGGAGAGTGGGAATTGCGGCTAGAATTCAGTGGGATAGATCGTGGGGGACGTCGAGCGCCAGGGAAAATGGACACTGGGATGGGGTGGGAGCGGGGACTATCATCCCCATTTTACAGACAGCAAACTGAGGCTGAGGGAGGAATGTCACTACTGGCTAGTTAGTGGCCAAATTTGAGTGGGAGCCCAAGTCTGCATAAGCCTTAGCTGCTCGGGGCCCAGCAGAGTCCAGAGGAAGCCACCACCCTGTTCTCCTGGGGCCAGGTTTACCCGCAGCTTACCGTGGTAAACTCTTTTTGTAGGTCCTGCATATTGAGCTGTTTTTTGGTCAAGTGAGCTCTTTATTAAAAAAAAAAAAGAAAAAAGAAAAAAAAGCAGCAGCTAATTAAAACACACTTTCTGGGTTGCAAAACACTCTTATTAACACAATTGGTTTTATATGTGCTCCCTTTTTTGAAGGCGAAGTGGAAATAGTGGATGCAGGGTTTCATGTCCCACCTTGCCACCTGTGTCCAGGGCTGGATTTTCTTTTCCTAGGTGCTCAGCAGACAGGCAGACCCCAGACATGGGTGCATGTGTTGATAAAGGCTGATGCTTAGCGGCGAAGACCCACGTTCTTGGCTTGTTCGAGCACTTTACTGGAATCATCTTGGTTAACCCTTATCACGTCCTTGTGGAACGAGTTCTAGCAGGCTCCTCACTCTAGGATGGGAGACTAAGGCACAGGAAGGTCAAGTGACTTGTGCAGAGGCAGGCAGCTGGGACTGTCAAGGATAAAGTTGGAAACCAGGTCGACAACATAGCCTGTCTCAACCATTAGACTGTACAACACGTATTTCATTGGTGTGAAAAAAAATACCTGAGGTCTTGGCAGGGGGTGAGCTCACCCTGGAGGGAGCAGAGAAGAGACTGGTGTGGGGGATGGGCAGCGGAAAGGAGCTAGAGAAGGGGGGTCAGAGAAGTGGGAGGGAAACCATGAAGAGGGGTGCGAAGGAAAGTGCGTTTGGAAGAGCCCCCAGGGCCATGGCTGGCTCTTTCTTGGACTTTGTTGTAGTCTTGGCTCCAGACTGAAGCCAGTGGCAGCTGGGTTGGAGGGAGGCAGGCAGTGCTGGGGGGAGGGTACCTACCCACCCGCAGCTTGAAGCAGAAATGCTAATGAAGCCAAAAATAAGTGTAGCACCAGCAAGCTACTGAGTCACCGCCAGTCCGTGGGCAGGTGTCGGCCGCTTGGGGCACCTGGTGGGGCTCACGCATCCCTGCGTTCCGCAGCCCCACGCGTGTGCACACACATGAGCTGGGGTGGCACTAGGGATAGATACAACCACAGGCCCTTCTGGCCATCCATGGGGGCACAGGCCGCTCCCCGAGGGACAGGCTTCAGCACCTGCAGGAAGGCCTTCAGCTACCTTCATTCAATTAGCAAGCAATTATTGAGTGCCTGCTGTGTTCCAGGCCCCATGCTAAGACCAAGTCCTTTGTCCTCTGGAAGCTGACATTCTAGAGCAGCACTCTAGAACTTTCTCAGTGATGGAAATGTTCCTATCTAATGCAGTAACAATGAGCCACACGTGGCTATTGAGTCCTTGAAAAGTGCTTAGTGGGACTGAGGAATTGCATTTGTACTTTTATTCCGTTTTAGTAACTTAAACTTAAATAGCTATATATGGCTGCCATGTGGAAGGAATATCAACGCTCTGGGGGGAGGCACAGACATGTAACAATGATCCTAATAAATAACTAAACGATATTGGAGGTTGGAAAGTGATATGGGCGAAGAGACAAGTGAAACTAAGGGTGGGGAGGAGGGTGCCAGTGTGTGGTTTCCAGTTCTGGAAGGGGTGTCAGAAAGACCTCTCTAGCCAGATGGAATCTGAGCAATCCTGAAGGAGGTGAGGGATGAGCCATGCAGGGATCTGGGGGAAGAGCTTTCCAGGCAGAGGGACCAGCTCGTGCAAAGGGCCTGGGGCAGAACCCTGCTGGCCTGTAGTAAGATTGGCAAGATCAGTGTGACTAGAGTGGGGTGAGCAAGGGAGAGAGGAAGACGGGGGTAGGGAGATGTTGGGAAAACCGAGGACTTTGGCTTTTCCTCTGAAGGCAATGGGGAGCCATGGAGGGACATGACAGGTTTACATAGGCGCCCTCT
The DNA here is from genome assembly GCF_004115265.2 of Rhinolophus ferrumequinum. Lineage (NCBI taxonomy): Eukaryota > Metazoa > Chordata > Mammalia > Chiroptera > Rhinolophidae > Rhinolophus > Rhinolophus ferrumequinum. The sequence continues at coordinate 51,707,079 of NC_046301.1, forward strand.
GGCAGCTATGAGAACAACAGACTGTGAATGGGGAAGGGTGGAGGCCAGGAGACCAGGGCATTGGTGACAGCTTGTTACCACCTCGGTTTCTTGTGAGGCTCCAGACAAAGCCAAAACAAATAAATCCTAGGTTATAGAGGCTGGAAGTCTTAAACTGGGCTTTCAGAGCCCTGGAGGCCAGTCTTGGCTCTCGTATTGTCGCGCTTTGTGGCGTTGAGGCAGGCCCTTCCCTTCTCTGGGCCTCAGATCTTGTGTCAGTGCAGTGGAAGTGTTGAACACTGCCCAGACATGGGGGTTCTTTATCTGCCTCTCCCAAGCTCCAGGGTAGAGACCACCCACCCAAAAGCATCTAGGCCCCCAAGATGGGGAGGGGAGACCCTCCTGCCTCCAGGGAAACCCAGGTGATGGGGGAAGAGCCTGGGGAGGGGTACAGGGACCCACATTCCTGAATGGTCCCTGGATGCCTGGTCCATATTAAGCAATGCTAAGACCCCTCAAGAGGCCCAGAATGACATACACAGAACTGGACGTGGCATTCTGGTCAGGACTGGGGCAGAGAGATGAACTATTTTTATCTCCATTTTGTAGATGAGACAACTGAAATTCAGAGAAGTAATTTGCCCAGGGTCCTCTAGGGAGTGGCAGAGCCAGGGATTGAATAGCCTCTCTGACTCAAGAGCCCACGGTTATACGAGTAACCACTGTAATCCACCACCTCTCCACAATATAACCACTGAAACTGGAAAGAATTGAGCATCAAAAGAATTGAGCCACCACATAAAGGATGCCATGGTTCCCACCCTTACAACCTTATATCCACTGCTGCGCTCTAAATTGTGAAAAGTACAGTGGCCAGCAGGGCATGTCCAGAAGAGAGGGACAAGTCAGGGAGGGCACTTAAACCCATGCTCTAGAAGAAGGCTTCCTAAGAAGCTTTGGGAAGCCCATTCCAGTTCAGTCTGAGGAAGGGCTTTACCACAGACAGGACAGCCCACAGATGCTTTGGGGCAGTTCCTGGAAGGAGTAAGCTCCTGTCACAGGGTCACGTAAGAGGAATTTGGTGACTACCTATTGGGAAGTTATAGAGGGGACCCCACAGAGAGGGGTTGGGCCAGGGGACCTTTAGGATACTGAGGTCTGGAGTCCGGGAAGGCAAACCTGGCGGCCTGACTGCTCCCCGCACTGCCTGTCCATTCTGCAGCCCCCTCGGATCCCTGTGAGAACAACCCTTGCCTGCACGGGGGCACCTGTCGAGCCAATGGTACCATGTATGGCTGTAGCTGTGACCAGGGCTTCGCTGGGGAGAACTGTGAAATTGGTGAGTGCCCCGCACTTGGGATCTGAAGCTGGACTTGTCTGACTCCAGAGCCTTGGGTTTACCCCAGTGGCTCCCCATGAGAACTCAGGGTTCACAAAATACTGGCTTTAGATGCTCCCTTCTCCACCCCACTCCTTGGAGCTGGTAAATCAGCCCCAGCACCAGCCAGCTTAGCTCTCATGCTGGAGGCTGAGGCTCCGGTGTGCTGCCCCCCATTACTACCAGGCAGGAGTGGGGAGGGACAGACAAAGGGATGATAAGGCTCAGACTCCTTCCAGCCAAGGGCCCCAGGGGATCTCACCCTTTCCTGGGTGGGCAGGGGGATAAGTACCACCACCAGAACTGTCGGATGCTAGCCCCAAAGCCCAACACAAGAAATATGACAGATTATGAAATTATAACAATAAAAATAAGTAACATAATGTCTTGAGCTCTGTGCATCACCTCATTGACTTAAGAACCTTCACAACCGCACTACTCATTACAGAGTATAACAATAAATATAAATGGTATGATTTCTTGAGTCTTACATTGACTCACAACTACCCTGGAGAAAGTGCCATTATTATCACCACTTTGCAAAAAAAAGGAAGTGAGTCTCGAGAGTGGAAGTGACTTGCTCAGCACCATACACGGCTCAGGCACTGTCTCCACAAGCGCGGTAGGAGAGGAAGTCCACCTCGATATCTACCTCTACAAACAGCTTTGTGACCCCGTGCCAGTCCTTGCAAATGCCCTGGCACCCAGATTTCCTAGATTCCACCTTCCAAAAAGACTCTCGAGCTTTGGCATTCTGTGGGTCTGTTGGCGAGAGTATAACCTTCATTGTTCTGGAGTCAGGTGGGATGTGCGGTACACGCTGGCCCTCAGCCAGCCCAGTGGCATCTGCTCTCATTAATACTAATTTATGTTAACCATGTGAGGCTCCACCCACTTGACCTGCAGAGTCATCGGACCATCTGGGCAGAGTGCTGCTGCTGCACTCAGGTTGAGGATGGATGGCAGGATCCTGACCCCATCTTCTGCCTGGTTTCTTGTGGGGACTGGGAGCCAAGGGGAGGCTGACCTCTGACGCAGCTCCTCCTGCTTCCCTCCAGACATTGACGACTGTGTCTCCAGCCCCTGTGAGAACGGAGGGACATGCATCGATGAGGTGAACGCCTTCGTCTGCCTTTGCCTCCCCAGCTACGGCGGCAGCCTCTGTGAGAAAGGTGAGTCTCTGCTGAGACCCCAGAAACAAGAGTGGGGGTGGGTGCCACGCCACAGGCTTCAGTTCTCCATCGCAGGTTCCATGGCTGTGAGAAGGCAAACTCTTTTTTTTACATTCACATAATGTAGAATTAACCTTTTTAGAGTGTACAATTCAAAGGCATTCAATACATTCCCGATGTTGTTGCAGCCATCACCTCTAGCAAGTTCCAAGACACTTCCATCACCCCAAAAGGAGCCCCTGTTCCTATTACTAGTCATTCTTCATTCCCCCTCCCCTGGCCCCTGATAGCCACTAATCTGCTTTCTGTCTCTATGGATTTGCCTGTTCTGGACATTTCATATCAGTGGGGTCACACACTATGTGGTCTTTTGTGTCTGGCTTCTGTCACTCAGCTTCATGTTTCTGAGGTTCATCCACGTTGTAGCGTGTGTCAGTGCTTTGTTCCTTTTTATTGCTGAATAATATTCCATACGTATTATATTGGATGGACTGCATTTTATTTATCACTTGATGGATATTTGGGTTGTTTTCCTCTTGTGGCTAGTGCAAATATGCTTCAATGGACATTCATGTTCAAGTTTTCGTTTGGATACCTATTTTCTATCTTCCCTCCCACCCCATTCTTTTGGGTTTATACCTCGGAGTGGAATGGCTGGGTCATATGGTAATTTTATGTTTAACTTTTTAAGGAACCACCAGACTGTTTTCCTCAGCATCATTTTACGTCCCCGTCAGCAGTATACAAGCGTTCCCATTTCTCCACATCCTCGCTGACACTTGTTGTTTTCCTGTTTTAAAATTATAGCCATCCTAGTGTGTGTGAAGTGGTATTTCACTGTGGTTTTGATTTGCATTTCCTAATGACTAATGATGTTGACAATCTTTTCATGTGTTTCTTGGCCATTTGTATATCTTTTTGGCAGAAATAGCTATTTGAGCCTTTTGCCAGGAGGGAAATTTTAGGCCTTTCTGAGACTATTTCCTGAGTTCCCAGGTCCACACCAAGGGTGTGGCCCCACAGAATAGAGAAGGAGACACCAGAGGTGGGATGAGAGGGGATGGGTGTGATGACCTTCCCGTTGAATCTCTTCCAGCAACAAAGAAAAGAAGTGTAGGAGGGAGGTGAAGTGAAGGAGGAGGGAGGTGGATAGCGGGGGAAAGAGCCTCAGATGGAGGGGGATGGACCCGGGAAGAGGGGTGACCTAGCCCCACAGTGAACTGGGATGGGTCCTCTCTCTGGCGGGCTGGCTGTACTCATGACCAGACCTTCTCACACTCCTTTCCCACCTCCCAGACACGGAGGGCTGTGACCACGGCTGGCACAAGTTCCAGGGCCACTGCTACCGGTACTTTGCTCATCGGCGGGCGTGGGAGGATGCCGAGAGGGACTGCCGCCGCCGAGCTGGCCACCTGACCAGCATCCACTCACCTGAGGAACACAGCTTCATTAACAGTAGGGACTCTGGGGTGGGCAGGGGTGGCCCTGCAGTCCCTTTGACAGGGCAGTCTCCCAGGATCCTGAAGGTGCACCTTTCTGAAGCTGTGTTCATTAGCGCAAGCACTGACCACTTAATAATTCCCATGTCTGTTTATGTATTTGTTAATTCATGCATTCTCTTCATTCATTCACTCATCATGTATTTACTGAGCCCTTGCTCTGTGCCAGGCACTGTTGCAGGCACCGGGACAGTGAGTGAGATGCACATTGTCCTGTCCTCAGAGAATGACACTGTTGTGAGGGATATAAGCAAACAAGTAAATATCTAATTAAATAATTCTACACTATAATTTAGCTGGTCCTAAGTACACTGATGACAAATAAAACAACCGGGGGATAGAGGGCAATGGGGAAGCATGTGTGACATGTGGAATAAAATGAGGAAGGAGCTGTGCAGAGACCTAGGAAAAGAGTGTCTCCTAATTAAGTTCGGCAGTTATTGATTCATTCATTATCCCTCCTGCCGTCTGTGCACCCATCCATTTATTCATGTTTCTCCCCATCCTGTCCCATTAATTCTTTCATTTGTTCGTTCCCTAGTTCACTCATGTCTTTTTCCTGGCTGTAATCAAACACCCTCCTCCTATGCTTCCTCTGTCCTCCGTGACTGACTGGCTCACTGGGTCGCACCACCACGCTGTCCAAAGCCACCCGAAGGCTCTCCTGTCCCTTACTCTCTCATTTCTGCAAAGAACGGGCATGTCTTTGTTTATTCCTTTCTCTGGCCATTTGTTTAAGCCACAAATCATGCCAAGGACAGTGCCTAATTCCAGCCCTTTCTGTGCTCCCCAACCCCCAGTGAGAGGGCAACCAGAGTACTCCCCTGCTGGGGAGTAAGGAGACCTGGCCTCCAGCCTATGCTCAGGCTGAGGAAGGGGCTGGGGCCCTCCCCCTCCCCACCTGCCTCCCGCTCCTAGGGGGCTCCTCCCCAAGACTGGGGAGGGGCTCTGGGTAGCCCCATCACTCCCACCTCCATCCCCTTTCCCCTCCAACCCACCTCCAGGCTGGGGAAGGGGCTGGGTCCGCCCTTCTTGGGCCCTCCCACACCCTCCATCCAACCTCCAGCCTGCATCCTAGGCTGGGGGAGGAGCGGGCACCCAGCCCTCATGACCCTCCACCCCCCCACCCCCCCGCAGGCTTTGGGCGAGAAAACACATGGATTGGCCTGAATGACAGGATCGTGGAGAGGGATTTCCAATGGACTGACAACACGGGGCTGGTGAGTGGCAGGAGCCTGGGTCTCTGCCACCAGGCTGCTGACTAGGATCCCACCAAGAACAGAGGGATGTGTGTGCGCCACATGGCTCCATGCCCTGACCTCACTGTACCCTCTTGTATATAAATCAGCCGTCAGAGTTCTGGAGTAGGCAAAGCAACTTCAGTGATGCCCCAAATCACCTGACTTTCCAGTCCTGTAGAGGGCCCATCCATCTCGTGACTGAGGCTATAAACCAAGACTGGGCTTGACGACCCCTTTGCTCACAGCGCTATGGTCCTCCAGCCATGGGCTCTGAGATAGTCCCATTTCCCTACATCCCCCTGCCTGCTCAGCCTCTGTTATTGCTCACTGGGACCCCTGCAGTAGCCCCCATACTCACACACACAAACACACACACTTGCTACCTGTATTCCTGCCCTTCTACCTGGCAGCCATGGGGACTTTTTAAAATTGAGGTGAAATTCACATAATATAAAATTGATCAACACCTAACGCAGGGGTAGCCAGTTAGCTCAGTTGGTTAGAGCGCGGTGCTCTTAACAACAAGGTTGCCAGTTCAGTCCCCACATGGGCCACTGTGAGCTGCGCCCTCCACAACTATATTGAAACAACTACTTGGCTTGGAGGGGATGAGTCCTGGAAAAACACACTTAAAATAAATATAAAAGTTTTTTTTTAAAAAAAAACCTAAAACAAATATAAAATAATATTGAATGTCAACTATAATTGAAACATAAAAAAATTAAAAGTGAATAAATAAAAATAATACAATTAATCATTTTAAAGTGTATTTAGTTTATTCACAATTTTGTGCAATCACCACCTCTATCTAGTCCCAGAATATTTTCATCACCCCAAAGGAAACCCTATACATGGGACCTTTTAAAAACCATACATCACCAAGCTGACAGAAACATCTTTATAGGGAGAGACACAGAAAGGAAGAAGGACTGAGGCTTCCAAATCAGGAACCAAGGACCCGCTTTCCCAAGTCATTATAAAATGTATTGTCTTGTACATTCTTTCAAGGACTTTTCTAATAAAATTTTTCAAAAATACAAGGGAAAAAAATAAAATAAATTTTAAAAATAAAAATAAAAAATAAATATATATACAAAAACCATAGATCAGATGAAGATTCTCCCTGCTTCAAGTTTTGTCAGACTCCCCATGGTTCTCAAGATAGTGACCTCTCTCCTCCTGCTGTGCAAAACAGTGTGGTAATTTCTCAAAAAGTTAAACATGGACTTAGCATATGACCCAGCAATTCCACCTCTGGGTATGTGCCCAAAAGAACGGAAAGCAGGGACTGAGATACTGGTACACACATGTTCACACTAGCACTAGTCACAGTTTCCAAAAGGAACAACCCAAATGTCCATCAACAGCTGAATGGAGACACAAAATGTTGTTCAAGCATACAATCAGTATGATGAAAAAATAAATAAAATGAAGCACAGACACACCCTACAATGTGGATGAAACTTGAAAACAGGATGCCTAGTGAAAGAATCCAGACATAAAAGGACACATATTGTATGACTCCATTGATAGGAAATGTCCAGAACAGGCAAATCCATACAGTCAGAAAGTGGATTAGTGGGTGCCAGGGGCTGGGGGAGGGGAGATGGGGAGTGACTGCTCATGGGGACAGAGTTTCGGTTTGGTGTAATGAAAAAGTTCTGGGAACAGACGGCGGTGATGGTTGCACAACATTGTAGATCTAAATGCCCATGAAGTGGACACTTAAAAATGGTTAAAATGGTAAATTTTATGTTGTATGTATTTTGCCATAATTGAAAAAATATCCACATCCACTTCTCTACCACAAGATCTGGCCCCTGTCCACCCTCTGACCACACCCCAGTTCCATTGAACATCTCCAAACATACTGGCCTCTATTCCGTTCCTCAAATGGGACAAGCTCAGTCTTGCCTCTGGGGCTTTGCACTAGCTGTTCTCTCTGCTTGGAACTCTGTTCCCTGCTTGCATCATTCCTATCCTTGAGTCTTCAGTTCTTCCGTTGCATCCTCAAGGAAGCCTTCCTGGACCTCCAGGCTGAGCTTACCTTTTGTTCAACTATTTATCTAACAATGAGTGACCCATATTGGAAACAGATTTTCACGGAGCAAGACAGGCGGCAGAGCACTGCAGCCTCCCAACCAGTGGAGGGGTGACTCAGACTGCAGTGGCAGCCACCCTCAGGGTGGTCAGAACAGTGCTCATTATACAGATGGAAACACTGAGTCCCTATGTGTCTGAGTGGTCTGGCCAGGGGAACCCCACAGTGGATAGTGCCAGAGTCTGAGCCTGGACATCAGTCCCCTGAGTATCCCTTGCTCCCCATTCCTGCAGCAATACGAGAACTGGCGAGAGAACCAGCCAGACAATTTCTTCGCCAGTGGGGAGGATTGTGTGGTAATGGTGGCACATGAGAGTGGGCGCTGGAACGACGTTCCCTGCAACTACAACCTCCCTTATGTCTGTAAGAAGGGCACAGGTACGCTGCCATCCTCCCTGCTTTTCCTCCTGTTCAATGTTTTGTTTAAGTTTGTAAATGTAAGAGTCAGCCCCGTTCAAGAGAGCCTGTTTTTCTCCACCCTTGCCAACTCTGTGCATTCCCAAACTTTTTCTTCTTTATTCATCTAAGTGGTGAAAAAATTGTATCTCAATGTTATTGTACTTTGCACATCTTCAAGGATGAGAACAACCAATTGTTCATATGTTGATAAGCTATTTATATGTATTTATTTTCCTATGACCTGTCAGTTCATCACCTTTGCCTAATTTTCTATCAACTTGTTGGTCTTACTGATTTGTAAGAGCTCTTTATATACTAAGAAAACATTTACATGCATTCTTGTGTCCACCTTGCTCTTATACTTTTGTTTAAGAGTATAAATTCTTCCAATTTCTTTGCCAATTCTCATGTCCTTTCTTCCTTTCCTTTGCTCAAATTATTCTTGCTTCCCATCTCCTTCCTTCCCATCATGCATAAGAATTAGGGGGTGGGATGTGTCCAGGAGGTTCCTACTCATAAGGGGCTCCTGGTCTGGGGGGGAGGAGACAGACACAGCCCCTCCAGCCCTGTGAGGTCACAGCTGGGCAAAGGACGGGACCTGGACAGGTGTGTCTTTCCCAAGAGAGGACACCAGTTCAGCCCCTTGGTGGCCACTTCCCTAACTGGGATTTCCTCTCTCCTCAGTGCTGTGTGGTCCCCCTCCAGCAGTGGAGAACGCTTCACCCATCGGTGCCCACAAGGCCAAGTATAATGTCCATGCTACTGTGCGCTACCAGTGTGATGAAGGATTTGCCCAACACCATGTGGCCATCATCCGGTGCCAGAGCAATGGCAAGTGGGACCGGCCCCAGATTGTCTGCACCAAACGTAAGTTGCTATCCCCAGATACCCCAACACAAGTTTCTAGTTATTTGTAGTCTCTGAGGAAAACATTTTATGACTATATATGTTGATCTGGCTGAATGTCTGCCGAATAATACAGCCTGGCAGATAAGTGAGAACTTACCAGCCTGCCTGGTGTTTCCTCCATTTCCCCTCCCCATCAAGGAGGCCCACTGCATCATGCCACCTGCCTCTCATCACCTTTTGCCATTTCCCTGTCATCCTTCACTTCCCTGCAGCTAGACGGTCCCATCGGATGCGGCGACACCATCACCACCACCAACACCACCACCAGCGTCGCCACCACAAATCACGTAAGGAGCGCAGAAAACACAAGAAACACCCAGCAGAGGACTGGGAGAAGGAGGAAGGGAATTTCTGCTGAAGAGCCAGGCAAAAGAAAGCACAATCCCCTTCCCACATCTCCTCTGGAGTCTTCACCTGGGGAGACAGAGCCCAGAGAGAAACAAGAGGGTCTGGAAGCCCCTGAGCCCCAAAACACATTCCCCCACCACATAATCCTTTGTAAAAAGCTCCTCCCTCCTCTTTCTTACATACACAGGTCCTCTTGGCAGGTGTAGCCATGTGTCTGAAAATCCAGTTCTAGCCAGGCTGGAATCTGGGAGCATCTCCCGCTGGAGGGAAGCACAATCAGCAAAGGTTACTCTTTGCTGCACTAGTTTAGTCTTTTGTTGGCAAGGCTGACTGCCAGTTGTTGAAATAAGGCTTCGATGAGGGTATAAGAGTGTATATTTGGATTCACCCTAAGGAATTGCTTTTCACACTAGAAATTTAGGCTTCGTAAACTGCCAGGTGTCCTAAACACAGCCTGAAGCCTTTAGTGAAGGTCACTGGCTTTGGGAGTAGAAAACGGCATGGAAGCACACTGGTTGAACTTGACGACTGCTCTTCCTTTACCCTGGACTTCAGCCCAAGTCCAGTCATTGGTCTTGGTGGATAAACCATGTTAAACTCCTATGTACTGAATTTTAGGAATGTTTTTAGAATAATCTTCTGTGCCCTCAGAGTTAGGGGTCAGAATAGTCAGAGTAACAATGTGGGCGATAGAGGGAAAGTGTGTTGCTTGCCCTCCCAGGTCTAGTCCCAGTGCTGAGATTTGGTTCTGCATGTGTGATGAATCACATGCGTGCACACACACACACACACACACACACACACACACACACACAGATGAGAGGATATTTAGGGCTTGACAAGCCCAGATTTCTTCCCCCTCCATCTCTCAGGGAGACAAAGAACCTCCTTTCTGGACCGAGGAGGTGCCAAGTTGTCTAGCTCAGTGCCCGTACCTATCCCTCAAGCAGACATTGGTAGTGCACTGCCCTGCTCCATTCCTGTCTCCATCCACTGCCTGAGAGACTAGAAATGCTTAAAAACTGAAGTAGTGACATCTACCTGCAGTCATGTTATAGAGAGATGCACAGTGTTAAAACCGAAACACACACACACATTTTTCTCTTGTAGTTTTTTCTTTTTTAACTTTTTAAGTAGGAAAGAACTCACTAGGCCTTATTTCCCCAAATCTGCAACCTATAAAAGGACTTTCCAAGCTGAAGGCCAAGACCCAGCTCTCTGATCTCTGGGAGGAAAGTTCCACAGCTTCTCCTCCATGTTTTGTCTACTCTCAGCTCCTCCAGTCTGGGTAAAATCTGTGGATTGGTGTTAAAAACCACAGTGGAGAAAGGCACTTTACAGGGAAAAAAAAAAGGTCCATCTAAGTGTTCACCTGAAAAAGGAATGTATTGACTGAGCCTATGTCCCTCCTGAGAAGTAATAATTATAGTTGACAACTTTGGAGTGGGTACCATGCTAAGAACTTATTCACTATCTCCTTGAATTTTCTCAACAGCCTAGTGACTTAGGAACCATTATATTCTCATTTTACGCATGACAAAATCAAGGCTCAGACAAAAGAAAGGCAATGGCTGGAAGTCATAGCCAAGAAAGAAGTAAGGGTTTGGTCCTGCCTCCATCTTATACGAAGCACTATTCTCTACTTTGGAGAAGAGATCAAAACATAATTGCACTCCTCCTACACATAGAGGCAGATTTAGGAAAAGATTGAGAAGTGCAAACTAGATAGACCCTCATCTTTGACCATGGTCTTTAGTTTTCCCTGCTGTAGACATTATCCGTTGAGAAAGTCCAGGGAAATAGGTTTGCCTTCTTGCTTTGATAATTCTTCTTAGTTTAAAATATATGATAACAACACATCTTCAGTCTTCCATGTCACAAAAGAATTTTCCTTTGTTGAGGAGCTGGAGATGCAACTTTTTGGAGGGGTCTTAGTTTATGCTCCCTGCCCTTGGCCCCCTCAGTCCCTTGCCCTGCCCCCACCCCAGCGCCATGGTGGAAGGGGCCTCTGGTCTTTTCTAAAGTGCGTGGTTTGTCTTTTGGTCTTTCTCTTTGGGATGTGTGTGTGTGTTTGCGTGTGCCATGTGTGTGGCATGCGTGTGAGTGTGTGTGTGAACAGCTTTGGGTTCCACTGGTTTTGCTGTGAGCTGCAGTGTTCTGTGGGTCTGTGGTATCTGACACTGTGGACTAATGTACTTCTTGGACATTTTAATAAAATTTTTTAACAGTTCAATATGCCTGTAGCTTCCTGACACCTTCCTTCATTCATTCAGCAAGTACTTACTGAGCAGCTATTATGAGCTGCACACTGTGCTGGGGGTTGGGGAGATAGTGGTGAACAGGATAAACATGGTCCCTCGTCAGTGGTCAGGGAAGGCTTCCTAGAGGAGGTGGATGGGATCTAAAGGAGGAGTTGCATTAACTAGACAAGGAAGAAAAGAGAGTTTCCGGTAGAGGGAAGAGCAAAGGCAAAAATCCTCTTGCAGAAGGAAACATGGCTCATTTGAGAAACAGCGAGGAGACCATAGTGGCTGGAGCAGAGTGACAGAGATATAGAGTGGAGGAAGATGAGGGGAGAGAGGCAGAGAATGGACCACTTAGGGCCATATGGGCTGTAGTGAGGAGTTGGGGCTTTATTCTAAAGGCAATAGTGTCTACAAACATGATAAGCAAGGTCAGAAGTCAAAGCCAAATTTAGAAGCAATTTTTCAAATAGAGATAAAAGAAACTTCTTGCTTTAATATGTAAAGAGCTCCTACAAATCAATAGGAAAAAAAGACTAATAATGCGATGGCCAAATGTGCAAAGGATATGAACAAAATGTTCACAGAAAAGGAAATACAGATGGCTCTTAAACTACAACATGCTAAACAAAATAATACACATTTTGCATGAACACCAAGATAAACAAAGGGCATATTTTAAAAAAGGGAGTAAACAAATCTAACAAGAAAGGAAGGCTTGCATAGATCCATGATAACAATATACCTGAAGTGAGAATGGTTTATGATTTTTTTTAAAGATTTTATTGGGGAAGGGGAACAGGACTTTATTGGGGAACAGTGTGTACTTCCAGGACTTTTATCCAAGTCAAGTTGTCCTTTCAGTCTTAGCTGTGGAGGGCGCAGCTCAGCTCCAGGTCCAGTTGCCATTGCTAGTTGCAGGGGGTGCAGCCCACCATCCCTTGCGGGAGTCGAACCAGCAACCTTGTGGCTGAGAGCCCGTGCTCCAACCAACTGAGCCATCCGGGAGGCAGCTCAGCTCAAGGTGCCGTGTTCAATTTTAGTTGCAGGGGGCGGAGCCCACCATCCCTTGCGGGACTTGAGGAATTGAACTGGCAACCTTGTGGTTGAGAGCCCACTGGCCCATGTGGGAATCGAACCGGCAGCCTTCGGAGTTAGGAGCATGGAGCTCTAACCACCTGAGCCACCGGGCTGGCCCCTGGTTTATGATTTTTTTAAAAAGTTTTTATTGGGGAATATTAGGGAAGAGTGTGTTTTTCCAGGACCCATCAGCTCCAAGTCAAGTCGTTGTTTTCAATCTAGTTGTGGATGGCACAGCTCATTGGCCCATGTGGGAACAGAACCGGCGACATTGGTATTATGAGCACTGTGCTCTAACCAACTAAGCCAACCAGCTGCCCCATAGAATGGCTTATGATTTATTCAACCACCTGTACCTAAGTCAAAGAGGAGGATGTTTAGCTTCACACATAACAAGAGAACTGCAAGTGACAACTACAGTGAGATACCATTTTCACCTATAACACTGGCTAAGGTAAAATTGAACACAATGCTGGTGAGGATTTGTGGAAACAGGAAGTATATCTATTACTGGTGGGCAATAAAATGGCCCCTCTAAGAGGTGGTGATCACTATCAAAATAGCAAGTTTTGTCCCCTTGATCAACCAACTCCTGAAAGCATCCTCCAGTTATACTTGCACTTGGATGAGATGATGTGGGTATTTATTACTAACAGGAAAATATGGGAAATTATCTAAATGTCCATATTAGGACCAATTAGGAGACTGGCTACAAAACTTATGGTACACCCAAACAATGAAAACTCTGCCAACCTTGAAAAGAATGTGTTTGGGGCTGGGTGGGAATCTTTATATGCTGATAGAAACTATCTCAAAAATATATTATTAAATAAATGGAGAGTTACTTTTAAAGTACATATGGTACACAAATGTTCATAGCAGCACTATTCACAATTGCCAAAAGGTGAAAAAAACCAACGTCCATCAACTGATACATGAGTAAACAAAATGTGATATATACAAACCATGGGATAGTGTTCATCCATAAAAAGGAATGAAGCACTGATACACGCTACAACATGGATGAACCTCAAAAACATGTTGAGTGAAAGAAGTTAGACACAAAAGGACATATATTGTATGAGTCCATTTATATGAAATATCGAGAATAGGCAAACCCATAGAGAGAGAAATTAGATTAGTATTTCTGAGGGCAGTAGGGGGAGGGAAGAATGAGGAGCAATTGCTTAATGGGGGTACGGGGGTTTTCTTCTGGGGCAATGAACATGTCTTGGAACCAGAAAGAGGTGATGGTTGCACAACACTGTGAATGTGCTAAATGCCACTGAATTGAACACTTTAAATATTTACAATGGTGAATTTTACATTATATGAATTTTACAATATAAGAAAGTATATGTTGCCCACTATCATTCATGTAGAAGTGGGGAAAATATATATGTATGTTTGCTTGAATGAACATAAAACATCTCTGGAAGGACATGTAAGAAACATGTCTCTAGGAAGTGAACTGGGTGGTAGAAGACAGGAGAGAGAGAAATGTTTTTCTGAATACCTGGCTTCAGAAAGGGTTCCATCCAGGTTGCCATCCTGTGGCTCTCCACCTGGTGGACCCTAGAGACATCCACTCCAACAATGAAGTGACCCCAGCAGAAGGAAGTTTCCCTCAGCCCAATCATCAACCAAAATCCCAGGGACAGAATCTCGTTGGTATGCATGTGTCCATGTCCATCCCTGGACCAATCAGGGTTGCCCAGGGAGATGGGCCACAGCACTCATTGGCTGAGCTGGATGGGGTGGAGTCAGCCCCTCCTACTCTCATTGAATTAGAGAAGGGAAAGCAAGGAGCTGGAGCCCTGGAAGGGAGAAAGGGTGCCAGCAGGGAAAAGGTGGGATGAAAAGAAATCCCATGCACTCATCTCTGGAAACATGGCCCTCCCCATTCCCCTACTTGAGGACGCTGAGGGCCAGCGGGAAGCCAAGGCAGTCTAACCAAGGATCTGGACCCCATCTTCAGAGGAACATGTGGCATCTGGGAGCTCCACCAAGTCTAATATTGAAGGGTGAGCAGTTACATCGATCATCCCACTTCTACAACCAAATCAGACCTTTACACTTTTTTCTCTTCTCCGTTTGTTCTTATCCCAGAACAAAGGGCCTGGGAAACTTTCAATGCTCCACAGCCCACAAGCCCCCCACCCCACTCCCACCTACACTGCAGAAAATTTTGCAATGTATCTGCCTTCCTGGAGCAGGAGCTCCCCATCCAGTTTCACATTTCGTGCCCTGGGGTACTAAGAAGAACCACTGGGTTTGTTGATGACCCAACCAGGACTGGGCCGAGAAGGATCAGACCCACAGAGGGTGGCTCGAAGGAGAGAGCAGGGGAAGGATAAAGGAAGGGAGAGGAGATATTGAGGAGTGGGGTGTGTGTGGTCCTGAGGAATAAGGGGAGAGCTTCCTGACTGAATCATCACCAAGTACCCCCAGCTCGGAAACATTTTGTCCATCAAAATGCATTTGAAATAATGACCCACTGGGTGCTTCATTTTCTCATTCATCAAAAAAACAAAACAAAGATTTATTGAGCCCCTGTACTATGCTTCGCACTCAGTAGGACCTCAGAACAGTCCTTGTACAGAGGAGGAAACAGGCTCAGCGTTTTTGCCACTGAGTCACAGGCAGGATTCGAACCCAAGCCAACCTGGTTGCCAAACCCACAGATGAGTTTCCTTGAGATGGATGGGACAGTAAAGAGGCCTTCAGGAGGGACTCAGTGCTACTCCAAGCAAGACCTTGGAACTGGGATTTCCCACGGCTGCGTGGCTCTCAGCACTGGGGAGTTTGACTGGGTCCTGACTCCTTAAGACTCTCCCTTTAAAACCTGGATCTCAGAGTGGATTTTGAGGTTTAATAACATTCCGTCTCTCCTGGATCTCTAAGGAGGGAAATGTGGCAGGGGCCATTATGGACGGAGAGAGGAACTCAGTTAGAATGGGGGTGGGGTCTCAGAGGAAAAGGGAAGCCCAGTGCTTGCACAGCTCAAAGGGCCAAGGCACACCAGTGCCTCAGTTTGCTCATCTGTTATAGCAGCAATGAAAACAGCTGCGTGTCACAAGGGTGTCTCGTGCACAGCTGCTGTCTGGGATATAGTTAGCGTGCAAACGGAGGGTGTCCAGCAGCTCCAGCAGTCCAGCCCCGTCTGGGTATGCTGCCTGAGGCTGAGCCCATCTGGTTAAGGGGCAGCCATTAAGTCCTATAGGGCACAGTTCCTGTCCATGATGAGAAGTTCCTGAGAGCTGGAGGGTCGGTTGTCATGGGGACGACCTTAACAGTCTCTATGGTGACAGGTTGGTGGGCGGGCCCCTGCAGACAGGGAAAGCCTTGGAAGACAGGTGTTCTGTTACCTCAGACTCCACAATTTGGTCTCCATAGCAATAGCTGTGGAGTCCAAGCTGCCTGGGAGTAGAGCTTGGAGTGTGGCAAGGAGCTGGGGTAGCCCTGAGAAAAGGGCAGCCCGTTTCCATGGTGAGAGCTGGAGAACTGAATGTTGGTTCACTCCTGGGACAGTTGGAGGGGGGGTGGTCTCCATGGCTGTTCTGTACCTCAGGGTGGGGACAGCAGAAGTGGAGTTGAAAGTCTCTGGGATGGGGGCCAGTGAGATGGGGAACATGTGGTATCCATGGTTACAGAGGAGGGAGGTACTATCTCCATGGGTGTGACTGATGAGAGAAGGGCTGTGTGACTCTAGGTGACAGGTAGAAGCTGGGCTGGTCACCTTGGTGACAAAGGGAAGTGGGGCGGCTTGCCACTATAGCGAGTAACATGGATCTTATGGGTCTCCAGGCCTGGGGGATGGTCTCTTTGGTGACAGCCAGGAAAAAGGACATCAGGTGGGGGCGGAATTGCTCCCCCCAGAGAGATACCTGAGGGGTGGGGCACGGCCCCCAGTCTTGCAAGCCAGTTGGGGCATGTCAATCTGTCTTAGCAGTGACAAAGGGATCTCTCCTGAAATTAGAGAGGTGAAGATGTTCTCCATGGTGACCTGGGGACTTGGCCTGTTACTACGGAAACTTCAGGGGACTCTCGAGGGAGGAAGGAAAGATGGGAGTATCCAATCTCCAGGTCATCGTGCAGGAGAGGACAGGAGCCCACAGTATCCAAGTGACTATGGGGGCGTGGTCACTTGTCGAACTTTGTGGTTTCTGGTTTCTCTATAGGTGATGGGAGAAAGGTTCAATGTCCAGGTGATCGTTATGTCTTCATTCTCCAGGGAGATGCAGAGGGCATGTGGCCAGTCTCCAAATAATCCCTGGGGTCCAGCCTCCAGGCGACCGCGGGGGTAGTTCCGTGGGCGTCCAGATGACCTCGGGAGGCATAGCCAGTCTTCAGGAGACCTCGGGGTCTGCTAGCCGCCAGGGGTCCTCAGAGGGTGTGCCCCCCCGTCTCCGGGAGAGTCGGGGGAGGAGGGGAAATCCACTGTCCAAGAAAAGTGGGGCTTGATCGGTGTCCAGGGGGCTCCAGGGAACTTGTCTCCCGGGACTGGCCAGTCTCTGGGGCCCTCGGGGGCGTGATCAGTGTTCAAGGACCGCAGGAGGCCGCAGGGGAGGTGGTCCGTCTCCATGGGACAGCAGGGCACTCGGCCAGTCGCCAAGCGCCAAAGCCGTCGGTGCCCTGGGCCTAGACGCGCAGCGGGGTCCAGGCGGCGGGGTCGCGCGCACCTCCAGCCCAGCCACCACCTCCCGCCCAGCCCCAGCCCCAGCCGCCAGGTGCGGGGTCCGGCGCGCCAGGCGCTCGGTAGCAGTAGACGCCGAAGAGGCGGCGTGCGGCGTCGGGGAAGCCGAGGCTGCGCACACCGGGCCGGCTGCCGCCGCAGCGCGCGCGCGGGTTCACGATGGGGTAGCGCGCACTCCCGTCGGCCAGCCAGCCCGCGGTGCAGCGGTCCAGCAGCTGCAGCTTCCACGCGGCGAACAGCTGCCCCACTTTGGCCACGGCCGCGCCGCGCGCCGCGCACGCGCGCGCTGCTCCAGAAAAGGGCACGGGCCGCAGCGGCTTCAGAAAGAACACGCGCCCTACGGGGAGTACGGGGAGTGGTTAGGGCCGCTCCGGGAACCTGGCCTCCTCATTATGTAGGATGCCTCCCCGTCCCCCCAGCCTCAGGATTCAGGAGCACCCCCTCCCCTGCAGCTCAGGACCCCAGTCTCGGCCTGGGCAGCATTGATTGGCACGCCGAGGCGGTCCGGGAGAAGAGCTCTCCAGGTCTGGCCCACTGAGAGCCGGTGTGGGTAGGAAGGGCGGGGAGCGAGGGAACTGAGGGGGTTGGAGGGGGGAGAGAGAGAGGGAGGGCTATCCCAGAGAGGCCCGTCAGGGAGAGGGGCCCTCTTCCCAGGGGCGGGCCTACGCACCCGGGAGGTTGGACGTGAAACAGAAGGCGTCGTAGCGTTCCTCGGCGTTATGGCGGTAGCCGTAGTTGCGAACGCCCCCGGAGGCACCACCGCCTACCCCGCCGCTCCCGGCCCTGCCCCGGCCGCCGCAGGGCTCACGGGGCTGGCTGACTGGGTACTGCACCGAGCCGTCGCGCAGCCAGCCTGCGTTGCACCAGTCCAGGCCGTCGCGCCAGGCCGCATGCAGCTGCTCCGCTGATGCCAGGATGCCGTCCTGCTCAGCGCAAGCGCGCTGCGCCTCTGTGAAGGTCAGCTTATAGCGGCCTCCACGGGGGTGGTAAGGGAACACCACGCCTGGGAGAACATACGGGAGTCAGCTCAGGCCCTCCAGCGAACCCCCACCCACCTGACATCTGGGGTGCCGTGTGACTCTTCAACCTAGATATTCCAGTCCATCCTTCACTCTGGTCTGAGACCTGGCTATACCTTTTTCCAGCTCACACCCCTCATGACTCCCTTTAACTTAAGCTTAGTTCATTTGACCCTCCTCCTTAATATACTTAATTGTGTCCACCCTCTTTCCTCAGCTGGAGACCTTCGCTCATGTTCTTTCCACTTGTTGAACTCCTAGTCATCCTTCAAAACCTAGCTCCCACAAACCTCCCCCATTCCGTCCTATGTGCTTCTGACGTTCTCGTGGCACTGGGATCTTCCCTCTGGTCAAGCCCTGAGTTCACAAAGCTGGGAATGCCTATGTCCAGTGCAGACTCCCCACACTGGAAGGCCCGGAAAAGTTGACCCTGGGCAAAGCTCCCTTTGATTTCCAGCATTGTCCAGGGCAGTACTCATTGGCTTCGTTCCACCATCAGTTCTTACAACTTGTCCCTCATCTGACTCACAGTCAGTTTGGCTCACAAGTGTTGTGTGTGTCTGTGTTTGAAGGGCAGACCTTGGGGTGAGTTGGGTACTCTCAATAGATGGAGGAAGGAGGTGAACAGGGCCAGGGAGAAGACCTGGGGTTCAAGTCCTGGCTCTACTACTCACTAGTATGTGCCCTGGGCAAGGCTCTAACCTCTCTGAGCCAGTTGTATCACCCTAGGGTTTTAGGGAAAATTAAATGTAAGACTCCAGAGAGCTCTTCAACCAAACACCTGGCACATAGAAAATGCCCAATAAAGGAGAGCTGCTGCTATTATTGTTGATTGTTGCTATTTGCTATCGTTGGGAAGTTCAGCAAGTGAAGGCCCTAAATCGCTTCTAGCATCTTCTAAATGACTGAAGGAGGCAAACCAGGTGGGAGGAAATTCTTCAGATAGAAACCCCACCTCCCAGCTCCAGTCAGCCAATCAGAGCATCCTCTCTCCCAGCCACAGTAATGGGCTCACAGATAGGCACATGACTCAAAGCTCGGCCAATGAGGGACAACTCTGGGACTCTAGATAGCACTCCTAGGAAATCAGTTGCTAAGCTGGGAGGGTGAAAGCCTGGCACAAATATTTGGTTTCATCAGGAGGAACTTGCCAGAGGAAAGCCCATACAGGAAAGCAGAGCAGAGGGAGGGATTCCTGACATGGTGTGAGTGCCTGGATCTCACTGTGCCTGAATTCCTCTCCAGGGTTTCCCAAATCCTCACTATCGACATTTTTGGATCATTCTTTGCTGTGGGGGACTATCCTGTACTTTGTGGTATATTTTGCAGCATCCCTGGCCTCTACCCACCAGATGCCACGAACAGTCATCTTCCAGACATTGCAATATACCTGGATAGCAAAAGTCACCTTGAATCAGAACCTACCCCACCCAGCCTCTAAATTCTTTCAGGCGAACAATTTGGTTTCTGTCCCTTGCAATACTCTCCCTTCTCCTCCCTTAGAAAAACATCTCATCCTGCCCACAGACTGGTCACCTTCCAGGTCCAGCTTGACCATGCCAGTGTCATCCTCCAGCTCATTGGTGACCTCACATTCATAGCGCCCATAGTCCTGTAGCGTGACGTTTCGGAGAACCAAGGAGGCGTCCCCGGGACCATCACCCTGCAGCTCGGCCCGCCCTCGGTAGCTGCCAAACGCCCGGTGCTGGGGGCCCAGCGCCACGAAGACATCGGTAAAGGCCAGCGGGTCCACCACCTTGGTCCACTTGAGGCGGACGCCGTCGTGGCTGTGGGTGGCTGCCTCGTAGTGGTAACGGCAGGGCAAGACGATGGTGCCACCCCGGTGGCTGACCACCTGCCCGGGCGCCGTCTGCACCACCACCGAGCCTGACTCACCCTCTGTGGGCGACCAAAGAGGGTTCAGAAGAGGTCCTACGGGCAGGGCAGGGAATCTGGGGAGGGGGACGCTGGGAAAGGGATGTGGTTAGAAAACTTGGGTGGGGGTCAGGAAATCAGATGGGTAAAGGGGCTAACAGAGAAGACGGGAGGGGAAGGAGATGGGGGCACTGTGGCCATCAGGAATGCCCAACGCCCAACCCTTCCCCCCATGCACCTGGGCATCACACTTGGCCACAGCTCCTAACTCACCGAGCACGTGCACGACCTTCTTTCGGCCACGCTGCGCCGCTGTGGGGGCCGCGAGCAGTAGGACTCCCCAGGCCGCGGCCCAGAGCGCGCCGGGACCGAGGGCCGCCCGAGCCCATACCTGGGGGCACCGGGCGCTCAGTCCAACCTCCTGGCCTTTGCCTTTCAGAGGACTAGCCCCTAGGCCTTCCTTCTCCGCGGCGAGGACTTCTCACGTGCCCCGGCCTCCTCCGCGGCTAGGCTCCCAAGGGACTCCCCCAAAAAGGCTGGCAGACCCCGCCTCCCCTTTCCTCTCCTGGGACCTCACACCTGCGCTCCTGAGCAGAGCCGACGCCCCTGGACTCACCCTCACTTAGTCCTGCGCGGCAACCCGCCTGATCCCCAACACTAACGACTCGGAGCCCCGCCCGCTTCTTTCTCCGGCCCAGGCCCGGGAAGGGGGGAGGGGGAGGAGCTGGAGTAGCGGCAGCGGCAAGGTTATCCTTGCGCCAGGAGACTGCAGCAAACCGGGGCGGGGGGGGGAGAGGGGGTGGGGAGGTAGAGAGAGGGAGACAAACAGAGAGGGAGAGCAAAGGGAAAGAGAAAAGCAGGGAGAGAGGGACACAGAGAGGGAGAGACAGAGGAGAGCGAGAGCGAGAGGGAGAAAGAGAAGAGGAAGGAAAGACGGAGAGACAGAGATGCAGTGAGAGAGACAGAGACTGAAAAGGAGAGAGGAGAGAGAGCAAGAGGGAGAGAGAGAAGAGGGAGACATGGGGGTAGGGAGAAACTGAGAGACTCAGAGGAGAGAAGGGGACCAGGAAAAAAAAAAGAGGGAGAATAAAGAACGGAGACAGAGAGAGATAGAGGAGAGGCAGAGAGTTAGTGAAAGAGGGTGATAGACGGAGAGGAGATGGGAGAGACGGAGCAGGAGAGAGACACGCAGGGACGTGGAAACAGAGACAGAATCCAGAGAGGGACCTATTGGGACCCGCGCTGCGGTCCCACTCACCATTCTGCCCATACGGCCCCCGCCGAGTGGTCCCTACGCGCTGGGACTGCGCTCCCGGCACATCCGGGAAGGACTAGACCGGTACCTGCGGGCGGCGCAATCCCGGCGTCTGCCTGCAAGGGGAGGAGGGAGGCGGACAAGGTTGGGGGGGGGCGTTAAAGGGAACGCGGAGGCACACAGTCCAAGAAGAGGAAACCCAGGCGCGGCTCCGGCATTGGAAGGAACGCGCTGACAGTGCGTGGCAGGACCGGGTCCCTGCCTCTGCTGGCTGACCGTAGGCTTGCGAAGGAAACTCTCTGGGCCTCAGTTTAACCATCTTTAAAATGGGGGAGAGGGACTTAATGGAGTCTTTCAGTCAGGATGCCCTGCGTGGCTAGGGGACTGAGTAACCTGGGAAAAGGGCTTGGCCTGTAGCTCTGTTTTCCGTTTGTCACTGGATAACCATCGCAGGGACGTGGGCTCTGGTACCAAAAAGGTACTCATTCTGTGTGATGGGAGCACCACAAGTCACCCACTTATGCAGCAACGGATCCAAATCCAACCCTGCCTCTCACTCGCTGTGGGACCTTGGATGAGAGCTTGGTCTCTCTGAACCTCAGTTTCCAGCTCTGGGAAATGGAGGGCTAATTCTTTGGTGAAGATCCAACGGCTAGACATACAATAGGTGCAGAGTAAGTAGTGGTAGGCATGTGGAGCAGGGGAGTCTGATCAAGCCCCTGACTCCACTCTGGGCCCATCCCCCCTGAACCTGGCTCTTCATCCAGGCTCAATAATCAAACCAGGAAATAATGAGCCCTTGGCTGCCTCCCCAGGCTGTTTCCCCAAAATATGAGCCAACTGTACAGCAGAGGCAGGGTTATGGGCTCTGCGGTAGAATTGACTGGGGCTCAGTTCCTAGCTTGGCTGCATCCAGGAGGTGTGACCTTGGATCAGGACCTTCACCACCTGCAGGCTCAGTTTCTCCATCTGGAATATGGGGTGAGATCCAGCATATAGCATGTGAGGTTAGCCCTTGGCGTGGTATACAGTGCTTAATAGCTGTTCCACACTATTAATTATTATAATTTATCGGCAGAGTTAGGACGATGGACTCCTCCTGACTGTGACTTCAGGCAGGTTCTGGTTCTCTCTGAGCCTCAGTTTTCCCCATCTAGAAGATGGAGCTATGTATACCAACCAGAGGCAGAGTTCTGCTGTCTGGCACCTCTAGTTGCTGACCTCCTGACAGTCACGCTGGCAGTGATGGGTGAGCTTTCGTGGGGTCTGAGAAGTGAGTCCCTCACCCCTGCCCCTTGAAACACTCAAGCAGCAACATTTTAGGCATCAAATGGGCTTTTACTAAAAGGATTCATGGGGGTAATGGGTAAATTCTGGGAGGGAGTAGAAGAATCCATGAGGGTTGGGGATTGGTGACAGCTGAGCATGGCTGTGGCCCCCTCTGTGCCAGAACACCTGGCCCTTGGGTCTCCCATCCCACCAGCTGGCCTTGAAACCATCACAGCCAGGACCAAAGAAACCAGGGATATACCTCCTGCCTCTAAAAATCCCAACCCACCCTTTGGGAGGCAGGGCCGGCTGGGTGTGTAAATGGAGTCCTGGGGAGTCCCACAGCCCCCTCAGTGCTGCTTTTTGTGGAGGGATGGGGGGCTGGGGGAAAGGCGCAGGAAGAAGGAGGGCCACAGCAGGCAGCGGCAGGCCAGCAGGTGGGGGCCCAGTGCATACAGCAGGTTGCATATGAAGAAGCAGGTCCAGGCATCCTCGGGCACACGGTAGGTGAAGGGTGTGCGCAGGTGCATGGAGGCACCCATGTGTGAGAACTGCGCCTGGTGGCCACACAGGGAGGTTGGATGTCAGGCGCTGGGAGAGAACCAGTCCTGGCATCACCAACATCCCACCCTGGAGAGCCCAGAGGTTCCCCGTCCCCTTCTCGCTGGCTCTTCTGACCTACCTGTCTCCCCTTTCCAGTCCCTCTGTCTCTAAACATCCCTGTCCCTACAGGTCCTGTCTGTCCTTGTACATCTGTCTGTGAGCCTCTCCCCCGCTGCCTTACAAGAACCATTTTCACTTCCTCTGCTGGGCCCTGTAGTCCATCTCTCTGACCTGGGTCCAGCTCTTCCCCTCTCCCTCCTTTCCCCACCCCCTGCAGCTGCCCTTACACAAGTCCTGTCAGTTCTGTCCCATAGAACTGCCCTGACCTGGTCCCAGCCTTCATTATATTCCCATCATGAACCCAGAAACTGGCCCCCAGATCCGACTGGGTCCTCCGCTGCTCAAACACCTCCCTGGCTCCCCTTCTTTCTCCATACAAGCCCCAAAGCTGAGAGTTTAAAGCCCTCATCATCTAGCTGCCAATTTCTCTTGCCTCTCCCTTTAGCCTTGTTATGGCTCTGCTAAACCACTGTCCCCCTCTGGGCCTTTCCTTACGATGTTCCCCTTCCTGGAATGCCCTTCCCTACCCGTATGTCCAAGTCCAGTTCCTATGATCCCCTCTTCTAAGAAATCTGTCCCCGCTGGAGTCCCTCTCAGCCTCTGTCCCTCCCTTTCTTCAGTTCTGACCGCTGGGGTTGGAGGGTGTCTGTGTCTGGCTCTTTTTCCCCAGGAGGGAATCCTAGGGCACTGAACTGCGGCTGGGGTCTCTCAGGGGCCCAGCATAACTCTGCCCAGGACAAGCACGAAAGCAATTGATGGGTAGGCACACTTTCTTCCTTATGCACCTGCCCCTACCCCCCAACCCCGTCCCACCTCACCTGGCCGATGGCTCCAGCGAACACCAAGGTCCAGTCAGGCAGCCAGGAACAGCCAGGGAAGATGAGAGCATAGGCAGCCAGGCCGTAGAAAGGCAGTACATAGAACATGTACACCAGCATCTGGGGACACACAGCCAACAGGATGAGCAGCTGCCCCAGATGGGTCTCCTGAGACCCCCTCAGGTGGGGGCTCCAGGAAGAATCTGGCCAGTTTCAGATCCCCCCCAGGATGGAGGCTCTCTGTACATCCCACCCTGTGCAACTGCACCTCTATCTCCTTTTCGTATCCCCCACCACATAGACACCCTGAGCCCATCCACTTTATTCTTGGCCACAGTGATCAGCTATGCAACGGGCATGTGCTTCAAACTTGGCCAATCAAAGCCTGCCTGAGACTTGTGCTTAAGCTCTGGGGAAATAAGGACTCACATTCCTCTGGGGTGGCTAAGTAGGGTGGAAGGAAGCCTGGAGTTGCCCAAGACTGTCTCTGCCATCCCACAAAGGGACCACCTGGGAGTGGAGTGCATGCAAAGAGAATAGAGCCCAGAGACAGTGCTATCCTTGAGCTCCTGGATCCAGCCATACCTGAGGCTATATCTATACTTTTTTAGTTAGACAATGATTTCATTTGTGCTTCTGCCAGTTTGACTTGTGTTTCTGGCACCTGCTTCAAAGAGGCCCAGTGGACCCTACGCATGGCAGGACCATGCTCCTCTCCTCCCACCTGCCCTCTCACCTGCACCTTTGGGTAGGCCACAGGGTCCCGCAGGTATGGTTCATATTGATAGATATAGACAAAGCAGGCATCTGTGGGGCAGTCGAGAACCACCTGGAGCCAACAGATAAACCAACAACCCACCTCAAACATCCCTCCCACAGGAAGCCTTACCCATTCTCCCAGGAAGGCCCCGCATTCTTCACTCTGGTCTCCCCAGCCTTGGTTTTCTCCTCTGGCTGAGAATCCGCAGATATTGGAACTAGGGAGAAGTCTACAGGGAATAGGGTTTTGTGATGAAACACTCAGATCAGACTCAGTGAAGAACTTTCCTGGATGATCAGATGGGAGAACAGTGGCATTTCTTCACTGAGTAAAGAAACGTGTGTGGGAAGGGAAGGCCGAGGAGGGAGGCTGGAGGCAGGAGAGGGGTAGGTTAGCCAAACTCACAAGGCCCCGGAAGAGGGTGAAGAACCCAGCAAGGATGAGGTATATGACGAGGGCCAGGTCAGCTGGGCGCTGTAGGAGGCTCCTTTTTTGCTCCTCCTGCACCTGCCCCATGGGAGAGAGACAGCGTGAGAAATCGAGTATCCAACAGGCACCCCATAAAGGCTCATCCCTTCTTTCCTAATGACCAAGGAGACAATGTTTTTGACCAGAAACAACTCAAATTGGGGACAGTCAGGTATGTGGGCATAGGCCTGCCTAGGGGCAAGGCACTTACCACATTGGGGTTGCAGCAGGTTGGCACCTGGGACTGTTTGAAGACACTCAGGCCAGCCACGCATGGGACCAGCAAGTATGGGATGGTGAGGAAAAAGGCAGGTCTGATCTCTGAGCTGTATTTCCCTGTCATGGTAGGAGAGCTGGGTGTCACTCAGCGAGGATCTCCCGGGCCTGGCCAGGCCCTTTAACTGGGTCATGCTAGAGCCCCTGGATGAAAGTTATGATCCACAAATGCCATCCTTGCTCAAGCGCTAACACCTCTGGGTCCCCAGTGCCCACAAGGTGATGTCAGTGCTCCTCAGTCTGGCCTGCCTCGATCTACCTTCTGGACACAACTCTTATACTTTAGCTGTTCTTGGCTTCCCCTGGATACACCCCTCCAAGAGGAAATGAGGAGAGTGGGCAGGCTGCTGGTTTAGACCGTGCATGGAGAGACATGAGGAGACCCTCCACAGACACTGGGGAGGGGATGGAGGACCCCGCAGGGGCTTCCAGGTGCAGGGCATTGACTTAGCCCGGGAAGGCAGGATTCCTCAAAGCCAAGTCCTTACCAAGGATGTTTCCTGGGAGGAATACCAGGATGCTCATGACAAAAGACCCCAGCCAGTACAGTCCAAGGTTCCGGTATCTCATCCTGGGTGGGGGATGGAGGGGTGGCCACTAGATATGTGTTCCCCAGTCTCAGAGCCCCAGCCACGGCCCAGGGCCCACCCTGGGCTCCCTAGCTCTGGATCCCTCCCAGTTTTGCCCAGGATACAAGGGACGACAGGGAGTTGAATGAGGGAATAAACAGTCAGACCCTCTGTCCAAAGATAGAAGAGGCTGTTGAGGTGCAAGGCGGTACAAGAGAAGAGAGCTGGCCACCACTGTCACCTGTGACATTCCCTGGAACCTTCTCCAGGCCATGCCTGGCTGGAGCTCTAGAGAGGCCTCCTGACTTCCCCTACAGACACTTCTGGGCTTCCCCAGTCTGAGACCCCACCTGAGGAGTTGACCTGCTTCCCAGGGTCCGGGTGCCACCCCACCTATCCCACATACCTTCTGCGGATGGCGCCGGCCATGGCCAGGTACAGGAGGTAGTGAACGGTGCCATCCCAGTAGCAGATGTAGATTCCGTGCGAGGTGCGCAGGTACGGCTCGCCCTGTGGGGGCAGGCGAAGGGCTCAGACGCACAGCCAGGCGGGGGGAGTCCCAGGCCGCCCCCTACGTACCTCCTTAGTGTAGAACTCCATGAAGCCCATCAGGTAGCCATCTTCCTGGAGAGCAATAAGGAGGTCCACCACCGAGGTGAAGGCAAAGACGGCAAACACTGTGGGGAGGAGATGGGGGGCAGGCCTGGGTGTGGGCGGGGCCTGAGGCTGTGTCAGGGACCCAGATCCAGGCAAGGACTCTGCATGCAACTGCTCCTGGTCCCCACTCCACAGGTCACACGAACCATAGCCCTGCTTCAAAGGGAGGCATAGTCCCTGCCTTTGGGTGGGGATGGGAGTGTCCTAAGCTGGGAGAGGCACTGTCCCTGCCTTTAGGAAACTCCAGAATGATGGGAAAATACAGTCCCGTTCTTAGGACCTCCAAATCTGAAGAGGGAGGGCCTCTGAGCTTCCCCAATGAATGGGGGTTCTCCAGTCTCTCTGAGATTCCTCAGTCCAATGGGAGCCCTGCAAGGGCCGCGAGTCTGATGGAGGAGGTTTTGCTCACACAGTTCTCGTCCCTAGGACCCTCCCACTGACTCACCAGCATAGAGTGGGTCGTAGTAGATCTCCCCGCGGGACAAACTGTAGATTGCCAAGAAGAGCAGACCCAGGATCAGGGCACTCATCAAGGCCACCCCTAGGGGGCTGTAAAGAGGAAAACGAAGTCAGGGAAGCCAGGCCTAGCGCTGAGGACCCGCCCCACACTGGGGAGGGCAAGAGCAGACTCCGGGAAGCTCTAGGTGGTGAGGAGGAAGCATCTGTCCATCCAGGACTGCCGTTCCCTCAAACTGCCCTTTCTCATCTCTAGGCTCCTGCCTTGGCTGTTTCCTCCTCCTGGAAACTCCTTCCAGAAGTCTCTTTTCCACTTCTCAAACTTCTACTCATCCTTCATGGTCCATCCACATTGCTCCTCCTCCGGGAAGCCTTCTCTAACTCCTCACAAAGAATCATTGTGCAACTTGGGCCAGGCATCTGTCAACCCCTTCTGACTGTATGATTTATGCTATCTCTTGCTAATATGTGTTTGACTCAATTTGCTCAGTCAGTCATTCAACAATGCTGAGAACCTCTGTGGCCAGAGCCAGCACCCACCCTGCCAGACGATGTCCGTGCTCTCAGCTCTGTCCACCTCACTGTGTGAAGCTCCTGACTCCTCCCAGCTAAAGTCCAAACGCCTCCATCAGCTCCACCCCACCACTACTCTGATCTGTCCCCGTCATCCTGATAAGGCAGGTCAACCAGTTGCATAAACAATAGAAGCCAGGTCTCTGGGCAACCCCCAACACTTGGCAAACCAAGGCGCAGAGAGGGCAGAACCTATCCACGGTCACACATTCTGCCCGCCCCACACACCCTTTCCAGGTCCCTACCTTCTCTGGAACCCCTCTGATCCCTAGGATCCCCATTCCTGGTCCCATCTGACCAAAAATGCCAATTATAGTAGTCAGACGGGATCACACCAGAGACTTGCACACAATTTGTTATTTTTACCTGTAACTATAGGATGAGCTATAGGATTATGTTCATTACACAGTGAAGAAACAAGCTCCCAGAGGCAATCTGGAGCACTCAGGGTCCATGGGGATGGAGCCAAGAATTTGTACCCAAGGAGCCAACCCCTCAGTCAAGACTCCCTCTACCCCATGTTGTGGGAAACGTTGTGTTTGGGAGCGTGAGGGGCTTGCCAATGCCTGGTACCCAGTGGCTGGATGCACAGAGGCGGGGTCTAAGGTTAGCAGACACGAACACGGAGGTCAAGGCATTCAGGCGAAACTGAGACTAGGGGTAGGGTGGGTCAGCCCTGAACAGAAAAAGTCCCAGGCCTGAGACAGGAGACGGAGGGACTAGCTGGTTGGGGTGGTGCAGCAGAACGTGTGTGTGGCAAGAGCCGGGTCACCAGGGCCTTATCTGGGGCAATACTTTGACCCTTGGCGACTCTGGAGCCTGTGCTGGGCACATCCCTGGGAAAATCCCAGAAACGCTCTAAAAGCCTGCCCTTTTGGGGGGCTCTCCTTCTCAACATCCCTTCTCCCCAGACCCCAAACGTCCCTTCCACTCAGGCCTCAGACATCACAGGGGCACCCCTATCCCCAGCACACAGACTCTGGGCCGGCCGGAAGGGGACTTCCGGTTAGAGGGTTCTGACCCAGCCCCCATTCTGCCCCCCGGCCGGAGCGGCCAGGGGGCCCAGGGCTCGCTGGGAGCCAGGCTCGCCTCGCGAATCCTCTCTCCCGCCCCCTCCACACCCCCAACCCTTACCCCGCCCCCCCCCGCACGCACTGCGAGAGCGTCGAGACGTGGTTGAGCGCATAGGACACGGGGACCGCGCCGAGCGACAGAGCCGCTATCTTGCCCGCCAGCGGCGGGATGTCCATAGCGGCGGCGCCGGGACCCCAGCTCGGCCCCGCGCGACCTCCAGGGTGCTCCGCTCCTCGGCGGCGGCGCGTCTGGGCTGGAGGTTGCCAAGGACCCAGCCCGGCCCCGCCCCGCGCAAAGGTCGACCCCCGCTGCGCACTAGGCCGGCTGCCGCCGTTATGGCCCCCCCGCGCTCCCCAGGTGTCTCCGAGGCCCTTCCCTCTCGATGCCCTTACTGGACTCAGTGCGGTCCCCTACGTCCGGCCTCAGTTTCCCTATTAAATGGCTAAAACACGACGCCTAGGATGCTTCCGGTTGCTTCCCTGGGCCAGCAACTTCATTCAGAGAGAATTCGTTCTCTTGACCTGGTTCTGCACATCTGCTTTCTTCGTCCTGAGGCACCGGCTTCCCAACCTCGATCCCCTATGTTTCCCAGACCTCCCTCCCCCAAGATCAAGTGTGCGTAGCCCTTGAGCGCTGAAGGAGGAGGCATCTCACCGCTTGGGCGCAGTTCTCTTCAGAGCCCTTGGATTTGAGTTTTCACACGGGAACCACAGACACATTTAAACACGTGTCCAAGTGTGAAGCTTTGAGCCTGGGGGCCATCTCAGGGCAGGCGGCCACAGCCCTGGTTTGGGGTCCGTTAAAGGACTTGGTGATTCTGTGCTCTAAGATCCTTTCAAGTAGTAGCCTGGACACCTTATGGGCAGCTGAAGCCGGGCCCCTGCTTCTATGGGCGGGGTGGGAGAGAAGGGGCCCAAGGAGCCGGCTGAGATTTGGTGGGGGTGGAGCCAGTTTGGTGAGGAGTTTGGGAAGTGTTCTGGGCAAGAATAGTTCAGGCCTGGGGATGAGCAGCAGAAAGGAGCCTGGGTCTGGGAGAGGTGGGGAGCCACGGGAGGGTTCTAAACACCCTGGAGGCTGGGTTGGGTCCAGGGAGAGATGTAAAAGGGGTGGGGAGGGCTGGACCTAGAAGGGGGCTGCAGGGTAGGAATTAGGTCGCAGCCGTTTGTCACTCCCTCCAACCAGCCCCCGACTCTTGCCCATGTGGCACTTGTGGCAGCAGGAAAAGGTGAGCAGTGCCCACCAGATTCCTACCCTGGGGAGTGGGGGAACACAGTCTGGGGTTGGGGGAAGATTGAAACCTCACTGCTTCTCCATGCAGCCCCTTGGCCTGTGCCAGCTGGGTCCTATCTCTGAGCCTGGATGATATGATCTGGCCACGGAACTGACAGCTCCTTTCCCAGGTGCCGTTGCCCATGGGGTGAAGATCAGGTTCCCAAGCTGACCTGAAGCTCCAGCCTGGTTTCTTGACCTTCCCAACTCTGGCAGTGCCAATAGCCCACAGGTCTCTTACCTGTATACAAGATGGACCCTCTTCTGCTTCCTCACCCTTTAGTGCAGATCCTGTCCCCTCCTCCAGGCAGCCCTCCTTTCCACCTGCAGGGCCAGGGGTGTCTGATCCACCTTTGTCTAGGCACCTGACTTTGCACCCTGTCTCTCTCTCTCTCTCTCTCTCTCTCTCTCTCTCTCTCTCTCACACACACACACACACACACACAGCATTTGGAGGCCTCCTTTTCCATCTCTCCCCCTGCCTGGGGGTAAAGTTAATGGGCTGAGTCTGGCCAGCCTACCAGTCACTGAGAATTCAGTGGAGGCGTGACCTTGACCTGGATGGTGGTGTCCCCATCGCTGGACCCTCTGGCTGCCCACAGCTACACCCCCGTGCTCGGGACCCTAGCACATATCACTTATTTGCCCTGTCTGGACTATGCTGCTGAAGCCCTTCCAAATCCCTTGAGGCCCCATTGAGACCCTGCTCAGGCACCACAGTTCCCGGTTCCTCTTGGCAGCATTTCTGTTTTAGATTGTTAGTTCACTGACACATCCCCATCCATCTGGTGTAGTCTGTGCTCAGTGTTTGTTGACTGATGGTACACATTGGCTGGCCCAGGACCACAATTCCCGCTTGAGTCCTCAGAGCCCATGAGCCCACAGGGGTTAAGCAGGACCCACTGGGTACATGTGTGGGGCAGGGTGAGTTGTGGGCCCGTCAGATTCCCAGGCCCTGATAAACCTAGCATGGCTGCAACTAGACAAAATCCCCAGGTGTTTCTGTACAAACATGAGGTGCTGGTCCTGGAGACGTGGGGAGCTCTCAGCACACAGCTTGGCCTGGGCCACCCACCTGCCTCCCATCCTCCAGGAAAAGTGTCAAATCTTTGTGCACAGCTGTCCTCCAAAGGCACAAGACCCAGGGATATGTATCCACCATACAGGGTGGGACCCCAGATGGCTGGGGCGGCCTGGGCTGCAGCCACCAAAGGCCAGGGCTGGCTGTGTTCGGGGTGTGCAGAGGCTACCTACCAGGGAGGTGAGAAGCACAGGTGTGTTCTGGGGGATGGGTGGGCCCTGCCTGGAGACCCCTCCTACAGCACAGTGCTAAGCTAGGAGGTTTGCCCCACCCCCAGGCCTGTGGCCAAATCTGACTGGCCAGCCCTCCCTTCAACCACAACCCAGGCTGGTGGAGGATGGAGACCCCACAGCAGACTAAGGGCCACATGGTGCTCTGGGATTCCTCAGGCAGTAGGGAGCCTTCATGACAGCGTCTTCAACTGCCCAGCCCAGCCCAGCTGCTAAGAAATAGAGTGGTTTCTGGAGATGGCAGGACCAGGCTCCCACGATGGGCAAGCACTGGGACTTTAATACACAGTATAATACTCGAGACAACAAAGGGCAGGCAGAAACGCAGCCTGGAACATTCCACAGTCCAAGAACACTCGGTTAGTCGTCTGGAAAGGACGTTTGTGTTTCTCCAGAATACTCAGTAGTAAGGCCGTCTGGGGTTGTTCTGTGGGAGGCAAAAAGATAAAAGGGGAGCAGGTTAACGCTAAAGACAGATGGCAGTTGCTTCCATCCAGAACCTTCTAGAGGCAGCTGAGTTCACATCCTTGAAATGGGAAGGCTTTGGGGAGGAAGGAGGAGCTCAAATGCAGTTGGAGTGGTGGTGGGGTAGCTGGCGAGACCTGGCACAGCTGGAATGGGGAAGGAGGGACACTTCTGTTACCGGCACTGCCGCCTCACCACCGTGGATGGCGAGGTACCAGTGAGGAACCAGCGGCCCAGCTGAAGCAATGTGGGGGACGGGGGTGCATGTACCAAGGGATTGGGCCGGAAGCGGTAGGCCAGCATCATCCTCTTGCGGAAAGCTTCGTACTCATCGTCCTCCTTGGAGAGCTCGGCTGGCCGGTCAATGCCAAAGCCGGCGCCGTCCACTGTAGTGGTGCCCCTGCAGGGGATGACGGGGCCATGTGAGCAGGGGAGCGGCTGACGCTGGCAGGAGAGGGGCTGTGGGGCCTGAACCGCGGCAGGAGGCCTCACCCGCCCACCTGGGTCCAGGAGCAATAGCAGTTCTACGTGGGGCTGTGGAGGTCATACAGGTGTACTGGGCTGGGGAACATATACGTAGGACACGCCCCGCACAGAGAGGAGGGGAGCGCCTGAGATGGCCTGGCCACCCGAGTTTACAGCCAGGCCCCGGACTCCGGCCCAGGGGCAGGACTGAACCCCGGTCCTGGGTCTGCGTCTGTTTGGGACCACCCACCCCCACTGCGAATTGGGGGCCACACTCACTTGTTGACTGGGTTCTTGATGCCCTGGCCCTCGGAGCCCAGCCCGTCGCCCTCCTTCCAGCCCATCTTCATCAGCATCTGGTAGCCGATGTTCTCCACCGTCAGCTTGAACTCCTTGTACTCAGAGTAGTCGGGCTCCCGGCCCTCCTGCAGGGCCAAGTGCTGGTCACCCCCACGGCCCCAGAAATGCCCCCACGGCCTCACTGGCCACTGGCTGGGCCCACCTGCCCCTCTGCCACCTCCACTAGGTCAGACCACGCTCCTCCTCCTCAAGGTCCCCAGGGCCACACTTAGAGCTCCCTGACAGCCAAGTCGGAGGGCAAGGTGACGGTCACAGAGGCCTCCTTTACCGCATGCAAGATTCACGGTTCACCAGCAAAGAAAAGCCCGGGTTTACAGAGAGTGCAAGAGAGTGCAAAAGAAGCCATGGTCAACGAGGGGATGAGGCTTCGTGCCCGTCGGCTGTCTCTCCTTGTGCACACGGGGAATGCTGAGCTCTTGTTCTGAGGAGCCCGTCCATGGGGGCTTCTGCCTGAGAAACGCTTTGCCTGCACACTGCACTTAATTGGCTCCACTGGATGAAGAATTCCCCGAAGCCCCGGGAAATGCTTCTAAAACAGCAGCTGGGCTGCTATTTGTGAATTGCCCGCATGGATGGCGTCCACCATGAACAAATGCCTCCCTCGGAAGATGGTCTGACTCCTCCTGCTGGACAGGTCCCCAGGAGGGCTGATGCCTGGGGACTCCCCGTTCACCTTTAGGGCCTTGAAGGTCTCCATGAACTTCTCCAGCTCATCCGGTGGCAGGAAGTCTCCAATGAAATGCTTGCCCCGTCCCATCTTCGTCAGCTGTTCGGCCCACTCTGCCGAGAGGCAGGAAAGGTGAGAGGAGAAAGGGGGAAGCGGCCTCAGGGGAGGGAGGCAGCTGGAGACCCTGACCCAAACCCTGCTCCCCCAGGCAGCCTAGCACCACTCCTTTTAGCACTGAGGAAACACACACAGAGAGGCCGGTCTTGTACCCGAGGCTTTACAGGCAGCAGGTGAGTGGGGCTTCCTGCGCGCACACGGCCACACCCCCCACACCTCAGGCTTGGTGCCTCAGCGCACCCCGAGTCTTATCCATCTCCATGCGCCGTAGCTGGTGCTCCCAGGTGCCCAGCTCGCTGTCCACCTCCTCATCGCTGTCGTAGCCGTGCTGGTGCTGCTGCAGCGCCTTCTCCCACAGCAGCTGCATGTCCTGCATTGCACGCTTGTGCTGCATGATCATATCATACATCTGCTGCATCTGTGGGCAGCACGACATGCTGTGAGCAGGGCTGCACATGTGCACGGCAAGGGCCTGAACCTCCCCTGTGCGTGCTGGGGCTCCCCTGGGGGCGGGCCTGTGAGCAGGGCTTGGAGCAAGTGCTCACCAAGGCACCGAGTCCTGTGCCAGGACCTGTCCTGATGCCCTGAGTCCCTGTGCTGAGCAGGGAGGCCCCTCTCTGCCTCACCCAGAGCTGGGCACTGTTGCCATGGACTGAATGAGAGAAACGCAGGCTCCTGACCTCTGGGAAGGTCAAAGGTGACATGACAGGGCTGCTAGCCTGGAGGAGGTGGCTGGAGTGAGCCCCAAGGATTGACAAGTCAGCGCCTCTGGTTTCCCAGGGAAGCAGGGGAGAGGCCGAACTGGCCCTCACAGCAACAATGCTCAATACTGCCACATTACTCGGGGCGCCCAGTGCTAGCCTGGCCTGCCCTGCACTGGATGCTGGAGGAAACCGAACAGAAAACTTAAGCAGAAACTACTGAGTGGGAACGGTCCACGAGCACCATACAGAGTAGCTGTGGGACACCAGCCTCAGGGGATGACAGGCCAGCGTGACGAAGCCTGAGCTTTGGGTCCAGCTGCAGGCTGGGGAGGGCCCTCGGGGGTTGGCATGTCATTGACAGGGGGACTGCCTGCCCAGAAGCTGTTCCGCTGACCCTGTGACCACTGCACCGTATGGGGCGACGAGCCACTGCCAGCCGCAGTGGAACCTGCCTCACCGTCGCCTGGCCTTACCTCCTGCTGCTCCTTCAGCTGCTTCTTCTGGGCGTCGGACAGCTCTGTGACGCCCACCAGACCCACGGGCTTCCCCTTCTCGTAGCCGAGCCCCTTGAGGTCCTGAACTGGAAACAAGACACAGACTAGTCAGTGAAGGACACGTGGGCCTGGCCTTGCTCCTGTGTGTGGTACAGAGTCCACACGTTGACAATCCCTGTGGCACCTGGCGCGCACAGCAGGGCCCACACGGCAGGTCAGTTAGTATCGTGTGTCACGTGATGACGGTAGGAGTCACGCCTTGCTCCGTCACGTGCACCCAGTTTCATCCCCACGTGCCCTCTCCAGAGAGGCCCTATGTCCCCATGTTGCAGATGCTGACACCAGAACTTAAGAAGTCAGGGGTCTCACTCACGGTCACACGGCTAATGGGTGACATGGTGGGGACTTTGCAGAGCCTGAGCCATGAGAGCAGAGATGAGCACGTGTGTGTACACACGCACATTCTCACACACTGGTTCTTGGCAGGAGGCCCTGTGGCAGACAGACATCCAGTGCAGAGACACACTGGTTTGGAGTCTTGTGTAAGACTCAGCTGTGAGGCTCTGTCAGCTCCTTCTGGGGAGGCAGCCGACCGTCCTCCCAGCAACTGACATTTCATTTGGCATCCACTTCGGAGCTTGGCTGGAGCCAATAGCACTGATCCATGTGAAGACGCTGTGACAGCCCATCTGGATGGTGGAAACAACCAGCCCTCAGGCGGTGGCTTCCTGGGGGAGAAGCTGGGTGGAGGGGATGCAGAGGCCCCTCTGGGAGGGTGGAGTGAGCTGGATCCTCCAGCTCCCCAGGGTTGGGGCTTTGTCAGCAAGAACCACGTGCAGGTGCTCTGTGACCCCAGGACTGCACACCGATCCCTCCTCAAAGGATGTGGGGGGCCCATGGAGAAGGAAAGGAGGCCCAGGTCTGAGCATGCCTACAAGTTCCTCTTCACCCGTGAGCACGTGGGTGAGGGCAGCCCATGCTCCCCTGGGGCTGGCGTAGGCCAGAGGGACTTGAACCTGGACCTGAGACTTGGCAGCCTGTGCTCCTCCACTAGACGGGGGAGGCATCTTCCTCAGCAGGGACGCGGCCAGACCTTAGGGACCTGTCTCCAAGATGGGTGTGCGTGGGTCAAAGCAGCACTCACATCTGAGCACCTCCTGTGCCCCTGCCACCAGGCTTCCACCTGAGCGACACTCCCGTCCCAGGCACCCTCAGCACCAGGTGGAGATGCTATCTAGAGTCTCGGTGAGTCCTAGAACCTTTCAATAGCAGTTTTTCTCCTCGGGCCAGGGGAGCACTGAGCAAGGAAACACCCTTAGAGCTGGACAGGCAGGGGCAGCAGGTCAGCCATGGGACCTGGGGGGGCTGCCTTCCCTTGCAGGCTATGCGGGGGAGAGGGTGGCGGCTGTTAGACAGCCTGGGATGCCTCTCTCAGTCACCCATTTTTACCTGCAGAATGTAAAGATAACAGACCTCCCTCCCCCAAGTGGATTCGGCCTTCCCTCATATGCTGTCAGGGAGGTAATGGTAGTGGCAATGGTTGTGATTATAGCTCATATCCTGAGCTTTCCATGACAAGAGTGAAATTGAAGTACTTTAAAGCTTAAGAAAGACAATAGGATCTATTGATGTGCTCTCTATAAGAGACTAGCTTTAGATACAAAGACGCGAAAATGTTGAAAGTGAAAGGATGGAAAAACCAATTCCATGCAAAACAATAACCAATAGAGAGCTGGGAAGGCTATACTACTGTGTTTCCCTGAAAATAAGACCTAGCCGGACAATCAGCTCTAATGCGTCTTTTGGAACAAAAATTAATATAAGACCCGGTCTTATGGTATATGAGACCGGGTCTTATAATATCATAAGACCGGGTCTTATATTACAGTAAAATAAGACTGGGTCTTATATTAATTTTTGCTCCAAAAGACGCATTAGAGCTAATTGTCTGGCGAGGTCTTATTTTCAGGGAAGCAGGGTAGTATCTGACAAAATAAACTTTAAGTCTACAAAAGATTACAAGAGACAAAGAAGGGTGTTATATATCGACAAAAGTTTGATACAGAAAGAAAACAAATACACACCTAACAATAGAAACCCGAGAAATATGAAGCAAAAGTTGACAAAATTGAAGGGAGAAATAGTTCTACGACAGCAGTTGGAGACGTCAATACCCCATTTTTAATAATGGATAGGACATCTAAACAGAAGATCGGTAAGGAATGAGGACTGAACAACACTATGTACCGAACAACAATTTCATTTACAATAGCGTCAGAAAGAATAAACCATTCTTTAGGAATACATTTAAACGAGGAGGTGCAAGGCTTGTACAACAAATACTACAAAATATGTTGGAACAAAATAAAGACGACTTAAGTAAATGGAGAGACATCCAGTGTTCACAGGTTGGAAGACTTAAATATTGTTAACATGTCAGTACTACACAAAGCAATCTATAGATTCAATGCAACCCCTATCAAAATACCAGCAGTGTTTTTCGCAGAAATGGAAAAGTCTATCTGAAAATCCATATGAAAAATCAAGGGACCCCAACAGCCAAACCTTGAAAAAGAAAAGGGACAGTGATCAAAACACTGTAGTACTGGCATAAAGATAGACATACAGACCAGTGTAATAGGATAGGGCTCAGAAATAAACCTTTACTCCTATGGTCAACTGACTTTTGACAAGGGTGTCAAGACCATTTAATAGGAAAAGAACAGTTTCTTCAACAAATGGTGCTGGGACAACTGGATATCCATATGCAAAAGAATGAAGTTGGACCCTTACTTTATATCATATATAAAAATTAACATAAAGTGGATCAAAGACCTAAATTTAAGAGCTAAAACTATAAAACTTTTAGAAGAAAACATAGGGGCAAATCTTCATGACATTGGATTTGGCTATGGTTTTAAATACGACACCAAAATCACAGGCAACAAACGAAAAAATAAATTGAACTTCATAAAATTTAAAACTTTTGTGCAGGATGAAAAGACAACCCATAGAATGAGAGAAAATGTTTGCAAATAATGTAACTAAACTGGGGATAATATCCAGAATACATAGAGAACTCCTAAAACTCACCAACAAAAAGCAAAACAACCCAATTTTAAAATGGCAAAGGACTAAAATAGACATTTCTCCAAACAAGCCAGTGTTTCCCCGAAAATAAGACTGGGTCTTATACCGTATTTCCCCGAAAATAAGAGCAGGTCTTGTATTAATTTTTGCTCCAAAAGACGTGTTAGGGCATATTTTCAGGTGATGTCTTATTTTTTCATGTACAATAATCTACCTGTATTCAAATACAGTCATGTCACCTTCTTCTGGAACATCGTCATAAATGTGTCCGTCTAAATGTGTCCGTCTGGCTGACGATCTTAACTGGGGCTTATTTTCGGGATAGGTCTTATTTTCGGGGAAACACGGTATGTAAATGACCAATAAGCACATGGAAAAATGCCCAACACCATTAGTCATTAGGGAAATGCAAATCAAACCTACAATGTGATTCCACTTTACACCTACTAGGATGGCTATAGTGAGGCGAGGAAGTGGAGAGATTGCAACTCTTGTGCTTTGCTGGAGGGAACATAAAATGCTGCAGCTGCTGTAAAGAAGTTTGGTGGTTCCTTAAAAAGTGAAACGTAGAATCATCACATGACCCAGCAATCCCACTCCTTGGCATACATACAAGAGAACTGAAATCAGGGATCCAAATAGTACTTGAACACACATGTTCACAGGAGCACTAGTAGCAACTGCCAAAAGGGGGAAACAACCCAAGTGTCCAACAACAGATGACGGATGAAAAAAGTGCAGTCAACCCCCACAATGGAATACTATTCAGCCACAGAAAGGAGGGAAGTTCTGACACGTGCTACAACACAGATGAACTCTGAAAACCTGATGCACAGTTAAAGACGCCAAACCTCCTGACAGAGCCCACCTGACAGAGGCGAGGGGGAGGCGTCCACGTCCCTCTGCACCAGCTCGGCGGGGGGGAGCTCCACTTTGTCTTCCTCAGGCCCCCATCGGCTCTTTCGCTTCCTCTTCACGGTTGCTGTCGTGGCTGGCTTCCCGAGGGCAGATGGCGCCGGGGTGACAGTGGGTGAGGGGGCAGATGAGGCAGGGCAGGCGGCGGTGGGGGGCAGAGACCCTATCGGGGTCTCAGGAGGCGGTCTGCGTTGCAGGCAGAGGTCAGGTGCTGTGTGGATGCCTGTGGGGCCCGCCCTTGCTTTCCGGAACTCCTCCAGCTTTTGGCGGTAGTACTTGTACCCCTGGCTGCTGGGTTCGTACAGAAAGCTGCAAAGTAGAGTGGGGGGCACACCATCAGCTGGGTCAGGAGCAACATGGACCTTGTGTAGGCACCCCCAGTCGGCCAGGGTCTCCACCATGACCTCCAGCCCTGCCAGGCCTCACTGGCTACCGGCTCTGGTGGCCCAAACTTGAGGAACAGTGTGACATGCCTCAACCTGTCATGATGCCAAGGGACATACCAAGCCCCCATCCCTTCTTTGTGCAGTGTCTGTCGCACTGTTATTGATCAACTGCTTACAAGGAAAAGGGGACGGCTCCCTCAGACCTGCCCCAAGCTCCATGAAGCTCTTCCCCTGCTGTCCTAAATGAGCACCAGGGCCTCCAAACCAAGACATCCTGAAGTGCGAGAGACACCTGGCATCAGAAAGGGCAGGATTTGCCCCAAACTGGACAGCTCAGCACATTTGCGCTTCTCTGATGTATCCCTGAAGTGCTGACAGCAAATGGCGTCAAGACGACACTGAACGTCGGACCAGAAAGGACCTGGACTCCAACCCAAGGGCAGAAGCTCCCACCTTGCTGGAAGCCAGGAGTCCCCTCTGTCCCCCCAATCCAAGCTCAGAGCTGGTGCTGCTGGGTTCAGAGCTGGCAAAGGCTATAGCTCCCTCTGTACCTGCCCGGCATCTCTCAGACCATACATGTCCTGAGCCCACAGTCCCACCTCTGGGGTCCACACCAGAGGGAAGAATCACAGGCCAGCTCCACAAAACAAAACCTGTGCACAACCTGGGTTATACAACTCTCAACAAGGAGCTAGACCTGCACCCATGAACCTGAAGGGGCAGTCATGGCACAATGCTGTGCTACAGAAGCAACATGTAGACTCCAAGACGCTGTAAATTCCTTTTGCACAAGAGAGACAGCAGAAAGAAACCCCACAGATTGTTTCTATGTGTCTACATGAGAACCGAAATAGGGGTGGAAGGACCCCCATCCCCACTAATATTGGTACCTATGGTGAGATGGAGGGACAAGGAGATGGCAGCATCTTCTTGGATCATGGTACACACATGTACATCCTTGAGAAAGCCCAGTAAGGGACATTTGTAAAAATTAAAGGAAATAAGAATTTTTTCAAAAATTGCTAAGTCTCTAGCCAGGCTAACTAAGAAAAAAGGATACAAATTACGAATGGAAATGAAAGAGGGGACATCACTACAGATCCTACAGATATTAAAAGGATAATAAAGGATTACTATGAACAACTCTACACCCAAAAATTTGATAACCCAGATGAAATGGACCAATTACTTGAAAAGACACAACCTGCTAAAACTCACACAGAAATAGACAATCTGGGGGCGGACGCATGGCTCAGTTGGTTAGAGCGTGAGCTCTGAACAACAGGGTTGCCGGTTCAATTCCCACAAGGGCCAGTGAGCTGTGCCCTCCATAACTAGATTGAAGACAACGAGCTGCCACTGAACTGCTGGAGGGACAGCCAGATGGCTCAGTTGGTCAGAGCGCAAACTCTTAACAACAAGGTTGCTGGTTCAATTCCCGCATGGGATGGTGGGCTGTGCTCCCTGCAACTAAGATTGAAAATGGTGACTGGACTTGGCTCTGAGCTGCACCCTCCACAACTAGTTTGAAGGACAATGACTGATGGGTCCTGGAAAAACACAGTTCCCCAATATTCCCCAATAAAAAGAAAAAAAATAAAAAAGAAATAGACAACCTGAATAGGTCTATTTCTATTAAAGAAGTCCAGTTGGTAATTGACAACCTTCCAAAACAGAGAGCATCATGACCAGGAGTTCACTGGTGAATTCTACCAAACATTTAAGGAAGAAATTATACCAATTCTCTACAATCCCTTTCAGAGGATAGAAGCAGAGAGAATACTTCCTAACTCATTCAAGTACCCTAATATAAAAACTAGACAAAGATATTACAAGAAAACTACAGACTAACATCTCTCATGAATATAGACGCAAAAATCCTCAACAAAATATTAGTAAATTGTATCTATGAATGTATAAAAAGAATTATACACCACAACCAAGTGGGACTTATTCCAGGCATATAAGGCTGGTTGAACATTTGAAAATAAAGTAATGTAACCTGGCACATCAACAGGCTAAAAAATAAAAACCACACAATCATAACAATAGCTGCAGAAAAAGCATTTGATAAAATCCAACACCCATTCATGATAAAAACTCTCAGTAA
Organism: Rhinolophus ferrumequinum; assembly: GCF_004115265.2. Classification (NCBI taxonomy): domain Eukaryota; kingdom Metazoa; phylum Chordata; class Mammalia; order Chiroptera; family Rhinolophidae; genus Rhinolophus; species Rhinolophus ferrumequinum. The sequence continues at coordinate 51,748,209 of NC_046301.1, forward strand.
ACTAGGAATAGAGGCAAACTTCCTCAACTTGATAGAGTATTTACAAAAACACTCACAGCTAACATCATACTTAATGGGGAGAAACTTGGAAGCTTTCCCACTAAGAACAAGAACAAGGCAAGAATATGCCACCTCACCAATGCTTTTCAACATCTTACTGGAAGTCCTAGCAAATTCAAAAGATGAGAAAAGGAAATAGGTATACTAATTGAGAAGGAAGAAGTAAAACTGTCTTTGTTTGCAAATGACATCATTGTCTGTGGAGGGAAAAAAGCACCAAAGAATAGACAAAAAAACTCCTAACTAATAAGCTATTATAGCAAGGTTGCAGAACACAAGGTTAATACACAGAAGTGAATCATTTTCCTATATACTAGTAATGAACATGTGGAATTTGAAATTTAAAACACAATACCATTTACCTAAGCATCCCAAAATATGAAATACTTAGCTAGAAGTCTAACAAAATATGTGTAAGATCTATACGAAGAAAACTACAAAACTCTGAAGAATGAATTCATGAAGAACTAATTAAATAAAGAGATATTCCATGTTCATGGATAGGAAGACTCAATATTATATTGTCAAGATGTCAGTTCTTCCTAACTCTATTTCTAGATTCTGTGAAATTCCAATCAAGATCCCAGCCAAGTTATTTTGTAGATCATTACAAAATGATTCCAAAATTTAAATACAGAGACAAAAGACCCAAAATAGTCAACATACTACTGAAGAAGAACAAAGTTGGAAGACTAACACTATCTGACTTCAAGGCAGTGTGACACTGGTAAAAAATAGACAAGCTGATAAATAGAACAATATAAAGGACCCAGAAATGGATCCATATAGTCAACTGACCTTTTACAAAGGAGCAAAGGCAAAACAATGAAGCAAAGACAGTCTTTTCAACAAATGGTGCTGGAAGTGGACATCCTCATGCAAAAAAAAAAAAAAAAAAAAATCTTGACACAAACCTCATACCCTTCACAAAACTTAACTAAAACTGGATCAGAGACCTAAATGTAAAATGGAAATATATAAAACACCTAGAAGATAACAGGAGAAAACCTAAATGACCTTGGGCATGGAAATGACTTTTTAGGTACAACATCAAAGACATGATCCAAGAAAGAAACTTAAAATTAAAAAGTGCTCTGCAAAAGACACATCTGATAAAAACTGTTATTCAATGGACCAATAACCTTAATGTATAGCTTAGCAAAGATTTATAGATGGCAAATAAGCATATGAGAAGATGCTCCACATCATATGTAGTCAGGGAAACGTAAATTAAAACAACGAGATACCACTACACACCTACTAAAATGGCCAAAATCTAGAGCACTGACAACACCAAATGCCGGACAGGATATGGAACTACAGGAACTCTTTCATTGCCACGGGAATGTACAGGGTACAGCCACTTTGGAAGGTTTCTTATAAAACTAAATATACCATACGATCCAGCAATCATACTTCTTGGTATTTACCCTAAAGATAAAAATTTATGTCCACACAAAAACCTGCCTACGGATGTTTATAAAAGCTTCCTTTGTAATTGCCAAAACTTGGAAGCAACCAAGATGTCCTACAGTAGGCGATGGATAAACTTAGGTCATCCAGATAACGGAATATTATTCAGTGCTAAAAAGAAATAAGCTACCAAGACATGAAAAGACATGAGGAACCTTAAATGCGTATTACTAAGCAAAGGAAGCCAATCTGAAAAGGCTACATACCATGTTTCCTCAAATATAAGACCTAGCGGGGCCATCAGCTCTAATGCGTCTTCTGGAGCAAAAAAATAATATAAGACCCAGTCTTATTGTAATATAATGTAAGACCGGGTCAATGTAAAGTAATGTAATGTAATTAATGTAATGTAATGTAATATAAAATATAAGACGCGATCTTATATATTATAATATATAAGATCGCGTCTTATATTAATTTTTGCTCCAAAAGCTGCATTAGAGCTGATGGTCCGGCTAGGTCTTATTTTCGGGGAAACACGGTACTACATGATCCCAATTACATGACATTCTAAAAAAGACAAAGCTACCAAGTCCGTTAAAAGATCAGTGGTTGTCAGGGGTTAGGGAGGAAGTAGGGACAATAGTGGGAACACAGGCTTTTAGGAGATCGTTCCTCAGGTTGGAGTGATCCTGCCCCCGGAGTTAACCAAAGTTAACACTTTGGTGTCTTTCCTTCTAGTCCTTTTTTTCAGTGCAGATTTAAACTGAGCTGTGGTTCTAGTTGCTGTCTCCCGATTTTCAAAAAATGCCTTAACTTGACGACCTAAGACTTTCCCGTTGGAATGCGGTGGAGAGTGGTAGGAAAGGCACCTCCACCGAGCAGCCTCCTTGCCTTGTTTTCCTCGTGTGAGGCCAGCGCCCCAGGTTGTTGTCAAGAAAAAGTGGTTCACATGGGGGATGTATTACAGATGCAGTTATAGTCTAGCCCACGGGGGCTGGACATTCAATGTGTCATTAATTTTTCGTGGCTACGGACAATACTGTCTTTAACATTGTTTCTGGGGACAGAAGTGGGGTGATTGATCAAAGGAATGGGTGAACAATTATTACAGACTGTTTTCCAAAACACACAGCTGCTGGGGAACCCAAAGGGCAGGGAAGGGCAAGAGCAGCAGGAACACGAGGGGGCTGTGTGATCTCAGAGAGAGGAGCTAGCTGCCTCACACCTGATCCCACTAAGGATTAAACGGTCCCTGTGGTACGATCTGGCACACTCTGCCCAGGCCTGGCCCCACTCATTCCTCCCCAGTGTGCGGAGTGCCGACTGCGTTCCCAGACCATGACTCCCCTTCAGCCACTTCTCCCCCGGGCGCCCCACGCTCCCTCCTCACCCCTGGCTCTCTTCCCTTGCCACGTCCAGGCCTCCGTCACAGCCACAACCGACAAGCTGGGTATATGCTAGCGACGCAGGGCCTGGAGCCGCCTGCACTGACAGGACTTCTTGACCCCCAGGGGCTGAGCCATAGCTGCCGAGCTCTGGACCCTCTGATCAAGGAGAGCCACCGGGGCTTGCGGACTTGGACAGGATGCCATAAGCTCACCCACTTTGCCTGAGATAGAGTTCCACTTAAGAGGAGCGACAGTAAGCTAAGTTTCCTGTTTAAATATACTTACTTAGGTAAATGAAAAAAAAGGTGCAGTGACTTAAGGTCGACTCTAAAGTAGATACTTTAGAGGGTGGTGCAGAGGGGTGGCAGGTATCATGATGTCCTGAAGAGATCCTGGGTCTCCTAAGCTCCAGACCCCCACACCCACAGCCCCCACAAGGGATGCCCGAACACCTCAGCAGTCCTCCCCTACCCACCTCTGCCTCAACCCTAGACCTGGCATGTCTGATCACCCTCCACAACTGTGGCCAGTGACCCTGGAAGACTAGCTGACCCCATCCCTCCCTATGCACACCCTCCAAAGGCTCTCAGTGAACCCCTGCGCCCTCTGGGACCTAGCTGTGCCCGCCTCCATGGCCCATGTGCACCCCACACACTGGCGCAGTGCCTGCCATCTCAGCTGCTTTACTCCTACGTGGTGGTCCCTCTGGATGCCCTTCTCTGTTCTGAGTCTAGCTCATGCTGGCTCACACGTAGGAGACAACGACTGGCTGCCTGCCCGGCATCCACTCCCACTTCCTTTTTCCCGAGGCCCTGATGGCATGTACAGCTGCTGAATCAACCAGCCCAGATGGCTGCTGCTCCTGCACGTCCCCACTGACTGAGTGGGGACTTGTATCACTCGTGGCCAAAAGTGTCCTCACAGGTGCCTCACCCCGTGCGGGGTTCAGTGTCCACCTCACAAGCCTCTGCTGGGCCGGCCTCGCAGTGGCACCTGCCCCTCCCCTCCCTGGCAAAGAGCAGGCGCTATAGCCCCACCAGTGAGTGAATGAGCAGGTGAACAGACCCAGCCTGAGGGGTTGGGGGTGTGATTTCATAGCTAGGGACAGAAGGAGGGCCAGGCTGCTTGTCCCACCCGCTCCATGGAAGCTACACACAGGCTGGGGGTTCCTACTCCCCGAAGCCTGAAGTACTACATTCCCTGCTTTCCTGCTGTTCCCCTGGTGGTAAAGATGAGACCCTAAGAAGGGTCTCACACGGCGAGCAGCACAGTTCTGTGAGGTTCTGCGCCAGGGCCTGGCCTGCCCCCAGCCTGGGGCTACTCTCTCTGTTGTAAAGGGAGCCGGACAAGTGCTCGAGACTCTCAGTGAGACACCTGGGAAAACACAAGCCACCAAAGGCCCCCGCACACCTACCTCACAGACAATTTAGGGTACCCATGTGCACGTAGGAAGTGCCCGTCGTGTGGCAAGGCTGGCTCTAGGGCCAGAAGCTCCGGGACCTAAGTCCCAGTCTTGCGAGCTTCTTGCTGGGGGACCCTAGCCTGTCTCAGGACCATGCCAAGCCTGTTTCCTCGGTGGGGGGTGGGGGGGGCAGGACAGACCCTGGGACCATGGTGAGCGGTCACCTCCCTGGTGGGTCCCCCCCTTACCTGAATGCCTGGTTCTCGCGGTTGTTCTGGAGGGCGATGGTTTCCACCTCGGGACCCCCGTCCGCTATGAACCTGGCCAACTTTTCTGCAAGGTTCTTGACTTCTTCATCCTCTGGGGGTGAAACTTTAAGCAGGCTGTCAGTACTGAGCTCAACTCACCACACCCAACAGCCTAATTTCTGCTAAGAACCCCATGGGCAACGAGAGGGGTTTATTTTAGGAACAATGCAAAGAAAAACAGGCAAATGGGAATCAGATTACTGCACTGGGACCAAACACCAGAGTTAATACTACAACATATCTCAAACACCAACCCCCCCCCCGCCCCTTCCCACCCCGTAGATCTTGGGGGGCCTTGGACACATGCTGGTACATGGGAACAGAATGTGAAGGAAGGTCTGCGTCCAGGCTGGAGGGGAGATGGGAGCCCCCACTTCCGTCTTCCTGCCCAAGGCTGCCCAACCAGGTCACATGGTGATACGGGCCTGGCCCTCCTCTCCTGGGGAGGTCAGGGCAGAGGGCCACAGGCGACACGAAGGACTGACCCCTGTGGCCTACGTCAGGCCTGAACGTGAATCCCCACCACCCACCAGCACTTGGCTGGGATTTTCATTACAGCTGGAGACCACCCAGTACTTTCCCCCATCCCGATACTCATCCATCCAGGATCTTACCAGATGATTTTTTCTGTCTCCTGGTCCCCCTCGGGCCCCCACCCCAAGTGCCAGGCACTACCTTTGTCTCTAGGTACCCTCAAAGTCTGACACATGGCAGGCACTCAGTGACACTTGTTAAATGACCAGGAACCAAAAGACAAACACTCCTTCCCTCTGCCCCCTTTGCATGTACAGGGCTGAGCTCCTGAACACGACCTTGACCTTGGCCCTCAGATCTCCCCTCACTTCCCAGAGCACTGGAGAGGATGGTGGTAGCAGCTGCAGCTGACCACAGCTGCCTGGTAGGGCACAGACCTCGGCTGTCAGAGCCACGCCATGCCACCAGGAACTCTTGATTCCATGTGGGGTGCAGTTCGCCCACATGCCTCCCCAGAACCTCCCACCACCCCCACCCACCTACCTTTCTGAGAGGCCGTCTGTAACTTTTGCGCTTCCTTTCTTATCTCAGCCACCTTCTTTCTGTAGTAGAGGAATTCCCTGCTATTCTTATCGTGTAAAAACCTGAAGAATTTTGCAAAACAGAGGAAGAGTGATGCGGATGGGTGTGAGCTGTGTGGCTGTTGAAGACATATGACACACAAGCAAGCTGGCAAGCAGAGACACCTTGATAGGGCCCAAAAGTAAGTCTCTGTGTCACACCGGAGCCCTTTGCAACCTCTAGTATGAGTCAGAAAGTGTAAGGGACGGCGTCTGGCCCGCAAAAGCAAGCAAGCACCCAGCCCCGGCAGGCTTCAGTCACGACTAGGGATTTACAGAACGCCTGCATGTACTACCGTGGGGCAAGAACATTAAATAGCAGTGGCTTTCCCCTCCCAGAGATACTTACGAAAATGCCGGGTTATCCTTGTAGTTCTCCATAGCTACTTTTTCTAACTCGGGGCCTCCTTCTGCCACAAAGCGGGCCAATTTCTCTATCACTTTCCGAGTCTCGACTCCCTCTGGGGGTGAAACTTTAAGGAGGCTGTCAGTACTGGGGTTCAACTCACACACCCCACAGTCAACAGGCACACTCTCTCTATGAACCACAAGGACAGAGGGGTGGGGGGAGAAGAGGGTGAAATGCAGGAGGTTGTCAGGCGTCCGGGGTCCATGCACAAAGCACTGTGACGAGGGGGGAGTTGGTCTAAACCGTCTTCACGAGACACACTGGATGGGAGAGAAGTGTGTGAGCCTCCCAGAGGCCAAGCCGATCCCCCATCTGGAAGGGAGACGTTGGAAAACATAGCCAGCCTCCCCCGTTTGTTTGGAATGCTCAAGTCTTTTCTTCATATACTGTTCAGTATAATAAATTGGTTCCCTGTCATCCTTCAAAGGTGAAAATTCTTTTAAAATATCATTACACACTCTGATTTAAACACATTGGGTGTTTCAATCCACTGCAATTAATGTCGTCATAGAGGCTCAACTGTCCCCTCTGTGGCTGGTGGAGCCTCTTCAGCTGGCTCATGAGGTCTCTGGACGTGACCCTGGGAATCTTGCTGGCCTCCTCGCTATCTGCTGAAACGGGGTGCTCCAGGAGCATCTCGTAACTTCCTGCCCAGACCTAGAGCCAGCCATTCCTCCAAGAAGTCCTGGTTTCCATGAGTGAAGTGTTTCCAGACCACCATCTGGGGACCAGGGCTGCTCACTGCAAAGAGCTTAATCGTTCCCTTGGGGCCTTCGCAGTGACCGGAGCTATGGTAACACGTTTTTGTGTTTGTATTAGCCTCCCCTTGGAGCCACGTGGAACTCGCTTTTGTACTTTTCACTGGCCCAACCTGAGGCTGTATGTCAGCCACTATATAGTCATGTCCTTTTTATGACATGACTTCCCGGGAGGAAGTTCTTGCTGTCAGTCCGTGCCTGGGAACACTTGCTCCTCTTGGCAATGGGGCTAAACACCAAGCCTGTGGTCAATCTTATTCCCTTTGTTGCTTGGGCTGCCAGGAAGCTGGGAGAGCGGGTGTGGGGGGGAGGTACATGTGGCTCAAAGAGGACCCTCAAGAGATCCCAGGGACATTCTTGGGAATGTCTTAACTTTTCCCCAGTCTCACCCTCCCCCCACGTTCCTCACAATGACCCTGACCTGGTCACCATGTACAAGCACAGGTGTTCTTCTGAGGCCTCATCAACAGCAGGCCTAACAGGCCTCAAGACATTTGCTGCTCCGTGCAAAGCGGTGGTTCCTGGCAGGGTACTGTCGAAGCTGCCAGGGCACCTCTCTGAGGAAACACACCGTCCCTGGGGGTTCCAGGGTTCGAGGTTGGCCACTGATCTGCTCAGATGCACGGTCTGAAGCTGGCACCCTCAACCAGAGCAAGGGGTCTAGAGGCTGTCACAGCAGACCATATGGTCACTTGTCTGTCCTCATGGACCAGGTAACAAGCCTGTGCCAACGAGCCTGGGCAGAGGTGGCCCAGGACTCCACAGGGCTCAGGTGGCACTGAAGTCTCGTGAAGGTGGATGGGGCTGGACACACGAGGAGTGCCACAACCCCCGTCCTATCTTCCTGGAACACGGGGCCTGGGCTGGCTTCCCCAAGGTCAGTAACCATCCTCCCCTGGGCAGGAGAGCGAACTCTCCAACCTGCAGGCTCACACCTCTGGCTCAAACTGGCAGGGACAGGCAACCACATGAAGGAGTGGGCTTCCGGGCCTCGGGGGCATGTAACCAAGCTGGGGAGCTATGGCAGGTCCTCTTCTCATGTCCGGCGAGGAGGGCGCGACTGAACGCTCCCTGACGATGGCCCTGGCCTGGCTAGAGACCAGCTCCCAGACTGGACGGGGGGTCCCGGGGCTCCCAGGATGAAGCCCCCACTCTGCATCCCTTTCGTGCCCCCCTCGGAGAGTTCCCCTCCCATCCCCTTCCTTTACTCCAGCCCACCCCCCCCCCCCACTCCAGAGAGCCACACCCTCGCCCTGGGCTCATCCTGGAGGCCTGGCGGACCCTGTTCTCCTGGCTGCGCTCTCCCCGCTGACCATGGATCCACCTGCGGAGCTGGAGTGCAGGGGTAGGAGGGCAGCAGCCTCCGCACCTTACCTTTGATCTCCAGCCACTGCTCATAGTCCTCTTCCTCGTCCTCATCAGGAGACTGGAAGACACTCGGGCGGCTGGCCAGGGGCAGCTGCTTGGCATGCACGTAGTTCTTCACCTGGCCCAGTGGGCTGCCGATGAGAGGAGGCCTCTTCCCAGAGCGGGGCAGCACTCGAGGCGGGGCATTGGGCACACTGGGCGGGGCATCTTGGGGAGAAGGAAGGATAGCTGTGCTGCAGCGCTGCAGCACACCGTTCTCTGTCTTCCCGCCTCACCCAAGTGCCATCAGTCCCTGGGGGCTGCAGCCTCAGTGTCCAGCACAGCGCCTGGAGGGTGGTGGTCACTCAGAGAGGACACCACCCCCATTTCACAGATGAGGACATTGAGGCTCAGAGAGGCATGACTGTTTGTGGTCACCCAGCCCAGGGCAGTAGCTCTGGTCAGAGGAGCCCCTATTGTCCTCACTGAAAGCCCAGGGAGACACCGGCTCTTCCAGAGAAGACCTGAATCCCTCACTCCGCTTACAACCATTCCCTCTGGTTGTCAATGGCAAGCTGCAACAGGCCTATTCTGGGCTTTCCAAACACAGACCCTGTGATGAAGGGCTCATCCAGCCTTTCCTCCCGCTGTGTGGGTGAATTTGGCCTTGCGTTAACTTTTGTAGCTATTCCCTAGGAAACGTGACAAAGGTTGAGGGTCAGATGTTTCACCAGCAACTTTCTTATGGTAAAAATGAGCTGACTGGTAAACTGCACAATAGTTATGAGTGGGCTCCCCAAGGGCGATAATTCTCGCACCTGGCATGTCCCATGGCTCCTGTGGGCCAGGGAGCTCTCCATCTATGAAAGGGGGTCCCCATTCCTCACCCGAGCTGCTGCTGACCCGAGCCTCGGTCCCAGAGCCCTGGAGCTTGCTGAGTCCCGGCCCCTATACCCCTGGATCGAAAGCTAGGTTGTCTCCCCTCTTACAGGGTGAACACCTTGAGGGTGGGGGTCTGCGCTCTCCCCCTGGGCGTTTAGTGTGGGGATGAGTGGAATGAGGGTGCTCAATGAACTTGGGATGAGAGGAACAAGTTTGAGGTGGGACCTGCCATTTCTGAGAAGCCAGGGACCCCCAGGGGAGAGAGCCAGCAGTATGAGTGTGAGCGGGAAGAGGAGGAAGAGAAGCAGGAGGAGGAGGAGGAAGAGGAGGAAGAGAAGCGGGAGGAAGAGCAGGAGGAGGAGGAGGAGGCGGAGATGGGACGGGGGAGACTGCATTCACCTGTGCTAGTCTGCGCCTTCTGCAACTTCAGAAACTGCTGCAAGAAGCTGCCGTCGTTGGCAAACTTGTTGGAAATGGAAGAGTTGTGTGCGTTCGCAATTCTAGACAGAAGACAGAGAGGGTGAGCCTCGAGTGGAGGGGCTGGGGCATGCCTGGCCCATCTAGGCCCCACATCCACCCGAGTGCTCACCTGTTGGCCCCCAAAACCAGCCCCCAGAGATGTCTGGGGACTGCTGAGTCTGCTGAGCGCACAGAGGAACCTTCAGGGTAGTAAGGAGGAAACGATCTTGTTCTAGTCAAAGCAATGCTACGTATATTAATGTCAGCTCTACCAGAGTAATGACCCTCTAGGTCCAAATGGCCTAAACTAGATGGCTGAGAACCATCTGCTCTCTTCCTGCACAGTACCTATCATCCCTGTTGTTAACTAATTATCTGGACTGTTATTGGCTCCCACGTCTGTCTTCCCAGCTAGACTTCAGAGTTCTTCAAAACAGCACGTGCGTGCGTGCGCGTGTCTATAACATGTTGTGACTGCAGCTCTGGGCCTGGGATGGCCAGCGCTTCTGCGGGGATCACATATGCATAAAAAATACCCAAAGCAATCTTTTGGTAGGAGAATTACAGGGGAATTATGTATTTTTATTATTTTTATTTTGTCTCTCTTTTTGCAAACAGTATGTTTTAATTAAAAAAAAAATTAATCTATTTTTAACAAATCAGCACAATAGCAAACCCAACGGCTTGAATGTTTAATTCAAATTCATTTCTCCCTAACATAAAAGTAACAGAGGCTCATTACGAACAAATGGGAATGTAGGAAAAAACAGAAATATAGAAAGCAAAAAGGGGCCGGCCCTGTGGCTCAGGTGGTTGGAACATCGCGCTCCTAGACAGGTCGCCAGTTCGATTCCCACATGGGCCAGTGAGCTGCGCCCTCTACAGCTAAGATTGTGAACAATGGCTCTCCCTGGAGCTGGGCTGCCGTCAGCAGCCAGAGGTTGGCGTGGGCTGCCGTGGGCTACCCCGGGCTGGGTGCTGCCATGATCAGCCGGCAGCCAGTGTGAGTGGCCGGCAGCCGGCAAAAGCTGCTGTGAGTGGCTGACCGATGACTGGCGACAGACTGCCTGAGTTGGTGGGGGTGTGTGTGTGTGTGTGTGTGTGCAAGGCTCACAATACCAGCATGGGCCAGGGAGCTGTGTCCTACACAACTAGACTGAGAAACAATGGCTTGAACCGGAGTGGAGGGAAGGCGAAAGAAGGGGGGAGGGAAACAAAAAGAAAAATGCAAGCCTCCCCACCTCACAGTAGCCACTATCAACACTTTGGTGGGTTTCTTTGATTTGCCCCCTAAATTGGAAATAGAAAGAAAGACAAGGCAATGATCATAGAATGTGCCTACTTCTTCCATTTTCTGTTATATCATACCATCCTGCCCCAACCTTGGAAATCCCTTGTATATACTGCTCCTCAAGGCTGAGTAACAATCCACATACAGACATACTCAATACTGTAGTTAGTAAAAGCTCAAGGAGCCCACCAGTCTTTTTTCCTTTAAAATTAAGTTTTATCCTTCTAGAAATCTGTTCTAAAGAACTAAAAATGGAAACAACTAGTCAACAAAGGGCACTGGTTGTCCGACAAGGCAGATGGAGCAGCCCTAACGAGTTAAAATTTTAGAGACAAAGCAATCAAGTGCAGCATTAAATGAAAAACAAAAAGGCACGTTATCAACAATATCTACAGTATGGTCCTATTTATGTGAAAATATAATTGAATTTTAAAAATTGTTAGAAAAACCTATCAAAATGCAACCGGCACTTGTCTTTGGGTTGCAGGGTTATGACCGATTTTGGTTTCTCCTCATTTTCCTCTATTCTTCTTCACCCAGATTTTCTACCATGTTTATAAATTATCTTTCAAGTTTCTTAAAAAGGCAGTAAAAGTTATTTCATAGGAAAGAGAAGGTTCTGCTGCTAATCAGCCTTGGCATTAAACAAGCAGGGCCTCCTAGCGATCGGGGCCACGTCGTCACTGTGTGCACGTCCCTCAGGGGGGACGGGAAGGAAGCGGGAACGATGGAAGACGAACAAAGACGTCAGCACAGCAAGCCAGCAAATGAATCCCACTTGAAAACCACTGAAACACACAGTAGGGGGATTACGCAGCTGTTAAAAAGGCTGGCTTTTGCTCAACAGATAATACGTGGCCCATTCACAGTGGAATATTATTTGGCCATAAAACGAAATGAAGTCCTGACACACGCTACAATATGATGAAACTTGAAAGCATTATGTCCAGTGAAAGAAGCCAGACACAAGAGACCACAATATCATATGAAATATCCGGAATAGATAACTCCACAGAGACAGAAAGTAGATTAGTGGTTGCCGAGGTCTGGGGGAGGATGAGGAGCGACGGCTAATGGGTATGAGGCTTCTCTTTGGGGTGATAAAAATGTTCTGGAATTCGTGGTGATGGTTGCACGATGCTGTGAGTATACCAAAAATCGCAAAATGTCAATTTTATGGCATGTGAATTGTATCTCAATAAGAATAAGTAAAACTTAAAACCTGAAGGTTCTAAAGAGTTGTAATGTGGGGAAAAGCTTTTCTTTTAAAAAGTGGCGGGGGTGGGGCTGGGGAGGGACAAAGCAACGAAATTGATCACACTTCGTGAAACAAACCAAAGATGTAGAAAGGGAATATTATCGAAATGGTTGTCTTGAGGCAACTTGAATGTTTCCTGTTTCTTCAGCAAGAAAATGTAATTGTTGGTGTTCGATGTTTTTACAATTTATTTGCATAGCAACCTATACCCCGCACGCACCACCTGATGCTGTCTTTTAGCTGCCTGATCCTGGCACTGAGATCCAGCGGCCTCCAGAAGACCTTCTTGGAAGCAATCCTACAGGGCTTTTCCATCTTGGTGCAAGTCCTTACATAACCCCAGGGGCGAGAGCCCACCCACTGACAGATCACTCAACCCATGTTGAGATCACTCAACATGGGGATGTTCCTGGGCACCCTGGAGGTGCCAGGCTCTGGGTTCCAACAGGAGTAAGGTCTAAATCCTGCCCTCCAGGAGAAGCCACAGACTGTAAGAAAAGGTGGGAACGGGGACAGAACTTCGTGGAGGGTTACCATGATCCACACTTCATATTACACAGGACAGGGTTGCCTCTTGGATTGTCAGTCTCCGGGCTGAATTTCGTGGAATTTGACACCTGTGCTCAAAACTCTTGGGTGCCTGCAGCGTTTCTCAGGATAGGTGGGAGGAAACCCTGCCTAAACTACTCCCAACCTGGTTCTGGAACAGCCCCTTTGGCGCAGCACTTGGGCTGTCTCACACAGGGGCTCTCCCCCATTTCTGCCAGCTGCCAGGCAGGCTTTTCTCTCCTCGCTCAATGGGCTGGCTCTGCCTGAGCCTTTTGAATGCAAAGCCTCTTCTACACCCCTACAGTGGGAACACACTGCCTCATGTTACCCACTGGCAGCTCTGGGGGTAGAACTGGCACCCCCTTTGCTAGTAGAGCCCCATAAGGGCTGAGATGGAGGCTGGGATTTTGCTCTGTGCTACACCCCCAGGCCCTGGTTCACAGCTTGCCAGCAGTAAATAACTGCTGAGTTAAAGACTTGGCAGGCCATCCTCCGGGCCCCCACACACCCTTCATTTCTCTCCTGCCACATTAAGTCTCCTGAAAGAAAGCACCTGTGTCACTCCTTGCACAATCAGGTTGTGGCCGGGTGCCGATACACCATGACTGCTCTCTTAAGCAAAATCCTCTGTGGGTGACCCTCTAAGATTCCAATCCAGCCTGAGGGCACTTACTCTCCAGGATGCGGGGGCTGTGGGCTGGCCACCTGATTCTGCTTGGCTTTCTGCTCCATTCTAGCTTCTATTTCCCGCTTCTTCTGAGCAATGAGCTCTTCCTGGTGGAGGATGTTCATGTTCATTTTTCCAGACTTGGGAGGAGCTACCCCAAACCATCGGTTAGCCTTTCCTGGGGAGGGAAAAGAAGCCCATCTTTAGATTAATAAACATGCCCAGCAGCTGCTGCCTGTAGCAAAGTAAAATTGCCTGTAGCAATTTTAATGCCTGACATTAAAATTGACATTCCTACATCCATTCGTTCATTTATTCAGCAAACATTCACCGAGCAATGTACCACATCCTGTATTAGGTGCTAAACAAGAGAGCCTCGGCCTATGTGGACTCACCTCTGGCTGGGAAGACAACAGACTTGTAATAAAAAGTAGCTGCAAAATTGTGGTAAGAGCTCTCTGCTGGAAACCAAGAAAGGGTAAGGAAGAATAGAGGAGAACCTATAGCTAGGACAGCCAGAAAAATAACTATTAGAAGAGGGGGCATTTAAGCTGAAACCAGAAAGATAAAGAGCCAGCCTCCTGAAAAGCCACATGGGGGGCGATCTGGGCAGAGTAAGGGGCAGATCCAAAAACCCAAGGCTGGAAGAAGCCTGGTGAATCCAACAACCAGCAACGGTCCAATGTGGCCAGAACGAACGGTTCCAGGAACAAGGGTGCAAGAAAGGGAGTCTGGGTTTTACTTTAAGGTCTTTTGGAAGTGACAGGGGAGTATTAAGCTGATAAGATCCAATATGTATTTTTATTTTTAAGATCATTCTGGCTACTGATTGGAGAGAGTGCGTAGGCAGCATGGAGACAGAGGAGGCTCTCTGGTTCCAAGCAAATGATGATGGTGTCTTCAGACACGGGTGGTAACTTTGGAGATAGAGAAGACACCTCGAAGTTTCCCCATGGGACTTGGAATAAAATCCAAATTCTTAAAGTCGATTTTCAAGGCCCTACCAGAGAAAGTCCCCCCTTCCCATTTCCACTTCATTCTGACATTCTGCAAAATGGCAAGGCCTTTGCACTCGCCATCCCCTTCTGGGTGGAAGGCTCTGCCTCCTAGGCCTCCTTCTTTCAAATGTCTTCTGCTCAAAATTTAGGCCTTCCTTTACCACCCAGTATTAGCAGCCTCCAGCCATAACCCATACTCCCTCACACAACTCTCTCTGTCAATATTTCCTCTTGGTGCATTGCCTGATACCCCAGTAGAAGCAATCTTCAGTAAGGGAGGACCCTCTTTTGGTTACCACGCATTCCTAGCGCCCAGCACACTGCCTGGCACACAGTGAGTATTTGCTGAATGGGTGAATGCATCCCAATATTGAGGGGGCTAGGGCTGGGAGAGAGGAACGGGCAAGGCTTGTGGTAAAATAGGGCTCGAAAGACTCAGGAATGTATGCACCCACTAATGTCAGAAACCATTTCGGGAAAGCAGCTTTTCCAGAAAGGAGCACATAGGCCAGACGGCAGCTGCTAGAAAAGGGGAGCAGGACAGCCCAAGGTTGCTGCTGTTTCGAGGAGCGGAGCTCGCAGAAGCCCTGAAGAATAATGCAGGGCAGACACATATGCAGGGCGGCCTCTAGAGAAAGCCAGGCGCCCTCAGCAAATCAGGCCCAGGGTAGGGGGCAGCAACTGGGTCTGGGGTCTCGGGAGAACCGGGAGGTGAGGAACCCGCCACTTCGTGCCGCCCCGAGGCTGAGGTGAGGGTCTGGCGGGTTAAGGCAGGCCTGACCCGAGGGTGAAGCGGTGACGCGTAGCCCCGGGGATCCAGGCAGGCGCTTGAGGGGAGGCGGGGTATGTTACCTGCAACATCCCGGTTGTCCATCTTGAGACTCATCCAATCCCACAATGCTCCGGCGCCACCTGAGGGGGTTCTTGTTATACTGCGCGTGGCCTCATGGGAGGTGTAGTCTGCGTCGGCCAGCCATGTCCTGCCACTACGAGGATACCTGGAGTCTTCTCAGCTGGAACGCAAACCTCGGCCTATCGGCAACGTCTGGCCTCAGACTCATGCACCAGATGGCGTAGCCTTTTCTCACACTTTCCCGGAGTCGCAATCACTCTAAAGACAAACTACTACATGTTCCGGGATGCTTTGTGCAGCAGCTCTCGCGAGAGACGTGAGGCGCGCCAGCCCCGCCCCCGTGCGCCTGCTTCCGCCTCCCTGTGGCTACAGCTTGTTGTTGTGGAGGCCAAAATGGCGGCCCAGGCGGCGGCAGCGGCCCAGGCGGCGGCGGCCCAGGCGGCGCAGGCCGAGGCGGCGGAGTCGTGGTACTTGGCGCTTCTGGGCTTCGCCGAGCACTTCCGCACGTCCAGCCCGCCCAAGATCCGCCTGTGCGTGCACTGCCTACAGGCCGTGTTCCCTTTCAAGCCGCCGCAGCGCATCGAGGCCCGCACGCACCTGCAGCTCGGCTCCGTGCTCTACCACCACACCAAGAACAGCGAGCAGGCGCGCAGCCACCTGGAGAAGGCGGTGAGCCGCGGGCCGGGCTGCGAGAGAGGAGGAGGCGCGGGCTCCCTGCGGAGCCTGGGCTGACGGGCCGCGACCCCGACGGGCGAGGTCCCCCTGGGCCGCTCCTCGGGTACCCCGGGTGCGACTTTCGCACGAGCGTCAGGACCCCAAAGCCGCCAGCTTCTCAGGGGACCCCAGGGCCTCGCTCCTTACGTTATTTAATGTCTCTGGTGATAGACAGGGTCTAGAACCTCGCTCTTCTGAGGAGTAACAGGGTCCCCAGATTCTTCAGGTTTTCAGGCGCTGACCAGTTTGGCTCATATGGGGACGTTCCCAGATCGGCCCGTGGGTCTTGCCGCTTCCAGCTTCTCAGGGCTCAGCCCCAGGAGGATCAGCCTGAACGCTCCCGATCCTGAAGTGACTCGGGATAGGGGAGGGCCGAAGTGACAGTCCAAGCATCCCTTGGGAATCTGAAGTTGGGTCTCTCAGGAAACCTAGGAAAGCATCCTCTCCCTAGACTCGGAAGTCTGTTAAGTGTCTGGAGGGTATTGTCCCCCCATCAGAGATGACGGGAGTGATAAGTGGGAGGCAGAGGCCCAGATCCTAGAGTTGGTCCTGTAAGGAGGCGGAACAGAGGGAGGTCTGGATTCCACGACCAGTTGCTCAGTGGTCAGGGAGGGATCTCCCCGCAGCTCCTGCTTTCTCTATATCCACCGGGGACTTCTTTGCCTTCCACCATCCACTTGTCCATCCCCTTCAGAAGGCAGGTCTCATTTCCACCTCCCCACCCCATCTTGACTTGTGAGATCTTGGTGCTTCAAAAAATGTGGGAATGTGGCTGTCATTCTGCCCATTTTGGCTGTGGAGTTGTTTCTTCTTACAGCAACACTGAGCTATCAGACTGTGTCTCCATTTGCCATTTACTTTTTTATTCTGCTTAAGGAAAAGACTTCTTGACTAGAATCAACTTAGATTTTAAAAATGTATTGATCTAAAGGAAATCTGAACCCACCTGGCACCGGTAACAAATTGCTTTCTGGAGGAGACCAGGTCTTCGTTTTTTAGACCGTAAAGAGTTGGAAGGGGACTTTAATCCTTGCTTAATCAGCTTCCTTATTTCAGGAGCGTGGCATTATGGGCCCAGAGAGGTAAAGCGATTTGCTCAAAGCAACACAGCAAGTTATTAACAAAACTGGGTTCAAACCTAGGCTCACGATCCCCAAGTTCCTTGCCAGGAAATTAAGTTATTAATGTTTTTGTGAAGTTATATTTTTTCGTTCATTCTACAAATAGTTATTCAGCTCACACCAGGTGCCAAGCCCTATTCTAGGTGCTGGGAATCCGCGATGACTTAAACAGTCCCTGCCCATAAAAGCTTATTTTTTAGTGAGGAAGGCAAATCATGAATATGTAGGGAGAGGTTAGGCAGTGATCGAAGAACCATGAAAATATGGACCAGGGAGAAGAGATGGAGTTGATGGGGAGTTCTTTTTGGCAGAGGTAGTGAGGGAGTTTCTATTTGTGAGAGTGACACTTGAGCAGAGCCCTAAATGGGGTGAAGGAAGCGAGACTGGAGAATCGCTCAGATTGTCGTTTGGATCCCAAGGACTGCCGGAGCTGTCAGTGATCCGTGACGGGCTTGTTTCAGGGTCTGTCTTGGGCAGTGGTGGGGCTGAGATCAAATGAAGCACAAGGCTTCCTTGGGCATGGGGTGCCGGACGCTGTGACTCCCAGGCCCGGAAGCCCAGTGCCTTCAGTAGATGCCCCTGTCCTGACGTTCTCCCCTCTCTTGATAAACAACAAATCCTGCCACCTCCCTTCCATTGTCTCGGGAGTCGTTTCTAGCAACGGTTCCTCGTCACTAGTCACTGTGTAGGGTTCTATTTTGCCCAGTAAGCGCTGTGCTGTCGAGGGGAAGCAGCCATGCCTCCGATCACTTCCTTGTAGCCACTTGGCTTTTGGACCCCTAATTTTAAACCCTTGTCCTTTTGGATTGCTTTCCCTTATTTTTACAGAACTCTGAATCTCGTGGGGTCTTCCACAGGCCACAGGGTTCTCTCTGTAGCTCACGCTGATGTTCCACCTGCAGATCCCTTTCTTTCACTTGGTTGCATCCCTAGCTGGGAATCTGTCCAGATTTCTCCACGCACGCGTGCTGTCTGTAATCTTCATTCTTTATTAATTGTGCGTTTTTCCCAAATCAGGCAACTGTGAACTTTTATTTTTTTCCTTCCCAGAGTCATTTGATAAAGAATCGTAAAATGTTCTCCTTTTAGAAGTGATTTCCTAGTAGTTTCTAGTCCTGAAGAGTAAATACCAGAGAGGTTCTAATTTCTTTTCAGGGAACCAACCCAGAGTAACAAAAAAAAATTTTTTTAGAGAAGGCAAATAACTCTCAAGTATTTTGTGATGATTTTCTCCTTGATCATTCCTCCTGCTGTTCTTTCCTGAACTGACTTCTCTAACTTACAAGTGCTATTGGTAAACTTTTAACTGGCCCCTAAACTTACTGCTACATTCAGCTTCCCTGTTATTCTCATCGTCTTTTGCTTTCTGTCTGAGAGACGCTAACCTCCTTGGTAATCACATATTTTTTATATAAGGCTAGATTATTTACCCCTCTATCTGCTTAATGTCAGTTTCTCACTGCCTCCTCAACTGCATTTGTGAGATTCCTAGAAGGAATACGTAATATACTTGCCCATCTGCTTCATTCATTCTGAAAGAGGATTCTGAAAGAATCATCTGCTAAGTGCTTCTGTGGAGGGTATGTTTCCTTTCCCTCGGCAGCTTTATTGAGGACAAAGCCATTGGTCTTGATGGCACCTGCCTCTGCAGACCCTCGGAGTCCCTGCTGGCTGTCTCATCCCCATGACAGGACACTTGATCTGAGAGCCTTCCTTCTTTGATTATGGTTTTGGCAGTGCTGTATTCTTGGCTGTTCTGAGGCTCCTTGAGGAAATAAATAGGTTGTGATTGTAAAGGATGTCGCTTTACTCAGAAATCTGTCGGCTAGAGAACTTGTGAAGCTGTTTCTGCAGTGTCTGTCAGATTGTCTTCCTTTACATTGCAGTTTTCTGTCCTCTTGCTGCACATCTATTCCTTTGTGAATTTTCAGTCTTTTTCTTATTTTCACTGTCTTTCAAGCAGACAGTGCCATTTCAGGATTTTGCACATTCCCCTTTAACTTTATTATTTTTGATCCCATTTCTCTTTATCCCGTTTTTCAAGATCACGAATGTGTCATGCCCGTTATCTAGGACATCCTGGAGCAGAACCTTGTGCAGAAGCTGCATTTGCAGACCTTGGTGTTAAGCATTTTCATGGAAAAGTGATCTGTGCTTCCTCATCATTTTCTTTCCATTTTCTTCCCTCTTACTCTCTGAGTCTCTGGCTTCAGGATGTGGAATCTGTTTAGGAACCACCACTTCACGGGTTTACCAACTTGCCTCCCCTCCAACCCTCGATTTTTCTGGTCCCTGCCTGGGAATTACCATAGTATTGTTGGCACCTTCCCGTGCCAGGCCACACATTTGTGCTTCTCATTGTCTCATTGGATCCTCAGCAAACCCACAAGGTGGGGACTACTTCCAACTTGCTGATGACACGCTGAAAGGGGGACACTTGTAGCCATGGTCACACAGCAGAAGGAGGCGATCTTTTTAAAAAGTGACTTTGGTTTCAAGGAACAAAGAAGCCTTAAAATACTCTGAGCACTGGACTGAATCCTCTAAGCATGAGAGGTGTGCTAATCCATGCCCTTCCACCCTTCAGGGTGCATGCTGACCCTGCAGTGATCCTTGCTTTCCCTGAGAACCCCAAAGTGACCCCAGGGACTTCTGATAGGTTGTTCACAGCCTTTCCTGCACCTGCAGGCCTCCAGGCAGCACAGGGGCTCTCCTTTGGCTGCTTTGCCAGCATAAGGAAGGAAACAAAAGCTATTTTGTAATGTTACAAAGTAAAGCATACTGGGGGATGATGTAGCAACTTTGGGTAAGGTAGCAACTGTGGTACTTTATTTGTGAGATGGATGTATTTCCTGAAGTCTATAATATTTTTTCCCTCCCCCTCCCATTTAAGCCGTTTTTCTCAATCATAGTTGTGGAGGACGTAGCTCCCTGGCCCGTGTTGGTATTATGAGCATTGCACTCCATCCAGCTGAGGCAGCCAGCTGCTCACACTGGCTGCTGACAACTCATGCTGGCGGCCGGGCGCTCATGGCAGCCCACGGGGGCCCAACCACAGGTCGAACCATTGTTCACAATCTTAGCTGTAGAGGGCGCAGCTCACTGGCCCAGGTGGGAATTGAACCGGTGACCTCGGTGTTAGGAGGACGCACTCCAACCACCTGAGCCACCAGCTGCCCCTATATAGTTCAGATTTGTGATTTTATGTTGTAAGCGTTAAAAAGTTACAAAAACAAAGTCATTTGATTGGTGTCTGATTGACAATCCTGGGGAAGTGACTGGATTACCCTGACATGGGGCCAGTTCTGTGGCTTCTAGCTTTGGGAGTGGGTCATCGTGGGGGATGCCTCAAAGTGTCACCAGTGCTGATGCCTGGACACAAAGCAGTGACATTTGAGGACAGGGAGCTGTCTGGTGCCATTTAGGAGTAAGGTCTTTGTGTTTGAAAGGCGCACGCCTCAGGTCTGTGGCCATTTGCACATAAGAAAGCTCTCATTTCCCGGTGTTGTTAGATGAAGTCCCTGTTCATGAGACAAATGTTTCCCAGGCACCTTCTGTGTGTCGGCCCGTTCCAGGCACTGGGGACGTGTAATGACGAGTGGGGAAAAGGAGGAGAAGGAGCATACTAGAGGGGCTAATGGATTATTTATTTAGCAATATCTAAATCAATTTGTTTAGCAATCTTTATTTACTCAATCCAGTTAGCAGTATACAATAGTAAAAGTCAAAGGCAATTAATAGACTGCACTAATGTCAGAAAGTAAAGGTGGTTAAGACTAAACTATATACATTGATAACAATATTATGTCATAGGAGTACACATACGTGTAAGTTGAAGAGATCCCAATACATGTTTACTATTGATCAAAAATCACTTGGCTAAATACACAAATATCATCAGTAAGGAGTATCCAAAAGCAGTAACTCTATAAGATAACTATTACAGTAGATGCCAAAAGCTCACCAAACCGGGGGAGAACAGCACTAGAAAAGTCATAAATCAAAACCTTGCCAGGTCTGTAGCTGAGAGAAACTGAGGCATCTCCCACACCGCTGCTTGTTAGTTCCCAAGAATGTTGCTGTTGTTGTCTTTGTTGTTGTTAGAAGTCAAGGCATCTTCTGATGCTGTAAGCTGCAAGCTGCATATAAGTTTTCAAGGTGTTAACAATCTGAAGACTGTTGCTGCTATTGTTCTTGTTGTTAGAAGTTAGGACATCTTCTGATGTTGTAAGCTGCAAGCTGCACACAAGTTTTCTAGATGCTAACAAGTTCTCAAGAAGGCTAACCGTGGGGAATAACACTGGCGAGGCCGGGAACCTGCTGGCCCTCAACAGGTTCGCGGCTGGGAGTCAGGACATCCCCTGGTGTCGTAAGCTGCATGTTGCTGGAAGTCTTCAAAATGTTAGAATGATGAGAAATCACCAATGACAAATGACCAAATGATGAAACAATAATTAATAACACTGCCAACTGAGGTCTGTCTTACATATTTTCTCGGATATTCCTTAGAGCCAAGTTTCTTGTTCTTGCCTCCCCTTCCGGGAATGGCAAGTTCCGGGAGGGTCCGGCAGTCAATGATAAAAAAAGAAAATATATTGCTTATCCAGCTGAAGGGCCAATTCATCCGGATAAGCAATGTCTACTTTCTTGCTTGGGACCATCAGCCCAAGGCCTTCCAAAGCCTGACCACGTGCCTGTCACGTCGCCCTGATACAACTTAGCTACTTCTTCGCTTCATCTGCTGATGTGGGTGAAACAGACAGAACAAGGAGGGAATTCTCTCAACCCCTGATGAAGAATTTCTTTAACCCTAAGCTAACTAACCGTCGTCACCTCACAGCATAGACAGAAAAGCGACCTCATCTCATGTCTCCCCTGCTCGGGAGGATGAGACCAAAGGCGGAATTGACTCAACCCCCATCACAGCACAGAAATCACCTCACATACAGGAACAGATAAAGGCTAATAGACAAAAGCTCACATCAACCAATGAAGGCAAATTTTCTTCAACATCTACCCTACAGGATGCATCGTGGGGCTTTATCTAATGTCCCCGTGTGTGTTTAAAGTGGGGGCCACAGCACATGCACAAAACAATGGAGGAGGGTTGTGGCCTTTGAATAGACGCTGGGGGCCACAGGACCCAGCTCTTCCGTGCGGGTCCCCATTGCCAACCCCTTCCTCTTGTGTGTGTCCGCCTTTTCTTTGTTCACCCTGTACTCGTGCTGGAGGGCTCCTCTCCAGCCTTGCCCAAGGTTGGTTTTGTCTGCGGAGATTGAGTTGTAGAACCTCAAAATATCGGCTGGGCCCGTTCTTAGCATGTCCCTAGCCCAACTCTTCAGTCGCATAGTTTCCTCCACGTTATCCTGTCTTTCCTCCCCGTTGGTGGCCTTCAGGAACTCTTCTTGCTGGACTGCCCTTCCCTGTGGGGAGGAATGGCTTCTGCAGAAAGCAAGCGCCAGCTTTTGTGATTACCAGCTTCAATGACATCACACACATGTGGCTGGAGCTGGGCTGGTCCCCACTGTCCCTGTAGACAGCCTCCAGCTGTGGAGCCCCACCTCTGGCCCTGCCCTCTGAGCCCCTGAACCCTGACTGACCCTGCTGCAGAGGGGCTTTGGGAGGGGACACTTTGGCTGGCTACAGAATGCCTTTGGCTTGGACTCTGCTGGCCCGTGTGTGCTTGGATGTGTGTGCACACGTGCATGTGCTTACATACATGTGTGTGAGAGTCAGGAGCCCGGTGGCACTTGGCACTTGTGCTCTCCCTCTCTCACTGGCTCCCTCTCCCCGTCTCCCCCTCCGGGCCCCCCCAGGCCGCTGGTGTGGGATGCAGCTCCAAGTCTTTCCCATCCTCTTTGGTTACTTCCTCGTCCACCACTCACTCTTGCCCCACAGGCCTCTCCAGCTCCAAGGATGCCCCCCAGGTTTCACTGGGCCCTCTCCCTGCCCTCCTTCGCAGCCTGCAGCCCCTGGGCCCTCCAGCCTCTGGATCCTCCTCCCCCCCCTCCGTTTTCTCCACCCCCCCTTGTCCTCTTCCCTCTGAATTCTTTTTGCTGCATCTAGGGTGCTCTTAAAACTCAGATCTCATTGGGTGCTTTTATTTCCTGCCTCTGATTAGGTCAGTTTCCATGGGGGACCTTGGAGCGTTGCAATCTGCAGTCACTACTGCCCGTGAGTGGCACAAACATCCCTTTCAGCCTCATCTTCCTGGTCTTCTGCCTTTTCCCAGGCTCTTCTCTGCCTGGAGCACCTCCTCCTCCCCCTTTGAGTAGGAGCGCAGGCGCACCCACTCTTAGCAGGCTCAGCCTCATGCTGATCTCCCACAGAGCACGGCGAGCCAGGGTTTTCAGATCTGCCTTCCAACAGCCACCAAGACGAGAATGTCTGTGGGACAAGGGGGTCAGCAGAAACAGTGTCAGGCGAATGCTTGAGTCCTGGAAGGTCTGACAGACTGGTCAGTGTGGTTGGTGCAGTGGATTGGCCCCGGAGCTCACTGCCTCCTGTCAGAACGTGGAAGTCCATGGCACAGCCGTCCACAAGTGGGAGTGTGCCATTGTCTGAAGCACGTCCCGCAGGTGTGCCAGCAGGGGTGGGGGGAGCACAGGTCTTAGAATGGTCCCCACACTCCCGGCCAGGCAATGGCCACACCACAACGGTTCTTCCGGAGTCCTCCTCCCTCCCCTCAGGCTCACTTGGCTCATTTCCAAGCAGCTTTTAAATGCTGCTTCTCCAGAAAGGACTGATACCCCCAAACCCACTTTCCAGTTGTAATTGATTTCCTTGTGGCATGATTTGCAGCGGGAGGGGCCCCTCTGCAATCCTTCCCCCTTCCGAAGCATTGTGGCCCTAGTGGGAGGGGCTCTAACTCTGATTCAGGAGCTGAGTGGAACCAACCCGAAGCCCCTGTCAGTAGGGAAGCAAGTGTTCATTCCCTCTCCCTCAGGTGTGCTCTGGTGGCTGGATTAGAGGTAAAATGAGCCCACAGGCCACCTACCTGCTTAACTGAACACCTGCAGTCTTTGTGACGGGACAACTGTGTAAACCCTAAAATGGAGCCAGTGAGCACGTGCCAAGCATTTGGCTGAGAATTAATCCTTTTCTCTTTCTCTTTCAGTGGTTGATATCACAGCAAGTATCCTTTTCCTGGTACCATTCCCTTTAAGAAATACTCCATTGAAATTAAAAGAATGTGTTACAAAGTTGAACCTCTGCTGTGATGCACCCGGTGGGTTTAGGCCTTGCCCCGCTGACCACGTGGAGAATCCCTGCTCGGCTGTGGCTGCCCCTCAGACCAGTGGCTCCCTTGGTGCCATGCTCCTGTTGGTGCTCTAGCCTCCAGCTCCACACCTGGCCAGCAGCAAGCTCAGGGATTTCGGGGGAATATGTGAACTTGGGGTTTCAGAGCAGGTGGGATGCGCCTGACTGGCGAGCCTCTGCAGCGTGAGAACCCCATGCTTTATTCCTTTTCAACTGACCTTTTTGTGGCATCTGTACTTCCTTAACCGGATGTCACTAGATCCCACAGTTTGAAGATGTTAAATTTGAAGCAGCCAGTCTTTTGTCTGAATTATACTGTCAAGAGGTAAGAACCTGTGAAGGTTTCTGAGCACCAAGTCCCTCTCTTGCTAGTGAAGGCACGATGGTGAATGGGTGTTCTCAGGAGTGGACTCCCTTCTGGCTTTTAGCATTTCCTGCTACTTTCCTACCTCCCTCACCCTGGCATAGCGTGGTCATGGGTGGTCACCTGCTCAGAAGGGCCAGCAGAATCTTTTTCTAAGACTTTGCTGGAAAACAACCTTATTCCTAGGCGAAAGAAGATGAGTTCCTGAACCAGTCCCTATATTAATAGTTTATCTTCGTCATCTGGTTCCTGATCTCAGGTGTGGCTGAAAATCGCCCTTCCTCCCTTTGAGCAGCTGCATGTGAGGCTCCCTGGGCAGCAGGGAGTGTGGCCTTCACAGCCCTGGCCCGTCTCTCTTGTTGTAGAATAAGAAAAATGGCAATTGTCATTCAATTTGACTGTTCAAGATTTTAAACTAACACTCCTTTCACAATGAGTTATTTTAAGAGCAATGTAAAAACTTCCCAGCCCGTGAGTCCAATAAAATATCTTTTCTTCTCTGAAAAAAAGTAAATCAGCAACCCACGCATCCTTTGGTGAGCGTGAAGGAATGCAGCTTGCCTGCCGGCTTGTCTCTTTTCCTCCCCAATCCTGACTTTCCTTTCAGAATTCTGTCGATGCAGCAAAGCCACTGCTGCGGAAAGCAATCCAAATCTCACAGCAGACCCCATACTGGCACTGCCGCCTGCTCTTCCAGCTAGCGGTGAGTACTGTGGGCCTGGCCCAGACACGTGCGGGGGGGGGGGGGGCATGACCTTGGGGCACACCCTCCTGAGTACCCATAAAGGCAGGCTCCAGGATACACAGGCCCTGCTGAGGCTGCTGCACCAAGGGGATAGAGACACGGGGTGGTTCTTTAGCCTGCTCACAAGTCCCCTGCGGCCTCTGTCCTCTACACTGTCCCTAGCTCGGCCTTGCACTCAGCATCAGGGTAATTGGTGGGAGTGCCCGGCTCCTGGGGGGCCGACTCGGGGCATGTCATTGCATTCCCCTCCCTCCTGGTGCTCCCTTTGGCCTGTGTTCATTTAAATTTGGGAAGCATTTCTTGCCAGAAGCCCACTATGTTTTTTAAGAGCCGCACTGGGATTCCTGGTGGGCACTGAATGCCTGAGTCAAGCCCTTGCAGGGCTGCTGGGGCGCAGCCTTACCTGGGCTCCACGTGGTCCCCCCCGCCCCAATCTCCCTTCAGTTCCCCAGATGTAGCTAGTGTCCTGGTCCCAGCACGCTGAAATGCTCAGGTAGAGGGGGCTCTCGGGGATGGACCTTCCTGGTGGTAGCGATTGGGCCTGAAGGCTCGGGGGGTGGATCAGCACCACCGGGAGGGGTACCTTTTGTGTCCTGGGTGCTGCCCACACCTCCCCCTGACTGCCGGCCTCCAGCTTCTCCTGTCCGTGATACAGCCGGCCCTCCACACCACCTCTTGCCCACCCTCCCTGACAAAGTTTGATCACCTGCCTATGCAGGCAGGGTGTGGGCCCTCAGCTGCAACCACCCCCTGCTCCCTGCGGGAGCCCCTCATCCCAGGAGGATGTGGCTCAGGCTTCCTAGTGGGAAGAGCTCACCCAGCCGGCGCTCCCGCGCCTTTCCTCCTGGCTTGCTACTGCCCCACACAGCACTGTCTCCTTAAATTCCTCCACGCGTGCTTTGTCCGTTGGCAGATAGGAGTCGGGTCAGGCAGTGAGGCACACGCCTCAGGTCGCAGAATTGGAGGGTGCTGTGTGCTCCTGGGGAGCCCACGAGCGAGGCCCCACTGGTGTCGCTTCCTCTCAGCCCGTTAAGACTTCTGGGTTTGAAACTCCCGCAGACACTTTCCCCTGAAGGAGTCCCTCCTTGTTTGGAGCCTGTCTGGCTTCCCCCAGTGGCTGGCCTCTGAAGGTGACCTGCAGAGCACAGACACGCTCGTGCAGCTCTGGGCATCGATGCCTGTGAGTGTTCTCTGCGCACCATTCAGCTCAGAGGACGGCGCTAGGCAGAGCAGTTCTGTACCCAAAGCAGTAAACGTTGATGACATGGTTTGGTTAATTTAGCTCACAACGGACACTGAGGCAATTTTGTTGATGGGTGAGGAGGTTCAGTTTCACTCACCAACAGAGCACTACGGTCAGGTGCTGGGTACTGTAAAGCAAACAGTTTGGAAGCGAGGTCATTGCTCTCCCTCCTTTTCAGCAACTGCACACACTTGAGAAGGACCTGGTGTCGGCATGTGACCTGCTGGGCGTGGGAGCCGAGTACGCCCGCGTGGTGGGATCCGAGTACACACGGTAGGCACCCTCTTCCCACTCGCTGTCTTACTTGGGAAGAGCTCAGCCCTCCTGATCCTGGACAACAAATAGAGTTGGCATTGCAGCATGAAATAGTGGTCACCGCACACCTAGTAAGAGAAGCACAAATTCAAGCAGCACCAGATGCCTTTTCCCCCTGGATTCGGGAAGTTGGAGAGTTGCCTGTGAGGGTGAGGGGCAGGCGGCATTCTCAGCGCAATTGGCACCTGCAGTGTCTGGTATCTCCTGAAATAAAAAGTGTTCGTAGCATTCGCTGGGCTGATCCCGTTTGTGGTGCAGATGCAAGGACGGTGCTTGCGGAAGGTGTGTGCGACCTGCGTCGCAGCACCTGAGGCAACTCCAGTGTCCTCACTGGATGCCAAGGAACTTTAAATGCACGACAGCAGACAGAAGCAGGCGTGTGTCCTAGAAGGCACATAGGTTCATGCAGTGCACAAAAGATTCGTGCCCTGAGGTTGGGGGTCGGGTCAGAGGCCATAGGCGCCTCACTGTGCACTCTCTGTGAAGGCCTCTAGTCTGTCTCTTTTCCCGTCAAAGAAAAGGCAACAGTGCTCTTATTCTGTTGTGTGCGTTGGGGTTCTGGAAAGTTCTGTTTCACAGAGCTGAGCTTATCCCATGGAGTTGCTGGGGCAGAACGGTCCCCAACTCCATTCTCTGAGCTCTAGACTTACAAGTGCCCATGTGGGGCCACACGGCTTTCCATGGGCTGTCCTCCTCCCTTGGCCACCCTGCCCGGAGATGGCAGCTGTCCCCCAATCTGGCCTCCCATTCCTTGTCCTTCCTGGCCCCCTCATGCCGCAGCCGTCACTGGGTCCATGGTGACACGTCTTGCAGGGCCCAGGCGTGGCCGCACACTGCAAGTTCACTCAAGTGTGCCCCTGGATAGGCTGCTGTGCCACCGCAGGCAGGTTCTCTGTGGGCTCCTCCAGGGCACAGGTCCTGCAGGTCTCCTGGCCCAGACCCTCCAACATTGATGTAGGGCCTCCAAGCAAGTGCTTCCTGTGTGACAGCGTGGGAACCTGGATGTGAGGATCCAAACCTGAGGTTTCAGTGGTTGCCCAGCGAGCACGTAAACCTAGTGTGTCCACACCATGAGGTCACAACGGGGAATGGTGTGGTGGCCTAGAGCACAAGCATCTCGCAAGTTGTGTGACTGTGACCTCCCCACCTCAGTCTCCTCGTTCTCTAAAACGGGCAGAATGGTGCCCACTTGATGGGGTGTCAGCCGCCGCACACGGGCTCTGCCAAGGCTGGCAGGACAGAGACTGACATGTTGAACAAACTGAACTGGGGTCTGTGGCCCCTGCATAACCACAGCTGTTCCTAAAGGCAGCGGCTGCCTCCCCTGCTTCCTCCCTCGTTGTTTTAGCCGTTTCCTAAACTTTTTAACGTGCTCATTGTATGACATTTGTCGGTGATGACAGCAGTGCCCACGCATTTAGAAAGCAGAAAGGTTTAAGAGAGACGATGGAAATCTGGCCTTGCTGCCTGCCGCAGGGCGTGCGGCTGGGGCTCTCCCAGATTTCACCCCCTACGTGCTCAGGAGAAGCTGAGGGGGCTCAGCTAGCCACAGGCGAGGAAAGGGAGGCACCTAGGGGCCACCGTGAGGCGCGGGTTTGGGTTCAGATTCCCAATCCTGTGCACTCGCCGCCCTCCCACCCTGTGCTGTCCACCAATGAAGAACCCTGACCTGTGTCCGCGAGGGTGAGATTATGGCAGACTTGCCATCCCAAACTGTGTCCCTCTGCTTTTCGAGCATCCGTCTATGCCTTCTGGGCTTCTGAGCCCCATGAGTGTCTAAATTAGGCCAATAAAGTAGAGAAAGTCAGCTAGGACAAAGAACAGTCTCATAAATAAAACCCGCATCATTGGGGGCCACCGGGAGCTGCTGTCATCTGCTTAACCTTTCCTCGAGGTGGCTTGTTAGGCCGCATGAATGTTGAGGTGGCACAGTCATTCCAGGAGGCGCCTGGGCCTCACAGACTGACTCCCTCTCTCTCTTCCAGGGCGCTGTTCCTGCTCAGCAAAGGGATGGTAAGTTGAGGCTGAACAGGGCGGGGCTTGTGTGGCACCACTCCCCGCGGTGCAGCCCTTTGGGTGCCCGGGCCCTTAAGCACAGGAGGCAGCCACAAGAGCAAGGGCCCTGCGCCCCGGCTGGGTTCAGGGGTGGGACTCGGATTCGAGGCTGTGGGGCTTGTGCCGAGGAAGGAGCAGCCTGGACCCGAGTTCCAGCTCGGTTCTGCAGCCTGTCTGCATGTGCCAGCAGGCCCCCAGTGGGTGGGTAGGCGGGCAGATGGTGGCCCCGTGCCCCGCGAGGGGACCCCAGCGCCTGCGCCTCTCCTTCCCCAGCTGCTGCTGATGGAGCGTAAGTTGCAGGAAGTTCACCCGCTGCTGACCCTCTGTGGACAGATTGTCGAGAACTGGCAGGGGAACCCCATCCAGAAGGAGTCTCTGCGCGTCTTCTTCCTGGTGCTCCAGGTGACTCACTACCTGGATGCCGGGCAGGTGTGTAGTGCCTCCCCCTGGGGGGCACCTGCTGTGTTGTCGCAAAGGGCCCCTCATTCAGGGTTTAGGTCCTCCGCATACCCTGTCATGCGCTGGCATGAGTGCTGTGACCCTGCAGGCAGAGGTCACTCCAAGGATGGTCTGCCCTCATGGCAGGCTTAGTCGTGTCCTCACGTATTCACCGCTGCGTGAGCAGTTGTAGGTCTCTAAGGGCAGTGTGGGAATCCACGAGAAGAAATGGTGAGGGTTCTGGCAAGTTGCCTGACAACAGAGCAGGTGTTCAAGCCAGAGTCTGCCCACCACCCCCAGCTGCTGAGAGCTTTGTGGGGTTTGAGTGGGGACTGACGGGCTCAGCTGTGTCTGAGACTCAAGTCCTTAATCCCGTGTGGTTGAGGAGTGGCTGGACTGTCTATGGGCGAATGTCTCAGCCTTTGGGGGTGCAGCTCCCTCCACCTCATCCCACCCCGTCTCAGGGTCCCACCACAGGCTGCGCCTCTCATGTGCTAGGAGGCGGCAGTGGAGCCCCCGGCAGGCCTCTTTTTGGGAAGGGGTGACCTCAGTTCACCCACCGTGCCCACCTTTGCCTGTTGGGCCAAGGGCCGCACTCAGTGTATAGGAATACTGAGTAGATTCACGGAGTGCTAACTGCTGCGGAGATGTCCTGTGGGGCCTTGGGACAGGGCTTCCCAGTGCCCCGAGGCCAGGTTTGTGAGCCACGGTGCCTGGTCCTGGGTCCAGGACGCCACTTCCCACCCCCGAGGGTTACTGTTAGCTGCCCCAGCCCTGTCCTGCCCTCAAAGGGTCACTGCAGGAGGGAAGAAACGTGGCTCATGCAGGGTCTTTGGCCAGGCCTCTCCTGGGCCTTGGTGTTGGGCAGTGGCTGAGCCTCAGGCCACAGGTGACCCACTGAGAGCCTGCTGATCCATCTGGAGGAGGGCTTCCTGTAGGTGGTGGGCATGGCGGAAGCGTCCGGAAAGCAGGGGCTGGTGAGCTGGCACGGAGTGAGCGCGTGCTCAGGTGTGCATTGTCGTCCACGTGCTGCAGGTGAAGAGCGTGAAGCCATGCCTGAAACAGCTGCAGCAGTGTATCCAGACCATCTCCACGCTGCACGATGACGAGATCCTGCCCAGTAATCCTGCCGACCTCTTCCACTGGCTGCCCAAGGAGCACATGTGTGTGCTCGTCTACCTGGTGAGTTGGGGCCGAGGCTGGGGCCCAAGCAGGCGAGGAGAGGGCCCTGGTGACCGCCACCATCTGGTCTTGTCGTCAGGTGACCGTGATGCACTCCATGCAGGCTGGCTACCTGGAGAAGGCCCAGAAGTACACAGACAAGGCCCTCATGCAACTGGAGAAGCTCAAGAGTAAGTTGGGCTGGGTGGGTCGCATGGCCACAGTGCCCCCCGATGGGCAGCCCAACTGCCCCCTCTGTGCTGGGCCTGAAGAACCCTGAAGGACTGCAGTGCCAAGTGGTCCCCATGAGTCCTTGCCCCGTGGGTCTTGTTACCCCAGTTGGCACATAGGGGTGACCTAGGGTTGGGGCAGAGCAGGCCAGGCCTGGGCTTGACCCTTGATTTCTGGCCAGGGGCCTTGTGCCATCTCTGCCCTGTCTCCTCCACTGCACAAGATGGCTGTGATGGCGGGGTCCCATCGGGGCCTGCTGAGACAACAGTA
The DNA here is from genome assembly GCF_004115265.2 of Rhinolophus ferrumequinum. NCBI lineage: Eukaryota > Metazoa > Chordata > Mammalia > Chiroptera > Rhinolophidae > Rhinolophus > Rhinolophus ferrumequinum. Next base: position 51,779,265 of record NC_046301.1, read on the forward strand.
GTCAGCTGACACAGGTCATGACTGCTATTATCAGTGTCACATGGATTGTGCTCAGGGTGAGGCCGGGGTGGAACTTGGTTCTTGCTGACTAACAGCATGTACCCAGGAGGTAGTGGGTTCTTCCTGGACGCTTGACTGATCCAGCCAGTGGGACCAGGTACCTTTGACAGGCAGGCACCCAGAGCCCTGGTTCAATGTCCCTGTCACCTGTTAACCTGTTCACCCACTCCCTGTGCCCTCATCAATGCTGCTGGGGGAGCAGCCCTCGGCCAAAGAACCAGAGCCCTTAGGGATCGCAGTTCATTCCCTCCAGCCTAGTTGGGAAAGGGCTGTGCTGTCTGGTGCCAACGTGAGGACAGCTGCTTGGGGCAGCCAGGAACCGGGTTCCCTCACTGCTACCTGATGCTGTTACACCATCTTACTTTTCCGGGCAACATCAACATTTTTTGAACCCATCGCGTCGGGAGTCTTCCTGAGCATGAGGCTGGATCGTGGTGGGTGAGGGTGGGAAACAGGTCCCTCCGGGGATGTCTTGCTTTTAGAACACTCTGGTCACCAGAACCTGCTGGGAGCCCATCTTCCCACCTGGACAGGGAGATGAACCCCTCACTCAGGTGTGTAGTGGGCACAAGTCACGTGACGGGCTGGGTGCCGGGCTGGTGCCTGCCCAGCAGAGCAGGTGGGCTCAGACCCAGTAGTTGAGGGGTCGGCGCGGTGGTTGGCGCCGTCAGGTTCTCCAGCCGCAGCCGTGCGCTCACTGCCCTGTTGCCCCCAGTGCTCGACTGCAGCCCCATCCTGTCGTCCTTCCAAGTGATCCTGCTGGAGCACATCATCATGTGCAGGCTCGTCACGGGACACAAGGCCACTGCGCTGCAAGAGGTGAGGCCGCCGGGGCCGCGCGCGCGGGGTGGATGGGTCTCAGGAGTCACCGTGCAGGAGGATGTACATTTGCCCAGCGCGCATCGTCAGGACATCCTTCCGTGTCATTTCACTGTCCCTTGGCTGTTCAGGACCCTGGATGGGCACCGTTGATCAAACAGTCTGACACAGACATCCGTGGGCCTTTTCCTAACCGTTCACATGCCCACGGAATATGGGGTATGGGGACTGGAGGCCCCCTGATGGCCATCTCCTCCCTGCCCCATGGCACCCCTGCTGCCCATCTTCCTGGGAGGGCACAAGGTCTTGAGCTGGGCAAAACTGCTGACGGCCGAGACACATTAGAAAGGGAGGAGAGGGCGGGTCATGGACAAGGGTCAGTGTCCTCAAGGAAGTCCTGGCTGCCCTTTGCCCTCGTGACGGGCATGTCCGTGAAACTTGGTGCCGAGTTAGGGCAGGCGGGATGTGGACCCCGGGTCCTCGGTGACGCTGGGCATGACGCTGGGCGTGCTCGTTTTCCGGCAGATCTCCCAGGTCTGCCAGCTCTGCCAGCAGTCACCCCGGCTCTTCTCCAACCACGCGGCACAGCTGCACACGCTGCTGGTGAGTACACGGGCCTGCCCACCCCAGCCCCACTCCAGGGAGCAGCCCTGTGGCCGTCACCCCAGGTAGAATCCAGAACATTCCCAGTGGGCTTCACTCCAACAGGCACCTCGAGTCCAAGTTGACGGAGGTCCAGGGAGGGGGAATAACCAGCATGCCATCTTTGTGCCTCCTCGCCAGGGCAAAGGCTCAGGGTAGCTGGCTCATAGAGTCACTGGGCAGGCTCCTCGGGGGGCAGCTGTGCGGCTCTGGGTGAGCAGTGCGGCCTCCAGCCCTCAGCGCCTCCTTCTTCCAGGGCCTGTACTGTGTCTCCGTCAACTGCATGGACAACGCGGAAGCCCAGTTCACCACAGCCCTGCGGGTAAGGTGCCGGCCCGCTCAGCGTGGGGCGGGCGGTGCTTCTCAGTGAGGAGGCAGGCGTGGGCTGTGATGAGGATGGCTGCCGCGCAAACCCGTGGTCGTCGGCTGACTCTGCAGCATTCAGCCTGATGCCGACTGTGGCAGTGATCCACTGTTTGTCCAGGGCTTTCCACGACAGGTCCTGTGCTGCTCAGAAGGGGACAAGCACAGCCTGTCAAGGGATAGCTGTGGGCAGTGACCCCCTGGTCCACCTGGGGTGAGGCTTCCCCCGCTAAACCGGAAGGCAGCTACCAGGAAGAGCCTGGCGCCTGCTGGTGCAACAGCCTGTTCTGCCGCTTTCACTCCTGATTCCCAGCCCGCCCAGTAGCCCACCAGGCTGGTGACGGCTTGTGTTATAGCTGAAGATGCAGGCCCTCGAGCTCCCCAGAGCTGCCCCACGGCAGAGCTGAGACAGGAAGCTGGGTATGCTGTAACCTCTACGCCCTGGTGCTCTGGGGGCAGAGGACAGCGGGACTGCCAGGTGGGAAGGGAGCTCCGCTAGGGAGTGTCCTAGCCTCAGATGGGAACGCATCGGGCCCGGGGAGAAGGCTGGTGCCACGTCCTCCCGGAGTCTACAGACCCGGGCGTTTACAGCCCAGTGGCAGTTCTCAGCTCTGCCCACCTAGCATTAGGGCCGGACAAGCACATCCCCACCTGGAGCCCACGTCCTCCCAGGAAAGGGGCTGGCGACAGCTTCCTTCCGGTAGTCCTGGGGAGGCCCCAGGCAGAGATGGGGTGTGGGGGCAGCCCTGGGACTCAGGTGAGGTCACTGGGCATGTCATGTGCGTCCTGACTGTCACGACAGCGAGCTGTGCTCTGCTTCTCATGCCAGCCTCCAGACGTCTTCACTCCCAGGGTCGGGCTCGGGCAGCATTTCTCCTCCTCCAAGGTGCTCCACGTGGCTATGGGTACAGACAGCACACCAGAGTCTGAAGAATAGACATTGCTCACTCCCACGGCCTTCCAGGACCTTCCATTCATGCCTGCTGCTCTGGGCCTATCGGCTCAGGCTACCAGGAACCCCTACACCCACCCCGTGCTGCCTACAGTTACCTCAGGCCCATGAAGGTCTCTTGGCCTCCCTCGTCTCCGTGGCTGCTGCTGATTGTGTGTGCCCCGGGAGTCCCCCATCAGCCAGGACAGAGTGGCAGAGCAACAGGGCAGCCAGGAGAAGGACCCCACTCCTCTGGTCCCAAACACAGTTCTTCTGGGGTCCTATAGCAGACGAACCAAAGCGTCTCTGCTGCATCAGGGGTCCCCTGGGCCTCGCCTGTGGTTGTGGTCTGCACTCCCCAGACACCCCAACCTCTTGCACATCTGTGCTCGCTCAGCCCCGCTGGGAACCACGGTCTGCGTGATGCTTGGGCTACTCAGCTCAGTCTCTCTCTTGGCCATTCTCAGTCTCCAAGAAGAGCTGGAACAACAGTCCATCCACCACTGGCCATTGGCAGCGTCTCTGGCCTCTCTCCTGGCAGGGAACTCCCCAGGACTGGCACGTGCCGGTCCTGATCAGCGAGCACAGGATCCCCAGGGTCGCCAGCCGTGGTGTGGAGGGAGGGGTGCCCAGGTCTCAGGCCTGAGAAACAAGCAGAAAATATACCAAAATGTAGTGTGTTCTGAGAGCAGAATCAGGGCGGCTGGTTTCCTTTTCTGTTTCCTAAGTTTCTCATAACGCAGATGACAGTTGTATAGCGAGAAGAACTAACAGCTCTACTGTTGTTGGGTTTGGGAGGAGGCGGGGGTGTGTGTGTCTGAGATGAAGAGAATAGGAGGTTCCACAGTAGCCACCACTGAGCTTTTGGGTGACTCCGATGCTGTCAGCAGCCCCTAACGCCGTGTCCCCGTTCCAGCTCACCAACCACCAGGAGCTGTGGGCCTTCATCGTGACCAACCTGGCGAGTGTGTATATACGGGAAGGAAATAGACACCAAGAGGTAGTAGGTGACATGCTTCATGTTTGGTATCCTTTCTTTCGACTCTTATTCAGGGGCTGGGGTGGGAAGTGTCCTGGCGTATCTGCGCTTAGATTGTGGTGTTGCTGGGGGAGGCCACATCTGGAACAGAAATGTTCCCTGCCCAAGTCACACTTGTCCCTATTGAAAACGAGCCAAGCTTTGTTGAATCTCCCAAGCACATCCAGTTTCTTCTACCCTAAGCTATCTGTTGTAGAACAACAGTGAAGCCACGTGGTTCCCTTCCGGAGAGCAGCAACTCGTGCAGTCATCTGCACTGGGCCCCAGCTTGTCCTGATGCCCCAGGCTCAGGGTCACGGGGTGTGGGGAGAGGGTGCCCAGGGCCTGACTTCCCTGGGCAAGTGCGCTCACACCAGGTTGCCCTGCAACCCCACCTCAGCTCGGGGATTCCCCTGCTCAGGCCTGAGATTCTGCTTCCAGAGTCTGTCAGATTCAGCCACTTCTCTCCACCCTAGCGCCTTCCTTTTAGTTCAGGCTACCTCATCTCCTGTCTACAGAAAGCTTAGCTGACCTCCCAGCTTCTGGGTTGGTTTGGATGTTCTGCGCTACAGGGAGCAGAAAGCCCAGCCTTGGCTTCTTGGCAGCCAGGAAGCAGTGGCAGTCATCTGCCAGGCATGGGCTCTGGGTCACGCTTGGTGGGGCAGAAGGGAGCTCAGCTCCCATGTGTCTTTGCGCCCCCGCCCCCACCCCCGGTCTATCTCCTGGAGGGGCTGTGGGGGCACCGGAAGCCACCTCAGCACCAGCGCAATCTCCACAGAGCAGCCAGAGGGGACCTAGAACGTCAGTGACAGCACTCCCTGTCAGTCTCCCAGGTCCCTGCACCTCTGGATAAACCCCACCCCCATCCCACCAGGCCCATGTGGGCTCATCTTACTGCCTTGCCAGTCCAGGCCAGGCCCCTCTGACCGTAGAAAATCTGGGACTGGACAGTTCCCATGCGACCCGACCCCCTCGCCTGGCACAGGGCAGGGTAGACTGGGCACGAGGCCCCTGCCCCAGCGCCTTCACACTAGAGGCATGATTCCCACGAGGGTATAAGAAAGTGAGCAGCCTGTGCAGTGTCCTGTAGTTCCCTCACCTGTCCTCGCGGGTCCTGCCCTCAGCAGGACGCTGAGGCGTGGGATTTGGGGTGAGGGCATGACGCTGTCAGCTTGGATCAGAAAATTGCAGGCAGCCCCAGTCAATTAGGTAGCCTATTTGGAGCTGAACTCTCACGTTTAGAAATGGAGTGATCCCAACTGACATTTCTTCCGCAGCTGTACAGCTTATTGGAGAGGATCAACCCCGACCACAGCTTCCCTGTCAGGTAGGTGGCCCCGCGCGGAGGTCCCACTTTCCCAGCTGCCTTATGCTTTTTCTGCTCTCCAGGGTGACGCCAGTGCCCATGTGGGGCCCCTGGCTGCCCTGTTACTCCTGCATCTCGCACCACCACCACCCCCATGCCCACCCCATCCATTCCCTTTTTGTAAGCCTGCATTCCCAAGAACCCCACTAAGGTGTGATGCTCTCTTCCCCCCCAGCTCACACTGCCTCCGAGCGGCGGCTTTCTACGTGCGTGGGCTCTTCTCCTTCTTCCAGGGACGCTACAATGAGGCCAAGTGAGTACGGGAGAGGGCGGGTGGCCTGGGCTGGCCCTCTGGGTGGTTTTCTCCCCCTGTGTGCCCAGACCTTCTGTCCCCCAACCAGGCGGCCTCTGCCCAGGGCCATGAGGCCGTGGCTGCCTCTTCCTCTCCCAAAGGCGTTCTGATGGAGCCGTAGTCTTTTCCTCACGCAGGAGGTTTCTGCGAGAAACTCTGAAGATGTCCAATGCAGAGGACCTGAACCGGCTCACGGCCTGCTCCCTGGTGCTCCTGGGACACATCTTTTACGTGTTGGGGAACCACAGGGTGAGTGCCCGGGGGCTGGGCAGAGGGGCAGAGGGCCGTCGTGGTGCTTAGGGGGTGGGGGGCACCACCAATTAGTGATTTGCTTCCTTTGCCCCTCCCTCAATGATCTTGTTTCAGTAACTCCCCCAGCCCCTACTGTTCCATGAGGCTAGGGGAGGCAAGGGGTGCCCTGGCTCACACAGCCTGGGGGGGCAGGATCAGGGAGCTTTGGGTCCTTGGGGCTTCCTGGAGCTTGCAGGGCTGAGGCAGGGTCCCCTTCCTGTGTGTTAACACCTGGGATGGAGAGCTGTCCTCTCGGCCAGAAGCTCGTGGGTTCTGTCACTGCCCAGCACACACAGTACCCTCGGGTCATCCTTGTTTCCACCTTTACCCAGAGTGTCCGGGGGCTGGTCCTGGTGGATGAGCCAACCCTGAATCTCCCCATCGGGTGTACACCGCTGCCTGCTCCCACCCACTGACCTCACAAGGTCTTTCATTTTTTTGAAGAAAAAATTTGTCCACATTATAAAATACGACGTGTTCATCGTGGAAATTCTGATAGCAAAGTTGAAAATCAATGCATGTCCCCTGTCTTCCAGGTCTTTTCACCACCCACCTCTGCCCACACAGAGATTTTATTTGTTAGGCTGTTGTATAATCTTATGTCTTGTCTTTCTCTGCATCACTGTATCAGAGCTTTTTTTAATGGCAGTGAGAATTTTGAAGCAGCATCTGCTCTATAGCTTAGCCAACCTCACTGGAGCTGTTTTTATTGGTCAGATGGCACTGGTCAGATGTCTTGGCCTGTAAAGTTTCATCTGCTCAAACTCCCTAAGAATAAGCATTTTTAATGAGCCTGTCAGGTTCCCCTCCCCACAACCGTGTGACAAGCATTTGCCAAGGCCAACGGGCTCTGCCACTCAAGTCCTGGTGACTATGGCCTGAACGTTGGGGATGTCACCACCCCCAAAGGATGAAGATGAGCTCTGGGAGCTCTCTTCTGAGTGTAGCTCTACTCCTTCTAGAACATTCTGTCACCCTGCCCTACAGCCTCTGAGCACAGTGGGAATAGTGGCCGCGGTGTGTGTGTCAGGGCTGCACGAGGTCCCACTAAGTACGGCCGCATGCCTGTGTCTCAGTGAGGTGGCTGTGATTATTCCATTGCCAGATGGGGAGATTAAGGGCACACAGGGCCAAACTACAGACCCAGGCTGGGAACCAGACCTCCCTGTCTCCAGAAGCCACCTTGAATGGGGCAGGCTGACCAAAGCAGCTCTTTAGCTACAGTTCTGGTTCATGTTAGGGGTGATTCTGGGGCATCTTACAGAGCTTATTTGGGTCCTTGCACTGCTCCCTGTTTGCCTAGGCCCATATGGGGTGACATGGGCCCCCAAGAGCCCCCAGACCCAGGACTTGCCTCAAGCCACTCTAGGTCTGGAGGAGACACTGTGAGACACAGCCAACCCCGCTCTGGGCCTGCTAGGCTAGTGTCCATGGGCATTGCAATCTGTGGGCGGCCTCACTCAGGACACCTCAGGGTCACACATCTCCAAAACCAGATTCTGTGTGGCAACCCCAAGCTGGCATAGGGGAGCCTGCCTGGGAGAGCCGAGGGGTACACTCCCTCAGGTGGCTTCTAGACAGGCCCAGCCCCAGGCCTGGCGGAGGAGGGTGGTTTTTCCTGTTGTGCTGTGCATTCAGAGGTCTTGGCAGGTCTCGGTTCAGTCTTGAAACACTTTGAGATCCACCTGGAACTCATCTTCAAGGGGCCAGTCAGGACAGTGTGAAGTCACTGGGCTTCTGTGTGCCTGAGGAGTAGTGCCCGCAGACCCGTGGCTGTGTGGAAGCCGGCCCAGGAGTTGTAAGGCTCTCAGCTGTGTGCCACGTGTTCCCTGGGCTGCGGTGTAGGGACTTCTCTGAGTGTCACCCTGAACCCAACATTCCAGCCCGTGGAGCGGGGACGGAGCAGTGTTGCTGGTCACCGTGGGGTTCAGAATGGGTGTGCACGGCCCCTAGTACCTCTCCCTCAGCTCATCCTGGGAATTGGGGGTGGCATCACTGTGCATTCAGGGTTAGGGGGTTCACGGTGTTCCTGTGTTTGAGGTGGCCTCCCACGGCAGCGGCCTTCTCCCTCCTTTGTCCATTCTGCTGCCTCCTCCCAGGCCCTGGGATTCTGGAATCTGCCTTTCTCATCGGCTCCTGATCTGGGTCCAGAGCTGACCGCTATCAGTGCCTTCTTCTCTGCTTAGAAAGACAAAGGCAAAGGCACTTGGCCTTGCCCTGACAGCCGTGCCCCCCACACAGAGCCACGGAGTGAGGGCAGTTTATTTTTCCCCGGGGTAGTTGAGGAGTACTTCATAGGGTCCATGTGAGATGGGCTGCGAAGTAGGCGTAGGAGTTTGCCAGGCAGCAGGAGGAGGGCGCAGCCTGGGCTAGGTACGGCAGCTGGGGCCCGGCTGTCCCTGGCCTGTCCCTTCCACTCCATTCCCTGCTGCTCTTGGTTGACAGGAGAGTAACAACATGGTGGTGCCCGCCATGCAGCTAGCTAGCAAGATACCGGACATGTCGGTGCAGCTGTGGTCGTCGGCCCTGCTGAGAGGTGAGTGTGGCCACTGGCCCTCCCCAGAGAGCAGAGCTGCTGAGTAAGCTCTGTGCAGTCTCTGCTCAGACGGCCTCCGCAGGCCACAGCCCCATTTCTGGGACATTCTCGGGTTCTTGGGAGGCCATTTGAGGGCAGTGGGCACTGGGCTCGTTTGTGGGGTCAGCTCAACACAGGGTCTGGTGCGGCCTTTCCAGAACCCACAGGGCTGGTTCTTGGCATCTAGGTGAACACCTGGCTGTGAACCCTGGCACTCAGCCTCATCCCGTCAGGCAGGCCAGGCCAGGATGCTGTGGGTGCAGGGCAGGCACTCAGCGGGCCGCAGTGCTGTTCCGCTGCCGCCCCACTCACAGAGCCTCACCTGGCGCCTGGGGAGGAGGCAGGAGGCAGGACGCAGGCTGTGCCTGTCCGCGGGGCACTTTGTGGGCCCGTTCAGCCCTGCCTCACGTGGATGTGGGGTGCCCTACTCTGGCAAGCTCCTGTATGTGACCAGCCTTTGTGTATGCCCCTATGTGTCCCACTGCTCACCCACGTCCAAGGACACGTGACTCGGCACCTCAGGAGGGCACCTGTGAGGGCTGCTGGCAGGTGGGCTTGGCTGACCCCGAGACAGGGCTCAGGGCAGGTGACGTGTCCGGTGCACAGGAACCCCCTGGCGGAGCTTGGGTGTGAACTTAGGGCTCCCCTCACACCCGAGGGGAGGGCATGGAGCAGTGGCAGGGCAAGGTGGACTCACCCTGTGTGCACCCCCCGTCAGACCTGAACAAGGCCTGTGGGAATGCAATGGACGCCCACGAAGCTGCCCAGATGCACCAGAACTTCTCGCAGCAGCTGCTCCAGGACCACATCGAAGCCTGCAGCCTCCCCGAACACAACCTCATCACGGTACGGGCTCGGGGACGGGGAGGGTGGAGGCAGAGTAGGGGTGCTGTTGGCTCCTCAGGGCCGGCTCACCTGGGCTGCAGCCCCGCGGGTGTGGGGCAGACTCCCTGCGGAGGAAGTATACACTTGGCCACCATCTCCCTGCCTCTCCATCAGTCCCTGACTTGGCCTGGCTTCCGGAGCCCCATGGATAAGGGAGGTGGCACAGTCACCCAAGAGGGTGATGCAGGGCGCTTCCCAAAGCCCATGTGACTGGTGTGGAGCACAGAGGGCCCTGGCTGGCTGACCAGCCCGGGGCGGGCAGCGCTCCAGCTGCAGACACGCAGCCCAGCACACGCTGCTCCTCTCCAGGAAGGGCTTCACCCGTGTGTCCTCTCCTTCTGCAGTGGACAGACGGCCCGCCTCCCGTGCAGTTCCAAGCTCAGAATGGACCCAACACGAGCCTGGCCAGCCTCCTGTGAGGCCCCCTGGAGGGGGCTGCCCAGCTTCTCGGGGCCTCCGTGGGGCCTGGTGTGTCCCTGACTTCCACCCAGACGGCACTTGAGCTTCCCTCGGAGGCACGCTGTCACGGCGTTCCCAGGCTTCTTTCCCAGCTGTCTCCAGAGCTTCCAACTCCCTGGGGCTGTGCAGGGCTGACTCCTACCCTCCCAGGACGAGCCGGCCCGCATTCCTGTTGCGCACAGGACCCCAGTGCTGAGGTTCGCAGCGGGGAGATGGGAGCCGACTTTCCAGAGCCATCCTTTAGAGTGGACGTGAACTGCCAGTCCTGCTCCACGGCTGAGTCACGCCTGCGGCGGGGAGCCTGTCTGCGCAGGCAGTGCCAAGGGTGGGCAGCACCCCCGGGGCATCGCCAAGTGACTTCCGTCGCCTGGGCTTCTGTGCCAGGCTGGAGTGTTTCCTCTGCTCTCATGGCAGCTTCCAGAGGCCAGAGGCAAGACTCTGGTTTCTGGCTGAAAATTGGAAGGAGGAAGTGATGGCACATGTCAGGGACAAAAGTGCACGTCCTGCTACCATGCTTTTCCCAGCTTGCTTTTCTCTCCAGCGTCCATCCTTCTGACAGCTGGGGCCTCTGGTCAGGGGCCCTGGGGACCCAGGAACTCACCTTCCAAACTTCCGCACCTTGACTGGATCACTGACTGACTCTAGGGGCCTGTGCTGTCGCCACGGGTGTGCGTGTGTGTGTGCGTGTGTGTTGATTCTCAGAGCTGGAGCCTGAGCTGAGATTCCCGTTTGCACCAGCTGCCTTTCCCTGTCAGCGTCTGTATTGCGGAGCAGGAAGCATGGGAGAGAAGAGAGGACCCTTCTCAGCCCAACTCAGGGTGCCGAACAAAGGGGCTGGGGCAGCTCTGCGGCCTCCTAGGCAGAGGACGTTCGCAGATGCCGGGAGCTCAGCGGACCCTGCCCTCAGGAAGGAGGAAGAGGAGGAGACCTGCCTGCCTTGGGTCTCAGGAGAGCATGAAACCTCTTCCCGAGCTGGACTCCAGGAGGTTCTGCCTGGACCAGACCGGGTGCTGGTTCCTGTGCACCTCTTGGATAGTCTGGGCGGGGCCCCAGTGGTGATGAGGGAATTGGGGGCCATTGAGGCAGCCACCCCCTCCAGCTTCCGGTGTCTGGGAGCAGCTCCCTGCCGAGGGGTGGTGAGTGTTCTCGCTGGTCAGGGGGGGTTGTTGGTTTGAGTCTCGTTACCCTTGCACTGTGAAGGCTGCTCTGGAAACCTCAGTATCTGACAGAAGGAACGTTGGGATCTGGCTTTGCTCAGGTGGCTGCTAGGGCCCTGAGCTTGGGTGTGCCTTAGCCACAAGCAGGGCTGTCAGCAAATCACCCTGCGTTGGGCCTCTGCCCTTACCAGGCTGGTGGCAGCGCCCTGCTCCCCATTTGGGGGCCAGTGACAGGCAAGCAAGTGAGCCGCCATTCAGAGGGAGGGGCTGACCGGGGCTTGTCCTAAGAGGACCCACCATTTCTGTGTCACCCAAAAAAACCTGGCCCTGTCTCATGCTGCCCAGGGCTGCCCCCTTGGCTGACACCCCTAGAGTGTAAGCCCGGCCACAAGCTGTCCTGTTCGTCTTCCTCCCCCCTCAAGGCTGTCCCCCAGAACTTCTCCTCCACCCGAGGGATGGAGACCCTGTCTCACCACAAGTTGCCCCTGCCGGCCTGGTTCCCACGCTGTCCAGCCTCTCCAGACCCACGTTCGTTCAGTCACGCTGCACATCTTGTTCATCTCTGCCTATTTATTTAAGCCTTTCTTTGCTTCTAGGGCATTTTGTATGTAGAGCAGTTGAAATAAGAACCTCAAAACTTAACATCTGTTCTGATGTTAAAGTGCTTTTAGTGACCACTCTGTTATCTACGTATGTGTAAGGTTAAGGATAAGTTCTTAAGTTTACAGTTAAAAATTCAGTACTCGATATTTAATATTCCACTGTAGCTTTATGGGAACCAAACCACGTGTGTGGTTTTGACCGTCCCCTCACTGCAGCGTCTTTTGATGACACCAACCTGCCGTACATACCTTTCTGTGAGTCCACATTCAGTTCCTCACAGTTTCTCAATCACAAGAGTTTAAGACAAGCAAGGAAGCCACCAGGGAGACATTGCACGAGTGGCACAGAGCTAAGTGTTTAGAAAAAGCAGATTAAAAACTCGCCTTCAGCTTATAGGGAGCGCAGTAGTGGCAGGATCAGTGTCGGCAGGTCCGCTGCTGAAGCTGGTGAGACCCTCGTATGCGCGCTCCTCTCCCTCCTGTGGGCACTAGTGGCCCTGGGCCTGCGGGTCTGGGGTGCTGAGCCGCCTCCCCCTGCCAGGTCCCTGCAGGCACCCATGGGCAGGGTGAGAGTCACCTCCCTGGGGTCGGCCCTCCCCTTCCCACTTCCTGGGAGCACAGGCGAGGAACTGGGGTAAGGGCTGCCTGGCAGGGCGGGCAAGCGTGTGGTCGCATTGTCTCTTGTTAAAGGGTTTTTAATAAGTATGTTTGGCGTAACGTCTTTTAACAGGTTTGTAATACGGTTTTAGCAGCCTGTAACTTCAGCTGGTGCTTTTAATCAGGAAAACAAAAATTTATAAATGCAAAATATTGTTTAAAAGACATAACCATAGAACTTAGCTTCTCGTTTGTGGATTTCTTTTCCTTTGTATTCAAAGTAAAATCACTTGCAGGAGCCAGCACTCACTGTGTCCTGCCTTCTGCCCCTCTCCTGCGCCACCCCAGATAGGCTCTTGCCCCCCCCGACCCCCCGGCCAACGGGGCTGCTGGGACTTCTGCTAACTGACCAGGCGTGAGGACACAGTCCATACTTGGACTGGAGAACCTGGTGGAAACCTGCGTCTTCCCCTCTGTTGATGATATTCCTTTGGTCCAGTCCTGCCTGGAGAAGAGGGAACCCCATCCTAAAGCACCACCTGTTTCTCCCTGGCCCTTGCCACAGACAGACCCTCACACACGCGGTGTCCTATTCCCTGTGGGGTTTTATTCAGGATGGTTTTTCCTTTTTGAGGTGGAAATCACATAAAATTAACCATTCAATATGTACAATTCAGTGGCATTAAATACTTCACAATGTATTTAAGTCCCAGCTGGCCCAATGGACAACCAGCACCTCTACCTAGTTCCAGAATATTCCCTCAAAAGGAACCCCCCCACCCAATTAGCAGTCACTGCCCATTTCCCCTTCCACAACTCTGGCAACCACTAATCTGCTTTCTGTCCCTATGGATTTGCCTGTTCCAGACATTTCCTATAGATGGAGTCATACACTACATGGCCTTTTGTGTCTGGCTTCTCTCACTTAGCACGTTTTCGAGGTTGATCTACGTGGCAGCGCGTGTCAGTGCTTCACTCCTTTTTGTGACTGAGTAATACCGCACAGTGTGGATGGACCCCATTTTGTTCATCCTCCATCTGGCCATGGGCAGTGGGGCTGCTTCCCCCTTGTGGTGAGTGGGAGCTGTGCTGCACCACACATTTTTGTTTGAACGTGTGTATTCAGTTCTCTTGGGCTGTGCTGTGGTTATAACATGCAAGAATGGTTCTGGGCTGCCACCCGGGCTGCATTAAAGCCCTTGAATCACTCTTGTCCCTGCATCCCAAGATGACACCCAGATGGCCTCCATGGCTGTCTCCTGGGAGCACATCTGAGGATTCCTTTGGGCCACTGGATATGTGGGGGATTCACCCCCCAGCACAGGGACCCTGCCACCCCCTACCATCTGTGTGGCTCCATCTGCCCCAACCTCACCAACCTGGGCTCAGGCAGCTTTTTCACTTGGGTGGACTCTGCTTCTCTGTCATTGGCTTGGACGTCATTTCCTCCCACGTGAGCCTCAGAGCCCTTGTGCAAGAAGTGAGTCCTGAGCTCGGCCACAAGCCCACCGTGGAACCAGTAGGCTGTCCTAAGATGGCCTCTGTTTCACTGGAAGTGGCCTTCGACATAAGTCACCTCGGCCCTGGCCACCTGTGGCTGGGCTCCTGGCAGCCTCCTGGGGACCTGGGACCTCATCGTAACATGGAAGTGAGCGACTTTCCCCACAGAGAACCTGCACAGCCATCTTGCCCCTGTTGTCCATGCAACTTCCAGCACCCAGCACCTGAAGGGATGTTCGGTAGAAACCTGGCAGCCTCACATCCCCAGACAGGTCTTGCAGACAACACTACAGAGCCTGTTGTTACCCAGGTCTGCTGACAGGAGCGTGACCAAGAGTCGCCCCTGTTGCTTGTAACGTGGAAGAGATGCATATGAGGGGTTGTGTGTGAAGGACACAGGCAGGAGCCACCAGGCTGACATTCAGGGAAGGTCCTGAGTAGGAGACGCAAGAGGACGGTGAGAAAGAGCCAGACAGGAGGGGTCCACATGCCAAGAGACCGACCTGTGTGTGGTGGCCATGGCAGGCAGAACAAGCCCAAGTGGGTGCCGCAGGACAGTGCCCTGGCTGAGGAAGTGGGACCTCTGCCAATTAACCAGCATTTGTCAGAGAAGTCCACAAAATGCATGATGCTGGTGAACAAGGATGGTTGCCATAGTCAGAGTTTTGGGAACCTCTCCGGTGATGCCAAACAGCTTCCTTCTGGCAGGACTGGTCAGCACAAAGGGACACTGAGGAGAAGCCCTTGGGGTCTGCAGGACACACTTGGGAAGTGGACAACAGGAGGCAGCCACAAGGCTGCAGGGAGGTCAGGAGTGGGGCCTCATCAGCCAGCGGCTGGTCGGGACAGCTGGTCCAAGCATGACATGGCTGGGACAGGTCATTAGCTGTCTGTGGCACACACACCCCAATCCTCAGAAATCTGCTAGTCACTCTGCCCATTCCTGCTGTCTCTGCCACCCCTCCCCAAACCCCAATCACGTCTCCCACCTGGATGTCCTCCAGCCTCCTCCATGAATGGTCCCAGAATGTTGTGCTCCCTCTTACCTGTCCCCCTACCGGGGCACTCTCCCTATGGCTGCTTGGAATCTTCTAGAACGTCCTGGCCCAGGCTTGGCACATGGTGGGTGGGTCTCTGGGGCAGCCCAGGGAAAGAACACAGGGCCCAACTGCAGGCAGCTCCAGTAGATGCCACATGGACACTTGTCCACACTTGTCCACACTGCCTGAAAGCGTGAGCACACCCTGTCACTGTGGCCGGCTTCCCCTTAGAAATGCCAACAGGACCCTGCCATCCTGCAGGGAAGCCTGACCCTCACATGCCCTGGCCAATGTGCTCCAGGGGTCTGAGAACGGAAAATGTCCCCGATGTGTATTGGCCCCATTGGACTTTGGGTTTACATTTCCCCAAAAAGAAAGCTATTCCGGGACAGGCAGGCAGTCCTGCCTCCAGTCTGTCTAGCACCTAATATTGCTTCCTCCATTTGAACCACACCATCGTCTTCTCCCAGCAAAGCCCGTCAGCTCAGAGCTGCTGACTGGATACAGGAAGAGAGGTGCTGCTGGGGTCAGAGGGTGGGATGAAGGAGCTGGACCCTGAGGGCCATGGAGGCCCCGTTATGCACCCCTACTCATCCCCTGTCCCCTAACACCTCGGAGGGGCTGCTGCTGGTGTTAGAAGGGCAGGGGAAGGATGGATGACAAGTTTAAAAGTTTATTTCACCCCAAGTTCATGCTCACACAGTGAAATTACAATGCAATTCGTTAGGAAAGGAAAAGATTCATTTCTGTGTTAGTTTGATTTCCTTAGTACTTTGATATTTTTGATACTTTTTCAAGGACCAGAAAATAGTTAAAGGGACTATTAGAGTGATGCTGTATGAGAAAAATGATACTCCTGATGCATTACAGCTGCTACAATAAATGTCATTTTTAAAAACACAACATTCTTGGGGTGGCCGGTTAGCTCTGTTGGTTAGAGCATGGTGCTAATAACACCAAGGTTGCCGGTTCGATCCCTGCATGGGCCACGGTGAGCTGCGCCCTCCTTAAAAAAAAGCAAAGAAACATTCTTAGTTTGTAGGAGAGACGGATCAGCACCTGTTTGCCCCATCCCTGTTGTGTATGTTGAAAAGCTCTCTGAAACACAGCTCTCTGGTGATGGGCCACTTTATTAATGTGTGCTTGCTTTGTTCTTAGTGCCATTTCTAACCCTGGTTCCATGTGCTTAGTGTCTTTGCAACGTGGAGTTCAGACCCCATCGGCAGTTAGTGCGCGTGTGTGTGGCCCTGAGGAAGTCTCGCCACTACAGAGCTCTGAACACAGACATTCTCTAAAGGGTTAAGTACAAACTGTTCAGAAGTGTCATCGTGAACCGGAAGTGTATCTCCCACTCTGTCTTCGTCTGCATGTGTCACCAGTTGCTGTCTGCAGCCTGGCCTGCTCCCTGCTCTGCCACCAGGGGGCGAAGGCGGCCCGGGTAGTGTGCCCACCAGGTAGGGAGGTGGGGACTTCACCAGACCCCAGTGGGGTTAGGCTGTCCTTACCTGCAGGGATATGCAATGAGCTGCACCTCAGGACCTCTCAGTTCCCCTCCTGGAACGTGTGGGGTGGGAGACACCAGTCCCCAGGGTACTCCAGGTGTCAGGGCTACACCATTCCCTCATTCACTGGCCATTTACTTGGCACTAGGGACACAGCAAGAACCATGTCAATGTCCTTGCCCTCAGGGAGTGGGCATTCTACCAGAAACCCGACAATGGACCTCAAATAGGAGTGAGCGTGGTCCCACCCATGAGAAGGGACCAGCGCACTGTAGGAGTTACAACTAAAGGGCATGTGGGGGACCTCCCTCAGCCAAGCCAGTCAGAGCCAGACAATGTTTCCAACTTTTGCTCATGGCCACCAAGACAGGGATCTGAGGAATGCTGTGTCCACTACTGCATGGCCAAGCCTCCAAGGCTCGGGCTGCCAGCTCTGTGTGGGGGAGACCAGCCCTATGGCCCTGAATGTGGCGTCCTAGAGGGTGGGGGCTGCCGCAGCCTTGAGTGCTGCCTCGAGCACAGCTGACATCTGTCATTCCCAGGAGGACACTGAGGGATGGGGAGAGTGGCTGAGCCCCCATGTCCAGGGGAGGGATCGAATCCTGGGTTCCCTCAGGTCCTTCTCCCCCCACCACACTCAGGCCCATATCCCAGAACTGAACTTGGGGTTGGGGGTGGTGCAGGCAGGGCTGAATGGCAGCAATGGTATGAGTTAGCCAGTGACAATGACCAAGACGGGGTCGCTGACTCCTCCTATAACATGGAATCCAACCGCCAGTGCCTGGGGGCCAAGGGCACTTCTGACACTGGACAGGGCAGTGGCTCAACTTGGCCTGAACCATGAACCAACCCCAGCAGATGCCTCAGAGCCAGATCTCCAATCTGAGTGCCCCTACCCCCCTGGCCAGCAGCCATCATGCTGTTTCCTGAGCCACCGCCTCCCCAGGAAAGGGGACTTCATCTCTAGGGGAAGTTCTTCCTGCCTCTGGAAAGTTCCTCTGTCCTCTGACGCTGACAGAGGGAAGTCCCAGCTGGGCCACACCCAAATCTCTCATTCACAGGATCTGTTTCTCCCTGGGCATCTAGTTCTCAGGCCCAAAACCTTGACTTAAGGAGATTATTTTTCAGGGATCATTTGTCCCTCCCTGGCTGTGTCCTTGAATGGCCCAGGCCATGCTTGGGTTTGGCCTGGTTGTGGGGACTCCCACGTGCCTTGTCTGTGGAGTGCAGGGCCAGGGTGGGCTTTGTACAAAGACCCCATGGCCACATTGACCCAGCCCCCGTGACAGGACTAGCAGCCCAGAATCTTCCTGTCTCTCTCCAGACTCTTCCAATCTTCACACGTTACCTGGGGCTTGTGGCTAGTGAGGATGGCTGGGAGTGCTGAACAACGTCCTATCCCTTCTCAACTCACGTTAAAAGGGCCAGAGGTTGTTTCAGTGGTTAGAGGGAGGTGCTGATAACACCAAGGTCGCTAGTTCAGTTCCCCCATGGGCCAGTGAGCTGCACCCTCTACAACTAGATTGAAAACAATGACTTGACATGGAACTGATGGGTCCTGGAAAAACACACAGTTCCCCAATATTCTCCCTCCCCCCCAAGAAAAGGGCCAGAACCTAAGTCGGGCTCCACGTCCGCACATGACATATGTCTGTGATACGGAAGATGCCAAAGGCATTTTGATCAATGCAGTGGGAGCATCTTACAAAAGCTGGGGACACCCAAAGGAATCACCATTCAAGGTCACAGTATGGGACCAAAGTGGACTTTTGAAGCCGGTTCATTTCTCTCTCCCATACCACACCAGACTCTAACCTTCACATTTTGACCAGTTCCTCCCAGGGCACCTGTGAAGTGGATTATTCAAATCTGGGCTGACTCCTACCGTGTTTCCCCGAAAATAAGACCTGACCGGAAAATAAGCCCTAGCATGATTTTTCAGGATGACGTCCCCTGAACAGAAGCCCTAATGTGTCTTTTGGAGCAAACCTTAACATAAGACCTGGTCTTATTTTCGGGGAAACACGGTAGCAGGGATTCAGCACATAGAAGATGCTCTGACACTCAGATATACTAAAGGAGTATTTCAAATCTAACTAGGCACCCTGTGTTTTCATTTGCTAAGTCTGGCCACCCTAGGGGCTCAAGAACATCTCTGAATAAAGGAACACAGGAATGATATCAGCTGGAAGATTACTGAGTCCAAACAAGGAATGTTACCAGGGAAATAGAGTTCACGGCACTTTGCAGAACGCTTACTTCTTCCCCTCAGAATAAAATGCTGCCTCCGCCCAGGCCTCTATAAAAGTGGGCTTGTGCTTACTGCTACCTCAGGACTGTGGCACCCATTGTCCCCTGCTTGGAAAGCTCATCCCCAGGCTGAGTCCTTGTTAAGATTTAGGTCTCTCTTCAACACTTGCTCACAAGCCTCCAATTCCTGTCCCAGCCGGAGTCCTCCCCAGTCACAAGTGTCACAACCTGGTTACTCTTCTTCATTAGTAGTTGAAATCACCTTGTTCATTTCCTCGTCAGTCTGCCCCTCTCCACTTGACTTGCTCACCACAGCATCCAGGATGTGACCACAGGCCTCTGACAGCTCCCATAGGGAACCCGGGCCCTTGCACCTAACCTCCTGCCACAGGTCCCATCTGCCCCCAAGCTGCAACCTTCTGGCTTTTAGGATCACCTGGGGCAGAGCCAAGGTTCCCAGCCATGGGGTCCTGGTGACTCCTGCACTGGAAAGTAGGTAAGTTAGTCTCTAGATGTGAGCAAAAGGTATGACCTTTCCTAACCCTTGATATGTAGAAATATTCCCAACCAAAGAAGGATCCTGGGAAGTCCCCGAGGCAGAGTGGACTGCAATGTGGGGCTGAAGATGCTTGTTTCTCGGGAACATTCAAGAGGCTGGAAACAAATCCCAAACGACAGTTCTGAATTGCTGATTGAGGGTGGCACCACCCCTCAGTGAGAAGGATCCCCCATCAGAACAGTTACTTTCATGTTTAAAAGATCAGAGCATATGCGCCATGCCTCTGTGTGTGTGCAAAGAATCACAGGGAGCCTCATAGGTCTGTTTGTGGAATAGAACCTCTCTGGAGGGGGGGGGGGGAGAGAGAGAGAGAGAGAGAGAGAGAGAGAGAGAGAGAGAGAGAGAGAGAGAGAGAGAGAGATTGGTGACAATAGCTGCCTGTAGGTGAGGGGACAGGAGGTCTGAGGACCAGGGTGTTAGAGGCCCATTAAAATATTTTAATACATTAACATACAGTCCTCCCTTGGTATCCGCAGGGGATTGGTTCCAGGACCCCCAAGGATACAAAAATCTGGGAATGCTCAAGTCCCTTACATAAAATGGAAGAGTATTTGCATACAATGTACACACATCATCCTGTATACTTTAAATCATCTTGAGATTATTTACATAATACAATGTAAATGTTATGTAAATAGTTGTTATACTCTATTGTTTAGGGAATAATGACAAGAAAAAAAGGTCTGTATGCGTTCAGTACAGACATAGTACAGGTCAGCAACAACTTAGCTATCTTTTTTTTCAAATATTTTTGATCGGCAATTGGTTGAATCTGAGGATACGGAACTTGCAGATACAGAGGGCCATTATGGCAATGAATGAGTGAACTCTTGAAAGGTTACTTGTCCAAAAGAACAAATAAGATGGAGGCACTTCCTCTTTCATTCCAGGCCAACCTGTCAGAGCTCATCCAGCCATCCACTCAGTGCCAGCCCCACAGGGAAGGAAGAGGAGAGAATAAATGCTGACCACACAGGTTTCTATAATTTCTATAGGACTGGGAGAAAGTCTCTCTCTCCTGGCTCTCTTGTCAATGTTTTGGCAACAATCCAAGAGAAAATTCTCATAAAGACGACCAGAGCTTTGGTGAGCAGATGTGTCAGAGGCGGAGCAGTAGCAGAAAGAACAAGCCTGGCTTGGTCTGGGTGGAAGCCAAAGGCAGGGAGCCTGGAGGCCTCAATAGGAAACAGACCCTGACTTTTTACCAACCTTTCCCTGGGAGAACCACGGCCATTTCCAATGGACCTGCCGAAGGATGCAAGTTGCAGTAGATCAGCAATTCAGATAGGTGTACCTCAAAGTGCTTGGCAAACCCAAATGAATTATGCACTCCAAGAATCTTAGGAGGCAATGATGGAAGGTGAGCTTTGTTTGCTGTGGGCACCTGAACTGCCACTGTCATTGAGTGACTGGAGGGCTTTAACCTTTGTGCTTAGTACCCTTCCCACTCGATTTAACCAGCTTTCATTTTTCATTGTCAGTGGGTACTCTTTGTCCAAGACCATGACACCAACAGGAGTTCTCAGCAGGGTGGCACCCATCAGGCCCTCGTTTTTCTACCATTGAAGCCTTGCCTTCCTTGCTGCAGTGCAGCATCTGGCTCAGTTCCCATTTCCATATTTGGATGTGAATGTCACTTATCCAGTTTGCCCACATGATTTCTCAGACCCAGGAAGGGACACACCTTGGTGCAGAGAGATGCAATCAGTGCTACCACTGTGGAAAGGAAAGCCCATCCTTGATGTGGTTCACATTTTGTATGTCAGAGGCTGTGCTCATGTCATCCATTTTGGTGGGGCATTTCACTCCTTTTGACAAATGCCCATTTGCCTTGGATTCCTTGAGGACACAATTTTCTAGCCAAATGGGACTCCTGTTTATGCTTAGGATTCCAGACTTCACGGACCTCTCATCATCCAACATCTCTGCCTTCAGGCAATGCCCTTTTCCAGAGAATCAAAGAAATTCTGTGCATTCTTAAAATAAAAAGGTGAGATGTAATTATAGGTCCTGACATTTCCAGGGATCAGTCTGGAAATTACACAGAATAGCCCTGAAATAACCTCAATTCATTTGCAGTCTTCCTTTGACAAAGTTAATTTAGATGGCTTTGACCCTAATTAGGGTCCCCATTTGCCCTTTGCTCTTGAGTTTGGGGACTCTATTAGACTGTATCCAGAAACTTCCTACAGCTTGTCTAAAAGAGAGATAGGGCTCAGGGAGTGTTAGGTTCTCAACAAGGCTCTGCTTTGCCCAAGGACTCAAGGGTACAGGTTCCCCCTTCTCCCCTTTCCTGCACATAAGCCCAAAGTGAGATTTAGGCAATGTAAGCTTAGGATCCAGCCATAAAGTAGCAGTGAGATATGAACAAGTCACAGTTGCCCTCTGGGCCTCTCAGATTCTCATGTATAAAATAAAGGGGTTGGACAATGAGCTGCTCTTTGATCCCAGTTCAATTCAGCAACTATAAAAGCACTGAGGGATTACTTAAATGAATAAGGCTGGATTCATACTCTCAGAAAGAATCCTGGTTAGTGACTGAAATGAAAGGAAAACCTCCTGAGGCTTTCTGTGCACCAAGCATGGTACAAGGCACTTAGAGCTCACAATCTTCAGTGCAACCTTTACAGACTGGTGTTCTCACTTCTGATGTGGTGGAGGAAAATAACTGGCCTAGCTAGAGGAGCAGGTGTGAGTTCAACCCTAACTCTGCCAGCCACCATTCCAAGTGTTTAGTGTCCACCCAGACTGCCCCAGACACCTGCAGAATGTAGTAAGTACTACTACAACAGAGGTGCAAACAAGGTCCTCTGGGAACATGTTGTTTTCATGTTTCCAGTGGCTTCCTTCCTAGCCAAGGACTCTGCCAGCCTTGCTACTTGGGTCTATGCTGAGTCAGGCCCCACAACGCTCCCTACTGACCTCCCATCCCTGTGACTTTCAGAATTTTTTTTTTTAAACTTTTATTTTAAGTGTGTTTTTCCAGGACCCATCAGCTCTAAGTCAAGTAGTTATTTCAATCTAGTTGTGAAGGGCGCAGCTCACAGTGGCCCATGTGGGGATCGAACCAGCAACCTTGTTGTTAAGACCACCACGCTCTAACCAACTGAGCTAACCAGCCACCCCCGACGCTCAGAACTTCTTCTTTACTTTTCTTACAGGAATGTCAGCCCACTTGTAACAATAATAATCCTTTCTACAGGGGTACACTGCTTCATGGTTTACAAAGCACTTTCACATCCATTATCTCATTTAATCACTTCCTCCTCTTCATTCCTACAATGTATTCCTGGTATCTCTTTTAGTGTAACATTCTGCCTTGCCTAACAGGCCTGTTTTCCTTTGTTGTTTTCATCGTGGCTCACAAGTTCTGTCCTGTAATTCGGGTATCTCAGCACCTTGCACACTTCCGTTCATGAAGTGTTTGTGTGTGTATGTGGATAAAAGTTTGCCATATTTAATCCTCACAGTGTTGTAGGTGTTTTTCATTGCTGCCTTCTTCACCCCTTTGATTCAATGGATGTTTGGTTCCCCGCCAAGAGCAAAACTGGATTCTTTGGAAGGGGGAAAATCAGGCAAGGAGTTCAGACCAGCTTGGGGAAGACAGAGGCGAAGGCCTCCAACACCTGGTAGGACACGGTTATTGCTACAACAGAGGTGCAAACGCTGTTAGAAGAGTTTGAATGACTGATTAGTTTTGTCTGAGGGTGGGTGGAAAGCAAGAGTGCTTCTTGGAAGGGCCCCACCCAGAAGAGAAAGAAACTGGGACTGAAGAGCTAGACGAGGGACAGAATCAGGAAGGGTCATAGATTTGACACTTGGGAAAGAGTAGATAGCTGCACAGAAAAATCCCCCTCAAAAAAAGGGGAAAGAGGGCTAAATGGCTAAATAGGTAGCTTTTCTAATAAGGAAGTGTAACTCCCCACAATTTTCTAGGAAACACGAGTCAAATGGCCGCAATTCTTAGGAAGAAAGGATCCCCTCCTGCAACACTCAGATACTGCTTAGGAAAAGCACAGGGAGCACACTCCCCGGCATTTCTTTAGTAAAAGGAGTGAGGGGGCATCGATCTGCAATTCCTCTCTGGAGAGAGGAGGGGTGCTTGAAGTCCCAGATTTCTCCTTTGGTCGGCCTAGGGGCACACGAGGTAAGTAGTTCCCAAGTTCTCTTCAGATATGAAGGCCAGGGGTACAAAGCCCCATTGCTCCTCACACAAGGGAAGAAGAGAGCCAGTGACCCCCCAACACTGCTCAGAAGAGGCAGAGTGTGCTCCCCAAATACTCCTCGGGAAAGGCAGTGAATTCCCCAAATTCTCCTTAGCAAAGGGGGCAGGAGTCCGAAACCCCACAAGTTTTCTTAGAAAAAGGGAGCTGGGGTTCCGAATCTATAAAATTCAGCCTTACCCTGGCAATTCTCCTGAGAAAAGCGGGTAGGCAAGAACCTCCAAGATTCTCTTCAGAGGAGGAGCCAGGGCAAGATTCCTGAAGATTCTCTTCAGAACTGGGGCCAGGCAAAGAATCCCGAAGGTTCTCCTCAGAACGGGGGCCAGGGGCAAGAATCCCCAAGATTCTCCTCAGAAGAGGAACGAACTCACAACTCTAGTGAGAAAAAAGCACAGGGGCAATGACTCCCCTCGGGAACAAGGCTGGGCCACGGCTCGCCCAGTCTCCTCTGAGCGCGCCTCACGCGGCACCGCCCACCGCCCAGCGTGCCCGCTCCACGCCCGCCTGGCCCAGGCCGCCTCCGGTGCATTGTGGGTGGGGCGCCCCTGCTGAGCACTGCGGGGAACCCCCTGCCCAGCCAGTTGTCGGCCGCCGGGCAGCCCAGTCGAACAGCCCTCTGGGGTCCAAGCGAGCCGGCCACGGATTGACGCGTCCCCCGGGCCCCTCCTTCGCGGCGTTCCCGCCCCGAAGTCGGAGCCCCTCCTCTGCAGGACCCTGATTGGCCCCGAGGTCCGCTTCACTCTACCATTGGCAGAACCCCTGTCAGTCACCCTTTCCCACCTCCTCAGGCCCGCCCAGGCCTCCGGCGCGATCCCGAGGGCGAGCCGGCCAGCGCTCTCATTGGCGGCCGGGCGCTGTCCATCGTGAGACTGGCCACGCCCCCCATGGGGCGCGGATCCCAGGAGTCCTGGCCGGACCTCATTGGCCTGCGGTGCCGCCACTCGGCGAGACGCGCCTCAACCCGGAAGTGTGCGAGGCGAAATCTGCCTAGCAACCGGGGAAGCCGGGCTGCGAAGCGGGCAATTTCAGTGTGAGACAGAGCGGCGAGACGGAGCTGCGGCTCCAAGCGCAGCGCGGCGCGGCGGCTCCTCCCGCCCGGGGTCAGCGCCCCGGCGCGCGCACGCGCATCCCTGTCGCCCGAACGCGCCTCGCGCCGCCCGCGCAGTCGGTCGGTCGACCGTCCGTCGTCCTGTCGCCGCTGCCGCCGCCGCCACCGCGGGCACCACCTGAGGGAGCCGCCGCCGCGGGACCCGAGAGGACCGGAACCGACCCTACCTCCCGAGGCCGCCCGGGGCCCAGCAGCCACCCGTGGAGGCGCCGAACAACTTCGGTGAGTGAGGGGCCGGCGCCGCTGGTGGCGGGTCCCCGGCTTCCGGTGCCCCGGGCTTCTCTAAGGCTTCCGCTTCTGCGAGGGAACCGCCTCCAGTGCGTGGACCCCCTTGTTTGCGGGGACCCGCTTCTCTGAGGGAACCTCCCCACCTCTGAGGGGCACCCCCGCTTCTCTGAGGAATTCCCCCTTCATTGAGGGACCTCATCTGTGAAAGATCCCACTTTTCTGAGGGCCTCGCCTCTCTAAGGAGACCCGCACTTTTTTGAGGGGAGTCCCCTTCTCTGGTGGACCCTCTACTTTCCTGAGGGACCTCACCTTTCTGAGGGCCGCCCCCCACCTTTTTGGGACCTCCTGTCTTCCTAGGGATCCCCTGCCTCCCTGATGGACCCCGCTTCTCCCAGGAGACACTCCTGCTTCTAGGACACCCTCCTCCTCACTTCTCTGGGGTCCCCCACCTCTCTGAAGAGACCGACCTATCCCGCCTTTTCAGGGACCGCCTCCTACCTTTTCTGAGGAGATCCCAGCTTCTCTGAGCTGTTGTCCCACTTTCTGATACGTCCCCTTTTGCCTTTGCTTTTCTAAGGTGTCTCCCTCTTTTCGTAGGTCCCCTTCCCCTTTACCTTTCTGAGATGTTCTTCTTTCTCTTCTGTCCCCACTTATTTGGGTGACCTCCTCTCCCAAGTGTCCCTCAACTAATCTGAGGTATTCCTGCTTATGTCAGAAGCCTCCTTGGACGTGCTTTCCACTTTTCTGTGCCCTCCCCACTTTTGATGGGACCCCCTGCTTTTTGATGCGTGCCTCCATTTTCCTGAGAGATCTCTCACTACTCTGAAATGCCCATTCGTCTTACTGGATCCCTAGTTTTCTGAGGAAAAGTTGTCCCCTTTTCCAAAATATTTTCCATTTCTTTTAGGTTCCCACTAATCTATGGATGCTGCCGTGTTCGGAGAGGTCCCTGGCTTCTCCAGAGGTTCTCCCCCTAATGTGAGATGTCCCCCACTCCTACAGGTTCTTAACATCTCTAAAATGCGCCTCTGCTTTTCCAAGATGTCCTCTCTCCTGATAGGAGATACGTGGATTTCTTCACTTCTCTGAGGGGTATCCTTGCATTTAGAGGGGTTCCTCTCCCACTTGCCTGAGGACGTGTCCCCTTTCCTGAGGTTTCCTTCCTGATTCTCTAAGTGAGAAACTTTCCCCTCATTTCTCCTTGGAACTTCAAGGTTCCCTTATTTCTGTTTGTGGTACCCACTTCCCTCCATTCTGGAAGGAGCCACCAGAAATGTATTGCCCCTTCAGTCCTCTTTCTTGCCAGACTGGGAGTCTTCTCTGAACGTTTACCTCAGCTTATGGGAACCTGGAGGATTTTGTGGCTGGAAGGAAAATGGGGAGACAGAGAGACCTCCCCCCTTTACTCTTGTCCTAATTTAATACCTGCTAGATTTGGGGGAGCAGGCGCTGTTGCCAGATGACCACCTTTATTACCCCACTTTTGAGCCATGGGGCCACCACTGTGTTGTCAGATCAGTACAGAGTCGGGAGGGACAGGGCTGGAACATTGTCTGCCCATTATCACACTGTCAAGCTGTGGGACTGATCCACTTCCTGTCCCATGCCTGAGTCCTCCCTTTGCACAGTGTAACACATCTCCTCCCCCAAAGGGGGGTGGGGAGAAAAGAAAAAAAAAAAAAGCTCCTTCAGGTTTTTCTGTTGCCTTTTCTCTCCCTAGGAGCTTTGATATACCCCTTGATCTCTAGAAGCTCCTCAGTTTGTGGGCCACTCTGGTTTGAAAGGCAGGGCAAGAAGCAGGAAATGGGTCACTTTAGATCCAGGAAGGGTGGACAGGAGGCAAGGCATGGGGTTTGACTTCATTTGTCTAAGTTTGAGGTGACTTCAGCCTGGCCCAGAGGAAATTTTTACGTGGATTTTATAAATCTCGTACTTTTTTTAATGGCCCACCCTGGATTCCAAGTTCAGTCCGGTAGCTAATTTTATCTGCTTTGCGGAACGCAGAGCTCTCTGGAGCCCAAGTAGATGAATGCTGGCATTGAGAGATGGTCCAAAGGACAGGAATGAACTCAGTTTGAAACCTGAGTAACTTGTAACCACTTTGTGTCCATGCACAAGTTTCAGGCTGAAAATGTGGAGAGGACGTTCCTGAAGTGGAGTTCTGAAATATAGACCGAACTCCTGTTTGGTTTAGTGTTTCAACGAGTTCTTCCCTGTGACTGCTAGAACTGCAGTTCACTTTACAGTTTGACTTAAGGCTGTCTCTCTCCTGTTCATTTCCATCTGGGTCTTACTTAATTTGAGTCCTTTGTGAAGACTCCTGCCGAGGCTATAATTTGAGTTCTAAATCTGTCGTGGACCATGTGGACACAAGTTTCAACTCGAGCTATTTTCTTCTGTTGGAGAAGTGCTTGGAGAGCTTCCTGGGCCCTCTGCTCCTGGGGTTGTCAAGTCCAGGCAAGAAGCTGCTGCAGACCTGGTTGCTCTTCTACTGCCTTTTCCTGGTCAGCTGTCGGCACTGCCCTGAAGGGCAGGGAAAGATGATGGGAAGCTCAGGGTTTAGGGTGTCCTGAGACAGGGCAGAGAAGTGCTGGCACGTATTTGTTATATTAAATGAAACCCACAGAACCAGCAAGGTAGGGTGTTAGAAAGGGAGGGGGAGAGCTTTGAAGTCAGAAGGACCTGATTCAGATTCTGAGTCTGTCCTCCCTAGTTGTGTGGCCTCAGACAAGTTATGGCACAAAATTGGCACGTTACTAAATATTTGAGGGGTTACATCTCTGTAAATGTGTGTGAAGACACTTATAGATGGGAAGTGCTTCCTAGACGTATGAATGAATGAATCTGAGAGAATAAAAGGGAGGCGGCCAGCACATGGTTGGTGTGTAGTAAAGGTTGGTTGTTTTGCTCAGGAGATTAAGGTTCTGGCCTGCACTCTCAGACCAAGAAGCACTTGACATTCTGCCAAGGCTAAATTAAATATGCCCGAAGAGAAAGAAATTTGGTATGTCTCTTGCAAAGCCCACTGCCCTCCTGGGTCTCGTAGCATTTTTGTGTTCAGATAGCAGATGTGAGATGGATTTGCTGTGTGGCAGGCATTTGTAATTTGCCTTGGCCTTGCCTTCTCTCTCTGTAAAATGGGATAATTTGTGAGTTAAGGGCAAGTAGGGAGATGTATTAGTATGATTAGACCGTAGGCAGGATAGACAAAGAATTGTGGGAAGACAACAGTAGGAGAACCATAAACCTAAAGGATCACATCCATGCTTTGGGTGAGTGAGTGATAGGCAGCAGTTAACTGGCGAGTGATCTCGTACACATTAGAACCTTGAAAGAAGAACTGTTCTTTTAGGGTAATGGATCAGATTTGGGGACAAAAGACTGGGAAAATGATGGACAAAGGCATTTGACGCCACACAATAATAGTACTTTGAGAGGGCCAGTGTGTGGCTTAGTGCCCATGAGGAGATCAGAATTCACCTTGAGCTCCCTGGATAGAGCTGTGGAGATGCTAACTCTGCCTCTGGGGGTGGGCAGGACAGTTTTTTGTTTTTTTTCCTTGAGAGGATTCTTTCTCAGCAGTTAGTGAAAGCCCTAAAATCATGGGGGTGAGTAGGGCCCAGGCTTTTTTTCACTTACTAGTGTGGGGATAGATGGCGCTTGCCCTGATAGCTAAAACCCAAGGGAAATAATGGGTGAAAATCTGAGCTAGGCCCCCCCTGGGCTGCTTCCAAGTTTGAAGGGTCCCCCCCTTGAAATATTCCCACTCTCTCCCTTCGTGTCTGTCTCACACACACAAAGTGAATTTTGAGGCCAAGAAAGATCCACTAATCTTAAATTTCTCTTAATGCTTTTAAGGACAGTTATTCCGTTATATGAGGAAGGAGCAAAGTTTATTAGTTTTAATATATAAAAAATAAGGTAAACAACTTTAAAGGCATCAGTATCCCTTTTGAAATTATGCTGTCTCTCTTGTGTGCCACAGACTTCACTCTGGTGGATGGTGGCGCCACCACCAAGTCTCTTTTATCTAACAGGAAGTTTTTTAAACTTTTTTTTTAAATTGAAAGATCCTTATAGCAATAAAAACCCTTGGATAGTTAGAAATTATATTGATCTAAGTACATTTATTAGATGTAATGTAGCGTGGTTATCCGTTGGTGGGCAGCTCTAAAAGGCATGTGGGTCCCAACACTGCCCAGCTTCTAACTCTGGACGATAAACTGTTGATTTATATAACTGAAATAGCTAGGGAAGTCAGGGTTTCCTTCCTGTTGGAGACAACATGGGGGGCATTAAATCCCTGTGGGATCTTGATAAGAAAGAAACTGACCTCTTTTGGAATTGGGAAATAGCTACTGTATGGAGTTGTTTCAACCGAATGAATGAATGGTGTTATTTTTAATTTCTAGTATTAAGTTTGGCTTTATCCTCTCTGCAGCCTGGCTGCCTTTTTTTATACTGGAGTGTCATTTTTATACGAATTTATCCCTCCAAACTGGCCTATAAGGGACATTCAAACTCTCAAGTAAGGGCTTTACTTATCTCAGGTTTTCCTAATGTGGCCATAAGGTGTGTATATGTTTTTTTTGTTTTTTTTTTTGTACAACTTAAATTGGATTGAAAAACATAAATAGTTAAATCTTCTGGCTTATATCACTTCCTATGCCAGCAAATAATTCAGCAATGTTTGTGTGCCTACCATGTGCCAGGTGTACCATCCTGGGTGCTGGGGGCCTAGCAATGAGCAGAACAAATGGAGTAGGCCCTCAATGAGCTTACATCCCAGGCGTAAACGAACCAATAAAAGAATATCGCAGGACTTCTTTGGGAATATCCCTGGATATTGGGAGCTTGAGGGTGTTGTTTCTTGGAGGTTTAGAAGTGAAACCTCACTACCCTTCTCATTTCCTCACTGGGCTTCTTGCTTCTGTTTCCTGCCTCTAAAAGGAGACAGAAATGATGGCATTTTCCTGGTTGATTGTTGGCTGTTGGCACTAGTTGATCCAGGATGACTGCGGCTGTAATTTTGGAGAAACAAGAGAGAGTCTGGGATGGTCCCTGCCAGGAGCATTTTCAGCTTTGCTTTTCTTGAAGTTGGTGGCAGTGTGTTTTTGGAATCCTGTGGCATTTCTTCATGGCGGTGCATATTACGCAGAGATAAACAGCTCTAAAAGCCCTTCCTGCCTTGTTTGAAATCTAAAAAAAAAAAAAAAGAAAATTCAGACAAGGGGAGTGCTTGGCTGTTGTTTATGGCATGGGAAAAGTGAGATTTCAAATAGACTACTTTGTTGTATATTCATAGGTTCTTGGTGCATGAAGTTCCCTTTGTCCTGGGGTTCCCTCATAATGGGCTTGGGGAAGTGCTGTTTTGACTTTTCCTATGTTGTAACCAAGATTTTAAGTTAGTCCATACAATAATATAGGTCAGTTATGTCACACGTGCTTTTCTTACGCATATTGGTGAGGGAGCCAGAGAGCTGGCTGGGGTGGATACTCATTTAGGGCACAGACTGTAGAGAGAGGGAGGATATTATAATATTATAAGGAGAGTTTCTGGTTAGCCTGTCTTCTTTTTCTTTCCTTCCACCCAAGTACTGGCTGGAGGTGAAGAGGCAGGCCCAGGCCGGAAGTGGGCGTGAACAAATAATGCAACTGCGTGTGACCAGGCTCCCACCTCTGGGCCCTGCTGTCCTTGGGAAGTGGATGCTTTCACCCTCCTCACTTCCTGTTCCCCCGCCCTCTAGGCTGAGTTGTTAGGCCCCAATTTGAGCATAGAAAACATATTCAAGTGCTCACTTTTTCCTTGATTAAGTGGCGTTTTCATAGTTGGGAGCAGCCAGAGGACCTGTACTTGGCAATTCTGGCGTCTCGGCTAATGTACCCACAAATTCAGAACTCTGGCAGAGGTGCCACAGGATGATTTCCTGTTGCATTTTCAGTGTTCCTTGTAGGAACTTGTCTGCAGAGGGATGCTCTAGAGATGTGTATAGAACGTAAGGAAGCAGACAGCAGATAGGTCCTTCTGCAAGAGTGTGCTCTTGAAGGATGGTTTGCGTTATTTGTCTTCGTTGTTTTGTAGAGGTACCATGGGAGACCCTGTGTGTCATAGAAGCTTTAGTGCCAGAAAGTCTTGGGTTTGTATCCAGGTTTCACCACTTGCTGGCTCTGGGACCTCGGGAAAGTGGCCTAAGCTCTTTGAGCCTCAGTTTCCTCATTTGTCGGGTAGGAATGGTAAGCACAAAGCAAGTTACCCGATTGTTGTAGATGCTCTATAAAGGAGTTGTTACAGAATTGTATCAAGGCTGACGGTTTCTCTCAAGGTTGGCACCCAAGTTTGGATAGTTATCTAGGGCAATTACTGCTCGAGAGCAAACCGGTTCACATTGAGGCCATAGGCTGCTGTTCATGACCAAGCGCCGTGATCTAGAGGTTCGTGGGTTGACTGATTTTTTTCCCCAGTGCATTCCCTCCATTCATTGTAGCCTTACACTGGGTGTGCTTACCATATGGCCTTGTAATGCGTCCTGAAACATAATGGGGGAACTAGGAAAAAGGCTCAAACCTGTACTCTACATGGCTATAGTCTGCACTAGCAAAAGCCTCACCTTTGAGGGTGATGGACATATTCATTTAACTTGCTAAGGGTCAGGCGCCTGGCTGGACACAGGAGCTCATCGTAGGCTACCAGGAAAAGACAAGTACATGAACTGGTAAGTGTAGTGAAGTGCTGCAGTTAGATCGGGGAAGGAGGGGACAATTTGGGGGGCCGGCAAAGGAAAGGGTGATAGAGCTGCTTGCTAATAGGTGGCTAGACATTCTGGGGAGAGGAACAGCATAGGCACAGGCAGGGACCTGGAGATGAAAAACTGCTTGGTAGGGTAGCCGGATGGCTCAGGTGGTTAGAGCGCGAGCTCTTCACAACAAGGTTGCTGGTTCAATTCCTGTATGGGATGGTGGGCTGCGCCCCCTGCAACTAAGATTGAAAACGGTGACTGGACTTGGAGCTGAGCTGCGCCTTCCACAACTAGATTGAAGGACGACGACTTGGAGCTGATGGGCCCTGGAGAAACATACTGTTCCCCAATATTCCCCAATAAGATTTAAAAAAAAGAAAAAAAAACTGCTTGGTGAGCTCTCTTGACCTGAGGAGGTTATGTTCAAACTCTAAAAGTCAGAGTTTGAACTGGTCACCTTTGATAAGTAAAGCCCAAAGTTACCTTCAGGGGTGGACAGTCTTGTATAATGCCTTAGTAGGATTCAAGGTTAAACTCAAATTAAGATCATATTTAAATTGAACTCTCAATAAGCATTTTTCAATCAGAAACCAGTGATGGCCAGTGAAATCAGACCATCTAGACTCTTTTTGTAATGGTATGCAGTCTACATGGAATTTAATCTGTAAAGGAACTTCAAGAGAAAAGATTTGGGGGCTGCTTCTGAATGTTTTTCCTTTGAGAATTGTTATCATTCAAGCTGGTCTAAAATTTTTAACATAGCAGGACGATTTTTTAACTTGCATGGCATTTTCAAGGTTTAGGCTTTATATGTATAAAGTTTTCAAGCTTTATATTTAACCTCTCAAAGTATCTCTATTGAAGGTTGACTTTGGACCTAAATTTGAAATAAAGATCTTACTCTTCCCAAACCAGGAATTGGTAAAATGTTGGCTTGACTAGGTCAGTATGCAAGAAGGCATGGCGTTTCTTATCAAGCTGTGGAGAAAACTAGGAAGACCCCGCTACCTGTATTTTTCTATAGTGACATGCTAGGTATCAGGGGAGGAGGGAGAGGACCCATCCTATTAGGAAAACTTTTGGTAGGATGTTTTCCCTCCTTCCTATGTCTATTTGGAAGATCTAGCATTTAACAACCAGGGATTGGGGTGTGAACTGGATACCAAGTTTTTAAAACATGTTTTTCTTCATGTCTAAACCAAGGATGTTTATTCGCAGACTGATGATGTGCTAACACTCTTTGCTAAGCAGTTTGAATAGATTGAGCTCTAGACTTACAATTGTCATATAGACTTTTTTTTCCTGGTAGTTTCCTGATTTATTTTTCCTTTTAATTCTTTAATTTTCATAGAAAACATGGTTCACTTATTAACTTTTCAGACTTAAAATTGATCTAAGTTATGTGGGCATTGTTTTGGTAAGCTACCTATAGATAGAACAGATATTCCTTGCCAACTGGTAACACATGGAGATGAAGACAGAGTGGGACATACACTTCCGGTTCACAATGATACTTCTGAGCAGTTTGTGTTTAACCCTTTAGGGAAGCATTGGTGCTCAGAACCCTGTAATAGTTGGACACCAGGACCACACAGAGACTAACTGCAGATGGAGCCTGAACTCCACATTGCACAGACATGAAGTTGTTCAGAATCATGGTTAAAAATGATACTCAGAACAAAACAAACACATTGACAAAGTGGCCCATCTCCAGAGAGCTGTGTTTCAGAGAGCTTTTCAGCATACACGACAGGAATGGGGCAAAAGGGTGCTGATCTGTCTCCCACAGACTCCTAGTGTAAGAATGTTGTGATTTTAAAAGTGACATTTGTTTTAGCAGCTGTAATGCCTCAGGGGTATTGTATTTTTCATAGAGTATCACTGTAATAGCACCTTTCACTATTTTCTGGTCCTTGAAAAATGTACCAAAAATATCAAAGTACTAAGGAAATCAAATTCACATAGAAATGAACTTTTCCTTTCCTCTCCTAACCAATTACTTTGTAATCGCACCATGTGAACATGAATTTGCAGTGAAATAAGAAACTTTAAAACAGTCCTCTCTTAGAGATCGTGGTTATATTGTCCCTAACCTGAATGAAAACAGTTTTAGACTTTAGAATATTAAAAATGCAAAGTATGGAAAGTGGTCATGCTCTCGTTCATAAGGGTACTTAAAGAAAAACTTGGTCCACTTCAGTGTGTACATTGTTTACTCTTTAGAGAGCTTCTCATAAAACAAGTAGATCTGCTTAGCTTGTGAATTTAAGTAACTAGCTGACAATTTATTGTGTTTGAGAGAGAAAGGCATCTAGAAAGTTTAAATATAATGAATCTATCCGTTTTTAGTCCTTTCTGACCCAAAGCCCCCGCACTCCAGGTGTAGCCAGCTCTGGCCTTTGCGTCTGCTGTTCCGGGTGCCTCAGATGCTCATCTGTTAGCTGGCTCAAATGTCACATCCACAAAGACTCCCCCCATCCTTCCCCAGGCAGAGGAACAACCCCTTCCTCTGTGATTCCTCAGTTTTTACTAAGAGTGCATTTTCTGCACTGAAATCATTCTGTGTCTTTCTGTACCACCAGCCTGTGAACTTCTGGAGCTGATTGTCTGTAGGCTCCTCAGCCTGCAAATCCCTTGGGACAGGTGGTCTCTTAGTTCTTGTCAATCAGTGTTTATCACATAAGACATCTTAATTTTTATCCGCCAGGAACTAAAGACATTTCTTGATTAAAAACAAAAAAGTACAGTACCTTAAACATTCAGTAGGTGATGCTACTCCTTTTCAGTTTCACACTATTGTGAAGTCTTTGACTAATTTCTGCTATAAAAGGACCTGAACTCTGATTTTGGCTCAAATTTCTTTCCGTTAGTCCCTCTGTTGTGCAGGAACAGGGTCAGATGGTGTTTAGAAGTTTATCTAATAGTACATTAGAAAGATGATTAGAATATTTTTGCAGTGGTTAGGGTGGAAGGAGGCTTAGCTATCTATTATTAGCGAGGATCTGACCTATGAAGGATATGAAATTTAAAGTGAATTTGGAAGATAATTTTGTTTAATTAAGTAACAAGTGTTTTTAAAGAAACTGGAATCTGTAAGAATTGACTACCTTGTTCTTAGGGTAGAGGGAAAATTTTGAGGAAAACATGGTTCTAGCCCTAATTGTCTCTTAGAGTTGCTTTAGCTTTAGAATGGTATCTGAAGTTGATTGCATCATATTTCATAATCATCTAGCTGAACTATTTGTTGTTTAGTCCAGTACTAGGCATTGAGGCAGCAAGGTCTTTTGTCCAACCAACCTCAGTATTCACCCACTTGAGCATCGGGTCTGTCGCCTTTTCCCATCTAAACACCTGTCTCTCTTCCTATCACAAAAATAAACCTTGTAACTATTTCACCCCACCCCCACTCCTGCTTTCCCAGCTGGAGAAGTTGGCACTGCCCTTTGGAGCAGTCCGCCTGACACCAGTGCACACCTCAGTGTCATTAATATGTTTCAGCTGATGCCTCCCTCTTTAAAACAGGCTGGTTGTCACCTTGGTGACTCACACAGGGCTTGCCAGCTTTGACTCTGGAATCCCTACATCTATCTCAAGTCTCAGGTCTCCCACCTGACCACACTTTGCTGTTTGTAGTTAATTAAGTTGGCATTAGTCAAGACCCAGGTGAGGAGCAGTGAGGTAATATTTTGCTTGTATTGCTTTAATATACATCATCTGATTAATTATTGTAGAGTAAAGCTGTTCTCAAAATACACAGCTGCTAAATTAAAAGTGAAAATTCTGGATATTTGCTTTAACCTATTATTGCACGGGATCAGGGAGCTTTTCTATATCAAGTCATCTGTTTGAGAATAAGATAGTTTTTCTTTGGTTTTTGAATTTGAACATGTGAATTTCTTTGTAGCAAAGCAAATTGCTGACAAAACTGGGTCAGGGAATGAGTTTGAGGGTCAACACTGTATTTTGTGTCTTTTTCTTCAGTTTGAAGAATTCTTCTCTTTAGACCCAGGGGAGGTTGGGCCAGATTTTGCATTAAGCAGTTGGAAGATTTTGGGGGTGGGGATGGTGATGGTGGAATCAACTACAAAAAGTTTCCAGTTGTGTTTGGAATTCAACACAGAATTAAGATGGGCTTTTTTGAACTTCTTGTTGACGGGGAACACATAGAGGAAAAATAACTTTATTTATAAAACTTGTTCTACGTTAAGTGTTTTTCACGTTTGGGGTCGAGCAATCCGGTTGGAATTACACTGATTCTCTTTTTTAAAATGAAATAGAATAGAAAATTTCAGAGTTCACTGTATGCAAGTGGTAAAGGTATGTTTGGTGAAACTTTTGTTTCAGTTGTATGAATATATATTAGAATGTGTGATTAAAAAAAACAAAACACCAAAAGCCCTATTCAGGAGTCTAGGTGTCTCATCATGAATTACTTGTTTTAACGTTGAAAAACCATGAAAAGGGCCTTTTTTGGTGATTCTTTACAACGTAACCTTGATATTGAGAGCCGCCTTGTGTTAATAGGTATTTTGTTTTCCCTACTGAAATTGTGTTCAGCTTTTTGTAGTTTAGTATCTCCAAGGCCCATCCTCTTTCAGGTTAGACGGTGTTTCGCGTATTTCCTTCATGTCACTGGAGAAGGACCGGTGCAGATTTGCTTTCTTGGAAGGGAAGGGGGGTTTACCTTCTCCCAGAGGCACTCGGGCAGATTGGGAGGTAACTGGAGAGGGAGCGCAGCCATCCCCAAGTGTCTAGAAGTGGGTGGTTCTGGAACTTACTTCGTAGAACTCTCTTAACTGAGCTGGAAAAGTGAGAGTTTGGCCAATCACCGGGAGAGGAGCTTCTGTGTGACGATCCCGCAGGGGTGGCATTCTGACTTCGGTTTTAAAAAGCCGCTGAGTTGCTCCTAGTCGCGCAGCTCAGCTGGAGCGAGGTCAGCTGTGAGTGCGTCGCGAGCGCTTCGTGAGTCATCCCTGGGTGCGGCCCTCCGGCTCTGCGGCGGGTGAGCTGGCCCGGACCCCTCAGCCCTGCTCTGGGAACCCGCCCGAGCCCGCGTGGGAAACTGACGCGCGGAGCAGGGCGTAGCGTGGAGCCCGGTCGGGAGGGCGGTGCTTCCGGGGCGGTGCCGACCGGCCGGCCTCGCTCCGCCCTTCACACTCAGGCCCCGCCCCCGATCGCCAGGCCCCGCCCACCCGGGCGCGGGCGGGCGGCGTCGCCTTTAAGAGCTCCCCGGTGTTTTGGGGGCCGCGGGCCGGGCGCGCTGACCTGGTGCGCATGTCCCGGGCGGTGACGCCGGCGCCGGGCTCCATGTGTGCGGCCGAGGGGCGCATTATCTGGCCGGCGGCGCGGGCGGGAGGGCGGACCGGCGGAGCGAGCGCCGCGGGCCCGGGCGGCCCCACAGGCGGAGCGAGCGCGCACGGCCCGGCGCCCCCGGCCCCTCGGCCGCCCGGCCCCGCGGGCGACCCCGGCCCCACGGCCCCGTGAACCCGCGCGCTGCTTTAGGGCCCGGCCGGCCCGCGGCCCGGTAAGTTCCGGACCAAACTTGGCGGGGGGTCGGGGCCGGGGGAGTGCGGTGGAGACTGGAGCAGCGGGGGCCGCGCGGACCGGACAGGGTCGGGGGGTCGTGAGGGACCCCTGCCTGAGCGTGGAAAAGTGAGGGTGAGCGAGTTCTACTCCTTGTATTCCGGGAGCGTCTTCTTCCCGCTGCCCTGGAAAGTTCCGCGCTCCGACGCCGCCCCGGCACGTGGGGGCCGGGCTGGGCGGGGGTCCGGGAAAGTCTCGGCGTCGTCCCGGTACCTCCTGCGCTTCCTTGGGGGTTGGGGAGGGGCCGGGCCCTGAAGCGCTGCTTCCGAGCGGCCAGGACTGGCGGGGTTGGGGGGGCGGTGGGTTGGAGGCACGTGGGCGCGGGAGGCGGGGGGCGGGGGTCCCGGGCGGGTCGGGCCGCGGCGCTGGCCCCCGTGGCGGCGGCGACGGCGGATCCAGTGTCAGAATAAGAGTCCCCGCGCGCCCACGCCTGCAGGGCTGGCCCTCCCCCCGCTCTCGCCCTTCCTGCCTGACCCCCGGGAGCCGCGGGACCCTTCCCCCACTCTGGGCTCCAGCCCTTCCCAGGGCCCTCCACTTTAAATTTGCCTCCCTATCTAGGCGGTGGCCGTATTGATTTCTTTTTTCCCACCTGGAATGGGTCGGCATCAGTGACTAGACAGCAGCAGCTGGCCTTTTAAAGGGATTATTGCCAAGAATCGGAATTGATCACTTCAACAAGGGAAGGCTTATGGGCAGGGCCCCAGCCTAGAGCGTGACTGACACTTGGTGTGTGCGCCCAAACTGGGACCCAGAAATGAATGGAGACCCCTCCCTAGGGAACTGACTGACAACCCTTGGGAGCACGTTTTTGCCTTGCCTTGGGAATTTTTCAGGGACTGCTTAATTTTGTGCATCTGACCTACGTCTTTAGGTGTGTAGTATAGTTCATCCTTATCTCAAGAGCTTTGGATTCTTTAGTTCAAAGTCCGGTGAGTCACTTGAGCCTTTAATTTTCTCTCTTCCTCATCCTTTTACTTCTTTCAGTTTTCTTGGAGTTCACAGTGCTTGTTAAGTCTCTGGTTCTGTGTATCTGTTTCACACAGTAACACCTTCTGCCTGTGGCAGCACAGAGAAGCTTGATGGACAGACAGACTTCTATGCATTTGCTTCAGTTTTGTTGATATTCTTTTTCTTCTGGTAGTGGTTACAAGTTTTCTTTTAAGTTAGATTATGTGAAATAATGTTTGCTCACACCCAGTATCAGTATGATAAGTACATAAGATCATTAGTTAGACCTGACAGCAAGCTGTGGAGGAGGGCTAAGAGATCACACTAGCCCCCAGATTTGAGTGCGTGTTGTATGCCAAGCTCACTGCACAGACATCTTCGGTGCCGGTTAACAGTCTGATGGGGAGGGGAGAGTACAGTCCCCACTTTACAGATGAGGAAACGGAGGCTCTTGGAGGCCAGGCTGCATGCCCAAGGCTGCTGAGTGGTAGAAAGGAAGAGCTGGGCTTGAGCTTTATGTGTGGGGCGCCAGAACCCAGGGATGTTCTTGTTTGCAAACCCAATATGTGAGCGTTTCCTGGGAGCTCCTAAAACACAAAGTCATTTGCTTGTCCAGGCTTCATTGCACCTCTGCTTGGGGTGACCTGGTGACACCATTATAGCCAGGCTTTGTCCTCCGAGAGCGGAGTTTCCAGTTGGCCTTTCCTTTAAGGAGTCAAGCCACAGAGTCACCTCTTTGCATTTGCTTCTTCAGCTTCCAACTTAGAAAAGTTAACTTTTCTAAAGGAGGCAGTTTAGAGTGAGAATTTTGAGAGTGATTTGTTAAGATTCTCTCCTTACTCTCCCACCTTTCGTCTTTCATCTGTTATTTCTCTCCTAACATTCTGAAGCTGGTTTTTACAGAGGATTGTCTCTCATCTTGGATGTGGTGTAGAGAATGGCATGGCTTCTGTATTACTGGTTTGGATGCATTGTTACTTCCACTCAGTTGACGTCATTTTTTTTTTTAATGTCAAGTCATCTCTATTAATGCAGTATCATTTGGCAGATCCTACAATCTTATATTTTGATAGGGAGGAAAGAAATAATGCTACTATTGGTCGAAAAAAATCCTGGAAGGGTTTGTACCAAAATGTCAACAACAAAATCTCTCGATTAGGATTAGCAGTAGTTTTCTTTAAAAAACAAACAAACAACTTGGGTATCTCTGTTTTATGACTTTTTAAAATAAAATAAGGAACTTTTTTTATTTGAGTAATAAAATACATTTTAAAGACTCCACTTCTCAATTCTTCAGTAGCTCCTCTCACTTGTTTTTCATTATTTATATTGTGAATTTCTGGCATTGCAAGTAAGTGATTTCTGGATTGATTTATTCAATAAATATTGGAGTGTGTATTGTGCCTCCAGCACTGTGTTAGGAATCCCTGCTCAGTGGAGTTTATAGTGAGATTAGTGGGAGAGAAATCATAATCTCATAGACATGGGGCAACTTACAAGGGCCAAGGAGAGAAGAACACCGGTTACCCGGTGAGCAAGACTCAAAGGGTTCTTCCTCCAGTTGGGATCAGAGGACAAGTAGGAGCTTACTAGGTAAAGAGAAAAAGGGAGAGCATTTCTGGCAGAGTGCTTGGGACTGAATGAAGATTGGTGTGGTTAGAGTGTACGTGCACATGGGGCGGGGGTGGGGGGATGAGGGAGATAAGATGGGTGGTCCTGGGGCTGAGGGGGTCTAGGATTTACCTTGAGAGCAGTGGGACCCTATTGTAGAGGATAAGGAGGGTTCAAGGGGCTGGTGTGGTGCAGAGGCCACAGCCAGGACCTTGTTGGGCTTAGCAGATGACTGACAGATGCTTCTGAAGACCATGAGTCGGAAGGGAGCGAAGTTTTATGAAATATTGGCATTTTCTGGTGATTGATCTCTTGGGAGAAAATTAAGACTGACCTGCAGAATTTTGAATCTGTTAATTCTCAACACAGACAAATATAAATGCCCTTACCACTGAATTCAGTTAAAGGACCATCAGTGAGCTAACCTCTAAAATTGGGCAACTCAAGTGCTTGTCTGGAGAACTACCTGCTTGGACTTGGGTGTTTTTGTGCCATCAAATAGAATGGCCAAGGCTGTTTCTTTAGACATTTTTCTCCTTGAGAATTGAGTTACTTGATACTCATTGTAGAAAACTAGGAAGATTATGAAACAGGGGAGGTCTTCATGAGCAGTTGTCCTGGGGTAATAGAGCATCTCTGGGATTTCCTAGTAACAGTTGTTGGGTTGGGAAGCGTGGCAGAACCAGAAGAACAAGTTGGCAGTGTCGTAGTGTGAGGCTCACAGAACTGTGCTGCCTGCTAAGTGTGGTCGATTGTTAGAATGGATGCTCTTGAGTTATCTGAACTGTTTTAGAAGGTGAATTAGACCGTCTGTACTTAGCTTGCTTTTCTTCGAGGTAACAAAACTTATTGTACTAACGACGACTTTGCCTTGAATTAGGAAGGCAGCATGGTAAGAGGTTGAGATAAAAAAAAAAACAGACAGAGGAACTGAAGTGGTGGCAGCGAGGTGAAAGTAGTGAGAGTGTGTTCTTAGAAACAAAAGTACCAGCTGGGGACAGACCTTGCACACGTGGATTCTGGCAAACATGATCTAGGACTTTTGAGTCAAGAGGAATGTCAGACCATGGGCTTCTTACCCCTCCCCTCGCTTTCTAGGCTGTATTTGTGACCTCTTTTTGTCTGATGAAAATGTAGGTTAGTCTTTTAGAAGACAAAGGGATTTAATAGAATACCTGCAGGTAGCCTTAGGAAGTGACTGGGAATCCTCCAGAGTGTGGGGAAAGGGACCTTGCAGCTTCTCAGTGCCCTGCATCCACTGTCTGTCTATCCTCACAAAGGTACCCCCTCTCAGGTGAATTTGTCAGGGACTTTGCTTTCCTGCCCTGCTTCTCAGTTCTTGGGTTCCTTATATGAAAGGATTGAAGACGTGAGAGCTGTCTGAGGAACAGAAAGGAAAGGCCAGCTTCTGAAATAGGATGTGCTGGCAGGGCACGGCCAGTACCCCAAAGGGGGCTCCCAGCAAGTTGAGGCAGGAGTTTGGGGGAAGGTTTGAGGCTGTAGGACTTTGAGGCTACTTGGTACAGCTGCAGCTGGGGGCCGGAAGCGGGTGGCAGTGCGGGATTGGACAGAAAGTCTCCATTGGAGGTTGGAGAATCCTTCAGCCAGGCCTCCTGCAGTTCTGTCCCCAGACCCCACACCACCTGCCCTACCTTGCTGGTCAGAGCGTTTGGTTTGAGCCTTCAGACTTAATTCAGCCTAAATGAAGTGATGCCTCTGAGCACACTTAAAACATACCGCTGCGATGTAGTGGCCAGCCAGCTCCTCCGGGTGCCAGGGAGCCGCTTGTGTACAGTGCCGCCCGCTGTCTGCTGGGTGAGGCTGTGGGCCTGTTCTCAGGCAGCAGGTCCCGGCAGCAGCGTCCTGGGCCAGTCCTGGCTTTGCCTTAGACAGAGGTGTGTGAGCTCTGCGCAGCCACTTCCTAGTGATGTGACCGACCTTGCTGACCCTCGCCCTGTTTCCCATTTCTAAAAGGGGGTGGTACTGTCTACCTTGAATGCTGAGTTGGGAGTGAGGCAATAAATTCAAGTGGCATAGCACAGCACCTAGTATGTGTAAGTTGGAATTCAGTCAGTGTACTGTTACGACTAGAACAGATGAGGCAGAGCACAAAAGCATTCATGACTGCTCTGTTTCTTGTGTGTGGATTCACGTGTGTGGGACAAATTGTCACTGCTACTTGCCCCTTGGAGCCACATCCCATCCCCACCATCCAGATGGAAGAAGGCAAAGTTCTCTACAGAGAGTGACATTGCCCAGGTCACCTTGCTGTTATTCTACAGCTTGGACTGATCTCCAGCCTTTTTGATTTCAGACTTTGCATGTCGTCGTCCCCCTCCCTGGAGATACAGAATGGCTAGGTTTGTGGGGCCTCACCAGGGGAAAGGAGACAGCCCCTTTCCTGTCCCTTGGTTTGCTGAACCCTTCACATGTTCTGACTTTTAGGGACAGCCCCTCCTTATGTGTGATGGGAAGATGTTTGCCAGGCATATTTGTCATGGGATCCTGCCTGTGAGAACCAAGAGGGGCCCCTGCATCTCTGGCTTTATCCCTGAGTGGACTCTGGCCAGCGATGTGAAATGGGTTGCCTGGTGGTGTATGAAGTGGCAAACGGGAGAGCCCGGTCCGTATCCAATCCTGCTTCCAGACTTCCAGCTCTCTAGCTGGCTTGGGAATTGAACAGTCCTGGCTTTGTCAT
This sequence comes from Rhinolophus ferrumequinum, assembly GCF_004115265.2. Lineage (NCBI taxonomy): Eukaryota > Metazoa > Chordata > Mammalia > Chiroptera > Rhinolophidae > Rhinolophus > Rhinolophus ferrumequinum. The sequence goes on from NC_046301.1 coordinate 51,821,309, forward strand.
TGACTATAGTTTACCACTCTTTATCCTTAAGCTTGGCCACCTGACCTCAGCTTTCTCGTCTGTACAAGGGGACTGTGTCTTTGACCTGATAGGGAGGCTCTGAGGGCAAGTAGGCGAGGGTATGCGGTCTCTGTTCCCGCCATTCACCTTGGAGGAAAAATCCTCCTCCCCCCCCCCTTACTACTACTGGACGATCCCCTTAGGGTCTCAACGCTCAGTTGTCACACACAATGGAAACTAATGGAGGAGACAGATTTTCTTCCTAACAGAGTAAACTAACAATTCTGGAGGTCTAGGGAGCTCATTGTAAGGAGATTTCACCTAAAAGGTCTGTCAGATTATACAGAAGTAAAGTGAAAAACCCTGTGGCCTTAAATTTGCATATAATCCAGCATAACATTTCCTTCGGTCCCAATTGTTATGTGCAATTAGCTCTTGAGTCTGGCTGTTAAACTCTACGGAACACTTTCTTACCTTAGAGGCAGCTGCTCTCCATGACCTTGGAGGTGAGCAGGTTTCGGGGCAGGTCACTTTAGTTTCCAGTTGGTGGATTTTTGTGGCAATGACAACAGCTTGTTACTTTTCTTGTGTTGTGTTCAGGCTCACTATGCCAGCCAATTCTGAAACCTTTGCTGCTAACAACTTTTATTCACATCCACAGAGGAAACACATTTTCCCCAGTTGCTCACCGGTTTGGGGAAAGTAGGAAAATGGCAAACTGAATTCTTGATTTGAAGGCATTGGGCTGAATTGGTTGAGTCACTCCAGACCTGTGATCTCAGCACTTGTGCATCATTGACAGAACACCTGGACTCCATTTTCTGTTGCCTCATGCATTGTTCCTATGCATGTAAAGGGTTAATGCCCATCCCCTCAATGGCGGTGGTTCTTTGAGAGGATTATGTAGTTAGATCCCTCCCTGAGTGGGATTCTCCTATACCTACTGGAACCCTGGGAGATTACAAGGGTTTGATTAATGTTTTCTTTAACACTTTTGTTTGATTAACTGTCCTCAGCAGTTTGTGGGTCCTCTGTCTCCTGCCTTCCCTCCCCAAATGTTTAGTTTGTATTGTTGAGGCTTTTTTTTTTTTTTTGGTCTCTATCCAACCCAAGTGACATATCCTGATTCTGAAGTCTGGGGGGAAGGCGGAGAGCCTCAGGTGTCAGTAGTAGGAGTTGGTCTGCTTTTGAAGTTTTCTTGGGTAAAGATATTAACATACTGAGGCTGGATTGAAATGTAATTGCAGCCTTACTGCCAATTTAGATTTATCAGGCAGGGCATTAGAAATGTAACTATTTTTGGTCCTTGGGCAGCAGACAAGTTTAGGATTCACCTGGGACTAGCTTGCTTCTGTATGTTTGCTGTGTGCCCACCATTCGGCACAGACTTCAGTCGCGATGAGTAGGGCAGCGGGGCGGCCGGATGGCTCAGTTGGTTAGAACGCAGCAACAAGGTTGCTGGTTCAATTCCCACAGTTGCACCCCCTGCAACTAAAGATTGAAAATGGCAACTGGACTTGGAGCTGAGCTGCGCCCTCCACAACTAGATTGAAGGACAACAACTTGGAACTGATGGGCCCTGGAGAAACACACTGTTCCCCAGTACTCCCCAATTAAAAACAAAAAAGGTGAGCAGGGCAGACCTTAATATTATACTCTGGAAACTGAGGCCCAGAGAGGAGGAGTAGTCCTCCCTGGGCTAAGTGGCAGAAGAGAAGGGAACATAGCTGTCTGTTCCCTCCTGGAACTTCCCCGGTCTGGTGTCTGTTGTCCTCATAGCTTTATGGTTTGGTTAATTTTGTTTTAGGTTCCTCCTCGCTTTATTTATGTAGGTTTATTGGCAGATTTCCTTCCTCAGGTCCGTGTCTTTTTGTGAACCCTGAGGTCATTGTGGTGTGAGGGTGATACAGGACATAGGGAGGGAGATCTTAGGGCTGCTTCTGGAATCTCAGGGCTGCCTTTTGTTGTTCTTCAGCTCTGCCTGTGTTTCCTGTTCTGGAGTGGAATGGATGATGGCTTTCAATTTTTAAGAGCATAAAACTGCTTTTTCCATCTATTAAAAAAAAAGTAATGGCACTTACTTGGTAGGCATCCTTCAGGTAACATGCGGGTGACCACTTCAAGATCCCGAAAAGCAACCCATGGAAATAAAGTGGAATTGGCTAAACGTCAGTTCCTAGACCAGGCTCCTATGGTCAGCGGTGCTAATCCAGGGCAGGAGAGAGGGGCTTTGACACTCTGCCGAGGATACTAGATGCTTCTAGAGCAGTACAACCTGGCTACTAAAAAGCATGGAGGGAGGTTATTTATTGCATGTCTTTTATATCTCTGATAGTCTGTTCTGGCTCCTAGAGTGGTCTTTAAACCATATCACAGGACTGGTTAGAGGGGTTGAACATGTTTTGTTTCGAGGAGAGGAGATAAGGGTTGGAGGCTGTGGCGGTGAGGAATTCCAGGAGGCCCCGTGGGTGAGCCAGGATCTCGTTCACGATGGAATGGAGGGCCTTTCCTGTTGCTGGAGCCATCAGGTACCTGCTCACCCCCTCAGGGAGTACGAAAGGGGTTCCTCTTACTTTCCAGAGATAAGATCAGGTGACTGCCACAACAGGCAACAGAAGTGGGCAGGTCATCACTTGGAGAAAGGAGCTCCGCATTGGGTGAGCAGCTCAGAAATGTTCACCCGCCTTCTGTAAAGTTTGAGATGGTGGGAGATTGCCCACTTAGTTGCCTTGGTTTATGGCAGAAGGGAAAAGGAAACTGAAATTGCTCAGAAAAATTAGGGTAGCTCTGATATATTTAACCAGCCTTCTCAGTTTATGAACCGCTTTTCTTTTTCTTTAAGTTACTTTAAAAAGTTAAGCCATTAACATTTAAGAGCGTAAGCTCCTCTGGTTGGTACCCCATGGAGTGATGCTTCTCATCACCACATGGTGAAATGACCACCGCAGGAGACGTGTTACTGGCTGTGGGATTTGATGCTCTAAGCAGAGCTTCTAAGCGGCTGGGCTGGGTAACTGGGGCAGAGATGTCCTTACAGCCAGGTGGCTCCAGCCTCTGGCGAGCTCCTCAGGCTGTGAGGAGCCCCACTTTACTCCAGTGTGTTGTGCAAATATAATTTTTGTTACATGCCATGACGTGAAAAAGATGGGCACCTGATTTGTGTCTGTCCCCTATCCAATCCATCATCTCCCCTCCTCCACCACTATTCTGAGACGAGATACAGTTTTCTTGGTCTTGGGGGGGTTACAGCTCTTGTGAAGAAGATTCGTCGCACTGGACTAGACTGTTCACAAGGCGTGTCCCCTGCCCTGGAGCGTCAGGGAGGCATGGAATTGTCAGATCACCCTCTCAGATGCCAGGTTTATGGGAAGTTACAGTAGGAAAGAAGGTTGAAAAATGCAGGTTCTGATTATTGTTGATGACCTTAAATGGAAGGCTGGTTACACTTTATCCTAAAAGCATAGACAGCCCTCAGAGGTTTCTGAGGAGGAGAACGTTGGCTTGAATTGGGCAGGGAAGCCAGTCACGAAAAAGGGCCATTGATAAAAGCCAGGCATGAGCCAGCTAATACGGCCTTGAATTTGCCTGGTGGGGAATAAAAAGCAGGGACAGGTGCCAGAGACACTGTGCAGGGACTAACGGCATACCAGGGGCTGAGGACAGGTTATCTGTCCATTCAGCAACTGGGGTCCCTTCCCTGCTTGGCTTGTGCTGTGCTCCTGGGGTCCATGATGGGTGAGATGGCCTGTACTTGCCCTCAGGGATCTAAGGCCACTTGGGGAGACAGGGCAGGATGCCCTGAGAGAGAGGAAGGGTGGGCAGGAGCAAATCTGAGGTAGCAGCAGAGCAAGCACTGGTAGGTGACACAGGTTCCCAGATTGTGGGTCTTTGGTTTTAGGGGTGCTGAGTTTGAGCAAAGGTGAAGTGAGCTGGGTCCTGGAGAGTGTGGTTCGAAGTCATGTCTACTGCCTGGGAGAAGGTGGGTGTTATTGAGCCAGCCTAGCCTGTGGCCCTGCATGGCCAGCCACTCTCTGCTTCTCTGGGCTGGGAGGATACGGTGGATTGTGGCGTGGGGGTCCTGGGTAACTGTCAGGACCCTCAGGGCACGTCTGTGACCTTGCTGGATAGCTGAGGGCTCCAGGGCCTGGTGCAGAACCTGGTCTGTCCTTGCATCCCCTCTTCCCCAAAACTAAGCGCTTTGTGTTAAGTGACTGCGATAAATGACAGGTGAAAGAATAAAATATCTGAGCGACTGTCTCGTGTAGTAGGAAAAGTTTGTTCTGCTCTGCTCCCAACAGTGAAGTAGTGATGGGTGGATGGATGAATGGATAGAAAGAGGGACATGACTGTTAGCTTAGCCTGAGAAAAAGAGCTTTGTAGCAATTCGAGGGACCAGGAAGAGGCTCGGTGTGATTCCAGTGCCCTGGGAACTAACTGGTTGGTAACCAGATTTTCTGGATTCTGAGGATTTTCCAGCTTGAGATTCTGAACACTTTCCAGAAAGACCCAGAATGATTAAGATGCTTCTCTGAAATATCCACGTGAATTATTCCAACAGCTGCTGCTTCCTGGTTTGAGAAAGTTTCCCTGTTTCACACATTGCTCAAATGTTTTCAAATCCTGGCTCTTGGCAGAGTCCGGGGAAAAGACAGGTGGGTGTCCCGTCAGTGACAACACTGGTTTTGGAGTGGGAAGTGGTTGTGGAAAGGGACCTTGGGGATTGGGCACTTGGGAAAAAATGATGGGTCACAGAATGGCACCTGCCTCGTGATGACCAAGATGCTGTCAGGGTCCTGATTTGGGGTTGAGGGTGGGAGTGAGGAATCAGGTAAATTAGGTGAAGATGGCAGCCAGGTGCCCCCTATGCAGAGCTGGAAGGGCCAGTGTGTGCCCTGGCGACTGCCCACCTGGGAAGGCCTCCCTGCAGGGCCTGGGCTGTCCTCTTGGCCCCGTGTCCTTTAGGTTCTTTGTTTTCTGCCGCCCTCACATTAGCCTTGCTGTGTCAGTGGCAAGGGGAACTGGTCTCTCTCCCACTGTTCCCTCTCTGCTCTGTTTACTGCCGCACATGGGTGAACGCTGGCTGTGCTGTTGGAACAGAAGGAAGGAGGGCCACAGTACCCTGGTTGGCACAGTGAGGCTCAGTTCTCCAGGTTTCCAGCAGTTCAGTAAAGGGTTAAGTTAGTGTGCTCTCAGCAGAAGAATTGTGGTGTGCTGATCTTTGCTCTAGGAAATTTCCCCAGAGTCCTGGGAAGGACCCAGCCCAAGTATGGTGTCAGGGTCAGATTGTCCCTGATTCGAAGTGGCTCAGGTTTGAGCCTGGGCCTGGGCGATGGCGGAGCTGGTTTGACTCCCCATTTGACTTCTTAACCCTGTGGCCCTTGCTAGTCACTTTGCTTTCTCTCAGCCTCAGCTTTCTCACTTGTCAAGTGTGGGCATCAATGGCAGTCCCTGGTATAAACTGTGGGTGGCAGTGGCAGTCCCTTGTGTGAAGTGTAACATTGGCAGTCTTGTGTGAAGTGTGGGTAACATTGGCAGTCACTTGTGTGAATTACGGGTAACAATGGCAGTCAGTCGTGTGAAGTGTGGGTAACTGGCAGTCTCCTGTGTGAAGTGTAAGTGACAGTGGCCATCCCTGTGAGGTGTAACATTGGCAGTACCCTTTGTGAAGTGTGGGTAACATTGGCAGTACCTCGTTCTGTGGTTATGGGGATTAAATGAAATCAGGCATGTAAAGTGCTGGCACGATGCCTGACACCAAATAAAGAATTCAATAATTGTTAGCCACTGTTACGCTTTTCGTTTTTTCCTTTAGTAACAAAATCTCTTTTCAACATGTTAAAGGTGATTCTTTCAATGTCCCTGAATTTGGCCTCAGTGTGCTTTTCCTGTAGCAGTTTGAATTTTGTGCCCAACGGTACCTTTCACAATGAAGTCAGACACTCTCCTTCCTGTCCCACCGAAAGCAGTGAACCCTCAGACCTGGACCGTGGGGAGAGTGGAGCTCCTGCCCTGGCAGTGGTGTCACAGAGGTCTCGGAGACAGACCTGCGACGCCTGGGGCTCAGGCTGGATATCAGGTTGGTCTGTGAGAGGCAGCTGAAGGCGGATCAGGGAGGTAGGATGGGCCTTGCATGAGGCAGGAGGGTCCCCTGCAAGGCTGGCCCAGTAAAGACTTGGGTGAATGAACCCCACCCTGCATCCCTCCATGGCCCTGCCCCTCCTCACCCCTGCCTTCCTTGCAGCCTTCCTGCAGGGAGAGCTGGTGGCCTGGGACCTGGGTGACTTCCCAGGGGAGGTCTTGCTTGAGGTTGGGTTGTCCTAGTAGGATTGTGCTCAGACACTGGAGGGAGGTGGATTTTGTGGGTCACTTGGGAACCTGACCCCACTTAGGACATGTGCAGTCTGTATTCTCAACAACCAACAGCTTAGGAGTGCACCTTTGCCTGAAGACAAAGTGTGTGCTGGTCCGTGTGTGCCTGTGTCGTGGCCTGAATGTATTTGTCCTGTGTGTGTACGTGTGTTAGCTGTGTGTGTATGTGTGCACGTGTGTGTGTGCTGGTCCTGCCTGTTGGAGAGGAGCCTGACCTGTGCAGTCACTCTGCTGTGTGCGAGTGGAAGGGAGACATTCCAGTTTGTGTGCGGCCTTTTGTGGGGCCCCCAACTTACTCTGGAGTTAGTCTCAGGTACGGGCGAGGTCCCGCTGAGAAGACAGCCACAGCCCTGCGGCCTGTGCAGATTTCTTCAGGCCTTCTAATTTTAGGGCAGAGATTCACGTGACCTTTGCATCGCACCTCATAACACGTCAGAGTTTTAGTACTGAAACCTCTTACCAGTGAGGAAAACTCCCGACTTGAGGCAGAAGCAGCAAGCAAGTTGAGAGAGTTACGAGACTCTGGTCTCACCATTGCCTGGGAGGCAGGCCCTTCACTCGGCTAAGGCTTCCTTCCGCGGGGCAGTGTGGCCTTTGCTGCCTCCTCCTCTGAGAGCAAGGCTCTCCAGGTAACTGATCCCCGTGCACTTTCCTGCCTGCGGCCTCCTTAGATGCTGGCTTGTCCGACACGTCAACCAGAACTCCTCCCAGCGGGCGGGGCGCTGTGTCTGCCTGGTACCTCCTTTCCCTGCTTTGTGGCCCTTCTGGGAGGATTATGTGATGGGAAGTGTCCATGCAGAGTGCTGGGACGCTCTGACAGCTGAGAGAAGCCAGAGGCAGCCCACCTTCGCCTCCATCTGTGCCTCATTATACCCTGTAGGTCTGGGGGCGGTGAGCACATTTAACGGTTCTATGAACACTCTCCCTAGGAGCCCCTCTATTCCTGGCACCTCTGATCATGGTTTTATTGTTGGGTGTATTGTCAGGAAAGTATGGCGTCTGTCTCCATCGATTCTCAGTTTGTTCTTAATTGGTTTCTGTAGTGTAAGCCACGATGTACTGATGGATGTTGCCACACTTTGCAGCCTTTGAGTTAGTCATGGCGACGTTTGCAATTGCTGTGGTGCTTCATTACCAGAGTCTGCAGCAGTGACGAAGTGTCGGGCTGGGGACCAGCTCACAGGCCTGGACCTTGTGCCGTCTCAGGACCCCTCGGGCTGACCATGTGGCCTCAGTCCAGGCCATCAGTGCTGCAGTGTGGGTGGTGGACAGCTCTGGCTGCTTCCGAGAAGTTCCCAGATGGTGTAGACTGTTTGACCCGGCTCCTAACAGTCACACTCAGTTCTGCCCCTTAGGGACTCTTAGTTGGTCAGGTGGTTGTATGTTCTTATTTGAAGACCCAGTATCAGATTGGATTTCGAGAATTCGACCAAGTCCACCCTCCTGTCCGAAACTCGGGTCAGGAACATCTGGAAGGTTTGTGGGTGGATGACGCTGACCTTGCTGTCTTCTTGAGTGCTCACTAGCCTCTCCTTTCGCGTTCCTGAAACCACTGGCTTCAGTAGACCTCAGTCACTTGTTTGTAGTCTCCTGTTGCCAGCATGGGGGATGGGACTGGTCTTGGGGATCAAGGTGGCAGAGGCCCCCTGAAGCTCCAGGTCTGTCCAGCTGTAGTGAGGTGGTGGGGGGTTGGAGGTGTGGGGGATTAGAGGTGAGACTGGGGTTCCTCCCCGTTTACCTTTCTTCAGTGAAAGTTTTGCCCTCCTGTTGCTGCTAACGGACCACAGTAGTCTTACCACAGACCTATGTTCTCTGAACTACTATGGGTGGATTTCATTTGGATTCCAGGACCACGAAGTTGTTTTCCTCTAGGCCCAGGTCATTTGTATACAGTGGGGCCGCCCCAGAATGCTGCTCTCTGGTGCTCTTGAACAACAGAAATTTTCCCTTCTCACTTCCAAAGAAAAATATTCCAGAAAGGAAGATAAGGTTCCTAATTTGTGGCGAGCATCCACCCGAGGTTACAAAATTGTGCTGGATCCAGCTGCCTGTGCACCAGGATGTTAGAAGATGGCTCAGCGGTGGCCTCCATGCTGCCCCTCAGAGAGACTTGGGGGATTCTCTGGTCTTTGCTGGTGAATATGCAGATCAGTGCTGCTGCCTTGTCACCAAGTGGGGGAGTGAGCAGGCTGCCGAGTGAGAGCTGTCTGCTGTGCGTGGAGAAAGTGCTCAGCTGATGGCTTTGCTCCCGATGTCATGGCGCATACGGGCCGAGGCTGCTCGGACTTAGGTTGAGGCAGCTACTGGAGCTTATAGCTGGGACCGGGACCCCTCAGACGGAGTGGAGGACACCCTGTCTATTGGTGAAAGGTTACCTGTGTGATCAGGTGTTGGCTTCTTTAAAAACAAACTCAGGAAAACTTGTCACAAGAAAAGAATGGCTGGAAAGAAAATTTATTTCTTGACATGAGAATATACACAACCCAGCCCTGAAGCGACTAAAGCTGGTTGAGATGCCTCACGGCAGCGAGGCCAGCCCCTTGGGAGGGAGGCTGGCTGCCACTGGAGCCTCCCGCTGGCCTGCTGCTACACTGGAGGCCATGTCTTCTGCAGGTGGGGCTTTTTGTGCTCCTCACTCCCAGGTTGTCCTGTTTCGACTGGTCCTGGAGATCAGTTGCTCCCTCTCCAACCTTCCCCCTTGTTAGTCCTTCCAGGAAGACTCTTGGCGTGTTTTGTAGTCACAGGTGACACAGGGACACATGTGTTTGCAAGGAGACCAACTGCTTGCTTGCCCGAGCCAAATTTGGTGGGGACCCCCAGACTGTCATTTTCACCCACTCTTATTCTCTTCAGGAATAGTTGATCTAGAGTTAATTGAGGTGCTCTGGGCTTTCCTGTCCGAAATGATGGGTAACAGTGCCCTCCCTCTGTGAGAAGGTACCTCGCATGGGTTCCCTGTGTGTTTTCCATGCAGCATCCATTGGTCTCAGCCAGGGCCTGGCTCTGCCTCACAAGATAGACAGGCTTGGTGCTCAGAACTTGAGGGGAATGCAGTATTTTCCTTTTCGGTGACGTGGATCGGTGGGGTGTGCCATTTGGGCTAGTTGTCCAGGTGTCCCTTGGCTAGAGTTGGACATGTTGGGAGCTCAGGGCTCAATCCCTGGTCGGTCCATATACGGGTACCATGTGTTGCCCCGGTGCACAGGAAATAGGTTTGCATTGGGCTGTGATGACTCTGGCTTCCACTTTTTGGAAAAAGTTGTGCCCAAGACAAGTTAGTCATCTTTACTATTCACCTGACAGGTACTTTTTGACTCCCTGGTTCGTGGCTGTAAGATGAGGCTGGAAGAGGTGCGTCCAGGGAGACGCTGCTGTGGGAAGTGAGAGCTGGGGTGAGATGGGCGCATGGAAGTGCGTCTGAGGCGTAATGTGCAGTGCTGCTCAGCTCCCCATTCTGAGTCTTCACAGTGCTCGTGGCTTTGTGTGCAATTTATTTGAGGAGTGATGGGCAAGACTGATTGATAGTGGAGGGTGCCAGGGATATGGCTGTCTGGGAAGCAGGGTTCTAGAGTCAGACTTTGGGCGTGCTGTACCAGGCCCATGGGCTTTGTTCTGTGCACACTTTAGCCCCAAAGGGTTAAATAATGTGTGTGGTTCTACCGTGAAGAGACATTGTGCTCAGTGAAATCAGCCAGACTCCAAAGGACAAACACTGGGTGATCCCACTTATTATATGAGGTCCCTAGAGGAGTCAGATAGATTCCTGGAGACAGAGGTGGAATGGACGGGGAATTAGTTTTTAATGTAGACGGAGTTTCAGTTTTACAAGATGAAAAGGTTTTGGAGCCGATGGTTGCACAGCATTCTGCGTGAACTTCACATCACTGAACTGTACACTTAAAAATGGCTGAGATGGTAAGTTTTATGTTATGTATATTTTAACAAAAAAAATAGGATCTTTCTGAATTCAGAAATATATCCTTCATCATTATGAGAGCATTCATTTTATCATCCAAGAGTTAGCTCGGGAGAAAGGAACAAAGGCACCCGTGATTTGATGACTTACTGTGTGCCAGATACTGTGGGATTTAAAGAAAAAAAGGGATATGAGTGGTTCTAGAAGGATCATTGTAACATCATCTTGGGAGTGTTGGAGCACAGAGATTCTGTGGGTGTTCTTTAGTCCCTAGAGGGGTGGGGCCTGGATGTATTTCCTCCAGCTTGGTGGGGTGACACAGGACTCCTGGAGTCTTCAGGGGACTTCGGAGAGCAGAGTCCAGGAACATACAAGGTCTTTGCTCCAGCGCTTGGCTCAGAGATCAAAGGTATTCCTTGTTTTCCTGTGGCTATTCATCAGAGAATTCCCTTAATACAGCCCATCTTGGTGCGCGTACCCCGAGTGGGGGACACCAGTTCATAGTTCCTTATTAATAAGTCATTTCCTCGTTTGTTCTGGTGACGTTTTCTTTAGAATGTCCTTTAATACTGGAACTCACCACACACATCCTCGGTGCTAAACACTTCCAGCACTTCCCCAAGTCTCAGTCTAGTCTAGATGTGGACATTTCATTCCTGGGCATTTTAAATACGGGGGTTTATCTGAAGTTTTGAACTGCCGTGTGGACTTGCCTGGTCATCTGCAGGGGAGCCTCTCGAAAGGAGTCAATGTTTTGAGTTAGAGCGTTCATCACAGTAGTAAAAGTAAGCGCGAGTTGCTTCTGTTTGAGAACCTGCCTGGTGCTGGGGGCTGTCCTGTGGTCCTCAGACTGGTCCCGAGGCTGAGGACGAAGCCCTGGAACAGGGTGGTGGTGATGTGGACTGGAAGGACTCCTGGGATGCGCACTGGGAGCGTCAAGCCTTGGGGAGAACAAGGATCTGTTGGAAGGAGGACGGGGTGTTGCAGCTCAGGATGGGAAAGAAAGTAGGGTGCAGGATGTAGGCGCATGGGTGCGGGGGGAGCTCACCATCTTAGCTGTACGGGAGGCGGGGAGACCCTTTCAGGTACAAGGCCATAGAGGCCTCTGGAACCTACGAGAGCCTTTCTCCAAACAGCTGTGTGTGCGGGAGGCAGGAAGAGCTCCCCCTTGGGCTGTGGTGGGCTGTGGCCTTGCCTATCTCCATGTTGCTTCTTCCTGGGTAGAGTTTATATTTATAGTTTTTTTTGCCTCAAGTCCATGGTGGAAACATAGTGATTGGGTATTTATAACTCACGAAGGATGGCCTTTCATCATTTCCTCCTGCGTGCTTCATTCAGCATTGGATAAGGAGGTGAGCAAGAGCCCTTTCTCTTGGAGCATCTGGAGAAGAGAACTTAGTGGGCTGTCATGTCAGTTTTCAGCTCTGTCAAGTGATGAGATTATAGCCCTCGGGTTGGAAGGGGGCGGGTGTGTAAGAACTAGTGAGGAAGATTGGGCCTGGGTAACAGGTGCTTGTGTCTGAAGGATGGGTGGGAAGGAGGAAGGGCTCTCCTGGCAGTGGGAACAGCATGTGCAAAGGCTGGATGGTGGGGGCAGGCGGTGTGGTGGGTATGCAGAATCAAGACAAGGCCGGTGTGCTTGGAGCCAGGAGCGTGGCGTGTGGATACACCTAGTATGTGAATGCCAGATGCCTCCGTAGGGTCGCCTGGGCCTAAAGCAGGCAGTGCCTTGAAGGCCATGTTGGGGTGTTGCGAGCATTGCGGGGGGATTCAGGGGCTTTAGGAACGGCCTCATTGGTGCAGTGCCAGGAGGGGACGGTCCCTTTCTCAGTGAGGCTGTGATTATGGTGGCTGAGGAAGGACAAGCAGGAGTAGACCAGGGGCCTGGAGGACACATACTGGTTGTTACCCCAGTGGATGCCTTGGCTTAACAGTGGAGACAGGCCAGCTCTGGTTGCCAAGGACGGGCTTGTGTGGCCTTGCCGTGGGCTCTGCGGCCCTCGTGGGGCTGCTGCTTTGCTTCTCTCTGCCGAGTCATGCTCTCCCTTGCTCTCGGTTAATAGGCTCTGTGCCTTGGGGAGAGCAGGTCCTGCTTTGTCCCCAGGGGCCGGCACGGAGCCACAGCACTTCCTTGGTATGCCTCTGCCCTAACTTTGTTGGGTGTGCCACCATGCCGGGGTCACCGCTGTCCCTTCAATACTCAGCACAGCCCATCAGGGCTGCTGTTTCCTCCTGCTTTCAAGGAACAGGTAGTCAATATCTTTGGTTTTGGAGGCCAAAGCCAATGACTGTCTCTGTCATTGCTGCTCAGCTCTGCTTTGTGGGTGGAGCCTCTGTAGACACTGTGCACTCGGGTGGGTGTGGCTTTGTCCCAGGCAAACCCTTCACCGCAACAGGCCCAGGCAGTAGTTTGCTGTGAATCCTTCCCCAACCAGCCAGCACGTCTTGGAGCAGTGTGACCTCTGGGCTTCCTTGAGATGCTTCACTGTTCCCCTGCCTCAGTTTCTCCCTTTCTGAAAAGGCTGACCAGGGAGTTCCCCTTCTTGAGGGTTTGGCAGTGCAGTTGCTAAGACTGTCTAGATGACCCTTGTCTTCAGGGCCATTCAGTTTGCATAGCACAAGTGGACTTTGTGGACCTAGGGCTGGGAGAAGGTGAACATATTGTTGGGTTTCACCTTGGAGTTTTTTTTGCCTAATGTTGTGTTTCCAGGACTGGATTGGAGCCAAGATGTATTAGGTTGGTGTAAAAATAATTGCGGTTTAAAAGGTTAAAAATAATTGCAAAAACTGCAATTACTTTTGCACCAATCTAATAAATATTTGGGTGCAGACACAGTTGAAGAATTTTAAAGACAGCACAAGTGTTTGGTGAGTGCAGATGGTGGTAGGAGACCGGAGGTATGCAGCTTCCATAGGGCTGAGCCTCAGCAGGGACGACGGGCCCTCTGGGGGTGCCTTGGAGAGCCCAGGTTTGCAGGTCAGGTGCCCGTCGCCCCAGAGACCTGTCCCTGCTCTGGCCACGGGTGCTGCAACCTGAGCGTCGCCTCGGAACCGGAGCTCCCCAGACAGCAGCCCATGTCTGGCCACGGCTCCTCCCCTCAAGTTAAAAGGGAGCCGACCGACCTCACTTGCCTGAGCTCAAGAGGATGAAATGGCACAAAGGACTTCTGTTGCCTAAAGTGCAGTGGCTTGATTTCATGTAAACCACCATGGCTGCCCACTCACCAAGTGTGATCTCTCTCAGACTGGGAAATTGTTGCTTTGGGGTGGGTGCAGAGTTGTGCGTGTGTGTGCGTGTAGTACCCAGGTGCAGGGTTAAAGCCAAACCATAATGATTTATCAAGGGAGCAGAAGAGTCTCTTATGTGTTGGTAATTGTGTACTTAAGGGTTACTTGATGCTGTTTGAAACGTATGGGTTGGAAATAAAAACAGTAAAAGCTCTCTAAACCCAGCCAGTGCAGGGTGGATGGCAAAACAGTCCAAATGATGTATCAGTGAAAAGAGATTACAGTTTATTTTAGAGCTACGCTCCCAGTTTTCATGGTGCTAAGTGGTCTCTGCTCAGTTTCTGCTCCTTGGTGAATTTCACACTAATTGTATCTGAGGGGCTGCTGCTCCTCAAATTGGTTCCTTCTTCAGTGTTAAACCTGGCTCATTCATGCCATTAATATTTATCGAGCACTTGGTATGTGTCCGACACTGTCCTAGGTGCTGGCATCAGGCAGGTAGACACCCCTTTGCCTGTGGCATTTACGTTTTTGTTGGGTGAGAAAGTCCATAGACACAGTAGCCACATTGTGTGGAAGGTGTGGAGAGGCCAGGGCGATGGGAGAGAAGGGACACGGTGGCCTTCTACAAGGGAGTCATTTGAGCAGTGGGACATGGAGGGATCAGCCATCTCGGGGGAGAGTGACTGAGGCAGAGGGAGCAGCTAGCACAAATTCTCTAGCACCTACCATTAGAACAGGCCGTATACAGACATTTCTGAGAAACTATGTGAACTAAATATGGACTGGGCAGTTGTTGACATTTAGGGACTATTGTATGGTAGTTAGTTTCGAAGTTCCTTTTGAATTTGGGAGGCACATTGAGGACTTGATTGTTAAAATGATGAAGTATCTGGAAATCTTGCTTAAAACATAAAAAGACCCTAGGGTGAGAAGGTGCCTGGTGTGTTGGAGGCATGGCCAGGGCCAGCGTGGCTGGAGCAGGATGAGCAGGCTGGCGGCGGGCCGGCCTCCAAGGCCAGGGGAGGCAGAGTCTCATTCTGCGTGAATGCGGGGCCTTCAGAGGGTTTTGAGCCCAGGAGTGAAAGCAGGGAATCCAGTGGAGGTGTGAGAAGCAGTTGGACCCCAGATGTGTTTGATGGAAGAACCAACAGGATTTCCTGATGGGCTGGAGGGTGGGCGGTCCGATCAAGAGGGCAACTCCACATTTTCATCCGAGTGGCTAGGAGATGGTAGATGTGCCATGAACTGAAATGGGGAAAGCTGTGGTGGAGTGTGAAGGTCTGAGGTGACCTTAAAACTTCTTGCCTGTTGCACTTTACCCATGATGCACTGTGTGTTGTGATAACAGATTAAGATGACCTTCCTCTTTGCAGAGTTAAGGTTAACCCTCCAGGAAATGCCCAGTGTGTCTTGTTGCCTCACGGAGTTGGGTACTTGGATCTTTGTTGAAAGTCAGTTGTCCACATGTGCATGGGTGTATTCTGTTCGTCCATCTACATGTCTGTCTGTATGTCTACATCACACTATCTTGGTTACTGTAGTCTTATGGTAAGTCTTAAGCTCAGGTAAGCCCTCTAAATTGGTTCCTCTTTTTCAATGTTGTTCTTACTATTCTAAGTCCTTTGTATTTCCATATAAATTTTTAGAATCAGCTTGCTGTTGCTACAAAAAATGATGTCAGGAATTTTTGATTGGGAAGGCATTGGATCTGTGGATCAATTTGGAGGGGAGAATTGATGCCTTCTGACCCATGGACACAAGACCTCTCTCTCCATTTAGTTAGGTTTCCTTTAATTTCTTGCAGGGATGTATCATTGTAGTTTCAGTTTATAGGTCTTGCACAGTTTTCAAAAACTGGCTTTATCCTTAAGTATTTCACATTATGGTATTATAAGTGATTTTTTAAAGCTCTGAGCTCTGGTTGTTTATTGTCAGTGTGTAGAAATACTGCTGACTTTTGTGTATTGACCTTGATCCTGAAAAGAGCAGGTGCACAGGAAGCCCAGGGCCACCGTTTCTGAGGCTTCCGCTCCATGGCAGAGAGAGCCTACGGCTCAGGAGGAATGGAAGAACTAGGATTAATGTTGTGTCCACTGCGTTTCTCAGCCTGGATGGGACCAAAGACCCTGAAAGAGTTCCCCTCCCTAGGAGCTAGCCCTGGTGGTGGCCACAGCCGGCTCTGGGCCTCACTGAGGAGGGTGCTGCCTGCTCCTTGGTGCCTAAAGGTCTTTCCATAGAGTTCACCGATACTTGCTTAGTTTGCAAGTTCTCCTGTGGGAGTGTTTCTTGCCATTCATGAGGTGTATGTGAATTGCCGTGAACCCAGTTTAAAAATAAAGGTTTCATATCAGAGAAAGCTCCTGGTAGTCATGTGGGCACAAAGAATGACAGCAGAGGTGATACTGACAATATTCCGCAAGCTTCAACTGCCAGCACTGCCTGCAAGTGTGGGATTTGGCTGCTTCACTGTGTTCAGCCGATGTGCCTGGAGCCCTGGATGTCTGATGTTACAAACAAGGGGAGATCCTGGAGGTGGCTGTCTCTGTGACCTCAGGAGAGTTCCTCAACATTCTGGAGCCTTCGTTCCCCTGTCTGTAAAAAAGCATCCCATCTCTCTGGGTCTTATGAACCCTGTGGAGATGAGCCCTGGGGTAAAACTGGGAGTTGTCCCACAGAGGGGCAGCCACCTCCATTTGGGAGGTGAAGTGTGCCTGTGTCAGGCACGTCACAACCTCAACTTCTGAGGGCAAACCCTGCACTGCCTGGAATGGGGGGGGTTTCCCTGGGGCCTATGCTGGGGAACACAGGCCAGGGAGCAAAGAGGTCGTATCTGGAGAGGGAGACCTGGGTGACCCTGTCTCCTGAGATTGTCCTGGCGATTCATAAAGATACTGAGCTTTTAGCACAGTACCTAGAACTCACTACTAAGCACCTGTTAAATGCTGGGTATTACTGTTTCTGCCGTTAACGTCAGTGTTACAATCAAAACCATGAACCATCTTCTGTGTGTTTGGCCCGTTGGTGTGTGGCTGTGAAACGACTTAACGTCTCCATCCTTATTGCTGAAGACGGCATCTGTGGTGCGAGCGTTCACTGGTTAGCACTTCATCAGGTCGTAGACTGATAGACATTTCCTCAGCCGCCCCCTGGAAGGTAGCAGAGGCAGAGCTTTGGTTGAAATCTGAAATTTTACTGTGTAATCCCAGGCTTTGGAGGCATTTAAAACTGCTGGAATGTTCCAAAAACTCCTTAGAAACTCATGTTTCTTTCTCCGTCTTTCACTTTAGGTTGGCCAGCACGTTGACGCAAGTTGCCTTCTGACGTAGCTGCAGCCATGGCCAGCTGGTAGGACCAGTGTCCCATGCCCAGAAGCCAGGTGAGTGCTTGGGGTCTCGTACCTGTAATGAAGGCTCTGACTTGCCCACTGGGCCTCCTTCAGCTCCTTGGACATTGGAAACAGCACTGCGGCAGAAGCTGACAGCCACCTCCTAGAGGGGATGGAGGGAGGCAAGTCCCTTCAGGATTACACGCTGGACTGTTTCCACAGGGCCACCCAGGAGTGCCCGCCTCCCCTACTGTTTCAGGGGTCACTCACTTGAAAAACCCTGGCCTAAATAGGCTGAACTGTCCTCTGTGATGATAATCCCAGCCAGGTGGCCTTTGCCCTCAGGCCATTTCTGTGATTTCCCAGTGCTGACCAAAACAAGTAGAATATTTCCTTAACTACCGTCAGTGTTGCAGGGCCCTGCCCTGGTACTTGTGTCCTTACCTTGCCCTGTGTTTGTGGGGAAACTGAGCCCCCACCATCCCGCTCTTAGACTCTGTCCAGGGCTCTTGGGACCCAGTAGGCAGAGCCCGCCATCCAGGTGGCATTGTGTCTGTTGCGATCAGGGCTCAGCTAGTGACGTTTTGGCTTAGGGCTGCTTACCTCGAGAAAGTAGAACTGAGAGTCATCTTAGGAGCAGGGGGCAGTTTGGAGACCTCCTGGGTTGGTCAGCTGCTTCCTCTTACAGTCCAGTGGCAGGTGACTGCTGAGGGGTGCGAGTCCTAAACAGTGTCACAGCTGGCTGGCCTGGGGGAGAACTGACTGCTTGACCTGCCTGCTGGGCGGAGCACAGTATGTGACAGGGTAGGGTCGGTTTTGTGAAGTTTCAGCTTTTATCTGCCTATAGGAAGAAACTATGTACACGGTCAAGTAATCCTGGTGTCAGGAAAACATTTGCAGAATATTCTAATAGAAATAAGCTTTACTGGTGTTTAAAATGTTTTTAATTGAAATGTAATTTGCATACCATACAATTCATCCATTTATAGTAAAAAAGTCAGTGACTTTTTTAATATGTTCAGGAGTGGTGCAGCCACCGCCTCTATCTGGTTCTAGGCCACTTGCATCACCTCAGGAAGAACCCCGTCCCCATTAGCAGCCACTCCCCAGCCCCCTCCCCCAGCCCCTGGCAACCATTGATCTACTTTCTGTGTTTATGGATTTGCCTTTTCTGGACATTTCATGTCAACAGAGTCATACAACATATGACCTTGTGTGTTTGTTTGACTTCTCTTAGCATAATGTTTTTGAGGTTCATCCATTTTATAGCATGAATCAGTGCTTCATCCATTTTTATGGCTAAATAATATTCCATTGCATGGATGGACCACATTTTGTTTATTCGTTTGGGCTGTTTCCACCTTTTTGGCGATTATGAATAGTGCTGTTACGAACATTTGTGTATACGAACTTGTGCAAACGTGTTTTTAGCCCCTTTGGGTATATACGTAAGCGTGGAATTGCCGGGTCATGTGTAACTGTGTGTTTAACATTTTGGGGAACCTGCAGACTGTTGTCATGGTGGCTGCAGCATTTACGCCTCCACCCCCGCCGGAGTCCCCTAGAGCTCTTTGGAGACCAAAAGTCTCGCAGAGTCTATGCTGGTTTCCTAGAGCCACTTGAGGATCATCGGTGTTGACAATGCTTGTTACATGGTGCTGGTGGCAGCACGTAATGGGGTGGCCGTGACGTGGGGGGTCTGGCCCATGGCTGTCAACAGGCTCTCTGTAGACATTAGTGTTTACAAATCATGAAACTTGATACCTGGAGAAGGTCTTACTTGTAGCCCAGGGCATTGTCTGAAGGCAGCAGGCTGGCTTAGGTTCTCCAAGGTCCGAGGCTGGTGCCCCACCGTTGCCTGGCCCTTTGTTAACTCAGAAGTACATGGTCTGAGCAGTAAGTACTTGCCGAATGAATGAAACCTCATCCTGTCACAGGGCCAGCAGGGAAGAGGCAGCCACAGCATTACAAGCAGTCACTGGGGATTGAGAAGGGAACTTCCGGAAACCATCCCAGGTGTTCCTTCAGGCCTTGCCTTTCCCCACTCGCTGTGTGAAGGGGTGTGATGCAAAGGATGGCCTGTGACTAGTCATGGCACGTGATGGTCAATGTTAGACAGGCGAAAAACACCCTTGAGTAATTATGTTAAAATATTTGTAAATATGTGACCGTATGTGCTTTTTGTCGTGGGGTATAAGTCAGCCCAACAGATAGATTTTCAATTTGTTTCTGGTCAACACTAGCCCGAACCAGGGCCTGTGGTCAGCTGGGGTCTCCCCATTCTTATCATCCAGGGCGGGAGGAGGGCTGGCTCCAGGCAAGCCCCGAGGCCCACACAGCCCCCACAGCGGCCACATTGTGTGTGATTCTGGTGTGCACATGGAGGGCTCGGGTTGTCGGCCTCGGCCAGTGGACGTGATGTCCACCCTCGAAGTTGGCCTTTCGGGTCCTGTTCGTTCAGCAGGTATGCATTGCTCCTGTGCCAGGGGCCTTGTGCTGGGTGTTCAGGATAAAAAATGGGGGCCTTATAGAAAAAGAAACAGTTTACAGAAAGAGAAGTGCCCTTAACCAAGGTATGGAAGATGCTCAGTCTTTTTGATACTAAGAGTAATGCATGTTGGAGCTTCTTCAACGCATTTCTGACCTTCCGTCCACAGAGGTGGACTCCATTTTGTTGATGGGAATCAGGCAGCACTGGGAGCTGCTTCTGAGGATTCGTCACTTCTCAGGGGGGTGGCTTCCCCTGTGTTCCAGCAATTCCACTTCTAAAAATGTATCCCAAAGATACACTGTTAAAAATAAGGATTGTGACAGTGCTGTTCTTTACAACATTCTGAAGTAGCAAAACTGGAGAGTGAGTGACTTAGATAGTTGTCAGTGAGGGCTGGGGACCGCTGGGGTGGAGCCGAGCCCCTCAGCGAAGGATGGACGGATGTCCCGTCATGTTGACGGGATTTCTAGGGTGAAACGGCAAGTGGGTGAAAAGGAACAAGGTGAAAGATAGAGAGATGCAGTGCCCTCACTTTTATCTAAGGAGAGGTGGGGGGATATGAATGGATGTGTATTTGCTTATATTTAACTTTTAAAAATGGAAGTATAACCCATAAATTAACCACATGCTCACCTGGGAGGAGGAATGAGGACGCACAGGGTTACTGCAGACTTACCTGGATTTCCTTTCTGAGTAGCACGGGGTGTGTTTTCCATAATTACAAAAGAAAAGTATGTCAAATGGGAGAGGGGCAGCAACCCCTAAAAACCAAAGCAAAATGACATGAATGAATCTAGGTGCATGCCCGTTATAACGCAAGTTGGTGACAACCTCTCAGACGGGATTTATTTTACACGTCTTTAAAACAGGGGTTTGTGAATGTTTTAGTGATATATACCATAAAGGCAAAAAGAAAATTTTAAAAATCTGTAACTGTTTTTAGGAATTCTAGTTTCAGCGTAACAATACCAATAGTCTTATAGAAGAAAACACTTCTAAGTAGTATCTTTAAGAACCAAAATTTTCAGCATGAAAGAAAAATGTAAATATAAAATCAAAGTATTTAAGTTAAAATGTTTTAATTCTAAATTTGCATTGGACTATTCCAATTGTGTCAGTTGGTACTGGAGTTGCCAGGAGGACTCATGGGGCACCTCTGGCCAAGGTGAGACAGGTGAGCATGAGGGAGATCAAGGAGTCCCCGAGTTGGAACATCAAATGTGTTAAAAATCCACGGGTTCATTTTGGAGCTCAAAGGAAAGGAAAGACACTCCCTGGTCCCTTTGGAGGGGGTTAAACCAACTCATTTTGAAAATTGATAAATAGAGGGAAAGAAGCAAGTATTTATTACCTCTTCTCTTTGGACCGAACTTATGAGGAACAAAATAAGTGGGTGAGAGCAAGTTTCCCTCACATATCAGCACTGCCCTACAGAACTTTCTGGAATGCTCTGAACCCATAACATCCAGTGTGGCACCTGGAATAGTTTGAGGAAGTCAAGTTTTAATTTTATTTAATTTTAATTAGGGTTTCCAGACGGGAATTCCCTCCCGTTCTCCGGAAGTTTTTTCACTTTTCCGACCCGAATCCCAAGAAAAGTTGCTTGGGAAATCGGGAAAATTGGCTCCTTGAACCCAGGTGGTTGGTAGTATCAGCTGTCACTTTGTGGGAACCATTCATCGTGGAGAACAGAAAACAGTTTATATCTCGGGATTCTGGAATGGGAAAGTGAAAAACACTCCTGAGAATGGGCGGGAATTCCCGCCAGGAAACACGAATTTTAATCTATTTAAATAGCCACATGTGGCTAATGGACAGTGCACCCATTGACATATTCTGGCCAATTAGAACGAAGTGATGGAATTTTACGTTTTTAAGTTTTCAGACACCTAATGAAATGGTGGGTCCCCACAGCAGTCTTCAGTGGTCAGCCCCCAAGAGGGGCACATGTGCTTCCGGAGGGACGTGTGCTTGGTTAGACCTCAAAATCTAGTTTACGGGAAATCTGGTGTGTGACATTATACCACAGAGACGCTACCAGCAAAACCTAACTGTGGGAAACAGGACAGATGACCTAATTTCTTCAATGTATGATTGAAAGGAAGGGGAGGGGGAACCTATAGATTTCAACCAAATGTGACTCTGATAAAGATTATGGAATGCTTGTTAAATTGTTGAAGGTGTGATTGTGGGGTGGTGGCAGATTTGTCCTGTGGAGATAAATACTGAGCCTCTCTCGTAAATGCATGTTGCATAGGATTCGTTACACAGAAGCTGGTGGGGTGTGGGAGACCAGTGTTGGTCACCTGCAGACCATGGGTGGTAGGCACGTGCAGTTATTAATAATTGTGCTGCTTTCCTTACTTCTATGGGTACGTTTGCAATTTTCCATAATCAAAGTTTACACAACAGGTTTGACCCAGGCATTCCCTCGGGAGCTTTATAATGCACATCACCCAGGGCAGGGGAAACAGCTGTTTACAAAGTCATGGTGGTTAGTCTGTGGTTAGTTTAAATTCAAACAGAAAACCTTCAGCAGAGTATCTGGAGTTGCTTTGAGGGGCCATGTCTGGTGGCCTGTCACGTGGGACAGACTCTCATTACAGCATTCTTCTTTTCTGTAATAACACTCACAGCTGCCTCTCGTGGGCCCTCGGAGAGCGTTAGTGATAACGTGGGTGGGTGCCGTTCCCATGTCGCAGATATGGAAGCTGAAGCATGTGGAGGTGAACGAGGCATCGTTCTGGTTCGACATGGCGTGCTGTGGTGGATGGCCCCTTCTGTTCCGTGAGCCTTGGTCTGCCGCTGGCCCGTCCCTCCCTCACATACCTGGAGCACATTTTATCACCACCTGCGCTTCCCCACCTCAGGACTCTGGCTCTGGACAGCCCATACGTTGTTTGCAGACCTGCATTAATACATTCTTAATTAGAGACCAGTCTCACCTTCCCATTGGTGGTGTCCATCCATATCCGCCAGAGGCAGTCGAGTGGATAAAGTAGGTGGGTAGCTGGTCTCCTACATGACTTTGTCTTATAACAAGTAGTGCTTTACAAGTTGGAGCCTTTGTGCCATCTAGGGATCACTGTACGTCCTAGCATGGGGGGGACCTTGCCCGACGTCACTCACCTGCTATGTATCCACTGCCCACTCCTGCCTCCGTGTGTATCCTCCTGGGGCCCGTGCTGCTCTGGGTGGGAGGCCTGTTGTTGGAACCCCCCCCCCCGGGGGGAGTGTCCCTGGGGCCCTACCAGCCCTGGTCCTTGGTAGAAACTTAAGCCCATGTTTGGACAAATGAATGAGTGAAACACCTGTGAGACTAAAGCCGGTGGCACGTGTGCAGTGAGAAGCCTCTGATGGTCTTGACTTGACTAGGACTCTGTCTGTGGTGGCCTGGTGACCCTCCACCCTGGCCTTCCATCAATAAATTGTCTCTTGTGTGTCCCATCCCAGAGTCACATGCCAGGGCATCAGCTCCTTCCTTTGCTCGGAGACGGTTCTTACTTAGTTCCTATCTGTGTGGTGGGCTTGCTGCGCTGGGAGCACGACTAGACAGGTGACGCCCAAGGAGGCTGCGGCCCCCTGGGTGAGGGTGCTTCGGGGTTCGGAGAGCTTGGTGCACAAAGGAGTCTTTTCTTGAAGACATGATTCTCTGCTCTTGGGGTCAGAGTAAACCTGCTTTTGTCTTTTAGAAGTTTTGCGGCTCTAGAGGAGTTGTGGCTCTTGGGATTAGGATTGTTTTGTTTTGTTTTTATTTATCCTGCCTTTAAAAAAAAATGGAGGTAAATTTCACATAACATAAAATTCACCCTGTTAACCATTTTAAAGTGTGAATTCATTGGCATTTAATACACTCACAGTAGTGTGCTACCATCACCTCTAATTCCAGATTTGTATCATCCCCCAAAGAAACCTGTACCCATTAGCACTCACTCCCTGCTCCCCCACCTCTGCGCGCCCCAGGGCCCTAGCAACCATTAATCCACTTTCTGTCTCTATGGATTTGTCTGTTCTGCACATTTCAGATAAAATGGAATCATACACTGTGTAGCCTTTTGTGTCTCACTTCTCTAACTTAGCATGTTTTCACGTTCACCACGTTGTGACATGAATCAGAACTTCATTCCTTTTTATGGCTAGATAATATTCCATTGTGTAGATGGGACTACATTTTGTTTATTCATCTGTTGATGGACAATTGGGTTGTTTTTACTTGTGGCTATTGTAAATAGTGTTGCTTTCAACATTTGTATACAAGTTTTTGTTTGAATATGTTTTCACGTCTCTCGGATATATACCTCGCAGTGGAATTTCTGGATCATATGGTAATTCTGTATTTAACTTTTTGAGGAACTGCCAGACTGTTTTCCACATCATTGTACCATTTTACATTCCCACCAGCAATGTACGAGGGATCCAGTTTCTCTACATCCTCGCCAATATTTGTTATTTTCCATTAATTTTTTTTTATTATTATTATAGCCATTCTAGTGGGTGTGAGGCAGTATCTCATTGTGGTTTGGTTTGCGTTTCCCTGATGATTAGTGATGTTGAACATCTTCTTATGTACTTACTGGCCATTTGTGTATCATCTTTGAGAAATGTCTATTCAAGACCTTTTTTAGAATTGGCTATGTCTCTTTGTTTTTGAGTTGTAAGGGCTCTTTATATACTTGGGACACTAGACCCTTATCAGATAGCAAATATTTCCTCCCATTCTGAGTTGTTTTTTTCACTCTCTTAATAATGTCCTTTGCACAAAAGATACGAATTTTGATGAAGTCCAATTTTTTCTTTATTTCTTATTGTGCTTTTGGTATCTAGCTAAAAATCTGTTGCCAAATCCAAGGTCGTGATTTATCCTTATATTTTCTTCTAAGAGGTTTTTGTTTTTGTTTTTTAAATTGGAGAATACAGTGGTACCTCGGTTTTCTAACGAAATCCATTCCAGAAGACCGTTCGAATTCTGAAACATTCGAAAACAGCCGACAGCTAGTTCGACTTCCGCCTGTTCGAAAACCGAAGCATTTACTTCCGGGTTTGCAGCGTTCGTAAACCGAAATGTTCGTCAACAGAAGAAGTTCGAAAACCGAGGTGCTTCTGTATTGGGGAACAGTGTGTTTTTCCCGAATGTCAAAGTTGTTACTTTTC
This sequence comes from Rhinolophus ferrumequinum, assembly GCF_004115265.2. Lineage (NCBI taxonomy): Eukaryota > Metazoa > Chordata > Mammalia > Chiroptera > Rhinolophidae > Rhinolophus > Rhinolophus ferrumequinum. The sequence goes on from NC_046301.1 coordinate 51,845,792, forward strand.
AATCTAGTTGTGGGGGGCGCGGCTGAAGTGGTGATGAAGTGGGCACAGGGCTGGAGCTCCATCAAGGAGAATGTGTGGAGGGGAGAGCATGTCATTTGCGGTCTCAGCTGTGACCTGAATAAAGGGAGTACAGAGACCTGGGGAAGGAGCTTTCCAGGCACAGGGAGCAGGAAGTGCAAAGGCCCTGCTATGGGAGTGAGCTTGGCTGCCAGAGGCGCAGTCGGGATGTAACTGGTTTTACAAAAGGACCAGTAATGTGCTACCCTTTAGCTGAGCTCAGCTGTTTCCTGGAGGTTGTCTATAACCAGAACAACCCCTGCCCAAGAGGAAGATTTCCACTTACAGGGTGGAGGGGAGACGTGGGTCTGTTCCAGCTCTTAACAGCTGTGTAGAAAATGCTGCGAGAACTGTTTCTTAGGCCCGTGGGCTGGGTTGAGACCAGAAACTTGCTTTAGCCCTACACGTAGTTTCCCTGCTGGTTGGGATCCTCCTGGGGCAGCTGCAGTCTCGTGACACTGACGGATGTGTACAGGAAGGAGCTCGACAAAGGAAGGCCCGGCAGGACCTCCGGGCAGTGGCGTCACCACATTACTGGGCACCCTGATTAAGACGACAACAGATGCACACCTGGTTCCCCCACTTTCTACTTATGTCTCCCCCCCAGAATGGAGAAGGCCTTTCTGGCCTTTCCTGGAACTTTCTGTGCAAAACTTCCCTGCCATTTCCATCCACAGGCCTTGAAGGAGCTGGCAGTCAAGGCTGCATCTTTGCTGGGTCCCTAGGGAGTTGGCCCTGGAAGAGTTAGGGCCTTCCATTTTGTGATGTGATACCCGACGGGTACATTGCCGATGTCATGGAAATGGCAGGCGTAACCCTTTGTGGGCCACGAGGCTCAGGGCCCAGGAGGCAGCTGGGAGGGGACAGAGGGCTGGTCCTTTCTCATGGGAGAGAAACGTGGCCGGCCAGCCCTCACAGTGACATCCTGCACCGGGGGACTCCTGGTCACCATCTCCCTGTGGACATTTAATATCGCTCAGATTCCCCTTCACATGTGGCACTTTTGTTTCTGTGTCATGTGCTCCTCCGGCAGCATATGTTTCTCTCTCTGTCTCTCTCTCTCTTCGGGGCTCAGGGTTGGGCTTTGGCCACAGCCCAGCTGTCAAAGGCTCAGATGCCCACCTGGAAGTAGCCCTGCATGTGCGGCATTGGGTGCTTACTGAGCACCTCTGATGTGGCAGACACGAAAGCCATGTCCTCATCTGCAGTGCGAGCCGGGGGCAGCTAGTGACAGTTTTAAAGACACTGACTTGCTACTAGTCTCTCCTCCTCTTAGTACGTGGTCAGTGTAGGTGCGCTCCCTCCTACTGAGTGTCTTGGAGAAGACGGCCTTTCATGTCATGTCTCCGGGAAGGGTGTTCAGAGGCCCAGGCGTGGGGCTGAGGTGCAGACAGCTGAGTGGGATCCACGTGGCCTGTGCTCAGGGTTGTTCCCTGTGTTCAGAGTTTTCAGGAGGTTGGCTGTGTTTGGGAGAAGATAAAAGTATAGCTTCTCTACCACCTCCCGGGGATAGGAGCTCCACTTTCTCTCATTTTCTTCCCCATGACTCCAGGCAGGGAGGTTGAGGGTGGGGACCTGGCTGTCCCAGCGTGAGCTTGAGCAGCTGGGTGCACCATCACAGGGTTGGCGCTTACTGTGGCATAAGTTGCTCCAAGGGCAGTGACCGAGGGTTTTTTCTGGAGATAAGTTGTCCTGAAACTGGCTTTGTTCCCACATACTGCTGAGGGGAGCTTCTCCCCGTGGTGGCTTCACTGTGCAGTCTCCGTGGGATTTGCATTGAGGAATCTGAAGACGGTTAAGGTTTTCTCTTCACAAATGTGTGGATGGCCACCACTTGAGTATGTTAGTGTCTGCTCTGCAAGTTCATTTTGTTAAATATATGCCCCAAAAGCATTCACTCATAGGCATCATTTACAAGTCCTCCACCTTAAAAAAATAATCAGATTGTAAATGTGTGTTTATTTGTAAATGGGAGCGCCCAGTGTGCCAGCTCGTTTGACTTCACTTCAGTCTTAACCCTGCATTGCTGGGTGGTTCTTGAACCTAGGACTGTAGGTGACCGGATAGGACGGATGTCTTGGTCTAGCTGAGCATGAACCCCCCTCCCCCTGCATGCTGGCTTCTATTTGATGGGTCGCCAGCGTTTCCGATGGAGAGTGTGTGCGGGCACCCCTTGGCACGTTAGGAGAGCTGTTAGGAGGAGGCTGAGAAGCTCCTGAACTTCCCCTCCCCCTTCAACTCCTGCTTCTGTGCTGAGCACTGCACTTGCAAGAGGTGCCCTTTCTTGGCAGGATTAGGTAGAGAACACCTGTGTGGGCTGGGGCAGCGTGCTCCCCTGCGGAGCTCACTGTGCTCAGAATGACTGATTGGATGCAGTGACCGGAGGACCTCATTTAAGATGTGTGCACACCCAGGTCTTTTTGGAGTGTGCTCGGTGCCACCTCACAGCTATCTCTTTGAGCTCCCCTCCTCTGTGCTGAAGGACTCAATGAAAGGTTCCAGCCCTCCTCGCTCTCAGGCTGACGCCCATCGAGACCCTACTCCACCCCCAGTCCCTGGACTTCCAAGGGCCACCAAAGCCCAGGGAAGCCCAAGTGAGGCCATTACCACTGCTGGCCTTCAGCACTGAACGTAAATGGCCTTGCTGTAACGGGGGCGCTTTTTCCTTCTAGGCAACCTCATTCCATTTAAAAAACAGTTGATAAAAGTTTTGATCTCCTTTTATTTGGTTTTATCAACTTTTCTTAGAGATGGATTTACACGTGCCTATATATTTCTGCCTCTTAATCTTTTCTCTTTGTAAGTTTTTTTTTATTTCAGGTAGCCTCTTCACCTTTTCTGCTACTGTGTCTTCCTCTTCTCTCTACAAGTCCAGATTCTACCCTTGGAGCCCAGCTCAAGTGAAGCATTTCTAGATTCTTCTCCTCTTCTGGACTATCAGGTGGACTCCTTTTTTGGTGTTGGCTTGTAATACAATGGAGATTGGCACACGCATCTTACAGCGCTTACTGTGTCTGTGCTCCCTTGAGGACTGGTACCCCAAGCTGCTTCTCCAGCCCTCCACGGAGGAGGCACCCCCAGGTCACTGGCTCCTTGGATGTCGCCGTCAGGTGCAGGATCAGTATTTGTCAGGAGCCCGTTGGTGTCCATGTCTTGCTGGGCCAGGTGGACCATGAACTAGGAGAAGGGGTGTCCCATGCGCTGAGTAACAAGCACCCCGTGCTGCAGAAGTTCCTTTCAGGGTTCACGCATCACTCAGATAAACGGCAGTAAACAGTTCTTTGCCTTATCTGGAGGCTTAAATTATCGTATGCACAAAATCATAGAAAGGAGTGTGGTTGCAGTGCTAGTGATTTGAAAATTTCTGCTGTTCCAGCCGGTGCGAATGATCTCAGTCGGGGCTCGAGGAAGTGTGGGTTGAAATGGCGGACGTGTGCGGGGATCCACGCGAGGCTCCTCCGTGTGCTTTAGGAGTTGGTGGTCCTGGTCCCTGGATCTAATCTCATTTCCGTACTTAATGGTTTTAGTCCTCCGTGCGACAGGGATAGGAGCTGAGCGGACACCGATCATCCACAGAAACTGCTGTTCTTTGCTCAGAATTAAGAAAAAAGACCTTTTCTGAGAGATTTGGAGAGAATTCAGAAGTGGGAGCAAGGGATGAAAACTGCACGTGTAAGTGGGTATGGTGTGCATGTGCGAGCACGCGTGGGTGTGGTGCTGGGTGTGCACCTAGCCTTGCGTGCGGCACTTTTGGGGCGTGGGGAGGTGTCTGCCGGTGCCCCAGTCTCCTGCATTCATTTTCTGCCGATGGGGTGTCCATCGAGTGGGGTCAGACAGAAAGCGAGTCTGGGCACTGCTTTCCGTGTCCCTTTCCCTGTCTTGACACTGCCCTCAGCCACCCCGGAGCCGTGGCCCTCGAAGGCTGACAATGACATTGCCCACCTCATGAGAAGCCTTGAGAAGAGCCCCGTAGCAGGATGTGTCTCATTTTTGTCAAGTGGCTGCCCACCTGGCCATCTGCGTTGGCCTCTTAGTACAGGCAGAAGGCTCAGGAACCCTTCATTGAGTCTCCAAGCCCAGGGAGCTCCAGTGAGTGATGGACAGGACACCACCAGGTTGGGAGTGAAGGGACGCGCCCAACATTCAGGCCCAGTGTTCACATAAAGGTCAGCAGAGTTAAAGGTCAGCAGAATTGAAGGATCGAGGTGCCCACCGGTGGAGGCTGAGCCTTAGGTCCCCAAGGCTTCCCTGCGTCCCTGGGCTGGGCTATGGAGCTGCAGCCCCAGGCAGAGCGCACGGGTGCAAATCGTGGTTGTTCAGAGATCTTGATCCACCTGTGGGACAGGACCCAGGATGTAGGTCAATGACGGCGACGATAGCGCTGCTCGCCTGCCCTGGAGTGGGGCATTTGGGGGCAGTGTGCTGTGGACCTGTGTCCTTCTGGAGGGCCCCCCCTTTCAAACCACGTAAAGCGCCCTTTTCAGGGTTTCCCTGGTACAGATGACGCCTCTCTACCCAGCCTTCCAGGGCAAAGGTGAGTCCTGGTTACCTGGAGAAGCTGGGTCCTGTGGCTCCCTCCTGCTCCAGGGCATCTCCAGCGGCACCCAGGTCTGCAGTGACTCAATCCCATGTGCTCTGTTCACACTTTTCCATCCCAGCTCAAACATCCCTCCTTAGTGAGGTTTCCCCTCAGCCTCCCTGCTGGCTGCTCTGCCCCTCAGGTTCTTCTCAGCCCCTGTGCTTCTCCTTGGAGCTTGGATCTAATACTCAGGCACGTGTGCTGAGGAACTGCTTGTTTCTGTAACTAGGTTAAAGTTTCATCTGCAGTAATTGAGTTTATAGCACGTAATTTCCTTCTATGAGGAACCTATTTATCTTGAGCATGTAGGGCTTTTAGGATGGTATAAAAACCTGTGTCGTGAGACTGACTGACCCTGCAGTGATCTGTGCTCTTGACTCTATTTGAAACTAAATTTCTTCTGACTTGTCAAAAGGGTTAACTTTGATTCCTGGGCTCAGATTGAATTTACATGTTCAAGTCTTTTTTTTTTTTTTTTTTAAACTTATTTTTCTCTGTAGTCAGTTCTGCTGTAATGTTTGTTTTGGAAAAGTAGATTTATTCCAACACTATTGATATATTAGGGCATAGTTGGAGCATAATACACAAGTTGTGTTTGGTTATGTGCTGTTTTGTCCAGGAGAAATGCTGGATTAGCTGGTGACCTGTTTTGGTAAATAAAATTGACTGGGACACAGCTATACCCATTTGAGGACATACTGTCACAGCTATAGAGCTGAGTAATCGGGACCAAGACCAAGTGGCCCACGGAGCTGAAAATATTTAGTGTCACTTTGAGAAAAGGTTTGCTGACTGCTGTACTTGGTGAACGCAGAAGACTGCTCCCAGCCAAAATAGCACCTGCTGGTACACAGAATCAGTGCGCACACACAGTGACGGCTCTCAGGCCACGCCCATCCCCTTCTGGAGTCAGCAGGCCTCCTGCCAGCTAATCACAGGAACTCAGAAACTGCAGCCCAACCACAGCCACAGCACATAACAGGTCTTCCCCGGGGAGGGGTCAGGCTTCAGGTAGCATTTGTGTAGTTCTTGGCTATTTAACATGCTGCCTTTTTAAAACCAGGTTCCTGTCTTTTTTTTATGTGACTGATAGAGTTTTGGGGTGCTGTGCAACTAATCCCACTGTTCCCAGGAGCTCTCTGTTTCTATTGCATGGTTTTGCAGCATGTGGTAATTTTTAGAAATATATCTATTGTGCTCCAGCAGAACTGACTGTGCTTTGAAAACAAACAGCAAGAGGTGTGGTCTCACTCATGCCACTCCATGAAGCTGTAATCACTATGTCATCTGGACCCTGTGCGGTGAGAAGTCAAGCCCACTCCCCCTCGTGAGGCGCTCCCAGTGTCCTTTGGAAGCCTCAAGTCTGATTCTGGGTTGTTGATGTGGTGTTTCAATAGACACTGCCTGGCGGAGCATGGCCTTTAGTACCCAGCACCATCCCACCCCCTCACTGTATGACCGCCACTTGCCTCAGTTTTCCCACCTGTAAAATGGGGCTGATGGTAGCACTCACCTTGGAGGTGGTTGTGAGGATCTGAGGTGATCCATGTGGAGTAAATGAAGTAAGAAGAGCCCACATTTCTGTTAACAGAGGGACAATCAACTTGGGTCAAGATCTGAGGATCCCAGTGTCAGAAATGGGGCCTGAGGTGTCTGGTCTAACAACCCCCTTCCCAAGCTCCTCTCTGTAAAACCTACATTTGTTCATTCATCAGATGTTTACTGTGCGCCTACTGTGTGGCTAGTAGTCTTCTAGGACTAGGGACACAGCAGGAACATTGATGCTGACGCCCTTTTGCCTGTTACCTGGTGGGTGGTGATAACATCTGAGGGTGGGGGCTGGGGGGTTTTCTGTGGCCTGGCCCTGGGCAGGGCAAACCTTAATTCTATCAGGTGTGGCTGCCGTGCAGGCATTTGAGGATGGCGGTTCCAGCCTCCTCACTGGCGTGTACATCTTAGCCTCACCGTGTCCTTGTCACTCCAGATGAAAACAAACCACCTAAGTATAATTAACAAAAGGCCTTTAGATCGTATAGTAGAATGGTCCACGGTGGGCAGCTTATGAGAGTGCCAGGTAGAAAGGAGTGGGCACCTGGGCGCTCGGCTCAGAACCGTGGCCCACCTAGACTTGGATTTCCCCACCACACAGCAGAGGCTCTGGATGAGTGACACCCCCAGCGAGTGTTGGTGTGCCCCCCCATACCCCAGGACTGCTGCAGGGAGAATCTCCCCAATGTCTTCTCAGTTTGTGTTTTTGAAGGCCCAGGGGGCTCCTAGTCAGGTGGCGGGGCCTGGGGCCCTCCTGATGGTGTACAGGAGAGAAGATGCCTGTGTTTCTGGAGTGTCGTAAGTTTTCAGACCACTAAGCGTTAAGAACCTGGCTTCAGGCAGTTTGTGTGTAGGTAAGATTTCTTTTTGAGTAAACCTTGCTGTGGCTTCCTCCTTCTGCCTGAGACCCTCTCTGTTCAGCGGCTCAGCCCATGCTGTTCCCCCTGCGTGGACTGTCTCCCCGAATTCCTGTTCCCACGTAGGCATCAATCTGTGGGGCTCCATCTCAGTACCTTCCAGAAAGTCAGAATGCAGGAGTTTTTTATTTTTGTTGTCAGGAGGAACTTGTTTTATTTGTTTATTTATTTTTTCAGTTTCAGGTGTACAAAACAATGTAATAGTTAGACATTTACACCCCTCACAAAGTGATAACCTCTCCGAATGCGGGAGTCTTCAGTGAAAGCACTCAACCTGTTCGCTTCATTTTGCCCCATAGGGCAACCCCAGGAATCATACACTTCATGAGACTAATTTATAGAACTGTATGTTTAACTCAGTAGCGCGGACTAAACCCATACTGTCTGCTCCACGTTGAAAATGAAGATGAATGGGAGAAAGAAGTTTGTGCCAGGAAGAGTTTAGCATTGATCCAAGAGGAGGGATGCAGCCGTTGTTTGGGGGGGGTGGCGCGGGGGGGCGGGTTGCTGCTGCTGTGGGCCGTTCGGTCAGGGCCGTGTAGGACATGGGCGCTGTCAGAGGGAGCCCACACTGAACACCGGCTTGGCGGCCCCTCGGGACAGCTAGTAGCCCAAGTAGAAGGTGGGCTGAGTGATGAGCTCAGGGGATTGGGCTTATTGTGTAGAGCTTGAGAGGCGTGGTAGTAAGTGACGGAGAAAGTGGACTTTTACGCTACGTGGACATTTGCTAGTAAGAGGTGGGAAAGGAGCAGCAGGGTTCCCTTTCAGCCTCCTTAGGTTTCGTGTTCCTCTTGTGTTCTTGGTTCCTCTTGGTTCCGCCTGTTTGAGGAGCTGACCATGTGTCCTCCGTGCGTCACAAGCACCGTCCTGGCCGAGGGCTGGGGTGGGCACACCGCCCTCCTCACACGTGGCCTTCTAACACGTGGTCTTTCAGTTCTCAGTCTCTGAAGGTGGCGGTGTTATTTGATCTAGTTTTCCTTTTTATCTTTAATTTCTTTGAATAGAAGGCTGATACGTAGTCACTGTTATGAGAAATAATTGAATACAGAAAGTGAAAGTTTCTTAACTGTTCACTCTTTAGAGATGAGTGCTGTGGATTTTAGCCCTATTTCAGTTTCAATTTTAGTAAACTGTCAGTATTTTTTTTCTGTAAAGGCACTTTAAACCATGTGAATGGTATTACACTACAGTAGTACCTCGGTTTTCGAAAGTCTCCATTGACGAGCTTTTCAATTTACAAATGCTGTAAACCCGGAAGTAAATGCTTCGGTTTTCGAACACGCCTTGGAAGTCGAACATGTCACGTGGCTTCTGCTGAGTGCAAGATCCTGAGGCCTAGGTGTCGGCTGTGGAGTCCTGAGCACCCGCGCAACACGGAGGTGATACTTGGGCTTGTTTGGTGACTGTGCAATCAATCTGTGCTCATCTCATCTCAGGAGCACTCTTGCAGCCAATTTGTTTTTGTGACTGTGCAATCAGTCTGTGTTCATGTCCTCTCAGGAGCCCGCTGCCAATCACCCCTCGCTGTGAGAAATGGATAAAAGCTGCAAAGCCAAGAGAATCATTAACAGAACAACAATAGAGGTGAAGAAGGAAATTATTTCCAAACATGAAAGTGGTGTCCGTGTGTGTGTGTGTGATCTGGCAACGCAGTTTGGTATTGCCAAATCTACAATTTGTACCATCTTAAAAAATAAAGAAGCCATTAAAGGAGCCAGTGTTGCAAGAGGTGTCAAAACACTTACAAGACAAAGAACACAGACAATTGAAGAAGTGGAGAAATTGCTTTTCATATGGATAAATAAAAAACAGTTGGCCGGTGACAGCATTTCTGAGAGCATAATTTGTGAAAAAGCTTTACATTTGCATGCTGACCTCATGAAAAACACCCCTGGAACAAGTGCTGAGCGTGATATTTTCAAGGCAAGTAGAGGGTGGTTTGAAAAGTTTAAGAGGAGAAGTGGCATACACGATGTGGTGAGACATGGTGACGCTGCCAGTGCCAACAAAGACGCCGCTGACCAATTTGTTTTGGAATTTAAAGATTATGTAGAGGCAGAGGGTTTCCTTCCCCAACAAGTTTTCAACTGTGATGAGACAGGCCTCTTTTGGAAGAAAATGCCAAAGAGGACCTACAAAACAAATGAGGAGAAATCATTGCCAGGACACAAGCCGATGAAAGACAGGCTAACCCTTTTGTTTTGTGGGAATGCAAGTGGGGATTTTAAGTTGAAGCCTTTGCTTGTCTACCATTCTGAGAACCCCAGGGCATTTAAGAAAAACAATGTCATAAAAAGCAAACTGCATGTGATGTGGAGGGCAAATAGCAAAGCTTGGGTAACCAGGCCATTTTTTATTGACTGGGTTCATGAAGTGTTCGGGCCAAGTGTAGAAAAATACCTCCAAGACAAAAACCTTCCAGTGAAGTGCCTGCTTGTTATGGAGAATGTTCCAGCTCACCCCCCAGGCGAGGAGGACGAGTTGATGGACGACTTCAGTTTTATCAACGTAAAGTTCTTGCCCGCCAACACGACTTCTCTCATTCAGCCCATGGGCCAGCAGGTCATATCTAATTTTAAGAAGCTTTACACCAAAGCCCTGTTCCAAAGGTACTTGGAGGTGACCTCAGACATAGAGCTAACCCTCAGAGAGTTCTGGAAGAGTCATTTCAATATCCTACATTGCTTACCTCTCATAGACAAAGCATGGAGGGATGTGTCTCACAGAACAATGAAGTCAGCATGGGAGAAACTGGCCGGACGCTGTCCCTGAGCGTGTATTTGAGGATGTTGAAGAGGACGCTGCTATTGTTGAGGACATTGTGTCTCTGGGCAAGTCCATGGGCTTGGAAGTGAGTCGTGGTGACGTGGAGGAGTCAGTGAAGGACCACAGGACTGAACTCACCACAGAAGAACTTCAGCACATTCTGACGGAGCAGCAACAGGCGGCCACTGAGGAATTGTCTTTGGAGGAGGAGGGAAGAGAAAGTGTTTCTACCGCACTGATCAAAGAAATGTGTGCAAAATGGGTTGAAGTGCAAATTTTTGTTGAAAAATATCACCCTGACAAAGCTGCCGTAAGTCATGCCACTAACACGTTCAATGATGATGCTGTGTCTCACTTTAGGCAAATTTTAAAACATCGGAAAAAGCAAATGTCAATCGAAAAATGTTTAGTGAGGAAAAGAGCCAGAGAGCCTAAACCAGGTGTCAGTGGTGTAAAAAAATCAAGGGAAGGAATGGTAGGAGAGGAGTCACCTACGGTGATTCTGGAAGAGGGCTACAGAACACCTGAACAACGGTCGCCTATTGCGACTATTGAAGGGGACCCCCCGTCCAAAGCATTACTATCATCCTTGCAGGTAAGAAAAAATTACATTTTCATTTTTATCATCTACAGTATTGTTTTCCATTGTGTTTATTTATTACTGCTTTTACAGTACAGTATGTTGTGTTTATTGCTTTCATTGTGTATCGTTTTATGGATCTGTGGTACCATTAGATAGTAAAATTCATGCAAAATTGCTGTTTTAGGGGTCGATTTTAAAGGTCTGGAACGGATTAATCCATTTTGCATTACTTTCTATGGGAAACCGCTCCTCGGTTTTCGAACGTTTCAGAACTCAAATGGTCTTCTGGAACGGATTACGTTAGAAAGCTGAGGTACCACTGTATTGTGCAACTTGATTTTCTCATTCAGGTTATTTCTAACGTCACTCTGTGTCTCTTCATATATCATGTCTGTAAGGTATGTTTGGGGAAATGGAGGCTTGGAGTGACAAGCTGTCCTGGCCAGTCACTCCCTGAGATCCCACTTCTGTTCTCTGCTGTGTCCGGTGGGGCAGGCTGGTTATTTTTCTGTTTTCCAACTTAGACTGCAGCCCTTGTACTCAACCTTAAATGGGGTTTGACGTTGTTTAAAACTGGTTTTGGGTGTGAGTTCCTTCCAGAACACAGACACTGCAATCCCTGCCACTGTTGCTCAGAGATAGGCATCAGGAAGTGGTTCAGGCCTCAAGCAGAGTGACGTCTGTTCTGGAAGGGAAGAACAGCCCCAGCCCTGGGACCACCGGGGTGCAGAGACCCACCCGTACTGTGTGTCTTCTTAGGGGCGCTCTGGCCCAGTGGAGCCGCCTGCCCAGTGGGGCCTGTGTGGCCAGTAGCTGGTGAGGTGGCATCTGGACTCCATTGTCACCCACCCTGGTGACCGTTGCTTCACTGGCCCTCCTTCCTTCCTGACAGGAAGGGGTGCCCCAGGCCGTTCTGAGGACAGGGGCTACCCCAGGTGCAGGCCTCCACTTGTCAACAGACGTTCCTCACTCAGCCTCTCTGTGTGGGTCTGGTGATGGCGCATGTTCACATGTCCAGATTACCTCTACTCTCAACCTTCCTCCCCCAGATCTGCTCCTTCCCCCTCTCAGAAAATCACTTTTTCCTTTCTGGTTGCTCAGGCAAAAGCCAACAAAACAGAGCAACCCTCTTCTGCCTCACGTCCAGCTGTTGGCATGTTGTGATGTCTCTGTCGTCTAACGTACAATCCAGCATTTGGTCATGTCTCCCCACTGCTCCATCGCCTTCCCATCCTGAGCACAAGATACAGATTCCCTCAGTTTGTCCCCAAATCAGCCAGATGATCCTGTAGAACGGATTGTATCCCACAGACCTCCCTGTGCTCCCCTGGAGGTCGGTCCACACCCAGCACCTTTCTTCCCCCACCTTTTCACACAGTCCCTTTCTTCTCTGGCCTCTGGGAAAAGCATCCCAAGTCTACTTTTCAGCACAATGGCTCTGTCACGTCTTCCAAGCACATACTGCTAAGCCTCCCTTTCCTCATATCTGAAACCGGAGTATTACTCCTGGTGGTGCTGCTGGTACGGTAGTAACAGTGATATAGTCCAGAGAGGATTAATGATAATGCCTCGGGTTATGCTTCTGTGACTCGGGTCTGTTTCCTCTTTTTTGCTGGCCTATGTGCCGGACTTGTGCTCCTTGCTTTCTGTTGGTCTCCCGAGTCCTGTTTAAAAAGTCTGGTTCCTGCTGCAGCGTAATTCACCCTTTGGAGTTTTATGCCGGAGGTTCTTAGACCAGTTGGATGGTGGCATTTTACTCAAATAAAACAGCTTTTGGTAGGGGCAGTTGAAATTTGCATCTGCCCCTAAGCCCTGTGTCAGCATTCTGCCTCGGACTCGGTGGCCCCATCGTCCTGAGATGGGTCTGTGCTGTGCTGGTGTCACTGCTGGTGTGGCTGGGATATCCCTGGACTGTGTGCGTCCCACCGTCTGCCTTGGGCCTGGCCCGGTGGGAGGACGCAGCAGAGCAGGTTATTTGGAGAGTGAGAGGAGGGCCTTGAGCCTGCCTGGGTTCCAGCCCTTCTCCCTGGGGTGCAGCCTGTGCCTCGGGCATCCTGGCACCCTGGTGGCCGCATCTTGACAGTAGGCGGGCTGCTGATTGGATCTGCCTTCAGGCCCGCAGCCAGCACAGGATCCCTCTGAGAGGGGGAGGCCCTCTGTGGGCCTGCATTTCCTGAACAAGTAGGCCTGCGGTGGGACTTCTGCAGTCACAGCTTCCCCTGCATTGTCCCCTCACTTGCCAGGAATTGTAAAGCTGATCCGAATTTACCAACGGGGACAGCCTTTTCACCTGCTCTTTAGAAAGTCTTCTAATGCACTTCCTGCGTTGTGCAGAAATCCTCAGTCGGTCATAGTCATACTTCTTTCCTCAAGGCTGGTTTCTTTCTGAAACTTTGTCACCATCTCTGGGTCTGTGCCTGTCGTGCTGTGGCCTCCAGCCCTGAGGTGCTGGGGGCACTGGTCCTTCCCACTGAGAGGAGGAGTGCTGCTTACCAGCCCCTGCCCTCCCCAGGAGCAATGCCCCAGGGGCCAAGGGGTTGGCCACAGCAGGCCCCAGTGGGTGCTAAGGCAACCAGAGCTCTGTGGAGGAGGCGCCATCACCCCTGGCGGGCCCGCCCCCTCGGGGTTGTCCTTCGTGTGGTGGGGGAGGGGTGCAGGAGGTTCCCCTCACCCAGAGCGGCCCACCAGAGGCACAGGCTAGGCCTTCGGTTCTGGGCCGAGGGTTGGCATCGTTCCAGCCCAGGGGCTTCACAGTGAGTTGCCCCGACACTGTCTGAGCAGCGGGTTCCCTGGCCCTCTGCTGGCAGGGACTGGCAGGAGCGGCACTGTGGCTGTGAAGCTCTGCTCTCACCCTCGTGACAGACTGACTGCTTGTCAGCCACCAATGACAGTGAAGTGAGGCCACTTGGCACCACGTCGCTGGTCTGGGCACCTGGTGCACAGCGATCTTGCCATCGACTCCCCTCCTCATCCGTGGGCAGTTAGAAGGACTTCACGCAGGTCTGGGGTTCAGCTGAGGTCCATGGAGAACATACTGGGACCTAACCTGTGGGGAACCCCACTGAGCTGGAGCAGACGCTGAGTGGAGAAGCACGGGCGCTCTGAGTGCAGTATTGGGGGACACAGCATTGTTCGTGGGGGTGCGTTCTCCCTATCTACCTGGATCCCCTTCACCCCCAGTGGGCGCCAGGCCAGACTGCGAGCTCCTCCCTCGGGGGCAGAATTTTTCCGGACCCCAGTGGGGGTCCTCGCCTGAGATTCTGGTCTCCCCTCATCTTCCACCCACACCGGCTCCTCCCTCGTCCTGGGGGTGCACTTACCTGCCGTCCAAGGTGGCCCCAGAATCACTCATCAAAATCCCTGAATGTTTGAGGAGCTCCTATTTCAGGCGGTGCCCAAAGCAAAGATGACCCTCCCGTCCCACAGTGACAGCCTCTCAGGGCAGTGACTTGTCTGCAGTCCCAAGGGGAGGCGGGATGCACAGACTCAGTGAGCGGCCGACGGGGTGGTGGTCAAGGCATGTTGGAGAAAGACAGAAACCGTCGAGCTTTAGCCTGAGAGGCACATGGGAGCGTCCCTCACGTCACTGGGGCCGTGGACACTACAGGGCGGTGGCTGAGGGGCTGGGGATATTGGGCCAGAGCAGAGGGAGGGGGGTTGTATGGGAGCAGCTGGCGCTGAGCAGTTGCCGCAGGGTAGATGGCAGGCCCCGGCTGGGGTGCCAGGGAGAGGCTGGGGGCAGATGGAAGCCAAGTCGTCGCCCATGGCCCCGCCCTCGATCACTCTGGGAAGGGAGCACCCCAGAGGTGACGTGGCCATGGGGAGACCTCAGTTCAGTGCTATGGGCTGCCTGTAGGAGCAGATAGATGTCAGTGCCACGCTGGCCTAACAGGTGTGCAGAGGGGCCGCTCTGCCTCCTGCACCGGGGGGAGAAGCCGCTGTCCTCTCCTCCTTTCAGGCTGAGTGCACGGCAGGCCTTCCTTTAACGGCTCAGGAACACATCCCCTCCGTTGGCTGGTGCTGCCCCAGCCTCCTAGAGGGTGGGCTCTGGGACCGGGTCTGCCCAGCCCAGCACATAGCTCCCAGGATGTTTACTGATGAGGAAACTGAGGCGCTGGGTGCCCTGCCTGCGTGGATGCAAACAGCTCAGAGGCCTCGAGTGTAAGCTCGCCACAGGTGTGAATTGAGACTTTGGAGGGGTTCTCACGCTGTGCTCCTCCCTGTGCTGGTGGTCATGGCTGCTGACTGTCCTGAGAACTGGCGCTTCGGGAATTCTGTCAGAGCCTGGCAGCTAAATTCCTTCTGTCCTCTGGGGAACTCTTCGTCTCATTTCTAGTGTCCTGCCCTGTTGGGACATCGAGGCCCAGCTTGGAGTGGCCCCTTTAAGAGCACGTGCCCATGTCCCAGACTCTTGTGGAATGCCTGCTGCTTCCCTGCAGACAGACTTCACTGACTGTCCTCCCTCCTGTCTTCTGTCTCCGTGAGGGTTAACACTTCAGCTTGTTGTCTGGAACCGGTTCAGACTGGTTTTCTGGAAAGTGCTTTGTCTCTCAGACTGAATCCTGGGAAGGGTCATGTGGAGCCCAGTGATGTCATGGGATCAAAAACTGACTCAGCTGTTTTTTCTTCTTTTCTTTCTTCTGTAAATCAAGATATGTGTGTGCTGCAGGTACTGGGCCAGGCCTCACCTCACTAAAAGTTCACCTCACCAGCAGTCAAAGGGTTAAATGTGACCCCTACTCCTCACCCACCCTGAGGTGAGCAGGGAGTGAGGAGGCTGCCCCCACTGAAGGGGAGAAGGGTCAGTCCGAGGCGGTGCAGTGCAGGGCTGTACCCGGGCTGTGGCCCTGCTCCTGGGACAGTGGTCCCCCTTCCGGATCCCAGACACCCCCCGTCCAGTGCAGGTGTTCAGAATCTTATCGGCAGGGAGTTCAGAGTTTTCCTCTATTTGCTTTGAGTCTGGATCACTGAGAATTCCCCTTCTTTCTGATCAGTGGCCACCTTCCATCGTTCCTGTCCCGGTCCGTAAGTCTCAGTTCTCCAGATACCCCACTGCTCCTGTCCCAGCTCTCCTCAGAGCTGTGGAGAAATGTCCCGGGCACATTTTATAGGCCCTGTGTTGTACTTACTTCTGCCACTGTTATGGGGCGAGGAGAATACTCCAACCTGACGCTCTGAAGTTTCTAAGAAGGTAGCAGCTCCGTTGTGCCAAGTGTAAATGTCGTGTTTTCTGCTTCCTCAAAGTTCAGAATGACCGAAGAAGCATGCCGGACACGGAGTCAGAAACGAGCGCTTGAACAGGACCCAGCGGAGGATGATGTGGAGAGCAAGAAAATAAAAATGGAGAGAGGATTGTTGGCTTCAGATTTAAACACGGATGGAGATATGAGAGTGACACCTGAGCCAGGAGGAGGCCCAGCCCAAGTGTTGCTGAAGGGGACAGAGGTGACAGCCATGGGCAGAGGTGAAGGGCCAGCAGGTGACGGGCCTGTGGACATGCGCACCTCACACAGGTGAGTGGGAAGGGCTGGGAGCTGGGACAGGCAGGGGTGAGGAGGTGAGCTTGAGGCTGCCCCTCCCTCCACCCCTGGCACTGTTGTGCCCTCCTGGCCGAGGGACGTACCTCCTAGGGCCTGGACGTCAGTGAGCGGCGTGCAGTGTGGGTCTCATAGGACGGGGGTGGTGTCCTGTGTGAGCTCCCCTGCCAGCAGCAGCGGGTCTTCGCTAAACTCTACGTGCTGACTGCCCAATTTGGTGCTTTTGATTTGTAAGAAAACTTGAGTTTTCCATTTGGTCATGCCTTCCTGCTTTGCAGATCTGGGGCTCAGGAAGGCAGGGGGATGCTATGCCCTCCCTGGGTCACTTGGCGGGGTCAGAGTTAGGAGCCCAGTCCAGGGCACCTGTCACATGTGCCCTCGGTCCTCAAAGGCAGCGTGTCTCTGAGGAGGGGCCACTTGGCTCTGGGCTTCTGTGGCGTGCTCTGTTGGTTTCTCCTTAGTCAGTACTGATTATTTCAAGAGGAACCTTCCTGATCCTTGGCTTTCGTGAGCTCTCAAGGAAAAGGCATGAAAGAGATCAGACTCGTCGTACCACCCTGTTTGCACTCAGAAACCTTTTCATGATATAAAGAGAAATTCAGGCCTAGCTTCTGCTCCTGCTGTCACCCCTCCCCTCAGGGCTCTGTTGAGACCGTTCTCTCCAGAACATTCACACCCAGATGTCCCATGAGCTGACGTCCCACTGTGGCCATACCAGTGTGGCCATCCCTCGTCTCCCTTGTGTCTGCCCAGGTCGGGGTGGACGGCAGGAGTGCAGAGCTGGGGAAGCTTGGAGGCTCCTCACCTTCTCCCAGAGGGGTCCCAGTCTGCAGTTTTGGTGTTAAATCCATTTTGGAACCCAGACTGCTGGGATTGTAAGGGCTTCAGAGATTACCTAGCCTGGCGTTTTTCAGCATTAAAAATTCTTAACCACCTCGACATAAATCGGAGAATCCAACCCCCTCCTACTGGGAAAGCATCTTAATTGGGGGGTGGGAAGTGTGCTTTGCGGTTTTGCTACCCAGAAAAACCTTTTCTGTCTGGTTTTGCTTTCTGCAGCCCCTGTTCTAAAGCCAGAGTGGCTTTAAGTTCCAGAAGTAAAATTGAAGTCCATGTCTAATTCTCTCTCTCTAACTTGGTCCTCAGCGACGTCTCAGATGGGTGAGGAGAAGGAGGAGCTTGTGTTTGTAGAGATCTGCTGGGTCCCTTTTATTCCTGGGCTGCTTGTGTACAGTTTTTCCTGTAATCACCGCGCTTCCCTGCAGGACAGACTAGTGAATTATGAGGGCGAGTTTAAGTGTTGAAAGAGCTGGAACTCAAAACATGTTACCAAAGGCTGGGCTGCATTTGGCCTCGGGGCCTGGTGGTCCCGGATTTCCCCTCCTGGGCCCATTGGCTTCCAACCCAGGGGCATGGCATTTAGATGATGTAATGTTTCTGAAGTAGATGATGTGACAGTTTCTGAAGTTGATGGGCCTTACGACACATAAAGGATGCAAGGGAGCAGAGGACAGATGAACCCAGGCACGTGGCAAGGGTCCTGCTGCAGGTCTGGAGACACCCCAGGGCATCGCGAAGCTCTGAGAATGTGGAAAGAGCCTGGCTTTGGAACGAGACCAGTAGGCAGAGTGGAGGTCAAAAATCACGCTCCCTGACTGGTCTTGGGCAGGTGATCTTCCCTTGTGCGTCTTCATTTATAAGTGGGCGATAACCTCTGCCTTGGTTATGGGTTGATGGGTGACAGATGTATACCCAGAAATCGGCCCCGGTGCGCAGCATGTCGTGAGGGGAAGAAGTGTTAGCAACAACACTTAACAGTCTTAAGCTTCACTCAGAATGTAATGTCACGTGTACAGTTCGTGTCTCCCTGAGTGCCCACACAGATTGTTCTGTCTAGTTCATTGAAGAAGTACAGTCTTGAGTTTTGACAGAATCGTAAGATCGGTTCCAACCCAGAGCCATTCTAAAACTGGAATTTGTTCTGGAGTGACTGGCCACAATTTGATGTTAAAAGTGGGCCGTCTTTGGATCTTCGTTGAGAGTGCTGGGCTCTGGACATCCTTTGGAAACCTATGCTTGACCCTTGAACAGTGGGGGTTGGGTGCCAATCCCCTGCACAGCTGAAAATCCGCATATAACTTTTAACTCCCTAGAAACGTAGTTGTCCCTCCATATCCATGGGGGATTGGTTCTAGGACACCCCCCATACCGAAATTGCGAGAATAGTCAAGTCTGCTGTATAAAATGACGCAGATCAGTGCATATAGTCGGCCCTCTGAACCCATGGATTGAAAACAGTATAGATATTTATTTTTTAGAATCCATGTATAAGTGGACCCACAGTTCAAACCCATGTTGTTCAAGGGTCAGACTTGTGGTGCGGTTGCTCCATTGGTTTCCTAGGTTGGTGTGAATTAGGGCAAATGAAAAGGTACTGTACCCAATCACAGTTTAGGGGGGTGGAAGCCCTTGGACTTCAGGTGCATTGAGTCATGTAAGACTATCATGCCAATTTCATGTTGTTATGCTAAGAGAATTTCCTTTTTCTTTAATTGAGGTATAGCATACGTAATAAAAAGTACTCATGTGCCACTTGATACTTTTCACAAACTGAACACATCCTGTAGCTCCATCAAGAAACAAAGTTGCTAGCACTCTGGAGGTCCCCCTTGCCCACTTGTTGTCACTACCCCCTAAGGGTAACCATTTTCTTGATTTGAACAGCACATACTAGTTTTTCCTATTTTTGCACATTAAATATATGGAATTCTACATTCTGTACCCTTGCTTGCTTTCATTCCACATAATGTTTGTGTGTTTTGCTTATGTTGAGTGTAGCAATAGTAATTCATTTTCACTGTTATATAATATTCTTTTCCTAGAATTTCTAATTGGCTCTTTAAAAACTGCCACTTTTTCTTTCATGCTGTCTTACTCTAACCCAATTTGGGTGTATTGAAGACTAGAGGGAGTTTCTGCTGGCTTCTAGCAGAGAAAATTTCCGTTTTCGTTAAGAAAGTGACTGATGAAATCACCAAGATACAACGTGTTTTGAATTACATTGGGGCAATTTGGAGTGTACAGAAGCAAATAAAAGGGTAGGCTCGGTTCCCTTCTCCATAATCGCCCTCTCCATCTCTGGCAGTTTTTCTGACTCAGTCTCCCAATATGTGTGTGTGTTATTTTCAAAATAAAGCAAGGCTGGAGGGCAGCTTCTAGCCGTGATTGAAGGAGGAGAGATTGTCAGATCCTTTTCCCAGAGAAACAGCTATAAAGCAAGACAGAACTGACCCAAAAAATCAACTGTTTCAGCACTCTGGAAATACACCAGAGGCATACAACAATCTGAGAAGTGTTTGTGCTTAAGAAACTGCTGAACTTTGGGGAGAACAATGGGAATCTGTGACTTTTGGCCTGGGGCTCCTCCCATGACCTTTCGGAGCTCTGTTGGTAGCAAGGTTTTGCTTGGCTGGGGCAGGCTGTGAGGACCAACAGCTTCTCTGCAAGAGTGAGAAGGGGCTCACTCAGTTTAGAGTGGTGGGCAGCAGCCCTGCCTGTGGCCTTATTGATTGAAGTGACAGTCTTGAAGACAGGCGAGTGAGGGGGGACAGTGGCTCTGTTAGCCCAAGGTTGCAGCCATGGTTGGGGCAACACACACACAAAAACCATTTAAAGAAATAATGGCCAAAAATGTATTTGAGGAGAAGCTCATCCAAGAATCTCAACAAACCTCAAGTAGCATAAATACAGAGAGCTCCATACCTGTACATAGTCAGACTGTTGCTAGCCAAAGAAAAAGAGAGAATCTTGGAAGTAGCAAGAGAAAAATGACTCCTCCCGTATAAGGGAGCATTCACACAATAACAGCAGACTTGTAACCGGAGACAGTGGAAACCAAAAGGGAGTTGAATGACAAAATATAGACTGAAGAAAACTGTCAACCCAGAATTCTATATGCAGCAAAACTGTCCGCCAGAAATGAAGACGAAAAAGACATTTTGAGATAAAGACAAAGAATCCGTTGCTGGCAGACCTGCCAGTTCTTAAGGCCAAAAGGAAATGACATTTTGGTAACTTATATTCACAGGGAAGAATAAATAGCACTGGAAATGGTAAATATATGGACTAATATAAAAGATTAGCCCCCCTCATTTCTTCTTACTTAAAGGACACAACATTGACTGTAACATTGGACAGAATTGACAAAACAACCATTTCAGCTCTCTGGAAATTGATCATAGATACAATGTATTATGTTTATAACATATGTAAATATAACATATGGGACGTTAGTTGCACAGAACAGCAGAAATGAAATGGAGCTATATTGGAGTAAAGTTTCTACCTTTTACCAGGATCAAGTTAGTGCTAATCTGAAGTAGGTTGTGATAAGTTAATAAGATATTTATTGTAATCCCTAGAGCAATTATTAAGAAAAATAACTTTAAAATACAGTTAAAAAATCAACAAATCAACAGAAGAATTTAGTGGTACACTAAAATATTTAACACAAAAGAAGGCAGTCAATGAGGAACAAAGGAACAAACAAGAAGGAAGACCTGTAGAAAACAAATAGCAAAATGACAGATGTAAATCCAACTACATCAATAACCGCATTAAATGTGAATGGTCTACTAAACAGAAGATCAGTAAGGTTCTAGAAGACCTGAAGAGTACTGCCGACTCATTTGGCTAATGGGCACCTATAGAACACTCCATCTGGTGACTGCAGAATACATTTTCTCAAGAGCACATGGAACATTCTCCAGGGTAGACCATGTGCTAGGTCATACAAGTCTCAAGGATGGCTGTAATAAAAAAAAATGACAGTAACAATTGTTGGCAAGGACATGGAGAAACGAACCCAGATATGTGGTGGGACTGTGAAATGGCATCAGCAGTTTGGCAGTTTCTTACAAAGTTTGACATGAACTTTCCCTGTGACTCAGCAATCTATCCAACGAACGTACCCAAGAGAAAGGAAAACGTCTGTCCATACAAAGGCAGGTACATGGGTATTCATAGCAGCACGATTCCTAATACCTAAAAAGTGGAAACAAGCCACATATCCTTGTACTATGTCCGTACAGTAAGGAAAAGAACAAACCTATCGATATGGTGCTGCAACATGGAAGAATCTCAGGCTCGTCATGCCGAGGGAGGGACACCCGACCCCGAGATCTGCTACATGTGGAACTTAACCTCCAGGGAGTGTCCAAAACAGCAAACAGTGTAGAGATGGAGAGAAATCAGTGGCTGCCTGGGCCAGGGTGGGCGGGAGGAGCATGATGAACAGTCATGGGCACTTTCGGGGTGATGGAAGAGTTCTAAAATTGGATTGTGGTGATGGTTGCACAATTCTAAATTTACTAAAAATCACTGAGTTGTAGTCTTACCATGGATGAATTTTGTGGTATGTAAATTATACCTTAATATGGATGTTTTTTTTAAAAAAAGGTTAAAACAGTTTGGTTTCCATTCTGCATCCAATAGTACGCTCATGAAAAACAAAAGTCCGCAGAGGAAGTTGTGAGCCTGTTGGTCTCATGAGGTCAACCCAAAAGGTCATGGACACGTGCTGCCTGCCCCCCACTCACCCAACTTTGGGACCATTTTAGATGAGGCTGGAGCAGGCTTTGAAAGCTGCGTTGGGTTCTCTGTTTTGTGTCTGTGATAAGCAGATTATACTCCTGCACTTTTCTGTAGAGAAGAGTCTGTGTCATAGATTGTTGAACTTCAGAAGTAATCGGGCCATACACAGGGGAGGACAGCTTTTTTTATCCCCCATTTTGTGTGGAGGTGCATTTACTCTTTTGCTCCAGAGCTTTTCTTCAGAGCTTCTACACCTGAAAGATAAGTACTGGGTCCCTCATCATCCAGGGCCTCTGTGGGCTGGGAGCTCTGTGAACAGTCATCTCCATGTTTCACTGAAAACATGTTTGTGTGCCCTTTGCTGAGGTGCCAGCTCCTTGGATTGTCGGCAGGCCAGGACCAGGCCTGCTCCGTGACAGGCATTGTGTGGGTCCCCTCGGATAGAAGTGATAGGACAGGATCTGGTCACGCTCCTTTCTGGGGTGCCATATTACGAAAGAACATGCAGAGGTCTGGGGAGGCTGTTGAGGGATTATGGCTCGGGGGGTGCAAGACACTGGGTGCCTGGGCAAACCATCTCTACTTCCTCATTTTACCTGGGAGGAAGCACGAGCAGGGCAGGGGCAGACGAGGGGCCCTGTTTCCACTTCTTAACAGTCTGCCACGTGGGCCTCAGTGTGGCACAGGTGTCCTGGTGACTGCTTGTCCCTGGCTTCCGTTAGGGTGTGTGGCCTTGAGGCAGCCATATGTCTCCCTTCTCTTTCCCCTCCCCCCCTTTGCATCATGTCTCATTAGCTGTGCGATAGGGCTTCACTCGGAACCAAGGGCTTGCTGCCCCCCTTTGTGATGTGGGTGAGAAAGACTCCCGTCCCCACCGAGGGGCCCTTGGCCTCCTGGGAGCTGGCAATAGGCGGTAGCATTGCCGTGGGCTTTAGTGTTTCTGGCTTTCCACTTCCCTGGTCAAGCACTTGGAAGCGCTGACGGCCTATAACATGCACTAAAAGTGCTATTTATTGGGCCCGCAAAGCAGAGCCCCTTTGTTGAAGCAGGTGTCCTCGATGACAGAATCACTGTCTTGTCTGCCTTTTTGAGATTTTGGCATTCAGCAAGGGGTAGCAAGGGGTGACATACCGAATGAAAACCAGCGAACTCTTCCACACCAGGGACCTCATTGGCTCTTCAGTCGGAATTAAGACAGGCCTTGGTGGCCTGCAGGGGTAAGTGGGGTGTGTGTGGGCGCAGCACCCACACCCACCTTCACACCCTAGTCTTCCAAAGCAAAAATGAATCTGAAAGTAACATGATAGTGCAGCCACCTGTTTGTAAAGTGGGGGTGTATGGATGGCCTTCTGTATAGGAATGGGGCCTGCAGGAAAAGGTTTGCATCGCCAGACTTTTCCCCAGTGACTCCAGGGGTCATAGGCAGAGCTCTTGCTGTTTGGGTGACACTTTACAAGCAGCTTCTTGGGAGGGGAAGGGTAAAGTAAACAGTGGGGCTGCCCAGCCCGACAGCTGATGGCGGTGCATGCCACGTGAGCCTTCCTGGTTCAGTTTGCACACATGCATCCACCTGTGTAGTCCACAGCCTTAAGCAGAACCTCGTCACCATCCCAGAACGTTCCCTCAAGCCCTCCATGCAATTCCTGTCCTCTCCGGTGCTCTCTGCCGCTCTAGACGAATCTCATCTTCTCAGCCTTCCTCGGTGGAGTCTGGCTTCTGTCGCTCCGTGTGCTTTGAGATTCACCCTTGTGTTTGTGTCAGCCTTTTGCTGAGTGACTCCCGTGTGGATGTGTACAGGTACGCCCTCACCTGTCCACGGAGCCCCGCCGGGTGAGCACAGCTGCAGTCATCATTCCTGCAGGCGTCTTCCTGTGGACCTTGGACCTCACTTCTCTTGCTAAATACCTGCGAGTTGAATTTCAGGGTCATAGGGTAGGTGTGTGTTGAGTTGTTGTAAAGAAATTACAGGCCTTTTCCCCAAAATGACCAGGCCGTTTTACTCTTGTGTGTATGGGGGCTGGCTACTGTATCGTCTCTTGGTGGTGTCAGTCTAAAATTTTAGCCAGCGGGTCTCCAGAGAGGTCTGGGTCCAGTTTCTGGCCTGCTTGTGTGACCATCAATTTTTCCTCCTTGGTGACAGAAGTGTGATCATAGCTGCACTGGCTGCCTGCCTGGTGGTGGGTGAGGGGTCCTTGCCTGCCATGTACAGACCTAACCCCCCACCCACCCTATTCTCGGGCCCATGCCCCCCACTGCAGCTGTGACTGGCCCGCCAGCCAGCTGTCTGCTGGAATGTGCGTTCTTGAGGGAGGTGGGTGAGTGTGACACAGCTGTGGGCTTGATGGCTCAGGAAAGGGCCCCCGTTCTCACACAGTGCGTAGGTACGGGTGTGGCGCTCACGCCGGCTCTCCTGCAGTCTGCCTCACGGGTTGACCCCCCTGCCTGGTGTGTGAGCTCTGGAAGTCCTGCAGCCAGAAGCCTGTTCCTTCGTGTGACCATCACCTCCTTGCGTGGGGGCTCCGGCGCTCTGGGGGAGGCTCTCAGGAGCCCCCACCCCCCCCACCCCAGCACCTGTTGTGGGCTGGCTGTTGCCTTTCACTCCTAATTCTCTGTCTGCTGCTGGGCAACTTCCAGGAGAGCCCGGGCAGTCTCAGGGAGTGGCTCCATCAGCTCCAACTGGAAATCTTAGCCTGCTGGAGTTTCTTTGCATGTTCAGTACATGGGAACGGAGAGGTATGTCCTTTTGGAAATGGGTTCCTGGTTCCGTGCTTTCTTCCCTGCCTCAGCTGCTGCCTCCACACCTCGGGGGCTTCGCTCCGTCTCCTCATTCTCTGCCTCTCCTCTTCCCTGGGGGCTCCTCCACCCAGTTCTTTCTCTGTCCACCTGCCTTTTTTATGGACCACATCTTATCCCAGCTTTGAAATAATTGAAACTTGAGGGGTTCACCTGGACTTCTAAAAGTTATTAGATTATTTTGGGGTATCAGGGTGACAGACTCTGGGTGCCCTGTTTCTCATTCCTAAAGTGACTCGACTCACATTGGACAACAGTGTGAGGCAGCCTGGTGACAGGTAAGGAGCTTCACCATGTCGCCACCTCCGTGTTGCCTTCATGGCTCTCTCCTCCGTCCGGGAAAGGATGGTTTCCCACTGGACAGTGCGAGCCCTCTGGGAGTGTCCTGTGTGACGGCCTCAGTATAATTCTGCAGTGCGGTTTCCGATATTTCCTCACAGCACATATTCCTGCTAGTGCTTTGTTTGTTACATACTGACAAGCTCTTCACCCTGTGACTGGTGCCCTGGCTGCTGTTGCAGGTCATTTAAACGGTCTACCTGCGGGGATACGTGAGGGAGCGTCTGGCCAGCCCTCCATTGTGCCTGATAAAACTGCTCTTACGAGATGTGATCAAAAGATACGGTGAAT
Organism: Rhinolophus ferrumequinum; assembly: GCF_004115265.2. NCBI lineage: Eukaryota > Metazoa > Chordata > Mammalia > Chiroptera > Rhinolophidae > Rhinolophus > Rhinolophus ferrumequinum. The sequence goes on from NC_046301.1 coordinate 51,870,794, forward strand.
GTTTAAATTAAAAAAAAAATTATTATAATAAAAGACGTTGCTATTAACCCCCTCAAAATCTCCTTGCTTCGAACACACTGATACCATCGTTTTTGCCACTTTCTGAAGCAATTAGTCCTCTTTTGTGAGTGTCTTTATCCTCCGTCATGACAACGCTCTGTGGCACACATCGCTCCTGGTACGGCAATTTCTGTCAGATGAAAACATTACGGTGTGTCCTCGTCCACCTTATTCAGCCGGTCTGGCTCTGTGCGACTTCTGGCTCTTCCCCAAAGTCAAAATAACCATGAAAGGTAAACATTTTGAATCGATTCAGGAAGTCGAGGCAGGCACGACAGTGCAGCTAAAGACACTCACGAAAGAGGACTTCCAGAACTTCAGAAAGTGGCAAGAACGACGGGACAAGTGTGTCCAAAGTGAGGGGAGTATTCTGAGGGGGATTCATGGCAATGTGTCTTTTACTGTAATGTTTTTATTTAAACATTCACTGTGCTTTTTATCTCACCTCTTACATATGCTGCTTTTTATCTTGCAGCTGATTTCTCTGCCTCGTTGAGAGCAATTGGACCAGAACCAGAACCCAGCCGGGAGGCAGGGGTGGCTAGAGTGCTGGAGCTGAGGGCTCCCCCCACCCCGTCCCTCACCGCCATCTAACCTGGTGAAGGAGAGGGATGAAGGGGGCCTGTGTGTAGAACAGGTGGAAACAGGAGTGACTGCCCAGGATTGCCCAAGGGCGTGTGTGACCCCAGGTAAGACAAGTAGGGGTCACACCAGGAGAGGAGCATTTTCTCGGTTATCAGAAGTGCCCTGGAGGAAAAGGAGAGTTGGCCTGTTTGCAAGAGATTTCCAAGGTTTTTCCCTCAAGATAAACATGTGAATTATAATTTGGGGTGGGGGGGCGGCGGCAGGTGGCGGAAAAAGAAGGAGGTTGTCTGGCCGCCCGATTCCACTCACCCTTGTGTGGCCCAGGACAGTTCAGCCCCCCCTTGCGCCCCCATCCCTTCTGAAGCGAGGCTGGTCATTCCCAAGCCTCCGAGTCTCCCAGCGCTGTCCAGTGAGTTTTGTCCCGGCGCTTATGGAAAGGAGCCGTGGGACTGACGTGTGTCCAAGAATAAGGGACAGCAGATGAGGGCAGGTGACACGCATCGCCAGGTGGGGTCCGCTGCCTTTGGAGACTGAGTTTCCTGTGGCCAAGGCAGCCTTGGTGGCAGTACCGTGAAGGGGCCCACCTGGGACAGGTGAGAGAAGAGTTCAGGGGTGTCTGAGGGGCGGAGCCATTGGAGACATACCAGCCGTTGCTGTGTGTCCCGTTCCTTGGGTTCGAAGCCGTCAGACCACTTATTTTTAGAGCTTAATCTTAAAAATAGTTGTGATGTAACCACATTGTACAGTTTTGGGTCTGAGACCTGGGGGTTTGCAGTGTTCCTCTCAGAAGCAGCTTTGACGCAGTGGCCTGCCAAGGAGCGTGACTGGTCCAGGCTTGCAGCATTTCCCTCCTTCAGGAGCACTTGGAAGGTCCGTGGGCAGTGCGAGAAAGAGAGTTCCTGGTGGCACTTTCTAGGGAGCTAACAGACCTGAAATTGGGGTGCTCAGGGTTTCACGTTCCTGGAACCATTGGATTTGTTTGGGCAGAGTGAGGGCCTGAAAAGGCCCATGGTAGTGGGAGCAGTATGGGGTCCGGCTGGGAAGGGCAGGCCGTGCAGCACCCTGTGGAGGAAAGGGAGTGGGTGCTGTGGGCCTGGCTGGAGCCCAGGGGCACGTGGACTCAGGGCAGAGGTAGACCTGCTAGAGGAAGGAGCAGGTGAAGGACCTTTGCCTGGCGAGTGGCGGTCTGTGGGGAGTGGGGCAGGAGGTGCAGGGTAGTCTCCCGGCTTTGGGGCCCTGGGCGCCCAACTGGCCATTGGGTAGTTTGTCCTCCCCATCTGCCGATGCACCGTGTCGGGCTGCCCTGGGTGGTGCCCAGTTCTCTGCATTGAGTAACTGGATCCTTACACGTATATGTTGCTGCTGTAGAGGCTGGAAGAATAGGGTTACCAAATTTTGTCGGCTTATAATTGAATGGATTTTATAGGGAAATTGCGGCATATCTGTGGGGTGAGTGCTATTACAGTTTTAGTACCTCCCGATTTTCAGAACACAACTTTGGCAGCAAGAGAAAGTCCGCATTGTCAGGTGGACTCCACTCGGGAGCCTTTGCTCAGACTGGCATCTGCCATGGGGAGAGGAAACCCTCTGCCGCAAGCACTGGCACGGCCCCTTTGCCATCTCTGGGCCCCAAAGAATATTTGTGTGGAAAATGTCTGTTGACAGTACTTATTAATGTATTTAAAGATGACAATAATACACTCATTACATGGTAACAAATAAGATTTTTTGCTTATTGAAGCTCAGACTTAATTATTGGTGACAAATCCTGTTGGTTGTTTTCCTTGAAACAACAGGTTTTGTTTCAACCCTTTTGGGGAAAATGGCTGCCAAACACCCAAGTCTGAGGAACCGTAGTGTGTCTTCTTTCCCTCAGTTAGCAGACATGCTTTGTTTTATCACAGAATGTTGAAAAGACGCTTACTCAAGGGCTGAGCTTTAATACAATCTGTAGCTTGTCCTTCCTCGTCAGGGCATTGCCCACAACGGGACAGCACCGAGTCCTGGCACACTTTGGCACTACGACTTGTCGAAAGGGGCCGATGTTGTCTTAGCGTTGCAATGCCCTGGCAGAGCCCCTGGAGGGGTCCCTAGGACCACGCTGGGGAGCCGCTGCGTCAGAGCAGCCAGTGCAATCAATGCAGAGGATGCAGGCGGGCCAGGCCCGCTGTCCAGTGTGAGCAGAGGCCAGGACACCTGGCAGGGCTCGGTGCTCACATCTCAGGTGGCACAGTGGTTAATGGCCTTCTGGGGTCAGGTAGTGGAAGGAGGAGAAGCCCTCAGCCTAGGACCTTGTCCCCAGGGACCTCCGATGGCAGGGCAGGTGGCCACATGAGCTAATTGAAAGCAGAAAAGGTGATGGGACTGCCCCGAGTGTGCCCATCGCGTTCTGTGAGGATCTGGAAGAGAAGGGAGCTGCCATCCTTCAACTAGATCCATTTTGGGGTACCTTTTATATTTCACAACATCCCCTGGAGGTCAGTGGCGTCCATTCTGCAGATGAAGAAACAAGGCTCATTGAGCTTCGGTGATGGGTTCAGGTTCCTGCGCGGTGGAGACGTACCTGCCCCTCCCCCCCACCCCCGCCAGTCCTCCAGGCTGACCGGGACAGAATCCCGTGGCTGCTGGGCTCAGAACAGCTGGAGCAGGTCTGGTGGGGGTTGGGGGAACCTGAACCTGAAGGGATTTGCCAGAGGTAGGTGAGGGAGGATCCAGCAGTTTGAAACAGGTATTTAAGGGGGGATGGGAGATTTCCAGGCAAAGTGTGCGCTTTTCATTCATCACAGAAGTTTGTGGTCGTTGCACGCTGGAATGCAGTGTTTATTTCTCGTGTGGTGGTCACCTACGCCCAGGTGAGTCTTCTCTTGCTGTGAGTTGGTGAGGAAGCTGGCATCCCAGCGGGTACCTTTGGCCTTCTCTGATACGTGTGGTCCCAGCAGCCCGGAGGAGTGCTCCTGGGTTCTCGTGTCCTTCCTGGTGGAAGACTGGCCTGGCATGTGGTTAGGGGCCCAGCGGAAGAAGGGGACAGTCGTGGCTGACAGCCGACATTTCTTCTTTCTTCACTCTCCCGGGGCCCTGGCACGTTGGAAGCCTGGATTCCCAAGTGCCAAAACCCTACCCAGTTTCCTTGGGCAGATGGTGGGCCACGTGGAGCGAGAGTTGTTTCCCAGTCGAGTCCGAGGACCCTGTCCTCACACTGTCATCTCTTTCTCAACCCGGGGACTTGACATAAGGATGCCACCGCTGTCTAGGATCCTTCAAGTATAAATAGAAACATTTCCCCCTTTAACCTCGTACAAAAATGGCGTTTGTTAACCCCCAGTAGAGGCATTAGAGTTACGAGTCACGTGGGCCCCGTCCTCTCCCACCCTGTACCCTCTGCAGGCCACAGGTACCCCGCTGGTCTGACCAGGAGGGGGCCCAGGGCCCAGGGCCGTACAGGGTACACAGGGCAGCCCTCGGTGTCCCAGACTTGCGCAGGCCCGTCAAGGTCACAGGAGCCTGGGCCTGGTATGGACCCAAGTCATCTGCAGGCCATGGGTGTGTGACCTCGGGAAGTCTTTCTCTTCACACAGTTTTCCACCTGTGGACAGGCGTGACACTGAGCAGTTGAGAAGATTATATGGAAGGGTACCTCTTGGTGATTGGCACAGGGATGGTCATTATAAGGGATCAGTAAGTGTTCTGGGTAAGTTTTTCAAACCTAACATAGGTCAGCTTTTCACTTCTGTGACTGGTCGTTTCCAACATGCCCCCTTCCCGAATTTCTGAGTAGAGTGTGCTGAATTGGATTTACCCTTCCTGGTAGTGTTGGGTCTCAGCGGCTGGCAGGGTCGTGCCGCACTGACCTCCCTGGGCAGAGCTGCTCCCTTGCTATTTGGTGTTGGGGTCTTTCCATGGGGCTGCTGCCAACTGCTGGCCCAGGAGGTTCTCTCTTTTGCCCACCCTTGGCTCGTCTCTGCAGCTCTTGGCAACTCTGCACGCCCCCAAAACTGGCCCCTATTGCTGCTTCCAATCACCCCGAGGTCCTCTGGGCCTCCCTGGCCAGGCTGTGTGACTTGCAGAGGCTTCTGTGTTCTTAGAACGATCCCCAGCAAGACAGGGTGGCCGTCTCCTGACCATGCTGACGCACAGGGCTTCTCTGCCCTGGCCACTCACCCCGGGGTGGCCTGCCTCTGTGCTGGGGCCCTGAAGGGAATGGGCTCACAGGCCTACGCCTGGCCACGCGTGCTCCCACCTTTTCCCCGACTGTCCTGAGTTGTGCAAGGGGCACCGTAATGGAGTCCCACGCGATAGAGGGACCCGAAGGCTCCGGGAAGACTGATGACTGGGTTTCAAAAATCCCATTGAAGTCGCTCACCCGCATGGCCTCTGTGGCTGAGAAGCAAAATGTGTTCTGACTTCCCGGCCCCCACAAAGCAGGCTCTGGGCTTTTCTCTTGACATCCCAGCCAACAGGGTGTCAAGTTACAGGGCTAGGAGAAGTGGCAGTGGATGCCAAGAAGAGAGTCCAACAGAGGGGTGGGAGGTCGGTGGGCTCTGGGGAGGGGTCCCCCTGGGGCAGGCAGAAATGTGGGCAGTCTGTATGGGCAGCAGGGGTTCCCTTTCTAATCACATTGAGTGTCTCTGAGTGAACAGCGCCCCTGAGAAAAGGACGGTGGGGAGTTGTGAGGCCCCAGTGAGCAGCTGCCGTGCCCAGATGGCCGTGGAAGGTCCCAGAAAAATGTGTGTCGAGGAGCCCAGTTCACCGGGGCCTGTCAGTGAGATGGTGCCAGGTGGTAGGACTACAACGGACCTGGTAATAACTCATTTTCTTTCTTGTAAGACTTTTCTAGAAGTGTTTATGGAATGGAGCGTAGAGAGGTGCTCTTTGGAGTCAGCATGTGGAATTGCTTTCTGGCGTTGACTCAGAGACCACTCTAGGTGGTGTCAGAAGCTGTGGTAGCTCCCATGCCTGAGGATGGCTCCCCTTTTCCTGTGAGATCTTCTCCTCACCCCCTTTCTTTGCAGGGCAGCTCTGGTCTCTTGCTGGGTTTTCCTGGACGGCACTTCCATTCCATCTTATCCCAAGCCTATGTCTGTCACAGGCAGTCTGCGTGTGCAGAGAACTGCGCCAGTTTCTTTTGAGGGTCGGTGGGGTGGTAACTGGGAGAAACCAGTAAGTACCTGTCTCTCCGTGCTGTATCCCAGGGTAGTGTTTAGGGTGGCTGGCCTAAGGTGGGGACAGTCTAAGGGAGAACGAGCAGTTACGGTGGTGTGGGCTAGCTCCTTACAGGCAGAGCTGAGTGGGGGCCACGTTATCTTGGTGGTTTAAAGTAAATCAAACAACGCCACACCACACAATGTGGTGGCATTGTCTGTGGGGTCTGCGGGTTGACTGGTACCAGCTGGGCGCTGCTGCTTGTGCTCTCAGCCTTGTAGCCCCGAGTCTTTATCCCTCGGGTAGGATGGCTGGACCCATCTCCACGCCTGTCTCTATGACCCTTAGAGACCCTCTTTCCATGCAGTTAGCCTGGTGTCCTATACTAGGGTGGTCTCGGCACACTGAGACCCCCCCCCCAGCACCTAACTCCAGGGGCCTAGATGTAAACTGCAAGGCTCTGGTGACCTGCCCTTGAAAGCTCGCAGTGTTGCTTCCTCCACGTTCCTGTAGTTCAGAGAGCAAGCCACAAAAGCAGCCCAGATCCTGGGGACAGGACGGGATGAGGTGTGAGCACGGGCGTGGGTCAGCTGGAATGAGCCGCCTCCACAGGGATCTCGGGGCTGGGCAGACGGCCCTGGGCCTCTGCACGTCGTTTTGCCAACCACTAGTCTTAGGGCTTCCTCTTAACATGCACCAAAACCTGGACTCAAGCCTAGGGGTGGGACTTCCAGGGCCTGTTGCTTGAAAAGACACAGATTCATAAACCTTCAGTGAATTTGTGCATCTTTGAGCAACACAGTATCCGTGTGCTTGTGGACACAGCCCCCCAAGTACAAGGCTCTCAGTCGGTCTGAGGCATCACTGGGTTCCTCGTGAGCTCACAGATCCGCATCCGGGAACCAGCCAGGTTCCAGGGAAGAGGAGGAAGTGGGTGCGTGCCAGCCATGTCTCCTGAGCACCCACTGTGCCGGGCCCTGCTCCAGCCACCCAGTACCCAAGCGGCGCACAGAGCAGACATATCCCTGCCCTCCCAGCATTGAGAATATTCAAATGTTAACCTCAGTGGCTGATTGTCTGCTCTGAGCCAAACCCACGTTCACGGCAAACAGTCCCGTACGGCTTTAGGAAAGGTCAGGGCCCTGACGGCCTCCTAGGGTAACCCTGAGGGCCAGCCGGGCAGGAACCTGTTCCCATCCTTGTAGGAGGCACAGAGGGAAGTGTCCCTCCCTAGGCTCCTCATTTCAAAGAGACAGAACCAAGCGAGACCCCAGGCAGCTTTGTGGGTGTGTGACAGCACCCTCCCCCACCCCCAGTGTGCAGGCTTGGTACACGGTGCCCACTCATGGGAAGCCTTTGTGAGCACAGCTCCAGGCTCTGGGAGGTGGCCCTAGGAGGAGATTCTTGCTCCTCTGACTCTGGGGAGGTGGGGAGCCTCACCCCCTCTTCTAGGGCCATGGTGTCATACCAGGAGTGGACCTCTCTCTCGCCCTGGGAACCTGCTTGCTCTCACTGGGAACTGCACTGCCCAGGCCTGTGGAGACAGGCTTCAAGGGGGGCTCGGGGCCCTGGCTGCGGTTCCCGTGATAGCCTCCAGCCCCACGTGGGGTGGGGGAACCCGCGTGTTAAGCCGGCGAGGCCAGTGTGGGCTGACTGACTGTGTGGGGAGTAGAGGGACATCCCGACTGGGATGAGTTTGCTGGTGTGAGGGAGCCGCTCACCAGTGGGGGGTGCTGCTCAGCCTGTGGAGCCCCCAGAGTTTGCCCTGAGCTCCCCAGCCCCAGGATGGACATGGGGGGGGCAGGTCTAGGAAGACTTTCTAGGTATGAGTGTTTTGGGGGAGTTCCCCTGGAGTGTACTGTGGGGGCACTGACCACACTGGGGGGGGGGGGGTTGTGGCCCGGCTGGGCCAGCTAGGGAAGTTCTGAAGGCACAGGTGTTGGAAGTGCATTTTGAGGTGTGAATTGGGACTCCCAAGGGGGATTTGGGGGTATGGCGGAGGAGAAGGTGGTGAAGGCCGGAGGAGCCCATAACAGGAGCTCAAGGTGCAGGTGCTGAGGGCTGGAGAGGTTGGTGGGGCTGGGGGGGGCGTAGGGGTGGGAAATAGTCTCGGCCTGGGAGGTGTGAATGGGCTCCAGTGGGAGGAACACCCTGCACCCAAGGTGGGCTTCGCAGGAGCAGGTGAGGCTGGTCTCGCAAAGCTCTCACTCCATCTTTAACCACAGCGAGACTCGCAGCCACCTGCCTCTGTGCACCCACTGGACTGGAGAGATGTGCAGAGGGGGGAATGGTTGCCGCTAGTCCTGAGGAGGAATTTGTTGTCCTGAGGCTTAATTGGGCCTGTGGTCATCCCCACCTTCCCCAGTGTGTGCAGGCATCTCAGGGATCTTGTTAAAATGCAGGCTTTGATCAAGCAGGTGTAGGGCAGCAAGATGCTACATTTTTACATACAGGCTCTGGAGAAGCTGCGCCTGCTGCTCCTGAGCCGAGGTGGGTGGTGCTTATCCTGTGTGCCCTGGTGTAGACCCTAAGGAGTTTAGTCCCACTGCCTGGCACCGTACCTGCTTCTTAAGTGGTCATTCAGCAAATGTGAGTGAGTGAGTGAGTGAGTGAGTGAGTGAACTAACGAACAAGTGTGGATGCAGCATGGCTTCCCTGATAACAGGGCGGCCTGTTCAGAGAAGGACCAAAGGCAGAGCCACGGAGGGTAATTTCTCCATTCCCTCAATGAGACGGCTTTCCCGGTGCGGGCCAGGGGACACTCAGTACCAACCTCGCACTGACCACTGATGGCTGGAGCAGCTAGGACAGTAGCCTGGCCTTGTGGGCAGGGGATCCTCTCGTGAGTTAAGGTTGTAATCCTGGCCTTCCCTCCAGAAAACTTGAGGGAAGTTCCTGGCAGGTAACACAACTTTTGTGTTTGTTTAGCCAGGGCTGGCCTTAGGGGGAGGAGGTGGGGAGACCGTTTTTGCTGACAACAGCCTGGCCTGCTTCCAGGGATTTTCTTAGGTCACGTAACATCTTTCTATCATAATATTTTACATAAGGGATCCAAGATGGGCAGGATGGGGGCTGATTGGATTTGCCTTGAAATCATGTAGCTTCCCAATAAACTCGGTGCCCAGGCAGCTCCTGTGGACTGAAGGAGTGCACCTGGCCATGCTGTCGTCTCTTTTTGTTCTCCTGGCTTAATGTTTCTATTAAACAAAATTTTTTTTTTTTTTAAAAAAGAGGACCCACATTAATTCTGAGCCCGTATCAAAGGGATGTTCTTTTTCCTGAATTAAAATAACTGGGAAGGAACTGAGAGACTTAACAGCACCTTTGCTTTAAAGATGGAGCTTAGGAAAGTTTCTCATGTTGGAAACTAGAGGGGCCAGTGGCCCCTCTGTGTGTGGAAGAGGTGGTGACCCAGTCCCTGTAACACACCACAGGCCCTGTGGGCGGGCGCCACAGAGGAAGTGCCTGCAGCCCGGCAGCCCCAGTGTGAACTGGGAGCCTCCATTTTCTGACAGCACCTGAACCCTACCTCACTTCTCAAAATGAAGGCTGCATGTCACAAACCGGTTAGAACTGGCTGTTGCCATGGTTTTCACGTTGGAAGGCACAGTTAAAGGGTCACATGACCAAGGAGGGAAATGCCTTTGTCACATGACTTTTGGGTGGCCTGATTAGCATACAGGAAGTTCACTCCCTGCTGGCTGCTGGGATGCTGAGTGATCATTGATGGGAGATGATGTCATCTCTTGGACGAGTTATTGATTAGTCTCATCCAAGATGGGACCTGGGAGTGCTGTGGTCACAGTGGCCACCTCAGGGAGCTTCAGCCTCCAGGTGGTCTGGGTCCCTGGCGCTGCTCTCTTCCCTCAGGCACATTGCAGTTTTATTAGACATCTCACCTTCAGAAGTGCACGCCCTCAGTGAGATGATCAAAAGTGGTAAATCCCTGTAGCTCATCGTCGGCTCAGCACACCCTTGCTCAGGAAGCGCCTGCAGTCGCAATCGAGACATGGGTCTGCCTGGGTTCCTGCTCCGCCCGTGTACAGCTGGTACCTGGGAGCCCACCTGGCCCGGGACCAGCACCGCAGCTCGCGGGCTAGGCCTTGCGTCATCTTGGTGCCGCTATGTGCAGCCAAAGAGCCTGGAATTGGAGCCCTGAAGTCACCTTGAAAGTTGATCTTGGGTGGAGTGGGCAGCCAGCAGGGAGACAGAGACTCAAAAGAGCAGTTCCGGAATTGCACTGGTCTTTGGTTTGGTGAGGCCCTGTCCTGGGTTACTTGATCAACAGCAGCTGGTTTCTGGACGTGCGATGAGGGCTGATAACCCCAAGGAGGCGTTGTATACCTTGAAATGGGTGCCTTTTTGTCCACTCCTCTGGTCTCTGTTGAGAGGCCAGCTGGCAGCTGTGCTGGTTAAATCAGATCAGGGCTAGAAGTGTTGAGGTGCAGCCACCATGCAGCTCTGGGAGGCGGGATCGGGGTTGGCCGGGGAGGGGGTGGGTGTCCAAGGTTTAGGGGGACCCATCAACGAACCCTCGGCGTCTGGTCCTCTGTGAAGGTGAAGCTCACTCCAGGAATGGAAGAGGCGGTTCAGAGGGCTTTTCAAACAGCAGTTCTCCATCAGTACTCCACCCCCCTCACTGGGCTGGCAGTGGAAGGAGTGGGACAGCTTGGAGCTGTTAATCGCAGTTAACTTCCTGGAGTTTGTTCTCTGGGCCACAGTGCCACCTAGTGGGCGTGTTGGGTCCTTGGTTGGTTTTGCTGCTGTTGGAAGGAAGGATCCATCCGATTCCTTCAACACAAGTGCTGAGACCAGATCTTCCCGGGAGTGGACATCATGCCCTCAGCAAACAGCCTGTTGGTTGGGGTGAAGTGCTGTGTCTGGGACCCGCCCGTTGGTTCTGTGTGTTGGGTCAGTGACGCCGTAGCAGAGGCTGAAATGCGCATCTATATCTTAGGGGCTTGCGGGTGGGGCAGGGTTGGGGTCAGAGGGCGTGAGGGTAACAGGCAGGGGTGGCCTTGGCACCAGGCCGTCAACCCACTGTTAGAACATGAGGAGAGGGAGATGTTGGAAACCAGTTTGTGAGCAGATGAGGTGGTAAAAAGTACCCAGATCCGCACGAGGAAATGTGTTCCGGGTTTCAGTCTGTTTCACAACATGCAGTCACTACTGACACATTGCCACCATCAGGATGAAGAAGCCACATGTGGCCCAGGAAGGGCTGTCCAGCAGTCCGCCTCAGCCAGGTTCCAGAGCCCAGCATTTTTAATCTGACACCTAGCCATGTGGTGTTTCCCAAAATGTCTGTCTCACCCTCACATACACAGGTGTCCTCATCCCTGGGGACGTAGAGGTGGGCCCCACAAACAGCCCCGGCTGTAAACCGGCGGGTTTGGGTGCTGCGTGGTGAGTGCAGCGGGAGAAGGTAGCATGGTGGAGGGGTGGCGAGGCCCTCAGGGAGGACACAAGGAGAGCGGCTGCGGAGGCCAGGTGGGGCAGCTGTGCTCGCACCTCCGTGCTCTTTGGGTGTCCGGATCTGGGCGTCTGCAGGGCGTGGGTGTGGGGCTCTGGGGAACAGCGTCCCGCAGTCAGGAAGCTCTGGTAACAACCTACTCTCCCCGCTCCACAGTGACATGACGGCCGAGAGGAGAGCGCCCTCTCCTGACGTGATCGTGCTGTCTGACAATGAGCAGCCTGTGAGCCCGAGGGTGAATGGGCTTCCGAAGGAGGCTTTGCAGGAGACCAGCACCGAGGCCCTCATGGTGAGCCTCGGCCCCCAGCTGGGGGCCACCCCGCCCAGCAGCATCCCTGAGTGCGGATGGGGGCCGTGGGCCTGTGCACCTGGCGGCCTGCCCTCCACGTCAGCCCTGTTCTCTGCTTTCAGAAAAGCAGTCCTGAAGAACGGGAAAGGATGATTAAGCAACTGAAAGAAGAGTTACGATTAGAAGAAGCAAAACTTGTTTTATTGAAAAAGTTGCGGCAGAGTCAGATCCAAAAGGAAACCACCACCCAGAAGGTGTGTGCACATCTGTTCTGTTCTCAAGGGTCAGTGGGAGCCATTCAGAGCCGGAGGCTGAAAGGCTGGTCTCGGGGGTGGGGAGGGGCGGGTTTCCGGGTTTCCTCGGGGGCATGAGGGCCAAAGTCTGAATGGAAACCTGCAGACTGAAGTTCAATTCTGGATCTAGCTAAAAGGATGTCCAGTGAGAGAATATCAGAGTCCTACTCAGTCTAGAACGTTCCAGATCTGAGTATGTAAAACTCCCTAAAAAAGCATCAAGGGAATGGAAAGCTATTGGAACCACACTTCTGGTTCAGAGCTCTGCCCCAAGCCCATTTCCAGAAAAGCCTCCTACTCTGGATGGCCATGCTTGCTGCAGTGGTGGCTGGGATTGTGGACAGAGGCCTTGTTCTGGGCCTCCTGCTCCTGCTCCCCTGGTGCTCAAGGCTCTTTGAGGTGCTGCTCTGAGTGCAGCTTACCGTGTAGGGCAAGTTCATGTTTTGTTGGGTTTCTGGGAAAGCTTCTGGTCGGTAATGCAGCTGCCCTCCTGCTTGCCGTAACCACTATCGCTATACCAGAAAGTGAACACACAGCTGGCAGGATGGCTGACAGAGTGTTTGGAACACATGTCCCCTAAGGGAGAGGGACACCAGCAGAACACTCACTGGTCTGACTGGGGGTTTGTTTGAGCTCCCTCCCCACCTAGTCAGCAAGTGGACTCAGCCTGACGTCTGTTAATCTCGGGGGTGAACAGAGCCTGCCTATTATTTGTTTCCTTGTCGGTTGTTGAAGACACAGTGAAGTGACCCAATATTCCTTCCCTAGTGGAATATGTGACTAAGAATCCCCAGATTGGGGTTAACCTGTCCAGGCACCAGGTCGTTTCCCATCGCCAGCCCTTCTTGACCCCTCGGAGTGGGCGCCTGAACCACACAGTGACACCGAGTCCCCGGTGGGTGAAGGATGCTGGAAAAGCTCTCCTTTCCCCAGTTCCTGCCGCAGGTAGACAGGATTACGTACCAGGCTGGAAGCAAAACCTTTGAGAGCCTAGTACCTTTGGAAGAGGAAGAAAATCAGTTCTCTTCTGTCAGGATTATGTGGGGGGTGGGGAGGTGGGGCTGGTGGCCCTCTCATCTCCCATGTGTCCTGCTCTGTTGCAGCCCGCAGGCTCCGCTGGGAGCACTGTGACCACCCCTCCCCCGCTTGTGCGGGGCACCCAGAACATTCCTTCCGGCAAGCCATCACTTCAGGTCAGTTATTCCCTTCTCGTCAGGCTCCTGCCAGCAGCCCCAAAATAAAGCATGTTCATGTTCCCAAAGTAGGCCACCGTTGACATCATTAAATCACACCAACGCGGGGGAAGCCCCTCCCACAAGTGCCCTTAGTGAGAGTGATGAGAGTACTGAGGTCTTCCCTAGGCAGACTGGGCTCCCTTCGTCCTGAGTTTCCCGAGGGCAGTTGTGGGGCCTGGCTGGGCCGCCCAGCTCGGCTCACAGCGTCCTCTGCCCGAAGGTGAGGCAGGCAGAATTCCCAGCCACAGGACTGAGGTGTGGACGGGCCTAGCTTCCCTCAAACAGGCCCAGACTCCCAGCTCATACCAGCGGTTGGCAGCGCCAGTCCTAGTTGGCTGGACTCTTGCTATGGTGCAGCTTGTGTCCTGACTGAGCCCAGGTTTATGAGGCTCTTGTTCGAGTCTGTGTTCCTTGTTCTTTTGTGTGTTCTCTCTTACCCTCTGCTTTTTTTTGTTAACAAGTACGTGCTTTTACAAAAATAGCAAACCTGTTTGTTAAAAAAAAGGCCATGTGAGATCTGGGGATTGGTCTCGTTGACAGACCTCTTCGACTCGAATGCCTGGCAGTGTCATTCCGCCTCCCTTGGTCCGAGGCGGGCAGCAGGCATCCTCGAAGCTGGGGCCGCAGGCGAGCTCGCAGGTCGTCATGCCCCCGCTCGTCAGGGGGGCCCAGGTGAGCAGGGCACACGCTCAGGACGGGTTTGGCCAGGAAGCCCCAAGCAGCTGTCCCAGTCCTCGGGCTGGGGCCGTAGGCTTGAGCCCTTCCCCGTGCCTCCCTCCATCGTTCCTCATTGTCTTGTTCCCCCACGCTCGCAGCAAATCCACAACATCAGACAACATTCCAGCACGGGGCCACCGCCGCTCCTCCTGGCTCCCCGGGCATCTGTGCCCAGTGTGCAAATCCAAGGGCAGAGGATCATCCAGCAGGGCCTTATCCGGGTCGCCAACGTCCCCAACACAAGTCTGCTCGTCAATATCCCACAGGTGAGGGCTGTGTTGTGCCAGCGTGGGGAGTGTGCTTTGCAGCTGCCCCCCAAAAGACCCACAGTCCTAGGGCACAGTGGGGTGGTGCAACATGACCTGCCTGCTCCCTGAGAGTCCGTTGAGGCCTCGGACACCCTTGTGGGGTTTGAACTTGAGCTTTTCAGGGCCTGTGGGGCATGCAGGACACGGGCAGCGGCCCTGTGTTCAGCTCTGTCTCACGGTAGAGGTGGAGAGCTGCTGAGAGAGTGAGGGGTGCAGATGTGAGCTGAGACGGGGGGCTGAGGGTTGGGGGATAGATGAGGCCAGGTGATGCCTCTGATGGGCCTGGAGACAGCTGGGGGGGGCACCAGACTCCCCACCCTCCCCACTGCAGGCACAAGCACGTGAGGAGAGTGTGTCTGCACATTCTTCTTAGCACCAGTACGTCTATTCTTAGCCACACATCCCTTCGCCTCTGGACAGAGCCTCCGAGATGGGATGGGTCTGCCCCACCCAGCAGAGCCGGGAAGATGGGGCTGGGGGTGGGCGGGCTGGAAGCAAGAGCCGCATTGACAGAGAAAATTACTGGGTCTGCAGGGACTCTTGCTGATGGGGGAATTAGTTTTTGTGCCTCCGGTGGCCTGGTGTGTCCTTGCCTGCCTCCCTGCCTGCCTCCTCCAGATAAGAGCGAGCTGGCAGGGCTCTGGGCAGTGTCCCTGCCTCTTCTAGGTGGGGTTCAAGCGCAGTCCTTCCACTACATGGTGTTCTGGCAAAGCAAAAGGTTGACCTATGCAGGCAGTTTATTTACCCCATAAACCTTGATCAGATAGATCCCTCCAGTGTGCCCAGACCCCGTTCCCAGCTCAGTGTGCCAAGAGGATGGGAAGCAGATGGAATGCGGGGGGCTCTGCTCCCAGAGGGGCTTGGAGCCCGAGAGGGAGATAGGGAAGAACTGGCTGGTCGGTCAGTGGGAGGGGTGGGGGGTGAGTGGCCAGGCCAGGGTGCTGCGATGGCGTCCTCTATGTTGGGGAATCTCGTCAGCTCTGGAGACCCTCTGTGGGGGGTGAGGGTTCTGGGAAAGCGTCCTGGTTTTCCTGAGCCCCGTGATGAATTGTGGGCAAGTTGTCAGATATGTGTATTTTCCTGGGGATGGTGTATGCAGCTTTCCTCAGATTCCAGAAGAGCTCCTAACCTTCCAGAGTTCAGGGCAGTGGTGAGGTGGGCTCCAGGTTTTGGGAGAGCGCTGGACAGTGTTGGGGCTGAGTGGACTGGAGCCAGAAGACAATAGAGTGTTGACCACTGGGGTGCGGATGAAAGTAATGAAGTAGTGTGGGCGCAGCAAGGGTTGAGAGGGGCAGTTACAGGCGCTGTTCTCTCCTGCAAGCCCTGTGAGGACACATGAGCTGACTAAAACGTTACTGTCTTCAGATAAGCACACACAAAGTGTTTGCAAGGGAAATGCCCCGATGCGCCCTGAGCCACTGTCCTACTCCCGCGAAGAAGGAGGGCCAAGAGGGTCCCAGAGACAGGACAGGGGTCGTGCTGCCTGGGTGGGGTCGAGAGGCCGTCACCAACGGGGTGCCCACAGTCCTGGTTATGGTGATGGCTTCATGGGTGTCCTCCTGTGGCACAATGCAGGGAATTACAGATTTTAAATGTGTGCAGTTGGGTGGATATGAGCTAAGCCTCAACAAGCGTGTGCATGAGATTGGTCACCTCACAGAGTGAACTGCTTAACGCCACTCGGCCTGCTGCTCACGCATCAGGCAGCTGGGAGTTTCTATCTGAAGGACTTGATAGTGCAACTAATGGTGCTGACCTGGGCTCTGGGTGCAGCAGGGGGGCTGCCTCAGGGCAGGGCACCCCCAGCACCCTGACCAGGTTGTTATCTCCCGAAAGCCCTCCCCAGCCTCGCTGAAAGGGACGACAGCCACCTCTGCTCAGGCCAACTCCACCCCCACCAGCGTGTCCTCTGTGGTCACGTCTGCTGATTCTCCAGCCAGCCGACAGGCAGCTGCCAAGCTCGCGCTGCGCAAACAGCTGGAGAAGACGCTGCTAGAAATCCCCCCGCCCAAGCCCCCCGCCCCAGAGATGAACTTCCTGCCCAGTGCTGCCAACAACGAATTCATCTACCTGGTTGGCCTGGAGGAGGTGGTACAGAACTTGCTGGAGACGCAAGGTAAGTGGGCCCTGGGCTGTTTTCATCGCTTGCCACTGAAGTTCCTGCTATTACATAGGGTTGTTTTCAATGCACAGCACATGTTGGGGCACCTGTCGGTGTACCCAGGGCTGTCCTGATGGTCGGATACTACAGATGATGTATTGTCATCAGTTCTGTTTGCTGTGACGTTTGATGACTTCTTAAATACATTGCAGGCACCTTTCCTGTTAGGACCTCCTGCAAGCCAGGCCCTGGTGAAGCCCAGGGTCCCACGTGTGTGTTCCCAGGGGATGAGCAGTGGCCCTGTGATGTTGGTGTGCCATGGGGTGGGTGGGTGGGGGGGCGGTGAGGAGGAATGCCTGTGGGAGGCGGACATGACAGGCTTTGCTTTCAGGCAGGAAATCGTCACGGAGGTGGGACTTGCCAGAGCCTCGAGTGCTTAGAGCCCCCAACGTGGGAGAGGGACGCCTGAGTCAGACTCACTCAATCCCGCTCCTTGAAAGCAGTTTAGAAAGTGCACCTGCATTTTAGGAATAAAAGGACATAAGCAGGATAGTGACCAAAAACAATATTAGAAACAGAGGTGGAGGCCATGCTGGCCCTTAGGGAGCTTCTACCAGATGCTGAACCGGGGACGTGTGTGCACTAAGATGGAGCTGGTGACTTGAATTGGGCAACCAGCCTGAACCCTCTTCCTGTGTGATCTCAGAGCTGAGGGGGAAGGGGAGGCAGAGCTGTACCTGGTCCAGAGGAGCAGGGGAAAGGCTGATGGGCTCTGTCAGTCATGCTGCCTTGAGGCCCCACAGGGCCAAGAGCCGGGCCCGGCAGAAGGCAGTGCAGGCTCTGGCACGGCCTGGTGTGTCTGGCTCTCTATGGTGCCTCCTGTATGGTGAGGTGACGCTGTTGGCAAAAGAGCTGTTGCAAGGCCAGTACAGAGAGGACGGGCGGGAGGCTGAGTCAGGATTCGGTGGCTCCTGGTCCTACACTGCGCATGGGCATGGCAGTCAGAGGAGCCGAGCTGGGAGATAATACCAGGGTTGCCCGGCCCACAGCATTTCCAAAACTCCATGAGGCCAGCCCAGTGTCCATACAGTTGGCGCCCATTACGTTTTTGTGGAAAGGACAGACGACGTCAACTGGGGCTTTGGTTTCCTGATGCCCGCTGGGCCACGTGGCCCAGGGCACGGTTCCTGCTCTGTCCCACATCCCACCTGGGGGTGGTGGGGGCTCTGACTCGCATCATGTTCCTTTGACATGAGCCCACCGGTCTCCCCCTGCAGCGGGCAGGATGTCGGCGGCTGTCGTGCTGTCCCGTGAGCCCTACATGTGTGCACAGTGCAAGACGGACTTCACGTGCCGCTGGCGGGAGGAGAAGGGCGGTGCCATCATGTGTGAGAACTGCATGGCGTCCAACCAAAAGAAGGCACTCAAAGTGGAGCACACGAGCCGGCTGAAGGCTGCCTTCGTGAAGGCTCTGCAGCAGGAGCAAGAGATCGAGCAGCGCCTCCTGCAGCAGGGCACGGCTCCTGTGCAGGCCAAGGCCGAGCCCACCAGCGCCACGCACCCTGCACTGAAGCAGGTGAGTCCTCCTCTGGGAGCCAGAGCCGCCGACCCAAGGCCTGGGAGCCAGCAGGGGCCTTGCCCACCAGGAGAGGGGCCGGTTCCCCGGCAGGGCTTTGGGAGCAGACAGGATGTGCTGGCGTTCTGTCCCACACAAGGCAAGCATCTGCCTGATGGGTAACTGTGCGTCTAAATTGCATTTAATGGTGCTGTTTGATGGTGAAAATACTAATTTGCAGTCTCTTCAGATTTTGGAGCTTTCACGTGCAGTGTGCCGGCCGACAAGTACTTCTTGTCTAAAAGGACTTTTCTGAAAGCCACATTGAGATACAAAAGGGGCGTTTGGAAGAAATGTTCTAGCTAAATTAAGGAGAGAAGCAAGTTTGAAATTGTTTTTTTTTTTGGCTACTTTTTTTTTAATGCTCTATTTTCCAACCCCTATAGACCCAAAGCTCCCCGTTGGCAGTTTTTTGTACCCTTGGAAAACATTTGTAATTCACTAATGACATCTTCTCAAAGGTCCCTACGTAGTGAGAGGCCATACTGCCCTCAGGAAACAGCCTGTCCTGTGGGGAAAGGCCTTGTGTGGCCACAGCTGCTGCCCTTTAGTCACTCTAGGCACCCGGGGCCGTCCTGTGGACAGTGCTGACCTTGATTTCAACCCCCGTTTGTGTAGGTCATAAAACCGCGGCGTAAGTTGGCGTTCCGCTCAGGAGAGGCCCGCGACTGGAGTAACGGGGCCGTGCTACAGGTCAGAACTGCAGTGCTGGGAGCCCCCCACCGCACCCCAGACCGCGACCACGGCAGCTGCCTGTCTCTCTCTCTCTCTCTCTCTCTCTCTCCTTCCCCGCCCCCTCAGTATAACTTACCTGGTCTCCTGATTTTGGACTTTAGAGACCCCATGTGGGTGGGAAGAGGTCGGCCAGAGCAAGGAGAGGCTGCACTGAGCGTCTCGCCCTTTGCCCCCACCTTCCCCACCTGAGCCGTTACACCCTCTCTCTACTGTAGGCCTCCAGCCAGCTGTCCCGGGGCTCGGCCGCAACACCCCGAGGTGTCCTGCACACGTTCAGCCAGTCCCCCAAACTGCAGAATGCAGCCTCAGCCACAGCCCTCGTCAGCAGGACCGGCAGACATTCCGAGAGAGCCGTGAGCGCCGGCAAGGGCAATGCCACCTCCAACTGGAAGAAGGCACCCCTGAGTACAGGTGGGCGGCCCCCAGGGGGCTCAAAGGAGGGGCCTTGCCATGGTCAGCTCCATCCCTTCCTTCCTTATGTTTAACAAAGACATATGTACACACGGGAAAGGACAGTGGCACAAAGGGCCCTGAACCCCCGACCTGTTTCCTGAGAGCAGCTGCCTCTGACTCTTCAACTGAATCTTTTTTGTTCGCTGTTACATAGGACGCCCTGAACAGGTGGCAGCCCTCGCTCTGTACCCAAACAGCCCTTGACACGAAATCTGGGGCGGACCTGGTTCAGGCACTGTCACCTCCTGCCTCCTTCCTACAATGGAGAACACCTGTTTTTACTGTTAGGTTGTGCCTTTCCTGCTGCACTAACTTTATTTCCTGCTCCCCCAGACTGTGTCCTTTATTCCCTGCTCTGTGGGACACTCTCTTCCCACCTTGTAGCTTGGGGACATCAGGTGGTACAAAGTGCAAAAGGAGAACAAGAATGCAAGGGGGAGGAGGCGGACCCTGGGGCTGAGGGAGGGTTTTAACTGAGGAGCTGGCAGAGGCCCCTGAGGAGACAGCATTTGAGGAATGATCCAGGGGATATGAAGACCCTCGGGTGGGTTTTTTCAGTCTCCTGCAGCCCCACCTCTGGCTCATCCTGGTTTTTATTTTATTAAATTTAGTTTTTTAATGAAATTTATTGAGGTAACATTGGTTAGTAAGAGTTTCAAGTATACAGCATTATAATATGTCTATGTTTTATAATTTATTATTTATGTGCTGGCATTAAGAGGAAAGTTCAGTATTTCTTGTGTCCATCAAAACGGGAAAATGAAAGGTAGGCACAAAAGACCGAGTGAAGGAGGTGGGTGAGAGTGCCAGCTGCACCCCTCTAGGAAGAAAAGGGGCCCTAGTCAGAGGGGGGCCCTAGTCAGACCTCGGAAAGCTGTGCTGTCTGTGCAAACGAAACACAGGAGCTGTTGTGCACGAAGCTGACCACGGGTTAGAGACATGCCCGAGTCTCGGCCTCCCGCAGGAGAGGAGCTCAGGACAGGGAGGCTGTCTGTCCGACCACGGAAGAATTGGGGCCACCTGGAGAGCAGAGCGCGTTTGTAACCAAACCAGGCAGAGATGCTTTTGCTCATCCTGTTTAAGATACAGCTAAGAACTCACATGCTGCTTGGAAATTCCTCTGTGGGGAATTGGAAAGCATGTGAAATAAGTGGGAAAAGGGAAGTGTAAACGTGCATGTGTATGTACTTACAGCAACCGAGGGAAAACTGCACACTTCAGGGCAGTGTTTGAAAGGGAATGTGAAGGAATAACTAGTTGCTGTGTTCAGTGGTTGGATTAGTGGTACACGTGCCAAGGCTGAGAAGCTGCATTTCCCAGGAGAGTTGTGCCCGCTCTCCGACTCACCCTGGTTTTCTGGCCGGTGCTGTCCCGGTGGCAGGGACGCCTCGGATACACGGGCGGTGCCCTGGTGCATTTGACCTCAGGTCTGTTCACCTCCACCAGAAATACTCTGGGGTAATGCAGTGACGGGGGGCCCTGCTGTCACTGGGGGTCCAGGGCAGTCCTTAGGCCTGGCCAGCCAGTCACCTAAGTGTGGTGGGGGAGGGGTGGTTCCTTTATTTTCCAATTATAAACACGATGCTTGTTCATAACTCAAGTGCCTTTAGAGGACACAAAAGAAAAGATGATGACAATGGCTGGTACTTTTGACCACAAAAGAACAAATGCAGCACTTAGGGTCTTTCCTCAGTCTCCCTCTTGACTCGCGTGTAATGTAAACGAGTGGCCTACAGAGGTACCATGTGTGTTTGCCGTTCCGTGTCCCTCTGAATGTTTTAATGAGAGAACGTTGCCCTATCATTTTTAACAGCTGTGTAGGATTCTGCCCTATTGATCGCCCAGTTGCACAGTTCAGCTGTTTGTGATTTTCACTGTTGTAAACAGCACTGCACTGCACCCCTCCGTGGGCAGAGCTCTCTCTCGGGTAGCTGAGGGGTCCCTGTTTCCACGGCACAGGCTAGGAATATTGGAAAGGCACTTGAGTTATGTCTTCAAATCCCTTCAGCTCTGAGGCTGGAATTTTTGCCTCCCACACTCGGTTGACCTCACTGAGGCAGCGGCTCCTCCCCAGAGCCCCCCCAACCCCTGACCGGGGTCATTGCGGCATGTCCCTCTGTTCTGTTGCAGGCGGGGCCCTTGCGTTTGTCAGCCCCAGCTTGGCGGTGCACAAGACCTCCTCGGCCGTGGACCGCCAGCGGGAGTACCTCCTGGACATGATCCCGCCACGCTCCATCCCCCAGTCGGCCACGTGGAAATAGTGTGAGCCAGGCCCAGTGGAGAATAGGCTCCCTCCTCCCTCCCACCTGGCCCTCCACCCTCCACTCGGGAAGACACCCTGCTCCCCGAGAGAGCGAGCAAGCGTCGGCCACACTGCGGAAGCAAGAGCTCCATTCTTGGCTGCAGAGTCTCATCGCTGCAAAGTCTCGTCGCAGCTGGGAGGCCGATTCACAGGTGGACGAGGAGTATCACTGGGGGACCTTTCCCATGGGCTTTCCTCCTTTCCTTGCCTTTAGTTTGCCCAACACCAGCAGAAAAGCGGACTTCGGGAGTTGGATCTGCTCCCACCCTCTCCTTCAGCTTCCACAAGGTGCGCAGGCAGCCTGGATACTGTGACACACTCGGGCAAGACCGGCGCCCAGGGCTTCTGAAGTCGAGCGGAGCGTTCTGTTTTGTTTTTGCTTTTTCCCGTCTTAGCCTCCCAATCTTTGACTGCCTACCTTCACGGCAATCTCTAGGTTGACAGATTTTTTTTTTTTTTTAAATCACCTCACGATGATGGAGTTTAAAGTAAACCGTGCAGACCCAGAGGGTCCTGCCAAGCACAGCCCCCATGCTCCGGAGGGTGGGCTGCTGACCAACCGACCAGCCCTCGCCCGCTCCAGCAGAAGGCTTGTGCTGCTGCTTTTCCCGGAGACCCCGGTCCTCCCACACTTAGCAGAAGAACAAACTGCAACTCAGACCCAGCCAGAGCACCCAGGATCCTGGAAGCCACACCGCTGCCTACGGAGGAGGAGGGAGGAGAGAACCAGCAGCAGTGCCCGAGCCTGAGCGAAGGTGGAGGGGCAGGCTGTGGTGGTTTTTTTGTTGTTGTGGTTTATTTTATTAAATTTTTTCCTTTTCTTTTCCTACTTATTTTGATGGACAACATCCCAAGCTGCCCTGGCCTGTGTCAGGTGGGGAGGTGCCCCTGCCCTCCACAGACTTTAGGGTGTCTGTTTGGGTCTAGTTTAGAACCTTCCCTTAAAGCAGGGCCATGCTGCCGGCATTTGCCTTCAGACTTTTTTTTTTTTTTTTTTAACCTTTTTTAGAGTCTACAGAAATGTCTTACAAAGGATCAGGTCTGCTGTTAGTTGTGTTTCATTTCGGTTTCTCCCACTCCTTAAAAATCAGTTCTTGAGGAAAGGCAGAAGTTGTCCTGTGTGTGCTGTGCACGGGGCCGGCTCCATGCAGGCGCGAGGGCGCCCCATGTGTACACATACCTGTGTCAACGTGGAAAGGAGTCCGCCGCTCCCCACTTCAGCCCCAGCCCTGGTTTTCCTGTCCAAATTAAGTTAGGGACTTAATTTAAAACCCTTATTTTGTAGGGCCGCCTTCTTCAAACACACTGCTTCAACATTCTAATAAAGGCTCATTTAACCCCCTTTCTCATGTTGTGTGAATATCAGTGTTTAGAAAACATTTTTGACTTGCAGTAGAAGACTTAGGTTAGAAGACCTAGTTTTGCAAAACGTTCTAGGTTTCTGTTGTGTAAAACTCTAAAGTTCTCATTGATTTTTGTTTTGAGTAGGTGGGCTGAAGGAGGGAAGGGCAGGGAAGGGTTGCTTTCGTTACCAGATGCAGGGATTTGGGGGGAAAGAGGGAAATTGATATTAAGGAGTGGGGGGAAAGGGTGTGTTTTTACACCAAAAAAAATCAAGAGTATGCAAGCATTTCTATTGCTCACATTTTTCTGTGTGCCTGGCAAATAAATACCTGTCTTATGCTACCCTGAGCTGTTAGCCCTCTCTGTTCAGTGACGTGGGCCAGACTCCAAATCCTCAAACAAGGAGAACTCAGCCGGCCGCTTTGGCAGACAGACTTCAGTTCTATGCAGTCACGGAATTCGGTGTCTGAGCCGAACGTCAGCTCTGCCCTGGAGGAGCGTGCCAGGCTTGGTGGTTGTGCCCCAGCCAGGGGTGACTGGGTCTGTGACTTGAGGACCCCCATTGGCCCCCCATCCCCATCCAAACCTGGCTCATCACCACGCTCAGGAACCACCTCTCCTCGCCTCGCCTCGCTCTGCCTTCAGCCCCGCAGCGCAGGGCATATTCCCATCAGGGACAACTTCCTGTGATGGAAACGTAGCTTTTTTAAAAGGGGGCAAGAATATGAAAGGCTTTCATCTTTAGTTCATTCTACTGTCTCAGAACTCCTATCCCCCTTTTTCTTCAGTTTCTGCCTTTGCAGTGTAACTTCTATGATAAGCCCCAAATGGGTGGTTGTGCGCTGAACTTGAAGATGCTATAGGAAAGGCATTATTAAATACCTCTCTGGGTGTGGGGTTTGAATATAGTAAGAAAAGATATTACCATTAAGGGTGTTCTCCCAGCAGCAAAGTTCACCCCCTCAGAATTGGCCACAGTGCAGTCCTGGTCTCCCCCCAGGAGCGTCAGGGCCGAGAGGACCTGGTTTCCAGGAGCGGTGAGGATGTGGGAGCGCCCAGGCCCAATGGACAAATGGAATAGTCCCTAGTTACTGACATGAGTCCGACAGTAACTGGAAACTTGAAAATGTCAGCTGCTCTGTGGACTGGGGTGTGACGTTCACAAAGCTTATTCCTCCTGTTTTGATGCCACAGCATATTTGAATTGGCTAAGTGCATATTACAGGTATTACGTGTATCCCCTTGGGAGCTACCCAGGGCTCTGGCTGTCCTGCCCATGTCATGGGGACTGTGGTCCCCAGTATCCAAACTGATAGCGGGCCCACACCTTTGAACAAGGCTGAGAATGGCACTTCTCCAGGGGCCTCTGGTCCTGGTTGTCTTCAAGAAGAGCATGAAGCAAAAAGTTAGCCCTAATGTAGAGGGAATGAAAGAAGCGACTGAGTACAACCTTGCTGTGTGTCCCCAAGTCACTCTCCTGTGGATGGAGAGACGGGGAGGAGTTGTCTGTATAAGTAATAGAAACAAACATTCTCCTCACGGGTGTCAGTAATGGAAAAGGTGGTCCTTGTTGCTCTGCCATAGGGGTTTTTTTTTAATTTTTATTTTTTATGCCGACTTATGCTGCACATAACGTTTGCCTAAAGAACTTGGACTGCGCTTTTTTTAAATGACAGCTAAAGTTTTATAATTCTTAACAAAGAAAGTGTAATAAACAGTTACACTAGTGCAGGGTATTTGGGAGGTGGATTTTTTTTGGGGGGGAATCACTTGTATTTATTGTGACTAAATCTTTGATAATGTAAAACAAAAAAGTTGACCACCAATCCAGAATAGACGTTCCAATAAACAGGCTGGAATCAATGGTTATACATGGTGTCATGAGGAAGTTTTAGAACCTGAAGAACAATAAAGAAATGGACTATGTGTTGGCTGTATTTTTCTTTTGTCCCTTCAGCCCTGATTTCCCTGCGTTATTTCATCCCATTGCTGGGGCAGGTTGGAGGCTGGAAAGTGCCGCAGGGTGACCCTTGGTTAACGGGGGAGCAAAGGCTGAGACATCTGCTTGGGCTTCTTTCAAACTTCACTTGCCATGGGGAGGGAGTCTTTCACAACTGGGCCCCATGGCCTTGCCCCCAGGCCTCCATCTCCACCAAAACCTGGGGCTTTGTGGCTTGGGAGAGAGTGGTGAGTCCAGTGGATTTTGTCCCTTGGGCTGGCTCTTAGTTCCTTTCCAGCTTCCAGCCTGGAGTGATTGGTTTTTCCGAAGTGCTTTTCAGGCTTAGCTCCACACTGGGTGTCTGCTGCAGGACAGGATATTATAGGTGTGGGTTCTAAGTACAGATGGAGCCACCCAGCGAGGCCCTGAAATGTACAATTACTGGTGAAAGTTTTGTGGTTGACACTTTCAAATTTTACTCGTAATGTGAGAACTGATCACTGGTAATGTTACCACTGTTTTCCTAGGTGCTTTTGTTTTCTTGCTGGTTCTTTTTGTTGTTGAGACATCCTGACTGTGATGGTGGCGGGGGGTGGAGGGCTAACTGCTCTCCCCAATAGCCAGCTTGGTTTCACCTGGGCAGGCACAGAGCTGATGACAGAAATTAAACCCAAACCTATCCTGGTCTACCTGTAACACCCTGACTGGTGCCCCAAGCTGCAACTCGGACGGCGAGAAGCACACTTAACGCGGTGCTTTCTTGGCTCTGCACTCAACCTTCAAGTAAGTCTTTGTTGGATCAGCCACAGGCTCCTCAGCAGACAAGGGGTGAGTCTCAGTTCCTCCTGCTAACAAATGGGATACTCGCCCTGGTCCCTGAAACCTTGTTCCTTCTGAATGAAGCCATGTCTGTGTGGCCATGGAGCGAGAGGATACTTTGGCCCACTGCTCATACAGATTCATCAGTGAGGGACAGAAAAAGGCCTGTGCCATACCCCAGGCATTGGGAATGTACCTGTGACAAAGGCCAAGAGGGAACGGAATGATGGAGTAGGTGATCTTTTAGGCCGTATCTTGAATGAAAAGGAGAAAGTGTTGCTGGGAGTAGGAACAGCTGGTGAAAAGTCTCAGAGGTGTGCCCAAGCCTGGCAGGTCGAGGACAAGAAAAGCAGAGTGGCTGGACCACGGGAAACGGGTGAGAATGGGGGTTTTATTCTGAGTGCAGTGGGAGCCTTGAGAAGGCTTGAGGTACAGTCCTCCAGTGAGCCACAGCCCTTGCCAACAACCCCAAGGATGAATTCCTGCTCCCATTTTCCAGGTGTAGAGCCTGAGGTATGGTCCATGTCAGGAGATGCACCCTTCCAGTGTAAACCAGAAGGGTTGGGTTTTCTGTTGTAGATGTGAACCAGCCAGGATTGGAGGCAAGGTCCTCCCCCTCTTAGCCTCAGTTTCATCTGCAAAATGAGTGGGGTGGGGACACAGCCTATTTGAAGGGGGTGAAGGGAGAGCTGGCACCTAATCCCCAGGACACCTGAGAGCCATGGATGGTGAGTGAGCAGGGGTGGGGCAGGTCAGACTCGCTGAGCAGCCTCCTCAAGAGACTGGTCATGGGCCTCAGATGGAGGCAGGATTAAAGTTTAGGAGACGCTTCCCATACCAGTAACGTAGAAAGCCCGATCTTCCCCCAAGCTCTATGGGGTCTCCTCTACAGACATAACCCCTTTACCTCTTCACCTCTTCTCCATTCCAACCACAGGAGCTTCCCAGTCATTTCTCAAACACTGCCAGCTCCATCCTGTTTGGGAACTCGGGGAACACTTGCTGTTTCCAGTGGCTGATTCCTTTAGGGTTCAGCTCAAATATCTGCTTCAATCCCTCCTGGGTCAACCCCCACTCGGCATGTAGCACAAGGTAACTTAATTTTTTTTTTTTTTAATTCCCACGCAATTCTTTTCTACTTCACTTTTCACTTGCCACCTCCCTGAGGGCAGGGGTGGATCTAAGCCTTTGTTGAGTCCCAGAGCTTGGGAGGGCAGTTGTTCAATAAACGCAGGACTGGAAAGACGGGACTGAAAGAACCAGCTTGCTGGGTGGACTCACACCTCAGCTTTGACCTCCCTAGCCTCTTACCCTCACCAAGGAAGGGGCGCTCATGAGGAGAGCTGCCACCACCTCCCTACCCCACTTCAGCCATATCTGGGTTCAAATCGCAGCTGTGTCCTCGGGCAGGTGAAATCTGTGTGGGCCTCAATTTCCTCACCTCTAAACGCTCAGCTTATGTGGAGACATCCCCTGCCTCCCTCCATTCCATCCTTAAACACGAGAAGGGTGCTGAGTCCTTGTTCCCTAGACCAGCATCTCCATTCCCAGAATCATCACGACCCCAGGGAACGACCTCAAAGCCCCTTCGACTCTGCTTAGGCTGGGGGACCCAAAAGGTCCGGGTACGAAACCTCCCAACTCCCTTTTGAGAATTGGAGCAAAAACAAATCTTTCTCTAAAATGGAGCACCCGCGCCTGCTTTGCCTCGGGGAGCGAACCCCTCTCCCCTGCTCTGTAAAAGGGGGCCATCGCTAGAGCCAGGTGCGAGGAAGAGCGAGTTTATTGCAAATTACAAACGGGGCAGCTCCTGGAGCGCGCCATCCCCCCCAGCTGCAAGCGCGGCAGGCTGGCAACGGACACTCTTTGTGCTCCTGCCCTCGCCAGCAGCTCCTCCACGTAGGTAGCAGACACCCGCCGGGCAGTGGTCGCTCATTCCTCGCAGGCGCAATGCTTTTCTCTCCCCCTCGTCCAGCCCCCTCCCGGGGCCTTCTTGCGGGGAATCGAGAATACGCACGCGCCCTCCTGGCTCTCCGGATTGTGGAGGAACTAGATTCCAAACAGGGGCGACTGAGGCCCCCGCCGTCGAGGAAGAGGGGAAGGGAAAAGAACCCATGCGCACTGGCACGCGACGGCTTCGCGGGACTCTGGAAGCGCGCCTCTCGCGCGTGCGCAGTGCTCGGGGCGGTGGGAATGGAGGGAACCCCGGCTTTTAGCCGGAGTCCCCTAAGCGCAGCCAGCCGTTGCGCGCTACCTGGCCCGCCGAGGGCCTGGCCGATGGGCTGAACTGCAGCAACTCGGCGATCAGGGCCTTGCAGCGCTCGGACAGATCGAGGCCCTCAGGGTAGAGAACGCCGCGCTTCTGGCGCCGGGGTAGGCCGGCAATGTCTGAGTCGTCGAAGGGCATGCACCCGGTGACCATGACGTAGAGCACGACGCCCAAGCTCCACACGTCATACTTCTTGGGGTCGTAGGGGATGCCCAGGAGTACCTCGGGGGATGCGTAGGCAGCCGAGCCGCAGTAGGTGGTGCTCAGGTCGGGGTAGCCGTGTGCCTGGCGGCCAAAGCCGAAGTCCGTGAGCTTGACGCGGCGCTCGTCTGGGCTCAGCAGCACGTTTTCGCACTTGAGGTCGCGGTGCACCAGGTGGTGGTCATGCAGGTAACGCACAGCGCCGGCGATCTGTGCAAAGAGGTCGCGCGCCTGCCCCCCGGGGATGTGCCCGCTGCGTTGCACGGCCTGCAGCAGATCAGTGGCAGCCGCCTCCATCACGATGTACAGCTTCCCATTGCACACCTCAATGAACTCGAAGACGTGCACAATGTGCGGGTGCCGCACGCCCCGAAGGATGGAGAGCTCACGCGGCAGGAACTTGTTGACGAAGTCGGGCGGCGCGCGCCGCCTGTCCACCACCTTGATGGCCACTGTGCCTTTGTATTTCTTGGACGTGGCCACCTTCACCTTGGAGTAACTGCCCTCACCTATTGTGCGACCCAGCTTATAGCCGAGTTCGCTCAGGAGTTTGTCGCCCGACATGGTGGCGCCTGGGGCGCGCGGGGAGCAGGAGACGGCTGCTGTCGGGGGGCGGCCGGACTCCGATCTCGGGCCTAACCCATGGCGCTTGGCACCTGCACACCCGCACCCCCATGTGCCCACTCCCGGGTCCCCAACGCCGCGGTGCCTTTTATTGCCCAGGTAACAATTTCTGCCTTGTGAAGTGACCGCGGGCGTCACCCCGCCTCGGGGTGGGCTCCCCCGGACCCCGCCCCGCCGGAGTCCCCCAAGGCCCTACGGCTTTGTGACTCATAATCTCTCTAAATGGTCCAGTTCCCGATGAGAGGCCACTAGCAAGGGCTCTCAACCGCCACTGGGGAGCGGAATCCGTGCCTGGGATTGGGACGGCTCCTCGCGAGTAACAAATACAAGGAGTAGCCGCCCCACCAACTTCTTGTACCCAGTCCCGACCATGTGGAGCCCTGGGCTCCCGACTGGGAGAAAACGGGAAAGGGAGCTTAGCTCGGCGAACTGGCCCTCTCGGGATCTTGAAAGCCCTGAGCAATGCCCCAGAGAGAAGGTCAACGCGATGTCCTTTAGTGCAAGGACCCGGGCGACCCGACGGGCTCCAGGCGGCTACGCCCCGGCCGAGAGAAGAGTAAAGAAGGATTCCTCGGTCGCAGCCGGGCCCCGCAGCACTAGCTGGTGTAGGGTCGCTACACCAGCGCCCTCGGTTCCCTGGCCCAGCCCCAACACAAGCGCGACAGTTTCCGCCACACTCATAGTGGCGGCGGCGGCTGCCGGCTACGTCACTTCCGTCCGCGGCCGGAGGTGCAAGTCCCTACGAATATGGCGGCGTCGAAGGTGAAGCAGGACATGCCCCCTCCGGGGGGCTACGGCCCCATAGATTACAAGCGCAACCTTCCGCGTCGGGGAGTGTCGGGTCAGTGTCCGCCTGCGCCGGGGTGTCAGGATCTGGGCCTTCGGGGCGCCGCGGCAGGGGCGGGACGCTGGGGAGGCTAGCGGGCCTCAGTTTACCTGCGGTGTGACGAGAGGCGGAGCTTGGGGATCCCAGATAGCTTCAGTGGTAACAATAACGGTAACTGCTGTAACCTGTGGAGCGATTACTGAGCCCTTTATTTCCTCGTAAGAGCCCAGGAGTCGGTCCTGTTAATGATTCCCATTTCACGGTAGGTTGACCTGAGCTTAGTCTAGCCTGCGCCCGTCGCCCCCGGCCCTCCGCCACGCTTCGGTTTCACAGGTGGGGCAACTGACCTCTCCCGCCTGGAACACCCAGAGCGAAGCTGGGGCCAAAACTCGGAACACCGAGGGAATTTAAAAGATGTTCTGTGCGGGGTTCCTCGCTGGTGGCCCCCACCTGCAGGATGTTCAGGAATATGTGTTCTTCACGTTTTCAAATGTTCTAAGTAACTTTTAAAAATTTGGTGTTAGATTCATCACAGAACAATGTAAGAGAGAAAGTAAAAGGCGCCCATACTCTGCACCCAGGGTTACCGGAGAAATACAAAGAAATGTAAAAAAATTTAAGGGTGAATAGATTTGCTGTAGATCATCAGACTTTACATTTAAATTTACTTTGCATGTTATACAAATCCTGCCTTAATTAAAAATTAATGGGCATGGTAAAAAAAAAAAGTGTAATAATTCAGACAGTAGAAAAGTTAATGTCAAGTGAAAACTCATCCTCCCCCTCCCCTTCTTGGCTTTTTTGTATCCCAGAACAGAGGATGACAAACTTTTTCTGTAAGGGCCAGATAAATATTTTATGCTTTGCTGGCCAGGTGGTCTTTGTCGACTGCTGCTGCTTTTTATAAACTGTTTATAAGACCTAAAAGTGTTCATACAAAAACAGGTTATAGGCTAGATTTGGCACCACATGGGGCCACTCTACTCGTCCTAGAGAAGATTGAATGAATATAATGTAATCTGAGTCTCTTCGTTTCTTTTCTGAAGGTATAACTTAACACCCAGGTCCGTGCACCCCTCGAGTGTGCTGCATGATGTCTGTTTACACATAGACTCCTGTGTGACCTCTATCCAGACCAGGCTGCGGAGGGATTACAGCCATCAGGCCTCCCTGGGCTCCCCCCAGTCAGCGTCTCTCTTTTTTAAGTCACAAACATACCTTTTATCACAGTCCTCTTCCTGTTCATGACACAGTTGTGTCTCCCATGGGCTTTCAATACCACTCCCTGGGGTTGGGTCTCCTAATCATACCCTTTTACACCTACTTTCACTGTAACACATACAAACCCACCCCAGTCTTTCTTGGCTGCACAGGGGTGAGGAAGATACACTTTTGGTGGTATGGTCTTTGTTTATATATGCTCATTCATTCAGTAACTAGTTGTGGAGTGTGCAGTGGCTGTAGGCCCCATCTCAAGGAGTTCACTGTTTAGCTGAGGAGACAGACACATCACGCCAGAATTTCCTGCTGTGGCGAGTAGTGGGGCCTGCTTTAGCCGGTGTGGGCCAAAGGTACCTCTCTGAGGAGGAGTCCCCCAGGAGGAGGGAAGAGCAAGTGCAAGGCCCTGTGCTCCAGCCTGCGCCCTGCCCTCATCTTCTGTCCTCCTGGCCCTCCAGCCTTGCCTCTTTTGAGCCGTGGTCTACAGCGCCCCTCTCTCCCTTAGTCCTACCGTCCCCTGTTCTTGTCAAGGCACTGTGGCCCCACACCTGGCACCAGCTGCCCTTTGCTTTCCCCGGACCACTCACCACTAGCGTCCTAGAAAGTGACAAGCTGGCTCAGGCTGCCTTTAATCCAAGCTACGCCCAAAGTGACTGCTGTCCCCACCTCTCATCTCTCACACCCAGCTCCTCTCTGTACTCCCTCCTGTGCCTAGTGTGTGGCCTTTTTTTTTCTTGTGTCTTTAATATATTTATTGGGATTCCGTACCGTACAATTCACCCATTTCGTGTGTACTAATCACTGATTTTTAGTTTATTTGCAGTTGTGCAACTCACCATGATCTAAATTTATAACTTTCATCGCCCCCAAAAGAAACCCCCTACCTATCAGCAGTCACTTCTCGTTCTCCTCCCAGCCCCTGACAACCGCTAATCTGCTTTATGTCTCTGGATTTGCCTCTTTTGGACTTTTCATATAAATGGAATCATTCACAATGTGTCCTTTTTTGCTGATTTCTTTCAGCATGATGTTTTTAATGTTCATGTAGTGTGTCAGTGCTTCATTCCTTTTTTTCATCTTTGAAAACATCTTTTTTTTTTTACCATTTTATACGCTTTTTAAAATATATTTTTTAAAATTGTGGTTGACAGTGCTTCATTCCTTTTCATGGCTGAATAATAGTCTTGTATGGATGGACCACATTTTGTGTATCCATTTACCACTTGATGGACATTTGAGTTGTTTCTACCCTTTCGGCTGTTGTGAACAGTGTTGCTATGAACACAGGTGTGCACGTGTATATGTGGCATATGTTTCATTTCTTTTTAGGTGAAATTTCACCTAGGAGTATAATTGCTGGGTCACAGTAACTCCATGGTAAATATGGTAACTCCACAAATAACATTTTGAGGAGCTGCCAAACTGTTTTCCAAATTGGCTGTACTCTTTTATGTTGCCCCCTGCAATGGATAGGAGTTCCAGTTTCTCCACATCTGAACAGTACTAATTATTTTAATTATTTTCCTTTTTTTTTTTGAGTCTTGCCATCCTCGGAGGGTATGAGGTGGTATCTCATTGTGGTTTTGATTTGCATTTCTTTGGTGATTAATGGTGTTGAGCATCTTTTCATGTGTTTATTGGCCATTTGTGCAGCTTCCTTGGAGAAATGACTATTCAAATCCTTTACACGTTTTTAAATTGGATTTATCTTTTTACTGAGTTTTGATAGTTCTTTACATATTATAGATACCAAATCTCTTATCAGATACATGATTTGCAAGTACTTTCTCCCTTTCTCCCATAGGCGGTCTTTTCAGCTCGTCAATGCTTTTTTTTTGTAGCAAAAAAAGTTTTTAATTTCAGTGAAGTCCAATTCGTCTATTTTTTTTTCTTTTGTTTCTTGTGCTTCTGGTGTCTCGTAAGAAACCCTTGCCTCATCCAAGGTCACCGAGACTGACTCCTCTGTTTTCTAAGAGTTTTATAGTTTTAGCTCTTACGTTAAGATAAGATCCATTTGGAGTTAATTTTTGTGGATGGTGAAGGAAGGAGCACATTTCATTATTTTGCATGTGGCTATCAAGTTGTCTAATTTGCTGAAAAGACTATTCTTTCCCTATTGAATTGTCTTGGCACCCTTGTCCAAAATCAATTGACCATAAATGTGAGGGTTTATTTCTGGACTCAGCTCTGTTCCATCGATGTCCATGTCCATCCTTATACCAGAGCCACGCTGCCTGGTACACACAGCTGCGTGACACGTTTTGAAATCGTGAAGTACAAGTCTTCCAACTTTGTTCTTCTTTTTCAGAATGGTTTTGGCTGTTCTGGTCCCTTGCATTTCCATATGAATTTCACGATCTGCTTGTCAATTTCTGTGGGCCTGTGGGGGGAAGGTTGGGTTTTTGATGGGGGGAGGGGATGGTTGGGATTCTGATGGGAACTGCTTTGAATGTAACTAAATTTGTAGAGTGCTGCCATTTGAACAATGTTAGGTTCTGATCCGTGAACACGGGATGCATTTCCATTTATTTAGGTCTTCTTTAGGCACGGCCTGCACACCCTTCCGGCATGCCCCTCGGCCTTCCCCACCGTATTGGCAGCTCCAGAGAGACCTGGGGTCCCACCCTCGAAGCCGTCAGTGAGGAAGAGATGAGTTAGAACCACACCATTGTAAAGGCCGCCTTAGTCCTGGATTTATCTCACAGATGGGCCCATACTTGGGTGCTTGGTGTAAGGGCATGGGGCTTTGACAAAGAGCCCAGATCTGTCCTCCTCAGAAGAGGAGGCCCCTGGGCCTCTGTGCAGCTATTGAAAAGAATGAGGCCGCTCTGCTGAAATGCCCAGCACAAGTAGCCAGTAGTTGAATGTGCCCGGAGGGCTCCTGCCTCTCAGCACAGGAACCAGGGTGCCCTCGCTGACTTGGACCCATAATGGGGAACTGTCTTACCCTACGCGGTGGTTTTTAACTGGTTGATCTAAAAGGGGAAAAATGGAGCTAATGTCTCATTTATCTCCAGGTCCAGGAGAGGTGTGTGATGAGCTCTGTGCAGGAGCCAAGCTGAAGAAGAAAGAGCCCCCACTTTGTCCCCCCACAAGACCCAGGGAGTGGCCTTACCCACCATTTATAGGTCCTTTACTGGGTATTAACTGGATTTTGACCTGGCTGAGTGTGTCCATTTGTCACAGCAACCACGAGGGCTGGCCAAAGAAGAGATGAGGCTCGAAAGATGAGGGGGTGCAGGGCGAACCAGGCCCCAGGTGACCGGGCCTCCCTGAAGACTCCATGAGGCCCACAGTCTGTCAGTCAGGATTACAGCTTGAATGCCCACTGGTGCTCAGTAAATATTCATGACAGCCTGTCCCCTGGAGTCTGGGCATGGGGGATTGACCCTGCTGGGCCTGGAGCAGCAGCACCCCAGGAGCCCAGGAGGTAGTAGGCAGCCCCTGCAGGGCACTGCGTGCTTCTGGCAGCCCCATCCAGCCCCCTGTGGGCAGCATGCAGGGAGGTGGCCCAGGTAGCCAGGAGCCCCCATGGAGCTGGGACCCAGCCATGGACACCAAACTTCCTCTGGGGACTGGCCAACTGACTGGGAACCAAACTTCTAGAAGATGGTGGAGCCGAGGCCACCCAGCCGTAAACATCTAGACCCATGGGCCCTTCTGCAGTCCCTGCCCTGCCTCTACCTTCCAGAAAACCCAGCATAGGGGCACAGCCTTGCCTGTAAGAGAGAAGCTGAGGCAGCCTGATGTCCCCTGCCCACAGAGTGGGTGACCGTGATAGAAAGTGTTCTGTAGCTGCGGAGAAGAGAAGGGGTGGTGGACATTCCCCAGAGACCAAAAAAAGAAAAAGTCTGAAGAAATGTGAGCCATCTCTGGGAAGGGGTCACGGGCTCTCACCTTCTCCCTCGTCCATATTTGTGGAATATTTTTGCACAGTGAGTGGATTATGCTTCACAAGAAGAAATGACAAGGGTGGCCTGTCCCTTCTGCGGGTGCTGAGCTGGTGCTTCTCTGTCCACAGGCTACAGCATGTTCGCCGTTGGCATTGGGACCTTGCTCTTCGGGTACTGGAGCATAGCGAAGTGGAACCGCGAGCGCAGGTGAGGGTGGGCCCATGCCTTTGGACTTTGGGTACATCAGGGCCCCTGGTCAACCCCCAGGCCTTGGCGACCCAGCAGGTCTGTTTCTGGGCTGTACCACTGAGAATTAACTAGTAAGCAAGGAGCTTGCCTCCAGGTGTTACCCAGGCACCCCTCGGCCTCTGCTGCTGGCGACAGGAGGGTCCAGGTTAGGATAGCTCGTAGGGTGGAGGTAGAGGGGCAGGCCTGGGACAGGTTCTCATAGCAGGTTTTTGTCCAGGTGACCAGGCCATGATGCTCTAAGGGCTCCGAAAGCAGATCGTGCAAGGCAAGGGCCCGCCGTGCAGGGCTGGAGGAGCCACGGCCTGCGGGGGTCTCGGCTCCGACTGCAGCTGCTCGTGAGCTCGCCTGACGCCCTGCCAGCTGACTCTTCCTCACGGGGCCCCCCTGGCTGGGCCTCTGCACCCTGTCCCCCCTGTGTCATGTGTCCTTAGCGCCCCCCCATGAAGCCAGGAATCCCTGAGGTTGGTGCTGGAGAAGGCCC
This sequence comes from Rhinolophus ferrumequinum, assembly GCF_004115265.2. Taxonomy (NCBI): domain Eukaryota; kingdom Metazoa; phylum Chordata; class Mammalia; order Chiroptera; family Rhinolophidae; genus Rhinolophus; species Rhinolophus ferrumequinum. The sequence continues at coordinate 51,905,962 of NC_046301.1, forward strand.
AGCTCATGGAGGGTGCCCCCCATTGTTGAATGAAGTAAGGGTGCTCTGTGCTAGGGTCCCCACACTGGACAGGCGAGACCAGGCGCAGACTCCCAGGGGGACATGGTAGTGACTGCACTGTGTGGCTGTGGTGAGGGCAGCAGCCTGAGGAATGGGGCAGGGGGACAGGGGCAGAAGTGCATTTGCCCCTTCCCTGTGCCTTTGTAAGATTCCTGGTAATGAGCGGACAGGGTCGGAGCCACTCCCTGGGCCCATCCAGCTCCACTCCCCCCACCCCTCAGCACAGACAGGGCTGGTGGCTTGGAAGACGCTGAAAAGCCGGGAGAAGAAAGGAGCCGCCTGCCTGGGGCTCACACCCGAGGTTATTTTGAGATGAAGGGGACGTGGTTTTGTAAGGCCTAGAGCCCCGTGATGAATGCCCCCCTCCCCCCTTTACTGCAATTATCCCAGGCTAATTTTAGGATTAAAAAAAGGATTTTAACTGAAAAGAAAGTGTGAAGCCAGCAGTCTTGTGGACCAACGCCTGCGCCAGCTGGGCCCCCCCATCTTGGGCTTCTGGTGGGCAGAGCCCACCCTGCCCCACTTGCTTGCCTCTTCCCCCAACCCCCTTCCCCATGCAGCACCCTGAATGTCAAGGGTCTGCCTTGCCTGCCCTCCCCCCACCCTCCCACCCTGATCTGATCCCAGTGTTGGTTTTGGGGTGTCACAGGCGCCTGCAGATCGAGGACTTGGAGGCTCGTATCGCGCTGATGCCGCTGTTGCAGGCAGAGAAGGACCGGAGGTGGGGCCGCCACGGCCAGGGTCAGGAGGGCACAGGCCTCAGTGTCCCAGCCTGCAGCGCGGGACACAGCCAGCACACAGATGGAGACTGACAGCTGCGTCTTGCACACACATGGGACTGCCGTCAGTCCTTTAAGAGGGCCCTAGACTTGACTTAATTAATGTGGAGAGCAAAGGGGGAAGACAGGAAGGCTTCCTGCAAGAGGGGGTGTTGGGACTGGAGCAGGAGGATAGTAAGAGTTTGCCAGGGAGAGGGAATGAAGAAAAGAGGGGTCAGTGTGTGCAGGTTCCTCCATCTCTTGGCAGAAGATGATGGAGATGCGGGATTGGGAGGGTTCTGGCAGGTACATTAGGCAGGGGCCCCTTGGGGTGCTCAGGCCCCCCCCCCACTTCCTCCTCTGTCCTTGCAGGATCCTGCAGCTACTTCGGGAGAACCTGGAGGAAGAAGCCATCATCATGAAGGATGTGCCTGACTGGAAGGTGGGTCCCTGGCAGGCAGGGCAGGGGTCTAAGCCACTGCAGCAGTGGCCTGGGAAACCTGGGCTGAAAGGGGTAGTGGGTGATAGGGGAAGGCAGAAGCTTCGTACACAGTGGCCAGCAGGCTGTGTGGGACCGAGGAGGCAGCTGCACCCCAGCCTATACCCGCTGTCCCTGCAGGTGGGTGAATCTGTGTTCCACACGACGCGCTGGGTGACCCCCATGATGGGCGAGCTCTATGGACTGCGCACGAATGAGGAGATCATCAATGCCACCTATGGCTTCATCTGGTACACGTAGAGCCGCCCCGCAGCCGCGGAGCCTCTCCCCTCCCCACACGAGAATAAAAGCTCCGGACACCTGCCCGCCTGTGTGCCCGCCTGTGTGCCGGGGACTGAGTGATTGGCGGAGGAGGGGCGCTACTGGGTCACACGTGGTGTGGGGACACGGGGACTGGACCTGGTGGTTCTGTGGAAAACACCAAACAAGATGGCCTCAAAAACACCCAGAGGCAGCCCCTGGATCCACTACCAGCCTCGACTCCCAAACATGCCTGGACTCCTACCTCTTTTGAAATCATGTTTGCTCTGCAGCCCCCCACTCCAGGCTGGGGGCTTCACCTGGGCACAGCGTGGTGGGGTAGGGACCTGGAGAGGAGTGCACGGTGGTGGCAGGGGTGGGTCCCCTTAATCCCATAGCAGGGGTGACTGACCCATCGCTGCCCTTCCAAACTTCGTTCGCTGCCAGTATCAGCACGCCTTGGCTCCCCTCCATCCCCGCAGCAGCTCCGTTCCTGCCATGAAAAGGTTAAGTCCGCTTGCTCCCCCCCTACCAATGGCTGCGTGTACCACCTTCGCAGCGCCTCCTGAATGGCGAGCACGCAGGGTGGGCGGGGAGGGGACGGGCCTGCATGGATTGCTCTTAAAAGGAGTCGGCGGCAGTCGTACTGCGCTTCCGCTCCGGCTCGCCTCGAATCATGAGCAGCGCGGCTGGCAGGGACCTGGCCGAGGCGCCTGAGGAGCGGCATTTCCTCAGGTCAGCCGGGGACTGAGAGGCAGGGAGCCAGCTGGGGACCCGGAGGTGGGGGCATGGCTGGGAGGGGACCCACGGAATCCGAGGCCCACCGGGCATTTCGCTGGAGAGGCAGCCTGCCAGCTGCCCATGCCTCCAAACTGCGTTGCCCGGGAAACTGCATCTCCGACAGGCCCGCCCCTCATGGATTATTCATGAGCACGGCTACTCGCCCTCATCACCCCTTACCCGGACCAGGGTCCACCTCCCCTTTCCACGTCCAGGGACTGGAGCCCCCATCCCTCCTGCATCTGAACTCTTACTCTCAGCTCCTCCAACTCACAGACCCCCCTTGATGGTCCACCTGCTGCTATCACCTAGTCCAGAGAGGGAAACAGGCCTGGGGAGGGGAACCACTGCCTGAGCTAGGGCTAGGCTGGTTCTTGAACACGAGCTACTTGCCAGTGGATTGGTAAATTTGGGGTCGATCTGGCAGCTGTGGCTGTCTCCCACCTTGTCCTAAATCATCTTGTGTGATATGGGACCCCAAGCAGGGCTGTGGGTCTGTGTGTGTGTGGAGGGGACCTCACTGGAAACCATATTCATCCAACAGCCCCTTGTCCCGTCACTTCTGTCCACTGTCTAATTAGCGCCTTTTCTCAGGGCAGATATTGTCCAGTGACTGGCTGGTGTCCAGATTCAGCCTAAACACCCAGGACATCCAGAAGAATGTTCTAGAAGCTGGAACTATGACTTCATCTGGGATAGGGGCCAGTTGTGTGGGGTCTCAAACACCAACTGAAAAGTGATGGGGCTCTAGGGGTGGGTAGGAGTGGAACACTGAATTTGGGGGGGGGGTCGAGGCAATGAGGTTGGAGACTGAGGGGCATATAGGTGTGATGAGGGCTTTGAATATTCTCTGACTACTGGGGAGCTTTAAGAAGGTTTGTGACGGGCTGCTGCGATCTGGTGTTCAAGTTTTCAAAGCTCCCTCTGCTCGTGTTGTGGGTGTGTGTGTGTGGAGCAGGGCATAGACTGCTGGAGGCAGTGAGATGAGCAGTGATGGAGGGCTGCCGGGAAGAGGCTCGAGGATGGAGGCAGGGAGAGCCGAGACCACAGGGAGCGTCTCGGTCTGACATGGGGCACTCTGGCCTCGGCTTCACCTCCAAAAGAGCCCCCTCCTCGAAGCATTTTGGGAATGTCAGGGTCAGTTCCCTTGAAAACAGGTCACCTCAGCCCCTTTGGGACTGGTGGGCAAATTGTAGGCCTCAGCGTCTCTCCTCTGGGGGCTGAAGTTGGGGGAAGCAAGAGGAACCCTCATGACTGAGCCACCACCTTTCCCCCTCCCCCACTGGCTCTGATTTCCACTCACACTCCACCCAAAGCCACCACCCCAGGGACAGAGGAAGAGGAGGAGGAATGGAGAGTCCTCCCGTCCTCCTCATCCCCCCCTGCCCTGCCCTCCTGTGGGGGCTGCAGCCAGAACTGCAGAGAAATAAGCCACATTCTCAAAAGATTTTCTGGGGAGCTGGACCAGCCTGGGGGGTGGGCAGGGCTCTTCATCTGTCCCTCCTGTGAGTTGCTTTCTCCACCCAGTACTTCAGTGTCATCCCATACTGGCTGAACACAAGCCCGGCATTGAATCTGGCTCTGGTTGCTGGTATCTCAGGGCATGTGGCCACCCACCCTGCTCTCAGCCTTCATCTCCCTCATCTGCGTGGGCCCCTAAAGTGTGTTCTTGACCCAGTTTCTCAGTCTCGCTCACTCTGCTCCAACCATACCAGACTCCCTTCTGTCCCTTGAACCTGCCAAGCTCATTCCCACTACAATGCCTTGGCCCACGCTGTTCTTACCACCTGGATTATCTCCCATAGTACTCCAGGCCAGCTCCTCCAGGAAGCCCTCCCTGATCTGATTCCCCATCCCACAGCGCTCCTTATTCCCCACTTCTATCCCTCCTGCCTGCCTGGACTGATCACACTGTAAAATTAGCCCAAAGGTGCTGGTTTCCTCAAACTTGAAGGAGGGAACCTAGGGTTCATTCCCACAAACCTCTACCATCTGTAGGTGTGCCTCTGCTGTGTTGCTCACACTTTGACCGTGGCTCTGGAGACAGACATCAAGGGTGAAGTCTCAGTTTTCCTCCTTGCTTCCTGCATGACCCTGGGCAAGCCACTTAATTTCTCTGAGTTGTTGGATGTTCTTCTAACTCTTTGGGGCCTGGTATTATCATGATCATTATTTTATTATTATCATTATTACCCTGTCTAGGGTCTGCTGAGCTAGGGGTAGGTACTGTTCCCCAGCAGTGAGGGGTCCTGCCTGGGGGAAGCTGGCATCAGGCCATAGACCCTGCCCAGCTGCCCAACCCTTGATTGTGGAGTGAGGAACACCTGTCTTCAAACCCAGTTCTCCGTCTCAGCGGCCACCAAGCCCAGGCTCCTCGCAAGGCCCCTAAGCCAGGGCCAGCTTGGTCCCTGCTCTTAGAAGGAATGGCCCAACACTTGGTTTAATGCTCTGCTATCACCATCTTGAAATTCTTAATTTTTCCACAAGGGGCCCCACATTTGCATTTTGAATTGGGCCTCTAAAACTATCTAGTCCATCCTGCCTTCACTTTGGCAAAGGAGGAAGCAAGATGCAGAAAGATGAAACATACCCTAGTCAGTCAGCAAGTTGGTGGCAGAGCTTCTTCACCTCAAGTAAGTTGGCCCCATATCTCTGGGCACAATTATTCGAATTTTACCACTGCCTTTGAAGAGGAGTCATCAATGAGTCTCAGGGCTCCAAGCCCTACATCGCCCTCCCTAAGTGAGCCATCAAATTCCTCTGCAACCTTCACAACCCTCCTCACCCAGGCACCCCTAGTCCAGCTGGCTGCCTCCGGTGACCTGGAGCTCAATCAATGGTTCCCTCTGCCTAAAACCTGCCCAGAGCCCCCATCAAAGTTCTTCACGCCCCATTCCTCTTTCTGGGTTCCTCCCGTCTTGGGGGTTGATGGCGTATGGGTCCTCTTGGTCTCCCACCCTTTGGGGCAATAGAAGAACCAACAGGCGCCGCCGCGTGCTTCCTTGACCACCAGAGGGCGCCCGCGCCTCAGGCTTCGACTCAAACCTCCCGCTGCCTGCCAAGTTCCAACGACCGCGCGCGCGAGTCAGATGGGGAGTGGCGGCAGGGACTGACTGGCTTGGAACTTTGGTGGAATATTTCTGGCTCCATCCGAGCCTCTGTCTCTAGGTCTCTGTCTTCGTCTCTCTTTGTCTCTGAGCGTCTCTTTCCACTCCGTCCCCCAGCACGGAGGAGGCGGCTGCACTGGAGCGGGAGCTGCTAGAGGATTATCGCTTTGGGCGGCAGCAGCTGGTGGAGTTGTGTGGCCATGCTAGTGCTGTGGCTGTGACCAAGGTACCTAATCCCTGACCTTCGGACCTTGACCCCAGCCAGATGGCCAGCCCACCAGAGCCAAGGCCTAGCTGCATGACCCCTATGGCCAGGATGGTCCAGCCCATCACTCAGATGAGGAAACTGACTTCCGGAGAGGTTCATCACTGGGCCAGACCGGGCAGGAGCCCAGGACCCAGCATGTCACTGCGGGTCAGAGCGGAGACTGAAGCTGCCGCAGGGCCCTTGCGGTGCAGAAATGAACACCTGCCTCTGCCACTTCCTGGGTCTTGGGCATAGGGGACATTCGCTCCTGCAGTCTGAGTACCTGCAAACAACCCTGTGTTACGTGGGGAAACTGAGGCTCAGAAGTGGGGAGGAGCCTGAGTAGGGTCCCAGGGGATGGGAAGCATAGCTGTGTCTGGCTCTGGGGCAAATCCCCCATCCTCGAGGTGCCTGCAAGGAACTCAAGAGTAAAAGCAATAACAATACCTCACGTTACCTCTGAACAAAGGTAACAAAACTGACACCAGTTAATAGACGTAAACGCCTTAAAAAGTGCCCAATAGAGTCAGGGCTCAAGCATGTAAACTTTCTCCTCTTCCTCTTCTTTTTACTGCTGTATACTTTTTTAAAAAACTCAATTTCTTTATGTGGACTCAATTTTATATATATATATATATATAAATGTTTTTAGTTCCAAATGAAACATCCTAAGTGAGATGCCCAAAGGAGAAGGAAATGGTGAAAATCTAAGTCACAGAAGCAAAGCCAATGTAGTAAACTACTGCTTGGCTCTGGGTGATCAACCTTCCAGTTTTTGCCCTGAAAGTCCCAAGTCCATCTGGAAACTCCTTGGTCCCCACCAGCCAGGAGATGTCGCCCTCCCCCTCCCTGACTCTGAATGTGGTGTGGTGGGTCCCAGGGCTGGTCAGGACCTCACTGAGACCTTGGGGAGGAGACAAAAATGGGATGGATAACTTCCCCTCTGTGTGGTTGGAGGTTAGAGTACGGCTGGGCCTCGCAGAGCCACTCTGGGGCCAGGGAGAGGTCCTATGGGCCTGTCAGAGCCATTGTCACTCCTATTTGATAAAGGCAGACTGAGACTGTGAGAGGAGATGGAGCTGAGGCCACGCAGAGTCAGGGCAGGCTGGGACTCTAGCACCAGCGTGCTTAACTCAGTGTTAAGGGAGAGAGATGCACAGGCCCACAGAGACGCAGACAGTCTGAGAGAGAGAGACTGAGACAAAGGGACACAGAGAGATGGAGAGAGACACAAGAGAGTCTGAGATACAGAAAGAGAGGTGAAGACAGGCTGAGGAGAGCGACAGGCGGAGAGAGGGCATGGCAGGTTGGAAAACTACCTCCTTCCCCCCAACTTTGGGGCCTCCGGGAGGGCCTGAGGCCTGGAAAGTGGGTGGGGGCAGGGCAGCCACTGCAGTGGAAAAAGGTGGAGGAATGTCTGCAACTCAGGCCGAGAATAAACAAACCGCAGTCCCGCTGCCTGGTGGTAGCAGGAGGCACGTTTTCCTGGCTTGGCAGAGCCTGAGGCAAGGACTCTGTGTCTCTAAGGAGGAAACTGAGGCCCCAGAGGCTCTCCCCCTCACCCAGAATGCCCCTCCTTCTGTCCTATCCTATTGCCTCCAGGCCAAAGCCCTGTCCCTTCCTCTATGTGGGGCCTCAGTTTCCCCACCTGAGCAAGGAGTAATTTCTAGCTCCATGCTTTTGCTTTTGCTGTGCCCCCTGCCAGGTGTTCCCCTTGCCTACTCTCTCCCGGAAGCAGAGGACAGTGCTGGTCGTGTGCGGCCCGGAGCAGAACGGGGCGGTGGGGCTGGTCTGTGCCCGGCACTTGCGGGTGTTTGTGAGTAGCAAGGACCCCCTTGGCTTCTCAGGGTCATGCCCCCACCCCATCCTGGTAGAAATTGATTCCTCCTCTTGGTAGTGTCCCAGGGGAACACAGGCTGGACAGGTTACAGAATATGCCCAGTGCTTGCCCCAGGCAGCCTCTGCTACCTGGTGTCAAGTCTGGGGTCTTGGCAGAGCCTGGACAGGCCCCTCCACTGATCCTATCCTACCCCCCTCCCCAGGAGTACGAACCGACCATCTTCTACCCCACACGCTCACTGGACCCGCTGCACCAGGACCTGACCACCCAGTGCGAGAAGATGGACATCCCCTTTCTGTCCTATCTCCCCACAGAGGTCAGTGCTGAGCGGGAACTGAGGGCAGGTGGGGATGGTGTCCCAAGGCCAACCTGACCCTGCCTGCCCTCCCCAGGTCCAGCTCGTCAATGACGCCTATGGGCTGGTGGTGGATGCCGTGCTGGGTCCCGGCGTGGAGCCCTGTGAGGTTGGGGGCCCCTGCACACGTGCGCTAGCTACGCTCAAGCTGCTGTCCATCCCCCTTGTGAGCCTGGACATTCCCTCAGGCATGCCAGGCAGAGGGGGGCATGTCAGGGCCTGGGGGACATGGTGGGGGGGCCTGTGCTCTGGCTTCTGGTGCCCTGGCTTGTCTGCCCACTCTGAGCCTCAGTTTCCCCAGTGTGGATGGATCATGCACTCTGAGTATGGCAGAGAGTCACGTCCATCCCTCAGAGGAGGAAGACCAAGGCTGTTGCCCAGGTGACCCTGTGTCCCCCTGCCCCCCCACACCCAGTCCAGCGTGCCCGCTGCCCACCCTGGCCCAGTTGCCCAGGCAGACGTGAGCTCACTCAGCAAAGGCCTCGCCCATCCTGGCCGCCGCCCCATGCCTGTTGGAGCCATTAGGCCATGGGCAGACGGAACAAACAGCTTCTGGCCAGTTGGACCCTCCACAGGGGGTGGCCGGACTCATGGGGATGTCCCCTGGCTTGCAAGACCCCAGTGCCATCTCAGCAGGGTGCCACAGAGCTGGAGGGGTGTTGGCTATGAGGAGGTGGGCTGTCTAGTCTGAGGGTGGGGGCTAGGGTCACAGATAGGATTAAAGTAAGAGGAAGAAGGCTTTTAGTTAGTGGCCCCAGACTCCAGTCAGAGGCAGGAGACAAGGGAAGTTCCCTAGTCTGAAGGTGGAGGATCTTTTGAGAGGTGGCAGAGATGGTGGGGTCCTGCCAAGTCAAAAGACAAGCTCTAGCCGGCAGGTGAAGGCAGGGATGTCAGGTCAGAGGGAAGACTATCTAGTCAGAGGGAGGAGGATGGATGCTCAAGTTGGTTGGCGAAGGGGGCACATCCTGTCAGAGGCAAGAACCTGAGGCAAGGAGACAGGTCTGATGGGGGAGGCCTGTCTGAGGATGGACGCAAGGCTGTCCTTTGAGTGGGGATCTGGTCAGAAAGGGGGCAGGCTGGCTGGGAAGTCTGGGTGGAAAGAGGCTCTAATCTGAGAGGGGAAAATCAGGATTGATAGAGAGGGAGTATGGGGACAGACACTGGCAGAGGCATGGGTCAGATTGGGACAGGGCAGCAGTGGAAATGATGTAGACTGAAGGCAGAGGTTGAGTCAGATGGAGAAGGAAGATTCGGTAGCAGGATGGGAAGAAGGGCAGCAAAGTATGAGGGCAAGGCTCTGGCTAGAAGGGGAGGGAAACACCTCCAAGGAGGGAAAGAGACTGGTCTAAGGGTGGAGGCTGTTTTTTTTTTTAATGCAGAGGCAGGTCTGACCAAGACTCACGTGTCAGAGAGCAGAGGCTGGGTTTGATGGGGAAGGGTTGATGGCTGGTGGGGTGGCAGGACTCTCTTCTGAGGGCGAGCACCCCTCCCAGCTCCCCATCCCCCCTCCCGCCCCTCCTCCCTCAGGCTGGGATGCGGAGACCGGCGGTGGCGACGGCGAGGACGGGCTGCAACCCGACGTGCTGGTATCGCTGGCGGCGCCCAAGCTCTGTGCCGGCCGCTTCTCCGGGCGCCACCACTTCGTGGCCGGCAGGTTTGTGCCGGACGACGTGCGCCGAAAGTTCGCTCTGCGCCTGCCGGGGTACATGGGCACCGACTGCGTGGCGGCGCTGTGACCGCCTCCCGCACCCACGCAGCTTGGACGTGCGTCAATAAACAGACGACCCACCACCGCCTCGCCTCGCCTCCTCTGTGCGCCGCGGGTGGGCACACTCGGGGAGGGAGTTCCCACCGGTCGCCAGGCGGCCCAAGGCGGGAGGGATGGAGGGCAGTAGCAGAGTGGGACTTTCCGCTGGCCTCCGTGGAAGGTAGACTCAGGGTGGGACTTCCAGCCTGCTCTAGTGGCCTAAGGCCATAGCGTTAAAATTCAATTCGATGGAGGATTTCTGGCTGCCTAAAGCATGAAGTTTCGGGCAGCTTGGGACCCAACGTGGAGAATGGAAGGTGGGTGGAGGAAGGGACTTCCAGCCCGCAACCGGGGGACTCACGCCAGCCTGAGGGCGGAGGCACAGGCAGACGCACCAAGGGGGGGGCGACGACCCAGAGAGGTTGCTCACGCAACCGAAGTCACTCAGGGCCGAGGAGCGTGGCCTGGATGGGGCGGGGCCTGGGCGAGGCGGGGCCTGGGCGAGGCGGGGCCTGCGGTCGCGTCCCGCCCCCACCCTCAGCCCCAGCGGCCACCAGACCCGCGGGAGTCCGACCCGAGCGCGCGGCGGAGCCCGGACCCTCCCTTAGACGCTTGGACCCGGCCATGGCGTTACCGCCTCCACTGCTCTTCCTCTGCGTCGTAGCCGCACACCTGGCGGGGGCCCGAGGTGAGGCGCCCCCAGACCCCCAGCCCAGCCCCCTAGGCGCCTGAACGTCTGGTAGTGGGCCTGGCATGCAGCCGCAACTGGAGAGAGAACCAAGGGACCACTCGCTTCCTCGGGCCATGGTCCCTTTTGCCAGCCCGCGGGGGGAAGTGCGGGGGGGGGAGAGGTACCGGGGAGATGGAGCCCCAAGGACCGCCTGGGGTGGGAATGGGATCTTGTTCACTCTCTTCCATTCTCGAAGAGATGGGAGGGGCACCTGGAGTCTGGATATGAACTGTTAGGCTCTCCTGGATTCCTGCCGACCGTGGAGTACCTGTCTCGGCGCGGCGTCTGGACACTGAATCCTCCGGTCCACACACCTCTCACTCAGAAAAGAAAGTCCAATCCCTGGAACACTCAGTGGAGTGGAGAACTGGGCCCATTTCTCAGATGCGGAGACTGAGGCTTCAAGAGGGACGGGAATTGTCTGAGGTCATTGCCCAGCCCAACTATCTCAGACAACTCGAGGCCAGAGAAGCCAGGCTCAATTCCAAAGACCTCCTACTGGCAGTGTTGGCCCCAAGTGTAGAGATGGAAGGTGGACAGAGGGAGGAACTTCAGCAGGCAAATGGACAAAGGGGAATGCAGCTCAACCTGAGGGCAGAACACTCCTAGGGGGAAAACTGGGTCTGGGGGGCAGGGCGGAAAGACTTCATGGAGTAGGGCTGGGTCTGAGCTTTGGATGGGGGGCTGTGGGGTCATGGGGAAGTTTCCTGGAGGATGGGGGTACTGCAGTCCTTGGGGTCAGCCAGAGCTGGATTCTGGCTTCTAAGAGCCTCAGTTTTCTTCCGTGTGAAATGGGGATGATCATGGCAGCACCTCACATAAAGGGAGCTCACAGGGGTCCCCATCAGCATCCCTTTTTTCCTCCCACCCCTCACCCCTTCCACAGGCACCACCCCCATTGAGGAGCCCACAGCGACCGCGTGGGGCCTTGAAGGTCCATCGCTGGGCCCTGGCCAGCCCTCACCAACCCTGGAGGACTGGGAAGGTGAGTCAGCCTGGGTGCGAGTCCTGGCTCTGCTGTGGACTGTTGTGTGAGCTCTGACTGGTGGGGTCATTTGAGGAGGGCACACAAGCTGTGTAAAGAGCCCAGTACTGCTCTGGTCCCTGAACATGACAGCCCGGTGAAATGGTGCCCTAAGAGGGCGAAGTTTTAGGAAGTAGGAGGTAAGAATCCAGGCTGTTTGTTAAGGAGAAAACCGAAGGGTGGTGGAACCATACAGGAAAAGCAGGAGTTCTGGAACCTGGGTCTCTAGTTTCCAGGCTAGGACGGTTCTATTTGACTGGCTTTTGGATCTGAAACGGAGTGAGCCCCCCCTGCGGGGTTGATATGGGAGGCCAGTCCCTTCCTGCTTGTGGTGGGTTCACAGGGAACTGAGCAAGGCCCCAGCTGTTGTTAGCAGAGAGCTGCCAGACAATGGAAAGCCACAGCTAGGGCTGGTGTCAGGCGGGTTTCTCACACCTCAGGGGTTCTGAATTCTGAAGGTGGGGGCAGGTGAGACAGTGGCAAGACCTCAGCGTGCGCCGATGCCCCAGCTCAAGCACTGGGCAGAACTACGGCTGGTCAAAGGGAAGTCAACCTCCCAGGGACCCCTTCACAGCTCCTTCTGCCCTAAATGGTTCCGGATCCGGGCAGGGCCATAGGCGGTCTGAGCTAGCGCGTGGTCACTAGGCTGGCAGGAAAGAGGGCCTGGCTTAGACAGCATGTAAGGCCCGTACCACGCAGATGGGGCCCGGCAGGCTGCGGCCCGGGTCCCAGCGCTTGCTGTGCCCGCAGAGGCCAGCGAATGGACATCCTGGTTCAACGTGGACCACCCGGGCGGCGACGGCGACTTCGAGAGCCTGGCGGCCATCCGCTTCTACTACGGGCCGGCGCGCGTGTGCCCGCAGCCGCTAGCGCTGGAGGCGCGCACCACGGACTGGGCCCTGCCGTCCACCGTCGGCGAGCGTGTGCATTTGAATCCCGTGCGTGGTTTCTGGTGCCTCAACCGCGAGCAGCCGCGCGGCCGCCGCTGCTCCAACTACCACGTGCGCTTCCGCTGCCCGCTCGGTGAGGGCGGGGCTCAGGGAGGGCAGGGCCTGCGTGGGGTGGGCGGGGCTGCGAGAGGCAGGGACCTCCCAGGTGGGTGAAACGGAGGTGGGTGGTGCTGGGGAAAGAGGCAAAGGCGTGTGGGTGTGGGCGTGGCTAGGAAGAGGCGGGGTCCTTTGGGAGCAGGGCCCAGGCAGTGGGCAGGACCGGATAGAGGCGGAGCTTTGGGAGGGAGGGGCTGGGGACACAGGTAGGGTACAGGAAAGGCCTACAGGAGCGCATCTCCCTCTCGCTGCCCTAATTTGCTCACCTGTAACAGCTGCGTTCTGTGGGGCGTGTTTTGAACTTAAATTGTATGAGGGACGCAAGTAGAACAGCAGGTTAACCTCGGAGAGCTTACCTGGGGGGCCGGGGCGATACCTCAACTGCACCTTCAACAGGTGCGCGTGGGGAAGCACTGGTGGAAGCAGTGGGCAGGACTTCTTTTTGGAGTACCTGCCCTTGGATGCACGTGGCGGGGGCGTCCTCCAGGCCCACATTGTCACCAGGAAGCTCAGTCCCTAGGGTGGGCAGCCGCCTAACCTTCTCCCCCCCACACCGCCCTCACCACAGAGGCCGCGTGGAGTGCGTGGGGCCCGTGGGGTTCCTGTTCAGGGAGCTGCGGGCCAGGCCGTCGCTTGCGCCGCCGCCGCTGCTCAAGCCCTGCTGAGAATGCATGTCCGGGGCGTCCCCTGGAGGCGCAGAAGTGTGTGCGCCCTCGATGTCCAGGTAGGACGGGGCGGGGCCAGTTGAGGGGCGAACTTAGAAAGGAAGGGGCCTGGGTGAAAGGCGGAGCTCCGGTTCACGGGCTGGCATGGAACTTGGTTCACCGGGAGGTTGGCCCTTCCTTCCCTTTTGGGCTCCGCCTCTCGTGGAGCATTGGTGACAGCGTACATCTGGACTGGAGGACGCCTGGAGGGGCGTTTCCAGTCGTGGGCAGATCTGAGGGGGAGCTTCCCCTGTGTGCACGGCCGAGTGTGTAGATCTCCCCCGGTGGACTCAGACACACACAGAAGTGGGCTCACACTTGGGGTGCACACACGCGGCATTCGCAGCCTCTGCTGGTCCCCTACGCCCACGCGGACACGCGCTCACACCCTGGCAGACACGATACCCAGGCCCTCCCAGGGCCAGACACCAGGCCAGCCAGGAGGCAACTGGAAATTCCAATCCAGCCTGGGCTCCACAAACACGGTCTGGAGACTGTGCCCGCAGAGCCCACTGCAGGGTGGGGGAGCACCGTGGCCAATGGGGTAGTGGGGTCCCCACCCTACCCCGCCTGGCTCTGCCCTCCCAGCGGCGCCTCTGTCCTGAAGTTTCCAGTGGAATTTTCCATTTTATGGAGCAACCACCGTGTTGGGAGGGGAAGGAGATGTTCTGGGCCCAAGACCCAGTCCCTTGCTGGGCCCCCAGCCCCGGCCTGGGCATTTCTCTGATGCTGGAAGGAGCCTCTTGGTCCTGTGAAAGTTACCTCTCCTGTCTCCTTCTCCAGGGCATCTTCCTCACCTCTCTGGACTGCATGTTCCTCCCCCTGCCCAGCCCTGACCACTGAGCCCCATGTTTCCCCTCACACAAGGCGCTGCTCCAAGCAGGGCCATGCTGAGGTACCTTTGCTAAATAGGTTCCTCTGCTTCTCTGTCTTCCAGGGTGCAGCCCCAACACGTGCGGATGCCCCAACCACATCCTCCTGGGCTCAGTGGTCACCTCATCTGGCCGACCGCTGCCAGGGGCCAGGGTGTCCCTGAGAGACTGGCCTGGCACTGTGGCTACCAGTGATGCCCATGGAACCTTCGGGATGCCTGGAGTCTGTGCCAGCAGCCGTGCCAATGTTAGTGCCCAAATGGATGGCTTCTCTGCTGGCATGGCCCAGTCCCAGGCCAACAGCTCCATGTCTGCTGTGGTCACTATTGTTCTTGATAAGTTGGGTAAGTCCCTTGTGGTAAAGGGGGTGAGGGGGGAAGGAACTAGGGAGGAAGTTCTGGGTGACGCCAAGTGCTTGGGATTGGGATGATGTGATGGAACGCATTCCCTGGGTCAGAAATGAGATGTGACGCAGTCATCGAAGGTAGAAGGTGAGACATGGAATTGTGGAGGGAAAATTAAGATAGGTCATTGTCTTGAGTAGATATGGGGTGAACTTGAGTTGGGGGAATAGGGCATCCTTGGAAATGAAGGACCCTTCTCCCAGGGTCCTTGGGAGAAGCTGGGATGGGGCAGTGCCCTGACCTTTGCTGTCTTTGCCCCCAGAGAAACCCTACCTGGTGAAGCATCCTGAGTCCCGAGTTCGAGAGGCCGGCCAGAATGTGACCTTTTGTTGCAAAGCCTCAGGCATCCCTATGCCCAAGAAATATTTCTGGTGAGTGCCCCGACTCATGCTCAAGGGCCTCATGCCAGCTTTGGGATTGGATTGAATTTCCTGTGATATGTGGCGCCTCAGAGACCCGGAGGGAGATTCTCTGTACCCTCCCTGGGCTGTGTGCAGGGTGGGGTGGGTACAATCCTGCCTCTGTGCCGAGGGCCTCCATGGTGTTACCCACCCGCCACCCAGGTTCCACAACGGGACCCTGCTGGACAGACGAGAGCACCGGTATGGAGCCCACCTGGAGCTGCGGGGGCTGCGCCTAGACCAGGCAGGCACCTACCACTGCAAAGCGTGGAATGACGCGGGCGCTGTTCGCTCGGGTACCGCCCAGCTCACCGTGCTTGGTGAGCATCCTGCCCCCACATACACATGCTGAGCATGTCCTAACCCAGCCCGAAATGGAGCCCCAATGTCAGACTGATCTCTGACCTTGCTGATTACGATCCCAGGCCCCCACAGAACCCCTGACCCCAGTCCAGGCCCCCACCCGTAGCCTCAGATGGAGTCCTCCCCCTTACCCTGAACTGGCTGATTTCTTGCTCCCCAGCCCCGGGACAGCCAGCCTGCGACCCCCAGCCTCGTGAGCACCTGATCAAACTCCCAGATGACTGCAGTCAGCCGGGCAGTGGCCCTGCCTACCTGGATGTGGGCCTCTGCCCTGACACCCTCTGCCCCAGCCCTGTAGGCTCCAGCCCCAGGTGTGGGGACTCGGGCTCCCGCTGCTGCTCTGTGCGCCGCCTGGAGAGCAGGGAGATCCGCTGCTCCAGTTATGTTCTCCCAGTGAAGGTGGTGGTCGAGTGTGGCTGCCAGAAGTGTCTGCCCCCGAGGGGGCTGGTCCGGGGACGCGTGGTGGCTGTTGACTCAGGGGAGCCCCTGCGCTTTGCCCAGATCCTGTTGGGCCAGGAGCCCATCGGATTCACCTCCTACCAGGGTGACTTCACCATCGAGGTGCTGCCCTCTACCCAGCGGCTGGTGATGACTTTTGTGGACCCCAGCGGCGAGTTCATGGACACTGTCAGGGTCCTGCCTTTTGACCCTCGAGGTGCTGGTGTGTACCATGAGGTCAAGGCCATGCGGAAGAGAGCCCCTGTCATCTTAGATGCCAGCCAGATCAACACGCTTCCCCTTGGGGAGCTGGAAGGCGAGCCCCCCTTGGGCGAGCTGGTCCTCCCACCTGGAGCCTTCCGCAGAGCCGATGGAGAACCCTATGCGGGGGCTGTGGAAGCCAGGATAACCTTCGTGGACCCGCGAGATCTCACTTCGGCAGCCGCCGCCCCCAGTGACCTGCGCTTCGTGGACAGTGATGGAGAGCTGGCCCCGCTGCGCACCTATGGCATGTTCGCGGTGGACCTCCGAGCCGCCGGCTCAGCGGAGCAGCTACAGGCCGGGCCTGTGGCGGTGCGCGTCGCAGCCAACCAGATCCACATGGCGGGCCACGTAGAAGCCCTCAAGCTGTGGTCGCTGAATCCCGATACGGGCTTGTGGGAGGAGGAGAGCGGCTTCCAGCGCGAGGGGTCGGCGGCCCCGCGGGTCCGCCGGGAGGAGCGCGTCTTCCTGGTGGGCAACGTGGAGATCCGCGAACGGCGGCTGTTCAACCTGGACGTGCCGGAGCGCCGCCGCTGCTTTGTGAAGGTGCGCGCCTACGCCAACGACAAGTTCGCGCCCAGCGAGCAGGTGGAGGGCGTGGTGGTCACGCTGGTGAACCTGGAGCCCGCCCCTGGTTTCTCGGCCAATCCCCGCGCCTGGGGCCGCTTCGACAGCGCGGTCACTGGCCCCAATGGCGCCTGCCTCCCCGCCTTCTGCGATGCTGACAGGCCTGACGCTTACACGGCCCTGGTCACGGCCACCCTGGGCGGGGAGGAGCTGGAGCCCGCCCCCTCCCAGCCGCGCCCTCTGCCCCGCACGGTGGGCGTGTCCCAGCCCTACCTGGACAAACTGGGGTACCGCCGCACAGATCACGAAGACCCTGCTCTCAAACGCAATGGCTTCCGCATCAACCTCTCCAAACCCAGGCCTGGCGACTCCACCGAGGCCAATGGCCCCGTGTACCCGTGGCGCAGCCTTCGGGAGTGCCAGGAGGCCCCAGTGACGGCCAGCCACTTCCGCTTCGCGCGGGTGGAGGCTGACAAGTACGAGTACAATGTGGTCCCGTTCCGCGAGGGCACGCCAGCCTCCTGGACCGGAGATCTCTTGGCCTGGTGGCCCAACCCTCAGGAGTTTCGGGCCTGCTTTCTCAAGGTGAAGATTCAAGGCCCGCAGGAGTACATGGTCCGTGCCCACAATGTGGGGGGCAGCCACCCGCGCACCCAGGGCCAGCTCTACGGGCTGCGGGATGCCCGCAGTGTCCGAGACCCCCAACGCCCTGGAACTTCTGCCGCTTGTGTGGAGTTCAAATGCAGTGGGATGCTGTTTGATCAGCGACAGGTGGACAGGACACTGGTGACCATCATGCCCCAGGGCAGCTGCCGTCGCGTGGCAGTTAATGGGCTCCTGCAGGATTACTTGGCCCGGCACCCCCCACCAGCCCCCGCCGATGACATAGCTGCCTTTGCCATGCTGGCTCCGCTGGACCCTCTGGGTCACAACTACGGTGTCTACACGGTCACTGACCAGAGCCCAAGACTGGCCAAGGAGATTGCCATTGGCCGCTGCTTTGATGGCTCCTCTGATGGCTTTTCCAGGGAGATGAAGGCCGATGCTGGCACAGCTGTCACCTTCCAGTGCCGGGAGCCTCCTGCTGGCCGGCCCAGCCTCTTCCAGAGGCTGCTGGAGTCCCCAGCGACAGCACTTGGTGACATCCGCAGGGAGATGAGCGAGGTGGCCCAGGCACAGGCCCAACCTGCAGGTCCCCTCGGTACCCGCCAGGGCAGGGCCTGGCAGTGACCTGAGCCGCAGCCTCACTCCTCTGCTTTCCTTCAGACTCCTCTGTCCCCAAGAAGTCTCACCTCCTTCTCCAGACGTCCCCACCCCGCACCTTGCTCAGAATTCAGAGTCAAGTCTGATGGTGGAAATGCCAGGCAGGCAATTGTTGCTGTGTGACGTTAAATAGAGTTCAAGTCCATCCTAATCGTGGGAGCCTGGGAGACTGTTGAGGCTGGAGGGAATTGCTCCCAGCTCACATGCCAGCTCTGATTTCAATTGTATTTTGACCCTGATTTCAAATATTATGCCCCTTGGGATTTCTGACCTTCGGCCTGGAGCCTCCTGTGTGTCACTAAGCTGGGGCTTGATCGGGTCCTCTGCCCCAAGCTTTGTTCTTGGGGTTATTTATTGAAACAAAGCCTGTGGGGCTGGTCATGGGCATGGGGGTGAGTGTGTGTGTGGGGGTCCAGACCCAGTGAAGGTTTGGGGAAGCGGCTTCTTGGCTCTGAGGCTGAGCAGCACAATCCTCACATTTGGTGCTTGGAAACCTCTAGGGGGTTGGGGCGGGGAATCCATTAAAGATGCTTCATCTCCACCTCATGGTGTCCGTCTTGAGGAATGAAGGATGGAGCTTGTAACTGCTGAAACAGGCCCCAGACATACAAGGACACTCCTGTGCAGGCAGCTCAGGGGCCCCCACAAGGCCCCAGACGTGCCTCTCACAGGCGGGTGGGCCCAGCTGAGACAAGGAGAAGTGTGTCCGTGATGTGTGTGCAGAGCCAACTGGTAAGCGACCACTGCACGTTACTGCCCTGGCTGTGGCAGTGTCTCCTGCCTGGCCGTGTGCCTGGGGGCTGCGGTGAGCAGGGAGGGGGCCTGCTAAGCACGTATGCCCCAGGTGGCAGGAATTGAGGCCACCATGGGTTTCCTCAGCTGGGGCCACAGCAGCCGCACCCTAGGTTCTACCCAGCTGACACCTGGCCACACCTTGGTGAGTTGACTGGGTTGCCCAAGGCCATGGTCTGGGGCCCTCCGCCCTTTCTGGGACCCTCAGTCTGGAGGTGGTGGAACCATCACTTGCTCATGCTCTGTGTATGTGGACAGGTGAGTCCTCCTGGCACCCCAGGGGCAGGCACTGTTCTAACCACACCCCCACTTTCCAGACAGAGAAACAGGCCCCAAAAAGAGAGGCAAAGGGCTTCCTGTGCCTTGGAGTGAATCCCAGAAGGAGGGGAGATCCCTTGGTGGCCCCCTGAACATACATGTGAGACTCCCTTGGAAGACATCAAAGTGGCATTGCTGGGGACCTGGGATGGGAGGTATTGTGTCTGGCTGATCACCCCCGGGAATTGGTGATGGCAGGGAGTGGGGGTGCAGGGTGTTCCCTTAACGCAGGGCATGCTGGGCCTTCTGCACACCCACCCATCCACTTGCCCTGCTGTCACCACCTGTCCACTCAGCCACCTGCCCGCCCCCACCCCCTCCATGCCACCCCACCATCTGCCTGTCAGAATTTAGAGGTGTGAGCTCTGTGCCAAGACTAGGGGCTTAGAGAAGGCCCAGTCTTGGGGACATAGGCTCACATGCAGACCCCAACACAGCTGTATGGTCAGCGCTCACATGGCCTGCCAGCTCTTGTCCATCTGACAACTCCTAACGTCTCGTGCCCTCACGCCTTTGCTTAGGCCATTCCCTTCATGGAAACACCTTCCCCTGACCATGGGGTGGACTTGGGGGTCAGGGAGGGGGGTCAGGTGACTGGAGTGTCAGGGAGAAGATGGCAAACTCAAGGGCATCAGCCCCAGTTTTTGAGGGTGGGCCCCAGGGCTCTGCTGGAGTTAAGGTTTGGGAGTCTCCATGTGCTGGCACCCCAGCCTCTCCCAGGACAGGCTGTGATAGACGAGAGGGGAGACGCTCTGAGGCCCCTCGGCAGCCCGGAGGCCTGTGAATTTATCCAGACCTTCCCATGTCTACACACCCAGCTGACAAGGAGGCTTAGAAGGGCAGGCCCCCTACCCAAACCGACCCAACTCCAAGCCTGCCTGCCCCAGAGCCCTGCTCAGGGCTGCCTGCTGGGGTCCTGGGGAACAGCAGGAGTTGGGGGCCTCCCCTTGCAGCAGACAGGAGAAGCTGGCTTTCAGGCCGAGGGTGATGAGGTGTCAGGCTCCATGGCCAAATACCTTTCACTGAGAAAGTGTTGGGGCTGTGGCCACTGCCAGGCCTGGGGCAGATGGGTTTGGGGCAGACAGCTGGCTCCCCTTCCCTGGGGTGGGGCAAGGGTGGGTGGGCGTCATCCTGAAGCCCCCTCCCCGCTGGCGTGGCTGGGCCATGAGCGAGCAGGGGCTCCTAGAGGGAAGTGGACTAGGGAGGGTGTTCCAGGCGGAGGGCACAGCCCAAGAATACTTGGCATCGGGCAGGAGCTGTAGCCCCAGCTCCTCCCCTTCCCTGCTGACAACTCTTCAAGAAGGCGGCTCCTGGCCCCAATTTCCAGATAAAGAAACTGAGGCTCTAAGAGAAGGAAGCCATCAACCTGAACTGCCGGTCCTGTGCCTCTTGACTCTGCCTTGTGACCCCATTCTAGCACCCGAGCCAGGAGTCCTGCCCCCTCCCTCCTGGAAAGTTGGCCATCAGTCTCCTGGTAAATCCATTGCTTTCCCCACAGCTGGAGCTGCCAGACCACACCCATCAGCCTGGGGGGTAGGGGGGTGGTATGAGGCCCCTCAGAGACCCCAGTTCCAGCCACCCTGGGGTCAGCTCAGGGCACAAGGAGTCCCTTGGTCCCACCCACAGCATTTTAAACTTTTATAATTTTAGAACCAGGGGTTCTTAAAATTCCTAGCACTGTGAGTGGGAGAAAAATCTTGGAACAATCCTTAAAACGAGAGTCTTAAAACCACAGAATCCAGGAAGAGGAAGATAAAAATGAACATACATTGAGCACTGACTGGATGCAAACCCTCCCTGCTCCAAGGCCTAACTCACTTTAAGGGCATGTAACGTGTATTTATTATATTGGAGCTCAAAATAGGCTTTTAGAGAGAGTGATTTTCATACACATCCCCATTTTACAGCTAAAGAGACTTGCCCAGGGTCACAGCAAATAGGGACACTGTGGGCTGGGGGGAAGGGCAATGTTTCCCAGAGAAGGGGACATGGGGTCTGGATCTTGAAGGATGTTTGGAGTTTGCCAGGTGGCAAGGCAGAAAGGGTAGCTGGAAATGTGTATGTGAAGGCTGGGGGAGGGGACCTTAGGCGTGCATGAAGAGCAGCTGCAGAAGGGAGACACACAGGGACGTGAACAGGACTTTGAAGGCTGAGCGAGCAGGCTGAGTCGTCTCGTCTCTGGCGGGTGATGGGGAACCACAGAAGGTGCCAGAGCAGGGGAAGCTTGCACAATGTCTCATTACAAAGACTCCCCTAGAGCTGGTGTGGTGTTCAGTTTGTTGCCAAGTGTTTATTTTATGGAACTGGGGTCTGCTCTCTCCCACATGGCAGCCCTTGTGGGGTCCAAACCCTACAGGCCAGCGCCCCTTCCCCTCCAGCTGCTTCTTGTCCTGGCTGAACATTGCTGGCTCGTCCATTGGTGCCTCGTGGACCTGGCTCGGCCACCCACCACTTCCCCAGCCCTGTCTGTCTCTCTCATCAGTCCTTGGAGTTGGGTATGATCCAGTCTCAGACCCCAAAGATTGGAGCCAGCCTGGCGGGGAGACCTGGCTGCTGTCAGGTTGGGGGGAATGCTTGGGCTTTAATGGTGGAAACAGAGGCAGGGTGACAGCAGAGAAAGAGCAGTCCTGACCCCCACAGGGCCTGGGGTGGGGGTCTGGGCAGGCGGGAGGGAGGGGGCTTCAGGATGAGGGAACAACAGACACAGACATTCAGGGGTGGAGGTGGGGGCAACATACACTGCCCTGCGTGGGGTCATAGCCGCCGAGCCGCACAGTGGGTGTGGTACATGGAGCCAGGGGCTGCCCTTGTCATCATTCCAAGTCCTACTGTCCTTGTCACACTCTGTCCTCCCCAGATACTGCCTCCCACACCACTGGAGCCGCTCTCTTGTCACACATTTGGCTACAATGCCACTCTCAGTTGCAACCCTGGATGCAGTCAGCCTTCCCGAGGTGCACGTGGCTGGCCTTGCCGATGCACTGGACACACGGGACATGCTAGACGCTGTCCCCACCGTCACAGACACACAGGCGGACACACCCTGGCATGCAGGCCCATGCCATAGGGTCACTCAGCGGCACCGAGCATTGACACACCCACAGTCACCCTGCTTCCTCCCTGCACTTGGGGACCCTCTGACCACCGGACTTGCAGACTGCCCCAGTCAGGGCCAATTCTAGGCGCCTACAATTCCGTCCCTCCAAGTACACCGGCCCACAGCCAGGTGCACGTGTACCTCCCACCCTCTCAGGGCCCTGGGGAGGGTGTGGGCCTGGGGTTGGAGGGGCTCAAGTTTTTCCTGGGAAGTCCTGCATCCCTTCCTGCTGAATCAGCCCTGGGGGCTGGCCAGCGGGTGCTGCCAAACCTCAGGTATGTCCTCGAAGGCTGCCTGCGGGGCCTCCACCAAGGCGGGGGAGGGGGGCGCTCCCACTCAGGACTCAGCTCTTCCCTGGGCCTCAGCCCCGCCTTGCCCCAGATGGAGCTTGAGCTTTAATGGTGGAAGCTGAGGCCAGCTGCTCACGCCCCCGGTTCTTCCTTCATAAAGGAGCCCTTCTCAGCCCACTCCCCTAAAGACACCACTCTCAGTGGTCTGGCTGCCCATCCTGGGGCCTGGCACAGGGATGAACACACACACACACACACGCATGCATGTGCTCCCATGTGATGTCTGCATGCAGATTTGTGGGTACAGATATGCTCGATCATACACAGGCTCAGATCTGGACTGGCCCTCACAGAGCCCCATTCCGAGGAGCAAAACAGAGCAGGCGCAGATACCCCAGCCTGTGGGGTCAGGGTTGAACCAGCAGGAGGGCCAGGGGCTGGGAAAACCCAGAGGAGGGCTCAGGGAAGGCTTTCTGCACGAGAGGGCCTTTGATATGGGCTTTGAAGGGTGAACGGGAGTTTGTCAAACCAAGATCAGATGTCCAAGCGTCTTGAATGCTGGTGTTAGAGTTTACCTTTTGTCTGTGAGGATTTTGATCAGGGAAGGGACATAATCAGACAAACCCCGATTCACTACCTCCCCCTGAGGAGCCAGCCTCTGCCCTCAGGGACTTTCAGTCAGATGGGTGAGGCAGAGCCAGAAGCAGCCAGGAGAGATAGAAGAGGCCTCAGGTTTATGAAGCACCTGCGATGCACTGGTTTGGATCCTGTCAACAACCCCTTAAGGCAGGTTTCATTATCATCCCCATTTTCAGCTGAGGAAAGGAGGGCTAAGAGAGGGAAGTACCTTGCCTAGGGAGGGTTCAGCAACCCTGGCTTCTTACCTGCAATTGTGGCTGCTGACCTGTTTCTAAGCTGATGCTAAAATTTGAAGGCTAGAACGGGAAGGCTTAAGTAAGTGAGTTGTGCTCAGGGTTGTGTCTTTGCACCTTGGGTCCTGGTGGAGGAGGGAGGCCCCTCTTCATGGGACACACAAGCTCCCCCTGGGCCTCTTCAGCAAGACTGTCTGCCATCCCTTCTCATTTGGCTGAGTGGATTTAATGAGGAGCTTCTGGGCAGAGAGAGGTCCAAATGGGGATTTGGGGTGTTTCTTCACGCCTTTTGGAAGGCCTGCGCCCCTGGCCTTAGCCCTCACCCGCCGTCTGGCCCAGCTGAAAACAAACACTTGGAAATAGCCAACCCAACGGAATCTAGGTTGTGGTCAGGCCGTGGCTGAAGAAGCCACTGGAAAAACACGCAGTCCACGGGGCCAGGCCCAGCTTACATTTCACCAGGCAGGAGTGGCCTGCCCAATGCCGGAGTTGAGGAATGTCCGTTCTCTAGCTCTTTGGAACCTGCTATCTGACCAGGGAATCCAGCCTCTGGGCCGTGCCACCTTCAGTCTCCTGTTGTCAGGCTGTGACCTGCCTCCTAGTGTATCCTTGGAGATTCAGGCCTTTTGGCTTGGCTCCCTAGCCCAGCTGCCGTTGGAGATCCTTGTCTGCTTGCATACCCCTGACAATGGGGAGCTCACCCATTTACGGCTGTCATACCCAGCAGCAAAGACACAATAATTGGGCTGATTTCTCACAGGAGGCTCTGGCTCCCTTGAACACATGGAGGGAGGTCAGAGCAGCCTGAGAACCCCCCACTCCACTCCTCTCCATGGGTCCAACCCACTTCTGGGCCTCAGGACCTCCCCCAGGCACTTTGGGTTTAGTATGTCCCAAGTGGACCTGAGTGTCTCTCCCCAGAATGCGCTCCTCGTCCCATGGGCATGTTTCAGTGCTATCTATCTGTCTAGCTGGGCAGGTGGCCCACACACTTATTGATCCCTTACTGGATGCTGAGGCACTTTACTTGCATCTCTTCACTGACCCCTCCCCGTAAATTTGTTCCTGTTATTACTCCATTTTACAGATGGGAAAGCTGAGGCTCAGAGGGTTCATTTGGTGTCCTGGGGTAGGAGGGGCCGATTCTGGAAGTAGGATCCAGCTCCCTGCTGGCACTAGGATAGGAGCCTTGTCTTTGGGCTGGGGAAGCCCTTGGAGGCCGAAGGGGAAGCTGAGTGTCTGGTGGGCCTGAGTGTCTCTGGCTTCCCACAAGCTCTGGTCACTCCCTTGTTCACATACCCTGCACGGCTCCCATGGTTCCTCAGTGGAGGCAGGGGATTTGGGTGAATTCTTGCTGGGTCACCACAGAGACCCCTGAGCACAGAATCTAGCTCCCAGCCAACCTCACAGCCTCAAGTGCTTTTGCTGAGAACTGTGCCAACAACAGTCTCTCTTCTTCAGGTCTTGCTGAATGCTGGCTGGCACGCAGGTGCTCAGTAACAAGCAAGAGAGGGGCAGGGATTGGAGCTGGGGTGTCCCAAGCAGCCCTAGCTCTCCTTCCTAGGCTACTCCCTCCCCCTAGGGCTTTGAGGTAGTGTCAGGTGAGGGACATTAAAACTCCAGAAAACACCTAAATCAGGGCCTCAATTGCCCCACCAGGGTGTGAGGACCTACCGACTTCCTCTAGGGCTCTGGTGTGGCAGATCTTGAGATGCCTCCTGGAGTCTTAGTGGAACAAAGATCTTTATTAGGGATTGGGTATGGAGCCTCACTAGGCTCTGATGCAGGGGTCCTTGGAATTTCCATCTTGAAACTTGATGTGGAGGGTCTTGAAACCGTATGTGGGGGACCTTGAAGCTGCCACAGCCCACCTAACTTGGGCCTGGACTTGGGGAGCCCTCTAAATCTTCCCATGCACTGGCCCAGGGGGTCTGAGAACTTCTACTAGGGCTTGGGCCTGTGGAGCCTCCAAATTCCCACATGGGAGGGCCTCAAAACTCCCACTTTGAGGATCACACCCTTATTGGTGGCCTTGGGAAGGTAGGAGGTTGTGGCTGTTCTTCAAGGTGGGAGACTGAGGTGCAGAGAGGGTTGGAGGGAACCCTGAAAGGGGTTTGGACCTGAGCCCCTCTGACTCCAGGGCCTCCAGGGAGGAGGCCCAGGGCCCAGGGAGTGCAGCCAACCTCGCCACGGACAGAACCCCGGTTTCTGACACTCCACGTCTCCCAGGTTACTCAGAGGGACTCCCTGGAGATGGAGAAGGTTCAGGATGGAAGCAACAGTCACAAACAAAGCTTCAAGTGAGAAGAGGTGGGGTCATATGTCAGGTGAGAGGAGGAGCCAGAGTTAGGGTGCTGCGTGGGGGGTGATGCAGGGAGGTCCGGAAACCTGGTGGATCGGGTGAGTGCCGGGGTCCAGGTGGGTGAGAACAGTGCTTGCCTGCCCCAGGAGAGATCACAAAATCCAACCAGAAGCTTTGGGGAAAACTTTGACAACCTACATAGGGTTACCGAGATCGCAGACACACACCAACACCCCCAGGCCACAGCTCTCCTCACCTTTCAACCCTCTCCAGGCCTGGTTTTGGTTCAGAAAATCCCCATTGGCCAGGCAGTTATAAGGCTGAGAACCAGAGAGAGGCGGATTCATGGTCTCTAGGGACACACAGCCCAGCCCCGTTCCTGAGACTGGGCTGCAACTGGAGGCCCAGAGTGCAGCCCAAGCCAGGCCCACAGCTGCCAGAGTTGCCTCATCTTTACTTTAGAAGAGAACTAGGTGCCAGGCTGTGAAAACAATGCACCTAGTCCCCTCAGGCACCCTTAGCCCTTGTCTGACGTCCTAGGATGCTGGCTGGCCAGTGAGGAGGAGGAGGCTCAAGGCAGAAGAAAGCTGGGGAGGGGTCAGGTTGGGAAGAGGGGGAAGGGATTGGGAGTAGAGGAGAAGGGTGAGGCAGTTAGCTAGGCCAAGAAGGGAGGAGAGGATGCTCAGGCAGAGGGAATGACCAGTGCAAAGGCCCTGGGGTAGAAATGTACTTATGGGAGAAGTAATGAGGGGGCCGGTGAAGAGGGAGATGATGTCAAAGTCGGACCCTGTAGGGCCTGGTGGGAGAGGAGGGGGGACTGGATTTAGAGGGAAGGGAAACCTGCACCCAGTAAGTAATCAGGCCGGGACCATTGTAAGATGGCCCTCTGGTGGCACAGTGGAGAACCGACAGGGAGGCGGGGCTGCTCCACCCTCTGGCGGGTCACAGAAAGTGTGGCAGCCTGAGTAAGGCCGAACTTGGTCCGACGACAGGCCCCCTGTCTTCCTGTTTTGGTGTCCCCTTGGCAGAATGCAGACAGTATAACCCCAGACTCTCTGCAAGCGTGGACACCACCCTCAGCACTTTGAAGGGATGTATTTAGGAGAGTCCCACGGAGCCCTACAGCGACGCTACTTCTATTCCCACTTCATAGAACAGGAACTGAAGCTCAGGGAGGGCAGCACATGGGATGTAGAGGCAGGACTTGAATTTGGGTCCTGGCAGGCGAGGCCAGTCCCTGGTGGCAGTCTAGTCCCTCCTGACAGGTGTCCCTGGTGTAAGGAGGCCCTGGCCAGGCTGCTGGGCCAGGTCAGGAGTTGGAGGAGGCAATAAGGACCTGTGAGGGCTGCAGGTAGGTGGGCAGGGTGGGGGGCTGAAGAGTCCAGAATGTGGGGGAGGAAGCCTGCACATCTACCCCCCGCCCCGGGATCCCTCCTTGTGCCTCAGTTTCCCTGATTTTTTTGGTTGAGGGAGGTGAATGAAAATGCACCATCTCCCTCCTCAAACTTTCCCTCATTGGTTTTGGTGCCGAATGGTGATTCTTGCATCAACTGGTGTCTTCATGGACCAGTGGGAACCCCTTCAATGTGGTAGATCTCCATCAGATGACCGGCCTCCTGTCTTCCTGTCGTGGCAAAATGGGGACAAGATGACCTGTAATTTACTTTAAAATTCAGGTCCTCTGGCTCCCCGACCTCAGGTTCTTACAGATTTGGATATGTTTTGAGATGGAAAGTGCCGTCCCTCTCTTTCCAAATTCTTGCTATTCCAAAATGAGGACCTGTAAGGATCTGACAGCCCAGCACTCTGCCCCAAGAAACAGGTGTCATGTGTGGGATCCACGCCCAGGCAGGTTGCCGGTTCGATTCCCACATGGGCTAGTGAGAAACAACGGCTTGAGCTTGGAGCTGAGCCACTGATGGGCAACTGGTTGGCTCAGTGGTTGGAGCGCACTGCTCATGGCTCCAGGGTTGCCAGTTCAGTTCCCGCATGGGCCAGTGAGCTGTGCCCTCCACAACTGGATTGAGAGTAGTGACTTGACATGGAGCTGATGGATCCTGGAAGGGTGCATTGTTCCCCAGTGTTCCCCAATGGAAATTTTAAAAAAGAAGGAAGAAAAAAAAAAAGGAAAAATATAGAAAAACTCTAACCAAATGCTGAGACTTTTTTATTGCTAATCAATCCCAGACACTTGCTAATTAATTAGCATGACAAACATTAGAAAGAATTCTTCTCTGGTGGGAGGAGTGAGGTTAAGATGTGTGGATCAGGGAGAATATTAGTGGTCCTCCTGTCCAGACACCTGGCTAGAACCTGCATTTAACCCAAGTGATGTATCTGAGCGTCCCTGGCATAGATCCCTCAGAGTAGCCCCCGTGACTGGCAGACTTCTGGTTGGTTTTGTGTCCTGTTGCTTGGAACCCTGTCCTGGCCTCTGCCTCAGTGAATCTGTGGGGACGCAAAAGGACAGAGAATGCGTTTCTAGGGCTCCAGACCAGACAAGTGGAGATGTGATTTCATGGAACCTGGGGTTGTGGGCTACAGTGTCCACCCACATCTCAGAGTTGGCCCAGAACCCAGTTCTCCAGTCTCTGTCTCCAGCCAAACTGACTCACAAAAGCAAGAGAAATCTATGAAAAGATATGAAGATCAAATGCAAATGATATGCAAATACAAGTTTACATTCAAACAAAGCAGATCACGCAAATTATATGCAAATGATAATCACATACAAATTATCATACAAAGTGACATACAAATGTCACTTGAGGAAAGAGTCAGGGTAGTGTGGAGGTCCTCAGATGCATTACTAGGGACATGTTGAGTATAACAGTAATGACAGAGCTCCCCGTTTCCTGCCTTGAGACCAGTTGTGGGGACAGAGTCCCGGAGAGCAGTTTCCAGGCTCTTGGCCTCACATGGAAAGGTGCTGCCTTGGGTAGTAGATGGTCATCAGCTGTGACTAGTTGGCCGTCAGCTGTTACCAGTTAGCCATTAGCCCCTGATATAACTGCGGTGGCTTAACCTAGCAAGCGGTGGAGTGTGGATTGCGAATTGCAGAGAGGTGGATTGCAGTTAACAATTGAGGTTGTTTGGCAGAGAGAAGTGGACGGCGGTTGTGGATCATGTGGCTCCTGCTTCCTGTGTCTCCAACCCAGCTGCCAGCAAGATTATAGTGGTATGACTCCCCTATCTATGGCTCCGAGGGTGTTCCTTTTTGGCCTCACCATGTCTTGCGTTCTTATGCGGGGAGCGGGACTAGAGACCCTGCATGCCACCCTGCATGACACCAGACCTTTATGTGGATCAGCCCTTGGACCCTACAAACAGAAAGTGAGGGGATTCTTACATCCCTGGGGCCCCAGCCCAGAAGAGATAGGTCTCCAGGACTTCAGACTTCTCTCCGCTTTGCAGGATCTGTGGGACACAGCGACCCCTGGTGGCCAGTGTGGGGACACAACGCTGAACCTCTCACCTCATCCCAACCCTCTCTCTTTGTGCTGTGGCCTCCACCTCTCCTCCCTTCTCAGGTGAAAGCCCTGATCACCCACCTCCAGGCTTCAGGTTAGTGGGGGGATAATGAGCAGGACTGGCTGAGGGGAGTAATCAGTTTCAAGGACTCTGGCTCCACTCTTACACCAGCCAGTTAGGGATTTTTATAATACAAACTGTCCAAAGGGAAACAAGAAACAGCCTCCCGCCAACCCCCAAGTCCCTGGTTCCCTCCCCAGAGGCCACAGCTGTGACCTGTGTTTTCTTCCAGATTATACATCTGGATCAAAGTCCCTCCCCCCAATTCAAAAAATGTACCTAGAGTGTTGCCCTCCCTACTCTTTCCACGCCCCCTTCCCCATGCTGGTTCCAGCCGTTGTTTCTGTCTAGTTGTGTAGGACAAGGCTCCCTGGCCCATGCTGGTGTTAGGAGCCTTGCGCCCCACCTCCCCTCCCTGGCTGAGGCAGTCGGTCGCCAAATGCCGCTCACGGCAGCCGGCCATGTGGGAATCGAAACAGGGGCCTGCGGCCTCGGAGCACGGGGCTCCAGCGGCCTGAGCCACCGGGTCGGTCCACCCGCCCACGCTACTTGAAAACTTATGTAGAGAAAAGCCCCATTAATCTTTCTAACAGTTGTATAGTATTCCAGGGTGTGGTTGGGCAACCACTGATTTAAACAGTCCCCACCTGACAGATGTTTGTTTTCAGTTTGTACAAAATGTGGCAAGAAATGCATCATTTTGCACTCATACCCATGTATCTGTAGAAAAATTCCTAGAAGGGGAATTGATGAGGGAAAGTGTACGTTTTTAATATTAATAGATTCCAGAAAACTGCTGTTTTGAGCAACTGTACCAACAAGCAGTCCCACCAAAACTGCCTTCAGGCTCGCAGCCCTGGCTCTCCCAGTCTCTCCTAACTGGGGGCCTGGGGGCAGGTCAAGAAACTTCCAAACCTCAGCGTCCTCTGTCGCATGGAAGCTCCAGGCCAGCAGGGCAGGATCAGTGTGTACTGAGGTGACTCCTTTGTGCTCCTGTAATCCTTACAGCTTGATTACTGTCATGTGACCACATTGCAGGTATTTTTGAATAGTGCAATACAAAATGGTATAAAATGCACATTTACGCGCAGAATTTGACCTAGGGGCATTTGGGGACAGAGTCCCAGAGAGCAGTTTTCAGGCTCTCGGCCTCACGTGGAAAGAGGGCTGGCTCGGGTAGTAGATGGCCATCAGCTGTGACTAGTTGGCCATCAGCTGTAACCAGTTAGCCATTGGCCACTGATATAACTCCCGGGGCTGAGGGAGCAAGTGTGGATTGTGGGTTGTGGATTGCAGAGAGTCGGATTGCAGTTAGAACGGCAGATTGCATTTAGCAAGTGAGGTGGGTTGGCAGAGAAGCAGACGGCGCGTTGCGGATCGTGTGGCTCCTGCTCCTTGGGTCTCCAACCCAGCCGCCAGCGAGACTATAGTGGTCTGACTCCCCTGTCTATGGCTCCGTGGGTGTTCCTTTCGGGCCTCACCATGTTATGTGGGGAGTGGGACCAGAGACCCCGCATGACACCCTGCATGACAGGGCATTTCCTTCAATTTCCTTCCAAAAGACCCAGCTTGAAGTCAGCGGCGAAGTGAACCATCATCTGCATTCACACCACGGCCACAAGAGGGCACGTGTGTGCCAAAGTGGCACCTCCGGGCTCTGGCAACCGTCTCATTTTCCTTGAAAACACCCCGTCGTGATCTTTAATAACATTTCAACTGAAAATGGTAGAACTTGTATTAAGAAACAAACAAAAAAATCCAAACCAATCCCCAGTAAAATTCAGAGCCACAAGAGACTAATCCAAAACGTAGGAAATCATACAATAGCAGGCAGTGTCCTGGTGAGTTGGCACACGAATAGACAAATACACGGACGGGATCACATCTCGCTCCACTGCGGAGCTACCACACTGCACCGGGACTGTCAGCCACTGCCAGACACAAATCTGGTGGTGAACAATATCGAAATTAAAGCCAAAAATTTTAATGGGAGAATTTCTGACAAGTCCTAGAAGAGACAATTCATAGTTTTGTCATAAAATTACTATCTAAAAAACAACCACCAAACTGAGTTGGGAAAATGAACAGTGTCTCTGCCCATTTCAAATCCCAGCTGACAAGCAAGAAATGGAGCAGTGTCCCAGGCGGTGTGGCTCAGGGAGCACTGTCTGCTGTCAGTTCTGGGTTTTCTGAGGTAATCAGCTGTGACGCACAGTAAAAACACCAATGCCGGCAAACCACGGCAGGTCACACATCCTCTTTTCTGCTCGTCCCCCAAGCTTAATTAGATGCATCTGAGTTGACACTGCCAGGATCTCCAGCAGGGGAAGCAGTCGACACCGACACCGACGGGGTGGTCCCCTGCCAGCTTCCCGGGGCCTGAAAAGATAGCAACAGAGCGTCAGAGGGGTAGCCCGGAGACTGACCACCTGTCTTGCCCCCATTTCACCAAGAACCAAGAAGAGGAGACGAGTCACAGCCAGCCTCGCTGCCTCCATGGGCCACTCCATGGGGCTATGGCAAAGGAATGATGTGGCATCTGAGGACAGCTGGGGTTTCTACGCAGTCTGAGGGTAGGGGAGACTCAGTCAGGCGCGGAGCTGATGACTGAAACATCACGGCGGGACGCAGTGAGCGGGAAGAGGCTCAGGGACTCCCTCTGCAGTGGAGAGACGTCTTGGGCACACGTGATCCTGGGATGTTTGTCCATGGACCCCTCCACCCAACGGAAAACACCACTGAAAATGGCTCGTCTCCGGCGGCCTGCTCGTCTCCGGACAAGTCCTGTTTGCAGCCCACGAGAACAGGGCTGTTTGTTCCCCTTCCCAACTCAGGCTTGGGGTTGGCTCCTGAACCAACCATTCACAGGTGCCCAGATGTCACACCCTCCATGTGACCCTGAGGGCTCAGCTCTCCTGACACTGCCTAAGACCAGGGCCGCTGGCATTGGACAGTGAGCCCCTTCACCTTCCTCTCTCACACTTTCATTTATAGGCTGAGACCTCCTGCTGGCACTCTACCCCATCCAAACCGCCTGGCCCCCCTCGTCTCAGTTATTTCCTCACATGGTGTCTCAAGGAGCTGCCACGGGGCTTACACCTAGGGGACAGTGTTGGGCAAATGCATGAAAAGACTTCCTTTGAGGGCTGCGTCAGCACATGACATGGAGACACCGAGACTGGGGCTGCTCCACCATCAGTCTGAGAGCAGCTGGGATGAGGACACTTGTGTCAGGGTGACACTCTGCCCTCGGATAGACACTTGCAGGCCTGTGTTCCAGAAAAGTGTACATGAGTGGTGAGGGGAGGTGTCCACCTGCAGGACCGGGAGGTTATAGGCTGGCACTCAGGGGTGGGACTGGGAGCCAAAGGGCAGCTCAGAAATTCCTTGGGCACCCAGGGCAGAGGTGACAGCTCCCAGCCTGGGTGGCCTCAGTCATCGAGATGTGCTCTCTGAAAGAGCCCAGGCAGGGGACTGCCACAAGCTGGAAGGGATACCGGTGGCACAGGCAGGGGTGCTCACAGGGTGTGGTATCTGCACCAGGACCCCAACGTTCCCACTTACTACAAGGTCATGGTCTGGGGAAGCCGCATGGGGACTTAAGAAGCTCCGGACCTCCTGGGGATGGCTCCAGGGTTAAGGGTCAGCCTTGACTGCCAGGGCCCCCCGCTGGGACACCCACTTTGATTCACTCTCACACACTTGCACCCACGGATAGAAGCGCTGAGCTCAGCCCAGGTGTTTGTTATGGGCAGTGGGGTTGCTATGGTGATGGGACATGCATCACTTTCTGAAGGCATCATCTCCTGTACCCCTACTAAGGGCTGGGAGTAAATCAGTGGGGGGGTTGACTCTGGCACGGCAGCGAACACCCATGTGAAGGAGACAGGTGGGCTGTATAAGGGCTCACCCAGCCTCCCATGGACACGGCACACCTGTGCCTGGGCAGCCTCTTCATGATGACCCCGCGTGTGGGGTCGGGCCCCAGGGACCATCAGTGGGAGGCTGGGGAGGTCCCAGGGACCATGAGAGGGATGGGCCCCCCCAATCCTGGTGGGCAGGGCACGCTGTCCAATACCCTAAGGAAGTTACGGAGGGCGAGTCCTGAGATGCCCCAGATCCCTGGCGCATTTTCTTCCCAGGCACCAAAGTAGATCTTCACTGTGGCCCAGCTGGGCACCAGCCAAGGGGGTGGCCAGGCTGGCATTGCCCAGGCACCAAGAAGGCAGCGGGTCTGAGCCCAGCAGGGCTGCCTGCATGTCCCCACCGTCAGGTGTCAGGGCCTTGTCTGCCTGGCCCCTCTTCCCACGGAGTGCAGTTGTTCCCCAAGAGGCAGGTGGCTTCCTCTCAACAGCCAGCACTTAGCGGTTTCGGGGCCTTACCTCCACCACTCAGCAGCTGTGGCCAGTTACTGAGGCCTGCGAGGGGAGGTGCAGGGCACAGGTCTTTGCAGAGTAGGCCCCACAGAACTGTGCCCCCAGGCGGCTCTGCCACCCTGCAGCCAGCACGGTGATAGATTCAACCAAGTGACCAACAGGCCTGCCTCGTGCCAGCTCCTCGGGGAAGTCTTGCAGAGGCCAAGAGGTGGAGGACGAGACGGCCTGTTCCGAGGACCCGCCACCCACCTGGGCTCCGTGTGTCTGCCCCGACACACGTCAGGAATCCTGAGGACACCCTCAGGGTTATGCTCTGACACTCACCTGGGACCACACGCCGCCTCTGCCAGGGGCGGGCTGGAGAGAGGCCAGTGTCTGCAGGGAGATAAGTGCATCCCCAGCACTGGTCAGCGGGAAGTGTCCGGAGGAACCTGGAGGGGTGGGAGGAGTCAGGACAAGTGTGCCAGCCCCCCAAGTTGCAGCGACTCCTCAGGGGGGGTCCACTGGCCCCTCACCAGGAAGAGACCGTGAAGGCAGACGCCGCCCACGGGTGGGGGAGGAGGTTCTGGTCCCCACAGCACCAGCACAGCCTACAAGGATCTGATGACTTGATCAGGATCATTGCCATCTAGAATAGAAATCTCATGATTTCAATGAAGGAAAGAGGCGCATGCAGTGACAGGTCTGGAGGGGATTTTGTGGTCCTCTCACCAATTCCCTCGTCACAGCTCAGTGGGCCCAGCCGCATGGCAATTATGGTCCCTGAGCCGGGAGGCCTCACTCACCAGAGCCGGGTGTGGACGGGCAGCTGGCCTGGCTCCTTGGACCCCCAGCTTCGGTGGTGTTTCCCTCCGTGTTAGCTGTGTAAATGGTCGCCTCTTCTTGAAACTTCCCCATGTTCTTTTTATACCGGATTCTTTTGTTGCCGAACCAGTTGGAAACCTGTGGACACCGAGACAGAAGTTGCTGGAAAGAGCTGACCCAGTGATGAGATGAACAGATGGCAGGTTCCTTCTGAGGTGGCCCTGCTTCCGCCACCCAGGAGGAACATCTTTGAGTGACAACATGTAGCCATGGGGCTGCAGGAGGGGCCGGGACTGAGAAGGTGGTGCTGATTGAACCGTGGACCCAGGGAAATGTCTGCAGTGGGTTGAGGACATGCTTCAGAGCTGGCATGTCTTACAGAAGAGGAACCATGCTGCCGAAGGTGTTGCTGGAAGGAA
Source organism: Rhinolophus ferrumequinum (assembly GCF_004115265.2). Taxonomy (NCBI): domain Eukaryota; kingdom Metazoa; phylum Chordata; class Mammalia; order Chiroptera; family Rhinolophidae; genus Rhinolophus; species Rhinolophus ferrumequinum. The sequence continues at coordinate 51,940,469 of NC_046301.1, forward strand.
AACAGGCACGTGTGGGACACACTCAGAGCCGCAGGGGCAGGCAACAGATTAAATCCTGGACTCCTCTTTAGGGAAAGCCAGAGCCAGGAGACACGCATCCTGAGCGCTGAGCTAAGCACCTTGTCACCTGGGCTCGTGGTTTAGTGCTCAGAGCCAGCTTGGGGGGGGGGGGTGCTCATCACACCCGTTCTGTAAGCCAGCAGTCTCCCCGCATGGAGGACACCCCCCAGGCCAGGGCTTCCCCCAGAGGTTGTTCTCTGGGTGGGGCCTCCTGGGCACTGTTGGCTGTGGAGCAGCATCCCTGCCCCGCCTTGGTATTGACGATGAAAATGTCCCCTGGGGGCAGAATTGCCTAGGTAGGACCCTGAGCCAGCGCCTGCCTCTGAGAGTGGAGATATGCACAGCTGGAAATACCTCGATCCCCCAAAGTAGAGCAGCTGTCGCTGCACTGAGATGTTTGCACAGTTTAATCGAACAGAAATAAACAGCTGGGGCCGGCCCGGTGGCTCAGGCGGTTGGAGCTCCGTGCTCCTAATGCCGAAGGCTCCCGCTTCGATTCCCACATGGGCCAGTGCCAGATGGCTCAGTTGGTTGGAGCGCAGGCTCTCAACCACAAGGTTGCTGGTTCGACTCCTTGACTCCCGCAAGGGATGGTGGGCTGTGCCCCCTGCAGTTAGCAACATCAACTGGACCTGGAGCTGAGCTGCGCCCTCCACAACTAAGATTGAAAGGACAACAACTTGACTTGGAAAAAATCCTGGAAGTACACACTGTTCCCCAATAAAATCTGGTTCCCCTTCCCCCACCCCAAAGACAGTAGCTCAAACTGTCTTAAAAAAAAAGAAAACAAACAGCTGAGTTGTGGTGGCAGATTGTGGATGACGTTTTCTCCTTTAAAGTCCCTACATCACCCTCTCAATGTTAACCATGAAAAGAGCACCTGAGTGTGTGTTCCCTGCTCCTCACACAGTGACCCCACCCTCCTTCTCTTGGTTCCCACTTGTCTCCAAGGAATGTGCCAAAATGTCCTTGTGGAACTAAGTTTGCAGGCAAATGGCAGCAAGCAGTCTCCCACGTTGAATTCAACTTGCATTTTAGAGGGACAAAGAGCAAACTCCCTGTGGGGGTGGGAGGGGAGGCTGGCCCTCTTCCTGGGCTGACGGGTGGTTGGGTAGAGCTGGTCCCCGGCGAGGGTCCACCCCTCCCCGTGGGAAGTGCCCCAACGTGGCACCTCACACAGGTGCGGGTGTGGCACGGGCTCCCAGACATCCTCTCCACTGGCTGTAGCTCAGAGCCACCAGCCACTCCGCCCCATCTGTCTGGCCAAGCCAGCGGCAGCTGCCCAGGTTCCCCACTGCCCGCCATTCAGCACCTCAGCTCTCTCGCCCCTTTCTCCCTCGGGTCTCCTCACCTGGAGTTGTTGCTGATTCTGTCCTGAAAATGTCTGTGGCTTCATCTGTGACACCCTTTGCCTAATGGTGCTCTCCCTTCTCACTACCTCCTCCTTAGGAGAACCTTACAGTCTCCATGATATCTGCACCCCAACTTTGCAACCCTCCCTCATCAAATTGTCAGCCATTTCAAGTTGTCCTGCGACCTGGTGGACCCACTGAGTGGAGAGAAGCTTTCAATTCTGCTGCTGGTGGGTGGGGGTCTCAGGGCCTGGTCACGGAGTGGGAGTCACTAGAATGTGGCTGGTGCTTCTCAAAATTCTGTTTGAGAAGCACCAGCCTTCCTCTCCTCAGATAAAGTCTTCGACCCAAGACTCATCTGTTCTCCGAAGGTGCTGGGCCCTGACGGGAACCTGGCTGTTCTTCAGACAACTGCTCGTGGGGGTAAACAGCTTGCCAGGCCTCACGCTTCTGTCGGGGTCTTGGAGCCCCCTCGCTTAAGTTCTGGCCGTGACGTTGAGGACACCCAGCAGTTCCAGGAGGGTGACGTCAGCTGTGATGAGGACACCTGCAAGGTTTTGCTGCCTGCATGACCCCTTGGGGCTCTGGAGTGCCTTCATCACAAAGTAACCGCTGAACGTGGCCTGGGCTGGAGCACAGGGTAGTGGCTAAGGGCGCAGGCCCTGGCGGCAGCCAAACTAGGCTGGAAACAGCCACTCCAACCACACCGTGGGCGGAGGGGGCCGCCTCAGAGGGCACCTCAGTAAGCCAGTATGAGGAAGCATCAACACCCATCACCCTGGCTGCCTGAGGCGGGGGTGGCCCTGCCCAGACCCCCTCCACACACTCTCGCTGCCTGTGGGTGTGGCCTGGCCCCGCCTCGAGCTGGTGGGCCGCCTGTACTCAGCGTTCCCACTTGAAAACCTTCTGAAATGTTTCTTGGGCTCTTCCCTTAGCTCTCCCTCCCTTGCCTCCAATTCCACTGAGAAGACTACCAGGGTCTCCCAAGGCCGTCCAGGTCCCATCTCTCCTCTGCACCCGCATTCCCCATCTGGGGCCTGATGTCGCCTGTCCTGTACCCCCGTCACTCACACTGGACTATCTGAGAAGCGAGCAAGCATGCATGCGCCTGAACTTATCCCAGTATGACTGAATTGGTACTTGAGCTCGAGAGCTGGTTTATTGTAACAAGACCTAATTTTGCTCCAAGTTCTTTTTCTTCTCCTAAGCTTATAATCCCACCTCTCTCACACAACACGTACATTCCTCTGATACGAGAACAGTAAATAGTAAATGCTACAATTCACTGAGCACCTCGGGCTACACTCTACCACCATCGCCTCTGGGGGTCCCATGCCTGAGTCCCAGAGCACAGAGCCGGAATCTGAGCCGGTCAGGCTGAGTCCACGCCTGGCCACTCGGCTCCTGCTCCACACATTTAGCGAACTTTCCTCGGTGTCCTCCTCACTGGGTCTAACCTTCTTCCCATTCTGGGTTCAGGGAAGCATGGCAGGAGAGGCCCGTCACCTGGGAGACGGTGATGCCGCCCTTCCTGGCCAGCTCTTGTTTAGCTTCCTCGCTGGGGTAAGGGTTGCTCAAATGGGAGTAAAAGTATTCATTCAGCACTTCTGTGGCATGCTTGCTGAAGTTCCGCCGCTTACGCCTGCAAAGACAACCGCAGCCCGGTTCATATGCTGGGACTCTATCAAATGTCCCCTCATCCCCACCGATCATTACGGAGGTTATAAAAACAGCAGCCAACACTTCCACTCGCCTTCCAAGAGGCTGTGTGAGGGCTACACCCGCAGCCGTGGCCAGAACCCTGGCGGCCACCGGGGGAATGTAAGCCCAAGCCAGCACCTACTCAGCTCCTCCTCCGAAATGCTGACCCTGGAGTGGGGGGTGGTGGGCAGGGCCTGACCTGGCATCGAGGAACCGCGAGCGCAGCGTCATCACGGCCTCGCAGGTGCTCTGCTTCAGCTGCATCTGGATGGCGCGGAACTTGCTGTGGATGACGCCAACCATGCGCTCCATCTCCTCGGGCAAGACGGGCCTCGTCCTGCTCTGCTCCTGGAGAAGGTTGGTGACGTGTGTGGTAAACTCACGGCAGGCCTGGGGCAGGGACACACACGCCAGCCTGTGACTACCCAGCAGGCTGGCTGAGGGCCCCACAGGGACCAGCCCCCTGCCGCCCCCCTCGGCTCCCACACAGACTGGCTACGGGGAAGTGAATGCAAAGGGCTTCCAGTAAAACCAGCACCTTTGCCATGAGACCAAGCGTGTGAATTCCCTGGTCTGTGCCACAAAAGAAAGGCGATTAGCGGTCCATGTTTTGCTTTGACAAATGTGCATTCACATGATAGAAACTCTTCCATGCAGAAAGATCACCTGTTCATATTTCTCTAGCTCAGAGTGGTAAATCTGTCGGATCTGGGACAGCTTGGCCCTGTAGTCAGAGTGCTCAAGGCTATTGTCATTTGGACAGCCACCTGGTGTTGCTGTGCCGGCCGCCACCGCCGGTCCTCCTCTTGCTCGCTTCTCCGGCCTGGACACGCCCTCGGCCAGCAGCATGTTATCCAGCCTCATGAGCTGAGCGTCGGGGAGACCCTCTTCCTGAACGCCCCGGATGTTTAACACTGGATAAGAGAGACCGGACCGAATCAGTGTCCGCTGTCTGAGTGAAAACAACCGCAACAGATTGTCAGCGCTGGCACCACGTCTGAGCATTCTTCACCGAGACCTTGGGGAGGATGGAAGACTTCCTTCTATCTGGCAACAGACACCAAGTTAGCCACTGTTACACCGTCCAGGAACCACACTTAGGAGCACAGTCTGGGGGGACAGACAGGCCACAGCTCAGTGTAGCTGTGAGGGCAGAACTCACAGCCCACAGCTGGGCCCACACAGGTGTGTCTGGGCAGGAGCAGGGCGGCACGGGCGCTGGAGACGCCTGAAGCCCTGCAGTGTCTCTCCTGAAGCGAGATGGCGCATTGCAGACACGCCCAGCACAGGTGTGGATACAAAGGCTCACAGCAGCCTGGCATTGGCACAGGGCTGTGCCTGGGGTGTCTGGTGCATCTGCTGTGTGTGTGGAAGGAGGTTGTTGCTATAAAATCGGAGAGGAAAAGCCTGATCCAGGAGGTGCCAGAGAAGATGAACTAACCCACTGAGAGATTTTAAGCAGAGAAATGAGACAATTGGCCTTGCAACTTGGAAAAGCCATCCCTGCTGGGCTGAGAGGGTGACTTGCTCAAGGGCAGGACTGGCAGGGAGGGAAGATGGTGGGGACAGCTGCTGCCATCCGGATGGAAGCAGGTCAACTATGGGGTGACCAGGGAGATGGTCCCCAGGATCCGTGACCACTGGAGGTGGACAGGAGAGAAAGGAAGAAGCCAGGGCGACTCCCACATTTGCCCTGGATGGTGCAGCATTCTGTCAAACACAGCACAGAGCAGCAAGTGGGCAGGTGAGAAGGCACTGCCGCCTGGTCTAAGCACACGGGTCCAGGTGGCTGAGACGCAGCTGCTTACTGGGCGTTGTGCCGAGCTAACAAGTTGGGGCGGGAGACGGGTATTGACGTGTAATCTGCGTTTGGGTGCATTTGGGAAATCTGTTCGTATCTACCTGTACCTGCAGCTACACTTCTGGGAAGAATGCCAGGAAACCAACATTTCAGGGACAGGCAAAGGAGGAGATGGAGAGAATGATCAGGTAGGCTGAAGAAGAACCAGCAGCAGCCACAGAGGAATGGAACACGGGCTTAGTCATCAAGACGGCGTCAGTAACCTCTGCAAGAGCAGTGGTAGAGTGCGGCGGGGTGGAGCCCAACGAGAACGGTCCAGATGTTTGGGCGCCAGGTGGCACAGGGGCGATGGAACCAGGCTCAGGTCTGAGGAGGGCAGTCCAGCGGGGCCTGTATTTCATTTGCTTCTTCAGTGATAGAAGCCACGTTACCAGAGAAAGGCACAGGTGGGAGATTGAGGTGGGCGGCCTCCTGAGGTGATGGAGCAGGGGATGATGTCCATCTGGTTCTGACTTTCCAGAAAAACAAAGTTTAAAGTGTTTTCTTGGGAAAAGTCTCTCTTAACACTACCAGCTACTAACTGACTTAAGTGCTGAAATAAAAATTGAGTTTAATCGTATTAGTTACTTACTTATTAATCACTTGTCCCTTTCTTATTCCCTACAGAACAGATTACCTTTTCTGTCAAAAACTCACTAGGGAGAACTGAAGGAGCTCAACAGATATCCTTGTAGGAAGTCTCCTCACCTGCAGGGACCCTCCCCTCCTTACATTCAGGGACCCGTGGCATCGCCTCAGTCTCACTGGGTTGCAACGAGGCTCTTTCTGAAAGAACTGAGGAGAAGCGCCCCTTTTATCAGTTCCCCACTAGCCGTCCAATTCCACGTCTCTAACAACCTTACTTGATCTTTAAGAAGCACCAGATGAAAGTTTTAGGCCCAGCTGTGGGCGCTCACAGGCTGTGCACGTCCCCATCTGGTCCTTGCAGAGCTGGGAGGCAGCCTCAGCAGCGGGCGTTCCTGCACAGGCCCCGAAGTCTGTTCCCGAGTTCACCTGCACGGTCACCTGTAAGCCCCTGCCACCCTCTCCCCTTCGCCCTCCTCCCTCAGTCCCTCTGTTTTCACATCCTACTGATTCCGCCTCTACAATCAACCCACAATTCATCGCCTCCCTTCATGCTGTTCCTGGCCCTGCCGTGCCACTCCTCTCCTGTCCTCCGTGACCTGTGGAGGAAAACCCTCTCCCCTCTGATCCATGCTGCACCCCTGCAGGCCGACCGCTGCCCAGTGCTGTGTCCCACACCAGCCTTCTGTTCCTAGACTTCAGCATCTCCCTGGTACCCACAGGCAGGGCCTGGAGCCCGACACCATGCAGTCTTGCCTGACGTCCTTCCAAACCCACCTTCACGAACTTTCCCTCCACTGGCCCTTGCTCGGCCCTCTGACAGTGCGCAGACACTCTGCGCCTGTTCCAGGCTGATTCAGGCAGCTCCTCCCTGAGTCCAGGCCGGGGTCAGACGTGGATGGAGAGGGACACAGTTCCTAGTCCCTCCCACAGGGCCCCCAGCATGCCCTGACACCTGGGGGTGGAGAGGCCACTCCACACCTTCCATTCCAGCTTCAGCTCAGTTAGGGAAAGGAGTGGTCAGGGTGGGAACACACAGCTTGGGGAAGGGGTGTGTGGGCCTGTGCGACCACGCGTGTGTGCACGCACGGTGCTGGGATGCTGTGGGGCGTGGCAGTTCTTCTTTTATTCTTTTATTTATGCAACAGCAAACATGTGAGACCCCATCACAAGCCAGGGGCCAAAAAATACGGAACTTATTGTTTTCAAAATGAAAACTCTCACACAATGAAGAGAACACCTGAGGCTTTTCTTATTTCTCTTCCAGGGGTCTGCAGTGGTGCAGCCTTTTTTGGGAGGGCAGGTTAGAAATGCTGATTAACAATGAAAAGGTCCTTTGATCTCCAAACATCTGTCCTGAGAATTTATCCCGCAGGAACACTGACCCCTTACAGCACACACGACCGCACTGTTGATCGTGGAAAACAGACACTGCCCAGATGTCCACAAGCAGACACCATTCCCGTCACACCTCATGCTGGTAACCGAGCTTATGTCTGAGGTGCTGTTAGGACAAGCAGTCACACGCTACAAGGCTTATTTCTTTAAGACATTGTTGCAGTATGTACATAGATAAGTAAAAGCAAAACACAAAAAAGTAAGTTACCCGGGGCCTTGGTCACCACACCAGCCCCAGCTGTGGACGCGGCCGTGCCCGTTGCCTCCACCCACGGCCCCTCCTGAGCACATCCTTCGCCATGTGCACCTGTCCTCCCAGTGCACTGTCCCCGGCCTAATTATGCCATTAGACAGACACTCGTCACCTTCCATTACAAGCTTATTTCCGCTCGGCCGCTCCAGGGTGGAGTTTGTGCTCCTCAGCTCCTCCAGGGGCCTGGACGGCGGTGGGTGGGAGGGAGGCCTCGGGGACCAGGAGCTCAGCTTAGGGACACTATCTGTTGGAGGCACCCCTCTCCCCCAACTGCCAGATTTCCTTCTGTTCCCAACTTACTGAGGGTGAAAAAAGCCTCAGCAAACCAAACGAAGTAAAAGAAAACTGTGACTATCAACACGTTGTTTTTTGTAAGAAACATGGAACTACTATGGGCTGGATTGTACCCTCCCCTCCCCCGCCCCAACTGACACGCGGAAGCCCCAACACCCAGCGTCACTGTATGTGGAGACGGCACGTGAGGAGGTTGGGCCCTGGGCTGCAGGACCGTGGTCTTCTAAGAGGAGCAGAGACCTGTTCCCCACCCCACCCCCTTTGGGGCACAGCGAGCAGGCAGCCCTCACTAGGGCTGAACCAGCTGCCTCCTTGATCCTGGGCTTCCAGCCTCCACCACTGGGCGGAAATGGATGACGGCTGTGTAAGCCGCCCAGTCTGTGTGGTCTTCTGCTATGGCAGCCCGAGCAGACCAAGACAGAAACGTGACCCCACGTTGTTTTTATTTTTTTTTTCTCACGGAACAAAGGCGTGGCTATCTGGGAGGAAGGAAGGCTCAGAGGGGAATCCTCCTTCGCCCTGACGCCCCCACACTGCCCCTGCTCCCTGGCCTGTACCCTCATCTCTTCGGCGGTGCTGGCGCTCAGCAGCAGGACATGCTCCAGCTTCCCCTGCGCTGGGATGGAAGGCTGGGGGGAGCCACTCGAGAACCTCCAAATGCCCAGCAGGAAATTTAAGCCACTGCTGAGCACCAGAGCTGGCAGATGCCCTGACAAGCCCCTCTGATCAGCCACTTTCTGACCATGTGACTGTAAAAGCATCACCTGCAGCCAGCCCTTGGCTGGAGATGGGACTGAGGAAAGGAGAGGACACCTACTTAATGAGAAGAGTGAGAAGAGTGAGAAGACCATGAGAAGAGTGAGCTTTCCTGAAATTTCCTATTAAGCACAAACCATCTGGAATAATTATTATATGACCTACACAGTTTCAACACTAAAGACCAGTGATTATAGAAAACAGTGCCTGTTCTTTCTATATCCTCATAAAAATCACCTTGAAGTGTGGCAGTCGTTTCCTGACGCCAGGGGGTATAGCAACTCAACCTTCTCCTTCCTATACATTCCTTCCATTTGGCGTAAAACTCTGAGTCATTGATCCCTTTGCAGCCTGACCGAAACCTCTGAGGCACCACAAGTACTTTCCACTCACTCCTCTGCCTATATAAGCTCCCCCACTTTTTTGAAGTTGGAGCACTGTTTCAAGGCTTCTTGAAACTCTCCTCCCGGGCTATAGTTCTCAGCAAGACCCTAAGTAAAAATCATTCTAATTATTTTCAGAGATTCAGGGTTTTCTTTTCACTGGTAAGATGACACAGGACAAGCCTGGTTTAGAGCCCACCAAAGAGTGGGACTCAGCAAAACGCTCACCTCTCTTCTTCCCTCTCTGCTGCCCTCACGCGCCATGGGCGGCTTCTGGGCCGCCAGGCTAGGGGACTAGCAAGCAGGCCTCCCTTACCTGCACAGTGGGGTCTCCACCATCCATCACTTTAGATGGATTAAGTTTTGAGAAGCTAGAACAGAAAGAGGCGTTGAGCTGAGTGAAAGATACGGTAACCAAACTGTTTCTAAGGAGTCCTCTCACAACAGAAAGTCTGAGCCTGGTGTTGGGACCTCAGGGGTAGGGTCCTGAGCCCCAGGGTTGCGAGCACAGGCTGAGCACCTACAGTCAGGATCGTTCTGGTCAGACCAGTCCCCCTGTCTGCCCACATGCCCGTCCGCAGAGCAGTTTGGAAGCCACGGATGAGAAAGATCATTAGGAAGAAAAACTTGAGGAATTATTGCTTCCAGAAACCTTTTGATGCTTTTCTGATCACTTGCTGAGCACCAACTAAGTCCTGGGCACAAGTAGGGGCTTTGGGGGCTAAATCTTGGCAGGAACGGGGGCCTGAAGGCGTGCACCAAGCATGGTTACTGTGCCCTGTGCTGAGGTTAACCTTTCCTGTCCTCATTCTCGAACTTGAGCTCAGCTCCCACCAGCTCCAGCATCTTTTCTAGTCAAAGAAGCAGAGGTAATAAGGAAATTGTACAGAAGTAATAAGGAAATTAGTATTGTGCAAAGTACTAATACCAACAACCACCTTCACCGTCTTTTGTGAGAGTGCGTCCTCCCTAAACGATGCCTCTCACATCAGAGGATGTGGAAACGGGCGGCAGGAGGTAAATACCTGTCTGTATCTGGATGGCAACTGCTTAAGAAAAACTCCAGCTACAGAGAAAGTCTCGATGGCCTGCAGTTGCTCTTTCTGATTCTGTGGCTGCTACCTCGTGGGTGTCTCCTAGGTCCCTCCCTGGGATGGACCCCGATGGAGCATGTGCATGGGGCCCAGGAGTCTTTTCCTATCATTTTATCCAATAGGCTAGAGGTCTCCCAAACCAACTCCAGACTCAGCTGGGAGCCATGAAACTATGTCTGGCAGCCCCAAATGCCCTGGAGGCTCTGGGAGCTTGCAGGGGCTGCAGATCAGAAGCTCCCTGACAGGAAACCAGTTTGATACAGACTCAGTACCGGGCAGTGTCTGAGCCTTAGTTCCTGCATCTTTAAGTTGGGATTCCCACACATGAGGAGTCAATGAGACCACCAGGGAAGCATGGAGCGTACTCTCCCCCACAAAGACGCACCTCGGTACCTGGGAGATGCCGGTGCTGTGAAAACCCCATCAGACCATGGCTTGGGGACCCAGGAATGCCCCCAGCACTCCCACCATGGACCTAGTGGTGCACAGCCGTCTGTTATCGCTGTGTGGAACTACACTGCTCACTAGGGCCCCTGGCTACCTTGCTCACTGCCATCGCCCCAGCTCCTGGAACATACCTGGCCTTGCAGACTTATGCTCCAGAAAGAGGACTTGTGCTAAGCAACCTCCCCCCTGAAGGCCACCAGGACATTTTATGGACTAGAATTATCAGGCCCTCAAGGAAGAGAGAGCCCCTTTCTCCAACAAACTTCTTCAGAGATGAGACTTAAGAAAAGCCACCTATTCACCATACAGAGAACTCAAGACGGGGACTCCATAAGGAAATGGCAGCCCAGCCTCATTCATTAAGAGCCAAAACAGTTAAATAAACCAATACACTGAAGCCAGCAGCATCTATATGTGTGTGTATGTGCATAAATACACGAATCCTAACCAAGAGGATTTATCTTTGCACACAGGCGCTTTCAAATCTGTCAGTGTGAATCATCAGTATTAAATGGACATTAATGTAAATGAAAATCTATCAGTGTAAATCATTGCAGTAACCTAAAGGAGAAAAACCATAACTCAAAATATACAAAAAGAAAAAAAAAAGCAAAAACACATTAAAAATAAAAAGCCTTAGCAAACCAGGAACAGACAGAACGCCCCTTCACCTGCTCACAGCCATCTCCCCAAACCGCACGGCGCACTCAGACTTACTGGGGGCCCCTGAGCAGCACTGCTTCAAGTCGGACAGGGCAGGGAGGCCGCTCCTTGGCTGCCTCTCCAGGGCAGGGAGGCCTCGGGTGCTGATGGAGAAGATAAGACCAGGAGCTTGGGAGGGACAGACGGGGCAAGGTGAGGACAGGAAACGTGACCCAAGGCTGACGGGCTTCCCTCTTAGGGTGACCAACGTACACAATTCACCGCACGAAGGAGCCAGTGTCTCGCGGTGATAGACACGCTGGCTGGCACGGCCCCTGTGCGCAGTTTCTCCCAGCCCACAGGGCTGTCTGGTGTATTGCTCATTCCGTCGCAGGAATGCTGCTTAGGCAGTTCATACAAAACACTGAAGGGAGTGCTGCGAGGGGTTGAGGGCAAACTTGTTTAAACCCCAAAAAAGGCTGACCTTTGAGCTCCCACGTACTGAAAGCCATCATATCTGCTCTCCATAATTTAAATAAAGAACAGGTGAGACAGACTACCTGTGAGGCACCTGAGTGAGGGGACGTTGTGGCCCAGGAGGGCAAGGGGGTGTCTTGGGAGGAGGGCGGCCTAGCCGTGGGTGTTGCAGCCCAAGAAAGGTAAGGAGGGCATCATGTGGGCATTGTCAGCAGCAGTGGGCTCTCGGGGGAGCAGAGGGAGTGAAGAGGGGGTCGGGGCAGGAAGCCTGGGTGTGCACGGTGAGGGACGGCTGATTAGATAAGTGTAAGTACAGAGGCTAAGGAAGCAGCGTTCTTACTACCAGAGAAAGGAGTCACAAATCTGGAAAGAGAAAAACAATGAACGCTGTGGTACTGAACTACAATTAAATATATAGGAATGAACTCACAGTTTTCAATCTATGCAGATACAGAAAAACTAGATGTGAATATGTATGTATCACCCACAAATATTCTTTGGCTCAGTCCCAAGAGTGATCAGAGCAGGAATACCTCGGTAGCATGAGCACGACGGCCAAGATCTACTCTAAAGGGAGCTGGGGCTCCTGGGAGAAATGGCTGCCTCTGGCCGGGGCAGAGAGTACAGTATGAGCCCCCAATATGTTATGGCAACCGTCATATTGTGATTTATAAGAAGAAATATATATTTGGTCTCGTCCCAATTTCTGGAAGAGCTCCTAAAACCTTGGAAAAGGTGTCTTTTGTTATGTAAATAAGGTGACTTTGGGACAGCACTTCAGATTAGGGGGTTGGTTGCTGGGGGACCTATTCATGTGATTTGAGGGTTGGACCTTTCAGGCATGTCCCTCCCCCAACCTCCAGACTCCCAGGAAGGGGAGAGGGGCTGGGGTTGAAGAGATCAACATGGCCAGTGATCAGTGATGCCGAGGTAACGAAGCTTCCATCAAAACCCACCAGGAGAGGGCTCAGAGCTTCCGGATTGGTGAACATGTGAAGACTGGGGAGAGTGGCACGCTCAGGGAGGGCATGGAAGCGCTGGGCTCCTTGCCCTATGCATCTCTTCCATCTGGCTATTCCTGAGTTATATCCTTTTATAATAAACTGGCAATTTAGTAATTGAAATGTTTCTCTAAGTTCTGTGAGCCATTCTAGCAAATTTATCGAGCCCAAAGAGGGACCACTGGAATCTCCAATCTATAGCCAGTGGGTCAGAATCACAGGTGACAACCTGGGCTTGAGACTGGCATCTGAAGTGAAAGATGGGAGTGTGCAGTCTTGTGGGACTGAGCCCTTAACGTCTGGGGTGTGACGATTATGCCCAGATGGACAGTGCCAGGATTGAGTTGACCGGTAGGACACTTAGCTGGTGTCCAAGACTTACTCGGTGGTGTGAGGAAACCTCTCGCCACACATTGGAAATTGGATATAGAACCTTTCTACCAGCAAGCAAGGAAGTGCTCAAAAGGATGATGCAGACATGTCAGAAGGACTCAAGGTCATCTTGAAAGGGCTCCCACTATCCAAATCTGGGACAATTTGAGCATCAAAATGAATGATAATAGTAAATGACCATGATAAAATAGGACTCTATGAACCCAAACTGACACTAAATAAATAAATAAAGGGAAAATGTAATGAACATTTCTGTAAATCTGTGATTATTTCACAATAAAAAGTTAAACATGCACAAACAAACCTCTGAGAAAAAATGTAGCACTCAAGCTACAATGGTTTTGTAAACCAAAAGGAATATAACTTTTCGGGTTACAAAATGCACTAGAAGGGAAAAGAAAAAAGAATTAGAAGAGAAATAATAGCACAGGCTAGCTCCTATGAAAAGGGAAAGTAGTAAAGATAACAGATAAAACGTTGACTTCTACCTGGGTTAAGGAATGACACTGTGAGGACCCAGGAGATGGTTCTTTGAACTAATATGGTTCCCAAATCTGCTGTCATCAAATAAAGAGTCTTTAAAATGTCAAACAATAATAAAAGAATATCATGTTCTCCACAATGAGATACACCCACTATGATGGCTATTACATCTAAAAACCCCCCCAAACAACAGGAAATAACAAGTGTTGGTGAGGATGTGGAGAAATTGGAACCTTCATGCACTGCTAATAAGAATGTAAAATGGTGCAGCCACTGTGGAAAACAGTTCGCAGTTCCTCAAAAAGTTAAACATAGAATGATCACATGATCCAGAAATCCCACTCCTATGTACGTACCCAAAGAACTGAAAGTAGGGATCAAAAAGATATTTGTACTTACATATTAACAGCAGCATTATTCACAATAGCCAAAAAGTGGAAAACCACCCAAATGTTCTACAATGGATGACTGGATAAGCAAAATGCAGTCTCTCCACATACTGAAATTACTCAGTCTTAAAAAAAGAAATGAAGTTGACATGCTCACCCATGGTTAAAACTCATTAAAAGTCATTATGCTGAGTGAAATAAGTCAGACTCAAACGGACAAATATCGTACAATTCCACTTATGTGAGGTACTTAGTCATAGAGCAGTCAAAATCATAAAGAAAGTGGAATGGTGGTTACCAGAGGCTGGGGGAGGGGAAACAGGGAGCGAGTGTTTAATGGGGACAGAGTTTCAGTTTGGGAAGATGAAAAGTTCTGGCGATGGATGGTGGTGACGGTTGCACGACAGTGAGAATGCACTTAATGCAGCGTAACTGTACACTTAAAAATGGTTAAAGCAGTAAATTTTATGTTATATATGTTTTATCAGAATAAAAAAAAATACTCAAACTGTGGGAGAAATAAAGAGTATCACATCCTTACAGCATTTGGGTGAAACTTAAATGTAGGTTTAAAATTAAATTTCTCTTTCAGGCACCAGATAACTACCGGAGGCCAGCACCGTACCCACAGCCTTACATGTATGAACTCACACAGTCCTCAGTATCCAGGAGCTAAGTGTTATCACTGTCCCCAATTCACAGAGGAGGACTGAAGACAGAGAAAGGTTCGGTCACATGCCAGGCTCATGCAGAGGTGAAGCAGAATTCAGACCCTATTGCTGCTTTTGGCTACTGTCCATGTCAAGAACACGTCAATCTCGCACCAAAACCATGTTTGAAAGAAACATACTTTTGTACCACTTACACACTTTCCATGAGCCCCAGGATATCTGAAGTGCTATGTTCCGAAGTTGCAGAAAGAATTCAAATAATTGATCTCAAGAGACCAACTCACTTGAAGAATTCAAGTGACAACCTTTCTGTTGATGATCTTTGGTTTCAATGATATTTTCATTTTATTTGGTGGACTCTCTTGTAAACTATCTCCAAATTGTTATTAACCTTGACCAAGTGATCAAGGTCAGCACCACCAGTGACAAGAAATATCAACAGCATGTACCTCTGACAAAACGCACTGAAAAGGACACAGCATCGCTTCTGCAGGATTCCTGCCAAAGACTCACTGCCTCAGTCTATTCACAAGGAAACATCAGACAGACCACAGTGAGGGACACTCTACAAATGACTGAGCAGTTCTCAGCAAAGGTGTGTGGGTTGTGGACAATGAGAAAAGACCGAGGAACTGTCACAGATTGGAGGAGACTAAGGAGACACGAAGGCTAAATGCAATGTGGGAGCCGGGAACAGAAAAAGGGCATTAGGGAGAAAACGGGGGAAATCTGAATAAGGCCTGTCATCAGTGAAAGAGCATGTGCGAAGCTTAACTTCTTGGTTTTCATCATTGCGCGATGGTTCTGAAGGTGCTAACCTTAGAGGAAGCTGTGGGGAGGGTAGAGGAGAACTCTCTGTACTATTTTTCTCAACTCTCCTGCAAATCTAAAACTAATTCAAAATAAAACGTTTCTTTTTGTTTTTGAACAAAGGATTTGCAGTAGCAGATGCTTTCCATGGGGATTACAATGGATGCTTAAAACAAAACAAAATTATTATTATTCCACTTTTCTAACTCTATCCTCTTTTCCTTTTCCAAAACAACCAAATGCCCCAGCATCTCTTACTTAGGTCTTGCTTAAGACAAATGCAGCTGCTTGTTACTCACCAGCAACAGTATTGCTCCAGTTACAGACTGCAAAATAAAAGGATGTGACACACCAGAAAGCAGGGCTCTGACAGGACAGAAATGAATCATCTGCTGCCAGAAAGCGATGTGATATGGGCAGGATGGCCCATGCTGCACGCTAGGGCTGAGCCAGGAGAGGTGTGCGGCTGCCTGGGTCCTGGATCTACATGGGAAGTGTCTTCTCAACAGCCTACCTGTCTTTTCCTTGATCTCACAGAGCACACTGAAGAGAGCGGGCTTCATCCGATGGCAATTCAGAGCATGCTTTCTGTAAGAGAGGCGACAGAGGAGCATGTGAGAGAGAGAGAAGTCATCCTGTGAGTCAGAATAAAGATCCTCCATATTGAGTCGGCCAGTTCTCCTGAAAATCCCTTAGGAAGGTACAGCACCATAGCATTTCATATGAATTCGATTTGTGCAAAGTTTAAGTAGAGCCATATACAAATATTCAAAAATTTCCCCTCATATGTATAATGTAAACGATGCCAAAACTCATCAAGAACTATGAAATTTCAAGGTGCAGGGATTTGAAAGCTGCTATTGCCCTGTGGCCGCACTTTGGTGCAGAAACCCCAGCCATCCTATCCGTGCTGTGCGATGTGATCTTTGCAAGTGTTTACTGAACACCTACTATGTGTCATACACCATTCTAGTGTCACAGAGACACAGATGAGATTTGTACCCATGTAGCAGTTAAGACGGAGGGGGTGAGAGACACCAAACACACACAGGCAAGAAAACCACCAGCTGTGCCAGGTGCTTTGTGAAGACGTAAACTAGGGTAATGGATAGAAGCTTTATTGGAGTTTATATGTGTCTGAGGTGACATCTAAGCCAAGAAGTTAGGCAAGAGAAGGGCTGAAGAGAGTAATAATTTAGGCGGAGAAAACAGCCAGTAAGGCCCTGAGTGGAACACACTTGGCTTTTTAAAAAATTTTTTATTGGGGAATATTGGGGAACAGTGTGTTTCTCCAGGGCCCATCAGCTCCAAGTCGTCGTCCTTCAATCTAGTTGTGGAGGGCGCAGCTCAGCTCCAAGTCCAGTCACCGTTTTCAATCTTTAGTTGCAGGGGGTGCAGCCCACCATCCCATGCGGGAATTGAACCGGCAACCTTGTTGTTGAGAGCTCGTGCTCTAACCAACTGAGCCATCCGGCCGCCCCAACACACTTGGCATTTTAGGAAACCCGGATGCTATAGGGTAAGAGGTGAGGGAGAGAGCCACGTGGTGAAGATAGAGAGACAAGTGGGGCCGACTGGGACAGCCTGTGTGCCAGGGGAATGACTCTGGCTTTTGTCTGCCTGTGATGGGAACTGTGGTTGGCAGAAGACTGTTCCCTAAAGATGTCCACGTGCTAATCCTCGGAACCATGAATATGTTGCCTTACAAGGGAAAACGCTCTGCAGATGTGATTAAGGTTAAGGATTTTGAGAATGGGAGATTAATCCAGATTATGCAGACGGACCCAATTTAATCACACTCTCAGCCTTAAAACTATACAAACTCCCCGCTGTGGTCAGAGAAAGAGATGCGATGACTCTTTCTTCTGATCCAGAACAAATAAATACCTCAGGTCAGAATACTTTGAGAAGAAACAACGAACAGAACCAACTGCATGCTCACTCCTTGCTTGCCAAGGAGTTCAAGGTCATGCCTGGTTGCACGGCAGCTAAGGCAAGCAGTCACCCTACCCAATGTCCCCTTCAAAGGCCATGCCCTCCACTCAGGCCTGATGGAACCATGCTACATGCTTTCCCACTCTGAGCTTTCCCCGCGCACATGCTTGCCTCTAGCCTAGAATGCCACACTTCCTTTCTCCGCTGGGCAAAAAGCCTCGTCCGGATCACGGTCTTCTCCTTGGGGCGTGCTCCTGCGGCCCAGCCTGACTTCAGCTGGATTCTAGGGTCCCATCGTATAAGCTCGCCTCTTGCTGACAGGTGGCCTCCCTCCCCTGGCTAATTCCTCATCAGCCTCCTTCTGCTCCTCTGAAGCCTTAGCTCAAGTGTCTGAAATCCCACAGCACCTGAAGCAGGAAGGGATGTCCTATTTTAGTGAGCCTGCAGGAGCTCTGAGAAAAGCAGGGAGGATGGCAGGTCAGCACCAGAGCTCAAGGGAACAAGGCCAAATCTCCACCCAACCACTCCCTAGTTGTCTGACCTCAGACAAGTTCTTACTCACTTGGAGCAGTTCCTCATCTAGAGATTCACTGAAAAACCACGCACTTCCTAGGGCTCCGGGGAGGTTTGTATTCAGTAACTGTCACTTAAAGGAATGAATAGCACCTGCTCATTTGTGAAACTTTTCTGAAACATCCTGCACATTGTTTTACTTATTAATAAAATTACTTCAAAAGTGATTGCGTTGTGATCCTAGATTTTGAATAGCTTCAGGAAATCGTTTTAAAACCAACAAAATTCAACTCCAAGTACACAAGGACATTAAGACTTTCCTTTGGCACGAGACCAAGCCAAGCTAAGCATGTTAACCGAAGCACGAAGCTAAAACCTGTAAGCAGGCTAAGAACAGAGACGGTAGGCACTAAGCTGACTAGCATCTAATGAAGCTCCTTCAGGATGATGAAAAAGAAAATTACAACTCAAGTTCTACTTCCCAGGTTTGGACTAACAGTCTCTCATGCTAATGTTATCTGGCTTTGGCAAATTCCAAATCACAAATTCCTCCTCTAACCTCTGGCATTCTTTGAATGCGCATGCTGAAAGCTGAGGCGGACATGCGTTAACGTGCGTACTTCTGAAGGTCCATGTCCCCTTATTTAGGATTCTAGAGGTACTGAGACGAGGACCACCCCAGTCAGTGTACGGTTTATGCCTTGCCATTTGGTTAAGTTCTAAGGACAGTCAAAGCTACATAATCTCCCTTTAATAATTAGGACTGAATCTATATCAGAAGCAAAGTCAATCTGCAGAAATACTGGAGGAATTAAGAAAGGCAAGCAATAGAGAAAAAAGAAAAGAAAAAAGAAGAAACAAAAAAAGAAAGTCATGTGAATTTCTACTGGTAGAAAATATTAAAGAAGTCATAAGTTCAGAGAATTTTCTTCCTAAGAAATGCTATGAGGGCCTTAATTGTAGTACCTGTTACATTTCCTCAAAGCCAATTTCTAAATATAATTTTAGTTTTAGGCACACCACCTCCTATACCATATTGCTTGCTCCTAAAACATGTACAACAGTGCCCATTCTCCACCACACTTTTATTCACTATATGTAAAGTTTCTCTTTTTCCCCCTAAAAGCCTTATTACCATTCCTCAATGGTCATTTTCTATTACACTTAAGTTCTACAAACAACAAAATTTGAATTGTGGTTTTATAGACTATATACAAAGGAAATACAGAAACAGCCCTGGACCCTCTAAAACCTGATTTCCTGAAAATATAAATAGATCCTGAAACAACAGGGCCCCATAGCTCCAGGCCGAGTGTTTCATTTAGAGAAAAAAAAATCAACTATTTTCTGAATTTTATTTATTTTTAATTTAATTTTCTTTCTACATTTCATAGGCAACACAATGCTAACAGGTGACCCTTGTGATTAATTTAAAATCCATATGCCCACAAATATAATATAGGCTCAAAAATAATTTTCGTTTGTCAGATTAACCATCTGTTAGGTAAACTGATTTATGAAAATTGAAATAAATGGGACCCTATCATCTCCACTCTTGAGAGCCTGGCCTCGCCAAGTATGGCCTGGGGTCAGCAGCACTGGCACCCTTGGGAGCTTGTTAAAAACGTGGACTCTTGCCCCGCCACATCCAGACCTCCTACATCACAACTCGCATTGCACTAAGATTCCCACAGAGCCGTGCTGCACATGGAGCGTAAGAAGCACTGTTGTAACGCACCACTGTCCAGGAGAATTTTCTGCGATGATGGAAATGTTCTCCATCTGGGCTAATATTGTAGCCACTAGCCATACGTGGCTACTGAGCACTTGAAATGTCACCAGTGCAATGGAAGAACTGAATGTTTAATTTATTTCACTTTAATTTCTTTTCATTTGAAAAGGCATGTGGGGAGTGGCTACACACATTGGACAGTGCAGCTCTCTAGCGTATCTGAAGGCACCTGCAAACAAAGGGTCAAGAAGCAACCACGACAGCCAAATCTGCCAGTCCTGCAACACAACCCACCAATAGGCAGAACATTCCAATAGGCAGAACGACTTCAAGAAGGGTCAGTCCTCTTCAGCTGCTTCTACCAGAACGTCGGGTATGGAGCCTGGGTCTCCATGATGACACTGCTGACCATTTTTGCCTCCTATTTTTGATCGGGTTTCCAAAACTCACCCCTCATCCATTCCTAGCTCTAGAGTTTTCATACTGACTTCTTAGGAATCTCACTATTAGGGCAAAAAGCATTCCATCAGCCTTTGTGATCAGTGAAAGCTTCAAATCAGAAGATGAGGAACTATCCCTTCTCCAGGAAGAGGTCAGGGTGTAGCCTAAGGTCACAAGATCACTCAAGGAGACTGGTCGCCACTTACACAGACAGTCTCCAGCTGACTTGGGCTGCATCTAAACTACGATGGTGCATCCCAAAGTTCCTGATATCGCTCCACTATCTGTGTAGTCAGAAGGAAGAACAATACACAGTGGCTATCCTGAGACTAGTTAGCCATAATGACAAAATAAATTATTCAGCAGCCCTTGGAGCTGCCTCCCTGATAATGTAGAAAGATGTAAGTAAGACACAATCTCCCGTGGGGGTGTGTGTGGGGGGTGCAGAATGATCTCAGGTTGATAATCTCACCAGGCTGCAGAGTGTACTGAGGAAATGACCCATCCAAGCTGTTTGCTCCAGAGTGGTATACGCGGCCCACCTGGGGACTGACTGTTGTCTGCACTTGTGGGACTTTTAGGGCTTAGAGTTCATCTAAAGGCTACCTCCAATGAAGAGGGGCAGATCTGAAGCTTCCAGATCTCAAACTAAAAGCCCCAGGGAGTCTTTTTTACCACAGAAAGAAATCAAGAACCAGCTAATCTAAGAGCCATGTTGTCAGCATGTATAATGCCCCACTATTCAATTTCTTAGCCTTAAAAGAAGAAGAGCTGTCTTCAAGAGCAGCAAGGAAGAGGTGACTGACTGCATTTTATTCTAAAGCCTGTCTAGGGGAGTCTCAAGAGATGGCTACAAGAAAACAGCTTTGTGGCTGTGCTGTGGCCTGAGGAAGGCCACAGCTGGGCAGAGCTCATTGGTTAAGCAACTCTCCCCCCAGAACAGAAGAAACACAGGTAGCGCCACAAACCGAAGAGCACCGGGGTATGAAGAGCCCATTCCCCCCTCCCCCACGTCCTGCGAATCCTTCCAGAAGCTAAGTGCCACAAAACTTTATGAACGCTATTGTGCACAGCTCTGGGAATACAAAGGAAAGTACAACAAAGCCTCTGCTCTCTGGCTAGTCTAGCAAACAGGGCATCACACAAAGACACCCTCTCCCAGCCCAGCTCTTTCGTGCCCAGAATTATCTCTACTCAGCATATTCTTGATATAACTATTTATAAATTCGTCTCCCACACACCCTGCTTCTCAATGAGTTCCAAGAGGGCAGAGAATATCTTAGCCATCTTGGTTTCTCTAGCACCTAGCACAATGCTCCAAAGAGTAGAGTGAACGTGGTTGTGGGGTGACACCCCTAACCCTCAGGTAGAGGTTATGAAACTGCAGAGTTGACTTTCCACAAGAAGTAAAGGAAAGGACGAAGAACAAATGAATGCTGTATCCACCTTTTACTTTATCTCCTCTTTCCTGGGGCTGAAAATAAGACCTAGCCGCACCGTCAGCTCTAATGCGTCTTTTGGAGCAAAAATTAATATAAGACGCGGTTTTATATTATATTATATAATACCCGGTCTTATATTAAAATAAGACCGTGTCTTATATTAATTTTTGCTCCAAAAGACGCATTAGAGCTGACGGTCCGGCTAGGTCTTATTTTCGGGGAAACACGGTAGTTTTTTAACCCCTCCTCACTAGAGGGCTCTAATGACTGCACAGTCCACACCACCAGACCCTGATCCCATTCCAGGGACCATCCTTCTCCCCCAAACAAGCCCCCATTCAACAAGGCCTTACCCTCCAAAAGGACTTTGGTCCTTTCCTAGTTTCTATACAGTAGTACCTCGGTTTTCGAACGTCTCCATTGACGAACATTTCGGTTTACAAACATCATAAACCCAGGAGTAAATGCTTCGGTTTTCAAACACGCCTCGGAAGTCGAACATGTCACAGGGCTTCCACTGAGTGCAAGATGCTGAGGCCTAGCTGTCGGCTATTTCCGAACGTTTCAGAACTCGAACGGTCTTCCGGAACGGATTACGTTCGAAAACCAAAGTACCACTGTCATTCCAGCAGGTCCCAAACACAATGTGCTGCCTTTGTGAAGCAGAGTTTACCAATCCTGGCTGGCTGACAGTGGTGAGTGGGGGTAAGAGGGCAGTGGTCTTAAAACTGCTGTGATTTTCCCATGGCAGCTGAAAAACAAACAAACAAAAGCCTCAAACTCTGAGACTTGTAGGCTCTGTGTGATCTGCTTCCAGCCTCTCTCCAGACTCAGCTGGGGACTTTCAGTCCTCGGCTCTGCTTTCTTTCTGCTGTTTCCCACCTCCGGGCCTTTGACGGTGCTGTGCCTCCTCCATCTGGCTCCCCACTGCATGCCATCCCTTTTCTTACTACAGCTTTTCTCACAATGTATACTTAGTGTTTTGCACTTACGTTCTCTCCCTCAAACCATGAGCTTGAGAACAGCAACTATGTCAGCACCCGGCTAGGTGCTCTGCATATAGTGTTTAATGAATATTTGCCAAATTAAATAAAAAAGCGTCCTTCGCTTCCACCCAACTCCCCCACTAACCACTTTTCCCGACGGTTCCCACAACCGCGTCAACCATCTATTCTTTCCCAAGTCCCACAACTCACTCTCCTTTATCAGCCCTCAAAACTTCCCACCCTCACGAATCCCACTAACCCATCCATTTACACCCCAACACTTCCCTTACGTTGCATAAACCCCGAAACCACCTTTCACCATAAACCTCCCCATCTACAAACTCCCCTTAAACCCACCCCTTTCGCACCAAGATGAGCTCCTAAAACCCACTACCCTCTGCTTACCTCCATCGGCCGGCCGTTCAATCCGTTCCATTTTAACCCCATAAAAACCTTCGTCGTCCTCCTCAAGGCCCCCACACCTGCCATCCCGGCTCAGAGACGCACCCCACAATCTCGCTCAGCCCTCTCCTCAGCTTCACACCCCATGCCGCCCGGGCTCTGGCCCCTCGACCCGCCCCCTTCACGGCCTCCACTTTGGGCGGCCCCCGCCCCCGAGCAGCACCTGGCCTGCGCCTCCTCCAGGCTCTGGTCCGTGATGGCCATGATCTGCTGCAGGACGTCGCCCGTGTCATGGCCCGGTGGGGGCCCGGGCGGCGGGAGGGACGGGGCGGGGGACGGCAGCGCGGGGCGCGGCGGGGCGTCCATGGACTGTGGGGCCGGGCGGGCGCTGAGGAGGAGCCGCCGGGCCTGGAGCACTTGCGCTCGCGCCGCAGCCAACCGCCGCCGCCGCCGCCCCTGGGGAGCAGCGCGCGCCTGGGCCGGGCCCCCGCCGCCTACCAGGCCGCCGCGCACCGCCCACGGACACGCCCCTAACAGCTCCCCTCAGCGGCCCAGGACTCGGTTAGGGGTTGCCGAGGCAACGGCATTTTCCACCCTCCTCTTGCCCTAGAGAGGGTGAGGTTGGCTCCGCCCCATTTCAGAGGCCCCCCCACCCCCATATCCGCCTCTCGCATCTCCTCAGAGCAGCAGCTCCCGCTCAGAACCTCACTCCTCAATCTCCACTCCTCCTCAGAGCCCCCACTCTTCCTGAGGCCCTCATATCTGAGCCTCCCACTCCTGAGACCCGCACATCTCCTGAGTCCCCCTTCTCAGAGCAGCTCACACGTCCTCAGAACCTCCCATGGCTCTCAAAACCCCATCCATCTCCAGAAGTCCGAGCCCCAGACCCCTGCTCAATCCCCTAATGCTCCCCTCAGCCTCAGCACCATCAGGTGGGTCACTAGGACTCCCAGCCTCCTGGTTCCTCCCTGGGAGCTTTCCACGAGGCGCACAGGTTTGTGATGACGGTGGCTGGGAGATTAGAACAATGATTTTCTCAGCTGTAGAAGTCAATTCTATTCAGCTGTCAAGATCTGGCTTAAACGCGACCTCTCTCATTTATTCATTCTCTTTGCAGCATTCCAGGCCTAGAAAACCCTAGCACTTGGTTACCGAATGAATGGATGCTTCCAGAAGACCTACTTTGTGATGCACCCCAGAGTGTGACAGAAAAGGAACAAACTGGACACGAATTACTTCTCCAAAGTAATGGGACTGCCTTGAGCTTGTTTGCTCTGAGGGCAGACTCCAGATGGAGGCTCATAAAAGGTCAGCCTGGCTGCCAACCCTTCAGGGCAGGGTCTTTTTCCCATTGCTGCTGGAGAAGAAACGCAATAACCATCTGGTGTGATTTGATTGGGGGACTTCAAAAGAGAGAGCAGGGAATGGAAATGAATGATGTGGGCCAGTGTAAGAACAACTTTGAAAGCTCCCTAACAAAGGAAACCCCCCACTTTGCCCCCATAACAGGAAGTACTAGAACATGTGGGCACCATAGAGAGCAGATGCCGTGTACAAAATGTCAGCTAGCTGCTGGCACAGCACTTGCACAGGAGGCCTGAAAATAGTGGGTAACTTTGGTGTCCTTCAGAGATTGAGGTGGGGGTGGGTGGGTGGGTAAGTGTTTGAAAACTTCAAGGACCAGCAGAGATGAAAACTTGAAGTCACCTGGTAGAGAAGAGAGATCCACAAGAGGAAAAAACTGAAGGGACAAAATCCCAAAGGATATTTAAGGAGTGTGAGTTAGAATCTGGAGGATACTGATTTGAAGAGTAGCCAGCTCAGAGCAAGTAAAACACAGAGCTGCCTTTTGGAAACTACAGGAATTGCTTGGCTGCCTTGGCCCCCAAAGTGACATGTCTGTCAAAAAGCCCAGAGCTCCATGGAGGCAAGGACGGCATCTTTCATGGGCATGTGGCCAGGCACATGGTGGAAGCTGCTGGCTTATCACCTCTGGAGGCTCAGGCCTCAGGCCCTAGGAGCCATGCTGCCCACCTTGGACCTTGGAGAAGCACCCAGTGCCCCAGTTCATTTTGCTTCCTCACAGAGCTGCCTTACGGCAGGGGGTTTTCTCGAAGGGAATCCCAGCCTCATTTAATATAGAAGGACCTAGATGTTTTTGGTTCTTTGGCAATGCATACTTTACTACTTTAAGAATTTGGCCGCTGATGGAAGGCCTGGGTTCAAATTTGGCTGTTATTCAATGTGAACGTGAAGTGGGTCATCACCCTGTCTCCTGGTCTATACCACGCTTAGCTATGAGCATCAAAGAGGGGGCTCATCATCCCGAGTATGGCATGTCTGAGGCCT
The DNA here is from genome assembly GCF_004115265.2 of Rhinolophus ferrumequinum. NCBI lineage: Eukaryota > Metazoa > Chordata > Mammalia > Chiroptera > Rhinolophidae > Rhinolophus > Rhinolophus ferrumequinum. The sequence goes on from NC_046301.1 coordinate 51,965,298, forward strand.
TGGGGGGCAGTGAGCTGAGGGGAAAACCAGGCTGAGCTTGTGATCAACTCCACACTTTGTGGGAATCTGAATCCCTTTCTCCAGGGGCCTCTATAGTCCCTCGATGCATCTCCGTACCCTTTCAAAGCTGTGTACCCATGGGCCAGATTTTAACCTCTGAGCCACTGTCCTCACGTGCAAGTAAGTGTAATACCTGCAGGCAATGATGAAATAATGCACCTAAAATGCTTGCCAGTGTGCGGGTAACATCAGAGGAGCCTGAGAAATGGCAAATTCGAATTTTCACCCTGCTCCATGGACGCCAGTACCTCTGGCCCATAAGTGTGGTGTGCAATGGGATGGACACACCTAACTGGTAACAACCTGGACTCGGATAAAAGGGCAGGTGGGAGAGAGAAGACTCACACAGGCCACAGAGTACTCTGGGTTCCAGAGAATGGAGACAGGCAGGCAGCAAGTTGGAGGCAGGGGAAGAAGTGGAGAAGACAAGCAAGAGGGAACAGACGCAAGACTCCAAGAGAGATGGAGTGACAGCCAGTCAGAGACTGAAGGTGAATGAGAACAGGACTGAGGAGATGCCATGTGGAAGGATCCCTGCCCGGCTAAAGCTGAGGTGGACAATTCTGCGACACAGCAACAGACTGAGTTGATCACAGAAAGTGCTTTGGAGACCTCAGAGGAGGAAGAAGGGTTTACTTCTTAACATGCCCTTCCCCCATGGAAGCCCTTAAGTCTAATGGGGACAGGCAAGCTCCAGAGGCTGCAAGGGGCCACACACCTTTCCTAGCTCCCACTGAGCACCTCTCAGTCTGTGCCCCTGGAGAATCAGCCTGAGGCAGATAGAAGGTGTATCCACGGTCCGTCTTTGTTTTATACTGGGCAGCGTGGCCTGAGAGAGACCTCATCTCTCCCACCTTTAACAGCCATACCACCACGGACAAGGAAAAGGTCCACAGGGTTTACCAGGGATGTGCAGTAAAAACAGGAAAATGTTCATTAAAAACCCCACAACCTGAGATCATTGAAGAGCCAGATGCCCACACACCCACAGGCCCTGGAGTAGAGTTGTATCTGGGAAGGCCTGGCAGTGGTGTCGTGCCATCTAGACCAAGGGTCTGCCTTTAATTCTGTCCCTCAGATTGGGTTGAGCCAGGCACATCCACGAGTTGTCAGGGGTGCCATCTGGTACTTGCTGCATCCTGTTGAAGTCCAAGGTTGGCTAAAGGGTGGAGTCCATCAATGGGTGGCCATTCTCAGGAAGCATGATGCGAGTGCTGGCACCTATCCGGGCAGAGGATGCACAGCGGGCGGACTCGCGGGTGGACTGGCGCAGGCACAGACAGCAGAGGAGGCGGCGGAAGGTGCGGCGCATCTCAGCATCGCGGCACGAGTACACCACGGCATTGACCAGTGAGTTGGCCTCAGCCAAGAGTAGGAAATACTTCTCCACAGCCAGGACATTGCAAGACTTGCAGTCCAGACCATCCAGGAGCAGCACCACCTGGGCCGGTGTCCAGCAGACCACAAATGCCCCTGTGGGATGGAGCCTGAGGTGAGCAGGGTCAGCTGTCGGGGGGCCTGGCACCCACGGCTCTGAGCTCAGGACTGGAGGGGTATCGAGAGCTTGGACAGGGGCTGTGGTTTGCAGTGCCAGGGTGGCCTGTCTTGCTGCCTTGGCAGCATGACAAGGCAGAACTGCTAAGAGGGGACACCTTTCTCTGATTTGTCTGTTGGAAGGGACACCTTTCCTATCTGGTACGTGGTGGCTCTAGCCCTGGATGTTTCTACACGTACGTGGAGGATTGTTTTATGGGGGAAAGGAGGTCACTGTGGGATAGACCAGTTACTTGGTGGGGAGAAGGGGATCACTGGGAAGAGTTGCTCCTTGTTCTTGGGGTGTGTGTGTGTGTCCTAACAGGAAAGCCTCTTGTCACCTCCACAAAGACCACCCTACATTTCAACAGCCAGAGTGACCACAATACTCCCTACTAGAAACTCTTAAGGGCTTCCCACGGAACTCAGAACAAAATTAGACTGCCGTCTGTGCCCTTTGAGGCCGTGCTGACCTCCTCTCCTCTCTGGAGGTGCTGGCTGGGTCCTGCCTGGACTCTCACCTTCTTGTTCTCTCTGCTTGGAACTCTTTTCCCTCCTCCAGCATTCAGGTCTCTGCTGAGATATCACCTCCTTGGAGAACGTTCCCCACCCAATCATCGCCTCCCATCATTCTCCATCAGGTCTTGGAGGAGTTGGGGGAAGTGGGGTCCCACTCACCCAGGATGATGACAACAGTCTTGACCAAGCTGAGCGTGGTCTCGCGGTAGCGGGGGTGGCAGCTGACATGCTCCGCCATGCGCTGAACCCGCCGTCGCACATAGAAGAAAATGCGGGTGTAGACAGCCACCATGAGCAGGAAGACGAGCAGGCTGGACAGGGCCCAGACGGCCAGGTATGAGCGGCTGAGCAGGGGGGCCATGCGTGAGCAGCTGTCCAGGGCACAGAGGCAGTGCCAGGAGTGGGCAGGCAGCAGCCCCAGGCCCAGAGCGGCCACCCACACGCCCACAATGAGCATGACAACACGGCCGCGGGGCAGGCGGCTGTGCAGTTGCACGGCCATCACGCTGCGGTGCCGCTCCATGGCGATAGCCAGCAGTGTGGCCACTGACGCTGTCAGGCTTGTGTCCAGCAGGCCCTGCCGCACGAACCAGCCCTGGAGGGAGAGCCGGGCCGTGCGCGGGCCGGTATGGAACATGAGGAAGAGGTAGGCCACGCCAGCAAAGAGGTCGGCTGCGGCCAGGTTGCCAAGCAGGTAGTAAATAGGCTGGTGGAAGCGACGGTTGGAGGCGATGGCTGCGATGACCAACAGGTTGGTGAGCAGCACCAGCACACTGACAGTCAGCCCCAGTCCCACCACAACCACATCTTTGGGCCGCCAGTGGGAGCTGAGCTCCTTGCCACTGTTGTTGTAGAAGAAACCGATGGTCTCGTTGTAGTAACATTGGCCCATGGTGACCATCTAGATGCACAGAGGGAAAGGTCAATGCAGGCAGCGCTTGGTGAAAGGAGCAGCACCCAGAGGAGAAGGTCAGGACAGAAAGGACAAGGGTCTCAAATTCCTCGGGGCAAAGTGATGGTAGTGGGGACCAGGGGGTGACCTGGAAAAGCAGCTCGATGGACGGGGACACCTGTCACTTATTTACTATTAAGACTGTGACAAAGATATCTCCCAAATCAAACGACTGGCTAGATTTATTTATTTGTTTTTTCCTTTTCCAACTGGTTTCCTTTTTTAATCTAAAGAAAACCCCTCTGACCACATGCTGCCAATCTGGGACCATTCTGTGTCGGTGGAGGGTGTTGGGGCAGGACAAAGGGGTCAGATGTGAAAGTAGAGGGGGGTCAGTTTGGCGTCGGAGTCACTGCAAAGAGTAGAGCCCAGGGGGCATGTGTGCAGGGTGGGGTCATTTTTGGGACTCTGTAGGAGGCCAGTACTTGGGCGTGGGGGTGACTTCGAGACAGCTCCAAAAGTTGGACGGCAGGCTTTGGGCAAGAGAGCTCCTGAAGCGGGCGGGGCATCGGGCTCTTCCGGGTGGGACGGAGGACCCTGGTGGCCTCTGGGACCCAGGGTGGCAGCGGCTGGAGGGGCTTCCCAGAGCCCCCAAGGCTGAGGGAGTAGCGGGGGGCGGGGAAGGAGAAGAGGGGTGGGCGCCCGAGCCCCGCGGGCACGTGCCACGCCCTCCCCGGGACCCGTGTCCACCCGCCCCCGTCCATGCGGGCCTCACCTGGGCCGCCCGTCACGCCGCAGACGGAGCGGCCTCGCTGGGGGTCGGGGCGGGAGGTAGACCCATGGCCCAGTAAACCGGCGGGAGCGGAGTAGCGTGCGGGTGCGCCTAGCGCGGGCGGCAGAGAGAGCGCGGGAGGCGGGGACCCGCCCCCGACGCTCAGTCCCCGTCCAGCCCCGGCGCCCCGCCCCCGCCACCTGGGGAAGCCCCGCCCCATCCCCGCCACCTGGAGGAGCCCCGCCTCCGCGGCCCCGCGAGGATTGGGTCGCCCGGAACCGTAGCCCCCCATTTCCTGCCTGCCTCGAGGCTCCTTGGTCACCCCTTCCCACTTCCGGCGTGGGACCCCTCCCGGTCCCCGCACACCTCGCGCGCCCGCAGTTTCGGGCCTTCGGGGCAGCTGAGTCACTCGCGGCCGGAGAATTCCCGCGGTGACCTCACGGCGCCCGGGCTCAGCTCCGGGTGGTCCCAGGGTCCGCACCCCCGTCCCGGCCCCACCCCGCTCCCTCGCGTCCAATCCGCCGCCGAGTTCCAAGCCACGCCCTGATCCGACCGGGCTCCCACCGCCCGGACCCCCTCCCAGTCTCAGCTTCCCCAAAGCTGAGCTGCCGCGCGCCGCGGCCTCCCGAGTCCCGTGGTACTTTCGGCCTCAGCTGACCGTACTAACACACTCGAGTTTCTTGCAATCACGCCCCCACGCCCCCGCCCCCGGCGGCTCTATCCCCTGCCCAATCCAAGACTGTGGTGGCCCTGGACTCCCACGGCCCAGAGCACACAGCCCCATTGTCCCCGTTATCTACACTTTGTTCTATTTGTTTGATTAGGCATGGCCGAGTGGGGATGCGGAGCTCCGGGAAGGCCGGACCGGTGTGACTCAGCCCGGTGCCCAAGTCCAGCCCAGACTGCCTGTAGGTGCTCAAAGAAAGGGGGCCTCAGTTTTCCTGATAGGTAAAATGGGGCCAGAGGATGCTGCCCTCACCTGGCAAAGAAACACTCAAGCGTATAAAGACACATTTTATTCAGAGGTTATCAGACCCCAGGCACCACCAGGATGTGTCTGGGCTGTCCCTCTCCCCCTCCAATAGCTGGTCATTAAGGAGGCAGATGGAGGTGGGGCAGTGGGAAGTGGCTACAACCACAGTGGCAAAAGGCACCCCTGTCCCAAAGGTCTGAAATCAGGATGGATCCCAAGGATCTTGTGACCTGTACTGAACCTGAGTATTAACCCTGAGTGACCTCTGAACCTGAGTGGCCCTGATGTTTGGCAGCGACCTGTGTGTAGTGGGGAGATGCTGCTACATTGCCCCCAAAAGGGTTTTAGTCTACCCCAGGAGTGTAGTTTTTCTTTATGAACTCTTCAGACCCTCTAACACTGAACTTCTAGGGAGAAATGTGTCCATCTCCTCAGTCCTGGACCGCTTGGTTAGAGTGCTGGGATGGTCAGAGATGGTCTTCGACCTCCTCAGGTTGGAGGTCCGGGCAGCAGGTGGCCTTGGGCACAGCCTCACTGTGCAGCTTGGAGAGTAGCCGTGCGGTCTCCTGGGTGATCTCAAAATGCTTGGGCAGTGGGGCGCGGCGCAGGGGGCTGCCGTCCCGGGAGGCAGCAGTAGGGCCGGGCCCCCTCCTCCCCAAGCTCCCTTGGTGCCTTTGTGTGACAGGGGTCTCCTCACACAATTTGGAAGCAACCAGGGCCAAGCTCGACAGCTGGTGGGTGACAGGCCGCAACCCCCCTCGGGGATACTTCACTGGCTGGCGGCTGAAGTGGCCACGAGACTGTGTCCCCAGGAGTGAGTCATCGGGGCCTTGGCTGGACACTGTGGGATGGGGTAGTCAGTGCTGAGCACCCCTAAGTCCTCTGGATATCCCCCCAGGACTCATCTCTCAGTCAAGCTCCCCTGGGCAACCCCAGAATGCCTGGATTCCTTCCAAACACTCACCTTCCCCTCTCTCCTCGTTGGTGTCTTCAGCCACTTCCCCTCTCAGGTCACTCTGTGGAGCGGGAATCTGCAGGGAGAAATCCAAGACCAAGACGCCAACAATAAAATCCCAGTGTTTTGAGACTCAAGACTCTTGGAGAACTGAGGGTTTGTTCCTGGACATGCAAGTTCCTTTGCAGTTTTGGTGTCGAGGGAGAGATGATGCCCCTTAACAGTGTATTGCTTGTCCCGTCGTGCAGGGCAACGTCATTAGTCTCAACTGTGGGCTCCCTGAGGGCAGGAATGTCCTTGTTTAGCAGAGGGCCAGGCCAGGTTGTGACTTAGCCATCTCCACATGGGATGAGGTGAATCTCCCTCCTGCTGTTTTCTGCAACCTTATGCCCACGTTTTAGCTCTATATTCTCAGTTCTGCCTTTAGCCAAATGCTAACAGCAGCTGAAGTTCTATATGTCAGATACTGTCCTGAGTAATTCTGAGCAATTCCAGTTCTCAGAATCCCACAGCACACTGGTAGCTCTGGGGGGCTGTGGAGGAGGTCTGTGCACTCAGAAATGGCAGGTGTAGCAAGATCTGAAGGACAGGGAAACCCCCGTAGGAGTCTCATTTATAAATGTTTTGCACTAACAGTATCCATCGCTCGGGGCTGTGGTGAGGATGACAGGAAGCCGATAAAGCGTCTGGGCATAATAAGTGGTGGCCTACAGACCTCTCTTTGGTGTCACTTTTAACCACATTCCCCTCACTCATTCATCACAGTGTTGAACTGGGCCCTGGACATACCAGGTAGGTATGCTCCAACCTCAGGGCTTTTGCACTGGCTATTCCCTTTGCCTGGAACACACTCCCTCTTCACATCCTTCCAATCTTTGCTCAAATTCACCTTCTAATGAGACCTGCTCACACCATCCTACTTACTTCTACAAACTGCCCATCACCTCTCACTGTAGTGCCCCTGATATCGCTTACCTTATGCTACCCTTTCTTTTCTCTATAGTACTTGTTACCTTGTAATATCCTATATAACTGACTCTGTATCATATTTCTTGTTTTTTATTGATTTCTTTCCCAGGAGAATGCAGGTACCAAGAGAATGGGGTCTTTGAATATTCTGCTCACTGATGTATCTGTAATGCCTAGAACAATGCTTAGCACACAGTAGGTGTTCAATAAATATTCTGTTGAAGAAATGATCACCCATGTTAGTACCTCTGCAGGAGTCTACCCTAATGTTACTCCATTACCCACTACTCCATTCCTCACTTTTCCTTCAAAAATGAGCCCAGGGTAAATAAGAAAGGAATGAAAGAGACACCTTTAAAAGGAAAGGAAGACAGGAAAGAGGATGAAATGGAGAGAAGACCCTCCTCATGTCTGTTCGCCCAGCAGGTTCCTACCTCAGGAGGCGTGGCCTCGGGATGCTTCTCCAGGGCACACTGGGGCTCAGGGTCTGGGTCAAGGTCTGAGGTTGGGGCTGTGGGCAGGGGATCCGGGGCAAGGTGTGGGGGTCGTGGCTGGGGGCTGGTTGTGAGGGATCCCGGGGCTGGGCTGGGGTCTTGAGGTGGAGGCTCAGTGGCCAGGGGGAGCTCGTCCATCCCGAAGATCTGCTCGTAGTGCACGATGAGGAACTCGACAAGCTGGGCCTGGTGCCCGGAGTCCAGGAGGTAAGTAACAGAGCCGGTGCCAGCTGCCCCAGGACTGTCCGGTGGCCGCAGCAGTGTGGGCCCAAACACAATGCCCAAGTTGTTGGCAGACATCTTGTTTTCCTCAAACTGTGCAGCCACTCTGGGGATGGGGTGAGGAGAAGGGTAAGGGCACAGAGTACACAGTCAATGGCCATTGGGTAGGACCTGAGGGCCAGGCTAGTGGCGACTTGCCTAAGTCACGGGTCAGTGGTCCTGGTCATTGTTTGAGACCAGCAGTTACATGCCCAGCTATAGGGTTCAGGGGTAGGCACCCAAAGTCAGGAGTCATGTATTAAGGTTCGGAGCTCAGCAAATACATGCAGAGGTCAGAGGTCAGTGTCAGGGGTCAGTCCCAGGGGTCAGTAGACACACATGTCCAGGGAAGGGATCACAGATCCATGCCTCAGGTCAGAAGTCCTGTTTCTAGGTCAGGGACAGTGCACACCTGAACAGATGGGCCACCAAGTGCCGCAGAGTATTGTAGTTAGAGTCAGGCAGCTGTGTCAAGAGGGTCTTCAGCAAGCGGATAACCTCAGGGCTGGGGCTGGGGGTCCCAGGGTCGTGCCCAGGGTCTGCATGCAGGGTCTTAGCCAGAGAGATGAAGGCGTCGTAGAAGTGGAAGGGGACCACAGGGTCAGTGAGCTGGGGGTGGAAGGGCAGCGGGGACATGGGTGTGGGTGGGCTGCAGAGGTTCCTTAGCCTAAGCCCACCCTGCCCCCTGCCCCCTGCCCCCCGAGCACCCACCTCCTGGAGGAATCGCTTGAGGACACATGAGACATCATGAGGTGAGTTTCCCGACAGGTCCACCAACGCTCGGCCGTTCTCGAAGGCTTGGCATAGCCGTTCCACACGGACCCGGGACCCGCTGACTCGATAAATGCCCTGCAGGGTAGGGTGGGAAATAGACACCTAGGTTTTAATACAGCTGTAGAGGTCTGGGTCACTGCTGAGGATGGTCAAAAGTTAAGGACCAAAGTGGCACCTGCACACCCAGGGCGCGCTGTTCTATCTCGGCTGTGCATCGGGTGACTACAAAGGGCACCTCCTCCGGGAAGTCCCTGGGCAGCTGCAGGAAGTCGACCCCAAAAAGGGCTGTCCGGGCTGGGAGCCGCTTGTGTCCACAGAAGATCAGCAGAGTCTCTAGGCAGCGCTTGTGGCAGGTCAGAAAGCACTGGGGGGAAGGTCACAGGGTCAGGGAGGTCATTGGGGGTCAGCAGGGGAAGAGAAGGGTGTAAGGATCCTGAGGGAATGGGAAGCTCATGGAAGTCATCAGATTAGGGTTAGTCCTAGGGGAGGGAAGGTCACAGGAAGATCAGGTCACGGAGGTGCCTGGGGTGAGGGAGGTCACTGGCGGTCAGCAGAGGGCATTGAGTCATCGGCCCAGGCCATACCTCCTCACACTCGGTCCCGCTGACCATGAAGGCCTCGCACTCCCGGCACTTGGCTGGGCCCCTCAGCCGCCGCAGCCGGTGGGTCTGGGCCGCGCTGGACAGCGTCCACTTCCTGAAGGGGCTGCCTGACCCATTCTCGAGCCCATCTCCCAGGTCTGCAGGAAAATAGGGTCAGGGGGGGCTGGTCACCACTTCCCCACCTGCCCAACCTGCTTCCAGCCTCACCAGGCTCTCGCTCCTCAAAATCATCCGAGGACTCGGTGCCTATGGACGAGATCTTCACCAGCCGCCTCATGCCAGGACCTGGAGTCAGAGGGTTACAGAGGTCGGGGGTCACAGGGCTCATGGGGAGGCTCCAAGTCGAAGGAGACATTTCTAGTTTTCAGGCCTTCCAGAACCACCCACAGATGCCCTTTGGGGAAAGTGTCAGAGGTCATGATGGGGTCAGATAGTTCAGAGGTTGAGGAAATAGGTCAAGGGTGTGGGTAGGTCAAAGGATAGGTTAGAGACTGAAGGTCAGAGCCTGGCCAGGGGCTGGAGGATGATCCGAGATCAGGAGTGGGTCAGGCCAGGTCCTGGCCCCACCTGGGCTGGACGTGGGAGAGTCCAGGGACCGAGACTCGCTGCCACCGCCCACGCTGTCCACATCACTGCCTGCAGTGGGGCCCGGAGTCCCTAGGAGGGGACAAGCCAATTAGGATGACTCCCTGTCCCACCATGGCTCCTGCCCAACCTTCACTACACTCACCCTGCCAGCCTGTGCCTGTGTCCTCCCAAGGGCCTGGCTCAGCACTCTCATCCAGCCGTGGAGGTGGGGGGCCAGAGAACTTTTTTCTTGTGTCTTGAGGGGAGCTGAGAAGAGAGGTTTGAGGGCTCTAAGAAGCAGGACACTGGCCAGGGGTAACAGTACTCAGGCTTCGTGCCTTGGGTCCAACTCCAAGTCCTTGGGTCTGCAAGCCCTGATGTGTATGCGTATCGGTGGCCCCCAGCGCAGTAATCCCAAAGTCTTGACCCTCTCAGGACTAGGACAAGCTCCCCACCTCCAAAAAGAGAGCCTTGGGTACTACGTCCAAGTACTGAGGCTTTGAGTTTTCTGACCCTGAGTTGTAAGCCTCATGATGCCAACAACTGGCACTGTGTCTCTGGAGCTCCCTCTCCACCTGACAGTGATCTTAGGGGCCCACCTGTGCAGGGAAGGCACGAACTCCTGGAAAGAGAAGGCAGGCGGTGGAGGTGGAGGGGCCTCAGGCCTCAGTGCCCTCACGAACTCCTGGTAGCGCTGACCGGGCTCGAAGGGTGCACAGCACTCTGCCAATGCGGCGAAGGCGCGGGGACCACGCTCTGCTTGTGCCCCCCGCAGCCTGAACAGTCCCAGGGTCACCTGCCAGGTGGAGACCACATGTGAGAGAGGAGGGTGGAGGTAGGGAGCTGACCCTTGGAGGCACCAGCTTAGTCAGTCTGGGGGCGGGGCCCGGCAGTGGGCGGTGGCTTAGGGAGGAGGGTAGTGGCTGGTCAGAGCTGGGCCCAGTCATCCTGGTAGGACGGGCACCCAGCTGGGGCCCAAACCAGAAGGGTGCGGAGGGGGGTGGGGAGAAGGGTCTCACCCGCCTCATCACTTCATCCCCCTGCAGCACCAGCTTGCGTATGTGGGACACAATCCGCTGCTTGGCAGCCTCTAAGTCCTGCTGCCTTGCGTTGGCCTCGCGGACGCAGCCCTGGTACAGGGCCTCAGCCTCCTGCGCCTGGAGGAACCAAGGCCCGGCGCATGTGGGAGACAGCAGGGACCAGGGGGCACCCAAGCACTGGGGTGGGGCACGCAGTGGGGGTCCCCACCTTGGCCTGGGCTTCCTCGCGCGAGCGCCGCCGCTTCTCCTGCTGCTTGCTGGGTCCGGGCGAGGCCTGGGGGGCTGGGTCCTCGGGCGAGGCCTGAGAACGCACCCGCAGATCCTCGCTGCGTTGGACATACTGGAGCTGGGCCCGCCGTAGCGCCTGCACGGCCTCATTCTGGGGGCGGGGCAGGAGCACGGTCAGGGTCAGCGCTCCTTCCTCTCCTCCCCTAGCGTGCCCTCGCCCACCCCGGGCCTCACCATACGCTTCTGCTCTTTCATCCACTGTTCCTTGAACTCCTTGCGCCACTTCTCAATCTCAGTCCGCTTGGCAGCCAGGGGCTGGCGAGGATGAGGGATAGGGATGCTGCCTCAGGGCCACCGGGTCCTCTGTCACCCGAGGCCATGCGCCTTTCATCCTCTGGACCCTCTTCTAGGTCTGCACTCTCTCGGGGGTCTTCTCACCCAGACCTGTTCTCCCCCATCCCCATGTCTCCACAGAGTCTTCGTGGTCACCTTATCCTTTCTGTCTGGACCCAGAGATGCCAAGGCTCTCTTCCTGGAACACTCAGTACCTCCCTGTGCCCCACCAACAAACAAAAGCACAGTTTTGCAATCGCACAGGAAGCCTGGTTAGAATCTCTGCTGGGTAACCTTGGGCAAGTTCCTCAGCATCCAGGGGCCTAAGCTTCCTCGTCAGCAAAGTGCCTTTCTGCTGGGCGGTTGTGACAGAATGATGCAGGGACAGCAGGGCTCTCTCACCTGGTAGTAGTCTCTTTTCTGCTGGGCCACTGTCTCCACGGCCAGGGCTCCAAGGCTGAGGTCATGCTCCAGAAACAGGGTGTAGATGTACTGCAGGGGCATGTGGCTCTGGGGGGGAGAGTGGGGAGGGTTGGAGGATGCTGAGAATCTAGGGGGGTTGGGCTGGGGCTCTGGGGGTTCTGGTCATGGTTACCTGCTGGTGGATCGACACCTTGCCGGTCTCAGCGATCTTCATGATGCTTTTGGCAAATTCCAGTTCTGGGGGAGACAGCAGGGGTCTGAGTCAGGTAGGGTGTGGGCACTGCCTGGGGTCTGGGGCCTGGAGCTTGGAGCCTGGGGCTAGGTGGAAGGGGCCCTCACCGAGGCTGGCTCTCTTTTCGGTCCAGGCCAGTAGCTCCTTGGCATAGCGGCTCCAGGTCTTGGCATACTCCAGGGCTGCATCCACACCCCCCTTGGTCCGAATGAGCCGCAAGTCCAGTTCCTCCCCTGGGGCAGACAGGTGGATCTGTGACCTATGAACCCTGACCTTCCCTGAGCCCCCAGACCAGACCAGTGGCTCTTATTCTACACACTAAGGCTCCCCCAAACACCCCTTTGCGATGACTTGTCCAGGTTTCGATTTTACACTCATTCTCCACCTAGACTGGGGCTCCCTGAGGACAGGGGCTCAGCTCTGCTGTGTACACTGCAGTGTCCCACATGCACAGGACAAGCAGTCGGTGATGACTTGTTGAGAGACTGACTTCCTTCTGCCTCCACCCCCTGGCCTCAAAGTCCCCTACCTGTAAGGGGTGCAGGAGCCTCCGGGGAAGGGCCACTCCAATGGCTGGTTTCACTGGTCTGAGATGGAGAGAGACAGTATTCAGGAGCATGTAGAACAGAGGCCCCTGCTCCCAGAGGCCCCCTCCGCCCTGTCCCTTTGGCCCCACCCCTCACCACAGAGGCTGTGGGGGTCTTGTCAGGCTCTGGGTCTCCTGAAAGCGCAGGTTCTCCAGCCAGCATCTCAAGGGTCCTGGGAGGTAAGGGTGTTAGGATACCACCCTCCACCTAGGGTGCCCCACCTAGGGGTGCTGGGGACCCCAGGGTAGTTTGGGGGATGGTCTTGGATATCAACTCTGTGACATCTCTTGTATCTGGAAACTCTGGGGGATGGGGTAGGGGGTTGGGGACAGGGGGGAAGAAACCAGGTGAGTTTTTTTATGGGATTGAGACAGAGTTTGAAGGATTACAGGTAACTTTGGGGTCCATAGAGTGGGATTATAGGGATCTCAAATGTTTAAAGGGGTCACAAGGATATGTGACTGTTCTAGGACTACTTTGGGGATTGCCAGTGGATTTGGGGATATCAGGTGTTTTGGAGATCCTGGCAGGATTTTGGGTGACCCAGGGGGGCAATCTTAGACTCACACGTTCCCCAGTGAGATCTCAAGGTTGTCCAGGCTCCGGAAGATGTCACTGTACCTCTTCCTGCTTTCGGGAGCCGGGGGTAGCCCTGGGGGAGGGGAGTGTCACACATGGGCCAACAGAAGCCTCCCTCCACCCACAGCACCTTGGCTGGTTGTTTGGAGGGTGGGGAAGAGAGACAGAAAGAGGAGAGACAGAGACAGAAATTTCTGGCTCCTTGGGGAGTATGGTATGGTGTGGGCGTCTGAGCTAGGATGGAAAGAGCCTGCGCTTGGGTGGGGCTGACTCAGGGCAGGCAGATGGACTCAGGCACAGCCCAACACAGAGAGCAGAGATACCCACAAATGCACAGGCTCAGAAGCAAAGCGACAAAACAGATGCCCCAGATGCAGCCACGCTGTCCCTAGGGGAGAGCTTACTTGACAATGGAACCACATAGAGGCCAGACAGATGGAAATACACATGGGACAGACAGGCGCAGAGCTGTGGCAGAAACACACATCGGGCAGACTGAAACTACGAGGGACCTAAAGACCGAATGACACTCAACATACACAGCAGAGACACAAAAGACAGCCCCAAACACAGGTCGGACCTTGCCACATTTCTGCCACAGCCCCCCCGCCCCAGGGGCTCCAGATCAGCATTTCCTCTCCCTGGGCTATGGAGGAGCCGGGCGGGGATCCTGCCGCGTCGCCCTCTCCATCAGCGGTCATGACACCCTGCCCCCATCACAAATATCAGAAGCAGAAGCGGCCACTTCCCCTTCCTGGGCCCCCTCCCCCAGGCATCCGGGGTGAAGACTCCAAAGGGGGAGGGAGGTCAGGGACTGATGTCCCAGGTCCCTCTGGGCTTGAGGGTCCCCACAGTGGAGGATCCCAGAGTTCTCCCCATTCAAAAATTCTTCTCTCTGCTTTATGGACAGAGAGAGACAACCGTGGCCTCTCAAGTGGGATAAGCCGGGGGATGCCCCTCTCGGTTCCCGTATCCCAGACCGCCTACCCGGCTCTGCTGCGTCCATGGCCCGGACCAGGGATCGCTCGGCGGGGACTGGGACTGGGATGGGATCGCGCAGCGCCGGGGCCTAGCCCCGATTTCCTCCCGCGGCTGCTGCCGCCAGGCTTCCGCGTTGCCCCGCCCCGCTGCAGACCACGCCCTCACCCAGTGGAGGCCCCGCCCAGACCACGCCCTTGCCTGTAGGCCCCGCCCTGAGATCCGGAAACCGCAGTCCGCGCCCCCTGTCCGAGCGGAGAACGGCCAGACGTGCTGTAAGGGCGACCACCCCAGGCCGAAACTTCCCAGACCTGGACATCCCAGGACTCCATCGCGGCCAAGACTCCCTTCCTAGCACACTTTCCCCCGGAGTGACCCCAGAGTCTGCCTGTTCCCAAACCTGAACCTTCCAAACGCCCAGTGACGGCCCTGCCCAGGGGTTTCCTGGACCCCTGAACCCATTCCGCCAGATCTGAGCCATGGAGCCCCCTGGTGGACGCTTGATGTCCTGCCCAATTCCAGCCGAATCTTAGTCTAACGCTTTGTGGCCAGAGCCCCCTGGCTTAGGGGATTCCCAGTGACCCTCAAAGCTAGATCAGGCTCTTGAGGTCCCGATTATAGTGCAGCCAGAAGCGCCCCTAGCATCTCTGGGAAGAGGGGCACAGAGACCCTGTCTTAAGCCTCCAAAGAATCATCCCCGGCAAACCCAATTTCAGAGTGCTCTCTTCCCAGTCACTTCAAGTTGTCTTAGGCATTTAGTGACCTCCTACATTCCACGTGACCACAGCCACTCTTCTGCCGGGTGGGGTCTGGGGCCACTACCACTCTGGAGACCTTGGCCAGCACTCAAGGCCCACGTGATGCTCATAGGCTGGTTCCTGCTGCTTCTCAATACCTTCCTCGGACTGTACGCCATGCTTCTCTCTCTGGGGAAGCCGGACAGGAGTGGACTGCTGAGGATGGCCAAGGGGCCAGAGCTGGAAAGGGCTGAGATGCCGCCCCACTGAGCATGGGTGGGACAAGTTGCCCAGAAGCCTGGGCCTGGGTCCCCTGGTCCTAGGTTGTCACATGCCTGTCAGTTACCAAAAAAATAATAGCACCCACACCCTTCACTCAGTGGGATTTCTGGCTGGAAAGAACTTTGCTTCCTGAAGTTTTTGGCTGTTGGAAAGGCCTATCTCCAACTGGCAGTGATTCTTAGCTCTGAGGCTGCCTACTCTACATCCTTGAAATGCAGTGAGTGCCCTTTGAAAGGCAGAAGGAAGGGCAGTGTCAGTACGAGGGCTGAGCCAGGCTGCTGGGTCAAAGCCTGGATGTGACTGAGGTGGCACTGCACCTGTGTGGCTCACAGCCCCAGGACTCCAAAGAGTGTGACCTGAGTCAGTATTTGTCACTTCCTCCCATCTAAGACCCCACAGGAGGGAAGCATGCTGTTACTTTGCATATTATTGGAAAGGGGAAAATGTCATAGATCCTAAGACTACCCGCAATGAGATGCCAAATGTGAAGCTGAGACCACAGAAATATGGAGGTGCTTGGTTAAACGAGGAAATATGCAGAACTCTCTGTACTTGAAGGTCAGCCCATTCAAGTGCTGACTGTGCAGTGTCGTTCACCTCACACAGCCTTCTGGGAGGACGCCAGGACCGTCCTCGGAGACCACCCAGCCTCCCAGTGTCCCCTTGTGTGGTGCAGACAGATGGGAGAGGCAGGGCTTCTTAAAATTATGGATGCTTCTTTATTTACCAAAGGTGCTGCCTAGGGGCTGGTTCTGCCAGCCAGGCCTGTGGACAGCCATGGGCGGGGGATCCCAGCTCAGTCTTGGTGGGCAAGGCTGGGGCAGCCTTGCTGTGGGGCAGTGTTCCCTCGTGGGGCCCACAGGGGGCTCCTGCCTAGCGGCAGCAGGGTAACCAATAGGTGATGGCACTGCTGTCTCAGGAAGGCACTTTCAGCTTCGGTGTCCCCAGGAAGAACTGCAGGACGCGGTCGGCCAGGAGTGCCAGGCAGAAGTCGAGGATTAGGACCTGGGCGATGACTAGTTTGAACTGCAGGGCAGGGAGTGATGGTTAGCTGGGTGCCCCCAGATGCTCCCAGTTTGAGTCCTGGGGCCACATCCACAGGGCCACTCACCTCTACTGGGATGTCCACGAGGCCAAACTGGCTGTTGAAGTCAGGTGAGGAACCAAGGAGCAGGCCCACGATGGCCAGGAGCGACACGGCCAGGCTCCACACCAGAGGCCTGTTCTCAGGCAGGCTCTCCATAAAGGGCGGGCCCTGTGGGGACAGACAGACGGATGGCTGTGTGGTGTGGGGGCTGGGCAAAACCTGCTGGGACTGGGGCGGGGCAGGGGCTGACCTTGTAGTTGATGGCGAACGTGGCCATCTGCATGGCCATGGCCATGATGTACACGGTGCTGTTGACCAGGCTCGGCTCGAACTCCTTGTACAGGTCCACAAACGGCTCCTGCCTACAGGGGCGTCAGGGCCGCTCTGTGACTCCTGCTGCCTCTGCGCGGAGCCCGGGCTCTGCCTGGCCCCGGCTGTCCCAGGCTGACATCTATAAGTGCACCCTCCAACCATCTCCCACCTCCCACCACAGGGACACTGCCTCCTCTGGGTGCTCCCTGCACCCCCTGCCGGGGCAGCACTCACTTCTCAGGGCTCCGGGCCTGGGCCTCCCGGTACAGGTAGACGAGACTCAGGAAGTGCACGCAGAACTGGAGCAGGACCGTGAGGATGGTGTACAGGTTGAAGATATTGGGCAGGGGCCGCTCTCGAGACAGGGTCTTGAGGGGCTGCAGCGGTGGGGGTGTGTGAGAGGAGACAGATGGGTGTTCAAGCCCAGAGTGCCGTGGGCCACCCACCAACCCTGCCTTCTGCAGGCCAGGCGCAGGGCGGTCACCACATCCTGAGGTCACGGGTTGGCACCGGCCCCCAGAACCCTGCTCGCTTGTGGCCAGTGCTAGGGCCCATGTTGTGCCCCTCGAAAGAGCCTCAGTGGGCACCTGCCCTGCCTCCCGGCCCCCATCTGTAATGGGCAGACAACAGCTCCCATCCTGAGGGCTGCTGGGAGGAAGAAACAGACACACGGGGGCACCTCTCACAGCCTGCTCTGGCTGGCCCAAGCGTCCCTGGCCACGAAGCCACGAAACCTCTCAGCATCTCCAGGATGCCGTGGCTCAGAGAGGCAGAGGGGGCCCTTGGCTGGGGTGGGAGCCACTGCTTTGCCTGGGGTCCCAGCCCACCTTGGAGCGGGAGATGAAAAGGAAGCAGCCAGCCAGCAGCAGCCCCTGCAGCGTGGCTTGGAAATCGCTGAACTTGACGCCCTCCAGGTAGAGGACGCTCTGACTGTACGCTAGGATGAGGGCATTGAGCGCCAGGATCTTGAACATCTGCAGCGTGGTCACGAGCGTGCAGCGGCCCTGCTTGATCACGTGGCAGACTGTGTGGACAGGGGTGGGGGAGGTAGGCGTGGGCATGGGTGCCATGCAGGGTGGGCGGGGAGCCACGGGGGGCGGTGGCACTCACTGCACTGAATGGACGACAGCTTGGACGTGAAGGGCGCCGCGATGCTGGCGTCCCCCAGCTTCACGATGGGCATGCTGTCATCCTCCAGGTCCCGCAGCACCTGGCTCAGGCGGTCCTGTGGGGCGGCCGCCGGGGGTGAGATCTCGCCACAGGGGGGGTGCCGGTGGCCCCCCCTCCCAAGACTCACCCTCTGGGAGATGAGTTGCTCGTCCGGGGGCGAGAGCCCCGACCTTTGCTTAGCAGCCCTGGAGGGGGCCCTGCCACCGCTGGTGCTCAGGATGGGGCTGTCCCGGGGGCGCCGCCTGCGCTCGACGGCCCGCTCGGGGGCATTGGCCAGGAGTGCCACACCTGGGGGTGGTGTATGTCAGGATCCAGGGGGTCAGGTGGCATGAGGCCAGATCGGGGTGCCCGCCCGACATCAAGGCAGTGCCACAGGCCTGAGCCAGACCTCCCCAAGAAGCACCTCAGAGAGCACCTATCTGACTTTCTACAAATTACTTAAAAACAAAAACCTATAGGCAGATAACAATGGGTCAAAATCCAGTTTTGAATGGGTCAAACACTAATTTCCGAAGTTTATTGCCAAGGATCCCAGGAGGTAAATAATACTTGATAAAGATTGCAGTCGATAAATAAAGCCAACAAATGTGTTCCATCAACACAGACCGAAAGCTGTGAACCACCGGCAAAGGCTTCAACCCCAGCAGTGCGTCCCCACGTGTCCCATCTTTCTCTGGTCAGAGGGCCCGAGCAAACCAAGTCGCATTTGCCCTGCGTTTGCCCCCCGAGCCTCCCGCAGCCCCAGCCACACTGTCCCTCACAGATCCGTGTCCCTTCTGACCTGGTAGATGTTTGCATTCCTAACCCTATTGACCCCGCCCACCCCCCACACCGCCTCCTCATGCTTGGTGACACGTCCCTGATGCCGAGCCCAAGTTGGCAGAACAGTGAAGGAACAGCCCTTGCCCATGGGGCTTACCCACATCAGCGTGCTTCAGGGCACCCACGTCATTGGTGCCGTCCCCACACATGAGGGTCACGTAGCCCAGCTCCTTCAGGCTGGTGATGACAAACTCCTATGTGGGTGGAGAAGGGCCAAGTAAGGGCTGTGTGCCACCCCACGGCTCTGCCCGCCTGTCACCCCGGCACCTACCTTCTGTTTGGGGGCCACGCGGGCGAACACCTGCACGTGGGGGATGAGGCGCAGCAGCTGCTGGGGGTCCTCGGCCTGCAGGTAGGCCAGGCCATCGCCTGTGAGGCACAGCGCATGCTCCAGGGCCAGTGCCTTCGGGGAGCCCTGGACCAGGGGCAGCACGATGC
This sequence comes from Rhinolophus ferrumequinum, assembly GCF_004115265.2. NCBI lineage: Eukaryota > Metazoa > Chordata > Mammalia > Chiroptera > Rhinolophidae > Rhinolophus > Rhinolophus ferrumequinum. Next base: position 51,983,917 of record NC_046301.1, read on the forward strand.
TGCCATCGATGGAGCACCACTCACAAGGCTGACCTGCAGGGCCAGTGTCCAGGGTCAGTGACGGGGCTCAGCTGCCCGGGCAGAGCCCCTCCCGCGGACCTCACATGCCTGGTCCCAGTCTCTCCTCTCTGGACACCTTCTTGATCCCCATCCTTCCTTACACCTCCATAACCTCATCCGCACCTCCCTGCGCTCTGGACTCCTGGGTCCCCCACAGAGGTCATCCACAGAACCCTCCAAAACAGATGGGGAGCCCAGAACCCAGGGCCTGAGCCACTCTCCTGAGACCACACGAAGGGGTCAGATTCAAACCCAGGCATATCCTCAGCCTGTTACTTAATTAGCCCTACCCCTGCAGCCTGCCTGAGACCCCCTTCTCCCAGGGCCGGAGCACTGCAAGTCACTTCCTCCCGCCAGACACTTGCTATCCATTTCCTCTTTCCAGCTGGCAGGCCCACTAGCCCTCCCGGGACTGGATGGCTCACCCTGGACTGTCTCGGCTGGGCAGGAAACCAACGTCCAGCCAGCTTTCGTTGTTCTTCTGTTAGAGCAGCTACGCTTGCCAGTCAACAGACCTAACAGCCACCTGCCTACAACCCCTGGGCTCTGATAGAGCTGGATGGAGCCCTGGCCCAGCAGTGCAGACTGAGAGAAAGGCTGGGAGGTTCCAGAAGCTGCCCTGGCTGGGCACTACCAACACCCTCCCCTGGCCCGTAGCCCCGTGATATCCCTGGTTATATGTTGCCAGGCCCTGCACTGGGTACCATCCTTTGGCACCTCACAGACCCCATCCCACCAGCCAGAAGGTGCCCGCGATGGATTTGCCCTTGATTGATCCAACTCTGGGGCACCACTTGGCAGCAAACTGAGGGACCAGTTTTTGGCCACTCAGGAGTGGTCCATGTCTGGAGTCAGGCCTGGGTTTAAATGCTTAGGCACAGTAATATCACGTGACCTGGTGGGGGGTGGGTTCACTTCTGTTTCAATGTCTATAAAGCAGGGTCCCTATGTGGCATGGGAATGGCAAGCCCTCCTGTGCAGGGCGGAGGGCGGTGGCAATGTACACTAAGCCCTCTGCCCAGGGCCTGGCCACGCCGAGGACCAGCACCAGCAGTCCCTGAGCTTGGGAGGGGGGCACATGCTGTGCACAGGCAGCTTGCCAGGCCCAAGGTGGGCATGACAATATGAAATGTGGGCTGATGTGACTACAGTCAATTGCCTTGAGCTTGGCAGCCATCCTTCATCCAGGAGCCAGTGACAGAAACATGGTATGGAGCTCCTTGACCACATGGCCCAAGGAGCAGGGCTGTGACCCACAGGCCCACGTCACACTGCTGCCACCATCACAGGTACTCGATGAACTGAGCATGCTCACTCAGGTCGGCATGTGGAGAGCCACCAGGACAGGAGCTGTTCTTGGACTCACAGTCCCCGACCCCCCGCCACTCGGGCTCTCACCTTGCTCTGTGGGGGGCTGCAGAATTAGCGTGTGTGCCTTCTCAATGAAGTGTAGCTCCTGGGCCACGTGGCAGGCAGTGAGAGGGTTGTCACCTGTGATCATGATCACCTGGGGAGGGGGTGGAGGCTCAGGGGGGCAGAATTCTAGCCCGGAGACCCGGTGACTGAATTCCCTCTAACAAAGGCCACAGAGGAAGGTCCTGCCTCACACTGGGGACTGGGCTTCCAGGGCCACAATCTGCCCACCCAGGGGTGTTTCATGAAAACGACACGTGGATGTGTGTCTTCCTGAGAACACCCATACCTTTTCTTTGCAGTATAAACTACGAACCTTGGTGTGGACCTTCTTGGCTTGGTAAGTGCCCAGGAGGCTGTGTCCGGGGTGGGGGGAACCCCACACTCCAGCCTCCCAGCTTAGAGCTGGCGAGGCCTACTAAATGCCAGGCGAGGACTAACCACGTCACCACCCTCTCTCCCAGAATGCTCACTTATCTACCACCCCCTACATTGCATCCTGAGTCTCAAACTAAAGAATACCAACCACCAGGACATACAGATCAAAGCCATGGGACAGACAGATGTGGCCTGTCTGGGTATTGCCGCCATGTCTCCTGACCCAGCCTCAGCCTCAACCTCCCAGGGATGCTGGAGGCCCAAGGATGCACTGTGAGAAGGGCAGGCCTGGGTCCCAGAGCACCTCAGGCCCAGCAGCATGAATGCCCAAGCTGTAGTGGAGCTTGGCCCAAATCCACGGCATCCACTGCTGAAACCCGGACACCCACACCCACTTGCTGCCGAGGGTGTAAGTGTCCTCTGCTATCACATTCCCCACCGGTAAGGAGGAGCTGAGACCCACTGGCCCACCGGCCCACCGCCCAAGGGGCCCGGGGTGGAGAGGTCCAGCAGCCGTACCCGGTGGGAGGCGTTCTGAATCTCCCGGATCACAGCCTTGGAATCAGCCTTGAGTGGGCAGGAGACCACGATGAAGCCGACGAACTTGAGGTTGCACTCCAAGGCCTCCCGCTTGACCTCCCGGGCCTGGGTGGACATGGGGATACCCTCATGACCGGTCCCTCCTCAGTTTCCCAAGGGTGGGTGGGTAGGTCAGAAGAAGGCCGTATCCTCCCTTATGGCACAGGGGCTTGACAATAGGTGGGTGGTCCCCGCCCGATGGGTGCTTGTACTCCCTGGTGTGGACATGGCACATCGCAGAGACCTTGTGCCTTGGCTCCTGTCATTAAAGTCAGGGATTCTCCTTTGTTAACTACCTAGCACGCACTCATCCTCACACACGTCACAGCAGAAACCAAAAAATCCCCACTCCTGTGGAACTCGTCTACCAGAAGAAGTGTGCAATAAAGAGAAATCAGGATCAGAGTGCTGAATGCGATGAGAGAAATGAAGGCAGAGGAACAGGGCAGACAGGGTCAGGGGTGAGGTCGAGCAGGAGCGGCTCGGAGGGGATGTGACGAGGTGTGCATGCCGGAAGGATCCCTTGGTCTCTTCTCCTTCACTGGGTGCAGCCTGCATGAGGGCCAAGGTGGAAGCAGGTGAAGGAGCAACGTTGGCAGTGAAGGTGGGAGGAGCTGATGAGATGTGGGGCTTGACCCAGAGCTGCGGACCTCCCAAACCAGTCAGTGACCAGCTGGCTGGGCTGGGAACTGCTCCCGCCTGTCTGAGACGTCTCCTGACGTCCCCCAAGGGTGGGTGAGGCCCCGTGGGTGTGGGTGTAGGAGGCTGGGCCGAAGCGACCCTGGGCTCCAGCATGAGAGAGTCCCATGTGGGCAGGGCACCCAGCGGAGGAGAAGGGACTGAGGACTGTGTGCCACCTGGAGCCTCCAAAGGGAGAGGCTGGGGAGGAGGAAGAGGAAATCAGGTTTGCTCACGGTGGCACTGTGGCGACACAGGGTGATGCAGATGGGGGGCTGACAGGAGGGGAGCCCGGGCCCTTACCTGCTGGTGAGTGAGGTGCCCCAGCTCCTTGTACCCCAGAGCCAGGACACGGGCTCCTTCCCGGGAAATCTCCGTGTGGATATGGTGATAGTTGGGTGGGCACTGGGCGAACTGTGGGGAACGCAGGGGCGTCACCGACTGCCTCACGCCAACCTCTCCCCCAAACCCCAAGGCTGGGCCTGGCTCACCATAGAGTGCAGGGTTTCAGGGGCCCCCTTCACAGCCGCGATGTAGCAGAGGTCGGTGGAGCCCAGCTTCTCGTAGGAGGCGAGCACGGACATTCGCTTTAGGGCACTGGCAAAATGAAAGCGCTGGTGAATTTTCAGCCCCTGAGTTTTAATACTTCGGGGGAATACTTTCTCATCTGGAAACAAATAAGTACGAGTCCTGAGGGCCTTCGCTCCAAAGAGGCAGCAAGGCCCCCGCCTACCCCTCCTCGCTCCCCCCACCTCCAGAACCAGGGCCTGCGGGGGTTCATGGCTTCAGGGGGTCAGAGCTGGGAGACCTGGGCTTGGAGGACCCCGCCCCGTAGCTTTAGGTGGGGTGGGTCCAACTGAGAAGAACCCCAGAGTGTGGCCTGCCCCAGGTCAGAGGTGCCTGTGTCCACCCACCAGCCCGAGTTGGACACAGTCTCTCAGGGGTCTGGCTTGCCTGCCCGGGGCTGAGAGCTGGCAGTGTGTCTGCACTGCGTCCGAAGTTCCAGCCCCTCACCTTTGGTCAGTGTCCAGTCCACAGCTGTCAGCATGGCCTTCTCGAGGGGGTCACCCACCAGGGTGCCGTCGTCCAGCTGCATGAGGGAGTGGCATGATGCCAGGGCCCGGTGCGTTTCTATGGGGATGTTGGACACGGGGGTCACCTCCTTCCCGTCTCTGCAAGGATGGGAAACAACTGGTTACAGAGTGGAGGGACCCCTGGGAAGTGCCAGCTAGAATAAGGGATGGGCCCCCATACTTCATGCCAGTCACTGTGGGGGCCATGGGGTGTCCATGTGTCCCTCGTGACACCTGCGCCTATCTCATGGATGCCCCTAGAGGTCACGTGGCTGCTCGGAGCCCAAGGTGACTCTCATGTCACTGTCACTCACGCCAAGACTGCAGAGGGAGCTCCCTGGGTCAGTAGTTGGGCCTCTGACAGGCCCTCACTTTGGGGGCTTGGGAGGGGCAGCAGTTCGTCTCTGGAGCTCCCAGAAAGCCCGCTACTGGCTTAGGTGCCTCGTGGCCCAGGCCTCCACACTCACCTGAGCCCGGCCACGCCGCGCACCACCAGGCTGTCGCTGGTCAAGGTCCCTGTTTTGTCAAAGCAGCACACCTCCACCTTGCCAGCAAAGGGGATCCGGAAGGGCTCCGTACAGTACATGTCTGGAAGACAGAGCCAAGGTCAGGGGTCCTGCCGCCAGGCCCCACCACTCGGTGCCCTGGCCCTGCCCCAGGCACTCACAGAGCTTGGCCAGGGCGATTAGGGAGGTATTGACGGCCAGAGACAGCTCGATGGGCAGCTCAGGGGGCACGACTGACGTGAGGATCAGTGTGCATTCCAGAAATAGCTTGTAGCGGTTGCGGCTGGGGTCCTTGGTGCCTGCGGAGACAGGGCCTGCCAGCCTGGCGCAGTGGGCACAAGACCCAGCAGACAGGTGGGGGGGGGGCATGGCGCTTACCTTCCACCCACACATAGGCAGCTGCTGCGATGGCAAAGACCAGGAGAAAGAGGATGAAGACAAACGTCTCCAGGTTGTTCGCAGTCACTCTCTTGACTCCGAAGAGGATCGTGCGCAGCAGCTTACCCTGGAGGGACCGACACGGGGCCTTTCCTAAGCGGGGCAGTGGGGGTGGCAGCCTCCTCTGCCTGAGGGCGTCAGGGCCACATACTCCCGCAGCTCACAGGGAGCACCTGCCCTGGGCCCACCAGTGAGTCCTGCAGCTGATGACGCTGAAACCACATGGCTACATGGGCAGCTGCAATTCAGCCAAGAGCCATGGAGACCAACGGCTGAGGCCTGGGCGCTGGGGAAGGACGTGGCTGAGGTGGGCGCATGAGCTCCTGGAAGGAGGTCTGGCCATCACCTCTACCAGGCCGTCCTCCTGCTGCTTTACTGAGTTTATGAGCTCCATTCTATTCACGACCCCAAAGCACATGGTAACAGCTGGTCTGCTGTCTGCTCCCCACCGGTTCCCTCAGTTGGGGAGAGTGGGCCTGGTCTGGGGCTGACATCCCCACGGCCCCTGGCCCAGGACTGGCCATCAGAGAGAGCCCGTGGGGTGCACGTTTTGGGGTCTGACAGGGCTGCCGTCTTGAGTGTCCATTACCTGTCCTGGGGCCCACCCTCCCAGAGCCAGGCAAGGCGCCACACCTGGGACGTGTTGAATCCAGTCCTCAGGACATAAGCGACACACCCACTGTCGACCGCTGTGGAGAAAAGCAGAGCCAGTGTTGTTTTGGTCTGTTCCTCTGAACTCCCCCACGGCCACGCAGACGTGGAGGGGGTGGGGTGGGGCCAGGACACCCCCAGACACCCCCAAGGCACCTACGCTTCAGGCCCGTGGTGGCCTTCTGTGGGGGGATGTGCTGCACCACCTTGGTGCCCCCAAAGATGACATGGAGCCGCGAGTCGGCCTGCAGGTCCAGCACCCGGTTGGGGCTGAGGTCTTCGATGGGCTCCTGGGGAGGAGGAGCGGACAGTGAAGCTGACGGCCGGGCCCCTCGGCCTCCTTCTCCAAGCCTCTGGACACCTGGAGCCTGGGCCTGCAGGGGCCAGCCTGCTCCTCACAGGGCTCCTCGCCAGGCCCAGCACATCTCACAGGGACACAGGCCCCACCTGGTCGTCTCTGCACCTGCACATGCGTCCTCGCCCTGTAACCAGGCCTCTCCCAGGAACCATACCTTCCCCGTTGCCCTCAGTCCATGTCCGTCTGCTACCTCAGGGCACCTAGACGTCCCAATGCTGTGAAACTCTCGTCTTCTCTTCCACTACCAGCCACCTTCCCTCCGTCTGGGGCACCGACCCCGGGAGGAGACCTGGCAGCTCAGTCCAGATGCCGCCCCCACTCTGCCTCCTCCCAACTCCTGGGTCGGGGCTCCTCCGAGCATGGGTCAGCAATGCGCCCGAGTGGACGGCCCTGCCGCGCACCTTCATCTGTGGCACCGACTCCCCTGTGAGCATGGCCTCGTCCACGATGCAGCGGCCCCGCAGCAGCAGCACGTCGCATGGCACCAAGTTCTCCTGTGGCGAGCGGCCTGCGGGACAGGGCCAGAGGGTCAAGGAGAAGCCACGGCGGGGCTGCCACCCAGATGGAGCAGAATGGGCCTCACCGATGGAGACGATGTCCCCGGGAACAATCTCGTCGCTGGCAATGGGCCTCCACTTGCGGCTTCGGTAGACCTGGGTGGGGTGGGGTGTGGTCAGCTTTGGGAACGTGCCTGTACCGGGCCCCGCGAGACTGTAGGGACCCTGCTGACCTCACCTGGATCGTGTGCGGCTTGTTGCCCATCTTCCGGATCTCAGACATGTTTCGCATCTGCTGCTGCACCAGAGACGCCTCGAAGGCCACCAGCATGGACAGCGTGAAGACGCTGTAGTACCAGTACTCATCCAGGCACCAGAGCCCCACGCAGAACACCTGTCCCCAGGAATGCAATGAGGATGCCTGCTGTACCGAGGGCTGTTCCACCCAGGGACTCTGACACGCGGGGACAGGGAGGTTTCGGGGTTTGGAATTGGACGCAGGTCGCTGTGGCTGTGAAAGCCCTAAAGAATGGGGTGGGGAGAAGGGCCAGAGCTGCTGTTTTACCTGGAACACAAAGAAGGGTGCTGTGGCTCTCTCCTTGAAGAGCTCTGAGAAGTCAGGCACCACCATCTCAGCCCTGCAAGAAACCAGACCCCAGGCCCTATTCATGGGGGGAGGCCTTGCGGGGGGTATTGGGCCCCACCGATACCTCTTCCTGGGCCTCCCCAGGAAATGAGAAGCCCTGGTAAGCTTCCAGACAAGACACTCCATCCAACTATGGCTCTCCTCGTCCCCGAGGCACCAGGGCAGGCAGACTGACTGCTGCGGCCCTCTACTCTGCAGAACCCAGATGAAGCTTCTGAAGTAGCAACAGGTCCTTCAGGCAGCTGCCCCCAAGTGGGGCTGGTGAGGGATGAGAACTCCTCATCTGGTTGGGTGATAAGGCAAGTGGAGAAGGAACATCTGACTGGGACGAGAGCCCTGAAAGAGGCCCGGCAGCCCGATGCCAAGAAGCCCCACTGGGCCTGCAATATGGTGCCTGAGCCTCACCCCACTCTGGAGAGGGGAGGTCTGGAGCCAGGATTTTCCAAAAACTCCCCGAATCAATGCCTCGGAATGTGAGGAGCAGGGCCTGTCCTGCAGCACTGTATACAGTGGGCGCCCTCTGACCAGAGGACCAGCCAGGTCAACTAGGGCCGTCCTCGTTCTGCCCTTGAACCGGAGGGATGTCCTGGACGGGGGATGTGAGAGAAAGAAACCACAGTGGTCCCACTCTGTATTGCACTGGGTGCCTTTACGTGAGCAACAATGGGGTGAGAGGGGATGTCCCAGGCTGCCACTGTGGCTGGCCTGGGGGTTGGGGATCGGGAAACATTTCTTACAAATCTTCCTATTGGATTGACAGTTGTGGTACACCATTAAGTCAGGAAAGAATTCCCTAGAGATTCTGAGTGTTTTCAGGTCTCCTGTCACGATGGCCAGGACGGGGGCTCTACCCTCTCCCAGACACATGTCAGCACTGGCAGTTTTGGTGAAGATTAAAGGTGCAAGTGCACATAGAGCACCTGCTTCTACCTGGCACAAAGAAGAGCTACTCTGATCAATGACGTCTTTTTTATCACCATTCTTTAAGTGCCAGGATGTGTATGAGGAGAGTGGCAAGAAACTACATTTAAAGAATTCAAAATGAAGAGGCGGCTTACAAAAACAAAGGTGAACAGTCAGTTCTTGCAGGCCGTAGGCCAAGCTCCCCAGGAAGACCTCCTGGCCGTGAGCCCTCAAGGGCTTCTGTCAGCAGGCCAGTTCAGGGGAAACTGCACTAGAGCACATTTCTCAAAGGGTGCCACCTTCACCTGGGATGTTTCATGGAAAAGGTGGACTCCTCCATCCCACTTCTCAGGCCCCTGGACTCAGGAGTGCGAAGGGGCAGAAACGGGAAAGGGGCTACTGGCTGGGACAGGTACACGGCCTGTGACTACAGGTAGAGAGGCCCAGCCCTGTCAGCAGGGACCACGCACGAGGATGTCAGGACTCACTTGTTGCTCCCAAACTTCTTCTCAGCTGCTCGGATCTCTGAGTCCTCCTGGAACCCTCTGTTGCTCTGGTAGTAAGAGAAGGAGTTTCCCACAGGAAAGGCCACGGGGAGGAAGCGTTTCTTCTCCAGGGCGTCATAGGAATACTTGATCTTCTGGAATTCGAAGGACAGCACCTCCTGCCCACCTTCGTCCTGCAGGAGAAGGTGTGTTTGTGGCAGAGGCCCCTAACCTGGGGGTGTCAGCGCCTGGGAATCCCACCCAAGCCCTGAGTTGGGCGTCTGGCAGGTGGTCCCTACCTCATCACGGTGCAGGGCCACGAGCTCAGTGGAGCCATTGTTGGGGGTTGGCACTACCTTCACGAAGGTTGCTTTGCTGAGGTCGTACTCCTGCGAGAGGCAAAGCAATGCCGCTGAGCCCTTCTCAACCCCACAGCCCCCACTGGGCTCCGGGTGTTGGATCGGCCACTCCCCAGTCTGTCACTGGGACAAGGGACACCATCAAGTCATTCCTTTGGTCCCGTGTCATAAAGTCAGGGCCTCAGACAGCATCCAATGCCCAGGGCTCCGTTGACAGGCGACATGAACTCAAAGAGGAAGAACACTGTCCAGCACGAGGTGCACCCTTGATCCATGTGAGCCAAGCCCTGGCACAGCCCACCTGGCCTGCAGCTGCTTGGCTTCCTACCCCCACCCCATTACTACTCTCGCTGTGTCCTCCCGCAAGGAGGACGCATGAGGCTGAAGGCTTGTCCTTGCCTCAGCTAAGTGGCTTGGCATGTGCTGTTCTCTGTGCCTAGAACACAGTAAAACAGGCCTTTACTCAAATGTCATCTCAGGAGGCCACCTCTGGATACCCCAGGTAAAGCTCCCTCATGACGTTTCTATCCTCATCCCTATTCTCTATTTTATTTTTTTAATTTTTTAAAAATTAGTTTCAGGTGTACAAAGCAACACAGCAGACATTTAAAGCCCTCATAAAGTGATAACCCACCCCCAAGCCACTACCCCTCTGACATCTTCTATAGCTGTTACAATACCATCGACTATCTTCCCTATGTTGTGCTCCACATCCCATGACTATATACACCTATGTATTTAGTTATAGGTGCCATTCAGTATTATTCTACTTCAGCTTCAGGTGTATAGTGCATTGGTCAGGCATCTACACACCTATGACGTGATCCCCCTGGTAAGTCCAGTGCCCGTCTGGCTCCTTACATGGTCTTTACAACACTGTTGATTATATTTCCCATACGGTATTAACTACCAATTTGTATTTCTTAACACCTTCACTTTTTTCACCTGCCCCCCACCCCATTCCCATCTATCACCCTGACAGATCTAGTACCTCTCTGGCACTATACCTACTTATTGCAATATTTTTGACTATATTCCTTATGCTATACCCTACATCTCCATGACTACTGTATAACAACCAATCTATTCTTCTTAATCCCTTCCCCTTTCACACGTCCTCAACCCCCCTCCCATCTTAAAGAAGTCCCTCTAAGAGTCCTTATATTACTGGTTTGGTGGTGATGAACTCCTTCAGCTTTTTCTTGTCTGGGAAGCTCCTTATCTATCCTTCAATTCTAAACGATAGCTTTGCTGGGTAGAGTAATAACCTTGGTTATATGTTGTTGCTTTTCATCACTTAGAATATTTCCTGCCACTCCCTTCTTGCCTGCAAAGTTTCTGTTGAGAAATCAGCTGCCAGTCTTATGGGGGCTCCCTGTAGGTAACTAACTGCTTTTCTCTTGCTGCTTTTAAGATTCCCTCTTTGTATTTAACCTTTGGCACTTTAATTATGATGTGTCTTGGTATTGGCCTCTTTGGGTTTATCTTGTTTGGGACACTCTGTGCTTCCTGGGCTTGTAGGTCCATTTCCTTCACTAGGTTAGGGAAGTTTTCTGTCATTATTTCTTCAAATAGGTGTTCAATTCCTTGCTCTCTCTTCTCCTTCTGGTACCCCTGTAATGCGAATGTTGGTACACTTGATATTGATATTGTCTCAGAGGCCCCTTAAACTCTCAATTTTTTGGCTTTTTTCTTTTTACAGTTCTGGTTGGGTGTTTTTTGCTACCTTATCTTCTACAATGCTAGTTGGATCCTCTACTTCATCTAATCTACTATTGATTCCCTGTAATATATTCTTCATTTCCTTTGTTGTATCATTTATTTCTGACTGGTTCTTTATCATGTTTTCCATCTCCATTTTTATGAGATCACTGAGCATTCTTATAACCAGTGTTTGGAACTCTGCGTCTGATAGATTGCTTATCTCCGTTTTGCTTAGTTCTTTTTCTGGAGCTTTGTTCTGTTCTTTCATTTGGGACGTTTCTTTGACTTCCCATTTTGGCTGCCTCCCTGTGTTTGTTTCTATGTATTAGATAGGACTGCTATGTCTTCTGGTCTTAGTAGAGTGGCCTTATGTAGTAGGTGTGTTGTGGGGTTCAGTGGCGCAGTCTTTCTCGTCACCTGAGCCATGTGCTCCAGGTACGTCCCCTGTGTGGGTTTTGTGTGCCCTCCTCTTATAGGGAGCCTTGGATGATAATTACATGTCAATGTGAGGGACTTGCCCTTGGGCTCAGTTTGTAAGGACTGGCCTGGACTACAGTAGAAGGGTTGTTGTGCCAGGGCTGATCCTACAGAGCAGGATCTGCCTCGGTGGGACTCCGGTGCCTGCCCAATTCACCCCTTGGGTGTGTTGTTGTACTTGGAGAACACTAGGAGATGCTCCAGCTCCTTTTGAAGCTGGCCACTGGGGGGCGCCATCCCCAGGACCACCTTGGAGGGGATTTGCTGTAGGTCTATTTCAGCCACAGCCTGTGCCCCACCTAGGGCCACCTAGTGGGAGCCAGAAAGAAATCCGCAGATGTCTGCCGCCCGAGCTGTGCTTGGAAGCGCCTTTGAGAATTCTCTCTTTAGTGTTGATTGCAAAGTATGAGTTCTATCTCCCCCACTAACTCCATGAAGGCAATGGGCTTTGTCTGTTTTGTTCACTGCTGTTTCCTCAGTATCTAAGACAATGGAGGCATCGAATGGAGCTCAATTAACACTCTTCAGTCATGAGTGCATCCACCCCACTGCTGCTATGCTAGACCAAACACTGCATATGTAATTGAGGGCAAGGCACATACGTGTGTATGTGTATGCGTGTGTCACAGTGGTGATCCTGAAAAACAAGGTCCTGCCCCTCAGAGAGCTCATGCACAATGGAAACAGGCAGAAAATAATGACATAACATTACGAACTCTGGTAACGTCATGGGAAAAAAGTGCAAAGTGCTACACAGGGCTAGCCCCATACACAGTGCTTTGCAGATGTTATCTATTTCTTCTCACAATGGCACCCTGAGGTAAGTGTTACGGTTCTCACTTGACACAAGGGGAAACTGAAACCCAGAGAGCAGAAGAACTGGCATCTGAGATGTCTAATGCAAACCCAGAACTGCCTGTCCTAACCCCACAGCTGCTTAGCTCCTCCTTGCTCTCCATCCCTGGAAAGGAAATTAAGTCACATTTTTAAGCTTTGGACTAAAAGGCAGCTGGAAGATTGGGGGGCGGTGTCATACTCCCCCTAACTCCCTTCTATTTTTCTGTCCCTCGTTGAGGTCTTTCATTGTACTGACTTGAATCCACCAAGCCCAGAAGTTTGAGCTTCAATTGAGTTCAATTTCACCCCTGGAATAAGGCTTGTTAGGATAGGGAGATTTCACTCTCAGAAGAGAAGGATTCAGTTCAGATTTGGAGTCAAAGATGGGGACTCCTGTCTCTTTCTGCAGCCACTGCTGTAGTTCCTTTTCCCTTTTCTTTCAGCTGACACAAACCTGGGATCAAAGTGGAGGCTGACCTCAGTGGCCATGGCTCCAAACCAGCCAGTGTTATCTGAGGGATGCCCAGAGGGCCGCAGTAGCACAATTACGGATATCACCTGCTGAGCCAGGACAGCTCTCATCCAGATTTGGGTCCAAGGGTCACATCCTGACAGCAGTCCTCACCATCATCACCCTCATCTTGCAGATGGACATAAAGAGACTGCAAGCAGTTAAGTCACTTGCTCACAAATAGCTCCTGCTCCTCAATGCAGTGATTAACTGCATTTCAAGCTCATTTTGGTCACAGTACTGGAGGACTCTGAGCACTGGACAGCAGGAATGATGTTCAGTTTTCAAAGCTTCACAGACAGGAAAATCCACCCCGCAGGTGTAGCCTCACGCTTTGAAAACCAAGGTGGGAGAGAGACCTCAAGGAAGGTAAGACCGTTTCCAGGAGAAACAATAGAACACTCGCTAGGATGGGAGCAAGCATTAACTAGCCCTGTCACACAGTAACACATGCAACGTCCTGCTCTAAACTTTTTATAGGTATTACCTTATGGAATCTACCCACACCGGAGAGGAATTCCAGAGAAGGGAAGTAACCTGCACCAGGATCGCATAACGAGTCGGAGTGGGACTAGAATCATGCCAGCGCTAAAGGGTGCAGTGCGCCCCTGGGGACCCAGGTCAGCAGGAGAGGCCCGGACCGGGTATCGACAAGAACGCCGCGCCTAGGACCCGCGGCGAGGCCCGACCGTGTGGGAGTCGGGTTCGTGCCTGTGCACTTACCGGGGTGCAGGTGAGCGCGCAATGAGCATGCACCGACCAATGCCCCGAGAGGACGGTGAGCGCGTGCGCGAGGCAGATAGTGGCGAGCACGAGCAGTGCGGCCTCGGGGATCTGCGCCCAGCTGCTGCCCCAGCCCCAGCAGCCGGTGGCCGCGGCGCCCAGCCAGGCCGGGTAGAGCAGCCCAGCGAACGGCAGCACCGTGAGACGCCGCAGCAGCGCCAGCCGCCGGTATGGCCACACGGCGGCGACCAGCTCGTCGCCGCTCGCTATGAGCGCCGGCCCGGCGGCAAGGAGCGTGCGCGGCTGCGGCCCCGGTTTGGGCTGCCCGCCGGGCCGAGCCCCGCAATGCCGGGCCCCGGAAGGCACCGCGTTGCCCACAGCCACCGCCGCCGCCATCTTTCCCAGCGCCGCGCTCGCTTCCGGGCAGAGGCCCCGCCTCACTTCCGATGTTTTACATCCGGTGAACCCTGAGCGCTGCCACAGCGGCGGGGAGTGAAAAAGAGCCAGGACCACGTAGGGGGCTGGAAGTGGCTACTCAGGGTGTCGCCATGACAGGATTGGCCGGAAGGAGAGTCAGGGCGCCGCCATGACAGAGCGGGTCTGAAAGCGCTTCGGCGCCTCCCTGCCCTGCCACGCCGGACTGAGACCGGAAAACACGCGGCAAGGCGGGCTGGGCGCCACTTTGACAACCTGAGCCGGAAGCGGCTGGCCCTCCTCCGTGACTGCACAGGCACCGGCCTGTCTGGGTCACCAGGGGCAAAGCCAGGACACAGCGGAAGCGGGACCAGTCGGTGACAAGCCCGCGTTCAGAGAAGCGGGCCTCGTCGCGCTGACGGGTGGGATTTATTATGAGTGTCCCAGGTTAGTCTCCGGGGGCGGGCTAGGTCCCTCCTGTGGAGTCCTGGGCGGGACTGGGGCAGGGTTAGAGAGCCAACACAGAACACAGCCAAGCTGCACGAGAGCTATCATGTAACAGATAATTAAACACACACAAAGTTACTACTTTAACATAAAAACATGAAAAATTGGTGTTTGTTTGAAATGCTATCTTATTCTGTATTTACTTTCCTGTTACATAAATGCCGTTATTTGAACAAAACCACAATAGAAGTGCTTTAACAGTGACAATAGTAATCAACAGTAGGATTAATTAAGCAGTATGTGGGAGAAAAAAGTATAGCAATATTTTTGTAATATTTCTTTGTGTCCTCTGATACAGCAATTTATTTGAACAACTTTCTAAACTCCGTTGGCTATTTAAATTTCTAGGCTATATTGTGGCATATTCTTAAGATACGAGTACATAAGTGTAAGACTTTGTAAAAGGAGAACTTAAATGCAGTAGGACTTAGACAATATTTAATAAAAATGTATTTAATAAAATATAACTGACATTAATTTCTGGACAGTTACACACTAGGATATTTTAACTCAGTTCTCTTTTCTAATAATACTTCTCTGAAGGAACTGCATCCTTTTCTTTTATCTAGTGATAAAACTAAGCGGTCAAAGGTGACATCACTTGGACTTGCGTCCATTCTCTTAATCAAGCTCACAATTACTCTGATTCTCTGATACCCTCTCAGCTAAAGCCTTTCAGCATATATTTTATTTACCAGCAACAACAGACTTTTTGATTTTCAGGAATTCGTTTCTAACTCTCTCAAACAGGTTTGTTTTGTAAACCAGCTATTTGTCAACCAGCTCTTTGCATTTGTAAAATAATTATATGCTGCTAGCTGTGTCCAAAATGTTCATTATTTTTGAACACTCGCAAGCACATTGGATGTCATCGTAAATGAAACCTCCCTTTCTCAGGGAGAATGGTTTTAAAGCATAGAGGTAATTTGAAGTTGTGAAATCAAAATTGGATTCCAAATAGTTACATATTGAGGTAAGAAACAGACTGTACTATTTAATTTGAGTGTCCTTTACCGATGACATCTTGAATTCTGAAGCAGTCTTATTTCCAAAAATGAGTTATTTTTTTCGCTGTATGAGTTTTTGGCATAACACTGAACAACTTACGGGGCAGTCAGTTCTTCCTCGTCTGGGCTCCTCATGGCCTCTTCAAAGATCATCAAAGAGTTTTGGAGAAACAACATGTATATTTCTGTTTTACTATAATTGTTTTCTCATTTGAATTTTCAGTGCAGTTCCAAATTAGAGAAGGCAAAAGGCAGAATTGACTGTCAGTAAATTATGATGTAGACAAGAAAACCTGCCATGTATATTTAAAACAAAATTGATCCCAAGTAAAGCACTTCAACAAATTAAAAATAAACATGGAAAAACTACAATTAGTGTACTGTGCTCTATTTTCAAGCAGGATCAAGGAATTAAAATGTCTTACTGAGTTTTCTCTGGAAAATACTTTCCCACAAACATTTGAAAATGTTATGATTTTGATTTCAATGTTTTTACATCCAGAATCAAAATATTTTGAGTGATTGAAGTTTCTGAGGTAAAAAGGACTGGGTTAGAATAGCAGGGTTACAATGGAGGGTAAAACTAGCAAGGCCAAATTACATTTTGTTATTTTTAATGTATTAGATTGAGACCTATTTAAGTGATTCCTGTGATTAAATTTTTGTTGGTATATTATGCTGAATTACCAATAACTGCCATTATTTCATCAACATACCACTATATATTATTCCAAATAACAGTGCTGGGTGGGTGTTCAGGTTGGCAAGAGACTGCACTTCATGTAGTCATTCAGGAACCCAGAGTTTTTTATCATGTGCCTTCTCCATTCCTAGGATTTCACCCCTATCTGCATTCGTCAGCAGAAGTGGGGAGAGTGTGGAGAAATGCATGTTGGGAGGATTTCACAGGCCAGGTCTGCAGTGGACCATGTCAATTCCTTTCTTCTTCCATTGGCAATGCATGGTCATAGGGCCACAAGGGAGGCCGGGGGATGCAGTCCAGCCATGAGCCCCAAGAGGGTAGAATTGATTTTGATGGATAGCTAAAGTTCTCTGCAACAGTGAGGAAGTCATTCAGATTTACAGTGTTTTTCAAATCATTATTATTTACTATATGCCAAGTGCTGTACCAAGGGCTGGGCTGAGATTTGATTGAGCAATATCTTGGTCTGGGAGAAGCTCTACATCTGAAAAAGGAGATAGGATATAATAGGAAGTGCCTGCCATGCTAGGAGAAAGCAATGGAGTGGAATGCTCTGGAAGTTCAGTAACGAATTCTAGATTTGGGAGCTGCCTGGAGATGACTGCAAGAGAACTCCACTTCCAGAGATAAACAAAATATGGTTGGTGGCGGAAGATAGCAGCAGGAAGGATAGAAGCAGGGCATTTATACACCAATGTACCAGTTACTAGAAGGAATACTATACAGCAATGAAAAGCACATTTTCTGAAAATATATAGGGAGGGAATAATTGTTTATGCTGAGTGAAAAAGTGACCATGAATATAGAGTGATCCTTTTTGAAAAACTATCAATTTAGATGAAATTTTACAAGATAGGCTGAGTTGTGATTTTCCAATTTTCTAAAACATTTTATTTTTCATATTATCGGATGGATTACATGAATATTCTTTGGTTTGATATACTAAGTTTTAAAAACCAGACACGTGGGCTAAGTTATTCCTAACACTTTTTCCCTCTTTTCTATCCTGGAACCCAGTACCTGACTTGGGTGCTCAATAAGTACTCCCTGAAATACCGCACTTGGGAACTGGCCTATTTTTTTTTTCCACAGTGAGAAATGGCAAGACAATTACTTCCACTGGAATGCACCCCAGAACATTACATCTGCAGAATTTATTTTGGGCTAACAGCAAGTCTGGGAAGATGGCTCACTTGTTTGGTGTTGGCTGCTATTGCTGACAGCCTCGAGTCCTGCAGCACTCATGCCATTTCTCACTTAGCTACCAGAGGGCCGTGTGTGTGTGTGTGTGTGTGTGTGTGTGTGTGAATGACTTTGCTCCTCCTCCTAGCTAGCCTTCTTAAGAACATGTTTTATAATGTTAGA
Source organism: Rhinolophus ferrumequinum (assembly GCF_004115265.2). Classification (NCBI taxonomy): domain Eukaryota; kingdom Metazoa; phylum Chordata; class Mammalia; order Chiroptera; family Rhinolophidae; genus Rhinolophus; species Rhinolophus ferrumequinum. The sequence continues at coordinate 52,001,189 of NC_046301.1, forward strand.
GAATGTCTTTAAGGAATGTTTATTTGCTTTTCTTCTTCGATTTGATTTGGAAGATAATGAAAATCCACTACAAATGCCAAATATAAGATGATCCACCGACAGGAAGATGTCTCTTGTGACACATACAGACAATATAAAATTATGTGTCTGACCCCCGACTGTGTTCACCTCCATCCTTCCCCTTTCCCTCCATCCATGTATAAATATTTTTCTTTGTTAAATATCTTCTGACATTAGATGTGATATATTAGATGTATATGTCAATCATATTACCCCTTTTTTGTGATACGACTCTTTGGGTAGCAAGATATTTGTCAATCATGTTGCCCCTGCTTTGTGCTATAAGACTCTGGAAATGTCGCTGAAACCCTGGGATACTTGGTGAAGGTAAAGTGCAGGAGATCCCAGTGGAATCTGTCCAAGTAGGAGATCTGTTCAGCACAGCCAATGTCGGGTCCACACTGGCTACTATCCTGAAAGCTCTGAGTCTGCTTTCCCCTGAGGCACTTTGCTGAAATCTTCTGTATCCTAAAAGAGCCTCAGGGTCAGAATAGTGAAAAATGGTATCATTATTGTGGGGGAGAGACAAGGTTATGGTTTTAATCAACTGACACTCGGCCTACAACTGGTCTTCACTCTGTATGATAGTTTGATCGTTGCTCAGCCATCTGAGAGCAGAGTCCACACCTTGGTTCTGTGTATATTACAGGTCCCTCGCCTAGCACCTGACAATGAGAATGTGTCCAATACCGCTGGATGAATAAATCTGAGGTGTAAGATCACAAGTTTGAGAGTACGTTTGAAATTGGGACGCCCCTGAGCAGTTCAGATACAAAGTCATCATAACTAGGCTGCTTTGTCACCTACCAGGCCCTTTACAGTCATTGGTCCTCCCATGGGACCCCTCAGCCAGCTGACGCAGAGGAGTCTCCACATCCAGGACCCCCAGATGACCAGGGAGGGCCCAGATCTGGGAACTGTCTGGGGCCCTCCCAGGACTTTCCACTAGTCTGCGCCACAGTCCCACTCCCAAAGGAATCTGCACCTCTACTTCCTCCATGTACATGGTAGGAATATTTGAGAAAATAATTTACGTTGTTTTCATTTCACAGTAGACTATGAGCATCTTTGCATTTTGCCGTTATTGTTTTAACAATCTGCCTCAGGTATCCTGTGTAGCAGTCAGCTCAACTGCCCTTATAGACCTTCTCCAAGCCCTTACACATCATCACATTCATAGGATGGTTTATACACAGAAAAGGGGGTACGGGATTAAGCTATTCTATACGTTTCTCTGCAACTTGTCTCCTCACAGAACATATCACCATGACCTGCCAGGTCAGGAACGGTGGCTTCACTTGTATTCATAGTATTCCATGAGAGACGCCATTTGCCACAGGCATGACGCCTTTCAGTGCTATTGGACCTTGAGGTGATTCAATTCAGGTGCCATTTCATCAGTGCTGCCAGGGACACTTAACTGTGTCCTAATGGACTGTATTAGTTTGTTTGGTTCAGACTGCCATAACATAGTACCTCAGATTGGGTGGTGTAAACAGCAGACATTTGTCCCTGCCATTACTGCATCCTGGGTCATCTTGTGCTGGGTCCCCTCGGTGGACAGAAAAACAAACCCAGGGACTCCCATAGGGCTCACACCACATCCTCAGCTTCCTGAGCTCCAGTTCTGACCAGTGCCACCTGCCTGGGACTTTGGGGGACTGTGGCCACTGAGTTGGGGTGGGGCAGGGCTGGGTGACACTCCCCATTCTCCCCAGGAGCTGTGCAAGAAGGTGATGCCCCACCAATTCCTGGGCTCAATATGGTCCCCGAGGAAAAAGCCTGGCAATGAGCACCTGACACCTCCTGTTCATGCCACTGTCACCCAGTTCAACAGTGTGGTCAACTGCGTCATCACCACCTGCCTCGGGAATCTGAGCATGACAGCCGTGACAGGGCCAGAATGGTGGAGCACTGGACCAAGGTGGCCAGGGTATGCCACGGGAGGCCCACGGAGTCCCTACCTGGAGTCTCTGTTCCTTCATCAGCTCGCAGGGGTGAAGTCTGTAGCCAGAGCCACTGCATAGTCCCTAGGCCCCTCCTACCGTGGGAAAGCTGACCTTGACTCTGGTCCCAGTGGTGGGAAGCTCATTTCCTACCTGGCTCCTTCCTTGGGTGGAGCTAAAATCCTCTCTGTGAGTGTTACACTTTGGGTCCTACGTGTGCCCTCTCTCGGCTCCCTGAGCATCTGTCCAACCCAGAAGGGGAGAAGGAAGTTGAGGGGGACTGAAGCTAGAGCAATCAGAGCTCCAGCTCCCCACCTCACATCTCTTCTCTTCCCTAAATGAACCCTCAGGAACTTCTCCTCACTGCACGTCATCCTCTGTGCTCTGCAGAGTTCCTGGATTCACCGCCTAAAGAAGCCACGGGGGAAAGCCATAGGCCTCCCTCCATTGGAGGACCAGGGTGGTGAGGGATCGCCCACATGTCTGCCACTGTCCCCTCAGCAGCTGGGACCTCCTGGGAGGCAGCCAACACGGGACAGGGACTGGGCTGGTGGGCGGGGTCTCAGCCTTCCTGGGTCCTAAGGTCACTAGTTCTGTTTTGGAATAAAGTTCCTCAAATGTCAGATACTAGCTTGAGCAAAACTGATTTTCAAGTGTGCACTTTATAGCAACGGACCTCTATGCCCTGTTGAAACTCAAACTGGTCAAAATAGCTGCTCAACAGAAATGAGAATGGAGGCCCAGATGACTAACCGGAAGGAGAGCTCCTGCCCCAGTCGCACAGAGACCTTCCTGCTCGGAGGAACCTCATGAAAACCCTTATCTAGGCAGTTTCAATCTTTTAGGTTCTCAAATAAAAAGAATTTGCAGTTAATCCCTTTCCCATACATTGTTCCTAAACATCTCTTTCCTTCTTTCTCCTCTGCTTGGGAAGAGCTCTTGAACATTGAAAAAGCTGTGTAGTGAAGACTACTCACTAGACAGAGAACAGCTCACCAAGGTAGGGGGGAGGCTGGAGGTCTCGAAAGAGGAGGGTGAGAGGGAAGTGGGGACTGGGCAGGATGCGACTTTGATAATTTGTCTCTTAAAGTTTCTCTGAAAAATTTTCCTCTATCTTGTGCTGATTAACAGGAAGAGGGGCTTGTTTGGTCCACAGGCAGGTGGGGGCCAGTTTGAGGGGCACGAGGCCTCAGTCATGGCATAAAGTGGTGGTGTCGGGGCTGTGCTGGAGGGGATGCTAAGATGGCAGATTTAGCGGGTCTCTGGTTTCCATGCTGGTCCATCCTGTTGGCACTTAGCTTCTTCCAGGCTGTTTGGTGAATCGGGTGGGTGGGGTACCTTCTTTCTTTAAACCTCAGGAAACTTCCTTATCCTCAGGAAGTCAAGGCCCTGCTGCTCCTTCCATCTTCAGCACATCCCCAAGGGGAGGGCACCCTGCCTGCCCCAGAGATGGGCTTTGCCGTGGATTCCCACGGGCCAGGTGAACAAAAAGCCTGCTTGGCTTCGGGTTCAGATTGTTGGATCAGAGACAGGTACCGTGTACTCTATAACTTCCCATGGTGCCCCTGTAAGAGTCATTGCTAGTCAGTCACGGTCAGGGTTCTCACACGGGTGTCTAGTCGGCAATAACACATGTCCTAGATGGCTTGTGAGAAGTGTCTGGGGAATTGATAGATTCTTAGTAGATGCTTCCTGAATGGACCTCAGAAACTTCATGTAAACGAAGAAGCAAAGTGTCCTGTCACCCCGTACCCTATCAATCAGATGTGGCACCTTGGGGCTCCTGTTCTCGAGTAGATGAAGAAAGTGCTGTGCAGGAAATGTCCCGAGGTGTTCCTGGGGGAAGTGAAGGCGTGGCATGGCCTTGGTTCTAGCTTCCTGGGCAGAGACTCCAGGGGGCTAGGGCAGGCAGGAGCTGCTCGACCAGGCTCCTGAGACACCCCGTCCTTCTCCATCCATGGCTTGGGCCAGATGGGGGCCTGGGCACAACTTGAGAGCCCAGAAGTCAGGGCTGTGGTCAGCGGTGGTGCTAAGGTTAGGTGAAGGCAGCCGGGACGGAGCCTCTGGCTGGGACGGGCAAGTGGCCTCTCCTCTGTGGGCCCCTGAGCAGGTCACTGCCCCTCTTTGGGCCTCTGTCTCCTCCTCTGGGAAATGGAGGGATGACGATCCTGTTGCAGGCCTCACAGGGTAGTGACAAGCTTCAGAGCTGGAAAGGACTGTGCAGAACTTTCTCCTGTGCTCCACCTGGAGGGGTGAGGGCGAGGACAATGATGGTACTAATATGACACTGAGTCCTCAGGAGAACCTGTGAGCGAGGAAAGGGGCTTCGGGAGGCCAGGCCGCAGGCCCAAGGCCCCATACCGAGAAGATCCCCAAACCCAAGAAATCCTGAGATCCCAAACCCACAGGCCATGTGCACAGTCAGCAACCATAGGCAGGCATCTGCTCAACACCCCACACCCCACAGGCAGAGAACAGCCAGACAACAGCCACACCTAGGACCATAGCACAGCTCAACAGAAAACACTGGGGCTATGCGTGTAACAGGCAGGCAGTGCCATCCACCATCTGCAAAGCCCAGCCATGCACTGGTGAGGGCCCGCAGAGGTCTCACACTACAGGAGGAAGGAGTACAGGTTTTCTTCTGGAGAAGACAGAAGCAAGCTGTTGCTCCCAGCCTGAGGGCCCCTGGAGGGAAGCCCTGTTACCAACACCCGAGGAAGGCTTTGCTACAAACAGAAAGAGGAAGAAGAGCATGAAAAGAGAATTGTTTCAACAGTTTCCTCAGCTCCTGGGGTGCATGCAACTTGGCAAATCATAGTACTGGGGCAGTCATTTCCTCAGAAGGAGCCAAAATCTGCAGTTCAGGGAGTGGGGGGGTTCATACCCTATCCCTGCGTTCTGCCTGTGGCCCGTGGCCCCTTCCTCACTTAGCTCCAGCTGCGGTGTAGGAGGGGCTATCGGCCGGGGCTACAGAAAGAGCCAGCAAAATCATCCATCCATGTCCAGTGCCCAGACCATAGCTTTGCCCAGTCCCCTCTGCTTCAGATCGCTCACGTATGTGATGAGTGAGATGGAGGTTGTTAGACCATATTTAGGCCAGGAACAGGAACCTTCTTATCTTAAAAACCATCTTTTCCTGTCTTGCTTTGTATCTTGTATCTGCAGGCTTCTGTTTGCCTTAGGCCTGGAGAAGCCGTGTAGAATGTAGAAACCATCGTTGCTGTCTTGCTTTATACTTTGTTTTCTCTCTTAGGGGCTTGTGATCAGCGGGCCTGGGGGGGCCTGGGTGGTCCAGACGGAGGACTGGGGGCCAGGGTGTGGAGTCGGAGGGCTTGGTCATGCCCTGAAATCCTTGATTGTTAGAGACAATGCAACGAAAACCCCCTGAAGCATCGAAGGGGGAACAGCCTCGTTTACCCCCTCCTGTACAACTCTATACCCCTTTTTGCTCTGAGAGGTTATGGTATTTTCTAGCCTGACCTCCCACAGCTCAGACATGCCAAATAAATTCTAACAGACCAATTTTGATCTCCCGAGACTCATTCCTCCAGCTGTGCCTAACAGAAGTGGGGGAGCCCAGGGAAACCCAGCCAAGCCAGCTCCAGAGCCCAGCTTCCTCCTCTAGACAGGGCCCTTTTTTCTCTCCAGCACCCCCAGGCCCATGAGTGGGTGAGGCTTTTGGACATAGCCCTGGGCTGGGTGTCTAGATAGCTGAGTCCTAATCTCTGCCAGGCATGAGTCATTCATTCTGGAATCTCCCTATCCTGACATACGCATGGCCTGAGGTGAAGGCATAAGGAGTGGATGGGTCCATGGACCTCCTTAGGTTGGAACCTTAACATCTTTGGCCTTTTCTGTGTTGAGCTGCTGTGTTTGGTGGGACTGTTTGCAGGTCGTGGTGAGATCAGTGACCGTAGGGATTGACTAAGCCTCTCCAAAGGTCCGAATCATTTCCCGTCTTCATGTCTTTGTCTCCTGAAGGACCTTCTCTTCTCCACCAGATCCCTGAGGCTTCCTCAGGGTATGGCTGTTGTTCCCTCAGAATGGGCATCCCTGTCCCCTAACCCTGCCAGGGTGCCATGGCTTACCCTGGGGATAAGGCCGGGGGTTGGAGGGTAGGACTGGTCTGGAACCCTGGCTTACCACAATTTCCCTCTCCAGCTACCTCCCCTCCTACACAGGTCCCCCAGGTGGGTGGGTATGAAACTTCTGGTGAAATGAGAGTCATGGCGAAGGCTGCTCTGGAGTACTGTGTATATCTTTCAGCGGGTACCACTGAGAATGCCGAGGGGGTTTAAAACACAAGCCAGAATTTTCAGATTTTCAGTTCCTCATTAAACCAGGGGCCTATGGACTAGCTGGCTGGTTTTTTTTTTTTTTTTTTTTTTTTTTCTGTGAGCTATCTATCCACCGTTTATTCTTTATTAAGACATGGCCAATCCAAAAGGAATGATATGATTGTGTTCAAACCAGGTTGCTTCTACTTCTTCATTGTAGTTAATCTTTCCATCATCCTCTTATTCCTCTTAACACAACCGGGGCATAACATATTATCTTCTAGGTCTGGGTATGGGAAAGTGCAGGCCGGCAACAGGAAGAGAGAGATCATCTTCTTGGGAGGGTCAGGCACCCACGCCTGACCTGCATAGAACTGCAGGCGAACCCAACCCTCTCTGTCTGCCAAGAGAGGTCTGCCGTGGACCACACACCACCTGACACCAGAGGTTTGCAGCAGAAAGTTCTCAGCAGAAGCAGGAATGGGACATGAATTCATAGCCTTAGGTTGAACGGCTCTTGCAGCAAGTCTTGCCCATGCTGCCAACATGGCTTCCTGAGCTGAAGTTATCACTTCAACGCTGTTGGTCATTTGCTCTCTCTCACTCATCTTACAACTTTTCTTACTCCTTGCTTTCTTGGTCACCATCTTGCATTTCTTTGAACTTGACTCCTGTAGTATTTCAGGAATGTTTTGTTTTTCTTCAGAGTATGCATGTTCCTTGAGCCTCAGATAAACGTCTATTTTTTTGCCATCAGTACTCAAATTAAATTGTTGGCATCAGTTCCGCAAAGTGTCCCAACGCACTTTATTAATTGAAGGCAAAATGGTCGGCAAGGGGAGCATTGGTTTTGGACAAGCTTTGAACTGTTCACTCGTTTGAGGAAGATAAACTTCATCATCTGTCCTAGGAATCTTCAGGTTGTCTTCTGAGATTGAAGAAATGCTTGGTTCCATTTCACGTTCTTCATTAGGTTCCTCACTAACTGGAACCAATGTGAGAATCACACTTTCTTCCTCTAATTCAACCTTAAAGTAATCCTTTTCGCTGCTATCAAAATTTGAATTTGCCATTCCCAGGAACACTCAGAGAACAGCAAAGCCAGCACAGTTAAGGATACCTGCAGTTTACTCCTTTTAACCTGAGTTTCTCCTAGCTGGCTGTTTTTATAAATAAAGTGAAATTGGTGCACAGCCGTGTCATTCATTGATATATCACAGCTACCTTTGCACTACAATGGCAGAGTTAAGTAGTATAGAGAGACCATTTGGCCATAAAGCCTAACTTACTATCTAGACCTTTACAGAAAAACTTTACTGACCCCCAGTCTAAAGAAGAGGAGCATATGAAGGAAATGAGAGAGAGTCATTCTAGAGTCCAAATATGTCTTTCCAGAATTCTACTCCAGAAATCTCCTAGAACTCTCGCAGTGACTCTAAAATCCAAAATAACTCTAGTATAAGGAAATGATTCACTCAGAATTGTACCATGGAGAGTAGGCGTGATAGACCTTTGCTCTGTTACTCCAAAGTCTATTTACAGAATGTTAGCAATAACTTCCAAAGCTTTATAAGTTACCACAATTTCTCTCAAGGCCCTGTCATGCAGGGTGTCAGGCGGGATCTCTAGTCCCGCTTGCCACATAAGAACACAGGACATGGTGAGGTCAAAAAGGAACACCCACGGAGCCATAGATAGGGGAGTCATACCACTACATTCTCGCTGGCAGCTGGGTTGGAGACACAGGAAGCAGGAGCCACACGATTCGCAATCCACACTCCGCCGTCTGCTTCTCTCTGCCAACCAACCTCACTTGCTAACTGCAATCCGCGCTTGCTAGCTCAGCCACCATCTCCTTGCTAGCCCCCATTTTCTGCAAGCGTAGCCACGGCAGTTATATTAGTGGCCAATGGCTCCCTGGTTACAGCTGACGGCCAACTAGCCACAGCTGATGGCCATCCAATCACCGGTGATGGCCATTTACTACCTGAGCCAGCACCTTTCCATGTAAGTCCGAGAGCCTGGAAACTGCACTCCAGGCTCTGTCCCTACAGCCCACTTCTTGCTAAAGGTGTAGAACTTGCTAAAGGTATGGAACCCGTCTACTCAAGATTGTGACCTCCATCTTTTCATGTAATTACCCCAATGGCAGTGGAAATGGAGAGAAAACAATGGGTTTAAAAGGTAGGAGAGTCTAGTGACGTGCAAAGAAGAGCAGCAATGAGTGACTCCGCGGCCTGCGCGTGGTGGAAGGGATGCTGCAGACCCGGTTTCTCAGGTCTTACCAGTTGCTGGCTCCAGTCTTTTGAGAAGTCCAGTTGCTCTAGTCTCTGTTTGTTCTTGGGTTTCCTCCATTCCTCCTGGGTTTCTCTCCCCTCTTGCTTTAGAAAAATAGGCATGAGCTAGGTACAGGAGGGAACAAATAGATTAATAAGGTGATGAGCGGCTGAGTGAATGGACAAAGGAGGGACAGAGTGACCGGGGCAATCAATTCATGTCCCGAAATGTTGAAAGAGTGAAGAGAAACAAGACTGAACCAGGAGCAAAAGAAAGGCCTCCCCACGGGGTGTGCCTCAGACGGATCCCTCCCTCCCCTACTAACATCGGGGGGTTCTCAGTCCTTCCAGGGAGCCAGGACCAATTTCAGCTGCAACAGAGAAAGGGGTCTGGGTGGGAGAGGAAGAGAGGAGGGAGAGGAAGGGGGAGGACAGATGGGCTCCGTGGAAGCTCTATATCAACCTCTCCTCCCCTCCACGTGGCCCCCCAACACTTCCCTTTCAGAGTCCCAAACTTGACTTTCGGTGGTGGGAGGTTATGGCATTCACAAACACCGCAAAAGACATGTTCTGTAGCAGCAGTAGTAGCAACAAGAAACCTTCCAGGAACCGAGAGCCTGGGATCCTCACACACACAGAAAGCCCCAGATCCTTCTCTGTCCTAGGCTGACTCACAGCTGGGGAGAAATGTTCAAGGCCCAACCAGTGTGTCAGAGCTGAGGGGGTTCCAGTATCCCATCTTCTCCAGTGCCTCGTTTTGCAGGTGAAAGAGCAGAAGCCCAGAGAGGGGAAGGAATGCTCTCAGGGCCGCACAGTGACTGGCAGCGTAGGACTGGAATCTGCCTCCACATGCTTGCCTGTATGAAACTCATGTTCTTTGGAAGACTCCCAGGTGATGGTCACTCTCAGAATAACTACCAGTCCTGAAACTCACCATAGCATGTCATCGGTGCTCAGGGACATTGGTGGACTGGAATGAATGATATAATGGGGTACAAAAGCCAGCTTTGAACCTTGGAGTCGACTCCAGATCCTGTCTTCCAACAGGAGGTCTCACTCTTTTTTGGTCTGCGTGAAAAGGGCCTTGCGACAGAAAGAGGTGCTGCCATGAATTGTTTCGTAAACAGAAGATGTTGGGGAATGAAAAGAGGACATGAGCATGTATATCCGAGGAATTTAAGCCCAAAGGAACACAGCACTGGACACTGAACCCTGCTGTCTCAGGCATCCTACTATCTCCCACCCTAGAAACAGAGGAAACAGCTCACAAGTATCCTTGGAGAGGGTGGTCCCATGACCCTCATCTGGCCAATCAGCATCATCCATCCTCCACAGCCACAGTGATTGGCTCATGTGACCAATCAGGTCCTTGGGGTCAGCCCTTCATGTTGGAATCAGGGACAAGTGAAGCTGAATTTCCATTGGGGTCCTGAGGGGATAGAACGTCATCTTGTGGCTGTTGCTGACCATCTTTCTTCCATAAAAGGAAAGCCCACCTGAGAATGACACCAGCATAGAGGGAAGGAAGCAAAACCAAGAGGTAAGGAGAGAGATGGTTCCTGCTGACGTCATCGAACACCCAGATAAAGCCTTGCCTGAAGCTCTCAGCCTTTAGACTTCCTGGTCACATAAATTATTTCCTCCTGCTTTGACTGTTTGCTTGTTTAAGCCGTTTTGGGATTCCCATCACTGACCGTTTTTTTCCCAGCTGGCTAAATGGAACACCCTGGAACTGTAACAGTGTGGATTTAGGCTAGCATCAAGGAAGAACTTCCAGATAACACTGTAAGACTGCAGTCTAGAGTGGAGATCCAAATGGATTCAAGCAGTGTCTGTTGAGGGCCAGCTACAGGCTGGGCCACTCACGTTACCCAGGTTAATCCTCATGGGATTAACCCTGTTAAGGTAGCTTCCCTCTGTGGCCGTGAAGGGTGTGGCACGGCCCCCTCCTCCGGGAACTGTGAGTCACAAATTTTCTGTTCATTGGCAGTCGTTTCCTGATCTGTTGGCCTTACTGAACCTCAGATATTATTTTTAAAAATTTCTTTTTATTAGTTTCAGGTGTACAAAGCAACGTAATAGTTAGACACTTAAACCCCTCCTAAGGTGATAACCCACCCCCAAGCCACGACGCCTGTGACATCTTCTATAGCTGTTACAATACCATCGACTATCTTCCCTATGTTGTGCTCCACATCCCATGACTATATACACCTATGTATTTAGTTATAGGTGCCATGCAGTATTATTCTACTTCAGCTTCAGGTGTATAGCGCAGTGGTCAGGCATCTACACATCTATGACATGATCCCCCTGGTAAGTCCAGTGCCCATCTGGCTCCTTACATGGTCTTTACAACATTGTTGATTATATTCCCCATACGGTATTAACTATCAATGTGGGGACAGAGCCCCAGAGAGCAGTTTCCAAGTTCTCGGCCTCACGTGGAAAGGTGCTGGCTCGGGTAGCAGATGGCCGTCAGCTGTGGCTAGTTGGCCGTCCGCTGTAACCATTGAGTCATTGGCCACTAATATAACTGCCGTGGCTACGGAGGAGAGTGGAAGAGAGTGGAGGAGAGTCGGTCAGTTGGCAGCAAAACGGACAGCAGGTCGCACATCGTGTGAACCCAGCCTCCAGTGAGACCATAGTGGTATGACTCCCCGACTTATGGCTTCGTGGGTGTTCCTTTTTGGCCTCACCATATCCTGTGTTCTTATGTGGGGAGCGGGATCAGAGACCCCGCACGACAATCAATTTGTGTTTCTTAAAGCCTTCAACTTTTTCACCTGCCCCCCACCCCATTCCCATCTATCACCCTGACAGATCTAGTACCTCTCTGGCACTATACCTACTTATTGCAATATTTTTGACTATATTCCTTATGCTATACCCTACATCCCCATGACTACTGTATAACAAGCAATTTATATTTCTTAATCCCTTCCTCTTTCACCCATCCTTAAAACCCCTCTCATCTTAAAAAAGTCCCTCTAAGAGTCCTTGTAATACTGGTTTGGTGGTGATGAACTCCTTCAGCTTTTTTTTTGTCTGGGAAGCTCCTTATCTGTCCTTCAATTCTAAATGACAGCCTTGCTGGGTAGAGCAATCTTGGTTGTATGTCCTTGCTTTTCATCACTTGGAATATTTCCTGCCACTCCCTTCTTGCCTGCAAAGTTTCTGTTGAGAAATCAGCTGCCAGTCTTATGGGGGCTCCCTGTAGGTAACTAACTGCTTTTCTCTTGCTGCTTTTAAGATTCTCTCTTTGTATTTAACCTTTGGCATTTTAATTATGATGTGTCTTGGTGTTGGCCTCTTTGGGTTTATCTTCTTTGGGACACTCTGTGCTTCCTGGGCTTGTATGTCCATTTCCTTCACTAGGTTAAGGAAGTTTTCTGTCATTATTTCTTCAAATAGGTTTTCAATTCCTTGCCCTCTCTCTTATCCTTCTGGTACCCCTGTAATGCGAATGTTGGAACACTTGATGTTGTCCCGGAGGCTCCTTAAACTCTCCTCAATTCTTTGGATTCTTTGTTTCTTGTTGCTGTTCTGGTTGGGTATTTTCTGCTCCCTTATCTTCTACATCGCTGGTTGGATCCTCTGCTTCATCTAATCTACTGTTGATTCCCTGTAATATATTCTTTGTTTCCATTGTTGTATCCTTTATTTCTGACTCGTTCTTTTTTATGGTTTCCATCTCCATTTTTATGCTTCTTATCTCTCTGTTGAAGTTCTCCCTGAGATCACTGAACATTTTTATAACCAGTGTTTGGAACTCTGCGTCTGATAGATGGCTTATCTCCATTTCGCTTCGTTCTTTTTCTGGAGCTTTGTTCTGTTCTTTTATTTGGGACATGTTTCTTTGTCTCCCCATTTTGGCTGACTCCCTGTGTTTGTTTCTAGGTAGAGCTGCTATGTCTTCTGGTCTTAGTAGAGTGGCCTTATGTAGTAGGTGTGCTGTGGGGTTCAGGGGTGCAGTCTTTCTGGTCACCTGAGCCACACACTCCAAATGTGTCCCTTGTGAGTGTTGTGTGTGTCCTTCTCTTGTTGAGCCTTGGTTGATAATTGGACATCAATGTGAGGGATTGACCCTTCGGCTCACTGGTTGTGAGGACTGGCCTTGACTATAGTGGAAGAGTTGTTGTGCAGGGCTGATCCTATAGAGCAGTATGTGCCTCAGCAGGACTCTGGTCCCTCCCAATCCGCCCCTTGGGTGTGTCGTACTTGGAGGTGGCTGGGAAGCTGGCTATTGGGAGCGCCAGCCCCAGGACCACCTTGGAGGGGATTTGCTGGAGGTCTACTTCAGCCATAGCCTGTGCCCCACCTGGGGCCACCCAGCAGGAGCCAGAAAGAAATCTGCAGATGGCTGCCACATATGCTGTGCTTGGAAGTGCATTGAGAGGCCAAGTCGTGAACCAAGGCCGGCTGCCACTAGTGCCGGCTTAGGGCTGTTCAGCCAGAGGTACAGGACACATTCAAGCCAGATGCTGCATGTCTGGGTTCTGCGGACCTTTGAGAGACCCTAGGAAAATCTACAGCTTGAGCCAAGCCAGGTGGTCTGCACGAAAGAGCTCCTGAAAGCAGTCTGTGTGTGCCCGAAAATTGGATGGGGCCAGGTCTCAAAGCACCAGGGTGTGGGGAACTAATGGTGGAGACTCAGAAATGGCAGCCATCTGTGTTCATATGCTGGGAAGGGGGAGGGCTCAACAAAGAAACAATGACCTCTGCCTGGTCCCCTGTTCAGGAGAAAGCCACCTCTTCAGCCTCTGTCCCAAGCCAGACAACTCAATTCCCCACCATTTGTCCCTGCCGCCTTTCCAGATGCTGCCACAGTGCTGGAGCTCAGAGTGAGTGATTCCATTGGTGGGTAAGTCTGCGCTCAGTCCCTTTAAGAGGAGCTCCTGTGAGTGCAGCCACACTCAGTATCTCTCAGTCACAATCTCTGCTGGTTTTACAACCAAATAAATATTATGAGGACTTCTCTTTGCGGCACTGGAACCCTGGGTTGGGGTGGGGCTGCGATCTCTTGCTCTTTTAGGGGATGCAGGGGACCCCCACAGCCGAAATAGCCCTCCCGATCTTTAATGGTCACATGTGGGTATAGGACCAGCCATTCAGTGTCTCTGACCTTCCTACCAGTCTGGAGGTGGCTTCTTCTGCACATCCTTAGATGAAAAACCCAGGGGTCCATGATGTCACAGGGTGGCTCAGTGTAAGGCCTGAGTTACTCCCTTTGGCCTAAGTTTAGCCAGCAGTTCTTTATCAGGTTTTCTAGCGTTCCTCTGTCGCTGGGGTTGACCATCGTTAATTTCTTCAAATCCTTAGGCAGTCAAAAGATATGTAAGAGGGGACTTGGAAGCGCCCTCTCAGTACCATCTCCCATAGCTTATAGAAGAAGCCTTTTCCCGTGAATGGAAGAGTCCCAGTGACCATCTTATAGAGAAGCACTCCCATGCTCCACACGTCTATTTTTGGGTCTTCATAGTCTTGGCTCAGGAGGAGCTCTGGGGCGGCTTAAGGGAGGGTATCACAGAATGTGCTCAGCTCATAGCGGATAAATTCTTTGTTCAAGCCAAAGTCTATAACTTTTGCATCCTGTTCTGAATCCAGGAGCATGTTCTCTGCCTTCAGGTCCCGGTGAACAATGCCCCTCCAGTGGCAGTACTCCACGGTGGATACCAGCTGCCTGAAAATACCTTGGGCCTCATTCTCGTTCAGGTGGCCGTGGTCTGTCAGGTAATCATCCAATCCCTGCACACGTTCCATAACAAGGTACAGCATTTTCTGAATTTCAATGACCTCAAATAACTTCACAATATTTGGGTGGTGAAACACCCTCAGGTTTCTAAATGTCTACAGGAGCCCTGCTGGTGAATGACTTTCACAGCCGCCTCTGTCCCCATCCGAATGTGCCGGGCCAACCTCACCTTGGCAAAGCTTCCCTGGCCAATGGTGTTCAGGAGCTTGTAGTGGTTAATATTGGGCTCCTTGTCAGTAGAGATGAATGCAAGCTCATGCGACATGGTGACCCGCTAATTACACTAACAGATAATACTAACTATCAATACCTACTCACTATGCTAAACAACAGTACTAACATGGCTAAGTATGTTAACTAGTACTAACAATGCTAACTATGTTTACGAATAATGGCAATAATAGTAAACAGTGCTAATTGTATAAAATGTACTAACAAATCTAACTATACTAACAAAATTTAAAGAAAAAATGAGAAAAAAAACAAGGAAAATAAAAATAGAGAAAAGTGAGAAAGGAAAAATAGAGAAAAATAAGAAAAGAGAAAAAAAGAAAAAAATTGAGAAAAGGAAAGGAAAAAAGAAAAGTGAGAAAAAAGAACAAAGAAAACCAAGAAAATGGAAAGTTATAAAGAAAAAAGAAAATGAGAAAAAGTGTAAGGACCAAAAAAAAAAAAATGACTAAAGAAAATAAATAAATAAACAAAAGAGAGAAGAGAAAACAAGCTAACTGGTTCAAGTCTGTCAGGTTACCACAAATCAGCTTCCTGGGCTATGAAGGACAAAAACCTCAGCCCAGCGAGGACCTTATATAGGGTTTTTTGTAATTCCTAATGTACCACAGTGGTGCCTTATGAGGTCGGAGCAAGATACAAACAATCACAGCTGAGCATAAGCCACAGTGGTTTTCTCACTTATTGGAGTCAAGACCCCTTTTCTCTGTAAAAAAGTAAAAATGTAAAAAAATAAAAAGGACCCCAAAGAGCTTTTTTGTTTATGTGGAATATTAAAATCTGACATTTACTTCATTAGAAATTAAAATTTGTAGGATGCTACAGTGACCTTTTCATTTATAATTTGAAAATCTGTCATAATTTTTGTCTTTTAAAGACCTTATAGTATTTACACTTAAAATATTCACTTCTTTTTTCTTAAAGTCTGATTGTTCAAAAAATGATGCTACAACTTAACTGATATCATGATATTATAAGAAAATAAACCAGATAAACCACAGTGGAGAGAGTTCTTTACCACTAGACCGGCCCTGCATGAGGGGCGTCTTTCAGGTTGGAATGAAAGGACACTAGGCAATAACTCAAAGCCTTATGAAGAAATAAAGATCTCTGCTCAAAGTAAATGCATGGACAGTTATAAAAGCGGGTACTATTGTAACATTGGTCTGTAGCTCTACTTTGTGTTTTCTACCTGACTTAAGAGACTAATGTATAAAAAAACAATTATGAGTCTATGTTTTGGGACACACAATGCGTAAAGATATAATTTGGTGACATCAATAACTGGATGGAGGTCAGAGATGTGAAGGAGCAGAGTTTTGATCTGTTCTTGAAATTAAGCTGGTATGGATTCACATAAGAGTGTTATAACTTGAGGATGTTAGGTCATTCAGGTGACCAAAATATATTTCTCATGTATATTTGGTCTTCATTGAGGGTTCTTGGCTCACAGCAGCCTTGGAATTTCCTGAGTGATATGAGCAATGGGAGCTTTTTTTAATATTTGGTCTCTTGTCCTCAGTTCCTGAAATCACTTCAGAGCTATAAAGGTGAAGTGAGTTTCCGGTTAGTCATAATAAGTTCCTTCCTACCACCATTGGGTTTGTGTTAATGGAGTGACTTTCGGAAAGCACTTAAGGCTTGTTGCCAGGGAACCTGGTTATGAATAGAGTGTTGGAACTTTCAGTCCCACACCCTGATTTCCAGGGAGGGGAGTGGGGTTGGAGGTGGACTCAATCTCCAGTGGCCAACTCTCTTGCCCGTTATAGTGAGGGTCTGTCCTCTGTGGTGAAGGAGACCCTGTGTGTTTGTCACCCCACAAGTGCCTCTCCCAGGAGGGGACCAGAGGACCCCCTGTATGGCTGTGAGTCTTATCCTTGGGGAGTCAATCTCCTCCCTTAAAACAGCACTCACTCATTGTCTCATGATTGCTGTGCACCAAGATTCACTTCAGCTGTTTTTTTTCAAGTTTCTTTTGTCCTTTCTCTGCTGATGTTGAAGGATGGCTTGAATTGATAAAAACTTTAATCCGGTGCAGATCGTTTCTCTTCATCGTGAACAAGTTGCTTAGTTACTTCCATAGTTAACCCACTTTCATGTTTTCCATTGCCAATAATTAGGTCTTCTCAGTTTCATATTATTCATAGTCTAATGTGATTTTCTGGAAAAGAGGAATGAAATGACTGAGATCAATGTGATTAAAAACCAGGAGAGAGAAGTCTCTCTAGTTCAGGAGTATGCAATACAGTCAGGAATCTTTAGCCAGGAATCTCTCTCTTTGCTGGCCTCTCCTATTCACTTCCTTGCCTGTCCGGACACACACACACACACACACACACACACACACACACACACAGTCACAAGACAGCTGGGTAGGGAGGGGTGAGACAAAACTTTCCACCCCAGGTTTTTTCTTACTGCAGTAGAATACACATCACAAAATTTACCACCTTCACGATTTTTAAGTGTACACGTTAGTGGTATTAAATACATTCATCACGTTGTACAAGCCACCATCTCCAGAACTCTTTTCATCTTGCAAAACTGAATCACTATATCCACGAAACAACAAATAACCATTCTTCCCAGTCCCCATCCCCTGGGAGCCACTATTCTATTTGCTGTTTATGATATTCACTATTCTAAGTATTCTGTTCATAGATGTGGAATCATACAGTATTTGTACTTTTGTGACAGGCTTATTTCACTTACCATAATGCCCTCGAGTTTCATGCATGTTATAGCATAATGCCCTCCTTTCTCAAATTTCCAAAATACTCCATTGTCTGGACAGACCACATGTTGCTTATCCATTCATCCATTGATGGACACTTGGGTTGCTTCCACATTTTAGCTGCTGTGGATAATGTTGCCATGAACATGCGTATATTTGATTTAAAGTTGATTTTGTCTGATGTTAGTATATCCACCCCTGTACTCTTTTGGTTGCTATTTGTATTGAATATCTTTTCCATACTTTAACTTTCAATCTATTTATGTCTTTTGATCTCAAGTGAGTCTCTTGTAGACAGCAAATACTTACATTGTGTTTTTAAATCCATTCTGCCAATCTATGTCTTTTACTCCACAATTATTTTTTCCTTCGAATGGGCCCCGGTCTTTCTTGGTTTCTGTTTGCATGGACTGTCTTTTTCCATCCTTTCAAATTCATAGTTTTTGTGTCTTTGGATCTAAAGTGAGTCCCTTATAGATAGTCTATAGTTGGTTCACGTGTTTTTAACCATTCTGTCAATCTCTGCCTATTTAATCCACTTGCATTTAAAGTAATTACAGACATGGAGAGACTTACCAGTTAGTTCTCTGTCACTTTGGTGTTTGCTTTCTATATACCTTATGGCTTTTTTGTTCCTCATTTCACGCATGACAGCTTTCTTTTGTATTTAGCTGACTTTTCTGTAGTGAAATGTTTAAATTCCTTTCTCATTTACTTTTGTGTATATTCTATAGCTGTTTTCTTTGTAGCTACCATGGGGAGTACATTTAACACTCTTATGTGAGTTCATACCAGCTTAACTTCAATTTCATAGTTTTCATAAAAACTGCTTCTATCCAGCTCTGACCCAATGCCTTTTCAGTTATGGATGTCACAAAATTACATCTTTATGCTTTGCAAGTTCAAAAACATAAAGTTCTTTATTTTTTTAAAAGTACATTAGTCTCTTAATGTGGAAAGCAAAAATGTGGAGCTACAAACCAAAGTTACAATAATACTAGTTTGTATAATCATTCACATGTTTACTTTTAGCAGAGGTTTGTATTTCTTCATAAGGCTTTGAGTTACTGCCCAGGGTCCTTTCATTCCAACCTGAAGGACCCCCTTCATGCAGGCCAGGTCTAGTGGTAAAGAACTCTCTCAAGCTGTGGTTAACTGAGAATGTCTTAATGTCTCCCTCATTTTTAAAGGCCAGTTTTGCCAGACGTAGGATTCTTAGTTGACAGCTTTTTTTCTTCAACATATTGAATCGATCAACTCATAGCCACCTGACCTCGAAGGTTTAGAATGAAAGATCTGCTTAAGGCCATATTGGGGTCAACCTGAAAGCTCTGCCTTCTTTCAGGAAGGTCATTAACAAGAGTCAGCAGAGCTCCTCCCACCCCCAGAGACTGTCCTGCAAAGCCCAGAGCATGAAGGTCCTGAATTGCTGCAATATCATAAAAGTGTTCTAGGTGATGGACTCACCAGAGGCACTCTAACTCCTCTGGAACTGTTAGGGGAGGGGAGATGTTTGAGTATCTAGTGAACCACGGCCTCATTACAGAGAAAGAGGCCCGATGCATAGTCCAGCAGCTACCACCTGCTGTGCAGCACTGCCATGAGAAGGGCATCTTCCACAAGGACCTGAAGCCAGAGAACCTACTTTTTGATGCTGAAGTGAATGTAGAAATCGCAGACATTAGCCTCAGCAATGAGTTAATTGGCAGTAGTTGAACACTTACTGTGGCAGTCCCCAATCTTATGCTGCCCCAGAAGTCTTCCTGGGCCAAAGCCACGACAGTCCCAGAGGATGTGTAGTGATGAGAGTTGTTTTGTATTCCATGGTCACTGGGAGCCCTGCCTTTGTGGGAGAGGACTTCTGGGAGCTGTGGCAACAAGACACTGAGTGGGCACCATGACGTCCCATGTTTCCTATCTTTAAAATGGGAAAAGTGCTCAAAGAAATGGAGGACCCTCGACCTCAGTGATACAAGAAGTTTAAAAGAAATAATGAGGGACCCGTGAATAAACATGATTCTTAAGCTGTTTGGTACTTATTGACTAGTAGATCCTGATTGTCTTTATAGTTTTCTTATTAATAGGGAATTTAATTCACTTCCAATTTTTGGTTATCATACACATGCCGCAGTGGATATTATGTATGTAAGTCTCTGTCAGCATCTCTGATTACTTTCTTTCTATGAATTCCCACAAGTAGAAACACTAAGTCAAAGGCTATAAAATTTACAGTTTCTGAGTACAAAGGATGCTCCAGAAAAATGGCATCATCCACACGTTTCCAGAGGAGCATCTGAGAGTGCTTGTCCCATTGCACCCTCACCACCTTGACTAGTGCACGTTTTCTGAATCCTTGCTGAACAGGTATGGAAAATAATACATTACTTTCAAATCTGGATGCAGTGTGCATGGATGGGGGACAGAGGAGGAGAATTCTTTCTAAGGGTTGAGATGTAGCCTCACTGAGTTGTAGGTGTTTTCTTCCCTGCAGCATTATCTTGGAGGATGAATGCAGGTGTGTGCCTCTGTTATTTTCCTCCTGGGATTTGGAGACCCCACCTGAACCCCTCCTGCTCCCGTTCGGTACTTGGGTATCAGTCTCCCTTTTCCTCCCTTGTCGCCTTTGTGGGCCAGAGATCCTCTGAGTGACTAATGGGGTTCAACCTGTGAGATCAAATGTGTGGTTTCTTAGGGAGAGGGAAGGAAATGCTGGGAGGATGTAAAACACTTCTGAGAGCCTTGGACCCGCACACCCCTAGCAGTTTATTATATTTAGGACTGTCCCCAAATCAGGGCAGCTACTTTCCCGCGACTTAATTTTGGATCTCTTCAATAGCGAAACGTTTCCAAAAGCACAAGATCTTCAGCAGGTCTTCCTGACCCTTTCGTTCTCCATCTGGGACAGTGCTGGATGACAGCCGGGTGTCCCCACTCCCTTCAGTGTTCACTCACTCAGTGTACAGTCACTGAGACCCTACTGTTCGCCAGGCCTGTTTTAGACACAGGGCACACAGTGGGTGAAGCAGACAGAGGTATCCGTTCTCATGAGCTGATAGCCTAGTCGGGGAGACGGGGAAAAAAAGAAGTAAAATATACACAAAGTCAGGTGGTCAAAAATAAAGTTAGGAAGGATGTTTTAACACATTTCTGAAAGTGTTTAGGGAACAAGCAATGCAGAGGACAAATTATTCCAGGCTGAGAAAACACCAAGTGCAGTGGTCCTAAGGCCTCGATGAGCTACATGTTGAGAGTCTTAGGTTGTAGTCTGGATTCTCAGTTTTGTGTTGAGTCTATGTTTTTTTTTGGATTTGAAATCCTTGCTTTCACCTTCCTAGGTAATTAGCCTGAGCCTGGGTCACCAATCTGATGAATTCAGCAACTTGTATTCCGGTGATTCAAAGAGGAAACTCAGGTGGATTTGGGTCAAGTCAGCCCGTGGCCTCCCTGGCCCGGCGCTCTCTTAGGCACCAGGAGGCTGTGAAATGAACATGAGGGGTCTCCAGCTTGGTGACACCAGTCAATGAACGTCCCCCTAGTCCTCAGTCCCCTTCCACTCTGCCCCCTTCCCATCTCATTGAGCCACAAGCACCTGATCCTGACGTGCTGTCACACCACCTCCTCCTGGATGTCTCTGCCCTGGGGTGCTCTGAACTTCTCAAAGCCAGTGTGTCACAAATGGAGGTCGTCCCTTGCCTCATGACTACCCCTCCTCCTGAAGTCCCTCCCTCTTGGTGAGGGAAGCCACCAGTGGCCCCATCCTTGAGTCCCCAGGCCTGACCTCTGCCCCACCTCATCCCTCTGTTGTGTCCCACCCCTTCATGCCACCGCTGTGGGGATTTTCATCATCCTCTCTTCTTCTTCAGCCTTGGACTGCACTCTGATCTTTCCCTCTTCACAGAGCTCCCTGGAAGGAGGTACGATGACACATGTGGACACTGAGTGACACAGTCAGGTGTTGCCAGGAATGACAAGCAGTATCCCAGAGCAGAGGACGGACAAAGGTCCCCTGAGGGGCCAGAGCACAGGCTCTTGTGGTGGCAAGACAGCCATAGAGGGTGTGAGGCAGGCATCACCCTGCGGCCTCTCCCACTATTCCCTATGTTGGGGACCCAGAGCTGGTTTATGAATATTTATTATGACCTGCTGAACGAGGGGTCAAAAGACACGCACACGTGCTCAGCAGGTAGCTCCCTCAGCATCCGATCTCCAATGTTAGGGAAGTGAAAACATTGGTGTCGTTTTGATTGCAGGTGAAGTCAATACACTGACACAAAGGAAGTAAAGGCAGAAGATTTACTACTTACAGATCTCAGAAATGGGTTTGCGGGTTGGGTGGTGCAATGAGCTGGGGGAAGGCAGTCTTCCATCCTAGGGGCTGGCAGGAGACAGAAGGGAAGCAAGTACATATTATTTATAAGGTGGTTGGGGTGTAGGTCACTAACTTTTCGTATGTTCTGCTCTAAGTGGTTATTGCCAAAGGTGTCCCGGGAACAGCCAAGTGGGAACTTGTGGCAGGAGTCTAACTGCCCAGACCCTGGCTGTGAACAGGATGGTCACCCTGCTAAATGCCGAGGCAGCAACTAAGAATAGCTGGTTTGTCATCACATTCCCCAGGGTGCCCTGTGTTTCCAAGCCTCGGTCTGGGTGCGCTGCCCTTCCTCTTACTTGTTAGGCAGGTGCCCATTTATTTGTTCACTCGCTCAATTCATCATGTATTTTGTTCCTGCGTGGTGGTAAGTCCTGGTGGACAAGCTGCATCCTCTGAGTTCCCAGGACACAGTGCGCTCTCAGGGTGTGTGGCCAGTGGCCTCAGGGCTAGGACCCAGCTTGAACTACTGGAAGTGGCCGAGAGGAAAGTCAAATCCCCTATATTTCAATGTGGCCCAGAACTGTCCGTCCTTCTCTTGCTCATTCCTGCTCTATTCAGACATTCCACAAGCAGAGCCCTGTGGAGGGTTGGGGTCCCAGGGACAGCATTCACGGGTTACAGCCACAGCTGCAGCACCTCACGGGGACCAGGGTCAGGCTCGCAGTCCACCCCCACCTCGGGCAGCTCATCTGGCACAGAATCGCTGTCACACTCATGTGGGATTCGGAACGGAGGCTCCAAAGGTACCAGTGGCTGGTCCTACTGGTCACACAGAGGTCTCAGAACTTAGGTCTGGCAGCCTCTGAAGCTGTCCCCGAAGAACACACTGTCTGCCAAGGAGACACATGAACCCCAGGTAATTACAATCAGGATGGTTAAATACAAAGAGGAATGGTATGTGGTGGCGGTGAGGGGGGCGGGCTGCGCCTGCATCTATCTGTCTCCCCACTTCCTGCTGCCCAGAGGCCCAGCTGCTGAGACGGCTCCTCAACACCCTTCCTTTCCCAGACTGTCCTGTCTTGGCTCAGACAATTTAGGTTTATTTATAGTTTTAAATGAGGTAGATGTATAAGTACTGATATGGATGTTGATGGTGAATTGATCAATGAAAACAACAAGTTGTAGAACTTCCAGTGGTAAAAATCAAACAAACAAACCCAAAACTCCAAGCAACATGTATTTATCTTTTAAAAACACTTACATATATGGAAAGGCAAAGGAATTAGAATAGCCAAAGCAGTTTTCAAAAGCTAGAATAAAGTCTTTTCTATATTTTGGCATCAGGAGCCAGCAAGGAGAAGGTCTTTAGAAACAGAGGTGGGCCACAGCTCCTGCTTCTCCATCCCTCCTCCACTCCAGTCCCTAGGCAGGCAGCTTGCATTTCAGCCCCTCAACCTCTCTGCTACCCAGGGCCAATCGGGGCCCAGTGGGACCCAAACTCTGCAGGCCTGGGCTCCCTTACATCCTCAGCCCCTTCGCCGATATCAGGAGGCCCTAACAATTCACTGGCCACTTCAATTGTCCACAACAAGGGTTGCTGGCCCCAATTGACACCAGCGTAGTCCTTCCCTCCTTGAGCTTTGGGCTGCTTTCTCAAGGGAAGGACATTCCCTTCCCACAGCAGGGACGAGTCAAGGGGACAACTGAACCTGGACCCAGCATACAAACTTGGTGTGCACCAAAGGACACAACCTGACAGAGGCTTCTGGCCCATTGGCCTGGTCATGGCCACTGCTGTCATGAAACATAGAGGAGCACTAAGCAAGACGCGGGGGTGCCAGGAAGAAAGGAGACACACACACACACACACAGACACACACACACACACACACACACGTCCTGGAGGTTAATGGATGCTCCTGCCAGGGCTGGCAATGGTGGGAGCAGGAAAGAGACTGTTGTTGCCACTTTTTGGGTCCCCTGGGCTGAGATCCCCAGCTGGATCAGACAGATTCTGGTGGTTTTATAGATGTACTGTGGGGAAGTGAGAGCTTGGAGGAGAAGCTCTCACTAGTCTGTCATTTGGATGCCCTCCTAGTCTGTCCTCCTAGTCTGTCATTTGGATGACCAACACTCTACATTGTATTCTGTCTGCTATACTGCTTCTCCTCAATGCACAGTCAAAATAAGGAAAATGATACTCTGCATACATTGCATTCAGTTTTCAAGTTTGAACCAAGGTTAATAACTGAGGAAAACGGAGCTGTTGAGATCAAGTTTGTTAAGGGAATTTTATTTTTTTTTAAGTTGGCAAACCGTTCAAGTATAGCCTATAAAAACCTTACTATATTTAAAATTAGGACACTAAATAAATTTTGTGTCATTGCTCTCTCTTGTCCAATCCCCCTACCCCCACTTCAAGGCTGCACAGCCTCCATTCCAGCACCTGGATCACTGGGCTCATCTGATGAGACATCCGCTCCCCACTCGTCTAGAGACTTCTGCTCTCGCACATCTCCTCACCTGTGTTCACTACATGCCTAAGGTGGTTGCAGCCACTAACATGGTGAGTGAGGGAAATATCTCTGTTCTCAGTCCACAGGGTAGAAAACAAATAAAGAAACAAACAAGCAAACCTGTACCATCCCTTCCGTGAAAGCACAGCCTTAATGGAGGCTGGAACAAATGAGTGTAAATGTTGTGTGGGAATTATTTCCACGGCAGCCCCTGAGCTGCCATGTGCCAAATGGGGTGGTGAACATAACTGGCACTGATATTTCCTGGATGCCGTTGTAAGATCTGGGCCAAAAAGAGAAGCCTGACCATTTGCCAAAGATGGATCAATTCAGGAGTGAGAGCAAGTCCCTTCTCACCTGTTGTTTCATTGTCAGGGCCACCCGTCCACCTCTGTGTCCACCACCTGTGAAAGAAAGAAAGCTCAATATTCAGTGTCAAGCTCATGAAATCGACAGATAACATCTATAATGGATAAGTCAAGAGGCAGCAGTTTAAGACTTACCAAAATGATGTATAAAGATTAATACAAGAAAGCACAGCAAAAAAAAAAAAAAAAAGGGAAGGGAAGAGAAAGAGTGAGTCTGCAGGCTATGTTTTATGTTGTGTTATTTAATTACACTTGATTTTTAAACGTGTTCCATGAGGCTTTTTTATTTGAAAATTTAAATCTAAAGTTTTCTTCATTAAAAAATTATTTCAGAATTGCACACCTGAAATCTATGTAATTTTACTAACAATTGTCACCCCAATAAATTAAAAAAAAAAATTATTTCACAGTCCTCTTTTTTTAAAGACAGAAAATGAAAAATAAGTTAAATAATTACCAGCAGGTGGCGCTGTTTCCTGTCAGCGTGAGACGTCCCTTCCTATAAATCTTGCCTCCTCTGCTTTTTCCTCACTCACCTGATTACATTAAATTGTATGGCAGTTTCCTCACAAGAAATGAGAAGCCGAAAATGATTGATCTTTACTGAGAAGATTGTTTGTTTCTATAGATTTTAAGCAACCACACACATTTTTATAGCGAATACACGAAATTGAAATTAAAAAATTATTTAATACAGTAAATATACCCTGCTATTTTTCTTTTGTAAAGTAAAGGTGAATTCAAGAAGCTCTACTCTTTTTCGTAAATATTTTCCTTCAAAGAAAAACCAGCCAAATTTCACAGAGCTAGTCTATTTCGTTACCTACTTCACCTGAGAGTTCATTAAAAAATATCAAATTTTGAAAGTACAAATGGTACTTGTTATGGCGATATAACTTGGAATCTAACTAGATGCTGATTACAAAGAGTAAGATTAGAGATTGAATTGATTTTGCCTAATTTCACCTCCACTTGCTCTCCCTGACACCGAAAAGTTGACCTTGGAGCCACAGAAAAGGTTAATTTCTTGAGCAATGGTTCCTGGATGCTCCTCACATGGAACGCCGAGTCCTGTATGGCACCTCAGTTCTGCTCATTCTCTCACCCTGCCCTCTCCTCATACCTTTCCCCAATCGTGTCATTCATCTCTCCTCCTCTCACCTGTCAACCTGTCTATCCACCCACTTCCTGACAGCTTTCTCTGAGTGCCTCCTTTGCACCCACTCACATCACTCTCTTTGCCTCACCCACTCTTTCCTCCATTTAACAGTGTTTTTCAAGCATTTGTGTTTCTGCTGGGACTCTTGATGTTTTAAATTGTTGTCCATTTTCACTCTCCATTGGTCATGATGTGTATGGGTTTTTCTCTATGGGTAAAGGTTAGGGTTAGAATCAAGGTTAGGGTCAGGGTCTTCCAGATCTCTTTCCTTTGCCATCCCTCTGAGCGACTTGTGCACTCTTTCTTCTATCGTGGATTCAGTAATATCTCAACTGCCCCAGAAAGACAGATAACACACATTGAGTACTGTGAAAATAGTTAAAGGCTATACAAATAAAAATCAACACAATGTTTACAATAAGCATTTGGTGAGTATAGAAATTAAAGAAAATCAAAACTGTTTTTTCCCCCTGATATTGAATAACCTAGTATTGGTCTATGGCAGAGGTATTTTTGCCTCAGTTTTAAAATGAGAAATGTTAATGATGTGACCCAGGCTGAAAATGAATGTGCTGGGATCAGAATTACAACGAGCAGAGAACTATGGGGAAGGTAACCTTACTGCCATCTTCACTTCTCACAAATGAGGTTCTTTACCTTCAGTTTCTCAGGACTCAGTTCCTTTATTTGTAAAAAACAAAACAGACAAAAAATGGTATGATAATATACATGCCTGGAGCCACAGCCCCTAGACCAGGAGAAATTTTCTTGTCCATTTTTAAGATCTGTAATTTTAACATACAGTTCTCACAATTCCCTTAAATTGACACACAGTAAAGAGCTTCTGGAAAGAAAGGGACTTGATAAAATATTTACCCAGTGATTTAAGAGTCATTATATGAAAATATAAGGGCATCGTTTGTACCAGTAGAGGAAATTAGGGGGATTTGGCTCCATGACATGGTGATAAGAAATAGTGATAAGTACTTTCCTAGATAATTAGATCCTGTCATTAATTTACTGGAATCTGAGCATAAAACTCACCTGCTTCCCAAAGTGGGTCTGCTCCATAGAATTATTCAGTCATTGGGTGGGGTTACTAAGTCACTCTCTTCACATATATACATTTATTTATTCAAAAAAGCAAGTGTGCTCCTACTACATGTAGGTATTTTTCTCACTTCTGATAATTTCTTGAAACATGCAAAAAGGAGACAGTATGAATTTCCTTTCCGTGGGAGAGAGGACCACAGAGAAGGGTTTTAGAAACTAGTATGGAGGAAAAGTCTTAAATGGGGATGGGGAGAAGTCTGGGGTTTGTACCATTAACATCTAATCCAGCACACATTTGTCATACCAGCCAGATCTGCTCAATTAGTATTTCCCTCTTTTTGTTTCTTTTGCTCAACAAAACAAACAAACAAACAAACAAACAAACAAACAAACAACTTGTCTTGGTAATAGAAGTATTATATGTTATATGGGTTAAAATAAAGTTGACATGGATTCTTTCTTTTAACATGTTTATTGAGCATCTACTATGTGTGAGGTATTGTCCTGTGTGCCAGGGATGCCGCAGAGAAGCAGGCCAGCAGACTGACTCAGCAGGAGCTTATATTCCGGTGAAGGGAGACAACCAAATAATCAACCAGTCAATAAAGAAGCTAACAAATAAGAAGAAGATCAGATGGTGGTGTGTCAGTTCAGATGTCTAATGATTGGACAGCTATGGTGGTTTAGGTCATGAAGTGCACATGTTAGGCTGAGATCTGAATGGTGGAATGATAATCGTAATGAGATTGGAGGCAACTGCATTGCAGGCATCCTGAATGGATGGCAAAATGATCCAATGCACAACCGATCCGGAACCCAGGCAGATCTCTGTATTTGGAGCAAACTCATGGAAGGCGAGAGTGGTCGGAGACATCGGCAGGTGTTAGGTCTCTGAATGTTAGAGACCTTGACTTCATGTTAGGTCTCTGAATCCTAGGTCTCAGAGACCATGACTTACAGAAAGAGCCATGTCTGCAAGAAGACAATAAAAAGTCTGTTGGCCTGCACCTGCAGACAGAGCCAAACTTGCCATAACAGAAAACGCCACAAAACAGCTACTGGCTTACAGGCAGTGAGCATTTTCTGTTCAAACAATGCTCCCCTGTCAGCACAGCCCCTATGAAACCCTCTTCATCCTCTCCCTTGGGGCTGCAAATCTCCTTTAGGCGTGCAGCCCGGACTGTAGCGGTCTTTCCTCAGTCCGATATACTTTTCTCTCTTACAATAAAAACTTTCTTAACTTGCCTGACCATGTGCGTTCCTTTACCGGCCGACCTATCAGCAGGGACGTCGTTAGAAACCAGGCTGTGTGAGGTTTAGCATTTTTGATGTTTGTGTACATGCAGGCAAAACCAACTATATCATACATATTCCTTGGTTGACAGCAAGGTAACACACATTCCAATTTCAGAGTTGTTAAAACTTAAAAAAAAAGTTGTGTCTTTAAATCAATAAAATACAGTGCTTTAGATGTGTTGCAGAAAGTTCTATGTAAACAGAGTGTTTTAAGTCATTTTAACGGAACTCTAGTGTAAGCAGTCTTTGTTCAATCTTTTGTGAACTATCAGCTCCATGTTTTTATTTGTTATAAATTCAGCTACTCAGAACGGAGCTTAAATGTAATGAGAATGTTTGTTTAGTCCGGTGACTAGATTATTTCAAGAGTGATTGAGCATCTGAAAAACCAAGTCTAAATTTTTAAAACTGACATTTAGATAAAATAAAATTAAATGCTCAGAAAAGCTTCTTATCAAGCTCACTTTAAGGTGTAAAAATAATTCTTTATCAATGACTGAGTTGCTATGTAAATTTTCCGTTGCTCAAGATAGGATATGCTAAGTATTAGGGGAAGTAATGAAGTTATTTCTTTAAAAATAGGTGTAAATTACCATGGCAGGTCTGGAACATTTACAAATAAATTAGCAAGACTTCGTCAGTCATAAGTTTGGGGATCTTACTGCTCTGTCCACTTTTTTCCAATTTCACTCCCAGTCCAGAATCCGTAGAGAAAATAAAAGCATGTCACCATTTAGGAGAAGCTAAGAAGTTTTTAGATGACTCAAAATGAACTTTAGAGAGCTGACAAAGTTGAAAGTATAGGAATGAGCTCAATATAATTTTTTCCCCAGAAATCCTGGTATTCAATTCTTTGTAAGCAACAATAAGCTGGGTATGGTTTTGTTTTGTTAACACACTAAAACAAGAAAATATAACTGCGAGTAGGAAGCACCACCTATTTAAGTGTGAAACGAACTTAGAGGCTAGAAGTAACCTTGTAGTCTAGCTTGGAACACAGGAGGCCGGCAAGGTAGATGGGCATTTGATAAGCAGCTTAGGAATTCTTGAGTTCACGGGTTTAACTTTGCTTCACTGGTGGAGGTGAAGCTCTAGGAGCAGTGGAGAGAGGGTAACTGGAGGTCATGGAACTGCGTTCTCCTTCTGACCTTGCTGTGCAGAGACTTGGTTCCTCTGGGCAAGAGCCCTCTCTTCGCTGAGCCCAGATCTGACACTCCAGGATTTTTATTTTATTTATTATTCTAAGCATCCCTCACATATCACCTTGGCCTACCTCTATGTTCAGTAACAGTTTTCCAGGAAGTTCTGGGCAAGTTCAGACTCATTCTACAGAGCCAGCCTTTCACTTCGGGGAGTTTCTGTCTCTCTGTGGGGCCTTCATCTCCTCCACCGTGGGCAATGGGACGAGGCGGTTAGCATAGTCATTAAGGCTCCCTTAGCTACGTAAGGAGAGGATGAGCCGGGCAGAGCTGGCAGGTATACGCGGAGGTCTTGTAGTTTTGATGGAAAATTCTGGGTGGCATTCTGCCCACCTCTCAGGAGATCACAGGACAATGGAGTGCCCACTGCCTTCAACAGCAGTCCCCTCTGAGGCTGTAAGTCAGCCCTTACAGTTGACGTTCCCTCTTTCTCTCTTTCCGTCCTCACTCTCCACTCCCGAAATTACATCTTGTATTAGAGCCCTACTGCTGCATCCCAAATCACCACAGACGAATGACCGCATTTATTGCAGATTATAAGTGTGTCACCTATTCTATAGGTCAGAGATCCAGCAGGAACATCTGGGTTTTCTGCTTACATCTCATGAGGCTGAAATCAAGCTGTCAGTCAGGCTGGGCAGGCGTCTGGATTTTAGAGAAGGTTTTCTAATTTAGTTGTCATTTTTATGAACTTGTAAGAGACGGAAGTAAGTATTACATTGAAACAATTTTCCACGGCTCCTTAAGAATGCCTAAGCTAGTTGAACCTAAGACTGACAGCTCCCTGCCTTTTGATTTTTTAATTTCATAATGCACCCCACTTGACATTTCATATTCTTCCAATCTAGTAGACTGATTGCATCAATCTCATTTACTCTTCCTAAGAAGCCTGAGAGACTTTGTTACCTTAATTTTATAAACAGATACTGGGGCTCAGACAGTTCCAGAAAATTTCTCAAGGCCACACAGCTAATGGCAGAAATGGGATGAAAATCCAGGTCTGTGTGATGCCAGATGCCTACTTCTTTCCCTTGACCATGCCTACCTCCACAATCGAGCAAATAAGCAGGGAATCCGAGAGAAGGCGGTTTTTGCACAGCCCCAGACAGAGACACTTTAAGTGGTTCAGATGGAGAAAATAATGTCATTCAACACAGACAGCACACGGTGCTGATCCCAGATCCCGGTCCTGATTTTATCCTATAGCCTCCTCCTTCTAAAAAATTTAACAAATCTCCGAGCACTCAAACATAGCCCTATAAGAGTTTCCAGGATTGCATCACATCAAAACTGTTCATTATACAACAAGTCATTCTCTTTAGAATAAAAAGAACTTAGAACCATCTTCAGACTTAGGAACAAACATTTCCCCTGATATGTCTCTTTTTAGAAAATTGTACATGCCGGTCCTTTTGAAGAAAAGTTAGAAAGTATTACCCCCACAAAACTCAAAGCAAAATCTTTGGACTTTTACTGACTTCCATAATGGTGAGAGAACCTTAGCTAGCAGGACACTTATTTTTGAAAAACAACTTCTTTAAAAAGCAGAAAATAGGGCGGCTGTTAGCTCAGTTGGTTATAGTGCGTTGCTACTGGTACTACTACCAAGAATGCTGGTGGATCCCCACATGGGCCACTTTGAGCTGCACCCTTCTTAAAAAAAAAAAAAAAAGCAGAAAATATATTCAGCTGGAAAATTAATAGTTGCTTTGGACATTGTTTCTGCTTAGTAAACTTTTATTTTCTATATGGGGCTAACTATCCTATGAAGGATCAATGTTGTCCTTGAGTGGAGTGTGCTGTTTTCTAAATTTCAAATAAATCAAAAAGAAAGAGAGAGTGGGGGAGAAGAAGAGGGAGAAAGAGAAGGAGAGAGCAGGAAAGAAGAAGAAAATTCTTGTTTATGAATAAAGCAGAATTTACTTTAAAATTTGTGATGGATCTAATTTTGTCATTGTTTTTGTTTTGGGGGTAAGTGTATACATGGGATGATGATAAATATAGGTGATGCTTCCCGATGCAAAATATTATGGTTGAATGGAACACCTTGATTTATCATCCTCATTTATCCTCACAGAAATGAAGAATATCAGTGATGTGTGTGCAGTGCGGGTGGCATCTGAGTTCTGACTTTAAGTTACTTGGTGACCGTTTCAGAGCCTTAAGTCTCAGGAGATGGAGCATTCAAACAAATAACAGAGCAGGGACAAACACAATGAGCACACGTCTATATCTCTAATTTTGCTTCAACTCACACACTTCTTGAGTATCTTCTTTTCTCTTCCAGGCTCCCTTACACCCAGAAAATCCATTGCACATGAACCAGGGTCTGTCTCTAGTGCCTGATCTCCATGGCTTTCATGCTCTCACATTAGCTCTGTAGCTTTCCTGCCAGTGTGCCTAAGCTGCCTCTACATTTCCCAAACAAGCATGTTTTAAATGTACTTGCCAAGATAATAAAAGACTCACGATTCAATTTTTCAGGAGTTGCAATGGACTCAATGTTTGTGTCCTTACCCAATTCATACATTGAAATCCTAGTCCCCAATATGGTGGTATTAGAAGATAGGGCCTTTCAAAGATAATTAGGTCATGAGGGTGGTGCTTTCATGAATAGGATTAATACCCTTACGCAAGGGACCCCAAAGAGCTCTTTCACCCTCTTCCTTCCATGTGAACACACAGTGAGAAGATGGCCATCTCTGAATCAGGAATTGGGTCCCCACTAGACACCAAATCTGCTAGCACCTTGATCTTGGACTTTCCAGTCTCCAGAAATATGAGAAATAATTGTTGTTGTTTAAGCCACTCAGTCTATGGTATTATGTTATAGCAATTTAAACTAAGACAGGGGTATTTGAAAAGAAGCCCACAATAAGAGAGCCACTCAAAATGAAAAAGACTGCACACCAATGCAAAATTAGGAATAGATGGAAGGTGAGAGAGATTGTCCATCAGATTCAACAGAGCTCCCCCCCCGCCCCCTTTTTCTATGGTCACAGTCTCTTGACATCGATTGGAAGAAAGTTTCAGTGCAGGATCTTCCCAACATCCTTAATTTTGATCACTCTCAAGGACTTCCTACTGGGACCCTCACCCTTGCAGCCAGATTTCTTTTACTCCTATCACCTGTCCCCTTTCTTCCTAGTTGCTTTTTCCCCTCTGTTGACTCTACTCTATAATTTTATTCTACTTGTAAGCATTTCATGCCTTACCTCCCTCTTCAGTTCCAGCGCCCTCTCTTCTTCAGTGTTTTCTGAACTCATCTCTCATAAGGAGAAGCAAGGTGACCTGAAAAGTCATGGACTGGAAATCAGGAGGCCATCACTCACGAGGAATGGGCTTGGGGAAAGACAGGCCCCGTTTTATTTTATTAAAAAAAAATTTTTTTTTTTGATGTTCTTTATGCTTCTTCAGCACTAACAGTGTGGAGTTGAGCATTTGGTTTATTTTATAACTATTCCCTTTCATTTCAAGATTTCTAACTAATTTAACCAGAGCTGATATATTTGAAAACACTGCTACTCAAAGAGGGGCCCATGCCGATAGCACGGGCATCACCAAAGAGCGTGTTCAAAATCTCAGGCCCACCCCGGACCTTCCGGATCAGAATCTGTATTTCAGTGAGGTCCCCAAATGCTTTATATGCACAACTGAAGTTTACAAGCACTTATCTAAAAATGTCTTTGTGCATAGAGTTCAGGGTTTTGGGAGCACAGTTCCTGGTAGTCTGAGGGAACAAGTTCTGCCTGGGCCACTGGCAGAACTTGTTGGATGGAGGGTGTCCAGTAGATTCAAAGAAGTCCATTTTTTTTTATGGTTACAGGTTTTACCATTGACATTAGTGACCTTAGAACTTCCTCCTGGTGCTGCACCTGGAATGGTGCCATTCTGCTAGATCCAGGAGCATGTCTTTTACTAGCGACAAAGAGCTAAATATACCTCCTGGAAAACCAGTGACAAATGAGCTCAAAGAAAAATGGTCGTAGTTCTTCCTGCCTCTTGGAGATTTTATCCTACAAACGTCCTTCTGTCCTTTTTCTGGCCTCCCATTTCTCAGCTCCATTGTTCCAAGTGGAGATACTGCTGGGAGAGATCCTCTTCTCTGCTTCCTTTCTGACTTCTTTGAATTTAGCATTCTTCACAATGTTCCTTGAAATAATATCCACTAAATGAGATGATTATCAAAAATTAGTAAAAGTAGCCAAGATATCTGGCTTAGAATCATACTCTGGTCTGGCTCCTCTTTCGATACCATAAGCATGCTGCTCTCCAGTTACCTGTTGGGTCTGCTCCAAAGACGGCACGCGCTGCTGGAGATGCAGCTGCCATTGTTAATCCCGGAAACGAAGGTCAGAGATTGAGTTTGGTTAATAATAGGGCAATAAACTCTAGATGGTACATGATCTCAGGTAACTCACAGCCTCGTCCCCCCTCTTCACAATACAAGAAAAAACATGCAGTTAATTTTTAAAGGACTCTGAGCTGCAAAAATAAATATTATATAAGAACCACGCATGGGAGTTGATGTGTTTTATACCTCGTGTCTCAGAATTTATGTACCCTTGCTTCACACTTTGTTCTAATAAGCTTATATATCTAATTTCCAAGCCACAATAAATTGAAAATAGACAAATATGGCCATATGTAAGTGCACCGTGACAGCTACTGGGGATGGAAAATACAGTAAAATGTAGAACCTCCCCCACTCCCACACACACCAGAAGAGGTATGAAACTATTTTATTGTAGGGGGAAAAATCCATCCTTATATTTGTCTTCTAGCCCTGAAAGTACTATTGTATTACAACTCAATACTGCAATTAATATTATCAACAATAATGCTATCATACAGAAAATGTGAACACTTCTCCAGTAAACTGAAAAATAAAAAGACAGTTAAGCATAATGGTTTAACTGTAAAAACTGTAACCATAACATAAATGGAATTTAGACAAATCTCCACTAAAAATAGTTACAATAAAATTTTGTGGTGCTATTCAAGGATTCAGACTAGATAGAGCTTTACAGCACCTTATATTTTGCATAATCCTTAAAGTTGTTCAAGAGGTTCTGATATACATTATTTTCTCTTATCCAAATGTGATTAACAAAAACTTGAGATGAGTTTGCGTAAACAACTGAAGAAAGATAAATGGATTTTAAACGCAAGGCGGAAACCATCTCTATGGAGGCAAGATGATTTCTATGACTGAAATTACAGATAAAATGTTTTAGAGATACGACAAAAGGAACAAATGTTTGTCGACTCATACTTTCCAGGCTAGAAGAAGCTTAGCGATTACTTGGTCCAATTACCCATATAATACTCAAGACCCTCCTACATCTCTGATAAGTGATTCTTCAACCAGGATTTAAACATCTTAAGGAATGGAGAAATAATTACCTCTATTTCCACTTCTTTCATCTTTAAATAACTCTGTTAGAACATTCCCTTTTATACCGAGTCATAATCTACCGCCTTGCATCCTCTGCCAATAATCTCTAGCTGTATCTGTTTTGATCTTCTTTAGCTGGGAAATGATTCAGGAATAGAAATAAAGAGAGGTGAGGGTGCTTTCTTTGAAAAACCTATTATGTGAAAGAGAAATTGAACTTGTGTCCTAAGGTCATTGGGATCTGAGAGTAGAAATTATGGAAAGGCAAAAAGAACATTTAAGCAATTTTTCTGTCCACCAATGTAATAAACTGCTTTGAGAAATCCTGAGTTTCCCATTGATGGAAGCGTTTTAATGGAGGCCTGATGACCGATTGTCAAGATACTACAGAAAATGCTTCTGTATTACTTGGGAGAGTGTGTTTTACAAAATCGTAGTTTTATTCACCACACCGTTGTGATGTCTGGGCTACAACTCAGTGCTCAACATTTAATCACCATCAACCTCATCATCATCACTAACAACATACTGTGCTCATATGTACCAGGCATAGTGCTACGCATTTTACATATATTATCTTATTCAATTCTTTTAACAACCCCTGGAAATAGATTATTAATATTTCCACTGATGAATAAGACAACCAAAGCTTACAAAGATCGAGATGTTCTTTAAGTCCCCGTCTTTAAACTATAGGGACTGAGAAAAGGTCAGTGGTTGTCAGGGACTAGCAGCTGGGGGAGGTGTGGATTATAAAAGGGCACATGGGACATTTTTGGGGTGATGGAATTGTTCTGTATTGTGATGGTGGTTACATAGCTGAATGCATTTGTCAAACCTCATAGAACTGTACTCTAAAAAGGATAAATTGTACAGTGTAAATTGTATCTCATTAAATATGACTTTTAAAATCATGCCTTTGATCATACAGCTAATTAGTGCTCTTCTATGAGTGGAGATATTTATAAGTTTGGATTCTGAGGTTATTTGCTCATTGCCTGAGGCCTATAATTTGGGTAAGATGCCACATTTACAACTGTGGTGCGTGGCCTAGGCCCAAAGTTTATGCAGATAGTATCTTATAGGGACGTCTGTATCACAATAATTTCTATCACATTGTACTGTATTGATCATTGTGTTCACCTCTGTAATTCACTTTTCTATTCATGGTTTCCAAACGTGCTACACTCCGATTAACTTGAAAGAGGAAACATTTTCTTTATTTCTAGAATTATAATTATCTCTATAATTCTAGTATTGGTCACAGTACTTGATTCAGGCACACGGAGTCTTTTCCTTGATAAATAACACTAGGAAAGCTGAGATTTGGAGTCAGTATAAGGAAACATTTCAGATTGTCACTCCGAGATGGGCCAGGTGCCCACTACAATAAGGGTGGCTTATATCAGAGGACAAAGTACGTCTAAAATCACTTTTAACTGAATTTATCCAAGTGCCCAAATAAAAAATGCACAGTGATTTCTCCAAAGGCATGAACAAATTGACTTAAAGATTTATAAATACAGCGGGTGCCAAAAAAGTGTACATACATTTTAAGAAAGGAAAAAAACTGTATTAAAATTGTAATACTCTGTCACCCCAATAAACTTTAATTGAAAAAAAATTGTAATACTTAATATATACCGATAACAAAAGATGAATACGAGTCATGTGTATACATTTTTTTGGCACCCCCGATACAGAGTATTACGAGAGATAAGAGAGGAGAGCCTTGCTTTGCTTCTATTCCCACTCAGCTTTCCTTCTGTACCCACTTTTCTTTTGTGAACATGGTGATTCCTGCTGAGGGCAACTTGAGGGCAGGATTTTGAGGCAATGAATGAATGAAGTCACTATGAGTAATTACTTTTATAGAGGAAGCATATTTTTGTAATTATCACGTCTAAAGATATTTCTCAGATCATTTGTTTTATGGTAACTGAAAATTGTTACCAGTCAAAATAATCTGAAGTGATGAGTGTTCTTTTAATAGTAATGATAAGAAAAAATGGGTAAGAGGTTAAATCGATCTAAATTATAACTTAAAAAAAAAAGCAAATAGTATAATTCTTATTTTCTTCACATATATTTCAGATGTCCAGGTCAGATCTGCGCACACTGCACTAGTCTCTGAAATTGTCTTAATCCAACATGACAATAGACTGTACGTGGCCACGTATGCAGGACTGAGGACTGAAATTCCCACATCAAATCTCCTAAGAGGAAGCATGATTAGATATATATTCAAAGATGCAGTCCCGCAGGAATTGCTGTTGTCAGCTCTCTGTAGCAAAAGGGGTCCAGATGACTGCAAGGTAGGCAGT
This sequence comes from Rhinolophus ferrumequinum, assembly GCF_004115265.2. NCBI lineage: Eukaryota > Metazoa > Chordata > Mammalia > Chiroptera > Rhinolophidae > Rhinolophus > Rhinolophus ferrumequinum. The sequence continues at coordinate 52,038,093 of NC_046301.1, forward strand.
ATGACGTAGGAAAAGTTAGATGAGCTCCAGAGCTCTCTTCCCATTTCAGTGCATGACTTTAAACAAGTCAGTATGTATTGGGCTTTTGTTTCTCACCTGCAACATGAAAGGTACACAAATGCGTGCATAGGTTTCAGAAAGAAATGGATATTATCTCAATAACTAATGTATTCAACCTTTTAAACAAAATTCTGATCTGATATTGGGAGTGTCTGGAAAATTCATGATTTTCAATATCTGTACGAATTTTGAAATGTCAAGTCATTGTGAAAATGTCTTTTACAGTTTTCCAATGTCCGGCCAATCAGGACAAACAGCAACCCATGTGAATTGAGTAAGATAAAGACTTATTTTAAAATAGAAAAACCTTGCCCCATAGAACTTGTGTCACTATGAAAACTGAGAAGTATTAAAGACCAATTTCTTATAGTTACTCAATAGTGTTAGAAAAGGTTAAATAAAAGGGACAAATTGCCTAATATGTACTCCTCCTCCAAAATGTAAAACAAAATTAGCAGTCACATGAAGCAACTGTGTAAAACCAGGAAGTCCTTAAACAGGAAAGTAAAGAAATAAATGTCTACTGGAGCAAAAAATCTATAAAACATGAAAATATACAAATTAGTTTGTATAAGAGACAAGGAAATCGAGAATTGCCCAGCTCAGTGTGTAGCAAGACTTGATAGTACATACTTAATTTACAGCATAAAATCAGAAGGATAAACTTACCTAACAATTTAGTGTAGCATTATTAATAATATGCTATTTTCTGTAGTGTTCTACAATTTGAAAAAATGTTTACATACATTGTTTTATTTGAGATTCAGCAAAACTCTGAGGTAAATAGAGTGGCTTTATCCCATTTAGACACCTTTCCATACCTCCCATCCCAGGTGCCAATGGAAATAGCCCCCATAAACCAATGAGTAAATCTTAGAGGTCACAAACCCTGGTGTGCATTATGAGGCCAGCTGGTGGCCACTCTTTCTACTTCCATCTCTGGACCTCAAAGAAGTGACACACAATCTCCAAATCAAAAGTTGTGTCACTTGCAGATAGCTAGAGGTAAATAGAAAAATTAGGTCTGTGTCTTCAGAAAGCTGTACTTCTAAGCATGGGACATAGCAGATCCTGACCATTTAAAGGCTGTTTGCACTTACGTGATGTATTGGTAAAGATTATACAGCCACCAAGGATTGTGGTAAGAACTGCATCTATTCATTCAATCAACAGTTATCGAGGCCAAAGTGAAATTACCAAGAGGGCAGCAGGGAGACCTCTCAATGATCAACAATTAGGTAGCTATCCATAAACAAAAACAGCTCTGGGAGAGCTTAGGTACACGGTGGAATAAAAAAAAGCCTGAGAATAACTGCACAAGAAGAGAAGGAAGACAACTTTATTTTCCCTGCATCATCTTGTCCCCCAAACTGGCATTGCTCATTGCCAAGAGGGAAGTCCCCAGCTATAAAGAACTCCCCTTACCAGGAAAGGAAGAGGGGGGTGAGTGACTGGCTTCCCTAGCTTGCTGGGTCACCATGTGAAAGTCCCACTTCAGTTTCATCCTTCTCAGATAGGCAAAACTTAGATGTATAGAGATGGCGAGAACAAAGAAGAAAAGCGGGGACTACCAATAGCAGCCATGCATGGAAGTGATTGAGATTCACAGTATCTGCTCTACAGGAAAAACCTAGCTGTTTTCAACAACAAGGAAGAAACAAATGGCCAGCTTAGTTGCTGCAAACTTCCTGCAGATTTTTGCCAGCTTTCCCTATAGGTACATTCACTCACTTCAGCCACTTAAGTCACTTCCTGTACCCTCCCTCTACCACGGGAGCCTGGGAAATTGCACCAGCAGCCAGCCCAGGCCTCTGTGGTTGTTTGAATGCAAAATGCCAGTCTAGACGCCCATGGTTGACCCCCACAATTGTGCGTGTGCTTATGTCTAGCCCCTCTAGTTGTGCAATTGCACACCGCAAGCCTGACACTCGTCACCAGCCTTCACTGTGTGTACATGTCCAGGAAAGACTATGTAGCCATGGGAGAGGACAGCTGGCAGCCATGGCCATCACAACTGCTCATGGGCCCAGATAAGGCCCTATCGCCTGTCACTGGCTTGCACCACTGTGATCACCTGCAGCTGCATGCCACCAGTCCAAATCCCTCACCATGCTGTACCACCATGCACGCAGACCAAGACCCAACAGACAATGTAGTATGTGCCAACAGCCAAGGCCTCCTAACTACCTTGGCTCCAGCAGCTGTTTACCCTGGCCCCAACAACTACCTGTGTGTCTGCAACTGGCCCCCACCACTACACAGGCATACAAAGCTGGCCCCTACAGCCAAATGTGTGCACATCACCAGCTCTGGCCACCACCACTGGACCTGGAGGCACAGCTAAGGAACCTGATCGCTCTTATCATCAACATAGATGCTTGGTAGCACTTGCCAAGGACTACACAGTTCTCAATGCTATGGTTCCAGTAGTCTGAGTTGAAGAGATATCATGCCTCACACTCCAGCCCAATTACACCACAGATCTCTTACTTGGCACTCTGTACCACTAGACCCAGGCACACACCACACTCCAGTGTGTCCCCACCTGCAAGTGGAAATCTTTCTTACCAAAGTCATTCCATAAAGTCTGGAAGAGATGACTGTTTCTTCAAAGGTGCAGCCACCTACATAAGTCTACAGGAATCAGAGAAAATTAGGGAAACATGACTCCACCAAAGGAATACTCTAACTTCCAGTTACTGGCCCCAAGGGATAAAGAAATTGCTTGACAAATAACTCAACATAATTGTTCTCAGGATGCTCAGAGAGCTACAAGAGAACACAGATAAACAATGATATCAGGAAAGCAATATAAGAAAACTATGAGAAGTTTGACAAAAGGATAGAAAACAATAAAAAGAACCAAAAAGAAATTTTGGACTGAAATGTACAGTGACTGAACTGAAGAATTCAATAGAGAACTTCAACAATAGACTTGACCAAGCAGAAGAAAGACTCAGGAGGAATAAAGACAGATCGATTGACATTTTCCAATTAAAGAAACAAAAAGAAAAGAGAATGAAAAAGAGTGAAGATTACGTGATCTCTGGTATACCATCAAAACAACCAATTTGTGAATTATTGAAGTTTCAGAAGGAGAAGAGAGGGATAAAAGGCCAGAAAACTTATTTAAAGTAACAATGGTGAGAACTCCCCAGATCTGTGGAGATATTTGAATATCTAAGTTCATGAAGCAGACAGGTCACTAAATAAAATCAACTTAAAGAGATCTTCTCAAAGACACCTTAAAATAAAACTTCAAAAATCAAAGTCAAGAGACAATCTTGGAAACAGCTTAATAAAAGTTACTACCATGAGACTATCAGTAGTTTTCTTAGTAGAACCTTACAGGGTTGGAGAGAGTAGAATGATATATTCATAGTGCTGAGAGAAAACTATGCCAACCAAGAATATTTTATGGCAAAGATGTCCTTCAGAAATAAAGGGGAGATGAAGACTTTGCCAGACAAACAAAAACTGAGGAAATTTAGCATCACTAGACCCACCTAACAAGAAACGCTAAAAGGAGTGCTTTAGGCTGAAGAGAAAACACACTAATTAGGTGTATAAAAACATATTAAAATACACAACACACTGGTAAAGGTAAGTATATAGTCAGATTCAGAATACTCTAATACTCTTAAAGTGATGGTTATGTTAACCATTTAACTCTTGTATAAAGGTTAAAGGACAAGAATATTAAAAAATAACTATAGCTACAACAATTTGTTAATGTATACACAATATAAAAGGAGATACATCATGATATCAAACACATAGGAGAATAGAATTTTTATATGATGCAATGAAAGTTGAGTTGTTATGAGCATAAAATAGATTGTTGATCTATAATATATTTGATGTGATCCTCATGGTAACCCCAAAGCAAAAAGCTACAGTAGATTCACAACAGATAAAGAGAAGAGAATCAAAGCATATAACTACAAAAAATGATCAATTTGTGAAGGAAGGCAGCAAGAGAGGAATAAAGAAACAAGGAAATTAAACATGCCAGAAAATGATTAATGAGAAGGCATTAGTAATTTCTTACTTATCAAAAATTACTCTACTAAAAATAGACTGAATTCTCCAACCAAAAGACATAAAGTAGATAAATGGATAAAATCAGATCCAAATATATGCTGCTTCCAAGAGATTCACTTCAGCTTTAAGGTCACACATAGGCTAAAAGTGAAGGGATGCAAGTGAAAACCAAAAGAGAGCAGGGATAGCTGTATTTATATCAGACAAAATGACTTTAAGCTAAAAATGATCAATAGAAGGTCATTATATAATAATAAAAGTGTCAATTTATCAAGAAGATGAACACTCATAGATATATATGCACTTAACTTGGGGACTTTGGTATTTGTCAAACCAAATACTACCAGATATGAAGGGAGTAATAGGCATCAGTGCAATAATAGTAGGGGACTTTAATACTCTACATTCAATAATGGAAAGATCACCCAGACAGCAAATCAACAAGAAAACATTGAATTTGAACCATACTTTAGCTCAAATTAACCTAACAGACATCCTTTTAACATCAGGAGGTGACACATTCTTCTCAAGCATACACAGAACATTCTCCAGGATAGACATATGATAGGTCACAAAACAAGTGATAATCAAGAATATTGAAATTATACCATATCTTTTCTGACCACAATGATATGAAACTAGAAATTAATGACAGAAGGAAAGCTGTAAAATTAACAAATATGCAGAAATTAAGCAACACATTTTGAAACAACCAATGGATCAAAGAAATCAAAGGGAAATAAAAATTTCTTGAAATAAATAAGAGTGGAAACACAACATACCAAAACCTATGGGATATTGCACAGGCAGTTTTAAGAGGTATGATGTTATTAATAAACACACCTAAATTGAGAAAAATGAAAGTTCTCAAATAAACAAGATATCATTATATTTCAAGGAACTAGTAAAAGAAGAACAATCAAAGTCCAAAGTTAGCAAAAAAAGCCTCAAAAAACAAAAAAACAAAAAAACCCAAAACAAAACAAAACAAAAAACAAAGATTAGAGCAAAATAAATAAAAGAGAGACTAGAAAAACATTAGAAAAGATTAACAAAACTCAGAGCTGTTTTTTGAAGATAAACAAAATTGACAAACTTTTAGATAAACAAAAAGAGAGAAGTCTTAAGTAAATAAAATCATAAATGAAAGAAAAGACATTATAACTGATACCACGATATATAAAGGTTCATAGAGACTAGTATGAGCAATTAAAATGCTAACAAATTTGATAACCTAGAAAAAATGGATATATTTCTAGAAACATACAACTTACCAAGACTGAATCATGAAGAAATAGGAAATCTGAACAGACACATAATGAGTAAAGAAACTGAATCAGTACCCAAAACCTCTTAACAAAGAAAAGCCCAGGACCAGATTCACTGGTGAATTCTACCAAACATTTAAGTATTAATGTCAATCATTCTCAAGCTTTTCCAAATTGTTGAAGAGGAGGAAACACTTCCAAACTCATTTGATAAGGCCAGCATACCCTGATACCAGAGCCAGATAAAGACACTACAAGAAAAAAAAAAAACCACAATAAAAAACCTATAGACCAATATTCCTGATGAATATAAAGGCAAAAATTCCAACAAAATACTAAAATACCAAATTCAACAGCACATCAAAAGGATCATGCACCATTATCAAGCAATGTTTAACCCTGTAGGGCAAGGCTGATTTGACATATGAATGTCAATAAATATTATACATCCCATTAATAGAATGAAGATAAAAATCATATGATCTCAGTAGATGCAGAAAAAGTATTTGATAAAATACAGTACTCTTTCATGATGATAATAATAATAATAAAAATAATAACAAACCGCTCAACAAATTGAGTATACATGGAACATACGTCAACACAATAAAGGTCATATATGTCAAGTCCACAGCTGACATCATACGCAATGATGAAAAAAGGAAATCCTGCCATTTGGGACAATACAGATTGACGTTGAGGGCATTATGCTATGTGAAATAAGTCAGACAAAGAAAGACATATATTGTATTCCATCATTCATATGGAATCTATAAAAGCCAAACTCACTTAAAAAAAGTGTAAAAAGTTGGTGATCAGGGTCTGGGAGGTGGGAGAAATAAGAACACGTTGGTCAACATGTACAAACTGCCAGTTATGAGTAAGTTCTGGGGATCTAATATCCCCAGATATAATCTCCTGGTGATTATAGTTAATAATACTGTATTATATACTTGAATGTTGCTAAGAGAGTAGATCTTAAATGTTCTTTCCAGAAAAAGGAAATTGTAATTATGTGACATGATGGAGGTGTTAGCTGGGGCTATGGTAGGAATCTTTTTGTAATCCTGGGGGTGCCAAAAAAATGTATAAAGATGACTTGTGTATTCTTCTTTTGTTATCGGTATATATTGAGTATTATAATTTCAATATAGTTTTCTCCTTTCTTAAAATGTGTAAACATTTTTTTTTGGCACCCTCTGTATATAAACGTATCAAACTGACACATTGCATATGTTAAATTTACACAATATTATATGTCAATTATATCTCAATAAAGCCGAAAAATAATAATAAATGTTGGGCTTCAAAAAACAAAGAACATTTACTGAGCTCCTACTATGTGCAGGCATAGGCCCAGCAGTAAAGAGAAGAATATGTGCCTTGGTCTTTACCCCAGGGCTTTGTAGTCTAGGAGAAGAGAAAGAAAAACAGGAAAGTTCTTTGTGAAAATAAGGGCAATTGCATATATTTAAGGAGATGGAAAAGATGGACCTATTCCAAATGCCAAAATAGAATAAAAGGGAAGTGACTCCTATGCTGGGGCGCTGGCAAATCTTCCTGCATGTGGTGGCCCCTAGAGTCTTAACTAAGCCTCTTGACTGTAAAATGCTACAGAAATGGACGAATGGTTATATACACGTTATATAAGCGAGACTTTTATATTAGTGCAGCCAGAGTATTTTTACATTTCAGTCAGGTGAACTCTGGGGCAAGGCGCTCTGTGGTACAAGGAATGAAGAAAGGCCAATTACTCATATCCATAACACCATCCCCTCAGCTTTGTACATAGGGTTTAGTTGAGATGAAAATATGGGAATTAAAAAACTTGTTGAAAATTGGGGCATGCTGAAATGAACTCAAACCTGGTCTTTATTTTCCTTGAACACGTCGAGTTCTCACAACATTCACCACACACAATCAGACCTTTACAAATGTGTGGAGTGGAAATGGGCAAAGGGGAAAGAAGAATCGAAGAGGAAGGTGGTGGGGGTATGGTGTAAAGGTGGAAGCAGTGAAAAATAGAAGCGAACCCATTTAAAAGGCTGGAATGCTGGCTTCCTTCCGTCACAGGGGTAAATGCTGCACGTCTGGATTCCAGGCCTGACCTCGAATGTGCAAATGCTGTTTTACTTGGCTCGTCACGGCATCAGGTAGCTGTACAGTTTCTCCACGGCCTGCTATGATAGAGTGAAAAGAGTAAGAGGATGAGAATCAGGAGACCAGGATTTTTAACACAACACACTCATCACCTAGGCAAGTATGTGTCGAATTTGGGCTTCATTTCCAGATCTGTAAAATACAGGAATGGGGAGCAAGCAATATTCAAAAGCCCCTTTGGCCATATAAGTTATGATTGTATCAGGACGGCATAATTCAATTACCATAGACTGTTGTAATGAATAAACGCCACCATTTCCCAGTCGTGTGAATTTGGACAAGTTACTCAACTTTTCGGAGTCCTAGTTTCTTCAGAGGTAAAATATGGATAATGGTTCCTGTCAGGGTGTTGAAAAGATTAAATGAAACGATGCATATAAGGCACCAGCGTAGCACTTGTAGCTTAATGGAGGATAGCGGCCTTCCCCTCATTGGAGTTCCTTGGTGGATGCCCCCTAGGAGAGTCTTGATTCAAGTCCTATCAGAACTTGCACAGGGGGCATTGCACAGAGAAGCCACAGTGAGAGAAAGTCCAGGGGCCCAGCACGAACTCAAGCAAGCCCTAAGCATCAGTGAGCTTCCCTTTCTTCTCATGTAAGATGAAGGTGTGACTTCTTGTCTTGTCTACCTCTTAAGGCTGCTGTGAAAGCAACAAGGATGAATGTGAAATGTTTTATGATCTTGGAGGCACTATCCAAATGTCAGTGTGAGAGGAGCGCAGGGTATCTGCACCACAGAATGGCCTCTTGCTCCCTCCTGGACAGCGGCTACGCAGTTCTCCTAGATTATCATTCACTCCCACGTGGCGTTGAAGCAAACTCAGGGCTCACGTGTCCTCTAATCTGTTTAAGAATTTGGATACTGAGCTTTACTCTTTAATGCTCAGCACGTGAGAATTCTAAGAGGGGACATTCTCTCACAGCATTAAACTGTGGAGGGAATTTACATCAAAGCTATCTTACTTCTGCCCAAGCAAGTAGGATAGTTAAGTACAATGTATTACCTTAATAGCATGTCTTTAGCAGACCATGTCCCTCTGTACAGAAATTTTCAATAGTTATTATAGAAAGTAGGGGTACATATTTATAACTGTAGTGCCAAAGGCTAAAGAAGATAATTTTACATAATTTTGTTTCTCTGCTCCCTTGGTTTTCTGAAAGATGAATTGACTGCTTCTAACATGAAAAGTGTGTTCTAAGAAAACACACGGGAAGAGTCCCAAGTGTGTCCCGTCATAATCTCCAGACCTTAATTCTACCCATTGTTAATTTTCCTCACCAGTCTCAACTCCATGGCTTCCTGGTAATGTGCCAATGTGTTTTCCAAGCATGACCCTTGGAAAAAGTTACTCACTACTTCTAAATGACAGATCACAAAGAAAGTGCAAAGAAAGCCACTATGTGTACATTCTATCATTAGTTTGAACTTTTAAAACTTTCTTTTAGGTACCCAAAATAAGGAGGTTTGCAGTTAAGCAGTGGGAATATAAACAGATGGTCAAAAGGCTTTTGAACCTTCAAAAAGGGTGACTGTCTCCTCGTATATGTTTTTGTGTAATACAACGTAGGAAAAGGCACCTGGTAAAGTAATTGGATCTCTGGGATGGCATAAAGAGGACTACTGATAAAAATGAATTTGGAGCTCAGAATTGATTCATTTACTTCATTGTCTACTGGCTATTTTGAAACTTCCTCCAGATTTCTATTTATTTGTCATTTATCTATCTATCTATCTATCTATCTATCTATCTATCTATCTATCTATTTATCTACCTAATCTATCATCTCTAAGTGGCAATTATAACATGATGTAAACAGTGGCAACGTATATAAAGAAAACGTAATATCCAGAATTGCAGTCATGCGAAATTTAAGATGTATAAAGACATGTCTGTGTTATGCACTGAATTGCCATCATACAGCAGCGTTCCTATATTGGGTTCATACGCAGTACTACATGTCTAGACTAAAAACTGGAAAAAAATTACCAAGCTATTGGTAGGTTTTCGAATGCCCATATATTTGATGTTATGTAGACAACTCACCTGAATAACTTCTTTATGTGTAAAGAAGACAAACTGAAAATTATGAGGTGCTACGCAACTGTAGAATTCTTTTAACTCCCAACCACAAAACCAAACCAATGCCACAAAAATAACGTCTCTGCTTACTAATACCTGGGCAGACAACTATATTATATACAAGAGCCGGTACTCTTTTCTTCTTTCTATAGCATATCTTCCCAAAACATGGGCTGATCCTCACTGAGATGTAGCAAATTATAGAGACTTCACAAGATAATTTATCCAACCCCATCTTAAGTCAAAACATGACAGATTGTTAGCAGATTTTTAGACAAAAAATTTTCAACCATTAAAAGAAATCAATCCAAATTTGTAGCCTTTGGGAAAAAAAAACACACCCTATTTGATTACCTCTCCAAGGGCAAATATTTTCACAATGAAATATTTCAAAACACAGAATGATTCCATAGGCATGGCAAAAACAGCGGCCAAATGTGAATGCTCTTTGGAAAGTTCAAAGAACAGAATATCAAAACCAAACCCCCAAATAGCAACCAAGAAAATCTTACTGCCTCTCTAAACAAATCTATAAATCTACATTCAATGCAAACTCTGCTTTATAAAAACAAGAAAACCTGAGAATACATTGTTTCCATCTAATACAGATATTGTTCCCCTTTTAAAAATGATGCCACACGAAATGAAGACAAACATTAAAAGTTAAAAAAAATTTTTTCTTCTCCAACCACGTCCTCTCTCTTGTTTGAAATGGAGATATTTATTGTAGAAGGTATAGAAGCACCCAGCAAAAATCTACGAGATAGAGAAATAAAAGATTTAATTTGGGAATAGAGTGTAGTCCTGCTCTCTAGGAAAAAACCTCATAGCAGTGCTCTCCTGGTTGAGTTCATTCTAGGAATTCAGAGTTTGGATTATTTGTTTTTACTAGTTAGTTCGCAAGGTAAAGCCAAGTGGGGAGGAGGAGCAATGTTGGGACATGTCCAGCCACAGCCTTAATGCCTAGTGTCCTGGTACAAGGTTCAATCCAGGGAATGCCACCTCTCACCTAGATCCAGACCATTGGCCATTAGAAGTTGAGCTGCCAAAAAATGAAGAGGCAAAGGTTAGTGGTCACCAAATGGCTACCAAATCCTTCTGACGTCTTCACATGGTCAAATATCATCCAAGCAGATGCCTTCAGAACATCTTAAAGAAAATATAAACAGGAAGCTAAGGCATGGATCAGTCTTGTCTCCTGAGTGACTCTTCTAAGATGACACAAAAGTATCAGAGCATGAGAGGCAGCTCTCCTATAAAACTTCAGGCTCCAGGAAATTCACAAGCACGGAAATCACTCCATTTAAGGACCCTGGGGTGGTTGACCCTAAACACACACAATGCATTGTCTCCCAGGCTTTAACTGGTAAATTCCCACACAGAGAAATGGCCCTGGGCTCTGGATTCCAAAGCCATTTCCTGGTGCACTTCTTAGAACTGTGACTTTTTGAAGGGTGAAATTCTGAGCATTAGGAAAAGCTTTTATGTTGCCATAGTACAAACTGAGCCAGAACAATTCTAAGTGGAATTCACTTTCCACTCAGACGTCAGTACAGTTTCAGAAACACCATCAATTTGAGCAAGTATGATGTGCAATCTAGTTCTTGTTATTGTTTTCCATCATTAGCTTTGAAAGTTTACTTCTGGGCAGCAACATAACGTTTCAAAATACTACTGTGTCAAACCTTAGAAGGAAGCAACATCAAGAAGCTACAAGTAATCCCTAAACCCCAACACGTGTATAGATGGCACTCTTCACTTCACAAAGTCCTTTAAAAATCGGCCCCATCTGATTTCATAGCACCCTTATGAGAGAGGCAGAGCAGGTACTATTATCTCATTTTTACAGATGAAGAAATTGAAAAGTTCAGCCTGGCTAAGTAAATTACCAACCCCCAGCCCACATTATAAATAGAAAAACAAAGACTTGAACCTTACACTCTCAGCAGCATGGAATAGTGATGGTTCACTGCATCTCATTTTCCTTAACAAAATAAAAATTAAAAAAAAATCTTCTTGCTTCATATCTAGTTACTCTCCTTTTAGTTCTCATAAACCACAACTAATTTCAGAGTACACCTACATATGGGCACATTTTTTCTTTAATTTCCATTCAAATATTGCACAGAAATATTATAATCAACAAATATTTATTGAAGGCTTGTAATGTGGTCCTTGAGGGGATAGCAAGTGTTTAAGACACTAAGCTGAAAATGTACATTTTACTTACATAGCACTGACTATTCATATATTTCAAACTACATAGAGCATACATTTATATGCATCAAATATGTAGGTAAAATATATTGGCAACTGCATTTTTCACTTTTCATCTAGATAGTTTGGCATCCTATCAGAGAAAGATCAAAGACCAAGGGGGTGCGGGGGGGAAGGTGCTATTCTGAATCCTCTGTTTTCCCACTGGGAACACTGTGCTAATGGAAGCTCTGAGCTTCCAGGCAGGAGATGCAGATGATAGTGTTGGATTCACCCCAAGAAATGTTTTTAGGAGATTAATTTAGTTTCTTAACCTCTGAAGCAGGTAAATGATAATATGGACTCTTATCTAGAGACAAGTAAGCTCAACAATCTTAAAAAACAAAAGAAACTAAAATGAGAAAAGTTGTTAATGGTGAGAAATCATTTAGGAGATGGAGGGACTTTGCAAGTAAAAAAAGTAAAAATAATATTAAGTGGGTCTTGAAAATGCCCCCACCCAAAACAATGTGACAGAGAATGGACCCTCTTCCTCTCCAAGTGAAAGCTTAGGGTCTTACCTGGTTGCTGTGATCAGCTCCAAGCCTGGCTTTTTGGGATGACAGGCAATTTTCTTTGTGATGTACACAAAGGTTCTCAATCGGTGACTAAAGAATGAATTTAATCATCCCCACTCACCCTGCCTCCTCCCCAAAACACACACACACACACACACACACACACACACACACACACACACACACACCATAATATACCTAAACTGTGTAACAAAGAGGAAAAACAGGAAAACTGCATTGACAATTTATATTTGGAAAAGGGTACAATAGGAAATATGGTAGTGTTCCCCTGTGCATAACATCACTGTGTAGTATTTGACAGGCACAGCAAGGACCCCCTGCCTGGCTGATAGAAAGAGTTTCTTGGTCAGCCAGTCTGACTGCCCACTGTTCTGCCCTCGTGGAAGAGCTCTGTTTCTTGTTCCTTAACAGCTTTACTGAGATATAACCCACATACCAATAAGTCACATACTAAAAATGCTCATTTCCATGATTTTGAGTATATTCACGGATCAGTGTAACCATTACCCCAGTCTATTTTAGAACACAGTCATTACCTCAAAAAGAAACTCTGTGTCCTTTAGCTGTCACCTTCCTTAGTTCCCTTTCCCGATCCAGATGCCTTATGATGGATCTCTCGTATCCAGTGTTCTTCTTAGACACATCTAAGGTAGATACTGGAAATGATTCTCTTCTGGGAGTCTGCCACCAAATTAACAGTTCACTTCCCATTATTGTCAGTGCCAGGGACTTAAGGATTACCTTAGATTCTGAGTAGATTGTTGGCAATAAAATCCCCTTCCTCATCTTTAACTCTATGTGCATTTGGAAGCAGTTACACATTTCGAGATCTTTTCAAGACCAATTTATTTCAAGCTTTTAATTAAAAAATTTTTAAATGTATTTCTGGGTGCTATAATGTACTCCATTGGTCTATGTGACTGTTCCTATGCCAATATCATTGTGATGCAGGGACTCAGCTCCCGCTCCCTGCACAAGAACGCAGGATGTGGTGAGGCCAAAAAGGAACACCAATGGAGCCGTAGATAGGGGAGTCATACCACTATATTCTCGATGGTGGTTGCGTTGGAGACACAGGTAGCAGGAGCCACACGATCTGCAATCTGCCGTCCGCCTTTCTACCAACCAACCCACCAACCAACACCCTAGCATAGCCATGGCAGTTATATTAGTGGCTAATGGCTAACCAGTAACAGCTGATGGCCACCCAGCCACAGCAGATGGCCATCTGATTACAGCTGATGGCCATCTAATAACCAAGACAGAACCTTTCCACGTGAGGCTGACAGCCTGGAAACTGCTCTCTGGGACTCTGTCCCCAAAATCATATTGTTTGATTATTATAGTTTTGTAAGGTAATTTGAAATCAGGAAGCGTGGAGGAGTTCTGGTCAAGATGGCAGAATAGATAAGTGCTGTGCTCGTCTTCTCTCATGACCACATCAAAATTATGACTAAACTACAGAACAACCATCATTGAGAATTGCCTGAAGTCCAACTGAACAGAAGTCTTATAACTAAGGATATATAGAAAAAGCCACTTTGAGATTGATAGGAGAGGTGGAGATGCAGAACTGGCTAATCCTACACCCATATGTGGCAGGAGATATATCAGGATGTATATCAGGAGGTATATCTCCGCTGTGGAGGTCCCCCTTAAGGAGCAAGGTATACCAGCCCCACACCAGGCTCCCCAGCCCAGGGTTCCAGTGTTGGGAAGTGAAGTCCCCACAACTTCTGGCTGTGAAAACCACTGGAGATTGTGTTTGAGTGAGACGGAGTGCTATCAGAGGCCTAGGTGTTCCTCTTAAAGGGCCCATGCACGAATTTACCCACTCACTCACTCTGAGCTCCAGCTCTGGGGCAGCAGCATGAAAAGAACCAAGGACACAGGAAGCAGAACTGAATTGTTTAGCTTCAGGGTGAGGGCAGGAGAGCCAGACAGAAGTGCTCTCCCAGACAGAAGTTCTCTCAGAAGCCATTGTTCCTTTGTTGAGCCCTCCCTGCAACCAGCATGCAGACACAGAAAGGAATCATATCTGAGTCTCTATCAACCTTACACCATTCACCCGACCCTGGTGATTTCCTGAGACCCCAACCCACCAAACTTGTGGGCTGACCCAAGCCACTTCCAGTGTCTTTTCCATCCAAATGGTCTATCTTGGCTCATGCTGAGGACTTTCCTAAAATCTCTCAAAGGTTCACAAACCCCAAACAAGTAGCATCTGGCCTTGGAGTGTGTGTACCTCTTGCTAAGCAGCCCCAAGCCTGGTGCTATGGCAGCTGGCCTCAGTTTGCTGCTTAGCTTCTCGTAGGCACCTCCAAGCCCAGTACAAGTGGCAACCATCTGCAGATCATTTTGTAGCTCATACCAAATGGCCCCAGGCAGAGCACAAACAGAAACAGAAATTTGTCTGCCCCAGAACCCCTCTCAGGATGCCCCAGAACCAACGCACCTGGTGGCCAGTCAGACCACACCAGAGCACCACCCAGTTACCCCCACAAAAGGATACATCCAAAGTGTAGAATGGTCAAACATCTCCCAAATGAAATATCAGAACAAAGATCCAGAAAAACAAACAAACAAACAAACAAACAAACAAACAAACAAACACTAAACAAAACAGAGACAAGCAATCTACCAGATACAGAGTTCAAAACAATGGTTATAAGGATGCTCAACGACCTCAGTGAGAACTTCAACAAAGAGCTAGAAAACATAAAAATGGAGATAAAAAACATGAAAAAGAACCAGTCAGAAATGAAGAATACAATAACTGAAATGAAGAATACATTAGAGGGAATCAACAATAGATAAGATGGAGCAAGGTGTGGGGACAGAGACCCAGAGAGCATTTTCCAGGTTCTCAGCCTCACATGGAAAGGTGCTGGCCCGGATAGTAGATGGTCATCAGCTGTGACTAGTTGGCGATCGACTGTTGGTTAGCCATTAGCCGCTGATATAACTGCCGTGGCTAAGCTAGCAAGTGCAGGGTGTGGCGGAGTGTGGATTGCGGATTCTGTGGCTCCTGCTTCCTGTGTCTCCAACCTCGCCACCAGCGAGAGTATAGTGGTATGGCTCCCTACCTATGGCTCCATGAGTGTTCCTTTTTGGCCTCACCATGTTCTACGTTCTTATGTGGGGAGCAGGACCAGAGGCCCCGCATGACTCCCTGCATGACACATGGCGCAGCAAGTAGGATACAGTGTCGGCCAGAATCCCTAAAGGAGTAATGGAGCAGTTTATATGTATGAAAGCTCAGTTTCGCGAGCAGGGTACGGTGCCGGCCAAAGCTCTCCAAAGGGCGGTGGAGCAGTTTGTGCGTATGGATACTCAGGCTCAGGAAGACCAGGAGGAGCAGCTACTGGAGAGCTGGATCCCCGTGAAAAGACTGGACGGTTCTCTGACCAGCATAGGCCGAAGAAAGCGAAGGTTATTGTGGCCCTGTGGGCTGGGAAGTTCTTGCTGAGGCAGCCTGGATGCAGGACTTGTAGTCCCAGGAGGAAATGCTTGCTGAGTCCTCCGTGGGAGATGAGGGTGAGGTCAAGGTCGTCCCTCACCCCCAGGACAGCCCTGGAGAATGACTATGGGCTATGGGGAATTGCCTTCTATCCCTAATTTAATGGACCACTTGACTGTTTGGGAACGTACCACCATGTAATGGAACTGGTGGATGTTTGCTTTTGTGTCTTGACCGGTCGCCATTGAGAATATGTAAGCACCTTGACTGTGAGTTGCTATTGTTCCAGCACGGTGCCCTGAGAGGCCCAGAGAGAGTGGCAGTGCCCTGAGAAACCTGGCTGAGCCCAGGAAGTCTGGCTGTGACTAGAGAGAGAGGCAGTGCCTTGAGAGCTCTGGCTGAGTCCAGGAAGTCTGGCTGAGCCCAGAGAGAGTGGCAGTGCCCTGAGAGCCCTGGCTGAGTCCAGGAAGTCTGGCTGAGCCCAGAGAGAGTGGCAGTGCCCTGAGAGGCCTTGGCTGTGCCTGGGGAGACTGTGCCTTGGCAGTGCCTATTCCTGAATGGATAAGAAAACAAAACCCTTACATATGTTACCTACAATAGTCTCACTTCAGTTCAAAAGACACACAGAGACTGAAAGTAAAGGGATAGAAAAAGTTATTTCATAAAAATGGAAATGGAAAAAAAAAAGCTGGAGAACCAATACTTATATCAGACAAAATAGACTTTAAAACAAAAGCTATAACAAGAGACAAAGACGGACCTAATAATCCCACTTCTGGGTATTTATTCAAAGAAACCCAAACACTACATCAAAAAGACATGTGCATCCATATATTCATTGCAGCATTATTTACAACAGCCAAGATAAAGAGGCAACCTGGGTGTCCATCCAGCTGATGAATGGATAAAGAAGAGGTAGTACATACATACAATGGAATATTACTCAGCCATAAAAAAAGAATGAAATCTTGCCATCTGCGACAACATGGACCTAGAGGGTATTGTGCTGAATGGAGTAAATCAGACAAAGACAAATGTCATAGGATTTCACTTATATGTGGAATCTAGAGAGCTAAACAAACAAAAACAAGCTCATAGATACAGAAAGCATTTGGATGGTTGCTGGGTGGTGGAGGTTGAGGGCTGTGTGAAGGGAGGAGAGGATTAAGAGTTACACATTGGTAATTACAAAATAGTCGTGGGGATGTATAGCATGGGGAATATAGTCAGTAGTATTATAATAACTATATGTATGATTCAGATGTGTATTGAATTTATTGGGGTAATCACTTCATAAGTTGCATTACTGCTTAATCATGTGTTGTATACTTGAAACTAATATAATATTGTTTGTCAACTGTAATTGAAAAATAAAAAATAAAAAAATAAAGAAACCAGGAAGTGTGCTGCTTCTAACTTTGTTCTTTCTCAGGATCGCTTTGGCTATTTGTATTCTTTTGTTGTTTCATATGAATTTTAGGATTGTTTTTCTGTATCGGTGAAAATGCCATTGGAATTTTGCATTAAATCTGTATATTGTTTTGAATTGTATGGCCATTTTAACAATATTAATTCTTCCAATCCATGAACACAAAAGTATCTTTTCCTTTATTTGTGTCTTCTTCTATTTCTTTCATCAGTGTTTTATTGTTATCAGTGTCCAGACTTTTAATCTCCATGGTTAAATTTATTCCTAAGTATTTTATTGTTTTTGATGCTATTGTAAATGGGGTCGTTTTCTTGATTTTTCTTTTCAGACAGATTGTTGTTGGTGTAAAGAAATGCAACTGATTGTTGTATGTTGATTTTGTATTCTGCAAGTTTACTGAAAGCTGGACCAAATGTGTGGTCCGAACTCTTCATTCCTCAGGGAGATGGAGTTGGAGATTCCCTCCGGATTGTAATGTGCTGTGGCAGGAGTAGGGTTTGCAGCCAGAGTGAATCTCAGTCTTTCCTACCCAACACTACTACTGATATTATATATATATTATAAATAATAATTTATAAAATTATAAAACATTTATAAAATTATACAAAATAATATATAATATCTACATATTATAAATAATAATTCGGTCTGATGATATACCCAAGGAAGTACAGACCTAACTACTGTACTGTTCTCAGAGGTGGATGCTACTCAGTATTGCTGCTACCGTGGGTACCAGGCATTCTCATTTCTAACTTCTTACCTCAACTTGTTTCACTGACATAAAACAGATCCTTTTATAGCTATTTCATACTGAACGTCTACTAATTAAGTTTACATGTGAAAGCTAGACTAAAAAGAACAAAATCGGGTGACTTTTCTCATCTTGTGCCCCTCTGTTATTCTTTTACTGCTTCTGCTACACAGTTTTTTAAAACAACGAAAGATTCAGGGTAGATCACCACCTTACTTAAACATCCATTTTCTGACCCTCATCACTCCTCTCCCTCTTGCTTCTGTAGAATGATACAAACTTCTTGTAAAGATTCTTTACTTCCGTTGGATCTGTATCTAAACTGGAGGAAACTTATTGATCCTGGTTATCATCCAACAGTGGAGTTGCCCTCTTAGGGATTCAGGATATTCAGTGAAAAAATACAGTTCTAAATACCGCTATTGAGGGGTTAGATTCTTCATCTCATATAAAATGCAGAGGACTTCCCTCATGAGACAATAAATAAGTATAATAATTTATCACAAACAATGCTTTTCAATAATCCTCTGCATTATTAAAAGAAGTAGACCAGAAAGGTGATTCAAGTCTCAAAAATTTTGTCTTATTTCTGCTAATAGTTGATATTTAGGAAGTAGGAAACCTAGAACATAAAATTTTCTTGTTTCATCCTTTACTAAATGAATATGAAACTACTAACCTCTGTAGCTATGGAGACAGATTTATAAATTAATTCCCTGATGATTTAGCTTGGGTTCCCTATAAGACAATGCTTGAGACAAAGGCTTCTGTGCTATTTCTTTATTGGGAGGTGGCAGGGAAGAAGAAAAAGCAAATATGAAGGGTACATTATAGAAATGGCCAAATCAGTTTGTTGGTCTTGCAGGATATCTCCTGATAATGATATAAAACTACTGCATCCAGGAGGAGCCAGTCCGTGGTGGTGAGGGGGAATTAACAATTTATCAGCAGGTTTCTTCCCATTTTCCTCTCCCATTGGTCCAAGTCTTCCCAACAGCACATTAGGTCCTCCACGCTTCTGGGTTGTGTTTCCTGGTCCCTCCATGCATCTACTGCGATTTCCAACTACCCAGGACACAAGTATGTGAACTCTTCTTGACAGTTGTTTTATCACAACAACAGCTTGAGCCATTTCAAGGACTGCTCTGGCCAGAGAAAAAGGGCAAATGAGTGAAGCTGGGAACACAGAGGTGGGAGGATATAGGTGAAAACATATGAATCTGGAGTGGCAGATAAGCTGGGTCCTGTACATTTAATCAATATTTCCACACTTAAAATGTAAATCCCACCCCTCTGTCTAAGGGTCAAACAGCACTTACCTTTGTCTTTTCATCCATTCATTTATTTATACCATCTTTCTTTCTTGCTTCACTTCTTGCTTTCTTTTTGTTATTTAGTCAGACAAGTAGCTTGATAAGCAATCATAGTGCTTCCTACTCCCAGCCGCTTTCAACGTGACACATGGCTAAGCATAAAATATTTATTCAAAGTTGAAGTACATTCCGGTTACTTGTAGATGGTTGATAAATACTATTTTTCAAAGTCACATACTGAGTACAATGTGAGTATTGGCTGCCTTTGTATTCATTCTGTGTACAAGCTCAATGGGGGAACAAAAGATAAAACTATCTAATTGGGTGAAGAACTGTCACATCCTTTATTTGAAAGAAACAACTGTTTTAACTATTATCTAGAATAAATAGTAATGAACTCTATCAAGTTCATTATGATTAAAAAAAGTTCAAAGTAAAACAGAAATAAAAGGATTCTAAGAAATTAACTAGAAAAATAATGGAGTGCTATTACCTTTCAGAAACCTATTAGTCAAGCAGATATAAGGTAAGAATTAAAAGAGAGAAAATTAAAAACACCAGGATTAAATGGAGTTTAACATATTATCTAAAACTTGAGCAATTTTTGTTGTTTGAAGCTCCTTTTTATATGATTTAATTGTCTTTTCCTTCATAGCAAGTACCTGAAGTGGAGAATTTAATTCAAAGTCAGCAAATTCATTTTGAAAGGGCCGATAATAAATATTTCAGATGTTGGCGGGTCACACACAGTCTCTATCATATGTTCTTATTTGTTTGCTTCCTTGCAACCATTTAAAAATTTAAAACTATCCTCAACTCACTGATTTGTACAATAACAGGTTGTAGATAATCATTTCACAACGTATATCAAAATATCACATTGTACACCTTAAGACTATACAATTTTATTTATTAATTATACCTCAATAAAACTAGATATAATAATAATAGTTTGCCATTATTCTTCTTTTAAATGTAAAAGCCATACTTGGCTCACCAGGCTATACAAACACATATTTTATAATCTGATCTGTTATTTTTTCTCTCTCTATGCTTCAGCTTTGGTATTTTCTATTGTTCTGTGTCAAAACTAATTCGGTAATCTGCTATATCTGAGCTGCTGTTAAATTTGTCCAATGAGTTCTTTTTTTTAATACTGTTTTTTATTATTTTTAAAACTTTTATTTATTTTAAGTGTGTTTTTCCAGGACCCATCAACTCTAAGTCAAGTAGTTGTTTCAATCTAGTTGTGGAGGGCGCAGCTCACAGTGGCCCATGAGGGGATCGAACCAACTGAGCTAACCGGCCACCCCCAAATGAGTTCTTGATTTTATACATTTTATGTTAAGTTCTAAAATGTACATTTGATTACATGTTTATAGTTCACAGTCCTCAGTTAAAATTCTTCATCATTCATCATTTTCATATATCTTGCTCATTGTTCTCTTTAACCTAGTTACGATAGGTGCTATAAAGTCCTTATCTGCTAACATCAATGTCTGGATTATCTTGGTGTCTGTACTTTTATTACTTGTTTTTATTTCTTTTTTTTTTTTTTAAATACTTTTTTTTTTTTTTTAAAGATTTTATTGGGGAAGGGGAACAGGAGTTTATTGGGGAACAGTGTGTACTTCCAGGACTTTTTCCAAGTCAAGTTGTTGTCCTTTCAGTCTTAGTTGGGGAGGGCGCAGCTCAGCTCCAGGTCCAGTTGCCGTTGCTAATCGCAGGGGGCACAGCCCACCATCCCTTGTGGGACTCGAGGAATTGAACTGGCAACCTTGTGGTTGAGAGCCCACTGGCCCATGTGGGAATCGAACCGCCAGCCTTCGGAGTTAGGAGCATGGAGCTCCAACAGCCTGAGCCACCAGGCTGGCCAGGGGTTTATTTTTGAGGTGATGAAAGTGCTGTAAAATTTATTGTGGTGATGGTTGCAGAACTCTGTGAATATGCTAAAAGCCATTGAATTGTATACTTTAAATGGATGAATTGTATGATATGTGAGTTATATCTCAATAAATCTGTTTTGATTTGTTTTTAAGATAGTTGGATAGGGGTTGGTTGCAGGTAGCAGAATGTCACCAAAATAGGATGAAAGAGGCGTGAGATACAGGTCATTGGGGGGTGGGCAGGACTACACTCTGAGTAGATATGACTGATGCAGAAGAGGTAGCAAGAGTTCATGTGTGAAGTGCCCGCAAAGTTAATTTTTAATACATGAGCATTAGCAATGGTTGTAGGTGACTATGTGAAACCTTTTAATGGACAAGGAGTGATTACAGGAATATCCTAGTCAGTTCCATTACTGGGAATCTATTTTGGTCTTAATGAGCACATCCCATCAGGAAGCTCTACTTTCTCAAGGTTCACACCAAGGAGTCTCAATCTCAGCATTGTTGACATCTGGAGCTGGAGAATTCTTTGTTACATGGGTTTGTAGTACGATGTTTAGCAGCATTGCTGGCTTCTACCTACTAGATGGCAATAGCAACTCCCCACTCCTCCCGCTTAGGACAAACAAAAATGTCTCCAGACATTTCCTGCAGGCCCAAATCATTTTTAGTTGAGAACCGTTGATTTATATGTAGGCGTTTATAGGGTAGGAACAAGTGGTTTGCTGGTAAATGTTTGACAGCCAGCTCTCTTGGTACTGTTTGCCAATTTCCATGGTGTAAACAGTCCCTCAGTGGCTCATTTCAAGCTACAAGTGCCATCAACTTGCTTGCAAAACTCCTACAGATTTAACAATCAGCTTTAGCAAGCTGATATAAGCCAGCTTCAGCACATTACAGAGAGGGATTTGCAGGGCTTGAGTGAACAAAACATTCCATCTCGGGGTACATGAGACGGCAATGTCAAAATGATCCCTGGGGCCAGGGTCCTAGCAAACAGGAATAGGTACAGAGCTACATCTTTTGTGGTCTCCTTCCCTTTCATTGTGGATCTTGCTGCCTATTCTCTACCTTCTTCTCTATCGAGTTCTAAGGAGATTTGCTTTCCTTGGAACTCCTCAAGAAAGCTGCTAGAACTGAAGTCTGAGATGGAAAAGCCTTTCTCATTCAGGCAAGACTGAACCGATGAGATTGTCTGTTTTCTCCCGCGCAGCCAAGCAGACAAATTGGGTTCAAGGCCTCCAGAGAAAGCCCTTGATAATGTAGACTCAAGGTCCTGGCAGATTTACGTCCCTCTTACATTGCTATTAGGTAATAAGTCAGCTGGATTGAACTTTTGTAGCTTGAAATGGTCCAAAGAGTGCATCTAGGGTAGGGTACATGCAGTATGCTTCACATGGCTATGTAGAATTTTAGACAAGGGTCAACCAAATCCCTGTGTAATGAGAGGAAACATGGTGATTGACACGTGAAGTTAGAGAGTAGAGCTTTTAGAAATAATTTTGAAGATCAGTTGGTGTGCTGATTTTCCTGTAGGGTTCTTTGAGAATCAGGCCAGGTCGAGGCAAATTCTCAATTCTGAGTATGATGCCTTAGCATTTACAACTGTGAAATCTGCTCTTATGTGATATATTGTATTATTATTAGACTGTTTAAATATCTTGAATGAAAGGTATTGGAATTGGCACTGGACGTGTACGCAAGTTTTTGATAAAATAGTACTGTAACTTTACCACTGATGACAAAAAATTATAAAAATGGCAATTAGTTTTACACTAAAATATCAATTCAAGTAGGAGAAAAAAATCACCTATAAAATTTATCAGTTGCTATACCATATCGAAGTCATGTAATAAAAGTAAAACCACTGCCATATAATCACAATTGTTTAGGACAATACAACTCAGAGCTGGATCCTTCTCATTTGGTTCTGACTTCTGGCATTTATCTTCACTTCCTTTGTGAATAGAGCCACACTGTTAAGTTCATTCATACATAAACTTCTTTAAGATTTCAAAGATTTCAGTTTATCCTTTTAATTCTGGCTCTTTTATTTAACAATTTTGCCAAGGAAAGTAGAAAATAAGTTTTGAGATAAATGTAAATACCTTACAGTATATACTGATTTTCACCTTTTAAACTCTTCTTTCCTTCCTTTTTTCCTTTCTTCCTTCCATCCTTCCTTCCTTCTGCTATTCAATCATTTGTTCGCATAGATATTTGAGTACCTACTTTGGTACCCAGCTCTGTGTTTGGTGCTAAGGAGACAGAGGCTATGAATGGATTTCATCCTCAACTTTGTGAGGCCACAGTCTCATGCAATAGACAGACAGCAAATAATATCATATTATAACAATCAAGAAATGAACACTAATTTGCAACAGAAGGAGATGGTGACAAACTCTCAGAGGGAAATCTGGGAAACTTTGGAGAAAGAGGTACTTAAAACCTGGTAGTTCCTCAAAGACTTAAACAGAATTACTACACGATCCAGCAATTCTATTCCTCCATATATACCCAAGAGAATTAAAAATATATTGTCCACACAAAAACTTGTACACAAATGTTCATAGCAGCATTATTCATTGTAGCCAAAAAGTGATAACAACCCAGATATACATCTACTGATAAATGGATGTATAAAATGTGTTATAGCCATACAATGGAATATTATTTGACAATAAGAAGGAATGTACTGACGCATGCTTCAACTCATGGATGAACCTTGAAAACATTATGCTAAGTGCAAAAAACCAGTCAGAAAAACCACATATTATATGATTCCATGTACACGAAATGTCTAGAATAGGTAAATCTATAGAAACAGAAAGTAGCTCAGGGCTGGCGGTGGGGGAGGGAGGTGATGGGTGACAGTTAAAAGGTACAGAGCTTTTTCGGGTGTAATTAAAGTGTTCTAAAATTGGTCATGTTTACACCGCTCTGGGAACATACTAAAAGCAATTTAATTGTACCTTAAATGGATGTTTTGTGTGATATGTAAGTTGTATCTTAATAAAGCTGTTTTTATATTACATCAGTCATATATGCCAAGTTCTAAGAATAATGAATGCCTGGCACATAGCAAGTGCTACATGAGAGTTAGGTACTATTATTTAAAATGAAATTTAAAATGAGACCATTTTTCACTTTCCAGGTTGGGAGACACTAAATAGTTTAGAATGTCCACAACCAATGAACTCTTCTACACTGTAGGTAGAAATGTAAATTTGTGCAGTTTCATTAGAGGACCCAGTGGATTTACTATTAAAATGATAAATGATAGATATTTATACTTTTTGACTGAATAACTTCAAAGAATTTGTCTTTGTTTATTATAACGTGGTTAATATTATCAAAAGAACTAAACAACTATTAATAGGTGTCTAGTTTAATAAATGATGGTATAACCATAGACGTAAATCTTACATGACCATAAAAAGAAAGAAACAAAGGGGCCCTACTGCTTGATCTCATCTCCAAGGCACATTATTAGGTGAAAAAATAAATTTCAGAACAGTGCTTACAATATGCTGACATTACTGTAAAAAATAAGCTGTGAATATGTGGATGAATATACACACATGCACACATTTACAAACACATTTATGCTTGTAAATGCATATAGACTTTTCTAGAAAGATACACAAGAAAGGGAACTAGTTGCTTCTGGAGAGAGATTAGAGCATTGGAAGTCTGCAGTTAGAGAAAGACTTATGTTTGCACACAATTTTGTACTGCTTGAAATTTTGTCTTTTGTGGTTTTATTTTGGTCAAGAGTATATTATAGCTTTTATAACGACAAATTCAATTAAAAGGAAGAAGAGAAGTATATAAGGCCAACAGAAAGCTTCAGTCAAATGAAGTTGTCCTCCATTTCCCTAACTGGATAGATTTGGTCCAAGTAGACTAGATCATGGCAAGGAGGGTGTGTGTGTGTGTGTGTGTGTGTGTGTGTGTGGTGTGTCTTCAAGTTTCATAATTACTAAATCTAGTGAAAATTTAAAATAAAATAATATCCTGCTTTCTCTCCCACTTAGCACTGGATCATCTTTTACTCAGGGTTATTAATTCACCTAACAACTATTGACTGAGAACCACCTAACTTCTCAGTCTGATGCTGTGGGAAGTACCACAGAGGTGAGAAGAGCAATACCTTCCTTCATTGTTATAAATAATTTAACAAAAGAAACAAGAAAAGTTCCAATAACAATACAAGAGCTTAATGATTACTCAAGTCAATTGTTTCAAACCCCTTAAAATACTTTTTTTTTTTTTTTGATATGTTACAGTGTCCCTAGGAAGACAGCAGGGGGCACTTCAAACATGTCTGTGCTGAGAGTCAGGTCCACTCCTGTCAGTCTAGGGCTTTGATGATTTGTCTGAAGTTATCTCAGAACATAAAGCCCTCCGCAAAAAACATTCATGGTCTTGCATAGTAAAGTCATTAACTAGGTCTGATAGAAAGTCTCCTTCGAGAACTTAAGTTTTTAAGTTTTTTTGGTGGGGGAAGGAGAAAAAAGCTACTTATAAATAAACATGGATTATAAATCCAGGTTATCTGTGGGACATTCTTTTTAGTTTGTATTAGCTGTCTACTAGGGAAGGCCGGAATCCTTCTCCCCCTTGGCCTGTTGTAGCTTCTCTGTGACAGCATCTGTCTCTCTGGTATGTTCTGACGTGTCCCCCTTACCATAATGCCTTGTTCCAGGACAGGCCATTGCAATACACTATTTTTTTTTTAAATTCACTTTAAAAAAATTTGTATATCTTTTATTTTTCTTCACTTTATTTAGACAAATCTTTTAATTCTGATATTAAAATATGATTTCCTTCTTTCTCTTTGTTTTTTGTTTCTTTTGTGTTTGGAAGAGGGGAGGGAATGAATATCCCCAAATCAAGAAAACCAAAATCCTTAGAATATGTCTGGATTATTTAACAACACACTTTTATTATTTGAAGCAGTTCTCTCCACACCTCACAATTCCTTCACCCCCAAAGCAAACCGGGTGAAGGAAGGAGACAGTAACAAATTGGCTAAATATAATATTTATTTGTACTTTAACTTTTCCAGAATAGGACACCCAACTTTATCAATGGAGAACTATATTCCCTCTGAGTTTAATTGTCCCTTGAACTGCTACTTGGAATTTTTTCAATTTAGCTTTGTTGGGTAAAGAATCAAAGAGGCCTGCAAGATCAATAGCTCCACTTAACTACCCAGTAGGGCAGCTCCTACAGCTATGACCTCATGCTTATCCCCACCCTGTCACATCCCATCTCCATCCGGACACAGCTGGCGCTCCTCCTTGTTTACAGTTTAAGGCCAGGATATAAGTGGGTAGCAGTGGAAAAGTCTATGGGAATTTTTAGTAAACATCTTGGTTTTGTTTTTTTCTTATTAAAAGTCAAAATATTTTAAAAACCTTTTTATATTTATGATTTTGTATTTGTAAATTTCATTTGTACCAGTAATGCTCTTTTCCTACATTAAACATAATTTTTGCGATAGACACCAGATACATTTCAGTACTGATGCTCTTTTAGAGCCCAGGCATTTCATCATAGCTCTGCATGTACAAAACACATCTGCTTCCCAGGCTTTTCCGGTTTGCAATTACAGCAACATTCTAACATAACACATCAAATACATTTTCCTCCTTTTCTGGGATCACTAAAGAAAAAAAACACTGTATGAATTGTGGTTAGTGTTATTTAATCTTCCTTGAATTTTATCTTCCCTCATCTGTACAATGGGAATATTATTAAGCTCACCGTGTTTTTGTAATGATTACATACAGAAAGGATTGAAAAGTGCCCAGTGTGTGCAAATAGCAAGCCCTCAATCTAAATAATAGATAGATACTTAGATAGATGATAGAGGACAGATAGATGATAGAAAGAGATGATAGATAGGAAGGAGGAGAAACAGAGAGAGAGAGAGAGTTTCCCTACATGTGGAGTTCTGGAGTTTCTGGCAGTCTCTTTAGGTATACACAATTAACTTTCTACTTACGTCATTTTAAACTCATACGAGGAGAAGACGTCCAGTCATGAGTACTGGTTTGCTGAACATCTATAAAAAGCTTAGCCTCTTTTAAACTGAAACTTTTTAAGTCTGTTACAAAGGAAATGTCAATTACAGAAACCGTCATACCTCACGGTGTGGGTGATCAAATAACCTTGCTGAAGCTTGGATGAGGCGCCTCGCTAACGCACATGCAGTCTGGACTTGGAGGTCATGTGAGCCTCTGCACGAGAACGCAGGCATCTGATCGCTCCGAGAAAAGCCAATCAGGAGAGCGCGCTGCCGCCACACCCACCGGCCCACCACCTGCCCTCGCATTGGAGCCAATCCATCTGCTTTTTCCAACAGGCTGAGCTGCTGTGAGTTAATTCTTCCTGGAAATCTCTGCAATTCGAATGCACATGCAGTGTAACACTAGAGGCCATGCCAAAACCGGTTTCATGTGTATATTTCATATTCATATATATGAAGAATTACTCTAACTCTTGATTGCTTTGAATTTGTTATCTGTTAACTTGAGAAATCATTTTAAACATATAGCAGACTTCCCTCAGGCAATCTTCTTGCAGTTCTCTGAAAGGCACAGAAGTGCTGATGGTTTGGTTGTCTTAGCAAATGATTTAAAAAAAAATTAATGTGTGAAAATAGACTGCATGAGTATTTTATTTAAGATAGTAGGCATTTTGCACTTTTGTTTATATGTCATTTAAACCTTGACCACACACAATTGTACTCACCTCGTGTCATTTTTTAAAATTAGACTTTACTATATAATTTTTGGAGGACTGTCACATCATAGTTACTCATCACCTGCATGGTCTGTTTTGCCACTTCTAAAGTTCTTTTGAGGGGATTAATTCTTGGCAGGTTTCAAAATTCCTCCACATGCTCTGTGAGATGAATGTGCACAACATATTGTTCAATAATTGCAAGACAATAATACAGGACAATATATTGTGTTGTGCCATTTAATGCATCAACTTAAAAATAGAATTCTATTCTATAGAATAACACACTTTGAATTATATGGGTATTATCAGGTGTATTTCATTTTTGAGAAAAACTTTAAATGTGAGCCTCGTTTAAATCATATGGACTTTCATCCTTCTAACATACAAATGAAGATTGTGTGTGTGTGTGTGTGACAGAGAGAGAGAGAGAAAGAGAGAGAGAGACAGAGAGAGAGAGAGAGAGAGAGAGAGAGAGAGAGAGAGAGAGAGATGGAGGGAGGGATGAGTAAAAGGAAGCAATAAAGATGTTCAGAGAAATAATCCAATATGGACAGTGAATTGAAGGTTTTTATTTTTGAATCTATTTCTCAGATATAAAGTGAAGAGTATAGAGTTAAACTGTCCTTTCTGACTAATGCAAATCCTTTATACTTAAAAAGACATTTGAGAGTATTCTGAGCATTTTGGCAAAAATACAAAACAAAACAAAACAAAAACAACAAAACAACAAAAAAACAATTTCCCACGTGATTTCATTATTCTTATTATTTTTACTTACATACCTTAATGCATCTGTGTTAATAGCTTTATTAAGATATAATTTACACACCATAAAGTTCACTCACTTAAAATGTACAAGTTAATGTTTTTTTAGTATGTTTACCCAGTGGTACAACCATTGCCATAACGTAATTTAAAACATTTTCATCACCATTCCCCCAAACTTCTCCATTCTCCACCCCCAACCTCATTCTCCAGCTCCAGGCAACCACCAATCTACTTTCTGTCTATAAGATTTGCCTATTTGTGGATATTTTATATAAATGGAATTAAATCGTACAATACGTGTCTTTTGTGACTGGCTTCTTTCACTTTGCATAACAATACAGTTTTAAATTATTTGACCTCAATATTCTGCCTCTGAGAATAAAATGTTATACTTGCATTCTTTGATGGGTTTGAGTATAATTTGCACGAGGCAAAACTTAGTAATCAGAGCAAGAAGGCTTTTCTCCACCACATCAGCTAATCCATTTTGCCAATGTTAACATACCAGATTGTTCAAGCGCAAGCTGCAGAAAACCGTGTGTTTGTGGATCCCTAAATTGATATTGTCCGGGAGAATTTTGGGGAAAAAACCCTGCAAGTTACAAACAGGGTCCATCAAAAGAGGAGTGGGTTTAAGCATCCCAAATGTAGTTTAACAGCTTTACTTGTCCTCCGTGGAAAACTGGTGGTTGCGGAGTATTTAATATAAATCCACATAAACCTGTGTTTGGTGCTTGTACAGGGGGCCCTGGAGAGCCAGACCCCTTAGGAAAAGCAAGTAGGAAACACAGTGAAAGCAAAATTTCTCTCTGCCCTTTCCCCCTCTTCTCGCTGGCAGGGTTGATCCTCACTACAGTTTGCTCAAATATTTGGAAGTGAATTTAGGGCCCTCCCCCCAACTTATGATTTTATAGCCAATAGGTGATGAGGTTTATTTGCATATTTCCAGTCACATAAGTAGCCGTGGAGTGGAAACAGTGTCAGACTCGATTCCTTCTCCTCCGAGGAAACCTGCCACTTCTAGCTGCCCTGCCCTCCCTTTTAAAGGGCGACTTGCTGGGCGCCGGACCGCGGCTCCAGCCTACTCCTGCCTCGGGCTCCGAGGTCCATCAATCTGTCCGCGCTTCTTCCCGTGACCTGTAGCTCCTACAGAGAGGGACGCGCTTCGAGATGGGGAGCAAAGCGCTGCTCCTGGTGGCTCTGGGCGTGTGCCTCCAGAGTCTGACTGCCTCCCGCGGAGGGCTGGCCGCCGCCGACAGTAAGTTTTGCGTGCACACTCCGCTCCTCCTGTAAACTCGGCTCAGTGGCCACTTCCACGCATGGTGAGGATTCGAACGAGAAAGTCTGAAGCGGGTGCAGATGCGCTCCGGAGACTCTTCCAGCCCGAGTGCGGCTCCGGAAAGTCATCGGGGCGGGATCCGCTGAGAGAGGGGAGGGAATTGTCCCTCCGATCTCGCTGGGGCAGCTCCTAGTTCCCGCTCTCTCGCTCTCTCCGGGTTCCCGCGCTGTCCCCTCCGCTCTGGCGGAGGCCGTTCCCTGGCGCCCGGGCTCGGCCGGGAAGGGACGGGGGGAGTGTGAGGGGCGGGACGAGGGAGGCGGGAGGAAGGGCCCAGATGGCGGTGACCGACTGGAATGAAAGGCACGCAGGCCAAGGTGACCCTGGCGTGGCAGCAGCTGCGGCTCGGGCCCCGCCTGTGGGAGCGCGGGCAGAAAGTGGCCCCTTCTCCGGGAGAAGCAGGAATCGGGCGGGAGGAAGGGTTGCCCGCATCCTAGAGGCACAGGATACCCTCACCCTCCGCGTGCAGATGGGAGTGGGGGACGCGCGACGCGTGGAGCGGAGGTCTGGGGACGCGGCATCCTGCACGCGTTCCGGCGCCGGAAGTTCCCCACCTTCCACTCTTGCACGCTCCGCTCTTCTTAGCGCGCAGAAAATCTAGCGAAGGGGTGACCCTCTTGAAAACGTGGCCGCTGATCTAGGGGTTGCACGGTTTGCACTTGGCTATCCATACCGTCCTGTGAGCCGAGTCCCGTTCGGGGCATCGCCGGGAGGCTGCGGCTGAACTCGTCATCGCCGGGGAGTCGGGGGCGTTGGAAGCCAGATGCAAATTTCTTTAATCGCGGTGTGAGGTGCGGGGCAGGCAGACAGGTGGAGGGGGATGGTGGTGGGAGAACCAGCCCCCTGTCCGAGACCTGCCCACAATAGAGACAGCCTGCTTAACTTGAGCCTTGGTTCAGCTAATATACAACGGCAACTTTATAAAAAGGCAACTGAAACAAGTCATGAAAGGAGGCAGCATTTTCTTTTCTCTTTCCTTCGTGGAATTGCAGCGAGGGCGGTGTCGCTTGGATGCGCCTTCAGGCGGCAAGTTCGCAGTGGTTCAAATTATAGTCGAGTTTGTCCGTGACTTTTACTGTAGCTGAAAGTTTACCGCAGTACCGAGTTGTGGGAAAGAACATTTTTGTTAGGTTAAAAAAAATGTGGATTCC
Organism: Rhinolophus ferrumequinum; assembly: GCF_004115265.2. Taxonomy (NCBI): domain Eukaryota; kingdom Metazoa; phylum Chordata; class Mammalia; order Chiroptera; family Rhinolophidae; genus Rhinolophus; species Rhinolophus ferrumequinum. The sequence goes on from NC_046301.1 coordinate 52,069,356, forward strand.
ATGAAAGCTGAATTGGATAATAAAGACGAGTATCTTTTCTGTCAGATCGGTTTCTGTCAGGGCTTCAATTAGAAAGTCTTAAACTTCTTATGTGGAGGCATGTTCCCCTTGGATAGTATTTAACGCTGTCCAAGAAGATGGTAGGAACAAACTCCAGATTCTTATTTTTAAAAGTGCACTATAGTGTAGTAAAACACGCACAAATATGTGCCAACCACAGTTTAAGTTTTTGCTAGGCTCCCTTAGAGGTTCAGGACCTTAAATTCCTGGGCTAGTCAGTGTCACCTTTCCGAGTTTGGCTTCCTCAACTCTAAAATGAAGAGTTTGGACCAGACTCAGAGTTCTCATAGGCCCCTCTAAGTCTTACTTTTTGATTTAAATGGACACTTACGTGATTCATGAATTAAATTGGATTTTAACAAACACATGCTTTTCCCGACTGTAAATGTATTAAAGGAGGAATCATTTTTTAAGTAGACTTGAAATTAATCCCTTGTCTTTCCCTCCTACGCTCACTCCACACAACCCCTCTTTATAGTGTGCATCTCCCGTCACAGCAACTTTCGGCTTCTTTTCTCCTCCAAATAAGTTTATTTAAGATGTAAGAATTTCATAGCCGAAAGCTACAGGTGTAAGGGCCCCTCCTGTGGGCTCTGACTTTACTTATTCTCAGTTCATTGTAAGAAGAATATGAGGATAGGAGGCAATGCCCTCAGGTTCCTTGTTCTTGGAGCCACCACAATCTCTGTGTGGCCTTATCAGGAAACTGGAAGAACTAGGAGATGGAATGTATGGGTCAGTACTCAGTAGTTGCGGTTCTATTTGACTGGACTTAGTGAATTTCCAGACTAACATCTGAATTAAACATGATGGATTATGACAGCAAAATAGCAGATACTACTTGCAATGGAGCAGAGCTCGGTGAGGGAGTGATTGATAGACAGCTGTATTGGAAGAGTTACGTGGAAAACTTTCACTTTCTTTCAGGCAGTGTATTTTTAGCTCAGTCCTCCTTTCTTGCTTTATTCTGGGAGGAAAAATTGGGCTATACAGTTTACTGCTTCTATTTTTACAAACATTTTTTTTCCCCTACAAAAATGAAGAGCAAATCTGCTTGTTAGGTAAGTCAGGAACATTGTCTGCATTGGAATACCTGAAAAGACCAATCGGTTCGTCAGATAACAATACTGATTTTTTTCCCCCTCCCCAAACTGTTTTGTTTTCATCTATTCGACTTGTTTCTTGGCATTCTACAGAAGCTGTTTGAGTCAATAACTGTGCCCATCCATCTCAGAGAGGATGTGAGTTAGGATAGAGTCCTTTAGGAGTTGTGTGTGTGTGTGTGTGTGTGTGAGAGAGAGAGAGAGAGAGAGAGAGAGAGAGAGAGAGAGAGAATAGAAACTTCAAAGAGAATTGCATTACAATTGAGCTCTTATACCTCATGTCTTATAAATGTCAATCTTATACATCTGATAACTGAGCTGCCTTAAGAGTGTCTTTTCTGGGATGCTTTGTGCTCCTTCTTTTCGAGCATCAATAATATACCCCCTATAAATTTATCCTTAAAGTGCTTTTGACTTCTCAGCCTAATTTCATTCTTGTGAGTTATTATCCATGTTAAGATAAATTCCTTGTCTTTATGTACACACTTAGAGTTTTAGCTACCTATTTAGAAATAAAGATTACATAGTCAAAAAATGCATTAACTAGTAATTTGCCTGGTACCCCAAAATCTCCCCTTAGTGCTTAATAAAGGCATATTAGGTGGGGTCAGGTTGGCGTGGTGGTGCTGAATTCAGGATGGAGGCCCTTAGGAAGGAATACACCTTAGGTAACCCCCTACTTCTTCTTTCTTTTTTTTTTTTTTTACTATGCTAAGATGGCTTTAATTTTTAAGGGGACCTGGGAAGAGGTCCTTATCCCCTGAAAAGAATAAATGCAGAGTCACTAATATCATTTCCATGTGTGGAAACAATAATTTCCTTAGTAACAGCAAAGTCAAATCAGTTCATTTGCTAGGCAGGAGCAATCCTAGAGTATATTGGGACAACTTAACATACCGACTCACAGTCAGGATCCATCTATCTCCCTATCTCTATGCAGCCTACATCAGTTGCTTGAGGGCTGTAGAGGTTTGTAAAGCACATTTGTCTTTAGGATGCTGAGACATCCTTGAGGGGTTACAAACACCTGTAGTGTGAAAATTCCTATCAGAACACCAGAGGGAAGGAAAGACTGTCGTTTATGATTTCATATATTGAACTGACATAGAATTGAAAATCACATACTATATAGAGTAGGTACTGTTTTCCTGTCAAAGGCTTCATTAGGCTTTCTATAACTTAAAATGAAAAATAACTTCCTTGGAAAGTGAAATAAAAGTCTCCAAATACAAATTTGCTTGAGAATGTATGAATTTCCCATTATTTTTCTTTACAAGCTATGTACCCAACATTAAATGTTGATTGCAGGAAACTGGAGCTCTCAATGAGCCGTATAGATAATCTAATACAGGATCTATGGATTGAAGAGAGAGAGAGAGAGAGAGAGAGAGAGAGAGAGAGAGAAAGAGAGAGAATGTTCAAAGCTAGCCTTTATAATTACAAATAATATTCTTAGTAATTTCAAAACCGTCAGCACCACCAGGGCCACCATATTGTATAATTCTAGGGAAAAATAGACTAAAAGTGAGTGGAGTTGTGCAAAGCAAGAGTCTTCGTATCCGTTTGGCAAGTAGGTGGTGGGTGAGATCTGTCTGCCAGGTTGCTCAGATTATTCCTGCTTTAAAAAGACTGCTAATCGAACATGTTAAAATAAGACCATTCGCAAGGAGGCATGAGTTATTTGATGTGGAGAGATGTAGGTGAAACTAATTTAGTTTTAAATTTTCTGAAGCATTTTCTAACAAGAAAAGAACTTCTTGGGTATTTAAAGCAGAAGCAGATTAAAAATCTACAATATTTTTTTCCACTATCAGATAAATAATAAGGCCACCAGTGTGCTTTCCAGTTAGGAAGAAAAAGGAAGACCGACATCTTCAAATAGTATGTAAGGCAGAGTGTATTCTTGATGGATAAGTGGACTTCAAGTTCAATTTTACTATATGGAAAAAATGAAAAAAAGCTTTAAATATCAATAGTTTACTACAGTCTCTTATTTGAACAAATTATCTTAAGAATGTTTAAGTGTTAGAGATGTGTGTATGTATGTGTGTGTGATCCACTTGCTGCATATAATAAATCTCTTAGCAAGTAACCACAATATTATTTAAGGAATTTTGAAAAATAATTAAAAAGGAAAATATTGGCCAGTTCTCAGGTAATTATATGATAAGGTTGGTTCAGATGACTGTCTTTCCTTATGTCATTCTTATATTTATTTTCGGCCTCCCTTTTGCAATGTTATTTGAAATAACAGGTTTTCAACCTTTGAGCTATGAAAAGTGAGTACATTTAGATAAAAAATTAGACGTATTTCTAAGCAACTTCAGTTACTTATCTTCTGAAAATTTTAAATAATGAAATCTAAAATCTACAAGTTATTACCTTCTAATAATGAATAGATAGGTTTTTTTGACTTTTTTTTACTTGACAAAAAGTTCAATCATTTTCCTTAATATAACTTCCCTTTGACTGTGCTTGCTTTGTACAACAGTCCGATTTCATCTGCAATACAGTTTTAGTGTTCACTCTGATATGATATGTACTGTCTACAAATACCTTGTGAAAATTTATCATCATTTAGATTTAGTGTCTGGAGAGAGATAAACTAAAGTTCTCTTTCGCCTCTTACTCATTTTGGGATTAACTATGAAGAACCAAAGTGAATTTTTCCCCAAACCAGCTTTGCAGTAGTTTTTTAAGTTCTGACTGTGTGTGGAAGACTGTGAAGATGTAAGTGGGAAAAGAACTATTTGGGGAAAGAGTTAACTATGGCACAGATATAGCACAGGTATTTCTGAACAATTCACTAAGTGATTTTTTTTTTTGAACATTTTGAACGGATGTGTCTTGCCATGGGGGTAGGAACCATTCCATACAAAAGCTTCTTCATGCCACTAGCTTTTCTTATTGCTAATATTTTTAAAAATTGTGCTGGTGAAAAGGAGACAGTCTTTCCTCAAATAAGACTTATTGTATCATATTAATCATATTATGGGAAAACATTCCTTTGATGTAATCCAGGATTTAAAAAGGGTGAAGTGATGTAGGAAATACGTGGAACTATATCATGTGATCACCATAAGAATGAGCTTTGAATTGGAACCGAGAGACCTGGGTTCTGGTCCCTACTCTCTCTCCCACTATTAGCAGCATGACCTTGATCAAGTCGTATCTTGAGATAAGATTGAATTAACTAAGGAATTTCAAATAAGAGTTACACATAGACACACACATACACATACACACACATACTGACTGAAGGAGAGGATGGAAGGAGAGATCAATATTGCTTAACTCAGAGTTATTTTAAGGCTGTCTCTGTCAACTTTGGTTACCCCTGGAGGATCAATCATTCTCTTGCAATCCACATTCATTTTTTTTTAATTTTAGAAATAAAAATAGTATTGGTGGTGGCTACTTATGAACCTGAAACATAACATTGCAGCAAATAAAAAAAAACACCAAAAAAAAAAAACCCAACCCTCCAGCTAACTTCCTATTCAATTTTTCCTTCTCAGAAATTATGGGAGGAAATGATTTTATGGACATTGAAAGTAAATTTGCTCTAAGGACGCCTGAAGACACAGCTGAGGACACTTGCCACCTCATTCCTGGAGTGACAGAATCTGTGGCTAACTGCCACTTCAACCACAGCAGCAAAACATTTGTGGTGATCCATGGCTGGACGGTAAGAAATGCTCTTTAGGAAGGAGTGGATTGGGGTGGACCCGGCATCCTGCCCAGCTTGCCCTCCATGTTGGGAACCCAGTGATGGGTCTCCACATCCCATACTTATGCTAACTTTCTGATGGCTTTGCTTTAAAATGGAGTGAAGGCAATTCTAGCTCGGGCTGAAATTGTGGAACCTAAAATCCCAGGTTCATGAGTACTTCCTCCAGACAGTGCCGACTTTCAGACCTCGTTTTACCACAGTCCCTAGTTAGTGCCCTCGAACCAGCTATGCCTATGACGTGGAAAACCAGGCTTTGCTCACCTACAGAGCAGAATGTAGATTATCATTCTGGGAAACTGGTGGAAACCTGACACGATGTAGATTCATCCAGCACGTCACCAAATGTCCTTTTGTAAGGAAGACAACCTGTGAGGGTAAGGAGAGGGCTGGAGTGGAGTGAGGAGGTGTTGGTTCCAGTCCTGGCTTTGCCATCCTCCAGTTCTGTGATAGGGATCAAGCCACTTCTCAGCCCTGGGCCTCAGTTTACTGATCTGTAAAACAAAGAGGTCAGACTAGCCGTCCCTCCTCTTCCAACAGTCTCTAATTGTAAACTTCAGGGAAATTTTCTAGAGATGAAAGAGGGCTAGACAGGTAACTGTCATGAAGATGATTAGAAAAGATGCAACGGTTGTTAATTTTATTTTAAAGTATATGAATAAAATAGTTCTCTCTAAATATGCCAGATGGTCACTCTACGTGATGCAATTCCTACTTAACCGCTATAGTTGTGTTTTAATATTTTAAATTTCTAGAGAGCAGATTTTATTATTTATTAAAAAGGACATATATAAAATGGATGGTTAAAGAGATATTACCTTTCCATTATGTCAGAGCTTGTGAATATGGTAATAGACACTAATTCCTAAAGAGATGAATTAGCTAATGGTTGATTTACTTCTAGTCCTGTTACTGACCATAAAGGAAAATTATGATAACTTTTATGGAGATGAAGGCAACGTCAACAGAATTTACATGCATGTTTGTTTTAATAGAATACATCTATTTACTCATGTTAATATAGCAAATTACATGTTTTATGATAAAGCACAAATTCCTAACATAAATCTTTTCTATATTTTAAGAGATTTAAATAGGAAAAATTAATCTTTAGTGGTTTCAGAGGCATTTTGGTTGTACCTAGAACTTGGCTTTTAATACTTTTCAAAAAAGTTTAAGCTTAATCAACACTTCTATGACGGGAATAAATTGAATACCTCAGTCTTATCCCTGAGAGAATTTTGTACTTGAGGGATTTGTTTTTAGAAACATGTTTCTTTCTCACACTAAGATGATACAACTAAGCCAGTATCACTAGATGATGCTCTTCCTTTCACTGGTCCTACTGTGCACTAAGCCCACTTATATTCTTCACATTGTGGTCCTGCCGTGTGGAGTGCCTGGGCTCAGAGGCTTGGCCGCTGGCCGGGGGACTGAGTTTCACTGCACAGAACTGGTTGGTCTGTTCAATAACTAATCCGGGATGCTGGATAACTGACCTCAGCTTATCTCAGTGAACGCCCTGGCTGATTCAGTTGGTCTGTGTGGTGCAGGTGGCAAAGAGGGCTTCACTTCAGCGACATGTCTGAGAATCAAAGATTTTAAGAATGGGTACTGATTTCAGGAATCTCAGAAGAAAAATCTAGAAAATAATATCTTTTCAGAGTTAAAGAAGGTGGGTACTTGAACTCCCCACCCCTTTGGGCTACTTACAGCATTAGGTTTTCTGTTAGGCAGTTAATACAACTATCAGTCACAGTAGGAGTAAGTTGGGTTCCTTGCTTTTGACAGGTTGCCTAACTCGGAGACACTGCTAGTGCAGAAAAACTCCTACTAGGGCCTTAGAGCAAACAAGATTGTCTTGCCTTATCTGAGGTAAACTGAGTGGCACAAGGGACAAACTTCTGCAGCTTTGTCATGAGCAACCCAAAAGAACGCTTAGTGTGCAGTGTGCATAGGACATCTCACAGAAGACAGTGTAGACACAGCTGTGCTGGAGCTGTGCCACCTGCTTGGGTTTCACAGACCCATGCTTTCAGCACGGGGTTGTCATTGTGATGTAGGAGGTCCTCACCCCTGACTGAAAGGAGGAGGGCTTAACATTGCTTTCTGAAGAAATCACCCTCTCTTGAGAGGCAGCTGCACAGAGTGGCTAGACCCCAACCTCGAATACAAGAGAAGGAGGGCAGGACCAATTTCTCAGGGTCTCGTGCGAGGTGGGCGTTCCACCGGTTCCCTCAAAGGCCCAGGCTGCACCCAGACGTGAAGCAGCCTCACTGTGACATGTTGAAAGAAGATTTAATTGAGTTCCCAATGGGCTAACATCACGTTTGTACCTTTTCTTTTTTGTTTTCTCTTCATGCTTGAAATAGCCGTAGAGCTGGCATCTTATCACTGCAAGTAGATTGGGAACCAGAATGGTCACACAAATAAATTTATGAGGTGGAGGGTAACTCTGAGATCACCGGAGTCTGGCCCCTGTGTTCTGTAGGTGGTGGGTAAGGTTAAAGTGGTGTCTGCGTTCCCAGAAGTAGTTAGTGGAAGAGCTGGGACTGGATCCAAGATCTCCTGATTCTCAGGCCTGCTTGTTCCTACCACAAAGCATAGCAACGTGGTGAGAAACTGCGGTTTGTTAGTGTCAGGGGTGAAGGGCGAGCTCATATTTTGATAGTTTTCATCTAGAAAATAGACAAAACAAAATGGAAGCATAAATCTGAAAGAACCCACCACATAAGCTCAGAGTTCCAAATGAAGTCCCTTGGTAAGGAAATTCAAGACTCCTACTTTCTTTTTTCAATTGAAAGAATATAGGTTTTATAGATCTCTCCTGAAAAAGTGCCTTAAACTTGGGTTTCAGGATCTTCGTTGTTGACTACATAGTTGACTGAACTTCTCTGTGGCTTTGATATGATCTGCTCTCAGCTTATATCAGCGGTGGGTAGACTTGGGGATTCAAATCAGTGTCCAAACTCAAGGCAGGATGGTGTGGAATTCTGTAATCTGCAGTTTTCTAATGTATTTCCATTGTTTTAAAGTGTACATCTTTGCACAGGTGTCCAATTTCTCCTCTCTGAAAACATAAATTAAAATTCTACATAAGGCAGCCGGTTGACTCAGTGGTTGGAGTGCAGTGCTCATAACACCAAGGTCGCCGGTTTGATTCCTACATGGGCCAGTGAGCTGTGTCCTCCCCAACTAGATTGAAAACAATGACTTGACTTGGAGCTGAGCTGTGCCCCCCACAACTAGATTGAAAACAACGACTTGACGTGGAGCTAATAGGTCCTGGAAAAACACACTGTCTCCCAATATTCCCTAATAAAAATTAAAAAAATAACTTAAAAAAATTCTACATGAATAGAGTTAATTTGAGGATCCCCAGTTCTTTTGACTTTGAATTTTGGGGCCTTTATTAATAAGAAGCAAACAATTACCATTGGTAGTCTGCTTATCTCAAACAGGACCAATATAATAATTTAGGAAATGTGACTATTAAACCTCATTAATTTCTGCTCTGATAATGAAGAATTTGAGAGAACTGTGAAAAAGTCTGAGCCAAAGCTGATCATTTTCTAAGAGACTGATAAAGCAAACTTACCTTCTGTTAGGAAAGATAAGTATGTTTAAAATTATTTTTTTTCATTAGTACATCAAATGTTGTATCAAAGTGACTCTTTAAAGAAAAACGTGCTTTTACATCCTCCAAAATAATTCTGTTGGGAAACACTTATTAGTCTAATTGAAAGTATTGAAACTGAATTTCTTTTAAAGTAGTTTGTAGCTCTGTTGCAAAATTTTAACTTGTTCAGATTGATCTTTCCTTTTAATACTATAAAATATTGATGTTTTACTGAATTCATAAAATGTGCTTTTAAAATTGAAAGTGTGGTAAACCGCAGCCCTCCATCCCTGAGCTCAGCACATCCGGTCTTCTGCCATACTCAGATTGCCTCAGGAAGGGTAGGCACAAGTCTCTAAACAGTCTGCTGTGTGGTTTGATTTTCCTGTCTGAGCCTAGGGGCTTCCTTGTGGGCTTTTTTTTGTTGTTTGTTTTTTGTTTTTTGCATTTAATGTCGGTGTATTGGGCTGATGTATCTGTGACAAGTTGTGGGTGGGTATTTTAAGAAAGCTTGTATCATCCTCTTCAGGTGACAGGAATGTATGAAAGTTGGGTGCCAAAACTTGTGGCTGCCTTGTACAAGAGGGAACCTGACTCCAACGTCATTGTGGTGGATTGGCTGTCGCGAGCTCAGCAGCACTATCCAGTGTCTGCTGGCTACACCAAGCTGGTGGGAAAAGATGTGGCCACGTTTATCAACTGGATGGAGGTGAGACTGGGGGACGAAGCCTTATGGGTCCGAAACAGATCTCTTGGCCAGAGGTGGACAAATGGCTGGTCTTTGTTCCTTTTCCCTTAGATACACATATTTTCTGGGTCCATTCAAATCTGCAGAATGAGCGTGGGCACTATTTTTTTTTTTATCCAAAAGCTGTGTTATGCTAAGAATGATCAAACCAAAAAGCCAAGGCATAGTCCTATCCTGCCCTGTCCTTTGATATTTTCATAGTGAATAGACCTGCTGAGACTAGGAACTCAGTGGGCAGAACACAGAAAAGCTTGTTATTTCAGGGCAGAGGAAAGGCGTCATGTTCAGGCCCATCTTTCTCTACCAGTTGGCTGGTACACAGAATTTTATCCTGGCTTTGTCCCCTTAGGATACCAATCTTTATGATGAAAATATTAATAGTTTTTATTTCTTAGTGTGGATTAAGGATCCAGATTTCTATTGAGGGTTAGGGGAGTGATGGAGTCGAGCTAGGAAGAAAATGGCAGGGAATATCTATCTGTAGGATGTGAGGTGGCTGAGCGTTGGGAGTTCTGACAGCTGCTACTGTGTTTCCCTGAAAATAACATTGGGTCTTATATTAAGTTGTGCTCCAAAAAACGCATTAGGGCTTATGTTCAGGGGATGTCATCCTGAAAAATCATGCTAGGGCTTATTTTCCGGTTAGGTCTTGTTTTTGGGGAAACATGGTAGTTTTACCTACAGCACTCTCTGAGGCCATCCTCTGAAAATTGCCTTTGAAAAGTTTCTTGGGGTTGCAAGGAAGCTAATACTCTGACATGGCCAAATTATTTAAACTAGATACTTGGAGGTACACAATAAGCTATGTTTATTGGACTGACCATTAAATGATAAAAGTTCTTTTCTTGACTCTTTTGCTAACCAGGAGAGTGAACTTGGCAAATCAGATCACCTCTCTGGGCCTCAGGCTTCGCATTTGTTGAATATGGAGGCTGAACCGTATGAGTCTGTGGTCCCTTCCTCCTGTAATATTTTCTGATTTTCAGTCATTGTTTGGCTAACCTTAAAGAATAAATTGATATAGGGTAGTTAGAGTAGGGAATAATACATTAAAGTTAAATATGTGTGTGTGTGTGTGTGTGTATCTATATGTATACATATGTCTGTATCTATACGTATATCACTCTATATAAATATACACATACATATATTTTCAGATGTATGCAAATTCAGATTTCCATACATTTCAATTTCAGATATGTTTAAAAACTTTGTAATTAAGAGAAAAATCTCAACACTAGAGTATATGTTTTTCTTCTCTGTAACGCAAAATTAAAATAAGTAGTATTTAGTATTGTCTATATTTTGAAAATAATATTTGTATTCATTTTATTTTGCTTAGCTTTGATCTTTTGCAAAGAACTGTAAGAACCCCTTTTTCCTTTTTCTCTTCCAAAGGAGGAATTTAACTACCCTCTGGACAATGTCCACCTCTTGGGCTACAGCCTTGGAGCCCACGCTGCTGGCGTTGCAGGAAGTCTGACCAACAAGAAGGTCAACAGAATTACTGGTAAGAAAGCACTGCCACTTGTCTTATCACAAGGGCTGAGATGCCTGTCATTCTGAAAAAGAATGAGAATGTTTGTCAAATATCCATGTGTGTGTGTATGTGTGTATTTGTGTTCTTCTGGGTTTGCCCAGCCACTTGATTATTTCATGGGAGGGCTCTTTATCTGGAGTGAGATAGAATATGGGCCCTTGCTCTCTTGGGCCGATCATCTACTGGCAAGAGAAGAGAAATAGAGCAGAGTTAAGCACAGAGAGCCCAGTGGTGTCCCTCTCCTGTCTGCCCCGGGCTTTGGGAGTGTGTTGCACGTATGTCACTCTTCCAATCAGTACTGGGAAAAATGAAAAAGGACCAACACCATTTGGAAAAAGGAAGACATTCATTTCGGCCAGTGGTAGTAGATGGTTTATCATGTGTAGGGAGAAAGGAAGAACCTACCACTGTTTAAAGGCCTCTCACCGGTTCAGAAATAACTTATGAAAGGAAATCAAGTCACCCTGAGTGAAAATTGCTATTTAATGGCTAGTTTAAGAGACTCAAATTACATTTTAGAAAGAGCTTAAGTCTGTTTGGTGACTCTCAGTAATTTAAAGAGCCAATCATTATTGATAAGAATCTGTGTGGCTGTCACTTATACTGCAATGATGAGCAAGAGAATGCTAAGCTGGTAGTGATGGAGACTAAAACTAATATGAATTTTAAAGTCTCTGGTCCTTCCCCCCTCATTAAGGCCTAGATCCAGCTGGACCTAACTTTGAATATGCAGAAGCTCCTAGTCGCCTTTCTCCTGATGATGCGGATTTTGTAGACGTCTTGCACACATTCACCAGAGGGTCACCTGGCCGAAGTATTGGAATCCAGAAACCAGTAGGGCATGTTGACATCTATCCTAATGGAGGCACTTTTCAGCCGGGATGCAACATTGGGGAAGCTATTCGCGTGATTGCAGAGAAAGGCCTTGGAGGTAAGTATGATTTAGAAGTTAATTAAACGTAAGTTGTGTTCTTAACTCTTAGTGACCCAATGTCCTACCATTCTCCACAAGTATGTAGTTTTAATATAGACATTTAGCCAAGATATGTTTCTGAAGAAGTCTGTCGTATTCAGCATGACCACCTTAGAGGTTAGTATTTCCTGTGGTCAGTCAGACATTTTACCTTTTATGTCTTATGATTTAGACTATACTGAGTACTGCACTTGGCAGTGACAAAAGACAAGCAAGGTGAGACACAGACAAGAAAACTCCATTGCTTTTGATAATGGAAGCATCAAATGTTATCTGGACACATGTTTTTATACTTTGAATACAGTTGCAAAGCCAATAGAGCTATTTTGAATTTTACTGAAAGCAAAGGACGTATTCATTAGTCCACATTTCTTTTATCGGCCTTTTAAAGAGATGCACAAATCAGAAACACATCACCATTTTCTAACAATAACTATTCCAAAAATTTAAGAAGAAAATATAATTTAACATAGCTTAACATTTACTTTAATAATCATGCTAGCTTGTATTAGATTTATTATTTGCTTTAATGGAACTTTGCATACTTTGTGGACAATGGGACATACCTGTAGATAATATGCTCAAGACTTTTGCACATGTTATAAAACTTACAGTATAATGTTATAATACTATTTTCAATAATTATAAAAGTTTATGATAAGAGATACACTCTTATGACAATGGTGATTTCTATGATTCATTTAATATAAAAATTCTTAGTAGTGACAAAACGCTTGAATTATACATAGTATCTATAAGATACTTTTCGTTTAATAATTATGCTCTTTATGATGTTGTTTCTATAAGCATCTGGAAGTATTTTATGCTTTCAATATAAGAGAAGGATGTGATAAACTGGGGGAAATCAACTTCTATCTTATATGTCTCTTATTATAACTTCCTAAATACACTCACAAATATAAAGCCAAAGTCCCCTATAGATTTGCAACTTGTACATTCTTGGAGGTAGGTGAGAAGCTGCTGCCAAGAGTACCTCCTTAAATAGGACATACAATCAAGGACTAGATCCTGAGGTCATTTTATTCTAACACCTATTCTAAGGGTTTAGAGGTCTAAACTCTTTTAGACCTGCAAAATGAGACACGCATTGTGGGTTTTCACAGAGTTGAAATTTTCTTTGTGTCTCTTTCCCCCCAGATGTGGACCAGCTCGTGAAGTGCTCCCATGAGCGCTCCATTCATCTCTTCATTGACTCCCTGTTGAATGAAGAAAATCCCAGTAAAGCCTACCGGTGCGGTTCAAAGGAAGCCTTTGAGAAAGGGCTCTGCCTGAGTTGCAGAAAGAACCGTTGCAACAACTTGGGCTATGAGATCAATAAGGTCAGAGCCAAAAGAAGCAGCAAAATGTACCTGAAGACCCGTTCTCAGATGCCCTATAAAGGTAAGCTGGAGACTACTGTAAACAGGAAAATCAGTGTGACCCAATGTTTTATCGTGTTCATTACATCACATGTACTGATTCTGTCTATTGCAATAGAGATAATGAAATGTTACTGAATCATGAGCACTTATTTATGTTTGTTGGTAAGAGGGGTTGCACGGATCCACTTTACCGCAGCTCCAAATTCCTGTCGCCAGAAATGCCCAGTACACAACCTGCACTAACTACCCAGTGCAGCTGCCCTGCTGGCCACCGTCCTCTGTAATTGTGACCACTGGCACGGGCCAGCCATTAACACCAGGCTCAGAGCTAATTTGAAACAATCCATCCAGAGTCAGCAAACTATGGCCTACGGGCCACATCCAGCCCAACACCTGCTTTTGTAAATAAAGTTTTATTAGAATAAAGTCACATGCATTCCTTTCTGTACTGACTAAGGCTGCTTTCCTGCCACCACAGCAGAGTTGAGGAGCTGGGACAGGGACTGTACGTATGGCCCACAAAGCCTTAAATATTTACTATCTGACCCTTTACAGAAAAAGTTTGCCAACCCCTAAAGTTTGCTTTAAGTGAAGGCAAGAACCACCTGTATTTTAAAATACAACTTTTCCTGGAAGGGTAGACTATACCAAACCTCCTAAGATATTTCCATTTTGTCATGAGTTTGTTCACAGTTGAATTTCAAATGTGGCAGCTTGTTTAGAGCAAGACCTGCAGGAGACAGGAGGGGAGATAATCAGATAAACCTGGCGAGAGGTGCGAGTCTGAGGGAAGGGATGATATTGAAGAAGAGTTCCCCAAGGAAAATGCATCTGACAGAGGCACCCATTTGTAAGGTGATTTGTGAAACTCTGTAGAGGTGCATTTGGTGGCCCAGAGATTTGGAGCACCTGTAATTCGAGGAAACCTTTTAAGCAATGGGGAAATCCTTAGTTTCCCTGATTCTTCAGATTGCAGAAGTGAGTGTGAGGTATAGAGGAGAATGTAATCTTCTGAAGATGCGGACAGGTCTCGTTCAGCTCCAGGCGTTCTGTGCACTGCACCAGTGTCTCCGGGGCACTTCTGCTCTGGTCTGTGGTGATGCCTGCAAGAGTTCCATTTAGCCCCGAACTCTATTTCTCTTCTCCCTTTAGTAACCGTGTCTTAAGTCTGCTGCCTTTCCTAGCCCCTTATCTTCTCCCCCATCCCATCTACTCAGAGTTGTTGTTTCTTTGTAGAGATGGGAGAGCAGGGAGGAGATGTTTAAGTTCAAGTACCTGATTCCAGAAGCTGTCCCTAATACAGAAGTTTAGGAACTGTCAGTCTTTCCGGCCTCACTGATGATTCAATGAAACACGTTTTATTGTGAGCCTGCTATACACCTACTCTGTGCTAGATGATGGGGGAACAGAGTGTGACCCTGAACCCAGGGTCCTCTGCCCTGAAGAAGCTCACACACAGGATAGGGAGGTCAGACATACCCATGAAACATGAAGAAACGTAGTCACATACAGTGACACAGTAACAAATACCGAATATGCTTGGTACAGATGCTAAGGGACAAGATGGCCAAGGAAGGGGCGGAATTAATAGACAAAGCATCATGGGTTTTTTGGCCTCTTGATTTGATCTCCCTAGTACCTAATCAAAGACGACTATTTTCTAAGGCTGTTTGGCAATGCAGACAGACCCGGATTCTTCCTATCCACTTTAACCACACTTTTCTGAAAGGAAATAGCATTCCAGGTCTGAATTTTCTAGTAGCAAACACTGTACTGACATGAAGAAATCTTTTTAAGCCACCCTCATAGTCGTGTGTGTGAGCACGTCCTGCTTGATCGCTAGTGAGATACCGTCTGTGGTTCTGAATTGCCTGCTTTTGTGGGGCTGTGATGTTTCCATACAAACTGATCAGTTCTTGTTCTGATTTTCTCCCTGTAGTCTTCCATTACCAAGTAAAGATACATTTTGCTGGGGCTGAGAGTGAGATACAGACCAACCAGGCCTTTGAGATCTCACTGTACGGCACGGTGGCGGAGAGTGAAAACATCCCTTTCACCTTGTGAGTAGCCACGGGACATGACCTGCAGCATTTGGGTTTGTGATGGCACTGCGAGCTGCCACCACCATTGGCTTGTGGGACAGAAGAGGAGTAGGACACCTAGAAAAGAAATATGTAATAGAGTTTTTAAAAAAGCTATTTGGCAAAAGATGTTCATGACATTGGGACATAGAATGCCATAAATTAGAAACAAAGTTTAAGTGTCCAGCATTGAGGCCATGGTTAAGGGAATTGTGGTTTAACAAATCAATAAAATCAATCTAGCCTGTAAAAACTGTAGTTATACAAAGCTAGGTAAAAAGTGACAAGAAGTAGAAGGTAAAATCTGAAGTGAACAAAGAAAGAATAGAGAATTGTATGTACACTATGATTGTTACAAAGTACGTATATGTTCACATATCAGGGTCAACTGAAAGGGAATATATGAAAATAATGTCTCTGAAAACTGACTAACTTTTTTCTCTTCAGAATTGTACTAAATAGTTCATATTGTTAGGATAAAAGTTGGAATTGATGAAAGGGTTGGAGATATCTTTTGAAATACACTAAATGCCACGGATAATTTTCTTATTTTGTTGGACATTTTGTGCATTTTTAAAATATTCCCCAAACAATGAAGCTATTTACTTCTCAGGAGGAAGAAAAGTGGGGAACACCCCGATTTCCAGAACTAACCAAGTATGTTGATTTTTGTATTCAGGCCTGAAGTTTCCACAAATAAGACATACTCCTTCCTAATTTACACGGAAGTAGACATTGGAGAACTGCTGATGTTGAAACTCAAATGGAATAGCGACTCGTACTTCAGCTGGTCCGACTGGTGGAGCAGCCCCGGCTTTGTTATTGAGAAGATCAGAGTAAAAGCGGGAGAGACTCAAAAGAAGTAATTACGTTCATTTTTTTCCATTCCCTTCAGACTCACTCTAATGTCATTACTAGAGATAGTATTTCTGGAGCCATCAACGTTCAGGTGAAACCTTAGTAAGCTTTGTCTTTAAAACTGTATCAGCTAGATGATTACACCTATAATTTTTTTGGTGGGGAGGATGTGCTTTTATTATCACACTAAGGAAGTAATAGTGTTTCTGCATTTCCTGGAAAGACAACATACACCCTGTGTCGGACACAGTTAGAGTGAGAACTGAGATTAGAATCTCAGCTTCTCACTTCACACAGTTTCTTGCAGGCACAAAACAGTGATAGAAAGAATCTTGGAGATGTTGCTTTGACATTCAAAGAGTAAAACCAACCCCTTCAAGAAGGATGAGGTTCCAAGAGAATCTGATCCTGTCTTCCGGGTCCCACCCCACATATATCTATAAAATGAAGTGCATAGAGAGGATTTAAAACTTTCATACTAAATATAAAAAAAAAAAAAAAAAAAGAAGAGGTTGTGGTTGGAGAAGCAGAGCATTTGTTTCTCTAGCAGGTCCAGTGGGAGGCTGGTTTGTGAATTCCCTAACGCAGATACTAAGAGGTGGTGACGTGAGTCTTGCATCATCTTTTGGTGAAAGCCTTGCGATTTTAAGGCTGCTTGAGGATGTTTGTATGCCTGTCTACACTGATTAACCAGTTTTATTACTGCACAGTGGGTTAGGCCCTCAAAGAACCCTCTGATTCAGGTGTTCAAAGATCCCACTGACCAGAGTGGCCTGAGTGTAAAGAGTTAATCACTGGGAATATCAAAACAATTAATCAGACTGATCATGTAGGATTTAAACAGCCCTGAGCGAACCAGACATTTTTGAACAGTCCTCTTTATTGTCCCACATGGTGTGTTCACATCCATTTTCTTCTACAGGGTGATCTTCTGTTCCAGGGAGAAAGTGTCTCGTCTGCAGAAAGGAAAAGCATCTGTGGTATTTGTGAAATGCCATGACAAGTCTCTGAACAAAAAGTCTGGCTGGTGAGCATCATGGGGGAAGCCCTGCGGGTACCCCGAGCTTGCCGCTGTGGGGCGCTGCTGCTCGCCGCGCTCTCCAGCCCAGACCCGCAGGCCTGCACTGATTCTCGTGGTCAGAACCTTCTGGGGACTTGCTTAGCCCTTCCGTATACACATCAGGCTGGTCCATTTGCTTTGGACAGCACTTTCTCTTTTTTTCTCTCTCTTTCTGTTTTTCCTGCCGTCTCTGACCTTCATCTCAGGTATACTTTTTAGATTTTACTTCACTTCTTGAACGACCACAAATTTCTCCCTTGGGCGTTTTCCTGGACTGTGTCCCTGCGGCCTTTACGACCCTCTGTACAGAGCATAGGGCGGCGCAAGTTAATAGTCATGTGACTATGGTTGCAGCTCCTCCCAGGACGTAACCAGGGGAGCAAAACATGAGCTGCAGCCACGTAGGCCTTCTCGGTTCTCCAAAGGGGCAGCCACAGAGCAGCCGTCTTAAAACCCCAAAGGTGGGGCGCGAATGGAGTTCGAGTACAGGAGAAGGTTCTTTTTTCCATCTCAAAACAACTTCCTGGCTCTTTCCTACCTGACCTTTAAGGCTAATCCACGTGGCAGCTGGCAGCTGAATCTTTCCAGAACGTCAGTAAGAAGGGGAGACTAAGCATGTGACCTCCCCATCCCTTCCTGAGTTCTTGCGCTGCGCCACCTTCATTCCTGCACTGCTTCCCGTGCCAGATACCAAGTGCTAGTGGGAGCCGCTCACAAAGAGGGCAAAGCTTAGATCACGTCCTACAAGCCAGTGACGCAAGGAGCAGTGGGAAAGGCCCGTTACAATGTCATCTGGAAATAGAGAAAGCAATTGCTTTTGGTTTGTCTTCTCCGAATTACATTTATAGACAAAACAACAGAATAAGAAATTGCCTGATCAGAAAAAGTATATTAAAGGCCCTACGTAGAATATCTCTTATTATTTTTAATTTCTGTTTTGTAATGTAATTTATCCATGGATAATCATGGATTGTGGATAGATTAGGAAAAAGGCAAAAAGAAAGTAAAATCACTGTGACTCTTATCACACAGGGACACCCCCAAATTAACGTTTTACTGTACAGGCATACCTCGTTTTATTGTGCTTTGCTTCATCGCACTTCGCAGATATTGAGTTTTACAAATTGACGATTTGTGACCACCTGCATTGAGCAAATCTATTGGAGCCATTTTTCCAACAGGCTCAGATGATGATTAATATTTTTTAGCAATAAAGTATTTATATATTAAGGGTTTTTTTTGTTTGTTTTAGACATAATGGTATCGCACATTTAATAGTCCACCTTTTAGTGTAAACTTTTATATGTCCTGGGAAACCGAAAAATTCGTGTGACTCACTTTAATGCTGTACTGACTTTGTTGCAGTGGTCTGGAACTGAAACTGCATTATCTCTGAGATATGCCTGTACAGGTAGCCCTCGTATAGCACGGCACTTCTGCAACACGGTTTTGCTCTAACACGATTTCGGTCTAACATGGTTCGAGATGGGGAAAACCCTCGTACAACATGGCACCCTAGAACATGATTTCACTCTAACACGGTTTGAGAATTAGAGAAATCCCCGAACAACATGGAACGTAATAAAAGCTTAGTAGTGATGACGAAGAAAACATTATTTAATACATATTAATGTTACACTTTTGGTGGAAATTGCTTTAATAAAGATATTTCTCTTAATTATAAAAATATAATAGTATGCTTTTTAAATTTTTGGAAACTAACCCCCTTTTTTGTACTAGTTCTTTGTTTAGTATAACACGGATTCACATAACACGGCATTTTTTAGAAACTCAACAACCGTGTTATATGGGGGTGACCTGTGTATCCTTTCAGACTTTATGCAGATATAATATTTATATATTTCTACAATTTTTTACAATAATGGAATTATGGCACATATACTTTGGCAAGATGAAGCCATCTGGATTAAAAACATTAATGTAAGACATTCAAGATAAACTTGAAATGGAGAATAGTTACTGGGATTGACCAGGCAGAATAACTGAATTCTTATCTAAGTGGAAACTGTTCTAGTAAGGGTTCATTGCTTTGTTTTTTCTCGTTACAAATTTGAGGCAGTTTCACATGTGCTTTAACTCTTAGAAAGGGACTCCTCTATGAAGATTTATACATGAATTTATGTCACATACAAACATACACAAACACACATGTATGCATGTATTCTCCCCAAACCATACACAACTTTAAAGCTGTATGTGAATGTAAAAACAAAACCCCTCAAACTTAGGAAATACCTCAAGCTGTTTATGAGGTGTTTCTGGCCATATTATTTACATAAATTGCAAGAATTTATCTCAGAAAGTCTAATGATACATTTCTTGTCTGATTATAAGATTACTGAGACAACAGACACTTAGTTTTTTTTTTTTTAATGCACCTGAACTTTACCTAGGAGGTAATTATGAATCAGACTAACGACCTTCTGCAGTTTCTCTCCTCTGTGACTAAATTGACAAGTTTGTGTTTCTCTCATCGTGGAAGTCTCATATCAGGGGTGAAAACAAGAAAAAAACTAAGCATTTCATTTGGCAAGTTTAGAAGGAAGAACTCTACCTGAATTTTGAAACCATTTGGTTCAGTCCTCTCAAATGATACTCCTTCTGGGGACATGGTTAAGTAGATGTTAGACTGTCTTTCATTTCTATGAGCCTGCTTCTTTCTCTGATCCATTATCCACATCTCCCCAGGGTTTATTCTCACAACCTTTGTTCTGAACTTCCAGTTGAATTATTTTCATCCTGAAGGAGTGTGTGGGGAGGGAAGGGAGTTGTAAAACATTAAGCAGATGATAAATCGCTCTTATTCCTCTTTTTTGTTTTTCCCCTCAGAAACTGGGCAAATCTACAGAAAGAAGAAAAGCAAATGAATTCTGTGAAGAATGAAGTAACTTTTACAAAAGCTGCCCCGTGCTTTGGGTAGTTAAAAGTGAATTTTCCTGAGTATTAATCCCAGCTATATCTTTGTTAGTTATTTTAAGAGACAGTCTCAAATACTAAAAAGCGGCTAACTTAATTTGAGGAGTACAGTGGCCAAAGAGCACACCTTCCAACATTAAAAGACAGCAGATATGAAAAGCACTGCATTTTGTCCATTGAGAAAGAAATAAGAATTGTCTGAG
Source organism: Rhinolophus ferrumequinum (assembly GCF_004115265.2). Taxonomy (NCBI): domain Eukaryota; kingdom Metazoa; phylum Chordata; class Mammalia; order Chiroptera; family Rhinolophidae; genus Rhinolophus; species Rhinolophus ferrumequinum. The sequence continues at coordinate 52,089,650 of NC_046301.1, forward strand.
CTCATGATAAAACAATAAAGCTTCTTTATGTAGTGAGTTTAGACATAGCCTAAATTGATTGGCACCTCACATTTTAATTGGAATTCTGCATTTCCTGGATGGACACATTCTCAAAGTTTCCTCCAAGTCTGAATATAAAAAATGATTTTTCTTGTGGCATGAGTCTGACCCATTTCCTTATTAGTTAAAACACCTGCCTTTTTGGGAACGGTTTTCCTTTTGCCATTGGATGTAGCCCAAGAGTTAACTAGGAGCTAGTGACTTGGAGAGAACGATGGAGAATGGAGTTGAACTGAATCTGACACACTCCCTTGGTTGGTTGCATCATAACGAAGTTACAAATTAAAGGAGATATAAAATTTAAATCGATTACGTCTTAATAGGCTTTACAATTTATTGCTTAATCTCTTCCTTCCTTTTCTTGCTTTGTCTCAAGGTTATATTTTAACAACGTTCCCTGGGTAGATGTTTAAAACGAGCCTATTATCCTCAGCTGACACATAATTTTAACTACGGAGAAAGAAAAATGATATTATAATTTTATCAGGTTTTCAAAACTGTATTCAGCAATTTGAAGTCATTTAATACCCAATGGTTATTCAATTTTAGGCTCATCTCAGTTATGCTTCCGTCATACTTCAAGCATGTCTCTTTCTTCCCTGGTTTTGATGAGAAAATATGTGTTTAAAGTGAAATTTTGCCTCATGCAAACTCCTACAAATTTTAGACAAGGACTGTTTTTACTAAGTAAAGATATGGAAAAGTTACTGGGATACATTCATAAACAGTGCTTAAAACCATTGTGGGTGATTAAAACAATCCTCAGTTGCCATGGCCACAGGAAATGTCATGAGATTTGTTGTTTTAACAACTAGTCAGGAGTAAGTGAGCAATTATTTATAAACTAGATCTCGTATTTTCAGAATGCTTTTCTATATATTAATATAAAATGATAAAGAAGTCAAGTATCTCAGAGGCTATTGCTGGGAACCCAAACTGTGAACAGGTGTGGGTATCTGAATACGTACTCACAGATGAAGCCCGCATGTACGTGTATTATTCAGTGTGGCTTGGAAGGTGAGCGCTCAAGAGATTGGAATGTGGAATAGGAATAGTTCCCGTGATGCCAGAACTTCAGCCCTTCATCTGAGAAATAAGGTTGTTCCTATACAGAGTAGGTAGGACACATGTGACTGATGTCAGCCAGCTTGGCATGAATTCTCTCTAAAAATAAAATGTTGTGTGGTTAGTGGTTGGCATCCCCTGTTCTTGCTAATTCATTAACTTTCTGGATTTGGGTGTGGAACAAGGGTGCATACTTAAGAAAATATGAATCAAATCAGTGTATGGCCCTGGGAACTCTGGCTTCTACAGACTTCACTATATATATCAACAATGCTGTGGCTTTAAGTGTTATTTATTAGCTGTAAATATATGTGTGTATGCATAAAGGCGGGGTTGTACATATTGGAAGGGTCATTGTGGCTATCTGCATTTATAGATGTGTGGTGCTGACTTTGTACATGTCTCTATCAGTGACATTCTCACTGAGTCAACTTACTCTGATGAAGTAATACAATAAAATGGGCTTAAAAAATGAACTTACTTAACTATGTGAAGTTTTAATAAAATTGACAAAATTTTATTACAACACTAAGTCATTTTGTATCATTTTAGTCCCCTAAAATTGAAATTTATTCTTAGAGCAGATTCATTCAGGAAATTTTTATGACTGACCATTATACTTAGTAAAAAAACAAAACGAACAAACAAAATCTCCACAATATATCATATATATATGCCTATCTATATCTATATCTATATAGCTTTTTTGTATTTATATAGTTATTTATATTTGTACATGGCCTTCCTTAGCAGTCCTTTAAACTAACTAGAGGAAAATGATAGAATTTTTCGTAAATGAAATATGCAAGACTTTCCTTGCCTGCAGGATACTTATTCACAAGTAAAAACTTAGATGAATATAAAAATATCTTTGAGCATTTTCGGAAATACATTGTCTCTTTTTCTGAGGTCTAAACGTTAGCTACAAAGAGAGTGGCGTTTGTGCAATAAAATGAACTATTTGGGATGCGATGGTGCATTTTTCAGAACTTTGCTTTGGGTTGTCTTGATAGGGAAAAACAACATACAGATGATCCATGCAACTGACTAGGGAGTGTTCTTAGTACAATCAGGAAAAATATAGTTCAGAAAACAACTGTTTCAGTGACCACTGACCCAACACTTCATTGTCAGTTAGGCATAAGATCTCCTAAAGCTGCAGTCCCCTGACAGGAAGAGACCCGCCAGTTCACACTTTGCTCACTGCCCATCAATGCTTGTTGATATCATCAAAAAGACAGACAATACCAGGAGTTGGCAAGGATGTGGAGAAGCATGAACCTGCATACATTGCTGATGACATTATTCATCACAGCCCCAAGGTGGAAGCAACCTAAATGTCCATACACTGGTGAAGAGATAAACACAATGTCCACACACAGGAATATTTGGCAATTAAAAGAACACACTGATGATAGATGCTACATGGATGTACTTTGAAAACCTTTTGCTATATGAAAGGACCAGATGCAAAAGACTACATAATGTATGAAATTTCCAGAAAAGGCAAATTTATAATGACAAGAAGTAGATTTAGTGACTGCCTGGGGATGGGAATTGGAAGAACAATGAACTACAAAAGGATATAAGGGATCTTTTAGGGCTGGTGGAAATTAGATTGTGGTTATGATCGTACAACTCAGTAATTTACTAAAAAGCATTGAACTTACAATAGGTGAATTTTATGGCATGTAAATTTTGCCTCAATAAAGGTCTTAAAAATTTGTACACCTGGAACTGTGGGGATAGACATGACCACATGCTGCATATATGACCTATGAAAACTATACTTTGGGGATACCCCTCTCTGGCTCCTACAGGGGGAACCTCTGCAGTGTTCATCCACCATCCTCTAACACTAGCCTTGAATATCCCAGGGGCCCAGCATTTGGCAGTTTGTCATAAGTGAATGCTGTCAGTAATCTTGTTCTATTTAAAATGTCTTATTTTAGCCTGAATTCAGTTAGACTACAGGCCCATTTGTGATACACTTCTCTTACTAAAGAAATGCTATTGTCTAAACAATTGTCCTCTGTAATGAATCTGATTGGGAATTTTCTATAATTAGAATGTCATCGGTAACCATTTTTAGAAGTAGCAGTATTATTAGATATCACCTAATACAGCACCTTCATTTTTTAGCTGATATGTTAAGCTCAGAGAGGTTAAGTGACTTGACTGACGTTATACTGCTAGTTGGTAACACATAAAACTAGAACTGACTTTTACTGATTAATAACTCAGCCTATCTACCTTCATTTACATCATCTTATCTCCAAAATACATTATAAACTATGGGCTTAATAATGAGCTTGCTTCACACCCAAACATAGCACAACAAATGTATCATTAGAAGGTGCATTGCGTGCCTTGGGATTCTAATAGGATAAGTGAATTTGCATTAAAACCATCACACATCTGTGTGACTAGTGACACAGTATGTGTGTGGTGGTAAGCCTCGCCACTGAGGGCACTCTGTACCACGGACACCAACTAGTTCACCACACCTCAAATTTTTTGTTTGTTATCGCAGTGTTCCAGACAGAGGAACTATGTGTCTACCGACCAAACATACATGTAGAAAAATTTGAATAGTGTAGGAATCAACCACCAAGTTGGTCCCAAAGATCCTCGCTTCCTGGTATTTACATCCTTGGGCAGTTCTCTCCCACACGGATCCCTGTGACCAGTACCATACAGCAGAAGTGATGGCATGGCACTTCCAAAATTAGGTTATAACAGGACCGTGACTTCCATTTTGGTTATTCTCTTGTTCTTTCTCTCTCTGTCTCTCTCTGTCTCTGTCTCTGTCTCTCTGTCTCTCTGTCTCTGTCTCTGTCTCTCTCTCTCTCTCTTTCTCTTTCTCCCCTCACTCTGGGGGAAGCCATACTATGAGTGATACTATGGAGAGGCCCATGTAGTGAAGTACTGACACCTCCCATCAACAGCCACACGGGTACACTCGGAAGTGGTTCCACCAGACCCAGGCAAGCTTCACGGACAAAAGCCCCAGCCAATAGCTTGAATGCAACTTCATGAGAGACCCAGCAAAACACTCCCAAATCCTACCAACAAAAACTGTGAAATAATAAATGCTTATTGTTTTAAGCTGCTAAATTTTAGAGTAATTTGTTATACAACAATAAATGACTAATACACTTAGTTTACCTGATAGATGAGCCTCTAACAGTTTTTTTTTTTGTTTTGTACAAATTGAACGTTTAGGCAACCATATTTCAAAAGAACCAGGGAAGGTTACATTTTGAAGGAACCCTCTTTTCCCCCTCTCTTGCCTTTCTTTGGTAAGGCAAAAGATAATGTATAATGAGCTCTTTGGTTTTTGTTTTTCTTGTCTTTCTTTCCTTTGTTTTTTGTTTTTGTTTACTAAATAATATACTTCTTCCATACAATAGGATCATATATAAAGAGTAATATCCAATGAGATTTTGGGCCTAAGAATAGCCAACTAACTTACCAACTAAATTCCTTCCTTCTTTCCCACAGCATTGCTATCCAGAAAACTGGGTTTCACACACAAAATCTTGAGATTCCTGTGGCTTAGAAAGTTTTTGTGTTTGAGTTAGCTGTATTCCCCTGACATTACCAGTCTTTATTAACTTTATTATCAGTAGCATCACTACCAGTATGTGGTCTCCCTTTTATTATTATTCTCTTCAATTTAGGGATTGGGAGCTTTCTGAAGGGAACCAGCCCTTGTTGCGATCTCTCCAAGTAAATCAAGGTGAAGGGACAAAACAGCCAGTCAGCATTTGCCTCACAGTCGCTGACCATGCTTATTGAATATCTTCTCAGACTCCAGGCTCTACGCTGCATATGGTGAATATTCTGTCTCACTGAGGGCCTGGTTGCCCCAAAGATAGGGGACAACCTAGAGGAAAGTTGAGCGGGCCTCAGGCTCTCAGCTATCTAGAAACCTGGAAGATGTGGGATATAAAAGGAAGGAGTGAGAAGAGATGAACTTAAAAATTGGTGAGCTGGCTAGTGGGTTTTCCCCCTGTCTATCATGTGCTTGTCCGTGACTCTCCATAGCTTTGGCTGCTGTACAGCTAAACAAATCACAGCCTATTTCCTGTTGCTAAGCCTGGGAGGGGTTACTGACTCTTGCCCCAATTTCTAGACCAGGGATTTCCTCCTGGGACTCAGATTAGTTAACTGTTGGTTTGATTTCCCAGCCCACATTTTCTTCATTTCAAGTGTTATGGGCTGTATATTTTGTTTTACTAAACTAAAATAAGTATGGTTTTATAAAATCTGTAATGACCTCTTAAGATATTTAGAGATGGTTAGTTATTAATGTTATAGAAATAGCCTATCTTCTGTTCATTAGGGAAAGGCTTTTGGAAAACAGAATTATTATAACTGAATGACACCATCCAATAAGGTATACTTATCAGCTGCTTCTGGGATAACCCAAGCCTTCAACCCACCCGATTAACATTCAAACCGTGCCCACTGAATTTCAGAAATGCAATATCTGTGCCAGATTGTTCTCATTTCCACTCTACAAACCACTGCAGCTGCTTTGGGATCTAAACTCATTCTGGTCTAGGATACTGGAATTCAGTCAAACCTTGTAATACATCTCCAAATCAGCATTTCAACAGAAAACACAGCATTTCTCAATCTTTTCACCAGAGGATGTGTAGTAATAAGCTTTTAAGTAGAAAACTGCCCACCATGGGTGTACTTAGAGATAAAAGTTATCTTCAAAAAGAGTTGTCTCTGGAAAGTCTTCACACACGGGAAGACCTGGGCTTCAAACCACTTAATTCAACTATGTTTCCTGAAGCAAGTTCCTCAGTAGTGGCCAGTGTTTTCCCACAAATTCAGGCCTTCAGATTCCAAATTCTATCTGATCCCCCTCATTGCCATTGAGGAAGTATAAGCGCTGGTCATGATTTCAGGTGGTGGTGATGTCCGTGTGTGGAGCAGGGGAAGGGATTCTAGGCATTCAGGTGCTGTGTGTGGAGCTGGCTAGGGCTCCTGGAAGTGGCACCCCAGGTGCATCAAAGTCATCTTGCTAAAAGTTAGGGCACATCCAGAGGGTTTAGGTGAAAAACAGGAGCTAAGGTTTGAAGATAAACTAGAACGACATGTTGGATTTAGGAACATCGAAAAAAATCATTATAAGTCTCGTGCGGGGCGGCCTGTGGAGTCTCTGCTCCCGCTCCCCACACAAGAACGCAGGACATGGTGAGGCCAAAAAGGAACACCCACGGAGCCATAGGTAGGGGAGTCACACCACTATACTCTCTCTGGCAGCTGGGTTGAAGACACAGGAACCAGGAGCAACACAATTCTCAACCTTCACTGCGCCGCTTGCAGGCTCAGCCACCACCTTCTTGCTAGCTCTCCTTTTTCTGCTAGCCTAGCCACGGCAGTTATATTAGTGCCCAATGGCTCACTGGTTACAGCTGACGGCCAACTAGTCACAGCTAATGGCCATCCAATCACAGTTGATGGCCATTTACTACCTGAGCCAGCACCTTTCTATGTGAGGCTGAGAGCCTGGAAACTGCTTTTTGGGGCTCTGTCCCCACAACAAGATAGATATATTCTAAGCACTTCTCCCTACACTATGCTGCTTCCCTTCCATAAATGTATATAAAGGAAATAAAATAGATGAAATTGTATTTATTTCTTCTTCTTTCCATTTCAGTTAGAGGCAATCATTTATGATCCCAAATGTCTGACTATCGACACGCCCAAACTCTTAATGCGTGAAGTTAGTTTCCTTGTCGCATTCCTTTGGGCCCTTTTTCAAATTAGGTGAGATCTAATGCCAAGACCTCTAGATTGGAGTGGTCAACAGTCAGACAATTCCTAAGCTTCTTTCCATGAGAAAATAAAGCTGCTAAAAAACACTAGATAATAAACAAACATCATTTCTGAAAAACATATCCTGATGTCTGTTTATGAAGAGTAATTTTCAAGCTCTCATGTCGCCAGTGTTTCAGTGGTCAATTTGATTTTTTTTTTTTAATCTGGCTTTGGCTGGCAGTATGACTCTACCACCTTTCTGATTAGAGGATTTTAATCTCAATCAAGAGTCAGATGGTTAATATGATAAATCCAGTAGAAGTACATGGTAGAAGAAAAGAAATGGAGGAAAAGAGGAAGGTAAGAAGTTAGTTTGTAGATATCACTTCTATTCTCAGTTGAGAACCTCCTTGCCACTTGACCTTTGGATTTCACATTGTTGGTATTTTTGTTCTACTACGTCACTTACTTAGTCTTTGATATCAAATGTGGCCTAAGTAACTCACTTTCGTCTGTTAGAAGCATAATGGAGTAAAGAATGTGGACTTTGGCAAGAGACACACCTGGATTTGAATTGAGTGCCTGTCATTTACTACTTGTATAACTTTAGGCAATTACTTAGTCCCTGTCTCGGTTTCCTAATCCATGATATCAGGATTCAGAGACAGTCATCTTGAAAGGCCATTGTGAATCATGAACATCTTATTCAAGAGGATTGAAATTTGTTTACTAGAGATTCATTAATAATTCTCAAAGCATGGACTTTACTACAAAGACAGTATCTGCAGACTTCCACTTTCAAATAAGATGGAGTAATAGATAATAGAGAATGAAACAAAGGAGAAAACCAGACAAATACATAAAACAATAGTGTTCGCCTCAATGAACAAATGATGTAAACCCTACAATTCCTATAATTATCCCAGGTGAATATATGGGGAGAGTTTCAAGGCTGCATTGCATGAGAAGGGACCCAGCTGGAGCCTAGCATTCTGAGTTTGGAAAACAGAATCTAGGGAGCAGCTAGAACTTTCTGGAAAGAGTAGGGTAGGAGGGAGAGTGTGGGGACAGAGCCCCAAAAAGCAGTTTCCAGGCTCTCGGCCTCACATAGAAAGGTGCTGGCTCAGGTAGTAAATGGCCATCGACTGTGATCAAATGGCCATCAGCTGTGGCTAGTTGGCTGTCAGCTGTAACCAGTGAGCAATTGGCCACTAATATAACTGCCGTAGCTAGGCTAGCAGGAAAAAAGGGGGAGCTAGGAAGAAGATGGTGGCTGAGTCTGCAAGCAGCACAGTGAGGGTTGAGAATTGTGTTGCTCCTGGTTCCTGTGTCTCCAACTCAGCCGCCAGTGAGAGTATAGTGGTATGACTCCCCTACCTATGGCTCCGTGGGTGTTCCTTTTTGGCCTCACCGTGTCCTGCGTTTTTATGTGAGGAGTGGGACCAGAGACCCCGCCGGACGCCCTGCACGACACTTGGCGTAGTCGGCAGGATCCCCTGCACTACAGAGAGACAAAAAAAAGGGAGCTTTGGAGTTCTGCTGATGGTTTCCCTGGAATCTTCAATTGAGTTCTTGTGTGTGTGTGTGTGTGTGTGTGTGTGTGTGTGTGAGAGAGAGAGAGAGAGAGAGAGAGAGAGAGAGAATGAACTACCAGAAGTTCAGGAAAGACTCATCTAAAAGGAATAGACAAAATAGTATCTTATAACTCACATAGGAATAAAATATTGCCTGTCTCCAACTCACAGACTAGAAAGTCTCATAGTTAATGGCTTATCAAGTAGAATGCACAAAAGGTTTTGCCTCAGTAGTGGAACAATATTAGCTGTAAAATAAATCCTTCACTGGTCCTGCCAACACAGCTTAAAAGCAAGACCCAAAGCGCCCAACCTATTTGAGGAGGCTGACTCTTCAGAGAGGGAATTGCCCCACCTGTGCCTGTTGAGACCACCTTTTGGGTATGCCTCTTGTGGAGCTAATCAGGTGCTATTCTGTTGTGATCAGAAGTCAGCCTCCCGGTGTGTTGTTTGTGGTGCCTCCTAGGAGGGGCTCCTATGCAGGCCAAGTTCAGTTGTTACTTGTGACCTGCCCAGGGCTACCTTGTAGGAGCTACAGAGCTATATGGGGTTGGTTGCTGACTTTGCAGGACCTGGAGGCACATGCAGGTGGCCATGCTGTGAACTGAGCTGGTTGCCACCAGTATTGGGCCTGAGGGAGCTTAGCCAAAGGCCCAGGGCACCCTTAGGCCTGTTGCCATCTGCCAGCTGCCCATAAGGCTCAGCCACTGAAAGAACCTCCTTAGTTTTGCAGGGCTGGCTGGTTAATTTTAATGTGGTCAGGGAAGGCGGCAGGCTCAGCATTTACCTATTCTGTCATCTTCTTTTAGAATCCTATAAGATTTTTTCTTATCATTTAAATGTGTTTAAGATGATATACTTGGGGTGGCCAGATGGCTCAGTTGGTTAGAGCGCGAACCATGAACAATGGGGTTGTTGGTTCGATTCCCACATGGGCCAGTAAGCTGCACCCTCTACAACTACATTGAAGACAACGAGCTGCTGCTGAGCGTCTGGATGGCCCAGTTGGTTAGAGCACGAGCTCTCAACAACAAGGTTGCCGGTTCAATTCCCTCATGGGATGGTGGGCTGCAACTAAAGATTGAAAATGACAAGTGGACTTGAAACTGAGCTGTGCCCTCCACAACTAGACTGAAGAACAATGACTTGGAGCTGATGGGCCCTGGAGAAACACACTGTTCCTCAATTAAAAAAAAAAGGTATACTTAAATCTAACCATATCGATAAAAACATTAACTGTCAATGTTATAAACACCTCCAAATAAAAGGCAGAGTGTAATAACAATACTGAGCCAAGCTAGAACTCTCATACACTACTAGTGGAAATGCAAATAGTGCACTCACTTTGGAAAACAGTTTGGCAGATTCTTTAAAAAGTTAAACGTATATCTACCATATGATTCAGCGTATTTAGTCCTAGATATTTACCAAAGGGAAATGAGAGCGTTGTCCATAGAGACTTGTGCGTGCATGTTCATAGCAGGTCTTTTTTAATAGCTATGAAATGGAAACAACCCACGTAACTATTGACACGTGAATGTATAAACAAATTGTGGATTTGTCTGCATTGATACACTCAACAAAATGCATGAATCTCAACATAATTATGCCATGTGAAAGAAGCCAGAGAAAATAAGAGTACATACAGTATTATTCTCAATAGAATATAGTAAAATTATAAATATATATAAAATTATAGTAATTTCAAATGAATCTATAATGGCAGAAAGGAGATCAGTGATTGCCTGAAGACTGAAGGGCGGGAGGAAAGGAGAGAGGGATTGCAAAGGGACATGAGTAAACATTCGGGGGTTTTGGATATGTTCATTATCTTGATTGTGGTGGTGGTTTCACTATCACAACACTTGTTAAATTGTGTAGTTTAGAAATGTAATCTTATTGTATATGAGTTATACTTCAATGGGCTATCAAAAAACAAAAGAGAAAAAAGGTATATAATATTTACTCATGGATATATTAAATATCAATTTATTTCTTATAGAGATCCCCATACTCCTGGGATCAAAGGGGATCTAAAACTGAAGAGGGGTTTCACAAAAATCCATTTGCTCCAGCAAGAATACCTTGAGAATACCCTCCCCAATACTTGCAGCTTTAATATAATAACCTTAGAGACCATCATGCTTCAGTTCTATTATGCTCACTTTGTTTTCATTGTTCACCAAGGAAGCTCAAGATTCCTAGGTCGTTCATCATCTCCTGACTCTCATCCCCTCATGAATCTGCACAATCCCTAATCTTACTGTCTCCCACCCATCCCCTGCCCCACAAACCCTTCCTCAGTTTCCTCTGGAATTCTTGATTTGTCATTAGCAAAGTCCATTATATACTTAGCCTCTTGGCTGAACACAATCTTTACCTTCTTTCTCTGAGAATTGGCTGTCATTTGAGAATACCTCTTTCCTGTAGCCTTCTCTAATGGTAGATGTTCTCTTTCCTTTTTTAATCACTGGTCTGCAGGTTGGGTAGATATCCTTCTTGGTCCTACTTGCCATTTTTAGACCATTGTCCCTTTCTTTTCTTTCAACTCCCAAGTTGGCTAACGTGCATGTCAACAAACTCATTCTTGTCTGTCTCTCCTTGTTGAATCACACACACATCTCCTCTGCTGACAATCTCACTTTAAATTTGTCACCACCTCATTCAAATGGTCTCTTAGAGCTGCCCAGAAATCCTACGACATTTCCAAACACTCTTTTACTCTCCCAGAAGATTATTTCATCTTAACCTCCAATAACTCCTCACCTCTCCTCACTCTCAGCTGATGGCTTAGCTTCTTATTTCACTGAGAACATAGAAGCAATCATAAAGAGAACTCCTATGTACTCCAGGCCCAAAGCTACCAATCTCCCTGCTGCAAAGTCCATTTACTCTGCGTTCCCTATTCCTATCTAAGGACAATTCCTACACATATTAATTGTGCAAGAGAAGGAACTCCTCTCCTACTCAGACATGGCTCTAAAGTTATCCCTGTTCTCTCCTGCCCTTCAAGTTTCACTTCCCTAATGAATCATCCTGTCAGCATACAAGCATGCTATAATAGTTCCTACTTAAAAACAAAACTCCCCAACTATCATTCTATTTCTTCTTTACAGCAAAATCGCCTGACGTGTCTGTACTCATTGTTCCTACTTCCTCTCTCCATTCTCAAAGTCCAATCAACCTGTCACTTTCACTCTACCATTCTTTCTCTTATTAAGGTTACTCTTGACTACCAGAATGCTAAACCCAATGGTCACTTCTCCTTTCTCTTTTTACTTGACTTCCCAGTGTAATTTGACCCAGCTTGTTGCTCTTTCCTTGAAACATTTTTTATGATGTCCAGAACTCCACTATTTGCTATCCTCCTTTCTGATTACCTACTCCTTTTCAATTTCCTTTATTGGTTCCCGATCATTCTGTTGACCTTTACAAGTATGACTGTCCAGTGCTTAGTCCCCGGCCCTCTCTTCAAGCTGATCCTATTTAGTTCCATGGCTTTAAATACCATGTATGTGATGATGAACCAAAATTTACACTTCCAGCCTGTACCTCTCTTCTAAATTCCAGACCTGGGTACATCCAATTGCCTATTAAATATCTCCACATAGAAATTTTCAGTTGTAAGAAGTTCTAGGGATCTAATAGATAGCACGATGATTATAGTTAATAATACGGTATTGTATACTTGAAAGTTGCTGAGAATGGATCTTAAGCATTCTCACTAAGCCCCCCCCAAACACAAAGAGTTAACCATGTTTACTGCGTGAGGTGATGGAAGTGCTAATTATCTTGACCTTCGTAATCATTCTACAATGCATATCAAAATATCACATTGTACACTTTAAATATATACAATTATATTTGTCAATTATTTCTCAGTAAAGTTAAAAATAAATGTCTCCACTTGGTTTTAAGAGGCATTTCAAATCTAACATGTCAAAAACATAACGATCGATTACAAAATCTATCAATTCCCCAGTTTTCTCCACCTAGTTATTGGCAACTTCTTTCTTCCAGTTGTTCAGGAAGAAAAAGAAATCGAGCCTTGAATCCTTTTTTTTTTCCCCACAAGCATAGGCAGCCAGTCAAGGAATCCTATCAGTTCTGCTTCAAAATATATCCAGAATCTAACCACGTTTACCCTTTTGAATGCTACCATCATCAGGTCTTACCCAGATCATTGTAAGAGTCTGCCCCTGGTCTCTTGGCTATTGCCCTTGCTATCCATTAGTTTATTAATAATATAACAGCCAGGTGAACTTTCTAGAATACAACATAACATCCTATCCCTCTACTCAAAACGCAATCTCTCTGGCTAACAACAAACCTGTAAATTATTATTTACATGTGTGAACATGTATGTGTGCAGGCTGTGCGTGCATGTGTGGTGCATTGTTGCTCACTCTGTTTTTCATTGAGCCCATTTCTAGTTAATTTTTTCTGTGGTGCAGCTTGGGATACAGGTAGTTTTTGCTGTTGTTAAGGTGATGGTGGTAGTAACTTTGCTTTTTTTACATAGTCAAATTGTTTCAGGGTTGTTTGTTGAAAAGACTATCCTTTCTCCATTGAATCACATGGGCAATTTTCATCCTCAGAAATCAGTTACTCATTGTGATTGATTTCCCAGCAAATATGGGCTCTGGGAAGACTTAGCTCAGAAAGCCTGCACTACCGCTCCAGTGTGGGGATCTTTCTACTTATCATGGCTCAAGTTCTTTACCTTCTCCTCCCAGGCTTAGCTCAGAAAGCCTGCACTACCGCTCCAGTGTGGGGATCTTTCTACTTATCATGGCTCAAGTTCTTTACCTTCTCCTCCCAGGCTTCTGGACTTAAAACTGAAATCTGCCTAAGATGTGAGGTCAAGGCAAGTTCCCAGACCTAAGTTACTTCTCTGACGTCTCCCATTCCTCTGATAGAGTTCCAATATCTCTGGTCTTTTCCAGGCTTAGCGATCTCTTTAATCTCTTAACCTCTTTAGCCAAAGATGAAACACAAAGATTTCACAATCTAAATGAAACTCATCCTTAGGACAAAACCACAGAGATTTCTAAAGAGGATAAAATCCATAATAAGATTTGCAAAATTTGGCTGCATTAGCCAAGGATGGCAAAATTTTCTTTACAGTCTTTGTGTTCCAAAGAGAGACTAGTGAGGCAGCAGAAATCATGTCATAGATGACACACTGAGAGTTGCCCATGATCTGCCCCTGAGATCCTGAGGCTGTAGCTGCAGGCCCTTACATGCATCTTTTTTCCTAATTCTTGTGACCATCCTTTAAGATTGCCATCATCGTTCCATTATGGATGAAGGGAAGTTACATGCAAAGTCCAGATTCATACCACCAGAATGTGGTTGCCTGGAGATGAAATCCCAAGACCTGAGGCAGGTTAAGCTAAATCAAAATCAAAATTAGGAATTCTTCAAGCCCCTTAATGGTGATTTAAGGGTCCAAATTACAAGTCAAGGGGATTGGATAGAGAGCCACTAAATCGCTGCACTCCATATACTTCTCCAATTCAACCGAGTTATTCTTCATTCATTAAACATGGAAACTCTGCCCCAAACATGGCCTCTTACTCTTTCCCCAAATAAGGTCTCTTACTCTGACCTCAATATTTTTGCTCATGTGGCCCTCACTGCTTATAATAACCACCATATCTTCTCTGTACCTTTAATGACTATATTCATTCTTCTGAACTCCCGCCCTCAGTCTCTTTTCTGTCACTGCATGACCTCTAGGACCTGTCAGCACAAGTGTAGCATGTATCTGCTCAGATGTTCCTTTAATAAAAATAGTAGCTACCATTTTTTCCGTATCAACCATGTGCCAAGCACTGTACTGGGCGCTTTGCTTGCATTTGCTTTATTCTCACAACAGCCCCATACTTTTATCTTCCCTTTGTTGATGAATAAAATGAGATGCAGAGAAATCAAGTAACTTAGACATTAAAGGCTCATAGCTAGTAAGTGGAATAGTTGGTTTGCAAACCCAGGTCTGACTTCAAAGTCATTGTTGTTTTTACTTCTAAGTGTTAAGCCTGTTTGAAGATCTCAGGGGCCCTTAAGGATGGCCCACCAGAAATCTATTGGCAGGAAAAACTTTTCCTAAGAAAAAAAGAGCCAGGGTACACAAGAACAACTCATGGACAAAAGAAACAATTTTGAGTTCTGCCATATGTCTTTTTCTCCTATTGTTTTGCAGCCCAGCTCCTATGGAGGTATGTCTGAGACTTAGGGAGAAAAGACTAATCTGTAGCTGGCTAGATTTGGGGCTCAGCATGTGGGATCTGGTGGCAAATTCCGCCTAACGTTTTCCCAGCAAGGTTTTAATGCATTAAGTTCTTTGGTGGGTTTTGTAAGGTGCACTGGCTTCAATGGAGACTTAGTCAGAAAACCTTGACATCTTAAACAATGCTTTGGTGGCAGGCTGTGACAAGTGATATGAACAGCTGGAGGGACAGAGGGGGAAAAAAAGTGTAGTGTCAATTCCCATTGACAAGTTTTATTAGGCACTTACTACATGCAGGCATTTTGTAAGATGGTAGGGTCATGGTACCTTTGGCAAGTTTGAGTAGGCATATGGAAGTAGGTAGGAAAGCTACGGACCGTGTTTCACTGAAAATAAGACCCAGTCTTATATTAATTTTTGCTCCAAAAGACACATTAGGGCTTATATTTAGGGGATGTCATCCTGAAAAATCATGCTAGGGTTGATTTTCTGGTTAGGTCTTTTTTCAGGGAAACACGGTATCACATGGATCTTAATATGCTTCGTGTACTCAAAGGAAATGCCTTTTTGTAGTTCATCCGCCCAGTGTGGGCATCTTTTAGTAATTCATGCAAAGGGACTATACATGCTAACACTATACTTTACTCACTTCCCTGTCCCTCACCAAAATTAGGAAAGATTTCAAGATGCTGCAGGTACTTGAATATGAAGTAAGGGGCTAGAAAATACACTGCTGTGCTATGTTATGCTTTGGCTCTATATTGCTTTCACCATTCCATTTTCCCAGAAATTGATTTACATCATTGTGTGTCTTGACTTTTCAGATGGACAGCAGGCTCCTTTGATGATAATGATTACATCATCTATCTATTTTTTAAAAAAAGTCATAAAAAGTATTAAAATAAGTGCACTTACATTTATTTTAACAACTCTTTGATAAATAAACACATAAATACATAAATGGTGACTGGCATAAATAAGTAGTTTTTAAAGTGTGACGAGTAGCATAAATGAATAAAACTCGTCGCTTCACACTCCACGTCTCTACCTCTCTAGGTTTCTACACGCAGTGGACGTGACTGAAATTGACCAGTATTCTTCCCAAGAATAGGCCATTTAAGATGTTCTAAAAATACATTCTTTGAGTCATTAAAATGAATTTCTCAAGAATGTAACAAACATAATTAGCTCTAGGAAGAGATTTTCCTATATGTCCTAAGGAGAAAAAAAAAACAAAACACCAAAAAGGAGCTGAGATACTGACAAAAAAGCTAAGGAAAGAGTGGGTGAGTTGAGGTGGGGTTTTAAAAAAAGCAGCAGAAAACAGAAGTTAGAAAGAAGGAAGGAAGATGTTTGTCATAACACTGTATCATTAATATTAACTTAAAAAGTAAAAAATAACTTTCTTTTACCACTGCATGTGCCAACATCATGTGGGATAATGACAATGGGGCAATGACAGTACAAAGTTAAATAAAGAATTGGTTGACTTCATGACTGTGAACTCAGCACTTTGATATCCAAGTAAGAGCTAGAAAATTAGGCTCTCAGAAGACCCCAAATTGGAGAGTCTGGGTTGTAAAAGAAGGCCCCAGGTATTCTCTCTTACCATAAGTGATTTGGGCTAAGATGCTAATAATGAGTATACACTCAGAGATACGGAGCATTTTGTCTGAAACCAGCTCACTAATCATTTCAAGATGACTCTGAGTCCAAGGGCACATTTTAATTCCATGTGCATCAAACAGTGTCAGTCAGTTCCTTGACCTTCCTGCTCTTTTAATCCTAGAGGTCTAATGTGAGGAGTAAAGATAGTACCTTTTATCCACACCAGAGAAAGAAGAAAAACTCAAGTTTATTAACTACTTTCTATCAAAGAAATTAGCAGGAAACAGCACCCTATTATTATAAGGTTTACCACTTTCCAAGAGATGATTTGTCAAAGAAATTGATAAAATTACAGTGTTTTCCAAATTTTCTCATAAGTTATATTCCTATAGCTCACCAGAATAAATAGTGGAAAGAATGTAACTTATTTAAGATAAGCTGGCATATGTCTTTTCACACACACCAAAAGCAAAATCAAAAGATAAATTGACCAAAATAATAATAGTAATAATAATAATAATATTATTAATAATAACAAAATAAAAAACAAGTTCTTACAGATAAAAGAAAAAATATCACACACACACACACACACAATAGCAAAATAGGAATAGAAAAGTAAATATAAAATGCCATAAACAGATGAAAATATAGTCATTGTCACTCATAATAAGAGATAAAATTTTTAAATACACTGAAAAGTAACTTGTTTTTTTTTAACCAATTTAGATTGGGAAAATCCTAAATTTTAAAAATACGCTTTGTTAGCAACCCTGAAAGGAAAGAAGAACACTTCTACATTGCTGATAGGAATGGACGTTGGTACAACCCCCTCCATGGAGGGCAATTGGAAGTGCCTATCAAAATTATAAATACATATTACTTTCCAATATTCCTGCTCCTGGAAATTTATCTTGAAGGTACACATCTGCATGGTGCCACTCATTACAATTTCGTTTGTAATACCAAATTTGTGAACAACACATATGTCCATCAATTAGGATTGTTTTATAAACATAAAAAAATTGAGGATGAAAAAACTTTTGTCAACATTTGATATCCATTCAAGATAAAAACTCTCAGAAAATTTGGAATAGAAGGGTACATCCTCAGTTTGATGAGGGTGTTATATCAGTCAGGGTTCCCCAAGAGAAACAACCAATGGGAGCTTTTATTTATGGGTTTATTTATTATAAGAATTGGCCCACACAGGTATGGAGGCTGAGAAGTCCCACAATTTGCTGTCTGTAAGGTTGAGAACCCAGAAAACAGGTGATATTGTTTAGTCCCAGTCCAAAGTCCTGAAAATTGGGGCCAGTGGTGTAAGTCCCGTTCTGAATCCAAAAGTCCAAGAAGAGGAGTGTCAATGTCTGAGGGCAAAAGGTGAATGTGTCAGGTCAAGCAGACAGGTCTGCCTTTTTGTTCTATTCAGACACTCAACAGGTTGGGTGATGCCTACCAATGTTGGTAAGGGTGATCTTTATTCAGTCTACTGATTCAAATGTAAATCTTTTCTGGAGATACTCTTACAGAAACACCCAGAAATTAAGTTTTACCAGCTATCTGTGTATATCTTAGCAGTCCAGTTGATACATAAAATTAACCATCACAGACATCTATAAAAAACTTACAGCTAATATCATATTTAGTGGTGAAAAAATTATTTTCTTCTAAGATCAGGAACAAAGCAATGATCGCTGTCTCACCACTCTAATTCAACATTATACTGGAGGTCCTATTCAGTGCAACAGGCAAAAAAGAGAAATAAAACTCATCCAGATTGTACAGGAAGAGGCAAAATTGTGTTTCCTTGCAAACAGCATGATCATCTATGTTGATAATCTAATGGAATCTACAAAAAAAAAAAAAAAAGATCTACAAAGTTTCCATGTAATTTAATGGAGAAAGGATAGTCTTTTAAACAAATGGTGCTAGAATTAGACATACCTATGTAATAAAAACGAAACAACAATAAAACCCACCTCTGTTCATAGCTTGCACTACATACAAAAATTAACTAAAAATGGGCCTACATATAAAACTTAAAACTGTAAAACCTCTAGGAGAATACACAGAAGAAAATCTTCATGATTTTGGGTTAGGTAAAGCTTTCTTAGCTAAGATACCTAAAGCACAAACCATAAAAGAAAATATTGGTAACTAAGATTTAATCAAAATTTCCAGAGATAATGTTAAGAAAATAAAAAGACAAATCAGACTAGGAAAAAAATATTTGCAAAACAAATACCTGATTAAAGACTTGTATTCAAAGTGTAAAAAGAACCCTGACAACCCAATGTTAGAAAACAAACAACTCAACTTAAAAAATATTTTAAAAATTAATTTAAAATGGGCAATTAAAGACACAATAGATTGAAGGTAAAATACTGAAAAAGTATATATCATCCAAACAGCAACTATAAGAAAGTTGATATGGATATACTACTATAAGAAAAAAATAGACTTTAAAGCAACAACAAAAAATGTTATTAAAGACAAAGAGGTTTAGTTTCTAATAATAAAACTTCTAATCTATCAGGATAATGTAACAATTAAAAACATACATGCAACTGAATAGAGGGTACCAAAATATAAAAAGCAAAAACAGTCAGAAATGAAGAGAAACCTAGGCAAACAATAATATTTGGAGACGTCAATACCCCATTCCATAATGAATACAAAAATGAGATAGAAAATCAAAAAGGAAACAGAAGACTTGAACAACACTAGTAATCAACTAGACCTAACAGACATCAGTAGTACATTGCACTCAACAACAGAAGAATATACATTCCTCTCAACTGTACATCCTAATAACATTGTCCAGGATAGACCATACATTAGGTCATAAAACACCTTAATAAAATTACAAGGTTAGGATGGCCAATAGACGTATGAAAAGATGTTCAATGTCACTAATCATCAGAGAAATGCAAATTAAAACCACAATAAGATATCACCTCACACCTTTCAGAATGGCCATCATCAATAGATCAAAAAACAAGTGTTGGTAAGGATGTGGAGAAAAGCAAACCCTCCCTGGTGCACTATTGGTTGCACTGCAAATTGGTTCAGCCACTATGGAAAGCAGTATGGACGTTCCTCAAAAAATTAAAAATAGAACTAACTTATAATCCAGCAATTCCACTTTTGGGTATTTATCCAAAGAAATCCAAAACACTAATTAAAAAGATATATGCACCCCTATGTTCATTGCAGCATTATTTACAATAGCCAAGATATGGTGTGTGTATATATATATATATATATATATATATATATATATATATATATATGTATATATATATGTAAAATGGACTATTACTTGGTAATAAAAAGAATAAAATCTTACCATTTGTGACAACATGGATGGACCTGGAAGGTATTATGCTAAGTGAAATAAGTCAAACAGAAAATGACAAATACCATATGACCTCATATATGGAATCTAAAGAACAAAATAAATAAACAAACAAAACAGAAACAGACTCATAGATACAGAGAACAAACTGATGGTTGCTAGAAGGAGGGAGTTTGGGGGCATGAGTGAAAAGGATGAAGGGATTAAGAAGTACAAAATGGTAGTTATGAAATAATCAAGGGGATGTAGAGTACAGCATAGGGAATATAGTCAATAATATTGTAATGACTATGTATAGTGTCAGGTGGGTACTAGACTAATTGGGGGATCACTTCATAATTTATATAAATGTCTAATCACTATGCTGTACACTTGAAACTAATATAAAATAATATTGAATTTTAATTGTAATTGAAAATAAGTAAACTTTAAAAATTACAAGGTTAGAAATGATGCAAAGTATATTCTCTAACCACAGTGAAATGAAATTAGCAGGAAAAAATTGGAAAAATCACAAATATGTGGAAATTAAACAACATATTCATAAATAACCAATGGACCAAAGAAGATATCAAAAGAGATTTTTAAAAATACTCTGAGATGAATGAAAATGAAGAAACAAAGTACCAAAACTTATGAGATGAAACTATAGCAGTGTTTATAGAAAAATTTTTAGCTGTGCATGCCTATATTAAATAATGGAGAGAAATGGCTGAACTGTTTTTTGTTCTAATTTTTAGTTCAAATAATTTGAATAAAATATATGTAGTGTAAGTGAATTAAGACATTGGGACCAATTCAGGGAGGGTCTTGAAGTCAATGCTATTATGTTCAGGTTTTATTCTTTAGCATTGGGAAACTTTTCCTCCCAAAATTTATTGAGGTATAATTGGCAAATAAAAATTGTATACATTTCGATCGTGTACACATGATGGTTTAACATATGTAAATATTGTGAAACTACTGTAAATCACTTAGGAGAAAAGTTACCTATTCATTTATTTATTTCAGAAATAAACCCCTAACTTTTATATGAAAGAAAGAATGGAGACAGAAGAGATGCTGACGGAGCATTTGAGAAGTAATTGCAAAGTATGGAGCAGAGAGTGAGAGCCTGAATTAGAGAATGGGGAAGTAAAGATAACACCAAATTCTTTCCTCTGTGGGAGTAAGAGGGTGGTGGTTGTGTTACCAATGACTCAGGCAGGAAATATCTTAGAAGGATCTGAATTAGGAAGGTGAGAACTGAAACCATCTGTGTCCACATGCCTTAGATAAATCTATAGACCATGTATGTCAACATAACATTATTCTTTGTTTCAGGAGGACTTCCAGAGAAAAATAAGATTGCAAAACAAAAGATAATTCTGCCAATTGCTTTAGGAGATTTCTACAGATAAATTTATTAAAGACAGCAGTCTGTTCCCCTGAGCAAACAGCCCACTTACCAAACAAAGTTTGCTTATCAAGACTTCCTTTAGCTTTTGTGCTCCCATCTTGAAGGAGCAGCTTTAAACCGCTTAAGCCTAGATAACAAAATATTGTAAATGTTCCATTTCTGAGACACTGAAAAAAAAAAAAAAGGAAAAACAAAAAGAAAAGGAAGAAGGAGGAGGAGGAAAAGGAGGAAGATGAGGATCTCAAATCAAATCAGTAATCTAACCTTAAGACACTGGAAAAAGGGAGAGAGATCCAAGATGGCGGAGTAGGTAAATGCTGTGCTTGCCTTTTTCCATGAACACATTAAAATTTCAACTGAATTATAGAACAATCCACCTGGAGAACCATCTGAAGTCTAGCTGAACAGTTTTATAACTAAGGATATAAAGAAGAAGCCATGTCGAGATTGGTAGGAAGAGCAGAGACGTGGAATGGGCCAGCCCCACACCTGCATGTGATGGTTGAGAATTGGGAGGGATATCTCAATTGCGGAGGTTTCTCTCAGAGGAGTGAGGAACCCCAGCACACCAGGCTTCTCAGCCAGGAGTACCAGTGCCAGGAAGAGGAACCCCTACAACATCTGGCTGTGAAAAACTGGGTGTTCTGCCCATCCAGGTGGGATGGAATGCTGCGGGAAACCCAGACATCCTCTTAATGGACTGGCGCAAAGACTCACTTGCTCACAGGCACTCACCCTGGGCTCCAGCGTACGAACAGTGACTCAGGGTGTGTTGGAGACATACAGGAAGTGACTGAGGTGTGTGGCTTCAGAGCAAGGAATGGAGGACACTTTCCATTTACCCTGTGTGGGGTCTTTCTCCTGTGCAGCTGGTAGGCGGGCACCATCTTTACTGGTGTGGAGCCCTCCCACACAGGCTAAATCTGAATCTGATTGGCTTGGTGAGCTCCACTGCTCTACCCTGCTGACTCTTTGGGACCCTGCCCTACCCAACTCCCTCAACACCAGAGGCAGCCAGCCCCACCTACATCGCACTCTTTCTTTGAAATCTATCAGGGTCCACTGGCCCCAGGTGGGTGGTGACTGGCCACAGTGTGCTTTGAGACTTTTGCTCAGTAGCTCCAGGCTCAGCACTGACACCAAATCAGAATCGACATTACCCTGGTGAAAAAAACTTCCCACTCTACTGACTCCCTGAGACCCTGCCTCACCCAACTTGTGTACCACATAAGGCTTTATCAGTGGCTGAACATTAGGGAAGTTGGCAGGTAGTAACAGGACTCAGGGTGTCCTGGCTTTTTATGGAGCTACTCCAGGCATGGTACTGGTGGCAGCCATCCTCACAATGTGGCTTCTCCCATGTGTACCCAGGTTTAGCACCGACAGTGAACAACCACAGATTGCTTTGTAGCTCCTACCAGGTAGTACCCAGCTGGTCACAGGCAGTTGGTGACATGGCCCTGCACTGGACTGCTCCCAAGAGGTCCCAGAACCAACATACTTGGAGGTTGGCTTCAGACTACAGCAGAGCACCACCCAATTAGCCCCATATGGGGCACACACAAACGGTGGTCTCAACAAGCACTAGAGCCTGCTGAAATGAATCCCACTCAGTGGAGTAAGCCCCCCACACAGCAGCCCAAAAGCTGTGGATGTGGCCAAACCCCACAGCCAGTCAGCCTGAGGTTCAATCCCACCTACTGATGTGCCAAATTTTATGGGAGCTCCCTTATAAGTTACTAGTTCCCTTTCTCTTGTTGCTTTCAGGATTCTTTCTGTCTTTAACCTTTGCCATTCTAATTATAATGTGTCTTGGTGTGGGCCTGTTTGGGTTCATCTTGTTTGGGACTCTCTGTGCTTCCTGAGCTTGTATGTCTATTTCCTTTGCCAGTTTAGGAAAGTTTTCAGTCATTATTTCTTCAAACAGGTTCTCAATCCCTTGTTTTCTCTCTTCTCCTTCTGGTACCCCTATGATGTGAATTCTGTTACACTTGATGTTGTCCCAGAAGTCTCTTAAACTACCCTGATTTTTTTGGATTCTTTTTTCTTTTTGCTGTTCTGATTGGGTGTTTTCTGCTACCTTGTCTTCCAAATCACTGATTCGATTCTCTACTTCACCTAGTCTGCTGGTGATTCCATCTAGTATATTCTTCATTTCAGTTATTGTATTCTTCACTTCTGACTGGTTCTTTTTTATGGTTTCTGTATCTTTCTTTATGCTTGTTATCTCTTTGTTGAAGTTCTCAGTATGTTCCTTGAGCATCCTTATAACCAGCGTTTTGAACTCTGTATCTTGTAGGTTGCTTGCCTCCATTTCATTTAGTTCTTTTTCGGGAGTTTTCTCCTGTTCTTTTGTTTGAGACATATTTCTTTGTTTCCTCATTTTGGCTGCCTCTCTGTATTTGTTTCTCTATATTAGGTAGATCTGCTACATCTCCCAGTCTTTCCAGGTGGCCCTATGTCATAGGTGCCCTGTGGGGCTCACTGGCACAGTCTCCCTGGTCACCTATACTGGGTGCTTCAGGAGTGTCCCTTGTTTGAGTTGTGAATGCCCTCGTGTTATAGTTGAGCCTTGACTGCTATTGGCACAGTGAGTGGGATTGACCCTCAGATTGACTGGCTGTGGGGTTTGGTCACGTCCACAGTTTAGGGGCTGCTGTGTGTGGGGGCTTACCCCACTGTGGGGACAGAGCCCGAAAAAGCAGTTTCCAGGCTCTCGGCCTCACATAGAAAGGTGCTGGCTCAGGTAGTAAATGGCCATCGACTGTGATCAAATGGCCATCAGCTGTGGCTAGTTGGCCGTCAGCTGTAACCAGTGAGCCATTGGGCACTAATATAACTGCCGTGGCTAGGCTAGCAGAAAAAGGGGGGAGCTAGCTAGAAGATGGTGGCTGAGCCTGCAAACGGCGCAGTGAGGGTTGAGAATTGTGTGGCTCCTGGTTCCTGTGTCTCCAACCCAGCCACCAGTGAGAATGTAGTGGTATGACTCCCCTACCTATGGCTCCTTGGGTGTTCCTTTCTGGCCTAGCCATATTCTGCGTTCTTGTGTGGGGAGCGGGACCAGAGACCCCGCAGGCCGCCCCGCACGACACATGGCGAAGTCGGCATGATACCTCGCCTGACACCCTGCATGACACATGGCACAGCGAGCAGGGTACGGTGGCGGCCAAAACCCTCCAAAGGGTAGTGGAGCAGTTTGTGTGTATGAACACTCAGTCTCAGGAAGACCAGGAGGAGCAGCTGACTGAGAACTGGACCCCCGTGGAGGGGTGGGAAGATGTGGACGGTTCCCCAACCAGCAAAGGCCGGAGAAAGCGAAGGCTGTTGCGGCCCTGTGAGCTGGAAAGTGCTTGCTGAGGCAGCCCGGATGCAGGACTTGTAGTCCCAGGAGGAAACGCTTGCTGAGTCCTCCGTGGGAGCTGAGGGTGAGGTCAAGGTCATCCCTCACCCCCAGGACAGCCCTGCCGAATGACTATGGACTATGGGGAATTGCCTTCCATCCCTAATTTAATGGACCACTTGACTGTTTGGGAACATACCACCATGTAGTGAAACTGGCGGATGTTTGCTTTTGTGTCTTGACCGGCCGCCATCGAGAATATGTAAGCACCTTGACTGTGAGCCGCTGTTGTTCCAGCACGGTACCCTGAGAGGCCCAGAGAGAGTGGCAGTGCCCTGAGAAACCTGGCTGAGTCCAGGAAGTCTGGCTGTGCCCAGAGAGAGTGGCAGTGCCCTGAGAGCCCTGGCTGTGTCCAGGAAGTCTGGCTGTGTCCAGATAGAGTGGCAGTGCCCTGAGAGCCCTGGCTGAGTCCAGGAAGTCTGGCTGAGCCCAGAGAGAGTGGCAGTGCCCTGAGAGCCCTGGCTGAGTCCAGGAAGTCTGGCTGTGCCCAGAGAGAGTGGCAGTGCCCTGAGAGCCCTGGCTGAGTCCAGGAAGTCTGGCTGTGCCCAGATAGAGTGGCAGTGCCCTGAGAGCCCTGGCTGAGTCCAGGAAGTCTGGCTGAGCCCAGAGAGAGTGGCAGTGCCCTGAGAGCCCTGGCTGAGTCCAGGAAGTCTGGCTGTGCCCAGAGAGAGTGGCAGTGCCCTGAGAGCCCTGGCTGAGTCCAGGAAGTCTGGCTGTGCCCAGAGAGAGTGGCAGTGCCCTGAGAGCCCTGGCTGAGTCCAGGAAGTCTGGCTGTGCCCAGAGAGAGTGGCAGTGCCCTGAGAGCCCTGGCTGAGTCCAGGAAGTCTGGCTGTGCCCAGAGAGAGTGGCAGTGCCCTGAGAGCCCTGGCTGAGTCCAGGAAGTCTGGCTGTGTCCAGAGAGAGTGGCAGTGCCCTGAGAGGCCCTCGCTGCGCCCAGGGAGACTGGTGGTACCCTAAGAAGTTCAGGAAATCTGGCTGTGCCCAGAAGTACTGGTGGTGCCCTGAGAAACCCTGGCTATGTCCGGGGAGACTGGTGGTACCCTAAGAAGTTCAGGAAGTCTGGCTGTGCCCAGAAGTACTGGTGGTGCCCTGAGAAACCCTGGCTGTGCCCGGGGAGACTAGTGGTGCCCTAAGAAGTCCAGGAAGTCTGGCTGTGCCCAGAAGTACTGGTAGTGCCCTGAGAAACCCTGGCTGTGCCCGGGGAGACTAGTGGTACCCTAAGAAGTCCAGGAAGTCTGGCTGTGCCCAGAAGTACTGGTGGTGCCCTGAGAAACCCTGGCTGTGACCAGAGAGCTTGGCTATGTCCAGGAAATAGCATTCACCTCCAGGCTCCTCGCACAGGGCCCCTCGCGGAAGACGCTTGTCGCGTAGATTGTGAGGCGAGACCCTGTAGGGGTGGAGTGTGGGGACAGAGCCCCAAAAAGCAGTTTCCAGGCTCTCGGCCTCACATAGAAAGGTGCTGGCTCAGGTAGTAAATGTCCATCGACTGTGATCAAATGGCCATCAGCTGTGGCTAGTTGGCCGTCAGCTGTAACCAGTGAGCCATTGGGCACTAATATAACTGCCGTGGCTAGGCTAGCAGAAAAGGGGGGCCTAGCAAGAAGATGGTGGCTGAGCCTGCAAGCGGCGCAGTGAGGGTTGAGAATTGTGTGGCTGCTGTTTCCTGTTTCTCCAACCCAGCCGTCAGCGAGAGTGTAGTGGTGTGACTCCCCTACCTATGGCTCCGTGGGTGTTCCTTTTTGGCCTAGCCATATCCTGCGTTCTTGTGTGGGGAGCGGGACCAGAGACCCCGCAGGCCGCCCCGCACGACACATGGCGAAGTCGGCAGGATACCCCGCCTGACACCCTGCACGACACCCACTGAGTGGGTTTTGCCCCAGCAGGTTCTGATGCCCTTTGGGTGTGCTGCTTGTGGGTCTAATTGGGCAGTACTCAGCTGTTCTCTGAAGCTAACCTCCAAGTATATTGGTTCTGGGGCCTCTTGGGAGGATCTCTGGTGCAGGGCCAGGTCACCCACTGTCTGTGACCAACAAGGGACTACATGGTAAGAGCTATAAAGTGGTCCTCAGTTGTTCGCTGCCTGTGCTAAACCTGGAGATGTGTGGGGGAGGCCTGCTGTGAACTGAGGACGTCTGCCACCAGTACTGGGGCTGGGGTAGCTTTGCAAAAAGCCAAGATCCCACTAGGCTTGCTGCCACTTGCCCGCTCCCTTAAGGTTCAGCCACTGATAAAGCCTCATGCAGTACGCAAGTTGGGTGAAGTAGGGTCTCAGGGAGTCACTAGAGTGGGAAGGGTTGTGGTCACCAGGTTTATGTAAATTCTCATTTGGTGCAAGTGCTAAGCCTGGAGCTACTCAGCACAAGTCTCAGAGTGCACTGAGGCCAGTCACTGCCTGCCTGGGGATTGCAGACTCTGATAGTTTTCCAACAAACAGTGCAATGCGTGCAGTGCTGGGTGTTCGTGAAGAAAGTGCCTCTAACGTTGGGGGAGTTGGGTGGGTCGGGTTGCCAGTGAATCAGCAGAGTGGAGCATCAGACCAATCAGATTTGGATTTGACCTTGTGGGGGTGGACTCAATACAGGAAAGATGGCGTCCGCCTGTCAACTGCATATCAGGAGGCCCCCTCACAGGGAACTTGGCAGTTGTCCTCCAGCCCTTGATATGAAGCCATACAACTCAGTCTGCCCCCCGTTTGCCTCTGACAACCCCCTGAGTCAGCGTCCCTCTACCAGAGCCCAAGGTGAGTACCTGCGAGTGAGTGAGTCTGTGCATGGGCCCCTTAAGAGGATGTCTGGATTTTCCCCAGCCCTCTGTCCCACCTGAATGGTCAGAATCCCCACTGTTTTCTATATATGGTGAAGGCTCCTGTTCTGGGCACCAGTACTCCAGGCTGGGCAGCCTCATCGTGGGCTGGGGTCTCTTACTCCTCCAGGGGGAATCTCCAAGTCTGAGATATTCCTTCTGATTCTCTACTACCACACGGAGGTTTGGGGCTGGCCCGTTTTGCATCTCTGCCCCTCCTATCAGCCTTGACATGGCTTCTTCTTTATATCCTTAGTTATAAAACTTCTGTTCAACTAGACCTCAGATGATTCTCCAGGTTAATTGTTTTACAATTTAGTAGTAATTTTAATGTGTTCATGGAAGGAAGCAGGCATAGCGTTTATCTACTCCACCATCTTGGATCTTTCCTCCTTTAACATTTCTTGATGTGCTGATGTGATGATAAATTCTTTCTGTATTTATAAGTCAGAAAGTATTTTTATTTCACCTATATTTTTGAAAGATATTTTCATTGGATAGGGAATTCTAATTTTACAGATTTTTTCTTCCACTACTTTAAAGATATTGCTTCACTCTGGTTTTTCTTTTGTTTTTGTTTTTTTCATTGTTTCTAACAAGAAATCTGCTGTTGTCATTATATGTGTTCCTCCGTGTGCAATGTATGTTTTATCTTTGGTTGTAAGCAATTTGATTATGCTGTGCCTTGATGTAGTCTTCATGTTTCTTGTGCTTGGGAGTTGTGGAGCTTCTTTGATTTGTGGTTTTATGGTTTTCATCAGATTTGGTAGATATCAGTCATTTTCTGTCCCCATTTCTTTCTTTTTTGGGTGTGATTTTCATTACACAGTTGAATTTGTCTTGCACTTCCCTGATATGTTTTCAGGTTTTTTTTTTTTTTCTTTTTCTTTTATTTTCAGTCTTTTTTCTCTCTTTTATTTTGGATAGTTTGTAATATCTTCAAGTTCACTACTCGTTTCTTCTGCGATGTCTGATCTACAGTTAATCTCATCCAGTGTGTTTTTCATCTTATATACTAGTTTTCATTTTTACAAGTTAAATTTGAGTCCTTTTAAGGTACTATATGTTTCTGCTTAACATGTTCAGTATTTCCTCTAGCTTCTTGAACATATGAAATAAGGTTATAATAATGATTTTAATGTTCTTATTTATTAATTCTATAATGTCTGTCATTTCTGGGTCAGTTCTGACTGGTTGATTGTACTTTGTATGGGTCATATTTTCTGGCTTCCTTCTAGTCCTGTGGAAGACACAATGTAAGAACCAAAAGATTGAGCTAATGCTGTAGATTTACCTATGTTTTCAATGCGGGTCTAGTGCAGCCTTCCAGCCCACTGTTCTCTGGTATATCAAGATGTCCCAAATGCATCTTGTACATCTCATGCCCTGGACCTAGAATTTCTTCAAGAAGCCTTGGTTTCTTTTAGTGGGGAATGGTACTTCAAGACAACAGTATGGATGCTTATTGTTACTGAATTGTTAATGCTTCTAGATTTGTTACAATGATTGTGGCATTACAAAGTATCCAAAAATCTAATGGCTCATAGCAACAATAATCTTCATTTCTTACAATTCTGCAATTTGGGCAAGGCTGGTGTGGACTATGAATGTTCCACAGAGTGTCAGCTGGTACACCTACACTAGGGCTGAATGATCACTCACATGAATGGCAAGTTGGTGCTGTCATCTGGTAGCTCAGCTGGGGCTGTCAGCCAAGGTCACAGCTTTCTCCCTGTATGGCTTCTCCACATGGCAAAGTAAAGCTGTTCACAGAACAGTAGCTGGGTTCTAACAGGGAGTATCTTAAGAGCTAGCATTCCAAGAGTGCAAATCTCATTGTGCAAGGACTTATAAAGCCTTTGCTTGCATGTCATTTGCTCATGTTTCATTGACTAGTCACAGTGCCTAACCCAGAGTCAGTGTGCGTGACAACTGCACAAAGATAGGGTGCTGTTGCTTGTTGGGGGGCCACCACAATAATATAACCATAAAGCCTTTTCAGTGAATAGAGCTTGTGTTCCTTCTAGTTTATTTATTTTTAATGATTTTTCTATTTCTTCTTTGAATTCTAGTCACATTATTTCAGAGTTTTCCAATTCTGTTTATGTTATTCTCTCATGTCTTTTATCATCATCTTGATGTTTTTTTTCTTTTTTTTTTAGTGAAAGGGACCACCTTTAATTTGACCTTTGCCCTCAGTTGCTTTATTTATTTGAGATGTTTACTGGTTTGATGCCTTGTAATTACTTTTAATAATGATCACAGTTTTGATCTGTTTTATGGTCACTTTCTGGCATGATTTTGCTGTTTGTAGGAATGCTATTCAATTTCTTATTCTCTTGTATCATTATAATAACTTTGTATAAAATCTAACCTGGATGTTTTCCTTTTGCCCATTTTTATGCAAGATTAGTTTTTGTGGTTTTACATGAGATTATTTTCTTCTTTTAAGAAAAAAATTACTGAGAAGGAGGCTAAGTTCACAGAGCTTTTTTTTTTTTTTTTTTTTTTTTTGCATAGTTTTAAAGCATTTGGGACAACACAAAATTCTGGCAATGATGTAGAGAAATGATATCACTGATACATTGCTGGTGGGAGTATAAAATGGTACAGCCAATCTGGATAACAGCTTGGCAGTTTCTTAACCAACTAAACATGCAACTATAATACAATCTAGTAATTATACTCCGGGGCATTGATCCCAGAGATATAAAGACTTAAGTCAACACAAAAGCCTGTACATGAATGTTTATTGTAGCAACTTTGTTTGCAATGGCTGAAAAATAGTCCAGAAGTCCTTCAACAGGTAAGTGGTTAAAAAAACTGTGCTACATCCAAACCATGACATACCACTCAGTAATAAACAGGAAAGACATATTTACACATGTAGCAGCCTGAATGAATCTACAAAGAATTATGATGAATGAAAAAAGCCAGTCAGAAAAAGTAAACTATTGTATGACTCCATTTATATAATGATCTTAAAATGGTAAAATCACCGAGATGGAGAACAGATCAGTGACTGAAAGGAGGCTAGAAGGGTAGAGAGAAGGATGTAGGAAGATGTGGTTATAAAATGGCAACGAGAGATCCTTGTGGTTTTGTAACTGTTCATTATCATTGATTGTGGTGATGGATACACTAAACTACACATGTAATAAAATTGTATAGAACTAAATAGGCACACACACAATTGAGTATAAGCAAAACTTGGAAAAATCTCAATTAGGTGGGTGGATTGTATCAATGCCAACATCTTGGTTCTGATATTATATTTTTGCAACATGTTATCATTGGGGGAAACTGTAAATTTTACACAGGATTCCTCTGCATTATTTGTTAAAACTGCCATGACTCTACAACTATCTCAACAAAAATTTCAATGAAAAATTCACACAAAACTTGGCTGTTTATTTCTAAGATTTTCTGGCTCTGTTTTTCTCCCCCCACTTTTATTAGGATGTTCTCTTTCTCTTGTTTCTATTGCTCTGCTCACATTTGATTCCACACTTAGCAGTTTTTTCTCACTGTGTTCCTATTTTGGAAGATAGCCCTGCTAATCTGTTTCAAAAATTCATAGGACCAGACTGCTCCAGCCCCGCAGACCTTACCATAAACTCTTTGCCACTGAAGAGGGCAATGTCTCTGCCTGGTTCAGTTGTTCTCCAATCCACCAGCTGCACTTGAGTTTCCCCATTGCTTTCTCTGATTTTTTTTTTTTAACAAATGCCAATACCATGTTGGTCTCGTGAGTTTTGGTAGTTTGTCCCTATTCATTGCTTTTTTGGGGTTTAAGTAGAATATCTCTTCACATACTTTTGTTGCAAATATTATCCATGAATTTTTGGTTTTGCTATCTATTTGCTCTATTTGTTTTTTTTTTTTTTTTTTTGCGAGTCATTTGGAATATTTAAAAATATGCTTCCACCACTGTCACAGTCTTTCCAGAATTCCCAAAGGTAATTCTGTCTCTTGTTTTAAATGTGTGGATATACATTATCTTCCTTGACTCTGTCCCATACCCCCAAGAGCATAATTGGATGACTCCTTTCATATCCTAGCCCAAAAGAAGAAGATATATGTAAATTTAATATTTAAAATATTTCTTGATGTATTTTCTGTTGCAGAGCTGCCTTTGTGCTATTAAGTTTAAATTGTAAGGCTAATTGCTCTCAGGGAGGGAAGGTAAATTCTGTTATGGGGGCACAAAAAGAAAAAAACAAAAAAATCTTTTCCTCTCACCTTCTTAGTTCTTCTGGATGGGCTAATAAATTGATAAATTAACATGAGACAGATTAACAGGAGAAATTGTCTAAAATTTATTATGGATGTATATTCGGGGGTCCATAAGAATATGAGACTCAAAGACACATTGGGCAGTAGGTTTGTTTATATGTCATTCTGGAGCTAAGGAGAAAGGGGGGATGTGGTTTGGGACTTCAAAAGGGAGGAAGGCAACTCATATGGAGATGCAAATGCAAACGTTTGGTAAATAAAGGTTT
Organism: Rhinolophus ferrumequinum; assembly: GCF_004115265.2. Classification (NCBI taxonomy): domain Eukaryota; kingdom Metazoa; phylum Chordata; class Mammalia; order Chiroptera; family Rhinolophidae; genus Rhinolophus; species Rhinolophus ferrumequinum. Next base: position 52,121,434 of record NC_046301.1, read on the forward strand.
GCTGGGCCCTCTTTAACAATGGGACGCAGAGAGGCCTTTGAACAAATAGGCCTTGCTAGGTTCCTCTCTGACTATCACACACTAGTTGATATTAAACTATAGCTATTTGTGATGATCTCTCCCTTCTTAGAATAGGTCCTCTATCTAAATACCGTGTAGGCAGTTAGCAAAGGTTTTTCTTGAGTCTTTTGTTTCTTAAAAATATTCAGCTTAAAATAATCAATAGCCCAAAAGGCATATTTTGGGGTGGCAAACTCTGCTTCCTTTTACTGCTTATAATGAAGTCCACAAGGTGAAACAGAAGCAGGTAGGGTTAATCACTACAGCTTAGGAAGAGAAATAAAATCCCTTTTAATGTGAAAGAAGAGATGATGGAAAGAGACCCAGTCCCTCTGGCCTGAACCTTGATCTGGGATGGTGGAATGGTGCACGAGAACTTCAGAACGATGTCCAGATTGGTTGAGACAGAGGTCAAACACAAAGAAATGTGTGTCCCAATTCTTATTAGGAATTCTGGGAGATGACCATACCATGTAGGTTGCCCCTGTATCGACGTAAGACGTTTAATAGGATAGTGTTGGGGAGGAAAACTTTTCTTCTATACTCTTAGGCTTAGTAGCTGAGGACCTGTGCATTAAATGAACAAATGATGATTAACGGGAGAAATGCACACGACTTTTATTGATAGTGTATGGGAGATCACAGAAAAGAAGTGAAACTCAAAGAAGCAATTAGACTGGGGGTTTATAGACCTTTTTAAACAAAGGAAACAGAATTTGGACTACAAGGGATGATAAATTGTGGGAAAGTGACTAGAAAATATATGGAGGAGCTAATGGAAGATATGGGCTATTTTAGCGAGATTTGTTTATGCAAACTCATCTTGATATCAACTCTCTATCTTTGATGTGAGTCGCTCTTCTCTCCCTGACATGGGGGTGTGGGGCATCTTCCTCAAAGGGAAATGTACACGAGGAATGTTACCGAACTGAAAGAGGGTCTGCCTGCCTGATGCTCAGCAAAACCAAACTATAAACATCAAGGTTTGCAATAGAGAAATTAAAGCTTTATGTTGCAGGGTGCCAAGCGAGGAGAATGGGAAGCTATTGTTTAAAACCTGAACTCCCGGCTGACTTTTAATCAAGGGGTTTTAAGGGAAAAATTGAGGATTCGGGGTTGGGGGGGGATGGGCTGGTTGGAGGAAGCGCTGGCATTGCATCTTTGGCTTCGAGAGTTTGGAACTTGGCCACTTATGGTAAGATATGGTCAGGGGCTTCGGTACAGGATCTTCCTGTACAATGGACACTTCGTTTCTGAAAGGGTTCCGGTATTCAAGTTCCGGTCATATCTGGGGCAAAACTTTAGTTCTGGGTGTAGCTGGAGGTCTAAGTTCTTTCCTCTGTGCACGCTTCGGCTGCATGAGTTGTGGTTTTGGTCTGTTGTCTCTGAAAAGCAACTCAGTATCTTGTTAGAAACAGGATAAGACCATTTTGAGCTGGTCCTGTGGTTATAATACTCTACTTTTAGGTGGGTAAGAGGAGAGCAGACAGCTCTTCCTGCATCTATTGCCTTCAGCTCTCAATAATCCTTATGCCAAAGTGACATGTTTTGAGGTGGCATATTCTGATCTCCAGGAGACATACTGGTGTGGTCTCTTGATCAAAGAAAAGGCTAGCACTAGAACTTCTACATCTCTTGTAGTTATAATTGTATGAAAGGTATTCAAAATTCTGCAGGCCTGGGGACATGGAAGATAACTAAGAGTTAAGAGACTGTGTCTAACTTGGGGTCTCCAAGGTGAGATGACCCTTAGCAGAAGCTTAGGGAGGAGAACCTAGGCCAGGAACTGACTGGAAGACATGGCTGAGACCCAGATGACAGGCAGCACCTGGGAGAGCTGAGGGGAGGCTGTCCGCAAAGGGGACCACCCACAACTGACATGAGGTATCCTGAGTTATACCACTCTTGGACATTCTTCACAGTAAATGCAGTGAGAAGGGACGCCAGTGCCCAAAAACCAAGTGACATGAATAAGATATTGGAGGGAAAACTTTCTCTTCCAAGTTGAGTATACAGTAATGCGAGCCTGCAAAATTAACTGACAATAGACAGATCAACAAAAGAAAAGATGAGGTTTATTTATGTATACAGGTAGCAGTGGGAGTACTCAGTGATGAATAAGTCACTCAATAGCCAGAGATAAAAGGTTTATAAACCAAACTTAGTAAAGAGTGACTTAGGGCTTCAACAGGAAAGTATGGAAGGTTCTGTTGAGGTTTTTGATACTAATGAACATAGACAGTCTGTCTTCATGGCAGCTGAACTCTGCAGGAAACTCCCTTGGAGGAAGACCAATGGCAGCTGTCTTTGCTGCATCTCTGCTTTAGAGAGGTAAGAGACATTCATATAAGGTTTCTTTCTGCATTTTCCTTAGCTTGTTAAATTCAAGCTGCATTTTCCTTAGCTTGTTAAATTCAAGTAAATTTGAAGATCTAATTGGCTTTATTAAGCGATTCATGAATTGGAAAGCATCCCATCTAGCAACTAGTCGGGTGCTCTGAGGGGTTGTACAACTGGAAGGTTTTTATAAGAGGAAGGTTGCTGCAAGGGATCTATTAGCAGAAGAAGGATTATTTTTTGTCCAGGACATTATTTGGGCATGGGGAGTGGTGTGTGTAGAAGGGAACTGGCAAGGGTTTTGTCATGCAGATTGCCTCTTCTTTCTTGCGGGAGTACCCACTTCACAGATTGTCTCATTAGTGTTGACCAGAAAATTCCAGACCAGTTCAATAAAATTACATGTCTAGGAAAGGTTAAACTACAATTATATCAGGTATTACATCTAGGTTTGGTATCATGGCACAAATGACATCGTTTTGGGCCTGTGATTTTTCTTTTTAACAAGCTCACATCTTTTTCACTTTAAAATAATCTTTATATCAACTCTGGGGATTTGAATGGGCTTCCACAAAGGTCAGCAGCAGCCATCATGGAAAGCCAGCACACAAGCCAGCATCCCCCACTCCAGTTTCACGAAGAAGAACACTAATGCTGGGAAGGGATAGGAAGAAGCTTTGAAGGGAGTTCGGACTAAATTGACTAGATTGCCATTAACTGGCAAATTAACATTTGTGTTTCTTCAGTCATTGGTAAAAATTGGAGCTTCAGAACAAGAAAGTAACCACGGAAAATAAAGGGATTTATTCTTTTTCGTACAGCATCTGTGAATGCCTGAGGGTATTTTCTACCCTCTCCTACGTCACAGAACCTCCAGAATTGGTAAGTGTAAACTGAACGTAGTCTGTCACCAAAAAGGTTTTATTAGGGAAAAGGAAAAAAGGCTGCAACCTAGCATCAGCACGTACAGACCCAGGAAGCCTCACACACATTCCGGCTTGTGTGCTAAGATAGAGGGTATATATGTCAGGGAGACAGGAAGTTAGAACAATAGAGTTTTATGGAAAGGAAGTTAGGACCATAGAGTTCAGCTAGGTGTTCTCACCAACTCCCATGAGCCCAGCTCCTCCCATGGACCTCCCAGCCTGATCAGTTTCCTTAAAGTCCCAGTTCATCTTTATCATAAGGAACATTGGCACCTCCTATGGTGATGTAACCGAACAGAAAGAGGGTTCATCTCTTTCAGGGTACAGCAGAACCAGACACTGAGTCCCGAGAATTGCAGTGGAGTAATTAGAGTTGCCTGGTTGCTAGCGCCATGCAAGGAGAACGGGAAAGCCTTTGCTCAAAAGTGCGGACTCCCCTATATCTTATAATTGGAGGGTTTTAAGGAATTAGGGAGCCCTGATTCCAGGTATGTGGAAGCCCTGGCAGAGCAAGTTTTAATTGGAGGACCTTGGAACTTGGCCTTTTATGGTGAGAGGCTTCAGCCCTGGACCTTCCTGGGCAACAGACCCTTTGCTTCTGAAAGGGTTCTGATGTTCAAGTTCCAGTCGTGTCCCCATGCTTTGGTTCCATGGGGGGGACCGAGCATTTGGTTCTGGGTGCAGCTGGAGGACAGGGGGTGTCTCATGTGCAGTGCTGTCTCTGTAAGATAACTCAAGGATTGTTTTAATCACCGATCTGCTTTAAGGGAGCAGAACCAGTTTTAAGCTGCTTGATGTGATTTGTGTGCTGTTTCAGCGATTCTTTTAAAAAACTGTCAAAGGCAGTGTCTGTTAATCTGAGGTCAGCGAAGCCTTTGCGGCCTCACAGAGCTGCTAGGAACCTTGGAGAGAGAGGAGAGGAGAAAAAGGGAAGAGAGGGGAGAGGAGAGACAGAGACACAGAGCAAGGAGGGGAAGAGAAGAGAGGGAGAGAGCGAGAGGGGAGAGAGGGGGGGACAGAGAGAGAGAGAGACAGAGAGAGAGAGAGAGAGAGAGAGAGAGAGAGAGAGGTGAAAGGGAGAAAGAGAAGGAGGGAGAGACTGGGAATTGGTGCTGGATGATTTCTTGAATAATTAAAATTATCCAGGACAATTTAAAAATTGTTAAAGTATATCTTGGTTCATTAATTTGTATAATCGTATCTAAGGAGAATTACGAATAGAAAGCAGCAGCTCACAGGGTTGTTTTGTGGTTCCTGGAAACCTTGAAACACCAACATTAGCCGCCTCATATTGCTTCTGGATCTCAATATTCCCAGGTAGACCCAGAGCATACCCTCCCCTCTCTCCTTTCCTTTTAACAACATCTGAAGTTGTGCTAAAGCACCACAGTTCCTACTGCACCACTGGAAACCACTAAAATTCAATGTTTGAAGAAAAATAGAAACGACCCTGCTCAAAGTAGCCAGCTATTCCTTGACCTAAGAAATAAACATTAATTAAAAAGGATTCTCTAAGGTTTGAGAAGGGAAAATATTGTGCTGCTTTAACTATGGCATTGGTTGTCTCTCCTGAAAACTTATCGTAGACCGAGCGTGAATAACTGTTAAAACCATAAAATTCCAAGTTTGGGGTGTGGGGTAGGGAAAGGTTACATTCGGGCAAATTTCTTCTCGTAATCTCTGATTTGCACGTGACTGCAGCTGGCTCTAAAACAACATGTGGGTTTGACATTGGGAAATTCCCTATAGAATTATCTAGTTTATTGTTATTTCTTTGTCATACAAAAAAGTGCAAAGAGACAAAAGGCTTTGACCAAAATCCATACTTGATATCAGCTGAAGCCTCTACGAAGACAATGGTTCTCAAACTTTGCTGCATATTAGAATCAATTGGGGAGATTTGACAAAACAAGTGATCAGCCATACCCCATATAAACTAAAGCAACATCTTTAAGGATGGAACCCCGGCATTTGTATTTTAAAAAATTCCCCCAGGTAATTCCCATGTGTAGCCACCTCTGAGAACCACCATCCTAAGAGGGACCTCCAGAAATGATGATACTGAATCAAAAACATGGGCTCCTGATGGAATTATGGAATGGAATGGGTTTCTCCCCCAATTCAGAGAGAAACCACAATGAGCGGGATGGGGCCTTCAGCACAGCGTAAAACTAGAATTGAAACCAGAGGGCCACCTAGTCCGGGGCTCGTGCTGCCTGCGCCGCTCAGCCAATAGACTGACCCAGGAGTTGCGTCATAGAATAAGCATTTATTGTCAGAACACCGGTGATCTGAGAAGGCAGCAGGTTAACACCTTCAAAAACTGCCTTAACTTTCCCAGATCAGCTCAGGGTATTTAAGGGGAAATCTGGGCCTTCCTCCAAAGGTTACCTGACTGTTCTGGGGGTCTGTTTTGCTTCATGGAGACTTACCTCGAGCAACGTGGCTCTCTAGTGTCGTCAATAACCCAGGACCAATGATGGGAGTACCGTGGAAAGAATGCTAGGCCAACGAAATTGTGATCAATAAGCATAAGGGGATTAATCATAAGTTTCAGGGTAATTTTCTAAAGTAGGGAACTGGGACAGGGGACAATCTGAGCTCAAGCCGCAAGTGGTGAGCTATTCCTAAACCAGAGGTTAGGGAAAGGTGAGGTGGGGGTCGTGGCGCGGCCTCTACTATGGGGGTCACAACCGGGCCCGCTTCAGAATCAGTATCAGACGCATATTTAGGAGTGGTAGACAAGCACCCTCTTCTCTAGCTACAGGAGCAATTAGGAAAGTGAAAGATCCCTAGTTTCCTAGGCTGTTCTGACAATCAGTCAATCCACCAGTAGAGAGATTGTAGCCCCAGGGTGCTGTTTTTGTTTTGCTGAATGCAAAGATAAGACATTGCAACTTCTATAGGGAGTCCATTAATCAGATCAAAGGCTTGGGAAAAAGGGCTCCTGCAGAGAACTTCATCGATACCACCGAGCTCACTTGAGAAGAGACAGTCGGGGTTACATGAGGTGAGAGAAGGGACTGGAGGCTTCAGTGGGGACTTCCTGGGAGGGCCTGAACTAGGCTGCCATGCCTCGGCGAAGGAAGGGGGCTTCCTGTCCATGCTGTAACCTTCTGATGGGTGGAGGCTATAACACAGATTATGTCAGCAGATATTTATGGAGTCCTGCATCTGTGCACTTGTTCCGGGCATTGTCCTGAAGCCTGAGGTCAGAGTAAACAAAACAGATATACCTCTCTTTGCCCTCAAGGACCTTAGAAACTGATCTCTGCTCATATCACTCTACGGCCCTTGGTCTGAATTACTCACACACCCCTGTACTGGAGTGAATAGCGGTTTCGCAATGTACATGTCCACCTCGAACCTCAGCATGAGACTTTAGTTGGAGTAAAGACTTTAGTTGGAGTAATTACATCTTTGCCAATGTAATTAAGTGAAGGATCTAGAGAGGAGATTTTCTTGGGCCTCAAGTCCAATGGCAAGTGTCCTGATAAGAGATAGAAAAATAGAAATAGGCATAGACACAGAGCGGAGGGCCATGTGAAGAGGGAAGCAGAGATTGGAGTGCTTTGTCTACAAGGCAGAGAAAACCAAGGATTGCTGACTACAACTAGAAGCTAAAAGGAAGGCAGTAAACGGGTTCTCCCTCAGAGCCTCCAGAAGGAACCAACCCTACAAGCATTTTGATTTCAGACTTCTATCTTCCAGAACTGCAAGAGAATGAATTTCTCTCGTTTTAAGCTGCTTAGTATTTTTGCCTGACAATTGGTTGCATAGCCCTAGGACACTAATACATCCCCTAACTGGGCCTCTTTCCTCTGCACTTGTCCCCATAGCAACCAGTGTGATCCTTCTAGAACCCAAATCAGATCACGCCCCTGCTTTAATCAATGCTCTTCAGTGGCTCCCCTCTCACTCAGAGCAAAAACCAGAGTCCTTTCAAGGACCTTCAAAGCCTTGGGGAGTGATGATCTGGCCCCAGTAACCTTTTCAGCCACTTCTCTTAACCAACCCTCTCTTGAGGCCCCCACCCCCAGAACACTGAGTTCCAGCCACACAATGTTCCTAGCCAACTTGTTCCAGCCAACTTGTTTCCCACCAGCCTGGAACGCTCTTCTCCCTCAGATGCATTCCTCTTGGCTCATTTCCTTACCTCTGTCAAGTCTTGAATATCACAGTATCAGAAGAGGCCATCCCAGAACGCCTGATCTAAGATAGTGTCACTCTCTCCTTTCTTACTCTGCACCTGCCACCATATACACCCGTAGATAAATATAAACAGAGATGTGGATATAGATTGTTTATCTGTAGATAACTTGTCTCTCCCAATAGAATGCATTCTCCTTGAAGATAAGAATTTGGTCTTGTTGGCTTCTGCATTCCTGGCACCTATTTCTGAAATGTCATATCCTTGTGTTTTTTGCCTGGCTTTTGACACATCACAGTTACTTTGCACTAAAGCTATTTCTTTCTTTTTTGAAATATATTTATTAAAATATTGAACAAATTTGGGCTATACTAGTAATACATGTGCTTCTTTATTAACACATTAAATAATAAGATCTAGCAGTAAGTCTGATGACCGTCATAATTTTGAAGAAATAATAGCATGAGTGATATTTTTGAGATATCATTAACAATTATAATCTTTAGTGTAATATCTATGATTTCTATTGATGACAAAGACACAGGTACTATTAAAAAATTACTCCATTCTTAACTTGGGGTCCATCGACCCACTGCAGAAAAATTCTTAGACAATACTCCGAGAATATGTGAACTTGGATGGCAAAAAGGTTACATACTCCTTTACTTTCACTATCCTTAACTATAGATATTTCTTGATATGTCTTTTTTCTTTTAGTGGACTGCAAGCTTCTTAAAGGTAAAAGTTAAGAACTCTGTTTCAGTCATACGTGCGTCAGTCAGCTTCTCTCTCTGCCTAGCCTATGACAGTACTTCGTAGATAGTGCTTAAGCGATACTGATTATTTAAGCCATGTTTTTATAAAATGATCTTTTTATGATCCAGTATTTTTAAGTATAAAACTGTATAAACTAAAATTTTAATTTCTTGTTTTCTTAAGAGTTTTAAGAATGAACTCTCTCCTAGAGGATCTTGGATTTTTGTGAGCTCGTCTTGGGAAGAGAGCAATCCTATAAACGGTTATAATCCAAATTATTCTTTTAGTGAAAAATGATCTTATTATCTTTGGTATTTATTAAATATCAACAACGCATCCAATACTTGGCATATTAAATTTCGCTTCCTAAAATAGGCCAGGGATGATGTAGGCCATATATTGAAAAGACTAGAAAAGCTCATTCATTTGAACTCCCCTAGTTTTGAGATTTTTTTACTGTTGACAGCCAGGTACGGCACGGGTGGATGTATCTTATTTAAATATACAAAGAAAAGAGTTTTTAGTATTTTAACTGACATCTCAGGGAAGTTGTTTAAGCCGTTTAAATAGTTCTCTAAGAGAACTGTTTCTAAGTACCATACTTATAACTTCTTCAGGTCAATTTCCAAAATGAACTGATATGCTAATTAAAAGCATTCTTATTTATTCACTAATTTAAGTTCCTAAGGATTTTTGGAAAGCAAGACTCTTGCCTATTTAAAAGAGATGTGTCAGCAAGGAGAAGACTTAACCCAGGTTGTGGGCTCTCAGAATGATTTGTCCAAGGAGGAGTTTGCAATGGGCATAAAGAATATATAAATTAGTAATGGAACGTCAAAGTTTACATGAATTTTTATTTCAACAACCTTGCTTAAATCTGTATGCATTTAAATATATATGTAAGAAGTCAGATAAAATTCACCCTTTTTTTAGCTTGAAATGACTGTAATTTGATTAATGTTTTTTGAGAAGAAGCAAACAACTTATAAAATATTTTAAAATCTTTTTTTCTGTGTTTAAATGAGTGGAGAGATAATATATTTAAAAAACAAAACAAAACAAAACACTGGATTAGAAAATCAGACTCAGCTCCATACTCCTCTCCATCCTATGTGCCCTTAGATAAGTCACTTTAGTTCCTCTGGGCCTCAGTTTCCTCATTTGTAAAATGAGGGGTTTGGAATGGTTGAAGTCTCCAGCAGTTCAGACATTCTGTGACTTTGTGTAGTTTTATATCGTGTTGTTTTGGAAATCTAACTTCCTATGATATTCGAGCCCTTTGAAGGTTTGTCTTTTAGACTTAAGTCTCCACTATTTCCTTCAAAATTCAGAATTCAATTAATCTCTACATCTGTCATTGAACATTTTCAGGATGGCATATTAATCCAAAGACCTATAATATGTAGGTAGGACATAATTCCAAGTAGATGATAAGAGTATACCCAATATAGCATTTAAAAATTTGATTTTTAAGCCAGGAAAGTGACCTCATTAGAATCTAATCCAATCCTCCTGAAACTATTAAAAGTTTTATTTCAAATATCTATAAAGTTGTCATTAAAGAGAGAGTGAGAGAGAGAATGTAGAACTTGATCTATGACAGGCCACACGGCTCACCGAGTTCTCACCTAAGACTTGCTGTGGAATCCTTGTTAACCTACCCTTATAAAACTCTAGACCTTCTTCTCTTCCTCTGAGATATTCCTCATTAATGAATGTTCTTTCTACTGTAACAACCTGAATTAAACGATCTCCTACATTGCCCAGTCTGTTTTGTCTTCAACCATAAATAGATAGCAGGGTGTGCTGAACACTATAACGAAGTGATATGTGGTGCTATTTTGTTAGTTTGGGTAGTAAAGGAAGGCCTTTGTGAGGAGGTGACATTTAAACCAAGGCCTAAATAACGGGAGAGAGCAAGCCATGGCCAGAGCAAGAAGAAGAGCTTCCTAGGCAGGGTGTGGGGCAGCCAGTGCAAATATCCTACTGCAGGAATCAGCGTGGTGTTTTCCAGAAGTCTGGAGCCGGGGGGTGGAGTAGGGATAGGGCATAATTCCGTGGTCATAGAAAGCAGGAGGTGGGGAAAGAGAAGTAAACAGGGCAATGATCAGGAAGGCCTTGTATCACATGGTAAGAACTTTAGATTTTATTCAAAGTACAGTGGGAAGCACTGCGGTCATTCAAACAGAAGACTAACGTGATCCGATTTAGCTTTTTAAAAAGATGATTTTGGCTATTACACAAAAAAGGAATTTTCTATGGACAAGAGTAAAAATAGGAAATTTGTAGGCCATTGCAAGTGTCCAGGTGAGAGCTAGTGTCTTGGTAGTGCTGGTGGTGGGGAAAAGCAAATGAACACATTTAAGATATATTTTAGAGGTAGAGTTAATATGACCTGCTGATGGATGGGATGTGTGCTGGGGAACAGAGGACAAAGAGAAATTAAGAATGACTCCTAGATTTTTGTTTTTGGCTTGGGCAACTGATTAGACACTAGTCGTAGGGGAGGCCAAAAGTCCCTTGGGGGGAACTAAGATTTATACCCAAATTCAGATTTTAGGGGGAGTCTTTTGGGGTAGGTATTAGACTTGCTGCTAATAAGGGCGTGTGAGAACTCAAGAATTAGTTGGGGGAAAAATGTGACCATGTTTATACTCCACATTGGTCAAGCAAATCATATAAATTAAAATTCATTTATTGAAAATAAATCGATCAGGTACCTACTATGTGCTAGTGATTCACAGTAACTAGTTCCGGGTCAAGGAGCTGGGTTGCTGAGGGACAGAGGTAGAAGGAAGACTGCCTTTGCACTATGTCCCCTTATGCACCTTTTAAACTTTGTATATATGCATACAGTGTTTGTTAAAAATAAATAAAAATAACATTACCTAATTTGAATATTTGTCACCAAAGAAAGACATTGATTTTTAAGTCGTGTCCTCAAATAAGATGTTCACATTGAAAATGATTAGAGTTTTAAACATGGGACAGGGAGGAAATATTTATGGATTTGGCACTATTTCATCTGAGGCAGGGCAGTCTGAAGTGGGGGTGGTTTCAATTACGTGAAGAGTGCTGGTACAGGAAATAATGACAACCAGCTGTGCTTCATTTCTGTGGAGCCTGCAGCAAAGAGGAAATGAGGCCAAAGGGACTGGAGTTATGAAAAATAAAACCTTTAAAGAGCTCCAGGCTCTGGGTCTACGCTCCTAAACTAGGTCACTGGATCGTGCTCTTCTAGGAAAGTTGCTTAATGGTCTCCTCATTACCATCTTCAGAGACACATAACTGATTGTTTCCCTGACAACTCTGACTTCTGCCTGACACACGAGAGAGCTGGAAGAGGTTTCTGCAGGACAGTGAGGAATGGGGAGACTCACGGATGGGTTACTGCAGGACAGCAGGAATTGGCAGGCCTGCTCTCCTGAGGTAGGACTCAGCACTGCTGATCCAGTCGCAATGGCCTCCAGGCAGAAGGCATGCTCAAGGCAGAGCGTCACATGGTTGGGCTGGGGAAGCCACTCTAGATGCTCTTCCAGGGTACTAGAGGGAATGTCCTGCAGGCATGTTTGAGAGATGCCCCCAGGATCAGAACTGGCAGGGCAGAGAAACTAAGGGAGCGCTCTTGACAGGGGAACGGGTGAAGGGAGAGCTGGCAGAACCATCAGAGAATTAACATTCTGTGAGGGGTTTGTTTCTTATCCCCCTGCTTCTTGGCTTGGTTTTCTCTGTTACCAAGCACGTAGACCACCTGGGTATTTTGTGATTTGCTTAGAGCTCCGGAAAAGACTTCCCATGGGTGAAGGCCTTCTGCAGCCTCTTTCGGGGCTGGTGAGGGTAAGATGGGCTTCCTTCTGTTAGTAGAATGGGCTCGGACTATATGACTAAATGGTGTGATTTAAAAGGTGAAAGTGCCTTAGGGAAAATAAGCATTTCTGGGTTGCGGGGGAGACAGTTATTCCTCAACTTCATAAATTATATTCTGTCTAACAACAAAAAGGTTCTGTGACATACCTTTAAACATATATGTTTTTATGATGAAGAATCCAGCGGAAAGAAAAATTGAGGCCAAATTTCAATATGGAGGTGGGGGAAGTGCATAAACAGGCACACCAGCCACGAAGCCCTACGGGATTATTAAAAGCAGGTCAACATTGAGTTCTATGTCTTGCAGCAAACATAAGACGGCTGAAATGAAAACACCCCTCAGGGAGGTCACTTAGTGACTTCGCTTGTGTAAGAAACCAAGAGCAGATCCTTTTCCAGGAACTGGGTTTGAGAAAAAAACCACAAATTTCCCAAAGACAATCTAGTCTGTCTCTAATATTCTGTCCTTCTTGTCTCCCAGGATCAATGACAGAAAACTGCTCTGGCTCCTACACCCCAACCTCTGACCCAAATTCCATCTAGGATGTATGTTAGCAGGAAGGCTGGCCTAAGACGGTATTATGGAGTAGATTTAGTTTTTGGGTTTCGTTGTCATTTGTACTTCTTCACTCAAACTTTTCTTTTCTCCCTTCCTTGTGCAGCCTTTCTTATTCATCTCCATTTTTTTTTTTTTCAAAGCACAGTTCTAAGAGTGATTCCTTGGCCAATTTGGGTAGAACCATGTTCCAGCAGAATGGGACAATTGCATGGTGTACCTTTCCTGCCACCGAGAATGGTTTTCAACATGTGAGTAAAATGAATGTTACAAGGAGCTTCGAAGGAAGAGATAAAGGAGAAACGAATGTTGGCATCAGGAGACATGGGTTCCAGTCTTGGCCCTTTTTTTATTTTATCAGCTGTGAACCTTTGGGTAAGTCATTTAATTTGTCTGTGACTTACTTCGAAAACTGGCAATGATACAATAACTGCCTCAGGGAAGGAACGAATCTCTGTTGGATCATTTAGGATCTAATTCTGTAAGAGATGTGCTAAAAAAGATAGCATACAGCCAAGAACAGATGAGCAGGCAGGAAGGGAAGTGACTGATTACGAATGAGTGCACCCACGGTAGAAAACAGTAATGAGGTTCCTCAAAAAATTAAAAATAGAACTACCATACGATCCAGCAATCCCACTTCTGAGTATTCAACCGAAGAAGTCAAAAACAACCATTCAAAAAGATGTGTGTACCCTTATGTTCATTGGAGCATTATTTGCAATAGCCAAGATATGGAAACAACCTAAGTGTCCACTAGATAGATGAATAGATAAAGTAAAAAATGGTGCATATGTACAGTGGGATATTACTCAGCCGTAAAAAAGAATGAATAGAATCTTGAACCAGAAAGGGAAAAAGAAAAGTTGTTGGGACAACTAGAAAAATGTGAGTGGAGTCAACAGATAGCATGCTTGTGTTGTCACAGTGTTGATTTTCTGATTGGGAAGGTTACAGGGCGGTGATGTAAGACAGTGTTCTTGATTTTATAGGCACACACTAGGATTTAGGGGTGATGGGGCATCGTGTGTGTGTGTGTGTGTGTGTGTGTGTGTGTGTGTACACACATATATATAGGGAAAGGGGAGGGGGAGGAGGGTTGAGATAGTGTAGTCAAGGGGACTCTAAGAGAAGGAGAAGCTGGGATCTTCATACTGCTCTTGCAACTTTTCTATAGATTTAACACTATTTCAAATTTTTTAAAAAAGGTACTTGCTTAAAAAAAAAACGCAAACAAAAATTCATCACCCAGACCCTCAGTCTCATAGGAAAGAATTAGAACAGAAACCTAGAATGCCAAATTAAACAAAACCAAACAAAACCTTACAAAAATCATGCTGACCGTGCACCCTGTCCTTGTAATTTCCTCATACCCCACCCTACCCAACTTGCTGGCCCACCCAAGCTGCTTCCAGTGGCTTTTCCATACAAAGGGCCTGTCTTGGCTCATGCTGCAGACTTTCCTAAAATCTCTCAAAGTTTTGCAAGCCCCAAGCAAATAGCGTCTAGTCTTGGCGTATCCTGTACCTCTCGCTGAGCAGCCCTGAGCCTGGCACTATTGGCAGCCGGCCTTGATTCACAGCTTGGCTGGTCCTGAGACAGGAGAGTTAGCATGTCCCGAGTTAGATGGGGGGCGGGGGGGGTGGTCCCTGGTGAAATAAACAAAAGACAGCCATATCCTAAAACTCCAGGTTTTGAAATCACTCCTTTGCTCCAGGACATAATGTAACAAGGCCTTGAGATTAATCATAAAATTCCTTTTGGCCTGACAAATGGAGCAGATCTGATAGATAAGAATGGGTTATTTTGCTAATCATTTAGGATGGGCAAGCAGAACAAACCTGGTAGACGAATTTCATTAGAAGGCACCAGTTCCCTTCTTCAAACAGTTCCATTCTTCAAACAGCTCCCCTTCCCCAAGCAGGCAAGGGAAGATATAAAAGTAAGAGCTTTTGCCTCAGTCAAGGGGCCACCCCCACTTGGGACCCCCTCCTGCTCAGGAGCTCTGACTTGGCTTTCAATAAACTATCCTCTTTTTAAAACTCTTTGCCTCTCCTGGGTCCGTGTTTCCGTTCTTCAGTTTCACGAGACACGATCCCAGCCTACACCCAGAAACTGCCGGCAGATCCAACATCATCTATATCATTTGGGGACTCACAGGAAAAACATTCCTCCATCAGTCCTAGGTTTCTCCAAGTCCGGCACAAGTGGCAATCATCTGCAGGTCACTTTGTGGCTCATACCTGGGCAGGACACAGGCAGCAGCTGAACTTGGCCTGTAACAGAATCCCTCCCAACAGGCCCCAGAACCAATACACCTGGTGGCCAGCTTCAGACCACGCCAGAGCACTACCCTACCACCTCCACAAAAGATACACCCAAAGAGGAGACTCGGCAGGAACCAGAGCCCTGCTAAAGCAAATCCTGCTCTGTAGGGTCAGCTCCTGCACAACAGCTCCTCCACTGTAGTCACGGCCAGTCCTCACAAGCAATCAACCCGAGGGTCAACCCTACCATTGATGTGCCAACAGCAACCACGGCTCAGCTACAATAAAAGTGCACATACAACCCACACAAGGGCCACACCTGGAGCACCTGGCTCAGGTGACCAGAGAGACTGTGCCACTGGGCCCCACAGGACACCTACTAAGACCAGGAGACATAGCAGCCTTACCTAATACATAGAAACAAACACAGGGAGGTAGTCAAAGAAACATGTCCCAAATGAAAGAACAGAACAAATCACCAGAAAAGGAACTAATGGAGACAAGTGATCTAGCAGACCCAGAGTTCAAAACACTGGTTATAAGGCTGCTTGATGAACTCAGGGAGAACTTCAACAAAGAGCTAGGAAACAGGAAAATGGAGATAGAAAATAAAAAGAACCAGTCAGAAATGCAGAATACAATAACTGAAATGAAGGAATCCATGCTTTAATCACCTCCTCTGATCAAAAGATACAGCAATTTCTGGTGTTCAATTAATTAAATGAAGAGACCGTTAGACTGAGGCAGCTCTCTAATATCTTATAATAGAGATATTATAATATCTCTAATATCTCTAATATCTAAGCAAAGCAACACCTAAGCCTGTGAATGCCTCAAAGTTATGAAATCAATACCTAAGGAGAACCAGTCACAACCAGTCTTTTCCACATAATGCAAATGCTTAAATTACAGCCAATCAAATACGTTCCTTGCTTTACTTCTACCTTTTCTGTACAAAAATCTTAACCCTAACGTCTTTCAGTGGAGCCTTCCTAACTAATCTGATTTGTTGCTGAGTCAGTTTTTGCTTAAATAAACTCTTAACAATTTTAATGTGCCTCAGTTTATCTTTTAACACTGATGAAATATGAAAAGGGAAAACCAAAAAGTCATAGCTGAGTTCAGAAACCAGACAAACAGTTCTATGGGCTGGCAACTGATCAGTGAACAGGGCTGAGGGGACAGGCTCTGGGCCTAAAACAGTCTCTGTTGCCAGAGTTGAGATCCTGCCAGGAAAAGCTGACTGAGAGAACAAGCCCTGTTTGAGCTGGAAGGATTGGGGTAAGGTGAAAAGGGAGAACTGCACTGAGCCAAGCTTACAGTTAGAAGCGAGGGTGGCGGGGGGAGGATCCTCTCTACCAGTTAGGGAGTTAGAAACAAAAGAGAACTTTGAATTGGACGATTAGAAAGGTGTAGGATTGGGAAGGAGGGCAATCATGAACACTCACATGGTTCTGGGTGATTGACACATGTTAACTTATTTAATTCTCTCACAGCCCTATGAGAGAAGAGTGCTGAGGTACAGAGAGCTTAGTAAGTTTGTCCAAGGTGACATTGCTAAGAAGTGGCTTTCTAGCCAGTGCTCTTCAGCATCACAGACCCTCCTTAAAGCAGAGTGGTGAAACTTCTAGCATGCCTCCCCTTTCACTCCCCTTTCACATTTCATTTAAAATGTCTTGGGTTTTGTGAAATATCTTATTCAGACTAGGACTGCGAATCGGCAATTACCGCTTCTTAAAAATCAGTGCTATGGTGTGAATTTTTTCACACTTCAATATCTCTAAAATCTACAAGCTTCCCAGAATTTCTGTTGGCCAGCAGGTGTTTGTGAGGTGCTTTTCCTGACAGATTATAAGCACCAAAGCTAGAAGAGTGAGAGTCAGAGGCGTTAAGGGAACTCTGAAGATATTTTAAGAAATGTTGCATCACCTAGTTGGCACAGAGACAATGTGATGTGAAAAAATATGGATATCAGTGTCTGAATCAAAAAAGGTGAAAACATTTCAGGGACACCTTAGCCATTGACTTTTATGCATGTATAGAGTAATCCATAATAAAAATTAACATCTAAATCAAAAGAACTCTTTTTGATAAGCATGAAATAAAAATCATATGCGATAACAAAGCATTATGGAAAGATTTAATTAGGAATTTTCTTTTCCTTAAGTAGTACATAAAGTGGCACTACATTCTCCAATCAGTGACATCCTGGATTTCATAAAATATGGTACACTGCTTTTATTTATCTCATAGCTCCCAAATAGGGATAGGTTCTGAGACTCTATATTTGATACCCCCAATACCAATCCAGGGCAGAAATAAACTTCAAACTACCATTCAAAGATCTGCTTCTTTCTTGGAGGTCTGGAAGGCCAGGTGGAGGCAACCACACACCTGCTAGACAGAAAAGGATGAGCCCAGGGTGAACTTGGAGCAAGAGAAAGAGACAGCAAACAAAATTTCTCACTCCAAATGAGCCTGTTACTCTATGTGCCCAAAGCCATGACATTTAATGAAATAACCAATAGACCCAAAAACTCAGAATAGGAATTCTTTCCAGATGAAATTCAGTTTATGGAGCAATTTGAAAAATACTTAAAAGTAAAGATGCTTGTGATGTTCAAAGAGATAAACGAAGATATAATTTGTATTAAAAATAACAAATGATTATTTTTAAAGGCAGCAATTAAAAAGGAAGGATATGAAAATGAATTATTTAAAAAATTTTTGTGAAAGAAATTTAGATATTAATTGAACAATATTAATAATAGTTAATATATATTGAGCCTTACCATGTGTGTTAAGAACTATTGTAAGTGCTTTACCTATATTGGCTGTCCTAATATCCACAAACACTATGAAGTAAGTACTATTATTACCATTTTACAGATGAGAAAATTGAGGTTCAGGGAAGCTAGTAATTTGTCCATGCCCAGTTAGATAATAAATGGTAGAAGTAGAATTGAACTTAGACAGGGTGGCAGCAGACCCCTAGCTCTTAAACACACCTGAATTCAGCCTATGCCTAAATCTTGAATAGACTGTTAAAGAGAGAATTTGTGAATTGAAAGATTAGAAAACTGAAATAAATCTGTTTAGCACAAAATTCACAGAGATAAACAAATAAGTAAATAGCAGGTGTAAGACATAGGGGAGAGGTAGAGAAGGTCCAACTTTGTCTATTAGGAGGAGTTCTGGAAGAACAGAATGAAGGAAACACTGAAAAGGCAGTATTTAGAGAAATAATTGAGAAGAATGTCCCCAAATTAAATAAAGACGTGAATTTTGAGTGGATTGTTGAAGAGAGAATTTGTGAATTGGAAGATTAGAGAATTGAAATAAATCTAAACAGAATTTAACAATGTGCCCAAAACAAAGGGCACATCACCCACAATGGATTGGACATGGAGCATAATTTTCATCAGCTACAATATATGACAATGGAGTAATAATTTAAAGTATTGAGGGAATATAATAGTAAACAAGATTTTGTGCTTGGTAAATGTATCATTAAAGAGAGAAGGCAAAATAAAGGCATTTTAGGATACAAGGTGGACAAAAGAATTAATCTTTTAGTGAGGACTAAAAGATCTACAAAATATCATACAACAGCAAGAAAAAAGTGTACCAAGGATACAAAAACTAATGGTAACATAAATTGCCAACAAATGGCAATATAATTAGCTATTAAATATAAAAACATTTCTGTTTTTTAAAAAGCATAGAAATGAAACATGTAATAAAAATAAGATGGGAGAGTATTCTAAAAGTAAAGTTCTCTATGGTCCTTGCTGTGGTCAGCTCTATACTTTGTTAGAACAATTTATGATTGAATGTCGGTATGTTACAAATTTAAGTATAATCCCTGGTAAAAATGCCTCTTAAAAATGCCTCATATCCTAATTTAAGCACAACCCCTGTCATACACTGAAAATGCCTCCTAAGATACCCATGTCCCAATTCTTGGACCCTGCGAATATTGTCTTAGGTAGCAAAGACTTTGAAGATCTGATTATGTTAAGGATCTTGAGATAGAGAGTTTATCCTGAGTTATCTGGGTGGGTCCTAAATACAATCACAAGCATCCTTTTACGAGGAAGGCAAAGGGAGATATTGCAACAGACAGAAGAGGAGAAGGCAATGGAGGCAAAGACTGGAGTGATGTGACCACAAACCAAGGAATGCTGGCAGCCACCAGAAGTTGAAGGAGGCAAGGAAGGATTCTACCCTAGAACCACGGTAAGGAATTCCGCCCTACTTGCATCTTGGTTTCAGACTTCTGGTCTTCAGAACTGTGAATGAGTAAACTTCACTTGTTATAAGTCTCAAAGTTTGTAGTAATTTGTTACAGAACCACAGAAAGCTAATATAGATCCTAAATTAAAAATAAAATAACCGAAATACCTTTCTCTAGCTTTAAAACAAAAGAGGTAAAAAGAAGTTCATGTACAACAACAATATTTATAATGTACCAATGAATAACACTGACAGATAAACAGATATGGAAGATCTCAATGGAGAATATTTCAAAATATTACTGATTACCTCTAGGGAGGGACGAATTGGGAGAGGAGGAAGGGGAGGGAATGAAACCAAGCTTTGAGAATATCTGTAATGTTTTATATCCTTAAAAAAAAAATCTGAAGCAAATATGGCAAAATATCAGAGTCCTTTAAATTCAGTAGTGGGTAAATTAATGTTCTATTATTTTCTATTCTTTTTTATATTTCAAATATTTTACAATAAAAATTTAAAAGAATAAAAGCAAAAATAATAAAATACTGTGGGACCTTTTCATATAAAAGTGGAAAGAGAGTTCAAGAGATAAGGTTATGTCTTCTTGCTTGACTTTTGTTTTTATGTGAAGCCCTGGAAGCCATTGCCAGAAATAGCCGTACATGAGTTCGATATCGTCAAGGGCGCTGGGATCTGCGCAGCTGACTGATGATGGAATCTGGCAAGAATGGAATGAATAATCCTTAAGTATGACAGAAGGTAGATATGCCAGGCCTGTGTTCTTGTCTCAGTTTAAAAAAGATTCCAAAGCATGACTCAAAGAAATACTTTCAATAATCGTTTTTTTTTATGTTTGCTTTTTTGTGTCTTTAGTGTACTTTTTTCTTCTTCTTCTTCTTCTTCTTCTTTTTTTACAGATAACTTGGAAAAGAGAGAGATTACCTGAACTATAGTAACTGAGCCAGATATATGAGGAAGGAGAGACTGACACCAAATCAATGAGGTTGTATAACATTGAAGGGAGGAAATTTGGTTCCAAGTCTTAGTCCACAGTTAATTAGCTGTGAGTCACCTACAACATCTTTGAAGACATCATTCCAATGTGCCCCTAAGGTCAACAAGCCTCAACCTGCCATTAAGTATCACCTATAAGCAATCAGAAAGAAGCAGAAATTAGGACTCCATCTTTAAGAAGTGCATGTTTTGTCTAAAGCATGAAGACTGTATATCGTTCTAAGACGTACCTCAAGAAAGTGTTAAAAGACGAGTGGTATTGGGAAAACTGGACAGGTGCATGCAAAAAGAATGAAACCACTCTCTTACCCCATATACAAAAATAAACTCAAAATGGTTAAAGACTTAAATGTAAGGCCTGAAACCATAAAACTCCTAGAAGAAAACATAAGTAGTAAACTATCTGTCATCAGTCTGTGTAATATCTTTTTGGACATGTCCCCTCGAGCAAGGGGAACAAAAAATAAGCAAGTGGGACTATATCAAACTAAGAAGCTTCTGCACAGTAAAAAAAAGCAACAAAACAAAAGGCAACCTACTGAATGGGAGAATATATTCTCAAATGATATATCTGATAAGGGGTTGATATCCAAAATATACTAAAAAACTCATACAACTCAATAACAAAAAAATGAACAATTTGATAAAAAAATGTGCAGAGTACATGAAAAGACATTTCTCCAAAGAAAACACACAGATGGCAACAGACATATGAAAAGATGCTCAGCATCACTAAACATTAGGGGAATAAAATCGAAATCCTAGTGGGATACCACCTCACACCAGTCAAAATGGCTATTATCAAAAAGTCAACAAATAACATATGGTGGGGAAGATGTGGAGAAAAGGAAACCTTTGTACACTGTGACTCAAACTGGTGCAGTCCCTACAGAAAACAGTATGAAGAGTTCTCAAAAAACTAAAAAGAGATATACCACACAACCCAGCAATTCCACTTCTGGGCATTTATTCAAAGAAAACAAGAATACTAAATTGTAAGGATATATGCACTTGTATGTTCACTGCAGCATTATTTACAATAGCCAAGATATGGAAGCAACCTAGGTGTCCGTCAACAGATGAATGGATAAAGAAGATGTGATACAGATCCCATCTTCTTTATCCATACACACACTGAATATTATGAGCAATAAAAAGAAGACTGATATCTTGCCATTTGCAGCAACATGGATGGATCAGAGGGTATTATACTAAGCGAAATAAGTCAAACAGGGAAAGACAAATACCATATGGTTTCGTTTATATGTGGAATCTAAAAACACAAACAAACATACCCATAGAAACAGAGACCAAAGGGATGGTTACCAAAAGGGAGGGGTGGGAGGGATAAGTGAAAAGGGGAAGGGGAATATAGTCAGCATTATCTTGGTAAGTTTACATGGTGACAGATGAATACTAGAATTAGTGGGGGTGATCACACTGTAAGGTATAAAAACGTCAAGTCACTGTATTGCATACCTGAAACTAAC
The DNA here is from genome assembly GCF_004115265.2 of Rhinolophus ferrumequinum. Taxonomy (NCBI): domain Eukaryota; kingdom Metazoa; phylum Chordata; class Mammalia; order Chiroptera; family Rhinolophidae; genus Rhinolophus; species Rhinolophus ferrumequinum. The sequence continues at coordinate 52,143,093 of NC_046301.1, forward strand.
ATAACCAATATAAGATTGTATACCAATGATGCTTAAATAAAAAATAAATTTAAAAAATAAATAAAATCTATTTTGCTTCAGCCTCGAAACTGTGGTTTCTTTATTACAGTAGCTTAACCTTTTCCTGAATTAATGCAATGACTGAAAAAGAACTCAAGGTTTTAACTCAAGTCCCAGAGGAGATGGGAACTTTTATCAGGGATCTGTGACTGCTAATAAGATCAGGAACAAATACTAGCCTGAATCTAAACATGAGCAAATGATCAGGAAAATTCATATAGAGAGACATTCTGTAAAACAACTAGCCTGAATTCTTAAAAATTGTCAGTGTCATAAAAGACAAAAAGAGGCTGGGGTATTAGATTAAAGAAGTCTAAAGGAAATGCAGTATGCGATCCCTGATGGGACTAAATCCCAATATACATATATAGTCATATATATATATATATATATATATATATATATATATATATGACATTATTGATACAACTAGAGAAATTAGAATATAAAATGCATATTGGATAATAAAAGTGTCAGTGTCACATTTCTTGATATCGCAGTTGTGTTGTGGTTGTGTAGAAGAATGTGGGAAACATACTGAACAATTTAAAGGTAAAGTGTTTAATGTCTGCAACTTATTTCCATCTGGTTCAGTAAACTAATAATAATAGTAGTAATAATAACAATTTTAATATATAGCAAAATATTAATAATTCATGAATCTAGCTGAAGAGTATACCGATGTTCTTTGAACTGTTTTTACAATATTTCTGTAGGCTTAACATTAAAAAAAATAAAATGTTGGGAGATAACTGTAGTAGAAAATAACTATCTTTTAGACTTTAAGGTAGGAAAAATATTTTAAATTGATTATATAAGAAAAGATGGATGTATTTAACTGTATTAAAATTAAACAGTGCCGTTCATTAAAAGAAAGCCTAATTCTGTTTATTATATTTTTGTTTAGTTTGTTAACTGCCTGACTCTCCTCATTAGCAATGCAGATTCTATGAAGCCAAGAATGTTTGTGTGTTTTGTTCACGGGTTTATTCCTAGTGTCTACAACAGTGTTAGCACATAGTAGGCACTCAATAAATATATGGTGACTTCATGACTGAAGGAATAAAGAAATGAGTTATACAATTAAATTCTATTAGGTTGGTGAAAAAGTAATTGCGGTTGTTGCAATTATTTTCAACCGGTTAAACCTCAATTACCTTTGCACCAACCTAATAATACTAGTTAGTAACCCTTTTAACCAAATTATAAAGCACTGTGGCTCAGCTGGCTTGGTTAAAATCTGGTTTGGACCAACAATTCCACAATTCTAACTTAAATATGCCATTTAATCCTATCACTTAATCCTCACGATTGCTCTGGTGATAGACTGGCTGGGTTCAAATTCTCATCGCTCAGTCACTAACTACAGAACGACAATCACAGGCAAGTCATATAAATTCATCAAAGCCACAGTTTTCTTATCTTTAAAATTGGAGAAAATAATGGTAACTACTTCCAAGTGTTGTTGTGAATAGTAAATGAAATCATACACATGAAACCAATGTTGAATTTGTACCAGCGCTCAGCTGATGTGAGCTGCTGGGCTTACAGGGCCCTTCCCATTTCCCCATCAGCAGCCGTACTGCTCCCACTTTTGTTTTACGATCCAGTCACTGTGAACCTCTTTTTCCTGAATATTTGTGCTCTCGTTCATCTACAGGCCTTTGTATACGCTACTCCCATGATATAGAACATCCTTCCCTAACTTTTTATTTAGTTGCTACAGTTGTGCCTGTTTTGTTTCAGACATCCCTCCATGGGGGACTTCTCCACTCTCTACCCCCAGTGCCAATGTAGTGTAGGCACCCTCCAGGGGCTCACATAAACCCCTCATAGCCAGTCACTTCGAAACGAGGCTCAATATTTGTTAAATGAATGCACTGCAGCACCATTCCCACCCAGCATGACCAGATAGCTTTCTAAATGTACTGACCTGGCACAAAAGTGCTCTATAGAGAAGTTAAAAACTAACTCAGAGTGGCTAAGGAGAACTTCCCTTCCTTCTCATCCCTGTAACATTCTCTGCGCTACTGTTGATCCTTCTTTATCCATGCCCCACCTAGCCCAAGGTAGAGGAAACCGTTGAATCACTTCTTGACTAATCCCCTGGCACAGACCTTGTTCCCTGGCTTGGAGAAATATACAGTTAGTTTCTTGGGACTTTAGGCAACCCTCATGGAAGAAAAGAGCTCAGTAAAACTTTCCTGCCCACATTCAGAGAGGGAACTCACAGCTCTGGGATTTGGAGTCTTGGAAAGCTAACAACCACCCACCAAGTGCCATCGTTTTATTCCCTTGTGAATCACCGAGCCTGGCACCTGATAATGTCCTATTAATATAAGGTATGAGTATCCATGGCATGCAGGGGTAAAGCAAGGTCTGTCTCCTATCACTGTAACCTTGACAGGAAGTGGCTTTGAAGATGACCCTTTGCCTAGAGGTAGAAAAAAAGTTGGCAAGACAGAGTGTTACCCTCTGGCTACTCCATTCCCTCCAGTGCCTTCTGGCTTGGTTCCTATTCCATGGGTGATAAACACGTTGTCCTCTCTCCCATCTGAGTGCAGCTGGGGTCATCTCTGTCCAGATTACCTTCCAGGGCGGACACCCAAGCTTCAAGGACTCACAATCTGTACTCAGACCATCGTACATGCATCTGAGGCGGGGCACACAGATGCCCTAGGAGCTGAGCTCTGCTGACTTTGATGCGTCTGTACCTCTGGGGGGTGGGAAGCTTGTTTTCTCACGGTGAGTTTGTGAGTATAAACTGCAGTGCATGGTAGCGACACAAACCAAACTCAATATAAAGACAAGCATGTTGTGCTTGTTAGAGAAGGGCAAAGCTGCTGTCGTCCAAAAATTGACCAAAATGTCACTTTGTATCTACTCCATTATTCTAATTATTTCTTCAGGATTTATGGAGGCAGGACATTCTTACATTTAGTTTGATTCAAGAAACATTTAATGAACAACCATATACCAGTAATATGTAACGTGCTGTAGAAGATAAAAAAGACAAAGATTAGTCCTGTCCTTGAGAAACACAGAGACCAGTTACTCCCATTCACAATCCTGCCTTCATCATTCCATTGGCAAAAGCTCTCATATGTTTTCTCTCTTCTCCTGGACATTATCTATTTCTTTAATGAATTTAGTTTCCCATGTCTGTGATCTTTCTATCCAGTTCTTTTAACACTTTCTTGAGGTACGTCTTAGAACGATATACAGTCTTCATGCTTTAGACAAAACATGCACTTCTTAAAGATGGAGTCCTAATTTCTGCTTCTTTCTGATTGCTTATAGGTGATACTTAATGGCAGGTTGGGGCTTGTTGACCTTAGGGGCACATTGGAATGATGTCTTCAAAGATGTTTATGTCCATTTCTTGGACTATGAACTATCAGGTATAGAACAACAGCTTCCAAATCTGGTTTGTATTACTTACACCTAACTGGGATAAAGTGTACTTACACATAAGCATACTGCCGCTCCTGTGTCACTTTTCTGATAACCCTTCACCTCGATCGTTTGACAGAATGTGTACTTAAATTCTCAATAGCTCAATGATAATTCTATTCTTTGGTGAATATCTTTTTGAAAAAAATTTTAAAGGAGTTTCCATGATGAGAAACTGTAATCAAGAAACATGGTACAGAGAGAACTTAAAATTGTGTCCTACTTCTGCCACTTACGCTGTACATGAACGTGGCCAAATCGCTGAACCCTGCTGAGCTTTGGTTTCCTCGGCAGCAAAGGGACATAATAATACTTACTGTAGAGAGGTGTGTGGATTAGGAATCAGGCCCATAAGACATTTAGAGAGTGCCCACCGCACTAATAGGACTTTCTACAATAATGGAAAGTCCCTGTTCTGCCCATCTTATACGGTAGCTACTAGTCATCTGTGGGTACTGAGTATTTGCAACGTGGCTAGTGTGACTGACGAACTGAATTTTTAATTTTATTTAATTTCAGTCTCATGTAGCTACTGTATTAGACACCAGAGGTCTAGACTATGATAGGTTCTCAGTAGATGAGATGACATTGACATGATTAGTAACGGGAAGTTTTGATTTCCTGAACGATGGTCTAAAACAAAGAACAAAACAACTGAAAATGACTCCAACAAACCAAGAATTGTCTTTAAAGTTTTCTGAGCTCTTCTGTGAGGCCTGATGGCATATTCACCTAAGAACTCTTAGAATGATCTTTTACGTGCTCACGCCTCATGTCTCTGTGTCCTTGACAGAGCCCTGAGAGCAGGAGCTTCTTTCCCTTTTCACTGCTGGCATGACCACGACTGCTGCTATGATGTCCATTCAGGAAGAGTCCTCCTGAGATCCTAGCCTGAGGACCTGGTACGCCTGATGCTACAGCCTTCAAGTCCCCAAAGATACCATAACAGCCCATAAGAGAGAGTGTGGGTTTTTTTTGTGTTTGAGATCAGCTCCATCCAGAAGCTTACATAACAAAATCTCTGACTACGTCAGATCTCATACTCATACACTTTGTTCACCTGTCATCACAACAAAAAACAGTCCTCAAGAGTATTCAGTTCAGCCAACAAACACTGCTGAAGTAATTTTATCACTCTCACATTTCTCAGTAGTAACTCTATACCGCTTTCTAAAAATACCAACCATTCTGGGCTAGGTGGCCTTGGAGACCTCAAGGTCTAAGTAACTTGCGCTTCAATAGTTCTGACCTCTCTGAACTTGAGTGAGTCCAACCATGAGATGGTTCTAATTAGGAAAATTCCTTTGTTTATGGTTTAGAGCCTTGGTTCTACAGTTTGGATAATTAGGGCTGATTCTGAAATATAGCACTTGAAACAAAGTAAACTAGAGATTAGTTACAGGTTTTATAAACCAGACATAAAAAAGCTGATCTTAGAATTTGCCAGAAATCCAAGAAGGATGAAAAATACGAGAAATTGGCTAGAAACTTGAGCAAGCACGAAAAGTATTATCCAGGTGGACATGGTACGTTCAGGTAAACATATTCTTTGATGTCTGAAAACTAATACGAAATTGACATAAAGCATGAAATAATAAATAATAGAATGTTCCTGCTAGAAGGATCTTAGAGGTAAGCTGGATAATCTGTTCTACAGAAAGAACTGAAAACCACAGTGTGATTTGCCCAGAGTCATGCAGTTAATTAATGGCAGTGCTCAGAACCTCTGGCTCTCATTCTAACATCTTTTCTAGTGTACCAGAAAGTGGTCCAATTTGGGGATAAATCATTTTCTTCTTATGGGACACCAATCCCTGGGGTAAGGGAAGTCATCTTCCCCATTCAAGAAGAGGTTCTTTATTTAGCGCAGAGGTTCTCAGCAGTCCCAGAGCTCAAAGGAAGGCAGTCACGTTGGCGGACTTGTGAGTCACGTTAGCATGGAGCATGAGGGGCTCCATCTCGTGCGTTCTACTATCTCACATTTGGGACCTCCAGTAGAAACTGAAGTACGCAGCTCCCCGGGGATTCAGAGTTCGCAGGGCAGATGCCTGAGAAGCATCAGATAATGCAGAACATATTGTTTACTCTCCAAGGGAAACGTGATATTGTCACCCAACAGAATCCCAACTTCCTGGCACAGGAACAAACTCCTGACTCACCCTCTGCAAAGGCAAATTCCTCCTATGGATTCAACTGAGTGCATTGACTTTAGAAACGAGAGTACCCACCACAGAGCAGGGTAGTCTCCTGGCCTGTGAGGCTGGGAGGGCACGAGAGTCTCAGGTCTAAAGTTTAACTTGAGACTTGATTCATTCATTCTGCAAACACTTCTTGAGTATGTATCACGTTCTGTTCTAGTTACTGCAAAAACCACAAAAATCTGGACATCACTGAATCCATCAGAAATATTTCCTGACTGCTATCAGTGCTCTGGATGCCAAAGATACAGTTTGTTTGGATGGTATCACATTGCTTTTGCCTCTGTGATTCTGAAGCACATTGCACCTCTACAAGCGCCCAGTTTGATTTTTAATATTTCTTTCTGTATACTTGTTTCCCCTCTCCTGGAATGTATCTCCTCCAGGGCCAGGAATGGAGACATCTCTGTGAAAGCTGAATAAAAGACAGGCAAATCTATTATCAATTGCCAGAGACCAAGAAAGTTGATGATATCAGCTCTTTGTAATTCACTTCAATATAACAAGTTGTCACGCAGGGACTCAGCTCCCACTCCTCGCATAAGAACGCAGGATATGGTGAGTCCAAAAAGGAACAACAATGGAGCCATAGATAGGGGAGTCATACCACTATATTCACAATGAGGGCTGGCCGAGACACAAAAGCAAACATCCTCCAGTAACCCAACAAGGGGTCTTCTTGCACCCCAGTCTTGCTGGCGGCTGGGCGAGACATAGGAAGTAGGATCCACACGATATGCAATCCGCTTGCTAACGGCACTTACTAGCCACAATCCGCATGTCTGCTTCTCTGCCAACCAACCAACCCCGTAGCATAGCCACAGCAGTTACATTTGTGGCCAATGGCTAACCGGTAATAGCTGATGGCCACCCAGCCACAGCAGATGGCCATCCGATTACAGCTGATGGCCATTTAATAATCGAGCCAGCACCTTTCCACGTGAGGCCGAGAGCCTGGAAACTGCTTTCTGGGACCCTGCCCCCCACACAAGTACGTTTTGCTTATCTACTATGTGTTTAACATTGTGCTAGGTGCTGTGGGATATTGTTGTGGACTGAATGTTTGTGCCGCCCCAAGTTCATATGTTGCAATTAACCCCTAATATGATGGTGTTAGAAGATGGGGCATTTGAGAGGTAATTAGGTCTTGAAGGTGGAGCCCTCGTGGTGGAATTAATGCCTTTATAAGAGGCTGAATGCTAACCTTCCCTTTTCACCAGATGAGGATACAACCAGAAGCCAGCCAACTGCAACCCAAAAGAGGCCTCTCATCAGAACCAACGTGCCGGCATCGTGATCTCAGACTTCTCTAGAACTGTGAGGAATAACTTTCTTTTGTTAATAAGCCTCCCACTTTATGGTGTCTTGTTTTAGCAGCCTCAGCTGAACGAGACAGGCGTATGTAAATACCTACAGTTGTAGACCCCTCCCTTCAGAGGTTTGCAATCTTTTGTGGGGTCCAGAGGTGGGAGAAAAGATAAATATCAATGCAATTCAATGCTAACTTGAAGTAATTAAATAAGAAAATGCAATAATCCATCCAGATGTTTGGTAAAGGGAGAGAGCAGTGTAGCTAAAAAGACATCATGAGCAAGACGGGACCTCACCGAGGCCTTGAATGATAAATTGATGAATCAAGAGAGAGAGAGGGTAGGTCACTCAGGTGACAGGGTGAAGCCTGAGGGAAGGCAAAGAAGGAATGAAGAAGGATTGAATCTAACTAAAGTGGAGGGTAAGTGTTTGGCACTGACAAATTTGCTTGTTTTCCGTTTGTCAATTTCTGAGGTGCAACGAAAATCAAGTTGGAATGGTTTTCGAAATTTACCTGCATTTCTAGTTGTACGGAATTGTTATTTTCAATAGCCAGTCTAGAAGGATTCTATTCGGGACCCTACCAGTCCAAAGAGGTATTTGGGGGAATATCTTTACCTTCTGTAATTGAGGAAATTGGGAAATGTCTTTGTGGGGACAGAGCCCCAGAGAGCAGTTTCCAGGCTCTCGGCCTCACGGGGGGGGGGGGGGGGGGGGGGGTGGGATGCTGACTCGGGTAGTAGATGGCCATCGGTTGTGGGTAGTTGGCTGTCAGCTGTAAACAGTGAGCCATTGGCCACTAATATAACTGCCGTGGCTACGCTAGCAGAAAATGGGAGCTAGCAAGAAGATGGTGGCTGAGCTAGCAAGAGCAGATTGTAGTTAGCAAATGAGGTTGGTTGGTTGGCAGAGAGAAGTGGACAGCAGGCTGTGGATAGTGTGGCTCCTGCTTCCTGTGTCTCCAACCCAGCCGCCAGCGAAAATATAGTGGTATGACTCCCCTATCTATGGCTCTGCGGGTGTTCCTTTTTGGCCTCACCATATCCTGCGTTCTTATGTGGGGAGCGGGACCAGAGACCTCACATGACACCCTGCATGACAATGACTTCCAGGAATACTAAACCTTTTGAGTCAATAGTAAGCAGAGCCATCTCAACTTACTCAGGTTTAAAAAAAAAAATCAGTGTGATTTGTGTTTGGCCCTGGGCGTAGCCTGGGTATATCAGTCAGAGAAATAGAACCAATGTGATATTTATATATGTAGAAAGGGATTTATTTTAAGGGATTGACTCACGTGATTGTGGAGACTTGGCAAGTACAAAATCGGATGGGGGAGGCTAGCAGGATGGAGACCCAGAAAAGAGTTGTCATTTTAATCCAAAGGCAGGCTGCTGGTGAGCTAGGAAAAGCCAAGATTGCAGAGGAAATCCTAAGGCAGTCTGCTGGCAGAATCCCTCCTTGTTTGGGGCAGTCAGCCTTTTGTTCTATTCGCACCTTCAGTGGATTGGATAAGACCCACTCACATTATGGAGAGCAATCTGCTTTATGGGAAGGAAGTCCACTGACTTGCATGGAAATCTCATCCAAAAACACCTTCATAGAAACATCCAGAATAATGTTTGACCAAATATTTGAGCACCATGGCCCAGCCAAGTCGACACATAAAATTAACCATCAAAATGAGTTTATTTCATTTTATTTTGTCTATTTCATTTTTGTTTCCAGGTTTAGTTCAATTCGACAAATGTTCCACCTGCCCAATGGTTTCAGTAGACTGTGGTTCAGTGAGGGACATTATAAAGATTTAATTGTGAAAGAAACAGTTTGTAGTTTATTCATTTCTTTGTTCACTAAATATTTATCAAGTACTAATTTTGTGAAAACCTCAGTGTGGTTTCATTTTGGACAGAAATAGTTATTAAGATTTTGGTTTAGGGATACATCTATATTTGGGGGTTGGGAGAGGAGCCTCGCTTTGCCTCAGCTCTGTTCACTCCAGGAAATCATCATGTCCAGGCAGATGACAGACAGAGGGGAAACACCAAAGCCAATGCTTTGAGGGTTTGGGAGAAAGAGGTGTGAGGAAGCACCAAGGGAGCTGAATGGGGAAACTGGGGACATAGCAATCTTAGAGACTGATTCTTCACTCCAGGTTGGGACTTATCTGGTCCCTGGGAAGTAAAGGCCTTTGGACTAAAACTAAGAGAAGTCTTTTAGTTTTTGTGTTCCATTTAACAATAATCCCAAGAGACCATGTTAGTTCCCAAATGAAAAATTAAACAAACATATGAAAAGAATGGGTTAACTACGTAAGTGTAGTGGGCTGAATGGTGCCCCCGCCACCCCTGTACCCCCAGTAAAAAGATGTCCATGTCAAATCTTGGAACCTGTGAATGTGACTTTATTGGAAAAAGGGTCTTTGCACATGTACTTAAGATAAGGGTCTTAGGATCATCCTGGATTATCTGGCTGTACCCTAAATCCAATGCCAATGCCCTCATAAGAGACACACAAAGTAGAGGCACACAGAGTTGTGACAATGGAGGCAGAGACAGGAGGGATGGGTCAGCAAACCCAGGAACATGTGTGTCACCAGAAGTAGGAAGAAGCAAAGATTCTCCCCTAGAACTCCTGGAAAAAGGGCAGCCCTGTCGGATTTCAGACTTCTGGCCTCCAGAACTGTTGAGAGAATACATTTTTGTTGCTTAAAGCTACCATGGTTGTGGCAGCCTCAGGAAGCTAATACAGAGAGTTTTCCTACTTCTGCTCTGAATTCCAATGGGCTTTGGCCTTTCCGGTCCTGGAAAGCGTAGCACTGAAGCACAACAGAGCAGCTTTGGGTGTCACCCGTGGGAGGCAGCAGCAGTTCTCGGGCAGGAGCTGCTCAAGGGTGGGAACCGAGGCCGTGATGAGGGCCCTCCATGCACTTCCCAAGCAGCGGTGACTCAGCAGCTCACAGTGTCTCAGCACTGGAAGATTGTTTAAGTAATACATGGAAGTAATCCTAACAAATGAGCTCAGGCAATTCCAACTCCTGGATTCTATCCAGGCCAGTGATGGAGGGTGAAGCCCTTACGCCTCTCATCTGGGGCTGTATCAGTCCACGTGGAGATGAGTTTGTCTTATGTCTGACCGCACACCTGCACATCCCTTGGGTCTTGACATCGTGCTGACAAATGAGTAATGGGCTGTGTAGCCAGGCCCAGGTGAGCCTTGTTGCGCGCATTCTCTCTCCTTAGTCCTGCCCACTCTGGGCCCCGGAGGTTTGCTTTGAATAGCAGGATGAATCGACCCAACCCTGGAATCTATGTAGGATACCGACAAGGACTTGATGAAGACCATATTCTGGAATAAGAGCTAGATTCGTTTACTATATGTATACTGACTGAGAGATGCTTATACAATAAATCTTCATTATTCATGGATTCCATATGTGTGAATTGATCTCCCTACTAAGATTTGGTTATAACCCCCAAGCAATAGTCATGGCGCTTCCACAGTCTTCGTGGACATACACAGAGCATCGTAAAGTTTGAGGCACCTGACTTGCAAGTTCCCAGCTGAGGCCAAACAAGGTGACACTGCCTTCTTGTTTCGGTTCTCATACTGTAACCAAGAGTCCTTTTCATAGTCTATTTGGTGCCATGTTGTTTTGCATTTTTGTGCTTTTTTGTTGTTGTTGATTTCGCTGTTTAAAATGGTCCCCAAGCATAGGGCAGAAGTGTTGTTTGGTGTTCCCAAGTGAAAGAAAGCTGTGATGTACTTTATGGAGAAACTGTGGGTTAGGTAAATTTCATTCTGGCACGAGTTATAGTGCTGTTGGTTGTGAGCTCAATGTTAATGAATTAACAATGTCTATTAAATAAGGGGTCTTTAAACAGAAACAAAACAAGATTATGTAATGGATGAAATTCCCAGTCATTCAGTATTCACTAATTAAGTGTTTATGGTGACTTTCTAGAACGTTAACTGTCACAAGTTGTAAGAAGTGACTGTACGTGACTACAAAAAATTTTCCGTGTAAGTTTGTTCTCATGAAAGGGTCTTCACCAAACTCTCCCCCACTCATTCTGGTGCCCTTTCTCCACATCTTATCTCAAGTCTGCTAATTCCCGCCACGCGTGCCTGTTTCACTGGGCTTCCTATCATCCCCGTCATGAATTTCATGCTCTACTCTCAAGTCCTTTTTTATCGTGTGCACAGTGTCCTTGGTCTTTTCATTGGACACATCCTCAAAGTTCACTCTAAGTAAAAAAAAAAAAAATATGGAGGCTTAACTATCTTTCTTTGCAAATAAGGCCAACTTTCTGCTTTACTTCCTGACTTAGAAAAGCTTTCCTTTGTGTCTGCATGTCCCCCTTCTAATCTGAGCACCTTTACATTCCATTTACATGGGTTTTCTGCCAGTTCAGCAGAAATCCTCTGGTAAGGAGGATTGCTTTTGCATGTTGGCTTTGCAGCTAAAGACACATTGTATTATAAGCACCATGGTGTCGCCTGTGTAGTACTAAACTTCTCCTTCCCATCCTTTCTCCTCCCATCCATCGGCAGATAGAGAGTTATATAAAATATATGTGTACATATATAATATGTATCTACACATTAATACTTAATTGTTATACTATTATTAATAGAGTATTGTTAATTATTAATACTGTGAGATAGGATTTAATATTATCTCTTATCCTAATAACACATGAGCCACTTGCAGCTCTTAACAATCTTTGAGCAGTAGGAGAGGAGCCTCAATGCAGCGGCTCATTCTGAGTAACAGCTTTTATACCCTATTATCCCAGAAGAAGCGAAAGCAGCTGTTGCTCATAGTCTTAGAAATCTTGCCCTGTGGCAATATCATGAAGGTCAGCTTGGTCTGGTTTTTAATGTGTGTGTGTGTGTTTTCTTAATTGGGGAATATTAGGGAACAGTATGTTTTTCCAGGATGTCAAGTCATTGTTTTTCAATCCAGTGTGGAGGGCGCAGCTCAGCTCCAAGTCAAGTCGTTGTTTTCAATCTAGTTGTGGAGGGCGCAGCTCTCTGGTCTGAGGGAATCGAACCAGTGACTTTGGTGTTATGAGCACCTCACTCCAACCACTGAGCCCGTCCACTGGTAGCTCAGCTCCAAGCACAAGGGCGCAGTTCACTGGCTCATGTGGGAATTGAACGTGCAACCTTGTTGTTAAGAGCTCGTGCTCTAACCAGCTGAGCCATCCAGATGCCTGTTTTTTTTTTTTAAAGAATATTTTCAAAACTTTACTTGAGGCTCACCTCAAAGCGGGAAGCCAACACTTGGGCAATTAAAATAAAGACATTTCACCCACACTTAAGTCATTGGAAAAACTGGAGAAAATAGTATCTAGGAAGAAATCAGGAGACAGCAAGTCTGCATGCAGAGCAAGAAACTGGCCTGCCACACTGTGGGGGCTTCCTCTGATGGCTTGTACTCGTGTTACAGTATATTGGTGTTACAAGTGATCACATCCTTAGATCTTTATTTTCACATGTGTTGAGATAAACAAAGGATGCCTCTGTTTCCTCCAACGGAAGCTTACTGGCTCTAGGTTAAGAGAACAATATGATCAAAGGGGATTCAGGATTGGAGGATTTGAAGAAGGAAAAAGAGAGAGTGTCCTCAGTGGAGAAATAGGATGCAATGTCAGAAACTGCTCTCGTGGTAACTGAGGACACAGAGGCAATCTGTTACCGGAGGTCTCAGCTATGTGACTTCAAGTATTCTCGTAGTTACTTGCAAACCAGGCAGTCAGGAGGTGGGGCGTGGGAAAGTATTTGGCTGTGGTCACCCCTCTGTAAATGGCAGCAGTGACTAGGGACACAAAGACCTTTGAGAAAACAGCCAATTTCCTCCCCAGCACAGCCCACCACCATGAGAGATTACATAAGAGGAAATTTGCTCAACCCATAACAAAGTTTATTAGTGTAGCAGATCTGTTTGTTTAATGAGTGTCCGTTTCTGAAGACTCAATTTATTAAACGGGCTCCGGCTTAGTGATCTGCGACAAAAACTGTCAAAGACCTTGCACAGACCGCATACAGAAAAAACTTACAGCCCAGGGCTTGGGGAGGTTTAAAATAAACACCAGAATCAAAGATAAATACCAACTGTCCATGGGGATAAGATGATTTTTCAAGGCCAAATAGATGGATGTAAAAGGGAACTGCCATGTTTCTTGTTTGGCATGAGGGAGTGAGGCTCAGGAGGGAATAGGAATGGCTGACATGACAAATAATTCTCGATAAATCTCGCAGCTGGGCTGGGTTTGAGCCAGTTATTTGTCAAAGCATCAGTGCAAACCATGTTCTAGCTAGAGGATGCCAACACTCAAAACTAGGAAGATGAAATTCTGTCAGAGTGCAGAGGGCCAGTACAGGGCTTGAATTAAGAGACAAAGTCAAGATGAGGAAAAATGGCAGGTAATGGTAGAGCCAACACTTTACGCAACTGCAGGGGTCGCTGTTCATACTGTAGTCTATATGAATGTCACTCCTTTGCAGCCATGGATAGTGAAATAGACCAGGAGAAAAAAGGGTGAGTATATTAAGCTAAGAACGAGCTAGAGCTGTATTCTTACTTGCTCTCTATTTTAATAGCATAGATATTAAATAAAATCTTGGAATAAAATCAAGATATGGTGGAAAGAGCAAAGGTCTAAAAACGAGGAGACCTGGGGTCCAATCCAGGTCTATTCACTCTCCGAGAAGGTGGTGATAGACTCAATATTTTCTAAGTCTAGTTTCTTATCTCTAAAATAGGTTCAACAATACCTACCGTGCTTCTCTGTCTCACAAGGTCGGCTCAGATTTGATCAAGAACTTAAGCATAGACTGCTTTGCCAATGGTAAAGGTTACAAATAATGCTGTTGTCATGGTGTGAGCAGGCTGCTGAGACCTTTCCGTGGCCTACAAGTCCCCACAGGACCTCTCTCCTCCTCCCACCTCACCTCCTTCCGCCCTCACCTCCTTCCACCCTCACCTCCTCCTCTCTGCTCTAGCCTCTCTCACCCCTTCACCATTCCTTCAGCACATGTTTCCACGCCACTCCAGGGCCTTCCCTCCGCTCTTCCCTCTGCTTGGAAGGTTCTCCTCCAGGATAGCAGCTTGCCTTTCTCCCTCACCTCCTTTGATTCAAATGTCAACTTCCCAATGAAGTTTTCCTTGACAACACACTATTTTAAATTGCCCACCTCCCACACTTCCTAACACCATGCGCTATTTTATTTTTTCTCCAAAACACGTCACTCCCTAATACACAATTTAATTTACATGCTATGAGGTATATATTTTACCTTCTCTCACCAGAATGTAAGCTTCTGAAAGGCAGGAGTTTTTATCTATTGTGTATTGTAAGTTGAGAATAAAGTCTAGAAAATTGGTAGGCGCTCAAAAAATACCAGATCCCTAACAACGGAAGAACCAGTCAAAGACAAAAATTCTCCCTCTTAGCACGATGGCTTTTGCACTTCAGTTGAAATGGTTCCAACCTCCAAAAACCATCTGCATCAGTCCTTGGTTATCTAAGCACTTGACTCTTGCTCTGGTTCCTTTTTGCCACAGGACATTTCATTCAAGTTTTATTTTATCTCCATTGGTTGTTGCCCAGAAAAGAGAATTATGAAATGTAAGGTTAGTTATTCTGCATTTGCTGACTAATGAAATGAGACATACTTCAGCCTGTGTGTTAAATAAGATGGGCAGTCAGAGTCTTACGAGTGAGATGAAACAGGTAGCACCACAGAACAATAGAATAGAATGTTTACTAAGCATTTGAAAAATACATGTTGGTTATTGGTTAAGAAAAAAGGTTTATTGATTTCTCTCTCACGCTTTGGGTTTTTCTTACAAACACATTGTCTAAACTCCATAACTTAGAGAAATCTTCTATTGCTGTAGAACTATGAAGTGTATATAGAGTTCTGCCAACAAGAAATCTCTTTCCCTTTGGGGGCTATGTTCTTATTTTGAGTTATTTTCTCTTGGCCTAGAACATAGTGCTAAATTATTCTTGAATGGCTTTTTTCTGGGTCAGTTTTTTGTGTAAGGACACAATTACCTCACTGAGATCTGGTCAAAGTCAGTCTTTGACCTGCTGGGAATAGGAGAGAGGCTGGAAAAGAGGCCATCCCTTTGCCATTTGAAAATACACATACATAGCTTATTTTCTCTGAAAATATATACGCATAAGCTTAATTTCTCAAATTGATGGCTTTTTTACAACAGTGGTAGGAATTGAATGTTCTCACCATATGCAAGTATCTATAGGATTCAGAATATATTCAGGGAAGCAATTCATTGTCATGTTAAAGACTAGGTTTCAGAGTCTGCTATAGGCTGAGTATGTCCCCCCAAAAGTCATGTGTTAAACGCTAATGTCCATTGTGATGGTATTTGGAATTGGGGCATTTGCGCAGGTGATTAGGTCTTAAAAAGTGGCACCCTCATGAAAGGGATTAGTGCCCTTATAAAATAGACTCCAGAGAGCTCCCTTGACCCTTCTGTCCTGTGGGGACATGGAGAAGATGGCTGACTGCAGACCGGAAGCAGACATCGAGTCTGCTGGTGCCTTGAGATCTTGAACTTCCCAGCCTCCAGACTGTGAGAAATAAATTTCTGTTGTTTATAAGCCACCCAGTCTGTTTATAAGCCATCCAGTTTTGCTATAGCAGCTCAACCCAGAATTGTGAGAAATAAAATATTGTTTAATCACTAAATTAAGGAATGGTCTATTATACACTAAGGGATAAGTGACAAGAGCCTAAGACAACTTTGTTTTCTGAGTCTTAATTTCCTCTTCTTATTCTTGAAGCAGCTGGTACATACTTTGTGACATAATTATTTATTTGAATTTCAACTAGATTGTGACTTTCAAGACTGGCAGGCATTTTATTTATTCTTATAGACCCAGAACTTAGCAAATCCTCGATGAATGCTTGCTGACTCAATAGAAAACGAGAGGATCTTCGACATAATTTATTATGGCAAGGGGCTTTTTAATTTATTGAGTAATGGGTTCCTTGGTCATCTTGATCTTACATTTGCTTGTCCTGCATCCTTACTATTGGTTGAAATACAACTAATCCTTCTTATTTCTCTCAATCATTGTACAGCAAACCGCATGCCAGAAAACCACTGTTGACCTAACTTAGTTGGAGCCAACGACTCATGACTAGAAGTTCTACTGCTTTTTCCAGTGCTATAACTGAACTACTCTACCTTTTCCAAAATTTGGTGGGAGGGAAAAAAATCCCCAAACAACAAAAACTGCACAGGATAAAAATGGAATTTGTATTTCAGTTCTCCTAGAGCAGTGCTTCTCAAACTTGATGTAGACCTACTTCACCTTGGGACCTTATTAAAATGCAAATTCTGACTCTCTGGGTGTGGGGTTAGGGAGTCTGATATTTTGCATTTCTGAAAAGCTCCCAGAGGAAGTCAAGGCTACTAGTCCATAGATCACATTTTGAGCAGTTTGAACCTAGAGAGACCAACTGGTACAGGTGTTAGTAAAACATATGATAAAAAATAAATCTGAACATGGTACACACTTCTCTCAGGGTTAATGGGTTTGCTTTTGGGTTATCTGTGGCTGATTGTCCAATTTGGTTGCCTAACCAGAGCTTGCATCAGTTGTGGGTTGAGAAATGGGAGAGACTGTGTCCCTTGCCATTTATCTCACAGGCCATTCTGAGCAGAGGCATTGGGAGATCAGCCCTACCACCCTTATAACTTTCATAAAGCCACAGATATGTGAAAAGGACAATACATGGCTGGGTGTGTGTTGCTTTTATATCAACATCCTGTGCTAAAGCCCACATTTTTGGCAATTGCATGCAATTTCTTAAGTGAACCGGGAAACCTTTGACCCATTGACATTGTTCTGTATGATTTTAACCTGAAGATACATGAGTTGATAAGAGACAAGACTACATACTTGTCTACACATTTCATGAGCACCTAATATTTACTCATACTGATATAGAAGTCTCTGCACCTAAGGAGCTTGAAATTAAAATATGTGTATGTGAGACATTAGCTCCACTATAGAGGGATCCATGGTGATCAGTGTGAGAGAAATAATTCAGGGCTGAATTGTGGGGTACAAACCACACTGAAATTCCAATGGCCTAGAATTAATTTAATTTTGAAACTTGTAAACTTTCCTGACACAATACTTAGAGATAACCTGGAGTATCAATAAAATGATTGAAAAAAAAATAATCTGAGTCACTTTCAAAGAGCACAAACAAATCTCAAGGTCAGGAATAGTCTGACGAGGGCAATAACTGGTCCCCACAGCACTCTCCCGTGGTAGAGGCCCATCCTTCATGGTGTAAATAGCATATGTCATTAGCTCTTGGTGGTGGTGGTGGGCATCCCCTTTACCGTCCACACTTTACTTAATTTGCCTTGGCCAGAAACAAAGTTCCCCATCCCATTAGCCTGTAGACAAGAGTGAATGAGTAAAATACACACATAGACATTATTTTCACCTCATAGTGGTGAAGAAACTAACGCTAAGGCTCTGAGAGATGTCTTGATTGCCCAATGTAAGGGTGGTTTCTTCATGTCAGCAGTGGTTTCTTCATGTTGCCGTCAGATATCTTAAGGGAATTAATGAAGGGATATTAGGGGTAGAAGAAAAGTCAGCCTCTGCTTTTTAAAATTAAAAGAATGCAAACCATCATGCTGTACACCTTAAACTTATACAGGAATGTATGTCAACGATTCCCTGGTAAAACTGCAAAAAAAACCAAACCACATTTAGATGTTATAGATGACAGATTATAGTCAACATAAATTATTAATCAACTCAGTCAAAAATAAATAAATAAGTTAAATTAAAAGAATAATCAGATGGTCACCGGGTTTTTCTAAATTAGCAGAGATGTGACATGTGGTGCAAGTGTATTCATATGTTTAAAGATTAAATCCTAATTCTGAGAGTTCTTTTCCTCCAAATTGGTGTGTCCTTTCACAAAGAAGTGACACATACAAGCTCTGATTAAACAGCAGGCAGTTGAATTCATCCTCCCAATAATCCTCAGAACAGTAGGAGGAAAGGGCTGCCCCTAGCCCAGAAGGGACAACTCCAGGTAGGGGACAGCATTGCTGTATAGAAGAGGAGGACACCATGGGGAAAGGAAAAGGCAGCAAGACGACCAATGAGTCTCAGTGTGGTGCAGACAGAGAGTTCATCACATCCTCACCTTGGAGAGAGAGCCATGGGGTTCTCCCTTTGATGAGTCTGAAGGATAGAGTGGCAAGGCATTTGTAGCTTAGGTGTTTTAAAACAGGTTTTGTTAAGTACAGCAAGGCCAACAGATCAGTGGCATTGAAAATGCAGTTTGTTATGTCTGACAATTAAGTTTGTGAACTTGTTGCAACGATGTTGCTAAACTTTTTCAACATCAGAGGGATTATTCATTATGAATTTGCACCAACTGGACAAACAGTTAACCAAGTTGACTATTTGGAAGTGCTGAAAAGGCGTGAAAGTTAGACGACCTGAACTTTTCGCCAACAATTCATGGCTCTTGCATCACGACAATGCACCAGCTCACATGGCACTGTCTGTGAGGGAGTTTTTAGCCAGTAAACAAATAACTGTATTGGAACACCCTCCCTACTCACCTAATCTGGCCCCCAATGACTTCTTTCTTTACCCGAAGATAAACGAAATATTGAAAGGAAGACATTTGATGACATTCAGGACATCAAGGGTAATACGACGACGGCTCTGATGGCCATTCCAGAAAAACAGTTCCAAAATTGCTTTGAAGGGTGGAGCAGGCACTGGCGTCGGTGCATAGCTTCCCAAGGAGAGTCCTTTGAAGGTGACTGTAGTGATATTCAGCAATGACACATGTAGCACTTTTTCTAGGATGAGTTCGTGAACTTAATTGTCCGACCTCGTATACTCAGATCCCAGAAGAAGGGAGCACATCCTGCCACTGGAGGACACACAGGAATACACCAGGGCTGGTCAAGAGGCACAGTGTGTGGGGGAAACAAAGGGAAGAGCCTTTATTATGGTTTCCATGGGAAGGAACAGGCAAGACAGGCTGAGCAGGCTTTAGATTGGCTGGTTTGAACAATTTTGGTGGGCTCTGGGGCACAGGGGCTGCCCCTAGTTGTCTGGTATTTGGGCCCAGGGTGGCTAGGACAGGTGGATAGTGACTCAGAGTATGAGAGCCTGATAGGAAAGATGGTTGGGGGTGTGAGCTCTGGATTAGTTAGTTTGCTTTTCAAGGAATGCTCAGGATGAGTTGTTGACTATCTGTTTACTTTAATAAAGCTGGGAGAGGCAGTATGTTGTTAACAGGATGTCAGGTTGTTTGCCAACTAAAAGACCTGTGGTGAGATTAGAGCTCCAGCATTAGCCTGTAGGTGAGCCCTTCAATTTGGCCAATTGCTATGGGTCGTTTGCCTCAGCTGTTGGTTTCATCACGGACGGTCTTTGGGTCAGAGGGCTTGTATTAGCCAACCTCAATAGCATGTGGACCTCAACATTGGCCATGTATAATTAAAACAACGTCTTACTTGGAGGGTTTGGGCCTCCAAATTGCAAACCAACGAAAGTACCCGGGCCAACAGTAATGAAACCAATATTCAACAGAACGGTGTTCAGCTACACTTGACAGTTTTTGGTTTACTTTGCTTTTGTGTTTATTTAATGGGAGTTTATTCTCAGGTACGTCCCATAGCCGATGAGCAGCTGCCTGGTTCATGGGACAGTCTATGATTAATGAATCAGGAGAATATGCATCCTCAATCTGGCCTACAGCCCTTTTATGAGATGAGGACGAGGTCAAACATATATAAAGATTGGGGAGACATTATTAAAGGGCCTCATATATACTGAGTCTTTATATACATGGAAGTGAGACATATCCCTCTTTAAATATAGGGAAAGGTGATATGAATGTTTTTAAAGTTGGTGTTTGATGTAAGTCATCCAAGGGGTCTTGGATTAAGAGAGATTAAGTCTGGGTAAGATAAAGACCTTTTTAGGGGCATCTAGTGCTAAAATGACTGACGCTAAAGTTTGGCCAGTTGTGTTGATCCTTGAGTCCCTTCCTTTATCAAGGAAATCCTGCTTAAGGGATGGAAAGCTGCCACATTCTGCTGAGGTCCATCATTTCTGACCACTGGCAGTGCCATGTACAGCCTACGAACTCGCATTGCTGTTCACTCAGCTAATTCCAAGGGGATCCAGGTAGCCAAGGAGTCTAGGGCAGGGGCGACCTCTCCCAGTACCATAGCATCTGGCAAGGGACTGAGCACAGAGGAGGCCACGCGCTTCTGCAGGTGGAATGTGCCAGAGAGTCCAGAGTTGGCTCCATTATGTAGTAATGAGGCCTTGCTACCTGTGCTGAGCTAGTGGGGTGCTGTCCCCATGACCCAAAGCGTACTGGGCAACTAAGTATGGGAAGGTCAGAGGCTCAGGGTCTCAAGAGCCTCTGTTTCAAGGAAAGCCCGATAAGTGACCAGTCATTTGTCCTTTTAATGGTGTACAGCACGAGGCTCAGGAGGGCAGTTTCTTGCATCAGAAGCACTTGAATAACTTGTGACCATCCTGTCAGAGACTCTGGTGAAAAAAGATTGTCAAAATGAAGGAGACTCTGAGGCATTAATGGGGGTGTTTATTGATTTTAATTTGGACAAATTTTAAGCCTTTTGTTGGAGGGAGCCCCATTTAAGTTGAGCTGATTCGTAAGTAGCAGCATCAGTGAGATTAAGCAAAATTTGTAAATGACGAAGGAATATGTTGCCATCAGAAGCTACTACAGAACTGTATAAAGTAAAAAGTATACTCTAAGCTTCCAGGTACTAGTCCCCATGTGTAGTCATGGATAACATGTATACTTTCCTCTTTCTCCAGTTATTTTTGTCTATTTCTATATATCACTATATCTCTATTCTTTCATATAAAATTATTTCATATTGCATACGGCTATTTTGACACTTTTTCCTAATAATAGGTCATAAAGATCTTTTCATGTCAGTACATGTGGATTAATCTTACCCTTCAACAAAATTTGTTGAATAAATTGTTTTAAATGGTCAGAACATTATAAATGTTATAATTATTTATGTTTTATTTATATATTTGTATAATTATGATAGTTATTTAATGTTATATTTATTTGTTACAATTTATTTCACCTCTAACAACACATTTCGCTTGCATCTGAATTTTTGCTTGTACAAACAATAGTGTAGGAAGCATCCTTGTACATTTATCCTGGTGCACTGGCTGCAGAAGTCTGTTGATACCATTTCTCTTAGAACTTTAAAGGCATGATCTTCTATGAATGACAGCTTCTAGCATTGCTGTTGAGTAAACATGCCATTCTTACTCCTGGTTTTATTTCAACCTTTTAAATCTGATCTGTTCCCTCTGCCAATGTCCTGTCCCCTCCCACCTTCTGCTTGAAGCATTGTCTCTTCTGAACACTCTTGTCAAGTCCCTGGGTGCCATTCTTTTTATTCAAACATTATCCATAAGCCCTTTCAGTCTGAAAACTTATGTTCATCCATTCTGGAAAATGTTCTTGTATTAGTTCTTTGATAATTTCTCCCCCCTCTTATTTTCTCTGTTTTCTCTTTCAAGAACTCCTATTATTCTAATTCCGAGACAGATTCTCCATCTAAAAAAAAAAAAAAAAAAAAAAAAAAAAATTGTTTTTCTCGTCTATTTTTTCTCTTTGTATCTTTGTTCTACTCCTGCTTTGTGTCTTCAGCTTTATTTTCCAACCGTTTATTGGCTTTTTGTGTCAGGTGTCATATGTTTAATTTACTAAAGCTTTCCCCCCTGTCAGTCGGATCACTACCTGTTTTGGTTTGCTTGGGACTGAGGGGGATCCTGGAAAAGGAGATTTTCAGTGTTAAAACCGCGGCAGTCCTGGACAAACCAGGATGGCTGGTCACCCTAACTCCGGGTACTCTATTCTGGTAGCAGCTTTTTCTGTTTTCTTAGTTGCAATATTGTTTTTGTCATCTAAGAATGTTAATTATTGGTGTTTAAAAGGTCTTTGCTTGTCACAGTATTATGTGTTATCTCTACTTTTCTTTGAGTTCCTTTTGTTTACTTTAGTTTCTTCTCTATGTTGGAGACTTTCCAGAAATGTCCTGAGATTTGTAACTTGCTGATCATAGTTAGGAGCTTTGAGTGGAGGTTTTAGGGGAATGGTGAGGTTCACCAACTGCTGGGATTTACTGCAGGGGGATTGGGGAGGGATGTAGGCATCGCAGTGTGAAATTATTGAATGTCAATCTAGAGCTCTCTTTCCTTGGCTTGGCCAGTTTGCCCCAAACAGAAACCATCCATGGTCTTGCTGGGCAGTCATCAGTCAGGGGAAACAGGTGAGTGGAGAAAAGGGCTGAAGTGGCAATGAGTAAGCAGACTTCTTCGCACTTCCTGTTTGCAGGATGGGTCTTCGCTCCATCAGTTGTACTTCATGTCTCTGGGATTAGATGCTCAAACTTTTCAAGGATGTAAAACTCTCTAGTTTTCTGCTATTGCTGGGAGAGGTCCTTTCCTACCTGTGTTGGAAGAGGAACAATTTCTGAGAGTCAAACTGCTCTTTTTTAGTGACTTTCAATGAATTCTCCAGATTTCAACTTCAGATACTCCAAGGTCTCCTGTCTTATCCCAAAGTCCTTACAGTGGCCTCCAAGGTGTCCCAGCTATGTCCTGGCTTTATCTCCTAATGCCTCTCCTTAACCCCCAACCACACTAGTTCCCAACACCTGCCACAATCCTAATTCCGGACATTTACATTTGAGGTATTCTCTTCCACCAAGTATCCAAATGATCAACTCCCACAAATATTTCAGTCTGTGCTCAGATAACACCTTTTCAGCCAGGCCTTTCTAAATCACCATATTTTACAATGTACTTGAACCCCTCAGTACTACCTACCATTGTTCTGAATTTTTTCCACAGCCTTTATTCCTATATGAATATATATATATATATTCTTATAAACTACATGTTAGTTTATTAGAATGTAAGCTCACTATTAGAAAATAACCTCCATGAGGACAGGCACTTCTGCCTCTTTATTTATTTATCTATCTATTTCTTTATGTATTTATTTTTTAGTTCATGGTCATGGTATAGCTCTTGATTATTTTATTTTTTGGGGATTCAAGTTTGTTGGGGGTGACAATTGTTAGTAAAGTTACATAGGTTTCAGGTGTACAATTCTGTCATACATCAACTATATATCACATTATGTGCTCACCACCCAGAGTCAGTTCTCCTTCTATCACCATGTATGTCTCCTTATTTTACACTCTTTCTCCAATGAACAAGAGTGCTTGGCACGTGGAATGATTTGCACGTGGAATGATTTCATATCTGCCCTGCGTTTCATTTTTAGTAGCATTTGGTGCCTTACCTCTTGGGTCGTTCCAGGGCAAAGCAGATAGGTTGGCTTCTTTTTAATTGCCCCAAGTCCCCCTGCCTTTCTTCCCATTGGCACTTTATTTGTATATGTTTCAGTTCTAACTCAGGTTTCACTTTCCTGACTGTTTCCTAGATTCCAAAAGTTTGTGATTTCTTTAGCGTGCTGTTGTCTCAATTCATGCTTCCTTTGTCTTCACAAATATATGCCTTAAAACATTTCCTCTATTGTAATTTTAATGGATGTTTGGGAAAGGATGAAGAAAATCGTATGTGTTCAACTCATGAAATTTAAGCAGAAGTCGCAAGGCTTTGCTTTTATTGTTTTGTGAGGTGCTTGCTTATGTATTGTTCGCAATTTTCTCTAGTGCTGCTTTTCTTTTGCTGTTTGGTTGGGATTTCCTTTGTAAATGAAGAAAATATGAGTGTTCTGTTATTTGTGCTGCATAGATTTGCCTCAGAATGTTGTTTGGTTTTGGAATTTGTGTGTCTGTGTACTTGCGGCTTCATGGCATTTTATGTTATCAATCTTTTCCTGTATATCAATTGTTTTCATTCTTTGATTCCATTTCCGATTCTCTAGTATGTTTGACCTTCTACAAAATAATTCAAACATACAGGAAGCATTCTCAACATAGCAGCACGCTCAATATTGCTCTTATTAGTTGGAAGAGACACAAATGTACGTGTATTGTAAATATTCTTTGTTGTAATATTTCATTTGGTCATTGAAAAATATTCCTGCCTCTTTTACTTTTATTTAATCTAAATGCAAATCCATTGATTCCTTTATTAATTACCTAAACTTTTTTACCTGGACAATACTAGTGTGTGGAAGTTTGGGATTTGGAGTCTGCTAGCCCATTCATTTATTTCCCTC
Source organism: Rhinolophus ferrumequinum (assembly GCF_004115265.2). Lineage (NCBI taxonomy): Eukaryota > Metazoa > Chordata > Mammalia > Chiroptera > Rhinolophidae > Rhinolophus > Rhinolophus ferrumequinum. Next base: position 52,167,419 of record NC_046301.1, read on the forward strand.
TTCTTCCTTAGTAACAGAACCTTGCTTTTTAAATTGTACACGTTGCAGTACAGAATGAGAGACATTTCCGGCCACCCCTGAAGCTGAGTATGAACATGTTATGGTCAATATGATGAAAGTAGGTGCTGGGAAGACACCCGAGAAGGTACAAGCTCAGTTGGGAGGTGTCCTTTTTGTGCCTCTTTTCCTGTCCTCCTTAACAACTGCTTAGGGGATGTGATGGCTGGAGCGCCAAAGCTTCCATTTTGGACAGAAAGTCATAAGCTTGGATAGTGAGACAGAAAGATGGGAAGCCAGTCCGTATGGGCACCACAGATCCCGCCATCACAACCACTATCCATCATTTGATTTCTCTTCTGTGAGCAAGAAACAAACTTTTATCTTCTTAAAAAGATGTTTGGTGGTTTATTAGATGAACCTGCACTTAATCTCAACTATCACAGAATTGAACCAGGATTTTAGCTGAGAACGGAACATCCAGCTTTCCTCCTCCTTCTCTACCTGGTGAACTACTCGTCCCTTATATCTGAGCTCCGGCGTCATCTCCACCAAGAAGCCATTCCTGGTTTCCTCAGTCTGGGTCAAATGCTTCCAAGATATCTTACAGACACCAATCAACATATATGCTGGGATTCTTCATTACTGACCCTCACACTCTTTAGATGATGCAACTTTTTGAGGACAGAAATTATATATCTATACATACATAGATTTATATATTTACTTTATAATGCTTAAATATTAAAAGGACCCAAAGGTTTATTGAATTCCAGTTTTGAATTCACTTACCATTTGCATGAATTTAAGTAAAATCTCAATGACCCTCAGTTCCTTTTAAGTAAAATGGGGAGGTTAATATCTGGTTGACATACAATTAAATAATAACAATACACTTATATAAAGCCTTCCATTTAGTGGCCATGTATAACTGTTAGTTCCTGTCTCCCTCTCTAAAAAGGAGCAAAATGATAATTCATATATGTGTACTTATAAAACTCAAATGAAACTCAAATTAAAATATTAAAAAAACCTGTTATTTCCTAACAACAAATTTCTAATAGTCATGAATACAAAGAAAACTCCGTAAATACTATGATAAAAGTCAACCTCTGATTGCACCGATGGATAATTTAAGAGGATCATGGTCAATTATTTCCACATATAATAGCTTCTTAAACATAAAATTAAGCAGAGTTCATCTGACTCAAATTAGTCCTGAGAATATCCTCCTCCTATAACCACACATTAATTACATCATCCATTTGTGACGTGCATTGACAGAACATTCCCACAAGAGGGCACCATTGCAACGCCTATCGCCTCAGCGACAGCAGGTACGTTATTTGCAAAGTTAGTTGTTTTTCATCTTTCAGTAAGTTGCACAAACTCCCAGCGTCTGAGGGGCAAACTTTTCAGAAAATGTACCAAATAATTAGATGTTAAGTCAGTATCAAGGGGTACCAAAGGGAAACCAAAAAGTGACATCTCTGAAAAGACAGCTCAACATTAAAATACTTCCTCTCCAATGTTTTTTCAATCAAACACAAATGACAAAATCTCTATTTTACCAATGAGTTCAACCACCAATGTAATATTAATAAACCAGAAGAAAATTGATGAAAGTTTGGTTTGAACCTGAGGCATATTCAGCATATGCTATTTTTTTTGTTATCTCCAGAAAATATAACTACAACTAAAATTTGTAAAATGTTACATACGGCTTCATAAAACATATTACATATCAATTCCCACAGTCCTAAGAAAGTAGGTTATCCAGCCATTATTTAACCTCCATTTTATAGGAAAGTATATTTTAATAAATAAATGTATTCTATGCTTCATCCTCACATAAGGTATGCTGCATTGCTCAAGCTAAGGAGGTTTTAGAATTCCATAAACAGGTCTGTGCCACATTTCTTGGTGGCGACATTTCTTGGAAGTTCACAAACTCTCTAACTGCTAAAATAAGGACCTAATATTAGCTCACTATTATTGCTTTCCTTCTTTCTTGCATTTAAGACGCATCATGTCCCAGGTAGTATTTTAGGTACTGAGGAAATGAAGGCTAATACGACACAGCCCCTACGGTCTTTGTTCCGGTGCTATCTTTACAACTGGGACCGGAAAGGGAATATCTCCTTCACCATCAGTGGTCTGGTCTTTTTCAGTTTTTTTTTTTTTTTCTATTTCCTTAGTAATGTTGGCAAATGCACCTGTGACTAAGTCTTGCTGGGTTTATTTTGGTTTTGGAAATATCAGTCCCCCACTACCAATAGTGAAGACATGTTCAGATTTATAAAATGACGTCAACTCTGCGAAGGGTGTCATTTGACTAATAGGGTGAATAGAAGATTAAACCCATGAGTGCCACGTAGTAGGGCAGCCTCAGAGCATCATCGTGATACGGTTGTGGCTTTGCCTGTCTTAGAACATGTGCTAAACTTCTTTCAGCTCCAACATCTGCACACAAACTCTATGCCTTCCCTGTAAGCCATTATCTTTCCTTTTATCCTAATGTGAGTTTCTCTAGGAAATTTTTTGGTATGCCTCGTATTGGAAAGACAGTGCTAAGACAATCAGCATGACCACGAGAATTTGACGTAGAGAGAGGGGCAGGCAAGGAAAAGAGATACAGAGTGTGAAGGGGGTGTGAGGAATGGAAGAAAGGCACAAAAATTCAACTGAGGAGACTGGAACACGTGTATTTGACCTGATCCTTAAAATGTGTAGGATTTCAAGAGGCAGAAAAGAAGATAAAGAGAATTCCAGTTGGATGGACTATTTGGGGCAAATCTAAGCTGTGTGAAGAAAGTCTTGTGTTCAGGAGAAGCCATTTTCTGTGAGCTCCTGCAAGGGGTGGTGAGGCTGTGGAGAGGGAGAGACAATGGGGGATCCAGGCCAGGCTGGGGGGGGACCACGTTACAGAGGGTAGAGAAGGAGGTCATAACAAGGAGTGGAAACAGAAGGCACATTTTGGGGGTTCTGGGTGGATAACTTCAAGCAATTCAATGTAGCCATTGCTTGTCTGTGAGACCAGATCTCCCAACGGTCCTCCTGGCCTGCAGTTGTTAGATGTGCAGTGTTTCTTTTTTGAGCTAGAGCCTGGCTCCATGTATCAATCCAGATGGAATAAACACAAATATCCTCTCCTGACAGAAGCTGCTGACTTGAATCATTAGACAATTCTCACACATGCTCCGTGTGGAGTGTCCAGTCGGTCTGACTCCACAGTTGGAGGACTCCACAGAGAAAGAAGGAGAAAAAAATGAATTTGCTCTTAGAGACTTTTAGGAGCACTGGCTTTGGCAGGTTTCAAAAACAAAATTTGTAGCTTTAATAAAACTGATAAAGTCATTCTCACTTTGAGATATTGGAATGTGATTTGATAGTCTCTGGAGATGAAGTAGATATGAGAGTTTTCCCAGGGCTCCTGCTGGAGACTGAAATGGCGTTGTCTGAAATGAAGCTGAAGAATCATCCTTGGGTTAGGATCTGGGTGCATTGGAGAAGATAAAGAGTAGGTTGAGGGTTCAAACATGAAGGGAACAAATATGAAATAGAGTTCAAGCATATGGCCTTACCTATTTTTTCAGTGCCATCGTGCATCTGAAAATCTGGAGGAAAGCAGAAGGAGGGCTTAAATGGGTCTTAGCTGGCCCACTTCCCTAACGCATAGGCTGCATTGAGTCCCGTGATATCTACCCTGATTCTGATAGGGCCACATGTTCATTTGCTTAAAACAGGATATAAAGCAATGTGCAGTTTTATCTTTATTTGTTTCTCCCAGATCCAGCAAGAAGCAAATTTGCACGTAGTGACAGATTGCAGGCATCTAGCCCCAAATGGAGTGTCTGGTTGTGATCCATCATCATGACATTTCAGCTTTAGCAAACATGGCCGCTCACAGGGGGACACAATCCATGAGTGAAATTGGAGGGAGCACGTTTTTGGAGCCATACATCAATAAGAGACGGGCTAGGGGGAAGGTGCTGATGGGATACATCCTCCAGCAGCAGCATGATTTTACCTCAAGCTCAATCAAAATTCTTTTACATTGTATTTCTTTTTCTTTTAGCATGAATATCCAAAGATCATATATCTTTGTCACCTGGGAGTTATATGGAGACTCTTAAATCAGATAAAATCTAAGTTAGTGGCTGTGTTACCAAGATAGCCAAATCCTCTTTGGAAAATAAATCAGAGAAAGGGAACACAAGAGGCTTTAATTTGTTTGGTTGGCTATAAAAATCAAATGGAGTTTCATTTTTTTGGTGTTGCTTTAAATTTTTATCAGGAAATGGATTATCATTAGATCAAATTTGAAGAGAGCATGCAAAGAAGATGAGTTGTCATATACCTTAGCTATATTTTCAAATAATCAAAGTGGAATGATGACAAAATCTTACTGTTTAAGAGACAGTGAAGGGATTCGAGAATTAGGCCATCTGTAAAGGGTTTATTTGAATAGTTAAAAAAAATAAATACAAACATTAGAGAATTAAGGCTGATGGTTCAAAATTAGAAAGAAAACAGATGGATCAAAGATATGAGCAGAAAGTAATTGGAGAAAGCAGTTAAAATAAGATATTGACGCTAGCTGGGACTGTAATAGCTAAGTTAGATGAGTCTATGGGTATGCAATTAGTTGGGTCTCTGATATTCAACATCCCAATCATGTTTCAATCACCTAAGTCTTCAGCTGAGTCACTTAGATAATCACTAAACCCTCTAGAATACTTGCCACAGAGTTAGGGGAAAAAAAATCAGTCGAACTTGAATCTATCACTAATGGGATGTCCCCAGCCCCGTCTCCCACTGCCCTAAGTTAAAGAGCTTTAGAAATGTTGTAGTCAGAGTACTCATTGGTGTTCATGAAAAACACTGTGCCACTCAGTGCGGGGGATGTTCACTGATGGTTCATTTCTTCCAGGCACGTCACGGTGATTGATTAGTTCTTTCTGATAGCTCCAGGAAGCAGTTAAACACAACCTCTCATTTTGCTAAAGTAAAAAATGAGGCAAAGACAGTGTAAGACATTGATTTCATGCCATAAACGAAAGCTACATTAACATGAGAGCTATAACTTTTTCTGACTGTAGGCAAATAACAACTGTTGGAATAGAAACTCAATTTGAACCAACTTGAGTTCAAAAGGAAGGAAACGAGGCTCTCTTGCGACTCTAAGAGCAGGGAATCCGTGTTGCCTCTGGAGAGCAGTCACGGAGTGGAGTGCAGTAGACACCCAGGAAGCCCTTTTTGTGCATCCATTTTACTCTTCTGTTTTTGCAGGTCACTTTTTCTTTATTTCCCAGTCCCAATGGTGGTTTTAAAGATATTAAGGAAGGCCCAAGAGTAACATACAAGAGATGAGTAGGAGATATGCATAAGAAAATCCAGGAAGGTGAAAGAAGATTCCACAGGTCAATAGATAGGAGCAACCATGAAGGAAGAGATTGACCTAAATTCACAAAAAGAACTAAAACAACACAACTAAACAAATAAAACACAACAATTACAAAAGCCAGAGGTGGGTAAGGGAAGGTGGTTGCTGGCCAAATTTGGGTGCTGAAATGTATGAGTATGTGAATCCTTTTTTATTGTCCAATGCCTTAGGGGTCTGTTCACTTTCATTGGAAGAGTTTAAATGGGACATTGTGTCCCAGGGAAAAACCAGTCTTCATCAATGTTGAGGGAGCAGAGTGATTGAGCCCTGGAGGGGTATTGTTTGTAATTTTGTGATACTGGGATTTTCAGAGAGGCTGTGTGGGGTTTGTATAAGAATGCAAATAAACAAAAGACATCTATAGATGGTTGACCTTTCTTGCCCACCAATCTCTTTCTTTTTCTCTGTGGCTCAATATTATTATTAGAAGCAAAATGTGGCCAGATTAGGATTTTATATCCTTTCGTAATTCGTAAACAGGACAGACATCCCTAAATACTTAGAAGTTTTTGAATTTTAATGGGGTATCCTGTGTTGAACACAAGAATCTTTTATTTGGCCATATTATTATTTATTTTCAACTGATTCTTTCATCCAGAAGACATTGTTGAGTGGTCCATATAATGTTCTGTGTGATACTCTGTATTGGTCAGCCAGACTAAGCACTGTTAACTGTCCAGAACTATTCCAAGTGTTTCATCTGTGTTATCGCATGTAACATACACATGTACCCAGTCACTCAGACGTTGTTATTTTCCCATTTTTCTGGTGAAGAAACTGAGGTACAGAGAAATTAAACAGTGAGCTCTGGGTTACACAGGTAGGAAGGGGAACGTGAACCTCAACACGCAGGCTCCATCACCTCAGCTACCTTCCCAAAGGCTAAAATATAAGTATCTACATCAAGCAGCAGATTATGACACACACTGAAGGTGGTGCTCCACAAGGAAAAAAGCCATGACTGATTTCCAGGTGTTTAACCTGGCCTCAAAAAAGGCTGTAAGGTGGAGGACTGTGGACGTTGAACTTAACTATTGGACAATGGGACCTCCTAGAGGATTAGAGATGTTGCAGCAAAGAAGGAAAACTAGGATGGTGATGCTTTAGACGGGACGTCCTTGGCAGCTGAGGGAGGGATGGTTTGGTGGGGAGAAGTAGGAGGTGGGAATTAGGGTGTTAGGACCAAGGTGTGAGGCTAGGACCAGTCTCCAAATTGCCTAGTCGTACAATGATTTGCACTTAAAACAATGTGATTTCAGGAGGCATGGACACAATAAAAAAGATAGAGCTTACTACCTTCCCTTTTGATCAGCTTTCCTTCCTTACCGCAAGCGCACTTAGTTTTTCTGTTTTCTTTCCCTGTGAGAACTTCCCATCATGTTTTGCCTTTGATATCTGAGTGCTCATCAGCCTACGTTCTGCTGTTTACGACTCGAAAGGTAACCATATGGGACAAATGAAAGCAGGATCCTTGGTCTGTGCTCTCATTTACGGTAGCTCTTGTGCAGTCGTTTCAATGGCTTCTGTGATGTTTGACAGCCTCTGGATAATTAAACATAAGCAAAACCTTTTGAAGGCCTGGGATGATGTTGATTAGTCTCCAGAAAATGACAGGATGTGACACAGTCTCCCAAGAAATTACGTAACAGGAGCAGCTGTATCTTAAGCTCTTTACACCTCTGCCCTTTATATTAGAGGACTGCCCACTTGAGGAAGGTGGTAATGCCCTTGTAGCCTTCAGTGCTTCAGATTTAGGTTTGTATTGCTAGTGATTCTTACGAAGGCCTCTTGTAGTGTGTGGTGGTTCTTCTCCTCCTCCTCCTCCTGCTCTTCCTCCTCCTCCTCCTGCTCTTCCTCCTCCTCTTCCTCCTCCTCCCCCTCTTCATCCTCTTCTCCTCCTCCTTTTTTTCCTCTTCATTCAGCTCCTCCTCCCCTTTCCTCCTTCTCCCCTACCCACCCCTCCTCCTCCTCTTCTTCCTCCTCTTACTCTTCCTCCTCCTCCTTCTCCTTCCTCTCCTTCTTCTTTTAACGGACCTCAGGCCACCTCTTTGAAAAACAAGTTGTCCTGAAAGCATTATACTAAGTGAAATAAGTCAGACATGAAAGGACAAATTTCGTATGATTCCACTTACATAAAGTTCCTAGAATAGTCAAATTCGTAGAGACAGAAGGTAGAACAGGGATTTCCAGGGGCTGCAGTGGGTGACTGGGGAAATAAAGATTATTGTTTAAGGGGTGTAGAGTCTCAGATTGGAAAGATGGAAAAGTACCAGAGATAGCTAGTGGCAAGGGTTGCACAGCAAAGCAAGTGTACTTAGTGCCACTGAACTGTACACTTAAAAATGGTTAATTTTATGTTACGTTTATTTTACCATGATAAAAAATAGTCACCCTAACTTACCCTACCTCCCCCTTTGGGGCCGATCTGTTCCCCATTACTCCCTTCCATCCAGGTAAATAATTGGTCCTCTTTGGCTAGAGAAGCATTTCACAAACCATATTCTAAAATTTAGATCCACAAGGTGTCAGTAAATGTCACGGGGAAAATAAATAATTGAAAGAATTGTAGAGCTTGAGAAACTGTGAGTTAAAAATACTAAATATATTCTTTACTGTCAGACTTTACAGAAATTTTAGTGTACTAATACACATAAAGAATATTCAAGAAGGGAACATAACATGCATAGTTCCCCAAATTTCTGACCATACAACTGGTTAATAACAGAAATCTCTTGGGACTAGGATTTCTCTGATAATACTTTGGGGAGTACAGACATACCTCAGAAATACTGCAGGTTTGCGTCTAGGCCACCTCAATAAAGCAAATATTGCAATAAAGTGAGACACATGCAGTTTTTGGTTTCTTAGTGCAGATAAAAGTTACGTTTACACTATATTGTAGTCTATTGAGTGTGCAATGTCATTATGTCTTAAAAATGCACATACCTTAATTTAAAAACACTTTATTGCTAAAAAATGCTAACCATCAGCGAGGCATAATCTTTTTGCTGGTGAAGGGTTTTACCTGCAATTTGTGAAACAAATGCAGTATCTGCGAAGCACAATAAAGTGAAGTACAATAGAATGATGTACGCCTGTAGAGGCCGACAGAATAAAAATCTATCTATTTAGTCTGACTTTCAACATCTTCCATGATGTTTTCAACTAAAATTCCAACTTTGTGTCTCACTTTCCCTCACTCACACAGTACATGGTTATGTTATAGTTCTCGGTAATTTTTGATTGTGAGCGGCACCCTTGGCTCCCATGCGCTTGCTCAGTCTCAGTCTGGTACGCCCTGCACTCATGTTTATCCTGAGACACTTCATCTCATTTACATAGAAGTGTTCCCTTGTCTTTTAAGTGTAAAGGAATTGCTTTCTACTGTAATCACTCTAGCAAATGTCTTACTGTTTTCTTTTTCTTTTTTTTTTTTTTAGCACTGTGCATACATTAGCTAATTACAAAAACAATTATGGAATTCTCCCTTGTGCTATTAACTGTTCACAAGTCTCTCTGGTCTAAGTGTTAAGTTTCAGGACTGCAAGGTAGGACTATGTCTTATTCATCTCTGCATTTGTCCATAGCCTGTTATTCACATCAAACGCATAGTCAATAGGTACGTGTTTGCAAACTTGAATTGAATGACTAAGCAGCACCTATGGTGTGCAGAGCTCAGAACACGTCGGTTTAATTGGAAGGGTAAAAACATTAGTCACAATTTCCGTTTGCGAGGAGATAAGAAAGCAACATATACAGACCTGAAATAATTTTAGAAAAGTTATAAAATGGAATAGCTGATACAAATTGTGGAATAGAAATAGAAGACACGGATGCTGACGCTACGAACAGTTAAAGACTAATCTAAGCTGGCTAGGTTTAGGGATAGAATTTGAGCTGAGATTTACAGGAGGTGGGGACGTGGCTTAGGGAAGGGGACCAGAAATGCTTTTCTCTTTGCTGTCATCCTCCTTTCTTAGCATCTGCTAGCATCCTCCTTTCTTAGCATCATCAAAGTTACCATTCCTATCACTATTTTGTTATCAAAGCGTTGTCCATGCCTGTGCTGTTGACCTTTACTCATCCACCTAGTATATACAGGGCTTCCAGGGTTCAGTACCATGATGTCTGTAGAGATACTGTACTCCAGTATTTCACTGGCAATGGTAATTTCTTCTTTGATGCTGGGGATGGTGCATAAATGACAAAGAGAAAACGATAGAGGTGTTTTTCTACTCTAGCAAGTCGTAGTTATCGACCAGATGGCAGTTCTGATGTAAACTACTGTTCCATGAATGATTAGCTTGACCTGAACCTTAATGCCACGTTGACACCACATTTTGGTGGCAAAGAAACTCTTGGCTATTTCTATCTCAGTATTACTTACTTAAGTAATTCTGATTTTTAAGACTCCATGAAAGTTTCCACAAGTCTTGCTTTATGGAAGTCTACTGAAGGGGTTGCTACCTAAATAACTGCTGGCCTGTGCTAATCACTTGGCAATTACTTAGCCTTCACAGGTACCGTGGACATCCCTGCCATCACTGGCAAATGGGAAGGGACAGGTAGTCAGGTTCAATGTGCCACAGGCTAACAACAGCAGGAACAGACTGATTTTGTATCAGTGGTGAAAATTCGAAAGGAAAAATTGTCGAAAGAAAATGGAGGTGCCACTTGGTTGAATTGCCTCACAGAAATAATGAAAGAATTTACAGCAGGTAAAAATGGTGCCCAGAGACATGATTGCATTTAAAGGACTGACTATCTAATTCTACAAACCTACCATAGCCAATCTTCTCCAAAGTGGTGTGCAGCTCACTTACTAGGAGAAAGGCCAACTGTGCTTGCTCTCAGCATAAGAGAAGCCCAGCTTTCCATAACAGACACAAACCACTAACACCTCCTTTCATTAGAATACTTCTTTTGAGTGAGATATTGAGCTACTTCATTTAACCAAAGAATGCATGGGAAGGTGCTTTGTAAGCAGTAGAGTAATTCCCAACAGCAATAACGGAATAATATTTTATGCATTATGACATATCTCAGCACTCCATTATATATGCGAATGCTCTTATTTTCATTATTTGAGGCAATTTCTTGCAATGGAATTTAGATCTTTTATTTGGTTTGTAAAACAGATTTCCCATTATCATTTGATATCGGTATGGGAGATGGAAGAAATGCTGGCAAAAATGTTAAGAATAAATAGGGCATAGTCGTGGTGGTGTGTGGTAATGGGAGTGAAAGGAGGGGTATGTTCTGAGAATAAATATCATTCAATTGCTGGAATTTCTCCTGCCGCAGGAGCAAATGTGAAAGCCTCATTTCAGAGGAGCATCTTTGGAGAGCACTAACGTGCAAAATGATAGGAAAAAGCAAAAGAAGGGAACTGCAAGGGAGTAAAGCAAAACTGTCACGATTGAGTGAATTTGGCACTTTTGGATTTTTGGCTCATATAAATAATTTAGACCAACTTCAGATACTTACATTTCAGTCTCTTTTATATATTTATGAACTGAGATGATATCTTGAGATGTTATGTGTTGAGCTCTTTCCCCCAGTTTATTTCCCCCTAGTCAATCAGAGACATCTATACTGTTCCAAGAAGTAAGAATGTTATAAAAGGAATAAAAAGAACAAGGAGGAGTCAGTGTTCAGTTTTCTTGACTTCCAGTATAGGGCACTGAGATTCGAAAAGAAACGCTGGAGCACGTGGGAACCGTTTACATCATGGAAGCAGAGTGAGTGAGGAAGTAGATGAGGAATGAGTGAGTGTATGCTGGAGTAGGCGCGCCTCTACCCTGCCCCCTGGTGGGAATCTAGAGGAGTGCAGGGTCGGTTTCAGGACACTTCAAAGAGAGTCTTGGCCAATGCTAGAAAACAAACCAATGTCTGGAAGACCATTAATTGTCTGCTGAGGGAATGCTGCATGCTGCCTGGGGGAGGGAGCTGTGGGAGTGGCCTGTCTTGTCCCTGGGGATCGTTTCAATAGCAGCTGTCTGCATGTTGGGCAGTTGTCATGTTGCAGAGTGATGTCAGACGGTATACCTAAACTGTCCCATGTGGAAACCATCCTACCCTCATCCCGTCAAATAGCCTATTACAGACTTCAAAGTTGAGTCATTTGCCTGAGAATGCAGTCAATCCTATTGTTAGGATTCACCCCAAATGTGCAGTTAGAATTCAAACCCAGCCTAAACCAGGCATAGAGCGTTTAATCATTGTGAATTATAGAGCGATCCAAGACACAGAGTCATAAGAACTGTCAGACTTGTGAACAGTGCATGCTGAAATGATGATCGACTTACCTCTGAAGTGAGCAGCCAGCTGCTAAGAAGGGGCACCTTCTCTTAGACATGATCTTGTGAAAAATAAAAACAAAAATTCTTTATTTTATTTGTATTTGGAATGTCTGTTTTTATAGATGTTGGTGATAATAAGCTCATGCCTTATTTATACTCCAGCTCAAGAAATAATCATCAACCTTCCATCCTTGGCTCTTCTCTAAGGCTCTGTTGTTTTCACTTGTAAAATTAGAATGAAACACCTACTGTACAGATTATGAGGATTAAATTAAGTGACATGTCAAATATCAAAGCACTTAGCACAGTGTCTGAAACCTACAAGGCCTAGAAACTTTCAGCTATCTTCTCAGGGAAAAAAAGGGGGGTGGAAATGTTTCTAGGGCTATTTTCATGTATTAACCCTGTGGAAAGGTCAGGTACCAGAATGAAATGCATATTGTTTCTATTTAATGGCCATGCCTCTTTATTTGCCTTTGGAGAGTTACTCAGAGACACTTTTTTCCCCTGATATCCTGCTTCTGTTGAGGTACTGAGAAGGAGTTTCAGTGATTTCACAGATAGGAGTGAGGTAGGAGGCAGGAGAGCCCATCTGCTCCATGGACTTCACTCCAGACGAGCCAGAGTAGGTGCATGCTACGCAGCCCCAACCACAGCCTGAGTCTCTGTCCCCAAGACGGCCAGAACCACCACTCCACATACAGCCCAACTCCTGTCTTTGAGGAGATTGGACTTTGAGTTAGAGACCCCCTCCCAAACTCACATATATGATTCCTTTAAAATGGGGCTTTGTACCATCTTTCTTAAGAGTCCATGGCATTATCGTTAGGGACTTTTATTCTCATTTATGCCTTTTTTTGATTTGTACAACTGAGGAGACTAATGGGGAAAAACCATTATTTGATGTTACACAGGGAATTAAGCAAAGTTCTTGATCTTTCTGGAGTGGAGCAGAGAATTCACGTAGGAGGAAGTTTGACGCTACACACCAGGGCATCTCGGGGGTGAAGGAGAGGATCATTGTGTGTACTTCTATTTTTTCTTTCTGCTTAATTGGGATAATCACTTTTCATTACCTGCTGCTTAATTCAACATTTCTAAAATTCAAGGCCCATATTCATCTTACTTAATACAACAGCTACATTCAGTAGAAAACATTTCTTATTTAGTGTTGATGAGTTTTGCACAATTGTCATATTATGGATAATGTAGTGGAGATAATTTTGTTTTCATGCCTAGATCTATAGTTCCTTCATTTTTGTTATTGTGAAGGTAATAAACTGCTGTTAAATCCTAATATTCTAAAAGATAACTTAAATGACTGAGCATCTGTTAGTTTGAGCTATTTCTCCCTAGGGCATCAATTTGAATTTTTGTAAGCTAAATTTTGCTGGGTTGTCTGTGTTTGTTGAGGCATAAGTATTTAAATCTTGATACAACATTTTTTCCTGTTTATGTAAAAGAATTCCCAAAGAGTTTACATTCTCTTTTTCACTTTCCAGCTGCCCTGCTTCAGGCACCTGAAAGGATGCTGGTGAGGGAAACAGGGATCTTCTTCACTTTATTGGGATGGGAAGAGACAAACCTGGGGGAAGAGAAGGGCCTGGCATGACGACATTTTCCTATTCTTTTGGCTCAAGCCCTTCCTGAAATAAGTAATTCTAATTGGTAGGGATGATGTCATCCAGGGTGAGGAAGGATGTGTCTGGCCTCTGTGCTGACAAAAGCCAATTGAAGACTAGTTTATCATGAATGTACTAATGTCAGGCTTAGAATTTGATCTGGTCAAATCTTACAGAGCATATAAGAACGCGTCCACGTCCTTGAGTAAAATCCCAGACTCCCTTTGACAAGATGCTGGGGACAAATGTGAAATGGAGTTATTTTTGTAAAACTAGAAACATTGTAAAGATTTCAAACACATCGCTGATGTGTTCCTGGACTTTTCTTGTCAACAGCAGTGCTAGACTTAAGTGCCTACAGGCTGCTGTACTGCTATCCTCCCAGGTCACCTGCCCACATGTTAAACTCACCTGTCTCGATAGGCGCAAGCAATTGTTTTAGTATTGTCTGTTATACCAGTGTTTAGTATAACTGCTCTACTATACCAGTTCGAATATTTCCTTAGTCCTTGAATTTTGAGGAAGCTAGAAATTATATTATACTTTATACAGAATGGTTCAAAATGAAACAAGTCACCTCCCTAAAGCCTAGCTTATTGTTTCCTTTTAGAAGCAAGTTTATAATGTGGAAGAATTCATATTGCCTTGGACAAAAGGTGCAGCTATTGGTTTTCACTGAGGAGTTTGCCAGTACTGGTTTTATCCTCCAACGTATTTAGGAATCTGCAGAGGGTGCCACAAAAATGTATACACATTTTAAGAAAGGAAAAAAACCGTATTAAAATTGTAATACTCAATATATACCGATAGTAGAAGATGAATGCAAGTCATGTGTATACATTTTTTTGGCACCTCCACTAATTTATTTCATACAGCGCAAAGGAGAGTGGGTTAGGGCACTGGAATAGGAATAAAAAACTGTGATTTTTCTCCTCTCAAATGTTGAAAGTTTACGACAGTTGGTCTGCACATTCCAAGCATTTCTCTGTCATTTCCATGTCTTCCACACTCTTACAAAGTAGGCTAAGGCTCTCCTCATTCAAATATAAAACCCAAGGAGGAGAAATGCTAACCAGCACAGGGCCAGAGGCTGAGAGGTGGGAATTAGCGCCCGTCTTCACCTTTCCTCAGATTGAACTTTACTAGATGGACAGTGCTGACATTTGCTCCTATTAATTCATTGACCCCACATTATCTAATAAAAAATTACTTAATGAAATTTTTATTTGACAATTTGAGGATGTTATATGACTCTCAGAAGCAAATTGTACCATTTTTCCTCCTCTAACAGTTATGCTTCCTTGGCAGTTTTGGAGTTTCATCAGTCTGCCAACTGTTCACTAAGTTCCTTGTGTGGGCAGGAAGCTCCTAGGATTTCCTTTATGCGGGGAAAGGAGGATCTGTGTAATGAGGTTCCTGCTTAGATGTGATTTTGGGTGGAGGTGAGGCAGTCACTTCTGAACATTAAACAGTCATTCAGGCCCTCTTTGGTTAAATACCATGTAAGTAACCTAGAGGCTTCCTGTTACTGGTGATCCTTCACAGGGAGGGTGGTCAGTGGGACTAGGGTCAGGCATTAGAAGCAGCTGCTGCGTGGGGTAAAAAATATTAAAACGGGGCTCGGAGACCTTGGTTATCACTCTAGACTACACTGGAGTGAGTCGCAGCCTCACCCCATGTCTCCTCATTTGTAAAATGAAATGCTTGGATATAGCTTTAGTGTCTCTCTGGGTCTAATTATTTGGGGGAGTGGGACTCCTTGGGGTAAGGCAGCCTCTACGATGGCTGCCAAAGAGCTCTGTCTGCCTCCTGCTATTCGCGGCAACAGTGAGGGCACATCACCTCAATGATTCCATTACGAAATATTGGGACTTTTTTCTTGCTAGCGGACTCTCTCTATTGCTTTCTTGGCTTGTGCACTTTGATAAAGCGAGATGCTTCGTTGGAGAGGCCCCTGGGCAGGGAACTGGGGGCTGCCTCCAACAAGGGCAAAGGAGGGACCGAGGCCCTGAGTCCAGGAGCCGATAAACAACTGAATGCTGCCACCGACCACTCAGTGACCGCGGAAGCAGATCGTTGCCCAGTGGGCCTTTCAGATGAGCCCACCCTGGGTGTGGACCCTGGGCCGACACCCTCGTGGCAGCTTTGTGAGAGACCATGAAGCAAAGGACTCAGCTAAACCACGTCTAGGTTCCTGACCTACAGAAACTGTGATGTAATAAACGTGTGTTGTTTTCACATGCTAGGTAATTGTAGTAATTTGTAGTAATTCAGCAAAAATTAATATACTTTTAATTTAGAAATATTGTTTGATGTCACAAAATACTGTTCATTTGTTATAGACCGTTTATTATAATGTAGATAAGCAAAGGGGAGTTTCTAGAAATAATCCCTGTTAAACCTTGATAAACCTATTAAGACTTGTTAAACCTTTCGGACTTCTTTCAGCGTGCACGTGGCCTATGGTTTTATGTCCTCATGCATTTGATGTCATCTGGCTTCTTTCAGGAATTTCTTCAAATTCCTGTTCTGTTGGTGGTACGTTTATAAAAAAGCATGGACTTCTTAAAAGTATATATCATTACTTGGGATTTAGGGTTGGTTGTAAGGCAGGTCCTCGTGCTTAGTCCTTCCTTCTTGCCGGTGCTTTGTCTTCCTGACTCGCTTCTCCCTTGGATTCAGGGGCAATTCTTTGTGTGCGGCTTTTGTCCTGCCTCTGTGGGTCGTCCTTCTCAGTTCAGGCCGGTTGTGGTATTCTAGTCACCACTGTTTGCTCCTCTTGCTCTGTTTACTTTTTAAATATGAGGGTTTTACTTTTAGACACTAGTTGGTCTAAGTCTGTGCATTCTCAGGGTTTATCTATCCTCTACAGATGGTTTAAGCCAGCATTTCCCAAAGTATGGGAATGGACTATGAACCACGCTGGAATGGCATGATTTTAGGGTTCATGCTCATACAATGAACTAATATTGGATTACAGGATGAAAATGTCATGTTCATGTCAATGCTTTTTAAAAATCCAGATTGCATCCAGTAAGGTGTGAAATGTGGTCACCTTTCTAATAATGGCTAGCCACCTTGGTACTGAGGGATGCCATCCTCAAGAGCAGAACTGGTGACAAGCCAAGCCCAAATCCGATAACATTGTACTTATTTTTGTAGTTAGCTTTTATTTATGGCAAGTGATAGGGACATTTTGGTGATGGTGATATTAATACTATAATTTAAAAAATTAATTTATTAAAGAAAAAAGGAAATTTATTGAAAGAAAAGCTTCAAGTAAATAATAGTGTATGTGATACACAGGCAGAACAGAATCATGCAGATAGCAACTGTGGCATGAGAATGACTGGAGTTTGACAAATAGTACCCTAGAGATCTAGAAAACCACACATGTATCTTTAATCCTCAATTGATTTTTATTTAATTGCTGTCAATGAACTGAGCAGGAATCCTGAAATGCCTAGTATTAATCTTGATAATAAAAAAGAGGGACAGAGCGTTGCTAGATATAGCACACCGATTTGGAAATAATCTCACCTGGATTCTCCTAAGAGCTTCAGTTTCTTTGCTGGAGAAATCTTGTGGATGGTCCAAAGCCATGGTTCTCTCACTTTAAGATAGAAACATCAGATTCACATGGAATATTTTCTGAAGCATAGATCGCTGCCCTGTACCTCTAGAGTTTCTGATTCAGTAGGGCCTGAGAATTTGCATTTCTGAGTTACTTAGATCCAGAGACCATACTTGGTGTAAGCCAGGTCTTGGGCAACCTTTTAGGCTTCAATTTTCAAAGGGAAGTTTTAATGAAATATTATGGAGTCATAGAATTTTAGAATTGGAAGCAACGGGTCCTGTTTTTCCTAAAGCATGGTATGGTTTTCACTGGTGGCGTTTGAAAAGATTTAGATGCTATACAAAAAGGATAGTATTTTAATTTTAATTGTTATTTGCTGATATTAAGGTGTCCTAGAAAAACATGGTCCTTCAAATCTATGATTTCACTGCTTAATGTTGAATGAAGCTTAATGTGAGTCAAAAAATTACTGAGTAAATAATAATATGAGTTTTCCTTAGATTGTGATGGGGAACATGAATAATGGAATTGGGAAATGGTGGTTTCCACTAGTCATTCTGATGATTTGTAAAGCCCTAGCTCCTGAGTAGATCTCTTGCCTAAAGTTTAGTTTCAAATAACTATTAGTCTAATTGATTCCTCTCCATGGTTTTAATTCAGGTCCTCAACAATTCTTTCCTTGATCATGGTAAGTACTTGCTAATTGCCTTTGCTTTTCCTGCTCTTTGCATGCTCTGCACTGTTTCCAGTGGTATCTCCCTAAAACACAAATGAGAGTATGCCCCTCCCATGCCCAGATCCGTCAATGGCTTCCTCGTGGCTCAGAATAAAGTTCACAATCCTTAACATCTTCCACAAGCCCTACGGATCAGCCTTCTACCATCACCTCCACTCTTGTCCCATCTCTACCGAAGCTTTGCTTTTACCAAACGACTACACATAGTAGATCCTCTCTTCCTCCTAGGAGCCTTTGCACCTGCTAGCTGTCTGTCATAAATGCCTTTTCTATGTTACTTCATCTGACTGACTCCTGCTTAGTCTTCAAGGCTCAGCTGATCCTACCCCGCATGGTAAGGAACTGTGACTATGTCTATCACAGCAAAATTTTGAAATTATAAAGTGTACTTTAGAAAATTTTCAAGTATTATAAAAGAAAGTCCTCTTTCCCAACTTTCTCCAGCCTCACTCTTCTCCCTTGAGGTAACACTATTAATAGTTTAGTATGTTTTCTAGAACATTTTATCTGCATTTACGAACATACATATAAATAATGGAATCTATCTAAGAATATGGTTTGGTGGCTTGCTTTTTTTTTTTTCATTTCATATCTCATGGGCATCTCTTCATGTCAGGGCTTGACATTCTTTTTAGCAGTTGCCTTTTCTTTAAGGAGAGATCAAGGAGAGAGACTGACTTTTATGTCTCCAGAGTTCTTTAGAAATAAGTTAGAAAATCTTTGTTTAATGCAACAGCTTCTCTTATTTATATCCTTATTTTAAGTCCTTGAATAAAATATCTACACTGTTTTCCGGGGGTAATTTCAAGCAAAACTTAGTAACTGACATTTCTTATATAATTTATCTATGTATTCATTTATTTATAGCATCACTTCTATTCCATCTTCATACATGATTTTTGTTCTTGTGACCTTCTGTCACTTACCTCTAGGACCCACTCTTTAATTTTTTATGTTTGAATAAAACATTAGAGGGTTTCAAGGATATTATTGAATTCAATTTTCACAGTTACTCTTTTGAGATGAGTAAGATGGAATTATTTCTATTTTACAAGGAGAAAGTGGAGGCTTAGGGAAAGTTGCCTAAGTACAAACTGAGTTTTCTGTCATTTAACACAGACTGTGTCCACGTGCTCTTACTGTCGCTTGTTTGCTCAGGACTCACCATTGTGATGCCCCATCAGTTATGTTCTGAATCCCTGTACCTACACCCGTTGACACCCCCCAAAAAATTTGTCTGTTTAGTTTTCTTTGGATGAACTAATTTACACTAAAATATTCACACTTGCAGTGACTTACTGTGTTATCCTTCCCGGTGTCATTACTATAGGAGTTGGTGAATTCATCTAAATGAATGAGAACCATGGTAGAAGTTGTAGAAAATACTTTGAATAATTTAATAGACTTTTGGGTGTACCCCCAAACAATTCTACATAGAAGATTCTTTGAATCCACATCTCTGAATAAGGTCATACATATTGCTTATGTGTTAAGAGGGCACACATAGCTCTACCAGAATTTTTTTTTTTTTTTTTTTGCACATTCTACTTCATTTTTCCCCACATTTTTTCCCCCTCTGATCCATTCCAGTCAATCTTTCAAATAACCTCGAAAGGAAATTCAGTCTTGCCTCGATTCTTTGGAAACTTTTCTTCAGAATAGCTTACAAAGTTTTTGAACTGTTGGTATTCATTCTTCAAAATAATGCTTCATGAAAATAACCAAAATATTTTCAGAAAGTAGACCACAGGGACCTCTTTATTATGCAATTGTCACCTAACTCTAGGGATCTCACTTTAATTTTGTGAATCTGAGGTTTTTATTGCCAAAGGGTGATTGGGAAAACTAATAGCAATTTCCTCAAAGCACTTTGTGGTCTTTAGGGGCCATTTATTGTTTCAACAAGATATTCTCTTCCTGGCATGTGCATATTTTTGTTTACAAAACAATGGGGGCCCAAAGAAGAATAAGACTTGCCTTTACAAAGAGTTTGCCTTCTCTTCCTTATATCAGCATGAAAACATGATTTTTTTCAAGATGGATATTAGCACTGAAATCTCTAATCTCTATTAAGAAAGATGACTTAAAAAAAAAAAGAGAAAGAACTAGACTGTATCTTTATCAGCCTGATTTTTTCATCCCTATTTTGCTTTTAAAGCACCTCTAGGAAGAGAGTACAGTTTCCTGATGGGAGCAAAGGAAGGTCAATAACATCTGTCTTCTGAACAGGGAAAGGGAGCTGCAGGTAATGTGAGCAAGGGCCTGGGCAAGCTAATTAGAACATCAGAGGACATCAGGAGGTAACTTCTCTGGTTTGCTGTAAATGAGATTTAATAAACTTTAGAAAACACGCAAACAAACAAGAGACCCTGGGAATTACCTAGAGCTAGATCTTTTCGTGTCCCCTGTAATCTCAGTTTCTGAACCAATTATTCTTTTTCTTATCATGATAATATTACTAATAATAGTGGAGATGATCATTTAAAGGGTCTCCACCGTGAGCCGTGCTCTGTGCTCAACATGCTACATACAGATCGATCCTATTCACTCCCTCACAGCCTTTGAAGTAGGCGCTACAATCCTCATTTTACAGAAGAGCTAGTCAGTGCAGGCGTGTGGGCCAAACCAGGTGGGTCTGGCTCCATGGCCTCCTCAGCTCTTTAAGCTCATTGACTTTTCCAAACATGTGGAATGAGCTGCTGTGTTCTGAATGTGAAATGAGAGTAATGGAAAACCAAAGTTACAATTGAGGAACCCTCCCCCGCATGAACACTCTTTGCAGCGTCAACAGTGCGACTAATAAAATAAATATTCCCATGGGCAATAGTTTGATATTTCAATGTGTTATTTTTTTTTATGCTACTGATCATTTAGTCAACCAGATTTAATGGACATCCACTTTGTGAAACTCAGTTAAATATTGTGTGCATTTGCAAGGGAAATAAAGGCTTCTTGTCTGACCTCTGGAAAGTTGTGTTGAGATGCTGATCCCCCGGAGATGGGAAGAAGGTGAAAAGATGTCAGAGGATGGGATGAATGAATGTTTTCACGTGTATGTGCTTGATGATTTGAATATTCTAAAATTGATTAGCATTGCAGAAAACAAAGCAATTGCTCAGGTAATTTCACCACCATAACGACCCTAAGTGCTATGTGACTCCCTAAGCATCTTCTCCTGAACACCCTCCCCCAACCTCCACCTCCATTAGCTTCTCCTCTCCCCTGTGTTTATTTGTCCTGGGGCAAAGAACACTGCCCTGGAAGTGAGGAGCCATGCCCTGTGGATCCAATGCCACACATTAACTGTTAGGCCTTAGGAGAGGCATTCCAGGGCTGTGGTGGATTGAAGATGGCCTTAGATTCATCATCATTTGCCTTCACACCGTTTTGTCATACCCTCCCACACTGATTCTGGGTTTGACCATGTGACTTCCTTTGACCAATGGACATTAGCAAATGTGACACATGCAGAGACTTGCAACGTGCTTGCACATTTGACTTGTCCTTTGGCTGCTCTTGGAACTCTTGAGTTCCATGTGAAGAAGCCTGGGTTGGCCTGCAGGATGATGAGATATGTGTGGCCCAGTCTCCCTGTCATCCTGGCCAGATATATGCGCAAGACCACCCTAGCTCAGCCGGCTGCTAGCTGTCTCACTAGTGAGTCTAGATAAAATTAGGTGAGCTGTCCCAAACGTGCCTAGCTAATTCACAGAATTGGAGCTACATACATGGTTGGTTCTTTAAGCCACTAAGTTTTGGGGTGGGTTGTTCATAGCTGAATGTAACTGATACAAAATCCAATTAAAAAAACACACACACACACACAATAAATGAAAACATGTCCACTGCCTACCCCATAGCATTGTTGGAAAGAATACATGAGGTAAGGAGGTAACTATGCGTGTGATGGGCTAGGCTGGTGAAGAGCAGTGCCCGGCACAGTACTTTGTGTCTCATCAGCAGCTCAGTGTTGCTCACTGAACAAATGGATGGATACAAAACGATACAATTATAAGGTAGCAATAGCAGCTGTAATAGAGTAGTCAAATATTAAAAATCCCCCAAGATGTTAATTTTCCTCTTTAATTAAAAATGGTAGTATATCAGCTGTGTAGAGAGAATTAAAAAGAGCATGACAAGAATGCAAGAATGCAGTCTGTGTCACCTGGACTGATAATGACTGGTGTGACAGCACTTGTGCTTCTGGGAAACTCTGGTCCCAGGGAGAGCAGCCGCCTGCGCTTGTCAGGGTTTTCTCACTGTGGTCTGGTCACAGAGATGTCACCAATTGCTTGCTTTCTTTTTGATGTTAAATTTTTCCCAGTTGTTTGACTTATAGATGTTTTAAACTCAGCATATCTGGATTCTATCTGAATACCATTCCCATGGGAATAGTCATATAGTCCATAACGATAAATTTTTGAGACCCACATATACAGATACGGAAGAAGATTTCTAGTCTGTGACAATACAAACACTGCAAGGTCAGTAAATGGAAAGTATTCAAAATACTGAGGACAAATATTTCCTTAGCTAAAAACATAATTAATCCCATTGGGTCTAGAAGGAATAAATCTGTGTGTTTTGATTTACATTTGTCTAGTGGAAAAAGTTTTTAATGTGTTTATATTGTGAAATATAACCCATATAGAGAAAAGTGTACAAAACCTAAAGGTGCCGTTTATTGAAAAATTATAAGGCAAACACCCAGCTAACCACCACTCAGACCAGAGATGGAGCCTTGCCCGCATACCAGAGGTTTCTTCCTATTCACACCATCCCCTCTCACACCTCGTGTTAATCACAACGCTGGACTTTTTGACGATGTTGCTTAACTTTACAGTCTTACCACTTCTGCAGAGTTCAACCACCTATGTGTGTATCCCTAAACACACAGTTTAATTTTACTTGCTTTGAATTTTATAGAAACAAAGTCATTCTGTATATACACATTCTTTTGCATCTTTTGCTTAATGACATTACCTGCTTTGTGTAGGTGCAGTTGATGAATTTTCACTGATAGGTAGTTTTCCATTTTATGAATACACTAGACAACATCCTGTGGATGGACACATGAGTTTTTAGATCAATGTTTAGAGCAATGTTGCTGTGATTGTTCTTGCAAATGTCTTCTCGTGCATACGCAAAAGTTTCTCATGCAAAAATTTCTCAAGGGAGTGCCCTTTTTGTGTCTTAAGATAACCATATCTTTAAACTGAGTAGAAGAGGCCGGACTATTTTGTGCCATGACCATTTTGCCTGCCACAAGCTGTGTGAGTGTTCCCAATGTTCCTTGTCAGCACTTGATATTGTCAGACTTAATTTTTGCCAATGTGGTGGGTGTGTAGTAGATTTTAATTTGCATATTCTGATTATTAATGAGGCTGAGAACTTTTTCATATATATTTAGCCACTGGATTTTTTTTTTTAATGAAGTACCTGTTGATGTCGTCTGTCTTTTTTTTTTTCTGTTATGTCTGTCATTTTTTAATGCTTTGCAGGGTTTTTTTTTTCTGTATAAATATTTACAATAGCTTTTCCCATTCTTGTTTTTTCTTTTACTCTATTAATGTGTGTCTTTTGATGAATTGTAAATTCTTAATTTTAATATACTGAAATATATCTAATTTCTCCTTTCTTTGTTGATTTTTATGTCTTATTTAAGAAAACTTTTCCTACCCTGAAGCCACAAAGATAGTCTCCTACATCAACTCCTAAAATATTTACAGCTTTGTCTTCCACATTAAATGCATTACACACCAGGTGTTGATTCTTATATGTGTATGTGGTAAAGGTGCAATTTCATTATTTTTCATATGGATACATACTTGTTCCAGAACAATAATTGAAAAGAACATAATTTCTCCTACAACTAAAATGCCTTGCCATGCCTACCTAGTAATACATCCAGTGTTCAGATATGCGTGGAGCCATTTCTGGCTTCCTTATTCTGTTTCATTGGTTTACTTGTCTCTTCATGGACTAATGCCATGTTCTTTTAATTACCTTGGCTTTATAATAAGTCTTGATAGATGGTAGAGCAAGTATTTATACCTAGTTTGTCCTCAAAAGAGTTTTAGTTATTTCTGGTCTTTTCCATTCCCATACAAATCTTAGAATCAGCCTGTGAAGTTCTGCTTATGTATAAATTGTTTGTTGCTGGTACATGGAAATATGAATACATTCTTTTTTGTTGTTGCATTTACACTCTTCCTGGTTGCAGATGGTTGGCTTCTCACTGTGTCCTACATGGTGGAAGCAATACATTCATTTTTATATATAGATTTTCTATATTTTGACAGGGAATTGACATGATCAGATGTGTTTTATGAAGATACCTCTAGAGTAACATGGAAGAATAGATGAGAGGGGAAGTCTAAAGACAAGTTTGGAATCTACTGGAATCACTCAGGCAAAAGATGAGGAGAGCCTCTTGAGAATAGCAATGGAGGGAGGAGCTGGTTTAAGAGCAGTTAGAAGATAGTTGGAAAGAATGCCAAGCCATTGTTTCAGAATGATGTAAGGAAACAAGGTTTTTGGGGAGGGGAGAGTACATGAGTATACCAAAGAGGGAATAGTGACCGGATAGAAACTTCTTCAAACCATAGTACCCACAGTCTGTGTGGAAACTTTTAGAATAGTAAAGTTTCAGAAAGTTAAAAAAAAAAAAAAGAACTGTAGAAATCTTTGAAAGAACAGGAGACTTGCAGTTGATGTTGAAACTGGTGATTGATGGTAAATATATTAACATAGAAATTATGCATGCTTCATTTTGTTTACTATTATTTTTCAGTTTTTGACATTCCTAGTAATAGGTTTTTCAATTTCTACAGACGGTGCTTTTCAGGTAACTTGATTTCAGTTTGTAACATCATAAGTCTTGCTGAAAATGCATTCAAGTATTTTTCAATTGATAGTATCTTCCAGGGTTTGAAAAGCAGACAATAACTGGACTAGTATGGTTCAAATTTATATTTGGTCCCATTTCTGTCATGGGATTAATAAGATACAGATTAGTTTGTGACTGTCATTTGATTATTAGGGAAATTCCATTTGCTTTGAAATGTATGAATATTTAATGTAGCAATTGTACATTTAGATATTTTACACTCATGATCACACCTTCTACTTCTATTTCTTGGCCTTCTGAGTTTGGCATTTTTGAAAAAAAAAAGGGACCTCTGGAGCATGACAAATTTGACTTACGGGTGTTTGCAACAGGATGTTGTTTCATCTGTCAAAAGCTAATGTAACTACCGTGTTTCCCCAAAAATAAGACCTAGTCGGACAATCAGTTCTAATGCGTCTTTTGAAGCAAAAATTAATATAAGACCCGATCTTATTTTACTATAAGACTGGGTCTTTAATATAATATAATAAATATAATATAATATAATATAATACCGGTCTTACATTAATTTTTGCTCAAAAAGACACATTAGAGCTGATTATCCAGCTAGGTCTTATTTTTTGGGGAAGCCGGGTATAGGTTCTCTCTTCTTAGCTTGGGACTTACAGGCTTGGGAATGTTAACGTAAATTCTAATCTCATGGAAGGTGGCGTGGCATGTATGGAAAAAACCCTCAGATAATTGCTCAAGAGCTATAGGTTAAGGAGGCTGCAGGACCAATAAGTAAGACAATCTTGAATTTAGTAAATTATAACCTGATTTTCAAAACAATAATGACATTTGCAAATGACAGGAGGGAAAGAAAAGAAATGATAAGGCGTAGGAATAAATGAAACTCAGAACTCAGATGCACCAAAACTTGTGTGTGTGTGTGTGTGTGTGTGTGTAGTGTGGGTGAGAAAGGTCATTTTCACTTTTCAGCTGTTCACTTTTCAGAGTGAAACATCAAATCTCTGAAACAATGGTGACAGGATGCCTACAGAAGAAAGAAACAGGCCCTGAGCTCCCTAAGAATGTATGACATGTTCATAAACATGCTTACGTGGCATGAAGGCGTGTCATAGAGATTTGGGATATAGTGAAAGGGACTCAAAGCTCAGTTACGTTTTTGGATATGTTGTTTCATCTCTGTATCACAGAACATGACTTGCTATGTATCTGTAACTCATTCTTTTTACTCTGCAGCAGATGAAAGGGAATTTTTTAGTCATCTACGATCTGGTTTTGAATTTATTGAAAATTCTTGTCATTCTATGTGAGTTACTCTATCAGACCATTTTCCAGCATTCATAAAGTGGGTGTTTCCAAGTGGCGAGCCATTTAGACGTTGCCATCAGGATCATAATATTAGGAGTGGAGGTTGGGATCCCAAACTACATGAAGAGTCTGTATCCGTCTGGGTCTAACTGACAGAGAAAACACGTAGTAGGTTAAATAGGGAAACTTTAATATAAGAATTCTGAACTCTAATAGAAGAGTAACTAGAAGATATAAAGAAACTGCCTAGCATCTTAGGGCTGAGGGAGAATACTCAAAGGACACATTTGGAAGAGTTCAGACATCTTGGATAAAGTGCGCGTTCGCCGCCCAATAGCAGAGAAGCTGGCTAGAATGGAGTCACAGGTAAACATCAGGCATTCCGCCTGAGTGCAAGAGGGGAGAGATGATCAGCAACATGTGGACTTGGCAGACCGAAGAGGTGGGAGTGTGCAGATACCAGCAGGGGCAGGAGGACTTCAGAGTGCAAAATGCGCTGCGAAGTCGGGGGTGGGGGAGGAAAGGTTTTTGAGATGGATGAGGGTATGGTATCACCAGGCCGAGGCTGCAGGGATGCAGAGAGATCGTGTTCTGGTCTTGTGATTTGGACAACTCCATTCACTCACATCTGACACCCACTCGCCTCCCCTGCCTGTGCTGGGAATTGCCAGAATCCTCTTCTTCTTGCAATGTGCCTTCTGCGCCCTCTGCTGGGCAAGCGTAACATTACACTCACTGTAAAAGAAGTTCTTAAAGGAATTTGTGGTTTATAATACTTCTATATTCAAGTATGTGTTTGGACTTATGAGACAATAAATTGTCAACTGGCGCCGGGTCCAAGAACAGCGAAAATGGCCAATATCAGTATTACAAGAAAGATTGGTGGCTGTTTTCAGTTTGTGAAACGAGAACCCTTAAGAGAATGCGGGCAAACAGATCTTTTTTCCCCCTGTTGACAAAAAGACTCAAACACTTTGATATTTCTTTATTGTACTCTGGCATATTAATTTGTGCATTTCTAAAGTAGAGCAATTTCTTATCTGTATATTTAAAAATAAATGCAAACCTTAGAGAGTCATATTCAAATAAGCATGTCCAAATAACCAAAAGTAATAAAAACATCCAGTCTCTAGAAAACAATAAAGGGGGTGCAATTCATAAAGCCAGAGAATATTTTTCACGTTCCTTTCCCCCCTTCTTCACAATTCTTTTTTATATCATTTTATGTTAGAGCCGCTCATCTGTGACCCTCCACCCCAACACATAAGCAAAATCTCTCAAAATAAATCCTTTTTTTTCTTTGAACCCCACGACTAACTCTTCTTTCCCTTTGTTCTCTTTCTCCTCCTCCTCCTTCTCCAACATTCTCTTTTTAAATCCCTCCTATTTTCTTTTACTCCTTAGGTTTTCCCCTCTTCTTTTTTGTATTCTTAGCTTCAGTCCCTCTCTGCCTACTTTCTTTTTTTTTCCTCCCTTCTTCTGCCACCCCACCCACGCAGGTTCAAGCCGTAGTTTCTTAGTCTAGTTGCGACCTCGGTGTTGGGAACATTCGGAGCACTGCGCTCCAATCACCTGAGCCACCAGGCCAGCCTGATCTGCACACTTTCTAAGTCAGCCTTGCCAGAGTCTTCAAACAAGTTTTTCAGAGAACCTCCCAGAAGGCGGAGGCGGGAGGGTTAGCAAGCCGGGCGCCTCACTCTCTTTACTGGGGTGGGTGGGAAGGCTGGAAACATTACCCGAATGTAAATCCTGTCTCTTTCACACTTTCTCCTCCTCATCTATCTTTGTTGACTCCTGCAAAGAGGTACTCAATATTCAATATTTAAATGGTCTTCCAGAAGTTCCTTGAATTTACAACCTAACACTACTCCCTTTTGTCTCTTTACTGGGCCGTACCTTACTTCCCTTGCTTGATTCCTCGGAAAGGGCCGCCAGGTAAAGTGTGAGCGTTCGCGCATTCACGCATCATTCTCCATTCTAGAAAACCTTGAACACCAGTATTAGCATTTAAACTCTTTGCCCTCTAGTGTTTCTGCTCCTTATAATTTGAAAAAAAAAAATTGTGTTCCTTAAGGAACCATATTCACAGTCCCACGCTCTTTTTGGATGCTCTTCTGCGTGGACAAACAAGTGCGGGACTGCCAGGGACGGGTACCTGGGTGGGCATTGAAATCCTGCTTGTGTGCAGCCCTGCCACGTTGCAAGAACATGAGAACGCACGAGACTCTGTGCCGAACCTTCAGGAGGCTTTCACTTACAAACCAGGAAAACAAAGTTGCTAGTGTTTAAATACATCTTAGTTCATTATTCTTTTAAGAAGTTTATAGGAGTTTACTGTTTTAATAGAAATCCGCCAGGATTTACTTTCTAAGTGTGGTAGTCAGTGTTTATGAAATAGTTTAGCTTTCCTTCTCCTCTGGTCACATAGTAAGATTGTACTTCCTGTGGGTCAGGTGACTGTCCTTTCCCTGCTAGAGCATTTTATTGCCAGGGCAAGACTGAAGAAGACTCTTTCTTCTTTGGCAAGGTAAATGGTCACGTTGGAGATGGTAGCTGCACCATTCATTAGCCAGGCCTTAGATGTGGGAAGATGCAAAGCAGATAATTTGGCCACTCTGTGATGGGTATGTCACAAAGGTGAGAAATAAGCCTTTGTTGTCTTAAAGCACTAAGATTTGGAGGCTGTTTGTTACTTAGGATAACTTAGCTCGTCCTCACCAATTCCCTAAACATGAACTTTTTCCGTTGCCCTAATGATAATATACATATATATATTTTGCCTTGGATAAGTATCTTAACTAACTATAGAATATTGGAGCTATTGTGCAAACTTCCCCATGTTGTGATATTTCTAGCATCAGTTTTTGCAAGAAATGTTTATGAAATTATAAAAATGAAATTATTTTTGTAGCAAGGAACCCCATCCACAGGCCATGATTCTAATGTCTTAAAATTGTTGCAAAGAAAGAGATTTTCATTAATGTATATTAATGAAAAACGCTAATTTTCTATATTAACTTTCAGATGATTTCCTTCATTTGTCTTCATTCACTTATGCATTTATATATTCATTCATGTATGTTTTTGTTCAGTAGTCTATATTGAATGCCGGGCACTGGGTTAGGCTGGGATATGAGTAAGAATAAGACTCAGTCCCTGTTATTATTCTTACATTAGGTTACAAACCTATTTCTTGTTTAGAAAGACTAGGAATAGTTAAAAGTAAAAGATGTCATTTCTAAATAATTTGCATTTAAATATATACAAATTCTCATACCTAATGAGCAGGTTTAAAGCTGCTTCAAGTCATTAAGAAAATGTTGTGTATTAGAGCAGACAGAGAGCTTCTTGGTTCCACCTACCTTTATCCCTTACAAATTTAAGATAGCTAACTGAAGTACTCTATATGTGATACTAGTTTTTATGGGTGTTTAGTATAATTGAAATAACTGATCTGGAGAAAGAACAGAAGTTTAGTAAATTGTGGCGGTGAATGACTTTGTCTTGTAAATTTGTTTCATTTGCACCTGCCAAATGAGCTGGTGCTGCATATTTCTCCAAACAAAATGGTGCTTTAAAAATGCTGTCACACTTCATTGGAGCAAGGGCGGCCTCCAGTGGTTGAACTTAGTCATTTCAGGGGTACTTGGCTCTCAGGGGGTGGCTTGCTGGGGTCAGATACGTTCTGTTTCTGGATGGCTTCCCACCACTGAAAGTGGAGTTTGGTTTAAAAAAAAAAACAACTGCAGATGACGTTCACCAAGATAGAAATTATGAATTATGGAAAAACAACACAAAAAGAACAAAGCCCTTATAGGTTGGGCCCTACTAGGGAAGAATACAGAGAAGAAAATGTACAACTAACCCTTGAACAACATGGGTTTTAACTGCATGGGGCCACTCGTATGTGAATTTTTTTCAATAAATGCAGCCAGTCCTTCCCGTCTGCGGATTCAATCAACTGCAGCTGTGTGGGGACAGAGTCCCAGAGAGCAGTTTCCAGGCTCTTGGCCTCATGTGGTAAGGTGCTGGCTTGGTTATTAGATGGCCGTCAGCTGTAATCAGATGGCCATCCGCTGTGGCTGGTTGGCCATCAGCTGTTACCGGTTAGCCATTAGCCACAAATATAACTGCCGTGGCTACACTAGGGGGTTGGTTGGTTGGCAGTGAAGCAGATGGCGGATTGCGGCTAGCAAGGGCGGTTAGCGAGTGGATTACATTGTGGATCATGTGGATCCTGCTTCCTGTATCTCCAACCCAGCTGCCGCAAGAATACAGTGGTATGAACACCCTACCCATGGCTCCGTTGTTCTTCCTTTTTGGCCTAAACATGTCCTATGTTCTTGTGTGGGGGAGTAGGAGCTCAGACCCTGCACCACAAGCTGAAAACAGCATTTTCCACCTGTGGTTGGGAATCTGCGCTTGGGAATGCAAAAATACTGTTTTTGATCCTTGGTTGGTTGAACCTGCAGATGTGAAACCCACTGATACAAAGCGCCAGCAGCAGAGTAGTCAAACTCACACGTGGTTATAAGGGTGGAGGATCAGCACCCCTATTCCCCTTGTTGTTCAAGGGTCAACTGTATTAGAAAATGTTTACTGTGTTGATCACGAGTTTACAAGGTAAGAAGTGAGGTGGTTGGATCAGGACATGATGATGAGTCTTTCCTACAAACATGCCTCCTGGGCTGGTTCTCAGGTAAGTGTTTCTATTCAGGTTGGCTTATCATATCTTTGATAAGATTACATATATGAATATCTGTATCTCTATATATCTACATCTACATGCCCTCATTCTCAGTAATAATCCTAAAATTTTCTGAAGTGTGACGGAATATATTCTACAATATAGTGCCATAGTTCTATGTGATATTAAGATTTGGGAAAAATATTCCATACTAGGTTGAAACATTTAAATATGAAATTAAAACAGTACTCTTCTCTTACATTTGCCACCAGTGTTGCTCTTGGTTTTTCCAGTGAGGTTCTGAAGGGTTTTTTTATGCCACATTCCTGCCAGTACTTCATATAATAGTTTGTTTTGCTCATGAGTTCAGGAACACAGCAGGCTAGACTAGATCCTAGGGGATGCAGCAATGACATATAGTCTATTATGTTGATATTTATCCAGTCCCTCCAAACTAAAATGATAAAATTGTTATGTAATGGTAAATTTGGCTCAGGCCAATAAGTATAGGTGGGAAAGAAAGTATAAAGGTTATGCTGTTTTCTACCTATTTTTTGCTTAATAAACCCATAAGGAAGCAGTTTTGATCATGGAGGATGAGAAGAATGGAGAGAAGAAAAGACAACTATGGCAGAGCATATGCGATATCACTCCTCTGGGGGATAGCATTTTGTAGAAACCGAGTGGAATGGTTAATATTGCTATATAAGTAATATTTGCCATGTGTTAAAAAATGGGATTTAAATATATTAGAGATATTTTAAAATAGCTGAAAGGTCATGGACCTTTCAGTGCTCTGGATGCACATGGGTGATGACACCAACTGAGAGCCACAGATAAATAAAAGAATTCAATTTAATTTCTGGCTTTTAGAGAAAGCCATGGGAACACACACACACACACACACACACACACACACACACGCACACAAGCATTCATTAACCATCTGCTCCAAAATCAAGGAGCAGAAACGTAATCCTTTAGCCAATATAGCTAATAAATGCTGAAAAGCACCTTTCAATCCTCTGTGGGTACCATTTAAAGGCAAGAGAGAACATCAGAAATGAAGAGAAGACACAGGCTCAGTGATCCCTAATGAGCAATACTCTCATTCCAGCTGGTTGGGCTTGGAATTCAAGCATTACCTAGTACCAATACAGTCGCAAAGTATGGCTTTCTCATGGAACTTTTCTCATAGTTCGTTAATTAATATTCTTAAACTGAGAAGCTAGCATAAAGAGAATAAATAGTACCAGGGCCGCCACTCATGGAAGGGCTCTCTTGGATACATTGATTTTGACACGTAATACCATATCACTGGACACTTGCTATGGATGGTTGAACTCAAGATAAAGGCTGGAAAAAGGCAGAAGGTCCCTCATAACCCTCTTCCAGATGGACTCCTTTCCCAATCCCCTCCAGACTATCCAGTGGAAAATTCTTGCAATAAGAATGAAAATTCTTGCTGTGTCCATGTTCCAGCAATGTCCCTGCCACTCTCGGGGTGAACTGGCCTATGTACACTGCAGGATAGTGGGAGTTAGTAATGGTGCATGTCCTTGCTTACGGTGTCATGTTAAAACACTCTGAGTACCTTCAGAAGTCTTTAAGATGCAGGGCTATTCCAATATCAATATTTTCCGCATACATTATTAACCGTTTAACAATCCACAGATAATGAGTGCCAAATATGTGCCAGGCACTATAGTAGCTATTAGGATAAATTAGTGAGCCAACATAGATGTGCTCATTCCCACCTCTGTTTCTTTCCTTGTGCTGGAAAGCCTTCCATCTTTCTCTTTGTATTTGTTCTACCTGAACTTCACGGCCAAGCTCATAAGGCCCCTGCCCTATGAAGCTTTTGATCGTTACTGCTTCTGATAGCATGTTCTCAATCACATATTTGGTATTTAATTATATCCTATCTGAACTTCGGTTTCTCCTACTTCACCTAGCACAGTGCTGGCCATTTAAATTGCTCAATAACTACCGCTGATTGATTGCTGGCTTCTCTGCACCAGCTTATTATTATAAACAAATGGGACAATAAAAAAGAAGGTGCTTTAGACACACACAGATGAAAAAAAATGCAGTTAAAAATCTGATATCTGGTAAGAATATAGTGATCTATAACATAAAAGAAAAAAAAGTAGTTTGCCTGTCAAAGCAAAGTAACAAAGGTTCTGAAAGCTGCTACAATTTTGTAAGAAAGATAATGGTCCTCCCCAATTTTATGTGAAAATTCTATATTTGTACCTGAACTGTGTTTAGTTTAGTTGCAGCCTCTGTATTTGAAAGTAGACAGTATCTCTCAGCCTTATTCTTTGTGCTTTTTTTTTTATTCTTTTACTAAATGACTGCTGCATGCAAATATATTTTCTGTGCCCAAAGCAATAACGAGATGTTTAAAAAAAGGACAGCCCTGCCAACAGAATTCTGGTTGGCTGTCTATCACACAAATCCTCTAAAAATGGGCTATTTTCTCATTTGCTTTAATGGTGCTGAGAGCAGGTAGCTGTGATTTTTTTGCTGGGTCTTAGGCTGATGAGCTTAAGTATTTTATTTTGTTCTGGATCATTAAAGAGTGGAGTTGATAATGTTCCATCATTATGCAATCATGCAGAGGATGAATTTCTCTTTCAGACAAATGGAGTTAAAAGACTATTATTCTTTCCCCACTTTCAGCCCCAACTAATGGATCATTTAAAAGCTATAGGGGTATAGCATCTTAAAAAGTCTCCAAGAAACAGTTTTAACAGCCATAGTATATTTTTGTCTAATTTATAACCAACAAATAAAACAAGACATAAGAAATCTTGGAGGAAAATTTTCAAGTTAGTGATTCCTTCTTTGTTCTTCCTCAGGGTGTGGTTCTGCCACAGAATTCACAGAAACTTACCTCCAGTGTTAGGTAAGAATATTGCTGCTTTTTGTTTGGGTATTATATCATTAACTCCATAAAAATAAGCCTATCTATTGAATCAGGATGATTATGTTAACTGCAATTTTTAGAGTTATCCATTTGTATTTAAACCAACTTAATGAGAATGAATCAATGTAATTTGAAAAGACTGAAACTAAGAAAGATGATGTGGCCGTATCATAATTTTCTAAATGAAATAAGTCACTTTCAGGATAATACGTCGTATTTATATTCAATGGTTTTGAACTTAGTGTGTATTTAAAAATAGCCTTTTCCATAATGTTTTGCAAATATCACATATTAGATGCTTACTACATTTCCCAAGTAAGGGATTTTCTCCCTGATGAACTTGTAACTCGTCAGAGAGTAGTTATAAATGGTGATGTGGTTAAGAGCATGTATGCTTGGGTCAGATAGGTGAAATTTCCCCCTTACTACCTGTGGGGATTTAGGGAAGTTCTTCAATTTCTGCTGTGGGCTGAGTGGTGACCCTTGCAAAACATATATCTATGTCTGAGCATTCCAAATATGTGAATGTGACTTTATTTGGAAAAAGAGTCTTTCTAGATGTCATTAAGTTAAGAATCTTGAGCTGAGATCATCCTTGATTCAGGGTGGCCTCTAAATCCAACGACAAGTGTCCTTAGTAGAGAAAGGACAAGGGGGATCTGAGAGAAACACATAGAGTGGAAGGTGATGTAAGGACGGAGGTAGAGTTTGGAGTAATGAGCTTGCGCAAGCAAGGAACTCCTAGAACCACCCGTCAGAGGGAGCATGGCCCAGCCGACACCTTGATTTTGGACTTCTAATCACCAGGTCAGTGAGAGAATCAATTTCTGTTGTTTTAAGCTACAAAGCTTGTGGTAATTTGTTGCAGTAACATTAGGAAACTAACACAACCTCTCTTAACTGAAGTTTCTTTAACTACAAAATGGGGATAATAGGAATAGTAATAAGAACCTTAAAGAGTTGCGGTGTAAACAGAGTGGGACAGGTAGTGCATGTAAGAGCTTTGCACACTGTAAGTTATGTAGTAAGTGTTGAGTGAATCTTAGAAAGTTTTATTATTGTCGTTCAGTGAATTAATTTCACACTAACTAAACTGAGTGATCACTAAAAATGTACAAATTGTAATAATCTTAATTCTCCTCATACATAATATTCAGAAATTATTGGCCTGCCATTGTCTTTAGAAGCCATCACCTCACTTCTGTCTGCAGTGTACAATTAAGTAACATCATTATTCTTAATTGCAGCTCTCTATTAATTACTAGAGGCCCAGAGTGAGGAGGAAAATGTATCTTAAAGGTTTTCTAATTCACTTCAACTTTTATATTCTGTGATTTTGTGATAATCAGGCTCAATGGGAAAAAATTTCCCCTATTCTTCTCTCACTTCTCTTCTTGAAGCAACAAGTTTTCATATCTGTTGGTTATACATATAATTATATGTATAACTACACACACACACACACACACAAACACGGTGCCAAAAAATGTATATACATTTTAAGAAAGAGAAACTATATTAAACTTGTAATACTCAATATATACCAATAACAAAAGATGAACACAAGTCATGTTTGACTTCTGCAATTACAAGAGGTGCTCAAAGTGGTTACCATTAGCGTCCAGATACTTCTGATTATGGTAAACTACTGCTTGAGCAATGTTGACCAAAGTGTCCACTTGTATACACTTTTTGTCACTCCCGTATATACTATGTTTCTCCGAAAATAAGACCTAGCCAGACAATTAGCTCTAATGCGTCTTTTGGAGCAAAAATTAATGTAAGAGCTGGTCTTATTTTACTATAATATAAGACCGAGTCTTATGTAATATAATATAATATAATATAATATAATGTAATATAATATAATACCAGATCTTATATTAATTTTTGCTCCAAAAGACGCATTAGAGCTGATTGTCCAGCTAGGTCTTATTTTTGGGGAAACAGAGTGTAAAACTGTGTATACTCATATTGTGTATAGTGGGAATAGAGGGAACATTCCTGAGAATAATAAAGGACATATATGACAAACTGACAGGTAACATCACACTCAATGATGAACAGGTAAAAGTATTTTCCTTAAGATCAGGAAAAAGACAAGGATGTCCACTTTCACCACTTTTGTTCCACATGAAATTGGAATTTCTAGCAACAGCAATCAGAAAAGAAAAAGAAATAAAAAGCATCCAAAATGGAAAGGAAGAAGTAAAACTGTCATTATTTGCAGATGACATGATACCAAATATATAGAGAGAACTGTAAAGAGTGCACCAAAAAACTATTAGAACTGATAACTGAATTCAGTAAAGTAGCAGGATACAAAAATCAGTATTCAGAAATGAGCTGCATTTTTATACACCAATAAAACTCAAAGAAAGATAAATTAATAAAACAATCCCATTTGCAATTGCATTAAAATATACCTAGGGGAAAAATACCTAAGAATAAATTTAACCAAGGATGTAAAAGACCTGCATTTGGAAAATTATAAGACATTGGAGAAAGAAATTGAAAAAGATACAAATAAATGGGAGCATATACCGTGCTCATGGATAGGAAGAATCAGTATCATTAAAATGTTCGTACTACCCAAAGCAATCTACAGATTCAATGCAATCCCTAACAAAATACCAATGGCATTTTTCACAGAACTAGAACAAATAATCCTGGAATTTATATAGAACCACAAAAGACTCTGAAAAACCAAAAAACTCTTGGAAAAGAAGAACAAAGTTGGAGGTATTATGCTACCTGATATCAAACTATACTACAAGGATACAGTAATCAAAAAACGGCATGGTACTGGTATAAAAACAGACACATAGATCAATAGAATAGAATAGAGAGTCAAAAATAAACCCACACCTATATGGTCAATTAATTTTTGACAAAGGAGGCAAGGATATGTAGTGGGGTAAATACAGCCTCTTCAGTAAATAGTGTAGGGAAAACTGGGCAGATCCATGGGAAAAAAAAAGAAACTAGACCACTTTCTTACACCATATACAAGAATAAACTAAAAATGGGTTAAAGACTTAAATGTAAGCCCCGAAACCATGAAACTCCTAGAAGAAAACATACACAGTAAACCTTTTTGATATCGCTCTTAATAATATTCTTTTGGATATGTCTCCTTGAGCAAGGGAAACAATAGAAAAAATAAACAAATGGGACACCAAACTAAAAAGTTTTTGCACAGGAAATGAAACCATCAACAAAACGAAAAGATAACCTACTAAATGGGAGAAGATATTCGTTAATGATATATCGATAAGGGATTAATATCCAAAATACAGAGGGTACCAAAAAAATGTATATACATTTTAAGAAAGGAAAAAACTGTATTAAAATTTTAATACTCAATATATATTGATAACAAAAGATGAATATACGTCACGTTTGACTTCTGCAATTACAAGAGGTGCTCAAAGTGCTACCATCAGCATAATTTAAATACAGTTTTTTCCTTTCTTAAAATGTGTATACATTTTTTTTGACACCCTCTGTGTATGAAGAATCCACACAACTTAACACCCGAAAAACCAAAACAAATCAAAACACAACACAACACAATCTGATTAAAAAATGGGCGGAGAACCTGAGTAGACATTTCTCCACATATGGATTCCAATAGACATATGAAAGGATGCTCAGTGTTACTGATCATCAGAGAATCGCAAATTAAAATCACAATGAGATATCATCTCACAGCTGTCAGCATTGCTGTCATCAATAAATCAAAAACAAGTGTTGGTGAGGATGTGGACAAAAGGGAACCTCGTGCACTGTTGGTGAGACTGCAAATTGGTGCAGCCTCTATGGAAAACAGTATGGAGTTTCCTCAAACAATTGAAAAATAGAACTACTTTATGACTCAGCAATTCTACTTCTGGATATTTATCTGAAGAAATCCAAAACAATAATTTGAAAAGATATATGCATCCCTATGTTCATTGCAGCATTATTTACAATAGACAAGCTATGGAAGCAACCTAAGTGCTCATCAATAGTCAAATGGATAAGGAAGATATGTTACACACATACAATGGAATATTACTTGGTCACAAAAAGGAATGAAATCTTGCCATTTGTGACAACATGGGGTGGACCTAGAGGGCTTTATGCTAAGTGAAATAAATCAGAGGAAGACAAATGATTTCACTTATATATGGAATCTAAAAAAAAACAAAACAAACAAATAAAACAAAAACAAACTGATAGATACAGAAAACAAACTGATGGTTGCCTTGACAGTAGCCCACCCTCCCAACCATCTCCCTGTTAAAATCCTGCCACCTGAAATGGGGAGTCTTCTGTTAACACTCTTATGCCTTAGACTTATTTTTCCTGTCTCCTGTACTAGTACCTCACATTCCTGTACATGAATAATGCTTTGTGCTGTTTCATATCACATGTTAAGCTTTTCTACCTCCACATCATTCCTTACACTGTTCCATCCCCACTTCTCAAGATCACACCTATTTTTAAAGACCCATTCCAAATGCTACATTTTCTTTCCACAAATATTTTCTGATCTTCTAAATGGAATGCAAGAGCTCCTTCCTTTGAAATATAGCACTTGAGTCTCGCTAGGATAGGTATAGCTAACATGGATTGTTTCTAATGTGTCAGTATTAAGAACTTGCATGTAATTAGGAATAAAGACAGTGGAAATGTAATGGCTGTGTGCGATGTCAGAGGGATAGTGGATGGGGGGAGGGGGATTGACACAGTGTGAGGGATATAAATGATAAACGTCTAAGTATTACTTTGTTTTGTGCACCTGAAACTAATTAAAAAAAAAAAGAACTTGCATTGTATTCACTCATTTAATCCTCACACAAAACCTGAGATATACACTATGGTTGCCCCCGTTTTGCAGAGGAAGACAGGGAGTTACCTTTAGGCCATGTAACATGCCCTTGCTTGCAGAGTTCACAAATTGCAGGTCACGAATTAGGACTTCCGGCAGCCAGGCCCCGATGACACTAAACTTCTGCTTTGTAATATGATTACTCTCAAACATTTGTCACCTTCTTCTGAATGACAAACTCTGACACATAAATTTCCCTTACTCACCTTTGTGTCCCCTATGGAACTTTATGTAGTAAGGGCCTAATAGGTATTTGTTGCATTACATTGAATTTTCTTCAATGGCAGTTACAATAGCTCTTATGGAAGTGGACAAATAAAAACATTCCAGGTATTTGCAACGGCCAAAAAAATGTCTCTGGAAACAAAGAATTCATTTTGTACAGAAATAATTACTTCTTCCACACAATGTTCCATTTTTCCTGTCACTCTTCCCCGCTCCCATATAGATACAAGTAAATGCCACCTTAATCTTTGGGAGAGTGTGATCCTACATATTGAAGTGAAGTAAAATATCAACATGAAAGATCATGTGTTCTAGTCTTTCCTTGTTTTTCATTGTCATTTACAGCTGAGGCAATTACCTAGTTTTGGTCCTACCCAGACCAATCATCCTCAGTATGATTGTCCTTATTGAACATAACTATGTTTTGCCTAAAATAAAGTCACACAGTTATTTCATAATTTCATGTAATAAACTTGATCTTTGGCAGGTGTTTCTCCCCAACCCCCTCCTCTCCCAATTTCAAACTCTCACTTAATAAGAGCCAGCGCTGTACTTAGCAGCCTTAAATTCCCTGCTGGTCTTTACCATCTGGCACATTTTCTTGGAGCTTGTGACATAGATTTTTGAATGTCAAAGCAGGAAAAATTCTTGCTAGAGAGACAATTTAGATGTCAATCATAATTAAAATAAAGACTTAGAGTGACTCAAGTCAGTTCCCACCAACAGAAGAACTCCTGCCAATCACTGCTGGTGTATGTTAGTGTGGTGACAAGCAGGACAGCTTCAGGTGCTAGTCCACCTGGGGGGAACAGTGAGTACCTGGCAGGCCCTCATCTTCTGTGTGACCTTTAACTTTGGGCCTTAGCCATTTAAAAAGTCTTATTAAATTCTGTATAGAAAATTACTTATAAATGCATAGTTAATTTTCTAATACCACTGTCACTATCAGAGAAATAGCTCAAACATAGCATATCTAAAAGTCTATAACGGCATCTTAATCCCAGCGATTTCCCCCCAAAACCTAGTAATGAACAAAAACAGTTTTGTATGTACCAGAGTATAATGAAAGGATATACCCACCCACAAAGACTAGCTACAACTGTCCTCCTTGCTTCCTACTGAAAATCTCCTATGTGCAAGACTGCTCAATAACACGGAGGGCTACTTATTAGTGTAATTCGTGCAGGGTCCCTGGCCTCCAGGGAATATAATCTTGCTGAGGAGTTAAGCTGCGTATTGGAGATAAAATATAAGTCAGCATGTGATGATTTGGGAGGTTTGAAGTGATAGAGTAGTTGGTTTGGTTCACAAATGTGTTTTTTTTTTAATTAAAGTTTATTGCGGTGACGATTGTTAGTAAAGTTACATAGATTTCAGGTGTATAATTCTGTATTACATCATCTATAAATCCCATTGTGTGTTCACCACCTAGAGTCAGTTCTCCTTCCATCACCATATATTTGATCCCCTTTACTCTCATCTACCACCCCCTGCCCCCGCTTACCCTCTGGTAATCACTAAACTATTGTCTGTGTCTATGAGTTTTTGTTTCTCATTTGTTTGTCTTGTTCTTTTGTTGTTTTTGGTTTATATCCACATACCAGTGAAATTATATGGTTCTCTGCTTTTTCTGTCTGACTTATTTCGCTTAGCATTATAATCTCAAGATCCATCCATGTTGTCACAAATGGTCCTGTTTCATCTTTTCTTACCGCCAAATAGTATTCCATTGTGTATATATACCACAACTTCTTTATCCATTCATGTATTGAAGGACATTTTAGTTGTTTCCATGTCTTGGCCACCGTAAACAAAGCTGCAATGAACATTGGAGCACACGTGTCTTTATGTATAAATGTTTTCAGATTTTTTTGGTAGATACCCAGGAGAGGGATTGCTGGGTCATATGGTAATTCTATTCGTAATTTTGTGAGGAACCTCCACACTGCCTTCCATAATGGCTGCACCAGTCTGCGTTCCCACCAACAGTGTATGAAGGTTCCTTTTTCTCCACAGCCTCTCCAACACTTGTTACTATTTATTTGATTGATAATAGCCATTCTAACTGGGGTGAGGTGATATCTCATTGTGGTTTTTATTTGCATTTCTCTGATGATTAGTGATGTTGAGCATTTTTTCATGTCTAATTGCCAGTTGTATGTCCTCTTTGGAGAAATGTCTCTTCAGGTCCTCAACCCATTTTTCATTTGGGTTGTTTGTTTTTTTGTTGTTGAGTTGCATGAGTTCCTTGTATATTTTGGATATCAGCCCTTTATCGGAGGCACTGTTTGCAAAATTCTTTTCCCATTCAGTTGGTTGCCTCTTTATTTTGTCGATGGTTTCTTTTGCTGTGCAGAAGCTTTTAAGTTTGATATAATCCCATTCATTTATTTTACCTTTTACTTCCCTTGCCTTTGGAGTCAAATTCATGAAATGCTCTTTGAACCCAAGGTCCATAAGTTTAGTACCTATGTTTTCTTCTATGCAGTTTATTGTTTCAGGTCTTATGCTTAAGTCTTTGATCCATTTTGAATTAATTTTGGTACACGGTGACAGATGGCAGTCCAGTTTCATTCTTTTGCACGTGGCTTTTCAATTCTCCCAGCACCATTTATTGAAGAGGTTTGAATCTTTTCTCCATTGTATGTGTTTTGCTTCTTTGTCAAAAATTATCTGTCCATACTTATGTGGTTTTATTTCTGGGTTCTCAATTCTATTCCATTGGTCTATGTGTCTGTTTTTCTGCCAATACCATGCTGTTTTGATTATTGTTGACCTGTAGTACAAGCTAAAGTCAGGGAGTGTGATACCTCCATCATTGTTCTGTTTTCTTAAGATTGCTTTGGCTATTTAGGGTCTTTTGTGGTTCCAAACAAATCTGATAATTTTTTGTTCTATTTCTTTAAAAAATGCCATTGGGATTTTGATGGAGATTGCATTAAATCTATATATTGCTTTGGGTAATATGGCCATTTTAACTATGTTGATTCTTCCAATCCATGAGCACGGAATGTCTTTCCATTTCTTTGTGTCTTCTTCAATTTCTTTTAAAAATGTCATAGTTTTCAGCATATAGGTCTTTCACACCCTTGGTTAAGTTTATTCCTAGGTATTTTATTCTTTTTGTTGCAATTGCAAAAGGAATTTTTTAAAATTTCTTTTTCTGAGATTTCATTGTTAGTATATAGGAATGCAATGGAATTTTGTACGTTGATTAGATAGCCAGCAACTTTACTGTATTTGTTGATTGTTTCTAATAGCTTTTTGGTGGAGTTGTTAGGGTTTTCTATATATAGCATCATGTCATCTGCAAAGAGTGACAATTTAACTTCTTCATTCCCAATTTGGATGCCTTTTATTTCTTTGTCTTGCCTGATTGCTCTGGCAAGGACTTCCAACACTATGTTGAAAAGCTGAGGTGATAGGGGACAGCCCTGTCATATCCCTGAACGTAGAGCAAAGGGCATCAGTTTTTCACAGTTAATTATGAGATTAGCTGAGGATTTGTCATATATGGCCTTTATTATGTTAAGGTATTTTCCTTCTATACCTATTTTATTAAGTGTTTTAATCATAAATGGATGTTGTATCTTGTCAAATGTTTTTTCTGTATCAATTGATATAATCATATGATTTTTGTCTTTTATTTTGTTTATGTGATGTATCACATTGATGGATTTGCATA
This sequence comes from Rhinolophus ferrumequinum, assembly GCF_004115265.2. Taxonomy (NCBI): domain Eukaryota; kingdom Metazoa; phylum Chordata; class Mammalia; order Chiroptera; family Rhinolophidae; genus Rhinolophus; species Rhinolophus ferrumequinum. Next base: position 52,209,671 of record NC_046301.1, read on the forward strand.
GGTTGAACTATCCTTGTGCCCCGGGGATGAACCCCACTTGGTCGTGATGAATAATCTTTTTAATGCATTGTTGCATTCAATTTGCTAGAATTTTGTTTAGGATTTTTGCATCTGTATTCATCAGAGACATTGGTCTGTAGTTTTCTTTTTTTGTGTTGTTCTTACCAGGTTTTGGTGTCAGGGTAATGTTGGCCTCATAGAATGAGTTAGGGAGTACTGTCTCTTCTTCAATTTTTTGGAAGAGTTTAAGCAGGATTGGTATTAGATCCTCTTTGAAGGTTTGGTAGAATTCACTAGTGAAGCCATCTGGTCCCGGACTTTTGCTTTTGGGAAGATTTTGGATGACTGATTCAATTTCGTTACTGGTGATCGGTCTGTTTAGATTTTCCAATTCTTCATGGTTCAGCCTAGGAAGGCTATATGTTTCTAAGAACTTGTCCATTTCTTCTAGGTTATTGAATTTGGTGGCATATAGTCCTTCATACTGTTCTTGGATGATCCTTTGTATTTCTGTGGCGTCTGTTATAACTTCCCCTTTTTCATTTCTGATTTTGTTTATTAGTATCTTCTCTCTTTTTATCTTATTGAGTCTAGCCAAGGGTTTGTCAAAATGTTAATCTTTTCAAAGAACTAGCTCTTTGTCACATTAATTGTTTCTATTGTCTTTTTGTTCTCTATTTCATTTAGTTCTGCTCTGATTTTTATTATTTCCTTTCTTCTGCTGACGTTGGGTTTCATTTGTTCTTCTTTTTCTAGTTCTTTAAGGTGTAACGTGAGGTTATTTATTTGGGATTTTTCTTGTTTCTTGAGATAGGCCTGTAATGATATAAATTTTCCTCTTAAAACTGCTTTTGTTGCATCCCCAAAATTTTGGTAGGATGTATTTTCATTCTCATTTGTTTCTATGTATCTTTTGATCTCTCCTTTAATTTCTTCTTTGACCCGGCCATTCTTTAAGAGTATGTTGTTTAATCTCCATGTATTTGTGGTTTTTCCTGCTTTCTTCTTGCAGTTGATATCCAATTTCAAGGCCTTGTGATTAGAGAATAGGCTTGGTATGATTTCAGTCTTCTTAAATTTGCTGAGGCTGATTTTATGTCCCAATATATGGTCGATCCTTGAGAATGTTCCATGTACACTAGAAAAGAATGTATAGTCTGATATTTTAGGATGAAGTGGTCTATAAATGTCAATTATGTCCATTTCATCTAATATGTCATTTAGGGCTGCTATTTCATTATTTATTTTCTGTTTGGATGATCTATCCATAGTTGTCAATGATGTATTTAGGTCCCCTAGTATAATTGTGTTTTGGTCAATTTCTCCTTTCAGTTCCATTAATAGTTGCTTGGTGTATTTCGGTGCTCCCTGATTGGGGGCATAAATATTGATGACTGTTATGTCTTCTTGTTGTATAGTCCGCTTTACCATTATGAAGTGTCCATCTTTGTCTCTTGTTACCTTTTTCACCCTGAAGTCTGTTTCATCTGATATCATTATGGCTACATCTGATTTTCTCTGGATACCATTTGCTTGGAGTGTCAATTTCCACCCTTTCACTTTGAGTCTATGCTTGTCCTTGTAACTGAGATGTGTCTCTTGGAGACAGCATATGGTTGGGTTTAATTTTTTGATCCAATCTGCTACTCTGTGCCTTTTTATTGGTGAGTTCAGTCCATTTACATTTAGGATGATTATTGATATATGAGGATTTCCTGTCATTCTATCTTTAGTTTTCTGGTAAGGCTGTGTCTCCATTGTTTCTTTGCCTTTTTGTTGTTTGTTATTTCTGTGTGGTGGTATTTTATGATTTTTTCCCTCTGTTTCTTCTTTTATTACAGTATATATTTCAGTACTGGATTTTTTTTTGAGCGGTTACTCTTAAGTTTATGTAAAAGAAAGTTTGATATTTAGAGTATTCCATTTTCTTCAGCACGCTTACTTTCTCCATTCCCATATTCCGGTTCAGGCCTTTACTCTCCCCCTTTTTATGATTTGGTTGCCACAAATTGTCCCTGTTGATGGTGGTCAAATAGCCTCCTTTAGTATTTCTTGTAGTGTAGGTCGTGTATTAGAAAATTCCCTCAGCTTCTGTATGTCTGGAAAGGTCATTATTCCTCCTTCATATCTAAAGGATATCTTTGCTGGGTATATTATTTTTGGCTCATAATTTCTCTCTTTCAATAGTTTGAATATTTGATTCCACTCCCTCCTGGCTTGTAGAGTTTCTGCTGAAAAATCTGGTGATAATCTAATGGGCTTTCCTTTGTAGGATACCATCTTCTTTTCCCTGGCTGTCTTGAGGATTCTTTCTTTGTCCTTGCTTTTTGACAGCTTCAATACAATGTGCCTTGGAGAAGGTCTGTTGGGGTTAAGGTAATTAGGTGTTCTATTTGCTTCTTGGATTCGAGGATCCAGTTCTTTCCACAAGTTTGGGAAGTTCTCATCGATAATTTGTTTGAATATGTTCTCTGTTCCCTTCTCTCTTTCTTCTCTTCTGTTATGCCCATTATTCTTATATTGCTCTTTCTGATGGAGTCAGAAAGTTCTTGTAGAGTTCTTTCATTTCTTTTAAGTCTCAAGTGTCTTTCTTCTTCCATCCGTGTCATTTCCAGGTTCTATCTTTGATGTCACTGATTCTTTCCTCCATCTGGTCAACTCTACTACCTAAGCTGGCTATTTCTTTCGTTCTTCATTTCTTCTTTTGAGTTCTTAATCTCCAGAAATTCTATTTGGTTCTTTTTCAAAATTTCAATCTCTTTGGTAAAATGTTTATGTTGTTTTTTGATTGTGTTTCTGAGTTCATTAAACTGCCTTTCTGTGTTTTCTTGCATCTCATTGAGTTTTTTCAGAACTGCAATCTTGAATTCTCTGTCATTTAAGTCACATGTTTCCATATCTTTAAGTTCTTTTTCTGGAGATTTGTCACTTCTTTCTGAGCTGTCTTGTTGCCTTCGTTATTCATGGCAATTAACAATCTATTATTTCTCTTCCTAGACATCTACAGGAGAGGGTTCTGCAACAGGTTGATGGGAAGAGGTCTTTCTTTTGTTTTCCAGTACGTGTTTGTAGAATGTTTTATTTTCTCTCCGACTGCAGCCTTTTTTTTTCTCCTTCACACTGTAGTGTTATGTTTTCTGTGCACTATTTCAGCTTCTCACACAATGCGGGGATTTCCTGGAAGGCGGGTTTCTCCTCTGGTAACAGTTTGCCTGGGTCATAGTGCACTGTATCCCTGTGGGTATGTGGAGAGCTTTTGAAGTTCCAAAGCTCTTCCTGCACCAGATTCATAGCCCGTGTGTTTCAGCAGTTCTGTTTACTCCTGCAAGGATCTGCCCAGATAGGTGGGGACAGGGGCGGGGTGGCTTGTGAGAGGTGGCCCAGAGCAATGGCGGTGACCACCACCCCAGCCGGTCCTGCTTCCACAGCTCCCTCCCCTTTGCTGGAACTAGTTGGGCTGCAAGTCCATGTCTGCGGACCACAGTTCTCAGATCTGCAAATATTCTGATCTTTTGATCTGACACTGCTACTGTTCCATTTCTAGCGCTGGGCACGTGGGGGTGGGATGAGCTCTGGGAGGGTAGGGAGGAGGTGGCTAGTCTCAGTGCCTAAGACTTCTGTTCTCTGCTCGGCAGTGAGGGCTTAAGCCACTGTTTTCAGCCTTCTTCCCTCAGTCTTTTCTCTGAGGTCTCTGCTGTGAGCGTTGGGTTCAGCCATGTTATATGCTGCCCCCTCAGCCCTGTGGGCCATAAGCGGAGCCCTAGCAATCCGAGTTCTTCCCTCTCCTGCAGCTGCGGTAGTTCCGGGTTGCAGCGAGCTCAGAGCACTGAGCTAGGTCTGCGTCCTGCGCTCGTGGCTCCGTCTCCACACTTCTCCCTTCCCTCCTTCCCCGTTCGCGCGATTCGCCCACCTTTAGGTTAATTCAGTAGTGGGCCTTTCCGTCTTGCCTGTCTGCTGTGTAGGGAGTCCTTTGTGGAGTTATAATTTTCAGATTTGTTGTAAATTCCAAGGGAGATTTCCAGAGGCTCCCCTCACGCCGCCATTTTGATGACGTCTCACAAACTTTTTTGATTGTACTTTACTTATACGGCAGAATTCCCTGTGGCCCAACTAAATCACTGATCGTCACTTTCCAGGGGGGAAAATGGATTTTAAAAAAAAGAATTAACTAAGTAGAACCTCTTGGTGCCAACATACGTGAATGACTAAGTAGTTATATTTATGAGGTTATATGTTCATGTCTTTAATTTTTATAAAGCAATTCTCTAAGAAATAAAAATGACAACAGCTTTATTACATTCCATTGGGTAATTTTATAAATCATTAAATAGGACAAATTCACAGACCACAGTAATGAATGACACATCATTGTACAAGCAAATTTTTAGGGGATTATGAAATCGTCTGTTTTAACAGTGGTGTAATGAATGACTCAACAATATAGGTCGTAATTTCCAGTGAGTGGGCAATTAAAGACCAAAATGATTTATGCAAATATACATTACTACCCATTACAGACTTAAGCAAGTAATCTTGCCAAAACTAAGTTGAAATAATATTAATTAACATTGATTAATAAACCACTCTTTTCAGCCCCTATTCTATGTACGTGTCATGTCCATCCTTTAATTCTGTGAGAAACAACCCCATGATGGAACGGGAACAAAAAGATTAAGTAGTGTACCTGGGACCACAGCAAAAGGTCATCTTCTCCACAGCCAATGCTCTAACCTCTGTTGCTAATGTCTAATGATGATAGTTTATAAATGGGAAATGAAAATAGCAGCAACTAGACACCATGACCATATATGAAAGCTGCTCTGATGACATGTCAGTCACCAAGAACATAAAATAGTGGAAATTCCTATTATTTTTGTGTGAGTGTGCATGAAAGGACTTGGTATAATAGATCAACTTTAGCAGACCATTGAATTAGAGTTCTCTACAAACTTTACTAATATGTGATTTTCATTTATTGATACCAAATTTTAATATATATTTAACAACTCGTGAAGTCTCTATGCCCGGGTAGCATGTAAAAGTAAATGCACACTTTTTAAAAAAAGCTTTAAACTTGGGGGCCATTGAGTGGCACAGTAAAAGGAACTCTCAGGGCCCAACAGCAGCTGGGGACATTAAAAAAAAAAAATCTAGTTCAGAAGAAAAAGAGTGCTTTTTACTTTGAGACAGAGTTGGATTCTAATAGAGATTATGCCATTTACATTATGCATTACTTTGGGAAGTTACTATATTTCTGAACTTCTGTTCTTGGTTCATCATCTATAGTATGGGAATAATATTTAATCGCAGGACTCTTGTATAGATTAAGTGAAACAGTACACACAGTGTTTCTATCAAAGTGATGGGGATGTAGCTGGGGCTTGATAAATACTAGTTTTCTTTGCTGCTTACATATTCTGTAAGAAAATCTTGAATAACCCCCCAAATAGTTTTATGATTTGCAGCATAATTCTTTGGTGGGCAATGAGTTTTGTTTTGTTTTGTTTTGTTTTTTCATTTCCTCAAATGAGAAGTATCCAGGCAGATTGGAAAGCCACTATACTGAAAGTTAAGTCACTACCATTAAAAATACTGTGTAACCTAGGGCAAGCGACTCTGCCTCTCAGCTGCCTTCATTATTTATAAAAAGAGGGTGGTGAGTCTGATAATCTGTAGGCCCCTTTAGCTTTAACATTCCATGGGCGAGGTACAATCTGAAAATATACACAGGGTGCCAAAATATGTATACACATGACGTGTATTCATCTTTTGTTATCAGTATATATTGAGTATTACAATTTTAATACAGTTTTTTCCTTTCTTCAAATGTATATACATTTTTTTGCCACCCTCTGTAGATATCTTTAATGGAAAAAAAAAGTGTGCTTGAAAACTGAATGTCAGCATTGCTTCTAGGAAAAGACTTATTTGGATTTATGAAGTTTTGAGCAAATGAGTGTTGCAAGAACCCAAGGTTATGGCCTTTAGATAACAAATTATTAGTTGTTTTATTCAAGTTCTGCTACAGAGCTATGGAAAAGCAAAATGGTGGGTAGGACATTATTCTGATGATGAGGAGTGTAATAGTTTTGTTCCAGAGGAAGCAACCCGCCTTGAACCATCTCTCAGCTGATCCCATTTAACTGTTCATTAATTATATGCATTTGTTATGCTTTAACTACCGTGTTTCCCTGAAAATAAGACCTAGCCGGGCCATCAGCTCTAATGTGTCTTTTGGAGGAAAAATTCTTATTTTACTATAAGACCAGGTCTTATATAATATAGTATAATATAAGACCAGGTCTTATATGAATTTTTGCTCTTGTTACTCTGTCTCATGTCAATTTGATTATTAAACCAGCCAAAAGAGTCTTAGGACGGTAGAGGGAAGTTTCTTCCTACCTCACATGAGTATTGAGACAGCAATTGGAGTTAGGCTTCCATAAGCCAAAGAAAGTCCATAAAAAAGAAGAGGAGGAGGATGTTTCTCTGCCTGGAATGCTTGTTCCCTAAGTCTTTATATGGCTCACTGCTCACTTCTTTCAGGACTTTGCTCAATTATTTCTCAGTGGGCCTTCTTCAAACACCCTGTTTAAAATTGTGCTGCCTCATAGCATTCCCTTTTTCTTGCTCCTACTTTATTTTTCTTCATAATATTATTTTCCGACAGGTATATGATTGTCTGCTCATTTATTTTTATTTATCTGTCTGCCATTACTAGTATATATGTTCTGTGAGAACAGGATTTTTGTCTGTTTGGGTCACAGGTATCTGATATACCATAGTGGCTCAATAAATATTTGTTGAAGGAATGAATTATTGAGTGAGAATAGCATAAACAAGGGAAGCATTTGTAAAATGAGCTGGAAGATTAGAGCATGCCTGAAAGCTGATGGGAAAACTAGTAGAAATAGAGAGGTCAAAGATGGAGGGCAGGAAGAAAACATGCAATGGCCTGAGCTCCCTAAGCCGGTGGGTAGGCCTGGGATCTGAGCACATGGGAAGGGATTGACCCTGGTAAGATGCTGAACTGTCTTTCATTGCAAATAAAGGAAAAAGAAAAGATGGGTGCAGATGCTGGTGTGTCTTCAGATTTGGATGCAGGAAGGTGAGAAACCACAGATTTCCACGGACATCTATCTATGTGATCTTGTGATTCATTCCCAGCAGAACTGAACAGCCTGGAGACAGGTACAAGCAGGGAAGATAGCTGGATTCAAACAGAGGTGAGGATTCACACATGGAAAGGACAGAAGCACACAGGGGATGGAGCATTTGGCGAGAAAGTAGTTGAAGTTACAGGTTGCTATGGATTTAAAAATAAACTCTATCGAAGTATAAGATACACACAGAAAGGTGCACGTATTATAGAAATACAGCTTGATAAATTTGCACACACTGAACACACCTGTGTAACCAGGACTAGGACTAAACCACAGGCTGGAATTTAGTGCAGAGCAAACGAGAGTAAAAACAGAAGGATGAGAGTAAAGACAGAAGGGAGAAAGTATCAGTGACTATGGAGTAGAATTATAATGATAAGATTGAAAAATGGAAGCAGAAGTTGATTGAGAGGAAGAGTAGGAGGTTGTGACTACAGCAGGATGACTCAGCGTTTGATTCCAGGTTCCATGTTTCAGTAGTGAGCCTGATGTGGTGTTGGGAGTAGATTACTGATGTGGGCGAAGGAGGTCATGTGGTATCAAGGAACTTAGAAGCCAGGTCATTGGACAAATGATTTACTCAAATATTTCAGTCGTTCGGGACAATGGAAGGACTTCAGTGTCTTAAATGCATACACAGAATTTAATAGATAACAGCAGGAAAAAGTGGTAGAGAATAGGACAACGGGGCAGGCCTCAAAAAATCTAATGAATAAAGAGAATGAGGGAAAAGAGGTCTTTGATGCAGCCATATGATTTCAGGAGCATCGTGACCCCACCTCCAGAGTCTATGGAGTTGGGAGAAGAGAGCAGTCTCTGCCTGAAAGGGCAGCAGGAGAGGCGGAACCCCTGGGCAGAGCTGGTCTCAGAGAAGGTCAGGGAATGAAAGGAATTTCCAGTGTTAAAAGATGGAGTCAGGAGAGTTTGAAAACCCATGAATGGATTTCCAGAGAAGATAGGGGTAGGTTAGGGCAGGAAGGAGACAGGGGAGGATGCGGTAAGATATTCTGTCTTTTTGATCGGTGTTACTGTTCACTTCTGGACATAGTTTCTGCCCCTTTGATTGTTTCTTGATGGGATTCCAGTGTCCTTTCCTACCCAGGTGACCTCTCTCTCTCACCTCATCCATTTTCTAAGTGTTCAAGGTAACTTTCATTTTCTTCCTTTGAGAGTCTGATTCTTTGTAAAATTTAGATTTCATCTATCTTTTTAATCGCACTTCCAACTTTTATTTGACTTTCAGTGCCTTGCTTGGGTAAATGATTAAATTTCAGACATTTCAGAGGAAGATCTAGGAAAATTCTGTCATTTCAGTGACAAAAAGGGGAACCATTATTTCTCTTCTGTCTTTTGAAGAAAACTAGCTCCTCCTTCCCTTCCTCCCTTCCTCCATTGTTTCCTTCTTCCCTCCCCTCCTTCTTCCCTTCTTTCTCTCCTTATTCCAATTATACCATTTTGTTATAGGATGACATCATCTTTCTGTGGTTCTCCATGAGTGGTCTGTTATTTTAATTGCTGCCTTTTCACTCAACATGTTAAAACTCTTACTTCATTCCCTTTGCACGCATACAAACAAACTCTGTTTTGATGGACAGTTGGCAGGGGTCATTTCTAAAGCGAAAAGGTGTCTATCACTAATGAATGGACTTACATTCATGGAAATGATACTGGTTTGAGGGAGAAAGCAATGCTGAGCTAAATACAGTAAGTGGGGCCCTCCTATCAAAATGAACTGAATCTTATAGATGAAGGATGATATTCTTCAACAAGACTTCCTGGTTTAATTATGCATCAATAAAGACAGGTTTACTCTTTCCTGAATCTCTAATCATTATATGATATATTCCCAAGTCTAGAGGGGAATGTAAGGTATTTACATCCATGTGCTGCAAATGGCGTCTAACGTTTCAAATCTTCATGAAACATATTTAACATCTAATCGAGTAAGGCACCATGCTGAGTGCAATATCAAGAAAATTATCTTACAAAGTTCTAATGCAGGAAGGGAATTATAGAAGCATTTCCGCATTTCTTTTCCTCATAGAATCGGATCCTAGTTTTAAAATACACGTTAGGGTTTTAAAACACGGAACTTTAAAACATGCTCTGTTTCAGATAAAGGTAGAGCTTAAGAAATTCGATTTTGAAAAAGTCATCACCTTGTCACATTTTGTGTACTGTCCCTTACAAGACATCTTAGTACATTAATGAGTAACATAAGTAAACAAATGTAAAAGGTACATGTTATAGACACATTAGAAATGTGAATTTATTATAATAGAGGATAAGATTCGTGACGAGGCAGTTCTGTCAATAATTTTTATGTTCTTTGTGTGTAGCATCAACCATGTTTCAGCTCCTTACTTAGTATTAGTTGTCTTGTATGAACAAGCTATTAATTGCCTTCCAAGTTTGGCTTTAAAGTTGTTATTAGAATTGTTGAGTTATTTTAATGTGAAAATATTTCACATTTTTAAAGCAGGTATCCTATTCTCCCTAAGTTTTCTATTTTCCAGGTTACCCATTCCCAGGTTTTTCAAATGCCTCTTTATGTGGCACCATTTTTATGTGGTATCCCGATTGTCTTTGTCTAAAGAAGCTTGTTTGTTAATATCTGATTGAAAATTTCACACCCAGAACCAACAAGTCTACTCTTAATAATGTCTGCTGAATGAAGTTTTACTTTTCATCTTTGAAATACTTTACAATTATTACTAATGGAGTATAATTTGTTTTGTCAATATATCATTTATTTATATTTTATTAACTGTGAATCAGAGCTCTTAAGGTTTTTAAGCTTGTGTTAATAAGTTTAGCTAATAGAGTACTTTCTAGCTGATAAGACCGTTTGAAGCACTTTGCATGATTAACAATTTTAATCCTTCAGTAACCTTATGAATGAGGTATGCTATTCTCTCGTTTTTAAAGAGGAGTAAATTCAGACACAGCACAGGTCATGAGTTAGCAGGTGGCAGAACAAGGCTTCAGAGTTGAGCAGTTTGGATCCAGCCTCACGCTCTTATCCCGCAGCTGCTCTTTCTATACAATCTGATGTACATACTCAGAAACTATAGATGCAATTATTATTTTTTAAATAAACACTTTATTTCGGGATAGTTTTAGATTTATAGGAAAGTTGCAAAGAAGTACAGAGAGTTCTCATATACCATGCACTTAGTTTTTTCTATTTTAACATCGCACGTGACCATTTGTAAAAACAAAGAAACCGACATTGGTGCATTGCTAATAACTGAACTCCAGGCTGTATTTGGATTTCACTAGTTTTTCCGCTGATGTCCTTTTCCTGTTGTAGAATGCCACCTAGGATACCACGTTACATTTAGTCATTCCATCTCCTTAGTCTTCTCTGGTCTGTGACAGCTTCTCAGTCTTTCCTTGCTTTTGATGACTTTGACACTTTGGGAGAAGTACTGATTAGGTATTTTGTAGAATACCTGTCAGGTTGGGTTTGTCTGATTTTCTTTCTCATAATTAGGCTGGGGTGATGAATTTTTGAGACCAATGCCATAGAAGTGAAGTGCCCTTCTCGTCACGTCAGATCAGGGGTACAGGCTGTCAACATGATTTATCACCAGTGATGTTAACCTCTATCACCTGGCCAAGAGAGTGTTTACTAGCCTGTAAAGTTACTTTCTTTTCTTCTTTCAACATTTTATTCTTTGGAAGCAATTTACTAAGTTGAGCCCAGGCTTCAGAAGGCAGGAATTAAATTAGTTTGAATCTACAATTTTCGTATCATAACATAAACTGTTTTCCCCCCAATAATGTCATGTATACAATAATGAGTGTATCAGTGAGTTGAAGAAGTCTAAGGGAAGTATGATTATTATGCCTTGTATGAATGCCGTGAAACTAAGGGTATATAAATAGAGGAGGCAAACGCTTATTTAGGCTTCTACACAGAGCTATTATTATCTTCGGATTTCAAAATAACCCTAATAAAAACAAATTACCTGTTACTTTTTGTTTTTTAATCTCAAAATTCTTTTGGTCTACTGAGGAAATTAATATGGCTACAAGTAATGCCATGAAATTCACTGAAATGACATAATTTCAGTGAAACCAATGTGGTTTCATTCAAAGTAGGTCTATTCCGGCACAGAGAATTGCATTTTCCTCACATTTTCTTTGCTCTTCTTAAGGCATTCCTCTGCCTCTAGTCTAAAACAGGTTCTTAACTTCTTTGCAGGAGGTTACTGTTAAAGGCCCTTTTCCTCCGTAACCTATTTTTATCCGTCTCTTTTGTATTTTTATGTTGTAGCACTGTTGCACATCTCATTATTTTGAAGAGTAAATGCATTTGTTTCGTGTGACTTCTCAGAAACATTGCTTTCCTTCTGTCTGACTGTGGGTTCTCTTTCATGGATCATTAGGAGGGATAAGCTAACTTGAAGCCAATGGAAAAGAACTCGGTTTGGTATCGGGGGATTTGGTCCTTGTCATTTAACCTCTGTGAGCCTCAGTTACCACTTAGAGAGTCCATGGTTCAAGGTGAGGTGTTGTTTTAGATGTTATATTCGCAACATGTCTCATAGGCTTAGAGGATATGATTATGACTCCAGGATCCTAGCCATAAAAATGAAAGACAATTTTAAAACAAATGTTCCTTGTTAGCAATAAAAAATGATTGCATGTTGCTAACCAAATATATTTTCTTCCACTAGCAGAGCTGCATACTTGATTGCTCAGATTTTTCAGAATTTGTCATCCTAAAAAGAATAGTTACCTTTCTATATGGAAAGGAACACTCATTCACAGATAACTATATTATTTCCAAGAGCTTTCAGATAACTTAGCTGGATAATTTTAACTGTTTAAAAGAAAGTAATTTTTACGTATTCCAAAATTACAAGTCAGTCTTAGAACTGCCCTCGATACCCCCATAATAATATGTAATTACATATAATTGCTTGGTTATTGTATCTGTTTCTGTAATTTATAAGCAGACCAACTAATACACATCTGTGTTCACAGAGTAATCCTTTATGAAATTACTTCTGCTAGAAGTATCTTTGTTACCGATACGTCTTAACAAGTTTTGTTGAAGAGATCCTTCCTTTAACAGGAAAAAATAAACTTCTGATTAAAATTTAAAACTAAGACAGAATTTTTAGGGCACTTGCAATGGCTATTCTGTGACTATAAAACATTTGATCATGTTTAATTCATACCCCACTAGAATTCATTTCAGCAAGATTTCAAATTTCTGTCGAAATGTTCATGGGGGGAGCCCTCTTACTCATGGGGAGTAATGAGACACAGTCATGACTGACTTGCAAGAGCCAGTAAAAGCCAACTGAATATACTTGTAATACCCAAGCAATGGTCCTTAGGAGCTGGACGAAATCCCTGTTTACCTACAGAGTGACAGAGAGAAGTAATTTGGACCTGACCCAACCTCCTTACTCCAAAATGGCAACTGTTTTCTATTAGCAGTTTCTAGATGATAGTAAACCAACAGCTCCCTTAAATTCAGTGCCAGTTATGACATGTTAACTCCCCATGGCTCTCCCCATCTCTCCCCCCTTGACTTCTTGCTTGAATCAGCAGCGTTACTCCAAAAGCAATGGGGCAAATGGACAACCTTATTTCTCAAAACAAAGCCTAACACATTGTATTTCCTGGTTTTTAGCAAAGTAGAGAGTCTGTGCCTTCTGAGACATTGTGGTTGTATTTCTTTACTTTTGAATAGAGCTTTCTAAGGCAGCTGGGATGTCCTGACCGCTAGGGGCCAAGGACCGTGCAGAGTCTGCTCCCAACATGTAGGTAATGGCAGGGACAAGAATTGTTAATTGCTTATGGGGATTTTGAAAAAACAATTTAGCTAAGGCTTATATCGTTTCTAGGTTCTATAAAAAACAATGTGAAAAATGTTTGTGCTTTTTCTGCTGTTTGCATGTATTTTGGGGACATTTTGGTTCAAGTCAGACTTAGACTAAGTAGAATCAAGTTTCTTCCGAACACATCTTTCGCGTTGGGCAGTATTATTTTTAGTGGCTTCTTTGAAATCAAGCAAAGCAAAATCAAGCAAACCAAAGTCAGGTCTTTTATCTATCAGCATCTCCATTCACCCACTCTCAAAATCATGTAATAGCAATTTATATGAACCAACTTAAAGAAATCCAGAGTCAATATTTATAAATGGTTTTCAAATATTACTTCTAATTCTTTAGTCTGTATTTCCAGACATCAGAAGTATCCATTGACTTGATTAGAGAAGTTTCCCACAGGTTATAAATTCTAGGAATTGAAGGATAAGATTGGAAGATTTTTGTTTTCTATCCTAGTCTGCTTTTTTGAATACAAGTTGAAGGAGAGCAGCAGATTTGTTTTGAGATATCGAATCATGGCAGTTCCCAAGGTCCATTATTGCTTATCATTAATTCACATTTTCACTGGGGACTGAAAGTTCTTATCTGGTTGGTGGAACAAAATATACGATTAATTCTTTTAGTGGCTTGATTCTTCTCTGAGACGGTAACTAAGATCAGATGCAGGAAAGTAACACTCTCTGGCAAAAGAAGAATGTTTTCATTTATTTTAACTTGGGTAATCTGAAATCTGTCATATCTGGAGCGTTAAAATATTATGTGTTTGACCAACCGAGAATGGCAACTGTTCAGTTACCCAGAAAATCTGTATGGAAGACCTCCCTGTGGCTTTTACAAAGCACACACAGTGTAGTCAATATGATTACAGTTCACTATGATATTTGTTTTATGTAATCTAATGAATAGCACGTTTATCCAGAGAGTGCTAATGTGCTAATGTGACTATCAGCACATCAGAAGACTTTTATATCCATACTATATTGTAATAATATATGTGAAATTTCAATAATGGCCATCTGCCAGGAAAGGGTGGTTATTAACTGAGTTGGTGTCCCATCAGAGAGTGGTAATCCAATGGTGTTGATTTTTATATGAACACAGAATACCAATCTATATTATTTTTAGTGACATTTTCATGAAATAATAAAGGTATTAATTTAAGTTCCTTTTTCATTTCCACGATCTTTATATTTACTATTCAGTCACTCCATTTCTGCTCCAAAGAAATATGTGGAGACCTCGAGGGACACCACCCCCTGGAGAAATTTATCGTCTCTTAAAGGAGACAGATGTGTTAATAGATGATTGAAATGCAATGAGGTAAGTGCTATGTCCACTCTTCACCTCTGTTTTACCCTGTAATCAACCCCATCATCTTATCAAAGCCACCGATAATCTTTCTAAATCTAAAACATTTGTCTGCATCCGTTGGCCTCCTGGGTGCATTTCCCATTGGGGACCATTCCCACTCACTCAGACATGTCTTGGCTCTTGGTTTCCATAACATACATTAATTCTGTTTTCTTTTCCTACCTCTATGGCTACTACTGTTTACTCTTTATGAGGAGCTCTTCTGTCTATCCTTTAGTGGCCTCCAGAACTTACTTTCATTTTTCTCTGCACATTGAACATTATTTCAATTATTATCCTTGAACTAATAACAAAATCTAAACAGTCAGAGTTGTGAAGGCAGAAGTTGGGATGGGACTGACAGCCTAGGGGACAAATGAAAATGAGAAGAAGAGAAAGAAGGGAGCCTTAGGGCTATACTGTAGGGAGAGGGGAGGATCCCATATGAAGCCTTCATTTATGACTTCAGAGATGAAGATCTGAAAGCTGCCTCCATATTGCTTTCTAAGATATGCTTAGATACTAGCATTTTGTCTGATAGCAACTAGCAATCTTTTCCTCAAAAACTTTATTCATTAATGCTGCTCCTAAATTTAAGAATACACAGTTCCTCTCTTCCTGTCACAGGCACAATAAAACTGTATTTATTTTTTAAAGAAAGATGTTGCAATACATATTTTTTTCTTTTAGTTGAAACTTGTATAAAAAAATGTCACTCAAATTTTCTGTGGAATCAGCAACTATCATTGGAGAAGAGGGGGCTACAGAAATGGGAGGAGCAGTGAGACAGGCCAGGCAGGCGCCTCTCTACATGGGTAAAGAATCTGGAAGAGGGGTGTGTGTGTGTGTGTGTGTGTGTGTGTGTGTGTGTGTGTGTGTGTGTAAGACAGAGAGAGACAGAGAGATATTCTTTTGTCACTAATTGGAGAGCTTCTTAAGCTTCCCCATGTAGGTCTCCTATAAATGAGAGAAGAGAGGAACAAACATGTAACCTCAGAGAATCCATAGCTTCATGCCCTTGACACGTGAGAACATGTCAAGGTGAACGTTTAAAAATTCTTTGAAAGATCCTGTTTTATTTTCAATAAGAAATCGAAAGTATCTCACTCCCTATTATAGCCATGCTTGTTTTCATAGAAAAAGAATATGTCAAGTAGTTTGCCAGAAAGATGCTATTGCATTAAATCAAACAATTTCAGAAAATGATGCTGAACTGAATAAACGCAATCCCATCCAATAGGTTCAGAGTCCTGGCAGTTTTGAGAACCCAGTTTCACATGCACATAAACCTGCCAAAGGCAACAGTTTTTTTCATTGCTCTTCAAGCTTTGCTGCCTTGGGAAGAGATATTCTGATGCTGCCAAAAAGGCAGCAGCAGGGTGCAATGCTTTCAGCCCCTCATGGTGGAAATTTTGATAAGTGTATCTTCTTGTGTGTCATTTGGCAGATTAAAAAGATCTTTGATCATACTCTTTTATTGCCCTAGGGAAATCATTTATTCAAAGTATCCCCCCCCAAAATAATTTTTTTACTGCCTATTGTGTGCAAGGCATTGTTCTAGAACCATCGATGAATTTGACAATCAGTTTTCACAGGAAGAAAGATAACTGAAGATATTATTATTTTAATACTAATGCTACAGTTTTTAATCATAAGTAATTGACAAAATGACTATAATTTCCACAATAAATCTCTTCATCTAATGTTCAAACTTATTTCATTATAATGATTATGTTAGATGTATAGAAAGCATTCATTTATTCTTTGCAATCCTGGACTGAGATGTTTGTTTTTAAAATACTATCTGATAAGTCAATTTTGAAAGTTGTTCTTTATCTTAGGTTAAATAGTGGTTTTGTTTTTCTTATTAAGGTTTTTAGCTACAGGTCAGGATCAGATTGTCACCTCTCCCCAGCTGCTCCAGCATACTTTTCTATGACGAGCAAGTTTTCAAAATCACTCCCATTTTCACTAAATTTAAATAAAAGTAAAAAAATATTCTTTGTGGTGAGCTATTGCTGGCAAATGATGCAGACTATCGGCTTGGGTCTTCTGGGTCCCCTGATGTGGGCAACTGCTCCCATGGTTTGTTGTTATATTTACATTAAACTGTGACCACATCTATGCACAGCTTGCAGTTCAAGCCCATGAGGGCTTATGAAATATCATTTATCCAAAACCTGGTGAAAACTTCCCATAGACTTTCTCAGGGTTAGAATCCTCGGTCTTGTACATACTTTATTGGCCACGTAAACTTGGGTGCCTGAATGAGTGGAATCAACTTCCTTTTATGAAAAGATCACAGCTACATTATAGTGTTGTCCTAATGATGACACGGGCTTCGCAACATGAGGTGCATAGCACGCTGTCTAGAAAGCACACAGAAAGCTTTATTATTATATATGCATTATCCTTTCTGTGATTAATTTTGAGCAAAACTCTTCATTTACACAATCTGGGCATTAACATTCTTGATAAATATTACTTCTTACATCCCTCTTTCTCCTTTTCTCTTATTTTGCCCCATATCTTATATTTAGAGGTGATATTTATATAGCTAGCCCATGTATCACACCACCAAGCAAGAGTCGAGAAACATGTTAAAAAGCTTAATGCTGGGACAGAGCCCAATACCTGGCCCGGTTCTGGAACTTATTTATTTTTTTTGCGTTTTATTTATTCAAAATGAAATTTATTGGGGTGGCAATGGTTAGTAAAATTACATAGGTTTCAAGTGTGCAATTCTGTAATACATCATCTGTGTATCACATTGTTTGCTCACTAGTTCTGGAACTTTTAATTCAAGGGATAGTCAAAGTGTGTCCACGCAACATTTGCTAGGCTCTGAGCTAGGTACTTTATATACACTCTGGTTTAATTGTCTTAACGGCTCGTGAGGTACATTTATACAATTATAATTGTAAGACGCCATTGATAACATACATCTTAATTTCAGAGGTGTTAAAGTGTGACAAAATGCCTTTAAGAAGATATAAAATCCCATATGTGATGAGTGTTCTGTCATTAAAAAGCACTATTAAAAATCATCATTTAAAAGTATCATATAGTATTGCATCATATACGTTTACTCCAGTTTGTCACTCAGGCTCTTATTTTTTTTCCAACTGAAAATAATGCAGTAATTGTGAATAATACTCTGTGGATCTAAATACTCTTGCACATTTTCAGTCGATTCCTTAGAATAAGTTTCTGGTTGTATAATTTTAGTCAAAAAGTGTAAGTAGTTTTACTGTTTTTCATACTGTGAATTTTGGGGAGGAGGTTTTACCAGTTACCATTCTCATCTCAATATACATGTACTTATTTTTCCTTATTTTTATGGTGGAATTTCTTATTTTATTTGAAGTTTTTGTCTTTCCTGGTAAACTCCAAAATGCCTTAAAATGAATCTATTCTAGAGTTTACGTTTGAGTCTCATCAAAGAAATATCCTTGGTGATGGAAGGGGAACTGACTCTGGGTGGTGAACACACAATGTGATATACAGATGATGTATTATAGAATTGTACACCTGAAACCTATGTAACTTTACTAACAATTGTTACCCCAATAAACTTTAATAAAAAAAATGTCTTAAATATTTAAAAAAATATCCAATCTAGGCTCTGTTTGTTAGGAATGAAAGGCAAGTTAATTGAAACTTCAGGCCCAAGTTTTTTATACCTTATCATGACTTGCAATGTTCTATTTCTATATGAACTCACCTTCTACTCTCCTTCCTCCTCATTATTTTTTTCAGTTATTGTACTTTTCAGTTGTGGAATTTCTCTTTGGTTCTCTTTATAGTTTCCACTTCTCGGTTGAAATTCTCTGTTCACTCATTAAATAAGACCCTTTTTTCTTCTTTATTTCTTTGAACATGTCTATAATAACTGCTTTAGAATCTAGGCCATCTTAGATTTGGTTCTTATTAATTGCTTTTCAAAAAAGCTTTACTAGGAATCACATTTTCTCTCTCTTTTTTTTCTATGCCTGGAGATTTTTGCATTGAATATTAAATATGTAGGAAATATGTTTTTCAGATTCTGGATTCTGTTATATTGTGAAAAGTATTGATTCTTGTATTAGAAGCCATTTTATTTGCTGATACTTTGAATTTGTCTAGACTTTGTTTTGTGCTTTGCTATTGCATATTTGGGGAAAGCTTAAGTTATTTCCTCTAACTTGAAGGACTCAACCTGGAAAATCGGTCTCTTCTGCAGCTCTTGTTGGAACCTGGTTTTAGGCTTTCTTATGTATGTTTACAGCATGTCTTGCTAGGGAATGATCCTTTCTTCTGAGGTGTGGTGTTTCTGATGTCTCAGCTGTGTGCCAGGACTGTTGTTAGCAAACTCTCCCCACTCTGGGTTGGGAGGTGGCAAACTCCGTTTGTTCCACGGAGCTGCTCTTTCTGCAGCACTGCTTGCCACCTAGTAACTCTACTCTCCAACACAAACAACCAAGATCTCCGATGCCATGTGTGACGGCCCCCCAACGTACAGCCCAGCTCTCAACCATGGACTTACAGGAGACCCCGTCAACATGGACGTCTGTGACCCCGCTTTACACAGCTCCATCCTGTCTAACGTCTTGCCCGGCGGAGTCCAGTCAGTTCACTTACTCTGAATTCTGTTCTCTGCCTCCTGAGCTCAGCAGGTATGCCGTGGTGTGCTTGGACTCCAGCTCTTTGTGCTGTGCTTGGGAAATTGTCCCCAGGCAGGAAGTGGGGGCAACAGTGTGGCTTGTCTTGTGAGTTATGCTTCTTTCTGGAACTGCAGTCTTGTACTGTCTGTTGCTTGCTGTCTGCAACAGTTGTCTCATATATTTTGTTCAGTTTTATACTTGTTTCCTGGGAGAAGTCTAGTTCGGTACAATTACTTCATCATGATGGGCATTTTCTGTAAAGCCTATTTTTACACCTCTTCTCTAGGAGACACAGGAGGACAGAATGTGGAGTGACTTATGTAACTTGACATTCATACTCTATTTAGCAGATTTATTAGCAGCTACCATGAATTAGTGGCAGGGGATATAGAAATGGAAGAGACAGGTTCTTTAAGGTATTCACAGTAACAAAGGCCTTTGAATGTTTTCCGGAGACCTGGTCATGGTGAGTCTGAGTTGAGAGCAATTCATCCTATTCACTCACTTCTTTGATGTTAGAATCCTCACCACAGCAGAACAACTGATTGACTGACCCATTGCTTATTTCTGAGGACAGGGAACTCAGTGTCTTCCTTACAAAGCAGCCTATTCTATCTTTGGATGACAAAATTTGAAGGTAAACAATGTTTCATTTTGTTGAGCTGAATTCTGTATCCTGAAGCCTTTCATCATTGTTCTCAGCTTTATTGGCTATGACTGACCAATAAAACTCATCTGTCATACGACAGCCTCAAATACGGGCAAACAAGGAGACTGACCCTACCGAATCTGCTGTTCTTTGTACTGTGGTTGGGGAATTGTTCCTGCAGAAAGTGGGAGCAGTTGTGGGGCTTGCTTTGTGCGTTTTGCTTCTTCCTGAGACTGCAGTCTTGTACGTCTGTTTGCTACCTGAAAACAGTTGCTTTGCGTATTTTGTCCAGTCTTATACTTGCTTACTGTGGGAAGTCTAGTTGAGTGCCAATTACTCCATCGTGTGGCGTTAATGTGTTGTACATTGTCTGGATTTGCGTTTTTGAGAACTTACACTGTGGCCTCAGACTTTGGAATCTTGCTCAGTGTCACTGAGACTTTATTAACTTATTAAATGCCCTTAAGATCTCTATGAGGTAGGTGTAATTTTATGCCCATTTTACGTATAAGGAACCTGACCCTAACAAATTAGCCCATTTGACAACTCTGAATTGCAATGGTGGAGAGTACTTTGTTAGTAGCATTTTTTTGATAAAGAACTATTGCATATAAGGAAGTTTTTCTCCTATAGGCCTTATGTTTCCAATTCAGTTTCCATATATTATCATTATTATTGTTCCGTGGAGTTTGCTAGTGAGACTTCCTCATGAAATCTGATTTTGAAAGCATGAAATTCCCAAGGCTCCTTTCTCTAGGGATTAAGAGTACTCAGTGTATATTTCATGCAGTCACCAAAGGAAAAGCTCTGAAATATGCTGACAAAAGTGACCTTTTGTCCTTGGGAAAATGGCCAAACCAGCCTGAGCCTGTCATAGGAGAATGGCAAGTAAGACAGACAGTGTGAGTCCTGATGCATTTATCCCTGCAGGAGCGAGGAATCCTTTGCAAAAATATAAATGCAGAACAACTCTCTCAGATTCTGGGCCACCAGGTTTGGGAGCTATCATCCAGTTCATTTTTCTTTTTTAAAAACAGCTGTATTGAGGTGTCACAGGTATACAGAAAGCCGCACATATTCAAAGTGTACCATCTGAGGAGCCCTGACACATGCGTGCCACTTCGAAATCATCACCGAAATCAAGGTCATAAAGATACTGTTAGTAGTTTTTCTTTAACTTTTTGTCTTGACGGCTAAGAATGTCCTTTTGTTTAGTAATTGGGAAGAAGCTGTTTGGGTTACAAATGGCCAAAGAGGAAGAAAAAGCTGATTAGTCGATAAGAAAAGAACATAAAATAAAAGACATCTCAGCTTAGCAGCAGAGGCATCTCACAGAATTATTTAGACAGGATTTTTCTCACCCAGGATATTTTTAAAACAAAAGATCTTTTGTTGAAAATCGTGTACAACTTTGTGACCTTTTTTTTTTTTTCGGCATAAGGTAAATAAGACATGCTGCAGGAATAAACAAAGAAAACTCAAATATACAGTGGCTTTATTGAAATATAACAGACAATTTGTAGAGAAAATGAAATTAAAGCAATAGCAATCACCCATCTTCCTGAGGACGAACAGCCCATGTCAGTTTTTCCTCTAATGTAAGCCTTTTGTCACCTAGTGTTCTATTATTACGATTCTTTCCACCTGGCATTCCACTTGTAGAAGCCACATGAAGATAGTGGGTGAGAAAGTGTCAAAGCGTTTATACTTAAGGATTGGATGGATGCATTTTGAATGATCTTTGGCTCCTCTGTCTCACACCGCACATCCAACCCCCCAGGAAATCCTGTGGGCGTTGCTCAAATGCAGTCACTTCTCACCATCACCATTGCTGCCATTGGAGTGCCACCATCTTTCACCTGGGTTATGCAATAACCTCTTTTCAAGTTCTCCTGTTTCCACCCTTTTCCTTACAATCTATTTTCATTTCAGTACAGCAGTTGGAGTGACCCTTGGCTAAGTAAATCAAATCAGGTCGCTCCTCTGCTCAAATTCTGCAGTTGTTCTGTTTCACTTAGAATAAAAACTGCAGTTGTTACAACAGCATGCAAGGGGCCAGCTTAGGGGGCCTGATCTGAGTTATTTGTCTGATCTCATCTCCTCCCCTGCTATTCTTCTATCATTCCATACAAACCCCACTTTCCTTCTTGGCTCTTGAACATACCAGGCAGCTTTCTACCTCCAGGTCTTTACTTGAAGCTATTCTTTCTGCCTGGAATTCTCTTTCCTCAGGTCTTTACTTGAAGCTATTCTTTCTGCCTGGAATTCTCTTTCCTCAGACACCCGCCCAGATATCTACCTTCTTTGAATCTTTACTCCAATCCACCTTATCAATGAAGCCTCCCTTGGCACCTTATTTAATATTGCAACTTAGCCCCCATCCTCCACTCCTGCATTTGCTGTACCCTTGACCTTAGTGTACTCTTGTTTGCCTCTTGGCACCTATGATCTTTTACCATACTTTGTACCATACCGTATATTCTTTATCATGTTTACTGTTATTGTTAATCTCTGCCCTGCACCCCCTCCTACCCCCCCCAAATATAAGCTTCTTAAGGGCAGAGAGTTTGTTTTATTACCTGATTTATGCTAAGGACCCAGGTCTATACTTGGCATATAATAAGTTTTCAATAAATGTTTGTTGAATGAATGAATATAAATTATCCGGTTTTTTGAATGGAATGAAAATCAGTGGCTGCTATTTAAAATTTCTTATCAATCACTGTATTTTAAATTAGTTTTAAAAATAAGCAATGCAAACACATGGTACACAATTCAGAAAGTACAAAAGGATATATGGTAAAATTAAGTCTCCTTAACACCTCTTCTTAGACCATCTCTTGAGAGGAAACTAATTACTAGTTTTTCTAATACTTCTTTTCAAAGATATTCTATACATTTAAGAAGTATACAGGCATTGATAAGCTTTTTATATTAACACAAATGGTGACATTCCATTTATCTTGGCTTTGGTATCTAACAATATATATTGGTGATTATTTTATTATATACACAGATGAACTCTCTTATTCTTTTTTACAACTATATTGCAATCCACTTACTGATGTACAATTGGGTAGATGTAAATTTTTGCTCTTATCTATCATGCTGCAATGACTACTTGTGCATGCATCAGGATAAATGTAGGATAAAGTATTAGAGAAGGAATGGCTGGATCAAGTAACATATGCATTTTAATTTTAAGGTCTACTGCCGAATTTTCCTCCATTGAAATGTTACCAGTGAACACTTTCTCCAACAATGTATGACAGTTTATATACTATTACTCATACTGTGTGTTATTAAAGATTTTGATCTTAAATTAATTTTATTTCCAAGCAATGCAGGCGAATGGTAAAAAACAAAAACACTGAAATAGTACAGAAAGTAAAACGTGGTGAGTGAAAGTGCTCAAGTCTTTCAGGTCCCTCATTTGCAACCTCCAAAGATAATCGTGATTAACAGCAACATCTTTCATATGTGATGAGAAATGTTCAATACATATGCAAATATAAGCACTATATACAGATGTATATAATTCTTTTATACACAAGTGTAAACCCAATATAATAATACTTCGCAACTTTTTCATCTGACAGTATATTATGGATATCATTGCAATTAATATATGTAATACTGCTTTGTTTTTATTTTTATGGCCACACTGTAGAATTTGTACCATGGTTTATTTAGCCTAGTTTGTATAGATGAACGTTTAAAACATTTTAAGAATTTTAATTGCAAACAGTGCTATAAAGAATGGCTTTGTGTATGCATCTTTGTTGTTTGTTAGTGCAAATATGTTTCTAATAGTCCAAAGATATGTGCATCTAAAATTTTGGTGATTCTTTTTGAGTTACCCTCTAAAAGGGTTGAGTGTTATTCTTTAAATTAGATACTTTGTTTCTCTACATACTGTGGTCCTTTATCATCATTACCTGTTTTGTTTGCAGAATCAGTATTTGTTCAACTGATGTGGAATGGTGTGTGTTCTAGTGGGATGTGACATTGGGAAAAGAAACAACCTTTTCACTACCATTGGGGATTCACCACAATTCTGAGACTCCTACTAAGTGCCAGTGTGGCAAACTCTGTGTATTACTGAGGCCTGCGTTACAGTGGGTTGTCTGGGAGGAAGTGCCAGCATAGCACTTATGCTACTGAAGTTAACAGACAACTTTCTTACTGTTCACATTTTGTGCATATAGGTTATCCTCTTACTGAAATTGTTTCCCATATGTGTCCTCAATTCTTCATTGTGACTCAGCGTTGCTATTATAGCAAATGAGTTGTCATGAATTTTGCATTATTGTAGTCATCCTTAAACTTCTTTGCATGCTTCCTCAGCTCAGGAGACAGAATTATTTATATATATTTTCAATCTATTTAAAAAAGATATGTACACGGTGGTCCAACAGTTCATTTAGTCTATGGTCTTGATAGGAAAGCTAGGTAAATATAATGCAATAGTTTGCTCATTGATTGCAAGCACATAATGGAATGGACTGTAAAATAAATTGCTTCTTATAAAAATTTAAAGGTTGGCAGGCACAAAATCCAGAGAAGTTGTTTTGTTTTGTTTTTTCCGGAGGTAAGCAAACTATTTATGGGTTGTCTGTGCCTGATCTATTTTATCTGTCAAATGACTTCCCGCTGTGTACTTTGGAAATGATTTCCTTCCACCATTTTATAGGGAATAGCTAGCTATTTGAAGCATCCCACTTTGTATCTCCCAGACTCATAGGCACTGCTTGTGACAATGTAGGCTAGGCAGTTAGTTATTTCAATACCAAACCTGAGAATGGAGAGTAGAAGCAATTATAAAATATAATCACCTTGTTGTACTGGAGATTAGCCTGCAATAGAATAGAGCCAGCCAGAAGGCATCGTATCTGGAATTCAGTTCAACAAGAAGAATCTGTCAAGCACTAAAGTTCCAGGGAGGACAGGGATCAAGATCAAAGAAATGAGGCAGGAGGACCCAGGGCTTAAGTCTAAGGCAGTGGTTCCCAAATCTGGGTGATCATAAAATCCTATAGTAATATTTGTTAAAAAACAGATTCCAAGATCTCACTCTGAGACTCCACTTGAGAAGCCCTGTGGGGGGTGTGGGGAGAGGAGTGGTTAGGAATCTACATTTTAGAAAATGATCGTGCTGCAGATAGTCCACCTACTACATCTGGAGAGCTAGTCAACATCTGGAGAGTTGTCTCCGTCTAGTGGGTCAGAGGTTCAACCAGAACATCCTGGGGAAGCAGGGTTACTTCACTCCAATTCTAGATGGAGGATGCTTCTTCCATCTGGTTTAATCTGCCTGGAAGATTTGAATCATCTTTACATATGAATCTGAGCTTTCATGGAGAGACAGAAATAAATATTAGGATCCTCTACATCTTATACCAAACAAAGGTAAGGCCAGATCAATAGTTTTATTTTATTCGTGCTATTTTTCTTTGACATTTGTGACTTGGATCCAGATTTAACCTTTGACAGCTGGTGTAGTATGCATTTTTACTCAGTTTTTCCTGTCTAAGAAGCTGTTTTAGCTCTAAGTCTAAATTCTCCATTTGAATGCCTCCATTTGAACACCTTCTTTGTGTCTTCCTTTTTTCCATTCTCTTCCAAATGAACCTTTGTTTTCTCAGACAATGATTTTAAATCAGACAACTCGAAGAACTATTAGTTTCCATGAATTTATGATTGACCTTAACCAGAGGGTTCAAACTCAAATGCCTTCAAAAGCTGTATGGGGAAGAGGGTATTTGGGGAGTTGGGGGAGGACAGTCAACCAGGAGCGAGTGATAGAAACTTCAAAAATGTACTGACAAGTGTACAGCCTGCCAAAAAGCATGAAAAAATGAAAATGAAGCACCATGTTGTTAAAACGAACCGTGTTCATACCAAATTCTGATGGCCGGCTGTGTGCCTGCGTCCTTAACTTGCATTGGCCAACCTGTAGCTGTTATTTCAGTTAGTTATGACGTCATGGTGACACTGTTTTAGTGACACTGCAATAAAATGTGTGCACATTAGAGCACAATATGATACTACACAGAAACTTTTGGATATATTGGGATGAGCAAGGATAAAGGGGTGGTGGGAGAGAGAGAGAGAGAGAGAGAGAGAATATGCAAGCCGTATCAAGTACTTACTACCTCTATGACCTTGAATAAGCCACAGAGCTTCTCTGAGCCTCTATTTTGTGTGTACAATGGGGATAACATATCCGTCTAAGGAAATTGTCTTAAGGTTTAACACTTTATACAACGCTTAATACATCGTAGGCACTAAATAAATGAAGCCCTTTAATTTTATATGGCAGAATTTACTGGAAATAGTCTGAAGAAGATGGGGTTTCTCTAGCGCCAGTATATGCACTCGATGGTGTGGCATGTGTTGGAGCGATGCCTTCCGTTCCCCTGGACAAAGCGATTATTGTTTGGCCCTGTGTCTAAGGCTGAGCTGAAAATGTCAGGCGGTGACTGCTCACCGCTGAAAACAAGAAGACTGCCTGCTTTGGCTACTAAATTCAAAGTCACACTCTTTTTGTTTTGTTTGTTTGTCTGCTGTCACTTCCCCTTCTCCCTCACTTCTTGTCAAATCCACGGATGGTACCTACTCGTTTTCTTGAGTTTTCTGAACGACAGCTCCACCTAGAAGTTATGGAGTAAACTGCTGCTCTGCGGCTGGGAGTAGGGTGGGTGGATGGAGCGGGTCTCTGGCAATATGATCAACCACAGGCTTTAAGGAGGGCTCAGCTGGTCACCTTACATCCTCGAATGTGCCACACGGAAGGGCCAGTCCTAGATTCCTCTGGGAGAGCAGAGTTTGAGTTTCTCTGCTTTGGAAGGTCCCTGCAGCCTTGGAACAGCTGCATATCCAAATGAAGAATGGTCAGTTCATCCCTTTTCCACCAATGTCCCATCATCCCCCTCTCGCACTCATGAGCTCTGTGAAAGGGGTCACCAGCGAGAGGGCAAAGAGAGCTGTGGGTAAGAGATAATTACTGAATTATGATAGAGTTATCCGAACTTGATTAGCTTTAGGACACAATGTGCTAAAATATAAGTGAAGGAAAATGTGTTGGATAGAGTTAAGCATACTGCGCAGGGCAGAATAAGTTTTTTGGGTTTGCGCAGGGGTGCGGGTGGAATAACAAATGCAATTTTAAAACCACAGCAAGCTTCAAACTAGCACGTAGCTGATGCTTTCCTTTTTACTGTTCAGTTCATACATGCCATGCATCTTCTCTGAGCAATTTTCCCTGTTCTGTTTCTGTGTTTACCTTAATCTTTCCACTCTTTACTGCTCCAGTCCCCTTGTGAGTAACTGCATGCAGGTTACAATTAGGGGATACCAGTGTGGGGCTGGGCACAGCATTCATTTCTGCTTGGAACTGTTTAATTATGGTTATCACATCAGCAAACCGTGACCTCATTAAATAGGGAGTCAAACATATTGCCTGAATACCTAATGTGAGTTGAGTGCTGTACAGCACTAATGTTTGCATTTCTTCTTATTTATTGAGAGCCTGCTTTGTGTCAGGGGCTCTTTTACGTGAAGGAAACACATCTTTGAACAAAACAAAGCCCCCATTCTTATGACGCTTACACTCTAATGGAGGAATGCAGACCAAAAAAAAAAAAAAAAAAAAGAAAGAAAGGAAAATCAATAACTATATTCTGTGTCTACAATGGAGGAAAGAAAAGCAGCGTAGGCGACGTGATTGGGCACAGGAGGTGGCATTTGAGCAAAGACCTGAAACGGGATGGAGCCATATGGGTATCCACCTGAATGTTCAAGGCAGACATAACAGTTGTACCATGGCCTTCAGGCTGGAGAGCACCTGACGTGTGAGGAATAGCTAGGAGACCCACGTGGCTGAAGGAGCTGGTGACATGGAAGTAGATGACATCAGAGAGGTTCTCAGGGGCCAGATCATGACCAATCATTGTAGGCCCTAGTAAGGATTTTGGATTGTATTCTGCTGCAATGGAAAACACATTGGAGGATTTGAATATAGAACTGAACTTTTATAAAGATAATGTGTATAGAAAATGTTGCTGCGGTGTGTAGAAAATGTTGATTATGCTAACTATGCTATGATTGACACTTTATCATCTTGTTTGCATATACGATGATAATGTCCAAAATCATTCCAAAGACATTGTTCCCATATTTATAAGGCAAAGTGTGCTCAACAATTATTATTCCATGGTATGATGGGCTACAAGTGACGACATGCCTCTTAAAACTGCAGTGCTTGATGGATTTTTTCCCCCTCCAAGGGTGTCTTCAGTTTAAGTCTGTAAAATAGTCTCTCCTGCTTTCAAAAGTTGTTGTGACGTTGAAATCTGGACCTGTTCTGTTCTGCCCTTTTTATCCTTTACATCTCATAACAACATATCAGACCGTAGTCTATTTGCTAGGATTAGAAAGTGGTGGTAGGTTCTGATTAGCAGTATTATGACTTAAAGAAATTGGATTTATAAAAACTGGGATATTTTTCAAGTCTTATTAAGAAGTTTTGGATAATGTCAAAAGCAATTATTAAATGAACAATTGAGCTTGTTTCCACAGAATTATAAATGAAAACAACCCAGAAATAAGCACAGTCAGATAGTTTATTAAAAAAGAAATTAAAAAATATATTTATAAATATAAAAATTCTATTATGACCAAGAGAGAGCTAGGGTCAAGGGTGAAGGGAAATTTGTGTATCAGGAAAAGAGACTTCCACGAGACTGCAAGGTAGTACCACTTTTAAACCATTTTTCTGAAATGTCTTGGTGATCCTCATTAAATGTTCTTTATTTTTAGAATAAGCTGAAATGTTCCTGGACTATCATGAAATGGCTAAAAAAATAGAATAATATATTCACCACGTAAGCTAGGGAGGCCTTAGAGAAAGATACTATGACATTTTCCCTCACAGCTGAGTTACTTGGTGAATTAGGCTCGAAATGTCTGTGAGCAATTATTACTGAAAAATGAGCTAATATCCAAATACTAAATAAAATATGTTGTCACTAAAGACAAATCTTGCATATTTTATTCTTCCCTATAAAATAATAAATTATACCATTTTGTCAGTAATGAACTATTAATGAGCTAAAATTTAATTAAAAATGAGGGAATTAAGTCAATTTATCCTATTAGGGGAATAATAAACTAGAAATATGACCTTTGCAACTTGAGGTAAAAAGTTTTGATAGCTGATTGATATCTTTTTAAAATATGTACAACTTTTAGTAGTTTATGTTGTTGTTACACCACTTTGCCTCTTCCCATCTATAACTCGAATACTTATAATGAATAATTTTCATGTGTTTCTTCCAATTACAATTAGATATATTAGTTTCTAAGTACAATTATACTTATTTTATTTTAAAAATATGAAAATATATCTGCAATTACTTGTTATTATTGCCCTCCAGTGTGTTGTAGTGATTCCAAACCCCCAAATAACTGCGCTGTTAGAACTAAATGAAAAAAAAAAAATCCTGTGTAAATCAAGTAGATGGATATCCAGGAACATAAGTGACCTCAGGCAATTGATTTTACCTCTTTAATTCTAGTTTTCTTCAGCTATAAAAAGGAGTTACCAAAAGGTTAAATGAAAAATTATGTATAAACATCTAGTATAATAGATGTTTATACATAAAAATTGATGGAAAATTTGATGGAGATGGAAACTTCCAAGATGAGGATTTGTGATTTTATATCAGTGATTCAGAGCCCTCTGAGTTACTTGATGTTCATTCACTGAGTATGCTCAGATATTGCTTAAAAGAAGGGAGAATTAAATAGCAAAGCAGAAAACCAGTAAGTAGGTTACAGTTTTTAACCGGAGCAGTTGGTGTGACCTTTGTTCAGAGTGGGAGAGTCTACACTGAATAAGTTGACATAGGAAATAACCAAATATGAGCCAGAAATCTAAGTCAAGCAAATTAACAAGCCATCCTGGTAAGTTCTGGATAATCTATGAAGTCGGAAGTAGCCTAGCTTTGTTTAAAGGAGTCAACCTAAGGAATTAAGTCTGGCCAAGAAGGATGCAGTTCCCCCCGGTCGAGAATTTGCTCCAATGTCATCAGGAAGAGAGGCAGAGTGTTGTAGATAGATGGGATTCGGTTTACTCTGTCAACAGAGTAATGATGGGCCTACGGAAGTTGTCTCTCTGCTCACGCCAGGGCAACGCTGGGCAGAGCAGGGTGAGGGGATTTTCCACTTGGAAACAGTACTTCTCTTTTTCCTTTGAGACACAGAAAATAGTTCGAAGTGGCAGAGGACCAAATCCCCTAACTTTAGTGAAGTAAAATATTATTCTTGGAGTGGCTAGGTAGACTTATGGACACTCATAGATTTGGGGCGTGATTGCATGTTCATTTAAGGGAGTGGGTGGAATGGTGAGTCATTATTTACAGTCCTCTTCATCTCTCTTCTACCTTTCTAGTTTCTACTGCAGATCAAACGAAGGGTGCCAACCAAAAACATGGGTTGGCTTTCTGCTTACAGTTACTCTGTAGGTATATTCTTCATTTCAAGGGTGAGGGAGGCAGCTAATCAGAAAAAAGAAAGTATTCCCAGGTAGGTATGGGCAGTTAGGACCATACGATTGGCAACAAACCACACTTTGAACATTTACCATCAATGTAGGTTAGCGAATCAAAAAAGAAATGCAAACAGAATGTCACTCTCTGTCGCTTAAGGGAACTGAGTGTGGTTCTTAGGCCATGGGACAATGTCCTCAACTGAACTCCACACATCTTCCCACCCTTTGTGGGTCTTTTGAAAGCCCTGGTTAAAAACTTCTCCTTCAAGTTTTATCAAGGAGATAGATTGAACTTGTGGGCTAAGGCGGTATTTGTAGTCATATTTCTGGTGCCCAGAATAAGGCAACAGGTAAGCATCTTCCTTTATGGAATGCCCCCTGCACAAGGCTTATCTTGCAAGACATCACCGTCACATACAATTCACACATTAAAACTGCTGATAGACACACAGTCAAGAAAATAATTTTTTTTGTTTTGTTAGCACTATGGTATAACGAGAAGAGCAATAATATATTCTAGTTTTTTTTCCACTTGATATATTGCTCTCTTCACAATCCTACTCCATTATGTTTTATCTCTCACTCCTTTTCATTCCAATAAACTTTCTTTATCTGCTCCTACCTATTCTGTTATCTCCATTCTACCTCTATCCTCCTAAGTACTCCTTTTATTTATTGAGAGTTAGTTTTCCTCTCACCTTTAAAACTCTCAGGAAATGCCACAGGACTCTGCATTGCTATTATTGACCTGCTGACATCGTTCTTGATCAAAAGTCTGATTTGTAGTTTCAATTACATTGCTAAAGATTTACCTACTAATTGATTTGGGATGTGAATTCATTCTTCAGGTGAGAGACCTAAACATGGCAGGTGAAAAATCTCTAATGGAGGAAAAAAGGCAAACAAAACAACATGGAATTCCTACTTGTTCATTGCTTGAGCAGTGTAGGAGAGATATGTAAATAATGGAGCTATTTATATCAGCTGTCACTCTGCTTTACCGAGAAGCACCTCTACAGTTCCTTTAAACAACTCTGCCTGGCATCTATTTGGATGGGTGATAACTGTAAAACATTTTCAGTGTCAAGAATTATACATTTTAATGCCATTTTTCATTTTAATGGAGTCGGAAGCTTTGAGAGTTGTCCTGATGGAAATCTTCAACTGGCCCTGAATCCACTGTTACATTATACAGTTAAAGTAAAAGGCAGCAGTTTTGTCTCTGCAAATATATAATCATATGCACAACCAAGTTTTAATTGAAAGTGAAAGAAAAATAACTTTAATGTTTTGGAACTGATTAGACATTATTTCCCTCTGGATATAGGATTTTTTTCCGGAATTTATAAATGCAAACATTTGGAGTATTTAAAATAAGTATTCTGTTTTGCTAAATATTTGTTGAAACATGTATTTTGCTTTCCTGGGAAACATCCTCTGCTCCAGGCTTTGTGATTCTTTCCGAAATTTTCTTTTAGTAAAAAACGTTTTTATTGAGCTGATGGATCTTGTGCTTGAGAACATATGTTTTTACATTTTTATGAACTGGTTCATTTCCTTTCTCCTTGTCTTTTATATTTTTGACTTTACTTAAAAAATCTAGAAACACATTAAGCTAGCTCAGTGAATATGTACTTAGAGATAATGGAATGTGAAAATTAAATATTTAATTCTTTGGTGCACTGTATTAATAACTTTGTAGTTTTTGTTTTCTTTTGTTTCCGTTATACAATTGGGTGTTAGAAAAATTGATACACTTTGTAAATCATTTTGCTTTCTTTCCAGTCTACAGTTATGTATTACAAAAAATTAATACTATGCCCATATGAGAAAAAAAAACCTCTTTTCATTATTAGGACCAGGAAACCTAGCTTAATTCATTTTTCAATGTGCACAATACAAAAAGGAACAATTCTGTCTCTTTGAAAGTCATGCGGTGGACCTGCTCATGTTATGTCTTTAGAAACACACAATCTTTAGTGTAAATAATACATATAAAATTGTATTTCAGTAAAACTGGACAGTGATATTCTAGCGATAGCTCCTTCAGCTCTTCATCCTGGGCTTCATTTCATCTTTTTGGGTTGCATTTTGTTTGTTGGGTAAAACTGGAAGCCATACTTAATTTGCAGAGTCTGGAATGCAAAATCAGGTAATCCATGACAAATGCTTCGTAGTATGCGGAGATTTCCCAATGCAGAAATCAAGATTGTCTTTAACTTTGCAGATTTTCACATGATAGTCCTTCTGTGACCTGTGAAACCCATAATGCAGTTGAAAATAAATTAAAACCGTCTGGTAACCCAGACACAAAAGCGCTATTCTAGCTATCTCACTAACTTGTCAGTGATGCTAGCAGTTTATTTCACCTTGCGTTTGTCAGTGGATTCAAATGCACTGTCAAGATAAGGAGATTGACTCATCTGAAGAGTATTCCTGTAAGGCATAACCAATAAAAAAGAAATTCTCTGTTTAGAAAAATCACCAAACACATCAGAAATGTTACACAACAGTGTTATAATTCTACCTTCCCAGCAGAGCCTCTGGGATAAATGTATTCAAGAATCCAAATAATGCACTGGCTTTAGTACAGAGTAAGCAAATGTAATTTTCCTGCCGATTTATCCCATCAAAATGCTTTTATTTCTTGAACTAGTTCATTCATATTTTCCAGAATTGATCACAATTAGTCCTGTCTTCATTGTACATGTGTAAATTCCATTGCTTTACATTTTCATAAACCTGGAGGATTCACAAACTTGTAGTCTCGAATTATTCCCTGCTATAGGAACCAAAACACAAAACAAAATGCAAGCTAAATAGTGTTTGGAGAACATTCTTGAAAATGCCCATGGGGAGAATAACAAAATCTTACATGGTTAAGCCACTTGATTTGAAATACTTTACTTTTGGTATATCAAAGTACCAATACAGGAAAACCTGTGGTATTTAAAAAGGCAAAGAGATGCACAGTTCTACGTTCTAAATCTCCAAAAGAGCTGAGTGAGAAATAGTATGAGTCAGACTCGTGGTGAAATTCCTGGATGTGTTTGAAGGCCAGTGAAGTGCTTTATTCTTATCCTGCACCCACTTTAAAATAGAACTCAGCACCTTGCTTTGTTCTCGTCTTACATGTCCCTGCCCCATCCAGATACAATTCCACTCCTCATCAGCAAGTTAATTAAATTTTACTTAGGTTTACTTACTTTACTTACTTAATGGGGAATAGGGGAGAATATTTATGTTGGACACCACAGGGCAAAGCTTTATAAAAATTCCCACATATGTTCTCCCCTCCACATTCCTCTCTTCCTCTTAGCTGCTTCACCTTTTCCTCTCTCTGCCACAGCTCCACAGTCATCCTCAGTGACATCTGCATTTCCCACATCATCTCTGTATACCCAACCAAGTCATCGCTGCATACCCTCTGTGGCCAAACAGAAGCCCCAGTTATCCAAATTGTCTTTAGAAAGCAGTTCAGTGACTAGAGAGAAGCCTGCCTCTGGGAGGCTCAGAAGGGAACACAGAAATTTTCCTAAGTAGAATGAAATGTTTCTTCTGTAACTAATTCAGAGATATTTATTAAGAATCTGCTATTGTGGGCCAGATATTATGTTAGGTATTTGAGTATGGCAAAATAACAACCAATCACAATACAACAAAAATAGAACCAAGGTCTATGTCCATATACAGGTAGATATTTAGTAAAAAAGATAGTAATTAACCCAAAGGAGACACATTTGTGTACAATTATAATGGGGATCGGAATGATGATGGAGAAAATAACATTGGGCCAGAAGAACATATAATTAACCTAGTCAGAGAGGTCAGGGAAGATTCTCTGAGAAGCTGAGATAGGAGAGAAGATTAAGATTTAAGTTGGCAAAGGAAGCGGTGAGCAGTGAAATCGCTTTAGACAGTGGGAGCAGCATAGGCAAAGGAGAAATACTGGCGGTGCCAAAAAATGTATGCAAGTGGGCACTTTGTTGCTCAAGCAGTAATTCTCCGTAATCAGAAGTGTCTGGATGCTGATGGTAACCACTTTGAGCACCTCTTGTAATTGCAGAAGTCAAACGTGACTTGTATTCATCTTTTGTTATAGGTATAGTTAATACGTATTTTCTGACAACTAAGTTTGCGAACTCATCCTAGAGAAAGTGCTACACATCTCCTTGCTGAGTATCACTATGGTCACCTTTGAAGTAGAACCCTTGGGAAGCTATACACTAAAGCAGTTTTGGAGCTTTTTTTCTGGAATGGCCATTAGAGCTATCATCGTATTACACTTGATGTCCTGAATGTCATCAAAATGTCTTCTTTCAATATTTCCTTTATCTTCAGGTAAAGAAAGAAGTCATTGGGGGCCAGATCAGGTGAGTAGGGAGGGTGTTCCCATACAGTTTATTTGTTTACTGGCTAAAAACTCCCTCACAGACAGTGCCATGTGATGTGGTGTGTGGTCGTGATGCAAGAGCCATGAATTGTTGGTGAACATTTCAGGTGGTCTAACTTTCATGCGGCCTTTTCAGCACTTCCGAATAGTAAACTTGGTTAACTATGCTTGTCCAGTGGGTGCAAATTCATAATGAATAATCCCTCTGATATCAAAAAAGTTTAGCAACATCGTTGCAACAAATTTGTGAATTTGTCAGATCTCATATATTGAGTATTACAATTTTAGTAGCGTTTTCTTTTCTTAAAATGTGTATACATTATTTTTGGGCATCCTCTGTATGAGTATTTTATGACCTGAAAGGAGGCAAGTGCAGCTTGAGTGTGGAAAGTCAGTAGGGGCGTGGGGTGAAATGAAGCTAGGGAGAGCAAGGCACCTGTCCAGGCAGGTCCTTGCAGGCCAACTTAAGGATTTTGGTTATTAAATTCTTTGAAGGTTTTAATGGGACAGGGTATGCAGAAAGGCGAGGTCATGCACCCGCATTTATGTTTTGATGCAATAGTTCTGAATATAATTAAAGAATGAATTGAAGTGGGTTGAGGAAAGCCAATGGATATTGGACAGATAATTAGAAAGTTCTTGCAGTAGTCTTGTTGAGACATACTGGGAGCTAACCCTAGAGAGTTGTGGTAGCTAAGATACAGGAAAGTTAACACATATGAGAGCTAACTTGAGTTTGATAAGGAAAGTGAGGAAAGGAGGTTTTAGAGATGACTGACAGGATGGAGGCTTGCATAACAGGATGAAAGAAGGTGACTGAAAAGCATCTCTTAAATTTGTGGATATGAAGTCCCCTGATGAGTTTAGCAATGGTTTTTGGTGGCACGATGAGGGTACAAACCATATTGGAGTGGATGGAGGAGCTGAGATGAGGAAATGGGTGTAGAAAATGTAACTAAGAACAGCAACATTTTAAGGAAGCTTATTGCAAAGGAAGGAGGAAAGGAGAAAAGAAGCTTGAGAACTGGAGGGAAATGTGTAGTCAAGGACAGGTTGAAGGAATCTTAACTAAATCTGAATGATTTAGTTATGAGGGAGAGGTTACATACATAAAAGAGACCTGGAACAAGTGGTATGGGCTTCCACACAAGATGGAAGAATAGACTTTAGGCAGGAAAAGAGACAATCCTACCTTCGCAGGCGCAGGTGAGAAAATACCATTCGAGGAAGGTGTGTATGTTTTACATTTCAAAGGTGAGAGAATGCCCATTTACATGCCTTTGTTTTCTCCTGAAGCAGAGGTGTGGTCTTCTTCTGATCATGAGGGAGGAGTTTGAGAAGAGTAGAGAAGGTTTGTAAGTGTCATTGTGGAGTGGCGGGTAAGTTAGCCAGTGAAACTTAGGGAGACTGCTGGGCAAGATTGTGGGCTTATTTTGAGGTCATGATGATGAATTTATAGTGGAATCAATCAACAATTTGATATGTATTGTCACTTTCTCTGACGGTTTTATTAAATTCCTTAAAAATGGGTTGCTTTCCTGTAATCAATAATGTTGTAAAGATTTTGTAGGGTATCCGATGGACACTTGTCTCATTAGGGAGACCACCTCAGAGATGATGTAGATGCCTGATCACTGCACTGTACACCTGAAGCTGAAGCTGAACGATAATGAATGTCAACTATAAATATATATATATATATATATATATATATATATATACACACACACACACACACACGTATATATATGTATATATATATACACATATATACGTATATATATATATATATATATATATATACACGTGTATATATATATACCTTTATGTACATGTGTATGTATATGTGGAGTATAGCATTAGGAATAGGAAAAAAAAATGGGTTGCTTCCCTCCTAGCATAGTCCATAGCCTTGAGCATGAGGTTTGAACCTAATTGGCAGTTTTAAGACAACAGGGAGTGAACCCGTATATCTCAAGGAAGATCCACTCAGTATTTCATTAGTCACACACTAGAGAGAGCTGATAGTTAAAATCATAACTTGTATTATTAGGTCTTGCCTTTTTATACTCCAGTCCATCACCATTCATTATTCATTTATTTATTCAGAAATATTTGTTTAGTGCCCATATGTGCCAGGCTCTCCACTGTTTCGACGATTACCTATTTTCTTGGCCCCCACCTCTTATCCCCTTACGCTAGCCTTATCCTATTTCCTTTTTACTTTTTCTTCTTTTCTTTGTTTCTTTATTTCAGAATGGGGAAGTAGGAGTTATCAATATTTTTCCAGACTCTAATAGCTTTCATTCACAGATGGATGAATAGATCAAACTTGAAGGTGACATCCATTAGGATCCACAGTTAGGTGTGGCATGAGTAGTCAGTAAGCTTGTGTTACTGTGATACCCTACAAGCCTGGAATAGAATATGTAGAATGTGTCATATTTTAATGGTTTACTTCTATGTTCTTTTTACTAGACTGCCATTTTTTATGATATCATTTCTAGATTTTAGTAACTATATTTGTTGATTTATCAAATATTTACTGAATTACTATGTGCCTGTGAATTACTGCACACAGGAAGCAGGAGAAGGAGGGAAGAGTATTGAAAAGAAACAACCTTTTTTCAAGGAGCTCAGTGTCCCATAGGGTAGATATATAGGTGAACATATGTGTTACAATATGATGTGACTAAAGCCACAAGGTAAGTATACAGGAGAAAAGAGTTAACACGGAAGAGTGTGGGTTAGTCAGGGGATGCTTTTTGGTGAGAGTAAAATTTGAAATGATTTTGCATGTTACATTGTTTACCAGGGCATGAGAAGATGGAGCCAGGTGAGTGGGAGTAGCACCTTATAAACAGATGGAACTATTAGCCCTGCTAAGGCCTAGAAAGCATGAGGAAGATTGACAGGAGAAAAAAAGGAAACATAGGCAGCAGCCAGATTGTGAAAGTCCTTTTATCCATGCTAAGTGTTTGGGCCTTATTTTATAGGTGTTAGAAAACAAGTGAAGAGATTTATGCAGTTGGAATGATAAGATGTAAGTTGTCTTTAACCCAGTCATGCTGGTGGTAATATGGAAGGTTGCCTAGAAGGATCGAAAATTAGAATAAGATTAATTAAGAGTTTGAACAAGAGATAAAGACATCCTGAACTAGGCCATGGGAGTGTGACTACAGAGGAAAGCTTTGATTCAAGATATATTAATATAAAGCAGATAGAACCAACTAGACTTGTGATTGGTACAATATAGAGGAAGAGGAGAGTGAGAGAAAAAACTGAAAGGTGACTCCCAGATTTCTGGTCTGTGTGGCTGGTTGGATGGTGATACCACCAATGATGATTCTGAGTTCTAGGTGAGAAACAGGTTTGGAAAGAGTAAAAGATCCATTTTTAAAGTGTTAATTTGGAAGAGCCTCTAGAATATCTAGGTGTAGATACACAATGCGCAGATTTACAGTGGTTGCAAAAGAGGTCTGTGTGAGTAATAATGAATTGTAATTTTTTAACCTAAGGAAAGTAATTAAAATTATGAGAACAAATAAAATTGCCTAGGAATAGGTAAGAGTGAAAAAAGAAGGGAATAAAACATGGAACCCTGAGAAATGCTAGTACTTAAGGGTCTGCCAGAAGAAAAAGATAAATATAACAGTATAAAGTGCTAGAGAGGTAGAGGAGAACCAAGAGAAGCCAGTAAAGGAGAGATTCAAGGAAAAGAGTGATAATATAAAAAATAGATAATGTAAGGATGTAGTCTTGTCCATTGGTTTGAGAATTAGCATATCCTAATGTCTTTTTAGTATAATTCCAAAGGTAGGCACGGAGATAATAGATTGGTGAGATAAAATGATCTGTAATCAGAAGTTACAGGGTTGAGGGGAAAATTGAGAGTGAGATAAATAAGAAATGAAGTATAGACATTTTCAAATTTTAGCACAGCCAAGATGATGAACGAGTAAAAATATTTAATGTACTAAAGTAAGGACTTTTTATCTTTTGAGTGCTCTAAGTGTCAAAAGGTGGGATGTAGGTTGTTCTCCGTGGTTCCACATGTCACTACCATCAAAGGTGAGTAGATATTACCAAGACAAAGAATATTCTGATAATTAGGAGTTTTCTAACATAGGAATGTTCTTCTTAGTAAGGAAGGAATTTCATTCCTCTAAGACATGTTACATAAGAGTCTGAATAGCCGCTTATCAAAACACTGGAGAGTAAAGTCCTGTATTACTTAATGGTTTGAGAGAGTCTTTTTAACATGAAATTCCCTTCAGTTATTATCTTTCATGTATAATGGCCAACAATTGTAATTTGAATTACGTTAAAACTCTTGATTCCAGGCCTCTTGACTTTATAATTCTCTTCTTGTCCTATGCACTCTCTGTTCCTGTTAAACCTTAGTTTGTGCTACCAAGAAACTCGTTCTCTTTGATCTCTATCCCATTTTGCACACACCATATCCAATTGACTGAAATGGTCCCTTTTCTCATCTGTTTTAACTTTCTTTTCCTCCTGAAGGCTTCTCAGACTAACCATCAAATTCCTGTCACAGCAGTTGCTCCAGCCAACTCTTCTGTTATTGGCATGTGTCAATCCACAGGTTAATGCTGCAATCACTGCTTGTCAGGACATCAGAAAATACATGTGTGCTTTTATATGAGTGGTTTGCTGATTTGCCTGGCAACTGCCATCCTATATCAACACCCCCTAAATTCATCCAAAAATTTAACAAATGAAGAGAAGTTTGATGTTGCAAACAAAGAGAAAATAGAGAAAAGTGATATTTTATAAGAGGAACAGATTTTTTTTTTTGTATGTCATGGTTTTGATATGTCATGAGGAAAAAAGCCACATTTAAGTAAGTAATAATGAGAAGGACGCAACCACGGGGATGTGATTACTATTTTCTATTTATATGTATCAATTGAGTCATCAAGGATAGTCCTGAACTATATCTATTCCTGCCCAATGTACGTAGTACCACCATTGTTCAGAATTTTTAAAGATGGTGCTATTCTAGGTAAGTGTTTTCCAAATAGCTGAGGGATTACTTTTTTGAGCATTGAAACTGCTTCATCTTTCCAAAATATCTTATACATGCAGTTGTTTTCTTAAAATGAAAATGCTAAATATAAATTTGACATTTCACTGATTCACTGATCATTATAAGATCAATTGATATATTTCTTAAGTTACTCATTCATTTCATGGAGCCCCCATTAGCTATAAAACACCAAGTTAGGCTCTGAGGTTGCGGTATGGTACACTGC
This sequence comes from Rhinolophus ferrumequinum, assembly GCF_004115265.2. Taxonomy (NCBI): domain Eukaryota; kingdom Metazoa; phylum Chordata; class Mammalia; order Chiroptera; family Rhinolophidae; genus Rhinolophus; species Rhinolophus ferrumequinum. The sequence continues at coordinate 52,249,546 of NC_046301.1, forward strand.
AGGGCGGTTTGGGCTTTCTTGGGCTTGATGGCCAGAGCTTGCTCTGATTTCAGACTTTCTGTTTTAGATCACCTTGCTATCAGGCCCTTGATTTTAACTGTTTTTGCGAGCGACTCACCTCTAAGCAATGTCCTCCTCCACCTCTAATATTTTAGTTATATATTTTTTGTATGTATAATAAAAGTTAATTTAAAAAGTAAGTATGTAAATTAAATGTAAATGTGCTATGAGAGTCCTAAGGGGCCTCTCCTTTGAGTAATTGCACAATTTTAGAGCACACACATGTCATCCATTTCAGGTGCTGAGAGACCACATACATATATATTAGGATAGAAATAAATCGTTCAGGGAGCACAAATTAAAATTGATTATGTAGCTGCTACTGCTTCTTGTTTTCTTTAAGATTATGGATGCATAAACACTCTTTTGTAATAATCTCTGGTGTTATACTCAAAACTTTAGATTTGTTCGCATTCTTCCATTTATTGGGTACAGCTGATGGCTTTACGCAATGATGTAACCGAGATGGAGAAAACATTTTATTTCTTGAATTTCAGGGAGGTTGGGCTTACTTAGATAATACATAGCTCCCTGAGAATAAGTAATATCATACTTTGCAGGCAATGTGGGCAGTGAGGAGAGTGACGTGGAGGGAATGGAGGACTGAGCCACTAACACTGCAGGAGGCTTTGAGGTGTGTGATCTAATTTCTCCCCCAAACGCCTATAACTCTCAGTAAACTCTCCACTCCTAAAATCATGTGGTCTGATATTTTGTGGAAACAAAGATGAGACTGAGTTTCATTTCTGAGGTGGAAGTATAACCCAAAGTATAACCCAAAGCAATGTGGTTAGGAATTTGCAGAAATCATAAAAAGGATGTTTCTAGACTCTCCAGGCTACGATATTGGCTGTTCAATCCAAATTTATTTAAATTTTTAAGGGAAAGAGAGTCTCAAAATGATTGTTAGGTTTCATTTGAACAGGAGCTAATGCAAAAGTGACAGACTAACAGAAATGTTGTTCATGTACTTGTATAAGGAGGCATACATTTGGAGCTACCTTATGGATAGGTGTTTCTGTCATTTTTCTTTATGTAATGTGAACATTTTTTAAAAACTTTTTTTTATTAGATTAAATTGGTATTTCTGGACAGGATTTACTAGGTTTTCCATTCTTGAAACTCCTCACAGAGTCTAGTAGAGTTTAAAAGTAGTTAATTCATGTCATTGATTGTCCCACTAACTGAATGACAGCAATACCGGTAGAAGGTTCATGTTGGCATGAGGGACCCAAATATGGAAGGGACAAAGGCAACAACAAGAGCGTTGGGAAAATGAAATAAAGGAATTTGTAGAAATAAAAGGATTACTCTCGATCTACACAATGGAGTTACATAAATATTAGGATAGGTATCTTGCTTTTGAGCCATATTGTGATATGTCATTAAAGTTTCAATAATTAATGTATGTCATCCACCAAGCAAAAACCAAAATGAAACAAAATCCAAAACTCTATGTCTTACATTAATGGAAAAAAGGAGGCATTTTAATGCGAGGCCAGCTTAGGTGTGGTCCAGTGGGATGGATAGGACCCATATTATAGGGGAGGAGGGCAATGGCACGGGGGATATTTATTGGTAACTAGACAGCCAGGGTGGTGTGGCAGTGAAATGAGATTTGTAGTAAGGCAGACCAGGATTTGACTAGATGATGCCTTGGGCAAGTCATTTAATTTTCCTGATCCTCTGTCTTCCTTCCTGTAAAATGCAAATAAGAGTACTCCTGTAGGATCGCGATCATGAATGGAGATCACTTGTGTAAAGAGCCTGACATATGCAGGGTACCTGATAAATCATAGCTATTATTGTTTAACCCTGTGAAAGGGAGATTTTACTCTGCTTAAATCTTGCAGCCCTTACATCCCAGAAAACTACTGTGAAGCACAAAGATCCCATTATTTGAAGAAAATATTTTGTAAACAGGTCCCCAACCCAATCCAGTCATCACCCATACCACATACATTGAGGACAAATAGGATTTCGTAAGAAATTCATGGCCGGAGAGAAGAGGAAATCAAATTGGTTGCAGCAACATGGTAGAATAATGAAACCTTTCTACTACTTTGCACTAGGACATGATTGCAAAGGAAAAGTATAACTTCCTAAAGAGCAAAAAGAAATCATTTTAACGAAATTTGATGGGCTAGAAAAGATAAATGCTGCAGATAACAAAGAAACTAAAATTATGGCTCCAAGGAGGTAGGAGATGAACATAGTTTTTGTTGTGTATGTGATTAAATCTCAGAGGAGCATGACAAGACCTGAAGTGAGAAGAAAAGAAATGGTAGGTAAAATTTGTAAATGTTCAGTGTCCTTGGAGAAAATTGGTGCAGTTTTTTGTGTTTGCTTCTATGAGGAAAAAGCTGTGTCAGGCATTAGGCCTTAATGAAGATAGAAAGCAAGTCATAGTTGAACAATAACATAATTACAAAGGACTTCCGTAAGGATGGAGTATATTTCATCCTTTTTCTTCTCAAATTTTGAAAGTGAGCATTTGGACATTTGGATGACTGATGATTTGTCAGAGGTGGATCTGGATTTTAATTTTTACAGCTTTTTTTTTTTTTTTTTTTTTTTTTTAATGGGGCTGGGAGGGAGGCAATGTCTTCCTAGAGAATCCTAGGGAATTATTTGCGTTTATTCTGTGGTTGTATCTCCAGTTTTGTACCACTAGAAAGAGAAATATTCCGGTAGCAGATTATAGGCACCAAGCAATTAGCAAAGAAAACAAGCCTTTCTCATAAATCAGCGAATGTGGTTCCCACTACCCTAGCTTTATCTAGATGTAATTGACATATAACATTGTGTAAATTTAAGGTGTATAGGTATTGATTTGATACATTCAGATATTGCAAAATGAACATCTCCATCATGTCACATAATTACTTTTTTTTTTTTGTGGTGAGACCATTTAAGATCTACTCTCTTTGCAACTTGGAAGTATATAATATATTACGATATTGTTAGCTATAGTCACCATGCTGTACACTAGATCCTCAGAACTTACTTCTCATAACTGGAAGTTTGTACTCTTTGGCCACCATCTCTCCATTCTCCCTCACTGCCCCCGAGCCCCTAGTAAGCACCACTATACTGTCTGTTTCTATGAGTTTGGCTTTTTAATTTTTATTTATTTATTTATTTTAAAATGAGTTTGGATTTTTTAGATTTCACATATAAGTGAAATCATATAGTATTTGTCTTTCTCTGTTTGACTTATTTCACTTAGTATAATGCTCTCATGGTCCATTCATGTTGTCCAAATGGCAGGATTTCCTTCTTACTCATGCTGAGTAATATCCCATCGTATGTATGTATGTATGTATGTATGTATGTATATCATATCATATATCATGTATGTATGTATTTATATCATATCTATATATGTATCTATCTGTCTATCTATCATCTATCTATCTATCTACCTATCTATGTATCTATCATCTATCTATCTTACATTTTCTTTATGCATTCCTTCATTACAGACACTTGGGCTGTTTTCATACCTTGGCTATTGTGAATAATACTTCAATGAACATTGGAGTGCAGATAGCTCTTCGAGATAATGATTTCATTTCCTTTGGACATATATCCAGAAGTATAATAGCTGGATCATACGGTATTTCTAATTTTAATTTCTTAAGGAATTCCATTCTTTTTTCCATAGTGGATGTACCAGTTTATACTCCCACCAACAGTGCACAAGGATTCTGTTTTCTCCATATCCTTTCCAACACTCATTTTTTGTCTTTTTGATGATATTCATTCTAATAGGTATAAAGTGGTAGCTCATGGTTTTGATTTGCATTTTCCTGATGATTAGTGATGTTGAGCACCGTCTTTTCATGTACCCGTTGGCTATTTGTATGTATTCTTTGAAAAATATCTATTCAGTTCCTCTGCCCATTTTTCAATTGGGTGGTTTGTTTTTCTCCTATTGTGTTATATAAGTGTATTGGATATTAACCCTTTATAAATTTGTGATTGCAAGTATTTTCTCACATTTCATAGGTTGTCTTGTCATTTTGTTGATTGTTTCTTTTGCTGTGCAGAATATTTTCAGTTTGACGTCGTCCCAGTTGTTTATTTTTGCTTTTGTTTCCTTTGCTTTTGGTGCCAAATCCAAAAAAAAAAAAAAAAAAAAAAAAAATCATTGCTAAGACCAGTATCAAGGAGCCTTTTCCCTATGTTTCCTTCAGGGAGTTTTAAGTTTTGGTCTTACATTTAAGTTACATTTTGAGTTAATTTTTGTGAGTTGTGTGAGATAGGTTTCTGGTTTTATTTTTCAGCATGTGATTATCCAGTTTTCCAACACCATTCATTGAAGAGACTATGCTTTCTTCATTGCATATTCTTGGCTCCTTTGTCAAATATTAATTGACTGTATATGTGAGGGTTTATTTCTGGGCTCTCGATTCTGTTCCATTGGTCCATGTGTCTATTTCTATGCCAGTCCCATACTGTTTTTATTACTATAGCTTTGTAGTATTGTTTGAAATCATGTCATATAATGCCTTGTTCTTTCTCAGGATTGCTTTGCCTATTTAGAATCATTTATGTTCCATACATATTTTAGGATTAAAAAAAATCTGTGAAACATGCCATTGGAATTTTGATAGTGATTGTACTGAATCTGTTTTTGTTGTTGTTATTGTTGGTTTTTAAATAATGCCATATAAGCAGGAGATTTAACAGTATTACCAATAAAGTAGCAAACCACTAGTACAGCACAGGGTGAGAAATCTGTGCACCACAGAACTCAACAAGGAAGGCATCCCTCAGTTTAAGTCCTTCTGACAGTACAACAGACCCTACTGAATAAAGGCTGAGTTCCCTTAGAAATGAATTCAAGAGGATTTCCTCGCTTGTTCTATTGATTCTAGGCAACTATAGACTATCTAATAATCACAGATTTCCATGGGGAAAATGCAGGAACCCCAAAACAGAATTGTCAGAATCAAAAGGGAAGTTCCCAGATAAGCCTAGAAGAAAATCATTCATTGGCTGTACCCAATCAAATGTTTTCATCATTTGCTCGGGATCAGATATTTGCTTAACAGATCTTCACGATATTATTAAGCACCTAGCAGATACCAAACTCATGCTGGAAAGTCTGGTGAATTAACACATAGACTATGTCATCAAAGAGCTTAGAGTCTCAGGAACTAGAATCCGACATATTGCGTGTGTGTGTGTGTGTGTGTGTGCACGCACACACACATGTGCATGCTTAATTTTAATGTGTTTTAAACTATAAGTTCTATTATTTTACAGAATAAACTTTTCATTCATTCTCTGTTAATCTTTTTACTGTATTTCTTAATAAACTCTTAAGACTGTGCTCTTGAGAAATAGCCAGAAGAGGCACACTTACCTGATTGTTCCATCTGGATAGCAGTGTCTCATTATGACCAGGCCACCTATTGTACCCTCTGAAGAACATGGTCTTAACAGGCTTATTTAAAGCTGGAAGTGCTATGCATTTTGAACACACACATTATTCCTTTCCAATAGGGAAAAATGACTGTGAATGATTGCACAGAAAAGTGATATTAAATATAATAGGTAAAATAGTTATTAGCTTCTCTTTAAGAGATTTTAAAAAGAATCCAAATCTTTTATGGGGTAGAGTCCAATTATTTCATAAAGTTTAGCATTATCGTCTGGGCGTAATTCATTAGCATGAAATGATTCCTTAAACAGACACTGGTGATAATGTGGCATTTGCATTTTTCTTGCATTCCTCCATAGTTCAGAACTTTATGTTTAAAATAAAATGAATAAAGGGTAAGAAAAGGATCCTAGACTGTACATACCTTCAGTGAGACACCAAGACCTCTCTAGCATAATTTCACTGTGCTAGCCCAGGCTGAAACTACCATTTTCATATTTTAAAAAGTATCTCTTCTACCCATCTCACCTAATGCTTCAAAGTTGATTATTGTAAGCTCAGTCACATCTTCTTGGTAATTTTTGGCATTTCTGGTGGAGGAAGTGGGCTTTATTTCGACATATGGTCTGATAATCAAATCCAAATGGCCAGCATGGGCCTTAGTCAAAAGGCTTTGACTTATTCTTTCTAAAGCTACTTAGTATCCTAAACCAGGTAGCTATGGTCATGCTTTTAAATCTTTTAACTGATTTGGAGAGGAGGAACTTGGAGACCCCACTTAACGATTTATGTCAAAGCTTTCAGTTAGTTTTTTCCCCCAAATTCATGCATATGGAGTCACATGTGAGAGCAGCACCTTCAATTGCTTTCCATAATGATTAATTTCTGTGCAACAAAGGTTTCCTCAAATCCTCTGAAAGAGCATCTTCCTGGCTTACAATTAATGCATCTCATTTGATAAATTCACTAGCAGGAAAGGGGAAAAGAGCTGATTTTTAATAGTGTACACATCTCTATTTGTCATAAACCCAAACTAAGCTTTTCATAGTTGCTTTTCATTTTCCTTGTCTTCAGCCCAGTGACCTCTAAACAGGGGAAATCTCTTTTTAGTTATCATGTAACGGAGGCACAAGTGTTAGTCTTTTGAACCATTCCAACCCAATTTCCTTCCTTTCTTTTAAATAGTAAACATGAGGCCATATATTAGAAAATGCATGGATTTTTCGTTATCATCCCATTTACTAAGGTTTGACAGAATAACTCTGTAGTTAAATCTAGTTGAAGTGCACTAAGATTTATTAAAGCAGACTGTAATGAATCTCTTTAAAATAAGAGTTGGGCACATCCACTATAGTCAGAGTTAATGGCGAGTGGTATAGCAGAAATGTACCGACCATGTCTTTTTCCTTCTGACTCACTTTATGACATTTTTAAAAACCTCAAAAATAATAAACTATAAACCGTGATTTTTCTCTCTAAAAGATTGGCTTGTGGTTTTGGTATTTCTCACTATCTAAAATGCATTATTGTACAAATTTTGCAGGTACACATATCTCTTAAAGCAGAGCCCTTGATCACAAGGAAGAATTACAACAAGTCAATTTACTGTGGAGTTATAGGTATTTCTTCAGTTAATTTCTGATTTAAATTGACCCATAAGAGAATGCAATCATGGGCCTTTGGTTCTTGCATAACAAATTATTAGGGGAAAACCATCTTAATGGTAGATTTAATTCTTAAAAACTGTAATGAGCTAAATAACAATAAACCAGTTAATTGGCTAAATAATGGAGATAATAGAGATCACTGGGCAGGTTTTTTCCTTAATTTTACCAAAAATAATAATAATAAAAAAATGTGATGTTGCAAAACCTGTTTAGTCACAACGGCCATTCATGTAGGGTGCTTGGATTAGGCAATGCAATCATTCCATGGAGCATTTTCCAAGTCTATCAAATAAATGTAAAAAATGTACTCATAGCTCTCTGTGAACATTACAAAGCTATAGTAATTAAAACAATATGGTATTGACATAAAAACAGGCACAAAGATCAACGGAACAGAATAGAGAGCTCAGAAATAAACCCGTGCATGTATGGTTAATTAATTTATGACAAAGGAACCAAGAATATGCAATGGGGAAAGGTCAGTTGCTTCAATAAATGATATTGGGAAAATTGGACAGCCACATGCAAAAGAATGAAACGGGACCAAACCCTACATAAAAATTAACTCAAAATGGATTAAAGACTTGAACTTAAGACCTGAAACCATAAAACTCACAGAAGAAGAAACATAGGTGATAAGCTTCTTGACATAGGTCTTGGCAATGATTTTTTATGTTTCAGTCTGAAACCAAAAGCAAAAGCAACAAAAGTAAGAATAAGCAAACAGTGGGACTATATCAAACTAAAAAGCATCTGCACAGCAAAATGAAAAGGCAACCTACCGAATGGGAGAAAATATTTGCAGATCATATATATCTGATAAGCGGCTAATATACAAAATACAGAAATAACTTATACAACTCAATAGCAACAAAACACAACAAAACAACAAACCAATCTGATTAAAAATGGGCAGAAGCTCTGAATAGACATTTTTCCAAAGAAGACACACTGATGGTCAACAAGTACATGAAAAGATTCTCAACATCATTACTCATCAGGGAAATGTAAATCAAAACCACAATGAGATATCACCTCACACCTACTTGAATGGCTATTATCAAAAAGACTAGAAATAACAAGGATTGGCAAGAATGTAGAGAAAAGGGATCCCTTGTGCACTGTTGGTGGGAATGTGAATCAGTGCAGCTATACTGTGGAAAATAGTATGGAGGTTCCTCCAAAAATTAAAAATGCAACTATCATATGATCCAGCTTCTGTGTATTTATCCAAAGAAAAAGAAAAAATGAACTCAAAAACGTATATGTGCGCCATCATGTTTACTGCATCATTATTTACAATAGCCAAGATACAGAAACAACCGAAGAGTTCATCAATGGGTGAATAGATAAAGAAGATGTGAATATATATTTTTTTACATTTATATGATATATATAATTCAGCCATAAAAAAAGAATGAAGGGTGGCCGGTTAGCTCAGTTGGTTAGAGCGTGGTGCTGATAATATCAAGGTTGCAGGTTCGATCCCCACATGGGCCACTGTGAGCTGCGCCCTCCTTAAAAAAAAAAAAAGTTACACTCTTACAGAAAAAAGAATGAAATTTTGAAATTTGGCCATTTGCAACAAGAAGGCTGAACCTCGGTGGCATTATGCCAAATGAAATAAGTCTGATAGGGAAGACAAATATCGTATGATCTCTCTTTGATGTTGAATTTGTATATTTACATTAAGCTCATAGAAACAGAGAACAGATTGGTGGTTGCCAAAGGTGGGGTTTGGGGATGTGGTAGTAATGGGTGAACTGTTTTGTTTTCAGTTTAAATAAATTGAATTAAAAAAATACTTTGAGAAAATGGAAGGTGAGGGAAAAGAAATCCTCCTATTCATTGTTGATGATAGTTAAATATTGAAAACAATCTAAATGTCCACCTGTGGGTAATGGGTAAATAATTTATGATATGTGCATACAACAGAATACCACAGAGCTATTCAAAAAAGAATGAGGCAACTTTATTTATACATATGGAAATAGCACCCAAGACACACTACTAATTATGTGAAATAAGCAAGGTGCAGAGTCCTACGTATATGAGGTCTGACAATTGAGTTTGCGAACTCATCCTAGATGATGACATCCTAGAAAAAGTGCTACATACCTCATTGCTGAATATCACTAAGGTCCCCTTCTAAGTACTCCCCTTGGGAAGCTATGCATCAAAGACTGTGCCTAGTCCACCCTTCAAAGCAATTTTGGAACTCTTTTTCTGGAATGGCCATCAGAGCTGTCGTTGTAATATCTTTGATGTCCCGAATGTCATCAAAATGTCTTCCTTTCAATATTTCTTTATCTTTCGGTGAAGAAAGATGTCATTGGGGGCCAGATCAGGTGAGTAGGGAGGGTGTTCCAGTACAGTTATTTGTTTACTGGCTAAAAACTCCCTCACACACAGTGCTGTGTGAGCTTGTGCCTTATCGTGATGCAAGAGCCATGAATTGTTGGTGAAGAGTTCAGGTTGTCTAACTTTTCCATGCAGCCTTTTCAGCACTTCCAAATAGTCAACTTGGTTAACTGTTTGTCCAGTTGGTACAAATTCATAATGAATAATCCCTCTGATATCAAAAAAGGTTAGCAACATCATTGCAATAAGTTCGTGAGCTTAATTGTCCGACCTCATACTATTATTTATATGAATAGTGTAGGGAAATGTGTGTGTGTGTGTGTGTGTGTGTTTTGTTACAGGCACAGAATATTCTAGAAGAAGGCACAAGGAATTTGAAATAGTGGTTCCCTCTCTAGGTAAGGAAATTGGGTGACTAAAAATGTACTTGCTTCAACGGCAAATATGGGTCCTTTCTTCTCTAGGCTCTTCTTGCTATTATTGTACACTACCTTGGTCAACTGTTTTAATAAGGAAGCATGGTGAAGAGAAAACTGGTAAACTCTACCAAACATTTAAAGAAGAATTAATATTGTCTCAAAATCTTTAAAAAAATAGAAGAGGAGGGAATACTCTCAAACTCATTTTATAGGCCAGCATTACTCCGGTAAAGCAAAGCCAGACAAGGATACCACATAATTGTAGGCCAGTATCCCTGCTGAACATAGATGCAGAAATCCTCAACAAATTGTTATCAAACTGAATTCAGTAGCATATTAAAAGGACCCTATACCATGGTCAAGTGAGATTTGTTTCAGGGAGACAGATGTGGTTCAACATCTGTAAATCAATGAATGTGATACATATACCACATTAACAAAATGGAGGCTAAAAATCATATGATAATCTCAATACATGCAGAAAAAGGATTTGACAAAATTCAGTATCCTTTCATGATAAAAACTCAACACACTGGGTATAGAGGGAATGTACCTCAACATAATATAGGCCATATGTGACAAGTCCACATCTAATATCATATTCAATGGTGAAATGCTGAGCGCTTTCCCTCTAAGATCAGGTTCATCTCTTTTCTTTGTTCTCCATATCCAGTATATCCATCAGAAGGGTTCTTGGTTCTACCTCCAAAATATATTCTCCAATACTCTCAATCATTTTCACTATCACTTTAGGCTGAGATGCTTGGACTGTTATGTTTCCTTCACTGGTCTCTTGTTTCTGCAGTCTTGTGTTCTCTGCAAGTGACTTCCTGCATTCACCCTTTTAAATTATTCCTCAGTACAGTCAAATAAATACTTTCTTTAAGTCGCAGGAACAGATGTGCTCTTAAACACTTCTTTTTATCCACAAAAGATTCAGGTTTGGATATCTTTGCAGATGCCCCATGATTAATGTAGCTAATTTGTGAACTGCCCAAAGAAACTAAGCCATCAAAGAGCACAGAGAACAAGTGTCTGCATTTTTTGCTTATGGGGAAATAGACTTAGATTTCAAATATTTTACGTGCAAATGACATTTTTTTTTTTGCATGCAAACTTGAGAAATAAGCTTACGTTAGTGGGTTCGTATTTAAAGCTCAAGAACATAGTCCACTGAATCTTTGTGCATTATCGTGATTGTGAATAAACAAAAGACAAGCCACTATTTCTATAATTGTAATGTTCTTACTACTTCGTTCAGCTCTTATTAAAACATCAGGTAAATATGTCTATTTTCAGGGTCTGGCCATGATTGCAAACAATTAGAACCAGACTCACTATTATTATCATTTGTAAATAACAATTTTTATAACTAATACATTATATTTTAGGTTGTAGATGAGAAACGCTGCTTGGCTCAGGGGCTAAACAGGAGGGGAAAGTCAGGGCACTCTACAGAGCTTTGTGTCTTTGTTAGTTAATGCTCTATTTTGCTTCCTGAAATGTCTTTCAAGTGATGTCGAATCAATAACTCTTAAACCAAAAGAGGGCGCAAGAAGCTAAACACTTCTGAAGTAATAATAATAAAAAAAATTCGTATGAGGGAATTGGATTCCATACATAGTAGGAAGCAGAAGTGGCAGTAGTTAATTTGGTTATGGTACCGAAATCAGGTAACAGGAATTCTGATGATGACCTTGATAACGTCCTCACTCGTAGGTTTGTAGGTTAGATGAGTCCTAGTGAGTTTTCCAATTCGTGCTCCCCTCTGGCAGCACACATACATAAGTTATCCTAGATACGCCTGCTTGTGTATTCTGGGGTCTGTTGCTCATCCAGTTTCTCAGTTCTTTGGTTCATTCTCTTTCCTGGCTTCCTCATCTGCCCCAGACCCTGGGTATTACTAAACTAATGGCTTTGACTTTCCTTCCATATTTACTCCTCTACTGATGCAGTTTCAAGGACCAGAGGGAAATGGAGAAAACGAAAGTGTTAATACTACCAACTATCAACTGACATTATAACATATAATGAAAAGCACTTACAAATTTTGATTTGATTTACTAAAATTGAGTTGTGGCTACAATTCCCTAGCAATATGTCTGACCTATGTCGCTGTTGCTTAGCAAACCAGTTAACTGGAAGGCAAATTTTTATCAAGTCATGTGAATGCTTGTGCTAACAGAAGAGCTATTTTGAATCTCTGCTGATAATGGTGGGTATTTAATATATTAAAGGGAATATACAATATTTTTGGTTATTTTTGAATTCTTTATATAAATTAATTGCTACGTAGGTCTCACTAAAAATTTATTACTAGCTTCTTGGTGAGGATGGTATTTTTTCGACTACTACTTACTGTTAAACTATAAGCTGGTAACTATAAGTTTTAAGTTATTTTTTAAAAGCATCTTGGATATTTTGATTCCAAACTCCTCCAGTGCGGACTAGGAGGGCCTCTGTTGTTTTTATCTATTCTCTTTTTAAAGAGGCAAATAATAATTCATAGTATTAGTGGTTAGTATAGAATTTTTCTTGTCTTTCAGAACTGGAGAAATCCCTGAGGGCTAGTGGAAGTCGTTCACATGGCATGCTGAGACTTTTGCGGCAAATTCGCAGTTAGGCAGCTAGTACATGGGGGAATGAAAAACAATTTCAGTCGTTCCCAGAATTTAAGTGTTCCTCTTGAAACCTTGTGTTATAGAAAAATGAACATGGGAGTTTTCCCTGTATCCAGCCAAGGCAGGAGGTGAGGGGTGATGGCTGGGAAAAATTATGTGACTTGAATATTTTATATGTGAGGAAAAACTAGGAACTCCTGTGATCCTTTGAGAAAGTCATGTGTAGACTCTTGAACCCCTCCTTGATGAAATATGCCCTCAAACCACTCCTAATATCACCTTGCATTCCTTTTCTATAAAGTTTGATCAATGTGAATATTTTTGCTATTTACATGCTTAGTTCTGTTAAACTACCTTGCTTCTGTGATTAAATAAATCCTCTTTGCTATTCTTCAAGTAAGTCACTTTATAGAGACTTTATGTTTTATTATAAACAATGGTTCCCAAATGTAGTCTGTAGGAGACGACATCAGAAATTACAGAGGCACTTAATATATGTCTTCCTCTTCCCTCGCCTGTGTGTGTGTATGTGTGTTTTCCTGGTTCTCACTCCATTTCCTAGTCGATTCTTATACAAAGCACGGTGTGGCAACCCCTCAAATGAGTGTCACATTCTAAACCCTTACACAAATATGGGGAATATCCTCAAAGTTATCTGTTGGGTCAGATATTCAAACAGTGAAGATTTTGATGTGGATTGTGAAGAGACATGATTTTTTAAGCTTTGTCTAAGAATACTCCTCTGGTGGATTTTGTCTCTTTCATAGGCTTTTCCTGTGGGTTTGGGGTGTTAAAGTGAGACCAGGTCTTCTCCAGCTTGTGAGGATGTGCAAAAATGAGGCCAGGGCTCAGGAGAAAGGAGGCAGGGAGCAGTATGTAGGTAGGCTTTTGTCCAGGGCGAGTCTTGAGTTAGAGGAGCATGTGGGACCCTCATGGCTTTCGTGAAGTTCAAGGAGTGGGATCCTGGCTGATGATAAAATATTCATTTGCTCAGAGAACAAAATCTTTGTTGTAAATACTCCTTGGAGAACTTGCTGATGTGGCTACTACAGAATCGTGTGATACGGCTCATACAGAATAGTGAGTTAGGATGCTGCTTCGCGTTTTAGGAGATTTGATTAACCAAGAATGCTACCAGGGAAAATGTATATGCTGCAGGTAGCAGTAGAGTAAAAGTCTTAGCATGCTTCTGAGTATTACATCCTAGGAGCCCCTTAACCTTTTTGACACGATATGTTATATTAAAAAACAAAACAAAATAAAAACAACAATAACAAGATCCAAGCCTGTTATAAAAATGTCAAGGTTAATTAGTATTAAAAAGACTTGTTAAAGTCTTCCCCTTGTTGTGTGCTCTTGGGCTATCCCAAGGACTATCTGCTCTTTAGTTTCTAACATGGAGTTTTGTTTACGTTGTACTTGACTTTGTGTTGATGCTGAGAGACATGGTACTATTCACTTTCAAAGCAGGTTCAGCTGCTGAAACCTTCATCATAGAGAGAAAGTCTTGTGGATCCTTTCCAGGCAGTAGTGTGCCTGCGGATGGGTTCGTGAACTCTCACAGTGGGATGGTTTAACCCAAATTTCATCCTATTTAACTTGACCATTTAAAAGGGTAACCTTTTTATAATGTAGCAAGCAACTTGAACAGATTCCATACCTCTTTTATGGCTGTACTGCATTCTTTCCAACTTGTTATTTTTTTAATGTGTGAAAGGCTTTAGATCAGATACTGAGAAGCTTATAACACTAAAGGGAGCTTAATTAACATCAATGAAAAATTCACAGTAAGAGAAAATAGAAGCAGCAAGCAATAGAAATCACATAGGCGAGATCTAGAAGCCCATCGAGAATAAACCCAGGAGGCTTAATGCTTCCAGGACAGTCTGTCAGATCAAGGGAGGAAGAATAAAAAATTGAATCTAAGTGAAAAGAGAAGTCTCTCATGGCTAACCCAAAATTCTGCATTCAGAATATACCAAAGAACAAGACATCCCACAATTAAATCCCTTTGTTTCTTTTTTATTTTTGTTAAATTAGATTTTTGTGATTATGTGGCATGTTATGGAGCAGGCCTCCAAGGAAGGCTTGCACAAGTGGACATGGTTTGGGGGTAGAAAGGCAGTTTGGAGTATAATCACCTCCATGGCCTGGACCACACAAGTTGGAGAGTTCCTGTGAGTGACACCAGGGATCTCATCAAACACTTCGCGAACACTTCATCAAACACTTAGCAATTGTAGATCCTTTGGGTAACTGTCCTCTTTAGTGTCTCTAATGATCTCTGTCCATCTTATTACTAAACTCTTTGTTTGATTTGAGCCCTTGGTGATGTGATACGGCACGATGGACCAGTGCTAACGAGAATAGTTCAAGGGCTGAATCAAACAAGATCTTTAACATTTCAAAATATTCCTTATGAGAAACTAATTTTTATTTAAGCATTTTAAAGGTAACTTGATTATTTTTGTGATTCAAACCAACCTGTTGATAGAAAAAAAGCTAATGTTTTAGAGACAAGCATATCGCAGTAGGAAGGATGGGTAAAAGTATTTGCTTTATTTACAGACATTTCACATAGACTACTCTGAATCAGTTCTATATTTACAAATTCATGCTTATCCATATTTTGGTCACAGTTCTAGTAAGAAACAAACAGATGACACTCCTTATGAGGGAAATTGAAGAGAGTTTAATGAAGGGACTGTTTTAAAGTTTGGTGTTGATCATGCTTGTTCCAAAGTCTAGGTTATAAACAGAATCATGCATTTTATAAATGCCCTTCTGGCTGTTAAAAGTTTTAATAGAAAACCCAATAGATTTTTTTTATGCATGTTACATGGATGGCTTTGGGAATATCATGAACTTGCAGTCTTTTCGGTAGCATAGCAACAGTTCCAGGCATGACTGTTCCTCAATGTACTCAGCAAAACAGCATGTTCAGTGCTTTCCTATGAGATAGTAGTGACCGAGCCACAGTCTGACCAAGGCCTGGACTTAACCAGTTACACTGTGGGAGGTGCTAACAGCATGGAAGGTACCAGAACTCTGCTTCAGAGCATTCCTTTCTTGATGCCTTAAGAATAAAGTTGTATTTAAGGATTTTTGTTATTCTTTGTGTCCACACACATGAAACATACCTTATGATATTAAGATAAAAGTTACCCTTTTATATTTCATTTAAGGTGTTCCATAAATGATTAACTACTTACTGAAGGAGAGCTGCCCACTGGTGTGATTACCTGGACGTTATCTTACAGTTATTGATTTAATTTGCTTCCCTCCCCTTGACAGTGTTATTTTTTTCTTTATCATTTCAAAAGAATAGAGAGAAGATTGTTCTCTATTCTGTTTCTTCTCCTTTTTATTGAAATATAATGGACACATATCATCATACTAGTTTCAGGTGTACAACATAATGATTCAATATATGTATATATCGTGACATGATCACCACAATAAGTCCACAGTGATTTTCTTTCTTTCTTTTTTGAATTAAAGTTTATTGGGGTGACAACTGTTAGTAAAGTTGCACAGGTTTCAGGTGTACAATTCTGTAATACATCATCTATGTATTTCATTGTGTGTTCACCACCCAGAGTCCACAGGGATTTTCTCAAACAAAACAAAACAAACCCAAACCAAATCAAAACGAAATATGACAAAATAAAACCCTGATACAACAACAAACAACTAATATTTGGGCATCCTCACTACTTGCCCAAACAAAACTAAGCATTTCACTAATATCATCTGATAATTGCAAACCCTGTGAGCGGTTATTATTCCCATTTTGCAGGTTCAGAAACCAAGGCTCAGAGAAATGAACTATTCTGTCAAAACCACAGAGAAAGTTAGAGGTGGGATGTCAGCCCAGGTCTGTCAGACTTCAAAAGCTGTTCTGAAACCCACTTTCTCTCTTTCTCCAGAGACTTTGGTTTATCCTTGTGTATCCAGTGCCAAACACGCGGCCTGACACTTTAGGCATACAGTAAATGTGTTTGGACTGACTGGATCCAGCTTGAGAAAAATATTCAGTTAGTCAGTTTGTAAGATTGTGGAAGGTAAAAGATTTCTCTCTATTTCTCTAGGCACTTTAAACTACATTTGGAATTCTTTTCGAGAAGTAAGAATTTCAGGAACCCAGTTTAAAAACGAGAACCCTGTAGGGTTGGTATAGACAGTAGTTTTTCGCAGGGACAAGGTTCATACAGCCCACCTGACAAGTTGGCAAGTGGAAGAAATGATGGACGTTATGCTGAAGGATTTGAGTGAGGTAAGCAGGGAAAAGAAATGGATAAATTTGTTGTTGCCTCTAAGGTTAATGGAAAATATCCGTGCTTTGCTGAGCATAACTTACTGCATAAAAGATGTAGCAAAGTTGCTTAACAAGGTCACCCAGCTCTGGGGAGATTTTTGATCTATGCTCAATCAAATCCTTTCACCTGTAGTGGCCGGTCAAACCTTGCAAGTGGAGTCAACCAAATTAGTCACTTGAAATTCAAGTGCCTGGATGGCACTTTCTTAGGATTTAATTCCTTGTCACTGTCACCACCTGGGAATGACACCTGCTAATTGAGTGTATTCAGTAATGCCCAGAGGCTTCTCTGCTATAAGCCCCAGAGGACATCTATTTATCTTATTTAGGTTTAGGCTATTTGCTGAACACAGGCATTTGTGTCAGCAGAAGGAGCCAGCTTTGGCAAATAAGGAAGATCCTAACAATGTATCAGTTGTCATTGTATCACCTTCTATATAAACAAAAATAAATAAATAAGTATTTAAAAAATGTTGAAAGCATAAACATAGGGTAAACAATTAAGAAGGACGGGCATTTTTTATCTCAGTTGCCATTATAGAACATACTGCCTTGGCCCAATTCTGAAACACTCTGTATAGTGTTTCTATTCAGAGTTCACGGTAATGAGAAGAGGTGTGAAAAACACTTATTCATAGTAGTGCTGGATTACTGGAGCTCAATCTTCTGGAGATACTTGGACTTCGCTATTTTAAATATTATAGTGAGTAGGGATGACATGCCTCGCGCGATTCTGTTTCTGTTTGTATAAAGCACATTGACTACACGCTACTGTGTACTAGCAAAAGACTTGTTTTCATAGGATTGGACCTGGTAACTTCATGTGTCGCAGCGAAGTTCTTCAACAATTGTCATCACCATCTTGGCTGAAGTGTTGAGTTTCGTTATATACCTTTCGCTTGAACTATTGAGACTGGGCTTGAACTGATCTTTCCAACTCTTATTACTCCTACACCAATTATTCCTACTCATTGCTGAGCTATGAATCACAACTTTTGTCCATGACACTGTTTCTGGTACATACAATTTTTTTTTTTGTCTTCCTATTGCCTATAGAATGACATCTAAAAATCTTAACCCAACATAACCTCCCAGATATGAGTCCCACACATGTCACCATTCTGCAGTGAAATCTAACTCTTTTCTCTTTGTGCAATGTATTTTTTTTCTTCCTTATTTTTTCCCCATGTTTTTACTGTCTCCTGAAATTCTTCCCCATCTTGTGGACATTGCTTTCATCTCAAAGGCTATCTTTTTCATGACATTTTCTGATGCTCTCAAAAATGTATCATTCCTTTTATTTGAACCTCCATAGTACTTGGCGTCTCTCATGGTAATTATCTTTACCCTGCATTTTTATTCTTTATTCTTATTTTTATTTCTAAATTTATATTATCCTTTAATCAAGTTGTAAGTAACATAAAGGTTAGGAATTATGTCTTATCTTTCTTTTGCATATAGTACAATCTCAGTTGAACGTCATTGGATTCAATTGAACTCTTCCTAATAAGGCTAATTTAATTTCTTCTAAGCCTCCACTTGTTCCATTTCCATCTAGAGAATAGTGAGTGTCATTGTTCTAATCTAGCACCTGTAAGTTCTTTTAATAACATTTGAAATACTGATGTCTATTGAATGGGATCCATTTCTAATGTTGAAAGAAATTGGGTTAAAGCTCATGGGAAAAGGTTACATTTTGCCTGAATTTCCCCCTATTTTTAATTCTCTTTGTCATTAAAGGAATTAGCCCTCTGCAGCATTTAATTACTTATAACACACAAACTACTTGGCATTCCACAAAATTAGTTCAACACTGTGGTTTGCTGAAGATGATATATAAAGCTAATTTTCATGTAATTTTAGATACATTTACTCTGGCAGGAACTAGAAAATGGAGATTGCACCCAGTAGTCTTTTTACATTTAATTTGTTGTTGTTTTTATTTTGATTATCAACGTTCCCCTCTGGCATTTCAAATACTTCCAGAGACTAAACTGACAACTGTGAATTACAGTGGTTTGCAACTATACTGAGACTTTACTTAGGAACTGTAGTATTTAAAACTGAAATAAAATAAAATTAATCTTAGAGGTTTATCATGCTTCATTAGGGATGCACAGGACAAGAATTTGCTAAATGTTCAATAGGCTCTTACTATATCTAGTATTCCCAGGTTCACATGCCTGAAATTTATAAAATATCTTGGAACTACAGTGTAGTTTCAAGCAGAATCATAAATTGGAAATAACCATAAATTCAAAACTACAGTTCAGAATATTATTCTGGAAGCTTAAAAACCATAATTCAAGCTTTCCATGTATGCTTTTAAATGTCTAATATGGTCTATTATCTTGCACCTATAGAGACGCAAAAAATAATAATTATACCAATTGCTAAACTTTCTTAACTTCTCTGTGATGGTATCTTATTCTGCCACTTTCGTCATCAAAGTTATTTTAGGGTTATCTAGAACAATTAACATTTAAAGACAAAAAAAGAAGAAAAAGCCCCTTCATTTTAGGCATAGACTAGAACACCATTTTTTTAGGACTAAGCCAAACTCTCTGGACAAAGTGTGCTGTGTGTGTGGTGTGGTGTGTGTGTATATATGTATGTACATATATATATACATATACACCACACCCTGTTTTCCTGAAAATAAGACCTAGCCGGACAACTCAGCTCTGTGTCTTTTGGAGCAAAAATTAATATAAGACCCGGTATTATATTATATTATATTATATTATATTATATTATATTATATTATATTATATTATATTATATTATATAAGACCCGGTCTTATATTATAGTAAAATAAGACCGGGTCTTATATTAATTTTTGCTTCAAAAGACACAGAGCTGATTGTCCAGCTAGGTCTTATTTTTGGGGAAATGCAGTAGACATATGTGTATATAAACACACACACACATATACACACACACATATGCACACACCAGAGGGTGACTAAAAAATGTATACACATTTAAGACAGGAAAAAACTATATAAAAAATTGTAATACTCAATATATATATCGATAACAAATGATGAATGCAAGTCAAGTGTATACATTTTTTGGGCACCTCTGGTATATATACTTGTGTGTGTATGTGTGCGTGTGTGTGTGTGTGTGTGTGTGTGAAGCAAAATGATTGGAAAGTTTTTCTTGTATGTTATAGATAATTTTTTTAAATGAACATATTGGTTTATCCATAATTACACTGTTTTAGAAAAAGTTCCATGTTTTCGTTATCTCTATCCTCAGTGTCCAGCTAGATGCTTACATGTATGGTAAGCAACAATGAATGTTTCTTGAACGAACAAATTGGTGAATAGAAACTCTATTGTTTACAGGTCATACAATGAAAGATCCAGAGATATTAAATTGCTCATAGTTACTTATTGGAAATTTTTGGATCGGAACACAGAACTCCTAGTACCAAATTTTGTGCTTGTTTCATTTGAAAGGCAAATCCTATTTGGGGGCATACTGAGTCAATATCCAGTATCAATTCCAGTTCTCACATGGAGTTGCATACTTTGCAAAAGTGAATCATTCACCACTTCGTATTTATCAGCCCACTGAAACTTGTAACACAGGAATTGGAAAGCCTTTCCCAGGAGGTTGCTTTCCCACTTAAATGATAATTCATGTGCTGTGCTTTCTCAATTTAGGTTTCATGGAATGTCTAACTTTTTTTTTTTATCATAGGTTGCATAATGCAGCCTATTTATGGAATGGCAGTGAGTATAATAATCTTTTCCATAAAGCTAGTCCCCCAGAGAGGAGGATTCTGTCATGACACTATGATGAAAGTTAATTATGTGTCCCCTTCCTTAATTCTTCTTTCATCATGCCAAAGAATGTCTATCAGAAGATTGCCAGCTGGGCCACTCTCTTTCTCTACTGAGGCTCTGTCAAGAACTTTATTTACCACAGAGACGGAAAGTATCTTTCCTCCTGCCTTAGGGCTTCTGTGTATAAATTTGACAGCCTTTACTTTATCAGAGAAATTGTGTCAATTTAAAAACTGTAGCCTTCCTTACTGTGGTTGAATATCAAATTTTTGATATAGAAGGATCTCTTTTCTGCCAAATTTAAAAGAGAATTTAAGGCCAAATTAGAGAAGATTTATACTTTTGAAGGGTCGTTAGTGTTATAATGATCACTGTGACATTTCTTCAGCCTTGTTTCCTTAAGTTTAAATTTTCACTGGACACCACTATTGTTTTCAGACATTAATGGGTAGACATACATACCATAAACATGTCGGGAGATTTATCTATCTATCTATCTATCTATCTATCTATCTATCTATCTATCTATCTATCTATCTATCTATCTATCTATCTATCTATCTGCCTGCCTACCATTGGGGGGAGAGCGTTTAAAATTCCAATCTGCTTAATTTTTTGCAAGGATTTCTGATAGATGAAGTAGTATAGAAACAGGCAAGCATCTCTGAGGTTGATGCATCTCATCAAATTACAGAGCTAGTGCCACTAAGGATTTGATGGGTCCTTTTCAAATAGCAGCAGACGTGCCCTTATAGACCAGAGCACACCCTGTATTTGTATTTGGCTTTTCTCCTGCTTTTCTAGATATAAAGCACGGGTCCTATGTCCTGGCTGCATAGAAGAAATATAAGCACATTATAAATACCTGAGGGAGCTTTTTAAAAAATCTGATGATTGGGTCCCATCCTAGTCCAATTAAATCAGAATATCCAGGGATGAGATCCAGGCATGTGTACTTTTAAAAAGCTCCCTAGGTCATTCTATTGTGTTTAAAAGCCACATCCAAGTTAAGTTTTAACTTGCAGTCACATTGGGGGGCTGACATAGTCCCCAGAAATGCATTCACAACATTGTAGCATGACCTTCCACTGTCAACAGGCTACCAAAATGGTTATAAATTGTGTTCTTTTGCTTCAGTACCCTCCCTGCTCACCACTGCAACCTCCCTCCCAAGGCACAGCTTCTAAACAACTACAAAATGCCAATTTAACTGAAAGGTCAAATCAGAGTAAGACCAGGGTGAACAGATGAGCCTTATGCTATGCCCAGGACAGCTTCTAGCTTGAAATGCCTAAACTCTAGGCAGACAAATGTCTTTTTTTAATTTCAGCGGCTCTTATTTCGGTTGAGTCTGATTATCAGGGTTGTCCTTGTATGTTTCCCATATTGCTGTACTGAGTCTTTTCACTGATACTTCTGCTTAATTGGTTGCATCTTCCTCAGAATTTAAACTCAAGGTGAAGTTGCTAGGAAGAAACTTTATATACCCTGAACCAGTTACCATGGAAAGAAAGTCTTTACGTGATCACATCAATAGCTTTTCTCTCAGCTATCAACCTGAACCCCAGGTCTATGGCACTCCACAAAAGTTGACTCCTGAGACCAGGGCCCAGCTCTCAGGCCCTGTGATGTCTGCTGACCTGCAAGGAGAGTGCTTGGGTTGCTCCTTCCTATTTAAGATTCATTACACGTGCTGACTAGAGTAGACAGACTGCAGCTATGATAAAACCTCTATTTGTTCCAGTTGATTCTTTCATTCCCTACTGGGTCATCTTGCAAATTGGCAGTTATAAGTAATGACAAAGAGACCCTCTCAAGGTTGGCAGGTGTGATGAGTAAGTAACATGTCGACATATCACCTGCAGTAAAACAATCTC
This sequence comes from Rhinolophus ferrumequinum, assembly GCF_004115265.2. Classification (NCBI taxonomy): domain Eukaryota; kingdom Metazoa; phylum Chordata; class Mammalia; order Chiroptera; family Rhinolophidae; genus Rhinolophus; species Rhinolophus ferrumequinum. Next base: position 52,272,059 of record NC_046301.1, read on the forward strand.
TCAGCTGTCCCCCTGAGATGGAAAAAAAAAAACTCTTCACCTTTATCAGCTCTCCCCCATAATACTGAAATCTCAATTTCTCTTCACTATGAGCCTTGAATCTTAGTTTGATTTAATCTCATAGCAGCCTCTATTTTCTTGCTCTATGAAAAGTCCAAGCTATTTAAAAGGAAATGGAGTGAGCTGGCATACCTATTGACTTCATCTTGGTAGGTAAATTCACCGGCTGATGAGAGACATAATCCACCAGGATGGAAAGAGCTACTGAGCAGCCCCTGTACAGACTCGAAGTTCAAGGTTGGGTTGGATTACGGTCATCAAATTTAACAACCCAGAGACAAATCCACCAATTCATCATTGATTAAAAACAACCCTGTTGTATAGAGTCATTGTATTGATAGAGTTGAGTCCACTTTGTCAAAGTGTCATCTACTTAAATTTAGAAGGATAGATTTATTATTTATTTGTGTTTATTTTACTTTGTCTATTTTGTGCATGGCATCAAAGGTAAATAGTATAGATTTTAATTTGGTCTTTCACACAGTTCACTTCCTGCAGGTCAGGTACTAAGTAACAGATTTTCTAGGCTTTTAAAAAATAAATTTAAATTGACGAGGGCCTTGGTTTGGACTATTATAATTCAAGCTTTTCTTTCTTTCTTTCTTTTTTTCTTTCTTTCTTTTTTGTGTGTGACTATTGGTGCTGATATGTTTTTTGTTTGTTTGTTTTGAATTATCATTATGGCCATATATCTGGCCCTAAATTTAACAATAAATTCTCTACTAGTTGCTCAGAAAAAATAATTTATTTTTCATGTACTTGGATTGTAATAGCTTTTTAAAGCAATATGCGTTAAAAGGCAAGATTCAGAATTCTTGACCTATTATTAAAATAAGAGCTATAAGACGTTATTACATCTATAATATTGTTAGGGACTCTTAATCCAGTGATTATTCACCTGCTCCACAGTGAATGAGTCACACTTTTTTAGAAATATTGTGATGTATCATCTTAATAGAAATTTGAATATCTTAGAATTAAGATGGGCTATAACCTCAGGACTCATTCTACTGTTGCTAGAATGGTTTTGCACCCGGAAGTTTATGTAATGAACAATTAGCAGGAAATGCCCAGTGAAAGGTGTCCTGCTTTGCAGCCTGGATTGCTTTTTCATTTTTCTTATAAATCCCTCTAGGCATTAGGACACTCTGGAATAATGGTCATTGACTCATTGCTTTTAAAATGGAAAAGACCCAAAATCCACTTTAGCCTGTGCCTTTCTCCTTGTTTTGTACTACATATAACCTGATACCTCCAGTTGCTGGATTTTTAAACGCGAACCTCATCTCTTTGTGGTCTTTGTTGCTCTTCAGCAACCCATTTCCAACTCCTGGATCCACAATGGAGAGTGGAAAAACCCTGCCATGGTTATGGACCAGGTATAGATTTGGCTTATAACAAAGAAGGAATCCTGAAGTTCTTAGGAAAAACTGTTGTGTTTATCCAGATTATTTAAATGTCAGTTATAAACAGGACCGTTAAGGGACATTATATCTCTTACTGAGTAGTGAGCTCTCTGTTAAAAGGCAAGCCAAAGGTGTCATTGTCTATATTTAGTTCAGATTCTGGAGGCTACTTGGGAGATAGCTCTGGGTTTGTAGTGGATAAGCATGGCAGACTTTCTAGGATCAAGTCTTACTACATCCAAACCTGGCATGGCCAGGAACAAAAGATATTCTGTTCCTTTACTGATAAATGATAGAACAGTTATGGCAGTGTCTTCTACAATTAGGCATTGCCTGCAGCAGTAACTTGTTGAAAATTGAAGTTGGAAACAGATGTTTTCCAAAATGTTTTGTCGCTGTTTCTTTCTCTCTTCCCTTCTGGTAAGTTTTCCCTTCTTTTGGGGTACTGCACTTCCTTCTCCTTAACTAATTATTTCATCCTCTTGGTCACCAGAGTGATAGAATAACCCAAGCTGGAATACTTAGAATAGTTGTTTATTTTTGATTTTGTTGTTTGTGCTTTAGGTGTCATATCCAAATAAATAAGTAAGTAAGTAAGTAAATAAATAAATAAATAAATAAATATCCTTGCCAAGACCAATGTCAAAGACCTTTTCCCCTATGATTTTTTTCTAGGAGTTTTATGGTTTCAGGTCTTACCTCTAAGTTTTTAACCCATTTTGATGTAATTTTTGTGAGTGGTATAAGTTAGGGGTCTTGTTTCATTCTTTTACATGTGCATATCCAATTTTCACAGCACCATTTATTGAAGAGACTGTCTTTTCTCCATTGAGTATTCTTGGCTCCCTTGTCAAACATTCGTTGATCACATATGCATGGGTTTATTTCTCGGCTCTCAATTCTATTCCATGGGTCTATGTACCTGTTTTTATGTCAGTATCATACTGTTTTGATTACTATAGTTTATCATATAGCTTAAAATCAGGAAGTGCAATGCCTCTAGTTTTGTTCTTATTTCTCAGGATTGCTTTGGCTATTTTGGGTCTTTTGTGGTATCCATTATATAAATATATATATATATATTTTAAAGATTTGTATTAAAATATAGCTAACACACACTATTATATTGGTTTCAGGTGTATGCAATAGTTATTCAACATTTATATACCTAAAGAAGTGATCACCATAACTCCATCAACCATCTGACACTGTACTATGCTATCACAATATTATTGACGATATTCCCCATGCTGTATGTTACATCCCCGTGACTTATTTGTTTTATACCTGGAAATTTGAACCTCTTATTCCCCTTCACCTTTTCCCCACCTTTTAAAATGTTTCAACTACCGTTGAAATTCAATATTATTTTATATTAATTTCAGGTGTACAGCATTCTGCTTAGACATTTACATAATGTAAGAAGTGATCTCCCTGACTAGTCTAGTACCCACCCACCTGGCACTATACATACCGTGTTTCCTCGAAAATAAGACCTAGCCAGACCATCAACTCTAATGTGTTTTTTGAAGCAAAAATTAATATAAAACCCAGTATTATATTGTATTATATTATAGTAAATACATGGTCTCATAGTAAAATAAGACGGGGTCTTATATTAATTTTTGCTCCAAAAGACTCATTAGACCTGATGGTCTGGCTAGGTCTTATTTTCGGGGAAACGTGGTAGTTATTACCATCTGATTGACTATACTCCCTGTGCTTTTCATCTGTGTGACTATTTTGTAACTACCAATTTGTACTTCTTAATCCCTTCACCTTTTTCACCCTGTCCCCCCACCCGCCTCCCATCTACTACCCCAGTAAATCTAGTACCCATCTGACACCATAAATAGTTATTACAATATTATTGACTATAATCCTTATGCCCTACATCCCCATGACTACTTTGTAACAACCAATTTGTACTTCTTAATCTCTTCCCCCTTTTTCACCCACCCTCACCCGGCTCCTGTCTGGCAATCATCAAAATGTTCTCTGTATCTATGAGTTTGTTTTGATTGTTTGTTTATTTTGTTCTTTAGGTTTCACATATAAGTGAAATCATTTTGCATCTGTCTTTCGCTGTCTGACATACTTCACTCAGCAAAATACCATCCATGCTGCCACAGATGGCGAGAACCATGGCCAAGCAATATTCCATTGTATATATGTACCACCTCCTTTTTAGCCATTCACCCATTGATGGACCCCCAGGCTGCCTCCACATCTTGGACATTATAAACAATGCTATAATGAACATATGGATGCACATGTCCCCTTCAAGTAGCATTTTGGGTTTCTTTGAATAATTAACCAGAAGTGGGATTACTGGGTCCTTCTTTGTCACTTGTTATAGCCTTTGTTTTAAAGTCTATTTTGTCTGGTTTAAAAGTCTGTTTTGTCTGGTTTAAGTATTGCTACCACAGCTTTTGTTTGTTTGTTTTTACTTTCATGCAATAACTTTTCCCCATCCCTTTACTTTCAGTCTGTGCGTGTCTTTTGATCTGAGGTGTCTTTTGTAGGCAACATATGTAAGGGTCTTGTTTTTTTTATCCATTCAGCCACCCTATCTTTTGACTGGAGCATTTAATCCATTTACATTTAAAGTAATTGTTGAGAGATTTGTAGTTATTGCCATTTTATTATTCATATTTTATATTTTTGATTTTTTTTTTGGTCTTAACGAAGTCTCTCTAAGATTTCTTGTAATATGGATTTGGTGGTGAAGAACTCCTTTAGCTTTTTCTTATCTAGGCAGTTCTTTATCTGTCCTTTGATTCTAAATGACAGTTTTGCTGGATTTTAGGTCCCTGCTTTGTATCACTTTGAATATGTCCTGTCACTCCCTTCTGCCCTGCAAAGTTTCTGTTGAGAAATCAGGTAATAGTTTTATGGGAGCTCCCTTGCAGGTAACTACTTTTCTCTTGCTGCTTTTAAGATTCTCTCTTTGTTTTTAACCTTTGGCATTTTAATTATATGTCTTGTTGTGGGCCTGTTTGGATTCATCTTGTTTGGGCACTGTGCACTTCCTGGGATTGTATATCTATATCCTTTGCCAGGTTAGGGAAGTTTTCAGTAATTATTTCTTCAAATAGGTTTTCAATTCCTTGCTCTCTCTTCTCCTTTTGGCACCCTTATGATACGAATGTTGGTATACTTGATGTCCCAGAGGCCCCTTAAACTATCTTCATTTTCTTGATTCTTTTTTCCTTTTGCTGTTCTGAATCGGTGTTTTCTGCTACCTTTTCTTCTAAATTGCTGATTTGATCCCCTGCATCATCTAATTTGTTGATTCCCTCTAATGTATTCTTCATTTCAATGATTGTATTCGTTATTTCTGAATGGTTCTTTTTTATGTTTTCTATCTCCATTTTTATGTTTCCTGTCTCTTTGTTGAAGTTCTCCCTCTCATTGAGCATCCTTATAATCAGTGTTTGGAACTCTGCATCTGGTAGATTGCTTGTCTCCATTTGCTTTAGTTCTCTTTTTTGGAGCTTTGTTCTGTTCTTTTATTTGGGAAATATTTCTTTGTCTTCCCAGTTTGGCTGCTTCCCTGTGTTTGTTTGTAAGTATTAGGTGAGGCTGCTACACCTCCTGGTCTTAGTAGAGTGGCTGTATGGAGTAGGTTTCCTTTGGGACCCAGTGGTGCAATCTCCCTGGTCACCAGAGTTGGGTTCTCTAGGTGTGTCCATTGTGTGTGTTGTATGTGCCCTCCTGTTATAGTAGAGACTTGATTGCTGTTTACATGTCAATGGGCGGGGGGCGATTGACCCTCAGGTTGATTGGGTGTGAGGACTGGCTGTGACTACAGTGGAGGAGCTGATCCTTCAGAACAGGGTTCACTTTAGCGGGTCTCTGGTACCTGCCCAGTCTGTCCTTTGAGTGTGTCATCCTTGGATGTGGCTGGTGATGCTCCAGCCCAGTCTGAAGCTGGTCACTGGACCTGCCAGCACCGGGGCCTCCTGGGAGGCGATCCATACAGGCCAAGTTCAGCCTCAGTCTGTGCCCTGCATGGGGCCACCAGGCATGAGCCACAAAGCAATCCAGAGATGGCCACTGCTCATGCTGTGCTTGGAGGTGCGTGGATAGGTCAAGCCACAAACTAAGGCTGGCTGTTGCTAGTGCTCGGCTTAGGGCTATCCAGCCAAAAGTACAGGACACCTGGAAGCCAGATGCTGCTTGTTTGGGTTTTGTGAACCTTTGAGAGATTTTAGGAATGTCTGTAGCATGAGCCAAGGCAGGCTCTTTATACAGAAAAGTCACTGGAAATGGCTTAGGTGTGCCCGAGAGTTGCGTCGGGCGTGGTCTCAGGGAATTACTAGGGTGGGCAGATGAAACATGATAGCCAGTTTGATGGAGACTCAGAATATGATGTCTTTCTGCATCTGCATGCAGGGAAGAGGAGGGCTCAAGAAAGAAACAATGGCTACTGCCAGCTCCTTCATCCAGGAGAAAGCTGCTCCTCCAGCCTTCGCTATGAAACTAGACAACTCAGTTCCCCATCACGTATCCCTGCCCCCTCTCCAGTTGTGGCCCCAGCTCTGGAGCTCAGAGTGAGTGAGGCCACCTGCTAGTAAGTCCATGCATTGTCCCTTTAAGAGGAGTACCTAGGACTGCAGCTGCCCTCTGTCTCACTCAGCCACAATCTCTGCTGGTTTTCACAGCCAGAAATTATGGGGACTTCTCTCCCTCGCACTGAAACCCTGGGTTGGGGAGGGGTGGTGACCCGTCATTCCTTGGGGGAACCTCCACAGCTGAAATATCCCTCCCAATTTTTAATGGTCATACCTAGGTGTGGGACTAGCCTGTCCTGCATCTCTGCCCCTCCTATCAGTCTTGAGGTGGCTTCCTCCGTATATCCGTCGTTGTAGGGCTTTGGTTAAGCCAGACCTCTGGTGATTCTCAATAGTGGTTATTCTATAGTTTAGTGGTAATTGATGTGGTCTTGAGAGGAGGTGAGCACAGCATTTACCTATCCTGCCATCTTCCCCTGAAATTTCATGATGTATTTTTAAAACATCAGGGCAAACAGCCACTATCACCAAAACTAATACACTGAAACTGAAAGTGTTTTATTCTGAATACCTTTTCTTAACAATAATGTATTTATTTTATGAAAACGAATTTTGAGTAAAATTTTAAAATACTTTAATTGTAAGCAAAAATGTACTTTTTAATAACAAAAATAAATTGGGCAATATGTTGAAGAAGTAATTATGCAGACAATTTAATCTTCACTATTCCTGTCTTATTTATTTAAAGACTAAAAAAAAAAAAACCGAGACAAAATATTCTGCCTTTTTCTCTCATAAAGTTTCTTTATTTAGAATGCATGAATAATATCTCAAAAGGAAATATTTATTTTCTCACTGCGGAAGCAGCTACGACTATCACAAGCTAGATTATCTTCACTAGCACCTGGTGTAGAGGTTTTATTTATTTATTTATTTATTTATTTATTTATTTATTTATTTATTTATTTATTTATTTCAGGTCACTTAGGGAGATATTCTTTAAAATCTCACCAGCTTTCTGAAATTCACTGTGGTTGGTATTATGGACCATATTTATAATGTCCCTGTGTCACTTGTGGTTTGTTGCCATGGGAGATTTCCTTTCTATCGCACTGATTGGGACTGAGATTTCGGAGGCTTCAGCAAAGGCTAGATTACAGAACAAAAGGACTACGATCTCTGTAGCCTGACAGGGTTTAGTATGTAAACATAGGAGCAAAAAAATAAGAGACTGTTGTTTTGGGTCTGAATCAAAGCTGTGTTTGAACTTGAGAACTTTAGTCTAGAGGGGGGGAGAAAAGGGCCGCATGGTTGTGCTGTTGGAAAAGGTCAGACTGAGAGGAGTTCCAGATGTCAGCTCAACTAGACACAGTTAGAGGCCTAGAAAGCAGATTTGGGGATGTTGGGAAGATCCAGGAGTGACTATCAGGGACCTGATTATGGGAATATTGGGATATATAGCAACCAGGAATCTGGATTTCTGGTAGACCTGGACCCCAGGCAGGGAATTTCCTACTGGAAGGACTGCGCTTGGTGCCAGAACCTGGACAAGTAGGAGTTTAGTCACTGAGGTCCTGAGTACTGAGGTCAGGAAGCTCACTGGAGTATGAGGAAGGGCCCAGTCATAGGGACTCAGTCAATCCAAAATTACTATGGGCTTCCTATATTCTGAAGCAGATATTGGGTTATTCCCAACTTGGACTAAAAATAATATCATTGATACTTATAGCAGCTAAGGCTGAGGACTTTCTGTGTTTTAAACACTGTTATAAGTTCTTCACATGTATTAACTCATTTAAGTCTCACAACAACCCAATGAGATAGGTTCTATCTTTATCTACGTTTTAGGCTAAGTGACTTACCCACAGCCATTTAGCCAGTAAGTGGTAGAGCTCGGGTTGTAACCAGGCAGTCTGCTTTCAGAGCCTGTGGCCATAACCACTTTGCCATTTGGTAATACTTACCAAATCAATGTCAAACACTGCCTGAGGTTGGGATTTCTGGGAAGCAGAATCTGAGATGGAGCTTAGGATGCAAGATATTTATTAGGGAGTGCCCTTGAGATAAACACCTGTGAGAAAGGAAGCAGGATTGGGCAAAGGAAGAAGTCAACCCATGGGGAGCTCTGGAGTGAAAATGACCTGAGAGAGTTGTCTCATGTTGGACTGAAATGACCTGGGCTGCCCCAGGAAGGGTATGATCTTGGGCAAGACAGTCCTCTGTAGCCAAGATACTTATGAAGGTGCTGACAGTGAAGGCTGCCTGCTGACACCAGTCCTAGGAGTTGGGGGTCTGATCTGAGCAGTGCATCTTTATGTCCATCACAAAGATACTCATATTTTCTGCAAAATAGATAGAAAATATTAATTAAGGTTTATTTTGCTACTTCTGCTCTTCATTGAGTGATCTTAATTCCCAATTTGCTCAACACAGTCTTAACTTACACTGTATTTTCAGGGTAATGATTAATAGCTCCCCCTTTTACTCTTAAAAATGTCCTGATTTGATGTAAATTATTTTGCCTTCCTGATGCTCTTCAGTTTCTCCTTGTTCTGCTATCAACAATTTTTTGATAATTTAGTTTCTAAAAAACATTTATTTTTATAGAAATAAGGGCCCTGACTTTGTTTACAAAATCTTTCAAAAATAAAACACTCGTTGGTCTGTCATTGTTTGTCTGTTAGAAGCCTGCTAGCTGAAAGAAAATCTCAAAGTTTGAAAACCACAGTTAAATACTTTTTCTTATGTTAATATTCACAGGGTAGTATTACCTATTACTGAGATAAATTTTCTTTAGTTTTATAAAATATAAAGGTGACTCTGGAATTCCTTAAGACTGGATACCTAAGTAGAATAAGGTCCACTGTGACTCTTTCATTGAAATTTTGTGTTGAAACTGAAATAAACGAAACATCCTTAGGTCTCCTTACACTGTATTCAAACATCAATATGAATTTTGCGAAAGCATCACCCCTACCCCATATCCCTTATCTTGGAACCAAAGTATCTTTAACAGTTTTTCTCAATTATTTTTGTGAATTTCAAGGTGCTATCCCTGATGAGAAGTAAGCCTGTACATATCTTTCTGCTGTGGCCTCCTGACTAAATTCCTTTTCTCACGAGCCGCTTGGCTTTCAAAGCCCAATCACCCATGCCTTTGCAATCACTTTGTTTCCTTGAAGATGCTCTCTGCAATGCTCAGGTCCTCTCTGCCTCATGGTCTCTGCTACCTACTAACTCCATTTGGGTATGTGGAGTTCCCTCTCCCCGTTTCAGGGCTGGGCTCAAATGCAACACTGTGTTTTGGGCTTCATCCGAACAGCCCTGATGCTTGCATGCCTTGGTCAGAGTGGATCACATCTAATCCCATAGATTCTCTTTGTTCTCTTGTCTCTCAAGTAGGTCCAGACATCTAAACACAAAATATCAAACTAATATTTGCCCCAAACATCAACTCATTAAATAGATACGTGGAGGATCACTGAGCCATCAGTTTAGCAGATGTTAAAATAACATTTTCAACAAGTTAATTGCATAGGGCACATGTTAAAGATTCAGAGACCCGTTTAACTTACTAATGATACAGATGACAAAGTTGATTATATACACATGCACACAAACGTATGTGTGTGGAAAATGATTGATAGGGTAAGAATACTAACTAACTTAGAGTCAAAACTGGTTAGTGTCCTACAGGACAACCAATGGTAACATTTGGGTTATTTTATCTTTTCTAATAGACAGAAATCATTTTCATTTCTGCAGGAGAAACAGTGTTTGCAATTTATCCATTTTCTATAAGACAAAGTAATTTTTCAGAATCTGAACCCTAATAACTAATAAATAGTATTTCAAATAAATTTATGTTTCCTAGGGAGTCAAATAACCCTCAGGGAATCAGATATCTCTCAGGTGGACTTGTTAAACAACGTCCTAGTATGATTTTGAAAGAGCTTGCTATAATATTCTTGCCTTATTTTCAAATTTTGGATATTTTTTCCTAATATAAATATGTCATAACATGACTTCAGTTCCCTATTTCGGCTAGACTGAATCCCCATATATGTAAGTAAAGATGATCAGAAATAGGGTCTGCATTTCGTAATATTATTCAGTTTATTTAACCTGTGTTTTGTTTCCTTCCAATCCAGCACCTACTTTATTAGTTCTTATCTTTGTTTTATGTTTTTGTTGTACGTCTTTTCACTTCCTTAAATCTGTTCTGAAAGACTGTTGGCTATAAAAAATTAGCAAATAAAAATATACATATTACATCAAATACCATATGATTAGAAGCTTATAATGCTAACTTGCTGAAAATGGCTTTTAGCTTGGACTTGTGTATGATTAATGTAAATTTTTATAAATATAAAGTGATTTAGAGAAAAAAGTTAAATCAAATAATTAACAAGTCAATTGCTTAAAATATTTAGTGGTTATGACATTGGTATTGACCTCTCCCAAACGTGGATTTGAATTCTAGTTTTAGTTTGTTAGTTACATGACCCTAAACAATATGCTTAAGCTAGGGTTTATTTCCTTATCTTAAAATGGAGATGACGTAACCAGCTGTTATGGGCTGAATTGCGTCCTCTCAAAAATGAAGTCCTAACAACTACTACCTCGGAATGTGACCATATTTGGAAATAGGGTCTTTAAAGAAGTTTGGTTAAAATGAGGTCATTAGTGTGTGCCCTGATCCAATGTGACTGGTTTCCTTAGAAATTTGGACGCAGACATAGACAGAGGGAAGATAATAGGAAGAGGCAGGGAGAAGAGGTGATCTACAAGCAGATCCTGGAACAGATCCTTTTCTCGTGGCCCTCAGAAGGAATTAACTCTGTCAACACCTTGATCTCAGACTTCTAGCCTCCAGAGTTGTAAAAAACATGATGTTTCTGTTGTTTAAGCACCTTGTACTTAGTTATAGCTGTCCTAGCCTACTCATACAACAGGGCTGATATTCGGCTAGTAAGCAATCACCAGGATATATTGGTAGTTATGGTCTGTATCTATGCTGATAAATCAATGGCTGTGCTATGAGAGTTAACATTGTGAATACAGTTGGCCCTTGACAATGAAAGTTTGAATTGCAGGAGTCCATGTGTATGTGACTTTTCCAGTTGACCCTCTCAGTTCAAACCTGTGTTGTTCAAGGGTCAACTAGCAGTTGGGAATCCAGGTATGCCAAGGGCTGACTTAAGTTATATTCAGATTATTCTACTGGATGGGTGTTAGGGGCCTCTAACCTCTGTGTTACTCAAGTGTCAACTGAATTATCCCAGGTAATGCCTACCATGTAGAGCCTTGTAAAGTGCCAGGTAGAGTGTCTGCTCTATGTATAATAGGCACTCAGTAAATTATATTAATGATATTTAAATTTTATTATTAAGCTTGGGTTATGTTGGTCCATATAGACTTAGGCTAAATAACACATCTTTTACCAAGTGAACAGCTAAAGAAACTTAATTTGTAGGGTATGGTGAGGTGATGTTGCATAGGAATGGAAGAGTTGGAGAAAGATGTGAGTATTTGATAAGCCATAGACCAACTGTATGTTTGTTGTCTCTCTTCTTTTTAAAATAGGACTATTGATATCAGAGGAAAGGCCATGTTTGAAAATTTTAACTCTGTACTTCTATGTAAAAGTTTCAAGATTATTGATTAAATTTACAAAACCAAATCTCCTGAGAATAGGATCTTCTTCATGAGAATAGTAGGAGCCCCAGTAGCTCAATATGGGGACAATTTGATTTGCATTACATCTTTGGCAAGATCATTAGTTTCTGAAAAACTTCCCCAGTTGTATGAGGTCACACAATTAAGTTTGCTAACTCATCCTAGAAAAAGTGCTATGTACCTCATTGCTGAATATCACTATAGTCACCTTTGAAATATTCCCCCTGGGAAGCTACTCACTGACGCCAGTGCCTAGTCTACCCTTCAAAGCAATTTTGGAACTCTTTTTTTCTGGAATGGTCATCATTGTATTACCCTTGATGTTCTGAATGTCATCAAAAAGTCTTCCTTTTACTATTTCCTTTATCTTCGGGTAAAGAAAGGCATCATTGGGGGCCAGATCAGGTTAGTAGGGAGCGTGTTCTAATAGTTATTTGTTTACTAGCTAAAAACTCCCTCATGGACAGTGCTGTATGAGCTGGTGCCTTGTCGTGAAGCAAGAGCCATGAATTGTTGGCGAAAAGTTCAGGTCGTTTAACTTTTTCATGCAGCCTTTTCACCACTTCCGAATAGTAAAAATTGGTTAACTGTTTGTCCAGTTGGTACAAATTCATAATGAATAATGCCTCTGATATCAAAAAAGGTTAGCAACAACGTGGCAACAAGTTCATGAACTTAATTGTCAGACCTCGTTCTTGTTTTGTTCTTGTTTCCATTTGCGTGAAATACCTTTTTCCATCCCTTTACTTTCAAACTATGTGTGTCTTTCAATCTGAAGTGGGTCTCTTGTAGACAGCATATGCATGGGTCTTGTTTTCTTATCATTCTGCTACCTTATGTCTTTTGATTGGAGAATTTAATCCATTTACATTTAAAGTGATTATTGATAGGTACAAAGTTATTGCCATTTTATTATTAATATTTTCTATCTTCTTTTGTTTGTTTATTTTCCCCCTTCTTAAAGAATTCCTTTTAACATTTCTTGTAACACTGGTTTCGTGGTAATGAATTCCGTTAGCTTTTTCTTATCTGGGAAGCTGGGTAGAGTAGTCTTGGTTGTAGGCCCTTGTTTTTCATCACTTTGAATATTTCCTGCCAATCCCTTCTGGACTGCAAAGTTTGTGTTGAGAAATCAGTTGATAGTCTATGGGAACTCCCTTTAAGTAGTTGTCTTTCTCTTGCTGCTTTCAAGATTCTCTCTTTGTCTTTAATCTTTGGCATTTTAATCATGTGCATTGGTGTGGGCCTGTTTGGGTTCATCTTATTTGGGACTCTGTACTTTCTGGGCTTGTATGTCTATTTCCTTCACCAGTTTACGTAAATTTTCAGTCATTACTTCTTCAAATAGGTTCTCAATCCCTTGCTCCCTCTCTTCCTCTTCTGGTACCTCTATTATGCAAATGTTGTAACACCTGATGTTGTCCCAAATGTCCCTTAAACTATTTTTGTTTTCAGTTTTTGTTGTTGTTGTTGTGATTCGGTGTTTTCTGCTACCTTGTCTTCTAAATCACTATTTCGACCCTCTGATTTATCTAATGTGCTGTTGATATTTTTTAGTATATTTTTCATTTCAGTTATTGTATTCTTTATTTCTGACTTTTTTTTAATGGTTTCTATGTCCTTCTTTATGCGTACCCTTTCTTTCTCTCTCTTTCTTTCTCTCTTTCTTTCTTTCTTTCTTTCTTTCTTTCTTTCTTTCTTTCTTTCTTTCCTTCTTTCTTTCTTTCTTTCTTTCTTTCTTTCTTTCTTTCTTTCTAAACCTTGTTTTTTTTGGAGAATATTGGGGAACAGTGTGTTTCTCCAGGGTCCATCAGTTCCAAGTCGTTGCACAGCCCACCATCCTATGCAGGAATTGAACCAGCAACCTTGTTGTTGAGAGCTCACACTCTAACCAACTGAGCCATGCCCTCTGGAAGCTTAGCAGGAGCTCATTGTCTTCAATCTAGTTGTGGAGGGCGCAGCTCACTGGCCCATGTGGGAATTGAACCAGCAACCCTGTAGTTCAGAGCTTGGCTCTAACCAACTGAGCCATCTGGCTGCCCCTATGCTTACTATTTCTTTGTTGAATTTCTTACTAAGTTCCTTAAGCATTCTTATAACCACTGTTTTTAAACTCTGTCTCTGGTAGGTTGGTTGTCTGCATTTCATTTAGTTCTTTCTCTGGAGATTTCTCCTATTCTTTTATTTGCGACATATTTCTTTGTTTATTCATTCTGGCTGCTTCTCTGTGTTTGCTTCTATGTATTAAGTAGATCTCCTATGTCTCTCAGTCTTTGCTGGGTGGCCTTATGTTGTATGTATACTGTGTGGTCCAGTGGAGCAGTGTCCCTGACCTCCTGTGCATGGGTTCTGGGAGTGTCCCTTGTGTGTGTCGTGTATATTCTCCTGTTGTAGTTGAGCCTTAATTGCTTTTCATTCATCTCTGGGTGGAATTGACTCTTAGGCTGACTGGCTGTGAGAATTGGCCCACAGTGTATGAACTGCTGTGTGGGGGCTGACCCCTCAGAGGGGCATTCTCTCCATTGGGCTGTTGTGCTTGTTGAGATCAACCTATCGGTGTGCTACTTGTAGGGCTAATCAGGTAGTACTCTGGGGTGGTTTGAAGCTGTTCTCTGGTTGTGTTGTTTCTGGTATCTCTTGGGAGGGATTCCCATGCAGGCCAATTTCAGCCTTGCTTTTGACCGGCCCACAGCTACCTGGTAGGAGCTACAAAGCTATATGTGGTTGATTGCTGCCTGTGCTGGACCTGGAGGCATGTGGGGAAAGCCTTTCTGTGAACCAAGGCTGGCTGCCTGGGAAGCTTAGCAAAAGCTCCAGGGCACCCCCTAGGCCTTTTGCCATCTGCTGGCTACCTATAAGGCTCAGCTGCTGAAAGAGCCTCCTTAGGTACATGGTCCAGGCTGGTTAACCCAGTGTCGACGGTGTCACTAGTGATGCAGCACTAGCTTAGTGGGAGGGGTTCCAGGAAGTCACGGGGTGTGGCTGGTGGTTTTTACAAATTTAATGCAGATGCAGTTCTTGCACCAGTGCTGGGCCTGTGACCACTTCAAAAAGCCCTGAAAACACCATTGCCAGCCACTGCTCACCTCAGGCTGGCAGATCCCTGAGAGCCACCCAAAAAAGGCTGCAGCACAAGCTGTGGCTGACTGCCTGCCACTGAAAGTATAATAGGACCATTTAAAAATTTTTCTTCAGTTGTTGTTCTGCTGCAAAGAATATCTATTATCATCTACTATGAAGTTTATATTTGACCATTTAACAAAATTTCAAATGATTGGTAGTGTTGACTGTAATCTACCTAATTTCTTTTTTGCTTTTTAAAGAAGAGTCACATTAACCTTTCGGCCTCCTACATATTCATTTTATTAAACCTGGGTTCTATGTTTGCCACACTGTTGAAGCATCTTGTGGAAAATTACAGAAAATTAAACCTGCTTATCTATTGTTGATTTACTATTCAGTGGAGTTATATTAAAATCTTTCTTCAGTGGCTGCTTTCTCAGAGGTCATAGATCCCAGCTTTTGTAAGGCACATCATTGAATAATTTTTCTCATATTACTTGGTAAAATGATATATTTCAGATCATGGAGATAAGATATAGCTTATTGAGGCCACCTTGATCAGATTGCAAAAGGTAATTCAGACACCATATACATTTTTTTCAGTGTGGTTGGTTTAGTCAGAATAAACATCAAGAAACTGTGTATTTATCCAATTGTGCACAGCAGGCATAGGATAAAACGTGCATAGGACTAACAGTGGTGAGGGAAATCAAACAAAATCCAGGAATGATAGTATCATATTTAAATGGAAGAAAAAAGTATTACTTGATTGAATGAGTCTATAATATAGCATCAGTTTTATACATATTCAAGAAATATGGGCATACTTCTTAAAAATATCAAAAATGTAAAATGATTGTAGAACAGTTTTTCTAGTTGCCATTGGGTTCAGAAATATTTTGAATTTGTCTGATCTTTCTTTTTTATCTTTTTTTTTTGTACGATGTAAAATTTTTATATTTAGAATTAGCCAGCTGGACTCAGTTTAGATGATCCCAATTTTGTTGGCAACATCCAAAGCATCATAGTCGGGAGCCAGTCAAACATATGCCTTCTTCTCTCCATCAGGTCTGATCAGGGTGTTGACCTTGACCACGTCAATGTCATAGAGCTTTTTCACAGCCTGTTTGATCTGGTGCTTGTGGGCCTTGACATCCACAATGAACACAGGTGTATTGTTCTTCTGTCGTCCTCATGGCTGACACCGTTGTCAGGGGGAACTTGATGACGGCATAGTGGTCAAGCTTGTCTCTGCTGTGGGTTGACGTGCGGATCTGTTTTTGGTGGCTGTGAAAGCCTTTCAGCACTGCTTTCTTTGGCTTCAAAGCCTTTGCTACGGTTTTGGCTTTGAGAGGGGCAGGGGCTTCCTTCTTCGCTTTCAGCGCCATCTTTGTGAAAAGGCTGTGTGATCTTTCTTGTTCGCAGCACTTATACTCTATTTATCCAAAATGAGAAAAGAAATTCCTTAAATGTATGGGCCTAACTTCAAATCACAATGCAAATATCTACTATGCTTAAGTAGTTAGCAGATATTTTTAAAAAATATTGAAAATGAAAGGAATTCCTTTATTTATTTTTGAATTTTACATGGACTTAGTTACAGCTGCATAACTAAGCTACAGTCAACTCCATCATTCAAATGAAAATCATTACTTAATGTTCTGATTGTAAGTCCATGTGAAAAATCATGTGAAACAAGCGATAATTTTTTATCTTTTAGCATCCAAACAATATGGAGAAAAATTACTTACTTCTTCATTGGAACAAAGTGCTTTAAACTTCTATTTATTTTTCTGACTAGTAAAATAAATTATGGCATATCATTACAATGGAATGTTTTGTAGCTCATTAAAAATAACGGAGAAGATCCATATTTCCAGGATGAAAGCAAATGGCAAACTAATATGTATGATACTAATTGTTTAAACAAAGTGTAAAAAGACTCCCCTTTGTATGTCTTTTATCTTTGTGTATGCCAACAGTTTTATAGAAAGAAATTTAGAAATCTCCAACGAAAAGTTGAGCTATGGATTTGAGAGTAAGAACTTTTACTTTTATATTCTTATGTAACGTTTGATTTTTTAATTCACGTTGATGTTTTACTTTTATAATTTAAAAAATTAATTTGATTATTTTAAAGATCAGTTGGTTTTCTCAGACCCTGCTTTTTCAATGTTGTAACCTAAAGTGAGAAGTTTAAATGAACAGAAACGCAACTTAAACCAGCTTATGCAAAAAGTAGAATATTTTTTTTTTAATTTTTCACCTTTTATTTCTACTGTTCTCTACGAATTGGCTTCGTTCCAACTTTACAACATTGTGAAGGAGACAGCCGCTGCCAGCACTTAGGCTCACATCCACATAGCTTTACCATCAGGCACAAAAGGGAACTTCTCCCCAGGCACATGAAGGAGCTCTGATTATCCCAGTTCTTGTCATTTGCCAAAGCCCTGGACTGATCCCTAACATGAGGAGTAGTGTTTGCTGACATGTGTGACGTGAAAGCTCTGAGACCCAAGGCCAATTATTGTGGCAAAGGAATCACAACCAAAGTAAAAGGGGGCAGACTGTTTCCCAAATGAGAGAGGTGTTAGGCAGGCAAAACTCACAACACACACACACACACACACACACGCACACACACACGCACACGCACATGCACACACACAATATTTGGGAAATGCATCTATAAATGATTATGATTGATAAAGCATAAATCATTTAATGTGTTAATAAATCAATAGTAGCTTTTGTCATTATAGATTGTCTCAAACATTAGACACTGAAAGTATAAGTTCTTTTTGAGGGAGGGGGATAAACAATTTTATTAACATTTAAAAGTTTCCCCCATGTTTACAGAGTTGAGACTACTGGTTGAGGTCTGAACTAGATTATTGGCAGTTTTAATGGAGATGGGAGAGATTTTCATAGTAGAAAGTAGAGAAGTTGGAAACTGCCAATTATGGGGACAGAGAAGGGGGAGGAGTGAAAAGTATATTGCACCAATGTCCTGGTAATTATTTTAGAATTTCACAATGAAATAAGAGTGTTCAGATATATGGGAGTGAATAATCAAATATAGTAACAAATATTTGTCTTTCTGTTTTGTATTTTACTCAGTATGCTTAGGCAGAAATAACACATCTTTTATTATTATTTATTTAAAACAAGAGGGTTACTATGTAAGAGACAGTGGGAGAAGGGAGCGGATTAGGGAGACAGGTACAAGACTTTTGCATTTGGTTTCTTTTCTTTTTTTTTAAATTAAAGTTTATTGGGGTGTGTATTTGGTTTCTGCAAAGAGCATTTTCTATAGCAAATGCCTGATGGTACAATCAAAATGTTTTTAGCAGAACAATACTGAGAAAATCCCTCTGGCCTTCAAGGATGAGAAAGAGTGATTTAATAGTGACACTGTGTCCTGGTGCTGCTGTTTTGGTCACATAGTGAGTATACTTGCAGCTATGAGTAAACTGAGGTGTTTCGAAAGGTTGAAAGCATCAGCTGTTAATTTGAAAATGATGTTTTTCACTGTAGAAAACATCACCACCGTCATGAACAACACAAACATATTTTTGAACACCTTCTATTTGGTGTAGCTCTAAGGTTTCTGGAATGATTTGAAATTGCCTTTTGCTTTCAACAAGGAAATTTATTAAGGGAGAATATGACATCAGTCTCTGCTTCCTAATATAACTTAATGAATACCGAGGCCGTAAAAATCATGGTTAATTCAGTGCTTAATATTTGTTGGCCCAAAGAAAAATCAGTCCACTGGAGCACGTTATCAAAAAGGTGTTTCCTGGGACTGCCCAATCTGGGCTTTAGAATCTTCCTTGAAAAAGTAGGTTCAGCCCTTTTCTTTACAATTTTTGAAGGAACTGTTTTCTCACAGCTATTAGGAAATCATATCAAGAAATTTATTTTAACTAGAGGTTTTGTATTAAATTTTTTATATTAAAATACTGAAAAAAAAACATCTTGAGCAAGTTGAATTCATGCCAAGAATGTCCTTACATTCTTTTTTAACATTAAAAAATCTTTTAATGTAATTAACTAAAAGATACAAAGAAAAAAATATAGCTATATCAGATAGAAAAGACATCTAATAAAATTCCCCACACCTATTCAAGAGAAAAACTCACAGTAAGCTAGAAATAGAAAAATAGGGATAACTTATATTCCTACCAAATATCATGACTAAACATCATAGTTACCATTAGGAACATTCCAGTTCATGTCAAGAACAATTAAAAGGTGCCTATTATCTCTGCTACTAATCAAATTATACTGGAAGCTTTAATCAGCTCGGTAGATTGGGAATAGGAAATGAAAGTTATGATGATATTAAGAAAAATAAATACAACTCACTCTTTACAGATAAAAAGATGGTCTACACAGAGAAACCAAGATAATCTGCAGGCAAATCTTAGAACTATCTAAGAGAGCTCAGCACAATTACTGATTGCACAGTAAGTAGAAGCCAATTGCAATTTCACATAGCAGCAAATACTTTTCAAAATTGAAAATGTAATTCTTAAAAGAGAAAATATAAGTACCTAGGTGAAAGTCTAACAAATGCAGTTTTAGACTCTATAGAGAAACATTTTAAAACTCTATCAAAAGATATATTAAAATACTTGAGTAAAAGAAAGTTTGCAGTTTGGAAAATTCTAAAGAATAAATATACCACTTAGGTTCTAATTAATTTTAATTTTTATTACAATCCCACTTAAAGTTCCAATAGAATTTTTGTGATTTTATATGAAAATTTGAAAGCTGACTCAGAAATTCTCTATCAGTAGGTCAATATAGTCCTAAAAATGTAAGGAATATGGACAGTATAGTTTCACCTTAGCAGATATAAAGACCTGTGATGAAGCTGTAAAAAATATAAAAAGTGACAAATTGATGCAGAGTTTAAATACTAAAGTAATGCAACTGAGAGCTAAGAATGAAATTCATATGAAGATACTTTGTAAATTAAAGAGGTGTCATTACAAATTTAAGAAGGACAGACTATTTAATACATGGTGCTGGGACAATAAAATTAAATCCCTATCTCACCATATACATAAATTAATTTCAGACAGATTAAAGGCCTGAAAGTGAAAATGCAACACTTTAAAACATTTAGCAAAAATATTGGAGTCAATCTTTATGATTTCAGCATAGGGAAGCCTTTCTCAAATAAGATGCAAGAAGCACACACCAAAAGTTAAACAAATTGATCATTTGGTTTACATTAAAATTATACATTTCTGCATTTCAAGACACTGTAATTGGGATGGCCGATTAGCTCAGTGGGTTGGAGCGTGGTGCTACTGACACCAAAGTTGCCAGTTCAATCCCCGCATGGGCCACTGAGAGCTGCACCCTCCTTAAAAAAAAAACAAAAAAAACCCCAACAAAACAAAAACACCAGACACTATAATCAAAGATAAGTCATATCTTGAGAAAAAAAAAAAATATTTCCAATAAAAGATTAGTATGCAGAATATTTAAGAAACTATGACTCAATAAAAAAAAGATGTCACACAATTCATAGATGAGTAAGCCCCAATTGGCAGTAAAAATATAAAATTAAATCATTATCGGTCAGGGAAATATACATTAAAATATGGATGAGATATTTCATACAAGTCAGATTGGAATATTTTTAAAATCTGAAAATACTAAATGCTATTGAAGATAAGGAGGAACAGGAACTCTCATACATAGCCTGAAGGTAAGAGTGTAAGTACGATCATTTTGGGAAATAA
Source organism: Rhinolophus ferrumequinum (assembly GCF_004115265.2). Lineage (NCBI taxonomy): Eukaryota > Metazoa > Chordata > Mammalia > Chiroptera > Rhinolophidae > Rhinolophus > Rhinolophus ferrumequinum. Next base: position 52,292,546 of record NC_046301.1, read on the forward strand.
CTGGGTCATATTTACAAGTTGCTTAAGCTTTGACCCAGAAATTTCACTTGTAGGTACATATGCATAAAGAAACATGGCAAGAAACTTCATTAAATCATTGTTTTTGAGAGAGAAAAACTAGAAGCAATGTAAATATTAATCAGTTAGATAATAGACAAAAAGTTATGGTATTTTCATACAGTAGAATACCGTTCAGCAGTTAAAATTAATGAATAGTGCTATATAAATAGCACGATATATGTGCTATACGAGTACCCATCAACTTTGATAGTGCTCATAAAAGAAACAGAATCAAAAATGCAAGTTAAGAAATAATAGGTAATAATAGTTTGATATCATTATAGAATTTATAAAATAAGTATAGTAATACAAGATATTGTTTATGAATACTTGCACATCGAGCAAAATTGTAAAAATATGGGGAATGGAAAACAGAAGAGGTCTACAGGAGACTTAAGCTGTACCTGAAAAGTCTAATTTCCTGCAAAACTTCAAGGCAAATAGAGTAAAATATTAAGGTTGACAAAGCTGGTGTTTATTATTCTATAGTTTTTCCACATGAAATATTTCATAATACAAAGTGAAGATAAAAGATTTAGACATGAAATAAGAAACTTTGGAGGATAAGTTCAAATATTTGATGTTCCTGTCATGTGCCATTCTAAAAATGTTTAAGCTGCTTTTTTCACTTTTGTCAGTGGACAGTTTTTTATTTTTTTTTTATTTTTCCCTTGCCTGCCACACTAATGAAGAAAACCTGGTAGCAGAATCTCTCGTATTTTAAAAATATAGGTCACACAATGTGATATATAGATGATGTGTTACAGAACTGTGTACTTGAAACCTATGTAACTTTACTAACCATTGTCACCCCAATAAACTTTAATAATAACATATATATATATATATATATATATATATATATATATATATATATATGTCAAGTCCTGTTACAACAAGTTAATGGACCCAACTAAATTGGAAGCTCACTTGGCAACTTTTTCCTGTCTCCAGTGGTGGCTATTCCATATTGTCACCAGTCTTTTCCCCAATTTCTCTCAGTCTCAGTCTTTCTCATTCTTATCCAGTGACCTGCCCCTCAGAGGATACCAGCCAAGAGTTAACTCAGACACATGCATCTGCTTCCATTCTTTCCTTTTCATCTTTAGGCTCAGAGGATAACATGTCTCTCCTTTTATGAACTTGAAACTGCATCTTCAGGCGTCTCTCCAGCTGTTTTCCTCTTTTACTGTATCCCTAACCTCTTCTCTCTGTCTTATTTATCTTCTGAGAATCTGTTCTCCTACGTGTAAAATGGAGGCAATAAATACTAATTTCCAACATTGTTACAAGCATCAAATGAGACCAAAGAGAGAACCTATATAAATGTTAATTTCTACTGTAAAAGCTATATGTCTTCAAGGATTCATAATTTACAGTCTAGGTTTTTAAGTGTAGAAATATTTGATTGACCGCCTTAGAATAAGGGTTCTATTTATATAATATTGGTCTCTAAAATACCTACAGAAATCACTTGCAAAAATAAATTCATAAACAGAAACCAGAGAAGGAAAAGAAAATTAAATGTGTGCCAAATGTTAAGAGAAAACCACAGGGAAGATATTTAAAAGTTTGTAGAGAATGATTCATTTGATAGTCATTTTGGATTCTCTTCACTCTACTTTATTCCCCATAAGGTGATATTTTCTTCTCTAGAACTAATCGGAAGAATATTTGAGTTTTGAAAGTACATGTTTTAAAATTGATAAAAAAATTGATGTATTGTCTTATGCTCAAATTAGTAAATTGATGTAGCACTCTGAGTGAACAGCAGGACATAAAAACACTTTGAACAGTATTCTGAAGCTTTACAGATGCTTTTTTTGGACTAGCTGCTCATTTCCTAAATAGATTTATTTGATAGCTTTTCTCATTTAATAAAAGGATGAATTGGAAAAATATGAACAGATTGTAATAACCAAAAATAAATGAACTTGACAACCTGGAAGAGCAGCAATTGCCAATGGATTGAATAATAATGTAGGAGAACTTTGGCATGCACAACTTATGTATGAATGAGAAATAAAAGTTTTGACATTTAAGTTTAGAACAGACTACCTAGGAGTGGATTTTGGAAAAAATAATATTTTTAACCTAAAAATGTTTTTCTAAAATATATAGTCAACTATGTTTTACATAATAATTTTAACTATCCTTTTACCCCCTTATCTATCTATCTATCTATCTATCTATCTATCTATCTATCTATCTATCTATCTATCTAATCATCTATCTCCTTCCCTCTTGCTTACTTCATTTCAAAAATGCAAAAATAAAATCCTGATAAGGATGACTATAATGAAAACTATAGTTTTTCCTATTTTATTACCATAAAAAGTGAAAATTTTAATCTTTTGCTTAAATATCTTGATTATTGCTAATGTCTCCTAAAAATAGAATCTTCTTTTTAAAAACTGGCATTTTCATTCCAGCTGTTTCTTGCTACCCATGTAATCTTGAGCAAGCCACTTAACCTCTCTAGGCCTCGGATTCCTCATATATAAGAAGAAAATAATAATTCAAGACTATTATAGTCAGAATGAAGTAATGTATCTGACAGTTGTGCTAAGAACTATTCATTTTATAAACTATTGAAAAATAAGATATTTTATGTATACATTTCACACATTATCATTTTCCCATTGGAATTGTCTGACACCATCTATTACAGCATCTAGGCAATTGAGCTTTAATTTTTCATTCATATATTTGGCATTGTGTAGAAATATCCAAGCAGCCATAAACCAATTAAGCATGAATCTAGTTAAGGATTTAAGTAAAAAACCTTAAAGAAGTGGTCTACTCTCTTTGTAGTATAGCGAAAGAAACAGAGAAGTAAAAGGAGAAACCCAAGGACAAACCAATAGCCCACTAATTAGCCCACTAATTAAGAAGGTCAGGACTTAGGGCTCTGGTGTTGTGAATCCTTCCTGGTGATCAACTTTTTAGTATTCTGTATACCTTCCTTTTCATAGTTTGGGGATGGAAACCAGTATTATTGACTTTGTGAGCTGTTTTAGGTATTTTATGTGGCTTCTTCCAAACAACAAACGTTTGTTCAATACTTAACTGTGATAGGCAATGGAAACTTAAAAATAAAGATAAATAAAACACAACTGCTGTTTGCCTGCAAACAATCACAATGGAATAAAGGAACAAATGTACATGAAAAGAGCATCAATAAACTGGGATATGTGCTTTCACAGAAGTATGTGAAAAAAAATTTCAGTGATTATACCAAAAAAGGAACAGAGAACTTGTGGTCAAGGTAGGTTTCTGAAAAAGGGGACCCTTGACTGATTTGGATGAGAAGGAGTTTGCCAGCTGTGTGTGTGGATCTGTGTATGTGGATCTGGGGCTGGGAGGACCTGATGGAGATGACTGAAAAAGGACATCCTAAATAAAAAAAAAATGACAACATGTGTAAAAGCACAGAGGAATCAAAAAACTTGGCGTATATGTAAACTAGCAGGCAATTTAGCTGTCTTCATAGGTGGAGTGTGAGGTTGGGAGCAGCAGAAGAGGGGTTTGGAGAGATGGAAGGGGTAGAGAGAGGTCAGCCCACTTGAGCAGACCTGAATTAAGATGTGTGAATCAACAGTGAAAACAAGTACAGATGCTCCTTAACTTATGGTACAATTGCATATGTCCGGATAAACCCATCATAAGTTGAAAATATCATGAAGTCAAAAATGCATTTAATACACCTAACCTACTGGACATCACAGCTTAGCCTCGCCTACCTTAGACCTGCTCAAAAGACTTACATTGTCTGGGCATAACCCCATCGTAAGTGCAGGAGCATCTGTAACGGCCTTCCTCCTCTTCTTCTCACCAGACACAGAAAGGGATTTTGTAGACATGATGGGATCCAAAAACACAAAACATAATATCCCCAAAATGCAGACAACCCACTACACTGTAGAGCATCGGTTATTTACTGTCATGATGGCGTGGCTGACTGGAGTGTCTCAGTGCCACTGCCCCGCAGCACAAGAGCATATTGTACCCTGTATCGCTCACCCAGGAAAAGATCAAAATTCAAAATTTGAAGTATAGTTTCTACTGAATGCATGTTGTTTTTGTCCTGTTGTAAAGTTGAAAAATCGTAACTTGAACCATCGTAAATTGAGGACAGTCTGTACTGCAGTGTGGAGTTCTTATAATCAAAACCAGTGGAAATTTATTAATTTTGTGTCGGCAGACTGGTCTCTCTTGTTTATTTTTCAGTTAAAAAAGTATCTCCCTGGAGCAACATGGAGGAGGAATTAAAGCGGTGACGAGTGGAGTAGGAAGGCAGATTAGGAAACTCTTGAGAGAAATGATGGGTGTTTTAATCTAAAGCTGTGGCAGTGAAGATGGGAGAATGGATCACAACAACAAAAATGAGGCGGGTATTGATATTGCCGTGGTGCTGGTGGACAAATCAAAGGCCAGAAAAGCTAAGTAATTAGCCCAAGGTCATACAAGTCAGGAAGGAGACACATCAAGATTGAAACATTGGTGCTAGGATCAGCTTGAGTCCAAAGGCAATCTACTGGCAGACTTCTTTCATCCAGGCTGCATTCCCTTGGGTGGGTCACATCTACCCAAAGGAAGGGGACCACTTTCTTAATCACCCAAAGGCACTTAATGAACCTGAGAGACATGCTCACATACTCTATTTTGAATGCAGCACCATGTGACCTGGGTCAGACATTTTTAGCAATTTTCCTTCTTTCCTTCCTTCCTTCCTTCTCTCCATTCCCCCTCTTTTCTTTCTTATAAAACTTCTGTAAGCGTACATTTTACCTTGTTTTTTGGAAATGATATTACTGATGAGCCAGTCTGAGTCCCTGAGGGAAGGAAAAAAATACCATAGCAAAAAAAACACAAACAAACATAAAACAACAACTATTAATACAACCTGTCTGAAAAGGTTCATGGATCCTAAGTAATTTGTCTAGGCTCTTTTTTTTTTTCTCCTTCCTTCCTTCCTTCCTTCCTTCCTTCCTTCCTTCCTTCCTTCCTTCCTTCCTTCCTTCCTTCCTTCCTTCCTTCCTTTCTTCCTTCCTTCTGTTTTACTTATAGAATGGTGGGAAATAATCTGTAAAAATTATTCAAGTAGAAAAAAGTTAATAGAAGTTTTAATAAAATCAAAGTCTTGGTTAGTACTTAGAATAATTAAAAAACATTTTTCGTGTATATCAAATTAAATACACTCTTTGACTATTTTCTGTTTCTGCCTTTTACCTGGAGATTAATCTATGAGTAAGAAAATCACACTTAGATTCCTTGTATTATAGAAATTTTTTAAAAAATTAAAGTCTATTGGGGTTACAATTGTTAGTAAAGTGACATAAATTTCAGGTGTACAATTCTGTAATACATTATCTGTATCTCACCTTGTGTGTTCACTACCCAGAGTCAGTTTTCTTTCCATCACCATATATTAGACCCCGTTTACTATCTTCTAGAGTCCCCCTCCCCCTTTACCCTCTGGTAACCCCTAAGCTATTATCTATGTCTATGAGTTTTTGTTTTTTCATTTGTTTGTCTTATTCTTTTGTTGTTTCCAGTTTTATATACCACATATCAGTGAAATCATATGGTTCTCTACTTTTTCTGTCTGACTTGTTTCGCTTAGCATTATAATCTCAAGATCCATTCATGTTGTCACAAATGGTACTATTTCATCTTTTCTTACCACTGAATAGGATTCCATTGTGTGTATATACCACAACTTCTTTATCCATTCATCTACCGAAGGACATTTTGGTTGTTTCCATGTCTTGGCCACCGTAAATAAAGCTGCAATGAACATTGGAGCACATATGTCTTTATGGATAAATGTTTTCAGATTTTTTGGCTAGATACCCAGGAGAGGGATTGCTGGGTCATATGGTAATTCTATTCATAATTTTTTGAGGAACCTCCACATTGCCTTCCATAGCGGCTGCACCAGTCTGCATTCCCACCAACAGTGTATGAGGATTCCTTTTTCTCCACAGCCTCTCCAACGCTTGTTACTATTTGTCTTGATGATAGCCATTCTGACTTGGGTGAGGGAGTATCTCATTGTGGTTTTTATTTGCATTTCTCTGATGATTAGTGATGTTGAGCAGTTTTTTTATATGTCTATTTACCATTTGTATGTCCTCTTTGGAGAAATATTTCTTCAGGTCCGCTGCCCATTTTTCAATTGGGTTGTTTGCTTTTTGTTGTTGAGTCGTATGAATTCCATGTATATTTTGGACATTAGCCCCTTATTGGAGGCGTTGTTTGCAAAAATCTTCTCCAATTCAGTTGGTTGCCTTTTTATTCTGTCAATGGGATCTTTTGCTGTGCAGAAGCTTTTCAGTTTGATATAGACCCATTTATTTATTTTAGTTTTTACTTCCCTTGCCTTTGGAGTCAAATTCATAAAATGCTCTTTGAAACCATAAGTTTAGTACCTATGTTTTCTTTTATGCAGTTTATTGTTTCAGGTCTTATGCTTAAGTCTTTGATCCATTTTGAATTAATTTTGGTACATGGTGACAGATAGCAGTCCAGTTTCATTCTTTTGCATGTGGCTATCCAATTCTCCCAGCACCATTTATTGAAGAGACTGTCTTTCCTCTATTGTATGTTTTTAGCTTCTTTGTCAAAAATTATCTGTCCATATTTATGGGGGTTTATTTCTGGGTTCTCAATTCTATTCCATTGGTCTGTGTGTTTGTTTTTCTGCTGATACCATGCTGTTTTGATTATTGTTGACCTGTACTACAAGCTAAAGTCAGGGAGTGTGATACCTCGAGTATTGTTCTTTTTTCTTAGGATTGCTTTGGTTATTCGGGGTCTTCTGGGGTTCCATACAAATCTGATAATGTTTTGTTCTAGTTCTTTAAAAAATGTCATTGGGATTTTGATGGGGATTGCATTAAATCTGTATATTGTTTTGGGTAATACGGCCATTTTAACTATGTTGATTCTTCCAATCCATGAGCACAGAATGTCTTTCCATTTCTTTGCATCTTCTTCAATTTCTTTTAAAAATGTCTTATAGTTTTCAGTACATAGGTCTTTTACATTGTTGGTTAAGTTTATTCCTAGGTATTTTATTCTTTTTGTTGCAATTGCAAAAGGATTTTTTTTTTCTTTTTCTGAGATTTCATTGTTAGTATATTGGAATGCAATGGACTTTTGTACGTTGATTTTTGTAGCCGGCAACTTTACTGTATTCGTTGATTGTTTCTAATAGCTTTTTGGTGTAGTCTTTAGGGTTTTCTATATATAGCATCATGTCATCTGCAAAGAGTAACAGTTTATCTTCTTGATTCCCAATTTGGATGCCTTTTATTCCTTTCTCCTGCCTGATTGCTCTTGCTAGGATCAAACACTATGTTGAAAAGCAGAGGTGATAGGGCACAACCTATCACCTGAATGTAGAGCAAAGGACTTCAGTTTTTCACCATTAATTATGAAAGTAGCTGAGGGTTTGTCATGTATGGACTTTATTATGTTAAGGTATTTTCCTTCTATACCTATTTTAAGTGGTTTAATCACAAATGGATGTTGTATCTTGTCAAATTCTATTTCTGCATCAATTCATATAATCATATGATTTTTGTCCTTTATTTTGTTTATGTGATGTATCACATTGATGGATTTGCGGATGTTGAACCATCCTGGTGCCCCTGGGATGAACCCCACTTGGTCGTGATGAATAATCTTTTTAATGCATTGTTGCATTTAATTTGCTAGAATTTTGTTGAGGATTTTTGCATCTGTATTCTTCAGACATATTGGTCTGTAATTTTCTTTTTTTGTGTTATCCTTACCAGGTTTTGGTATCACGGTAATGTTGGCCTCTATAGAAATCTTTTACTTAACTAAAGGAAGCTTTGTCAATGGAACTTTAAAGAATTTTTTTTTCAAAATTGTACAGTTTTGAATTGTATAACTCAGATACTTAATGGCTTGTTTTAATCTTGACATATTTGAGAGGTGACCGTTTTAGGGAATACAATGTTGGTGAAAGCAATGAAAAGAATTGCGGAATCTAGGTTTTCATGATGACACAGAATCAAGTTGACAAATGCTTTAGTTTACAATTCCTCTTAGTAAATTTCTTGTCCATGGAACAAACTCATGTATATATGGGTGCTATCAACTATACGGTGTGTCTGATTCTTTAAGTGCCTTGTGGTTCAGTTGTTTTGAACAGTAGAATAGAAAATGAGTTTAAGAAATTGTGAAAACTGAGTCTGGGGTTGCAAATTGATTCAAGACAAATTTGGCTAAAAAGCCTCTGTTTTCTTATCTAAGAATAAATACTAATATTACCCATATGTGTTAGTGTACTTTAGAGAAACAGAACTAACAGGATGTGTTGCAGGAAATGTTGCAGTCTAAGTCCAAAGGCAGTCTACTGGCAGAATTCCTTCTTGCAAGGGGAAGTTAGTCTTGTTCTGTTAAGGCCTGCAACTGATTGGATGAGTCTTACCCCATGGTGGAGAGCAATCTGCTGTACTCAGTATCCACTGATTTAAATGTTAATCTCATCCATAAAAAACAAAACAAAACAAAACAAAAAAAACACTTTCACAGAAACATCCAGAATAATGTTTGACCAAGAACTGAGCACCAGTCAAGTTGCCACATAACGTTAACTGCCACACCATCTGAAAAGAATATTCTGAGCGTTAAATGATTTAATACATGTAAAGCACTTACGACATTGTCTTTACATAACATTCATCGAATGTTAATTTCTATTATTGTTGTTGCCATTAATATTCAAGCAGTTACTTTGTTAGAATGGTATTGAAAAAAATGACTACTACTGTTTTATAGCTTGCATAAGAACTGCTTCTACTGTTTGAATGCTAAGAGACATTTTGCGTGATCATGAAAAACAGTAAACATGATGTAGATAAGAGTTTCCTAGTAAATTGTCTGATGTTCTCATTCAAATGAACCATTGTAAAGAGAAATATATTTATGTATCTATCCCAAGGTAAAGACACTGGGAAAAAAAATTTCTTTATACTGTTTTCCTTGGCACTTTCAGAGATACAGCCTTTTCCTTTCCATTGACTAGAAAAAGCTCAGTTCCTTAAATCTGATCAGGAAAAGTGGCTTGCTTCCTTTTAAAGTTTATTCTTTATCTTTCTCCCTCTCTTTTGCTACTGCTAGAGAATCAGTTCAAAATAAAGGCCTTTCTCATGAAATCTTACGCAGCGGTAGAGTTACATTATTCACACTTAGTTCAAATGGAGTTTATTACAACCAGAAAAGTTATGAAAGGTGTGGTTCCCAGGGGGATTTGGCCTTCCACCAAATAAATCATTCATGATGCGCAAGGTTGCATCCTTGCCTCTCCTCCGCACCGATTTCGTTGTAGGAGTCTTTACTGCCAGCATCTCTGCCCACACGCTGATTTAACGACGGAAGCCCCAAGTTCAGAGATCAGCAGTTTCTTGCTCTGACAGTGATGATGTCCTCCCTTTCATCATACATTGTGAATTCTGTCAAGGCTTATTATTATTATTTTTAATCACAATTCATTAGGCAATTCAATCTCTACTCAGATTCCTTAATGAATCATTTCTTTACTCAAACAGCTTTTCTGACTTCCCATTTACTTTGCGATGGTTTGAAATGACCATCTTTTATTATGAATACCCTTGACTTCCTCCCCACCCCACCCCCCCAGACTTTGAATTGCTTTCTTTCCTCTCTCTTGTTATATGGGAGCTCATTCATTTTGCAGCTTCTGCTATGAAAAAGCATTATTCTGCTGCTTCCCATGCTATTTGTTTCCCTGCCTTATTAATAGTTAATCTTATAAATGCCTCTGCTCGCATTGCAATTGCAGTTGTCCTGAGTGCAATTGCAGTTGTCCTGCCAGAGTTGAGGGTAGGGCAGCTGGGGGAGCTGCTCAACTGGACAAATTGAGAAAATGAGGGAAAGATGTTTTGAGTGCCCTTTGTCTCTTCTCTTGGGAAACAACTCCTCCAACTCTTGAAGTTGTGCTCCTCCCGTTTTCATTTCCCCAGCCAATGTTCTTTCTCTGTCTTAAGATCCTTGTATCTCTGAGAAACTAATTTTCATTCCGGAGTTAAGGATCTCATGTTACTTCTTAATTTCCACTATAGGAGGTCTGACAATTAAGTTTCCAAACTTGTTGCAACAATGTTGCTAACTTTTTTTTGGTATCAGAAGGATTATTCGTTATGAATTTGTACCAACTGGACAAACAGTTAACCAAGTTTACTATTTGGAAGTGCTGAAAAGGCTGCATGAAAAAGTTAGACAACCTGAACTTTCCATCAACAATTCATGGCTCTTGCATCACGACAATGTACCAGCTCACAGGGCACTGTCTGTGAGGGAGTTTTTAGCCAGTAAGTAAATAACTGCATTGGAGCACCCTCCCTACTCACCTGATCTGGCCGCCAATGATGTCTTTCTTCACTCGAAGATAAAGGAAATATTGAAAGGAAGACATTTTGATGACATTCGGGACATCAAGGGTAATATGATGACAGCTCTGATGACCATTCCAGAGAAAGAGTTCCAAAATTGCTTTGAAGGGTGGACTAGGCACTGGAATCGGTGCATAGCTTCCCAAGGGGAGTACTTCAAAGGTGACCATAGTGACATTCAGCAATGAGGTATGTAGCACTTTTTCTAGGATGAGTTTGCGAACTTAATTGTCTAACCTTGTGTATGAGGGCCATATGAAGAGAGCCATATTCCTCCCAAGGAAATGTGAGTTGAACATCCAGGTTCCTGAGATGGATACTGTGTCCTTTCAGTCATATTAATAGGTAGTTATGTACTCTGTGTGGGGGTCTTTATCCCTACTCTTCTTCCTTCACTTCCTTACAGGGCTCTTCTGAGAGCACTGTCTCAGCATCACTTGCGCAGGAATGCGCCTTAGGCTCTGTTTCTGGGGAACATGACTGAGGCCCTAAGCTTTTGCTTGAGGGCCTAACCAGCAAAGCATGAGACCTAAAAGGGAGGAGGGACATTTCGTGCAGAAAGAATTTGGTATTTCAAATTAAAAAAAAAAAAGCATTGAAACGCTCATAATGGAGAAAGTCGTAATTTTCACTTGTTTTTTTTTAATTTTTATTTTGAATTATACTGGGCAGGGCACCTACTCTCTGGAGTGCTTAGTTACTCGACGTCTTTATCAAGCATTGGTAGTAGGAAACGGAATCTATTGCACACTCCTATTTGTTTTTCATTCATTCAAAACTGTACACTTCTGTGGGGTCCTGAAAGGAAAAAAATATATAAGTGATAGAATTCACAAATTTAACCACGTGTGACTCTCATAACTACAAATGAATCTTCTGAAAGGAGTGCATTGGTGAGTTGCCAAGTGTCAATGCCCACTGTAGGGATTTTGCGCTTGGCCACTGTAGAAGCACATTCTGGTCCAGGGAGGTATGGCAGGCTGTGGTATTTTCTGTGGATGAAAGGGGGTCAGACCACTTCCAGGACCGGTCAGACTGTGAGCTTGTTTTGCTGGCCATCCTGTCTACAAACCTACCTCAAAGACAGAGAAAACCCAAAGAGTTTATCCTTTAATGGCAGCAGGTTTCTGATGGACCGTGAGGCTGTTCAAATTTTAGATGATCCTCTTATTCCACGCGCTATGTCTCTTTAGTTTTCCACCTCCCGGAGCCATGTCTGTCTGTGCTCACATCTCACATTTAAGGCAGCTAGATTCACCCAGGCCAGGCACACTCTCTGTTCATAACATTGACTCCCCTTCTTTGTCTTCATTCTGCGTCTTCTGTGGCTCTGCACTGAATGAAGGTTTATGCCCCATCTCTGATCTGCCTGTGGACCCTCTCATTTGCTCTTGGTATTTGGATTCAGTTGATTTGATTCCTTATTCCTCCTTTACTCACCCCTCTTCCCTGCCTCCTCACAGGAGCTCGTACAGATGGATAATCCACCGGCATTGGCTCATTCTTCACGCAAACCACTGCCTTCTAATGTCTGGGACAATATCCTCAGTGTATCCTTTATAATAGAATAAAACAAATAGAACACAAGGAAAGCCACCAAACAAGTGGGGGGCTTTCCACTGCCAAGCTCGCAAATAGATGAATAGATTAGGGCCTTAAATTCTACCACTTTGTTCCAAGGACGGTGAGATCCCCGTGGGATGAAAGGTGAGCTGATTTTGTGAACCTCTTCATTGACCTCATCTTGTCAACCAGGGTTTCTCACTCGGTTTTTCTTTTATGACTATATCTACCTAGCTATCTTTTATTGCATACCTACTACGTGGCAGGCACTGTGCCAGATACTTGTAGAGTCATTATTTTTAATCCTTATTGCTGCATACAGGGATAGGTATTATCTCCATCCTGCAAATAAAGTTGTTGTTTAGCAAGGTTAAGATCAGACATTAAGTGACAGATTTGAATATAAGCCTACATATGTCTGACTTCCAAGCCTATATGCTATCATTTCCCTTTTTATTGTCCTCTAACTACTCACTCAGCCTAGCTACTATCCATTTGCAGAGTTCCCTGAATTAATTATTTATTGCTGCATCATAAGCTTAGTGGTTTAAAACAACACACATTTATTATCTTACAGTTTCCATGGGGCAGGAGTCTGGCCATGACTTGGCTGGCTCCTTTGCTCAAGGTCTCCAAAACTGCAATCGAGGCATCAGCTGGACTTTGTTCCTTTCTGGAACTTAGTGTCCTCTTCCAAGCTGTTAGCAAAATTCATTTCCTTGCAGCTGAATGACTGAGAGCCCTCACTTCTTACTAGCTGTGGCTGGTGATTACGCTCATATGCTAAAGGCCGCCCTTTCCACCAGCAGCTCATAGTGAGGCTGTTTGCGTCTTGAAGGGAAGCAGGAGAGTCTCCTTCTCCAGTGAGTTACCATGGAGTCTCACAAATTTAACCTAATCAGAGCAGTGACATCCCACACCTTTGACTATTCTGTTGGTTAGAAGCAAGTCACAGGTCCTGCCCACATTCAAGGAGAGGGTATCCTATGGGGCATAGATTATGGGGGGGGGGGTCACATTAGGGTGTTTCTGCTTCGCTCCCTCCCCAAAGTTCTCACAGGGCTGCCGATGAAGGTTAGGAAAGTCTATCCAGGGCACAAGAGATGAAGTCCCTGCTGTTCCTGCTGGTTCCAGCTGCCATTTTCCTCCCCTATTTAAGTGGAGAGTTTATTATTTATCGATTTTGCTGGGGGAGGGTGACAATTTGTCCATCAAATGCTTTGGTACCAATGATGAAAGGCTCTTTATAAAGCCACACTACATTTTTTGTTCTTTCCCAAAAATGAAAAATAGAAAGAAGTGATCTGTTGCTAGGGAAACCACAACCTTTCACTGTGCTTATTTAGAAAAGAGACGTATTCAAGACTCTTCACTGTAGGAACAGAGATTGTGCTTTATGTTGGTGAGAACAAACAAAGAAAAAGTATTATTCCTCTCAAAACAAAATCCGTTATCTCTTGTCTTGCCGAAAATATTTTATTCTTGGGGGTTCAATTCAAAACGCACCCCTTTATTTCCCTGCTATTTTTCTCTTGTTTGCATATAAAACTTCCTTTGAAGTCAGCAGAATCTTTGGGTTTGAGGAGAACACGAGAAGCTGCAGGGATACAGGGCAAGCTAGCAAAAACCCATTCCAGAATGGCATGGCTGAGAAGCTATGGGATCTCCCCCTCCGGTCTAGAATGTGCCTGGCAACTAAGTCAAGCAAGAGTCTCAGAGCTTTTTTTTTTTTTTTTTTTTTTTTTAAAGTAGTGAATGAATCTTTAAAATATGCTTTTGATCAAAGAAGATAGACACAGAAAATACAACTTGTAAAATTTCATGAATATAAAGTTCAAGAACAGACAAGGTAGATCTAATGTTATAGACGTCAGTATAAGGATCAAGTGACTGGGGGAAGATACTGACAGCAGAAAACTTTCTGAGTTGTTAGAAATACTCTATCTTGACAAGGCAGGTAGTCACAGAGATACAGACTTGAAAAATTCATAGAGCCCAACAATTAACATTTGTGCATTTCACTATATGTCCTTTTTTCTTTAAATTAAAAAATGCTTACACTTTTAGTTGAACATTCAGAGCATTTTTTAAAATAACTTCTCCCTCTTAGTACATCATCAGACTCCTTCTATTACTGCTTAAACGATCACATTCTGGTACAGATACCAGTGGCTCAAGGACACTTTTAAAAGGGCAGTTCTATTTTTAGGTGTCTGAAATTTTAGCTAAAATGTTTTGATCTGGTTTGACTGTAAACACTGTCTTCGCAGACCCCTTAGATCCAAGTCTTCTGCTTCGTGGCCGATAGGAGGTTCCTTCTTCCAGCGTCGGGTGAGTGGGCTCATTGAGCACAGGCCTCCAATCTGCAGGGCCCGAGCGCTGCCATCTCTCGAGGTCCCGTGGAGCTAGTCGTTAGAATCTCTAGGGATTTTCTGGGGCTATTTTACTCGTGAAGGTGTGGACAGAGACAGGATGGGGCAAGGAGGATATAATACCTAGGTCTACAGACATAGTGCTACATACCAATGGCGTGTGTCTGGGAACATGACCTTGCTTAGCCTCATGGAAAGTCTAAACATGAAGAGAAAAGGCATCTGAAAATTGAGGAGAAGATTATTTTGGATTGACCTTGCATGCAATTTGTATGCCACTCACTCTACTAATTTTGCTATAGGAAAAATATTCCAAAGCGGATTTTATCGCTTCTCTTCCTAGCTAAGGAGTTGTGTGTTACTGAGGATTGTTCTCCCCTGCTCCTTCATTGGCCCACCGTCATCAGGGCGCTGGGAGGAGGGATGTGGACTCAGGAACCCGAGTTATCCAAACCCCATCTGCTGGGCAAGCCGAGCATTGCAGAGGGTTAGCTGCAATGTGAGCTGTAGACAGTCAACTAATAAAGGAAATGATTGCTTTATTTCTTCTATCTATTTTAGAGGTCCCTTTCATATATGTTTTTGCTCTGTGAGTCTAGGCCTGCGCTGATGGGATAATATTTTATTCATTATTGTTGTGACTACATTAAAGCTTGTTAATTCAAGCTGTTAAGTTCTCACTTGGAAAAATTCTCAAATGATTGCAGCCATAGTTT
Source organism: Rhinolophus ferrumequinum (assembly GCF_004115265.2). Taxonomy (NCBI): domain Eukaryota; kingdom Metazoa; phylum Chordata; class Mammalia; order Chiroptera; family Rhinolophidae; genus Rhinolophus; species Rhinolophus ferrumequinum. The sequence continues at coordinate 52,307,708 of NC_046301.1, forward strand.
AAACCAAGCTTACACTGAGAATCATAAACACAATACAAACAAATACAGTAGTCCCCTCTATCCTTGGGGGAATATGTTCCAAGACCCCCAGAGGATGCCTGAAACTGCAGAGGTACCAAACCTTATATATACGATGTTTTCTCCTATACTTGCATACCTCTGATAAAGTTTAATTTATAAATTGGGCACAGTAAGAGAGCAACAATAACTAATAAAATAGAACAATTATAACAATATATTGTAATAAAAATTAAGTGAAAATAAGCTCTTTTTCTTTCAAAATATCTTTTTTGTTAAACTTTTATTTATTTTAAGTATGTTTTTCCAGGACCCATCAGCTCCAAGTCAAGCAGTTGTTTCAATCTAGTTGTGGAGGAAGCAGCTCACAGTGGCCCATGTGGGGATTGAACTGGCAACCCTGTTGTGAAGAGCACAGCACTCTAACCAACTGAGCTAACCGGCCAGTCCTCAAAATATCGGTTGAATTGATTATTTCTGGAATTTTCCATTTAATATTTTTGGATTGCAGTTGACAGCAGATAACTGAAACTGCAGAAAGCAAAACTATGGATAAAGGGGGACTATTGTATGGAATAAAAAATGCATTCTTTAGTTCAACATAAAATAGTCAAATGTAGTATTTAAAACAATACTTTGAATCACTCTTTTGCCATAGCAATTTGTATCATACTAGGAACAAAATATGTGAACTAGATTTCTAATATTCATTTGATCTCAATAGGGTTTAAATTTATAACTTTCTACAGGAGAAAGAGCCATTTTAAACTGCATCTTTCCACAAAGGAAACATTACAAGAGGCCAGATATGTGAATTACTGGAAATTATATGGAAAATTTCATTTAGGGAATATAAGGAGAATATGGCTTTGAAAAAGCAAAATGCTACTGTGTTCCCTAATCTTCAATATTATTATACTAATAATTGAAAAATCAAATACTTTGATCAGAAACTAGGAGTGAAAATGCTAATATTCTTCTAATCATAAGTTATGGGCATCATAATACGTTGCTGATAGCACTAGACACTTGGTTGGTATTCAGCAGGAAAGCAGAAAGAGATTAAAATCACTCAGTTTGACATGGTTGCATACCAGTAAGGGATAGCTGTTTTTAAACTCTTCTTCAAAAGTGAACTTGACAGGCTACTCAAAAAATATCTACCCACATTGTCTGCCTCATACATTTCTGTGTTGCTGGGATATAAAAAGCATCAAGAAAGTAAATGAAATGGGCAGGAAGAGTAAGAATAATTGGAAACACTTAACTGTGGTTAGCTCGTTCTGCCAAAATATAGCAGGGAGTAATGCTTTACAGTGGTAAATTGATCCCCCAAATTTACTTACTGGTAGTCCAGCCATTGGCTATTTCAGATCGATTCACAGCCTATGTAACACTCAGGGAGAAATAATTTCATAAACTGAAAAGAATTGAAGATTAAATATAATTCTAGAAAACAACTAAAAAAAATTGCTGAGTTTGAGAAAAACATACCTTTCTACATAAAGTCAAGCTTTATTCTAGACCACACACAACTGTTGGAAATCACAATAATCATCAGATTATTTGGAAATCATTTAATTACCTTGGATCAAGTGTTGAGCCATGGACATGATCTTCCTATTTAGTGGTTATAGTACTTAGAAATAAGATTCATCAATCAAGGTTCTTGGCCAGCCTATTCTAAAAATTAATTATGTCATTTACCAAACTTCTCCACATACTCTGCTGCCTGTGAAGTTGTCCCGAAAATCTTTTCAATAGAAATTGACAATTAAAATAGTGGAGAAGTTTCAAATATGTGATTAGAGTATCTCCTAATCTTTTTCATTGGCCAGATAATTTCGTGTGACATGTCACTAGTCAGTGGAGTGGTATATGGTCTCTGCCTTGTTTTCCACTGTGGGAAAGGAGCTGAGATGACACCAGATTTGTGTTTTTCAAATCCCATGCTTATATAAATATAAATGCAGGTAGAACATTTTATAGTTGAAAGGGATCAGCAATCAACAAATGATAGATCTGAGACCCAGAGAAGTGGAGATTTGCCTCAAATCATGAAGACAGATAGCATGGAGCTGAGATAAAAGGGAAGGCTTCCTGTTTCTAGGCCAGTGCTTTCAGAACACACCATTGAGGCCTCAGAATTTGTTTTAATTGTGGGAAGTAAATATAAAAGTATTACGCTGTGATTTTTCAAGACTCTGTGTACTTCCATAGGACATGTTTACCAAATGATTTTGGAACCTTAAGTTAACACCTGCTGCTTTTAAATAAATGAAAACATTTTTTTACGTGCCAAATAACAGTATGCAAGCTGTCAGTAGCTCCAGTAAAAAAAAAAAAAAAGCAGAAAGTGTTTTAAAAAGTCTTATTAGGGAAGTGCTGAGCTGAACCAGGGCCAGGCTATGCCTTTACTTTCTCCACTTGGATGTGACTAATTTCCATCGTCTGACCATTTTTCACATTCCCACATATGCCACACTCATTATACAGAAACACCAAGAAGATTAAATAGTGATTTAAACATTTTTAAAATTAAGGTTAGCATATTTAAAATGAAACAAGAACACCATTTGGTTAGAATTTCACGTTTCTTCAGCAAATTGTTTCAATAACAATGCTGGTGCCAGTGGGTTTTCAAAGTACTTAAAAGAGTGCAAATGCATACCCAAATTACATGGTAGCCCATGGTCACTTGCAGCTAAGTGGGTAAATGGCAAGGGTTTCTGCTTGTATTTCTCCTGCAATCACAAACTCATTATTTGACTGAACTTGAGTTTAAGCTTGCCTTGTCAGCTAGACTGAGACCAATCTGGCACATAAAAGTTGGTTAGCAAGGATAGTAGGTGAAACCACTGAACGCCACGGAAGAGTGGTTAGTCTAACATACTTTGTCTTTTCAATAAAGAGTAGTTCCCAGGTACTTGTTGGGAATGAGAGCTTGGCCTTCTCATCCTGAAAGTCAAGCTGCACATCTCTGCTGCTATCTGACTAAAACTTGTCATTTTTAGTGGCTTGCATACCCAGTAACTATGAATTCATACTTACTATTTAATATGATTCTGAGCGCAGTGCATGAGGACTGAAGTAATATATTACCAAGGATGTGACTTGCAAAGTCAGTGGTTGGGAAACCTTCAAATCTCCAAGTAATCTGCTCAAACGTTAATTAAATTAATTTTCCTCTGTTACCTTCTGATTATTTCTGTGGTGCAATACTTTTGTGGTGTTTAAATCTGGAAAAAGAATTTTGTTTAATGAGTAAGGTTTGGTAGGACCTTTTACTCTCAGTTTTGTCACCTTGGTGTTGTCACGTGGTCTAGTACAATGAGAATACACCCAGGTCTTGAAATTGGTACCTGTCTTATCTTGGCTGAAGAACAGTTCTTCCTGGTTAATATTTGTGATGTGTCGGGGTTAGCACACTTTTTCTACAAAGGGCTATATGCTAAATTTTTAGGCTTGCAGGCCATGTGGTCTCTGTCACAACTATTCAACTTTGCTGTCATAGCACAGAGGTAGCCACAGACAGGTAAATGGATGAACATGGCTGTTTCCAATACAACTTTATTTACAAAATCAAATGGTAGGCTGGATTTGGCCTGCAGGTTGTAGTAAGCCAAATTCTAGATTTACAGTAAACTCTCTGGAGTGAGAAAAACTCTTTAAAAAATCCTTAAGCTTTAAAAGTCTCTTCGTTAAACTCGTAGGAGGAGGATTCCATAGAATGAGTTTTGCAAAAACAGCTATTTGTAAATTTATTTCAATTCATGCAATATGTGAATATATATTAAGGCTAGTGGGAAGCAAAAGAAAAAATCTATTATTTTCTTCATTTAACAAGTTATAAGGGCTTCTAAGGCTAACTCTTGCAGAAATTACAAAATGCGAATAAATGTAACTGATCTGTCAATGCCAAAAGCTGGAAGTGACCAGTTTATATCATTGCAGACTGGAAGTCTACTAAACCAAATGAGTTATCCATCCCATTAATTTAAGAGTTGTCTAGTGTTGTGAGAATTTCTCTAGTTATTGATATTCTCATTTGCATCTTGGCCAACAGAAAGATAACTTGCCTTTAGAATTGATCTCTTAGATTTTTTTTTGGGAAAAAAAACAACTAATGATAATCCCTATTTTGGAGACATACTCTTTGCCATCTGAATTTACTGTTAAGAATTTATACTATTACTGGTAAATAAATAAGCATTGGTCAACTAAGTTGCTTGAGGAAAACCAAGCAGTCTGCAAAAAACAAAAACAAAAACAATAAACAAACTAGAGTCAAATACAGGAAAAGTTTGACATTCCGCATGTTATTTTAGTGAATGTTACGTGTGATTTTTAGTCTCTGCTTAGGGAACAGAAGCTATGAGAGTATTGTTTCTACATTTATATATTAGTGTTTTTATAACTTAAATGATAAGTAAACTGATCAGGGTTAGCGAGGTGTTAGGCTTAAGAATGGAGTTGTTGGGTATGATGAAAAGAACAGGACAATATGCTTGACAGCTTAAATAAGGTTATTATAGGTTCTGGGATGAGAGATAAATTTTTTTAATTTATTTTTTCTTAAATGTTTTTATTAAAAATATAGCTAACATACATTTTACATTAGTTTCAGGTGTACACTATAGTTAGTCCACATTTATATACATAAAGAAGTGCTCAGCATGATAAGTGACCAACCATCTGATACCATATCATGATATAATAATATTACTGACTATATTCACTATGCTGTACATTACATACCAAAGACTTATTTGTTTTATACCTGGGAATTTGAATGAGAGAGAAATTAATAAAAATGTTTGTTAAAAATTGATGATGAGCAGGCATCTAAAACTTGATTTAATCATTCACTGATTGTAGAAACAGCAAAGTGTGATGGCCAGTGTACAAGATGGTCTCAATGTTTCTCCCTTCTGGTATTCATTCCCTTTGTTTAGTTCCCTCCCTCAGTGAATGAATACTGACCTGTGTAACCAATGGAAAGTGTCAGAAATGATGATATGTGACTTTGGAGGCTAGATCATAAGAGGCATTTCTACCATCTGATTTGCTCTCTCTTAGATTACTCGTCTATTTTTACGGTATATATTTAAGGCATATAACATGATGATTTGATATACATATACATAGTGAAATTGATACTACAGTCAAACTAATTAACATAATCATCTCACATAGTTGCTTTTTTTTTTTTTTTGGTGCTGAGAGCACCTGAAATCTACTCACTTAGCATATTTCCAGTATTCAGTAGAGTATTGTTAACTATAGTCATCATGCTATATATTGGATCTCTACTCTTATTCATCTTAAGTAACGGAAACTTTGTACTCTTTGACCGACATCTCCCCATCTCCCCATTATTCCCACCAGCATTGAACTCTCTGCTTCTATGAGTTGTTTTTTTTTAGATTCCACATGTAAGTGGAGATCATTCAATATTTGTCTTTCTCTGTTTGGCTTATTTTACTTAGGATCATGTCCTTCAGGTTTATCCACACTATTGCAAATGGCAGGTTTTCCTTCTTTCTCGTGGCTGAATAATATTCCACATGTCTCTATCTCTATATCTGCCTACACACACACACACACACACACACACACACACACACACACACACAGAATATGTATATCTATATGGATATTAGTCTTATTACTTTCCATGTTTCATTTTAGATAGTTTCTACTACAATGTCTTAATAATCATTAATCTTTTAAGCAGTGTTTAATCTATTGCTAATCTCATCCAATTTATTTTTCTTCCCATGCATTTTTTTTTTCATTTCTTGAAGTTTGATCTAGGTCTTTTAACAGGCTTCTGTGTCTCTTAGTATGCTCAGACTTTTCTTTATCTTCTTGAACATATGGAATATATTTATAATAGCTGTTTCAGCATCCTTTTCTACATTCTGTCATCTGCATAATTTTTGTGTCTCTTTCTATAGTTTATATATTCATTGCATATTGTATTTTCCTGCTTCTTTGAATATCTATTATTTTGTAATTGGATGCTAAACTAGCTGTTGCAAATTTTATTCTTTTGGGTGCTAGAGTTTTTATTTTGTATTTCTTTAAGTATTTTTTGACTTTGTTCTAGGGTGAAATTTAATACCTTGGAAATGGTTTGATTCTTTCCAGCTTGCTTATAAGTGTTGTTAGATGGTCCCGAACAGCCTCTAATCTTGGGTTATTTTGATATCATTAGTGTGGCATAATATCTTTCTGAAGACTCTACTTGATGCATCATATGGTAGAAAGTCTATTCACTCTGGCTACTTAGAACATAACCAGAACTATTCCTGGTCTGTTTTAAGTTCTTGGGATTTCTGTTCCTGTCAAGTGGTTCTTTCCCCAGACTTAGGGTTTTCTTGTGGCAGGCACTGATCAGTAATCAGCTGAATACTCAAGGAGGACCCTAAGCACATCTTTGCACCTCTCTCTGTGTCACTCTCTCCTCTTCAGTTCTTGCATCCTTGGCCTTCCTGAACTCCTAACTGTGTCCTCACCTCAAGGAAACCACTGGGCTCTATTTGGATTCCCTGTCCCTGCTCTGAAGCTTAAAAACTCTCTCCAGGCAGTAAGCTAAGGCATTTTTAGGCCTCATCTTGTTTCTTTCTTTTTTTTCCAACACTGCCTGTTGTCCAATGTTGGAAAAGTGTTGTTTCAGATATTTCGTCTAGTTTTTTAGTTATTTTATGTGGAAGGAAGCAAATCTAGTTCCCATTACTCCTTAATGTGGAAATTCGGGGGGCAGAGGCTTTGATGGGTTGTGGGAGGAGATTTTCCTGTGATATGATTTATATCTAGGACATGAGGTAAGATTGTACTAGAATGTAATTTCCTTTACAAGGATAATCAATTTTAATATGTTTTTCAAATATATTGCCTCTTGAGTCTAATATCTTATGTGAATCGTTAGGAAGATTATAATTGGGAATCATTTGCCTCATTAAGTAACTCTAATTTTCTTTTTTAGCATTTCCTTATAGTATTTCTTATTAATTGAAGAATTGGAGATAATGTTATTATTTTTTTCTCCTTCATATTTTTAAATCCTGTATTTAAAAAATTCCGCAAGTTAAAAATGTCTCCGTTAATTGTACTTTTATTATTAGTAACTTTTTCTTTTGGTGCTAGTCATATTCTCTATATTCTAAGCCACTAAAACTATTAATCTATACTTTAAGTTGACAGGATATAGCTATATTCTCTAAACAAGAAGCCTGGATCAATTGTGTGTAACCATATATAATTCTAAAGTTCTCCAGGAAATACTAGCTTTGGGGCAGAAGTGAAATCGCATTTATTTTTATTCCTTAATTTTGATGATTCTCAACAATATCCTTCATGTTCAAGAAGTGTCTCAAAGCATTTCTCAACTATTTCTGGGAATCCCCAAAGGCATATCTCATATATGTCTATAAACCAGTCTTATGCCAACGAATAACCTGCAGTTCATCATGTAGCATCCACCATTTTTGACATCCACTGTTCGTAAAGTTATTCCATAAAGCCACTGTGCTGACATGGCTGATGGCGCTCATGGTAAAAATATCACAGTCCTTGCCAAGGGCATCATCTCCTGATTCTTCGAGTAATGCATGCTGTTGGTTTCTGTGCAGAGGCAGGGAGAATGTGCTAGGAGTTTCTCTCAAAGTCTCTCTTAAAATAGGTCAATTTCAGGCATTCATTCTTCACACAGACTCTCATGAAGTATCTTATGAAAATAGTTCCATCAGTTTCTAGCCTTTACTCCATGTGATTCAAACTGGTCTAAGGGAGCCTGATGGTTAACAGATATAATAAATTTTCTTAATGATTCTTTTCCTTTCTAACTAGGGAACCTTGACCTAACCAAACTACTACCTCCTTCTGTAGTTACAAAATAATCCCTTCTATGTGTATAAAGTATACAAATTGTGTACTGAAAGAGGAATGGTGCTGTTCTCACCAAGTCAAATTGCCCAAGTGCTTTTAGAAAATTGATACCAGATAGTCTTTGAACAAATACATTATAAAATTTCCAGTCTCAATAACCCAAGGCTAATTAACTCTTTTTGAAAAATCAATATGTATCAATAAATGGATCATTTTCTACATCTAGATTATGTAGTTTGCTTATTTTCCTGATTAAATAATGACCTATTGTTCTAAGTGCCTTACATATATTAACCTACTTAATCCTCACAACACCCTTATGCATTAGACACATTTGTGTTTCCATCTCACGACTTGCCTGATTTCCATAGCCAGGAAATAGAGCCTGGATCAGAACCGTGTTAGTCTTGCTATTATATTTGCTACTCTAAAGAGGAAGGTTTTATTTGAGTATATTTTGACCCCACTTTAAACACTTATAGATAAATTTTTTTATGTACATTTACTTTCTGATTGACCTTTAAAAAAATTACACTTCTCAAAATTCTCAGATTGTGGACGGAGCTATGAAAGCTAAACATCTGGATGAAGATCGAAGATTCAGTAAAACAACTGGATATTTCTAAGTTACGCTGATTACACAAGTGATGACATTATTTTTCTTTCAGTTTTATACCTTTCACACATTGTCCTATATATACAAATATATACATACTTACATTTCCTGATGATGCAGAATATTTGGATATTATTTATTATAATTGAGGAGTATAAAAATAATATTCTTGTATGGGAGTATAATGTATTGGTATGTTTTTACTCTTCAAAGTGTACATACATCTGCTTAAATTTAGTTAATTTCAGGGTGCCGAACTCTGGAGTAGAATGATGAAGCAGAAAACTGTTTTTTTTTTTTTTTGATACATTACTAATCCTATTTCAACTCATCACCTTGTTTAAAACAATTGATTCACCTAATACATTCTAATGTCTACATATGAGAACTAAAAGAGTGGAGCAAAAAGGGATGTGTGAGCATTTAGCACTTTATTGAGATATGAGTAGTACTGATGCCCTGGTGTCAGGGTCAGTTGTGAAAAGATGATTTCTGGTACTATTCTATACATTTATCTGGGAAACATACTCTTAGCCCCCAGAATGTTGCCTGCAAGTGTCATATGATATCCTCAGTCTACATACTTCTCTAAATCTAATAGCTAGTTGTTCCCTTATGTTAATACACTGGCATGCAGTTAGTATGTCAAGTCATGGAAGCAATGGGAGAGGGTTTTGGTGAGGGAGAGGTGAACTATTCAGATTTGAGTGAATAGGGTATATGGGTACCAGTCTGTAGCTTAGAGACACTCAGTGCCTGGGGTGGTATGATGATCAGAAGATGGGATGTTGATGAAGGACAAAAAAGAGAATCATGGATATGCTTGTTTCAATATTTTACTACTTAAACTCTGTTCTCAGCTGGATTCCAGGGGGTTTGTGCTAAAATCCACAGTTTTAATATCCTTTAGATTTTTCCACATATTTTAAACCCAGACAATGTTTCTCTTGCCCCTGATTTTCTCTGATCATCATTTACTTTTTTGCTACTCTCTTGAATTCTTTGTTGATTTAGACTGAGATTAATTTTTTTCAGTGTCCCAATAGGAACCTGATGTACCGTCATCTTGAATTATCATTTATACTAAAATTTCTTTTCAAGTTAGTTCATTAAATGGCTATCAAGTGTTAACCATTAAGTTATTTTACACCTTTAAAAATTTGAGTATTGTATAAATAAACTCTACTGAAGCAGCTGAGAAATGACCTCTGCAGAGTACTTTGCAATTGATGATGTCCAACACTAGAATGATCTTTGTGTCAGAGTATAGTCTGAGGAAGTTGCTTTGTCCTGTCCTGTGCATGGAAGAGGGTCATACACAATGTATGACCAGGTTAAATGCCACTTCCTGCAGTGGGACTTTCAGAAGAGTCAGCCTTCCTGCTGACCTTAACTGTGCTAATTCTTTGTATAGGCTTAATTGTAATTTTGTCTATAATTTATTGAGTATATTTAGACATAGCACTGAATACATATATTCTAGTCCTTTTTCTCTGTGGCACTTTTATTCTTAAGCAGTTTGGCATATTCTGGGTAAGGGACATGTTGCTGTGTGTTTATAATCTTTTATGATTATACAAAAATTAAGTAAGTGATTTCTACGCTGAACTGAATGAACACTTGTCCTTCAATTCATGAGGACTTTTGTCCTTGTATTATAATGTAGTACAATCAATATCAACCATAGTATATCCATATCTATATGTGTAATGAATAGATGTATACCACGTGTGACAAACATGGAGATATGCCCTCCAGGTCCCCCTTCAAGAAAGGAGATTGGCTCACTGAGAGTCTCCTGTTGTTAACCCCTTCAGGACTACCCTAGTTTTTGAGCCAAGGCCATACTATTTTTGAGGTGAGTTAGTCAATGACTGAACAAGACAGTGGAACAAGAGCCTAGTCATTTGCACCCAAATATGATTCTTTTAACAGATGACCTTTGTCCCTGCACTCCCCCTTGGGAGTGCAGCAACAGAGACTTTGATCTACATTGCTGTCTCATGGCATCCGCCCTTCCACCCTACTTCTTCTCTTTTGCTTTCACGGATGTTACTCTACAACAAACTTGCTGTACTCCTAACTCTGTCTGCTTCCTAAAGTCCGAACCCAACTGCCATCATAGAGCTGTAAAGTTCACCTTAAGCTTTTGTTTTTCATTCTCTTCTCCAATTTCTCACGAGAAATGCAGGAATTAAAGAGAAAATGTAGTATAATTCCATCTTCTTTGGAAAACTGCTATTATTGCTCATTCTTTCCGGGCCTTCTGTTTGTATGAAGGTAGTGAAACCAGTTTCTATAAATGCGCCTATCGTTTCTTGGGCTAAATTTCAGTGCTGCAAAATAAGGGTGGGAATTTGCAGACCATTAAACTCAAATTTAAGCACTGTCTTGTCCTTTTCATTAACAAAGAAAAATCCAGGCTACATTTCCACCTTGATAAAATAGACTGCTGCCTTCTAATTGGCCATTTTAATAAAAGAAAGTGACTTGTAATCATATAAGCTTCAGCTATTAAAAAATGTTGCTTCAATAACCGTTATACATGTTTGCTCTAATGAACTCTCCTAGATCTCTATGTGCTAGGAGATTCATTTGGGTCATTGGAAGTTAATTCCATGAATCTTTAAATATGCAAAATGATGTTAGTACGCTATCCTATGGCTTTTAAACTTCAAACTAGGGCTGAAATGGGTTTTATTAGGTCAATTGGCTCAAATATGAGGTTTTTAAATTACCAAGTACATGCAGTATAGCGGGGAAAAAAAGATGAAATACTGCTTTTGTAGAATAAGACAAAGCTATTTATAGTTTCAGTTGGCTAACTGTTGAGAAATTAAAGAATGTAACAGCAAAAGACCCAGGAAATGCTTCTATTCCTGGGATATTTTTAGTCTCTAGTTTTCTAAAACCATTATGGAATTTCCACCACAACAATTTCAAAAAGCTGAACCTGAAGTCAACATATCTACATTTATATCACAGTCCTGCTACTCATCTGTTATCACAAATCCCTCATTTAATTTTCCGTGGATTTGTTTGTTGTTTTTTTTCTGTATAAAACACTTCTTCAGAAGGTTTTTGTGATTACCAAATGAGAAGATGTGCGTGAAAACACTTTGTAAGCTTAACAAGGTTTACATTGGTATCAAATATTATTGTTTTTCTATGTTATTAAATCTAGAAAATAGAACTGATTTATGTTGAGAACAGTTATTAGATATTTAGCAAGGAAAATGACACAAACATATTATTATCAAGACATCATCATTACTTCAACCACAATCAGCTTGGACAGCTTGGAAGGGAGTAGAATGACTGTGATTTACATCTATTAATTTCTGTATATTTGAGCTTTGTCTGTTATGGAGTATGCAATCAGACACTAGTTTTTGTACCATATTTATTTGCTAAGTGACTATATATCTCTGAATTTGAAATATATATATGTATTTGCATGTATTTGTTAAGAACGTTCTGATTTTTATATAATGTGTTCTTGTTCACATATTCACATATATGCGAATTCTAGTCTTCTCTTTTTCCTTTTTCTTCTTATATTTGGTTAAGAAATACTATTTGTACTGAGTCATGTATGGCCATATATGAAAAATTATGCAGTGAGAAGACCCTCCCATGACCTAACTTGAACCAACATTGTTCTCTTTCAGCAAAGCTGCCTTTCCCAGTAACTATCCTTCTGCATCCTGGAGCTCACTGATTTGTCTTACTATTGCGTTCTTCTGCAGAGGAAGTCTGATTTTGTTAAGAAAAAGAGTGACAGGATGTTTTCTGAGATGTACCTTTGCCAACAGGAAAGAAACATATAATGTATGGGGTCTTATATTAAAAAATCATCAGAAATGCTGCATAGGTCACTACATCAAAACACATTTCTTTTCAAAACAACATACAATTTTTAAATATTGATTGTGCAAAAAATTTTAAATTGTTAATATTCTATCGTAGCTACTCAACAAAAGGAAACAAGATAGTCATTATCCCCTCATTAATACATTTAATTTTCTCTGGGTTTTAAAAAACAAATCAATATGCTCCATTAAAATTTCAAACATTACACAAGATTTGCATAAAATGGGAAATAAACATCTCTTTCCTCTCTCCAAAATTCCCATTAACTCTTCTCAGAAGTAATTACTCTTAACAGTTTGTTGTGAATTCTTTCAGAGAGAGAGTGTGTGTGTGTGTGTGTGTGTGTGTTTATCAGTCTGTTCAGGCCGCTATAACAAAATAAAATACCAGAGACTAAATGCATTAAACAACAGACATAGAAGACATTTATTTCTCACAGTTCTGGAAGGTAGAAAGTATAAGATCAAGGTGTCAGCCATTTTGGTTCCAGGTGAAGGCTTTTTTTCTGGCTTATAGATGACTGCCTTCTCGCGAGTCCTAAAATGGTGAAGAGAGGGATCTCTCTCTCCCTTTTCTGATAAAGCCACGATTCCCATTATGAGGCCCCACCCTCATGACCTCATCTTACCCTAACTACCTTCCAAAGGTCCCATCTCCAAATATCATCCCATTAAGACTGAGGACTTCAACATACGAATTTTGGGGTGACACAATTCACTTTATAGTGTGTGTATTTATACACACATATGTATGTAAATATATACGTATATATAGTATATAATACGCACACACGTGAGGTATGATCAGAAAATATGGTGAATGTTTAAATTAAAAAAAAATTTATTACAGTAAAAGACGCATTGCCATTGATCTCCCTCAGACTATTCCCCTTTGCTTTGAACACACTTATCCCATTGTCTTGCCTCTTTTTAAAGCAGTTCTGGAAGTCCTCTTTCGTGAGTGTCTTTAGTTGCACAGTCGTGGCTGCCTCGATGTTCCAAATCGATTCAAAACTTTTTTCTTGCATGGTCATTTTGACTTTGAGGAAGAGCCAGAAGTCGCAAGGTGCCAGATCTGGTGAATAAAGTGGATGAGGACACACTGTAATATTTTTATTTGACAGAAATTGCCATACCAGAAGTGATATGTGACACAGAGCATTGTCATAATGGAGGATGAAGTAAAGACACTCACGAAAGAGGATTTCCAGAACTGCTTCAGAGTGTGGCAAGAATGATGGGACGTGTTTGCGTTTGAAGTGAGGGGGAGTATTTTGAGGGGGATTAATGGCAATGTGTCTTGCACTGTAATAATTTTTTTAATCTAAACATTTACCATATCTCTTGATCACACCATATGTGTGTGTGTGTGTGTGTGCATGTGTGTTTGTATATATGTATATATAAAACAATTATATCATATTTTTTAACAGACTGTTTTTTTTCCTTTTTTTACAAATTAGTTTCAGGTGTACAAAACAATGTAATAGTTAAACATTTGTACCTCGCACAAAGTGATAACCCCCGTCCCCTATTCTACTACCCCTCTGACATTGTATATAGCTGTTACAGTTCCACTGACTCTATTCTTTATGCTGTACTCCACATCCTGTGCCTATATATATATATATGTATATATATAAAAGTCTATTAGATACCCTATAAAATCTTTACATTATTGATTGTATGTATACATATAATTTATATATATATATACATATATATGTGTATATATATACATATATGTATAAATTAAATTATAGTTGACATTATTGTTCAGCTTCAGCTTCAGGTGTACACTTCAGTGGTCAGGCACCTACACTGTCCATGAAGTGGTCTCCCTAATAAGAAAAGTGTCTATCAGATACCCTATAAAATCTCCACATTGTTGATTATGTTCCCCAAACTTAACAGACTATTTTTTAGAGCACTTTTAGGTTCACAGAAAATTGAGTGGGAGGTATAGAAATTTCCCATATGTTCCCTGTCCCCATCCATGCATTGTATCCCCCATTATCAACATCCCTACCAGAGCGGCATATTTATTACAATTAAGGAACTTACATTAACACATCATTATCACCCAGAGTCCATACTTTAAATGTGATTCACTCTTGGTCTTGTACATTCTATGAGTTTAGATAAATTTTTAATGATATGTATCCACTATTGTAGTATCATATGAAATAGTTCAATAATCCTGAAAGCTCTTTGTTCTCCATTCATCCCTCCTCTTCCCTGATACCTGGCAACCACTGAACTTTTTATTGTCTCCATAGTTTTGCCTTTTCCAGATGTCGTATAGTTGGAATCATAGAGTATGTAGTCTTTTCAGATTGACTTCTTTCACTTAATGTGTATTTAGATTCCCTCCATGTCTCTTCATGTTTTGATAGCTCATTTCTTTTTAGTGCTGAGTAATATTCCATTGTCTGGATGTACCACAGTTTACTCATTCACCTACTAAAGAAATCTTCGTTGCTTCCAAGTTTTGGCAATTATTATAAAGTTGCTACAAAAATCCATGTGCAGGTTTTGGTGTTAACATAAAATTTTAATTCCTATGGGTAAATACAAAAGAGTGAAATTGCTGGATTGTATAGTAAGAGTGTTTAGTTTTGTAAGAAAGCACCAAACTGCCTTCAGAAGTGGTTGTACTATTTTACGTTTTCACCAGTAATGAGAGAGAGTTCCTGTTGCTCCACATTTTCTCCAGCTTTTGATGGTGTTAGTGTTCTGGATTTTTAGCTATTCTAATAGTTGTATAGTGGTATCTCATTGTTTTAACATGAATTTCCTGATGACATTTGATATGGGGCATCTTTTCTTATGCTTCTTTACCATCTCTATATCTTCTTTGTTGCAATGTCTGTTCAGGTATTTTGCCCACTTTTAAATTAGGTTATTTGTATGTTTTTTGTAGAGTTTTAAAGAGTTTTTAAATATATATTTTGGATAACAATTCTTTATCAAATATGTTTTTTTGCAATTTTTTCTCCCAGTGTGTTGCTTATCTTGTCATTCTCTTAATAGTGTCTTTCACAGAACAGAAAATTTTAATTGTAATGAAATCCAGCTTATCAATTTCTTCTTTCATCGGTCATGCCTTTGGTGTTGTATCTCGAAAGTCATTGACATACAAAGGTCATTTTGATTTTTCTCTTTTGTTATCTTCTAGGAATTTTTTTACTTCGCATTTAGGTGTGTGATCCATTTTGAGTTCATTTCTGTTAAAGGTATAAGGTATGTGTCCAGATTCATTTTTTTTTTTTTGCATGTATTTGTCCAGTTACAGAACTATTTGTTGAAAACACTATCTTTTATCCATTGTATTGCTTTTGCTTTTGTCAAAGATCAGTTAACTATATTTATATGCTTTTATTTCTGGGATCTGGATTCTGTTCCATTATATTATTTCATCAACACTATACTCTGTAGGTTACCGTAGTTTTACAGTAAGTCAGACGTCAAGTAGTGTCAGTTCTCCAACTTTGTGCTTCTCTTTCAATATTGTGTTTGCTATTCTGAGTCTTTTGCCTCTTTATGTAAATTTTAGAAGCAGTTTGTTGATATCCACCAAAAGAAACCCTGCTGGGTTTTGATTGGGATTGCGCTGCATCTGTAGATCAAGTTGGGAGGAACTGACATCTTGACAATTTGAGTCTTCCTATCAATAAGCATGGGACATCTCTCCATTAATTTGTGTTTTTTTTTTTAATTTCTTTCATCAGATTTTTGTAATTTTCTCCATGTAGATACTGTTTATATTTTGTTATATTTATACCTAAGAATTTCATTTTTGGGGGTGCATTTGACTAATTTTGACTTGAGTCATTTTTATTGCATAAATAATGCAATAACATTAAGAGAAATTAAAAAAACTAAAATTACTGAAATAATGTTATCCATATAGTTTTGTTTATTAATAATCTTTTTTTGGTTATTTTCCATATGAATACCTACTTTGCAGTTATAGTTGTATTATGCACACTCTTTTAAGTCCTATGCTTAAAAATTGACATTGATGTAAATTTTCCTTGTGATTTTTGTGGTCCTAACTGTCAAAAATTGCCTATATATATATATATATATATATATATATATATATATATATATATATACACACACACACACACACATATATGTATATAATTATTCATTATTTTATAAAGTTTTTTTTTCTTATGACTTGGAAGTTGGTTTTAAAATCCACAACTTACTAGGAAAAGTAGTATGAAGATACTCATTTATGCCTACAAGTGTTCTGTTACTTTCTAGCTATGTGACATTGAGTAAGTTCAGAGCTTAAGCATGCCTCATTTTCTTCTCATTTGTAAAGTGGGTCCAAATAATACATCTGTCTTTTTCCTAGAATATAATGAGGGCTAATAACTCATAAAGCACTTTGAGCCCTTAGACCATTATCCAGCATGTAGTATATGCTCAATAAATAACATATTTATTGATTTCAAAAATATTATTAACACATGCTTATTTAAAATGTTTAGCATATTTTAAATGTTAGATACATGGTTAAATCAACATCAGATGATTTGAGGTCCACAAACTAACCTATCACCTAAAAGATGGTACAATAATTCTAACAAAAAGAATAAAAGTAAGTGATATTAAAGCTGTTTTTCTTTTCTGTTAACACTATAGTAAAAGATGAATAGACCAGTCATGGATGAGTCAACTTTCCCATTAATCAGAACCTTCCATTGACTCAAGTTGATTGCTGACAGCTATTTTCTGAATATTTACAGAAGGCAGTGAATGGATGACCTACAGAAAATGTCATTGTGAGAAGATACCATGTAAAAATGCAATAGACCATTAAGAGTTTCCTGTACTTAGCAAAAAATATAACACTCCCAGGGCTGTATCCTTGCTGGTGAGGAAATAGTAAGTCTCTACGCCTAAAATGCTGACATTCCAGAGAGATGGATGTCTTCTTTCAAAGTTCCCCTTTGAAGAACAGCATTAGCTGATGCTCAGGGTATGGTTGACTTTGGTACACAGAGCAACAAGTGTGATCTCAATGCTAAATCCATGAATGTGATTTATGATCTGATTATAAAAGGCAAAAAGCAGAAAAGTGTTAATAGAATTCACAATAGAAACCTTACAAGAAATATACATATGTATGTACTGTCAACCTAAAAATCTAGGCAGCAATAATGAACAAAAAGTGTTTATTTGACATTAAAAGAATTGCAGTTTGGAGAGTACAGATTCAGGCAGAAGCCTAAATAGTACCCCCGACACACCCCACCCTCAGGGTTTTTATGAGGAAAAGGGGAGGGAGATGAGGTAGGTTGTATCACAGGAAAGTTTGTTGGTGCTCGATGAGGTAAGGTTAGATGTGTACTTCGTAGACTGGCTTGAGATTTAATGGTGTATATGAGTTTAATATGATTTCATATCCACTTGTTTATGACTTAAGTGAAGTTGTTTGAATCTACTTGTTTATGACAAAGAAAAAAACAGTTTTTAGAAGTAAAGGTTTAGATATAAGAATGAAGTAAGTTCTGTCAGGACTTGATCACCCCATCTGTTGTCATTAATAAGCAGTTAGCCCGGCTCCTGGGGGCTTATAGATACAAATATGTGGAGAAGCAGCTACGGCAAGGGGACAATTAGACTATAAGTACTGAGAGTTTGTGAGGACTGTTTGAGAGTTTTGATTTGGGCGAAGCACACTTTGCTGACCTAAACAGCTCTGTGAAACTCTTGAGACATTTGCTCCTGCCGTGGCCAAGGCAATTCTTTGGTTGGCAATGGTGCTAAACTACATCAGGTTCCCTGAAGTAATAACCCTCAGAGCAGACTAACCTTCCCACCAACACTAGCACCTCTGTTCTCTAATAACATGCTCTAGCAACCGTGACTCTCGTTTTTGTACTAGCAGCTGAAAGTGAGCTCCCAGTTGGTTAAGCCAGCTCTCCTGAGAAACCAAGCTGGTATAAAAGGCGCACTTTGTCGAAAGTCTAAATTTAGACTTTATTCCTTTCACCTCCACTTGCCGGGAACAGTAGTGTGATTAATCTGTCATTTGTTTGGAGTATGTTATTTCTTTATTTGGTTTATTAAAAGATGTTATCCTATAAGCTATTGGCTTGTGAAATTCTTAAAAATCCCGTAGCGAACCTGTGCCAAGTAAATTACAGCAAAGACAGAATTAGTCTCTGAGCATAACTTTGCCACCTCCCCCAAAGCAAAAACAAAACATTCATTCATCAGGCAAAAGGCTAGATTTGTACTTCATTGACTGGTTAGCAATTTGGTTATTTGTTAAAGTCCAATTTCCTCAGTCCTTACAAACAGGATTTTTTCATTACTGATTTCTTTGAATGTTGGTGGTTTGGTTCAGTTTCGGAAGATAAAGAAAACAGGACACATGGGACAGTGGCTCTCAAATGGCAACTTTGTCTCTATTTTAATATGGCTCCACTCATGTCATCTTTCACAGCACACACAGATGAATTTTGATCATTACTTTGCCAGAAAGAGGTACGAGAATAGCCTTCCGTGTGACTTGTCTTGATCTGGAAATGACTGAAAATGATGAAAATATATATTTTAAAGTAAATCATGGCCTTATCCCTCTTCTTGATATTTCTAATGATCCTGAAAATTTCCCTTAATGTTTTATTTTTTGGTTGAGAAGAAAGTCTGAGTAGGTTGGATCTATGCATAATCATTTTATGGTTGAGCAAAATTTTATGTTCCTCTACAACAATCAAAAAGAAACTGGGATTTCCTCCAGGAGCTATTTGCTGCATTAATTTTAAGGCCACCTTCAACTGCACAGGTCATGGTTACTTAAGAAGAATTCTGATACCATAAGCACAGATAAAATTTCTATTGGCTATGTAGGCATTTGATTCTTTCCCCAAAATCACAGGGAATGTTTCCTGAAATTCTAGGGACAGATGCAAAATTGAACTTATTCAGAGATGGGTGCTCTTGCTCAACAATAGTTTCTATAAAAAATATTTGAGTGTGTTGTTGATCAGAAATTGTTTCCTGCTGGAGTTAAAATAATAAAATAGGATTTCAATAATATAATTGGTGACGTAGAGAAAATCAGAAGTTGAAATTTGGGTTACCACCAAAATATTTAATAGTCTAAGAACTTTAGTCTTGTATCCACTTGGGGGAAAAAGATAAGAAAAAATTTCTTTCTATGAGATTTTCAGTTCATAGAATCTTAGGCTTTAATGGAGCCTGGGCATCAACAGGCCCCAACCCCACCCATTAAAAGACCACTTTCCATCTCTCCCACGGTGTTTTTGTCACATGGTCATCCAATCTCTGCTTTAATGTCCCAGCAATTCCACTCTTGGACAAATCTAGTTGCTGGAACCACTTATATGGGTATGACACTCCTCCAGATATGCTTACTAACTGTTTCTGGGTTTGTCTCTGAATAGGAGGGAAGATTTGTTCCTTTTGTTTACTGATGACCTTTAATATAATAAAATAATACAGTTGCTTTAGGAAAACTATTGTTTTCCCCAGTCTTTTCTTGCTCAGGCTCAGCACAGTTATTTGCCCAGGCTTTGGAAAAGCCCAGCTGAAGTAAAATTCCTTCTTGCCTCTTCCAAGTTGTGTGACTTTATTGAACCCCTTTCTAACCTGCAGAATAGATGTAAAGCAACTGACTTTATACAGGTTCTCTGAGGATTAAATAGCAATACAGGCTTTCAAGAGATGTTAGCTGCTATTTTTTATTCTCTTCAACTATTCCTTCTGTAACTTAATTCCTTAGGAGCTAGAACACTGGAATAGATCCAAATAAGTTTTATTTGAATCAGTTTCTTTAATAAAGGTAAGTGTTAATCTGTAAATTTCTGGGAGTGAGCATTGAGAGAGAGAAAGAGAGAGAGAGGTTTATGTGGTACAGTTACATTTCTATGGCATCTCAGGCTCTGGCATTTCACCTCCGTTAAAGTCTTACTTTCCATTACGTAGGTTATGGTACTTTCTTTATATCTTCAGGAGTCTATCTAGTCATGAAATTCAGCCCCCTTTTGATTACATACACGCATACATACACACATATACACACTCTAAGTCTCTGAATATGTAGCAACTTTAATAAAGATTTGGGAAATTTAAAAGAGCTTTACTTCACAGCATGTGAAAACTTAAAATCGAATATCTGGCATTTTTGTTCTAAAACATTTTCTCTGCATTCAGCTATGTGTCTCTGCCACTTCTCTTTCTGGTCTCCTTTCTTTCTCTCTGGAGCCACCAAAATACTTTGAGGGGAGTTTCCCTCATTGAAATGATCAAATTCAGTTAGTGAGAATTTAAGAGTACTAGTGACAGGTATTACAAAAATGATTTGGCTCTAATTAATAAATTTCTTTTTGGTATCTTATCCCTTCATAACATTCAATAACAAAATCATGTAATCCTACAGAGAGCTTTTTGCATTGCCAATTTGAGGAGGCAATGTAGCTATTTTTAGAAGATCTTTAAGCAAGAACAATTTTTATTGCTTTGAAATCACTTGCAGATGTTATTCAATATCTTTTTAGTTGCCAAAAGACCACAACTAAGATATGGCATTCGTTACAGCCATCTGTTTAATGCTTTGTTGAACAACTTGATTCTTCTAGATTTTTTCAGGATTATTTTTGTGTTCAAACATCTGCAAAGGTTGTGTTTAAAATTATTGTCTTTATAAGTACCTAAGCATAGAGGTGAGCAGGTTTTGTCACCCCAAAATATGTTTCTTTGTCAAAAGGATTATTCTGAGCCAAAGGCAATAAAAACTGAGCAGCTTCAAGAAAAGTTCTTTACTTCCCTGTCACCTACCTTAATTTACATTGGAAAGGGGGTCCCAGGAAGAAAATTATTACAGAGATACTTTATTTTATTTTATTTATTTATTGATTTTTATTGGGGAATATTGGGGAACAGTGTGCTTCTCCAGGGCCCATCAGCTCCAAGTCATTGGCCTTCAAACTAGTTGTGGAGGGCGCAGCTCACTGGCCCATGTGGGAACTGAACCGGCAACTCTGTTGTTCAGAGCTCATGCTCTAACCAACTGAGCCATCCAGTCACCCCAGAGATCCTGTTTTTACCTAAGAAACATATCTGCATCACAGGACAAACTTTGTTTTCTGAGCATTTCCTCTCCCGTTCTGTGAATGGCTTTCCTCCCCTATGTATCCCCAGACCCCTACCGCTTTCCTTAGCTCTGAATGTTGTATAAACCTCAATACTCTGGCTGCCTTTTGAGTCTCATGTCTTTGGAGGTCCCATAAATATGAAATTAAATGTTTTTTCTTCTTTTAATCTGTCTTATTTCAATTTGATTATTAGAACAGCCAAAGAACCTAGAAGGGTAGAAGGAAAATTATTTTTCCTCTCCAGCATTTTTTTTTTTTTTGGCGGGGGGGTGCAACTACAAAATGGGAATTTATAGTTTTCAAAACAGAAGATACACAAGCTTAAATAAGCAGGTAAACAATGAAATCATTCCTCATTGATGTTTAAATTAAAATTTGGGTTATCCTATGTTTTCCATATAGAAATTGTTTTCTTTCCATGTTGAGCAGGACTATGGCAGCTGTCACATGATTATCTCTACTACTTTATTTACTTTAAGACATTTTTTCACACTTCAATGTCTCTGAAACTGGGATGCATTTTTGCAGTCTGTAGAGTCTGGTACCTGCTGTCAGCCATGCATCAGAGAGTGGCTGTCATTGTCTGTTTGTACATGAATTTAATCAGGGCTGTACATATTGCCATCCCTGCACTGGAGTTACGTGCATTGCTGATGCTACACATTTTTAGTTTAACTGAGATTTAAAATACCTAAAATATATTACTCTATGATTTGGCATTTTAAAGAAAAAGCTGTGGAGAAAAGCAAAGGGAACAGGACAGGGAGGCCTAATTTTGATATTAATTAATGATGATTCATCATTGCAGTAATCATCACAATTGTGTTATTTTTCTTTGAAAACAAATCCAAGTGCTTTGTGGAAGCTAACAAGTGTAGAGACTCACGAGATGAACTAGTATTACATTTGTTACCAAACTATTTTCAGAATGATTGCGTCTTTCACTGTGATACAATTGAAGGCAAGAGGAATTGTTTAAATCTTCAGATTTGATTTTTTAAAATTTCAAAGCAAAGAGAGACTGGTGTGATGAAAAAGGTATTTCGAAAAGCATAGAGTGAAAAAAAATTCTAAGTGATAAGAACATTGCATCATAGTGTAATTAATAGTATGTATTTTAATAAATGGTACATAAAATAATGATTTATCATACAATCAGTGTCATCTTAGATTCATTGAAGTACGGTAAAATATATTGTTTTGCCAATAACTGTAATAAATTTTAATTTCTTTAAGATGTAGTACTTCAGTGCTTTCTATGTGTGAGGCAATAAATTATTAAATGCTAAATTAGTTTCCTAGGGCTGCCACACAAATATCACAAGGTAGGTGGCTTAAAACAACAGAAATATTGTCTCAAAGTCCTGGAGGCTGGAAGTTCAAATTCAAGGTATTGTCAGGGCCATGCTCTCACTGAAACCTGGAGGGGATAATCCTTACTTTCCTCTGCCTAGTTCTGTGTTGAGGCTGTCAGTTCTTGGTGTTCCTTTCTTGCAGCTGCTTTACTCCACACTCTGCTCCTATTGTCCCATGGTGTTCTCCCTGTATATCTGCATCTTCACATGGCCTTTATCTCTTCTTCTAGAATGCCAGTCATATTGGATTAGGGCCTACCGTAATGACCTCTTCTTAACTTGATTATATCTGCAAAGACCCTATTTCCAAATAAGGTCACATTCACAAGTAACAAAGGTTAGGACTTCAACATATTTTGGCAGACACAATTCAACCATAACAGATGCTATTTGTAAAACAGAACAGTTGATAATATAGATAATGTTCAGTCCACAAATTGCTTATATTTTGGTTGAAAAGGAAACACACACACACATACACACACACACACACACACATACAAATATAAACTTTAAAGAAATAGTTACCATTAGAAAATTTAGGTAAAATGTCAAAAGAGTTGAAAGGAAGAGAATCTTATTTTCATAGTACCTATCCTCTAGCGCCTTCCTTTCTGAAAACTACATAGAACTGTAATTATGTCAAGGCTTAGTCTACTATCACAGCATTAATTATTTAATGTCCATTAAATACTAAACTAGCTACATTTATTAATGTTTAATATATCACTATAGTTAATCTTAAGACAACTATATCTAGATTGATTTATAATAATCTCCATTTCCTATTTGATCTGTAATGTTAATTATAAAAAGGGTTATTTTTATTATTCAAAATAAAGAAAAGTCAAGTATAAAATACATAAAAATAAAACAAAGTACATAAATATATTAATTTTACACCAAAGACATGAAATAAATTTTATAAGAAATTTTATATTTTTCACAGCTGCCTTCTTTTTAAAGTGGGAATTTGCTTTGACATTGGAAGTAAATGGTTCAACAAAGTAAATGAAGTAGACGTTTTTTAAAAGGTCTGTTTCTATTTTTCTAGCTTTTGTTTTGTATTTTCTTTTTCTAAAACTAAAAGCAAATTCTAACTTTGTTAAGATATAATTGACATATAACATTATGTAAGTTTAAGACATACAATGTGTTGATTTGATATACTTATATATTGCAAAATGATTACCACCTTAGTGTTAGCTAATACCTGTATGACATAATTACCATTCCTTTTTTGTGATGAAAAATTCAACTTTCAAGTATGCAGTACAGTATTATTAACTACAATCACTGTGTTGTACATTAGATCTCCAAGTCTAAAATCAGTAATGATATACAATCACTACTGTCCCAGAGAGCCTGTAATCTAGTTTTTCTCAAACTGTATTTCATAGAATGTCCCTCCACAGAGTTCCATATGTAAAACAAGTAAGGGACATTTTGAGTATAACTTTGGGGATCAAAAAATTGGGTAGGCTGGAAGAAATGGATAGATTCCTAGAAATGTACAACCTACCTGGGCTGAATCATGAGAAAAATGGAAAATTTGAACAGACCAATTAAAAAGTGAGGAGATTGAATCAGTGATCCAAAGCTCCCAACAAAGAAAAGCTCAGGACCAGATTGCTTCAAAGGGTGAAATCTACCATATAGTTAAAGAAGAATTAAAGCCAGTCTTTCTCAAATGCTTTCCAAAAAATTGAAGAAGAGTGAAATCAATTAATTTGATATACCTCATTAACATAATAAAGACTGAAAATCATATTAGCATATCCATAGAGGTAGAAGAAAAGCATTTGACCAAATTCAGCTTACATTTAATATAAAAATGCTCTATAAACTAAGTGTAGAAGTAATTAGCCTCAACACAATAAAGACCGTATGTTTAAAGTCCACAGCTAGTACGATTGTCAATACTGAAAAACTGAAAATTTTTCCTCTAAGATCAGGAACAAGGCAAGGATGCCAACTCTTCCCATTTCTAGTCAACATAGTACTAGGAGTCATTGTCAGAGCAATTAAGCCAGAAAAAGAACTAAAGGCATCCAAAACACAAATGTTATCCTACTTACTATATTTACATGTAGAACTCCTTTCTTATTTGAGCTTTTGAGGTGCAAGAGAGATAGTACCACAGCGCCCTATCCAAAATGCAAGTCAGCAGAATTCTGTGGAAGTTCTAACCATGATAGAGCACCAGGACACAAAAGAGTAATTTGGCTGATTCCTCAGGGGATCAGATTACAGACCTTTTCTTATGACCATTAGCTAGTTTCTGTCTTCTCATTAATTAGTAAATACTTTATACAGATACTCTATAGTGTGAGAATAATAACACACACCAATGACAAAATATTCCCTATGTCATTGGGAACATTGATAACCATTGATTAACATTGGTAACAAAAATTTAATATAATTTCTACTGTTCAGAAAGTTATTTTTTCTGAATGCAAGCATATTTTTATGAATGCAAGCATATTTTTCTGAATGCAAGCATATTTTAGTTTATTGTGGTAAGAGCATTTAACATGAGATTATTCTTTTAACAAAATTGTAACTGTATAATACATTATTCTTGATTATAAGCACAGTGTTATACAGGAGAGCTCTAGAGCTTACTTCTTACTTAACTTTATGTTTGTTGATTACTAACTTCCCGTTTTCTTCTTCCCTCACCACCACTCCTCTCTTTGAGTTTATGAATTTGACTATACCTCATATTAGTGGGATGATGCAGTGTTTGTCTTTCTGTGACTGACTTTTCATTTAGCATAATGTCCTCAAGGTTCATCCATGTTGTTGCATATGGCAGAATTTCCTGCTTTTTAAACGCTAAATAGTACTCCATTGTATGTACATACACATTTTCTTTGTCCACTCATTTGTCAGTGGATATTTAGATTGTTTCCACATCTTGGCTATTGTGAATAATGCCGCAATAACATAGGAGTACTAATATCTCTTTGAGATCTTGATTTCAGTTCTTTAAGATAAATACCTAGAAGTAGTATTACTGGATCATGTGGTAACTCTATTTTAATATTTTGAGGAATTTCCACAGTGTTTTCTACAGTGTAGCAGCTGCACCATTTTGCCTCCCACCAGCAGTATGCAAGCTTTCAAATTTCTCTATATCCTCACCAACACTTGTTATCTGTTGATTTTTTTATTATAACCATCCTAGCATATGTGATATTTCATTGTTATTTTGATTTGCATTTCTCTGATAATTAGTGATGTTGAGCATTTTTTCATATATCTGTTGGCCATTTTATGTCTTCCTTGGAGAAATATTTATTCAAGTCCTTCTCCCATTTTTAAATCTGATTATTAGTTTTTGTAAATTTACTTTATTGAAACCAATTTACTGTGCTAAGGATTCTTCCAACTTATTTTGTTAGACAAAATAACTAAAATATATAGGAAAACTCACTTTACCCTGTCATCTGCCTCCTCCCAAACTTTTTCCTTTTCTTTATTTGCTCTTAAATCTGAGAAAATCATCTGAAGTAAAAATGAGTAAGGGCTCTGTTGTCAGAAAGTCTGTCTTTCTGATACTTCCTAACTGTGATCCTGAACAAGTTGTTGCTTTCTCAGTCTCAGTTTGTCATCTGCATAAGTATGACAACAACTGCGAACTCACTGGATTCTTTGGAGGATTTAATTAGGTAACGTATGTGACAGTGCCCCTCATTGGCTAAGTATATAACACAGCCTTGAAAACGAAATTCCTTTCCCAGTCTATTTTTTACTTTTTCTGTCAGGTTTCTAAGAGTCCAGTTGACATTCAGTAAGCTTTTTGCAATGTTTTTGTCCTTAGCCTATTACATTTTTTTTTCACACCTTAATCATTAGGTTATTTAGGTCCTTCAGAAAATGTAGTCCACCAATGCAAGATTCCTTAGCCAAGCTAGATTCAGCCATTCTTTTGTGGACAAGTTTCCTTTGTAAGAGAAACCAAAATCAAAGCTAAGTGAAACATGACAGTTTTCTGTGGTAAAAAACAAGGAATCCTGTATGTTCTCCAATATGTTAAAAAACGAACAACAACAAACAAAAAAATCCCAGTATTTTTTGAGATAATTTTATCACTTCATAGCATTACTAACCAACTTTTGATTTTTGTGAGAGTAATTTTTTAGTTTGTAAATTAACCTTGTCCTTTATTTCTCTGTCCTTATTTTGTCTGCCTCTTGGCTATTTTTACAGCTCATTAGTGCCTCTATTAGAGGATGGGAAATGGAAATAAAAGATGAAACTCAAACTCAGGCAGTACCTATGCAACATAAAACGGACCTTCAGGGATGAAAGAAAACCCGTCGGGTTGGTTATGGGGATCTTAATGACTGAATTATACTCACTATTTGATTTCAGACTGTTATCCACAGAGTGCTGGTTAGCTACTTAAACTCAATTTTCTTCTTGAAATGGTTGATTGGTACTCATTACCACCGTGATATCCATCAACCACTCAGGCTCAGGCCATCAAGCATGCTCAGTGATTGTTCCGATCTTTGACTGGTGGGCAGGTGTCTCCATATAGCTTTCAGCCTCATCTTGGTCTATATGCTGATTTACTCACTATTCTCATCCTACATCTGTCTGTCAGGGCTTGGCATCCCACAGCAACTTCAAATTTAGTACTAACCTGTCAGGTACACTGATAGCCTAGGAGCCAATATAGCTAGTGATTTCAAGGACGTAGGAACATCTGACTTTACTTACTTTTCGGGCCGGAATGAAAGAAGGATTCATTTACATTCTTGAATGATCTGTTCTGTGTAATATTTGGCTACCAGTAGTTTTCCATTTTTCTTCCGAGCCTTTGTTTTCCTATAAATGTCAGTTCCTGTCAAAAACATAACCTTGACAAAAAACTGATTTGTTTTTCAAAATATCAAAATTCAGTTTATTACAATCAGTTACACCATCTATAGTTACCTTAGGGCTATATTTTGTTAACATGTTCTATTCACAGATTTAGTTGTGAAACTATGAATGACTGTGGGTTTCAAGTAAGTCTGTTTTAACTTCTCATTAACATGAGAATTAAAGTGGGATGGAGTTGAATTGTGTATAAATACTCTCGTAAGTTATTGTTCAGAAGCAGCATTAAACTCTTGGCCAGAGTGCTTTTCTATTGTTAAACAATATGAACTTTGACAAAGCTTCTAAAACACTTACATGGTAAATGTTTCTTTTAAATCCAGTATCTCTGAGTGAGTCTTTTTCCCCATAGAAATAGCATAGAAAAAAGCCATGAGAAACTCCTAGTCAGATACTCATTGGCATTTCAATTGCCTATTGTTGGCTTAATACTGTTCCTTACAGTTTTCAAATCCTATCCAAGTTCCAAAAAAAAAATGAGTTCCTTTGAAAATTGCAATATTGACTATTGGAATCCCTCTTCCTCCATTGACGGAAATTGTCACAATTGCCCTCCAAATGTTGGAATGACCCTAGTAAGGAAAAGTTGGAGTAACGGCAGCAGAAGTCTTTTTTGGACAGGCTCATTTTTATAATATTTAGACTGAAAACATTATGGCAGGGCGTGCTGATGAGGCAAAGAGAAATGGGATTAGAAAGAAAAGGGAGGGACAAAATTAATGAGGAATTTGTATGAAGAGCGAAGAACAGTAGAGCTGTAGTTTCCTAAATTTATGGCTGTGTGAATATACTCTGTGTCCTGCAGTATTAGAGAGGCAAACCTGTTGCCGAGTGTCTGACCTTTCAATATCTCTTTATTATTATTTTTAAAGGAATTAGGCTGCAAAGGAAACGCATGAGGGAAGTTGGCAAAGTGTAAAATTCATTTCACATGCGTTACTGGGTCTCAAGAAACTGGCTCATAAATTTGAAAGGGCAAGTCACTCACTGTATGTCTGAGAGAGAATGACCTAGCCTTCTGGACATTGTGGTGGCAGAGAATAATCCCATTGTGGAAACTTATGACAGTAGTGAAATTAATTAGCTGTCTCCTCCAACTGTGTGAGCCTACAGCCAGAGTTCGAGCTGAGAGAAGCACCCCAGCAGGGGACATGGACTTCAGAGGGAAACAAGGATGGACAGAACTTTTCTCTCACGAAATTGTCAGTCATGTCACAAAGAAAATGGGTGAAAACAATAACAACGAAAATGGCACTTTCTTCTTTCCATCTTGAGCATTTAATTTAGATCTTAGGTTGCTTTTGAAAATGAAATATAGGCTCATTAACTCTCTTATCAGACAACAGCCAGACTGCAGTGATTATTTAGAAGAGTTAGAAAGGGATTCTGTTCTCTAGTCAACATGCCCTTTATCATTTATTAGGTTGTTTATCTGTCTGCCCTAAAAAGTTTTTTCAGAAATGTTTTTTTTTAACTCCATGGGTAAATATCGTTGTAATCTTTATTAATTGATTTTTAAAGTCACATTCAGAGTTCCACGGCTTGCGTTTACAAAGGTCAGGAATGTTTTGCACATAAATGGCATGGGGAGGGGGGCTAGTATTCTATAAGTAGTATTTCTGATTTTAAAAGGTCATATGAGAAGGAAGAAAACAATTCATCTTTGTACTTTGTGTTTCAGATATATTATGTGTGTTTGTAAATGAGTCCTCTGCTAACATATAATATGTTTTTCTTAACACTGACATTTCCCCCTTTATGATCTGGGTTTTATCACTGTAACTAGATTAGAAGGAAAGAGTACATTTCATATGGCTCAGCAATTGGTGTATATCTGATTAGGGAAATCACTGGGGCCATGAGACTTTTAGAGTTGGGAGGAATGTTAAGGATTAGCTTAAATACCTTCTTTTCCCAAAGGGTACATGAAGCTCAGGCATGTTACATGACTTATTCTAGTAAGAGAACTAGATATGTCAGCGTGGAATTAGAACCTAGGTAACTTGAGTCCCAGTTTTGTATTCTGGGTTGATGTAATCTCAGTAAGCTATCAGAAACACTTCTTTTAGAAGGAAAGTCTTCACAAAGTTAATTCTTAAAAATAAAGTCCTAAATTAGAATTATTATTTTACTCGTATTTTATTTTAAATAAATCTTTAGGTAAGATATAAATATAGAAAGTGTCAAATAATGCATGTATATTTTGATGAACTATCACAAAGTAAACACATTATGGAACCAGTACCCAAATAAAGAAATAAAATATTATCTGTACCCCAGAAGCTTGCCCTTGGGTCCTTTCTCAGTGACTACTCTTACCTCCTCCCCAGAGAAGATAACAATCCTGATTTCTGTCACCATGTACTGCTTTTTGCCTGTTTTTGATATATATATTTGCAAATGAGTTTGGACAATTAAGTTCGCGAACTCATCCTAGAAAAAGTGCTACCTACCTCATTGCTGAATATAACTACAGTCACCTTCGAAGGACTCTCCTTGGGAAGCTATGCACTGACGCCAGTGCCTAGTCCACCCTTCAAAGCAATTTTGGAACTCTTTTTCTGGAATGGCCATCAGAGCTGTCTTCATATTACCCTTGATGTCCTGAATGTCATCAAAATGTCTTCTTTTTAATATTTCCTTTATCTTTGGGTAAAGAATGAAGTCATTGGGGGCCAGATCAGGTGAGTAGAATAAGTTTCAATACAGTGATTTGGTTACTGGCTAAAAACTCCCTCACAGACAGTGCCCTGTGAGCTGGTGCACTGTCGTGATGCAAGAGCCATGAATTGTTGGTGAAAAGTTCAGGTCGTCTAACTTTTTCACGCAGCCTTTTCAGCACTTCGAAATAGTAAACTTGGTTAACTGTTTGTCCAGTTGGTACAAATCCATAATGAATAGTCACTCTGATATCAAGAAAAGGTTAGCAATATCACTGCAATAGTTCACGAACTTAATTGTCAGAGCTCGTATATACAGTTCTGGTCTGGCTTGTTTTCCCTCAAGATTTTGTTTATAAGGTTTATCAATGTTGTTTCACATAGTTTGTTCCTTCCCACTGATGTATGTATGGTCTTCTTTTGTATGTGTATGTCATCATTTATTTATCTGCCTCCAGTATTAATGAAAAATCAGGTTTCCAGTTTTAGACAACTACAAATAATACTTCTATGAACACTCTTGTTCATGTCTTTGGGTGCGCATATATACCGTATATTTTAGGTGCATTTCTAGGAGTGAAATAAAGCAATGAAAGATGCATATGTGTAGTAGATAGTAGGTATGTGTAGTCAGCTTTACAAAGTGGTTGTGCCAGTTTATACTCCCAACAGCAATATGTAACTTGCTTCACATTCAGACCAAAGCTTAGTGGTACCAGAATTTTTGATATTATCTATTCTGGACAATGTTTTGTGGGCTCTAATTGTGATTTTGATTTGCATTTTCCTGATTTCTAATTATTTTGCACACTTTTCCATATTATTTCTTGGTCTTCTTGTATTTTTCCCTTTTTGAAGTGCCTATTCAAGTCTTTCACACATTTTTCTCTTGGTTTATCTACCTTTTCCTTATTGGTGGGTAAAAGTTCTTTAGGCATTGTGGATGAGATATTTGTCAATTAAATACATTACTCATACAGGTATGGAACCTAGTCTGTGGCTTGACTTTTTACTTTCTTAATAGAGTGTTTTGATGAAAAGACGTTCCTAATTTTAGTGTAGTCCAATGTATCAATTTTTTTCTTGTGGGGTGTGTGTGTGTGTGTGTGTGTTGCTCTGTTTAAAAATATTTGCTTGCCCTCAAGTTTTTGAAGATATTTCCCCATGTTATCTTTCAGTGGACTTATTGTTACACCCTTGATATTATATCTATAAGCCACCTGGGATTGCTTTTTTGTTTATGATTTAAGGTAGAAAATTGACATTCATTATATTTTTCTCATAAAGATTTTCATTTTGATCAGCACAATTGCTTGAGAAGATTGGCCTTTCCCCACCACTTTATAATCCACTTTTTTCCATAAATCACGTGCCCATGTATGGCTGTATTTCAAGACTGCCTATTCTGTTCCATTGGTCTGTATGCCCTTGTGCCAATACTACACTGATTTCATTTTCCTCTATTCAAGTTTTTTGAAACTCCTATTAGTTGTGTGTTGGCCTTCTCATTCCATGTTCTATCTCTCTATTTCTATGTGAAGCATTCTGTGTAATTTTCTGAAATTTGTTTTGCACTTTATTAGTTCCAGCTTCTGAAATGTTTAATTTGCTGGTAAGTCATTTCATCAAATATTAAATTATTGTTTTTAATTTCCATTGATGTCTTATTCTAGTCTTAAGATTGTATGCACTTTCTTATATCTTTAAATATGTTTCTATTCTTTCAGACTTTGTTTCATTATCACGATGTTGTTGTTGTTTTTTATTTTATTTTTTATTGGGGAATATTGGGGAACAGTGTGTTTCTCCAGGGCCCATCACCTCCGTCATTGTCCTTCAATCTAGTTGTGGAGGGCGCCCTCCTGTGTTAGGTCAGGTCCAAGCTTTCTCAGTGGTTTATTTTTTACCCAGAATCCTGATAGTCATAGACCTTACCATTCCTCAAAGCATATGGAATGAAGGTCAGGTGTGTTCCTGGCAATAATATATGTGAAGTTTTCCAAAGGGAAAAAGTGTAGCACAAAAACCAAATATTATTGTGAGGCAAAGATGTGGAGAAAAGGGAACCCTTGGGCAGTGTTGGTGGGAACGTCACCTGGTGTAGCCACTATGGAAAACAGTGTGGAAGTTCCTCAAAAAATGAAAAATAGAATTATCATATGATCCAGTAATTCCTAATCTGGGTATTTATCTGAAGAAAATGAAAACCTAACTTGAAAAGATATATGCACCCCCATATTCATTTCAGCATTTTTACAATAGTCAAGATATGGAAACAACCTAAGTGTCCATTCATGGATGAAAGGATAAAGAAGACGTGGTATAGATATGCATATATACAACAGAATATTATTCAGCTATAAAATAGATGGAAATCTTGCAATTTGCAACAACATGGATGGACTTTGAGAGCATTATCTAAGACAAACAAGTCAGAGAAAAACAAATATCATATGATCTCACTTACATGTGGAATCTAAACAAACAAACAAACAAAAACCCTAGGTCATAGATAAAGAGAATAGATTGTTGGTTGCCAAGGTAGGGGGTAGGGGTTAGGCAAAATAAGTGATGGAAGTCAAAAGGTACAAACCTCCAGTTACAAAATAAATAAGTCATGGGATGTAATATACAGCATGGTGGCTATAGTTAATACTGTATGGCGTATTTGAACGTTGCTCAGAGAGTAGATCTTAAAAGTTCTCATCACAAGAAAAAAATTTTTTTGTGACACATATGGTGATAGATGTTAACTAGACTTATTATGGTGATCATTTTGCTGTATATACAAATACATAATCATTATGTTGTACACCCAAAACTAATATAATGTTCTATGTCAGTTGTACCTCAATTAAAAAGCCATTGCTTTTTATTTTATATAAAGTTACATATATATGTTCAAGACAAATAAACTTTACAATACTTAATGACACTTGTTATAACATTTGTAATAATGAATTGAAAATCTAATTCAAAAACTACAAGGGAAAATCTTCGCCTTCTGTGGTAGTCTGCCCACAGAGTATTGGCAGTGAAAGAACCCATATTTTGTTTTTTCCCCATTTACATATTGTATTACACTTTGCCTTATCTCCCCCTGCCATCCTTTGCTTAACAGCAGAATGGGAACTAAGCTATGCCTGCCATGTCTGACATGCAAGAAAATGCACAAACTTAAGTCAGTGCTTCAGTGACTGTGTATTGAGGCAACCAGATGAACCAGAAAGTTTACATGCAGCTGCCCTGGCACTAGCTCCTCCAGGAACTAAGTCTCATTATGTATACTTAAAGGCACATATACAGCACTTTGTGAATCATGCACTCTCAGATCAATGGTCAAAAAGATTCTAGACTTAGCAGAGAAGCAGATAATGAGAGAAAAAAAATCAAGAAGAGCAGAGTTGGAGTTAATTCATCTTTGTTAAGAATCTTCATTGCAAAAATATTGGCAGCACCAGCCGTGAGGATGAAAGGAAGAAACTCCTATTTTCATTCTCCTGGGGGAATAAGGACTGAAAATGAATTGGACCCGGGGGAACAAAAAGCAAGCAAAACATTTTCATCTGAGTGATCAGATTTTTTCATAAAGCTGCATATCTTAGATTTTCAACTTGCTCCTGGACAGAACTGGAGACATGGAGAGATGCAAATTATAGGTGCAGTAAGAATGAAAGCAAATCCAACAGAAAGGTTTTATTTTCTTTCATTTATGTGAAATATCTCTGCATTTCTTAGCTCCTAATGTAGTTTTTATTTCTATTATAGGTCATATAATTCTTGCAACAACTGCAGTGACCAAAACATTAAGCCTCCACCCATGTTAAGGTGTCAGTTGAGAATCTTTGTCTTTTGTATCATCTGACTTTAAATGTTCCCTCAGTTACAAATTGTCCTAAAGTGGAAATCTACCTGATGAGAGTTGAGAGTACTTTTGCACAAAATAACATTTACATTGAATTTGCTAAAATCTCAGAATTTTAATACTATTCACATTTAAAATGACACAGTGGAACTTTGATTTTTAGTTTGTATGTATCTTTTTAAAAGTATCTATTAGCTTTCTCCTGGATCTAAGTGAGTTTTATATAGGATGAGTTATGATGAATATAAGATGAGGTAAAGAGGACATACAGAGTCTGCTTCTTTTTTTGTAGGCGCTGGTAGGTATGGCAGTAAAACTTGCCAAGGCAACAGAAAGAAGACCCACATTCTAAACCATCTCCCATTTGTCTGTCCCAAAATACTAGCTCCAGTTAAACTGGCAAACATTCTTGTCATTGCTACGTTTCCACTCTCAAGAGGAAAAATTTTAATCTTGCTGCAGATCGAGTTTGGCTATTTAACGAATTAAATCAAATAGTATATGGGAACTGCTCAAAATTCTCCAAACATTTCTAGTCATTCTTAGTTTCACCAAATGCTAAAAGTATTTCATCCTGTAGAGGTAATAACAAATTCAAATATTTAAGACCAGATATATAGCTGGGTTGGAACTTTATTACATTTAATATTAAAAAACAACAACTTACATTTATCCAGGAAGATCTGGCTCTTTGTCCAATCAGAATGATACAAGACCAGAGATCTAATTGAAATTTGCCGACTTATGACTTAACTTTCTATTTTTCTTTAGCTTCAGTGAAAATAAATGTATTCTCATCTTAATGCCATCTGTGAATAATACCTAGCAGCTAATGTTTACTGAACACCCACTTTATATGGAGTTTTATAGGCACTATCTTGTTTAAACTCATGAAAGCTTATTTAAACTCATGAGGTAGATTTTATTCCTGTCACATTTATTTCACACACAAGGAAACTGAGGCTTAGAAGTGGCAGAGCTAAGGTTTGAAATCAGGATTTTCAAAACCCAAGTGACATCAGCATTGCCACATATATGACAATCCAAGCAGATAGCCAATGCATAATTAAGATCTGTCTATCTATCTATCTATCTATCTATCTATCTATCTATCTATCTATCTATCTATCTATCTTATCTATCTATCTATCATCTATCATCTATCTAATCTTCATCTCATTAACTGTCAATGAAATGTGTACAGAAATTGAGTATATTTACTATAAATAGATGTTGTGTTCTTCTATCTAAGAATTTAGAGGCTGCTTTTTTTTTTAACAGCAAAAGGACATACTGAATTTGTTTAGCTCTCCAAAGTTTCTTCATATGTCTCTTAAGATTAAATTATATAGTATCACTTAGGATTTTTTTAGTTACAAGAGACAGAAAGCACTTAAATTGGCTTAAGCAGAAAGAAAACTAGCAAAATATTGGCTTATGTAACTATTATAAAAAGTCAGGAGATAGCATGAGGGACAGCTTGAGTCAAAGGCTCTGGTGATGTCATTAGGATGTAGTGTTGCCACGTAGCAGCCTACCCGTCTGTCTCCTCATACTTGCCCCTAAAGAAAGGAGAGTCTGTGAGACGGATCCTTTCAGGGACTTTGCTTCACCTTCGTGCTTGCACCTTATGTCTCCCTGTTTGGCCTCAGAAAGATGGCTGGCTAGTCGAAGATGGGTATGATTCCCCACGGGGGGAACAACCCAAGCCAGACACAGCCGCATGGGGACCATCTGGGGAACTCATCGTTGATAGAGGTGGGCACAGCCCCCCAACTTGCCCCAGCTAAGGAGAGCCTCTGCCTCTGTGGCTGCATTCCTTCCCACAACCTGCAGGGGAAGTGCCTCAATGATGTGCTCTCATCTATTCATGTGCATAAAGGGTTTGTCCCTTGGGGAAGTACATTCGTCCTGAGACTTACAGTTCTACTGCCTGCAGGCGAGCGTGGTTGGTTTGAATCAGTTTCCTATTATAATGTATGGGATTCACAGGTCTTGAGATTGACAAGCTTTATCTCCTTTACTTCCTCACCTAACTACTAAAACTATAGCCCCATTGGGCCTCAGCCTTTGAGGTTGGAGTCCCTTGGCCTCGCTTGCACTCTACTCTTGTCTACTGCCTTTCTTAACCCTGCACCGCCCTCCTCACTCCCCACAACTCTTGTTGCACTGGATGCAACGATGTAATTTTCTCTATGTGGTGGCAACCTGGCTGCCATGAATATCAGGTTTTCATGCTCTGAGGACAGGCCTAAAAGAAAACTTGCTTTTTCCCCTAGAGACCCACCCACATCCCAGAACTAATTCTATTGAATCTGATTTTGTCCTGTCGCCATTATTAAGCTAATCATTATACCTAGGGAAATGTTATGCTTTGCTTGTCCAAGCCTGGGTCATATGTCCACTCCCATAACTAAGGAGGAGGGAATGTGCAGTCCTGTGCAATCTACATGGACTAGTGATGGGCATTTGTAGGTCTTTAAATAAACTTTAGCAAATTCTTATTATAAATTATAAGAAGGAAGGATAGATATTGGATGGCAAGCAGCCCTAAAGTTATATTACAGTGTTCCTAATAGTTCAGATGTTTTATAAGGGATAGGAAATCCCTTTGTAGAAAAGTCATGGTGTTAGGGCAGAACTGATAGAAATAAATGGATATCAAATACTGAATTTTATGATAAAGTATTTGAAAATGCTAGCTTTTTACAAAATACCAGAATAGGATTTTTGTGCGTTAGCTATATAAATGATGGATAACAAAAATAACATCATCAATTATAATTGCTGACTTAAAATAAATATTTGGGTCTTCTCTATAGGAGGTTAAGAAGTTCTACATTGAACTAAAAATCTGCTGTGTCTTCCAATCCAGAATTTTCTGCTGAAGGTCTTGTTTTCATGGAGAAAACAAATGGCGGGTACCCAGCGTATCACTTTTTGTAAATGATCTCATAACAGTGTAACTCCCATGTCAATATACTTCACAAGTTCCCTGGGTCATTAGATCCAGGATTATTGTCTTTGCTGCTCTATTATCTC
This sequence comes from Rhinolophus ferrumequinum, assembly GCF_004115265.2. Classification (NCBI taxonomy): domain Eukaryota; kingdom Metazoa; phylum Chordata; class Mammalia; order Chiroptera; family Rhinolophidae; genus Rhinolophus; species Rhinolophus ferrumequinum. The sequence goes on from NC_046301.1 coordinate 52,345,071, forward strand.
TTTTTCTGGCACTGTGGGTAATGTCTGAAATATGGGGCTGGTGTGATCTACTCAGTCCTCTTGCTGACGCGTAACACAAGATTATTGAAAAAGGAGTTTGGTTAGTAGGAAAAGAAACACCAATTCCAGTAGCAGAAAACTATATGGGAGGGGAAATCCTTCTTGTCACGTCCATCCCGTGGTTTCATTGTCAAGAAGTTTTTTCTTGTTTTCTTCTAGGAGTGTTTATGGTTTCAGGTCTTACATTCAAGTTTTGGACACATTTCAAGTTAATTTTTGTGGGTGATGTAAAATAGGGGTCCAATTTCATTCTTTTGCATGTGACTATTTATTGAAAAGACTATTCTTTCCCTGATGAATATACTTGGCTCCCTTGTCAAATATTAGTTGACTGTATATGTGAGCGTTTATTTCGGGGCTCTCTGTTCTGCTCCATTGATCTATGTGTCTGTTTTTATGCCAGTAACATACTGTTTTGATTCCTATTGCTTTGTAATAATAGTTTAAAGTCAGGAAATATAATGCCTCCAGATTTTCTTTTCTTTTTTAGGATTGCATTGGATATTCAGGGTTTTTTATTGTTCACACAAATTTTAGGATTTTTTTTTTCTATTTCTGTGAAAAATGCCAGAGAATCTTGATAGAGATTGCATGAAATATAGTGATCTGTTTGGGTAGTATGGACATTTTAGCAATATTAACTCTTTCAATGCATGAGCACAGGATATCTTTCCATTGATGTCTCTTCTTTAATTTCTTTCATCAAAGTCTTGCAGTTTTCAGTATACTGATATTTCACCTCCTTGGTTAAATTTTATCCTAAGTATTTTATTTGTTATTTCTTTTTCAGATATTTCATTGTTAGTGTATGGAAATGGAACTTATTTCTATATGTTGGTTTTGTATCGTGCAGCTTTACTGATTTGCTTATTAGTTCTAATGATTTTTTTGGCAGAGCCTTTAAATTTTTCTCTATTTAAGGTCATATCATCTGCAAACAAAGACAGTTTTTTTTTAAATCAAACATTTTATTTATTTAACTGTGTTTTTCCAGGACCCATCAGATCCAAGTCAAGTAGTTGTTTCAATCTAGTTGTGGAGGGCGCAGCTCACAGTGGCCCATGTGTGGATCGAACCGGCAACCTTGTTGTTAAGAGCACCACGCTCTAACCAACTGAGCTAACCAGCTGCCCTCAAAAAAGACAGTTTTACTTCTTCCATTCTGATTTGGATGTCCCCTCCACCTTTTCTCCCCCTTTCTCTGGCTAAAAACTCCAGTACTATGTTGAATAAGAGTGATGAGAGTGGGTATACTTGTCTTGTTCCTGATCATAAAGGAAAAGCTTTCAACCTTTTGATGTGAGCTCTGAGCTCTTCATATATGGCCTTTTATACCCAAATGGTTGAGTGTTTTTATCATGAAAGGAAGTTGAATTTTGTGAAATGCTTTTCTGTATATACTGAAATGGTCATTTTTTAAAATCTTTCATTTACTAGTGTAGCGTATCATATTGATTTGTATATGTTGAACCATCCTTGCAACCCAGGGATACATCTCACTTGATCATGGTGTCTAATCCTTTTATTATGCTGTTGAGATCAGTTTGCTAGAATTTTTGCATCTATATTCATTAGGGATATTGGCCTCTAGTTTTCTTTCCTTGTAGTGTGCTTATCTGGCTTTTGCATCAGGGTAATGCTGCCTTCAGGGAGTGGTGACATAGATAAAGTGAAATTGTTCCTGTTACCCTCTTTAGTGCATTCATTCCTGAATGTCTTTTTTCTCCACAGTGTGCTAGAACTTTCTGCTGGGCTGCTGGACTTCCACAAAGGCTCTGCTGTACATGGGTGATTGTCTAAATCAGTATTCTTTGAGGGAAAGATGGTAGAAAACACTTACTCTGCCAGGTTGAATACATCATTCTCCATTATGGAAGATTTAAGGTAAGGCCTGGAAAACGTTGAAAACCAACTGACTGATTAAAACACAGAGGAGAAAAGTATGTTACCAGAGGTTAAGCAATCAATGGAACCCTTGACTCAGAGTCCACAGGTGAACGCTAACCTATCAGTACTGGTGCTTCCTTCTGAGCCATTAAAGGATAGGATTTTTCCTTATTAAGAAAAAAAAAGTGGATTATGTTTATATTCTCATTGGTATAAATTTATGAATACCACCATTTCAAAATGAATGAAAGAACTCTTCTTTATGACTGATTGGCTTTAGTTCTCTGTCTTTTGTGTGTTGGTAATGGTTACATTTCTATGCACTGACAGTAAATATTATTTGCAATACTATAACTTATAAGTATAACACACACTGAAGGTTCAGAATGGGCCATGTGTTCTGCTTAGCATTTCTTAAGACTTTTTCTCAGCCCAGACTTCTGAACAGAAACCCAAACCTGTGTATCTAAGTGCCTACTAGATATCTTCCCTTGAATATTTTGAAGACATCTTATCATCTTCACTTCCAAACTTTCTATTCGTCTGTATTTTCTGGGTTACTAAATTGCATCCTTATCCAGTCAGCTCCTGAATCTTGGATCTGGACATCATATTTGGTCTGTTGTTCTTTCTCTCCACCCTGGTTAAGGAAACATCAAGCCCTTGTTTATAGAACTGTCGATTCTAACCTTCCCAGTGGTCTACCCTTCTTCATCTTTGTGGCTTTCTACCTTCACTACTTTATGCCTTACCTGTTCCATTGTAAGAGGCTCTTCATGGATCTCCTTGTAGCTACTTTTGATGCCCTCTAATCTAGGCTCCACTCTGTAGCCAGAAACATGTGGTTTAAAATGACAGTATGTCCGTGTCACTTGCTTATGAAATACCCTTCTATAGAATAAACATTTACCTTTCCATTCTACCTCATCTGCTGCCTCCTCTACTACTCCAAATTTTAGCATTTATGAACATTCAGGTAATCTTAGTTTACAAGACACTTCGTCAGAGGGACTTCCTTTAGCCCTTACAATCATTTTGGTATATCTATCATGAGTCCATAGTGCATTTTCTTTTTCTTTGTTAACTCCTCACAGTTATGTGTGTACTGATTATCTTTCCCACAAGACAGAGATTATAGGAAGGCAGAAAATACCATCATGCTCACCATAATATTAAGATTATCTAGCATAATGCAAGCATTCCTTACATGTTTTTTGAATGAATGAATAAATCTTACAAAGTTCTTTCAGTTCCAAGCCTGGGCTCATTACACTATGCCATTCTTCTTTCAGACACATTTCTATTTAATTTTTATATAATAAAATTTAATATTTGCCTCAGGGCTCCAGTAGGAATACCCAATGTTTTCAATATAGACATTTACATTTTGCCTTTTATTTAGGCAATATCTAAGTTTTTCTTAGTAATAAATTTCTCAGGCTCTTTCTGAAATCCTTAGTAAAAGGATTAGAAAGGAATGGATGTTTTTGAGTAGAAGTGATTAAAGTACATTTTAAATAGTGCTGGATTATCCTAAGGCAAATTAAAAATGTGCTTCAGGCGAAAGATTTTGAATATTGACATTTCTCGAAAAGAAAATAAGTAATCCTGATGGAAAAAGTCAGAAATGTGTTAAACTTCCTAAAACTCACCTTAATGTTTATTGATTTTATTTTTAATTATTCTGGAGGGCACAGTAACCTTAAAATCACTAAAGGCACTCACAAGACTCAATGTGAGTATTTGTGTTAAGGAAAAATGTTTGATTTTTCTACATTTTCTAAACCAAGGATCTTTCACATTTATAATAATAATAACTGCGTCGTATTCTGTCTCAGAGACTATGGTAGGTGTTTTATATGCATTATCTATAATTCATGTTATTATGCAAGGTAAGCATTACCCTATCTTGCCCGTTTTATAGATGAGGAAAGAGAGAGAATGTCTAAGTAACATTCTAGGCTCCCCAGCCTCCACACTTTCTGTCAGGTCACACTGGTTTACTCTGTGTGACAGGGGATATGACTTTATCCTCATCATATTCATCCTGGTAAGACAATTCCACTGCTGACTATGCAGCAGGATTGCATATATTGCTCCAATCTGCCTAAATTGGCTACTGTGCAAAACTGAAGTGAAGCCCTAGCGGCTCAATAGAAAATCTATATGTTCCAACAGGATGCCCACAGGGAAGCAGCAGATCTCTAATTTGGAACAATCAGCACAGCAGAGAGCGTAGCAGGGCTGCTTTGAAGAAATATATAAGAGTTTCAGTCATTGAGGTTGACAGAAGAACTGAGATTTATTGTAGAAACTAAGCATTTCCCCTAGAATCAGTCAGGGCATGAATCTGGACTCAGCAGCTAAATTTCCTTTGTTCAGGGACTGGTTATGTTACTAACTGGCTAAACAATGTTACTTAAACAGGGATCAGTATTCAATATTCATAAAGCTATGGATAAAATTTGAGTAAATAAAGTAGTTTCTGTGGTAAAACCAGTTTGATCCAAGAAAGTACATTGAATAAATCAAATGTACCTGAGAAAGTTTAGTAGTAGCTACGATGAATTAGAAAAAGACTAGAACTGTAATTTGTGGCAGATTCTGCTTGAAGAGATGGTCTACCTTAACTTTTTAGAATTGTTTTTGGCTGCCCTCCCTGAGGTAGGTCCAGGTGGCATGGGTCAGTGACAGTTGTTCTCCTTTGGTGGCACTAGTATATCCTGAATGCTCAGAAAGAATGCTGATGCTGAGTTAGACCTGGATACAGGGTCAAGGAGGACCAAACGTGTATGTGTTTGAGGGAGTTTCTGAAGAACTGTATAGGAAAGGTAGTAAGAAAAATTAATAAATCATGTGGTAATTTGGTCAATGTAAAATGAATACCTACAAACCAATGCCAACTTTACCTCAGAGGTCGAGCAGTAACATTTTCCCTTAGTTTTATAGTTTACTAAAAAATTTCCTCCCAAACTGATGGTTGCTAGAACGGAGGGGGGGTGGGGATGAGGGCGAAGGGGAAGGGATTAGATAGCATCAATTGGTAACAACAATATTGCCACAGGGATATGAAGGACAGTTTGGGGAATATAATCAATAACGTAAAGATTTTGTAGGGTGTCACATGGGCACAGGTCTTATTAGGGAGACCACTTCATGGAGGGTGTGGATGCTTGACCCCTTCCCTGTACATCTGAGGATGAAGCTGAATAATATTGTATGTCCACTATAATTTAATATGTATATAGTCATGGGGGAAAAAAATTACCTCTCTTGGTCATGCACAAGTTTAAGGCAGCTCTTTCCTTTTCAGCCAAGTCTCCCTGCTTTCTTAGTGCAGGCTCATCCCCTGAGATACAGTAGTCCCTTTACCCATGGTTTCGCTTTCCACGATTTCAGTTACCAGCAGTCAACACATCATCACAAGCGTCACAAGAAGGGTGAATGCAGTACAATAAAATACAGAGAGAGAGAGAGAGAGAAAGAGAGAGAGAGAGAGAGACACCACATTTACATAACTTTTATTATAGTACATTGTTATAATTTTTCTATTTTACTATTGTTGTTAATCTCTTACTGTGCCTAATTTATAAATGAAACTTTATCATAGGTAGGTACGTTTAGGTAATAACAGTATATGAAGATAGTCCCCAACTTATGATGGTTTGACTTATGATTTTTCAACTTTACAATGGTGTGAAAGTAATACGCATTCAGTTGAAACCTTACTTCAAATTTTGAATTTTGATCTTTTCTAGAGCTAGCGATATATGCAGCAGGATACCCTCTTGTGAATCTGGGCAGCGTCAACAAAGTGATTTTGCCCAACTGTGGGCTGACGTAAGTGTTCTGAGCATGTTTAAGATAGGCTAGGCTACGCTATGATGCTCAATAACTTAGGTATATTCAATGCATTTTTGACTTATGATAGTTCCAACTTATGATGGATTTATTGGGACCGAACCCCATTATAAATCGAGTATCTCTCTAAGGTTTGGTACTGTCCACGGTTTCAGGCATCCATTGGGGTCTTGGAACATATACCCCTTAGATAAGGGGGGACTACACTACTGCTTGTCTGACTGATTTTCTGATTGATGACTTCTTGCCTCTTTATTTGAATTTCAGTGAATCATAGGGACTGTGCCTATTCTAACAGTTCAACATGTTGCTAGTTCTGTAGTTACAAATGTACCGATTTTTCTCCATATCATGGAACATGATGGTTAGAATCTGATGCTAATAAGGCCAAGTATGTTTATCCTCTGTAGGTTAATTAATCTCAGTCAGAGAAATCATCCATGTTAAAGGAGCTGTTAGGGATTATATCTCTGACCCTAGGGTTTGAGCATGTCATGGCATACCAAGTGAAACAAAGATTGTGCATGTCTCCTGATATTCATTCCTCTGCACCAAGAGTGATGAACTCTAAGGAAAAAGGGTAGGACAACATTTCCCAGCTTTCCTTGCAGCAAAGTGTGGTCATGTATCCAAAGTTGTTCTGTAGGGATGGGAATGATAAGTTGGAAGGACTTGGGTACCTGAAGCCTCAGAGCAGGACAGCCCAACCCTGTACTGCCTGTCTTTAGCCTTCTCAGTGAGAAAGAAATTATAATAACTCTGGTCTTCTTTAAGCCACGGTTATTCTGGATCTTTGTTACTCAAGAGTGAACCAATCCTAAGGCAGAAATGTTGATGTTTCACTGAACTGCTGTTGGTTTTATTTAGAATTTATGTCTTCAGAATGTTAGTCAAAATGATGAAAATAGTTTAGCACAATACCTAATAAGTGAACCTTCAGGATTACAATTTGCTAATTATAATTTGTTAAATTAAATTTAACAAAAAATTATTCAGTGCTGTCTAGTAGATTAAATTAAGTGAGACTATATATAGTTCACCCGATTAGGCACCAACTACATAGTGAGTGCTCAATAATTATATTCTCCTAAATAAAGGCACTGGGTTTCCTTTTCAAAGCTTTTGCTATTTATTTGTTATTATAAAATAGTATAACAGAGACTTTCCCTGACCAGAAAGCTGCCCCACTGTAGAAGCACTCAGATAATCTGGTTACACACCTGTAGAATAATTTTTGTCTAAACATACAAATTGTTTTATTTCAAAGTAGCAATTTGTTCCCACTATGGTACATAGTTACACTGGTGGCCCTCGATGAACCATGTTTTCAGGAAATGATGCCCTAGTGTGGTCAGTGCCCCTCCCATGTAGACACTGGGCTTGCCCAGGTGATTTGGTTTGGCCAATGGGATATCAGCAAACACATGGTGAGTAGAGAAGCTTTATATATATTTATATATTTGAGCTCGCTCTTTTGGAGTGTTGCTGCCACCACTTGAAGAGGCTTAGACTAGCTTCCTTAAGGATGAAAGATCACATAGAGAAAAGACGCCAACTTCCCAGTTCTCCCCACTGAGCCCAGCCCCCAATAACCCTCCAGTTGAAGACAGCTTACATGAGTCTTCACCTTACATGAGTCTAGGTGAGATTGGCGGAAGAATCTGAGTCATGAGGAATAATAAATCATTATTGTTTTACACTAGTAAATTGCGGGGTGATTTGTTACTTAGTCATAGATAACAGATACGTTCATACACACAAATTTTTTTTATGCGTATGTATTTTTCATAGTAAGGGAGAGAATTTTCCTTGTACTTTGATATCACATTAGCAAAAAATACTCCCCCCCCAAAACAACAAAAAAACAACTTATGCATCTTTTATGTATTTGACAACTATATTTAGAAATTAGAGGAAACTATTTGCTGTTAAGTTTGTGCACTGTGAAACTGAACAGAGACTCACACTTTGGTTCCATGCGTTAGGACCCTAGCCACATAATAACACTTTTTAAATTATAGACAAATTTATCATAATGAATTTTAAGTATTTTATATTTAAATTACAGGAGCTTCAATGGAAACTAAAGCCCAAAAGTTAAGAGAGAGAGGGTGAGAGAGAGAATATGAGATTGTCACTCTGGCTATATTTTTAAGAAGCAAATAACTGAGGAACCAATTCTAAACTCACCAGGCTATTTGCCCGTTTTCTAAGAGTGCCCTTTGTGTGTTTATTCCATTAGTGAAAAACAGTGGTTGGAGGTTACTAGGTATTTCCAGTTCATGGAATTAATGTACCAACCAGGCAGAAGTGGGTTTCCATTTGCTTTTCTATCATGATAATCTGCTTTCTAGACCAATGGTTTCTAAATGTTGTATCTTGAAGCACTTTTAGGAAATATAGAAGCAAAATATAAATATCATTTATATTTAAGTGATATTTGTTCTACAATTTCAAAATCCCCATGTCAGCTATAAACTAACCATTTAGTCCTTATCATTTGCAAAAGAAATGAACTCAGGGGATCAAATATATGGTGATGGAAGGAGAACTGACTCTGGGTGGTGAAAACACAATGGGATTTATAGATGATGTAATACAGAATTGTACACCTGAAAACTATGTAACTTTACTAACAATTACCACCCCAATAAACATTAATTAAAAAAAAAAAAAGAAATGAACTCACTCTTGATTCAGGCTTATGATAACTCTGACACTTTTATAGTAAAGTGTATATTTTATTATAATTTTATTACTTTGTTAATTCATTTTTTTGTAGGTATTCCAAAGATCATTTCTTTATATATGTAATATTTTGGGTAAATACTGAGTTTGAAATCCAGAATACCTGAATTCTAGACCCAAATGTAACATTGCCTAGCCACATGACTTACAAGCAAGTAATTTAACTTCTCTAGTTTTCACTTTAAAACATGGGCTTAGTAATATCTTCTTAGTTTTCTTCAAAAGATTTCTAAAGAACCAAACACAATCACATATGTGAAATTGTTAATATTAATAATACCTTACAATGAAGTATTTATGCATTATAAATTTTTGACACGTATTTAGTTTGTTTTGTTTTGGGGAGGCATCAAAGTTATACTCAGAAACTGACTCTGTCTTTGCAAGCAATTTATTTAGCACAGGTTCACTGTGGGAATTTCATGAGCCAATAGAGTACAACGTAATGTCTCTTAATAAACCAAATAAATAAATAACATACTCCAAATAAATGACAGATTAATCACACTATTGTTCCAGGCAATGGGAGATGAAGAAATAGTCCGGATTTAATATGAGGTGTACATTTTTTATATAAGGAGGCACTTGGATATAACAGTGACCAACTGAGATCTGCCAGTGCGAAAGTAAAAGTCCCCTGTTGGTAGAGCGCCCCGTTGCTAGGAAACGAAGACGCCCTTGTTGATGGTGGGCTGATCTCTTTCCTGGGGCCCAACAGTCATTTTGGCCACAGCAGGAACTAAATGGCCCAAGGGTTTTAGAAGAAATTTTAGTTTAGCAAAGAGTAGCCTCCCCCAAACTGAAACTCTCAAATCTGACAACTCTCAGTATTTATATCTAAATGTCCCTTACCACAGTTGCTTCTCCAGCCAGATGTTCTTATCCATAAGCCCACAGTGGCGCTGCTGACTGCTTGTCAATGACAACAAACATGGAATGATGCTATTCTGGCATGCTTTACTTCATTCTTATATCAAAGCAACTTTTTTCCTCTGTCATAAATGAGTGGATTACAACAAATTCACCGAAGTCATAAATAAGTGGATTTAAAATCATATTAATATGATTAATATTATTAATCATAATTAATAATACACAACAATATACACAACAATTCTGTACATTGAAGGTAGTTCTATGGATAGTGGGTTAAGAAATAACCATTCTCTCAATGCATTTGAGAGAATATTATTCAGGCGCAGACAAACTTTAAATGTGGAAAAATCAAAGTATGAGGAAGTGACGCATTATTGTAAGAGACCCAGTATGGGAAGTTTCCAAAGTCACAGTAAAATTATTTAGCTTTCAAAAGTGTTGGTTAAACATGATATAAGCCTTAGTCCAAGTGACATTTCAATAATATATGCGTTTCTTGCTAATATAGCTTGGCATTTGATAAGTACAATATTTATTATTTTTCTTGTAGGGGAGAAAACTTTTCCTTCTACCCTTCTTTGGCCGTTTTAATAATTAAATTGATATAAGGCAGACTAACAGGAGAAAAAACAAAGTTTAATAACATGTATACCTCCTATATATTAATACAAATGAGAGACCCAGGAAAACTAACTCCCTGAATGGCCCAAACCATCACCTAAAGTACTATTTTCAGCTAAAGACAAAAGATGTGGGGAGTGGGGAGTCATGTGGAATATGACCAGGGAAATCACAGTAAACCAGGATAAGGTTCTGAAGCAGATTTGAGTTCTTGCCTTCTCCACTGATGAGAGTTTCTAGAGATTTAGAGTCATCCTTCTACAAATGGAGCGTTGCCTTATAAATGTAAATATTTACTTCTACATAGTTTTCAGAGCTTTCCCGGTGTCTACTGTTCCTTAAAAATAACCAACTTAAAATAATGAATATGCCAAAGAGGCATATTTTGGGGTGGTATATTTTGCTCTCCTACCGTCTGAAAGCTAAATTTTCTTTGCTCAGCAAGCACTGGGAAAAAAATATCTTAGAATATACAGAAAATATTACAGGCACTGTTATTTGCATACTATCAATCTTACGTTTGACTTCAAAAACATTTTTTGAATAATTTGCATGAAAACAAGATCTTTGTCTTTTAAGAGTTTATCTCCTCCTGCTGCTATTTATCTTATACTGGGTTATAACTTAAAGTGAGGGAAAAACAGCAGGAACAGACAAACTCTTAAAAATAAAGATCCTGTTTTCATGCAAATACCTCTAATAATTAAAACAAAGAAATGGGAAAGCGATACACAAATTCTCTGACAAAATCCATTAAGTTTTTGAAGAATAAAAAGGCTTTCGTGGTTTGATTTAGCATCTGAAGTCAGTGGAGTTTGCATATGTTACTTTGATCTTAAAACCCTATGTGGTCTTGGTGCTGGTGACTTTCAATGAGCCCTCTGAGGCTTCCTGCAGTCTTCTTTCTCAAAAGGGCCAGGAAAACCAAACATAATCGTTTTTTTTTCCCTCATCGTTTAGTTTGCAAACGTTTGTTATATTTGAAGATGGCAGTTGTAACATGCATTGTAGGGGAGGACAATTTGCCATCTCCAAATGTGTCTCTCTGGCATGAGGATTATTTATATTTTGAGAAACAAAAGGATTTAGGAAGAACCTTCCACCTTCTCCCCGATTGCCTGAAAGAATTTAAGATAGAAGGCCTCCTGAAATCTATGTAATTTTACTAACAATTGTCACCCCAATAAATTAAAAAAAACAAAAAAACAAAAAAACAAAACAAAACAAAAAAAGATAGAAGGCCTGTTCTCAGAAGTATCACCATAGATAACCATAGTATAATATGAACTAGATATGGTGGCGAGGGAGGAATCTCACAAGGCCCTTTGATGAGTCTTCTCTGTGACTCACTGCCTGGACCAGCAAACATTTGTTTACTAACCATTAACTTTTTTCATCTCCCTGTGAATTGTCTTACTTTCCTTTGAAGTCCCAGGCCCCTACCTTCTTCTTCTTGGTCCAGAAAAAACATATATACCTCATTTTGCCTTACTTTTAAGGGAGCAGAATTTGTCACACCAAAACATGTCTCTTTGGCATAGGGTTATTTTAAGCTGGTCATTTTAAAGAAATATCAGACATAGGAGAAGCTCTGAAAACCGAGTAGAAATTACTACTACCCTTTAAAAGGGCAACTCCATTTGTAAGGGTGATCTCCAAGTGTATGGGTGTTTCCCTGACTGCATCAAGAAGAGGGAATGATTCAATCTCCAGAAACTCTTATCCTTGGAGAAGGCAAGGACTTATCTCTGTCTAACACCCATATCCTTGTTTCCTGTGATTTTCCTGGTCACAGGATTCTGCCCACCCCAACACCTTCTTTTGTCTTTAGTTGAGGATGGTACTTAAACTGTGGCTTCCACCATTTTTCCTCATCCCCACAGTGTGTGTGTGTGTGTGTGTGTGTGTGTGTGTGTGTGTGCACGCGAGGGCAAAATTGTTACAATACTTTATATTATATTTGGTTAGCTGTTGCAGACTCCAAGACCAGAAAGAACCCAAGTGGCACTCAGAGAGGTAGGAGAGTCAGCTTTATTACACCGGCGGACTCAGCGGGATCCTTCCCATAAGACTGAGCCCTTAGCAAGGTTTTGAGCAGGTTTTTATGGGTTGGGGACTTCCTTGAGTGGGGGAAGGGGTAGGTGTCGTCTGGTGATTGGCTCAAGGTGTGGCTTGGAGGGGCTTATGCGACAGTGGGCTGGGGCTTGGGCTGGGGACCTCTCTCCTCTCCGGCCACCATTTTAGCTCAGTCCCACGTGGCAGGGAACCATTTTAAGGTCAGTTTCCCCATCATAGCTACATAAATTAAATGTATTTCTCTGGCAAAATAATAGTTTTCAGCCATTTCCAGGATGGGAATCGGTTTTTGTTACCAAATCATTTAAAGTCCCCTCTCCACATGATACATGTTATATTTGTATTTATTGCAACTTTACACAATGCTTATTGTGTATATAGAGTTTTCAATCTTTTAATAGCTGTGCTACCCGAACCCCCTTTCCAAAATAGCTGACAGGATATCTTTGATTTCATTATTTATTATTGCATCTCTGCTCTGTGTGGTGTGCACAGGGCCGCTTGACGGGGATTGGTAGACCTGCTTCAACCATGGCTCACTCACATGGCTGCTAAGTTGGGTACTGGCTCGTGTCTCGGAGCTCAGCTGGACTGTTGGCCTGGGGCGTAATTTGCGTTCCTTGTGGGTCTCACCAGAGGCAACTTGGGCTTTTCACAGCTTGGATGCTGGCTATGAAGTGTGAGTATTGCATAAAACAGGAATGGAAGCTACTGGTCCCTTAATGCCTGGGCTCAGAAATTCAGCACAGCACTATTTTCCCATACTTTATTGGTCAAGCAATCACATAGCCCACCTAGACACAGACCACATTTCTTGATAATAAGACTATAAGAATTTTCAGTTACTTTAATGTCTCACAGCTCATTTTAAAAAATGAATCAGGAATCAGATACTGGTAGCCAAGCTTTTCTTCATTCTTTTACAAGATCAGTATCCCCTGCTAACCCTCTCTCCCTTGGATTGAGGTCCTTGGGGACCTCAGGCCTTCATTGGGCATACTCAGACCTCATTTGTCAGCAGTAGAGGAAGGGTGATGGAGGGAAATCCTGTAATAAAGTCAAGTATGGAATTAGTGAATGACTGCTGTTTCTCATCCTCTCCTGAAACTTCTGTCATCCCCGAGTCTATCCTCTTTCCAGACCATGCAGGCCTGAAGAGGATTATCTGTTTTCTTTTTTGCTTAGATTTCTTGTCACTCCTTTGCCACACCTTTTTCAATAGCAAGAGACCTTACCTGAGGAAGCTAAAAGTGAACTCAAACTAAGAACATGGAATTTAGTATTCAAATGAGTGAAATGTTGCTATTTTTCAGATGTGAAGACTTACAGCCGACGTCTCAAAATGGTGATTTTTGTGGTTTAGATAAGTGGTCACCATTTCTGAAGACCACATCATCTGGATATATGAATGGGACGGAGGTTAACATTTGCAAACAGCTTTTACTCCCTTCCCAGCTTTTTACCTACTTGGAACCTCCCATCTAGTACCTTTCTTTCTGTCACCTCAGGCTTCATATAAAGTTTCCAAACCTGCCTCCTTCTCTTTTAGTTTGACTCAGACTTTTGGAGGCTTGATATATACACATATATATGACCAGTGTGGCTTAGGATTTTTACTTTTATGGCAAATAATGAAATATGCAGAAGCCGTAAATTGATTTTCAACAGTTTCATTGTTTATAAATCTCACAAGAGCCATTTACTATTTAACTTGGGTGGGGCAGGAGAAAACGTCCCCTTTTCCTTCTTAGTTCTGGCCAGTCAAATCATTAAAATAAGACAGATTAACAGGGGGAAATAACCGCATTTAATTATGTATGTATGCATGTATGAGGGTTATGTAAGAATATGGGGCCTGAGGACAAACTGAGCTGGTGAAGCTTATATGGCATCTTGAGCTAAGGAGAAAGGAGAAGGATAGTGGTTTTGGATCTTAAAGGGCAGGGAGGCAATTCATACAGAGATGCAAAAGCAAACGTTTGGTAAACAAATGTTTGCACTGGACCACCTTTAACCATGGGACACAGAGAGGACTTTGATCAAATGGGCCTTGCGTGGCTCCTCACTGTCTATCAACACTCGTTCTATTAGACTGTAATTATCTAAGACGATAATTCCCTATCTGGAGCAGATCCTCTATCTAAATTCTTTAGGGCAGTTAGAGGGAAGGTCAAAGTTTTTTCCTGAGTCTTTTGTTTCTTAAAAATAACCAACTTAAAATAATATCCCAAAGAGGCATATTTTGGGGTGTTAAACTCTGGTCCCGTTCAGTTGAACATTTGATCTAAATAGGAATACGGAAAGAACGTTTATACAGAGGGTGCAAAAAAAAATGTATGCGCATTTTAAGAAAGGAAAAATCTGTATTAAAGTTGTAATAATATACACCGATAACAAAAAATGAATACTAGTCATGTGTATACAGCTTTTTGACACCCCTGGTATTTCTGAAATACTTTAGTGGGTGTGCATGATCAGAGCACAATCAGGTGCTCTCCTAAATATGAGTGTGAACCTTCCACGGGCAGTGACGACGTGCACAGACTGCACTTTCGGACTGGCCTTGTCCATCTGACCCTGCGAACATATGACCTTTTCTCCTCTTCTGGGGCATTACCTTAATGTATTATCAATTCATTAGTGTAATAAATATACCATTTTAAGATTAAACCAGTTTAACTGTGAATTACTCAAATAGTATGTTAAGAAGAAAGAAGTATATTAATGAGGGGGCTAAAATTGCTGACGTCTGGGAGAATGACGTTTCCTTCTAACCTTTCCCTTCTAATTGTTTCCTTTGTTGTTCACCATAGGTGTGCCACTTTTTCTTTCTTCTCTTGGTTCTTCTATTCCCATATATATATATGTATATGTGTATATATATATATATATGTATATATATATACATATATATATATACATATATATATATATATATACACATACATATATATATATATATGTATGGGAATAGAAGAGAGAGAGAGAGAGAGAGAGAGAGAGAGAGAGAGAGAGAGAGAGAGAGAGAGAAATTGACTTATTATAAGGAACCGGATCATGTGATCATGGAGACTGGCAATTCCAAACTCTGCAGGGTAGGCCAGCAGGCTGGAGACCCAATGTTACAATCTGATCCTGAAGGCAGTCTGTTATGTTGAAGGTGAAGGCAACCTATTGGAGAAATTGCTCTTGCTTGGGGGAGGCTGGTCTTTTTGATCTATTCATGCCTTCAACTGATTGGATGAGACCCACACAAATTATGGAAGACAATCTGCTTTACTAAAAGTGCATTGATTTAAATATTGATCTCAATAAAATATTGATCTCAATAAAAACACCCTCACAGAAATGCTCATAATAATGTTTGACCAAATATCTGGCACCTCACGGCCCAACCAAGTTGACATGTAAAATTAACCATCACACCACCATGAAATATTTTGATGACATAGCTACTATATTGGAAAGGGGAAGTGAACTAGGAATGAAAGAAGGGAAATAGGCAAATATCTGTTACGTATACTGTGGCCTTACGTCCTTATGAAATAGCCTTGCAGGGAATCAGAGTTGATGAGACAAGAGACCATACTGTGACCTGGCACAGAACCAGAGTGTTTGAGGTGAAGAGGTAACAGGTACAATGCTCGAGGGAATTTTTTGCAGATAATCAACCAAGAATAATTCTTTAATCACACATGCCCTTTAGTCCTCACTATTTTTTTCAAATCCAATGGAAATTCTAAACTAAGGATAGTATCAATAAAATAATAAAAGCTTCAAAGAAATATTTTTAATCTCATTTTTGTACTCGACACAGGCAGTCTTCACCTTTTCTTTATTACTATTCTAAATTGGGTATTCTCACACCACAGGACTTTGTTAACATCCAGTGGTTGATCAGATAACTCATTTGATAAAGGTTTTTAGAAAAAGAAATGTTTTTTTCTACTGGCTGTAGCCAATTGTATGGCACCAAAAGGCACACTAATTAAAATTTACTTATTTTAGGAGTCAGATCACAAAAGGTGTTAGGCTAGTAAAGCTCTGATTATTATCTAGAGTTGTGCTATTAATAAAAAAAAGTTTAGGCAAAAATAGTTTGCCCTAAATCTGAAGGGAATAGAAGACCAAGAGAAGAAAGAAAAAGTGGCACACCTATGGTGAACAAAGGAGGAAACAATTAGAAGGGAAAGAAGGTTAGAAGGAAACGTCATTCTCCCAGACGTCAGCAATTTTAGCCCCCTCATTAATATACTTCTTTCTTCTTAACATTCTATTTGAGTAATTCACAGTTAAACTGGTTTAATCTTAAAATGGTATATTTATTACACTAATGAATTGATAATACATTAAGGTAATGCCCCAGAAGAGGAGAAAAGGTCATATGTTCGCAGTGTCAGATGGACAAGGCCAGTCCAAAAGTACAGTCTGTGCACGTCGTCACTGCCCATGGAAGGTTCACACTCATATTTAGGAGAGCACCTGATTGTGCTCTGATCATGCACACCCACTAAAGTATTTCAGAAATACCAGGGGTGTCAAAAAGCTGTATACACATGACTAGTATTCATTTTTTGTTATCGGTGTATGTTATTACAACTTTAATACAGATTTTTCCTTTCTTAAAATGCATATACATTTTTTTTGCACCCTCTGTATAAATGTTCTTTCCGTATTCCTATTTAGATCAAATGTACAACTGAACAGGACCAGAGTTTGACACCCCAAAATATGCCTCTTTGGGATATTATTTTAAGTTGGTTATTTTTAAGAAACAAAAGACTCAGGAAAAAACTTTGACCTTCCCTCTAACTGCCCTAAATAATTTAGATAGAGGATACACACACACACACACACACACACACACACACACACCGGGTCTTATTTCACTATAAGACTGGGTCTTATATAATATATAATATAATATGATATAATATAATATAATATAATATAATATAATATAATATAATACCCAGTCTTATTTTACTATAATATAAGACCAGGTATAATATAATATAATATAATATAATATAATATAATATAATATAATATAATATAATATAATATAATATAATAAATATAGTATTCTAAGTACAAAGAGAAGCCATTGGAAGGTTTTAAGTAGTAGTGTGACAATCTGAGTATCATTTTTAAAGAAAATCGCTCTTATTTTGGGGAATGGTGTTAAAGCTGAGAAGATTGCTGGGTTTCTCCACTGTAAAGGTACCATTCCCCTTTCCATCCACTAGCCTTTTTAAGCAGTTCACTAAGTCCAGCCCACATTCAAGGGGAGGGAAATTAAGCTCTACCTTCTGGAAGGGGTTATCTACATGTAGTATTTGGGCACTGCTTTATGTGTGTTACATATTTAATCCTCATCACAACCCAACGGGCTGTGTGAGCTGCTACATCACCTTGAATTTACAGATGAGAAAACTGAGGCATAGGGATGTCATGTGACTTTCTTAAGGTGACTCAGCTGGATTTGATAAGGAGCATCTGGTTCCATAAGGCATGTTGTTAACCCCTGTTACTCTTATTGTTTTTGAGAGAGCCTGATTAATATCAACAACCTGGAAAATCAATTATAAAGAGAATGTAGACTTTATGGTTCCCTATTCCATACCATTAAGAGTAAGAATAGAGAAATTATTCTATTTCTTGATGTTTCTTGACAGTTTTGAATACTTAACCACTACTTATGTATGATAATCATGTATTTCCTAAGGTTTAAAAAAATTTAATGTATATTGGACCAGTTACCAACTTAAAGAATTAGAAGAAAATACAGAAGAGGTGTGCACGTACCATTTTACAGCCATTACTGTATCAGTTCTATTAGCATTCTCAGTTTTAATGTGACTAGTGTTACATTGAACTTATTTTATAAAGTTATTATGGCATATTATACATTATAATATATTGGAATCAGCTGATAATCCGTAAATATGACTTATTCTACTTTGTTTACTATTTTTATATCATGTATCTGATAATTATTTGTCATCTAGAGAGAATGTTTCTATGACATTCTAAAAGCATAAAAAAATATTGTTGGGGGGTGGTAGATGAGGGTAAAAGGGATCAAATATATGGTGATGGAAAGAGAACTGATCTGGATGGTGGTGAACACACAGTGTGGTATATAGATGATATATTACAGAATTGTACACCTGAAATCTATGTACTTTTACTAACAATTGTCAACCCAATAAACCTTAATTAAAAAAAAAATATTGTTAAGAAAATGTATGTCATAGGGGTCGTAGACTTGGAGAGGGGTTATCACTTTGTAAGTGGTATAAATATCTAATCATTATGTTGTTTTGTACACCTGAAACAAATATTAGAAATAAATAAATAAATAAATACTATATTTTCAATATTGTCATTTCTAGTCCCCTAGTAAAAGCTCCACAAGTAGTTGATAAAATTCCATCTAAAAGCTTTTAAATTTATGATTTAAATAATTTAGTATTATAAATATGTGTATTTATATTTATTGTGAAGTAAACTTGAATTTTATTATTGAAGAAAATATATAAAATATATGAGCTTGCTGTTTTTACTTCTGAAAACAGCTTAAAAAAAGTATATTGTTCGCGGTTTCTTTTTAAGGTGGTGAAAATATTTTAAAATTGACATAATGATGGTTGCACAATTCTATGAATTGTCTAAAAACCACTGAATTGGATGCTTGAAATGAGTGAATTGAATGGTGTATGAATTATTGTATTTCAATAAAGCTAGTAATATTAAAAATAATATATTTCTTTAATTCGATCACAATCATGACTGTGTGCAAGATTATTTAGCTTTAGAGCATCACCCTGGAAGGAAGAATGTCTATTTCAGCTTCTACATCGTAACTTCTCCTTTGACATCAATAGACAGCATCAGCCCTGGGAACATTAATGGTGGTAACAGCTACTAGTGACTGGGTTCTAATGTGCCAGGACCGCTGCAGAGCATTTTATATGCATTTCCTTTATTTAATTCACTAAGCTATGTAGATGTGAGTGTCTCTGTTTAACAGATGAGAACACTGAAGCTGGGAATGGTTAAATAAGTTAATATCATTCACACAGCTGCTAAGTAGTAGAACTAGGAAAAGTGAACCTGGTCGGCCTGATTTCAAATGCTATTGCACTTTAAATCTCTGTCCTTTCATGTGATCCCCTCTTGTTGTCATGTTCCCTTGCATTGAGATGGGAAATAGAGTTAAATTATGGTAAAGGTTCCCTTGAATAGTGCCCTTTTCCTCTGTTAGTTGTGTTCTCCTCGTCCCTCTTCCCCCATTCCTCTTTTTGCTTTTTTGTTTCAGGCTGAAAACTAAAAGATAATGAAGAATTTGGGGGAAAAAATAGAAAACAGAATGCATAATTCAGAAGTAATGGAAGTTTAATTAAATTCAGGCTCCTTTCTGCAAGTTTTATAGAGGAAAAAGATATGGTCTTGGACTTTATTGTGCTATAAAAATCTTGATTCTAATTTGTAAGAATCGGCTTCCTTTTTAAGGTGACCATCTGTCTGGTACTGGTTCAGAGTAGCCATAGATCACTGGAGTTATGTAGTGGGACATGCTGGAATGGGAAGTGGAGCAGGTGAGGTAATTGTCACCTTGTTTGTGGGTGAGGCAGACTGTCCATTTTATTTCTAGGAATGTTATCCTCCTTAATATGTGTGAAGGCACCGTGGCATTTCCTGTCGCTTGAATCTTATCATAGTAGTAAAATAATATGTCAAATATTCATAAGTGCCTCCCATGTATATCTCACTGTTCTACAGTATTGGGGTCAAGGGGTAATTGGGGGTCTTAATGAACCCCAAATTTTACCAGCCTCTCCATCAAGTGCCCAAATAAATATATAATCTAAGTAAACATGTTTACTTTGAAAATGAAGCTTCAAGACAAATCTCTTAGTTCATTCTTGCCTTCTCCTCAACAGAAGGCACTGCTGTTCCTTCCTGTAGAGAAATTTTAGAGGTATTGCTGTTGTGGTGGGAATTTTGGAAGAACCTGAAATTTATAAAGTATAATCTTTTCACCCTCACTGAGCTTATAATCTAATTGGAAAGTAAATATAAACACTTGTGGGAAACATAAATAGTAATAAAATATTTACTAAAGGATTTTTTTTTTAAGCACTATGTTTTATAAAAATGTATACTGTCATTTTCCAATCTTTAAAATCACGTTGAAAAATCAGCAAAGAAGTGAGCAGGTGGGAGGTAAGGGAGCTCTGACCCAGCCTGGGGAGTAGGGAAGGGTAGAGTGTGATATCACACAGGGCAGCCCAACAGGCACGAGGTGGCACATGGTGGGTGAGGTGGTGCACTATAGGCAGTGTCACTGACTGGACTTGGGACTGTGGAACTGGACAGCGAGGGCACACACTGACCTGCCTGGACCCAGGAGGGCTGCACCACCTGGACCCTCTTGCTGTGCTACCTGGCCTGCCATGTTGTCCCCCTATAGTCCTGGGCAGAGAGGTCTTTCCCAGCCTGGGGCGAGGGGGATTTCAGGGGGTCAGGCTAGGCCAGTTTGGCACAGCCCACAGTTGCCTTTCTGTGGCCCTTGAGCTCCGATGCTTGAGGGGCAGGGTGGAAGAGGAGGACTGCAGTGAGGATGACAGAGAGCAGAATGTACTACCTCAAAATATGTCTTTTGGGCATATTCATTATTTTAGGCTGGTTACTTTTAAGAAAAAGCAGACACAGGAAAAGCTCTGAAAATGAATACTTACATTTATAAGGGAACTCTCCAATTTTAAAGGTATCTCTCTTTCTGTACCAGAAAGAGAAGGATGACTAAAACTTTAGAAGGCTCCTGCTTAAATCTGCATAATAACCTTATTATGTTTACTGTTCTTTTCCTGACAGCCTCTCATAACAGACTCTCACCAACTCCCAAATCTTCTTTTGTCTTTTAGCTGGAGAAGCTATTTAAGGTAATGATTTGGGCCATTGTGCTGTGTTACTCAGTTTTCCTGGGTATCTCCATATTAACAGGACATGTACATGTTATTAAACTTTTGTTTGGTTTTCTCCTATTAATCTGTCTTTTATTATGGTGGAGGGGCCTCAGAACCTAGAAGGGTAGAGGAAAATTTGTTTTTTCTCTCCTACAAGGGCTGCAGCACCTGCGTTCAATGTCTGACCAAGCTCCACAGTACCCAGGAAAGATGGGATAGAGGCAGCCAGTGACACAGGGGATCTTTTGGAATGAGGGTGTAGAAGCCCAAGTCACCATGGGAGGCCTGGGGCCAGGTAGACAATGGCTCTCTCCTCTACTAATTGTCTGGATGGCAAGACAGTCAGTGCAGGGCTCTGTTCTTGTCTCAGGAGGAGTCCTGGTGGAAAAAATTCAAGTAATATCACAAAGTCAAGTGTCACAAGGTGAATGTGAGTTCCAGAAGCATTCACAAGAAGAGCAGACAGAGGTCAAGAACCAGCCTCTGGAGCTCAAGACCAAGATTTCAATCCTGGTTCTACCACTTGCTGTATGTATGACCCAGGCTTCAGTTTTCTTATCTGTGAAATAGGGAAATAATAGTGCCCATGTCATAGGATATTGTGGTGAGTAAATATATTAAATCACCTAAAATGTATAGAACCGTTCCTGACAACATAGAAGCATTGTTGTTTTTGGAGGGAGGGCCATCTTCATTTTTCAATGCTGCTACAAAAAAGGGAATCACTTAAACTGGGTTTGTACAAAACTTTAGGATTTGAATGGAAGAAATTTCTTAACTCAAGGGACTAGAACACAATGTGTGGAAAAAGTACCTAGTGTTTGTTATTGTAATACTGCAATGACTTTTGTCTTTTCTGTGTCTCATCCAATCAGGGTTCTGGCTAAAAGCGATTAGAACCTACTATCAATTTGTAATGGTGAGAAAGAGAGAATCATGGCAGCTAAGCATTATGACAGTGGTTTCTAATAATAATAATGTTAAAGACAATAGTCAACATGGAACACTTGCGATGGGCCAGGCAGCGTTCTATGTGTTTACCATATGTTTATCATCTCACTTGATCTCGACAGTCCTAAAAGGTGTTTTATTTTATTTTTTAACAGATAGTTACTTGAGAGGCACAGCAAGGTTAGGGAACTTGCCTGGGGGGACTCTGCTAGAAGTGATGAAGACAGAATTTGAATATAGGAAGTCGGGCTCCAGAGCTTTCATTGAATTTAACCCATCAATAAAGGGAGAAATAGACTTACCATCGTGTAGATGGGGAGATGTTCTGAGATACACAAGAGTTTGGTACCCTTAAAATCATACTATTTAGGTGACTTGCTGCTCTGTCACTGGGTAATCAGAGTCCTGGTGTTGATAAATTTGGAAACAGAATAAACTAACCAATCTGATGATTCCAAACCATTGTATCAAATGTATATAGCTACCAAATTAGTAAATCCAGGACTAATTTCTGTATACTATTAAAAGTCTCTTTCATGTGTTACAGTTAGTTTAAAAACATTAGTTTTTTTTGTGTGTTTTTTTTAAAAATCATATTCCATTTTATACACTCACATTCTGATTTGTTTTGGGTGACAAATTCTGCTCAGAGACTGAGCTTATCTTTACCAATGATTTATTTAACATAAGTTCACTGCAGGAATTATTATTTCACAAGCCAGTAGTATAGGATAATGTCACTTAATAAGCTAAGAAAAAAAGATACTTTGAGTGAGTTTACAATTGTTTCAGGCAAGGTGAGTTTAAGGTAAAATAAAGCCCAGATTTAATTTTAGGGGTACCTTTCTATGAGTTGGTTCTCAGGGGATTTGGCTTAGCCAACTGAGAGCTGACACCCAGCTGCCAGCACAAAAGTGAAAGTTCCTTGCTAAGGAATGTAAGCGCCGTGGGTGGGCAAGATGATCTCCTTCACGAGGCCACTGCATGGTTGTCACCACTGCCAGCAGGTGGTTGTTTTACCAGGGCTGGAGCTAATGCCCCAAGGTCTTCAGAGAGCTATTTAGATTAGTAAAGGGTCTTCTTGCCCAGAGTGAACACTCTTTTATAATCCTCACAAACTCTCGGTATTTATAGTCTAAATGTCCCCTAGCCATTGTTGCCTCTGCACACGTTGTTTTTGATAAGCCCTCAGTGGGGCCCCTCAGCTGGACTGCTGAGAGCTTACGGACAACTACAGAAGTCGATGATGACATCCTGACATAACTTCATTCTTATATGAAAACAACTTACAAAAAACTCCTTCATTTTGGTCATAAACAAGTGGATTTGAAATCATATCAGATCAATGCACAGCATACTTACATTTGCACATACCGCTTCTCCACATATAGACAGTCTCAACAGGTGGTGTTGAGCTGTGCATTTCATCAGCTAATAGGGTACAAGACCTGGTCTGGAAGCAGAAGCATGAACTAGGGCACCTCAGGACAACCTTTCCAGAACTCTGAATCTTAGGTTACATAGCAACTGGAGATAGGCGAGAGAAGTAACTCAGGGAATAATTTCCAGCAGCATCACACTCCATTTGTTATTTCATGTTCTTGACCCAGAAAAAGGAGAAGCTATTTGGATGCAGTGGCTGAAGCTCTCACTAAGTAAACAAATAAAATTAATGGAGCATAGTGTGTGGCTGTGTGTGTGTGTGTGTGTGTGTGTGTGTGTCCATTACAGTGTCATATGTCATCAATGATACTGGCAATTCTAAGCGAGAGGAAGCAAATAGTAAAACAATTTGTAATGTGAAGTGTAGATTAATTCAGCAAGCAATAATTTTGACCAGATAGAAGCCATGATAGCTCTTTAGGAATTTATAATGATGACACTAAATTGCAAAGATTGTCTTTTTGAATAGTAAATAAAAGGCTGTCAATACTCACCAAGAATGACTTTTATTTACTTTTTACTGTATGGACATTAGTGTACACTGTAAAAAAATTAGAATGTAGACATTTGGCTAAGGTGAAGAGACCTTAGACTTTGGGAGTTGTAAGTAAATGTACACCTTTTCTCTTAACTTTTTCTTGCCATTTTAATTCTGTTGAATTTTATTGCCAGTTATTTTAAATATGCTTCTTTGTATTTGCTAAAAGGTATAGGATAGTATTGCTCCTCCATGCTGATCATCAGAAGTACTTAGAAAGCTTTTGTGAAGAGTTTTGGAACTTTCCCTTTTCATTCTAATTCAGTAACTTCGTGTCGGGGTCCAGAAATCTCAAGCTAGATTATTTTATATTATTAAATAAAATAGAATGTCTAAATTATTCCTTCTATATTTACTGTATAAATACACCTTACTGGGACACATTCTAGTAGAATTTGCAAATTTTCTAATAGCTAAATTAACTAATAAATACTCTGGCAATATATGTAATTTAAACTGTGATTTTGCTATCATTTAGATTTATTTTAATACTATGACATTTCATGATCTTAACCACACTTATCCTTTAAATTGTAAACATCAGGGCTAGCAGTGCTTCTGTTGTTAAGATGACATCTCTAGGAGGATATAAATAAACTTTGGATTTGGAGGAAATGGGTTGGGACTTTCATGAAATAGGGTAAAACCTGGCAATCCTTACTGGCACAGGCTACTGGGTCTCCTCACGGTCGCAGTGTGTTTACAAGAGTAAATGCCAAACTTTAGCTTGTGGTTTTGTAATTCCTTTTTAGTTCTGTAAGTCCCCTTTGACAGGCACCATTTTTTCTTTCTAAAATTGTAGATTTTCCTTTTATCCTCGTGGCATAATGAACTTTCATTGTTCAGATTTAAACAATTTTGAGATTTACACTTATATATGTAATTATATGGGAAATAAGTATCTTAATTCACATAGGACAACAACACCTGGCCAAGCCTGCTTGTGCTCTTTAAACTCATTTCTTCCTTCTGTCCCATCCCTAAACTTTTTGTGCATCATGATAAGCGTTTTTCTTATGAGTATACTTGTTCCATTGGTTTGGTTTTCTTTTTTACATATATGAGAACATTTTATTGAAATTCATGGTTGTTTTGCTTTTTAAAATTATTTTTTCACATTTATGGAAATCTTTACAAGTTGCTAACATGGATATGTTTCATTTATTCTTCAGATTGTTTTGAACAGTGTTGCAGTAGATATCCCTATGCATGTATTTGTATACATGGGTTATACTTTTTGTAAGTTATATTCCTAGAAGTGAAACTATTGAGCCAAGATGTATATTTTTAGGACTGGGGCTCTGAGAAAGAAGGGTATTATTTTCATAATTCCCATCAATGGGAGGTATTTTATAGCTGAGTTTTTTTAGTAACACGTGAACCTTGTAACAAAAGTAAAGCCAAAGATAAATACAAAAAGTAAGCAAAAATCATGAACAACTCCTTTGTTGAAAGTAGGAAATATATTTTGTCCCCTCTCTCCCTTTCTTCTTTCCTTTTTTTTCCTTAAACTTGCAGGATGACTGTGAGATGTGGGGTAAATTAATTTGCACAGCTTTTCTGTTAAATCACCCTTTCTGCCGCCTATAGTGTTCAAACCTTTCCCATATCATTAATCTCAACTACTGAGCTGATGGGAATTACATTTTACAAACTCGTTGCCAAGGGAGATGTCCCCTGGTGACTGTTTATAATATTTTTACCTAGTAAACCAACTTTTTTATTTTTTTAAACAAACCAAATCAAAACAAAAACAACAGTCTGTTTTCCCCAAAGGCTGATAAAATGGCTCAAAATGTCTTGGAGTTGAGATGAAAATAAATCACTCTGGACACCTTCAGGACTTGGAAAATCTAAACTAATAACTATAGAAAAAAAATGTATGATACGGGAGATTAAAGCCTCAATTATACTATGGTGTGTGAATATTTTTGCCTGAAGTTCGACAAAACCATTGTCTCATGTTCTTCACTGGCATCATCATCTAAGGTGGGCAAGATGCTAGGCTCAGTAGTCAGGCCAGACTAGTTTGTGATTTCACTTTTCCCCATTCATGTAATCTTGGCTACATTACTTATTCCCTCTAAGGCTCATTTTCCTAATCTTTTGATTGAGGGACATAAAAACACTTTTCTACTTTGTGAACCTTTATGTAAATAAAGCAAATAACTTAACTTATTTCAATTGTATTTTAGTTTGACAATATTTTGTGGTAAAATTTGAGAAGAACTCAGTCTTAAAATGCAGGTGAAGCACTCGCTTTTCCTCATGATGCAATTTATAGAGAAATGTGTAGACATGCTATTTTCATTTGCTTATCATCCATTCACTTTCAACTCACTGCAATCAAATTTTTACTCCCCCCATCAATCATCGACTCTTCTTAATAAGATCCCCAAATTTGCAATGGAAACACGTTAGTTTCTATTTTTTTCATGACCAATGTAAAGCATTTGACAATAACGTGCACTTCATAAAATTCTCTCTTCCCTTGATAGCTATGACCCAGGTTCTGTCATCTCTCACTAGATTCCCTCCCTCTCTTTGTCCTTTAAACACCAATGGTCCAAGGTTCTATTCTGTTGTTGGTACTCTTTGCTTTTATTTCCCATAGTTTTTCTTGGCAATATCATTCATCGCTCTCCATAGTTTTTATATCATTAGCAAGTTGTTTACTCCAAGATGTATGTCTTTAGTCTTTACTTCTATCTCAGACTTAAAACTTGTGTATCTAGTTGTCATCTGGAAGTTGCTGGCATCTAACACTAATTTTATTTTCCCCCCCAAACTTGCTCTCCTCCCACCCCCACTTTGTGCCAATATGAATTCATTCTGTTATACAAGATGGAAACTTAGAGTTGTCCTGGACTTTTTCCCCTTTATTAACTTAAACACCCAATTATCATGTTTCCCCAAAAATAAGACTGGATCTTATATTAATTTTTGCTCCAAAAGACGCATTAGGGATTATGGTGAGGGATGTCATCCTGAAAAATCAAGCTAGGGCTTATTTTCTGGTTAGGTCTTAAATTTCAGGGAAACACGGTTGTTACCAAGACCTGTTGACTAATAGCAATTTTAGGTAATTAGGGAAATATCTTTAGTCTCTCACTTCTCCAATCCAAATGTAATGTTGTCATCATAGTTGTCTTCATAAAATCCAAATCTAATCACCTACTTAAGTAACTTTGGTGGTCTCTCATCCTCCACTGAATAGTTTACAAACCCCTTTAGCTTGGTAGAAGAGAGATTCTTCATGATGTGGCTTCATGGTACATTTCAGCCTCATTTGCAGATACTTTCACTGCAATTAATACTACTACCTTAGAACTATCTGCATGTCCTGAATAGATCACATAATATCATACTCCATTGTACTCGTTAATCCATTTGCATGGGCTTTCTTCCTCTTTTCCCTCTTGTTATGGCATAGATTAAGGCACAAAACATTTCTTAAGACACAGTTCACATGGTATTTGTTTTATGAAGTTATTTTTGACAGTCTCAATTTTTCCTCTTAGTCTTTTATACGTACTTTTTTATAGAACTTATCACATTGAATTACAATCATTTATTTCTCAACAACAGTGAACTTCAAATGTCTAGTTCCTAGCCCAAAGCTTGACCCTTGGTATGATAATTTTATATATACCAATCAGATGGTTTATGAATACTGGGTGATTGCACTTAATTTTCTTGTTTCAGAGTCATATTCCTTGTCATATTTCTAACACAAATTTTCAAGCTGAAATAAAAATGTGTGACTTTGTAATAAAAAACATGAATATTTCTTATTTAGTGTTTCCTTTCAAGAAAATATGCTTATAAGAATGACATTAATATGATAAGTGTTGAGACTTGATTATTTCTCTCTTTTTCCCCTCACAACCAAGCTAGTTACTGAATCCCTGGGTTACTGATTATAATACTCCTGGCAATGGTGATTTTCATCATTGAATATTAATTATGGATTCAGCTCTCTAGCCAAATCAAGGTTCTTTGTTATCTGATTTAAATTTCCATATCATGAATAACTCTGTCAGTTTGCACTCTGTGTTTAGGAAAGTTTGTTTGGAGACTCCATACATGCTCTGTGTACCTCACTGAAAGTTAAATGTATTAGTTATTTAGAAAATTTTAGAGTGGTTGGTGATTTTTTTAAAAGCCAGAAAACAAAACAATCATATGTTGGCTTTTCATGGTGATTATTCAATGTTATTTAAAATGCCCTTAAAGAACTTATTAAAATGCCCTTCCCCTCTGGTAACAACTGTACTGTGTCTGTGTCTGTGAGTTTATTTGTTTTGCTTCTTCGTTTGTTGCTTTCTGTTGTATATCCCACACATGAGTAAAATCATATGGTTCTTGTCCTTTTCCACGTGACTTATTTTGCTTAGCATGATAATCTTAGTACCCATCCATGTTCTCACAAATGGCAATATTTCATCCTTTTTATGTGTGAGTAGTATTCCATTGTATATATGTACCACAACATCTTTATCCAATCATCAGTTGAAGGACACTTAAGTTGTTTCCATGTCTTGGCTATTGTGGTAATGCTGCAATGAACATATATATAATCTTTACAGACAAGTGTTTTCTGTATTTTGGGGTAGATATCCAGGAGGGGGATTGCTAGGTCATATTGTATGTAACTCTTCTTAATTCTTTGAGGAACCTCGACACTATTTTCCATAGAGGTCACACTGATTAACATTTTCACCAGCAGTTTATAGGGTTCTCTTTTCTCCACATCCTCAGAGTAGTTTTAAAATTTTATTTTCCATTATCAGTGTTCAGGATCAATCAAACAACTTACTGTATGTTTAAAGAATATTTGCATTTTTCTTTCTGAAACTGTCTGTTCATATATTCTGCCCATTTTCCTGATTGTTTTTTACCTTCTGTTTTAAGCATCTATTTAAATATTAAATTACTAATACTTATCAATGATAAAGTAGCATGTAAGTTGAAGATATGATATATACGTTGAAAAATATCGTATATAATTTGAAAAAATGATACATGAGTTGAAAGGGTTTTTTGGTTTTTAATTTTTTCATTCTAATCATGATAGTATAAAATTTTTCTACATGCAGAGTATGGGATTTAAAAATCAAATTTATTTATTTAAATTTAATATTTTATTTAGTCCCATTTATCAATTATTCTCTTATTGCATCTTGATTTTGAGTACAGTTAGAAAAGTTTTTTCCAGTCCCAAGTTAAGAATTTAATAATTTTTTCTTTTATTACTTAAAAAAATTTACTTTTTACATTTAAATATTTAATCTATTTAGAATATATCATAGTGTACAGAGACAGATTTAATTTGTGCTCTATTATTTTGCTATCCAGTTATTTCAATACCATTTATTAAAATGTCCTTATTTTCCACAGTAATTTAAGATGCTTTAGCATGTGTTTGATTTTCATAAGAGATTAGTTCTCTTTCTGCATTTTTCAATTTGATTTCATTGGTCCGACAGCTTATTTATGTTTTAATGCTACACTGTTTTAATTACAGAAGGTATATATGTTTCTAATCCCCCCTTTTTTTATTTTTAGTATTTTCCTGGTTATCCTTCTTTTTCTTTTCAAATAAACTTTACATTCAACTCATCTAATGGCAGAATAAAAAAGAGATTAATGGTGTTTTATTGTAAACATTTTATATTTATGAGCTAAATTAGTTCTGTTTGCTCTTTCACTCCTACAAATCCCATAACACTGTTCTTGTCAAAGTCAACAAAATGTCATGTTTGAAAATCTGATGTCAATTCTCAGTTCTCCTTTTTCTTGACATATACATAGTATTTGACACTGTGGGTCATTTCTTCTTTGACACACTTTCTTTACTTGGTTTTCCAGGATGTCACTCTCCTAGTTTTTCTTCTACCTTACTGGAAGCTCCTTCTCACTCTCCTCTCCTGGTTTCTTTTATTCTTTCAGAAATCTAGACTGTAGGGAGTCCTAGGACTTAGCATTTAGACTTCTGTTTTCTATCTAAACTCAAATAGTATTTTGGTGATTGCATCACGTCTTATGGGCTCAAATACCATTTATATTCTGATGACTCCTAAAATCACATCCCCTGTTCAGGCGTCTCTCCCAGTTTCCAGCCCTTATATCCAACTGCTTCCACGGGAATGTTTGATAGTCTATACTGCCACTGATATTCTAAGAAGCTCAGTATTAGCACATCCAAAACTGAAATCCTGATCTTCTGACCTCAGACCTCTCACTTCCACTCCTTTCTTCTAGTCTTACAGGTGACAGATCTCTTTTTTCAATGATTCAGTCAGAAGTGTTGGAGACATCACTGACTCTTCCACCAATACCTTGGTACAAGTCACCGTTGATGCATTGAACATAGTCTCAAAATAGCAGATGAAGTTCAGTTGTTTGATATCTTATAAAGTTCCTCTTACGAAAGCATGCTGTAGCTTCAGCCAGCTACCTTACAAAGTAAATAAATAAGGCCAGTTTATGTACCAGTAGGTTAGTCAGCAATACAGAGTGTGGCCTGAGGACCACTCTGGAAGCTCCTCCTCCCCTCCCCCCACAACACACATATTTCCCTTCCCTAACTTCTTCCACACCTGAAATTCTACATTTGAACATTCCATTTAGCTGTCAAATTGAGCATCTATTGCTAATATGTAAGTGTTTCTTGGATGGAGTCTCATTAGTCTTTGTTACCTTGGAACAATGAATTTCTCTAATTCTGAAGAGAAAGAAGGTCTGGAGAAAATGGAACACAGGACAAAATAACTTCTAATTGCAAGAGAGGGAGATAGGAAAGATTGAGAATTTAAAGTTCTGCTTGCCTTGATGTTGGTAGTCCTCAGTGATGAGGAGGTAACATGAAGAAATCAGCAGCCTGCCATAGGGTTCTGGAAGGAAGAGGTTTTATAGTGATGTCTGATCAGATTTGGAATGTCTACGTAACCGCTTTCATATTTTAGATAAGCTAAGTCAAGCAAATAGTATGGGAAGGTATTCCATAGGTTACCTAAAAAGAGGAAGTTATAGGTTCAAGAAAAGTATGAGATAGTCTGCTTGTAAGAAAATACCTTAATTGGTGCACACTACAGCAGCCCATTCTCTCCTAGCGTAAGAAATGAAAATGGAAAAAATAACATTAAATGCCGTAGAAAAGTACCAATGCATAAGGCAGATGAGAAGCTGAATTTCAATCAGCTGGTGTCCGACAAACCAGATTGGAATCCCAGATCCATTGTCGGGGATTTTAATGTTTTAAAATATAATTTTAATGTTGTTCATGATAGATTTGATTATTAAGCCACACCAAAAGAGTAGTTATCCCCTAGGCAAATGTTAATGTTCTCAAGACTCCCAACAAGGGTATATTTAAATAGGTGAAAAAAGGTTAATAAATGGCATCATGAGAAGACGATCCTTTAAGCTAGATGTTCCCACCAAAGGATCACATCATCTCTTAAATATATGAGTTTCCTTGAATTCAAGAGTATATCCTCATTAAACTAGCTGTCAGCTTTTCATGCCTTAAAGCCACCGCATAATCTGTAAGTATGTGAGTAAAATTCTTATATCCAAAGAGAAAAACTCATTATCCCACCATAACAGGATCAAAGGTGCTGGACCGTGACTTTGTAATGGGTTGAGTACCCTCTGAAGAAAAGAAAGGGGGCAAAGGAATGTTATCTCAGGGAGTATGCACCCTGTATGCTGCTAGACATTTGAAAGGGCCATTCTAGAAGGTGGGAATTTCTTTTGCATATCACACATATGTTAACTTTGTGATGATTCACTTCAAAAATTAAGATTGTGTTTAGTGGTCTTTGAAAATTGACCCATTTTCTTTCTGTGATAAGATGATTTTGCTACTTCTTAGCTAATTGAGTAGAATATACTCACTGGGATCATTTGAGATCTGTTTTCAATAACTCAAGATTGGAAGAACACAATATATTCACATCATAGGAATGTTTGTAAAGAGAATTGGTGTTAAAAGTGGTTAGAAAATTAAACTGCTGTCGTAGGACTTACGTTGAGCTGTGTTTTTTTTTC
Organism: Rhinolophus ferrumequinum; assembly: GCF_004115265.2. Classification (NCBI taxonomy): domain Eukaryota; kingdom Metazoa; phylum Chordata; class Mammalia; order Chiroptera; family Rhinolophidae; genus Rhinolophus; species Rhinolophus ferrumequinum. Next base: position 52,377,162 of record NC_046301.1, read on the forward strand.
TTGTTATTTTTAATCTATGACGCTTTATCATGTGACTTTAGGCAAGTTGACAGACATCAGCTGGACTTAAAATGGTGAAATTCATAAAACAAGAATAATTCCCTTACAAGTTTAGAATCTTTCTGGTGTAACTGATGCATGAATATTAGGAATTTGAAACGATTTTAAGGAAAGTCTTATGCAAACACACACACACACACACACACACACACATGCACGGTCTGACAATTAAGTGCACGGACTTGTTGCAGTGATGTTGCTAAACTTTTTTGATATCAGAGGGATTATTTACTATGAATTTGTACCAAATAAACAAACAGTTAACCAAGTTTACTATTTGGAAGTGCTGAAAAGGCTTCGTGAAAAAGATGACCTGCACTTTTCGCCAACAATTCATGGCTCTTGTATCACAACAATTCAGCAGCTCACACGGCACTAGCTGTGAGAAAGTTTATAGCCAGTAACAAATAACTGTATTGGAACACCATCCCTTCTCACTCCCTACTCATTGATCTGGCCTCCAATGACTTCTTTCTTTACCCAAAGATAAGGGATATATTGAAAGGAAGACATTTTGATGACATTCAGGACATCAAAGGTAGTAATGATAGCTCTGATGGCCATTCCAGAAAAAGAGTGGCAAAATTGCTTTAAAAGGGTGGACTAGGTGCTGTCTAAGTGCATAGCTTCGCAAGGGGAGTACTTCAAAGGTTATCATAGTGATATTCAACAATGAGGTATGTAGCACTTTTCTTAGGATGAGTTCATGAATGTAATTGTACGATCTTGTGTGTGTGTGTGTGTGTGTGTGTGTGTGTGTGTATTTCATTGTACCAGCCTATAGTCTTTGGATATGCAACAGATTCTTCCTTATATACAGTAGTGATATAAGGACTTGATAACATATTGACTCTTCTAAAATCCTATGATCTTATAGTGTGATAAAATATCCAGTTTATGACTTTGCGCCTAAATAGTTGTTGCCAGTTATATGTCATCATTTGTATTCAATGTATAGTATAAAATTTGTTAAGGTTTATTTTAGATCACTAATAATTTCCCAGTTTTCAGACAATTTCATTATATATTTTTAAGTGTCTAAAAGATATCTGCTCCTTTTTTTCTTTTTGTAACAATGAGAGAACTAAGCACATAGCATTAAACAACTCACTCAAGATCACAGTCACAGAAAATGGAATCAAGACTCAAATTCTGCTTTTTAAATTTCACATAGTTCTCTGTTAACACTCATGTCAGAGCTAGAGTATATGAATGTTCAATATACTATTCAAGTTGTTTATAAGTTCAACCATAAAATGCAAGATTTTCCAACAAATTGTTTCTGAATGGTATGAGAAGGATGAATATAGTAGAAATTAGATTGTTAGCATATAGTGTAAGCATATTTAGTATCCGAAAGAATACCATCAGTTCTGTGTTAAAATATGTGAGAAGTATACCCTTACTCTCTCTGAAAATTACATCCCAGACTTTCCCAGATAACACTACTGTGGATTTCACATAATATTTTATAGCATTCTCACATAATGCCCTTTAAAAGAGAGAGTTTGAAGATAATGATCACATTCTGTGTCTTCGCAATGCCAAAATAAACTTTTAAAATTAATCCATTGGTTTGTTTTCAGTTTTTATGATGCCAGGAATGAAAGGTTGAACTTTTCATGAAACTAGTTGATATTTTTTAAGCAAATTGACTGGTTCACTGGTTGTTTCTGTGACCAGGTCATGATAATTGACATGGAAGAAAGGATTCAAGGAGGTAGATTGTGATGTGAGATTTCAATGTTTTCTTCAGTGAAGGCTTCTTAGAGGAGGTAAACATTTGAACTGAGACCTGAATGAAGTCAGGAGGAAGACACCAGGGAAAGAACATTTTAAGAAAAGAAAACATCCAATGCAGAGGCTCTGAGGTAGGAGCAAGTTTGGCTGATTAGAGAAATAGCCAGAGACAAGTGTGTCTGGAATTAGGGAATTAGAGTGAGAGTGGTAAGAAATGCTCACGGAGAGTGAGCCAGGGACTCGTCATGCAAGTGTAGAACTTTGTAAATTTAAGGTAAAGATTGAATTTTTTTCTAAGTATGATGGGAAGCTACAGAAGGGTATTAAGTGGGTAATGCGCAGCTTTAATGTTTCAATGGGATTATTATGGCTGTCCTGGAAGCAGGGAATCTGGATACTTTGACCATGTTCTAGGTGAGGGTAATAGTAGGTTGGAATGGGGTCGTGGCAGTGGAGAAGGCAGAAGTGGTAAGATCTGCATTATACTTTAATTTGTTGATGCACTTAATGTGGGATGTGATATGAAATGAAACACCAAGAACGATGCCATATAAATGACGGTGCTATTTACTGAAATGAGGAAGCCTGAGGGAGAAAAGTTGGCACTAAGAGTTAGGTTTGAGAAGATTCGTCCAGCGAAGACTTTTGCATATATTAATCTGAAGTTCATCAAAGTTGAGTCTGAAGTGAAAATTTAAAGTCTTTAACATAAAGATCATATTTGATGCCAATAAAACTTGATGAGATCACCCAGATAATTAATGTAAATAGAGACAAGGTACATTGATGGAGTCTCTGGGGTACACCAGTGCTTGTAAGTTAGGGTAGGAAATACATCCATCACAGAAGATAGAGAATGGTCAGACATGAGAAAAACCAGGGAAGTATAGTGTTACAGAAGACAAATGACCAACTAAGGCATTTCAAGAAGGACATGACTAAATGTTTCGAATGTTCCTAAGGAGTCAATAAGATGAAGACTGGAAATGAAACATTGTAAGAAGTACTGTGGAGATCATTGACAAAAGCTGTTTTAGTACATTGGATGGAATAAAATCCTGATTGGAGTAACTTCTAGACAGAACCAGTGAGTGTGAAAGTAGAATCAGGAAGTGTGGACAAGTAAAGTTTTTCTCTAAAGGACAACAAAACAATAAGGCAATAGCCTTAAGATAGTTTTTTTTTTTTGAAGATGGAAGGAGCAACAGTACATTTGTATGCTGACTGTAAGATACAATAAAAAGAGAAAAATTAATGCAGGATAGAGTCAGAGTACTCGAAGAGGGTTAACTCTTGGGCAGATGAGAAGAAATAGGATCTATTGAATAAGTAGAGTTGATACTTTAGTAGAAGCAGGTGTATTTTGTCTATTGTACCGATGGTATAATATGTGAAGATGAGGAAGCTATCTAATTAGGACTTTACCTGCATGTGAGAAGGGGGAGCAGGATTGAAGGGTTCAGAGAGAATAGAAGGAAGGAAACAGTTGCCTGAGAAAGTCAGTGAATGAATTGATTAAAGCATTGTAGTAGACTGGAGGCGGTGATGAGTGTCTACAGAGATTAAAATGGCCTGGGGAAAAAAGTGACGAATCATAAACTTGAACTGGATTTGGGCAACAGTGATATAGAAGCAAATTCAATATAATAGTTGAAGAGTTTGGCAACTATGTTCTTTAATTAGGAATCCTATTTAAGCTTGAGAAAATGGCTATATTATGTTCCTGAGCAACTTTCTGACACCAGCCCTCACATAGGGATTCACACTGCAGAATCTTCCTTGTATGAAAGAGATCATCTGATATTACACTTATTATCAGGATTCTAACAAAGTTAGTGTTTAGAGTAGGCCTGTATTCTATGCAAGGTATATGGAGTGCTAATTCCCGAAACGGAGGCAGAAACCCAATCTTCACAATGAGAAGAAAGGAAGGAGAGAGCAGCAGGGATCCAGGTAACCACGTTCTACCTGCTCAATGGATTCTGAGTCTAATGTAGTATATCTTGTCTCAGACCAGGAATTCTGACTATTGGGGCCTCCTAATTAATACATTCCTTCTCTTGGTCAGGTTAGGCTCAATATCCCTGTGGGGTTGGTCTCCAAAAAGGACCAAAATAGTAACAGATAAATGGAGCAGAAAAAGGCAGGATTGAGAAGAGAATTTTGAGGAAGTTTACAGGTTTACTAAGAGTTCAAAATTGTACATTGGAAGTATAAAATTGAATGGTGCCTCTAAAGTTATCAGAAAAAGTGAAATGTTTTCAGGAGTAGAACTGAATTACAGTGTTTGGTGAATAAATTTGATGCTATTTTTGGTCAGCTAGGAGTTAAGGAAGGAAAGAAGGAAGGAAGGAAGGAAGGAAGGAAGGAAGGAAGGAAGGAAGGAAGGAAGGAAAAAAGACAGACAAAGGAAGGGAAGAAGGAAGAAAGACAGCCTTCATTTTGACAACACACACACATCCATCTATAAAGATACATTTTTTGTTGTTGACCTACCCTAAAGCACAAATTATTCATGTGTGTTCTTGAATAGAGAACACTGAATGACAGAGGGTAGAGTATCCTTAAGCACAGTTTTACAATCAGTAAGGAAAAACCTGTACAATCTGTTTTTTTCCAAATTAATTGTCCATAAAAATAGAGGGTTTGACACTGAATTGTAACTACCGTGTTTCCCGAAAATAAGACCTAGCCAGACAATCAGCTCTAATGAGTTTTTTGGAGCAAAAATTAATATAACACCCAGTCTTATTTTACTATAAGACAGGTCTATATAATATAATACAATGTAATATAAAACCCAGTCTTATATTAATTTTTTCTCCAAAAGATGCATTATAGCTTATTGTCTGGCTAGGTCTTATTTTTGGGGAAACAGGGTAAGTAAAGGTAAAGCTGAGAGGAGTAAAGAGGAAGATGTACAGAAACTTTGTTCCTGATGGTCAAGTTGAAAGCAATGTCAGAACATGACACCGCTCTATTAGGTAGGTAATTAACACAATCATTATGAAACAGCTCTCAAATATCAAGTATCATACAAGGGTTTTGTGTAAGAGTTGGAGGTCATTGAATTTGTGTTCAAATCTCATGAGAACTCCTAAGGGTACAGATATTTTATACTGTTGATTACACCCAAGCCTAATGCTTTAGATGCGCAGCAAGAGGGAAGACAGATATGATACCAGAGATGACGTCACACTGCCTAGCCATTTAGTCTTAGAGGTCAAGGGCTCACCAACACAGGTCCCACCAGTCCCTCAAAGAAGATGGTAACTCTCATATAGTTTTCTATTTCTTTGTCAGTGAAGACAGTGCTGAATGATGACCTCCTGCTATAGTAGAATTTGGTGATAAATTTGAACTCAGTATTTTATGGCTTCTTAGATCAACATCATGAAATTGATTCACATATTGTGAATTTCTCCTAAGAGGGGTTTTCCTATGTATTCTATGTCATGGAGTAAAAAAAAATAAATAATAACATTTCCCCTTTTTACCCCTTTATAACTGGCTACATAGAATGCCTAATTCCTTTTTGGGTGTCGTTGAATTCAAATCCTATTAAGACTGTTTTTTTTTTTAATTTATTTTTTTTTAAATTTATTGGGGTGACAATTGTTAGTAAAATTACATAGATTTCAGGTGTACAATTCTGTATCACATCATCTATAAATTACATTGTGTGTTCACCACCCAGAGTCAGTTCTCCTTCCATCACCATACATTTGATCCCCCTTACCCTCATCTCCCACCTCCCACCCCCTTTACCCTCTGGTAACCACTAAACTATTGTCTGTCTTGTCTATGAGGTTTTTTTTTTTTTCTTCTTAGACGTTTATCATTTATATCCCTCACACTGTGGGCCCCCCTCCCCCCATCCACTATCTCTCTGACATCGCACCGAGCCATCCCATTTCCACTATCTCCACTCCCAATGCTGTACTCCGCCTCTTGTAAGTGTATACATACATATATATATATATATATATATATATATATATATATGTAATATTATAGTTGGCATTCATTATTGTTCAGCTTCAGGTGTACAGTGCAGTGATCAGGCATCTACATCTTCCCTGAGATGGTCTCCCAAATGGGACACATGTCTATCGGATATCCTACAAAATCTTTACAACATTATTGATTACGTTCCCCAGATTAATTTTCAAAACCTCGTGGCCATCTTGTGGTTACTAATTGTTTTCTAATCCCCTCACCTTCCCCCTTACCCCCACCCCCCACCCCCGCCCATCTAGCAACCCTCAGTTTTTCCTCTTGGTCTCCAAAACTGTTTCTGATTAGTTCATTCACTTATTCTTTTCTTTAGATTCCGCATATAAGTGAGAGCATATGGTACTTATCTTTCTCTGTCTGACTTATTTCACTTAACATAATGTTCTCTAGGTCCATCCATGTTGTTGCAAATGGTAAGATTTCTTTCTTCTTTATGGCTGCGTAGTGCTCAATTGTATAAATGTACCACAGTTTCTTAATCCAGTCATCTACCAATGGGCATTTCGGTTGTTTCCATGTCTTAGCTATTGTGTATAGTGCTGCAATAAACATAGGAGTGCATAAAGATTTTTGAATTGGAGTTTTGGATTTCTCCGGATAGACACCTGGGAGTGGAATTACTGGATCATAGGGTAGTTCCATTTTCAGAATTTTGAGATACCTCCATACTGTTTTCCATAGTGGCTGCACCAATCTGCAATCCCACCAACAGTGCACAAGCGTTCCCTTTTCTCCACATCCGTGCCAGCACTTGTTGTTTGTTGATTTATTGATGATAGCCATTTTGACTGGGGCGAGGTGGTATCTCATTGTGGTTTTTATTTGCATTTCTCTCATGATTAGTGAGGTTGAGCAATTCTTCATATGTCTGTTTGCCATCTGTATGTAAGACTGTTTTTATTAAATCTCCTACTAACTTTTATTCCCACCAAGATGATTTTGTGGCAGATGGATGAAGACTACTTTCCAAAAGAAGAAAAAAAAATCTTTCTGTTTATCAAAAGCATTAGATGAATATGAAACAAATTAAGAAACAAATAATTTGGAGATAGAAAATATAGTAATCACAAAATACAATTGCATTTTAAATTGTAAAGAACCATGTTTAACAGCTATTTTGATGATATTTTACTGTAGTTCTCTTATAAAAGAAATCTTAGGCATAAATTGACTTAGCTATTTTATGGAATATCCTCTGTGTGTGTGTGTGTGTGTGTGTGTGTGTGTGTGTGTACACAGATTTTATATAATTGATACTTTTTGGACATGTAGAAGTTGGCTGGTAGCCAATTTTCATTAATTCCCTTTTAGAGTGAATATTTGATTTAAAAGATAAACATATGGAGTACAATTAAACTCTTTCAGGTATTATTTGATACATTGCATGTTCTTCATACTTTATTTTTTTAAAAAATAGTGTTTTTTCATACATTGTGGAATTAATGAGAATATAAAGCTCAGTGCAGCATCACCTGACTGATTATGGATATATATATATATATATATATATATATATATATATATATATACACAATTTAATTTATTACTTAGTTTTGAACTATTCTTCCTTCATTCACACATCACCATAGTATATATTCTTTCTTTTACATAAAAATGAGAAGGCTTCTTTATAAAGGTTTTGAAAATTCACTATTTGGTAAAGTGACAATAAGTCAGTCATAATTCTGCCAAGGTTTAACTGTAGAATCTTACAAACGCCACTTAACCTTTTTGGGACTTAGTTTCTTTACCTAGACATGGTTTAAATGATTTCTGAGCTCTTTTGAACTTAGTATTCTAAAATTCAATGAAATTTTCAATCTGTGTCAAGAATTTTATGAAAAAATAGATGACAATGTCATTAGTGCCATGTCAGTTGTGTTCTGAGTAGCTATAATAATAAAGTATAAACATTTACAGAATTTTGTTTAATGACTGATGTGCTGATCACCGAAAGGTTATTATTATATTTTCCGCTTAAAAGGATACGGATTTAATTTGTAAAATAAACCCTCTCACCTTCTTAAATTCACAGATGAAATAGGTTGCTACAAAGTAAAATCTGAAAGAAATATGCTTATACAAGATATATTTACTTTAAGGGCAAAATACATAATCTACATACCACATTAGATATTTTTTCCCCCTAGAAAATGACTTCTTTTTTTAAAAAACGGTGTACATATAAATTAAAATATTCAAAATAAACAGGTTATTAATGAAAAACCATCTCTTCGGCGTTTCAGAGGCCTTTCACATGCATTTACTCATTTGATCTTCACAATGTGTTAGTGAGAGAAACTGTACAAATATTACCGTTTCTGTTTTACAGATAAGAGAAATGCAAGTGAGAGAGGTGAAGTACGTTTTCTAAGGACTTTTTAGGTTGGTAATGCAGATGTACCAGCCCTCCCCTCCTTCCTCCCCTGCCATCTTTTCTCCCAACCCTCAGTGTGCCCATGGGCTCTGTGTGTGCGAAGAAGAATGTTTAAGATTAGGAAATTCAGTTTTAGGGTCTATTAAGCTCGGGGAGCCATGTATAGGTCAGCAATTGTCTTTGAAGTTGCTGGTAAATGATGGTGGTTTCATTCACTTATTGTCAAAGATGGGGTTAGAGGGTGTAGAGGTCTCTCAGGCTCTTCTTGCTTTGAAACCTGCAAGAGAATCAGAAGTGACACCATCTTCCTTGAGGACTTCCTGCCCCAGATAAAACGCTTCTTTTCTTGAAGGGTCAGATTTGTTTTATACAAAAATGTAAGAGAAAATACATAAAACAAACCCAAGAGTGTTGACTTTACTAATAATATTTTCCATTTTACAGAAATAGAGAAGTCCTCATTATTGAAAGGTGGACCCTCACTCTCACCCATGGCTCCTTGCTTCTCCCGGCTCCTCCTTCCAAGAGTCCTTTCTATGTCTCACGGTCCAGAGTTTCTCCCCATCCCCCACCTCTCCATCTTTCCCCAGGAAGAAAGGCATCCTTTTGAGGTCTTGTTAATTCGACAGTTTCAGTTTCAGTCTAGAGATTTACAGGAACGTTTTCCGCTCACTCGTTTTTGATATTGAAGGGAGCAAGATGGGTTCTTTTCTCCACAGTCCCTGAGCATTCTCCTTCTAGTTCAATCTTCCCCACTCACCCCAGCAAGTGTTGACGCTGCATTCTCAAAAGTTACCTAAAACCCTGACATCTCAAAAGGTGAATGTTAATTTTCTTTCAAAGGCTACAAATTTGGTACCATACGAGGAAAGCGTATTTATACTATTAATGTGACCTGGGCTGTCCTACCTTTGAATGAATAATCCTGACCTCATTGTTCTAAGAAGCAGTTGACAAACTGCAGAGCCTGCTTCTATTACAAGGACCCCGGCGTTAGCTATGAGTGACTCTGAAAGATCTGGCATGGGAGGAGTCACCCCAATGTAGAGTTCCTTGATTCCAAACTTTCTGCTGACGGGGGATGAAGTTCCATACATACACATTTGTATGTGTATGAATGTATAGGTATGTGTACATAGGTACAATATGTACAGATATACATATATACAGATATAATATTCAATATTATACAGATATAATATTCAATTTTCACTATTTCACATTGTCTTTCAATTTGGTAAATCTCTGATTGTTGCTTTCATGTTAATAATTACTACAAAAGACGTTCCTAGTGTTTCCTAAAACTTCCAGTTTTCTTTCTTGCCACACATCTCCTTGAAGTTAATGTGGCAAAGCGATTTGCTTCAGGCAATAAAATGTAAATGAAAGTGATGTGTGTTACTTCTGGGTAGAAGCACTTATAAGCTACTGCAGCTTCTTTGTTCACATACCTATCTCCTGCCATGATAAACCATAAAGCCTTGTAATGAGATGGTGATATTATAAGATGGTAGATTTCTGTCCCTAGCGGAATTTGTGTTGGACATTAAGAGTGAGTGAGAAATATGCCCTTGTAATTTGGAGGGTGAGTTTTTTGGGTCTTTTTGAATATAACATAACTGAGCTTATCCTGACCATTATAGCAACTCTTACCAATATCTTTTAATTCGCTGAATTGTAGAACTTACTTTCTTGTCTTTATATCTCTGATTCCTTCTAATGCTATTTCATGCTATTGGAATTTTTTTTTTTTTTTTTTACTAATGTAGCTTCACAGAAGTGTTTTGAGTTTGTTTGCTTTTATACATACACATTCTGCTGCAAACCTCATGCTAAAATTGTCTGTTTACCTTCTTCTGAATGTTTTAAGTACACAATACATTTTTAACCTAATAGCACAATTTTTAATATTGCTACATTTGAAAATATTTGAATATACTACAGAAGAGGAATAAGAAGAGGAATGCATAGGCAAAACTTATAAGATGTGTTTTATATATACATATGTATATATACACATATACATACATATATATGTATAATGTAAGCAAGTAGCTTCTGAGATATAGGCAGAATCCATAAGATGAGCTAAATAAAGATAAGTAGGGTAGTAAGCAGAGCCTTTGTGAGATGAACATAGATATAAAAAGACAAAGATCAGAAGACACCTAATAGTCATCCTACTCTAAATATATGAGAGACACATAATATTCATGAGACACTAAATATATGTAAGCCATTGAGGATTCCTAAGGTTTTAATTTGGTCATTCATTGGTAATGTCCATGTGGCTTCATATACCTTCTACTCAAGAAACACAGATAAAATCCATAGCTTATCCAATGAGCTTTCAGTTGGTGAGTTCAGTGATTGGTCAGACATACCCACCCTGCATCTCTCTGCTAGAGAACGTATTGTGCTGGTCCCAGGCTTCTTTTGTCTGTTGAGCCTACCGTGTTTCCCCGAAAATAAGACCTAGCTGGACAATCAGCTCTAATGCATCTTTTGGAGCAAAAATTAATGTAAGACTCGGTATTATATTATATTATGTTAGATAAGACCCGGTCTTATAGTAAAATAAGACTGCATCTTATATTAATTTTTGCTCCAAAAGAGGCACTAGAGCTGATTGTCCAACTAGGTCTTATTTTCGGAGAAACACGGTATTTACTCAAAACTCTTGTGCTTGTAACTATAACATTAGTGGGATAGCGTGGCTCAGGAGAGGGTGGGGGAAAGGAGGAGTTATCTATCTATGTATCTATGTATCTGTGTATCTATCTATCTATCTATCTATCTATCTATCTATCTATCTATCTGATCTATCAAGAGAAAATTGCATAACCCCAAAATTAGTGTGGTCTTCCTCTCTGCTTTGGTTCTCACTATGTATTTTCATTGATTAAGTAAATTATGTTATTTGAGCATTTTAACTTGTCCTGTGAGTCCTGTGGGTCTCTCTCTTATGCGTGCATTGGGATATTGCCTACCAGTGTATTTGGAGAATACCATTGCATCAACAGGTTTCTTTATAACAGGAAAAATTCTAAGGCAGGACAAACAGACATTATGGCAATACTAGTTGGCTTCTCTATTTGGTGATTATCAATCCGGTTACTCAGCCTATGAAACATGTGTAGAAATGCACATTTATTTTATTTTTCAGAAGAATTTCTGAATATCATAAAGCATCCTCCAGCCCATGGCCCTGTAAACAAATTGATCTTTAAAATATTTGATGGTTCTTTCACAGACTTTTTTTTAAAGGGCCTTCTATGTGTAATACATTACGTTAGGTAATGTGGACATTATAAATGTGGAGAAGATATAATCTTTGTCTTCAAAGAGCTGATATCCCATCGGGCAAGGAATGGTCATGTGGGGTGAAATAGTACAGAAAATGTACAATGTAAAACTAGGCAGCCATAGAGTACTATAGAAATAGAGGAGGAATCCAGAAAAGGGAGAGATGTCATTTACAAAAAGGAAATCTGGAAAGGCTTTATGGACTTAGGAAAGCCAATTGCCTGCTATGGGAACTTACACCATGCTGTTATCTTGGAGAGAATTTACCAAGTGGAAAGTTCAATTCAGAAGTTAATTTACCTTATTTTGAAATGCAAGGAAACATAAGTAAACTTAACAATTCTGTTACTATAATAATGAGAATTTATAATCCTATCGTAAAGTATTAAAAAAAAAAGATTGCAAACATCCTTGGGGCAAAAAAGCATATATTAACAGTGGAATTATCTTCCAAAGAACAAGATTATGTAGCTATTCTTAAAATAAATATGCTTTAAATATGAACTTCAGATAACACAGATATTGCTATTAAGTAAAATAAGACTTATAAAACATTATTTCCAACTCATCAATCTCATGAATTCTGCCATTTTAAATACCATAAGCTCCAGTGCAAAATAAAAAATATAACTATAAATATATATATACATATATATAAATTAGTGCTTTTAAAAAACTTGGGAAAATACGAGGATACTTTACATGTATCAGTTGATTTAGTCCTCACAACAACTTTATGGAAAGGCATTATTATTTTGCCCATTTTATAGATGAGAATGATCTTGGTTTCTTGTGAATAGAATAATAAATACTACTATCTATACACATGCAAGACATTAATTAAATTATATACACATTGTGTATTTTTGCTTAAATTTCTGGAGAATACCAGGTCGCATTGTACCTCTTGGCGGGAGAAATTCTGAGTAATCAGGAGGCGTCCGGACCAGTCAGGCTGTACAACGATCTGTCCAGGGTGCTGAACCAGGCTCCTTGACAGAAGTCCACAGCATAACCACGAATCCAGCAAAGCACTCTTTCCTTTTGTACACTTGTATAACCATAGGAATCTTAACTGCACACCCAAGAAACTGCTGTCTATTTCTTATAGAGCTCATAAATTAAAGCCTATTAGTCAATCCAAGTCTAAAGTCATGTCTCAGCCTTACATGGACTTAAGAACTCATGAAAGAGAACTCATTTTTAATAAGTACATAATAGACTGATCTATACACTAAAATAATAGTTTGCCAATTTTCATATAAATATTAACTAAATGAATGTTTACCAAAAGGTAAATAATCTCCTTTTACTCAGAAAATGCTAATAACTAGCATTTGGTATACACCACACTATTGAAGTACTCATATAAATTAAGTGACGCAGTCAGCTCAACAACCTTATAAAATCAATACTCTTATTACTCCCATTTTATAGACAAGGAACTTTAAGTACATAGCTAGAAAATGGTGAAACCAGAATCTTTTCCCAGGAACTAGTCAGGTCAGGAATATGGACCAGGGTACTCCTTTATTTCTAATGTATTTTTTTGTGTGCTTACTACTACTAATCATCAATTCCATTTTCTATTTATTTAAATAAAGGCAGTATTGCATAGTGATTAATAAGGCTTGGAAGATATACTACCTGGGTTCTAAATATCACCTGGGACATCAGTAGTTGCATGACCTTTACAAGTTGCTTTCCTTTTTTGCACATCAGTATTCTCATCTATAAAATGGGCAAAATAATAATGCCTTTCCACCAAGTTGTTGTGAGGACTAAATCAACTGATGCATATAAAGTACTCAGAATAATGCTTGGCACCTAACAGAACTCAATAAACATTAGTTATCATTATTGCATGTTTTCATGGCACTAATTAGTTTGCAATCAGATTTTTGATAAACCTTATGTCCACAAAAAATTTAGTGGCCAAAGAACATGGTTTAAATATTTGATTTTCTTTCTTATGCATCGATTTTGTGGTTTAAATATAGAGGTTCGGCTGTTCTTTCATTCCCCATATGCATCTTCTAAACTTGGTCAATGTTACTAAGTAAATGAGAGACAACATAAGTTACAAATGAAGACATTCAGATAAACAGTGTTTTTCCTTGTGCAGCTAATTTACAATATATGATATTGATAACAGAAAAGTAACCAGTAACCACTATCAACATTCATGTATGAACCAAGTCAATTAAAGTTAATGGAAGAATTGATGTTTCTTGGCACATATGGTTAGTTAATCATTACTGGGCAACTAAGAAAATAAAGAAACCAGAAAAAAGTAAGCAGTGGCCATACTGAGGTATGTATGTATTGTATAAGTATTTAGGCAGTATGGAATCAGGAATATGAATAAAATGGGCACTTTTGGAAATGTTTCAGTGCCCAAATTCCTGATAGATATTATTTCATTTAAATATTCAAGGTAGTATCATTCATTTATAAAGCATCAATGTGATTAATCAATTATTCTATGTTTAATACGTGGATACACTATTAAATGTTGGTATGCAAAAAATAACTACAAGAAATTTTTTATGAGGTAGAACCCATAGGACTTGGTGACTATGTCACTTACATCCCACAGGACTCTACAAATACACGTGATGGAATATTTTATTGGAAACATATAGTACAGTTGACAAGATGTCCATCATGTTTTAAAAGAGCTGACATTTAATCAACATAGAATAATTTGTTAAAAATAGTTGTATATGTATATATGAGATATTGATTATTTCATTTCAATGTGGTGCAAGTGAGAGGAAAGATCTTGTACTGCTATTTAAATTTCCTTCTTGAAAACCTGGATGAATGGTGGAATTGTTTAACAAGAAAAAGATTACAAAAGACAGAGCAGGCAGGAAGTAGGGCTGGAGTTGGAGTTAAGAAAGGAAGTCAATAAGTTGTGTGAGGTTTATTTTTAATGGATAAAATTGCTATTTTATTATACTCTACTTGGATTAATTTAGTTCCCAAAGGCTTCAAAGTTAATACTGCTGTAAAGTTGCAATATTGATAACATATTTGGAGAAAGGGACAGAAAACAGGTCCACAGTGGACCTGTATGTCACATCTAGTCATCACTTACTGTGAAAAAATATCTCTGCACTGAAAACTACCCTCCCACCTGATCAGAACAACAGCAGAGAAAACTCTCCTGCCTAGACATATGGCTTCAGGGTCTCAGATTCCCTGGCAGCAACTCCAAAAAGCTTATTAATATGATATTAGGAAGCTAAACTGTAATTTTATAACATTTGACAGTTCTGTTAGGCTCAGCAATGTGTTAAAAAAATGGCGTATTGTTTGGCCCAAACAATTTTCACTTTATTTGTTTGAAATTGTTTTATTGATGCCATGACACTAGGCCTTAAAACATTGGTTTTGTTTTCTTTTACACACACACACACACACACACACACACACGTATATATATAACTACAAGAAATTTTTTATGAGGTACAGTATTATAAATTACTCTTCAGTGAATATCTTTGTGGATACTTTTTCTCTATCTCTGTTATTTCTCTATGGTAGATTAAAAAACAAATCAAATCACTACCTCAAAGACTATGGGAATTCCTAAAGCATTTAGCATGTATTACAAGCTATAAAAATCTTTACTTGATATTTGAAAAATTGTATCTCAGTATTTAAACTTGAATTTTAGTCTGCAATTTCTACACTATGTTTTGTCACTGGGATTTCTTTTTTTGGTGATTTATTTATGCTTCTTTCTTTCTCATTTACTGAGTGCTCTTTTTTGATTTGCATGAGCTCTCTCTTTATATATTGAATATGCTAACCATCTGTTGCAAATATTTAATCCAGTTTATTAAAGTTTAAATTTTTATATGGTATTTTTGATAGTCAAGAAATTTTATGTTGCTTAATAAAATATATTACTATTTTTATTTGTGATTTCTTTCATTGCTTATATCTTAAAAATTCCTTTCCTACTGAGATAAATGCTTATGTTTATATTCTTCCTAATTTAATTTTTATAATGTTTACCACGAATCCTTCCAGACTTATTTTGGCTTATAAACCAAATAAAGCAAGTAACTTAACCTCCTTGTTCGTCAAGTTTGTCTCCTATAAAACGGAAATAATAATAGTGCCTACCTTAGAGAATTGTTGTGAGAATTAAGTTGATATGTGGCAAGTGCTTAGAGCAGTGCCTGACACATAGTATATACTCGATAAATCTTAACTGTTAATATCACAACCACTTATCCAAATTCTAAAATCTAGAAATCTCTGAACATTGAAAAATTTTTCACAACTCATTTGTCATAATACGCGACCTGAGCTGACAGGAGGCTGGTTTTATCACACTTACTGTGAATCTTCACATATTTCACTGCAGGCATATTGCTGTGTTTGATCAGGGTGCTGAACCAAACCCCAGTTGGGGCATTATATAAAATACTACATCATATACTCTACGTTTCCTTTCTAAATGAATCAAAAGTTTTAGAAGGCAATGAGGCCCTGAATCCAGGCTGTATGAGTAATTCATCAGCTGTTAAATGCCAGGAATCATTATCTATTATTTCACGTAATCGTTATACTGATTCGATCATATTTATTCATTCAACCAATCGTTTCCAATTTCAAGCAATAGGTCCTGTTCAAACTGTTTGGGATGTATCATTGTCTAAGCAGACTAACTTTTCCTTTCTTCTTTGAGGTAGCAGCTTATTTCTTTGAGACTACATCACCAACTCCTTGTTATAATTAAAAAAATAACTTTTGGGGAAGGGTGACAAATAACACTGTATTAAAAGTACACTAGAATTGCACACATATCTTCATTTTAAAAACATTAAAATAAATCGAGGAAAAATAACTTTAATTGTATTTTACAGGGGAAAGTGAGGTTCAGAGAGATTAAGGTATATTGATCAAGGTATATCTAGTAAATGGCAAAACTGGAGTTAGAATATTTTCGAAGGTCACTCTCTTTCCATTGCTCCATTTTTATGTCTGTTGGAAAGATCCCCAAGAGAATAGATCTTGATTTTTTCCCCCTCTTCTTTTTCCTTCTCCCCAAAATCAACACCTAATTGATATCTGTACAGGACACAGCTCGGGAGGCCCTGTTTAGATCTGTTACTCTTAGATCTGTTGTAACTCTGTTACAACTCTTACCGTAACTTTGTATCACACTTCCACTCTTTTCTCATAAAATACTCTCAGATGAGAGGTACTTACAGCAGATATAATTAACTTTCTTTTTTTCTAAATGAGAAAGATAACATGGCTAGGTTAAATGAATTGCTTAAGTCATAAATGACATCATTAAGAGTGTCAGATCCATCCAGAGCTCTTTCCACATGGCTTTCAGTGTGCTTCAGGAATTAAAGTTGACTTGCAAAATCAGGAATGTCTGTTAGGGCCTTTCCTTAGCAAATATATTTGTCAGTGTTTTCTCCCATAATAGTTTAAAAGATATAGCCTTGGGAAAGTAGTGTGCTGTAAAGATTAAGAACTATGACTCAAAAATCAGAAAATTATCTCCCTGTTGTGAATATGTCATTCTGTACTGTCCTTAATTCCATGCCTATAAATGGGGTCAACCAAGGTAGCTGAAGTAATTTGAGGATATACACATCATCATAAGATCTGGGTAGAAATATTGAAGGCAGATCACTCATGCTACCATGATAGCTGAATGCCACAAGCATTTGATTCCGAAACAATCCAATTGAAGATGATGAAGAACTGACATATGCTTAGGTAAGCCAGCATCTCTACTCTTCAAATTCCTTTATTTGAGAAGAAATTATATACATAAATTTTTTGATAGCCTCCTATTACTATACATAGAGTTTCCTTTTCCTTTCCACAAGAAGTGTGTCCATTTCAAGAGAACTTTTCCTCATCCGTTCCTCTACCTTTAAACAAGAGCAGCTCCTCTATGACCAGTTCTCCATCATGTTAGTGCCACAGACTAGCACTAGAGACAGAGCAACTGGAAAATGAGCAGAAGGACATGGGATGGGCCACCTGTCCTATAAAATAAGGATGTTTAATGACAGCATAACATGCTGCAGCCAAAATCAAAATAGATCACACGTGTGCAATACATTATGCCTGCTAACACATCTTACGGATATAAAGATTCCCATTACTTGTTTACATTGTTTTTCATAAATGAGAAATTAATACAAAGAGCTAGGTTAGCAGCACACCTTGAAAGAGTGAAACTCTTATGTGTACCTTGTAACCTTTCCACAAATCCATTTAACTAATGCTTGTTAGCAGAGTTGCTGAACTTCAGCCAATTATCAAAAAGGTAAGATAAAAAAGGATTTTGAAAAAAATCTATACTAAATTTTTTCTATTTAAAGAAGCTTGGTTATACATCTGTGCCCAGGGACTATTACTTTCTATGATAAAAACATATGGGGCCTTTGAGATACAATATATAAAATGATTTATTTTCTGTGTTAATATTCACTGTAGGGAAGAAAACCTTCATTTGAATGGGTGATGTAGTTTGCCTTCCCAGACCCACTAATGGATTAATTGTACAGAGAAGGTAGTTGCTGAGGTGGTCTTTGTCTTTATTTAAATTAATGGTTTACGGTTCCTTTTCTTTTTATTTCATTTTTCTGTGATCTGTCTTTAAGTACAAAATCACTTCACCTTGCTTTACATCTGAAAAGCGTTTAACGATAGATTAGACACTCAAATTGATGTGGAATCCTGAGATTCTTTTTCTTTGTAAATAACTTTGGAAACATTTCACTAACAGGGATAATGGAAATAAAGTTCATGATGGATGTGGTAACTGATGGCAGAAGCATGTTGTCCACCACACCAAATAGAACATATATAATCACCATGCTTTCATTGTTTCAGAGCAAGACTTATGTAAAAGGTGCTAGTATGCTATTACTAGGGCTATTGTTAGTATGTATTTAGGCTAATAGAACAGAATCTTAAATTTGACTTGTTTCTAGTTTAGTTGCTTGAACGATTTTCGTAACCAATCTAGATATCGAATTCCTCATCTTCAAGAAAGGTTACTAAGACATTTATGTTGTGGGGGTAAATTTAAAGATCAAATGGACTAATAATGCATGTAAGCACTTAGCACAGTACTTGTCATATAATAAGAACTTAATGATATTAGTTTTGCTTATTAGTTGTTATTTATCAACAGTTAACAAATTCATATCTAGAAAAACTTGTTTTTAAAAAGTCACTAGCTATTAATGAGTTTCAGATGAAACCAGAATATAAATTTGTTTTATATTTTGTGAAACCCACAAGGGAAAATACTAAAATGTGTCTATTTTTCCCCCACCCAGTCACTGTTTCTGTGAAGGGAATCACTTCTCAGTATGAAAACAGTGTAGCAGAGCATCAATAATTGAGGCAGAGTTAATATTTCTACTCTACATCTTCAACTCCACGGCTTAATATGTTCCCCATTTAAACAAGATTAGAATATAAGTTAGGTGTGTAAGAGTTCAAATGTAAATTTTTTTTCTAAGAATGATGATACGTTTTCAATGTAGCAATTGGATGTTTTATTTTAGTTATTTATAGCCATCCATTTTTAGGATAAAAATATCCTAAAATATTCAGAGTATGACTTAAAAATTGCAAATAAAGAAAAAGCATGCATTAGAAATGGGAAATGTCAGTGACACACAGGCAAGGCTCTTGGTAGTTTAACACACACTGGGAAAGAAGTTCTTGTAGAGATGAGTAAATTCACTTTGCGAAGATGAAGGTCCACAGTGAAAACCCCTGCACAGTACTTTTCCTTCTCAAAGAATGCCAGAATCATATAACTGAAGACTTTTCTATTGGACTTAGATAAATGATCTTGTGTGAATGCGTGTTGTTATCCTTAAAGTACGAGACACAGGTTTGTTTTTTTAAAGTTTTTCTAGGTTTGTTGAGATATAATGGACATATAGCACTGTGTAAGTTTAAGGTATACAACGTGATGTAGAGTTTGCTTTAACTCTTTAGAAGAGTGATTTAAAAAAAAAAAAAGTGGAGGGATCCATTTTCTGATCTTTTTGGTTATTTGTCTAAGTTCCCCAGATCTGCTGACTGCCTTTGACCTTCTCGACTCCATCCTTGTGCATTAGTCCGGAGAATGCTGAAGCACAGCAAGATAAACAGAGGCAATGAAGATAGATGGGGCATCAGAGAAGCAATCTAGTAAGGAAGGTTTACAACTTGACCTTCTGATATACTTGGAACAGCATCATTAGCAGTTGTAATTACTTTTTTTTTCAAGCAATTAGATCGTTTGTCTATTCTCAAAAACGGTCATTGCTTACATTACCAAATTCTTACCTCTCTTAGTTGTTTTTTTCTTCATCCAGTTTACTTCCTAGTTGCCCTGCTTTTTAAAATCTTCATTATTTTGATATTTATAAATACTCATCTGTAAAAGTTGTTCATGCATTTTATATGTTCTTTTGTACTTTGATTTGGAGGAAAGGATAAGTGACTATCCTTAACATATTTTTTTAATCTTTAAAAAAGGTAAGGATGTTAACAAGGGTGCTAAATATATCTTTGTAATATATATTAATAATGATATATATTGATACCGAAAATATTTTAATTTGAGAGTAAATAAATGCAAGTTAACACTTTTAGATTTCCCCTATTACTTCCAAACTATGGGCACCATGGCCTTTTTGATAATTTATTTTAACAATAATTTCTGATCCTGTAAAAAAATAATTTTTTTTCACACTTATTACTTTTTCCTAAGATAAATCCCAGTGGATTTCACAGTTTCATAATGCATTAACAAACTTATTTAATACAGTGGCTAGCCTTCAAGTGGTTGTCATTATATTGAGTCCTCTTTGTGTTTACAAAGATCAGTATGTTTCTAATTGTACCCATATTTGCAATAAATGCCATTCCTGTTCTCTATACTTCTAAAGGATGACTGTGGATGAACCCTCTGGCAGAGTCAATGTGTTCCTACCCAGGCACTGTCAGGTAAGCCTGCCTAATCAGCACCTGTTGTTGGTGCTCTCCTCTGTTTCCCTCAGGGGTCTTAGTGGTAGGTCACCCTGGGGATTTCAAGAGACTCCTTGATTGAAAAGAGAATAACCTGTCAGTTGTTGGGATCTGTTCTCTGAACTGTGAGAGTTTGTAACATGAAGTCGCTGTAGATTGATGTAGGGCTGGATCTCAGATCTGGTGTGTGTGTGTGTGTGTGTGTGTGTGTGTGTGTGTGTGTGTGTGTGTGTGTGTCTGTGTCCATCCATTACTACAGGGGAATCTTCCAAAGTACTGAGGCTGTTTGTTTATTCCTCTAATAAAACACCTATTGCTATTATAAAGAATATTAAGCATAAAAGAATTGTCAACACATCTTCTATGGCTCTTAATGAACTCCTTGTGATTTGAATTGTTTTATCAGCGACAACAATCCTTGGGGGAGGCCACAGGAAGTCACCTCCAGAGTGTCCAATAGTATTTGGTGGGTAGGAAAGAAGGAAAAACACTAGGGCCACGGGTGAATTTCTGCTCTCGGCGTCTTGCTTGGGAGCAGCGGTCTTGCGGTACGGTATTAATGGTTTGAAAGGTCGTCGCGTCGCCTCCCACCCCCAAACAAAACAATGCTTTGCTTCAGATTATTTCGTCCATACACAGTGCACTCTTTTTTCTTCATCCCTTTAGCTGCTCCATCGGCTAGACATCCTAAACTTTCTCACTGAGGCTAAGGCTCTGGAGTCCCAGGGGTTCTAGTTATTCCGCGGGCTGCGGCATAGGTGTCTATCACCGTGCTGGGGCGCAGGAGCTGCCGAGAAGCCAAGAAAACTTTCTCCTGACCCTTAGCATCTGTAATCAGTCTAAACACCGAGTTAGAAATCTTTGCAGCAGCGACCTCACTTTTCGTCCTGGGGCTCTATCCCCACCACGCCCACCCTGCCTACGCACACCTTCGGAGCCTCCTTTCCGCAGACCCATCCTCTGTGCTGTCCTTGACTGCAGTTATCCTGGCCCGGCAGGTTCTGGGTACGCCTAAAGCCTCTGCTGCCGCCTCCGCCCGCGTTGCGTTCCCCGCGTGTGCGCTGGATTATTCCAGTCTTTGAGCATGGCAGATTTCCACCGGATGACATCATGGGAGCTGAGTGAGTGCCGGCTGCGAGAGGGGGACGGAGAATGGGAGGGGGAGGAGAGGAGGGGAGAGGGCTGGGGAGCAGAGCCAGAGCCGGGCTGCCCGCCACCCAGCTGCACGTCCGCAAGCTGGGGAGGAGCGCTCCGCCCGCTATTGACAAAGGGTGGGAGGATGCCTGAGCCCGGGGATGCTCGTTGTGCGCAGCCGGTTGGCCGCCTGAGCTACTTCGCCCTCAGCCGGTGAGTGATTGCGAAGATCCTTCAATTAGCTTCACCCGGTGTCCGCACCCTCCTCCGCTCGCCTACCCGGGCGCCTGCGTCCTTGACCCGCCAGCGGGGCTGGGCAAAGCACCAGACCCGGAGCACGGGCAGCAGGTGCCTTTGCCCGGTGGGTCTGCAGAGGAGCTGAGACTCCTGGCTGAGGTTCGTGGTGGGTGCTAGGACCCGACTCCTTGTGGGCGCCGCTCTGGTGAGTGGAGGCTATTGAAGCCGGCGACCAGGGGTCGTTTCCTCTATTGGCAGCCTGCGCCCGCCCTGCGCGCAACTCGTTTCGGGTAGATCCCGGTGCGCCGCGCGCTGTGTCCACCAGCTTGGTACCAGTCACCGAACCGCACCCCTCGAAAAGCGCGGAACCGATGAGAGCCACTTTACCGGCTCACCAGCTACCGGTGTCGGCTTGCGGAGGACCGGCACCGACTGCCCAGGGAGGGCGCGCGCCACGGGCCACCGAGGGCAGCCTTTGTCTTGGGTTTAACGCTGATGCGCGCAGACCTGAGTAAGGCTCTCCGCCACCGTCGAGTGGGATCCAGGTCTCACGCACCCACCCGCCTGGGCGAGGGATGCCATTGTGTTCCTGCTGCGGGTGGAACTTAAGACGCTGGGACTTCAGACGCCAGAGGGTCCTGCGCCCACGGTGAGTGTCGCAGTTCTCCAGGCGCCGAGCGAGCTTCTTAAGCTCCAGGAAGTGAAGTGACCAATTGAGGCAGATAGACGCCCAAGTTCTGTTGGCCAGTGGTATGAGTGAAAGAGCAAACTTGGGGAGACTCACTATCGCTCCCCCTCTCCCCCCGGTTTCTTACGTGCTTATCTCGAGGAGTATTTGTTGCAGGGTGTATGGAGTGAGAGGCAGCTCCAATATATAGTTAGGGAGATCCGCGTCTTCCTGGCAACCCCTGTTAGGCAGTAGTTCCACAAGAGGTTTGCTTGCTAAACAGTTTTGAAATCGGTATGTTTTATTACAGAGCTTTAGAGCTTAAAGAGAAAAGACTTGGAACTGGCTCAGGGACCTTAGTTTAGAGTCGTGCTGCGTGTAAGTACTAGAAAGCCAACGTGCCATTACCCACGCCTCCTCGTTCGTTACCTGTCGGCTCCCCACACGTTTAATCAATGAATTCTCTTTGGTAAGAGTCCAATTTTCAGATCACGGAGAAGTGACTGTATCTATTGGAATGTTTGATTTAAATGTCAACTTATTTACAAAAGAAACACTTTGTGAGAAAGGTGTAAAGAAGTGAGAGTTTGCTACGTTGGGATCCAGTTACTTTTGGGGGAATTTCATCCGCCGCAATCTAAAATATTTAAAATTTTAAGAGCTATTTTATATTCATGAATTTAGTGTATAATGGACGATCCATGAATACTAAGGTGATTTTTGGTATACAAGTTTGATATTCCAGCATCTAAGATAATGCTAGGATATAAGAAAGTAACAATTAGAGTTATAATTAAAAAGATCGTTTTATTTTTGTTTTCTGAAAAAAGCTTACTGGTTTTCTTTTAGATTGTTTATCTTTCTTTAAAGATAAGTGATCCTAGTGAAGCTTTTTAAAAACAGAAATATCAAGGTAAACTTTCTTGATCAGTGATTGCTCTTCTGATAAAGTTAGAGGTCTTTTCAGAAAAGACACGATAGAAAATTATTGAGATAAGAAATGTGGTGAAAGTAAAAAGGAACTGGGTGAGATAATACCAGGAGGTTTTACTAAATATAAATAAGTTGTGGGACTAAGATGGGTATCAGAGGATGTCACATCAGTTGTGCTTTTGGAAAAGCTCATTGTGGCTTTTAGACACTTGTCTCTCCTTCCCGGAAGTGCATAATTAAATGTTTGATTATGTTATGTTAGGTTGAGAGACCAACATTATGATCAAAGAGAGATCTTTATTCAGGATTTCTGGGGTTTCCAGCAACATTTTCTCCTGTGATTCAGAAGTAATTTTTATTCCATTGTTTGTTTCCTGACTTCCGATCACAAAGGGCTCCACCTGTTTCTTCAAAAGTTTTCTTTCTTTCTAACTTTATTATACTCATCTCTTTATAGTGAAGCTTAAGAAGCTTTACATGAAGGTTCTTATAGGACCTGTTGCTCATATTGGCTGCTTTCCTTAAATATTGTAATAACAGAATCTCTTTTTGGAACTAGCAGAGCGAACATACTGTCTGCTGATGTGCTTATGTGATGTGGTGTACCTGACATAAAAATATACATTTATATAAAATATATAATCAATTAGAGAATCAGGCAACAAAGCAGGAGGTATGTGGTATTTGGCTCATGGGTTTTGGCAAATAATATTTCCTTTAACAATAAGATGTTTTACCCCCTGTAGGTGGTAAGTAAAAATGTACTTTAGGGATAAGCGGTTATATTTTATGTCTGAAATCTTTTATTTCAAAAATATCCAAGAAGGCAAAAAATGCTCTGGTCCTTCACTACACATACACTAGAATATATAAGGAAAGTTCTCAGAAAGCGTAAGCATCTTATAAATCCGTATGATTTGAGGTAGTTGTTATTTTTAAAAACATATGAAATAAAATAATGTCCTTGAACTAGAGAATAGTCTCCTAATATTCTTTAATATTTCACAAATATTTTGACTATTTTATTCCACAAGGACTCTTAATTTGGAAAGAGGACAGGAGGATGGAGTCGCATCAGAAGACAAAACACACTATGGTATGTTGCCCACAGTAGGCAATGGTGATGTTCAAGGTCATGGAACAGAGGATTATGTCAGAACACTGGGAGATTATCAAGGAAAGATTATGTACGAGGAATAAGTTTGTACTGTTTGGTGGTTTCTTGCTTTCACTTTTCCAGTTTGATTTGAACAGATACTATAGGAACTCTGTAACACAGTGAAACTCTCTTCACCTTTCTTGAGGCAAAAATTATATCTTGAACTCAATGAGAAGGCTATTTCAGGGGCTTTTCCATGGTATAATTCAAATTCTAGTTTAAGGATGCTTTATGGACCATAGGACATTGTGATTTTAACCTTTGTGTAGGCCTTCAATAAGGAAATTGGTCAGTAAAAGCTTTTTGGCCAAAAGGTTTTGGCATCTTGGCTTCTTCTGGGATTATGTTAAGAGTGAAAACCAACAGTAATGGGATTGTTGAAAATAGTCAGAAGTGTGGTATCTTATTCATAGGAATAAGATAATGTTTGTCATGCAGGGTGTCATGCGGTGTCTCAGCTCCTGCTCCCCACATAAGAACGCAGGATATGGTGAGGCCAAAAAGGAACACCCACGGAGCCATAGGTAGGGGAGTCATACCACTATATTCTCGCTGGTGGCTGGGTTGGAGATACAGGAAGCAGAAGCCACACAAGCCCCAACCTGCCTTCCGCTTCTCTGCCAACCAACCTTACTTGTTTTGTTAACTGCAATCTACTGTGCTAACTGCAATCAGCACTTGCCAATTGCTTCTAGCGTAACCACTACAGGTATATTAGTGGCCAATAGCTCACAGCTGATGGCCATCCAATCACAGCTGATGGCCATTTACTACCCGAGCCAGCACCTTTCTATGTGAGGCCGAGAGCCTGGAAACTGCACTTCTGGCACTGTCCACTCAATGTTAATGGTGTTTTTAAAAATAAAATTAAAGTAAATTTGAGACAAAATCTCCACAAACCAAAATTGTTCCTTTGTTATATATATTAGACACATTTGTGCAACTTGATGGACCTTTGTGATACTATTCATTCATTTTCTACTTCCCAGTGTCAGAATGATGGGCACGGGGTAGGAAATACATGTTCTAGTTTGACTTTTTCATCTGATGGAGGAGAAGTCTCTGAACCTCTTGAACATTAGTTTCATTTTACATTAAGGAAAGATGATATCTGCCCTGCCTTTCTCACAGTGAATGGTGCATAGTAAATGAGCTAATGTGCAAAAGTGATTTTGAAAAAATAAGAACTATCTAATGAATATTATCTATCAGTTAGCTTTTTAACTTGTAGGTATTTTCAGTTAAAGAAGTAAATTTATATAGAGATGAATCTACTTTCTATTTTAAACATCTGGTATTTAATTAGTGGCATTCTTGACAATTCTTTTATTACAGTTTCTCATAAAAATTGTTAAGCAGGTTGTTATGTATCTTTTTCACTGCATGTTTGCTGGCAAAAATTATTTTTTATGTGTTTGACAATATTTTTATATAGTTTTCCTTTTTAAAGAATATTTAAGCTGGGTATAGAATTTTTTTTTTTTTGGCAGTTATTTTCTTTCAATCCTTTAACTTGTTATTCTTTTGACCCTGGCTTCTATCAAATCTGTCAGTCTTATTGTTGCTTTGAAGATAGTGTGTCTTTGTCTCTCACTGATGTTAAGATTTTTTTCATTTGTCTTTATTTTTCTTTGGTTTTACTATGATGTTTCTAGGTGCGGTTTTCTTTTTCTTTCTTTCTTTTTTTTATGTATCCTCCTTAGAATTTGCAGAGCTCTGGAATTTGTGGCTTGATGTATTGCATCACATGAAATTCACTGGTGAATTCTTGATATATAGCTCTGCTCTATTCTGTCTCCTTTCTTTTTCTGAGCTCTCAATTATGTATTTAACACATGGTTTCACTGTGCCCAACATGCCTCACACTTATTTCACTATTTTTCACTCTTTCTCTATGCTTGTTTGAATATTTTCCTTTGGCTCTTTCTTCTAGTTAACCAACCTTCTACACTGCCTATGTTGTCAGGCTCATCTGTGGGTTATTGCTCTAATTATTGTATTTTTTTTAGTTTTCAAAAGTACATTTCCTTTTTTTCTATACATACCAACTTATCCGCTTTCTCCATCTTTTCCTCTGTTACTTGGAACACACTAATCAAAATTATTTTAAAGGTTTTGTCTGCTAATGCAGATAATTAGATTACTGTGAGCTTTTCAGTGTTTGTCTTTACTCTTGATTTTTGTAATTGTGTATAAAAATTTAGAGACTCCAGATGATTTATCCAAGTCCAGTGAGTTGTCAACATTTCTTTTGCTAGGCTGATAAATGTAGAGGTGGTTAATTATTATAATCCAATCAGTGATTGAGATGACTTAATAAACTTCTTCCCCTGCAGGGATACCTGAACTGCCAAGGCATAGATATCCAGAACATTCTACTGGTGCATTAGGAAGCACTAAACACTATTCAGGGCAAGACTTCTGGGAACCCTGCTCTTCTTTAGTAAGCTTTCCTCTTAGTGTTTTAGCCTGAAATCATATGTGCAACTTCAGGGGTCAGCAATTGCCATGTGGGTAAAACCAGGCATGTCTTAGCTTAGTGTTTCATCATTTATGTCTTGCTAGATCTTGGCCTCACCTAGCTCTAATTTTTCATCTTTAGCCCCACAGGACTGCCAAAATTTCTGCTGGATTCTCTATGCTACATTAGTGGTCTTCTCTTCAGGCAAGCCCATATTCTCAGCCTCTTGCTGTTTGTCTAGGTTGGCAAATGCCCCTACTCTCCATTCCAGGGGAAAAGAGCTCCCTCAAATATTCAGGTTACCACTTCGATGCTTCCTCCATCAAAAATCTTGATGTCTCTAGTTTTGGCTTCTTCAGAAGCTCTCCGATAGTTTATAACAGATATTTTTTTTCTTCTTATATCTGGTTTTTCTAATTGTTCTTGGTGTAATGTTGGTCTACCGTGAGTTACTCCACCATAACTGTCAGATGAAGTGGGTCATTATTTTTCACTAGTTACAAAAAGAGATGTACAAAGATGCAAGATCATTATTGGTGATAAAACGATAAAACTGGAATTAGTATTCCCAGCCTACAGGCTCCTAGGCAATACAGCTAACTCCAAACCTGTTTGATTTTAGAAAGTCTTGTTATAAAAAGAGGCCAGATCCTACTAAGTAGTTATATTCTGTAGAATATAGTTTGGGGACAGTTTGTCTATTTCTTTGTTGAGGTAGAACTTAGTAGCAGCAGTAAGAGCCAAAAAAAAAAAAAAAAAAAAAAAAAAAAAGATTCAAATAACTAGTTGATTCAAATTCATGGTAACTAAGCATAATAAATTGGCAAATCTTTTCTTTCCCTTAGGCATGATAGCGCACACATGCATAAAAAAGTAACTCTTTTCTGAACATAAGCACACCATGAGTTAGGAATCGTCCTAATTTACTAATGATTTTCTCATAATAGGGAGTGAATAATATGGGAAGTCTGGAGCCTTCCCACCCTTAGAAACCACCATCCTTTATTTTTCAAGTTGTTACTCTGAAATGCAACTGATACAAACTGATATCATATGCATATAATATAGTTAATAAGTTAATAGTGTATCAGCTTCTTTTCTTATCATATGTTTCTTTCAGAAGAAATGTTACAAATGGTAATCAGTTGTTTTAGAAACAATGTCTTTAACAATATACTTAAAGTATGACCTTAATTAACATATTTCTGTGAATTATCCTAGAATTTTTGTTGAATCTGTCTAGTGGTGGATCAGTACTCAAAGTGAATTAGAATATGTAATGCCATTTTCAGGTGGTTATATATTCCAGATAAGACATTAGAAACCCATGACTTTTGGGGACACAGTTAAATGGAAGTTGGGGAATGCCTGGAATGGACTGTTTTGCCTGCCTTCCACTCAGTTTCCTAAGGAACATTAAGAAATTCACTGAAGCTTGGTGAGAATGATGAATTAGGTACTGTGGTGCTGCTAGCTCATTACTTTGAGCTCATACTCTGATGAGGAATGCTTTGATTCTCATAGGGTATATACATGCCTCTTGGTCCCTGCTTTACATCTTTTCACCCTCACTTCAGACTCTGTCTATGACTCTGGCAAACATTGTAGGCGGGCTGTGACTCAGTGGTGATGACTTCTTTCCTTAAGCTGGTGCTGAGCGTCTTTTACTTTCTGCTCTGTGACTTTACCAGCATGTTTTATGTTTGCCGCTGCCCCAGAAGAGCAGCCTAGAAGTGGAGAGTAGCTAACACCACTTAGGGATCCCCTCAATTAGTGTGACTGGGTGGATAGTTCTGAGAGGCTTTTTATAATTTCTTAGAAGGTCCAGGTCGGATGGAAGCTCAGTTGGCCGTGATGGAACTCCATAATGACTCAACTCTAGACACTTGTATTGGTTTTTATTCTTTCTCTGTTTCACTTTACCTGGTACTTCATTTTCAGTCCCTGGGATCACCTTCTATTATTTGCATGTAAGTTTTAATTTCAGACTCTGTTTTTCAAAGGAACTTGGCTTAAGATATATAGTACATTGGTTTTCTTTAGAAGAAAAAAAAAAATGAAATGAGAATAATCAGTCCTGAAAGACTAAGCCACATCCATATGCAATGAGAGACACATGATAAAGAAGAAGCTAAAACAATGTATTTCTCAAAAAATATTTTACTTACAAATTTATTATCTTTCAGGTCACTGACTGAGGTCATTTAAATAATTCTCTTAGTCACTTTGAAGTCACCTATTGACCTAAAGATTAATTTCCCTCCTTTCCTTCTTGTTTACTTTCCTTTTACATATATTTACTGACAATCCACTCTGTGCCCTGTACTCAGGTAGGTCCTGGTGATAGCATGAGTAAAAAAATGCTGCATGATTCCTGCCTCCATAGAGAGTTTTATTTCTATGAAATTAATGAAATAATCACACAAATAAATGCACGTATGTGAGAGTGAATGCATTGGAGGACATGTCCACATTGCTGCGATTGACTTAGCCAGGGAAGTCTGAGCAAGCCTCCTTGAGGAGGTGACACTTGAGCTGAATGGAAGGGATGAAAATGTTTAATTAGGTGGGGAGAGAAGGGAAGAGTTTTCCAACAGAGGGACAAATTGAATATGCTCAAGGCCCTATTGATGGGGGGAGCTTGGCAATTTTGAAGGAGTCATAGACAGCCTGATGGAGGGGATTTGATATGGGTTGAGGAAATGTGCCAGCTATGAGGGACTGTCACAAAATGTTTCAAATATTAAAGAGTGAAGAGTGTGTGCAATAGTGCGTGTGATTGTGTGTGTGATGGTGGCAGTAAGGAAGGGCCTCACAAATAAACAAGATGATACATTAGCAAAAAAGAAATATATGAAGAATCTGGGTAGAATAGTGTATAATATATGCTGACTAACAAATAGTAAAAGTTATGAACCTTTGAAAAATCTGAGAATTGTAGGAATTGATGATTTTAGGTTAGTGATTTTCTAAATAAACAGTTTTAAAAAAGGAAATGAGACATTTATTCATTTATGGCTCCTATGTTATTTGTTCTAGCTTGTGATGATACCTTCAAAACTATCTGAGGCTTTTAAAACTTCTGTATATAGAAGTCGTTTTACATTGTTATAAAAATTAAATACATTTACTATGTATTGGTTAATTTTTAGGATGGTAGAATTGCAGGTAGACTTTTTCTTTTTAAGTATTTCAACTAAAATTCTACTTGAGATTAATTTTAATAGTATAACACAGAAAGAATCTATGTAGATGCTGCTGAAGTGTGGTGTATAGCTACATTTAATTTCTCAGTCCAATGTCAGTTCTTGTACTTAGATTTTAATAAAATTAAATTGCCTATGTACTCACACAAGTTTGGATTCTGGTTCTTCTAATATCTCCCAAATTTGAAACTCAAAGAACTAGGGACAAATTATTTTCCACTTACAGCTATATTTCCTTAGATATTTCTTAGCAGTTTTGCTTTAATAAAGCCCTTAGTCATACTCCAGACACAGTGTGAAATGACCCTTTAAGACTCAGTATGCTATATGCACTAGTTCTTGCCAGCTATTCTCTCTTTTCAAGGAGATAACTTTGTTTATTTTTCTAGGTTTCTTTTAAACTTAATCTTTTATGAAATCTTTTAATCCTGTGACTACATCTTATTTTAAAAACATTTAATAAATAAATGATAAACAGGTATTTATTCAGTAATTATCATGAAAGATTTGTGCCATGAACAATTACAGGGAATTAGATGAAAGTAGAGAATTAATTGGGCAGATTATTCAGATATTGAATAACAAGTATAAAAGATAAAGACTGGGATTTTTTGATTTGTTCCTTATGATATTCATGATAGAGGATAACCACCCTCAGAAAAACAGACTCAGAGCAAAATCTCCTCCCCTATTTTTTTGTAGACCAAAAGTTAGAACACAAGTCTTAAAAGCAGTGATGATAGATATTGTTTCCACTGACTCTTGTGAGGATAAACCTTAGTTGTCAACTTGTATAAATTATTAAAAATGATGCAAAATGTGTTAAAACTTTTCATCACATATTACCCAGACAATCCCAAAACCCAAAAATATTCTGGGAACATGTTAATGAGATTTTAAGTATTAGAAGTCTAATTACAACAATCTGTTTTTCTTTACAAAATAAAAGGAAGTATTTCAAAGTGTTGGTAGTGGTTATAGGGCCATGGTTAGTATTTTTATCCTCCTTTTCTTTCTTTATCAAATACGTTTTAATAGGTATGATTTATTTTCACAATAAAAAATGTAAGTAAATACTTCTTGGTTTGAAAAAATGAGTATCTGAAGCAGATCTTCAAAATGATAATTTTTGTTAAATCTAAATAAGTTTTTTATGGGGGTTTATTTTTTAATACTTTTCTGCATGTACATATATGTTTTTTTTGTTGTTTGTTTTGTTTTGTTTTAATTTATTGGGGTGACAATTGTTAGTAAAATCACATAGATTTCAGGTGTACAATTCTGTATCACATCATCTATAAATTACATTGTGTGTTCACCACCCAGAGTCAGTTCTCCTTCCATCACTGTATATTTGATCCCCCTTACCCTCATCATATATGTTTTTAATGATAAAATTATATATAGAGAAAAATGATATGAAAGGAATATTTTATTTCATGCTAAGTTACACTCTGTAAAGATACATCTAATGCAAAAATTTCTTTGAATAATTTGCTTCTCTACAGGGTAAAAGACAACATGTGTTTGGCTGTTTCTTACTGGGATCCAAGAAGTACTGTTTGTTTTAAATAAGTTGTTTTAAAGGAATTGGTGATTATCCTCACTAACTTGTCCTAATACATCATTAAGAGAGCAATTTAATTTTGCCAAGTTTTACCTTTATGTGTTTTCGTGAAGACCAAAGAGTAAGTCCATTTTCCCTCCCCCCCCCCTTTTTTTTTAAATAATGCTGACAGGTGTGTAGATTACAGACTCTGAACTCACCAGCTCCTTAGTTCATCATGGTCTTCTACTCACTTAGCTGTGGTATGGATTTGATCACGTGCACTTTACAATGTAGGTGCACATTCTTCCTCAGTGAGAGAAAAAATATTGCACTTTAATTATTATACTTAGGGAAATATTTGTTATATAAAGAAGTTTTGAAAGTAGATTTTAAACAGAAAGACTCAGGTTCTGTTAGAGGAGTGGGAGACAGTGATAATTGGACAAAGCTCAATTAGCCTCTAAGCTGTATGGAGCTGTCTTGAAATCCCCACTGGCTAGTGAGGTGACACTGGTCGATTACCTTTTTGAGATAGTGATTTCATTGCTGTCCATATATACAGAGAAGTGGGATTGCTGGATCATGTGGTAGTTCTTTTTAAAATTTTTTGAGGAACCTATCTATGTAGTGTTTTACATAATGGCTGTACCAGTTTACATTCCCACCCAGAGTATACGAGTATTCCCTTTCCTTTTTATCCTCACCAGAACTCACTGGCTCTTGTCTTTAGACATCCTAACAGATGTGAGGTGATACTGCATTGTGGTTTTGATTTGTATTTCCCTAATGACTAGTGATATTGAGCAACTTTTCGTGTACCTGTTGGCCATTTGTATATCTCCTTTGGAAAAATGTGTATTGAGCTCCTTTGCCCCGTTTTTAATTGGATTATTTGTTTTTCTGTTATTGAGTTTTATGAGTTGCTTCTGTATTTTGGAGATTAACCCCTTATCAAATAGATTGCAAATATTTTCTCCTATTCTGTAGATTGTCCTTTTATTTTATTGATTGTTGCTTGTGCTGTGCAGAAGCCTTTTAGTTTAATATAGTCCTGTGGGTTGATTTTTGCTTTTGTTGCTTGTGCTTTTCTTGTCATATCTAAAAATTCATGTTCAAGACAAATGTCAAGGAGCTTTTCCTCTATGTTTTCATCTTAAGAGTTTTACAGTTTCAGATCTTACATTTCAGTCTTTAATCCATTTTAAGTTAATTTTTATGAGTGATGTAAGATAGGGGTCCGATTTCATTAATCAAGAAAAAAAGAGAGAGGGCTCCAGTAAAATCAGAAATGAAAGAGGAGACATTACAACTGATGCCACAGAAATACAAAGGAGCATGAGAGACTAGTATGTCCTGACTCTGCTTTGATTCTTTCTTTAAAATTTCATGCCCTGGAACTTTTGGTATGAACTTTGGTGGCTCTTCTTTTGAAAGGGTTCTGTAGATACCTTTTAACCATTGACATTATCTTCATGTCTATGGTCTTCTCTTATATTTCCAGCCACTCGAGAGAAAACTTGCCAGTCATAGTTTTGGGACCCTGGAATCCTCTCTCAGAGGTAAAATTAGTTTATATTAGTTTAAATTCATGGTCAAGTTATCAGATTTTTTTACTTGATGGGGAAAGACAATTGGCTTATCTTAAATAAACCTGGTTTCTGCCCTCATTACTTCTCATATCCAGCCTATATTGAGTAAGTGTGTTATTTTACATCATCTGGAAATTTCTTGTGCTGTTTATTGGTCAGTAAATATTTGCCATGTATAAGTTTGAAACAGAATGGAACACATGCAATTTAATATATATATATATATATATATATATATATATATATATATATATATGGTCTTCTTGTGGGATTTATTGTTAATAAGCCTTTACCTCCTGGTATTGGATTGTTAGGGACTATGGCAATTGTTTCTGCAACATGAGTCTACCTCTCCTAATGAGTATTTTTCAGATGTTGTGAGAAGTGATTCTAGCAGTTATATTTTACAGAAAAAGACATTTCCAGAAAAACAACTGGAACAAAAATGAGGCAGTTTGGTAGGACTATATATATATAGTGCCAAAAAATGTATACACATTTTAAGAAAGGAAAACTGTATTAAAATCATAATACTCAATATATACCGATAACAAAAGATGAATACAAGTCACGTCTGACTTCTGCAATTACTTACAAGAGGTTCTCAAAGTGGTTACCATCAGCGTCCAGACACATGTGATTACAGCGAACTACTGCTTGAGCAACAATGACCAAAGTGTCCGCTTGTATACATTTTTCATATTTTTGGCACCCCCCAGTGTGTGTGTATGTGTATTTTATATATATTATTATATGTACTATATATAATATACTATACGTAATATATAATATATATAATATACTCACTCACACATATAGTGTATAACATATATATTATACATATTATATATATATGTGCACACACACACACACATGTTTATATATATCAAAATGGAACTGAGGAACAAACTATTTATAGATGATACTATTAGTAGATGAGTTTCTAGCCACAGCAAAAGTATGTGTCTCTATTGCTCACTAAACTGTGCTAAATATTGTTATACAAACTCCCTTTGGTATTTTCTTCCCCTGTCTTAACTGACTAGCTTTTGATAAATCACAAATCACCATTTAAATTTTAACTAGTTATTACTTTGTGTTATTGAAGAAAATTCCTAACCGTTTCAGTGGAGTACAATGTGACTGGTGTCCAATCCAGTTAGTCTTAGGTGTCTGTGTGTCAATAAACTTCAGTAAAAGGGCATTAAAATGGAGTTGGAGTTTCTCTGTAGCTCCAGTGTGACCTTAACCTTCATCCACGTAAGTCATAGGCTCCCTAAACTCATGTCCCTCAGACATTAGCAGTAACAATTCTCTGGTATGGAATATGCCACTGTTTTCTTCCAATAGTTTAGATTGGAAGAGAGAGTTGACCATTTTAAAAGAAAATAGAATTCTTGGCATGTGTTTGTAGGATTACACGTTTTTAAAGTATGTGTATGTCTGTTGTAGAGATGATCACGTACATAACTATCCATAGGTTTTAGATGGTATTCGTTGTTCTTTAGAAAATATTTTCTATGATTTCACTGATATGTGGTGTATAAAACTGAAAACAATAAAAGAACAAGACAAACAAATGAAGAAACAAAAACTCATAGACACAGACAATAGCTTAGGGTTACCAGAGGGTAAGGGGAGTGTGGGGTGGGAGATGAGGGTAAAAGGGATCAAATATATGGTGATGGAAGGAGAACTGACTCTGGGTGGTGAACACACAATGTGATATATAGATGACCTCTTACAGAATTGTACACCTGAAACCTGTGTAACTTTACTAACAATTGTCACCCCAATAAACTTTAATTAAAAAAAAGAAAAAGATTTTCTACATAAGCCATTTTCTTTATTTGTTCACCTACTGTACCTTTTACTTCTGTATCTCAGGCATGCTTAAATTTACATATTTCATGATAAATCCCTTTAGTATTTACTAAGGAGAAAAAAAATGAAGAGTCAACCTTGGAATTCTACAAATGCTTAATGTATCCCTGATTTTTCGTGTGCCCCATACACTCTGGATTCATGGTAATACTTTTGGGCCAGTGAGGTAACATGATTAAAATTATTACTGTTCATTTTGTAAATGAAATTAAACCACACGTTCTGTGGTCATTTTAGGGCAACTTTTTGTATGCAATTTCAAAATCCATTCCAAAAAGTTTGTATACGTTAAAGGCAAAGTTCTGCCTTAGTAAGTTATATTTTAAAGTTGTACATGTTTAAAACGGAAACCTCAGAAAGGCATGGCGAGGGTTAACGTTTGATTATGCTACCATAAATCTTCATGGGGAAGGATTCTTTTGGGGTATATTCAACTCCTCCTACAAAAAATAGCTTCTAGCAGTTGTATGGCAGTACAGACAAAGCACATAGTTGCATGAATATTTACAAAAATGAGAGAATGATCACAGAGGCACGTTCAAGGAAGAGAAGGACACAGAGAGAAAGAGAGAGACAGAGAGAGAGAGAGAGAGAGAGAGAGAGAGAGAGACCTAATAGCAATTGCGGATGTTTTCTAGTGTCCATTATGGAGGGACATAAATTCCCTTATAGATTTATATTGTACCAATCCATACATTAGTCAATTAGGAAGCCTGACAACAGCTAGAGTTAAAGGAAAACAGTGGCTGATGAAGGATCTAATTTAATGTGAACTTTGAATAGCAATAGACAAAAAGAATAATAATTGTTGTAATTAATATCAAAGCTTTGATATCAGCAAGTGCCCATTTTGAAAAGCAAATGTGGAACCAGAACATTGTAGGAAAGAGAAGAGAGTTAGCTAGTAAAATATCAGAAGAGGAGGAGGGCATAATCAGGAATAAGATGGATCTATTTCAACCATGTTTGGCCAAGTGTTTCACCAGTTCTTTATGTGGCGGAATGATCATTAAGACCAGAACCAGTGCATATCATGAGGTTCATCTTATATATATGTATTTGCTTACATTAACTAATTTGTCAATAGACCGTATGCTTTACTACCAGATGTAGGTTCAGGTATTCTCTACTAAGTATTTCTGTTTCTATAAAAGTTAGAGTTAGAAAATTCTTTCAGCTGTTATTATAAATATGTGTATGAAAATGATCATTGCAATTGAATCTTTGGTTCTAGTAGCAGGAAGACCAGTACCGAGGGCCATTCACTGCCAAACATTACCTTGGAGAATCAAAATCTTTTAGAAGGGATAATAAAATCCAAAATCCCATCTCAAAACCCAACTCATTGGGTGGAGCTGACAAATCTACATTTAACCAACTCTCTGGGTAATGAATATACACAATGAGCCACAACTTTATAGAATGCTGTTAGAATAAAGTCTATTCCTGTTTGAGTATGATCACTTACCACAGCAGTGCGGGAGGCCTTTTATTTTGTCTCATTTTTTTTTTCAAATATTTCTCCCACACACCACTTTAAAATGCAGAAATAATAGAGACATAAAGATCTACAAATATCAGGAATATTTGTTATGGATTCTTTGGAGACTGTGACTTCCCTTTCTTCACTCAACAGGGGGCCAGATGCCTGAGAAGCCATTTTGCCCCAGGAAATATCATAAGTAGGCACCTGCTGTGTTAAACATATTGCAAAACTTGGGGAAAAATAACAGATTTTTTTTTTCCCAGTGGATAAAGCTGTAAGTTTTTATCTTGCAGATAAAATCATAAAGCCAATGTCTCTGCTGGGTCACAAAGTCTTCATTATGTTGCTTTTA
This sequence comes from Rhinolophus ferrumequinum, assembly GCF_004115265.2. Taxonomy (NCBI): domain Eukaryota; kingdom Metazoa; phylum Chordata; class Mammalia; order Chiroptera; family Rhinolophidae; genus Rhinolophus; species Rhinolophus ferrumequinum. The sequence goes on from NC_046301.1 coordinate 52,414,346, forward strand.
TTGATATTACACAAGGACAATTAATGACATGAGCTGGAGCAAGTGTTGCTGCAGTAGGTGCCTAATACGTGCCTGGCATGCTGATTGCATGGAACAGTCCTGGGGTTTGTGCTCCGAGAATATGACACTCTGAAATAATGTCACTTTGAAAAATCTTGATATGTGGTTCTCAGATTTTGGTGTGAATCGCATCACCTTTAGAACTGCTAAAAGTCTGAATTCTGGGCCCCACTCCCAGAGATTCTGACGTTTAAATGAGAACAGTCTGTCATTTTCTTAGTGACCTGTGTATCCCAGAGAGATGAACTTAACAGGTGGGAGCTAAAATGTAAGCACATATGTTATAGCACTTCTGAAGATATTTTTTAAAAAAATAGACTCCGTTACAGCAAAGAACTCACTATAATTAAAAAAAAAAAAAGCTCTGGAGGTGACCTCTTTTATATCATCGAGAGTACGTTGAAATTGCAGCATAAAAATAATTTGAATATTCTGTTGCGATACTGTTGGGTAAACTTTTTATTCACCTTACTCAAACAGAATATGGACTATGGACATCATGATTTACTTACCACATGTCAGGAGTAAGAACTTCAGAAGAGCTTAACGGGCATCATATACTTTAGAAAATGTTTCTTCTCAGCAGAGGAAGCAGCTAGGGGATCTGTCTTGGCATGTGGTAGAAGCCGTAGCTTTTAATTGAAGAGTCTCACTCCAGACAGACCTACTGAAGTTTGTTTAGAGCTTTGAAATGTATCAGGCAACAATACTGAAAACAGTGGCCAATGAGAGAGAGAGTGAATTCCTTCCAAAACATCATCACTTCGAATAGAGCGCTATCTGTCAGAGCCACCACACATGCAATGACACACATCATTGGAGTTAATAGAGTGCTCAAAGGCACGACACGAATGTCCACATTTCCTGAATATTCTGTAACAGCTGGATGCAAAGGAATAGAATTGCTTTTCTATTAAATACACCTATTGCACTAGCAGTGTTTACTCTGAATCCCCAGAAGAAAACAAAAAGCTTTGTTTTTGGAATTTAAGATTAGGTTTTCTGGCGTAATTAGAGGAACTCCTTTCTAAATGGATTGAGGTAGAATATATTAGCATATCTTCCTCCAAATATTTTAAAGAAAAATGCCATTGCTACATAAATACATGGGGAAAAAACCTAAATGACCCTTGGAGCTTTCTTTTATACTTCTATGTTTTTATATTTTTTTAAAATATCCAGTTGTTGAATGTTTAATATTATCAATAGTTAGAAAAAGCTGGTTCTTAAAATAACAAATATTATTCAGTAGCATTTCATGTTTCATACACTATGCTGAACTTGGTTTAATAGTCAGAAAATAGATTTCATTTTCTTGGGATGTTATTAATAATATTAATCTGATTATGACCTGATCATCTTATGCACTGATTTCCTTAATGTTATCTGCTTAAAAGATAAACCACTTAAATCAGGCAGGTCTACCAATTCCCGTTTACCGAGAGTCATATCAGCTTACACTTCCTTTTCTCTCTTTTTATGTCCCCAAAGAAAATATCATGTTGAAAATGTCATTTACTTTTGTAAAATTAACTTCAGATATCCTGTTTAGTCAGTCTCATTTTGAAATTCTTGCTCTTCTGTTTCTTATCTCAGGTTTTTTTCTTAAATCCAGCCAACGTTTCTTTTATCTCCTCATTCTTCCTCTGGTGCAAAGGAAACTACCCTGGTGCCTCACATTTAATGTTACTTAGCCAGTGATTTTCCTGTTAGCATTTATACCCTTCAGTCACATTGGCGACCTCAGCCTATCCACTTCTGACCTCTGTCTACAGTCACCTGCAGCCCCTTAACGCTGGGGCTACATTGGTTAGATGATTTTGTTGTGGGGACATCATAGGGTACACTTACACAAGCCTAGATGGTATAGCCCACCACTGGCATTGTACGCGGTACAGTAGGTTTGTGTACACCAGCATCGCCACACAAACACACGAGTAGTGTGTTGCGCTATGACATTCTCACAGCTCCAACGTCACTAGATGATAGAATTTTTCAGCTCTTTTATAATCTTATGGGACCACCTTCATATGTATGGGCTGTTGTTGACTGAAAGGTTGTTATGCGGTGCAGGACTTGTATTTCTAGTCATTCCATGAGATCCTTGGGGCTCCTGGCACTCGTATATTAAAGTCTTCACAATCCACCTGGGCTCACAGCCCAAAGAGCAGATGTTGCTGAGCAGAGGAAGCGCTGCAAGGTCTGTTCTGGCTCACACCTTGGGATCTAGCTGCCTACTGTGGACTGACTATTGGAAGCTCAAAGTTGTTGTGTGGGAGTGATTCATATTCTGTTTATTGGGGGAAATAGCCACAGTGTATACTTCCTGCAGTCTTGCCCTCTTTTTCTTCTAATTCTCCCCTTGCCACCTGTTACCTAATTACGAGGGATTTACTCTCCCTGTGGGAGAATCTGAAACTCTTCCTGATGCCATGATCCCTTCCAGAAAATGGATGTTTCCCTTCTCTTCTGAAGATTTGGGGAAGAAATATTTCTCAAATATCTACTTTGTACAACTACATAGCAGAAGGTTTTATTTAGTTTTTATGAATCACAAGCATTTTACTGATTGATACTCAGTATTATGATCACATGATAACTCACATGTCACTATAGGAATCTGACTTTCTTCTGTGTTGAAAATGGAATCATCAGAATTATTCTCTGAAGTGTATTTTGTTGTATTATCATTTTTTTAGTTGGCATTTCTTACAAGTCTGGTGTGGGTGTGGTAGGCTGAATAATGCCTCCACCCCCATCTCCATTTTCGAGTTCCCAGAACATGTGAATATTATTTTATGTGGCAAAAGGGACTTCACAGATGTGCTTAAGTTAATGTTCTTGAAGAGGGGCGAGTATTCCTGATTACCTGGGTTGGCCAGATGTAATCACAATAATCCTTATTATAAGGGAGACTGGCGGAATCAGAGTTAGAGAGAGAGAGAGAGAGATGTGAGGACAGAAGCAGAGAATGCAGTGACGTAGTTTGAAGACGGAAGAGGCTGCATGCAAGGCAAGAAACATAGGTGACCACTAGAAGCTGGATATGGCAAGAAAACAAATTCTGTCCTCGGCACCTCCAGAATGAACCAGCCTTGCCAACACCTTAACTTTAACCCGTGAAACCGATTTTAGATTTCTGACCTCCAGAACTCTTAAGATAATACATTTTTGTCACGTTAAGTCACTAAATTTATGGTAGATATTATAGCAACAATGGGAAAGTAATACATACAGTCAGCTTAAGTATGAAAGAGAGTTTTAGATTGCCTCTCCCTGATGAGGACAGGCAATATTATGCTGTATTTTGGTATGGTATGAAGCTAGATTGACCACACGTGATTTTTAAACATAGACTCATCACACCATGAGTCAGTTTGTATATGTACAGTACTACAATAATAAAAGGAATAGTACTTCCCCCCCGATTATTGAAAACATGTCTATGTGTGTTTGTTTAAATACTTGTATGCTTATTATGAACATAATATGTTTTAAATGAATTACGAAGATTATAATTTAATCTTCACAGCATCATGAAATATGTGCTATCATTTTAATTTTGTAATGAGGAAGCTGAGGTTTAGTTGACTGAAATCATTCAGTTACTAAGTGATGTAGTTGCAATTCCAGCTCTGGTGTTTCTGGCTCCAAAAGTGAAATATTTTGTTTAACCACCATGTTGTGTTGTCTTCTATGTGTTTGAAATTGCTTGAAACTTTTTGAGTGATACGAGATGGTAAGCTTGAAGTATCATCATTGTATGTGACTTTCCTTTTTTTACCTCAAATGCTAAAGAAATATTTTCCCTCTTCCTTGTTTCTTCTTTCATATTATATTCTTTTATAAGTAACTGCTATGCACTGATAAGACATCCCTGTAAGTATAGAGATTCTGATTATGATATTTGAGCTCTATAAATTATAGACTTTTTGAAATCTTATGAAAACCCTTACTCTCTAAAATTGCATTAATCTAGAATCATTCCTACAAAAGAATAGAAAAACTATAATATTGGACAAACACTGGAAAATAAGTACTGTACTCTAAAATGTATATACTAAGAAAAAAATACCACCAGAGTTTCTTATGTAAAGATTGGTAGTTCTGAATGAGAGTTTTAGTGGAAAAAGGATACTTCAAAATTGGGAGATGGCGAATAGCTGATAGTTAGGTATTAACTCTGTACTTTATTTTAATAATACTGTTGGAGACGAGGAGAATGAAAATGCAGAGGTATTATAAGTTTCTTCAAATTTTGCTTCTAATCAAGAGTTGGACCACAAAGTATGCGTATTCTTACAGTTCATAGTCTAGCCAGCATTTTGAGAAGTACAATTAACTCTTTCCAGTCACTAGGATAGTTTTTAGAGGACATACATTATGTAACAAGAAGTGCACCATGAACTTTTGAGTGAGGGTTAGATCTGTTTTGCTAACTGACCGTGGATGGACTCAACAGCTCTGACAGGGAGAGGGCTTCCCTTTTCTCCCACCATCGTTCCACTCCATTCTCTGTGCGTCAGTACTATCTATGTGTCGGGAAGATTCAAACTTTTCCCGATAGAAGATCTTTAGGTGTATGAAAGCTTTACTTACTGTTGGAGCCTAAAAGCAAGTTTTGTTGTTCATAAACTAACTGTCCTCAGAATCTAAGAAGCTGTAAGACAGGGAGGTTGTCCAGCTTATTCTTTGTGACATCTTCAGTATCAGGAAGAGTGCATGAATTATGGTACTGTCTCAATAAATACATTTTTGAATGTATGTATGAATTGTCCAGACATCCCTTCCCTTGGTCGTATGAGACTAAAGACCAAAAGAGTACATATTTATTTACGTGAGAATCATATTTCCTGTCAGCTTTGTTTCATAATGCTTGCTTGTTATTATTTTTCATACATTCTCTTTTCATTGTTGTCCTTCTCTCTAGAAGTGCTGTTGTTATTAACCCACTATGGAGTTTAGAGCTCCATGAATCTCAGATCAGGCTGTAAGCCTTCTCAGAAGAGTATCAATATGTTCAATTATATTAGGATCCTTTGTGAGGACCCAAGAAGAGCGACATCTACTTATAAATCAGCTCTCCATATACTTGTGTCTTTGGCTCCTTCCGATCATGGAAACACACCATGAAACTCAAAAGAAGTTGGGATTAGACCCATCCCAACTTTAATGTAGGAAGTGAAAGATTCTTGTTCTTGTAAGTAAATATTTTAATTCAATAAAGATTGTCCCTCTTTTCCTCATTTGTTACTGTACTGCAGGAAATCAAGTATGGACTCTCCCTCCTTTCCTCCTTTGCCCCAAATAAAGACAGTTTATAAATCAGCACTGACTGAAGTGCAGTCTGTGCTGCTGAGCAAGATCTATACTTTTCAGTGAGGCTGATCTTCTACAAAGAAAGGCGGGCATGCATGCTCTCTCAATGCCCATTATTGGGCAAAATGTCTAGGTTTTTACCTCTTCTGTTTTTTCTTAGAAAATCCCAGGAATATCAGATTATCACTCCTCTCCCACCACACCCCCACAGGCAAGTATGCAGTTCTCTTTTATTTCATTTAGTTTTTATTTCATTCTACCTTCCCTCCCTTTTCAAAACAAATTTTTAAAAGTCTAATAGGATCATGATCAGCTTAACTTCTTAAAGACTGACAAAGTGTACTGACAACAAAAATATGTAGAATAAGTTGTATTAAATGTCATGAACACAAACATTGTCCACTTTAATTGGCTCTAAAATACATTTTGTAAACAAATTTGTTCCTTCTAGCATATTGATGCTTGCTTCCTGTTTACCCCATGTCTCTAAATTAATGTCCTTGATGACCCGAAACTCCTCAGTGACTACAGAACTCATAATTTTCCTTAGTACTGCTCTCCGTTAAACAGCTATTAGGAATTTTGTCACACATTTCATTTTTGGAACTAAGATTAGGAATACGTTATAAGTCTTCTAAGGAAAAACTGGCAACACAGTGGAGATAGAAGAACTAAATAATTAGCCCACTTTGGGAAATGGGATAAGCTGCCTTTTATCAGCATGATAAATTAAAAGAAAATAAAAATAGCTAAGAACAGGCAAAGGAAATAAATTCCACATCATTCATTACCATGACACAGGAGGTACAGCAGGCCCCTTGGAAGAGGGAGATGATAGAGGACAACATCTGGCCCCTTTGCCTAAAAGAGACGTTTGTTTCTGGCAAAGAAAAGAACTTACCCGATTCTTCATTGTTCCAGCTCTGTGGGCTATTTCTCAGCTGTGTTTGTCACCAGGGGCAGTTCTCGTTCAGCAGCATTTGGAAGGACACATATGTGCCAGACTCAGTTCAAAGAGCATGGGAAACATCCGTAAATAAGCAGAGGTCCATTTCTCCCCAACACACTTGGAGGGCAATCACAGTTGTGAATGCCAGGACAGAATTAACTTAAAAAAAATCCAGTATGGAAATGCGAATACTGGTATATGAGTTTAAAAAAAAAAGGATGTTTTTTAAAGTAAAGAATTAAATTATTTTTTATTTCCTTTTTCAATTTTTTGCCTTAAACACTTGTAAAGAGGGATAGCCCTGACTCAGTTAGGCATTATGAAAATCACTATAATGTGTATAGCTTTTTGTAAATCTGCTGTCATTCATTCATTCAACAAATTCTGAACCCCGGTGCCAGGTATTGGTGCTGGGTGTGGCGCGATGAAGCCATCTCTTTGAATGATTCAGCACATCTCTGAAGTGAAAAGACTAAGCAGTTTACCAGTCTGACTGGTTTTTACTTAAGCATATGTGCATATAATTACAGGCTTGGGGATATCAGAATTTGTTAGGACCATTCATTACTATACGTGGTACTAGAGACACCAGGAGACAGAAGATGAGAACCAGGTCTCTAGGGCCTGTAGCCTCGCTATTAGATGTGTTCTTTAAAGATTGAGTCAATGTGGATAATACAATATATGTATATGTGTGTGTACACACACACACACACACACACACACACATATGTGTGTGTGTATATATATATATATATATATTATATTCATGATAAAACATATTTACTTTTTCAAAGTATGGGGAATTTTTTTCCCCTGGGCAATGACTCCACCTATTCAAAAATATTTAACTTCTGTACATTTATAGAATTTGAAATTTTAGTTTTCCCAACATTTCTTTTGTCTATTACTGGAGCTCAACTCCTAAGAGACTCATTTTTTTTTTCTTTCCTATCCTGATATATCTAGGGCATTATGTGTTTAGGTCAGCTTAGCTCATTTACTCAGAACTAATGAGAACAGAGTCTCAGCTCTGATACCCAAGGGACTACACATTGCCATCTCAGCTCTTAACCAAAATGGTGAATTTGTCTCAGCATGAGTCAAACCATTGGCCTGATAAAATTCATGTTATTGTTAAAAATCTCTTTATGTAAATAACTGACTTTGTTTAATTATTAACGAAGGCATTATGAATGATTTTTATATGTGAGAATCATTAAAACAGATTTTAGTATATTCTTATTAAACTCCAATATTTGCAATGTGTTATCAGGCTCTGGAACTCAGGAATACTTTAGTGTAGGCAAAAATGAGGAAAATAAATAATGGAAAAAATGCCAGCAGGTGATAAAATAAAACTGTATTTAATAGGGAAGCCAAGTCCTATTTTTAATATTTGTAGTTGATGTAAGTTCACAGTAGAGTAGTACGCAAAGTTACATCTTCCTTCCTTCCTTCCTTCCTTCCTTCCTTCCTTCCTTCCTTCCTTCCTTCCCTCCTCCTCCTCCTCCTCCTCCTCCTTTCTTCCTTCCTTCCTTCCTTCCTTCCTTCCTTCCTTCCTTCCTCCTCCTCCTCCTCCTCCTCCTCCTCCTCCTCCTCCTCCTCCTCCTCCTCCTCCTCCTCCTCCTCCTTCTTCTTCTTCTTCTTCTTCTTCTCTCTCTCTCTCTCACTTTCTTTCTTCCCTCGCTCCCTTCCCTTTCCCTCCCCTCCCCTCCTTTCCCTTCCTTTCCCCTCTCCTCTCCTCTCCTTTCCTTTCCATTTTTGGACATTATTTGATTCTCACTGTGGTGTGAAAGATTGATGAACAGAATTCTTCTGAGCCATTAAAAGCCAGTTAATATAAATCGGGCAAATAACTTGTAGGAGAGGAAGATGTTTATACAAAGCCAGTCTTACTTGTACTCCTTTTCTGTGATGGGATCACATCCTTGGCTTTTAATCCCAAGAAGAATGGAAGAACAAGGGTTTGCAACCTGGCGGTAACCTTTGAAAGGTTGCCTGCCACACCTACAAAAAAGGGTGAGAAGAAAGTAGCCCTCATACTGATAACATTAACAAATGTTACCTTAAAGCAAATGTATCCTTAATATACATATCAGCAACGTCTACTGTGAAAGAACGTGTTCTTTCAATAGATTGGTTATTGCTTCCAATATTCATTATTTAAAAATTTAAGTATTTGCTTTAAAAGGAAAGAAAGAAAAACAAAATTGTCGTATAAACCTTGCTATGTATTATGAAATAAAAGGAGTAAGGGAACTGATTTGCAAAAACAATGGTGGGGACCTCTGGGTCCTTTGAGGCTGGTAGTTTATTTTGCAATGGAATTGAATGTTCTGTACGTAGCCCCAAAGACCGAATCCTTTCTTGTTAATATTTCCATTTTTTCTTGCCTCAACCAAATACCAGTATTACGTTACTGTCATAAAACCACTTCCTGCTGTTTACTAAACATTCCTACCTGACATGGGCTCTCCTTCAGGCATGTTGGCAATTTCCAGAGTAGTCAATTTGGTTGTTTAGTCTCTCATCTATCAAAAAGACAGCACTTTCTTTCCCTTTCGTGGTCCTCTAAGAAACTCTTCCCTTTCACAGCTGTGAACCTTCTGCCTCAGCATTTTATATTCATGAGTTTGATACTAATGTCGTCTCTCAGTATAGCAAATTCAAGTTCATTAACTCCCATTGAACAAGTAACTGTTCTTTCTATAACGACTTGTTTTAAGTAGAAAAAGAAAAAGGTTTCTATTGAAAATAACTATATAATACACTAAACTTGCCTGACTGGTGATTGGAAGAGAGAATATGGATGCATACGTATCTACACAGTTTTATAACAATGTTTTCATTACATCTTTTCTTTATGATGTAAAATTGGAAGCACATACAATAACAGAGACAACAGTAAAATGAACTCCCGTGTTTCTATTGCCCGGCTTCAACAATGATCAACTCATCGCCAGTCTTGTGTTGTCTTTCTTCTACATTCCTCCCATTTCCCCAGATTATATTGAAACAAATCTTGGACATTTCATTTCACTTGTACATTTTAGTATATATTTTTAAATACAAGGACCATTAAAAAAAATCTATGCCCACAATACCACAGTCCCATTCCCAAATTAGTAACAACGAAAGTGTAGTGTAATATAGGCAGCTCCTAGCCAACTAATTACGTTAGTGTTTCCTTTCTAAGTCAACTTGCAGAGCCTCCTCCTCAACGCTACAATCTTATGATGATGATTTGGCATCTAGACTGTATCACAGATGCCCCGTTAATCAAAATGAAGTTGAAGCGTGGTACTCATTGCGCTGACTTCTAGGTGTTGAAATCAGGGTTTTTCTTTCCTGTGCTCAAAGACCCGGCTGAAAGTAAATTTTGAAACTCAGTAAAGCTGATCTTTTTTGTATCCTGGAACCCAACTGTTGCCTGCATATTGTCCCCAGGACTCACAGTAGTGCACGGAACCCAGTCACTTCTTATCCTCCACAGTGCTGCCTGCCCTCATACCAACTAGCTTTGTTCCCTTCTCCCATCTGCAGTGCAATGCCCTATTTTCTCAGAGTCCCATTTCTGGAGTAAATTAGTAGAAAGGCAACCTGTACTAATATATACCAAGATGTGAATAGGAATAATTATTTTGCTAAAAGCAACCTTTTAATTATTATTTTTGATAGCAGTCTTTGGCAGGTAAAACAGGAATGTCCGAGGAGGTGGAAACCAGAACAACAGCCATTTGCATGTCTGGGTAATACGTCAGCTCTTGGAGTCCTGAAAGTGACAAATAAAGAAGACATGACTGGGCCATGCTCTAGCCCATTATTTGGTATTCTTCACTTTCTATTTGCATTTATATGACTTTTCTTTGTTACAACCTTAGTAGAAATAGACAGAATAAGAGAAAGAATAAGTTGGATGGGTAAGGCTAAAAGATAGAAAAGAGAGAGGTAAGGGGAAGTCCAGGGGGGAGATGAATGCTATGTGGGATGTTGAATGATGTGGGATCCTGGCACATTTTTAAAGAACAAAAATATTGGGAATAGGACTACACATGTATTTATTTAGATGATTTTTAATGATAGAAACATGGCAATTTATTATATTGTCTTCTCTGCTATTATATAAGCTTGAAATTTTATATAATAAAGATAAACTCACGTATAAATATAATACAATAAAAAAGATAATGAGGTTGAGATGACTGAGAGAAGTATTCAGAGAAGATTTTTCTTTTTATAATTGTGCATAAAATTTATGGTAAGAATTATAAATTGTATATGTATGTATATATATGTATGTGTATATGTATATATATGTATATGTGTATCTATGTATATGTGTGTATACACACACACACACACACACACACACACAGTCATAACATATATAAATGTATTGGTGGGAAGAAGGTTTCCTATACCTTTCTAGGTTCTTCTGGTTGGTCCAAGAATTAAACTGACATGAGACAGCGTAATGGGAAAAAAAAATAAATCACCAAATTTAATTATATACATACACATAGAAATTCCATAAGAATTTGGGGCCTCAGGACAAATCAGGCCATTGAAGCTTATATGACATCTGAGCTGAGGAGAAGGAAGTAGTGGTTTGGGACTTCAAAGGGGGACGAAGGCAATTCACATGGAGGTGGAAAAGCATATGTTTGGTAAACAAGTGTTTGCTGGGACACTCTGTGCCAATGGGACACAGAGTGGACTGTGATGTCTGGGCCCTGCCAAGTCTCCCCCACCACAGCACGCTCCTTTTATACTTACGTATGGTGTTATGGATGGTGCTAGCTCCCTTTCTGAAATAGGCTCTCTATCCACGTTCTTTTAGGCAGTAAAAGAGAAGGTCAAAGGTGCTTCCTGAGCCTCTTGTTTCTTAAAAATAAAATAGTTCTCATGCTAGAGAGACGCATGTTGGAATGGCAAATTTTGCTTCCCTACAGTGTGACAGAAAGAGAAGGAAATGGGGGTGAGTTAAAGCATTCTTTCAAATGTTTTATGAAGTGACTTGTTAAGGCCGATGATTTTAAGGAACTCCTATCGCATTTTAATAGCCTGGTATTAGTACTTAAAAAAATGCATGCACACATACATGTAAAAATATAAGAAGCTGAACAAAAGAATTTAAAGTGCTAAAACCCAACTGGACAATTAAGGTGTCCAGAATCAGAGGAGTGTACTTTTGTTCTCTCTTCAAAGTCTTGTGTTTTAATAGGTTACTTTGTAAAGCATTTGAAAAAAGAACACACCTATCTTCCTTTTCTTTTTTCTTTCACAAGACCTTAATTACTCACCATTGTAATTAAATCTTGCATTTATACTATTTTTTAATGTTCCATATTTTGAATGGCTCACCATTTGCTTTCCTATTTCTTTGCCACCAGTAAAATCTCTAAGACCATAATAAAAGGTAACGGTATTCACTTAGGTGAGGAAATATTACTTTTTAAGTAAAAGGGGATAAAAGAAATATTAACTAGTGATATAAAAGGTATTAGTACAATTATTTTAAAAATGTTTTCATCAGAAGGGTACTAATGGTTAAATACTTCAGGCTTTCAAGCAGCTTAATTATCTACTGACACAAAAATGGTAAGGCATTAATTCAGGAAAAAAGATCCTTTTATGTGTCTGTAAGTAACATTCAAAAATGTTTTTATGTAACTGGGTTATCAGGGCTACCCCTGGAAAAACTGTGATTTATATTTTTCAACAAATATAGGTATAGTTCAAATGGTTGGACAGCTTCATTTCCCGTAATGTGGGCAAAACCCGAGTGCTTATCGGTGGCTCTCAGCTGGTGGGTGGAGACGGGGACACAAGGACAGCCTTGTTCCTTTCCTTTCAGTGCTGTGGAACTTCTTTGACATCATGCTATGAGAAGAAATTCATCTTGCCCACTACCATGTTTCCCTGAAAATAAGACCTAACTGGAAAATAAGCCCTAGTATGATTTTTCAGGATGATATCCCCTGAACATAAGCCTTGATGCGTCTTTTGGAACAAAAATTAATATAACACCTGGTCTTATTTTCAGGGAAACATGGTATTTCTCATCATCTGAAGAGCAGCCTTTCCTTCGTTCTCCTGCTTCTAGTGTTCTGCTAGGCCTTTCCTCTCATTAGAGATTTTGGGAACTATCCTCTGACAGAGTATTCTGGAATTAATTCCCTAATGAGTTACTTCTAGCTCATTAGACATTTCATGATTCCTAGACAAATTAACTAGAATACAAACTCCATGAAGTTAGAAACATTGTTTTGGTTTCTGTTATTTCTCCAGCATCTAAAATAGTGCTTGGCATAAAGTAGATGCCAATAAATATTTGCAGAACAGAAAACTGGATTCACGAATTCATACTTAGACACGTGAATGTGTGGAAAGCATATAATAGGGGTTGTCCTGGCTTATGTGATTGTTTTAAAAATATGCATAAATTTTTACTATTCTCATTCTAGAATATAAATATGACCCAGGAATGTCCCCAAGCTAATAAGTCATTCACAAAGCCTATTATTTCAGCTATGTCTTAGTTTTTTTTCAAATAAATTATATGAACTAAAGAGGAAAAGTAATTCCTTACAATATAAGGTAAAATTTGAAGAATATAACATTTTCACCTTCTTTTCTTACATCAGTGACAGAGCCTTATCAGTGACCATTTTAAAGACATTTCTACCACGCATGGGTTTATGAAAAGAAAACATTTTTTATTAAAATAATTTTTTTCTCACTTTTCCATGGAAGAAATATTGCATGTAGCACAGTTAGGGGGTGAGTCATCCAAGGGAAGGCACCTTCTGTTTGGGATGCTGCTTGTCTTGTTTGCTCATTGTGGGTATCAGGAAAATTGTCATTGTCTTTTGGAGCCCATCCAGTTCAGATGTTCAGAACAAAACCTGAAGAGGTTCTTTAACTCTGTACTTTATAATGACAACCAAATAAGATGAGTATTATCAAGTCACAGGATGAACTGAAAATTATATAATTCATTTAAGAAGAAAAACCATCTATATTCTCAGATGTGAATATATTATACATGGTATAGATTAGAATTCTGGTATTAAATTTCCATTTCTTTTCTAAAAAAGTGCTTTCATGGCTAAGTGAAATGTAAAGGCAGTCCTTTGTAATTCAGCTTCTGCAGGGTCTGCTAACCTTGTCTTTGTCACTATATGATGTAGGTGATGTTGGATCTGCTAGCAGTTTCTGAGTGTGGGCCAGGATCGTGTCTCGCGAAGCCAAAGAATGGAAACACGGACCAGGGAGAGGCAAAAAGTTTTAAAAAGAGGATAGTTTACTAGAGGCAGGAGAAGAGGTTGCAGCTCCCGAGCGGGAAGGGGTCCCGAATGGGGGGGTGCCCCATGACTGAGGCAAAAGCTCTTACTTTTACACCTTTCCTTGCCTGCTTGGGGAAGGGGAGCTGTTTGAACGAGGGAACTTGTTCGAAGAATGGAACAGGCGCCTTCTAATGAAATCCGTCTACCAGGTTTGTTCTGCTTGCCCATCCTATAGGAATTAGCAAAGTAACCCACTCTTATCAGATCAGCTGTGTTTGTCAGGCCAAAAGGAATTTTATGATTAACCTCAAGGCCTTGTTACATTATGTCCTGGAGCGAAGGAGTGATTTCAAAACCTGGAGTTTTAGGATATGGCTGTCTTTGTTTATTCCACCAGGGACCTCCCTGTCTACCTAGGGACATGCTAGCTAACCTGTATCAATTGCACCTCTTGTCTTGCTTCACGACATTCAATAATAGCTGCATAGAATCTACAGTTAGTGAAAGTACTCAAGAGTTACGCTTTAGACAGTCACCATTCAAATACATTTCTATAGACCAACTATCCTTGGTCCCCATTGTATGGAACTTGAAGCAACTCCGTCTGTATTTACCACATTTAAAAAAAATGCCAGCCACTTCTTTTGTCCTGTAATGTTTTCTCTCTCTTTGTAGGGTACTATTACTCGCTGACATCTATCTCTGTCTCCTATATAATATCCAGTCATTTTCACTTAACTCTTTCTGAATTATGTTGTGGCAGTATGAAGATGTTATGGTATCTCACTCCAGAAGGGAGAATCAATTCCAGATTGAGTATGACAAAAACCAAAATCCTCTCCATTGACGCCAAACACTTCTTCAGGCCATGGTCTTTCCTTTTAGTCATCCCTTCCCGCCCCACCCCCTCCACCCCCATGATTGCAGGTTATATAGTACAGTCTTTTTCCAGAATACAAGTCTGCAGTTGGTAAAAGCTAGCATTGTTTTGAACAATTACTATATGCAACGACCTACTATAAGTGTTTTACATATATAAACTCATTTGATCTTTACACCAAATTCAAGTAGACTTTATTATTATCTCCACTTTTGTAGATGAGCCTGGGATAAAGAAATTAAATAACCTGCCCAACTCACACTTTTAGTATAAAAGAAGAGCCAGGATTGAAATTCAAACTATCAGGCTCCCAAGTTTTCACTTGTAACAATTACACTACATTGCCACCCAAGACAGTGAATTTTAACTCTTTCAGGAATAAAAGTAAAGTACAATTTCTGTCTTGTCAATAGTTACTGTGTATTTAAGCTAAGAACTTGGAATCAGTTTGGAGTCCTTGATTCTAGATGAAAACAATCCCAAATTGCACGGAGCTGAGTCTGGACATGTTATCTATCACCTGGGTGTTATTGCTGAAAATTATTTTTTAGCCAGACAATAACTGCCATACGTGAAAGGTACGTATGAACAGAGAATCAAAATGCAGTCTACCTAATCCATACCTCCCACCTACTGCCAGTCTAAACACAGCAACTCATCCCCCACAAGTTTCCCTACTCACAATCAATACCACTAAAATCCTGCTCACTTGCAACAGGCTTTTCTGTTCTACATTATTTAATTTCCTCCCTGAGTCAGAGTCTGCTGGTTGTCTCCCAATATTCACTCTCCCTTCTTGAGTAAAAGTGTGGCTCAGCAAAGACTAGTGTCCAGCTCCACTGGTTGAAAGGAGTGACCAGGTGACTAGATTCCTGTCAAGGAGATGAGAGCAGATGTGTATGAGGTGTTTAAGGAAGCTATTCTTCTTTTTTCACCCTCTCGCCTAATTAGTGGGTGTCACGATTTCAAGTCTAGCAGCCATCCTGAACCATGAAGGGAAAGACCATCCTCCATGAATGGCTATGAAGTGAGCTGGAAGGAGCCTAGGTCTGAGTACTTACTCTATTAGCCACGGACACCACATGTAGAGGCTTTTTTTTTTTTTTTAAGAGAAATGAACTTCTGTCTTATTATTTTGGGTTTCATTGCATCATGTTTGACCCATTCTCTAGGAGAAGAGATGAGTTTTGAACAATACTCGTAGAAAAAAGGACAATAGAAAATCAGGTAGGCAGGTTAATAATTTGCATGTGCTGTGGTTTAGAGTAGATTTAGTTTCTTATCTTGGAATAGAAATTTATGTATTTTACTTACATTGTTTTTCACAGAAAATAGTTATTGGAAAAATGTCGTCAGGACATTGCCTGCTAGAGAGAAAGTAAAGTGATCAAGACAATATTAGAATAACTCTTAGCATAAAAGAAGTATTTTTTCAACAAAGATCCCTTGGTTCTCTTACAGATAGGTATCTTTCACTTCTCTAGCAACTCTTTTTGTTATGTCTGCTTTAATAGATAGATAAGAAGTGTAGAATTTGGATATTTAAAAATATTTTAGACAGGGTTTGTTATTGTTATTTATTTATTTTTTGAAACACAATATTCGTACTAATATTTAAACAAAACTTGCGTTACTTTCTCTTCTTTCCCATCTCTTTCTCCTAAACCTCTTATGAATTTGTTGCCCTCTAAGATGAACCGATATCTGAATACTAACTAGTGAGCCAAAGTCTTTTATTGTCTAAACAGTAGTTGCTAGTGTGATCTAATGATTCTTATTTTCCCCAAACTCCTCTTCCCAAAATACTAAAGTCAAAGGTGAAAACCTTTGGTAGGGTACGCTAGGGCTGGTAGGCTCAGGAGTAGGTAGAACAGACTTCCAGTCTGACTCTACCATTGATGGATTGAAAGACCTTGAATAATAATAAATTCGCTAGTATTTTTGAGCATTCACTATATGGCAGGGACTTGTCTGATCACTTTGCATGTTTTAGCTCATTTAGTTTACATAGCAACCCCCTGAAATAAGTATTACTATCACTTTTAGTTTACTGATTAGGAAATTGAGGCAGAGATTAAATAATTTGCTCCAGGTTTTATGTTAGAAAGTTAAGGGGTGGGTGGGGAGGGGTTGTAGGGCTGGGGCCTTGCTTCCCCTCCCCCTTCCCCTGGTCCCCTATCCCTGGAGCTGTTTGTTAAAAAAGAATAATAAAAGAATTAAAAAAATATTTCCAAAATGAAAAAAAAAAAAAAAGAGAGAGAAAGTAAAGGAGCTAGACTTAAACTCAGCCTGTCTGGATACAGATCCTGCATTCATAACCTCCACTCTGCTTCTCAAGTTATATAACCGCTGTAATCTCATTTACTCATCTCTAAAATCAGGATGCCTTTCATAGATTATGTACATGCCTAATCACTGTGCTGTACACCTGAAACTAATATAAAATAATATTGAATGTCAACTATAATTAAATATATATGTATATTTATTGATATTCACAGGATGTAAAGTACGTCATAGACAATATAGTCAATGGTATTAATAGTACCTATGTACGGTGTCAGATGGGTAGTAGACTTGCTGGGGTTATCACTTTGTGAGGCGTATAAATGCCTAATCATTATGTTGTTTTGTACAACTGAAACTAGTAAAAAAATAAAATAAAATAGGGATGCTTCTTACCTGATCCTTTTAGGTTTCAAAGAGTTTGGTATTAGTATAGTAGAAGTAGATTATTATTGGGTATGGCCTAGTTATGATTCATAGAGATCTCCTATAACTGACAGTCTCCCAATACCCCCCAATGCACCAGCCAGATGCCTTGTGACAAGTAAGATTTCCTGAGGTTAGATGATGCATTATAGAATTTTACACTTAAAAATCTATATAATTTCAATGTCACCCCAATAAATTTAATAAAATGAAAAAAAAAACAAGGAATAAAAGTGATATTAAAAAAAAAAGAAGACATTTCCTGAGGCGATTAGAAAAATTCAGCTTTCTGATACGGGTCAGTAGGTGGCTTGGATCAAATAGAGGAAGTTCTAAATCATTTGAAAAATGAGCTATTAATTTGGACACTAGACAAATTTGTCTCCATGTTTTCTTCCTTGCTGAAATCTGACAATGGCACTTGGTATGTCTACCTCTCTTTCTTATGATACTGTAGTTGGCTGGAGTCTAGTGCTATAGAGCATAGTTTTACATCTTGGAGTGATTTTTATCTTGTAGAATTAGAAAAGTTTGATCTAAACATTGCCTATTGATATATAAAGTTCTCACATACCTGCCTTTTTTCCACAGTGGTTTGTTAACAATTCTATCAAGATGTTAAAAAGTCTTTTTCATTGCTTCAGTATTTTCCACAAGATAGCATTGCAATTGAAAGTTAAAAGTCTGTGGAAATTTTTTTTTTTTAGGTTAAATCAACCCAATACAGAAGAAAGCTAAGGTTGGCCTTAGATGCTCTTACTGGCATTGTTCACTTGGTTTTAATGAGATCTGAAATGTTTTATGGTGCATAGACAATTGTGGTGCTTGTGCGTAAAATGTAGTTTGGCCAACTCCCTCAGCATTCTGCCATACTTGAGTGAACTGTGGAATAACTTTTCTGTGTTTTATTCATGCACCCTATTTGGTATTTATTTGGCAAATAACTTTTAAAATAATTTCTGAAAGTTGTTGGGTTGTCACTATTTAAGACATGAGTTTTTCGCAAGTTATCAAAAAATACACTTTGTATAGTAGAATAAAACGTTTTGCGCTATAAATGTAGTGAACATAGCATTTGTTATACAGTAGTGGTTCAACATATGTAAACTGTGTGAATACGAAGTAGTAGGAGTTGGTGAAGAAAAGGTGTGATAACAAGGAGCAAATTCATAAATTACTAACAAAGGACTAACAAATATTTATTAAAAATTTTGCATGGCTTAAGAATTGCATAGCAACAATGTAGTCTCTAGAATACGATAAATTTTCTGACATATCATTATTAATGTGTTTTAGTTTGATTGGATTTCTCCAGGGTTTAAATATGGCTCACTCTAGTGGGTTGCATGTCAGCACTGACTGGTAAAACTCGTGTAGCCTACAATACAGGTGATATTTGTAAGTACAACAGAGGCAATTATCTCAAGTTATGACTTGCATACAGTTGAGAAAACTTAAAATAAACAGTAAAATCCCTCACTCTAGCCCTTGGGTGGTGTGGAGAGGGAGCAGTGATTCTCACATGACTTCCCCTTGAGAGGTGTGATGCATGAAATCAGTCAGATTAGTTCAAGCATTGTATAGATCTGCCCCACCAGCAAATAAGAACAAAGATAATTAACCATGTAGACAAGTTGTGATGACAAACACTCCATCTTAAGTCTGACCTTGACTAAAAGTATATTTTTCTTTAGTCTTTACAGAAGTCGTGATGAAAGAAATCTGTTGTGATATAGACTAGAGAATACCATGGAACAATTTGGGATAGAGAAGACAGTCAACAGAACATGCTGAATGAGCATAAATGAAGAGTGTCTATAGAAGCTGAGGGATTTTTAACTTTATCTTAGAAATAATGAAGGATTTTAAGTAGGAGAGTGTTGAGATCTCTGATTTGTTTGTTGAAGCACTGCCTCTGGCGTCTGAATAGAGAATGGATAAAAATGGATGCAGTTGAAGCTGGAAAGCTGTTTTCTTTCAGGCAAAAGATAATGAAGATCAGACAAATTAGTAGGTGTATAGAGGTGGCGGATTTCAGAATCATTTGTGAGGAAAAAATATGTCAGGGCTTGATTATTGATTGAATGTGGGAGAGGGAGAAGGCTCATTTTGACTCTCCGGTTGCTGGAATGAGTTGTTTCATTCACTGAGTTAGGCGATCTAGGGAGAGGGGCTTTTGGGATGCATTGAGTAATGCATAGGTTTTGTTTCCTGAGGCTGACCAGCAGCCACAGATCAACGAAAAGCCCGAAAGGGGGAGTGGGAATGAACAAAGACACTTACACAAATGTTGATGATGCGATCGATCGGTCTCCACAGTTTCCTTTAAAATAACACGTGCTTTTGGAGAGGATACTCATCAAGCTTAGTAGCTATTTAAAATTGGCGATGGTGTTACCTGGGCAAAAGAAAGGAGAAGAGAAAGAGGAGGTAGGAGGCCTGACAGAGGCCATACCCACTTCACTGTTCTGCCTGGCCCGTCCCAATGTTTGTTACGGTATTTCTGAAACATAACTGGGAAGCATGTGTTTACCCTGCAGAGGATCTAGACTTTTGGCCCCTGCCTGTTCTCAACTTAGCTACTGGGGAGACCGCTGTGGACAGGTCCTGATTGCTTAGCAGTTCAGATGCTTGAATGAGAGTCGCTGTAAATCCACGCATGGTTATTTAGAAATCTGTGATTTACGAGTTGAGTTTCCCAGATGAAGACAAGACATCTTTAGTGCCAACATCCTCAGTGTTGAGGGTGCAAGTATATCTTCAGACAAGTCCTGAGTTGTCCCAGAGCCGCTTCATTGTTCTAATGTAGAGTCATGGAGTTTGTAGGTTTGTAGCGGCCACATGGCTCAGGGAAGGCTGACTCCATATGCCAACATATTTACTTTTCTAGTGTAAAGGATCTGCCTCTTTACCGTGAATCTACTTTATGTTCAATATGGAGAAGGCGGAAACTAATGTGAGCAGTATTAGAATAAGAACTTAATATAAATAGCAGATACATTCTTTTCCCAATCTTAGTTATGGTCAGTGTAGAGAATGTAATTTATAGGTGCTTTACTTGATTTTAGTATCTGAGGTACCGTTGCCCAAGGAAAGTGCCTTATGTAAAGCTCTAGGGGAACATCCCAAATGTGAGCTATCATATCTTTGCCATGAAGCTGCTGGGGTATGTGTATCCTGCACATTGAATTGACCTTTTCTAGAAGTCTGATGGGAACTCATCAGAATTCTTGGAAGATATGAAAGCTTGATTCATCTGTGCCTTCGGTAACAAGAAAATTAATACCATCATCTACTAGTATTCTGGCAATGGTAGGATCACCACAGGTAAAAATGGACTTTTTGACTTGTATAGAGAAAACCGTTTGATATATGGTCATTATGTGGTTTATTGACACTTGGGGATCAAAGGGAAGCAAGATGGAAAAAAAATCAGTTCAAAATAAAAGATGAGAGAATCATCGTTCAAACATTAATGAGAAATCCACAAAGCTCCATGCCAGGAAGAACTTCATGACATATTTAATCATATTATTTAGTATCTTGATTATTTGATGCATAAACATTATGACACTCTAATTTGTAGTCTCCATGTAAATATGTACTCATGTGAAACACACCTGCCAGCAAAAATTCTTTGGAAGTAGATTTAATACTAATGGGATTGCAAATTCTTCACAAATGTCATCTAATCAGATTATGAAACAAAAGTTCACACAAAAAAGATAATCACTAAGATTAATGTGACTCAAGAAGATATTTGGGACCATAATTTTTTTCTTAGTTCCATAGCAACTGGGAACTAACTACATGGATCTCTTTTTAAATGTCTCAGAACTTAAATACACTGTTTGGACAGATGGTCAGTGGAAAGGTTTCTTGTAGAATTGTTCAATGAACAGTACTCTTGAAGAAAATGTTATTTTTCCTTAAAATATGTATTGCAGAGGCATCAGTTAATTGTATATATACCATTCCAAAATGTTTAACTTTATTACTTTCATCTGAAGTCATAAAGCTAAGGATGTCTCTGTAACCGACATTCATATTTGTTGTTTTCTCCTGCCTCAGGATTACCAGGGAGAATGACTCAGAGTTTATTTAAGAGAATCTTGGGTGTTATGAGTAGTAATCCTCATAAGAGCTCAGTACACGTCTGCCTGTAATTCAGTATAAAGCACAGTTAACTAAAAAGAGTAACTGTTTCAAAAACACTCACCTGTTAACATATTAAATAAATGATCAAGAGCAACTTCTTTCTCTGTGGTGGCAAATGCAACAATCGCAGTGCTTTTGGAATGCTTCCACTTTTCCTTTCCCTGGAATTCTTTAAGATGAGTTCTAAAGTGAAACATAAGAAAGAGAGTATTCTTAGTGGAAAGTTTTTCACACAATCTTAGAACTCAGGTTTTCAAAATTGAGCTTGTTCCAGGGTTTCATGTAAACCCACAAATTGCTAAGTGAAGAAGAAGAGAGCTAATATTTATCCTCCACTGCCATTAGAAAAATTTCTAAACTCTGTGTGATAAGTTATATTTTTATATTTTTCTAATTATTTTATTTGATTTGTTCTCTAAGTTTTCTTATGCAACTATATTTTTACTGTTTTACTTAATGATTTAAAATTAAGGACCTGAGTGGTAGCTTTAAGCAGCTGTATAATTTCTCTCAGAGCAAATTGTTACACATGGTAAAGGAATAAATGACCTGAAATAATAAATATATAATCTACCGTTGTAAATACATTTCAGTTTCCTGATAAAGATAAAAACACTTTTTCATAAATGGAATAGTTTTAATGGTCTCTTGAATCGATATGTTCTTTATAAAAATGCTTTCTTCTCCTGGTAGTTCAATAAAACCCACATTTCATTTTTTTCTAATGATTTGGAAAATAATTTAAAAGGAACATTTTATGTGTTTATTTCTTTCAATAACAAAGAAAAAATGTTTTGTTGTGCTAGAAAAATCCTGCATTGTGTGAGTTTGGTTTTACACATGCAAACTCTTGATACAGGAGCTATCTGTCATCACAAAAACAAGCAGTGTAATTGCTATTTCTGGTTTACCATTGAGTTATTAAACAGAGCACAGCGTTATTACTGCCATCCTTGTAATTCCTTATACATATCCAATTGTCTGGTTTAGTTTTCTTCCCCCCTTTAATATCTTTGGGAATACCATCAAATGGACCTTACTCTGTTGAACTTGATTCAATTCCACAACTGATTATTGGTTGGCGACTGTGTTCTGGAACTTTGCTAAGTCTAGAATATAGAAAGAGGAGAAAGCAGAAAGATATGAATTGCCCCTGTCTTCAAGGCATTTATAATTGCATTAAGATTGCAAATCACATTTTATTGATTTTTAAAAGCTATGACGCCCAGCACCACAGCCATTGCTGCTAAATTACTCTGCCTCGTACCCGCCCCCTGCTTGGGAATATGCTAGCTATTCTTGATCCAGAGGCCAGAATTTGCTGTTCGGTCAGCATTGCTCAAGCAGTAGGTCGCCGTAATCAGAAGTGCCTGGACACTGATGGTAATCACTTTGAGCACCTCTTGTAATTGCAGAAGTCAAACGTGACTTGTATTCATCTTTTGTTATCGGTATATATTATTAAAATTTTAATACAGTTTTCCTTTCTTAAAATGTATATATATTTTTTGGCACCCTCTGTATATTCACATATATAGTACATATGCAGGGAGTAACTATGTATATTACTGTATGTGTGTGTGTGTGTGTGTGTGTGTGTGATGAATTAATCAGCACTTGGTAGCTTCCCAGAATTATAGAGCTGAAAAGGATTAAAAAATGTTTGCCACTTGTACCAATGGTAAAATTGTTGTTCTTTAAAAATATCCAGGGGAAGTGATTCTATAATTATATTTCTGTCCTATTTTCATCTTTATTTATTCTTGCTGCTTAAGTTTTTCTTTATGCACAAATTGATGTTCTCTTTGCACAACATAGATTTTTGTTATCTGTCAATCATCTATCTATCTACCTACCTACCTATCTTTACTGGTATGAAATTTTATATAACCCTGAGCTCCACCCTCCTTTTTCTTTGTTTCTTATCTTGTGTGATTATTTTATGAGATCATATGATTTTAAAAACCATATATACTTAATTTTTTCTTAAATAATAGCATTTGTAATCATCTTGCACAATTAGGTGGGTTCTTCTGGAGCTTGTGTAAGCAGAGAACTACAAGGAGTTCAAAGTGAGCCAGTTATCTAAGACATGATCATCTTCACAGATAGCGTCTTAAGTGACAGTGATTTGAAATCAATAGATTCCACCAATGATATCACTTTAATTTTTCACTGATTTCTTTCTCTTGGAATCCAGAAAAGAAATAGCAGATAATTTATTCCCCACATTTGTTTGTGTAGTCCGATACAAATATAATTTCTAAATTAGTAATTTGCTGATATAGCTCACATTCAATGCTAGACTTTAAGGAAATTTCAAGATCATTTGTGAATTATATCAAGGGATAAGCATCATTGTGAATTTTTTTTTTCTACTTAGAATTAAATGTATCCTATTCAAGTTAGTGGTTTTGAAAGGTTGCTTAATCTAACGACTCTTGCTAGAGAGGCAAATTTTCTAGTCCTGTCACTCCAGCTTTTCTCAGACATTGCTCTACATTCATTAGTGTATGGTTACTCCATGTGGCAGATAGAAAAGAGTCAGTGTAGCTATACGACAACTTGAAGATTTGACATGTTTAGGAGGCTCAAGGGGCCAATAATGTGAATGAAGACACATGATTTGAAAGCATTTACAGCACAATTGTTTTGAAGATTTGAACATTAAGCTCATTTTGTTCCTGAAAGGCACATTAGGGAGTTGTAACCATCTTACAGTTTCTTGGTCTTGTTACCTCACACAAATGTCATCATATTTTTGGTTTATTTTTATTGTGCCTGTTCTCTGTCTCCTACCTGTAACACCAATTGAAGGACATACATTGTTTCTTAAATGAATCTGTACCTTTAGCATTTAGCACAGTCCATTATGGAAGGATGATAGTCTCAATCCACAGACAGAATATTTCTATTTTTGAATTTAATTTCTAATTGGGGGGGGATCTTCAATCATTGGGGGTAGCAAAAATGAAATGGCATTGGATTCAGACTTTCCTTTTCTTTTGCTGAGGGACGTGCAGGTGGGAGGGAAGAGACAGTGCGATAGGACAAGAATTACATAGGGTTGGGAAGAGAGGGACTAGGGTCTTCACAAGCCACATATCCACCTGTCAGTTATCAATACATCCATTGTCTTGTCTGAGCCTTAGAGGTAAACAGGTTGCTGCTGTTTTCTCCTTGGTTCCCGTTCTCCAAAACCTTTTCCAACTGTCCCCTAATTTAGATGCATCTGAGTGAATGTGGTTACTCCCTTAACGTGCTGGGCTCTGTGGAACTCTGTGAGGCTTTGTCTCTCCAAATACTGGGTTCTTCCAAATCCCCGCGAAGCACCACTCAGTTTTTCTCCTGTTCCCTCATTTTATAAACTCATCTGAGCGTTCTGTCCTCAGTGCAGAAAATCAATATCTAGTTGGGCAAGAGATGATGTGTGGGTAGTGGCAAAGTCTAATTTCTATTCCTTTTGTGTTTGCCCAATCTTTTAGATCTTTTGTTCAAGCAAGAGTTCTTCCTATTCCTCCAGGGCTGAGGGCTTATAATTAAAAAGTCGGAAGGAAATCATTAAATATTAGAGGGCAACAGTGTAAGAAAATATAGAAAATGTGTGTGTAATATCTCCAAGTATTACTCTCCCCCTCAACATTTAAAATTAAATACTCAATGAGTAGATGCTGTCACTGATGATGATTAATTCATGGCATGTTGAATACTTAATTTTTAATCAATATTGTTTGTATAGGAGACTAAATTAATATTTTCTCTTTTTATTTTATTAAGTATGGGCCTTCTTCTCCAGATAGTTGATAGATGGGCACAAAAGGACTAGTTAGTTTATTTTAATTTATAAACTTTCTGGATATGCACTGAATTACATTAGGGGGATTCATTTGTCTTTTAACCACCCTTTGCCCATCTCAGATTTAGGAGGAATATCTTACCTTTTGTCACAACAAGTATAGATTTTGATTTATGGAGAAAGAACGTCAGACAAGAGCCTAGACTACCTGTAATCTAATGACTATTAATGATCTCCTGAAAGAAAATCATTTTATTGCAGTGAGGAGAGAATTATTTAAAGCTGAGCTGTGTGAAAAAAGGAGTATGAGGTGACAAAGTAATGCGGAAGTAAGTTTAAAACAACAAAACCAAGACTTGAATCATTTTTGACCTCGCAGTGTGACTTTGGACTAGTCACCTTTTCTTTCTGGAACTCATTTTCTCTAAACCAGTGTGGTTGGTTGACTTAAGTAGTTAATTTCTCAAGATTTCATAGAATTTGATAATTCTAATAATTCTAATAAAAAGTAGAGTTTAAGATGAAGAAAAATGCTACAGATACTGATGAAGTACACTGACTTAATTTTTTTCTTTAATGATTATAATCTTGCTAACGTTAAGGAAAGATAAATCTGAAGAAGATAATCCTTGAGAATGATTTTTTTTTCGACAGTGATAAATTCCTGGTAATTAGAATTCCTGGCTATGTTTATTTTTCTATTCTCATCACATTTTTATTTCATATATAGTGACAATAACATGGCTTCACTTTAATATAACTGTGAATGAAACATATATACCTGAGTAACAATTAGCCCCAATACCTTAAAGGTTGAAGGCCTTATGAAATATTTGAAGTGAGTTTATTATTTAGCATGCTGCAACGTTATTTTGTAAGTTATTTTAAAATTCTATCTTCATATGGAAAATATGCAGAAGTTTTCATTATTAGTTGTTGGTTAATAAAATATTAAATGTGGTTTCTAGAAAATAAATAAATAAATAAAGATCTTTTATTTTCTGTGAAACACCAAGTTACCAATCTTGAACATTACTCATGAAAGCATGGGGTTTTAGAGTTGGAAGACATCTTGTTCTCAACATCCTCTCTTGTGCATGCTGTTGATTAGAGGTGCCATTGGAATAGGACCATGGTATTCTAATATGAAGTGCGGTGCTCTCCTGATCACATAATTCACTCTGGCCTTCTTTCTGTTGTCTGATCTTTTCCTGTCTGAAATGTGAGTTCTCTCCCCACGTTTGGGCCCACATTCCTACTTCCTTATCAGATTTCAGCTAAATACCCTTCATCCTGAACCCGTGACTCAGCAGTGGTAGTCTCTCCCAAAATATTATTCTGTTCTTTTCCTTCATAGTGCTTTATCATAATTTGTCATTTTACATCTGTGTCTATGTTGTATTTATTTGGTGAGTACCTGTCATCCCAACTGGAGTGAATCCATTTGAGGGTAAGGGATCTTGCCATTTTTGGACTGCATTGGTTTCCCAGAGGCTAGTACAATGTCTGGCACATAGCATAAAGTAAATTTGTGATGAGGAAGTTAAGGTGTGAATTGATGATGCATGTGGTGGCAGGGGTTCCACTCGGATCAAAGCAGTGTGTTTTACACATGAGGTTGGAGACTTAGACTGTGTCTAAAGTCACAGATCTGTGTGATGAAAATATTCAGATTCATCAAACGTCTAAAAATCTAGAAGCAACTCTTTGAAAAAAACTAAATAAAAGGTTTATTTAACTAAATGTAGCTTTCTTCTTCCCTCAAACAAGACAAACACCCTCCTGTGGACCTG
Source organism: Rhinolophus ferrumequinum (assembly GCF_004115265.2). Classification (NCBI taxonomy): domain Eukaryota; kingdom Metazoa; phylum Chordata; class Mammalia; order Chiroptera; family Rhinolophidae; genus Rhinolophus; species Rhinolophus ferrumequinum. Next base: position 52,441,305 of record NC_046301.1, read on the forward strand.
GTAGCCCCAGACATAACCGGGTTGTTTAAGGACATTTGTAAAGACATTGCACGTGAGTATCATGGATACAGCAAACCCACAACATTTTGATGTGAATATTGCAGTTACCTGGAAGTATTCCTAGGGTCTAGGATCACAGGTGTTTTCCTTGTGCTTTAGGGAAATAACTTATCTTCTCGTGTGCCTCCACAACCTATTTCAATACAAAGGATTTCCTTCCATCAGTTTAACTTACCACTTGAAACCCAAACTAGGTAACTCTTGAGACTTTATAAAGAACTCTGAGTCAAATGTGACCATTGCTGACTGATTCTAAGTACTTTCAAAATGAGTAAAGTTATGAAGAAGTGGGAGGGCATACACTGGGGAACTTCTCATTTATTTCAAAACGCACTTGCAATATATGTAGAAACTCTTAGCTTATTAGTGATACACACTTTACATTATCGTCTTCTTGTGCTTCTTTAGAGTTTAATAGACTGCTGCTAGAAGCCTCACAGTTTGCATTCCCCACTCCCCCTGCTCTGTAACTTGCTCTGTGTTCATGAATTATCTTCAGGGACATTTATACTTGTTTTTCTCAGTTTGCTTATAGCTAATCATGTAACAGTGTCCGGTATGTCTTCTGCAGTCTCCTACTTAGGATCCTAACCGCAAGGTTCTGCACTGTTCTGTGGCTTGCGATCTTACAGTTTACGGGGGGATCAATTCATATGCTGATTGTTCTAAAGCATGTGTTTCAGAATGAAATAGCTTGCAGTAGTTCATTTGCAAGAGATTGAATAGCATGCCAGCTTGATACTGTGTTTCCCCAAAAATAAGACCTAGCCGGCCAATCAGCTCTAACGCGTTTTTTGGAGCAAAAATTAATATAAGACCCGGTCTTATTTTACTATAAGACCGGGTCTTATATAATATAATATAATATAATATAATATAATATAATATAATATAATACTGGGTCTTATATTAATTTTTGCTCCAAAAGACGCATTAGAGCCGATTGTCCAGCTAGGTCTTATTTTAAGGGAAACAGAGTATCTTAAATGCCTGCAGTGGATAGGGCTAGGGGAGCTTTTACTCAGATTCATCAGTCACTAAGGGTGTGTATTATCACAATTAATGCCTATAGGGGCTGTATCTTTCCTCTTTCCTGATAGCAACTAAGAAAATGCAATTCCCTTTTCTTTGTCTCTCATGAACTTCACTTAAGAGCCCAGACCTGATGGGGTGTGTGTGTGTGTGTGTGTGTGTGTGTGTGTGGTGATGGTGGTGGTTGTGGTGGTGGTGGAGATTGGGGGAATAGGGCATGGTTGTGTGGGTGTGGTGAAATGAAGTCAAATTCCATGAGCTGTATGTGTAGTTAATATTACTCCTTCTAAGGAGATATAAATACACTTGAAAGGGCATGGCTATACTTCCATGCAGGAATGAAGGATGGTAATTTGTTGAACCCCCTACTTCATGTCAAGTACCCTGAAAGATAATCTGCACACAGACTTCATTTATTTCCCTTTTAATCTTGTGAAGTATCAAAGATGATGAGGAGGAAACAGAGGCTCAGAAAAGTGCAGTCACTGGCTCAAGCTGGTCCTATGTTTTAGCTGCTTTTCCTCTTGATGCTTCTGGAATGTACACAGTCCCTGATGTATGATGGTTCTACTTATGATTTTTCGACTTCACAGTGGTGTGAAAGTGTTACTCATTCAGTAGAAACTTCACATTTGAGTTTTGACCTTTTCTCAGTTTGGCGATGCTCCCGTGATGCTGAGCAGTGGTGGTGAGATGAGTTTGCCCGACAGAAGGCTAATGTGCTGAGCACATTTAAGGGAGGCGAGGCCAAGCTATGGTGTTAGGTAGGTTAGGTATAGTAAGTGCATCTTAGACTTTCAATATTCTCAACATACGATGGGTTTATCAGGACGTAACCCCACTGTAAGTCGTGGAGCATTTCTATTCTTCTTCCTCATCACAAATGCAATCTTCACTTCTTGGAAGACAAACGTGTACTAGTGTTTAAAAGATCTAGTTTCTTAAGGTTATTTTACAGAAACGAATGATAAATGTGGTCCTAAATCACAAAGCAGAAAGGATACTGCTGAGGTCCAGGGGCCCTTTATTGAAAGAAGGAAAACAAAAGTGAGTTGCAGAGCATAAAGTGTGTACGTTCACCCATTGCCCTGATTGTTCCAAACTAGAGAGAACATGAATCGACTCACATGGCAGAGATCAAAGTACAGATCCCCGTGTGGGCCTGTGGAATTAAGTGCCCAACCACTTCTACTCCAGAACGATAAACATCTATTAGTAATTTTAAAGATCTCTTTTGGAACCATTATATTTGTGAACGTGAAAATATACTTGTAATTATGTCTAACTGAATTCCTTCATTCTGCAGATAGAGTTTGTTCTTTCTCCAGCACTTACTAGAGAGCTAATTAGAATATTCTTTATAATGGAACTCATAAACACAAAAAAGTGTTATTAAGCTTTTTCCCAGCCATATATATCTTCTGTAACTGAAATTTTCAACCTTTTAGAGTCATGACTCCGAGGTTAATATAAATTTTTCTATTATTATATATATTTGAATATATATATGTATATGTATATATATATTTCAGAAATTATAATTTCTCAAAAAAAGATTTGTAAAATTTAAGTTGGTTTTAAGATTTTAACTACAAAATTATAAAGTAATTTTAATTTGAGACATGCTAAAATTCAAATATGCCATTTAAGATTTTAATTGTATTGTTTTGGAACAATGGAATAATGTAGTTGTACGGGAAGTGTTTAATGAAACAGACACAAAAGACAGTAGCCCCTAAGAGGTCCAATTTATTGGGGTTCCCAGAGGGTCTTTTATAAACTCTTTAGAAAGTAGGAACAGGTTCTTTCCATTCACTATACAGAGGGCAGTCTGGGCATCACCAGTCATATTATGTGACCGAAGGCTGTGTTTACCCTCGTGAGTTTCCAAAAGAGCTGTGTAGATTCTGAATGTTCCAGCAGTTAAACGTGATGTGCTATTGTGTATGTCTGAGGTACCTTTCTACTAATACAGACAAAAATAAATCCATATTCCTCTCCTTGACAAACGTGTTCTCTATCCCATTTTATCTTGCCTCCTCGACAATCCTAGCCCAGCATTTGTCTTTTCTCTCTAGTAGCATGGTCTGGCCTTCCCTTCCTTCATGCCATTCCTCCGGCAATTAAGTTTTCGTTTCGTACTTTATTTTGACTGCTTTGTCAGAGTCAGCCAAATTCATGACTTCTGCCAGTCTTCAATTCTTCTAGAATGTTTTTCCATTCACTTTGGGACATTTTTATTCCTTTTGCCTTTTCTGATATTGAACCTTTGGCATTCTTCCTTTATTTCTTTGATTTTTTTTCCGGTCCATTTTCTTCTTTGAATCTTTGTCTACTCGTTCATTAAAAATATAAGTTCATTAAATTTTTGACATTGGCCTTTTTTATTGGCTCAGCATTTTCTACTTGCGTAGTTTCACCCACTCCCAAGGCGTAGCTATCAGTTTTGTGCTCATGACTATGACAGGTAGGAAAAAATTTTCCTTCTACTCTTCTAGGTTCTTCTGGCTGGTTTAAGAATTAAATTGACATGAGACAGGTTAGCAGGAGAAAATCAAGTTTAATTTCATACATTCGGTGGTCTCATAGATATATATCTCATTTTTTTCCTAAAAAAGATGACCGTAGCAGTCAGCTTTTACAATTTTTAGACAGAGAAACAAATTTGTAAAGAACTCACAGGACAAAGAACTTTAGGTGTGGGTACTAGTGAAGAAACTAAGCAGAGTTTGTTTACATAGCCTTCTTGGCCTGAGTTTTCTATCGCTGGCAGTAAGGATGTCTCTTTACCTCCTGGTGCAGGGAGGGTAACTTTCACATGGGAAATTTATTTACAGCTTTCAGGGAGACAGAAGTGAGGATCAGAGTGTCCTTCTTGCACTGGTTGTCTCTCACGTAACTAATTCAAAGTAATCAATATGCCAAGTGGCATATTTGGGGTGGAAAATTTTGCTCCCCTTCAACACCCTAATGCACAAATCTAACCCTATTCACTCTCCTGTGCTCCAAAGAGAACCCTCTGTTAGATGGCCTTTTCTACCTCTTAGTTCTTCAGAATTTAGCATAGTTAAATCCAAACCTGTCTTCTTAAAACAGGCTTACAGTTATTCTGAGCTTCTTGTGTAGATGGATGGCTTCTTTTCACCCAGCCCAGAAAATAAATATATAGGGCTCCAATTTCCTTTCCTCAATTTTCAAATCCAGGCAATTATATCTTCAGAATATTTCTGTTCTCCATCCCTGTCTTTTGATTCAACTTCCATTGCCATGGGTTAGCATAGCTGGTTCTCTAATCTCTAATGCCTTTTCTCCTTTAGCGTTTTCTCACATAGTCGTTGGGGTTATTGCTCCTCTATAAAGCTTAAATGCCTCCCATTTCAACATATTAAATGCTTAATTATGTATTTGGACACTTTAAGGTCTGGTCTCATCTTAATTTATAGTGTCTTTTTTTTTCATAACATTTCTCCAAAGACCCAAAACTTAATCATGCTGCATATTCATGCTTGTGTGGCTCGTTTTTTTTTTTTATGTTGTGTTTGCCCATCTTCTCTTTCCTTAGTTACTCATATCTTCCTTATCCTTTAATGGTCAGTTTAAATATCACCTCTTATTTGTCACCACACTGAATCAGACCAGGCATATGAGTAAATTCTTCCTCTTTCATCATTTTTCCTGTAACTACCTGATGCACTTGTTAAGTCACACGAGTATCACTGTTAATTTCACATGTGTTTCTTCCACCAATATTGTAAAAATATGTGTTCAAGGAGTGGAAACTATTCAGGAGATGGGGAAATCTCTAAAGAGGAGATTCTGGGGTCCTGGAATACCATTTTTGGAATTTTGGGTTATATTGAGACAGTCATGGGTAAATCAGAAGGCTAGGTATAGGTTTCAGGATTATAGCTCTCTCAAATGCTCATTTATCAGTATCATTACATTTGTATAAGTATATACCAGTTGGCTCCCGTCAGCCAGCATAATTCATTAAGATAGTATTTCAGGCGAAGGACTGTGAAGGAGAGCTTAGAGTGGTCATTTGAGCACTCTCTTAGCAATAGTAAAAATGGTAATAATGATATTCTACGCCAGGGGAAAGGACAAGGAAGGACACGAAGAGCCACTTAGGACTGAATTGAGTGCCTAGTGTTTTAGAAGTGTTCTGGGCCTAGGAAAGTAGGTTTAGGTATCTTAAGATTTGACTTTTATTTCTGCTATTTGCAGGTTCCAGGGCCACAGGTGAGAGTTATGTTTGCTTGATTTATATTATTTTCTTCCACTGAACACATTTGGAAATAGAAGTTTGTTAGCTAATTAGTGAATTCTATGGAAAATTAAAGTATTTTTTTTTTGAATAAGGATACTTGAGGGCTTATTTTTTTTTTAATGATTTAACTTACAGCAAGGAATCCATAATCCTGTTATCTTTGTTGCAGAAAACAGAATGCTGTGAAAAGCAAAACCATCTGTCTTTATGTTAATGCCACTTGTCTAAGTTCTTGTCGTTGGTAAGAGTTGAGTATGGCATTGCACAGAGTCATAGCCTAATAGCCAAACAGCTCAACTGCTGGCTGACCTGAGAACATCATGGAAGATAGATTGGGACAATGCTTGTGGTATAGGTTATTTTCATCAGTTGTACCAAATATTAATAGGAATACTCTTTCCTATCTTTAGGGTCTGTGCAGCCTGGGCTGGCCTGTCATGTTAAATTCAGGAGGCAAAAATCCAACTTTCTTTATTTCCCACAAATTGTGCCTTACATAATTTTGACTATTTGATTCATTTCTTTTTTTTTGAAGCTACTACCCCATTTCAGTAATACAAGCAATTTCTAAATTTGCCTCTTAATGTTGAAGGCCCGCTGCTTTCTGATGTAATGATTTCGTTCCATTACAATATTCCTAAGATTCCCATTTAACATGTCCAAGTTGTTAGGTCTTTTAGTGCTACTTTTATTTTTCTCTATTCAAACACACATTTTAGCACTGTAATTTATTGGACATTTAAGGGATTTGGTCTAGTAGTCTCACTTAATGGAGGGAATGTAGTTCTAATGGAATGAATATAATGCTACTTCCTTGTACAAGCCTGGCACATTGTGGACACCCAAAAAATATTGGTTGGATAAATGCATGCTTAATATGTGTTTTTCAGTGATATTTTTGAGCAGGTATTTGATTAGTGTGTATATGTCAGGAGGAGTGTATTGTAGGATAGTAGGAGGGCATTCTTTAAGATGTATTTTGTTTAAAATGTTAAAAATTTTTAAAGAAAATACGCTTGAAACGCATTTTTTTCTACACCTTATTTTACTTAGACCTTTTGTGTTCTGAAAACATAATCTATCTTTTTACTCCATAGAGTACACCTGAAAGGGAAATGAATTATTTTCTATCACTTAACTTCCTCTAGCTATAGCAGAGTACTTCATTTTGCTTCAGTCTTGTGCTGGGTTAACTTGGAGAATAATGAAGTCTAACCTCTTTCTAGAGATACTCTCAGAAGAGCAAGTCTTCCTAGTAACCAGGGTACCATTTGTCCACAGAAGCAATGATATATTGCCCATAACCTTAGAGCGTTAATATCTTTGTAAGCATCCCAAAAGAAAAGCCCATTTTAAGCTCTGCTGGGAGTTGAATATAACTTTGTAGAAAACAAACCTGAAAGGCCTGTAGAGAGAACAGCTCATAATGTCTTAGGGATGACTGTAAATCCATGCAAAGGTATTGTGCCACATCTTACTATGTGGAGCAAAATGTGAAACTTGTTTAAAATATACAAAGGGGACCGTCCACATTCTGGACCATAAATCAGGTAGTAATGGGTTACTTCCAATGAGTATTCACTGCTCAGATTTTGAAGAAAGTAACTGTTATGGAAAAATTTCAGGGTCACAGGGTTTTTGTTTTTGTTTTCACCAGCACTCAGAAAGAGAAGTGCTACTTCAGGCTGATTAATTTGTTCAGTAAGTATAGTCAGTCTCTTTTTTGCAATGTAAAAAAACTCTGGAGGGGGGCCTTCATTTTTTATCTATTTTTATTTAGCATTTTAAGTTATTTTCATGTACTTGTTGCATGTTTGAATTTGCTACACAATACTACTTGGTATTGGGCAGTTCATAAAGGAAAAATGCATTTATGCTGAAACATCCAAGTGTTTTCCCTTACAAGGGTGAAGATTGTTAATATGTTTGGAGTCTTTTTTCCCCCATTTTTTTAAATTAGTTTCAGGTGCACAAAACAATGTAATAGACATTTATCATTTAGATCCCTCACACAGTGACGACGCCCCTCCCCCATCCACTACCCCTCTGACATCGCACACCGCCATTACATTTCCGCTGTCTCTATTCCTAATGCTGTACTCCGCTTCTTGTAAATATATATATATATATATATATATATATATATATATATATACATATACACACACATACATATATATACATATATATAAAATTATAGTTGACATTCATTATTGTTCAACTTCAGCTTCAGGTGTACAGTGCAGTGATCAGGCATCTGCATCTTCCCTGAGGTGGTCTCCCTAATGAGACAAGTGTCCATTGGATACATTACAAAATCTTTACAACATTATTGATTACATTCCCCAAATTGACTTTCGTTTCCGCATGGCAATCTTGTGGTTACCGACTGTGCTTTCTAATCCCCTCACCTTCCCCCTTATCCCCACCCCCCCTTCCCATCTAGCAACCCTCAATTTTTCCTCTATGTCTCTAATTAGATCATTCATTTATTCTTTTCTTTAGATTCCACATATAAGTGAGATCATGTGGTATTTGTCTTTCTCTGTCTGACTTATTTCACTTAACATAATGTTCTCTAGGTCCATCCATATTGTTGCAAATGGTAATATTTCCTTCTTCTTTATGGCTGCGTAATGCTCCATTGTATAAATGCAGCACAGTTTTTTAATCCAGTCGTCTACCGATGGGCATTTCGGTTGTTTCCATGTCTTGGCTATTGTGTATAGTGCTGCAATAAACATAGGAGTGCATACATTTTTTTGAATTAGAGTTTTGGATTTCTCTGGAGAGATACCTAGGAGTGGAATTGCTGGGTCATAAGATAGCTCCATTTTCAGATTTTTGAGGTACCTCCATACTGATTTCCATACTGGCTGCACCAATCTGCAATCCCACCAACAGTGCACAAGAGTTCCATTTTCTCCACATCCTCGCCAGCACTTGTTGTTGGTTAATTTATTGATGGTAGCCATTTTGACTGGGGTGAAGTGGTATCTCATTGAGGTTTTTATTTGCATTTCTCTGATGGTTAGTGAGGTTGAACATTTTTTCATATGTCTGTTTGCCATCTGTATGTGTTTGGAATCTTCTAAAACTCTTCCTGGGTCTTAGGTTTTCACCCCTATCATTTAGTGTAGTATTAAGATATTTTACTAAATTAGGTAAGTGGAGATTAAGACCTGATTTGTGAAGTTGGTAGCAGAATTCAAATTCGTAAGCTCTCACATTGAGGAGATTCATGGTATCTATTTAAATAAACACACATTAGGTAAATTGAGTCACATGGTTTCTGCATTTTATGACTTCCCCTGATACCACCTTTTAATAGATTTTTTAAAATTAGAATCATTTTAAATTTAGATTTACAGAGAAGTTGCAAAAATAATGTAGACAATTCCTATATACCTCTTACCCATTTTTCCAGCTTTTAACATCTTATATAACCATGGTATTTATCAAAACTAATAAACCATTAGTTCTTACTGAATTACTATTAACTAAATGCCAGAATTTACTCGACTTCACTAGTTTTTCCACTAATGCCCCTTTTCTATTGTATGATCTTATCCAGGGTACTATGTTGTGTTTAGGTGTCACGTCTCCTTAGTCTCCTCTGGTTTATGACAGTTTTTCATAAGTTTAACAATTTTGAGGAATACTAATTCGCTGTTTTGTAGAATGCCTCTCAATGTAGGTTAGTTTGATGTTTTTCTCATGAAAGCCTAGGATGAATACTACAGAGGTGAAGTACTCTTCTCATCATAACAGGGGACCTGCTTTCAATATGGCTTATCACGGGTATATTAATCTTGATCACCTGGGAAGGGTAGTATTCTCCAGGTTTCTCCACTGTACAGTTACCTTTTCATGCCCTTCCTGTACTTTATTCTTTGGAAGCAAGTTAAGTCCAGCTGACACTGAAGTCTCTCTCCCCATTTTTGATTCCTCAAGGAATATATGAAGGAAATTTCCTATTGTTTGCACTGAAGATAATTTTAATCATACCATTTTTTGTATAATTTCTGTATTCACTCTACTGTGCTAAATATGATATTTCGATCATTTTTCTTAGTACTGCAAACCTATAAAATAGAGATTATTGCATTTCACAGATCTGGAAACTAAAGTCAGAGATTAAACAATTTGAGAAAGCCACACAGAGCAAGGTCAGGAACCCCGGTCTCTTGTGTGGTACAGCACCGGCTTTTAACCAACAGATTATACTGCCTCCTTGATGAACACCCCAAATCTTCCTAAATTTGGCCATAAGAAGCTTTCACATACTCTGTGTTCTGGCTTCTTGGATCCCTCTACATTAAAAGATGCATGTTTGGGGCAAGTATTTTTGGATTAAAAATATATAACTTGAAAATTTACTTTTTTTAAATACTGGATTTCCATAACAAGTGCTGTGCAATCATAATAGGTAGATGTGGGATGTGAGTATGACAGATAGACCACATGCAAATATGTGAATATTATTAGGTTGGTGCAAAAAGAATTGTGGCTTAAAAGGTCAAAAATAGTTGCAAAAACCGCAATTACTTTTGCACCAACCTAATAAATAAAAGATATTGAAGATCTTCCAGCAGTTAAAACTTCTTTGACCATAAATGGAATATTTGTGGTGTCGGTTAGAAAGAAATCAACAGCAATGACAGATATACAAGTAACATGACTACCCATCTCCACAAAGCCAGTGATTCCCCATCTTGTAAGGGAGGCATAACTACCACTGTTTGATTGATTTCATGACACTAGACTGGAGTCATAAAACCCCCCACCCCATAACAAAAAACTAGTCTTGGTACTTTAGCAAAATCTAGAAAACAGTATCAGTAATATTTGTTGAATGAATGAACAAATTATAGTAAGTATAAGTCCATTAAAATACTTGAGAGAATGTAATACATGTAAAGCCTCTCTGAATCATTAAGGGAGTATAGAATTGAGTTCAAATAAATAATTGTATTTTATTGAATTTAAAATGGTAATTCACACATCACTCTCTACAAATCAAATAATTTTGTTACTAAAACGGTGATTCTGTGAACCAGTCAGTAGTTTCAAGAAAATGCATTGCATTTAATTTCATAGCACTAGAAATTACACTCAATGAAGAATTTTAATTATATGTAAGTGAAAATCTATTACATTAGAGCTTTTCTAAAGCAGACTTCCTTTTCTGTTAACTGAAATCCAACGTTGAATGATCAAGAACTTTGTTTTATAGTGTTGAATTATAAAATCAGAATGGAAAAACTATAATTATTTACATATTCTCAAGCATTTAAAAATTGTAATCTCATAACATGCTTTATCATTAGCAAAATTTAAGTCCTCCAATTCCTAACCATATTCTCTGAATGTTTTTAAAATTTCTGTTTAAAATTTTTGATAATCACCGTACAACATTTAAAAAATGCTTAAAATTTATAAATCTAGAAATATTAACACATGCAAAGATTTTAAATAAAATAGTAGTGGTATATTTGTAACAAAAGTTATTTGAATCTGTCTTCTTTGTCCTTGTTTGAACAATTAGTCTATTTCTAGAAGTTAAATAGAAATAAATCTGAAGTATAATTTTTCATGATCTTTCCTTTCATGGGCTATTATAAGATAATTTGAGATATCTAGCATAAAATCAATTCTTAGCTTTCATAAAAATGAAGTATGAATACTTTCCAAATTATTTTCATTATCTGAAAGCATTTCTATCTTTGAATTATATGATTAAATATTCATTCATGCATTTTATTTTTAAAACACATAATTAAAATTCTCAATATATTATTAGCAAAAATTAGGCAACTAAATACAGAGGGTGCTAAAAAATGTATATACATTTTAAGAAAGGAAAAAAACTATTAAAATTGTAATATTCAATATATACGAATAACAAAAGCGAATACAAGTCATGTTTGACTTCTGCAGTTACAAGAGGTGCTCAAAGTGGTTACCATCAGCGTCCAGACAATTCTGATTATGGCGAACTACTGCTTGAGCAATGTTGACCAAAGTTTCCACTTGTATACATTTTTTTTGGCACCCCTGGCATATCTATATCTATATCTATATCTATATCTATATCTATATCTATATCTATATCTATATCTATATCTATATCTATCTATATCATCTATATCTATAATCTATCTATGTACCTATCTATCTATATTTTTTTTTGGTGGAGGGACAGTGAAGGAAGGATGGGGAGTTTTTGGATTTTTAACCTCTTCTAAGGCAGTCTTTTCTTTTCCTCAATTATGGTTCTAATTTAATAACATCACAAGAATTTAAAATGTCGATGATCAGTTTTTGAACTTTAGGAACGATTGTGAATATAAATGATTGTGTTATATAAATATAACGTATTTGCAAAGCAGTACGTTAGTAAACCTCAAGAGTGTATATAACATTCTTATAATGCAATATCTTTTTGTTTGTTTCAATTGATGAAACTTGACATAATGGGTAGGTCTCCCTGATTTTTAATGTAATTATAGAGACATTATTATTCATCCATTCATCAAACTTGTACTGAGTGACTGGCAAACCTCCAGGACAAGTCAAGGTGCCAAGAATGCAAGATGAATAAGACACAGCCTCTGACTTGAAAGAGTACATTTGTTAGTGGGGAAAATAGATATGCTAATAAATAGTTACAGTCCAATGTGTGACTGTTATTATAGAGACATATATGAGATGCTTCAGGACACAGGGAAAGAAATGTGTGTGTGTGTGTGTGTGTGTGTGTGTGTGTGTGTGTGTGTGTGTGTTGAAGGATTTAAGAACAATTTCAGAGAGAGAAGTGAAATAAGAAAAGACGTAAGGGAACTCCATAAAGGCATAGAATTATTAAATAACAGCAGGTCAGATGTTATGGCTGAAGTATAGATCCCAGTGGTAGGAGATGAGACTAGGAAGATGGGTTGGAATTAGAGCATAAATAGGCTGAGTATTTTAATCTTTATATTTATAGTGATGATAAACCACTGAAGTGTATAATTTATGATATGATATAATCAGATGTATGAAAGGTCATCAATTTAATTAGGATAAATTGAAATTTACAGAATTTGTTAAAACAAAACAAAACAGCAGAGTGTAGCAAGTACAAAAAACAAAAACAAAAAGACACTAAAAACCCCAGCACACATTTTATCTGGAACATGCCAAATCTCAAGTATTTAAGATTTAAGTTCCAGCACGTGTAATGAAACAATTTGGAGAGTCAAGGAATAAAAGATAATTTTTGGTAATAGGATTTGTTTGTAAGTTTTCTTCATTGAGAAGTAAACTGGAATATATATATATATATATATATATATATATATATATATATATATATATATATTATATATATATATAATTCCCCCCCCAAGGACAATCAATTACCAATGTTACATGATTTTTGAGAAAGGTGGAATATTTTCATGTATATTTTGAGTCTTTACCAAAGATTTCAAAAGGACACTTCATGAATAGAGCAGCTTTCTAGAAATATGGTGAAAGATCAAAATTTGGCTGGCATTTACATAATAGTATAATCAGGGGGAGAGAATCATTATAATTCTTGGACGAGAGGGAAATGTTTTATTTATTACATTATCCTTTACTCTGACATTTTATCTGGCTTGATGACTTTCTCTTTTATTTTCATCTTCTCTTAGAATTAGTTTTCATGAATTCTGCTTGACACCTAGAAATTCTCATTCTGCTTATGAGTATTTCCTTCTTTAATTTCTTGTTCATATATCTATTCCTTTCCTGTCACTGAACAATATAGTCTAATCTCCATCATTAGGAGAAGTTTCCTTTGTGATGCATGTGGCTATCACTAAAAGCTGTAGGCACCATTTGCTTTTCTTTTTTCACTTTCTTGGAATTAATTCCAGTTGATCCCCTTTTTCAAGGCCAACTAAAAAATAGTCATTTTAAAAGTCACAAATCCGAATGTTAACCTATTTTTACAGTATTCTAGTTAATTCTGGCTCCTGTGGTAAGACTTTTTATGTCTGTCTGTCTTTTTTTTTCTTTAAATTAAAGTTTATTCGGACAACAATTGTTAGTAAAGTTATATACATTTCAGGTGTACAATTCTGTAATACATTATCTATATCTCACATTGTGTGTTCACCACCCAGAGTCTGTTCTCTTTCCATCACTAGACCCCGTTTACCCTCTTCTAGAGTCCCACTCTCTCCTGCCCCCTTACCCTCTGGTAACCCCTAAGCTATTGTCTGTGTCTATGAGTTTTTGTTCTTTCAGTTGTTTGTCTTGTTCTTTTGTTGTTTTTGGTTTATATACCACATATCAGTGAAATCATATGTTTCTCTACTTTTTCTGTCTGACTTATTTCGCTTAGCATTATGCTCTCAAGATCCATCCATGTTGTCACAAATGGTCCTATATCATCTTTTCTTACCGCCGAATAGTATTCCATTGTGTATATATACCACAACTTCTTTATCCATTCATCTATTGAAAGACGTTTTGGTTGTTTCCATGTCTTGGTCACTGTAAATAAAGCTGCAATGAACATTGGAGCACACTTGTCTTTATGGATAAATGTTTTCAGATTTTTTTGGTAGATACCCAGCAGACGGATTGCTGAGTCATGTGGTAATTCTATTCGTAATTTTGTGAGGAACCTCCACACTGCCTTCCGTAATGGCTGTACCAGTCTGCATTCCCACCAACAGTGTATGAGAGTTCCTTTTTCTCCACAGCCTCTCCAACACTTGTTACTATTTGTCTTGTTGATGATAGCCATTCTAACTGGGGTGAGGTGATATCTCATTGTGGTTTTTAATCTGCATTTCTCTGATGATTAGTGATGTTGAGCATTTTTTCATATGTCTGTGGCCATTTGTATGTCCTCTTTGGAGAAATGTCTCTTCAGGTCCTCTGCCCGTTTTTCAATTGGGTTATTTGTTTTTTTGTTATTGAGTTGTATGAGTTCTGTCTTTCTTTACTCTTTGTACTATAACACAACTGCTTCTAAATGTCCATGAAAACTTGGACCTCAACATAGAGTCTTTTATTTTGAGAATTTGCCCAAGATTTTCAACTACACACATCATGGGTTTAATCTTTGCCTGTGACATCTGTGTCTCCTTCCTATACTACACAACATTTCTTTTTTAGACACTCATAAACTTCCCATAGCAGCCTGAGTTAAAATTGTATCTTTGAGTTTCTGGGTCAGTTTATGTCAACAGTTGTAGAATTTAGTTCACTGTGCTTTGACTTTCAGCTTCTCTGAGAAATATCCTTCTGTAACCTAATGGTTTAGTAAACAAACTTCTAAGGACTTTCATTTCCACATGCAAAACATTATGTAATACAATCAACAATGAATTATTCTCAAGTGACCTTCTGGAACCTCTGATGAAGACAACCCATCCTCTTAGAAAATGAACTCATTTTAGGGGCAAATAGTAAAGGACCACCTGTCATCATTTTTACTGTGAGGTTCCTTGCTTGTCACTCCAAAGGACAGCCTCCAGGGTAAGCTAAATGACAATATGGTTTAAGAATGACCAAGTTGTCACAACAGGGCTCTCAGTTTCAAAGCAGCGAGGGTGTTACTGGACATTTTATTTATTACATTTGTCGGTGTGATGTTGGTTAATAAAGACAAAGTGACTAGTTTAGTTTTCATGTCATGCCAGCACAACAATGATGAAAAAGATGTTTTTCTTTTGTATATCTTGAGGTAAGAGATACTGTGAAGATTGCAAAGTTTGAAGAAAGGATGACTTCTCATTTAAATCCTAGTAAAGTTGCATACAAGCTAATCAGGAAGAATGAGGCAGTTGAGATGACTTTTTAAAATCTGACTCACTGATTCTAAGGAATGCCTTAGAGTATGTTCTCTTAATTGTTTTTTATTAACCAACATCACACCGACAAATGTAATAAATAAAATGTCCAGTAACACCTTCGCTGCTTAGAAACTGAGAGCCCTGTTGTGACAACTTGGTTATTCTTAAACCATATTGTCATTTAGCTTACCCTGGAGGCTGTCCTTTGGAGTGACAAGCAAGGAACCTCACAGTAACAATGATGACAAGTGGGCCTTTACTATTTGCCCCTAAAATGAGTTCATTTTCTATGAGGATGGGTTGTTTTTCTCTTCTTTCCATTTCTGTGAAATACTTGCCATATACTTGACTGTTGATGATGATGGACTTTGCAGAACCCTTGACCTGAGGGATAAATGACCTTTAAAGTAGACTTCATCCATTTGATATCTCTCTCTCACACACACACTATAGCCGAATATAGTATATGCACACATAAATAATACATAAGATATATTTCTTTGCTCTTTAAGGAAAGATGATCATTTATAGTATCAAGGAACTGTGTCCATTTCCTGTGTGCCCCTAGAACTCAATATGTTATTCTGGGAAAATAATTGGAACGATCAGGTAATTGTAAATTAATTAACATAAACATTGCCAAACTATGTGAAGAGATTTATAGGTAGTAGCTAGTTTCAAGGATGTTGAGGGTTTGATAAAAGGAAGAAAAGGATACAGTTCGCTGATTGTTGGATTCAATTTTTTGAAAAAAATTATTGCAGTGGATTTAATTTTTTAATGCAATAGTAGTCACAGAGGGGGAGACATTTTACTTTTCTTTTTTTTTAAATCGGGGAATATTGGGGAACAGTGTGTTTCTCCAGGGCCCATCAGTTCCAAGTTGTTGTCCTTCAATCTACCCTGTTTCCCCGAAAATAAGACCCAGCTGGACAATCTGCTCTAATACGTCTTTTAGAGCAAAAATTAATATAAGACCCAATATTACATTATATTATATTATATCAAACCCGATCTTATATTATAGTAAAATAAGACCGGGTCTTGTAATAATTTTTGCTCCAAAAGAAGCATTAGAGTTGATTGTCTGGCTAGGTCTTATTTTCGGGGAAACACAGTAGTTGTGGAGGGCAGCTCAGCTCCAAGTCCAGTTGCCATTTTCAATCTTTAGTTGCAGGGGGCACAGCCCACTATCCCTTGCAGGAATTGAACTGGCGACCTTGTTATGGAGAGCTCTTGTTCTAACCAACTGAGCCACCAGGCCGCCCCGGAAACATTTTACTTTTTAAAAAATGTAATGTTGTATACTGACTTGCTATGTAGGATGGCCAGATTAAAAAAAACCCCAGGATGTCCAGTTAAATTCAAATTTCAGATAAAGAACAAATACATTTTTCATGTAAGTATGCAATATTTGAAACATACTGAAACAAATTACTCCCTGTTAATCTAAAATTCAAATATAACCTGGTATCCTGTATTTGTATTTGCTAAATCTGGCCACCCCACAACTCCTGTGCGTGTTTACTCTCTAGTTGAAAATTATCTGTGATCCATTGCCCCCAAGTTGCTTTCCTGAGACATGTGTTTCCAAACATGTCTGTCGTAAGAATCGTGTGTGAGACTTGTTAACCATTTCCAGAACCCGGCTCTGGAGATTCTGATTCAGTGGGTTAAGGTGAGGCCGAGGAATCTTTATTTCTAAGAAGTGCCTGAACTGCTTCTCAGGACGGAGCCCGGCTGCACAATGCCGAAAGTAGCCCTGCAGGCCACCCACCCCCCGCCCCCCCCCGCACTGCCCAGAGGCTTCCTTCCCGTTCCCCTCCCCTTGTTTCTTCCCAAGTCCTGTGGTTCTCTTGACGTGATGTCTCTTCAGTCTCCATCATTCAAGAGCTTGAGATCTGGATACCAGAGGGAACACCGTCACGTTTATTAACCCAGAGCATGGGGGTCTATGGAACTACATGTCATTCACAAGCAAAGAGGGGTACAGTCTGACTTCTCTCTGTCTCTGAACTGCTTTGCTGAACTTAGGCAGGCTTTCCCTTCACAGTCGGTTCCACGTAGTTTATTATTATTGTTAGTATCATCATTATTATTTCATTTCTAGTATTTTTCCGTGTGTCTAATCACTGAATCCAGAGTTTCACCACAGCTCCCTTAACTCTACTTGGTGGCCCCATTGTTCATTGCCACTTATGAGAATAATGTTACAAAGCTTATAATGAAAGCCCACATTTGGAAGGAGAGAGAGGAGTAAAATAATTAAATACATACATACATACATAAATAAATATAGTCATCGCATCAGAGTTCACATACATTGTAAAAAGATTGTCTCCTTTGTATTTTCCAGATAGTTAATGCTTTAATTTTATTATATATCAGCTCATCCCTGAACAGATGAGTTAAATCAACAAGGTGACCAAGTAGCCTATATTTTCTGTTTATTTGATAGGGTGAATATTAATTTTTAATCTCAATGCTGTCAGGATATATAGTGAACTCTACTTAAAAATAGCTTTCCTTAAAAATGATTGTGGCTTGGGTGACAAATTATTTCTCTAAGAGAATCAAGGAAGAAATTTGATGTGTTTTTTTCAAAGAGATGAGGCAAAAATTTAAGATTATATGAGTCACAGCAGGAGAGAGAGAGAGAGAGAGAGAGAGAGAGAGAGAGAGAATGAAAGTTTAGTTGTGTTTGAAATAAAAATGAGCTGTCATCCAGGAGCCTTCATGACATATCTTAAGAATCTGTGTCTCCCTCTGTGCCAGCTTTTCCTTCTAACATTGTGATTCTCCATAAGAAAAGAGGCAACAATTATTAAACAGTAAGTCCTGTCATATTATTAGTTTATTTATTAGATAAAATGTTTTGTTTAGAATTATTATTCATTCCTATTAGGATTATTTGTTAATCATGTTAACTTGCAATAAGCAGACCTTTAGACATAACAAAGTATGTGAAAAATCGAGTTTTATTTTAAGGCTGAAACTCAAACTATGGGTATCTTATTATTATTTTTTTTAAATATCTTAACTGATACATAACAAATAAGATAATAGATGTAAAATACTCAGGGTAAATGATTGACGTATATCAAGATCTTAGCTGTTAAATGTGGTGGTGGTTGTTTTTCATTACTCACATGAATAACATTCTAATGCAAGTTTCCTAAAAATCACACAACCAGACATACAACTAAAACTTCCCTTTATCTTTTGGGGAGTTGAACATAAGTAGACTACCCTGCTGAATAATGAAAAAAAAAAAAAGAAAGCTTTCTAGCCATATTTTGTTGGCATGACTTTGGTTTATGGAGTATTTTCTTCTTATTAGTTAAATTCAGTTTTATATTGGTGTTTCATTATTTTACTTGCATGTTTACTCCTCACTTGAGTTCTGTTAGGGCTGAGATCAAAGTAGTCTAGATTACTACTTACTATCAAAAGTTCTTGTTGGGAGAGAGGTATGGCCTGAGTTTATCATTAATATTCATTGTATGTAAACCGTGGCTTCAGTGTATCCTTTAAAAAAAATACAGTGAAGATGGAACAATTACCGGGATAGTCCACTTAAAAAAAGAGAAATATCTTTATTAGTCAATAGCCATTCAATTTTTAGGCACTTTTTTGGTTGTAATGAAATAATAGTTCCCAGTGACACATCACTGGCTTTGTTTTGAAGCTCTGACAATTCTTAAAATTTATAATCATAGACGTGTTATTGTTCAACATGATCAGGTAATTTCTTGGTATAAAAATATTGTATATTCCCTGCGGTAGTAAAGCCACTTTTGTAAAATAAACCCACGCTGAAGAGACTGCCATTTAATCTATTATTATGCGATAAGAGAGAAACAAAATCAGTTGCTATCAATGCATATGTATTTTAGCTAAGGTTACTTAGAGAAAGTGTTTTGCAAGTTAAAAACCCAAACATATTTGGATTACTTTGTATCGAATTTTCCCATGTATTTGGAAAAGATGTGCCAAATCTATGTCATTGAACTTCTTTTTACTTTCAATTGTGTATCAAGAAAGAAAAATGGTTGTGATGGTTGAAAATCTTTGTGCTTTTGAACCAGTTGTCCTTTAACATACAAAGTAATTACGTGTAGCCAAGTAGGCATCTATGAGAGCCATGATAATGCATATCCTGGAAGTCAGAGAATAAGCCAGTCTACTCATGGTTTCCTTGTTTTCCCAAGGCTGTGGATGCTTTTGTTGTTGTTGTTTAATTTGAACTGTTTTTTCAGCACTTTCAAGGTGAGTTGCTTCTTCCAAGATATGTGTCAATGACCTGAATACTCAAATCCTTAGTTACCTAATTGCCATGATATGTAATAAAGGTGTATGTGTCCAGAAACACTATAGGACATCGTATTTCCTGTAGGATTTTTTAAACTATGGTTAACTGAGCCTGACCAACGTTTTTTGTTTGTTTGTTTGTTTGTTTTTTTGGTCTTCTTTAGCTTAAGGACTGGCATAAAGGCAAGTTGAGTGGCTTGCTAAGTGTCTTCCCATTTGTTCTACACTTCCATATTAATTATCAGAATCCTCAAGTGAATTATCAGAAACATTCAGTCCTACCTCACGTCTAGACTAAGAATGTGTTTTTTCCATGCGCTAAGTGATTTGACTAGCTTATCATCTCAAGACCTAAGCTTCCTCAGTTTCGGTATCTCTTATTTCTAATTTGTTGCTTAAGTCTCTCCAATAGAATTGATTTGAAACTTATCACAAATCAATCTTAATTGTTTAGTCCAGTTGTCTTTTTAAAAATCAGTCATTCTAACTTAACCAAAAGCAGCATTTGACATTGAACGATTCTGTCTGAACTAGAAATAATTACTGATTCTTCTGTTTATAACAAAATGGTCCCTTGTTGACAAACATAATACACTAGACCAAATCAGAATTCAAAATCTTTCTCATTTTTAAAAATCCCTCTTGTCTTGGTTTCTATGATATTACCTCCCTCATCGCCATCCATTCACACGCCCTCCTGAATTTTCTCCTATCTTCCTTCTACTGTTCTTGAGCTTCTCGGGAACATCTTTTAATGTCTCTGTTGGCATCTCTGGACTCCATTCTGCTTTTTCTTATTATATAATCTCTGTGGGTGATCTCACTGCCTACAAAGCCTTCAGTTAGTACACATATACTTTCTCCCAAGACTTTCCTGAGCTCCAGGCACTGCTGCATAGTTTCACTTGGAAACACAAAGTGTCTCAAAGAGGATTCATCAAGATGCCCTTGCTTCCCAAACCTCCCTCTCTTCCTATTTCTGTGTTCTGTCTCTTAGTGGATAGCACTATCTTTCCTCATATCCAATGCCTCTTCCTTGAGAACAAGTGTGGAAACAGACCTTGTGAAGAAAAGGTGAGGCGATTCCTCTAAAGTGTCTTATACACGTTGTGAATGTGGTAGGGGAGGTGTGTTTGGTATTGAGGAGAGAGGAAAAGCATGACCTACTGCAGAGAATGGGTAAATGAAGTTACTAAGAAAGAAAAGTAGGCTTTTTGGGCAATGTTTAATGCCATTTGAATTGTTTTTCCAACAGAAGAATAGAAAGATCAGTGGAATAACGGAAAGAGTAGCAATCTACCTAATTCAACAAAGTAATTTAGTATATCATAAAAACTGGCATTTCAAATTAGTGGAGAGAAATGAATTATTCAAGAAAAGGTGTTGAAACAACTGGCTAACCATTTGGAAAAAGAATAACATTGGTTCATTCCTTCTGACATAAGCCAAAATAAACTCCAGATGGATTATAGATTTATGTTCAAATATTGAACATTTATTTTACATGTCAACTTAGCCCAGAAAAGAGAAGGCTAGATGGTTTTCACAAATTTAGGCACACTTTGAAACACATATGAGGTCCATTAAGGTATAAATTCAGACTTCTGTTTTTTTATTTCACATTTCTTAAATTTTTTTTTTTCAAATATCATTTGACCCATTATACTGATTATATAGTGAGGAAACCATTGGGTAAAAGCAGAACAGATATTTCTGTTTTCCTATTCCTGAGCTCACTCTACCTAGATATGAAGATACTGGCTGTCAGTGTTGTAGTCCTGAAAATTTCCCAGTTTCCATTAGAACAAAAACTGGTAATTACAAAGAGAATCATTGAGCAGTTAGACAGTGCTCGGGGGAGGGAAAAGAGGACTGAATGGAATGTCTTCTAAAAGAGCGTTTATGTCTCAGGACGATGTGGAAAAAATACATTACTGATAATCAACCTGATAGGAGAAATCTTGATTCAGATGTCTCTCAATATTTCCGTTATAGTCTTATATCTCTTGTGGTACATAATCTTCAGGAACATAGGCATCATTTGTTGTGTAACAAAAATACATGAATAGCATAGAATAGTGAGATCAATCACCTGAAATATTCAAACAGAAGACTGATTGTGTCGTGACTGTTCTTAATTCGTTCAACTCATTCATGCTACAAATAAGTATTGAGTAACCACCACATGCTTTTCTTCTTGACGGCTGGATATATAAGTCATAATGCTTTCCATCAAAGAGCTTACGTTAAAACTCAAAGATGATGTTGTGTGGGACATACTTTCATAGGAATAAAAGATGTGGGAACACTAATACAGTCCTGGTGAGTAAAAGAAGGCTTCCCTGAGGAGGTAATGTGAAAGTTGACTCATGGATTATCACTAGTTGTCAGCCAAAAACAGGTGGGTGGACTGAGGGAGAAAGAAATTTTCAGGCAGAAGAAAAATATGTATATAAAGCTAAGGAAGAGATAATAGAGAGTATTAAGGGGAATTAAAAGGGGTTCAATAGAGCTGAGTGGTAATATGCGGTGCTGAGAAGTGGTGAGAGAGGAGGCTAAAGGATCCGGACCATAAAGAACTCATATATCATGTTCAACCCACAACTTGATCAATCTGAAGGAGTTAACCTGAGATCCTCATGCAGTCATTTCCCATCAGAGGAAACATCAGTGTCTGCCGTCCAGGCTGCACATCACACACACATTACACACACATCACACACGTTGTACACATATCGTACACGCATCACACACACCATACACACATACATCACACACATCACATACACATCCCACACACATGACATATATCACACACACATCACATACACATACACATCACACACACATCACACACACACCACACACCAAACATACACCACACACATACCACATTTACATGGGTTTGTTTCTTCTTCTCTCACATCACGTATCTCATGAAAGGATCCTCCATGCTCCCAACTACCAAATTCAAATCATTTTGACTCTTTCTCCTCTAATTCCTGTCTTCTTAACACTCAAACCATCTGATCACACTGCTCTCCTCACTAACATTCTCTCCAGCTCTCTAATTCACCCATATTTGTGACTCTTTGCTCAAATCTTTTTCTACTTTATCATCCTATGTGCTGTCCTCCTAGTTCCTTGAACTCTATAACTTTATCCACCTCAGTCACCCATATTATCAAATTGCGCCATCTCCAATATCTCAATTTCAACAAGTTTGCTCTCACACTACTGCCTACCTCTGCCTTTATCTTGGAGCAGTATTTTCACCCCACCGACCCTTCCAATACATCTACCCACACTACTCTCTCACCATACATCACCACTGTCTTGCTTCACTTTGCATATAATTCCTCATTATAAATACTCTCTTGCAAACACCTGTAACTCTCTCGCTCCACTTTCCCTCAGAAACACTCAACTGGTCTTTTGGTCAGAATGCTTTTTGTTGCAAGTGGCAAGAACACAATTTAATTCATTTGCACAAAAAGGAAATTTTGGTTTCTCACAATTTGGAAGTTTGAGAGTCCAGAAAGCTGGATCCAGAGGTTTAAGACTGATCAACAGGCTTCTGTCTCTTTGCTCTGTATTCCGCCGCAGGAGTATTATTCCTAGGTAATGAGAAGGACTCCCCGATAACACTAGCCTTAAACAATCTTTAAAATCAATGGCCTTAGAAGAAAGGAGATCTCTATCAATCACTTACTAATGAGTCTGACGCTACTTGCATGATATGCCCATCTCTGCATGAAGCAGTGTGGACAGCTATTTGTTGTTGAGAGTTCAGTGTTTGAAGTTACATGGGCCTAGGTTCACACTTCAATTCTGCTTCATGCTAGATTTGTGACTTTGAAGAAATCACGTTGTTAAACCTCAGTTTACTCAATGCTAAAATGATAAAAATGGGTGTAGCAATATCTTTTTCATAGGATTATTGAGAGGATTAATTAACATAATCTATGTACATTGCTTAATATAATGTGTGCATACATTAAATATTCAGTGAACCATTAAATCTCGTATTTTTTTTCAATATGAGATGGGCCAGTGCTCCTTCAATTAACTTCTGTCTTAAAGTATAAATTTCCCTATTGTTTCACTTCTGTGCTAACCCACGAATTTAAGAATTCATTGTGAAAAGTTTCCAAACCAGTTTTGTTGGCATTTTGATTAAAGTTTATCAAACCTGTAGGTAAATTGGGTGAGCACTTGAATTCCCCAGAATCATGGTGCATTTCTTATTTTTATATCACTCACTAAAATTAGAAGAGCCTTTATATTTCTCTCTCTCTTTCTTTCTTTTATATATATAAAACAATGTTGGTTGTCCTTGAAATAAGATCAACTTTAAAAATTTATTTTTAACTAATCATTGCTGAAAAAAGCTATTGCTTTTTGAAAATGCATTTTGTAGTCTGCCACCTTCCTGAATTTTCTGAGTTCCAAGGAGTTTTCCATTGTATCGATTGGATTATCAGGTAACAATCTTATGCACAGATATTTTTTTCTCTTCCATTTTATAACATAAAGTTTTTATTTTCTTTTCCTATTGATTTGATTAGAACTGCAAGAATATACACCCACCAGATAAAACGATTGTAGTTGTCCTGACTGTGGCCGTTCTGTCACCTTGTTGGGTTCTCTTCCTCGCCCCTATTCCAGTGTGCTCTCACTCTTTATATATGTATACACACACACACACACACACAGGCACACGTGTCCACATGCACAAGCACACATGCACGTATCTGTGTGCATACATATAATGTACAGTAATTTAAGCAGTGGACATGGATTAAATTGGTTACAGAAATTACAGTGAGAAGTGAAAAGAGAGTAAGGCAAAATTTTATGGCTGGATGGAGAAAGATGAAGTGAATCTGAAGATGGGAGAAAAAGCCCCACAAGTGTGTTGAGTGATGCAATTCAAGGAAAAAAGTAGGGGTTTCATCATTAAATGCTGCTGAGGTAAGGATAAGAGCTTCAACATGCTTTGTGTTTAGTGACAGTACAGTCACTAAATCTTGTTTTGATGTAGTACCGGAAGCCAAGTCTATTGGAATGGAATAAACAAGAAATAGCGTGAGAATATGTAAATTTTTGCAATTTTTTCAAAAATCTGAAAAGAAGAAGAGAATAAAATAGTGTCTGAAAGATGTTGAATTGGGGGAAGTTTTTTGGTGTTTTTTTCAGGGGGCGAGAGACTGTGGCATGTAGATGAGGTCTACTTGATATGGAGACGTTGAATCTAGAAAAGAAAGGGAAGATTAATAACAGCTTAACGGGTAATGAACATGACAAATATTATGAATTTTTTGTGGAGGCACAACTATAGAGGCAATTTCTCTTCACTTCAAGTCATCAGAGTAATGAATTTGTTTATTGTTATCACTTTAAATGTATTTTTCCAGGATCAACTCATTCTCTCTTTAACTAATGATGTTGATTTTTAAGGAAAAGGGAACATGCCTTTATCTTTCTCTTAGTTGAGTATTTTACTTCAATGAGTCACTGCCTCAATCTCACTTCACCAAAGATAAATGAAATCTACATATTACATACCTTTACAATGCATGACAGTTTGTGAATAACTAAATTTTAGGAACCAATATTAAGTACCAGAGTGCAACTTAATCAACCGTTAATCTCTTTCTTATTTCTGGGTTATTTATTAACTTTTTGTCAAGGGACAAGGAAAAATGATCCAAACATGGTTTAGTATAATCATAATTAATTAGTCAACACTTACCCAGAGAGGTTTTTAACTTTTGCTTCCCCAAGAATTGTTGTAATGTCAGAGTATCAGAAAAAAAAAAAAAAAAAAAAACCTATAGCAACCTTTAACTCTTCCAGGCTTAATATTTATCATAAGTCAATGAGCTCGCTAATAGAAGCAAGGGGGTAAAGGGCGGATCATGGGAGTCTGTGCAGCAGCAGCAGAATAGCAGCAGAAAAGGAACAGTTTCTAGGAAAATCCTGCCTAATGCCTCTTTTATAGTTTGTAATTTTTGACATGTTCGATGATCCATCATCCTTTACTCTCCGTTTCTTTTCTTGGAACTCTTTGTTGATATGCAGTTACTATAGTTAGATGAAGGATAAATTAGCTGATCTCTTACCATAGTTTTACAACTTTTCAGGACATTAGGTTACTGCAAAAGTAATTGCGGTTTAAAAGGTTAAAAATTGCAAAACCTGATACTACCAACCTAACAGTATCTACTCTTAAAATTGGAGTCCAAGGCACACATGCTGTGTGTCCAATAGAGAGTTAGTGAATCCTGGTTAAATGGTGATATTTTGAACCTAATCAACACTGATGTTCTTTACTTGCACAAATAACCATGACTGACGGGAGGATTGAAAATGGTCTTCTCACATCTAATATAACTTTAAAATTGACTTTTCCTTCTAATGATGTTTTTCCTGGCTGATCGATATGAATCCCTCTTATTGAGAAAAAATAAACTACCCAGGATTCACTAAAGAATCAAATAATACCTTGTTAATCAGTCAGGGAAATGTTGCAGGCTTAAGCAATTTTAGATGTAGATATTGAACCTACTACTTGCTATAAGCAAATTTTAAAATAGAGATAAGGCCCTATGAGTCATCTTCATAAGATGAAAGGATGGTTTAGCTGCATGTGCACTTACAATTATGGTTTGCTATCCACTTATTTACCAACAAGGAAAAGCTCCAGAGAGAGTAGAACCTCAGTAAATAACACACTTGTTTTTTTAAGTAGAGAAAAACTTACCATCACTGCCTACTTAGCTTTAGACTAGGTAAATTTAGCTTTATGATTTATCACTTAAGACATTTTCTTTTCTGCTGTAAAGCCTTATGTCAAAACAAATGATTGTGAAGGGGTGGGGGCCTTTGATAAATTATCTGCAGGCAGTTTGAGTTGAATATTGATTTTTCTCTTCCTCTTTTAAGAACATTTTGTTTGTTTATTCCTTTTTCAAAAATACTTAGGAATAGTTCTCATTTGCCTGTTCTCTTTTTTCTTATCATGGTTTTAGGGATTTGACTTGCTTCTATAAGTAAGCACATCTTTAGAAATTGTCTTGTTAAAAACACTGCCAATGGAGTTTCATTAAATTTTTTTTTATTATATAAGTTTTAAGTGTACAACATTACAATTCAACATCTGTACGTACTACAAAGTGACCAGCCCAGAAGTCTATTATCCATCACCATACAATTGATCCCCTTCACCTCTTTGCCCACCTCTAACCCGTTTCCTTTTTGGTAACCACTGATCTGTTCTCTGTTGAGTTTGTTTTAGTTTTACTTTATTTGTTTTTATTTTTTAGTTCATACATATGAGTGAAATCATATGATGTTTGTCTTTTTTCTTCTGACTTATTTAACTTAGTGCTATATACTCGAATTCCATCTATGTTGTCTCAAATGGCAAGACATTTTAATGGCTCAGTAGTATTCCTCTGTGTGTGTGTGTGTGTGTGTGTGTGTGTGTGTGTGTGTGTGACATTTCTTTATCCATTAATCTTTTGAGGAATCTCCATACTGTTTTCCATAGTTCCTGCACCTTTTTTGATTTAGTTTTATCACACAGGAATCTATTTCTAAAAAGTACGTTTCTTTGCTTTGCATGTTTTTGAAATTTATATGACTGTAATCATAGTTTTTGTATTCTTCTATTGCTTGTTTGTTTCACTAAACAATGTGTTTGGGAGACGCACCATATGTGGTTATAGTTGCACATGTGTAGTTATAGTTGATTCATTTCATTAACTACATATTATTTAATTGCTTGAAGAGATACATATTTGGTTTTACTCTTTTTGGTGGTAATTGGGTGATTTTAGTTTTTTTGCTATCACAAACAATGTTATAAGCATTTTGTATATGTCTCCTGGAGCATACGTGCTAGTTGCCTCTTGGGTTTACCTCTTAGGTAAATAATAGCAGCAAACCTCTGGATCATCACATATACATATTTACAACTTTATGTTATAATGCAATATTTCATAAAATGGCTGTATCAATTTGACTCCTACTAGCAATGGGTACGAGTTTGTGTTATTTCACATCTTCATTAATGATTATTATTTTTATACTATTTAACTTTTACCAGACCAGTGGATGTAAAAAAAAATATCTCAGGGTAGCTTTAATTTGCATTTCTCTGTGTGTTGTGAGAGTGAGCTTCTTTTCATGCTTACTAGCCATTCGTTTATCCTTTTTTGCTCATGAATTTTACTCTTCTCCGTTTATGTTTTTTTTTCTCTTGTGATTTTTGAGAATTTATTATATATTCTGAATATATTAGGTAGGTGCAAAAGAAATTGCGGTTTTTGCAATTATTTTTAACCTTTTAAACCGCAATTACTTTTGCACCAACCTAATATAATCACTCATTATATATATATGTTGCAAGTATTTAAAGTTTATAATTTGTTGCCACTTTGTGGTATATTCAAAATTTAGAAGCTTTATATTTCATGTAGTCCCATATGCATTTTTTTCACTTTAACGTTTGTGTTTCTTGATTATGTGACCTACCAAAGATCACAAAAATTATTTGTTTTTAAGTTAATTTTGAATATTTTCTTGGAATTCGTCTTGAATTAATTTCTATTTTTGGTGTGAGGTAAGTATCCCAATTTAATTGTTTCCCATATAGATAACCACTTGTTCTATTGCTGCTATAACAAATATTACAAACTAAATGAATTAAAATAACACAACTTTTTCATTTTATTGTTCTGTTAGTTAGAAGTCAGACATAAATTTCACTGGATTAAAATCAAGTCATCAGCAGGGCTGTGTTTCTTTTTGGTCGTTCTAGGGTGCAATTCATTTCCTTGCCAATTCTAGCTTTCAGAGACCACCAGCATTCCTTGCCTCATGATATCCTTTCTCTATATTAATAGCTAGAAATGTCACATTTCTCTGACCCTATTCCCCTTGTAACAATTCTCTCTTTCTGATCTCAGAAAAGGTTCTCCATTTTTAAGAACTCATACGATTAGATTGAACCATCTAGACAATCCAGACAAATGTCCCCACCTTAAAGTGTATATTCTTAATCACATCTGAAAAGTCCTTTTTGCTGTATGCATTCACAAGTTCCAGGTTTAGGGAATGGATATCTTTGAAAGCCATTACTCTGCCTGTTCTATCACTTGCCCTAACATCATTGATTAAATTGTCCACCATTTACTTAGTGATTTGTAATGACATCCCTTTCAGTTATCAAAATTCATATAAGCATTGTCATTTTCTCTATTTTATTCCAGTAGTCTATTTTCCTATTCATACATCATAGTACGTGAATTTTATACTGTAGCTTTAAAATTAGTCTCAAAACTTGTTTAAAGTTTTCACCCCTTTCTTTCTCCTCTGTTTTAGAAGTTGCTTCACTATTTTAGATCTTTTGTTTTCCATATACATTTTAGAATCATTTTGTTGAGTTCCAAGAAGAAGCCTGCTAAGATTTTTAAGTGAATTTAATTAAATTTTGGTAATTTGGGGAAAATTTGATATGACTACCAATTTTAGTGTTTTATACCCAAATATGGTGTATCCTATTATTTTATTTCTAGATTGATAAGATTTTTTAAAACATGGATGAGTATTCAATTTTATCAAATTTTTTTTCTGTCTTTGTTGTGGTAGTTACATGATTTAGCTCCTTTAATTAGCTAATGTAATGAAATACATATATGGTTTGTTATAACTATTGAATTGACTTTGAATTCCTGGGATAAACCCACTGTGATTTAATATTAATATTTGAACTCAACAAATATTCATTGAGTATGTCTATTATGTAACAGATACTTTAGGAATATACTAGTGGACCAAACAGACAGAAATATCTGTCATTATAGAAGTTACATTCCAGCATTTGTAGATAGACAGTAAAAAAATAAATATCTATATTTATAGTTTATCAAGAATGATAAGTAAAATGGAGAATATTAAAGTAGGAGAAAGATTGGAAATGTAAGACTATAATTTTATATAGGATGGTCAGGGAGGCTTCCTGAGCATGGGACATTTGACACTGGACTTAGAGGACATAAGAGAACAATTCCTATGTTTACCTGGGAGACAAATCTTCCAGGCAAAAACAATCATAAGGGAAAACACCCTGATATACGAGCAGGCTGGAGTTTTTAGGGACCAGCAAGGAGGCCAGTATGACTGCAGCCAGACAGCATATGGATACCAGATGGGTGACATTTTTCAGTTGATTATAAAGTTTTAGTTTTACTTTAAATACTGTGAGAAACCAGGAGAGATTTTGGAGCAAGAGAAGTGGCATAATCTATTATATGTTGTAAATGAACACTCTTGCTCTGTATTGTGAGTAGGATGGAGGGATCCAGAGAAGAAGCAGAGGGACTATTTAGGAAGCAATTGCAAGTTTCATGAAAAGAACAAATTAATTATAATTTAAAAAGTGACATATCCAGGCTGACTTAAGGAAAAATAGAAAACCTGAATCTTACCTTTTCGTTTTGAATCAGGACAAACCTCCCTCTCCACAACCCAAAAAGGAAAACTAAAAACAAAAACCAGCTTAATTTTACAGGAGAGTTCTAGCGAATATGTAAAGAGCAATTAATTTTATTTCTATGGAAACTCTTCCAGAAACAAGAAAATGGGGCACACTCCCCAACTAAATTTTTGAGAGTAGTATAATCTGCCCTTTAAGGTTAGATAAAAGTGGTACAAGAAAATTAAAGACATATCACTTTAAAAAATGTAAAACCCCAAATCATTAGAAAATAGTAATGAATAGAAAAGATAGTACATTATAGTGGACATCTCAAGCTTAAAAGAGGTTTTGACCTTCACTACACTATGTCACCACCAATCTTTTCTCCTAGTAAATGGCAAGTCATTCTATCAAGTTGCTGAAGTTTCTTACTGTCTTTTTCTTCAAATAACGTTGAGAAATAAACCACTTCTCCATACATCCACTATAATCATCCTAGTCCAAACAATTATTATATTTTCATTTTAAGAAGTTCAGTGTGTGGTTCTTTTTCATGTCTTTCTGGACAGTTTCTAGAATTCTAATATCACTCAGAATTTGATCAGAAAAGCAGAAGCCATGTTACAAATTCCAGTAACAATGGTTTAATATTAAGATTTCCTATTATTGGGAGAGCTAGGAGAACAGCCATCAGGAAAGCAGCCAGAGAGGATTAGAAGAACTCAGTTTTATATCAGAGATGTCAGCCTGAAAGGCCAGAGTGTGGGTACAAAAACTAGAGCTAATGGGGATTTTTGAAGAGTCTGTAAATTCACCAAGATTGACAGTGGGGGTTCATGAAGCAGTCTGAAAACTGACATCTGCCCAAACTGCCGTGTCCAATCCCCAGAGATCCTGAATATGATCGCCTCTTCACTTTACCTTTTCGACTTCCATGAGTTTCGTGCATTAGCAAACTCATACCTGCAGCAATGTTCCCAGACTTATGTGGGAGCAGTGGTGGTGGCAAGTGGACCATCCAATGGTACAATTTGCTTGTTCTTTACTCATAATTTTGATTCCTTTTATTTTTTAAATCGCATTAACATATTATTTTAAAATCTATATCTAATAATACACTTTTGAAGTCTTTTCCGGTTTGAGTCTGCTGTCCATGTTTCTGCTTCCTCTCATTGCTTTGTTTTATCATGCATGTTGTGATTTTGTCTTAGAGGTTCATGGTTTTTGAAACATGATATATGGAATTTCTTGGAGGCCTGGTTTGATGGGGCATTCTTTCAAAGAGGATTTATTTTATTTCTGCCAGGCACTTTGGACTATTACCAACTTGAGACCACTTTGAATTAAATTCTCAGCTTGCAGGTTTGAGAAGCATCCAATAGTGTCAATTCAGGCTGAAACCTGTTAGAGAGCTGAATTCTGGTGTCAGTCTTCAAAGAGAGCATTTTCTCCCTCCATTCACAGCTGAGACCATAGGAAAACTTACCAGCTCTCTTGCAAAGTGTATTGTTTATTTTCAGTTGACACTTTCACTGAGTGTATAGTATTTATGTAAGAATCTCTAGACCAATTTTGTACTTTGTATGAGCCCTGGCTTTGTCTGCTGCCCTCTTCCCAAGCTCTTCCCTACTGCAGTAGGACCCAAGGCGCCAGCTGTTGCTGCAGTCATATCACAGTTTGGGGTTGGATCCCCTTCCACATGCACTCACTTGATCCTTGGCTAGATTTAGTTCCTCCCAAGCTGTTGGACTGTGGATCTCAGTTCCTTGCTGGATGTTGGTCAGAGGTAGTTCTCAATTTCTTGCTACATGGACCTCTCCACTGGGTAGCTCACAACATGGTACTTGGTTTCATCCAAGTGAGCCACCAAGAGGAAGAAAGAGAGAAAGGGAGGACGGGAAAGAGGGAAAGAAGGAAGGCAGGCAGGCCAGCCACAATATTTTATAGTCTAATTTTGTTTAAGTGACATCTCATTACTTCTGTAATAGTCTCCTCAGTGGAAGTAAGTCATTAGGTCCAACCCACACCCAAGGGAAAGGGATTACATGAGGTCTTGAATATTAGCAAGCAGAGATCATGGGGAGTCATTTCAGAAGAAGCCACAATATCTCCTCCAGAATGTATCTTACTCAGGGCTTCAGATATGATCTCTTCTCTGGTCACGCTAATAGAAGTGACCATACACTGCCATCTCTCAAATTTTCCCTAACTCTGTTATCAAATACAGACCTCCGTGTTAGATATTTGTGTCTAGCTTGATTCTTCATAGGCTTCTAAACTCCATGAATACTGGACTATGATGTTCACATTATTTCATCCCACCAAACCTTAACTGCCTATTCAAGATTGAGGACCTATGTGGCAGTTAATGAGTATTTTTTAAATTGCTGAGTTAGTACATTACCTCTGTTGTTTCTCAGCTAACAGGAAGAAGATTTTATCATGTCGGTTCTACTAAAAGTTGCTTTTGTCCATGTTATTTATTTATTTTTTAACTAGAATGAAAACATTTAAGGCTAAAATAAATTACCAAGATTTT
This sequence comes from Rhinolophus ferrumequinum, assembly GCF_004115265.2. Classification (NCBI taxonomy): domain Eukaryota; kingdom Metazoa; phylum Chordata; class Mammalia; order Chiroptera; family Rhinolophidae; genus Rhinolophus; species Rhinolophus ferrumequinum. The sequence goes on from NC_046301.1 coordinate 52,473,839, forward strand.
ATTTAAACTCAAAATAGCACTCAGTTTGTATATCTAACCTTTGTTTTCATATGCAAAGTTCCTCTTGAAATGGGCAGCCATTCATTTATTCTGCTTCCCTTCCTGCACTATGGAAATAAACATTTGATTTGCAAATGTAGAGAAATAAACCTGAAAGCCAATGGGTTACGCGACCCAACCACTAAGCACAATAATGGTAAATGTGAACCCCAAGAACTCTGTGGATTAGAATCTCAGAGGCAATATGTACGCATTTATTTATTTAGAGAATGGGCTTAAATAATGAGTGCATTTAAGGCTCTAATAGGTATTCGTATTCTTAAGTTGGAAATATATTAGTTTCTAATGGTAATAATAATATTGATAATAATAATCACATCTACAAACACTACTTTAATAGTGTTTTATGGTTTTCCAGTGCCATTTAATTCTTACCAGACATCTCGTTTGATCCTTAGTAACTGAGTTGAATAAAATAGCAAATGCTATCGTCCGTATTTTCTTTTCTTTATTTTATTTATTATTAACTTTATTGTGGTAAGAACACTAATATGAGATCTACCCTCTTAACAGACCTTTAAGTATATAATACAGTATCGTTCTTTAGAGGCATGTGCAGCAGATCTCTAGAACTTCCTCATGTTGCTTAAGTGAAATTTTATGTCCATTTTGTACCCCCTGGTTAATAACTTTCCCTTTCCTCCTCCTTTCTCCTGGAGCCACCACTCCACTCTATGAGTTTGACTATTTTAGATATCTCATGTCAATGGAATAATGCAGTCTTTCTCCTTCTGTGACTGGCTCATTTTACTTAACATAATGCCTTCAAGTTTCACCTATGACATGACGTATTGCAGGATTTTCTTCTTCTTTAAGGCTGAAAAATATTCCATTGAGGCATCTGAAGTTAAATGAGGTTAAGAGACTTACCAAGTCCACATATCCATGGAAAAGAAGACCAGACCAGATTCGTATCTCTCACAAATGGCCTGTTTGACTGTAGCTGTCACGATCCCTTTAACACGCTTTTCTAAAATAAGAGGTCTGTTCATTTACTTATTCATTCATTTAGTATTTGTTCATCATTTACTGCATATTTCAGGAACTGTTTTGACTCTGTGTAGGAGTGAACAAAACAGGTATTGTCCCTGCCTTCATGGAATTAGTCTCTTGGCAGAAACAGATGTTAAACAATGAAATCTCCACATTGTTTTAAAATTATAAATATGATGAGATACTACTCTATGACCACACAGTGGTTTCTCATTTAGTTGGAGAGGGGAAGCAGTTAAAGAAGGCTTCCCTGAGCCAGTGCCATTTATGCTGAATTAGGAAGGATGGCTAGGAACCGGTCAGGGTAAAATAGTTCAGGCACAAAAGAGCAGGTATAAAAACCTGAATGGGAAGAGCTTGTCTTGGTCTAGTCAAAGATGCAAACATTGTTCGAGTGGCTGGATCAGACTGAGGGAAGGGAAAGTGCTACGAAGTGAGACAGGAGATTACAGCAGGTGTCACACTGCCCAGGATCCTGTCGACTGTGGTAAGGATTTGGGATGTTAATGTCATTACAAAAACCCGAGTTATAAGCAGAAAGTAAATGCATGAGTCCATCAAATATATATCTCTAAACAGTTATCTTAAAAATGCAACTTAAAAATGTACAATGTTCATTTTCCACAGATATTATGTGCCTATACTAGCCAGGAATAGTCCTTAGCTGCTTTGAATGACACATATATTGTAAATTGGCAGAATGTCTTCAATGAAGAATCCAAAGAGGATATCCATAACAGTGTCGTCTGTATAGTTTATAAATTCCTTGGAATGATTTTATATACATAAATGTATTACTTTGCGGAATTGTAATTGGCTATGAAATAGGTAATGACAATGGTCTTCTGTTCTACTTTCAAAATTTCTAATTACTAATTTCAAAATTTCTAATTACTTAATCTGTAGATTTATCATCAATAGTTTTATCTAATTCTAAATAACATTTCAAATTAATATTTAAATTAAAACAAAAACCACAAACATCCTCAAAACTATGAATGAGATTTGAAAAAAGGAGGGTGAAAGTATACTCTGTTGTAGTTGCATATAAAATAACAGTGAATTAGAGTATTAACAATTTTTCAAGTACAAAGCTATGATATAAATCAAAATTAAGAACAGTTCTACAATATTAAAACTGGATTTATGAGCAGCTGTTAATGTCACAGTGATGAAATTTGCAAAATGTTGGTAGCAGATCTTATATCTCAGTTTTGACACTAACTCTCCATGCCTCAGTTCCCTCATCAGTAGAAAGGAATGAATAAAAGTCAAGTGTTTTTCATATTACCCTGTAGATGACAAGGATATTTTGATTTTTGATCAATGTTTGTATTATTAAGTTGAGCTACCTCATTCTAATCTTGGCATGGTTTTTTATTTTAAAAAGTATAAAAAATGCAATTTAAATCTGTCTCTATATGTATTTGCAAATATCAAATATGCTTTTGTGGTTTCCATGCACAGCACACAGTGAAACTTCTTTACATCCCTGCTTCGCGCCCATTGCTTTCAGTCTCTCTAAGTACATGAGTTACTTCTGACTCAGCTTTTCTCTGATTCTCATTTCTGTAGTCTTCCTGGGTCTCCCTCTATCTGTGGTCTCTCACTTACTAGTACGTACACACACACACACCTTGAAAAAAAATCTTCTTTTCCCTTTTTCTTATAGCTTCCCCAAAGTTTTAAATAAAATCAGCCCTTGTGAACTTTTATTTCTTATTGTCTTTTCTTCTGCCCTCCTGTTCTTGCCACCATTTTTAACTTACTCTATTGCACTCAAAAGGGGAAGTAAATAGTCATTTGTTTCCTATTATCCTTACTAATTAATAGATCTTTGTGGTTCCTGTGGATGAGGTACAGGTCACAGTGTTTACTTGATTCACTCTAAAATTCACCCCACTCACAATGAATACCCACTTACTCCTCCTCCTTCTGTGATTGAGAGTTTATAACTGTCATTGTGACAAACTTTAGCGTCAATTTAACCGAACACTGTTTCATATCCCAAACGAGTGCTGGCATCCCACTTACCTGAAGGCTAACAGCCCATCTCAACTAGGTGTACAATTGGGAAAAATGATTATTTGGTTAAAGATACAAAGGGACTCAGGCTTGATGGGGGTGGAGGAGGCAAATGACTAGAGTAATATCCTTGCTTGTTGAGAACATGATTTTGATGGGCTGAGGCGTGTGTTCCTCCCACATCTGTCACATAGTAGTCCATTACCTATTAACAAGCACCTTTTATATACCATGTTCTATTCCAGGCTCTGGGAAGATGTTCACCTCTAGGGGGGTGCACTAAATAAACGATTAATCCTGTCACGCAGCATCCTTCCTCTTCTAATGGAAAGGGACGGTTAACGCAAAGTTTTTGTCAATTAAAAGTATTAGGTTGTTATAAGAACCGTGATTATTAATACATTTTGTTTTATTTATAGAATGTATTCAGGAGTCTTGGTAGTCTGAAAGCCTTTGCTATGGAAGTGATATTTGAACTGAGACCAAATATTTGAAGGAGCCAGCTCTTTGAAGAGCTGGTGGAAAAGTATTTCAAGTTAAGGGAACAGCAAGAGCAAAGGACGACCCAAGGTGGTAAGCTCAGTTACTTTGGGGAGAATATAATGATTAAGGAGCAGAGTGATACAAGAGGCTGTCAGAAAGATACTCAAGGAAGAGATCATGTGGAGCTGTGATCGAGAGTTTAGATTTTATTCTGTGGAAAGGGAAAGCCATTTGAAGGTTTAAGCAAAGGATTTAACATAATTTGCAGTGCATTTTCTTTTTTAAAGTTGCTGAGAGGAGAATGCATCGGCTTGGGTCAAGAATGTGATTTTGGACAAGTCCCACCATCTCTGAAACAGTTTTCTCATGTGCAAAATGAAGATAATGGTAGTGTCTACCTTATCAGATTATAAAGTGTATTTGTTTTCTCCTGCTGCTGTATCAAAGTATCTCAAACTGAATAGCTTAAACAACAGAAATTTATGTCTCACAGTTTTAGAGAGTGAAGTTCAAGATCAAGGTGTTGTCAGGGCTGGGGAAGGAGCTGTTACAGTCTTCTCTGCTCACTTCCAGTATTTCCTTGACTTTTGGTGCAAAGCTCCAACCTTCATATGGCATCCTCTCTGTGTCTCTGTGTCCAAATTTCCCCCCTTTTTAAAATAAGGACACAATTATATTGGATTAGGCCCCTCCACTAATGCCTTATCTTACGTAATTAAATCTGCAATTTCCAAAATAACGTCACATTTTGCAGTACTAGGAGTTAAGACTTCAATATTTGAATTTTGGGGGGACACAATACAACGCATAACATGATGATTGAATGAAATTTTCTATGTAAAAAAAATGAACAAAATACATTTCAAATAGCAAACAATCTATATTATCTAATTGTTATTTATTCACCTTTGTAGAATTGGTGTATATGTAGGCTCGTTAAAGGTAGAGTTACTCATCTTTGTGCCCCCCACTCCTTTATAACTTGTGACATGGGCTTTTCCATACTCCATGTAGTGAATATTTGATAAATGCTCTTTAGTCTTATATATACTGTTAAACAATCAGATTCTGTATGTCTAATGAAGTTGATGTTTCTATGAGTTTCTATGGCTAAACACAAAATCATAAGTGTCTATTCCAGTAAATCTCTGAAATAAGGGAAAATAGTGTGAATGAAGTTATCCATCAGGTTTTGCTGACTTCATGGTGACTTTGCTGACTTTGCTGGTGTTGTGTTTGGTTGGTCCAGAGAAATAGCTAATGTGAGGCCCCTGGAGCACACTGGGTAAGTAAGCGTGCTAAGTGGAACCATTCCTGGAAAAAGTGTGCCCGCTAGACAGACATAGCAAAGGGATAGAGAGCTAATTTACCATTTACTCAAGTGGATAATGATTCACAAGTTCCACAAAATGTAAGTAGTCTCAAAGGATATGTCATTGACAGATTTATCTCATAGTCTCTTCCTTTATCTAACAACTCTTCAGAACAAAGCAATTTATTGAACCCAGTGGTGTCATTATTCTGGAGGTTTATAAGGTTAAGATAGCTGGAGTTTTGTGAGCAGTAGAGCATGGACTGGGATATCAATAGTGAGGTGCATGTTTATAGCACCTATGAACACATAGCGACTGAAGCTTGAGGGATGATTATGCTGAGTTAGAAGAGAAGATACAACTTTTTATTAGATTTATTTTAATGTTAAGAAGAAAAGAACTTACCGACCTCCATGTTTCTTGGATATTATCTTTTTATAACTTTGTTAGTGGTTCTCACCCTTGGTTATGTATTAGAATCACCTGGAGCTATCTAAAAAATAGTCTCAGCCCCACTCCAAATCAATTGAGTCATTGCTGAGGGTGACCAAATGACAGCCAGAGTTGAGAACCACTGTGAGACCAGAGATTTCCTCTGTGGCAGGCAGTGAGGATAGTGATAGCTGTGAGATATGCAAATTACAGAATGGCTACTGAAAGTGGTTTAGCTTATCTCCAAAGAGTTGAACATCTTCAACCTGGGAGTTTCTTTAGAGTGACTAAATCCATGGAAATGCTGGAAGTTACGTCCATACGTAACTTCCAGCAAGAAGAATGATAAAAAATAAATTCAGACTTTCTTTTAATACATATTATTAATCAAAGGCCTACAGGATATTTTGAAGCCCAAGATAGAAATGGATTATCAAGTGTCTGCATAAAACGATCAAAACAAAGACACCCAAGTATATTTCCTTGATATAGTAATGCTTTACACATTGCAAAAACTCATTTTGAAAATTGCATTCAATGGCAAAGAACTTTAAGACTCAAAAATAAGATTAACTACAGTCCCTACAATAGAAGATGATTAAAGCTCTGAATTAGGAAGAAAGTGTCCCACCCCTAATTAATGTGGAACAAAAACCAGAATGCAGATCTACTTATTTCAAGGATCACATGGAATTGACATATATATATGTCAATATATATATACCTACCTCCAGGGTGACATAGATTCACTGTTCTTAAAGAAAAGAGAAAACTTGAAAGTGCATATCGCTGAACTATTATCCAGCTAATGTTTATTGCAACGATGCATCTTAATCATTATAGACCACCAATGTTGATGGGTAGGTGATGGACAGAGATGGCATGAACTTGGGAGGAGTGTGATCATTCTCTTCACCGTGGAAGACTAGATCCAGTGAATTCAATTTAATACATATTTACTGTTCATTGCTAATTTTTTTTTTTGCTGGAAAAACTCTAGATTTCACCTTTAGACATTGCAATCATGGTGCCTATTGTATAGGAAATGCTCTTGGAAAATGCTTCTGGTTTTTGTCTTTTCTTTTTTTTTAATGAATTAACCATTTGACATAAAGTATGGGAAGACTTTCAGTGACTATTAACTAGATTTTATAATCTCATTTATTTTGGCCTATAAATACTGAAATATTTTCAGTGTCCCAAAGATTAGTATTTATCTCTATAATTCTGAAATATCATTTTTTTTTCACTATTAAGAAAGCTTAGACTTTAAAGATAGTTATTCCCCAGAATATTCAAAATGGAGCTATTAAATTGAGCAAGAAGAATGATAAAAAATAAATTCAGACTTTCTTTTAATACATATTATTAATCAAAGGCCTACAGGATATTTTGAAGCCCAAAATAGAAATGGATTATCAAATGTCTGCATAAAATGATCAAAACAAAGACACCCAAGTATATTTCCTTGATATAGTAATGCTTTACATATTGCAAAAACTCATTTTGAAAATTGCATTCAATGGCAAAGAACTCTAAGACTCAAAAATAAGATTAACTACAGTCCCTACAATAGAAGATGATTAAAGCTCTGAATTAAGAAGAAAGTGTCCCACCCCTAATTAATGTGGAACAAAAACCAGAATGCAGATCTACTAACCTCTAGTGAGTCCGTTTTGCTTTCTACTACCGTGTTTCCCTGAAAAGAAGCCCTAACTGGAAAATAAGCCCTAGCATGATTTTCCAGGAGGACATCCCCTGACCATAAGCCCTAATGTGTCTTTTGGAGTAAAAATTAATGTAAGACCCGGTCTTATTTTGGGGGAACCACAGTAGTCCATGCTACTTTCTTTAAAAAAGCTTTCTCCCTTGCTTTCTCTGGCTCTATTTCTTACTTGCATGCTGGTTTTGCTTATATGATTCAAGACATAAAAATATAGAAGTTTAAAAAATAGTATTTCTATCGTAAAAGTTAAGAATTTAAATATTTCTGTATTTCTCTTCAGAACCTATTCATAATTTGTTTTAAATTTTACTACAATTTTTGTTTTTCATTTTATTAAATTTTATACATTATATATTTATATACTGTGTATTTTGTTTTTAACATACATATTTTATTTATTGCTATCTCATATTTTTCCAAAATTATTTACGTTATCTTACAACTAGTTATTAGGTTCCAATAAAATTCAGCCTAATAAAATGTAAATCAAAAATGTTAGAAAGAAACAAAAAAGTATAAAATGGAACTGGTAATTTGTTATAACACATAATCAGATATTTTTCATATGGTTGGACTTCCAGTATAGCTCTAAAGTTTCTTTTTTTTCTTTTTAATTTTTTAAAATTTTTATTGGGGAATATTGGGGAACAGCACGCCTCTCTAGGGCCCATCAGCTCCAAGCAGCCATCCTTCAGTCTAGCTGTGGAGGGCGCAGCCCAGCTCTAAGTCCAGTAGCCGACCTCAATCTTTACAAGGGGGCACAGCCCAGCATCCCATGTGGGAGTCGAACTGGTAACCCTGTTGTTGAGAGCTGGCGCTCCAACCAACTGAGCCATCTGGCCTCCCCTAGCTCTAAGGTTTCTAATAGTCACACCAAAAACAAGAAAATCTAAAAGATAAAATTAAAGGTACAATGAGATATGTTGATGAGCCTGGGGGTAGATAAGCTAGTGTTTACATTCTGAATGAGCAACCTTCATCTTTGCAACACATTTTAGAGTGTCACTGACTAACAGTACAGTCGTTTTAAGTAAGAATTCATCTACTGATATTTGTGATGTTCCCTTTTTTCTTAATAATATACTCAGTCCAATAGCTATCTGAACATTTTTTAAAAAAATTATAGTTGACATACAATATTATATTAATTTGAGGTATGCAACATAATGATTCAACACGTACAGATAGTTTATGAAGTGATCACCACGATGAGTCTAGTAACCATGACATTGTACAAAGTTATTATGACTATATACCCCATGCTGTACATTATATCCCCATGCCTTAATAACTGGAAGTTTGTACCTCCTAAGCCGCTATGGAAAACAATATGGAGACTCCTCAAAATAATTTAAAATAGAACTACTATATGACCTGGTAATTCCACTTCTGGGTATTTATATGAAGAAAATGAAAACACTAACTCAAAAACATATGTGTGCACCCCCTCATTTATTGCAGCATTATTTACAGTAGCCAAGATATGGAAGTAGCCTAGGTGTTTAACGATACTGTGTTTCTCCAAAAATAAGACCAGGTCTTATATTAATTTTTGCTCCAAAAGACACATTAGGACATATTTTCAGGGGATGTCTTATTTTTTCATGTACAACAACCTATATTTATTCAAATACAGTCACGTCATCTTCTGGAACATCATCATAATGTACTAAATGTGGCCGTCTGGCTGAGATCTTAACTGAGGCTTATATTCAGGATAGGTCTTATTTTCGGGGAAACACGGAGGATGAATGGGTAAAGAAGAGGTGGTACATATATACAATGGAATATTACTATGCTATAAAAAGAATGAAATCTTGCCATTTACACATAGCTCCTGTAACCTTTGTGTGTGTGGCAGCAGGTAACACCAGAGAAAAAAGCCCAAGAGCTCTTGGGAGCACCCCCGCGCCCAGCACCCACTTTCCTACCTAAACACTCCATATATTTAAAATTAATTTTTTTTAGCAATGCCTTATAAATATTCCTTTAGTATATGATTAGAAGTTTTAGTCTCCATTTATTGGAGGCATAAAGAAATTAAGTCATTTGTTAATTATGTCATTCATAATCTCAGTGAATTTCTTGTTTTTTCTTGTATTTTTTTTCTTTTTTTACTTATTTGGTTTATTAGTTTCTTAGAGAGTTATATCAAGTTATCAAATATGACTTATAATTAGTTGACCTTTTTCTGAAATTATTAGTTTTTCTTTATATATTTTTAAAGCTATTCTATAAGGTGCATATGTATTTGGGTTTCATATCGTTTGGTATCTTTCTTTGTCCATGTGAAAACCTGTCCTCTTTTATTTTAATAATTCAACAACAAACATTTTATTTTTTCTAATGATATTACTTTTGGCATCCTATACTTTTCAATATTCCTGTGCTGTTTGATTTTAGGGGGTCTGCCGTAGACAATATAAGTTGGTTCTTTTTTCTGTGATAGTCTCCATCTTTTTAATAGGTGAATATAACTCATTTTCATGCATGGTGTTATTGCAGAATTTGGACTTCTTTCTTTGTTTTATCATTTTAATTTGTTTGCATTAATGTTATTTTAAAATTTTTATTAAATTTATTGGGTGACTTTGGTTTGTAAAATTATGTAGATTTCAAGTGTACAATTCTGTAATACACCATCTATGTATCATATTGAGTGCTGACCACCCAGAGTCAGTTCTCCTTCCATATAGTTGAACCCCTTGACCCTCTTCTACTAACCTGTCTCTCTCTTACCCTCTGATAACCACTAAACTGCTGTCTGTATCTATAGATTTTGTTTGTTTGTCTTGTTTGTTTGTTGCTTTCAGTTTTATATCCCCCGTGTGAGTGAAGTCATAAGGTTCTCGACTTATTCTGACTTTCTTCACTTAGCATGATAATCTCAAAATCTATCCATGTTGTTGCAAATGGCACTATTTCATCTTTTCTTATGGTAGGATAGTAGTTCATTGTATAAATGGATTACTTTATCCAGTCCTCTATTGAAGGACACTTTGGTTGTTTCCATTTCTTGGCCACTGTGAATATTGCTGCAATGAACATCAGGCTACATTTATCCATCTTTATGGATAAATGTTTTCAGATTGTTTGGGTAGATATCCAGAACAGGGATTGCTGGTCATATGGTAATTCTAGTCTCAATTTTTTGAAGAACCTCTATACTGTTTTCCATGGTGGCTGTACCAATTTAAATTTCCACTAGCAGTGTATGAAGTTTCCTTTATATCCACAATCTCTTCAACACTTGTTATTACTTTTCTTGTTGATAATAGCCATTCTAACAGGTGTGAGGTGGTATCTCATTGTGATTTTGATTTGCATTTCCCTAATAGCTAGTGAAGTTGATAATTTTTTCATCTATCTGTTGGCTGTTTGTTTGTCTTCTTGGGAGATGTGTCTGTTCAGGTCCTCTGCCTGTTTTTTAATTGGATTATTTTTGTTGTTGTTGGGTTGTATGAGTTCTTTATGTATGAGGTGTGATCAAAAAATATGATGAATGTTTAAATTAAAAAAAATTATTATAATAAAAAACACGTTGCCATTAATCCACTTCAAAATACTCCCCCTTGTTTCTAACACAGTTATCCCATCATTCTTGCCACTTTCTGAAGCAGTTCTGGGAGTCCTCTTTCATGATTGTTTTTAGTTGAGTTGTAGTGGCTGCCTCAATGTCCTGAATCTAATCAAAATGTTTATCTTTCATGGTCATTTTGACTTTGGGAAAGAGTCAGAAGTCGCGTGTTGCCAGATCCAGTGAATAAGGTGGATGAGGACACACTGCTATGTTTTTATTTGACAGAAATTGCCATAACAGAAGCGATATGTGACATGGAGTGTTGTCATGATGAAGGATGAAACCACTTCCCCATTTCATGTTAATGCGTTGTTTATGATTTACGCACACTTTAGAATACACCTTCTCTCAACCGTAGCTCACACCCGATTGACTGCACCATACAAGTTGGAGCTTGTCCCACACTGTTACTAAGGTTTGATGAGCTACTTCCGATATTGAAGTACCTCTCCATTGGATGGCACTTGGCAGCAGTATTCACCATATTGTTTGATCATACCTCGTATTTTAATTTGGACTTACTTCTGCCTTTTTATTTTGTCTTCCCTACTTTTTAAAATTTATATTTTGCTTGCTCTTTGATTTTTTTCCTTTTCATCTTTCTTGCCATTTATTGGATCATTGCATTTTGCCCTTCACTGGTTTGCCGGTTATGATTTTGTATTCTTTTAGGGGCTATACTTAAATTTTTCTTTCTTTTTTTTTAAACTTTATATTTTGAAATAATTATGGACTCACAGAAGTTGCAAAAATAGTACAGAGATATTCATGTTCCCATAACCCAGTTTTTTCTAATGGTAACATTTTACATAACTATAGCACATTATCGACCCCCACCCCAAATTGGTATTGGTATGTATAATTGAATAGACTGTAGATTTCACCACTTTTTGTAAGAGTCATTTTTTTATGTGCTTGCATAGTTCCATGACATTTATTACATGTATATATTTTTATAATTAACACTGTAATCAAGATACAGAACTGCTTTGTTCACAAAGGAACTCATTTATACCAATCCTTTATGTTGGCCCCACCTTGCATCCCCCTCCTTCCGCTCCCCCCACCGCTAATCCTTCTGTCTCTACAATTGTGTTATTAAAAGAATGTTATATAAATGGAATAATACAGTCTAGGTTTAATCAATATTCACATCCTCCCTCAGTCAAATCAATATACTGAATATACTCGTCTATTTTTGTTGTAATCCACCACTACCTGCCTATTGTCCAGAATTTTAGTTCCAGCTTCTTATTAAAAACTTTTTTTTTTTTTTGTATTTGGTACCTATCTGAGTATTAGAGTAGATTTTATTAATTTAGTTGCTTTAATTTTTTCCTCTCTTATTGTTTCTTTCTGTAATTGTTTTCTCTTTGGTAGAATATAGTTTCATTTAGAAAAGGTTTTGTGTATGGTCTGTATTCTCTGTCCTGAAATGTCTGCAAATGCCTTTATTGAGCCCATATCTCTTGATTGAAAGTTGGACTATTAGGCATCTTTAGATTTAAATTCTTTTCCAACAGCCTTTTTAAGATTTTGTTTCAATTGTTCCTGTATTTAATTTTGCAAATTAAAAGATTGAAGTAGTGTATTTTCTTCGTTTTAGGATAATCTGGCATATCTATTTGAATTCTTTAGATTTTTTTCCTTATCTTTAGTGTTTTGAAGTTTCATTTGAATCCTATTGTTATTCTTTTGCTTTAATCCTTTTCATTATACATTGGGCTCTTTCAAATGGAGAACTAGCCCTCTTCTTTTCCCCTTCTCCTGGCTTTGGAAAATTCTCAAACATTATTCCTTTAAATATAGATTAATTTACATTCTCACTTACATTGTCTTCCCCCCCCCCCCTTCTGGAATTACTAAGAGAGAGATTTTGGAAACGTCTGAGTCTGCATTCCCCATTTTCTTCTATAGTCACTTACTGAATTTTTATTAAAAACAATTATATTTGTTATTTTTAATCACTTTTATTACTGTTAGATTTTAGTTGTATTACCTTTTATGCTTATTTCATGTAAACAACGTTTCCCATCTTTCTCTGATAGTAATTTATTTTAATAAAGTAATATTGATTTATTTATTAATTCATCTTATTGTGTCTAAGTTTGCTAATGTGTAAAATTTGTTGATTGCTTTTGATAGTGTTGGTCTTTCTCAGGTGTTTGGCCTCCCAGTTGGTATTGGCTTTGAGGTATGGTCATGTGAGCTGAGGCTCTTTTTCAGCACTGATGCAGGTGCTGAGTACATGCATAGCTGTGGGGAGTGAGGTGCCCTCAGGAAGAGGCTATGCCGGGAGGAAGCCTTTCCAGTACTTTCTGGGCTGAGGATTATTGCTGGTGCCTAGTCTCTTACCTTCCCCTGTGATTACCTCTAGTGATTTTGTTTTTTGAGGATATATACAGTTAATAACCAAAAAAAAAAAAAAAAAGGAAAATCAGTTCTCTTTTCTAAAAGTTTGCTGCAGAAGGGGCAGAATCCAGCATGTGCTCAGTGTTCTTGTGAACTGAAGATTTAGATATTATTCATAGTAACACAGACCTAAATTATACATTGTTAATATAGGAAACACTTTTTTAAAAAAATTGTATTGCTTAAGTTATAGAAGCTAGTCATCTCTTTTAGGATTTTTTTTTTTTTTGCATCCATATATAGGCAGGTTTAAAAAGTTCAAATCCATTTGAGGTTTATTCATTATATTATCTCTAGAATCATTTGAGTATTTCTGTCTCCAACCATTTATTTTGTGAAAAAATCATTGATTTTTTTAAAACAATCAAAATCATTAAAAAATCCACTGCTGCTTTGTGCCTTTTTTGGATAACATAATTTAATTATTTTATATTTCTTCCTTAGCCTTCCTAAAATTGAGTTATCAATTTATTATTTTGTCAGTTTTGAAATGTATCTTTTCTTTCTAGATTGATTTCCGTTTCATGAAGATTTTATTTATTATCATGCAGCTGTGGTGTGTTGTGTTGTTTTCTGTGTGGAGAATTCTGCTGGAAGAGTTAGTAAGGCAATACAGAAGTATTTCCATTTAAGCCACATCCTGATTTTTTCAAAATTACTATGAATTATAAAGAAGGCAACAATAAACAAATTTTGTTCTATCAATACTACATGAAGTAATTTGCCTTTACTATTGTCCTGATACATAGAGTGAAAAACCACATCCTTTTATACACTATGTAAAACATCCGTTTAAAGATCAGAAGAGATTCTTGTTTCCTTATGAATTTCCCTTTGGCTTGAGGATAAAATTTGGCATATATGGGATTGTACCGGATTTGACTAGGAGAAGGGCCAAGTAAGAAAACCTGCCAGGGCAAACATTATATTTCATTACATATAAGCATCCTCAAATGTTCTCAGTCTCATGGCTTGCACTGTGTCTTTTCTCTATTGATCATCACATAAAATGGAAGTAAAACATTGTAGTTTTTGGTAAATATCATTCTATGTTCTATGTTTGAAATGGTGTTATACCTTAGAACTATGGAAAGAATGGCATTCTATGCAATGTTAAGCAAAGAGCAAATTCAAATAGATTTTGCTAGGGAGATATTTGTACATTTTACTAGTGAATAACTCAGAGAAAAGAACGTAAGTCTTATAATAAATATTTAATTTTATATAATGACTAGCACATTGTTGACCATTTATATTAAATCATTATGCTAGTAATAATTGTTCATGGTAATGTATTTTTTGATCTTTGTTGTGGGTCTGTTAAATGCCAGTAAGAAATGACATCATTCAGTCTTTCCAATCCTCCCTTCCCAAATTAAAATATTTATATATATATATCTCAGATAGGGGATAATAAATTAGCTCAATTAGTACACATTCAGATACCACTGGATGATGGATTTGAAAGCCTTCATTGATTCTTCTTCTTTTCCATTTCTTCCTTTTTCTTGTTCTAGACAATGTTGTTAAAATACTTTATCATTCCTATTTCTCTAGATCTAGTAATTAAAAATATTTAAATTACTTTAGTTGTAACATAATGCTATTGGTTATGAAGTAATTAAAAAAGCAAACTCCAGTTTACCCTGTTTTATAAGATTTATGATTAATTATTGAATTATTTATCAACATTGGTGACCCTTGGATGAGAAATAAGTTCTCAAAATATAATTGAAATAAATATAATTTATTGATATAATGCATGTGATATTAGCTTTATTAATTAAGAAATCTTGAAGTGGAAAATTGAGTTATCATTTTTCCTCCAGATTAATTTCCTAGTTTCTACAGTGAAATCAAAATAATACGGAAACTATTTGGCCTGTGCAATTTCAGGGTTTATCTTTCATATTTTCCACATTCAGTGCATCTTCTATCTTGGCTTTGTGAGGGAAAAATTCTAAAATCTGATACCACATGAAGATCTGTAAGATATAATGGTTCATTTGAATATCTACTCTTAAAATATTTGCATTCTGTTTTCCTTGACTTTCTCTCCCCTTATTGTTTTAATGCTATGTTCTCTCCTCAATTAACATTCTGTGGTTTAATGTCATTTACTAAGCATATGACTCACCCAAAATTTGTGTTGGATTTACTGCTGTCTCTCTCTCGAGCTCCAAACTTACTACACAGGACTATCAACTGCATTTTACACGTTTCCCTCTACCTCAGCATGATGCAAGCAGTCCAGGATTGTCTTTCCTGGATATGTCACTCACTGATTGTGTGATCTTGGGAAGGATTGCTTTAATGGCCTCAATTTCACAAACTATTATGAGTTTAAATAACACAAGCAATATGCTTACAATTGTGTCTGGAAGTGCTCAGTAATTGCTCTTTTGGCCAACTCTTCACTCCCTGACCTTTCGTCTCCAGTCTTCCGTTGCTGTCAGTGGGATCTCCATCCAGTCATCATATCACCATCTTGAGTTTGCTCTTTTCCTTGCCTCCCACTCCCTATCTGTGACCTCTCATCAGTTATTTTTTCTTTGATCCCAAGTGACTATACTCTAGGTCATGATATAATTGCCTGGGTCACTTTATAGATGGCTTTTACTCTTCTTCCTGACACCTGGCTCTTCCTTCCTTATTTAGTTCTCATGCATTGTTAAGAAAAAACTTCCTGGAATATAGTTCTTATAGTTTTTACCCTATTTATACATTTTCAAGGGATTCCCCAATATCTACAAAACAAAGTCCAACTTACATTGTTTTAGATTCAGGACCCTTAGTAATGAGTTGTCTAGTCATTACCCTCTTTATCTTTTCTATTCTCTCTGCAAACTTTCCCTCCTGTCTCACTAAGCTGCTTTGATTGCAGATACACACCATACTCAGTCTTTGTTTATTTTCTGTCTTGCCTCAGTGCCTCAGAACGTTCTTCTCCTTATGCCCATACAACCAAAATCAATCAAACCCATGTTTTAAAGATACAGCTCAGAGCTTTCCCTCTTCCCAGTAATTTCAAGCAATCCAATCGTTTCCTAATCTAAATTCACTTCATTTGTATGTTTCACTGCTCTCTGTTTTATATTAGTTATATGTTTCCGTTGCCCATTTTGCCTTTAAGTTTCTTGATGGCAGAATCCATATCTGCTTCATCTTGGTATTCACTCAAGAGTTGTAAATAAAACTTTTCACATAAACTTTTCATAATTATTTGTTCATAATTACTTTTCATATATTATTTGTTGAATAAATATCTGAATAAGTATTGATTTAGTTATTGCTCATGTAATTTCCAAAAGGATTTGAAAAAATTATGAGGATGGAATTAATGAATATAGCTATAAAATATGTGCAGTCCTTGCTATAGTAGATTTTCTATAATGTGAGAATCGTCGCAACATTTGCTCTTTGTTGCTTAAAATACTTTGAGACTCTGAATGAGTTTATTCTTACTATAGTTTTGAGTTTACATAGAAAATTACTGAGCCAGTTGCATCTTAAAATCTTTAGATTCAAATCAAAGATGTGAGAAACATTCCTTTTATCTTTTGCGAAATATTTTTTAAAATGAGATATTTATTAAGCAACCTAAGTACAGTGGTGTTTCTCCTTCAATAAAACATATCATGGGAGACGAAATGTTTTAAGTGATGATAATTTCTAATTCACAGACAGTATTTATTTCTGAATAAATATCCGTGGAACCGGGATTTCCCCAATTTTAGTGCTATGTATATACAATGGCATTTTAACAGTAGTTTAAATTCTTAACTTTACTGAAAGATTCTTTACATTTTCAACTAAAGTAGATTCTGTAATGTTTTTAAAGAGACAACCATTCAGAATGAACTATTCTCAAGATGTTTTAATGAGATAAAGAAAAGTTTTTGATAGCCAATATACTTAGCATTTGTTGTCTAACAGATGAACTTATGAATTTTCTAGAATGTTTTTTAAAACATGCTTTTCTGTGATTCATTTAGTCAAAACATATTTTGCCCTTTAAAAAGGAACATCTCTGTCAATGCTCCAAATACAGTCTATAATGTAAGCTTCTAATTAGGAGCTTTACCACACAAAACTTACATTAGGATTTTGGCATAACATAAATATGGTACATTCCTCATTTTTCAGTTCCCAAGATATACAGTTAGCCATTTTTTGGTGTGTGGAATTCTTAAAAGCAATCGGTAGTTTCTCTTTAATTTATTTTGAAATAATTATTGAATGTCCAAATTTTAATTACAACTTGGCTTTCTTATTAATAATAATTCAGTAGGCCCTCTATATCTGCTGGTTTTGCATCTGCAGAATCAGTCAACCTTGAATCAAAAATATTTTTTAATAAGTTACGTTGTCGCTGACGTGTACTATGAGGTTAGGCCTACATTGGTTGCATCTGTACTGAACATGCACAAACGTTTCTTCTTGTCATTATTCCCTAAACAATATGGTGTAACAAATATTTACATTACATTACATTGTTATAGAAATTATAAGTAATCTAGAGATGATTTAAACTATATGGGAGGATGTGTATAGATTACTGTACAAGCAAATATTACTCCATTTAATATAAGGGGCTTGAACATCCCTGGATTTTTGGTATCCTTGGAGGGTCCTTGAACCAATCCTGCATGGATACTGACAGACAACTATATACCTTTTACTATCATGTTGAAAGTTTACATAGTAAACTTTTTATGTTTCAAAGGCTAAGGATACAGGAAAAGCTTGAAAGTTCTCATGCTGTATTTTAGTCTCAGTATTTTCACGAACGCAATTACAAGGTCGGACAATTAAGTTTGCGAACCCATCCTAGGAAATATGCTACATACCTCATTGCTGAATATCACTACGGTTACCTTCAAAGTCCTCCCCTTGGGAAGCTATGCACCGATGCCAGCACCTAGTCCACCCTTCGAAGCAATTTTGGAACTCTTTTTCTGGAATGGCCATCAGAGCTGTCATTGTATTACCCTTGATGTCCTGAATATCATCAAAATGTGTTCCTTTCAATATTTCTTCTATCTTTGGGTAAAGAAAGAAGTCATTGGGGGCCAGATCAGGTGAGTAGGGAGGGTGTTCCAATACAGTTATTTGTTTACTGGCTAAAAACTCCCTCACAGACAGTGCCATGTGAGCTGGTGCATTGTTGTGATGTAAGAGCCATGAATTGTTAATGGAAAGTTCAGGTCGTCTAACTTTTTCATGCAGCCTTTTCAGCACTTCCAAATAGTAAACTTGGTGTGTTTTTGTCCAGAAAGTGTGTTTGTTCAGTTGGTACAAATTCATAATGAATAATCCTTTTGATATCAAAAAAGGTTAACAATATCGTTGCCACAAGTTCGCAAACTTGATTGTCAGACTTGGTATTTATTCACACATTTGTATATTCAACAAGTATTTATTTAGTGCCATTTTATGCTCTAAAGAGGGAGTAGAGCTACCAGATCTAGCCTTTCGATTGTGGCATGATCAATCCATTGCCATGAGATTGTTAATTCTCTCTGTGCCTCGTACCTCTCCTGTGTTAAATGAAAGTAATATTCTGGATCTTACCAACCCCCAAAATATGGTGGGATAAAATAAGATCATATAATTGAAAGCTTTTTTTTTTAAGTTTCTGTGAAGAATGATGCCATAAAATTCTAAGGTACCATTATGTAATAGTGATACATTTTATGAATCTATCGTCTTTCGTGCTAAGTAAGACCCTCAAAATTCCGATATTAGCTTGTGCTCCTCGAACACTTATGCATTGTTCCGGAGTCTTATATAAAATATGAAAGTATAACATCATAGTCATGGCATACAGATGATGATTCCTGACATGTAACACATATGTATTTGAAACAAACAGAAATGCTTTGTGATTATAGTTCGTGACTTCATTGTTGTTAATATTGTTATTAGCAAGTTGGGAATAATGACGAAGGAGAAAGTGTGCAACTTCAGTTGAAAGGGTAAATTCTGTTTGGCACTATTAAGGTTAGGGTCCATTTGTTCTTTCACTAATCTCATAAGGTAATTTCTGAACAAAATGCCAGCAACACTTGGTAAGTCGTTTTGCCTTTGAAAAATAGGAAGCATCTCGTTAGGGCATCAGGTTTGGCTTACTCACATATTCCAATGAATTTATTTTTTCCTAGTCCTTCTGGGGAAAGGAAAAAATCCTCTCCTTCCCCTCTTGGTTCTTATGGCTGGGCCAAATAATTAAAATGACATAAAGCAGATGAAGAGGAGAAAAATCGAGTTTAATACCTACGCATGGGGAATTCACACAAGCACGAACATTCCCAAGATAGTAACGCGCAGTGAGGTATACATGTCATTCTGGAGTAAGGAGAAGCAGGTAGGGGTCTGGGACTTCAACGGGAAGTAAGGCAATTTACAGGGAGATGGAAAGAGTTAATGTTTAGTAAACATGTATTTGCTGGGCCACCTAGAGACAGTGGGTCTCGGAGAGGACTTTGAACAAACAGGCCTTGAGAGGTTCTGTCCTGTCTATCACATCTAGTTCATGTTAATATATACAGTTATCTCTGGTGACAGTTTTTCCCAGAACAGGCCTTCTCTCTTAAGTTCTTTTAGGCATTTTGGGGGAAGGTCAGAGGTTCTTCCTGAGTCTTTTGTTTCTTAAAAAATAAAATATTTCCATGCCAGAGAGACACGTTTTAGTGTGGTGAATTTTGCTGCCCTATGTCATTGCATATAAAAGAATATAGTATATTGTGATCTTTACTGTTTTTAGTCTTCCTTATTGCAGGAAGAAATAAATACAAAGGAATAAGTAATGATTGCTTTAAAAATGAGACATTCTCCTGATTAATATTTTTTACTTTTTTGACAAATGTTTTTTCTGAACTTACGTGGCCACTGGTAAACATTGGACAATTTGTCATCCCCAGAAAACAATGCAAAATATATTATTGAACTTCTTAGTAATCATTATTCTTTCATTCTTGTTCTATTATTTTCCCATTGACATATACAATAATTATTTTTCATATGGAAATGTAGGTTGAGTTTCAGAAGCTGCTTGAGATTTTGTTTGAACCTTTGATAACTGAGAACTGAGAGGCACAAAAATTATTTTCCAAGGGAAGCATTATAATCATTTTTATACCAAGAAGCACTGTCACCGTCATTATTGTAATCATCATGCAGCCATTACTATGCAGACATATAAAAAGCTTTAATGATGGTGCATTTGCTCTCACAATATACCTTGGAATTGGTGCACATATTTTGCCTTTTTTTTTTTTTTTCAAATTAAATGCAGCTGCTGAAGCTCCAAGATGGTGAGAGATTTGCTGAAGATCACACACACACGCATGCACATACACACACACACGTGCACACACACATTAATAACAGAGTTAGAGTAAGAACTCATGAAATTACATTACTAGGTCAAGTATATTGGCCACTAAATAACCTTACTATTCTAGCGATGTTTAATGGAAAAATTGTGTGCCGCAGTGTGATATATGGGGCAGCACGGCAGCCATAGTATAGGTCAATTGTTAATTTTCTCTAAGCCCTAGTCTTTTGTAGCTGTAAGCAAATCACCAAATCACTTTAATTTCTTGATCTTTAAGAATGTGGCATTGTTTGCCAGTGACTTCCCATGTTTACTAAATGTGGTGTGTTATGGATGATAGAGGTGAATTGTATTTTCCAGTATGGCTTCAGTAACCTCTCATATTACATATGCTTTTGAGCAACGTGACTTTGCCATTCCCCATCAAGGGTGAGTGTCTAATTCCTTTCCCTTGAAACCTGGGCTGGTCTTTGTGACTCACTTGTAACCAGTAGACTATGCCAAAAGTGATGCAGCATGAATTCCCAGACTAGGTCAGCAGAAGCCCTACAGCTTCTGCCTTGGTCTCCTGGAGCAATTATTCTTCCTCTCAGATTCTCTCTGTGGGAAGTCTGGCTCATCCTGAGATTCCCAAGTCACCCTGAGAGGCCACATATAGCATTGGCAGCCCTGGCTGAGCTAAGCCTTTAAATCATCTCAGTTCTAATGCCAGACTTTATGAGAGAAGAAGCCTCCAGATAATTCTAGACCTCAGTTCTTTGAGTTGACTTCATTCCTTCAAATTTTGCCAGCTGAGGCCTCAGACACCTCAGACTAGATGCAAGCCAACTATACTGCACACTGTCTAAATTTCTGACCTATTAAAAAAAAAAAAGTTGTTAGTGCTTAGTGCTATTTGTTATGTAGCAATAGGTAATTTGAACAGATGGTAAAAATAAACTCTTTGGATAAAATAAAACCTGTTTTAATATCTATCTCAATGTCTCTGCTGGAGCAGAGAAGCTTTGATAGTGCAATTGTATTAATATCTATATGAATTAATTAATATCTGGATCACTACCATCATCCCTGTTGAGATTCTTATGCACAGATTGTCAGCAGCCTGACCAGTCACACACCCTCTCCACTGATATTAGCTGTACCCCCAACCCCCCCACCCAAATTCTGCCACTTGAATCAACAAAACCGAGACTGAGTACTGGTCCTAAAGTACCTACAGCAGTGAATAGGCAGTTGTCTTTGGATTTGGGACATGCCCACAGTGATTAAAGAGCCTTATAGAAAAATCAGAGGTCGGTGTTGTTCTGTTGCAGTGACAAAGCATCTTGGTAAACAGTGACTTGGGTGAGGAAGTCCCTGACACTTACCTACCGAATCCCTTAGGGAGCTCTTTTTATCTAGCTGTTTCCTTTACTACCCCTACTGCAAGGATTAATGCAAATAATAGTAAAAGAGTTAAAATGCACCTCTGAAGAGGAAATAGCAAGATACTGACCAAGACATATACCATAATTCCATTTTTGTAAAAAATATGTGTGTGTGCACGTGCACACACACACAGGATCTATGAAAGAGTAAAAACCAGTCTTTAAGGGAATGCACCACATTGTCCAGAATGGGTCATTATCTCTGTGGATAGAGTTAGAACACAGGAGAGGGCAGGTTAGGAAGTGAGAATTAATTCCCCCTCCCCCGCCCCCCTCCCACTTCACCTTCCCCTCCCCCTCCCACTGCCCCTCCCCCTCCCACTTCCCCTCCCCCTCCCTTCCCCCCCCTTTTCACCTTCTCTCTTCCACCCTCTTGCCTTTCTCCCTCTTGTTCTGCTTATCATGGAACAAAATCATTACAACATATCTTGTAGATCTCTCTTGTTAAAAACTTGGTCTCCCAAAAGGCATGCAGATTCCACATTTTATTAGACACCCCACACATGTCACTGCAGATACTCTCAGTCTCTTTTTGTTTCAACCATTACTGAGTTATCCAGCTCTGCACAGGCTCCAGTTGACTTCACTTAGGTGCAACCTGACAACTCCTCACCTTATGCTCCAGTTACAGAACTCTTTTCTCCTGCCAAAGGGCTTCTTTGTGGACTTCAAAGTGTGGGATGCTTAACACCTCATACAAGCAAAACTCAGAAGTGTGAGGGATTTAACAATCAGTCTATCCCAGGAGCTTTTACTAGTGGAAAAGGGAGACAGTAGATAACAATTTCCCTGTTTTCCCCTCTAGATGGAATGTCCTAAGGTGAAGTTCATGTGGCTACTCAGAAGACAATCCTACGAGGTTGTAGTAACATTAGTTATGACCGATTTGGTAAAACATCTCACCTTATCCCTTCCTCCTGCCCTATTTCACTCCCCTTGTCTGGCACTCCTGTTGCCTGAGGTTGCATTTCTTTATAAAGTAATAGCATATCAGTCTATGCTTCTGTCTCTGCAGTCTGCTGAACCCAGTATAAGAACATAGAAAAGAGGGATTTCTTAATTTCAGGTTTCTTGTCCAAACCTGAAACACATAACATCATGGCAAATTGTTGTCCAAAATAAATAAATAAATAAGTAAAAATAAAATAAAATCAAGATTGTGGCCACATATTAATCAATCTGAGATTTGAACTCAGGGCCTCAATGTGTGCTTAGTGACTACTGGGCCAAAATATCAAATACATACTTTTGTACAACAAAAGATGCAAAAAGTAAAAATTTATATTACAATGGAAGCCATTTCTTGGTAAAGTGATTTGTAGGACCTAAGATAAGAATGGCTAAGGAGCACTTATTTCCTAAGGAATTAGGGGCAGGCCGAGGAAGAAGAGATGGTTCTTATTAAAAATGAGCAGTGGGAGGGCGGGGTCTTAAGATGGCCGTTAGGCAGTTGACTCCTATAAAGATTGGCATTTGTTTATAACGGATTAGTCATAGGTGCATGAAAGTCTCAATTGCTATTGTCTTTACAAATGACTCAAAAAGGTGGATGGAGTAGGCTGCTACCTCCTGGCTTAAGTTAAAGTGACATTGGGATGAATTCTGAAGATGAAGCCCCATTAGAGAACTCTAGACTTAACTTACAGGAAGATAAAGAAGATCGGAGCATTTGAAAAACAGAGATTTTAGATTTCCCTACAGATGGATCAAAAACTGAAGCAGAGGCAAATGTAAATGCATTATGAAGAGTGGCCTTCTGGAATTCACTTAAATATGCGGGATATGTTTCAATAATTCCATAAGAAACCTTCTGAACAGAAAACTTCAAGATTCAGAAGGAAAAAAAAAAGCAAAACTCCAGAATAGGTAAATAGAAGAACGAATAAGAATTGCATAGTGAACAGTCCTCAAATGAAATCCAGTGGTAGGAGCTTACTCAGTATTTTGGAGTCAATAATAGGTTTGAACCCACTGTTAAAAAGAAAAATAGAAAAAGAAAAGACAAGTTTGGGCCTTGAAAAGAGCATAGACCAGGCTGTGGAAGAGTGGAATTATTGGGAAGGCTGAGGAACTCAGAAACCAGCTAGCTGTTCGAGAGCATGGTGTGAAAATTGCTGAAGCATTTGCCTGCCACAACTGTGTAAAAGCCAAAAAGGATGCTGAAAATTCATAGATTGCTCAAAAAAAGAACACCGTTGTATGGGGGTTTGAAGCAAAGAGATAGGAAACAAGAGCAACATGGGATATATGTAACTTGCCAGAGTTCTTCAAGACATTTGAGTCTTTACTTGAATTTTCACTTGAGTCTTCAATTGCTCAATTTACTGAAAATATTTTCCTGCTTATGTTAAGTATGTTAGGAAATTCATAGAAGTAGAAAACATGAGCATAAATTTGGAAGTTGATTATCAAATCTTTTCTGGTTTTTTCTAAAGAGTTTATCCTGTTGAAGTGAATGGAATGGAGCATTCTGTTGTTTGTGCAAGAAATCTGAGCATACATACTTGTATGGAGAAAAAATACAATTTTATTTGTTTTTATAGACCCACAGTATAAAATCAATTTTACTTTCCATCTAGTTGGTATAGCATAGCCAATGAACTCCTTGTACTTTCTTGTTTGTACTCACTGTAACTGCACTTACTCTGACATTGTGTTTTTAAGATTGGCATTTGTTTATAAAGGATTAGTCATAGGTGCATGAAAGTCTCAATTGCTATTGTCTTTACAAATGACTTTATCTTAATGTTATAAAAATAATTATTGCTTTATTAAAGGCAGTAAAATTGATACTTTACAGTCACATAATAAAAACAATTGATTAATTTAATTTTTGTATACCTTCATATAAAATATTATAATTAAAAGAAAAAGGATAGACTGTAGTATTTGGAGGATAATTTAAATTCAACTCTGCCTGGGAATTTTTCCTAAATATTTCTCTTAGCCATGTCATTCTTTAAATTATGAGATGATTTTTAGAAAATGGTAAAATTGTATTAGACAGTTATAACTCAAGACAGTATAACTTTGAACATTCTTTAGAAAATGAGCAGTGAGAGTGATGGGAGAAACCCAAGAGGGATCAGTGATCTGGAAGCAGAGTTCAAATGATGTACACATGTAACGCAAGATGAAGAATGAAAAGTCTCTGTTGGAATTGGTCCTGGAAACTTGTCCAAACACCTAGTGCTCATTGTGGAAAGCCATCTCTAAAAGATGGCTAAAGTTCTTTAAAAGTAAAACCAAATATAATAATAAAACACATTCCAGTTACCGCCACATGCTAGCATTTAGTGGTCATATCTAATGAATTGTTTACTAATATTCTAGTAGAAAAATTTTGGAATTTGTAAGCTAATAATGAGCTTGAGGAACATCATTGAAGGAAAGCGGATAAAGCAATATGGCTGATTCGGGGTGGAGCTTGGGCTGGGATCCAAGTCTCCATGTTCTTATTTTGTATCTTTGCTGAAGTCATAGAGTCCTTGAAATGACCAGGTCTGTGACTGTCTTGAGGCTTAGTACCTAGAAAGTTCTCAATGCGCATTTATTGAATTAATATCTGTGACCACATCATAAATGTTTACAGCAAAGGTGTTCTCTTCTTATATTTAAACATGTCCTTACCAATGCAAGATATGGAGGAAAGAAATGCCTTTTGTAAGATAATAACAGTATTCAATACTGTTGTAAGATAATAACAGTATTCAATAACAGTATTCAATGCTGTCAGAAAGATTTTCATCAATATGAAATCAATATTAAGTTCTGTGAAATTGCTAAGGAGGTCAAAGTAATGGGAAAAAGGAAAAGAACATGACACATACACACCTTTTAAAAAAAATTCTGTGAGGATTCAAGATTTCAACAGATTGTCTATTTCAGCATCAGGGCTTATTTAAAATTCCGTAGGTTTATTACTGTGGATGGGATCATGATTGACACGGGCTACCAAAGTCTCTAAGTACAGGCATTTTCAAACTTTGTCAAACAACTTTCTTGTGCTCGAAGCATATTTGAATTACTGGTAATGTGCTGCTCCCTGACAAAGCAATCTAAACACTATAATCTAGCAGGAAAATCGAGGACTTCAAGGAGTGCCTAACTATAGTTATGTCAAAGCACATGATAAGGACTATCTCTGGGAATGCATCTTTTTTGACATATGACACATAGAAACGCATCAATAAATAAGTAAAATTATGCCTTTATCCAAATGAAATGAATGTTCCAAAGTTCTTGCAGTAAAGCTAACATACTTAAATTGTGACACAGCCACTTGGCCCCCTCATTCAGAAATTATTGACTTTTATTGATATACAACTTAAGTACAACCTTAGGCTGCAAATTAAATAGGATGATAGGAAAGCTTTAAAATAAAAAAAAAAAAAAAAGGTTTGACGTTAATGGAAAATCCCTCACTTAACCAGAAATATAAATAGTAAGTATGACTATGGTTAATGAAGGTTTTATTTTATATTTGTATATACACATTATTTCATTAAAGACATTGTTTCTTTTTATGAAAACTCTTCAGTAATTCAGATTCAATTGTAATATTGTTAAACTTCGAAAGTATCTTTTTAAACCATATTTTGTTAAACCATAAAATGGGATAAATAGAACTTTTAAAACATTTTAAAAAATGATATTTAACTTCATAGCTACCTTCTGAATAAGAATTAAAGGTATAAATAAATACAAATTTACTACATTAGTGATCAAAATGTAATGTCCTCAAGGGATGTCTTATGGAGGATTCAGTTCTTTCCTTGTAAAGTAATGCACATTGTGCTTAAATGGTACGGTTTAGGTAAGTTCCTCATTTGGAAACAAACCTTTAGTGTGCAAAATCTATAAAATGTCAATATGAATAAAGCTAACCAATTGTTAATTTAACTTTCTAATGTATTTACTATGGCTTTCCGCTGTTGGCTCTCTTTTTCTAGTCCAATATTTAGTAACTTGAGCTAGAGAAGAATGGGTTCCCAAGTTCCTGGGTTTTCTGAATTTGCTTTTTAATTCAAATCAGTTATTTACTCAATGGAAATTACTTTCAAGAAAAGACTGTGGAATCTCCAGTCTAAACATTGAGAAATTACCGATGTTTACTTAGTTTTACATATACATATGCAAGACTGAGTTTCATAGAGCATTAGAAGTGGCAACATAGAAACGGCATGGTTGGCTGGACTTGCATACCTGACCTTATTTGTAAAGATCAAGGAATAAGGAAGTAAGTGTAGAGCTCAGAGTTGGCTTGGCCTTGGGGCATTGGCTGACTGGATATACTGTGTTTCCTGGTCAAATGGAGCATTTACAGGATCACAGAAGTTCAGTTTGCAGACATGGCCTGCTGGGCAGGAGAGGCTCCATCTTGAGCCTAGAAATTTATTTCAACTAGTAAAACTGTTTGAATATTCCTGGTGTTGGAAATACCTGCTGATAGTGGGAAAGAAGAAAAAGAGACAGTTACAGCAGAGAAACAGCAGCAACCCAGAGCAATGTCAAACAAGCAAGAAAGGCAAGATGCATGGAGTGATCAAAAGTATCAAAGTGGCAGTAAATCCTTCAAGTTTAAATGAGATCTAAGCCAAAGCCATCAGATTTGTCAGGAAAGAGGTTTTGGTGTCAGTGAAGAATGTAACTTTAATTGGGTGTTGGATTCAGTAACCTGATTTTTAAGGAATTAAGGACTAATAGGGGCATGGAGTCAATGTCATCAGGTATGTAATTTATTCAAAGATTTGTAAGTAAAACAGGAAATGAATAACACGTAACATGGCATGGTCTAGGGAAAAAGTTGTTCAAGATGGTAGAGAGTTGAGTCTATTTGAAAAAGGTGCTTGGATTTGGAATTTGAAGAACTGAATGAAAGATGTGAAGATGGAACAGTTATATAATGCTGAAAGCTAAGGTGGATTTACGGGCATATAGTTGACTGAGTTAGACAGTGATCAGTGAGGTGGAGGAAGGCTCAAATAAGAGCATCCATTGTCAGGGATATAGCAAATTAACAGAGATTGTAGGAGTCAAAGAAAAATTAATGTCTCTAAATTTCAGTCATTTAAAATGCATTGTAGCTCAGTCCTCATTATTCACAGATACTACATTTGTGAATTTACCTACTCACTAGCATTTCTTTGTAACTCCAAAAGCTATAGTCTCAGCACTTTCACTGTTGCCCACGTGAACAAGGGAGCAAAACAATTTGAGTCACTGACGGACACGTTCCCAGTTGAGGTCAAGCTTTCCCTTCTCGTTTCAGTCTCATGCCATGAATTAGTCTCCTTTATGTCGTCCAGTGAGTGCCACGTTTCCCCCATTTTCTGCATTTTTTTGCTGATTTCAATGTTTAAACTGGCCTCACGCATAGTGCTGAAGTGCTAGTATTCCCAAGTGCAGGAAAGCTGTGATGTGCCTTATAGAGAAAATACGTGTGTCAGATAAGTGTCATTCAGGCATGGGTTACAGTGCTGTTGACTATGAGTTCAATGGTAGTGAAGCAACAATGTATATTAAATAAGGTGTCTTTCAACAGAAACAGACATAAAATAAAGTTATGTATTGATGAGTTGATGGAAATGTGACCAGATACTCGCGTAGGGACCTAATCTGGTATTTCCGTTAGAAACAATGATTCATTATTTGCTAATTCACTGTTCACAGTGAGTGTTTAGAACATAACTACTGTGAATTACGAGAATTGACTGTATTTGTAAATAGTCCGTATTTAAATAGATTATTGAAATGGCATATTGACACTCCTTTAAAATATTTCTCAGTTTTGTGTTTTATTCTGCCATAATACATACTTTTTTTGGCCTGAGGTATGGTGATTGATAAAACATTTTTCTTAAGTTTCTGTATTGAAGCAAAGAAAATATATTTTATTATCTTTCCACAAAAACCCAAACTGATTGTTTGGAAAAAACCTCATAATAATCTATTCAGTTGTTACAGATCTTTCAGGTAATGAGCCATTAAAAGTGGCTTGTGTGTTAAATTGATTTGTTAAAAAATATTTTAAAAATATTTTAAATGTTTTTTATCATCTTATATGCCATAGGTAACGTAAAATTGGTATGTGTATTGTCTCCATCTGCGTTTGTACAAATTCATTTCTAAAATTTGATTAATGTGAACAATTCCTTAATGTTTCCTCAGTGTTCTGCTTTTTTGGTTCAAATATCTATTTTTCCTATGAACATCTGAGATAATGTTACTGTTTGTATCATCAGCTAGGAAACCTGACAGAGAAGCAAAAACACTTTAGGGCAGTGAGGTTTCTAGTAGTTTCTGTAGGAACTATGGAATAAAATTATTGAGAACAACCTTCTCATATCAATGCCTCTGCTGCCTTCCAAAGAGAGGTCACATAATGAATTAGTGTAAATAATCTCTGCTTAAGTAGTAGGACTCAACACATAACAGCATTCTTAATATTTAATATCCTTCTGAGAATTTAACAGTTAGGCAAAGACTATCAGTTTAACAGGCATTTCATAAACCAAATAAGGTTAAGTGGAATATTTCTGAGACAAAAAGGTAGACGTGATTGAAGAAAGGAGGAGAGATCAGACGAAAACTGCACACTCACTAGCAACTCTGAGCCAGAACACATCACATCCAAATTCCTGACCCTCAAAAAGTGTGTAAGATCATTAATGCATGCTGTTTTAAGCCAATAAAATTGGGAGTAATTTGTTATGAAACAAATAATACCTATAACTGTTACTTTGGATCAAGGATTTAAATGTATCTTTGTTTGTATTGATTAATGCAATTTGTAAGAAGGAGTAATTGAACCAAACTTTATACTGAAATCCCAGAAGTCTAGGACCATCCAGAAGATCCTAATCCTGAGGGCATTGCCGCCTAGCTACCAGGGGACAATAAATACATAAAAATAGAACACAAACAATAGAATATAAGCAATGCTTTCTCCACTTACATCAATATGTAATTATGTAAATATGTAAAATAGAATAGAAAAAGTAGCGTACAAGCTACACTGCTTCCCCTTATGTAAAAAGCCACGACGTGAAGTGGAAGGAGGAGGCAAAAAAGAACTAATGTATTTTCTTAATACCAAATTCTGCATATAACTGGGTTTCTTTACTAATAGTTAACCTGTAGCTGTGGTGGAGAAAGAAATTAAACTAGAACTTAAGAAATAAACTACAACTTAAACTTTATCTGAGGAGGTTCTCCATCTCAGCACTTATCATAGAAGGAGAAAAACACTAGGACTGAATTTTAGGTTAGGTTAACATTTTTTCCCTGAAATATATGTGCTCTTGTAGTAGCTCTAATACATTAGAACTAATATGAAGTAAAATGCAATATTCTAAAATGTGAGTTGATGCTTTTGTATGTTTTTTTCCTGTAGCGTGATCTAAGATTTGGAATTTGAGATACAAGGAAATAGGGACTATTTCCACAGTCCTCGTGTGTCGAGGAGACAGGAACTAAGATGGATATAATCAAGAATAATTTCTTGGAAAGTTTACAAAGTACACATGAGGAGAGAGTGATTTGGGGGAGAGATAGATGAAGCCTAGAGGAAAAGTTTTAGGCAACTTCCGTACTGAAGGCATATGAGGGCAAAGACTTGTGAAGGAAGGGAAATTAGAGATAAATTGTAACAGGAAAAACAGAGAATAGAGTTTTACAAAAGTATGGATACCTCAGCTTGACTTAAGCTATAATAAAACTTATTTAGGTATGAGATCACAATTTTTCTCTTCGTCAAGTCCCAGAAAAAGCTACCAGAATCTGTTTAACTCAGTAACACTGCTGAGTAGAAATGTGTTGCTGAGGTAAATAAGGAATCTGGTGAGGGTAATGTAAGTGGAAACTTTTCCCACTTTTACTGAAAATCTTTTTAAAAATTCTGTGTATGTCTTTTATGTAAGATCTTATGGTGCTTCAAAAATCACATCATTTTCATTGTATATTTCTATAGATTTAAGAGATTAAGGAGAATTAGTTCTAATACCAGGGCATAACTTGAAAAAGTGTATTTCAAGTAAATCCATTATAAAATTTCATCATCTTTATCTTTGACTGTTCCACTGAGAAGTGCATTGAAGTGCAGTTGCCCCTATTAATTGCAGGAAATATGTTCTAAGACCCCCCAGTGGATGCCTGAAACTACAGATAGTACCAAGCTCTATATATACTATAATTTTTCCTGTACATACATGCATACATATACACCTCTGATAAAGTATAATTTATAAATTAGGCACAGAAAGAGATTAACAATAATGTCTAATAATAAAATAGAACAGTTATAACAGTATACTGTAATAAAAGTTACATGAGTGTCCTCTCTCTGTCTCTCTCAAAATACTGTAATATTTTCAATCTGGGGTTGATAGTGGGTAACTGAAACCATAGAAAGTGAAACCACAGGTAAGGGGGGACTACTCTAATGCATTCTGTCAAGGAAAAAAGGAAAAGTAGGCTGACTCCCTGTATTGGTCTTTGATTATGACTATTGTAGATGGGTCAATAAAATAATTTCACTGGTTAAAGCAAGGTAGTGGATTAAAGATTTTATTATTGTTTTGATGGCTATCTCTTGTTCATTTCATCTTGAGGTTTCTGGCAAAATAAATTGTGGAAAAGTTACATATGTTTTGTATTATAGCTTTGTAGGCATACACCATAAATAACTCTTACATAGTTTATTCACCATGTGTGTACATTATAAGACTTTAGAAAAAAGTATTAGAAGACTATCAAACCAACTATTTTTTCTCTATTAAAAACTCTAGCCGGTTAAACCATTCTATAATACCCAGAAGGTAATTTTTACCCTTCACAGTGATTTTAGATGGGTGATAACTCCAGTGTGAGTTTCCCAGAGGCTCTCTACTTCATCTTAATTCATAGTGTCAGTAATAGAACTCAATTAATAGAGGCATTACAGAAAGACATTTAAGGTGGGTAAACATAAATTCTCATTATAAAAACAATATTTCAGAAATAATTTGCCATCTGATTTGAACTTCAATTTATAATATTCATGTGACAATTAAATTATAAGAAAAACTTAGTCTCAGCAATCATATTTAAGCAATGTGAAGGAATTTGCGGGGTTTTATAAAAATGGGCATAAATGTAGTATGATGATGCTTTATATTAACCTTCAAAAATTAGCATTTGTTTTTGTTCAGCATTCAAGTGAAGACAGTGATTAGAGCCAAAAGATGATGAATGAAAAAGTGTTGCTTGATTAAAATTAGCTTTTACTAAAATTAGTACTGACTTTGTTCTTTGTGCACTAATCAAGCATGTCATATAAGTGGTTGCCTTCTTTTCTTTAGAATAGATTCTATGTAAATGAATAATATGATTTAATTCCATAATTTTTCACTGGTCAGTGATCCTATTTTACATTTTATGACATTGCTATATGAGTTAACTCAAGACATTGATGACATGACTAGGGGGGTCAGTCAATGATTTTCATTGTAATTATAAAATTAAAGCACATAAGTTGTTCATAAAAAGTCCTAAGAGCCTGAAAGTAGAGTTGGTTACAGGTTTCAGAACTTGTTCTCCTGTCAACATGCATTGCTCTCACTTACCCTTGTGAGTCTGACCTACAGTGTTAGAGTTTCTGGGAAAAGAGTATAAAAGAAGAAAATACATTCTTTTGACAGTTTAATGTGGAATTTGGGTGTTTATGTGGAATTTGGGCTGAGAGCCAGGAGCAAAACACAGGACGCGGGGTCTAAAGCCATGAATTTTGATCCTCAGCTCTTAGCCCTACTTTGCACATTAAAATGCCTCTACACATGGATACTGTTTAATTCTGTTCTCCTACTTAGGAATGTGTGTGTCAAGCACTTCAGGGTGCCTTTTCCATGTATCACTGCTGGACTTAAAAGATGACATGTTAACTGTTCCAAAATTTGGAGGATGTACGTGCTAGATGTATTCTGTTTTGATCCAGATTGCAGAAGGATGTCCCAGGATGTCCGTACAAGGGTAAAGGGAGATTCTAACCTACCAAGAATCTAACAGTTGGGATTTCTAAATTTTAGGATGCTTTAAAAAAAACTAAGTGACCAATTCTCCATCAATGGAGTTGTTAAAGAAGGAGCCATGTTATGATATGTCAGGAATGGTGTGGAAGAAACTTCTGTGCCGACTGAATTGGGTGACCTGTACATTCTATCTAAAAACGTTTTTCCCCCCCCCCTTCTTTTTAAAATCTCTTTTATGCCTTTTCTTTCTCCATCAAAGCAACATCGATTTAGTGGTGGAAACAGAATTTGTACAGAATTTGACCAGCTGAAACAAATATATAATGTCTTTTTGTTCCTCACTTTAAGTCCCAGACTTTTATGTCCATCCACACCTTGTTCACTTCCTTGTCTGTTCCTATGATGTTTAAGATGCCTGCCAAAATGGGAGAGGGGGACTTCTCCCAATCTCTTATTTACTGATCCTTACTTTTTGTTGCTCCACTGATTCCTTGGGGGGAATGTAATAAAACATGCACTTTAATATTTCATCAATAGACCTGCTTGGCTTTTTGACCACACTTTCTGTCAGCTATTATGGAACAGAATCTTTCATCAGGAGGCAAATTAATGTCAGAGAGATGGGAGTGAGGGCTGGGAAGGAAATCGACATATAGTACATAGTCATTTGATATGGTCCATGCTGTTTGAAATGTATTAGTTTGTATTCTCTATGCATTCTGTACAAGGTTCTATATATTATGCTCTATTATACAAGATTCTATTATAAGCATTATAAAATATATCTAGTAGGACATATATATGTGCATTATGTATATACACGCGTATGTATGTATACACATATGCGTGTATATATGTATATGTGTATATATACATATATGTGTGTATATGCACACACACACAATTGCTGCCTTCAGTCCCATAAGTATATGTGGATATGTGTGTACATGTGTATATGTGTATACACATATACACGTATACATATGTGTATGTATATGTAATGAACATGTATATGTCTTAGTAGACATATTTTATAATGTTTTGTTCTGTCCTCTTTGTATCTTTTCTATTTTCGTCTACTTTTTATTTGTGTTTTTGCACTGAATTTTGGGGGAAATCTTAGGACAATCTTTCATCTCATTAATGTGATTTTCAGTTGATTTATTGTCCTCAAGCCATTTTTTTGTGCATTTCCTTTTTTCCACTTACCGAGTTTCCCTGAAAATAAGACCTAGCTGGACAGTCAACTCTAATGCATATTTTGGAGCAAAAATTAATGTAAGACCTGGTCTTATTTTACTATAATATAGTATAATATAATATAATACAATACTAGGTCTTATATTAATTTTTGCTCCAAAAGATGCATTAGAGCTGATTATTCAGCTAGGTCTTATTGTCGGGGAAACAGGGTACTTTATTTTGGCAAAATTTTTTCCCCCAACAACTCTAATAGCTTCTCCCCCGCCCCCATAAGTATCTCTGTTGATTTATGGAATGATAGCCTTTCAAAAGCTCTGAGGGTATTGATTACATTTACTTAATTTTGTTCTGCTTCCTTTGTTAACTATGTTTTTCAAGAATTAGCCTGTTTGCAAAATTTTTAAATATGTTGATCAGACTTCTCTTATGTTAACTTTCTTAAACTTTTTGGTAATTTAGTCTATCTATTACTATTTGTGGTTAAAATTTTAGATAAAATAGTACTGACAGCTGGAGTGCATTTTAAAAGTCTACATGTGGGTCATAGAAAACTAATTTTGTTGGTCATTGGTTAGAGGGGTAGGAGGTACTGTCAGGTTACAGGACAGACAAGAGATGTGTTTTCGGGGTTCTAGGCCTCTAGACCTCTTCTGTTGGCCATAGTTAGCAGGGAACATGATTTTATTCTAGAACCCACTTTTAGAGTGCCCAGGTCCAAGTTACGTTTGTAGCTTCAGCTGCACACACATAGTTTGGGGGAAACTTAAAAAGAATTATATGGGACTCTAGTAGGTAAAACGAACTAATATAAGAGTAAATCAATCAATACAAACACAGACAAAAGAATTATTGGGCATCTGCTGTGTTCCAGATAATATCTCCAACCAAGATAAAAAGCTAATTAAAAGGGAAAATGAGAATGGGTCTGAGGGAGCAGATAAATAGGTGGGTGAGGATCTGATCCGTAGTAGTAAATGGAAGAGTACCATACTGTTATCTCTGTTTTCTCTTTCCTACTGAGTTGGTGTTTATGTAATGGAATTGTACAGCATATGCCTGTTATGCTCACAGCAGATCTGTAGTTCTTGCAGAGTCTGTGCCAACATATACAGTATGGAGTAGTACGAGTGGTCCAACTGTGCTTCCCCGAGCAAACTCTAAGTCATATCCCCAAGGAGTGATGTGCATCAAACTCGTATGTAGGGTTTCTGAAACCTACTGGTACAGATGCAAGGTGCACATGTTACAGTTGCAGGTTCAGAAGAATCATGATGGAGCCCAGGTCTGTCTTTTTTTAAAAAAGACACGTGATTCTGATGGACCCCTTGAGATGAGAATCACTGGCCTAAGTATTATAGAAGAGAAGGGCCAGAGGAAAAGAAAAATAAGGAGAAGGTAAGAAAGAGAATAAGACAAAAAATGGAAGATAATAATAAATGGTTAGTTGATTGTGTAAATGCATTATGTAACAGTTAATGGTGTAAACCTCTTCCTGCATTTGCCGTTTCTTATTTGCTAATACTATTGCCATCAATAATCTCTCTGTAAGGTGGAATGACTAAAATTTACTCAGGATAAGAAAAAATGAAAACAGAAAATAATAGTTATGCTTAAATTTATGCATGCATTAAAACCAATGGGAAGTATTTCAAATGAGTGCTAAAGCCTGACAAACGTGGTGAAGAATTAGAAGTATGTTTCATTTATAAGTTACTGCCGAACTGTTTTTCCATGTGGCCGTACCATTTTGTATTCCCACTCGGAATATATGAGAATTCTAGTGTCTCCACATTATCACGTGCACTTGACAACCAATTTCACTTGGTTATGTCCTTTTTTTAAAAAAAATGTTTTAAAGTTTAAATTTTTAAAAATTCATAAATTTTAGTATTTATGTAGTGGAAAATACAAAAATATGAATAACTCATAGGAAGAATGAGAGAACTTCTTTCTAATTAGGAAAACACACTCTTTCATTTCTTCTTTAGTAGGATGACCTAGAAGGAATAACGAAGTTGGCGATGAGTCAAATAACTAATGTGAAGAGAATATATTATTTCTCGAATTCTTATAAATATGTACCATTTAATTTTTTAACTTTTGGATTTAAAATTTTCTTTTAAAAACATTGACAACAGAGAATAAATGTGAGACAGAAGATAATCTATGCATTGAACAAATGCTTCTTAAATGTCTACTATGAAAAAGGTTTTCTGTTAAGCATTGCAGCAGACAAAATAGAATGTAATTTGGAACAGGCAGGGTAAGACGACTGTGTCTGATTCAAAGTAGATTGTGAAACACACCTGAGAGACACATGCCACAAGAGCTCTGGAGTTGGGAAACAGAAGCAGTGACATCTGGTAGGGAGAAGAATTAGGGGAGTCTTCTAGAAAACAAAGAAAATCAGTTTGGCTCTGAAGAATGCATGAGAGTTTGTCTGTTCATTTTGTTTTGATTTTTAATTGTACAATTTATAAGTTATTGTACAAAGCTTTGAAAATCCAGATGCTTAGAAAAATTTTAAAACACACCTAAGGTATCACCACCCAAATAAAACCATAATTAACAATTGAGTGTATTTCACTTTCACCTTTCTGTATTACCTCAGATATTTGAGAAAATTAATATTTGTGCATATAATTTTATATGCTGCTTTAAAAAATTAATATTATATTAACTTAAATAACTTAGAGTTGTACCATATTTTAAAACATCTTTGTAATTATTGTAAAGTTAATGTTTTTTTTTGTTCCACCATTCTAAATAATCTAAATACTGTGCCAGCCCCCTTCTTTAGGACATTTAAGTAACAGGTTTTGCTAATATAAGTTACATATTGAACATCTTTTCATGTAAAACCATTTTCTACATTTCAGATATTTATAGGATAGATTATTAGGGGAGAGTCTACTAGGTCAAAGTTTGTGAAAGTTTTTAATTCTAGTGATATATTGATAGACTGGGGAGAGAAGATAGGGGTGGGAGTAGAGAGATGCAAAAAAGAGAGAACATGAAATTAAAATTGCAAGAGAAGTAGAAACCTAAGATATATATGAAGCATATCTGGTTTTCCACTTTGACTAACAGAAAGCGTATATACTTAACAGAAAATGCTAGAACTGTCTTGAGGCAAGCTAAGCTTTCCAAAACTGGAATGTCATTTTCTTTGGATGCTAGTGAGTAACACTAGAGAGTACTCTGGGTGCAAATAAATTCGGAAAATTAAAAACTGAACAGATTAATAAATTTTAAATAGGTTTTTGCTGGGATTTTCAGGATCTTTAATGTGTCAATGTGAATCATTGTTCTCTAAGAGGAGAATATAATAGGTAAGAATTCCTATAATTTTACCAAGGGACACATTTTTTTAAAAACTAGGGATATATTTCATGAAACACACTGTGGGAAATGGTAGGCTATAGCAGAAGGGATTTGATTGCTATGGAATTTGAACTCGGTTGGATGGGCAAGAAAATCACTGGCGAGAGCCTGTCTACTCATGTTTATAATAAATGGTGGAATTTTTATCTTTGGTTCATCTTCCTAAACTATTGGACTTGGTTCACACAAATATCTGTTGGTTGAAAACTTAATGCAATCAATATTTTTATCTGCTTTTCCAAGAAGTTTATGACATTGCGCTCATTATTCCATCTTTTGACTTTCCTGGTGCCTTTTGAAGAAATGCTCAAGTCCTCAAATGTTGCTATTAACAGCCACTATTGTCCCCATATATGTATATGTATTTGCATGACAGCTCCCAGCTTCTCCCTTCACGTTTCTAGTTACTTGAGAATGAAACAAACAAACAAAATTATATTTGCTCCCTAGAGATTTGTTTTTGTCATTTTGCATTTCTAAAACTTTCTTATTGGTCCAACTCGACAACATTCCCTTTGAGGTCTCCCCTCAAACTTCCTACTTTAGTGTTCCTACATACTTTATTATTCCTACTTTGTGAACTGATACATAGTTTATGCCCTCTATCAAATACTGCCCTTAAAGTCATATAACACATATCATAAACACTAAACAATTATCATTTATAAAACTACCATCAAAAAGTATAATCTATCCTTACTGTTTTTGATTAATCAGACATTTGTTATAAATAATTCTCTCACTCTTCCTCCCTCTCTCCCTCTCTCTCTTCCTCCTCCTTTCCCCCCTGCCCTCCCCCATCTCCTTTTTTCCCTCCCTTTCTATCTCTTCATTTTTACTATTTGGCAAACTTTGTAGAGCTGCATATGGAAAATTCTACCTATTGAAAATGTGGGTGAAATGTATTGCATGCCTGTGCCAACAGGGCTTATCATTTCTGTTATCTCTACAAATCTACCTTTATAAGCTCCTTTTCATTTTACAAAATTACTTATAATTTAATCTGCTTTCTTTCCTAATATACATAAATCATAAATTTCTTTCACATACTTGAAGAGCCACCTTTTTTTGTGATGCTTTCTGAAATAGTTTCCATAAATTAATTTCCTCATACACATAAAGCATAAAAAAACATAATCTAAATGAAGTGGAAGACAGGAGAAAACGAAAAGATACATATTAATTCAAAATCTAAAATACTAAAAATATCTACTGTTATTCTAAAGAAAATTAAAATATTAGCAGGTGGTATTCAAATATATATATGTTTTTTTTTGACTAAAATGACAAAAAATCAGTTTACATTTATCCTTCTAAAAAGAATGTAACAATAAAGTTTATCTCCCTAACAGATCAAATTAATTTAAAGTTCACCGATATAAAACTTCAATCCTTTTAGCTTATTACATTATGAGGAGCCAATGTCTGGAGGACTTTTGTAGCATAGGCCAGCTGTTTTCTTCCCATCATCTTTCCCTTATCAGGTCTTTTTTGGCTTGGGGAATGATCAAAATTGGTCCAAAGTAATCCCAATAAGCTCATTTTCTTTGGCTCATGATTGCTCTGGAAGTAGAACATGACCCAGTTTGACCAATAAAATATAAACAGAGACCGTTAGGTAGCATAACCATTCACCTTTTTTTCTTTTTTAAATTTATTCTGCTTGAAACACTGCTGTTTAGACATACAGCAGCTGCTACTTTGTGACATGAGGCAGCATAATAATATACATATTTTTCCCTTTGTGTCTTCTAGAATGGTTTCAGTGTGGAGGTGATACCTTACGGTCAAAAATTAATTAGCAAATTCATAGATGTACTCTAGTTATATACACCCTAAATCTAGTGTGCAACATATGGTAATGCCCATTTGTGTATGTTTTGAAGGATAAAACCAATTTTGAAGGGAATGGGAGGTTCTTGCTTCCTTTTTTTTTCAGACTGCACTAGGAGGAAGAGGATAACCAACAAAAATATTTTGATGCAAGGATGGGAAATTGCCTAAAATGCCTCTAAAATATTTTATTCAGTGTTCACTGCTGCTTTGCTTTTGTTACAATAATGCACTTCATTTCTAATAACTTTTACTATGATCTGTAGGGATCATAAAGTATAATTTTCAAAAAGTTTTTAATGCTTTTTAAAAAGTATAATTTCTAAGGAGATAAAATATCATCTTCATACAAATACAAGATAACTATTTTATCCAAATTATTAGATAGGGACAAGTAAAATGGAAATCTGTTTTCAAATACATTTGAGAAATAGGGCTTAAATAGTCCATTTGGAAAGACATTAAAAATGTTAGAATAAAATTGGTAGGTTAGAGACACACAAAGCTTATCATTGTTTCTCATGAGGCAATAAAACCATAATCTTTAGGGGTATCTTTTCTGTTGGATAGAAACCTACAAGTTAATATATAACTTCATAGTGTCTATAATTAACTGTAATTAAATAGAAATGCTTAAGTCAACCACATCTCCTAGAGATGTAAGTAATCCTTGAGTGAATTTTTTAAACTATGTCCTGATATAACATTAAAGAACATATCACCTGCCATTTTTTTGGTCCTGTTTTGAGTTTTACTTAAATTTTAAGAGTGTTAATCAGAGACACTGTACAGTTAATAACCTTTAAGAATTATAAGACACTGAAGAAAGGAATGAAGGAAGATATAAATAGATGGAAACACATATCATGTTCATGGATAGGAAGAATTAATATAGTTAAAATGTCCATACTGCCTAAGGCAATATATATATTCAATGCAATTCCTATCAAACTGCCAACGTCGTTTTTTCACAGAAATAGAACATATAATCCTAAAATTTATATGGGACCATAAAAGACCCCGAATAGCAAAGGCAATATTGAGAAATAAGAACAAAGTGGGAGGTATAACAATACCTGACTTCAAATTATACTACAAGGCTACAGTAATCAAAACAGCATGGTACTGGCATAAAAACAGACACATAGATCAATGGAACAGAATAGAGAGTCCAGAAATAAATTCACGCCTATATGGCCATTTAATCTACGACAATAGAAGCAAGAATGTACGATGGAGTAAAGACAGTCTATTCAATAAATGGTGCTGGGAAACCTGGACAGACACATGCAAAAAAATGAAGCTGGACCACCTCCTTACACCATATACAAAAATAAATTCAAAATGGCTTAAAGACTTAAATGTAAGATCTGAAACCATAAAATACCTAGAAGAAAATATAGGAAGAAACTTCTCAGACATTACCCGGAGTAAGATTTTTACTGATATATACCCTCGCTCGAGGGAAGTAAGAGAAAAAATAAACATGTGGGATTATATCAAACTAAAAAGTTTTTTTACAGCAAAGGAAACCATCAATAAAACAAGAAGGGATCCTACTGAATGGGAAAAGATATTTGCCAATGATATATCTGATAAGGGATTAATATCACAAATCTATGAAAAACTCACTCAACTCAACTCCAAAAAAACAAATGATCCAATTAAAAAATGGGCAGAGGACTTGAAGAGACATTTTTCTAAAAAGGACATACAGATGGCAAAACAGACATATGAAGAAATGCTCAACCTCACTAACCATCAGAGAAATGCAAATAAAAAACCACAATGAGATACCACCTCACCCCAGTCCAAAATGGCTATCATCAATAAATCAACAAACAACAAGTGCTGGCGCGGATGTGGAGAAAAGGGAACGCTTGTGCACTGTTGGTGGGATTGCAGACTGGTGCAGCCACTATGGAAAACAGTATGGAGGTATCTCAAAAATCTGAAAATGGAACTACCCTATGATCCAGTAATTCCACTCCTAGGTATCTATCCGGAGAAATCCAAAACTCCAATTCAAAAATCTTTATGCACTCCTATGTTTATTGCAGCACTATACACAATAGCTAAGACATGGAAACAACCAAAATGCCCATCGGTAGATGACTGGATTAAGAAACTGTGGTACATTTATACAATGGAGTATTACGCAGCCATAAAGAAGAAAGAAATCTTACCATTTGCAACAACATGGATGGACCTAGAGAACATTATGTTAAGTGAAATAAGTCAGACAGAGAAAGATAAGTACCATATGATCTCACTTATTTGCGGAATCTAAAGAAAAGAATAAGTGAATGAACTAATCAGAAACAGTTTTTGAGACAAAGAGGAAAAACTGAGGGTTGCTAGATGGGCGGGGGGGTGGGGGTAAGGGGGAAGGTGAGGGGATTAGAAAACAATCAGTAACCACAAGATGGCCACGGGATTTTGAAAATTAATCTGGGGAACGTAATTTAGTGGTTACCAGAGGGTAAGGGGGTTGGGGGGTGGGAGATGAGGGTAAGGGGGATCAAATATATGGTGATGGAAGGGGAACTGACTCTGGGTGGTGAACACACAGTGTAATTTATGGATGATGTGATACAGAATTGCACACCTGAAATCTATGTAATTTTACTAACAATTGTCACCCCAATAAATTTAAAAAATAAAATAAAAAAAAACCCTATGTAAAGAGATACTGAATTTTTAAATAGCTCTCTTTGAGATTTGACAGCTCTTGCTTTCTAAATCATTTTAGTACTATGAAGGTGTAGTCCAGTTACTACCTCCTACCTTGTGTTAACATTTCATCAGTGGGACTAAATTGCGATATTGGATGATCCATCCCTCTGAAATTTATAAAATGAAAAACTGGGCCAACATAAAAGTAAATACATGGGAATTTCAAGTTTCATATTATAATTGATTCTTCATTATTGTAATATAATTGATGCATATTCTTTATATTACTATATTGCTTTAAGAAAAATTTATTTGAAGATAATTGGTTTTAGTTTAGTGATAAAAAATACACTTTGAAATTCAAAACTGATTTAAAAAGTGGGATAAGAGCAACTATTGATTGTGGGAAGACAGGTATCATTTTGTTGATTAATGGATCTTGTTTTTTGACCATCTTGTTGTTTAGCCAATAATAGTGATAGATACATGACTAAATATTCAAATTCAATATTGTTATTCTACATGATTAATAATAACAATATACTTCAACATCATGATCTTCATCAGTGAATGCACAAGCTGAAACAGATGCTAGGAACACTCATATATGAGTTTCTTCATAAAAATGCAAATCTAATATGAAACAAAGCTAAGTTTGTACTCTTCAAAAACAAACTAAATAGTAGGAAATTAGGGAATAAAGTAATATCTATTGTAACCCAAATCACTACTGTCTAGATATTGTAGCCTTCTGGGGATACATTTTACATTAATAGCTAAATAAAATGGCTTATGCCTGATTTTCTCACCAGGATTCCCTAGATAATTGTCATCTGTGGTCACCTCTTTTTCCTAATCCTGTTCCTGACTCACCCTTTTCATCTCCCATAGCTACTGTCCTTTTATCCCTTTTTCTTTATTCTCCAACCTTAGTTGTGCAGCACTCTGAACTTTAAAAGACTTTCCCGGAATGTTTGGGAGTAGGTAAGAGAGCTGACAGCCTGAGATGAGCAAGAATACTACTTAAATTTGAATGCTTAACTCTACCATTCTTAGACTTCCATGGTGCTGCTTCATTACTGAAAAGTAATTTCTTACTAATTTTTCCAGTACGGTCCCTCCATTATCTCCAGGTATTTCATTATTGTTTTACTGTTATTTGAATGCCAAATACTTATTTCCTTCTTTATGATTTTGTTTGCCTTATTATACAGGGAAATTTAGCACATTATCTACATGTTTCTCATAAAGGCTCTGATTGTCCAGCAAACCTACCTTTTTCAATCAAACTAATCTTAGAGTATAGTTTTAAAGGAAAAGACAGAAATCTCTGATGAAAATACTTCCTCTCCCTTGGATACTAGAAGCTGGGCCATCTTTCTTTCTTTCTTTTTTTAAATAGTCACATTCTTTTTTATCCCTCTTTCAGTTATAAAATTATACCTTCACTAAAAACCTTTCTTAGCACTCTGGGTGACTCA
Organism: Rhinolophus ferrumequinum; assembly: GCF_004115265.2. Classification (NCBI taxonomy): domain Eukaryota; kingdom Metazoa; phylum Chordata; class Mammalia; order Chiroptera; family Rhinolophidae; genus Rhinolophus; species Rhinolophus ferrumequinum. The sequence goes on from NC_046301.1 coordinate 52,517,212, forward strand.
CTGGGGTGAGGGGTTTCCCCATGCTCTGTGGACATCTTCTCATTATATATGCAGAGAGAACAGTAACACTGACATGTGGGGACCACGTTTCAGGCTTCATTTTGGCTTCCTGGGGATAGACAAATTCTGGAGCTGATGAATCCGCTCTTCCCTTTGTCTTCTAACTACTTTGATAACCCTTATAAAGGGTCTGGGCAGAATCTGCTCCTGAGACATAAGAAGGTATCGTCACCTGGCATAGGGTCACCGAAGGTGTCATGTTGTTCCTGGGATGCGCTGCCCTTACTTTTTTAGGATTATTTAAAAATGACTTATTTTTTGGAAAATAAATCATTTTTTTTTTCTTTCTGGTAGGCTATCCTCGAGCCTTAATACCATTAGCTGGCACTTTTCCCAAAACTTATAGAGAGCTCTTAGCATTGATAAATGGATGAATAAATGATAGATGAATATACAGAATAAATTTTTTGTTTGTTCATTCAGCGAACTTTTGCATATAGGTGAAGTCTTACTTTATTCTAGGCTAAATCCTACATCAGTCTTAGCTAGTGGGATATTGGCAAGTGATACTTGCCCCAAAATTGTTTTGGGAAGTTATCTGGTCTTACTGAGTCAGAAAAAACAGACTAATCATTAGCGAGTTGTAATTTAGTAATAATATTTAGTGTTGAGGTAATGGAATTCTGTTCAATAGCAGAATAGAATCATTAGCAAACAGTTGAGGCAGTGACAAATTGTAATCTCTATAAATGAGAGTGAAAAGGTGCTTCCTATAAAAGTTTCTGTTTATTTCTAGTAGTTCTAATTCTGCATTTGTCCTCCAATTTATATTTATTTTCATGCTATTGGTTAAGGTAAATATATCCTGAATATTTCTATAAATAAATTTGGTAATTTGTAATTATGTTTTTAAACATTAGTCAAAATTAGTAATATTCTTAGATTCCAATAGTTACTAACATTTGTAATATTTGTAGAGAAAGGTGGGAATATTATTATCTTTTTAAAGTCAGGAATTTTCCCTGGAGTAGCAGAGACTCTTGGAAAGCCCTGCTTTCATAGGGTTTTCTCACAGAATGAGATACCTGCAGGTCATAGATAACCCTTTTACTTTTCAAACTTTACAGTATGAGCTCTATATTCTTTCATGAAGCTCAGGATAATTAAATTTTAAATATTTTTGTTCATCAGTAATTAACCTAATCCAAGAAAAATGACTTTATTAAACGAAAAATTGACTAAATTTGATCATCCCTTTGTTAGCAATTGGGTTCCAACTAATTAAATTTTCACATAATTATTTTTCAATCTGCTACCATTCCTTGTAAAGCACATTTTTTTCTTATTTTTCCTTAATAATATCACATACCCTTTCACCTTATATTGGGAAATTTAATGAAGTACTAATGAGACTTTGGATTCAAAAGAATGTTTAACAATCTTATTTTCGAAGGCATTTAGAATAAGGAACTCTAATTGCATATCATTTTTCCTTTGGCTACCTGACAGTTTCTACTGAAAGGCATATTTTTATTTCTAAACAAATGAATCAACTGCCAGTGTTAATACTTAGGATGTTTTCTTGGATAATGGTTAAGGATAAAAATCGGCTAAGACATAAAGGGAAATACTTTCATGTGTTCAAATGTTGGCATCATCATAAGCACATTTTTTTCCTCACAAATACTTGCAATGTAGTTTAGTTTTGTTCGGTCCTTGGGACACATTTCCTATGTTGCTGACCCCATGCAAAATTGAGTCCCAAATATCTTCATTAATTATATAGGTCTTATATGAGAGCCAACTTAAACACAGAAATAATATTTTTAATATATTTTTTTACTGTATATTCTTTGGTCACTTTAAATTATATTTTAACAATTTTATTGTATTATTAGTATTATTTTTATATATAGAGAATAGATAGTTCAGAATTTTCTCTAGCACGATTGGTTGAAATTGTTTTTCCTCTTGTAACTTTAGAAAAGTATACTTCAACTTTACAATTGGTGACTGGTAATGCTATACATTTCTTTTTTTTTTTTTTTTGTCAATTTCCTCAGGTTCTTTTTTTTTTTTTTAATTTATTTTTAATTTATTGGGGTGACAATTGTTAATAAAATTACATAGATTTCAGGTGTGCAATTCTGTATCACATCATCCATAAATCACACTGTGTGTTCACCACCCAGAGTCAGCTCCCCTTCCATCACCATACATTTGATCCCCCTCACCCTCATCCCCCCACCCCCCAACCCCTTTACCTTCTGGTAACCACCAAATTACGTTCCCCAGATTAATTTTCAAACCCGTGGCCATCCTGTGGTCACCGACTGCCCTCCAATCCCCTCACCCTCCCCCCCCACCCCCCACCCCTCCCGCCCATCTAGCAACCCTCAGTTTTTCCTCATTGTCTCCAAAACTGTTTCTGATTAGTTCATTCACTTATTCTTTTCTTTAGAATCCGCAAATAAGTGAGATCATATGGTACTTATCTTTCTCTGTCTGACTTATTTCACTTAACATAATGTTCTCTAGATCCATCCATGTTGTTGCAAATGGTAAGATTTCTTTCTTCTTTATGGCTGCATAATACTCCATTGTATAAATGTACCACAGTTTCTTAATCCAGTCATCTACCGATGGGCATTTTGGTTGTTTCCATGTCTTAGCTATTGTGTATAGTGCTGCAATAAACATAGGAGTGCATAAGCTATACATTTCTTTAGGACAGTTATCAGTCCTCTTGATTTTATCTTAGTGTTCTGGCTATTCTTGTTCAGCCTCATTTCTCCCTCCTCAGATCTCTCAAATTTTAGATTCTTTCTCCACACCACTTCATTTTTTTTCCCCCACGAAGTTCTTGGTCAGATCTAGTACACTCATATTATTTCAAGAGTCATATAGTAATGGGAAAATATGGTAAGGGATTAATACAAGATGACTTGGTGGAGATTGTGGTCAATCGTAGAATGTGTGTTCTACCTAAAAGGCAATAAAGTTTTAAAAATATAGTAAAACTTACTTCCCACCAAAGAAAATAAACCATTGGCCAGAAGTTGCCCAACAATCTACCTACGGGTGACCTGTCTTCTAAACCAACAAAGAATACGCAGATGAGCATTTGAAGCTCATTCTCCAATGACACAACCCTATGGCAGAACTATGAACTGGATCTAGACATGTCCTTTACAAAGTCTTTGATTTTAGCTTGACATTCCATTATCATATCACATAGGCCCTTAGAAAATAGAGATGTTTTCTGGAGGGTAATGGGGATTCAATGAAGTGAGATTGTATAAACCCAGGTTTCATGTTAATCACATGGGAAATTGTTAGGAATTTGTACAACAAATTATCATAAATGTAGTAGCTTAAACAACTTTCATTTATTATCTCATAGTTCTGAGGTCAGAAATCTGAGTGGCCAACACCCATACTGGTGCTGCAACTTCGATCCTAATAGTACCACTTCTGTCTGTATTTGAGGGCCTGTACTAAGTATCTTATTTGCCTTAGCTCATTTAAATCTCATAGCAACTCTGACGTTTTTGGTTTTATGCCCATTTTAGAGATGTGGGAACTGAATAGTGGTGGTCACTGGAATGGAGTCTATCAACGATTGAGTGTATCTCCCATTGTGGTTTCTTTGCCCACCTTACCTACAAGTGGAGAGTGAAGAAAGAGGTTTTTTTTTTTTTTTGGATGAAAAGTAGAGGATGTCACTGCGTCCCTGAGGTATTTCCTCTCCCCGACTGTAATGTATTAATGGCTTGCCTTTAATTTAGCTTAAAAATGTGCTGTTATTTCTTCTCCCAAAATACAGAAAAGCAACCGTTCATGAAAAATCTCTCAGTGTATCACTCATCATCCATGCAGGAAGACAAAAACCATAATAGATATCGCAAACAAACACAGAGAATTTGTTACGAAAGTTTCAGGAGGGTTGGAGGATGAAGGAAGTTGATGTATCCCTGATATTAATAACTATTGGAAGCTCTTTTACCCTGTTGGGATAAAAAAGGAGAGAGTGGGGAAACCAGAGTCCAAGAGCAGTTCTGCTGAGGGCACTCACTGCTGTCCTCACCCATTGATACTCTGCAGAAACTTCAAAGGCTCAGGCCACAGGCCTCACTCAAGTCTCAGGCCACAGGCTGCTGACAACACCACTGACAGACACACCACTGGAAGCAGAAAAAAGGGAAGTTTGTCCCTCCTGTTTCTACTTCTAGTGCTTTCCATTGGTAGAACCCCAAATAAGTAATCCAGCATGAGGGAAGTCTAGGAAATGTGTTGTAAACACACTGGAAATGGTTTTTCTAGTGCCTTGAGATATAAAGCAGAATAGAAAGGAGCTGGAATGTACTAGTTAAAAGCAAATAGTCAGATGACCATCACACTGAGAACAGATACTAAGGGAAATTGATATACAGACAGTTCCCAACTTACAGTAGTTCACCTTACAATTTTTAACTTTTTCGTGGTGTGAAAACTATACACAGCCAGTAGAGAATGTACTTCGAATTTGTATTTTTTTCCAGGATCACAGCACGTAGTACGATACTCTCTTGTGATACTGGGCAGTGGGATGATTTTTTTTCCAACTGTAGACTAACATGTGTGTTCTTAGCATGTTTAAGGTCGGCTATGCTAAGCTATCGTGTTCAATAAGTTAGGAGTATTAAATGCATTTTCAACTTACAATGGGTTTGTCTAGACATAACCCCATTGTAAGCTGTGGAATATCCATAGCTCCTGAAGTTCTTAGTTTTCTCTCTGTACACATTCAGCATTCTTCTCCATCTGCCATGGGCCCTCTGCCTCTGTTCTGTAGGTTTCAATGGAAGAAAATGTCCATTGTAGTTTTTTAACAAGCATTTAAACTTTTTTTCTGTTTTTGTTTTGTGTTTGCCAACTGTAGAATATCAAATCGTGTTCAAAGCATATCCTGGCAGCAAGAATAATATCTTCTGAATAAGAATGGTCTTGCACTTGTGAATTTATTTCAAAAGAGCTCTATTTAAGGTCTTTTGATCAATTGCAGTCTCACAAAAATACTCCATTGGATAGGAGAAATAAGATGTCGTTAATAAGTGACACAAACCTTCATTGTAATATTTTCAGGTTTTAATAATCACAGAAAATAATCCAGAAAGTCATGTTAGACATTTTAATGTATCAGTTGTTAGTGACGAAATGTTAGGCTCTCTCCTCAACTTTCCTAACTCTCCAGTGCTGGCTCTTATCTACAACCAACTCTTTCTCACAAGATACACACAGAGGAATGAACAATAGAGTATTAAATCTAACATGCAGATTTACTCTGGATTGTTTAAAGCCCTGCTATGTTTCAGTATTTCTGATAATGGACTGATTTTTAATATCCACATCACATCTTTCTCATTATACCGGGTATGCCCAAAAAATGTATATACATTTTAAGAGATGTTAACACTTTGGTCAACGTTGCTCAAGTGTAGGTCGCCGTAATCAGAAGTGTCTGGACGCTGATGGTAACCACTTTTAGCACCTCTTGTGATTGCAGAAGTCAAACGTGACTTGTATTCATCTTTTGTTATTGGTATATATTGAGTATTAAAAATTAATACATTTTTTTTCTTTCTTAAAATGTGTATACATTTTTTTGGCACCCTCCCTATATTTCACTGCTCCTTTTAGTTTTTGTGTTCCATTTCTAATTTAGTTTTAATTCACACACATTTTTTTTTTAAAGTAACAGAATGTCATGGAATTAGAATTAATGAATATCATTCTCAGGCTTAGCCATATATTTATTATGTGAATATTTTTGGTTAGAATATGTTTATTAGTGCTGACAATATACAGATGCTCCTTGCCTTATGATAGGGTTACATCCCAATACACCCATCGTAAGTTGAAAATATCATAATTCAAAAATGTATTTAATACGCGTAATCTATCAAGCATAGCCTCCCTTAAACACGCTCAGAACATTAGCCTCCAGTTGGGCAGAGTCATCTAAGATAATGACATACTGTAGAGTGTGGGTTGTTGACCCTCGTGAGCGCATGGCTGGCTGGAGTGGCAGCTCCCTTCCCCTGCCCAGTGTCGTGAGAGAGTATGGTGCCACATATTGCTAACCAGCGAAAATATCAAAATTTAAAATTTGAATCATGGTTTCTACTGAATGCATATTGCTTTCACACCATTGTAACATCAAAAAAAATCATAAGTTGAACAATTGTAAGTCGGGGACTGTATGTAAAGTTTACAATTTCTTATTAGGATGAAGACTATGTACGTTTTACTGGAGGGTTCAAACTCAAAAATCCCAAATTATGGTTTTTTTTGGGGGGTCTAGGGTTTTTACGGAAATTTCCATTTCCTGTTGTACAAAAATTATTCTTGCAAATTAGTTGAAATAGATTGCATTGTTTTGGATTATAAAATTGAGATATAATTATCATATAACATAGTGGTTTAAAGTACGCAACATAATGATTCAATATTTGGTTATATCGCAAAATGATCACTCCAGTAAGTCTAGTTAACATCCTTTGCCCACAGTTACAATTTTTTTGTGTGTGATGAGAACGTTTAAGATCTACTGTCTTAGTAACTTTTAAGTATACAGTACTATATTATTAAATATAGTCACCATGCTGTATGTCACATCCCCATGACATTTATTTTATAACTGCAAATTTGTACCTTGTGATACCCTACACTCATTTCACTTCCTACCCTCCTCCCTCCCCTTTTACCTCCCCTTCCCCCTTTTTCTGGCAACCGTCAATATGTTCTGTGTCTGTGAGCTTAGTTTTTTTTTTTTTAGACTTCACTTAGCATAATGCCTTCAAAATTCACCCCTGTTTTCACAAGTGGAAAGATTTCATTCTTTTTTTATGGCTGAATAGCATTCCATTGTATATGTACACCACATTTTCTTTATCCATCCATCCATGGGTGGACACTTAGGTTGTTTCCATATCTTGGCTTCTGTAAATAACGCTGCAGTGAACATGGGGGTGCAGATATATTTTCAAATTAGTGTTTTAATTTTCTTTGGATAAATACCCAGACATGGAATTGCTGGGCCATACGGTAGTTTTTATTTTTAACTTTTTGAGCAACTTCCATGTTGTTTTCCATAGTGGCTCCATCAATTTACATTCCCACCAGCAATGTATGTGGGTTCCTTTTTCGTCACAGCCTCTCCAGCACTTGTTATTTCTTGTCTTTTTTGATAATAGCCATTCTAATAGGTGTGAGGTGATACCTCATTGTCGTTTTGATTTGCATTTCCCTGTGACTAGGCTTGAGCACCTTTTCATGTACCTAACTCAAACTTGATGTGCCCCAAATTGAATTCTTGGTCTTTCTTCAATATCTATCTTCTAATTTTCTCCATTTTAGTTTGTGGAATCTGCATTCACCCAATTGCTTGTGCTAGAAACTGAGGAGTTAGCCTTGCTATCTCTCTCTCCCTCATCTTCCCTACGTAACCTGACACAAAACTCTGTCAATTCTACTTCTAAAATGTTCTGTAGCTTTAAGCCATCCACTGCTCTTCATCTTCAGAGATGCTGATAAATGATCTAACTCCTCTCACACTTAGGCAAATGTAATCGTTTTCTTATCAGTCAGTCTGTTTCTACTGTGCTTCTTTCTAATCAATATTTCATACTGCAATCAGAGTGATATATCAGCTTTTCTTTACATATTCTTTGATTTATAACTGAAAACTGAAATAGTGTAGGAAAACTTTCTTTGGAATACTCACAGAAGACTAATTTTCAAGAAAAAAAAGTATAAAATATTTAAGTATATGTAATTTGTCTAATCATGATGTTTATTAATTCTAAATAACACATGCTGTTCATTAAATCTAAATTTTCTTCCAGAGGCTACTCAGTTAGATTAATTAAGATATATCAATAAAATATTTCAATTGCAGATACATGTTAAATGAAGAGGATTGATTTTAGGAGACGAAGGAGTGATGCATCAAAGAAAAAGGCAATTTGTGATGCTATATTTATACAATGGGGACCATCGAAAGCATTGATACGAATAAAATATTCCCCAAAAAGACACAGTAATCTTTGCTTCCTCGCTGGTATTTGCCTACATAACATTAGTCTGGGGATAAGTGCCGTTCTTCACAACAGGACAGATGATCAAGCAAGAGAGAAAAGACAAGAACCTTTACAGGTGGTATCAGATAAGAACAGTGTTACAGAATCGAACAAAGCAATTCTTGTTTTTTTGTTTTCTTTCTTTCTTTCTTTTTTTTTTTTTTTAACCATTCCTTGTTCTCTATAAATCTGGATCAATTTGCCTTTCTATTGGTTACTTTGCACTGCAGAATTTCCAGGAATATGTGTCCTAAGGCAGCCTTGAGGTGTCAGAGACCGTCTGGCTTCCAGTTCACCCCATCTCCTCTTTCTCCTGCATACACAGCTAGATTGTCTTCCCCAGACTGCCATGTAGTTAGATATGATTGAGTTCTAGCCAGTGAGCTGTAAACTGTGAACCGTGAGAAGATTCCAGCCCTGGGCCATATAAATCTCCTTTGTGTGATGCTCCATGCTCCTTGTGACGTTTGATATATGCATATATGTGAGCCTGGAGATCTTGGATACCACATTTTCAAGATGGCAGAGCTATAAGTCGGAAAGAAATATTCCTGAATTATCATCTGCTCAGGAAGAGCATTTTGTCCTTGACTCGAGCAGAGAAACTAATATGTTAAGCCACTGAGATTTTTGGTGCTTTATCTATCAAAAGAGCATTACCTTAACTAATGTTAATACCATAAAATAGTAACCAGTATCTCTTGCTTTTTCAATTAGAGTACAGGGAATGTTTTAAACGCTCAGTTTTCATTATCCCAAGCTCGAACTCATTTCCTTCTCCTGAAATAGCACTTTTTTTTTTTTCATCTGATACCACAGTGGTATTTTATCTTTTCTCTCTTGCTTGATCATTTGTCCACTTGTGAAGAATAGTGGTTACCTCCAGATGGAATTTATGTAGGTAAATACAAGTTAAGAGGCAAAGATTACTGTGTCTTCTTGGGAAATATCTTTACATGTCATCTGGGAAGGCTCAGATTTAACTTAAGTTAAACTGCTGCAGTTGGTCCATGAATGTTCAGCTTTAGGTTAAATTCCTTTCTAGGTCCTTAGGACTGGGCATTAAGTAAAGCTCCTGTTTCCTAATTTACACTGGGGGCAAGAGGAAGGAAAAAGAATCTAGCTCAGGGTGTCAGAAGCCATCTTTTGTAGATGTAAATTAAATCTTGTCACTTTCCTCCATAAAACCCTTTAAATACCTTCCCATTGCGCTTGAGTCAACTTCCACAGTCCCAATGTGACCTACCAGAACCTGGCCCCTGCCTGCCTGTCTAAGCTTTCTCAGGATTTCTTTATTTTGTTCCTCCTACACTGATTATTTCATTCTTTGAAGACACAAATCCCTCTGACATCAGGAATTCCAACATGCAGTCCCAACTGCCTAAAATGCTCCTCCCTGAAAACTTTGCCTGGAAGCTCCTATCTTCAAGGTTCTGCTTACATATCATTTAGTTAGTGAGGTCTTGTCTGTTTCCATCCAAGTCAAAATTGTTTTCTCTTTTTTGCTTTCTTAATAAAGTATGTTTTTCCTTTATTGAAGCTACCACAATTTGTATTTGAAAATTAACTTTTGTGGTGATTTGTTGAATACTGACTATTATATTCCCATCAGATTCGTTCTGATTGCCTGTAACATAGTAGTAGGAAGTATTTATGAAAATGAATAAATGAATGAAATTAAAACAGAAAATTCGAAAGTCTGTTAAATGTATTGGCCCACAATTGACTAAACATTTCCAAATTGGCAGTGCTGTAACAAGAGAGATCACGTTATAGAGATGTATTAGGAAATAATGTTTAATGCATTCTAAAATACAAAAATATGATGATTTGTTTTGGCACATGTGTTACTGTTATTCAATTTCATTAACAATGGCTACCATGTCCACTGTCTCTTCCTCCCCACAAAAAAAATCAAGAATTTTCTGTTGTTAATTTATATAATAAATGCTTAGAAAGTGCCTGCATATAGTAAGTTCTTTGTAAAGGTCAGCTATTATTATATTATTATATCATTACTAAAATTTCTATTTGGTATATATCCTTCATTTTAATAATAAATGATTATAATTTTAATTTGTTAAAATCATAGTTGTTAATCATTTTAAATTTGGTTTTTATCTACTGTGTTTTAGAGAATATTTTTTACTTTGTTATTGATTCAGACTCTTAGTCTAATATATAATTATTACATATATTGACTATATCCCAATTAAATATATGAATATCCTGATTACTTATATAAAATAAGTTTAGCCTAAGTAATGAGGCTTTGATTCAAGGATAGTTTTATGATCTTTGAAAGCTAAATATTCTTCCTTCTTTCATTGACAAAGATGAGTGGAGAGTCTGTTATTACTCTTATATGTTAAAGGGCCGATTTTTTTCCCTTTCATCTTTCTAATTCTTAATTTGATGTCTGACATAGAAAAGCACCATTTTAAAAATTTTAAAAATGGAAGCTTTTTTAGTTTTGGTCTTTAACGAATAAGTTTTCTAGGGTAACTTTGGCTCCATCTAGCAGAAAGAGAACAAATGGTATAGAGCTTTACCTTGATCCATGTATTGTGAAATAAACATTTATTATTTTTCATTTTCACTTCTTGCCAAAGGTAGGCGGTGTTGTTACTTTAGTCTTGAGAAGCAGAAATGTTAGTGGTTTTAAGTCGTGAATTTAATTTTTATGTTTACGTTATTAAAGCTGAGCCTATTATTAATGGTCATTGTTGATGAAATGTGAACTTAGCTGTATCCACTCAGAAGGTATTACTATGAAATATATCATTCTGAGAAATGCTATCAAATTGTTTAGCGTGTTGGATTTTTAGTTTCCATTGGCTACCTTACAATTTATTTTCACTATCTTTTTATATTTACAGAGATATCTTATAGTACTTTAGGTTAAATGAATTGCAAGAATTAGAGAGATTTTTTTTTTTTAACGTACAGAATTCTCGCTCACCATATTAGTTGGGGAGTAAGAGCATAGAGACAGAAACATTTCAGATTCCTAGCAAATATTTAACAGAAATCAATCAAACAAGCAAGCAAACAAACAAACAAACAAACGTCATCACTTCATAGCATCACCAAATCTCCAACTGGCAGATGGGATGGGACCCATGTGATTTTGCATGTAGAATACTTTGGGTTATTTAAAATTAAGTGAGAGAGTTAAAATCTTTCTCCTTATTAGATAATCTTTAATCCAAGGAGATGGACAATGCCTGCTTGTTTCAAGTCAGTTCATTATCCAACAGAATGAGATAGAAGAACCATTTAGAACAGGAACTTTAGAACCATTGGTGAGACCAAGGTTCAAGCCTGGCTCTCCTGTGTGACTATACAACTTATCCTTCACAAATCTTATTTCTGTTTTTCAAATGCAGATGACACTAGTGCCCATATCACTGGGTTGTTACAAATATTGAATAGAACAATGAAGTAAAGTTCTTTGCACAGTTTGGGGACATATTCACTTCTCAATAAATATAAGCCCTCATCATTACTGTAAGTGTAAAATGTAGCCAGCTTTTATACACAGATTGTTTTTCTTTCTGTCAGTGACCAACAATGAAATTAATGCTTAAGTATCAATGTTTTTATACAAGATTAAATATAAGGTTTTTATTCAGGATGAGATGAGAATACAGGATTTTAAGTCATTAAATCAAAGGAAAGAATACAGTAAAACACTAGATAAAATTACAACCTGTCTTCAAAGAAAATGTTCACTGCATTGGGATAACTTTAGTATGAAAATAATTGAATACTATTTTATTCAATTTCATTTATACTAAAAAAAATTATGTTTCTTGATTGTACAGAGACATCTAAATACTGAAATGGTAAGAGAGAATTTCATGCCGTAATGTAAAATTAAATATTTAATGCTGCCATTAAAGTTTACAAGTCCTTGAGGAAATTACCTTCTGATGAAGCTGAATGAAGCTGGAAGTGTCGCTGCAGACTAGCCTTGTCACTCTGTTCTGAATGTCGTTTGATACCTTCAGCATTACCTTTGACATTTTTTTCACAGCCTCAACTCTTACTGGCTTTCTGACGCCTGTCAAAGGATGCGTTTTCAGGATTCCAGGGTTTTTAAATCAGACAAGCTTCTTGCATATTTTATTAAGCACAAAGTTTTTAACACAGAATGGTTAGATATAACTGGGTCATTGCCACTGAACGGTGAATGACACATTTAATGTCATTTTTTTACTGGCGAAATCTGCTCTGTACTTAACAGTGAAACGTGACTCACACAAAGTGAAAGACTTGTTATTTTCCCTTTGCCGGGCTGTCTTAAAGAGCAAAAAGTAAAATTGTGATTTTTAAAAATGGGTTCCTTTATAGATAGGTACATGCTAAAGTTGGGAGGAAAACGTTACTCATCCCGAACAATTTCTGTGTGTGAAAAACTGGTGTTTGGATTTGACTACTGTTATATGTTGATTTAAGTTTTTTCTTTTTTGACTCTGTTCAAAATGGTAAATAATTAAGGTGTGTCATCTTTTGCTTTGAGGGAGTGATATGAAATCTGGGAATTTTTTGACTTTTAATGAGCCTTCATGGAACAATCTTTTATTTAACACTCATCAATTGTGTCTGGGCACATAAAAAAATAATAGAACCTATTCTTTACATTAGTGGGAAAAAAATCACATCAAAACAATTACAATAGAGGGAATAGGTGCCAGTAGAATTATGTTCAAAGCATTATAGGGCAGAAATGATTTTGGAATTATAACAGTCAAATCTGTAAATTCATAACTATTTTATTTCTTATAATAGAAATTAACCTATCTGTGGATCTGTATTTTAAATATGGTAGTTGAATAACACAGGTTTTTACATGTATAATGTGACTCAGTACTTCCTATTTATAGTTCAGTCTCAACTTCTCAACTTTCTTGTCTCTTCTACTTTCTCCCCAGTGTTCCCCACCAATGTTTTTTGTTGTTGTTGTTTTCCCCCTGGAACTCCAGATAGAAAACCAGGCAAAACTTGATACTTGCCAAAATTTTATGTATCAATTTGGGTAGGCCACAGTGTTCAGATAGTTGGTCAAAGATTATTCTAGATGTTTCTGTGAAGGTTTTTTTTTTTTTTTTTTTTGACTGAGGTTAACATTTAAGTCAGTAGAATTTGAGTAAAGTAGATCACTCTCCATAATGTGGCTGAGCCCCATCCAATCAGTCAAAGGCCTTAGTAGAACAAGGACTGACCTACCCTATAGACAAAGGAGTTTTGCCAGCAGACTGTCTTTGGATTCAAATTGCCACTCTTCCCTGAATCTCAGATTTTAGACTTGGCAAGCCTCCACAATAACATGAGCCAATTCCTTAAATTTCTCTGTATATATGCACATCCTCTTTATTCTGCTTATCTGGAGAACCCTGACAAACATATCTCCTCCAACCAGTTTAAATTTCTGTTGGATTTGATATCAACTCACCCTAACCCCTTGACTCCAAGGAGTGAGTGCACAGAACAGGATCCCACAGACAATTCTGTAGCTGTCATCTTTCTTTGTCTTTTCCAGATCCTTCTACAATCCAGAAAGCCCTTCCTTCTGTCCTCCCTCCCTTCCTGCTTTCCCTCCCTCTCTCCCTTCCTCCATCCCTCCTTCCTTTCTACCCTCCATTACTCCCTTTCTCTCTCCTCTTTCCTCTCTCTCTCTCTCTCTCTCTCTCTCTCTCTCTCTCTCTCTCTGTCTCTCTCTTTTCCTGAGTGTCCAGAAATAGCTTCATTTTATTATATTCTTCCTTCTCTGGTTAATTATAAGAATTTTGCTTGAGGCTGCAAGTCTTTAATGTGTAATTTTTAAAGCAGATCTCTTGTAATTCTAAAATTCCATGAAACCTCAGTTAGTGCCTGATTCTAGGCATTGAAATATAGGACTTTCATGACTATTGTCCAGATCAAGATGGGGAAAACAAGAAAGAAAAAGCAAACAAAAACAAAATTCAATCCACCTCTCTCTCTTTTTTTTCTCTCTTTTTATAATTTAGATTTAATGGTGGATGAGGATATGTCAAAAGGAACTAAGGGGACGGAAATTACTTTGAGTACTTCAAAATACTGTCCCACCACAGTTACTATAGGTTGGCAAAGGAAATTCAAAGGAAGAATATGTGACTTAGTTTCAGGCATTGTAAAGAAGATTTTTATGTACTGCAAATGACTGAGCGAACATTTGGAAGTATTTGGGAACTGTTAGGAAACCTAGCCCATAACCCTTTCTTGACTCTGTAACCATATTTCACCTTGCTTTTATCGCTTATCGTCTGTGATTCAGCCATATGGAGACTTTTTAGTTCATGAAATCTACCATATTCCCTCTCACTTTTGCATTTCGGTATATATTATGTCATATGCCTGGAACTCTCCTTTAGCTTAGATAATTCCTGTGTATCTTTCACATCATCTGAATGTAATGCCGGTTCCTTGGGCAGGCTTTCCTGATCCCCTAATCAAGTTAACTCCCCAAGCTATAGGCTCCCATTCTGAAATTTATCCTTACATAACCCTCCTAACACATGAAACATTTTGTTGCATGTTTCTCTTTCCTACAAGTTGCAAACTCCAGTACAACTGATATATTTTTGTTTTGTTTACCACTGTGTACCTAGACCCTGATACAGTCTCTCTGACTATGAATGCTCAAAAAATATTTACTTGTTGAATACATATTTGTTTAACTGAGTAGAAACATAAAGCGCCTAGTTCAGTGGATGAAATAATCCTTAGGTACGTTTTCCCTTCTCTTCCTAATATTTTGAAAATACATTATGTTTTGCATTTAGAGAAAACAAGAATTAAGGCCTTCTACATTATACTAAGAAATTTGGACATTAAATTCAAGCAAGCCTTTCCACAAACAAAATTCTGAATTTTTCTCCCCAAATGTGTTCCTTTCCTATTCTTCCCCTTTGAAATGATACCACTATCCTTCCAGTTGCTCAAACCAAGAATCAAGATGTTATTCTTACTCGTCTCTTTCCTTTGCCTCTCATATGTAATGCATTACAAGTCCTCTTGACTCTGCCTCCTAGTTCACCATTATTTCCCTTTTCCAAACCACTAACATGTCTTGATTGCAACGACAACGATAGCCTCCCAACTCTTGTCCTACTCAAAATTCATTTCCTCAGTTTAGTCTTTAAAATATAAATCAGATTTTGTGCTGAGAAGACTTCAATATCGTCTCATCATGCTTGCATATAAAATACAAATGCTTTTTCTTGATTTGGAAGGGCAAGCAACCTTATCTCCTCCTACCACTCTTTCCTCTGGCTCATTGTTTTTAGCCCAGCTGTGCTGGCTTTCTGTTCCCAGACAATGCATTTTCTTATTTTATTTTATTTTAGTTTTTTAATTTTTATTGTTTCAGGTGTACAAAACAATGTAATAGATATTTATCATTTATATCCCTCACACAGTGATAACTCCCCTCCCCCCATCGACTACCCCTCTGACATCGCACACAGCCATTACATTTCCATTGTCTCTATTCCTAATGCTCTACTCTGCTTCTTGTAAATATATATATATATATATATAATTGTAGTTGACATAAATTATTGTTCAGCTTCAGCTTGAGGTGTATAGTGCAGTGATCAGGCATCTACATCATCATCATGTAGACAATGCATTTTCCACTGGTGGCTTCCTCTGCTTGGAATACTCACTGGGTCTTAGCTCAGTTGTCACCTTCACCAGAAGATCTTGCAACCATTCATCTATATGAATCTCTAGTTGCTCTCTAAGGTGTTTTCTTTTCTTCCTAACACTTAGTACTATCTGAAATGATCTATTCTAGTTGCTTATTTATTTATTTTTTATTTACTCTGACTGGGATAGATAAGATCCATGAAAGCAGAGATCCTTCTGGCTTATTTATTTCTGTAAACTCAGTGCTTGGGTTGTAGAAGACGTCCAATTTTTGCAGGATGAATTATTGAAGAAATCACATACCCTTCTTGTAGAAAGGTAATTGTAAGGGCAATTTAGTTTACAGACATTTGTTAAATATCTGTATGTCTGACAAGAAGCCTTGAGGACTTGGTAGAAAAAGGAAATAAAAGCAAAGAAATATTTTATAGAACTGTACCTTGGAAGATAAATAGAATTGAAGTCGTTAGGGAAGAAGTACATGTCCAGGAAACAGGTACATGATATAGTTAGAAAATGGTAAGTCATCATCTGACTATAACTAAGAGCACAGCGCATTAAAGGGTGGAGAGGTGAACTGCACTTTATTTTTTAAGTTATTTTAATCATATTAGGACTAATGCCGTCTTTGATACTTCTTTTGGAAAACATCTCAAAATGACTATTTAATGTTCACAATGATATCTTACATATATTTAAATAATATGACAGGCACTAGGAATCTGAAATGAATAAGGTGAACAAATCGTCGTAGAGGAAAAGTCAGATACACAACAATAATACCATGTGGTAAATGCAGTCATGCAAACATGCATACCATGTCTGTATGCACAGAGAAGAGGCACCCCTTTAATCCAGAATCATGCAAGGAGGCTTCCTTTACAAAGTGTTACCTTCAGTTATTCTTAAAGGAAAAGGTAGCCAAAAGCAACTGGGGATTGCACAGAGGTCCCTGGCAGAAAAACACAAGAGCAGAGGCACAGAGGTGCAAAAGTATGGTGCTTTTGAGGACACTTCCAGCACTTCATATCTGCGGGAGCATATAGCTTGGGGTGCTGTGTAATAACACGTACACCAGCCCCCCGACTCAAAGGACCACATACGAGTATGGTATGATAAGAAGCCTGGGAAGACATGGAAAGCCACTAGAAGTTAACTAGGGGAATAGCTTGGTTATATCTATACTTAAGTATCATTTTTATGTCAGTGTGGTAGATGAATTTCTGGGAAGCAAAGCAGGAGGTTAAAGTTCAGTGTCAGAAATTTATTGGATAGCCGTATACAAGAAAACGTTGAAGGTCTGAAACCCCGTAGGCTAGTGGGGATATACAGAATGGAAATATTTGGGAAGTAAACTAGGGAAATTTTGCAGATGTTTATTTCTGAGACAGTTTACTTAAGCTCATTAAATTCTCGCAGTGTTGTCTTGCTATGTGGGGTTATGGGATTGGGAACATATGAGCAATCTAAGCACAAATAAATCAGAATAAGATTGTTAAAATCCATAAAAATTTTACTGCTGGGATCTGGGATAATTTCTAGTCACTGCTTCTCATTTTATTTTAATCTATTGCTCATATTCTTATAGTAAGGGTTTTAGGAAATGTGTTTCTGTTTTCCTAGAATTATAGCCATTTAGTTCTGTGCCTCTCCCTGTTGGTTATGGTACACATCATGAGATGGAACAAAATTTATCCTTCTATTCTCAATTTATTGATTGGAAAATGAGACCCTCCTCCCAAAAATGTTATTTACCTAAGGCTTTGGAGGTATTTGCTGGTGGAATTATGGCTCAGACACAAATTTTTTAATGCCTGTTTTTCTAATTATTCTCAATAGACCACTGTATTAAGTTATATTATTTTCCCCTAAATCTCATAGACCTGTAAAACGATTATTTTAGGGAAATATTCTTTTTTAATACAGCATGTTTAGTAAATATAAGACACATGCCTAGTACCTGCTGAAAAAAGATCTTATAATCCTTGTATAAGAACTAATTAAAACCAGTAATATTATTTTCTAGAAACAACAAAGTCTCAAAATGGAGGAAATTATTTTTCTTTAAATGGATATATGTGGCTTTTTAATTTTATTCCTGTATTATTTGATATATGTAAAATTGGTTAAATATTTTGGTTTTAGTTATAATTTGACAGAACAAATACAACCGAGGTCACATTTTGAGTGAGAAATGGAAAATTCATGATATTTTATAACACTTGAATTACCAGTTACAAGTTAAACTTTTTATTTGTGGGCTTTTGAAAGCTTTTTAACCTAAAGATAAGCTGCAGTATAAGATATTTTGGAAAACATTAAAGGATAGATTTAGCTTTTTAGAAACTGATTTTGACATTTTAGTTATTTTTTCATTTGAAAGGAAATCTCACCAAAAGTATTTCTTTTTCTGCTCACTGTATTATTTATTATCTGCTATGCATATTCTTAGGTTACTTTTAACCTAGTGTATAGATTCAAAGTTGGAATCATCCTGTTCCAGGTCTCTAAAACTGAAAAACCAAATGGGTACCTGTGAAGACTGATTCACTGACAAAGGGTAGAGGAGTTTCTGTGCATTCACAAGTCATCATCAACATGGGAATCAGATAAGATTTCTTTTCATTTTAAGTCACACGTAGCGTCTTACAAGGAACATCTGTATGTTGGAGTAGTTTTTCTGCTTAACCCATGTTACCTGTCGATTCTTTCATACATAAGATTGGTGAACATTAACTGGAATGGCAGCCTTCAAAAACATTTCACTATCAATTATCCTTTTTTTCTCTCTCATACTCTCTCTCTTTTTTTTCCTTTTTAAAATTATAGCCCTCTAAGGCAGAAGAAAAGCCATTACAACCCAGTTAGTAATTCTTGGCTCCTGTTTTCAAGTGAAATAAGTTCTGTGATTTAAAAAAAAAAAAAAGGAAAGAAACAATTTACAATGATAACGTTGCTAAAAAGATAAAATAGATTACAGTGCATTTATTGCTAAAGCAAATTTTATGTAATTTTTTGGGAAAAGAATATTGTGCTTTATGCCTGATTTTATATTTTAAGGTAATGGTTTATAAGACTAAAGAAACTCACTTATTATTTTAATAGCATGTTGCAAGTTATTTAAATGATGCAGAATCATTGTATAGAACCGATGAGGCAAGCTTAGGGACATTATACATATACAGTATCATCTGCTTTCTGAATATTTGTGTTAGGCCACCTTGCGTTTACAGAAGACCTACAATAGTACATATCTGTTTTTGCTAACCAAAGAAAATCCAAAGAAAAAAACTTTTTTTAATGTAAAAAGCATTACAGTACTTATGTAGGTCTTTTTGTAAAAGGGACAGTCCTCTTTAGATATCTTTTTGGTTAGCTAACACAGGTACTAATGTCATTGGTAAAAGCGAAGTGGCTTAATGTGAACTTTCAGAACGTAGGGGATACTCTTTGCTTATGCCATTCCAGCTTAGGAAAGGTTTCATAGGTATGCTCAACTTTCAGATAATGGGGAAAACCTGTATCTATTTTCGCAAAAACAGTGTGGCAAAGAGATAGCCTCAGAGAGTAAATAATATGTAATGGTAATCAATAGTAATAAATAGCGGTAATTAAGCACTATGATCTAACTCAGGGCATCATCAATGATACCTTTATCAATCAAGGCATTTGTCAATGTATTAATTGCTGGAAAATTGTAACGTTATCATTATATTCAAGTTGAATTTTCAGCATTGACTGATGCTCTATTGTTACTATAATGGAGACCTCAATAAATTCTTGTCATAGGCCAATCTTAATTATTAACACCAGATTTCAGGAGTCCCTAAAACTCACTTAAGTTACACCATGTGTGAAAATAAAAGTCTATAGAATTTCAGTAAAAACTCATAATAAGATTTATAATGTTTGATTAATTCAAAACCCAGTAAGAGCAAACTATAAGGTGACCAGCAAGCTAAGAACCATATTTGAAGTATCACTGGTCTATATTCATAGAACTTTACTGCTGGTCTAGCTACTCTGTCAGGTTCATTTTAGTTTTGAAATTCTCTCATTTTTTAAATGATGAAAACAAGCCTACGAGGGTTTGAATTCTAGATCCAGGGTACCGGCCCAATAATTGAAGAGCCAGGATGAGGGCACAGATCATGATCCAGGAGTTGCATAACAGGAGAGTAATTCTCTGTTTCTATTTGTTATGGATGTTATTGGAATAAAAACATTTTGGAACTCTTGAGGTAGTACTTCACTTAGTTTCACTATACTTTATCTTATACGTCCGGTTAAAATATTTCTAATATCCTAAATATATCACATTTTTCATAAAAACATTAATATAGAAAGTGTGTTTCTCTTTTTAAATCATTTATTTTCTTTATAGTAGCGTAAGAGTCCTGAGATTTTACATTTGAAATTATATTTGGAAAAATTTTTCTCTTTTATTTATTCAATAAACATGAGTGCTCATTACATGAAAGACATCTATATAATGGGGAGGGGGTTTATGAAGGTTAGTAAAAAATGAATCATGTCCTTAAAGAACTTAGAGTAATGGAGCGACTATAAGGAAAACGTATTTTCTTTTTATAAGTCAGCAAAGTTTGGTATGTTAAAGTTTAGTATCACAGAATTCATTTTAGAATTTCTGAAATATTGAATTTTATTATTTGGTATAAAATGGTTAAAACTGTGCTTTTCTCCCTTCTTATGGAAACTCATTAAATGCTCATAGAACATGGCCTTAACATTTTGATATTAGTCAATACTATTCTGCTAGATTTTACTGTAGAATGACAGCATATAATTAAGAGATGTAGACTGTGAGTGTGAAAAGTTAATTAACTGCAAGATTTTGACAGACACCAGGTAATTAAAAATTAAAATGAAATTAGCTTTAAAAATTTTTAATTATGTTGTATTTCATAATATGTTGCTAAGAAAAGTGAAAGGGGATGTTTTCCATTAGCTTGTTCGTCCATCATGGTAGTTCTCACATTATGCTCCCAGTGAAGTCATAATGCACTTCCCCACCTGCAGTGCCCTTAATCTGTTTCCGAAAGTAATTTTAGAAATTAGAATACTGCTGTGGCATTAAAGTTTAATACTTTGTCAGCACCATAGGCAGAAACTGCTAAAAGGAAAAAAGTACCCTACAAAATTAAAACTAAAATTATTTTTCTTTCCCTTTTTTTCACAAAGAAATGGAACTTGTGTGTACTGTAGTCATGAGGACAAAAAAAATTAATTTATGAGTCACTATAATGCCCTGGGAGCGTTAGCCAAACTACTATATTATGTCTCTGCCTTAGTTTCCTGCTATTTTTATTCTGTTGATGAGTCTGATTGACTTCATCTATTTTTGAAAGAAATAGCTGGTTCATCCTTACGAATCATGGACCATGGTTATCTGGATTTTTAAATGGGTTTTGGGATAGTGCATACTAAAATCTTTAGCCCGCTAAAAGCACTCATTTAGAACTTCTAACCACAGTAATCAAATTTCTTGGGGTGTGGGAACAAGATCCAGTTGCTTCTTAAAGGCAGCTTTTATTATAAGGTTCTCGGTTTGGTGATTACCTGGCAAATGTTGGACTACTGGCCTGAGTGCTATAGATCTCCTTAAAGAACTAGGTGTGGAAGATTCATACAACATTTATTCATTTGCCAAATATTTGTTGAATGTTTATTATGTGATGATTATTATTCTAGCACTGAGTATCAAATAACAAGCAGACATGGTAAATGTCCTCATAGAACATCCATGAGATTATCAATGTTTAGGTGGATGGAAGCCATCTTTAGCCGTGAAGTGAAATTCATTTCTCCATTGGGGGGAAAAAAAAAAAAGCAAATTGAAAAGGTATTCTCCCTTTATCATTCTCAGAAACTCAAATTTTGTCTAGAACTTTTCATAAGGAACGCTTCTTCCAAAAAGTGTTGTAGTGGAAGATAAAAGTCATTGGCACAGCAACTATATGTCATGTCCCTAGTATGGTCTGGTGTTCTGAGTAATTTCTTAGAGGGAAGAGAAGCTCTTAATATGCCTAGACTTGAATCTACCTCTAACAGATTTATTAAATATTTTGTATTTTAAAAAAAATCTATAATTTATTGTTGTTTAAGCATTAGGTAGTTTTAGAGAAAAAAAAATGAAGAAATATAATCCCATACTTATTAATTTGCAAATTAAAATGCTTTTATGTTTTTATGCTTTTATGAAATCCTGTTATGTTTTTAGTAGTCACTATGCTCTTTATCATTGTGAACTTACTGCAATACCAGTTTTCTCTTTAATACTTACTTAACATGGTGCAGTTGTTCTTGACTATTTATTTTGTTTTGCCATTGGTTTGTTTTTGTAAGGTTTATTAAAATTTTTACATTTCATATTTTACTATTGAGTTGTTTTCTATTGCCAGTTCTTCCAAATAGATTTAAAGTCTCAAAACTGCTTTCTTAGTCATAATTATGATGATAACAATAGCAACATAGTGTTACAACAAACATGATGTTTATTGTGAACAGGATTTAAGTAAATATATAGAATGTGAATATGTATCTGTCAGTGGGTGTGATCATAGTTATTTCAAAGAATTCCATTTAAATAAGGGACAAATAGGAGGTATAATCACACAATCTAAAATTTGGACTGTATTGGTTTACAAGAATCCATTTGCTTCAACTCTCTGATAGTACTTATTATAAAATCTTACCAAATAATGATTTTCAGAACAAGTCGAAAGTTACATTTCCAGTACAATTTGGTTAATTCTATCTATAATTGTATGTAGAGAAGGGACAGACCTTAGAGTCTTTGTTCAAAATTGTACTTCTCAATGCAAAAATAAGAATAGACAATACTATTTCCAAGAAATTTATAGACACAATTGCAGAGATAATTACAAATATAATCAGAGAGAAAGTAGAACAACTTACTGACAATTTTTTTTGTCATTAAATCACACTGTTCAGTGTCACACTATATTAATGACATACATTGTAGAAGAGTAGCTACTTTTTTTTATTTAGTAACTGCTTTTTAATACATATTCTAATAGACATGATTTTATAACTGGATTAATCAATTGATGTGCAGATTATGAATTAGCTATTAGCATGTGTGCAGAGTATGAGGGAGAAGTCCTCAATGGTGATTCAATTCCACCTATGTGAGGATTAGAAAGGACATATTTACTTTGAAATGAAAGGGTTTTGCACTGAATTTTAATATGTATTCTCAGTCTTATTTATATTGCGTCTGTTGAAGGAAATAGGGAAAATTATTATGATGAACCAATCCGTACCACCAAATATTATTCTTTTCAGTATGTTAAGACATAACATTGATGTCTACTGTGAGCTGCTGACTATTGAGGATGAAAAAAAATTCCTAGGTGTTTGAAATGAAAACAATAAAAGTTACTGTTTCTTGCTACCAAAAATACAAGTAAAGTTTTACAATTTCAAGGTACGTGCTCAAGTAACGATCTTAGTAAAGTATCCCCAGCCCTTAAAAGCCTGAACTCATTGCTTAAAGACTGAAGGAGAAAGAATTCTTATCATTGGATCTGATATCAGGATTTCATATGAAGATGAAACTCCATAATCAAGAATTTGACATTCTCCTGACACTCATTCTAAAAATCTTTCCTTTGAGAAGTATTTTTTATATATACTTGGACATACATATATAAGCACCACAAGGAAATATAGCAAAAGCAGGGAGAAATAATTTCCAGGGCTGTAGACAGCCAAAATCAGATATGAATTCTAGACAGTGCCCTCTGCTAAATTAAAATGGTCAGCCTTCTAGTTTGGAATATGTCTTACTGACTTGGCTTCTGAAGGAGTGCTTGAAATGGCCCTTAATGAGAAAACACTCATAATTTCTGGCTCCATACTCAATCTGAGTATTCTGAAGGGCTTTATAGTGCCAAAAATGTTTGCGATTTACAGTAATTTATTTTAGCAGGTTACATTTTCTAATTTGTAGAATTAGAGAGAAAAGATGTGGAAACTGATATGACAATGCAAGCTTTCAGCCATCAGGAAGGTTGAATAGCTCTACCTTTGTGAAAATAATTATAAACAATATAATTCCTATCATGGGAAACAATTATGACTTTTAAAAACAATTTGAAAAGATTATGCTTTGTTTTTATTGCTAAGCAATGTATTGATTTCTTTTAATTTACCTATAATTGACACCCACGTTGTCAAGGACTCAAGCAGTTCCTAACATCAGCAACTACTGAAGCTGCCAGGTGGGTCTGCCCGGCTTCCATCATTTTGACCAGTGAGGAAACAACAAGTCCAAATGATGTAGACAGTTTATGCCTCACAGCACAGCAGGCAGCATGAGCTTTATGTTCATAATGGTTGCTGATGCGGAGGGGGGCCAGGTAGGTCTGTGACACTGTGGGTCTGTGTCACACATGAGGAACTCGGGAAGTCCCTGAGTCGTAAGGAGACTGCACCCAAACCTGCTGCTTTCCACTTCAGCAAGAGAGATTATCCATATCCCTATCAGGAAACCAGTCCACCCTCTGACCCAGAAGAGATACTTTCTTATTACTCTGGAATGTCCCAGAAAGAGGAGAAAGGACTTTATTACCCTAGTACAGAAGCACATCTGTTCCCTGACCCACAGCAGCTTTGCAAAACGTCCTTGAGCAAAACTGTCAAAGCCCTTTGCTCAAATGTGTGGAAAGGCCAGACCCATGGTGACTATCTCCCAACACACATGTGCATCCAATGCCCAGAATGATGGGAGGGAGCGAAGAGTTTGAGCAAGGTCGGAAGATAATATGCATTTATACTCAAATGATGGTTACTTCGGTCATAGTTGAAGGTGATTTGAAACCATCTCAAGTCATACTATTTTAAATAAAACCTTCATATGTGTTGATTTACAAATAGGGAACCTGCTTTTGAGACACTTAGGCATTCTTGATCTAGGTGAAAGCCTTTGGATATCCTTCCCCTCCTAGTATTGAGACTCAACCACACACTTTCAAGGCCCGGTCCACAGGTAATATATTGGAAATTATTCCTTATATTACAAAGGAACCAGTAACACCTAACTAATTAAATGGTAGGAGATAAGGATGAACTCTTCTGAGATGTTCAATGAATGTAGCTAAACCCTGAATAGCTCAACATTGCCCTGCGATTTTTACTCATGTGAGCCTCCCTTACTAAGAAAGTGTATAAAGACCTAGATCTTAGCAGATCTTAGTGTTTAATTAGAAGTGGGAGCGCTCTTTTCCTCTCTGAGATCATACTGTTTTCCTCTTCTTAGAAAGGTGTGACAATAGGAGCAGATAAGGCCAAAAGACCGCTTCCAAACAAGTGCCCCAGAAATGGAACTGGCCTGGAGAGTGGGTCACTCCTTGAATGACAGTTGACAGCAGGAAGTTAGCAGTGAGCAATGTTATCTATCTGCTCTCAGAATTTCATGCAACTGGGCCATATGGGACATGACTAACAATGATATGAACTCTTTAGGATGACAGGTTTTTTAAAGGGAGAACTGCCTAACAATCAATAGAAGCACTTTTCCCATCCTTAAGGAAATGCTGACCAGTTAAACACATTATTCACTTTGGTGGTAGTAGGACTTCAGGATTATTCCATGTTTTCAGATATTATTCAAACCAGAAATCGGCATGGTCCTATTAAGCTCTCAACCAGCATAACAGACCATTGCAAGGAAATACAGATATTGGTCTGAAATGTTTTTTGTAACTAGTTCTATTCTCCTGTAATACAAAAAGCATTTTAGTGTTTGTTTTTCCTAAAAATAGGTGACTTATTTTTATAAATCATCTGGCTATAGTCTCACCTCAGTGGGGGGAAAAGTGTTAT
The DNA here is from genome assembly GCF_004115265.2 of Rhinolophus ferrumequinum. Taxonomy (NCBI): domain Eukaryota; kingdom Metazoa; phylum Chordata; class Mammalia; order Chiroptera; family Rhinolophidae; genus Rhinolophus; species Rhinolophus ferrumequinum. The sequence goes on from NC_046301.1 coordinate 52,542,879, forward strand.
TTTTGCATCTCCACATAATTTGCATCAAAGATTTATGTAAATCGTTCTTCCTTTAGAAGAACTGAGTCTCAGATGACATGAAGACAACAAGCATGAAATTTATGTTGAAATATATTTCTTCTCAACAATCCTTGTAGCTCTCAGGACTTAACATTGTTTTAAGGCGGAGATGCTTCTATGATAAAACCTGTTGTGCTAATACATGGTAACGCTAGATAGGACCTCTTTGCTGCTTGGAGAACTTAGAGATTGATTAACCTTGGAAATAAATTTTCCTAATGAAGTTATTGAATATAGTACTTGCAATATTTTTGTCATTTAAATAAAAACTAAATTTAATAAAAATGAGCCATTCACTCAAATGCCTTATGTGTGCCATATGTTTATCACCAAATATCAGCATTAGAGCCTTCAAAATTAATTTAGTATGCTAATGCGACATAAAGCAAATCCAAACAGAAATAAGCCTCAGAATAGGGAGTTAGCTGGGATTTTTGCCCATTGTTAACACTCCTCCTGGGTATCTAAATCCAATTCTTAAACAGTTTTAGGAGGGCAACAAAATTATTTAGAATGACCTATTTTATATTAATACCAATATATTTTAAATTTTGTTTTTTAATTTAATTTTTTAAAAAAATTGTAGTAAAATACATAGAAGATCAAAACCATCTTAACCATTTTTACATATATAGCTCAGTGGCATTAAATACTCTCACTTGTGCTACCATCACCACCATCCTTGCACAGAATTTTCATCTTACTATACCAATATTTTTGTGCAACACACTGTGCAGGTTTTATATTAGTATCCAGTTCAGAATCACTAAGAACCTTGGGCTAATTCTCAGGCATTGTGGCTAGCTAAGACCAAGGGGACAGTTCTGATTAGGTTCAGTGCTCTCTTGTTGTCCCCAATGGTCTGCTCAACATTGCAAGTCCATTGTTGCTTCAGGGGCCATGCCATCATGGAAGTTAATGCTGGATTATGTCTTTGCTTATGTATGGCATTTGACAATCAGTTTTTATCCACTAATTTCTATGGAATGTTTTGTGTTTTTGTCAGTGGGCTAAGGCAGACAGACTTCAGTTTTAAGAACTCTGGCTGTCAGAGTTCTTCAGTGTAGATTGTATCCTTCTGAATATGTAACAAGGGATGTGTAACTGGGTAGAAAGCGTGACTTTATCTTTGATGTGATAGATAAAAGAGGATTTTCCAATCACCAAATAGGTCATATGGAAAGCCTGTTTCCCCATAGACAAAAGGTTATAAAGAAATAGAACAACTTCTCAGTGAATCAAAGGGCAAAATTTTGAACAAATAGTTTTTAGATATCACTTTTTATATATAGCATTGGGGGAAGTTCTAAGGTTGATAATACGTTCTTTTGGTGAAGCTGTGGGGGAAACAGGCTTTCTCATATCTTCACGGAATGTATATTTATTTGAACATTCCCTGTAGAGAATAACTTGTCAATTTTTAAAACAGTAAATTAACTCAGTAACCTCACTTTTGGGAATTTAACGTATAGATGAATTATACAAGTGCAGAATGACATGGCACTAAATTATTCACCTTAACATTTGTGTTTAAGAGCAAAAGATTAGACACAAACCGTCTGTTCCTCAGGGCACTGGTTAAATAAATTTTGGTGCGTCTCATGATGAAATACTGTGTATGAGAGTATCAGAAAGCTGTCTGTGTTTTAAAATGGGCGTTTCCAAATTTTATTGTTTAAAATAAAGTTTCAAAATTGTATGTATGGTATAACATGTTATCTTAAGTATTAAAAGGGGGTAACTTCATACATTTATATTTGATTATTTTACATATAGCATCTCTAGAAGAATATAGAAAAAATAATAAGTGGAATTACCTAGAGGGAATAGAGGCACACTGCATGCATGGGAACAGGGACTTCAAGTGAGTTTTTTGTGTATACTGCTCTTTAAATTTTTAGTTTTGAACCCAGAAGTCATATTCCCTATTAAAGTAATTAAAGAAAGGAGCATGTTAAAAGTTTTAAAAATATAAAATACAAGGAGGTATACGAAGTGGAACTTATTTATACCAGGCAGAGGGAAGTTAAAATTGGCAAGTCTTCAAGCTTAAATGCTTCAGCTCAAAAATAAGGGATTTAGACTTTTGATCTCTTGATCGCTCTAAATTCTGAGACCTTATCGTTTGACATGAAGAATTTTTATTAGAACTTTGTGTCCAGATATTTTCTATTTCCATTAAGAATAGCACCAATCAATGTGGGCTTAAATTTTCAAAGGAAAAATATGATGTTGGATTTGGGAGAATTTCAAATTATCCATTGCTGATAACAACAAGTCTTGACTTGCACATATTGGGTATTACTATGCAGTCAACTTTGGGATCTTCCTCTTTGTTTAATTTAAAATTGATTTGCTGATTTTATTATTAATTTCAGGTATACAGAACAACATAGTGAGTAGACATTTAAACACCTTGCAAACTGATAGCCCCAACAAGTCTACTCCCCATCTGACACTGTACATAGCTATTATAATACCATTGACTATATTCGCCATACTGTACTTTACATCCCATGAATATATATGTGTGTGTATATATATATGTATAAATATATATGTTATAGTTGACATTCTATATTATTTTATATTAGTTTCAGGTGTACAGTGTAGTGGTTAGGCATTTATATAATTTATGAAGTGATCCCACTGATAAGTCTAGTACCCATCTGACACTATACATAGTTTTTATACTATTACTGACTATATTCCCTATGCTGTATTTCACATCCTTGTGACTGTTTTGTAACTATCAATTTGTACTTATTAATTTTAAAAGACATATATGATGTAAATCTCTAGTGGTATAAAAATACATAAAGTTAGAAAAAAATGAGTCCAACTTCTTCAGTTCTACTCTGCAAAAGCAATTATGGTATTGTAACTGTTTTTTCTTGCACATGCATAAGACATTTTTGTAAATGTGCATATATGTATGTACATATATATGATATATATGTGCATATATATGCATATATATAATATATATTAAAAGTAGTGTGCATAATATATAATAGATAGATATGTAGAAAGAAAGAAAGGGATGGAGGGAGGGAAGAAGGGAGAGAAGGAAAGAGAGAAAGAGTGAGAGAAAGAGGTTTTCTTTGCAAAAGAAATGAGCTTACATACTTCTTTGCACGTTGCTTTTTCACTTATAAATATGACTTGTGTAATCATCCTGATACTACTATACATGTACCTCAGAAGATATGTTCTGTTATGATTTTTGCTTTTTGAAATTTATTTATGTATTATTTGTACCGTAAGGTGGTTGATTTTATTTTTGCAAATACTGTGTGGGAACATTACAAGGTTAAAAAATTTTGCTATATATCTATTAGTCAAAGGTATTGATTATATTTTGTAATCCTCTCTACATCATCCTTCCTTTATTCATCCTTCATTTTATTAATGTGCCCATCTCCCACTGCACAGTGCCCTCTAAGACAGTGCCCAGAGATCTAGTGGGAACTTGATTTGTTGTAACTTTTAATGTCTTTATGATTACCTTCTTAGTGTTTTGTAACTATTAATCACTTCACGGCCAATGGAGTGTTTATCTATGGATTTTGTTCTTTAGTTCATTTTAATGAGTTTCAGAGAAAACATACCTCTAACCTGAGTCCTAATTATATAACACATATTGTCTATTGTAGGTTGTATGCATGATTGAGTTCCAAGAGAGAAAGCTGATACTGGGAAATTATTTAATTCTGTTTACATTCAGGGAATTTGTTATGTGGTAGTAAAAACAGAATTTTAAGAAGCTGTGGCACAGTCCTTAGATAAAATACATTAACTTGACACAGAATTTTAAAATAGTAGTTTATGAATTGTGTTGCAGCATTGTATCAAGAAGTTGACAAATCTAAGGAACAATTATTTATAGAGGATGTTTTAAATTAGGACTATATTGTCATTTTCTAACTAGCACTTAAGCATCTATTTGATGGTACTAAAAATATAATTACCTTTCCAAAGAAAAGTCATAATTTACCACTGCTCATTATAGAATATTCATCAAAAACTGTCATGGAAACAAATAACTTGGATATGATTTTATTTGGAATTTCATTTTGTAAGAGTTCAGGATTATCTTACAGCTATTCTGTGCCCTCAAATTGGAGTCCTTTTATTTGGCCATTTCCAACCATGGAATTAGTGGTAGTTCTTGCACATGCTTGTTATAACTTATGCATATTGGGCCTTACTATGTGACAAAAACTAGGGTTGGAGGTAGAGATAAAATTATGGCAAAAAATAGATACAATCTAAGCGTTCATGGCACTTATAGTCTCCTAGAGTATTTTTACATTCATCAAATAATTTCACATACATCATATGTATAGTATACCATGTTTCACGAAAATAAGAACTAGCCAGACCATTAGCTCTAATGCCTCTTTAGGTCTTATTTTCGGGGAAACACAGTTTGTGTGTGTGTGTGTGTGTGTGTGTGTGTGTGTGTGTGTGTGTGTATGTGTATGTATTTAGATACAATAGTATCTGACAGTATGTATGTATGTATATATGTGTATATATATACATACATATATACTTTAGATATCTCACAATAGTATGTGTTGTATGTATATACTCATATACTCGTATATATATGTGTGTGTGTCTGTGTGTGAGTGTGATCCAAATGTAAACATGTATACACAAATGATATGAAGGAGATACACAGGACCATGCTGGGAGCTAAAATTGAGGATTGAGTAAGGGTTAACTAATCAAATAAGAAGGCCAGTGCCTATCAGGCAGAGGAAGTACGCAAACAAATGCTTTGTGGAGAAGAAAAGTTGGTGAGTTTGAGAAGCTAAGGAAGGCTTAGGTGGCTTATGTGGGAGAAGTGAAGGGCACCCAGTCTTACGGGAGCTTACAGGCCATACTAAAATTTTCCTTTTGTTTTAAGAGCAATGGGACTCATGGAAAGGATTTTAAGTAAAGAAATGAGATGATGAGAATTTTACTTTGTGAGGATTTCTCTGGCTGAGAATTGAAAACAAGTTCTAGGGAGGCAAGTGGTGACTAGAATGGATGCAAGTAGCCTGGGGAGAAGACAATTACATGGTTCAGGTGAGAGATGGCAGTTTGGACAAGAGCAGTGAGAACAGAGATGGCAAGTGAACATTGCGATTCTAATGGTATTTGGCCCTTAAATGTGGTCGTCTAAATTTTATTACTAATTACTTACTAAATCTTACTTATAAAATAGTAAGACTTAGAGTGACTTGTAAGAGATTTAGTAACCGAACTTGTCCCTGAGGATTAGGGTAAATTTAGGATACTTGAACACATATTTGCTGTCTTAATGTAAATAAAATGTTGGGTATAAGCATAAAGATGATATATAACTGTCTCTTCTACTACATAAGCTCCCTTATAAAATAAAGGCAGATCATGCCAGTTGTCATATTTTAATAAAACTTAAACCACCAACTATTTCATTGTTAAAAAGTGCTGTACACTTTTGACAGTCAGTACAACTGTATTATAATTTAAAAATTATTAGATGGATATTAAATGGACAGCTAGAATACTATTAGACTGCAATTTCATATAGTTGACCTTCGTGAAAGGTCAGATGCATTAATCTTCAATTTTAGGCAAGAATATTTTACGAATTTATGTAAAAGTTCAAATGATAAAAAAATTCATCTTTTCTTTAAATTTAACATGCTGAATTTATTTAATAAATCTGTATTTTTATATCTAATAAAATTCTTACCAGAGCAGAAGCCATAATTCAATATAAGTTCTTAAGTAAAAAATGTATCTAATCATGAAATTTTTGACAACTGTACTTTGGAAAAAATTGTCTTTTTCATTCAGTGCTTTCACTATTAAAAGGTGTGACCTTTATCAGTGTCCTGGGAATTTAATCAAGAAACAGCTGTTCAGCACTTACGATGTAGGAATCCAGGTCACTGTTGGAGATTCAGTGGTGAATGAAGCAAAACGCCTACCATCAAGAGTTTTACCATCTAGGATGGAGTTATGTTGTGCTAGTCTGTTATTACTGTACACCATCAGCCAGCATTTAAATTCTCCTCCTGTTGGAAATTATTGAATAGTCATAGGTTGAGCAAAACTTTCTTCTCAGTACTTTTTCCATCTTGTTTCATATTTTTATAGGTGATAGACCGTCTAATTGTTTTTATGCAGATCAAAATTTTCTTTTGAGAAAATAAATCTCCTAGAGATTTTGCCAGATGGAGTATAATTAGCTGCAAATGAGAAGACATATTAATAGTATCTTATGAGAAGGACATTTGTCACAATAGCCTTTAAGAATGAATATGCAAAGTTGTCTCATTAAAGTGCCCTTTTCGGGGTGTGTGTGTGTGTGTGTGTGTGTGTGTGTATGTGTGTGTTAATTCCAGGTAATTGATTTTTATAGTTAACTTCTGTGTTATCCCCTATTGTGAATTAGGAAAATTGCATTTTTCAATAATTTCTGTACCATTTTGAGGACATACTGTGACTTTGAAACTATTTGATATAATTATACTAGTGTACTGTTTTATAATTCATATAAACTTGCTACTTCTTTTCCTTCACGTGTTCAGGTATTACATATTTTGCCATGAGAAATTGATGCCAAAGAAATTATAATACAGGGCGAGTGACAAATGGGGCTTATTAACTCTTAATAAGTTTAGTTTAGATATAGTGTGTGTGTGTGTGTGTGTGTGTGTGTGTGTGTGTGTGTGTGTAATGAGTTTACTACGGGCAGGAAGGACCCTGTGCTACGTGATTTTCTTAGAAATGATTTTTATTGAATCCTAGAAAGAAGAGGCCATAGTTTCTTTTTTTTTTTTACCACCTGCTGCTTCCGCTCCCTGGGGTTATGCAACTGGTAACCAGTGGTTGAGAAACCACTTATGAAGACAAAGACCCCTTCATCAGCCAGTATGCTAATTGTGTGGTAGTGCTGGGGTAATGCCAGGAGAAGACGGCCTCTTCCTCAACCATACTACCCCTCAGCATAGCGAAAGTTGGTGCTGTGTGTTTTCTTTCCTAGAAACTGAGGATTTGAACTTACTCTGAAGATATTATCATCTTATCTTTAAATACAGCCCACAAACAACTATGATGTAAAATTTTCAATTTACGGGAAGAATGGTTTTCCATTTCTTCGTAATTTTCATTTTCTCTCGACCTATATAGTATGATTATGTTCACACCACTTTTTTTTCCACCTAGAGGCATATTTTTCTTTAACTCCTATAGTTAAATGTTTAATTTATCTCAGTTTTTGAGATAAGTCAAAATTTTATTATTGTCTGATATAAATCTTCATTTTAAAAGGGAAAATACTCATGTCTCCAGATAAGGTTATTGTATTAAAAGTTGTAGTGATGTTAAGTGTTCATATACAAGTTAACATCATCAGTAATCAGTGACTTATTCTAGGAGGCATAGAGCAACATCACTTACTGCTTCAGCTCCTTACCGTGTTTCCCTGAAAATAAGACCTCGCCAGACAATCAGCTCTAATGCGTCTTTTGGAGCAAAAATTAATATAAGACCCAGTCTTATTTTACTATAATATAAGACCGGGTCTTATATAACATACTATAAGACTGTGGATAATATAATATAATAATATACAATATAATATAATATAATATAATGCTATAATATAATACCGGGTCTTATATTAATTTTTGCTCCAAAAGGCGCATTAGAGCTGATTGTCCAGCTAGGTCTTTTCGGGGAAACATGGTAGGTCTGATGGGAAGTATATAAATATATTGTTGTTGTTACCTCATTAGCTCAAACGTTAAATCAAAGAGGGTGAGGAAATCTCATTTGTGTTATATTTATCTTGAACCCTTTCCTGCAGCCAGGTTGGCTTAGCTTTCTTTCTCCAGAGAACCTTCATCTCTCCTGGGCCTCTCGCCCCCCATCTCTATCCCTTATTCCAGCCTCTGGATTAGTATCACCTCTTTTCCAGAGGCTTTCTCATCTATTCCAGCTAAGTACCTCCAAGCTAAAGTTATCTTGTACATATAAAGTCTTTATCCCTTTGTTAAAAAGATTCTCCACAATACCTACAATTAGCTAACTAGTAATGCTTTTCCAAAGGTGTAATTCTTTCTCCTTAATAATTTTTTAGAATTAGTTTTTTTGGTCAATATCTTCTGTGAAGATTGTGTGGACATTAGGCACAGCCAAACAACTATTTATAAAAATAAAAGAAATGTTTTAAAATAAGATAGGATTACTTTCAGTTTGACCTTCAACCCGCGGACAAAAGTTAAGCCTTATAAGCTTTATAAAAACATGTACTGACATTTCATACCACCTTGAGAGTGAATGCCTGGAGAAACCATCTCAACAGATCCAATAATGAGGTTGTGTTTTCTCTGCCAACCTTTCTAATCTCTCACCATTCCTTACCTTATACTAACTCGGCTGCAATCATTCTCTGGTCCTTTTCTGTTTTCTGAACAATATCTTAGTTGTATTTCTAATGCCTAATACAGTATCTGGTGTATAGGGTACAGGGCTCAATAAAGAATTTTAGAAAGAAAGAAAAGAAAGAAGTTGGGAAGGAAAAAATATTCCCTAGCAACATTCACTTTTTAGCACTGTACTTACTTCACTTTGATCTATTCCTTTACTTACACAGCACTCTTTTACTCAACTAATTGGCAACCAAGAAGCTGAGAGGCTATGGAAAATTTATCAGTGTTGAAGCAGGTGATTCTGCAGTCTTTTCAGCTCTTTTCTTTTATTGTCTTTCTGTATCTCTTGCTGTGGGTCTGTCACACATTTTAAGGGCCAAGATTGCACATTTGGATCTCAGCATGTGCTGAGCGATAAGAGAAAAGTACTTATCATCTTTGAACTTTCTTATTTTATGCAGAAAGTAATATTGACCGGCTGTTTATAATAGATACTTTTAGAAGATTGATTGACACTATAATGTTAGATAATTTCTGTAATCGCCTTTTAAAAAATCTGTCAAGAAATTCTCCCTAGCCATAGAATGGCACTTGTTACAAACTTGGGAAACATGTTTTAAGGATGACAAAGGATAGAGATTCCATATGTCATTATTATTTTAATCTAACAATTTGTCTGATCTGCTATAATCTATATTGATAACATACAGCAGAGATAATCAGCCTCATTCAGCTTTGGTTTGAAAATAACTAGAAGAACCAATCGTAATAACATGCATTTTGGATGAAGTAAAACTGGGTAGCCAATTGTTAATTTTATTCTCATTTAAATTCAATCATAATTGCCATTAGTTGTTATTGTTTTGATGTTGTTTGTTTGTTTTACTGTAGACTTCAAGAGAAATTACTTTTTAGGGTACAAAATTAATCTGTTCTGGAATTTTTAAAACAGTGCTCCAAGAATAAGTCCAAATGGAGATTAAAATGCAAAACCTACATATTTGGAAATAAATATTTGTTTTCGTCTTTATCCATAACTTACACGTTGTAGTTTGTCAGTTTTCATTCCATTAGATTTCAATTTGAAGAATTCTGTAAAATATTACAGTGACATTTTAAAACATTGCCCTTTATGAGTATATACTAATCCATCAAACACATAAAACTAACCGAACTTTAAGATATTCATATACAGATAATTTTATCTTAATTTTTGTCCTTTAATTGTCTTCAAAAATATATTCTTGTGTGGTAATGGTGACAGTGAAATTGTGCATCCTATGTATGTGATGAACGGGGGGACATATGATCACTTTCCGTATAATTGAAGCTTGCAGAGTTCTCTCTTCGATGATCTAATATTCTTTCTGGATGTAAATTATAGACTTGGAGGTGGTAAATTAACTTTTAACTAAAAAATTGTTTTGTGTGCTCTATTGGGGATTTATTATTATTTTTCTCATAGTAATTTGTCAATGCCTGTTCTGTATATGGGGAGATATTGATAATGCATAAATGTTTAGTAAACTCAATGAGCTTACAATATTCTGAGACGCACTGGGCAAGGCTTAAAGTTTCACATAATTCCTTATGAGAGAAAAATTAACTTAGGTCTCTGGTGCTCAGAAAAGATTCTTTTCTAATATTTATCCTCACCTAACCATTTAAGTGATTATTAGAAAAGATATATTGTGTTTGCTGCCCATAAAGTGATTATAGAGTCATAAACAATAACTTGATTTTCTTACAGGTTTAGATTTTATTTTACCTAACTGATTTCCTCATTCTCTCTGTTGTAGGCACTAGGGAAAAGAGTGAAGCCACGTAGGTAAGTTGTAGTTCCTGCTCTGAGAGACTAGAGAAAATGAGGGTTGATAGATGATCGTAAGGCAGACGACAGAAGAGCATGTGAAGATGGGGGAATAGAAGTGATTAGTACAAAGGTTCCATATGGAACACGGGGTTTATGTTTAGCATCTTAATTTTACCCCATGGGAGCCTGATGGCTGTTGGAGAAACTTGCTGTGATGGAGAGACCGTGGAGCAGGCCAGATGGATGGAGCCAGTAGTAAATTCTGCTGAGTAGAATGGAATATTCCCTGTTCAAATCAGAATGTCATTCTTAACAGGGTAATTGAAAAACTAAAGAATTACTGGATTTGTTATGATACCATTGTTTTCTAAAACCCATATTTGCATATCGGTTGGCAAATCTCCCGAACAGCAAAGTTTAAAGGGCCCAGTGAATTTTTATTTTCTTAGTACTTATCCCCAATAGCATGAGTCATTTGAATGACAGTGATAGTATACTGAGGAACTTGATAATGAGTTTTTTTTTTTAAACTTATTATTATTTAAAAGTATACTTAAATTTCTGTTTGGCTTTGGATTCTAGTAATTTGCCTTTCTTAGTAAACTTTGGGGAAAAAAATAATGTACCCTTACTTTTTCTTTTGAATGACATAATAGCGTAGCTTTGATAAAATTTCTTGTATTTTGACCAATATTTGAGAAATAATCATTCCTTGAATTTTCTAATCACTTAATTCACTTAACAGAGACGGTAAAATAAACATTGTTATAATCTGTGGCCACTGGGCAATATGATTTAAAAGCAAATGGGTGGACATAAACAGACACCTGCTTATTTATACTATTATTACTCTGTTGTGAGTATTGTTAATGTTGATTCATTATATAGTCATTTTTCTAAGTCAAGAGTACATTACAGTAATGGAAACACTCAAGCTCATAAATGATCACTTCTCTTTGTACCATTTATGGCATTTATAAGCTTTTCATTGTTCACTTTGGAAAGGAACTATTGAAATAAATGGTAAAAACAATTAATGTTTACTGAAAGAGCGAAAGTACTGTGAAGTGCAAATACATACATAAGACATTCTTTTTTGCTAGGTTAATTGTAGTTACCACTCAATTAATTGCAATATTTATTGAATGAAAGAATAAATATTTTAAAACATTGGTTACATTATAGGATCAGCAAGTTTTCCAGTTTGGGGTCTATATTGGTAACCAACAGTAATTACTTACATAATTCTAAGTTAATTTCATCAGAGTTTCTTTGCTATCTTTATTAAAGTACATAGAAGCTACCATAATTACTCTTGTTACCTGTGAACATGAAAAAATGTTTCATGTCAATCATCACATCATAATGGCTTCATTTCTGTATACTGGTCACATTTCCTCTCACCTCCACAGGGATTTGTTCCATCAGTTTTTAATTTAAGAGTGGCTGGCATACAATATTATATTAGTTTCATGTGTACAATGTAGTGACTCAACAGTTTTATACCTTGCAATGTAATCACTCCACTAATTCTAGTAATCACCTGTCGCCCTGCAAACTTATTACATTATTGACTAGATTCTCTTCACTTTTCCACCCATCCCCCACCACGTCCCTCTGGCAACCATCCCTTGGGTCTCTGTTTCTATGTTCCATCTATTCTGAATAAATCTCTTCCTGTCATTTAGCTAACCTTTACTTGTCCTTCAAAGTTCACTTTAAATATATTCTCTTCTAGTATTGATGGTCAGATTTAAATGACTCCACCCTACTCCTATATGCCCCATTGGGCATGCTTCTCCCATCATAATTATAAACAATTGCACTATGTTCAATGACTGAGCAACCTTAACAGACTATGTAAGCTTTCTGAGGTCAGGAACCATAAATAAACCAATATTTACTGAACACTAAATGCAAGACATAGTCATAAATATTATCTCATTTTAATCTTCACAACAATAGTGACTGTGAAAGATAATTTGATCCCTTCACCAACTACAATAAACAATTGTTGACAATATTATTAATGACTAATAATGTCTCTGGTGAACCTGGCAGGTTAAAGAAACATGTATAAACTCCATCACCTGACATTTATAACAAACTGTAAAGGTGTTTTCATTACAAACAGTTAATTCCTGTTACGCTTCATGAGGAAATGAATATACCTTTGCAACATATGCTAAGGCCTTTTGTGGCCCATGCAAAGTAGTTTAATTTCTTATGCACCATGAAATTTTCTTCAAAATGTGTTTACTGTTTCCATCAAAATTTCATAAGAGCTGGCTCATGGTATTCATTGGACCTAAAGTGCTATCCTTTCATTTTTGCCTTTTGTTTGGTTTTCCTGGACACTTGCCTGTATGGGAAGATAGCTGAGAATTTTGGCTTTCATAATACACCTGAGTTCAATTAAGCAGGCTGGAAACACAGGGCACAGTAAGAGTAACAAACACTGGCCAGGAAATTGCATACAAGGTTCTGTTGCTAAATGAAGGGTAAAGGCATATGTGTTGGAGGTGATAGATTTTTAATTCTCCAATTGGTTTTAAATTGCTTGGCTATTCTCTCTGGTTGAAAATGACGCGTAGGTTACTGAGTGAGTGAGTCATCATCATAAGTATAGATAATAAGACGGGCAGGTGGGCCACTGAACCAAGTTACATAGGTACAGCAATACAGCAAGTAATGCGAAAAGTGTCGGGTGGTCATGGTTTTATATAATGTTCCTCTTTTCATTAAATACCTTCTTTTAAATATGTTGAAAATTCTTTCTTTTTATAACTATTTAATGTTACATACATTGAAAACATATCTTAGATGTCTCTCTTTGGATTTTATAAATTTTCATTATCCCAACAGTTTACATTTTAAAATTAAGGACAAATTTAGAGACTAGTTATTTTCTTTGTAATGTATGGTTTGTCTTTTCAAAACCACTGAGCATTTTGATATAAGATTTTTTTGGATAACTTGATCATGTAAGTGAGGAAATAATGAAAAACCTTTAACTAGCTTCACACTTCATTTGGACTTTGATGGAATTTTATTAGACTGAAGAAGCTCACCCAACCTGCCTATATATTTATCCTCGTGTGCATGAAATAAGGATTCCAGAGGAAAAGGCATGAAGACACAAAAGGAGCACTTCAAAGGCAAGAATCTTGATTAGGCTGATAGAAGTCTATCCCCAGGTTGATTTTTGATAAGCGTAACATGTTTGAAATTCTTATCCCAGATTCCAGTGAGAATGTGTCTTGTTAAGGGCTGAGCCTGTCAGCCCTTGTTCCTTGCCTGTATTAATTTAAAAAATTCTTTGTAAATGATTGCTGCATTATTTGCTGAGCACATTCAGCCTATATATTTTCACATGTGAGTCAAGTAAACACGAAAGGAAAGAAAGCACCTGGAATGGTGTGTCAGTCCTACATTGTTCTGCTCTCTAAGGTCCATGATCACGCCGTTGACATGGCAGTACTTGATTTATTGGAGTAGTACAGACGAGAGAAAGAAGGGAATTGAGAGGGAGGAGCACTCCTGCTGAGCTGAGTATCTCAGAGGATGAAGGACGAAGTGAAAGTTAAGGTCTTCAGGCAGCTCAAACCCCTCATGCCCCCTCCACGCCCACCCGACTGTTGATCCAAAACTGAAGGGTCTTTCATCTCAGGCCCATTTTGTGTTTCTGCTTTATAAAATGTTATTTGATATGGAGCCTACATTCATCAGGCAAAATCTGCTTACTGGAGTGAAAATAAAAACTACAGCTGTCTTAGTCACCTCAGGCTGCCTTAAAATACCAAAGGCTGGGTGGCTTAAACAACAGAAATTATTGTTTTCAGTTCTGGGGGATGATCTCACAGTAGGGGCCCGGCGTGATAGAGTTCTTCTGGTGAGGGCCTTCTTGACTTGAAGACTGCCCGTTTCTCCCCATGTCTTCACAAGGCGGGGATTGGGGGAGGCCGAGGGGGAGCAGAGGGAGAGAGAGAGAGAGAGATATCAGATCAGAGCTCTCTTTTGATCTCCTCCTATCAGATCAGGCTCCACCTTTAGGATCTTACTTAACTTTGATCAGCTCATGTACTGGTTGGCTCTATCTCCAAATAGTCACATTGGGCCGTGGGGCTTCACCATATGAATTTTGGGGGAACACACACATTGAATCCATACGGATAGATATACAGTAGTAATTGTCTCTGGCTCAAAGCCTTTACCAGAAAAATGGCCGGAACCAGAGCTTGAGCATTCTCTCTCTCTTATTCATAGAATTCTTGAGTCATCTAATGCGCTCTTTGCATTTCCAGGCACCTTATCCCCTTTTCTAAGTTATTTCCTGCTTTTTCTACATTGCACTGACGTTGGTGAATCTGACACTGGCCATAGCCAGGCTTCTTTCTCTTACATTGATGTTATTATGTTTCTACATACTTTCATCTAATGGTTGAGTGGGTCAGGGAGGGAGGAAATCAGGAAGTGTCTAACTTACCTCATTGCTATTTTCTTAATAAAGTAAGAGAAATTATTTAAAAATGCTCCCCATCACTGCATATATTATTTATTTTATCTTTACAAAAACACTATATGATACAGTTACCTACAAATGAGGTTAATGATTTCTTCTGGATCATATAGTTAGAAACTAGTGGAGCCATGATTCAAACCCATGTCCATATTCATTCAAAGCTTTGTTGATGTAAGAAGTCCAAACCTATAGCGAATATTTATAAGAATTTATTTGAGGCCAACTGAAGATAGTTGCCAGGGAGGAAGATCCCAGATGCTCCAGAAGATGACAGTTTTGCTGTTTCTTTTATGCGTTTGGAATTAAGGAAGAAATGTAAGGAAGACGACATGAAGGTGGGAGAAAGCAAGGTAGGGATTGGATTACAGGACAGTAAACAAGATTATGTGCTTTCTTGAGGGTGGTTATGCTTTGGAAGAATCTGGAAAGAGGATTACTTCTGGCCTTTCAAAGGTGTGTTAACCTAGATGCACAAAAACAACAGACAGGGCTTGCTTAAGGCAAAGATAAACCTTTTATTAAAGGTTTTATTAAAGAAGTTATATGCCTGGGACGTGACTACTCACCATGACCTGCCCAGTTAGGAATTTAAGATCAGATCACCCTGTGAGATAACTTTCAGTTAGATTTATTACAGCATCCCTTTTTTTGTCCACAGGGTTGATTATTATTCTCATAATCCATGGTTTTCTGTGCTTACCACTCAATTAAAGACTCACTGAAGCATTGTTTCCTTACAACACAATACTGGTACACACTTGAACGACAAATTATTTGTGTATGTAATTTAGTATACAACTCACCTCTTTCAGTCAGTAAATTAATATGAACATGGGGAACTTCTTTGTGTACATAACCTTTTTATATTATCTATGAATATGTATGAATTTATCAGAGGTTTTCTTTACAGACTGGATCTGAAAGTTTATTCATAATGTTTTAGTGTATTTCATACTGTTGTCCATAAAATTCTCCTATTACTGTTTAAGTATATACAGGATCTGAGTATGTCACTTTTGTCATTCTTGATATTGGTAACTTGTGTCTTTTCTCTATTTTTCCTGATCAATCCAGCTAGAGGTTTATTATTATTATTATTAAGTTTTGAAAGTACCAGCTTTTGGTTTATTTATTCTTTATTTTTTTTTTATCTATTTTCTATTTATTGTTTTCTCCTTTAATATGTATGATTTTCTTTATTCGGCATATCTAGGGTTTAATTTACTCTTGTTTTATTCATTTCTTAAGGAAGAAATGAGGTTTTTGATTTGAGATCGTTTTTCCTTTTCCTAATATAGGCACACATTCCTAATCTAGCATGACTGGTTTTTCTCTAAGCACAAGATTCTCCCACATTTTGGTATATTTTTATGTCATTTTCTAGAATATATGTTCTCATTTTCCTTTTGATTTCTTCTTTGATCCATGGGTTAGTTAGAAATGTGTTATTTAGTTTTCAAATGCTTATGATTTTTCCATGTATCTTTGTGTTGATCTTTTATTTAATGTCTTTGTTGTCTGAGAACATACTTTATATTATGGTGAATCTTTTATTTTGAGGCTTATTTTGTGACCCAGGTATGGCCTATCTTGGTAAATGTTCCATATTATCTTATAAATATGTGTATTTTACTCTTATTTAGTGAAGTGTCCTATCATGTCAACTAGTTCAAGTTGGTCTGTAGTGTTGTTTTAGTGTTCCATGTAACTCACTAATTTTCTAATTATTTGTTCTGTCATTTATTCACAACAGGTATTGAAATCTTTATCTGTAACTCTTGATTTATCTATTTCTCCTTCCAGTTATGTAAGTTTTTGTTGTATGTATTTTGAAGCTTCAATCTATTCTGTTTTTTATGGTTTTATTTTCTGTCCTTTCTTGACTTCTCTTGGATCAATTGAATATTCCAGTGTTTTTCTATATTAGTTTGAAGTTGCACATACCAGTACTATTCTTTTAGCATTTACTCTAAACTTTTAATATGTACACTTTAAAGTCAAATATCAATCAGGATCTCAACCTTCCTTACAAACAGCGCAGGGAAATTTCAATAATTTTATCTCCAATTACCTTGTGTCTCACATGTATGCTATTTTGGTTTTGTATTTTAGTTTTATCTTGCTTCTTAATTTCCTCAATATTATGATATTCTTTTCTTTTAAAAATATTATTACATGTTTATCAGTTTGTTTGCCTTTCATTTCTTCCTATATCTAGGACCTTCTATGCGGGATAAGTTTATTTTTGCTTGAAGAACATTCTTTACAGTTTTGACTTAGTGATTCTATTGATGGCAAATCTCAGTAATTTTCTAAAAAAATTTAAAACTTATCCTTATTTATGAATGATATCTTCATTGAGTGTAGAATTCTAGGTTGACATTTATTTTATTGAAACACAGAAATAATATTACACTGTTTTCTGGTGACCATTGTTACTCTTGAGAAGTTAGCCATCAGTAAAATTGTTGCTCCTTTAAAGGTGATAATTTTTTCAGGCTTGCTGCATTTGTATATTTGTGTGTGAGTGTGTGCTCTTTCCTAGTAATTTTTCTCTATATTATTTTCTCTTTATCTGCCCTGCTTTGAATTTTTGGGTACTTGTATCTGATAAGTAGGTCTTTGATCCATTTTGGAAAATGCCCAGTCAGTGTCTCTTTAAATTTTGCGTCTCCCTTATTGTCTCTTAAATTTCACCTGCGATATCTATATTGTTTTGGGTATCTATTTTTGGACCTCTTCTCATCTACTCATCTCCTAAGAGGCTGACATGTATGGACTGCATATGACCTCCCTTGCCTCTGGTTTCCACATATGTTCAAATGTCAGGTACAGGCAGCAGATCAGAGGGAGGGAGGAAAGTGCATTTGGGCACTTGTTGCCATTGCTTGCGTATGGCCAGGATGGTTGACCATTTACTAATACTAAATGTCACAGTTCCTGTCAGGCAGTGTCCTTGTAGCTGTCCTCTCTGGGTTCCATCGCCATTCCCTTCCCTTTCCTCTTCAGGTCTAGGGTGGTAGTGTTCCCCATAGTTACTAACTACAGTATATTAAAATATGTCATGTAGTTTCCTTAAACTGTGAACAAAAAATTTAGTCACTCTTTACATCTCCTTCTCCTCCAACTACCCAGTTTGATTGTAGTTTTTCTCGATCCGACTCTGACTCATAGGGATATCAATGAAACCTTCTCATGGCGTCCTCTATGACACTTACCTTGCCTTTCATAGTTGGTATCTCTATGTCTATTTGTGTTACATTCTATATAATTTATTCCAGTTCAAACCTTATTTCTTTAGTTGTTCTACTGATGGTTTTTGGATTAAATTGTTGTACTTTGAACTCCTAAAAGTTCTATTTGATTCTTTTTTCAAATCTCGTAATTCATGATAGTCTGTTGTTGTTTTTTTTAAATCTTCTTGTTTTACGTCTTTAAACATACAAAACATACTTCTTTTATATGCTCTCTGATGATTCCTATATCTGAAGTCTTCATGAGCCTGGTTCTGACGTCAGTTATTTTCATTGCCTCTTTCTCCCGCTTTGTTGCTTTTAGTGTTTTGTGCTTTTTTGAGTGTGAGCTCATATGTCTTGGAATTTAATTTGTGGAAGTTTTTAAGTCCTGGGATGAAGATGGGATCCTCCAAAGAATTTTTCCCATCATGCTGTACACCTTAAACTTATATAGTGACATATTTATTTCCCAATAAAATTTTGGGATAAAAGTATTGTTTATTCTTCTGCCAGGTCCCTTAGTGAACTATGTGTCAAGAATCACTATAAATGAAAACTTATTGGAATTTCAGCCATATAAGGGATGGTTCATGATTATTAATAAGTACTAGCAACAAGGTAGGCACATCTAATTCATCTTTACACTATGTTTATAGCCACTTGTCCTATATCTGTAGAGTGGATTTCTTCTTTTAGATTCTCTACCTGGGGAAGGTTCCAGGCTTTCTTTCTTAACTTTTAAGTTACATGAAGATATATGCAAATGACATGTGCAATAAAGGGTTAATATCCAAAATATATAAAGAACTCATACAACTCAACAACAAAATATAAACAATCCGATTTAAAAATGGGCACAAGATTTTTTTTCCAAGGAAGTCATATAGACAGCCAACAGTCACATGAAAAGATGTGCAACAGCATTAATTATTAAGGAAATGCAAATCAAAACCCGAATGAGATATCTTATACCTCTAAAACGGCTGTCATCAAAAAGACAAGAAATAACAAGTGTTGGAGAGGCTGTGGAGAAAAGGGAACGCTCATACACTGTTGGTGGGAATGTAAATTGGTATAGCCACTATGGAAAACAGTATAGAGGTTCCTCAAAAAATTACATAGAGAACTACCAAAGTCTGTAAAAAATTAAATGTAATGTAAAAAATTAAATAAATGTAAAAAATTACATACAGAACTACCACTCCATCCAGATCCTCCTATTCTCTGCTCCCCTGGACTTTTAGGCTTGTTTTGACCCATTTGAAGACATCAGTTCAAGTTTATGAGGTCTAACAGTTTACCTTCAAGATGAAAGCTATCATGAATACTTTCCTCTTAGTTTCTACTTTCAATTAGGTTTTGGCCTGAATATATTATTATTATCAATATCGTCATCATTATTATTAATTATTTTAACATCTTGTGGGGAGATTTAAGAATATGCTTCCCTAAATTTTTCCAACTTAATTGTTTTCAGTTGAGTGGTCACTTGTATCCTGTTAGTCAAGATGTCGGAAACAGAAACTATCATTGTATTCTTCCCTTTTGGTCATTTTGTATCAAGTATGTCTTTTATAAAAAGCATAGAGACAAATTTACTTTTATTGAATCTGAAATTTTTGTCTTTTGTGTGGTCTGTCTTCTTTTATCTTGTTATATGCTCTCTGATTTTTAAAATTCTTTACTTGGGTTATTCTTTAAAAGTTTTATGGGAGAAGGTAAGCCTTAAGCTGAATTGTGATGAAAGTGTATCTGTCAGTTGGGTTTTGTAATGAGAGAAGGAAAGAGCACTAGCTGTGAGGTGTTGAATTCGCATGTTCATTTTGGATCATGCTGTTTCTCTTATTTTAAAAGTAGGGTATAAAAAATTATATCCAAAGTTTTTTTTTCTGTTTTTTCATGTTAGTTACTTTTCTAAGCATTATATTTTTCATATAATGCTTTGATGTATATTTTATGGTTCTTTAAATGCAAAGCATTTTTTAATTTCAATATTCTTATCAGATATTTAAAGTTAGATTATGATAGTGAAATTTCATTAGAATTCATCTGTAATCCAGGTGGCTGATAAAATTCATATTTTATACCACTTAATAATAATAGTGTGTGTCTTGCGTATAATATTAAGAAGGATACTAGGGTTAGGACCTGGGTCAGTAGGAAGGGTGTCTCAAAGGATAAGTAGTATTTTTCAAAGGTATTTTACAGGCCAGAACACTGAATGTCACATATTTCGCCAGAGTGATTAAGTTCAGTGTGCTCATGTTATGGATGGACAGTAAGGTCCAGTGAAGAGAAACAATCTCCTGGAGTCTGGTAGTTCTTAAGTGGCAGAAATAGGGTTTAGATCCAACTCTGATTCTAAATTCAATTTTCTTTCCACTGTACTATATTTCCTGTTAGGTTATATTTTTCAATCTTTAATAATTTTCCCCAGAAATGTTTCATAAATATTTCATTTATAGCTCTTTTATACCAGTTTTACAAACTTTTGTGCACACCTTTACAAGTATTAGCAGAAGTAAAGCAAAAAATGCAAAAGTAATAGTTCATGTTTCAGGGAACAGTGTGACAGGAACAAGGAATGTTTAGTGTTGGGATGACTGTGTATTAGTTTTCTATTGCTGTATAACAATAAGCAATATTGTTGTCAAAAACTTGGCGGTTGAAAACCGCATTCCTTTTTTATCTCACAGTTTCTGGAGGACATAAGTGAAGACATGGCTTAGTTGTGTTTTCTCCTAAGGGTCTCACAAGGCTTAAATCAAGGTGTCGGCCAGCCTATGACCTTATCTGGAGATTTGACTTAAAGAAAGATTTGCTTCGAAGCTCCCTCAGGTTTTGGGCAAAATTCATTCACTTGAGGCATTAGCATTCATGGTAGCTTGATTCTTCAAAGCCAGAAAAAGAGATAGAGTCTCTGCTACTTCTAGTCAATGATTTTTAGACCATCTTTAAATGACTGACTTGATTAGGTCAGGTTTAGTCTGGATAATCTTCCTTGGTTTAGTTGATTAGGTACTTTAAGTACATCTGCACATTCCTTCGCTTTTTGCTATAAAATGTAATCAGGAAGGCACTGACATCCCGTCATTTTTGACATATTCTATTGGTTAGAAGCAAGTCAAGATTCTGCTCTCATTGGAGGAGGGGAAGAGATTATAAAGGGGTGTGACTCAGGGGGAGTTGCTTTAGGATGATTGCCTCAGACTGGAACGATGGCTAGGAAGTAGAATAAGATAACCCGTTAGGAAGTTGCAACCTTACAAATTGCAACCATTCAAACTACCTCTAAAATCTCACCACGTGTAAGTGCATGTTAATATAAAATGCAATGAAGGAAAAGTAGTATGGATGCTATATGAAAATACCATATATTCAAATATTCATATTGTATTCAAACTACTGCTTTGGTGGTTGAGGGTGTGTGTGTGCGTGTGTGTGCGATCGCGCGTGCGCGCGCACTTGTATATTTAATGTAATAATTATTTTTGCCTAAAATACCAGTCCATATATATACATACTCTCAAATTCTCTGGAAAGATGAAGGAGGACATTTTTTTCCTAAAACAAATGAGAAAATAACATATTTTGAAAAAAATTCATAAATAATTTTGATACCATCTTGGCTAAAGTAATTCCCTCTAAGTCAGTCTAGTTTCATGTTGTTTTATTTTATTTATACTGCTTATCAACCACCTGAAATTACAATTCTGTTATGTATGACTATATGTAAGGATGTGTTTATCTGTTACTGTCTTCCCTACATTCCCCCTGGAATATAAAAGTTCTGTAAGGAGGGATTTTGTCATTCTTATTCATCATTGCAACTGCTGGACTCAGAGTGATGGTTGGCAAACAAAGGAGTAGATGGATATGGTTTGAGTTATACATGCTAACTTCTGCCCAAGCTAAGCATTCTCAGTATGGTTGTGAGGGCAAGAGCCAATAAAACCTGCAGATTTGGGAAGGTCAGCAAAGGTGCAATTTTAAAAACAAGTGAAGTAAAAATTTAATGTGGTTAGTGGTGGGGGAATTAAGGATGTTGGCAAATAAATCTCGGGGTGAGTTAGAAAGAAGTACATTTAGCCTTATTTTCTTGTTTAGATAAAAGCCCAAAATGAAATAATGTAAAACAAACAAACAAACAAAACCCCCGAAACATTTAGGGCAATTCTCAGTGCCTTCTTTGCTTGTAGCAAATTCCAAAGGAAGAGAGGAGATCCGTTCTTGCCATTTGCATGAGCCCTTATGGAAGATGATAGAGCTGAGTTTTCAGTCAAATTCCACGAGTGTAGCAAAGTGCAGAAATTGAGATCAGCAACCTCTGACTCAAAATTGCATTCAGTTCTTCTGAATACAGTTTCGTCTGTCTGAGGCAGGTGCCCTATTGGGACTCTTACCTCAGGCAAAGAACTGTTGTTCACAACATAAAAGATAATTCTATTCTCAGTCTTTCTATCTTCAAAATTTCATAGGTAAGAATAAAGCTCTTCCCAAGAACAAAGGATGTCAACTTTGTCACCACCAACAGATACCATGGATGGTGGTTTTCGTTTTGTAATTTTGAACTTAACAGGCAAACAGACTTGTATCCAATCTTTCAAAATGCAAATGGAGAAGTTTCTGTAATATATTTTACCCTTGGAGTTGTCTTAGCTCCCCTGTTCATCACTGTCTTAGTTTTCTACTGCTGCTGTAAAAAATTATGACAAACTTATTGGCTTAAAACAACTCACATTTATTTTTCTTACAGTTCTGGAGGTCAAAATGGGTCCAAAATGGGTCTTACTGGGCCCCAAATCAAATGTCAGTAGTGTATTTCTTCTGGAAACTTTAGGGGGGAATCTGTTTACTTGCGTTTTCCAGCTTCTAAAGACCACCCACATTCCTTCTTCAAATCGGCAGTGGCTGATCAAGTATTTCTCACATCACATCACTCTGACACTGACACTTTTGCCTCTTTCTTCTCATTTAAGGACTCTTGTAATTATATGGGACCCACCCAAATGATCCACCCAAATGATAAGGTTAGATGAATAACAAACTTAATTCCATCTGCCACCTTAAGTCTCCTTTGCCATGTAATGTAACATATTCATAGATTCTGGAGATTAGAAAGTGGGTATTTTTGAGAGACCATTATTCTGCCCACCAGGTTATGTATTAATCTTTATGAAGTTTTGAGCTTTTTCTAAAAAACAGACACATCGCTAGGTAGGAGACATTTCTACTTTCATTTTTGGTTGAAATGGCCTAAATCTAGGCTAGAAAAGAATCTAAACCCTTTTTTATTCCTGCTCAATTTATTTTTCAGTTTATTCTCAAGGTTGCCAGAACAGGACAAGGTCACAAATGTTAGGGCCACAGCTTATTTTTTCCAATTGGGCTTTCCTGCTCTTTAGAAGAAATGTTTGTTCTCTGTGTAAAGAAAACAATCCCCCCCCCCTTTTTTTTTTATACATAACTACCTATTTGTAGACACAGGTCTGAAATAGAACTTTATTTACATTGTTTTGGGCACATTCCCTGCACTTGGTGGGAACATAGGAGCTCTGGGAAAGACTTGAAACCAGTGCTTTGCATTTGCAAAGAACATAACACTTGAGACACTGCCAGTTTTTAGAACATAAAGTTAATAACAGGTCATTTAAAGTTATTATCTGTCCAGGTGAAATTTAATGATAAGATTCATATCTTTGACTTCTGTGATTGATTTTTAAATATGAATTAATCTCTGTAATTAACTTGCAATGGAATTTCACTTTCTAATTGTGTGCAGGTAGAACCAACAGTTGTTTATTTTTTACTGCTTTTGACAGTCACTTTTCCATTATATTGTTTTATGAGGCAATAATACACTGTCTAAATAGAAAAACTCTGGGCACAAATAATTTATCCTATTGAATAACAAAGAGATTTCCATCATTAATCAGGAAATTGGATTGTTTTTCATGTGGGCCAGGCCCAAGTGAGACACTTAACAACTACAATAAAAACCATGATTGATGATGTTTGAATGTTTGACATAAATTTATTAAATATCCAGAAATTCATAAGGATAATCCACACTACAAACAAGCAGTTTGAAATTCTTTACATCATTCATCCAATACCTACTACACTAGGGAAGTGTCTGATTTATCTGATTGTAAGTATGTCTAAAACTGTGTGAATTCATGGTATTCCTGACCAAAAACATGAGTTCTTACTACTGACTCAAATCTAAAAATAGTTATTTTTACTGAAAGGGTCCTTGAAGCTGTTGCCAAGAAACCAGCTTTGGAAAACGTAGATAAAATATCATCAGAATCTCTTAGTTAAGAAGGAGAAAAACTCTGAAATGCAGCAATTTTCATGAAGACTGATATGTAGTGATGACCTTTCATGATCTAGCCCATCCCCTAGTTGTCATGGATAAAAAAAAAATCTTCTTACTCTACTCTCTGAACCCTGTATTCCATATTCTGATACTTCCTGAGATGTCATTTGCTGAATTCAATAAAAACCTACTTTTCAAATGTAAAGAGCTCAGAAAGGGTCTAGAGTCTACAGGGAACAGTAAACATGTCCTGTGCATGATCCTTGGCTACGAGAAATGAAATGTCATTTTTGGATATAAGACATATAAATGTGAAACAATTGCATTAGTGTGTTTGTCCATGTTAATTGTTTTGGATGGTCCAAAGGAAGAAAAGGAAACATTTGCTTGAATCTCCAGAATTACTTATATGACTTAATCTTTTCTTTTAAAAAAATAATTAAATAAGTGGTCAGTTAGCCAGAATTTTCTAAAGGTCTGAAAACATACTTAACAATAGACAGCTTGGTTAATTGCATTTTTGTTAAAAATCGTAATTTTTTTTTTCATTTTGTGGACCTTCATGGAATGCTGTAGAAACTTTAGCTTCAGACAGTAGCTTACTAGAAGTGATATAGAAGTGACTTCATCCAAAGAATTTACAGACTGAAAAGTTATTGGGAATGCTAAGGATGAACAATGAAACTAGGGGAGAGATAAAGAAATGATACGATAAGGTAGTGATTAATTGAGGAGAAGATGGCCGTCCATCATTAGCAGTACTCGATCAGTTAACCAGGGTCTATGGAGTATGGAATTCCCCTGAAGAATCTGAATTCTCTCTTGTCATTATTCAAGTAGTCTTTATTTTCACGCTGATTCATTTTTGGTGTTATATTCAAGAATTGAGCAAAATCCAGTGAACTACCATCATGTCAACATCTTTTACTGGTAGTTATAGTTCCAGTGTCTTTCGGTCCTCTGTTAAATAGATTCTCCTAGTTAAATGTTTGTTTTTCTTTACGTGGGTTTAGGATGATCACAACTGAGTAACTATTCTGATAAGGTAACTTGGTCATAAGAAATGAAAAGAACTGCATTCAAATTCTCAAAACATGACTATTTTCTGATATCTCTATTGAGTTGAATTTGACTATCCAAAAAGGTATATATGATTGCGTTAATTTTATTTTATTACATTTTTATCATGTTTGAATATTCCATAGGTTATTCTTTAATATATTTAAAATGCAGTATGACTTCAAATTTGGTTGTAACTAATTTGGGTAATTACATGGGATGACAAGGGATATTCCCCAGGGTCACTTTATACAATTATTTTTGTACCCTTTGGGAGGATCTGTGAAGCATTTGTATTTTTACCAAGTTGACACCTTACCTACAGCTTGCACATTGCCAGTTGGAATGATGAACTCTTTGTTGCAAATAGTTGGGGAGCTTTTAGTATTTTATTTTAACTTTTATTAAGAGCCAACTTATCTGTAAAGTGCATTGCTTGAAGACAGAACAAAACATAGATGAAGGAATGAACAGGAGTGTGATTTGATACGGTATGGTACAGATTAACCTAGTTGAGATGGAGGTGGGGTGGGAGCATATTCCTCAGATAAGTTTCTTTATAAGTAGTTGCCATGAGAGAGCTAAGAAAAAACTTTTTCTGGCTGTTTTCTAGATGAAGTGGATACAAATTAAAACTAGTTGATCACATAGAGAAGGAGCCAATAGCTGTTTCAGAGACAAATTGTAGAGCTTAAAACAATAGTCAACAGGTAAAGATTCTAGAAGCCCTCATCCTTAGAGAATGCTGCTGGTGCCAAACCTTTCCTATTTGCCAAAGGAAAGGTTAGGAAACCTTTGCTGCCTGCTGTTACCATGAAAAGGAGCGGTTGGTGCTAAGTTCCCCACACCCCCCTCTATTCTCTTTATACTTAAAGATAAACTCACCAAGTGAACCATTACATGGAGCCAATTTCAGAAGCGTCTATTGATAATAATCGTAATAATCGTGAGTGTCAGGTTAGAGGGGCCTATTACTGAAAGGACCCTTCAATCTTAGGGTAGCAAAAAGGTTTTGACTCTTGTGTTCATCCTCATGAACTGCTAGAGACTGGCTGGAGTGCTGTGCTGACAAATGTCAGGATTGACAAATGTCAGGTCATGTCCAGATTTGTAGACTGAGGATGTTGTGATTAGTTAGAAATACCGTTTGTGGATAAGGTATAGGTACACAGATATAGATGAGTCACTCTTTTTTTCTTTTTTTAGATGAGTCACTCTTAACAACTAGAGTTTAGCTAATTAATAGATCTATATTCTTAACACCTGGGAGTATATTTTACCTCAGTATGGATGGAAAAATGGTACTATTATAAGTCCAAAAGATAAAAGGCTGAATTCAGAAATTGAGACCTTGATCTGTTAAATGGCCCTTAGACTCTTAGGGTTATTTCTGAGAAAATTGGATAATTAACAAGTCTTTGTTACTGCGAGCAGGGAGAGAAAGATGAAATGAGATTTGCCATCAATTGTCCAGAAATTCGAGTGAGTATAAATCTAATTTAGTATCTCTTCATTTTCTTAAAGGTTAATATAGTTTATGAAATATATTGTACATCATTTCTTAGCATTTACAATAGCCATAAAATGCTTGTGGCTTGTGTATGGTGTTCTTTAAATTTTCATTCTCTAGCATTGGTTTTTCCTTCCACTTAAAGCATCTTTGAATTTTTAAAGACCTTCACTACTGTTCTGAATAAGCAACTCTCAGAGCAAGGTGAGCAGCTTTCTCCCTTCAGATCTCCTTTTCTTGTTTATGAATACTGCAGGTCGTTTCTGTCACTCCAACACTGCTGCTTTACTTTCCCAGCCTCTTACTGACAGGAGAAGGTAGACATCATGTTACACCACGTTTCTCATTTTTTTTTTGGCTTTTGGTAGCTCAGCTGCACCTAACCGGTATTTGAGGCGTTATGAAGGGGAAGTTACTACCTGTCAGAATGTCAACATTTCTTACGTGAAAAGGACTGGGTTTATGAATATGAGATTTTGGAAAATTTAAAAATTTTTAAAGATCAAGCCTTTTATTTAAGGTTGAATCATGTTCTCTTCTGAAGTTACTTGTTCTTTTCAAGATATGTTAAAATGTTATCATAACAACATTTCTTCTGGCATATGGTATTCATGTGTTTTTATTATTGCATATTATCAGGTTCTTTGAGACTTTCTATGTATTATCAATTATAAAGTTTACCAGTTTTGTAAAATATCATGTTTATCTTACCGTAGAACTTCATAGTCTCACAGAAGTCTTAGATGTATTTTCATTTACCAGGCCAGAAAAAGAAATCATTACTTTAATGCCCATTTAAGAGATGAAGAATTTAGTTTCAGAAAAGCCAACTGAGGAGTTCTATTGAGATAACCGAGAATAAAATTTTGACTCCTTTCATTTATAATTTGTGTGATGGCTAAGTCTAAACCTTTCTAACCTAGGATTTAAGAATAGATTCATTTTTTTACTCTTTATGTGTTTATTTTGACATTTGATATTATTTTGTGTTAATTTCAGGTGTACAATATAGACATTTATATAATTTAAGAAGTGATCCCTCTGACTAGTACCCTCCTGGCACTATACATAATTATTACCATAATATTGACTATATTCTCTATATTGTACTTTACCTCCTCACAGCTATTTTGTAACTACCAATTTGACTTCTTAATCCCTTCACCTTTTTCACCTTGACCCCCAACTCCTCTCCCATCTATCACCCCCATAAATCTAGTACCCATCTGACACCATACCTAGTTATTACAATATTATTGACTCTATTCCTTATGTTATACCCCACATCCCCATAACTACTGTGTAACAACCAATTTGTGCTTCTTAATCCCTTCCTCTTTCTAACTCACCCCAAACCCCCCTCTGATCTGCCAACCATCAAAATGTTCTCTGTATCTATGAGTTTGTTTCTGTTTTGTTTATTTATTTTGCTTTAGATTCCACTTATAAGCAAAAGCGCATTGCATCTGTCTTTCTCTGTCTAACATACTCCACTCAGCACAATACCCTCCAGATCCATCCATGCTGGCACAGATGGCAAGAATCCGTTCCCTTCCATGGCCGAACTATATTCCATTGTATGTACCATCTCCTCTATTCATTCCTCCATCAGTGGACACCCAGGATGCCTCCACAACTCGGTCATTGTAAACAATGCTGTAGTGAACATATGGATGCACATATCCCCTTGAATTAGCGTTTTGGGTTTCTTTAGATAAATACCCAGAAGTGAGATTACTGGATCCTTCTTTGTCTCTTGTTATAGCCTTTGTTTTAAAGTCTGTTTTGTCTGGTAAAAGTACTGGTAGGTACTGTTTTTTTTTTTTTTTTTTTTTCATTTTCATGAAGTATCTTTTCCTCATCCCTTTACTTTCAGTCTGTATGTGCCTTTTGATCTAAAATGAGTCTCTTGTAAGCAGCATATGTAAGGGTGCTTTTTCTTTTAAATCCATTCAGCCACTCTATCTTTTGATTAGAGCATTGATCCATTTACATTTAAAGTAATTGTTGATAGATATGTAGTCATTGCCACTTTATTATTCATATTTTTGATTTTCTTCTTCTTCTTAAAGAAGTCCCTCTAACATGTCTTGTAATACTGGTTTGGTGTTGATGAACTCCTTTAGCTTTTTCTTGTCTGGGAAGCTCTTTATCTGTCCTTTAAGTCTAAATGATAATTTTGCTGGGTAGAGTAATCTTGGTTGTGGGTCCTTGCTTTTCATTGCTTTGAATATTTCCTGCCAATTCCTTCTGGCCTGTAAAGTTTCTGTTGAGAAATCAACTGATGGTCTTATGGGAGCTCCCTTGTAGGTAACTAACTGTTTTTCTCTTGCTGCTTTTAAGATTCTCTCTTTGTTTTTAACCTTTGGAATTTGAATTATGTGTCTTGATGTGGGCCAGTTTGGGTTCATCTTGTTTGGGACTCTCTCTGCTTCCTGGGCTTGTATATCTATTTCCTTCACCAGGTTAGGAAAGTTTTCTGTCATTATTTCTTCAAATAGGTTTTCAATTCCTTGCTCTCTCTCTTCTCCTTCTGGTACCCCTATGATGCGAATGTTGATATGCTTGATGTCCCAGAGGATACTTTCATTTAAAAAAAAAATCAGATTGCCCAGCAATGATAGCCTTTGTATCTCAACTTTTCTACACAAGAATTTAATCCTTCTGAAATGGTCCTACTTACTCCTGAGAGCCTCTTGAGGAAGGAGCTGTCACACATATGCTCAGGAAGAGCCTCCAAATGAAGTCATGATGCTAGAGCCTTTTCAGTCACTAGTCTTGGTGAGATTAAGGCAAGACAAGGCAGTGATGAATGAATGACTGGTTCTTGCTGTTACTCTTCACTGTTACCAATACGCTGCACTTCTCTGCTCATGTTACTTCATCTGAAGTCTGGACATGTCCATTTCTTAATTTACCCAAATACAAAGAAGATACAATTGCAAAGTTTTGGTAAATCCATTCTAAAAGATTAGGGAAAAGTTGAAAAAGAAGTACAACACAATGATAACATGTAACTGTACAGAGTTGGTTCCCACAGAAAACACAGATTTTCTATCTTCAGTGTCCATTTTAACTGTGCTCCTACACGTCTAGATCCTGGATCCTTGCCCCATATGGCAAGTACCCCAAACCTGCTACTAGCTAGTCCTCCAAGAATACCTACACCTCAAAGTCCAGGCCCTGCTTTTTAGGAGTGACCTCAATCTTCAGGGTCAGGCCTTGTTCCCTCACTGCTACTTCTAGTTATAGCACTTTACTCTTTTATGACTCACTGACACTTGAAGCCCTTTATTCTCCTACAAGAATGTCTCCTTGTATTGTGTCTCTCAAAGGACAATCACATTATTACATTTCCCCAAACGTAGTTTTGCCAGTTTTAAAATGGCACCACCTATAGGACATTAATTTTATAGTGTAGATTGGGCTTACCCAAGCCCAGACTGTTTTATTTTTAATGTTTTTCTTTCAACATGTTTCTTTCTAATCATGTAGCCTGAAGTCTTAGGGGCCTCAGCTTAGATTATTTAGACAGTAACATCTCAACAGACACATAAACACACATTGAACAAGCAGTAGTCAAGTATTAAATTAATAAAGAACTAAGAAGGACTTCTCCCAAAGAAGCATCCAGGTTAATGACTTTCTCCTGGAACAATGGGTGATGACTCTCTTTGTATTTAGATAATAAAGAGCTTTCTCATGTTATTTTTCCGGAACGGAAGAAGAGACTCATTTTACAGATCCAACCAAAAGTGCATCCCAGTCTTGCTACAGTTTTAGAATGATAGCTTCTCCATAGCTTCTGCATGTCATGGTTAGTGATGAACACACCAACCAAACAAAAAATTGAAAATATCCTTTTATACTTTTTTTGTTGTTTATTAACTTTGTTGTTAATAGGTATATAGGCTTTCCTGATCTCTTCAGCCAGAAATAATCCCTCTTTCTTAGACATTGCATATAGTACTTTCGTCCTCTCTTGAGTCACTGGCTTTTTAATCATTTGGGTACCACTATCTTTATACTATATTGTAAACTCTTGAAGACAGAGACAAGGCCATTTTTTAAAATTATTATATTTATTGGGGTGACAATGGTTAGTAAAATTACATAAGTTTCAAATGTACAATTCTATAATACATCATCTATATACCACATTGTGTGCTCACCACCCAGAGTAAGTTCTCCTTCCATCACCGTATATTTGATCCCTTTGACCCTCTTCTATTACCACCCTCCACCCTTACCTTCTGGTAACCACTAAACTGTTGTCTGCGTCTATGAGTTTTTGTTTCTGACAAAGTCATTTTTATCTCTGTCATTCTCTCCATACCACTGTATCCTATATTTGGTAACTGCACCACCATTTTTGGTACATAGATGTTTTTTGGTGTGTATAACTCTTTCTTAAGAGTCTTACATTATGGACTCCAACTTAATTTTTATGGCTGCTTTAGAACAAACAGTAATAGACTCTTAAAGCTATTGGGGTAGTGTATTTCGTGCTCTTAATCACTGATAAAGAGATACTGAGGAAAGATCGTCATGTGTAAGATATTCGAGTCAGATGCGGAGCAGGTTGCTTTACTCCCTTGCACCCCAGTTTTCTCATCCATGAGAAAAGGCTATTAAGGATACCTTCGTAACAGTGTGTGGTAATGATTATTTGAAATGATTTCATCAAAAGCTTTTAGAACAGTGTCTGACACACATGATTTATATGTAGAAAACGTTAGTTATTATCAACATTGCCTTGGCAATCTGAAGCAACAATATCTCTTTATCTGTTTAAGTCAAGCCAAAGGGAAGAATTAAATATACTTAAAAAAATGCAATATCTAATCCAGGCTTCTCTGTCAATGACTTGTTATTTTGCTTCATAAATGAAATTCAGATATTTTACAGTGTGGTGGTGTATATACCGCCCAACTGAAATAGCCTATCCACACAG
Source organism: Rhinolophus ferrumequinum (assembly GCF_004115265.2). Taxonomy (NCBI): domain Eukaryota; kingdom Metazoa; phylum Chordata; class Mammalia; order Chiroptera; family Rhinolophidae; genus Rhinolophus; species Rhinolophus ferrumequinum. The sequence continues at coordinate 52,574,775 of NC_046301.1, forward strand.
GCTTGTATGTGGTGTTTCTGTTTTCCAGGATTAAAAAGAATTAATAATAATAAAGTTTACAATTACAGAAAGAAAAGAAAAACTAGATTGTGTTAGAGACTAGGAAAAAAAATCTAGCTAAAAAAAGAACTTAATATAAGAAAAATTTTACTGGGTCCAATAGATCCTCTAATAAACATAAAAACGTCTCCACTCCTTCCTTCCCACAGTTCACTAGCTACTTGCTGTCACTGTAGCAATTTGGGCTGAAGCAGACTTTGTTGGCTTTGTCAGTACTGCAGTGGGAAAGCCCTGGAGGACTCTCATAGGCAGGAATAAAACAAGGGCTGTGAGTTAGTGTGCTTTCAAGTCCTCTATTTTGTGCTCACTTCACAACAACTTCCTCCAAATCACTCTGTAATAAATCCACTACTATCCATTCTCACTAACTTATTGTCATTTGCGGTTTTTAAAATTTGTAGCCTAAAGATTTTTAGTTAGTCTTTGCAAGGAAAAATATTTTCTAGAGATCTAGTATAAATGATTATAAATGGTATAAATGATTAGATACAAGAATGGAATGTACCCTTGCATCATTAATGTCGTACTTTGTTAAATGTAGTTCTCACCATCATTAAGATATTGAGTTTGTTTCTTTTCTGTTTTGATATGTGGTACTAGGAATACATATTTTGATATATTCTGAAAAATAAAAAAGATTATTATTAGATATTGGCCCATTGAACCTAATCCATAGCATTTGGCAGAGAAATCTGAAACCGACAACCCATTAATATTGTGAAAGCAGGTTGATAGCTGAATTTTTTTTGCTGCCATTAAGAAATAATCACTCTGTTGATGTTACATGAAAGATATTACCATGTGTTATACCATCAAGTTTTGCCTGTCATATTCTATTATCATAATATCATAGAAATATATTAACATAATTATCTTATTCAGAATAGCTCTCCTTTTGACATATTCTGGAGTTTTAGTCTAGTAAGTAACAAGGCTGTCTATTAAGACGAAGAAAATCTTAAGGGAAGTTCTGACAACTTTAAAGTTAGAAAACGTATCAGAATTAATAGAAAGTAGATGCCAATGTTTAAAAATTATAATAATACTTAGTCAAGTAATGAGAGCTATGGAATTTGAATTGACTGGAAAGAAGCTCTAAAATAGCACTTTGACTAAAGTAAATTTTGTCATATGGTTTAAATCTCACAATAAAGTTTCTAAATTTTCTTTAGATATGAACAAATTGTTTAGACAATTACTTCCTTTCATTCCTTTATGTCCCAACAAGGCTTTACTATAAATTTTGCTATTAACTCTCTTTCCCAGAGATATCTGAGTAATTGGGAGAATGATGTGTCAAAAGTTAGCATTTATGTTCCCATGAAGTTGTGGAATGACATATTTTTTAGACATAGTTAGCCTGTGTCACAGTACTGCATGCTATAGATTACCTTCTTTGGTAGTGATTGTACCTAGGGAAATTTGCAGCTTTAATAGTTCCAAGTAACTTTTTGCTGCAGGATAGTTATATGGAGTGTGTAAGCGACAGCACAGACCATGCAAGTTGAATTCCTTGTGAAAGTGGGAACAGATTTGTCCGATTTAGCTTAAAGGCAATCTATTGCAGCTTACATCTTTTTGGTTACTTGGACCTCTGCCCTGTATTCTGGACTTCCATTGGCTATTGTGGTTTTTAAAATCACCATGTCACCCCAGATTGAACGCTACTCCTTTTTTCCATCTCCCAAACAACTCCTACTACAACTCTAGGATGCTGACAGCTTAAGGCTCAGGGGTGACGGAATGAGTTACAACCTAAGGAAAAGAAATAAGGAAAACTAAAATGTGATGTTAAATTCTGAGTACCAGGAAAAAAGAAAAAAAATGCTTTAAATTTTATAGGAGTCCTTTCACAGAAACACTTGTATTTCTAGTTTGATAGAAGACCCATCAAATTCCTAGGTAGACCACTTCTCTTTTTAGCCTTGCCTTAAAAATTATGTCCAATGATCAACTTGAATGAAAGAAACAAAGCCAATTACAATCCATTCCCAAAGAGCCACTCATTCCAAATCATCATTAGCTACACACAGACCAAGCAAAACTTTGACGTTATAATTGTTTTCTTTTTGCTGTTGTGCCAGGTCAATATTTTAAGTAAGCTTTTCACTCCCACTACCTCTAAGGATTGAAGAAATTATTAATGATGTTTTTAGGAACTGTCGTGATGAACTTCAAAAAAGAAGAGACTACACTTGTAAAATGGCTTGAAACATTCACTATGAAGAATGCTCATCCTTTAGAATGCAGGCAATTACGAACACTACTGTGAGCCACGTAGCCCACTTAGTGGGATGTTTAGAGTCAATAATCAGATAACCAGATTTGGGAAAAGTAGGAGGTGGCATTGTCTAGCCACTTTCTGTCATACCGGGGGTGCCAAAAAAATGTATACAAGTGGACACTGGTCAGTTTGCTCAAGCAGTAATTCGCTGTAATCAGAAGTGTCTGGACGCTGATGGTAACCACTTTGAGCACCTCTTGTAATTGCAGAAGTCAAACGTGACTTGTATTCATCTTTGGTATTGGTATATATTGAGTAGTACAATTTTAATGCAGTTTTGCTTTCTTAAAATGTGTGCACATTTTTTTTTTTGGCGTCCTCTGTATTTTTCTGCTATACTATACATTTGTTTATATTAACTATTTGCTCAACTTGTAGTATGTATGATCCGCCAGGAGCAGTTAAGCTTATTTTTTGTCTTAAAATGCTAAGCTAAATTCTTTTCAGAAGGAGTAAAACTTAAAAACCTTGATTAGGTGGATTAATGCACATAGAGCCAAAATGTTTGTTCAAAGTGAGTAGATGTGGTAAAAAATGGTCCTTACACAATTGTGCTCGATTAGACTTTCTCCTTAGTGACACTCATACATAAATAGCAACTCAGAGTGACCCGATTATGATTGTTTACATTTTCTTTACCAAGTCTGTATCTCTAGATCAACAAAATGTTTCTTTTGAAATCTTTTTAGAGTATAGGACACATATGCCTGAAGACTCTGAACATGCAGAGTCAAAGATATTTACCACGTCTAGCATCAATCTAAATGATACCCAGTATTTCATGTCAGTGATTGAGAAGAGGGCAGTGAAAAAGCAAGCACATGCTAGAAGAGGGAAAATTTTAGGTCTGGTCCTGGCTCTGACCCTACCTAAATATATGACCTTGGGCCAGTCACATGATCTCTTTGAATCTCATTTCTTTATTTGGAAGAAGCTACAGCTCTGTTTAAATTTCCTCTCAACATTCTATGAATGTAAATTTTTACTATTATATTAAATATAAAAATGGTGTGGGTTTTTCCATCTTAAGTAAGTGTTTATAACTATTGATTTTATAAAGCTGAATTCAATATAACTTTGGATTCTAATTGCTATGAATCTATTGCGATAAATCAAAACCAAGCATTATATTCTCCGTGTAAATTGTTTCACTTCCTTCACAATTTATGCTAATGAATATACTTGTTGGGTATCCAGTAATCGTCTTTAAAATAGAGGTCGGTTTGCTACATTTATTTCAGCATTTGCTATGAGTTACTCTCTAAGTAAATGCTCATTTCTTCACTCCTTATAGCCATTTCTGTACATTTCAATGTAATGTGGTATTATGCTTCCAAATGAGTATTAACATTTAGTATGAGACAGTTCAGCATTTTCATTGGGCTATAAGCAGTACTATTTTAATTTTCATTTTTTTTATTGAGATGTAATTCACATACCATAAAATTCATGCTTTTTAAGTATGCACCATTCACAAAATTTTGCAGCCATCAGCACTATCTAATTTCAGAACGTTTTATCTAGTTTTTAACAAAATCCAAAGAATGAGTTCTATTAACATAAAATGTTTTATTTTGTATTACTATAAATTAATATTAATATACATTTTACATTTTATTTAAATGTTTAATTTAATATTGTCTACTCACATAAAATTTTAATTTTTTAGGTTTAGATTTCACTTATGTTTAGCCAACTTCTCTTCATTTTGTTGGTGAAGGAAGGATTCCTGCTTTTGGATTAAGGGAAGGCTGAACATAACACCCAACAATAGAAAGATGAGATTGATGGCAATCAACTAATCACATACACTAACAGCCCAGGTGAAGGTGATACTGCATTCCATGCAGGACCACTTGGGGGTTGTACTCAGGGACAGACTGAAAAACCAGGGACCGTGGGAAGCAGGCTTTGTAGTATAAGAGAAGGGGTGTCCCCTGATCCTACTGGAGGATCGATCTGATTGGTTTTTATGAATAATTCTGTGGGCTGGCAAGGAACTGAAACCCACTTCTCAGGGATAAGCAAGGACTGTGGCTGGTCCCCATAATAAGGAGGATTGTTTATCTAAGGCAGGGGTGTCCAAACTGCGGCCCGCGATCCATTGTTAATTGGCCCACAGCAAATTCCAAAAATATATTTAGTTTACTTAAATACACCAGGTGAGGCAATACGTACTTTACCTCTAGTGAGTGGCCCGGCTGTTTGTGTATTTTACCGCATATGGCCTTTGGTGAAAAACGTTGGAAAAGTTTGGACACCCCTGATCTAAAGGAATAGAGCGGGGAGGGGAACAGGCAGTTAAGCCTTTCAAAACCCTCTGATTTGACCAGATGTCAAGGCAGCATGTAATATTCGGCTTTAATAGTAGGCCTTATTTTGAGTGAGATTCATGAAAAGAACATTTTGGTTTTTAAGTAGTTTGATAACTTGAAAGATAACTTGATATTTGTTTTGATAATAGAAAGAACAAACATACTGTAGCCAGAGAACTACTATAATCGTCATTGTCAATGATCAAAAGATGTTAGATTTAATGTAGTTTTTCAAGATGATTAAATTTGAAATGTGTAGGGTGTTCATTGAATGTATAGGGGATTAAATTTAGAGCCAAACTTTCATAAAGTTATTTTGGGTGACAGCTTTGTCTCTTTTATTACTTTGAAATGTCGTTGATGATAGGTTTCTGTGTTTTTAAAGAGACGTTTTCAGTGTCTAGAAAATATCTTTTCTTAATACCTGACTCAGTCCATTAAAATATGTGTGTGTGTGTTTGTGTGTGTGTGTGTGTTTGTGTGTGTGTGTGTGTATGCACACACTAAGTTTGTGGCCAAATTAGACATAAAGCGACCTTCTGCCCCAAGTTAGTCTTTTCTAATGAAAAAAAATTAAATATCATGCTTATTCTTACTCTTGTTCTTGTTCTTCCTGTTATTGTTACTAATATTATTATTCGGTAGTATCTCAAGTTATCTTACATATTTCAGCATCATATTTATTCATCACAGAGCATCATTTCCAGTCATGATATACTGAAACTGGCCCTATTCTGCACAGGAAAACCAATGAAAATTTGATCATTAAGATGAAAGATTCTAGATGGGGGTTGTATGGGTGAAAAATTCCCTACTGAAAGCAAGAGGACATTCTCTTAGACTACTCTTTGGGAGATTTAGTTCAACAACAGGAGAATTCTTGGAAATGGAAGGCAGGGCTCTTAAGACATTCAAGGGAGACCAGATACTCTTGTAGAAATTTCCAAAATTATTAGGATCTCATATGCGTGAGAATAGTGCTCTATTGACGGTAGGAATAAAATCTAGATAATCACTTGAAGAAACCTGTTACACACTATGTAAGATTCTACAAACAAGAAAAGGAGCAATGAAAATAGGAGAGAACCAGCCTGAGAAGCACTAATTATCCCTAAGTGTATTTTATTAGTTTAATTTAGAAATTGGAAATAAATATTTTAGGAAACTGTGGATGGTATTATTCTCCCAATTTCATGTTTAGAGACAGTTTCAATTGGTTTTATTAGTAAAAAACAAAAATGCTAAAGGAGCAAGGGAAAAACGACATTCAAGTGAAGCATTGAAAAAGTGGAAAGTATCATTTTAATTTATAATGCGATAAAATAGTTTTATTGTCCAAAGATATCTAGGAACATAAATATATATTACACTTAGATTCTCATAGTCATTACTTTTTTCTAGGTCAATCTATCACTTCTAATCTACTTTATTATTACATGTACAATTAATACATTGATATATACTTTTTAATTTAATAATTGTTTGGATATTTTTAATTTTCAATATTTAGAGAAAAATATATTCAACTCTGTATTGCTTCAGTGTTTAGAGCTTGCTAGTGATAATAACCTTGTTTTCCTGAAGATTTAACAAAACCATTTTATGTTTTCCTAATCTTTGATTCAGTTGTATTTGAACAAGTGCTACAAGGATATATACCTGTTTATGATAGTAGGTTCAAGTTACACACTTCAGTCATCGTGGCTCTGTCTTATAAATGTGTTTCTGGTATGTCTCAGGCTCATCTGGCTCAAAACATCTTTTTGGTATCCCCCTCTTCCCCTCTGACCTCACTGTAACCACTATCTGCCACCATACCTTCTGAAAAATAGTCTTAGCACAGTGGCTTACCAGTCACTTTAATCTCTGTCAATAATCTACTCCATTTAGGCAAACATGTACTGAAATGAGTCTATCTCCAAAGAGCTAATGTTTCCCAAGTAATAATGCTTTTATCTTGTTCTCCTTAAGAAATTACTATGATTTATTTCACGTCTCCAGTTAATCTTCACTCACCTGGGACTATATCACTTTATATAAGATTATATAACTGTCACATTATATATGGACATATAAATACAATAATCTTTATTAACAATTTAAATATTTGTATTTACATTATATTAACATTTTTATATATTTAAGTAGATATAATATGTAGTCATATATGTATACCCACTTGTATATGTATACATATGTTCATAACTAATACAATCCTTTCAACAATAGAAAAAATTTTTTTCCTAAATTTCCTTTAAAGGAATTTTGGGACCATGTAAAAAAGGTATTATAGTATGGTGATGGAAGGGGAGCTGACTCTGGGTGGTGAACACACAGTGTGATTTATGGATGATGTGATACAGAATTGCACACCTGAAATCTATGTAATTTTACTAACAATTGTCACCCCAATAAATTAAAAAAAAGAAAAAGGTATTATAATTGTATATTGACTGCATCCTCTCTCTGTGTACTTGCAAACACGTGCAGTCTTTCTTCTCTTAAAGATTCTAGAGTCATTATTCTAGGACTTAAGGGTAAAAAAAGACTAGCTATGGGTCTTCACAGAATCTAGATGCCTATAGTAGACCCCAAACATTCTGATTTGTTGGGATTGAAAGAAGGCTAAAGCATCGGCACTTTTTACAAGCAATCCTAGTGATTTGATGCAGATATTTCTTGGATCACATTTTTTTTTTTTTGCATTCCATTTTAGATGAGAATCACCCAGTTCAGTATCAATTGCAGTTATGCATTAAATAACTTATCTTTATCGATTGCTTTAATAAACTTAAGCAGATCCTTCACTGAATTGTTGACTGACTCTCATTCTAAGGGGATGCCAAATTTAACAGTTGCAGTGTTCTAAACCATCATCATCATCATCGTTGCAGTGTTCTATATTTCCATATGTAATGAACTTCATAGCTGTGGGTTGTATTTCCAAGTAGAAATCTCTAGTTTTAATTCTAGCATAGTTCCTCTCCAGTATTTCTGATTTACATGGAATGGAGGTACTCTGCATGGAAGAAAGAAGACATGAGAGGCACTAATCACCAACCAAGAGGACCGTGTCATTCCATTTGAATAAGAGGATCTCAAAGATGATGATCAAAGCTAATTCTGCATGGAACTCCTTCAAAGGACACATACAGAAAGTGAGAGGAAATATCAAAGGTACTTACTACCCTGTCTAAACCTGACAGGTGTTATCCAGACTCAGGTCAACTTACTCCAGACCTTACTTAGTTGCTTGGGGGGAAGTAACTGCTCAATTAAACTTGGAAAATTAGTTTTTCTCTAAGACTAATACTCTGACATCCTCCATAATACTTGGATTTGTGCCTTGAACCTTCTACTTTTGTTTTCAATTGGCAATACATGCAGATTCTAAAAGAAATATAAAAATTTCAAAAAAAAATATAGATGAAAGTAATTCTCTCTTTTGCCCCCCTGAACACAGTCCTCTAGTTCTGCTTAGAGGCAACTGCTGTTAGGCATTTCTTATGTATATTTCCAGAGTCTATTGAATATTGTGGTATGTATTGGATGGGGGAGGTGGGACATAAATAAATGCAAGCCAAGAAATTCCCTTGGTTTTAAAATAGCAGGAAACACGCATTAAAGAGTGACTTAGTGGCTTGAGTTAAAGTCACTGAGCAGACTATTTACCAACAGAGTGTATCTTAGATACCAGAGGAAATATAATATATTCTTCATGCAAGCTTGCATTGTCTCAGGGAACAAAAAAATGGAATTTTTAAGCAGGTGCTGTTTTCAGCAGACAACAGAAATTTAAATGATAATGCATTGTAACAAAATGAAAATTATTTGAGTTTTAAGATACCCCTTGAGATTGTAGAAACACTGGTAACCAATCAAGTGTTCTGGCAGAGTCAAATCATTTCGTACCCTATTATAGTAATGTGTTTGGAAAGCAATTTGGAAATAAAAGGAGAAATTGCTTCCCCTGACCCATTCATGAAATTGCTTTGTAAAATCTAACTAAAAAGGTTTTAGAAAGACAAAAAAAAAAGTACAATGGCCGAACAATGGCAAAGTTCATAACTAATTATTGAATAATAATGACTTCGAAAACAAAACTTGAACCGAATGCCTACTATTTATAAGACACTACGCTAGGGTTATAAAACACCCTTGAGGAATTATCACTATAGTTAGGAAATGATATATGTGAAAAAATTTAAAAGTTTTTCTAATATAGTATCTGTTTAGAAAATGAGATCAGACTAAGTGGACTCTGTAAAACCAGACTCTCTTCAGACCTTAGTTACTCTTCTTTGCAGAGCAGTAGCTCATCCAGGTTAATGAGAGCATCAGTTGCAGGAACAGATAGATAATTCAATACTGGGATAAGGCAGATGCTTTTTTAGTACCATATTTTCCTGAAAATAAGACCAGATCTTATACCGTATTTCCCCCAAAATAAAACCAGGTCTTATATTCATTTTTGCTCCAAAAGACTCATTAGGACGTATTTTCAGGGAATGTCTTATTTTTTTCATGTACGACAATCTACATTTATTCAAATCAGTCATGTCATCTTCTGGAACATTGTCATAACGTACTAAATGTGTCTGTCTGGCTGATGATCTTAACTGGGGCTTATTTTCAGGGAAACATGGTACATATCACATTCAAGAATTTTAGTTGTTTTGGATTGTGCTTCTACTAGCCCTACCAACAGCCTCGCTGATTTATTTTTGGTAACATTATTAGTAATTGATTAGTCTTTGGACATTAGAATTCCTGTAGGTCACAAAGTATATAGTATTGTTTTAGGTAAAATTTCACTCTCTGTTGCATGTGTATGCATGTGTGTTTGTGATTATGTTTGTATTTATATTTTAGTGCTTTGAAACTCTATGTAAACACCATAATTGTTTTGAATTCAATAAACTGATACCTATTTCCCTTGTTCAAATCTACAACCATTTGGGATATAGAGAGGAATCATGGTGACTGGAGATCAAAGTATCAGTTTCATTCTTGATAAAGGTTAGATTGACGTTCATGGCCTAAACTGACAGTTACGATGGGCCTGTCTTCTAACCCTAAACTAGGTAGATTTTTCCACCCAGTCCTTGGCTCATTTGGGCAACCACAGGATTCTCCCATAGGGGCAGATCCTTTATTGCAGTGGAAGAGAACATCCCAGAATGCATATACAAGTATTCTGCTGAGACGAATTTAGAAAGAGAACCCTGAAGGGACTGAGTTACATTTTCCTTGTTCCTTCTCCCAAATACACCAATCAGATAATGTATTCCTCTTCTTCCCTAAATAGTTAATTTCAGATCTGGGGCAACTACAATACAAGTAGTGCCTGGGGCATTGTATTCTACCAGAAAGCAAGGAAGTTTAAGGAAAAATGGAATCATGTTACGAGGAAAGAAAACCCAGTTTGAAGATGTTCCTTCTGAGTAAATTTATGACATATTTGAGCATCAAAAAATGATAGTGTCTACAATTAATTATAATATATGGTACAAAATTCTGATGATAATAAATACATGCATATATGAATATATATGTGTGTGTATGTACATACATAATATGAAAGGGGGAAAGAACAACACTTTTTGTGAAAGATGTGCTAGATATAAAGGTATATATAATGATAGAATTGGTAATTCAACATTTATAGCTGATTCAGGTAAGGGTCATCAGTCAGTGCCAAAACCTAATTATGTCAATGATCATTGGGAAACAGGATATTCAATTTGTTGGCAAAATAATCCAGCACAGATTGCAGAGAAAAAAATGTGCATTTATAGTGGTCAGAACTGGCAGTCATCTGTCATCTTAGTCAAATGACTACATTTATAGTTGATATCACTAATAGTAAGGCAATGTGATATATATATACACACACGCATACACATATACATATATGTATATATGTATACATATGTATGTATACATACATACATATATATACATGTATATATACATATATATGTATACATATATATGTATATATGTATACATATGTATGTATACATACATACATATATATACATGTATATATACATATATGTATATACACACACACATATATGTACACACATATATACATATGTATATGTGTATGTGTATATATATATTATTTTCTGATATGTAATATGAAGAAAAATACCTATAGTGTATTCTTGCTGATAATAATAGCCTGAATCTCATAAAGTCTCTACACCCCATTCCAAATCCTAGCAAAAAGAAGAAAGAGGGAAGAAGGAAGGGAGGGAGAGAGGAAGGGGAAAACAAAAGGAAGAAAGTGTTGTTTTTTTCATTCTATTTCTTCCTCACAACAATTTGTCTTTCTTGAAGTGTGAATCATTTATAGTATTAGCATACAGGAAGCTATAAGTTTTTGTTTATTTTGTTTTATTGTCTGTCTGTGTAGGATTTCTTGCTGTTAATAGTACAGTTAAAGTAGTGATTCAGAAATTATTATTAATACATACATAGAATTTGTAAGTCAATATTCTCTTGTAATTTTTCTGGCAAGGATTAGTCAGTCAGTGCATTCCCCAAAAAAGCATTTGACTTGCTTTTTTAAATAGAAATTTGTATGGCATGTATCAGATGTATTCAATGCACGAACTTCATGTAAGAAATTACATTCTTATGTAAAGCCAGCTAATTCACTGAAGGCCACTCAAGAACCATGCTAATGAAAATGATCCTGTTTTATAGAGTAAAGTGGTGCATCCAGAAGCTACTCAGAGTAGCTGGCACAGGAAACTAGTTTGCAAACAAGGCCACTATCTGTAGAATTTCAAGAGGCTTGTCTTCCCTTTGATAATCAAGTCTTAGTATTTTCCAGTTTTAGGTCTTAGAAGAACAGTTACTGATAGTTTCCTATTTCTGTTTAACTATAATCTTACAACAGAGGAAAGCATAAATTCGTGTTAGTAAATATAATACTATTTATTTCTCAATTGGTTCTTAGAAAATACCATTTTCTTTGATGAGCATTATGCCATTATGAAAACTGCTCTTTCAAGTTTTAAAATAAATTAGGTTTACAATTATAAGATTGTATTTCCAAATGCCAAATGTAATTTCTATGACAGGATGAATTTTTTCCCCATAGACAAATGTTCAAGTTCTACCATTGTTTAATGGCAAATGAAATAAAAAAAACTTCTCTTTTCGTACCTGCATATACTTCAGTTAGCTTCCTTCCATCTGCTCTGCAAATGCTCTTAGAAACTGTATCCCATGGCAACCTCCGGATGGCATTTTAGTTCCCTGTCTCCCCAGGGAATTCATCTTTCCTAGGAACCCACCTTAGCACTTCAAGGACGACATTTTTCATTAATCTGGAAGGGGCGTGTTTTCTGGGAATCCCTCCTACAGTTTTCATTATGGAATATAGATACTACACATACATTCCTTTATACTCACAAGAAGATACTTGGTTTTCACATGGTCTGTGACTCATATTTAAATCCCAAAGCAGAGAGTGAGCCATATTATTTTACAAAATCACTGTTCTCCTGTCTGTAGACAAAGAAATCACAGATAATCATTTTTGTCAGTATGAAGGAAGTCTTCTGTCATAGAAAGATATTTGAAATATAAGCTTATAAATTTAGAATTTTAGTGGGAAAATAAAAACTCAAGTCCATTCACTTCATATTTATAATACATAACTATATCAATTCACTTGTTAATTTATGCTGAGAGAATTGTGGCATACAAAAAAGAACAATGAGCCAAAACTATCCAACTTTGGATCTGTTCCCAGGGAGGCCACTTACAGCCACACTATAGGTCATCAAGTCTCTCTCCGCCTCAATTTTGCAGTTTAGAAAATGGGTGAAAGCTCACAGGGTGTTCTGAAGATGAGATTATTCTAAAAACTCTTTGTTAATGACAAAGCACTTTGCAGGGTTTATTACACTCTCTATTTCAACATTTTATTATTGTGAGTGTTATCTATACACAATTAAAACAGTGATATTGTAGCTTTAAGCACATTCATTAAAAACAATGAAATGAAGTGAAATTCTAAGTGAAATCATTGTTGGTATTTTAAATCTTGGGTGAGAAACAACAGTAAACTGTTTTCTGCATAATATGTCCTTATGAAACCAAAGTATTTCATAACATTTAGTATTTGAATTTAAAATTGCTTTTGTACCTTTGAATATACATACATATTTTAATAATGGTTTTCAAAGCATAATTATTTTGAAAAATGCTTTAGCAAACTATTGTGATAAATCACTATGAAGAAATTAAAATTCATATGTGTTTGAAAAGATGTTTATTTTTAAAATACTTTTTTCCATTTCTCCTTCCAGATGTTATGATTGGTAATATTGATGATGTTTATAAAAGTAATGTGTAACGTTTGCATTCTAATGAATCTTATTCAAAACATTCTAATTGCATATGCTTTTATAAAAGTTTGAATTGTAAATTACAAATGCGCAATAAAAGTTCAGGAACATAGGATTCACTTTCTAAAATAAATATGATGATTTTAGAAAAATTTTAAACTAGAAATTTACTTAGAACAATGTTTCATTTAATAACATTCAATATTTGATTGTACTTATATGGAAGAAGCCATGAAAAAAAATCTATACTGTGCCAATATTTCTGTATATAATGAAAATCATAATGAAATAATCCTTTTGTACGTAACAAAATCGTATAATTTAATTCAGAGAAAAGTTAATGTAAGTAGTTGTAAATTCTGATTACTGCACTTTTCAATGACCACCTCTCTGAGACTATACATCTTATTGGATAATTTATTCCACCTTCAAAATTAGAAGGCAAGTCTCAAATAGTTTTCTATTTTTGCTTAATTATAGCCACACCCAATAGGAAAATACAAATTCATAATAGTAAAAGATTAATTTGTTTTTCTTAATGAATTCTTTGAATTACATAGTGTTTAAAAAGTATTATCGAGCCATAAAACTTTTTTCAAGTTATAAAATAAATTAGATTTATGAGATTGTATTTCCAAGGGACAAATTGTATTTGTTGTGACAACAGCTCCTTTTTCTCACTTTCACTACTGTTCTGTTGTAGAACACAAAAAGAAAAAAAAAAACCCACACAAATCTGCAATTCTAAGTGGGCTAATATTTTGCTAATATAACACTTTCAGCTTCTCTGCACCACCATTACTCCTAGGAACCACTGTACATTTTAGTTGAGAGAAGTATTTAAAAATCATGATCTATACTCTTTATCTTCCCCTTCCTTCACTTCACTTTCTAAACAATCCAGTTGAAAGCCATTAGGTGGGACCAAACAGAGTACAGGGAAGGGGATGATGGGCTGTGAGACAACAGAGTTGGGTATAAGAGTTCAAAAGGGTAAAGAGGGAGAATACATGCTGGGGTGTTAGCCTTCGTGCAAGGTATTGGAGTCTGAGTGGGGCGACTGGGGTGGCTGCATGAAGCGAGCAATCCCACACACGGTTTGGACCCCAGTAGAGGGAAAAGTGCACGAGGAGAAGTGGATCGGCGGAGATTGTGCGTTTTATTTTATATTTGCAGAGGAGTATTTTTAATGTAGAATAGGATTGCTGGGTCAGTGGGTAAATCCATTAACAATTTTGGAGGATTCTGCAGCAATTCTACCATTCTGAGCTCTTCCTAGCAATGCATATGTGTGCATAGCTTGTTTCCGTACCGCTTTGTGTGTTCTCAATATTTTTGTATTTTTGCCAACTTGGTAGATGAGAAATAGTATTTCAGGGTTCTTTTAAGTTGTATGTTTTATAATTATGAGTACATGAACATCATTTCATGTATTTAAAGATCATTTGTATATCTTGTGAATTCTCTGTTCATAGTCTGAACATTTGTATGGGGTTTTAAGGTTCTTTTTTTCCCCTTAATTTCAAACTGTGATTGATATTTATAGTTGTTTGTGTAAAAGCGTATAGTTTGTTTTTTAAATTTGCTTATGACACATTTTGTCATTTTTAAAATATAAGTGAACGTATCTGTATTTAAAAAATATAGGTGGATATGTCTGTATTTTTTTTATTGTTTCTGGATACATCATTGTTAGAAAATTTTGCCTCCAAATTATAAAGAATTAAGGTATGTTTTTTTCTGATGTATGTATGTAGTTTTTAAAAATGATTCAAATGTCTTATCTACTTACAGTAATACTGCTCTGTGGTGTTAGATATGGATCCAGTTTTACCCAATGGTTACACACTTGTCCACACTTATTTAAAAGTCCATTTTCTCCGAGAATTATATAGATGAGTCTAATTTTTGAATGTCTACTCTATGTGTATTTTGGGGCCAGTACAATACTGTTTTAATTATAGAAACTTAACGGCATGTTTTATCATTTGCTGGAGCTAAGGTCCCCTCGTTTCTTTTGCAGGGTTTGCTCACTGTTCTCCATTGTTGACTTTTCCACTTGTATTTTAGAATCAACCTGTCCTGCTTTAGAAGGAAAAACAAAACCAAACAAAACAATAAAATCTCTGAGCATTTGGGGGGATAATTAAAAATGTACATATTAACTTGGATAACAATGACTGTTTTATGATTACTTTGCATCTTTTGTAAGTAAAATTTTCTTCATATAGTGTTCTTGATAAATATTCCTATTTATCTTTTTGTTGTTTTTACTTCTATTGTGATATACATGTATATGTTTATTTATTTATATAAATATATAACTATAGTTGACTTTCAATTTATTTCTGAGATATACTGATCTATGCAATTCTCTATTCACTTAGTTCTCTCTCAGGATTCCTTTCAGTCACTCATACTAAGATAATTTTGACACCTACCTCACCCAAATGCGCAAATAAATACGTAAGAACACCAATGTTAACCACCGTTTAGTCTCAAACTCCCTCCTTTCTCCAGATAACACGCATTTCTTTATGTAAGCTTTGTTCTTTCCTTTCTCCCTTCCACCCTCTCTCCTTCCTTCCTTTTCTTCCTTCCTCCCCTCCCTTCATTCCTTTATTGTCTGTTATGCCATATTGTACAAGAGGAAGTAAATGTTGGATAGTTAGTATGAAGAGGGAAAACATTTGGTTTATTAAGCTTTCAAAAGGCCATCTGGAGAACCTAAAATGATGAAACAGTGAAATGTGTAACACTAATCTCTCTCATGCAGTTAATGACAATATGACTTCTGCACAATTTTTAGAGTTTCTGTTTATTTGTTTTCATTATACAAATAGATCCATTCATATTTCACAATACTTTGTATTTGGAATTCAGATTTTAATATCTAAATTCCATTTAAATTATATAGTCTTTAAAAAGATCCTTCGAGACGAGCAGTTTTCAAGTTATTCATTTTAATTTAAGCAAAACTGAAGGTAGTCATAATTAAAGCTGGATGTCAGTAGTTGGACTATTCTGAGGCCAAAGAAGGATACCATTCTTTAATTTGTAAAAGAAGTCCTTTGCAATTGTTGATGGATATTTGATTGCTAAGACTGTACTTATTTTGAGTATTTGAAAACGCACAGTTTATAAAATAATTATTTAGTGAAAGTAGAAATAACAGTGACCTATTTTAAAAATTGCATTGACAATAATTTAAAAGTTAATGGAAATGATCATAGGTCTATATAATGTATTCTTCTCTTGTGGAAACATTTTGTTGTTATTTTTCTGATTTTCAATTTGTTGTATATAGTTTGAAGTTAGTTTTTCTACCATATATATTTGCAGTCTGTGCCCAGGGGCAACAGTTGACTTTTGTAAATCAACGTCTTAATTCTATGGGCAGATTTATTTTAAATAATTATACAGCTTCTGGTTTAGCTGCATGAACATTGATTCCGTAAATAGATCCAATAATGATTAGAACATGTAATTATATCTACAACTATAATGTCACTCTACATGTTCTTTGAAAATGACTAGTAATATTCTCTATTAGTACAGTTTGTTAAAATATTGTCTGTGATCTGTTTTCAGCTAAAAAAGAACATGAAGAGATTCTAAGAGATTGATGTCAGCTACCTGTACAAACATTCGCATTCTTAGCCCTTTCAACCAGACATAGACAATTCAATATTATAATCATATTTGCCTTTTGCTGGAGTGGGTCCTAAAACAAATACGGGGTGGACTAGTTGGTGCTATTTTATATACACTCTTATATGGAGATATAAGAGGCAGTGAAGCACGTGGCTGTGAATGTTTCCTCTTGACGTGCTGCTTAGAATGTACAAGGATCCAAAACTGAGGCTCTTGCTTATCTTCACATAATGTTCCTTTGCTTATCCTTCAAGTGTGTCATCTTTTTCTTTATCCTGATTATGTTGAAAACCTTCTGTCAATTTCAGACTGTATCATCATGAAACGACTGTATCAAACGGGCTGGATATTCTCGTTGGATTTTTAGCTTGTACTCAGTCTTTGGGGCTATTGCCCAGCGGCTTAGCTATTCAGCAGCACATGAAGAGCGTAGGCGACCTCTTCTGTCTTATACTAGAAGAGACCATTTTGAACTTATTTATTAGAAAATAAAACTTCAGTTGACGCAATCATAACAAACTTAAATATTTAGATGTTTTGGAACTGTATAGAAGTTGATATATACATCGTTTCACATGGTCTGTGTATTGGCACAGTTGACATCAGCAACAGTCTTGATTAGAATACAGTTTAAAGACTATTTATATAGTCCCATGGATGGTACAGTTTTGTGTGATTTTTCCCTTACACAAACTTAGTTTCCTTATGGTTAATTTTTTAACACTTCACTATAAGTTTATTTATTTTAATTTTCTTTTTCAGGAAATGTACCCAAGAGGAGTTCTGAAAGAATAGACTCAGTTGTCCTGCTGTGATTAGAGGAGACACCGCTGTATTTTGTAAGTTCATCTGTTTTTATCCTAGATTAAGAAGAACTTTCTGCTGCTGAGAAACACTTTTTCTTTTCTTTTTTTTTTTCATTTGGAATTAGAGTAGAATTTTGCTTTAATGGAAGACTTAATTGATTTTATTCTTTTCAAGCTTCCTTTTACCTGATTTTTTTTTTCCAATTTCAGTGAATAGTGAAAAGTATTTCTTTTTTAGGTGAACTCTGTTTCCTTTTATCTGTTAGCCAATATTTTAATGACTTGTGATAAGAACTTTATCAGTTGATGAGCTAGTTTAAAGAGGCAGTGCTGTCAGTAATACTGATTTGGCCTGTGCAAATATATTGGTAATTGTAATGTCCTTCATCTCAGTGAACAAATATATTCGATTTTATCTGTGGTGACTCTCTTATGTGGCCACATGAAGCTAACTAAACACTGATCATCTTTAGGAAACACATTGATTTTTATCTCATCAAAATACTTGGATTTTACATTCCAGGATTATAATATTCATTTCGATGAGATGTGTATTATAAGACTTTGGTGTACTAGAATTTGTCTAATATTCATTTATTACAAATGTCCCAAAGCAAACAAAGGCTATTGTGCGGAAAGTCATGAATGGCATTAAATGGAATGTTTCCTGGACCTTCACATTTATAACCCCCGGATTACATCAAAGTTGAGAAATTCTGCTGTTTCAGTTTTTAAAATACAGTATAAAGCAAATAGATCTTCCCCTCTTTTACAAGCTGCCTTCTGATAGCGAGATAAAATAGTCTCTTTGCATGTAATTATTATAGTTTTCTATGACAGACCCAGTAGAGTGAGAGAATGTCATTTATCTGACATTTGCAACCTCTCTCTCTCTCTCTCTCTCTGTCTCTCTCTGTCTCTGTCTCTGTCTCTCCCCCCCTTTCTCTTTCTACCCTTCCTCCTTCTCTCCCTCTGTCTTCCCTTCCTCCCTCCCTCCCTCCCTCCCTTCCTTCCTTTTTTCTTTCCTTCCTTCTTAGCATTCAGGCAGACTATTTCCAACAAACAAGAGAAAAAATATGTTATATCACCTCCATAATAAATGGACGGGGCATCAACTAGATGAAAAGATATACTTAAAGATCTGTAATCAGTGGCATAGTAACCATCCCAACTGCTCTTCTTCAGAGGTATTTTGTTACCATAGTATTTTTGAACAACTTAATTAGTGCTGAATATTATTACACGAGAGCACACTTAAAGGTTACAGCAGATTTAGGAACCTATATAGTAATTTGGAAGGCCTAAATCAGTTCAAAAAGATCTTGAAATTGGTGGAAAATCACATACAAGAAAGGAGGGAAAATTTGTAACGACAAATATTAACACATTTCATGAAGAAAAAACAAAGATTATATAGATTAACAAAAACCCTTCATCTTAAGTTTAAACTATGGTACAGCAATTCCATTTTTTCCTAAACTCTATCCACTTATATTATTATTTTTTTCTATGTAAACCCTGGAATTTCCCTCTAAGTTGTTGCATTTAATAAAAATGGTCAGTTCTCTATTTTTTATTACAGATTTATCCATGTATGTGTCTAGCTCTTAAATTTCAGTTTTTTATCATGGGATAACAATAGCATTAAAATGACTTTATACAATTTTATATCAACCTAGTCAGCTAATGAAGAATCTGAAATATATAGAGGAGCAGCAGGAGAGAAATAAAAATTGTGTTTAAAAATTCTTGGCAATAGGTCTCTGATAAAAATATAAAGGAAGTAGAATAATTCCATTTGCAGAAGAAAATAAGAAAGATGTATCTGAATATTATTCTTTATGTGTATGAAGAGGTCTTGTAGAAAAGGGGACCAATTCTTTATTTTGTAGTGATTTAGAAAAAAACAAAACTGAAGCATAATAAACCTGTACTATTATCAGTACAGATTTCCATGCTGTGCGAATTTGTAAGCACTAGAATAACTATAGATGGCACTGGGAAAAATCCCTTATTTTGAAAGATCTTTTAGAACAAAACCGATCCTATCTTGCAGGAACTATCCCAGAGAAAAAGCGCCCACTTATCCAACATGAGAAATGTTTCAAACCCAGTTACTATTTTACAAGCTGGTGTAGGTTGTTAGCTTCAGTCAGCATTGGCTTCGCTTTTCTGAGACCATACGGAGGAGGAAGTTAACTGGCTTAGCAAGATACCTGCTCAGCGGTGGTCCCTGTTGTATTGTTGGGACGGTTTTTCCCCCAGCAACCCCCCGCTAAGAGCTCCATCCCCTTGTTGGAGCTGTCTTGCAGCTGTCTCCTGCAGGCACTAAGGTTAGAGACCTCCCCCATCAAAACCAATGTTGAAGAAACACAGCTGCTAGGGACGGACATCCCTGCCCCCTGGCCAGATTTAACCAACCCCTAGCGTTGCAATAGCACTAGCACGAATCTGCCCCAAACCCAGAGGCCTAACTCTATAAAACAAAGCCCCCGACCCCGGGAAGTGCTGTCTTTGGAATAATTCCGCTGAGCCCGCCGGCGTAATAAAGCTGTGTTCTCCCTGATCTCTGCGTGCCACTTGAGTCTCTTGGTCCTCGCCGCTTTTCCGCAACATTTTGGTTCCCTGACCGGGAAACCCAACCGCGCTGGCCCCTTGCGCCACCGGTGTGGGGCGAGAGGCGGGCCGCGGAACTACGGGAGGCCCGAGAAGGGTGTAGGCGCGCCCTGCCGATTTTGGCGGACCCCGGACCGGGCTTTCCCTGGGTGACCGCGGCCCGCGCCTCCCCAGCTGGACCCACTGAGAGGGACCGGGGACAACCAGCCGGGTCCTCCCGTCGGACCAGGTAAGCCTCGAGGCCATTGTCCCACCTAGTCCTGTCCCATGTGACAGAAGGGGAGCCTGATCACCACCCTGTAGGTTCTTATAACCTACCCAGTCAGGGACACCCAGGGGAGGGTGTGAACCCGGTGTGTGAGTGACTGATTGTGAGCCCGATTGTTTGATTCCACTGCTTTAGCTATGGAAACCTGAGTAAGCTTCACCCTGATTCTCGCGAAGCGTTATTTGGCATAACGGTGATTCACTCCACGGAGTGGCCTGGTCTGGAAATTTTTCCGAAATAACACTGTAGGCAAAACGCTCCTAAATTCCCACCAGGGACGCGAGCAGAGCAGCGCCTGAGTGAAACCCCTCCCCACCGTCTGCGACATCCGTACACTATGGGAGGGAAGCAGAGTAAGCCCACAGTCTTAGACTGCATGTTAAAGAATTTCAAGAAGGGTTATGGAGGAGATTATGGAGTCCGCATGACCCCAGGAAAGTTAAGAACCCTCTGTGAATTGGAGTGGCCCGCTTTTAACGTCGGCTGGCCGTCAGAGGGAACCCTAGACTTGGCCGTTGGTCAACGTGTTTATATTGTAGTGACCAGTAATCCTGGTCACCCGGATCAGTTTCCATATATTGACTCATGGTTGGAGATTGCTAGAACCCTTCCGCCGTGGGTGCGGTTCTGCTCTAATAAAAAGGGATATGCAGGATCCTCGTAACCCAGGCTCTGAAGAGAACTCCCAACGCCCTTCCGACAAAGACTATACACCAAGGGGACCCTGAGGAGGAGCTGCAAATCCTGCCACCACCATATGTCCCACCAGTCCTGCAAACTGCTCCAGATGCAATTCCAGACACCCCGCCGCCGTCTGTTTCCCCGCCAGCCGCTCAACCCGAGGGTCGGCCTGCAGAACCCACACCCCGAGATTTCTCCCTGCACCTTGGGCCGCGAAACATCCCAGCTCTCCAGATGCCTCTCCGCGAAACCCGAGGGTCCGACCTTATCGGCCCAGACGGGACATCCCTTCCTGGCCGACCTATAATCTACTACCAGCCTTTTACCACCACTGACCTCCTGAACTGGAAACATCACACCCCAGCCTACTCAGAAAAGCCCCAAGTTATGACTGACCTCATGGAATCTATCTTCCAAACACACCAGCTGACCTGGGAAGACTGTCAACAACTCCTTCGCACCCTCTTTAACAACGAAGAGAGGCGGAGAATTCTGCAAGAAGCTCGGAAGTGGCTCGAAGAGATGGCTCCAGGAGGCGTCACGGACACGGGGAGATGGGCTAACGAGGCTGCTCCTGACAAGCGGCCCGACTGGGACTTCAACACGGAAGAGGGCAGAAGTGCTATCAGGAGGTATCCAGAGGCCATTCTGCGGGGCCTCCGACAAGGGGCAAAGAAACCGACTAATATGTCAAAGACAGCTGACGTCACTCAAGACAGTGAAGAAACGCCCGGAGACTTCTACGAAAGACTGTGCGAAGCCTTCCGCATATACGCCCGGTTTGACCCAGAGGCACCGGAAAATCAGCGAATGGTAAATGCGGCTTTTGTTGCGCAGTCGGCCCCCGACAGCCACCGAAAACTCCAAAAACTCGAAGGCTTCGCCGGGATGAACATAACCCAACTGTTAGAGGTGGCTAACAAAGTATTCCGCAACCGCGACAGTGTAGCCAAGCGAGAAGCTGATAAGAGGATGAGACAGAAAGCAACTCTATTGGCGGCGGCACTCCAACAAAACACCAACCAAAGAAAGACTGTGGGGCAGACGAGGGACCCGGGGCAGCCTCGCAGGATGCTCAAAAAGGATCAATGTGCCTATTGCAAGGAAATGGGGCACTGGAAAAATGAATGTCCCAATTGGCGACAGCCCCAACCCAGAAGCCATCCGCGGCCTACCCCTCCTAGTGAGAAGGAACCCGAGTTCATCGGCCTGGCCGGCATAGACTCTGATTGACGGGGACCAGGCTCCCTATTGCTAGGCCCCCGCGAGCCCACGGTTGATGTAGACATAGGGGGCCAAAAGATTACCTTTATGGTAGACACAGGAGCAGAAGACTCAGTGGTTACTTCCCCAGTGGCTCCCCTTACTAATCGGACTGTAACCATCATGGGGGCCACCGGAGACCAGGCAGTAAGTCAGCCGTTCTGCCGGTCTCGAACCTGCAAAGTAGGAGGCCACGTTGTCTCCCATGAGTTCTTATATGTACCTGAGTGCCCATCCCACTGGTCGGAAGAGACCTACTCACTAAGTTGGGGGCACGAATTTCTTTCGGGCAATCCGGCCAAACAACTATGAACCTGAGCCCCGCCGAACCACAACTCATCCTGTCTCTCAACACGCCTAGGGACGAAGAATGGAGACTATTTGAATCAGAGGCCGCCGAAATAAACCCTGAGTACTACCGAACTAAGGTACCAGGGGTATGGGCAGAAAGCAGTCCTCCCAGACTTGCTAATAAACGGGTCCCTGTCATAACTGAACTAAAGGCCGGAGCCCAGCCACAACGGCTTCGACAATACCCGATTTCCAAGGAAGCTCAAATAGGCATTCAGACACATCTTGAACGGTTGAAAGATGCAGGCATCCTTGTTGAGTGTCAGTCCCCCTGGAACACACCGCTACTCCTGTCAAGAAGCCAAATGGTGAATATCGCCCAGTTCAGGACCTCTGTGCAGTGAATCAAATAACTCAGTCTCTGCATCCAGTAGCTCCCAATCTCTACACCCTTCTCAGCCAAGTTCCACCGGAGGCCGCCTGGTTCACGTGCCTGGATCTTAAGGACGCCTTCTTCTGCATTCAACTAGCCCCCATAAGCCAACCCATCTTTGCCTTTGAGTGGACTGACCCTAATTCAGGGCGTCAAATGCAGCTCACCTGGACGAGGCTTCCACAAGGGTTTAAAAACTCCCCCACGCTAGTCAGTGAAGCCCTGGCTTCTGACCTTGCAGGTTTCCCGCGAGAACAAGTCAATTGCACTCTCTTACAATATGTAGATGATCTCCTCATCACCTGCCCGACAAGGAAGGCCTGCCACCGAGCCATGATTGCCCTCTTACAACATTTGGCCACCAAAGGGTACCGGGTGTCCTGGAAAAAGGTTCAGCTCTGCAGACAAATATTTGGAAGTCAAATATTTGGGCTTCATAATCACCCAAGGAAAACGGGCTCTCAGCGCAGAGTGAAAAGCAGTTATTACCAACCTCCCACGGCCCACCACTAGGCGAGCACTACGTGAATTTTTGGGGGCAGCTGGATTCTGTCGGATCTGGATCCCCGGGTTCTCGGCCATAGCCAGACCACTTTATGAGTCACTCACAGGACAAGACAAGCAACCCCTAAAATGGGGAGAGACACAGGAAAAGGCCTTCATAGAACTCAGAGACTTGCTCTGGAGAGCCCCAGCTTTAGGTCTACTTGACACGGAAAAACCTTTCTGCTTATTTGTCCATGAAAAAGGCAAAACTGCATTAGGACTCCTAGCCCAGACAGTTGGACCCTGGATGAGGCCTATTGCTTACCTGTCCAAAAGACTAGACCCGGTTGCTTCTGGATGGCCCCCGTGCCTGCGGGCCTTAGCCGCTACAGTACTCCTCGTCCGGGAAGCCGACAAGCTCACCCTTGGACAACAACTTACAGTCAGTGTTCCCCATTCTGTAATTACACTCATGAACTGTCAGGGTCCACGATGGCTCTCCAACTCCAGGCTCACCCAATACCAGGGACTCCTTCTGGAAAATCCTCGCATAAGCCTCCAGACTGTTCAAGCCTTAAAACCAGCGACTTTCCTCCCCACAGCCGAAGGCGAGCCTGAACACTACTGCCTAGAAGTTATTACTGAGGTCCATGCCACACGGCCGGACCTACGAGACTCCCCTCTGCAGGACGCAGAGGTTACACTCTATACTGACGGCAGCAGTTTCCTGCAGGGAGGGCTACGTAGAGCCCTATGGTATAACTACCACCACGGAGGTTCTGGAGGCAAAAGCACTTCCAACCGGGTGGTCAGCACAACGAGCCGAACTCTGGGCTGTCATACGGGCACTCCAGCTCTCAAAAGGCAAAAGGGCTAACATTTACACAGACTCCAGGGATGCTTTTGCCACCGTACACATACACGGAGCCATCTACAAAGAACGTGGCCTCCTCATGTCTGAAGGAAAAACCATCAAAAACAAAAGCGAGATCCTACAGCTACTGGAAGCTGTTTGGGCTCCCCAGCGCCTAGCTGTTATCCACTGCCGAGGACATCAGAAACGGAATGATGAGCCGGCTGCTGGCAATCACCTCGCCGAGCACGCCGCAAAGGCGGCTGCCGAGGACACAGACGCAGCCACCATTGCTTCCACCACCACAGCCTCGCCAACCCCTACCTACACCGCAGCAGAAGACAGCTGGGCACAGAATGAGGGGGCCACCCGGCACCCTCAAGGTTGGTGGATACTGCGCGATGGCCGCTTATTCACATCAGCCGCCCTCGCTCCCCGCATCATCTTGGAACACCACTCTATTTCCCACCTAGGGAAGACTGGACTTGAAGGGCTGCTAGCCAAAAACTTCTATACAGCCAGGCTCACAGCCTTATGCCGCTCCATCACGGAGCGCGGTGCTACCTGTGCTGAGCACAATCCCAAGACCGGACCGACCCCGCCACCTGGGGTCCAATGAACGGGATCTGCCCCTTTTGAGGATATCGAGGTAGACTTCACAGAAATCACCCCATACCGAGGGATGAAATACCTTCTTGTCCTAGTCTGTACCATCTCGGGCCGGGTAGAAGACTTTCCCACCCGAACTGAAAAAGCCAGAGAAGTCACCAAAGTTTTCCTCCGTGAAATCATCCCACGATATGGACTTCCTCTCACCATTCACAGTGATAACGGACCAGCCTTTGTCTCAGACGTGCTGCAGACACTGGCCATGGCCCTCAATGTCTCCTGGAAGCTTCACACGGCCTACCGGCCTCAGAGTTCAGGGAAAGTGGAGCGCATGAACCGTACCCTCAAAGAAACATTGTCTAAGCTATGCCAAGAAACCTCCCTAGGATGGACGGATCTACTCCCCTTAGCCGTCCTCCGCTCCCGGTGTACTCCTCGAAAGGATGGTTTCTCCCTATTTGAAATTCTTTATGGCCGGCCTCCCCCATTGCTATCATCCATCCCAGGCAGCCTCAGGGTAGTAGGTGACTCCCACCTCCAAGATCAGCTTATTGCCCTAGGAAAGATCCTTAGGAGCCTGCATTCACATTTACTAGAAAGAATTCCTATCTCATTAGGAACCCCTGTCCATCCCCACCTTCCAGGTGACAGGGTTTGGGTCAAAGATTGGAAACATGAGCCCCTCCGCCCAATATGGACGGGCCCACACACAGTAATCCTTGTCACCCCCACTGCCCTTAAGGTCTCTGGAATCACACCGTGGATTCACCACTCCCGCGTCAAACAGGCAGAGTCAGACCAGCCTGCCTGGACTTCTCATCCAGTGCCCGACGAGCCACTGAAGACCACACTTAAAAAAATCCGCCTGAATGCCAGTTCTCATCTGCTCCCCCCTAACCATCTCAACCCTCTGTCTACTGATTCTTTTAGCCTCTTTTCTTCTTATCTCTGCGACCCCCTCTTATTGGATCCCAGCCCAAAGAAGGCTCCTCCTGTTTGGGTTTCTACTATGGATCTTTCCCTTATTCGCACTTACCTGCTTACGGCCCTCTGCCTCTTAGGCCTAATCTACCCTTTCCTGAGCGCCCCAACCCTGCAGACATGTTCTTGCCGCGGGTCCCCTTTCTACCTGACTTGAAGATCCTCCTTCTTCTCCTATGACTCCATGACCCCGGATTGTTACCGCGGCGCCTTAAGGGCCTTTCCTCTGCATAAAGGACGGTAAAACCTACAGGGCTACTCTTGCTACACAGCCGTCTTTGAACAATTGCAGGTTTTATGGTCGAGGGTACCTCTGCTGGAGCACCCCTGTCCGCACTCCAGATGGCTCAAAATGTCGCTGCACTAGGGGGTCAGGGACAAGCGCTCACTTCCAATTCTTTACTCTCATGCCCCGGGAATGCTATCAGGGCGCTACACCGTCCACCTGCGAGGAATCTGGCCGCACTTATTGGACCGCCACTCTGACTCAGACCTTCCAGTCCCCCTGCAATTCCTTCCCCCGAGGGCCTGTCTGCTGGTCTTACCTGGCCCAGGCCGGGTCATCCGATGGCAGAGATGCCCAAGACACTACCCTCCACAAAGTTGCGGCAACCCGGATTTCTGCGATAGCTCGGGCCGCTCTGCCCCGGCCCCGCTACCGGCGCCTGAACCTCACCTCTTTGCGCCGGCCACCACTCCTTGGCTCCCCGGACTTCACTTCACACCTCCTCAATACATCTTACCAGTTTTGGCTCAACTCCACTTCTCTCCCTATTGGTTCCCCCTGTTGGATTTGTCTGCCCCTTATCCGTTCAGCTTTCTTTGGAATACCCGTTCCACCCAACTGGCCCTTCCACAACTCCACCAACACTTCTGCCTCAATAGTCACCGAACCCATCGGCGATCCTGTCCCGCTGGCTCCGCTGGCTCCGGCCACAAACCTCACCTGTTACCTACCCCCTGGCCTCACCCAGGCTCCCGACCCCCGCTGCCAGAGCTTTTCTGCACCTTTACCCTTCTGTACTCCTCCCGGCATATTTCTCTTCTGTGACGGAGGCCACCCATACAGGTGTCGGGACGCACATCACAATGGAAGTGGCTGCATCCTCACTTTCATTTCTCCTTCTGCCGCCGTGTTCACTGACGCTGAATTCCAGTCGCAGGTCTTTCCTTCCCTTCGCACCCATCGGGCAGCTTTCATCCCTTTCCTCATAGGTGCTGGCATCTTTACAGGGGTCGCCGCCGGTGCCTCTGGCCTTGGGACTTCCATAGACTTTTACTACAAACTTTCTCAAGAACTCAATGATGACATGGAGCGGGTCGCAGACTCACTGGTGTCACTCCAGACCCAACTCTCCAGCCTGGCAGCAGTTGCTCTCCAGAACAGGTGGGCCCTAGACCTGCTCATGGCCGAAAAAGGTGGAACCTGTCTCTTCCTCCAAGAAGAATGTTGCTACTACATAAACCAGTCTGGGATCCTCGCCACCAAGGTCCGTGAGCTCCGGGATCGCATACAGCACCGCCGTGAGGAGCTCGCCTCCTGGGGGTTTGGCTCTCAGTCCTGGACTTCCTGGCTCCTCCCTTTGGCGGGTCCCTTACTCTCCATTTTTCTCCTAGCCACCATTGGCCTGTGCATCCTCAATGCCCTTGTCCGCTTCATCGAAAATACTGTCTCCCGTCTGACCACCGCCCGCATCCTAGCGCTACGGGGTTACCGCCCTCTCAGTTTAAATGATGATCTTCAGGGTTCCCCTTCTGATCATCAACAGGGGGGACATGTTGGGACAGTTTTTTCCCCAGCAAACCCCCACTAAGAGCTCCATCCCCTTATCGGAGTTATCTTGCCCCATCCCCTTGTTGGAGCTGTCTTGCTCCAGCCCCTTATCGGAGCTGTCTCCTGCAGGCACTAAGGTTAGAGACCTCCCCCATCAAAACGAATGTTGAAGAAATGCTGCTGCTAGGGACGGACCTCCCAGGACCCCGGCCAGATTTAACCAACCCCTAGCGTCGCAATAGCAATAGCGGGAATCTCCCCCAAACCCGGAGGCCTAACTGTATAAAACAAAGCCCCCGACCCCGGGAAGTGCTCAGTCTTTGGAATAATTCCGCTGAGCCTGCCGGCGTAATAAAGCTGTGTTCTCCCTGATCTCTGCGTGCCGCTTGAGTCTCTCGGTCCTCGCCGCTTTTCCGCAACAGTATAACTGTCCAGTCCCTGGCGCAGAATTTGTACAGTTTTCTCTAAGGGTATAAAGAGTGATCAAAGTAGAATCTCTGCAATTACAATGAGAACTTCCCTGGGAGCGATGCTTATTTCATCAGGCTGGAATTCATCTAAACCAATGCTTTAATGAGCACATTAAAAAAAAAAAAAATCACAGGTATCTTTTTGCAGTTCATTATTGACATTTCCTTAGGAAAGGATTATACTCCACAAGATTTTATTATACCTTTCAACAGAGGCTATGTTTCTGGAATTTTAGACAATGAATTATTTCAATTTAGAAATAACTCTATTTTCTGGCTTATGCAACTAATTATTTTATAGGCTTTCTTTTCCCAGAAACTCAGTAGAGATGAAATCAGCATATATTTTTTTCAAGGTTGTTTTTTTTTGTTTTTT
Organism: Rhinolophus ferrumequinum; assembly: GCF_004115265.2. NCBI lineage: Eukaryota > Metazoa > Chordata > Mammalia > Chiroptera > Rhinolophidae > Rhinolophus > Rhinolophus ferrumequinum. The sequence goes on from NC_046301.1 coordinate 52,603,367, forward strand.
TTTTTTTTAATTTAAGGGATTCAATCAAATGAATATTTGTTCTAAAACTGTGGGGAATAAAAGTGCAAAATATCACTGCTTCCAAATTACTATAATCTCATTGTGGAAAAAAAATCAATTATATAAAAATTAAATATAGGATTAAATTCAGTAAAAAATGCAGACTATGTTATGACCTTTCTCACCTCCTGTACCATTTTAAGTCTATCCTTTGTATGTCACATACATATTCAAAGAAATGTAAGGAAAACGACAACAATAATGAATGAATGAAGTGCTGCAGTTATTTGAGAATCAGTGTAATGAAAATCGAGAAATTAAATATAGGTAAAACTTAATGGATACTAAAGAACTGATATTACAGATAGGGTAAAGTAAGGACAACAGACTTGACGTTAGAATTTACTTAGGATGTATGATACATCCCAACTTTAAAGGTATTGAAAAGAGAATTTTATCTAATGAATAGTGGAAAGTAAAGCTAAGTAGGTAAGTTTGGTCTAAACCATGAAAGATCTTAATTCCATGCTGGGTAGCCTATGCTTTATCCTGTGGGAGGCAGTCATAGGAGACATTTCAATGAAATTCTCTCCTATCAATTACTGAATAATTGATATGGGGGGAAAGGGTGAAAAAAAATCAAAGATCTATCTATCTAACTCTGAATAAGTGGGGGAATGTGCAGTGAATGGAAATCTGAAAATTAAGAGGTTGGGTGGAGAGGGCAGTTTGTATGAATAATACATTCATTGAGATCTCCCAATTAGTGAAATATCCTCAACTTATTTTCTAAGAGTTTCTAATCTCTGCTTATATTTTTATGTCAGCCCCATTCTTTTTGTTTTTAGGTCATTGGCATTTTTTTTATAGTAAGACAAATGGGTCATTTGCATTTATTGTCATTTTATACTATCACTACACCTTTAGTTTATCTAAAAGTAAAATTTTAAATGAATAAACTTAGGGGTTCTTGAAATATTGAAAGAAATGTTCATTCATTTTTGAGTACGTTTTACCCACATAAAGTTCAGAGGTGATATTCAGGAGTAATTGTTTGCTTCGTTAATGATCAGTTTGTTTTATAACTATGCACATTTTGTAGCAACAAAATGGATTTGATTCTTTGTTTTATTTACAAATCTACCTCTTACTTTCCTAAAAGACACTTGGTCAGAAAGCGGTAACTATGAAGTTGTACCATAAACATTTCATTTGTTGATTTGCTCATTTACTAATAGGCACATACTTATGATGTGGCCAGAAATAACTTAAACATTCTCAAAGGAAGAGAAAATGATGCTTGACCTGAAATTTAAAAAATTTAATGAACTATTTAAGTGATATTTGTAAAAATACACATAAGATATATAAAAGAGAGTCGAACAGATGGCATAGATACCTACAGAAGTTGACGTAAAAGAATGAAAAAATAACATTTTCCTAAAGGGCAGAGAATACTAATTTAGAATAAAAATATTTATTAGTAATTTCCAAGAGTGTTGTAAGATCAGTGAGACTTGTCCATGTGGACCCTTTTGGGGCCCCAGCAATCTGTTGTGATAGAGTAGAATTAAAACAATTATTTCAGCAATACAAGCTAATATTTCAATCTGTTTTTAGGTATATTTTTAACATTTTGTTTTTAATATATGTTACAATATATATTTTAATGCTGTTTAATACTATCTAAACTAAAAGGCATTGGTGGTGATTGACAAGAAAAATACAGACTATGAACCAGAAACCACTGATACATGATAAATACCATGAGCCAGGGTCAAAATTGGACAGGAGATGGTTATATCAAAACGAAACATAACAAAACAAACAAACAGATGTATTGGGGCAAGCTATAGTGTTTCTGTGTATAGCTTTGAGTTTGTTAGACTCACCTTGTCCAAAAGAAGGGCCAGCAGTTCAAGAGAAACATTTTTCTCCCTCATGTCTTATGAGGATGGTTACACATTTGAACGACATAATGGCATGCATTCTCAATAGAAACTGTAAAACTTGGGAAAGATCTTCCACGTATGGTTGCTTCTTATTTTTCAGCCTTTGGTAGACACCTTGAACAAAACTTAAATGCAATCACACGAGGAAACAAAGTGACTACGTCAGCTTTCTGATTATTTAGAAACACAGGGAAAAGCCTGAAGAATCGTAAAGGAATAAAATAGTTGTCAGCTTATTTTAGACAATTATCTTGAATGTCAACGGTTTCCAGCAGGCTTAAGATAGGAGTTTTATGATAGGCAACTCATAAGTGAAGTTTTAGTGAATATCTGAAGGGCAGGAATTTTTCATTCCTGACTGAGAAAGCACCTCTATGGTATAGAAATCAGCCATGTTGAAAATAAAAATATTTCATTGTGAAAGTTAAGGGTTATGAATTCATTCATTTAGGTAACACATAAACTTATTTAGCATATGTTGATGCTCATTCTGTTTATCACTAGAAGTTGAGGTACCTGTGTGCAGGATGAAAATTTTTGTCAGAAAAGAATGTTAAATGCTTAAAAGAGCATTAAAAGGATGTTAATTTTGTGTGTCTTTGTGTTAAAGATTTTGAGCAGAGATCTTGAAGATATGCTATATACCATCAAGACTGTGAAACCTTAAGTGACCCTCTTAATGAGTTTAATTTAATAGAAACTCTATTATGATAAATTTGCTAGGTAAACATTTTTTCCAAGTAGATTTATGGATATGTGTGTATTTTTCCCTGCTTTTTTTTTTTTTTTTTTTTTTTTTTTTAAATTAATCTATGTCCTATAGAAGTTATGGTAGTTTGTTATTTGGAATAAAACTCTTAACACCTCTAAATGGAAAAAGAAAATTGATATGTAGCATAAACATAAATGAGTAAGTGCAAAAATTAGAAGTCTCTAAAAGGAAAATTCAGTTTCCTTTCAGTTAGAGATTCATTTATGGAATAAAGATCAATATAGTGAGCATCTGTTCCCAAAATTTTATCCATTATTTCTTCTCATGAACTGCAGCAGCATTCCTTGCTGATTAGCAGAGATGTTTTTTCTTCTTTGTTCATGATTACTATGTGGGTGGGCATCCATGATAGAAAATATAACAAAATTAAAAAGCATTCGGTTCTCCATTTTTATTGCTTTTTAAATACAAACACACACACACACATTCCTGACATAACTTCAGAAACACCATTGACAAAAATTCTTTTTGAATAATTTCTTTATTTCAAAAAGACTTTCTTTAAGTGTGACAGACTCTAATTTGTTTTTCCAGCCTAATTACTAAATGTGACTTTCTTTTTCATTTGTCTTAACATTGACATTAACGAATTCACCTTTTGTCCTGCTCTGAACTTGATATTGAAAAGGGTTTTATGCATCATTGCTTCTTAATATGCCTCAGGTAATTGGTTCTATTACAGTCTCTTATATAATACCTACCTGAGAAAATCAGAGACAACTTTCCAAGAAGTAGAGTTTATCTCAAACTGATTTTGCTTCTGTGAAGTCATTATCAACATGGATGATGTTTTGATAAAAAATATACAAATGTATAGAAATCGAAAAAAAGTATGTTATAGATAGACTTGGTTGATTGGATTAAATTGATTAGATCGAATTGATTGGATTAGGTTGTATGGTGTACCAAAGTGAGACCTTGTAATTATGTTGCCAAGAGTACTGGTTTTAAACTTGGTGTTGTATTTTGAGGAGACTGAATCGAAGCATTGTTGATGATGACAAATTCAGGCATTTGACTGTGGTTTGAGGATTCTCTACACAAATCCAACATTGGTCATATTTCAAATGAAAAACGGAGTCTTTTCTGCTTTGTAATGGTACAGAAAATTCTACATCACTGGGAGCCAAAAGGGGAAAATGAGGCCACTTATGCAGGCTTTTCCTATGGTGAGAGTACTTCCTCAGTGTTTTTAGTCCAAAGGCAAAATGGCTTTGTGTCTAAATGTGTTACTCACAGTGTTTGAGGATAGACAAGAGTTATGAACATAGCTACTCAGCCTCAACCATTGCTATTACCATTCAAAAGTGTTTGGATTGGAAACCAAGTAGCCTGGGTTAGGAACTCCAACACTATTCTACAACTTCAATACATAGAATATAGTTATTCATACCAAACCTTCTAACACCATATGCAATGAGAACAGCTCAAGCTTTGGAGTGAAACTGAAATTTAGATCTTGATTGATAATTTCTCATTGAGTGGCCTTGGGCTTTAGGCCAAGTACTTGCTCAGTCTCAGCCCAAGGAAACCTTTTGTAAAGTGGTGATGGTTAGTCTTTACCCTCTCTTGGTTGTTAGGTGCTTTACATGGCATATAGTAGGCCTTAATACATATCAGTTAGATTTTCTTTATATACTTCCATGAGCATTTAATATATTAAACATTAAATATTTAACTACAAGATTCTTTTTAAATAATGTGGCAATTATTCTTATATGTCTTCTGAACTTTACCTGTATTTTTTTCTATTTTCTATAGTACTATTGCCATTTCCTAAGTAATATAGACATAAATTCTTCCAATGTATCATTGATTCTTTCCCTTCTTTTGTATTGGCTGCTTTGTGGGACTGTAGGAATTATTCTACACTAGACAATGTTAAAATAATCACTTTTGGTCTAGTTTTCAGAGGTGTTATAAATTCTCCAAAAATTCCTCATTTGGGACATCTTATCAGGCACTGCGTGTGGTCAGAAAGGTACTTGCTGTGGGTCCCTGTCATGGCTTTGCCATTAGCTTTATACCCTGGAAAATCCATTTGTTTCTCTGGGTACAGTTTCCTACTTTATAAATTAAGAGGGCAAAGTAAAAATTCATTCATTCTATTAATCTTTCTAATATTCAAGGCATATTTACATATAATCTAAATCAATCTAATGATCATCTCTTTTCAAAAGATTAGACACCTGAACAAATTGACTCGAGATGTCTCTAACGTTTAACCTTTGTTGCAGAAGCAGACTGAGCCAATTTTTTTCACCATAAGGTTGCCTTCTATTAACTATGAGGCAAATTACAAACTGATGACAATATTAATGGTAATTTTTTTTCAAATTATAGAAGGATTATATATCAAAGTTGAAAATTATAAATTTGACCTATGTCAAGTTTGAAAATAGAGAAAAATATTCTGGATTTTTGTTAAATATTTATACTTATTTAGGAAATTTTTACATGTTTATAATATTTATTTCTCCCATTTAAAACCATCATAAAACTCTTTACTTTTCAAATAATTTATTTTTTCTTGGTAAAGATTTGTGATTGTTACAGTGCAGGATCTAAAGATAAATAGTTTATTCCTATATAGTTTAAGTTTTGATGCAATCATGCTTTTTAAATTATATTTTTACCTAGTTGTTCTTTATAAACAAGCATGCTAAAAATTTCATATGCTTAATAAGATCTTTAGGCAACATTCTGTAATCACATATATTAGTTTTATTAAATCATTAGTTGAAACTTTATTTCCAGGCATACATTCCATTTTGTAATTATTGTTATTATATTTCCTTTCATTCACTTCATAGATATTGTTTCCTCTTCTTAAGCCACTGCTTATCTTCCAAAAATTATATCAAATGACTTCAGTCCACATACATGATAGCAAATCATTAACAGAGATTATTTGTGATTTCTTGATAATAACTGACATTCCCAATATTTTCTCCTAAGATGTACGGAGGGTGCCAAAAAACTGTGTACACATTTTAAGAAAGGAAAACTATTAAAATTCTAATACTCAATATATACTGATAACAAAAGATGAACACAAGTCACCTTTGACTTCTGTAATTATAAGAGGTGCTCAGAGTGGTTACCGTCAGCGTCCAGACACTTCTGATTACAGCAAACTACTGCTTGAGCAACGTTGACCAGTGTCCACTTGTATCTTAAGTTCAATGTGGTTTAGTGATTAAAAACACAGGGTATGAACTTTTCTGGGCTTGAATATTAACTGTTACTTTTTAGCTATGTGGTTGCTAATCTGAACATTTTATTTCTTGATCTGTAACATAGACAGATGAAAGAATTCAGTAAAATACTCTACAATACCTAATTAACACTGAATGACTATTACTCTTAATTCCTCATGTTTACCGTAGTAAAACATGTTGAACTTTTCATTGCTAAAAGTAAATTGTATTATATTAATGAAGGATCTAAATTTACTGTTGGTCATTTATATACTCATTAAGGAAATGGTTTCAGATTTGTAAACAAAAGTCATAGTACAGTGGGTTTTTCCAATGCTAATTGTTTAATAAGATTCATGATACACCTCCAGGACAAATGTATTATTTTTAGCCAGTATTCATATAATTTATACAGTGGTCTTAGGTATAGGAAATAAAAGTGTACCCGGTGTGTTAAACTGAACCAACACTTGAAAAGCAGAAGCATATTTAGAGAAGTTATTTTTTTATCCTTTAGGGCTGATTATTTTTAGCCTTTAATAATATTATAAATCCCAAGATTTAATATGAGTGAGCAAAACATCATTTTGGAAATTGTATTTCTAGAAGGCATAGCATACGTTTTGTTTTTAATTGCCTTTTTCTTCTTTTTGGTTATTTTTATTAACCTACATCATCAATTCCTTGTAATAATTAAATAAATCATTCCCATGCAAATATTTTTTATAAATCAATAGAACCAGTATGGCAAGATTATTTTTTTCATAATTCAATCTTTACCTCGATCCAATTGTGTCCTCTCTTATCCTGTGCCTATCTAGAAAAATGGTGAGGAATACAAAATCGTAATTATCTTTCATAACAGAAGTGATTTTCATACACCAAGACAGACTTTAGAATTGCACTACAGAATTGTGGCAGGTATATTAAAAGAAACTCATTTGGCATTTGCCTTTGAGAAATCTGTAATAGTTATACTTCCCTTTAGGTGCCCATGATTTTTATTCTTAATAACTATGTATTATTTTTAATGCACAAAAACTCTTAAATTACAATATTCTTAAGTCTGTGCTTTAATGTCATTGGGAATTTAGCAAATAAAAAGACAATAAGGTGTCTTATTGTCTTATTTAAAAGGGAAAGTGTTATTGTCGAGAGCATAATATGACTTCTTATTACTATTTTGTACTGGTTGGAGAATATAATCTCTTGTATCTGAGTATGCTTTTTTTTTTCATCTTTAGCTCCATTATGGCAGTATACATAGTGGGATAAATAAGAGAGTCTCCTAAAATGGCTTTGAAAGGGCTGAAAATCATTTTTTTGGTAAGAGCAAATTTAACTGTTACTAACTTTTTGCAATTTATGCCCTATGGAAAAAAATCTCATAAAGCTAATATCTTTGGTTTATCTTGGGATTTTAAATAAATTACAAAACAGTATATTGTAGATTTATGATAGCTATATAAATATAACTGTGAAATACAATTTTTCTGTAACTCAAATAATAGATCAACTACATGAAAAGCATTTTTATTGCTGGAAAAAATAATTTTGTATTTTTTGGATATTTCAAATTAGATTATGTAGATAAAAGAAATATATTAAATGACGACATAGAGAGAAAAACATTAAATGGTCCATTTAAAGGTTAAGATTATGCAATCAAGTAATAGGAGGTAGCAAGTGATAGCATACGAGATTTTCTTTGGGCTTTTTGGTTTTAGTAAGTGAATTCCTGCAGTAAAATTTAAGTAGATAATCATTATTTTATTAGATTTCATTAGTTTAAAAAATTGTCATCAACTTTTCTAGTCACGCAGAAGCATTGTGTCATTTTATATGTTGTGATAAAGTTGTCAGTGAGGTTTGTTTATTGGACGTTAATAATGGTTTAAGAAATATGGATGGCTAAAGAAACTGAATCTTAAAGAGCCATGAAATACAAACATATGTCTCTCAATTAAAACATTGATAAAATAGTGCTTATTTTGCAATATTTCTTACTTGAATTTTGGGAATCTGAAAGTATAATTCACATGAAACTCTAGAAGAGGAAATTATAAGCACTTACTGAATTTTGGAAGTTGACAAATTTAGAGTTTACATAAAATACTCTCTTAGAATAGCAAATAATAATTTCTCATTTTACTAAGCTTATGCAATAGCAATTACATTTAGATAAATTATTTTCCTAATAAAAATAGTGGTTTTTATCTAAAATATGGAAATTTAATTCACCAAATGTTTTAATTAACCAAATGTTTATTGTATACCTTTATATCCAAAAAATGAATTAGTACAGATGGGGAAAATGATATACAATAATACACAATCTCATATTGCAAATAAATTACAACAAACTACAATTACTAATCCAAGTTCAACATTTTAAAGACAGAAATTCTTTTTTGTAATAAATTTAGTAGGAGAGAAAACGTAATTCCAGCTTCTCTGATTAGCTGTATGACCTAATACATTTCCTCATTTTTTTATGATACTTAGCTTCTTTACCTATGAAATGGGATAAATCATACCTCACTGATGAAGCAATGATAACGCAATGAGATAAACATACCAAAGTGTCAAACATAGTCCTTAATAATTGGCAAATGCTCAATGATTTTTAGAGTCCCCCTACACTAAGTAGCGATCTTTCATATGTGAGGCTAATGCAGAATACATCACAGAAGCTAAGACAGGTTTAAAAGAAAATCAAAATCAAAAATCACACCCCTAGGTGAAAATAATCTAAAAGAAGTATGGCTAATAGAAGTAGAAAGTAAATATACTACAAATGATTTCTATGTTTGCCTCTGTGTTTGTGCCTTTATGTTTTTTTATTGTGATGTTGGAAATTACTCCTAGGGGTCCTTTTAGATCTTTTCTTCTGTGGAAGTGTGGAATCAGATTTAAAAAAAAAAGAAAGAAAAAAGAAAAACAAGTGACTGAAGCAGAATTGGGTGGGGCTGGAATTTAACATTAAGACCATCAAAAACATTTGCTCACTTTGATTATTTCCTTAAAGATGTAAACAAGACCATGTCTATATACCAGACCGGTGGATGCAGCTTAGAGTTGAGGGGGATGCTGTGAAATATACTGTTTTATTTCATTGAAAACAGTAACAACAACACATGCTTTTGGGAGTAAGCTTTCTGACTATTGAATCTATACTGCTTTCTGTAGAAAAGCGAGGTATTACCTCTGTCAGGCTGTTGTCCCCTCACTCATGCCCTTGGTACCAATTCCATGTTGTTCATTTATGAGCCAGGAATGGAGTCATCATACCAGCACTCACCCCTCAAACGCCCCTTTATAAAACATGGGACAAGATGAATCATTAGCATATCAATTTAATTTTGTATGGCATTTGGTCCAAGAGAAAAGCCAGCTGTTTATTAAAAACAACAGAACAAAAAGCCGTTCAGCAACTTTTAAACATCTACCTCCAACCTCATCTGACTGTATTTCCCACTCTGTAGAGGCAGTAGCCAGTACATTCTCATCTGTTTACCCACCTGAACTCCTCCTTTTCTTTCTGTGAAGAGGCAGCGTCACCTTGGTGACTTTCTTTGTCCCCTTATAGCAAATATGCCATGTGCTCCAAGTGAGGGAAAGGAAGTAAGGAAGTATAATAAATGGGAGACCTTCCCTATCAAAACCACCATTTATTTACATATCTTTTGGAGCAATTTGTAGGAAAAACATCTCAATATGTGAGGAGAGCTTTGAGATTCAGGGCAGAATACGGGCAACGTGCGTTTTTAATGTCAGTTCTAATTTCAGTATTCCACATGGCTGGCACTGATTTGTAGCAGCGATTTGTGAGAACGAGCTTCATTACAGTCCTGTTTCTCCTCAGCTTAAAATGGATTGCAAGTCAGGATGAAGGCACCACATTCGGCTAATTTCAGGAATGATCACATTGCTTGCTTCATGGGTTTGAAAATGAGATGCAATTTATGAATTGCTCTATTTTTAACACACACATTTCTTTGTCATTACCTTGAACAAATGACAGTGATACTATGATGCCCAGTTACTTGATGTTTTCGTAGAGTGTCCTCAAAATAATTTTCTGTGTTAAAGCACAGATAATGTTTGTATGTATGCTTTCTAGGAAATATGTGAATCTGTTTAATGAAGTGAAAATTTTACTATCCCTTTCTGCTTCTTTTTTTTTTTAAATTTCTTATATAATTGGCATCTTCTAGACTATAATTGAATTCAAAGACATGTGAAGACCAAATTGGGAGGGGAGCAGATAAGAATTACTATAAAGGTCTTTCATCTGTTGCTTCATTTCTTATTATGCAAATATGGGGCCTGTAAATTAATATATTTAAGCTGAAGGCAATAAGAAATGTAGCATCTGTCCCTAGTGTTCTTGGGGATAATTTACTTCACTAATACATAATTTCATGCCTTGACTGCTGAAGGTGAAATGAGAAGACAAGCTTCACTGGAGAAAAGCAAACTTGTGTTTTTGGAGACTTTGACATTTACAGGGACTATGCATATGTGCGCATGAGGAAGAAGAGGCTTTGGGGAAAGTAGCCTCCTGGGGCTGTTTTCATAATTTGGAAAACACTAATACATGAATAAGTTGCCTGCTCTGTTGGCAGGGTGGACAAGATGACATGCACAGGGCATAGTGAGCAGACCTGTGCACATTTGCCAGCCAGATGGTATGAGACAGTTTATTAGCACAGTGTTCTTAGATGATGTCTTCATTAGTTTTCTTAGTCAAGATGCCTATTCGTCTAGTGTTGCTCTAGTGGAACCATGGATAAAACGCATCCATGTTGGGAAAAACTAAAGGCTAAACACATGCATAGGTAAAGATCTAGTGACCAAATTTCCTAGCAGCTGGTTTTTGCATTTGTGTGTGTGTGTGTGTGTGTTTCCAGGAAACGTTGACCATATGAAAGGGCATTTTTCCCTTTTGCCACAAAACTAAGAGGCGACCCTTTGCTGATAGGTAATGAGTAGAGGAACATTCACAGAGAGCTTGTTTAGATTCCTGCATTCCCCCAGATATGTCGGGATTCTGAGAAGCTTCCCTTTCTTGGAGGGCTCAGTCTATATCTTTGAGCAAGCAAGAGCAGTAAGTATTATCTTTTACTTAAGAACTTGTCAGAAAAGTTTTTATTTTACAAAAAGCTTCCTTTACTAAGTTACTCCATAAAGTACTCACATATTAAAACAGTATCATTTCCTATAACAAATTTAAATAAAATCAGTGAATAAAATCTGCTAGCATAATTATATGTGTGTGCTGTTTTGAGTCAGAAACATACCTGATTTTGATATTTTCATATGTAAACAATATTTCTCAATTTCAAGATATTTGTCTAGGGTGGTATTCTTAAATTATGATTGCAAAATTTTCAATGATAACTGGTTGACCTTTGTCCAGCAATTCTTAGAGTCTTTTTTTTTTTTTGTCAATTTAACTGCAATTAGTTAAAGTGAGCCACCAGGACAATCCCAAGTCAAGAGAATGGGATTACACTAGGGTATGAATATAACTATAGCTTATTGTGAACTACCAATGTATTAGACTACCCCACTGGTATTAATATATTTTGTTTGTAACACTATTCACTCTTTCCATAATAAATTTGTAATATTAATATTATGGAAAAATATGCTACTTAAAATGGAGGTAGATACTCCTTTTTGATTATTTGTGTTGTGAAATTCTATTTTATTTTGATAATGGTCAAATTATGACTGCTTAAAAGTAGATAAATAGAAATACAAAAGTAGATCAAATTGACCAAAAGAAAAGATACACTAATACTTTTACAAAGGAGTGTAAATAATTGGGAAAGTTTCTAGACTAGAAGATTCATTGAATTCCTATGTTAGAATCCCTTGTTTTATTAAATGAGAAGTTATATGAGGCCTTAAATTTCTTCTCTATTCTGATAATATTTTCTTAGGTATATATTTTATAATGAACTCTACTAAAAATAAGAAGACATGTTGTCTAGATAAATATATTACAGTAAAAAAAACTTGCATATATTAACATTATAAAGAATAAAGCTTCCATAAAAGTACTGATTTTGGCAATCACTACTATTGTTGATTGCTTTATGGAGAAGTATAATCATTGTGATCACTTCCATTTTTAATTTTCAGTTTGAATGAAAATACAAACTGCTCTTTTGTTCAATAACTTTTCTCCTGTGTTTCTTAAAATAGTGGTCTTCCAGAAATTATAGAACCACATTTTTCTTTGACAGAAAACACACATGGAGAAAATATGAGTTTTTGCCATCTGTAACACACAGTGTTGATATCATAGTATAACATATATTTTACAATGGAGTAAGAAACAAATACATAACACAATAGGAACATAGACAAAAATATCAATAAATAATGTTCAGAGGAAGAAGTGAAAAAGGAAAAAGACCCTAAATGGATAAAAAGATGCTCAACCTCCTTCAAAATAACAGAAATGCAAATTAAAGTAATAATGGAATACAATTTCCCATCCATCAAATTAGGAAGGGTTTCCAGAACACTGACCCAATTGGGTGGTGGGATTGTAAATGTGATTTCTCAACATTAACATAGAATTTTATACCCAAAAATGTACCAAAAATGTATCTTAATAAAGAAGTTAATATATTTATGTCTAATCTGCTCTTAAGCCAGTCCTTGAATTTTGAACTTCAGCTATAATGTTCATTTCTAGAAGTTCTATGTGTTCTTTTTTTTTTAAAAAAAAGCTAGGTTATTTCTCATAGTTTCCTGTTAACTGGTGTTATTTTAAATCTTGTGTTTTATTTCTTTGAACACAGTAAGCATAGTTGTTTTTAAACTGGTTTCTTTGAATTCTAACATTGAATGTATTTTCAAGTCTTTTCCTGCTTTTTGTTTCCTCTAATGGTTGTATATCGTTCCTTATTTCTAAGATACTCGACTCTGTTTTTTTCTTGTGAACGGCTTTATTTATTTATTTATTTTTTATGTTTAAAAGAAAATTATTTGTTGGAATTCTAGGAGTCCTAAGATGAAAGCTATCTTTCTTCAAAGAGACATTTGATCTTCTTCTGCCAAACACCTGGGTCACCTACTATGGCCTCCTAGAGTCCACCCCCACCTTGAGGGCACACCCCAACATTTAATGCCCTTTTCCACTTCCTGTTAATATATCAAAACAAAAGGATATACAGCACGTTGACTATAGTTAACAATACTATATTATATATTTAAAAGTATCTAAGAGAGATTTTAAAAGTTCTCACCACACACAAGAAAATCTGTAAGTACATGAGTTGATGGATGTGTTAACTAACCTTATTGTGGTATAATAACTTAAAATATATATATATATATATATTTTACTTTTTTATTTTTATTTATTTTGAAAAAGCATAAGTTCAGTCAGCTTGGCAAATACTCTCAGGACAAAATGAGTTCCGGATTCCAACTAATCATCTGGCTTCCAACTATCACTTAGACTTTGTCTCAGATACCAATTATCTAGTCCTATAATAATGCTATGTAACAATCACAGTACTTCAGTGATCTACAAAAGTAGGCATATGTTGCTCATGTATCTGGGGTGGTCAGCTAGGCAGCTCTCAGGCTCCTAGTGGGGCTTGTAGCTGTGCAGGGGCCAGGTGGCAGTGAGCAGATGATGGCCTCAGCTGCCATGACTGGAGTGATTTGACGCCACTTCTCATCGTTCTCATTCTCTCCCTAGGACTAAATAGGGCTAACCTGGGTATGTCCCTCTCATGGCTGTCACAGACGATATGAGTGAGAAAAATCCAAACACATAAGCACCTTTCAGTCTCTTGCATGCCACACGCTTGCCAGCATTCCATTGGTCCAAAGCGAGCCGCACAGTGAAACCAGAGGCAGAGTGAGAGGCCACTACACGACAGAGGGTGTGGACACACTTTGAGTTGAAGAATGGGGGCATTCTTTTTTAATTTAACACAGCTCAGTACTTTCTTACTGTCTTGTAAGTTCTGGCATGCTATTAGAAATGTATTTTTTAAAATATTTGCCTAATATTTTTGCTTTTTGGTATAGATAGTTCAAATATGGTAGCTCGAGAGAACAGAGGCTGTTTTCATTGATTTATTTTTTCAAAATTTCTAAAATCACTGATCTGTTTTAACATTTTGAGGCAGATGTCATCAAATATAAAGCACACATAATGTCATGGTTACAAATGGGTAAATTGTTTTGACCGAACAATAATGTAAAACAGGGTAGCATTTGTTTTGTTCTTATAATTAGATAGAAGATTATCTTTTTGTATAAAAATAAAATATATAGATTTATAGAATGAAGAAAAGATGAGCCATACTTTACTAAAACATCTAGTAGAAACCACTGTAGATAGATTTTTGAAAACGATCTATATGATAGTGCCGTTTGTACTATATATAACCTGTTGTCATGTCACTTTAAAATATAGTGAGGAAAATTTTTCATGTCTATAACTATTCCTCCTATTCCTCTACTAAATACTTTTTAATGACTACTTGTTACTTTATTCTATTACTTACCACAATGTTTCAGCCAAACCCCTATTTTCAGACTGGTTGGCTCTACTTTTTCAATATTATAAACAGTGCAGCTAGGAATATTCACGTAGAGTTTTATGTTCTTTGTATTAATTTCTCAAGGAGAAATTATCTGAATTAGATGGAACTAAAGTTGATACCCATTTTCAAGGATGTGATACATGGTTCTATATTTGCTTCTAGAAAGGTTGTTTGCCTGTTTAATACTCTAGAAATGAATGAAGACCACTCCAGTGAGAACAAACAAAGTATATTTATTCAGAGTTTGCTATACCAAGGGAGGCAGTCCCCATCACTTGCACTTGGCAGAAACTCAGAGGCAATTAGTCAAGTGGGAAATCTTTATAGCAAAAGAAAGGGACCTTTTCAGGTATGCTCTGATTGGAGGTCATTCGCATGGGAAAGTTGGAATCTTGTGCATCTCACAAGATTGTATTAGGAGTATACTGAGCATTTCTGATTGGTTCTGAGTTGGAAGCAAAAAGAAAAAAACAAACAAATATGTGAATTGTTGATCAAGTCCTGACTATTCTGGGCCGATTGCTGCAAAGGTTTGGCTTTTGGCTCTAGTTGTCCCAGAAGTTGTGGTTTGGGTCCCTGGACTTCTGATATTGATCAGAGTTCTATTAGCCATATATGGTCTGGCTATTGCTCGTGTATATTCAGTCTTTCAACACTGAAACTAAGAACTTAATTTGCATTGTGGTCTTCTTTCAGAAAAATCCCTTTCAAAATGAAATAGTTTGGAAAGTTCTTAGCACAATCATTGATCCATAGCAAAGTCTCAGCAAATATCAGCTATTAGTATTTGCTTACTAAAGTTTAACTTTCTAAAACAGTGTATTCAGCATATTAGTCCTTATCAAAATTCACTGGCCTTTAATTTCTTGCATGATTGTCTTAGTTCAGGCTGCTGTAACAGAATACCTTGGACTTGGTGACTTATAAACAACTGGAGTTTATGTCTCAGAGGTCTGGAGACTGGGAAGTCCAAGAGCAAGCCATCGGCAGATTTAGTGTCTGGTGAGAGCCCGCCTCTTGGTTCACAGACATCCATCCCTCTTGTCACTATGTCCTCACATGGTGGAAGGAGCTAGGGAGCTCTCTGGGGTCTCTTTTATAAGGACACCAATCTCATTTGTGATGGCTTCAGCCTCAAGACCTAATCGCTTCCCAACTGCTTGATCTCCTAACCATCACATTGAGGATTAGGTTTTAACATATGAATTTTGGGGGTGTACAACATTCACTCTAGCAATGATGATGTGAAAATCTTTAGCTCATGTTCAGAGAGTTTCATATTCTATCCTTAATGTGTACATCCCAGACTCATCTGGCTATTCATAAACTCAACTCCTAAATCATATCTTACTTCTAATGTAAGGTCATTATACTTCAGATAAACTTTGTTCCTGAGTGTTTACATTATATTTTTCTTCACTGTGTGAATTCTACAGCTCTTTAGAACTCACTCACTTTCGATTTTCTATGTTAGGATCTGTCACCACCAGACTCTTTCGTATGAATTTCAATTGTACTTGATATCACTACTCCTAAATTGATGCATATGTTAATTTTTTTTCCTGTCTATTTGAATTGACCAGTTTAGTTATATGCAGAGGTAAAGCACTAATAAAGTTATTTTACTAGAGAAAAGAACTTCATCTCAGGATTTTAGTGCTCCTATTTTTATTAAAAACTAATGCTTCCAGTTTCCTTTCAGAGAGAATAATGAGAACATTTAAAATTTATCAGTTTTTAGAAAAAGCATTATATAGTGAATAATTATGGTGGTAGAAAACCACGAATCTACATTGGGGAATTATAAAGTTTCCATATTTGTTGTAGGAAAAAAATTGAGCTATTATCTGTAGTTTCTGTGTCACTTTCACTGCATCTCTCCTATGAAGTATCAAATAGGGAAGAAGTCATGGCTTTTGCCTGTCAAAAATGACTTTCTTTTCCACATTTTTGACTAGCTCAAAGCGCAGTGAAAATAATGTTGTTACTCCTCTGTAGTTTCACTATCTTTTGAAAAATATCTACAGATGTATCGTCATGTTGTTGGCATTGGAATTACGTATTTCATATGAATTTCACTTTCTTGTTGCACTAAAGAATACAGAAAAAATATAATGAAGCATCGCTCTTGCAGTACAGAGTAGGGTAGTTGGGAAGCAGAAAGTATAAAGTTTTATTTCATGTAGTGTACACTTACAGTAGGAGCCAAAACACAGCAGGGTGAGAAGTTTTAAAAGCAAAGTTCACCACTAGGAAGCTATGTGTTGTCAGTAACAATATGAAGAGATGTCTTATAGGAAGAAATAAGAACAGCAACATATCTCAAAGGAATAAAACAAAACTTTAAATATTCATTACAAAAGATTGAATTAATTTGGGAAACTGGCATTGACTTATGTTTGCTTTATTAATATTCATTTTTAAAAGCATATTAATTAAAATACGACCTTTCATTAAAAGCAAGTGCAATTAGTAAATATAGTTGTATTCCTTGATGGATGAAAATACTTTTTATTTTCTTAATATTTAATATTTTCATAATATTTAAAACTATTATGTTTTAACCACTATTAAATTTTGTTTTGAAATGAATTATTGACAAGTTATAGATTTTTCACTTATAGATTTTATTGTGAAAACTAGGTAGTCCATAGCAAAAATAAACCTCAAATGCTATAGAAGAATAATGCTTTATTTCTTTTAAATTTGAAAAATAGTACTAAATACTTTCTAGGATACTTATTGATAGTTATTATTTTTACAAACTAGTATTTCCTCATGCAAAAGAACTAAGATGTTTCACACTGAATGAGAGTTAAAATGTTACTTATTTATTATTACTTTTTCTAATTGGAAAAATGATGTTTAATTTGTAACTCAAGCTCAGAGCATATTCTTACATTACATA
The DNA here is from genome assembly GCF_004115265.2 of Rhinolophus ferrumequinum. Classification (NCBI taxonomy): domain Eukaryota; kingdom Metazoa; phylum Chordata; class Mammalia; order Chiroptera; family Rhinolophidae; genus Rhinolophus; species Rhinolophus ferrumequinum. The sequence goes on from NC_046301.1 coordinate 52,620,784, forward strand.
AAGGTAAAGGAGCACTAACTAGATATGGTGGGCTAACAGAGGTAAATGTGGACCATCCTAGGCAAATCAGAATATATGGTCACCCTACAAAGAATAAACATTGAACCCTCCCCCATATTCCCAACTAATCAATTTTTGAAATGAACCCTCTCTTGGTTTTATATACAAATTTACACTCTAGTAAAATTCTAGATAGGACCTTCTTAAATTCAAGAATACCATCTCAAACCTCTGGGGGGAAAAGCTCTACACACCTTCCATAAGGTGTATTAATACTGGAAGCCTCTACATATCACGTATGTATTTGTTTAACATTACATATAATGGCAAAATTCTTTTAAAACATAGCTCTGAAGGAATGTTTGCTATAACTCAATTTCTCTGGCTATACTGCTACAGAGAACGCAAAAGTTCAGTTTGAAATTTTAAGAATAGTATTTGGATTGTAAGAGTGCAAAATAAAGACTAGAACAATTTAAACACAATGCAAAAGGCTCTTTCATTTTTGTTGAAGTTGAGAGAAATAAAAAGGAATTAGGTACATTACATGAGGCTAGATGATATAATGGACAACACTGAGCTACTTGAGTACAAATTTAGTTAACATTTTTTCCCCATTGAGAGTACTTCAATAGAAATATTCCCAAATGAATTCAAATTTTAGGAAACAAAAATTTCCATACTTACGTAGGTACTGAAAGAAGTTTAAAGATGAATCAGTTATTCATATTTGGAAAAATATAATGAATCAAGGCATCAATGAAAGACTCAGATGGTTAAAGTGGGGAAAGTTGGAATTCAGAAGCAAAGTACCCAAATAACATGACAATTTATGAGACAAATTATTTTTAAAATAATTTGTGAGCAAATAGAAATAACAGCATTTGACTAGGAACCAACAAGATTCTGGTGTAAATGATATAACTGTTTCCTTTTTTTAATCTTTTGTTGCTAGTATGAAAGTTATTGGATTGTTGTAGATGTACTACAGTAGTCTCGTATGATGACTTTGCAAAAGAAATGGATGGAAGAGAACACAATGATAGGGCAGTTGGTTGAATTTGTAAATGACTGAACAATTGTTGTCAAAGAATATTGTTAATAAACTGACATAACTGAGAACTACCCTCTAGCAGCATGGAATTTGTCTCTTCACCATTTTTGTTGGTGATAATATGAGGAGGAGATTATTTACACACTTATCAAATCAAAATGTGATGCATGAAAGAAAAGGACAAAAATACATGGCTTAGGAGAAATGCAGAGAGGAGCATTTCTAGTGGTGCTTATCAAAATCCATTTCATCCTTAGAAAGTTACAACTATTAGAAAGTTTTTATTTATATTGAATCGAAATATATCTTTTTCTAACTTACTTGTCTTGGTTCTGTTCCTTGAAGGCTATGAAGAATGTTGGGCCTTTTTTCCTAAATGAAAACTGTCCAATTATTTGAAAGTATTCATGATTGTTCCCACTTTGTCCTGGTAAAAATCTTAAATTTTTCAATTACTTATTAAATAATATAGTTCTTCATTTTTATGCAATATTTCTTATTATGCATTGGTCATAAAATATTTTTATACACTTTATCACATCTCATTCGAGAACTACAAAAGAAAGAAATGTTTTCTGGTAAAATTGCAATACTGTATGATTAGCCTCTCCCTTATTCGAGGTTCTATTTTCTGTTAATATAGCCCGAAGACATACCAGAAAGTTGTTCCCCAATGAGATCACTTTCAATTAAATTCTCCAATATATTTGTTAGTATATACTATTCTAAACCACTGTTTATCTAATTTGTAATAAGATTAGTGTGTAAGTCTTTAGCTAAATTGTATAACTTTACATTGTATTTAGCAATATAATATCAAAATATGGATATTTTGGAAAAAAGGGGACCATCCTTAATTTTTAATCCTTCATTTTGTTTGCACAAAAATGACAGAATAGGCAAAATGTGACCCAGAAACAAAACTAAAATCTTTTGTTTATGCAAATTGACTTATATACTAAGTTATCTTTGTTGAATTTAAGTGAAAATTTCATTCTATGCATGAGAAAACAAAGAAACACAAAGAGGATAAAAAGCTTGATAGTGTTTATATTAATACTAAATGGCAGGTCTGAGAATCAAATGGTTATTTTTACCTACTTCCAATTTATGAACTTCTTGCAAAAATATTTTGTTTACTCAATGTTGTCCATCTTTATGAAAATTATTAAGGCCAGGTTTTATTCTCAAAGTTTTATTACTTTAAAACAAGTGTACAATTGTTAATCATCAGATAATGCAAACTTCACATTGTATGACATTCTTTAATAGGAACTCACAAAAATGTACCCACCTTCATGATTATGGACATAACACGTATTTATTTATATCAGGTTAATCTTGATTGGAAAAAATAAATATAATAACAACAAAGCTTACATGTAGTATATTTTATTTTCATTGCTAAGCTTGATGATGCACGAAAACTGAAGTGCCTCCCACATGGCCAGGATTTTTTGCCAATGCATATAATGCCAAGAACGCTGAAGAAACATCTTTTATTTATCCATCCTGAAAATGTATCAATGATGTGGCGTTTTTTTAATAAGAAGCATGAATTTGAAAAAGCTAGAACTTTATCAAAACTTGAATTTTGTCTCAACACAAAAGCCTGGTTTTGAAGCATCCTACAGAATTGCTTATGTCATTGCGAAGAGAAAGAACGGATACACACCGGAAAGCTCATGGTGAAGCCATGCCCTGGAAATGTCAGGTTGGTTTATGAGGAAGCACACGCAACCAATGCCTCTGTAACAGGACATCATTTACTCCGGAGTCGCTGATACTCTTTTACCATTTTGAAATAGATCATGGAGGAATTGGCAGCTGTTATTTCCCTTCAACACACAACCAGATGAAACAGTTGCTGTTGTACTTGCAGTACAACTAGCTCTATGTACACGCATCAAATATCAATGAAGAATTCTATGAGCCCTTTTGCAAACTCAGTATCTTCAGATGGTGAAAAATTTCTATGCCGAGCCAGACTTCAACTGGAAAGAAAATCTTGTTACTCTGCATGGATGGAGCACCTGCAGTTTTTGGCAACATATCTGAATTTGCAATTTTAGGGAACAAAAAAGTTCAACAGGAATCGTTGTGACTCATTGGTTTCTATATCTGAATATTTTCATCAGAAACTTCACCAGGCATCCAAGCAATTTTTCCCCCCGTTGCCCTGACAGTTGTCAATTTCATCAGAGACAGGGGTTTGAATAAGTGGCTTTCCAAGAGGTACATTTTAAAATCAAGAAATGGAATGCAATGTGAAGTTCTTTTTTATTATATCAGTGAACATTGGCTTTTAGTGGATATGTCTCAAAGAGATTGATTGATTACATTTCTTTAAGGGAAAATAATTGCCTTTTTTATTAGCTAATGTTAAGTTTGTCTACACATAAGGAAAAAAACAAAACAAACATCATGACTTAAACATAGAAGTTTATTTTGTTTTATTTATTTATTTATTCATTCATTCATTCATTCATTCATTCATTCATTTTTTTAAGGAGGGCACAGCTCACAGTGGCCCATGCGGTGATTGAGCCAGCAACCTTGGTGCCATCAGCACCATGCTCCAAACAACAGAGCTAACCGGCCACCCCCAAAACATAGCAGTTTGTACGTACCTCGTACATAAAGTCCAGAGAGGTATGGCCTTAGGATCTGGGCTTTTGTCTTTCTGCTTTACTGCCTTAGCGCATTGTTTCTATCCTACAGCTGCCTCATGAGTCAAGATGGTTGCTTCATGTCTGAATTTCAGCCTATAAGAAGGATGAAAGACAAATGGGGGAAAAAATCCCTTCAGCTATTTTTAGGGAACTTTCATAGAAATCCCACACAACATATATGTTTATATGTAACCAACCAGGACTTAGCCGTGTGACCATATCCAAGATATAAAGGAGACTAGAAAATCTTATCTGAATTATACAAAGTAATATATCTAGAAAGATCGTCAGGTATCTATTACTAAGGATGAAAGGAGGAAATGGAAGTTGAATTAAGCAAACAATTTAGTTGGATGCATTTCTTCTTAGCTTGACTTAATGGGTAGATATTCTTGTCTAATGAGTGAGATATTAGTTTTCATTCAAAGCACTGCAGTCTTTGTTATAATTAATACAGAGGAAAAAGTATGAGCAGGGCCAGCTGCATAATTTGTGGGCCCCACTGCAATATGTAAAGGCAGCCCCCCTTGTTCAAAAAGGTAAAAAGCTTTTTGTTTTCTTCTGTGGTCTTTCTCTTGAAATGTCATGCTGTTTTTATTTGCTATCTAATGCCCTATTCCCCCAGAAGCATAGGTGCTCCTGAGGTGAGTACCAGGATTTATAGGTGCATGGGTTGTCACTCTGCGACTCCATACAGCCTTCCAGGGCCCACGCTCAGACCTCTGCTGGCGGCAGAGTGGCTGCAGTTGCCGAGTCAGTGTGGGAGCATGAGAGGCTCAGAATCTGTCTGCCCTAGAGAGCTGGGGTGGAGGGCAGGCAAAATCATGTGTAAACCGAGGCCCCAAGTTCCTCCCGAGTTCCTACTTGCTCCATTGTCCCAACGTACTTAAATAACAAAACACAAATTCAGAGATAAAATTATTAAGAATTTCAAGATGGCAACCACCGAGTATTAATCCCCAAGTGCTATGCGCCGGGTCCCTTTCTGAGCATAGAGCCCTGTGCGACTGCCGTGGTAACAACCCCTTAATGCCAACCCTGGTTGTGAGTTCTTCTACCTGATCTATAATTTTGAACGAACAGGTTGGAAATAGATAACACTGCTAACATTTGTAGGTTGGATTTTGCAGAGACAGACCCTGACATGAATGTTCCTATGGAAGTGATTCATTAGGAAGTCTTCCCAGAAAAACATGGGAGGAGAATGGAAAAGTGGGGCAGAACATGAAGGAACCCAAATGAGATTCTAAAAGTTCTCATGGGAACTTAGTTTCAAATGCTCTGGAATCTCTTGAGCCAGTGTCAGGCACACCTCTGAGTTGTCCTGACTGAGAGCAGGAGAGGTAGAAAAGTTATACCTCCACACTTGCCAGTCCTCAGTTAAGGGATACCCCCCAGGAACCTCAATTGCCAAGTCCTTTCTGTTCTCCCGGCAGCACACGGCTTAGGTTGACTCAGCAGCCTGAAGGCAGCCCTTCAACAAAGAGATAGTGGTCATGGTTATAGGAGACAAAGCACACTCAGCTGGACCATTGTAGGACCAGAGAATGGAAATGGACGGAATATTGCCCAGGCACCAAGCGTGTCCTGCAGTAACTATCCAAAACGGAAGTTCTTCAGGCTACAGTTGGACTTAACTGGTTTTCTGCTGCAGATATTTATAGAGAATTGGAAATATTGCAAAGTTCTTTGAAGGTTACTTCTGTAAAGAGGCTGTTTGCATCTTTCCATGGTGACAAAGATGAGCCGCATCAGTAATGCAGACTTGACTAAAGAAGAACAAATTTACTTGGAAAAAAAAAACACCCCAAAACAGCAAAACAACTAACAGTCAAACCTAACATTCAGAGGTCTTCACAAAATCAGGTTCTTCTTGTTACAAGATGCATCTGGCAAAGTTGATAATGGGGGTATAAAATAACGAGGGAGTAGAATGTTGAATGTATATGTACATGTACATTTTCTATAGCATAACTATAGAATTAATCAAGTGACAAAGCATTGGTCCCCAGAAGACCATTACTCTGTGACTGTGTTCTTTTCCTGAATCCATGCTGCTTACTTAACATATGTTAAACCCAAAAGGAGAATGTTTAAGTGGATTAAAAGTTTAATATAAGCCTACATTGATGTATTACTACTGTTCTTTTAACTTATTAATCCATCTAATACATATTTATTTAGCACCTCGTGCCTGTGTTCAGCAGAGAGGGGCTCAGTGAGGTTAACCCTAACCACCCAAGCTCAGGGACTTCCCTATTGCCTAATGTTTCATCACGTGATCCAGGGTTATTTCCTTCACTGTAGTTTTCACTAACTTACTTGAACTCTTTTCACTTGCTTGTGTCTTGCTTTCTTCAATTTACACAACCCCCAACAAATTGAATAGAGGCCTGAATTAGATAATACTCTAAGTCATTTGCAACTTCCATATTACATGATGCTACAAAGAGTAACTTCCTAACCATTAGAGCCTCTTGAAATCAAGATGGCCTTCTTCATGACATGGTGATTATTATTGCATTTTTGTGTTTTTCAAATGGAGTCTGAATGTTGGTTTAAGATGTTGAAAACGTGATTTCTGCCTTAGAAAAGGAGGGTGAATGAGACATCCTTCAAGATCATTTTCATCTTCGAGAGTAGAAACCAAAACATAAAGATAGTAAAAGAAGAAGGAGAAATATAAAATAAAACAAAGAATATGAGGAACTTGAATTGTTTCTTTAGGGGCTGAAATAGGGTGATTCCAGGAGGTTACTGGAAGAAGCATGTGGAAAACAGTACTTTAAAATGCTTGTCAATGGATAGGCACAATTAGAAAATAACATCTTTTACAGAGGAAAAGTGGCCTGGGTTTAAAATGCTGAGATCCAAGTACTATTAGTAAAAGAAAAGTTTGCTGTAGGCAAATTAGAACATCAGGAGATGAATGGTGCTTGAATCTTTTCAGTCCTACGCAGATTTTTCCCTGCCAACCATCATGTGTGACAGTATCACAAACTGTGAAGGGGCTTTTACTGTATTCAAAGATGGCATCACTGAATAAGAAATATCATTAGATTCTAATTTTTATTTTTCAAATCATATGCGTGGGATTGACCCATGGGAAATAATACTGTAGGTCAAAAATGCTCAAATGTCAAGAATTTCAGATGGTTTGATCTAAAACCGTGACGTAGTCAATAACTGAAAGAAACGTCAAAGGACATTTTGTCTTTCTTACGCATTCAAATAGATTTTCTTCAGACAGAATTTGAAAAGGTTTTTCACTGTACTCTGTGTGTTATACATCACAAAATTTTCTCTTAATAAAAATTTTCTCTCAGTCAGAATACTTTTTCCACCAATAATTTACTAAATACTTTGAAGAATTTAATAATTCTGTTATTTTTGATTATCAAATCAGATTTAATTATAGTATCCTTTAGAAGAACTCTAAAAGTAGAAAACATTGAGAAACTGTACAAGACAGTAACAAAAATAAAAGAGGGCATCTGGATGTAAAAACCGTGATTTGGAAGAAGAGTTCTACAATGAGTTGACTCCTTTCTACTCTAGGATAATTTTAAATACTTCTTTACCAATACTCCTAATTAGTTTTAGCCCTCCATCACTGACCACTGTGAATTGGTCTGAGCTTTTGCCTTGCTTGCAGATAAGTTGTTCTGCCAGGTTTATAGATGCTGGTAGAAGATGTAGGGCTCTGAGTCTTTGTTATTCATGGTATAACAGGCAGCATGAGCTTCAGTTGTATCACTTTCTCTTTCTCTCTGTTTCATGGGAATGCTGAGGAGCCACCTAGGTGGGTGCTATGCACATTATAGGTCTTTGCCACTGCCAAGGGAACCTGAGCTTGGGGCAGTTGTAATCTTCTACGGGATTTGTAGCACATCTATCCAATCTTTGTCCAGGAGAAAGGCATTGTTTTTATTATCCTGCTTTGAGAGAGACATTGTCTCTGACTTCTAAGGCTATATCTTATGTAAACATCCTTGGAGAGATAATACAGAATGCAAAAAGCTATCACAAAATGTGTAGAAACACCTCAGAGAATTGTCTTTATAACATAGGTACTAGTTTTGGTTTGTTTGTTTTTGTTTTGTTTTGTTTTTTAAGTGGAAGTAAGATAGCAATCATGTCGTTGACTTCAGTTATTTATGGTCTGGAAGTCAGAGTCCTTTACGTGTATATATCTTGATGTATCCAATATCTGAATTCTCATTGTTGCAATATTTACTTTCCATCAATGCAAATAAAAATTCTTTGGCATTTTGAGAAGCCTGCATGGGTAAAAGCAGACGTGCCCTCTATTAATGTATTCTAGAAGTTCTCCATTATTTAGAGGGAATCAGGGTGATTTTCTATAAATCCTGTGTTACCTATAAATACTTCTGTAATTCTGATACATTGTCTTCTTTGTTTTCCCCTGAACATTACAGAATAACATGGCAATTAAGTGTCTGGACTATGGAATTAGATAGACCTGAGAGGATGCTGGCTTTGCTACTTACTGGTTTTGTGTTCTTGGGAAAGTTACCTACCCTCCCTAAGTGATGTGTACCTCATACCTCTTCTAGTAAGGAGATATTATAACCTATCTCATCAAATTTTGAGGCTTAGTAGAGTGTCTGGCACATTGTTAACATGCAAAATGTTACCTATTAGTATAAGAATACAAATTTAGGACATACAGAAAAACATGAATGAGAACATATTTTTTTTGTTTGTTATTCTGCTATATGAACATGTAAAAAAACACAAACACACATGTGGAGCATATTATATATACTGTATTCTAAACTGCCTTATCTTCTTTTTTAATTAAATTTATTGGGATGACAATAGTTAGTAAAATTATATAGGTTTCAAGTGTACAATTCTATAATACATCATCTATATATTGCATTGTGTGTTCACCACCCAGAGTCAGTTCTCCTTCCATCACCGTGTATTTGATCCCCTTTTCCCTCATCTACCACTCCCCTCCCTGCTAACCCTCTGGTAACCACTAAACTGTTGTCTATGTCTATGAGTTTTTGTTTCTTTCTTTGTCTTGTTCCTTTGCTGCTTTCAGTTTTATATCCCACATATGTGGGAAGGCCTATGGTTCTCAACTTCTTCTGTCTGACTTATTTCACTTAGCATAATAATCTCAAGATCTATCCATGTTGTCGCAAATGGCTCTATTTCATCCTTTTTTATGTCAGAGTAGTATTCCATTGTGTATATATACCACATCTTCTTTATCCAATCATCTATCGAAGGGCACTTTGGTTTTTTTCATGTCTTGGCCTTATATTCTTAAAAGTATGTCAGGTACGTTTTTCAAGTTGACTGAATGTTTTTTAGGAGACACACTTATCAGTGACTATACATTATTACATGATGTAGATGTATTATAATTTAACTAAAAAACATTTCGTCTGTTTCCACACATAAATTTACACACATTTTACTAGATACTTCTGAGATGAACATCATTGTATATAAGAGAAAATCTGAGGAGTGGAATTAGAAGGATAAAGGCAGTGAGCAGATTAAAATCTTTTGAAACCTGGTGCCCAATTGATCTCCAATGTTGAGCAAACGAATGATATAATCTTTCTTTTTCAAAGAATTACTGTGGTTGCAGTGTAGAAATCGGAGGGGGAGGGATGAAGTAGGGATGTGAGTAAAATAGTACTTACCAAACTTGAATTTGCCTGTGATCACGTGGGCCGTGACCCTACGTGTCCAGCCATCTCCTAGATGATGCTGGTGCTGCCTGCTGGTCTGTGGACCATATATTGAGTAGCAAGAGGTTAAAAGACAGTTTCTGTAATTGAGATGACAGATTGTAGTGGCTTTAATAAGACATAGCAATGGAAGTGCGGCTATTTGATGTGTTTTAAAGGTAAGGATAACAAGGCGGAGAGAAGACTGAACAGCACATCTTAGGTCTTTGATCTGAGATACTGGAGGAATGGAAGTTCTCTTAATGGAGATAGAGAACATGATGGGAAGAAGAGTTGGAGGAGGGTAAAAGGTAGAGTTTTACTTTTCCCCATATTCAATTTGAGTTGCCCATTAGGCATCTAGGTGGAAATGTTAAGTAGAATTTGAAAGTGTAATTACAAAATTCAAGAAAGAGGTCTAGCAGTCATATATATATATATATATATATATACATATATATATACACACACACATATATATATAGTAGTCATTTATATACATACATATATATATGGGACTTTATCATACGTGCATATCTTCAAAGATGCAAGGAAACAGTGGCAATAAAAATGTTATGATTTCATTAGGCTTCTGCGTGTGTGTGTGTACACATATGTGCAGTATACGTGACAAGATTTAGATGATAAAATTTCCTTTCTGGAAGCTAAGCTGCTATATTTTACTTTAGCAATAGATAGGAAAAAATAAGTGAGATAATTTTTAATGATATTTTCTATCAATTTTATTTAGAAAAAGGGATGAATATGTGTGAACAAGGATTTTTTTAAATTAAAGTTTATTGGGGTGATAATTGTTAGTAAAGTTACATAGATTTCAGGTGTACATTTCTGTAATACATCATCTATAAATCCCATTGTGTGTTCACCACCCAAGGTCAGTTCTTCTTCCATCGCCATATATTTGATCCCCTTTACCCTCTTCTACCACTCCTCTCCCCCCTTACCCTCTGGTAACCACTAAACTATTGTGTCTATGAGTTTTTGTTTCTCATTTGTCTTGTTCTTTTGTTGTTTTTGGTTTATATACCACATATCAGTGAAATCATATGGTTCTCTGCTTTTTCTGTCTGACTTATGTCGCTTAGCATTATAATCACAAGATCCATCCATGTTGTCACAAATGGTCCTATTTCATCTTTTCTTACCGCCGAATAGTATTCCATTATGTATATATACCACAACTTCTTTATCCATTCATCTGCCGAAGGACATTTTGGTTGTTTCCATGTCTTGGCCACTGTAAACAAAGCTGCAATGAACATTGGAGCACACGTGTCTTTATGGATAAATGTTTTCAGATTTTTTTTGGTAAATACCCAGGAGAGGGATTGCTGGGTCATATGGTAATTCTATTCGTAATTTTTTTGAGAAACCTCCACACTGCCTTTCATAGCGGCTGCACCAGTCTTCATTCCCACCAACAGTGTATGAGGGTTCCTTTTTCTCCACAGCCTCTCCAACACTTGTTACTATTTGTCTTGTTGACGATAGCCATTCTAACTGGGGTGAGGTGATATCTCATTGTGGTTTTTATTTGCATTCCTCTGATGATTAGTGATGAGCATTTTTTCATATGTCTATTTGCCATTTGTATGTCCTCTTTGGAGAAATGTCTCTTCAGGTCCTCTGCCCATTTTTTCAATTGGGTTGTTTGTTTTTTTTTGTTGTTGAGTTGCATGAGTTCCTTGTATATTTTGGATATTAGCCCCTTATCAGAGGTACTCTTTGCAAAAATCTTCTCCCATTCTGTTGGTTGCCTCTTTATTTTGTCGATGGTTTCTTTTGCTGTGCAGAAGCTTTTAAGTTTGATAGAGTCCCATTTGTTTATTTTAGCTGTTACTTCCCTTGCCTTTGGAGTCAAATTCATAAAATGCTCTTTGAACCCAAGGTCCATAAGTTTAGTACCTATGTTTTCTTCTATGAAGTTTATTGTTTCAGGTCTTATGCTTAAGCCCTTGATCCATGTTGAATTAATTTTGGTACATGGTGACAGATAGCAGTCCAGTTTCATTCTTTTGCACATGGCTTTCCAATTCTCCCAGCACCATTTATTGAAGAGGCTGTCTTTTCTCCATTGTATGTTTTTTGCTTCTTTGTCAAAAATTATCTGTCCATATGTACGTGGTTTTATTTCTGAGTTCTCGACTCTATTCCATTGGTCTACATGTCTGTTTTTCTGCCAATGCCATGCTGTTTTGATTATTGTTGACCTGTAGTGCAAGCTAAAGTCAGGGAGTGTGATACGTCCAGCACTGTTGTTTTTTCTTAAGATTGCTTTGGCTACTCAGGGTCTTTTGTGGTTCCAAAGAAATCTGATAATGTTTTGTTCTATTTCTTTAAAAGATGTCATTGGGATTTTGATGGGGATTGCATTAAATCCGTATATTGCTTTGGGTAATATGGCCATTTTAACTATGTTGATTCTTCCAATCCATGAGTATTTATTTGGGATTTTTCTTGTTTCTTGAGATAGGCTTGTAATGATATAAATTTCCCTCTTAAAACTGCTTTCGCTGCATCCCAAAAATTTTGGTAAGGTGTATTTTCATTCTCGTGTGTTTCTATGTATATTTTGATCTCTTCTCTAATTTCTTCTTTGACCTGGTCGTTCTTTAAAAGTATGTTGTTTAATCTCCATGTATTTTTGGATTTTCCTGCTTTCTTTTTGCATTTGATATCCAGTTTCAAAGCCTTGTGGTCAGAGAATATGCTTGGTATGATTTCAGTCTTCTTAAATTTACTGAGGTTAGTTTTATGTCCCAATATATGGTCTGTCCTTGAGAATGTTCTATGTACACTAGAAAAAAAATATATAGTCTGATGTTTTAGGATGAAGTGCTCTATAAATGTCAATTATGTCCATTTCATCTAATATGTCATTTAGGGCTGCTATTTCATTATTTATTTTCTGTTTGGATGATCTATCCATACCTGTCAATGATGTATTTAGGTCCCCTAGTATAATTGTGTTTTGATCAATTTCTCCCTTTAGTTCTTTTAGTAATTGCTTGGTATATTTCGGTGCTCCCTGATTGGGGGCATAAATATTGATGACTGTTATGTCTTCTTGTTGTATAGTCCCCTTTACCATTATGAAATATCCATCGTTGTCTCTTGTTAACTTTTTCACCCTGAAGTCTGTTTCATCTGATATCAATATAGCTACACCTGATTTCTCTGGATACCATTTGCTTGGAGTGTCAATTTCCACCCTTTCACTTTGAGTCTATGTTTGTCCTTGTAGCTGAGATGTGTCTCTAGGTCCATCTGCTACTTTGATCCAATCTGCTACTCTGTGCCTTTCTCTTGGTGAATTCAATCCATTTACATTTAGGGCGATTAATGATATGTGAGGATTTCCTATCATTCTGTCTTTAGTTTTCTAGTAAGACTGTATCTCCATTGTTTCTTTGCCTTTTTGTTGTTGTCCGTTATTTCTGTGTGGTGGTATTCTGTGATGTTTCCCTCTGTTTCTTCTTTTATTACAGTGTATATTTCAGTTCTGGATTTTTTTTTAGTGGTTACCCTTAAGTTTATGTAAAAGAAAGTTTGATATTTAGAGTATTCCATTTCTTCAGCATGCGTACTTTCTCCATTCCCATGTTTTGGTTCAGGCCTTTATTCTCCCACGTTTTATGTTTTGGTTGCCACAAATTGACCCTGTTGATGGTGGTCGAATGGCCTCCTTTAGTATTTCTTGTAGTACAGGTCGAATTAGAAAATTCGCTCAGCTTCTGTTTGTCTGGAAAGGTCTTTATTCCTCCTTCATATCTAAAGGATATCTTTGCTGGGTATATTATTCTTGGCTCATAATTTCTCTCTTTCAATAGTTTGAATATTTGGTTCCATTCCCTCCTGGCCTGTAGAATTTCTGCTGAGAAATCTGATGATAATCTAATGGGCTTTCCTTTGTAGGTTATCATCTTCTTTTCCCTGGCTGCCTTGAGGATTCTTTCTTTGTCGTTTGTTGATTTTTGACAGCTTCAGTACAATGTGCTTTGGAGAAGGCCTGTTGGGGTAGAGGTAATTAGGTGTTCTATTTGCTTCTTGGATTCGAGGATCCAGTTCTTTCCACAAGTTTGGGAAGTTCTCATCGACTATTTGTTTGAATATATTCTCTGTTCCCTTCTCTCTTTCTTCTCCTTCTGGCATGCCCATTATTCTTATATTGCTCTTTCTGATGGAGTCAGAAAGTTCTTGTAGAGTTTCTTTCATTTCTTTTAAGTCTCAAGTCTCTTTCTTCTTCCATCTGTGTCATTTCTAAGTTTCTATCTTTGACGTCACTGATTCTTTCCTCCATCTGGTCAACTCTACTACCTAAGCTGGCTATTTCATTCTTCATTTCTTTTACTGAGTTCTTAATCTCCCGAAATTTCATTTGGTTCTTTTTAAAAAATTTCAATCTCTTTTGTAAAATGTTCGTGATGTTCTTTGGTTGTGTTTCTGAGTTCATTAAACTGCCTTTCTGTTTTTTCTTGCATCTCGTTGAGTTTTTTCAGAACTGCAATCTTGAATTCTCTGTCATTTAAGTCACATATTTCCATATCTTTAAGTTCCTTTTCTGGAGACTTTTCACTTTCTTTCTGAGCTTTCTTGTTGCCTTGGTTATTCATGGCAATTAATGATTTATTATTTCTCTTCCTAGACATCTACAGGAGTGGGTTCTGCAACAGGTTGATAGGAAGAGGTCTTTTGTTTTCCAGTACGTGTTTGTAGAATGTTTTATTTTCTCTCTGAGTGCAGCCTTTTTTTCTCTCTCACACTGTAGTGTAATGTTTTTTGTGCACTATTCCTGCTTCTCACACAATGGGGGGCTTCTCCTCTGTTAACAGTTCACCTAGGTAATAGGGCACTGCATCCCTGTGGGGATGCAGAGAGCTTTTGAAGTTCCAAAGCTCTTCCTGCACCAGATTCAGAGCCTGTGTGTTTCAGCAGTTCTGTTTACTCCTGCAGGGATCTGCCCAGATAGGTGGGGACAGGGGCAAGGTGGGTTATGAGAATTGGCCCAGAGCAATGGCAGCGACCACCACCCAAGCCGGTCCTGCTTCCACAGCTCCCTCCCCTTTGCTGAAACTAGTTGGGCTATGAATCTGTGTCTGCGGTCCACAGTTCTCAGAACAGCAAATATTCTGTTCTTTTGATCTGACACTGCTTCTGTTGCACTTCTAGCACTGGGCAGGTGTGGGCGGGGTGAGCTCTGGGAGGGTAGGACGGGGGTGTCTAGTCTCAGTGCGTAAGGCTTCAGTTCTCTGCAGCAGTGAGGGCTTAAACCTCCGTTTTCAGCCTTCTTCCCTCAGTCTTTTCTCCAAGGTCTCTTCCATGAGCGTTGGGTTCAGCCGTATTATATGCTGTCCCCTCAGCATTGTGGGCCATAAACCGGAGCCCTAGCAGTCCGAGTTCTTCCCTCCCCTGCAGCTGCGGTAGTTCCGGGATGCAGCGAGCTCGGAGCACTGAGCTAGGTCTGCGTCCTGTGCCGGTGTGGCTCCGTCTCTGCACTTCTCCCTTTCCTCCTTCCCTGCTCGTGCGATTTGCCCACCTTTAGGTGAATTCAGTAGTGAGACTCTTCGTCTTAACTGTCTGCTGTGCAGGGAGTCCTTTGTGGAGTTATAGTTGTTCAATTTGTTGTAAATTCCAGGGGAGATTTCCAGAGGCTCACCTCATGCCGCCATTTTAATCGCATTTCCAGGATATTTTTTTTTCAGCACATCATTAGGAGATGTGTGTGACATACCATAGTGGTTAGGACATTATGTTTTGTGTGTATCATCACAGGTTTAGTAACTGCTCTAATCTCTAATAGCTGAGTAAATCTAGAAAAGTTAATTAACCTCTCTGCTCCTCATTATCAAAATTTGTGAAAATTGGATTAAAGTACGTTTCCTAGAATTGTTGGCAGGGATAAACCAGAAAATGTTTTTAAGCTAATAACTAATACTTGATACATTAGGTTCTTGCCATCTATTAATTGTAAACAAATATTGGTTTTTAATTACCATATTTATTCAATAGAAATTTTGTGTAAGAAAATTATAGAGTTGATTTTTCTGTGTTCCCACCCCCATAGGTAGGACTAGATTAGATAAGAAGTTAAGGTGTGTAAAATATTTTATGAAGGTAGCTGAAAGATGATAAGATTTAACGTATTTAAGGAAAAAAATGGAAAAATAGAATATACCCTGACAATTAATTCTAGAAAGGAATAACTTTTTTGGTATTGATTGGAATACTGCAGTGGACGAAATAATTGAGAAAAAAGTTCCAAGGCAATTGGAAGTTTTTAAAAGAAATTTGCAATATAACAAGGCCAAGATTGTAAGCTAGATAAATTGAGATCTGCAAACTTTAAAAGTCAAAGGCGAAAACTCTTTTCAGTGTTATGATTGGGTAGTAATGAGATAAGAAAAACTGAACTAGAAAAGGAAATGGAACTCTGGTCCATAAATGCAATGATAATATATATGTCAAGAGAAAACTAGAGCCATAATAAGTTTTAAAAGAACAAATTAATTGTATACTGTATTGTTTTCTGAATGAACATTAAAAAGTCAACACATGCTAAAGGCAATCTGTCTAGGACATAGTAAATGAAAATGTGCAACAAAAGGATGGCTATTAGACTTTTGCTTCCTTTTAGTGCTTGCATTTTTATGGAAGTGCTCAAAAAAGTAGCTGGAAGGTAATACAAAAATTATGTTATATGTGGTTTGATTAAGTTCTTGTTGATGAATTTAAATTCTCTCTTATCAGCCATCACTTGTTTCGACTCATTAGTTTTAACTTTTGCTCTATGTAGAATATACTATTTTATATATTAGATTCTTGAATTTTAACTTTGTACTGAGCAATGATGTGCTTCATTGATTAATTTAAGATGATTAACATATTCAACATCAAAATTTATGAGATCATGTGCTAAATTCACTAGTAATTTAATTCACTAGTAGATTTAAAGTGTAAAATTGGAAATAACAGTAGATTTATTTAAGCTGATGTGTTTTCATTTCTATTTGTAAAATCAGAACTGAGTAATAATAATATGTTTTTCAGATGACTTGGAAATATAGCATCTCACAGAAGATCAGGTACCATTTTTCTTACAATTTTTTTTTTTTTTAATTAGCAATGTTTTATTCCATAGCTATTGAGATTTTGGTTTGGCTTTTACTTTTACCTTTTTCAGTAGAAAGAACAAAATATATTAGCCACTATAACCTTTTGAGATAATTTTGGATATGATAGGCACTGCTTTAGGAAAGAAGATGGTTATTAGAAGGGTAAAATAATATTTCCTCTTGGGAGCTACAAATCTAAATGGATAATGAGGTAAATAAATGAGAAGATATAATTACAAATGAAAAATGCTAATTATTTGCCCACAAATGTATAATTTGAACATTGGAATTTATAAAATTAGAAATTTCTTGAGTCTTCGATGCTGAGGAAATCATTTTTCTTGGGATTTAGGCTAAGCCTTGAAGGATGGATGTGATCTTATTTAATAGAAATGGCCCACGAGGTCTTTTTTGGAAGAATTAAGAACAAAATAGTAATGGTTAAAGAATATATTTATGTTCAGAAAAAAAAAAAGGAGACCGATTAGAATTAGAATACCTTGGGTATAGGGCTGTGGTAAAACCTACAAAATTAAGTTAGGATTTGTTAACAGAAAGTCACTGTATTTGTTTTCTATTGTAACCATAACAAATTACTACAAATTTAATGGATTAGAACAACACTTATTTATTAACTCTTTGATTGGTAGATCAGAAGTCCATGTGGATTTAGCTGGGTTTTCTGCTGCCATCCCACAAGGTTCTGGCCAGCCTGGGCTTATACGTACCGTGTTTCCCGGAAAATAAGACTGGGTCTTATATTAAGTTTTGCTCCACAAGACGCATTAGGGCTTATGTTCAGGGGATGTCATCCTGAAAAATCATGTTAAGGCTTATTTTCCAGTTAGGCCTTATTTTTGGGGAAACACGGTATCTGTGGGTTCTGGAGGAAAGTCTGCTTCCAGGCTCAGGGATGGCAGAATTCTCATTTCCATGTGGTTGTAGAGTGAGGTCTGTGTTTCCTTACCGCCTGTCAGATGAAAGTCATTTTTCGTCTTTTATGGGTGTTTTCTGGCCAGGTCTTTATTTGAATGGATGTCACTGGGGTAAGGAGCAGAGTGATCCTAAAATAGAAAATATATATTTGGATATGGCTTTAAGCAAATTTCCTTTATTTCAAACAGAAGTATTCATATTTAATAACATTTATAAAGGCTTACTTTTCCTTGAGGAGTATTCATTTGTTTAATGTAATTAAGTTGTGGTGGTGATTTTCTCCTGAGGTTTAAACTCGAACATAACAGTTTTTAATCTTTTTATAAAAATATTAATCTATATTCAATATGCATTTCCCTGTTCTCCACCAAGATATTCCTGTCTCCTAAACATATCTAGAAGTATTTCTCGCCAATAAAACTTTTTATGGCAGTTCTCAACAAAATAACTGGATGCTTTCCTTCACTCTGTCCTGAGATGATCATATTTCTACAGTATTTTCACTAACTCTCCACTAATTAGTAACTCCCATTTTCTGCTCATTGACAGAGTGCAGTAGTGTCTTAAAACTAATTTGTTCATGTTCACTCATGTATTGTAGGTTCAATATATTTGTGTTTTTAATATTTGTATCTTGAATTATAAACTCATTACAGGACAAGGATGAGATTTTTGCTAATAACTCTAATATCTAGTATAGAGAATGGACATATTAAGCATTTAAGAGTTATATTTAGTAGGAAATATGAAAAGCACTATATTCACATTGGTCATTTAAGAATGTGCCAGTAATTAGCATCAGATAATGCTATAAAATAGTGAATATAATTGGAATAATTTTCATTATTTTAATCAGTTAATCAAAAACTGGAAATGAGCACCTGTTATGTGGTGGAGACAATCCCATGTGTCTTTTGTGTTTCTGCATATCTTGTGAAGAGGCACTGACAACTTTGGTTCTGGATGATCTTTTCAAGAATATTGGTAGAGCAAACAGCCGTGGAAAATAAAAACAGTGTCGCTTCTGGGAGATAAGGAAGATTGTTGGCTGTTTACTATAATAAAGATAATGTGTTCTCTGAGGCACAGACCCATTATAAAACATTGGGATTAAGCTTGAGATTTATCTCCTGTAATGCAAACCCACTGCATGGGCAGATGTCACCTCTCTCGTTGCGTCAACCTGTGATCATTGGGGCGTGGGGAACCGGTGCAAGAAAATGATCATACTTTGGCTAGTGCTATTGCTATAAGTAAATAACTCCCTTTGTCTGTGAATCAGGAATCCTGTGTTTTCTGCCAGCACTCATGAAAACTGAGGCAGGCGGGCTTGTTAGCTTGTGAATATCATAGGGCAAAAATTCCCAGGCCATTCCTAGTTCCTGACATTATGTTTCAGGAAGTTTGTTGCATATCAAAAGTAAAATAAATTACGTCCTTACCCTCATGTAGCTAATACTTGTATCTTGGGCTGCTTTATTTGAGACAAGATTGACAGAGAAGAAAAGGGGGAAAGGAAGTATAACACAGGGCAAGTTGTTTTTTTTTCCTACTACGTTAGTATATTTTACAATTTTTAAGAACTAAGCCACAACACAGTGTAATTTAATTATTTCTACATTAAAGAAAAAAACCAACTGAATTAAACTTGAATCACATAACCCTTAAAATTTGCTGAGAGAGAATATGCACTTTAAATTAATTAACGTTGCAGTATTTACAAAGTTTAAAATCCTTTAGAGGTTCCTTATTTTTTGTTGTTTTTTACTTTGTTTTGTGGTTGATTGGGTTCTTTTTGAAATTTTTAGGAGTAATTGATTTTTGTTTTAGTTATCGTACCGTAATATTGATTCTTTTTCTTTTGCTGTGTACTTCTAGGACTATATGTGTAACCAGAGCTACATCAGTTTCCATAACCCAAAAAGCTCCTAGACGTCCTTAATTTAAGTTTGATTTTCCTGAATTACTGGAAGGTTGTCTTTTCTTACACTTGCTAAACGTTAGAAACCTCCGTTTCATCCCCTGTCTACTTCTAGACAACCCTGTGAGAATTATTTTAGGATTAAGGAAGGGAAATGCCATGTTAAAAATGGATGCTCTAGGATGATTGGAAGAGGAGCGAGGAGAAAGCTATTAGAAAGGTTCCTAGGCCTAATTCCAGTCACCTGCCATCTGTTTCCGGAGAGTCTAACCTCTCCGCTCATAGAACGATTTATTTTAATTAGCACATACTCTTATCATTTAGCCTGAAGGGACAGAGAGGTCTCTCTGTAGCTGGAGGGACAGAGAGGTCTCATTGTTGGATCCTGGCCCCGCATGAACAGCTTCTGAGGACAAAGATTGAAGACAATTATAAAACATATTTTGCTCTTTTAGAAAATAATATTAAGAGAAATAAATTGAGAACTGTTGGTTGTGTCAATTTGCAGAAGTATTGGTATCTCCAGAGAGCAGGCGCAATGAATGATATGATAAATCACAGAAGTAGGCAGAAGTGTTTCCTTTTCCAAGTCCAGATTGATCACTTAAATCTGGTTATGGGACTTTTTTTTTTTACACTATATTGATCATAATTCTAAGAAATAAGATTACTTAATACTCTATGAGAGGTACCAAAAAAAAAAGATTATAAGCCTGCCATGACTCTTTAGACTAGTGGTTCTCAACCGTTAGCCTACATGAGAATCACTAGAAAGGCTTGTAAAGGCTTGTGAGAATCACTAGAAAGCCTTGCTGGGTCACACCTCCAGAATCAGAACTAGCAGTGTATCACTCAGGAAATGCTTAGGCTGCTTGTGCTGGGACCACAGCTCTACGCTATTGGTAAAACGGAAAGGAAAACGCATTGAAATAGTGTTGTAATGTGAAACACAGTGCTCTGTTATAAGACATACTAACTTGATCTGTAATTATGTCTTTATCCACTCACCAAATAATTGCTCAAGGCACAACCAAGGAGTCACTATAGTTGTGGCAGATAAATTGATGAAGTAAGCATGCATCCCATCCTAAAAGAAGAGATAAGGCGTGTAGAAGACAGTGATTTCCAATAAAAAGGCTAAGTGCCGTTAACAAAAATTGTAGACACAGTGCTGTGGTGAGTGAAGGAGAAATTTCTGACGGACGTGGAGGCCCTGGTAACTAGGGTAGGCTTCACCGCTCTACCCGTGGCTAAATTCCCTTCTTGCCACATAAAATATATTTGGTTTGCACACTGAGATGCTGTCATGCAATTCTCTGTCTACTTATGTGACAAATTTCTAGGTGTATTTGCCACATAATGAGAGCTGGAGCTGGTTGGCTTCATGGGCTTCCTGATAAAATGGTAATAGTTTTATTACGATCCTATTACATTGTCATTATAATTACCCGCTGAAATTTCAGATTGAATTTAGTATCTGAGAGCTAATAAAATGGCACACTTTCAAGAAAGGTAGTGACATATATATAGTATGTTTCACATTTTGATAAAATAGGCCCACAATTTTAGCGGGGTCGTCTTTCAGCTAACTTATCAGATTGCTATTAGAGTAAATGAATCAGAATTCCCAGTTATATTCTACTATTCTTCCTTTAGAAAATAGCCAGTGTTACTTTCTAAATTCAGTTTTACACCGGAAGCTCTCCAAGCACAAAAGAAAGTCAATTCTTGAAGTACAGGAGAGAAATAAGTAACAACAAGCGTATTTGCTTGTGTTGAACAAACACCTAGAGTGAGCATTGAAGAGGATACAATAAAACATTGCATGTATGTATTTATTGCAAATTCAAAACCATATTGATGTTTAAGAGATATTTAACGTTCACATTTTCTAAAAAGCTACTTATCGACCATCAGCACAATTCATCCAAATTCAGAAGCCTAGTTAAAATAAATACATAAATACAAAATAGCTTAAAATGTCCAATTCTAGAAATTTATTTTTCAAATGTTTTCGTATCTTTATATTTATCTACCTCATGAGGTAGGCTTTATTTCATCCATGATGGATATGCAAATTCCCAGTCTGTTTTCGTTTGTTGTTTCTGGAGGTATAAAATGGCACAAGTAGAACTCAGGTTTACAGTACTCAGCCTGGGGAAAATCTACCTCTTCAAACGCTGCACATTAAGACCACTTCCATTTCTTAAACCAGATCTCAGGAATTCTCAAAGTATTCATTGAACGTTCCCTCAAACTCTAGTACTATCTAGTGACATTGTACTACAGTAGGAAGCCACGATATTTGTGCTTTTATTTATTTATCTGTGTGTGGTGTGAGAATGTGGAGAGTCACAATGTTTTACGCAGAAGATTGAATTGAGCTGTAGTGAATAATAGATGAAAGTTCATTCTTCAAGGTGCCTTCTCTTCACAGTTCCTTTTGTTGATGCAGCCTCCAGTGAGTGGGTGTCTTGCGGGAATTGGAAAGGGTGACAGGTATTTTTTAACTGTGGTTACATGAGCCTTTTGTTTTGGTGGTAATAGTCCATAGAGAGGACTTTTTATATTAAGAACATCTCCACTCTTCACCTAATTTTGTTGCATAGGTTTTTCCTATTACGTGGAAAATGCAATTTCAACCCAATTTCTTTCCATATAACTTTACTGGCATGTCAAAATTAATACACGTTGCTACTCTGAGACAAGAAGTTCCACAAGGAGAGTCAAGTTTTATACCAAGCCTGTGGCTCCGTTTTTTTATTTTTTAAGCATCTTAAAAACCTGGATTAGCAAATATCATTGTATGTTGAATTTAAACAGTAAAACAAATAAACAAAGCATTTTCTATTTCTCCAATTAATGACTAGAGGTGAATACAGATTATTTGACTCCTTAATCTGATACACACAGGTTAATGAATCTCCAAATTCCATGTTAGAAGTTCGTATTGACTATCAACTGGAAGATATGCATTGGATTAATGCATTTCCTTCATCTTATTTCATATTAATGGTCTCCTTTAACCACATTTTATTGCCTCTTTATTTATATGACTTTATGCCGAGTCAGTTATACAAATTATTGATTGTATCACTTGAAACCATACAATTGGAGATGATAAATTTCGTAAAATAAGTAAGTTTAATAATCTCAAGTCATAACAAATCCTTCTTAACATAAAACAATGCAGTGAGTTTAACAAGTGGCCAATGAAAAGGTAGTTTATTACAGTTTCCATGAGCAGAGGAGCACACCATGCCTGGGGGGGCACACAGGCAAGCACCAGAGAAAGAGCCTTTATTGTGGTTTCCACAGGATGGGACTACTGAGGGCAGGTAGGTTTAGGACTGGCTACTTTGAATGATGTCAGCAGGCACTGGGGCACAGTGGCTGTCCCTTTTTCCTGGTACCTAGCCTGGGGTGATTAAGCTCAGAGTGCAGAGACCATAAAGGAAGTCGTTGGAGGTGTGGCTTCTGTATTGCTTGGTTTTGATTTGAAAAGTGTGTCCCCTGGAGGAGGGCTCCTCTTGGAAGGGAGGTGAGTAGGTGGGAGAGGGAGATGAGGGAGGCAGGAAGTCAAAGCAGGATGTCTCGGCATTATTGGTTGTCTACCACAAGGTATGCCCAGTATATGCATTAGAACAGATGTTAAAGCATGCAGTTTACAGAAATTAGAAACATGGTTAACGCATTAGATAAATGGGAAGATCTATCTTATACTAGTATTCTAGTTAGCTGCCCAGACCCATTCTCTGCCTTTTTCTGCCTCTGCTCTGGGTCCTGAACAGCCCACTGGAATGTGCTACATCATTCCAGCTCTCTTCGCCTCTGCCTTGCAGTTGGACTCAGCACATGAGACACAGGTGCCAAGCCTGGCGAGTGGGAAGGAGCACAGGTCTGGGTATCTATATTATTCCTGCTTCTTCCGGATATGTCCTGCTTCTAATTATAACCCCTATTGGGCAGCCCTTTCGCCACCACCTCTGCTTTTACCAATCTCTGGTAATGTTCACCTGTCCTTTATATTCAGAGGTAGTGATGAATTTCTATTGTTTCTACTCTCCGGGTACTCTCCCAGCTCGGATAGATTTTCTACCTATTGCACATACTTCTGTAAAGAGTCCTTTTAATAAACTATCTTCAATTAAACTATGAATATGCCCCCTTTTTTTTCCTGCCTGGACCCTAAATGCTACACACCGTTTTCCTACTTACGCACAGCCTTGCCAGTTCCAGCTCAGAGGAAAAAGGTGTCCTAATAAAGAGACATCTCTTTCATTGTTTGGCTCCATGCCTGGGATGCCAGGATTGGTAAATAAACACAGACTACGTTTCGCTCCCAGTAGCCTTCTTGCCTATGCTTCACAAGCTGGCGAATATGTTTGTAGACAAGAGAATGGAATGACTGTGCTACAACTACCAGAGAAGAACAGCAAATCAGAGAGGGAGAAATGGCAGAGGCCCTGCCTCCCACCCCAAACTGTTTACATTTTAGATTCTTCTTCTAGTATAATTATACATTAAGAATGTGGCTGTACTTGTTATTCACAATTTTGTGACTGTATTCATTCAGATTGATTAATACTGTGGTTCTTCTGCATCACAATCTCATGAAAGATATGCATCTTAAGTTTATGGTCTTCTTTATCAAAATATTGTCTATTTTTATATTAGGTCATTTATTTTGCATTCTTTTTCTTTTTTTTTTTTAAATTAAAGTGTATTGGGGTGATAATTGTTAGTAAAGTTACATTATCTGTATCTCACATTGTGTGTTCACCACCCAGAGTCAGTCCTCTTTCCATCACTGTATATTAGACCCCATTTACCCTCTTCTAAAGCCCCGCTCCCCTCTCCTCCCTTACCCTCTGATAACCACTCAACTATTGTCTGTGTCAATGAGTTTTTGTTTCTCATTGTTTATCTTGTTCTTTGTTGTTTGTGGTTTATATACCAGATATCAGTGAAATTATATGATTCTCTGCTTTTCTGTCTGACTTATTTCACTTAGCATTATACTCTCAAGATCCATCCATGTTGTCACAAATGTTCCTATATCATCTTTTCTTACTGCTGAATAGTATTCCATTGTGTATATATACCACAACTTCTTTATCCTTCATCTATCAAAGGACATTTTGGTTGTTTCCATGTCTTGGCCACCGTAAACAAAGCTGCAATGAACATTGGAGCACACATGTCTTTATGGATAAATGTTTTCAGATGTTTTTGGTAGATACCCAGGAGAGGGATTGCTGGGTCATATGGTAATTCTATTATTAATCTTTTGAGGAACCTCCACACTGCCTTCCATAACAGCTGCACCAGTCTGCATTCCCACCAACAGTGTATGAAGGTTCCTTTTTCTCCACAGCCTCTCCAACACTTGTTACTATCTGTCTTGTTGATGATAGCCATTCTGACTGGGATGAGGTGATATCTCATTGTGGTTTTATTTGCATTTCTCTAATGATTAGTGATGTTGAGCATTTTTCATATGTCTATTTGCCATTTGTATGTCCTCTTTGGAGAAATGTCTCTTCAGGTGCTCTGCCCATTTTTCACTTGGGTTGTTTGTTTTTTTGTTGTTGAGTTGCATGAGTTCCTCGTACAGTTTTATTTTGCATTATTAAATTATGGAGTGTATATATGTATGAAAACACACAATGTGCATAGATTTATTTATTTATTTTTTTGGTGGACATTCACAGATACATCAGTGAGGCTAACTGCTCAATATAGTGTTCACTGTCTCAGCTGAACACACTGGTATCCAGCCAGTTACTCAAGGCCAAAATTTAGGGTTTGTTTTGCTCTTTTCTCTTTCCCCCCATATTAAATTAATCATGAAATCTTGGTGCTTCTACCTTTAAATATATCCAGAACATTATCGCTTATCACTAACTCCATGGCTAACACTCTGGTCTGAGATAACTTTTAGTTAGAGATGAAATCACTGAGTGATTAAGTATGCATACATTCACCATTAGATAGTGTCTAACTTTTCCAAAATTACACTGTTCCTCCCCCAGAAATTTATGAATGTACCCCTTGCTCTATATTCTCACCAACAGCCTTTACAATTTAGCTTTTCTGTTGAGTATGTAGTGGTATCACAAACGTGGTTTTAATTTATGTTTTCTGATCACTGTGGTTGAGCATTTGTTTGTCTAGCTACTTATTAGGTTGGTGCAAAAGTAATTGCGATTTTTGCAATTATTTTTAAGCTTTTAAACCGCGATTACTTTGCACCAACCTAATACCTTTTGTATAGCATTTTTCATGAATTTCCTGGAGTTATATCCCTTGTTGAGACTAATGAAATAAAATAAATATTTTGTTGTCATTTTAAAAACAGAATTTGAAAATATAACAAAAACAGATGTATACATCATTCTTGCAGACTTTGGATTTATGCTTTCCTACTTATTTATATTCATATGTTTTCAGACAACATTGGACTCATGAGAAGGTAATTCTATTTGGCTAATTTTATAGCTTCCCATTCAATCACAAAGTTACTTTATTTAGCTGTCTGTATCAGAAAACACAGATCTTCAAAGCAGCTTTCTTCAGTCTTGCAATCCCCTTCTCAAAGGGGATTAGAAACAGAGTCAACCAGCCAATAGTATTAGGCAAATGGTTTAGAAAATATAGTTAAAGGACATTATCTATGAGTGACGAGGTAGACAACCTCTCAACTTCATTACCATTAATTCAAGCTAAAACATATAACATTGCACTAAATATAATTTTTAACAACTCTTTTTTAAATATAAAAACTCATTAATTAAATCTAATTTCATTAATTTTTTCATCCACGTAAAGTTTACTCACAATCGGAGAATCTGCTGTGTTTGATTTCAGTACCCTCACTAAAAACATCTAATATTTTTTTTGCCGGTGTCATTGTTGTTTTTCTTTTTTTTTTTAAACTTATGGTGGTTTATTTTCATGGAAATACTGGGCTATATAGATATTTTTCTTCCCTAAAGGTTTCTGATCAATGCAACAAAAGAGGGGATTTTATACACTCTACATTGAAAAGAATGTGCAGTTATTTTCTTTCTAAAAGTTGTAAGGGGTTGTCAATTTCTTAAGTAGTCCAGAGAATTTGCTTTATATTTCATAGCTCGGTTTGGTAGTGATTGTCATTCGTCTGAAACAATGGAGAACTTCTTAAATGTTATTCATTTTAAAAGAGACCTAACATCTTATGTAGATCTACAGGGAATCTTGGATTTCAGTTATGGTTGTCAGGGTGTGAATGAGTCATTATTTACTATAGCAGGAATACACCACTTTTATTCTATCTATACCATTATATATTTCTGCATACATTTAGAAGATCCTTGGAGAAGCTTTCAAACATCAGGTTTCACTAAGACAGTTTAGACTCTGAACAGACAATAATATTGTATGTCTAAGTAACACTGTATATTAAAAAATTATACAAGTGCTATTTTCACTGGTCAGAAATGTTAATTAAAATAGAAAAATATAATCAACATATAAAATTAATGGATATAGTGGCATTTTCTCTTTTATATCTCATTAATAATGTGGCATACTACATGTGTTTAGAGGTGTATGTGTGGAATTCCTAACACATATCTTTTTTTAAGTTCTCCGAATTTGGGTACAAGAGAACTGAATGTGAGAAGCCCAGCTCTAGTATATGTTGTCTCAGTGACTTAATGAAAATAGTTTAACTTCCCTGAACTTTGGTATCCTTGTTTGTAAACCTGGGTTAATAATGGCAAACAGTGTTACTTTGAGGAGTAAAGAAGTACTATGCACACGCATAAACTGAAACATAATTTTGTAAACTGAAACATAATTTGTGTGTAAACCATAGAGCTATGCCACTTTTCTAAAATGAAATTTTTGTTGTGTATGATATTTACCATAAAAATCTGTTATTTTAAAAGTTCAAATGATAAAGCTATTATCAGGTAATCATATGCATTCTATTTATTCGTCGTTTGAGTGAAAATAGTAGTAGTAGTATTTTATATTTTACTAAATGCAATATTTTTTTTCTTACTCTATAACAATTTGTCACATACCTGAGTCTTGGTTTTAGGCACATACTCATATTTGGTTATTTAAGCTTGTTGAAATCTTAACTGTATTAAGTCAATTTATTAAGCTGGCCTTACTTATTTAAAAAGGTATACTTTTATTACAAATTTTCCTCAGTAATAGTGCTATAAACGAAGTAAACATATGCTATAGTGCTTAAGAAATCCAATGTCACAGAATATATTTTGACATTTCTTTGGGACTATAGACCTGAAAGGACTTGTCTTAGTAGTTGATGATGAATTATAATGTATACATAACCTATCTTGAATTTTAGAGTTGTCCATACTAATCAAATAAATTAAAATGAAATTAATTTATTCTTATACCGTATTGAGATTAAAAGTTCTAAAACTTAGTTGAGTTATTGGCCCCTTTGAGAATCCATGTAAGATCTTGTTTTTTTCCATAAAAGATTCCAGCGACTGTAAATGTTACATACAGTTTCAGAAGCGTTCTTGAAGTCTGTGGATCCATGGAACCCATATTAGGGTGTCTTGCTTGAGTAGTTAGTTTTTATTTTAAAAATATATAGATGATGTATTACAGAATTGTACACTTGTTACAATTGTTAGTAATTTTACTAACCATTGTCACCCCAATACTTTTTAATTAAAAAATAAATAAATAAAAATAAATACTTTTAGCATTTGGACACAATTTATAACAATTACACAGAAATGAAAGAGGAACCTTCCTATAACCTCACCTAGAAGTGTTCACTTTTCCCTTGGTATTGGCCATGCCATCAACTAGTCTTGTACAACTTCACCTTTAGTAATGGGATATTATGTCACTGAACTGAAACATAATAGTTTTTGAACTAATCTCGTGTTAAACATTTAGCATACTTCTTTTTTCAATACTATAACCAAACTACAATGAACTTACTTATAGCTGGTAATATATTTCTAGAAGAATTGCAGACTGAAAGAGTACAAATTTTATGTTTCAGATTAAATATCTCTCTGGGGATATTATCAACTGTAATTACAACCTAGAGTTGATAGCCAAGGTCCCATTTTCCTTAATCCTGCCCACTGGATATTGCTACTTAAATAAAAGTCTTTGCAAATTTTGAATATGAAACTTATCATTTTATTTAATTTCATGCCTCCTCAAGAGATGTCAAAAAATCAAGCTAAGTAGTCATGATTTACACAAAACTGCAAAAAGAAAAGCAGCTATGAACACTAGTGTCAACAGGGATCACATGTGTGCCAGGAAGAATTGCAGCCTGGGAAAGATAAGTAAGAAGTTAACTTCTATTAGTGATGCTTTGGGTTTGTGGGAGCAGGGATCAGTGAAGTAATTAAACACACAGGTGTTGGAGAGCTAGAGTTTGGGTCTCTGTTTTAAGACATAGTAGCTATGAAACAGTAGGCAGATTATATAATCTCTATGAAACTTTACTCCTTTAAAAAATGAAGGTAATATTGCCTATTTTATAGAATTTTTGTTAAGGTTAAATAAAATACTGCTAGCCAGGATCTTAGCATGGTACTCGACACATGCAAAGGGCTCCATATGATATCACTAATCATAAAGGAAATACAAATCAAAACTACAATAAGATATCACCTCACACATGTTAGAATGGCAATTATCAAAAAAGACAAAAAAATAACAAATGTTGGTGAGGATGTGGTTAAAAAAACCCCTGTGCACCGTTGGTAGGAATGTAAATTGGTGCAGCCATTATGGAAAACAGTATAGAGGTTCCTCAAAAAATTAAAAACTATCTGATTTATACAGAAGGAATATTATTGAGCCATAAAAAGATTGAAATCTTGCCATTTGTGACAACATGGATGGCTCTTGAGGGTATTATGCTAAGTGAAATAAGTCAGACAGAGAAAGACATAACATATTATCTCACTTATATGTGGAATTTAAAACAAACAACAAAAAACTGAGCTCATACATATAGATACTGGATTGATGGTTGTCTGGTTTCCAGAGGTGAGGGTTTGAGGGTGGGTAAAATGTGAAGGGGATCAAAAGGTACAAACTTCTAATTATAAAATAACTAAGTCCTGGGAATGTAATACACAGAATGATGGCTGTAGTTAGCAATACTGTATTGCATACTTGGAAGTTGCTAAGAGAGTAGATCTTAAAAGTTCTCATCACAAGAAAAATAAAATTTGTAACTAGGACTCAGCGATGTTTGCTATTATTTTTTTGTATCCATAACCATTTTTATAGCATCAATTGTATCCTGCAAACAAATAAATAATTTAGGCAATGTAGACTTATTTTAGCATTGTGTAATCATCCTAGGTATTTTACCATCAATAAGATTTTCTATTATACTTGGTATTCTGAATATTTTCTGGTGATTTTTTTGCTGCAGCTGATGAATAGTGAGTGAGTCACATTTTAATATGTTAAAACTGGATGCAAAACATGACAATGAAACATAAGGAAAAGTGCAAAAGGAAGGTGAGATTAAAAGGCATATTTTTGACTTCTCAGTATATATTTACATGCAGGAATCACTGTGTATATTTCATTTTTTTAAAGTAAACAAGGTGTTGAGAAAAATGCTTAAAATATCTCTGAGTTTGAACATTTTTTCAGGTGTAATATATCCATTTTCAGGGAGTGTACATACATTGGAATTTTAATTAACATAACACATGCACATAATCTAATTCATTTCAGTCCCTTGCTCCAGAGGCAATCACTGGAAACCATTCTTGTTTTTTTTTGTTAGTGACTGTATTTGTTAATCTTCATTACTTGTAGTTTTCACTCTTGCCAATCTCCTTTTACTCCCCCAAGGATAGATGAAATAGAGCTCCTCTATTTGGTTTTCCCCATCATTTCTACTCCCCCACTCTAATATTGTGAGATTATTGTTAGTAAGTATTCTGTTAGTAATTTTGTAACCTTAAATACATATAGACTCTTCTATTCCTTGTTCTATAAACATCAGACATTAACTTTTGTTTCTTCTACAAAGTAAGACAATTTTATATCCTCCACCCTGAACTCCATCATTTATTCTCCTTCAATTTCCCATAATATTCTTATACTGATTTTTCTGGTGGGGGTTGTTTCTCTTTCCCTCATTTTCCCCCCCTTATAAATCAGAGAATAGCATAGTATTCTCATATGCTCAAAATTATCTTCTCTTATTATTTCCTTCTCTTACATCTACTTACATCTTCTCCTGGACATTTTTAATCCACCACTCTAATCGCACTTTCTCAGCAACAAATTTCCTCTCAAAGAAATAGTGATTCATTCATGCTGAAAATTATGTTGCAGTTATTACCCGTGCCACACAGATTTATGTGTGATACTGTATTATCTTAATCGCCAAATAGAACCTGTTTTGTGTCTTAACTCCTCAGCTGTGCTATTTCATCATACTTGCTTGTATACCCCACAGCACCTCATATTCTGGACATTCAGTAAACATCCCAGAAAGTTATTTAATCGTAATTAAAAGATGATCACACTCACATATGTCATTTATCATTAGGGTGAATCTCTTGTGTTAAGGCAAATGTTTCACAGGAAATGTTTCTGTAAAGAGGTAGTTTGATCTTGAAGAAGGATGTGATGATAGATGGCAGATTGTTTTACAAGGTTATTGTGGAACAGCTTTTCATCTTCACTGACAGAGTTTATGATAATAAAGTTTTTTAGGGAAGAATATTAGAAATGCTTTTGCTGCACTTGAAGGTTATAAAACAATAGTAAAGGTGTATTAGCTCCTACTCTAAATTTTTAAACAAGCTAGATTCTCATTTTTTCCCAAAAAGTCATCTTTAGGGGAGGTGGTTTTCTCCCTTTGTTCTCTGAAATATTTCCATTTGTTATTATATTTAAATAATATTCTTTTCAAATTCTAAATTTAAAATAGACGTTTTATAAAACATCAATAAAAGTATTGAGAAATCTTACTTATAAATGGGGGAAACAGTAACAGATATATATTATTGTATAATGTTTTTCAGAAAATACAGCTGTCCTCTAATTGGTTTTCCCTTTTCCAGGTATTTTTGCTACTGACTATTGTTAATCTGCTACTTATAAAACCTTTAGAAAGGTAGAAACAAGAAAGAAAAAAGGGATACTTGTCAAAAATAGTTTTCTCAAAAGAGTACAGTGTTAAAGGAAATACAATTAAAAAAACCCTCACATACATCAGAAATAAAGCATTGTAAGAACTATCTATGTATTTGAAAAGAGCATTTGAAACTGGAATCCCTGATGCATTTCTCATCAAACTCTAATGGCTTGCTCACCTACAAATCCTAGAATAAACTAAAAAATTACCTGATACCATCTTCAAGTAACCCTAAATTTATTACTTAATAAAGTTACTGCAAGTGAATGCAAAGAGGGTGACATTTAATAAGGTTTAATATGCTCGGCAATATATGACCACAGACAATTTTTTACAACAGCGCTGACCAGCAGTACTTCCTGAAACAATGGAAATTTTATATCGTTTAGTGCACAGCCATGGGATCACTAGCCATATGTGTCTCTTTAGCCCTTGAGATGTGGCTCGTATAACTGAGAAAGTGAATTTTTAATTTTCAATTTTATTTAATTAGCCACATGTGACTAGTGGTTCCTATTTCCTTTGAGAAATTTTATTTCTTTTAGGCTTTATGCTTTGGTCTTTGTTCTACTTTGAGTAAAATTTTGTCTACGACCTGAGGTAAGGATCAATATTCATTTATTTCCAAATGTACATACAGATATTACAATACCATTTGCAGATATAATATATATATATATATATATATATATATATATATAATTACTTTTGTTGAATTAACCTGGCAGGTTGTAGAAAAATTGTTTGAACCACAGATGTGCAGGTATCCTCGAAAACTCTTTATTTATTTACATTGACCCATTTATCCATATATTAATACCACATAGCTTTGGTAACTTAGTTTTATATTAAGTCTAGAAACCTGATAATCCAAGTTCTATACAATGGTTACATAGCTATAGTTGGTTTGAAAGTAAAATATAATCTGAGCTGTGATTCTGTTATGGACATTATACATAATTTTAAATGTGATATTCTTTAGCCTTTTTTTTTCCCTTTTCGTGCTGTAGTCTGGATAGTTTTTTGTTGTGTCTCCACTTATCTTTTTTCTGTAATGTTTAATGTGGTTTGAACTCTACTTAGTGGAGTTTCATTTTAGGTTTTGTATTTTTTTATACTTAGAACTTACATTTTTAAAAATAGATTTTGCATTTCTTTCCTCCTTATAGTTATGTTTTCCTTTGAGCTAATTTGTATCAGCTATTATAATGGTTTATCTGATAATGCTATCATCTCAATAATTTCTGGATCTGCCACTTTGCTGACCTTTATCCTGACTGAATAATATTTTGCTTCTGCTTTATACGTCTAGTCACATTTTATTCAATGCAAACTACTCTGAATATTCCATTGTCGAGAATCTGGATTTCATTATCTTCCTTTAAAAAGTACAAATGTTGTTTTGACAAATAGTTAACTTACTTGAAGTTTAGTTTATGTCTTTAGAGGCTGGCTTTGAAGCTTTATTTAGAAAGCATCTAGAGTAGCATGTACTCTAATCATTCGGAGTTCTCTGCTGAATATCCTGTCATTCCACAAGTGTTATCCTTTCTCACTTGCTATATCTTGAACACTGTGCCAACTCTGGGATTTGTTTGATTTATAGTTTTCAGGTAGTTGTTCTTTCCTTCCATCTGTTTTGTGGAGTCTCACCTCACATATATGCAGATTAGTATGTAGCTAAAGTCTCCAGGGAACCCCTTATAGATTTCTGGAGCTCTTCATCTATAGGTCCTTTCTCTCCGTTTTTTTTTTTTTTTTTCCTCTAGCCATCTCCATTTCCCTCCACCTCAGTCTCTATCTCCTCATCTAAGACAGACAACCAGGTTTTGGTTTTGTTCTTCTCTGCACCAGAGTCCAGAAATTGCCTTCAGGCAGAACACCAGAAAATTGTAGGAATCATCTCATTGTTTTTCCGTCTTCAGGAGTCATGGATCTGTGGTGCTGTGCTGCTGTCCTGCCTGGTTGTATAATGAATGGAAACATTTGTTTAATATATTTTTTCCAGTTTTATATTTCTTTACAATTTATAATTATATGTAGTGTGGGAGAAAAGCCTTAGAGCAATGGAGGAAGACATCTCCCCACCTTGATTTTTCACCTCATGCTGCTTCCTTCCTGGTACTGCTCACCTTGCCTCTTGTATCATTACCTGGTTCTGTGATTTCCATTCTGTTCTTAGGTGTTTGCAACATAACTTTTTTGAGTGCCTAGAATGTGTCATGATCTATCTATGTGCTTTATACTTGTTATAATCATATGCTTTTTAGCTCTTTATGCATTGACCGCAGATGAAGTTATTAAATGTTTTTCCAGTATTCTCATAAAGACTATCCAACCGAAAATGGTTATCTTTATTTAAAGAAATTTAAGATATACAATACACATTAGCCTCTTCTTTAAAAGGAAAAGTAGAATGTTGTATGATTGTGGATGCCTTAAACTCTCTGTTCATAGGTGGAAATGAAATGCAGTAATTTTAATGTGACCTCAATGGCCATCATTTTCTTTCATGTCTCTTTCATTTGCCAATTATAGCCATTTTTAGAAAAATGATCTTTGTGTAATTGCGGCCTCTTTTACAACAGATGAAAAATCACCAGTTAATTTTAAAATTCTAAACAGAAATCTTTGTTTTGATTGCTTTATTATATTTATGTTATTCTCTATGTATAATATTAAACATTTTATTAGATAGTTGTTTTTCAATGAAGGAAAAGATAAAGTTTAACATTATGCATAATGTTCATAATAGATTCATAGTTCAGATTGCATTCTATTTTCAAACCAACTCTAGATACTCATCCATTGTGTGGTCCGGGAATCAATACCTCTTAATAGTCTATTCAAGTGTTCCTTTTTTCTCAATGTAACCACCACAGGGTCTAAAAATAATTATTAAATTCTGTCCAACTCAGTAATTGTATCAGCAAATATTCCAGCCCAGATAATCCAATTTATTCTTTTTAAGTGTTTTAGACAGAGTCGTTCAGTTTCACTGTATGTGTCTGTGTTTCTCTTTCTCTTTCATTATACATTTATGTTCACTGAATGTTTTATTTAATTTACCAGCCAATGTCTGCAGAGCTCTTAGGGTAGTAAATTAAATTTGTTTTCTAAAATTTAGGTACTTCTTATGATTATTTGGCATCCATGGTGACTGCCATCTGTGAAAATTTTCAGGAAATAATGTCTTGCTTGCCGAACACCTTTCAATTCAATGCTTCATAACCTAGCATAAAAATAATTTAGGACCTCTGTGTTTCAGTTATTTTTTTCAGCAACATACAAGGTGATATATAGATGACATATTACAGAATTGTACACCTGAAACCTATGTAATTTTACTCACAATTGTCACCCCAATAAACAATTAAAAAAGAAAGTTAATTTCTAGACTTTTGACCTGTTAGTACCCTATTGACTCCACATTCTTGGCGAAGTGGCCAAATAGTATAGGAACTTGTGATAGATATACTCATTTTGCCCACTACTGTGAAAACAAAGTCTTTTCCATAGAGTGCATTGAGTTGGGTGTCACTGTAACTAAAGCTTTCAAAGCATTAATTGACTGTTGGGCTTTGCGGCATGGACGACAAGGACAGTGTAATTAGGGTACCATGATGAATCTGGTCAGCACCTCTTACAATCAATACCATATTTGTTCTGCAAATGTATAAATCAGCACTCTCTATTAGCATCTTTTTTTAAAGGTGTTAAAACCACAGGCAGAGTTAAATTTAATGTAAAATCAGTCATTGACTCTATATGGGAACTTGGGCAAGTCATATATCTCTCAGAGCCTCACTTCCCTTCTCTGTTAAATGGAGATAATAATTCTTCCTAGAAAGATTATAGTGAGAGCCAGATTAGGTGATATAAATGTAAAGTGCCCGATGCATTATTTGGCAGATAGTAGATGGCTCAACAAATAGTAATTATTGTTGTCATCATTATTATTTTTTACAATATAATAACTCAGATTTATAATAATGATACTGAGCTACTACAAACCCTCTGATTATGAAAACTTACATTAGATAAACTACAGTTTTGGTACGAGGTATTTACTACTTTCTTACAGTTTTTATTTTTTTATTTATTTTTTATTTATTTTTTTTATTTTTTTATTTAAATTTATTGGGGTGACAATTGTTAGTAAAATTACATAGATTTCAGGTGTGCAATTCTGTATCACATCATCTATAAATCACATTGTGTGTTCACCACCCAGAGTCAGTTCTCCTTCCATCACTGTATATTTGATCCCCCTTACCCTCATCTCCCACCCCCCAACCCCCTTACCCTCTGGTAACCACTAAATTACGTTCCCCAGATTAATTTTCATACCCCGTGGCCATCCTGTACAGTTTTTAAAAAGGGCTATTTGATAATAGCATACACATTTATATTTCAACTGCTTTTTTTTTTTTTCTCTTGGCTTTCACTATATCATCGTTGGTCTTCTTTTGCTATCCTTAGCTGTTTCCCTTGGATATGATGTCCGTTGTTATCCTCTGGCTCTTGTTGGATGGTCATTCTCAG
This sequence comes from Rhinolophus ferrumequinum, assembly GCF_004115265.2. NCBI lineage: Eukaryota > Metazoa > Chordata > Mammalia > Chiroptera > Rhinolophidae > Rhinolophus > Rhinolophus ferrumequinum. Next base: position 52,656,931 of record NC_046301.1, read on the forward strand.
TTCAGAGAAAGACATGCATTCTTAGGACCCAACAGATAACTACTCTTTTCCTAAGACTCTATCCTCAGAACCCGCTGTGTTCACCAGGTTCTTTATCATCATTCATGTCTTACGTATCATGCCTCATAAGCTTTCCTATGTTTTGCCTCTCATGGGGCTCATTTCCTGTTGGACACACCTGCCTGTTCACAGAAGCCTAGACATCCATTGGAATGTCATTTCCGCTTTACTGGCTCTCCAATAGCGTGCTATTCTTGATGCCCATGTTTTAGTAAGTTACCTTCTAATTTTTCTACACCTGTTACTTGCCTCTCACCAGAAAATGTTTCTATTCTGAAGCAAAACTTCACCGGCTTTCGTGAGGAATGGAGTCTATTATAGAGAGCTCAAAACAAGGATGTCTGAGTGCCATTACTAATTCTCTTATTCAGCATTTGAAATGGAGAAATATACACTTTTGAACATCACTTTTCCTCTTTTCTAGAAAGAGATCATATCTTAGGTATCTGAATATGGAGTAGGTTATGTTTAACCAAAATTGCTTTACTTTATCAAAGAAATTTAAAAAATACAAGTAAGAAATTCAAGAATTAAGGTTTTAGTTGTTCCTTATTTTCCCTTAGGTTATTGCTTTTTATAATGGTAAATTAAAATGTTGATATAATATTTTCATCCATATCAGAATATAATTAGAGCATAACGTTCATTTTAAAATAACAATCAATGCAAAGAGACTATTTAGTAAGTCTGCATATTTTTTTCTCTGGGACTATTATATTAGCTACTCAAAGTTAATGAGTAGTTCATTTCTTATTTTATTTACTTATTTCTAGAAGTCTGCAAGGGGTATACATGCTAATTAAAAATAAATAACCAATCTTATTCTTTAAAAAGGATTAAAAGATAATTTTGTATGCTCCATGTTCTCTTAGAATACATTGTTCAATTGTGGTTATACCCAGTTCTTTTGTAGCTCACTGAAAGTGTATTATTCATATACTTTTGGGGGAGGGTTATAGTAAAAATGATTCAAAGCACCTTTCTATATAGGAGTGAATTCCTTTCGGAGGGTTATTGTAACAAAGTACCAAAAACTGAGTGGCTCAAACAGAAATGTATTGTGTCACAGTTATGGAAGCTAGAAATCCTAGAACAAGGTGTCATCAGGGCCCTGTTTTTTCCAAAGGCACTGAAAAAGCACCTGTGCCAGTCCCTAGCTTTGTTAGTTCTTTGTCTTTGGCAGCATAACTCCAAATTTCTCATGGCATTCTCTGTACGTGCATGTCTGTTTCTGTGTCCAAATTTTCTCCCTTTTTTGAGGGCACCCGTTTGCCGGAATGTGGCTGCCACTAATGAGCTCATTTTAAATTGATTACATCTATAGAGACCTTTCTCCAAAAAAATATATTCTGAGGTACTGAAGGATAGGACTCTGACATATACTTTTGGGGAGACATGATTCAACTCATAACAGGGAGTAGTATGGCTATTAAGAAGTATTATTAAATTCTGATGGGATTCCATGTCTTATTTCTAAAAGTCTGCAAGGAATAAACATGCTGGTTTAAAAAATAGGAATGAGCAATTTTGTTCTCAAAAGGATCACGAGATAGTTTTGAATACTCAATGGCTTCTTAGAACACATTGTTCAATTGGGGTTGTACAGTTATTTCTGAGATTGTGTTATTTTGGATAGAAAAAAACTAATCCTTACGCTACAAAAACTGGGAATTTCATAGTCACCTGTTATTGAAGGTAACATGTTTTTCATCTTGTAAAATATTTCTTTAGTATGTAAAACTATTTAATAAAGTTAATAAATATAATTTCCATTTTAAAAAGTTGAAAATTAAATTGTAGGTTAGTTTTGTTTCTACGTTCTGTATTCTGTTTTCAAACTTAAAAATAATGCTCTTATAACCTTTAAATTTGGCTGGGAAAAATTCTGAGGGAAATAAAGTAGATGTGTGTACATTTGATAGAACCACCCTGAATTGAAGATACTTTCTGATACCCTCTATAGGATAAATGTTCTATTAGGTTGGGCTGAAAATGTGTGAGTGTTCCTCTAAAAACAAGTATGAAAACTAATTTTTCTTATGGCGCATCAGCCCTTCATTTCCTCAGTGATATTCAAAATGCCATTTTGACTGTTCTCATACATGGCTACCTGGAAAATTAACCAAATTGCCTAAGTCTGCTGATTATTTTGGAATACAGCAGCAGAAAATATAAAATGTAATCTTGTAATAATTTTGTCATTATGAAATCTGCCAGATATGAAAGAAGAGAATATAGATTTAACTTTCTGAATTTTGACCTGTCATTTCTTATAGATCTTTCCAAAGTACTGATTATATTCGTTTGTCATAATATAATTCATTCTGAAAATAGTAACAGTAATAATGTTAAGTTTATGATTCTTGACATTTTTCATAATCAGTGGGCCATGAGAGTAAAAAACAAGGAAAAACTAGGACGGCCTCAAACTTAATAATTGTTCCTCAAATAATAATTTAAAAAAAATTGGATCTTTCAGCAATTAACAACAACAAAAAACTTTAGTAAAATGAAGTTTTCAAAAAGGAGGTATGTACACTTTACAATTATACCATAAAGTATATTTCTCTCAGAAATAAATTCATACTCATAATGTATATACATAAATGTAGTTATTACATAGCTTGTTTTTACTTAAAACATATCTAAACTTTATACTTATTAGGTTGGGTCAGAGCATGGTGAAAGGACAGGAGTTTCTGTGAAGCAGGAGATTGTTTTGCATTGACTCTGTCATCAACTAGTCTTTGATTGTTTCGAAACATTCATTCTACCGGGACTTAATCTGCTCATCTGTAGGGTGCGTTCTAATTTTCCTTTCAAATATAAAATTCTATGATTCTATTTTCCACTCAAACTGAATAAAGACTAGCAAGAGAAATTTATTTATAAGGAATATAAATAAATAATATTTGAGTAGATACATATATCTCTATATCTGGACTTCAATTTTAGTTATGAATCTGAAATATTATTTGTTTTGTGTTTTTGTGCATGTACTCAGGTGAATACACACATGCGTGCTTGCGTGTGTGTGTGTGTGTGTGTGTGTGTGTGTTTGCTTGATTAAGAATGTCAGGGACAGTTCTCTTTTGCTTAATATCTTAGAACTATCCAAGAAGCACTTGATTAAATTTGCTCATAAGTACTCTGAAGCATTAAGTCAGAATTTTGACATGTATAAAGAGAAATTATTTCCCTCTTTAACTCATTGAAAGGCTGAGAGGAACTGCGCTGCTAGGCTTTCAGAAGGCTAGGGTTTATGAGATCCCCAGAGATGCTGACAGTGAAGATCCAGAATATGAAAGGGGAGGGAGCCTCAGAAAATAGTCTGTGTGAAATGTCCTGTGTGGACATACCCCTTTTACCCCCATTCCTTGAGACAGAGTGAAAAGGTTCTGAAGCAACAAATGACTTGAAGACCTTCTGCCATGACTCCGGTATCCCAACTGATGCTGAGCCGTCCTTTTGGGATGAGTGCTTTACATTTCCTGAAGATATGTGAGGGAAGCAGATATTTGCCCTAAGAGATTTTTTCCCCTATTTGCTCTTTGTTCAACCGGATATACTAACATTTTGAAAGTTATAGAGAACATTAACAAACATTAACTGGTACATTTGTATACTTGGAGAGTTATACTGAATTTAACTTTATTTGCCAAAATAAATCTTGTTTTCTAAACAAGGTTTCGATTTCATTCGTTTTGCCAAGAAAAGTAATACATGACATAAAAATTTGACTTTGTTTAGTCCTAAACTATGTCCACAAAGCTAATTAAATATTAATATACGCTTATCTTCCTTAGATTTCTGATTACTTTTAACACATCACTTTTTCAGTGAATAGAATGAAATGACTTCTTTTTCTTTCTCTCAGTAAATTAGAAAGGAGCACAGATTAGTCTTATGAAGTTAATAAGGAGATTGTTTCTGATGATATTCTTTTGTCATGAGCATATTATCAAGAATAAAAACTAGTACACCTGACTGTAATTACCACATATTTTATGTCACTGTGAGGATTGTTATTGATTCTCCAAAAGAGTGAAATGAATTCCTTGGCTCTGTTGTAATCAGGTTCAACCTCAGAGAATAGATGTGTCCAAAATTAGGACCAGTACTTTCCAGCAAATAAAATTAAAGATCTTGAGAGTTCATCTCATGTTCATGTTTGAAGACTGATCATCTAATTGCTTCTGAAAGGTCTTCTGGGACAGAATTTCTATTTGAAAAGGATGTTCTCCTAATTACAAAAGATGGTTTCACATACCAAGTATAATCATGATTGGATCCAAACAATCAGACAGAACCCACGAAAACACACCATTTTAGAAATGCTTCATGACATTGCAGATCTTCTGTAAATGGAGAACTAGTTATTTAAAGTATTTTTCTGTTTTATCTTTTCTTCTCATTGTTTGCGTTGATCTTATTTTGTTAGAGTCATTTCCTAACTCTTCTATATAAGTATATGCCTCAGAATTTCCCTAATGAAAATAGCTTTTAAATCCAAGTTCCTTTCTCCTTTTGTCTTGCAAGATGTCATGAAGTCTGTGTGCAGTGCTGTCGTGCTCCCATATTCTTCCCAGTAACCTCTGATGGAGGCCTTGTGTGATAGAACATTGAAAACCAATTTATTTGATCCAGGTTTCCTCCCTTTTGCTAGGGATGTGTTATGCAATATCTTTTCCGCAACTCAGAATGCCTTGTTTCCATTTTCAGAATCCGCTTAAAGTTCTTAGCTTTATTATTTCTATGTCCTCTATCAATGCATTTATAAGTTTGATATTGCTTTGCCTAGACTTTCCCTTTCTTCAGGCTCTTGGCCTGGTTTCTTCCCTCTCCCCGCCCAAGTTTTAATCAAGTTATATTCTAATGGGCATACATGGCCTACATTAAATGATAACCTTAAACAAATTTTCTGTGTCATTTAAAATAGTGCCCTGAACACCCACATGCCAATCTTGCACTCATCTCTATGTCTTAAAGTCATTTTATCACCTTGTCTCTGCCAAGCTCCTACGCAGGCCCCAATTCCTCCTCAAGATGAACTATTTAGACCTATGATGATTTCTTGGTGCTCACGCCTTTTTTGACACTTACATTCAGTATTTTATATTGTGTTTTAAATATCGATTTATTGTGTCATATGTTCTTCAAACTGATTTATCTGTGTATGTCATGTCTCCCTAATAACACAGCAAACTCCTTGAGATAGTCTCATTGCTACAGAGATTGTCCCCCATAATTTTGTCCATTACTTCCTGCTCCTTCGTTCCTAGCATGGTTCAGAAAGCGCAGATAATATTCAATAAATGTTTGTTGAATTGAGTTATCAATATGTCCAGTTAATGCATTAGCAGATGTTTACTTGGTTTCTTGTCTTTATCTAATACTGTATTTCTTTTTTTTTTGCTTAGTTACAAGCTAAATAAAACCCTTAGAGGCCATTTCTGGTTTTTTGTTTTTTTTTTTTTTTTCCTTGAAGCTGGCAAAGTTGAGTTTGGTCTCCTAGTAGAAGACCAGATGCATATTTTGTTTTGTTTTTCTTTGAAACTAGAGACAACATAGGCCATTGAGAGCAAGGAGAAGCACCACATCAGACTCTCTTAGGGAAAGCTGAGGTTCTAGCATTAGAATTATCAACCACAAAAGCCACATTTAGGAGCCAGAGGCTACAATTCAAGTTCTGTTTGAAGAGTCAGAGTGTTGGAAACCAGAAGGTGGAAGCAAAATAAATGTAACTCAGGCATGTGTATGAAATAGTGTCAGGTGGAGAGAGAATATTCCCAGAAGGTTTCAACAATAATCATGGTCAGTAGTTTCCACAAAAATCAAGTTTGGAAACCTCAACCATATTCATGTATTGTGGTTGTGTACAGATAGGAATTAGCTGACTGATTCCAGAATCCATGACTCTTCTCTGGTAGTGGGGTCAGTGCCTGGTGGTGCCCAGTTGCTGAATGCATTGCTTCTCATTTATTCTGTAGAGTTCACTTACTGCACTAGATGGACTGTGCTCTCATAGGAGAAATGCATTCCACAATAGTTTTTTGTTTGTTTGTTGTAATTTTGGATTGTTACCTAATGAAGCATCCCAGAGAGACTTCATACTTCTGGTTGGCACAGCACTCTGGTTGCTGCTTAAGTAAAAGTATTAGATGAATGTAAGATATTCCCATTAGCTGATGTGTGTTGCAGTGTTCCAACACAGGAGAACATCAGAACACACAAAGTGTTAAAAGCATGTGTCTTTTTTTCTCTCTGATACTGTTGGAAAATTTTAAATGCTCAATTTGTGGCTATACCTAATACAATACTAGGTAACTCTTTATTAAATATCCTGGTTATTAATGCTTCCTGTTATTTCTGAAGCATTTACTTGAAAAGACTTTCTTATTTAGTGTGTAAATTTCTCTCTCTCTCTCTCTCTCTCTCTCTCTCTCTCTCTCTATATATATATATATATATATATATATATATATATTTGGAAATTCGATTTATTTTCTAAATTTGCTAACTGAAATAACTCAACCACATAAATCAAATTAACTTGAAGTTCAAATCTGATTTTTGAAAAATCTGAGAGTAAACAAAGGATAAACCTCACACGCATAATGAGGTAAAGGATTAAGACAGCCATTTAGTTAATTCAAGCTAAAAATCTCCTTTTCTGTAACTTCAATGAATATTTTAAGCAAAAGCATTAAAGTCTAAATTATCTGGAAAGCTGCCTTAGCCTTTCATGTGTGTAAACACTGATGATATTACATATTCATCATGTACGTTTTAGTATTTGTGACACACTATTAAATTTACAGACTTTTATTTCCACCCTTCCCCTAATTAAGACAGTTCTTCTCGAGAGAGGCATTAAGGATTATTTTTAAAGTAAGGCAATGCCCCCCTCACAGTTCACAGTTCACAGTTCACAGATGTGAGCTTGAAGCTCACATAGTTTACTAGGCATTATCAACTTAACTTTGGACCTGGCATTTTTGGAAGACTTTAGATTTTAGTCACTTCACTCAAGTTCCTGTACTTCACAAATGCACTGTGTAAACTAAGAGTGATGATGAACAACTACCAAGTTTAGGGTTACTTAACTCTATTTTCCCCTATTTTAAAGCAAGAGATTTTTCACTAGTCAAACCTCAGCTTATTGTTCTAAGGTTATTTTATTGATAGACAGCAATGATTCTCAAAATTTTGTATCAGAATCGTTTGTGATATTTTAAAGAAATGTCCGCTTCCAGTTCCCACTGCAGCTCTATTGAACCTGAATCTGTGAGTTTCGGGTACCTAGGTGTCAAAATTCTCTCCCAGTGAGCCTGATGGATGGTGGAGGTTAAGAGCCACCACCAGAGCTCATGTGAGGGTGGCAAATTTAAGTTAAAAAGGAACACACAATTAGACCAAACTGGAAAGTACATTGAAGTATTTATTTCAACAAATATTTAAAGATTTTTAAGCAGTCTTTGCATTGGATTATTTTTGTCTTAGTTGCCAGTGAGCGTCACTACCCATCTCACTTTTATCTGTATCCCAAATTTAAACAAACTGGAATGTCATGTAGAAAATAACATTATTTTTGTGGAATGCAAAGCTGGTTAAAGGTGAATTGCAGCCAGAAACTACTTGGAAGATCTCCTGTGTGATTAGGGACCAATTAGAACTAACACATAGTGCTCGAGGATGTATAAAACAACAGATTTTCTGAATTGTGCTTCTTTTGGAGTGAAGAAACCCAAAAGATTGTGATCGACTCACAATGTCCAGAAAATACAAAGTGCATTTATCTAAAATGAGAAAAGATAATTCTGTCCTTTTAAAGACAGAATAACAAATACCCTACAAAGAAGAAATGATCACAGGGAAAAGTAAGTTTTAAAAGTTAATTTTTTTTCTTTTTTTTTAATTTGAAGGGCAGAAATTCGGATCCACTAATTATTTTCTCCAAATTATATAACTATTAAAAGGACAGTAAAGTCCTTTGCAGTCTGTTTCCTTCTGGAAACAGCAAGGTGAGGCTACTACTGATTCTAACAAAGATATTTCAGGGAGCAGAAGAGTTGCAATAAAACTGAAATGTGCAGTGTGGTGCTCCGTGTATCAGAATGATGATGCCGTCTGACGCCTGTTGCTGATGTCTTACTAAGGAAGGTGCAGGAATGGTTAGCTCTTTTTTTTACAACCAGCCAATGAAACATTTGCACTTGCTCCCAATCTCATTGTCGTTTTCCTTCTCTCTCTCTCTCTCTCTCTCTCTCTCTCTCTCTCTCTCTCTCTCTCTCTCTCTCTCTCTCTCTCTCTCTCTCTCTCTCTCTCTCTCTCTCTCTCTCTCTCTCTCTCTCTCTCTATTAAGTACATCATTGGATGCTCCTTCACTTCAAGGCAGATCCTTTGACGTAAGCAGATTATTGCGGAGGCATGAAGGACACAGCCAGCTAGCCACGCTTTTCAAGGAAGAGATTTGGCTCCAAATAGGACACTAAGCTTTTCAGCCTTCTGCTTATTTACTTAGTCAGCAGGATGCAGAGTCTCTGGGTGCTTAGTGGACTCCTGGGGAATTAGGGGAGAAACAAAAGCAGAAGTGGCAGCCGCTGCAAATGGGAAGTCTGTGCCATTAAAGGAAGTAGTTGCTAATAAGGGCCTGTGAGACCTAGGTTTCCTTGGTTTCCATGACAGTTATTAGGTACAATAGAAATTGAATTGTCTCCCACAATGCTCTTAGGGAGAGGGGTGCTCCAGTGACAAAGCAGTATGGTTATGACTTGCAGTAAATCATCCTTTTGAGAGACAACACTCCCTGGATTATTTGCTCTTGCATTTCTTTTAGGTTCCCTTTCAGTGTGTTTGACATTTTAGCCAGAGACCCTGGCTTTTGCTGCACAGTGACTCAAACACTATTTTTCCCCTTTCTGGTTAGAACTGAGCTTGGCAAAGCAAGGATATGAACAGTTGTGCAGGTGGGCTACCCAGGCTAGTGAAGAGCTAAGGCGTCCAGCCGGGGACTGGCAACCTGCAGCCCTGCCAGTATGCCCCTCCACCAGATATCCGTAATCCCAGCCCGGGAGACCGCCAGCAATGGGAGAAGTTCAATGGGCAGAAACAAAGAGAAGAACAAGGAAGTCGAGGTAAGAGGAGGTTTGATTTGATAAACTAAGACAGCCAAGCCAGCTGTAGCCAATGCTGGTCTTTGCACCACAGGGTGTGGCTAGGGTTTAAGAGCAGCTGGGCTTCTGCTGTCAGTGTAATAGCAGATTGGAAGAGAACCATTTGTAACTCACAGGAACATATGAAACGCAACCTCTGTTTTCTGAATGAAGAAAGGAACCAAAGCTATAAGGACACATGCCGCTTGACAGATTAAAAACTTCTGCCTCTTTGTCTAAACAGTGTAGAGAGTCACTTTGGACTTTTTGGCTGCCAGGGCACAACCCAGCTATCCCAGACAGCGGTGGATATTGCTGCTATCCATTTTCAGATAGTGGGACTGTTGACGTTCGCTAATTTTGCTCACTGCCGATTAAGGTAGAATGTTTGAAAATAACTTTTTTAACAAAATGACAGTGAAGCCAGAGATATGACGGCTGTGTCACCAAATGTATGACATGAATTAGGATGACATTTCTCTGCCTCATAGGATCGGCTGTTCTTTGCATACGTGCGTGCATGCGTATTCCTTTTGTTTGATGTCTGTTTCATTTGTAATTTTTTTCTTCATGAAAAAGAAAAGCATTATTTGAAACTTCCAAGAGCTAGAGAGAAATATATATTCAACTTACTAGATTCAGGTTTTATTTTGCAGTGAAATTCAGCAGCTGTTGTTCTAAGTAAAACTGCTTAAAGAGCAGATGCTGGGAACTTACTTCCAAGTGTTTTAAGAAGGAGATTGGGCAGACTCAAGGATATTGGGTGAAAATATTATAAATGTTTTGTTCACCTAATAAAGTGCTTGAGATAGAATGCCAGATACTTGTCTTCTTAACACAGCTATTACCTAGTCCTCAGGTCTTACAAGCTTTGTAGAAAAATAAACTTTCTCCACCTCCAGTTCTATATATTAGTCTTTTTCTTCCCTCAAAAATACATACTAGGGAAAGAGGGAGCATAGAAACAAAAACAAAACCAAGGAAAACCAACCATTAAAAGTGATGGGAGTGGAGGGTCAAGGTGTACCCGAAAAGAGAGTAGTAACCTCAAACCCATCTTCAAACATGAAAAGACATTTTAGAGCCTCTTTGTACTTTATTGGAACTGATTTTGACATGTCATTGAAGAACAAGGAGATCTTGATGTGGCTAGAATTGTACAGAACTTCAGGAGTTCTTTCCTAATTTAGTGTGAGAGATACTTGTACCATAGTACAAGCCATATGCATTTTGGGTATTTCTGGAGTCTCTAAGAATGAAACATCTTTGTAAAGTCAGGAAAGTCCGGAGTCTCTAAGAATGAAACATCTTTGTAAAGTCAGGAAACTTACCAGCTTAGCATTAATTGGAAATAGTCGCTTAAATATGTCTGTTTAGTTTGAGTTGGTAATGTGATTATGAGAACATTAAAGAGTCTCTTGATTTCATTGACATGGGGTGGGAAATGGAGGTCACTGACCAATTCTGAAAATAAGTATGGAATTTCAAGATTTTAAAAAGTTATACGTTATTGCCCTTACTCATTGTCTAGATTTGTTGGGTGAATATGAGGTAATTTTAAAGGAAACTTTATAAGATATTGGATGGCAATTTTCCTGTCTGGAATGATCGGCATCTGAACAATGCTTGGTAATGAAAACATTTTCATTTCCAAATTTCCTCCCCCCGTTCTTTGGCATGATGTCACCACCAGACAGTCTCCTTCTGTTAATGTCTCCTTGATGATGAATCATAAAGCTGGGATGGCTGGCTTTCACGTGACTTTTGAAAATAAATCAAACACACTTGTTTTTTTTTTCATGATAGAAATAATAATGAAATGATTCTACCTCTAATAAAAATAGCCACAATCCAGATATTTCTGTGAAGCCACATCCTCACAAATCTTTAAAGACGTCTCCGTTTATGAACAGCTTCATTTCTTTCAGGGGTAAACACACTGTAGTGTGTGCCAAGGTGAGTCAGCTTACAATCTTAAAGAAAATTTAGGTTGAGTATGAGAAAAAGAGAGGAAACTCCTAGCCTACATATTATTTTTGAAAAGAAACGTAGTTCTGAGTATCAGAATGGGAAGCACTTTTCAGGTTTCACAGTTTTGGTTTTCAATAAGATGGAGTTAAAAGTTCTCTTTAAGAGTACGTTTGAAACATTTTATTAAATCTTATAGGCCATTAAATCTCTTGTCTTGGTGACTAAGTAGATAGTCTAAAACAGTTGTAAATAAGGTGGATAAATTAAACAACATATATCCTGTGTGTTAGAAAGCCCTTTCCATTATGACTGCATTTATTAGGTTTTTTTTTCCCAAGGCACAGACTTACAAATTCCAAAACTTAAGAAAGCTATATAAACCCTAAAGCTGCTAACCTGACAATGGGAGGACTTTTGGATTTCTTGTTGTTAACAGTTATCTGCCGTGACTCATAAAATCAGGTGGGATATAAAATGGGTCCTATTTATAGAAAGTAACAAGAATTAATTTGATTAAAAATGCAAAATAAGTAAAATTAAATAACAATGAGCAAAATACTGCGTTTTCCTGAAAATAAGACCTAGCCAGACAATCAGTTCTAATGCGTCTTTTGGAGAGAAAATTAATATTAGACCCAGTCTTATTTTAATATAATATAAGACAGGGTCTTATAATATAATATGTTATAATATAATACAATATAATACCGGGTCTGATATTAATTTTTGCCTTGCTCAAAAGACGCATTAGCGCTGATTGTGTGGCTAGGTCTTATTTTCAGGGAAACACGGTAGTTAGTAGCGGGGGGTACTGGACTGAGATTCAGGATCCCTGAAATGGAGTTCTGGCTTCACCAAAGCCTTTTAATCTTGAGTAAGTCACTTAACCTATCCAGGTTGTCCCCTAGAAAAAAGGTATATTTGCTAGTAATTGTAGGAAAAAAAATACATTTACTAGATCTCATTTCAAAACTTAGAGCATTTTATTTTCTTCTGTTACTCCTGTTTTAAAACATTAATTAACGTTTTTATTTTTTCTACCATAATCCAATTCTAGTCTTTTATCTGAATCAAATTTAAAAGATTTTGTTTTCAGCTGTATTAAATTAATAAAAATGTTCTCACTCTTCACATTAAAGCATTCCTGATGGTTTGTTTCCAGTGCTCAGATGTTTAATGAATATTCCTTTAACATAATCATGTGGTTATTCACTCTGGGCACTCAAAGACTGTGATGTCTTCAAGGCATGCAGTAGGTCCTGGAATAACATTGTTTCATTCAATGTCATCTCATTATAACATTGATGAGATGCCATTGGAAACTTAGCTCTTTTTTAATATCAATTAGTCTGTAGTGAAATTGGTTTTTGTTCTGAGTCATTTGGCTTGAGTCACAGAACCTATTGATGAGGTTAAGTGAGGACTTAGAGTATTGGGCTCAAGTAGAATGGAAACTGAGTAATGAGGCCTTTAGTGGCCACCTGTTGTCACTGCTGTGACTCATCCACGCTATTTTCTGGTAACAGTGCTCAGAGACCAACCCTGCCCGTTCTCAGCCACGTGATTAAGAATGAGCCTTGATTTGCTTATAACCGGTCAGTATATTCATAATACTCCGTCATAGTAAATGGGTACATAACTCCATCAACATCAATAACACACACGGAGCCTTTTGGATTTTTTGGTGAAGATAAGCCTTATTGGTTCTAGAAACTTCTGGAAAAAAAATTGCTCTCTTCTTCTAGATGGTTTGTATGAGGACATGAGGTCTGGATCTGGATATTGGAAAAAGTCGGACCCTTTCAGGGGGACCAGAGTTGCTCCTGATGCTTGAAAGCTAACTTGGAAATAGGCAGGACAAAGAGACAGAGAGGAAATAAGTTCTGAATGATATTAGGTGAGTCACTGATTCAATTCTTGCTTGAACTGGCCCATGTTCAAAACCAAACAATTTTCTAATGAAGTGATCAATATCTGCTGTTTGTTACTTAAGGCATTTTTTTTTTTTTATTGTTGGGTGTTATATCACTTACCATATAACTGGGCCCTACATGATTCTCCTTTGCCAAAGTACAGTTACAGTAGTTCCCTGCATTGCTACCTGTGCAACAACTAACTTCTGAAGTTAAAAATAGCTGGGATTCAGGTAGTAAGCAATCAACAAATATTAATTTATGAATAACCTGTGCACATTTTACCAGAATGCTGTGTATTAACCAACATGAAATACATATTAGCAGGTGTAAAAACAGTCTCCCTGACATTACAGGGAGATGCCAGGGGATAGAAAGGCTAATTCTCTTTTTCATTTCTCCAGAGCACTTTCCAACTAGTCTCTGAGTCTAAATTGAATATAGACTCCCATGTGCTTAGAGTGAATTCCACTGAGTATGCTAATAGTACTAAAATACTTTCATATAATGAAAACCAGGAAATTTCCATGTTATTATTGCTTTCAGCAATGAAATTAGCATAATTCACATTAATTTTTCCTGTTTTAATAAACAGATATTGTGGATAATGCATTAGTAAGTAAGACTGAGTCAACACATTTATTAACTATTAAATGAAAACAACCAGTAATTGCTGATACACTCTGGTCAGTATTTTTAAATTGTGGTCTCAATTAGGCAGGTAGATTGTTAAAAACTTCTCCCTGGTGTGGATTTTTTTTAAAAAAAAATGTATTATGAATTCTGGTGATTTTAATGAGACTCAATGTGATCATTGTGTTTGAGAGATTGTTGACCACAAATCTTGATGTGCAAGTGTCTTGGTAGCGTGGGAGGAGCAGATATAGATACACATGTTTTATTAATCAGGATTTTTAGAATTTGCTGATTTCCCAAAATTCAACTGAATTCTTGCAGCACAGAGGGAGCACTGACAGTGCCAAATGGATTTAGCATCCCTGCATTTGAGGGTACCGCTGAGGAGGGGATTACAGTCTGACTGTTGCTTTCCGCCCACCCTCATTGCTAGGAATAGCACCCTGAGTCACTTACAGCAGTCTTCACACACCTCCAGGGGAGATGGAGAAATGACATCTATTCGGATACTCATTCTCTTCCCTGTCTCTACAATCTGTTAAATAATTGAAATAGGTGTGACACACGGGTTAGAGCTGGTGGTAAGACTTTTAAAAAAGGGAAAAGGAGACGTTAAGGAAAGGACAGAGTGCTCTGGGGTGCTAAGCGTCTGACTTTTGGCTTGTGGCCTCTCACTTTTCACACTGATTATCCCATGCATCAAACTGTGCAAATCTGAGTTAGGAAGGCAAAGAGGACAATTGCAGAGAGTTCTCTTCGTCCAACCATTGCCAAATAATACACATTTTCTGATCCCAGAGACCATTTTTGAATTCTCTAGGGTTTGTATTTTTGACGTCAAAGTCAAAAGAGTGTTTCTTAAGCGGGAAAAATTGGCACCAAGAACCATTGGACATGCCGTGCGACAGTGCACAGAAGCTCACGTGAGAAATACAGAGTGAACAAACATTTGTTAAATGAGGCACCAGCATACATGTTTCCACAAATGATCAATTTTTTTAGAGATAGTAATATTCCTCCCTGTAAACTTAACCAGGTTTACTTCTAAACAAGCTCCATACGGTGGTGTATGGCTATGAATGAATGCTTAGTGGCTGAAAGTTGTTACAGATTTAGATCCGTAACACAGCTTTACTTTCCATAATTTATTCAAATTAATTTTCATAAACTTAAAAAAATATGAGGTTTGTTATTGTAAATCTTACAAAGCTTTAAAAATTTAAATTCTAGCAGTATGTTTTATTTTTACTAAAAACATTTCCCATATGACCCCTTATTATGAAACTATTACTGCAGTGCATTCAAGTGAAGAAGTGATTTCTGCATTCAGTTAGTTAATTGCACAGTGAAAGATTCAAGTTTGACTCTCATCAATGTCACCATCTGACCGAGGCATTCTATTTGGTGTCCTATGAGAGTATAATAGCAATTGCATGGTTAGATTTAGAAAGAATCTCTTGCTTATTACATGATTGTGTATCTTGAGAGACAAGAGACTGAAATAGTTAAAAGCATGTGCCTGGAAAGAGACTGATTGGGTTCAGATCTGAGCTTTGCCACTTTTGCGCTGTGGGTCCTCCCTGAGATTGGTTACATTTCTATGCCTCAGTATGCCATGTGCAAATAGTGACAAATGTGAGGACTACCTCATAAAGTTGTGAGAATTAAAATGAGTTAATATTTCTAAAGTGCTAGAAGATCATTGGGACAAAATAAACACCATTAAGTGCTTGAATAATGAAAGTGCTAGAGGAATTGCTTCGCTATGTTGACTATATTTTTTATCAACATATTTTATTATTTGTAGTGAATATGACTGTTTAATTAATAGCTTCTATTAATGATGAAATGATGAAGAAATACCATGTTTCACCGAAAATAGGACCCATCTGGACGATCAGCTCTAATGCATCTTTTTTAAATTTATTTTTTATTTTTTAATTTATTGGGGTGACAATTGTTAGTAAAATTACATAGATTTCAGGTGTACAATTCTGTATCACATCATCTATGAATTACATTGTGTGTTCACCACCCAGAGTCAGTTCTCCTTCCATCACCATATATTTGATCCCCCTTACCCTCATCTCCCAACCCTCACCCCCCTTACCTCTGGTAACCACTAAATTACGTTCCCCAGATTAATTTTCAAAACCCCGTGGCCATCTTGTGGTTACTGATTGTTTTCTAATCCCCTCACCTTCCCCCTAATGCGTCTTTTGAAGCAAAAATTAATATAAGACCCGGTATTATATTATATTGTATTATGTTGTATTACATTATATTATATTATATTACATTATATTACATTACATTATATTATATTAAATACCTGGTCTTATAGTAAAATAAGACCGAGTCTTATATTAATTTTTGCTCCAAAAGACGCATTAGAGCTGATGGTCCGGCCAGGTCTTATTTCGGGGGAAACACAGTATTTAAAGTTACATGGCATCATCAATAGAGCTTTTTATAACAATGATGATAAAAAATAATGAAAATGAAAAGCTAACTCATTGCTATTTGCAGTTTGCCAACACTTTGAACTCTATGGGTCTAGACCATGTCTGTTTGACTGAGATAAGTGAAACCTACCCTTATGGCTTTTCTTTGCTGTCAACCTCAATCTCACAGCTGCTGAACTAAGAGTTTTCTAGTCAAGAATTTATAGAGAAATGCATGTTATCTTTCACATCTGTTCCATGCGCCTATTGCCAGGTGTTCTTTACTTATGCTAATATTTTTCAACATTCCTTGGATGTTTAAATTTGAGTATTGCAATTATCTTATTTTGATAGTTCTTTTTACTTTTCTTCATCTTTATGGTGTTAAAGAGGTTTTACCAACTCTTTTGTTTTACAACTCTTTTGTTTTACCAACTCTTTAGGTATTATAAAGCACAGGCCATGCTTTGAAAACCTAAGATAACCAAAGATCCTGAATAGGAAAGTTTGTTGAAAGTTTACATGTACAGGATTATTTTGTAAATATTTGAGTATTTAGAGAAATAGTGAATTTTTTTTTAATTCTTCTAAATTACAATAACGCCTATAAAACGACATTGTGCTGAACAGCTTTTAAACAGTCTTCAACTGCACAGTGATGACTTTATTATAACTGTTGAACTTACAGCATTTACCTGAGATACCAGCTTGGTTCAATTTGACATGAATTGCCTTGTGAAATTTTCTTTTTCTTCTGATACTCTTTGGGGATATCAATGCTTGCGATGTCAGTTACATGACTTAGAGGGTCGAAGTGCCTAAGGAAAAGACATTACACTGAATTTGAATTGGGATAACAATATGAAATAATTGAGAGTTTATTTGCATGGACTGGGGAACATTGTATATGGTATTTAATAGTCAGTAACTCTGCCTTTCTATGATGTCAACCAGGGAGGTGACCATTCTCCCCCAGGTGTCTCAAGATGAAGGAATCCTGGGCTTAATAGCCCTAAATGTGGATGCTTAAATTTTAGCTATTAATCAGGTTTCCCTCTTGCCCTGAATTTTTCATATATACATTTCTGGCAATCAGCATTAACAAATAATCTCCCTGCCCAACCTGCTAAGTGAATATGCTAATGAAGTGAATGTTAATCCTGACACTAATATTATACAGAGAGTATATATTTCATATATTTACAGTCATCACCATTATTATTCGGGTGAATACTTATTGGACACATACTGTGTGTTCAACAGGAATTGTTTTACATGCTTTTTAGGATTACTCACAACTTCTCTATGAGATTGTATTTCAGTTGCTATTTCTGCTTAATGAGTTGTCCCCAAACTTAATGAGTTAAAAGCAACCATTTTATCTTGCTCATGAATTCTGTGGGTCAGGAATTTGACAGTACACAGTGAGATGCTTTACTGTGTGTGACCGTGACTCCGAGGTGACTCCAATGCTAGGAACTAGGATTACCTGACAGCTCGTTCATTCAGATGTTGGACACCTGAATTGGATGCATAGAAGACTAGGACTGTCAATCGAATAACTTACACGTGACCTCTTCATTTCTGTTTGCGTCCTATAGCATGGTACTTTGGGGTAATGAGGACTTCTTAATGGGGACACAAGGTTGAGTTTTCCAACAAACGAATCAGAAGCTGCATTGCTTGTATGATCCGGCTTCAGAAATCACCCAGCATCACTTAGATAGTAGCCTGTTAGTAAGTTGTTCCTGTGCCTGCCCAGATGGAAGAAAGTAGTGTCACAATTCTGGGCTCATGTTTTAAAACCACCACGATTAACCTGTGGCTACAATGATTTATATCCCTTTCTTTACATTCCAAGGTGCAACATACACTCATCCCCTTCCCCAACTTCTCTCAAGCCTCACCCTATTTTGTCATCAAATGAAAGTCCAGGATCTTGACATTTTAAACTTTACAGTTGCAGATGAGGCTTCTTGAGTGCAGTTCTTCTGGTTTGGTTGTTTTCAATCTGAAGAATGCTAAAAGAGATGAGCTATCTGTCCACATTAAATTGTTGAATAACCTCTGTAGACACTCCTATTCAAAAAGGAGGGAAGAGAGAGACACAGAGCAGTAACTGGTCCATAGCAATTCTAAAATCCAGCTGAGTACTTGTTTCACGTTCTTTGACTAGGTTTATTTCCTATTTCCTAAAAGCAGTTTTCTGAGGCTGTTGGTTCTGCTCTCTGACTCTTGGTTATTCCCTTACTTTATTCTTTCTTTTCCATAAAATATGATCTGTACTTCAAATGAGAACTATTGCTACACAAGAAGGTACCCCAAAACTTAGTGTCTTAAAACAAATAGTACTACGCTCATGAATTTGATGGGTGGAAAATTCAGACAAAGGCTGGCTGGGCTGGGCCCTAGCAGTTTAGCTATGGTCCCAGTTGTATGATGCCCAGGATCTCTGCTGGAAGGATTTGAAGGTTGGAGAGAGTAACTCATAGTTTGATGGTTTGTTCGCCCCTATTTCCGGTATGTGGGTTGGGAGGATTCCAAGAGTAAGACTGCCACCTGGAGGCACTGCCCATGGCCATTTTGTGTCACTTGCCTTCTTTCCAGCGTGCTGATCTCTCGGTAGTCAAGTTTCTCAAATGGAAGCACAGGCTTTCAAAAGCGTGTGTTTCCAACAATCAGGGCAGAAGCTGTATCACCTTCTATGACCATCTCTTGGAAGTGATGCACCCTTGTTCTCACCGGACTCTGTTGGTTTAAAACATCACAAGCCCACTCCATTCAAAAGGGGTCGCAGACCCTACCTCATGAAGTGAGTCATGTCAATAAGTTGGGAGCCATGTTTCAAACCACCCAAATGGGTACTGTGATTATCTTCATGTTATAGTTCAGAAAATTTGGGCTCAGAAAGGCATGGCACTTTCTCCAAGAACATAATACGAGTCAAAGGCAGGACGTCCACCCAGGCCGTCTGACGCCAGAGGCCACGTTAAAACCACCAAATCACCTTGCTTCTTCCTACTGTGCAAAGGTGCATTTTAGCCTATAGACCTTCAAGAGGAAAAGTCTCTTCCATTAAAAATTGCTCATTTCATGCTCGCTTCGGCAGCACGTATACTAAAAATTGCTCATTTATTCAACACCACATTTAGTAGTACTGATAGCAGCCAAGCACTGGCTGGGGTACTAAAGATTTAGCAGTGAACAAAAGGAACCAGGTCTCTGTCTTAATACTCGTACAGCAGAAAATCTAGTTCTCGTTATCTTTCTCAGACCCTGAGAAGATCTTTTGTGTTATTTCTAGCACTAGATCCTTGTCATTTTTTTAACGTGGAGATTTTTTTTTTTTTTTTTTTGCTAACGGGTTTATCCCATGTGGCTATGGTGGATTAACTGCAGGAATGGCTCCTGTTTATTTTTATCTCCCTGCATTTCACACCTTCAGTAGTGTCTCCCAATACTGTTTCTAGACGATGGGAGAGTAGGAAAAACAGTTGCAAGCTGAGCCTTGACAAATACTTGTGCATTAGCATTTGCCCTTTTGCTTTTCTTGCAAACTGATTAAAGCCAAAATAGTGATTGGATGAGAAAAATATAGCCCTGTCCCATTGGCCCCAGCCAACACATAAATAATCACTAGACATATGAGTGAGGCTGTCAAAGACCAACCAGTCACCAGCTGAGATGTATGGATAAGCCTAGTGGAGATTATTTGAGCCTGATCCAGGCCTAAGTAACTGCTTCACAGAATCACGAGCTAAATAAATAGATATTGTTTTAAATTTTGCGGTTGTCTGTTATGCAGCCATAGAAAACTGATGCAGTGTTCTTCTTTAAATATATGCTCGTGTTTTCTGTTCTAGAGACTTTACACTTGATAAATTTGCACAGCTTGTTCTGATAGTCTCTGCAGAGGTTAAAGGCAGATTTTCTGCTTGCCACACTATTTCTTTTTGGAAGGATGTGACAATCTATTTTAATACCCCATTTACATATAGAAATCATCTTTGCCATTGCTAGATTGGTTAATTTCAGCTGCTATATTAACTTTGCAACCATAACAATTACATTGAGAGTGAATAATTCTGATTCTTCTAAATGGAGCCCCTTAGAATTCTATATCTAATACATCTTAGTACAAATATGTCTTGTAATATAAATACATCTAATATTTAAAAAGTAGAGTGTACTTAAATTTTAAAAAATCGAACAATTTCAAGTGCAAACTGAAAAATCCTTTTAACGGAGTTTTTTCCTTTGGCTAATTCATATTTCATTCTTTTTATAATATTTTGAATGTCAATATTAAAAGGCATGCATACTTCTTAAATATATAATATTGTATTAAGAAGGCTCAATAATATTAGACAATATCCTACGAGACTGAATGTTTTCATCTAGCCCCTAGACCTTTAAATGCAGGTCTTACCATGGAGAATATAGTCTTTAAAAATACATGGGCAAAGACTGTGTTTTAAGTGTTTACTTGGCCCATTCAATCATTACCTGGCTTTCTGACGTCCTTTCTTTCATCTTCGTTTCTCCAGCTCTACCTTAGTTCAACCTCCATGTTTACTTAACGACACATTTAAGCTCACTTCCCTAGTGTATCAAACTGAAATACCTGCTTCCTTCTCACCTCTGCAAACATTCTTAGTTTCGCTACCATTTATCATTCCTTATGGATAATCTGTCCTTCCTCTCACTAACTTTGGTTCTGTGGAACCTTCAGTAACAGGGCTAACCTGAGTGACAAATCTAAGATGATAAACTTGAACTAGTCCACCTATAAAACACTACAATGATGTTATATGTCGTACAACTTTTCCTGGGGTTTGCTATGGCCGGTAACTGTGGGCTTTTCTTCACTTTTGGGCACACAAAACTCCTTTCTGTCTCAGGGATTGTAATGGACTGGTTCCATTGACCTGCAGTGCTTTCCCCTTAATTATGTGTTTGGCTCTACTCATCTGTCTGCATTTGTCTTAAATAATACCACAGTTTCCTGACCTACTTTCCCACTAGTTGGTTTTATTTGCTTCATTAATAAGGATCACAATATGAAATTACCTATGTTGTCTCCTCTTACCTGAAAACAAGGCATATCAGTGAGAAATGCATTCTCTCTCTCCCTGTGCCCAGAGCAGTGTTGGCACTTTGCAACCTCACAATAAAAATTTGTGGGATGAAGAAATTGTATTTAAAACTAGTGAGATGATAGTCTCACTCTAGTTTATACTGCTCAGAATTTGCCAGTGGTGTTATGTTTAGGTCCAGTTGTTGCATTTTAAAAGCACTACTGACCAACTAAAGTAATCTAAGAAATGGACAATACAGGAAGGTAAAGAGGCTTGAAACAATATTTTTATAAAAACCTGTTTTAGGATCATATGTAGACATGTTTTAGATATAAGAAATGTGCATAAAATTAGAATTTTCGAAATATTTGGGGAAGTTGATCTAGGAGAAAGAGATTAAATATGTTCTATGTAGCACTGTAATTCATTACCTAGAATTAAAAGGATACTGAATGTCATAGTCTGATGAGAACTGAGATTAAAAGTAACCAAACTCCTTTTTTTTCAGATAAAGAAAAATTGACCCTAGAGTGTTGATACCCAAATATGCCCCAAGACGTGATAGATCTTGAGATTCAGAGGTGAAACTCGAATTCAGGCTTCCTGACTCTCACTCATTGTTTTTTACACTAAAATTTCTTTTTTCCACTAAACATAATTGTTTTCTCAAACACTTGAACGTGTTTGAGACTTCATTCATTCATTCATCTATTCAACACAAATTTATTGAGTACTAATTGTTAGCATTTTAGTAGTTAGGGATAGAGTGTTACCTAGATGAATTTCTGGTCCTCACAGAGTATACATTCCATCCTGTGGTGGAAAAGGGATTTGAGTAAGTATGATTACTAAGGTCAGAATTAGTTTTGTATGGAGTTAGAATTTTTGCTCCATACATAAAAACTCATTAATATTGAGAACTGGATATTTCAGTTTGAAAATGAAAGGGACTGAGAACACCTCAGTTCCTTAGGTGTTCAAGCAAGCAGAGTGAGGATTTATAGGGAATATTCTAGAAGAGATTCAACCTCCAAATGGGGAGAAAGTCAAGTTTCTTTTCCTTGATAGTCTACTTTGCATTATTTTGAAGCCTGCCGAGATGCATGGTTAATTTGTTTTGAAGGAGTTAATGGATGATTCAGTGCAGTACCCTAGTGACCTGATTGGCCCCAGAACCCTCCAGGACCCGTGGGAACACAGGATAATTAACGATTCTTCACTCAGATTGCTTGATGTAGACTGGGAGCATGGCTGGGTCCCTGTTATAAATCATATTTTTTCAAGACAGTAAAAATAGAGGTGCAAAACATATTATAACTTTACAAACGAGTAGGCTTATCCCCCCATTTAAAAAAAAAAAAAAACATCTACCATGTGCCTCACACTATGAAGAGATGTCATGAACAGAACCTGGAAAGACAGCATGTCATGAGAGTCATTTTGCCTTGGGTTGGAGGCTCTGCCTCTCTCGAGTTCTCAGACTTGGCTGAGCCCCTGCTCTGTTGCAGTTAGCATCCTCGTGTCTTCCTCCTTGGCAACTGTCACTTGGTGAAGTGGCTTAATGAAAAATATGTGTCATTCAATGTAAATCTTGTTTATTTAAATAGTGGTTGCACATGTCCAGTCATTTTGAGACTGTGTTTGTTGCCAGTCTCCTTAATTCTTCCCCAAACATGTGCTATGAACTGAAAAATTGCAGTACATTGAATAGTATCATTTCCTCTACCATTCCATATTTCCACTCTAATCTACATATTTTTTTGTTGAATGCATTGACTAATAAGCTACATGGCATCAAGTTTAGGGAAAATTGGATCAGAGAAACATGTGGCATTTAGCTTATATTTCTGTTTCATGTCATTTGTTTTGATCTTTTTCTCATCCAGATGGACTGCAACATATGCCACTTTGATCACTCAAGATAAATAATGGAAGGGGGATCTTATGATCTGAGCAAAAGCATTTTAACTTTTACATTAACTCTAGTTTTCTGTAAATGCAGGAGACTATGTTACAATAAATACTCTTGTCTTGTCATGTACCAACTTTACAGTCAAGTATCAGTTCTCTGAGAAGCATTATTTATTCCCTAAAATCTATCACTACACGGACAGAGATTTGTTTGAACACATTTTGAAGTATCCTCATTCCAGCACAGAATTTGCTTTACCTTGTAGAAAATGCCATAGGAAACACTGAATTTCATGATGCTTCTCTTACATTTTTCTTACTTGAAATGGGACTCATAGATATAGGGCTTAGCACCAGATATGAAAATGCAAATAGTTCACCTGATGTGCGTATGAAGAAGGGGACTGTGACCCCTATTTCTCTGGCTGTGTGAGCTCCATTCTTCTCTTAGGACTGGAGCTCTTCCCATCTTCTTCTCGTCAAAGCCCAACCTGCCCAATTGGGTCTCTGCTGAAAACAAATCCCAGCCATATGCTAGTGGCTAGCTGCTTCTCCACTGTGAGTGCTAAAATTCAGGCTCTTCGAGGACCTCCAAGTGCTATAGACCGAGCACTGCCATAGCACCATTTTTCTCTCTACTTTCCACAGGTCTTGGGGAAGAATTAAGCTGAGCCCTCCTAATTAATGCACTGTGGCTAGACACAGTGGATTTGGATAAACAATCCCTGAGCCAGGAAGTCTAAGAGTCTAAGTCTCTTTAGTGTGTTGCATTTTATTTTCCAGGGCTGATTTTGCTTCAATGCTGTTTGTTGGATGAGGGGCAGATGGAACAGGAGTGGTGCTGAGTCAGAGAGGAAATGATTGCCAATTATAAGATTTGGGTGTCTGCCTCTACAATCTCGCACTTCTCGTAAGTGCAAATAATATAGTGTGCCCAACTGAGAAGGAAGCCCCAGAACTGTAGGAAAGCAGAAAGTGTTTATTCACTGCTTGGCACAGAATAGGTGTTCAGCAAATGCTGGTGAGGTGCAATGGTGTTTTTGATCAATGTTCTTTGTATGCATTAAAGGCTATAAACATTATTTAATAACAGTAACATATGGGAAATGAACAGAATTTTTTTCTGTATTTTAGGGAAAAACATAATACATAGTGGTTATTATTGTCTTTGCAACAAGTAGTAAAGCATGTTTCTACATGCTGAATTTGGAAATTGCCCAGGTAGAAATTCAAGTCTAAATTTTCTTCTCACTTTATTTATTTATTTGTCCCTGTTTATGTAACAGGAGTGTCTTTAAGTGAGCATGACAAATGCCTTCAAAAAAACCAAAACAAGACTTTTATTTTTCCTGGGTACATAAGAAACATGTATGTAAGGTGTAGTGAATAGGGTCCAAGGAGCCTACAAAAGGCTATTCGCAAATAAAAGATTCTCATGGAGACAGATACAAGGAGTTTTGAATTTGATGCTATGACTATCGTGTTTCCCTGAAAATAAGACTGGGTTTTATATTAAGTGTTTCTCCAAAAGACATTAGGGCTTATGTTCAGGGGATGTCGTCCTGAAAAATCATACGAGGGCTTATTTTCCAGTTAGGTTTTATTTTCAGAGAAACACTGTAGGAAAATACTTACAGCAAATGAATATTTATAGCAGCAAATACTTGCCCCTGGTATGAAAGACAATTTCAACCATACAGGGTTTGTGTGTGTGTGTGTGTGTGTGTCTTACGAAGGCTTAATGGATATCCTAGCAAGTATTAGGTTGGTACAAAAGTAATTGCGGTTTAAAACATTAAAAATAATTGCAAAAACTGCAGTTACTTTTGTACCAACCTAATGGAAACTTACTCTGAGACCTGTCCCGGAATGACCACATTGACGGTTAATGTTATGTGTCCAATCAGAGAATGTTTTAAATGAGATGAACATTTCAATTAGTAAGCCGATTGCCCTTCATAACGTGGGTAGTAGGCCTCATCCAGTCAGTTGAAGGCCTGAACAGAAAGAACGATGACTGGACTCCTTGAGCACAAGGACATTCTCCAGTATCCTGCCCTTCAGACCTCATCTGCACGGTCAGCCCTGCTGCCCGCTCTGGAGACTTCCCAGCCTCCATAAATTGCACAAGCCAATTCCTAATAATAAATCTCTATCTCTATATCTATTTCTATCTATATAGATTATAGATACATTATACATAAATATATAATAGCTATCTGTATATCTATAGATTATAGATATAGGTATATATATGTGTATATATATGTGTGTGTATACATATATATACATAATTGTACTGTACATATACATACATACCTCCCATTGGTTCTGTTTCTCTAGAGAACTCTAATACAACTACCAACAGCCTTTGAAAGTTCCTCTTTGTCATACTAGCCGAAGGAAGGGATGGAGACCTGGGAAACTAGCTGAGTGATAGAGCAGAAAGTGAGAGAGTGGGAAAAGCATTGACAGCTGTGGATTGAAACACTGCTCTTATAATGTTTTGATTGGCCCAGTAAGGCAAATTTCAAAAGTGATTTGCCTTTCTTAAAGCATATCTTCAAAGTTCAAAAGAAGTGGACCACCAGGAGAGTGGTAGCACAGTGAGATGAAGTATTGACTACTGATCATTTATTTCCTCTTTCATTTGTTCTCACTGCTTATTGTTCCTGACTGATCGTATCAAGGACCGCGCTCGAGTCCGTCAACTGGTTAACTTAGGAAAAGATAATTTGACAATATCACTCTTCTGCTTAAGTGACTTTGATTACTTCTCACTGTCTTATTTGTAAATCTAATTTCCTTGTCATGGTACACAAGGTCCTTTAATGATCTAATTCCAAAAGACATTTCTTCTTACAGGTCTCACTACTGTCCATTCACTCTCTGATTGCTGTGGACTTATTGATCGACTCATCACTGACTGACTATACAATGATGCCAGAATTATCCCCTCTCTCCTTTGGATCTTCTTTTCCTGTTGAATTTTTAGGCCCAACTACAATAGAGAACTCAACTTAAAATATTTTTCGTTCCATACAATCAGAAAAATCCCCTTCTTTTAGTTGTCAGAGCACCTTTTTCCACGTCTATGATCACACCATCCCACTGATTTGTAGCTGACTTTGCTGCATGCAAGACTAACTCTCCTGCTGGAGCTCTCAAGTCGACAGACCTCCTCTGTGCTGAGTGACACTGGGGAGTTATTTCCACACGAATGTCCAGTTTCCTCCTCTGAATAATGGTGAGAATAATAGGGCTATTAGGAAAATTAAATGTGTTAATACGTAAAAGTATTTAGATCAGTGCCCAGCATATAGAAAGAGCTCTAAAATATTAGCTTCGATTCATTTATCTATTGGTTCTTCAAGGAATATTTATTAAGTGCCTGTTATTTGTCAGGCATTGTTTATCATCATCATACTTTCAGTTACTGAGTTCACATTTATTTTTGAATGCTGAACATATAGCCCAATAAATGTCACAAAGATATCCATTGTACGTTTTTTGATATAAGAATTGCTTTGGTCATTGACTTAACCACTGGGAAATTGGATGCTGAGTTTTCATCCCATTTATTATGTAAAAAGATATAGCCTATAGCTATGAAAAGCATGATTTGTACCCTAAAGCTGTTTTCCTTAATGGTTTAAAATTTAAATAACCTAATTAAAATGAAATAATATCTCCCTTGTATGCAAAATAACTATAAAGACAATACATTATGAAATTACATTGGAAGCACCCATTTATACATGATCTAATTTTTGTATTTTTTTATCTTAGTGTAATATAGCAAATTTTAGTGTAATTATAAATTTAGCCTTTGAAATATTAATAATCTCAACTATGAAACATAATCAACATAACTTTGCAAGAGCTACATATGTAACATTGGCCGTTAATAATAACACACAGCCTCAAATGCCAAATATACTTAAATTTTATATTTTTTATGTTATTGTATCTAACATCTCTTTCTCTGATATATGATAAATTGCACTCAAAATTATGACAGTCACCAGTGAAAGTATGCCCTTCCCACATAGAGATAATACACACATTCTTATGTATCAAATGTAGGACCTATTGGGTGAGTCTATCACAATCTGTGTTACATATGCAACTTGAGTAGCAAATCAAACTCATTGTTATGTGCTTTGATTATGTCGTTGTCAGATGCCCAAATCTGTCCATTTGGGGATATTTGCCATAGATCAACTGGGTTTCCCTGCACATTGTTATAGTCTTTTTAAGCTAACAGTGAAGATATAAATTCAGTGCTGTTTTATAAGTGAACATGTCAACTATTCTGAAAAAAATGTCATATTCAGTAGGAGTGGAGGGAAGAAAGACTGGTTATGGGCTCTTAATGCTGCTATTTGGCAGTGAAACTGGGTAATCCTGGATGAGCTGAACACACGTTACATTCCTTTGGCAAGATCAAGGATTAGTGGGAATTACTCCAGACGCCCCCTTGCTCCACCACCAAGTCAAACTTGTGGACCCTGTGAACAGGAAACCCACTGAAGTGGAGTAGAGATTCGTAGAGAAAGGAGAGCAGTGCGAGTTTCCACACCTTCAGGAGGAATTGTTCCCAAACCTAAACTTCCCAAGGCTTATGTCATTGTCCCTGAAACATGGATTGATCTCCCCAAAGGTACATCAGTGGGAGATGCTCTAGAAAAAAACTATATGTCCTATCTAAAGACACTGGTAGAGAAAGTGATGGAGGCAAAAGGGACCCAGGGCACTCAGAAGCACAAGAAAGTCTATTGGTATTGAGCTGGGGACAGTAGCTCTCTCCTTTATAAGCCTTGAATTCTAGAGTCACCTCTTCTTCAAATGCCAATAAAGAGACATGAGTCCAAACAAAATGCAATTTTAATTTAAGATTTTAATTTAAATTTTTAATTAAATGCTCAGCTTACTACCATTATTTTTTTAAATTAATTGTTTTTCAATTACAGTTGACCTACAATATTATATTTATGTCAGATGTACAATATGGTGGTTAGACATTTTTTTAATTTGCAAAGTGATCACCCTGGTAAATTGAGGACTCATCTGACACCATACATAGTTATTACAATATTATTGACTATATTCCCTATGCTATACTTTAGATCCCCATGTATATTTTGTAATTAAAATTTTACTTCTTCATCCCTTCCCCTTTTTCACCGATCCCCCCCAACCCCATCTGTCAACCATCAAAACGTGCTCTGTATCTGTGAGTTTGTTTCTGTTTTGTTTGTTTGTTTGTTTGTTTGTTTGTTTGTTTGTTTTTTAGATTCCACATATAAGTGAGATCATAATGGTATTGTCTTTCTCTGTCTGACTATTTCATTAAGCAAATTAATACCCTCTAGTTCCATCAATGTTATTGCAGATGGCAAGGTTTCATTCTTTTCATGACTGGAGTAATATTCCATGTTTGTAGGTACCACTTATTATTTATCCATTCATCTATTTATGAACACTTAGGTTACCTCCATGTCTTGGCTATTGTAAATAATGTTGCTATAATATTGGATGCATATGTCTTCAAATCAGTGTTTTTGGGTTTCTTTGGATAAAATACCCAGAAGTGGGGTTATTAGTCCTTCTTTGTCTTTTGTTATAGACTTTGCTTTAAAATCTGTTTTGTCTGGTATAAAATATTGCTACCCCAGCTTTTTAAAATTTATTTACTTATTTATTTTCATGAAATACCTTTCTCCATTTCTTTACTTTCAGTCTGTGTGTCCTTGATCTGGAGAGAGTCCTCTTGAATGCAGCATATGTAAAGGTCTTATTTTCTTATCCATTCAGCCACCTATAGCTTTTGATTACAATATTTAATCAATTTACATTTAAATAATGCTGATTGATATGTAGTTATTGCCACTTTATTATTCATATATATAAATATAAATATTTATATATTTATATAAATATATCAATATAAATATATATATATATATATATATATATATATATATATATATATATATATATTATATATTTTCCCTAAAGAAGTTCCTTTACTATTTTTTTGTAGTACTGGTTTGGTAGTGATGGACTCTCTTTAGCTTTTTCTTTCTTTCTTCTTTTTTTTTTTTTTTTTTGTCTTGCAAACTCTTTATCTCCTTGATTCTAAATGGTAGCTTTGCTGGGTAGTATAATCTTCATTGTAAGTCCTTGCTTTTCATCACTTTGAATATCACTTCTGGACTGCAAAGTTCTCTTGATAAATGAGCTGATAGTCTTATGGGAGCTCTCTTATAGGTAAATAACTGCTTCTTCTCTTGCTACTTTTAAGATTCTTTCTTTAACCTTTGGCATTTTAATTATAATGTGTCTTGGTTTCTGCCTGTTTGGGTTCATCTTCTTTTGGACTCTCTGTGATTCCTGGGCTTGCATGTCTGTTTCCTTCACCATGTTAGGGAAATTTTCTGTCATCATTTCTTCAAATGGGTTTTCAATTCCTTGCTCTCTCTCATCTCTTTTTGGTACCCCTAAGATGCGAATATTAGTATTCTTGATGTTATCCCCAAGGCCCTTTACACTATCCTCATTATTTGTATTCTCTTTTTCCTGTTCTGATTGGGTATTTTCTGCTACCTTATCTGCCAAATCACTGATTTGATCCTCTGCTTCTTCTAATCTGTTGATTCCCTCTTATGTATCCTTCATTTCAGTTATTGTATTCTTCATTTCTGACTGGTTCTTTTTATGTTTTCTGTCCATTTTTATGTTTTTTATTTCTTTGTCGAAGTTCTCACTGAGATTGAGAATCCTTATGACAGTGTTTTGAACTCTTCACCTGGTAGATTGCGTGTCTCCATTTTGTTTAGTTCTTTTTTGGAGATTTGTTCTGTTCTTTCATTTGTTTCTTTGTCTCCTCATTTTGGCTGCCTCCTTGTTTTTTTTTCTATATATTATGTAGAGTTGTTATAGCTCCTGGTATTGGTGGAGTGGCCTTATGTAAAGGTGTCCTGTGGGATCTAGTGGTGCAATCCCCAAGTCACCTGCACTGGGTCTCCAGGGTGTGTCCCTTGTGCGGGCAATATATGTGCTCCTGTTGTGTTTGACTCTTGATTGCTATTTGCGCGTTAGGGGGAGGGATTGACCCTCAGGCTGATTGTTTGTGAGGCCTGGCTGTGACTACAGGGGAGGAGCTATTGTGCAAGGGTTAATCCTACGGAGCAGGATTTGCTTTTGTGGGGCTCTGATACCTACTGAGTCTGCCCTTTGCATGTGCTTTTCTGTGGTGGTGGTTAGGTGGTGCTCTGGTGTGGTCCAAAGCTGGCCACCATGTATGTTGATTCTGGAACCTCTTGGGAGGTTCTCTGGTACAGACCAAGGTCAGCTGCTGCCTGTGCCCTGCCTGAGGCCACTTGGTATGAGCTACAAAGTGATCTGCAGATGGTTGTCACTTGTGCTGGCTTCGACATGCCTGGGAGAGGCTAAACTGCAACTGAGGCCAGCTGCCACTAGTGCTAGGCTTGGGGCTGCCTAGCAAGAGGTACAGGGCATGCCAAGTCAGATGCTGCTTGTTTGGGGTCTGTGAACCTTTGAGAGATTTCCAGAAAGCCTGCAGCATGAGTGAAGATAGGCTGTTTGTATGGAAAAGCCACTTGAAGTGACTTGGGTGGGCCTGCAAGTTGGGGGGGGCAGCATCTCAGGGACTCACTAGGGAAGAACAAATGGTTTTTGCTTGGTTGATGGTAACTTAGGTATTGCACATGTAGGCTGGATGGGGGTGGACTCAAAATAGAACAATGGCTTCTGCCAGCACTTCTGTCTGGGAGAAATCTGCCCCTCCATCTCTCACCCTGAAGCCAGACAATTTGGTTCCTCCCCTTATTTCCCTGGTGCCTTTTGAGCTGCTAACCCAGTGCTGGAGCTCACAGAGAGTGAGTCTGTCAGTGGGTAAGTCCATCAGTGGGCCCTTTAAGAGGAGCCCTTGGGACTCCAGCACTACATCTCACTCAACCACAGTCTCCACTTGTTTTCATAGCCAGAAGTTATGGGAACTTCTTTTCCCAGAACTGAAACCCTGGACTGGGGAACCTATGTGGGGCTGGGGCCTCTCGCTCCTCACGGCATACCTCTGATGCAGAGATATTCCTCCCAATTTTTAACTCCCACGTATGGGTGTGGGACCAGCCGTTTCCTTGTCTCTGCCCCTTCTAGTCTCAAGGCAGCTTCCTAGTAGTCTCAAGCTGGCTTCTTTTGTATGTCCTTAGTTATAGGACTTCTGTTCAGCTAGAATTCAGGCAGTTCTCAATGATGGTTGTTCTGTAGTTTAGTTGTATTTTTTATGTGGTCGTGGGAGTAGGTGAGCATATCATTTATCTACTGAGCCATCTTGACCAGAAGTCTGTTTTGTGACCATTATTCTTGTCACCTTTTTCAGTGATAAGGCAGATCTACCCGACCCAGGTATATAAGTGTGGGGAAAATAGAGAAATAAATAAAGGAGGAATAATAGCAGTTTTATTTTGTTGTTGTCATTTTATTTATTTATTTATTTATTTATTTATTTATTTATTTATTTATTTATTTATAACTTTATAGCATTTTAAAGTCCTATGCTCTGTGTTTAAACACTTGTCCCTAAAAAAGCCTGAACTGTTTAACAGTCCAGATATGACCATATCACTCTTCTATGAAGTAGGAGAAAGCTTGCTATGTAGAACCATGAATTCAAATTAATCAGTGTTTACCAAAATAAAATTAGAATTTGTTTTAGAATTTTACTTTCTCATTGCTTTACAAGAGAGCAGTGCAACCTAGTTTCAAGGAGCACAGACTCTGGAACAAAACTGCCCACGTTCATTTCCGCTGACATGCTTTCTGTTTCCTAATCTGTGAAATGAATAATAGCCCCCACCACATAGGGGAATCACGAGGAGTCAATGAGTTGATAACAAGAGAGACCTTTTCCTCATTTGCATGGAGTGCTTAGAATCTCCATTATTTGAAACAAAATCTTATCTTTCCCACGTCTTTCACTAGTCTGTAAGTACCTCGAGTGCTGTAATTGTACCTTATTCATCATTTTTCTGGTTCTGGTTAACACAGATGCTTAATAAATGTCGGCTGACACCTATGTTTTTTGAACCACTTGAAAATCTCATGCTGGTATATTTCATTCCTTTCAATTCTCAGACATAATTCTTAAACTTGTCTATCCTTGCATGTAGCACCATAGCAAAATTATCAATAATTCACACTTTACATTGACTTTTAAAAAATTTTACCTAAAAATACTCATGGTTGGGTACCAACTACATATGTCAGTCATGGTGTTATTGGGCAGTGCTGGTACAGAAATACTGTCAGCATAGTCTCCACCCAGGATGGGCTCAAAATTGATCATTTAATGCAATATTTCTGGATCAGAAGCATTGTTGCAGTGGAAAATTTTGACGTGTTCTATATGTTTGGAGGAAGTCATAGCTGTGAGGGACTTTACCCTGAATGGCATTTGGAAGGCAGAGATGAACCTGAAGATACTGCCCATGGAGAGGATTATAGAAAAAGAGAATCACAAAGTAGAAAAGCCAAGGATGACAAAGTGAAAAACATAGACAAGCTTGTTTTTACATGATTTGTAATTCTTTTGGACTAACAGTCCTAGAAAAGAGGGTTTGGGGTTTGGGGATTATTTTAACCCAGACATTCTCACAATCTTGTCCTGCATCTATAACATCACCATCACTGGGAACTTGTTGGAAATGAAATTCCTGGGCTATATTTTAGGCCTTCTAAATCAGAAACTCTGGGAAATGGAGTCCAGCAATCTGGTTTTCATAAGCCTTTTATTTTTATTTATTTATTTATTTTTTTTGACATGACTGCTTCTTTATTCATTTATAAAGAACAAGCTTCTCAGCATAGTGCTTAGCATACAGTAGGCAATAAATATTTTCAAGTGAATGAGAGAATAAAGGGTAACCATGTTAATTGTCATCCGGTACATCTGAATAGAAATCACATTCATTCTTTAAGGACCAGCTATTTCCCTTGAAATTTTCCTTCAGTTTGAGAGTTATATACACATTAGAAAGGTATAAAAGAGATTGGATGAGATTAGAAGCGGAAAATATAGGTTGATATTCCAAGTGGTAAATATTAGTGGGCCTATATCTTCATCCCTACCTTTCTTTTGATTTTTTTTTTTAATTTAATTTTTTAAATTTATTGGGGTGAAAATTGTTAGTAAAATTACATAGATTTCAGGTGTGCAATTCTGTATCACATCATCCATAAATCACACTGTGTGTTCACCACCCAGAGTCAGCTCCCCTTCCATCACCATACATTTGATCCCCTTCACCCTCATCCCCCACCCCCCCACCCCCTTACCCTCTGGTAATCACCAAATTCATAAGCCTTTTAGATGGAACTGCTGTCACAAGCTAACACAGACTGTATATAGATAATTATTCACTGCCTATTAAGTTAAGGTAATGGAACTTAATTTTCAAAACATCATCACTGTGATCTTTAAATATTGCTCCTCATAGAAGCAGTATGTTTCTGCTAAATAAAGAAGCAGTTAATTTCTGCTCTCATTAGTAATAAAGAAGACATAGACAACCTAACAATTCAAAGCAGTATTTGCTTAATATCAAATGATTATTTGTAATAATAAATACCATAGATATTTAGAGAAAGTGGCAATAACCACATGTGCAGGTGATTGTGGAAAGGGTCAGGTAATGGAATTTAGGAGAAGTGGTTGTCTTGTTCTAGCTCTGGTTTGCTAGGCAAGACTTCTGCTTATTATTGCTGAGTAACAAACCACCCCAAACTTGGCAACTTAAAACTACAACATATTATTATCTCTCATAGTTTTGCAGGTTTACTGGGCTCAGCAGGGAGGTTCTTTCTTAGGGTCTCTTTTGTGATAGCAGTCTGATTTTAGCTAGCGTAGAGTTCTCTAAGAGTTTGACAAGTCTGAATGGCAGTGAGCTCTTCTTCCCTCACAGGTCTTGGCCCTTTCCTGTCTGCACTCAGTATCATTCTCTAGGGTTTCTACCTATGACTAGGGCTTCTCAGAGCATGATGGTCTCAAACAGGTGCTCATCGTACGATGCACCTGGCTTCTGAGAGAGGAAGTAGAACTCTAAGGCCTCTGAAAGGCCTGGAAATGACAGGACATCAATTCCACCCCAATCTATTGGTTGAAGCAATTACGGATCAAGTCCTGATTTGAGGGGAGGGAACACACAGGTGTGGTACTTGAAGGCATGGTTTGTTGGAGGACCATCTTTCGGATACTAGCTACCACAAGTCACTGACAATCTCTGGAAAATGTTGGGTTTGGCATAGATGATCTCTTGAATGTTCTTGTTTGTAGCTTCACCTTTCTACAAAACTTCCCTTCATAAAATGTAATTCACCAAGGAGAACAGTGGAATGCATATCATCAATTTTCTATTCTTGTGGCAATTTGTTTTCAACTGGTTACCAGAAAAGCTGTTGAAAAAGAAAAGAAAATTTTCTTCAGGTTGTAAAGCCACTAGCAACCTCCCAGAAAAATACATCTCTTATATTGATGAAGCATCTTTGCTTTAATTTCATCTCTATACTCAGAGCTAACTAATGCCCCAGGCTACATTGCAGTCTCAGCCTGAGATATATAACCAATGCCTTTGTGTATGTAAGTTTTTTAAAGTCATTCATACATTATAAATTCATTTTAATGTTTTTTTTTTTTTTTTAGAGAACTTGTGTTCCATTAAAATCATTATATGTTTAAAGCATAATGGTCCTATTCTGATCCAGATGTTTTGAAATATAAGGTTCTGTAGAGAAATACAGCGCCCTCCAGGAAATCCTGTTGAGTGGAAATAAATGTGGATTTTTAAAGAATTTTTTGAATATAAGGCTCTGGTGCTCAGAGTATTTATCTCATGAGATCAAACCAGATGCCATACCCTTGTATGAAAGTCACGAACATTTTACGAAAGAAGCAAAATAAAATTCCAAGCTTTAATAATTAAAAAATACTTTTAAAATTGCTTCTTCTTTAAAAAGTAGTAAAGAAGTTTTATAAGATTTGAAATTATACTAAAGTCCTTATAAAACTATTCTTCACTAGAATGCCAAAAACATCTTTTCCTTACTATATTACTATTGTATCTAAATTAAAGAGAAAGACAATGTTTACATTTTATGCCTTCGACAATTTCTTT
This sequence comes from Rhinolophus ferrumequinum, assembly GCF_004115265.2. Classification (NCBI taxonomy): domain Eukaryota; kingdom Metazoa; phylum Chordata; class Mammalia; order Chiroptera; family Rhinolophidae; genus Rhinolophus; species Rhinolophus ferrumequinum. The sequence continues at coordinate 52,692,296 of NC_046301.1, forward strand.
TTTTTTAAAACTATTCAGAGTTGAATGCCTAAGCAGAACATTTGTCTTGACAGTTATAGTACACAATATGTATACGATAATTATGTTATTCAAATTTAGGTCACATTCAATAGCATATTGTTTTAATCATTCTCTATATCAATTAATTAGGGCATGTGAACCTGTGAATTCCCACAAGAGACCTATTGCTTTACGTCTCTCATCCAGCCACCTCCACCTTGAAGCCTTCCTGGTCCACTCTACTGACACAGTCAGCCACAACACCCCTCCCACCCCTCATCTTATTGCTTGCCAGCACCTAGCATGGGGTCTGGCATAAAGAAGATATGGAATAACTATTGGTGAATGACTGAAAACCTTTGTCTCCTTAATTGGATGGAAAGCATTCCTGGTCCCAAATGACTTCAGCTTGCACCGTGTGTTTCTAAGATCACCCGGACAAGGGATGAGTGTCTTTGTTTTTTTAGCCTCTTCCGATCGAAAACTTTTCATAGCCTGGGATTGGGTTTTTTGGGGGTGAAAAATATTAGAAAAACGTATTTAGAAATAAAATTTAGCGTAGATACTAACCGGTTATATTCAGGATTCACTTTTGTAATGTTCTACTTTGCAGATTAGTATAAGTCACATTTTTCACATTTTAACAGGCAAGAGTTTCTTAATTTCGCAATATAAAAGGAATGTTAACATTTTCCACTTTGCCCCTGGAAAACTGGGCCATGACAGTAAAATGAATGGAAAAATTAAAATCCATAGAGCATAGTGAAACAATGAGTTTTCTCTTCTAAAAGAAATTATAATATGGTCTGCTAGTTACAGCTTTTCATCATGGACTTCCAAGGATGCTAATGAAAATTGGTAGTTATCTTCAGTGTATCAGTACCCTTAGCCTCACTATGTCAGAAAAAATATTTTTAATCTTATTCTTTTAACATTAGAGAATAGGAGTCAAAGAGAAGTTACATAAAATTTTAGATCAGAGAATACCATAGGCATTTGCTAAGAAAGGATAATAAGCAAATCTTTTGTCTGTGCCAGTTGTATGTCCCTTTGATCATATAATGCTGCTCCAGCTAATGACCAACTGCGATAGAATAAGAAGGCAACGTAGGGAAGGGTAGCAGAAGACACATTTTAAGTGACTGGCATAGTGATGTCACACCATATAATGTGCTTCTGGGTTTTGCTTTTTGTTTTGCTTTTTGGTTTTTTTTTGCATTCATTTAAGTGAAGCAGTGATTATAAAATCAGTGGTTCTCAGCCAGGCTCACATACTAACAATGGTAGAAACATATTTGACTTTTATCACTTCAAGGAAAGCATTGAGTACTCATGTCAGATATAAGCAATAGCAATGTCATATCTGTTCGTCCTCCCTAGGACTATTCATGTTCTGTAGAGAGCATATGCATCTTTGTCATTTGGACGGTCAGTATAGGACTAATTGTTATTTAATAACTATTCTACAGATGAGTGTATGTTTTCTATTACTGATGTTATGGACTAATTGTCCCCCAAGATTCATGAATTGTATCCCTAACCTCCAATGTGACTGTATTTGGAGATAGGTTCTTTAGGGAGATAATTAAGGTTAAATAAAGTTAAATGAGGTTGGGCCCTAATTCAGTAGGATTGTTGTCCTTTTAAGAAAAGGAAGAGACACCGGAGAGCTCTCTCCACACAGCTGGGGAAGAGGCCATGTGAGGACACTGTGAGAAGATAACCATCTGCCAAAAGGAGAGTTCCCACTAGAAATCAGCCTTGATTGCACCTTCATCTTGGACTTTTAGCCTCCAGAACTGTTGTAAAATAAATTTCTGTTGTTTAAGCCGCTCCGACTGTAGTGTTCGGCAACCTGAGAGGACTAACATAGCTGCTGAATGAAACACTCCAAGTTGGTCTGGCTTAAAACAACTATAATGCTATTTGCTCACAATTCTGAGGTCAGGTATCTGTGTACAGTTTGGCAGGGACAGCTCTTCTCTGCTCCTTGTGGTAGGACAGATCAGCTGGGTTTGCAGATTCCAAGGTGACCTCACTCACATGTCTGGGACCTTGGTGTTGACTGCCAGCTGGGGAGCTACAGTGTTTTCCCCCCATTTGTTTTTTCTTTTTGTTCATGTTTCTAATACTCCAGGGATAGGATGTCCTAGACTTTTTTACAAGGCAGATGAATTTCTTCTTTGTGAAAGTAGAAGCTGTTAGTCCTTTTAAAGCTTAGATTCAGAACTTGCACAGTGTTACTTTCACTATTTTTCTGTTGGTCAAAATCAGTCATCCTGAAGAGTTTGAAACTGCTGGGAGAATTTGTGTATGGTAAAATAAAACAGAATATTATCAAGAATGAGCTCTCTTTTCTTGCAGTAATTTCAGTTGATTGTAGACTCCAGTAGACTTTAAAAGACTAGCCTAGGTCACTATAAATAACATAAAGCAAGAAATATAAATAACAGTATATTTATAAAGCAGTATAAATAACATAAAGCAAGAAAACAGAATGAAGAAAATGTTCTTACATTTGACAGAATAGTGCTCTCCCTTAACAAAGACATTTTATCTGTTTTATGTCATGTGATCCCAAGTTTTCCTCAATATGTAAAATAGTCAAATCTTACATGTAAAGAAAAGAACTCGTACCCACACATACACCCACACACGAGGTCTGACAAGTTTGCAAACTTGTCGCAACGATGTTGCTAACCTTTTTTGATATCAGAGGGATTATTCATTATGAATTTGGATCAACTGGACAAAAGGTTAAAAATTAGGCGACCTGAACTTTTCGCCAACAATTCATGGCTCTTATATCACGACAATGCACCAGCTCACACGGCACTGTCTGTGAGGGAGTTTTTAGCCAGTAACCAAATAACTGTATTGGAACACCCTCCCTACTCACGTGATCTGTCCCCCAATGACTTCCTTCTTTACCCAAAGACAAAGGAAGTACTGAAAGGAAGACATTTGGGTGACATTCAGGACATCAAGGGTAATACAACGACAGCTCTGATGGCCATTCCAGGAAGAGTTCCAAAATTGTTTTGAAGGGTGGACTAGGTGCTGGCATCGGTGCATAGCTTCCCAAGGGGAGTACTTCGAAGGTGACCGTAGTGATATTCAGCAGTGAGGTATGTAGCACTTTTTCTAGGATGAGTTCGCAAACTTAATTGTCAGACCTCGTGTGTGTGTGTGTGTGTGTGTGTGTGTGTGTGTGTGTGTGTGTATGAATCAAAAGGAAACATACTCATCGATTAACTAACAACTCTAGTAATTATCTATGAAGTGCTTCCTACTACTGGAAGCACTGGCTGGCTTCTGGGCACTGTGTACAGTGGCAAACGAACACGGTCTCTAACTTGGTTATCCCTAAGAAAGTCCCTGACAAAATCATCCGAGCTTTAAGCTTCTAATGGAGAGAGAGGCAGATAACTAACAAGTCCTTATGTACTAAGTCAGGTGGTAAACACAATGGAAAAAAGAAATAGAAAAAAGATAAAGTGAGTGGAAGGCAATTGGGGAGGGAAGGTTTGCTCTTTTAAATAAAGTGGTCAAGTTAAAGCTATTAGAAATGATAAAATTTGAACCTCTGAAGGTAATTAGGGAGTTAGACAAGCAAATTTCTGGCGTTAAGATTCTTCTCTGCAAAAGGTCCTAAGACAGAGCTATTCTGGAATGCTTTAGCAGGAAGGGCTGAAGTACCATAAGAAAAAAGATGGAGCTGAGAAGTATCCAGGGGCCAGACATGCAGTCTTTCAAGCTATTGTAAGGCTCCTATTTTTATTTTAAGTGTGATTGGAAATTACTTGAATTTTTAAAAGGCTCTCTGAATACACTATGCAGAATAAACCGTAGAAAAGCATGCATTGAACAGAGAACCCATTAGGGAGCTATTGCAGGAGTGTGGAAAAAGCCACACTCAGATCAGTACCTAGGTGATGCTTGTGGATGTACCGAGTGCTCGTCAGACTCACCATTTGCAGTGAAAGTAGAGAGGATCTGCTAACAGTGGTGTGTAACAATATAAATAGTCAAAAATGACTTAACATTTTTTTCAGCTTGAGCAGTTTAGTGAGGGGTGAGAGCTCTTTCCTTAATCGGAAACAATAGAAGTGCAAGTTTTGGTATAAAGGGAAACGAGTTTAGTTTTATATGTAGAAGTACTTAATACTGTATCTGGCATATATTTAGGTAGTTGCTCAGTCATTTGAGATCTTATTTCCCTCCTTCATAGTTTTTCTTTCTACAACACATTTAATAAAGGGTATCCTTTAAAAAAAAAAAAAGGGAAGGGAGGGAAGAAAAGAGCCAAGTTACTGACAACAACACCCAGCATTTTCGCTAGGAATTTTCATGTATTCAGAACAAATTGAAATCAGTAGATGGTATGGTTTCCTGGGCAACACTCTACCATCCACTTGATTGCATGCTCGTTAGGTTTTGAGTGTGAATTTAACCGAAAGAAACCCTAAAGCCACTGCTAAGGTGAATTTCTCAGCACAGTCACTACAGGTGTATACAGAATTTCACAAAGAAATCAATCACATGACATGATGATTGCAGAGTTTAATCAATGATCTAAAATTTAGTTCCATGGTTTAGAACACAGCTGTACTTTTTTTTTTTCTAAACAAAAAACCTTTCCCAGCTGTAACTATGACATTTCTGTTGGTAAATTCAAATTAAAAAAATGTGTTAAAACATGCACAAATTCTATTATTTACCTTAATACAATTCTTTAATGGTTGAAAATAGTTAAATAAGAAAGCCGCATAAAATTTCTATATTTGGAGGAAAAATAAAATCATTTTCTGAATTTTGTAATAATATAGAGATAATATAGATAAATATTCTAGGTTATGTGAGATGGGTGAGCAGCAGGGATTCTTATTAATTGAGTACTTAGCTTATGTTGGATAAATATATAACCATTACAGTGTGCAGTTTGGAATTCCTTTCCTGAAGACATAACGTTATAGGAGTTATTTCAAATTGAATAATAACCATACTATTTAAAAGCTTATGTATATATTTACTATAGACAGTCATTTTGTTATTCATATCTATTTGTTCATTTTTTCTCCCAAATCACTTATCAGTTGTCTCAACACATAAATTATACTACTTATTTAAAGTAATTTGTGTACATTACTATTTTATATCTAACATGGTTCATTTTACTGACATCTCATTTTGTTGCCTTTATAGAAAATTTTCTCCTTGGTATCACCTTTATTTGTTGCTTAAAGAAATAATTAACTAACATCAAAATCTTACTAATAATTTACTAACGGGCTAAAGACAATGTCTAGTCTGTTCACTGAAACTATGGCATTCTGGCACTGGTATTGGCTTCCATCTTTGGCCAATATGACGGTGACTTTAATGATGGGATTTCCAAGGTACAAAGTGATCATATCCATGTGGCAGTGGTTCATTCAACACATATTTTTGAACTCCTCCCATATGGTAGACATTTTCAATAAATATTTATTGAATGACTGAATGAGTCAAGGAAATCTGGCTTGGGACTATGACTTGAGCAGAATTTTCTTTGGAATTTTTGTTTTGGAATAATTTAAGTTTTATAGAAATATTATGAAGAAAGTACAGAACGTTTCCAGATACCCATCACCCAGTTTTCCCCAATTTAACATTTTAAATAATTGTAATTTTTACATATTGCTTTGTCAAAATTAAGAAATTAACATTGGTAGTATCCTATTGACAACAGACTTTTTTATTTTTAATCTCACCATTTTTCCCCCCACTCATGTCTAGTTTCATGGCCCAGGATCCTATCTAGGATACCACATTACATTTAGTCATCATGTCTCTTTGTCTCTTTCTATCTGTGACAATTTTTAAGCAGACTTTTGACATCTATTTCCCAAAGTAGTTGAATGTATAGAATGTCTAATATATTTTATACAGAAATGAAGGTTGTTCCATTCATTTATCAATTCACTGAACACTTATTAAATATCTATAATAATACACTGTTCTTGGCACTGGAATATAAACATGACTAGAATTCTCTTTTCCTAGAGAGGCTCAGAATCTGTTGTGAGCAAGTAAATGATCTTGAGGGCATTATATTAAGTGAAATAAGTTGGACAGAGAAAACAAAACCATGATTTTCTCTGATAGAAGCCAGTATTATTTAGACCTTGGTACTCAATGAGTGATGAGTATCACCTGGGAGGTACTGAATCAGTGCCTGCATTTGTAACAGGATAGCCCTCTGATTGATGTACACATTCAAGTTTTAGAAGCACTAATTTGAGACATTATTTATTAGATTTTAAAATTTTTCTGAAGTTTATGATAGCCATAAATAATGACTCTAGTTTATTTTTAAAAGAAGAAAACATGTCAAGACAATGTGTTGCTCAAATTCTTCTAGAAAGAAAGAACATTGCAAAGGATTATCAATCTTTCTAAATGTGCATTTCAGTTTTACCGAAGATCATGCAGGGCACAAATGGGAAAATTGTTTTCAAGCATCTCTAAATGTTACCTCATTATATTTCACTCCTGATCATGTATTTTTAATGATTGAATGAAATTATATCAGTCCTCCAAGAAACTTTTTTGATATGGAACTTTAAATGCTGAATTTTTTTTTAACCAACTACTTAAACATTTAGTTTTATGTTAAGGTTAAACTTTACTTTTTCTTAATTCTGAATTTCTTAGGAATTGAATGATAGTATCTTAATATTCTATATAATTTCTGTAAGAACTTTCATTCATTATTGTATTTAAGTGAAATTTTAATAAATGAAAGTTAAAAATGTTTTACCTTTCATGGGATATATGTCCTTTATCTAACTATTTACTTATATTTTTTAAAGGGTCTATTTAGGGCTTATTATAAATAAACTATTGTTAGAGTTGCAGTGATTTTTGCCTTCAAAAAATTAGCATCAAAGTCTGGGACTGTATATCTGATTCATTTTTCTATTGTTATTAATCTAAGACAGGGGCTAGCAAACATTTTCTGTGAAGGACCAGGTAGATAATAAATATTTTAGGTTTTGTGTTCCATATAGTCTGTGTCTTACCTACTTAATTTTGTCACGGTTAATACAAAAGTAGCCATAGCCAATACACAAACAAGTGCACATGAATGTGTGCCAATAAAACTTTATTCTTGAACACCAAAATTTCAGTTTCATATAATTTTATTTTTCTTTTAATTATTTTTAAAACAACTTCAAAATGTAAAAGCCATTCTTAGCTTGTGGGCTCTACAAAACAGCCAGGGGGCTGGATTTGGCTTGCAGGCTTTCGTTTGCTGATATCTGACATAAGACTTTGAGTACATGAATGTATACTAACTAATGGTGGTTTCACTATTGACTATAGATTTAATAAGAACTTGATGAGTTCCTGGTTTCAAAACTATGACATTGGCATCATTATTATTACTATTTTTTATTTGAGAAGAAAACCAGAGACTAAAAGAGAAAGAGAAGCAAAGAGAACTAAAAATCTTTGTGAATCTACTATGTATAAAACCCCGTGTTCAGCGTTTTATGTATTTCATTTTGTTCAAACTTCATCATACCATGATGCAATAGGCAACATCATTATCATTTTACACATGAGAAAAATTGAGGCTTAAATAACTTCTCAAGGTTACACAGCAAGTCATTGGCAGAGTCAATCCAATCTGACTGCAAATCCTGAGACATTTGCACCATACCAACCTGGCCACAATGATTCACCCAACAGGAATGCATGCTATATACTACAATGAATTATTTTTAAGGGAAGATGAAAAAGAGTATGACATAGAATGTAATGTTTGGAACCTTGAGGTGGAATTCTAACAAATAGTTGGAAGGTACAGGAAGATATTCCAAGTATAGGTATAAAAAACTAAGGAGAATGTAGCTGGAGGCTGAAAAAATATGAAAGGCCACTTTTAAATTCCCAGTGGATATGACATTACCTTTCATTTCACTCCCTTTCATTTATCTTCCTCTTCCCCTTTGTAAATTTTAGCCTTTATGGCTTGATGAAAATGGATTGGTTCACATTCTTCTTTTTACTTATCTGTTTCTATTCTTGGCCCAAATTTTCGAAAGGTAAACTCACTGCTGCTTACCTGGCAATTATGTGTCCCTAAGACAAATTGCAGAAGGAGCCTCTAATTTTCACCAATTGCACTTGGCAGTGTGCTGTAATAAAAGGCAAAGGAGGTAGTGATAGAGTGTTGTATCTTTCATATACCATTGCTTTTTGTACTTTCTCAAAGCATATTATAGCCATATAGCTGTTTAGATGATATGCAAATTATATCTGGTCACAGTATTTGAGCTGGATAATTAATACTACATAGGTGGAGTGGTGAATGTTTCATTAATATAACTATGCACATTATGTAGAATCTGTTTTTGTTCTATAGTGAGCATGCTAAAAACATAATCCACATTTTCATCTTAATAACTAATTCTCATATGCGCTTAATTTTTAGGTGCTTTAACTGTCCTTTGTTCAGGAATTCCTCACAGCCAAAAGAGCTGAGAAAAGACAGTGAAGAAGTTAGTATGGAACATTTGCACTAGAGTTTACAGTAAATGTTAGAAAAATGATATGAAAAAGTTACACCCTAACAAAGATTTCACATGTCTTTGGGTTGGGATTTTCTATAGGATTTTCTATATGTAATGCACATCATTACATAGGATACAGAAGGGATAAAAGAATTGTCAAAGGATCTCTCACAAGTGAAATCTACAATATTAAACAGTATTCAGCTTTAATTTAGGAGATGGGAATTATGACTTTGTATTTGGAAGATCAAATTCTAAATATTTCTCATGTCTTAATTTTTAGGGAAAAGTAAGCAATATTCATGGAATCTTAAAGACCTAAGAGATCAACAGAATCTTTGTTGCTATTAATGACTCTTTTCCAGGATTTAAGAAATGTTCTGTCCTTTATAAATGTTAAATTATACGATGAAATGAAAAATGATGAAATGCAGTCAGAAAATATTTTATAAAAGTGTTGATTTGTATAATTCACAGTATGTAACACATTTTGAAATAGTAACCTGGGGACTATCTGCTTATGAAAATATCATTCTAAGGTACCTTTAGCTTATTTAAATAGCATGTATTTGGGGAGCTACAGCCAATGGTCTAAGTCTTCTTTCCTAAATGGTACTTCAGGATGATCTAAGCCGTCTCTGGATCTTTAAACCTAAACCCAATTGACTTATCCATACAACCCACCCAGGCAGGACCCAGAAAGCAAGCTGTGAATGTAGTACTTATTTTGACCATTACCTGGTCCCCTTTCTGCTTTATCTTTCTTTTCTTTCCCTTGCTCTGTCTTCTTTAGTTCCCAGGTTTCATTTTTTGCTCCCTTGCGTTCTTTATTTCAGAACTACCCTACCTTCTGTCAATCACATAGTTTTTCTCTCTCTTATTTGCCAGGACTTTTCTTTTGGGAATTAGTTTTGGTTTTAGCTTCAGCCTGTATGTTCTCCACAAGGAAGTATCCTGTTCACTTAAATAGGCATATTTTCTAATTCTATTCCACAGTCTGACCCTTATATTCATGGTTCTTCACATCTGCATGGCAACTGCTTCATGGTTGAAAGTTCAGGACGAGGATTAGTTTAGAGGCAGCAGGGGAAGAATTGGAGTTGGTAATAGTTTTAAAGACAGTATTACAGATATGGTTAAGGACAAGTGCAAACACAATTGATTATTTCCAGAAGTAAGGACCCCTTTTAATCTCCACTGTTAAGATAAATTTTCCTCATTTTAGGTCATGTTTTAGTTGAAGTTTAACTCATTTTTCATACGACTGCTACAGTGAGTGAAGCGATATTTTTATGTGGTTTCATTTTTTTTTTTTGATAGCTAATCTGTTCAGTCTACATGACTTGACTCTGTTTAAGATTATGACATCTCATGCTTTTGCAATAACTGAGTAGTCTCTGAATTACTGAAAGTCACTTGGGTCATTGCCTCCCTCGTACGGTGTTCTGTGGAGCTGACATCAAGGTGAGATTCCTTCTGACATCAAGGAGAAGTACATTTCTTTTCTGGAAAATGCACTTTTCCTAAACATACACTTGTATAATAGAAGTAATTCTATACATTAGGATATTTTATCACCCGAAAGAATTGTTTCTAATAGTTAAGCATCATAACATGGATATGGCAGCTTCGTATATCTCATGTTAGGCAGCCCTTGAACAGGCGAGATGGCCCCAGGATTGACATCTTACTCTCCATTCAACTCTCGTGGACTTGGTTTTTCTGGTCTTTGGTTTTCACACTCTCCAGCCATTATGCTTACCACTGCTTTTAAATACTTTCATCACCTCACTTGTCTGCTCAAATTCTCATTGTATTTCCAAGTTGCTGCTGACTGCTCTGTTGAAAGTGGACTTCTCGTTTATTCTTATTTTCTGCTATTCCTCTATATTACACAGTCATCACTGTGCTGTACTTAGGTTTTCTTGCTGTTTGTTCTACTTAGAATGTCTTCTCTTTTACACTTACCTGCATTATGTACATAATTTTAAGTCCAAGTGAGGTCCTCTCTATACAAAACCTTTCCTGAGAAACAAGCTCTCCTTGATCAGTCTCTCTCTTTCTGTCTCTGTTTCTGTCTCTGTCTCTGTCTCTCTCTCTCTCTGCATAGCATTTTAACTGAAATACCTGGCAATTAATCATATACTGTTTTTTTTTCCCATTACCTTGTGTTGTTTTCCTAACTTGATTGCAACTTTCATGTAGAAAAGGAATGAAAATTTTTGCTCCACCATGTCCTAAAATACTAGACCGGTAGCAAATTCTTAGAAAACGACTCTTTCTAATGAAAATAAATGTGATCTCTGTATAGTATTAGGATCAGCTACAAGTAGCTTAACCTCTAAGAATTTGCTTCTTAATATGAAAAAAATGTAGCTAATGATACTGCCTGATTTGACAGTAATATTGTTAATGAACCATTAAAACGTAAAATGCACCATGTAATGCCATTTGGGCACATTGGTTATTTAGTTTAAAATCTGCTGTATGTTTTATCTCTTTAATTTTATAGCTAGATTGTGGTCTGGTACCTTATGTGGATTTTTAATGTGCTGTGGTAGAAGAGAGTGCAGTGTGGTGAAGAAATGAAGGAGAATGATAAGAAGGCAAAACATGTAAGCAAAGGGAGTAGTGGTGACAATAAAGTAGACCGCACTGTGGAATACTACTACATACCTTCAGAATTTTGATAATAGTCCATAGAAATAGAAATGGTTGCAGCATATGTTCTTTTTTCTTCTAAGAAGTTATAATGGCTGCAAAGCAATTTTCAGTCCCCAGGTATTAATAGAAAATATAAGACAAATAATTATAAACTAAAGGTAACTCAGCAGACACAAAGGAAAACTAAATTACCTAAAAAGCAGGTGGCTGGTAGACATACAAGCTACTTCCCTGGTGTCCTATTTCTACTATTAAAAAATCACCACAAATTTAATGGGTTACAGCACGGATTTACAATTTTACAGTTCTGGATGTCAGAAATCGAAAATTGGTCTCTATAAGGTTGTGTTCCTTCAGGAGGTTCAAAGAGAGAGCCCATTTTGCCTTTTCTAGCTCCTAGAAGCTGCGTGAATTCCTTGGCTTGTGGCCACACATCACGTTGACCTCCATCACTCATGTCTCTTTCTCTGACTCTGACCCTCCTGCCTTCCTCTGATAAGGACCCTGTGATTATAATGTGTCCACGTGGGTAATCCAAGATAATCTCCCCATCTGAAGATCTTTAACTTAAGTATATCTTCAACCACTGCCCTCAGTCCCCTTGCTGTATAAGGTGAGATATTCATAGGTTTCAGGGATTTGGGCCTGGACATCTGTAGGAGGACATTATTCTGGTCACCAGAGCTACGAAGAGTATCACATCTTCCTATTCTAAGTACATGAAAATGAGTAACACAAAAAAATGTTTGTATCTGGGATTTTGAGACTATATTGTTAGTAAGTTATTATATAAAGTGGAATACCTTTTTTCCAAGTGAATTTTGATTCAACACAAAGGCCAGTGCATCCTTTCGTGGGACTCTATGAGTTGTGTTTGTCTAGAATCCCAACTCCCTTACTTCTCATGAACAGAACCTTTATTTTCCTTTGGAAAACCACTACCCTTCTGCTGTTGTCAAGTGTTCTGCCGTGTCCTGGCCTAGAGGTAGGCATCTAAACCTAGCTCAGACAGTGAGATGACTTTTCCTTAGAATTTGAATTTGGAGAGGAGAGACAAGAGTAGGAAAGAAATAGTCGACGCTGATTCATCATGATGGCTGCTGCCTGAAGAGATTCCCCTTACGCCTCAGTGCTTTCCTGGCTCTTGTTCTGCTTGAGTTCTGAGTATTGAAACTTTGCTTTTATTCTGTGAACTGTATAATAGTATTCTAATAAGTTTCTTATTTTTTTATTTTAGTTAACCAGAGCTGATTTTGGTTACTTACAAAGCAGCCTTCTATAGATGGTGTGTAGGCTAATCCAAAATAATAATAATAACAATCATAATTTAATAATTATTATTTTATTATTATAATGTACTTTGAAATGATATATGAGATAAGAATCCTGAAGGAATTTTGTTCTTATCTTGAAGGAGAGCAGGAGAGTTCTCCACCAAATAATTATAATTCCACATGGGGAAGGGAATAGTGGTGGGTGGTGTAGAATCCAATGAAACTAATGAATGAAAACAAGGAGAAAGGTAATATGAAAGGAAATAATTTTAATTCATTATAAGGGAGAATTTTTTTTAAATTAAAGTTTACTGGGGTGACAATTGTTAGTAAAGTTACATAGTTAGACAGAAATGTCTAAAGTGGATCTGAGGAAATAATGAATTCTTCCCTGTTAGTTCCTATGGAAAGAAAAAAAAAAATAGAGGAGAAAAATGTCTTGCTTGCAACACTGTTGGTCAGGATGGATTTCCCTTCAATTTTCCCATCACAGTATATTCCACCATCACCGTGCAATTGTCAGGGACATGAACTTTTATGACTCTGTCTGCTCAGATAATTCACTTATTCCATCAGTTCAGATTCTCAGGAGCACTGCCTTGTCAACACATAAGTAGCCCAAAGTCAAGAAGCTGCTCGAGAGGCATATAGGACAGTTGCCTTAATATCTTGATACACATCTTAACAGGGGTTACCATAAGATAGAGAAACACTGTCTTATCCAGAAAGGCATGTTTCTAGAGGAACTCCTGGATCTGAAAGCGATTGTTGAAACACATGACTAATTTATTTGCTTCACTGCTTTATACTACTGCACGTGGAGAATGGTTTCCAAATTGGCCACGGTGGATTTGACCAATTTTCCAGGACAATGATGATGGACAACATTACGACTTCACAGATATTTCACAAAATCAGGCTGTCACTTATGAAATATGTAACGTAAAGCAATAGAAAATAAATATTTTAACATGCTGTTTTATTGTGTATGACATCAAATACAAGTTTTTATTGAAAAAGCATTTCTAGTTTAACCACACTTTCACACTAAGTTTTATGTATTGCATGATTTCGACCAAAAAGTAAACACAGAAGAACATGATTTGGCTAAAGAAATACAATATGGAAAGAAGTAGACAGGGTTACTTTATTTTATTTCTATGAAGTATTTTTGAGCGTAAGTAAACACTTTTAGAAATTGACTCATAACTTTAAATTGTAATTTAAAAGCACTTTTATAGCATTTACTATACGCCAAGAATCCTTTTAAGTGCTTTACATATATCAAATCGTTTAGTCACCACAAAGCTCAGTGACATAGGTACTATTATTATCTCCTTTTCACAAATGAGAAAACTGAGGTACTTAGATAAACTGTTCTAGAGGGACCAACCAGAAAAATCAGTGGTAAATCCATTGAACAGAACTTGGAGTGTAGTATATTTTGTTGTCAGTTTTGTATGGATTGAGAAATACCACAAAAAGGTCTCTGGGTATGAAGTAGCAGGGCCACAATTTGAAAGCAGGGGGAGGATCATCCATAAATCCAGGCATTTATCCTTTATTGCTATTTAACATGCACAATCAGATGGCTGTTTGTCCTACCCGGTGCTACATCTGCCATGTTTATTCCTGCTTATAACATCGCTTGTGTTCATACACTTATGATTTCTTGGAATAGCCTTTTCCATCCTTCAACTTATTCACCTCCATTCAATGCCCAACACAATCCCAACTCCTTCACAAATTCTTTCTTGACAGCCATTGCTAAGTTTGAGTTTGCCTTTCTTTTTCACTCTTAAGCCTCACGGTGTTTGTATCTATTACCACTGCTGAATAAAACCTAAGCCTTTTAACAGTAGAGATCGATACAAGACTCCAACATGGCACCTTTCTCAGGAGGGGCCGGCCATCCACCGCTTCACTGAGTGATTACACTGGACACCATCCAGTGGGGCGGGGGGTTGGGGGAGGCAGTAATTTGTCCTCACTGGAATGGGGTGGTATTCTGGATATACATTTGTATTCCTGCCCAAAATGCTTCTACTAGCACCAACATCTATGGTTCTATTTACCTCCATTTTATTCATAGGACATTGTATAGGGCCAAGTTACTCATTTCACATCAAACTAAGTATGCCGTTGGGCTCATTTATGCATTTCATCAGTGCAAAGCAGATGACCTGATAGCATGGCGGAATGCTCTATTGAAAACATAATTACAGTGCAGTTCAGAGATTATATCCTTAAAAAAGTGAGATTTTATCTTATAGGGTGAATACAGTGTTTTGAATCAGTGACCAATATATCATGTTTTTTCTATATCTAGAATAGGTGATAGGTGGGCCTGGGAATCAAGGGATGGAAGATGGTATGGTGTCACTCACTGTTTCACTTAACCCACTTGCAGAATTTTTACATTTTTTCCCATAACTTAGATGCTACAGATTTGAATTTCTTACTTTCTAAGGGAAAAGTGCTTTCACAAGGGGACACAACAGTGGTTTCATTGAATTAGCATTTGAGAATGCGACCTGACCATTTTGTGCTTCTTGCTGCCATTGAACCAACAAGCAGGTCATTGCACTGGCTGGCATGATTGATCTTGATTGCAAAGGAGAAACTGGGTCACTACTACTAATGGGAGCTGGAAGAATATGGCAGTGAGCCCAGAAGATTATCTGTGGTGCCTCCAAGCTCAGCAGCAAAAGTTAGTGGAAAATTATAGCAACCCCAACAATATTTATATATAGGATCACTGAGGACTCAGACTTTTTTTTAGGAATGAAAATTTAAGTTACCCCATCTGCTGCCAACGATAAACAGCATATAGAATTTGCACTAGAATAAAAAAAAAAGTTATAAAGACCAGTTATAGTTTTGTGACCAGTTACAAAATGAGAACTCCATCAACATACGTACTTTAATATCTTTGGGTATGTGAGTGTATGCACACACACACGTTTGTGTGTATGTATTCACTGTTTTCTTTTCCTTCCCATTCATTTCCATTGTTATTTTATTTAAGGTTTGGTAATGGTGGTTTACTTAAAAAGTCAGTCCTTAGGTTATAGAATATTCACGTGGGACTGTGGCTGAAATAGAGGAGTAAAGAACATCGCTAGAGAGGTTTGAACTACTGTCACTAGAGATTGATATGTGATGTTTTGGATTTTGCACCTACTTGTTGAAGGAGAAGGTGCAAGGTATTTCGTTGATATGAAATATATGTGCAGCTAGTCATAAAGAAGCATAAAATTGATACTGTTTTGAATAAGGATGGGTTGTTGTGCTCCAAACCCACTCTTATGTACTCTGCTTGGAGATGCTGAGTCTGAGATTCTGAAACCCTCGTTGTCAGCTGGTTCCCTGTGAGTTCCCCCAGTCAGGGACGTTGGAGACAGATGGAAAGACAGGGAGAAGAATCTTGTTCCTGTCAGTATCATCCCAGCAGATGGTGTTTCACTCAATCAGCAGCAGTTGGTTTACATCTCAAGCGTCTTTAGTCATTTCCAGAGCCCATCCTCCACGCGCAGTGCCATCATCAGCCTCCACGGAGAGCTAAGACTGAGTTCTTAGTGTCCCTTTCTGAGTTTCTGAGGTCCTGTCATTAACCAGATGTTTTGATAAGGGTTCTCTAGAGAAATAGAAACAGTAGGATGTAAATATATACAGGAAAAGATTTATTTTAAGGAATTGTTCCATGTAATGGTAGAGGCTTGGCAAGTTCAAAATCTGATGGGGTAGGTTGACCATCTGGATGCTCAGGGAAGAGTTTCAGTGTGGGTATAGAGGAAGTGCACTGGAAGAACTCCTTCTTCTCAGGGGTGGTTACTCTGTTTTTCTATTAATGTCTTCAACTGATTGGATGAGGCCCACCCTCCTGTGGAATGTAATCAAAGGCCACCAATGTAAACGTCAATCTCATTTAAAAAATGTGGTCTTAGTCCGTTTGGGTGCAACAACAACAATAACAAAAACAAAAACCAACAACCAAAAAAAAAAAAATTAGTGGCTTAAACAACAGAAATTTATATTCTCACAGTTCCGGAATGCTGGAAGTATAAGGTCAAGGTTCTGACTGATTCAGTCTCTGCTGAGGGCTCTCTTCCTGCCTCACAGATGACCAACTTCTCTCTGTGTGCTCACGTAGCACAGAGAGAAGGAGAGAGAGGTCTCTTTCTGTTCCCCTTCTTATAAGGCCACCAATCCCATTGTATTAGGGCTCCAACCGAATGACCTCTTTGAACATAATTACCTCTTAAAGATGCTATTAGCATACAGAATTACATGGAGGGTTAGGGCTTCAACATTTGAATTGTGGGGTGGCACAATTCATCCCAGAGCATTCCCTGGCCCTTCAAAATGCATGTCCTTCTTACATGCCAAATAAATTTACTCCATCCCAACAGCCGCCAAAGTCTTAATTCATTTCAGCATCAACTCGAAAGTCTAAAGTTTGAAATCTCATTTAAATATCATCTAAATGAGATGTGGGTGAGACTCAAGGTATGATTCAACCTGAGGCAGAATTTCCCTCCCGCTGTGAACCTGTGAAACTAGAGAAGTTATGTGTTTCCAAAATATGATAATGGGACAGGCATAGTATAGACGCACATGTCCCAGAAACAGCCAGATAATGTTTGACCAAATATCCATGTCGCCATCACCCAAGTTTACATATGAAATTGTTACACAAGACATCACATCATTCTCAAAGGTCCAAGCCATAATTCCTTCCTTCAAACTCTTGAGGCGGCATCATTCTCTGGACCTCTCACTGAGTCCCAATTCTGCTGGAATCCTCCTCTGAGTTTCTAAGGTGTCAGCAGCAGCCAGTTGTTGGTAACTTTTCTCAAAAGAGTTTGCGTCTCAGGTCTCTGGTGCCCCTTTTCTGAACTTGTAAGGATTAAAAACCTTAATATCTTTCCTGTTATTTCCCCAGTCCAGGCAGTGATAGTTGATTCCTGCAGTTATTGTCTAACTAGTGTTTCCTTCTTGCTTTTTCAGTTCTCTAACCCCATTTAACAACTTAGCCATGTAGAATACTCCATATTAAAACACCTGATGTCATTTCTATTTTACCAGTTAAACCATGGCTGATATACGATGATTGTCTTAGTTCAGGCTGCTTTAACAAATTAACATAGACTGCATGGCTTATAACCAACAGGAGTTTCTTTTTCCTGATTCCGGAGGTTGGAAGTCTGAGGTCAGGTTGCCAACATGGTCAGGTTCTGGGGAGAGTCCTCTTCCTGATTTGCAGCTGGCTGTCTTCTTGCCGTGTGTTCTATACAAGGCAGAGAACAGAGCCAGAGGAAGCAAGATCTCTTGTGTCTTTTTATAAGGGCATTAATCCCATTCATGAAGGCTCCATCCTCATGACCTAATCAGCCCCCAGAGGGTTCATCTCTTAATACCATCACATTGGGCATTAGATTTTCAACATAGGAATTTTGCGGGGACACAAACATTCAGCCCACTGCAATAATCTTGGTTTTACTTGAGCTGTCCTAATTTATGTCAGTTCTTCCCCGTGTTTTTAATAGCATTCCTCTTTCATTCTCCAAAGTTTCCTATTTGAACAATAAATTGAATGATCATACTAAAAGTAAATGACAGTGTATTAGAAATCGGAACACCTGGATTCTAGTTCTGGCTCTGTAAAACATGCACGTGACCTCGAGCAAGTCATATTATGAGGCGTGGATGACTATTTCTACCATTTAGTACAGCTCCAAAACTCTTTGACATTATAGTCTATGAAGCTATCACACAGTTTGCGCAAACATACTTAAGTGTGTTACCACTGAGATATTGACATAGACCTGAGTAGCATTAGAAGGTGACAGAATTGACATGAGTTTTCAGCATTGTTCTGAGGAATAGAAAATAAATCTGGTAAAGATGAACTGGGAGAGCTTTTCTGAAAAGGATTGTTAAATCAATCTGATTACTTCAACATCAGAAGTATTACAGCAGAACAGGATAAGTCTATTTGATAATTTTAATATATGTAGAACTACAGGTAAGAATTAGTAATAATATTCACTGATTTTTTTTTTCTCTGTACAGGTACTACTTTGAATATAATAATTTAACTTTTATAACAATTCTGTGAGGCAGGCATTGTTAGTATTCCCTTTTTATAGATGAATGATTCAGAGGGTTTAAGTAACTTGTTTGACTGTATGTGGAATTGTACCTCGTAGTTTAGTTTTATAATTTTTATACCATAATTTTACGTATCGAGATCAATATAGCTTTATGTGATTTGATGGAGGTGTTAGATAAGTCTATGGTGGTGATTGTTTTTGCAATACGCACGTCTATCAAATGAATATGTTGTATACCTTAAGCTTTCACAACGTTATATGTCAGTTATTGCTCAGTAAACCTGGAAAAAACTCAATATAGCTAGATTCAGAAGAAATATAATTACAATGCACATTTGATTAAAGAAATCCTTCTACTTAAGTTCTGTTAAAATATATTTGGATTGTTCTTTTTCTGGATTACAAGAAAACTTTTCTGTTGAAGATGAGAGTTTGATCGAGTATATGGCTGTAGACTGCCTGGAATTAATCACCAGATTCCCAGGCTGTAACTTCAGATAATTCTGTGATAATGAGATGTTCTGATTCAGTAGGTCTGAAGGGAGGCCCAGAACTCTGCATTTTAGTGCATTCCCAGTAGTTGTTTTGTCCCCTAAAGTTTGAGAGCAACTATTTTACAGCTTTTGGAATATCAAGAAAACCATGGAGTACCTGGCAAACATGCTGTATTAGTTAGCTAGGGCTTCCATAAATAATTACACAAACTGGGTGGCTTAAACGACAGAATTTTATTATTTTCTCTCAACTCTGGAGGCTAGAAGTTTGTGATCAAACTTCTCCTGAGACTTCTTTCGTTGGTTTGCAGACAGCCACTTTGCCAATGTGCCCTCGCATAGCGGTCCCTTTGTGTCTATGTTACCTGTGTCCTACTTTCCTCTTCCTATAAGGACACCAGTCCTATTGGGTTAGGGCCCATCCTAATGACCACACTTTAAATCAATTCCCTCTTTAAAGATTCTGTCTCCAAATACAGTCACATTCTGAACTACTGGGGGGTCAGGCCTTCAACACATGCATTTTGAGGGGAAACAATTCAGTGCTCCCCGCCCCCCACCCCCCCACTGACCATACACTTCATCTTGTTCAGAATAATCTCAGTTTATAGCTGATGTGCTGGGATCATTTTTATAAGAGCCTCTTTTTAATTTCAGGAGTGTTCCAATTTGGACCATAAATTATGTGGTCGCCCTAAGGTTGCTTAATTAGAAGCACACACAGCTCTCTTATTTATTGATTTATTTATTTTGTCCCACTGGTATCTTGAGGACAATTTTTGTAGTATAGAAAATATTAGAATAGTGAAATTTCAAAAGTTATATTAAGGCAGTTATGTTTTTTTAAATTGTATTACATTGAAAATTAAAAATGCAGGGATGGAAATTAAAATGCTTAGAGTAGACTTTACCACTCAGCATGTACAATTTTTCTTGATTTTATTACTTTACATATTACTTTTTTTTATAGCCTGTCTTTATAATATTAATACATAACTTAAATCAGGATTTTAATGTTTTTGTTCAAAGGCTGCTGCAAATATAATTAAAATATCCTCTCTATCCAGAATTTTCAGTAAAAAAAAAAAAAAGATAGATAGCAATTCATCTTTCTGAAACGGTGATAATTCAATTTAGATTACCCTGAGTCAATTTAATTTTCTCTGTCCTAGTTTCCTCATCTGTAAAACGTGAGTCATAATGCCAACTACCCTATAATTATAAAAATTCTAAAGATCACATACATGCTTGGAAGATCGCTCTACATCCACACCTAGCTCTTCTTCCGCATTCTTTTTCTCATTGTCTTTCCTCCAGCACTTGTCACACTACTTGTCCTTATATTTGTGCTTTGTTCTAGCCATCGGGATGTTAGCTTGAGGCAAAGGCAGTGTATTGGTGTGTTTTTTATCCCTTGGATCCAGCAAAATGATTGGCATATAGATGACAATAAAATTCATGGAGGGAAAGAGTATGTTAAAGAAAGAAAAATGAGTGGGTGAAGTTGTAAAGGCAATTTGCTTCAGTTTTCTCTATATAATTATATAAAATAACAGATTATTCAAGGCCTTAGGCATCTAATTGAGACTTTTCTAACATGAATAAACTATACATACTCCATTCAAATATCAAATGCTTAATAGAGAAGTGGGAAATCATAAAAAGAGGAGAACGTATAAGAAAAAGAAAATATACAACTTTTCTTTCCTCATATTTCATTTGGGAGAGAAACATTTCGAAATCTTGGTGTTGATACAAAAGGGTTTTACTCATGAGTCTTTGCTTTCATGAATGTACATTCCATAGTCAACTGAAATGCTAATCTGAAAAATCGTTTTGATCTCATTATTTCATCTTAGTATCCTTATAAAATGGATACATGTTAACTCCAGGGTATATTTCAGATCTTACCAAGAATCCGTAGAAGTTCTTCTGTCTCTCTTTCTTTCTTGAGGACAATTTCTATATTATCCGTTTCAAGTTTTATATGGTCCACTTTAAAATTTCTCTGCGCACTTGCCAACAAACCTGTCTCATTTTAGTAGTGGAAAGGGGTTTTCGTGAACTTGTTAGGATCATTTAAAATGAATCATGAAACATATCTAAAAATCATCTATATATTCACTTTGAAAATATAAAGGAGACACCTCTATGACTTAAAATTTGTATGGCTTCATTAGTATAAAACAACCCCTTTCTCTCTCTCTCTCTCTCTCTCTCTCTCTCTCTCTCTCTCTCTCTCTCTCTCTCTCTCTCTCTCTCTCTCTCTCTCTCCCCTCTCTCTTTCTCTTTTCCCTCACATGCAAGTATTTGTTGGCCAAATATGATATGCAGTTTCCCACACTGAACTTGAGTTTCAGGGACTATAACTACTTTTGCTAGTTCTTTACAAGGATAGTCCCAGCAGTTTATTTAAAATAGAAGTTCCTCCTCTCAGCTGCAAGGCATGAATTATGAATCTGGCTAGGCCAGTCTTATTTGGAACATGAAACCTAACTGGCAGTTGGAACTGACATAGTCTCAGAAGGGAACACTTCTCACATTAAGTCACAGTGTCCCATTTAACATGTCAAAAGGGTGAAGTGTCATTATAAAAAAGGAAAAGACAAACATTTATGTCTATCTTAAATTAAAAAATATTTTAACAATATTTGAAACCTTCTCTTTCCCAACCTAAGATAGTTATCTAAATCTGGGGCTGATTGGCCATATAACATTTTGATAGCTTAAAATATCATTGGTTATGCTCAAATTTGATTTTTAATTTATTATTTTTAGTTGTATTTAGGTGTTCTCTACAATACGCATTTTATTCTAGAACTTTGTCCATTTTAATTTTGCTCTGAATAATAATAAAGATAGTCATCTCCCTTGAGAGACATCTTCATGCATTATATGTGTTTATCCTGACACCTGCCGAAGTTTTAGTTTCTAAGTGGCAAACTTTTTTCTCTCTTTTAAATTTCCTTAAAATATAAATGTCTTAGTATCAGAGAAATGCAAATTAAAATCCGAGTGAGATTCTGTTACAACTTACTACACCGGCATGTATAACATTAAAAAAATAAAAATATTGAGAATTCTAAGTATTTGTAAGCATGTGGAACAACTGGAATTCTCAAGCAGTTTGATGGGGTATAAACTGATAAAACCATTTTGGAAAATGGTTAAGAATTACTAAAGCTGAACATATACATACATTCTTTACCAGAAAGTCCATTTCTACTTATGTGCCCAATAAAAAAGAGTACATATGTTGGCTAAAAGACCTGTACAAGAATGCTCCTAGCAGCTTTCATGGTCCCTAAGAAGGAGTAACCAGAATATCCATTAACAATCAATGGATAAATGTATTATATTCATACAATGCAGAAATTAAAAAGAAAACAAAACAAAAACGCCTACAACTACTTGGGAAAATGTGGATGAGTATCACACAATTAAATGAAAGAAGCCAGGCAGTAAAACATAAAAAAGACATGATTCTGTTTATATGAAGTTCAAAAACAGACAAAACTACGGTTATTTGAAATCTAAGTAACAGTTACCTTTGTGGGAAATGTTAACTGGTGTTCTACATCTTGACCTAGATGGTAATTACATAATTATGCTAATTCATTAAATTAAACAAAGGTACAATTTAATTTTTTCTACTTTATGTATATGACACCTCAATTAAAAAGTTTACAAAGTATATTTTGTATGACTTGGTTATTGTTTGCATATTGAACTTGAAAGGAACTGAAAAACCTCAGAATACATTGAAACCAAATACTTCTTGGGGTAGGTGAACTTTGGGAAAGTACACATATTAAACATTAACTTCTTTATATTAGAAATTTTAGTTTTTCTCCATTTCTAGGATGTGTTTATTAATGTCAACTTTTCTGTTCACATGTTTTAATCAACAATCAAGTAAGGATGAAACTATACCCCACTCTCAAATGAGCAGGTACTTTGAGAGATTCAGTCTCGTAAAGGTTTGTCACACTAGACTTCAATCTTGCCCATTTTCTTATGTTCTGTTCACATATTCTCTATTTTCACGGGGGAAATTATTAGATGTCTCTTCAAGTTCAGTCTCTGAGCTTCTTGGAACTGATAAAAGATGCAGATTTTCATAGATAATTATTTCTTTTGAAAAAAATTCAACACCTGTCTCACTTTACTTCCGTAATTTTTTAAGCATCTTGTAATTGTGTTGAATACAAAAAGTAGCATAGCAATGGGTTGATTTAGAAGAATTATTTCCTTGCAGGATAATGATTTCTTAGCAGTAAAGATAAAAGTGTTAACTAGAGAACATTTTTGCTTGGAACATTCAGTTATTGAGTTATCTGGGATGTTTGAGGAATAGACCACTCTTTAAGTGAGGTAAACTCGTGAGTCCCTTAGTCCCCAGCAAATGATGACTATCTGTGTTTCTGGTCTGAATGACTTCATGTATGAACAAAACCTTGTGTTGTTTTCCATAGTACTCATTTTCTTCCCTCTTGAATGGAATTAATCTGCTAGAAAATATTGTTAGATAAATTTTAAAAAATTTTCAATACTGCCAGTCTTTGGACAAACACAATCACTTCCGGTGACAAAGTCTTTAAGAAGTTTATCAGTGATTTGAGTCTTGCTTGGGGAGACCAAATTCATATCCATTGGAGAGCAAAACCAAGGTCACTAAACTGTTCCTTTAGGATCTTAGAAAACACCTTGAGACTTAGGATTCTGCAGAGTTTTGCTCAAGAGTACAAGACACCGTTACTTTATACATGTACCCATAGGGCTTGACCGAAAATAAATTGGCTCATGGAAATAAAGGGGTATCTATGGAAATAAACTTTGTGTAAGTATGTATCATGTTGCTCTTTATTTTTTTGCTCAAGTTTATTATATTACAGATTAATTATAAATGGTGGCAGCAGAAAGATTTGAAAAAGATTGGCAGCAGAGAGTTTGGATTTTGGAGAAAAACTTTCTAGGTTTGATATCTAGCTCTGGTACCAGCTATGTAGTTATGTCCACTTGATCAGGTTTCTTAGCTTCTCTGTCCCTCAGTTCCTTATCTGAAATATTTACACACACCCCATGGTGTCAAAATGATCAAATGAATTTACATTTATAAAGTTGTAAGAGAACTTCATGGCACTACATGTGCTTTGTTAAATAAAACGAGTAAAACCTCAAAAGAATTTAAGTAAATAATAGGGAAAATGACTCATAGCCCATCACTGACCAGCTTTTATGTTGTTACTATGTTCTTTTCTATTGTTGCTCCTTGTTCTGTAAGATTTCTACACACACAAATCTGAATGTTTTATACTCCATTTTCTGAGATACTCTGTTCATGTTTGAAATGCATATCTTGCCTCTGTTCCTTAGCTCATGCTGTCTGTTCACTTATCATGCTTGTTCTCATTTACACATGTCCAAAGTCCATCTAGGCTTGGAGGTTTAGTTCAAATGTCTTGACTCCTTTCATTACTCTCTAAGGAGAATGTTAATTAGTTTTGCCTCTGAAATTGTAAAACGTGTTGTTATTTTATATTATTTAAGTACTTTTTGCCTTGTGTTATATCCTCTTGAATATGCCACTCCATCTCCTAGAATATAGGTCTGTGGAGATATTGTGCAAATCTTTCTACATTCCATGCATTAAACACAATTCTTTGCATATAGTAGATGCTCAACAAATATTTATTGAAGGGGTTAATGACTGTTTGATTTAAATACATTTTAACATTAAAATGTATTGTTTTTAAAAATCAAATATTCTAAAAATATTTTTTGACAGGACAAAATACATTATAATATTTAGTAATATAAAACTCTCTAAGCAGTATAACTCTAATTTACTAAAGTAAAATATCTATTTATGTATTTGCCACTTATTGATCTACCTGCTTGCAGCTATCTATTGTGAAAAGACTGGAAAGAAACTTCCTGTATGTTGACAGTATTTATGTCTGCATTATAGGGTGCAAGTGATCTAAATTTTCTTTTACTTTTTTGATAAATTTTCTGCAATTCCAGTACATCACCTTTATAATCGTAAAAGCTTAATACTGCTACAACATAAATGTGTATATAAAAATAAAATTACCTATGGCTAGAAATAAAAGAAATGTACTATTATCCTTGAATAGTTTAACTTTAGATTAAATATATTTAAATAGATTAAATAGATTTAATGGATTTACTTTCTGGCTTTAAGCATATTAATCTTAGACTCACTGGGGTGAGATAGCTTATAAGTTAATATCCCTTTTCCTTGCTTATTCTAAGTGCAATAACTAGTTTGTAATGAAAACTGAAATATTTAGCTTGGATAAATAAAAAGTATTTTCTGTAAGAAATATTAAAAGAACCACTAAGTATTTTCCACACAGAACTTTTAATTATTAAAAACAAAGTGTATTTTTAGCTTGCTCTAAATATACAGAAAGCAAAAAGCATGTAGAGAGAAATTATGGAATACCGATAGGGAACTGGAAAGGAAGTTGGTGATAGATATTTATAGAATGGTTTTTAAATGATTCATTTTGAAGATGGATTTCATAGTGATGCACCTATAAAAAGAACGACACATACATATTTTGTTGATTTGAAGGGAAATTATTTGTCAGTTCCAGAAAAAAAACAATTGAAGTGAATTCAATTGATCTTCCAAAATTTAATTTCCAAGGGATTATATTAAGTATAATCTTGTGAGATAAAGCAACCCTGGATCACCATTAGCGTGCTTTTTTTGAAGAGATATGTTAACACCTTTCTCAGCTTTCTTCCAGCCCTGTGAGAGCTACACATACCTGACATTTGTTTACTTAAACAATTACTTGATTTTCCGTAGTTTCCGCTATCTCTACAACTTTTCTTAGGATAAAAATTTCTTATGATTTAATCAGTTGAGCTGAATTTGACTTTATTTGAGAGTTAATTTTCTCTGAAGTAGCCCTGAAAAAAGTTTGTTGAAAGAAAATACATTTGTTGTATTCTGTTGAAAGATACAGCTTCACAGTAATAAAGTGGAAACAAAGGGGTTGTTTGCTCGACGAGGAGTATCTATTGATGTGTGTCATTTAGCATTAAAGGGAGAGTTAATTACTCTTCATGAACTTGCTTTATTAGCTGAAATATCTGTCTAATGTAGTTATGAAAATGCATTAGAGAGACACATTTGCAAGTCAAATGATATAAAACCAAACACCACTAATTCAATACCCAAATAATCAATTGTTCAAAGAATTGCATATTACAATAGCTGTGTGTGAGAAACAGATGGATGAATTAAATTTGTTCAACAGCTTTTCTGTATGTTACAGGAAACCTGACTGCCAGAGATGTTGGGGTAAACTGCAAAAATCCTGTGTGACTCGCTATACAACAGCCAAAAGAAACTTAATTTTTGTTTAGTACAGAAAGTGGTCTAAAATGGAAAACCTGGTTTTGTTGTCTTTGTGTTCTTTATAGTATGGAAGTACAAAGTACCTTTCCAAGTACTCAAAGCTCCTGGGATTTTTTTCCCAACTTTAAGGTATATTAACTAATTTAGAATAAGTAATAATAAAAGAACACTTTTTCCTCTAAAAATTTAATTCTGATTTCCCTGAGAATTAAACAGTTCTGATGAATCATAAATTGACTTTTCCTTTATTATGGTATCACCTTCACATCTTTATTTTGCAACACAGCTATAATATTCTGAGGGAAAAACATACAACCGTTGAAAAATTCTGAAACGTGTCTTACCTTATTACAAATAATCACATCGTCTGACTTTGCTCTCTTATAGCTCTGAAGTCATCACGAGAGGGTTCTATTATGGTAATGGTCAAATTGATCACAAACACCTTCCATGATGGTTTTCCTTTTTCTTAGAACCCACCACACATTGCCTTTGTATTGACAGCAAGAATATAACATGAATATAAACTTGTAAACCTACGTACTTTCTTTTGAGCTGATGACTTAAATCAGGCTATCATAGGCTCATAAAACATCTTAAGTCTGATACCCTGAGAGGACCTTTAGTTTTATACTTAGGCAAGAGTGAATTTCAGTTACTCCCAATCAGTGAGTGTCTCCTCACTTCACAAACATCCACAGGGAAATTAGATTCTGTGGCAATTCCTAGCATCACGAGCTGTTTAAGAACATTTCCATCAGGTTATGTTTCCTTTTTCTCATTTAAATTTCTGATTTTGGTATTTTAAGCTGATTTAACCTAAGTTTGCTCACCTTACACACAAAGACATTGACTATCAATTTCTTTGCAGAAACGTGCTTTGATGTAATTCAAGCTTTTAACATGCTAGACCTTCTCAAATTATACTTTTTAAAATTTGACATTATTAAAACTTTACAAGTTTTGTTTCTGAAGTGTAGCCAGTTTGGTTGAATCCTTTTTACCTTTTATAGTTTCTGTTTATGAGGGGTTTTTACTTTGCTCAGTGTATGCTAATTAAAATCTGTTTAGTTCTGGAAATTCAACCTTCAAACATAGACGCATGGTTATCCTTAAGACTTTACAAGTAGATTCATTAACTCGTGTCACTCAACATATTCCAAAATTTCAATTCAAATTTGAAATTGTGGCATAAATGCTTCCAAGCTCCTGACCCTTCTGTCTCTGTTAGCCCATCCTGTGTCACCACGACCACAGGCAGTGCAGGTGAGTGCATGGAGTCGGGATCCTAGAGCACACCAGAAACACTGCCAGGGAGCATTCGTGCAGCCACACTGAGACACGCACATGGGAGGGAGCCACCGTGAACAGGGCTGGCAGTTTATCTCCAGAGAACCAGCAGGCCCAACAGGACACAGTGACCTTCTTCAGGAATCTGCAGTGTGGAGTAGGCAAGGCAAAGCAGGACAGGCTTCAACAGTTCCCCAAAGAAAAAAATATACACTGCTGGTATCTTAATTGGAATTACATTATTTTTAGTCAATAACTTGAAATATTTGATATTTTGACTGTGTACTCGTTGTGTATTTAATTTCCTTACTCAAAAAAACAAGCCGTCTGATTTAATTTCTTAAAATAATATTTGTTTCTCTTTTTAAGTTATTAATTTAGTTTTCAATCTTTAATCTTTCTCTTCTTGTATTTTCCTTAGACTGTTCCTAGTTTTTTTTTTAAAACTAGTTTTATTTATTTCGATTATTCTTAGATAGTTATAGGTAAAAAGCTTTTTAAAAAAGATACATTTGCCTCGAAATATAGCCTGGTCACTTCCCTTATATTTTATTTGTAGCTTTTTGACTATCACAGTTTTCAAGAAAAGTTTTTATTTTTAAGTTTTGCTTAATCTACAACCGAAAATATTATTAAGAAAAAGTATTTTACATGTAATATAAACTTCTATTTTTACTATATTGTTAAAAATATTATACCTGTATAACTTCTGATTCGGGGAATATTTTCAGGCATTCTTAACGGCTTAGTATCTGAGTGATTTTTAAAAAATATTTGGCAGGTGCTTGAAACATACAAAACTCTTAAGTACAAAGCACATTTTTTTTTTATGAATCTAATCTTAATAAAGCTATATACTCTGTTTTTTTCACTTTTTGGGTTTTGTTTCAATATTAGAAAAACAGCCCCACATTTTAAATTTCGTACCATAACAATTACATTTTTGTAAATATCTCCTTTTATAACTGACAGGTTTATTGTGTGTATGTATTTAATAGTCTATAGGAAGAGGATCAACATTTTATGACTAATTATGGGTATTCATCTTTCACACAAATTACATTGCTTTCTGAAAACATTTGTGAAAGTCAAGCCATTTCTTTCCCAGAGAGCTTTAAAACCCTGGGCTTATTTATTGTAGGAGAGAATTACGTTGGAAAATTTCATTTTTTCAAAGGTTGATCATGGTTATATTTATTGTGAAAAAGTGATTGTCACTTTCATGAAGTGGTGTTTTACTCAGGACTTGATCAGAATGTCTGTAAAACAAAAGAAAATTAGTCCAGAGTTAAGAACACTATGGGTGATGTTTAAGGATCTGTAACAAGTCACTTTTCAATCGACTTTCTCATGCATTTTGATTAATTATTCTCTCCTAAATGGAAAGAGAATAAATTTTTTCCCACACGTTATCCAAATTATGTAAAGCTTGGATAATAGCTGTCACAAATGATCATTTATTTCTATGAATACACAAAGAACAAATCAAAGGAAGGCGATTGCGGTGCTGTCAGTTCCAGATATTACTCAAGCTCATGTCTGCTTTAATAGCATGCCATCACCTGCTGTGCAGATGTTAAAGAAACATATAATCAGGAGGAATGGAAGACAAAAGTCTAATTAATTAGCATTTATTAATTCCCAAGATATGCTGGGTTTGTGCACTTAGACTGTGGTGACAGTTGCAATAAGTGACAGGAAGACATGTCAGGGGGAGGGAAGCAGAGCACCAGTGTCCAGAAAGCAAGATTCGCTGTTGTGATGGTTTCATGTGACAACTGACTACAAGTGTGGCCATTATAGAGTAAAGCTCAGTTTCTCCTCAATTATTTTCTTCTTTATCAAAAACATATTAAGCTTTGACTAGCAAGTTGTACACGTTAAATATCCTGGTTTTCAGTGCAAATTGTGGACTAGGATAAGGAGAATTTCCAGGCACTTTCCCAGGAGTAATGATGTAAGATTCCACAGAGGTAGTAGGATTCCAAAACTTGTTTGTAGAAAAATGAAGTTTCCTTGAGAAAGGGTGAGGGTTCTAGACGTTAGAATATAGCACTGAAAAAGATTGTTAACATTTATACAGCAGGGTCCCAGAGAAGGCATTTTGTTCATTACAAATTACAGCAGAAGGAAATCTCACTTTGGAGGCACAGAAATTTAACCAGGAACCTTATAATCATCAAAAATAGAGAATTGAACATCAAGGCTTCAAGCTGATGTTGAAAATCATTATGCATGTTTGTTCTCCACACAAAACACAGAAAATATACAGGGACTTTTAGCACTATGAGGTATTTTGACTACTTAAGAAGAATAATATAAGTAATAAAATTAAAAAATATATTTTTTATAACTATGTAATTAAAAATACCCATGGCCTTAATCTCTAAATGTCACAAAAATCTATTCACATACTACTTTTGAACAGACTGTGTTCCACAAAGAAAACTTGCATTTGATTGCAAAACATCATAGAGCATTTTAACTTTCTTAATTTATCATTCATCCAGGAAAAGCCTTTCTGTGACTTGTTTTAAACTAATGAGTGACCTGCTTTCTAATAATATATCTCTTAATTTCTGTAGTACTTTATATTTGTCAAAGTGTTTTTTACGTACTTTATTTCATGTAACATTATCCATAGTGACTTCCTAAATAATTTTCTCTTATTCCTGTATCAGTACATTTTTGATTTTCATGGATTTTAGACTAGGGTTAGGGGCACTAGACAACTTTGAAAATGCTGCTCTAACACTGATAGACCGTATGATTGCTTTGTTTTGTCATGCTTTGTTTTTTCCACTAACGTAGACAAGAAGAATGAATGTTAACTGTCGTAATGGTCAAATGTGTATCACCACATAATTGAGTTGAAGCTGACAAATGGTAATAACCAGGAAAATGGTCAAAACAATCAAATTATCTATGCTTAAAGCCAATTCAAAAGCCAGCTCTTGAGGCTTTTAAGGATAATTTCTTGTATGCAAATGGCTTTTTCCACTGATAGCTGTCTTTGATGCAATCCCAAATGTCACTTCGTTTCCCATTCCATAGAGCTACCTAGAGTACTCTGGATAAATCTGCATTTAAAAGTCACTGGCTTTGTAGGGGGTGATTATGTAATTTCTTCCTTTCATTGGCTCAGATCCAAATGAGTGACAGTTCCTTGTTTGTCAGTATCTATTCTAGTCTCCTTAAATAAGAGAACTTCAAGTTTTTAGCTGGGCACAAGACTTCCTAAAATAATGACTATGTTGTCCAGTCTCCCTCTTAGCAAGTAAGTGTGGCAGTGTATCTAAGTACTGCCAATGGTTTGTAAACAGAAATATTTTTACAAGAATGAAGACCAGGTTTCTCTCTTATTTTTCCTTCCTCCTGACAGAAATGCAATGGCCAGATCTGAAAGATGGAAAGAACTTGCATTTCTGAGGACTTCACTGTGCTGTTATACAAGCTCTAGACTAAGGTTTTTTTGTTGTTTATTTACTTTTCCTGAGCGAAGAAATATGGATCTTGCTTAAGCCACTCTGTAGTAGCTTGATAGGGTTGCCCTAACAAAGTACCACAGGCTGGATAGTTTAAATTACAGAGATTTATTTTTTTTACAATTCTGGAGGCTAGAAGTTTGATGTTAAGGTGTTGGCAGGGTTGATTTCTTCTGAGGCCTCTCTTCTTGGTTTGTAGATAGCTACCTTCTCTCGCTGTCTTCACATTGTTTTTCCACTGTGTGTGTCAGTTCCTTTTGTAAGGACACCAATCATATTGGATTAGGTCTCACCCATATGACCTCATTTTATTTTAATTACTGTTTTCAGGGCCGTATCTCCAAATACAGTCACATTCTGAGTACTGGAAGTTAAGACTTCAACATACGAATTTTTGCAGGATACAATTTAGCCTGTAACACATACTCGTTTTTTTTTTTTTTACTTGTATGCAAACATATTTCTATCTGATACAACATATAAAGGATATTCAAATACTATATATAGTTACTGAGGCAAGCTGCATCATTAGACGGCCACACTTAGTTGTGTGGACATAGTAGGCTTTCTAGAACTTTTGTCCTCAGTAATAATAACTCCTCACCAAGTCTCAGGTATAAAACTCCCCCTGACAGGGAAAACTTTTCCTACTAAACTTATTATTACAGGGCAGAGAGAGTGAATAGAAAGTGTGCTTCCTCTGTTCCAAGAAGGAGATCAGACCCGGAAGGTACTAAACTGTGTATGTGCAGTTTCTTTCCCCAAACCCACCAGTCAGATTATTCAATCACTCCCATCCTCTGAAAATAAACGATGAGAGAATGGACTGGCAAACCAGAGGTTTCTAATTAAAGAAACAGGAAGCAAGGGGAAATGACTTTTTCCCAGTAGTAATGCTGAATACATTACTTTTCATGTTCTTGCTATTACCAATATTTTAATGTTATTTTGAATTTAATTTTTTATTAACATCTGATGAGTGATTGCAAGCCCGAGGTCTTGAGCATGTGATACATAAATTTATCAAAATTATTATTAATTACTCAGACTATCTATTTTAGGAGAAGTTTTTCACCAGCCACTTTTGAAGATTACTAGTTGGGAAGCATAGAAAAATTTGGAACATCTGAGGTGGTATATTATAGGAGTAAGTCACACTACATAGAGGAGAGAAGTTAACATTGAGAAAATGTTGAAGCCATTGGAAATGATGTCCTCTTAAGATCTAGTTTATCGGTTGGCATGGACCCGAGTTTGGCAAACTGGCCGATGTATCCGCAGTAGGATACAACTTATGGGCTTGCAATGACAGAAATACTTATGTTTACACATATGAAAGGTAATGTTAAGCCTCTGAAATTGGAATCCTGGAGTGCTGTGAGAGTTTATTATCATCTTACATTCAAACACTTATTGTTTCTATTATTGCTGTTATTATTGTAGTTTTCCATAGTAACTGTACCTGAACACAATTTAAATACATTATTCAGCAATGTAAGTTAAATTAATTTGGAATGGGCTGTTTAAGGAAGGATATTATACTACAGTATATATACTACAGATCCAGCCCTCTGCCTGTTTTGGCAAATAACAGGGGTTGCCAAAAAAATGTATACAAGTGGACACTTTGGTCCACGTTGCTTAAGCAGTAGTTCGCCATAATCAGAAGTGTCTAGATGTTGATGGTAACCACTTTGAACACCTCTTGTAATTGCAGAAGTCAAACGTGAGTTGTATTCATCTTTTGTTATCGGTATATATTGAGTATTACAATTTTAATACAGTTTTCTTTCTTAAAATGTGTACACTTTTTTGGGGCACCCTCTGTAGTTTTATTGCAACACATTGTTTATATAATGTCTATGGCTGCTTTGTGCTAAAACAACAATGTTGAGTCATTATAAAAGAAATTGTGTTGCTTGCAAAGCCTTACTATAGGATCCTTCTTGAAAATATTTTCCGTCTTAGGCATAGAAGAAAGTCATGTGAAATACTTCATTTTTACCCACTGGTTTGCCTCTTTTGAATGTTAAATTATCATTTTTAATTGGTTGTATATAATTTAGTTATTCATAGAAAGTTTTGATGGCTTAATTCAGTTATAAACTAATTCTACATTTCTTCACAAACTGAAGACTTAGCCCTTATATGTAATATGTTTTGCTATGCTTAGAAAATTATGAGATGCCTCTTCATCTAGTCTAAGAATGAGTGTTCCAGTTAGGATATGATTAGGTAATTTTATTTCTAGTGTATCCTAATGAGAAAAAAAATGGGCTGATAATTTTAAAAATAGATTTAACAGGGTAGCTGGTGAAATTTTTTCTCAGTGTATTAATGGTTTAGGATACTTATTCACTGACATGTCTCAGTTTCATTAATGTCAGATACAAGCTAATTCTCAGATAACTGTCTTCAAATATAAATATGCAGATAACCTGATTGTTTCCTAGTTCAGGATAAAACAAAAATCTCTAAAGTAATTTAATCTGGGTTACCCAATTTTGTTTCTATGAAATTAAAGTTCTTTAATTCTTAAAAATCAATTCAGAGTTCAATCAGTCGTATAATGAATGTATCAGATATTGAAAGAGAAACCTTTATTTTTAGTGGAGAAATCTGACTAAAACTTCTAATTCAATGTTGCTTAATGAAAGAAAAATGGGATTTATTGTTGTGCTATAAATATATGACCCTTCCACTGGACTGTTAAACCCAATGCCTTGTAGCGGGCAGACATTTTCAACAGACATGGAACTTTCTCTCTCCTGAAAATAGTGTGTTGTGTGTTTCGTGGTAATTATAGTATGAGTATGGATTACACATGATTGTAAGTGTCATTTACATTTACCGCAGTAGGATACAACTTATGGGCTTGCAACGACAGAAATGCTTATGTTTATGCATATGAAAGATAATGTTAAGCCTCTGAAATTGGAATCCTGGAGTGCTGTAAGAGTTTATTATCATCTTACATTCAAACACTTACTGTTTCTATTATTGCTGTTATTATTGTAGTTTTCCATAGTAACTGTACCTGAACACAATTTAAATACATTATTCAGCAATGTAAGTTAAATTCATTCAGAATGGGCTGTGTAAGGAAGGATATTATACTACAGTATATCAATTAGCACTTATTAAAAGTATTTTTTAAGCCTAGAACTGCCACAGGAAATCATATTACTGGAAAAATTATAATTTAAAAAAAGAAAATAATGAAGTGTGTTATTGATTTTCTTTTCTCAATGTTACATTCTGGTAGAATGAGATTAATTTTGTTGATTGACTGGTTTTATATTCTCTATATTTCTATAGGCTATTACATCTTTACTTAGCTTGTGTTAACAAATCTATTTAAGAAATAAGTATATAGCTTTTAAATCCATTAATTTCACTTCTATGAATATAAATGTGAAGATTATACAGAAAGATGCCCATCATAGATTATTTATGGTAGTAAAAAATTTCAATTTTTTGAGGAGCTTCCATAATATTTCCCATAGGGTCTGTACCAATGTACACTCCCAGCAATAGTGCAGACAAGGGTACACTTTTATTCACATCCTTGCCAACACTTGCCATTTCTTATCTTTTTGATATTAGCCATTCTAATAGGTGTGAGGTGATAGATCATTGTGGTTTTGATTTGCATTTCCCTGGTGATTAGTTATACTGAACACCTTTTCACGTACCTGTTGCCCTTTTGTATGTCTTCTTTGAAAAAATGTCAGTTCAGGTCTTTTGCCCATTTTGTAATTGAATTATTTGTCTTTTTGATATTGAGTTGTATGAATTTCTCATATATTTTGGATAGTAACCCCTTATCAGTGCTTTGCAAATATACTCTCCCGTTCCATAAACTGTCTTTATTTTGTTGATGGTTTCTTTAACTGTGCATAAGCTTTTTAGTTTTTATGTAGCCCCACTTGTTTGTTTTTTATTTTGTTGCTATGCTTTGGGTGTCATATTCATAAAATCATTGCCAAATCCAATTTCACAAAGATTTCCCCGATGTTTTCTCTAGGAGACTTATATTTAAGTCTTTTATCCTTTCCGAGTTAATGTTCGTGTATAGTGTAAAATAGGAGTCCAGTTTTATTCTTCATGTGAATATTCCGTTTCCCTAGCAATATTTATTGAATACTATCTTTTTCTCATTCAGTATTCTTGGCTCTCTTGTCAAATATTAGTTGATTGCATAGGCAAGAGTTTATTTCTGGGCTCTGTGTTCTGTTACGTTGGTTTATGCCTGTTTTTATGCCAGTACCATGCTTTTTAAAAATTATTCTTACTTTGTACTTTGATTTGAAATCAGGGAGTGTGATACCTCCACCTTTGTTCTTTCTCAGAGTTGCTTTGAAGTCTTTTTGGTTTCTATTTGGGGTCTTTTTGGTTTCATATGAAGTTTAGGATTGCTTTTTTCTGTTTCTGTAAAATAGGTCATATGGGGCCAGAGGCTATACTGAACAGCTGGGCAGAGCTGTTGGCTTAGTTCCCTGCCCAAGCACAGCTGTGGAATGGGCTCTTTGGCTACCCAGAGTCTGTGGTCAGGCTTCCTGATTGCATGGGACTGGAGGCTATATTCAGCAGTTGGACAAGGCTGGGAAATTGTTCCATGCCCAGAGTAGGCTCTGCAGCCAGTGGCCTGTTGGCTGGGGACCTGAATCAGGCAGTAGTATCCACTGAGCTCCAGTAAGAGCCACTGGATTGGCTCTACAGGTCAACAGAGCTGCTGGTTGGGATCTCTTCTTAGGCACTGGTGCTGCAGACATGGTTATACAATGGGCTACTTGGCTGCCTAGTTTCTCTGGCTAGACTTCTTGGTCAGGCAGGACTGGAGGTTATTATACTCAGTAATAGGTGGGGCTTCAAATTTGCTTCTCTGCCCAGGTTGGAATGTAGAGCAGTCTCAATGATCAGTATAGCCCCTCTGACTGGGGACCAGAACCAGGCAGAACTGCCCACTGAACTCCCTGGCCAGACAGGGCCACCTCTTCCTCTCAGCATATGGGCAGAGGTGCTGGCTGGGATCTCCTCTCAGGTGCAGCTCTGAGGAGGAATGAGGTCTTTTGGCATCTGAGCACTGGTTGCTGTACTCCCTGCTCTGTCTTCTCTGTTTCTCTCTGATCTTCAGTGGTCAAGCCCCAGAGATTTCCCCTGTGATCCCTGTGAGGTGAGACCCAAATGGGCCTCCCGTGAAGCACCCTGCAATGCTGAGGAAGCTGGATGTCCACCTTGGGATCTTTTCCCCTCATTGGACATACCATAGGTCCAGGTGGTTCATCTTGGTGAGGCGCTGTGTCGACCTGGCGTGGGGCAGTTTGGTCAGAGTATAGCTGCTCCTCTTACCCTTCTCATCAGTTCTTCTCAGTCTCTGTGGCTCAGGGGCATGCTTCAGCCTCATTCTGGGTCCCGGGATTTTTCACAATGATATCTTGTGTATCAATAGTTGCCATTTGGTCTTCTAGTGAGGGGACTGATGTCAAAAATGACATATGTGGCCATATTGATTATATCACTGCTAGCTTGTAAGTTACCAGTTCTGAAAATATGGATTAGCATAATATTCATTCTCATTCTCTCCCTCTCTCTTTCTCACAGTGTCCATAGAGGATCTTTAAGTAATCAGGCAACAAACATTTTGGATGTCATAGGTACATGGTTAATATTGTTGATAGAAACCCATTATCCATGGCAAGGTAAATTTTCATTTTGATATGTGCCCAATACGGTTGCAGAATTTCATATTAGCTGCTAATTAAAATACGTTGTGTGGGTAGGATATAGGATGAGTTTTGATTGTCTTTATCTTGATTACCAAGCTATATTGCTGAATTAATCCTGTAAGATAAGACATCAAGACTACATATCTTCTCCTATGCATGCCATGTGCAGTCATCAGCTTATGGTAGCCTTTGGATAAATGTCTTGAGAATGAAATGTGTTATGTGTAGCTAATTGACTTGTGATTTTTAAAGAGATGCAACACATGTATTTTAACACCAGCCTCTAGGTTCCTTGTTTTATTCTCAAGTTACCTCCCTTCTATTGGTGTTGGAATTAAATGGCTGTGCCAGGTGGTAGGACCTCTTGCATGAGCTTCCATGTGTATTATCCTGAATTAATAAACCTTGGAGAAATTATATAGCATTCAGACTTTCCTAGTAATTGACTCAGTTCAGATTAATCTAGTGTCTAAATAGAAGAAATGAATCAAAATGAACAGGGCTGACTGACAAGCTCAAATAAGAAATTATAGTTCCAATTCATTCCAGCCTGTCAACTAATCTAAACTCCCCTCACCCCGGACACTTATTATCTTATTCAATTGAAAATGCAATCTAAAAGTTAGGGTTATTGCAGAATGTTCTGATCTCAAAATCTTGTACAAATATGTAGCTGATTGGTTTGGAATGAAAATTTTCTATTCTGTTATAATCTGGGTACTTTGCTAAAAGGGAACATTGACAGACAAATGAGGTAGGCAAAATTTCCTAACCTATGTTTTCTTTCAAAGCATTACTGAGTTTTATACTATAACCTATCACTACCCTTACAACTCATTTGCACTTGTATACTCTCTTCTTTTTCTTAAATCAAAACTAAACAATGACACCAACACACACACAAAACTGACAAGCTTTTACTGACACATAAAACATATATTCCATTGATTTGCAGTTTATTTTGTTAAGAAAGGTATAAAACAAAGATCTTACAATAGAAATACATAATTAAAATCATATAAAATAGGAAACACAAACATACAAGAAAATAGAGTTTGTATGATTGAACATTAAAGTTCGCTCTGAGTTTCCAAAAGCAAGGCAAGTATGAAAAAAAAGGATTGCTGTTCAGTTTTTGTTATCAGGCAACATAAAATATAGAAGTTACTGAAAGAATGCCAATATTTGGGGCATTAATGACTATCAAGGAATTTATCACATGAATCCCAAAACAAGAGTTAAAGACAAAAAATTCTAATATCTGAACAGTGAATTTGTAAAAGGTGCAAAAAACATTCTTCATAAAAATATTCTGACTATTGATTTTCAATGAGAGCCAAAAGCAAATGATTAACACTCAGTGACAGTTTGTTGGGGTGTGTGTGTGTGTGTGTGTGTGTGTTTTACCTGATACCAATGTCAAGCCTCAGATACCTGATCTCTAAAGGACAAGCAATAGTGTGCGCCTTAAATTGTCCTTGTCAAAGACCTATTTTCTTGCCTAGGATTTTAATAGGATCTACAGAATCATCAATTCAAAGTTACAATTTCTGTCCATAGCCTGCTGTACAAACAGATGAAAACTCGATACTTGCTGATAGAAGAAGGAACATATTATTTGGATTCCCACCCGATACATTAACATGCTTTCTAGTCTCTCTTCTAGATCCCCTCATCTTCATTCTAGTCCTCTTTCCCACTCTTCAACCTGAGCAATAGTCTATCTATTCAAGGTAAACCCTAATGAGCCTGGGTACTTCTCAGATTTTACCTCAATACACCATTTCTTTCCCCAGTTGCCAATTGAGGCCCACGGGAGATGCTCAATTCTTTGTGACTACAGGTTGATGGCAGGAGATGAGTAAAAGCTAGTGGTCAACAAGAAATTCCTCCTGAAGGCGATAGAACAAAGCTCCATCTATCTACTCATAACTGCTCATCCATTAACACTTTTGTACTAAATAAACAATCCATAATTCTAGTGCTTCAGAGATAAACTATAGTGATATTGCTTCATGTATCCATTGGATACATTTTAAGCTTTTCACAGAATACTGCTGAGATGTAGCATCTTACTATTATATTTTTTTTTTCCGTCTGAAAGAGATGGAATTAGTCTGAGTTATTAAGCCACATACATAACAAGTAAAAGTACGGAAAACACTTTTAGCTTTCCATGTAAGTTGGACGATCCCATAATAGAGTCTTCTGATGATGACTATTTAAGCTGACCATATAACTGCAATACATAAGGAGGGCATTCAGCTATGCTATGGTCACGTTGCCCTTTCAGAGATCAGATTGAGAGGGAGACATTGGTAAATGGGAATCTTCCTACCTGAAGGATTATTTTAGGAGTCTGATAATCACCTTAGCCTTCATACATATCACAATTGACCTCAGAAAATACTCAAAGTTAAAGCAACAGTACAGTACATCCATATGGGGAGAGCCATGTTCTATTTCAGAAGTTTAAATCATTAAGCTTTAAATAAAAAGTTTAGAGGAGAATCATTAAAAGAGCACATTGTTTGTTTTAGAATCAGTACATTGTTCAAATAGATCGTTAACTATGTTATGAAAGTCTATATTGGGTACTCAATAAATATTTGTTGAATGGAATTGAAAATTATAATAGGCTTGTCATTTAGAATGATTTTATCATTCTCTTTCCTTTCTTCGTTCAAAAGCAAAGTACAATAATGTTCATTAGGTCCCAGTTTCCTCATCTGTAGTGTTAAAGACACCTACTCCCTTTACTGGATTATTGTAACTCCATTCAAGAAGCATCCTCTTGTTGTCTGCTCTTTGCAGGCAATCCCAAGTCATTCTGGATTCGGTGTCAGCCAACGTTGAAAGTAGCAAGGGGAACCTTGGTGAGGAGACAAGCACTGAGGGGATTTCAGCTCAAGAAACTGAGGTTTACTCATTTCTGGCCCTGGTTCTTGTAGGTCTAGTTCAGTCTTCAAAAACTGATGTAGCTTAGCTCAAGACACCCCGGTTTCATCTGTGAATTGGAGATGGTTTAGTTGCTGATGACTTCAAAAAATACCTGTTTAACTCATTTAATAACAGGAGATAAGCATAGAATTGTTCAGTTTGCTATTGTAGTTGAAAATATATCACTATTTTAAATAAATGGATTAGATATTTTAAACCTAAAACCTCTGATTAGTAATGAACATAAAGTTTGTGTAGAATATTCAATAGTCAATAGAATTGCATAGTTTTGATTCTATGTAAACTTTTTAAATGTCTTCTTACTATGTCATGACTTAAATAAAACAAACCTAGTGATTCAAATGATTCTGCCTAAATCTGTCCTATTCAAAAAGCACAAATATATATCATTTGAAGGGCATAACTCTAGATACACTTAATCTTTATTTAATATGTATGCGTATAATAATCACTTAACTTTTCCATTTGGCTCATAATATTTTTTGTTCTAAAATTATATGACAAATACAACTTTGAGGCAAATTCCTATAGATGGAACACATTCAGAAGTTAGCTTTGAAATCTTTTTTTTTTTTAAGTTTGTTGGGGTGACAATTGTTAGTAAAGTTACATAGATTTCAGGTGTACAATTCTGTATCACATCATCTATAAATCCCATTGTGTGTTCACCACCCAGAGTCAGTTCTCCTTCCATCACCATATATTTGATCCCCCTTACCCTCTGGTAACCACTAAACTATTGTCTGTGTCTATGAGTTTTTGTTTCTTCATTTGTTTGTCTTGTTCCTTTGTTGTTTTCAGTTTTATATACCTTATAAAATTGCTTTGAATTATATAACCCCCAAAAAGACATACTGAACACTTTTAAGTTAACCTGCAGTTAACTAATTGCTAGAAGGTTCGTTTAAATTAGAATGCTCCCTATTTCTCAGTTTCTGAGAATCACTTTTTTACCATGGTTATGTCAAGAAAGTATTAGGATTTAAAATTTATGAGCTTCAGAAGAGTGGTGGATAGAGGAACCTTCAAATGAGAACTCTCTAATGGGCCAGCTGCTGAGTGTTAAAGGAAATTCAGCCACAAAGGAAGAACAAGACAGTGGGTGTGTCGACTTGTGGAATAAGAAAGGTGTAACCAAAGAAATGGAGTGTTGCTGGGGAGATAGTCAGAGGAAATCCATATTTAGAGATCCAGCCCTTGGCACAGTAAATGTTAGGGAAAGTTTGTCATCAGGTAGCGTCTAAAGTAGCACATGTATGTTTAGTATTTATATCAATAGGTCTCAGCCCCTAGGTTTCTTCCCTGAAGGAGCTAGTATTTTATTTTCTCAGTATGGAGAGAGAGAGAGAGAGAGAGAGAGAGAGAGAGAGAGAGAGAGAGAGAGAGAAGAAGAAGAAGAAGGAGAAGGAGAGGGAGAGGGAGAGGGAGAGGGAGAGGGAGCGGGAGAGGGAGAGGGAGAGGGAGAGGGAGAGGGAGAGGGAGAGGGAGAGGGAGAGGGAGAGGGAGAGGGAGAGGGAGAGGGAGAGGGAGAGGGAGAGGGAGGAGAAGAAGAGAGAGGGAGGGAGGGAAGTATACATGCAGAAGGGAAGGAGGATAAATTGAAAAACAAAAATTACCTACTGACACAAAAGTGAAACATTTGGGACTTTTTTTCAGAGACATCAAATAAACCTTATAAGACTATGTGATTTTCCAGAATTGACAATAATCTAAGTCTTCTGGCTTTTCAATCTATTTTGAAGATCTAGTAGTTACTAGGAAGTTAAATGCAGGTCATTGGGAACAGTCTGCAATATGAAGGGACAGGTGCATTTGGAAGTATAACTTTGGAGGTAGCAGGTGGGAGAAATCAACTTGCCTCTCAGAAGAGAAAGGTCACGGGTTGGAGAAGGTGGACAATAGCCTACACTATACCGTAGCCCTTACTGGAGCACTCAAGTAGGAGTAATAGTGGAGTCAGCAATAGTTTGGTGAACGTAGCTGTAAAAGAAGGAAATTAAGACAAAGAATGTTTGGAGGCTAGAAAGAGCATTTATTTGCGGAGGTAATAATATGTTTACTATGATTGACAACTGGACACTTTCTAGACACAGAGAGAGTCAATTATGATAGTTTCCTTTTGATAGAAAGATTAAGATATAGTTACTCTCTCCAGGTTAGAAAATCTAGAGTCTGACAGTTTGGGCTTTTCTAGAACAGTACACTGAGAATTTCCTACCCGAAGTTCTTTGCTTAAGGGTGAAAAAGGCATGAAAGATGCAATAGGTGATTATAACAAACGTATGCAAATTACATTATGATGGAAATTGGGTCTCTAAGATTTTTCTCATTAAGAGAAGGGCCGACAATCAGTAAGTATAAAACACATCATGTCTGCAGTTTGATATATCCCCTTTCTCCGTGCCACTTACGGTACTCTGCGAGCCAGTGATCCCATTCTCTAGGTCTGTGTGATCAACTGTCTCTAATTATGGGATAAAACCACTTGAAAGGATGTGTATTGCCTTCTTAATATTTAATTAGATTTTTAAAATCAGCATTCTCTGATGGTAATGTACACATATTGCGACTGCTAGAGCTAATTGAGAGGCCCCCAAGGGCTCTAAAGGTGCTTGACATTAGCCATGACGGTCTGTTTTGATGTTTCATCAGTCGTATCTTGTGTTAGAGTATTGTTGAGTAGATCTGACAGCGCTTTTGACACGCGTTACCCTCCACCCCCACAGACTTTTCACTGCTCTTCTTTGAGGAAGTATTTAGGGATAAGAAAAATACAAATGAGCAGGGTTTTTTTTCCCCTCACTGGCGACATTTTTCTGTTCCTTCAGCAGTTTTACAGCAGAATTTCTCACTTGAGTGATGTGGTATAATTTCATTTTCCACAAGACTTGGAATTTATTTGATATTAATGTTAAAGAGCTAGAGCTTTTAGCCATAAAGACAACAGAAGCTAAATACCTAAGACAGAGCTATGTTTTCACTGTTGTTTATTTGGAAGTTCCTGGAATGAGTGCTTCAGTAAATGGGATAAAGGGGGAGATAATAGATATCTTGGTTATTCCCATAAATTTTGCAAAACCTCCCAATATCTGAAATAGAACACTGCAATTGCTCTACCGGGAAGAGAAATGCCATTCCTGCTGTAAATCTTTACTGCCCATGCCTTCGTAACCCATTTGTCAGTCTGTGCTTTTCTATTACTATTTTAACTCTGAAAAAATATCTGCAGGGCTGAAAACTTATTAAAACTCCCAGTGTGGAGTAAGTATACTGCCTTGGGTGCTCTATGGAGCTGCAAAAAGAGAGAAGTCTGACCCTACACTTATGGGCAGTAAATCTAAGGAGAGCCACAGGCAAATGAAAAGGACTATGTGTATAAGCCAAGTGACCAAATATTAATAAAGATACCTACATTCATAAAATAGGCTGAATGAAAAGTTCACCATCAGGTTAGTGAGCTGTGTTCCACGCACAGGCCACTCACTAGCCCTGATTGTACTAATAATAACTATCACTGAAATCCTCTGTATACTAGAAAATGTATGTACTTTATATAAAATCTTTACCATAGCACCATAACATAGTATAATCATCAACTGATAGAGGAGAAGGTAATTTTTTTTAATTGTCTGTTTCTTAAGAGCAGTTCAAAGTTCACAGCAAAATGGAGGGGAGGCTACAGAGATTTCCATATACCCCCTGTCTTCACACACGCATAGACTCCCCCATTATCAACACCCACCACCAGAGTGGTGCATTTTTTACAACTGATGAACCTACATGGACACATTCATATCACCCAAATTCCTTAGTTTACATTAGGGTTCATTCATGGTGGTGTATATTCTGTGGTTTGGACAAATACAGAGGGTGCCAAAAAAATGTAGATACATTTTAAGAAAGGAAAACTGTATTAAAATTGTAATACTGATTAGTTGTATATACCAATAACAAAAGATGACTACAAGTCATGTTTGACTTCTGCAATTGCAAGAGATACTCAAAGTGGTTACCATCAGCGTCCAGACGCTTCTGGTTATGGCGAACTATTGCTTGAGTAAAGGTGACCAAATTGTCCACTTATATACATTTTTTTTGGCACCCTTGGTATATAATGACGCATAACCATCATTATATGTATATGTTCCATTATATATCGGCTTCTTTCACTTAGTAATATTCATTTAAATTTCCTTTGTATTGTTTCATGGCTTGATAGCTTATTTTTTCCAGCATTGAATAATATCCCATTGCCTGGATTTGCTATTGTTTATTTATCCATCTACTGAAGGACACCTTGGCTGTGTCCAAGTTTTGGTAACTAAGAATAAAGCTGCTATAAACATCTGTGAGCAGGTCTTTTTGTGGATATAAGTTTAAACTCCTTTGGGTAAATACCAAAGAGCATGATTGCTGGATTAGATGGTATGAGTATGCTTAGTTTTGTAAGAAACCACCTAATTGTCTTTCAAAGTACCTGAGCCTTTTTGCATTCTGATGAGCAATGAATGAGAATTCCTGTTGCTCCCTGTCCTCCCCAGCATTTGATGTTGTCAATGTGCACATTTTGGCCATTCTAATAGGTGTGCATTGGTATTTCATTGTTGTTTTAATTTGCATTTCCCGAAGACATATGATATGGAACATTTTTTCTTATACTTCTTTGCTGTCTATCTTCTTTGGTGAGGTGTCTATTAAGGTCTTTGGTTTTTAATCAGGTTGTTTGTTTTCTTCTTGTGCTTTGAGAGTTCTCTGTATATGTGAGGTAACAGTCCTTTATCAGATATGTCTTTTGCAAATTTTTTCTCTCAGTCTGTGTCTTATCTTGTTATTCTCTTGGCATTGTCTTTCACAGAGCAGAAGTTTTTAATTTTAATGAAGTCTAGCTTATCAATTCTTCCTTTCATGTATCATGCCTTTGGTGTTGTATCCAAAAAATCATTGCCATATCTAAGGTCATCTCGGTTTTCTCCTATATTATAATCTAGGAGTTTCATAGTTCTGTATTTTACATTTA
This sequence comes from Rhinolophus ferrumequinum, assembly GCF_004115265.2. Lineage (NCBI taxonomy): Eukaryota > Metazoa > Chordata > Mammalia > Chiroptera > Rhinolophidae > Rhinolophus > Rhinolophus ferrumequinum. Next base: position 52,737,286 of record NC_046301.1, read on the forward strand.
GGTTGCGATCAACTTTCTTTTCTTTTTTTAGATTTCATATTTTTTTTTAAATTTTAATACAGAAGGACATAGAAATAAATTAGGAGATTACTCCCCTCAGGGATGGCCTCAGGATAGCCTTCAGCAAACCTGTGTTTTAAAGCTTTCTTTCTTCCTTCTTTCCTTCCTTCCTTCCTTCCTTCCTTCCTTCCTTCCTTCCTTCCTTCCTTCCTTCCTTCCTTCCTTCCTTTTTTTCTTTCTTTTCCCTTTGGTGCAAGGTTTAATGTGTGTCTAGATTCACTTTTTTGCATGTGGATATGCAGTTGTTACAGCACCATTTGTATTGCTTTTGCTCCTTTGTTAAAGATTAGTTGACTATAAAAAAATAAGATTTTAAGAGGCAAATTTACCTAACAGAGGTCACTCAGATAGTTTATCGTTGTCAAACTCAGATTTTAACCCAGGTTATCGATTTACTACTCTATATTGCTTCCATAGTATGCATCATTTACAATCAATAAATAATGATTAGAGAGATTCTCACCAATTTGACGTAAAATTACATGGTAAACTGAAGGATAACAAAGTGGTGTCTGGTTTGTTTTATGATAGACCACAACCTGCCGTAAATATCTGGCATTACTTAAACAATTTTATCACTGTAATCTTGGAACTGTTCTTAATATTAAATGTTAATGATTAAATCACTGTGTTGATATTAATTACTTAATTGGTCCCCTGATAGATATGTTTATGATATGTCTAACATTTCCATTGAAAGCTCTCTAATAACTACCTTGTCTATATTCTCTTAGTGCCTACCACAATACTGGGCATATGAAAGCTTCCTAACATTTGTTAAAACAAACTGAAATGAAGATAGACTATCTAAACAGAGACACTTCAATTAATTTCATCAAGTGCAACATTGATTTTCCTAGAACGTAGCAATCCTTGGTTCACTCTATAGAAGCAACAGTACACAATGACTATATCAAAAAGTTGCTTTACTGAAGAGATTTAGGTCAATAGATATTACACAGGATTGAAGAAAGATTTTTAACCTTCTCTTTGTAATTTACCTTATTAGACATATTATTAGTTTTAGCCGTGGTACTATTTTTTAAGCCTGAACCTATATCTGGGCATTGCATTTCCTGGAATAGAGGTTACAGAAGTAAGATCAATTGTTAAGGTCAGTAATGTCACCATGTGGAAACATTGAAAAATAAGTTTTTTGAAGAAATATATCCTGTAGATAGGAATATGTTGATGTCAATTTGCCAGTTCTCCCTAAATAAATCCTTAAATTGAATACAGTAGCAATCTGAATTCATCCATTTAACAAATATGTACTGTGAGTCAACTAGGTACTAGTCAGCATTCTGAGCATGGTGTTTTGTAGTGTACAAAAGCTCATGGAGTTCATATTCTAGTGGTAGTAGAAAGGCAATAAAAATTAGTACCCAAGACTTATAAGTAAAATATTGACCCAGGAAATGGATAAAAACAAATCAGGGAAGAAAGATAAGGATTTTGGGGGAAGGGCATCAGTGGAGGTCTTACTGAGGAGGTGGCATTTGAGCAAAGACAAAGGACATCATGGAGCAAGCTGTGGTGATGCTGCGAAATAGAGTTCAAGGCTGAGGGAAGACCATGGCAAAGGCCCTGACAAGTGACATGCCTGGTGTGTTTGAAGCATTGCTATTTAGTAGGAAAGGGAAAATGGGAGAAGCAGGTGTGTGTGGTGGGGGGGGGCAGGGGGAGTGAAATTGGGAACCTGTTTTTGCGTATGTTGTGTTTGATCTGTTTATGAGGCATCCCAATGGAGATGACAAGAATTCAGTACTAAGTATGAATCTGGAAGTCAGGAGAGAGGACCAAGATATGAACATTTGGCATCATCCACATTTAGATAGTACTTAAAGCAATAAGACTACTAACTATTTCAGCCAAGAACTAAGCCTGGGTAAAGTAGAGGTCTGAGGACAGAGCCTTGGGTATTCCTGTGTTTAAAAAGGAACATGAAGTAGACTTGGCAAAGAGGATGGAAATAGGGGGTAAGGAAGAAGGAGGGAAATAAGAGTACGTCCTAAAAGCCAAGTGTTTCAAAGACAAACGGAGTCATCAATCATGTATAGTGTTGCTGATAAAGGGAAAACTGACAACCAACCATTACATTTCACTATGTGGAGTCATTAGTGACCTTGACAAGACAAATTTTACTCAAATGGTAGAAGTAAAAGTCTAGCTTCACTTGGACAATGAAGTGAGGGGAGAGGAAGTAATTTATGAAAAGGGAGTATGGACAACTTATTGAGGTATGGGAATGAAATGAATGGAGTGGCTGCTAGAGGATAAAGCAGTTGGTTTATTTAAGATGAGAAATTAAAACATTTTTATGCTGTAGGAAAGAGCGAAGTAGATAGGAAAGCAATGTCAGTGCAGTAGAAAGCTAAAAATAGTTGTAATGATGTTTTAAGCAAGGGTGGCTTCCAGTGCCTAAGCAGAGCACTGGAGGTCATGAGCTTACGTGGGATCAGGGTAAATTTTTCTGTAGTCAAAGCAGGAGGATAGATTATATGGACACTGTTGCAATTTGAGGGGTAGATGAGGTGGTGCGCATATCTGGAAGTTCTTTTCAATCACTATATTTTTTCAGTGCATCGGAAAGCCAAGTCATTATCTGAGCTCAAGGATGGGGAGGAAGTGCTAGAAGTGTGAGGAGAGAGGGTGTGTTACAAATGCGGTGTGATTGTTGGGTCCACTTGAAGCAAGGGGTCTTGATTTAAATGGAAACCAAGTAGCATGGCTGCATATTTTCCCCCTAGCATCTTCAGGTAGACAGGTGCTGAGCAGACATCAAGATGGAATTTCCCAATGTTGGAATTTTTCCAGGCGTGAAGCATCATGAGAATGAAAGGAACGTGAGGGTGAGTGGAAGGAAGTGATTACAAGGAAGGGCCATGGAATTTAAGTTTGGTAGGAAGAGAGAGGAGAACATATGGGCAAGGGAACCAGATGAGGCAAGGGACAGAAAAAGATGGTGGGTTCAGTCAATTATATCTCCTAGTGGGGTTAAAGAATTGTTGGTCAGATACTTGAGGGAATGAGTTGTAAATATATGAAGTACTGGAGAAAGAATAAGTGTTTGACCTTGAGATCAAAGATGTAATGCAGTTGCTGACAATGACAAGGTACACACACACACACACACACACACACACACACACACACACACATCTTGACTCAGTGGAGATAGGTCATGGTAGGTTGAAGGAGAGGCGATCAAGGGACTTGGAGGTCACTGTTGTAATGACTGTCTATGGAGATGTTGACATTGCCAAGAATTTTTCAGGAGTAGTGGAGAGAGTAAGTGATGAGATTAGAGCTCAAATATTTAAGAAATGAAGAGGAGTGGACCAACAGTGAATTGGCTGCAATTAGCTGAATATGGGTGGTGTGGTGTGGTAATATGCATTTGAAACGTCAGGAATTTTTTTTTAATTAAAGTTTATTGGGGTGACAATTGTTAGTAAAATTACATAGATTTCAGGTGTACAGTTCTGTACTACATCCTCTATAAATCCCATTGTGTGTTCACCACCCAGAGTCAGTTCTCCTTCCATCACCATATATTTGATCCCCCTTACCCTCATCTCCACCCCCTCCCCCCTTACCCTCTGGTAACCACTAAACTATTGTCCGTGTCTATGAGTTTTTGTTTCTCATTTGCTTGTCTTGTTCGAAAAGTCAAGAATTTTAGTGAGGAAAGTAGGAGAATTATCTAGTGACGGCTTTGCAGAACATGGATGACTCCCACCTCCCAAATGCTGTGGTACAAGGGCTGTGGGGGAGAAGAGTCATGACTGCACAGTGTAAGATAGTAATTACCCATTTTGTTCCATTATCTTTTTCAGACCCTTGACAAAATTAACTGTTCTTGATTAGGATAGTGCCAGGATCAGAGATAGGTGTTAGAAAGACTGATATGTCAATTGTGGTTAAAACAGATTAGAGGGAGAGGAGAAAAGAGGGGAGCAGTCAAGAGTTAAGGCTATTGTACAAGTCCAGATGAGACGTTGTAAGAATCTAGGAGGAAGGGTTGCCATAGCAGGACATTTGGAGGAAAACCAAGAAAAACACTGTGTAAGAAAGGAATCCCAGGAAGAAAATGGACATCCTTAGATTCTCAGAAATCCCTAAGAAACAATAAGGATGGGATGCCCTATGTTGACTGTTTACACATCAGAAAACAGAAGCATGCAGATATAACATGATTAGTTCAAATTGCATAACTGATTACAACGTGGTAGTGCTTTCTTGACTTCCAGACAGTGCTATAGAAGAAACAAAACAACCAAAGACCAACTGAATCCTGTAGTTTCTGTTCCTGTTTTCATCACTATTATTGTTGTTATAATTATCTGCATACTAACAAACCCTCAGTTGAATAGAACAGGAAATTATTCTTGATTCTTTTTCAGCATGATATATATCATAAATTCAACAGAAAGCAAGAGGGCACAATAAAAAAAAACATGAAAGGGTAATGAGAGAGAACTATTTGCACACTATATTTTATGCTTCATTTCAGAAAGTCATTTTTATTTCACTAAACAGTGATTTCACAGTGTCCATCGATGCTACTCATGGTGAAGCAACTGAGCCACTCTTGCGGGGAACTTTTATTTTCCATTTTCAGTTGTGTCTGGGTTTATTGTTGGGTGGCGGGGGTTGTGCCTACAACATGACTGAACAGGGACCACAATCAGGAGAGTCAAGCCTTGGTCCCGAGGGAGGTGAGGGCATTGCCTCTGCTTTACCTTCATCTAAGTGGTAACTCAGGCCCTCACTGAGCATACCTGCTGATAACGTACACAATTAAAGCCTCTACTTACAAATCATAAACCCAGAAAATCAGAAGCAAAATCAAGCTACCCCATCCCTCATTTTCAACCTGATCGGAACAGAAGATCACCTTCTTCCACAGCATCCGACAGGACACTTCCTTAATTTTGTGGAACAGCAAGCTTAGAGATGGAAACCCTCAAATACATTATCTGTCCTTCCGGCCTCCATCTACATTGTGTACTTCCGACTTTGGAAAGGCAGTGGCTGACCGCATGCACAGTAAACTGTGGAAAGATACTCGTATGTTTAGCCCCACTTTCGGTTCATGAGACAGGTGTTATGCTTAGCGCCAATATGGTGTTTGTCATCTGCCAGACGTCATCATTTGAGCCAGTTCATCAAGCATGCAAGATGTGTAGCTATCTCAGGAAACCAGCTTGTCCTAAAATGATTTATTTCTGTTTACAGGAGTATTTAATTGGCATTTTGGAAGAATAAAGTGTAAAGGCAATAATGAATCTAAACGAGCCCAAGTAGCTGTGACCCTAATTTCATAACTAGACATCTTAATCATTTAAACTCCTGAAAACTTTCATGTGGTAAACTTTCTAGCCATTGCAAATGCATTGTTATACGTGTTTGTTTGTAGGTAAAACTGCATATATATGTGCATGTGTGAATGAGTGGACTTCTTATCTTTCAAAGCAAGAAGATTTTAAAGTGACTTCAATGTCTGCTTATCTCTATTCTTACAGGGGTTGGCAATGCAGCTTTTCTCTTCATTAATTGATCATTATTTGATTCTTCATATAATAATTATAGATCTCTATAGACTTGTACTGAATGTGTTGGGTACGTAGCCATGATTATGATTCAATTCTTATTTTAAAAGTTTTTTATATACCTATGTGGAGATTTAGACAAGTAAATAGACAACTACACTATAAAGCGGCAAATGCTATAATTATGATACTATAATAACCTAGAAGAAAATTGCCAAACAGTGCAGCTTGGGAGGGAAGTTTCTTCTCACAGTTGGCTAAATCCTGAAAGATGACAGATGTTATCTCCCTGTCCCTAATAAGAAATAATATTACTCTGTACCTGAGACTTCAGTGGCTTTGTAATTCTGGATCAGTATTTCACACTTTTTTTTTCTGTGATTATGCAAGGAAAATGAGGAAATGGGTGAAACAATTTAATTGAAGTGTCAAAAGTCGACATTAATGTAAGTTACGGAGGACCACCATGAGCGTTCCTGTGCTATTTGACCAGTGATCGAATTTCCAGTAGGTAATCGGTTTCTTTTCTGGCTGAGTCGTTCGTGCTACCTGTGCACACTTCTTTGATGGTGTTGGCTTTCTGGCTGCCTGACATCTATATGATGGGTCTCTGGTTCACTCTTCCATGCTGTAATGAGGCTCCAGTCAATGTTTTAGAGAAGCTACTATTAAATGCCCCTTCATTTTTAATAAAACAGAAAAACAGTTACTATTAATTCGTACACTTATTCAAAAGACACTTATTAAGCTTTAACTATGTGTCAAAGGCTCAGTACAGTTCCTCAATGTTTTCTGATAAAAGTTTTAGAAACAATAATTAACTATTCAAAAAGATGGAGAGAATATTATGTAAATTTATGATAATTATTTACCCAGATCCCTTTCCTTGTGTATGTTTAATGTGTTGGAAGACAATTATCCATGGATGTCTTGCATTTCTGGTTGTCTTGTGAGCAGAGGTACTGACTGTTGTTGTTCTGAATTATCTTCTCGAAGATGTTTGTATAGCAAACAACCTTAGAAGATGTACATGGTGTCTCCATCCAGAGCAAAAGCAGGTTTGTTTATGTCCAGGGCCAAGAGCAGGCAGGCTAAGCACCCTTTATAAAAGATCTCGGTTCCCTAAGCTCAGGGTTCCTCTCCTATAATGCAACCCGCTGTGTGTGCAGGTATCACCAAGCCCTCTTTGCACTATCTTCTGAATAATTAGGTTCAAGGAATGTGCACAAATGTTAATCCTGTGGCTATGATTGTTGCTTTGAGTAATAAAGTAATTTGCCTCTTACCCTGGAATCTCATATCTTACTACAGCATCCATGAAACTGTGGTGGCTAACTAATTAGTTTACAAGGAAACCTTTCCCAGTTCTTGACATAACATTCTCTTAAATTGCTTCTCTTCTCCCATCATCTTCTTTTCTTATGATGAAAAATATAAATGCATTCTTAAATGAATGATTCTTTTAAAGAAAAAACTTACTAAATATAACTTTTTTCTTATACCTATATTCTTTATGACAGGTATTTCCTACATGATGACAACTATAGCTACTTGTAACTTCCAACGCAAGCAGCAATTTTCTTAAGAAGTATTTTTAAAATTAAGCTATAAAGAGCCTCAGTAGGCCATCTGATTAAATTGTGAGCAAACTTGAAGGGTCTGCTTCCATTTCAAACATTGCAGTTCCACTCTTAAATGTTCTATAGAATATCTGTCTAAGGCAGGGGTGTCAAAACTTTTTTCAACGTTTCTCACCCAGGGCCATATGCGGTAAAATACACAAACAGCCGGGCCACTCACTCGAGGTGAAGTACGTATTGCCTCACCTGGTTTATTTAAGTAAACTAAATATATTTTTGAAATTAGCTGCAGGCCAATTAACAATGGATCATGGGCCGCAGTTGGCCCCACGGGCCGCAGTTTGGACACCCCTGGTCTAAGGTTTTAGGCAATGAATGAATGAATGAATATATAATAAGGAAATGTTTTAAATCACATTTAAATCAATGTTTTTGATTATGCATTTAAAAGGTTCCTAGTCAGGAAGAAAACTGGGTAGGACATAGGGTTATGCTTTCTTTCCCCCGTATTTCCTTTGTGAACTTAAATGTGAAACTCAGTGAGTAGATGAGATCATTAGACATTTTTATTTTCTGCATATTTAAATTGTTAAAATGCCAATGGGCTGAAGGTGTTTGTTTGTTTGTTTAATTTGTGGAGGCCCTTTACTTTTTCATTGAAAAGGGACAGATTAATCCCGGATAGTACTGTGTTTTCCCAAAAATAAGACCTAGCCGGACCATCAACTCTAATGCATCTTTTGGAGCAAAAAATAATGTAAGACCAGGTCTTATATACTATACTGTAGTATAATATAACACAATATGATAACATAATACCAGGTCTTATATTAATTTTTGCTCCAAAAGATGCATTAGAGCTGATGGTCCAGCTGGGTCCTATTTTCGGGGAAACACGGTATCAGTCAAAGCAGGAGTCTTGTACCAAAATTATTTGCTAATAAAAGAAAAAGACATCATGTATGCTATTAATCACTTCTAGGAGGACAATTATTAAGTAATATATATTAGAGGAAGAAAAACGTAAGTGCAGGGTAATTTCTTGTGCTTTCTGTGGTAACCTGATTTGGCTCTGTTTAGATTCACCCTTAGGTGATAAAGGAATCAATGTTCCACTAATTCACAAGTGTGTGTAAGTCATGGGGAAAGAGAGCGAGATCCTTAGGGAAGAATGTAGTATATTGTGGGAAAGCATTGCAAAGCCCGTACGTGTCGTGTACAACGATGACAGCTTTTTCAGCGTTTTTCGTTTCGTTTCATCTTTGTGAGTTGGGAGTGTTCATAAATTTTCATAGGCAAAAGTACTCCTCTGTGAGACATATTTTGGAATAAATGCTATGGATTTACAGACATACCTTGTTTTATTGTGCTTCACTTCATTGAGCTTCACAGATATTGTGTGTTTTACAAATTGGAGGTAACCACCTGCATCGAGCAAGCCATTTTCTCAACATTATTTGCTCACTCTGTGTCTGTGTCACATTTTGGCAATTCTCACAATACTTGAAACTTTTTCATCATCATTATTATTGTATTTGTTATGGTAATCTGTGATCAGTCATCTTTGATGTTACTATTGTGATTGTTTTGGGGCCCCACAAACCATGTTGATAAATGTGGTGTGTATTCCACTGACCAGCTGCTACTCCTCCCATCACCTCTTTCCCTCTCCTCAGGCTTCCTTATTCCCTGAGAAACAACAACATTGAAATTAGGCTAATTAATATCCCTACAATGGCCTCCAAGTGTTGAAATGAAGGGAAGAGTCACGTATTTCTCACTTTAAATTAAAAGCTAGTTAATGATTAAGCTTAATGAGGATGGCATGTTGAAAGCCTAGATAGGCCAAAAACTAGGCTTCTTGAACCAACAGTTAGCCAAGTTGTGAATGCAAAGGAAAAATTTTAAAGGAAATTAAAAGTGATACTACAGTGAATACACAGATGATAAGAAAATGAAACAGCCTGGTGCTGATCTGGAGAAAGTTTTAATGGTCTGGGTAGATCAAACCAGCCACAACATTCCCTTAAACCAAAACCGAGTCCAAAACAGAGTCCTAACTCTGTTTAATTCTAAGAAGACTGAGAAAGATGAGGAAGCTGAAGAACAAAAGTTTGAAGCTAGCAGAGTTTGGTTCATGAGGTTTAAGGAAAGAACTCATCTCCATAACATAAAAGTACAAGATGAAGCAGCAAGTGCTGATGTAGAAGCTACAGCAAGTTATCCAGAAGGTCTAGCTAAGATAATAAGGAAGGTGGCTACACTAAACAACAGATTTTCAATGTAGACAAAACAGCCTTTTTTGGAAGAAGATGTCATCGAGGACTTTCATAGCTAGAGATGAGAAGTCAATGCTTGGTTTGAAATCTTCAAAGCACAGGCTGACTCTCTTGTTAGAGGCTAATGCAGCTGATGAGTTTAAGCTGAAGCCAATTCTCGTTTACCATTCTAAAAATCTCAGGGCCCTTAAGAATTAGTCTACATCTATTCTGTATGTGCTCTATAAATGGAACAAAGCCTGGATGACAGCACATCTCTTTACCACATGGTTTGCTGACTATTTTAAGCCCACTGTTGAGATTGATTTCTCAGAAAAAAAAAAAACAAACATATTTGTTTCCAAATGCTACTGCTCATTGACAATGCACCTGGTCACCCACGAACTCTGAGGGTGATGCACAATCAGATTTCTGTTGTTTTCATGCCTCCCAACATTTCGCAGCCCATGGATCAAGGAGTAATTTTAACTTTCAAGTCTTATTATTTAAGAAATACATTTTGTAAGGCCATACCTGCTATAGATAGTGATTGTTCTTATGGATCTGGAGAAAGTAAATTGAAAACCTTTTGGAAAGAATTCCAGATACCATTAAGAATGTTCCTGATTCATAGGAAGAGATCAAAAGTCAGCATTAACGGGAGTTTGGAAGAAGTTGATTCCAACCCTTGGATCACTCTGAGGGGTTCAAGACTTCAGTGGAGGAAGTAACTGCAGACGCGGTAGAAATAGCAAGAGAACTAAAATCAGAAGTGGAGCCTGAAAATGTGACTGAATTGCTACAATCTTATGATAAACTTTAATGGATGACCTGTTGCTTGGCATGGACGCCAAAGAAAATGGTTTCTTGAGACAGAGTCTACTTACTCCTGGTGAAGATGCCATGACGATTGTTGAAATTACAACAAAGGACTTAGAATATTTTATAAACTTAGTTGATAAAGCAGTAGCATCACACACTCCAGAGAAATTGGTCATGAACAGTCAATGGATGCAGCAAACTTCATTATTGTCTTATTTTAGGAAATTTTCATAGCCACTCCAATCTTTAGCAACCATGACTGTGATCAGTCAATCCCATCAACACTGAGGCAAAACCTTCTACAGCAAAAAGATTATGACTCACTGAACATTTCAGATGACGGTTAGAATCTTTTAGCAATAAAGTATTTTTTCATTAAGGCATGTACATTGATTGTTTTAGACCTGATGCTAGTTCATACTTAATTGACTCCCGGTAGTGTAAACATGACTTTTCCATGCACTGGGAAACCAAAGAGTTCGTGTGACTTGCTTTACTGCGATTCTCGCTTTATTGTGATGGTCTGCCTGAACATCCACTGGAAATGTATGTTAACCTTTAAAAATGAGAAAACAAAAACATAAAACAGGAACTGTGTAAATAATTTAATTGGGAATCTGTTTTGTGTTCTTAACATCTTTTTTTCCTAGATACTCCTCTTACAAATTCAGGTGTTAAAATTATTCACCATCTGAGCTTGAAAACTCATTTTCCCCCCCTGGGACCTAAGTAAGAAATCAGGAAATTAGTCACCTTCTCAGGATGGAAATTTAATTACTGTTTTATGCTAGCAAGATGAAGCATGGAAATAATTATTGCTCAATTATGCACAACAGAACTCTCAAAATTGTGACCTGACAAGATTTTGGTGACTTTTTTCTGCCTTCACATTGTATCCCCTGGGCTTTGAAGCTTATTTTAGTCTCTGGTGTTTGAAATACAGATTAATTATACTAATAATGTGAAGTCAGCAAAATAAAATGAATATGAACAATAGTAACATATTTCCAACTTGCCTGACATTGTCTGAATATTTATACATTTACTAGACATTAGTCTGTTCCTGGTTTTGTACTGTGAAACAAAAAAGAAAATCAGCTTTGAGATCTGGCAGAAATTTTACCAGTGATGACACACAGTTGGCTTGTCCCATGTTAATGAGACTTCCAGAATTTAAATATTATAAATCCAAAAATACACAATTAATATAAAAAGCAAGCCTATTACATCACATAACATATTGACCATAAGTGCAATAAAAAAGAAAAAAGAAAACAATAAGTAGGCAATAAATATATAAATAAGAATGTGTATCTGTGTAATCAGGAAAACAGAAAATGCTCTGAGTATTTAAACAGGGAAGTGTAATGCAGGGGAAAACTGGTTCTATAGGTAATGCAGTTGGTGATAAACCGTCCTCATCCCTCTATTTATTATGGGATACAGTTACTAATTCCTTTCAGATCACTGTACCTTCTTCCTCCCTAAAATCACTGGCATCAAAGTTCATTCTATCAAACTATACTACCTAATACCTCTCTTTGTTACAATCATCTGCAGAGGCCATTGGCCCCTTGATAATGTTAGCTCCTGAATAGTGATCTTCAAAAATTGTTCTCTCTTCTGTTCAAAATGGATGTCTCTCTTCAATATCGTTCCTGTAATAATTGATCCTTCCAGTTATCTTGTAAATCATTTCTTTGTCCTTCTTCACTGTCCTTGCCTCCATCCTAATTCAGCCATCCCTTCCTATGGCCATACATAAGCCAATTATGTTCAGTAGAACTTGCTGCAGTGATAGGAATTGTCTGTACCTATGCTGTTCAATACAGTAAAGTGATAGATTGAATGTTTGTGTCCCCCCAAATTCATATGTTGAAACCTAATCCCCACTATAATGGTATTTTGGAGGAGGCACCTTTATGAGGTGATTTGGCCATGAAGATGGAACCCTCATAAATGGGATTACCACCCTTATAAAAGAGACCTCTCTTATCTTTTCTGCAAAGAGACGGTCATCTGTGAACCAGGAAACAAGTCATCGCCAGACAGTGAATCTGCTGGCACATTTATCATGGACTTCCTAGCCTCCAGACTGTGAGAGAGAAATTTCTGATGTTTATAAGCCATCCAGCTTATGGTATTCTGTTGCCTGAATGGAGTAAGACAAATAGCCAGTAGGAACAGTGGCTATGGAGCACTGAAATGTAGCTAGTGTGACTAAGGAAGTGCATTCTCACTTTACTGAATTTCAATTAATTTAAGTAGCCACATGTGGCAGGTAGCTACCATCTTCCATAGTGCAGCTTAGACCTTGTCTTTAACAATAACTGTACCCACTCCTTAATCTCATTTTCGTGTATACCCATTCTTGACCATCCTGCATATATTTCTAGCTCACATTCTCTAGAACCTATCTCCAACAGTTTTTAGACAACCTCCCCGTAGACCTTGAATCAGTTGATCTTAACCATTTTTCTCTATCTTTGATCCAATGAGCTTCTCATTATTTTACTTATGCAACACAAATTCCATGATCCATCATTATAATCACTCCTTTTGTATATACCATTCATTTCAATTGCTATTCTTTTTCTTCTGGGTATTTGGTTGGAAAACCTCTAAGTCTAGTGAAATCTAATCCATTGCCTCCTCCTCGAGACACTCATCTGTGCCCTGGATGTGGCTGGGGAAAAACATTCAAGCCTCCCACATCTTTCTTCCTGACTGCTTACCACAAGCAGATCTATAGAGCTACTAAGCAATTCCTGCGTCTCTAGTTTATTCACTGTCTCACTAACTTGATCAGCCATTTCATACCATCACCTCTTTCCTGAGACCCTTGAGGCCTCCTCTTCCATCCTCTCTCTCAACTGATGTGCTTGCTTTGTATTTTACCAGAATAGAAGTAATCAGAAGAGAACTTCCTTCTGGAATCCCCTTCCTCTATCCTCTACAAATCCGTTAACTTGTGCCCATATACTGGACACTTGCTTTCTTTTGCTGAAGATGAAATGTTCATGATCTTAGCTAAGTCAATGCCTCAACATGTACATTAGATACAATTCCATCCATCTTACTCAAAGTCAGTGGAGAAATTCTTTCAGAAATAAATTATCAATTTTCCCTTGTACTCCATCGTTCCCATCTGCACACAAGCATGCTGTCATTACATCCATCTTAAGGAACAAAAAAATCTCATAACCCCACATACCATTTTAGCTAAACTCTATTTCCATTTACAGAAAAAAAAATTCTCAAAAAATTGTTCATACCTCCTGCTTTCAGTGAATGCTCCACTTCTCCATTGAGCCCACTCTAACAAGCTTCCTTATTTCTTCATCTAAACTGCGCTGTCACGGGACTCAGTGACGTTCACCTTCCTAATTTAATGGCCAAGTCTCAAGTGTCTTTTAATGGAGCATTTGACCTAGTTGGTCATTTCTTATAATATTCCTTTTATTTGACTTCCAAGGCATTCCACACTCTCACGGTGTTTCCCCTATTGACTTCATTGGCTACTTTTTCCCCTCGGACTTCTTTACTGGTTCTCTAAGTCCTCTTATGTATAAACTTTGTGCTCCTCAGGGGCTGAATCGTTAAGCTCCTTTTCTATTTTCATTTACTCCCTAAGTGATTTCATCTACCTTTTGGCTTTAAAACCCATCTACATGCTGATTAGGTCTCCAAATTTACACTTGTATCCTAGGTCTCTCCCCTGAAATCCATACTCCTTATCTAATTTTCTACTTGACACTCCACTTGTAGTCTAATAAACATTGCAAATTTGATATGCCTAAAACAAGGTTCCTAATTTCCCCGTCTCAAAAACCTAACATTTTATATTGTTCACATCTCATTAACTCACCACTCCATTTTTCTAATTGCTTTGGTCCAAAATCCAGGATCATCCTTTATTCATCTGTCACCCCTCTTCGTAACCCCTCCCCCAAACCACATCCAAGCCATTAAAAATAAATCCAGAATCTGGCGACCTCTCTTCACTGTTAATCACCCTAGCCCAAACCATCATAATCTTTCTACAAGATTACTGCAAGAGCCACTTCATCGGTTTTACTGAATTGTTCTTGCCTCCCTTATAGCCTCATCACAACAAAGCAGCTAGAACTATCCTTTTAAAACCAAATTAAATGTATACTCCTGCGGTCATTCCCCATTACCCCTCAAGCCTCATCACATTCCACGCTTAGCTTCTCCCTCTACTCCAGACCCATTGATTGTCTTGCTTTTCTCAGAATATTATCAGATATGCACTTCTTCCCATTAGTCTTTTCCTCTGTGTGCGGGGATGTTTGTTGTTACCTCTGTATCATCCCCAGCTAAGGACTCCTCAGAATCACATTTCTTAAAAATGTCCTACCTTAAATGGCTCTTGACTGGAGTCTACCGATAGAGCTTCTGGAATTTACAATGGTTTAAACTCTCTAGAAGTTTAATTTACAAAACAGCTATTGAGTATTGATGGCCAAGATCTTTGACAGCAGATTCCCTGACCTTCCCTTCCCAACCCTTCCAAAGTGTATGCAAGTTTCTGATGTCCTGTGTGAAAACACTTCATATTTGGAAGACAAAGAAAGGCTTCTGTTTTTCTGAGTGAAATCTGACATACAATCTTCAGAGAAATAATTTTCCTCTTAAAGCTATACTCCTTTCATTTCCTTTGCTTATCTACTCCCTGCCTTGTATTACATAACACCCCCATTTTCTATTCCCCTTTTCTGTTTTATAGGTACTGATTTATCTCCACAGCATTTATTACCATCTGACATACTTATATTGACTGGCTTGTCTGTTTAGTGTCTGTGTCTCTTAAGTAGACTGTGGGTTTCTTAAGGCCAGGAATATTTTCTCTTGCATTCACTGCTACATTGTCATTGCCAGAAGCATGTCCAACATATAGTAGATTCCTAATGCATATTGTTGAATGAATGAAGAAATAAGTCTGGTTGTACTTTTAAAAAGTACTGACATTTAAATGGTGCTTATTATTTGCCAGACACAATTGCAAGGTGTTACATATATTAACCCATTTAATCCTTAACCACACAATGAAAGATGTATCACTATCACTTTATTTTACATGTGAGGAAACTGAGGCATAGAGAGACCAAATAATTTGCCCAAAGTCACACAGGCAATGGAGGGCAAGAGTCAAGCTTTGATTTCAGTCAGTCTGATTCTAAAATCCGCACTCTTTATTTCTGACATTTAATTGCCTCTCAGAAAACAACCAACCAAACAAAAAGAATAAAAACACGGCAGAAGGAGCTTATTTTAAAATTTCAAAACACCCTGAATATTTTCTGACATAGACACAGAAACTTATTTTTACTTATTAATTCTGGCACAAAAACACCAGAAATAGCAGCGTATAGTCTTACATTTAAAATGTAATAAAAATAGTATGCATTATTAGTATTTATTATTAAGGAATGTTTTTATATGTAGATAGTGGTTTGACACTTCCCAGGAAGATTTGTTATAAAGGGTATGTGCAGAGGTGGAACAGGAGAGTGATACAGTGGTCAGAGTCACCAACTCAGGAGGATATAACTTCTGGTCTATAAAATATAGTAGAAGAGGGAAATAGGATAAGGATATAATTCTCTGTATGGAATCAGAAACGACCCTGAATAGCCACAGTACTTCTGACAAAAAAAGAACAAGGCTGGAGGTATCACACTCCCTGACTTCAGTTAATACTACAAAGCGTCAGTAATCAAAACAGCACAGTATGGGCAGGAAAACAGACCGGTAGACCAATGGAATAGAATTGAGAACCCAGAAATAAACCCACATATATGTGAGCAGGTAATTTTCAACAAAGAAGCCAAAAACATACAACAGATAAAAGAAAGCCTCTTCAATAAATGGTGCTGGGAAATATGGTGACAGATAGCAATTCTATCTGTCTATCTGTCACCATATACCAAATTAACTCAAAATGGATCAAAGACCTAAATATAAAACCTGAAACAGTAAAATGCATAGAAGAAAGCATAGGTACTAACCTTATGGACCTTGGATTTGCAGAGGATTTTATGAATTTGACGTCAAAGGGAAGGAAAGTAAAAGCAAAAATAAATAATGGGACCATTATCGAACTAAAAAGCTTTTGCCCAGCAA
Organism: Rhinolophus ferrumequinum; assembly: GCF_004115265.2. Taxonomy (NCBI): domain Eukaryota; kingdom Metazoa; phylum Chordata; class Mammalia; order Chiroptera; family Rhinolophidae; genus Rhinolophus; species Rhinolophus ferrumequinum. The sequence continues at coordinate 52,753,708 of NC_046301.1, forward strand.
AAGAAACCATCAACAAAACAAAGAGGCAACCACCCGAAAGGGAGAAGATACTTGCAAACAACACCTCCAATGAGGGGCTAATATACAAAACATATACAGAACTCATGCAACTATAAAAAAACAAACAATCCAATTAAAAAAGAGGCAGAAGACCTGAACAGACACTTCTTCCAAGAAGATATACAAATGACCAACAGATGTATGAAAAGATGCTCAACTTCACTAGCTATTAGGGAAATGCAAATCAAAACCACAATGAGATACCACCTTACACCTGTTAGAATGGCTGTCATCAACAAGACAAGTAATAACAAGTGTTGGAGACTCTGTGGAGAAAAAGGAACCCTCATACACTGTTGGTGGGAATGTAAATTGGTACAGACACTATGGAAAACAGTATGGAGGTTCCTCAAAAAATTAAGACTAGAATTACTATATGACTTAGCAATCGCTCTTCTGGGTATCTAGCCAGAATATCTGAAAACATTTATCCATACCCCTATTTTTATTGTGGTGTTATTCACAATAGCCAAGAAATAGAAACAACCAAAGTATCCTTCAATTGATGATTGGAAAAAGATGTATTATATATATACAATGGAATATTACTCAGCCATAGGAAAAGATGAAATACTGCCATTTGTTACAACATGGATGGATCCTGAGATTATCATGCTAAGCGAAATGAGTCACACAGAAAAAGTTGAGAACCGTATGATTTCATTCATATGTGGGATATAAAACTGAAAGCAACAAACAAACAAGACAAACAAATGAAAAATCATAGATACAAACAACAGTTTAGTGGTTACCACAGGGTAAGTGGGGCGGGGAAGTAGTAGAAGAGGATAAAGGAGATCAAATATATGGTGATGGAAGGAGAATTGACTTTGGGTGGTGAACACACAATGAAATTTATAAATGATGTGTTATAGCATTGTACGCTTGAAACATATACTTTTACTAACCAATGTCACCCCAATAAATTTAATAAAAATTAAAAAAAAAAGGACGTGATTCTCATTGCATATGAGGGATGAGCAAATGTTACTCAGGAAAATATTAGGCAATCCTGGGACTAAGATCTAACAAACTAAATCAGGATCCTTTTTGTCAATCTTTTATCTATTATCTTAACCTCTTTTCTTCCATCACGTAACATATATTTGTTGAGTGTTTGTCTGTACTACATGGTAATGAGACCGTGTCGAAGAATATGACACAGTTCCTGCTCTAATTACATTCTTAGTTTAGGAAGAATGCTTAAGAAATTACCATATTACATAACCTCTTTATTACAGATGAAGACTCTGGATTCCCACTGCCTGAGTTCAGGCCCTGGTTCCAAGAATATTACTTGTGTGATGATGAATAAGATATGTAATCTCTCTGTACCTCAGTTTTCTCTTCCCTAAAGTAGAGGTGAAAGGAATACCTACCTCATAGTATTGTTAAAGGATTTAATGGTTTGATATCTATAAAGCACTTAGAACAGTGCTTGGCACATGGAAAAGACTATAAATGTTACCTGTTGTTTTAATATATAAAGACATCATAAACTACTTGGTTCCCTAGAACATGGCGTTTTATTTCAGATCGCCTTGTTTTCTTCATTCCTTTCCTTCTCCCTACATGTTCTTTTGAACACAAAAAACAAAAACAAACAAACAAAACTGTGATTCTGTAACCATGTCTTTCTTTTATTCTCACATTACTATCACACAACACTTCTGACACCAGGTGTGTGGAAGTTTTCTCTTCCAATAAGTAATTCTCTGTGACACCAGCTGGGTGTTCTACAATTTAACTCAGTTCTAACACTACCTAGAGATAGTGTCAGAGCCCACAGATTAAAGGCTCAGTCCCATAAGACTGCTCCCCCTTCTCGTCAGATGCCAGTAGTAAGTAGTAGGTCCCCAGGTTACCCACAAACTTCTGTCCAATTTAGCTACAAATCGGAGGTTCCTGCAATCCCCTCCTTGGGTTGGATTAATTTGCTGGAGTGGCTCACAGAACTCTGGGAGACACTTACTTATGTTTACCAGTCTATTGAAGGATATGATCAAGGATACAGATGAATAGCCAGATAAAGAGACACATGGGGGGGCGTCTGGGAGGGTCCCGAGTGCAAGAGCTTCTGTCCCCATGGAGTTGGGGCATTACCCTCCCACTACAAGGATGTATTCACCAACCTGGAAACTCTCATCACCCCATACTATTGGGATTTTTATGGAGGCTTCCTTACATAGACACAATCAATTATTAACTCCATTTCCAGCCCCTCTTTCCTCCCTGGGGATGGGGACAGGGAGCAAATAATTCCAAGCTCCTAGTCATGGCTTGGTATTTCTGATGACCAGCGCCCATCCAGGAGACATCCGTGAGCCCTCACAATACATGCTCCTCGTGCTCTTTTTCATAACATTTTTTTAAATTAGTTTCAGGTGCACAAAACAATGTAATAGTTAGACATTTATCATTTATATCGCTCACACAGTGACAACCCCCCTTCCCCCATCCACTATCCCTCTGACATCGCACACACAGCCATTACATTTCCACTGTCTCTATTCCTAATGCTGTACTCCGCTTCTTGTAACTACACACACACACACATACACACACACACACACACACAGACATATATGTGTATGTGTGTATATGTGTATATATGTATATATATATACGTATATATATACACACACGTATATATACATATATATATTATCAGTTAGGAATTTACAAGGTTTTTAGGAGCTCTGTGTCAGGACAGGGTCAAAGACCAAATATTAAAAAAAGAGATACTCCTACTACGATTATCACTTAGGAAATTCCAACGGTTTTTGGAACTCTGTGTCAGGAACCATGGGCAGAGACCATTATATATTTCTGTTATCGCTTGCATTGATTCCCCCAAGTCCTCATGGAGCTCCAGCTTGTTGAAACTCAGCTCAAGCATCAACCCAGAGCTCAGCAGCACGTATTATACCATACTGTAAAACTTGATATGATTTACTGTGCACATTGATTTACTTAGATATATGCTTCCAGTTCACAGGGACCACATTTAACAATTTTGCATCCTCAATAGTTAGCGCAATGTCTGGCGTGTAATGCAGAAGTGAAACAGCAGCAACACAACAGTACTAGCTGCACACAAAACAGTAAGTGTATAAGAGGGATGTCATGCTCTCCAAGAAGAGGGCCTCAGGCTGCCTCCAAGAAAAACTGCAGAGGACTGGTGCCTTGATGAATTTCCAACTGGCTGTCTGATCCTCAGCCTTAAGAGCTTAGAAAATAATTTGGCCTGCACACCAATGCTCGATTCCTTTCTCAGTAGTGGACTCTGACCTAATGAAACAGACACACGAAACCACACTGCAGTTTGTCAATTAGCAGTGAGAAATGACTCTCATGCAGACAGTAATATTCAAGATGCAAGTGATCAGTATGTTCTCTTGCTATAGACAGACCTATGGAAGGATCTTCAATAAATACATGTTGAATTAACAATGAATCAAGGTAGAAATACATGGAGGACAGTTGGAAATGAGGATCCAGAATTCAAGGGAGAATGCTGGGTTGGAAAGTGTGGTAGTTGGAAATGTCAAAATTGAAAAGTCTTTTAGGCATGGACGTTTGGGGCAGGAGAAGAGGATTCAGGGCAAAAGTTTAGCTGACTCTTGACTTTTTCATCCTATCTTTCCAAAATGCCTCTTCATCTGATAGGAACAGGATTTCTTGTACCTGAAGACTGATGTGGGTTTTGAATGTGGGAACATCAAGGATCTTTCAGCTTTCTCCTGCCAAAAGCCCTTCTTTCTTAACCCGTATCCAAGGAAAATGCAATATGCCTTTCACTTTGGAAGTGAGAAATCCTATGTAGTTTCCCGTCAGTCTCAAAAGTTCTTTCCTCCTTCAATCATACTCCATGCTTTGCACTTTTCCCTACGTGAACAGAAGAATCGCCAACCCCATCCTCTTTTCTGTGTACTTTATTGAACTTACCTAATCACAGGACTTGGATGAGTATTGGTAGTGCCTCCTATCTATTTTCCTCACAAACTGCCTCAAAAGAGTTTAATCCAGGTGTCTCCAAAATGTTTTATTGAGACACTTTATCATTTAAAAATATTGTTTTCCCAATATATTTTATTTTGCTATATATTTATTGTCAAGTGCACATCATTATAAAATATACTGCTCGTGATATTTTGGTTTGCTGTATTTATTAATAAGATACATACAGTCAGCTATGTACTGGAGCATTATATGGTGTAGCCTAGAAAGCACACATAAAAATAGAAATAACAAGTGTTAACAAGGATGTGGAGAAAAGGGAACTAACTTGTCGTGCGCTGTTGGTGGAAATGTAAATGGTGAAGCCACAATGGAAAGATGTATGGAAGTTCCTCCGAAAATTAAAAATAGCACTACCTAATGACCCAGCAATCTCACTTCTGGGTATTTATTTGAAGAAAACAAAAACAATAATTAAAAAAGATATATGTACCCCATGTTCATTGCAGCATTATTTGCAATAGCAAACATAGAAACAACCTAAGTGTATGTTGGTGGATGGATGGATAAAGAAGATGTGGTAGATATAGATACAGGTGATATAGAAATAGATATAGGTATAGATATGGATAATATATATATATTAATGTATATGTAACACATATATAATATACATATATATTCTTCCTAAGGCCTACACACGGCCTCACTTTCTTCTTTTGCACCTCTCTCAAAAGTGGAGAACTTTTCAAAATTTAGCCCCAAATGTCACCAACTGCCTAGAAAAGAAACTCACATTTCTGGAGATTGGGGCATTATCTTTCACATGACAGTCACTAATATTTTTGAAAGTTTTTTTTATATCTTTTAAATATTTATTTATTTATTTATTTATTTATTTATATTAATTTCAGGTGTACAAAACAACATAATGATTAGACATTTACACCCTTCACAAAGTGATAACCCCGCCCCCCGAAGTCTACTACCCATCTGACACCGTATATAGATGTTACAATACCATTGACTACATTACTTATGCTATACTTTACATCCCGTGACTATCTATCTATCTATCTATCTATCTATCTATCTATCTATCTATCTATCTATACATATATGTTTAATTATGGTTGACATTCAATGTTATTCTGCTTGAGCTTCAGGTGTACAGTGCAGTGGTCAGGAATCTACACAGTCTGTAAAGTGATCCCCCCGATAAATCCAGTGCCCATCTGGCACCCTACATGATATTTACATTATTGATTATATTCCCCATACTGTATTTCACATTTCCGTGATGAGTTTGTGACTGCCAATTTGTACTTTCTAATCCCTTTACCTTCTCTCCCATTCTCCAAGCCCCCCACCCATCTAGCAACCTTCAGTTTTTTCCTCTGTATCTCTGAGTCTATTTTTGTTTTGTTTGCTCATTTATTCTGTTCTTTAGGTTCCACATGTAAGTGAGATCATGTGGTATTTGTCTTTCTAGTCTGACTTATTTCACTTAGCATAATATTCTCTAGGTCCTTCTACATTGTTGCAAATGGTAAGATTTCATTATTTTTTTATAGCAGAGTAGTACTCCATTGTATAAATGTACCACAATTTCTTTTTCCAGTTGTCTATTGATGGGCATTTCAGTTGTTTCCATGTCTTGGCTATTGCGAATAGTGCTGCAATAAACATAGGAGTGCATATAGGTAAGAAAAAAAATAGATTGAACATTCATTCAGTCATATTAGTTTTTAGATAAAGTACATTTTTCAATTATTAACTCTTTTCTAAAATGTATGTCATGTCTGTCTGCTGACTTTGGCTGTCTCCTGGTATATAGCTCTGTTTATATAAGTTTGAGAAGTGAATTTAAGGATTGGGATTTTGGATCAAAAATACAAGAGATCTCATTAAATACATTCAAGGTAATTTTAAATTAGTCATATCTGTAATGATTATGTTTCAAAACCCTGGTGGCCCCAGCAACACCTGTGAGCTTCCCAGGTACCAAGAGATCTCGGAACTGAGACCTCTTAGGAAATAAGAGAAGCAAGGGGAGTGGAATGGAGGTGCCAGAACCAATGCTACTTTATTGCCTTTGTCCTCATGACCTCTGAGAGGGAAGAGAGGGTAGGGCCACTCCATTTCAAAAATCTGTTTATGTAGAATATTAAAAAAATAATAAAATAAGGGTTGTCCAAATATGGTCGTAAAGTATCATGAGTTTTAAGGTAGAAAAGGAAACAGTCTATCAGGTGACACTAGAGATATGTTCATTTCATAATTTTAAATGTACTTAATATAAGACTATCTTCCCCTTCTGTCTAGAAATACTTTAAGCAGGGATTTGGTACTCGGATCCAGGGTATGAATTGCTCCTATGAAGGTCTCTTAGAAGTCTATTTAAGCTGGACCCTTCTACAATGTACAGTCCCCTGGGCTACTGCACTAAAGGACTCAGGCACAGCTGACAGTCAACCATCAGTCCCTTTATTAAAGAAACCAGTTTTTAGACACTGCAGTATTTAAACGTAGTAAATTGGGGAGTTCTCTATCACTGAATAAGGAAGGAACTATTTCTTTATCCCTCTATAGTAATTGTCAAAGGAAATAACTTCATCCACCGAAGATCTGTGAACATCAATTTGCTATTTTCTGATGGACTTATTGAATGTCCCTAGATTTGATAGAGCCTGGGGCAGGCAAAGAGCTCATATGTCATTGTATAGGCTGACTATTTATCAGGAGTGCTCTGTAAATAGGGTTGCTAGGTTTAGCAAATGAAAATACAGGATACCCAGTTACATATAAATGTCAGATAAAAAACAAGTAATTTTTTAGTATAAGTATGTCCCATATAAAATTTAGGGCATACTTATACTAAACAATATTCATTATTTGTCTGAAATTTAACTGGGCATCTTGTGTGTTACCTGGCAACCCTATCTGTAAGCCTCAGGGAAAAAATATCCCAACCATCTCTCTTTTTCCTCAGGGAAAAAATATCCCAATCTCTAGTATTGGCACGCAATACTTTACTATAGTAGAATATCTGATAATATTTTCATAACACATCTGAAGACTCCTTAATTAAATGTTGGATCACTTATTGGAACCTTTAAGCAGGGTAAGAGACAATAAAGAATATGGTGAAGAATCCCTGATGACTGGGTGATTATGAGCTATAGTATCTTCATATGTAAAATGAAAAAAAAACACAACTGTGTAATTCTCAGTGTTTTAAAAAAGATCAATCAATAAATTAATTAAGTGGAATTTATATTTACAAGTGGAATGGAACATATCATCATTCTTCACATTCAATGATGTATAATATGAAAGGAACATGATATTAACATCTGCTTCCCTTTTCTAATCTCAGTTCAGAAACAAGTCTTAACCTTTAAAATTACAGAGTGAAATGCCTAATTTATTTTTCTACCGTGGGTCGTATTATTTGTGATATGGCAATTACCCACTTCCAGCGAGGTATCTTTCCAAAGCATCTTGAATATGTTTCACTTTTAACTTTTGTTATATTTAAAACATTCTGAATTCCTATAAAGTCAGACCTATTCATGTTTATAAGTACCAGAATGTATTCCAGAGTGATTAGGTAAGATGCGTATGCCTGGTGCATCCTGAAAAGTAGGAAAATGGATCATTTGGAGGAAAGCTGTAGATCTGCAAGATTTCAGCTGCCATCAAATGCTCATATTAAATCAACAGGTCAGATAGAAAGGTGTCCAAGTTCCAATGTTAGAGTGGAATCTAATAGGATACAACATAAATAAAGTCAAACCAGGTGCCAGAATCTCTGGGCCTCTTGGTTTGTATGAATGATGTGTGGTTGACTGTGCCCCTTTCATTAAGGTTTCACCCATTAGATATCCTTGTTAATTTCCGGTGATGGGGAGCTGGATTGGCAGGAGAAAATGACAGCACAGGGAGCAACTCCCATGCATCTAGGACAACCATGAATAAGTGACGGTATCAGGTAAAAGTGCCCTGGGCTTGTTTTCTGCACCGCTGTCTCCCAGGTGCTGAATTATTTGTATTTCGCCTCCTCTGGAATGTGAAAATGTATTTGTGAAATTACCTTAAAATATTTTAATATGACATCGACATTGGGCATCTAATATAATAATGGTGAGATGAACAAGAAAACCTACCAAAAAAAAAAAAAAAAAGGAAGTTAACAGTGGTCTCCAGTGTGCTTATGTGGAAGTCCCAAGAGGCAAAAGTCGAAAGAAAAAGACAATAATTTAGACAACTTTTATATAATGATGAAACGTTAAGGAAATGTGTACATATGTAACCCCTTTAATAATATTGTAGCTGCTTAGCTGATTAAAATGGCACATTTCTGCCTAAAGGCAAATAGCTTCTCAAGTTCCATCTCTTCCCTGAAACCTGGGAATTTTGGGGATGTCTGGGAATTTATGATAGCCCTCCATAGCGTGGGTTAGCATTGCTGCGTCATCTTTGCTTTGGCAAGAAGAGGGTGAGTGAATCTGCTGCCTCAATTATTACCCCAAAGTCCCACTGACACAACCCTACATTCACTTCAGTAAAAAATACTTCTCAAGTTGTGGGCTCTTTTCAAAGCAGTTTCAAAACCAGACATTCAAAAATTTCCTCTTTCATCTCTGTTCTGTGAAGTACTATATTTCTGCAAATTAAAATGAGAAGCAAGTCTCTGTAGAAAACGGAAATAAATCAGCAAATAGGATATGATACAGCAGACAGTACCCATGATTCACTATTTATGTAGCTTTCTTCATGAAGTAACAAATTATTATTTTATTTATAGATATTTTCACTGGGATAGATGCATAATCAAGATATTTCATTTTCATGACACTCCCTTGAGGGGATGGCAGTTAAGAAACATTAGACGACCCTGGTTCCTCGTGTAAAAGAGGTAGAGTTCAGCCTGCTGTCAGATTTAATAAATAGTGCCCATCTGCACACCTTTCACCGTTATTATTGGTGTTATGTGCCCAAGTTCATAGATGTTTTTCTGTTCCTAAATCTTTCCGTTGGTTCCTGTATAGTATTTCTTATATTTCAGATATTCCTAATATTTTTCTCCTACCCAATCCCAACCATATTGACTTTGGTTTATTACTTCTGTCCCCCTGTCCCTTATTATAATTCAGTTATTTTGTAGATGAGACACCTCGAGGGTAGGAAACATATTATATTTATTCACCCCCCGGTGCTTAGCAAAGGTCACAGGGTGGGTGCCAAGTATATGTTTCTTGCATGGTTTTATTCCTCATGCTTTGCAGCATGAATTGGAAACATTCTGTGCATTTAAATGTGCACTTGGATGTGGTGGGATCATGAGGGTGTGAAGCCTTGGTGATTTCCAGCTCTCCTGTGTGTTTGCTCTACACGGCTGCCCATGATGTTGCCAGAAAGGTCTCTTCAAACCTTTCTCTATCTCTACTTATTTCTTAGCCATTCTGCGGTAAACATACTTCCCTCTTCCTCAAGTGATTCTGTCCGTGTGGAATGATGGTGGCCCACTCACCTGGGTATGAAAGGAACACTTGGAACAGGAGTTCAAACTCAGGATATATGTTGAATATTTAACAATGTTAAATCAAGCTAATGCATTTTAAATAAATATGCTCTGTCCTACACTGAAACATGTAACTTCATGCAATAAATTGCTTTTAGATAGTATGAAGCTATATTTTTATATAACTACGAGTTGACTAAAATTCATAGATATATTCATTTAATTAATGTTGCTTATGTTTATGTGTGTCTCATTAATGGACTGCAACGTTTGGTCCATTAAATAATTAAATAATACAATAAAACCTTCCTAATTTGTATATTATTATATATTTACTCAAGAAAAGTTATTTTCTCCCTTTCATTTCAGCAAAATAATTATGTTGGTGCAATCAATATTTTTTATGTAATTTGGGTTCCAGCAAAAATAATAATCTAAAGGATTAAAGAGTAAAATGAAACTGGATTCAAAATATAGAAAATTCAAAATGATGTCCATTAAATGTAAATATAAAAATATAAAAAAATTAAGTAATTTTCATATTACTTATAAGAATTATATTTCTAAGTATTCAATTATCTAATATAAAGTGTAAATTATAAGTTATATTTAATAAACATCAAAATTTGAAAGCAAAATATTTTAAAGGTGAAAAATTAAATTTACTAAAGTTTCTTACATTTTATTAAATAATTTTTTACAATGAAAGTATTTTCAATTCTATGTCCACCTAGTTGCTAATGTATAAATTAGCATCAGGTTTCAAATATGTTATGACTTGATTCATGTATACAGTATTTATGTATATATTTATCGATATAAGTATTTAAAGTTTATGTAATATTTATAAACATAGTGTATATGTAGTATGATATTTAACAATATTGTAAATTGCTTAATGTTGCAAAAGTTTCTTTATCCACCATGGACAACTGTTGCAAATCCCTTGCTTATTAGTCATTACCTCAAGCACCATGAATTGGAAACTAACAACAAGCAGAATTTTCAAATAGCCCCCATACAATATTCAATGCCTTTTATCCTCAACTTTTGGTTTTAAAACTGCATATACCAGCACACACACACACACACACACGCACATGCACATGCACACGCACATGCACGTTCGTTCCCCTCCAACTTCTTTCTCTAAGAATTTTCGAATTGTCAACATTATATATGCTCATTGTAAAATTCAAACAATATATAGCCTACAAAGTAAAGCATGAACTTCCTTTCAGTTACTCCATCCCTTTCCATAGTCCAGTTTTCCAGTAACTATTGTTAACAGTTTGATATAAAACTTTCCTGATATTTGCATGTTTATGTAACACACATACACACATGAATGAATGAGTGCATACATGCTGTTTTTAAATCTAGGAGATGCTACCATGTATGTTGGCCTGGAACTTGCTTTTTTCACCTTAAACAATGCATCATGGGTGTCTGCCTCCTTTATTTATAATGTAAAATTGATTTCATTGTATCCCATGAAGGACGTTTAGACTGTTTCCACTATTTTAATAATTATGAATAATACTTGAAAAATAATTATATAAGTGTTATAGTAATATAAACTTAGCTGGTACATATAGATACAATTGTTCCCCTTGACAACCAACCATGCTGGTGTCCTGGGCCACCCCAGTACCCAGAGATCCTGTCTCATTGCCTCAGTTGCCCCAGTCTGAACCCCAGGATCCTGACACTTCCTCAGTACAGAGGTAACGTCTGGCCCAGGCAGTCTCCAGGACTGTTTGTTCCCTGACAAATTGTCTGAGAGACAAAAGTGAGAAACATCTTCAATTTGCTTGGGAACTGTTTTTGAACCCACATTTGAAAGTACATACTCATCTTCTCTACTCCATATCTTCCACTTTCATGCCTGTGCATGTATGCACACATATACACACATACATGCTTGCATGTGCATATATAAAGGCTATGGGAAGAGATTTGGCTTTGTTGTAAGTGTAACCGTGTCATTGGAGAGTTTTAAGCAGACATTATCCAATCTACATTTTCTTTTTTTATTTTTTTCAATTTACATTTTTAAAAGTTCATTCTGACTGGTCTGTGAAGACTATGCTGTAAGACAACAAGAATATTAGTAGGATGGTAGCAGTATAAGTAAAAGTATAAGTAAAATTTAATAATTTTTAGATATTTTGTATGTAAGAAGGTGAATTGTGAAGTGGGATGAAGCAAACTTATGAGAGGAATGGTCCAGAGTTTATTTTTGGAAATGTTAAACTGAGATGTTAAATAGGGATTTTATATTCATCTATAGATGAGGAAAGTAAGATGTTGTAGTGATGGATGAGAATATATAGATTATTTTCCAACAATGAGGGAGTGTGTACATCAGTGATTCTCAACTGTGTGTGTTCATTAGAAAAAAATAACAGTGCTCACTTCCAGGTACAAACTAATTAAATAAAAATGTCTAGGGGACTGAGACAATGGTAATTTTTTAAAAAAAACTTTCCAGTTCATATACAGTGAGGGTTATGAAACATTGTTGAAGAGAGAGAAGAAAAGTAAACCCTGGACATGTGCTAAGAAAAAGATAAATGGTGAACATACTGAGATTAAATCACTGATGCCTTCGTCACTTAGACATTTAATCAAGAACATTTCTGTAGTGATGAAAATAACAGATCTTGAGATCACAAGTGATGACAGATAAAAGGGACTTGTAATATAAGGCTGTCATTATCATTTATATAGTACAGTTCTTAACACAGTCTCCATATAGTTAAGCATAGATAATAGCTAGTATTTAGAAACCTGTGGAGTTTTTGAAATACGTTTTTGGGCTACTTTCTGTTTCCTAAAACCTCAAAGAATTGGTATAAATTATGGAATAATTTAACACAAATTTATGATTGAATCCATAAAGTTATTTTATTGTGCTGTTTAATTAATCATCAAACATTATTAGCTTAGCATTTTTACTCTAATAGCCTTCTCAACTATTAATGTGTCTTCTTGGACATTATTTGGAAAGTCTAGCTAGTTAATTTTCTGACAATTGGTGAATTGATGAAAAAAAAAATTCCCCATTCACATGCAGACTTACAAAAAATAAGCAGCAGTAGACTGTAAAAAAGCAAAATATATTGCTTTGTATTTTTATCCTCATCTCTTCTCCTTTTCACCCTCCTTTTTTTGAGCAATGCTATGTATTTTCCTCATTTATAATATTCTATATCAATAACTACAAAATCTACAACCCTCATTCAAATCCTAATCCAGTTTCACAAGAACACCTCAAACTGCCAGCTGAGCAGTTTTGTATGGAGGCCCTGCTGGCATCTCACAATCCCCATGCTGAATGAATAGGGAGAACAGTTAGGAAGCTGTTTTAAGAATCCAAATGAGAGTTGATGAATCTGAATTAAGCTGGTGATAATGGGAGATGGAGAGAAGAAACTGGATTTGAGATACATTCTGAATTTAATCTTTATATCTGGTGGCGGACTAGAAGTATGGGGAGGAAAATAACCATGGGTGACATCCACTTTCTAGTTTAGGAACCAGAAGGAGTGGGGAAGACGTAATAAAAATGGAAGTCTTGAATGACAGAACGATTTTTGAAGAGAAATTAAGTTCCATTTTAGACATAGTAATTAGGCCATTCCTATCGAGGTGGATATACTTGTAGTTGGCTGTAATTCTGGATTTTGGAAAGTAGGTTAGAGTTACATTTATAAATTTGGCATTCAGGTGTCAAATTTTGCTGTCTGGAGTCTGTCAAGACAGTTTCTCTGAGAATTCCTTAAACTTTAAAATGCGGAGATTGTGTCTAATCATCTAATAGGGTTTTTTTTTTTTTTAAGTTCCAATTCTAGATTTTACTTTTCTTTATCTACTCTCTACACGTGTGTTTATGGTTGTGTGTTTTCTTATTATCTATTATTCTCTCTGCCTGAAATCTACATTCTTTTCTTTTCCAAATACTGACTTATTACTCAGCCTTCAAATGCCCCCTCCTTAGTAACCTCTGGTCAGAATCAAATAATCATCCCTCTGTATCCTGAACAATATTCCCCAAACATCCTATTCAATAAGTGGAATTATCCTGACCCTATAGTGTTATTTGCATGAGTTTTCTTTTTTTTTAAAGCAATTTGTAGAATTAACAGTCCATATCAGTGAATATTTTGTAGCTTTTTTAAATATAGAAAAATAGAGTACAGTTTGTACACATTAGTACCTGAAAGAAAAGGGGACAAATAAATGTTTCAACATTTTATACAAATCAGAAGAGAAGATTCAAGAGCCCCATTTCCATTCTGTCAGTGAGCAGGCGGGTCACACTGTGGAATTTGTAAGTTGTTATTTCGTGTTGTGATGGGGAATGTAATTAAGGGACTGAATTTTCTTTTGTATTGTGATTTTGTTCTTCACATAATTTAAAGTTGTTTTGGATGAAATTGTGACAGATTATTGATGTTTCATACATTTAATGCTGAGTCTTGCTAAGTTGTTTTCTCACATCAGTGACTTTGGAATTCAAGAGTTCTAAGAAACTCAAAATGTGGACTACCCAGTGAATCATGTGTATATATCACAAAGCTACCTGACCACGTTTAACTGAAGACTAACTGAAGAAAAAATTTCAAAAATAGTGTCATTGATATGTTAAAAAGAAGTGCATGCATTCAAAATCAAATTTAACAAGTGTGTTAAGGAAAAGCAAATATAATTGAGCTCACTCCACGATTATGAATTGTCCCAAGCTGACTAGAATTAGAAAAAGAAGAGAATTATAGAGATGTTATATGCACATGAAATCAAAATTTCCAAAGGAGATTCATAAATTTTGTTGTATATAAAAAGTACTTCATATCTTTCTGGTTAAATTATAAAATTCAGGGTGTGTGTGAATTTTTCCCCCCATACATTTGGATCCATTTCAGGAGAAATAGTTAGAAACTTTCCTTAAGAGAGGACAAAGTGTCCCAAGGATGAATATACAAAGTGCAGCCGTTTTCTGAGAATTTCAGTACTCCAATGCTTCTATTTGCCTAAAAATGTATCTTTTATAAACCTTTGTAAACTAGGTTTAAGTGCTACCTCAGTGGTATATAATTGCACTAAGAATATAGCTAGGCTCTTAAAGAACACAATCTCCAATGAATATTAAATATCAACATTTCTCACTGAATATTTTCTCAACATCAGTCCATATCTAGAATATGCCTGTGGACACACAATTTTATATTAATAATGTTGATTGAATTTTTAAACTTGATTTACTGTTACTACAAAAAAAGTACACATAATAGCTAGCAGGTTATACTTCATCAAAAAAATCACATGGGAGTGGGACCCACAACACAATACTCCTATTTTGTGGCCCACTAATGAAAAATTGCAGTCACTTGGGTAAGCCTTTGTTCATGCATCTTTGGGACTTAAGTATTTGGTGTGCAGAGGTAACTACAGAACTACCACACAAGCTATTAAAATATTACAGTACTTCTCCAGTTGGGAAATAATATGGATCTTAGCCTTCTGAGACTCTTCCTTTCTGGCTGCCCTAGCATCTCTAGTAATCTGACAACCCAAAGGGTATTAGCTGTTGCAATTGGTAGTGCCCATACCATACTGTTGTTATTAAATACTTTGAATGAAATCCATAAGTGAAATATGGATTATTTGTTTTGGCATCAAGACTTCTTGAATACAGGTGACTTGTAGTTGATCATATTTGTCTTTTACTTAAAGATACAGCATTACTGTGATATAACCTCTTCTGATGTAAAAGTAAAATTGTTACCTAACACACTACCTATTTATTGTATAAAAGGCAAAGATATTTTAAAAGTACTTCTTATATCACATAATTCTTTCCTGAGATCTTTTAACTTTGATCAACAAAGTCTGCAGTCTGCTTTCATCTTTTGTTAGGGGTACAGGTTTACCATCTTTCAAGGGTCTATTTGTATAGATTTAAATGAAAAATTAAGTGTTCTTTGGCATTTCATTTTGATCAAGTGTTGTCTTTGTCTTCCCTTTGGGTAAGCAATCAAGTTAGTTTCCACTTTAAGGTGGTACAGTTGCTCAAACACCTCCATGACAAATGGATTGTCCAAAATAATGCAAGATACCTGGTTATTTTGAATTAGAATTCAAAATGTCACTTATACTGACATATTTAGAATTTAGTTCCACTAACTGTGTCTAGTAAAACATCCAACTGCATCTAGTGGTTGATATTATTGTATTACTTCTATTAAGTTTTTTTCCTTTGTTTTTCTTTTAAGCATCTTTGTTTCAAGTACTTTAAGCCACTCTTGACTAAATTAATTAAAAACACACTCCAGTATCAAATATCCTTCCTTGGCTAAAACGCTCAATTGTTTTGAACATTATAGATCATGAAATTAGTCATTTTAATAAACTGTGTAAAACAAACTTTTCCTGAAATTTGATTTTGGATTCCTCATTAACTAGTAGTCCTGGACTCAAACATTAACAAATGAAGATGTATTGTACAGAACTACACAGTGAAGGAATTATCATAAAGCTTTGTATAAAATAAATAAAGATACCAAATGCACACCTTGTGACATTTTATGTCTGGTTTCGTAGGGTCAGATACGTATTTTAACATAATAAACCAAATGTGATATATTTATTTTAAAATGTTTGTCATTCTACCTGTAAAATGACAAACTTTTCTATTCCTTTTACTATGAAGTCCTATAGAGGGCAAAGATATATTTAAAGTTCTCTGAAAGAGCCCCACACAGAACCACGAACAAGAAGTTACTTAATAATACAGTTTTGATGTTGGGAGCGTTAGTATTTGGCATAACACCAGTCAGATATTAATACCACTATAACAATTTGTTATATATACCTAGACAATTTGTTTATTTTCCTCAATTAGATCTTTTACTAAACACTCCGCATTGTATCAGACCATATAAAAAACAATGTTTTTTTTGTACTAACTCTTCAAATATGTGAATGAGAGTCCTACCATTATACCCAAAAAGTTACTTTGTTTCTCACATATGAAAACCCATGATTTATTTTTCATTGATTGCTTTATTTAGTTTCAAGCCATCTTAATTATCTGAACTACGATGGGAAAAGCACCATCTCCAGACTGGCTGTTGTTTTTAATTTATCCCATTTTGTCTCACTATTATGTTGGGTAAAAGTGACCTGCAATCAGGGAGGAAATGTATACCTCAGACTTTTTTGTCGTACAAGTTAATTAATTTTAGATTATTATTCCCTTCTGCAGTGTGTAAAACACTATTCATAATATACCAACAAACAAAGA
Organism: Rhinolophus ferrumequinum; assembly: GCF_004115265.2. Classification (NCBI taxonomy): domain Eukaryota; kingdom Metazoa; phylum Chordata; class Mammalia; order Chiroptera; family Rhinolophidae; genus Rhinolophus; species Rhinolophus ferrumequinum. The sequence continues at coordinate 52,770,564 of NC_046301.1, forward strand.
CAAACAAAAGAAAAAACTTGGGTACCAGGCAATATGTCTGCTCAATTTTGTCCATATCCTAAATATATTTGGACAATGGCAAGGGTAATGGAAAACGGGACTCGTTTGAATGATAAACCTTTTCAAATGGAAAATGTTTGTGACACATCTTAATGACAGTAGTCTTTTGGAGCAATTAGACACTTGGAGTGTAATATAGAATTTAGAAAAATTCTATATAGAAAATGAAAAAACCCATTATGAGTCCTTATATTTTTCCCTTATATTATCTTATGTTATTGCATACTTGAACTACATGGAAATCCTGGTTAGCCAGAAAATCAACTGTTAAACAATGTGAAATGTGAAATGTTATGTATTGGACCTTTGACTAAGTAACTAAATTGAGTTCCAATGCCTAGAATAAGACCAATATTTAAGTATTAAGTTTCTTGGGTTTTACATTTCTCTCATATTCAAAGACAGTCTTGGGAGAGTTCAGTATTTTGCAGATGCCAGTTTCCCATATTATTTTCATCAGTCTGCTTCCATGTTAACTAAGATATTAGATTAAGATTTTGGTATACACTGGGGCATGGACAATATATTTTAATAACCAAAGAGTCTTGATTTTTAACAGTATGAAATCTGGACAATGTAGTATATAATAAACTTATCTCAATCATGAAGTGATTCATAAGTACAGCTACATAATGTTGTACAATATAAACATCAATTTGATATTAATAGCCTTAATATTTTCTTATCTTAAAAATAGACTTTTATCTTATCTTGAAAAGAGTTATTTAATAGACAAACTACTCAAAAATGCTCTCCCCTTTGGATTTTTCTATCTCCCGTGGCTTGTCTGACAGAAACTATATAGAGAGATAATTTTTACCTGTAGCAACTTGTAATATGTAATTTGTGTTTTTATTTGACGGTAAATTCTAGGGTCAAAGAAAGCAAGAGGTTAATGGCCCTGAGGTAGATTTTACACCTGTTTTGGAATTGTAGCCTCTCAAGGCAGGGCTTCAGTTCTGCAATTTACTGCATGTGCAAAATTGAGTCTGCTGATCATCTGAGCAAATCAGTTGGGTTGCTCTTGTTATTGAGATTTACCATTGCCGAAGGTCATGAAGCATCTTTATAACAAAGAAGGCCTGGTTAAGTTTACATTCAAGTTATCACAGATCTAGATTATGGTTAAGGTGATATAGTATTATTCTTCAGTATTACTTTACTCACTCGTGTAGTCCCTGAACTATGCCATTCATTTCTGCTTTTCTCCTGCTTCTCTAGAGTTGTTTTTCCTTTTCTGCAGCAACATTGATCCTTCTACACTACTTTGGACAATTCTTACATTATGAATTAAATTTTAAGTAGCTCATTAGCATATTATAAAGGATTTATTAAAGGTTACTCAAAAAATGGGTAGTCGGGAATGGCAGCAGGGCATAGTGTCGTATTAGAGCTTTCTGTCTATTTCACATGATGCTCTTCATATTTTCTGGAAAAACATCCTCTGAGGTTGAATACTGCTTTCTTGTGATCACAGGCCATCTTTGGAGGGGTATAAAGTCCATCAAAATCACTTTTTTATTTTATTTTGTCAAAAACAAAGTTTCCTTTCCTTATCATAAATTAACTTTTTTCTTCATGATGAAACAGAATACATTTCAAATATCAAATTTATCTTCAGGTGGATCTTCACAGATGCTGTTTTAAAAGTTGTTATTCACATATCCAGATTTAGCTCTTATGGAATCAGTTCCAAATTAAACATTTGTTTACATATATATATATATATATATATATACACACATATATATGTATATTAATTCCTCCTTTGTGATAAAATTAGTGGCATTAGAACTCTGCAAATGCTGAATAATGTTAATGCATGCAAATTAAGGTTTTTCTCTTTTAGCATCAACTGTTGAATAGTTTTCACAATATAATTTATATTCAAATATTTGATACTAACATCATTTGTCATTACATTAGTGTTCAGTTTTTGTCATTTCTCACAAAATGATCCTGGCTTTTTATGATTTTAATTTTAACTTGCATTTTTATAGCAAGTTATTTTATACATTTTGTATGTAGGCAGTGTTAAAAGAGGGTTTAGCATTGGGTTGTAAGTTTTGCTTTTTGTTAATATACGGAAACTGGGTTTTGCTTGTTTGTTTTTGTTTTCTTCACTCTAAATTTCTTCTTCCTATTTAAATATGCACTGAACATTATTGAGTATCTGCTGAGGGCTGTGATTGTTTTTGGTCTTGGAAGTATGAGAGCCTCATTTGAAAACACACTCATCCCTTGATCCCTTTCTTAGAGAACTCCCAATATCAGTGGGGAGGCATACAGGGAACAAATAATGATGCAATGCAAAAGACATTCTGATGGTGAAGAAAGTAAACTACCAATTTCACGCAGACAAGGAAGCAGGTAAGTAACCAGGCAACGTATTGCAGAGTTATTGATGAAGTAGTCTAGTATAAGCAGCTTGGAAAAAGTACAGGGCAGGGAAGAGACATCACAGGGAGATGAATACAGAAGAGGAGATTGCAAGCAGATGTACCAGAAGGATTGGCTTCTGAGAAAAAAAATAATTGTTAAGTAATTTCTTGAAAGTTAGTATACCTTTTTTCACTTTTAATTTTGGGTACTGGTTTATAAGCAATTAAACTGTGATCTTAAAACTTGGGTATTACTGAATATTTATGTTAGTATTTTTGGAGTTTGGACAAAGTAAGTTCTGGGAATGGCAAATCGTAGTTTGTGGCAAACAAGTTTAGTATAAAAAAATCTTGGTAGTGTTTCAATTATTAGTCAATTCAAGTGTCCGTGATAAGAGGAGATTGAGTATACAGTAACTTATTCATCATATTGTTGCCACGGAAATGTAAGTTGGATTAGGTCATACACAATAATTTTAATATTAAAATAAGTACATTCTGCTGCATTATGGATAGTATTGTGTGTTCATTTAACCTCATTTGTGGAAGGAAATTCACAAATAGGTTTCCATATATTTAGTATTACAATATTTTGTTTAAAAAAACAACATGGAGGGAACATCAGATTATTATGCTGAGTGAAATAAATCAGACAGAAAAAGTCGAGAACCATATGATTTCACTGATATGGGGTATATAAAACTGAAACCAACAAAAGAACAAGGCAAACAAATGAAGAAACAAAAACTCATAGACACAGACAATAGTTTAGTGGTTACCAGAGGGTAAGGGGGGAGGCAGGTGCTAAATGAGGGTAAAGGGGATCAAATATATGGTGATGGAAGGAGAACTGCCTCTGGGTGGTAGTAGCTGATGTATTACAGAATTGTACATCTAAAATCTATGTAACTTTACTGACAATTGTCATCCCAATAAACTTTAATTAAAGAAAAAACTTTCACTTATCATGATTATTAATAGTTATTTAAAAACTTGAAATTATATGGCAAGTTTAAACAGCAAAATGCTAGAACTCTATCTCCTTTTATTTCTTCATTTTATGTAAGTATCACAATTGGAGACTAGATGGAGAAGAAAGGGAGTTTCATTATGAGTGAGCACTAAGAGTTTATTGATTCTTGGTATGTATTTGCAGTTAAGAAATACATTAAGCTGAAAGTAACATTTATAACTTGCAAAAGAAGTTTGAGTGAACTATAATACAAAGATATAGTTAGAACACTGGGTTAAAAGTAGGCAAAATATGAACATCAATGATTGATGATATTTACACATCAACAAAATATTTAGGATTACACTAAAAACATAAAATATGTATGCTAGAAACATTAGAAAATATTAGGTTGGTGCAAAAGTAATTGCGGGTTTTGCATTTTTTAACCTTTTAAACCACAATTACTTTTGCACCAACCTAGTAATACTAAATTATATTGTTAATTGACTTCTAGTTCACTAGAGGTTAACATAAAGAGGAAAATATAGCCCCTTTCTAAGAATTACAGTGTCAAAAAGATAAAAATCTCTTTTGGATTATAAGAAATTTAGTAGAAATTTCAGCTAGTCATACAAGAAAGGAAAGGAACAGAGGTCCACAGTCCCTTAGCATGGACAAGACACAGGGAAAGTTGTATATGATATTTTTTAATCTTAAGTGTTTTGCGAAACTTACAGAAAGAAACTACATTCATATAAATCATAAAAGTCCCCCAAAATAAGGCTAGAAATTTAGGAAAATCTGCATTTACATGCTCATACTTTTTTTTTATATATGTTAGCTATTCAGATTTCAAACTTATGTTAAATAATGAATTAACCAGCTGTTCCAGTTTTAAGTGGGTTCATGAAAGGTGATTAAAATATTTGATGTGAAATATTCAGCTGTATCTCTCTATTATAAAGACTTATGCCTTTCAGAAATTTTCCCTGAGAGTAATGAGTAACACAGTTCATCTTGAAATCCTCTCAAAGAGCCAGAGAGTTAGAAAGGAATCTAACCTTCCTGGAAGCCATATTTTCATGCTCAATGTAGATGGTTAAAAATTATATATTTGAACATTTTAGGCAAAATATCTAGATGTTGTAAAGACTTGCAAGATGTGTGATATAAATCTCTGGAATGAATTACAAAGTTGTTATAATCACAAATCCACATGGCAATGCATTTTCTCAATAAATCTGTATTTTAAATACACTTACTATTAAGTCAATGGCTTGCTAAACTTTTAACAATAAAAAGATATTTTCACACTTGAAAAAGTTAGAAACCAGTATCATGCTCAAACACGTTTAAGTGTGTTCATAAAGCTTCTCAAGATATGCTAATTTCTTTTTTCCTTCTTACCCACACTTTCATGCCCTTGATAAACAGAATTCTAAAGGAAGTGGACATGTCTGGTGCACATAGCAAAATGTTACCTTCAAAGGCATTGCATTAATATCTATGAGTTTCATTCTTTCACTATATTCTCTCATTTCTAAGAGAGATGGTGGTACAAGTTAGGCTATTTTTAGCCCAGTGGTAACTATTTTGTTTGGAACTTTGAGGAAAATCAGTTTGTCACTTTTGAATCCCAAACAAATAATACATATGTTTCTGCCAGTCTCTTGTAGTTATTTATTTCTCATGAGAAAGTAAAAATAACTCCAGTCAAAATTTCTAACTCATCTACAGTCTTTCTCTGTAATAAGTGCCTGAACCATATAATTTAGAACAATTTGTTAGAGTCATTACATCATTAGCCTTTGGATATGTGCACTTTTCAACTGGCTATTGATTAGAACTGTGTATTGAAATGTAGTTTTCACAGACCTGAAAAATAGAATCCACATTTTATTTTTTAAAATAAGCTTTTTGTTTCATAGTAGTTTTAGATCTACAGAAAAAATGTGAACATAACACAAAAAGTTCCCATATACTCTGTACCCAGTTTTCTGTGTTATTAAGGTCTTATATTAGTATGGTACATTTGTTACAATTAGTGAACCAATACTAATACATTAAAATTAGCTGAAGTGTGTGCTTTGTTCAGATTTCCTTAATTTTTACCTAATGTCGTTTTTCTGGCATCACTTTCAGGATACATTACATTTAATGTCTCCTTAGGCTCCTCTTGGCTAACAGTTTCCCAGACTTGCCTTGTTTGATGACCTTGACAGTTTTGAGGATTATTGTTCTGGGCTTATGTAGAATCTTCCTCAATTGAGATTTTTCTGATACACATTTTTTCTCATTGTTAGACGTGGGGTTATGGGTTTTTTTGGGAGGAGACCCCAGTGGGAAAATACCATTTTCATCACATCTAAAAAGAGTATATATTATCAACATGACTTATCACTGTTGGTGTTGGCCTTAATAACCAACCCAAATAAGGTGGGCTTTGTCAGGTTTCTCCACTGTAAAGTTATTCTTGTTATTCATCCTTCTATATTGTACTCTTTGGATGGAAGTTACTATATACAGTCTTAATGAAGTGGGGAGTTAAGTGGGGCGGGTGGACTATCTACATAAATTATTTAGAATTCTGCGTGAGGGAGTTGTCTGTTCTCCGTTTATTTCTTCATTCTATCATTGATTTATATCAGTATAAACACATGGATACTTATCTTATGCGTAGGGTTATAATCTGATACTACTTTATTTTGTTGTTCAAATTATTCCAGCTTTGGCTTCAGTTCATTCGGCTCCTGTATCCTTTTGGCATACATCCATAATTGTACTTAGTTTATTTGTTTTGTTTCTCACCATTTCCTTACTTTCTGACACTACAAGTTTATCCAGCTCATCTTCTATATTTCCTCTCCCAGTACTGGAATCAGCCATTTCTCCAAGCAGCTTGGCTTCCTTTTGTTGGAGAATAGTAGTAGCAACCAAAATCTGGGCACTAGATATATCTATTGCTCCTGTGGAATCATTGTTTCTGGGCTGTCTGAACTGACAGAGCAAGGATGTACACATGTGTGTGTGTGTATGTGTGTATATATATATATATATATATATATATATATATATATATCTGTGTATGTGCACATGGTTATAAATATTTCTATATGTAATCATACGTATCTTTATTAAGCTAAACATGAGTTCATACTGATGTCTCCAACTCTAATCGTACTGATATCTCCATCTCTAATCCCACATGGCATGCGCTGCTCCCTGTGCTTGTCTGTAACCTCCCACTCCCACACTGAGAAACCTGGCCCTCACTACCTGCCAATCACTTACTAATTGTTCAATTCCAGTGTGTGTGTATAGCCGTATTAGAATTGTTAATCCATACCTCTACAGGGAAGCATTTCAACAGCTAGAGCACAGTGCCTGTATACAATATCTGTTTGCTTTCATCTGACAGGCTCCGCTCATTTCTAAAGTTATTTAGATCAGCACATTTCCCCTCACCCTCTTTAGTAAGGTTGTTTCATACATTTGTAATGTATGTAGCTTGTATCTTTCTCATTCCATCTTGGGATTTCCTGACCTCTTAAGTAATATGTTTTAATTTGCTCACATTTCAAAGTTTGCACTTTGTGCTGTGACATTCTATAGGTTTGTGCAAATGTGTAGTCTAGTGTCTTCATCATTACAATGTCATATAGAATAGTCCACTGCCCTATCACTAATCATTTTACTGTTGCTACAGTCTTGCCTTTTCTAGAATGTCGTATAATTGGAATCATATATAAACAAGCCCTTTTCAGATCTGCTTCTTTAACATGGCACTATGCATTTAAGAGTCATCCATGTTTTTTTGTGGCTTAATAACTCATTTCTTTGTATTTCTGAATAGTATGTTGTTATGTGGATGCACCGCCATTTGTTTATCCATTCATCGATTGAAGGATATATTGGTTGCTTTCAGTTTTTTTTTTTTTTAATTTATTGCGGTCACAATTTATTGGTGTTTAAATTTATTGGTGTTAGTAAAATTACATAGATTTCAGGTGTACAATTCTGTATTACATCATCTATAAATCCCATTGTGTGTTTACCACCCAGAGTCAGTTCTCCTTCCATCACCATATATTGGATCCCCCTTACCCTCATTTCCCACCCCCAACCCCCTTACCCTCTGGTAACCACTAAAGACTGATAGTCTGTGTCTATCAGTTCTTGTTTCTCATTTGTTTGTCTTGTTCTTTTGTTGTTTTTGGTTTATATACCACATATCAGTGAAATCATATGGTTCTCTGCTTTTTCTGTCTGACTTATTTCGCTTAGCATTATATGCTTTCAGTTTTTAGCAATTACAAGTAAAGCGACTATAAACGTTTGTGTACAGGTTTTTGTGGAAACAGAGTTCTCAAGTCAGCTGGGTAACTAGTTACAAGTGCAATTGCTGGTCTGTATGGTAAGACTAATGTTATCTTTGTAAGAAACTACCAAATTCTTTAACAAAGTGGCTGTACTGTTGTGCTTTCCCACCGGCAATGTATGAGAGTCCCTGTTGAGTCACATCCTTGCCAGCATCTGGTATTATCAGGTTGTTGGGTTTGAGCCATTCTAATAGAGCTGCAGTGTATCTCATTGTTTTAATTTGCAATTTCCTAATGACATATGATGGTGAGTAACTTTCATATGTTTATTTGCCATCTGTAGATCCTCTTGGTGAGATGTCTGTTCAGATCATTTGCCCATCTTTTATTGTGTTGGTTTTTTCCTTAATTTTGAGTGTTAAGAGTTCTTTGTGTATTTTAGATACAAGGCCTTTATCTGATAGGCATTTTTCAATATTATCTCCCTGACTTTTCAGTCTGTTCTAAGTCTTTTACAGAGTAGAATTTTAAGAATTTAATAAATTCTAACTTGCCAATGTTTTTGCTTTCATGGATTGTCATTTTATTGTAGTATCTAACACTTCATTGCTGAGTGTAAAGTCACCCACATTTTCTCCTTTGTTTTTTTCCAGAGGTTTTATAGCTTTGCATTTAAATTAGGTCCATTTTGAATAATTTTTGTTAAAAGTGTAGAGTTCTGTGTATAGATTTGATATTTTATCTGTGGATGTCCAGTTCTTCCAGAAACATTCATTGAAAAGACAATCTTTTTGCCGTTGAATTGCCTTTGCTCTTTTCAAATGATGAGTTAATTAAAATTGTGAGTCTATTTTTGAACTCTGTATTCTGTTCTATTGCTTCATATGTGTATTCTTTTGCTAATACCACACTGATTTGATTGTTTTCACTTTACAGTATAAACTTTTGAAACTAGGTCGTGTGATTCCTTCAGCTTTATACTTCTTCACTACATTGGCTATTCTAGGTATTTTGCTTTTCTATATAAACTGTAGAATAAGTTTGTCAATATCTGCAAAATGGCTTGCTGGGATTTTGATTGAAGTTGTGCTGAATCTATAACTCAAGTTAGGAAGCATTGATGTCTTAACAATAGTGAGTCTTCCCATTCATGGACACAGAATATGTCTGCATTTATTTAAATTTTCTCTGATTTTTAAAATCAAAATATTATAGTTTTTCATATAGATACTATATCAATTTTGTTAGATTTACACTTAAATATTTATTTTTGGGGGCTATTGAAAGTTGTATTGCTTTTTCTAATTTCAGATTCCAATTGTTCATTGACAGTATATAGGAAAGTGATTAATCTTGTATCCTGCAAATAATTCTTCCTCTTTGTTATCTCTTTTTTTCTCCCAATTATGCATATGTTACATCTTTTTAAAAATGATCCCACATTTCTTGGATGTTCTACTCTTTTGTTTTTTTTGTGGGGTTTTTTTTGTTCTTTTTTCATTTCAGTTGGGAAGTTTCTGTTGTTCTATCTTTAAGCTCATTGATGCTTTTTGGGGACACGTCCAGTCAGCTGATGAGTCCCTCAATAGCATTTTTTATTTCTGTTACAGTGTTTTGATTTCCAGCATTTCATGTTGATTTTTTTCTCAGGGTTCCCATCTCTCTCCTTACTTTACCTATCAGTTCTTGAATGTCATCTACTTTTTCCATTATTGCCTTTATATATTAATTATAGATATCTTAAATTGCCTATTGGGTAATTCCAATATCTGTGTCATATCTGAATTTGATTCTGATGCTTTTTTATGCCTCCTTCAGATTTTTTTTTCTTTACTTTTTAGTATGCTTTCTAATTGTTTTGCTGAAAGCCACATACAATGTATTCTTTTCTGGGTCATTCTGGCTAGAAATTGGACTGTATTTAATGTTTGCTAGCTATAGCTACTGGATGCTTCGAATTCTTGTAGTGTCCTTGCATTTGTCTGTCCTGTTGACTTTGAGTCTCTGTAAGTACTTTTTCTCAAAGAGAGTTTGTACCTGAAATTCTTTAAGCTATAATCTGATATTGTTGTGAAGCCCTGTTGGTATGGTGGTAAAGTACAACAGAGAGAAAGTATAATTTTATGACTAAATCTAAGTCTTTTAATGGGCCTGTGTCCTGGGCTGTGGCCTTCACAAGTGTTTCTTAGCTTCTCCTCCCCACCTTAAGTGAGGCAAGAAGGCTAGAAAGTCCTGGAGCAGGACAAATGCCCTTTATCCAGGTAGGTTAATAAGACCACTGGGATATTTTCTCTGGAGAGTAGTTCTTTGTTATTTTTCATGATGGTTACTCTTCCCTTCTCCTTACTAGTGTCACATGGTATCTTGCTCTGCTATTCATCATGAGATCTACGTAAGTTTTCTGTTGGTAAAATCCAGGAAAGTGTGGGGCTCTCAGTAAGAATGCAGTCTCCAGGATCTCATTCCCAAGCTAGGTCACATTGTGCCTCCAATAATATATCAAAATTATTGCAGCTTCTCTGCATGTATTCTGAAACTGACCATGTTTCTCTGTATTCACCTGTCTCTCCATATTTTGGCATGGTGGGTTTGTTTTACGACCTCATTCTCTGATGATTCCAAGAAAAATCATTGACTTTCAGTTTGCTAAGGTTTATTTTTTGGTAAGGATGGGGTGATGATTTCTGGACTTTTTACATGTCAGAGATTAAACTGGAAGTCCCTCACGTTTCATGTTTTATGCCTAAAATATTGGTCCACTGTGTGTGCTGAGTGTTCAGCTAGCATGATCCATTTCATGAAAAAGCTTTACAGTCATCACTAAAGAACAACTCCCCAACCTCTGGTGTGGGTATTCATGTGTGATTTTCTCTTCATTGGCTGAGTCACTTCCCTTAGTATTTTCAGACTGGAGGAGTCACTGTTATTGTAGTTTTCCCAAAGTTGCCTCCCGGAAGCTGCTTTTTCTCTTGTTTCTAACAGTGTTTAGTGTTATGGCTCCTATTGGCACCAAAACTATTTTTTCCAAAATAGCTTCTCTCTCTACACTGCCTCAACAGAGGAGGGATTGAGAGCCCTCCAGCCTTTAATTGCACCATTTCTTTATTCACCCCCAGGCTTCCTCACAAGGCTGGGATAACTTAGACTTCACAGAAAGATTGGTGCTTCTAAAAGGAATTGCAAGGTGGAGGGAGAATTTTTAAGAAGAAAACTGTATACTAAAAATATCTCTGCTATAGTCCAAGAAAAAGCACTGAGGAATTTAAACCTTCACTATGAGTCACCTTATGGTTGTTCCCATTTCCTAACTTTACTCAAAGAAGAACTCTTTTTTTATCATTCGTTTTATGATCAACAATTATTTATCACTCTTCTATGTCAGTGGGTGTTCCATATCCTAGAATACAGCTATGAACTGCTCTTTCCATTTGAGAAACCTCACATCCTACTTATAGAAACCAGAAGGCCCTCAGGACACATCTCCATTTCATAGCAGTAAATTTAACAAATATACTGATCTGGTCTAAAGGCTTCCAAAAGTCATCCCCAGCAGGTAGTCCTTGGTAGTCTTTAGCACTTCCAAGTCTGCAGGAACAATTCCTAGTTGTGTGTGATACTTCACAACATCCACACAGGATTGCAGAGTAGCAGTTGGTGTGAGTTTTGGGCATGCATGTTCTAGTTTTCTGAATATCTAGGGAGTACTCTTAGAACACACACACACACACACACACACACACACACACACACACACACACAGACACACACACACACCTCTCCAAGGAACAAACATTAATTCTCAGAGATATGTAGTTAAATGAGGAAAGGAAGCATATTCCTAACTGTTCCTTCCTTCTCTTATTTGCAAGTTGTTTCTTTGAAAATGGAAATTGAACTTCAGTATTATTCTGGGGAAGAAAGTGCTCAATAGTTGAGACATATTTCTTAGTGACACTACGCTCAAGAAATACATAGCCAACGCCATCAAATTTTCAAGTGAAAAACCCTTTCACATTTTTGGACAAGGACTATTCTTAAGATTCAAGATTGAGGATGGTTGTACGAGAGGAGGTGTGTGCTTGTGGGGAGGGCTTTCTCAGGTACATGTATGTGGTGAAGCGGGGAAGTATTTGGCCCACCCCTTACCTGCACCTTACTGGATATGATATGGAATGGGCAAATTTTAGGAAGGAAATTGTTGAGGAGATGGAGAAGCAACATAGAGGCAGAGGATTGAATTTTTTTTTTCCTATGGGGGAAAAAGTTCCTGTTTTAAGATTAAATTGCAATAGACCAGGGTACAATAAGGCAAGAATAATAAGCTTCACTTGGAGAAATCAGCTAGGCCTTCTTTCTGCCATGTTGTACAGCTCCAGGTGCATCATTCACAGGGCGTTTTATATGAAGAACATCTCTTGGAGCTCAGCGCTATTTACATGGATTACAATGTGAATGACGCCCCCTGGAGTTGTGCAATGCAGCTGGTGGTGGCACAAGCCTTTGGAATAGTAATACTTGTCATGTAAATTATTTGTAATTCTATTTTCTTTGGAAAGTCATCCAAAATCAACCTCTCCTTCAGCTGATACTAAGTCAACCATCTTTTCTCAAAGTTTTCATAGTACTTACTCATTGCACTGCTATCAAAGTTGGTCTACTTGTCAGTGTCCCTATTATGTCTGAGCTCTGGATCTCTTTCATCCCTGCACCCGTAGTTCCAAGCACAGTGTCTGGCACAAAGGAAGCATTCAGGGTTCTGAATTAAAAATAAATTATCCTCCATGAGACATACCCCATTGCTTTGCAATTTTTTCTTCGTAATTTTAATTTGTTATCAATTTAGTTCACAGAGAATGCACTGTGCTCCTATTTATTAAATTAAATATCTGCTTGAAGTAGCATATTAAAAATTAAGCTTAGTTAAATCTCAATTTCCTGTGATCACTAAATAAGTTGCTCATTGCTGCATCTCATATTAGTTTGGTTCAATGGTTAGATAGCAATTAACACGAATGCTTAATGACCACTTTCCTCTTCTGATATAATACTAATGATACTTACAGTCTAAAGTGCTTTAGGGTTAATTATAAATTCTCATAATTTGCCTACCCTGTGCTGACGGACCGTACATTCTTACACGTAAGAATATGATGAGTACTCCAGACCTGTGTAGGAAGAATACTGGTCTGCAGAGGCTCAACAGTCAACAATTATTAACCTTTTAGTTATCTCAAATCACCTAAACTATTTCTGGAATCTCTACTTTATCATCAGTGATGCAAAAAAAGATTTCTTTGTAATATGACCTGACCTCTGACTGTTTTGTGATAACATAAAAGAAGGTATTATCTTGAGCAACCATCACTGTCTCTTACCCACAGGGATTTATGGGATAAGGCAGTAAATCTCTCTTTTTCCCTAACTCCCTTCTTTTCAATTTGCCTATACCCATGCTGCTGCTTCTTTTGAGGCCATTTGAACATTGGTTTCTTCCAGATAAAATTTTTTTATTGTAAGGTGACTGGCTGGTAATGTCAGTGGGTGCATATGATACAGAGCAAGTCATTACACAAAATTTCTCTCTTATAATATGATGTGAATGTGCTGATGTAGTAATATACCCATCATAGGTCTTTTTTATATTCTCGTATATTCTTCATGCATGTATTGAAAGCTGCACTGAAGCTATGTAGATTCCTCTTACCATTTCATACATTTAACTTTCTTTGTAAATATTCCTATGAATATGTCGCAGTTCAGTTATAAGCTTTCCAGTCTTCAAGGCCATAGCCTTGTACCGTGATTCTTTTCTGTTTTCCCACAACAGAGAGGACGATGTCCATGGTGAATATTCAGTGATTATTATGAATACATTATTAGGTAAAAAAGTATATATTTTAACTTGTTGAATTATTTAGCAGGTCTAATCATTCTAGAATTAAAATAATAACTGTTACATGCAAAATAGAATTAGAATACAGTTGACATTTTACTGTACTACCTTAGTAGGTATAGCCAAAATTTTAATAGCTCTTCTCATGATGACTTGTTGATAGCAATTCAACAAAACAGTGCAAAGAAATGATTTGCACAAGCCAAGTTCAGGGAAGACATCTCAGATGAAAAGAAGCAGGCAGTCACCTTGGAGGTGAGCAAATAAATTTACAAATGGAAACTGAGTCAGAATGATCCTAGTTGTTTTCGGTGTTTAAAATTCTCTAGAACATTGCAACGAATTCAACTCAAATCAAAAATGAAAGTAATCTTCCTCTTATGACTCTTCCATACCTACTTCAGTACCTATGATATAGTAGGAGCTCAATAAAAAATTATAGGTTAATGTTGACTGAATAAGGAGGAACATAATTGTGACCACCACCACTCCCACCACAGAAGCATGCTGCAAATGAAATGAAACTGTTTTATGTAATCTCAGAAACTTAATAAGAAATACGAAGTTGGCTGCCTTTAAGAACATATCCCAGAATGGGTGCTAATGATATCATAATGTCATGGGCTAGTTTATTATGCATGAATTCAACATTTTATTATAAGTACTAAAGTGATATTTAATTATAGAGTGAAAATTAAAAAAAAATAAATGGCAGATGACTTACAAGTAGAACATTTGTTTATACTTGATTAAACGCTTTTGGTCATTATGTATCATTGCACTCCTTGCCTTTGAATAAAGATACTAATTTTCATTTACTCTTGCACACTTCAAGAAATGTAATTTAAAGCTGATGAATAACCAAGATACTGTGCTGGGAAATGCAGAAATATTTACTTTTTGTTGAGTACAAATTAGTTGGATAGGCAGATTTTGTATAACATAGATAAGAATTTTTAATAAAATCTTAAGCAATGTGTTGGAAATGGCAAGTGTTAATAATTTGTTGCTCATTCAAACAATTGTTTTCAAGCTCCCTAACCATTTCCCTGTATCTCAAATGAATGATTCATTCATGTTAGATGTTCAGCCTTATTAAGAAATCCATTCCTTTGAGTATCTTAGACTTACGTTTTTTTAAAATATATAACTTCCCTATTTACATTGTTCAGATCCATTTAACTTGAGTATTTTGTCATTTAGGATAATAACTCATCAATCTGTTAGTGCAACCTTTATGTTACTTTTCTTAGTGCTATGAAATGTGCTATTTTGAATCCCTGAAATGTTATAAACCACCAGATTGCTAATTGCTTTGGATGCTGTGAAAAATAATTACTCCACATTATTTTTGATATTTAATTGACACTGTAATGCATTTAACTAAAGACCTGCAATAAACTATTTCTAATTACTGAGGGTGGTGGAGTGGAAAAGTAGGCTATAAAACTTTGAAAGGGAAAGAATGTTTTCTCCATTATGTTAAAAGTCATTGTTGATACAACTTTTTCAAAGACAAAAAAGAAAAGTTCCTCCAAATGGGAAATTCTGGAAAGCTAGAAGGAGTTGTGGAAAATTTTTACTCATGAGATAGTAAGGATATTTTTTAAAAAAATATTGCTTTTGAATAGATTGTACTGGTGCTCAATGTCATATACTAAATTTACCAGGCTTGCACTAAAATTTCTCCTTTAGTGGGCAGAACTTTACAAGGGAGATAATCATTCCATTGGTAGAATGAGTAATCCCTGTCAGTGGCCTGTGTTCAATTTATTCTGCATCTGGAAGGGCAATCAGCTGAAAATCTATGACAAATTTTAGATGTCATTGGAATATGTAATTATATCAGCATCTGGGTCTGTTCTTAGCTCCCAAGTTAAGAACTTCATGTTATAAACTGATCCCTGAAAGTAATACTTAGAACCTGATGCAAGGAATTTCTACCATCTAGAAGTGTCACAAATTGGGGTATAAAAGTTGTTAGGCTCTTTGAATAGATGTGTACTGTTTTCATTCCCTGTGGCTCTGGGATATTATTGATAATAGGCATATTCTTTTCCTTCCCATAACCACTGGGTAAAATAAAATGTCTCTATTGGTATTTCATTCATTTGCTTTTTGAATTTCAATTATGTACATTTTCCAAAAGTAGACAACTAATAAGAGTGACCTGTTTCAGGGAATGTAAATTATTTTCAGAATTTCAGAAATTGAAAAGGGATAAGAGGAAGGAGAAAATGCTGGGCTGGTGTGAAGCGATAGCCCGTAACCCTCACAGAATCCCAAACAACACGCGAACACCCGAGATCTCAGGGGATTTGGCTGATGCCTCACAAACCTCCACATTGGTGAGTGAAAAGTTATTTTACCTCAAAATAGCTTGTATGTAAATGGAATGCAAAGGAAATGAGGAGAGGGATGACTTTCTAAGTAAACATTATTCTTGTTTACAATAGTATTTGTACTTGTATTATGTTCATATAGATTCAGTTTAGTTAATGACTATTCATAGATATATGTTAATGCCATATAATATCAGAGTTGAATTCAGATTAAACAACAATTTCTTTTTCTTTCTATTTCTTTGCCCTTCCTTTATGTTAGGGACCTGAAAGAGATATTTAAAGTTCATATCTTGCATTCTGTACTTGTGTAATGGAGTCAATGGAGCAAAACAAGTACAAAATTATTCAAAAACAATGAGAATCAGAACACACCTTCTGTATATTTTTAACATATATTCGAAAAATGTTTGCAAAAAGGATTCAAAAATTATAATTTTCAAATTTTCAGTTAAATAACTGCAAAAATGATTTGAAGACAAGATAATGACATACTCTTGTGTTTTGTTGTCTGCTTTAAGTTCAAATGCTTGACTTTAACTAGCCATTATTTCAAAGTGATTGAGAAAAGAGAACTCATTAGCAAAAGGAGTTTTTTATGCTCTTCATGTAGACATTCTTCATTTTAAGGAAGGAAAATTCCATTTAATCTCTGCATTTTAGTTTGACATATTAGATCTATTTTAATTATTGTTTTACTAGTTTATAAGAACACAAGTGTTTTCATTAACCTTGATTTTATCAGTTGATGAATGCAGAATTGAATATGAGCAAATATTTTAGGGTTTTTCAAATTTTTTATTTATTTATTTATTTTTTACTTTTGCGTTACTTGATAATTTATATTATTTTATGTAGAAATAATGATTTTGAACAAACATTGTTGAGTGGATATCAAGAGAAACCATCCAAAGAAATAGACTGTCTGTTGACAAAACAGAGAAGTGGGAATTTTGCTTAAGTTTTATCACCTTAGATTGTGGGGAGAGGGGGGAGGGTATGGAGAAATGTGAGCAACATGACTAAAAAGTCAAAGTTCTAGGGAATAAAATCTTTGAAATGTCATCCGCACTGCTTCATCGCTCTCTAATATCACCTTTTGTAAATTATTATTTTCAATAAAACTGCTTGGCATGGGTTAACACCACTTAAACACGTATTACACAATATTTATTCATAAAGCTGCACTTTGTCATGTGTCATGCAGTAGCTAATTTTTAAATAAAAAAAGTTACTTCTGTGCTTTCATAAGAGTGGCTTTAATGCTTAATTCCTTTTTCATAGAAATGCAGATCAAAACCTTGAGCCAATAATTGTCCTGGCGTTCTCTTACAATTGGGTAACCTAATATTAGCTTTATTTTACAGATGTGTAGAAACTGTGGTCCAGAAAAATTAATTGGCTTTATAAGTGTCACTTAGCTAGTAAATGAAAAAGGATTAGTGGAACCTAGGCTTCTCAAGACAAGGCTTTTTCTACTATACGTACTGTCTCACTCTCTTGATGACATTTTCTTCTCCTTCAAATACTTTTTGTAAAGGGAAAAAGACATCAAGTTACCAATTTAATTAAATCCAGTTATTAATCTTTTAATATCTAATGCTATGTGATGGGATAAAATCTAGGCACTGTAACATAACTTCAAAATCTCAGTTTCTTAACATAGAAATATCAAATGTTTCATTCTTATGTCATGATCCATGTGTCCTAGGCAGCTCTCTTTTGAGGTTCACTGTCAAATGATGATGCAAAGATAGAGACTCTTTTTATTTTGTGATGCTGTCTCCTTAAGCACGTGGCCTCTCATATCACTGAGGAAAAGGAAGAGACTACATGGTCCATTGTGCATGGGCTATTGTGAAGCAGCATTGAATGTGTGGACATTCTTCCATTGGCCAGGACATAGTTTCACGGTCCCCCTGTAGGAGGTGTGGGGGCTCGTAAATGTTAGGGATCTATGTTGTCAGGAAAAGCCAATGGAATTAGTGAGCACTTAGCCCCTCTTTGCCCGAGTCCACATTTCTAGTCATCATATAGTCATGTCATGTTTCCACTCCTTCATGAAGAAGGATCATTACATTCCAAGAAAGATAACTAAAAATTATTTCAGTCAGTCATGGATTCAGTTCACGTCCATGATTTTTGCTTATTCATTGTCCTCATCAAATAATGATGATGGTGAATCATGTATGAATAAATTATCTGTATTTTGCAACTAGCTTTCAACGTGGATTTATACCCAATGTACTGGTAAGAAGAAGGAAGAGGGAAACCACAATAAATACTCATGCTTGGAAAAAGAAAGAATCAGATACACATGGAAATCAGAGGTGAAATCCTACTAGACAGACATTATAAAGTCTCCCTAACCTGGATGTCAGGGAGGATCCTTGAATAGGCTTTGTCCATCTCCCCGGTCCATGGTTCTTTTTAGCTTCTGGACATGCTCCCGGGAAGTTCTTTCTTTTCTATTATTCTCCTTGTCCATCTTTGACGTGCCTCTTGAGGGTTGTGCAGCCTTAAATATTTTTTCCCATTTGGGAAAAATTATGGGGCCAAGACTTGTTTTAAGTCTTAAATATTTCAAGGCTCATATATCTGGGATCATGGTATTTTACTACTATGGTCTTCTGAAACATTCATAGGGTTCTGATCTATTTGCCTTCTGATAGTCCATTTGCCTAGGAAAGTTGTTTCTTGGTTGCCTTTGACTTCCTCTTCTCCTGCATCTCTCTCAAGATGATATTGTCTTGAAAAACAGGCAGGAGGACCATGTCCTTAACCTGATGTTCTACCCGAGTTACTTTGTTCAACTGAGTTTCACTTTAGCTCTAAATGGTATATTTGCCCTGAGTCACTTTATTCATATGTACATTTTTATTGGACCTTTGTCACTTAATGCTTGCACTGGTGTCGTGTCCCACCATTTGGGGTTTAGAAGAAGCCAGACATTTTGTCCAATAATCTCTGAAACTTCTGGATTCTCTCTTTCTGTGTCAGATCTTCTTCCATACTAGCTAATTAGTTTCTGAGCTCACATTTCTCTTGAAACACCTCGCTGAATGTAGCCAGTAATAATCAACATACATTTATTAAGTTCTGTTTTTCAATCTATGTTGAGTGTTGCCAGCCCCACAGGGGCCCACTGTCTGTTTCCCAAGTTAAATCAAACAGCAGTTTTACAATGCAAGAGTTTTCCAATGCACCATGTAGCTAGATGGCTTTTTGACCTTTGAAATCCATTTCCTTGCTACCCGTGGCTCAACCATTAAACAAATGCCACCTATTTGAGATTTTTTTTTATGGTAGCACAGGCTTCAGCTACCAATTTCTATATTTGAATAGTTAGAAAAGTTGGGGTACAGCCAGGTAAGCAGAACCCAGTAATTTTAACAGAGGATATAATATGAAAAAGTATTTAATCTGCTGTTGCAAGACTGCAAAAATCAAAGGTCAAGAAGGTACAGAAGTTTACTGCTGGAAGTAACAACCATCCATATAGAGGATTAACACAAGGAGGAAGCTTGAGTTATTGTAGCCTCAAAGGCTGATGGAAAAGCCCCTGACCTGCACCGCAGACTCTGAGGAGAGATCCTTCTCAGCTGCTGTAGTAAACTCTGAAGTTGATCCAGACCCCTGAAGGGAGTGCACTGCTCAGCCCTTATATATTCACATGGGAGGAAGGGGACAGTGCAGTAAAGATATTAGGTTGGTACAAAAATAATTGTGGTTTTTGCAATTATTTTTAACTTTTTAAACCACAATTACTTTTGCACCAACCTAATAGTTCAAAGAGTGTGGGGAAAAAGATGAGAAACTGTACCCACCTTCCACTATTGACTTAAAGAAGTGTTAGTGGGATGGCACTCACAGAAACAGAGGGTAAGCCAGAAGAAGCGAGCCCTTTCTTTCTCCTTCCGTGTTCTAGCTTCCTGTAGCACTGACATCGGCAGAACCTGACCAAGAGGTAAATGTCAAAGGAGAAATCTGGTTTGAAGGTTCCCAGCCACAGCATCTTAAAGCAGAATATAGAAGAATGCATTTAGAGCTGAGTGACAGCAGCTTAGTCATGAGTATAAAAATTAAGAATAGGAGCTGTCACGACTAAACTCAAACATTTCAAAGGCTTCATGTGACAGAGATTTGCTTTTGCTCATAACTCAGTCCGATGCAGGACATTTGACTCTCCAACAATGAATGCAGGGATCCCTGCTCCTCCCATCTCGTGGGACTACTATCTTGTCTGAGTTTATCACGTAATGGAAAGAGCAGGAGTCGGTGATCATGGAGGTACCTGGTTAGGTTTGGAAGTGACGTGTATCCCTTCTACCCTGGTACCATTGGTTGGAAACCAGAGGCATACCTCAGTGTATCTGTTAGGATGATGGGATATAGAGTCATCTCATATCACCGAAATTATGAAATTGAGAGCATATGGCCAACCTCTACTACAAATGCGTTTCTTCCTTGAGAGATAGGTGGCATTTTGTCCTACATTTCCATTTTGTGTACCCATGCTTTTATTATGTCTCTGCTGCTGTCATCCAGAACCTTTGAGGCTTTCCTGTACATGTCATACCCCCATTAAAGATGATGATGAGGAGGAGGAAGATGGCTGAGTAATATATGCCAGGAGCTTTTCTATGCATTTTACACATATTCTCGTTTTTAATACTCACAGGAATCCAGTGAAGTGTAGGTATGATTATTAGCCCTACTGGATGGACAAGGAAACTGAGGAATAGAGACATTTAAAAACTTGCTCCAAGTTCCTTAGGTACTAACTGGTGACGCTAGGTGTTCTAACAATCTTAGGAGTCTAAATCTAGAGGGCTCTTCTACCACGTCTGTCTCAGGTTGGGGGCCGAAAACAGTCATTTTTTGAATTGTGTACATTTGGCTAAGCACAAAGATGGTAAATGAGATAATAATACATTGGACTGTGGCATAAGGACAAATAGGGCCTTTATAATGTCACGATTATGTGTGTCTTTTGGATCATTTTATGTGCTCCGCATTGACTGATACAAATATGTCCAATTTCATAGCCATTTTCACCATTGCATTCTCAATAACTGACCTAATTGAAAAACAGTTTTTCTTTTCTTTTTTAATCTATAAGGTAATTCAGACTACCTGATTTTTTAAATTCAGAAAATATTTATTTAGCTTAAAAGCTTTCAAATTGAATGAGAACACTGAGAGGTTTGAGAGATGAAACTTCGTAAATGTCAATCTTCACAATTGTAACTTAAGCGCTAGGAGAGCCCCTTGTATGATAAGCAAGGAAGAAACATCTCTTTTAAATCTATTGTAACACAAGTTTACATGTTAAAAACAAACAAACAAACAACAAACAAACAAAAAAGGACCTTATATCGACTACACCCTTAAGCGATTTCCTGAATCAAATCAGGGTTTCAATATTAAAGTGAAAATGAGAGCAAAGGAGATTCGGAGATTCTCAGAGTTAGAAACAAGAAGGTGAAAGATTTTTGTGAGGGATAGAATTGAAAAAAATCTATGGGACTCAAACCAGGGAGATGAAAAAATGTCATTTTAGATAGTTATCAACAACTCCAGAGAAAGTTACTTTTTTATAATCAATGGTAATTCTTTGAGACTATAAATAGACTATAGTTGTGTCGCTCTGTGTGTTTGATGAGGAGATTTGCCACTTTCAAACATTTATTCATTGGCTCAGGGCACATTTTCCATCCTTCTATGTACATGGTCTGTGTTGAGGTGCTTGCTGCTCTAGAAAAGATGGAAGGAGCGACTGGCTAAGAAAGGTTTCAAGAAGTGTGTAATGCATATATATAAAATTCAAATGATTTGTGATAGTCATAAAGCTTTATAATTTTTGTGTCCAGTGTTTCATTATAGCTCACCGCCATACTGAGATTTATACAATACAAAGTTAATGAGCTAAATGGTAATGAGATAGATATATTGCTAAGAGTTTAGGTAATTTACTCCAAGTCATAAGGACCCAGGTCTTCTAATTTGCAGGCTATTTATATACCACACCCATTATCAGAAGCGATACAATTGTTGGCATACTACAAGTGAAAACATTGTAACTCAACAAAGTTAAATAACTCTCTTAGGTAGCAAGTAAGAAGGAAGAATTGATGAGGCTGAACTCTGTCTGAATTTAAATCCCAAGATTTTTCCAATTTACTATAAACTCTCCACAGGAATAAGATGTAACTTATTGATAATACGCATTTTAAAAATGAAATTTGCAGCTATTGGACAAAGTACCTCCTTACACAATCTGATAAGTATGTATTAGTAAAACAAGCTGCTAAAAAGATTCATGTTTAATTGTGTCATCTTTTATTTTAAAAATAGAAGAGTTGTGCCGAAGGAGGAAGTTCCATATTATTTAAGCTCATGAAAAATCAGAAATGAAAATGATGTGCTTTTATTTTGATTTATTTTAGAAGCATGTAGATGGGTTGTATGTTTTAATTAAAGAATCATAACGTTAGCAGCTTTTTTATTGTTCTCGTTGCTCATAGGTTCTACTGTTACTTCTTTTGTATTATACGGTATTAAATCAGCCCACTTGGACATTCCTGTAATATAGAAGAAATCAGGCCCTGAATTGGAAACTTTTTCATCTAGAATTCCATTCTTTATGATTTAATAAACACTGACATCCCTATCATATAGATATCCCTACCATATAGGATATCATATAGATATCCCTATCATATAAGATATCATATAGAAAATAAATAACTGTATAGAGTTTATATAACTTTAATTACAGTTGATCTTACCATTAGAAAAACCCACAATAATATCGTAAAAGAACAAAATTGGATGAAAACCTACAGGAAAGGAAGTCAGGTGAAGCTTTTACTATAGACAGATGAATATAGCATATCTTTCCTCATTTTGTGCCAAAACTTATAAAAGTGAGGTGGAGTGGATATGATTTGCTTTTCAAAATAGCCATGTCCAATTCTAGTATTTTTGTATTAAAAATTAGCAAAATGTTTTAAATTATTTGACTTCTGTTCATAATATTCAGCAATGCTATTGGTTGAATTGATTAGAGTATGGTGTATTGAATCTAACTTATTATATTTAATCACCAAATTGAAGTGAAGAATTCTATCCTTTTGATCAATGACCATAATATTTGATCCTCATCAACTATCTTTATGCATGGACGTTAACAAAACTGAGGGAGAAAGTATTCTGTTTCATAAATTAGTAATATGGAGATGGTGTTTAGTATATAAATTAAGGAGATGTTATGAAGACCATATATGTATTTTTCATGGATCTAGGTCTAAAAGTTTCTTTCCCTACATCTTTCCATGGCTTAGCTTCTTCACTCAGGACTTGGCATATTTACCATAATAACCTGGACTGGAATTACTCCTAATATTGCGCCAACTATACCTCCTCACCCATGCACTCTCTGTGCCAATTCTGGTTTTCTTTTTTTCATACACTCATCTTTATCTGAAAATATTTGTATAAATGTGAATGCATATTGCTTTATTTTTTGTTTTTCTACACTAGAATATAATAGGAAAAAGGGAAGATTTGTCCCATTTTAGCTCTATTTCTCTGGTGTTTGGAACATAAAGGAAACTTAATACAATTTGTAGAATGGATAAATACTTTGAGCAGAGAGCATTTACTGAGCAAAAGTGAGATTTTTTGTTTGTTTATAAAGCTCTATTAAGTACAATATCTCATATATTAAATTCCCTCTTCTAATTAGAAATGCCATTTGCCTTAAAATATGGAAGAACTAATTTAAAAAATCAAACAGTTCTGAGATGATTTCTATAACCAAAATACAGAATTAAAGTTTTGGAAACTAAGATTATGATTATAAAAAGTACATTCTGTTGTGATAATATAATGCTACTTTTGATAAGAATTTAAAATACTGCAGACAGTTTTCCCAATGCATAAGACAATGAAATATAAATTTTTCCTTACTAAAAAATCACATTTACCAATTGATATTTACCAGAATCATCTTCCCCCACTCTCTTTCCAATGATTTTCCTTGCCTACTTTTAGTCTTTCCAGGCTAAAAGGAAATCATATATCTGCCTGTAGCAAATGGACTGATATTGCCCCACAAATATAACCTCTCTTAAAGAAACAAAAAAAAAGGTAAATAGAAAGAAGAATTTGAGTATATTAAATTTCTCATTAAAGCTATTGACTTATTTTTAACAGGTTCACTGGTGTTTGTTTTTTTAGTGTCTGAGCAAGTGGGCCAATTGTTTATTTTGCAATGGACTTTATGCATTCTGAAAATAAATTATGTCAGGGAAGATAGAGTTTGCAGAATTTTTTTAAACTCATTTTCTTTCTCCTTTTAATTCTTTCTTATTTGATCATTTATCAGTTATTGTTTTTAATAGATATTACAGAGCTTTTACTAAGTATTGCCAAAGGCAATAGTGAATAAAATATAAATTTTTATTAGAATAACTGTATAAAACAAATGAGGAAAATTAAATAAACGACATTATGCCTTCAAGAGCTTTGATTTTTGTAAGAAAGTAAAATCATTAAAAATATATCCCAGTGGTTGTTATGGAAACAGATTGAATTGAAGAATGCAAAGGGGGAGACTGCTACATCACACCATGAAGAAAACTTACATTTGCTGTGCAGAGTAAAGTACTATATTAACTTTAATTGTATAGTTACTGAACAATGTCAAAACATGATTATTCATAATCGTAATAATTGAGTGAAAATGCTCCTCATACGAAGAGATCTTTTCCTCTGAGGAGTAAATCATGAGATCATGCACACAGCTGCTCTTTATCAAAATGTGTCACATGTGTCTGTTTAATTTAGATATAAATTAAATTGTGAGCTCCTCAGAAAGGTGTTTAATTCTCAATAGTTGTTTCTACTACCTGTATAGTATTTAGAACATATTGGTTTTTACGTATCCTACCTAATTTCATTAACTGAGGAGAAATGGGCAGAGTTGTGTATACCCAAATAGGAGAGACTTCCTGTCGTTTGAATGGGGAATTGGGGAACATTGTGTCTCACCACTCACAAATGCAACAGATGGCAAAGGTTTCTTCTTTGTCCTTGATTTGGTGGGAGTGTTGTTATGCTTTGTGTGGAGGAAGCAGGCAGGATCAATTGAGTTGGTATTTGTTGAGTCAGCTTGTTTTGGCCTCAGAACAAAAATTATCCCTGGGAATACGTGTCATGTGTCAGAGTGCGATCGAAACTCCAGAGCTATTTCTGTACAACCATTTTGTTATTCAAAAGACAGACAAGATAGAGCTCTTAGATAAATTTATATCTTAAAACCCAAAAATTAATAATACAGTAATAGTATTTTTAATGCCTATTCTATTCCAAAAAGTTTAGAAATGTATCCAAAAACCCCATGGTAACTCTTAATGTATGATTTTTCTTATCACATAGAAAGAGAAACTAAGTTTCAAAAGACTAGGTAAGTGGCAGAGCAGGAATCCAGAATTCTAAACGTCTTCTATGCTACTTCATAGAGAATACTTTGTTTATAGAAATATTCGATAGTCACATGATATAACATGGTAGTGCTTAACCTAGAACAAGTACTCTACTCATTCGCCATGTAGTTATCGCACTGCCTAATGAATGGTTTGGTATCCATGGTTGTGCATTGTCGAGTTACAGTTTGGAACTCCAGAGCTGTCGGTTACCAAGGAACAGAATAGGGGTAAGTAGATCACGAGGAAATGAGGGATTCAGAACTATTTGAATCACAGTAATCACACTATTTAGAAAGTATCTTCATTTACCTAATCTCTATTGAGAGTCAGCTATGTGCCAAGCACTCGCTGTACTATACAATAAATAAATAGTGTTGAAAAAAAAATAGAAACCGTCCTTATCCGCAAGAACCTAGTGAAGAAAACAGGTAAATGAATAGGTGTACTAAATGATATGCTAAATGAATGAGTAGGATGGGGGGTAAACAAAGGGTGTAAGAAGAACCCTCAGACGGGTACCTAAGCTAGCTATGGAGGTTCAAGTGTTCCCCAAGCACCACTGAGAGTCGGTGATGTCACGAGGATGGTGGTAAGGAGAGAAGAGGAAGGGGCATTCTCATATGATGCTGTACAGACCACTTACGTACAAATTAAACTGTTGTGTTCTGTTTCCTTTGAAAGACATCGATTTGGTGTAGTTAGTAAACACAATCGTCTTCAGGAATTGCGTTACAGAAACACACTTAACCTAATACAGAATTATACTTTCTATAGGTAGTGGAATTAACTAAATATTTTGGTATAATTTCTTTAGCTTTAATATCCAACGTGTAGTATTTTTATTTGCTCACTTGGCAAAACACACAGTGGGAAAAATAATACAACGAAAGTTAACATTTGTTGAATATATACTATGTACCAGGCACTGTTCTGAGCACATGATACGGCATTCGTACAAAATATATAAAATCTCCTTTCTGCAGAGGAAAGCGGTAACTTGCCTAAGTTTACCCTGCTAGTAAACCTTATTCTAGAATCCGCGCTCTATACACTTTGCTGCAAAGAATGTGCCAAGGAAAAGATAAAAACACTGACTTTATTAGATGTATAAAGTTTAATTTTATTTAATCTGAAATAAATTTAATTCAGATTCACATGAAATCTGAATTTGTTACACACTTCTTTGAATATATATATATACGTATATATGTGTGTGTGTGTGTATATATATATATATATATATATATCCCCATTTCGCAGATAAAAAAAAGTTAGGCTTTGGTTAAATATCTTGTCCCAGGGGATTTATCAGGACCTGAAGTAGCTCGGTGCATTATATTTATATAGGAGTGGTAATTGCTTTTAAAATTTTTATTTGTACCTATTAAATGTTAGAGTGCACATTAAATGTAGTTTTAAATAGTGTTTAAAATGAATTTAGAGATGAAAAATATAGTTACTGGATCTATATTTGAAATAATTGGTTGGATGATCATCCTCGTGGATATTAATAATTATCAACTAAATTTCTGGAGGAAGGGATAAGGTTATTTAATAGATTCTCTTGTGTAGGCTTAATTTGTTTTAACTGTTTAACACAATATCATCCATTAAATGTCTGTTCAACATGTGAAGCCAATCCCCTAGGTTAAAAGCCAAAAACAACCTTGCAATTGATGGCCCGTTAAATAATTTTTATATCACCATAGTAATTGCCAACTGTAATTATTAGGTGGAATAATCCGTTCGTACAGCTTTGTGATTCCACATTAAGAAACCAGCAACTCAAATGCAGAAATGCAAACTTAGACACCTGGGTTTTATGTGTCTGACACAGCCTACAGAAATAAAATTTAATTTAGCGATCCAGTAATTCTTTAAACATAAAAAATGAAATAGCTTATACACTGCAGTTACCCACTTGTCAACTTTCACAGACACATTGTCACACCAACCAAATTTTATTATACATATTGCAATGAGACTGCAAACAAAAATTGGTTGTCTTGTTTTCATGAGTGGAGCAATTTCACCTATGGAAATTAAACCAATATTATTCAATGGACATAGCTTTGCTGATGTTATTGCCTCTCATGTTACAATAAACAAAAGTTAGTACAGTCATATGCATATGATATTATCAAAGCCCAGAATCATATTATTCACTACATTTTCTGAAGTGTCTTATGGTAAGCTCTACTACCAACGGCTTGTATTAATTCTTTTAGAGACATTCTTACATTTAGTGAAAGACATTTAAGAAAACATGTTTCTTCCTTAATTTTTATGCAAGGTGTTTGCTAATCTTTGCATAAGTGCAATATATTGATTTTGCTACACACAAGTAAATGCAGAGAAGAGATTAAAAATAAGTTTGCTTCTCCATAAAAAAATTGATTGTATTCTACCTTGTTATTTAAAAGGGATCAGTGATATTTTCTTATTAGATTAAAAGTGTCTCTCAAATCATTGGCTTTTCTTTAAATACTTGTCTTTCTACTCAGATGTCAACTTTCCTTTCATGGCAGTGATTCACACCCTTTCCTTCCTGAGACACCAAAGGATTACATAAAAATACAAAATGGAATAATTCTACAACAGTGAAAGAGATTTCAACAAATTACAAAAATGTGGAAAGCAGAATTTATTTCATTTCTATATCTGTTTTGATATATCATGTTTTTTCTAGAAATGTGGTCATTTTGTCCAAATGATACTAAATTCTTAAATTTGTTAGTATAAAATTGGTCATGTTATATTTTAGGTGCCTATAACATCTATGATGATGTTATCTTTTCCTTTCTGATATTGGTATTTTTCACTAGTTTCTTTTTATACGGATATTTCTCACTAGGTCTGACTAATATTTTCCAAACAACAAATTTTATTATTTGTCAATTTTATCTATTGCATGTTTCTTTCTTAACTGCTCTATTGAGATATATTTTAAATAATAGTAAGTCTACCCATTTAAGGTATGCAATTCAATAGTTTTTAGTGTATTTACCAAGTTTTATATTTATTATATTTACAGAGCCACCATTCCACCATTGGCGTTAATCTAGTTTTTGACCATTTTCGGCATCCTCAAAGGAAATTTATATGCACTAGCAGTCACTCACCAGCGCTTTTTCAAACCCCCCAACCGCAGGCCTAGGCAACTACTGATCTACTTTGTCTCCATAGATTTGATTATTCTTGATCTCGCATACAAATGGAATTGTACAATATGTAGTCTTTTGTGACTGGTTTCTTTTACTTAGCATAATGTTTTAGAGGTTCATCCACGTTGTAGCATGGATCAGTACTTCATTCCTTTTTATTGCCAGATAGTATTACATTGTATGAATGCACCACATTTTCTTATCCACTCATCAGTTGATCTGGGTTGTTTCTACTTCTTGGCTATTGTGCATCATGCTATTATGCACATTTATGTATAAGTATTTATACGAAGAAATATTTTCATTTTCTTGCTTAGATACTTACAAGTGGAATCAATTGGTCATAATGGTGTGAGGGATTGCCAAAATGTTTTTCACAGGGGCTGTGCCATTTTAAATTTCCAATGGGATGTGTAAGGTTTTCCATGCTCTGCTTTCTCTCCAACACTTGTTATTGTTTGTCTCTTTGATTATTGTTGTCCTAGTGGGTGTGATATGGTCATTTTGATTTTGATTTTTAATTTACCTCATGACTGATGATGGTGAGTGTCATTTCACGGGTTTATTAGCCATCCATATATCTTCTTTGGAGAAATATCTTTCAGTTGTCTTTTTATGGC
This sequence comes from Rhinolophus ferrumequinum, assembly GCF_004115265.2. Classification (NCBI taxonomy): domain Eukaryota; kingdom Metazoa; phylum Chordata; class Mammalia; order Chiroptera; family Rhinolophidae; genus Rhinolophus; species Rhinolophus ferrumequinum. Next base: position 52,799,792 of record NC_046301.1, read on the forward strand.
CATATTAGCAAAGTTCTTTATATGTTCTGCACACAAATCTCCTGTAGGTGATTTTATATATGAAAATATTTGCAAATTTTTTCTCCCAGTTTGTGGATTGCCTTTTAACTTTCTTGATGGTGTACTTTGAAGCACAAAAGCTTTTCATTTTGATGAAATCAACGTATCAATTTTCCCTTTTGTTGTCTGTGCTGTTAGTGATGTATCTAAGGAATCACTGCCCAACCAGAGATCACAGAGATGTACTCCTGTGCTATCTCCTCAGAATTTTATAGTTTTGACTGTTATGTTTATGTCTGTAAGCCACTTTGAGTTAATCGTTGTGCATGGTGTGAAGTAGGGATCCACATTCATTCTTTTGAATGTGGGTGTTCATGCAGCCAGTTGTGCTAGCACCATTTGCTGCTAACTAGAAAGGCTAGAAAGACTATTCTTTCCCTATTCAATTGTCTTGGCCCCTGTATAATTTGTGATTTATTTTGTTCTTTTGATTTACTATTTTCTTTCTTCTGTTTACTTGGGGTTCAGTTTGTTGTTTATTTTCTCATTTCCTGAGACAGATAATTGAATATCAGCTCCTTGAATATCAGCTTTCTTTTTTTCTAATATAGGCATTTTCAGGCTAAAAAATTCCCTCTAAGAGCACCTTTTCCTTTACCACTTATGTAATACGGGAAATATATTTCATTTAAATTATTATTTGATTCAATAGTTTCATACTTCCACTGAGATTGTTTGTAACCCATAGGATATTAGAAGTATATTTCGTAGCTTTTCAGGGTTTTTTTTTTGGGGGGGGTCTAGTTATAATTTTATTGATTTGAATTCTTTGACATTTGTTCAGATTGCTTTATATCCCACCAAATGGTAATATTAGTAAATGTTCTATGTGTATTTGGAAAGAATAAGCGTTTTGCACTTATCAGGTGCAGTGTTTTATAAAATGAGTTCGCTCAAGTTTGTCAATCAATTTTTTCAACTATTCTATATCCCCACTGATTTTCTTTTGGTTTGCTTGTTCTAACAGTTCCAGGGAGCTATGATTCTGCTATGATTATAGATTTATCTTTCTGATTTTGTTGATTTTGTTTTATATGTTTTGAAGCTATGCTATTGGTTACATAACATTTTATTTATATCTTCCTCATGTATTCATGTTATTGTTATAAAATGTTCTCTATTCACAGCAATAATTCCTTAAAGTCTACTTTGATATTAGTTTAGCTACCCCAACTTTCTTTTTGTTATTTTTTGTATGATATATCTTTTTGCATTAATATTTTCATTTTATCTATCATTATATTTGTCTCATGTATAGCTTATTATTAGTTGTACTTTTTTATCCACATAGCAGCTGTTTTTTATTTATTATTATTATTGAGTTTAATGACTTTCAATTTTGGTGTTTAAATCTATCTTACCATTTTGGCATCTGTGCCACCTGTTTCTTTGTTCCTATTTCCTTAATTTGAATCATAGCTCTGCTCCTTTCTACTTGTATAATCATAGACAAGTTAAGGCTGAGAATGTTTTAATGATTTGACCAAGTCTAATAGCACTGGATCAAGAAGAATTCAGTACTTCCAGCTCCTAATCCTGCCTCTAATTGTGATTCATGGTATTTTCCATTCTGAATCTGCCACTAACTAGTAGTGTGTCTTTTAGTAAGATATTCAGCTCCCTTATGATGGTAAGCACGTGGTGTTTTTACTGTTCCTCTTCGAATAGGGATTCTTATCTTTTAAAACAAGCCTGTGGCATATTTAGAGCCATTATTAAAACCTATGTTAGAATGGTTTGCTTCAACTTGCTCACCTAAAATTCAACTTCCTCAGCTTGTTCTCTAGTTACTCTGTGAGATTTCTGGGGGGCTAATTATCATGGGCTCCGAAATAATTATCCCATATTCTTCTATCATAACCCTGTGATCAAGGAGCCTTTGCTCTCTTCCCTGCTAACGGTCCTCTTGGTATCACTGTTTTTGTGGAGGACACTTTCTTCTGCTGATAATTACTGTTTCTACCACTCAGTTAACTTTGGCCAATAGGACCCTTTTTATTTCTTGTGTTTGTCTACCTATTCTGAAGATGGGCCTTTATTACTTAATAGCAGAGAAACCAAGGTGCATCTTTGAACAAGGCCTGACATGTAGGGTAAAGAGTAAGTGTGCATCAGAAAATAAATTACAACTATCATGTACGTAGGGGTAGATCTGAAGATGGGTCCATATAAAGCCATGTCCTTCCAACGATATGGAAACGTATCATTGGGAACATTCTAGAGAGCTTCATGTTAATTCCTTACACTAGAAAAAGAAATAAATATTTCACTCAATCTCGCCTAAGACCATCATCATGTGTGGCCCATCGCTAGCTTCTTCCAAGAGGAACTGTGCCAAGTTCAGGGCAGTCCAGTTTTATTTTTACTCTCAAGAGACACTTTGTTATATTATTTTTCCCATCTTACAGATGGGGAAGCTGAGATGAAGACATTTCAAGCAAATTTTCCCTTGTCACTAAGCCAGGTAACAAAAGAAAAAGACACTTAAAAAAAATACATTATATTACATCTTTATATGAACTAATTATATATGCTTTTGTAAAATACATGTGAAATCCTTAAGTTTGAGATATATAGTTAAAATCCTGAGCAATGAATTGCATCACTCATCTGCTTGCCTGTCTAGAAAGATTTCTGACTCTGGGATTGTAAGAACCCTGGATGTAGGCTTACCTATTCCTATATATTTATTATAAGTTATAATAAGAATGTTATCCTAACTATTACACTAGACTTTATTTATTATAAATATAATTAATATAAATATTTAGGTGCATGAACAGTAATAACAGGTCTACCTCTCCAGAAATCTGCATTGATCAGAGTATACAAGGTATAACTATAAAGAGATTGACTTAAGATCCAATATGTGGGAAAGTTTTATTTTCTCATAATACTTTATAGAAATTAAGCATGCACAATAAATCATGGAACTCCTATTTTAGTTATGTATATCACAGAAATTATTGGGAAGGACAGAAAGCAGTCTGTATAATTTCTCGGTTAGATTATTTGGCAGGTTTTTATCAGGCAACCAATTCCTGCCTCTTACTTCTAAAGGTACAACTTTGATGTATGTCTAACAAGGTTGTTTTTCACATGCTTTAAATTCTGTGTCAAACATGAAATTAACTCAGGTACTGATTTACAAGTAAAATTTTGTTTTGTTTTGTTTTGTTTTGTTTTTGGTAAAGAACATATTTTCTCTTTCTCTTCTAAAACAAAGGAGTGAAGTAGAAACACGTTTCCACTGCTGTTGTTGTTGTTTTAATGTAACAAGACTGTATGTATCGTGTTTCCCCGAAAATAAGACCTAGCCAGACCATCAGCTCTAATGTGTCTTTTGGAGCAATAATTAATATGACCCGGTCTTATATTATATTATACCCTGTATATTATATTATATATTATATTATATTATATTATATTATATTATATTATATTATACCCTGTCTTATAGTAAAATAAGACTGGGTCTTATATTAATTTTTGCTCCAAAAGACGCATTATTGATGGTCTGGCTAGGTCTTATTTTCAGGGAAACATGGTAGCAGGCTGAAGTTCATTGCCTTTTCCTTGTCAAAATGGCTGAGAAATGAGACAGGATTCCCAAATTGTTGCTCACATGTTGACTTGGACTTGATGAAATTGCAGTTCACTGTGTTCTACTTCTAATTGCTTCAGGAAAGCTTCAATTGATGTTATACAACTCTGTGCACAATAAACTGAAACACATTATTCCACAGTAATTGTCCCCATTTCCATTGAAATCTCTGAATTATGGCCACTTTATTCAGTTGTCTTTCTAAATAAAATAACATGCTCCACATAGTGTTATTCTTTTTTTCCTACCGAAGTAGCCCAGGTCACTCAGGCTAAGCTAAAAACAGTAAATAATATTTCAGCTCAAACTTTCAGCTGAGCTAGATGAAGAAAATTAAGTCTATTTTTTCAAGTTCAGGGAGTTTTTACTAGATCTTTCCAGTTTTGCCAAATGAGTTATAATAATCAGAAAAAAACAAGTTAATTTTTCATATCTCTGTCACATCAGCTCGTTTTATCCTCTCATCAATTGCATGTATTATGGAGGACAGATATTATTACCTCTGTTATACAAACAAGGAAAGCTTGAAGGTTAAGAAATTTATTCAGGGTTGCACAACTCATCAGGATGAGACCAGCCCTGGAATCGTGTAATCCTGACTTTCTACCTTGCTGAGTCCTGGCTTGTTTATTCCCATAAATTCTGTGCCTATATTATATCTGTATGAAAGGTATCACAATTTATCCATTTGCCCAGATTAGAAAGTGCATCCCTTTCTGTCGTGTACCTCCCATTCCAACACATTGTCTTATCAAGTCTACCTCAGATACATCTTTTCAATTTTCCCTCACTTCCATTCATGAGTTTATCCTGTCTGTCCTGTAATATTTCAACCACTTTCTAATTTGTCTTTCTGCTTCCAAATCTTACTGTTTCTCCTATGTTCTGATCTTTGCTTAAATGTTGTCTTTCCGAAACATACATAGAACTCAGTGCTTTAAAACCATCAATGGCTCAGTATTGTTTATAACACAAATACCAAGCTTGTTAGTGTGGTGTATTAGTGAGGGCCTTCATACTCAAATCCTGTTATTTATTTTCATGAATCCCTTACATGGTTCATGCTCTGCCACACCAAAGAATTGGCACACACACACTGAGGAAAACAACAACAACAACAACACCAACACAGAATGCTTATTACCCTGGACCATTTTCTGTTACCTTCCTTTGTCTTCATGGGCTTTTCATTTTCTTTTACTAGTGTTTGTATTTGAATTTGGTAAATAGCCTGACTTTGGACTTTAGATTTAGTTCTAAGCTACCAACTTCTTTGGGTGTTTCATCTGGAAAACTCTCTTGGTTCTAAGGCTGGAAAAAGCACTTAATAGGCTTCTGACATTTACTCCCTTTATCAGTCAGGGTGCAGTCCAGGGAATAGAAATTGCTCTAGGAAGTCAATGAAGATGAGAATTAAGTTGTTGGAAGGGTGGAAGAATTTGTCAGCTGAGCTTCTTAGAAATACTCCCAGAGCTCCACTCAATGGCCCAGGGAAGAAGAGAACTAAGTCTAAGGTCACTCTTTGTCCTAGACCATGCTGGAGCAAGAGCTCCCACCTATATTATCACAACTGCCTCTCAGCATCTACAAAACTAATAACAGATGCTCCACTGTTGCTGCTGCAGAAACTTAACATTTTCACAATCTTGACTAAAAGCAGCAGCTACCACAAAAAAGACCACAGTTTAACTTTTCTAAATCTCAGGACAACATGTAATTGATGGACCTAATGTGCTCAAGAACCCTAGCTATAAGGAAATCTGGGAAAAGCAATTTTTTGCTTTCCAAATGTGGAAGGTGGGAAGGATGAAGGTTGGGTGAATCAGTCCAGGGTTCTCAGCATCTTTCCACCTTTAGTTCCTGTGCTGCTCCTCTGACAGACCAGCATTCCTTTCCTCCTTCCTCTGTACTTTGTTCTTTCTTTTTTTAAGTACAGAGTTTCCTCCTTTAGTCCAACATCACCCATCAATATATATATATATATGAAAAAAGAAGAAACATTCCTAGGTAATCTATGAAAACTGTTGAGTTTATTAGGCATTGTTGAATCTAGTCTGCATTTATTTTCCAAACAGTAAAACAGATAAGAAAACTGAAGCCAAATATAAAACGAATCCTATTCCTGGAATGCTCAAACATTTTGAATTAAACTTTTGGAGACTAATTAAATTGTTCCCAATATCAAATTTCCCCTCAAAATCCTGACATTTCATCATTGCTCCAGGCTATACACAATATGTTTTAGAAACTCAACGAAAAACTGGACTGGCCAGATACAATCTATCTGCTGTTTGAAAAATTAGTTTCAGAAAATTAGGAAGTTAGGCAAGGCCAAGTTATTAACCTGTATGCTGAAAAAGATGAAAGGGTTATTTCTTGTGTGTAGTGGGGCCTCAGGTCCAATTGTTTTTCTAATTAATTTATCCACAAACAGCTATTTACATTCACCTCAGTACAGACTTGTAAGGAAAAATTTAAATTCAATATGGACATTTGCATATCCAAAAGTAATCCTGGTGGAAACAATGTTTAGAAATGGAGGTTTGGGTTTTTAATGTCGGGATATATGTGCTCACCGTCCAGTCCAGGGAGAAGATCAGAATGCATTCCTTCTTCCCTTTCCTTTGGGCTGGTCTGTACTTCTGAGAAATCCAGGGAAGAGCCACTGTGTGGTGTGGAAAGAGAGTAAGGAGATTTGGCAACTTCTCAGTATTTAAGTTTCTTGCTCTGTGGGTGACTTAAATTGGCATAGATGAAAATGTATAAATCGAAAAGGATAGTCACAAATATGCTAGTAGCATAAGGTGTCTGTAGTAGGTTCTATGAGTTGATATTCAAGGAACTCGAATTTTTTTTTATATTAAATAAAACAAGTCCTCTAGTCTTTTTTGTGCCTCTATAATGATGAATAAGGATGGAAAAATTCCTGTCATCTATTTTCAAGATATGGTGGTGTCAACCAAAAAAACAAACCAAAAAAGAAAGATTTAGGCTGTCATGAATAGAATGCATTTATATGAGGAAAGGATTGTAACACGGGAGGCACAGATTCAGGTGGTACCACAAATTGTGCTCTGTGGAAGACAAAGAAAACCAGAGCTTATAAAGGCAAACCCCACAAGTGGTAATAAAAGAAACTTTTCCTGTTGATCGTCTAATATGGTGTGTGGGGACTAGTTCAGAAAAGATTGGTCAGGTCAAGGTGGTAAGAATCTGAAGTAAGTTCCAGGCTGTGCTTCTATAGGAAGTACGGAAGTCCAAGAGTCCGTAACCTCATTTAGGTCCTGTACGCAAATGCAGTGTGGTAGCTGGAGAAGCAGGTTGGTTCCTTTCAAGGCAAAGATTGCAGATGGTCTAGTTGTCATGGTGAGGAGGAAGTGAAGTTCATGATGTGATTTCATTGCTGGTTCAAAACTTCAAAAGTTCATGGGTGGGATGAGCATAAGGCAAGCTTTTTCATGGCCTTCCAGCTCCATGTTAGTTCCCTTTACATAAGTGACTCTATCGTGCCAATGCCCGTGTACAGTGATGTTTCACAAACTGTTTTGAGATTCTCTGGATAAAATAAACTCTTAGAAAATCAACAGCAAATAGGTACTGAGTGAGGTGTGCAGCCAATGGTCGGAGATCATGCTGATAAAAATGTATTTTTCCTTTGGAATACTCTTTCCTCTTGCTCTTGTGAGTATGAAGGCATTCAGCTGTGGTATCCAGCATCTCTCTGACTTGAGGGTTGATTCAGCTACTCAGCCTGGCTGGCTAGGTGCCCCTTCCCCAGCTCTTTGTTCCTTGTGCAACTCTCCTGCACCTGTAACGTTGGGATAGAATGACCTCACCAGAATGAGAAGCCTGCACTTCTGTCCGACAAGCAGCTCTATACTCAGTCTAGAACCTACAAAGGCTGTATTCTGCTTTTGTTTAACAGGGCTAGAATGTCCATTATTCAGAGTTGAGGGGGAAATTAAAATGGTATTTTATTTCCCACAGTGAATTGCTTTACCAATGATATTTTTCCTTATAAGTTGTTATCGATGCCTTGTGTGTATAAAACAATACATATTTTTTCTATTTTTAATGTAAATACCCCATTATTTCTTCCTGTCTGGATATCAATTTTACTTCTTTATAAAATTTTTACTTTCTTTCATATGAAGAACTTCAAGTATATTAGTGGATATGTTTTTCCTTTAGTGTCTTCAAACTATTCATTTTAATCTTTTGAAATCTGCGTTCATTCAGCTTAATTATTTAGAAGCCATGTTTATATAAGAAAAATAACCACAGAACATAATTCCATAATGACTGAAGCATGAGGTTTTATTAAAAAAATGGTATGGAAAAATGATATAAAAGATAACAGTAAGTCTGAAAACCAAGTGAATATCAAGAATCAGTTATTTCTCATGCTTCATTTCACTCTTCTAGTATCAGTCAAGATGTTTCTATAAAGTTAAGAGTAAGTATTATAGGAACAAGGAACATTTAAAAAGGTAACCAAAAGAAAACGTACAATCAGGATGACCTAAGGAATCTGTATAGGGGAGAGAGAGAGAGAGAGAGAGAGAGAGTTTGCTGGTGGTGGAATATCTGTAGCTGTGCTTCATCTCAGATCCACTGAATAGACATTCACGGCATGCATTCTAGAAATACACTTACACCAGACACTAATTTTCGTTTAAATTTGTGCTTCTTTAGCTGTGCTGGTTTAAACATCTCCAGTCAAGAAAAAGAAATGTCTTATTTTCATTGGCAGTATGTATAATTGCATGGTTCATTCAATTTTAATTTTGCAAAATTTCAAACTAAGATTCAGTTTGTGCATAGTGTATAAAGAATTACCAAAATATCTGTAACTTACCAAGCATCTCTGGAGTATGTCCAGGATAAGCTTTATTGGCCTTAACTAGTTCAGAGCAGTTTTTCTGTTCAGCCATATCTTATTAAATGCTAACCATGTGACAAGCATTGGACTAAGCCCGGGGTGTCCAAACTGCAGCCCGTGGGCCAACTGCAGCCTATGATCCATTGTTAATTGGCCCGCAGCAAATTCCAAAACTATATTTAGTTTACTTAAATAAACCAGGTGAGGCAATAGTGCTTCACCTCGAGTGAGTGGCCCGGCTGTTTGTGTACTTTACCGCATATGGCCCTTGGTGAAAACTGTTGAAAAAAGTTTGGACACCCCTGGATTAAGCTGAGGGTCACTCTTTGCTTTTACGAAGAACAATCCTGCCTAAAAGGAATTTACAACCTAAAAGAGAACGCTTAATTCCATGTCAGAAATAATTCACTAATATTTTAACCAACTTATCTATTTTAACCGGCAAACATACACATCATGTCAATTAAAGTAGAAATTTAATCCAGCTGTTACAGAAATTATTTGATCTAGGTTCTTATTTTTATAATATCATTGATTAGGATAATCTCCTATAAAAGTCTCATGTGCTATAACCTTCAACTAGTTTTTGATCCCTGAAATGGCTAGCTCTCTCTCCTGAGAGTGCTCTAATCCAGTGGAGCAAATGTCAGTATGTTGGTCAGAAATCTTATTGAACAACAGCTAAAGCGGTTTAAGACATCAATATACTTAGAAGAGGTTCATATGTAAACAGTTCTGTACCACTACATATCTTATTTTCCACCTAAGATAAAAGAAGACACTCATTACTACCTGCCTGGTATTTCATTGCTACGAGAGCTGGTACGAGAATGAATATAATATGAATAATTTTAGTTTTCTTTGGCAATGGCAGCAGAAAAAAAAATGTTTTCATTACTGATTCTGTTTTTCATTCTAGAAAATGAAAATGTTCATATCTTCTACATGCAAAGGGAACATAAGTTAACATATATTTTGCCTAGTGTTTCTTTGTGGGAATTGTGGAAAATATATCAATATTGTGATTTATAAATTAGGTTTGCTAATATTATTTCTCTATTTTACCTCTTTTGACCTTGTTGTTACCTCTGCTGGGAACAATCCCATACACTGGCTGGCCACTCTCTGGATTATCCATGGACATACAGAGCAAAGCATAAATATTATATTCTCATAGAAGGCTTACACCCTTTCAGATAACAGGCCACTCCTGTTATTTTGTACAATACCTATTGTTTCCTCATAGCACTTGTTATGTTTTCTAATTATTTAATCAATATATTTATTTACCTGTATTTTTTTTCTCTTATGAACTCAGTGAAGCAGGGTATTGTTGGTACCCTAGTGCCTATTACAGCACAAGGTTAGAATCTCAATAAATATTTATTAAATCAATAAATACCACTTGAATATTTGAATATTAATGAAATCTATGTTTATGTAAAACATTAGAGTACATTTTTATAACTGTACGAATTTGAGGAATCACTTTATAAAATATTTTAAAGCTTTCCATCGAGAAGGGGAATCAGAAAGTAAATTTCAAAAGTGAAATTTTAAAATAATTAATTGTGATTATTTTTTATGTTGCCTTTTTTCTAAATCAAAGAGAAAGGAAATGTCTTCATTGATGCTTGTTGGATACTAACACTCTAAAGATATCTTGATAACTTTTGGATCTATAATGTGCAAGTAAATTGACAATATCTGGTTGCACTAAAAATTACAAATTGCACTACATAAATTGTTAAATTACTAGAATATAATCTAGATTAATAGAAAAATTAACTAGAAAATAAAATATGTCATCAGTTATTTTTAACATATCAAAACCATATAGTTAATTTATCACATTTTAATGTCTGTAAAAGTTTCATGACAAACCAAAGGCCTATCAGTGTCGAATGTGTAGGATGGGTCCAAAACATCTTACTTTCTATCCTCACTCACCGACCAAAAGTAGTTTTACTCATACGTTCTATGACTATAGCCAATCCATTCCCATGATTTCCACAGGAGGGGTATATAGAATACGGTCCATATGTGGGTTGCTATGCATAATTAGCTTAGATAAAGATGGTGTTCATACAGGAAGAGGTGAAAGATAAATTGTTAGGAGCCTATCCATGTTATCAGTTCACTGAAAATCTGAAATCTGTGACTATAACTTAAGGGAAAATATTTTCATGAGGAATAATTACTTAAAATGATAAATATTGTGTAGATATGAAATGTTGTATCGGCATTTATGTTCGTTCAATATTTTAGAATTGAATAGTTTATAAACTGAGAAAGAACAGATTGTGTTCAAATACAATTGATTAATTTAATTGTAAAATCCTCTATAAGTAAGAAGTATTATAAAAGCAAATAAAAAGGGAACTTCTTGAGAGGTAAAACTTCTAGATTAGGTTATGACTGCTCTCTATGACAAATGAGAGTCAACACAATAAGGTGAAGTATTGTTAAAAAGTGGAAGAAGAAAAGTGCATCCAAATACACTGACACAGAACATATAGCACGCAAAATGTACAGGGTTAATTGTTACTGTTTTTCCTATAACAAGTTTCAGCCCCTTGACACCTAAAATAGGTGTTCATTGTACCAATCATACAGCCTTTCGTACCTACTATGAAGACATTTATGATTCAGTACTGACTCCACATACTGATCTTATTGGAAGGAATGGAAAGAAAAAAGTGCTAGATCAATATAGCAGAGAAGTTATCAGTAGGAGTTCCTGAGTAAGAAAGACAGGAGAGCAAAGGAACGTAGAAGTGAATACAGCTTCTCACAGCTCAAGGAGAAGACGGTTCTTAGTGAAAAAATAACCCCTTTCTCCAAAAATGACTTCTATGAAACTTTAATTTAAAAAAGAAGCATGCAACCTTAATTTAAATATATGTACACACACACATATACACAGAAACACACACATATGTAAAGAAAAAGTCAATCAATATAAAAACATTAATATATAAATAAGTTATAGATATAATAGATTTGGATAAAAAAACGAGTCTAGGGTTTTGCTTAAATACATTAACTTTAAAATATGTAAAATATGTATGTGTATATATATATATATATATGCACTTTGACATTAAGTATTTATTAGATTTATCAAAAAGTGATTCTAAGTCTAATTTGTGTGTGTATATATATATATACTGGGGGTGCCAGAAAAGGTATACACATTTTAAGAGATATTATCTACGCTCAAGCAGTAGTTCGCCGTAATCAGAAGTGTCTGGATGCTGATGGTAACCACTTTGAGCACCTCTTGTAATTGCAGAAGTCAAATGTGACTTGCATTCATCTTTTGTTATTGGTATGTATCGAGTATTACAATGAATACAGTTTTTCCTTTCTTAAAAATGTGTATATACTTTTTGGGAACCCTCTGTGTGTGTGTGTGTGTGTGTGTGTGTGTATTCCCATCCCTTCAAGTTATAGTTTGGTTTTTATTTCTATCCTTCCAGATATTTTGATATTGGAACTTGGCTCTTGAAATAAAAACTTGAATTATATAAAAGAATTTTATAATTTTAAAAATTCCGTAGAAAGGAACTATATTGTTTAAACTGGCTATACTTTTTATTTCTCAATTTTTCGGCTACCTCTTTAAAATAACTTAAATGTATTTTTGGTTCAAAGTACATTGATTGTGTTTTATTAAATTTAGAAAACTGAAATGTATTTTCTCTGGAGGATTACCATTATTTGATCATTTTTATCATTAGTTTTCTCTAGGTTGCATTATTTTAGCATACTTTAATTACTTCTTCTGATCATTTTACTTTGTAAATATTTATGCTCTCACAGTGATAAGGAGAAAAATCTTTGAATCAGGATGGAAAATTGTTAACTCAGTCCATCACCTAAGACTCATTTAATGGCCAGTGATACGTTTTTCAAAACAACAATAATGGTCTATATTTGGTTAGGAATTAGCTCAGGAAATTGTTTTTGCTATAAAATTAGAAAATGAATCACTTTCTTAGATCTCTACTCTCCTAACGTATACCTTTCATCTTTCATTAGATAAAACTCAAGTAATGGACAGAGCAAAATGTTTAGAGTTGATGAGATTTGGGTGCTGATTCTGGTTCTGCCACCACCTGATCCAGGCCAACTTGCTTTAAACGCTTTGATCCTCAGTTTCCTCATCTGTACCATGAGGGCAGCAATGCCTTTCTTACTGGGTAGTTGGGAGATCAGCTGAACAAAGCAGCTGGCCAAGCAATAGCATTGTAGTTTCTTGGACACAAATTTTTGACATCTGAGTACTTCTGCAAATTTAAGTTAACATGGAAATGTGAAGGAAATTCTTTATCCATTCCCTCAGACCTCTGAGTTCTGGTCGTCTAAAATTCCATCAGTTTTGTAAGTGGTATGGGTACTGGTGGCATGAGATTAATGAAGAAAATAAAGTGAGACTATTTATATTGGCAGCACAATGGATTTAACGGAAGGTGATGAGAAGGAGTTGACTGTCAGTAGTTAGAGTCTTGGAGTCCACAGTTTCTAACAAATTTTCTCTACCCAGATCCGTGAATGGAATTCAAGGCACTACAAATCACCTCACATTTTATGTGAAATTGTATGTGAAGTATACGTTTCTGGAGGAAGAACTCACCAATTTCATCATATTCGCAATGACTTATGTGACCTGTACAGCTCAAACAGTTGGCTTTCAGATCTAGCACCTCTTCTTTTATTCTTCTTCTTATTATTATTGTTTTTTGCCTTAGTAGTCAATAATGGACAAATAAATAGATTGCAGTGGGGTTTTTGTGTATGTGTGACTTTTATAGGACAGGTGACTTTTAGAATGAAAGCTCAACAAGAAGGAGTGAGCCTTCCTTGTGATAAATAAATCGTTTGATCCAGTGCACAAAGCAGATGTTCATGAAAAGGAATGCAAATCTTTTGTCTCTATAATTATATATTCCTTTAGATTCCCAACTTAGAAATCAAACAACAAATGATTTATATCTAAGAAATTAAAGTTGAGAATATGGTTTAAAAACCAGAATAAATGAAAGTAATTAAAAGTCTTCGCAAAGCGTAAAGAATCATGCAAAGTTGTGCTTTTATTAATCGTATCCAATGACACGATCTCATAACCCCACCAATTTCTTTGCATGTCTGCTGCCAGTAGCAGTATGAGGAGGTGATGTTATAGATTGAAACTTGCTCCATGCTTTCTTTTGCCAAAGGAATTTCTGTTTTGTGCCACTGGAGCCGCAGATGGTGCTCTCCCAAGGTGGAACTGTAACTGAGCAGTTCAATTTTCTGATCCCGTAAAAGAGAAACTATTTTTCCAGGGCCTTGGCAATAAGTAAAAGATTTAGAATGTGAAGCTGCAATTTTCCACCTTCATGGTCTCTTGTTCTACAAAGGACAGCTTTTCCTTGGTTTGTAGAATTAGTCATCTCTCAGTGAAATTGAAAAAAGAAATGAAAAATTAGAGAGCACCTCAAAACGAATTAAGGCCAGCATTTTCTAATCCTGCTAACAAATTTTTCATGATTAATTTTTACTTTACATTCTTGAACTTATAATTTTTTGTCCCATAGTATTTTGCAACTTACCTCATAGTATCAGTGACTACATTTCCCACAAATATATCAGCCTGGATGATTGAAATTATATTTTATATTCTACAGATATTTGTTGAATGCCTACTGTTGCCAGCCCTCTGCTAGGCATTGCCATGCATGGTTCTTAACCTCATGGTCTGGTTTAGAGAAACAGCCATTAATTAAATAACCAAACTCACACAAAATATAAAATTGAAATTGTGATGGATGTTAAGGAGAAGTAACAATTATGGTTTTATATATATATATATATATATGTATGTATATATATATATATATGTATATACACACACACACACACATATATACATATACACATGTTTATATGTAAAATAAATTATATATATATTTATAAATTATATATATTATATATGTATAATTTAAAAACAATACTGTCTTGAAGGAGCAACTTGTGTTGAGATCAGAAGGGTAAGAGTTAATTGACCAAAGAAGGGAGGGTATTGTGTCCAAGAATGAGGAAACCATGTGCAAGCACCCATGGTGATAAAGATTATAGTGTGTATGAAGACATAGAGGGCCAGTGAGATTGGAGCAGAAAGAGCTGGTCAAGTTTAGTGTAAGGTAAAGCTGGAAAAGGGAGGTGAAGGACTAGGCGGATGAGCTTTCTTTCTATACCAAGAGCAATAAAGAATATTAAGCAGGTAGGTGGCACCATTACCTTATATTTGCATTTTAAAAAGCTCATCCTGTAGTATAGAGAATGAAGTGGAAGAAGAATAGATGTGAGTAGAATACTTAGGAGACTATTTCAATATCCCAGGAAAGAGATGATAGCATGGAGTAGAATTTGTAGGAGGTGGTGTTTGGGAAAAGAAAGGAGTGGATGTGTATGAAATTTGTAGTCAACTGTACAGAATTTAGTGGTAGATTGAATGTGGAATGAAAAGAAGATACAAAACCACCCTAGCTTTCCAGCTAGCATCACTTGATGAATGCGTTACTATTATTAGAAGTGAGGAACACTGGAACAGAGTGGGTTTGAGTAGACTGTAAGAAAGTTAATAAAGTTCATGTTAGCCATTATGAATCTGAGGATCCTTTGAATATCCAAAATAAGATGTTACTAAACTATGAATACATGATGTGCAGCATAAAGAGGGGTCTGAGTTGGAGACTATATACATACATACATACATACATACGTGTGTGTGTGTGTGTGTGTGTGTGTGTGTATATATATATATATATATATATATGCATGTCATTAAATCTGTGAGCATGAATGCTTTTCCCAATGAGACAGTATAAAACGAGAAAATTAGAAGGCCTAGAATACAGCCTGTGAAATTCTGCTTGTTATTGGCCAGGTAGAGAAGAATGGACCTCTAAAGGAGGCAAAGAAAGAGCAGCTGGGGAGTTTTAACGTGTTTCCCAAAAATAAGACCTAGCCGGACAATCAGCTCTAATGCGTCTTTTGGAGCAAAAATTAATATAAGACCCGGTCTTATATTGTATTATGTTAGATAAGACCGGGTCTTATAGTAAAATAAGACCGAGTCTTATATTAATTTTTGCTCCAAATGACGCATTAGAGCTGATTGTCCGGCTAGGTCTTATTTTCAGGGAAACAGAGTAGGACTGGACTGTGAAGTGGAAGTTTATAAAAGTGAAGGCTTCAAAAGGACAACTGAGGTCAGCATTATAGGGTGCTGCTGAGGGGTCAGATAAGAAGAATGGACAGTATGCATTATCATTTTATGATCTAAGCATTATGAAGTCAGCATTGACTTTATTAAGAGCTATTTGGCACAGCATAGAGGGAGGTGAGAAAATGGAGACACTGGGTACAGATAACTTCTTTGAGAAACTTGGCTGTGAAGTAGAGAGAGCATTTGTTGGAGGGTCAGTTTTATGTTTGTTTGTTTTTTCTATTGATATATAATCGACATAATGATTCGATATTTGTATGTATTGCAAAATGATTGCCGCCATAGTTCTAGATAACATCCATCACCTCACACATAGTTTCAATGTTTTTTTCTTGTAATGAGAACGTTTAAGATCTACTCTAGTAGCAACTTTCAGATATGCAATAAAGTATTATTAACTACAGTCATCAAGCTGTACATTATATCCCCATGACTTATTTATTTTATAACTGGAAGTTTGTTCCTTTGACCACCTTCACCCATTGTGCCCAGCCTCCATTCTGCATCTGGCAAATACTAATCTGTTCTCTCTATCTCTGTATCTCTGAACTCTTTTTTTTTTTTTAACATTTCACATATAAGCAAGATCATATGACATTTGTCTTTCATTGCTTATTTCACTTAGCATAATGTCCTCAGTGCCCATCTATGTCATTGCAGATGTCATGATTTCCTTCTTTTATGGCTGAATAATATGCCAGTGTATATTTATAACACACTTTTCGTTATCCATTCATCCTTCGATGGACATTTCGGTTGCTTCCATGTCTTAACTATTGTAAATAATGCTTCAATGAGCATGAGGGGTCATATAACTTTTTGAGTTACTGTTTTTGTTTTCTTCAGCTAAATATCCAGACGTGGAATTGCTGGATCATGCGGTCTTTCTATTTTTAATTTTTGGAGGAAGCTCAGTATTGTTTTCCATCGTGGCTGCACCTATTTACATTCCCACCAGCAGGGCATAGGGTTCCAGTTGCTCCCCATTCTCACCAGTGCTTTCTAATCCTTGTCTTTTTGATAAAAGCCACAAGATATAGTTATATGTTTTTGTTTTGTTTTTTAATTATTTAGTTTTTGGGGTTTTTTTTTGAATGCACAGATTCATGCATGTTTAAAAGATGATGGGAAATTTTCAGGTGAGAGGAAGAGGCTGAAAATAGAATTCAACAAAGGAATCATCTAGTTTATGGTTTCTGGAGGCAGGAGGAGATGAAAGCTGTAGCACAGGTAGAGGCAATGGCTTTAAGCCAGCAAAAATGCAGTTCTCCCTTTTCACAGGAAAGGTGACAGAAAGGGTAAGTACATATGCAACTTGGTTTCTGTGACTGGTGTTGTGAATATCAGGGGAATGTTGGGAAAATGAAGAAATTTTTGCCCGAGAGCTTCTATTTTCTTTGTAAAGTAGAAGGTGAGATCATTGCTGAATATGAGGGATTTGGAGAGGTGGGGGTTATCAGAGGTTTGATAAGAGCTGAAAAGTTTTGAAACGGTTGTGATACATTGGAGAGAAGGTTTTCAGAGAAACAGAGTAAGGTTTACAGACCTTACTCTGTAAGGTAAGGTGAGTTTGGTAACCACCAAACTCAGGGTGGTTTTGAGTTTGGTTATCATTAATTTATGATGGCACAAAACCAACCTGTTGTGAAACTCTCAAGCAGCACTCTGCTGTTCTGGGGAAGTCACAGAGAACCGATGTGTAGTGGTTTCACTCAGGCCAGTGGTTGTACCATCCACGTGCAATAAAAACCAAAGAGGCAGGGACAGCAGAAAATATGTTATGAAAATAAAAACTGTAGCTTATCACCTAGATCAGAAGAGAAGTGAAGGAAGTGGAAAGGATAAAGGACTGGGCTATCCAAGTGTGTTTTAACCATGGTTGTAGGGGGTGCCGTTGGATAATAAATGTGAATTTGGGAGTGCCGTCGTTAGAGATGGTGGCATGTCCAAACTGTGACTCTGGGATGGGAAGCTAAAGTGGAGAGAGAAAGAAGAGCAGTGGGATAAAGAGACCAGGGTGATGATGGACCACTAGGATACATATTAGTGTTAGACATCACTAGCAGGTTCTGGGCCAGGGAAGAAGACCGTGAACCTGGTGCCAGAGTCCTCAATGCAAGAGGAGTGGGGTGGATGTCTGCAGATGTTAACAATGAGAAATCAATTCACATGGTGGCCTGTGCTTCAGAAAGACAAGTAACCCGATGGGAGCTCTACTGGGAGCAGCAAGAATGCCAGTTTCTCCTCTTGAACATGAAGTTCATGGGCTGGTGAGAAAATAGCCAACATTGAAAAACTGGTGTCTTCAGAGACAAACCAGAATTCAGTGAAGACATGGAAAGGACATGTGGGACTTTGCAGGTTTTGAGTGGCAGTTCCAGAGGGTGACATGAACGGTTTATGAACAGGGGAAATGATTAAAGGCCACGTTGGGAGCAAAGAAGGCTAGAGTAATATGGCAATTATAGATATACTTGATTTGAAATGTTCCAGTATTTCCAAGGGATATCAGAGAAGAATTTTCTAGCCAAAATGAAATATTAATTCTCATTGATTCAAAATGCAAATATTATGACTTGCATCACTTCTACCTGTCAAGATTCATGAAACATGGACAAAAGAATATTATACAATGTCCCACAGAATCAACAAGATAAAGAATCTTTTATTCTGTTTCCCTCAAAAAGGACGCAGATTAAAACATAATAAAATAAGGAGAAACAATTGAAATACCAGTAAATGAAGCAACTTACAACAAACTGAAACAACTGAGTAATAATTTAATTGGAGATATCTTTGCAAGTGGTTTCCAAAAAAGTATGCAAACCCTTGACAGAAGTGCCGCCAAATCCTGATTGATATGTACATTTTATTTAAATTCAACTAAGCGTATGCATTGGGTGCTGACCTATTAGACGTATTCTTGAGTGCAACAGATCATTAAATGTGGTTTAAAATTGTGTAAAACTATCTCCCATTAAAGAGTAAAGAGATGTAGTGTGGGAAGAATTTTACACCAAGGAAAGATGACATGCTGTCTCAAACGTGATATTATATAAAGCAGTGTGGTCAGACCTAGAGATTGAGGGTAATAAAGTGAACAGTGGTGTCCCTGGGGAGACATTGTTTTATTGTAATTTTGAGTGAGTTATAATTAGTGAAGACATGTCTAGCATCGTTTTTCATCTTACGACTATTTCCAAAATATTTTGGCATTTGAAATCCTGCAACGAATGTAAAATTGCAGAGAAAGTCATGGACAAAGCCAAAGCATGGTAGAGTAGACAGTGGATAGGTTTGGGGTCAAAAAGACCTGAGTCATATTCTGTTTTCACCACTCAGTAGCTCTGAACCTTGACCAGGTTCCTTAGGTCCTTTGAATCTTTATTTCCCCATTTGTGAAATATAGATCATTATAGCTCCTGGGAGCCTGCTGGGAGGGTGAAGGAAAATTGTGTGGATAGTAAATGACAGATTGCCTGACACACAGGAGCTGCTCAGAAACCTCTCATAAAGGTTGTGCAGTATAATTGCTGTGCATGTGCTTGGAAAGCAGACCTCAGGTTTCAGAATCCCAATTCTGCCGTTTACTAAACTGCGTAATCTTGGGGGCAAGTATCTTACCCTTCCTGCAATTCAGTGTTCTCATCTGTAGATAGAGATAATAACACCCATTATCTCAAAGGGCTGTTGTCAGAATATAAAAACCTTTTGCCTTTTTGAAAACAGTCTGATGCCCATTAAGTATCCAACAAGTATTTATTTGTAAAATTTGTATTACAGTTACTTAATTATAAAATAGTGTTAACTCACAAAGTTATTATTAATAGTACCATTAAGAACCTTGTGTTACAGTATCCGGTCAAGAAGGAGAAAATGTGGAAAGATAAAGAGTTTTTGTTGAACCATATGTTATTTTAAAAAATCACACTAGGATATTATTTCACTCATCTGATGTCGTTTATATGCTTTTCTGAAGATCAATGTAATTCATGGTAATGATCTGCCAAAAAGCACATGAAACTATATGAGAAGTAATCTCCTGCTTATTGATCAGCCTTAGGTTTTATTCCCTTCTCTCAGCCAATTTTTCAGTGTATTCCCAGCAGTTTAGATGTAATTACAAACATCTGGTCCCACTGACATCTCCTTAGTTTCACAGTGTTATTGCTTAAGCTCCAGACATTCTTTTTAGAAGTACCATTTTATTGTTCGTTTAATAGAAATGAGGCGACTCTGAGTGTAGTATGGTTGCTGTGAAATAAGTAATTTCTAGCAACCCGTAGAGACAGTGTTTACTACTTTGTTCTTGGTAAATACATGTGCATTTCCCTTGAACATATTACTTAGAGACAGAATATACTTTTTTCTAGCCACAAAAAGGGGAAATGGAGGGAGTTAAGATGATTGAAAGAGATGGATGCTATTTTTTTTCATTTGATAGACTGACTCGTTTCCCCACATTTCTGCATTAATTATTAAATTATTAAGCAGATAGTGCCCACGATTTTTCTGTGAGGAAAGAACTAGGTACTTCTCTGGAATATCTCTTATAACATTCTGGTATTTTGTATAATCTATATAGACCAGGCATTAAAATTCTTATTCTTGGAAGATTTCGATAGCCCTAATTCTTTTGACATCTTTGAAGGAAAGGTCTTACACTGTGGAACAATAGATCAAAGCACGAAAAGATCAACTGTGGCCGCCTGCAAAGAGATTGGGCCTCGGGCCTTCCATCAGAAGCTGTGTCGTCATCACTGAGGTATTTCTTCTCTCTGAGCCTCTAAAGGAGTAGGGCTGGTAATACTCATCAGGGAGTATTGTGAAGATTTAATGCAATTATGCACATTATGCAACCAATCCTGTGTGTTACCCATAATAGATGCCGTGTTATTTTTCTCCCTTTTCTTTATCCATAAGAACATGCAGCACATAGTTTTACTAGACAATTTTCTAGGTCTGCCACAAAAGAAGTTTCTTTTGAAACTGCAGTGTGGTTACTCAGGTATTAAAGGGATAAAGACTGAGACCAATTTATTTACAAATATGTACATTGATTATCAGTAGGCTATTTGGGAGCTTTTAAAAATATTATAGCTTAAATAGAAAATTTGTGAGAACATGTTATAATGAAAGTAAAATATCCAATTTTTTAAATTCTTGATTTTAAGCACAAGTATCACAATGTATTCATGTAAGATTTGAGGTAAAATGCCAACTTGAACTTTATCATAATAATGTTGCTATTACTACTGCACTTTCTGAACAAACAAGGGAAATATATATATATATATATATATATATATATATATATATATATATATATATATATATTTTGTTGTTTTTTCATGAATTTATCTGGTGAGCAACTGTGGCCTTTTCATTCTATCTTAACTTTTAAAAAATGATTGTGACCACTTTCTAGCATAGATACACTCATAATTTCAAAAACCAGTAGAAAAGAATCTTCAACTATTTAAGTTTGTACAAGTTTATGTCTTATAATCAATAAATAAATTCTAAAAAGAGAGATACTGTCACGTTCTGGTATTTTAGAATTTTAAACGTATTTTAAACTTATTTATATAATTTCAACATCTCACAATCCCATAGTGTTTGTTGATAGGTTTTTATTTTTCAGACAAGAAAACTAAAACAGAGAGAAAATAAGTGATTTGCCCAAAGTCACCCAGCATATAAGCGTTAGAACCAGAAATAGACCCTAAGTTTTCTGACTTTTAGTTCATCTCAATTTCTATTACATCATGCTGCAAAGTTTTTTCCCCCTAAATAATATGTATTTATGGCAAACAATTCTCTAGTTACATTAGATTTTTTTTTCACATTTTAGTGGCTTCTAAGATGTGTGGCATTTACAATTAATTTAGTCATTTTATAGGTTTATTTTCAAATGAAACTGCTTAATAAAGTAATCAGGATCTTATGTTTCCCCCAAAATAAGACCTAGTTGGACAATCAGCTGTAATGCGTCTTTTGGAGCAAAAAAAAAAAAAAGACATCATGGGAAAGTTCAAAATATTGTTGGACACTCTTAAATTTATTATGATTAATAATTTTAAAAAATACTACTGAATTATAGATTGTTTTGGAAAACACCATTTTCATTTTGAGCTAAACCCTGCTAAAGATCTTAAATCAGCCCAAAGTTCAGGCATCCTCAGACCTATGCACTGAACTTTCCCCATTATTCTCCTCTCTCTCTCTCTCTCTCTCTCTCTCTCTCTCTCTCTCTCTCTCTCTCTCTCTCTCTCTCTCTTCATTTTGTACCAACTCAGTAGTTGTCTACATCCAGGATGGAGTGCAAATTCAGGTGGGCGATCCTAGAGGCTGCCTCCAAAAGGTTCAGTTGTGGATTACCAGGCCTCTTATAAAAGTCTTTCCCACGTATAGCTGGTGGCTAGGCATTCAAACGGGAGGTCTCTCTAGATCTGATAGTTTTTGCTTAGAGCTTTTCAGATGGCACCACGTACAAGAAAACTTGCCAAAGAGAATCCAAAGAAAGAAAAAGAGTGAGGTTTTGTAGAACTTGCTGAACTTGAACATCTGTAGTGTTGCTTCATTCTATCATTTCATCATACAAGTCAGTCCTTCACATTTTTAAAATATATTTTCACTTTAAAATATATTGTGACCAAAAGCTGATCACAGCTTGTCATATAGGTGTGTGCTTGACTTTTATAAAACTTCTATGCATATATACACATATATGTTATATAAAAGTAAGCAAAAGAAAAGATATGATATGTCTTGCACGTAATACTACCCTCAGCAATAATATGCGCCTCATGTAGTCCTGGCTTTTCATATGAACTGTGACCTTTTCCTCTCACTTATTCTGAAATCATGGAGGGCTTCATAATAGGAGATGTGAAACAAACAACAATTTAATGTTTTCAGTTCTTGTGGAAATTTTCTCTTACCAAAGATATGGGCAGAAATGGTATTTATGACTAACGTGTTATTTTTGAAATAAATAGAAAAATTGTGAAATAGATGTCATTATAAAATGCAAATATCACAATAGACTGAACTAGACATGGAGGTCTCAGCTGGGTGTTTCTTGAAGCTATTCCTTTATAAAGGTAAACACTGGTGAAAAGTTGTTCTTACTGTTAGTAAGCCACGTTGCATATCCCATAGCTGTACTAGTCTTACACAGATGATGACCCCTTTTGAAAGTTTCCCAGAGCACATACATAAACGGGCATTTTTAAATTTAAAATTTAAAACCATGTGTCAGTTATCCTTTACAGGATAGGAAAAGATAAAGTCAGAGAGGAAGGTGGAATTAAAGCTGAGAGACTATTGCAAATATGCAAGGAGGGAAGGAAACAGGTGAAAGGAGGAGAAAGAGGACTTGATGTGTTTGCGATGAGGTGCTAGAGAGGGTGCTTGGTTTTGAAATCTCAACTCTGTGTGAAATGAATGACACAGTCGAATCTAACCTCCACCCAAGCAATCCATCTCATTTTATCCTTAAATCCAAAAGTGGATTTCAAATGTATTTCCTGGTGCCCTTCACCTCTCATTCCCGTTTCTAGATCCTAGGATTCATACTAGCGACCTCAGTGCTATCTCTGACTCTGAAAAACACTTTTGTTAAGCAATTTTAAATTTTCAAAATATACATTTCAAAGACATTTTAATTGATGCTTCAATTTGAAATTTCCTTTCAGCTGTAGTATTTCCAATGCAGACTGTAGAACTTCTGCTAAACTAGGTCAAGCAAGCTGGGGCAGGAGTGCCAGTTGTGTGCTTCAATCAGAAATGCTTATCTAGAAAAGCCAGGTAGTTGTCATGGCAAAGGAACGTTCCAGGCAGCATGTGATTAATGAAATGGATATTTTATTTTATGTGAGCAGGAGTTGTTATTTGGTTTTGGTTAGCTGTGGTTTTTGTTGTAATTATATTGCCTACTTGGAAATAAACTAATGTCACTCAGTATCTACACAGAAGTAATTCTTTTCCCTCTCTCAAAATATTGTGTCACAAAATAGCATGATAGGAAGCTAGCAGTGCAGAAAATGAGTGTAGAACTAAGGGAGAGGGTCCAAGGGGAAAGCCTGATTTTTTACTGTGATTACCAGAGTCTGTGACTAATCACTTCAGAGTCAATTCTGTAATTCAGAAGCAAAACTTGTTTAAATACTGATAGAAAAGTGTTAAGCCTTTGCATGTTAACAATTTTATAATAAAAATAATAAATACTTGGAGAAAATACAGAAAAGCATAAAGAAGCAAATAAAATTACCTATGATTTCACTCCCCAGAGTTAAGTACCATTAAATTTGGGGTATATTTATTTCCACTATTTGTTCTAAAATAGTTGAAATAATTTCATATGTAAAATATTGTACTTCTTTACATTGAAACAACCATTTTTGTAATTTTACTATTCTTCATTATCACTATTTCAATAATTAAATAATATTTGCTAAGTGGATTTGTCACTTCTACAAACATTTTGGTAATTTTCAATTATATTCTTAGAGCAGGGTCCTGGAAATGAAATTATGATAAATGGAATGAAGATTGAAAAAGCTACTTGGAAAAACTGTTAAATTACTTCTAAAATAGCAGTTTACATATCCATAAAATGTGTATGAACACACGATACACATGTATATATATATATATATATATATACACATATATATATACATATATATATATGTGTATATATATATATATTCATATGTTATAACACACACGTACACAGCATATAACGTTTGACCAAAAGCTTTAATTTGCCTTGCATTTTTACCAGTGATACACTTTAAAAAAGTGTTTATTAGCCATTTATGTTTTCTGTTTGTGAATTCTCTATTTATATATTTGACCCATTTTACTACTGAGACCATTATTGTTATCCTTCAACAATTTGTATAAGTATTTTACATAGTAATCTCTGAAAATGTTAGCAATTGTACTGTTTCATCCAATATGTTTTTTGTTTAGGATTTTTGACAAACTGAAGTTTGTGTTGTTTTTCCATTTTATCTGACATTTCCTTTGTATCTTCCATTTTTATGCTTAGAAAAATTTTTGCATCATGACATTTGTTAGATTCATCTTTTTGCTTTCTTCCAAACTATCTGCTGTATTTTTATTTTTATTTTTTTAACATTTATCACCTTAATCCAACTGGAATTTAGTCATTTGAACAAAGTTTCATTAGTTAGGAATTGTTTTGTTGTGAGTGAGGACACTGTTTGGACTAAGGTGGGCAGATTTATCTGTGTATAAAATTGGCCTGAAAAGCTTTGTACCTGGAGATGAGAGTAGTTGAGACCAGACATTAGGACGCTTCTCCCATCTCTTCTCTTTGTGTACTAGTTTCATTTTCTTCCAGCCGTTGGGAGAATGGTGAGCATCTATTTATATCCTCATATCTTTGCCACCAGAGAGTAAGCTCCTCTCTGCTAAAGCAATCTGAAGAAAGAATGCTGCATCATGGGTCATGTGTCTACTCCCAGTGGTCAGAGAGACCAGGCTACCAGGTAAGCAGTCTCCACTTGAGCCATGGGGGTAGAATAGGAAGGAAGCAGTTACCCCCAAAAAGAGGGTGCTGCAATTAATAGGAAAAGAGAAAGTACTAGATGGATAAAAAGGGATTTGGGTTCTGAGATGGGAGTGAGACTTCCTTTCAGTGTTCTGCTTGAATTTGTTTTCCTGTTTGAAGTTTGTGGGGGTTGCTAATCATGCTGTCATCCTTCCCACTCTTTCCACTCACCCAGAATGTGGCACTGAGAAAAAAAAAAGGAGGACATCAGACAGATGGCAAGTAACACATTAATATATTGCTTATAAAGTTGATTGGAGAAAACAACATGCCTATTGCCCAACAACTGTTTTTTTTTAACATGTAGCTCCTAACTTGAACCCTTCCTTTCATGCTCCAGGCCTGCCCCTAGTAAGGGCAGAGCCCCCCTGATAAGCCTAGTTCATGGACGAGCAGAGAATTCAAGCATCAACCTAAGGACAACCTAAGGACAAGTTTGGAAGGGATTTTTCCTGAGAATCGTCATTAAAATGAAATAAGAGTTAGGAGGCTCTTTGGAGAATAACAGTATTTAAGGAGGTGGTGAAATAAGAATTGTCAGAGTCCGCAAAAAAAAAAAAATCAGGGTAGAGGATTTTGACAAGGTAAGGGAAAGACACGGGAAGGGAGGCTTCTACACGTGTGGCTTGTGGTTGGGCTGGTGTTGTGACCATGTAAATGCACACACTGATCACAATCAGTCTGTCACTCCACAGCCACTAACGTGGTGGCATGGAAGTCACAGATTCTTGCGTTCTTAACGGAGTAACGTGCTCCAGTGATTTCAATCAGGCGTCCTCACAAACAGAAAGAAAATTTGGATCCTCATGACTTATCTTGAGAACCTGACATCCTCACGTGTTTGTTTTTCAATGAAGAAAACCTAACTGCGTGGAATTTTAGTTTATTATAGTTTTAGTTGTTATTCTGGGAGATAAAACCTGTTCTGTTTTTCGCCCAAGAGAAACAGGAACGTTTTAATTATATTGATTTAATCTGGTGATTTTCGTTTAATTTAATTCAGAGTTTAATGATTGATCCCTGATTTTTCTTTTAGATACTTTCACAATCTTTTTGTTTAGTAATTCCACTACACAATGGTTTGCAAATCTTGGTGTGCATCGTAATCGCCTGGAAAGCTTGTTAAAACAGACTGCTCGTCTCTGACTGAGTAGGTCTGGAGGGGAACCGGAGAATTTGCATTCCCCTCAAGTTCCCAAGGTGGCGTTGCTTTTCTGAAAATTACACTTAGAGAGCCTGTGCTGGAGAAAACTGATTGAGACCCAAAAACGTAGGTACTGGATGCGCTCACTGTTCAGATTTTTCAATTATGGGTTCTAAAGTGAGCCATGTCTGTGGATGTTGGCTGCTTACATTTGGAAATCTGTGGGACCCGTGGGACCATAGTTTAATAAGTGAGTGAAGATGTCTGTGAGTAGGGCTCTTGGAGTCCTGTGATGACAGTTCTTTAAACAGATCATTTCACTGTGGTCTCAGTTTGACTCAAGAACTTCTTTTCAAAGGTTACTTCTCAATTAAGCGTGCATTTCATCATCTGCGTGCCTAGAAAAGGAAGGACATACTGGAAATAATAAATAAAAGTCTGCCTGCCATGTTGCATGTTTTAAGAAGCATGCTTTATGGATCAGTTATGGTTTCAGCTGCAGAAATCAGAAATGCAGTGTTTGGTTTACAAGTGATTTCAAATGGTTCTTCCAAGACGATCTCTCTTATTTTGTGTAAGTAGCAGAACATACCTATATAGGAATATTGTGCTAAAATACACTCTGGAGTTTGCAACGGGGATTAAAGACTGAATTTACTTCTTGTCCCCCTAATCCACATGGAACTGAATGGAAAGATACAAAAGAGCATTACATTGGGGGGAGGGGAAATGACTTAAGCTTCAAGTAAAAATGCCTACCACCTTTTACTAACAGTATAATAATCTCCAGTGGTCTTGAGCTATATACAAAGTATTACATGAAGGAGAGTGTAATTGCAAAGCAAAAGGCTATTTAACATTCAGGGGATCTAATTTAAATGCAAAGTTTAAAAACGTCTATGAATTCATGAGAGAGAATGCATATACTTTTCAATTATGTGCTTTACATTCGGAAAATATTATTTTGAATATTCAGAAATAACTTTACTTTCCAATGCTGTATAGCTATGAAGACCACTCATTCCTTCCAGAAATTCCAACTGGGGTATTTTAGCAATAATTCAGCAGACTTAAAGGTTTAGAAGAAACACTTTAAAATGAGGCTTAATGGGTGAGTCAGGTAGTGAATGAGGGCTTCCTTTATCACTTGAATGTGACACAAGACGTCATCTCTGCTGTGTGAAAGAGGAGTTCTAAATCAGTATTAGGATAATCAGAAAAAATGACTTTCTACGACATTGTATTCACTGTGATTGGAACAAATCACTAGATATCTTTAACTAAGTCAACTTATTCTTACCAGAGAAAGGAACTACATTTTTTTAAAAGATGTATCTTCCTTTTATAAATAAAATGAGATTATGGTTGTTAATATGTGCAAAGTTATGTAGTGCAGGATCTGGGCAAATCAAGTAAAATTTTGGTCAATGGTTTCCTCTCAAAAATTACATATATCTCATATATGTTCAAAATTACTTTTACTTTCCATTTTCAAATAGTGTACCTTCTGTCACATCCAAAGCAATACTCTTAAAAATGCTTATGTAAAAAATGCTGCAACTGATAAACTATATACTGACTGCTTTACAGCAATTTCTAAAAAAGAATGAAAACCATGTCCATGCAGCAACATGGATGAATCTCAAAACCTTATGCCAAACAAAAGAAGCAAAACACAAAAATTATACTCTTCGTTATTCTATTTTTATGAAGCCAAAGAACAGGCAAAATCAATGGAAAGTGATAGAAGTCTAACTAGTAGTTGCCTCTTAGGAAGAAAAATTGACTGGGAAGAACAAATAGGGAGCGGAGAGTGCAGACAATTCTGTATATTTTTATCTGGGTGTATACGTGGGTGTATACAAATGCACAATTTAATTGTGCGCCATGCTTAAGTTTAGTACACCTCACCAATGTCATAATGTGCATTAACCAAAAATGAAGTAAAAACAAACCACTGTAATTCAAGTTATTTCAGTTGCACAACTCAAAATATTTTAATATAGCATTTTCTAAAGAGAAAAATCAGTTTCCGTAGGGAATTTCAGTATACTTGTAGGTAGATGTCCAGGGACATATTTTTTTTTCAGTAACCGGTATATAAAATATTAGTCTGTTGTTATATTGGCTTTTGGATGACTCCTTGTAATCCACTTGAAATCCTCCCAAGATCAAAAATTCATGGACTGTCTATGACTATAAACAGAAAGTTTAGAATTTATTCTTTATAAGCTCTGGGTAAAAGATTAGCTAACATGTATAGAGTTCGTGTGGGTTTTGTTTAGTTTTGTTTGGCTTTCTTTGAAAACAAAGCACAATCTTTGTTCTCTGTCTTATTCATCAGTAACATGGTGATGATATTAGAAATTCTTTAAAAGATGCCAATGGAAAGAATGTGAGAGTCTTCTGTGAGTGACAGTTACGTACATGAGCAGTTTTAGTACCTGGTGTTCCTTCTATGAGTATTTCAGTTCACGTTACGGAAGGAGTCTGCAGGATTTCAGAGGAAAATAATTGATTTCAGAGATACCTTGAACTTCTCAGTTATTACCTGTTCATTCGCTGATGTGAAAGTTGGCCTTGTTCCCTGGAGATTAGAGAGGTTGACAACATCTTGCCTACTGTCCCTTAATGGAACACCTGTGATGGTATTTTTCATTTAAATGGTTTGCAATTTCCTTTTGCACTGATTCTTGTTGTTCTGTAGAGTCTGAAGACTTTATCTTTGAAAACTCAGTTTTAAAAAAATAAAAGATGTCATAATAATTACCTAAAACATCCATCCCAGATGATACTTTGTTATTTCTTGCTTCAGTGTAGTGAAAAGGAAGTTAAACATATTTTTATCGTAGAATATAGCCTGGAATTATGTTTACATAACTGTTTATTGTCACCAGAATTCCCTGTGTATAAGACTGTTGAGAAGAGGTGGGAGATACGGTTTAGATGACTCTTAATGCTTTTAATTTGTATTTAAGATACTACCAAGAGAAAAGACCCTTAGAAATTATTTGTTGGTTGTTTTAATAATATACAGTAGCAGAGGAAAATGATGTTGAAAAGACAGCAAGTGTGCCAATAAAATAGGAGAAAATACTGTTTTACAATCAATAAGTAATTTAAAATTTAGAATTAAAATAATGAAAATTAATATTCAGACTATAACATTTTTAGTTGAATTCTTCATCATTAAAGAATCAAATAATGGTTAGTACCTTATTTTTAAACTCTATAAAGATATTACATGGTTTAAAGATTTTTTTCCCCCAAATCTAGTTAAGAAACATCCAATATGTGTAGATGTGTACTTTTGTTGTTAGGTATCAGTTGATATACCTAAGTTTGTATACCTTTTATCATGCTAGTTCACATTTGCCTGATTTAGCAATGAATTAAATCTATTTAAATTATTTGTGCCTTTTCAAATATTGTCAGACGTAATGTGCACTTTTACAAAGATACACTGAACATTTTTGCATGCATGCTGGAAAATAAAACTCGGAAATTGAGGAACATCCAGAGACAATGCTTTGTCAGATTCATCAGAAATCATTTATTAAGAATCTCTTTGAAGGGACACTTTAGATAAATGCTGTTCTATAGAACTTCCACGATGATGGAAAAGTTCTATCTGTACTTCCCAAAATGGTAGCCACTAGATACAAATAGCTATTGAGCACCTGAAATATGGCTGGTACAAATAAGAAACTAAATGTTTAATTTTATTTAATTTTCAGTAGTTTAAATTTAAATATCCACGTGTAGCTCGATGCTTTGTGTTGGACAGTGCAACTTTAGACTTACCAAAAAAAAATCAAATAGAGGGCCACTGTGAAGACAATAATGCTTACCTGATCGTGCCATTGAGAAGATTAAATGACCTAATGTTGACAACCTGCATAGGTGGTGCATTATACACTCTGGGTGTTGTACAGAAGTAACTTTCTTCCTTTCTTCCCATTTAGGTAAATACTGAAGTGTTCCTACAGGTTTGCTGAGCTTTCTACTACTTCATTTAGTTTTCTGTTCTAAAATGTTCCCCTGCTCATTCATGATCTCTCTCTCTCTCTCTCTCTCTCAATCTCTCTCTGTCTTTCTTTCTCTCTCCTCTGTTTAACCTAACATTCCATCCACTGAACTGTATTATCTTACTTCTCTTTCAACTTTCCTACTCTTGTTTTCTCCTTCCCTTCATAATGGGACAGGCAATGACTTATCTTCCCCAAACACTCTATCTTGAGTATAAATACAATTTGGGAATAAACTTCCTTGATCAGAATTTGGAACTGAGTGCATGGGGAACAAGCCTGCCCTTAGAATATTTAACTATAGCTCAGATCTCATGTAGTTTAGTGGCTCCAAACCCCTCAAAATGGAATCAAATTTAAAGTGATATTATGTTGCTAATGTTCCCTAAGTGCAAATATATATCATCTCTTGTAGAATAAACCTCCGAGGCCTCCAAGATCTTCCAAGTTAAAGTTCTAAGAAACATGAGCTCAGAGTTTAAAATTATACTCAAACAAGAGCACACAAGCTTTCACATGAATGCAAGTAAGAAACAATAAACAATGATAAAAGAATCAGACCCACAAAATTAAGATGTTGAAATAATCAGGTACAGAATATTAAATAACTATAAATGTGTATATATATGTATATGTATATAAATGTGTATATATATATATATACACTTTTTTTTAAAAGATCAACAGACTTGGAAAAACAATCAACTGAAACTCTAGGAATAAAAATCAAAATAATTAAAATTAAAAACTCAACGGACAAATTAAGAAACAGATTAAATGTAGCCCAGGAAATGTTATGAACTGGAGTATCAAACCAAATACCCAAAATGCAGGACAGAAAATTTAATTAAATTATAAAAGAGACATGAATCAAAACTGGGAATAATGTGAAAATATCTAACATATCTCTATCTTGAGTTCTGGAAAAAAATATAGAGAGAAAGGTGATGTGGTAATATTTGAAGAGATAATATTTGGCAACTTGAAGAATTGTTGGAAACACCAATCCCATATCAGGAAGCCCAGATAATTTCAAATGGAATAAACCACACACACACACACACACACACACACACACACACACACACACACACTGTGTCATAGTGAAGCTACTTAACTCTGAAGACAAAAGATCTTCAAAAGCATCTATAGAGAAAAGATAGATCATTTATAAAGTACTGCAGACTTCGTAATAACAAGAATGGAAGTCTAGAGGCAGTAGAAAAATATCCTCAATGTATCAGGAGAAAAAAAATGCTCAGCAAATATGAAATACATTTAAGAAATAGAGATGAAATACAAAGAGAAATAAGACATGGAATTTTATCAGTGTGCTTCCAACAGACCATTATGAACACAAAAATAATCTGAGCTATGCCTTTGACAATTGGGAAATAAACCTAAGCATAAGGTCTGAGATGTAAGAGGGAAAAGTGATTAAAAATTAAAGTAATGATATCAATACCTAGTTTGTGGGGTTAAGACTAAGTAGATCTAATATATTAGATCAAACTAGCATTAAAGCTATGAGATGTGATCAGACAGGCATTCAGTATTCAGGAGGAAGGCAGGTATATTTTTATACTCCATATTTTATGAAGTAGGAAGGTTAAAAGCTATATAACTGCTAAAGAAATAAGCATACAGAATATAGCTATGAAAATAGTGGAGGGAAAAGATAGACTAGGGAGAGCAGTAATCCAATGATGAGAATAATGATGAGAATAAATCCAAAATATCACAATAGATATAAATGAAGTATACTCACTAATTAAAAGAGAAAGATTATAAGATTGTATTAAAAAATAAATATAGTGATGTGCTAGTTTTAAAATCTGCACATAAAACTTACGGACACATAAAAATTAAAAGGCAAAGGATAGAAAGAGGTTTATAAAGCAAATACTACCCATTTACCCCTCCCTGCTCTTGGCCAAAATAAAAAAATCTGTTTAAAGGGACACTTTAGCTACTAATGTGGCTATAGTAATATCAGACAAATTATACTTTAAGTCAAATTTATTGCTGGAGTAAAAGCATGACGACACAGTGATAAAAGTTTTCATTTCCTAGGAGAATATGATAATTACAAATTTATATACATTAAGTATCCTTCAAACCTTGACAGAATTATGTGGAATAGTTGATAAATCTCCATCATAATGGAAAAATATTAGCACATTTCTATCA
Source organism: Rhinolophus ferrumequinum (assembly GCF_004115265.2). NCBI lineage: Eukaryota > Metazoa > Chordata > Mammalia > Chiroptera > Rhinolophidae > Rhinolophus > Rhinolophus ferrumequinum. Next base: position 52,832,562 of record NC_046301.1, read on the forward strand.
GTAAATGATAGATCAAGGAAAAAAATTAAGTTACGATAGACCTAAGCAATGTAATGTGAACATTTAGCAAAATTGCATTTCTATAAAGTAAAAATTAGTTTTAAAATATTAAAATGCCTGGGAATTAATCCAACCAAAAATGCACAGCCATGCAGCAAATTTTTATTGAAAGACACTGAAAGAAGACTAAATAATGTGATTGGATAAGAAAATCAATGTCATAAATTGACATTTTTATGAATTTGATTTGTAGATACATTTCAATTCCAATCAATGGAGATTTCCCTTCAAATTGATAAAATGAGTCCCAAATTTATTTAGAAAGAAAATAGGTGAAGAATAGTCAAGACAGGTTGGGAAAAGAATAAGATGAAAGGCAGCATTTAAAGTACTGTTAAAGAATGTTCTATTTCTTAATTTTTGTGGTGATCTTAAAAATGTTTGTTTTATTATTTTTAACCCCACACTTATTTTATATACATTTTTGTGTTTATGTGCTCTATTTCACAACACATTAAAAAAAAAAATGAAAAAGCTACCATAGTACATGCAAATCTGAGTCTTATAGCTCTGCAAAATTGATAATTAAACACCAGGATACTTTACTATAATATGTAAGGAACTCTTACTAATTATTATCCACTTTTAAAATATAGAATATATTTTGATATAAACATAATGCATATGTAATTTGGAAAGCACAGAAAATATGCACAAATGAAGAAAAATCATCATGACTTACCATCCCATTTAAGGACTGTGAATATCATACTTTTAGTGTTTTCCTCTGTTAATGTGTACATAAATTTGTGAATTTTTACAGAATTCCTGTCCTATTATGTATACATTTGTGTCGTACTTTTTTATCTGCCATTACAAATTTATCATTTGATGTGTTAGGAATTTTCCAAAACTATATCTTTTAGGTATAGGTATATTTGAAACTGATATACTTGATGAAGCAGTTCTTTTCAGAAATAGCAATATTTTAGAAACTAAAACTTGAAAATACAGCACAGAGAGATTATATAGCCTGAATGATGTATAATAGGTAAGGATTATAGATTTTCAGTAATCTAAAAAAAAAGAGAAGAAATACACATCTCAGACACTGATGTCAGCCTGTCATCAGGACTCCATTACAGCTGTTCAGTCTATTTGTTAGTTATTACAATGAAGTACTAAGGGTTTTCCTTACACAATTGGGAACCAAGGCTGTTCCCAGAAAGTTTACTTAAATGACAAACTTATTTTAATTACTGAGAGAGAAGATACTGAATTTAATAATATGACTAAACACTTTCTACACTGTTCTTTCACTCTATCACTAAAATCAAATTTATCTTCAAAGCCAGGAAATATCCTGAATAGTATTTCAAGGGAGAGAAGGGGGAAATTTCTTAAAAGTTGAGAAATTCTTCCCTAGAGACCATTTCTTTTCCTCTACCTGGTTGGGGAGAACTACAGGACTTGGGCTGGATCTGGTCTCCAGCAAGTGATTTTATAAATCCACCAATACCAGTACTACTTGAGACTTTTCTAAGTGCTGTTCTCAGTCTGTGAAATAAATATATTCCTGTTGCTACCTAACTAGAGAGAATAGTAGGATAGTACTCACATTGCCATGACAACTCAAATCTGTAGATTGAGATGATATTTTTGGCTGCTTAGTTCTACTTTTTCATTTAGGGATAACTGTTTTTCCCCACTACCTTCTAATGGAGAAAGAAAAAAGTGGGTGTACATACAAAAAACTAAAATTTACTTAACATCTGCTGTATGTTTGACATTGAATTGAGTTGTTTACATACATCATTGCATGCAATCCTCCAAAAACTTCAGGAAGGAAATCTCATTTTTGAGAGGAAACAAAGAAATTTCAGTAGAGTGCTTTGCTTAAGGTCAGATAGTTATGAAGCAATAGAACCAGGGTCTATCAGAGCTAGGGGACCCCAATCCTAGGCAGTGCTCATACACACTTCCTCCGTGCTTTCTCCCTGGGTCCCGAGTTTACCTCTCCCCTATAACTGATAACAACCACCTTGTGAAACACCATTAAGTACATTGTGATATGTATTTTTGAAATCTTGTGGTTGTTAGTGTTTAATTCTAAATTCCATCCACAAAAATTTACATCTAAATCAGGACTGATTATGTTTTACTCTTCAGTTAAAATAGTTATTCAAATGTTTTAAATGCATGCCATGTGCATTAGAAGATGATGCCAATTAAGTGGTTAGGTTTAGCTATACATATGATGCGGATTTAGTTATGTCTCTATGAAAGAATTATACCTATTTTTAATGCAAATTTACAGATACAGAATGTAACATATGCATTGCAAATATTAGATTATAAAGATCAGCAAGCATTTGTTGAAAATGAAAAGGTATATGTGTTGGATTGATTTTTGGGTATGTAGATAGGAAGAGCAAAAGAACAAACAGGAATTATATTTATAAGCCATTAAATTAAAATTAATCTGATCAATTTTAGTAGAATCTAAATATTCTGTTTATTAAAAATTGGATATCATTTTTTTACATTCTGTCATAGAGATTTTTTTCCACCAATAAAAGAATGTTAAGACTAATATAAAGGGAAAATTCCTTTGTCATAGACTTTAAGGGATACTTGAATAGTTTTGTTGTAATGATACGTTGTTGATCTAAAAGCATCTGTGCTTATTGCAGTGATGAAACTGAAAATTCCGTTCATTGATCCTGTGTTGTTGTTATTTTTTAATTATTTTTTTGTTTTCTTTTTTTGTGTGTCTTTTTCTTTTTTTCTTTCTTCTTGACCCTATCTTTATAAAGCAAGAAGTGAAAGGAAGTATTTTGATTTAGAAAAAAGGTGACATCCTTATTTAAGCACCTCATCCATTTATTTTTCCCTTTTTATTCCTAGCAAGAAAAGGTCTTAGGAACAGTTACTGTTTGGGCAGTTCAGGGACATTAGCATTTAAAGACAAGAACATTTCTTAGAATAATATGAACAAAAAGGCTGAAAGGAAGCTACTATGGACTGGTGGGCTGTGAAAGTAGAATTGCACAGAAATGCCTACCGGAAGCTTAGGAGTGATGGCACAGAGAAGTGTAGCAAGGTGGAGTGAAAAGTAATTAAGACACTGGAAACCTAATTTGTTCGTAAGCACTCAGAAAGAAATCAAAGAAAGAAACAAACTAAAGATGAGAGATTAAGTTAAAAAAGTTATGTTTGTTCAAAGGAGCCACAGAGAGATACCTGGTGAATAGATCTGCTTTGTAAAGAGAAGGGAAAGTCTCTTAAGGAGGAGCCAGTATCTCAACTCTCATTCTGCAGTCCTGTAATACCCACCCTTGTCAATCAGAGGTGGTATTTTGAACTGGTATGATGTCATATTCCAGCGTAAAAACATTTTTGATTGACAGATTATTCTGAAAAGTTAATATGAATATGTATAATTTCCAGAGCACGAAAAAATACTAAGATGTTATGAGTCTTATACATAGTTACCTTTAAATGAAACTGTAGCCCGCAAAATAATTTCAAGGAACAGCGATGGGGATTTAATACAAAGACAATCAATAAAATGCTTGAAAAAATTGAAATTTCTCCTTACCGTAGATATTTATCATGCATATTCTTTTCTGTGTGGTTATTGTTACTGAACCCATTTTCCTGGAACTCTTCATGTTATATTATTTTCAAATTTGATAGATATGATTTTTATTTACATTCTCAATCACTATATTAAATAAAGCAGATGTAACACTGAACTTCACAGCGTTCTTAAACTTCTCCTTAATGCATGGCTCAAGTACTTTATTGAGTGATATTATTGATGTTTTCTCCAAGCAATATATCTCAGTTGCTTTTTGTTTTTTTCATGTGAATGAATCACAAGCACCGGCATATTTCCTAAAATGTCAAGTTTTCATTCCGTCATAGTCCTGTTAACTGTACAAATACAAATATACAAATATAAGGAGGAAGGTCTCAGAATCTGCATTTTAGTAAGTCCCTGAGCTCTTCCTGATATGCATGAAATTGGAGAAGCATTGCCTAATTTTTTTCAAAATTTTTTAGTGTATAACTTTCCATTTATTTTCAATATTTTACAGGAAGGATTTATTAGTCATTCATATTTCTATCCCACAGTATCCACATGTTTCAAAATATGAGGCTAATGAGCAAAAAAGTAAAAATTGATACTTTTAGACTCAAATCCAAAGAGTAAGATGAGTATCCATGAATCTATACTAATATTAATAAATGTTTGAATAAATAAATGAGGGAAAAGAGATAACTCTTTCTTGCAGGAAAATTCCAAATAAAAATGCATGAAACAGGAATGAAATAAAAAAAATCACCATAAGAACATCCCAGTGATAATTGTGTGTGCAAGATTCGCTGATAAATGTTAAAATTAGTGAGGGAAACTTTAAGGGGAAATGGGATACTTGCATAATCTCAAAGTATATCCCGCAAAATACTGATTAATCACGTGGTGGTTCTAACATATTTCCATGAATACTTTGGTTCTACTTGTGCAGGAGGTGAAGCTTAATTCTCCACTCTGGAGTCCAGGCTGGATTTAGGGAAAAACACTCTATGCAGAAACCTGGAGGACACCTCCTTACCAAGTGATCAGATTATCAATAGTAATGAGTCCTATTGACAGCCTGTACCTCCTGATGGGATGCAAAGAAAAATGCTCACCACCTCCCCACATCCATAATCCTAGTCTAATGATAAGAAAAATAAGACAAAGCAAAATTTATTGCTATTCTACGAAATACCTATCTAGAACTCTTCGAAAGTGCCAAGGTCATGAAAAACAAGGAAATACTGAAAAATTTTCAGAGATCAGAGGACACTAAGGAAACACAATGAATAAATGTAGTATAGTATCCCTGATTGAATGCTGGAACAGAAAAAGACATTAGTGGAAAAACTAGTGAAATCTAAATAAAGTCTGGATAATAAATAGTTTAATTACTATTATTGTACCCTTGTTAATTTATTCATTTTGATGAATATACTTAGGTAAAATGTTAACATTCAGTTAAGCTGGGTGATGATTATATAGGAATTCTGCTGTCTTTGTTAACTCTGTATTATCTTGTAACCTACCATTATCACAAAACCAAAAAGTTTTTTAATACCTATATAATAAATTTAATATTTAGTTTTCATGGAATATTGTCAAAACTCATGATTTTATGAATACTAGTGATTTGCTCTTTTCATTTTATATAGTACTATAATGTCTTGTTTAAAAACCAAATTAGCCACACACACACACACACACACACACACACACACACACACACACACACACACGAGGCCAGACAATTAAGTTCACGAACTCATCCTACAAAGAGTGCTACATACCTCATTGCTGGATATCGCTACGGTCACCTTCGAAGTACTCCCCTTGGAAAGCTATGCACCGACGCCAGTGGAACTCTCTTTCTGGAATGGCCATCAGAGCTGTAGTTGTATTGTCCTTGATGTCCTGAATGTCATCAAATTGTCTTCCTTTCGATATTTCCTTTATCTTCGGGTAAAGAAAGAAGTCATTAGGGGCCAGATCAGGTGAGTAGGGTGTTCCAATCCAGTTATTTGTTTACTGGCTAAAAACTCCCTCACAGACAGTGCATGTCAGCTGGTGCCTTGTCGTGATGCCAGAGCCATGAAGTGTTGGCAAAAAGTTCAGGTCATCTGACTTTTTCACGCAGTCTTTTCAGCACTTCCAAATAGTAAACTTGGTTAACTGTTTGTCCAGTTGGTACAAATTCATAATGAATAATCCCTCTGATATCAAAAAAGGTTAGCAACATCGTTGCAACAAGTTCACAGACTTAAAGTTCACAGACAATTAAGTGACAGTTAATATATGCATGACAATGTGTATGCATATGTGTGTGTGTGTGTGTGTGTGTGTGTGTATACAGAGAGAGAGAGAGAGAGAGAGAGAGAGAGACAGAGAGACTTACTAAATTTGACTACATTAAATAAAGCAGATGTAATACTGAACTTCATAGCATTCTTAAACTTCTACTTAAATGCATGGCTCAAGTACTATATTGAATGATATTATTGATGTTACGTGTGAAGTATATTTTCGGAATAATATTCATTGTCTAAAATCTTCAAATCTATGCCAAATCTAATCTGAATTTTGCATACTTAAGCAATTCAATTTCCATTAAAGATTTATAAATGTTGAAATTTGTAAAGTAGAGGGGGCATAGAGTGAATGTACATGTTTCCTATTGCTGCTGTATCAAATGACCACAGACTTAGTGACATAAGAAAGCATAAGTTTATTATTTTACATTTCTAAAAGTTAAGAGTCTTCAAATCAAGGTGGGAGCCGGACTGAATTGGTTCCAGAGGTTCTAGGGGAAAACCCATTTTCTTGCCTTTTTCAGCTCTTGAGGCCAATGTCATTCTTAGCTTCCAGGCCTCCAGGCCCTTTCCTCCATCTTTGATGTCAGCAGCATTTGCATATGCAAAGCGTTCTCTCTCTCTCTCTCTCTCTCTCTCTCTCTCTCTCTCTCTCTCTCTCTCTCTCTCTCTCTCTCTCACACACACACACACACACACACACACACACACACACACACACACGACTTTTGCTTTTATTGTCACATCTCCTTCCCTGACTCTGATCCTTCCTCCCTCTTATAAGGACTCTCTTATTTATATTGGACCCATCAAGATAATTCAGATTAATCTCACACTCACAGAATTCTTAATTTAATCACGGGTACAAAATCCTTTTTGCCACGTATGGTAACATACTACAGGTGTTGGGGATTTGAATGTGGACATCCTTAGGGGGCCAGTGTTCTACTGTGGCATTTTTTCTCTGACACTCATTAAGTTTGGGATAAACTTGGCCTTTTCTATCGTTTAACAGATACTATGGGAATATATTAGCTATTATTTGCCTCTTCTAGCAAAATTTTAAAAAACAGACTTTTCGTCTTCACACCACTAACGATAATGCAGTATTGTTCTCCAATGTATTCTACATTGTGTTTCTAAGTAATTTTTTTTTTTGGTGGAGAATGAAGAATAAAAAGTCATTTTCTTAATTTTGTTTTGGTTCTGGCTGAACGAGAAATAATAGAAGCACAATTTTAAATCAATATTTGATGACACCTCTATTCAGAAAGTCTCCTTAACTATGAATATCAGGGAGTGGAATACCAGCTCCTTTAAATAAAATGCCTGACACACTTAGAATCAGAGTAAGCTATAGAAATGGATGAGTAATTGTGGATGTCTATATGAGTAACTGTGGGGAAATTTTCAAATTGTAAATTAATATAATTGTGAGACTAATGCCATTTATGTCATTTTTATGTGATAATGGAGAACCACAACTTGGAGTACTTAATTTTTAATCACACTAAGTTCTAAAATCTGTGATTCCAATTTCTCACAACACTAGACCTATAAACTCAGTGAGACTCAAATGTAACTATTTTTTAATACTAGAATTTTGTAAGACTAATTACTTCTCTTGCATTTCTCTTGTCACAGTGTGACAATGAACACATTTCTCCATTCTGCAGTCAATATCGTGGCTGGTACAAAAGGTTATTGATCTAGAGCAGACAGTATTTTATAAGAATGAGGTTGAGAGGCCTACAAATCAGACAGAGATCTTTGCATGTGGTATTTGAATGTCTCAGTGAATGCATGGGAAACATGAATCAAGAATAAAGTGGGATCTATATTTCTGAGAATCACAGGTTTTCTATCAAAAGTTACTGTTTGGGGAAACAAATCTCATTTGAAAATTAATCATTAGAAGACTATATTTATTAATTGCTTATTACATTTTTTATTTGCTAAACATTTGTAAGTACTTAATGACAACTGAGGTTTCAGCATTGTTTGGAATAGTGTTGTCTCCTCGTTCTTATTTTTCCAGAAGTAGACAACCAAACAATAAGCAAAATATCAAAGATCATTTGTCAATGGCAAAGGTAGAAATCACCCTCCTAGCTGAGTTTTTAGTCTATGACTTGGTAGAATTGTCCTGGTGCCCTGTGACAAACTCTTTTGCAGCTAAGGTGACGACCTACTCTCCAGTCTTGGGCCTGGGCCAGGACTTCTCTTAAGAAAGCAAGGCACCCAAGGTTCAAACTTTAAGGAAGAACTCTCTCTCAGATGTTTCCCCTGCATGTGCATGACTCTGAGAGTGAGTGCCCCCTTAAATATGACACCATAGCTTCTTCCCTTGTCTCACCCTAGTCCTTACCTTAGTTCTACCCCTTACATGTTTCCCCTCAGAATGCTGTTTCAGAAGTGACTGGGAGATAACTGGGAGATGTATCTGGTGAAGGTGATAGCAGATGAATGTGTTTCCTGGTTATAACAGTGGGACAGGTTTCTCACAGCAGGGGAAGTGTGACCCTAGTTCAGGGGAATCAACAGCTCACTTGTCAGGCCAATCTATGGTTCTGAAGCTGTTTTGTAAACTTGGCCTAGTTTCTCTCCTTCCCAGGGATCCTATGAATTGTATACTATCTTATATGAAACATTTTCCTGTTTAAGCTGGGTAAAATAGATTTTTACAGTCTAAAATTTAGAATTCCGATGGTTATGAATTTTGCCATTCATTAGTTTTGTGATCTTCGAGGTTACTTTGCTTTGAACGTCAATTTTATCATCTGTGAAAGGGTAATAATAATTTTTACCTCATGGGTATAGGGGAGGAAAAATATAAATATATATTTTTTCCTTTACCATTCTAAGTTCTTGGCTGGGGCCCCATAACAAAAGACAAGTCAACAAAAGAAAAGCATATACATTTGTTTAATAATTTACATGACAAAAGAGGAAATGAAGACCTGAACAAGAAGTTAAACCTGATTAATTTTATGCTAGGTTTGCTGAAGAGTGAAAACTTGTGGGGAAATGTGATAGGACCAAAAAGAAAAAAGGGGGGTCTGAGTTAAGTGTAGTAAGCAGGGGAAACCTGCCTGAGGACTTTTCCATTGCGTACTGGTTAGATATACCCTGAGCACCTACCTCATCCCCGAAAGTTTAGCATGTGTGGGAATCACAGTGCCTGTGTTTCTTTCTACCCAAATTTCATTTTTTCAAGGATCGTCAAAACACTAAAGCTATTCTGTTTTAACTTAGAACAATTATTTTTTTTTCTCCTTTAACTGAGTCAATACCAATAGTGTTCTGCATGTAACCACGGAAGAGAGTTTCCCCTAAAATGTTCATATACATGTGTTTCTAGATAAACACATGTACCAAGAAACTATAGTGCAATATTAGGGTACTTATTACTTTTAGTGATTTGATCTTAGGGTGAACATGATATATAGTAGCTCAGAGGAAAAAAAATGTGTGAGGTGTAAGTCTGAACAAAGCACTGACCTTGTCTCACTTCACCTGTATAACTGAAAAAGAAAACAAAAACAAAAACAACACACACACACACACACACACACACACACACACACACACACACACTGGACTGCCATGGAAAGTTTTCTTAGATTAATGATAATATGACTATCTTGCTTTTGTAGAGGCAGTCTAACTTGGGTTCAACTATAAGTAGATATGACTCACATGTGACTGCTCCCAACTTGGACTCATTTTGTCTTTGGCCCTATTCGAGGAAATGTTTTCCTTTTTCTATTATCTCTTCTCCTTTCCATGTTTCCTCCTTTACCCCTGATGCATAAAACACTGAACTTCTGCAAGATGAACTGTGAGGATTCACTACACTCAACACAACTCCTGCTTAATATCTCCTTTCCCTACTGATTTAGCACACATGGATCATTTGCCAAATTTAAATCCTACATTGTCAGCTGAACTCTTTGGTCATTAGCGTTCTGATTCGACCTCCCACCCCATCATATTAGTCTGGACTCCTTTGTTTCAAAATGACAGAACTGCAAATGATTTGAGATGAACCATGCTAAAGGCTCCCTCTCCCATCCCTTATTCCCCAAGTGGCGCTCACATACAGAAAAGTCCAAGGCTATACCTGGCTCCAAGTTTGACAGAATCTATGTCAAGGCTTTTCTCTCTTTTTTAATTTATCTTTTCTTTTATGTCTTCTAACAGTCAAAACTCATCTCCTACCAGCATGTTGATCTCAGTAGTAAAATGGTATCTATCTCCCCCTTGGGCTCTGGCATAAAATGACCAAGGAGCAGCCTGATTTACTTTGCTTCAATCACTTGCGTTTCGCAAACAAGCACTGTAGCCAGGGAGGTGTGAAGTGCAGCACTCTTACTGGCCAGGCCTGGATCACACAGATACCACTGTGGGAGTACGCCGACAGTCCTACCAAAATCACATGGAACAATTTCTGCATAGAAAAGGTGGTTCTTTTATCAGAAGGAGGAAAGTGTACTTGAAAATCAGAAGTAACAGTGCACTCATTGACTCTCTGATATCCATGCATACTTCTTTCAAATATGATAATCTTAAATGCCCCATTGACATAAACCAACCAGCCCTGTAAAATCAAAGCTATAATTCCCCACTTCCTAAAGAAAATTATTTTCTCCTTTTGTCTTTGACCTTTAAGTCTAGGACTGCTGAATCCTAGCTTTCCTGAACATGAGCTTTCCTGTTTGATAACTCCAGAGGATCTCCTCATGAACAGAGAAATTACGGTTATCTAATATCCAACATATGGGTGACAAGACATCCAAAATATAGTGATAGAAGTTTAAAAATATATAAATTTTAAAATTCCACTTTAGAAAACCTAAGAGGGGAAATGAAATATAACATGTCCCATTAGACAGAGCTAACAAGGATTCCCCACCCTGACACAGAAGATTTCCTTGGGAAGCTAATTTCTCAGCTTCCTCTGCTGGACTCCACAAACATCTTTCTTGTCTACTGTCATGAGCACATTAAGGAAGATTCCCCTTCTTCCTTAGAAGTGCTTGTGAATTTCACTTTTTTCTAAAGACGTGGGTTTGGGATTCTGAGGCTTGCCTGATGTTTTAAACAATCACCTGCCCTTTTTTGCCAGGTTAGGCAAAAATATAATATCAGTAAGTTTGAGGCAAAATTAATAGGTTTGGGCAAAAGTATTATCAATAATACCATCCTTGGATAATGGAGACTTCATTCCTGGACCATTGAGTGAACACAATTGAAAATATTATTTTTGTCTAACCTCACTGTTGTATGTTTTTCTCAATAAATCACATCCTAAGAAGACAAAAGTAATCTCTGTAAAACACTCCTCTCTCCATTGTATGAGAAAGATTATGAGCAGCTTTTCAAGTGAACTCTTCAATGACTGAATTTCATAATGGAAAGAATCTTTCAGAGGGTAGAGTGAGTTCATTTTAGTAGGTGAATCATACTGAGGTCTGTTTGGACAGTACTACTCAGGAACCAACAGCTATCCATCCATTCATATTCATATTCTTGCTTCATTTACTCATATCCTGCCTTACTGTACAAAGGTTTGATATAGTTTATAATAACACATGCAGTAAAACAAATATGTAAATAACTAAAGTTGAGGTAAGGAAAAAATATGTTTGAGTAGAGGTTTAATGGCAAGCAAGAGGAAGGTTTTAGGGAAAGAAACAGCGGTGTTTACCTCCCTATTTCAAAAACTGAGCAAATTTTTCAAAGAAAAATGTAGAACAGTCAACTACATATCACAAACTCTCAGAAGTTGCTGCCAGATACAGTAAAGTCTGTACCAACCTAAACAACTTAAAATAACATTTATTGATTGCTTACTAGGGCCTTGCACTGTGTCAAATACTTCACATGTATTATTTCTTTTGAGGCTGGTAACAAACCCGAGGTGGTTATTGACGATGATAATTGACCACATGGTATAGCGAGCAGCATCTGTTCTGACTGGTCAGGCACCCACTCTTATTGCTCCAGGCCCATACTTAGCCAATTTTTCGTAGGTATGTTATACTCTTCCTTTTATGATTAGCAATGAGGTCTCAAAACAGGGCTAAATAATTTCTCTAGAGAATCACAGGGGATTAATGGCAGATTTCAACTCTACTAACCCTGTATCTCTCACTCTGTAATCTGATCAGTTAATTTTTTTTTACTATCCTGCCGACACCAGAAGTTATACTCAGTTCTGCTTCCTGAGAGTCATCATTTAGTGGAGGACAATCTGCAAATGCAAAGGACAAGTCACTAGGACACTGTTAAGCATTCAAAAACTTTGTGAGTGTCTGGTATGTACTGATCATGATTCTTAGTACTAAGTGCCTCATATATTTTATATTTTTATTTTCCCTTTGCCTCCCATTCTAAGAAGGCAGAAATACAAACTTTGTAGAACATTCATCTTATATATCCCTTATATATGAACAAAAGAATCATTTAAGAAAAATTCTCAAATAATCTTTTCAGGACTCAGACCCTATTATTAGAAGTAACTTTTGGTTGTGAGTAGAATTTAGTATTTGAAGTGTATAGTAATTCATTTATAAGTTATTACTTAGAAGCTAACAAACTGTCCCATTATTTGTGAATGAGAGTAAATGACTGCCAGCAAAGGTGAATCAGAGAAGAAAAATAGACTAATCTGTTGATCTCTTTGGAGTCATTTTGAATGCTGTAATCCCATGAAGTGATGCAGTTTTCTCTAATCTGACCTTTTCTCTAATCTGATCTTTCACCATTTATCACAAAGTATTGGTGAGAGGGAAACAGTTGTTTCAGGACAAAGAGGTAGAAGGTAGCTTTCCAATTCTTTTTATGAAGCCAGCATAACATTTAAGAAAAATAATACCTTTGAAAGTGTTGCCATTAGGTAGAGTGGATCCAAAGTAGTTCAAATTTTATGAAGTAAATGTAACAGTCTGTAACTTTTGTTCAACTTGTAGCTTAATTGGTGTAAAAAAGTTAAAAAAGAATATCATCTGTCATTCTTACATCTACATGCTGTTTAGAATATTCCTACATTTATAGGCTTTGGTTTGGAATATTGAACTAACAGAACTACCAATGTTTCATTGTAGCCAGACGTAGCCAGATGTCAGGCATCAACCTGTTGAAAAGATCCTGTGGTTTTCTTTTAGCAGCCTGCTTTATACTTGTTACTGAGCTAGATACTCAAGAAATACCTATTGATTGTATTGATTGTTCATGTGATTGCCCGATTCTGGCTTCTGGGCCGTATATAATTTGCAGCTTTACTTACAAGAAATCATTAGCATACAATATCCAGAAGTGACACCAATCTGAGGTTATAAAATTATTAGGAATAGACCAATGAGCCACTGAAGTATTCTCAGTAAATTAATAAAATTAATAAACAGAATTTTGCATAGAAACCACTCTTCACTTCCAGAGGTGACATGGCACAAAAAAAAGAAAAAAGAGAAAAGGAAAGAAGGGTAGAAGGGTGGGGGAAGGAAGGAAAAGAGAAGAAAAAGAAGAGAAAACTCTCTCTGTAGTTTCTTAGAAACAGTTTTAGTTTTAAGGATATTTATAGAGCCCTATGAAAATGATCATTTTATCTATTCAAGACTCTAATTCTCAAAGTTGTACTCAAGAGTTAGTCCCTAAGCCTTGGGAGTTCAGCAACCAAATGTTGTTGCTTGGGTCATACACTTAAGGGGGCAGCAGGCAGGTAGTGAAACTTTTGAAACCAAATTTATGTTGCTTTCTTTGCTTTATGACACACTTTTAAAATAAATGATCTAAGAAGACCAGTAGTCCTCACAAATGGACAAAAGTTTTGAGGATTCACCCCAAAAGATATATGGATGGTAAATAAGCACATGAAAAGGTACTCAGCAATTATTCATCCAAGCAATACAAATTAAAACTAAAATGAGATATCACTGCATACCCATTCAAATGGCTAAAATGAAGAAGACTGACAATACCAAACATTAGTGAAAATGGGAAGCAACAGTTCGGGTTTCTTATGAAGTCAAACATACATTTACCATTTAACCCAGCAGTTCTGCTTTTTGATATTTACCCAAATGAAATAAAAAGGAATGTCCATAAAGCGTGTATTGAGATATTCATGACAGCTTATTCATAACACCCAAATTGTGAAACAGCCAAAATGGCATCAACTGGTAAACAGATAAGGAAATTATGATATATCTGTAAATTAGAAAGCAACCTACCAATAAGGAATTGTGAACTACTGATATATGTAGCAACATGGATGAACTTCAAAAACATTATGCAAAGTGAAAGAACCCAGACAGATAAGAGTACACACTATATGATTCCACGGATATCACACTCTAGAACAGGCAAAACTGTAGTGATAGCTGCTCAGTGGTTTCCCAACGGACACTAGAGAGTTTTTTTGAGATGATGTAAATATTCTGAGTTATTATTGTGGCCATTACCCAACCACATATATTCCTCAAAACTCATCAAATTGTACATGAAAAATTGGTTAATTTTATTGTATATAAATTATACCTAAATAAAACTGACACAAGACAATGCAAAATATGGAAGAGGAAAATCTTAAGTAAAAGTGACATCACTTGTTTGGATCGGCTTGCCACTTATCCCTGATGTCTTTATACTCCTAAACATATTTCAGAAAATAAAAATAGAAGCCTGACAAAACAAATAAACAGATTATTCCCCAATAAAATTATGGTCTCTGTCCTGATTCCAAGTTCTTGGTTTTCCAGTGTTTTATCACTATGGTAGTAAGAAAATATTGTTTTAAAGTGTCAGTTGGTAAGAATCCAAATGATTTTCCACAATGAACATGTAATACATTACAATAGAAGTCCTGAAGCATAACCCCAAACATCCACAAAAGTCACAAGAGACTTAAAATGATGCATGGAGACATCTGAGACAAAAAAATAGGTATGTAACTTCATGCTGAGCCAGCATAGGGATAAAGAGAGGGATTCTGTTTTAAAGCCAGACTCCATCCTGTCTATAAGGTCAGGAATGCAAAGGTAAAGAGCCTGAGACACTGAGTACCCCCTAAATATACATAACTAAGAAGCGAAAAAACACAATGCAATCAGTAAACTGTAAAATAACCAGCATGCTTCGATCGCAGGAAGTTAATCATTTATTAAAAAACAAAAAAAGCAGAGGTTATAAAATGTCTATGTAAGTTTGCTTTTATAGAACTTCAACAACAACAACAACAACAACAACAAAACCTGTTGTTGACCAGACACCTGCTGACCATGAGATGCAGACATTGTTGCTGAACACAGTGGTAACGATTCTCACTGTCATCCGGGAACCAGCCAGCTCCTTCTTTCTTGCCGGTTCCCTGTTGCACTAGCTCTCTCTCAATAAAGCTTTGCTTTCGAACTTCGTATCAGGTACAGTGTTCATTTCTATGACATTGGGGCCCAAGAAACTGGCATCAGTCGGCTCGTGCAGCAATGAGATGTTTTAAATTTATGGATACGGCTATTCATCATAAAAAAAAGAATGAGTGGAATGGTCCATCATTAGCAACATAAATCTCTTTTTGTGGAGTTGCTATTTTCAGTAAATTCCAGTGGCAGAGCCCATTCATCTTCTAAGAAGTCACAACCTTATACTGGAGATTAGCAAGCAATTCAAACATGATTCATTGACCAAAGCTTCTGAGAAGGCAGTGTCTGGACCAAGACACAGATAATCATAAAATGCTCTTACTTAAATCAGATGGATTGAAAATCTATGTATTTTCTCTTTAAACATGAATTACAAATGATTTTCTTTGTAAAGGGGTTGAATTAAAAAGCAAAAGAGGATAAAGTAAAAGAGTTGATAAAGAGAGCATAAAGCAATTGTAGACACATTTTTCTTGAGGCTAGGAAAATCGCCACAAACTGTTCTGTACCCTCAAAATTACCTATTTTATCCACTTGTTAACAGAGGATATATACTTTCAATTAAAATCTTTTTAGATATTCTAAATTTTAAGACCAAGACTAACCTCTGTACAGCAGTGATATTATTAATGAGGTCTCTTTGCAATACCTCTCTATATTGTCTTGATTATATAATTTTAACTATTTTCCCCAGAAAATTATTTTAATATCTTTTGTGTGTAAAAAAATGTACTAAGTGTTGGAAATGTGGAGACGTGTGAGAAATACAGTCAGCCTCCAGTGGATGGACGGTCTAGTAAGGAAGAAGACACGAGGACGATCAAGTATTACAAAAGGCAACATGCACTAAATACTCAAATAAAAACAAAAGCTAAACACTTTGCAATGTTTAGGCTTTTTCTTGGAAGTACGTTTTAAATGTTCTTCTTTCAGCATATGTTACATTGGTAAATCCCAATTATCTAAACAACTACAACCACATAATTGAACCCGGGGATGGGAAGGGCGGGAAAGGGGCGGGGCGGGGAGTGGATGCTAGAAACTGGCAGATCTAGGTTTGAACACAAAACCTAAACCTTGTTAAAAAAGTAACTGTATGCAAAACTCCTTAATTTTCTTCGAGCCCTAATTTCCTAATTTATAAATATTACCAAATGATATCAAAGAATATATTATGGATGTTTGTTGTAATTTAAGACCATACATCACAAGTTACTCTAAATGACCCCACATATCTGGTCTCCTCCATGGGACGTGATGGAACTGTGTCATTCCGTGGCTTATAAAAATCCCTAAAAAAATCGGTTCACTGGTATCCCCGTCTTGAAAGTCCTAAAGCTCAAAGGACGTGTGGTCCTTTTTACTTCGTATTTATTTTATAGTAGAAAGGAAACAATATGTTAGCAATTCCTCTTCCAGTTACCTGCCCGAGCTTGGTGGTACCTTTTTCCCCTCTTTTCTTCTCTACTCAACACAGATAAATTTGCTCATTGTTTTCTCCTTGGAAATATTCTGTTGCATCCAAAACTGAGCATTTTCCTACTATTGGTCTTACTCCTGCCCCTCGTGTTATCTTAAAACCAGTGAGCCGAGCCCTTTAATTTGCCCCTGAGAATTGTACCTGCCCTATGAAGCCCTCGCTGAACCAAGGGTTGGCAACAAATTCCTCTGAAATCTTCCTGAACTGAATTTGAGACACGAGCCCAGTCACATAACACATGTTCTCCTTTGATGTATAAAATGTTAATAATTCATATATTCCGGCAACAACATTGTAATGACTGTTACACGACAGCCTTTGTTCTAAGCACCAGAGACATAGCCCTAAACAAAACAAAATCCTTTTCTGATGCCACGGGGATTGCCCGGCTCCTTGAGGGGCATCACTTTAGTGCCCCTGTGTGGCAGGCACAATTCTCAGATGTCTTTCAAGATTCACTGTCCCCTGCATAGTTCCTGGGAGTGTGATTCTATGGATTTTACTTGCATGATGAGGTTATTTTAAGGGTCAGTTGGCTTCAATAAAGGGAGGTTATCTGGGTGGCCTAACCTAATCTCATGACCCCTTGAAAGCAGAGACTTTTCTAAGTGTAACATTTTTCAATCACTGCTTGTTAAGTTTTAACTTAATTATTCTTTGAATTGTAATATCCTGGATAATACTCATACTTTTATAAGACCAACGAGTTTTGTTTTTTTTAATTAAAGTTCATTGGGGTGACAATCGTTAGCAAAGTGACATCGATTTCAGGTGTACAATTCTGTAATACATCATCTATATATCACATTGTATGTTCACCACCCAGAGTCAGTTCTCTTTCCATCACCATATAGTTGATCCCTTTTACCTTCATTTACCACCCCCCTACCCTCTTACCCTCTGGTAACCACTAAACTATTGTCTATGTCTATGAGTTTTGTTTCTTCATTTGTTTGTCTTGCTCTTTTGTTATTTTCAGTTTCATATACCATATATCAGTGAAATCATATGGTTCTCTACTTTTTCTTTCTGACTTATTTATATTAGCATTATAATCTCAAGATCCATCCATGTTGTCACAAATGGCACTATTTCATCTTTTCTTATGGCAGAATAGTATTCCATTGTATATATATACCGCATCTTCTTTATCCAATCATCTATCAAAGGACACTTTAGTTGTTTCCATGTGTTGGCAATTATAAATAAAGCTGCAATGAACATCGGAGCACATATATCTTTATGGAAAAATGTTTTCAGTTTTTTATTTTTTGGTAGATACCCAGGAAAGGGATTGCTGGGTCATATAATGATTCTATTTTTAATTCTTTGAGGAATCTCCACGCTGCCTTCCATACGGCTGCACCAGTTTGCATTCCCACCAACAGTGTATGAGGGTTCCTTTCACTCCACAGCCTCTCCAACACTTGTTATTATTTGTCTTGTTGATGATAGCCATTCTGACTGGGGTGAGGTGATATCTCGTTGTGGTTCTTAATTGCATTTCTCTGATATTAGTGAGGTTGAGCATTTTTTCATATGTCTGTTTGCCATTTGTATATCCTCTTTGGAGAAATGTCTCTTCAAGTCCTCTGCCCATTTTTAAATTGGATTATTTGTTTTTTTGCTGTTGAGTTGCATGAGTTCCTTGTATATTTAGGATATTAGCCCATTATCAGAGGCACTGTTTACAAAAATCTTCTCCCATTCGGTTGGTTGCTCTTTATTTTGTCGATGGTTTCTTTTGCTGCGCAGAAGCTTTGTAGTTTGATATAGTCCCATTCATTTATTTTAGCTTTTACTTCCCTTGTCTTTGAGGTCAAATTCATAAAATCCTCTTTGAACCCAGCCAAGTAGTTCTTTACTTTTCAAAAAACTGTACTCTGTGATAGAAGTGATTTAAAAAAAAAAGTCTTTTTACTTTTTTGTCCTGTTACCTTTTCTCATGAACAGTTAAGTACTCTGTCTTCCAACCCCTCTCCATTTTTTTCCCCATCCAGTTAGTTGGTTCTTTGCTACTATCTCTGCTAAACAGTTTATCACCCTTTTCTCTCCACAAAGAAGACAAATGAAAATCTGATTCTGAAAGTTTCTCAGGGTCTGTGTAAACCCCCATCACTATTATGTGAGTGTTTGTGTGGGTGTGTGTGTTTTCCATGAGAATAATTTATTCTGACAGCCATGTTGCTCTATTATATGCCAATAATAATGCCTCCTTTGAACTTATATTTTATGCTGCAGTTTATTCTTCAGGCAGTCTAGCAACGAAGCCATATGTGTCTGTGTGTGACTTCAACTAGTCATTTAGCCGTTCTTGCCAGACATACTCCTTTCTTTCCAGGTTAACATCTTAAGCACAATTTTAAGTTTAAAATCACTTAAAGCATCATTCTAAATATGTACCCATTCACTCCCTGACCATCGATCTCTAGTTGTTGGCAATCTAGTCTGTGTTGCTATGTGTTATTCTAGGCAATTCTTGTCCAATATGGTGCATTTAAAGTGAACTCTGTCCCAGCTACTGCTGAAATCTCAAATCCAGAGGCCATTAAAAAAAAAAAAAAAGTGATTTAAGGAACAGGGTGTTGGCAGTTCTGTTAAAGTTGGCCTGAATGCTTCTGATTCATTCTCATGTCAGTCACTCAGCTTTTATTTGGGAAAACGATGCCCAGGCTGCAAGTGGTTTAAGAACATGGTCTTTAAAGTAGGACAGACTGGGTTTGACTCTAGCTTTGTGGCACCACTTTGGTAAATAACTTAAAATCTATAAATCTGAGTTTCCTCATTTGTAAAAGGGAATAAACCAACTTTATAGATTTCTTGTAAAGAGTAAATGTGATAAAATATGTGAAATGCTTAGCACAGGTTAGGCCCATAGAAAGTATTCTATTTATAGTATCTATTATATTATTATTTTACTTCTCTTAATATGTTGCCTGTCTGGCTATTTGTTTTCCTTAATCTTGGGCTGGACATATAGTTATGGCTAGATCAGAAGTTTGTTTGGATTAATTCTTAAACATATATGTTTAACATAAATTTATATAGAGCTATGTAAGTCTTTTGTTAAAATATTTTGGTCTGATTTTTAAAAAGCACAAGAGAAGAACTGTATGATGGCCTTGTGCTAACAGAGGAAAAATAGGCTTTATTATTAGTTGGACTTATTTATATGATATGTAGTTTAACATACATATTCACACTTAATATTTTTAGTATTATTGTAGCCACCAAATACTTATATGTCCAGATACTTAAGATATAATGATTTCATATCAGTTGAAGAGCTAATGGCTTAAAGAAAAAGAAAGTATAGGAAATTTAACATATTCCTATAGGTAGAATGGTTACTGACTTAAAGTTCTTACTTTCCTACTTATCTTCCGGAACTCAAACCAAAGAAATAAGGCTCAATTTGGTTTTACAGAGAGATGAATTTTTAGAAACTCATACAAAGTGCAAAAGGTTATACTCAATAGAGTTCTAATAAGCATTGTATTGTAGGTGACTCATTCAATCTTTGAAATTTATTCAGCCTCTTGCAAAATAATAATTACCTATGGATTTCCTAAGAAGAAAGTCAGAACTTGTAGTGTTGCATTAAAAACTATTTCAAACTTTTCCCCCCTGACTTTTTCGATTTAGAACAACTGAACAACCTTCCCTGTTGAATAGCACTTTTTGTTTTGTTTTGTCTTTCCCCTACAATTGGACTAAAACGACCCATACTTCACACCAATTTGAATTATATTTGTAATATATTCATAACTTTGTAACAAAGCCAGTTCAAAATATCTGTGAATAACTCATTGAAGTTGTGTTTGTAGTGTTCTTTTCAAAAAGAGGTAATATAAACCCTTCATAATGGCAATTCTGATTTTTTTCTAGTTCTATTTTTTTTAATTGAAGCTTTATTGAGGTATTACAGACATATAAAACTGTAAGAATTTTTAAAGTGTACATTATGGTAATTTGATATACATACACATTGTGAAAAGGTTCTCCTCATCTAGTTAATTAATATATCCATCGCCTCACATATTTTGTTTTTTAGTGAGGACTTTTAAATTCTATTCTCTTAGCAGATTTCAATTATACAATACAGTAATATCAACTATAGTCACCGTGTTTTACATTAGATGCTCAGACTTTATTCATGTGATAGCTGAAAATTTGTACCCTTTTATCAACCTGTCTGATTTTCTTTTCAATCTGAGACTATTTGGCAGGAATTCCTATTTTATAATCCCCTGGGAGGAGAAAATTAGACAAGTCAGAAGGACTTCATGTCTCAATAGCAAGGAACCCATGTGAGACTTCTCTTTTATTTTATGGGGAGAACAGGGCTTCTGAAGATCAGCTCATGAAACTCAGAGACTTAAATCATGTTCTGCTTATTGGGGACGTATGGACTATTTCAAAGAAAAAAAGGATCTGTCCTTTTAAAATAATGAAGATGCCATTTTAAAAGACAATGTTGTTCTCTTTGGAAGAGGGTCATGTTTGAGTATCCGAGGGTTTTTTGCAGTTAAGGAGAGTGAGGATCTCCAACTGAGGAGATCTTAAATCTAAAGCAGAGGGTGCAAATTATTAAAAGTAGTGAAATTTAAAAATGTAATGCAGAATGCTTCAAGGCAGAATTAGTATACATTGTGTAAGCTTTTAAACACTTTAGAGAACATTTAGTTCAACTTTGACCTACTAAAAAAAAAATCAAACCTTAGAATTATATTTTACATTTTCCCTCTTAAATCTTTTAGTAGATATGATGATTTAATTTAGGCCTTTTTGATGAAGTTTTTTTTTCTTTCTTTTTTTAAATAAATGTACTCTTTGTAGGTAAGTCTGGTTATTTCTGTACAGACAGCCCCAAGCTGAAACTTCAAATAGGAAAAAAAAAAATCCTAATTTCCTGTTTGGTAAATGAGGATGACGGCAGTGTACAGCGACAGTCATTGGTGTGACATTCATAAGTTGCATAAAATTAAGTTATTTTAGTTTTTAAGACTTTTAAAGTAGTCATAAAAATGAAATAAAAGAAGTAAAAGCAAATTTTATAATGTTAACAGATAAAATCACTCAATCGGTAGATGAGAGTAGATAGAAATTTAAGGGCAGGAAACAGGCCAGAATACCATTTCGTGTCACTGTTGGGTCAAAAATGTCAATCTTGGTGCAGAAGACAGTACCTCGTTTGTTCTCTATTGCTAGCTAGTGCGTAGAGCATATATTATATATGTTGGATTGAGGTTTGCAAAACAAGTTGTTTACTAGTAGGGACATGAGCTAGGAATATGGCCACACATGTGTGAGACTGATAAGAGTGAAGTGCAAAACATGTTTTTGTGTGAAACTGAATGTAACAAAATTGAGTGATAGATGCATTCACCAAAACAACTTCTGGTTGTCACCTAAGAGGTAAACAACTCCTGGCAAACAACTTCCGGTTATCACCTAAGAAGTAAACAAGTCCACGGAAAGGAGGATAAAAGTACAGCTAGAGAGCAATGCCATGGGTGGTCTGACTGGGGGCTCAGGCTAAGACCCTCTGTGAGGCTCTGAGCAAGACACGCCAGAATGATCCTCTGGGGCATCCCTGTGCTGTACTCCACATCCTGTGACTATATGTATTAAATTATAGTTGACGTTCGTTATTATTCAGCTTCAGCTTCAGGTGAACACTGCAGTGGTCATGTTTTGTACACCTGAAACTAATAATTTTTAAAAAAGATAAACAATCCACTAGCTCTGAAAATTGAAGCAAATATTTATTGTCTCTTTAAAGGAATTTCCTATTATTACATGTGTAATTTGTCTTGTGTTGTGGGGTTGTGTGTGTGTGTGTGTGTGTGTGTGTGTGTGATTGATTGATTGATTGAAGAATTGTACTGGGTTAACCTGCGAGGAGACAGGTTCCTCTCTTATTTGAGGGAGAGGTATTTTCATCTGCAGCCAGGGCACCAGTATGTTGAGGTTGTCTGCCAATGGAATATGGTGGTCAACTAGAGAATGGAACTAAGTTGACAAACCCTAGGAAGGCAGCTTCTTCAGGGACATCTGACATGGGCACAGCTAAAGTAGTTCCTTCTGGAGCTTTGACACACAGCCATGTAGGAAAGTGAGAAGCAACCCCGGAGTCTAGTGAATTTGAACTTGCCTCTTAGAATTAAGGTTAGTTATTGGAGGTCACTGATGTGTGCTTAGAAATCAATACCAGTGTTGATTTTATTCTCAGGAACAACAAAAAATGGTTTTCAAAATCCTCTTTTGTCTCATCTCTGCTAAGAAAAACCTAGCAAAAGAACTTTGGGCACTATTTTATTTTGTTTTTCTATTCCTGTTTGTTTGGATTTTTGTTTTGTTTTGTTTTGTTTTTAGCAAAGGGGAGCATTTCCCTGCACTCCTTCTGAAGTGAGATTTTTGATGGAAAAATATCCAGAGTGAGTTTATTCTGAATACATTGATAATGGACCAAGGGGTGATGTCCAACTGCTCCAAAGCCCAGCAAAGCACAATATGTAAGGATTATTAAAGGGGGATAGGGTTTCATACTACCTCTTTGTCCTCCTTAAACTCTAACTTACCTCATGAAATTGAGTTTCTGAGCTTTGGATCCTGTCCCTTTCCTGAGGGGTTCACTTTAGAACATGATAGCAAATAAATGGGACCTGCAATTAGATTGTATATTTGAGTAAAGATATTTCTTGAGAAGCCATTATCAACCCTTTATATTTTATTTTTGATATTGTAAGTGCTAAGTTCTCAGACCTTTACTAGTATAGGTAAGGCATAAATTGGGAAGGAGAAGAATTGAGTCAGATAAGCATTCTCTTCTCTAATTTACATAAGCATTATGAGACTTCTGGATCTTTTCACTTTTTCCAAAGTTACATTTGTTTTTCTCTGGATAACACTTTGTCTTTGCATTTTTCTTTTAGTTTCTCCAGGTGAGAATAGAAATCTCAGGAGGAATGTTTAGATGATTTATAGACACCTCTTGGTATAAAAATATCATCTTCTGTGATATACCATTTAGGAGTATTTTATTGTTTTATAACTTGTCAGGAAATTGCTGGCGTTTGACTCTTACTATGATTGCATACTCACATGAAAACTCATTGATAATCATAAAAAGAAACTCACAACATAAATTAAAGCAAAAAGCAATCTTAAACCTGTCATTCAGGATTCAGAACACACAGGGAAAAAACCCTTCTCTGACATGTATTGCAGACCTCCCTTCTCCAATGCTATTTGCTGTTAACATTTTAGCCCATTGTATTTCTCTTACCTGGAAGAGTGAAATAAAGCTTCGAGCACAAAGTCAGCAATTATAGTGAAAAGGAGAATCTAATTGGAGAGGCAGTGACTGTCTTTAATGATGGGTCCACTAGAAGTCCTAAGTTTTATTCTGAGCTCAGGCAAGGAATAGCTGTGCAATGTTCAACAAAGTTATCCCTGCAAACCTCAGTATCCTAGCTGAGTCTCTTAATGTAGTAATATTTTCCTTATCTGTTGACAAATCTTATGTGGGTCAATTAGATGATGTGTAAAAATGTATAGAAACTGAAAATTCCATATAATATAAGGCATCTCTGATAGCCCTCATTTTTGAGAAGTAAATTAGACTTCAGAAAACTTTATATAATGTGGTAGAATAAACACAATCAATAAGATTCCAAATAAATAATACCGGGGGTGCCAAAAAAATGTATACAAGTGGACACTTTGGTCAACGTTGCTCAAGCAGTAGTTCGCCGTAATCAGAAGTGTCTGGATGCTGATGGGAACCACTTTGAGCATCTCTTGTAATTGCAGAAGTCAAACGTGACTTGAATTCATCTTTTGTTATCAGTGTATATGAGTATTACAGTTTTAATACAGTTTTCCTTTCTTAAAATGTGTATACATTTTGGGGGGCACACTCTGTATAATGTTCATAGTTTTAATTGCCCATTTTGTTTGCTTCTAGTATATCAGTTTAAGATTATGACCGCAGAGCTAGGAAACATTCCGTGATTGAGTTATTATGTATTGAGGTATTTCAGACTATAGCCAGCTAACCCCAAAATCTTGCTACTTGGACACTATGAAAGTGGTAAACCTATTGGTTTCATGTTTGAGACAGTGGTGTTTAACAGGTACTCACTGAAAAAGAAAATCTGCATACATATTCATGGGTACATTTATTATAAACTTTACTGATATCAAGGGTGTGTAGCACACAAGTGACAAATAATAATGAATATGCAATACTTTTTGTCATAAATTCCATATAGCCAATTGATTTTCACCGAGTGTTTTAAAATTTTTGTGATATGTTATATGCATAGCCAACCTGTTGACACAGAGTACTATCATTACAGCTGTAGCTGCAATTGACAGACGAGTGCTGTCCTGACAAGAATGCTAATGTATTTGTTTTATTTGACAGTAAGATGAAGGTGAAAAATCAAAAATGTATGTTGGAATGTCACTTGTTCATTAGTGCTCAGTGTCAATGTTTTCTTCGGTAAATTGGTTAATAGTCTTCCAATATTAGAATATTTCCTCATATTTTTATAGTACTTACACTATAATGGCTAAAAACAAAACACACTTTACATTTAATCTCCATTATTAGCATTTTCTCTGCAATCTTAAATCTAACAATCAGTGAAACAATAAACCTTGATTTGTAGCATCTGCCGATTTCAGTGGTATTCTCTTTCATGGCTGATATCAAGCTACCAGTGTAACCTCATTAAATACAGAGCTGAGAAAGTATGCACAGTAGCACATTATTATATAGTATTTCCACCATACAGATACAATAGATGTTAGTGACCTCAAGACCTTAGATAATAGTAAAATGTAGTGAAACAATTAAGAAGTAACAAGTTTGAATGTTTAACTTTGTTTTTAATATAACAAGTGCATTGTGACTTTATAGGATTTAACTTCTTGATAATGCCTGTGATTGACAGCTGGACAAGATATGCCTGAAGATTTAACAGTTGGCTCTGGTGAACCAGTGCAAGCCAGCTCCAACATATTTATGGTCCCGGGTTATGGTATCATAGCGATGAACTATAGCAAACAAAGTGGGAAATGGTTGAAACTAATAATATGCACTTGCTGACAGCTCTGTGTCTAATCTCCATTAGATATTTATAAGTTTAAAACAACTTTTGGGTTCTCTATTGACACATTTTCATGGTGACTGTAGTTGTCACCAGGGAACTTAAGACTCTGAGGCCATATAATATTCAAAGAAGGGTATTTCTCAGGAATTTCTCTAATCCCAGTGAGTAAATAATTTTCACTATAAAGACAAATTTTCTCAAAGGAAGAAAATGGCTAGCTGTGAAGTTCTGTTATATCCCGTGGACACGTATGCCACTGTTCCTCCAAAGAACTAGCAAATACAGCAACCTTAGAAATGTTTCCTCTGTGCTGGATAGCCTCAACTCTTAGTGCAATACAATAAGCATTTTAGGCGCTGTAAATATTTTAAGGAGCTTCTGCATGAGCTTTTCACCCCTTAATATACTCTTCTTCCTATATTATTTATCTTAGTAAACTGTACTCCTCCAGTTACCAAAGCAAGACACCTCGAAGTCATAATAGGTTCCTCTTGTTCTGTCATGTTCACAAGTTATAAATTACCAAGTTCTTGTATTTTTTTCATCCTAAATAACATTGCAATCTATTACAATCTAAAGTGTTACAACAATACCTAGACCCCAGGAGCCCCCAATGACTGTTTTAATGAATGTAAATTTAGGCAATAATAATAATAATGTAATAATAATAGTAATAATAATAGTAATAATAATGTATTTAGACCTTGTGGTGAAGGAGTAAGGCTTATATTTTTTGCCTTAATTGCCTGCACTAGTATAGACTTCGGATGGTGTTTATTTCTTCATGAAAAATTTAAAACGACAAATTTAAAAAACGATGAGGAAATGAGTTTATATGATTCCTTTAACCTTGTAACTCTATCATCAGAAAATCTTTGCAAATATATTTAATTTTTTTCTTTAATTTACTTGCTTGTTTAATACACACTACAATAGAGAGAGTAATGTTTGGGACTAAATAATTCACTCCCAGTATAACAGTACGTCTCATTAATTAAAAAGTAGAGCTCTTGGAGTCCTTAATATCAGAACCGTCATTGCTGTCCAAAATGTCCCCAAACAGGGTACCACTGCCAGAGGCAAATGTCATGCAATGTATACTGAAGTATTCCTCTTCTTTACTCTTTTCTTTTTTAAGCATACTGTAGAATGTTAAGGGAGAAATCATCCACAAACCCCCAAAGCAGTGATCCATAAGCTTTCATTGGTCATAGTCCCCAGTAAGATTCTTACAAACGCCTAGCCTCTTCTCCCCAGAAAAATAAGTATGTAGATAAACAATTTTTCATAGAATTTCAGGAGGTTTTTCAGTCTGCAAATTAAAAATTAATGCTCCAGAGAAACAGTTTGGGCTAGCCTTAGCAAATAAAATTAATTAGCATTAAGTCCAGGGAGAGAGAATTCGTCCCTGGACAAGACAAGAATGCCCCAGCCCTGCAAATAACCATGCTTCTGCTCAATGAACAGGAACAACGTTGGAGCAGGTATGAAAGTAAGGATAGAGGATAGTCATGAACTCATTGATTTCACCAGAGGATTTCCTAGGGCCTCTCTTGATTTCTGTCCTCAGATTTCATGAAGGGTACAATGAACTGTAAAGATCACAGATAACTACATCCTGACTGACTTAGAGTGAAATAGGAAGCATAAAGTCTTCTCATCTAAGCTTTCTCTTTTATTACATTACACGTATAAAAACTAAATTCTACAGTTGTGCTCAGAATGATATAAGCACCTTTTGTAATCCCAGTGCCAGGAACGTATCCTTTGCATTTTGCCTCTGTGGTTCAGGTTGTCCCTTGAATATCGCCATATAATTAGAGCCTGGTTACATGCAGTAGGAAGATGCACAATTACTTTATAATGAAGAGGACTAGAGTAAGCTTATCAAATGACTATTTATGTTGTCGTTATGACCTTATTCTTATTCTCATATTCATAATGAATGTCAGGGAAATGTATAGTAAGAAATTTAACTCTATTTCAATCAATGCTAATGTCCAAGTTAGATCACATGTTAACCCTCTAGATAAAAATATGTATAAGAATGAATCAAGATTTCACATGTTCAATATCTTACAAACATTATTTAGATATTTTAAATAATTAAAGTAAATGTGCTATTTGGATAATTTTAAGTCATTATAGTATATGTTTACAGTGGTCAGAGAAGTAATATTAAGGGATACAATTTCTCCTCAAAAACTCTGGAATATAAAACTCTTCACTCTGTGTTTAGATTGTAAAATATGTGCATATATATGTATGTGTGTGTGTGTATGGTGTGTGTATATATATATGGTATACATATATACGGTGTGTGTACATATATGGCATATATATACATATATATGTGTATAATACACACACACAGAGGGTGTATATATATATATATATATATATATATATATATGAAAAACTTTATTAAAATTTTAATAATATATAATGATAACAAAAGATGAATACAAGTCACGTTTGACTTCTGCAGTTACAAGAGGTGCTCAAAGTGGTTACCATCAGCGTAATTTTAATACAGTTTTTTCCTTTCTTAAAATGTGTATACATTTTTAGGGGGCACCCTCTGTATATATGGAAATACATATTAAAAATATATATATATATAATACATATATTTATATATATTTCTTTTCAACTTTCTGTACTCATAAAGAAATTTGGAGATTCAGGACAATTTTGAAAATGATGTAGCCGTCATAGTGTAATTGTACCTTAAATATCCAGCTGAGGAAAAGGTATTTTTTTTCTTTACACATAATCCAAGTAATTGCTGAAATTCTTCTCTTGATTATGAATAACACATTCAAAGTTACTTTTGCAAATTTCTTTAAGCCAAAGTACAAGTATTACTTCTCTTCTCCAATTGTTAGAACAGAATTTTTATGAAAGTTGGTTTCATAAAATGCCTGTGTATTAATTGTACAGGTCAGACATACAAATGTGAAATAAATAGTGAACAAATACATATATCTGAATGATACAAAGTAAAAAAACCCTTTTTTCGAAAAATAAAATTTAAATGAGAGAGGCTTTTTAAAGAAAAACCTGAAGTAATACAAATAAATACCTCAATTTTCGATGCCTTAATCCCTATCCTATGCCCTCATTTTTCATTGATGAAGCAAAAGAAATTATTATTTGGCTTAAAAAGACCAGTGATATCTGACAATATTTTGAGAAAGAAGACTGAGAGCTCCAAAGGCTTTATTAGTCAGTGTTTTTTATCCCAAAGGAAAAAAGAAAGTATTCTCCAATATATATTTCAATAAACAAACTCAAACCCAACCTGAGTATAGAAAGGGGAAAGGGAAAGAGCAAAATTACTTGTTGTTCTTAATGGTTGGAAAATTACTGGAGATAAATATTTTTATTAGATCATAAATGTTCCCAGACTATGTGTAGAGGCTTTGTAATGTGTCAGTTTGGCTAAGCTAGCCATCATTTTCCAGAATTCCCTTCACTGTATGTTTCCAGTTAAGGTGGGCAACAAGGGAGCTTGCAAGACTGATGCAGAGTAAAGCAAAGCAGTAGCTATTCCATCATTTAGACATGCCGTCACTTATATCCTAGCTCATCCCATTGGGGTGAGGCTGCCTCCAGACCTGCAATTTCTACTTCTTCCCCTTGATCCTTCTTTAGCTTCAACTTCCGGGCTTCATGACAAAGGGCCTCAGCTTCTGCAGGACAACGGTATCTTCAAGGTCAGAGGCAGCGATATCTGACATTAGTTCCAGTCTGTTCTCATGGGCTCTGACTCATGCTTGTGGCCTATCGATGATCTTTGCTCTCCCCTGCTTCACATCCATCTTCCCTTCTCCACTTCCTGCCCTGTAGACTTCAAGCTTCAGCATCAGACACAAAGGCCAAAGAAACTGCTTACCTAGCTCCCCCAATTGTGTAAGGTCAAGTCTATATAACAAACCTCTTCATCTATAAACATATATCCTAGTGAGTGGTTCTGCTCGCATGATTAAAATTTGATTGATTAATAGACTAAGTATCTTATCAGCATTAGAACTTCTAATTTGTTTCTAGTTTTAAAATGATTTGTCTCTAAAATTCAAGTAATTTTATACTTGCATCATCACTCTCCTAATTCCTATGGTTATCTCATTGGGCACATTTTTATTTGCAGAACTATACACACATTGTTGGACATATTCTATGGAGTCTGGAATTTAGGGTTGGGTTAATAATTGTGAAGCTGCAATTTCAACAAGCGAAGTCTAAATTTCTATCTATTTTAGTTTAATGGAAATAGATTTAACTGATGACAAAGTTTCCACTTTCCAAAGAAATACAGGATAGAAAAAAGTTTATAAGATGGAATATTGGCCAAATCATAGTAATTAAATTTGTAGCTTAAAAAAAATGGATATTGTATCATAATAAACCCCACAGTGAATTTCTGAGTTAGTTTAAACAAACAAACAAAAACTTCCCCTTTTCCATGCACAGAAATGCAATTTTATATGTATTCAATTATACATTGCAATAATACCTAAAGGAAGCACCTTTTAATATAAGTTTTATCTCCAGTTCTCCATCCTTTGGGAGAATATGTAACTAGAAATACTTGTCAGCATATGCACAAACTGGTAAACATCAGACAAACCAAAAAGGAGATTTCTAAATTCTCTGCGGGGAAAATAAGAATATCGCTCTCTACTCAAGGACTAGAATAAACTAAATACAGTGTGCGGAAGAAAGAATAATAGCCTCCCAAAGATGTCCATATCCTAATCCCCCAAACTTATGAATATGTTATGTGACATGCAAGAAGGAATTAAAATTGTAGATGGAAATGAGTTTGCTAATAGCCTGATTTCAAGACAAGGAAATTATCATGTATAATATGGGTGGACTCAATATAATCACAAGGGGCCTTAATGGAAAGAGAGAGGAAGAATTAGAACTAGAGACGGCATCATGAGGAAGACCTGATCATCCATTGATGGCTTTGAAGTTGCAAGGAGGGCACAGGCCAAGGAATGTGGGAAGCCTCTAGAAGCTTCCAGTCAAGGAAACAGTTTACCTTCTAGAGACTCCAGAAGGAACAAAATCAGGCTTACAGCTTGATGTTAGCTAGTGGGACCCATTTTGGACCTCTGACTTCTGGAACTGTTAGATAGTATGTTTGTGTTATTTTGAGATACCACGTTAGTGATACCTTTTTTACAAAAGCAATGGGAACATAATACACATGGTATCAGAACCAAATGAGCGATCGTGGTCAACAGCATCCAAAAAATGTATTTGTACTCACAGCAGCTCTCTTAACCCTATTGAAAATTAAGGGAGAAAACAGGAATCATTGTGCAGTTAGACAAAATTCACATAAAGGGAAATGTACCCATATTGAGAAATCATAAGGAAATTCTGCTTTCCCAGATTTGTCACTTTTATAAAAAAAAAAAAATTAAGAGAAGGAGAAAAGATTTAAATTAACATGTGCAACACTGACTAACTTACAGCTCCATGTCCCCTGCTGCATTATATCTTTTGATTATGCAGAGTTCATTTCCACTCAATGTAGATTAAATCCAATAGTGACATTCCCAACTGGACTACCAGATGGAATCACATTTTAATTAACTTTTCAGCCAGCATACAGATGTGCTTCTTGTGATCATTATCAAAAAATCATTTACTTTCAGCAAAATGAGGAGCTCTGGTGGCATATTGTAGCTAAGAAAGATTGATCACATCATGAGATCATTAACCTTAAAATGCTTTTAATCATTTATTGACAAAACAAAGAAAAAGCGTATAAACCAGTATTGAATTAATCTAAGGCACATTATCATGTACCTTTTGGGAGCTTAAATTAAAGGAAATGCTTACATTATAGAATAATAATCTATGTATGTATGTTATTACTAACCTCCAAAAAAGTCACATGGTTTCTGAAATTAAGCTGCCATGCATTAATGCAAGCATGCACCATTGAAAAAAGAACTTACCTTGCAAAAAAGAACTATTTTTTGTTCGTCATCACCATCAAATAATTCCAATTATATTTGGTGCTTTAAGAATAACAAAGTCCTTACCTTCCAAATGTTTGCATTTTGAAAAAGATCACCAGCAGGAATAATTATCCTTAGTAGAAAAGAAAATTTTCAGTGACTATGAATAAAACATGAAAGGTAATTAAAAATTACATAGCAAGAATGAAGCAGCTTATATTGATACAACTTATTATTTGATTTAATGTTTACTTCAGTTCTTTTCAAGCTGTAGCTAGTAACTTTAGTAACTAGGACTTTAGTATTTTAAAATGCTAGTAATAAGAAGACTTTCCTAATATTTGCAAACCCTTTTGGTTATTCCAAAATTTATAAGTGAAAGTGAAGTCAATGTTTTGTTTTTATCTGTATTTCTGTTTTGATCAGCTATTAAGTTACTATAATATGCTCAATATCAAAGAAAAAAAACAGAGGCATCTGTCTTTACAAAGTTGCAGACTATGCGAGAATACAGGGCAGGCTTTTCGGAGGTCAGAACCCAGCTCATTATTCCATGTGTCTTTTAAGGTGTCAAGGTGGAAAGCATTACATCATTCATTCCGTCTTAACTCATAAAAGTCACAGCATGTCTGTTAACCTAGGTATAAAATGTTCACTGAATGAATTGAAATTGAACTTAGGCTTTTGTCTTTCAATGTACTAATTTACCTACTATAGGAAACCAGGATTTTTCTTCTAGCTTCCTGAGTGTCCATGGAAAAAGATACCTAAGCTCCCTGGACCTCAGTGTATTCATCAGAGAAATGAGCAATTTCCAACATAGTGAGTAACTGAGCTCATTTTGCAATCAAAACAATCTCTTCTGGAAGCCCTGTGCTTAAAGCAGATAATGGTGGAATATCTTTAGTTAAACTCTGGCTGGGATGGGAAGCCTTGAGTTCCACTCGTGTTGTCACATTCCTCTCCATGCAGCCCCCGAGGCTCCTCAGAACCCAGATTGGAAACTAACATAGTCCCTCATCCTAGCACAGTCCTCAGCTCATCCTACTTACTAGTAAGTGTAACTTTTTGGAATCATCAAGACAGCAACAACTGCACTCCCAGGTGGGCGCTGCATTCCAGGCTCTTGCATCTCCTGGCCAGATGGCTGCCCCAGGAAATCCGGCCCTGAAAGTATGTGTTTTGAATTAAAAAATGTGTAGAAAGAGAAAACTAATGGGAAAATAAAAGGAAATGAATAAGAAGAGAGAGAAAAAACTAATGGAAAGGAAAATGAATAAAACTCTTTTATCTTAATAATTCATATTTTATCATCTCTTTCTCTAGAATCTCTTGCCCTTTTCGCTGTAACTAAATGGAAAAATTAGGTCGTGAACTAAATAAATAAATTTCAACGAAGGGGCAATTGCTCTGAAATATCACTTTAACCCTTTTAATAGGCTGAACTCTTTTACTGAGAATAGAGTGACGTCTCTGTGGGCATAATGAGGCGTGTTAACGCTTGTCCTTGGTGTAATAACTGACTCTTTTAGCCATGAGGCCAAAATGGTCATTTGAATCAAAGGCCACTGAGTCAAGCTAATGTAAAGTAAATTCGAAAAACTCCAGTATCATGTTGATCAACAGAATCCTTAATTCATTTAAAATACTTATTTCTCACACTATGAAGACGAGGCTGACCTAAGTGATGTTATAGGGTGGTACTTCTATTCTTTTTGAAGAACTCTCACTTTTTAATATTGTGCTGCTCCTGAGCGTCACAACATACAAAAATGTACTTGCTTTTTTAAAGTAATATTCCCTTCAATATTCTCTAAACTGGCATTTTTAGGATACAAAAAGTAATGTCATTATTATGGACTCAAGATAGGAATAGACAGGGAATCCAAATGACAAGCTGGATTTAAGCCCAGCCAACACTGTTCATGCTTATTATGTCCACATTTTCTCTGCAGTTTATTCAGAAATTGACTGACAGTAACCATATATAAATGTAATTTAATATTTAGGTGAAGTCCCTGGTTCTGCCTTGGCTTCATGATGTACTCCAGTCTCTTCACAAGTACTCACGGACCTATTATGTAGGAAAGACACCAAGATAATATCAGAACTTGGGAGAAGCAACTGTGGAGACTGAGGCTTGCACACATGTGATCCTCCAGTTTCAAAATTGTGTTGATAATGTGTTTGTATTTTTGACAGTTTACACAATAACTCCCTCCCCCAGACTTAAATTTGTAGACGTTGCTGATTTAACAAAGATTTGGATTATAGGTAGAGTTGAGTTTAAAGAAATAATGTTGCAATAACTATCGATTTCCATTTTCATCTTAAGTGCTATTTTTAAATCCATATAAGGCTTCAATATAACAAAGACGGCAACCCATTTCCTCTCCATCCTCTGTAGCCTCTGTGGCCTACAGGTCTCAGATAAAAAGAATGTAAAAACTATTGGAAAATCATCTCCATTTTTTTTTCTTTCCACATACTGTCTTTCTGTCATTAGAGATATTCCTGCTATCTTTTTCTTCAGAGAGATCACAAACTATCACAATCCTAAACAAATTTATGTTAGCAAGTTGAACATAAACCGTAAGTTTATATTAGACACCTGGATATAAAGCATTTTATTCAAAATTCACTTTGTTATTCTCAGAATACATGAAAGTTAGTATTAGGGTCCAAAATATATTTTTGTTCATTTTTTAATTGACTTTCTTTTATATGCTTCTCTTTATAAGAGTTGATGCTATATTGATGCAGTAGAAAGAACCCTACAGTAGGAATTGGACAAATAGGGTTGAATTCTGGCCCTAGTTTTTCTAGCTCGATGACTCTGGAAAAAGCATTTTTCTGATGTGTCTCTATGATCATCTTGAACATGGGCTATTGTGATGGTCCAACTATAAATCGTAGGTGAAAGTATTGGTAAATTCAGTGTTACTATTTCTGTTAAGTAATATTTGAGTTGCTTTGAAAGAGTCACAAGTAGCCTTAAAGTGAAAAGTGTCTGAATCACTTAAGCAATGGCTGTATCCATTGGCATGGTCAGGTTACATAGTAGAATAAAATTTCTCTCATTGCTCATTGGAAGGGACAAAGGCACCACCAATGCGTCTCTGATAGTAGGTCAGGCCCAGTAATTTGGATTCAACTGGTAATGTATCATTGGCAATACCCTTTACTTCCCAAGGAAGGCAAAGCCTGTGTGTACCTTGACATAGTTTTCTGTCTTGCAGGAATTTTCTCATTCAGCATCAATTTTATGGAGCCTGTTCACTCAATCTAAACCCTCATCAAGAGTTTATATTCTTTACTAGCTCCTTTGTTATCAACAGAAATACAGTGTTGCTTCCCTACTTATTTTGGTAATTTTTTTTCCCCTTTTCCGATGTCCAATTGTCCAAGGTACATGGGTCAGCTGAACAAATTGTTTCACCTCTTGAGTCTTTTTCTTTCAGGAAGAAAATTGGATCTTTGCTCTGTGGTTCACTCGGTATTTCTTTCTGCATGATCTGTCCAAAATGATAGTGTCAGACACAGCAAGACAGTTGTGTTCACTGCTAGTTTTAAGTGTAGAAATCAAACCGAAAGAGAAGATCAAGGGCTCCAGTATTGCCTGGGACTCAACATCTCCTTAGGTTGGTGACTGGCAGTCCTAACTTTTTAGGAAAATTAGCATAGCAGGCCTTACGTGCTGTTAGAAATCTAAGTCCCCCCAGGACACTAGCCTATGATGTAACATATTTGAAGGAAGGACAAAAACTTCATTAGCTGTATTTGTGACTTCCTAACTGCTATCAGCTACCAGGAGACACCAGCAATCTCAGTGTAATTTGTTGATCTGGAAATTTGGTCATAAATCTAACACCAGGGTTTCTCAACAAGTGTTATTGATATATTGGGCAGGATAAATTCTTTATGAGGGGTTTTTCTTTGCACTGTAGAATATAGTACTTAACATTTCTGGCCTTTACCTGCTAGAAAGAAGTAGCACCACCACCATACCCTACTCAGTTGGGAAAAACAAACGTTTCTCCAAGCATTGCCAAATTTTCCTTGCTGGGAGTGGGGAGTGCGATTACCCCTGGTTGAAAACCACTGATCTGAAATAAAGAGGGGAGTGAGACTGGAGGCAAAATTGCAGTCTATCCTTGGGAACTTTGCTTTCCCTTTCTGCTTCCTTATGTACTCAGCATTCTGTTGAAGAAAATTGTCATACAGCGTGCATACCTTCAACTTTATCGATAATGAAAAAATATTTTACAAAGCAGTTGTAATTAAATTTCCACTAGCAGGACATTCTTGACAAGATTTTATATTGTAAAACTATTTAGTTTTTGCCAACTTAATGGTAGTAACATGTTATCTTGTGGATGTTACTTATATTTTAGGCTTACCAATGAGGTTGAACAGCTTTTCATATGTTTATTGAACACTTGTGATTTTTCTTCCTTGAAGTGCCTATTTAGATGACTTTTGTCAATTTGTCCAGATAGTATTTTTGTCTTTAATTAATTTTCAGGTATTTTATAAACATATATTAATCCTTTGTCAAGTACATGTTTTGTACATGCTGTGCCCACATTTGTGATTTGTCTTTTCTCTTTTTTATGATAATAATGCTTAACACTTCTATAGCACTTATGATGGCCCCCAAAGTATTTGAAGATGAAACACCTGAGGCCAAAGAATCACATTAAATCTATGTAGCAACTTGAGAAGTGATATCCTTCAGTCAGTATTGTAACTTTCAGTCATGAATATTAAGTATCTTTATTTATTTAAGCCTATTTTACATTTGTCTTTCATTTATCATTTTCTCATAAAGCTCTTGCTCACCTGCTGTTATCATGTATTATAATTTTTTGTAGTATATAAATTTGCATTTTCTTATTGTATGTTGATTTTATATCCAGAAATTTTCTAAAGCCTTTTTATAGTTAATTATAATAATTTATTTGTAGACACTTTTGAATTTTTCTGTATAAATTTTCATTCTCTAAAAGAAAAACTGGCTCATTTTCTGTCTTTTCTCCCTTCTGCTTTTCTTTTTCTTTTTTTGTCATGCCTTACTCCATGGCTCAGATTGAAATGGTGGCAGCTGACACCCTTCTCTTGTTCTTAATCTTGCAAAGAGTGTTTTTAGTATTACATATTTAATATAATATAAACACGCTCTAGTTTTTTTGTGACTCTTCTTATATCAATCACAGAAAGTTACATTATATTCTTATTTCATAAAGAATTTTTCTTATCAATAGTTGATATTAAAATTTATCATTTGTTTCTATAGCTTTTAGGTTGGATATTACTTTTCTCCTTAAATTTGTTAACATGGTGAAAACACAAATTGTCTTTCTAAATGTCATCTACTCTTATGACCAGAGAGAAATACAAATTTTTCAATTTTATTACATTGTTCTATATCAATGGATTTGGTTTGCTAGTATTTTGTTTAGAATTTTGCATCTACAGAGGGTGCCAAAAATTATATACACATTTTAAGAAAGGAAAAAATTGTATTAAAATTGTAATACAGTGAATGACACTAGCATTCATTTGATTGACACCATCTTTTGAGTGAATACTACACATTGCTACCATAATTCAATTCAACTTCGAAAAGTAATACATGGATAACATCTCTTAAAATGTGTACTTTTTTTGGCAACCCTGGTATATGCACAAATTAGACTCTCCTTTTCTTTTCTTTGTTCTCTCTCTTAAATATTCTAGTTTGAGTATCAAAGTTATGCTAGCTTTATAAAATGAGACAGATAGATGTCCTTTGTTATTATTTGGAGGAGTTTGTGTGCACTTGAAATTATTTGCTCCTTAAAAATTTTTGAGAGCTCAAACGTAAAGCCATCTGCCATTTAAGTCTTATGTTCTCTTTGTAATATAATTTTAACTATTGATTCGGTGTCTTTGATAGTTATAATATGTTTTAGTCTGGGATCCCTTGGAAACAGAATAGTCTGAGATGATCTATTCAGAAGAAGCAGGAATGAGGGACACAAGGATTAAAGTAGAGGACAGTGAGCCAATATTTGGATGTATTATTATTGAGTTAGCTACCGTTAAGTACTCCTACTTGGCTAGTTTCACAAAACAGTCCCTATGAGGCTGTATAATCACATCAGATCATCAACTCAGTAGATTCAGAAGATACAACTGACAAAATTTAATAACTGTTCATAATTCTCGTAAACTAGGAATATGGAAGGGATTCCCCAATTTAATAAAGGCCGTCTACAAGTACTTATCCATTTATACTTAGCGGTGAAGGCAGAACTCCCTAAAATGTGGAAAAGGCAAGGATGAATGCCCTCATCACTTCTAATCAACATGTTACTGAAGGTCCTTGCCAGGGCAAGAAGGCAAAAAAAAGAAATAAAAGTCATAACAATTGGAGGAAAAAGATAAACTGGTTTTATTTGCAGACGACCTGATTGTTTGCATAAAAATCCTAAGGAATCCAAAAATAGAATATGAGAATGAATAAGTGAATAGAAGTTCACTGTACAAAAAAATAAATAAA
This sequence comes from Rhinolophus ferrumequinum, assembly GCF_004115265.2. NCBI lineage: Eukaryota > Metazoa > Chordata > Mammalia > Chiroptera > Rhinolophidae > Rhinolophus > Rhinolophus ferrumequinum. The sequence goes on from NC_046301.1 coordinate 52,871,012, forward strand.
TAAACCAATTACATTTCTATCTACTCACAAAAAATAATTTTAAAATGAAATAAAATATTAATACTATTTAGCATTTAAAAATATAAAATACTCAAGAATAAATTCAACAAACTAATGCACAAGACTTGTATACCTAAAACTATGAATAACTACAGAGAAAAATATATTATTTTAGTTCTAGAAGTTTAGTTTGGTCCCTTTTGGATTCTGGTTGATAATTTTAATAGATTTTTCTTATTGACTTATATATTCAATTCCTTCATTTATTTTATTAAATTGTGAACAAAGTTGCTTGTTTCACATTTTCAGAATTTGAAGGCTTTGCATTTTTTTAATTATTAGTTTCAAGTGTACAAAACAATATAATAGAGATCTATACCCCTCACAAAGTGATAACTCCTCTAGCCTTTGCATGGTAAATTCAACTGTCAGTAGATTTGCTGGCTTTCATATAGGATACCTTGTTTTCTTGTATATTCTGAGTTTTGACTGTGAGCTCATACATCTTGAAATGTTACCTGTGGGAATTGTTTTGATATCTAGAAGTAGGTTCAATCAGAGAAAATTTATACTTGCTTCTGCCAGTACCTCAGGGCACTACCAGCTTGAGCTCACTTTAAAACAAATTCTCAGCTTGAGGTATTTTTGTCCAGCCAGGTCATTTGAATTTAGGCTTGCTATAGTTACAAATTCTCAGGGAGAAGTGTTTTTCCTCTCTTCTACATGCTATGCTTTATGAAAGACAATTTTCTTTATAGTTTCCTGAAAGGAGATGAAAATATTCTCCTTCTTCATGACAGTGACAGTGTGATCCTTTAATGTGCAGATTCTATATGCGTCTCCTGTTAGATTGCACTATTGCCAGAGCCTGAATTTTGTTTCCTTTACCTCTGCGAGGTATGATATTAAAAAGTGTTGATCAACTTCACCCAGCTTTGAAAATGCGCTCAAGTTCAAAGACTGTTTTCAGTGACTTCTCTCTGGATTTGTGCCTGCATTTAGTCACTGGACTCTGAGGGAGAAGCCTCAGTCTACAAAACTCTCCCACTGCTGATGTACAGTGATGAGGATGAGAGTTCATGAGGTGAAGTCACTTTGCTAGCTTATGTGGCATGATAGGTATACCAGTTGCCTTAGCACATGTTTTTGAGGAAGCAGAGCCTCAGTCAAAATAGTAAATGCTAAACATTATCAGTGTGTGTGTTAAAAAAAAAAAATTAAAATTAAAAAAGTAAGAAAAAAGAGGAAGTAGAGGCAAGGAAAAAGGGAGAGCATAAAATGAGAGTGTGAACAAAAAGAACTCCCATTCATTGCTAATGGGAAAACAAAATGGTACAGCCACTTTGGAGGATAGTTTGGTATCTCTTACAAAACTAGACATCCCTATTAGACTGTACAGCAATCATGTTCCTTGGTGTTTACCCAAATGAATTGAAAAGTCATAGCCACAAAAAATCCTGCACATGGATAGTTACAGCAGCTTTACTGATAATTGCCCACATGTGAATAACTAAAATATCCTTCAGTAATTGAATGGATAAATAAAGTGTGGGAATAACGAAGATGTCCTTCAGTAGGTGAATGGATAAATAAACTGTGGCACCTCCAGACAATGGAATATTATTCAGTACTAAAATGAAATAAGCTAGCAAGGTATCAAAAGACATGGAGGAATCTTAAATGCATATTACTAAGTGAAATAAGCTGAAAAGGCTTTATTTTATATGATTCCAATTATATGACATTCTGGAAAAGGCAAAACTATGGAGACAATTCAAAGATCAGTGGTTGTCAAGGATTAGGGGAGAAAGAGGGATGAATAGGAAAAGCACAGAGGATTTTTAGGGCAGTGAAAATACACTGTATGATATGCTCTAATAGTGGATACATGTCGCCATAAATTTGTCCAAACCCATAGAATGTACAACACCAAGAATGAACTCTAAGGTAAACTATGGATGTCGGGTGATGATGTGTCAAAATAGGTTCATCGATTGTAACAAATGTTCCACTCTGGTGATGGATATTGATAGTAGTAGAAGAAATGTATTTGTGTGATATCAAGGGGTGTATGGGAAATCTCTGTATCTTCTGCTCAATCTTTCTGCAAACCTAAAGTTGCTCTAAAAAGTAAATTAGAGTGTATGTTACTGAACCTTTCCAGCCTCACAACTCAGCTTCTCTAAAGTAAAAGGAAATTCCTAAACTCCTTGGAGGAAAAGAGGTAGTGTCACCTATGCAGGACACTCACTCCCTTTCACATTATTAGCTCTTAGAAGTTTTCTCATGATGTGTTGCTGGGATAAACAATTGGAGAATGTCAGTTTTGATTAGATGCTGTACTGGCTGAGCAGAATGGGTGAGCCCATGAGCAGGGCAGTACCAGGCTTTTTGAAAGCTGCATGTCAGGAGTTAACATGTCCACCTACCAGCAGAGCGTTTATGGTGTTTGCTCCCGCATGATGGTCTCATTAAGGGATTTTCCCTGCAGTATTGTTTTTTCATTTTTTTTGATTGTGGGAAAACACACATAACATAAAATTTACCATCTTAACTGTTTTTAAATGTATGGTTCAGTGCTATTGAATAGATTCATAATGTTGTGCTACCATTACCACCATCCATCTCCAGAACACTTTTCATCTTTTAAAACTGAAACTATATTAAACAATAAGACTCCAGGGGTGGCCGGATGGCTCAGTTGCTTAAAGCACGCACTCTTAACAACAAGGTTGCCAGTTCAATTCCCACATGGATAGTGGGCTGTGCACCCCCTACAACTAGACTGAAAATGGCAACTGAACTTGGAGCTGAGCTGCGCCCTGCACACTAAGATTGAAGGACAATGACTTGGAGCTGATGGGTCCTGGGAAAACACACTGTTCCCCAATAAAATCCTGGAAATACACACTGTTCCCCTTCTCCAATAAAATCTTAAAAAAAAAAAAAAAAGGCAATAAGTCTCCAGTCCCCTGCTCCCTGGCAACCACCGTTCTAGGTTCTGCCTCTATGATTTTGACTACTCTTAAGTACTTCATGTAAGTGGAACGTACAGTATTTGTCATTTTGTGTCTGGCTTATTTTACTTAGCATAATGTCCTCCAAGTTCATCCATGTTGTAGCTTATTTAAATTTTCTTCCTTTGTAAGGCTTAGTAGGATACCATTTTGGTACCTATTATGTTTTGTGTATCCATTCATCCATAATAGATACCTGCATTGCCTCTAATTTTAACTATTGTGAGTATTGCTGCTGTGAACATGGATGTATGAATATATCCTCAAAATCCTACTTTGAATTATTTGGGATATATATGTATGTGTGTGTGTGTGTGTGTGTGTGTGTGTGTGTGTGTGTGTATCCAACAGTGAAATTACTGGATCATATAGTAATTCTACTTTTTAGTTGTTTGGGGAACCACTGTATTATTTTCCAAACCAGCTGTACATTCCTACCGTAGTGCATGAGGGTTCTAATTTCTCCACATCCTTTTCAACACTTGTTATTTTCTCATTTTTTGTTAGTAGCCATCTTGGTGGGTGTGAGTTGGAATCTTATTGTGGTTTTAATTTACATTTCCATAATGATTAGTAATGTTGAGCATCTTTCCATGTCTTATTGGCCATGTGTGTGTCTTCTTTGGGGAAATTCATGTCCTTTGTTCATTTTGAATCTTTTTTTTTATACAAGGTGTGATAAAAAAAATATGGCGAATTTTTCAATTAAAAAAATTTATTACAGTGAAAGCTACATTGCCATTAATTCTCCTGAAAATACTCCCCCTTGTTTCAAACACACTTATCCCATCGTCCTTGCTACTTTCTGAAGCAGTTCTGGAAGTCCTCTTTCATGAATAATGGTTGTTTTAAATGCATTAGTCTCTTAAATTCTGTAGAAAACAAAATATAGAATTAAGCATAAAAAGTTATAAAAGTGCTAGCTCATAGACTATAAAATTTTTAATGCATTAGTCTCATAAATCATCTAGAAAATAAAAATTGGAATTACCAACCATTGTTGCAATAATGCTAGATTTTACAATTTCTCATGCATCTTCCTTTACTGCAATCTTTATTTCTTTATATGGCTTCAATTTGCTATCTATTGTCCTTGTATTTCAATCTACAGAACTCCCTTGAGTGTTTCTTTCAAGGCAGGTCTAATTAACTTTCTCAGCTTTTGTTTATCTCGTTCTAATGACTCCCTCACTTTTGAAAGATAGTTTTGCCAGGTAGAATTTTTGGTTGACAGTCTTTATCTATTTATACATTGAGTATATCAGTCCACTGCCTTCTGGCTTCCAAAGTTTCTGATGAAAAATCTGCTGATAACCTAATGGAGGATCTTTTGTATGTAGTGAATCACTTCTCTCTTGCTGATTTCAATATTCTTTTTCTTGTCTTTGTCTTTCAAAAGTTTTATTATAATGTATTCCAGTGTGGTTACCTTTGAGTTCATCTTACTTGGAGTTTGTCAAGCTTTTTGGATGTTTATGTTTATGTATTTCACCAAATTTGAGGAGTTTACAGCCATTATATCTTTAATATTCTTTTCACCCCTCTGCCTCTTATGGGGCTCCCACAATACATATGTTGGTTCAGTTGATGGTGCCCCACAGTCCCTGTCTCTCTTCACTTTTCTTCCATATTGTTTTTTTCTTTCTGTCCCTCAGACTTATACTTTCTATTGTCCCGATTTCTGATTTGCTGATTCTTTCTTCTGCCTATTCAATTTTGCCTTTGCATTCCTCAAATGAATTTTCATTTTAGTTATTATACTTTTCAGCTCCAGAATTTCATTTTATTTGTACATTTCTTATTTCTTTAATGATGTTTCCCTTTTGTTCATACATAATTTCCTTGACTTTCTCCACATCTTTTTTTAATTCATTGGTCATCTTTAAGACAGTTGCTTTAAAGTCTTTTCCTAGTAGATCTGCCTATCTAGCCTTTTTCAGGGACAGTTTCTATTGATAGATGTACTTTCTTTTTTTTTTCCTGAATGGGCCATACTTTCTTTATATGCCTTGCTATATTTTCTTGAAAACTGGGCTTTTGAATCTGATAATGTGAACTCTGAAAATCGTATTACTGCCTTCCCCCAGGGTTTGTAAGGCAGTAATTTATTTTTGCCTTATTTTTATTTTTTAAATTGTTTATTTTTTAAGTTGTTTATTTTTTAAATTGTTGTTGTAGACTGTCTCTGTGCTGAAGGTCAGCCTGAGGTATAAACTTAAGGTCTTTTTAGGTATTTACTAAGCCTGCTCCTTTCCCTAAGCATGTACAGTGACTCTCTGATTTTCCCCATATACATATAGTTGCTTTTGAATGTCCTAGTTTCTTCTGTCTGGCTACCGAAAGAGGAAAAAGAGAAAATGAAAGGGGTGAGGGAGGGGAAGGATGTCAGCCCTTTAAAGTCACTTCAGATGGAAGTGCTTGTACTGCAGTCCTGGCCATGTACCTCTTTGCATGTCTGAGATCAGAAGCAGCAATCAGAGACCAGAGCACAGATCCCTAATATTTGGAGGACAGGATCCTTTTTGCCCACCCTGGCTCTGGCAAACGGCTCCTGGAACATATGCACAACTGTCAGCCACAGAGCTGAGTAGTGAGGGCTGTGTAGTTTCTACTGTGCTAAGAGCTGAAATTGACCAAAATTAACTGCAAGTTACCATCCAAGTCTTTCCCTGAATATTGTAAGCCTTCAATAGACTGCAGAGTTCCAAAGTCGTTACATGAGACAGATCATGCCAGTATAATTATCGTCTAGGTGGAGAAACAGATTCCTGGTGCTTCCTAATCAGTAGCCTTCCCAGAATTCCATTACCCCCTATGTTTTTCAATATGCGGTTGAGTTCATTACCCACTATATTACTATATCCCTTCAAAAATAAGCCATGGAACACATTTTGGAACTAAGTATTATGACAAATTTTATTTCTGATGTGCGATTGCTGATTTTTTAAATAAATGTTCAAAATTTGGAACTACTTTTTCTTTTTGCTTTGATCACTTGGGAGCTCAGAGCCAAATTTTCAGCCCTACTTATAAAGAAACATAAGGTCTATTTTTTTGTAATTTGTATATTATCTTTATTTTCAGTGTTATACTTTTAATCTATTAATATATTTTCTGGACCAATATTATTGTCTTTTTCATATTTTTATAAGTTGTCTTGATTCTTTGTGAAATGAGGTGCCCCCACACACACATGTAATTATTTCTTACTTTAGGGCAAAAAGTATAATCGGCTAATTTATGACTTGGCTCTCTTCTTTCAATAAAAATGTAAACAATGTACATTCATGGGGGGAAATGCTGTATAAATATTACTTCCTTATTAATCAAGTATTTTTCTAGGCACTTTCATATCTTAGTCATTTGACCCCCACATAATATTTGCTAACAAATTAGGTTGTTTTTTTGTTTTGTTTTGTTTTTTCCATTTTGCAGGCAAGTCAATTGCAAATCAGAAAGCATAAGTAGTTGCAAATTCTGACTGAAGTCACAGTACAGGCTCATTTCAATACATGGAGCTGATCTTGTACCTAGAAAGGACTTGAAAAAAATGCTTATTATTTAGAAAGTCCATTAAAAATCTGAATAATAACATGCTATTTTTCCACATCATTCATGGGATATATGGTCTTTTATTATAATTCTGCACCTGAAATACAAAAAGCCTCCCCCTGGACAGAAAAAGATATAGTCTATTTCCTATCATCCTTCAGGAAAAAATATTATTGAACTTTGGTTCAATAATACAAATAAAAATGCCGTGAAAAGTCACCCAGTGTGTCCTTGGAGTCTTCTTGTCTTAACAAAAAATGCACATAGTAATAAATCGATCATAGCTCCCTGAGAATGAGTTAAGTGCAGTTACTTTGAAAACTCTTCCAGCACCTGCTCATGAAATAGAAATTGATTTGAAAATAGGGGTCAGTTTCTTAATGAAATTAATGTATTATGGAACAATTCTATTTGAAGTACTTCTCACTAAAACCAAGGTGATTTACTGCATACACTCAATCAAAACCACAGCTGTAGTCACAATGTAGGGTCACACAATTGAGACTCTATGTTGTGATCCAAAGTGTTATTTAAGCACCAACCTCTGGATATTTACCTGTTAAACTGGTTGTAAAGTCGAAGGAGAGATGACCAGTTTCAGCAAATTGTTTAGTACTACTCTGTGAAAGATAGTGTAACATCTTTCGTTTGCTATTATAAGTGAATCCCTTTCAACAGAGAAGCAAATTCCATGTGCTAATTAGTGTCCAGTTTCTTTACACATTCACTTTACCATACTCGGTCACAACAATAAGCGTCTTAAGATTACATTTCTTTCACACACCATCTTGTTTGTCTGTCCCTGTTCATTGGGCATAGGCTGTGAACGTTTAGATGCTGGGAAATTCTGCTCAGCACACCTTTTCCCATCCACTTACCTGTGGCCAGCCTGGGAGACCCAGGGGGATAAGTAAGAGCAGTGGGATAGTCTGGTCACTGATGATGCCACATCAGATAATGTGTAATCTTTGTCTTAATCTCTGTTGAATGTACAGGGTGAGACAATGTGCCAGAGTCTGTTTCTGTTGTTGCTTCCTTCCAGATTCAAGATTATACTCTACATTTATTCTCTTCTCCCATTAATCCTTTAGAACAGGAGTCAAGGATGTTGTTTAAAACAAATGCTTCCTCTCCTCCCCCGCTGCCACAGTTTAGATCAGATAAGCACCGCATAAACTTATGCTTTAAAACTACACTTGTAACAGTAGTAGATGAATATAATGAGATAGTTATTTCTTATACTGTTGTACTTTAAAGTATCAGAATAACTTTGATGTAATGTCGGCTTGCGTCACATGTGTTGAACTGACCGGGTATGTATGTGTCATGAGGACAAATGATTTTGTAGAAGAAAAAGAGCTACAGGACAAAAGCAAATGAAAATACTATTTATTCCCATAGCACCACAGATCTGGTCTTCACACTGAAATCTTATCAAGTGAAGTACTACTTAAAATAGATGAACTAGAGATATGTAAATAAGAAATTTGTAAGTGTGGAAAAGGTCTCACCTTTCTGATTCATCTTCCAGGAATAGCTCACGTTGTCACATGCAGGTCAGGTGGTTGACTCAGCTCCTCTGACTCTATATACTAATGATCTGATCACTAGATTCAAACAATTGTATGCTTTCTCTTTCCTTATTCATTAAAAACCTGTACGCAATTATACACACACACACACTGACACAGATAATTTTATCTTTGGCTTACATACTTAACTTTCCTCTTCTGAGCCCATATCTGCTTAGAGCCCATATCTTTCAGTAAAAACATCACAACCAACATACCATCATCCAGATATGATCTTTGAGTGGTTTCTCTGCTCCGTGCTGAGTAAAAAGAGGTCATCATAACAATGTTGGCACTGAGGAATCCCAAAAGTACTCTCCCTTCAGGTATAAAATACATTAAGGTGCTTACCATCCTGCATATCTTGTAAAATGCAGTTTTGCACTCCCACAAATGCACGTGTGATCCTTTAATTGTCGTCTATTATTCCTCCTCCTTCTTTCCCTGCCCTTAATTCCTTCTTCCCTGTCTAGACCTATCAGAAGCACCCACAGGCATTAACGTGTCATTTTGGACTAATGAGTCTGCTGATGGACAGATTAAGCGTCGTCCTTCTCTCACCTGGGCTTCACAATGACAGCAGTCATTGGCCAAGGCGCAGTTTTAATCACTGCCATTGGAAAATTATTTCTCTTTCTAAGTTAATTGCTCCTTGATTACCATACAGAACAATCTCCTGACCTTGACTTTATTAGTCCTGAATTTTTACTAGCTGAGCTATCCAATCTAAAGTATCCCCATATGTTTCTCTTGGTACAGTGCAATTGCTCTCCGGGAATAATGGAGTGAATGAGACTTTCTCATAAGGGATCCCCATGGAGCTAATGCCTACATTAACAGTCCCAGAGATGTTACTGGAAATGTCAGTGGGGTAATGAATGTGGTAGTGGAGCATGGCGGCTAGAAAGACATGAGCGTGGAGATCACTTGCTGGCTTATGATCAGCCTGAAGTTCTCCTTACTGTGCTTCCAAGAAAGGAAGAATTGGGTTCTTCTCCTGTTTCCCCAAAGTGGAGCAACCACCAGGCTGTCCTACTTATTACTAAGAGCTTGTATCAGGGAAGAAGAATATAACTTTAAACTGAAGATGACATTTTTCTTAGAGCCCAGCCACCATAAAATATTCCCAGACTTGAGGCCATCTCTCTCCATTTCACCTAGTCTTCTGCCATGTTTCAAGGGCCAGTTTTTCTCACATTAATTGGAATCCTCTTTGACCCGGTTCTCTCTTCTCAGAATGCAAGGCCCAAGTCTCTCTTTAACATCAACTGTGAAGAGGGTTCTTGTCAACCACAGAACAAAGGCCAGTCCTTCCTGCTCCAGCATGATACATGGAGAGGGCCTCCATTTCCTTCAGAGAAGACCCCCGCTCGCACCCCAGCCCTCATTCCTACATGCGTGGAATGGTCTGATTTTCTCAAGTCCAGAAAAACAGTCACTAGAATCAACAATACATTCCTTAAAGTCTAAATTATTTAATCAAGAAAATTGGAACATTGGAGTCAAGTAAGGATATCTCTCTATATAATTCTGATTATTTGGGGACTAATTTTGAGCTACAGACATATTTAATTTATATTACTTAACAGAATTTATATGACTTAACAGAAGAATGTCTTCCAAAAAGATGGCAATTTCTGTTACTTCCCAAATCCAGAGATTGCTCATTTACCATGAGTACATATTTTTCTCATATTAGCTTTGCTTAAAAAGTTCAAGATCCACATTACAATACAGAAACTATTTTGATTCTTCAAATACCAGTTTTCTAGTTTTAATCATTTGAAGAATTTGATTCCATAGCTGACTCCTAACAGCGTCACCTGGGAAATGTTTTAAAATACAGATTTCTAAGTAGATCTACGGATTCGAATTCTTTAGCATTATAATACAGGGAATTTGCATTTTTTAATGAGTGTCTCGGATGATCCTGATTCTGAGTGCAGTTTAAGAATCACTGCGATAGTACTTGCCGGCTTGCCACACAGTAGACCAGGCTCTGACCACCTCGGTCCATGACTCCTTCAAGAATCTCTCCTTAGATGCAGCTGTTATGTAAAGGGGAGAGGTTCTGGGAATAAAGATGATGCCACACTGTGATTTCAGCCCCTCCTCTGGCCCTCAGTAATTGTATGGATATCAGCAAATCATGTATCCTCCTTGATTTCAACCAACTAATTTTTAGAATAGAATGTTTTGAGGATGAAAAGTTAAATGTGTAGTAAGCTATACAGTTCTCTAGAAGTAGAAGTGGTTATAATTAGCACACAGATTCTCCTTTCCAAAGCTCATTGCATTCTTTTCTCGTCCTGTTCCATCTGAAGGAACTGAAATAGTTTACATGAAAGGCAGGGGTTGGTGCAGTTGAGCTGTAGCTGAAATTGTAGCACTCATTTTCCCTGTCTCAGCCTTTCCTATGTTAGGTGACAGTTCCTAATATTTCAGATATAGAAAGTTAATCCCTTTGAGGACTGGTCACTTGGCTGTCATGTTTGGCTTCGCTTCATTCGGAGTTCACAGCAAGCCTGGGGAAGAGGAATGCAAAGACAGTGCAACTGGAGAGCACAGCTCAATGGGTGGATTTGGTAGAGGATCATAAGAGCATTGCCCTAAGCCAGTGGTTTCCATGAGGTTTGGTCATGCAGCTATCTTAAAAAAATTGTAAGCACACCCTCAATGTGCCTATATTTAAAAAAAAATTCAGAAATGCATATACTACTACATTTATTATATAGATTATAAACGTATACAAAAGTAGAAAATTGAAAGGATGAGATCAAAATAAGTAGTGCTGTACAATATTGTGAAGGTGCTTAATGCCACTGAATTTTACGCTAAAAATGGTTAAAATGGTGAATTTTGTTATGTGCAGTCTACCATAATAATAATTAAAAACACATTTTAACATAAGTAGAAGTAATATTCTAACATTATCAGTCCACGATGCCTGGTGTGCCCATGATGGTTGGCTGGAGAGATGATTGAAGCATAAAGGAAGAGTGAATATACCACTTTGCTTATCCCCACTATTAAAAGTCAGACCTCTTGTGAGACAGATTTCAATCAAGAAACGTCCATGACTTTGGAAAGAAAGCAATACATATTACCAGCTACGTGATCCTAGGCAAGTCATTTAAACACCACGACGGTAGGTTCCCTAATTTTTTTTTAATGGGAGGTTAAAAAACAATTACATTTATTTATATCAAATATGTACTAGGATGCTTTACATTCAACATTGCATAATCCTCAATAGCTTCATTATATAGTATTACTCAGATTTTTTTAATGAGAAAACAAAGATTTTCAAAAGTTAACTAAATCATCTAAGATCACTTTGTTACAAAGGGTCAGGATCCGGATGTGATCCCGTGATTCTGCCGTCAGAGCAAATCCTCATTCCGCCCCCTAGAGGTGACTGGAGACATACCCACCTGCAAGGATTTTTACGAAGATTAAGCAAAATAATTGAAGTAATAATGTATTATGCACAGTTACTAGCCAGAAGAGATGCTTTTTGAAAACTCTGTACTGGACATTTTCTTCATAATACATTGCATACTAAGTATTCAATAAATGAATGAGGATTTCGATTTTCCTTAGGGGGCAAATTTAGGGTGACATTAAAGACAGTCTCTTCCTCTCCCTCTCTTTTATTCTCTACTTCATACACAAAGAGAGACACACACACATCAATAACAGTCCTGAGCAATTAAACCATGAAACCACAAGTAAAAGAATAATCAGGGTAACTGAACAGTGCTGGAAAGTTGACCTTCTCATTTTACATACAACAAAACAGATTCAGCTGTTTTAAATGACTTACTCAAGGTCACATAACTAGTATGTAGAAGAATTGAGCTTAGAATCCAGTCTTCTGATCTCCAGGCAGTGTGTTTTACATCACACCCTCTGCCCTAGTAGATAAAAGAGTAACACATAAAAGATTAGTAGATAAAAGAGTAACACAGACAGGAAAGAAATAGAGAAGATAGTTCACAAAAGGACAACATGCAATCTGAAGGGTCTAAGCGGAAGACAGGAGATGTCTATACTGATAGATATTATTTATTAGACACGGTGAGGGCTCTTCTTTGCAGTAGGTGACATGGCAGTCTTTTTGGCTCTGATTCCCACTATGTGTCCTCTGGTAGCTCTTGAGTAGCAAGATGCATAGCTATTTGTGGACGCCCTGCTTTAGGGTTTCTTCATTCCACTATTTACCTATTCAGTGAAGACAACTGGAATGCATTACATTAAGTGGAATTAATGTTGGAATACACTCTCCACGAGTCTCTTGCATTTCTGCACATCTTGCTGGCAGAGGCACTGTCTGTCGTGTTCCACTCTATCTTTCTAAGGGTGTTTGTTATATAGTGAAGAGCCTTGGAAAAGGGAGATAATGTTTCCCTCTGCAGCACAGGGCAGGCATGTGTATTACTGGTTACCATTATTTGGCTTCCCTAAACTTAAGGTGTCTCTCCTGTTACACAGTCCATAAAGTGTAAAAACCTCGCTTGGCTCTCTCCCCATTGCCCAGTGTGAGCCGGGCCACGGAGAACCAGCACAAGCACTGATACTATGGCGACTGCTGTTGCTATAAGTAATAAGCTGTCCTTTTCTCTGATCCACAAGTCTGATGTCTTCGGCCGCCATCTGTGAAAGAGGACCTGTGCCCTGCAGGGAAGGAGGTTAAGTGAGAGCATAGCAACTTGGCAGGAGGGGGGTCGGGCATGGTGACAGGTGGTTTTGACAATGCCATTGGTCTTTATCAAGGACTAAGCTGAGCTCTCTCAGCTGCTGTGTAATCATCAACAAATCTCTCATTTTAAATGACTGTGAATCAAAATTAGTTCAATCATGCAGCCTTCTTGTAAGGATGAGGTAATTTACATGTTGGCAAGTAAATGACAAAAGTGATTGCAGCAAGAAAACAGTGAACCACAATTTATTATTTATTTCACCATCATTCAGGTACTCTGACCTATGGGTGGAATGCCATTATCACAGGGAATTAGACTGCCTCGTAAGATGCATAATGAGAACAATAGGTTTTTTACACCGGACAAGATTTTGTGAAGTCCTAAAATGAAAGAAAATTGTACTTTAATCTTAACATGAAAGTGTGAAATAAAAATTATGTCTGAAAATTAGCACCTAAAGTTTAAATGATTATTTATAACTGAAAACTTTTTCTAAGAGAAAATTATTTCCTCCTGAGAATTTATTCTGAATGTCATGTTAGTGAATTTTACATTGTCTCTCACGCTATTTTAGTTGTTAAATACTGAGTCGTGTTCTTCAAGGCTTTTAAAAGGGGGGAATTTTTGAGTTCATGACATTTCAGTTTAGTATTCTTTTACTAAGGATATGGTGTACTTTGAAATTACTATTCTATCACTCTTACCACACATACAATTTTGCCATTCTGCCTGGCGTAAATGTCAAGAGTGAGATGTTCTTTTCATCCTACTGAATTTTCTCATACATAACAATCAGCCCCCATAATTTGTGAATAATTGCTTATCCAATGAACTAGTCTACTGTGTCCTTTTATGATGTGTCTAGTCATCCTTGTATTTCAGTGGATAGAGTGAATCAGTGGCAGCTCTATCAGGGATCTCTGTAATGTATCACAGGGGGGAGGAGTGTCAAATCTATTTACGAGTCAATGTGGTGTGAAGGATTGTAAGATGGCTGAGATATGAATAAATATTTATTCCACGGGTAAACTTTTTTTTGAAGTAAAGAAATGAAAATCAAAATGCTATTTTTTGACAAAAGGAAAAGGTCTGAAATTTCTATTATGGACTTCAAGGAATTTTTGTTTTTCCTGTTTTCATCCTTGCTTTTACCAGCAACAACAGACACTTGTTTTTTCTTTCTTTCTTTCTTTTTTTTTGGTTATATTTTGTATTTTTTTTTAATTAAAATTTATTGGGGTGACAATGGTTAGTAAAATTACATGATTTCAGGTGTACAATTCTGTAATACATCATCTATATATCACATTGTGTGTTCACCACCCAGAGTCAGTTCTCCTTCCATCACCATGTATTTGATCCCCTTTACCTTCATCTACCACCCACCTCCCCCCTTACCCTCTGGTAACCACTAAACTGTTGTCTGTGTCTATGAGTTTTTGTTTCTCATTTGTTTGCCTTGTTCTTTTGTTGTTTTTGGTTTATATACCACATATCAGTGAAATCATATGGTTCTCTGCTGTTTCTGTCTGACTTATTTCGCTTAGCATTATAATCTCAAGATCCATCCGTGTTGTCACAAATGGTCCAATTTCATCTTTTCTTACCACCGAATAGGATTTCATTGTGTATATATACCACAACTTCTTTATCCATTCATCTATCGAAGGGCATTTAGGTTGTTTCCATGTCTTGGCCACCGTAAATAAAACTGCAATGAACATCAGGGCACATATATCTTTACGGATAAATGTTTTCAGATTTTTTGGGGGGTAGATAACGTGGGAGAGGGATTGCTGGGTCATATGGTATCATCAACAAGACAAATAATAACAAGTATTGGAGAGGCTGTGGAGAAAAAAGAACCCTCATACACTGTTGGTGGGAATGCAGATTAGTCTAGCTGCTATTAAAGACAGTGAGAAGGTTCCTCAAAAAATTAAGAATAGAATCACCATATGACCCAGCAACCGACACTTCTAATAGAAACTAGTTAGGAAGAAGGTAGAAGTTAATGAGGCTGAGAATTAGGGGTATTTATGATGTTTGAAGTAATTCGCAATTTGAAATATGTTTCAGGTTTTAAAGTTTCATGATTGCTTTTGTGCCAACCATAAAGCTGTGGCTTTTCTGTGTACAGCAGTGAAATATTTTTCTCAGGCTTCGTCCTGAACAGTTCTGTTCTGCTTTGCATTTATGAGAACTGGAGTTTGGGAGAGTGTTTATCACCTGGCATAAAGTACTCCTTAAAACACCATTTCCAATAAGAAAAATAGCACTTTCTTAGGCACATAAAGATATTTTGGGCATGTTTTGGTATCTAATATGGATGTTCCTGGTGGCTGATAATGTATTACTTCTCAATTTGAAGAAACTTTTGTTGCATAAAAATGTAAACTCTCATGTGCCGTTTTCCCTAAGAGGCAATAATAGATGATGAAAATATTTCTACAAAAATATGCAAAAGCTCTCTGATGCTAAATACATTTTGGGATCTGACAAGGCATGAGTGAAACAGAATCCTGTGCCCGTAAGTACCTAGCTTTGTTCTGTCAAGTAGTTTAAATGGCTGCAAAGAAGGCATTGGTTTTATTATGGAAACCTCTGCCATCCACTGAGAAAGACTCATGTTTGTTCAAAGGCCTGAAATCAGATTAAAATATGACTCTGGCATTTTTCTGTTGATTCTATTAATTAAAGCCAATTTGAAAGCAGACACAGATCTCCTCCCATCTTTTCTGAACCAGCGTGAGTCAGAACTGAATCTTTTTGTTGACACCAGGTCTACAGGGCCTGCTGGTTTCAGATAATCATATAACCCTCCCTTGTCTCCCTTCAAGGCATGCACATCCAGACTACCAGGAAGCCTAAACTGCTTCCAGAGGCAAATGAGGAAAGCTCTGAGTCCTGGGAGATGACTTGAAAGAAAGGGAATGACCACAGGAGTCATCTAATTAAAGGACAGACACCAGGACTCTGGGGGACCGACAAACAGATGAATGCTTCCTTGCACATCCCAACTTTGCTCTTCATGAGCACAGATGGCTCTGCCTTTGTGCCTGAGCTACAAAGATGTGGTTTTAAAGCAGTTTAGACATAGACCTAGACTTGTTTCTCTACTTTAACATGCATTAGGTGTGGTGTATTTGTATGTCATGTGCAACTGAATGTGTTAGGTCCATCATAAATTTATTAGGCCTTTTACTTTTGTGTACTAAGAGAGAACACTAAAAAAGGATGTAGGACTAAAAAGGGATGAACAAAATAAATTATATTTATGCAAGACTTTTTTTGTAATGAAAAACAATTTCTTGCTCATTTATACATAAAAACTATTTTTTAACTGTAATAGAGTGAAAGCATTTTAGTTGACTACTTTGGGATTTTTTTTTATCATATTTCTTAGATGTTATATAACTTAATGTTATTTAGTATTGATGTTTTTGCAGCTGTTCATCTCTTTAAAATATGCTACTTTTTTTTTTCTTTATATCCATCCCTGAGGCATCATAACATCCTATATATTTTAGGCATCATTGCCCTTGGCATTCTGGGAAAAGCTAGGTTGGGAGCAGTATCTTCAATTTTTTAAAAGATTTCAATCCTAGCACATATACCACTGCAGCATATCATAAAAATTGGCGGGGGAAGGAAGGAAAATTTTCAAGACATGACAAGGGCTATTCTGGTACACTAGCCTATAGAGAAGGGTTTAGCATTATCTAGATAACTGAATCAATATATCTTTACTGAGCACATAATATGTTAGACACTCTTCCAGGTGACAGAGTAGTAGCACTGAACATAACAGACACGTTTTCCATTGCCATAGCTGTAATATTCTATTGGGGAAAATGGACAATAAATAAATAAACAATCATTAATATAATACCATGTGGTTAGAGTAGCCAGGGAGATCTGTGGGTTGGGGAAAAAATAATGGAACGTGATGAGGGTGGGGGCTACTGTAAATGGTGTGGTCAGAGAAGGCTTCTCAGGGTGGCATTTGATTACAGCACTAAAGAAAGTGAGGAAGAAAAATCCGTGCATATTTGTGGGGAAGGTGTGTGCAGGGAATAGCAAATGCAGCTGATTAGCCACACGCTTGCCATGTTCACGAACATTAGGGAGACTAAAGCGAGTTAGCAATGGGGGAAAAAAAATGACTGTAATAAGAGGATGAAACATGAGCGAGGGGCCAGATCATATAGAACCTTTTAACTCATGGTAGGAACTTTACATTTTATTCTAAAAATAATGGGAAAGTAGTAGAGGGCTTTGAGCGGAAGAGTGACATGATCTGATTTAATTTATTTTTACAACTTTATTGAGGTATAATTGACATGCTATAAATGGTACGTGTTTAAAATTTGACAAATTCTGACATACCTATACACCTGTTGAAACCATTGTGGCAATCCATGAACATAGCCTACTCGCCAAAGATTTCCTCGTGTCCTGTGTAATTCTCCAATCTGCACCGCCCCCACCACCCTCATCCCCAGGCAACTACTAATTTGCTTTAGTGTGAATGTTCTAGAAAATGGACATTTCATTCTAGAACTGGAATATTACAAAAAGTGTGTTCTCTTTTTGGTCTGGAGTCCTTACTCAGCATGATTCTTTAAAGAGCCAGTTTGTTGTGTACATCAGTAGTTCAATCTCTTTTATTGCTGAGTAATATTCTATTGCATAGATTATCTGCAGTTTATTCCTTCACTTGGTAAAGGACATTTAGATTGTTTCCAGATTTTTAAAAAATATTATAAATAAGGCTGCTGTGAAAATTTGTGTACAAGTGTTTGTATGGACACGTGCTTCAATTTCTCTTGGGTAAAATATCTAAGAGTAGAATGGCTAAAATGTATGTAGATGTATATTTAGCTTTTTAAGAAATTAGCACATTAGGTGGTTGAACATTCCCACCAATAGTATATTACGGTTGCCACTTCCTCTCCTGCCAACAGTTAAAATGGTCAGTTGTTTTTTGTTTGTTATTTTTAAAATTTAGCCATTTGAATTGTAGTATCTCACTGTAGTAATATCTCACTGTGGTTTTAATTTTCATTTCCTTAATGATAGACTAAAGCTATTGACCATATTTCATGTGCTTATTCATAATTTGAATGTCTTCTTTGGTGAAGAGTCTGTTCAAATCTTTGCACGTATTTGAGTTGTTTCTTTTATTGAGTATTGAAATTTCTTTGTGAAATCAAGATGAAAGTCCTTGATCTGATAATGTGATTTGCAAATATTTTGCTCAGTGTTTTCATTTTTTTTAATCAGTGTCTTTTGAATATCAGAAGTTCTTAATTTTGATGAAGTCCAGTTTATCATTATTTTTTCTTTCGTGGATTATGCTTTTTTTAATTTTATTTTATCTAAGAGAACTTTTCCTAAACCAAGGTTATAAAGATTTCTCCTATATTTTCTTCTCGAAATGTTACAGTTTTTGGCTTTCTATTTATACCTGTGATTCATTATGAGTTAATTTTTTAACAAGATATGAAAGCTGGATTAAAATTTTCCTTCCTTCTTTCCTTTTCTTCAAAATAGTTAGCATTTCCAGTGTACTTTATTCCTTTGTGTAGATCCAGATTTCCATCTGGAATAATTTTCCTTCTGCTTGGAAGACGTACTTTAACATTTCTTACAATGCTAGCAAATCTGCTGGTAGTGAATTCTTTCAGCTTTTGTATGTCTGAATATATCTTTATTTGGCTTCATTTTTGGAAGATATTTTCACTGGGTAAAATTATAAGTTGAAAGATTCCTTTTTTCTTTTATTGCTTTAAAGAGTCTTCAAAGCTTGCATTTTTTCCAGTGAGAAATCTGACAATCTTATCTTTGTTACTCTACATGGTGTCTTTTTTCCTCTGCTTTAAATTTTTTCTTTTTATCGGTGATTTGAAACAATTTAATTATGATGTACCTTAGTATAGTTTCTTCACGTTTTTGTGCTTACAGTTAGTTGAGTGTCTTGGATCTATGCATTTATAATATTCATCATTTAGAATATAATATTCTTCACTCCCTCTCTTTCCTCCATGGGATTCTCCACCTAGGGATTCTCATTGCATGTTTATTTCGTTGTCCGAACTTGTTCTCCAGTGCAGTGATGCTCTTTTCATTTTTTTCCATCATTCCTTTTTTCCACGTTCCATTCTGTAGAGTTCTTTTTTTTCTTTTTGTTTTCTTTTTCTGTCTTCAAGGTTTTTTTCTGCGTATCTAATCTGCTGTTAATTCTATCCAGTACATTTTTTATTCATCTCAGACATTGTAGTTGTCATCTTTAAAAGTTTCATTAGAGTCTTTTTTTATCTCTTTTATATGTACTTTTTATGTTCAAGCTTGCGTTTAGCTATTTGAACATATGGAATAAAGACATAATAACTATTTTAATGCCGTTGTATAGTAATTCTATCATCCTTGTTACTTATTGATCAGTTTTGATTGATTGATTTTTCTCTCCAACATGGTTCTATTTCCTGCTTCTTTATATACCTGGTAACTTTTGAGTTCATAAAAACTTTGTGGATTTTACTTTGTTGTCTACTGTATATGTTTGTATTGCTATAAATATTGTTGAACTTTGTCTTGGGTTGTGGTTAAGTTAGTTGGAAAGAGTTTGATCCTTTTGGGTCTTGCTTTACAGTTTTGTTAGGCCAGATAAGATAGATTTTATTCTTGAGTAATTTTTTTTCTCTTACTACTAGGCAAGACTTCCTTAATACTCTAATACCCAGTGAATTATCAGGTTATCAATTCTGGCTGTTAATAATGAATGCTATTCCCAGCCTTGTATGATACCTGGGCACTGTTTCCACTAAACCTTTTCATGTGGCTCCTTTGGGTAGTTTTCTCACCTGTCTGAGCTGATCAATACTCAGTTGAATATAGAAGGGTCCCCTGAGTATATCTTGAGTTCTCTTACTGCACCATTATTTCCTCTCTGGTACCGAGCTCTTTGAAATCTCACCTCCTTGGTTCTCTTTGACTCCCAAAACCATCTCCTCAACTCAGAGAGCCTGCCAATTTCTGCTTGGGTTTTCCTTCCTTATGCTATTACCTGGAAACTCTCCAGGTAGAAATCTGGAATAATCATAGGACTAACTTTATTTGTATATCATCTTTCAGAATTGTTCTCCTTTGTTGCTCACTATCTTGAGAGTCATTGTTTCTTATGTTTTGTTGGCTTTTTCAGTTGTTTTATATGGGAAGATAAATTTGGTCCCCATTACTCCAACTTAGCCAGAAATAGATGGTGAAGTAATTCCAATTAAGTCTGACCATGCAGTGTTGCAGCTGGTAATGCTCACAGGATTCGTATGGCTGAGAAGCCTGATTTACTTTTTAAGACTAATTCTAGTTTCCATGAGGATAATGGATTGTGTATGCAGAGGAGTGTGCTGGGATATAGGGAGTGTTCACTTATTTTTTTTCTGAACATAATTAAAATTCTTTTTTACTTATTCTTTTAATTAAATACCAAGGGCTCTATGAAAGATGTGGATAGTTCTATCGACTTTCAAATGCAGTTATCTAGGGCAGACCCTGGATTATTTGAGTTGCTCTTTTCCCATACCATTCCAAGGTTGACTTACATTTGGAGAAGTAAATTTGGGCTGCCTATTATAAATCTATATAGAGATGCTAAGTAGGTAGTTGGAGGTGATGAGAAAAAAGTTGGACAGATGTGTCTGAAATTCAAAGGAGAGATCAGACAAGGAGTTATGAGTTCAGATGTCTTTATCTTATGTGTTATCCTTAAACCCCTACAACTGGAAGAGCTCTCCAATGAGTAAGTATAGAGATCTAAAAGGTAGTACCTCCAAGTTTTAGAGATTTGAAAAAGAAGAATTCAGCAAAAAGATTACTACAATGGTTAATGGAGGTGGAAGTGACATTTGGAGAGGGAGAAGTAATAAAAAATAATTTACTTTTATTGGTGTGTGATGCTCAGGACTCATTGAGCCACAATTAGTAGTTACGAGTAATACTCTTAGGATATGAAAGAAAGAAAACAAAGCAATCACACGAGTAACAAAATTATTATGTACTACTTCTGTGAAGTTCAAGGGATAACT
Organism: Rhinolophus ferrumequinum; assembly: GCF_004115265.2. Taxonomy (NCBI): domain Eukaryota; kingdom Metazoa; phylum Chordata; class Mammalia; order Chiroptera; family Rhinolophidae; genus Rhinolophus; species Rhinolophus ferrumequinum. The sequence continues at coordinate 52,891,942 of NC_046301.1, forward strand.
CCACTCATTACTTATTAAACATTCTTTATCATCAACCAAATTTTTGTATATTATAAATTTTAATTATTTTTATGTCCTTTGAATTTGCATTTCACTCAAGTATTGTCCACAAGCAGCAGAAAGATGCAGTTGGGTGCCTGGCATGTAGTGTCTATAAGTATTGGTTGATTGAATAAATAAATTAATGAGATAATGAATACTGAGCAAGTTCCGCTGAAGATACACTGAATTTGTGGTAGAAATTGAGCTGCCACAAGTTAACTAGGGCCATGAGTGAATCACTTCACTCATTCTTAGCTGTTCCATCTGTAAAAATAGAAAGTTCAAAATGTACCTCTTAGATCTGGCCCTCAATGATACTTTGATTGCTCATGCTAACATATTTCACCATACAGTGTTACTTTTAAAATATTGGTTTGTAATTCTATGCCATAAAATGCAGTGATGTCTTAAAAGTTAAACACAGTGACTGCTTATATTTCTCATCATTTAAAAAAAAAATTCACATTAGAAAGTCATTGAAAGCCATGAAAAATAAAACAAAATGTCATTCTAGACATGAGATTTAATAAAAATGAAAAACAGATATTAACTGGATAGAAGCTAACATTTTTACATGAATTATCTCATTTAATGCTTAAAGGAATGGTACTTCATAAGTACTATTGTTATTTACCTTTTACAATTGTAGTAACAGACTCAGAGAGGTTAAGTATGTCTCCCAGGATTGTACAGCTAATCAATAAATGATAGAGCCAGGGCTGAAGCATTGCAATTTCTGACTTGAGATTTTATGTCTATACATGCTGTTCTTTACTGCCTCATAATTACAGACTGAAAAGTTAGAGGATTTATTTTTAAATTAATTTTCTAATGCACTTACTGAATGGAAAATGTATTATCTTTTATCACTTAAATTCTCATTATTTATTTTCTCTTACCTTACTTTCCTTGTTTGTGTTCTGTGACACAATTTTTTTTATCACCCATTATTTTAATACTTGAAATATAAACTTCTCACAAAATAAATAAATCTATCACTATAACATAATATTCCTCAAGACATTTTTTTTTCCTGGAGATATTACAAACTAATATATCTTGTTAACTTAAAACATTTATTCATTAATTTCTATGATACATTTACTAATTTGCCCATTTGAATAACAATGGATAAAATCTTTTTAGATTTGTAATACTTTCTGGACCTACAGTTGCTGTTTGGCAACCAACTCAAACTTTGGTAGTGCTGTGAACTTTTTAGTTTTTAGGTGATGCTTTTTTGCACATGGCTACACTTTACCCTGTCACCCACCCACAAGTGATTTCCCCATTGATCCCCAAAGGACTGATCTCCCGCGTGGAGCTGACCTAGGAAAAACAAGTCAACACCACTGCAAAGACAAATGGAACACACATCCTTTGTGCTCCATATGCAAAGGGAGCTCCATGTGCAAAGGGAGCATATTAGTAATTCTTTGACATGATAAATTCTACATGCATCCTTATAGGTTAAGCTTCTGCTTGCATTTATATAAAAATAATGGATTTTTATTGTTTTTGATGTGTCTGATTCTAGTTGACTGTCTAGCGTCAACATCTGAGAGCAGTCAATATTATCATCTAGAACAGGGGTGTTCAAACTTTTTTCAACGTTTTTCACCAAAGGCCATATGCGGTAAAATACACAAACAGCCGGGCCACTCACTCGAGGTGAAGTACGTATTGCCTCACCTAGTTTATTTAAGTAAACTAAATATATTTTTGGAATTTGCTGTGGGCCAATTAACAATGGATCATGGGCCACAGTTGGCCCGCGGGCCACAGTTTGGACACCCCTGCTCTAGAAGGTTGTGAAATGACTGGGACCTATTACTATAAAGACAATTTTAAAGTTACTTTGTACAAAGAAACATTTATAAAATTGTGCATTTTGTACTGTGAAACAGATTTTAAAACTTATGACTAAAGCCAAATAATACTAGTCTCTACTGGATGCTTGGTTTTGTTTTTTCCATAAATTGAATCGTATTTACCAGATCATAATTTATAGACCTCCTAGAACCTGCCATCATAAAAGTTCAATTAGTTTGTTCTATAAAGACTTTCAGAAAACTAGTTATATAAGACTTTCAGAAAACTAGTTACATAAGCACATGAATCTTCCTGGTGAAAAATAATAATTTACTAACATTGCTTTATTTTGAACCACCAATATTTTGCTGACTGTCCCATAGGTATCTTTTTGTGTTCTTGATAAAATTTCTATACTTTTCATTTTAATATTTGGCAAAAATTGTAGAAACTAAATCATTCCCTGAATTATCTTATTATAAGTGGAGATCTCGAGAGTGTTGATTTTTATTCGTCTCATAGCATGTGGTGGAAAACTCATTAATTTTTTTGAAACTCCTTGTGGTCAAAGGCCTTAATGCCTTTTGAACTTATGATATTGAAATAGAGAATTTTCAGCAGATATGCCAGCCCTTCTTTTATTATATTTTATCCCCAGAGATTCTTTATATTATGCGAAATTGAAACATCTTTAATAAATAGTCATTAATTCATGTTTCTTTTGTGCACATATGTGCATGTCTTGGACCTCAATGATTTCCACTGAGATTAATGTTCACTCCCTTCAGATTTTCACATTTGTGTAGTTGAAATTATGTAAATACTTTATAAACCTAAAGAAGCTCAAATATATAAAAGCTAATGTCTTTGCTGGGGGAGAATCAACTAAAGTAGATTCAGTATAGCTTATAATACTAGAATTTCAGGTAGCACTTTTAGCAGGTATCAGGCCGCTGTTCTTTCTACCTCTTTTTTAAAATTTCAACTCGCCATCCAAGGTCAAAGTATGACTGCTTTTGGTTAAACCAGTACTGCTACCAAACATGTATAGTGTTAGCACATGGAGAATTTGATAATATTGTATTCAAAATTCAAAATATGCTATGACCAAAATAAATCCAATGTTTCTTTGTATCTGTGACTTTCATTTTAGCCACATTTTAAAAAAAGGTATGGATTTTTATTTTACTCTTATAAATGAATAAAAATAAAGGCTTATTTTAGTATTCATGAATGAAATATCATGTAAATTGCTATTGTATACTTGCTGTTTATTATCCCCAAGAATATCTGTGCTAAATCTCTCTGAAACAACATAGAAAATGAATCATAGTTCTATTTAACTTATTAAACATCTATAATGCACCAGGCAGATACTGGATTTGATATAAAGAGAATAAAAATGTAATTTAAATATAGTCCCTTCCCTTGAGAAACACTTTATCAAGTAATGATAGTAGAATAATATACATAAACTTATACCCGAATTAATTTAATTAATTGCTATTTGTGTACAATGAGTCTCCAGAATTTTTATGTAAAAAAAAATTTGTGGACAATAATAGTTAGAAAGGAAGGCTAGGAGGTTTCTATACAAGTTGTTTGCATAGCAAGCAAATTTTGACTTATATCGTGTATTTATTTGGCAGGGTTTCTATGTGTGTGGTGGAGAATCAGGCAGTTCGTGAAAGCTAAGTGGCTAAAACGTTGCATTTTCAAACTTTTCACTTCTATCATTTTTTATTGAAACATGTTTCAGAAACCTACTTAGTCTGGTACTTATAATACTTAAAACCATTACAAGCCCAGAAAAAGAATAAACGAGACACTGAAAAGTAAAGTGACAAGGCCAAAGTCAATGCTAGTGTTTGGTGACCAGATCTAGAATTCGAACCAGGTACATTGTCAAAAATGGCCCATAAGTAAATGACAGTGAGGAAAAGGACTGAAAATTCATTCTGATGCTTATTAACTATTATTACTATGCTTATTATATGCATATATTTACTATTCGATGTCTTATTTGGTAGCTGTAAATCATTCTTCCCGTCTCTTTACGGTATGCACACATTTCATTACAATGTGCAAACTTGTTAAGACTTCTTTGTCAGTGACATCCACATGAGTGCCTGAGGCAGATATCCTGTTCCACGCGGGCCTTATCTTATTAGACAAGTCAGGGTCTCACACCTCTACCACTGTCCACAGGTGAGATTCGAAGGAGTGCTTTTAATTTTATGAAGAAGTGCTTCATAACGTCTGTGTGAAACTGATCTTTTTCACATTTTCAAGAAATGGACTCAGAACTTTTATTTCTAACAGATTATGTTTCTAATGTAATACAGACTGCATATAAATAAGATATAAAGTTTATATAAAATGCAAGATTATGCTACTATTTGGTTAGCCCATTATGTTCCATGCTAAGCACTTTATTTAATTTAATTCCCACTTTCTAATTTAATACTCACAACAACTTTGAGAGGACTGTATTATTATCAGTGTTCTACAGATGGATCAACAGAAGTTGCAAGTGGTTAAGTAACTTGTCTAATGTCACACCAGAAGTGGTGTAGTTGAAATTTGAGCCGAACCATTCTGGCAAATTTACTATTTATTAGTTATAATACTGCATTAAGTCATAACTCTCCAGTGTCATTCCTAATCATTTCTTCCTGGATCCAAGACAGTGTATACGTAGAAAAATTAAATTTGATTTTATTATGGATTCTTGTGAGGTCCCTTGTTTTCATAACCTCTATAATTTGTCTAGTAATTAACCTAATAATAGTGGACAAGAATCCTGACATTCTGTCTGATGTGTGAGTTCAAATTTTTTTTGTTTTTAAAATATCTTAAGAAGATAGCAATGGAGAAAGAGAAAGAGAAAAAAGAAAGGATCTGTTAAAGCTGCTTATTGTTTAGAAATAATCTGGCTGTAATCTTTCTCAAGCATGCGTGCCATTTGTACTCATGCAAACTAAGATTGACTTTTATGTTGTCTTCCTAAGAGTTCCATGAAATGTTGCCTTAAGATGAGTAACTCCAGACTCCCTGGTGGTCCAGTATTATCAAATAATGAGCAATTGTCAAAAAAGGACCATAAATAAGTAACACTGAGGAAAAGGCCTGAAACTTGTAATAACATTTCCTGGGACTGTGTTCTGATCCACATCTATGTTGCATGTCTGTTTGTTCAACTAGGAAAATCTCGTGTCCTCAGCTATTTTACGGAACAAGAATTTACATACCCAAGGATAAAATTTTAACGCATTTCTTTATGTATTATTGATTGAAGGAGGGAGAAAGAGTTGGATAATGGAGTGGAGGCACGAATAGGAGAAGTCAGGCACAAGAATGGAACAGCTTGAAGGAGCTTCATCACATTTAAGTACAGAGGGAAGGATTAGTGCCCTTTGCGTGGATCATGCCTAAACATGTTTGCTTGGATCACAAAATGTTTACTATTTTTAAAGTTTATGTCGTATTGATAAGGGACGTATTGTTGAGTTTCTCACAGAAAACATAGCTTTTTATTTTTTCCATACTGAAGCCATGGCAAACACACACACACACACACACACACACACACACACACACACACACACACCACACACACACACCATGTAGGTTTTAGAATGTTTTAATCCTATTGCAGAATTTACTAGAAAACCTAGCCTGAACTTTCCTTGACAATGTCTTAAGGAATATATCATCACTAAAGTCCTTTTAATAGAATCAAAGACGAAAGATGCTAATGAAAACATGCCACCATACAGCACATTTTAAATGGTTGGTCTCTAATATGTGGACTTTCTTACAAACATGTCTCCAATCTTAAAATCTATAGGCGAAAACAATATAACTCTTATATGAAGAGTAGTTTGAAAGCTACTTGATAGATTTTCTAGTAGCTGCAGATTGAGGTTGGTCAAATATAGCCATACCTCCAGAGTGACCTTCTAAGATCTTCATTTGATAACAATAGGAAAAATTAGTGATAATTTTTTTTATGCAACAATAGAAAGAATACTAAGGAAGATTTTTATCCATAGGGGTCTACACAGAAACAGATGGCACTTCCAAATTGGATAATTTGGGAGGAATTAATAGTCAATTTACAACAGGTGTGAGCAGAGTATGTAGAGAATACAAGGGATAGTCCAGTACACCCTGGCTAGAAACAGCAGTGGGTGGTTACTACCCACAGGCTTGAAGAGGCAATGAAGAGCAGCATTTTCCAGAACCAGAAACAGAGATGGCTTTGTGAAAATGCTGAGACCTCCATTTGAGGGACAGAGTCAGCCTCTGGTGATGTCTCAAGGAGGAGATAATTACTCTGATCTCATTATCCTCCAATCCTATAATCTCCTACTGGGGCTCTGCACTAATGGAATGAAATTGGAAGTCAGAGAGCAAGGGAGCCTGAGATGAGATCCATCCAGGTGTGCCTCCTGGGCACATGGCAGTGTGGAGAAGAGTGGGGCACAGATCTATAGGGACTAATGGAGGTGATCAGCACCCCTGTGAATATAACATTTGGAACTCAAATGAACATAAGATGTCTTTAATTACTGCTGGAAACTCTGAGATTCCAAGACAGAAAATAAAGCCTAAAAATCAGTGAAATGTGAAACACTTATTGGAAAAACAGTCAATTAATAAGGAATGGGTCTATATATTTTGTGTTTTGCAAAAAAGAAAAAGAAAATTAAGGCAACTGATGATAGATTTTTCTTTTGGCGATAGTAATTAAAAAGATTATTGTGAGAGAAAGTAGATGACCAAGAATTTTATACATGGATCAATTAAAAAAAAGAAGTTTTGTAAACTCTGTGTGTATTCTTAGAATATGAGAGGTGTGGTGAGCTTCCTGTTTTTAGTATGAACTTCCTGTTTTTAATGTGTGCATAGTGATATAAAACAGAATTGTGGGAATAAATAAAACTTATACTCTTATAAGGGTTCAACTGTTGTACACTAAAAGCTTATGCTAACCTTACTCTATGTACTGTAAAAAAAACAAAAAACAAAAAACAAAAAAACACAGCAGTAATCACCTGTTCACACAAGCCACTGAACTGAAATCATCACCTTCTGCATGTTAGCAGCCATTCAGTGCTTCTTATTTTGTCTTTTCATAACTGGAAAGATGTATGAATTAAACCCTCAGGGCCTTTTCCCTGGCGCTCTGGCAATTTAGCCAGTGATCATTTCTATATTCTTTTTCTTTCCATCCAAATAAGACTCAGTTTGAAATATTTTTAGTGCTGGAGAGCAAACTTTTTTTAAATAAACATTTCCTTTTGTTTTCATGCTAGGAATTACAATTACTGTCTTGTTCAGAATGATGTGTCTCTCAGCAGTAGACAGTCTTTTTTTTAGAAGTGTGTACATCAAGGGCATATTTTTGCACAACTTTTTAGGGAGAGAGGGGAGATTTCCATAGCATAAGTTTTATATTTATTTCCTCGCCATCACAATTGTTTGGGCTATCTGAATACAAATAAAGCTTTTATTCATTATCATAATTAGCAAACTGAACAAGTTTTTACATTAAATTTTACATTAAATTTGGGAATTATGTTTGTTAGGTTTTTTCTAATTCAAAATGTTTTCAAATAATTATATATGGAGCAGAATTTAATAATAAATGTGGCCACTTACAAGTAAGTGTCCTTTTCATTAATCTTTCTTTAACTCTAGCAAATCCAATCTTAAAAATCCTAATAGTACTAGTTTATATTTACGCGTGCTTTACAATTTGGAATATACTTTCTCAAAATTTATCATATTTGCTTCTACAGCTATTCTATAAGGTCCTTAGGCCCATTTTGTAAACTCAGCAAGACAGGGCCAAAGAAAGTAAATGATTTTCTTATGGACACATACTCATGAAGCTGGAAATCTAATCCAAGTGTTGTAACCATAAATCCTGAGGTTTTTTTCACCAATCCTACCTGATTTAATAATTAATGCAGTGTCTTATGTTCCAGATACTGTACTGTCTTGAAGAATATAAGCATCAAATGTTTCTTGCAACTCGTTTTGATCTCACATACATGCACACTTCTCTTTAATATATATGGAGAGAGAGAGAAAGAGAGAGATGATAGATGATAGATAGAGTCTTTGATGAGTAAGACTAACTATACCATTTTTATTTTTTTAATTTTCTTAGTTTGATATTTTACCAGAAAAAATGAAAAACAAGTAAAACTTTACCACACAAAAATATTTAAAGAGATAGCTAGAATATCCCCCATGGGCCTGTCTGCTCCCCTCAGTCTCACCATGCTAAGGGAATGAAGGTAGCCATTGTGAATAGATTGGTGTATTAATAACCAATATTGGATGAGCATATTTTTGCTCAGTCAAAAGTATAGGTATATGTAAATATGAGGTCTGACAATTGAGTTCGCAAACTTGTAACAATGTTGCTAACCTTTTTTGATATCAGAGGGATTATTCAATATGAATTTGGACCAACTGAACAAATTCCAAATAGTAAACTTAGTTAACTAAGTTTACTATTTGGAAGTGCTGAAAAGGCTGCGTGAAAAAGTTAGATGACCTGAACTTTTCAACAACAATTTATGGCTCTTACATCACGACAATGCCCCAGCTCACACGGCACTGTCTGTGAGGGAGTTTTTAGCCAGTAAACAAATAACTGTATTAGGACATCCTCCCTACTCACTTGATCTGACTCCCAATTACTTCTTTCTTTACCCAAAGATAAAGGAATTATTGAAAGGAAGACATTTTGATGACATTCAGGACATCAAGTGTAATATGACGACATCTCTTATAGCCACTCCAGAAAAACAGTTCCAAAATTGCTTTGAAAGGTGGACTGGGCACTGGTGTCAGTGCATAGCTTCCCAAGGGGAGTACTTCAAAGGTGACTGTAGTGATATTCAGCAGAGGTATGTAACATTTTTTTCTAGCATCAGTTCGCGAACTTAATTGTCAGACTTCATACATAATCATATAGAGAGGTTCTGTATATTTGTTTTTAAAGAAATGAAATTGCCCTGTACACATTGTTCTTTCAGTTGTTTTTCACCTTAATAATACATCATGGATGAATATAACCACTTGCCAAGATAAAGATATAACTTCATGTTTGCTTTGTAATTTCTGCATATATATCGCATACATACATTATTTTAACATAAACAGGCGTCCAACAGGCTCTTATACTCTTTTGCTTTCTAAGGACTTTTTTTTTGCCTTATCTCCTCCCTCCCCTTTTTTTCCTTTTTCTCTGGCTCTCCTTCTGCCCTCCCACTGCCATCCCCCCGCAACAAAAAAACTCGTTAACATACTTGTGCAGATCCTTTTTTTTTGGTACTCATATAATCATGTACAAATATATGTCTACACACAAATATATGCACATATAGACACTTCTAAAGTTTCTGTCCTTACATATTTTACAAATAATCATATGATACCACTTCTCATTTTACTCTTCACACTCAATCTCATGGAAATCTCTTTAGGTCAAATGGCACAGAGCCAATTTGTAAATTATATGTGTATTATTAAAATACTGGAGGTGTGGCGACCTTCCTGGGGTTTTTTAAATAATTGCAGAGTATTCCAAGGTGTGGCTCTACTGTAACTTATTTAATCATTTCTCAATGGATGAGTGTTGCTTACTCTATTAGTCAGGATCTACTCAAGAGAGAGAAACCAGACTTTTTGTTTGAACAGAGAATTTAACATAAAGATGGTGCCCAGCTTTAAAAGAGTGTTCTGTAGGTAACAGGAAAAGAAAACTAAAAGGAAAAAAAAAAAAAAAACGAAGAACACCAAGATATTACAAATTGGAATTGCATGTCTGGATGAACAAGGGAAGACACTGGAATTGTTAAAAGCTTGGAATAGGGGCCTCCTGGAAATGAAACTCAGGATTCTGAGGAGGTAGCCAGCTGGCTGGGTGCTTGTGTCTAAAGAGTTAATGAGGCTGTTTCTGAGGGTGTCAGCAGCTGCTACAGGAGGGAACTGCTGCAACGAGGGTGAAGAAGCATTTCTAAGATGATGCACGCGAGCTCATGAGCACGCGCGCGCACACGTGAAGCGGATAAGATGACAACCGAAAGCAAAAAGGATGGAGCCTTTCTTGCCTTTCAGTTTCCCTGTGGTTCCCCCTTCCTAGTGGTAGAGAGCTTCAGAGGGAGCCAGATAATGAAACAGAAATGTGATTTGCAGAGTCCTAGGCCAGGAGCAGAATTTAGGAGGGTGGGCTTAAAGCTTTGAGACATTATCATCTCTTTATTGCAATTTTTTTCCAATTAAGAACATATCTGTATTAAATGTTCTTATTCACACATCCTTATGTACCAATATTTTTATTTCTCTGGGATAGATTCCCAACAGTAAGATTACTGCATAATATTATATTTTTAATTACCAGATGTTGCCAGACTTTTTTTTAATGATCCTGTAAAAATTCACACTTCTACTGGCAATTTTAAAGAGTACTCTTTCTTCTTATCCCCTTCAGCAACAGAGGTTATCACTCTTCAATTTTTCCAGCATGATGAGTATAAAGCAATGTCTTATTATTTTAATTTGTGTTTTCCTGATTGTGATTTTAAGTATCTTGTCATATGTTTATTAACAATCTGTATTATAGAAATGTACACTTGAAACCTATGTAATTTTTCTAACCACTGCCACTCAATAAATTTAATTTTTTTAAAAAAACCTGTAGTTCCTTTTTTGTGAATTTCTATCCCTATCTTTTGCTTAAAACTTTGTTGGGATTTTTCTCTTGCCTAATTGTGTGAATAGACATAATCTCTTTTCATATTACCGAAATTGAACTTTATCAGTCTTCTGTGTTGTACTTTTTTCTAACTCTATGGTTTGTTTATTCACTTTAATTTTTGTCTTTTTTTCAGATTCAATATAATCAAATGTGACATAGTTTGTGATTCCTATATTAGTTTAATAGAATCTCTCCTATTCCAATATTTCATTTATAATTTAGGCTTATTTCAAAGATTTATTTTTTTCACATTAAGACTGTTCAATCTGGAGTCTATGATTGTATGGACTATGTGATAGGAGTTTCCCTTTTACTTCCACATGGATAGCCATTTGTCTAGAAGCATTTATTATATTAACTATCCTTTCAATATTGACTTAAAATTCTAGTTTTGTTATATATGAAATTCTTATATCTATTTCTGATTTCCTATTCTGGATTTCACTGACCTTTTGGTTAATTCTTATGCCGTACCATATTGACTTAGTCACAGTGACTTTTAATACATATAATGCCTAGCGTAGGGAGACCTCCTTTTTCATCATTTCTTGGTTATTCTCAGACATTTCTTTATATATATATATATATATATATATATATATATATATATATATATATTCTTTAAGATCATTTTATCTATCTCCTTTCTACTTTGGAAAAGAAGAAATAGTCCCCAATGGGGACCTAACTGGAACTATATTCTACTTATATGTCAATCTGTAGAGGATTTAGGTTTATAAAATTATCTTGCCATCAAAAAATGGTGCTTTCATTTGTTCAGATCATGATTTATACTTCTCATAAGATTTTATTGTTTGTATTTTAATAAGATTTTATGATTTCTTTGTTAAATTTATTCTTAAGTGTTTTATTGTTTTTGTTTTTATTATCACATTTCTGGATATTTATTGATAGAAGAGAGCTATTGATTTTGCAGTATTTCCATTAGGATAGACTCAACTGTTATAATAAATCCAAAAAGTGATGGCTCAAAAGATATACAAGATTATATATCTCTCTCATGATAGTTTAGAGAGTATGTTCCAAATTGTCAGAGGTCATTCAAGGACTCAAGAGAATTCAGCTCTACTATCTTTAATATGTGGCTTCCTGGCTAATTCTGATACTCACCATCCTAACACAGAGCAATAGAAAAAGCATGAAAGAAATTTTAGATTTATTGGACAGGCTGAAAACAGACAATTGCTGGCTCTGTTCACATCTCACTGAAGGGAATTTTGTCATAGGCAACCTATCACTGGAAGGGAGGTGTAATGTGACTGGGAAGATGTACACTCAGTTACTATTCTGTTAATACAGAAGGAGGAAAAATGGATTTTAGAAAATTTAGTAGACTCTGCCGTGGTAGAATTATCCCGTATCTCACTATCGCACCAAATTCCCATTAATTGTAGTAGTTTTCTTTTTAAACTAGAGACTCTTAGAATTACTATAATAGTATTATCAACAAAAGAAGATTGTTTTATTGCTTCTTTTTTCAATATTTTTCCTGCTAATATTTATTTTGTTGTTATTATACTTGCTAGAAACCTTCACACAATTTGAATAATAATAGCAAGATCAAGCATCCCTAACAGCATTTCTTTAACTACCATAGTTCTAGTATTCTACCATTTAGAATAATATGTGTTATTGGTTTTATAGAATATTGTCCTTAATACTTTAAGAGGTTTCCTTCAATTTGTATTATACTTAGAGCTTACATTGCAATAAGACTGCCGAAGTTTGTCAAATATCTTTTCAGCATTTAAGATCGTAATGCTTTTCTCTTTCACTTTATTAATCTAAAGAATTATGTTGACAGATTTCCTGGTACAGGAATATCTGAAATAAATTGTATTTATTCTATTTCCTGTACATTTAAAAAAAGAAACTGCTGGTGTATTAAAGAAATATGCTACTATTTAGATATAAGATAATATTTTTAAAGAAATTTTGCATCTGTAGTCCCAAATAAGATTAGAACATAATTTAATTTCCCTTCTTTATTTCTTTTTGGGTGCTGACTTAGTACATTTGGAGTTTCATTTATACAGTAATTAGTAATATGAATTAGGGAAATTTATGATTTTATAGTCAAAAATAGTGTAAATAAAATTGGAATTATGTGTTCTTCAAAAATAAGATACAAAAATAAGATACATTTGTGTAGTCATCATGTCTATATCCTTTTTAGGGAATATACACTTTCATTTACTTTTCCAATCTCTTCATTGCTATCAAGTTTTTCTCTCTCTTGAAAAAATCCTGGCAACATTTATTTTGCTAGAATATGATTCATTTCCTTTAGGTTTTCAAATTTGTTACACTAACATTACATGCATGTAGCTTTTATCATTTTTCTAATCTTTTCTGTGTCTTTGGTTATATATCCTTACTCATTTCTTATACAATTTTGCTCTCTCTTTTCCTTACTAAACACTATAGGAAGTTCATCTTTTTTTGTAATTTTGTTTCCCAAAGGACCTGCTATAAGAAAGTATTTCTTTAGCCTTCTTATTTATATCCACTTAATGAGTTTTAGCTTGTATATTACACAGTTTTTCTATATTCTTTTATTTTGTTTTGGACTGGGTTCTTTAATAATGAAAGAATGTTTAGTTATAAATGTTTATCTGGATACAGCTTTTGCTGTGTTCAATAGATCTTACTTAGTATGTTTTCTAGAGTTTCTGGCTATAATTTTCCAGCAAGATTTCATTTCTTTGAACCAAGAAACATCTAAATATGTGGTAGTTAATTTTCAGGTGATTAAGATTTATTAGTCACATTTCAAATTTTATTTCTAATTTTATTGGCTCAATATCAAAAGAAGTGCCCTATAAAATCTCGATTTAAATACTTTTTGTAAGGTATTATTTGATGCCAAATAACTTTTTAATGTTTTGTAGACATTAAAAAGTATTTTTCAATTAATAAACATGTGATTTTTTTAAATATATCTGTTAGTCAAGTTTTTATTGCATTATTCAACTTCTCTATTTTCTTGTTTAATTTTTTATAAGCCACATTGTCTTTAAAGACTTTTCTTTTATTCCAAGCTTTAATTATCCTAGCAAAAATATTCTGTTGTCTACTGAGAATTCTTCAAGTGACCCTTCAAATTATCGCATTCTTTTTCTCCTTTCAAATATTCTTGACTTTTAGCCATGGGTCGGGGCGGGGAACAAAGGGGAAAATACTACAGATAGCATCATATCAAAGGTCTGTGTGAGACTGTCTTATTCTGGTTTCTTCATTCAGGAATAGTTTTTTTTCCTTCAGTTCATATACAAAACCTCCTTCAAGTTTTCTTACTGCCCTCTTCTGATCAATGATATAATAAACAGAGTATTCATACATAGCTACTTTCACGTCCAGCCACACTGTGTACTCTTTAACACAGACCATTTCCTTTTAAAGGAACTATGCCACTTTCCTTAAATTATAACATTAAAAAATATATTAAAACAATTTAGTAATGATTTTTTTTTCGTTTGATAATCATTGTTTTCTTGATGGAAATAAAAATCCAACCATGTGTAGTAAGATCAAATTTGAAAGATGTTATTGTATTAATAATCACAGAAAACTGACAATATTGGTTACATTCATATCAAACCAAAACTTAGAAACCTCTTGAAAATATTAAAAAACACTTATAAAACTTAAGTTTTTCTCTCTGTATATTGTAAATGATCTGCTAAGATCCAGCATCACTCCTTGATGATCCCAGACTTTTCATGCAGACTTGTTGGAACTTATTGGTTCCAACTTTTATTGACCTGCAAGGTTACTATAATTTGGGTACCAGTAAGTGATGTTAGAGTGTAAGGTGGCTTCTATTTAATCTAAGGTAAAGTATTTAAGCTGATCATAATAAGGTATGACAACCATATTTGACTAATCTACAAAGTAGAATATGTCATCGTGACACTAATGGGACAAACCACCCAATTAATTAGTAGCAAATTGGACAGATTGCTTTGGACATTTTCCAAGGGAGAAAGTGCTGCTGGCGCTTTGCTTCAAAGGCAGGGCAGACCAAACTTCCTTAGTCCTCTGGGGTAGAGAAAAATTTGATTTTCTATTCTTAAGTTTTACATGCCAGAATCTTATCCACAACAGAGGCAGAATTGCAGGACAGAGAAATAGATGTTTATGTTAAAAGTATGAGTCCAGCAACCTGTGATGATCATGAAATTTGAGGGCAGTCTTTTGGCGTTTCCTCTACCTGTGAATAATAACAGAAATAATGCAATCTATAAAATGTTTTCATTTATAACTCATTTGATCTTATAACAATCTCCATTTTATAGCGAGGAAATTGAGGTCCTGGAATGTCAAACAATATACTCCTGCTAGAGCTAGTCTACTACCACAGGTCTAATTGCAAGTCAATCTCTTACTCTATATCACTGCCAGCACAGTAAGTGTGCCTCACTCTGTTCCCATATTTTAACTGGAATAGAGATAATAGAGAACTTAGCCATGGCAAAAATGTAACCTTTGCCTAGGCTCATTTATTTCTGTCAATGCCTAATGTCGTATTAGGAGAAAATGGAACCAATGGATTTTAAGGTAAAAGATCTCTTGAAATACTAAATAATCAAACAAATGCTTCCTCCCATTAGATTGGGGGATGCTGGTGAAGAATATGAGAATTATCTCTTTATTATAAGACCCTGCTGAGTTCCTTCACAATTGTGGAGGGAACCTGGCCCTCCTTGTTTTACGTGAAACACCACAAAGTCGTCTTTGGTTTGAAAAATTAGGTAATCCTATGCCAAATTGAATTTCCTACAGTATTTCTTAGTTCTTGCTGAAGCACTTTTCAATTCTAGTTCCTGAATCATATTCTCAAATACCATTTAAATATAGAAAAGGTAAAAAACAAAACAAAACAAAACAAAAACACCACAACAAAACCACTCCCAAAACCTATTACATCACGTGGCCTATTCGCCTCTGTTCTATCGTGTCAAAATCCTGAATTTCACTGAGAAGGAAAGATGGATGGGTTTTGTTTTCTAGTCTCTAAAAGAGGAGTTGAGATGTCAGTAGAAAAGTACCTCTCTCCATCACCAGAGGAAGCTAATCAAGGAAAAATGTCTGTGGGTAGTAGATACATTAATCTCCCCCTGGATCACGGGGCTGTTATGAGGTGTAACTAATTGTGTCGTTGTGACTCATCTTGGTTTGTAATAACATGTTCCACAGTGACATCAGCGCTTGTATGAGATGGATGTTGCATGGAAGGAAAAAGTTTGTTCAGCTGGAATATCCTGCAAGCCTGTAGATGACACAGTGACAATCTGCAGTGAATGCAGCAATTGTATTTCCACAGTAACACATTTGTGATATCCTGTCATCAGCATGTTTCTGAAACTTTCTCAAACAGTCATCATGGGACAGTTTCCGGTTATTATAACAACTTAGTTCTCAAAAATGACCTCTGTGGGTATCTAATCAAGTCCACTTTTGCACTGAGTTCAGATGCTCAGAAAATTCTTTTTAAAAGAATCTTAAAATATTTCAGTGATAATGTTAGTTCAGCTCCTTCACAAACTTTTGGTTTGTAGAACAAGTTCTTCCAATAACATTTTCTCTACAGAAGGATAGGAGTACTGTGAGCTCTTGCTACATCTGAAATGCATACATTCTGATTGCCCACTCAGTTATCTATGAGCCGATAATTGGCACGTGGGAGAACAACCAGACTGGAGTAGTCAAAAGGCCTGTAGCTGGCCTAGGCCTTGTCACGAACTTATGACTGTCTGGAACAGAATGCTTCTGAGTTTGAAACGAAGGGGTGACACTCTTTAAGATCCCCTCCTACTTTAAAACTGTAACTTTTTAAAAGTTACCTATTCAAAACCTTTTTTTATACTTCTTTTCAAGTAAATTGGAAAATCTTTAAGGAGCAACAACTGAGGGTATAATTTTTTTAAACTTCTTTTGAACTTTTTAATTTTAAAATAATTTAAAACTACTTTTTTAATTTAAACAATTAAATGTTTTAAATTTTAAAAGTGTCATTTAGAATTTCTTTTATTTTATAAGGCAAATAACAGAAAAGAGTAATAAAATGCATTTTAGAAGCATTCGAGTCAGATGCATACTTGTATACCATGTGCTTGGTATACAATAATTACTGACCTTGAGAACCAGAATTTACTCAAATTCCTGATAGCAAAAGCAAAAGGGCAAATAATGGACTATATTTCCACTAATTTTATTTCAAAGGAACTGAATATATTTTTCTAGAGAAATGAGCATTTCCTGAAAATAAATACTTCTAGACTGGTATATACCCCAATGTTAATTGAACCATTTTCAAAATGATACTGATATGTAAAAGAGAAATACAATTCAGTAAGAGATAAGCCATCCTGTATAAGCAATTTCTACCTCTAATAGAACAATATAGAGAGCATTTACACATCTGTTGTGCTATGCTTTTTTTTTCTCAGTGGTAAAAACTATTGCTGTATTTTTAATGTCTCTAATTTTATTTTTCAGAATGACAAATCCCCAGGACGATCTGCAAGTCGATCAAGTAATATTTCAAAAGTAAGTCAATTTTATTTATTTTCTTAATTGTTTATTGATTTCCATATTTTATGAGTTCATGTAAATATTTTATAATATTTAACCTATAATTGTTACCTACAAACAATACACAAATATGTTAATGGTTTCAACTATTTCAAGTTGTTACTGTGACAAAAGGACACAATTTTACATAGCAAAATGAGTAAAGCTATTTTTTCCTTCTTCAGTGCTATGTGCAAAAATTAATTTGCTACTTTCAGAAGGTCATGCAAAGTATGATTTCTGTCTCATTTAAAGCATCATAGAGCTGCCACATACTACCCAACTTGAAACTATAACATTCATGGTACAATTTCCATGAATTTAGTTTTTCAAATTTATTCTTGTCACCAGGGCAGGTTTTAGAAATCAGTTTATGACATGGGATATTTGTTTGGTCATATTTACTTTAGAGTCAATAGATGACGAAAAAACCAAAACAACGCAAAAAAAAAACACCTCCCTAGACTGACTATAAATCCAAAGAAGAAACCACAGTGTTGAAAAATTTTGGCATGGGAGAGATAGATACTCTAGATGTTGCCTCAAAAACAAAAATTAAGAGCTATTCTCTAAAATGAGGCACTATACAATGTATAGACTTGGTGTTTGGGGAGTGACAAGTCATTTAGAGCTGTTGTCAAATTGGAAATTTATGACTTCCAAAAATATAATTCAGACAAAGATATATTTACCACGAATAGAACTTCTATTACAGAACCCCTCACTTGCCAGCACCTTTCCACACCCTTGAACTTAATTTTATATGTGTAATATAAAATAAACTTTATGCATTGCCAAAATAAACTTTAGACACTGCAGAACCTAGATCCACTCCCAATTTAAGGAAGCTTTTGTGTTTTACTTTGTTTTGTTTTCAGAAAGAAAAGACTTTATTACTTATTGAAAAAATAGCAGTAGCGAGAATATTGGCATTTTCTTAAGCTATTTTCCTGAGATCACTTCTTCAAGAAAATGCCAAGATGGTCAGGTGACACCTGCAAACGCACTGGGTGGATTACAGGAGCAGAACCCTAATCTTAGGAAACCCTAATATTTTTATTTATTTTTGTTTTTTATTTTTTTAAAAGGTAAAAGTTTTATTTACTGAAATGTAAGAAAAATACACTACATGCAAATTTTATGTACTATTGCTAAGAGTATTTGGAGACTTACTTTCATCTACATGTTTCTTTGCAAAAGAAGTGGAAATACACTCCCTATGGGTCTACTTTAATGTGAGGTGCAATTCTCTATGGGTCTCTTGCATCGCTACATATTTTGCAAGCAGAAGCATTGACTGCTTCTACTCTGGAATATCTTTTTAAAGATGTTTGCATAGTGGATGGCATTGCAACATTGAGATATGGTCTCCCTGTGGAGCATTGGACAGGCATTTTTTCTTACACTTTATTAAAAATATTAGTGTTGTTTACACTAAAGAGAAACCCTACGAATGCAAACAACCCTAATATTTTTAATAGGGAGTAAGCATGCCTGTCCAATGCTCCATAGGGAGAACATATCTCCACGTTGCAATGCCATCCACTATACAAACATCTTTAAAAAGATATTCCAGAACAGAAGCAGTCAGTGCTTCTACTTGCAAGACATGCAACGATACTAGAGACCCATAGAGAATTGCATCTCAATACGTGGTAATGAACATGTGTACATAATTACATTCAAATTTGAGCGTCAGCATGGCTAGTGGTTAAGAGTCTCACTCTGGAAAGAGAGCATCTGAATGCAAGTCTTTTTACCTCTGTAACCCCGAGACATTAACTTACCCTTCCTCAGACACTGTTGCTTCCTGTGTGACATGACTATGATGATATCAGTGACATGAGGGATATTTTCTTACGTGTTGTAAATTAAAACAATACCTTTCAAAGGTCTGTCATCTCCATCACCTCATGAAGAGCCTTGCCTGCAACTGCAGGACACTCTTCCTTCTGAACTTAATGTTAATATTGACCTAGAAACTTGTAAATGGTACTGACAACTCCTTTGTCACACCAAATATATTGTTTCACTATCCAGGGATGAAATTATATCTGCAGTTCCAAACTGCTGTTTGAGTTTGACATAACGCAGTTTGTTTATAACATTTTAGTCTTTATAATTTATTCTCTGAGAAGTGAAAAAGTCAGGTGTGTAGTTTCCCTTCTGTGAGTTCTTCTTCCAGGCCCTGATATGTACTGATTGTGTCATTGTGCAGGAGACAGTTAATGAGAAAAATGCTTTCTATTCAGATAGAAATGAAAAGCTCGCTTCTTAAACAGTAACTCTAATTGTACAATAGCAAAAATCAACTATCTCACACCTGAAGGGATAAAAAGATTTTAGTGAGCATACATTTAGTTTATTTAAATTAATGTAACTTTCCTCTTGTTTGTGTTCAGAATGATAGTCACAAATGCTAAATCCATTGTTGAGTCCTTACTACTTTTTCATGAATTACTACACGATAAATTCTTCATTAAGACCACATAACTTTTGCAAGTATGAAATGGCAAAATCTAGCAATGTTGTAGTCCTTTTAAAGTGGTGTGGAAGAAAATATTAAAATGGAACAAGGATGTTTTTCCTCTAATTTTGTCAAAATAATTTTTATGTCAAAAAAAGACTGAGCTTTTCAAGGAAGTGATAATCGATATAACAGAGTAATTAAGAATGTGGATTGTAGAATAACTGCTCAGGAGAGTTATTTAACTTCCTTAGTAACTCTGTCTGTGAAAGGAGAATATATAACAGTACCTACCTCTCAGAGTGGTACATAATGTTTTATATATATGTAAAACAATAATAAATTATTTTAGCAGGATTACTTATAATGCGTAACTTCCTTATCTTTATCAAGTCTGTGCTGTGCCCGATCCTTTGACACGGGAAAATCACAGATAGTATAGAGGACTCCATCCAGGATGGGATAGCAAAAATGTCCTTTATACTGTTGAGTCTGCTTGCCTGCCTGTTTCTTGCTCTTCCTTACCTAATCTACAGACCTTCTAATCATCATTTGTGGAATGTCTCCATCAGGAATCTTGTTCTATACTGGAAATGATGGAGTGATGAAAAAAAATCTCTTCCTAGTCTTCAGCGAATTTACAGTGAAGAATTTGAAACACAGAATATAACATAACATATAACTTAAGTACAACTATATAAATCCCTGTGCAGAAAAGATACCAAGCAAGCCTGAAATTGTTATCCTTGGGAAAGCCTGCTGACAGATTGGCCCTTGGCTAGCCTCTGGGAACTTGGATTTCAGAAGTTGAGTACCACCCTAATTGATAAGAGTGGTTCACTATGCCTAAACTGCAAACTATGTGGTTTATCTAAATACCTGCTTTCCTAAGGGAGTCTGGAATTTTGGTACGTACTAGGCAGTGGATACCTACATAACCAGCCCCCAGTAAAAACTTTGGGCACTGAGTCTCTATGAGTTTCCCTGGTAGACAGCACTTCACATTGTTGTCCAACTCCCTGCTGCATGAATGAAGCACATCCTGTATGACTCCACTGGGAGAAAAATTTTGGAACTTTGCTCTTGGTTTCCTCTGGACTTCAGACCCCATGTCCCTTTTCCCTTCACTGCTTTTCTTTTGTACCCTTTCACCGTAATGAATCATAGCCCTGAGTATGACTCAGTCCTGTGAGCTGTCCTAGAAAATCACCGAACCTGGGCAGATTCATAGGAAACTTTGATGCATTAGCCAAAAAAGTATAGACAGGAGCTATGGGAGTTCAGAGAATGATCACTTCCATTTGGTGAACAAAGAGTGACATCAAAGAGGATCCCTTAGAAAAATGTATATAAACAGAGACTTGAAGAACAGATGTAACTTGATCAATAGTCAGGAACGTATGTTTAAAGAGATATAAGTACAAGATATGGAAGCTAGAAAACATGAATTATAAGGAAAGCGGTGCATAGATGTATTTAGGGGCCTTTGACATGGAACTTTGACAATAGGATGCATTCTCTTCAGTCTAGTCAAACAAGTGTTATCTGACTTGGGAACACAGAGATGGATTTAGAACCCATCAAGATCCTTGAGACTTTTTCAAATAAATATGTGTGAAACTGAATATTATTATTTCTGCTATTCAGGACTGTATAAGCATGAGCTTGCTGTTATGAATACAAAATATCTAAACCTAAATAGGATAAATAACAAATACTGTATTATTAATGATCATTAAAAATGTTCTCCTTCGTCTTTGCTTCTGAATCATTGTACCATGTATTATTCAACTGCAGTTACACTTTGAGTTTTCTAGTCATTCCAACTTTTAATTTTTTATTAGTTTATATTTCTAGTTTGTTTTCGGAACATATAAGACAGGTAGTCCTGTGACTCTTTTTTTAATTATTATTCTAATAAGATTTATGGGCCTTGGATATGCTAAAGTTGACCCAAAAGCTACAAGAAGCTATACAGGCTTAAAACTAAACAATGTATGTGAGATTGTCAAAATATCTCCATGTAAACATTTATCCATTTATCCATCACTTACTTTTTATTTTTGAAAAGCTGCTTTTGATATTAGTGCTTATTGCTGCTTTTTAATACACATACAGCTCAGAAATAGGTTCCTCAAGATGTAAAATTAGCCAAATTTGGCCTTTCTTTTATTTCTTCTTGGGATCATTACCTTCAACTAGCAACAGCACATTATGTATTTCACAAGAAAAACCTTTCAAAAGCAAACTGTCAAAAGGAAAGAAAGCTGTGTACTTTCAATTCAAGTCAACATCTAGGATTTTCTTTTAAATGAAACCCTTTATGCTTTTGGTCTATGTAGGGGGCAGCTCACAAAATCTAATCTACTTATGAAAAGAAATTCAAAAGCCACTACCTTAACAAAATGGTGTTTCAATTAGTTTCCATTATTCCCTATGATATTCTCATGACTTCATTTACTTGACAAAGGTTCTTTTAAATTGTTCAGTTGGTCTAGAAATGTCACGTATAATGTTAAGGTAAAGATGCTATGTAGCGTATAAAGTATTTCTAAAGCTTTCTCTTCTCTTGTCCGTGTACCCTCGTCTATTCTGCAATAAACGGAGATTCAACCCACAATGTTTTTTTAAGAATGTGCTGTGTACAAGGCATTGTATGAATCATCTCATTTTAAATAGATGGGTTTATTGAATCGAATACATACTTTGATTTTACCTTTGTAAATCTTCATCTCCACATTTTGCTAGACTTGTCATTAAAATTCTAAGATAGTTTTCAGCAAGGTCAAGGTGAAAGTGTTCCCCAAATGTAAAATGTATTGGGAATTCTTTCAGCTGAACCTGAGCCACACTTTTGCGTCTTTGAACAGGTGTTTAATGTTCTGATTTATTGAGAGATCCATCTTGGTTTGCTTATACAATGCGCCTGTAAATCAGCTATATACTCAGACTACATACCTTTAGAGGGTAAGTTGATGAAGTAAAATGGTATGTAGAATTAGGAAACAACTAGAAATGAGGGGAACTAATTTGAGAACTTTTATAGAGCCTGAATCTAGATCTGTCCTGGGACCAAAGCTAAAAATGAGGATAAATTTTAGTTGAATTAGTAATGGTGTGGGTGGAAGATTAAGAAAGCCTGCAATGTTCTTATATCCAGAGGCTTTTTCTTTATATACACTTACTCCTTAGTTGATCTCACCTAGCCATAGATTTATATAGCATCACAGGACAACAACTCTCAAACAGGTAGCTCGAGCTTATATTTCTGCCAGAAATTCCAGAATCAAAGATCCTACTCAAAATGTCCACATTTATATGCAATAAGAATCTGTCTTAGGTCAGGTTGCCCAGAAGCAGATCCTGAGATGAAATTGTTTGCGATGATTTCCTATGAGAGTGTTCCCAGGAGAAGCCATTAAAAGAATGGGAGAAGCAGGACAGGGAAGAGGAGGAAGTCCAGAAAAGTTCCCCTGATCCTGCAAGGGAACTGTGCAGCATGAAATATACTTCAAGTTGTCCCGATTTGAGGCATGGGAGAGGAA
Source organism: Rhinolophus ferrumequinum (assembly GCF_004115265.2). NCBI lineage: Eukaryota > Metazoa > Chordata > Mammalia > Chiroptera > Rhinolophidae > Rhinolophus > Rhinolophus ferrumequinum. The sequence continues at coordinate 52,915,187 of NC_046301.1, forward strand.
CTTACATCCTCCCATGCCAGTCATTCACTGGCTCAGCGTCACTTAGAGAAAGGGAAAGTTCCAGACACGTTGACTCTCTTCACATGCAGGTAAAGCTGTCTAAGAAGCCAAAGGCAGTTTTCCAAAGAGAATCGCAGTTGTGGCACTTCAGAAACAAAAGTCCCCAGAGGCCGAATCATCTACTGAAACGGTGAAAAGAGCCAGATTGGGTCTTGGTGGAACACTGGCACCATCTGCTATGGCCCATCCGTTGCTCCACTCAGAGTCATATGAACTCATTCCATCTTGTCAAGGATACTCTTAGATGAGGAGTGGTCACAATTCCTGAGGGGAGAAGTAAAAGACATGGAGGAGTCAAATGAGCTTCTGCTATTGAAGCTGCCAAAGCCATAAGTGATTCATCACCTTCTTTTACCACTCATTTCAGATATCCCTCATTCTTTTTTTTTTCCTCACAAACTTGGTATTTGTTTTATTTTCTTTACCTTTTGAAAATCACGAATGAATTTTTAGAGTTTCACTACAGTACCTACATATGTAGCACAAATATAAAAATTAAGCATAAGAAGGGAAATAAGGAATTTAGGTTACTAGTCACAGTGAGGGAAGAAGAAAAGGAAATGCAATTAATGCTGGGTACAGAGATGATCGCAAACATATTTGTACTTTTCTTCATTTAATGAAGATCTAGCAAACATTAGTAGGTAATAAAGCTGAGTGACTGGGTCACATATGTTGACTATAATACTATCAACTTTTCTCCCTGTGTGAAATACTTAACCTTAAAAAATAAAGTTTTCAATAAACAAAATTCCTTAAGCAGTACATTATGGCCAATACTGATACTTATGCAATGTCCATTGCCTTATCTTTCTGCCTAACAGCTCTAATTTTTTTCGCCTTTCTCCGAGCAACTTTGTCCTTCAGATAGGCTGGGCCTCTCCCCATTGGTAGGGAATGAATCTGATTATCTCTTTGCTATTTAGGCCAAGGACTGTAATACAGTTGTGGCCAATGAGAGGGAAGGGGCATCAGAAGGAATTCTGGGAAAGTTTTCTGATTTTTTTGTTTGTTTGTTTTGTTTTATTTTTTTATTAGTTTCAGGTGCACAAGACAAAGTAATACTTAGACGTTTATCCTTTATATCCCTCACACTGTGTGAACCCCCCTCCCCCCCCATCCACTATCCCTCTGACATTGCACGGAGCCATTATGTTTCCACTGTCTCTATTCCTAATGCTGTACTCCACTTCTTGTAAGTATATACATACATATATATATGTGTGTGTATATATATATATATGTGTGTGTGTGTATATATATATATATATATATATAATTATAGTTGGCATTCATTATTGTTCAGCTTCAGGTGTACAGTGCAGTGATCAGGCATCGACATCATCCCTGAGGTGGTCTCCCAAATGGGACACGTGTCCATCAGATACCCTACAAAATCTTTACAACATTATTGATTACGTTCCCCAAATTAATTTTCAAAACCCCGTGGCCATCTTGTGGTTACCGACTGTTTTCTAATCCCCTCACCTTCCCCCTTACCCCCACCCCCCCGCCCATCTAGCAACCCTCAGTTTTTCCTCTTTGTCTCCAAAACTGTTTCTGATTAATTCATTCACTTATTCTTTTCTTTAGATTCCGCATATAAGTGAGATCATATGGAATTTGTCTTTCTCTGTCTGACTTATTTCACTTAGCATAATGTTCTCTAGGTCCGTTCATGTTGTTGCAAATGGTAAGATTTCTTTCTTGTTTATGGCTGCGTAGTACTCCATTGTATAAATGTACCACAGTTTCTTAATCCAGTCATCTACCGATGGGCATTTCCGTTGTTTCCATGTCTTGGCTATTGTGTATAGTGCTGCAATAAACATAGGAGTGCATAAAGATTTTTGAATTGGAGTTTTGGATTTCTTCGGATAGATACCTAGGAGTGGAATTGCTGGGTCATAAGGTAGTTCCATTTTCAGATTTTTGAGATACCTCCATACTGTTTTCCATAGTGGCTGCACCAATCTGCAATCCCACCAACAGTGCACAAGGGTTCCCTTTTCTCCACATCCTCGCCAGCACTTGTTGTTTGTTGATTTATTGATGGTAGCCATTTTGACTGGGGTGAGGTGGTATCTCATTGCGGTTTTTATTTGCATTTCTCTGTTGGTTAGTGAGGTTGAGCATTTCTTCATATGTCTGTTTGCCATCTGTATGTCCTCTTTAGAAAAATGTCTCTTCATGTCCTCTGCCCATTTTTTAGTTGGGTTGTTTATTTTTTTTGGAGTTAAGTTGAGTGAGTTTTTTATAAATTTGTGATATTAACCCCTTATCAGATATATCATTGGATAATTCTTTTTTGAATGTTTTGTAAAATTCACCTGTAAAGCCATCTGGTCCAGGGCTTTTGTTTGTTGGGAGATCGTTGATTACTGATTGAATTTCTCTGGTGGTAATCAGTCTATTCAGGTTTTCTGTTTCTTCTTGAGTTAGCCTTGGAAGGTTGTACGCCTCTAGAAAATTGTCCATTTCTTCCAGATTGTCAAATTTGTTGGCATATAGTTGCTCATAGTAATTTCTTAATTTTTTTTGTATTTCTGTGGTGTCTGTTGTCACTTCTCTGCTTTAATTTCTGATTTTATTAATTTGGGTCTTCTCTCTCTCTTTTTTTAATGAGTCTGGCTACAGGTTTGTCAATTTTGTTTATCTTCTCTAAGAACCAACTCTTGGATTCATTGATCTTTTGTACTGTTTTTCTGGTTTCTATTTCATTTATTTCCACTCTGATCTTTATTATCTCCTTCCTTGTACTCCCTTTGGGCTTATTTTGCTGTTCTTTTTCCAGATCCCTTAAGTGTGAAGATAAACTGTTGATTAGTGATGTTTCTTGTTTTTTTAGGTAGGCCTGCAATGCTATGAATTTCCCTCTCAGGACTGCTTTCGCGGCATCCCATAGATTTTGGGTCGTCGTGTTTTCATTTTCGTTTGTCTCGAGATATCTTTTGATTTCTTCCTTGATCTCCTGCTTGACCCATTCATTATTTAGTAACATGTTATTCAGCCTCCATGAATTTGTGTGTCTTCCAGTTTTTTTTCCTGTAGTTCATTTCTAATTTCATAGCACTGTGGTCAGAGAAGACAATTGGTATGATTTCAATTTTCTTAAATTTATCAAGACTTGTTTTGTGGCCTAACATATGGTCTATCTTGGAAAATGTTCCATGTGTGCTTGAGAAAAAAGTGTATTCTGTAGCATTGGGGTGAAATGCTCTGAAAATATCGATTAAATCCAAGTGGTCCTATGTATCATTTAGGGCTGTTGTTTCCATATTGATTTTTTGTCTGGAAGACCTGTCCCTTGTTGTCAGAGGTGTGTTGAAGTCCCCTACTATGATAGTGTTACTGTTGATCTCTGTCCTTATGTCAGTCAATAACTGTTTTATATATTTAGGTGCTCCTATGTTGGGTGCATAGATGTTTACTAGGGTTATGTCCTCTTGTCGGATCGATCCCTTTATTATTACATAGTGCCCATCTTTGTCTTTTAATATGTTCTTCATTTTAAGGTCTATTTGTCAGATACAAGTATTGAAACTCCAGCTTTTTTCTCATTTCCATTTGCATGAAATATCTTACTCCAACCCTTCACTTTCAGCCTGTGTGTGTCTTTTAATCTGAGGTGAGTCTCTTGTATACAGCATATACAAGGGTCTTGCTTTCTTATCCACTCTCCCTCATTCTTGATGTTCAGTTCTGTTAGACTAGGTGGCTGGCTGTTGAGATGTCTCCGATCTCCATTATGATTACTGTGCCCTTAACAGATCGTGGTTGTAGTCAGCCATTTGAAATTAAGCCTGGGTGTGAATAAACAAAAATAATGCCACAGTGGATCCCCCAAGTTTTAAAATAGTTCTTGCTTCCTCATTGTATAGCAGCAATCTTCCCTCCTCGTAATGAGCAAGTCCAGTTGTTCGATGAATTGCCGCTCTGCCCAGCAGATAATAATACTCGTATTATCAAGTTCATAAGGGAAAGCTCCCGTCATGTGGCCAACTGATGTCCATGGTCAGGCCTTCAGTCTTTCTAGAGCCAAGCAGCATTCCCAGCGCTGCTTTCCAAACTATGAAGAGAATTCTGCTACCACAGTATGGCCTTGAACTAGGGTTTTCACTGCAGTTCTCCTGTTGGGACTTGCATTCTTTACAATGGTGACTTTATAGTATAGTATTTGCCATTTATTATGGCTCTCACATCAAGGCTGCTTGCATTGCAGCTGATCTTTCTTATCTCTCTTCCTCTGTCTCTCATTCTAGGCCCCATTCAAAACTGGTTGTCTTCTGAGTCATCTGATAAAGGGTTTGAGCCTTGTTCCAAAGTTTGCTTTTTCCTGTCACTAAAACCCAGAGTCCCACTGAACACTCTGGGTCTTTCTTAACAGTAAAGTAAAATGCAAAATATGTCCTTCACTCTGAAGAGAATGTGATGACATGCATAACACATGGGACTCCTAAAAATTTCACTGATTTGGTCAGCTCCTGAATGTTTGTAGGATTTTTCTCCTGCCCTCTGGCATACACAGGTGCTCATACAGCTTTCAGGTCATTGTCCTTTGATGGTCATTAGATCTGATTAATATAATCGCATCAATACAATGGAGTGTGTGTGTGTATGTGTGTGTGTGTGTGTTCGTATTCATGTTTGGTGGGGGGGAAATACTTAGTTTTACAAAGAGGAGAATTACATCTCCATAAACACATAAAGGATTACTATTTTGCATGATGATGAGCTTTGTTTGTTTGGGTAAAACTGGATTGATTGTCCATATTTTGATAAAACAAAATAATACAGCATCTATGATTTTTCACTCATATGTTAGTTATAGTACCCTATTTACTATATGCAAAAAATTATTTTAGATGCTAGAGATTCAAAGCTATCAGAACTGTTAAAGTCACTGGCATTATGAAATATATATTCTAGGATTATTGTACATTGTTCTGGATTGTTATCTCTAACTAAAAAGTTACTTGAGGTTTCAGTTTTTTTTTCTTTCAGATTTTATGTATTTCTGTATTTCAGAATTATGACAGGCCTCCATAATTCTCCTGGATCTCAAGAACTAGGAAAAGCCATAACTTTTAGGAAGCTTGCCTTTAACTAAGCATTTTGAGGATCTGGGTGGGGATGGGGTGTGGGAGGGTGTCTAGTACTAGGGGCCAGACTGGAAAAGCTGTTGATTTGACAGTCGGTTGAGGTGACTATAACCAAAGGTGATAGAGGAGAACTCCCTGCAGGGATCATGATTTGGATACTGTAATGCTAGCTAGCTTTTGTTAACCAATTAAATCATGTCTGAGGCTTGACACGTCTTCTGGCAAACAATAGATACGAGACGATTTGAAATATATCCTCTCCTTTTTCCTTCAGTAATATGGTCCTTAAGCTATGTTATCTTTATTTAGTTATGACTTCTTTCAATACCGTATTTAATTTGTTCAGCCTTCAGATAACAAGAAGAGTTGGAAGTACTTTTTTATCTGCTTTAACATGACCAACATTTGGATGGTTGATGGGGAAAGGGATTCGACTCTAAGGCAAGACATTTGGGCTTCATGGTTTCCACGGGCTGCTTTTAATTCCACTTTTAAGTATTGCCAGTGATTAAATCTCTGAGCGGAACACCCACCAAGAAGCTGGGATCGATAACACTTTATCTCCTTCAATACTTAGTACATGGATCTAGTCTCCTTTCATGGTTTAATCCGTTTGCATTCTATTGCCTCTGAACATCCCTTCAGAAGAGGACGACTGTCTTTGAGGGAAGTCCAGAGTCAAAGTAATTTTAATTGAAAACAGTTAGCTGTTAATGAAAACTATGTTTGTGGAGGTGAAATTCAGAAGCAAGGCTGCAGCTTGGCTCCTGATCAGACACACAGGGCATGGGGTTACTGCTGGCAGTTAGTTTATATGCCCTGCATCTCCTTAGCTGAAGAGCTCTGGCTATCACTAGGAGTGTAGACAGCTGAGAGCTCCTGACCCAATGCCCAGCCAAGTACAGGCTCCTAAAGAACTCAGAAAATAAGCCATGCCAACCACTCGGTGGGAGAGAACAGGCAGAGCAGAATAGACTGCCAAGATATTAAGCAACACGGGCAGTGGCGTCCTTGGCATATATCAAATACATTATCATGTATCAAATGGACCAGCTTGTTTTAACTTCAACTGTTTAATATAATACTTGCATATTTTAGAATTTCCTTTGTTTTAGTATAATATGAATTAGTAGACTTGTGAGATGAGATTAGGGTCTCACGTCTTTTAAATCTGTCGAATGATGTCAACAGTTCTCACCTATCCTACAGATGATAGGGGAAGTCTTTCCCCAACAACCTAGGTCCTTCAGATCAAGATGACAGATTTGTTTTAGGATATATATGGAAAAAATATTCTATACAGGTGAATTTACAGTAGCAAGTAGCTGGTAGACTACTCTTGAATAGTGCTGTCCAGTGTGGTAGGCATTAGCCATTAGTGGCTATCTAAATTTAAATTAATTACAATTATATAAAATTTAAAAGTCAGTTCTTTAGTTGCACGGGCCACATTTCAAGTGTTCAATAGCTACAAGTGCTTAATGGTTACCATATTGGACAACACAGTTACAGAATATTTCCATCATCACAGAAATTTCTATCAAACAGACATTGCTGCTGTAAAAAAAAAAAAAGAACATGTTCAACTCCTCTCTGAAAAGAAATAAATGAATGGTTGCCTAGATATTCTCAACACAGCTAAAAAATTAATCCCAGTCTGGACAATATATGATAATATTTGAGATGTCAATTTACAAATTCTTAAATCCTATTACCTAACATCCATTCAAATTTGCTTGATTTAAGACAATCTTATCACAAGAAATATTGAATAACAAGAACTACTGATCATGAATGATTTCATCCCAGGGAATTAATGCTACAGCTCTAATTGTTGTGACTGTGCAACTGTAATAATGTTGGAAGTTGTTTCTCCAGATTGGATAATAAAGCTAACGTGAGCCACTATTTTTTTCCAATAATAATTCTAAAAGGGAATGAATAATATGTCGTTTTGTGTTACCAGTGTGGAAATTATCTCTTGTCACTGATCATCTGTTATATCCCACAGAGCGGAGAGAAAAAAGCAATCTTGCAGTTGTAGTTTCTTTTCCAAAGGAAGGGATTTATTTTATATGAGACTGATTACATTCAATTTATTTCTAATTTTTGCAGATACTCATATATATATTTCAATGTAATGTATCTCTGATGAAATAGGAGCATACATTTAAAGTCTAACTAGCTATGAATTAATAGTTTTCTGGAATGTTGGGGGGTAGGGATAGTAGACAGTACAAGCAAGAGGAATGAATACTATCCATTAGTACTCTAAGCAATCATAGTTTTCTCCCTCTGGTTTTCCTCATCTGAGAATTCAAGGCAAGAAAAATTGAACTGAAGCCAAATTATTGTTTCATTTCTTTGAATATATTTAAGGTCAATAACCTATACAAAATTTCTTCAAATGTATAATATTAAAATATGGTACTTTCATGGTTGCATCCTTGAATTTTTCACCTCTGATTTTATTTTAGGAAATAACTTAATTTTGCATATTTCCTCACTCATGAAAATAGGCTCTATATAGTTCTAGCAACTATAATGATTGATGAAGTCAGGGAATTGGACATATTCTAGTTCAAATACTACAATTTTTAAAAAACAAGGTATTGTTTAAGTCAAAGGTGGTAACGGGGGTCAAATATATGGTGATGGAAGGAGAACTGACTCTGGGTAGTGATCACAGATGTGATAGACAGATGATGGATTATAGAAATATACACTTGAAACCTATATAATTTTACTAACCAATGTTACCCCGATAAATTTTATAAAATTTTTTTTAAAAGGTCAAAGAAGTCAGAGTTTTTGATTATCTTTAAGCCACTTAAACAAAAGATATGTTAACATGTTTTCCACAGGATTACATCAATAGATCCTCTGACTGCCTCTTTCCTTTTCTGTTATTTCTTATAATATTAGATATTAATTGCACTTTCAAAATTTTTATGACCTTGGCTTTTTTCTCTTTTTTGTATGTTACAGTTGAATCCTGTTGTTCTGCTTCTCTCAGCTACATTTATTTGGTTACTTTCTATTATCTACTATTTGTTTCCTTTCAGTATCCTTGATCACCTCCCCTATTTTGGAGCTTTTTCCATATATCCTACAGTGAGGAGAATGTTGGCAGCTGTGTTGTTAATGTAATTAATGTTCGTAGTCAATTTGGATTGACTAGGCCAAATAAATCCACTTGGAGACTTAAAGTACCCAATTTGGCTGTCTTTGTTGATCAGATTAACTGGATAATTGTCAAATCTCTATCTCACTAATTACTGCAGAGACACATCATGTATTCCCTCATTTGATTTTCATTTCATTAAAATTTACAATCAAAGCTCCGTGAAGGCATAGGGATATATAAATAGCACCAATTTAAGATGAAATTCAATAACCACTTGCATTGTTTTCCATCTCATTTTTCTGCTGAAGTGAGGAAAGGGGAAAATTATAAGAATACGTCTTTCTTGCTGCCACCAAGGAAAGGATGAATAAGGGGAACTCTATATCCACTATACCTAAAACCAATAAACATGATGCATCCCTTCACAGCATACTGAGATTCTCAGACCTAATAACCTTTTATTTTTACCTTTACAATGAAAATACAACAATTAATTACTTTTTGACTCATCACAGGCCTTCAGTCTGCCAGAAGGAAAATTTTTGCTGACCAAGCTATAATAAACTGGTATTTTATTCATCTACTCAGCAAACTTATGTTTTGTACTTTTTCTGTGCTAGGTGAAAAGAATATAGGTTCTTTCCTCTTGCAATGTACATCGAACTTGAGAGGCTATTGAACAGGTATCCCAGGGATTTCAGTTTCATATTAAGTGTTTTCTTGTTTCCCCAACTTAAGATTTCCACTGTTTCAAGATGACTTTTTAAAGTAAGAAAAAAAATACTAAAATTATTTTTTGTGCCTGCCCATCTGAAAAATTAGACAAAACACATATGCTGAAAACCTGGTAACAAATTTGCAGGTCTCTAATCCACGTACTGCAAGGTAAATTTTGCATCATTTGGAAAGACTTTTAATGGGAGAGTTTGGTTTTGCAAAAGCATCTTTGCTCTCAGGACACAAGATGGCTAACAATAATAAAAATTATAATAAGTATTTAATAGTTCCGGAAATATTTCATTTGATTACTGTATTCCTAAGTTTTCCACAGTGAATTTTAATAGCCAACTCATTTTCTGCATGGGCATACACTTTATGAAAGAGCATTACTCTTATGTCAGCTGGGTCTTTGACTTGCTTTCTTGCTTTCTTTTTTTCTAAGTGGAGAATTACAACAACAATAATAGTAAACATTTATTGAAAACTTAGGTGTCAAGCTCTGAGTTCAACACTTAACCCAGGAGATAAAGATGTTACAATGTAGGTATTAAGAAACATCAGACCTCATGATAGAGATAGTTCAGTGAGCACATATTTACAGTACTTGAAGGAGATTGGAAGAAAAATATTAACAGGAATATGACCCATCCATTTATTTTTCCACATACTTTATCCTCTGCCATATTCATTCACTCACATATGAATCCAAATGAGGAAATAGAACAACATAAACTTTATATATGGATCTTTCTACCTAAGTGTAAGAGAAGCTTTACTCGCTGCTTAATACATAATAAAATTATGTTAAAAATATTGTACCTGAGGTAAAAATGTTTCGTATTCAAACTTATTTAGTTATTAGCACAATACAGATTAGATTTTAAGTTTCTTGAGGTTGGAACTTTACTATGTTTTATTAGTATTAATAAGGATACTTAATGAGCACCTGCTGTGTGTCATTTATTGAACACCTACTATGTTTCAAGCATCCTAGTTGGTACTGTATACATATTATTCCCAAACCCTGATAGGAACCTTCTTAAATAGGTTTACTATTTAAGATTAGAACACTAAGATTTAGATTAAGTAATTTACCCTAAGTCATGAAACAAGTTAGTGGCAGAGCTTGGATGTTTATTTAACCTAAATGTTATTCTCCAAGAATTACTTATCCATAGTCTAATGTGTCAAACTACCTCCACAGTTCTGTCTGACTTTTCTTCAATGTGATACACACACAGAAGTGTAAATGGCCATCACAGATTATGTAGGACTCACACTATAAGAAAAAAGGGAAGTGATTTCAAATATAATTGGAGATTTAATGTGGTTGTATTAAGAAAAGGTTGTAGGTGGCTTATTTTGATAGACAGTAGGAAGCCATTTAGGTTTCTTGAGAAGGAGAATAGCATACTAAAAGTGGTACTTAAAAAATAATAATACACTGTCAACTTGTCACATGATGCATTTAAGATTTATGCATTTCACTACATGTGAAATTTTACCTAAAAAAGTGTTGTACACAATATTGAATGCTGGTTATGGTATGCATTCTGAATTTATGAAGTGTACTTTTTGCATGCAACTTCCTTTGACGTGAATCATAAAAAGATGGATTTTTGAATGGATAAAGAGATGGATAAACAGATAAATATGTGATAAAGTAAAATTAGCAAAATTTTAGAAATATAGATATTGGTATACTGATGTTACTACGTAATCCTTTCAGTTTTTGTGTATATTTGAAAATTTTCTAGAAAAAATAGAAACATTGGTAGCAATATATAGGATTGGAGGAGCAGAGAGTAATGCGCAGAGACATTACAATAGACTAGATATGAGCTGTTGAGTACCTGGGCAAGTTAATACAAATGGGAAAGAAAAAATACTGCTATTATTAATTATTAAGATAAATAAATAAAAATTATAGCTTAAAAATTGGAAATACGGGATGAAATAAAGCGAGATGAATCTTATCAAGAGATTCTAGCCTAGTCAAAAGGACAGAGTGGTGCTCTCATAATCTGGCACCGAGGTGTGGCAGATACCCTAATGCTGGCTGTATTTTGAGACCCTTCTGTAGCATCTGGGGCAGGGGTTGGAGAATGGGGGAGACTGCCCAAACTAGAATTTTCCCTGACTTGGCAATATACTTTGCAACTGACATGACTCTTCTAGAACACTTTTTATTGGCTACACCAACATATATCCCATGCCACATGTTCTTCCTTCCACGTGACACGTATACTCCTCTATCAAGAGGACCGCCCTATGTTCCCTCCTCTTGAAACTAGGTTAAACTTTGTAATTCCGTCAAACAATTGAATGTAGTAGAAATGATATTGTGTGTCTTTTAAGGCTAGGTCATAAATTTTGCCTGGTCATTTCTCTCTCCTGACATACTTCTTGAGATCTTTGAAATAATCACCTAAGAATATTGGTTGCCCTGAAGCCACCATGCTGGAGAGAGCACATAGAGAGTTTGCATAGAGATGCCCGAGAAGCCACAGCTGTTTGACCACCTAGCTCTTGGAGTTTTCCCAGCCCAGGTGTCAGACACAGGAGTAAGTGAGCTTCCATGTGATTCCCTCCCCAAGCCTTTAAGCCTCCCTCATTGACGCTAAGTTGAGAATTGTCCTTGCTGAGCCCTGTCTAGATTGCAGATTTGTGATCCAACTAAATGTCATTGCTTTAAGTCACTAAGTTTGGGGATAATTCATTACTCAGTCAACATAAGTAGAACACATACACACAGACTTTTTCCATTAACATCACTTTGTCCTAACAGGAAGAACTGACTTCTTTCAAGACTACTTAAGCCCACAGAAAACATGAACCCTTGCTCCTTAGCAGTGGAAATACATCTTACTTCAGCTACTTTTCTCTTTTCTCTCTGCAGTAGTACCCAGATTCAGTTAATTTTTTATCTTTAAATTTTTCTACTTTGGAAATAGGCAATAATCTCTATTGCTTCCAAAATCTAGATGGTAAATATCAAACTCAAGTGTCACCTTTGTGCAAAGTAGGAAAAGGTACCACTTACTCAATATATTATATTTCTATCTATCATAAAATTGTCATATTATATACTGGCTTTATTAGAACAAAATATTTTACTGCCATCTGGTTGAAAATTACTGAACTGTAATGTCTATGATGTGAATGTCACCCCTACAGTGCAGTATACAACATGTACAACTGTATGACTACATGCCAGTCTAAAAATGCTTCTCCAGGTTTTTCTAAATTTCCCTTTACTTGGCTTGAGAGGAATGGAAACATTCTTTCAACCACACTGACCAGCACTTCCATCCTGTCAATCTTTTCTTCCTTACATAGCCTGAAGTTGATTAATGGATAGAAATGTCAAAAAAACTAGTGTATGGGATCCATCCCTTAGCAAGTCCTATATAGACACAGTAGCACAGCCCCTTAAAATATGGGGATACTGTTGACCTGTTCTGAGGTGCAGTTTGGAAACAACAATAGTCCCATCTAACATAGTCCCAATAGCATCTCGTTATTATTCATGTATTCAGCAAGTATGTGTTGAAATACACACACACACACACACACCCTTATATACAGAGGATGCCAAAAAAAGGTATACACATTTTAAGAAAGGAAAAAAAATGCTAAAATTACACTGATGGTAACCACTTTGAACACCACTTGTAATTGCACAAGTCAAATGTGACTTGTATTCATCTCTTGTTATCGGTATTTATTATTACAATTTTAATAGTTTTTTCCTTTCTTAAAATGTACATGCCATATATATAGCATTTCTAGTGCCTGGCACTGTGTCTGATATAAATATATATATATATATATATATATATATATATATATATATATATATATATATATAGAGAGAGAGAGAGAGAGAGATATCTCTCTCTATATATATATAGTAGTACTTAAAAAATAATGATACATGTAATAATAATACATATAATAATACAAATAAAATAATAATACATATGATATATATGTGTGTGTGTGTGTATATATATATATATATATATATATATATATAGAGAGAGAGAGAGAGAGAGAGAGAGAGAGAGAGAGAGAGAGAGGGAGGGAGGATCTCAGACACAGTGCCAGGTACTAGGAATGCAATCATGAGTCTTGAAATTTACAGTGCAATGAGTTATTAAAGCAGTCATAAAATCATACAGATAACTAACAGTAAACTTTGATAAGTGTTATGAAGGAATTGTAAATCGTTGTAGAATATCTTAAAGCACAGAAGATCTGGATTGAGATTAGAGATTCAGGGTTAATCTCACAGAGACAGTGGTTCTAAATTTAAGAAATGGTATTCATGTGAAATAAATATATGGAAAAAAAATCAGAAGTCTAAAGACAGAATTGCAAGAAACATTCCTAGTTCCACAGAGGAAGGATGACAAAGAGCCCTCGAAGAACACAAGATGTGGTGACAGAGATCCAAACTTGGAGAGCGCTGATCCACAGAATGCCAAAAAGGAGACTGTTTCAAAAAGATCTGGTGTTCTAGAGAGCAGAACTCCTCAGAGAGTTTGGGGAAGATTAATACTGAGAGAAGATTATTAGGTTTGACAAACATGTAAGCGCTAGTCACCTTCAACTTCAGAAAAAGTGTCCTGAGTTTTATGATAAAGACACAAGGAAAATATTATAGCTACCTAAGAAAGAGGAATTCAAATTAGGCTGTAGTATCCAAAAGACTTTCTGGGTAGGTTGAGCCTGAGCTGAGTTTTAAAAGGTAAAGTAAGTAATAGACAAAAAAGAAAAACAGCCAACAACTAGTGCAAAGCCTTAGGAAAACAAAAGGGCATGACGTGGTCTGGAACAACTGCTAGTAGTTTGAAGCAAATAGTTGCATTTTAAGGAATCACAGAGATGGAACTGGTGAGATAAGTAGGGACTTAGACTAAGAGATGGAGTAGAGCTTTACAATGAAAGTTATGGTGAACATTGAAAGATTTAAAACAGGAAAATAATGTACAAAGATCTGAGTTTTAGTAAGAGCACTGTAGAAGTGAGATTGATCAGTTTAGAAAAAGACAAAAAGCAAGAGATTAGTTAAAAGGCAATTGCAACTGACCCGAGTGACACATGGGAGTTGAAGAAGTGGAGATAAATATGAGATATTCTTTAAAAGGCCAAATATACAGGACTTGACGACTCTGAAGTTTGGGAGCTAGATGAGGACAGAGCTTAGATGATGTTCAGGTTTCCATCTGTATTACCAGGAATGTGTCGGGCAGGTAATACCGTTTACTGCTAAACAGGACACAGAGTAAAATAATATGGGCATAGACTCAGAGACTTTCTTCTGGAAAATGGTCAGACTAGGGTATCTTTTCATCTGAGAAAATATCTCTGGAAAACCCAGGGATCTTTTGAAATCTATGACAACAATTTAAACATAAAGCCCAGACACTCTCAGTTTACATTCTCCCAAAGCACTATGGCAGGTAGGGAAATAATTTCCACTCTCTGCTCTTTCCATTGATTTGAATGTTTGGAGAGCCAAACACTACACTTAATGACATAATGGCATAGCCACCACTCACAGTCCACTCTACCCTTCATTCCTTCTGCCCAGATCCCACACCACAATGCCAGATGCTAACACCCAAAGTACATGACTCATTAGCTCATGCACGCATTTTTGAAAAATCAGGACAGTTATAGAAACAAAAGGTTCATGTTTTTCAGTGGTGTTGCGTATTGCAGAGTGGATTTATCTAAAAGGAACTGCTTTTACATGTAGCGAAATGTTAAAAGTCACTGGGGTCATCTCGCTGCCTGAACAACCTGATAAATAAAACCATTAATACTATGTGGATAAACAGCAAGGCATGGACCTAAATTGCATTAAACTTTCATAATTCCAAGAATCCAGTACCAGTAAAGAAAATGTAGAAAAATCCAAAGTACGCCTGAAAGCGTAAAGTAAGTCCCAGAGAGACATAAGCAATAAAGAGAACAGTATTCCACGTACTGCTGTCCACTGTACTCCACATAACTCACACAAATAGCTTCTTTTCTGCCCAGGAAATGTTACAGGAGAGTAGAAGAGATATACTGAGTGTTTGTTCTGAAATTACCTAGTGGGAGACGTAAGACATTTGTTTCCTTAGAGGAGTCGGCCTTGACATGTGAACTTCCTTATAAAATGGCATGAAATATGGATCAGTTTGGAGGGCCAACCAAAATAGAATAATGCATTTTCAATTTAGTCTTGGTTACACTTGACCTGTTTTAAAGTGTTCCTCTAATGAAATGGAAGCTATAGCAAAATTAATTCTATGCAAGAGACAGAGCAGATTCTGTGTTATTTAATCGTAATGCATGCCATCCAGTTGGCCTGAGTGCAGAAACAATACAGAGATGGCTATTTCTTTAATCTGGCAAGCCTGATAACACTGTCATAATAATCAAAATGAAGTTCAAGTGATTTTCTGACCTGAGTGTAACACTCATGCTTTACTGTATGAAATCAGGAAGGACAGAGAACCGAGGAACTCTGCCGTGGAGTTTAAGCTTGTCGTTGTACTAATAATTCTGTATCGAGGACAGTGGAGCTAAGGAAGAAGGGCCGCAAACCCAGTCCTCTACATTACCCTCGCCAATTTATCTGCTACATGCTAGACATCATTCTAGAATGTTTTCACATAAGTGAACTCATTAATGAGTTCATCCTTACAACTAGCTTGCTTATTAAAAAACACACCTTTTACAGCTGAGGAAACTGAGGCCAGGTTGGAAATCTGGCAGGTTGGAAATCTGCAATTCCAAAGGCCATGTTTCTTTCTCTCCACGATGCTGCCCTATGCAGTAATCTGTCAGCACACAGTGTGTGTCAGGTGCTCTGCTAAAGGATAGGAATATCCACATAGTGGATAAAAAGTCATGGTTCCTGATAGAGCTGTCACAGTAGTGGGAGAGACCAACCCTAGACGAGTAAGCATATAAACAAGATGATGTTATCAGAGGGTGTTAAGTGCTGCTGAAGAAATAATTTGCATAGAGAATTAGGGAATGAGGAATGTGTTTTGTTTGTTTTCAATGAAACATGAATAGCCAAAGCCTCTCTGAGGAAGAGAGGTATTTTAAGGAGAGACCTGAATGATACAAAGGCATTATCTAGCGAAAAGTGAAAGGCTGTTGTATCATGAAACAGTAGACTCCAAAATTCTGAGTCAACAAGAAGCTGGGCATCTTCCAAGTAAGTACCAGTAGAAGTCTAGTTTGGTAAAGATGTAATAAATAAAGGAAAGAAAAGAATGAAATAAGATGGGGACAAATTATGAGCCACATCCAGAGACTTGTAGAACCGTCTGGATTTTATTCTAAGAATAATGGGAAGCTATAGAAGAATTATGGTAAAAAGAAATGACAAAATCTAATTTGCAGCTTTAAAAAATTGCTCTAGGTTTTGTGTGGAACAGAGTTTGCTTATTTTTGTCTACTTGATTGCAATTTCTGAGAAGGTTATGTAAAATCTCAAATGACAATTGTTAATTTACCTGTTTCTTCCTGGAAAATTTTGATTTGTATGTTTGAGTCTGTATTATAGGTGCACATATATTTATAATGTTATTTTTCCTTTTTCTATTTTTTCTTTATCCAGTATATAACATCCTTGAATACTCATGTGATATTTTTCCCTTAAATTCTCTTTTGTTACATTTTAAAATTGCTACCCCAGCTTTTTGTTGCTGTTCATATTTTTCCTGATCAAAAATAATTGTCATTTTGTTTTAGAAGTGTCACTTGCAAGAAACATCAAATCTTATTTTTTTAGTTCATCTGAGTATGTATGTCTGTTTCTATTTTTAATTATACATGAACTTTGTTCTTTCCCTTATTTCTTGTTTCTCTCTCTCTCTCTCTCTCTCTCTCTCTCTCTCTCTCTCTCTCTCTCTCTCTCTCTCTCTCTCCTTTCCTTTTATAGGTCTAGTTTAGTTCTTCTAATTTTAAAGCTATACATTATTTTTTGTTGTTGTTCTTATGGTGGTTGATCTCAGCTGAAGAACCATAGGACATTTATTTAATCTTCTGAGATCTTAAATGTACCAATATTTACATGTTCCCCCTAATAAAACAATTACCTAGCACAGCCTTATATCCCTTTGTTTTTTCCCAGCCCACACATTTTTTTTACTATTTTCTAGAACTTGATTTTCTGTTTTATGGATAAACTTTCTATTTTATTTTAACTAGGTCCTAGTGATTTTGTGCTTCTTCTTCTCTCCTCTTCCTTTCCCATCCCCCCCCCCCCCACACACACACAAATACTAAATGTCACTGAAGAATTTGAGCACCCCTTCTTCCCCTGATACTTGCGGCATCTCTGGGTTTTTTGTTATTGTTGTTGTTTCTCTTTATTTATTTGAGTACCTACTTCAAAAGTGATTTTATTTTATGATGTGATCAAAAGTTCTGAAATCTTAGATGCCTGGTAATATTTTCATGTCTTCTCATGTGAAGAATTATTCAACTGGATAGTTTTCAATACTTCAAAATTATTACTCCATAAGGGGGATCAAATATATGGTGATGGAAGGAGAACTGACTCTGGGTGGTGAACACACAATGTAATTTATAGATGATGTGATACAGAATTGCACACCTGAAATCTATGTAATTTTACTAACAATTGTCTCCCCAATAAATTAAAAAAAAAAAATTATTACTCCATTTTTCATGTGTCATGTGTTACTACCAAAATATTTGACAATCTAATTTTTGTTCCACCACAGGAGATTTGCTAGTTCTCTCTGAGCATTTTTGGAATACTCTTATTGTCTTTGATATTCTTAAATTTCACTAGATATGTCAGACAATGGTTTTTAATTCTCCCCCTTGTTTAGTATTTTGTAAACTCTTTCAACCTGAAGTCTTCCATCTTTTTTAATCTTCTGAAATTTATCTTTATGATTATATATATATATATATATATATATATATATATATATATATATATATATCTTTATATCTTTATTCTTTAGAGTTGTTTTCTAAAAGAGTTCCTAAGTATCATCCTCCAAATCACTAAATACCAGCTTTATCCAGCCCGGTATTTATCCCTACTATTATGTTCTTTATTTCAATCATTATATTTTAACATCTAATATTTCCAATTCTATGACTGATTTTTCTTGTTTGATATCACTAGTATCTTCCCTTTTTTCCTTAAGCATAAATATTATAAATTATGACTCCAATAATTGTGGTTCAAAAGCTTTATATTTCCAATTTTATGACTTATTTTTCTTGTTGATATCACTAGTATCTTCCCTTTTTTCCTTAAGCATAAATATTATAAATTATGACTCCAATAATTGTGGTTCAAATGCTTTATATTGTTCAATTTAAACCTTTCTTTGCAATAGCTTTTTTACCCAGATGTCCAGTATTTGATTTGTGAACTCCTATTTTCCTGGAAAAATTAGTTATTCTGGTTAGGGTAACTGGGGAAAGGCAGAAAGCCAGGGTAGGGGGTAAACAATTAGGTGGAAAGCTCCTAACTATTGTTGATAAGCTCCATTTGCTGTTACCTTTCTGGGTAAACTCATTGATCCATTTTTCACCTCTGCTTTTGAGCTGAAATGAGCTACAAAAAGAGGAGTCTTTCTAACTTAGATAGTAATCTGCCCTGGGGATATTGAAAAAGCAAAGCGGGAGGTAGCTCTAAGGTGTGAGGGTACCTGGTCAACTCCATTTGTTTTTCTCAGCTCCTCATCCCATCACTTTTGTTTTCTTGTTGTTTGTGTTTTGCTCTGCTGTTTTCATGACCCTGATTGTACCTTAAATCATTATTCTCTATGTGTTGGTGATGAGTTTGATGGTGAAAGGGAAAGCAATGATTGTCTGATGGCAATGAAGACAACAAGCAAAAGAAGAACTTGAGAGGTCCCCCAAAGACCTTGCTTTCACCACTTCCCACACTCCCAGTTCAAGGCCTTGGGCCGTCTCCCAAGGATGGATCAGTTCAGTTGTTTGTTTGTTATGTAGGTAACTTCTGTATTTCATGTTTTCTGTTCCCACCTTTGATTTTGCCAAGTTTGATTTTGAAGGAGTGCCTAGGAACCCATGCTAGTTTACTATCATGCCAGCAGTAGTTTTGTTTTGCTTTATTTTTTTCTCACATTTTTTAAAAATTTGAATCAACATTATCTTTATTCTCCAGTTTCAATTCATGAATTATACTCATGACAGCTTCCAAAAATAATATATATCAAAGTCTGTGGCATATGGCAAGCACTTTAAAAAAAAAAGTTCTTGCCTTTTATGATATGTTACTTATGGATTTCTCTAGGAAATCATAGCTTTATTTTTTTCTGTCTTTTTAGATGTTGCAATATCTCTCCTATTTTTGTCACCTACATTTCGTTAAATAGCTATTTTACGATTGATAGCAGAGCAAATCTTAATTTAGGATGTCTTTGTTCTGTTAGCATTTTGTTTAGATATAAAAAAACTAACAAAACTCCTCTGTTTTTGTTCTTGGAAACTTTGACTAACAATTCAGATAAAGAACAACTAAAAGCCTAATGTTAAGATTAAAAGATTTAGAAATTCTGAAATGCTGAACATTAAAATAAAATGCAACTGTCAGAAAATCCTGATGAGAGTATAAATTAATACAGCCTTCTTGGATTTAATCAGATAATATTCATTCATTTAAGCATTTGCTAAATGTTAAATGGGCAAATTAGGCAAAAATCTTAACTGGACATATTATTTGCCCAGCAATTTTTTGTCTAGAAATCTATACTAAGAAGTAATGAAGGACACATACATTAGTTTCTCTAAAGATGTTTATTTCAGCTTGATGTATGTGGGAGGCTGAATAATGACTCTCCAGAGATGTCCATGTCCTAATTCCTGGAACCTGTAAATATGTTGCTTTTCATGGCAAAAAGGACTTTGCAGATGTGATTGATTAGGTGAAGGATCTTGAGATGGGAAGATCGGCCTGGATATCTGGATGTGCCCTGTGTAATCACATAAATTCCAATAAGAGCGAGGCAAAAGTCAAAGTCAGGAAAAAGACATGTCACAAAAGAACCAGAGGTTGAAGTGATGTACTTTGAAGATGCAAGGAAGGGTGTGAGCCAAGAAATGTAGGTGACTAATAGAAGCAGGAAAAAACTAGGTTCCCCTGGAACCTTCAGAAAGTATACAACCCTGCCAGTCTTGATTTTAGACTTCTTACCTCCAGAACTGTAAGGTAATAAATTTGGTTATTTTTAAGTCACTAAATGTGTGGTGATTTCTCAACGCAGCAATAGGAAACTAATGAAGTATGTAATAGTCAAAAGGAGAAAACAAGTCAACTATAAAAAGTTAATTAATTGATGACACATCAAAAATATGTGTTGCGAAGCCATTGAAATTGTGTTGTAAGACGGTATTTTATTATGTGATCCTACTATCTTATTAAGTAAAAAAAAAAGTCTCATAAAACAAAATGTTAAATAACTCATTTTTAACAAGAAGTTTACAAATAATAGTAGCTGTACTTTTAAGTGCTGTTTTTGTGTACCAGAAAGTTTTGAAGAGCTTTACATGTATTACTTCAATTACTGCTCCTACAAGGTAAATAATAGTGTCCCCGTTTTACAGGTGAGGTAACTAAGGTACTTAGAGGTTAAGATACTTGTCTAAGATCACACAGTAAAGTGACAGATATGCAGAAAGGATGTGAGACCCCCCAGCCTGTAGTGTTAGCCTCTTTGTATAAATAACCTTGGATAATAAACAAAGCAAACATATAGACAACCATGGCCACGTCACGTAGTAGAAAACAGGCCGGTTTTATTTTCTTCTTTTCTTTATCCAACAATAAACTTTTACTTTTGAAATACAGAAAGAAATAACTTTGAAAAAGCTAGAAAACAATAAAAGTTTTAAAAATCTATTGAGGTGATCTTTAAAAAAATACTTCCTGTTCTCATTGGTAATTAAAAAAAAACCTTATACCTTTCTTGTTTAAAACTGAATTGCCATGAGGATTTCATATAAGTATGTAAGTGTCTAGAGAATGAAATTATGTCATGACCTACTTGATTACATTCCATTCAGTGTTTTGCAACTCTAACACATGCATATTTAAAAACCAGTGCATTTATTTGTAAATACCAATACAGATACATATGAGAAAATGTTGCACTAGAAATTGAACTAAAAAATTAACCCTAGGGGGAAAATGGCATCAGTTAGCATCCAATATGGCCTCCCCCATCAACACTTACAAGTACAAAGACATACAAAAAACTACCACCTGAAACCTCTGTAACTTTACTAACCATTGTCACCCCAATAAACATTTTTAAAAAAAGAGATAAAAACCCCTACCAGAATAGAGCCATACTAAAACAAACAAACAAACAAAATGCAATTGGTGAAAGACTTGCATTATGTTTTGGCTAGACCATAACAATTAGACTCTGCCTCCACTTGACCCCTAATTCAAAATATGAAGTCTCTTTTAAAGCAAAATCTTGGTAGCCATCCCTCTACTTGAAGTGTTCAGTTTTTAAGTAGCTAGTGTACTGATTATACATCCTTAATTACTCTCAGCCTTTGTACACCTTGTTGGTAATTATATTTCCCAGAAAACAAAAAGATAGATTTACAGAGAAATAGCTATAGTTATTGAAAGAGATAAGATCCAAGAGCCTCTATAACAATAAGCAGTGATGATTTTGTTTTTTCGTTTATCTCACCCATTTAAAAGGCTAGGTAGTAGGTCTAGGAGAAGATCGCCCGTGCATCCAGCTGCTAACATAGGGAACTAGGCAAGGGGCTACATCCTTCATAAACTTTCCAGATAAATGCAAGGGGAAGGCTTGAACCAGCAAACAAGTGAACCCAGAAGGAATGAAGTCTAAAATAATCTCATCTCATGTTTTTCCCATTGGCATACACTAGGTGTGCCTAGCTCTCCTCTTATTCAAAGATTAATAAACAAAAATAAAAACAAATTTGTAATTACCAGATATTGCAAGACAAGAGAAAGGAAATACCTGAAGATTAGGAAGAAATATAGAACCCTTACAATGATTGACTGCCAGAATGAGAACATTTGTTAACCATTGTATCCCCAGCTTTTAAAACATTTGTGTGACTGATAGTGGCTATTCAGTAAATATTCATTGAATTAATGAATAAATCTTTTTGAAAAGTATTCTACATCTTCAATAAATAACAAGACGTCTTTAAATCCATAAACATGAATGTAAAGCTATGGAGAAAATCAGCTGAGCCAAAAAAAAAAAAGTAAGAAAAAGTACAAAGTCAGAAAATTTAAAAGAAAATGTAAGTGTAATTGAAGGGGTAATAGATGAGAGATATATGTAATTTTCCCTTCTATTTGTATCAAATACTTATTATCAATTTATTACTTGTCTTTTAACTTTGTGTTATTTTTTTAAGGTACAGAGATTTTTAAATTTTATGTAGTAAAATATTTTTATCTTTGCTTTTTCGGGTTTCTAGTTTCTAATGTCTGACTTAGAAAAGTTCTTATCGTACTAAGATTATAAAAATTTTTCCATTTATTTTATAGATTTTTATGTAAATCTCTTTAACCCAACTGACAAGTATTATTAGGCTGATTAAGATTTGTGTTTAATAAATGATATTGAAAGAAATAAATGTAAAAGAAGTCACCTATAGGGACTCTGCTTCTCATAATAACGAATTAAATAACTTGGATCATTACTTCCAACAAAGACAATTAGAAACGTTGAAAAATTATATATAAAAAAATAATCTCCTTGAAGATTTTGGAGGATTAACATGTCAGGGACAAAATAACAGGAAAGGATCTATAAAAGATAAAAATCGAGTGAGGGGAGCTTGGCATTTGGGGCTACTTTTCCTTAGAGGTATTTCAGACATGGCTGAGCTGCTGAGAGTCTGAGAAACCAAAGTAGGAGTCCAGGACCTGCCCAAATTTGGGACCTGGTTAACCTACTCTGGTGGCCCTTCAAGAAGACTAAACCTGAGGATTAAGAGTGAGCAGGAAATAGGTAAGCCTCACAGCCCCTGAGCTCATTTCAAATCATTTCCATGCCTGGAACAAAATTTGTTAGATTCTGGGTTAGTAGTGACACTAGGTTCCTAGAATGAGCAAACCAAAGTTCTCACTTTGCCTCAAATGATTTTTAAGAGTCACTCTTATGAATACAATGTCCAACAATAAAAGATAGCTAGGTATACAAAGAGGTGAGACAATAAAACTGGAGCAAAGTCAGAATTCAGTCATTAAAAAGGCAGCTATTGTATGCATCCAAGTATAGAACATTTAATGTAAGTACTGGAAGCTTATACCAACCTTGGAAGATCTGATAGGCTGGAGACCTGAGAAGCTACCACTGAAAATTACAGCACTCAGCCCGAAGCACCAAATTAGGACTTCTCAAACTTTTCAAAAGTTGCTACAATTCCCGAGAAGTTCTCAGAAGCTCCCACAAACTACCACAGTCTGCAGAAGTGAAATGGGTGGATCTCAAGGACTCATCAGAAAGCCACTGTGAATCTCATGACAGCCCACACATTTAACTGCAAAAGCCTCTAGGGGAATAGTGGCTTCTTTTCCTTTTTTCTACCTTCCAAATCACTTCCAGGAGTCTCTCACCTAGAAGTATGTGGAGAAGGGGATTTTGAGAACTGTGTCCTTTGGCTATTTTCTTAGATTTTCGGCGATATATAGAAACATCAGGGAATTTCTTAATTTAATTCAGAAAAATGAAAGAGTTTTAAACTAATAAGAGAGCACTAACCATAAAAGATTAATTGGACTACATTAAAATGCAGAAATTCTGCTCATCTAAAAGCATCATTATTAGAGTAAAAAGGCAAACTATAGAGTATGAAAATATATTTTCAACATGCATGACAGACAAAGATTTATATCCAGAATATGTATAAGAACTATAATTCAATAAGGGGGGAAAGGTAACCTGAGAGCCCAATAGAAAAATGACAGTTGAAGGCAAGTCACACAAAAGAATATTCAGAGGTAATAAACATATAAAAGATATTTGAGTTCATGAGTAATCAGAGAAATGCAAATTTAAAGCATAATGAGATACTATTACACAGATATTTGACTGGCTACAATTTAAAAGAATGAAAATACTAATTGTTGGAGAGGACATGGGGTTATGGGAATGGTGAGAATATTGTGTATATTTCACACTATACAGCAGTGAAAATGAATGAATGAATG
Source organism: Rhinolophus ferrumequinum (assembly GCF_004115265.2). Lineage (NCBI taxonomy): Eukaryota > Metazoa > Chordata > Mammalia > Chiroptera > Rhinolophidae > Rhinolophus > Rhinolophus ferrumequinum. Next base: position 52,939,440 of record NC_046301.1, read on the forward strand.
CAAAAATTTAAATTAATCTTAAACATAGTGTTGACAGAAACCAGTCAGAAAATAACGCACACTATATGATTCTCTTTAAAAAGGCAAAGCTGTATTACAGTTATTAGAACTGCATATATATATAGATGCTAAAAATATTTTTGAAAAGAAAGAAGCTAAGTGCGATAACAAAAAAATAAACAAAGTAATGATTCTCTTTATGGGGTAAAAGGATATAGGTGACTAAAAGGTGGGGCCTGCAGGCGCCTTCCAAAATGTGGGTAATGTTCTAGCTCTTGACCTAATTAATTTTGTGATAATTCATTGTGATAATTCATTGAGCTTTCTAGTTAATTTTATGGACTTTTCTGCATATTATATTTCTAAAAGGAAGTCACCTATAGGATTCTCACACTATCATTGATAATTTATTCATTGCATCATCCATAGGGGAAGCGATTAGAGGGAAATAATATAAAGAAATCATTTTTTTTCTTTATGCTATATATAGAAAATCCTAAAGACTCCACCAAAAAGCTATTAGAAACAATAAACGAACACGGTAAAGTTGCCAGCTACAAAATCAACGTACAAAAGAAATCTTGCTTCTGATATATTTGGTTTTGCCTGTCAGAGATATTATCTCAAGCCGTAATTGTACTTTCAACTTATTTTGTGATTTAGCCTGCTCTAGTCTTGCCACTCGGCCCTTTCCCGACACCATGTTTCAGTGATAACAGTGTACTCTGTTGTTTACATGCCTCCAATTTGGTTTCCTTCCCATATGTATCTGGTGAGGTCCTGGTCCTCCTAGCCTGTGTCACTTGTCATTAGGTCGGTGAAAAAGTAATTGCAGTTTAAAAGGTTAAAAATTGCAAAAACCACAATTACGTTTGCACCAACTTAATATATGTTCTAACTTGTCTTTGTCCATTCTACTTCCATCTCCTTCTTCCCCTTCTTAGAATTAGTCGTTCCTCTATCCTATTTTGTAATGTTCATGGTCCTATTCATATATTGTCAAACAGTATTTACATTAATTGTTTGCATATATGTTTCACTTATAAGACTAGCCATTCTTTTGGGCAGGTATGTATATGTCTTACTCATTTTCTTTTACTAGCACTTAGCTCCCTGCCTCACTTAGATTAGATTCTCAGCACTTTTGTTGAATATAATTCACTAGTTCATTGGCAGCGTGGCAGTGAAGTTGTGAAATCTGAATCTGGAATATACCAAAAAATATACTAAAGTTTCTTCAAATTATGGTTGTTTATACACACAGAGTGATATAACAATATCATGATCATTTGGTCATATATTTATGTCAAATAAATACATAGTTTAATTACCACTGGTGTTTCTAACTAGAAATATTTGACAGATTGTGTAGGGATTGTGTATACATTCATTCTAATACAGGCCTTTCAAAATAAGCTTTCACTAAAGCAGGGCAATAAAAAATTATACCTTTCCATCAAATTTTAAAGTTTTTATAACAGTGGACATCATGCAACTGTATACCCATCTAAAAATATCCTAAAACTAACAGAGATATCCTCAGGAATTCTCCACTATTCTAGGGGCTTGTCACATAATTCCAATCTAACTTGAAGATTCAGGGAAGTGTGTATTTTGATATCAGTGAAAGGTTTTATGAATCAGTCAGAAGGACACCATTTTCAACATCTAATTTTAGTTGTTGTTCAAACCTGCGGTATTGGGAAGAAACTCAGGTATAGTCAATGATTGAAAAGTGTGACATTTTTCTCTTGTTTGTGAGTCCTGTGGTAGCAGCCCTGCCACTTCAGTCACAGAAGCAGCTCGAGAATGTGCGATAAGGTCACCCTCTAGCACAACTTCAGTTTACCCCCGGAGTCCAGGAACTTTCACCACGTGATTTGTCCGAATGTCTGCAAGTGCTCACAGGGCTGGGTCTTTTAAAAAGTATTTTGCACCTAACACACTACTGGCTGAAAAAAAAAAAAATGGTGTTGAACAATTTTTGTTGTTTGTCTATAAAACTGTCCCATGTTATATTAGTCACCAAATATTAATTAAACAGTGACAAGGCAATGCGTGGTCCTTTCGGGTACAACATAGAAGACCAAAACTTCAGAGTATTGTGGTATTAGTGTTGTTTCTATTTACCAATGTAAAAGTAGAATTTTAAACTGTTTTTAAATTATATTTTAAAATGGGAAGCTATCACAGTGGTTAGAAACAGGAAGTGTAAAGCAGAACCTTGAAGTCTATGAAAACAGTCCAAAAACGAAAATTCTATCTTGTGACTTGGCCTCTCCCATCTGATTCCACTGTTCCCTGAAAATAAAGTTGGCAGTCAAGACCACAATCCATGCTCAATCCATTCATTGAGAGTAAGTGTAACAGTCAACTCAGGAAGAGCAGACTGCCACAATTTAAAATGATTGTTTTATATTTATGGAGATGGCAAATGGTCTAAATCTGAATGTGTACTTCTTTGACAAATTCCTGATAATAAATTCATGAAATAATCCTCTTACTGCAACATTTATACAGCACTGACACAAATTCCAAGAGTGTTTTATTTTGGACTGTATGTGTGTGTGTGTGTGTGTGTTTGTGTGTGTGTGGTGACTAAAAAGAGGAAGAATTGTTTAGAAGCAATAAAATGAAAAATGCTTTTTTAATGCTAAAATGTTTCTTCAGAATCAGTTATAGACTCACCTACAGGATATAGCTCATGAAATAGAACAAAAATATTGTAAAGCTGTGTGTTGTCATGGCCAAAGCTTAATCAAACAAAATGATAGTATCCAACAACATATTTTATGGTTTTCAGAAGACACATGGACATACAGTTTCAGATGCTCTGATTTACCTCACTGTTTACTTTGATAATAGATAGGTGCACAGATATTCATGATTTGGGCCATTTGTTGATATTTGTTCTCAATATTTCGAATGATGATATGTATAAAGTGCTCAACAGTAAATTAAGTAAAATGACACATTTAACTTGCTATGTGAGATTTTAGCATGTTGACATGAAGAATAAACATGAATGTCTGCTTGAAGACGCATGGGATGCTGCCCATGGAAACCCACTGGGCACCCTACTCCCCTCAACATTCATCCAAACCCTCACCTCTGAGAGATTGTCTTGGTGTGCCCGATAAAGTAGTACAACTGGTGAGTTTTAGTTATTAAAAAGTAGATTCATATATTTTTAGACAAATTTATAACAAAATGCTAAGTGTCTTTGAGAGTTTATTCAATAACAGATATAGTGTGTCTCAGGCAGGGAGTAACAGTGGTCAGTTTTCTACTTAGGGTTGTGCCAGTCTTTCATAGAGGGGAAAAAAGTCATAACAAAGGGAAAAATGGAAGGATAAAGGGAATGAATTCACACTTCGTCTTATTAATCTTCAAGCACAGAGCCGCCTTATGTAACAGAGTTTTTCCTTAAAATATTGTATACTCTCAAGCAATAACGTCAAGAGAAGACTGAGTATTTCTATCACACATATAAAAATTGTTGTTATGGAAGTAAATTATAGTGTGAATGGAAGAATATCATTAGTCATCTTTACTGCCTGAAAAGGCACTTTGAAAAGGATTTTTTGGAGATAGGAGGACTAGACAGTTCTTTAAGTCATCCTGTCACATGAGCATCTAAACCTCTCAGGAAAAGGCTTTAGCTAACAAAGTTCTCACCCCGAGCAATATTCTATTTGGGCAGCATTGTCGGTGTCTCTCTGTAATTATTTTCTTGACAGAACCTTTTAAGCAATTTTAACACATTGTCATTTGTTTCTCTATAGTTATTTTTGTCTATACTACTAAATATTATGACATCAAGAGTGGCATGGGAATTTTTCTGCATACTGAAACTGAGAATCAATTATCTTTAATTCTACAGAATGTTCTAGAATTGTTGGGATCAGGGCCATAGCACCATGTCCAGTCACTAATGGGAAACATTGCCAAGGCGGCATTATGACTTTCATGGGCTGTAGGTACTTTGCAAAGCCTTTGGTGGATCCCATCCTCAAACAAAGAAACAAAAAAATAAAATGCTCTTTCATGACCATGTTAGTATAAAGACAAATATTTAGTCTGTTTTTGTTATGATACTTTTTTATTATATTAATTTTAAGGAAACTAAAATCAAAATATTTTCATGAGTCTTTAAAAATACTACTCTGGGCTTTAAGCGAGTACCTACTGTACCTGCTAGATAAATTGGCCCCGCAATAGACTATTTCTTTGTTTCATCATGTTAGGAATTTCAAACATGAGTTTTAGATTCACTTCACCTCCATACAGGATTTGATTTGTTCATAACAATTTCTGGGGACTCCTTAGTTCTCTAGAGGTGCGATGGTAGGGTCTCCTTCCTTTCTTCAAGGAGAACATTTTAGTTTAATCTATTTTATATTTAGCAGTTCTTTTTAACATTTAATTTGGAAAAGGGGGCCCTATTGCTTTTTAAAAATTTGAAAATCATTGACATGGAACCTATGTATTAACAAATAGGAGCTAATTACTGTATTTCGAAGTATCTTTAATTAACTTGATCTTTTGTATACATCTTGGAATTTACTGAGTATGTGTGCTCAGTAAAATCTCACATATTCTGGTGAATATTAAGTAGAGAAGTACATTATTCTCTTACCAGGAAGAGACAGATAGAGATGGTATTACATAAGTTCATTGCTTTAAACTCCTTATTCTTTGGTTTATTAAACAAAACATTTTGTCAGACTTTTTCAGCATTGTGCCTTTGAATTTCATTGTCTATGAAATATAAGGTAGTGACACTACTCTGTTGATTTATTTTTTTAGTGTCCAATCTCCAGTTAAACAATGCAAATTCACATATCACAGCTGATTGCATTTGTCAGCTGTTTTGGTGCTTTTCTCTGTTTTTTTTTGTTTTGGGGGCTTTTTTTTACTATCCCATTTTGGCAAGTGCTTCGAAACCTTGGCTTAGCTATGATAATATCTCAGAGTTCTGATGAGAGATCTAGCAGCAAGAGATTATTAGAAGAGATAAAAATTGCAAGGTAGAAGATAGGTTTATAAATATGAAAGCCTAAGGATTTTTAGCTTCTATGGATTTGTATGTCCTTGATAGATTTTTCTGAGTAGATTTCAGCATAAATTTCGGTGACATTGTGATTGATAATAAATATGTATTTGGTCTTTATCCTCAATTCTGGAACAAAACTCTTAAAACCTTTAGAATTTCCTAAGTGATAAGATGTATAAAGAAATCTTGATATTTATAACAAAACCTTTTCAACCACACCTGAGTTTATGTTAATGAGGTAACTTTTGGAAATGAATAGAGGGTTGGAATTTTGAGTTCCCAACTCATCATGTTCATGATGGGAAGAGGAGTTAGAAGTTGAACCAACCTACAAAGCCCAATGATTTAGTCAATCATACCTAATGAAGCCTCCATAAAAACCCAAAAGGAGGGGGCTCGGAGATCTTCTGGGTTGGTTATCCAGAATGTGTCTGTGTGCCACCCATGACAGGCCCCAAACTCCAAGAGGACATAAGCTTCTTTGTTCAAGACCTTGCCCTGTGTATCTCTTCATCTGGCTGTTGATCCGTGTCCTTTAATTATCTTTTGTAATAAATCAGAAATCTAATGAGTTCATGGGAGTTAATGGCTTTCCTGAGTTCTGTGAGCTGCCCTTGCAAATTAAACAAACCCTGGACAGAGTCTTGGGAACCTCTGCTGTACAGTCTGTCAGATGTACAGGGAATAACCTGGATTTTCAATTGGCATCTGAAGTGGATGCCGTCTTTTGGGACTGTGCCCTTGACCTGGAAGCTGATGCTATTTCTGGGTAGATATTGTCAGAATTGAGAAGAATTGTAGGACAGCCATGTGGTTTCAGAGAATTGCTTGTTGCTGGGGGTGAAATCCACCCTTACCCAAACACACACACACACACACACACACACACACACATATTGGAATAGGGTCTAGAACCCTTATAGTTTATGTTTATTAGTGCATATTTAAATCAAAAGGTTTTAGAAGTAGAAGAGATCTGAGGGCACAATGTGTTGGAGAGAACAGTGGGCCAAGAAAGAGATGATCCTGGCTCTGCCACCTACTGCTTGCTCTCAGGCTAATCATTTAATTTCCATGAGCCTCCACACCCTTGCCTGTAAACTCCATCACTGGCAAAGATAAAAACAAGACAATTAGGGACTAGCAATGTTATAGACAGGATGAGCTGAAATCACTCCTAATATTAGCACTTAGAAACACTAGGTAAAAATATAGCAAATATCCTTATCAATTCTTAGCTGTGTGAGCAAGAAGGGAAGAGAATTCTCCAGGAATCAGAAAGAAAGCATGAACCACAGCCAGAGAGACCCTGTTTCCCCGAAAATAAGACCCGGTCTTATTTTACTGTAATATAAGGCCGGATCTATAATATAATATAATATAATATAATATAATATAATATAATATAATATAATATAATATAATATAATACCGGGTATAATATAATATAATATAACATAATATAATATAATATAGCATAATACCAGGTCTTACGTTAATTTTTGCTAGAGGCACTGGCCATTGATTCCCCTCAGTAGAGAAGGACCTTAGGTTGCTACAATCCATGCGTCAATTAACCCCATCTGCAAGCCTCTGTCTCTATATACCCTTGTTTTCTCAAATACTTGTATTTTACATGTAAGTCAACACATGATAAAGTTGGGAAGCACTGACTTAAAATTTGACAAAAATGATGTCAGGTACACAGCCGTGCAATACAGTGGCCTCGGTACTGTTTTGTATACCTAAACTATTTTATAATTTAAAAATGAGATAGTTTAAAGTGTTCTACATCTGCTGGCTTCAGTCCTTATATTTCAACTCTTTCTTGAACATATTCTAGTCAAGCCTTCTACCATAACAGTACTCTTGTCAAGGCCAACAATGATTTCCACATTGCCAAATTGTCGATTCTCAGTGTTTGCCATACCCGACTTCTCAGGATATTTAATATAGTGGTTTTAGTGGTTCTCTCTATTCTTCTCAAAGTGCCTTCTCTTTTTTATTTGATTTCTAAGCACCCCCCTCTGCTGGCTTTCCTTTTTCTAATCTCTGTTAGTGGTTCTTCTTTGTCTTTCTGATCTCAAATATCAGATAGCCCCCAAATTATATCCTCATCTCTTATCTCTACCTATACTCAATTTCTAGGTTGTCACACCCATTCCATGGCTTTATATTTTTTAAAAGGAAAAACAAAACAAAACTAAACGGAAGTTTATTAACATGTATATCTCACATATACAGGGAGATATGCAGGGATCTAGTAATGCAAAATCCTGGCTTAGAACACTGGTTTAAATATCATCTTCAGCTAAAGACAAAAAGCTGAGAAGAAGGCCCGTGATAGGGAGGTTGCCAGGACAAGCAGAGTGAAGAACAGTAGGATTTGTGACACAGATTTAAATGGGAGCCTTCCCCTCTGATAAGACTTCAAAGCTGTCTCTGGGGATTAACCTTTGTCCTTCCTGGTAGGGAAGGGAAAGAGGAAGGAAGAGGGACACATTTGTAAATTTATGTTTTGCTTTTAGGCAAATGGGGGGAGGGGAGATAGAAAGCTTTTCTTGTGTCTGCCTCTGCTCTGTTGCCTTTCACTCAAAATAATCGTATGCCAAAGTGACATATGTGGGGTGGCACATTCTGCCACTTGTCATTCCCCACCATTGAAGTTTCCCCAAGAAGTTTCATGGTCCAGAAGCTCAGTTGGTAGATTGAACCAGTCTCTCAGTCTTAAAAACAAGTCAGGCCTGTTAAACAGCTGTGTCTCATTCAGGAGATGGTGTTGCAAGTGGACACCTATCAAAGTTAGGCTCTATATGGTGCTAGATATTGGGTAGTGTAATAAAAGTTACAAGGTGTGATCAAAAATTACGGTGAATGTCTAAATAAAAAAATTTTATAGTAAAAGACACATTGCCATTAATCCCCCTCCAAATACTCCCTCTCGCTTCAAACACACTTATCCAATCGTTCTTGCTACACTCTGGAGCAGTTCTGGAAGTCCTCTTTCATGGGTGTCTTTACTTCATCCTCTATCATGACAATGGTGCGTGTCAAACATCGCTTCTGGTATGGCGGTTTCTGTCAAATAAAAACGTTACGTGTCCTCAACCATCTTATTCACTGGATCTGGCACTGTGTGACTTCTGGCTCTTCCCCAAAGTCAAATTGAAAGGTGAATATTTTGAATCGATTCTGGACATTGAGGCACCCATGACTGCGCAACTAAAGACACTCACGAAAGAGGACTTCTAGAATTACCTCACAAAGTGGCGAGAATGATGGGATAAAGCAACAGGGCGTGTTTTCAGGGGAATTAATGGCAATGTGTCTTTTACTGTAATATTTTTTTGTATTTAAACATTCACCATATTATTTGTTCACACCTTGTTTTTCTATGGAGACAAAAGAAAAACAAAAGTTAATTATTGGAACAGATTATAAACCAGTGTCCCTAATAATAAAGAAGAGGGTTGTACTTATTAGCTATTCATTTTGCCTTTGTACTCATAGAGATATCCTCTCTCGGTTTTCTTGAGGTGGAAACTCGAGTATGACCATTAAGACATTATATCAAGGGCACAATGATAGAACCAGGGATAAACAAGAAAGCACTCCACAGTGTTTCATAAGAAGACTTTGAGTTAGCGATGTTTGAGGGAAAATGCTGTGTTTGGGTTTTTTTTGTTTGTTTATGTGTTTGCTTTTTATCATCATACACTTTAAAACTGACATCAGGCTAAGAGGTAATGAGTTGTTTTTGAGGGTCTTCTAAGGACGGATCCTGCAGCCCCAGCTGCTGGGGACCAGCAAGTGTTAGCTTCTATGTTGCAGATGCTATTTATGCCCTAAAATATCTATTAAAAAACTCACCAGATCAATCTGTTTGACAGACAGATTTGGAAACAAAAAATATGGATTATCACCAATTATTTTTCTCAATGTCCTTTCCTTTTGTGCAACATGTTTTGGTTTATAACTCTCTGCTTATAAATTTGTCTCCCATTGTACCATTAGGCATTCCTGAAGGTTTAAAGAAAATTAAGCTTAAAGTAGTTAAATTCTAAAAATACTCCAGGAAAATGTTCTTTTTGTATGATATAAGTCAATATGATAGCTCTGGTAGCCTATTTCAGTGCAGAGAATCCATTTGTTTTAATGGAATATCCAGTCGAATGGAGCATATTGTGCTCAAAGAAAAACTCATTCTCAGGAATGTGCTGAAACAGGTACATAATTTACCAGAAATGAAGTTAAATTCAGCGTACTCTAGAAGAATGAATCACATGAGGCTTGGATCTTATGCTATGCATTCAACTTAAATAGCACTGTTTGCCTTCTACAACCATGATGATTTTAGAAAAGCCAAATATATAGTCACATTGGGAAAAAAGGGTGCAGTGGACTCCCTGTGCTTTTACTTGTTTTGTTTTGTTTTTTCCTTTCCCAAAGATATTATCTGTAACAATACTTCAGAGCATAACAGGGAACGGCAGACTTTTTTTTTATATAATTGTATGTTTGTATGTTTATCTTTACTTTGCCCAAACATCTAAACTCCTATATTCTTTTTAACCCTCACGTCCATTCTTCTTTGAGTTGCTATTTAGTACCAGGGTTGTAATTTTAATATATACTCACTCATTGTTATTTTATGTGTTTCTTCCCTTTTTTCTCCATGATAATTTTCAGCTCCTTCATTATTTTATTTTTTATTTTCCCCTACAATATTACATATTTTATTTTCTCTCAAACTTTTTAAAAAAAAATATTTGTCATTGAAAGTGGCCATTTCAGCTTTTCTCCATGAATTTTTTACCTTTACTATAAACCAGGGTGCAGGAAGCTTTTTCTGTCAAGGACCAGATAGTAAATATTTTCAACTTTGCAGGCCTCGTAATATATCAGAACTACTTACCTCTGCCATTGTAGTATAAATGTAACCATAGACAATATGTATATGAATGAGTTTGGCTGTAGTCCAATAAAACGTTACTTGCAAAAACAGTCAGCAGGTTGGATTTAGTCCATGGGCCATAGTTCGGTGTCCCCTGCTATAGACTATAGAATGACAAAATAAATAAAATCTTCACCATTAATTAGAAGACAAACAAAAATGCCTAACTTGCCTTGTTTTATGCACCAAACATCAAAGTTTGGACAAAGAAGATAAGTCTTAAAACTGACTCACCAAAATTCATAATATAAATAAGCTGAACACTGTACGCCTAATTCTTAGGCAGTAATATGCACAGTGGGTAATACATTGTGTCTGAAATTCATTGCACTAATTGTCTAACAATCAATTGCCTAATATCTGGAAAATAAGATCTATACAAAGCTAAATATTTACTTAGTTTCAATTTCCTATCTTTTGACTCAAAAGAACAACTTTTCTTTAAAGGCACTTTGGAAACTTTTTTATTAATTAAATGATTGATTTAAAAAAAAGAAAAATATTTTAAAGGAAAGAAGTGAGTCCCTAATGTAAAGACGAAAATTCTAAGTTTTATTTCATATTAATATCAAACATTATTACATGATTTAATTTCTTGGAGATCAAAACGTATCAAAGAACCTCCTGAATTTGCTTCAGTTTTTGTGGAGAACATTAAGCTTGAAGGACAGTATTTTACCTAAAACACTATCTGAGAAACCAATATTTTACCGAACATGGTTAAAATGCTTAAGAAAACATGATACAAAAAAAACATATAGAATTATTGGCTTTGCCTACATGTTATAAATTTTGTACTTAGAAAAAAAATTTTTGAAGAAACATGGGTAGTATCACTTACGAAAGGACTAGTGAATATATATTCTAAGAAAAACCCATTTTAACTTTAGAGAGCAGAGGACGAACATTGTGCAATAACATTGTCAATTTTACTCCTGCATTCTTCATTACTCCCATCTCCATCCCACCCTATCTGTTTAAAAAATATGGCACTGATCCTCTACATGTTTCCCCTCTTGGTATTTTCTTGTTTTCATAACAAATAGTTACAAAAAATAAACTGAAAACTAATAATGGAAAACCAGAAAATTGCTTACCCTCCCTCTCACCCCCAAAAGAAACTCTAAAGAAATGTAAATCCTTGAAATCATTGCTAATTATTCAGTATCCACCCTAGTGTTTTAATCATCGTTGTTTTTTTTTCAGAATAAAAGAACTCATAGAAAGGGATGTATTATGAGGAATAGGATCATGAGATTATAGAGGCTGAAAAGTCCCACAATCTGCCATCTGCAAGCTGGAGACTCAGGCAAGCCGAGTGGTGTAATTCCAGCTGGAGTCTGAAGGCCTGACAGCCCCTGGAGCTAATGGTTATAAATCCCACTCAAAGGGCAGGAGAAGAACAATGTCTCAACTCAAGCAGGCAGGCAAAAAGAAGTGAATTCCTCCTTCCTCCACCTTTTTGTTTTATTCAGGTCCTCAAGGAATTAGTTGATGTCCACACACATTAGGGAAAGCAGCCTACTTGACCGAACCCAGGAATTATTCAAATTCTAATCTCCAGGAAATACCCTCACAGACACACCCAGAAATAATGTTTAGTCTGGGCACCCCTTCCCCCAATCAAGTTGACACATAAAATTACCCATCATGCCTAGGGAGTTATAAGAAGAGGAAATGTAGCAGTTTTCCACTTTAATTAATTGTTTCAAAATCGATATTTGGGCATTGTTTATTTATGTAAATATAGTGCTTCTTTCTTGTTCATTATACTCCCATTTTTAGCAATAAATCATCTTTAAAAAAAACCAAAATATAAAAACATGGTATTTTAATTAGTGCTTACTTAGCCCACATTAAAGGGATTTTTTTTTCTTAGTCTTAATCTAAGATCTTCTAGTTTATTGCCTAATAATGATATTAAACAATTCAATTGATTGTAGCCAAATAATTCTTATTGGCTTATCCATTGATAGAAATATTTTTAGGAGGATTATTTTTACAGGCCCACAGATCATAACACCCTAGCTTTCCAAAATATATTTAGTAGATCTGGAGTTCTACAGAAGCAAACCAGAGCTATAACTAGTATACCCCATAAGCTTCCATTAGTCTCCCATCCATTTGCTTTAGAGCATATGAAAAAATTAATTATAACAGTAGCTATGGAAGGAACTCTACAAAGATCTAACAAACTTGTCTCCTTAGTCAAAAGATAAACATGCAGTCAAATCATCCAGAATGCAAGACGATGATTTATAAATCCAATGAGAATGGTTCACTCAGATCTAAAATAACTTTAATGTAATCAGTGACAACTGTATGTGTATTCTTTAGTCAGAAAAGAAATTCAGGTAATCCAGTCCTCTATAGGAAATTTCAACACGACATGGCTATTAAAAGGTGATGGAGACTTCAATCAATTAAATGTTAATAAAAAAAACCTTTTCTTATTATTTTTACTGTAAAACAAAAAGAACAAATGATTTTTTTTCCCCTGGAGGACAACAAAAATCTAGAGCTGCCTCTCAAATTTACCCCCCAGAGAAAGGCAAAAATTAGTACAATCACCCGTGCTGCCACATACTCATTTATGAGGGCCTGTGTACCTCAGCTCAGTTAAATATGTTGAATCACTGATCTGAATATAAAGTCAAATTACTAACTCTCTGTGATCTGATCTAACAGATCAGGAATTTGTCCTGGACATTACAACCAATGGAAAACCAGCCTATGAAGTTGTCTCTGGCATTCTTTGGAGTTCCTAAATATATCCATCAGATTTATGTTTCTCAACAAAAGTTCCACTCCTCTTGGGCCCAAAAAGAAAACACCTTGCTCCTAGTATAGGGCAGATACATTTTCTCTTCTACCCTTTTGGATTTCCAGCCGGGACTGACATCAAGCAGATTAGCAAGAGAAAAGAGTACACATTTTATTGCATAAGACTGTGCATCTATATGAGAGTAGTCACAAGAAAATGAACACCCAAAGCAGTGGTTAGGTCCAAGTGCTTATATACTAAATTGAACAAAGTGCGGCAATTGTGAAAAAGTAAATAAAAAATGTGGGGAGACTAAAGAAACATAAGAATTATTTTAGCAAGCTCTGTTTGTACAGATTTCCTTCTGTCTCAACTCCTCGTCTCTGGTGATGGAGTGTTTGTTTCCTCCTGGTGTATGGAAGGCATCTTCCACATAGGAATTTCAATTTCCTATTTCAGGAAAAAAAGGGAGTTCAGAGTGCCCTTCTGGCACCTGCTGTTTTTCAAATGCCTTTAGATCAAAATAATCAATATGCCAAAGCAGCATACTTGGGGGTGGCATGTCCTCGACTCCTTCACTATCATATAAATATTTTCTTTCCATTGAAGTAAGCTTAAAAATACTTATTAACTCCTGCATCAGTTTAGGGATTAATATTTTACTTGTAGTTTCCTACTCCTGCTCTAATATGTAATAACTACATAAAGTAGGCCCTTAATTTTCAGAAGGAATACATCCCAAGACCTTCAGTAAAGCCCAGATTTATGTATATCATAAGTTCATTTCCTTTAGAAACCTCTTTTTTCCCCCCGCAAACAGCCATCATTGTCTTATACTATCATTAGTCATAATAACAAAATTACAGGAATTGTAATGACTTTAGTTCTTCTCTTTGTTCTCCCAGTCTTATTATTTGATTTCCCTATGTGTTCTCAATCAAACTATCATTTTATTCTTCAAAGTGACAAATTTGATGAAGTAACAACTCAGATGTTAAGAAATATTTTTTTAGATTCTTATAGCAGACACTATTTAGAAATTAACATGTAGAAAATGCAAGAATGATATATTATAACATTAAGCAAATGTATTGTATTTGCCAGATGCTAAAAACGACTTTAGGGACAACTCAGAGACTGCACTTATAGGTTGACACAATAATGAGATTTTGTGTTAAAACCATAAAAACACACATTATAAATGAAGGAGCTATGAAAACTGAGACTAATATTGTAGTCTTTGCACATTCTCTTGTCTGAATTGTCCCATTTGTACCCCTTTGGCGTTTGAAATAGAAAAGGAAACATTCTCTTTGATAAAAAGAATATGATTTTAATGAACAAAGCCTGGCCTGAACAGATAATTAGCTCAATTATCAGATTATTACTCTAAAAATCTACAAATCAACTATTATAAAACTAAATGTGCTTTTCCTCATATAAAATGTTAATAATCCTGTGTAAAAATCCAACTTACTTAGTTACTTACTCGGTTATTTGCATGGAATTGGCAAGCAGTTTAACTTGGTGGGTATAATAGAAGGTGACAGCACAGGCTGTTAAATATATTGTGGGTGGATTGCTGATTTTTCATTTTTGTATAAATATGGTAGAGATATGATTGCACATACTTTAAATTTTTTCCAAGATAAAATTATCTATAGCTATGTCCCATGGTGTTGAAATTTGAGGTCTTAACTGTCCTTTTATGTATATACTTAAGTGTACCTTCTGATAGCTCTTGGCCTTGCCTATGTATCCATCTTTGACTAATTTCCTTGGGATCTTTTACCATATTTTTACTTATGTGGATATTTAGATAGGATTCTCAATATATATAAGAAGACACCTATGATTCCCTGACCTCATCTGACTCCGCATTTAACTAACTACATGGAGTTGCTTCACGGAAGCATATGACTGGGAATACATAAGCCTTAACTCATCTCAACTCTTTATCAACAATCCTGTTGAGAGACATAGTAGTAATAAAGTATTGTCTGATCTCTAGCTTTTCCTCCAGGTACTCTAAAGTTAATTCCTGAATTAAGACAGATAGAAAAAAGTACGTTAGACTTATATTTTGCTCTTCTATAGAGCTGCTTTCCATTGATAGAACCTAGATAAACCCAGGCCTTCTTGCTTTCAGTTTAAGTCCAATGCAAAATGTCATTCTAAAGAAATGCAATTACAATTCCGAAAGCACTGGTGAGCTCTTTCCTAAAGGTTTTCTTGGAGTGGTCTAAGGATTGGAGGCAGAGAGGGAGATGAAGCTGGAACCAGGGCAAAGAACACACGATAAGGATTCCTAAGGATCCTTTCTCTCTATCCCGTCAATCCTTCTCCATTTAAACAGCTGATCATCTTTGTCTCATCCACAAAACTCTTAAAGCTGTTCTCCGATCCCTATTACTCGGTCCTTACTCCATCTCCTTATTAGATCTTATTTATTTCCTTTTCATACTTTTCCTTTGTAGAGAAATCTATCCCACCTCTCTTTCTCCTTTCAGTATCACTCTCTGCCAATCCAAATTGCATGATAAAGACTTGGCAGATAAGCAGTGAAGATTTTAAAAGGGAGGAGGTAAGGGAAGGAGCTAAGAATATTTTATGATGAACAGCACAGCAATGAATTCCAAACACATGTCCATTATTATATTCTGATGGTATACAATCAAGGCAAAAATTTTCCTGTCACACTGAATTTTACTTTGACTTCATGCCATTGGAAAATAATAATGGACATGTGATTGAAACTCATCACTGTATCCATTATAAAAATTGTGTTGAAGACGAATGTTCATCACTATTTCTCTTAAATGACCATCCATAAATGAATGTTCTCTTTGGTCCCAGAACTAACAATTTTGCTTCTTCTAATGGTTCACATTTTATTTGCCTTATGGAAAGTACATATGATTCTTTCTATGAGGGGATAGAAAACTTTGAACCACATTTGCCTTACTGCTCTGGCCGGTGGACCCAAAGGTATGTAGCTCATCTTTCCTGCCCTCATTTACTCTTTGTCCCATTGCCTTCTTAGATGTTTTAATTTTTTAAATTGTAGTTAAGATACCCATAACATAAAATGTACTATCTTAACCCATTTTAAGTGTACAAGTTCAGTAGTGTTAAGTTCATTCTCATTGTTGCACAACCAATCTCCAGAACTCTTTTCATCTTGCAAAGCTGAAACTCTATACCCAGTAAACAACTACTCTCCACTACCTGCCTCCACCAGTCCTGGCAACCACCATTCTAATTTGTCTCTATAAATTTGTCTACTTTAGGTATCTTAAATAAGTGTAATCATATGGTATTTGTCTTCTTGTGTTTGGCTTATTTCAATTAGCATAATGTTCTCAAGGTTCCTTCATGTTGTAGAATGTGTCAGAAGTTCCTTCCTTTTGAAGGCTGCATAATATTCCATTGTATGCATATACCACATTTTGCTTATTCATTGGTCCATCAGTGGACACAATGAATAATGTGGACACAATGGACAATGTGGATTGCTTCCACATTTTGGCTATTGTGAATAATGCTGCTATGAACATTCATATACAAGGTTTGCTGTGGGTGGACATATGCTTTTATATCTCTTGAGTAAATACATTGAAGTGGAATGGCTGGGTTGTATGGTAGGTGCATTGAACTTTATGTGAAACTTCCAAATGATTTCCCTTTTTATACTGTGTTTTCCCGAAAATAAGACCTAACCAGACAATCAGCACTAATGCGTCTTTTGGAGCAAAAAATTAAAATAAGACCTAGTCTTATATTATACCCAGTCTTTTATATTATATTATATTATATTATATTATATTATATTATATTATATTATATTATATTTAAAAAGACCCAGCCTTATATTATAGTAAAATAAGACCAGGTCTTATATTAATTTTTGCTCCAAAAGATGCATTAAAGTTGATTGTCTGGCTAGGTCTTATTTTCGGGGAAACACGGTATTACCTCCGGTAATGTATGAAAGTTCCAGTTGCTTTGCATTCTTGCCAGTACTTGATATTGTTGGTATTTTTTAACTATAGCCATTCTAATAGGTTTGTAGTGCTATATTACTGTGGCTGTAATTTGCATTTCATTGATGATTAATGAATAAGAGAACATCTTTTCAAATGTTTATTTGAAATACATCATTTTTTAAATGGCTGCTCATATCTTTAGCCTATTTTTATTGGGTGTCTTTTTATTACTGAGTTATAAGAATGTAAGAATTCTTTATATACTCTGGGTACAACTTCTTTATTCGATATGCAACTTGCATGTTCTTTCTTTATAATGCCTTTCTCAGAGCAAAAGTATTTAACATATAACATCTAGTTTACCAACAATTTATTTTATGATTTGTGCTTTTTGTATCTCATCTAGAAAATCTTTTCCTACTTTGAAATCACAAAGATTTTCTTACTTTCTTCTCTGAATTGTATAGTTTCAGCTTTTTTGTTTTGAACGAATCATTCTAAGTAATTTTTAATATGTTGTAGGTAAGGATTGAGATTCATTTTCTTTCACGTGGATATCCATTTATTCCAGCACCATTTATTTGAAAGATGTTCTTTTCCTCATTGAATTGCCCTGGCACCTTTGTTGTAAATCAATTGATCATATTTGTGAATCTATTTCTGGACTCTCTATTCTGCCTCATTGGTTAATTTGTATGTATTTTATGGTTTTGATGCTATTATAAATGGAATTTTTTAAACTTAATTTTTCAATAGACAAACCTCTTTTAATGACACTTGTCATCATCCTTATCTCCTAATCAGTGCCTTTACTGAATATATATCAGATAATTTAGAATACTACTTAACCTGACATTGACACCCCATCGTCTAAAATCTTTCTTTAGAGATTTATCGCAGGCATCATATATTTCCAATGAACATAATTATTCTCTGCTCCAAATGTATACTTCAAACTTTCACATAAAATTGTGTATATATATATATATATATATATATATATGTGTGTGTGTGTGTGTGTGTGTGTGTGTGTGTGTGTATATATATATATATATATATATATATATATATTCCAGAATGAAGGATGGGTTGCAAGAATTCAGTATGTGTGAGGATCCATAAGTAGTAAAGGGCCCTAGTATAAAAGAAAGACTCAGAGATTAAGCAAATTCTGTGTTGTTTTGGAGGGCAAAATTAGAATGAGTGCTAAAAACCATAGAGAAACTGACTTCAGTGTGATACTATGACAATACAGTTAGGTAATACAATTAGAGAAATGCAAGGAATTTTCTCAGGAGATGGTGAATTCTGCTACTGACCTAGCAGGGGTGGACTGATTACCTACTGAGAGTGTTATAAATGTAATAATAATATCAGATGGGGTTCAGACCAGATCACATTTATGAAATTCCCCCTAGCCCTGAGATTGCATAAGTATATTCTCTCAGTTGATTTCTTTTAGCCATTAAATATCATTTTCACCACCAAAAAGGGTCTTTTAGAAAGTGTCAGGCCTCTTTCTGTTCCCTAGAGCCAGTTTAATATTTCATCTAATACTTAATTCTTCAACATGTTATTCATGAACTACTGTTGAAATTAATGGAGACTTTAAGAAAGAAGCTTCTGCAACATCATTTCCCATCTGAAGTTCTAGAATCATTCTTCATAGAGTATCATTAATGTATTAGTAAATAAGAGAATCTATTTATAAATGATTATGCATGATTATCCTCTGTCACCTCCATAAATTATATATCAAGCTCTCCTAGTAGAGTGGATCTAAACTGGTTAGGGCAGCAGGAGGCAACAGCTTTAGCATCTTTCGAAAACAATAATTAATTTTCAAAATGCCAAGGCCAATTGGCAATAGGTAACATTGCCCCCAGAGCACAGTCCGTGCCTAGATGCCATAGAGACAAGTTGCCTTGTGTTGCCTATAAATGGATTCTCAGAAAACCTAATTTGAAATTACTGCCTTTAATTATATGGCTGATATAAATAACTTTGATAAAATTAGTGCAGCTGGCCTCCTGTTTGTTTTTCCCATTTGAATGCACTGTACAATGTAATCATCTGAAGTAAACATCCATTACAAAGAATGCTTCATTTCAAAGAACATATTATTCTGCTCATCCAGTCAATTGTTATTTTCCCCATTCCAACTGCATTTCAATCGTACACCTATTAAAGGGATGAACAAATTACCAAGCTCTCAGAATGTCCCAACTAGCAAATTAAAACAATTCATTGCTGCTGAATAGGGCCATGCATTTAGAAGATTTTAATTTGCTTTTATTCTCGATTACTATGTTTTCTTTTGAAAAAGACCCTGACAGCTTAAATATTGTTGAAAGATACACTCTTCTCTACACAATACAGTTGTCACTTGCTAAATAGGAATCCCTATCTTTAAAAGAAAATAGAAGATGCATCTTTAATTTGATGGACTTTTAAACCCCAAAGTCCAAGGATAGGGTCTCAAGAATGATATAAAGTTTAGCCTCATTTCATTTCTTTTGGAACAGAGCAGAAGTGCCTCTTTTACAGAGGACAGTGTTCTTTCATCTTGCTTCACTGGATATGATTGTCATCTTTATCTCTATTGCAATCAGGACAGGATTTACCAAGATCAATTCAACTCAGTCTAAATATTACCAAGTTCAGTTCAACTCAATTCAACTGTTATCAAGCTCAATTCAACCCCACAACCCTTTATTAGCTACCTGCTACATAGAAGGCACTATAAAGGTTTCCGAAATTAGTATGGCACGGCCAGTCTCTCAATCTGGTAGGGAAGCAAAAAAGAAGATTAGCTGTAGGATATTGTGGCAGTTAGGAAATGGTTAGACAAGAATATGGATGATAAAATAAATGCTAGAGCAAGAGTAATTGATTCCATAAGAGAAGTCAAAAAGGGATCCTGAAGTTCAAAGGAAAATGGCTGTGCATAAAATTGGAGAAATTAACCGGGTCTTGAGGAAAATTTCAAACCTTTTCTCTTGTTGTTTTCTTTATAGACAAGGGCATAGAAATGAAGTATGGGATGTATTTGATAATAACAAATAAGCTAGGTTTTGGTGGAACCCATGAATTAGAAGTGACTAAAGTTAATACCAGAAAAGTAGATGGATTACTTAACTTATTAGGTAGTCAGGGACCATTGAAGCCTTTTGATAAGGCAAATGAAACGACTAGAGCTATACCTTAGGAAGATAAATGTCTGTAGAACACAGATCAAAATGGAGGGGGAAAAAAGGGTGACAGTGAGAACTGTAAGAAGACTTTCTTCTCTCTGGACAGTTAACTGCCTCAGGTTGAGGGAAGGCCAAGATCTGGAACTTGATGTTCTGGCAGTGGAATTTAGATTAGAATCAGACCTGCAACTAGAGGACTCAGGTCAAGGGAATCCATACAACTACAGGAGCGTGGGAGACAGTCCAGGCCAGCATGACCACCGGATGGCAATAGGCAACGAATTTATGTGAGATGAATTAGCCCACTGTACACTTCCAGTGACTGCGTTTATGTTCTTACAAACGCATAACCTGGGACAAGGACTTGTATGGGTAGTTTATTTGGAAATTGTTCCCTAGGCAGCAGGAGTGAGGGAGAAGGGGAGTGAGAGAGGAAAAACAGGAGAAGCCAATAGAAGGGTGTAGTGGAGGTCACTGATGCGTCAAATGGGGCTGATTCCACCAAGATCACCTATGAAATGCAAAAAATGTCTCCAAGAATTGACTACGTGAAAGACTAGGGGCTAGTGCATTTATCCTCTGGCTTTTGTCTCTTTTTGGTTGAGGGCTGCCTAGGGGTAACAGCTCTATGCTTTGGGGTATACTTGTATACAGGCGTTCACAGAGTGCCCTTGATTGATATTTGGCCAAGCTGAACTTGCCATTCTCTTTCATAGAAGCTTCCAAGACAGTTAACCAAGCCAGGCAAGTACATATCTTTATCATTATCGTTGGCCCTTACTGTACAAACGCTAGAGCTACTGCATGCCTCCCTGTCGACCTCAGCTGCCCAGTAATTGTGATGCTGCTGCTCTCTAGGCATTATCACCACGCCACTTACTCCCAGCAAAGGGCTCCCTATTATGTCAGACCATGAGTGTGTCTGCTTTCTAGAACTATCTCATGTACCAGCTTTCCCTCAGTTTGAATTCCCCTCAAAAAACTACTGGTGACAAGACTTTCGATGCAGGTGGTGTATTTCAAAAGTCATCCCAGAAATCATAAAGGAGGGATTTAGGGAACATGAAACAAAGATGGAAGGAAAGTCAACTTAAGGGTGCAATTTGAATTCACTTATAGGGGCTTGGTTCTAATGGGACTCCTGAGAAATGCCCAAAACGTCTGTCAGAATTTTCTACCTGAGGGACAGGAAATGGATCGTTTATCCACAAGCTCCTGCCCCCCCCACACTTTTTTTTTTTTTTGAGAGTTGCCCCTAGAGGTATTGACCCCCTTATATTCAGGCTTGTGCAAGGCCACTGGCTTCCGATGGAATTAGGACTAGAAAGTAGAAACTAAGTGGTATTCACTTGAGGTGGGACATTGTCACCATGAGGTCAGTTGGCACTCACAAGGAATTGTTCAATTCTGATAGCTGCAGCTATCAGAAGTGGACTGAAAGGATGTGATGCAGGGTACCAGAGACAACTGCCTACATCTGTTTGTTTATCCAGCTCCCAGAATGCCTCCATTTTACTATGGAGCCTAGGCACTATGATGGGACCTCAATGCCTTCACAGAATGGTTCCTATTCATTCCCTTAAGAGTATTCCTTGCTCTCAGAACTAGCCTTACAATCTCGTAGTCCCAGTGGTTCTATCTAGACAGCTGCCAAAGCTTATCTTGGATTTGGTCTATATCAATAGGAGTGAATGGCTTTTGAGAAGTAGGAGAGGACATGAGTTGCTAATACAAACCAAGTTTTCTGCCATGCCCTCCCTCCTGACAATCACTGTCCCATCTGTGTTTCCAACTGTCCATTCCAATAGGACATGTAGGCGGGCTCTGCTTGGCTTCTGCAGATGAGTGCAGCTCCATTTGCTGGTTGTATTTTACTACAGTGAGGTCTTTCATACACCTAAACTTTAGTGTAGATAGTGAAGAAGGAATCTAGCTTTACATTTTTCCAAATGACTGGTCATTTTCCCCCGTGCTATTTATGTAATAACCTATTCTTTTCCCACTGTTTTGAAATGCAACTGTAGATAGATTAGATAGATACACGTAAGATAGATAGATGATAGATTTCGATTCTAATGATGTGTCTTTTTTCTTTGCCACCCACATATTATTCTGTCTTGCTGTCTGGTAAAAGTACTTTCATCTATGATTCCACTTAGCTTTTATTAAAGAATTTCCTTAGTTCTTTCCCTGTGTTACGTTTTTCAGCTGATCTTTCAAGAATATGCATCATATTTGAACATAAAACAGCCAGTTGGGATTGTATTTCTTAAATTATGCCACCTCTCAATCACCACTGTATCCTGGATATATTGAATCCTAATTCTTCTTCCTGCTTACTGTGAGCCTGGCCCTTCCAATTCTCAGCTGTCAAAGTGAGCTTTCTAGTGCCCAAATTTAATCATTTCCGTTTGCTGCTGAATATCTGTCAATGACTTTCCATTTATCTGAGGATACAACCCACACATTCCAGTGTGGCATACAGGACCTCTGTCTCCTCCTTTATCCTGTCTTTGTATTACCTCTTATTTCATTCAACACCTTCCCTATAGTTCTTACAAAACTTTCTGTGGTTCCCGAACAAGCCACGTTCACTCTAGTCTGTGCTCTTGCACGTCCTTCTCCCTGTCTGGACTGCCCTCCCCCACTTTACTCGCACTCAGTCTTTTGAAGTCAGGTGTCATTTCCTCTGGGACACTTACTTTAAATCTGTGCTCCATTCTACGTTAGGTGCCGTCCTTTCACCAGAACTCCTATTACTAGAATCTACCAGGATATACTAGACTATTACCATTGCCTGTTCATTTCCATCTCTTCTCCACTAAACAGGAAGCCCCTTTGGGATGCCATCTCTTTCTTTATTCTCAGAGCTCCTCATTGTATCTATTACATAATAGTTAGCATTAGGTTCTCTTTCTCTGGATCCCAAAAGGTGTGTTTATCTCAAATATGGGAATGTTTAGAACTACTTTGGGATTAATTTTTCTAACTTTACTGTTATTTTTCTTGATGGCAAAATTGTGCGTTTCATCTGTGCAGTCAGACGGGCCTGAGTCTTGACCTAGGACTTCCTTGGTTTCCTCCTGTGTAAAGGTGGAGAAAGAAGTGTAGCGCTAAGGGGTTAGAGACCAGATGAAGGACCAAGACTCCTCATCCAAACCTCTGCTCTAACATCTACTAGCAAGAAATGGCACCACATTCTCAGTTTCTCCATCTGTAATGTGAAATAATTACAGTATTTCCCACATGCATTTCTTGTGAGTATTAATGACTGAACAGATGAAAATCACTTAGAACGGTGATTGGCACATAAAGTCACTCAAAACTGTTATTATTATTTCCCTCTCATGAGGTTATCATAAGGATTAAAGAGACAGTAGCTAATGTCATAGTACAGTGCCCTGGTACACAGTAAATTCTCAATGCATTCTGGCTTTTGATTTACCATCACCTGTATCAAGTACAATGGGTTAAAGAAGTCAAATAGAGTAAAGAAAATGCTGTGTTTCACAGGTAGGAGCTTAGTGAAATATACTCAGTTTTGTGCCACCAATCTGAATTATTCCGTGCTCTCTTATTCTTAGGCTCAGTATAGTCACAGGGTTAAAAGACGTGAAAGGTCAATAACATTACAATGGATAGGTTTTATTAGTTTCAATGATGAAATAGTACTAACTGTAGGCTTTTACATATTACAAACTATTTTCAAATATATTATATCATGGGGCCTTGATGTGAGACAATGGGAACTCCAGGTACCATCTAGCAATCTAATGGCTATGTGATTATTTTGGCTTTCCAGATTATTATCATCCTTGTCACATAATAGCCTTTATGTCCTTTATATCATAAAATAGTCAACTGTTTCCCATTTGTTTCCAATGCAAATTGAGCCATTCCACTCAAATGTTTACAGTAAGTAGAATAGAAACTGTAGATTCATCTTCCTCTCTCATAAATGAAGCAACAGCAGAGTGGTGCAGCATCTCAGCTGTTTCAAGTTCCTCAAAAAAGTTTTACTTTTGCAAAACGAACGTCTGACTTCCTACATTCTGTGAGCTGTGTTATAAGCAACATGACCGGCAGCCACATTTGTTGTAATTTTTTCAATATGTGGAAAAAAAGCAAAATATCGACCATGTATTACCTTAACCAAGATGCCAAATTATCTAACTTGTTTCTCCAGGCAAGCAGCCCAACAACAGGGACAGCTCCCAGGAGCCAGTCAAGGTTGTCTGTCTGTCCGTCCACTCAGGACATCTGCAGGTAAGTGCTCAGCAAACGATCCCCCTTAATATTTTTTTGAGTAGTGTTTTGTATTCTTGTTTTATATTTGGAGACTATGTGGCTCTTGCTTCTGCCTTACATCGTCCATGGGTGATTTATACTGGCTTAATCTTTTTTTTTTTCCTTTAGTACATTTTCTTCATTTGATCTTTATTTACCAACTTCTGGTCCATGCTATCATTTTCATCATTTTCTCTCTCTGTTTCCCCGTGGCTTTCCTCTCCATTCCCATTTCCCATCCTTTGCCTGCTGCTTTGTCTAGATCTGTCATCTTGCATGATATGTCAGAAGATGCATTTGAGCAGTGCACCCCTCTCATGGTGCTGAGCCCTGCTAGGAAGGACTTTGGTAAGAAATCAGTAAAACAAAGGCCTACGAGGAGGAGAAGGTCCTCTGAGAGATATGAGCATACAGGAGAGCCAATAAAAGGAAGACGAAATGATTTCAACCTCCAAATCTCAAGCTCCAGATGGAGTGAGCTTCACACAGATTCTTCAGATTCATCTTCCATAGATGAGCATCATTGGATTCAGGCAAAAAGAAGAGCCCAAGTTAAATTCCGACTGTCACGATGAAGAAGAAATAATAATAAATCATGTGGAAACTTGGATGGGTCTTCTTCTCCTAATAGAATTGATCTGGTAGATTTGGGATCCAAAAATGAAAAGCAACAAGAGCTGATCAAATGTGAGAGTTGCTTCTTCAGTCTCTGCAGAGGAAAAGGCACATGGCACCAAGTGTACAGTCTTTCCCTGCCTAGAGGATCCTTTGAGATTAAGAGGTTCTCAAGGAACCATGAAGAAAGCAAAGGCAGATACCAACACAGGGACCCACAGCTCTTGCGTAGTTTTAGGCAAAATGAATCAATCAAGAGAAGATTTTCAGAGACAGATTCCAGCACTGAAATATTGGCAGTTACAGAAGGCAGCAAGTACGTGGATGGTATAAGGTTCCAGGTGAATAACTCTGTTCAGAAGCCTCCTGCCTCCTACGATGCTTCTGATAATGTAAAAATATGCAGGTCAGTCACTATAGAGAAAGACTTGATGCCATCCAAATGTATTTCTTTTTGCTGTGAGTTAGGAGTGAGTTAAAACATGACATTTATTCATACTGTTATTTGTCTGGTTGGATATAAGGTGATAAAATGAGAAGGGGTGGGTCTGAGTAAAACAATGTGGAAGTATCCATGGATTTGAAAACTGTTGCAGAACAGAATTAAATTTCTCCTTTCCCCTTCTTTTAATTCAATAATAATTTACTCTGGTAAAGGGAATGACAAACCAATTGAGTCTTATACCCATTCTAGTTAAGACAGCCCTAGTGGAGGAAAGATGAGTGAGAGTGTATGAAATCTTGGACCCTTCAATGTAAATTTTGTGAACTGTTAGCACCCTGACACAAAGATATTCAAGGCTTGGGGGTTTTAAGGTCAGATTTTTGTACCAGAAAAATCTCTTCTGCAGTTGGTGCTAATTTGTTCTCCAGTTGTCTTACTCAGCAGGGTTATTCAAGTCTGAAAGAACACAGACAAGTCCTGGACTTATCAGTGGGGTTGCAGGAGCCTTCAGGGAAGGGGATGACATTTACTTTGTGGTCATCACATACTAAAAGGTTTCCACATGTAGACAGTTCAGAGCTATAACACTACTGTCTTGCACTTTTTACCCATCTGCACACATTTTCAAAATAACTTAATGTTAAAAAAATTATAGGACTACCCATGCTGTTTTTCACACGAGACCATTTAAACACAACACGTATTTTTACATTTTCATATTATACCCAATCATTAAAGTTGGTTGAATTTTGTTAGGGAGCAAGTGAAATTTTTGTTGCATAATGCTTGATTGTTTGGGCTTGTTTTTAGGAAAATTAAAATTACTGTATAAAACGTATGTGTGTTTTATGTGAATCAGGTGACTCAGAATGCTGTCTATGTCCATTCAGGGTGGAACAAGAGAACAATTGAACACTGGATGTAAATAATATGAGATGGTTTGCTTCTCTGCGAGTTTTGGAAGGTAGTCATTCATAAAATGCTCATTCATTTATTTAAGCATCTGGTGTGCCTCAAATTTTATTCTAAGCATTGAAAATATTATAATGCATACCATTTGTATACTCTCTGACTTTTTAGACCTTGCAGTCTGATTAGATTAAGAGACACAAAACTATTGTATAGTTAATGTGTAATTACAAATATGAAAGGAATATAAAAACACATAACCAGGAAGCTTTCCTTATTCTGGGAGATGGGAGAACTTTCTTAAGGGAGTAACAAGCTGACAGAGGCTCAAAGGATGACAGGAATTGATAAAGGAAAGAAACAGGGAGAGCCAGCCAGGCAGAGTGCCACTACATGAAGCCAGGAGGAGAGAACAAGTTTAGCAATTCAGGGAACTGAAAGCTGGCTGTTGTGGCCAGGGTGTGGTGAGTGAGGGGGATGGGTGGCGGACACAAGGAAGCAGAGGTGGAGAGGGCCGCGGAAGACGTGCTAAGGGATTTAAAAGAGAGGTGACACCATTTGATTTACATATTAATGTAAGTTTCCTGTAATCTTCTGAATATAATTTAAGGGTGGCTTAGCTAAAATGTTGGGGGATGGAATAAAATACTGTTTCTAGTCTCGACCAGCTGTTGTCATTCCCCAAATCTACTCCCAACATAATTTAATGAAAAACAGTCCAAGAAGCTAGTTGTGGGATTAATGGTAATTGGAGAAAAACGTAATGCTTGCAATTAAAGTCAGAATGGCTGTTTTTCCCAACTGAACAGCACTGCTCTGGGGGAACATTTTCAAAAGACAGGACGTTTAACTTAGACTTCTATTAATGAAAGAGAGATTGATGGGCCTATTGCTAGTATTTCTTGCTGTGAGTTACCATCAAAATATGCCCACTAAGCAAATACTAAGGGCAGCATATTGTACCCAATACCCAGGATAAATAGTGACAAGACTTGATTCTTGCCTTAAGTGGCCAGTTAACCTAGTGGGAGAAATTGAATGCACACCCGAAAATATGAAAGTTCAAGATACAGAACAGGGTGAATGTAAAAAGAGGAATACGGTAGGATTTTGAATAAAGAAAAATTGCTGAGAGCTGGAACAATCTGGGAACCTTAAAGAGTAGGATTGGGACTGAGGAGAGTAGAATTTAGATTGGCAAACATGGCAATGCAGGCTCTCGGGCAGGGAAAATGCCATGAGCCCAGACAGGAATGTGGGCATGGCACAGTGCACTTAAGGATTTTGTGTGAATGTGTGTGATTAGGTTGAAAGGTGTGCATAGATTGATAACAACTAATTTTTTTTAAAAGACATTGTAAACAAAACATGCATATCCTTCCAAGGAGTTTATTCTGTACATCCTTGTTTTCAAATTGCCTCAATGAGCTTCTTGGTACCAAAAGGCTGCCTCAAAAGTTGAGGACAGATCAAGGGGATTGTATTCCCTTTAGCGCATCTTCAACCAAAGAAGTTTCATGAATCTGTCTTAAATAATAATAATCCTTTAAAAGACTGTTCCACTGAAAAAAATAATAATAATACAAAGAGTATTTGCTATTAATAAATAAAATAAGGTTGATGAAGCATAGTCCCAGTGTTCTTCTGAGCATGTCCTGGGAAAGGAACCTAGATTTAGGAGAACGAGTTGTGATATGGTGGAAGCATCCTGCTTTGAGAAAAGTAGGACTAGGATGATAAAGGGTAATGAAAGCGGGGGACACTTGCATACCGGCATTCCGCCAGGTGAATAGGAACAATCTTAATGTTTGGAATTGGGGAGAGCATAAGGCAAAAGAGTCAAGGATGACTCCAAACCTTGGAACTTGGGAGAGAGTAAATGCGGATGTTGCTGACAAAGGCAGAAGAGGGCAGAAGCAAGTTGGTTTGGGAAAGACAAGGTGAGTTCAATTACAAGACAGGCTATTTGTGATTGCAATGACATTCAAGGGTCAGCTGTCCAGCCAACAATATGAGACTTGTCACTGAAACACTGGACAGCAGTCAGGGCTGGGTCTGTGTGATTTTTCAAGCATTAGTGAGCTATACACAGAGCAACATGAAGCAATTGCATATTTGCAATTGTCGTTAACATGATGTATTAGCACAAGGCAATAGCACAAAGATATTAAAAATGAAAATCTTCTCAAGGCCAGGGAGGACACACAGATTTGTGTGTCATTCTCAGAGAGGTGACTGCAATGTCTGGAAAGTGAATGAAATTTTTAAATGTAAGGAGAAAAACCTCCAGATGGACATGACCTGAGCACCAGAGTCTCCTGTGTAAAGGGGAGGAAGCTGACCCGTGCGAGAAGCAGTAATTGCCGGTGAACTCACACTCCTGCTGCTTCAGACGTGAACAGGCAGGACCCGTCTCAGCCACACCACAAAGCAGAAGAGGCTCCTGAGCCCTTCCTCCTTCTCTGTTCCTGGCATGTAGTCCCCCCACAGACACTCTGTGTTCTTTCCCACCCTCATCAAAGCTTTATTCAGAGAAAGTTTCTCTATTAGCCAATCACTTACAGGAAATTTAAATCATCGTGCTACTACACCCATAGGTGTGTAGTGGGAAAAGCTTTGCCTTTTTGTAGGAAAAAAAAAAAGTTACGTTTAGAAAAAGTGTGAATTAGATCAGGTCAGCCCCGGCTTGAGATTTTTCAATGGCCTTTTAATTGCCTTCAGTGACAAATTCAAAATCTTTACGATGATTTGCAAGTCCCTGCATGATCTATCTGTCAGCTCTGCCTCTCCAGCTTCAATATTCATCATTAACGATGACCTATTCATGCTGGCCTGTCTTTAATTCCCTGAAAGTGCCCAGGCCTGTCCCGTGTAGGGCTTAGAATGTCTTCACATTATGCCCTGTGCCCGTCGCCAGATTAACTCCTGGTCACTCTTTCTTGGTTTAAGTGTCATTTCTTCAGGCACACCTTCGTGATTCTCTAACCAACACTCAGGTCCCCTGGGAGTCACTTCCAGAGCATAATTTTAAATAGCGAACATGTAGGTATTTTGGGGATCGACGGTGTCAGTTTTGTTCACGGCACTGTCCACAGTACCTGGCAGATCGCACATATTCAACACAGGTTTTGAGTGAATAGATGTAGGAAAATGAATTTTTCTAAGGGAGTCATTCTTCCTGTGTGAAATCACAGTACTAAGCGGTGGATTACCTCACCTGCTATGGAGCCAACATGAAAAAAAAAAAAACTCTACACCAGCAGTTCTCAAACCTGAGTGGACATCAGTCCCAACTACAAGGCTTATTAAAATACAGATCATTGGACCTCCTCCCAGAGTTCCTGATTCCCTTACTTTGGGATTGGACCCATGAATTAGCATTTCTAAAATGTTCCCAGGTGATACAGATGTTGCTGACCCAGGGACCACATTTTGAGAACCACTGTTCTATGCTACACAATCTCCACTAGCTTTAACTGGGAAGAGAAAAAAGCAAAAGTAATTGAAAGGATGAGTTTGGGAAGCATAGCTATAGTTTTCTATCGTTCTGCTGAATGCAGACACACAGCATGATTAGGTTATGTTTCTGTATTTTACACTGTCATACCAGTACAGTGTGGGTCATCTTAATAAAACCAGAGACTGACAATGTCCCAACTTTACCAGGAACTCAGATGTCATGGTTTGGATATCATTTCCCTGCAAACCCACTTCCTCATCCCAACTACCCCCATTTCTTTCAGTGAGACCACAAATCCCCTGAATTTTCAGTTTTGACTCTTTTCTTCTGCATTGAATATATGCAGTCTCTAACCAAGACCTGCTGTTTCTTCCTCCAGATACTGCTTTTGATGTGTGCCTTCTTTCTCATTACCAATGTCCTGTTGTGGTCCTTCTCTCTACATCTGCCTGTTTTGGTCAGGACTCTTCCACCAGATTAAAATTTTCTGAAACCAATTCAAATGCACTTAAGTAAGAATTGGATATATTAGCCACAGAAATAGAAAGTCCAGGTATACTGATGGCTTCAGGGACTCCAGAGTCGCCAACAATGTGGTTTCTCTCTCTCTCTCTCTCTCTCTCTCTCTCTCTCTCTCTCTCTCTCTCTCTCTCTCTGTCTCTCCCCTTTTCTGAGTGTTGCTCTCATTTTTTCCAACTGCAGACAAACTTCCTCTATACAGCATAGGGAAGAGGCACTGTGGACAGACATAGCTTCAGGCTTACATTTTACCAGCAGTGACATAACAGAAAAGAGAAACACCCTCTAGTAGCAGTTACACATGAAATCCGGAGATGAAAGATAATGAACCTGCCCTTAGGTCACAGCCTTGGGGTCATGACAGTCACCAGCAGCGTGAGGCATTATGCTGAGAGAAAATCCCTGGGTGGGCAGGCAGGATTTAAAATGTGGCTATTGGAAAGCCCTCCAGAACCTTATGAAGAGTGGAAAAGACATTTCAACAACAAAAAGAGCAGCACCAGTACCAGAAGAAGTGGGAAAAGAATTCTGAGCAAAAATAAATAAATAAATAGTGCTCAACTACCATCAAATACAGTTCTTACCCTCCGAAATGTCTTTATCTTTCTCTCCAAATGCCCATTTGTTAGGTGTACTTCAATATTAAGCTCATTTTAAAAAAAAAAAAAAAAAAAAAAAAAAAAAAACCAGAACTTTATTGTTTTATTTGTTTGTTTGTTTTTGTTTTTTTAAGGAGGGTGCAGTTCACACTCCATGCAGGGATCGACCTGTCAATCTTGGTGTTATTAGCCCCACTCTGTAACCAACTAAGCTAACCGGCCACCCCCAATATGCACCTCATTTTTATTCTCTTTCAAGAAGCTTTTCCAAACTGTTCTGGTCTACAGTGATCTTTTTTTTTTTTTCTTTTTTTTCTTGGAATTCCCATAACCTTTAGAGTCACATATTTAGTATGCAGTTGTTCTCTAACAGTTTCATCTACATTCGTTCTCTCTTTCCTGTGGAATCAGCTCCTTGAAGATAGCAATCATGTCTTACACCTATTTTGTGCCTTCCACAGTCCTCAGAATAATTCTGGCCTTTAGCATGGTTCAAACAGAACTCTTGTAATGGCTTCGCAAAAACCGTGGGCACGATCATGGGAGCTGGGTGGTTCAGGGTAGAACAAATAAAGAATATTGAATTTCATGAATGGCCTCTTTAAAAGAAGAAGAGCACAAAAGTAAATAACAACTCCTGGTAATGTTCTAGTTCAAGCTTGGTTGGATGGTGAGTTTGAAGGGATACTTTATATTGTCTCGGTATACCCTTCAATAGGTATGTTCTCATTTCTTCATTAAGAAAAAAATTTGAGGAAAAATTGGATGAAAAAAATGGTAAAATTGGTCTCCGTTGACTTAATTCTTGCAAGTTGCAGGAACTTTTAAAGTAGGTGAAGTAAAATGGTCAGAGAAAATTTCTAAAACTCCAAATGTCCATAACAGAAGACTACTTTTCAAGAGCAACAAGCTCATACTTTGTGACAAAGCACTAGCATTTATAAGATTAATTTAGATAGTTGTTTGTTTTTAATTTATTGGGGTGTCAATTGTTAGTAAAATTACATAGATTTCAGGTGTACAATTCTGTATTACGTCATCTATAAATCCCATTGTGTGTTCACCACCCAGAGTCAGTTCTCCTTCCATCACCATACATTTGATCCCCCTTACCCTCATCTCCCACCCCCCTCTTTACCCTCTGGTAACCACTAAACTCTTGTCTGTGTCTATGAGTTTTTCTTTCTCATTTGTTTGTCTTGTTCTTTTGTTGTTTTTGGTTTATATACCACCTATCAGTGAAATCTTATGGTTCTCTGCTTTTTCTGTCTGACTTATTTCGCTTAGTATTATATTCTCAAGATCTATCGTGTTGTCACAAATGGTCCTATTTCATGTTTTCTTACCGCCGAATAGTATTCCATTGTGTATATATACCACAACTTCTTTATCCATTCATCCATTCATCCAAGGACATTTTGGTTGCCTTGGCCACCGTAAAAAAGCTTCAATGAACATTGGAGCACACGTGTCTTTATGGATAAATGTTTCCAGATTTCTTGGGTAGCTACCCAGGAGAGGGATTTCTGGGTCATATGGTAATTTTATTTGTAATTTTTTGAGGAACCTCCACACTGCCTTCCATAACGGCTGCACCAGTCTGCATTCCCACCAACAGTGTATGAGTGTTCCTTTTTCTCTACAGCCTCTCCGACACTTGTTACTATTTGTCTTGTTGATGATAGCCATTCTGAGTGGGGTGAGGTGATATCTCATCGTGGTTTTTATTTGCATTTCTCTGATGATTAGTGATGTGGAGCATTTTTTCATATGTTTATTTGGCATTTGTATGTCCTCTTTGGAGAAATGTCTCTTCAGGTCGTCTGCCCATTTTTCAATTGGGTTGTTTGTTTTTTTGTTGTTGAGTTGCATGAGTTCCTTGTATATTTTGGATATTAGCCCCTTATCGGAGGCACTGTTTGCAAAAATCTTCTCCCATTCAGTTGGTTGCCTCTTTATTTTGTCGATGGTTTCTTTTGCTGTGCAGAAGCTTTTAAGTTTCATATAGTCCCATTCATTTATTTTAGCTTTTACTTCCATTGCCTTTGGAGTCAAATTCATAAAATGCTCTTTGAACCCAAGGTCCATAAGTTTAGTATCTATGTTTTCTTCTATGCAGTTTATTGTGTCAGGTCTTATGCTTAAGTCTTTGATCCATTTTGAATTAATTTTGCTACATGGTGACAGATAGCAGTCCAGTTTCATTCTTTTGCATGTGGCTATCCAATTCTCCCAGCACCATTTATTGAAGAGGCTGTCTTTCCTCCATTGTATGTTTTTAGCTTCTTTGTCAAAAATTGTCTGTCCATATTTATGTGGTTTTATTTCTGGGTTCTCAATTCTATTCCATTGGTCTATGTGTCTGTTTTTCTGCCAATACCATGCTGTTTTGATTATTGTCGCCCTATAGTACAAGCTAAAGTCAGAGAGTGTGATACCTCCAGTATTGTTCTTTTTTCTTAAGATTGCTTTGGCTATTCGGGGTCTTTTGTGGTTCCAAACAAATCTGATGATTTTTTGTTCTATTTCTTTAAAAAATGCCATTGGGATTTTGATGGGGATTGCATTAAATCTGTATATTGCTTTGGGTAATATGGCCATTTTAACTATGTTGACTCTTCCAATCCATGGGCACGGAATGTCTTTCCATTTCTTTGTGTCTTCTTCAATTTCTTTCAAAAATGTCTGATAGTTTTCAGCATATAGGTCCTTCACACCCTTGGTTAAGTTTATTCCTAGGTATTTTATTCTTTTTGCTGCAATTGCAAAAGGAATTGTTTTTCATATTTCTTTTTCTGAGATTTCATTGTTAGTATATAGGAACTCAATGGACTTTTGTATGTTGATTTTGTAGCCAGCAACTTGACTGTATTCGTTGATTGTTTCTAATAGCTTTTTGGTGAAGTCTTTAGGGTTTTCTATACATAGCATCATGTCATCTGCAAAGAGTGATAATTTAACTTCTTCATTCCCAATTTGGATGCCTTTTATTTCTTTCTCTTGCCTGATTGCTCTGGCGAGGACTTCCAACACTATGTTGAAAAGCAGAGGTGATAGGGGACAGCCCTGTGGTGTTCCTGAACGTAGAGCAAAGGGTTTCAGTTTTTCACCATTAATTATGAGATTAGCTGAGGGCTTGTCACATATGGCCTTTATTATGTTAAGGTATTTTCCTTCTATACCTATTTTATTAAGTGTTTTAATCATAAATGGATGTTGTATGTTGTCAAATGCTTTTTCTTCATCAATTGATATAATATGATTTTTGTCCTTTATTTTGTTTATGTGATGTATCACATTGATGGATTTGCGGATGTTGAACCATCCTTGTGCCCCGGGGATGAACCCCACTTGGTCGTGACGAATGATCTTTTTAATGCATAGTTGTATTCAATTTGCTAGAATTTTGTTTAGGATTTTTGCATCTGTATTCATCAGAGATATTGGTCTGTAGTTTTCTTTTTTTGTGTTGTCCTTACCAGGTTTTGGTATCAGGGTAATGGTGGCCTCATAAAATCAGTTAGGGAGTACTGTCTCTTCTTCAATTTTTTGGAAGAGTTTGAGCAGGATTGGTATTAGATCCTCTTTGAAGGATTGGTAGAATTCACTAGTGAAGCCATCTGGTCACGGACTTTTGCTTTTGGGAAGGTTTTGGCTGACTGATTCAATTTCGTTACTGGTGATTGGTCTGTTTAGATTTTCCAGTTCTTCATGATTCAGCCTAGGAAGGCTATATGCTTCGAAAAACTTGTCCATATCTGCTAGGTTATTGAATTTGGTGGCATATAGTCCTTCATAGTATTCTTGGATGATCCTCTGTATTTCTGTGGCATCCGTGATTACTTCCCCTTTTGCATTTCGGATTTTGTTTATTAGTGTCTTCTCTCTTTTTATCTTAGTGAGTCTAGCCAAGGGTTTGTCAATTTTGTTGATCTTTTCAAAGAACCAGCTCTTTGTCACATTAGTTTTTTTCTATTGTCTTTTTGTTCTCTATTTCATTTAGTTTTGCTCTGATTTTTGTTATTTCCTTTCTTCTGCTGACCTTGGGTTTCACTTTTCTTCTTTTTCTAGTTCTTTAAGGTGTAACATGAGGTTATTTATCTGGGATTTTTCTTGTTTCTTGAGCTAGGCCTGTA
This sequence comes from Rhinolophus ferrumequinum, assembly GCF_004115265.2. NCBI lineage: Eukaryota > Metazoa > Chordata > Mammalia > Chiroptera > Rhinolophidae > Rhinolophus > Rhinolophus ferrumequinum. The sequence goes on from NC_046301.1 coordinate 52,974,364, forward strand.
ATGATATAAATTTCCTTCTTAAAACTGCTTTCGCTGCATCCCAAAAATTTTGGTAGGATGTATTCTCATTGTCATTTGTTTCTATGTATCTTTTGATCTCTCCTCTAATTTCTTCATTGACCCAGTCATTCTTTAAAAGTATGTTGTTTAATCTCCATGTATTTGTGTTTTTTTCCTGCTTTCCTTTTGCAGTTGATATCCAGTTTCAAAGCCTTGAGATCAGAGAATATGCTTGGTATGATTTCAATCTTCTTAAATTTGCTGAGGCTGATTTTATGCCCCCAATATATGGTCTATCCTTGAGAATGTTCCATGTACACTAGAAAAGAATGTATAGTCTGATATTTTAGGATGAAGTGCTCTATGTATGTCAATTATGTCCATTTCATCTAATGTGTCATTTAGGGCTGCTATTTCATTATTTATTTTCTGTTTGGATGATCTATCCATAGCTGTCAGTGATATATTTAGGTCCCCTAGTATAATTGTGTTTTGGTCAATTTCTCCCTTTACTTCTATTAGTAGTTGCTTGGTATATTTCGGTGCTCCTTGATTGGGGGCATTAATATTGATGACTGTTATGTCTTCTTGTTGTATAATCCCCTTTACCATTATGAAATGTCCATCTTTGTCTCTTGTTATCTTTTTCACACTGAAGTCTGTTTCATCTGATATCAGTATGCTACAGCTGACTTTCTCTGGGTACCATTTGCTTGGAGTGTCAATTTCCACCCTTTCACTTTGAGTCTATGTTTGTCCTTGTAGCTGAGATGTGTCTCTTGGAGACAGCATATGGTTGGGTTTAGTTTTTAATCCAATCTGCTACTCTGTGCCTTTTTATTGGAGAGTTCAGTCCATTCACATTTAGGGTGATTATTGATGTGTGAGGATTTCCTATCATTCTATATTTAGTTTCCTGGTAAGGCTGTGTCTCCATTGTTTCTTTGCATTTTTGTTGTTGTCTATTATTTCTGTGTGGTGGTATTCTATGATGTTTCCCTCTGTTTTTTCTTTTATTACAGTATATATTTCAGTTCTGGATTTTTTTTGAGTGGATACCCTTAAGTTTATGTAAAAGAAAGTTTGATATTTAGAGTATTCCATTTTCTTCAGCATGCTTACTTTCTCCATTCCCATATTCCGGTTCAGGCCTTTACTCTCCCCCTTTTTATGTTTTGGTTGCCACAAATTGTCCCTGTTGATGGTGGTCGAATAACCTCCTTTAGTATTTCTTGTAGTGCAGGTCATGTATTAGAAAATTCCCTTAGCTTCTGTATGTCTGGAAACTTCTTTATTCCTCCTTCATATCTAAAGTATATCTTTGCTGGATATATTATTCTTGGCTCATAATTTCTCTCTCTCAATAGTTTGAATATTTGGTTCCACTCCCTCCTGGCTTGTAGAGTTTCTGCTGAAAATCTGATGATAATCTAATGAGCTTTCCTTTGTAAGTTACCGTCTTCTTTTCCCTGGCTGCCTTGAGGATTCTTTCTTTGTTGCTGATTTTAGACAGCTTCAATACAATGTGCCTTGGAGAAGGCCTGTTGGGATTGAGGTAATTAGGTGTTCTATTTGCTTCTTGGATTCAAGGATCCAGTTCTTTCCACAAGTTTGGGAAGTTCTCATCAACAATTTGTTTGAATATATTCTCTGTTCCCTTCTCTCTTCTCCTTCTGGTATGCCCATTATTCTTATATTGCTCTTTCTGATGGAGTCAGAAAGTTCTTGTAGAGTTCTTTCATTTCTTTTAAGTCTCAAATCTCTTTCTTCTTCCATCCGTGTCATTTCCAGGTTTCTATCTTCGATGCCACTGATACTTTCCTCCATCTGGTCAACTCTACTACCTAAGTTGGTTATTTCATTCTTAATTTCTTCTATTGAGTTCTTAATCTCCAGAAATTCTATTTGGTTCTTTTTTAAAGTTTCAATCTCTTTTGTAAAATGCTCATGTTGTTCTTTGATTATGTTTCTGAGTTCATTAAACTGCCTTTCTGTATTTTCTTGCATCTCATTGAGTTTTTTCAGAACTGTAATCTTGAATTCTCTGTCATTTAAGTCACATATTTCCACATCTTTAAGTTCCTTTTCTAGAGACTTTTCACTTTCTTTCTGAGCTGTCTTGTTGCCTTGGTTATTCATGGCAATTACTGATTTATTATTTCTCTTCCTAGACATCTACAGGAGTGGCTTCTGCAACAGGTTTATAGGAAGAGGTCTTTCTTTTGTTTTCCAGTACTTGTTGGTAGACTGTTTTATTTTCTCTCCGACTGCAGCCTTTTTTTTCTCTCTCACAAGGTAGTGCTATGTTTTCTCTGCACTATTCCAGCTTCTCACACAATGGGGGGATTCCCTGAGAGACGGCCTTCTTCTCTGTTAATAGTTCGCCTGGGTCACAGGGTGCAGTGTCCGTGTGGGTATGCAGAGAGCTTTTGAAGTTCCAAAGCTCTTCCTGCACCAGATTCAGAGCCCGTATGTTTCAGCAGTTCTGTTTACTCCTGCAGGGTTCGCCCAGATAGGTGGGGCCAGGGGCGGGGTGAGTTGTGAGAGGTGGCCCAGAGCAATGGCAGCGACCACCACCACAGCTGGTCCTGCTTCCACAGCTCCCTCCCCTTTGCCCGAACTAGTTGGGCTGTGAATCTGTGTCTGGGATCCACAGTTCTCAGAACAGCAAATATTCTGTTCTTTTGATCTGAAACTGCTACTGTTCTGCTTCTAGCACCGGGCAGGTAGGGGCAGGGCAAGCTCTGGTAGGGTCGGGAGGGGGCGGCTAGTCTCAGTGCCTAAGGCTTCTGTTCTCTGCGGCAGTGAGGGCTTAAACCACCGTTTTCAGCCTTCTTCCCTCAGTCTTTTCTCCAAGGTCTCTGCTGTGAGCGTTGGGTTCAGCCGTGTTATATGTTGTCCCCTCAGCCCTGTGGGCCATAAGCGGAGCCCTAGCAGTCCAAGTTCTTCCCTCTCCTGCAGCTGCATTAGTTCCAGGATGCAGCGAGCTTGGAGCACTGAGCTAGGTCTGCGTCCTGTCCCCACGCGGCTCCGTCTCCGCACTTCTCGCTTCCCTCCTCCCCTGCTCTTGTGATTCGCCCACCTTTAGGTGAATTCAGTAGTGGGCCTCTTTGTCTCCCCTGTCTGCTGTGAAGGGAGTCCTTTGTGGAGTTATTGTTGTTTGATTAGTAATAAATTCCAGGGGAGCTTTACAGAGGCTCACCTCACACCACCATTTTGATGACGTCCCTAATTTAGATAGTTTTGAGTAATGGCCTGAGCTCCTAAGAAAATTTGGCTTAAAATGGGCCTTTTGTGTTCCTGTCATCATATCTGTGTACTCATTCATTTCACACATTGAACAACTATTTTTTGGTAATTTACTCTGTATCAAAGCAATGTTCTAAAACTTTAAATACAATGGAAAATACAGTAATAGTCCCATTCCTCATGAGCCATATCACAGTTGGTAAGACAAACAATTAAACAGGCAAATGTTTAAAAAAGAAAATCCATGAATGAAGCAAAAGGAACACATATATTTACTAGAACAAAGCAGGTTTCCCTGAGGAACTAATAATTGAGAAATTCAAAGGAGAAGTAAGAGTAAGTCAAGCAAAGAGAAGAGATAATCTATTCCAGGAAAAGGATATGTCATCTGTGAATACCCAGAGATGATTGAAATATGGTGTAAATGGATTTCAGTGTGTCCTAGCAGAGAGCAGGAGGGGGATGGTAGCCAATCAAGGAGTTCTCTGTCAACCATAGTTAGGAGTTGGGACTGTAATCCAATCACCAGGGGACCATTCTATAGACTTTTAAGCAAAAGAATGGCACTGTCACTTTTGGGTTTTAGAAGATCACTCAAGCTGCTTTTAGAAAATAGATTAGAGGGTACGACACTGAAATCAAAGGAAACCAATTAGAAAGGAATAACTGTGTTCCAGAGAATAGGTAATGGCGGCTGTGAGAATAAAAAGAAGTAGATGTCATTTTAAAGTATTTTGAAACTAAATCAAACAGGACTTGATGATATCTGATCTCAAGTTTTCTGACTTGAAGACAGTGTAGATTATAGTACCAATTGTGACTGAGAGAGGAAACACACTGCTTGAAAGACAGATTTAGAAGGTGAAGGTAGAGTTTAGTTTTAGACATGATAGTTTGAGATGTAAGGCAAATATCCAGAGAGATCCTGGAGGCCGGTATATATAAAGGTCTATGTGCTCTAGAGTTCAGAAGAGGTATCTCAACTTTAAATAAAGATTAGGAAGTCTTGAACATATAGATGGTGATTGTCAAGATCTCCCATGGAAAATTTGTAAACTGAGAAGATGAAGGCATGAAGAACACTGTGGAATAGCAACAATTAGTGGTCCTGAAAGAGAAAAAGAAACCAAAAGAGAAAAGGAGCAGAATGGATAAAGAGATAGATGAAAACACAGGAGTATGTAAAGGAAAGAGGGAATATAATAAATAGAAAGAGAGATGAATTTGGAGGCTTTTTTTTTTTTGGTTTATTTTTTAATTTAGAGGACCCTTGAACTGAGAGAGAGAGAGAGAGAGAAAGAGAGAGAGAAAGGTTGAAGATGCAGAAAACTAAGAGGATTGTTTATTTATTAAAGTCCCACAGAAAAAGTAGGAAAGGAAGGGACTGAAAGCCCATAATAGGATTGCCATAGCAAGGAAAATAGGTATATCTTTTTTTGCAATAGAAGTAAAAGGGGATATAATAAATGTGGACAAATATAGATCTACAGATTATAAATATTTCTTTTTGATGGCCTTGTAGAGAAGGGGGTTGGTTGCAGGATCAAACATCCAGTGAAATTTGAATTTCAGAGAAACAATAAATAATTGTTTATTGGGACGTACTCATACTACAAAAATATACATATATATATATTTGTTGTTTATCTGAAATTCAAATTTAACTGGTATCCTGTATATTTTTGCTAAGTCCTGCAATGTTAAATATAATAAGATAGAAAAACATTATTGAAAGTTCTGTTGAGGGTCATAATTATGATTTTATGTGGCCACAGACTGCAAGAAGTGTAATTTGCCCCTGCCACACATCATATAAATGTAGATACAACCGAAGAAGGCAATTGAACATGGACCTAAGGGAGTGACATCATGAAACGTCTAGGTTTCACATTTAGCACAGTTTTATGTATGTATCCTCATGTATCCCCAGATAAACTTGAAATTTAAAAGCTAAGAAAAATATGATTTGCAATTAAGAGTTTTAAAGTAAAATAACACTTCAGTGAGTAGTTTTGTTCTCAATATTAATTTAAAGAAAAAATATTCTTTTTACCTTAAAATTTCAGCCATATTAGTCATTGGAAAGACTGGGTTCATAGACTCGCATCACCCATGTCACCTTTGCACCTGCTGTTTGATGGTCTTTGGTAGACCACCATATGTTATCAACTAGCCCTTCCTTGGACATATAATTGCTGGGGCAGCCTCTTTCCTTTCCTCTTTCTCTCTAAATAAGAGAACATTCTTTCTAATATTTAATCAGCTTGTGTCCTTGTATTTTCTACTGGTTCCTACTAGATTTATATTCACTTAGTTATGCAGTCTGTTACTTCTTTCTATTCATTTTTCTGTATAAAAATGAGACTGATGTTCTATTGTCAAAGTCTATTCCATGAGTACAAGATAAACTGCTCAGAGTCTTCACTATTCAAGTGAGAAAGGTCACCCTAAGTAAGTTAATGAGGAGCATTCTTTTCCAAGAGGTAACAGATTCTTAAATTCTCAAATTTATTCTCTTCCTTACGCCTTTGTCTTCCTTTTGCTGAGTCTTGTAGGGTTTAATAACCACCTTTCTCCTGTTCATTTTAATAACAGCTGAGTTGGCAGGAAATATAGGTATGAACACTTTGTAACCTGCCAGAGTTACTTGGATTGCGTAACACAGAGTCACAAAGTCTCAGTTTGAACTCTAGCTTTCTCTCTACATGTCTCGTCAAATTTGCACAAAGTGAAACTATCCTCTCTTCATTTATATGATCAAAAAATGAGAACAATGGATGTGCATTACAAATGTATACATTACTAGTATGACACAATGTTTGAGAACTGTTTCTTTCTTTGAAATGAATAATTTTACTCATTGCAGTCATCAGTAAAAATTCAGATGTACACACTGTTACTTTATTTTGACAGTAAATTTTCTCCAATGAAGAAAAGAAAAACGTTTATAACACATTTTGACGTTATAAATGTTTAGTGTGATTTCAGTCTATCAACATTTATCTCAGTAATGTGTATTTTGATATATACACACACACACACACACACACACACACACACACAAAACTTATGAGAAAAATAACTTGAAAGCCTTGTAGAAATTGCATCATTTTATATGTTTTTTGAAATATCATTCAAAGATATGCCTTGTTCATAGCAGTTTTTGTGTTGTTGTTTTTTTCCCTCTAATTCTCAATATGGGAGATAATCTTTCTAGGAATGGAATGACAGTGTCATCAATAATACTGATTGTCTTGACTGCTAAATTATCTTACATGACCAAAACCAAGTGGATTGATTGATTACCTTCTAATTTGGCAAAACAGGTCACTATGATTTTTGGAAACAGCATGTATTCTGTGGGCCAATTATTTAACAAGTTGTGCTTTTAGAAAGGAAAATAGAAACAATAGACATCTCCCTGTTTAGAGTAGATTTGAATGTCAATCAGGAATTTTCCAACTTCAGAAAATTTCAGGCAAAAGTAGATAGAAGCATGCTACTCCTTCAGACATATAAGCCAGTACTGACATATTGTAAAGCTATTTACGCTGTGCTTTATTTATCTTTTTTTGTTAATTTCTAAGTTTATTAAATACCCAGTTATGCCAAAGGGCAAAATACTGATTAAGAAGCAATATCAACTAGGTAGAGTTTATCTACTTCTTAATTTAAGAATGACATGGGTTCAGGACTGCAGTTATTTTGAACTATGTGCTTCCTTTAATGAACTTCTGTTTGGCAATATGGAATTTCTTCTATGTCTCAAAAAGAAAAGGAAAGAAGCAAAACACTCTCTTCTATCACACAAATTCATTTTAAAACCATTATGCATATACTAAATTCAGGTCTCCTATATATTTATGCAAACAGAAAATGAACACTGTGTATTTAAAATGATGAATATATTAGCCACAGTGCTTGTTGCTACTAAATTATGTTTTATATCTGACAATTTATTTATAGCTTGAACATTTCCTCCATTTCTAATTACCATTTATGTTCTCATCTTCTTTATAACCGTTGCACAGTAGTTATACAAATTGTCTGCAATCGTCCTCAGACATAGGTAAATTTAAATTTAAATAGTGTCTAATTTGGTTCAGAAATTAAAATGCCCCTGGAACAGCCTCGGTGAGTTGGCTTTTGTTCATAGCACTCAGGCAGTCTTAAACTTAACAGGATGTTCTCATCCCCACTGCCTTGGTCAGATGCAAGGAGGACTCCAGGAGTCTATTAGTTCTCCTCCGTTCCCTTCCAGGTTTATGCAGAACTGAAAATGCCATAGTCCAGGTGTTTCTGTGTTTGGGAAACCTCTTGCAGATGGGTTTTACTTTCAACGTTATACTGAACACTTTCTTCTTTCCTTCATGATTATATGACAAGTCATAATGAAACCCTCTCTGTTTTCTGCCTCACTTGGACCACTTTGTTCTTATTTGTCCCTTCTGAGCCTCACCTTAATAAATTCTGACATCTTTATTTTACAGACTCTTTGATCTAAGTTAGCTCATAACCCCTTGACCTAAGTAAGCTAGCTCACAACTGAATTAAAATGTTTTGCCACACTATAAGACAGTAACATTAGAAAGAAAAAAAAAAAAGAAGAATAAAGAAATCAAAAAATAATAACTAGAATGAAGTAGAAGTCATATACACTGTCAAAATATCCCATGCATCAGAGGAGTACTGGCTCCGATCAATATTTCAAAGCCTCAAAATTAGAGCTAGAAAGGATCAGAGAGATCACTTCACCCAGTGGTTCTCAATCTGGCTGCATGTTAGACTCACTTGAGAAGTTAAAAAAAGAAAAAAAAGTTGCTGCCTGGACCCCTGCATTGGTAGATCTTTTTAAAATGTCCCAGATGACTTTAATGAGCAGCCAAGGCTGAGAATCACTGATTCTTATCCCAGTGTCTGATCTACCAGTTGAAGCCCGGATGACACACATATTGCAAGAAGCATACTTGAAGCAGGAGTCCACTTGACAGCACCTCTATAATCTGGACACACTAGAATGGAGCCTGGGGTTGAGCAACTGGTGCACAGTATTTCCTTTCAGCTCCTGAAATCATTTAGGACGGTGATTCTCAAACGTGGCAACTTTCCTGGTGGACGTAGAATATACAATTCTTTTAACAACTTTCATCTGGGATTAAACCTCAAATTTTTTATCTGGTTGTAATTTACTTTCAAATGACACTATAGGAAAAAAACAACAACAAATAAACCTAAATCCATGGCTCTCAAAGTATAATGCCTGTACCAGTGGCATCACAATCACCTGGGAATTTGATAAACATGCAAATTATTGAATCCAGACCTAGACTTATTGATTCAGAAACTCTCGGAGTGAGACCCAGTCTATAACTGCCCCTCTCTGTGAGTCTGATGCACGCTAAAGTTTGAGAACCACTAAAGTAGAGACTACAAATAAGAAAACGGACAATTGTAATAAAGTGTGTTCACGCTGCAATGGGCTAAAGCTAGGGTGCTTTAGAGTATTAAGGGAAAAGACCTGATATAAGTCTGTGCGTGAGGGAACAGCAAAACACAAAGCAAATAAAGGAGATGATATATGTTTGTATTTGATGATTTTCTATTTTAAAAATGATTTGGCATACTATATGTGTATACATGTGTGTGTGTATGTATGTATTATATATATGTGTATATATGTGTGTGTGTATGTATATGTGTGTGTGTGTGTGTGTGTATGTATATATGTATTAGTTGGCCCTCCATATGCACACATTCCACATCTGCAGATTCAACCAACTGCGAATTGAAAATATTTGGAAAAAAATGTTAATTGTTTCTCTCTTGTACTATGTAGTTAGACCTCCTATGGTTGCATATGTACTGAAGATGTACAGACTTTTCCTTGTGATTATTCCTTAAACAATACCGTGTAACAACTATTTACGTTGTGTTAGATATTACAAGTACTCTAGAGATGATTTAAATTATATGAGAGGATGTATGTGGTTTATATGCAAATACTATACTACACTGCTTTGTATAAGAGATTTCAGCATTCCTGGAGGTTAGTATCCATGCGGGGGTCCTGGAACCAATCCCCACAGATACTAAGGGATGACTATATATATATATATATTCATATATATATATGAAATAGAAAAAATAGAAGGCAACAGGAAAAGAGGAAAACCAAATATGAGATGGACTGCCTTCATAAAAGACTCAAAGGCCTGAGTCTTCAGGAGCTGATCAGGACTGTTGAGGACAGGCCATTGCGGACATCACTCTGTCATAGGGTTGCCAGGAGTTGGAGCTGACTCAACGGCACATAACACACACACACATACGTGTGTGTATTATATATACATTTACACACATGCTCCAAACGTGATCTACTAATTTTATTTATCTTGCATGTTTAGTGCAACAGTATAGTATACTTAAGGTTTTCAGTTTTGCACTTGCATGTTTTGCACTTGCATTTTTCACTTTTGTAGTTTGTGCATGAAAAAAAATAGTTCTACTTTACTTTTCATTAAACTTTATATTGAAGTTTTACATTTTTAATTTTTTTATTGTTTCTATTTTCAAATAAGACAGCTTCTTCAGAGACATAACAGAAAGGCAAAGGTGACAGGGAAGAGATATACATAATAATTGCACCTGGCATACACAATTATTTAAATTTATTCATATTGGGTGTGGAGGAGAAATGAAACCAATTTATCATTTAGATTATTTCATAGTGAAAAATTCTGTCCAAGAAGGAGAAAGATCAAAAGGTGATGAAAATACAAGGAGACAAATGAAGGCTAGGCATTGAGAAAGACTCAATAGACAATGATGAGAATTGAGAAAGTTCAGACACACCCTCAAATCCAGGTAGTTTAAATGCTAATGACGCAATTGAAGAGACCCCTTGCAACTGGGTAAATTGGTTTTTATCTCCTAGGAAACTGAAGCAGAATCTTATATACCTACATGAAATGTCTACACATACTTGTGTAGATCATAAATGTAGGCCATAGCTGACATGAAATATCAAGTTTTATATACTTAAATTCAGATACTGCAAGTTATTCCTGTCATTGGTGTATGTGTGTGGGGTGGAGGTAGGAACAAAGTATTTTTTATACTTTTCTGTCTTTCCAGTGAATAAATATTTTGGGTATAAATTGGAGATTCACTGATATGGTTAAGACCTGTACATTTTTTATTTCTATTAAAATACAAATGACAGTAAATGGAACTCAGTTGGTTACTGTGTAAACAAAATATTACAAGGACCACTCCTGAATCTAAACAGGAAGGGAACAGGAAAGCAATTCACATTGACTGACAATAAGACTAGGAACTTTTCCAAATTGCTCAAATATATAATCTATCTAATATTTACAAATTTATTAACTTATTAGAGAATGAGAGAAAAGAAAGTAAAGTAGAATTGGGAAAAACATTCTTAAATCTCTCTATTTTTAGTTTATTTTAATATTTATGTTAGAACTTATTACAATAGTCATGGTTATTGTAAAGAAAATTAAAAATAGAGAAAATTCCTATTTTAAGTTAAACTTAATTACCTGGATAATCACTATTTAGATTTTGATATGTTTCCTTCTAATCTTTTCTGTGTATATAATTTTTAATAGAATTATACTATGTTTTCAGTTATGTCTCTGAATGACAAGGTATAAAGTTCATACACATAGCTTTTGAAGAATGAAAACTGTCAGGAAAAAAAAAATCTTAGTGTTTTTTTCTAAGTGGAAATTCTGTCCCATCAGGATTCTGAATAAAAGTTTTATGATTTTATTTTCACAAGGCATTTTAAATTGTTTCCTCAAAATTGTACTTTCTGTCCTATGATCGAAAAACAAATAATTGGGATAAACAAATAGTATAAGAATCATTCTAGATAGAATACACACACTAAGAAAATGTGGATTAGAAAGAGGAAGTAAAAAAAAACCTCATAAATTATGTATTTGTCATTCTACTACTAGTTGGAAAGGTATATTTCAAATGTAATTATTTCTTGAAATAATTGATATTGGTAATTGTACCGCTATTTGGAAAAATATCTTTCAAATATGATTAATCATTGAAATATCTCAAATTCAAGGTAATAGCATCTATGAGAAAGTACGAAACTACTTCCTTACTTTTCAAAATGACTGTCTCCAAACAGTGTAACTAAGTTAAAAGTTAAATTATGAACATTATGTTTTCCAAGTGGCACTTGTAGTGACAAATGCTCAGAGGCTCTGTAACTAGATTAGTCTTGAAAATCTGTCCTGAGAAGCTGTAAGTAAAACCCTAACGTCAGTTTAGTCTGTCCACTCCCATTCTCCCACAGCTCCTCCCCTTCTCCTTTCCCCAAGTTGATGCCGAAGTTATACCAACTTTATTTTTACAGGACCTCTTGTTTTCTTTTACCATTCTCTCAACTATTAAACTAGTCCTCGTTCTTATTGCTATGGACTTTAACTATTATAATATTCTCTTCTTTTTCTTTCTCATCTCTGAGGTAACACAGCCAGATTAAGCTTTCTAATTATCTTACCTTCTTACTCAAATTCTTTAGTGAGTTCCCACTCCAACTGAATACATTTAAAGCTTTTTATGTGTGTGCATGGGTCTGTGCCTGCACACGCACTCGCTTGCGTAGATGTCAGCACTGGATGAATGATATGTATTTTAGGCTCTCCAAAATCTTGCTTCATTTTCAGCATGTCATCCCACTACAATTCTAGCGAAACTTTTGTGTTCCTTTCAAACGTGGCCACATACTTAACCCTGGTCAATTCTACTTCTAAGCATTCACTGAGAAATATCTTCTATGGAGCATTCTACCAACTTCCATCTTATCTGCTAAAATTCTACCCAGGCACTAATTCCAGTTCACATACTACATCTTTCATTAGACTTAACCACCACCCCTACCTCCAATCAGCACTTTATCTTTACATCCCTCGTGTATAATAGCATTTGATATGGCACACATCACATTGCAACTTGGAGTCTGGCTAGTTGTGCAGTTGTCCAGTGTATGAACTGTGAAAGTATAAGTTCCTTGTAGGGCAAAGACTGAGACTTATTCATCTTTGTATTTATCACAACACCTTGTATACATATGCAACACATTATTTCTTGAGAGAATGATTAAGTAAATAAATGAACAAATTAACGAGTAAAGACTAACCATTCTTCACTCAAAGTGGCTGGAACTTCTATAAAACATCAATATTTCACCAAGACACTTACTTGTCTGTGTGGAAGAATTCATAGGGAGAAGCGTGTTTCTGATTCATGCAATGCATTCTTGGCTATCTGTAAATAAATTACTTTGTCAATTATCCATGGCAACTTGAGACTTTTTTGATGTAGTGCTCAGCCAGATAAGAATAATGAATGGACAAAAACAGAAGGAAGTCATGTTTGAGAATGAGGATTCAAACACTTAGCAATCACAAAAAAAAGAGCTATCACAAAATATATTTCCATTAAGAATTTCTGCCACATGCAGAAAAGAAAAAGACTAAAAAGTTATAATAATAATTTTTCTGATAGGTCTGTTATTATGTATGTACCAAAGCCCTATTCTGTATCTGACTAAATATATTTCTTTGGTTATATCTGCACAGAAAGCAAATTAGTATGTATTATCTGTCCTTTTATTTTTCATTTTCACCTCAATGTATGAAGCTAATAAAAAGTGAACCTAATAACTTTAAGAATACCTGCTTAGAAATAGCTCTAGTTTAATTTTGTCAATCTTACAAACAAACCCAAAAAAGATCTCAAAGCTGACATATGAAATGAATGTTTGCAATATGTGAGAATGTAGAGAAAATCATTACATAGGGATATTCATTCAATGCTTATTATCTATTTACCCATCTATGTATCACCAAAATTATAAAGTAGGATCTAAAAGGTAAATACCAAAGGCGAAAATCAATTCCTTTCCCCAGGAGTAGATTGTGTTCTGAGTTCACCAACAGAGAATGGATAGGATGAGCTCACTGACAGCAAAGTGATGGTTAACGGGGGAGAGATTATCTTTTTTTTATCACATTCTGTCTTTTGATCTCTCCTGACTTGGAGGTTTTGGACAGCTGGAGCTGATTCTAGAACTAATGAGGTAGATCTATCCCACAGTTGGGGCTAGGACTCTTGGGGTGACACATACCAACACATGAGAAAGAAATCTACTGGACTCCATGAACCCATGGAGACTTCAGAAAGTCCTCAGCAAGGGCCTAGCCCGCTCTGAGACAATCACTAGGCTAGACAATAACAGAGGCATCCATCTGAGAATGTTTGATCTGGGTCAGGATTTAAACTCCTGGTATCAACAGGATTGAAACAAAACCTAAGGTTGATGTGAGCTGCAAGAAGAGCATTTCAAAGAGAATCTTCCCACTCCATAGCAGCTCAAACAACCAAAATACCTTTGAATTCAAACAAGACTTGGCCTCCTCTGCTTTTATTATTGGTACAGCAATGTGATCATTTTCTTCTTCACTGTTTTCCATCAGTGTGATATCTAGTGGGAAGAAAAAAGCAGCTGATTAGTTGTGACTTTGGATCAGCTCCAAGATCAAGTTAGGAGCCAGGAACACTGCTATGTCACTGTTTTTGTTGATCATTCATTCCCTCTAGCTCTGTGCAGATGGTCTGAGGTTTTGACCAAGTCAGTGGTGATAAATTAGGGCGTGAAATTAAACTCAGGAAGTCATGCCATGTACCAGGTTTTTTGAGTTGCAAATATTCCTTTGGGAAACAAAACATTTCAAAAAAATCACTTGGGTGTGAAAAGCTGTCACTCATCTGTAGATGTTAAGATTGTAGATTCAGAATAACCAGTCTTTTGATTACAAAAATTGTATCAGCTGTCTATCAAATATTTTTGTTCTTATGTTTTAATTGTATTTTTAATTAGCACTTTCAAGATACTTTTAGTCTCAAGCCAAATGGTAACTTACAATGCTTGTCTTTATCCCCATAAAGGAAATCTTAGAAATCTGATATATAAGGCTTTTTCCTTTTAATTCCCAAAATTTATGCTGATTCCATATCATAGGAGTTGCTGGAAACAGCTGTTAGTAAGAATACTATTATTAAATACTCTGCTATTAAATAAGAGTTACTTCTCCTTTCTACAACAGATCAGTTTGCTTGACTTCCTCTGATGCTCAGATAAGTTATAAAATTGGTACACCTCACTTTAGTTCCTCAAATGCAAATTAAAGAGTTCATGGTATGTGTAAGGATCATACATTTCTCGCTTTCATTATAAATGAGAATTTCATTGTAAGTAAGAATTTTCCTGAAACATAAACAAAACACTGATAGTTGGGAACAACTTCTGAGAATTGCTAAATTATCTTACTAAGATTATCTCTTTTGGTCTATCTCTGTATATGGTTAAATAATAGCTTGAACTATACCTTTCTCAGTCCACTTATGGTCTAGTAATTAGTCATCTTTACCTTGACTTTTTAACACTCTCAACATATAAATTACTCTTAATATCGTGCCATTCTTTCCATACAAAAATTCTGCCCCCCAAAATCAATAAACAGGAATTTATTCAGCTCATAATAGCAGAACTTAGGTAGATGAAACAATTAACAACAACAAAGATCAGATCTGCATGGATTGAGCAATAAAACCTCAAGAAATTGAAGGAGGATTATAGGGAAAGAAGATCTAGAAGCTGTTTCATTTATGGTGTGAGTCTTAGGATAGCTTAAATTTAAATGTGGTATTATCAAGAGAGGGGGATATCACAAATATGAGATCATATTTGAGGAAATGCTCAGAGGGAGACATTTCCAGAATGCAAATGTCTGGAATTTGGCTGAGGAAATAACTATCCTATCGTTAATTGAAAAAAAATACTATTTAATCTTTATTGACAATTAACTTAATCCTTATAAATCCAGTCCTATGAAGTAGACACTGCTATTTTCCTATTTTATTGATGAAGAACTTGAAAATAAAAGATTTAAGTAATTTAATAGACATAGACAGGCAAAACTATTATTCTAATGCTGACTGTACTTTTAACAACCATACCAGTGTTTCCCAAGTTTTTTCACATCATGACACGCAGCACATGATACCATTTGTGAGTTAACGAGGGTGAATGAACAACACACCCAGGACCTTTAAACTGTCCTCTATGCTGAAAGGAATCAAGATCTTGGCACAATGGTAATTTACTTGTGGCAAAACCCATAGTTTATCATCTGGTAAATTCTGCACCATGTTACTATACCTGGATGTTAGGGATTAGTGGGAAATACAACAGGATAGTCAAGGTACATCCAAATTATTAAAGGTCATATGAAAACCAGGTGAAGTCATTTGGATTTTATTTTTTTTGGTGTCAGAGTTCTTGAAGAGTGGCAGTATGGTAAGAGGATCTGATTAACTGTATGTTTTAAGGATGATTTGGAAGGAGCAAAGCCTTAAAGATAGTTCGTGTACCTGTTGACAACTCAAAACTAGTAGAGAGAATACAGGATAAAAAGGAGGAAGATATGAAAAACACTGAGGGAGAAAAATATTGCCATATTGATAACAATTTGAATACAGAGTCTGAAGTACATGGGAGTTTCAAAGAGAAAAGCAAGCCAAGAGTACGGGTTATTTATGAAATGGTGCCTTCAGAAAGAAAAGCTATTTTGGAGATGACGAGAAGTAGGGAACAGTAAGCCTTCCTTTGGGAATACCCCATTATTGGAGTTAGAGGACTGGCTGAAGTTTCTTGCTATTGAGAAGCAGAAGTGGGTTTTGGAGATGTTTTAAAATAGCAAGTCCAGGAGCAGTGCTTGAAGTTGTGGGCCTACATTGCTTCCTCCAAAAGGGTAGTCAGCGTAGAGAGGAAAAATCAAAGGGTCAAGTACACAACTCCCAGGATAAGCAGAGGGGAAATGCTGATAAAGAAATGGGAGGTGGCTGTGGTGTAGAAGTCAGTCTGTGGGAAAGGAAGAATAACAGAATTGCAACATTGGAAAATAAATGGGAGGTCATGTTGTCTAATTACCCTTGCTTGATTTCTTTTTACACTATCCTTGCCATATAATCAACCTTCCCTATGCTTGAGTACTTTCAATGATGGAAAATTTCCTGGGGCAGCTTATAACATCTTTGGAAAGCTGTTTATTCCTTTAACTTTTACTCATTGGATCCAGTTGTAAGACAGAGCAAGACCAGTTGCCGTTTCACACAATAACCTTTCACAGATCTAAAGAAAGCTGTCATGTAATTTCCCCTTCCCTGCCTTTTTTTCCTCCAACATGTTAAATGTGGGACTTAGTATTTCTTTTTATTTGTCTGAAAATGACTACACTCATACTTTAGAACAGGGATGTCCAAACTTTTTTCAACGTTTTTCACCAAGGGCCATATTCGGTAAAATACACAAACAGCCGGGCCGCTCACTCGAGGTGAAGTACGTATTGCCTCACCTGGTTTATTTAAGTAAACTAAATATATTTTTGGAATTTGCTGCGGGTCAATTAACAATGGATTGCGGGCCGCAGTTGGCCTGCAGGCCGCAGTTTGGACACCCCTGCTTTAGAAGGACATCCCTTTGGCCCACAATTTTTAATTATGGTAGAAAAGTCTTAGCCATGAGTTTACATATGTTGAATTCTATATCATTCCCCTGTCATCTCTCACCATCATATCTCTCATATCATATCATATCGTATATCATATCATATCGTGTATCATATCATATTATATCATATCACAGTCTCACCTATCATATCTCCCCTATCATTTCTTACCATCCCAGGCTCCAGAATCCTAACATTTTTAGTCTGTCCTCCATAAGTAATCACTATTACGACCCCCACAATCATTTTATATACACTTCTTTTGGGGGAGGTCTCTATTTTTCTATTAAATTTATTGAAGTGACCTTAGTTAGTAAAATTATATAGGTTTCAAGTGTACAATTCTATCCTACATCATCTATATATCACATTGTGTGCTCACCACCCAGAGTCAGTTCTCCTTCCATCACCGTGTATTTGACCCCTTTACCACCGTTCTCCCCTCTGACTCTCTGGTAACCACTAAACTGTTGTCTGTGTCTGTGAGTTTTTGTTTCTTTCTTTCTTTGTCTTGTATTGCTTTCAGTTTTATATCCCATATATGAGGGAAGTCATATATTTCTCGATTTTTTTCTCTCTGTCTTATTTTTGCTTAGCATGATAATCTCAAGATCCAGCCATCTTGTCACAAATGGCCATATTTCATCTTTTCCTATGGCTGAGTAGTATTCCATTGTGTATATGTACCACATCTTCTTTATCCAAAGTATATCAAAGGATGCTTTGGTTGTTTCCATGTCTTGGCCACCATGAATAATGCTGCAATGATCATAGGGATACATATATCTTTACAGGTAAATGTTTTCAGATTTTTGGGGTAGATACCCAGAAAAGGGATTGCTGGGATTTTATATACCCTTCTGATTCCACTTTTTCCAACTTTAAGGGTAGTGATATAAGAGCAATATCACAGAAACCAGAAAGAGATTTTTCAAGAAGGAGGGGTTAGTCAGCAATGCAAAAAGACAGGAAAGATGAACTAGAAGAGGTCCTTAGGCTTGACTGTAAGGAGGGTGTTGGCAGCGTGGCAGTAAAGTAATCTAAGCACTAAGGCAGATGGAAAAAATATCTCCCTTTCTTACATCATAGTCCTTTAAGATGAAAAATGAGTCTGTAAACTGCAATGCAGTTATAGACAATTGAGTTGCTTTTATAAAAAGCATGCAATGCATTGCATTTACTACCTAGCAGCAATTATTGTTGATTTTATTTATTATTTATATATTGGCAATAGTACCTTAACGTGGGATAATATTTATACTTTGCTATATTTTCTCATACATCTTACTGTATTTGAGCCTCAGAATAGCCTTGTAAGATTTTACAGATGAATAAACCAACTGTCTGAAAACTTGTCTAAGGCCATCCAACATACTAAAAAGTAAAGCTAAATTCAATCCCAATTTTACTTTATACAAATCTAAATATACTCCCTAGTTTTATTTGAGATACATCTTTGACTTGACTGACCTTTTGATTCAAATGTGTCAGTAACTAACTCACCTGTATGGAGTCAGAATTCATGACCTTGGCATAAACAAGCATTTGCTCTAATCAACTTAACAAACTAACTGCTAAAGACTATTAGTTCCAAAGAACTGAAAGTAATGTCACAGATAAACCAAATTAGTAATAGAAATAGCAGTAGTATTAACCCCATGATCCCAGGATAAAATTAACAAATGAGCCATAATAAAATTGACAAGTATTTGACTGCCTACTGTGTGCCAGTTTCTGCACTGTTGTATCTTTTTTAACCCCCACAACACCCTAAGAGCTATTTTAACCTCATTTTAACATGAGTCAACTGAGAACTTCTCTAGTTTACTGGAACAGAAGGCAAGGGTATGAGTCAGGATTTGATTTCCTTGTGAATTTCAAGCACCAAACAAGTCCAGATTATTTTTTCTATGACAATGGAAAAACTACAATAAAAGGGACGTGAAGTCATCCATGAGGGACATACAAGTAAATACTCTAATTATAGACAATTTTTGTCCCGTTTCCTGCTACTTTCAACATCAGTTCTTCACCATCACTGTGACTTCCAGTCTTTCAAACCCATCATTTTCTCATAACACATTAACCACAAGATAGTTTCACTTGCCTTCCTGCTGAGTTAGTCTAGACCCTTTGATCAACTCCTCACACTGTATTTATTCTCTGATGCACCCAAATCCTTCACTCCTTTGTCTTTCCCATTTCTGACCTAGTGATCTCAAGATGTTGGATTGTGCTACTAACTGTAGGATTGCTCTCTGACTACTGAACGCTGCCAAATCACAAAGCAGTGTTAACGGTGTCTGCTATAAATTTGTGCTGTCTAATCTCATCAGGGACCCCTTGACTGCTCCACAGTTCTGATAGTCATGCTTAGTTAATTTTCTGTCACATTCTCCAAGTGGCTTTTCCTAATTATTTATAGCCTCGATAAGACCTTAACCTTATACCTTTCTGCCTTCTGTATAGCATATAAGTAGTCTCATGTATCACGGAAGATAATAAAACCTCCCAGACCCAGCTACTGCAATTCTCTTCTCCTATCATATTTTCCTCTACCTCTTGCTTCCAGGAAAACATGTCTGTTTCCCTCCTGTGTATTCTTCCACTCTCCCAGACATATTCCTCTACCAGACTTTCTTTCCTCTTACTTTCTTAATTTCTCAAGAACCTTCATTTAACAATGTGGCATTCTCTTGCCTGACTTTTGAATGTCTACCTTTCTTTGATACCTTCACTTACTGCTTTATGAACAAGTACAGGTTTTCCCTGTCAAAATAAAATGGAATGAAAATGAAAAATAAAATGCTCTCTAGTCTGCTCTCCTTTCACTGCTCTACTACATTTCTCTTTTTTAAATTTTGCTTGCTTTTATTAAATTTATTGGGCATGACATTGCTTAGTAAAATTACATAGGTTTCAAGTCTGCATTTCTATAATACATCATCTATATATTGCATTGGGTTATCAACACCCAGAGTCAGTTCTCCTTCTGGCACCATATATATGACCCTTTTTACCCTCTTCTACCTCTCCCCTCCCCCTTATTCTCTGGTAACCACTAAACTGTCTGAGTTTCTGCTTATTTGTTTGTTGCTTTCTGTTTTATATCCGCTATATTTCTCAGTCAGAGAGCGATTATATCTCCTCACCCATTTACTTGAACATTAATTTCTCACTATGGCTTGTGTCCAACATGTATTCTAATCATTCTTAGCCTAGGAAAATGGATTCTAAGAATGAGTGCCAAACTCTGAAGTAGGATGATTAGTTTTGAGTAAAGATTAACATCCAAATTAAACAATTACAAATATAGCAGTATCTATAATTGCTGTATTTAAAGATGATTTATTTGGAGAGAAGTGTGGAGAAAAGCATGTAGGTAGGCAAGTGAGGAGCTGTATCAGAAAGATTTACCAAAAAAGAAAGGGGCAAAAATGGCATGAAATACGGGAAGAAAGAATTGACAGATCTGAGATGCTTTCTGAAGATTACAGGGATGACTGCCTTTAAGGAGTCGCATGTTAGTAAATGTGCCTGGCTGCCACCGCTAGTCATGGAACCAAGCAAGGTCCTCCAAAATCTCTCCACCCCAAGGTCACCACAGTGTTCCATATTCTTAACACCTGGATGATTGTAATAGAGGCCCAAATGGGGCACCTGCCTTCAGGCTCTTTTCTCTCCCTTTCAATTTACCCTACTGTGCTGATGCTGTTATCAGATTTTCTTTGCATATAGCAAGAACCAAGAAAGTGTGAATGAATGAAATGACGAATGAAAAAAATCCTAAAGTTGCATAATCACTGTGGCCTTTGTGACCATTTTTTAGTGACAATTTTTTTTAAAAGTATGCAGAAAAACATTATTCTACCAGAGCCAAGCAGCTTTGGCAAGGGAAGGATGGGGAACAGTGGAGGTCATTTTAAGATACATGAGACAAAACAAAACAAAAACAAAAAACCTGCTTTTCTAAAAACTCAAACATTAAGGAAGGAAATTTAAGTACACACACACACACACACACACACACACACACACACGTTTCCAAAATTTAATTGCAAAACAGCATTTTGTGATCTGCTTTTCAAAGAAAGCTAGAAACTATATGGAAGCACACGTTTATTCAAGTTATAAATGATGAAAGCCTCAACATATGCTGAGGACACTGTAAGCAGCCAGTTCACGTGCTAAACTGCCAATAAAACTGACGCTAGTGCAGATCAGCAATGGTTTTACAGAGTCACTCAAATCACAAGCTGTAACCTCCCACAAGGTAAAAGTGCGTCAAAATTATGAGTATTTTACAATGCAATTTTATCTCATTATTAAAATCATTTGTCTGCACATTGTTGGAAAAAGCAGTTAATATTTTCATTACTGTGTTTTCATTTACAATTTAATTTAGCAATTGTGGTTTGTGTGAAGTATGTCAATTTAAGAATTGTTTAATTCTTTCTGTAATGGCACTCTCACATTATTATTTTATTATTTTTTATTTTTTAAGTAGTTATTTGAAGTTTATATTTAGCTCTTAAATTCATTTAGAACAACCTCAACATGGTTTGAAAAAGACTCTGGAGTCCAACATTAGTTGGAAAGTTTAGAAAAAGTTCAAAATGCTAAAATAATGTAAAAATAAATCTTGTGAAATGGGAATGAAAATGAACTGAGCTTTTGATATTTTTTCCTATGGGAAATCATCTTAATTTTATGAAAAAAAGAAATGGTATTGCTGATGGTGCTTCAGTAACAGTTTCAGCAGAAATTTTTAAACAAGAATCTATAAGACATAGAAAGTCGGACTACAATCAGTAAACTGCTCAGGTCAATTTGAACTCCGTAATCAGCAAGGTCTTTGCTTAAATCTGCTTACTATGAATAAATTACTTTTTTCATGTCAGTAAAAAATTGGAGCCTCAGAATCATCTTGGCAGCTGTGCAGCATTTGACGCGATCGTTTTTTTAGTGATGAATTATCAGATGGCATTAACTGCAAGTTTTTATTTTTCAAATAAGAAATAGTGTCCCCTGTCTCTGCAGACTGTACATGGATAAGCGGGCTTCAATGCCAGGCCAGGAGACACTTTTATTTTTATTGTGTGCTTCTCTCTGTCACCTTTACTTCAACTTTTGTTCCTTGAAAAGGTTGGGGTGATTTTTTTCCTAAACTTTGCTTTTATTATTTTTGATAATATTCATGCATTGTCTTTAACTCAGAATCACTATGTGTGTGGCAGGAATAAGCAAATGTTCTCTGTAAAAGGCCAGAGAGTAAATACGTTAGTCTTTTGCAGACATATGGTCTCTACAACAACTCTCATTTCTGCAGTTATAGTGCAAACATAGCTGTAAGCAGTACATAAACAAATGTGTGTGGGTGTGTGCCAATAAAACTTTATTTACAAAAACAGGCAGCAGGAAGAATTAGGCCATAGTTTGCTGACCCCTGATCTAAGAGCGTATCTGTGTGTGTGGAGGCAGGGAGATAACAGTTTCAAGGATTTAAGAAATACCAACCTCCCGTGCTATATTTCAGTGGTTCCAAGAATAAGTATTACAACAAAATGAAGGGCTATAGAAACCCAAATTTGTTTTCACTGGTTGCTTTTATAATAAGTCATAGTTTGAGACTGAATTATTCCTTTATTCAACAATCATGTGCTGATCACCTATGATGTAACCAACACGCTATTTTCAACACTTGGATACAAAGTATACTAAGCCCTAATTCCTAGGACCTACACCGTTAGAAAAAGAAGATATTTGGGGCTTTTATATCAAAAAATATAGGCTCTCTGATAGTTTTTAGTTTGTCCTCACCATGTCTGCCTTTTATATATTCTGCTGCATTCAACACTGCTACTTCCTAACTCAGACCAGGGGAAGACTGTGATTTTGAACTTGCCATCACTCCCACCCCAAGGACTTTAGAAGTCAGTGTTCTTCTTTGCTTACTTTATTTTTACTTAAGTAAAAGAGATTCAAAATACCTACGCACTGTGTCATACTTCTTTATTTGAGGTTAGAGGAGGGTTGGTTTTCAGTTCCTGTATCTTGCTGCAGTAACAATCTGAGCAGCCATTTCATTTCCCCTGGGGAGACAGCTGAAATAGATAAAAGCATTTTAAATTTTTCACTCTTTAAAACTCATGGTTCTGGAAAATAGAGCATATATACCTAAAAGGAAAGAGCAGTAGCAGCAGTTTAAACATTCTTCGAGCCTGCCACTGTGACTTAGCTCAAAAATGTAACTATGCAGATATTTTTCTTAATGTTTCATTCCTATTTCTAACAGATTTCAAGCAATATTTCTAATCCAATTTATTATCAACTTTAATAGTTGGTTAAATCATAAGAATTATTCAAGTGCTGGGATTTGAATTCACAATCTTGAAGTAAGAAAAGCTTATCTCAGCCAATGAGGAAAACAAAGTATTTCTTTTTAATTTGAAGATGAGAATAATGAAGATTTCATAGATGGTGAATCTATGACACTAGAATTCATAGTCATTCAGTAAACTAGCTGAACTCTGAATTCCTTGGAAGATGTACTAATTAACATGTTAAAACAATAGGATTTACTGTACTTGAAGATGTAACCAGTGATTTTTGTGACTTTTAAGCAATGCTGATCCTGGCAGTTTAAGCCATCTGTTGTGACCACATATGCGTGCATTTTCCTAGGAAAATCTTTGTCATTATTTCCAAGATGAGACTTTTTGTATTCACTTTATTCTTTGGTGACATGTTAAATTTTTCAGAATTGATAGGATACCAATATGTACTAAATTATATACCATGGCCCTATAAAACTATCAAAATAAAAGAATGAAGTTATCAGATTACAACGTTCCTTAGAATATGTGTAAGGCCTAATTTTTATATATGAGAGCAAGACACTGACCTATTAAATAGATTAAGCTAGGACAGAGTTCGATCGTCATGCTGCTTAAATTGGCTTAAGTATAAGAATGTACCAGTGTCTAATGCCTTATAACATGACGTACGAGTCCAGCAATGACTATGCAAATGAAACAAAAGTAGTATTGGTCATAGATTCATTTTTAGCCTCAGGTTAAAGTGAAAAGTTCATGCGTTCCCAATCTTAGGTTGCAGTTTCTAACACAGCCTGGGATGCGTGAGGGAGGAAATATTCTCTGGGAGAGCTCATCCTGGCTGCTGTGTCCTTCCCCAGGATCTGTCACTGCGAAGGGGATGAGGAGAGCCCCCTCATTACGCCCTGTCGCTGCACAGGCACCCTGCGCTTCGTCCACCAGTCCTGCCTCCACCAGTGGATCAAAAGCTCGGACACGCGCTGCTGTGAGCTCTGCAAGTATGACTTCATAATGGAGACGAAGCTCAAACCCCTCCGGAAGGTACAGTATCTGCAGGGATTGGTTTGAAAGAGAGAACGTGCAAAGCAGGCTTGCTTTAACATTGATTTTCTTTCCCCAATAAGATGTTGCTAACATGCTAATATCCGCGAAGCGTACATGTCTCACGTTGGGCTCACGGTGTGAAATGCAGCCAAGTGTTTTCAGATAATCCTTCCTTCTTTTATTTCTAGGGCCTCTGTTTTTTATATCACTCTTCAAAAAAAAAAAAAAGTATGTGGGCATGCACAAAATATACTGGTAATTCGGTATAATTGAATTGATGGGAACTGGGAGACCGTTTTGCTTAATGAGGTCAATTTCTTAGAAGATTGGATCATAGATGACATTAAATAATATGAACTTGTATAATTTCTTGAAAGTCGGGCATTAGGTAAGAGCAGTGGCAGAGAATGATTCCTTTTATAAGGCGTGGACTCTTTTTTTTGTGTTTGCCTCTATCTGGGGATTTGGTTGGATGGTTCATGTATAATTAGAATAGATAGAAAGAAAAAGTATTATTTTCTATATTGTGTATCAAGCTGTAAAAGAGTGGTAAATATATTTTAATCTATAAATTTAATCTTCAAATTCCTCATTT
The DNA here is from genome assembly GCF_004115265.2 of Rhinolophus ferrumequinum. Classification (NCBI taxonomy): domain Eukaryota; kingdom Metazoa; phylum Chordata; class Mammalia; order Chiroptera; family Rhinolophidae; genus Rhinolophus; species Rhinolophus ferrumequinum. The sequence continues at coordinate 52,999,203 of NC_046301.1, forward strand.
ATGTTCTATTTTTTTCTAAAGAATGACAATAAAAATATGTGCCAAACATAAAGTTAGCATCTCACTCAAAGCTAGCATAGGAAAACTTGTAAAGGATACAAAGACAATGAACTTTAAGTAATTCCTGCCTGAGGGCTGGGCCCCTGGATTTTTGCACCTAATGTATTCATCTTTTTACCTACCTGCAGCCTTACATATGTGGATGTCTCAATTGCCAAAAGAGAGTGTGGAGACTGCAGTTTAAATAATGAATGTGCCTAGAGCTGCTTTCTCATTTAAATTAAATGAAAAGAAAAAGTGGATAAAAAGAACGTTGCTTGGAAATAAACGTGATGGGTTCCGGGATGAGCAGAGATGTAAAGCAAACAAGAATATTCCAATAAGCCTCTGATTGGTGGTTGACCATTGCAGTTCTTCATTAAATCTGTAAATTATGGAGAGGGAGAATACTGTTCCCTGCTTTTGTGATAGCCTTGATTTTAAAAATCTGCCAATGGGTTAGAGATGTCAAAACTGATGCACAAAATGCCTTTGGGATGCACACTGTCTTTTTTTTTTTTAACATATGGGGTGACTTGAATGCCAGAAGGTGACAACTCTGTTCCTCTGGTCCTAGAGCAATCAAGTGCCAGAAATAGAAATGGACCCTTACTCCTTACCCTTTGCTTTATCCACTGAACAGATGCTGTGCGCTGTCTGGAGAAACTAAATGACACATTGTTCTCTAGGATTTTGTAAATTTCTCTTTTAAACCCTCAGGGAACTACAAATTGTTTCATAGAATCTGGATATTTCTTCACATTTTTTTTTTCTTAAACTACATCTATATAAAATTTTCATGTCGACTTTGTCAAAAATAATATTTCAATTTGAAAGCAACAATCTAGGATAATAAAATATTTACATTTTCTCTTATCCATACTCTCTACCCCCCTCCCGTGTTTTTTGTATAATAAATAATACATGTTGCTGCATGGAACTTGAAGCCTTCTTATTCTACCTTTAGTTTTTATAGAATAGCCCCAGATATACAACTTTGATCCTTTCTTAGTATTCCATTCCCAATAATGTACGACCCTATCAGGAAATTCTTTTTTTCTCAACTAACCTGTTTAGAAATTAGAGAAATACAGTGAATACCTCTATCTTTTTAATGAATATGAATATTCATTATATACGAAGAAGATAATGAATGTCTTTTAGTAATGAATATGTGGCAGCAACCTAGTGGGACACCTACTAGCTGTTGATTAATGAAATACCCTAGCTGTAAAAAAAAAAAAAAAATATTTCCTTTGATTGGTCATAAATATTGATGAAGGATAGCATATCAGCATCCTTCATTTTTAATAGAATTTATATATCTACAGAGGATGTTAGAATCTAATGCAGAGGTTGCTTTCTGACAGCCGCAGATGTGTTTTATTTGACCCACAGAGCTTAAAATTTAATTACTTATCAACATTTAAATATGTGATTATTTCGTATAAATAATCCACATATCTTTATTTGAAATTTACTGTGTCTGGTTTTAGTGTAACCACATTCCCAAGGGACAACACCCAGTGGAGCTAAATGGTGGCTAGTTATTTTAAAAGGTTATTTGCTTTCAATTTCTTCACATTTCTCATCCCTTTCTCTCTTTCTGCTCCCAAGACTTTGTTTCATCTCCCCACGTCTGAATACCTCTGTGGCTCTAGTGTAGGGATGTGAATTTTCAACTCCTGATCTAACACATGAGTCCTAGACATGAGAAGCATGCATTCTATCCCTCCTTCTATGATTTGTGGACGTTAAAAACCTAGAGAAAGTATTCAGAACTTTTACTTTCTCCTTTAAATCTGTGAGGCACTGGAGTAATACTTAAATGGCAGTATCTAAAATGACTTTTCATTCTAAGGTGGTACGAACTACACAGATATGAAGAATTTTTAAACTGTTCTAGATGGGGTTTTTTTTGATGCCACTAAGATCCATCAACAGGTTTCTTTTGATAGTTTTTAAATGGTCATTAACAATGACAGGCATAGCATTTGGGTAGAATGTATTCGAAGTACACCCAATTAATTGCTCTTAACTCATTAACGTGATTACAGTTTGGAACGTCCTAAAGACCAACCACAGAAAATAAGCTAGCTAATGATTTTGAATGTCTACCATTAGCCAATGGAGGCAGGAGATTCTGTTTGGATGAAATGGCTTCTTAAAGTAGAAAGGTGCAAATCTTCATAATCTTGGGGCTTAATAGTCTGTAAAGATATCAGTAAAACCTTACTGCATTAATTTCTACTATTACTATACCAAAATCTATAGTTAGTAAATTCATCAAGGTATCCTAATGTTTCCAGGAGAAAATCTTTAAAGTCAAAATAAAATAAAGAGCTTATTTGAGGAAAAAACAATTTTCAGCATCTTTAAGTCAGTAGTTCAACTAGTTTTATAACACTCAAGAAAAGTCCCATCAGTCTGCTGAGTTACCTGGGTCAGAAATAATTCTCAGGGTCTAAAAATGTCAAAAGGTCAAAAATATAGAAAGCCGAATGACAACTCTATGAAATTTGGAAATGGACACAAGTATTGATTAGGAAGCATAAACTAATCTGTTCTGAAGCTAAAGAATTGCATGAGGTGTGGGTTTGAATGACTCCTGAATGGGAGAAACCAGCTACTGGATATGAAGCAAAGTTTGAGGGCAGCAAGTGCTACTGACAACCTTATGTCCTCCCCTAAAATATTTCTTTATTATATAGTTTTCCATACAAACTATTTGACAAATATATAATAGAAAATATTCAACTCTATGTATCCATTTATTTGTCTCATTTCTACAAATAAAAAGAGGCATGAATCAACTACCCTTGTTTTAGTAATGATTAGGTTGGACCATATGCACTTGTCATTTTTGCAGATCAAAAACAATTGAATATTGGAAAGTTCATAAAATGAAAGTGTGAACTTACTGTGTTTAAAACAAATGAATAATAATTTTGCTATTTCTACATTTACACCATAATGACTTAGAATGCTTTTGTTAAAATATGTATTTAAAAAGTAAAGAACTGTAGTTGACAAATACTATGTGAATTCCTCCCTTTCCTTAATTTGGTGTAGCATCCCATCTTTCAAAAGAGCCAAGAGCCAATGCAAGTTACTGTAGCAAGTCAACTGCCCAAAGGTTATTATTCTTTTTTAAGCTGGAGGTCTTGCAATTCATAGCTTTAAAATTAGACAGGGCAGGGAATGCGGCCAGATTCCTAGCTAGGTCTTCCAGCACCCTACTGAATACATAAGAGAAATTAAAAATGCATCATTTACTTATCATTATGGGGGATTTGCAATTTCACTAATACCACCACCACATCCTGAATTTCTACTATGTGCCAGATATTTAGAATATAGCACTTAATTAATTTAATCCTCATTACAACCCTATTTTATATCAGCATACATAAACCCATTTTACAAATGAGGAAAATGAGACACAGTATCAAACTTAATTGATATCACACACTCCAAAGCTCCCTGATTCTAAGGCTTGTGTTCATTGCACTGGGACTCACTCACTGCCTTAAGTAATCGAGACCCTCTTACTTTAAGCATCAAAAATTTAGTTTTTATTTAAACCATTTCTAATGGAAATCTTTCAAAATAAATTTTTATAAAATAAATTTTTTTTCTAAAATTTTCCTTCTTAAACACGGATATTTACCCAATGTATTTTCCTAATACTTAGTTACGTCATTTTATAAACATCAATTATTTTGCAGGCTGAAAACATTAATAGCTTCTATAGCTTGAAACACATAAAAGGCTGTTTATCCTCATTCTGTTTCCACTGGTCTGCTGTGTTTTGAGAGTCCTTCTGTCTCCTTTTTTGTTGTTTATTCCCTGCCCCCAAAGCCGCCACTGTCACTTCTCTGTTCCTCCCTTATTCAACATTTTTACATAAGTACTGCTTTTCTACTTTAAACAACAACAATAACAAAAATCAAAAATTATAGAATTAGGTCTATAAAAAGTGGAAGTCAATTCTAGATGAACTTCTGCAAGATTCTCTTTTGATCGTTGGCAAGAATTTTAGTGAGTATGAACATTCCTGAGTCATTCTAGAATTCGTGGAGTTCTCTTTGGCATCCTTCTTAATTCTCAGTTTTACTCAAATTACTTGGGATTATGTGATAAGAAAGCCTTCAGCAAATGAAATGTTAATGTCCCCAGGCTGTTCCCCTATAATCAGAGCTCAAAGTTGGGGAGGAGTCTTACTGTTTAATTTCTTCACAAATTTTTAGCGTAGAGGCAATGAAAATCTATGCTCTGGTGTGAGGCCAGACCAACTTTTCTTTATACTTCTTTAAACATCCATACTCATGATTAGCAATACATGCTCATTCTCTCATCTTTTTGCTGTTTCAGTTCCATTATTGTATGAGCCCCAAGGACAGCCTAAGTGATTTAGAATACTCTTAGGAAATGATTTTGTTTTCAAATGAACCAAGTAACTTTGCCACAACAAGTTTCTCACGGTCCAGTGGTGATTTTCTATAGCCAAACACTTCCCTTTACCTTCTCACTGCTTCATTCAGTGAGAAAGAAGAACCAACGGGATACTTAGGTGATTGCAGTGGGAAGGGAAAGGATTAGTAAACTACAAAATAATAAAAAGAAGATTATCAGAAGAAAAGTATTTCAACTCAGTTGAAGCATTATCTTTTCCACTAAAATGTTTTCCGTTTTATTGCCTTAACACATTTATGCTCTCAGAACTACAACTGATATCTCAATTGAAGTAGTATTCCAATGTAAGTAGATAACAATGCCAACATGTCTTATGTCAAATAATTATGAGATAGAAAATACAACTGGCCTATGCTTTTTTCTAATAGATAGTTGGGATTTATCACATGGCTTCATCTTTTTGTCTTTTGGCGAAACACTAGTAGGTCAGTTAGTCTTTAAATTTTCAAAAGATAAAATAAAAAGTTGTGCAGTCAACTGGGATCAGTGTTATAGAACCGTTTGTACAGAGTAGAAATATTCTTCTCTGGGCAGCAGAAGGGCTTGTGCTTTTATGAAGCTGGAATCCATAAGTGCAGTACTCCCTCTAGGCAGATTTGAGCCTCCACCAGCAGCAAGCTGTGCTCTGAGTGATTGTTCCAGAAGGTGTTACCAGAGAGTGGGCCCTTCTCGGTGCCATGTCCAGATTCTTGGCGTCTCGAACAAAGAATTGAACGAGATACCGAGGTAAAGTAGTGAAAAAGCAGTTTATTAGAAGAAAAAGTACACTTCAAAGAGGTAGAAGCAGGCCTGAGCAGAAAGCAGTGGCTCAAGGCCATTATTAGAAGAGAAAGTATACTCCAAAGGCATTGGAGCAGGCCCAAAGGTGGCATTATTAGGAGAAAAAGTACACTCCAAAAGGTTCAGAGTGGGCCCCAAGCAAAGGCAAGGCTCAAAGGCACTGACTGGCAAGAACTTGGAGTTTTTATCCCTTTTTTTCACTAGAATGGGCTATTCCTTTCCGGGCATGGACCACTTGATTGACACCTGTGATTGACAAGGGGCTATTACCTCATTTTTTTTAGACTGCACATGTTCCTTCCCAGAATTCAGTCTGTTATAATGAGATTAATGAACTTCCAGACATATGTATGATATTATAAAGATGGTATAATAAGGCCTAGGTGAAATGAAGGTTGTTGTGGCCTTTCCTGCGCAGGTGTGAGTGACTGGTCTAATCTAGTTGGGTATTTTGTACCCGTTTGTTTCCTCATATGGGTAGATAATTATAGTGAGAAGGGGAAGTTTTGGGCAGAGAGGGGAGGTCTTTTGGGCAGTCGCATTCTGGGGGTTGTGTTGGACGTGCAGGAATGCAGAGACCCAATGCCTATCTCTAACTGCCTGCCTTGTTTTCCCCTGGAGAGATGTGATCCCAAAAAAAATGTCTATAGGAAGTTAGGGACAGGAGGTCCTTTCTTCTGTATCTGCTTCCTGCTAGACAGTGGCATAGAGCTCTCGCTACCTATTGGGGGATCCACAGAACTCTCGCCCTTTCTTAGATCAGAGGAAGGGGTCTCGAGATCTGCCTGAAAGACCATGTTGGCTTCTTTGGTTGGGACTGGTAATCTTGTTGGGGAATCATCTGTATCCCTAAGGCCCTTGAATGAGGAGAAATAGATTTTCATTAATAAATTTCTTAAAGAGCAGAGCTCGAATCTATTCATGCGAGGTGACTATGTGATGGAAAATCTGTCCACTCTATGGAGCCTGTGGACACTTAACTGATTATTCAGGTGATGTTAATTGTCCAGGCGCTGGGCCCAGAACAGGTTGGGAAGAACACTACACGTCAATGATTACAATCACAAGTATATATCACAAGTTTTAGGGTAATTATATGAAGGAGGGGGTAGGAGCTATAAAACCTGGCAAAAGGAAACTTTATGGAGAAGGAAACCTAAAATTTCTATAGGAAAGAAAACTTAAAGTTTTTCATTGGGGGGCGCGCTGCTCGTTGGCCCGTATCCAAGGCTCCAGTGATGCCCGTTCACTCATTTACTCAGCTCACTGTGCCATCTGCTATATGCCAGTTGTGCTCAATTGTGATCCAGACAGGAAAAAAGCCTGCTCTCATAGAGCAGATAGTCCATTGCGAAAAGACGGAAAAGGATGAGTTACAATATTTTGTAATAAATTAGAAAGGCATGGTAGGCAGTCGGTGGTGGTGTGGGGATCAAGAATTTTCTGTAACTCCAAAGGGAATGGTAAACGTAATTCAAAGAGAGGAAGCCATCATGTGTTTGGTCTTATGAGACCATCCATGTTAAAATATTTTTTTACAATAGCTATAAACACATAGAAAGATGACTGTCTTTTCTCTTTTGTGCTCTATGCTTCACATAACCTAGGCTAATCATGAAGGTATTAGCCATTGGATATCTAGGACATTCGGGAGAGAAGGTTGGGAATATAGAGCAGAATTTGATAGAGAGTGTCTCAAAGGAGACTTAAATAAACATTCCCTGAATGATCATTGCTGGCTGGAACATTTCTCTTTAGTATTTCCTTGTTAGTAGATCCAATTAGATACTACTTTGATTCTGTTTTTTTCTTTGAAAATTAGCACTTGAAGAACATAACCTCACTTGCTTGGTAAGAATGCCACCTCATGTTACTGTTACAGATATGAAAAGAAACACTTAGCTTCCATTAGATTTACTATTGAAGTTGTTAACAGAATAGAGTTCCATCCTTGGAAAAAATCCATTTTTATTTTGACAAGGACAAGGGATGCATGGAGCTTCTTTTCTATACTGGGTATTTTGATATTTGAAACATAAATTATGCTTAAAATGATGGAATCAATATTACAGTGATCCATATGGAAAACATCAAATTAGAATGTGCAGAAGCATATGTACATCCATGTGGGCACTTGCAAACACACAAACTGTTGCAAATAAAGATTTCCCTAAAGCATCATCTCATGATGGAGTTTTTTATGAAAAAGAAACTATATTTGTCTTTCATTTCAATTTTTTTAAGATGACATAATGATTGAGTTTTTAATTACCGTCATATTTTAATTTTCCTCCAGCTAAAGATTCTTTTTCTTTCTCCGCTGGGATTTTTTTCTTAATTTATTATTCCAAATTCTCAAATCGTGGCATAAAATATAAGAAAAAAATTCCCTAAATTTTTGGCTTAATTTTTTGAACCATAAGGCACTGAAAATCAACATGGCTTTCTTTCAAGCAAATATTTCAGACAGATCGAATTCCGTTTCTATCAGATTAACAAGTAAGAGAGAAATGAGGAAGTCTTTGATATGATCTACCTGGAATGATGGTGTCTAACAGCACGGTACACGCATCAACATGCTTGTGTGATGTTATCAACATTACAAGGAACAAGATGGCTGAAAGATTTTACTCCAGATGAGAACTAATCTCTCCCAAGCCAGCTTCCTTCCAATTTTCTACTTTTCTCTGGATGGTACCATCCAGTGGCTCTGCTTCTGTTGTTTCCCACATGGCTATACCACCCACAGCCTCATCCTACCGATGCTATTATCTTGCGTGTGAATGCTTTACTCCAAGTTAGGCTAATTGACCCAGCCTAATTCTGGTTCTGAAGCTTAGTCCCTCTGAGCTTTACCTCAGTTGCTTTAACTATAAAATGAGGAGACTGGACATGACTACCTGTAAAGTTTCTTCCAACTTAAAATTCTGTGGTTTCATGAAAACCAAACTAAGGAGTCCACTGAAAGAAAGAAAAATGGGGTGGGGGGGTGGGGAGAGAGGGAGAGAGAGAAGGAAGGAAGACAGAGAAAGAAACTTCACATGTAAATGAATTTTAAATGTGCAGAAGAAAAAGAAAAACAGGTATAGAAAAAAATCCTTCACAGTTATAGTAGTGTAGGCTGTACAGGACAGGAGTTCAAGGTTGCAATCAAAGAAATAACGTGTGTGCCTCCTTAATCTTTCCTATTATCCTTTAAAGTGAACCGTGGTGAAAAAACACAAAGCATGCCCTCTCTATATTTAAAATAAAGAACAAAAACATTAAAAGGCATGACGAAAGGAAGACAAGGGAGAAGACCTGGAGACAAAAGTGAGAAGGAAGAGAAAGAGGAGGAAAGAAGTGAGAAGACACGAGAGTGTTGGAGAGCAATTGAGTATTAAGGAGTCATCCTAAAAGGTCACTAGAAGCCAGGCCACACTTCCTCTTTCTTATAAGTTGTAAGCAGGTGGGCAAAGTCTAAAGTAAAGCAAATGTAAATGGTTCTTGACAGCAAGGCTGTTCTGCAGCCCTGGGACATACGTGGAAGACTCCTGACCCAAGAAAAGAGGCAGGCTGTGCTGAAAGCCATTTCCTCCTTGGTTCATAAAGACCATGAGTGTAGACTGAAGTTCTACGCAAATCCGTTTAGTGAAGTCCAAGAAAGATACTCTATTTTGTTGAAGGCTAGGATTTCTGTAAATGTAAATATATAGCTAGTTTAATACAAAATATTTAATACAAAATATATTCTATAAATGTATAGCTAGTTTAATACAAAAGTCGAAATTTTGATGAAGTATTTTTATCAATAAACAAAGCAAACAAAGTATTGAGTTACATCTTTTCTGCATCTAGGAAATGGCTTATCTCCTGAGACTGATAATCTCCTATTGGACTCTTTTCATACATCAGACCACACCAAAGCCAGTTGTGTCTAAAGGACCACCCTTGAGAGTGTTCCAGTGATGCCTGGCTATGATTCACTACTCCCTCTTATTCATTCATTCAACAAGTATTTACTGAGCACCTACTGCGTGCCTGTCACTGTCCCTGGCACTAAGTTTATAGTGATGACGAAGCATCCTCTGATCTCAGAGAATTTACATTCTTGTGGGGTAGGATCCTATTAGGGAGTTTGAAAATGAGTTAGAAATAATGTGTTGAAATAGACTTAAAAATGGCATGGGAGGTAATTTTAGTAACTCTGGACAGGCTTAATAGGATTCCAAGTATTAAATTATAACCGAAAGTACATTTATGGGAATTTTCAGGTGAAAAAATCCTCAATTCCACAACTGCCTCTCCCTTAGGGGAGCAACTTAACAAACAGCATTAAGACGAAAAGGTTGTTGAATGGGGGCATCCCAGTTTTGGGTACCCCCCTCTCACAAGAGAGCTGTACTTTTGCTTTAATAAAAATCTTTGCTCTTCTAAAAAAAAAAAAAAAAAAAAAAAAAAAAAAAGAAAAGGTTGTTGAATGAATGTCGAGAACCAGAGCTAGGAAGATGCACAAAGATGCACCACGGTTTGCTTTAAAGGATAAGAATGATTAACAAAGCGTACCCATTATTTCCTTACAACTTGAACCTGTCCGATTTGTCTGAGAAAAATTACCAAACAGTATCTGAAGAGTGCTGCTCAGTCCCACAGATGATTTACTTTACATCAGAAGCCAGATAGGTAACATAAAGGAATGAAGCAGTGTTGTTCTATGATGATTAATGGTAAATAATGCCGTGCAGGGGTAGGATAAGGAGATTGTGGCATTCTGGAAGAGGTGTGCCTACCTAAATGGAATCGGAGCACCTGATTCACCGGAGCCTCTGGCATGGAGCACCCTTGAGCAGCCGGTGCCTCCGTTTGGCATTAATCACGTCATTCTTCATCCCACGATGCCCAACAAAGATATCTGGGAGTTCCTGGTCTTTTGGGGGCCGCTGCTCCCTGTGATATCCGTAGATCAATTCGCACAACCGTAGGCCTTACCAGGGGAAGATGATCCCAGCAGGCCAGATGAGTATGTCTTCCTGCAGGTACCTCAGCGAAGAGGGGCTGGCTGGCACGGATCTTCAATATGACTTCTGACTCAGACTCATATCTGTGAAGCAAGGCCTGGTCATCAAAAAGATATTTCCAAACATCTTTAATGGGCAGACTTAAGGCAAATAGACCAAGTCCAGGGATTAATCTGTTTCTGTAAGAAAAATAATCCCCCACTTTTCCTCAAAGCCCACAACTTCTGTCTGCCCAAATCCCTGAATCACAGACAGCTAACGAATGACTTTGTGGAAATAGCAGAAATTCAGCTTACCCCTTGCGTTTAGCTCAATAAACACCCCAACCAAAATCATCACAACTTAAGAGTTCTTGCTCCTCACAGGCCATCATTTATTTTCTTCAAAAATCATTCAGATTATAGGGAAGGTTACAGGGAATGTGAGTGAAAAGGTCTGTGGCTAAGCATTAAATCATCCACAACGATAATAAGGGATCGATAGATAATATGTGATCTCAATGAGTTATCAATAGTAGTAGAGCATATTATACAAAATGATGGAGGTAAATAACACCCACCATATTTAAAAGTGATTGCCTTTAGACAACTCTGAAGAAGGGTGCAGAAGGGTAGACCAGGAGACTGCCATAAAAAGAAATTCTATGTAGTCTTTAAATGACCTTTTCCTGTAGGTCTGGAAATAAATCTCAAAAATGAATCAAGTTTTGATTATTCTGTAGGCCTGAGATGGGGCATGAGATTCTGCCTTCCTCACAAGCTCCCAGGTGACGCCAGTGCAGAACCATGCTTTCTGTAGCTTTGACTCACATGAGGAAAAAATAATTCCTAACTCAGATCTTTCAATCATTCTGATGAATCAAAAAGAAAGTCTGCGTTAGAGTACTAGATTGTCTTTTACATCTCTCCCCTATTTTGTAAACTCTGTGAAAGATAGTCTCAGAACTTTCATCTGTGAACATTACCTAAAATGTAAAAGGAAATTAGTGGGAAAACTGGTGAAATCCTAATAAAGCCTAGATTTAGTTAATATCAATGTGCTAATGTTGGTTTCGTTGCTTTCACAAATATATTTTGGTAATGTAATATGTTAACATTAGGGACACTGGGTGAAAGGTATATACCACCTTTGAAAATGTTCTGTAAATCTAATATGATTCCAAAACTAAAAGTTCATTTTTAAAAGTTAAAAGAGTGAAGAACAAAAGAGGTAAATGCTGAAGTACTCTGATTAGACTAATGAAGAAAATAAGGAAAGGGGGGCCCCAGATTTCTTCCTGGTCTCTGTTCGCCTTTGACCTCTGATAGCCCCTGAAACTCGGAAATATCCTTGGCCCCTAAAGAAAAGAGATTGGAAACCACTAAATCTAACATTTTATTTTATAAGGTGGAAAAAACATAACACCCAAGGATTGCTAAACATCTTACTCAAAATAAGATGTTTGTGTAAAATCAGGACCAGAATGTATGGCTTCCTTCTGTCATGTCAGTTGCTTTTCACCAGCGGTGTGTTTTAGTTAGATATGCCTACTTTCTTCTCTATAATAGAAGGATATTTTTTCTCCTGTGACCACAAGATAGACTCACATATTTCCCCCAAACAGCTCCCCTGTGAGACTGACCTTTGTGTGGTCACACTAAATAGACCAAAGGACAGATGGCCCACTTACCACGAGACATAAAATCGTGGGAGAAAGATGAGTTCCGTCTTCTTAGATAAAACCCCTGTTTCCTATGGTCCTATAAGAGTGTTTGCATGGAAACTGTGTTGGTTAGCTTGTCAGTTGATAAGGTTGAAGGACTGAGCTAACAGCACAGATCGTGGCTTTATATCTGCTTAGATTCTTTATATTCTTCTCTTGATTGAGAAATCCTGATGTTCAGGATTGAAGCAGAAGCTGTCCGTGATGACTACTTTGGCATACTTCCCAAAAAATAGGCCTATTTTTCTACCTGCTGTATAGTCAGTGAGTCATTGTTGATGCCACACCTGTTCAACTGTCCCCTCTAAAGATGCTTCTAAAAAGCAGTGTTTCCATTTATCCACCGGTACCCTTTAAATTATTCATAGGCTTGGAGTGATGGTTTTCGCCTCTAATAGACACAAAGCCTTATGAGTAATACCGGCCTTTCATGCAAACGATGGGTCCATCTATTTTACTTCTCTGTCTATTACCCAGGAGAAACAAACTAAATGTCACCTGGAACAAAAAGATTTTTCGTTCTTAGCCTTCATATTCAAGGGCACACTCTGCTAGATTCCCGTGACTTTGCACATGTTGCAGCTGTCACTGTCTACCCATTTATACCATCTCGACTCATAGTAGCTTGAGCTAGTGCTTCTCAACTTGTTATTACAGAGGCAGGTCCTCTGTTCCTAGGACAGTCCCTCCAGTCCCAGTGCCCTTTCAGGATCCTTAAAGCCAGGAAATGCCAAGTTCGGCAGGCCAGCCCAGCCACATAGTATGTCTCCTTCATTCAGGGCCCGTCACTGATAATATCAGATGGATCACAGCATGAGACTGTGTTGAAAACAAAACTCATACTGGAGTTTAAGCCAAAGAAAAGCAAAAAAGCATTTATGGAAGGAAAATCCAGGCTCCTCATTCAAAATTGCTTTATGGTAATTTTTAAAAGAAGGGTATCAAACCTGTGTACTCAGCACACTGCCACAGAGGAGTGCTCGCTGAGGGGAGGAAACGAACTTGTTCAATAACGTATGTTTTGAGTAGCAGGTTTTGTCTCAAAGGCATGATACTCTACAGATACATCTCTCCTCAGCCCTGCCAGGATAATTGATCTAGAGAGCATATATGCTAGCAGGTTTTGTTTTCTGTTCAGCTAATAACTAGCTTTGTTGTGGTCACCTTTATTATGCTTATTATTTAAGAATATGCAATATGGGCAAGTGATATTCCCCATAGAGAAGCTTTGTGAGAGACTGCTGGGAAAATCAGCGAAATCTGGGCATGCTACAGTTTTTCTCAGTAGAAGTGACTTTCAGAGAATATGCAGAAATTCCTGCAGTCCTTTGGAAGTGTGATGGTTTAGAGGAGAGGGTGATGGGGTCTTGAATAAAACCCTTGCACTTTCTGTCTTCTTTCTGTGTTCCTGACTGTTTTGCCCACCTAGATTTTTCACCTGTTTTCCAACAAGGCTCATGACAAAAAGCGAGAACTAATATTTTATAGGTCAAGTAACACTGCCTTGCAGTGGGATTAGTTTTCTTTTAACCTAATTTGGTAAATAGCTTGCAATCTTCACATACTAGAAGGTCCTGCATTGCCATAGATTTCTTGATGCAACTAACCCATGTTGTCAAGGCAACACACAGCCCTGTTTTCTCCGCTCTGGAAAACCATTTCCAATGTTGCAAACCTTAAATCACAATCATCTCTTGTAATACACAGGGTCAAATACATCCTCTTGCATGCACAAGGCTATTACTTTTTTATAAGATGTTGTGTCATTACAGGGAAAGAATTTGACTCGAGGGATGATGGGTATATTAAAGCATTACAGTTAAAATAATCCCATCGCATTTATGTCCTATCTCTGCATTTCCAGGAGATGTGAGGTTGTTTACTGCAGGCAGTTACAGTTTTGAAGCTGTACGAACAATGTTGGCTTATTTTGACTAATTTCTATGTAAATTGATTGCAATCAACACCTTTTTCATGGTTTGTGAAATGAAATCCCTTAAAAGCAAAGTATTTTCTGGGGTTAACATCACCCACCTGTTGTATATTCTCCCACTTTTTAAGAATCAAGGCCAGTTCTGAGATTTCTTTCCATGTCAGTGGGGTAACTCCACAATTCTCTGGGAAGCTGTGACATTATCACACTTGAATCAGAGACTGACCTCAGAGCCCAGAGGTCTGGGCTCCCAAGTGGTTGGTTTAAAGGAAAATCTCAATGAAAGGAGAGTAAGGATTGTTTTACTCTTTTTACTAGCTTACTGTTTACAAGAAAACTGGATTAGGTTAAGATTCTTAGTGAGGTTTGAAAATTTGAAGACTTTATTTTTGGACATAATCATGGTAATGCAACTCACAGGCTACATTTAACTTACATAGTGATTGGAAGTAATTCTTAGTCACTCATCCAGTACTATTGGTCTGATTTCTAGTTATTCAACTATTTTTAAGACTTCCTGCCCTTTGCATTTTTGTTCAAAAGTTGATTACATAAAAGGCAGCCATGTTTCATTTCATGATTCCCAAAGGTTTGAGAACGCAAGTATGTGGCTTTAAATGAAGTTTCTATATGGATCTGAATGGCTCAGAGCATTTTTACGTTGCACATTTGTTAGATTAAATATACCTCAGCTCCTTTCAGCTGCCATTCTTATTTCAATAAGCTAAAGAATTTTATTCATGTAAAATAGGACAAATTATTGTACCCACTGTTGAAGAATTGGCATTATTTTCTTTGCATTGTTGTGAGTTGACAGATCTGGCATTCAAATGTCAGTCAGTCTACAAAACCTTGTAGCTTGCTTAGCTCAGCCCTCTCTTCAAAAATTGTTATCACTCCATCACCAAGCACAATGGATTTGAGCCAGCTTACAGAAATACACACCAAAACGTAAGGTGAATGGTTTAAGGATGTTGTAGTAAAAGAAAATGAGTGGAATAAAACCGTAAGGCAAACATAAGGAAGATGCATGCCACAGGTCTTGTATGCTATTTGTATGTGAAGGGTAATTTGCTTCTAAAATGTGTAGCAGTCAAAGCAAGAAGGGAAAATGATCAATTAAATAGTGTGCCGTATATAAATATAAATGTTTCAGCAAATACCACAGATTATCAGGTCACTGAGGTCCTGGGGAAATTTTCCTCTTGAGTTCCCATTAAGTACATTTGGTCCAGGTGTAGCTCATTTATAGTGATGATATGCTAGGATGCGTTATGTGCATGTCCACAATGATCAGCCAGAACTTACTGGTTGCTTACGCGTGCCAAACACTGCGCTGTGTGCTTTGTTGTATACATAACCCATTTAACCCTCCCAAGAAATATGAACTAGATGTTCTTATAGTGTCACAAATGAGAAAACACAAATGAGACCTAGAGAGTTTAAATAAATTGTCTAAGTTCTCAGTTTTTTTATGCGAAGGGCCTAGAATAGCCAAATCAACTTTGAAAAGCAGGACAAAGTTGAAGGAATAATACTACCTGATTTAAAGACTACAAAAAAAGCTATAAATAAATGTACAGGAATTAAGGCAATGTAGTATAGTTGTCAAGACTAACAAATAGATGAATGGACCAGAATCAAGAGTCCAGAAAGATGCAAAAGCAATTCAATAGGGAAAGGATAGTCTTTTTAATAAATGCAAAACCAAATTACAATCCATATCTTACTCCATATACAAAAATTAACTCAAGATATATCCTACAAATGTAAAACCTAAAATAATAACATTGCTAGAAGAAAACATAGGAGAAAACCTTTATGACTTTGAGTTAGGCAAAGATATTTAGATATGACACCAAAGCAAGATCCATAAAAGAACAAATTGCTATATTGGACTTTGTCAAAATTAAATACATCTACATTAAATTCATTAAATTCAAAAATTAAATACATCTACATTAAATACATCAAATTCAAAATTAAATACATCTACATTAAATACATTAAATTCAAAAGTCACTGTTCACACAATGTGATATATAGATGATGTATTACAAAATTGTACACCTGAAAACTTTGTAACTTTACTAACAATTGTCACCCTAATTAACTTTAATTATAAAAGAAAAAAAAGTCACTGTTAAGAAAATGAAATGACAAGACACACATTAGGAAAAAAATATTTTCAAATCGTACATCTGATAAAGGACTAGTATCCCACATATATAAAGAACTCTGAAAGGTCAACAATAAGAAAACAAACAACCCAATAAATTAAAATGGCAAGAAATTTCAATAGACGCGTCGTCAAAGAAGATACACAGATGACAAACACATTCGTTTAGATGTTTTAGATGAACATCTAAAAAGAGGTTCAACAGCATTAGTCATTAGAGAAATGAAAATTAAAACCACAGTGATACCACTGCACACCTATTAGAATGGCTAAAATTGAACAGACTGTTCATACCAAGACTTAGGAAGGATATGGAGGAACTGGAATGCTCACACACTGCTGATGAAAATATAAAATGATATAACCACTTTGGAAAAGCTTGGCAGTTTTTTAAATAATTAAGCATATGCCAACTATATAATCTGGCCATTTCACCCCTAGGCATTTATCCAATAGAAATAAAAACATATGTTCATAGAAAGACTTGTACATGAAAGTTCCTAATAGCTTTATTTTTTTTTTAATTTATTGGGGTGACAATTGTTAGTAAAATTACATAGATTTCAGGTGTACAGTTCTGTATTACATCATCTATAAATCCCATTGTGTGTTCTCCACCCAGAGTCAGTTCTCCTTCCATTACCATATATTTGATTCCCCTCACCCTCATCTCCATCCCCTACCCCCTTTACCCTCTGGTAACCACTAAACTACTGTCTGTGTCTATGAGTTTTTGTTTCTCATTTGTTTGTCTTGTTCTTTTGTTGTTTTTGGTTTATATACCACATATCAGTGAAATCTTATGGTTCTCTGCTTTTTCTGTCTGACTTATTTCGTTTAGCATTATACTCTCAAGATCCATCCATGTTGTCACAAATGTTCCTATATCATCTTTTCTTACCGCCGAATAGTATTCCATTGTGTATATGTACCACAACTTCTTTATCCATTCATCTATCGAAGGACATTGTGGTTGTTTGCATGTCTTGGCCGCCGTAAACAAAACAAAACAATGTTCATTAACATTGGAGCACGCGTGTTATTATGTATAAATGTTTTCAGATTTTTTTGGTAGATACCCAGGAGAGGGATTGCTGGGTCATATAGTAATTCTATTCATAATTTTTTGAGAAACCTCCACACAGCCTTCCATAACGGCTGCACCAGTCTGCATTTCCACCAACAGTGTATGAGGGTTCCTTTTTCTCCACAGCCTCTCCAACACTTGTTACTATTTGTCTTGTTGATGATAGCCATTCTGACTGGGATGAGGTGATATCTCATTGTGGTTTTTATTTGCATTTCTCTGATGATTAGTGATGTGGAGCATTTTTTCATATGTCTGTTTGCCATTTGTATGTCCTCTGGAGAAATGCCTCTTCAGGTCGTCTGCCCATTTTTCAATTGGGTTGTTTGTTTTTTTGTTGTTGAGTTGCATAAGTTCCTTGTATATTTTGCATATTAGCCCCTTATCGAAGGCACTTTTTGCAAAAACCCTCTCCCATTCAGTTGGTTGCCTCTTTATTTTGTCAATGGTTTCTTTTGCTGTGTAGAAGCTTTTAAGTTTCATATAGTCCCATTTGTTTATTTTAGCTTTTACTTCCATTGCCTTTGGAGTCAAATTCATAAAATGCTCTTTGAACCCAAGGTCCATAAGTTTAGTACCTATGTTTTCTTCTATGCAGTTTATTGTGTCAGGTCTTATGCTTAAGTCTTTGATCCATTTTGAATTAATTTTGGTACATGGTGACAGATAGCAGTCCAATTTCATTCTTTTGCACGTGGCTTTCCAATTCTCCCAGCACCATTTATTTTTTCTTAAGATTAGCTTTATTTTTAATAGTCCCCTACTGGATACAGCCCAAATATTCATCAGGTGAACAAATAAACAAATTTTAGTATAGCAATACAGTAGAATACTATTAACAATAAAAGGAATGAATATAGATACATTATATAATATGGGTAAATCTCAAAATAATTATGCTGAGTGAAGAAAGCCAGACAAAAGAGCATGTATTATTACAATTTCTTTTATATTAAATTCTAGAAAATGCATAGTAATCTACAGTGACAAAAAGCATATCAGTGATTACCAGGGGAGTAGGCACGGGAAAGGCTGGGTGGGAGGCATCAGAAAAGGATAGAGGAAACTAGGGAATGATAGATATGTTCAGATTCTTGATCATGAGAGTTTCATGGGTGTAAAATATATGTCAAGATTTATCAACTTTTACACTTTCAATATATGCAGCATATGTGTCAATTATATCTCAATAAAGTTGTGTTTTTAAATGAGGTAAACAGAAAACAGTTCGAGGCCTGGTGTCTCACAATTGTTCAGTTCTTGCTTCTCGCCACTAAAAAGGCTTCCCCAGTATTATTCTTCTAGATACCCAAAGCTGTCCTCCTTCCTGTACGTACAAAGGTACAAATGTCCTGGGACAGGGCCAAAGGAAAGTGGCGATACCAGCTATGCAGATAGTTTCTGAGAGAAGCATGGAAGGGGACATTCCTGCTTGGTGGCCAATGGGTGAATAGGTAGATGGAGGTAAATTCCAGTCCTCCCGAGCTCCACTGAGGGGAACATGAGAGGCCTACGACACAACCACAGACTAACAGCGGATTAAAGTTAATGATGGATGGTCTTTGAGAAGTGACTCAGACCCTGCACGGCTCCCGTCTTTCAAACAACATCTGTCAAAGTGGTCCTCTGTTAGATACATTCTCCCAAGTTCTTCCTGAGCAGCAAGGTCTGCCTGCTAGAAAAGCTTCTAGATGACTCTCATCATCCAGACTCCCAGCTTGGGTATGTTTTTCCTCCTCCCTCCATCCTCTGATCTCTTCTTAGCACAAAAAGAATCTGCCTTTCTACTTTCCTAATTGTCAACCACTCCTTATATCTTCCCATCTCCATTCTGCTGGTGCTCCAAAGAAATAAAGATAGTCTCAGAATTAAATTTCCATTTTGAAATGGCCTGAATGTTTACATTCTATTATATGTTATGTGTACATAAAAAAAAAATTGGAGATGTAAGTTGCAGATGAGATTATACATGATTTTATCGGTTGTCTGTACTTTATAAATTTTCTACCGTGTTTCCCCGAAAATAAGACGTACCTGAAAATAAGCCCCAGTTAAGATTGTCAACCAGACAGACACATTTAATACATTATGACTATGTTCCAGAAGAAGACGACACGACTGTATTTGAATAGATGTAGATTGTTGTACATGAAAAAATAAGACACCCCCTGAAAATATGCCCTAATGCATCTTTTGGAGCAAAAATGAATATAAGACCCAGTCTTCTTCTCAGGGAAATGCAGTATAAGACCCGGTCTTATTTTCAAGGAAACACAGCATAATGAACATACGGTTAATAAAATAATAAACTATCATGAAATAAAAGCCTGGAGAGACATACAATCAAGTACTCATGTTGAAGGGAAGGGGACTATATATACAGAGGGAAGTTAAAAATAAATAAAAAGATATAATCATAGGGTCAAGGGTCATGGGGAATGATTATTTCAGACTGTAGAGGGACATTTTGTCTTCTTAGATAAGACAGAAGGAAGTAAGAAGGGTGCAATGCACTTATAAATATGTGTTTAGTCTGAAGACAGGAAGTCATGGGAGTTTACCCATAAGCGTATCCAGATTTTCCAAAGTAGAAGTCATATTTAATAATATTAGACCCACTTTTAAGACATCAGTTCTTTCCCGCCCTTGGAAAGAAAAAACAGTAGCAGGGGCTACCAGTTTGTCACCCTCTCTCCGGTTCATCCTCGTAGAGCTGCAAGAATGGTCTTTCTAAAAGCCTGTTAACCCAAAGTCCTTTCTGCACGATTCCTTAGAGATTTCTTAAATTTAGCCCAAGCTTCAAATCCATGGCCCTGGACAGTGTACATCTGGCACCGGCTATCTGCATGTGCCTACAACTTATTTTCTCTATTTCCACCCACATACCATCTATACAGGTTGTCCAACTTCTGTTCAGGTAATCTGATCTCTGTAGGTTTTGCCCCACATTTGGTGAGTTCAGTCGGAGGCGAGGAATCCAGTCATGAAGCCAGAGCCTTCCACCTCCTCCCTAGCTCTCTTAGCCCCCCCTGTCCCCCTCTCCCCCATCTCCTCAGAATGACAGAGAAATTCTTCCCATTGTCTCGCTCAAACAGACCAACCCACATTCACATCCCTGCTGCTCTTGCTTTTTATCCCAACGAGTCAGGAAGAAATTTCTGTTGAAAAAACTCCATGAAGGGAATATAGGGAGGGCATTTTCTACTTCTCTCTGCACGTTAATTAGTTCGTGTCAGTCCCGGGCCCCTACTCCCAGGCTTTGAGTTGATAACCAAGGACGATGCACATGTTGTCTTTTCTATCTAGCCATGCTGCTGGTGGTTTAGACTCCGTGCCTCAAGACCAGTATTCTTTTGCTAGCAATGACCTAATAAATACTTCCTTAAAAAAAAAAAAAAAAAAAAGACTTTCAGCTGTGGAAGTTAAATTTTTTGTTTTACTATGTCAAGCCCCTGAACCGCAAGTTTCATTTCCAGCCTGTGGGCATGATATGTACCTCCCGCCCTACCCTGGCCCAGTGCTTCCTTATTTTATAAGAAGTTGATACATGACTATCAATCAATTCAAGGGAGAGCAGTTTAAAGTAAGGGCTTTTAATCTGGAAAATGTCTCAGACCTCTGAGAATCCATCGAAATTATGGACCTCTTCCCAGAAAAAAGCAAAAACACGCAACACGTTACATACAATTAATGGAATTTGTATACTCCTAGAAATGCTGAAGAACTCTGCTCTTTAAAAAAGTCTTCAGCTTTAGAACAAAATTCTTAGCTAGGAAAAAAAAAAACAACCTACTAATAACATACTGTATTGCCCTGGGTAGATCAATTCAGTTTCCTGGGCCTCAATGGCTTCTGTAAAATTAAGTCTTTTAAAATATCTTCTAATGTTCCCCGTCTCTAGGATTCTGCTTAGTGTGTGGGCACTTTTTCCCAAACTGCAAGGCTGTCACCATTTTAGGCACAGAGGTTGACAATGGGCCTGTGTAGCCCCCACGTGGACTGTGGAGATTGACTGAAGAAGCAGAAACAGACATGAGAAATGGGCTTCTGTTGAGAGCATCTCAGACAACAGTGGCAATTTCCAAGAGTCCTAGGCAAGCCTTCAATCTATAGAGATGAGGGAACATGCCACCTTAGGAAATGTTACCCAGTTATTCTCTTTGTTTGTGAAGTCACAGCCCATAATTAAGTATTCCGTGGACAGCACCATAGATTTTCTGCTGGTTCAACGTGCCTGAAGCAGTAATATACTGATATCTCTTCCACAGTGTAGGAGATGATTATTTGTCACCATAACCTTCAGGAGAAAACAGAGAACCAGGTATTGGTTTGCTACTGGTTAAAACAAACTTTGTCTAAATGCATGTATTAATTAACTCGTTAAGTAATTTGTGTTCTTATATGACAACATATCAATCAACCCAGATGTGGATGGGTCTTTTTGGACGGAAGGGGGGAAGAAGGTAGAAATAGCTTCACTCCTAGTAAAAAGTATTAGAAATTACAGCTTCTTTCTACAATATTTCCCTAACTTGTTCTCTCCTCGGGGAAGTAATTCTCAAACTTCAGCATACTTAAAAATGACATGGAGTGCTCATTAGGAATGCAGATTCCTAGACCCCCCCTCCCGTCCCCGTCCCCAGTTGTGGATCTGGACAGAGCCTAGGAATTTGCTATTTTAACTGTTGCCAGAGCAATTTCAGTGCACATGTGCCTTAAATACCACACAGCGTATCCCCCGTCTAGATAGTCCTGTTTAATAAGCACTTGCTCATTGCGTTCCTTTCTTCCCCTTCAAATCATCTTCATGTATGATGTCATTGCACCCTCTAGTGGACAACTTTACTCAACGTTTTTTTCCCTACGTTATAAATACCTTACTTAAAAGTTTCAGGAAATCCTACATTTCATAAACGCCTTGAAAGGAAAAGAATGGGAGATCGGGAAACGGTTTATAAGGCAATTGTTTAATATGACATCAGATTCACATACGTTTAGATATACATTTGATATGTAATATACATACGTTTTTTAGAGAGAGAAAATTTTAAGCCTCGTAAGGTTGGCTGAATATAATTAATAGAACTCATCTGTTTTTATACATATTTTAGCAACTGAATTTACTGGCCACAATATTTTTAGAGTATTTATATCTGTAAGATTGATATTCTCACACAAAAGTTTCCAGCACATCAATAGGATAACTTAGATCTTCCTAATTGCTCCTTTAGTACCAGGTGGCCTTCTGCCACCTCTTCGTGTTGGTTTCGAAGATCTTTTCAAGATCCAGAAAGCTTTTTTGCACATGTCTGTTTTGGCTTCTGTCTCTCTGAAAAACGCTGCTTACCGACGCTGATACTTTAAGGTTCGCCAATTCATTTGCCCACAGGTGCCCAGCAGGTAACATTAATGAGTAAAGTGGGCAGGGCGTAAGCCAACGAGAGTGGTGTGGGGACTACGGCAAATGGCGTTTGTTACATTTCAAGAAATTCAAAAATAATTATAATTTTACAAAGCCCAGTCTGAGCCTAATGTAACATCTGTGAAGCGTGTAGGACTTCCTTTCATAAACCTGTTAGGGACCCCTGGCTTCTGTGAGGGCTTGCTATGTGCTGTTTATGGATATTACCTCGTATAATTCTAACCACAGCCCTGTACAACGGAGAGTGTCATTATCCCAATTTCACCATTGAGGAAACTGGAACTTAAGGAGGTCGGTTATCTGCCCCAAGTCAGACAGTTGAGATTTCCTGCTTGGGCTGTAATCCCCATCGGCCTGACCCCAGTCGCTTCACTCCAGTGCCTTTCTGAGCACGTGGCTTCTTGCCCGTGGGGCCTGTCACACTGTGCTTCTGTCCTCACCCACCACCCCGGGCCCCCTACCTCTGCCCCAGCTCTCCCTGCTCCCCGTGGCTCTTGGCAATGTCATCTATGTTCTCTTGGCCTCTGATCCTACTGGTGCCTTTGCATTTGGACAGTTTCTCATCTGGTCATTGATACCTCTCCGCATCAGCACTGAGCCACAGTTCTTAAATAACATATTTCTCCCATTGGAAACTAATGTGACAAGCATATCAACGCAATATGTTTTTACTACAACTGCTTGAAATAAGTGCACCTTTTCCTGAAGCTTTAAAATGGTATTTCAATAATGCTTGGATTTTTGTTTTAAGTTGAATTTGCCGTTTTAACACCTCTAATTTTCTATTCTACGGGGCTTTTCCAAGTACTATCGTAAATACCGTAATGTGAGCTCCGTCTGTAAAGTACTCCTGTGTTTCCCCAAAAATAAGACCTAGCCAGACCATCAGCTCTAATGCATCTTTTGGAGCAACACTTAATATAAGACCCGGTCTTATGTTAGATAAGACCGGGTCTTATATTATAGTAAAATAAGACTGGGTCTTATATTAATTTTTGCTCCAAAAGATGAATTAGAGCTGATTGTCCAGCTAGGTCTTATTTTCAGGGAAACACGGTATTATATAAGTTGGACTCAAAATTTTTTTTTGAAAAGCAAACACGGACTCATTATATATAGAATCAAAGTTAATTGCCTTTGAGGGCAAAGAGCCATTTATTTCACTTACCCACCCTCAGGTAGCTTCTTGGCCTTTGTGATCACTAAGCTAGATAAAGGTGCCCCAGGGTCCTGTGTTACTTAGGGAAGACATAGTTGTAACCCACACACTCACATCAAGACTTTCAGTTGATTTGCAATGTTGGAGTCCCTTTAACCTTTTGTGAAAACTGTCATTCAGAACAGTATTTCTTTGGGAAGTCTTAACATAACATTTGAATTCAATTTCCAGACAAAAGAAATGAGAACTTACTGGGGTACATAGTGTAACCTGTGCTTTTTTTTTTTTTTTTTTTTTCAATCCTAGCAGAAAAGAAACTATAATTGTGCAGTCTTT
Source organism: Rhinolophus ferrumequinum (assembly GCF_004115265.2). Lineage (NCBI taxonomy): Eukaryota > Metazoa > Chordata > Mammalia > Chiroptera > Rhinolophidae > Rhinolophus > Rhinolophus ferrumequinum. Next base: position 53,023,313 of record NC_046301.1, read on the forward strand.
TAAATGAATCTACCTAGTAGATGCACAGTCACTCATCCACTTACTTTGTTCAAATAGCTAACAAAAACAGTCTCTATTTCCCTACTGTGAGATTCAGTATTCAGAAAAATCTATTTATACGTGGAAAGCAGATGGAGATTGGGGGCTTTGGCTGCCTTAGTTCTGCATGAACAAGTCCCAATTCATCCATTGTCCCTCCGTGATGTTATCCACACAAAGGTAAACACAACCAAAGTCTAATTGGATGTAGTGTGGTAAGTTCACAGTTATGATAATCATTTATTGAATTCTTTATAAGGGCCTGATACTGTCCTGCACTTATATATATAACTCACTTAAACTTGACGCTGTAAAGTAGGTACCATTCTTATCACCATCTGTTTTACAGATAAGGGAATGGACGGACAGAGAATTGAAGTAACTCAGCCAAGGTCACACAGTACTTAGGGCAGCGCAGAATTTGAACCCAGAGCCATCCTTGTTAACAAGTGCACCTTGGATCAGACAGAGTACACTGTGAACTGCACAGTTTATGGATTCAGCAAGGCCTGGGTGTGTACATTAATAACTAGTTCCCCAGAGGTTTCTGTTAGCCAAGGCTGAACACTACGTTTAAATACAAAGGATTTTCAAACCTGAATATTTTTTATTATTATTCTCCTTCATGTTCAGGTAATGCACATTACTCAGTAGCCCTGTGTGACAAAGGAGACAAACTGTGTGGTAGCAAGATGTAGCCACTGGTTTCAGGTTTCCAAATATTCCTCCTTCTCTTTGTGGGTGTAGGGACGGAGTCCCAGAGAGCAGTTTCTAGGCTCTCGACCTCACGTGGAAAGGTGCTGGCTCGGGCAGTCGATAGCCATCAGCTGTAACCAGTTAGCCATTTAGCCATTAGCCACTAATATAACTGCCGTGGCTACGCTGGCAAGCGCAGACTGCGGCTAGCAAGGCGGTTGGTAAAGAAGCAGACGGCGGATTGCAGATCATGTGGATCCTGCTTCCTGTATCTCGAACCCAGCGGCCAGCGAGAATATAGTGGTATGAACCCCTTATCCATAGCTCCGTTGGTGTTCCTTTTCGGCCTCACCATATTCTGTGTCTACCCACTGAGAGCGGGACCAGAGACCCTGCATTACAGTGGGAAAATTTAGAAACCATTTTTCGGTAAGATCGCCAGTTTGCAGTGTTATCTTTACTCTAGCCTGGGTATCAGTGACCACTTCTCCCACCTCAAATCAATAGTGCTCAAACTGTTAATCCTTTATTTACATTTCAACTGGAGACTCAAAGGTGAACCTGGGCACGTGGTCCATTCCTCCTTGTTCGTGCTGTGACTTATTTGGATGTAAGTCCTAACCCCTGTTGCAGTGCAAGACCATTTCCTCTTGTCCCAGAATCAAGATTTTTCCAGGAGATAATAATAGTCCCACAGAGTATTTATGGATCTAACATTTGAGGTTTGGGCTAATAGTGAGAAAGCTAGGAGATTCATGTACATCGTTCTGTGTAATTCTGTTGACAAGTTTGTATCACCTACACTTTCTAACTTGTGTCTGATGGTGAGCACCTGAATTAATCAGTAAACTTGACCAACTGCCCACCATCTATCTACATGTGGGCGTGGCTTGTTTCATAACTGTCATCAGGCTTGTAACAAATGTCACTATAAGCCTGAAGAGATCACATTTTTCTTCCATGGTTCTTTCATCCACTTTTAAGCGGAAAATTGTTTACCATTGGCATATTCATGGCCTTGGGGATTCGTTAAGGGCTCAAGAGTTACTACTCATAAATGTTAAGAGTCTGTTGTTTGGTTCTTTCCCAAAGTATTTGAAATTATAACTAATAAAATTGGATTCTAATAGGCTTTCATGCACCTAAACACTAATTTGAAAAAGTGGAATTAAAAAATGCAACTGTTGAGTGATGAATGAGCTAACTCCAAACGACTCCAAACAAATTCACTGATTTGGTGATTTTTCACTCAACCTGAAATATTTACATCACAGCCAAATAATCAAACTGGCTTATTGATTTTCCTTCCCTGGATTAGTGATTAGTTTATGTCAGGGAGTGACAAATACTACTTCTAATATAGACTCCATATATTAGATTCAGAGGTCACCATACAACTCTGCCAAGCATCATTCATTAGGCAGGAGGTTCTCAGAATTTGGCTTACATCAGAATTACCTGAGGACTAGTTAAAAAGCAGGTTGCAGGGCCCTGCCACCAGAGTGTCTGATCCAGTAAGTCAGATGTGGGGCCCAAAATAATTGCTTTTCTAATGTTAAAAGATAAACTAAGGCATATTAAAAATTTTTAAGAGTTTATTTAAATAATAATCAATTTGAATCCGTTGAAAACCGGAAGTGGTTAGGAGTGCTCCACCTACAGGAGCCAGGGGAAAGATTTACATAGAAGCAAAGCAAGGGAATCATTTGATTGGCTACAGCTTAAAGACTAGTTGGCTGTGATTGGTTATCCTTAGGTTTGGATTGCTGAATGTCCAGGCCCTTACAGGCTTAGGTTTGGGTTTGCTTTCAAAGGCCACCCTGGCATTACAGCCACCTGGACCCAATTACCTCCTTGTTTAATTAATTAACACTGTCAAGACCCAAGTTAATGCTCATGCTTCTGGTAAACTCTCTTTAAGAACGACTGACACAGACCAACAGGTCTTCTAGAAACTTTACCGATTTTGTAAACCCCAGTACTTTTGCAGGGTTTACTTGCACAGTGTATCTTACTAAAGCATGTAGATAGTGTAATAAACTTTAGACTTGCTGTTCTGGGTATTATTGTCACTCATATGCAGTCAAGTTTGACCATAATATGATAATCAGGGATGGTCCGAAATTTTTAAACAGTTAAAATGTGGTTTTGCATTTATGCTGGGTCAATGAAATGACCAGGAAGAGCCTGCCCAGCTGGCTGGCTTCTATGGGGTCTAGTTGAACAGGAAAAAAAAAAAAAAAAAAAAATTATTGATATTAGCAACAGTTGGGGCTTGCCGCCACCTGGTGGTAGTTATTTGCTCTAGCACTATATAGATGTGCTGATGTTTTTGGTTCTTCTGATTACCAAAGCTGGAAAATGTAGTGAAACTGTGTCAAGGAAGAAAAGGAAATGGATTCAGTAAAGCAGTCCCTACCTCATGTATTTTTATATTGTGCAAATAAACTGCCTTTATTCTTCACTCGTACAAATATTTAAAAAGCATTCTCATTAGACCGTATTTTTAAATTTATATTTTAGGACAAAATACAAGCAACTTAAATTAGAAAATCTGAACAGTTTGATGTAGCTAGAACAAATAGAAAAATTCACAGAACCAAAGTTTGTATTAATTTACATTCCAACATGCAAGTCTTTTTTTAAAAAAAATCCAGTAGCATATTTCTAAATGAACAACAGTTCTGTTCAATTCTTTCTACTGTTGAAGGCTTTGGCAAGGGACCAAAGGCCAAAAACAATAGAACAGGTACCAAAGAACCAGCTATTATAAAGTTTAAACCAAGGTCCAAGACGGTCTATGTAGAGGGCGCTAAGAGCATTAACAGTGTAAAGAGTTGTCAAAAGCCAGGTGGTGTGCAGCGGTGCGTCGCTTTCCCCTGCCCCTTGGGGAAGGGAGCTGCTGCCTTTAGCTTTTCCACCTGCTTCACTGAGACCACTTGGAGAGACATGTGTCACCTTAAAACTGAGGGACTTGAGGGAAGGATATTTGACTCAGGCCTGAATAACCTAAAGAGGAAAGGCAGTGGCCTTCTGGGTGGTGAGGCAAACAAAAGGTTGCTGCACTGGCAGAGAGCTATGCTTCATTAGCGACAAGGCAACGCCAACAGAATCATCTCAAAAGTGGGGTGTGAGAATTTGCATCTCTAACAAGTGCCAGGTGATGCTGACACTTCAGCTGCTGAGCAGGGAACCACACTGACCACCCCCGAGAGGCTATCCTCTCCAATATCCCCCGCTACAGAGGGTCACCATGGTAAACATTATGCACATGCTCATGTGGTATAAGCACACGTTGTTTTATAAAACTGGGCAGATTGTCATTCTCGGATCACAAAATTTTTGGTGAACTGGTATTGAATTTCAGCTTCCCGAATATTCAAGTAAGGCCCTTTCGTGACAGCTTTGTTAAAATAAGATTTCTATCCTTGCCTTTTCCATCCATTCCTCATTGTGAAGGCTTGTATATGGATGAACATTTTATGAAATACACAGATTTCTGTTGAAGCCTTGTGCTGACTTTTGTATGCAGTAATGTAATCATGCAGAAGAGGGCGCTGTGGTAGTACATTTACCTGTGTGTGCTGTCTAGTGAATTCCTGAAGAGGTCGTGTAAGGATTTATAAAGGAAAGTAGGAAAGTTTGAGTATCCCTTTACACTTCCCTTTTTTTTTTTCCAAATAAAATTTATTGGGGTGACAGTTAGTAAAGTTACATAGATTTCAGGTGTAAAATTCTGTATTACATCCTCTATAAATCATTGTGTGTTCACCACCCAGAGTCAGTTCTCCTTCCATCACCATATATTTGATCCCCTTCACCCTCATCTACCACCCCTGCCCCCCCTTACCCTCTGGTAACCACTAAACTGTTGTCTGTGTCTATGAGTTTTTGTTTCTCATTTGTTTGTCTTGTTCTTTTGTTGTTTTTGGTTTATATACCACATATCAGTGAAATCATATGGTTCTCTGCTTTTTCTGTCTGACTTATTTCGCTTAGCATTATACTCTCAAGATCCATCCATGTTGTCACAAATGTTCCTATATCATCTTTTCTTACCGCCGAATAGTATTCCATTGTGTATATATACCACAACTTCTTTATCTATTCATCTATCGAAGGAAACTTTGGTTGTTTCTATGTCTTGGCCACTGTAAATAAAGCTGCAGTGAACATTGGAGCACACATGTCTTTATATATAAATGTTTTCAGAATTTTTGGGTAGATACACAGGAGAGGGATTGCTGGGTCATATGGTAATTCTATTCGTAATTTTGTGAGGAACCTCCACACTGCCTTCCATAGCGGCTGCACCAGTCTGCATTCCCACCAACAGTGTATGAGGGTTCCTTTTTCTCCACAGCCTCTCCAACACTTGTTACTATTTGTCTTGTTGATGATAGCCATTCTAACTGGGTTGAGGGGATATCTCATTGTGGTTTGTATTTGCATTTCTCTGATGATTAGAGATGTTGAGCATTTTTTCATATGTCTACTTGCCATTTGTATGTCCTCTTTGCAGAAATGTCTCTTCAGGTCCTCTGCCCATTTTTCAATTGGGTTGTTTGTTTTTCTGTTGTTGAGTTGCATGTGTTCCTTGTATATTTTGAATATTAGCACCTTATCGGAGGCACTGTTTGCAAAAATCTTCTCCCATTCAGTTGGTTGCCTCTTTATTTTGTCGATGGTTCCTTTTGCTGTGCAGAAGCTTTTAAGTTTCATATAGTCCCATTCATTTATTTTAGCTTTTACTCCCATTGCCTTTGGAGTCAAATTCATAAAATGCTCTTTGAACCCAAGGTCCATAAATTCAGTACCTATGTTTTCTTCTATGCAGTTTATTATGTCAGGTCTTATGCTTAAGTCTTTGATCCATTTTGAATTAATTTTGGCACATGGTGACAGATAGCAGTCCAGTTTCATTCTTTTGCACATGGCTTTCCAATTCTCCCAGCACCATTTATTGAAGAGGCTGTCTATTCTCCATTGTATGTTTTTTGCTTCTTTGTCAAAAATTATCTGTCCATATATATGTGGTTTCATTTCTGGATTCTCAATTCTATTCTATTTTCCTTATGTGTCTGTTTTTCTGCCAATACCATGCTGTTTTGATTATTGTTGCCTTGTAGTACAAGCTAAAGTCAGGGAGTATGATACCGCTAGCATTGTTCTTTTTTCTTAGGATTGCTTTGGCTATTTGGGGTCTTTTGTGGTTCCATACAAATCTGATGATTTTTTGTTCTATTTCTTTAAAAAATGCCATTGGGATTTTGATGGGGATTGCATTAAATTTGTATATTGCTTTGGGTAATATGGCCATTTTAACTATGTTGATTCTTCCAATCCATGAGCACAGAATGTCTTTCCATTTCTTTGTGTCTTCTTCAATTTCTTTTAAAAATGTCTTATAATTTTCAGCATATGGATTTTTCACAACCTTGGTTAAGTTTATTCCTAGGTATTTTATTCTTTTTGTTGCAATTGCAAAAGGAATTTTTTTTAATTTCTTTTTCTGGCATTTCATTGTTAGTATATAGGAACTCAATGGACTTTTGTATGTTGATTTTGTAGCCGGCAACTTGACTGTATTCATTGATTATTTCTAATAGCTTTTTGGTGTAGTCTTTAGGGTTTTCTATATATAGCATCATGCCATCTGCAAAGAGTGATAATTTAACTTCTTCTTTCCCAATTTGGGTGTCTTTTATTTATTTCTTTTGCCTGATTGCTCTAGCAAAGACTTCCAACACTGTATTGAAAAGCAGAGGTGATAGCTGTGCCTTTTTATTGGTGAATTCAATCTATTTACATGCCGGGTGATTATTGATATGTGAGGATTTCCTTTCAGTCTATCTTTAGTTTTCTGGTAAGACTGTGTCTCCATTGTTTCTTTGCCTTTTTGTTGTTGTCTATTATTTCTGTGTGGTGGTATTCTATGATGTTTCCCTCTGTTTCTTCTTGTATTACAGTATATATTTCAGTTCTGGATTTTTTTTTTTTTGAGTGGTTACCACTAAGTTTATGTAAAAGAAAGTTTGGTAGAGTATTCCATTTTCTTCAACATGATTACTTTCTCCATTTCCATATTCTGGTTCAGGCCTTTATTCTCGCCCTTTTTATGTTTTGGTTGCCACAAATTGTCCCTGTTGATGGTAGTCGAATAACCTCCTTTAGTATTTCTTGTAGTGTAGGCTGTGTGTTAGAAAATTCCCTCAGCTTCTGTATGTCTGGAAAGGTCTTTATTCCTCCTTCATATCTAAAGGATATCTTTGCTGGTTATATTATTCTTGGCTCATAATTTCTCTCTTTCAATAATTTGAATATTTGGTTCCACACCTTCCTGGCTTGTAGAGTTTCTGCTGAAAAATCTGATGATAATCTAATGGACTTTCCTTTGTAGGTTACCGTCTTCTTTTCCCTGGCTGCCTTGAGGATTCTTTCTTTGTCATTGATTTTTGACAGCTTCAATACAATGTGCCTTGGAGAAGGCCTGTTGGGGTTGGGGTAATTAGGTGTTCTATTTGCTTCTTGGATTCGAGGATCCAGTTCTTTCCACAAGTTTGGGAAGTTCTCATTGACTATTTGTTTGAATATACTCTCTGTTCTCTTCTCTCTTTCTTCTCTTTCTGGTATGCCCATTATTCTTATATTGCTCTTTCTGATGGAGTCAGAAAGTTCTTGTAGAGTTTCTTTCATTTCTTTTAAGTCTCAAATCTCTTTCTTCCATCCGTGTCAATTCCAGATTTCTATCTTCTATGTCACTGATTCTTCCATCTGGTCAACTCTACGACTTAAACTGGCTATTTCATTCTTCATTTCTTTTATTGAGTTCTTAATCTCCAGAAATTCTATTTGGTTCTTTTTCAAAATTTCAATCTTTTTGGCAAAATGTTCATTTTGTTCTTTGATTGTGTTTCTGAGTTCATAAAACTGCCTGTCTGTGTTTTCTTGCATCTCATTGAGTTTTTTAACAATTGCAATCTTGAATTCTCTGTCGTTTAAGTCACATATTTCCATATCTTTAATTTCATTTTCTGGAGACTTTTCATTTTCTTTCTGAGCTGTCTTGTTGCCTAGGTTATTCATGGCCATTAATAATTTATTGTTTCTCTTCCTAGACATCTACAGAAGTGGGTTCTGCAACAGGTTGATAGAAGGAGGTCTTTCTTTTGTTTTCCAGTAGGTGTTGGTAGAATGTTTTATTTTCTCTCCGAATGCAGCTTTTTATTCTCTCTCACACTGTAGTGTTATATTTTCTCTGCACTATTCTGGCTTCTCACACAATGGGGGGGATTCCATGGAAGGTGGGCTTTTCCTCTGTGAACAGTTGGCCTTGGTAATATGGCACCACCTCCGTGGGGGGATGTGGAGAGCTTCTGAGGTTTCAAAGCTCTTCCTGCCCCAGATTCAGAGCCTGTGTGCTTCAGTAGCTCTGTTTACTCCTGCAGGGATCCGCCCAGATAGGTGGGGCCAGGGGCAGGGTGGGTTATGAGAGGTGGCCCAGAGCAACGGTGGTGACCACCACCATAGCCTGTCCTGCTTCCACGGCTTCCTCCCCTTTGCCAGAACTAGTTGGACTGCAAGTCCATATCTGCAGACCACAGTTCTCAGAACTGCACATATTCTGTACTTTTGATCTGACACTGCTACTGTTCCACTTCTGGCACCGGGCAGGTGGGGGCGGGGTGAGCTCTGGGAGGGTAGGGAGGGGGCGGTTAGTCTCAGTGCCTAAGGCTTCCGTTCTCTGTGGCAGTGAGGGCTTAAACCATTGTTTTCAGCCTTCTTCCCTCAGTCTTTTCTCCGAGGTCTCTGCCGTGAGCATTGGGTTCAGCCGTGTTATATGCTGTCCCCTCAGCCCTGTGGGCCATAAGCGGAGCCCTAGCAGTCCTAGTTCTTCCCTCTCTGGCAGCTTCGGTAGTTCCGGGATGCAGCAAGCTCAGAGCACTGAGCTAGGTCAGCGTCCTGTGCCCGCGAGGCTCCGTCTCTGTACCTCTCCCTTCCCTCCTTCCCTGCTTGCGCTATTTGCCCACCTTTAGATGAATTCAGTAGTAAGCCTCTTCATCTTACCTGTCTGCTGTGCAGGGAATCCTTTGTGGAGTTATAGTTGTTAGATTTGTTGTAAATTCCAGGGAGATATCCAGAGGCTCACCTCACGCCACCATTTTTATGACATCTACACTTCTTTTTTAAAATGCTCTTGAGCTTAGGAAGTGACTATTTAGAGCTTCCATTGTCTGGAACTAGAAGGAGTCTTTATTTGATTTGGTCCCTCCCTGTTGGCCACACTGATTCTTTTCTATGTAAGGCTCATTAATTTTGAAGAATATATTTCAGTCACTGCATTGAAATGCTCCTTAGATTTAAGAAGACCCAATAATTAAGGGCTTCTTTAAAAGCCAGTTTTACAATTGAGGGTTGATTTGGTATGTTTATTTTGTCACCGAAAGTATTCTCATCTACTTGCAAAATTTAGGAAATTTGAGCATGTCAAGCTGATTTTCTGCACCGTCCTGCATTTTTTATTTGGTCATATTGAATATTGAGGTAATTCAAGAAATCGCCATTAAGTCACAAAAGGATAATATTCTATGCTATAATTATACAGATTATTCAAGTTAACATCATAGTAAATCAATAACAAAACAAAATTTTAAAGATCAATCTTTCACAGATATGAAGTTTTGATAAAAGCCAAGATGCATGTTCTAAAAATTTCTCAATTCAATATCAATTAATTAAAAAATTAAACCTAAATTGAAGCACCTGGTTTTCCCCTAGCCACATTACTAAAATTTCTCCATTATTTACGTGGAATAATATATAAAATATAGTTTGATGGAGAAGAAAGTACAAGATGAAGTATGAATTGTTAATTGGGTCTAACAGAACCTTATGAGGAAAACTGTGATCACTGGCCAGTAAGAGGAGAGTAACAGATGGTGTTTGTAAATAAAACATTTATGTCTCTAACACGTTTAAGAAGATTTCTGGAGCATCATGATCAGACTTGAGGAAATTTGCTCTCTTACAAACGAAATTATAGGATCTTAACCATGAGACTGGAAGGGAAGTTAGGAAGTATCTATTTGATTCTTTCATCGAGAATTACATTTGCTAATAAGCAGCAGAGTCCTGAGAAATTATGGTTTAATCAGACAGGGCTTTATTTCCTTGCATGTGTAAGTGGTCATCCAGAGGTGAACTGTTGCTCATCGGGCTGAGGTCTCTCCGATTCTCAAGACTTTTCCTCGGGTTGCAAGATGACTGTTGGGACTCTTCCCATCAATTATGATTTCCAAGCAGCAAAGAAGAGAAAATGGAGGAAAGGAAGAAGGAGCGATTCCTGAGTCAGTAAGGCGAACACTCGATATATCACTAGATAGACCTTCATGTCTCACGGGTGAAAAACAGCCCATGTCCACGTCTGCCAAGGAAGGTTGGAAAGCAGCTTTTAGCTGGCACAGTTTGCACCCTCATAGAATTACTAGTCTGTTAACAGTGGAAGAAAAGACTGGTATTCTCTTCCCAAACCTCTCTGTCACAGCTTCTGCCACAATTCACGTCTGGAAGCAAGTGGGCCTGAGATTAAATGACTTCACCAATGTCTCAGAACTGGTGACAGAACCAGGACTTTATGGGACATAATGGATGCCCTCTTGTTTCCAACTGAGTTGCTTATGGAATTATATGTGGGAGTGGGGTGGGAGGTGGGGAAGGAATGGGGTCTTCTGAAATTCTAACGATTTTGCTTTAGCAAAAATGTAAGTAAAAAAGCATGGATCATTGAAAGCTTAGCACATCACTTCACCTCTAACAAGACCTAAGTGATTTGATTTTCCTATAGAAATAATACAAAGAAAAATAAAGACACAATTCTTAACTCAGAAATGAAGTGATACGCTAGCTGTCAAAGCATTAAAATTTTGTTTGAGACTCTATTTCTTCAAAGTTAATAAGTGGACACATTCCCTCATATGGACACAAAACCTAACGTGTAACTATACAAATTGTGGCCCTCTTCCTATCCCAGACTGAGGGAGCAGCCCTCAACCTTCTGAGGAGAGTGACTAAGGAACAATGGTTGTGACAGTAGTGGCAGCAGCAAATCCAGACTGCACTAGGGGGTCTCAACTGATTTTCTCCCATTGCCCAGATGATAAAATATGTTTCCCAGGAGAAGAGTTGTAAACCGGTATCATCCAGCCATTCAAATTCTTTGTTGGAGTTATACATTCAATAATGCAACACTATATCAGGTTGTGTATTAATCCACAAAGAGATTACTTATTACTACTTATAACCTAGTACCACAAAGAAGTGATATGCAGAAACCTGAAAGGAAATGTTTTCTAAAAATTGTTCAGTGTTAAAACTATGCCATTGATGTCACAAACAAGGAAATGAGATTTTAGCAAAACAGAAAAGACTTGATTTAATTCATTTGGAAATACAAACATATTTTTGTTTTCACTTTAATATATATTTAAGTTACATATAATTCCACAGATTATGATTTCATATCTTTTTTTTAAGTAACTACGGTTTTTGCCATTATTTTTTAACCGTTTAAACCATAATTTTTTTAAAAAAAAATTTTAAGTGTGTCTTTCCAGGACCCATCAGCTCCAAGTCAAGTAGTTGTTTCAATCTACTTGTGGAGGGCGCAGTTCACAGTGGCCCACGTGTGTGGATTGAACCGCAACCTTGTTGTTAACAGTACCCACGCTCTAACCAACTGAGCTAACCGGCTGCCCAGATTTCATGTCTTTCTAAATGTGAAGACTTATTTGAATATTATAGTGTCATCTGAAATTGTAAATCCTTAATGCTTTCCCTCCATTCATGAGCTATGTCTGGGCTATAAACGGGGAACAAAGTTTCCTAGTTAGAAATTCAGTTTTGTGTGATTCGTTTACAATTGCAGTGGGAGAAACTACAGATGACCACGAGTGAAAGGAGAAAAATATTCTGCTCGGTCACATTCCATGTCATCGCAATCACCTGTGTGGTTTGGTCCTTGTATGTATTAATAGACCGGACAGCGGAGGAAATCAAGCAAGGTAACGACAATGGTAAGGGCACGTCTCTTCTTTTCTCCCCTCTTGGATGCTGTGAGGATACCTAGAACCAGGTAGGGAAGCCATTTCCCCCGTCTAGTGCACTAGCAAAAACCAGGACTGGCAATCGAGTCTTCCCCAACTATGCTATTGACTAATAATACCCTGACCATAAATGGGGTGCCAAGCTGAGATGTGAGATTTATCAAGTTCATGTGAACTTGAGGAGGGAGAAATATATAAAATGTCATCCACCACTCCAGGCTTTGCAGGAGCTGGATAAGGATCAGGTTTTTCCTGATGGGAAAAGGTCGCCAGGTTTTAAAACTGGAAGGTTTTTCATTTGATTTAATTCACCCAGTCATTTAGCTTCTTTTAAAACATGAATATGATGATACTGAAGTAGAGAATGTAATAGCTTATTAGTACTATGTAAGTTGATAGAGTGGATTAATACTATGGTTTGAAATTTTAAACGTGCTAAGTTTGATTGTGAAGGATGGCATCAAGTCTGCAAAGAAAGATGTTTGAAAATCATGAAGGCATATTCTAACATTTAAAATGCATAGGTCATTGAAACCAGGTTATCTTCCCTTCTGAACGACTACTCTATTTTTCATCGGATTCTAACAGCTTTAGCATATAGCCTAAATCATAGCCGGTAAAACAGTGAGAAATAGTCCCCTATCTCATCCCGCCCCGCCGCTGGGTGGCAGGGGTAACAAATACAATATTAAACACCTGGTGAATTTCAAAGGAGAAATTGTTCAGATGATAACACTGTAAGTTTGTAGTGTTATGAAAATGTTTATGTGCCTCCCTCAAAAAAGAAAAAGAAAACGATTGGAAGAAGTGAGGAAAAGAAAATAATTTTTGAAAGGAAAGCTTTGTTACTTCTGTATGTCTTTGGATTCATAAAAGCAGAAGGGAAGGATATTGCAGTCTCACACTTGACCTCATGATGGCAGCAGTGCACACCAAAGTGCTCTCCCGGGCATTCTAGAAGCGGAGGGGGACCTAAGCGAATAAAAGGGGCTGTGAGGGCTTTCCAGATGCACTGGGACGTTTGTGTAGTGTGTGTGTGTGTGTGTGTGTGTGTGTGTGTGTGTGTGTGTGTGTGTGTGTGTGTGTGTGTGTGTGTGTGTGTGTGTGTGTGTGTGTGTGTGTGTGTGTTGGGGGCGGTGAGGGGTGACGGAGGTACAGATCCCACTGTCTGCTTCTGAAAGACAATGAAAACACTGTGGCTTGAAAAACAAGTAGGGAGGTTTTGTTTTTTGGTTCAATCTTAACTCATTTTTATATAATTTATATCAAGCTACATTCTTTACATCTACATTATGCATTGTTACTGAGATGCTGGATTAAACAAAAATATCTATTAGATCCCTATTAAATAGGGGAGGACCTAGAGAGTAGGACTTTTTTTTTTTTTTAATCTGTGTTCCCTATACTTAGAGGCACTGGCCCAAGCCTAGTAACGGAAAGTGTGCCAGAAACGGTGCAATTGTGTATGTATGGAAAAACAAAGAGACATTCCAGTACCATCCCCACCTTACTATTCCCAACACACATCCTCACGACTCAAATGTTTTCCTAATAATCCAGGGCAGGCATGATAGCCAGAGACTTCATATTTGTAGATGTCTGAGTTGGAGTTCAGTGTTTGAGAATCACAAATTTGCCCCAGTGTAGCTTCACCCGCTCCCAGTGGTCACAGTGACGTGGTCTAGCTGTACTAGTTCTCAGGGCTCTTTCCTTTCTCCTTAAGCCACAGGTAAGGGAGAGGAAGGTAAGAGCACCTTTCCAAGGCATCACAAGAAGAAGCAATCTCATGTCATTCAGATGTCAACAGGTCAACATCTCTCTCTTACATTCCTTTATTCAGAGTCACTACTGAGACATGTGATTGCATAGTGATCATTTATCCTGCGTGTACTTGACAGCCTCAATGTCAGCCACCAAAGTCTCTCCAGAACCCAGGGTCCCATGCCGCCCTCCATTTAGCTCACTCTGCCTGCTCATTCTCTGGTTCCCCTGGATATCCTTATGTCTCCAGTTGTCACATCTATGCTGATGACACCCCAAATTTATCCCCAGCTCATACTGCACTCTGATCATGCATCTGTCTACGTCCTGAACGTGCCCATCTAAAGGTCTTCCAGGCACCGAACTCAGTGTATCCAAACTCACCATCTACTACCACTTCCCGCTCTGACACCTGTGGGAAAGACATTATTGACACCCAGTAACCAAAGCCAACACAGCTTTCATTCCTCATCTCCTCCTTCTCCCTCACTTCTACCATAAGTCAATCACTAAATCCTATTTATTCTGCCTCATGTGCTCTGGAATCTGTCCATTTCTCTCCTTCCTCACTGCCACCATCCATGTACAAACTATCATGTCTTTTACCTGAAAACTGCAACAACTTCTTAACTGGACTTTCTCCAGTTTTGCCCACTTTCAACCCATGCTTAATAATGTGCTTCCAGCAAAGTTGCAAAATATTGTACAAATCCGACCAAAACCTTCCCTAATCAGCCATTAAAACATACACCAAACTCTTTAGTGGGATTATGTGCCGCCCCCTATAACCGAGCTGTAGCCAGTTATACTGACCATTCGTCAGCTCCCCCGACATACTTCCAGACCCTTGCTTAGTTTTTCTCGTTACATAAAGCATCTCCTCCCAGCTTCTCCTGTCCACCTCCACACACTCAAACACCCATACACTCTCACACCGCTCCCTAAACCCCCACTCTACCTTTGCAGTTCACCTTAAACTTCACTCTGTCTGGGAAACCGAGTTCAGCTCCCTGAACTAGAATCATCGTGACTATTACAGTGGTTCTCAAACTGTGGTCCCTGGAACACCAGCAGCAGCATCACCTGGCACTTGGTAGAGAAATGCAGATTCTCGGCCACCCCCCCACCCCCGACCTATTAATCAGAAATTCTGAGGGTGGAGCCCTGTCATTTGTGCTTAAGAAGCAAACAGGTAATTCTGATGCTCTCCAATGTGGAGAACTATATATTCCCAAAGCATCGTGCACTTACCACACACCCCTTACTGCACCGTGATTGCATGTTCGAATTACCTGTGGAGTTTCCATACCCCTACAAAGCCTGAGGTTTATCCTCAGAGGTTCAGATTTCATTATCCCTAACTCATGACTCTATTGTGCAGTCATGCTGAGAAGCTCTGCTCCCCCACTCCCAGGACACGTAATTGTAATTGCTCATTTAATTGTCTTTCCTCCGCAGTAGCCTCTTAGCTCAGAGCTGGCCATCTAAGCCTGTCTTACTCACCAGCACACCCATGGTGCTGAGCTCTGTGTGTGGGTCCTGGCAAGTGGCCCAGTCAATGCTGTAGAAGGAATGATGAAGTGTGAATATCTCATACTCAAGCTTTTTCCACCTTTTATCTTTTTTTAAAATACTTTTTTCAATTTTTTTTTTTCCTTTTTCCTTTCTGGGTAGAAGCAGGATTTCAGACCAGTCACCCAAAGGAGTATCACTCAGGTCCCTTAGATT
The DNA here is from genome assembly GCF_004115265.2 of Rhinolophus ferrumequinum. Taxonomy (NCBI): domain Eukaryota; kingdom Metazoa; phylum Chordata; class Mammalia; order Chiroptera; family Rhinolophidae; genus Rhinolophus; species Rhinolophus ferrumequinum. Next base: position 53,038,639 of record NC_046301.1, read on the forward strand.
TCCCAATAGAAAGCTTGAAGGGCAATCAAAGGTCAGCATATATATGTTTATGTATGTGTATATATATGTATATACACATATACGTATATACATATACGTATACATATACGTATATGTATATATACAAGACTGGGTTATATATGTATATATGTGTATATATGTATATATATGTATATACACATATATACACATATATGTATATGTATATATATGTATACACTGGGATACATATATGTGTGTGTGTGTGTGTATATATATATATATATATATACGTATATACATATACATGTATATATATCCCAGTCTTATAGCAAAATAAGACCGGTTCTTATATTAATTTTTGCTCTAAAAGACACATTAAAGCTGATTGTCCGGCTAAGTCTTATTTTCAGGGAAACATGGTATATATGTACGTATGTATATATACATGTAAGTGTATGTGTGTGTGTGTGTGTGTGTGTGTGTACACACACACACAGGCAAGTGTCAGCTTTCTACCATATTACGTTTAAAAGTTATTTTCAATTTCTTAAAAGCAAGTGAAAATTAGGTAACTATTGTCTTTGGTGTTCAGAGCTTTTGAATTAGGAAGCAAGATATTTATCAAGAAGCAGTGCCCGGGGCTATTTCTACAGATCCACTTGCTGGTGAGACAGCTCCTAAGTCAAGTAATTCCAAATAGTGACTTTTGTAAAGGGTATCATCTGTACTTATGCTCAAATTGTATTTAAAATCTGGTTTCCCAATGTAATCCTTCACAGGTAGTACAGCCATTTGTATGAGTTTTATTTTCATCTTCCTCTGGTATTGAGGCTCTGAGTACTGATCCTGAATTTGCTTTTAAAGTTTTTAGGGGGGAAAAAACCTGCATAATTTAAAAGTCAAAATACTCTAAATCCATTTTGAAAACCTTCCAAAATATTTGAAGAGGAACAAATTGTCCTTCTTCAACCAGAATTGAGGTTGAATATAAAAACAGCAACATCTATGAACTATAACAACAATCCTGGAAGGAAAAAAATAACAAACCATTTATGTTTTTAAATGGTTGTTCTTTTTAGATTATATGCATGATGCCTCAGATAACTCTCGCACCTGACTGTTACATGTGGTAAGGAAAAAAAATTGTAATACATGGTACTTGGAACTTTAACATCCTAATTCACCCAGGTTGCCAACTCTAATTTGGGAAAACAATTGCTCTTCCTGCCTTATCTTTACTTATTCTAAAAGAATGCTCCAGTATACTATTTGTGTGTTGAAAACAAAACACAAAATAATACAGACCAAGAAAAAACAAATTTATGCTACCTATTAAAAAGACCGTAGGTGCAGATTTTAATGTTGCCCCAGAATTATTCAAATGTACATACCACAAGGGACTAGCATAACCAATCGATTTCTATTTTTCCATGCCTGACTCACTTGTGAGCCTCTCAGTATCTCCAGGGCAAGGTCCAGGCTTCATTATTCAGAGAATAATTGGTATATTAGTAGAGGCTCCCAAATTTTTGCTGGCTGTGGCTGCGTCCACAGATAAGAACAATGGCTGTGCAGGACGCGTTGGCTGTTAACATCTACTTAGAGTGTGTGTTCAAAATTAGTTCCGTGCAATTGATACAGTATTTTCCTTTTCAGCATTGTTGTTTAAACTATTCCTTTTTAAAGTAATTACATGTTGGTTATTGGTAACAATCCAAACATGATAAATGTTGACTTGGGCTAGTTGTCAGAAGGCCAGGGTTCTAGTTCTGCCTTGGTCAGTGGCTAGTTATCTTGAATAAAAAAATCACTTTGAAGCTCAATTTCCTCATTTGTAAAACTAAGTTAGACTGAATACGCTCCAAAATCTCTTTTTATGATTCATTTTTCAAAGACACACCATGAACTGGACCTTGCATCAGATAAATTGAAACATTGTTTATATAACACTGCACACATAACATATTCACTCACAGTATTACCATTCAAAAAAGTTATAAGCTTGTGAAATTTTTTTTAAATAATTTATCCAACTGTAGGGAAGCAACCAGAATAAAAGTAAAGGAGAAAACCACCTACCAGCCCTACCACTCACACATACCTTTATACAAACATATTCTGTAACTGTGCGTAATCTAAGCATCCAGCCAAAAATATCCCAAATGACCCAAGCAATGCTTTTTCAAAATATACTTTGTCCTGCCACTGTTGAATGAGGTAGGTTCTCTTCTGTTGTTTGGGGATTGAGAACGGCTTTTTGGACACACTCCCGGTGCCTCCAGTCCCATGATCTGCCACATATGATATGCAGAATATTCCTAGAATTTAAATTTAAAAGCTGGAATAGACCTTAAAGATCATTGTTTTAAAGATGAGGAAATAAGTAATTTGCCTCATCTGCAGCTATATTATAACCACCCATCTGGGAGCTTGTGGTTTACCCAATCTGACTTAAAGAGAAAACAGAAGCAAGATGTTACAAGTCACCCAGCATGTGTGCCTCCCGTGGAGAAGGATGGGGACCCTATTCCATTAGCAAGGAAGGAGGTTTTCAGTGAAACAATATTGCTGGAAGGCAAATGAGCCTGAAAGGGGCCAGTGGATATATCTAGCTTATAAGCCATTGTTTGTCATTGTGCTCTGAAAGTTTGGCATAAACACACAGTGGCCACTTACGCATTTCAGGACCTTTTTAATTTTTGGTAGATTTCTGAGCTTTTCTCCATGAAGGGGATTACAACTACGAGGGATGCCCAGGGTCACAGGGTGAGGCGGTGTAGTGCGGACTAAAGGGTAGTGGCCTGGCTTGCAGCTAACCAGCCTTTCTCCTCAGCTGCATCCCTGAGGTTTCCATGCTTAGAGTCCAGGTGCGACATTCAAAGATTGATGAAGCCCAATGAAGTTAGAAAGGTCTTAGCTGTAGGCACCAGAGAAAGCCTTGCTGTTACTCTACATCTCAGTCAGCCCAAAATGCATAGCATTTAAATCACTCAGCTAGCAACAACAATTTACATTTGTATAGCACTGTGTGTCAGCGCTAATTCATTTAATCCACTCTCACAACCCTAGGAGGGAAATACTATTCGGTTGGTGCAAAAATAATTGCGGTTTTTGCAGCTGTTTATAACCTTTACAACCGCAATTACTTTTGCACCAACCTAATACCATTACCTCCATTTTTAAGGGACATAACAAACCATCGCATTACTAATTTTCATATTGAATATATTTTTATGATATTGTTTTGGCTATATTGGGGGGCGCGGAAGAAAGTGATGTTCTCGGTAACAAAATTTAAAATTTATGGAACAAGCACAGGTAACTAAAATCCTAAATCTTACGCATGTCTATACTGAGAAATTCTCTTTCTCTCTCTGGTGAGATGTGGCAGTTTCTTTCTCATTTTTTGTTTGTTTGTTTTTTTTAATGTTTAAAGGGAATGAGGGTGGGGAGGGGGACCTGTATGTACAATCCCATATATTTACCTATTTCTGTACCTCCTACTTTTAGGTATTGTTCATAATCAGACTAAGGATTGTAACGGCTGATCCTTCCATTCAATGTGGTCAGTCCTTCCTTAAAGGTATAGCTATGGAGAATAAATGTTAAAGTATCAAAAGTCTAATGTAGTACCTGGGAATCGTAGTAGGTATTTGATAATAGGAGGGAAAATGAGAAATCATTACAGTGGTAGGTAAGAGAATTTCTTCATATACAATTTCAACCATACCTTTAGCATATTTGAAAGCAATTCAAGTTATAATTCTTATCCATAGAATTTTACACTTACATAGCAATATATACCTTATCTGTGAAATTGATCAGGAAGGCATAGTCTTTTGGAGCCCTGGAAGAAAGTTACCAAATCCATTGACAATAAGTTGGTGACAGCATTCTCTTTTTTATTTTAAAGGTGTCCTTGAATGGCCATTTTGGACAAAACTGGTTGTGGTGGCCATCGGCTTCACGGGAGGTCTCGTCTTCATGTACGTACAGTGTAAAGCCTACGTTCAGTTGTGGCGCAGGTTGAAGGCATACAACCGTGTGATCTTTGTGCAAAACTGCCCAGACACTGCCAAAAAACAGGAGAAGAACTTCTCGTGTCACGTAAACACGGACATCAAGGATGCCGTGGTGGTGCCTGTATTGCAAACGGGTACAAATTCACTGCCATCTGCAGAAGGCAGCCCCCCTGAAGTTATACCAGTGTGATGGAGACAGGTGGAGTTTCTTCGCTGAAGAATACCTTTCTAGCCCTCAGCCACTACAAATGACAGAAGTGATCCTGAATTATTCACTTTTTTCATCTTCTCCCCTTTCTCCTGCTGACTCACCTTTCCTTACTTTGCTCAGAAAGGAAAGGAGGGAAGGACACCAAATGACCAGGATCCCATCAAGCAGAGTCTAAAGTGTGATATGGAGATGTGAAAAGTTTGCTAAAGACTTATTTCTAAAACAGTTATAAAATATCACTGGAGTAAGGAGTCCTTTTAGGCAATGTTCATCGTCAGGCTAAACAGACATATGAGTCTTCAAGGTTGCAGGGGAAAGTTTAAGAATACAGACTTGAATTGCAATATGTATTTCTTCTAGGGCCTCGTAATGTTAACTATCTCATCTGGAAATAACATACTTGTTTTTAAGCTTGGCATTGTCTGCATTAGCCCCGAGGTACATCAGAGGCACACTTGGAGGATGTATCTTTTGATAGTCTCACTTTTGACAGGTAACAGATTTTTTGGCTATTGTGGAGTCCAGTTGTTTTGACAGATGCATGTTTTTAAAATCAATGCAGTATGCATTTGAAGATATTAATACTTGGATTTATGTTTAAATCATGAACAAAAGATGTGCAGAGGTTTTTGTTTGTTTGTTTAATTAGCCCTGTTGAATACACACAGAAGTTGAAATCAACTATCAGGTCCCATATTTTATCTGGACCCTTGACAACAGTGTTGTCTAACAGAAATATAACGTGAGTCACAAATGCATATGTAAATTTTAAATTTTTAGTAGCCCCATTACAAAAAGTAAAAATAGGTGAAATTAATTTTGATGATGTATTACATTTAACAATATATATCCAAGTTATTTCAACTTGTCATAATGTCAAAAGTTAATTGAGATATTTTACATCTTTTTTTATGAACCAAGTCTTCAAAATCCAGTATTTTATCCTTTCAGCATATCTCAATTTGAATTAGCCATATTGGATAGCAATCCTAAAATTAGAGCCTCTGCTTCATTTAACAGTTAATATTGCAAAACATCAGCTTAACTCATTCTTTTATTCAAAGTCGCACAAATGTTATAATTTTACAAAGCACTAAATTAATCAAACAAATTAAATATCTTGGTTGAAGGGTTAGATAAAATTACAATTTCTCTGAAGGGTGCAAAAAACAAAAGCATAGAAAGATAAAGCAATCTGTAGCAAAGTTCTGAAATTAACTCATTGGCTACAATGAAGCACTTATGATACGGAAAATAAAAATTAAATACTTTCATTATTAAGTCAACTGTGTAAGGCTTTAAAAAAAATCCATATGAGGTGTCAACGTGACAGATGAGTAGTTAAGCATTTAGACTCTATTTTTAAAAGCTGACAGTATTTCCCTTGCTCAGCTGGGAAGCAAAAATATTGGACAAATTCTGTGGTAAGTAATACATTGAGTTGTTTAGGTTTGACAGTTCAGTTGATTATTGTGATCTTTGCATATTCATGTAAAACTGAAGTGTGAATGATATTGCCGTGAGCTACATTAATGATTATAGATGTAGTGGCCTGTTGAGAGGTGTCTTACATTTTAAAAAGGTGATTTATTTTTGTTAGCTGTCATATTTATTATTGTGGAAAAGGAACCACGGTGGCCACAGGAACCAAAGCATGGGTATTGCATTGCACAAATCTGGGTATCACATTGATGCACTTTGTAATGATCCGTGTGCTTGTTCTTCAAAGATATCATAGGAAAAGAGCAAAAGAAATAACCTTTTAATGCGAGAAAGATGATGTGAATTAGTGGCTGACACCGAGTCCAACTAGTCCTGATGCCCAAGAATAAAGGGAAATGTCAACTCTATGTGTGTGGCATGTGTATGTGTATTCACGTATGTACATGAGAAAAATGTTAAGGTTTCCAGTCAGGAAACAAAAGGTTTAAACTCACCTTTCTTAAAACTTATTGTAGGGACGTGAAATTAAAGGCACAGGGCAAACAAAATTGAGGTAACTGAACTGGACCAAAATTTCTGTGCAAATAAGGACATAAGTGAAATATGAAACTTAAACAAACTGAACATGGCATCTCACCCAAGGGATTAAACATGATTCAATTTATCTGTTCATTTTTCCAAGCTTTTTACTAATCCATTTTTCCTGTGGTTTAGCAATGGCAACATGCAGTTTACAAATATTCCTGGGGGAAATAATTTAGTCACCAGCAAACAAAGAAATGTTGATTTCTCTTTTGTTTGTTCTGGAAGGAAAATGATTATTTACCTTAATTACTTCCAAAAATACTGTTTAAATTCTGTACAAACCCAAGCAAGATAGGTAAGTGTATAGCTCATTTCACAGTGGGAGGCAATTGGCTATTTTTAAAATAAGGCCTCATGTATTAAGGGCTATACTTAACACTAAAAAAACATTTCTAGAATGAAAAGTAAAGATAAGCATTACTGTATTAACAAAAGAGGACATGGTGTTTTAAAACCATACTTAAATTCTCAAAATTGACTTGCATAGGCTTTGGCATTCTTGAAATGAGAAAATAATGTAGTGCCCTAGCAGGTTAAAAGTCGACATCTTATTGTTATTCTTCTGACCTTTTTAAACGCTGAACTCCTGAATTCAAATATTTTAAAAAGGTTTCTTGCAATGGCTGTTTATGGTTCAAGCTAAATAACTATGTGCACTTAAAACCTAAGGATGATTATTTTCTTCTTATATTCTGTGTGGCAATGGTACATTTGCCCTTTCAAGGATTCGGCTTTGTGACAACGCTTTTGTGGACTGGATATACCCTCCAAAAAGAAAAACTGCTCTCCAGAATGACTATTTTTTGAAGCATGTTTACCTGCTGATGTAAGAAATAAACTGGAATTGAAATAAAGGACTGTAATTGAAGAATGAACTTACAGTTCGGTTTAAAACTTTTTGGCTTTTTATAATCACGAATCTGTGGTATTATCAATACTATAAACCACAAACATTTCTGCTGTTAATTTTTTAAAAGCTGTCACTTTAATTGTATAGACTCAAAGATTACATTGTAAAGGAATGAAATTCAAGCACTTTTTTAAAAAGTGAAGTCCAAAAGGCAATGAAGCTTAAGTACAAACACAAATGCAACAAAAATGAAGAAAAAAACACCCAAATGTGATCCCATCAACCTGGGATATGGCAGTGGAGAAACTGAAGGAAGATAGGTCTATACTGAAGGAGTCTTTCAAAATGACCCGAGATTAACTCTCTCTGAGATGCTTTGTGATTGTAGTCCCAGTGAAATGACCTCATGGTTGTATTTATCTTGTTTTGCAAAAGGTCGCTGAGTACACCTAAAACAGCTGTTCTTTGGTTGGAAAATTAGCTCATGAGAGCAATGACATCGTTAGGTATCATAATTGTCATGGGTGTGAGGTGAGAAAGATTATTCCATCTGCCTGACATAGTTTACCTTTCTTTGCCTTGCCACTGAGTATTTTGGGACAACGTAGAGCTCTTAAAACTTACCATTATTGTAGTTATTATATAATAATTGTGTAGGGCTTACACTTTAATTAAGAAAGATAAAAACCTTTTTTCTTAAGTCAGCCCAAAGGTGCTATTTTACATATTAATACAGTTGAAAGGACATACTGTTATTTTGGGCTGCAGTGTTTCCTCCACATCTGAAGAAAGCCCATTTTGAAATTGGATATTGCATTAAAATTAACAAGGAAAAATTATTTTAACTGTGTGCAATTTTTGAAATTGAGCATTTGTACTTTATTGGTTTTACCTAATTCTCTTGCATTAACAATTTACTGTTTTGTGAATAATGTGTACTAAAGCAGATTAAGGAAAAGAAAATAATTATCTGTGAAAGACTTTGTATATTAAAGGAGTGACTCATACCTTTGTTGTGGGGTCTATACTTTTTGGTTAACTTACCAGGATTTCTGTAGATTTGTATTTGCAACATTCAAACAAACTTGAGTTCTTCAGACTTGACAATGGTCTGGGTTTTTAAGCAGGGTCTGAACATACCTATAATTATTTACCGCCAACACAGACTGACAAACCCATGACATTGCAGAAAGGAAGAAAAAGATGCACTCATTAGGGAAAACCAGTGGAAATAACCTATATCTTTCAAACCCTGTTTAAAACAAACACTAAGAAAAATAACGTGGGGGAAAAAGGGCTGGTAGACGAGGGTGAACGGCGTCCAATATATGGTGATGGGAGGAGAACTGACTCTGGGTGGTGAGCACATAATGCAATATACAGCTGATGTATTATAGACTGTATACTTGAAACCTATGTAGTTTTGGTGGCCATTGTCACCCCAATAAATTTTAATAATAAACTTTAAGAAAAATAATGTAATATAGAGAAAGGATTTTCTCATGAATAAGGTTTGGATATACAAAAGAATATAACAGCATTTTTCTACTCAGGTAATAAAAAAATGGATTAAGTGGAGCAAGAATGGTGGCACGAGGCCAGTCAGGAAGCGACTTTCTGCACATAGAACAGCCAAGACCTGGTGGATTAGGTAAGAGCGCGAAGTGGAGATGGCCTCACATGGACTGATTTACTTTCTTTTTTGGAAACAGAACCAGAAATACTAATTAAGTTAGACTGGGGAAGGACAGGGAAGAGACCTGGGGAAGAATCAAGGATGATTTATAGGCAGTTTTTTAGCTTGAGAAACTAGGTGAAAAACGTGGGGAGAATCAAGGTTCCTAAGAAGACAATAAGGTGTGGGAATCTAGAGCACAAGTAGGAATGCTTGTCTTTGAAAGGAGAAAAGCTACTACATCCATTAAATCGAAAGAAAATGAGTGTCTATTTTCTCAATGATGTATAAAAAGTTAACAGCTGAACATTGAGGATCCTAGTATTAAAGCTAGAAAGCATGAAAAAGTGGTAAAAAATATTATCTTCAAAGTTGGAAAATGAACTTAATAGGGAAACAGTAAAACTGGTAAGCAGTACTGAGAATCCACTTGAGATTTGCAAACATGAATTGGAAAATGGTCTGTGATACCGTGTTTCCCCGAAAATAAGACCTAGCCGGACCATTAGCTCTGATGTGTCTTTTGGAGCAAAAATTTATATAAGACCTATTCTTATTTTAATATAAGACCGGGTCTTATATAATATGTTAAAATAAGACCAGGTCTTATAGAAGACCGGGTATAATATAATACAATATATAATACAATATAATATAATGAATACTGGGTCTTATATTGTGTTTTGCTCCAAAAGACATATTAGAGCCGATGGTCTGGCTAGGTGTTATTTTCGGGGATTCTCCAACAATGTTGAGCTGCTTGGGAACAGGTATGAAGGAGACAGGTAGCTTCCTTAACTGGTTTGGTTTTCAAAGAGGAATATTATGCAGTCAGGGGCAGAGGAACTGAGAGCAAATGCAAGGAAGCAACTATGGACTCTGAATCTAAGCTGAACAAGAAATAAGCTGAAGACAGGAGTTAGATGATACGCAATTAGAGAATGAGGTCACAGTGTAGAACTTCATCAATGGAGAGGGATAGGTGACTGAATGGAGGACGAAATACTCAAAGTCAAGTTTACAGAAGTTTCAGATGCTGATAAGGTTCTGGGTGGGTGTGACCACTGAGAGGCCTCTGATGTGACAAGAGAAAAAGACTGAGAAACTTAAACATGACAGTGTTAGATCCGTTATCCGCATGACTACTGGAATCACTAAAATGACTGAAAAATGGGAGAGAGGAAGAAAACTGAGCCAAGCGCTAAAGTCTTCAATGAATGGGCAGAAAGAAGGTTCTTCGGGGAGGTAAGATAATAAGGAAAGGGAGAGAATATTAAAATTTCAAAGAACTAAGGGGGAAATTGTTTGGAATTGGCAGTAGAGCAAAGAGGACATCTATCCAATCTCCTGCTCCTGAAACACAAGAGATACAGAGTAGAAAAAGCTCCTATTTAATGCTAAAGAGTCCTAAAGAGATACTTACATTGGTAGGTCAAGGAAGTGACTAGGATATTAGGAAAAGAGACCACAGATTTCAGAGTTAGTTGCTCTGAGTTTAGAAATGTATCATAGCCATAGGGCCATGGAAGTTCAGCTCACTGATTTAGACCAGCGGTTGGCAAACTATGGCAAGCAGGCCAAATCCAGCCCGTGGCCTATTTGTGTATGGCAATGAACTGAATGGCTTTTACATTTTTAAAGGTGGTAAAACACACACACACACACACACACACACACACACACACACACACACACACGATTATACAACAGAAACCGCATTTGGCCTGCAATACCTGAAATATTTACTATCCAGCTTTTCCAATAACAAGTCTGTCAACCTTTAGTTTATACAGAAGTGCCAACAAAGTGAGTTACTTTTAATTCTGCTCCATGGCCATGGACTGCAGAAACCATCTTACCGAGATAGACTACTGACCGCAAAGTGGTCTAGATAAGAGAGCACAAGTTAGCACTGCAGAAAGAACATGTTCTATACACAGTGATTAAGGATATCATTTAAAAGCAACTACTCTAAAGACAAATAATCTCTAAGGTAGTTTGGTCCAGCGAGAAATGACATGACAAATATGGCCCTAAATGGTAAAGTAAACTCATCCATGCAGCACGTATTTATCTATTCTAGTTCCAAGCATTGTGGCTTGGTATATTTTTTTGCTTTGATAGCATAGGAAAAACTGAAAAAACAAATGTTTGAAGGAGAGGATGATATGCCATTCCTCAAATTATTCATCTAACAGTATGGCTTTTAAAATATCAGACCAGGTAAAACAGTTACTATTTTCTTTACTGTAATTTGTGACTCAGTTTTATAGCTATTTTGAGACTAAATATGAACTAAACAAAGGTAATTTTCCAATGACTAAAGAGATAGAACTTATGTAACCATAAAACCATATTTTCACACAGATTACTAAAGCAAAAGCAAATCAGCATCAGTTACATCATTGCAAATGAAATAATTAGACCCTTGAGAAGTGAAATTATGGAAATAAACTCTATTTTTAATTTTCAAAAGTAAAAAAGCTGTACCACTTTAGATAAATTGTTAAAACTTAATTGATATCTAGCTGACCTCATACAGCATTGTTTTTGTTTTTCCTTAAAAATACTCAGGTACACTTGCATTGCATCCTTTAGAAATAGACTAAAAAATACTTAAGTTGTGTGAATAACATGCTACTATGCCTGCATTTTTCATGATACTTGCCATACTGAGTTACATTAGTATCTCTTAGAAGAAAAAATAACACAACTGAAAAAAATTGGTTCTCTAATCTTTAGGTCTGTTTCCACAAATAAAACCTATCACTTTTCACAATGAGAAAGCAGAAAATAATATACTAACAAAAAGAGCTAACCTGAAATCATTTATCCCCTTTATCAAAGATAACACAGATTAAGTGTGGGAGATCAACATAACAAGAATAGTCACTGCATTTCTTTTTACACCATTTCATTTTGGCTCAAAGAAAATAAATAAAAATAATGTACAATCTATCAGAGTATATGAATTTCACATCACATTTCCCCTATTTTATAAGGAAAGAAAAAAGGTTTAATGTTTGAGAGGAAGATGACTGAAACATTACTGAAAAACAATTTAGCCATCATCACTGCTCAAGAAGTACCCATAGGGGCCGGCCCGGTGGCTCAGGCGGTTGGAGCTCCATGCTCCTCATGCCCAAAGCTGCCGGTTCGATTCCCCCATTGGCCAGTGAGCTCTCAACCACAAGGTTGCGGATTTGACTCCCGCAGGGGATGGTGGGTTACGCCCCCTGTGGGCTGCGTGTGCCCCCGGCAACTAAGTTTGAACACGGCACCTTGAGCTGAGCTGCTGACCTTGAGCTGAAATCCCAATGGCTCAGTTGGTTGGAGTGCAGGGCTCTCAGCCACAAGGTTGCCATGTTCTACTCCCAGTGACTGGACCTGCAGCTGAGCTGCGCCGTCCACAGCTAAGATTGAAAGGACAACAACTTGGGTGGAGCTGATGAGTCCTGGGAAAAACACACCACTGTTCCCCAATAAAAAAGTCCTGGAAACACTGTTCCCCAATAAAGTTCTGTTCCCCTTAAATAATGGTTTAAAAAATACATATACTGGTTTAAATTTTTGATGACATAAAAAGAATGGTTCCTTTAAAAATGAAACAAAATAAGTATCTTGAGAAGACAGAAGGGAGGCTATCTGCAAACTGTGATTCTACTCCCATAAGAAGGCAACTTAGACGGTTCTGGGGATAGCCAGATTCTATTTGGATCCCTAATTTTGGATTAATAGCAAAAGTCTCTCTATGAAGGCCTAAAAGGGAAGCATGATGAATCATTTGAATGGAGCTCAGAATGTGAAAGGGCTTTTTCGGGAACTCAAGTAACAGCTGATTCAAGTACCAGCCTTGGGTCTCCTGGATTTAACATGAGAGACAGGGAATAGCACTTGGGGTCTTAACTCAGAAACTTAGACCTCTGACCTGGGTAATTGCTTATTTTTCTAAACAGTTAGATCAGACAGCCAAATGATGGCCTCCTTGCCTTTGAGTGGCTGCTAAGTCACTCTCTTAATTTAAAAGAGAGAGAAAATTTGACTTTTGGACAACCTGTAGCCATCTGGACCTCACACCAGGTTCAATCCCTGATAAACTCCAAGGGGACAGAATGGTTGTCGCCTGGGAGATCAATCCAGGCCATGCTCCTAAACAACCCAGTTGTCACCATAAAAACACACCACATTTTAAACCCAGCCACTGTATTCCCAATTAAGCTGGGGGAATCTGGAACATTACTGCATAGAAAATACAAATACTTCATCTGGGCAGACTTAGAAAGTGAACCTGAATGGAAAAAGAATGGTTTACCAAACTAAATAGATAAAAGACTAGCAACTGTCATCCTAAATGAAGTTATAGAAGTAGAGGCCCTGCTCCCTGGGACCGCCACTCAAAAGGCTGAGTTAATAGCCTTCACTAGGCCCTAGAATTGAGAAAAGGAGAGACTCTGAACATCCTGGTATTCTTTTCTCCATTCTACATGCCCATGGGGCCATCTGGAAGGAGAAAGGCATGTTAACTGCAGGGGGCGGGGGGAAAACAGGTTAGACATGGCCTTATTTTTATGACATTTTGATGACATTCAGGACATCAAGGGCAATACGACGACAGTTCCGATGGCCATTCCAGAAAAAGAGTTCCAAAATTGCTTTGAAGGGTGGACTAGGCCCTGGCATCAGTGCAAAGCTTCCCCAGGGGAGTACTTTGAAGGTGACCATAGTGATACTCAGCAGTGAGATATGTAGCACTTTTTCTAGGATGAGTTCACAAACTTTATTGTCAGACCTCATAGGTTTTAAACTGCAAGAAATTTGAGTTGGGTCCAGTGCAGGGTGCCTATGCAGATGGAAATGGACAAGTTGGAAAGAAACAGCTGATGAGTTCGAATTTTATTCGAAGTGAAATGTGAGAATTGCTATAGAAATATAATTCAGATTAGAATGAGTCTAATGTCTCTATTTTTTAAAATTAGACAAATAGTTATGCATTATTTAACACAGCTTCACTGTTAAGAATGAAAACAAAAAACAAAAAAAACTAACGAATTCTTATGAGTAATTTTGCATGTAAGATCCTCAATATCCAGGAGATATTCCTTATCACTTTGAGCACAAAAACAGAAAGGTAGGTTGTAAAGTGGAGAAAAAGATGGGAGTTAAAAGTAGACATCAGGGTTTAAATCTTAACCCCATTTTACTTCATTTTCTGCTCTAGACATAACAAGGAAAATTTTGACTATTCCGTTTGATATTGCAAAATAGTATTAACTTCTGAAACAACAGAAACTATAATAGTATAATTACTTCCAGAAAAATAGCATCAATCTATATTGCATTATTCGCCAATTGATATTATTGAATTTAAGTCAAAACCAGGTTAAATATTACACATTTGCCTGCATATGAAGTCATTTATGAAGAAAAAAGGTTTGATGAGCTTTATAAAGTGGTGTTCTAATTTATAACATAAGAACCTGTTATCACTAAAATACTTTAGCCAAATTCAATATTTGTGCATATGTATCAGCTGTATTCAAGAGAATACACAGTATTATCACTTGTATTATTTTTCAACTGAAAATTATGAGAGGACTCCCATCCCTCTCTTCACATTAATTAGTATGTAACTGATTGGAGGAAAATTAGGAAAAACACAGTGGAAATTTATCTTAAACATAAATGTGATATTCCAAATACTTGTTATGGATAAAAATTGAAAGTTTACAGTAGATAAAATCACACACACTTTTATTAATGCATCACTTATATTGAATATACTTAACATAATAAACATATTAATGATATATTAATGGAAGAACTTGTCTAAGAAACATAGTATGTTCATTTATCATTTAATCACTCAGAAATGTTTTTGAGATTATAGGAAAAATATATTCTATTCAGTGTTGTAAGTGGTACAGCCACTATGAAAAACAGTATGAAGTTTCCTCAAAAAATTAAAAATAGAGTTACTGTACAACCCAGCAATCCCTCTTCTGGGTATCCACCCAAAAAATCTGAAAACATTTATTTGTAAACATGTATGTACTCCAATGTTCATTGCAGCATTATTCATGCTGACGAAGATATGGAAACAACTGAAGTGTCTTTCGATAGATGATTGGATAAAGATGTGGTACAACAAAGAAGATGTGGTACACGTATATAATGGAATATTACATGGCTATAAGGTGAAATACTGCCATCTGTGACAACATGGATGGATCTTGAGATTATCATGCTAAGCAAAATAAGTCAGACAGAAAAAGTCAAGAACCGTATGATTTCATAGGAACATGTGTTCATCTCTCAATTCCAGAGCTCCACCACAGCACCTGACACAGGTTGATAAAGATTTTCTGAATGAGTGAACAAATGATAAATTATGCAATCTACTATATTAAAATGGGTATAGAAAAGGGTAGTGCTGATAATGCGATGACAGAAGTTTTCAAATGGCTGGGGGACATGAGGACATCTTTTGCTTTCCTGATGATGGCATTACTATCCAGTCCTTTCTCAGTCTGAAGTTAGATTCTACTCTTACCCGGAAGAGACTGTGGGACATCAGACTCACATAATGTACCATAGGAACCATATGCAGAGATCATGGAATGATGTGAAAATATTTCAAGTAATTAGAAAAGCAGCTAGTTCATGATGGCATAATACTGAGGGTCATTTTAAAGTATATCTTTTAATATTATACTAATTTGGTTTTGCTTTCTTTCAAGAAATTTAAAATAAAGAAAAAATGGCATTTAGGTCAAGTTGTATATAAGATCCGAATCTGAGTCACCTCCGAGGCAATTCTCTATTCTTAATTAGAACCCCTTTTGTGATTTCAGCGGTGTTATCTTTTCAGTTTCATTTAAGGGAGCAAGGCTGGTCCAAGAACGGCATGAATGTGTTAGAGCATCACTTCCATATATTTTTTTAAAAAGATACATATTCATCTTTCACAATTTGGCCTTTGAAAACAAAAACTAATATTAGAGAAGTCTGTGACCTCTACATCAGAGCATATAATGACTAAGGTAGAATAATCATTCATAAATACTTCATAGTAAAAAAATAAATGGCATGCATTAAAGATCATGGAGGCTAATATTGTAATATAAATTTATGTCCCCAAAATGTTTGTGACATGTAGTGGTACAATATTCTCTACTTCCTTAACTATGAAACAAAATTGGTTGTAAGACCCAATGAAAACTTTACAGTATAAAAGATAGTCAGCAAGTTTTTCGATATTATGAGAAGTATCCTGATTTCAAGATTTAAAAGTGTAATAAGTGTGTCTTCCATTGACTTTTTAAATAACTTGTGTGTAACACTAATAACTGAACTGAATTAATTTCTATGGCTGGGAGGAATGGTAAATCGATGTTTTAGAATTCTGTATTTGTTATGTAATTATCTATGATTATATATAACTGTAGATATTACATATTAACTTACATAAACATGTTTTACTGACTTATGAAAAGCTGTGAAAATACTAAGTGAGGCGGTCCCTCCTTTGAGATGTAAACAAGTAAAATTATAGACCTAAGTATAAAAATCCCAAGCACCAATTATTGTTGCTCTCAGTAAACATATTTCCATAATTTACCATTTACAAAATGCTTTCACAATCATCTCAGTGATCCCATTTTATCATTAGATTCATAACAGTAGAAAATATAAAGACAATAGAGGTTACACATTTAAACATGCACCCTATACTCATGTTCTACTTGTTCTATCGTGATAAAAGTTAAAAAAAAGGGGGCCAAGTATCTGGGCCGGCCGGTGGCTCAGGTGGTTAGAGCACCATGCTCCTAATGCCCCTAATGCTAAGGTTGCTGGTTCGATGCCCGGGCTGTTGGTACCAACTTATTGTTGCTCTCAGGAAACATATTTCCATAATAATTTACTATTTACAGAATGCTTTCACAATCATTTCTCAGTGATCCCAATCATTTCTCAGTGATCCCATTTTATCATTAGATTCCTAACAGTAGAGAATATAAAGACAATAGAGGTTGCATATTTAAACATCCACCCTATACTCATTTTCTACTTGTTCCTTCCTGATAAAAAGTTAAAAAAAAAGAGCCCAAGTATCCAGGCCGGCCGGTGGCTCAGGTGGTTAGAGCTCCCTGCTCCTAATGCCAAGGCCGCCGGTTCGATTCCCACAGGGCCAGTGAGCTGTGTGAGCTGCTGCGGGGTGCTGTGTGCTACCGTGTGCTGTCCACGAGTGGACAGCAGCCAGTGTGTGTTGCTGCGTAATGCAGCTGAGCGGCTGCTGTGCTACCGTGTGCTAGCCACGAGTGGCCGGCAACCTGTGCGGCCGCAGCTATCATTGTGCCACTGTGCGTTGCCTTGCCGTGGGGCTGCCGTGTGCTGCCCTGAGTGGTGGCCGGCACAGCCCGCAGCCACAGCTGCTGCTGCGTGCCATCCTGGGCTGGGCTGTAGTGGCCGAGCCGACTGACTGCCCCTGATTGCCCCTTCATAGGGGACTCATAACAAACACAACTGTTCCTAAATTAACACAACATTTTTTGGTGATTTGATTTCAGAGGCTAAATGATGTATTTGACTGCAATCTTTTAATGTATTTGGTCAAATGTTATGACTAAAACTAAATGTTCTTCATTTGTAATCAACATGATCACCTATGTGGAAAATTCTACAGAATCTACCAAAAAAACGGTACTAGTAAGTGAATTTATAAGATTACAGGATATAAGATTAAGAAAATCTGTCACAACAGTAAGAAAAAATGAAGAACTGATACCACTTATAATAGCTTCAAAATACGAAATAGAAATGAATTGGACAAAAGATGCACAAGGTCAGTATCAAAGACCTAAATCAAAGACCTAAATCAAAGACCTAAATAGATATACCATGTGTGATATTGTGATTTATAATACGTATGTATTTGTTTTTTGTTCCTGTTAGTGACAGAAAGCTCCTAAAACCCTTGAAATTTCAATAAATGTTTATTATTCATATCAAGCCCCTTTCAATCACACCTGAGTTTATATTAATGAGGTAACATAGATACTATGGCTCACAAACACAAACCACTATTTCACTACATCTTTTTGAGCAACTTAGTGTAAATAAAAAGCAACATTCATTTTTAAATAAATATCATAACAGTTTTTGAAAATGCAAATGGGACTCTCATCATGCAAGAGAATAAGCTAAATAATCAATTCAAGTGCAACTTGAAGCTTTCAAATTATTTATTTTCAACTCAAATAAAGGAAAATCAGTCCACTGCAGTCATGTCCTCATCTGAATCACTTGATTCATCATTTAGTTCCAATTCCCCCAAATCTTTGTCCACAGTTATAACAGTTTTCATAACAGTTTTCTTCTTGCACTTCTTAGGAACTGCATCAGTAACACACATTTTTCTCATTTTAATGTTTGGCAATTTCTTCAGATCAAAATCCCATTCCCTAGATAAAAAGAGTATAGCGGGTTGGTGGGGTGTGAGGTGGGGAAGCAGAAGAAGGTCAATATTCAAAACTCTGAAAGTAGCAGAACAAAGTTTATAAATTTACAGCAGATTCAAATGCACTAGAAGTAACAAAAATGCATTACAGAGACTCCCACAGATCCCAAACTTCCAAAGCAATACAGGAAAAGACGAGGCAGAAGTTACAAGGAGGCTCTGTTGCATTCTTTTACCCTCCGTAACCTGAACACCTCCCTCAGTCAGACTCTATGGTATCAAGAACCTCACAAGCAGAAACTGGATCACACCTGGCAAATCTGCAAATGTTTTTCTTTTCACACACAATGGGAAGTCACAGGTAAGTGTCAGTAATCGAGCAACTTTTATGGTTATACTAGAAAACTTAGTTATTGAACCTCAACATTTATGGTGACAATCGCATGTTGATTTATTTTAGGAACAATATGAAGACTGTTTGAGAACTGAACTCCAACCAGCAGTACCAACAGTTTGTGCTAATTTATTCATTTCTGGCTTTTTTGGGGAGAGGCAGAACATACATTGTTTTAGAAATAAAGAGCATATATATATCTACTCAATTCATATTACAGACAAAAAAATAAAGGCATAAAAAGAATCTTAAGCTCCATGTATCTAAATTATAAATACAAGCACATGAGCTAAACAATGAACTATTTAAATGTGATTGGTGCATTTTATTAGAGCTAATATTTTATAAATATTGAATACTAAGTATTTTTCTATGAATTCAGAAGTATAAAAATATAAAATAAGCTTAATGGTGTCAAAGAACATGATTGGACTTAAATTTGTCTGATATCAATTAACATAAAATTTCAGGCCTATGAACATGGCTAAGACCAAAATGCTTAAAACAAAAATCCTTTTCTAAAGACAAAGAAGCCATGTTTCAAAACTGAACTCTTACTCAGTCGTCTCTTTGGTCAAAAAAGAGTACTATTAGCGAGCCCGCTGGACTGTCTGGTTTTGAATGACTTAGCTCTTTCCCTGGTATCACTTCCCATTAACCAACTTCTCCAACAGAAGGTACAGCAAACTGTCTGGCAATGTGACTCAGCCATCAAGTCTGTCCCTGTTATTTTATCATTTAAAAAATTAAATGATATTGGGAAAAAATTAAATGTATTGGGAAGGAATAGTGACATGGAGTCCTTTTAGTACTTTAATAACGTAGTTTAAAATATTTTGAAAAGCAAAAAAAAATAAATAAATAAAAGCACATGTCACCAGCATTCCAGTGTGCATCTGGTGTTTCAAATAAACACAATTTAGGAAAATTATACTTTGATGAAAGAGAAAAGGTTAAAAAAAAAAAAAAAACCTGATTTACTTTCAGCTCTAATGTCTAAACTGAAAAGGGAAGAAAGTTTATGTCTCATGTATTTTACATGCAGCTTCAAGGAACAACAGAAGTGACAGACTCACCTAAACGTTTTCAGATTACCTGCATTTACAATATCTGGAATCTCTGGGAGAGAAAATAATTTAAATTCATTAGACAATGTTTTCTAAATTACAACATTTTATAGTTTCCTCAGATAGAACAAATAAAAATCGACAGCAAGACTATACAAAGAAAAACAAAATTTCAAAGCATTGTTATACTTCTATATGACAGTAAGTTTTATAAGTATAAAGGGCTTAGTTTAAGGTGGTTTAAAGAGAATGCTATTAAATAATAAATGCTAAATAGAATCTGTAGAAACAAACCTACAGTAGTACCTCCTTATCTGCGGTTTTGCTTTCCAAAGTTTCGGTCATCAGAGGTTCACCGCAGCCCGAAAATATCAAATAGAAAATTCCAGACATAACCAATTCATAAGTTTTAAATTGCCACCAGTCTGAATAGTTGATGAAATCTCAGAATGTGCCACTCCATCCTGCCCAGGACGTGAACCATCCCTTTCCTTGTTTCATCTCCACCTACCTGCCCATTAGCCACTAATAACTATCTCGGGTATCAGATCGACTCTTGTGGTATCACGATGTTTGTGATCAAGTCACCCTTATTTTACTTAATGGCCCAAAGTGCAAGTAGTGATGCTGTCAATTCGGATATGCCAAAGGGAAGCCATACAGTGCTTCCTTTAACTGACAGGTAAGTATAGGACATCCAGCAAATTATTTGCCAAATCATCTGAATTTTTAAGAGAAGCCAGAAATCTACATTTTTCATGTGAAATCACATTTTTTATACAGATAATTAATAAGCCAATCAAATACCATTTGTAGGCCATATGTAGCCTTTGGGTCCTCACCTATTTGTGGGCGTTGCAAGCCTGAAGCACCTTCTAGGTGCTTTTCTTCAGACAGTAAACCAATAACATACTTGTCTTTAGGAATGGTAACAAATGTTACAATGCTAAGCATGAATATTTGATTTCTATCTTTCTCAAGAATGACTGCAATAAGTATAGCTTGGTACCACAATTACAAAGATGAGAAGGACACAGTGCCTTCCAAAGAAACTCAGATGTAGTTGGAGATGGGCAAGTAATAAATCTAAAACAAAGCAAATAGGTATGAGCCAGTGGGAGAGAAAACCTCTACTCTCACATTACAAAGATATGATGTCACTGTCACAACTGAGATCTGGGGAATGTAAAAATTAAATAAATAAATAAATAAATAAATAAATAAATAAATAAATAAATAAATAAGAGGGCAGCCAGTTGACTCAGTGGTTAGAGTGCAGTGTTCATAACACCAATGTTGCCAGTTCAATTCCCACATGGGCCAGTGAGCTGTGTCCTCCACAACTACATTGAAAACAATGAGTTGAGTTGGAGCTTATGGGTCCTGGAAAAGCACACTGTTCCCCCATATTCCCCAATTAAAAAAAACAAAAATAAATAAATAAAAGTATAAAAAATATTATTTAAAAAATCAAAGGAAGAAAATCAAACTAAATTAAATACAATAACAAACTTTGGAGATGAATCATGTCTGATATCGCTATGTATTTTAGAAAGGAAAAGGGAAAAGCACAGTGAAGAACACACCAAGGCCGTATCCCTCAAACTGTTGTCGCTCCCGCTCCATCGTCTGTCTGATGACTGTCTCCCGGGAACAGTGCCGCCTTCCCTGCCTGTCTTTGATGCTGTTATGTAATTCAATCTGCTCCAGCTCACTGCTGAATCGATTTAAATACCTGAAAAATAAGAAAATGATGTGAGTTACCAAGTCTGTATATTTGGCTTATAGTATTTCATTTAAAACATAATCCCCAGCTTTCACCTGTCCTTTACATATTTAGTATCCTCTGAGTCCTCAGACCTCCCGTGGATAACTCAACCATTCCCAAAATTTTAGCAACCAAATCACTGCCTGCCATTAAAATACCTGTTAAACTCCAGATCCTCATATCCAACTGCCTCCTAGACGTCTGCACTGGAATGTTCTGTGGAGGCGTAACACATCCCAACTGACCAGGTCCTCACGCCTCCCCTCCCCCCACGCCCCCAGCCAACCTGCTCCATCTCTTTGGCTCCCCATCTCAGGAAACAGTATGAATATCCATCCAGGTGCCCAAGTTAAGGATGTAAGTGTCCTCCTTGACTCCTCTCTCACCCTTTTATGCCTCATCTAAGTTTTCACTGAAGATTGAGACTTCTACCTTCTTCATATTTCTGGAATCCTTCATTTCTCTTCACTGCACTGCTACTAACCAAGCACAGGCTGCCACCATCTCTTTCCTGGATTGCTTCATCAGCCTCCCAGCAGTCTCCTGGCCAAAGCCATGGGCCCTCGGGCCATTATCCTCATTCTCCCTGCTGTGACCTTTCTAAAGTCTAAATATGATCATCTCGCATGCTCTGCTATGACAGCCTCCAATGGCTCTCATACCAATGTCCTTTGATAAAGTTCAAACTTTTACAATGATATTTGATGTCTTTCATGAGTTGATTGTCACTTATTGTACCTGTCACAATTCCCTCCTTGAACTTGTTACTTCATTCGTATTAAATGTCTGGCAGATCACTGTACATGTTGCTCTCACGTCTGGGCCTTTTAGATATTGTTCTCTCTGCCTAGAGGCTCTTCAAACTACCTTACCTCAATCTGCTAACGCCTATCCTGCAGGTGACACTTGAGATGACATGTCCCCGGGAAGCCTTTCCAGGTCCCAAGAAGCTGGGCTGACTACCACTCTGAGGCCCACACAGGTTACAACCTACTCAAGTTTAGAAACTTGGACATGAGTCGAGTCTTTTCAATAACAAAGCCCATCTGCTTTTCTATAAATCCAGAACAGAAGTCTGTCTCTTGAAGAACCAGACTGAAGAATTGCTCTTTCTGACCTTTTGTTCAAAGCAAGCCCAGTGTTTACCTTTCAATTAATTCACAAGCATCTTTCCTTGAATATGCTACTTTTTGGGGATCAAGATGATTCTGAAACCACTGCAGTTTTTCACCTATAACAACAAGAACAAGATAAATACTACAAGTCATCATTTAAGGAAAGAGATATTCATTATAATTTTCAACATCGATGTGTTTAAAACAGTATCAAAATTTATTTCAATGCTAAATATAAAGGCTTGCGTGGGCTCAAAGCTAATTAAACCAGTCTGAAAGAAATTAAATTGTCACACTTTAATTTGGGGGAGAGAAAGGGGTGGGAGGGACGCTTTTCTGTATGTATTTCTTAACCAACAAGGATGCACAAATTTAAAAAAAAAAGAAAAAAAAAAGACTACTTTAACATAACAGTCTAAGCATGTAAAAAGCAAAGGATTGAAGTAAAATAATAAAAATGAAAACTTATAATAAAATAAAAATGAAAATGAGATTAACAATGAAAATGGTATTTGCTGAACATCTAGTAAGCAGCAGGCCCTATGCCAAAGCTTCACAATTCTATGAGGGTTAGTACTAGTATTATTCCCATTCACAGATGAGAAAGGTTAAGTAACCCGTCCAGGGCCTCAAAGTTAGTAAATACATCAAACATAAGCATCTGCCTGATACAAAGAGCTAACAGACCTCATCCTTAAGAGGAAATCAGACTATGAGGGTCACTTTCAGTGAGATTTCTCAATATTAGAGATCAAGAAATGGCCCTACTCCAGATACTGAGCCGATTTAGAAATACTACTCCATTACCCGATGAAGCATTAGGTAAGAACTCAAATACCTTTTATTTTAGTAATAAAACCTAATAGTCACTATTTGGAAATCTTAGGCTTATCACAATAAATTTGCCACCCCTCCAAAAAAAAGATTGTGACACTGAGCTGAGAATCTAGCGACTGAGAATCTATGTATCCACATCATTACATATGAACTACCGTTTCCAAAATACTTAGGCCGTAATTCTAATGGTTAGGGCACTAGAATTAAACTTCAGTGTTAGATAGATTAAATAGATTAGATAGATTAGATAGATAGATAGATAGATAGATAGATAAATAGATAGATAGACTGATAGATAGATGGATGATAGATGCAGATAGCTATGTAGGTAGGTGAATACAAACCAAATAATTCCTGAAACACTGAGCTAGAAATATTATTAACACTGTTCTAAGAGTTTAATGATTGATTTTATTTTGTTTTGTTTTAATCAAGACTGTTAAAGAAAATTCACATAGAAAAAAACAGTATTTCACTAGGAAAGTCAAAAGAAAAACAGGTATAGGGCAGAACTTCACAATATTCTAGCCAGAATGTCAAATAAGTAAATCTACTTACCAATAAGTTTGAGACGCAACGCCTTTTCATTCTTCGACCTTAGAAGAAAAGGTGCATAACATGTTAGAAAATTTCCAAAGCAAGTTTTAAAAATCTGTCAAAACAACAAAAAGAAAAACTGCCTAAAAGACCTTAATTCAAAGATCATTCTTTCGTACATATGAAATTAATTTTGCTAATACAGAAACATTGAACACCATGCTTCTCTTTTAAATCACTGGAACAAAATGTTATTAGAAACAGTTCTTTAGCTCTTCAATGACTAAAGGACACCTATAGAACAAATCAGTTTTGAAAACACAAATGAGCTTGACTGAATTATGAATGTTCAGGCGGGTATTGTAATATGCAGAATACTGGTGCACAAAAGAGTAATGAATTATCTTCTAGAAGATTGAGTGCTGCCACCAAGACCAAAATACATTACTGTCACCTTTTAAACTTCAACAAGAACAGAGCAGAATGGTTACTTTTCATAAATTTGAAAGGAATTATAACAAAGAAAAAGACTCATTTATTCTCAGAAAACAGTGAGGTGATACATGCCTTCTCTTGTTGATATTCTATATACTAATTCATTCAGAAGAGATCTTTAGATAGTTGTTGGTACACTTTATACCACTCACTAGGGATACAGCAATGAACAAAATATCCACTGCCCCTGTCCTACGAAAGCAGACAGGATTTACTCTCTCACTTTAAACAACTAGAAAACTAGAGAATAAAACGAAGTCTCTTTTATAAAAAAATGTTTAGCCACAGAATGGGAGAAAATATTCACAATACAAATAATGAATAAAAGACTTGCATGCAGAATATACAAACAGCTCTTCCTACTTAATGATAAACAAACAACCCAACACCAAAAAGGACAAAAGATTTTAACAGATTTTTTTCCCATCAAAACAAAGGCATACAAATGACCAATAAGCACATCAAAAGATACCTAACACCAGTAGCCATCAAGATTACTAAGTGTGTAAATTAAACCAGACTGAGATACTACTGTACACCTATCAGATTGGCTAATTTTTTTTTAACAAACTAATACAATATATTTAATGGGATATGGACCAAATGTTAACACTTATACACTGGTGGTGAAAATATACAATGGTACAATCATTTTGGAAAACGCAATTTCTTACATACTTAAACATTACACTTTTCACATGACCTGCAATTCTTACAAACTTAATTTCTTATAAATTCAATTTCTTATATTCTTAAACATACATCCATCATATGACCCAGCTATTCCAGTTCCAGAAACTAAAAGAACAATGAAAGCGTATGTCCACACAAATACTGTACATGGATGTTCATGCAGCTTTATTCGTAATAACAGGGGCTGTCAAATTTCTTAAATGGCCAGAGAGTGAGATGTTAGGCTTTGTGGGCCATATGGTCAGTCTCCATCACAACTACTCCCTTCTGCCCGTGTGGCCTCAAAGCAGCCATAGGCAATGTGAAAGGATGGGCATAGTTGCTTTCCAATAGAACTGTTTTCGTAAAAACAGGGGCTGGGCCCTTAGTTTGCAGACCTCGGTAATAAATAGCCAAATAGTCTAAACAACCCAAATGACCGTCAACAGATGAATAGATAAAGAAACTGCATGTCAATACCATGGAATACTACTCAGTAATAGAAGAGAAAGACAACTAATATGTGAAATAACACGGATAAATTTCGCAAACGTTATGATAAGCAAAAGAAGTTGGCACAAAATATTATATACAATATGATTTCATTTATATGAAACATTAGGAAAGACAAATCTCATCTATCAAAATAAAGAGCAAATCAGTGGTTGCCTGAGGCTTAGTATGGAGAGGAAGGGCTGGCTGGGAAGAGGCATAGGGAACCTTTGGGGAGGATAAAAATGCACCGTGTACTGCTCAGGGGCATTACAGCAGTGTATTGTCAAAGCCCTACACTTGCACACTTAAAATATGTCTACTTTATTGTATGTTATGTATACCTCAAAGTTGATTTTAAAAAATAAAGAACACTTCATAACAAGGTTCAGAATAACTTTGGAAGAATTTATTCCTTTCAAGTAAGGCCGGAGAGAAGAATCTGGTGAGAAGTCAAGTTGAATAAACTCAATGAGGGAACTAGAGTAGTATCAGTTGGGATAAAGAAAAACAGAAAGATAATAGATTAATTCTCAAAAGTATCTGTTTCCTAGATTCTTATCCATTATGCTTAGTAGTTTCCCTTTGTTAATTTTTCGTACTAAGTCATTTTCACTTGGTATCTACAGTTCCTTGCTACATACCCTGCAGGATAGGATGACAGTACGTAACAACAAAATGTTGCTATGCTGAGAAAGCAAAGCTAAAGTCATGGTACACAATAGCTATTTGCTGCCTGTAAATTCTGCATTGCTTGAAATGTCCTGGTGTACAAACCATACTACTTTCTTTTAATATGAACAGAAGCGGTATTTCATACAGTTCTAAATCAGAGCGTTCAAATACTAAAAATGAAGAACACATTTGGATTCTTACTCTGTTGCTATTCACTCCTGCAGTGTCTTTAGGTAATCAGAGGACATCAGTGAGAGTCAATCTGATCAACCCAGCAAGGCTGGTTTTGCATTTTCTACTACTGGTCAAAGGCACTGCACCCTAACAGATACCCTCTGTGATCTCCACGTCCCCCACCTCTCTTTGTCCCTAAAAAGAGACCTTAGGAAGTAGTACAAAGAATCCTGGGTTCTGAGAAAAAGTACAGAGGCTGGATACTCTGAACTGCCTGGCTACCTGTGTTCCTTAGAAAATCAAGAATCTTTGGTAGGAGGATAACAAATGGTGGTACTTATCTAAGATGGTCCCCACTGACTCTTGCCTCTTGATTTGTGTCCTTGATCCCCTGGAAGGTGGCTGGACCTAGTGACTCGCTTCTTACAAATAAAAGAGTGCAATGATGAATGTCATTCCTAAATTAGGTTACAAAGACTGTCCTCCATCTTGCTCCCCGCTCTCGCTCTGTCTCAAAGCCTTTGCTTTGGAGGGACCAAGCTGCCACATTGTGAGCAGCCCTATGGAGAGGCTCACATGGCAGGAAACTAGTGTCTCCAGCCAACGGCCAGCCATCACTTCAGGTCTGCCAACAGCCACGTGAGGGAGCGTGGAAGCAAAAGCTCTCCCTCTCAAGCTCTGAGATGAATGCAGCCCCAACCAATATCTTGACTGTAACCCTGTGAAAGACTCTGAGCCACTGGGATTCCTGACCAAGAAACTGTGTTTGTTTCATGCTGCTAAGATGTGTGGTATAACTTCTTATGCAGCCATTAAAGCAGTATTGTATAACTGTTATTGATTTCTAAGAAGCCACAAGTAGCCAAAGTTCAAGTTAAGTCCTACTGATACCTTTTCTATCATCTTGCTTACAGTTGTCCCAACAGTCTGAGTACCTTGTCACCAACCATTTTTGAAAACATGCAACTCATATTTCTGTCTTCCTGGAAGCAATGCTCTAGTGCAGGAGATCAGCGGCATTGTAAGATGCTATCTGTGACTGTGCTCCCATTTAAATTAAACAATGACTCATGATCAGTGATGCTGCTACTCAAAAAACTGACACCATTTGATCTGAAAGGCAACATTCTGAAAAGCTCCATTCTCAGAGTTACTTTGTCTTTATTTAATCTGACGCAGAGCTCTCTCTGCGGGAACAGCCCGATTCCCAGGTTGTTTCTGGAAAATCATCAGCAGTAATTGTCTAAGACAGCAGCTTCCTGAGCGATATTACTAATTGGGGGCTAACAAAAGGCTGATCAAAAAATTAAAAAGAAAAACAAAACAAAACTGGGAAATGGAAGGTGCACAGAGAGCTTTGAAAAGCTAGCTTCAACATATTCCTGGGAACCGAGACTGTCAGGACTGGGTCATGCCAAGAAAAGACCTGATGAAGTCCTAGTCTCTCACCTCTGGCTAACGGGGCGGCTCTGTGCAAACAAGAAGTGAAGTCTCAGTAAACTGCCCACTGGAGTGTTGAAGGTATGCCCCACGACTCACAGAGGCCCTCGGCAATGCCTGGCAGACCTATTAGTGGAAGACATTTAGAGAAATCGCGGTCTAAACATTAGCTGACCACTAACTGAGCAAAAATTTCCATGGCCACACGCAATGAACAGACTTGACAAAATTAGTCCAGGAAAGACACAAAGCAAATATCAACAACACAACAGCACACCTGAAGATAGTATAAATGTATTATTATTTGTAACACCTTTCTTCTAATTTAAGACAACAACATAAAAACATAATTACGTAACTGTGTTTATGGGCTTCTAATGTACAAAGATGTAATTTAAATGACAACAACAGTACAAAGGCAGGGGTGGGAATGGAGCTACAGTGGAGCAAATTTTTTGTATACTATTGAAATTAACTTGCCATTAACCTGAATTAGATTGTTTTGAGTTAACATGTAATTTCCAGAACACCAACTAAGAAGATAACCCACAAAAATATATAGGCTCTCCACTTTACTAAATGATTTCCACATTACTAAGTCAAATGACTAAATCAATCCTCAGTCCTCACATTAATGGACAGCAAAGGACAT
This sequence comes from Rhinolophus ferrumequinum, assembly GCF_004115265.2. Lineage (NCBI taxonomy): Eukaryota > Metazoa > Chordata > Mammalia > Chiroptera > Rhinolophidae > Rhinolophus > Rhinolophus ferrumequinum. The sequence goes on from NC_046301.1 coordinate 53,067,182, forward strand.
AGATTGGCACCGCCTTCTCTTTGAAACGCTATTTTCTTTTCCCTCCCTCTCAGTCTCACTTGCTGGATCCTCCTTTTTCCAGCCTCTCCAAGGTGAAGGGCCTCTGGACACAACCCTGGGCTCTCTTCTATTTCCTATCTGCATTTACTCATTAGGTGACCTTATCTGATTTCATGGCTTCAGACCCACGTAGATGCTGATGGCTCCCAAATTTACGTCTACATCCCTATCCTGTCCTCTGAACAACAGACAAATATATCCAACTGCCCATTCTGTATCTCCTATGAGATGCCTAATAGTCACTTTCACCTATATGCCACACACACACACACACACACACACACACACGTGTGTATCTGCATAGCTCCCTCCCTCCCATCTTCTAGCTCTCTGCTCAAATGTAAATTCTTCAGAGAAGTCATAGGACCATGACTATCCTATGTAAAATAGAACATCTACCTAGCTCTCCATCCCATAGTCCTTTTTAGTTTTCCGTCACTGCACTCATCACAACCTACTTAAACTTATGTATCTGTTTCAGGTAAGGTCTGTAAGAGCTGAATTCCTGTTCACTGTTTTACCCTCAGTGCATAGAAAATACTTAGGGGAAGAAGAAGAATATTGATGAAGGAAAAATATATAAATGGACTTTTCACCAATGCACAACACAAACGATAAAAAGACACTCACTTTTCCTTTTTTTCTTGTTTGTGGGCCTCTCTCGTAATTTGAGCAGCTTTTCTACTGTACGGATGGATGACTTTTTTGTCCCGTCCCACAATTTTTCCCTTTGGTGCTTTAGGCTAAAATGAAAGAAAACGTATGACACATATTAAGTCAGATATATAAGTGATTTCTGTCAAAAAAAAAAAAATCCCTCCAAAAATAAATTCTAAAAACAGTAATATAAGAGAAATAGTTTGAGCCAGGAACACTACACTAGGAATCAAGAGATGAGCCAGACTTGTTAAATAATTCAGTCTTTGTTTCCATGGTCATAACAGATACATTCAGAACTACTCTCCATGATGTAAGAAAATACAGATAGGACCGGAAAGGGTCAATAAAGCCAGCTCTTCAACTGTTTCAGCTTCAAAGTAGGTACAAACAGAAAATGCAGATGGGGAGTGGACGCACAGTTGGAAATTTGTGTAACAATTAAGAAAGTTAAGGAGGGCAGAAAGAACACAGGATGTTAATGGCAGCTTGATTGTAGAAGTTGTACATGGAACAGAGTGGGCAGTGAATCAAATAAAATCAAAGTTGGGCTCATAGGAAAATAGGAACAGAGGAAATAATAGAAGCCATCTCCAAATTAACACATCCAAAAGGAAACAAATTATTTTCCCATTCAAGCCTTATGCCAGTTAACTAGGTCACAATTCATTCAGCGCTCTAAACTAGACATTTCAGCAATTCTTTATTCCTACATAATTCTATATCTTATCACACCTATTATTATTTAGGAATTAGGTCTGGCTTCCTAGAATAGAAACCCAAAATAATAATTTCTCAACCCAGATAAAATTTAGTTCTATCAAGTAAAAAAGCAGGAGCTGGAGGCTCTGCTCATCAAAGCCGTCAGAGATCCAGGTTCCTTCCATCTTGTTGTCTATACCACTAACCTTAGGCCATCCAGCCTCCTGTGTACCCATACAGTCCAACATGGCGTAGTAATTCCAGGTCTAAATTCCAGCCAGTGAGAAGTAGAAAAGAAAATCAAAAGGCATACCGCTTTCCTTTAAGAGCAAGATCTGGGAAGCTGCAGAGTCTTCCGCTTCCATCCCACTGACCAAAATTTAAACAGAAGGTTATGTAAGGAAGATTAGTAAATGTAATGTTTATTCTCAGACAAGAATAAACTACGTACTATAGAGGAAAAAGAAAGTCTATTAGGGGACAGCTAGCAGTCTCTCAACACACCTGATACTCAAAAACGTTAAATGTTTCTAGAATCTTCTCTTCAAAATTGCCATTGCCTTAATTCAGCCTCATAATCTTTCACGACTAGGATGGCCATTAAGTTCTCACTACCGGTACTAGTCAGTCCTTCATGGAAGTCACAGAGCTTATTTTTCTATGACACTAACTCTACCAGCTCACAGTTAAGTCCTAAGTTCTTAACATGGAAAACAATCTACCCCCAACCTACTGCTCCATCATTGTTTCTCCTTCTTCAAAATATCCATCATCCGTTCCATTCTTACTGAACTTCTCACGATTTCCATAACAAACCTTTCTGTCTCTTAACTTCCTGAAACTGTGCTTGTTACCTCTGCCTGCAAAATCCATTTCCTTACTTGTCTTTTGAAGAGATGCAGGTCAAAGTCACTTCCTTTGTAAAACACTCCAGACAGAATTAATTAAAAGGACCACCAATTCCTCATTCACACATGCATTCATTCCTTGAATAAATATTTTCTAAAATACTTGACAAGTATGTACTGCTCCCTTCTTGGAAAACCTGACCAGAGAAGAGAGCTCCAAGTCTGAAACCCAAAATGGCACTGGAAGTTGGTTATGGATATAAGGGAATAAAGAATAAAGCCATCATAAAACAGTATGTGCATTCTTTTGTGTGTCTCTCTGCACGTGTGTGAGGGTGGGGGAAGACATAAGAATGTTTTTATGCATGAAGTTTACCTAGTAAACATAAATCAAGTAAAAACTTTCAGAGCTCACGGCAGGCTGCCTCTAAGAGGGCCCGCAACGAATCCCATCTCCTGATACTCATGCCCCTGTGTAATCCTCTCCCCTCCAGTGTGTTGTCACTTTTAATAAATAACATTTGGCAAAACTGATGAGATTTCAACCCTGAGATTAGATTTTGAAAGGACTCTGACTTCTGTCTTGTCTACTCTCTGTTTCGCTCTCTCACTTAGTTTGCTCTAATGGAAACCAAGTGTCATGCAGTGATCTGCCCTATGGAGAGGCCAATGTAACAAATAACGGAGGGAGGCCTCCAGCCAGTGGCCGGTGAGGAACCGAGGCCCTCAGTGCAATAGTCCACGAGCAGATGAATGTACCAAGAGCCACGTAAGTGAGCTGGGAAGTGGATCCTCCCTAGTCGTGCCTTAGGGTTTACAACAGCCTCCGGTTATACCTCGCTGGCAACCATGTGAGAAACCGAGAGGCAGAAACCTGGTAAGCCCTGCCTGATCCCTCACCCACAGAAACTGATATAATCAATGTTGGTGTTTTAAGCCATGCAATTTTGGGATAACTTGTTACACAGAGAGAGATAACTAATGCAAGCCCCTCACCCACCCACCCAAAACAAAAGTGTGCTCTTTGAAAAGGTATCCTTGTTTCATATCCTAACAAATAAAATGAAACAAGTCACAAAAATCTCAAGGCAAAAAGGTGCTCTCTGAAGCTGTTAAAATTTAACAGCTAAAGTTGCAGAGCCGTTTAACACTGTTTCAGCAATATGTTCAAGTCTGCGAAAAATTTCCCCTGAGGATTTCCAATCAAGATGGCAGAGTAGATAAACGCTGTGCTGGCCTCCTCTCATGACCACATCGAAACTACAGAACAACTATCATTGAGAATCTCAAGTCCAGCGGAACCGAAGTCCTATAACTAAGGACATATAGAAGCCACCTCTAGACTGGTAGGAAGGGCGGAGATGTGGAACAGGCTGTCCCCACACTTACATGTGGTGATTACAAATCGGGGAGCTATCTCAGCTGCAAAGGGACCCTCTGAGGAGAGGTATCCCAGTCCCACACTAGGCTCCCCAGCCCAGGATTCTAGTGCCAGGAAGAGAAGTCACCACAATTTTTGGCTGTGAAAACCAGTGGAGATTGTGGCTGAGTGAGACATGGGCGGCTACAGTCGTCCGAGGGGTCCCTCTTAAAGGACCAGCAGATGGACTTACTGCTGGGGCACTAAGGGACATGTGCATCCATATGTTCATTGCAGCATTACTTACAATAGCCAAAATATGGAGTCAACCTGGGTGCCCATCAAAAGATGAATGGATAAAGAAGTGGTACATAAACAATGGAATATTACTCAGCCATAAAAAAGAATGAAATCTTGCTATCGGCACCAATATGGACGGACCTAGAAGGTACTGTGCTGAGTGAAATAAGTCAGACAAAGACAAATACCATATGATTTCACTTATATGTATAATCTAAAAAAAATAAAATAAACTAACAAACAAAACAGAAACAAACTCATAGATACAGAGCACATTTTGATGGTTGCCAGACAGGAGAGGGGTTAGGGGGAATTGGTGAAAAAAGGGAAGGGATTAAGACGTACAAATTGATAGTTACAAAATAGTTATGGGGATGTAAAAGTACAGCATAAGAAATACAGCCAATGATACTGTAATAAATATGTATGCTGTCAGATGTGTACTAGATTTATCAAGTGATTACTTCATAAGGTATATAAATGTCTAATCACTATGTTGTACACCTGAAACTAATGAAATATTGTATGTCAACTGTAATTGAAAAATAAAACAATTATTTTAAAAATTTTCCTTTAAAGATTTAAAAACTTTCTTTAGAACAAAAAATAGTTTGATACCCTTGTAGTATGAAAACATTGTCATAGCTTTAGAAGATCTCAGTTAAAGAAACCAAGACTTAGTACAAAGAAGGTACAAAGAAACAACTTGTATTCTGACTCAACTGTAGTTTATGATTCCTCATAATAACTTATTCATGAAAAAGATGCCTCAAGGCAGGATGTGTACATATAGTAAGGCACAGAAATAGGTACAATAAAACACTACATTCCAAAACATTTTCATATTTTTCAGTATATCACAACACACACAAAAAATCCAACAAAATGCTTCAACAGAAAACTGAAATAAAACTCTTATCAATAATAATACAGAATATAAACATATAAAGAAAACTGAGGGACAAGTCTTAAGGTGTATTTTCTATAGAAGATTAACAGTATATGCTTTGAAATTAGCAAATTTAACTTTCAAAGATATAGCAAAAGTACAATTTCTTTTCATAGGCATAACTAATAAACTGTTTTGAATAACTATGCCTACTTTGAAAAGTTTCTAGCATCAGAAATATTCGAATCACAAAACTTGTATTGAAAGTATCTCTTTCCTACAGTCTTTCCTACAGAATGTCCTGCTTCAGGAAATTCATTCTAAACTATTCTTTGAATTCAGAATTGAGAGTAATAGAAGAAAACACACAAATAGTTTCCAAAAAAAAAAAACAAAACAGCAACAGAGAAAGGCACTGCAGGGGCAATATGCTTCAAATATTTGTGTTAAAATACAAAATTAAAAGAAGCAAGGAGTAGATTAGTGGTTGTCAGGAGTGAGTGATGGGGGAAATGGTGAAGGTAGTCAATGTGTACAAACTTCCAGTTATGAGGTGAGTAAGTTCTGAGGACCTAACGTACAACATGGTGACTATAGTTAACAATATTGTATACTTGAAAGTTGCTAAGAGACTAAATTTTAAAAGTTCTCACAACAGGGGAAAAAAATGAAATAATGTGAAGCAAGGGATCGCTAACTAAGCTTATTGTGCCAATAATTTCATAACATATATGTATAAAAAATCACATTGTATATCTTAAACTTACACAATGTTATATGTCAAGTATATCTCAATACAGCTAAAAAGAAAAACAAGATGTATTAAGCTAATTTGTTATAGCTCACATTTATAGATGTGAACCCAACAACACACAATTCTTGTCATTAAGGAATATGCAGTCAGTTATAGTTCATGCCCACAGTAATCAAGGGAGGATGATGGTACACTTTTTCATGGTTTATAATCTAGCTAGGTAGATAAGCACACCCAAACTCCTTAACAGGCTCATATAAAAAAGAAGTATACCTGTGAGTGCCTAGTACACACCAGACTAAAAAGCACTAAAACCTAATGCAGAATGAAAAGTGTTATGTGGGATGGATTAGTTTGAAAAGATCCATGTTAGCTAAGTTTTGATACAAGGGAAAGGTATGAACTTGTGAAACCCTAGGAAACCACCATAAGCAAAAATAAAGAAACAAGAGTGGACAACTACGAGCTGTTACTATTTACTACTATTACTAAAGTCAATTACAACTAACATTTACCAAGACAGCAGGTTAACTGGTTTCCAGTTAATGTTCACAACAATTATCTGAGGTAGGCACTATGATTATCCCAATTTAATAGATCGGACAACTCAGACTTAGAAGGGTTAAGTAATTTCACCAAGATGGTAATTTAGCAAAGACAGGTGCCAGCTCAGTCTACTGAGTTGCCATGGCCAACAATCTGAGTTCTACTGAAATAAGTTTAAAGTAACTGATATAAAAGTCTAGGTGGAAAACCTCCAGTGCCAAGCTGAGTTTAAATTCAACAAAAGATGCAACAATCACTGGAGATATGCCTGAAAAATGACAGGGCAGGAAATGTGCCAACAAGAACAGATTTATAATACGTGTGCCTCTCTTTTGACTCTTACGATAAGGCAATATACTTCTACTACACAGCCTGACAAAAGTGAAATTCTCATAGTCAAGGACAACTACAGTCAAATACCAATCAACCCCTGAATCACTCACACACAATAAGATTATTAATGTTTTAATGTTCCACTCTGAAAGGGAAAGGCTGTGAAAGAAAATTAAAAAGGGTTGGATATAGCACAAATGTGATGATAAACAAAAGAATGAATTTACACAAACACATATAATCTAAAGCAAAAAGACTGTAGTAGACATGAAAGACAACAATGACAGCTATATTAAAAACAAACAAACAAACAAAAAGGTGTGGGTGGGGGGGAGAAAGTAGCCAGAGTATCATAACTTTTACCAGATTATACTTTATGTTACTGTTTTTATTAAAAACTTGAAAATGAATATTTATAAAACATGTTCCTATTCAAGAATTATTCTCAAGAACGTAAGTGAAAAAAGCAAGAAGAAACAACAAATAGTTTTGGAATACAAATATAAGTTGGAACTATGAAGAAAAGTAAGCGAATTATACAGAATTTAGATACCGTTTACCTCTGAGGGATTCCTGAAGGTTATAGGTTCCAGGAACACAGAGGCTTTCAAAAGCTATGCTGTTTTATTTCTTATACTGGGTAATGGATAAACAAGAGGTCCTTTTACAGCTAATCTTTCTACTTTATAAGTGTGTTACATAAAGTGTGTTTCACGTCTACTCAGAGTTTAATAAAAACAACAAACCATTTTCAGCGCCGTGGCGGGCGGGAATGGGGGACGAAAGAGCAGGATTTGGGGCGTGAGGGGGTCACTAAAGGGCGGTGGATGGGCGCACAGGAAGAGGCACCTGAGCCCACCCAGTCTACCCGCCCCGCAGGGGGCACTGGTGTGTGGAAGCAGCGCGTTCACGAGTTCTGCCAACGCCCAGTGTCCCCATACACTGGTTGAGAAGCGAAAAATGTCAAAGTACGCATCTTCCCCCGAGGGGGCAGTGGCCAGGATGAAGTCAGGCACGAAGGGAAGAACGGCGCGGCGCCCTGTGTGCACGTCAGCACTCAGACGCAGACCTCTAAGGTCCGGACGATTGGGCCCCGACGCCTCCTGCGGGCCGCTTCGCCCGGCACCCCGCCGCCCCTGTGTGCCGCCCAGTGTGATTAATCACTTCGCACCCTCTTCCCTCCCAGCTCCCCAAGACTCTTCCTCCCGTCACTCTGCTCTACAAGAGCCTTCCAGACAGCCAAGCGGATTCGAGGGAGCGCGAGGGTGCCCACCATGGTGACGTCCCCGCGGCCCCGGGGGGACTCTGCTCTCCAGACCCGGGCTACCTCACCGACAGCAGCTCCAGGAGTTCCCAGTCCGGCTCCAACCCAAACACACGTGGGACCGAAGAAGCTGGGGCGGACCCGACCGGAAAGGGAGGGGCAAGTACGTTTCTCTAAAACGTCCCGGGGAACCGAGACCTGGTCTTTTTGGCCCGTGCTGGACTTTTAAGCCCTAGTCCAGCGGGCAGCCTCTCTGCGTGCTCGCGTGGCCTGGAGGGAGGGAGCTTGGGGCAGGAGGGTGAACTTGGCTCCACGCCGAGTACGAGGCGGGAGATTTGAACTGGGCTCGTCGACGCCTGACGCTCCAGGCCAGTGGCGTCCCAGGCCCGGACGCAGAGCGTGGGCGTCTGACCAGTGCGCAATTCCAGAGGCCTTCTCCTGGGAGGAGTGCTCAGAAAAGACCAAATGATCTCCCCCGTTCCGCTCCCTCCCCCATGTCATCCTCTTCCATCTAAGGATCCGGCCACCCAATAACTATTGTAGATAGTTTGTAGATATTTTCCTGTGCCTTAAATATACAGAGATGTGTGTTTGTGTATAACGGTTAAGTATTTATTAACATTAAATATTGATACAATAAAAACACATGCTTAATTTCTAGGACAACCATTAAAAAAATAGAAACAGCCTATATAACTTTGAATAGGATACAAACAAGTAGAGAAAATAATTTTAAAAAACACTCAGATCATTCAATGCAAGGAAGTAAAGGGGGGGGATATAGTACTAGAAAAATAAAAAATAAAAATATGGTGGTAGATTTAAATACATATAGCAATAATCATGGACTAAGTGCCCTAATTAAAAAATTAATATGTCATATTGGGTTTAAAACATACAACTATGTCCTGTTTATAAGAGACATAATATTTAAAATATAAGGAAACAGAAAAACTAAAACTCAAAGATGAAGGTGTACTAAGCAAATACTAATGAAAACAATATTAGTATAGATACATTAATGTTAAACAAAATAAATTGTAAGTCAAAAGGTATTATGGTAGCTAGATAAGATCATTTCATAATGATAAAAAGTTTCTATTTGAAATATACATGTGTTTAATAATATAGCTCCAAATATATAATGGAAAATGTGATAAAATTTCAAGGAGTAGAAAAACCAACCACCTAGGCGGAAAATTACCTTTTTTTTTTTTTTTTTTTTTTTTAGTGATTAATAGAAAAAAAATGACAAAATATTTAAACAAATATTTACTAGACTTCAACACAGCACAATTTAAACTAACAGATCTATTTAGAATACTGCTTCCAGTGCTTGCAAAAATACATTTTCCCCCCCAAGAAACCTATTGTCTCACACAAGAATCTTACCGTTACTTGCTCTATACTCAGCCTACTAAACTAACCAGATTCAAGATATGAAAGAAAAAAAATGAACTCAGTGTTTATGTCTTTCTTTTATAAAATTTTATTTTAACAAAACTCAAGAGTTCAGATAAAATATAAGTGAAATTTCAGTGTTCCCAACCTCTAAATATAACTCACCCTCATAGAGCAAATATACATACATTTTTTCACAAATTAGTGAAGGCCTCCTGAGTAATCATTATGTGTGCTGTTTACTGTAACCCAGTAGATATTGCACTTACCAATTTCTGCAATTTATATTTTTCCCTCCATAGCTATTTGTATTAGTGATCCTGCTAGATCTTATTTTTATTTGAAGTACACACTACAATAAATGTTTCCATATTATTAGGAAAAATTAGCAAAAAAATTAAACAAAAGTTATTAAAAAAACACACCATTTATTTATTTTCAACAGATTTTAAATCAATGATCAAACTGGCAGCCTGAAGACGTGTTTTGTTTGATGGGGGTTTTTTTCCAACAAAGTGTTCACAGATTTTTTTGAATTTTGAATGACTTTAGGTGGACTTGTATTCTCCAGTTTGTCATAGGCCCCTCCAACCCTCTTATATAATATCTGACATTCATATATTCATGGTACCTCCGTAGCCCAGTGGGTACTTGAGTTTCACAATTCTTACTTTGTGTGGATAAACCAAAATAAATAAATAAATAAATAAATAAATAAATAAATAAATAAATAAATAAATAATTTCTATTTGCAGAAAACTTCTGCCTGTCTTCCAAAATGAACTCTAAAGTGAGTAATGGACTGTTCTCCAAGACAACTAAACGTTTGGCATGTTGACTTAAAAATATTTGTTCGGGTTTTTGTCCATGATAGAATCTTCTAAATGAAGGGAATAGAATGTTGTGTCATATATTTGATTTATTTCACTAAGTTGTGTTCACAGCCACATTGGGTAATTTTGCATTATCAAAGTATGCATACTTTATACTTACATGGTTATTTTCAATTGTATTTTTTAAAATATATTCTAAGAAAATAAAATGCTTAAATGAAATATTATTAATAACATTTATGTAACTTTCCAGACTTCCCTTTAAAAAAAATCTCAAAATACTTTATAATATTTTACAGATAATTTATCAAATGTCTTTATAGTATAAAAAATCCACATAGTCTCATAGAATGACCGTGGGAAATTGATACTCATAATCTAGGGTATTAAATCTCCAAGAACACATTCTTTTCTTAACACAACTGACCTTTACTCGTGTTAAAAACTTTCTATTTAATACTTTGGGAAATAGTTGTGCGATACGTTGATGGAATTAAATAAATGAAAGAATTTGGGAACTTGAAGAAAAATGTTAAGTGGTTCCTATTTCTCCCATCTTTTTTTCATGTGAACACTGCCTCACAGCTCATTTTAAAATTATCATGTTTACCAGTTGTTTGGATTTATTAGAGCTCCCCTCAGCCAAAATAATAGGGAGCTACCTGTGTTTATATTAACTGCTTTCCTGTCGGCCCCTAGTCGTTTGTATTATGATGCTGTGAATATTTTTTTCCCTCTAATTCCCATCTTTACTCCCAGTCCAACTCTAGTTTGTTTTTATTTTCTCTTCCTTTATCTAAAAGGGTAAGCAAACATTAATTTGCAAAGGACCTGGGGAGTAATGCATACAAGATGACCTCTTAAGGCTTTTTCCTACTCTACCATTCCTTCATCAAGTCTTAAAATCTTGTTAGTGTCATACCATTATGGTTTATTCAAATATATATCCTGAAAAATGAAAATGATAGAATTAGTTTAAATGGAAAATATTTAAAATATTTTTCTGAGATATAATGTAAGAGACATATAAAGAGTAGCAATACCCCCTGAGTTAGTTGGTTCCAACCTGATTAAACACCAGAATTGTCTAGGGAGATTTTAAAATTACTGATGTCTAGATACATCACCCAGAAATTCTGATTTAATTGGTTTGGAGTGCAGCCTGGATGTGAGATTTTTTGCAACTCCCTAGATGACTCTAAAGTACAACCCATGTTGAGAACCACTGCCTATCTGCAGATGATTATCTGGTCTTAACTTTGACTTAAAATCAATGCATACATTTAAAAAATACAGCTTCCCAGGGCCTGGCTCCGGCGGTTAGAGCTCCATGCTCCTAACTCCGAAGGCTGCCGGTTTGAGTCCCACCTGGGTCAGTGGGCTCTCAACCACAAGGTTGCCAGTTCAACTCCTTGAGTCCCGCAAGGGATGGTGGGCAGCGCCCCCTGCAACTAAGATTGAACACGGCACCTTGAGCTGAGCTGCAGCTGAGCTCCCGAATGGTTCAGTTGGTTGGAGCACCTCCTCTCAAAAAACAAGGTTGCCTGTTAGACTCCCACAAGGGATGGTGGGCTGTGCCCCCTGCAACTAGAAAATGGCAACTGGCAACTGGCAACTGGACCTGGAGCTGAGCTGCGCCCTTCACAAAGTCCTGTTCCCCATCCCCAATAAAATCTTTAAAAAAAAAAAAAAAGAATACAGCTTCCCAGACTACTTCCAGAGATTCAAATTCAACATATTTGGGATGCAACCCAGCATTGTTGTTGTTGTTGTTGTTGTTTTGTTTTTGTTTTTGTTTTCCAGTGTCATGATTTTAATATGAAGTCAGTGTTAAGAATTATTGCTCAAGAATCAAGATGTTTAACACGGCAGCATGGGAAATTGTAGTCACACAACAGCCTAGCCAACTGTCCCCCCCGTGTCTTTCCTTACGGAAAGAAGAGTCTGTGAGACTGTGCCTTTCTGGGACTCTGTTCCATCCTTGTGTTTACACCTTATGTCTCTCTGTCTGATCTCCGAAAGATGGTTTGCAGCCAAAGACGGGTAAGAGATCTTGTGGGAGATACAACCCAAGTCAGGCGGAACCTAGTGGAGACGCCCGACGTGATGCCTTAGAAAAATATGGGAAGGGGCCTTGCCTCCCCTTCCCCCTGCCTAGGAAAAGCCGTTGCTGGCTCTGGCTTTTCCTTTGCACCTGTTTGTGAGAGAAGTCGTGAGGACAATAAAGATCAGTTCTCTCCACTTGTATCAACGGAACTGTTACAATATGAGAGACTTGACCCTGAGAGGGTACATACCGTAATTAAGACATCATGGGACCTGGTGCTTCTGCTGTTTACAGACAAAGGGTGATTGGAGTAAACATTTTTCTGCTATGATGTATGAGTCTCACAGACCGTGTAAGAAACAATTTTACTTGTATGAGTATCAGTAAAAGCCTCCAGTGGTCCAATTAGGGACTCTATTCCTCTGAGACTGTGAGGCCCCCTAGCCTTCGGAGAGATTTAACTACATTAAGTCTCTGTTTGTTTCTTTCTTAAAAACTTAACCCAAAGCCGCCCCTTCTCTTTTCCTCACTGTGTGTGTGGGGCAGGACGTGACAGGAAATGATATACTGTCATAGTGTTTTGTTTTCTGATGAGAAGCTATAAATCTTGACCACTAGGAAAGCTCAGTGGGACAAATTTAGTTTTATAACTAAAGTAAGTAAATTAATTTTGTTTTAAAAGTTATTATTTATAGTAACAGTAATAGTACTTTAGGGTAAACTGGGGAAATTGCCAATGAATGGTTTTACATTTGTTCTTCCTGTAATTTTTGGTTACATTTGTCATTGTATTTCTATCTATAAGTAAGAATTTTTCATTGCTCTGAGAAAGTCTATGGTGACATAGTGCTGCCATATCAGATTTAACGCGACTGGAATAAAAAAGTGACTTTGGACCATTTCTACTAATGCTCTGCTGTAAAGAGTGATGTCTCAGACATCACATGGTAATGCATACGAAAGAAGCACAACCTCACAAATAGCTTCCTGTAACATACGGATACAAGATTACTTCCTTGTAAGTCCCCTTTTGAACTTACAAGGAAAGGTATGAAGACATTTGATTTTTAATAACGTTGAACATGCAAGTAACAAAATAAATCATTAAAACCCATTCAATTGGGCTGGAAGGAGACGGCCACGTGCAGAAGAAAGAGGCAGAACCACGCGGAGGAAGGAAGAGTGCGGAGGCACGTGGCAGGTCCCGAGGTTGTCTACTGGTCGCAGCCTCGCGACAGAGCCGCGCGCCACGTCTGGGTCCCTCTCGCCAGTTGCTGAGCCCGTTTCCGCCAGGAGGCGGGGCCAGGAGGCGTGGTCACGTGACGGGACGGCCAGGGGCGCGCAGCCAACGTTTGCTCCGCAGGAACCAGCGTTTACTCTGCGGGAACCGCCGTTTGCTCTGCAGAAACCATGGCCGACGACACCAAGCCCGATGCGGACACTGTGCAGGTACTGCGGGACATGGCCAACCGCCTGCGGATCCATTCCATCAGGGCCACGTGTGCCTCCAGCTCCGGCCACCCCACGTCGTGCTGCAGCGCCGCCGAGATCATGTCCGTGCTCTTCTTCCACACGATGAGGTATAAACCCACAGACCCAGACCACCCCGACAACGACAGGTTCATCCTCTCCAAGGGCCATGCAGCTCCAGTCCTCTATGCCGCCTGGGCAGAGGTGGGCGACATCAGCGAGTCCGACTTGCTGAACTTGAGGAAAATTCACTGTGACTTGGAGGGACATCCCACCCCACGACTGTCGTTTGTTGATGTGGCAACAGGATCTCTTGGGCAAGGACTAGGTGCTGCGTGTGGAATGGCTTATACTGGCAAGTACTTTGACAAGGCCAGTTACCGGGTGTTCTGCCTTATGGGAGATGGGGAATCCTCGGAAGGGTCCGTCTGGGAGGCTTTGGCCTTTGCTTCCCACTACAATTTGGACAATCTCGTAGCAGTGTTCGACGTGAACCGCTTGGGACAAAGTGGCGTTGCACCCCTTGAGCACTGCACCGACATCTATCAGAATCGCTGTGAAGCCTTTGGGTGGAATACTTACTTAGTGGATGGCCATGATGTGGAAGCGTTGTGCCAAGCATTTTGTCAAGCAGCTCAAATGAAGAACAAGCCCACTGCCATCATTGCAAAGACCTTCAAGAGCCGGGGTATTCCAAACGTTGAGGACGCGGACAGTTGGCATGGAAAGCCTGTGCCAAAAGAAAGAGCAGATGCAATCGTCGAATTAATTGAGAGTCAGATACAGACCAACAAGAATCTTATGCCGAAACCCCCTGTTGAAGACTCACCTCAGATCAGCATCAGGAATATAAAAATGACCCGTCTGCCTGATTATAAAGTTGGTGACAAGATAACTACTCAAAAAGCATGTGGTTTGGCTTTGGCTAAACTGAGCCATGAAAATAAAAGAGTTATTGTCCTGGATGGTGACACAAAGAACTCCACCTTTTCTGAGATATTCAAGAAAGAACATCCTGAGCGTTTTATTGAGTGTTTTATTGCTGAGCAAAACATGGTAAGCGTGGCATTAGGCTGTGCCGCACGTGGTCGAACCATTGCTTTTGTTAGTACCTTTGCTGCCTTTCTGACCCGAGCATTTGATCAGATCCGAATGGGAGGCATATCACAAGCCAATATCAATCTTATTGGTTCCCACTGCGGGGTGTCCATTGGTGAAGATGGACCCTCGCAGATGGCCCTGGAGGACCTAGCCATGTTCCGAAGCATTCCCAATTGCACTGTTTTCTATCCAAGTGATGCCATCTCGACAGAGCATGCTGTTTATCTGGCTGCGAATACCAAAGGGATGTGCTTCATTCGGATCAGCCGACCAGAAACTGAAGTTATTTATACTCCCCAAGAAAATTTTGAGATTGGACAGGCCAAGGTCATCCGCCACAGTGATAATGACAAAATCACAGTTATTGGAGCTGGAGTCACTCTGCATGAAGCCTTAGCAGCTGCTGACCATCTTTCTCAACAAGGTATTGCTGTTCGTGTCATTGACCCATTTACCATTAAACCTCTGGATGCTGCCACCATCATCTCCAGCGCAAAAGCTACAGGCGGCCAGGTTATCACAGTGGAGGATCACTACCAAGAAGGTGGCATTGGAGAAGCTGTCTGTGCAGCTGTCTCCAGGGAGCCTGACATCCTTGTTCATCAGCTGGCAGTGTCAGGAGTCCCTCGAAGTGGGAAACCTAGCGAATTGCTGGATATGTTTGGAATCAGTGCCAGACACATCATAGAGGCCGTGAAATATACTTTAAAGAATTAAAATGGCTGATTTCTTAAAAAGTCAGTCTGTTGGTTTTCGCCTTAAAATACTGTTATCTTTATATTACATTCGTTCTCGTTGTTACAAAACCATCATTTATATCTATACCGTTGTGCTTTTTTTAAAAGATATTTAACACGTTTCTTTATTCTTAATTTAGAAATTCAAGTTAATTACCCTTCTATTAAACGATGACTATACAAATATCACTTTCATTTTTGAATCATTAAAGTAGGTTTAAACAATTTTAAGTAACCAAATAACAAACAGCCACAATGTTTTCTGATAAGACTACAAATAACTGATTGGGTTGGGAATAACAGGTACCAGTTTCTTAAATGTGTGTAATTTCCTTGCAAGTAGAGAAAATGTGAATTGAACTGTAGACTTCAGTAGCCCAAGTTTTTTAAGCAAGTTCGAGCTGTCATGTAATGCAGTCCTACCGGCAACTTCCCAGATGTTTGACTACAGTTGCGTTGGGATTTCCTGTTTAACTCCATCTCTCCTCTACAGTTTAGAGGCTATGCAGCATCAGAGAAGGTTCTTAAGATACACCATACTTATTGCAGTGACTGTTTCATAAAGAGATGAAAACATAACTAGTTCTAGTCTGCACACTACACTGTTTGGTGAGGTTTCAGAAATGTTTCATTTTTTCAATGACAAAACCAGACTGCTAACTGGATTGTATTCACTAAGCATACTAAAGTCAATATAATAAATAAATGCATTTAAAAACCAGCAGTTTGACTTAGTTTGTTTCTTGTATGTGTGATTTTGTTTCTCCCTTGTAAGGAAGAAACTTCTATCTAAACTAGAAGCAGAAAGAGGCATGTCCCTGAACAGTAGTAATCCTGGAAAAAGGTTTGAGCTGGAGATAAATCACCCAAGAACGTTGTGTGGGCTGAAAAGCCATGTTTTAAGCAGAATCCTTACTTTTTACCTGTGAGTAGATAAATTATATGGCTAGAATACAAGAAAAGAGTACCAGTCAGGAAAGTTAAAGATGGACCTGAGGTTCATAACTAAATTTAAAATTACTCTGTGTCTGGCATATCAGGTAATCGATTCCTTATTTTATCGCCTTTGGTAAGTGCCCTCATTAAGTTCTTTGGAGGCATCACCAATTTGTCTCAGGAAATGTTCTAGAAGGTGTGGTAGAGACCAAAAAAGACCTACTTGGGAATCGGAGAAATTGGAGCCTACTCATTCTACCACTGACCTTTTTCTCTGAGCTGGTTCTGTTTTCCTCTTGAAAATTGATCATAAGTGCTCTGTTTATTTCATAAAATTTAAAAATTATTTCGTAAAAATAAAAACAGTTGCTAAAGGACCATTGTAAACATTTAGAAAATGCACACAAAGAATTTTATCTCACTTATCACACACACACACACACACACACACAAATATCCAATTGTATTTGCTAGCATGAGATTATAACTGGATCTTATAATATTGCCATTCCCATCTAGTAGGATCAGTTAAATATTACATATCTAAGAGTGGGGTGCTTTTGAATAACAAGTCTCCATACTTATTTTTCAAACCTGAGAGAGAACATTGATTCAGACACAGGAAAATAGATAAAACACTAACACAAAATTACTTGTCATAATTTGAGTGTGCATACTGGGAACGGGTTTCAGTTTTTATGGCTTATAACATGAAAGAAGGGTTCAAAATGGTCTGTTTGCAACCAAACATGCATAAATACACCTTAATAATGACAGCAGATCAGGTTTGTTTGTTTTTTTAAATGACTAATGCAATCTCAGAGACCACCAAAAATACTTTCTGGAGTAAGGTGGGGAAGCCCTTAAGAATCCTGTACGGGTTCTATTCCTTGAGGTATCAACCAGTGGCTATCAGTTCCAGAGAGAAGAAAGAAGAGATGAATCTGGTGTCAACAATTCTTTAAGTAAGAGGGAATCAATCTAGTTTTGTTATAGTGAATATTCTCTAGCTTTAAATCCCTCAAGAGTTTCTTTAGATAAACAGAAGTGATCACTTTAATGTAGTCCTATTTATCATTGTTTTCTCTCTAGTTAGCACTTTTTGTGTTATGTTTAAAAAAACCTTTGCTTTCCCTACGGTTATTGAAGATAC
This sequence comes from Rhinolophus ferrumequinum, assembly GCF_004115265.2. NCBI lineage: Eukaryota > Metazoa > Chordata > Mammalia > Chiroptera > Rhinolophidae > Rhinolophus > Rhinolophus ferrumequinum. The sequence continues at coordinate 53,084,573 of NC_046301.1, forward strand.
TCCTTTGTGTTTTCTTCTGCAAACTTTGTATCTTTCACATACGGATCTACAATTCATCTGGAATTAATTATTATGTGAGGTTTGAGGTTGGAGGTCAATACAGTTTTTGACACATTGCACAGCACCGTTAAAAAACAAAACCCTTTTCCTCACTGCACCAGTGTTATCTTTCTCATACATCAGGTGACTGTACATGTGTGAATTTGTTTCAGTCCCATTGGTCTATTTGTTTACACTTGTGCCGATGGTACACTGTCTTAATTACCATTGCTTTTTCTGAAGTTCTAACATTTAGTAGTTTAAGTCTTCCACTTCCTGCACTTTTTGTTTTCAAGATTGCCCTCCCTATTCTTGATCCTTTTAATTTTCATATAAATTTTAGAAATAGGCTGTCAATTTCTACAAATATTAAATTGCATCTTGATGCAATTCCATCTGGATTATATTCCCTTTTAATGTCCCATTTAAAGAGATATATTTTTAGGAGCTCTTTAGAAAATTAAACTAAAAAGATCTCATTAAAGTAATTTTAGCAATTTAGGTTCACAATCCTTAACTGAGGTAGATGTGCCTTGTGGGGGGCTGGGTACTCTGGGGAAGGTGTAGGTCCTGAAGATTTTGCAAGTGGCGCGTAGGCATGGAAGATTTTTAGCGACTCTATTTCCAGATACTTAAATCCATGTTTTTGTTCCTAAAATTGATCTGTCTGAGAATAACCCTGTGATTTTTTTTTCCAATATCCTCTTTCATAATTGCCCCTCTTCCACTTTTCAAAACAAAGCCATACTTTTCACCCATCCTTACAGTTATCATTCATTACCAGTTGTGAAATCTTCGAAGTGCCAAACAAAGGAACATTTCAAAATATTAATTCTGGCAGAGCCTCCTTTAAGGAAGTCACCATGATCCAGCAGTAAATTATGTATCTTTCTTTGCCTTCCTGCAATTTTGCCCAAAGTAAAGCCTGAAATTAGAAAGTTACTTGAACCCATGTGAGTATGTTCTGAATTCAGTGTAGACTGGAGTGGGTGGCAAAGATGACATTTTTGTTTAAAAAGTTTTTTCCCTCCTGTGACTCAACTATTGTCAAAGCCTTGTTGCTTAGAGTCTCAAGAGAGCAAAGCAAAGAACATAGTAAGAAATACTAAAGACGGTAGCACTGTATTTCATCCAGTCCACACGTCCTGAGACATCTCTATGCCTTATACATCTGTAAGTTTTGGAAATAGAATATTCAAGATTTATGAAAAGCATTTTCAGTTTCTTCATTAAGGAGAAGGTAAATACTCTCATTCATTTGTGTCTATAGTATGAAATTATACTTTGCGTCATTCCAAGGGAGAGGAAGTTAGAAGTTTCAGGTTTATTTCTGATTGACCAATGGATTGTTTAATTTTTTTTTTAACATACAATTAGTTTAGATTCACAGGAGACATGTTTTCCTTGACTTGTGACAAGATTCCTGGATAATTCACAGCCATATACATTATTTCATTTGTGTGTAAGACTCCAGCTTGCTGTCACTGATAGACTACTTCTCTGCTTTTTTATCTTTGATATTCCTCATTGTCTCCGATGGTGCATATTGTTACCATGTACTGACTGAATTTATATTAACCTAACTTCAGTTTATTGTGGATTCTACTGTATAAATAGCTAAGAGATGATCATCCCACATATCAGTGATAGCAACAAAGGAACAAAACAAACAAATGAAGAAACAAAAACTCATAGACACAGACAATAGTTTAGTGGTTACCAGAAGGTAAGGAGGGTAAGGGGTAGTAGATGAGGGTAAACAGGATCAAATATACGGTGATGGAAGGAGAACTGACTCTGGGTGGTGAGCACACAATGTAATTTATAGATGATGTGATACAGAATTGTACACCTGAAACCTATGTAACTTTACTAACCATTGTCACCCCAATAAACTTAAGAGAGAGAGAGAGAGAGAGAGAGAGAGAGAGAGAGAGAGAGAGAGAGAATCATCAATATACCTGCTGTAAACCCTACATTTACTTTTGGGCCAATTCCTTATTTTTGATATGAATTTCCACAAATTAGATAACAATTGTTCTCTTAATAGCAAAATATCTTAAATTCAGGTTCAGAGCAAAATGTTCTCCTGTTGCAATCCAGGACAACCTAGGGCATGGTGCCCTGAAGTTTAGAGAACTCACTTTATTTAGTCAGAATTAATTTATCACTGTCAGATTTGATATGTCATTCTAATTCCAATGGATATATTTTAAAATGTGATATAACAATGTTATTTTAAAAGGCAATTAAAATAATATAAGATAATTTACATCTTTAAAAAATAATTAAAAAATTAGATGTAACTTTAATTTGGGGTAAATGTGTGAGGGAAAAATTTCAAAACCACTAGTTTAGTTAACGGGGGCTCATTTATACCAGGTGAACATGACAAACTGCTGGCCTAAGGGATGAATCCAGGCAACAAAAGTCACCCTATTCCAGCCCAACATTGGAATAAATACAAAATTTATTTTTTACCAAAACTAACTAAAAATGTTTTAAGATTCCAGGCTAACAAAAGATAACTCTGTAGCAAGAAAGACCAATTTAATTATTTTTGTTTAATTAAAAAAAAGAAAAAAATACTGTGTTCTAGTTCATCAATGTTAAGTAAGAAACAAGCTTATATTTTATTCTCTTTGGGTTTGCTTTTTCTAAACTTAAATAAATTTGCTGATCAAGTAGGCTAACTTTACTCCTACATAATGTTTACGATTATGAAAAATTAGATTTTATTCACCTTAATTGAATCACTATTCTGATAAGCTTTGTGTCAAGACTAATCAATCATGTTTTGTGGTATGTGAGCTTGAAAATAATTTCTGAGATCTTTAGATAAGTTAAAACCTTGGACTAATGTTAACAATTCAGAGGACAAACTCTGAGGACAGGCTTCCGAGCAGATCATTTAGACAACTTTCAGACCATATCAACGGACTGCATCAGGATGTTCCCGGCTCAGTTTTCTGTGAGACGTTATGTGACTACCAACCCCAAATCCAGCAGGACAACAATAACTGAATGAACTGATGGGAGGGAAATTTATTGTTGTAATCTGTTTGGAATATCATTAATTTTGTTTTTCTATTTTTCTAGATATATAAAGAAGCTATTGCTTAAGCTGCCCCACAATGATTATATACATTGTGCTTTTGTAATTTAAAATGAAGTGTTTTAAAATAATATCTGATTCTCATGGCCTCCTTCTCCTCAGAATTGAAAAAAGTCTATTAAATCTCCTTTTTTGTGTGTGGAAAAATAGCTTAGGGTAGTTATTTCAGTAAGAAACTGTCCTCCTTCTTACCAAGTTTTAGTTGGTTGTATTATACAATGCAAGCTTTACTTGGAGTGTCTTATTTGAGAACGGTGGTCATCAAATCAGGCGAAACAAGCTATTTTAAGGAACAAATACTGATGCACCTGTGAAGCCAATGGTTACAAAGTCCTCCCAGGAAAAACTGGCTTGGTATAGGTGGTAAGAAAAAAAAACTTTAAAAAATATAGAGCCCTTGAGAAAAGAAGAATTCACCCTAGTTTTTATATACTGTGGTGAAAATTGTCAGAGATCTTTAGCTAACTTAGCTTCAAAATAGTAAATTATAGTCCTCTTAAATGCATGGAACCTTTGGATTATTGTCTCTCATCCACAATTTACATACTCATGTAGCTCTGAACCTTCTCTCTCTTTTCTACTTTCCGCCACACTCACCACAACCAAAATATCTGAAATTATACAATAAAGGCATGACCTTCACCAAATGCATCTTTTTTGTACAAGATACCACAATTTCAGTTACTGTAATAATGGCTTCTCTTTGTTGTTTATGAAAATAGCTCATGAATTTCCAGTCAAGACATCAACTCTTGGCTGGGTCCCATAAAGATTGGTTTGCTCTACACAGTACTGTGTCCCAGTACAGTGTGTCATTGCAGGTTATCTGGCCATAATTTTTCCTGGACATGGATTGACCAAGCCCTTCTTTCTATTCTGTTCTCCGGGTGACTTCCCATAATTTTGACAGTGTTTCCTCCTTCTCAAGGCTTACTTGTATCACTTTGCATTGCTTTCATCACTTCTCATCTTCTCATGTTCTCTAGCACCTTACTCCATTAACCATCTTTTATTTATTTTTTATTTTTTTCCCTGAAATCTTCAAGACAGCAAATGGAGTAGCGAGAGGAAGGTGGACGCCAGGCAGCAATAGGTAGGGATTCAGAAAGTGGTGAGAAAATTAAACCCGTGATATAAGCAAGACTTTTGAGAATTTTTTTTTACCACTAATAATAATACAGTACTTTAAAAAGTCATAGGTCCATTGGTTTTTAAGATTAGTGGAGATAGAGGTATGGATCAGGCTTAAAAATCAATAGAAAGAGAATGCTATAAAATTTTGAAGATGAAGGCAGACATATATTCAGAGTACTAAAAGGAGGAGTGGATTTGAATTAAGAAGAAAGAAAGGATGAACATATAGATGCTGGGAGATAGTAAGAAGTGATATTTGAATTTGAGAAATAAAGTAAAAGAAGATACAGGGTAGTATTAATCTCAGATATGTAAGAGGCCAAGTTATCCATTGAGAGCCTCTGACATACTGTATAGATTTGCTCATGAACTATAGAGTTTACACATTGCAATTCTAAGAACTCAAAACGTCACCTATGTCCGTGATGTTAGTTATCTTCACTCTTGACTCTTCACCTTTGCACTTAGTAGTATATCTTAAAAATTCATTCCTTCTCTCATAAAACAGATTATAGCAATTGGTGCTGGTTTACATTTATGTTTATCTCTAGAGCTTCCACTTAGTTTAGCCACATCCAATAGTTTTAAAGACTATTTCTCTATCGTACATATATTCATTGGAAAATGGAACAGTGCTCCATAATGCTGTCTTCATCTTGAAAGCCTTCTACTGAAAGCTTCCCTTTCACCATCATCTCTTTGATCTTAAATGCACTTTCCAGGTATTTATAATGCTGACTCACATCATTTTCCATTTTTAAATAATTACCTGAATCAGATTGTATAATAACATATTTCCCAACCATTTAGAATCTCCTTTTCTTTTGGACTTCTGTTCTTCAACATGACTATGTATGTGGAACCGAAATAGGAAATATAATCAATTAATCAACAGATTTGGGAGTGTCTTTAAGCCTGAGTGCCATAGAAAGATACATTTTATGAGCAATGTTGACACTTATTCTTAAGAATTTGACTGAATCATACACTGATTTTTGCACCATCAATGTCCATGCCTTCAGTCTTTTGTTTTATCTCCTTTTTAATCCTCTCACATGCCTTCCTACTTTAGGATTTCTCTGTATCTTCATTTATTTCTATATTCTATAATTATTTAGTGAATATATACTATGTAGAGGATACCCTAATAGACTTTGGAGAAACAGAGATTAAAAAAAAAAAAAGTTTGGATACTTACCATGGTTCCTCTTCGGTGGGAAAGATATATCCATAAGTAAAATTCACAAAAACAGGATGATATTACATTGAAACATATGAAATTCTCATTTTTGTGGGTCAAAATTATTCAAATATTAGAAGTTTCATATGATTCAACCTAACATGCTGATGTAGATTTTGAAAGTATTGCTTAAGGTATTAAGAACAACGACAGGTGTTAGGTGTTAGGCAGTAAAGAAATTGGAAAGAAAATGGGCATATTGGAAGAGAAGAGTATATTCCATACAAGGAGAAAATCTTTAGGCTTGAAGGTATTAGGTAACTTCATAAGGTTGTGGAAAGATTAAATGAGTTGAATGTATAAGACTTTCAGAATGGTGACTGGCAAAAAGTAAGCACTATGTCAGTGTCAGTTGTTATTGTTGAAGGATGAAGATCAAGAGCTCTTATCTTAACTTGCATTCCTGAAAAAGATCCTCCTTCTCCCTTTCTCAGCTCTGCCCTCAGGAGGTGTCTGATTGCATCATCTCCTGACTTAACTCTATGACTTTGCTCCATCAATGTTCTCTTTTCACTGCCTTCTGCCTCTCCTTATCAAAACTCTCTTCTTCACGAGGAGGAGGAGGACTTATAGTGAAGTCAGCTAGAGGTGAGCTGACACGGTGTTTCAAAATTTTCAAATCTGAATGCTTTGCAGTTGCCACAGGCCCACCCACAGGGCAGAATTGCAAGGTCCCTGGAGCCACTTGGTGACTCATTTTGTAGTTGCATTTTATTCACCATACTGGCTTTCTATAGCATGTTGGGATTTTTCAACATTAAAATTGGCCTTATCACTACAGCTTCAAATTTTTAAAGTCTTTCTATTTTAGGTTTTATAATTACACAGGGTAATGTATACTTATTTTAATGGGAAAAACAATACAGAATTTTATTAGTAAAAAAATAATGATCGTACATTTCCCAACCCATCTCTTACCTTATTCCCTGTGGTAACCACTGTATCTCTTTTTATCTCTTTTAGTCCCTTCTCCATACTCAGACAAATGACCTTTTCCCAGGATATTTTTATTTTGATATATAACACATGTAAATTTTTTAATTTTGTTTTATGTTAACTAAAGTGGAACCATTTTCTACCCATTACACTCAAAGTTTCTTTTTTCACTTACAGTATACTCTAAACATCTCTTCAGATCAGTGGATATTTTTTACAATTTCAAGGCATGCGTATAACGTATCTTTTAGCATTCCCCAATTAGTAGACTTTTAGGTGCTTCCATGCTACAAAAAAAATCCAGCCCTGTATATATATTTTTTAATTTTTTCCTAGATGAGATTGAAAAAAACAATGGGGCTGCTAAATCAAAGAGCATGTTCTTTTTATATTAACAGTTATTGACAGATTATGTTCCAAAAAACATTTTTAGCAAGTCTCCCTCTTATTTTTCTGAAATACTGTCAGCAGGCGATATTTTCACTCTTAATTTTTGCCAATCTGACCAGTTAAAAATAGCATCTCATTATGGTTTTGTTTTGTGTTTGCCTTACTACTAGGGATGTTGAAGATAGTTTTACATGCTTGTCAATGTTTGAGTTTTATCCTATGTGAATTGTGTGTTTATATTCTTTGCTTCATTTTCTTCAAATATTTGTCTTATTTGTATTAATTGATGAATTCTTTGTATAATAGAAATATTATTAAAGCAAATTAATAAGACAAACAATAGAGTCAGAAAAAATTAGTGAATGTGATGATAAAAGCATTGCATGTAGAAAACAATATTGTTGAATATATGATGCAATTAAATATGTCTTTTTTTTTCTTACGTGGCTTCTGGATGTGCTTTCTTATTTAAGAAGGTCTACCTTTCTCCACATCCATTGCCAAATCTAGGGCTGTACAAATATTGTCCTCCAAAATTATTTCCAATGATTTGATAGTTTTATTCTTATATCAGATCTTAATTAATTTAGATTTTTAAAAATATTGTTTAAAGTGTAAATTGAGCATTGTTTCTTCCAATAGTGTTGCAAAAATTATCAGCACTGGATAAAAATGTTAAAAATCTCATGTATGTGTATAGATTACATTTCCCAGGAGAGATATCTGTTAAAATTGAGCTAGAGTCAGTTACAGAAATTTGAAATTGGGCTTTCTTTAATTCAGTATATCTTTATTTCTGTAGTTCCTACATTTGGAGATCTGTTTCACTTCACTCTTTGGGCCTAAATTTATTTCAAAAACATTTTCTGCTGTTTTGACTTGTGTATAGGATCTGAAACAGACCAAATTCCACATATGCTGTTTAGCTTGTGACAAGGTATCTATTTGACTTCAGTAATTCTTAGTTGCGTCATCTTTACAATGACCTTAATGAAATATATAACATGGGGTTATTGTAAGGATTAAATATACTAATGCATTTAGAGTAAATAGCATAGTATTTAATAATAATAAGCTATCAACAAATGCAGCTATTATTAAAATTTAGTAAAAGATGTTTTTCTTATTATCTGAGATAAATTTGTATGCCTGATTTAGATCCCAAACAAAAGAAATTTCAGATTATTGCAAGGATGATATATAATGAACTGAAGACTATTATTGTGTTTTAATATTAAAATTTCACCTAATTTATATTATTTTAAAATTTACTCCAAAGATAACACCATTAATTATACTTACTTATTATATTTTAATTGTAAAAGTTGTGGATTTTGAATTATGGTCAGTTTCACTAATTTGACATGCTGCATGTCATACATCTCATTTTGAAAATGTGTTTACGATAGCTGGTAGAGACCACCATTACCCGCTTTTAAATAAATATTTTCTTGATGATCACTCCCTCTTAAATTTCTGAGTAATCCCTGTATCAGTTTACCATCTGCAGACATTCTCAGAGTTTAATAGAATTGAATTTTTCTAAATCTAGCAATTTCACTTGACTATTGACAAGAATAACTTGGTTATTTTTTTATTTTTCTGCCTGAAAGTAATACACACCACTGTGTGCCTCCTGTTCATTCTTCACCCCAACCACTTTAGATAGTGGATTTTCATTTCTTGTGGCAATGCTGGTTCCTTTGCCATTTAATGAAGTGGGGACATTCATTTTAACACTGATTTTTTTCCCCCAGAGTAAAATGGCTGCTTAAAACTGGTATAGCATATCATAGTATGTCTTATGTCTTTTTAGAAGAAGCTTTTTAAAACAGTTTACTTATAAAGCAGGGAAAAAAATGAATGCCCTTTCAAGTCTTACATCAAAAGAATATAGTACATAGATGGATTCAAACATAAATTCTAAATTGATTTTGTTTACTGGCAAAGAAAAAATGGAGTCTGGTTTACTTCAGTTTTAATTAAGATTTTTTAAGTTGCAAATGAAAAACAGAATTCCCGGTTTGAGGAAAAAGGGAATTTATTGCCTTTTCTAACAGCAAGTCCAGGCTTAGGACAAGCTTACATACTGCTGGATTCAGCACCAAAATGATCTGTCGTTCCACCTCCTGGCTCCATATAATTCTGTGGCTGGTTTTGCTTTCATGAAGGCTGCACTAGTCTGATGGTCACCAATTGTATCGGGTTTATATGCTACCAGTTTAAGTGCCAACACAAAAAAAGAAACATTTATTTCCCCAGAATTAAAAGACCCAGAACTGACTTTACTAAATTTAATTGAGCCAGCTTAGATCAAGCAACATTTCTTAATTATCTGCTGTAACTCAAATTGTCCAGGCTCAAGTCTTCTGCCTAGCCCTGAAGTCTACAGGCAGATTCCACTTCTCCTGAAACTCAAGGTTCGAGAGTGCAGCAGAAGAGTTCTCAAAGAAAATCCAAGGTGCCATTACCAATTGCTCCATACCTTTACCAATAGGCAATGGAGTTAGTCCTTTTGATTTTAGCCATTCCAATGGGTATAAAATAGTACCTCATTTATAGTTTCAATTTGCAGACTCCCAACGACTAAATATATTCAGTACCCTTTCATGTGCTTGTTGAGCATTTAGTAGTATATCGATGGTATAGTGTCCAAATCTTTGGCTCATTTAAAAATTTGGGATGTTTGCCTTTTTACTGTTCGTTTGTAGGTTTCTTTATGTATTATGGATTCAAATCCTTTGTCATATGTGTCATAAATATTTTCCTCAATCTATGGCTTTTTTATTCACTTTATTAATGTCGTCTTTGGAGGAACATACATTTTAAATTTTTACGGAATTTCATTAATTAATTTTCAAGTTTTTGGTCAGTGCTATTTGTGTCCTGTCCCAGAAATTGTGCTGATTCCAAGTTCTCAAAGATAATCTCCTGTTTTCCTCTAAGAGGTTTATGTTTCCAGTTTTGATGCTTTAGGTATATGACCTGTATCAAAACATTTTTGTGTTTGGTGTGAGATAAGATGTTTTTTTTTTTTTTTTTTGCTTTGTTGTATTTTGTTTTCTCCATACAGATATCTAATTGTGATATAGGAACATTTGTTTAAAAGGCTTTCCTTTGTTCATTGAATGAATGTGGCACCTTGGTTGTAAATCAGTTGGCTATATATGAGTCGGTCTATTTCTGGACTCTATTCTGTTCAAGTGATCCATGTATCTATGTCCTACACTAGAGCTTTATAGTTAGTTTTGACATCAAGTAGCGTTAAGAACTCTAAATTCGTTTTCTTTTTTTCCAGATTGTTTTAGCTATTTGATTTCCTTTATGAGTCTACAAAATTTTTAGAATGAACTTGTCCATTTCTTTAAAAAATACTTGATGTAGTTTTAATAGGAATTATGCAAAATTTATAAATTAATTTCATCATATCCATCATAACAATACATGAACTTATTGTAACTTAAAAACTTATCGATTGAGGTCTTTGTAAGTTTCTCTCAACTGGGTCTTAAACCTTTGTTGTGTAGTGATCTTTCACATCTTATGCCATATCAGGGTTTGTCAAACTCGGCATTACTGACACTTTAGACCAGATACATCTTTGTTGTGGGGTGCTGTCTGTGCATTGTAGAAAGTTTAGGAGTTTCCTGGCATCTCTACCCACTAGATGCCAGAAGTAGTCCCCAATTATGATAACCAAAAATATTTCCAGATATTTGCCAAATGTCTCCGCAGGGACTAGATCACTTCCAATTTAGAACGACATGCTAGATTTAGTCCTAGGGTTTTGATACTTTTTTGATGCTGTTGTAAGTCATATGGATTTAAATTTTTTTTCATTTCCAGTTATTTATTGCTGTTATGTTTAATTTGTATCCTGAATTCTTGCTAAATTTACTTACAAATTCTGACAAGATATTTTTGGGTAGATTCCAAATGGTTTTCTATGTACATAATCACAGTATCTTAGGACAAAGAAAGTTTTTCTTGTTTTTTAATATTTATGTATTTTATTTGTTTTTCTAATCTTATTGTACAAACTATGAACTCCAATACAGCATTGAATAGACGTGGTGAAAATGGACATGTTAGCCTTGTTCCGAACCTCACAGGAAGAGAAAGATTTACTATTTTACCATTAAGTATGATGTGAGCTGCAGGCTTTGTGTAGATGGCTTTTATCATATGAAAGAAGTCCTTTTCAAAGTCCTACTTTGAAGAGAGTTTTTATTATGAGTGGATGTTTAAATTTTGCCAAATTATATTTTCTTTAGAAATTATCATGCTTTAAAAACCTTTTATTCTGCTGGAGTGGGTAGTTACATGGACTGATTTTCTAAGGCTAAACAAGTTTGCATGCTTGAGATAAACCCAACTTGGTGCTGATATGTTATGCATGTTATATACTGCTGGATTCAATTTGCTAATACTTTTAAAGGAATTTTGCATATATCTTCATTAGGGATATTGGGCTCTAATTTTTGTTGGACTATATTTGTCACTTTTTCATATTATGGTTATGCTGGCTTGATAAAGCCACTGGGTAAATACTTCTTCATCCTCTGTTTACTGAAATTGTTTGAGTAAGATTCATATTATTTATTCATTAAATGTTTGATAGTCATTGGTGAAGTAGTCTTGGCCTGAAATTTTCTCTGTAGGAAAGTTTTTAATTATGAATTAAATTTGTCTAATTTATATATGACTATTTTTCTATAATTGATATAGAACTATTTTCCAGATTTTCTACTTTTCTATGTCAATTTTGTTATTTTTTTCAAATAATTTATCCATTTCTTTTGATGGTCAAATTTATTCCCTTCCTATAATATATCCTTATTACCTTTTTGATGTCTATAGAATCTATAATTAGGTCCCCTCTTTCATTTTCTTTTCATATACTTCTACCTCTAGAAATTTTTATTTTATTTTATTTTAGTTTAGTTTCAGGTGTGCAAAACAATGTAATAGACATTTCACCCCTCACAAAATGATAAACCCTTCTCTTTCATTTTTTACTTGTATTATCTCTTTTTTCTTAATCAATATTGGTGAAAGTATATCAATTTTATTAATCTTCTCAAAGAACCAACTTTTCATTTTATTGACTTTTTTATTGCTCTCCTCATATTCTTTACTTTTTTCTTATACTTTATTTTTAACTTGCTCTTTTATAACTTCTTAAGGTGGAAGCTTAGATCACTAATTTTTGCATCTTTATATTAAATGTTTTATAATCTTTATTGAAAGATCTTCAGCTACATCACGAAAATCTTGATATCATGTATTTTAAATTTTCAAATTTTATTTTCCAGATATGTCCAGTGACTTATTTTTAATTTAATGCCATATTAGTAAAATTATACCATGTTTGGTCTTAATTCTTTATTTTTGTGATCTTTAGATATTTAGAATAACCCACCATGTGATCTAACCAGATGAATGTTGCATGTGCACTTGAAAAGAATGTATTTTCTATCATTGTTGGATGTAGCATTGTATAAACGTCAATTAGTTCAAGTATGTTGATAGTGTTATTCATATCTTCAACAACCTCACTGCCACCGTAGTGAAGTCCAGTTAATGCCATCATGTCTACAAAATCATTTTTAAGCCAGATTCCAATTATTTCCTCTCTAATAAAAACTGGTCAAAGGAACTTCTCATAAAGGCTTAGATGTGGGTTGAGGAAAAAACACAACCAGCACAAGTGTGAACATCCTGTTTATGTAACTTCTTTGGGCTTTCAGGAGATACTCCAAATAAGTATGTTCCAGTTGAACGCAGAATACTGATATGTACCATCTACATTTTGAATTGACCTCATAATGCTCATCTCTGGAGGAGTATGTCAGTTCTTAATGTCTCCCAATGTCCAGCAATCAGATGTTCATGCCATGAACTGTATCTCAAAAGGAACCTTACTTTCCAAAAGTGGCTTGAATTTGTTCTAGAATTCTGAGACTTTGTTGTGATTTTCTTATCAAAGCCAGCCACAGTCTTGATAGAGAATACTAATGGAGTATTTAAGCATCATTGGATCTCTTGGATCATAGAGACAAAAAATGGCTGAGCTGCTTAAACATCCTGTGTCATCTGGTGAGTCTGTTCTCTTCTAGGTTCCACTAAAAGCTGACAAGTCTCTATTTAGATCGTTCAGTAAGTGTGATATATGTTGCTTCTAAATACTAAGCATTGTGGTCTTTTAGCAAAGATTACAGTGTACAGAAACATGTACTTCATTTGATAGATGAAATTGTGATATGTTGAAGACGACTTTACCACCTCTTCCCCTAGAAACTTTAATGAGGTGACAGATCCCTGTATTTTCCAGGGATTTATTGTTCATCCCCTGTATCTCACTAAAGCATTTAGAATATTTATATTGCCTCCTATTCAGGTCCAATTAGCATAGTGTCATCAGAATAGTAAGGTGTCTTATGGGATGGTGAGATGATCTAATTCCTGTTTATTAGATGACAACAAAGAGTCAGAGTTGACATTGTTCTGACATAAATTGCTAAATGTCCTGCTGTTTCTTCTAAGTGAAAGTAAATTGCTTCTAGAGGTCTTTGCTTCTTAGTTAAGAGAAAAAAGTCATTTGTAAAAGGTGTGATGAGCTCTGTTGATATGCCTGAGAAAAGATAGCAGCGGCACTTGGAGTGCGCTTGTCTGATTAAGCTTATTATAATCCACTGTCATTCTTCAGTGGTAAATCAGTTTTTCACTTTGGCTAAAAGAAACATTAAAGAGCGATATTATAGGAGTTATGTTTTATTGTCTCTCCGTCTCTGGGTGTTGTAAGATCTGTGAGGGCAAATAATTTCATTTACTTTATTCACTGTTATATTAACAATGCTTAAAACTCTGCTTGGCATTTTATCAAGTACTGTTGTATTAATGAATATTTAGATATAAATAAATTAAATGGTATATAGGGGAATTACAAAGGATGCAGTTAAATATGTAAATAGGGGAATCATACCTTGAAGGCATTTTTATGCACAGGATTTTGGAATTTATTATGTAAGTACTGGGGAATTACTGAATAAGATTTAAAGTACGGTGATTATTTATATTTTAGAAATATGATTAAAACGTTAACATGGAGTATAGAAGATGGAGAGCCTGAAGATAAGGAGGCCTAGAACATAGGACAAATTAGAGAGTGTCATCTAGGCCTTCATGCCAGTCTCATGTTTCTGTCTGTCACTCAGTCATTGTTCTGTAATGGCTTAGCTTAATACTCATTTATGATAAAAATTCTCAGTAAGAGCAGAAATCAATTTTCTTAGCTTTGTTAAAAGTATCTATGAAAAAGTACAGCAAATATACTTAGTGATGAAGCATTAAAGTATTTCCATATGGAAGGGAAAAAAAGTCTGTCAAGGATATTTTCTGAGAAAGAAAAGAAGCCATCCTGAATGCTGACCTGGCACTCGTGGCAAGGCTATGCTGTTTCTTCCTTAATATAAACAATTGCATAGACTATCGGCATCAGCCAAGGTCACTCTGAATGGCTGTGACAGAAGAAGCAAAACCAAGACTATTCCATAATCATTTCTGAGTATAGAAAAATAGAACCCTGTGCAAATCACAAAGGTAACCAAGCCTCCCCCTCTGCATGCAACACGAGCAACTGATATTTCTTTTATCAATTACAGCTTTAATCCCAGTCCATTCCACTTACCTCCCAGATGAAAAGGAAGATACACAATCATAGAATCGCCCTCATTTTCTAAAAACACCCAGTCCAGAGCAAAACACGCTTCCTTGGTTCCTCTCCAAAATTACCTAACATAAGCTCCAATCCTGTAACAACCCCCGCCACATACTATCCTCCTACTGAGATACTCCATCATTTCCCCACGGCATATGGTCTCCATTGCAACAAGTAACAAGCCCCACTTTGATTCTGGTGTTTCATGTGGTCTTTGGTTGGTGAGCCTCTACATTACTTTATTGCAAATATTAAACATAACTCAAAGAGTAAAGGAGAGGAAAGGAGAACAGATTCTTTTAAAAGGCATACAAGAGAAGCTATGGCCCCCGGGTGGAGTTAGATTTCACTTCCAGTGAGAAGACAAAGGGAACATTCAGAAAAATGACTCAGGAGCTAAACCACCACTTAAAGTCATGTAGGTTGTGTTCTGTCAAAGGGTGGCATGCACAGGGAGTGGGGGAGGCGAAAACCTGGGCCCCACTAGTCAGCCTGTGTGCTTTAACTTGAAGCGCTCACACTGGGAGAGAGGAATATCTTTGCAAAATGGCATGGTGGCGTGGTGTGACCCAGCTATGGTACTGTTGAGTAGACTCACAATGAGTTCTAGAGGGAGATGGACAGAGTCTGAAAGGATGAGAAACTGGGGATGAGGGTGGATTTGGAAGTCTTGGGCTTCATGTAATGACTGAGGTAATCAGGAATAAAATACATGACCTGTATGACCGGATCAACTCTAATTGTCACAAGCAGAATGTGGCAGTAAGGTTGTGAGACGCCTGGGCACCTACTGCCAGGAACTGTGACAGCGAGGTGAGGCTGCAGATGGACAGTCTTTCCTAGGACACCTGCATCTGTGAGTCTCTCTCTTAATGTCTTCGGAGAACAAGAGACACTCTGTGGCACCCAGTTGCTTCCTGCCAGTTGAGTCACAGAGGCCCCAAGAAGCACAGTCTTACCCGGAGTACAGGAAGTTCCTGCTTTCCCTCTGTAATTCTTACTGTTAGAGGAGTGGTGGCTGAGGAAAGATCACAGAAAAGGATGTTCTTTCTTGCTTTTATCCATGATTTTTCTTCCTCTGTGATAGGAATACTCTCTCATTAGGTTTGACAAATAACTGACCTCCCTGCAAACTCAATTCTGGAATAAGTTCTTCAATGAAGCCTTCACCGATTCCAGAATTGAGCTGACTCCTTCCCTCTTTGAAGCCTATTTTTATTACAGCACGGATTTCAAATTAATGCCATGGATTTATTTACGTGTGTCTTTCTCTTTCAGAATACATTATCCTTTTATTGTTTTTGTTAATCTCTGTCACTCAGCACAGTATCTGACCCTTAATGGTGTTGGACTATACCGAGTCAAATACATTAGACTGAATTGATTTGAAGACAAACTAATGGCATCTAATGCAATGAATATGGGATCAGAAGGCAGAGTTTTCTGGCTTTGCGTCCGTTAACGACATGCATTTGTCCAAGCCTCTTCACCTCTGCATATTTTTGTTTCCTAATGTGTGAAAATGAAGGTACAGGTTGATCTTTAACATCACTTGCAGTATCAGCACTCAGTGGTTCAGAATGATGTGCCTCGTGCTTGACCTTTTGTAGCTGAGTTTTCATAATTTGTATAAAGAGCGGTGATGCATTCCTAGGCACAGGAATAATAAGGCTTTTGCTCAAGCACTAAGGACTAACGAGGAAATCTGGCTACGAACAGGGCAACATTTCCCAGGGCTTTCAGATCTCTTACACTGACTTAAAAACAAATAGGACTATCCTTTTCTCAAGCTTTTATTTCAGTGGAATTCATACCATGAACTTAGAGTCTATTGAATTACGTTTACATCACTGGGCAAATTTGAAACCTGTGATTTATTGGAATGATTTCAAAACTTACACACATACAATTAACCTATATCATGAAAGAATAATTCCCTTTCCACATTTTGTATTAAAAAAAATATATGTATGTATATATTTGGCTACCAGGAACCAATGATCATAGCTGTGATTTCAAATGAATTAAATAGCAACCGTAGGTCTAGCATTAGGAAGATGTTGTTCACGAATGATTGAATTGCCTTTGAACGGTTTCCACGAAGAGGTGGAACCTTTCCATTATCAAAATTATGCTATTTCCACAAGCTGACTTTATAAAAGAGAGAGGTGGCTTTTTGATACTGTTAGGTTGATAAAACAACAGCATATATTTATATAAAATAATCTAAAATAAAAAATGTTTGAGCTCATCAACCATTATGGATTTCTAATGTGTAAATCAGGCTGGTAAAGGCAAGGAATATGTCATTACAAGGAGTTGTCTGCAGGGTAATCTTAATTATGTTGTCTTACATAATGGTCCGTGTATTGGTCAAGGTAGTCTGAAGAGTGACAAGGGCAGTTTAGGTCACGGTCTTGGTCTTTAATAAGTCATTACTGCGATTCTGTGTGAATATGAATAAAGCATCAAAACACTATGGAACTTTCCCAGCTGGAAAAAAAAATTGCTATAATTATATTAAAATGATTTTTGAGGCTTTTAAAATCACATTGTATAAAAAAATAAATTGCGTTTGAGTAAAGAATGTCATTTGAATAAATACTAGGTCTTAGATATATTCAGTTTGAGATCTGAAAAGTAATTATTATTCCCCAAATAACAGAAAATATGTCTACTCTTTTATTTTTGGTGTAAGGTAAATATAATTGTGCTAAAACCTTAAACATAGTTTAGTATTGAAATATTTCTGTTGCCACGCAGCAGCCTACCCGTCTGTCTCGTACTTGCCCCTTAAAGAAAGGAGAGTCTGTGAGACGGATCCTTTCAGGGACTTTGCTTCACCTTTGTACTTGCACCTTATGTCTCCCTGTTTGGACCCAGAAAGATGGCTGGTCAGCCAATGACGAGTAAGATTCCCCACGGGGGTGGGGGGGAACAACTCAAGCCAGACACAGCCACGTGGAGATCAACAAGAGAATCCACGGGGTTTATATAGGTGGGCACATCCACCCACCTTCCCCCGGCTAAGGAGAGCCTCTGCCTCTGTGGCTGCATTCCTTCCCACAACCTGCAGGGGAAGAGATTCAGTGATGTGCTCTCCATCTATTCATATGCATAAAGGTTTTGTCCCTTGGAGAAGTACATACATCCTGAGATTTACGGTTCAGCTGCCTGCAGGCAAGGGTGATTGGCTTGAATCAGTTTCCTATTATAATGTATGGGATTCACAGATCTCAAGATTGACAAGCTTTATCTCCTTTACTTCCCCACCTGACTAATAAAAGCTATGCGTTGGCCCGATTCGGGGCTCAGTCTTTGAGGCTGGAGTCCCTTGGCCCCGCTTGCACTCTACTCATTGCTTCTGTCTTTCTTAACCCTGCATCTTCCCCCTCGCTCCCCACAACCCTCGTGGCACGGGACGCGACATATTTCCAGGAAAATAAAGCACTTGTTCTTAGTAAATAGTCAATTTAAGACCGTGTTCTATATAAGAAAGAAATGCTGAAATCATTTCCCGAGTCCCAGGAAGATGGGCATTGCTAGTGGAACAAGTGATCAACATCACCCTCTCAGGTGTTCCTGACTCTTTGATGTCATGGTGTATTGGTTTCTTACTGCTGCTGTGACAAATTCCCACAAATTTGGTGACTTAAAACAGCACAAATTATGTTCTTGTCGCTGTAGAGGTCAGAAGTCCAAAATGAGTTTCACTGAGCTAAAATCAAGTTGTCATCGGGCTGCATTCTTTCTGAAGGCCCCAGAGGAAAATTGGTTTCCTTTGCCCTTTTCAACTCCCAGAGGCGACCTGAACTCCTTGAATTATGGTCCCTTCCTCTATCTTGCAAGCACATCACTCCAACCTCTGCTTCCATCATCACATCTCTTCCTGACTTTCACACTCTTGCTTTCCTCTGATAAGGACCCTGTGATTACATTAGGCTTACTTAAATAATAGATCCAGGACTTTCTTCTCATCTTGATAAGCTTAACTTAATCATACCTGCAAAGTCCCTTTTGGCATGTACAGTAACATATTCACAGGTTCTGGAGATTAAGATGTCTCTGAGGTGCCATTTGTCTGTTTTCTACACATAGACCCCTTTGCAGTGTGGCAAAGTCTATTATTTCCTTGTCATAATCATATTTTTAAATGCATAAAGCAAAATACATGAATATACAATGGCAAAAATCATATTGAAATACAATAATCAAAATATTTAAAAATAAATGTGTGCTATAGTAATGTGTGTACTTTTAAAATTATTGCATTAAATAATAATAGCAATGACTAATAACTGTAATAATTTCAAAGTAGTAAAGGACATAAACAGTATTTGCAATAATTGTTATGTGATATAAAAATATCTATGATTTCTATTGTCATACTAATGGTGTGTGTTGTTGCTGTCTTTTTGTTTGTTTGATTTCCTATATGTTAATAATTAGAGGAAATGGTAAACTTCAATTAGAAATTAAGGCAAAAAAATATAATTTTATTTCCACTTATGATCTTGCACTGCAGGTTAAGAACCCCTGCTGTATACTTATAGCAGAAAGAAAAGATTTATGATTTGTCAATGAGTGTATGTGTGTGTGTGTGTGTGTGTGTGTGTGTGTGTGTGTGTATGTGTAGGATTCCCATTGATCAACATGAAACAAGCAACTTGCTATTATTTTATAACTCCTCAACTGCATTTGCTTTTTCCTATCGTTCAGCTACTAACTGAAAAGTGAAATAAATTAATTATCAGAAATCTATATTATTAAATTCTCATTCTGCTCAACATTAGACACTAAGATATTTACAGACACATGACAAATTCTTCTGTGTGTATTCAAATTTCAACATATCATCCTGATTAATTTTAATATTTATTAAACAATGAGATTTAGATACATGACCTAGCACTTGTTGTCTAGGAGCTTGCATTTGATTTGGCATATAGGATGTATATATTCTGCTATGCAAAAACCCTCTACATTCATTTTGGATATGTTGTGGTTTAATCATTTTTCGTTTTTGTTAGATAAAATGTTTTTTTACATTTTCATATAATAAGCAAGCTTATGTCCTGGCAATCCAAAACAAAATAAAAGCGCTATACACTCTAAAGACTTAAGGGAGGCTGAAAATTTACTTTCGAAAACATATTTTTATCCACAAAGGATTGATCTAATAAAGTAAAAATCCTTCCTTTTTTACTTGACTTTATTCCTTAACCTATCTTCAATAAGCTCTAATAAGAACATACAATGGAATTAAATGTGCAGTTACATGCATACATGAAACACATATGTCTGACAAACTAGAGAAAGATTCAAATATGTTTTAATATACATCCAGGACCTCAAAGCTCAGAAATTGAGGCCAAAATATTTTACTCGGCCGCTCAAGTTAAGGCTTAATATTGGGACATTTGAGGATTGGATTTGTAGAGTTGTTACAAGTTCTTTGTAGCCTCATTTTAAAACCCTCGATGTGTTCTCCTAAATCATGGAATGCCCTGCTTACACTTTGTAATGGCAGATTCTGTTTTATTTTGTTATCCAACAAGTACATCTTTCTGGCTAAAGGGAAATTGTAGATTCAGTGTGATTCTTTAACCAAGAAAGTATATTTGTAGGCATTAAGTGTCACATAGGAATGAGTTTTGCATGTCAAAGCCTCTTACTACTGCATTTGTGGACATGGTGAGTGATTTCTGAAATGGTGTGCAATAGTGATAGGAATTCTGAGCTGAAGGCCTGAAGCACTTCATGTTAACTTGTCCTCTTTATTTCTGTATTAATCAGGGGGGTCAGCATGCTCCCATTTTTAGTTGTTTCAAATTCTATAATTTGTGGGGTACCTGTGAGGTGTGCATGTATAAGTGCGTGTGTGTGTGTCTGTGAACAATTTACAGAAAACAGAAAACTGCCATGGTGAAAAAGTTTGAGAATATTTTAATAGTGCTAAGACCTGCTATATTAATGTTCAATTTTTTTCTTGACTGAAGACAGTTTTATAAAGAAAGGAAGCTACGTGTTTATTTTTATTTCTCTGTTTTTGAGGAGAGCTAAATTATTGCAACATAGCTGAGGCATTTAAGAACTCAACTGCTGGGAAAATATGTTTATTGGATGCCAGATAATATGCGCCTTTGATCAAGTAATGAGATAAATTTGAGCTACTAGTCTGAGAGTCATAAGTGACATTTGCTAAGTGGAATGGTATGGTTAGATTAAAGGAAGTAAGTAAAACTTGAGAAATGTCTTTTTTTATTTGCCACTAAGTATCATTAAAATTTTTGGCAATGATCTGCCAAAGATACGCTCAAATGCGACTGCATAAAATAAAATATAGAAATTCAAGTAATGTGATTTTAAGAGTTAGAAAAGTACAGATGAAATAGTATACTTATTATTATTTGCTGCATTTAGTGTTTATTTACCAAATTTTTAAATTTATTTATTGGGGTGACAATTGTTAGTAAAGTTACATAGATTTCAGGTGTACAATTCTGTATTACATCATCTATAAATCCCATTGTGTGTTCACCACTCAGAGTCAGTTCTCCTTCCATCACCATATATTTGATCCCCCTTACCCTCATCTCCCACCCCCCAACCCCTTACTCTCTGGTAACCACTAAACTATTGTCTGTGTCTATGAGTTTTTGTTTCTCATTTGTTTGTCTTGTTCTTTTGTTGTTTTTCATTTATATACTACATATCAGTGAAATCATATGGTTTTCTGCTTTTTCTGTCTGACTTATTTCACTTAGCATTATACTCTCAAGATCCATCCATGTTGTCACAAATGTTCCTATATCACCTTTTCTTACTGCCGAATAGTATTCCATTGTGTATATATACCACAACTTCTTTATCCATTCATCTATTGAAGGACATTTTGGTTGTTTCCATGTCCTGGCCACCGTAAACAAAGCTGCAATGAACATTGGAACACACGTGTCTTTATGGATAAATGTTTTCAGATTTTTTGGGTAGATACCCAGGAGAGGGATTGCTCGGTCATATGGTAATTCTATTTTAATTTTTTGAGGAACCTCCACACTGCCTTCCATAACGGCTGCACCAGTCTGCATTCCCACCAACAGTGTATATTTACCAAATATTTATTTTAAAAAAAACAGTGCTTAATATTCACTCTGCTTGGCAGGTAAGACAAAGATGAATGCTCCACAATTCTGCTCTGAAATCATAGTTTGATAGAGAAGGTTGTGAAAGAACAAAACAAACTATAATACCTTTCATAAAGTGACATAATAGATATGCATATAAAGTGCTCTGAAATCATAGTTTTAATTTTAAAATATTTGCAAAATCTTTCAAGATAGAATTGTATTTTATCGAAGTATATGATTTTGCAAAAAGCAAGATTGGAATTCTGATCCTGTCACTAACTGAGCTCGTGCAATATGCTTTGCTTTGTTTTTCACCTTAT
This sequence comes from Rhinolophus ferrumequinum, assembly GCF_004115265.2. NCBI lineage: Eukaryota > Metazoa > Chordata > Mammalia > Chiroptera > Rhinolophidae > Rhinolophus > Rhinolophus ferrumequinum. The sequence goes on from NC_046301.1 coordinate 53,106,597, forward strand.
ATGTAGCTCTGAGAGTAAGAGCTGTGAAGCATTTACTGTGTATCAGGCATTGTTTTAAACCCTTTATATATTTTATCTCATTTAATCCTTATAACAACCGTATGAGCTAAGGACTGTTGTTTCCACTTTACAGAAGAGAAAAATGAGGCATGGAGAAGTTAAGTGGCCATGTTCATAGTTAATACATAGAGGAGCAGAGATTAAAATCTAATCTGTCTGGCTCTAGAGGCTAAGCTCATAACTGTTACACTCTATAGCCTCCAGCGATTATGATGATAATATATTTACCTTAATTCAATGTTTGGATTTCACGAACCATGCACACATGAGTATTACTCTTTTTATATTTTGAAGACCCAGTAAAGACCTTTTGATGATGTGAAGAGTCAGCTTTCATTAGGTACCCATTTATATAGTTCCTTTCAGTCTTTTCTCACCTCTTTTAACTGCCTTTCTTTCTCTCATGCACACAATTAGAGGAGTGCCCATTTGCAGATAGGTCTATATAACAAAATTTCTACTGGCAAATCATCATAAAAGGACTGTTTAGAAGCCTTTTCCTGAGAGGCTCTGAAGCAAGAAAGGGCTTGAATGAAGACAGACGGAAGTCAATGCAGGGTGAGTTCTGGAATATTGAGTTGGTCCCCCAAATTCTCTCTTCCTGCATTAGACACTTATTCACTGACTCTAATAATATATGAGGTTTGATAGTAACCTATTGTGGGTTTACCATACACTGCACATCTCTGTTTTTGTATTCTACTTTACGTGATATTTTCCACAGAACCATGCCTAAAACAACATAGATTTTGAGTTTATTTATACTTAACCAGACACAGCTTGTTACAAACATTCTAGAAACAAATATCCCCCTCCTGGCAAATATTAGTCTGTTTACTCAGAGGTTCAGTTAACATGTTGACAAGGACATTACACTGGGTTGTCTGCCTTTTCACATTTCCCCAGAGGAGAAAAGGAAAGGATCACAGACCAGTGCTCTAGCTTCTTCCACTGCATAACACATAGAAATCTTCCAGCTTTACTGTGAGAATTGAATGAGATAATGCATATGTGCCTGGCACATAATAAATACACTACATTAGTCAGAGTTTTCCCAAGAAACAGAACCAATCATATATATATGTATATATATATACATATATATATACATATATATATGTATATATATATTATATATATGTTATATTACATATTTTTGTATATATATATAAATATATATACAAAATAAGTATATTATGTAGACTAATATTAGGAGTTATTATGGAGACTGAGGAGTCCCCCAATATGCTGTTTGCAAACTGGAGACCCAGTAAAACTGGTGGTATAATTCAGTTCAAGTTCAAAAGTCTGAGAATCAAGGAAACTGATCGTGTCTCAGTCCAAGAGCAGGAAAAGAACAATGTCCCAGCTCAAGCAGGCAGCTGGGTGAATTCTTCCTTCCTCCATCTTTTGTTCTATTCAGACCTTTAATCGATTGGTAATGCCCACCCATACTGGAGAGTACAACCTGCTTTACCGAGCCCACCATTCAAAGACTAATATTATCAGGAAACAACCTCGCAGACACACCCAGAAATAATGCTTAGTCAAATATCTGGGCATTCTGTGGCACAGTGAGGTTGATACATAATTAACCATCATAAGTCCTCTCCTTGTCAACTTGGCAACCGTAGGCATCTCCTTAATCCAGGCACACACGTTTTCTCTGTCAATTTTAATGCGTCTTAGTGAAGAATTACTTAAGAAAAAATTTTGTTCATATAGGACAAAATTTAAAGACATACTGAGTGTGTAGCCAACATGAATTTCCCTCCTATTCCTTTATCCCTCAGCCAATAGTTCCCTTGTTGAAAGGCAACCACTCTTACCATATCTATATTGTTTACATGGTTTGGGGGCATATTGAAACATTTAAAAATGTTTGGCTTTTTCAAAGAATTGGTGTTTCATTTTTGGAATTTATCAGGGAAGAGGAGGTTCAAATGGAGGGTACATTCTTTGACTCTCAGGAGTGGTGAAAGGTGAAGTAAAAATGAGCACAATCAGAAAGCCTAAGTTTTCGTCTTATCTCCTCCATTCAGCTCTGGTCAACCTTAGCCAGGTTATTCACTTTTTCTGATTAAAGCTACATAATAAAAACGTTTAACTTTTGAAAATAGAGTGCAGTTCCTCTTAGCTGTACCATTTTATGATGCCTCCTATAACCCAACACAGTTTTGGTAATGGTGCCTGGGGTGTGATCCACCAGGAAATGTACTAAGCAATTCAGATTAGTCATGATATTTTCTCTTTCCCCGGTTGCTGAGGTTGCTACCAAGAAATTTTCACACTGGTGAAATCACAAAAACCCTGGGAAATGCAACCATGTCTAATAAAGTAGCACTTCTTTTTCTTTAGAGGAGAGTGTGCTATCCTAACATGAGATGTTCTGTGAAGGCCTGTATTTTTTATGGAAATTAGGGCACTCTAAATTGTGATATGGGTGAGACCTGGATGACTTAAGGCTCTTGGTTTGATATTTGTAACTGTTGGAATAATTCTTTCCTGGGCTAATTAGGCAATCTATCAAAAAGCCTGTTTTAATTTAATTTAGAAACTCGGAGAATGTTTCATTCCATAGCCAGTAACACACTGAGAAGGAAATTCTTTTATGCTTTGGAGCTCATATAATTAAATTGAAGCCACTGGCTTACTAAGAATGTTTCTGTCTCCTGTGGAGTTTAGTCAAAGAAGAAAATATGTGACTTCCAGGTTAGATGGCAAAGTGGTAAGTGTTTAACTTCCCTGCCTGAGCTTTAAATGGCAGTAAAAATTCCACACGCAAATAAATAAACTAAAACAGAAACTAAATAAAGTAAAACAACACAAAACAAAAAAGAAACAACTGCAGAAGAAAATTTTTCTATATTGAAATTAGGGAACAGCTACAATTTCATAGAAACATCTTCAGTAATGTCCGCCTCATATAAAACAATTAGGACCAAATTGAAAAACAATTTTGAGATATGACACAAATCTCGAATTTCAAGTTGAGAACAGCATGCTGAAATGAGAGAGTTCAGAAACACCCCAATAATAGCCATGCTTGAAGGTGTTTGGGCTGTGGGTGTGTCTCTGCCATGGGCAAGATAGAGAACTTCCGCTTGGCATCTGTTTCTTCATGCAGAACAGGTGCCATTCAGAATGCACAGGAGGACTTACCACCACACCACTGAGATGTTTGCCTATTGTGCTGGAGTATGTGCTCCCCACGTTTGATAAATATTCCTTACTCAGTGCACCAGCAACGCCTGGCCCAATCCAGCTCTAAGTCCCCTTTCCGGCCTGGTCTCCAGGCCTCCCATGGCTCTCTCAAGTCTCCAGTAAGCTGGACAATTCATCATCAGTCTGAACAGTGTACAATCTGCTTGTAACTTCAGCTTTCTCACACTGACCCTGATGCTTGGTAAGACTTTCTTGCTATGGTTCTTCCAGTATTATATACCTGCTGCAATCCCGCCCAAACTTCAAGGTCTACTCGTAAGCCGCTTTCTTCATAATCCTCTCTTGATTCACTGACGTATTTTAGGACTGCCAAATACTGTTTCTGAACTCTCTCATTTCTAGCACTCTGCTCTCAACTTGAAATTCGAGATTTGTGTCATATCTCAAAATTGTTTTTCAATTTGGTCCTAATTGTTTTATATGAGGCGGACATTATTGAAGATGTTTCTATGAAATTGTAGCTGTTCCCTAATTAGGACTGCCAAATACTTTTTCTTGCTTCATTCTTTCATGACATCTCATGTTCTCCCTCATAACATAGTTATTTCTGTTTACAATGTTAAGTTCCTTAAGGCGGAAATCATGCTGTTTTTGTATCTGTTTATACTCTATATCTCCTAGTACAGTTCTTTGCATAAAATAAGTATTCTGTGAGTACTGGTGAATCTATGTTTTGGTTTTTAAAGTTTGAGAATCACACAAACATTAACAGTCCTTAACTCCTAAAAGATGTTTTTCTCTGAACAGTGCAATTCTCAACAGAGTAAAGCATATCTTTCACGGTCCTGGAATTCGTCATTGTGAAGTCAATGTGTTCCTCAGATCCCTTAGACTTTGCCAGATCTCTAACATGATAACTACAATTCTTAACCTTGAAGGTCTTATTTCATCTCAAGTGGCTTGAAAGTTCTCTCTCAAATCTTACATCAATCTCTTCACCTTTTCTAAATATATTGCTTATATCTCATTATATCATTTGGACAAAATTATAGGCAGAATTGTTTTGCAATTTTTTCTTGCTCAAATCCTTATTTTTTTACAAGGAGTTATTTTTCCTTTATTCTTCCTTCTAATGTACTATTTCACACACACATATACACACACGAGTATGACTGCCATGTAGTTTAAAGCATAGTAAATAGAGGAACAGCCATGAATCTGTCACTGAGATCATTAACACTTCACATTAATTTGTGTCTTGCTGTCCTACCTAATTCCTCTGCCTCTTTTACATCAGCTGGATTCTGTATTTATCATTCCCTTGCTCTTTTTTCTTAAACTTTTTATATGGAAATAATTTTAAATTACATAAAAGTTGCAAGGATAGTACAAAGAACACCCATATACTTATATATACTTACACTTATATATACATATATACTTATACATACACATACACATATATACAGAAAAAAAATATATGTCCTTTTCTCAGAATTTTTGAGAGTAAGTTGCAAACGTCATCGCCTTCCTTTACCTCTAAATATTTCAGTGTGATTTCCTATGAATAAGGTATTTTCTTACATAACTACAGGACAGTTTCCAACCTTCAGTAAGTTTAACATTGATGTAATACTATTATTTAACTTATAATCCATATGCTCAAATATTTATTTTGGCTTGTGATTATATATGTTATTAATAACATATAATATAATCATAGTATATAAAATAACAAATAACACAAAGTTTTAACTATTTTTTTCTGTAATTCCCTACTAGCTTAGTGATTCCCAAATTGCTCTATGTGTATTTGGGATTTTGCACAATTGGCAAAATTACTGTGATTTAATGGACGGAACACAGGGCTGAGAGTCCAGAGAGCCAGTGACAATCACTCATCTTTAAGAATTTCTTCAAAATCATTTGCTTTCTTGATTTTCAAGTCTGCTTTGTGAAATGAGGCTACAGTCTACACGTTTTGGTCCTTGGCTTCCTTTGAAGAACTTTTTTTGTGAACCATAATCTTCTGGGCACTGTATGTATAATTCTCTGACTTTAGAATTCTTTTCCACATATGACAGATGAAGAAACAGAAGGTCAGAGAGGTCTGTTTGCATTCCAAAAGTCACACGGCCAAGAAATGTCAGAACAAGCATCTGAACTCAGATCTGATTGCAAAATAGTTGTTTTTAAATGCTGATCAGATCAAAACCAGACATGTCATTTTAGCACTAAAGTGTTCCACCATCTGGTCCCACTATGACTATTAATTCTGACCCTGATTATCTCCACTGAGGCTACTACCTTCAGTCTTCTCACCTTCCCACACCTACAGAATCTCTTTCTGCCACAATGATTTTCTCATGGCTTTCCTTTGCTCACCTGCATCCACATCCACATCTCCGCATCTCATCTATCTTCAGGGTCTATCTCTCCCCACCGCTTTCTCTGACTATGTACTTATTTAGTTATTTACTCTGACTACTTATTAAGTTAAATTTACTTACTCTTGCTCTCCTGAATTTCTTTCACATCTACTACCTTTATCATTTTAGCTCTTTATTATCCTTTAAAATGTCGCCATTATCTTCTAGTGCATTGCAAGGAACTTAATGGCAAGAATTATACCTTATATCTTTTTACCACACTCTATTGTTATTTTGATGTTGTCCAGGAAATAAAAGCTTAATTCCTACTGACTAAATTCCTTTTTGAAATTGATATGCAAATTATTTGAAAAGTGGGAAACATGACATAAGCCTATGTCAATATTATTTCGAAATGTTGGTCTTCATTTCTCTTTACCCAATAAGATTTTATGCAATTTGTTAGCTTTCAGTTATCTTTCTAAAAGCATAGACTTTATTGTTGATTGTAGGTCAACATGTCTACAGCCTTTCAGAGTAAGCTTCTGTCAATAGTAATAACCAATATTGCCCATTAAATACCCATAATATGCTGGATATTATTACAACTTAATCCCATAAAGCCTCAAAGAAATAGGAATTACTTCACCATTCAGTACACATCATCTACAATCCCCAAATGGCTTATCAGGACAGTCACTACTTATAGATACAGAAGCCAAATATCAAGGATATCAAGGATTTGTTCAAGTTTACTCAAATAAAGACAGATGTTTCTATTGCAAAGCAACAGAGCCTGATTTCAAAGTCTTTGATATTTACTCTGTGTCATATTTCCTCATCTTGATATTATGCAATTTAAAAATTATATTAGTCAATGTAACACAGCCAATGGGTACTTTTTACTATGTATAATATACATATAAAATATAGAGAAAGTCAATAATTGATGTTAAATATTTGGCTTCTTCTGCTGTACTTTTTATATTATTTCTATTAAACTTTTTGATGATGTTTTAAATTGGGGGAGTGGGAAATGGGCTAGGTAGGAAAGAACGTAATATAAATACTTTCAAAGAAAACCATGTTTGTCCTTCAAATAATACTGACCTACCAATTTTTTTTATTCTTAAATATAATTATTTCATCTAACACAATAGAATAAATGTGATTTTTTTCTTATGTTAGATGCTAATGCTAACATTCCTAAAATAGTTGATAATAGAATGGTTATTTCATACTATACATTTATAATTATGATTCTAGTCTATTTTGTAAAGTCCAATGTATTGGTTAAATACACAGATGGAGGATGAAGTAAAAGGATAAAAGTCGAGAACATATGTCGTACTCTCAGTAAAAAGAACCAGAGCCAATCAACTGTAGATAGATTTAATTATTTTTAGGCAACTTCCCAGAAATAACTCACCCTGAATCATGTTTGTGAGCTAGTGTACTGATGAAATTAACAAGCCACAGATCCTGGAAACTAAAGATAAAAGATAATCGTGGAAACCCTAACCTGTTCATGAGATTGTGTTGTAATGACAGAAATGTTACTAACTGATAAGGGATATGAAAAAACGCAGTGTGGAGAGTGGAAACTGGTGTGTGATAAGGGAGAGGTACTCTGATTCTAGATGGTTGGTTCCAGATGTGTAACTATCTCGAAAATAGAGAAAATCAATTTATGAGAGTATTAAAGCTTTTCTATTGTGGCTTATGGGTTATAATAATAAATTCAATAAGCAACATTTTTCTATAAAAGTTACTTTCCAGAGTCAGCAGGAAAGCACTATCTTATTCAGATAATTGGCTCCAATTATTAGGCTAGGATAATAGTTTCTCCTTCATTCGAAATAAGTACATTGGAATTCTGTATATAAATTATGCTATGGAATGTATATAAATTGTGTCAGATTCTTAGAGTAAGCATGGAAACCAGAACCTGACCCCCCCGCTGGTCCTACCTGAGGCAGGTCCTAACTCTCACCTTTACAGCAGATTTCAGACCTAAGTTAAGGAACTGAGTGACAAAGAGTGGGGTTTTGAGTAAGTTATCTTGTCTATGACTTGGTAAGTGGTCTGACTCTAAAGGAAAAATCATGTGTATCTTTATATCTTCTCTCTTTATGCGGAGAATGGAAAGCAGAGTCCCAAAAGTTTGTAATTTTATAACTGAACAAAGAGAAGCAAAAATTCTATGTGATTTTGATTAAATGTTCTCTAACAGCATTTGTTATATTGGTTTACGTCATATGTGTATAGGATAGTTACACAATATATATTCATAAAATATTTTTTCAATTGTGATTACTAGATTTTAAAGAACAAACATTTTTGTTCAAACACTCCCTATGATTTACTACAGGAAATTCTAAATTAAATGTCCCCTAACATTTTTCACTGACAAAGAAATAATTTAATGGTGCCAAATTTTTTTTAACTTGGACTATTTTTTTTCATTACAGTTGCCATTCAATATTATTTTATATTAGTTTCAGGTGTACAGCATAGTGGTTAGACATTTATATAATTTACAAACTGATCTCCCCAATTAGTCTAGTACCCAAATGGCACTATACACAATTATTACAATATTATTGACTATATTCCATATGCTATACTTTATATCCCTGTGGATGGTGTCAATTCTTAATCTTCTCAGACGGGTGGCTCTCTTAAGTTACACAGATCATCTACAAAGCTTCATGAAAACCCAGCTACCTGTAGCTAACAGACTTTGGATTTCAATTGTGCTGAGACATATTTGGCTCGTGACATTGGGGCTAAAACCTGCTGGTTTCATGATATTGTTACTGTATTTTGGGGTGAATTGACATAAAAGATAATGTTGACCTCAGCCAGAAATAGATGAAGATGTATAGAAATCTGCTTGCCAGTTATAATAATTATGAATATAGTCAAATTGCCTTTGCCCATCAAAAAGAAATCATTTGATTAGAGTCTCTTCCTTAGGGGACTTTTTGGGAGTTGTTTATAAATGCCCTGGACTTCCCCTTTATTCATATTTAAGCTTGGTGCCTCTTTCTGTTCCTTATTCTAACCTGATAATTGATGTTATAGCCTAGTAATAGAAGATATTCAGGCATGATATATCTATCAACCAACCTTGAGAAGTGCACTAAAGTAGAGAAAATCCATATGGTGTAATTCAATTTCATCTGGTTGTTAGTTAAGTAATCCCTAGAAATTCAAGTTTATTCTAGAGTATGATAGATTCAAAACGCCTAACATTTACTCTGTAACATACCTAAACTTAAGGAAAACACTAGAATAGAGCTGGGTTTTACATTACTCAAATCCAGAACCAGATTTCTTGACTCTATTCAAAACAAACGGGATCCTCCTGATTTGTGTTTAAGTACGACAAAAGAAGACAAGACCACCATTTTGGCAGCTGTCCCAGCTCCTTAAACACAACTGCCTTTTGTGCTTAAAATCAGATGGACATTTGCTGGGTTATTAGAAGCAGTATCAGTCTAATAACCATAGGATAGACTAATACTTTGAATAAAAACCTAATTTGAAGAAAAATGTTCCTTGAGTATAAGCATCAAATTAAGTCCATGTAAACAAAAGATAAGTGGGCTCAAGTCTTAAACATGAATTCTTCTTAAGAAACTTTTAGTTTTCCCTTGGAATGTTCTCATAATAAAGATGTCGTCTGCCAGGAAAGATCTTCACTGAGGGGAGCAGATAGTCCTCCTTAATAATACACTCTTTTCGAATCAGATTGTTTTTAAAAACCAGTGAAGGACCTTAGTCCTATTTCTTTATTTGTGGATGGGGAATGTGGATACCAGAGAGATTCAGCGATTTCCTCTAGACTACATAGCTTCTTAGTGATAACATCAGGAATTACACGTGCTGAAACAATCTTCCTTTTTGCACACTAATAAATCTGTCACAACACAATAGAAGATGATAACGGTAATGCTCCCAGTGACCCTAATAGTCAAATCCAGCATCATACCTAATTTTCAGCAATAACATACCTGATAAACAAAAGAAAATGTGAGAAGTTTGAGCAAAATGGTAGGACTAATCTTACCTGATTAATTCTAGAGAATTGCTCTTGCTCCTCTTTAGAGAATGTTTTTTTAAGATGACTTGAAGACTCATGTCTCTCAAATAAGTGAGTGTCTGTCATCTGCATACTTCTTGATAAACATTGACAAATGCTTATTCAAATGTTCTCATTTTCACTATTTCATATTAACCTAAAAACCCTCTGTCGTTACAAAACATCATGTTTATGAGACGTTAACAGTTTCCAAGATTGCAGCTTGTTACACATGAACTATATTTCTGTTGTGTGCTTATTAATCACCTTACTATTCTAAATAAAAATTTCTCCAAATCATAATGTTAAGATGGATTTCACCTACTCCCTGCCCACTGGGCATTGATTCATGTGCACTTTAGTTTTATATAACTGCCCTTTCTTGTTTCAGAATTTATCTTATCTATTAGTACTAAAGTTCTCTATTAATGTATTTATGTGTGATTTGTTCCTCAACAGATATTTGTCATGATCCAGTTAAAATCAGGGAACTGCACCAGATCTTTCTGGGAGCATAAGGATGATTATAAAGCTATGGTTCCTACCTAGTTCAAAAGACACCATCTTTTTTTTTAATTTAAAAAAAATTTAATTACAGTTGACATACTATATTTTATTAGTTTCAAGAGTAAAATGTCACCATCTCTTAAAGTAAATTTGTAGTTAAATAGGTAAGTGACTGAATGTTAAATTGTTGAAGTTAATTTCTTCTAAACAAAAGACACATTTATAAAATATGTACTACAAGCAATTAGGGGAGGTAGATTGTGTATAAAAATAGTTAAAATTCATGAATTTGGTAAGTGATATACATACAGTACAAACTAAGTAACATGAAGGTAAAAGAACTGAGAAATCAATTCTTTCATTGGGGAAATAAATGGGAATGTCAGGATGGCAATCAAGTTCTGAGGGGAACTGTGTGCTTTGTTTAAAGAGTTGTTGTATTAAAGGTTGCAATATAAAGTCCAGGTGGAATTGTCTTTTAGATACTTGGAATTATGTCTGAAATCCAGGTTAGAAGTGGAGGTTGAAGATAAAATACCAAATTGTAAAAATAAAAATGGATGTGACATCAGATGTGGTTTCCACTGTAGATAAAGAACCGAAAATAATATTTTACATTTCTAACACTTTGAAAGATGTCATTTCTTTTTGTTTTGAAGATACTTTTCTCATTTTTATACGTTATTCTATGCTTGATTCAGAAGAGATGTTCTACAAACCTAAGGACTTAAGAGTCCAGTTCTGACTTAGCAATACAGAGTGGCTCAGTATCTTGCTAGTACATGAAATTCTCTTTAAAGCAGTGATACTCAAGGAAAATTGGCAAAATGATTCTGCTGAATAATTTTCTCTCTGTGCTCAGATAGTGGGGAACTAAAAGCACAAACATTGGAGTCAAAGCCTGGATCCAAATCCTGGTTCCAGCAACTTACGTTTTTAGAGCTTTGGACAAATTATTTAATTCCTTCTGAGCCTTAGTTTCTCATCTGTAACATGTGGATACTAATATCAACTTCAAATTTGGTGTGAAGATTAAATTAAATGTATATTATAGTAAGTAATGGGTACTATGACAGTAGCTCTTAACATTGTCATTGTCACTATTACTACCTAATGTCAAATTTGGTCTTTGACATTGGTAATATATCAAAATAGTGTTGAGCCATGCAAAATACAGTTAGGTAATCGAATATTGGCCAGTTGCTACATTTTGATGGATCCACATTAGTAAAAAAATAGAGAACTCCAAATAATGACAAAACCCCTAAATTTCAGGACAATGTGTGGATACCATTTAAAGAATGAATTATTTAATTCCTAAAGCCCTTAACTTAGGCATTTGTCAAATTAGTTTATGCTAAACAAAGGATATAAGTATAAAACGTACTTTTTGTTATCGCTAATTTTTATGCAAGACCAAGTTATATATGAAGATGTATCATTTCCTTTTTTGGCTCTTACAATTTAAGTTCCTAATAATTATATTTCTCAATTTGTGATTATGACTGCATGAGACACACATTTACCCCACACCAAGTCTGAGGTCAAAATTGGTTGGCTAAGCTGCAATAACAAAGAGCCCCTGAAACTTGGTGGTTTAAAGAACAAGAAGATTTCTTTCTTTTCTAACAGCCGGTGTCAAAGTCAGCAGAGTGGCCTGCCTTTATAAGTGGCAATTACCCATTTGCCGGACCGACAGCCATTTTCTCTGCCAGGTTTGATATGTTTCATCCAAGGTCATCTGGGGCATTGCTACCCTACTCATTCAGAAAGGGAAAGAAACATGGAGAAACATATTTAGGAAATGTAATTAGTCATCTCTGAATGTGGTATATGTGACCTCCAATCACGTTCCATTGGATAAAACCCAACTTATAGACAAACTTGACTGCAGGAAAATGTAATCTTGTTTTATGCCAAGAAAGAAGAGGACAATGGATTTTAATGAATCTCTAGAAGCCTCTGCCGCATTTTTAAATGGCAAGGCAAATGTATTAATACTTAGTTAAAACAGTTTTCGTACTAGTTACTTTGGGGGGCTTTATCAGAGACACACAGTTTGTTTTGCTTCAGGTTCCTGGACATGTCACCTTCTGACAAAAAAAAATGATACACTATATCCTAAAACGTGATGTAAGACCATTGGTGAATGTTACCAAGAGTAAGGGACAAAAAGGAACACATGCCTATTAGTTTGAAAATTGGCCCCTAAGTGAAACCATTAATCCATGGCAATTTCGTGTTCCCTTAGGTCACCATGGTAATGGAAATGAATCAGCTTTTTATGGGACAAAATATGTACTTCAGCAATGTGATCTATATAGGGAATCTTTTTCTTTAGTTTTCATGTTCATTTTTACAAAATGAATGTTCTTCTGATTTTAACCCCTTTTTTGCAATGTTGGTGCTGTGTTTTCAGTGAATGGTGTTGCAACTATATGCAATAAATAGTGGATCAAGTCATTTCATCAAGTGTTTACACTCTTGCTTGCTGAAAAGTCATGCAAAAGATTCCCCTCCTTTTTTACTGGATAAATTTAGATGTAGAAGCAAAGTAAATTGATACATGAAAGAAAAATATGAATCAATTTAGGACAAAATTGTCTAGTTGTTCAGTGGCCATGAGGTTTGTACTGTGCATGTCACAGAAAATGGCCTTAGTTCTCTATTTTCAGGTGAAGTTTCAGATAAAAGCCCATATAGCTTGTCAATTTGCTTTCTTGCTACTCTCTAAACTCTGTCTGGGACTATACTTTGTTCTAAATCAGTTTTTCATGGTTAGTATCCACTCAACGTAGCAATTATCTGACATTTATTGAGAAGCTATTAAGTATAATATTCATTGGAAGTAGGTACTTTATGGGATATAAACAAATACAAGAAAAAACAAGATTCCTGTTCTGCAGAAACAATCTACTGAGGAATTTAGACCACAAAAATGTCATTAAAAATAAATTACTAAGTGAAAAGATAGAAATTGCTCATCATATATTGTTTTAAGAAAGGAAAATTACTGAGATATATAATAGAAGGGAAAGGCTTAGATTTTACATTGCTGATGTCACCCTTGCCAATGGCATGTAAAGTGACAATTTTGTGATGTATATCCATTCTATTACTTACAGAATAATTCAATTTGATCACCCACCATGTGTAAGTATTTAGCTACACTCTATAGAGCGATGAATAAGACATAGTTCCTGACCCCAGGAAGCTTATAATCTAGTGAAGTGACAAACAGTAAATTGCATCCATCACCATTCATAGTTACAGAATTTTTTTCTTGTGATAACTTTTAAGATGTACTTTCTTGGCAACTTTCAAACATGCAATACAGTATTCTTAACTATAATCATCAGTCCATACATTATCTCCCCTAGACTTATTTATTGTATACTTGGAAGTTTATACTTTTTGACTCTCTTTACCCATTTTGCCCACGCCTCATTCCTTCGCCTCTGGCAACCTCCAATCTCTTCTCTGTATCTATGAGCTCATTTTTTGTTGTTCTTGTTTTGGTTCCTCATACAAGTGAGATCATACAGTATTTTTCTTTCTCTGTCTTATTCCACTTAGCATAATACCCTTAAGTTCCTTCCATGTTGTAGCAAATGGCAAGATTTCACTCTTTTTCATGGCTGAATAATGTGTGTGTGTGTGTGTGTATCCATTTTCTTTATCCATTCATCTATTAATGGCACTTAGGTTGTTTACATATCTTGTCTATTGTAAATAATGTTATAATGAACATGGGGGTATATACATATATTGTTTTGAGTTAGAGTTAGAGTTTTCTTTGGATAAATATGCAGGAGTAAAATTGCTGAATCATATGGTTACTCTTTTTAATTTTTTTGAAATTAAAAAAAATTTCCATACTGTTTTCCATAATGGTTACACCAATATACATTCCCACAAATAGTGCACAAAGATTTTCTTTTTTTCTTTGCCAACACTAGTTATTTCTTATCTTTTTTATGATAACCAAGGAATAGATGATTTCAAATTTATATTTTTAATAATCAAGTAACAATATTCTTCTTAAGTGTCTTCTTAAGTGTCCAGTGATTTCTTAAGTGCTAGAGAATATAAGCCATACACATTTTGCTTCATGCCAAGAAGCATTTTTTTAAAGTCATTAAAATAGCAGTTCAGGCAGCTAACAATAAACCCAGTGGTATACTGTGATAGAGACTGTTAGTGCTTAGCTATATACAGTTCTCTCCTTGAACACATGAGAGGAAACCGTTTCCCAATCTCTCCCGTTATTTAGGCCATGTCCCTAATTCTGGTCAGTGACATATGAAATAAACTAAAGTGAATTACTTTCAAGTTGAGCATTTAAGTATAGCTTTCTATCTTTACCTTCTCTCTTCCCCTGCAGGAAAGATGTTAAGATACCAGAGTTATCCCAATATGGAAGGATCCTAGGTCCCTCAAAATCTCTACATAGACTAACATGTAAACATTAGTTGTTTTAAGATCCTGAGATTTGAGGTTTTTGGCTACTGTAGCATAGCCAAGCATTAATTATCTTGACTAATACAGATGGTCAGAAAAAAAATAAACATCATATAAAAATAATGCCACATGTTGATTTTCCAAGGTGAAAATCTATGCTGGGATTATTTCAATGACATTTATTTTGTTCCTACTGTGAAACGGAACCTCCACATACATGAAGACATATATTCACAACAAACCTGGAGTTAGGTATTACTAATCTCATTTTTTCATAGGTGAGGAAACTAATTTAGTGAGATGCTGACTGGCTCATGTTTATGCTGCTAAAAAGAGCCAGAATTAAGCGTAAGCCAACCCCACTATTTTCACTTACTCCAGCAAGATGTCACAGTCTAAGAAACGGAATCATAGATTCCATCTATCCTTTATTACTTCTAAGATTTTTCAGACAGTTAATTTGGTATCCAATTTCTTTGGCCTAAGAGAGTCTGGGTGTTACTAGTTTTAGATAATCTTTTATCTAACAATTCAGATTACCTTTTGCAGGAGCATTTTGATTTCACAGCTTATTTTATCTGCCAATATTCTTCCAGGCTTTAGAATTTTTGTTATTCTTCATACAATAGTTATTAAAATCATTTTTTTTGTCTACCACAAAGTTTTCATTTCATGCTGTTCCCATATTTTGTGAATCTATCTCCCCCACTTGCATCACTCAACTTCTTGAAGCATAACAGTATATAGCAGAGAGCTGCAGGATTTTCCCTTCGTGGTTTTTCGGCACTTACTATTCATCTCAGAGTATACCGACTGAAGGCTGGGTGATTGTGTGGCTCTGTCTGCTGGGCAGCTGGAGGGTGGGAGTGTTTCTCCACCACAGGCTCCTTTGAGGGAGCCTGGTTCATGATGGCACTCTCTCATTTCTACTCCCTCTCCTTGCACCTTCAACCTACATCTGATAACAGTTTTTGCTACTGCTAGCCATGGGACACTGCATTATCCCTAATTTCTCTAAATCTAGCTTGTGTTTTTGTAAAAACTCCACTTATTAAAATATCTTTGTGTCCCTTGTTTTAATCCATCATCTTTTTTTCTTCCAGGAGTTTGACTGATACAATAGAGTAATAGTTAATATAATTTAACTACATATTAAAGTGGTCTAATATGATTGCTATACTTGGCAAGTAGCATTCCAAATACTTAAATTAGCTTTTCTTGAACTGTTTTCCTTGGTGCTCTCAAGTTCCGTAGGATGCTAATAAGTTATTTTTAAAGTGGGAATTTCTTTTGGAGATGCATCTTTTAATATTTCACAAAAGCTATTAATGAACCCCAAAAATAATTTGCACAAAAGATCTCTAAATAATTTTCTAATGTTAAGTATACAATATCCTTCCCTCTTTTGGTTAGTTTTGTAAGTTTGAGTGTAGTTGTTTTACAAATAACTGGAGCTTCTGTTCTATTAAAATATAGAACCATAATAGCTACAACATGTGAGAGGGGCTATGATGATAATATTAAATACATATCAGCTTTATAATGACAATATTAAATACATTTTCTCCATATTAATTCACCCAACAACACAATAAGTTATCAGTGTTTCATTTTATAAATGGGACTCAGTGAAAACAAATCGTACGATTTTGCCAAGTGATTAAGTAGTGGAAAAAGGACTCAAACCTACTTCTATTTGGTTTCATTTTAAGACAAACATTTTTAATTTTCTTTCTAAATGTGAAATGAACTCCAAAATATTTCAAATATTCAAGTTCTTGGTAGATTTGTATCAAATCTAAGACCACTCCTTTCCACTCACTTCTTTTTTTTATTAAAAAGAGGGAAAAGAATACTGTATTTTATAGAAAAAAATAAAGGCAACAAAACAATTAAATTCCAAAATTTTAACACTATTAATATTAAATTAGTTCCCCAAGTCCTGTTGCTCAGGCTTTATTCTTTTTTTTTGTTTTGTTTTATTTTTTTTTATTTTTTTTTTAATTTATTTTTAATTTATTGGGGTGACAATTGTTAGTAAAATTACATAGATTTCAGGTGTGCAATTCTGTATCACATCATCCATAAATCACACTGTGTGTTCACCACCCAGAGTCAGCTCCCCTTCCATCACCATATATTTGATCCCCCTTACCCTCATCCCCCACCCCCAACCCCTTTACCTTCTGGTAACCACCAAATTACGTTCCCCAGATTAATTTTCAAACCCGTGGCCATCCTGTGGTCACCGACTGCCCTCCAATCCCTTCACCCTCCCCCCACCCCCCACCCCTCCCGCCCATCTAGCAACCCTCAGTTTTTCCTCATTGTCTCCCAAACTGTTTCTGATTAGTTCATTCACTTATTCTTTTCTTTAGAATCCGCAAATAAGTGAGATCATATGGTACTTATCTTTCTCTGTCTGACTTATTTCACTTAACATAATGTTCTCTAGATCCATCCATGTTGTTGCAAATGGTAAGATTTCTTTCTTCTTTATGGCTGCATAATACTCCATTGTATAAATGTACCACAGTTTCTTAATCCAGTCATCTACCGATGGGCATTTTGGTTTTTTCCATGTCTTAGCTATTGTGTATAGTGCTACAATAAACATAGGAGTGCATAAAGATTTTTGAATTGAAGTTTTGGATTTCTCCGGATAAATACCTAGGAGTGGAATTACTGGATCATAGGGTAGTTCCATTTTCAGATTTTTGAGATACCTCCATACTGTTTTCCATAGTGGCTGCACCAATCTGCAAATCCCACCAACAGTGCACAAGCGTTCCCTTTTCTCCACTTCCGCGCCAGCACTTGTTGTTTGTTGATTTATTGATGATAGCCATTTTGACTGGGGTGAGGTGGTATCTCATTGTGGTTTTTATTTGCATTTCTCTGATGGTTAGTGAGGTTGAGCATTTCTATGAAGAAATGTCTGTTTGTCAGGCTTTATTCTTTAAATAATTTAATTTGGAACGAAACTACCCATTATAGACAGCTATTTCAGTTTGTGATATTCGTTTACTAATAGTAAGTTAACTTTTAATTGATATTAATTGGGTTATTGAATTGATATTAATATCAACTATTAATTGATATTCATTAATTAGAGGAAGAAAATATTAAAAAATAATTTTTTTTATTAAAGTTTATTGGGGTGACAATGGTTAGCAAAGTCACATAGGTCTCAAGTATATAATTCTGTATTACATCATCTATAAATCCCATTGTGTGTTCACCACCCAGAGTCAGTTCTCCCTCCATCACCACATATTTGATCCCCTTTACCCTCATCTCCCACCCCTCTCTCCCTTTACCCTCTGGTAACCACTAAACTATTGTCTGTGTCTATGAGTTTTTGTTTCTTTATTTGTCTTGTTTCTTTGTTGCTTTCAGTTTTACATCCCACATATCAGTGAAATCATATGAATCTCGAGTTTAAAAAATAATTTTAAGACACTAGTCTTAAACCAGATTTGTCGAAATTTACAATAGCCAATTTATCAAAATCAGGAAATGGAAAACTTTTTGCAAAGTTTCATCTTTTTAGGCTATTACTAAAACTGATGGAGTTAAATGTCAGACTAGAGATTGTCTTGCTTGTGACTAATCAAGGTCCATAAGTGTTTTAATGCCTTAATTTCCATATCCTTTTGTGTTCTTGTGAGGACATGGACAGCCACTGCCTGATGGGTGTGAATGGAAAAAATACCAGAACCAATGGGCAAATTCACAACTACAGGTCTTTTGGACGCCAGTCATTGATCTACTTTACTCCTAAAGCTAGGTCCCAACTTAAGCTCCTCACCTACTACACTGGATATATCTGTCTCAGAAAATGATTTTTTTTCTCTCTTTTACTAAAATTTGTTACGTTTAATTAACTTTAGTCTGATGAATCCTTTCTCTTATTTGTGTCTACTTCATGGATCCTTCTTTTCTACTCCATTTTAAACAGAAGCTGATAATGTAACTCATTGCCAACACTCCTTAATTAACTTCCAGTTGACCTTTCCACTAAGTGGATAAATTCAGTCTCCTCATAAAATATGTAGTCATGCTAATTCAATATTCTGAATTAGGCCAAATCCGTCTTCAATGAAATAAGAATATTTGTGTCTAGAAGCATTGTTGTAGTCTATACACACATTCGGCAGAGTAATTTTTGAACTCAATAATGAAGTTTAATATTTACTTTGCCAGATTTATTGCTTCCACTGAATTGAAGAGAGGGAATAAATTGTGTGGAAATTGGCTGTGAATTTTAATTTCAAGCTTTCACCAAGTCCATATTTCCTTTCAAGTGTTCAATAAATTTAATTTAAAAATTTCCTAATCTGATTTCTCTCTTCTTTTGATTAAGGATCAGTAATTCTTTTCTCACTGGAGGATTATTATGTTGTCAAGGAATACAAACCAAAAAAGATCTCCTTGTTGATTATGTTATGTCATCACTGTGCTAAATTTAGCAGAGCAATTCATTTAAAGATTGATCATTTTATTAAATTAAAGTGTATGTGCATTAGAATTTTCCCAAGATCATTCAGAAATATAAATATGCCAAGAAAGGGTAGAATTCATTAGTATATGCTTTCACTCGTTAGGATATACCTGCACAAGGAATGTTTTCTCTCATTATTCATTCATTCAGTATTCTATTCTGTGCCAGGCATTTTTTTTTCACAAAAGACTTATTACATACCCAAATGTTGGCGTATGAAGTGGACGTTGTCACTTTTTTTCTTGCCATTCACTTGTGAATTTTAGATTCTGAAATACCAGAATGTGAAAAAAAAAAAAAGTTATGTGTAAAAGTGAGCTTGATCTTATCAATCACATTGGTAGACTTTTCACCTTTCTAATTACATTAACCTTGGCTATCTCTTTCTCTCTACTCTATTCTCAACCTTATTTAAAAGCAAGAAGCAAACCTACGGAGTTGGGGGGAAAATGAGAAGGCCGTATTGTAAAGAAGTTTAAACGGGGTTTAGAGACCAGGATAAAGTAATGTTGAACTTCATCTGCAAAGTGTCATCCCTTGATTTGGGCCCCTCTTCAAACCAGACTCCCACCTACTTGAAGAGCATCGATTTTAAAGGGGGCACTCTGATTTTGAACCTAACTATGTGCTTTCACATCAAGAGATCGCCAGGAAATTTCATATCATCAGGAAATGATATTCAGTCACATTAAAAATTGTCAAACATGTTTTTGAGGCTTCATCTCCTGCCACCCCTTTGTTGAAGAATCGTGGGTTTACCTCTCATCACTGCAGTCCTGCATTGGAAGAAAGATCAAGTAGAGGATGCTGAGGTGTAATAGACATGCTCTGCACTGAAGAGGTTATGGGTCCCTCAGGAAGTTGTTGTACAACACAATCAGACTGTTTGGTTGGACAAAGGACTCCAGGAAAAATAAGTGCTGATGAAGACAGTGATGTAGGAAAGTCATGTTATTGTATGTGTTTGTAGGACAGCAGTTTCAGTCCTCAGGTCCAGGTTGAATATAGGAGTAAACGATTTTGGTTCTCACTCTGAAGACTAGGATTTTAGTGGAACAACCATTTCAGCACAAAGGTATTTTTTTGCTTTTTATACTAGTTAGCTTGGGAAAATGCCTGCATAAGCAGCAGATTTGATTAAAAATAATTCATTTAATAATAGAAAAAGATTATGTCGATTTTCCTCCCCAAGGATTAATATGAAATCCATTTCCATGAGAGTAGGCACAATCCAAAAACTCAAGAAAAGAAAAGCACTTTTAAAGCTACTTCTGCAGATTACTCTTTCTGAATGATTAACAGAGGCTTCCAGCTGTGTTTGTTAATCCCCATTAACCAAAAACCTTGAATTGCCAATGTTGCCATATGCTAAATTCTGAAGCAAACTGCTTTATAACAGCACTTCATGATTAATCAAATGTGTGTCTCTTTGTTCAAATGATTAAATGGAAATGGAAAAATGTAAATTATCAGTGCTGGCCTTAAATCAGCACTTCCCAAAATATGTTTCCCTAATACAATCAGTTTGAATATTTTTTTAAAAATCCTCAGTGACTGCTAGAGCTCTGTTCCACAGAACACCAGCATCACTGAGGATATTAACAACTAGTTGCTAAAATGTTCTCAAAGGTCAAATAAATTTAGAAAGAATTAGATCAAACAAAATGAGACAAATTTCTTGACTGCAAGATATCTCAGACGTTATAATTATGCTACCATTACCACATTATCTTTAGCACATGTTGTTATTATGTATTAATATTTAGTATATATTATTGTGAACCTTTAAAACAGAATATAGTATGCAGCCTCCAAAACTTTTCCCTTCCTCCCTCCTGGTTTTTTATTTTTTATTTTTAAACAGAGCATCCTATGGGTTGAGATTTAAGAGAACGAACGTAGAGAATACTGCTTAGTTTAACATACTAAATGTCAACCACCACTTTTCTACTCTGTTTTGCACTTACATATGTAATGCCTTGAATTCCCAATACATACATTAATTGAGTTTGAATTTTAGATAGAAAAATTAGACTACCTCGTATTCTATCGAAAGGGCACAATGCGCACCTCTTTAATAATGAAAAGAATAAGTACAGATTTCTCTTATCAGTCAGTCACATACATCTTTTCAAGTGTTCAGTGATAAAATGTTCATTGCTTATTGTCCTGACTGGGCTCAAGACTCAAGTTTTATAAGGACTTCTGATCCTCTGAAAATATATTTTCTCTTGTTGGGAGATACAATTAAAAGCAAAATTTCCTCCCAATTCAGGAAAGCTCTCTATAAAGGTAGAAGAGAAAGAAAATAATGTTGTTATTGAATAAACATTAAACTGGAATGTGACAAATGTCACAAACAATCAGCTAAGGGATTACACAGAAGGAAATCTCACCATGTTACATAGTCAAGCAGATACAACCCATTACATACATGTTCTCAAAATAAACAATAACTGGTCTTCAAGTAAGAGGATTTCACAGCCCCATTTGTCCCACATAGTTCATCTTAAATTCACTTGGTAATTGTAGTGACCACCTATGTGAGTTCATTGGCTTTATCCAAGAAAACTCTCGTATCTTTATAACAGGAGGTAGTTTTGCAACTCTGAGCAAGGAGCCCCGCTGAAGTTAGGCTCCTCCCCTCCCACAGAAAAGAGGAGAGAGGGGCTGTCTCTTCCTGATTACATTTCAAAGAGATGTTTCCTAGATGCTTAAGAAAGAGATTTCTGGGTGATAAAGCTGGCAAGAAGCTTATTTAGCTTTAAAAAGATTTATATGCAATGTACACCCATGACAACTATAATTAATAGAGCTGCATAATATATAAGAAAGTTGTTAAGAAGTAGATCTTTAAGAGTTCTTATCACAAGGAGAATTTTCTTTTTATTGTATCTATATGAGATGATGGATGTTAACTAAACATATTGTGGTGATCATTTCACAATATATGTAAATCAAACCATCATGCTCTACATCTTAAACTAATATAGTGATGCATGTCAATTATTTCTCAACAAAACAAAAAAATACATTCATTTCAAAGGGACAGAGAAAGAACTCACAATTACAGGTTTTTTAAAGTAAATACTTTAAGAGAGAGGGGAAGTCTCTTCCCATATTTTCAACAAGTGGAATTAAGCCTTTATTTTAAATTGGTGTTTGCCCTTACAGTCTCAGCAGATGGCCTCGTGTTTCTCACGCTATAAATATGGTCTTTTTAATGGTGTTTCTTGGTGTTGAATAAAGGATATGGCTACACAGTCTTCTGAAGTATTGTTTAGTTTAGAAAGCAAATCTTTTGTTGTTCCATAATGAAAGCATAATCATGACTTCAGTTTATCTACTACCTTTAAATTTTCAAAACACTCCTTTGCTCTCCAGTTGACCTTATGGCTACTCAGAGACAAATATTAAGATACGCTTTATTACTTAGGGTAAAAACAAAAATATAAAATGCAATAACTTAAATACAACTAAGATTATAAAATATCAGTGACAGCATGATGCAATGGAAAGAATATGAGTGAGATTCAGGAGCTGCTTCAATGCCAAAAGAGAAACTCTCGTTTATATTTGAAACTGATTTGATAAGAAAAAGGAACCTGTTTTATTTTGGATTATTTAAGAAGGAATGAGACTTAACCTCTTGGGAAGGACGCAGCCTTTAGAGTGCAATGAATCTGAGTTTTAATTCTAGGTTGACCCCTTACTGACTCCTATGCTTTGAGAAGCCTGGGGTTCTGCTTCTAGCTATAACTTGAAGATAAAGATACCTATCTCCCAGGATTATTGTGAGAAAGGACTAAATAAGGTGTATGAACAAAGGGTCTGACTGTCGTAGAGTAAGTCCTCAGAGAAGGAGAGCTATTCCTTTTTATAAATCTTTTCCAGAATTCTACTTACTGGCAAAAGCAGGACTAGACTTTGGATCTTCTCATTGCTTCCTTGTTCCTAGGTCTTTCCTCTAATCAAGCTGTTACACTGTTGTCAATAAAGGGAGTTCCAAAATTCATTAAATTTGGCTAGACAAAGACTTTTACTTATTTTAATTGAATTTTGATTTTAAAGTTAGCGAACTTATTCAATATGCATATTGCCTCCATATTTTAGATTTTTTTTGTTTCTTTTCATATGTATGTCCTTTAGCTGCTGTTTAATAGTTTAATCCAAAATGCTTTCTATTCGCCAGTTCTGGAAGAGTATAAGCATTAAAAGAATTATGTAAACTACAGCTTATTTATTTGGATTCATGTTTTATTATCTCTGATGCAGGATAAGGATATTTACTATAAAAAAGGACTTTACTCCTCTATTAAATAAGAGTGAACTTGAGGGCATGTGCTCTTCCCAGCTGCTAAGTAGGAGGCTGTTTTTATTATTCTTTTACTGGCAATTTGGTGCTCTGCTGAACTGATCCAGCCTTGTTTATCTACTTATGCAACCATCAACTGGCACAACTCATTTCCAGGCCTCTCAAACTATAGCAGTGAGCCACAAAACTCATTAGTTAAAATATGTGACCTCCATCATCAAAATGCAATTGAAAATTGTTTTGTATGTAATCTTTTTCAAGGCTACACAGCCAAATGCATATTCAAAATCAAGGAAATAAATATGACTCTTTCAGTAAAAGAGTGTCTAGTGGTACATCTCTGCAAGCGTCAGAAGGTGAATTATGTGAACATCTTTAGCTAGAGAAAAGAAATGCATTGTTTTTGCTCCATTTTATGAAGTGTAAATCAAAAAAAATAAATAAAAAGAAATTACGGTTTCTCTTTATTTGAGTTTATTTTATCGCTTGGGCATTAGGAAATGAGAAATAAACTGTATTAAAGTGGTGATCAAGAATATAAAAAAGTATTCAGTGTGGTACAAGCATGTATTTAAGTCAAGAGAAAATATGAATAGACTATCTCTTTCTAAGAGACAATATTTTCTATTAAATTATACCACATTTTAAAAATCAAGATCATTTTGCCATAGGTCTTAGAAATAAATAGACTTTTCTACTGTTCTCAAAATAAGTATTACTAGAACTCTTCTGCAATGATAAGGATTCTAGCACATTTTTATGTTATTTGAATATTTTCTTCTTTTATTTTAATTTTTCTGATTGAACAAGGTTCTCAAATGGGGCAGTGTCCACCATTGTGGATTTATTCATGACTCAAAATGTCTATAGATCTGCTGAGCTGGCTTATATCAGAATTGATTATATGTACACAGGAGGTGAGGAATTGCCTGGAAAAATACTTTAGACTCCACATCTTTCCAAATTTCAGGCTTATTTTGTCATGCCTACCAAAATGGTGAGCTTGCCCAATGAAACTATCTTTGCAGAAGGGCTGAGAAGCATTGTAGGTACTTAGTCAGTGAAAAGGAATATGAGCTCTGTGTTTTATGGCCTACGGTACTTAAACCATCCCTGGATCAACCCCCATATGAATTATGGGTGCTATGAAGAGAGTAGGATATAATATATACAGGCAGTCTGCTTTGCACAGGAGTGCAGAATGAAAAAAAGAAAAAAAAGAAAATTCAAACTGAAACCATGCAAAGGATTCATTTAAATTAACGGTAAAAACTACAATTGTTCTATCTTTAAAACTTTTTGTTATAACATTGAAAAAGATACGGTTTTTAAACCATTGGTTATAAATATGTAGGGAAATGCAAAATAGTAAAATGAATACTTATTTATTTATTTATCTATCTATCTAATACACTGTAATGCAAAACATTAGAAGAAATTTAACATTTTATTTCTTTGGGGAAAAACTTCTCAAAACTAGATTGTAAAGTGTTTGCCATCTCTTCATCATATAAATTATTGCGCACAGATACAGAATGAGCATCTTCTGTATGCCTTCGCAAGTTTTCATACATCTTTCGAAATTTGGGTCATCTCTCAACATTTTCTCCTAGTGCTTTCCATGTCGTGAATATCTCTGAGAGTTTCTTTAATGTGAAGATTGCTGTTAGCGTCACTTCCCCTGGGAATATGCCTCACAACCACTTTCCTCATTTATGTCAAGTTCACCTTCATAAA
Source organism: Rhinolophus ferrumequinum (assembly GCF_004115265.2). NCBI lineage: Eukaryota > Metazoa > Chordata > Mammalia > Chiroptera > Rhinolophidae > Rhinolophus > Rhinolophus ferrumequinum. Next base: position 53,131,802 of record NC_046301.1, read on the forward strand.
TCCCACTGGCTAGATATCTAAAGTCTTTCAAACAGCAGTGGGGTTAACATTTTCATAATTAACTATTTCTTCTATAACTCCTTTTAGGTTTCATTTGAATTTCACTTCCACATCATTTTTTGCTTGTTTGTTTCCTTGCTTTTCTTGCGTCTTTTTTTGGCCTATTTGCTCTTTCAGTTATCCACTTTTGTAAAATGTCAGATGGGTTTATTTTGTAAAATGTCAAGAGACAGGGAAGCAGTGCAGCTACATGCTTTGCCGTCTGGGCACTAAGCGAATAACACATACGCAGCGACCAATCACAACAGACTTTGAAAGAAGTGATGTGATTGATCACTAATCATGCTGCACATCTGTTATTTACAACGTGATTTGTGGACTGGAGCGATAGCAGGGAAGTTTGTATTTTATAATTACTCAAAGTTAATATACCATGGCCATTAAAATTTGAACTGTGTTGTTGGGGAACTACTATTATTTAACTCAACCATGATAATTGAAATTTATGTGTAACAGAACCTTGCAAAGAGAAGATTCCCTGTACTGAAATATCTGCTTACCTTGTATAACACATTGGGGCCCCGGCAACACTCTCTGGGACAGTTTTACCAAAGAGAAATGCAAAAGAAAACCCCAAAAAAGGAACGCTTTTCTTTTGTTAAGGATGTTTTTCTTTGTTAAGATTCAGCACCTCAAGTGCTCAAGGCCTCTAGATGGGAGAATCACTAAGGCCAGCAAAGCTGGGTTGTTTTCTGCCTGTAACTGATTAGAATAAAAAGCTCTAGGAAAGCAGGAACCAGGGCCATTTTATACTCTGTATCCCTGTCAAGCATAATGCTTCCCATGTAGTAGACATTAAATAGATGTTGGTTGATAGAACACATGAATTAATTCATTAATAAATATCAGTACAGCTAAAATTTTAATTTAAAAAACCTAAAGCACAAAAAATATCGCATTTAATAAAATGATATCTCATAGACTGGAAACGGCATGTTTTAAAAAGCTTCAAAACAAACATCATCTAAGGTTAAAATAAATGTTCCAGTAGCTTCAAAGCTTCCCTCTGACTGAAGAGAAGAAATGATATGCTCCATTCAATATTGTATATTTGGAGTTTTATTGCAAGATGTGTTTTTCTCTCCTTTTCACTTTGAAGGACAGAACTCTCTGCCCTAGAAAGCCGATTGAATGTGCTTAGGCCACAGTAATACCTGCTCTCTCTTCAATTGGGAGTTTCCTAATCCCTTTTGAGAACTGTCGAAAGAGCAGATTATACACAAAAAGTAGGAGCAGGCAAAACTGAGGACGAAACATAGAAAATGAAGCCAGACCAGAATGGAAGCCATTCTAAGAATTCTCACCATTTCCTTAAAATAGTGGAAAAGTTCTTAAAAGCTCTAAGAACTTTTCAGAGTTCTGCCCCTCTAAAAAGAATTTAGAGGGGCAGAACTCTAAATCAATGTCAGCCGCACTCTGTATTGTTTGATACTCAGTTATGCTTAGTGACTTACACTGTACATAGCATGGGTTTCTCATTCCATAAATAAGGAGATGGAGAGAAGTCCAAATGGCTATTGTGGTCAATACTGTGTTGTTTCAAGTGGGCAGAGCAATAAAATATCACCTTTTGCAGAACGCTGCATCAATAAGATTTATATCTGGAAAAATTAAATATCATAGTAACGAAGATTGGTAATAGTGAGAAAAATAATTAAATTTGAAATCATGTTTGCTTAAGAACTTCCATATTTTGGTATTATTTTATGAAAAATGATACATTTGGCTATTGTTAATTGTTCTGTCTTTGTTTACTAATATCATTGAGTGGAAAACATGTAAAATTCTTATGGTAAGTGCTGTCAGTGGATTATAATGAAGGCACAGCTTCAATTCTCCTGATGGCAGCACATCTTAATTACAGGCAAAGTACTGAGTTCTTGTTTTTGCAAAGTCAGATTCATTAAGTAAAATGAATATCAGAAAGAACCATGCCAAGTGAGCATGACACCATTTTCATTATTTATTTTCTCTTGGAATTACACCATAGAAAGAAAAGAAAAATATTTTTTAGGGTCCCAAACACAATTTTTAGGCAATATTTATCTTCTGAATTTACTTTCCTAGGTTCTATTACTATTTAATAACACTTAAAAACTGTTCCATAGGTTTTAAAATTCTTAGCTTTAAATGAAAACTTTTGGGAATATAAAGATGAATGTCAATAGGAAAAATAAACAAAGATATTCTTCGGTGGTGATAAACACTTTACATTTCCCAAAAGCGTACTTTTTGTATTTAAATTCTGCGAAAGAAGCGTGAAGCCCACAGTGCTTTTTATTCAAATGAAATCTCCATCTTTAAAACTAAGTGTGTCTGATCTTTTAGGCCAATATTATAAAAATATCATGAAACTTCTTTGTCCAGAAAAAAAAGGATTAGTTGTAATGTGGGAGGGTAAAATGCCAAAATCATCTTTGTTTATTAGAAATATTGCTAGGCTTCGAAGTTATAAAAAGTGGTGATTAGAGGGTTCATGTTGATGAATTGTTATACATTTAGAATAACCTCAAATAAAGCTGAAGTCTTGGACCAGCCTATATAACTTGTTCTATGTAAGCAAAGCAAGGTAACCAGCGGAAGATACAGAGTACAACAGTAAAGTATGTCACATATGTGTGACCTTCAGAGAAAGGACAGTCGTATTTAGCCTAATACGTAGTGAACGGACAGCAATCAGAATAGTTTATGGTTCAGAGAAACAACTTTCTATCAGAATAAGCAAATATTAGTATTGTAAATGACTTTACTGTCCCCACAATAGGAAAGCACCATTGATTGGATCTTCTTCTTCTCAGTTGGACACACAGTTATTGCTTTGATCAGTCAGTGGCATCATTTTAAAACAAAATAGACATGCTGACGGTTTACAAAAAGGATTTACGTCTTAGTGATTTGCATTAAGCAAAACACGCCACTTGCTAAATGACCACATTTATGCCCTTTCACACATAACCCATTTACCATTCAGGCAAAATAGAATACACTGAATCACAGCAGGTCTCTATCAAAATGTCAAATCTATCAAAGCCGTTGAGCTATTATTCTTGAACCTTTATATCATTCTTATCTTTTCCCTATTTCATTTTTTTCTAGGATAAAATGATTACTAACAGGTGTCATATGAAATTTGCTTCAAAGCTATTATTATTTCTAAGAGTAAGAGAACCCTATTATCCGATGAGTCCTTATTATTTGGACTGCAGAATATCTGGCAAAGCTTGAAAAGCCTTAGCTGTATTTTTCATCTGTGATGCTATGCTCTGTATATTTCTTTGCCAAGGTGTAAGGCATGACTGCTTATCTTTACGAGCATCAGTACAAACCAACTGTTTCCATATTTCTTACTCAAGCCTTCTTGTCCATCCCAGTGGCAGAAGAAATCTAACCCACTACTGGGGAGAGAAACTGCCTTCTGCAGAGACTGGAAATGAATTGGCTCAATTTTATCCAATCCATGGCATTTTCAAAAAATATATATTAAAAGTAATACAAATGGCTAATTAAAAATAAAACGATTCCAATAGCACAGGAGGGTAAAAGATGAAGGAAAATGTTCTCTAAGGCTATTCCAGGTCTCACTAACCAGTTGGGAGTCCTTCCAGAAACTTTTCTGGGCATGTACAGATTTATCTCTGTGTACATGTGATAGATGATTTCTTCCCACTAGTTCAAGTCTTTAAAAATCTGTATCGGTTTTCCATGGTTGTTACAACAAATTACCAAAAACATAGTGGATTAAAGCAATACAAATTCATTACCGTATAGTTTTTTAGGTCAAAATTTTACAGTGGATTGACAAGGCTGTGTTCCCTCGTGTAAACTTAGAGGAGAAACCATTTCCTTATCTTTTCCAGCTTCTGCAGGCTGCCTGCATTCCTTGATTAATGGCCCACATAAACTCTGAGTCTGTTGTCAGATCTTCTTCTCTGACTCCCACCCCTCTGAGCTCCCCAATAAGTATCCTATGATCACATTGGACCCACCTGGGTGATCCAGGGTAATCTCCCCATCTCAAAACACTGAATATATTCATATCTACAAAGTCCCTCTTGCCATGTAATATAATTTGGTCACAAGCTTCAGAAACAGGACAGAGACATCTTTGGAGGCCCTTATTCTGGTTACCATAATATTTCTCAGTAAAGTTTTTAAGTTGGACTTCATTCCGGTCCTGTATTTTTCCTATTTTGTTTATTCCTAATTATGTTATTTTTTTTATTCTTGCTGCTGCTGACTGTTTATACTTAGGTTCTCATCCAACATGGAGTTTTGGGTACCTGGGAAAATATGACTTTCTTCAACAACAGGGCTCTGTAAAGATCCTCCATTAAATGCAAGAAATGGGCTGTCTATGCTAAAAACTTCAAATCCAAAGAAATATTTTCTGGAAATATCTGTCACTTCATCTTCATATTGCGCCATCAGCATCGATTGATTATTTCCTCCGGCTTGAAATGCTTTTTTCTCTTTTGTTCAAAATACTATTCTCTCAAGGTTTTCCTACTTCACTAACTTCCCCCGTCAATCTCCTTTGTTGCTTTACCACATTTCATCTACACGTGTATGTACAGTTCTCACACTGCTGATCTTCTCTAGATGTATTTATCCACTCTCTGGAAATCTCCAGTCTTATGGCTTTATGCTACCTATAAACAGAAAAGTCCTAAATTTATGTATCCAGCTCCAACCTAATCCCCTTAATCCCAGAATTGAAAATTCAGCTGCTTTTTTGACATCCCTACATGAATGTCTAATTGGCATTTCAAAATTAAATGTCCAAAGCAAAATGTTTGAATTTCTATTCAGCACTCCTACTAAACAACACGCGCCATCCCTAGTCTCCCCATCTCAATAAATGACACTCTTTCACCCAGCTAATCATGAACACACACACACATACACACACACACACACACACACACACAAACACAAACCCACTTGACTTCTCTTTCATCCTCATCCAATTCAACATCAAATACTGACAGTTCTACTTTTGAAAAATATTCAGTGTCTCACCACTTCTCATCACCTCTGTCATTAACATTCTAGTCCAAGACACCAACTAGGTTATTGCAATAGCTTCCTTTTGTTTTTACTCGTGTTGTAGTCTTTTGAGAGTTTAAATAAATCATATTACTTCTCTGTCTAAAGACTTCTGGCTTCTAATCTTACTCAGATTAAAACTCCCCACTGTTTGGTATTTGAGCGTTTGGTATATTGTCTTTAAGAGGATGAACAGCCTACCCTGGAGGTACTTACGGGGCAAGTGATGCTATTGGAGAGTGAAATTTCTTAGACAATAAAAGAAGTATTCCATGAGGAGGTTTAGGATGTAAACAAAGGATCTGAGAGCAGAAACGATAGATGGGTCAGGGAAGACACGAGTCTGTGGCTTGGATTGGGTCCAGTGATGTCAGGAATGTGAAACATGGTAGGAGTAGCTACTTCTGAGATTCCAAATTTAAGTTCAGGCGCCAGTATAGACCAAAGCTCCACAGATTTAGATTCAGGCTGAAAAAATCAAGGCAGGGCTGTTTTCATGCTAAGGGGAAGCCCTGGGAAGCAACATATTCATGGCAGTGGAATTATAGACAACCTAAGAGAGAAGGTTATAATTAAGGGGACAGAATTGGTGCCACTTAGTTTAGCTCCCCTTTTCTATCTGCTGATTCTCTAATTAGTGCCAGGTGTTGGAAGTTCTGAGTTTCTTTCTTTCTTTCTTTTAAAGGGGTCATTTCACTCCTAAAATCAACTTTTCTTTTTATTTATTTTTCTTGAGGTCTTTTCATATCCATGACCCTCCTAAATCTTTTTCTCCATATACATTTTTCATTGTAGTTTTTAAATTTTAGAAGTAACATGTTAATGAAACCTCCAATCCATAGGGAAAAAAAGACAATAGAATTTCTTCCACTTTGATGTTTTTCAAGATAGCTATGTAGCCCCAGTACTTTACAAGGCCATGATGTTCTTTCCCATGTGCAAAATGTGTATTTTGGTCAGTTCATAAGCTTTTAAGCCATTAGTACATTAGGGTAGTTCAATTTCCCATGACTCACTTTCTCAAAAAGATCAATTACTGTGAATATCTTTAACCTTGTCTCTCAGATAGTAAGTTGAACAAAGTGACTGTTATGGTGTTACATATTAGCAAAAAGATTTTGCTCTGGAAAACTTCCTGTCTAGGAGACAAAGTTAAAGGCATCCACAGTTAAATATTCTATAATAGCATCTTTAGCCAAAGATAATTTCACGTATACCTTTTCTGAACTATCTTAATTATAACCTTAAAATACATGTATTACAGAAAAAGCAACCAGCAAAAATTGTGTGTACAATAAGCCTTAGGACTACAACGTGTTTTTCTGATGTACAAATCATTTTTACCTACATTTCCTCCCTGGTGTTCAGAAGAACATTGTATATTAGACCCAGATCGCCATGCCTATTTAGGAAGAAGAAATAAAGATCATCGGTGTTTATTATAGGAGCTTGCTAATAAGTATCAGCGTTAGAACTGGAGCGCAGACCTTCTGATTCTTGGTTCATTCTTTTTTTACATTTTGTGAGACAATGACTATTAAATGCGTACTCAGAAAAATCCACGAGAAGATATAATTTAGGACATAAACTATATTACATTGCAACTAGTATGGCATCCATATTTTTACCCGAGATTCCTTTTCCGTTCATACCCAATCAAGAAATCATTCTTCATGCCAAAGTTTGATATAATGGAAGGGAGAATAAAATGTCTTCTCATGGCAGCAGTACAGAAAGAAGAGAGAACACGAAGACATCTGGCCAAAGAACAGAAAACACTCAGCGTAGAGAAAACCAACTAGTCACGGCAGCTTGCAAATGGGAGCTCATATGTGAGTGGCAACAGGTGCTTTGCAGAGTACAGTGGAGAAAATGGAAGCCTCACAGACAGTACAATAAGTAATGACTCTGTACTTTAAATGAACTTTGTATCGTTATAGAAGTAGAAACCAGTCATTTTCTACAGAGTGTTAAATAAGCTTTCTCCTAAAAGTAAATGGCATTCAAGCACAGACAGGTGTGGGAAAAGAATAGTAGCGAGCGCACACGAGAATCATCAGAGCTCAGCAACAAAAGAAAAGTAGGTACCAGACTCAGAAGCGATTTTCATAACCTCACTCGGTTAAGGGTTTTCTGAAACTCCTAGAGAAATGGAAATCAGCATCCCATGATAATTATATATATTTTGCCGTGTTTTCGACACGTTTCTATCTATGTGTTTGCAGTTGGGAGCGTCTTCAGCACAGGATGTACTCTCCCTTTCGTGGTGTATGTGCGGGTTGTGTGCTGCCCGCCTGTAGGGGGCGCCATTCACTTAGACTATGCTACACATAGACTAGGTTGTGAATGCACTTGCTTACTGCCTTCCATTGCTCTTGTGAAGGTAAGACTTACCTCTTTGGCTTCCGTTCATTCTAGCTTCGTGTGTGTGTGTGTGTGTGTGTGTGTGTGTGTGTGTGTGTGTGTGTGTTATTCTTGTTTCCGCTCACTTATTATTTCAGACTTTCTTTCACTACCTGATTGAATGTCCTCTCCAGGCTCAGCCAAACTCCACTTTCTTACCCAATTATGTCGCCTGCAAAACACTGTCCACTATCTAAAATTACCCTGTTCATTTATTTATGGTTATTTTCATTTTCCTGCTCCATGAAAGTGCACATCTTCCCTGTGAATAAGCCATGGCTACAGAAAAGTGTCTGGCACATAAAAGTGCTCAGCAAATGCTTGCTGGATAAAATAAATGAATATACTGTCTCCTAATGTTTTGAAGATTAAATAGGATAATGAAAGTAGTCTATCTGGCACAAAGTGCCTGGAACTTACTAAGTAATCTTTCATTTACTTGCCTGTTTATTCATTTATTTATGTCGATGTTCCAACATTCTTATCACGCCGTTACCTACAAGCTCAACGCCTTTGCCCTCTTTTGCTTGATCATACTTCCCTGGAAAAATTCCAGCACTTCTTCCACACTCCCTTCTGCAGCTACACATCTGAATGCTGCTGGGGAAAATTATACTACTTTACTGTTTGGTCTCTATGTAGAGTTGTGACCGCGAAATTCAAGTAGCCTCTTGAGCTGCCCAGAAATCCAGGTATATTTTCTTGGTTCATTTTCTCTCTCCCAGTCCTCCTCAGTGATTTTTTAATGTCTTCTCTCTCTCCTGAAACCTCCACCATTTCTTCCCCTTTCTCTCTCTCAGTCGATTGCTTGATTCTATTGAGCAAATAAAAGCAATGCGAAGAATTCCACAAATTCTACTGAGCCGTGCGCATCTACTTCCATCCAGGTGGGTGCATGCTTCATGCGTATGAGGCCAGGCCTCACACAGGGCCCACACTCCCAGGGTCCTGCTCTGAGGGCTTCATGCTCTGTAGTCCCTGTCTTAAGATGCAGTTCTCAATAATTTTACCTTTGCATTTGTATTTTGCAAGTGAGGTCCAAAAGGACAATGGCGCATGCTTCAGGGGCTTGGAGCCTGCGTCCTGCCTCATAGTGCTTCTTTACCAACTCCAAGTGGGTTCTGATCCCTTAGTCCCGGCCCCCAGCCTTTCTTTCCCCCTCCTGCTCTCTCATTATCCCCCTCCCCACCACTGCTGCCATCCTCCACTAGGGCGACAAGTTGTATTGGGCCGACAGTCTGTGTTCTGCTGTCAGCCTCCTCCCACCCATGCAGAACTCCTGGACACCAGCGCAATGTGGGTCAGTGCCAGGCACATGCCCCATGTGGGGCAAGGCGATGGCTGGGTCTGGAAGCTCCATAGCTCATTCAGCAGGTGACTGGGCAGGAGGCTTCCAGACCACTCCTGATCCCAGGTCTGATCGTTTATTTTACGCGTCAACTTGGCTGGGCCATGATGCAGTGAGACATTATTCCAGGTGTTTCTGTGAGGGTGTTCTTAGATGAGATTAACATTCAAATTGGTGGCCTTTGAGTAAAGCAGATTGCCTTCCATGATGTGGGTAGGCTTCTTTCTATCAGCTGAAAGTCTGAATATTCGTAGAACAAAAGACTGACCTTCCCGGAGGAAGAAGAAATTCTGCCAGCAGACTACAGCCTTTGGACTTCGTATTACTCAGGGTTCTCCAGAGGAACAGAATGAATAGAATATATAAAGATGTAAAGAAATTCATTATGGCAATTGGCTCACGTGATTATGGAGGCTGAGAAGTCCCACCAAACACTGTCTGGAAGCTGGAGAACCACGAAAGCTGATGGTCCAAAGCCCAATTCTGAAGGCCTGAGAACCCCGGGGACTGTTGGTATAAGTCCTGCAGGCTGAATGCCTGGAGACCACCTCCAGTGTTCAGTGTTCGAGGACAGAAGAAGATGCATGTCCCAGTTCAAGACGGGAGAGAATTCACCTTCTTCTGCCTTTTTAGTCTATTCAGATCCTAAAGGGATTTGATGGTACCCGCCCACATTGGTGAGAGCAATCTTATTTATTCAGTTGACTTATTCATATACTAATCTCTTCTGGCAACAGCTCACAGATACACCCAGAAATAATGTTTCACCAGCCATCTGAGTGTCCCTTAGGCCAGTTAAGTTGAGACATAAAAGTAGTTATCACAGACTTGAAATGCAATATTGGCTCTTTCTGGGTCTTCAGCTTCCTGGTTGAGCTACTCTACAGATTTTGGACTTGCCAATCTCCGTAAACACATAAGCCTATTCCTTTAAATACATTTCTTCTTGTTTTACACACACACACACACACACACACACACACACACACACACACACACAAATCCTACTGGTTCTGTTTTTCTAGACAACCTTGACTAATATACTTACTTACTTACCATGGGAAGGGGAGAGTGACTTCTCTGCCGTTGGCCAGGGCTCTGAACTTTCACTTTTTACTTGGGCCACAAATTATGTAGCCAGCCATAATCTGTCCCACATATCTGTCTTCTTTTTTCTGTTCTTCCTACAGATGAGTTTGCATCCTAGGGTAACCCCTACACTTACGCATTTTTTTTCTCATTACTCAAGGTCATTGCTTCGATGATTCTTTCCATTTTCTCCTGTGTAATTCCCCTCCTACTACTAAATCACACGTATCATCAGGCCAATTTCCTGTAATTTCTCTCATCTTGGCAAACAATCCTATTCTGATTCCATATACCCCTTTAGTCACACCTGATTTCTCCAGTGTCCTTTAGATCAGAGGTTCTCAGTAGAGTAGTTTGTACTGGCTGTCTCCAATTCTTTCCTTAGTCTAGAATTAACTGACTGGCACAGGGGTTTATTTCGTTACTCTGCAGGCCTCTAAAGTACTAGAAGGGTCCGATGGCAATTCTCAACGTGTCCAGGGCTGATGATCATCTCTTTTGTTTTTTAACGTGTCTGCTGACATTTTGCACTTGCTATCCCAGGGCAGTCAGAGGCAGCAAGTAATAATGGATGGTGCACCATTACACAGAGTATTCTATAATTACCAATTGTACAAGGAGCACGTTGACAGGAATGTAATAAATACACTTCTTAGCCAAGCTTCTAGCATACCTCATCTACATATAATAAGATTTGGCAATTTTTTTGGAAGTAGTCTAGAATGTCAAATCTTCATTTTCTTTATTTCCTGAGGTAGAGGAGAAATAAGTCAATTTTCCAATATCTGCAATGAAAAACAACTTTTCAAGGTCTCTGTTCAGCTGGTCTTTCAGTGCTTTCTAAAAGGAATATACTGTTAAATGAATTTATCTTTCCATTGAAACAAATACAGGGAACTTTGTACTTTTGTCTTTAAAGGTAATGTTGGTTTCCTTTTTTTTTTCCTTTTTTTTTTTCTAAGTGCTCAGAGACCTAAAGCTATAATTGATTTTGGACTGGATGCTTTTTAATGAATGTTTTATAATAAAGCATTTATTCTGAGGAGGCACATGCCCCAAATCTTCAGGTCTCAGAGTTTGTATTTACTGTTTCTTTTATACTAGAGAATAGGGGCAACAAAAGTACAAAGAAGGCAGACAAGCCAAACTAAAAGCAGGATGAATACATGGAAAACTACAGGAGAACATGAAAGAAGACGAGGCGATGAGCAAGAAGTGATCCAGCAACATAAAACCCAGAGGACAAATATGCACATGGCCTCAGAGGGCAAATAAATACTTGATAAAAATCAGTTATGAAAGCATCTATCTTTAGTTGGAAAATTCCTGCTCCTTTCTTTCCCATCTCTCTGCATCTGAAGACTCTCCCTCTTTCTGATTATATTGCTGTTGTTTTTTAATTTGATGACATAACATCTTATTCTTCACATTCTATAACACTCTTTATATACACATATGTGTGTATTTGTGTGGATTTCATTTTAGATTCTCAGCCTAATTAAACAGAAGATACAAAGGTTTCCCATGTCCGCCCTGTCCAAACACACCCACGGCCTCCCCCATTGTCAGTATCACTCACCAGAGTGGGACATTTGTTACAACTGATGAACCTATATTGAGTCATTATCATCACTCAAAGTCCATAGTTTACATATGGTTCACTCATGGTGTTGTATATTCTATGGATTTTGACTAATGTATAATGACGCATCCATTATTATAGTATCATGCAGAATAGTTTCACTGCCATAAACATTCTCTGTGCTCTGTTCATTATCCTCTCCTAACCTCTAGCCACCACTGATCTTTTTACTGTCTTCATACTTTTGCCTTTGCCAAAATGTCTTCTTGATGGAAGCATACATTAGTTAGCCTTTTTACATTGGCTTATTTCACTTAGTGCTAAGCATCCAAGACTCCTCCACGTCTTTTCATGACTTGATAGCTCATTTCTTTTTAGTCTGAATAATGTTCCATTGTCTGGATGTACCACAGTTTATTTATCCATTCACTGACTGAAGGGTGTCCTGGTTGCTTCCAAATTTTGGTGATTGTGAGTAAAGCTGCTCCTATAAACATGCACATGCAATTTTTTGTGTGGACATAAATTTTCAACTCGTTTGGATAAATATCAAGGAGTGTGATTGTTGGATCATGTGGTAAGAGTATGTTTAATTTTGTAAGAACCTGCCAAACTGTCTTCCAGAGTAGCTGTACCATTTTGCACTCCCACCAGCAATGAATGAGAGCTCCTGTGGCTCCACATCCCTGCCAGCATTTGGTGTTCACAAGTTTTTGGATTTTTGCCATTCTAATAACTTGTGGGTGGTTCAATCTTTATAGTTTTACCATTTAATTCCCTGGCATTCTGAGTGTTCCTCTTGGGAACAGAGAAAGGTTAATTGCTCAGGTTTGATCTCTCTCTCTCTCTCTCTCTCTCTCTCTCTCTCTCTCTCTCTCTCTCTCTCTTCTTTTCTTTTTTGGCCTTTTTTTTCCCCCCAAATATAACTCTTTTAGAAGAAAGAAAGAAAGAAAGAAAGAAAGAAAGAAAGAAAGAAAGAAAGAAAGAAAGAAAGAAAGAAAGAAAGAAAGGAAGAAAGAAAGAAAGGAAAGAAAAAGAAAAAAGAAATATACTCTGACATTAGTACATTGATAAGGAGGTAACAAATATCCCTAGCTAATGATGCAGCACATCCATCCCATCTATATGTCCTATAGTTAGATTTAGCAACTTCTCTGAAGTAGTTTCAAAGGCAAATGGTGAGTAGAACCTAAGCTATCTCCTAACAATTGTTTATTTTTTTAAACAGAGAGTAGTGATTTCTTTGGTGCTGAGACTCTTTTTAGATGTAAATGCCTGTTAGTGATGGAACTTGTGTTTATCAGCTAATTTAAAACTGGCAGCTTATTTAGTATTTAAGTAATGCTGTTCAGACACATACATATGTATCGGTACACATATGCATATTTATGGATATTATATGCTATTCTTTAATTTTCCTGACTGAATATTATTTAAGTTATGTGTGGGTGTGTGCATATATATAGATTAAAAATTAATATAAGACCTAGTCTTATTATACTATAAGACTGGGGCTAATATAATATAATACAATAGCAGGTCTTTTTTTATTTTTTTGCTCCAAAAGACGCTTTAGAGCTGATTGTCCAGCTAGGTCTTATTTTCAGGGAAACATGTTATATCATAATATCACCAAATTTTTGACCACTATTGACTTTTTGGTATGCCGTTGACCCTTGAACAACAAAGGTTTGAACTGTGTGGGTCCACTTACATGCAGATTTTTAAAAAATAAATACAGTGGGCCCTTCGTATCTGCAGGTTTCACATCCACAAATTCAACCAACCACGGGTCAAAAACTGTATTTTTTCATTCATAACTGTTTTCCCAACCATGGATCAAAAATTCTATGTTCTGTCCATAGTTGGTTCAATTCATGTATGCAAAGGGCCATCTGTAGAGTCAAAAGTTATATGCAGATTTATGACTCCTGGGGTGTTGGTGCCCTTAACACCTATGTCATTCAAGGTTCAACAAACTGGATAACTTAGAAATGATGGATAGATTCCTAGAGTCATACAACCTACCAAGAATGGATCATGAAGAAATAGAAAATCTGACCAGACCAATTATTAGCGGATTCAAGGAGGTTGAATCCGTAATCATAAATGTCCCAACACAGAAAAGCCCAGGGCCAGATGGCCTCATTGGTAAATTCTACCAGACATTAAAAGGAGAATTAGTCCCAATCCTTCTCAAACTCTTCCAAAAAATTGAAGAGGAGGGAACACTTCCAAACTCATTTTACGAAGCCAACATTACCCTCAAAGCAAGACAAGGACACGATTAGAAATGAAAATTATAGGCCAATATATGTGATGAACATAGATGCAAAATTTGCTGCTAGTCCAAATCACCATCTTTGTTTTCAGTGACTCCCAACCTGAGACCTCCTGAGAGTTCCTGTCCGGGCTCAGATTCAGATAAGACTAAAATCAGTCCTTTGGGCAGTCCCCTGAAAGATCCAAATGTTGGATGTATAGTCCAGTCCTTTCCTTCCCTCCCAGGGAGAAGCTGGGAACTGGGAGTTTCTCCAAATCTTATGGCTTTGTGCCCAGGGGAGGGATTTTGGTGACAAGGTGCCTCAGATTTTCCTACAAACGATGATGTGGCTGTTTTCACGCTCACATGGGGCACAGGAGCCTCTCAACTGGTTTCTGGATTTTTCACAAAGAAAATTGGTCCATGGATTATTGGTGAAGTGGTGTGTCTGCCCATTAGAAGTCCAGAGCTTCTTATTCTGCCACCTTACTGAGACTATCATCTCTAAAAAATTAATTCTAACAATCCCAAGCTTGGACATTCAGATTATTTGCACATTTTAAGTTAAATACAGCTTTTCATGAATATCCTATTGGTAATTTTGTTCACATTTCTGATTTTTTCCTGACTAGAAAATTTGTGGGATACAATTTCAGAATCAAGAAGAATACACTTCTTAAGGCTTTTGAAATGTATTTCCAAATTAGACTCCTGAAGGCTGCAGGGATTCATAGTTTTCTAAGAAGTGTGTGAGAGTTAACCAGACAATATTTAAAGCGTCATTTAATAACACCTCTTATAAATTAGTAGGGTCAGATATAGGAAAGACACCAACATATGGGAGAACAGAAAATTGACTTGCAGGGAAAGTAGTCAAGGACAGAAAGTAAGTACTAAGCCTTACAATAGTAGGGCACAGAATTGGTCTGCAGAGTGGAGAGGACACAGGCCATGTATGCTGTTTGTGAATTCACTGTGTTCTTGAATTCTTGTGAAAACTTTTTCTCTTAACATTCCTTCCTTGCAACAGCATCATAATAAAAATGTAGTTTTCCTGGAAGTATGGACATTAGCACTCACTCGTAAATTTTACTCGTAATAAACCAAACTCTCAAAGTCTTCCATCGTCCCCTTTTTTTTATTTCTATTCCATTAGTACCGAAGCTATTTAGAAAAGATGTTGGTTAAGAGTCCATTGAGCTTTTCGCCAAAAGTAATTTGCTCTTGGAATTCAGTGGATATTCTGCTATAACATAATCTTTTCTTTAGTGTAGGGAAAATTGGATAATTATCACTTTGGGATGTTTTATACAGAGAACTACCAGAGGCAGTGCCTGCTAGCTTTGCAATAATACGGCTGTCACAAGCCCAAAATGCCCCTTTCATCTACGTGGAATTTTCTTTGTTTCTTTTTCTTTTTCTTTCTCTTGGACCAGGCTGAATTCCTAACATCAAGAGAAAAAGATAATACTAATAGGAGTGATACGCAATGTTGAGACGTGTTTCTGCCTTTTCATTAAGTGCTCTTTTCAGTCTTCCTAATTTTTTAGTACTCGTTTGGTGCAGAAGTATGTAAACATTTCTGGCTCCAGTATTGATCTGGAAATTTCAGAAGAAAGACAAAGGAAAAAAGTATTAATCCATGATTGGAAACCATGGGAAAACTCACATGTATCTGGGACTCAATGCCACACAAGAAAAACATAGGAGAAAGGAGAGCTTGGTGTCTTTGTATTATTTGTGAGTATCTCTGTGTGTAGCCACCTACGGTGAGCTCTTGTTTTCTTAAATAATGAACGAAAAGAGACAATGTGTATACACTGAGATTGCAATATCCTTTCTAGGGAATATCTATAGATGTGTAAGTTCTCTGGCTGTGCCTATTCATATTCAGCCTGGATATTGTGACATTCTCAATTTTTGCCAAACCTCACTTATGCAGAGATAGCTCATGATAAGCTAGTAGTTACTTGCCAGTGTACTCTTCTGAGAATACTTAACTGATCTTGCCATCACATAGTGCTTTAGGAAATACTGCTAACACCTTTCTTTAAGACCTGGCATTGTTCACTTTTTACAAAGACAACATGACCAGTTAAGAAGTGGCTAGAAATAATACATCAGCCAGATGCTCGTTTGCTTTATATGTTTTAGGATATATCACTTCCCTTAAATCAGGTTTCTAAGGTGATATGTGACCTCTTTCTTTAAAAACTTCTTTTAATCTGTGAAGACAAAGAAGTATCTAAAACCAGCTGACTGTTTTTAGAAGAATGAAACACACAAGAACAATTTGAGGGGAGAGGTACAAGAACAACAAGGTACCGTGAATAGAGTGATAACTGACGGTCTTTCTTTCTAAATAGAGAAAAAAATCACATTGAATAAGAGGTTTTGTGGTAAGCAACTGATGTATTTATGTTAGGTTGAATTTTTGAACTCGATACTTAAATTTCAGCTATTATGTACTTAATTGAAATGTTAGATGTATTAATAATTTGTGCGCATATACTTTCAAAACTATCCATTTGCCTCAAAAGAAAACGAAAATGATGTAATGAGTGACAAAATATTTATTTTATGAAACACTAAAATGAAGTTCATTGCTGGGGAAATAACCTGATAACAGTAGTAAAGAAACTGAGAAATTTATTTATATTTTTATGCAATATATATATATATATATCAGGTAGTGTGGAGTCTTTCATTGTTCAACTCCTCAAATGTTCATCTAAACCCACCCGTATGGTTTTCTCTCTCTCATTCTCCTTCTCCCTCTTTGCTGGATAGGTCCGTTTAGCTTATTTGACTTGCTTCTTCATTATCTCTTAGTTCTATTCATTCCATGGGTTCCGCATTACATGTAGGAAAAAAGCCAATATGTGGCATTACTTGAGGTAGAGATTAGGGCACACAATGTGAGTTAATAAAGACACCCTCTTTAGGATCTAAGCAAAATTAACATATATCATTTGTCCTTAGTTATATAAAAGTTCTTATTTTAGCATAATAAATACAACACAATATTTCAGTAAAGCCTGGCTATTATGTGACTATCATTTGGCTGCCATCATTTACCCAGCATCTGTGCTCAAATGGGGGTAGACTAAGACGTGAGGGGTTGTTTGGAAGTGATCGCGTTGTGATTATTTGGGATGGGACTTTCTCGGTTCAATGTAAAGTCATTTGTGTATACCATAGTTTTTATCATTTTTACTTTTGTACATTTATGACAATACAGACTAACTGAAAATAGTATTTTTATTTTGACTAACCATTGCAGATATATTACATACATTTTAAGAAACTGAATTTTGTGGATCCCATTTATATTGTATGGCAGGAGTTACCTTATAATCGTGATGTGAAAAATATATGCTTGTTATAAAGTATTCAAGTTGTACAGAAAAGCAAAAGAAGAAAGTAAAAGCTTCACCGCAAATCTTATCACTTGGGTGCATATGATATGAACATTAGTATGCAACACTATTCCATGCTTCTCTCTCTCTAATACATTTCAAATAATAAAAATATTTTTAAAGAACATATGAAAAAGAGGTATCATCAAATAAGGCATGGGGATGTAATGTACACACCCACTCACACACAAATAAGTACTAGAGATGTGCTGTACAACATCACTAATTATATGTAACACTACTGTATAATATATAGGAAAGTTGTTAAAGATTAGATCCTAAGAGCTCTCATCACAAGAAGAATATTTTTCTGTTTTTAGTTGTATCTATATGAGATGATGGATAGTAACTACATGCATCATGGTGATCATTTTATGATATATGTAACTCAAACCTTCATGCCGTATACCTTAAACGTGTACAGTGATGTATGTCCATTATTTCTCAATAAAACTGGGGGTGGGGGAAGTATCTGAAATAAACATATCCTAGTGATTCTTACCTAGCGCACAGGTAATAAACTTCCAGCACAGATTGTCATCTTAAGAAGGGGCCATTCTTTCTGTGTGAGCAACAGATAAAACTAGAGCAATGGGATCTAAATTTACAGTCTGCTGCCCAGCTTATCTCAATAAATCTTTTATGTTGTTAGTGTAAAACTAACAAAATAGTGTAAAACTGCAAAATAAGAAGCATGAAGAGCACTTCTTTTTCAAAGTACTCTTTGAAGAAAAAGTTATCTTACTTTTAAGAGCCTCAGTTGATAGCAGCAATCAAGATTCTCATGCTCGGGAATCAGCAAAGGAGATAAACTGAAGCCCTTACGAAATGGAGCTTGAGTTGGGCCTCTTTGGCCTGGTGTTCAATTCCCCAGATGTTCTTCTAAACCCACCTGTATGGTTTTCTGTCCATTTGCTCCAGTATGTTCTCTCTGGCACGTAGAGTGGGACTGAATAGGATAGGGTGGCCAGAGATTATTCACTGCCTGCCTATAATCCTTATAGAATTTAATTACTTCCTGTAGAGGTAAAGGTGAATGTGTCAGTTGTTTTATTTAGGACAGGAGGGTGCCAGGTTTATTATTTTTTTAAAAAAAGGCAATGCAGGGTGGAACAAAGAGAGAACTCAGACAACTGAGCGTCAAATCCTGGCTCTGCTACCAGCAAGCTGTTGGCTGGTGTAAGTAATAGTTTCATAAGCCTTGGTTTCCTCATCTCTAAAATGAGGAGAGCACCACATTAAATCATTGAAACAATTAAGTGGAGCAACTAATATTAAAATTAACTTTAATTTTTACAAATGTTAAAATTCCTAGGTTATCTTAATCGCTTTCCCTTTCTTCAGATTTCTGATTAATCCCATCACACTGCTAAGAAACAAACAAACAAAAAAGCTATGACATATCACCAGTGAGAAACTTAGATCAGATTACCCAGATGGTCAGGTATAATCCAGAAGAATCTATATACCCCACCTCCTGGTCTTTTTCTATGTCCTCTGGGACATATTATTTCTTCTAAGGGTCAATGTACTCTCCTTTAGTCACTCTTAAGAGTAAGTCTTCTAACTTACTGGGGAAAAAGACTGCATTTAGATTCACAGCATGAAAGAGGAAGAAGTCTTTTGTGGTTCTCTCAGCTGCTGAACCTAGCTGTTTCTTAGGAAAATGATTCATTGTGTCTTAATGGGTAAAATTCATTCATGTGTGTCTACTCCTGTTCAGGAAATGAAGGTCCTAGATCATTAAATAAGAGGCAGGGAAGCTAACTGGAGTCCAGACAATATGATTACCAGCCGGTTAAAAAAGCTGAAGAGAAGGCAATACAGGGCTTTCAAATTTCTGAGCAGTGACAGTCATGGTCTTGCTGGGTTTTGGTGAGAACACCCAGGTAGCCAGTTTTGAACAGCTTTTTGTAGAAAAGTTCAAGTAGTATTTTTTGAGATGACAAAATATGGGATCTTACTTATATATATGAACTTAAAAAAATGCATTTTGAGAAGTTCCTCAATGAGAACTTAATTCACAGGATAAAGGTGAATGAGCAAAGACTGGAAAATTTCAGGAATTCTTTTGTCCTATACACATTTTCTATTCATTGTACTCATCTGTTCAATTCTGATCTTTAGAAGTTTGGAATTGCAGAGTCAATCTTCAGCAGCAGTAATGAGGGAAGTAGTGATGGTGGTAATTGCAATACAGTGCAAGTTTAACACTTAGTAACTCAAGCACTCTGGAACATTCCATATCCCAGCTCACTTACTCTTCACGATGTTTAACAGCAGCGATAATCCAATCGCTACCACGGATTGTAGGCGTCTCATGTATAGAAACTGTGCTAAGTCTCTTATACACAATCTCCTTTAATTTTCATTTTAATCCTGTAAATTGGTATCATTTTCTACTTTATAGACGTGGGAACGTATTTTCAGAGGCATTAAGTAACTTATCTGAGGTGTGAATGTATACTTACACAGTTTGTAATTGGTGCAACTAAGATTTATATGCACATCTATGTGATTACACAGCCTGAGCCTGGTTTTTATTCTGTTGCCTTATTCAGATATATTTTATTATTGCCTTTACTATTAAAAATAGATCATTTTTATTTGGGGCCTAATCAATATATCAAGCATTCTACTAGACATATTGTTATCGTGATTAATGCTCATTATTTGCCTATATTCTGCTCTTATCCTTATTTAATAGATGAAGATACTGAGGTTCGGAGAAATGGGTCCCTCAGGTCAAGGTTACACATATATTGAATGACTGGTGAGGTACTCATTCAGGCCTATATTGGTCCAAAGTCTATGGTCTTTCCACTAAATTGAACTGCTGAATCGACCCAGGTAAAACACACATATTATGTACACACACACACACACACTCACACACACACACACAATAATGGTGATTGTATTATTTTTTATGCATACAGATATCTAGTTCCATAGTTAAAAGTGTTAGATAAATCTCTAACACTAATAAGATAGTCATAGTAATTGTGAAATCACTAAACTGCACTGACATACCACATAGAGAAAATACCAAAATACTAGCATCAACACTTTAAACATCTCCTGTTTAGTTGCCACTAGTCACTGAAACCCTTGTCTGATTATGTTTGAAATATCCCTCAAATCTCACCTTGCAAATTCAAGTGAAGTAAATAAGACGTAACTTGTATTTTATCAGAATGATACGTTGGACATGAGCATGTACTGTTGCAGGAGTAATATGACAAGTCCTAACGTATTCATCTAGTTTTAGGCTTTGCACACGAAGCATAGATTTGGCTGTGTGCATAGAAAACAAATATAAATACATTTCCCCTGAGACTGGCAATAAGACAAGGATGCTTGCAATCACCAAATCTATTAACAGTATATTGAGGGATTTAGCCAGTGTGATAAGTCACGGACAATAAACCAAATGTATGATGATGGGAAATGAAAAAATAAAACTGTCAATATTTGTAGAAAACATAGTGGTATATGTAGAAAATCCAAATTAACTGGCATATGAATTGTTAGAATTTATATGCAAAATTAGTATGTTTGCTGGTTAGAAAGTCAATACAAAAATATATACATACAAGCATAAACAGTTCAAAAATGAAACGTTTATAATTTTACAATTAACATTTAAAATAACATTCAAAAGCACCAAATATTTAGGAATAAATCTAAAAGAAGAGGTGCAACATTGCTATATTGAAAATGACAACACACAGCTGAAAAAAATTTAAAGACTACTTAACTAAATATTTATGAATTTTAAAATTAAATGTAATGATGTCAAATCTATCTAAACTGACTTCTAAATTTATTATTATCTTGTTCTTTATTCATAATAGTATAATAATATATATTATTATTGCATTCCAGTGTATAAATTGTAAAATTTATTATAGAAATGAAAGGGGAAAGACTAATTAAGGTGAAGAACAAATCTGAAGAACTTTCTACTAAATACCAACTCTTGTCAGAGCTATGGGAAAGTATGGCCATTTTAGTAAATACTGTTGGGCCAATGGGATATCTCTATGGGGAAAAGGAAATCTCACACCATACTCAAAAATGATTCCAGATGAATTGTTCTACACATGAAAGGCAAATTAATAAAAGTTTTAGATGAGAAAATATAAGATCTTTGTGACCCTCGGTAAAATTTTTCAATCAGAGCATAAAAAGCAACTTACCATAAAGGAGAAGATGGATCAACTCAAAGTAATTAAGAACTTCTAGTAAATAAAAGAGTGAAAGACAAAGCACAAAGTGAGAGAACAAAGAAGGCATATATTCATATGACGAATATATAAAGAACAACCAATCAATAAGTAAAGACAGACTACCCACCTAGATTTCACAATTACTATGACTATCTTATTAGTCTTAGTCTTTCCAATATAAAAATGGAAAAACAAAACCCAAAAAAACCCAGAAAACTTGGACAATCTTTTCCCAAATAAGATATTCAAATAACTAATTTATGAAAATGTGCTACTCTGTTAATCATCAGAAAAAAGGCAAATTAAAACTACTATGTGATACCACTATACATTTTAAAGAATGGCTAAAATTTTTAAATATAGACAGAAAAATAAAAAATGTGACACTACGTTGTGTAGTGCAGGCAAAGATCTGGAGTGAATAGATACTGCTCAGCTGATCAGAATATACACTTGTACAACCACTTTCGAAAACTCTTCATCATTATCAACTGAAGTTGATCATGTGTATGGCCTATGATCCAGCAATTCTATGCCTAGGTATTGACTCAACCAAAATGTGTATAATATACTCATCAAAAAACAGGTGCAGAAATGTTCATAGCAGCACTGTTTGGAATAACCAAAACTGGAAACAACCCAATGTCCATCAATATTCATCCAATGGAATACAATGGCAGCGAAAATACATAAACTCATAATACACGGTGAAATGAATGAATTTCACATATGTAATGTGAACAAAAGAGGATGACAAAAAGGGTAATACTATGTGATTCCATTTATATAAAGTTCAAAAATTGGTAAAATTAATCAATGGTATTAGGATCCAGAATAGTGATTACTTTAAAGGAGAAGATAGTGTGATAACTAAAACGAGGTAAGCTTTTGGGTACCAGAAGTTTACTCTAGCTTGATCTGAGTGGTGCTTACATGGATGTGCTCCTTTTGGCAAAATTAATTGTACTGTACAATCATGATTTGTATATGAATTTAGACTTCAGCAACAAATAAGTCAATTTAAACAAAACTAGACATTTTAAAAAATGTGATCGAAAGAAAATCTGAATAGTCTAAAACCGGAAAATATATGAAAGTGTATAAAAAATCAACTCTTTCAAAGGATGCAAAGAATCAACCCCTTTAAGGATGCTTGGTCTAGAATGGATGTATGGTTTTATACAACCTAAAGGAGCACATTATAGAAAATTATGGAAAACATTATAACTAATTAATCAATATATTAATAATATAACTTATTATAAAACATCATTTTTATCTTTTAAATGTGTTTTCACAATTCTTTTGTCAAATATAATATTTATTGAAACAAAAATTAAAATGGAACTAGCATAATATAGATGTGACACCATTGTAATGCTGGGCTTGTCCTATGAAAAAACCAAGAAGTTGCCACAACCTTAATTGTACAGACTATGAAGATTTTTTTCCAAATCATGTGAAAATTGGATCCTGCCACAAGGACTTTCCCACTTGCCAACTTTTTTCTCTCCTTATCTTTGGAACTACTATTTCTAGACCAAGACCTATCTGCAGCAGAGATAATGAGTTTTTGAAGTAACTCTTTTCATTGAGAAACTGTGGTTCAATAAGTACTCTGAGTCTTGAACAATTAAATTAGTGAATTCTTTTTTGAGGAGAATGGGGAGAATTGGGGCAGCAGGCGCTCGGTGTGAGAAAAAGTGCCAAAGCAAACCCTCGCCCTTTGTATTTATTTTACATACCCTAAGAGTTCAACAGTGAATTCTTATTTTCCAGTTACAACATAAAGTAAGAGGTGGGTTGGAGCCAACTTGTACCATCTCATAAAACTCTCTGTTAAATTTACAGGAAATTTGCAAGTCACTTGTTAAAAACAGACATTATAAAAATATATATAAACTTATAAGGTCCCCCCAGAGGAGCAAGAAACCCCAGCTCCACACTGGGCTCCCCAGCCCAGAGTACAAGTGCTGGGAAGAGGAACCTCCCACAATACCTGGCTGTGAAAAACAGTGGGAATATCAACCAACCAGGAAAGAGAAGGCTGGAGAAACCCAAGCATCCTCTTAAAAGGTTTGCACATAGACTTACTTGCTCCTAAGCAATCACCATGGGCTCTGGCGGAGGGACAACAACTCAGGAGGCACCAGTGATATACTGGGAGAGACTGAGTAGTCTGGCTTCAGGGCAAGAACTAGAGGGACAGTGACCATTTTCCCTGTGTAGAATCCTTCTAATGGGCAGCCAGCAGGTGGGCCCCATTTTTCCTGGGCTGAAATCCTCCCCTATACAGCCAGATCTGAATTGGCCTGGTGAGCTCCTCTTGTTCCATCATGGTTACTTCCAGGGACACCACGCCCCTCCCCCCACCCCTTCACCCCCCGCCAACCTGTGCAATGACCTTGCTAGTCTTTCCTGGACAACTCTCGGGGGTCCGTGGGCCCCAGGCGGGTGGTGGCTGGCCTCCATGTGCTCTGAGCCTTTTGCTGAATAGCTCCAGGATCAGCTGAATAGCTCCAGGATCAGCACTGGCGCCAAACCAGAATCAACATTAACTTGGTGAACACCACTCCCTGCAACATGGTGACTCCCTGAGAACCTGCCTCACACAACTCGCATACCACATGAGGCTCTATCAGCAGCTGAGTCTTACAGGCAGCTGGCAAGTGGCAGCAGGCCTTGGGATGCCCTGGGTTTTTTGCAATGCTACCCCAGGCTTGGTACTGGTGGCAGCCATCCTTGGTTCACAGTGTGAACTCTCCCATACTCCTCTAGGTCTAGCACAGGCAGTGCCAACCATGGACAGCTTTGTACCTCCGACCACGTAGTCCTGGGATAATCACAGGCAGCAGCTGAACTGAGACAGCATTGAAACCCCTCCCAAGAGTCCCCAGAGATAATATACCCAGCAGCTGGTTTCAGACCACAACAGAACACCTCCCCATTAGCCCCACAAGTGGCACACACAAAGAGTAGTCTCAGCACACACCAGAGCCTGCTGCGGTGAATCCTGCTCCACAGGATAAGACCCTTACACAGCAGCCTGTGAGCTGTAGACATGGCCAAACCCCACAGCCAGTCAGCCTGAGGCGTAATCCCACCCACCAACATGCCAACAGCAATCAAGACTCAACTACAACAGGAGGGTACATACAAACCTACACAAGGGACACCCTTGGAGCACCCAGCACAGGTGATCAGGGAGATGGTGCCACTGGGCACCACAGGCACCTACTACATAAAGCAACATGGACAAGACTAGGAGATGCAGCAGAACTACCTAATCATAGAAACAAACACAGAGAGAAAGCCAAAATAAAGAAACAAAGAAACATGTCCCAAATGAAAGAACAGGAAAACATTCCAGAAAAAGAACTAAAAGAAATGGAAGCAAGCAATCAACCAAATACAGATTTCAAAATAGTGGTTATAATGATGCTCAAGGAACTTAGTGAGAACTTCAACAAAGAGACTGCAAGCATAAAAAAGGACGTAGAAACCATAAGAAGAGCCAGTCAAAAATGAAAAATAGAATAACTGACGTGAAGAATACAGGAATCACGTAAGGAATTGCCAGCAGATTAGATGAAACAGAGGATTGAATCAGCTATTTGGAAGACAAGGTATCATAAAACACC
This sequence comes from Rhinolophus ferrumequinum, assembly GCF_004115265.2. Classification (NCBI taxonomy): domain Eukaryota; kingdom Metazoa; phylum Chordata; class Mammalia; order Chiroptera; family Rhinolophidae; genus Rhinolophus; species Rhinolophus ferrumequinum. The sequence continues at coordinate 53,156,885 of NC_046301.1, forward strand.
CAATCAGAACAATAAAAAGAAAAATAATAGTAAAAAAAAAAATGAGGATAGATTAAGGGGCTTCTGGGATAACATCAAACATAATAACCTTCACATCATAGGGGTACCAGAAAAATAAGAGAGAAAGCAAGGGATTCAGAACCTATTTGAAAAAATAATGACTGAAGACTTTCCTAACCTGGTGAAGGAAATAGATATACAAGTCCAGAGAGTCCCAAACAAGATGAACCCAAATAGGTCCACACTAAGACATGCTATAAATTAAATGGCAAAAGTTAAAGAAAAAAAGAGACTTCTAAAAGCAGCAAGAGAAAACAACTAGACTGTCAGCTGATATCTCAACAGAAACTTTGCAGGCAAAAAGGGATTGGCACAAATATTCAAAGTGATGAAAAGCAAGGAACTACAACCAAGAAAACTCTACCCAGCAAGGCTATCATTTAAAATTGAAGGAGAGATAAAGAGAAAAAGCTGTTCATCATTACCAAAGTGGTATTACAAGAAATGTTAAAGGGACTTCTTTCAGAAGATGTGAAGGGTAGGGGGGAGAACAAAGATATGAATAATAAAATGGTAATAATAACTATGTATCTGTGAATAATCACTTTAAATGTCAATTGATTAAATGCTTCCATCAAAAGACATACGATAGCTGAACAGATAATAAAACAAGACCCATACATAAGCTGTCTACAAAGACCCACTTCAGATCAAAAGACAGACTGAAATTAAAGGGATAGAAAATGATATTTCATGTGCATGGCAATAACAAAAAAGCTGGGATAGCAGTAATTATGTCAGACAAAATAGACTTTAAAACAAAGGCTTTAAAACAAAGAGAGACATTACATAATGATGAAGTGATCAATCCAACAAGAGGATATAACCTTTGTAAACATTTATGCACCCAACTTAGGAGCACCTAAATATATAAAGCAAATATTGACCAATATAAAGGGAGAGATCAACGGTCATATAATCATAGTAGGGGATTTTAACATCATATTGACACCAATGCACAGATATTCCAGACAGAAAATCAACAAGGAAACAGTGGCCTTAAATGACACACAGACTAGATGAATTTACTTGATATTTTCAGAGCATTTCACCCCAAAGCAGCAGAATATACATTCTTTTCAAGTACATCTGGGACATTTTCCAAGCTGGACTACATGGTGGGCCACAAAACAAATCTTAATAAGTTTAAGAAGATTGAAATCATATCAAGCATTTTCTCTGACCACATTGGTATGAAACTAGAAATAAATTACAAGGAAAAAAACCTGGAAAACACATGGAGTCTAAATAACATGCTACTAAATAATGAATGGGTTAATAATAAGATCAAGGAAGAATCAAAAGATACCTGAGACAAATGAAAATGAAAACATGACCCAAAATTTACGGGACACAGCAAAAGCAATCCTAAGAGAAAAATTCATGGCAATACATGTCCTCAAGAAACAAGAAAAATCTCAAATAAAATAAATCTAACCTTAGGGAGAGATCCAAGATGGCAGGGTAGATAAACACTATGCCTGCTTCTTTCTGTGAACACATTAAAATTACAACTAAATTATAGAACAGTCAGCCTGTAGAATCATGTGAAATCTAGCTGAACAGAAGTCTTATAACTAGGGATATAAAGAAGAAGCCACATTGAGACTGGAAGTAGGAGTGGAGACATGAAACAAGCTGGCCCCAAACCTCCGTGTGGTGGTTGAGATCAGGAGGGATATCTTGGCCATGGAGGTTTCCCTTGGAGGAGCAAGGGACACCAGCCCCATACCAGCTTTCCAGCCTGGAGTACTGGTGCAGGATAGAGTACCCCTCACAGCATCTGGCTGTGAAAAACAGTGGGGATTCCAACCATCTGGGTGGGACCAAAGGCTTCAGGAAACCCAAACGTCCTCTTAAACAGCCCAAGCATAGACTCAGTCACTCGTAGGCACTTACCCTGGGCTCCGGCAGAGGGATGGTGACTCAGGGGGCATCAGAAGCATATGTGGGGCAGACTGAAGTGTGTGGCTGTGGGACAAGCGCTGGAAGACCGTTGCCATTTTCCCTATGTGGGGTTCAACTCCTCCCGAACAGCCAGCAGGTGGGCACCATCTTTCCTCTGTTAAGCCCGCCCCCACATGGCCAAATCTGAATCTGATTGGCCTGGAGAGCTCAGCTGCTTCATTCTGCTGACTCACTGGGATCCCACCCCACCCAACTTCCCCAATGGCCAGAGGCATTTTCTCCATGAGCAGCTAGCCCCACCCACATTTCACTCTTTCTTGGAAAACTATTGTAGTCCTCGGGCCCCAGGCAGGCAGCGACTGGCCTGGGTGTGCTGAGTCTTTTGCTGAGTAGCTCCAGGTTCAGTAGTGGCACCAAACCAGAATCTACATAAACCTAGTGATCACAACCCTTCCCACTCTAGTGTCTCCCTGAGACAATACCTCACTCAACTTGCGTACCTCATGAGGCTTTATCAGTGGCTGAACTTAAAGGAGCCGGCAGGTGGCAGCAGACATCAGGGTGTCCTGGTTTTTTGCGGAGGTACCCCAGGCCTGGTACTGTGGCACACATGTCCTCAGTTCACAGCAAGGCCTCTCCCATTCACCTCCAGGTTTAGCACAGGCAAAAAATAACCACAGATTTCTTTTTTTTTTCTTTTCTTTTTTTTTTTTTTTTTAAGATTTTTATTGGGGAAGGGGAACAGGACTTTATTGGGGAGCAGTGTATACTTCTGGGAATTTTTCAAGTCAAGTTGTTGTCCTTTCAATCTTAGTTGTGGAGGGAGCTGTTCAGCTTCAAGTTGTTGTCCTTTCAGTCTTAGTTGTGGAGGGCGCAACTCAGCTCCAGGTCCAGTTGCCCGTGCTAGTTGCAGGGGTCGCAGTCCACCGTCCCTTGGGGGCCTTGAGGAGTTGAACCGGCAACCTTGTGGTTAAGAGCCCACTGGCCCATGTGGGAATCGAACCGGCAGCCTTTGGAGTTAGGAGCACGGAGTTCCAACCTCCTGAGCCACCGGGCCGGCCCCAACCACAGATTTCTTTGTAACACCTACCAGCTAGTCCACGGCTGGTGACAGGCAATGGGTGACCTGGGCCTGCACTGGATCCCCTCGCAAAAGGCCCCGGATCCAATGTACTTGGAAGTTGGCTTCAGACCACAGCAGAGAATCACCCAATTAGTCCCACAAGTGGCACAAAGGGTAGTTTCAACAGGCACTCAGTGGGTAAGCCCCCCCGCCCACAGCAGCCTGTAAGTTGTGGATGTGGCAAACCCCACAGCCAATCAGACTGAAGGTTAGTCCCACCCACTGATGTGCCGATATTGATCAAGTCTCAACTATAACAGGAGAGCACACACAAGGGACTCTTCTGGAGCACATGTAACAGGTGACCAGGGAGACTGAAAGAGCACCTACTACATAAGGCAACCTGGACAAGATTGGAAGACATAGCAGATTTACCTAATACATAGAAACACACAGAGAGGCATCCAAAATGAGGAAACAAAGAAATATGTCCCAAATGAAAGAACAAGAGAAAATTCCAGGAAAAGAGCTAAAAGAAATGGAGGCAAGCAATCTACCAAATACAGAGTTCAAAACAATGGTTATAAGGATGTTCAAGGGACTTAGTGAGAACTTCAACAAAGAGATAAGAAGCATAAAAAAGTACATAGAAACCATAAAAAAGAACTAATCAGAAGTGAAGAATACAATAACTAAAATGAAGAATGCACTGGAAGGCATCACCAGCACACTGGATGAAGCAGAGGACTGAATCAGTGATTTGGAAAACAAGGTAACAGGAAACACCCAAATGGAATAGCAAAAAGAAAAAAATACACCCCCTCCCCCCCACCAAATGAGGATAGTTTAAGAGACCTCTGGGACAACATTAAGCATAACAACATAATAGGGGTACTAGAAGGAGAAGAGAGAAAGCAAGGATTGAGAACCTATTCAAAGAAATAATTGAAAATTTTCCTAACTGAAGGAAATAGACATAAAAGTCCAGGAAGTGCAGAGAGTCCCAAATGTGATGCACCCAAAAAGGCCCACACCAAGACACAGTATTATTACAATGGCAAAGATTAAAGACAGAGAGACTCCTAAAAGCGACAAGAGAAAAGCAACTAGTAACTCATAAGGGAGCTCCCATAGATTGGCAGCTGGTTCTGAACAGAAACGTTACAGGCCAGAAGGGATTGGCACTAAATAGTCAAAGTGATGAAAAGCAAGGACCTACAACCAAGATTACTCTACCCAGCGAGGCTATCATTTAAAATTGAAGGACAAATAAAGAACTTCCCAGACAAGAAAAAGCTAAAGGAGTTCATCACCACCAAATCATTATTACAAGGAATGTTAGAGGGACTTCTTTAAGATGAAAAAAAAAAAAATCAAGATTATGAGTAATAAAATGGCAATAGCTACATATCTATCAGCAATTTCTTTCAATGTAAATGGATTAAATGTTCCAATCAGAAGACACAGGGGGGCTGACTGGATAAGAAAACAAAACCCTTATATATGCTGCCTACAAGAGAATCACTGCAGATTAAATGACATGCATAACTGGGAAATAAAGGAATGGAAAGAGATATTTCATGAAAATGGGGAGAAAAAAAAAAAGCTAGGGTAGCAATACTTGTACCAGACAAAATAGTCTTTAAAAAAAAGTCTATAATAAGAGAGAAAGACGGACCTAATAATCCCACATTTGAGTATTTATCCAAAGAAACCCAAAACACTACTTCGAGGGGACATGTGCATCCATATGTTCACTGCAGCAGTTTTTTATAATTGCCAAGATGTGGAAGCAGCCTCGGTGTCAGTCAATTGGAGAATGGCTAAAGAGGAGGTGGTACATACATATGATGAAATACTTGTAATGCTCAGCCGTAGAAGGGAATGGATTCTTGTCATCTGCTGGGACATCAATGGACCTAGAGGGTATTGCGATGAGTGGAGTGTGAAACAGAGAAAGAAAGATGCAGTGTGATTTCACTTATATGTGGGATCTAAAGAACAAAATAAACAAAATAGAAACAAACTTATACATACTGAGAACATTTTGATGAAATAAGAAAGATGCAGTGTGATTTCACTTATATGTGGGATCTAAAGAACAAAATAAAGAAACAAAACAAACAAACTTATACATACTGAGAACATTTTGATGCTTGCCAGGTAGGAGAGACAATGCGGGTGTGATTGAAAGAAAAAAGGAGGAGAGATTAAAAAGTACAAATTGGTAGTTACAAAATAATCATGGGGATGTAAAGGAAAGCATAGGGACTATAATCAATGATATGTGATAACTATCTATAGTGCCAGGTGGATATGTATAGTACACAGGGGATCATTTATTAAACTATACAAATATCTAACCATTATGCTGTACCCCTGAAATTAATATAAACTAATATTGAATGTCAACTGTAACTGAAAAAAATAATTTAAAAAATGATATAAATTTACAGTTAAGTAAATCATGTTATACACAAAGGTAATAAGTATTCTACATTCATCACTTCCTGATTATTATACTATTTTCTTTGCTCTAAGTTTATTTACATCTTTTTTATTTGCACAGTGGAAATACTATGTGATAGCACGCTATTGCACATCTCTTCCCAACTCCACATTTAGTGAGGTCATGTGGACAGCTTGAAATGACCACGGTGGTGGCATTTACATTATGTAAATCACCAACACTACAAATCAGGACACACCCATGCCGCTGCAGAAAGTGGGTGTGTTTACCAGCATACCCTGAGAGACTCTGTCAATAAAATGCTGAGTATAATTTTTGACAGTCAAATCATTGACAATTAATTTACAAAGAGACTATACATCATATATATGCATCAGCTGTCACAGCCTAATTATTAACAGTACCACCTTTTCATTCTAAAAAGTGTCCCAATCAAGATAAAAAAAAATAAAAAAAAAAATAAATAAATAAATAAAAAGTGTCCCAGTTTAGATGATAAATTATGTGATTAATCTCCTCATAGGCTAGGCTTTCTCACCCTCAGCACTATTGATATATTGGGCTGGATAATTCCTTGTTTTGGGGACTGTCCTACGTGTTGTTGGACGTTTATGCTCTAGATGCGTGTAACCTCATTTCTCCCAGTTATGACAACCAAAAATGCCTCCAGGTATTATAAAATGACCCTTGGGGGACAAAATTGCCTCTTCTGAGAACAACCTAAATACAGTGTAAGGGTAAAACAATTCTAATAATAGTAATAATAATAATAATTTTCTCTGGGGCCAAAAGGGAGATTTTTTCCTTTTCTTAGATGATTTTCTTTAAAAAGATATTGTAAATTCTTTAATTTGTAAGTCTTTTAAAAAGCTAAAAGAATAACAATAAAAACCCTCTTGCCAATTTTACAACTCAAGAAAGTTTTTCCTAAGGGCTTTGGAGCCCTCTCTTTGAATTGGAAATACCAAGATAGCACCCAATCTCCCTGTCTCTGTGGGAGTTTACCCTCGGTGCCTGGCTCCTGCTTTGTCAGAAAGATATATGGCATTTTATTTTCCATCGGATAAGGACAATTAGCTAACAGAAATGTCACACCAATATCAAGTTAATGTAGGATGAACTATGTAGAGCAAATGGTTTCGTCATGTCATCTGATGGCAGCCCTAGGGAATGAATACATCGATCTATACACTGTATCGCTACTATGTAATTCACTTTTTATTGTTCTTGCTTATTGCTTATTGTTTGTTCATCTCCTGCCACCACCCAGGAGGCAAACATCAAAGGAGCAGGGCTCTTATTTATTGTTATATCTTACGCACCTAGAAGAGTTTCTGGCACACAGTAGGCATTCAATAGATATCTGAAGAAAATAATCCTCATATACATTTCTTCACCATTTAATCATCTTAGCTGCTCTTTGTGCATTTCCCAGTTATTTATTTATTTATTTATTTATTTATTTATTTATTTATTTATTTATTTATTTATTCATTGTTTTATTATCCATAGCAATGGGCAACATAGCTAGCAGGAATAATTTAACCATTAAAACTCAATTTAACATTTCTTCCTGAACTAAATATTTTTAAATAATTTGAACAGTAATGAGGTTAGCTGTTTATAATTTCACCTCCAGTGATTTCCCCCAGACTTGCTTTGTGACGGTGCTGTGGAAGGAGTAATCAAATCAGACACCAGGAGAGAAAACAGTAAAAAAAGTTAGAGAATCAGCTTTTGAGCAATGGAGAATTGATTGAACATAAATAGTTTAACTCACTAAGCAAATCTCTATGGAAGAAATTATTATTCATAATAATCTTCTAAAACCATTCATTCCCTTCTTAATGATTTCTATCCACCAACCCATTCAAACTTCTCAGTTTTCAATTATTCAAAACATTCAGTCATTTTTGGTTAGAGAAGACAAATTGCTTCCTCTGAGTTCAATAGTTTAAGAGCCCCAAATTAGTTTATCCATTTTAACTAAACTCATCTATCAGCAACCATAAAATGTGTGAAATTTGACAGTTATTGTACATTTGCTAATGTAAGTTAAAGAGGATAAAATACCTCCCTTGTATTTATATTTGACCTTATCAGTGAGGTTTTTTGCCCCCTTTAGTGAGGCTTTTTCCCCCCTCTTTAGCCACTAAAGTTAAACCTTGATATTGCTTGCCCTGGTGGAAATGAAAATCCCTATTGCTTTTAAATAAGAGGGTATTCTTTAGCTTTGATTTTTTTTGTTTTGGGGCAGGGTGAGACAATAGTCTTGAATCTAAGCCTTGCAAAAGGAAGAAGGTTTTAAATCACAAGAGCTTCATTTTCCAAAAGCAAACCTTGATGTTCTAAACAGTTTTACTATAAGCCGCAGTGTGGAGAAAAGTGAAGATATTATCAGTATGGGGGCATTCGTAGTAGGTGGAATGAAGCAGAAAGCTCTTTGAATAAAAAGGAGAGGGAGAAAAAGAGAAAAGCAAATGGAAACTAAAGTTTCTTCACTTTTTCTATCTGCTATCATATAAAAACTCATGTAGCACTAGATAGATTAGAGGGAAGCTAAAAGCATATGGGGCTTGTACACAGTATCATATTTGAAAATCTAGAGAGACACTAAAAATTTGAGTGCTTTTGCAGCAACATGAGGTGAACATGACAGCATAGATATGGCAGCTTCCAGTGTTTGGGCAGAGAAAGCCCGAGTAAGCCCATGTTGCCTGTCTCAGTTTATGGTAACGTATATGAGGAGCAGAACTTCTTAAGGTCCTGCAGAGTTCCTGGAGACGAGTTTAAAGTTCCTGAATCATCCTCAGACTTGGCAGGGGCAACACCCCACAGAACAGATAGCCTAGGCACAGAACCAAATGGAAGATGTAGCTAGGACTCAGACAGTTCACATCTGACAGTGTCAGCAGGGGTGGGGGATTCTGGGGCCGGACTTTCAGGCCCTGACCTTGCTGAGAACAGACCATACATTACACAGCACAGACAGAGGCTGATGTAACATGGAGATCAGGCCGGGTGACGACTGTAGTGACCTGGAGTTCAGCAGGAGCCAGCAGAGGGAACCCTGTGGACCAGCGCCATTTTCAGCGTCCTCTACATGTAGACATCATCTAGGGGAGGAGAGGGGACCAAAGAAAGCCCCCATCAAGATTTTAGACTTTCAATGGATTACATAACTACCAGAACCACCTATTGTTTGCGAACTTAAAAAGTTTGTTTTGTTGTTTTCCCTTATGAACAAGAATCAATACAGGGGATGGCTAAATCAGTTACAGGAACCGGATGAAGACAGCAACGTTATTTCGAACATTTGAGCCACATGGGCAAAATTCAGTTATTTTCAGGGACTCGCTTCTTTACAAAACTGGTTAAAACAAACAAAAAGTTCCACTTGAAAAGACTGACCTCAGTTAGGTTAAGATCGCATATGAGACCTCAGTACTGAAATAGTGTAAAGTATATTCAGCATTCTATATCCTGGCCAAAAAAAATTAACTGACTTTTTTTTTCTTTTCCTGTGGACATTTTAAGTATTCTTTAAAACTATTTAATGCTTGGAAATACAGATACTATTTATACTTCACATTTTAGAATATAAAATATGTATATAAAAACAATCTTTATTTGATAGTATTAATATGGTATAAGTCTGGAAAAGATTTAAAATCTGTTTTAATTTGGTAAATTAATTGTGTATTACTAGGACAATGGGGATAAAATGACACTTTGACCAATTATCAATAATAGGAGATATGCATTTTCCTGTAGGAGTTACAAAACTGTACCTAATGTTTACAATTATAATCATGACTTGGGCATACATCTGTCCTTTAGTTATGATTTGTTGGGTGTACTAAATATTTTCTGTATTTTCACAAACTAAACATGATGAAGCTTGTGAAGTAGAAACGAAGATAAATAGATAATAAATATTCATCACATTTGAAATTAAATGTTCCTCAGGAAAAATATTTTTGCTTATTATAATTTTGAACAAAAATATTGAGTTGGTAGATACAACTTTTATTTTTAAAAAAATTATAATTCATTAATTTACAAGACAAGATGAAATAAAAGGTAATATAACTACTTTTTAAAATGAAACTACAGATTGGATTGACACTGATTTTATACAAAGTATAAAGTACTATAACATATTAAAATTATCCTCCATATATTATGAACTGACATTCAAATCCAGAACTCTTATACATAAATTAAATTCCATAAATTAACAAAATTTGTTTGTTATACAGACACAGTTATCATGAATATATTTTCGATGTTCCAAGCATTTGTTCTTTCTTTGGTAAGCAAACAGTGAGATTTATGACATACGAAGACAGTTTATAAGGGACATTAAATCAGCTTTGATCCCATTGTTAAGAAATCCATATAGGATTGGATTAAGACAACAGGACATCATGCCTAACAAATGACAAATGCAATACACCAACTTGAAATGCCTATTTGAAATAAGGTTATCATTAAAATCGGTTACCACATGGAAAAGGTGTAGTGGCATCCAGCTAAGAGCAAACACTAATATAAGTACGGTCAGTCTATAGAAAACACTCCGAGATCTCTTTTTTATTCTCATGATAGAACGGTTTACTCGCATTTCATGAACATCTGAGTTTTCTTCAGGTTTCATCTCAAAGCAGGTGGGGACCCCTGGGATGAACTTACTGGATGAAAAGAGATGACTTTTCACAGAGACGAAGTTTTCTGGAAGTGTTCTTAAATGATTCTCCTGAGGAGGTCTTGCTGGAGCAGGTAATACGCATGCTGTCTTCTTGCTGTATCTTCTCCTGTGTTTCCTGATAAATGAATAGCTCCATTTATGGCTGTTGGAGAGTTTTACCTGAGGCCCACTCTTTTTGGATGGATGAAGAGTTAAGTTGATCATCTCATTTTCTTCTAGTTTGTTTTCTCGGTTGGACAATCCACAGCTTATACTCCTGCAGACACTGGTATGACTTACAGTTAGACAAACTAAGGGCAGAATATACTGAACTAGCAATAAAGATATAGTAAAAGCAATTCTGTATGAATCAGATGGCCACGATTCAACACATAAGTACCTGCTGCTCAGCAACGCCGAGCCAAACGTTTCCTGAAGTTCCACAAGTCTGTGGAACACTGGAAGTGGAGAACAAATCGCAAAACCTAGTGTCCACACAGTAGCTATCAGGAAGTAGCCATGGTTTGCTGTTAGATTATTAGATATTGGATGCTTAATCATATGATACCGGACAATGGCAATTGATATTAAAATTAAAGTGGAAACCAGAACTGACACACATTGAAGGAAAGGCATAATATGACACATGACTTTCCCAAACATCCACTGATCCAGTAAAACAGAGGTCAGTGTAAAAGGTGAGCAAAACAGCACAACCAAGATATCAGAGAAGGCCAAATTTCCTATCAGGAAGTTTACTGTGGTATTCTGATTACGCTTTCTCATGAGAGCCATTAAAATAAGCAGATTCCCCATAAAGCCAAGAAGACTTACAAATGTATAGAGTCCGATCAGAAAATACTGCAAGTCATCTACACTGCTTTTATAGTCGTCCCAGGCTGGGAAATCAGAATTCCGAGGGGCAGCAGTGTTGTTCTCTGTAGCAAGTGTCTGGTTATAATAATCCGTGAGCTCTAAATCCATATTATAATCCTGCTTGGAATAAAAGGACATCAGTTAGCAACTTGAAAAAAATTACATGACAACTATAAATGAATCCACTGAGAGGGAAACTAAATTTTACAATTTGCTCTCATTACCTTATTGTTCTCCTAAGTTCTGTAAGGTCTTTCATTGGTTCCAAGTGCAGTGCAAAAATATCATCAGCCAGTAACAATTATAGTAAGTTTAAGTCTATCATCATTTCTGTGGTGTGTAACGTGTTAAAATAGCAGACTTTTTATTTTTTTAATTTATGTAGGAAATAATGTTAGGGAAGAAAGAGGCAAATGTAGATAAGAACTGCACGATACCTAATGTACAGTAACTCATTAATAATCTTCTTTAATCAAGGTACCTGGTGCATGGTGTGGTCCTATAATCTTACCTTAAACATTCTTTCCTTTCCTGCTTGAATCAAAGCCAAACTTAAGAGTCACCTAACCTAAAGCATTCCTTGGTTTACTCAATTGGATGTGATTTCCTCCTCTGAACCCCTATAATACTCTGTTTATAATTGTCTGGTGCTACATGTCACAGTCTGTTTTGCATCGCAATTATAATGCATACCGTCTAGCTTATTTATAAGCAATGGAAAAGCAGAAACGGTCCCTTACTCGTGGTATCTGCCGTAAGTAACTTCACCATAGCAGATGTTAAATAAATATTCATGGAAAATGAAAAATTCAAACAAAAATCTAGCATCCTAAATATTATCTAGTTCAAGCAGTGTTTAAATTAAAGCTTCTCAAGTGTAGAAACGCTATCTCAGGACCTAGGTGTATATAGTAGGCACTCAATAAATGTTTATCAACTTGTACTGTTGACTATGTGAACACAATGTTGGACTTGGCAAAATCATTCCGTGATCAATCCTCAGTCCTTTGAGATGTGCCAGACTATCGTGAATTAAAATAGCCACTGACAAGCAGTGCTGCTCGTGATTTTAAAAACAACATTTACCTGTTTGTTTTTTAATTTAAAAATTGAAAACAGATTTTCGCTTTGAAAAGGTTCAATAAATTCATATTGTTTAAGGAAAATATATCTTAAAGTTAAATGTAGAAGAGATACTAATATAATAACACCCTGTAATAAGTTTTCATTTCAAAGGAAATTGATAATGTAATACTATTAATACCATAATGGTATTACTTATTTACTGCTGTATGCTAGAGATTTGACAGTATTTCCTGATGAAGCACAAAAGTGCCTATATCAATAAAAGGTAAAAGAAAACTTTCATCTCTTTTAAAAAGTAAGCACTCTTATTTTTTAACAAAATTTTCCTACCGAAAACTCAGGACAGCAATAATTAATTCTGGTGAATATATATTGTTACAGAGACCCTAATATATATGTAGCTTAAACATTTTTTCCATTCCATACCATTATACACTTATCTACTTATTTCTATAGTGGGATCTATAGTGAAAACTATGAAAATGCTATATATTTAAATTAATAGTAAACACTATTATCTTCAGTTTGTAAGGGACTTATAGGTCCTGATCCAATAAATTTCCAAACAGGAAATCCTGTTGTGTACACACATTCATTATAAATAACTAATTCAGTTTTATATACAGCAAGTTTCAAATACACACCATTGTGTTAGGAGAAAATTTGAAAGTTTAAGTTTTTCACAACTTCTGCAACTAATTCTATGTTCATTGGACTACTTTCTGAAAGCTAATGGCATCCTTTTGAAGATCAATAAAGTCAGAAACTCGGGATCTTATTTATTCTTGGACCCCAACCCATAATTTACATTGACATTACCTCAAGTTAGAAAGGATTAGTGGTACAAAAGTGACTCCCACGGCCTCCGGAATCATCTTATTTATCACATTACTAATCCATGGCCTCCCTGCAAATACCCTGGATAAGTCAGCGAGGTGCTAATCAAAGCAGCCTTGACTGGCCTCCCTGCTAAACTTCAAGAGTTCTGATGGCCCCCGGCTCCATCTAAGTTAGCCAAGATCCTATATATACTTACACTATGAACAGGCTATTTGTTACTGTGATCCTGCTTAGTTATTCTTTTGACTCACTTTCTTGAAACCATCCTTTTCTGTTGTACATCACTAGTTACTGACTGCCTTTTCTACTACCAAGGTAAAGCCAGAGAAACATCGGATAGTTAATTCTACAAAGGCTCTGTGCAGTTTGGGGACATGCAACTGTAGGATGACACTCATTTAGTGGAAAATATTACTATCCAAAGTTTTTGAAGAGGAAATGCTGCAAAGTTTGTGGTAATAGAAATAACATGGTTTTAAGTCTGAAGTTCAGACTGCCGCCCACATACATTGTCAGTCCTCTCTGTTAGACTCTAATGGAGATAACAGAAAATAGACAGGCTCAGTTAAGGTAAAGATTGACCTTTGTCAAGGAAGCTACAGGCCAAGGATATGACTGACTACCCACCATGACCGCTTTTAGGAATTTTATGCAGCCTTCCTATGTGGTTAATTTCAGTCTTGGAGCTTGTAGGGCCTGCCATGCTGGCCTCTCCTGAGCTTGTCAGGTGTAGTATGTGGCCCCTTTTTCATCCACATTAGGAAAATTTTATCCAATCAGATTTAAATCTTCTTCTTTTTTTTAAATTGAAAATCTAAGGTAGAAGAAACACTTTAAAATGAAAGGCAAAAGAAGCCCAAAGGATTTCTTTCCTTAAACTTACCCCTTCACTTCCTTTTTCCTGAAAAGCACAATAAGCAAACCTATAATGAAAATAGAAATCTATTTAATAATTGCCTTTCAACAAATGTTAGAATGAATGCTGTACAATTTTATGCAACATATTTTATACATAATACAAGTAATGTTATATGTGAACTTTTCTTCCTCTCAGATTACTAGAGAAATTATGAAACATAACCAAAGAGAGAATGTTTTAAAACAAAATATTGTTTGAGAAGAAATTTTATATTGACTGTGTCAAAGCTTTGTTGAGCTTAAATATGAGATTTTATTCTTCTTTTTTGTATCTAGTTTTATCTCCTACCATCTGAATTAGCAGGCTGAAACATCAAACTTTAATCCTCTGAGTAAAAAGTGAAAGAAAAAAAATATTCGTCAAACTGTGCTTATTGTAATGTTTAATAAAAATTGATCTATATCTAACACAATGACAAATGAAATCTGAGTAGACTTACTCAGGAGAAAGTAATAGGAGAAACTGCAGCGAACTTAAAGGATACTAAGAGACTGAGCTTATACTTTTAAATAACTTTCCTTTATTAGGATAGTTTCCTGCCTAATGAAAATGCACATCTTTCTTTTCACAAAGGATGCCAATCACACAAAAGAAGAAAATACATGTAATTTTTTTCCCTCTACCAATGATAAAATATCAACTATTGCCTCTTTTGCTGTGATCCTGGAACAATGGGGAGATTCCAGGTTCTCAAATATTCCCATGATTTATTTTTAAAGCCAGAATCTGGCAAAATTTAATGGGAAAGATAAATACAGTTCTGCTGCTCAAGGGACAAACACAGGCACGCGCCACCCTCTCTTCTCAATTCTAACAGCAGTATTTCTCTTCCCTTGAGAAATCAGAAATTTAAAATTGCATTCGGGCTGCAACATTTTGCTGAGAGCGCTTGAGGCTATTTCCAGGGTCTATGGCAAAGTCTTTTGGCTTCGATCCAATACGATGGTTCGGTTCCTTGAACAGATGAACTAACGGTGGGTAAACTTGGGGATAGAAATGCCCTATTTCTGGAATTCGAGGTATGTGGATATGTTATTGCTCGCATTTGTTAGGAGGCCACCTTGCAAATAGGAGCGCAAACCCGGGGCGCAGCTGCCTCTGGATCTCCCGCCAGCTGCGGGACCGCGCGGCAGTTGGACGCCCCGAGTGGAGCGGGGTGGACTGAGCCCCGGAGCCTCGTCAGGGTCGGGCTGGGGCTGAGCACTGGCCCGGGAAACCCCGAGGGCTGCCGATCCCCAGCCTCGGACGCCAGTAGGGCTGCACCCGGGGCTCATCCCGCCCAGGGGGAGCGCTTGGTCCTCTCCGATCCCCCACCCATCCCTCCCTCCCAGGCTCCAGCGCGGATCCCGCACACTCTCCCCCCGGGTCCGGCCCGTGCCTGCTCCACCCGGGTGAGTACCTGCCCCGCACGAAAGAATTCCGCCAGGTCCCTTCCCGCTGTCCCTTCACGCCTAACAATCGCCCGTTCCGCCCGCCACCCGAATCCCCACTTTTCCAGCGAGCTGCTTTCGGCTTCCCCACCCCGCCCTCTCGGGAGCCCCGAACACACCCGGGGACCGAGGTGCAGCTCCCGGGGCCCAGTGAGGACTCGCCCTTCCCTGCAGGCCCAGCCCCGCGCAGATGGGGGTGTCGGGGAGAGGCTAAACCCCGTACCTCGGGGTTCCCCCCGCTGCTGGCGCCTCGGCTCCCGGGGACGTGGCGGAGCGCGGTCGCTCCTGCGCGCGGGTGGCGGTGGCTGCAGGAGGAGACCTGGAGGTGGCAGTGGGGAGGAGGGAGTGGGGAGCCGCGGGGGTTTTAGAGGTGCCTGGGGAACACGTGACTGCTCCAGCGACCCCCGAGACCCTGCTCCAGGGCGCCTGCTCCGCGCCGGCCTCTCCCAAACACCGGGCCGGGGCATCCCAGCTCCTACCTTGCTGTTTGGGTGCCCTAGGGAGACGTTGCAGGCCCCCAGGATGGCACCCCGTCACCCTGGCCTCCGGTGCCCCGCTGAAGCCAAGTTAACTTGATGAACAGGAAGATTTCTGCCCATTCTAACCCCAGCTTTGTGAAGCGAACTAGGAGGAGTATTGAAATCGTGTCGGGGTGCGGGGGTATCTGTAGGAGCTTAGGCTCCCGGAGAAAAAGCTGTAAGGCCCAGGTTCTCTCTTTGTTCGGGGAAAAAAAAAGATCAAGACAAAACAGAACATTGCTTTATCTTGCACCTTTTTGAAGTGAGGAAGGGAGAAGTCTAGGCACCAAGGTTGACCTGAACGTGTAGGGGACACAAAGGAGTCAGCGATGAATGGGGAAAGGATTTATTCCCATTGCTAAGGAGGAGTAGTTGTGGGCGTGGGCAAGCGTAGAGCTGGGGAGTGAAGCTGAGGTGGAATCAACGCTTCTCAAGACCACACTCACTGATAAAAAGACGACGAGGGAGTAAAAAGTGATGCCACAGATTTAAAAAGACAGAAAAAACAACAAAACTTGTCCTCCTGTTTCTCCTCAACGTGATTTCCATCCCCAATGGTTTGCCTTATTTTTAGTCAGTGTGTGTGTGTGTGTGTGTGTGTGTGTGTGTGTGTGTGAGAGAGAGAGAGAGAGAGAGAGAGAGAGAGAGAGAGAGAGAGAGAGAGAGAGAGATCCTTGACTATAGTGTGCACGATGAAGGCTGTATTTATTGTATACTTTAACACTGGAAAACGACTAACTGACAGCCATAGCATTGTGTATCTGGTAATGAGTGCAATTCTGGTGGACTGTAAATCTAATTTCTGTTCTCCTAGAAGTCAGACAAAATTCCTGCGCTCTTTTTCTGCTGAATTTTAGCGTTTGATAGAGGATCTGTATAGATTGTCATTGTATCAGAGAGATAGATTTTCAATACCTCAAGTAAACCCAGTTCCTATTTCATTCTTTTCTATTTCTGGAATACTAGTATAGTCTCCCCCAAATTTTAACACAGTAAGTAGTCCGAGCCCGCCCATGGGATTCTGCAATGGGTGAGGGGAGGGATGGAAGTGTCAAGAAGGGATAATCAGTGAGAAAACAAACTTTTGTTCTTAAACATTTTTTAACTCCTTCATCTGTACAGTTAGTGTACTATATACACATTGCTGCATAACTTTCTATCCTTCCATCCCTTACACAATTAGAATACAGACCAACTCAAATACACATTAGCTCTAAAACAACTTTCAAAGGAATCCCATTATAACAATCTTCGAAAAACTTATGCTATAAGCTTTGTATATTAAAAATACAAGATGAATTTTATTTTTTCTTTTCCACAAATTTGCTTGTTCCTTGATGACATGAACCTTTAAATTAAAGTAACTGTTATTAGGGTATTAAAAATAAAAGGCCAACATGTCATTGAGATGAAGATTTTGATTAATTCACCATTTCCTTTCCCACCACATACAAAAACATGCAGATCTCAAAAAGGGAGTCAGAATTTCTTCTTTAAATACATATTTGATGTACACAGAGTGAAAAAAAATATTAAGAATACTTTTCTGGGGAAGAAATTATCATTTTGAAAATCCCAACAATATGGTATGTAAAGAGGAAGATATGAAGATACATACATTTTTATCTTCAAATTTCCCAGGAAGGATTCAAGACTCATCATCATCACTCTTTGTAGAACATAATCGAGTAATTTGGTTCTGTTTTACGGAGTAATATTCAAGCAGGGAGACTGCTACCTCTGGGAACAGAAGTGGTCATGTCCACCTCTGCTCCAGTAGTTTTCCTACTCACTCTACAATGCTCATTTGCGAAATTAAGTTGGATGTTATGTGTCACAAAATTAAACTGGTTCTTTCCCAGCAGTCATGGTTCTTTATTAGTTATGAAAGATAGCTTGTCTATAAAGGTGAAAGGTAAAATCACTTGGGATTACTAAGACAAATTATTGAATAATAAAACACTCTCCAAGCAACGCCTGTTGTTGCATTGTTGTCTGTTTCTTTGAGGCACATGTCTGTTGTTTTTGTCAAAGTTATTGTTGCATTTTAATAACAGCTACCATTTGTGGAGGAGAGTTACTAAAATGCTTTGGTATGGTCTCAAATGATATGTGACCTTGACGTATTAGTTATGGGACTAGTGGGGGTAAATAAAGTAGAGAAAATCGAATTACACTATTTGACACATACTTTTCTCTAAGAGCTTCTAAATATTCAGTAAGAGTAATATTTCTTTATCCACTGTTTCTATCATGGTAAAATTAAATCCTTAATTCTTAAAAGCTGTGGAAATGGCCATTTCTATGTGTTATCAAAAATATTTTATGATGCCCATTGCTTCATTGACTTCTTTGGGATAGTAATAGTTTGTCATATAATCAATATTTAGGACTTAAAACAAGGAATTGATTTATAATTGTGAAACATATACCACTTTTTTTATGGAACAAAAGCTGTTTGCTTTTTTTAAAGCAATTTTTAAAAAAGTAAACCCAAAGTATTTGTGTGCACAGAGTCATTTTCCCAGGCAATTCAATGATAATTTTGAGGTCCTCAAGCACTATCAACATTTCATTGCTTTCTTCTAACAAGTTCTATGCTACTTAAGCAAAACTTTATATCTTGCCTTTTGATGTAGTAATGATGAGATCATTAAACATAAAGGGGTGACTGATTTCCAGAGAGAATGTGCAGTTCTTTTTTAAAGTAAATTTTCCATGTTCAAAATACACGCACACATATATGCTATTTGCATGTATACAGTTTTACAATCACATACATATTTGTATAAGGGACACTTGTCAGAACACCTGGATTGCAGTCAGGTTTTATCCCAAATTAATAGTGTGGCTTTACACAAGGCACTTCATTTTTTTAGTCTTCACTTTCTTTGTTTGAAAAGTGAAATGTTTTGACTAGCAAATCTCAAGCCCTCTTTGAGCTCTGAATACCTATGACTTCATGCCGTGAACAAGCACGCATTACAGACATACGTGGACAAAAATAACCTTTTTGGATCTTCAGAAAAATGTAATGGTCATAGAAATTGTTTGTCTCCCCCTCAATATTAGAAAAAAAGAAGCAATACTATTGAGTTTCCCATTAATACTGGCACATTCTCTTTCCTGCAGCTATAATAACTGCATAATGATATTTGATTCATTCTTTTAAGAAGTTGTGGGTGTCTTACAGATCAATTCTTTATCTAATTATATTATTTTTAAAATTTCAGCACAAAATATGTATATATTACATATATGTATAGATATATAAATAAATACATTTTATCTTTTATATATATATATATATATATATATAAAAGAGAACATGGATTCTTTGGGAGACATAACATTCTATCATATAAATCCATATATAGGCTGTATAGTCTTCTCTTTTGTGGATCAAAACTCCTCACAATAAGTGGTATTGCTGAAAAGTATCTCCCCAACATTGTTTTCTAAAAATAAATTTTTCATTTCTTAGCTCATTTTTGATTGTTAATAATTTAAATCTCGTTGTAAGTCTAAATATAGCTTTACTCTAAGTGAAAATGAAAGCGTTTATTTATTTGTGATATCTTGTTTTGTTTTGAATAGTCTTTAACAATAATATTTTATGAACTGTTCAAAGTATAAGTCCAGAATCAAAAATTGAGATGGTTGAATAATATGCTCTTCAAAAGTGCATCTGTTTCCGTAGTCTTCCTCTTATTCTCATAGGTAACTCAGCTTTTAAAAGTATATCATTCAGCAGGTAGAAAAAGATATGAGACATTTCATCTGTTAGACATTATATGCATTTTCAAAGACAGTATGTTCCATTATTCAAGCTTGCACTTAATAGGGAAAGCGGAATCAACACATAAAAAATACACAAATAGGAGAAGAATCATCAAGAGGAGTTAGTGGTAAGCATATATACACATTCTAAAATGTGCACGTGGATACCAACATTTTGTGCAGCATGAAAATAGTAATAATCCAGCATAGCTAAAATGCCAAAGACATTTTTTAAATGTTTGAGATGAACAACTGGGCTTGATTTGTGATGTTCATTAATTTGTGTAACCCTCCCTTACTTTTTGTTCTTCAATCCTCCAACAAAACTTTTTTCAGTATCTTATGATATGCCAGATGTTATTCTATACTCTAAGTTTGAAGAGGTGAAAAAAGGAGTCACCCTCTTCCAGTGATCACAGTGTAGTTGTAGGTCTGTGCAAATAATAAGTTGCAACATAGTATGACAAATTCCATCATAGAACCAAACTTAGGGAGCTGCAGGAATAAAAATAAGACAAACTCAGCTTATGGAGGATTTGGGGAGATGGCGAGATAGAAGAGAGGGCTTTATAGTTGAGGAAAGGAACTGGTGAGAGAGAAAGCAGCAGATGGAGGGGGTGGGCAAGTCAGAAGTGGGGACATAGTGTGAAGGTGAGAGAAAGGGTAACATTCAGAGAGGTGCAAATAGTTCAGTTTGACTGAAGTGTGTGGGATGTGGTAGAGGATGATACTGAAAATATTGGTTTCAAGGGACATTGCACTTTACTTAAAGGCTCTCGAGAAAAACTAGACAATTTGAGCTGGGGAGCGATATAACTGGATTGCTGTGAAAGCAGCTAGTGGCAGAGAGACCACTGAGTTGAGAAATAAGAGAGCTTAGCTTGATGGACGTGAAAGAACACAGCTGAAAGATATTTAGGGAGTAAAATGCATGGGAATCTGCCCAGCTGAATTTGAGGGTGTGAGAGGGAAACATTGGGGACAATTCTTAGATTTTGGCTTGCAGGATAGAAATGATGACATTGATTGACATCCAGTCCACTATCAGAAGCACATTTTCAAGGAAACATGAGACAGAGCTGTACTTTAAATAGGCATTTAGAGTTAGGAGCATACAAGCATATAATTGATGGCAGAGGGTATGATGATGCATCAAGAGTGGGGGAAAAAGAGAAGCGTAAGAATGAAATCTCCAGTAAATTTGGGCAATTCAGGGTCAATCAATGAAAACACAGGTCCACAGAAGACAATAACATATAAGCTTTTTTGGGTGGTCTTGCATAGGATTGCATGGCAGGGGAAGTCTGTCCTAGCAAGAGACCTTCCAGAGACAACATGTGGAGCTGTCACCCAAAATGAGGATAGGACAAAGGGACTCTTAAGCAGGGGAAGGGAAAAATAGGAGGGGAACTTTCATACCTAGGTGACTTCACTCAGC
Source organism: Rhinolophus ferrumequinum (assembly GCF_004115265.2). Classification (NCBI taxonomy): domain Eukaryota; kingdom Metazoa; phylum Chordata; class Mammalia; order Chiroptera; family Rhinolophidae; genus Rhinolophus; species Rhinolophus ferrumequinum. The sequence continues at coordinate 53,177,963 of NC_046301.1, forward strand.
AGCAAGGTAGGGAGACTTGAGGCAGAGTTCCAAAGGATAGCTGCAGATTGGTGTGGTTTATGGTTACAAGATTTGTCTTATCTATGGTTAACAGATGATGGGTGCAATTTCTTAGGGTGTATGAAGTTGGTAGGCTCTAAGTGGCTAAAACATATATTTATTTTGGGCTATATTTAAAGCAACTAGATGTGTGAGAATTTGAGTTTGGTGCTTTCTGGCTTTGGGCTAATAGTCCTAGCCTGCTGTGACGAAGTAGATAATATGGGGACCATTTTAGGCTAATACAGGGGTGCCATCTCTGGTCAATTTATATTTTAGGAGCCTAAGGAGAAAAACACCTCAGAGTTAGATGCAGATGGCAGATCCTGGGGGAGAGACTGAGGAACAGCCAGTAAGGAAGGAGAAAAGCCTGAAATGTAGAGTTAGTGAAGTCAAAGGAAAATGAAATTCCAGAAGGATAGGATGGTCAAGAGAGTCAAATCCAACATAAAGAATAAGAACAATAAAGTCTGAACTGTGTCCACTGGCTTCGGTCAGTGGTGTCCTGAGCAGAAGCAGTTTCAGGTAGGCCACATTTGAGGAGCCAATCAGAGGACAGTGATGGACCTTCTTCTTGAAGAAGCTACCAGGTAAGAGAAGACAGCCAGAGCAGCTAGGACATGGAGGAGAGAGTTATAATGAGAAAGAGTGAGCATTTTGTTTTTGTTTTTATTTTAATGTTAAGCCAGTAAAACTGAATTATTTAATAAACAAGTGTTAGCATTGTTTAATAAACCTCTCAAAACTTAGTGGAATAAAATAATAACTCGCTTATGGATTTTATGTTCATGGATTGGGTGGGAGAGCACAATGGTGATGGCTTACTCTGTCATGTGATGTTTGGGGCATCAGCTGGGAAAACTCAATGGGCTAAGGTGACTCAAAGTCTGGGGACTGAAAGAGCCGGGCTGGAGGATCTACTGCCAACACGAGGGATGTGAGATTTAGGGAGCTTTTACTCACTTCAGAACGAAGGAGGAGTCCATTGAGACTGAGGGTATGCAGTCGGAGGTTGGGGGAGAAGGGTGACAATGTGAAATATTTTTGAAGAGGAGAGGAATTGGGAGTCACACAAGCCCAGTGATTTCTAGGTAATAGTAAAGGCTCAACTAAGGTTTTGAATTTGTAGTTACAATAATCTGTGCAGTTGAGTTCTATTTCATCTACATGCTATGCTGGCAGAGAGTGGTAGCTACGTAGTTTCCTGGGTTGAGAAGAGTCAGATTATATACCACAGCCCATCCTGGGATATGTATCCTCTTTCTAGATTTATATGTATCTGGGGAAAGAAAAGCAACAGCTAGACTTCAAAGGAATGAAGAAAAGACACTTCCCTAAGCAAACATTTCATACCATACCACCTCTGTGCCCATTTGTGATATTTAGGTGCACATAAGGGATCTTTTTTCTGTCTTTGGGAGAAAACTGCCCTGTCTCAGGGATGTGAAACAGTTTTACATCCTGTGGCCAAGTCTGCTCTACTTATGTCGGCTACCTGAAGTGCTGGGTTGTGAAGAGCTCCAATGCCAAGCCTGAGATTTCGAAGGTGGGGGTGGGAGTGGGGCAACGCAGACAGTCAGAGATGTTTGTCAGAGATGACGGAAGGTTCAATGGCGGCATTCATACTTGCCCTTCTCACCAGGGATTCCTACTCCATCTCTTTGGAAGGAATTCTGAAGAGAATAGTAATAATTATAATAAAAAACAACCACAGTAACAATGGCAACTCTCTTTTCATTAGGCATGCAACAAATACGAAATGATAGGCTTTTGTAAAATAGCACCACACTTTTGTTGAATAGCTCAAGGGTGTCTGACAAGATGAGATCTGGAGAATAATGTTCGGATATATGCTAAATAATTTTATGATCCAGTCCTATACAGTCTTATTCTGACAGAGTTTTAAAACAAATGCTCTAAATTTGTAGTCTGTGTAACCAAATAAGAACTTTCTTGAGCGTATTCCTATTTCAAACCAAGAACAAATCCATAAATATTTGGTGTCTTCTACACTAGGAAGACAATTGAATTGTTTGTGCATATACTTGTATACTAACATTTAAACTAAATTCATTGTCACTTCCTTCTGCTAGTAATTTTTTAAAAAAAGACAACTGGATAAACTGATTGTATTATTTGAACTAACCAATTTAGTTACAACTCTTTACTTACTATATATCATAGGTTCTAAGATGAGGGCTTTTTCTTTAACATTTTAGTACTCTAACTTTTAGATTCATTCACAGTTGATTGTATGCCATTGCTTGACTGGAAGCATCTTTTTCTTTCTCAGTGGTCCATAAAATAACATTGCAACTTATGTGCTGTGGTATCATAGATTCAAGGAAATGCAGTAGGTCAGTCACAGAAAGAAGGAAATCTGGCACCTGATTAATTCATAGAATATGAACTAATCCAACAACATGCTGTATAGTAAGTCCTACCCCAGTGGGATTTCCTCCTTTTCAGTGTTATCTACATTCTAGTTCCCTACTTACATTTCTAGTTACATACAGTGCTAATGCTTATCAAGATTTTTCTAAATGATAATGTATTATAATTTTCCTGAACCAAGGCCTAAGAGCATTTCAGAAACTTTAACCCTTGCAGCAGAAATTCATCAGGAGAGCAATAAAGTCATCACAATGGATAAATTCCTGTACCAAGTATAGTGACACACTTTTAGCGAGACAATGATTGAATCATGGAATTTAAAGGGTCAGACCATAAAGATGTCCCATTTTTTAAAATGTATATGATAAACTTATTATCTACAGAGATTTAATGAGTAGAGCCTATCCGTCAGTTTCAATGACAGAACAAGACTGTTGCCCAAGAGATTTTGAGAATAGTTCATTAATTTATTTTTCCTAGTCATGGTTTATAGGTTAGCCTGTTTTGAAATTTCAGAAAGAAATACACAAAATGCAAAAAATTGTCTCTCCCTAGCAAAGGTTTTATCTAGTTTGAATCCCAAATAGGAAAGTATGTGACTGACTGTTCACTTAAGAGTAGAAAAATCAGTGATCTTTATTTAACACCTATGTTCTCTTTAACACATCTTCTGAAGAACTCAGATTACTTTATTTCAAACTTTCCAAGATTACATTATACGAGGATCTTACGTTATATTTGGTGATTACACTATGCTTAATTTTTCTCTTAATTTTTCTACACTTTGGAAAGAATACTTAGTAAATGATACTCCTAGAGAATTAAATGATTTTGCTGTTGTTGAGGAGCATTTCAAAACTTCTCCTTTCACCACGAAATTTGACATAGAAAACGGCTTTGAGATCAACGATCTTACAAAGATTGGTATTTGAGATGACTATCTCAAGAATGCAGCTTTATAAATTTGCCTTAGGGGGGACACTTTATAAAAATTAAGTTAATAAGATGACAAAATGCAATTTCCACAGTAGTTCAGGCATTCTTGCAGATATGCCTTTATTAGCATTCTTGGAAAATACAGGAAGGAAAGTGTTTAATGAGTCTAAATTATATTCTCAGGTAAAAATATTTGCTGATATATAGCAGCTAATATATAGCAGTATATTAGCTGATCTAGCATAAAAATGTGTTCTTCATAGAGAATTAAATTATTTCATGTGTAATTCTTGCAGCAGGCTGCAAGTAGCCAATTTGATGATCAAAACCTTGGGGGTAAACTTGCTTCTAAGAACAGAATACGACTTAAGCAAATGGATTGGACAGGGGGTGAGTAGAAACCTAAATAAGTTATTGCTCTTTAAAATAACTGAAATCCCTAAATTATGTCTTAATTTTATCCTTGGAAAAAAAAAAAGAAAAGAAAGAAAGAAAGAAGAAGAAGAAGAAAGAAAAAGAAAATGTATATGCCATTCTGCTCTGTTTAACCATCAGTGGAATTTTTAAAATGTATGCTCATATCTATTATTATAGTGCATTGATTACATAATCAGATATTTTTAATTCTTGATCATATTCCTTTCCAACTATATAAAAATGTTTAATGACAAATATGTTACAAAGCTTTGCTAGGAAATAAAAAGATTGTGTGCATCACTGTCTATATAAATAAATGAGCCATTATGGCCTATGTTGAGCTTTACATAATGTTTATTCAGCCTAACAATCAGGAGAAAACAAAACAAAACATTTCTCAACAGTGTAAAGTTCAGGCAATTCCATTTGTCTTGGAATTTTGTTTTCAGTTTGAAGACAGAATGAAATCATAGTTGTTATGTAATAAAAGCTTTATGTACATCCTAGGCAGTCACCTGTATCTTTATTAGGAAGGAGTTTTATTTTTTGAAGGTTTGATTTGGAAGTTTTATTCATCGACATCAGCAAATAATGTGTGTGTGCGTGTGTGAGCTCACACGTCTGTGTTACACAACTTTGAATTTTCACAGTAGAATGGAACTATTTAAACCATCTGAGATCAGCGTATCATTAATTAGCCTGAATCATCAAGCACCATGATGGTTTTACCACTATCAGCGTACTCTGTGCATTCTCTTCTTTTATTCACAATGCTCAGTACTGTAGTAGATGAAGTACCGACGAAATGGCATTGATTCTTTGACCGTCAGGGAAATGTTCCGTTCATCGTGCTCCCCTAAAACAGCAGCCAGACACTGGGAACAGATCTGACTCAAATGCATTTTCTCAGTGGAAAGAAAGGAGGACTGAAAGGCTATCCTCTCTCATCCGATTCGCTACTTTTGCTGTTTTTTAAAGTCTTCTCTTCAATTTTAAAATGCGGGGGAAAAACCTCAGCACGGGCGTTAAGAAATACTTGAACGTCCTAAAACAAAGCAAGAGACGTATAGTGGATGATGTCGCCGTGAATGTCATGTTTTCTCCTCCCGTAAATAACAACCCCCCCCTTTTATTCTTGAGTTGGGTTTACAGCCCAGCTTTTTCGGCCCGGTGTAACGTCGGCCACAAGATGGCACTGACCTGCAAACAAAGGAAAACACAGTGGCACTGACTTTTTAAAAGCCTGTAGAATCGCCTTGCCTTCGCGGAGTCTAGGACTGTGTGGGTATGAGCGATGCCTTCCCTCTGCACCGTGCGTCTGTGTCTAACAATGTGTGGATTAGTTTAATTGCTTTTCTTTCCGTAATTCCTAGGCAACGCTCCCCCGAGGTGCATATCCAAGGTGAGGTGTTTGTGGGGGGAGCTTCAGGCGCTACTCGCGGGGCGCGTCACGTGATCCCGGGATGAGGTGGAGTTCGGCTTTAAGGGGGCGTCTCTGCTTATCTTCATCAATCTTTAGGGTTTGAGCAGGAGAAATACCCGCAGATCTGTGCTCCCTTCTCTGCTCCATTCCATTGCCACCCTTCCCGCTTCAATAAACAGGGGTGAAAAGGACGAGTCTCACTGACGGGTAAGTTGCAACTTGACACCCGTTTAAGGGACTTTTGAGAAATCTCTCGTTAATGGAGTGAAGGAGGAGAGAGGAAGAAAACACATCCGAGAGCCCGAAATTGGCTCTGGGGAACTGAGGTGGGACGTGGGGGTCAGTCTTTCGGTTCCGGTCCCCTTGCGGGCAGGTCGCAAGATGCTCCCAAAGATCGAACAACTCCAGGACTCCTGCCTCTGGGTGTGGGGACGTTGGTGACCCAACTTGCGGCACCTCCCTGTGCCGGGAGGATTTCTGGATGGGATCAGAGTTCTTCTCTCCTCGGGTTCTCGTACGAAATCCCAGGGGGTGGGCAGGTGCCCTAGCTGGTCTTTCTCTCACCTCGCCCATCTTTCGCATTTTTCTGTAACTAGCTTAGCTGGAGCCTCTGCCCGGGCGGCTGCACTGGAGTTTTCGCGGAGGAACCAGCGTTGGGATGGTCTGGGGAGGGTGGGTTTGGCGGGTCGTCTGCCTTCGTCCCCCTCCGGCGGCGCGTGCCGGGCGGGGAGCCTGCGGAGGCCCCGGGGAGAGCGTAGCACCCGGGGACACTTGTGGTTCTCAGGACTGGGCTGGAATCAAGCCCCGTCCACCTGTACTGGGTCCTCCCAGTCTGTGGCTGCTCCCTGGCAGATGCCCTGAGCCCGTCCTCCCATTTCCAAGTTTTAATCAGGGAACTCTTTTAGAACAATGATGTTGGAGCCCGGCTGGGTTGGAAGATTGGCGATGGGCTGGAGGTGGAGGTGGCTTAAGAGTATTCCGTTGGTCCTCAGGGAGACCGGAGAAAGGTGAATATTCTAACACTGATTTGGGTTAGAGAGAACTGAGTTTGGGCTCTGCTTGCTTGTTTTTAGTTGGTTTGGAGGTTTTCCTTTTTGATAGTCTCATCATCACAGATAGACAAATTCCCTGATAGATGGGTGGCAAGTGTGTGTGTGTGTGTGTGTGTGTGTGTGTGTGTGTGTGTTGGGGAGGGTTAGGAATGAGGAAAATCTGGGGCAGTTCACCTAGCTAACAATAAAGGTGGGCACCTATGCACGCTGCACGGAGAAAGGGGGGAGAGAGGCAGTGTGCTTTGACATCCACCTCTCCCCTTTTGAAGACCTCTTAGATTTGCCATGCTCACCTGGATCCGAGGAGAAAGCATAGTTCACTAGGTAGCACAGAGTGAAGGGTAAGGGCAGGATTCGCTTGTCTCTCTCTGCCGGGACAGAACAGAAAAAACGATTGCTGTCAGTCCCAAGACTCCAGGCTGCTTGCCTGGGGAAGCAAGAGAGAGCAGAAAGCTTTCCAGCCCAGCTCTCTACCCATGACAAGACCCATTGCCTTTCGGTAGGTGACTATGGCTTTATCAGTCTTATTGTTTTAAGGCAGCTGTGTGTTGAACAGGCCCTCCTTGGAGAGGAAGGAACAGGAACAGGGAATTATGTAACTCATGGGAGCTAAACTCCCAGTAACTTTGGGAGGCTGCATGTAACGAGGATGACATTTCTTTTCCAAAACACACGAGGTGAACAGCCAATTTTGAGCACGTGAAAAAATTACCTGTAGCAGGCTATGACCAGAAAGGTGTATTTTCAGGTAGTCACAGCACTAAGGATCGCAAGTAGTGAAAAGCCAGTTTTCTAATTGGAAAGGAGAAAGAAATTTCTATTTGCCAACTGGTGATGTATTCAGTGTCTCTGATTTGTCTGTCAATGCACATGACAGCTATCATGAGATTTAATAATATTTAATTTTTTTCGTATCTGTAGTTGTGAACCTTATTTTAGAACTACATATTGGAATAGTAAATATCAAGTTATTTTCTTTTGCGAAGATAATGTATGTAAATTCTCTTTTAGTATTTTCATTTTCTGACAATTACTCTTCCTTGAAATTATACTAAGGTAGGCTGAAAATACACATTTTATCCAAATGGGGAACTGTTTTATCCAACTGTAAGGACTACACAACATGCATTGAGCAAAGGAGACTTGCAAATAATTGGAAAATAAAAAGTTTACATTTTCTCTATAGGCAAGTTAACTTAGTAGGAACACTGCTATTCCTCACAGAAAATGTCTATCAAATATAATTTCAAATGTGTCATAGAGTTTCACTATATTTAACTAAACTCATCTGCAAGAAAGCTGTCTTTGTAGCCCATGCATTGTAATAATTTAATAAATGTTTGCATTAATTCTCATACACATTGAATTCTGTCAGACTTGGTCAGTGGATGTAAAATTTTTATTTTTCTTCCTTTCCACTGCAAACACGTGGGTCTGCACCTTCATGATCTCTCACCTGGATTAACGCACTAGCCTCTTAATGAATCTCCCTACTTTTCTTTCCTGAGTCTGTTGAAAACAGCAGCTAGAATAATAATTTTAAAACAAGTCATATAACTTCACCCCTTTACCACAGACTCTCCAGTGACTCCTCATCTTTCTCAGGGAACAAGTCAGACAGTCCAGTGGAATCGGGCCCTACACAGTCCGTTCCTCCTGTTTACTGTTTCCAATTAATTTTCTACTAGTCTCTCCCTTATTTATTCCACTTTGGATTGCTGTTTAGCATACCACGTACACTCCAGCCTTAAGGATGTTATATTCTTTCCATATGGGAGGCAATCCCTGAGATCTCTGTATGGCTTCCTCACTTAGCACTTACTGCACATGCCATCTTCTCAGGCAGGCAGAGGCCTTCCCTCACCACCCAGTAATAAACTGCAGCTACCAACAATCCCAGTTCCCCTGCATTGCTTTATTTTTCTCCATAGCATTTACTATCATCTGTCATACTACTACTACTAATTATTATTATTATTATTATTATTATTATTATTATTATTATTGTCTTTCTCTGCCCACAAGACTAGAAACTCAATGAGAATGTAACTGCTGTCTCCACTAAAATCATGCCTGACACAAAATAAGTGTTCAATGAGTATTTATTGGGTGAGTGAATTTTCTTTCAGAAACAATTTCTTTTTTTAACACAGAGCGGAACATTTTTTCCTATATATCTGACCTAATAAAATTACTATTGTAATTAGCATACGTTTTGCATGTAAAAGGACTAGGATAGAATTCAGCTGTTGATGTTAAGATGGATTCATGAGAGAACCTGTCATTTCAACCATGCATCAACTAGGTCAGCCAGCACATTTTAATTCTAAATCTAATATTTGCAAGGTACTATGAAATATACACAGTTGTTACCTTAAAGAGGTTATATTATAATTGAGAGGAGCCAATTAAGGATTCAAGGCACTAAATGGTGCTTTGAAAGATGGATAAACTTTGGATTGTGATGAGACAGAACACCTAGCAAGAGGAATGGGAGGGGTGAAGATGCAGATGCTAACGCAGGCCAGGTGCACTTGACTGTAAAGAGACTGGCCTGCCTAGAACAGAGCATCACAATGGGACTACTAGAGCAAGCAGCGAAAGACAGAAGAGAGGCATAATGTAGAGGTCTTAAGCATCAGGCTGAGGATGGACTCAGTAGTCCATACCTCATGTGGCTCATACCTGGGTACTTACTCACCTGGTGCAGGGAGCCATGAGAAGTCATAACATAAAGAAGATGAACTTTCCTATCAAGCTATTTTTACTTTACATAATGAAGAAAAACTCACAATGAACTGATAAGTAATGTTCAATATGTGGATAACAACCTGAATATGCAGTACGATACAAAGTTTTCTTGAATCCTTAAGGGAGAAATTTCCAAAGAATTTTTAGATTATTACTTGCTTCTTCAAGGTTTATTCTCAAGACACTAGGAGACACATATCAATTCTGCCTTTGATATTCTTGAGAGAAAAAGTGTGATTACCACGTAAATTACCATTATAATTATACGTTGTTGCATAGAGGAGGGGAGAACCATATTTCTAATAATATTCACACTTGAAATTATTCCACTACCATTTCTAGTCTTACTACTTTCATTCTCACTTAATATTAGCAACCTTTATTTTGATTCTTCTTCAGTTTTATAACTCCAAGCTGTGGTTTTATAATAAAAAACACTCCATATTCTAGAAAGCAAAGCCACTCAAGGAAAGGTTCATTAGAGGAACCACTTACAAAGTAAATGTATTGGGGGTTCATTAAATGTCTTATCTCCTTTTCAATGGAAGTAAATCTTCATGAGTTTCTTTATTGTTCTCACATAAGAAATAAACACAATTCCCTTTCTTAACACAGGCACAGTGGCCTGTTAATTAACAGAAGAAATCTCACCTCATATATCTACTTAATAGTCTAGAGTAAATTTGAGATTTTTAAAAAAAGTTTTTAATCTTTATAAAACTATCACTGTAATTTGTTTTGTTGGTAAGAAAAGAGTATGTATATCACAAAAGGCTATGAAAGATCAACATGATGACTAAAATTAGGTCCCTGCCTTGTATCTGTGTACAATCTAGAGGGAAGGAGGATATTTATATGAATAGAACCTTAAAAATCCTTTGAAAGCTTGGGACATCTTAATAAAATCATAGAATCTTACAGTTAGAGCTTCAGAGTTATGCAACTGAATCTCTTACACAAGCCTCAAAAATCTACTAGTTACAAATTTTTGTGTATGGACACTTGTTAGATTTGAGGGCAATTCATCCCATTTGATTAAACCTTTGTTCCTCATAACAATGTGAAATTTGTTTTGTTTTGTTTTGTTTTTAATATAATATACTTCGTTTGGTTCTACTTCTAACTTGTGTAGTTAGATTGACTACTCTAAGTCCAGTTCCCTATGCCACATGCTACCCAGACAAATATGAGATGTCTGGACCATTCCTACAAAGTGTTTTTTGGATTAAATATCTGTTCCTTCAACAGTCCTTTACATGACAAAGTTTTTTGATGTTTCACTGTATTAATCATCTCCTTTGGAATATACTTGTGTTAAATACATCTGCCTTAAAGAGCAGTTCAGTGTATGATGGAGCTAGTACTACAACTTGACCTCTACGTGAATTATTTTATTTTTATACTAAGAGGAAGAATTAGGTAATTTTTGTTTTGTTCTGCTTTGCTTGTTTCATATATTTTTCTTGTTTTAAGCTGTGCATTGCATTTTATGTTATATATTCACACTCTTACAGTGTTCAGAACGTGCTGATAGTACTGTTTATATAAGAATTTGAGCATGAGATTTACATGCTTTACTAATTTACAGACCACTATGTTTTGCTGAAACTCAGTGTGTAAGCAAGTCCAATGAAAAATACTGTGAGATTTTTTTCAAAATGTTTCTGCTATTTTAAAAAGATGTTTGTACAGATTTCATTTTATTTATTTCAATGTCTTCACATTAAATAGGACGATCAGTCAGAATTCATTTTGACTACCCTCCATAAAATTAGTAATGCAATTGGTCATTTTCTCTTTACAGATTGTTCAGTTCCAGGGAATGAAGAATTCAGAATAATTGTGATAAGTGGATTCCAATATGGGGAATAAGAATAAGCTGAACATTTGACCTGCTTTGAAGAAACATACTATCCATTTGTCTAAACTAATCTATAACAACCAAACCAATCAAAATGAATTCAACTGCGTTTTCCCAGGTTGAAAACCATTCAATCTACTATAATTTTTCAAAGAAGAATTCCCAGTTTTTGGCTTTTGAAAACGATGACTGTCATCTGCCGTTGGCCATGATATTTACATTGGCTCTAGCTTATGGAGCTGTGATAATTCTTGGCGTCACTGGAAACCTGGCCTTGATCATAATCATCTTGAAACAAAAGGAGATGAGAAATGTGACCAACATCCTGATTGTGAACCTTTCCTTCTCAGACTTACTTGTCGCCATCATGTGTCTCCCCTTCACATTTGTCTACACATTAATGGACCACTGGGTTTTTGGTGAGGCAATGTGCAAGTTGAATCCTTTTGTGCAATGTGTTTCAATCACTGTGTCCATTTTCTCCCTGGTTCTCATTGCTGTGGAACGTCACCAGCTGATAATCAACCCACGAGGGTGGAGACCAAATAATAGACATGCTTACGTAGGTATTACTGTCATTTGGGTCCTTGCTGTTGCGTCTTCTCTACCCTTCCTGATCTATCAAGTCTTGACTGATGAACCATTCCAAAATGTCACAATTGATGCTTACAAGGACAAATATGTATGCTTTGATAAATTTCCACTGGACTCTCATAGGTTGTCTTACACCACTCTCCTCTTGGTGCTGCAGTACTTTGGCCCACTCTGTTTTATATTTATTTGCTACTTCAAGGTAAGAAAACTTCCCCCTTCCCCACCCCCCCCGACCATTTGCATTTTTACCTTCTTGCCACAGAATTCCTCATTAAATGACTGGTTCTAGTTGAACTCATTTTTTCTTTTCTCTGTAGATATATATACGCTTAAAAAGGAGAAACAACATGATGGACAAGATGAGAGACAGTAAGTACAGGTCCGGTGAAACCAAAAGAATCAACATCATGCTGCTGTCCATTGTGGTAGCATTTGCAGTCTGCTGGCTGCCTCTTACCATCTTTAATACAGTGTTTGATTGGAACCATCAGATCATTGCTACATGCAACCATAATCTCTTATTCCTGCTCTGCCACCTCACGGCAATGATATCTACTTGTGTCAACCCCATATTTTATGGATTCCTGAACAAAAATTTCCAGAGAGACTTGCAGTTCTTCTTTAACTTTTGTGATTTCCGGTCTCGGGATGATGACTACGAGACAATAGCCATGTCGACCATGCACACAGATGTTTCTAAGACTTCTTTGAAGCAAGCAAGCCCAGTCGCATTTAAAAAAATCAACAACAACGATAATGAAAAAATCTGAAGCTGCTGTAGCATATGATCCCAGCTGACATCTGTTTCAAAACAAGCACAACCTAGAACATACTTTCATCACCTATTCAACCAAGGAATGGGGTTGAAATCATTGAAGAAAGACCATGATTTTCTTATCTTGCTTTTCACTGCTTTTGTGGTAACTGTCATAATTACATTTGGAACAAAATGTATGGGCTTTGGAATATTCTGGCAATAGTTTTGACCAGACGCCCTTTAAGTGCTTTTTGTGAATTTATGCATATAATATAAAGGCTCTTATACAGTATTTCTTGCAGTGAAATTTCTTTAAAGTATTACTATTAACTGACTTTAGAAGCACTACACCTGACACTCTCATTAGATTGGGCCATCCTGATTAGATTAGATTGTCACTACATTGGGTGGTCCTGATATAACAACAGGCGTCATTTCAGTCTGTTACAGAGGTGACAACATAAAAAAGCAGCATTCAGGATGTGGGGGTAAAAGAGAGTCTGTGTCTTGCAATCCTACAGTCTAAAGTCATTCAAGAATGATTTGCATTTTTTAAAATTTTAAGACAGGATTTATTTTGCTCCTAATGGATTATCGCTTAAGATAAAAATGCATAAAAAAATACTTTTCAGCTCTGACTATCATGGGGAATTGAGCCACCCACGAGAATTAAGTGGGGAAGCAGTTCTCTAACTTCAAAACTATTTTGGTACCTGACAACCAAAGGATTTTAAAGTAATTAGCTTAATCATTAAATTAATAGCGCTGCAAATAGTAGAATTATATCTGAATTGATGGTCAAGAGGTTTTTCCATTCTTTACAGATTGCTCAGTGTTTGTCAAGCTTTTTAAAATAAATATACATGTAATTTAAAAGGCATTTCCAGCTTACAATGTATAAAAACACAAAATGTATTTTCCATACATCAGTGCCTATATACTAACTTATTTTTAATTTTCAATGTCCATCTTTCAAAGGACACCAAGGTACAATGTTAAAAGAATGTTTACCCTGGCTAGCAGGGATAAATACCTGAAAACGGAGAACCCTTCATATAGCACATGTTAATTTGTTTAAATTGTGTGCCTTGTGGAGTCTTATAAATAATGCACTATAAAGAGTACTGAGTAGTTGTCATGTTAATATTTTTAATTTCATGTATCCTATAATCATGATTGAGCCTCAAAATCATTTGGAGAAAGGACATTTTGAAGAACAAGACATATCTTTGATGTATTATACAGACAAAGTATTAAATGTGCTTGATTTTAGAAAGATAGACATTTTCTTTATTAAAATAGTTTTTGCTTTTTCTGAGGTGTCTCCTTTGTGTCTCTCTTCAATTTCGTTTTCTTTTGTAGGTCCATGTCTTCCCTCCCACGATGTTCTCACAGTACCCTATATCTGCTTGCTAATGAAACGCTTTCTACAGTAGTATAATATAACTGCTGATGGCCCAATCTTCCTCCTTTGCTTCTTGAAACTTCTTAAAGGCAGAGACTGTCCCCAGTGCATTTAGCAGAGCGCCAGGTACTTAGAAATTGTTGAAAATAATATTTCTAAAACAAATGAATGAATACATAATGACCAAATTTCCTTCCTTCTCATTTATGATCATATTGACTTCACATCCTGAAATTATTTTGAACTCCCCCTGTTAAGTCCATCTTCACCAAGAAAGTGTTTTCTCTTTTATTATGTTATTTTCTCTTCTAAACTAAGCAAAGCAGGACATTGCAGATTTTAAAAACTTGCATGATTAGTCTTGTAAGTCAAACAAATATAAAAAATTTGAACACTAATATGAATTCAAATTATAGCCCAAGAATGACTTTAGTTAACCGAATAAGAAACAAAAAATCTAAAACCAACTTTTAATGGAAACTATGATCATCTTTCCTGACCCAAACCTGGAATTTTAAACTACTTGATGTTTCTCTGCTTAGGGGTACTCAGGGGAAATTTTGTCTTTCTCTGCTTAGGTGCTATGGAAACAAATGGCTACTTGAGAACAGCCTTAATACGTAGGTGCTTCTTTGTCAGTGCATTTGCCAAGAAGGCCATTTCATTCTGATTTTCATTCGGCTATATAGGCTGCAGATTGCTTAGGTTCACATAATGAACTGAACATCAAGTTCTTCTCTTTTATCCAAAGATGTTGATGACCTAATAGTAAAGTCTACATCCATTGACTTTACTAAAGGGTCAACATCCATTGTAATTCAAGAAGAAATAAATGTCCATGTTAAATACAAACTATAGAACCATTGGGTTTCCTAAATCCTAGAACAAAAACAAATTATTGGCTTAGTTTAAGAGCATAGTTATAATGCAGCTCATATGAATTTGGAATAAAATGCTAATAGCTAGAATTTTTAAACATTTAGTATGTGCCAAGTACTATGTCAAGTTCTTAAGTACCTGTGAGAATGTGTAAAACGGCCACTTTACATAAGAGGAAACTAAAGCTCAAGTTGAAAAATTTGAGCTACACACTGAGTAACTACTGGGGTAGAAATCAAACCCAAGTCTGTCCAGTGCAAGTAAACTCGTTGAGCTGAAACTAAGATAGAGTTTTGGACATTAATTTTTTTCTCTTTATAAATTATATCATTAGGGCATAACAATACCATCCACCTTCTCTCTGATTTTAGCTGCCACAAGAAATGGAGTGAAGTGGGGAGAAAATGGCCATTATGATTATTGTATCCACAATTCCTATTGAATTGGAGAATTCTCCTTAAAAACAGAATTTGACTATTCATATTAGCTTTATGTATTTACTATTAACATTGGATATTCTCATTCCCTTTTCTATTCCACAAATTTCCAAGGAAATCTAAATGCATATTATACTATAATTTCAAAATTTGACAATCAAACGAATGGGTATTTTCCCAATGAAAGTACTTTTTCACACACAGTTAAAGTGGTGGAAAGAGGTGGATTTGGGGTTCCAGGGATAACTCGGGCCTTGTTCCCTCACTGCCATTGAGGGAGTTTGTAGGCACTGCTAAGTCTTTCATGACAACCAGGACTGCTTTTCTCAGCGATCTAGGATTCTGCTAGCGAATGTATTTTTTAGTGCAATGTGAATTCTTTTACAGTCTCCATATTTTCTTCATCTGCTTAACCTTGTGGCTCATCAAACATGTTACACAAATTCTTCATGGTATCACTTATATGTGGAATCTTAAAAAAATATATAAAATTGAACTCACAGACACAGAGAATAGAAAAGTGATTGCCAAGGGCTAGGGGATTACAGGAAATTCAGGAAGAAGTCGGTAAAAGGGTATAAACTTTCAGTTATAAGACTAATTAACTCTGAGGGTCTAATGTATAAGATGATGACTATAGCTGATAACACTGTATTGTACAATTAAAATTTACTAAGAAAGGAGAACTTAAATGTTCTGGAAACAACGGTAAATACGCGAGGTGATAGATACGGTTAATTAATTCAATAGGAGGAGTCCTTTTACAATGCATACATAAATCAAATCATCACATTGTATACTTTAAATACCTTATAATTTTATTTGTCAAATATACATCAATAAAGCTGGTATCCAGATTTTATTTAATAATATTGTTAAGAAAAAGGAAGAACACTTAGCAGAAAAATGGACAAAATATTTGAGCTTCACAAAAAAGGAAATTCAAATTATTGCTAAACATCTAAGAGTTCTTCTATGTCATTAGTAATCAGGAATAGGCAAATTAAAACTACACTAAAACACAGTTGCATACCTTTAAGACTGGCTACAATGAAACAGTATGAGTTGCATACATGGCTGGTAGGACTGTAAATGGGTACAACCACTTTAGAAAACAGTTTGGAATTAGCTAGTAAAGTTGAAGATGTGCATATCTTATTACCCTACAACTTCACTCATAGGAATAGAACTCAACAAAATCTCTTGCCCATGTGGACCAGAATGCATTATATGCAAAAGAATGTCTGCAGCATTATTGTTCTTAATTATCCGAAACTAGAGTGTCCAAAGATGGTAGAATGGATAAATAATCACAGTGTACCCATAGACTGGAATATTTTATAGCAATAAAACTAAATAAACTCTGACTCTATCCCAAATCTTCCATTGAATAAATGAAAATAATAACACGTTTTGTATGATCCCACTCACGTGAATTTCAAAAGACCACAAAACTAAACTACATTTTTAGAGATGTATACATAGTTAGGGAAACTACAGAGAAAGTGATTATTGTAAAAGTCAAGGCTATGGATACCTTAAGCTGGAAAGGAAAGGAGTGGGATCTGGATGAGACAGCGAGGTACAGGAAGTCTCAGAATATAGCATATTCTAGTTCTCCTTCTGAGTGTTCTTTTCATAACTACTCATTATGCTCTTCAATTATCCTTTGTGCACTTTTCTGTATGTGTGTAATATTTCACAATTTTGAAAAGGCTTGAAAAGCTTGCTTATGCAGAAAACCTAACTTAAATATCATCAATTTTTTTTATATTTCTTCTCTTTCCCCAATTTTATTATTTATTTATGTATTAGTTTCCAGTGTACAACACAACATAGTGGTTAGACATTTATATACCTCACAAAGTGATAACCTCAATAAGTCTGTTAACTAAGAATTTGGGATTAAGGATTGAAAAGAATAAATCTTATGAATTTGGTTTAGAAATGACATGGTATATATTTGTATAATTATTAGAAACCATCAAATGTGTGATTTTTTTATTTTTTTATTTTTTGATTTTCATGTGGCAAGGAGTGGCTGGTGATTCTGGAGCTGCTTTTTCAGTTACAATACAACATTTCAGACAATAATCACTAGAAATCAGAGAATGACAATACAGCTTGGCTGCTGGTGAAACTAACAAAGAGGAGACTGCAGGCAAGGCATGGTGAGGGAGATTTTAATTAATCAGCATGTTTATTTTAGTGTGATGGACACTCCCACCACTTCCTGTGTCCAGAGTCTATTATTGATATTTGTACGGGTGACATATCTTCCTTCCATGACTTTGCTCCTTTCTGTCTTTTATTGTCTTGGGTGTTTAGGCAAGTGATGTTTTTTAGCTGTGGCTGATTCTACATGAATCTTTTCACAAGAAGAAATCCGATAAAAAGAATAAATCAATGGATTCTTATTAAATATAAAATATAAAACTATGGGCAGCATGGCAACAGACTTGGTCATAAAACCAGGAGCACACCTTGTCAGGACTAAAATATATTTACACATTAAATGAGAACATTATGAACAAGTACACAGAAAATAGAGCTATCACAACAATGTAAATGGAAACCCGTCCTTATCTAATTTGACACAGAATCCTTCACCCCTCCTTATCCAGGGAACTAGAAAATAACTTAATTACAAAGAGAGGTGTTCTTTCCAGCACCTCTAGATTTTTCCTTTTCACCAAGAAATGTACTCCCTTTTTATTCTGATTACTGGGTCATAGTCCTAACAAACCAAATAAAAAAATAACTTTTCTGAAATAAGAGCATGTTTTAGGTCTTCAACCGAGTGCAACAGCCAACATTTGTCACTTAGCATCTATCAAGTGCCTTACATATATTATTTCTTTAATCCTTATAAAATTTCATAAAGTAAGCAATGTTATGCTCCCCATTCTATAGAAATACAGGCTTAGAGAAACTGTATTTTGCACATAGCAAACCATGAAAGAATCAGAAGTCCATCCCAGGAGTCTGATTCCAGAGGCCACAGTTAAATCACTACCTCATACGAGATGACATATGCACTCCCATCAGCGAAGCGTCCCAAAAGACCCCACAGAACTTCTTGACACTTCCAGAAATGCCTTGAATGTTCTGCTTTAATGACAATCCCTAAAATAGTGCTTAGACAGCAACCTTAACAGCCGAAAGAATTTAGAAGCACATGACTTATTCCCAGAAGAAATCTTATCCATGGCGTCTAGCATAGGGGATGAAGGATCAGAAGCATTTCTAGGTGTCTGCAGCAATGGAAAGACTATCAATTATAAAGCCATCTAAAAGCTTAACGTCTTATCTGCAATTCTGCCCTGGTCCCCTTACGCTATGTTGCCATGTTCCTTGTCACTGCACTTTTCACACTAGATGCCGTTTCTTTAGGTTTCTCTCCTCTCTACTAGATTTTGAGAACTGACAAAGCAAGCAACTTCAAATTCTTATATCTCCAATACTTCTCACAGAACCTGGAATATAGCAGACATAATAAATATTTCTAGAGTCCAGGATTAAGCAGTAACATAATATTGCTTATATTTATTAAGCACTACTATGTGTTAGGTACCATAGGAGATAATTTTTGTGTATCTCATTTATTCCTCATAAGAATTTCATGAGGTTAAATAGCTGTATCAGCCTTATCGTTAAGAATGTAATTATAGGCTCAGATTTAACCAAAAATAACTTGTTCAGGGTCATATAGGTATTCATGGTGAAGCCAGAATCCAAATTCAGAACTATCTGATTCTGGAGCCTTCCCTCTCAAACTCTGCACTGCCCTGTTCTCTTGTCTTAAAATTAGTCACTTTCATTTAAAAGAAGTCAGTCATATTTAACTAGTAGGCTCTCTTTTTATGGAACTTTACGATAGTCTTCAGTGTTTAGGCTAGTATACATATACAAATATTTCTTTTGAAATATCTTTAATTTTCTAGATGGATGATTCCTTAAGAGTTAGACACTCCAACCTCATTGTAACCCTCCTCCATAACTGCTTATGTGGAGAAATCAATCATATCTGCTCTTTCTGGATGGCAAAGACTGAAGAGGTGAGTAGTGAACACAAGTTCCTGCTGATTGTGTATTAGATATTAAAATATAATGGCAGCAGAGTTATAGAAAACACAAATTATTCTTCTGAAATATAGTCACTTCATTTTTAATGGTTCTGATTGTCCTCATATATAATCCCTATCTAAGGAAACAGAGGATGATGCAAAAGAACCCTCCAGTTTGAGGAAAGAAAAAATTAAGCATTTTAACCATTTGCAAAGCTGTAAATATGGTTACAGACATTGCAGGTTTGGTTCCATCTAGGATTAGCCATTTTTATTAAAGTTCTTTTTTTTCCGTACAGTATGCTTCTGTACTTTGTTTTTGATGAGAAATTTAAGGAGCATTACCAGAGCTGTGGGAACAATTTCACACTTCAAGCAAATGCTTGGGGAAAACATCAAACCATGTATTTGAAATAGACATAAAAAAAGGAAACCACTTGTTCTGGAATTTTTCCAAAACTTGGTTACAATAATGTGAAATTTTGAGAACTCTAAAACACGTCTCTCTAAGGCGATAAAATTCAAATAAGTTCAAAGGAAATGCTCACCAAGAATTGCTTATCCATATCAATTCATGGATTCTGAGGTTAAATTATTCCTGTAAATAAAGCCAATGAAATTGTGATATTGTCCAACCATTAGGCTAAGATTTGGCAAGAGCTGCTCTTGTCCCTTTTTTTTCCCCCTCCCTTTTACTTCCTGCTCAAACCATGACACAAGAAAATATAAGAAAATTAAGGATGGTCCTTAATCAGGAAGGACAGAATTAGGAAGGCATAATATTAAACCATTTATTCTGGGAGCTGGTGAATTACCCATGACTGGGGATACTGAAGCAAAGAATTGACAACCACTGGTCTGGATATAGTAGCATATTGAGGATGAGGTCCTAATTGCAGTCTTTTTCCAAATCTGAAGATGAATGATTTCAATGCTCATTTTTGCTCATGGTTTATATTTATCTGCTGTGAGGTCATTCTACCCTCTGTTAACTTCTTCCTAAGGGCAGGGTTTACTCGCATGCTTTTGACTCCTGCCTGGCTGGAAATCACATCTCTCCGTCGAGAAGCATCTCTGTCCAGAAGGCAGTTTAACATGGGGCAGACAGTAAGACTGTCTCTTTGCTTATTCTTCGAGTTCTGTCCAGAGTTTATTCACCCTGGTCTTCCTTCGTTCCCGATCCACACAGCTGGAGTGGGATCTGGATGAGACAGCGAGGTACAGGAAGTCTCAGAATATAGCATATTCTAGTTCTCCTTCTGAGTGTTCTTTTCATAACTACTCATTATGCTCTTCAATTATCCTTTGTGCACTTTTCTGTATGTGTGTAATATTTCACAATTTTGAAAAGGCTTGAAAAGCTTGCTTATGCAGAAAACCTAACTTAAATATCATCAATTTTTTTTATATTTCTTCTCTTTCCCCAATTTTATTATTTATTTATGTACACAGCCAGTGAGGTGGGTTGGGGTTCAAACCAAGGTCTGGCTCCAAATCCCATGTTCCTAATGCACCACACATCATCTATTATCCTAGATTTCTGGCAACTTAGCAGTAGAATTTCAATGTGCTGCCGCTCGTGTTCTGGCCTGGCTCACAGCATGGCAAAGGCGGCCTAGCTTAGCATGTGAGAGGTCAGGGCCATGGCTCGGCCAGACTGTCATAGCTGAAAAGATTCTCCGGCTCATGATCCACGCGGTCACTGATGTTCCAACCGTACCAACGGTGTCCTTTCAAAGAAATGGAACTGTGTTCCTGCTGATCACATCCCACACTAGGAAACACTGGCTGTGGGATTGAATTTGTGTGTCCCAGCTGAACTACTAAATTATCTGAGAAATCACAGAATTATTGAATTAAATGTAGACAGTATCTAGGAAGTCCTTGAATTTATAATGTGTTTTTTAGAGGTGGGGAAACGGAGTCTCACCAGAGTCTAAGTAACCAGATCCAGCTGATACTACAGCTGGGTGTAGGGCTCCAGTCTGCCCTTTCTACAACAGGGTCCTTCCACACTCACCATGGAGCGAACTGCGGGGGACTAACCCTCTGTGTGTGCTGAAGGGAACTCAGGACCTGCCTTTTCCACCCACGTCAAATACCAACAATAACAATAAAACAAGCTTATAATTGACTTGTCACAAGATCAGGTATACCGAGAAAAGTGCTCCAAAACAATGTTAAAACAGATAAGATTAAGAGCAGCTAGAGGAAAAGGAAATTATAAATTTAAAGTACAGTTGACCCTTAAAAACAACTTGGGTTTGAACTATGCAGGTCCACTTGCATGCAGAAAGTTTTCAATAAATACATATAGTACTATAAATGTATTTTTCCCTTCCTTATCATTTTCCTAATAACGCTTTGTAATTCTACAACTTACTTTAGTGTAAGAATACTGTACATAATACATATAGCATACAAAATATGTGTTAATAAACTGTTTATGTAATTGGTAAGGCTTTGATTAACAGTAGGCTATTAGTAGTTAAGTTTTGAGGGAGTCAAAAGTTATACAAGGATTTTCAACTGCGGGGAGATGGGGGCTGGCACCCCTAACACCTGCGTTGTTTAACGGTCAACTGTATATAAAATTTGAGACACCTGTTTTGACTTCAGTGAGAACATTCTCAAGTACTAATTCCACTCTTTAAAAAAATGCTTTAATGGACTTCTCAAATACTCTCTTCTTTGCAACAAATTTACCTATAAAAATAGCATACAATCTGGCTGTTGGACAAATGAGGATATAATTTAGCTAATGCTGAAAATATCTTAAGCAGTGCTAAGTAAGCAACAAGAGCATGAAGTAAACCCATTATTCAAAAACTATCTTTATTCTGTTAAGATTTCAGCCCAAAGTGAAAATTTGAGCCAGCAGCATAGGTGGAAAGGCATCTTAATTACAAAAAGAAGACATTTTTTCTAAGGTTTAAAACTAACTTTTATGACTAAAATTATACACACATTGTACCAATATCAAATTCCTAATTTTGATATGTTATGCTAATTATATAAGATATAACAGTTGGAGAAAACTTGGTGAAAGGCAACTTCCTATCAATCTATAATTATTTCCAAATAAAAAATTAAAAAAAACACACCACTAACTCTTGAGGAAGTTAACTAATAAAAGATAATGCACACTCTTTGCACATCATTTCATACCCTATCATGATTAATTGTTATTACCTTAGTGTGCAGTTGGTCTCTTGCTTCTACTGTTACATGTTTATTTTTTAGTCTAAGTTAAGCACTATCATGAATCCAAATTAGACTCATTTCCAGTATCAGCATCACAAGCAATTCATTAAAAGCCAAAGATATTTTTCTATTAAGTAAGGCCGTTATTTAGGTACCTAAACCTTCACATTGGTTCATGTTTCACTTTGCCTGATATTATTCATTCAAAAATTCTATATTCATCTCTAGTCACAGAGAAAAGGCCTCTGTATTGGTTTCTTTACAGATTGTCAATGTTGACAGAATCCTTTTCAGTGCTGTATATTGTGAGTAAAATTTTGTTCTTAACTGAGAAGGCCAAGAATCTGATTTATGAACATTTTAATTTTATTAAGACTAGCCTAAACGAATCACGATTCCTGTGTCACATCCATACTGTCCAGTTATTTAAGGACATTAATATGTGCTTCTCATAGAATGGTGGAGTTGGAAAAGACCAACACAGTCATCCATACACCAGACTATAGATGATGGACTTCAGGCTTAGTTCTTACTAAATGACTGGCTTGCTAAGGCCACCAGTTATAACTACAAAACCCGGGGTGTCTTTATCACTATAAACAATTTGTAGCCAGATTTTATTTGCCTGAGTTCAAAAATCACCTCCACCACCTTGTGGCGACGTGAAGTTGGGCAAATGATTTACTTTCTCGGTGCCTCAGTTTCTATATCACATGACACAGAATTATTTCAAAACAAAGTGTGTATTCCAAGATTCATTGCTATAGCAGACACTGCTCTTTCTGTATCTAACATCCATTCTTCATCCAGCCTTGGAAGTAAGGAGAACACTGGCCAACATTTTTTTCCTCTCTGCTGAGGTCAGGTGCACCTGCAAGTCCTTTCGGAAATGATCTTGCCCTTGTTTTGGAGGCAGTTCATAGCTTTTCCTCAACATCTTGGTTTTCTCCAAGAACTTTGCAATCTCTAGGTTCTTGCCGAACCTAGAGGAAAGAAGTCTGTGCCTATACTTTCCATCAGGACCCACCAGGGTTTGGAGTTGGCTCGCATTCTCCAGCCATGCCTGTAGTCAGGCCCCTCAGCTGCTCTGGGGGAGAGGCGGAGGTCAGCAGAGGCATCGTCAAGCCATAATCTTCCTAGAATCTTCTAGTGACTTTTGAAGAAGTGAAAAACTAAATTAATTTCTCAAATCCATTCCTCCTCCAGAAGACTGGAATTAATCATTAATCATTCAGCTGCTTAGAAATCATCCTTGGTTATTCTTTTTTTCTCACTCACAATTTCAAATCTGTCCCTAAGATCCATTAATTTTACCTTCATAAATCATCTCAAAACAATGCACTTTCTCCATTGCTGCTACCATCTCTCTCTACCAACACCGTGTGCCTTCTAACCAGATTTCCTGATTCTCTGTTGTTCCTGTACCTTCAGTTTATCCTCCACAGAAGAGCTTACAAGAGTTTTTACATACAAATTAAATTATGTGTCCCCTCTGTTCTCCATATGTAGCATGCAATCCAAAATGCTTATTATGGACAATAAAGCCCTAAATAATCTGGCCCCTGTTTCTCTGTACAACCACATTTGGTGCAATTCCTCCTCTCATTCACTATGCTTCAGTCACCTGGACCCTAATTTAGTTTCGAGAACATTCTAAGGGTCTTCATTTTCTCATCTTAGGGTTTTTGCTCATGTTGTTCCTTCGATCTAAAATGTTCTTCCCTAGGCTTTCTTTATAACAGCTTCCCTGTCATCCTGCAGGCGTCAGTTCAATCTCTCTTACATGGGGAGGTCTTTCCTGATCATTCTAAGTAGGCCTTTCTGTTAAATTTTGACTAAGCTCTCTGTTTATTTCTTTCGTAGAATTTAACATGTAATTATTTGTTTCTTTGTTAATTTATTGTCTGTGTTTTGCTTATCTGTATTTTCTATGATAACAAGGACCATGTATGTTTTGCTAATAACTTTTGTACTGGGTACCAAGCACATGACTGGTATCAATACAATTTTATTAAATAAATAAATGTGTGTAAAAAGAGACATATAAGACACATTCCAAACCCAAAACATTAACTATCTTAAAAGGAGGTAATTCATGTGTATAAATGATTGCAACATAAATATATGTCAAATACAATATAAAATACATAAACTAAATGCTATGGGAACATTAGAGAGAGTGCGGAAAGATATTAATATAAAGGCAACATTTAAAGGGTATTTAATGTTTAAATTGAGCCTTAAACTCGATAGGCACAGATGGAAAAAAAGGCAAAAAGCAAAAAAAAAACTTTACAAGTAAAAGCACAGAGATGGAAAAGTTCTATTAGGTATATCCAAGAAACAAAGCAGGTAGAAAGGTAAGATAAACTGCGATCAAATTATAGAGCGAGCTGAATAATGGATTGAGGGGTTTGAACTTTGTTCAGTAGCAGAGAAGAAAAGTAAAATTTTAAGCTGGATAGTGACCTGTGTAACACAAATGTAAACTCAGCAAGAAAGATTGGGAGAGGATGAAAGAGACGAGGAGTGATATAAAACTGGCTTGAATTAAGAATGGTGATACTGGGAATGGAAAAGAATGGATGATCGGAGGTTCCAATTTGGTCTTCTTGGAATAATGGAGTACAAGGAAATATTTCCAGGGATGCAGAAGCCCCCTGAACATATATGTAAAAATTTTAGTGCAGGCATATTTCCTGAGAGAGAGTCCATAGCTTTTATCAGAAATCTCAATGGAGTTTCTACTCTCAAAATGTTAAGGGACTGGCATATTTGACCTTAGTTTTCTCTTCTGGGGCTACTTAATGCTTATTCATGGTCTTAGTCTTTCCTGCTTTGAATGAATCATTTTTGGTAGAGAAATACACTCTGCCCAAATTAGTTACAGTTACAAAGAACCCTCATCCAGAAAAGTCATAATGTATAGAATTTATAGAATTTATATTTATTCATTTCCATTCACAAGGGAATATTTTTCTTCTCACTAATCTTAGCTTCTGAATTTAAGGCTAAGTGTTCACATTCAGTGGATTGAATACATCGACCAACCCTTTTAAACTAATTTCCACTTGACCTTATTATGATATTTATACATTTTGTTCTATACCTCTAATGAAAATTACATCTAAAGGACATATAAAAATACTCCAGCCATACACCCAGATTATTTTTCTAATACCTAGATTAATGGATCCCAATAGCAGGTTTATAAACAAACAAGCAAAGTGCCTCAGATTTCTGTTCGTAAGTCTAGTCGATTTTCAGGAATTGTTTATTTGCCACTAAGGGGATTTGAGTTAGTAATGATATCTTGCCATGGTTTTCCTAGGTGTGGATATTAGTCACAAAGCCTATTCTCTTAGTCACTGAAAATGTAATTTAGAAATGTTGATATTGATCTGTTCTTGCAGTGTATGCTGCGGTACGCCAGTCAGACCATCTCTCCTGCAGAACTCAAGTACTCATTCCCTTCAGCTGCTGGTAGCTGGTTGATTACAGGTCTTGCCCTTGATAATGAGACTCTTGCAGCCATCCTCCATCCATCCTGCAAGAAGTCCACAGGCCTCAGGACACGCCCTCGCGGAGTCCATGCCCCGCCTCCTCTACCACTTCCTGGGGTCTCGGGACCTTGAAATCCCTGCCCAGACACAAGCTTGCTTCCTTAGTAGAAAGTGGTATAATTGGTTTGGCTATTCCATAAGTTTCTGTACGTTTGATAGAAGAGGTTTTTTGACTCTGTATAATTTCCCAGAGATTCATCCAGAGAGTTTTGAGTATCAGTGGATCATTCCTTTTTATTCCACAGTAATATTTTATAGTATGGTGTATCACAGTTTGTTTAACCATTCATCTGTTTCAGGATGTTAGTTTTCTCCTGTTTGGGGTTATTATAAATAAAGCTGCTGTGAACATTTGTGTATAGGTTTTCCATGTGAACATAAATTTCCATAAATTCCCCCAAGAGTGCAACTGGTGGATCACATGGCAATTACATGCTTAGTTTTTAAGACACAGACAAATTGTTTTCCAGATTGGCTGTACCATATTACATTTACAGCAGCACTGTATGAGTGATCTGGTTTCACTACATTCCCACCAGCATTTGGTGTTGTCACCACTTTTATTTTCGCCATACTTATAGAGGGTCGTGATTATCTCATGATTGTTTGAATTTGCATGTCCCTGTTGACTAATGAGGTTGAACATCTTTGCACATGCTTATTTGCCATCTGTATCTCCTCTTCAGTGAAATGTCTCTTCACTTCTTTTGCATATTTTATAATTGGATTATTTGGTTTTTTACTATTGATTTTTGATAGTAAAAAATCTTTTATACTAGTCTAGATACTAGTTTTATGTCAGATATGTGGTCTGCAAATATTTTTTCAGTCTGTAGTTTGTCCGTTCATCCTCTTAAGAAGGCCTTTGGCAGAGTAGAAATTTTAATTTTGATGAGGTCCAGTATACAAATTTTTCCCTTTATGGATTGTTCTTCTGATGTCAAGTCTAAGAATACTTTGCCTAAAATATGAAGATTTTCTCCTAGTTTTTCTAAAAGATTGATAGTTTTATGTTTTACATTTATGTTTGTGATCTGTATGTATGTTAGTTTGAGTTACTTTTTGTATAAAGTGTGAGGTTTTAGTCGATACCTTTTTTTAAACAAAGGAAAAAGTAAAACTATCCCTCCTTCACTGAGTTGCTTTTGCACCTTTTCAAAGACAAGTTGGACATATTGATGTGGGGCCAGTTTATGCATTCTCTATTCTGTTTCATTGATCTTGATGTCTATCCCTTCACCAATACCACACTGTCTTGATTACCGTAGCTGTATAGTAAGCCTTAATGTAAGGTACAGAGATTCCTCCTATTTTATTCTTGTTTTTCAATATTTAATTAGTTATGCTAGGCTTGTATCTTTCAATACAAATTTTAGAACAAGCTTGTCTATATTATTATAGATTTTTCCATACTGAGAATTTTTATTTAAAAGTTAATGGTGGACGTCATAGGAATGGCGGCAGCAGGGCGCACTTTCTGAGTTCTCCTCCAGATCTTGTTGCAAACGGGAACTATAACCCATCGAGGAAATTTTCGCTCACCACACAATATAGTGGAGAGATTCGTGGATTGCTTGAAGCTAAGAAATTCTTGGGGGTAAGCTAACTGGACGGAGCAAGGAGAGGAGGAGGAGAAGCGGCGTGGGAGTGCCCGGCCGGCAGCGGCGGGAGAGCCCAGCCCCCAGCGGAGCCTCAGCTGGCGGGGGCGAAAACCGAAAACCACGGAGCCGGGCAGGCGCGGGATCCCAGGCAGAGCGGAGAGCGCAGAGACCGGGGGTAGGCCCTTTCCCTGCTCCCACGGCTGATTTCTCCCGCCGGGAAGGCGGCGCGCCCTGCGGCGGTCGGGGGCGCAGTCTCCATACCTGGGCCCCTCCCCCCCTGCCCTGCTCTCCCAATCCTACCCCGCCCTTCCAGAGACTGGGACTGGAAACCGCGGTGCAGCCCCGCTGTGCCGGGCGCGCACAGGGGCCCAGGCAGAGCGGAGAGCGCAGAGACGGGGGGGTAGGCCCTTTCCCTGCTCCCACGGCTGATTTCTCCCGCCGGGAAGGCGGCGCGCCCTGCGGTGGACGGGGGGCGCAGTCTCCATACCTAGGCCCCTCCCCCGCCGCGCTCTTCCAATCTTACCCCGCCCTTCCAGAGACTTAAACCGGCCCCTGAACCGAGAAGTGGTATCAAAAGCTCACGCTTTGGGAAGCCTGACGGGCAGCCCTGACCCAGGCAGTCTGGGCAGTGTGCGTGATTTTGGCTGCGCTAGGAGAGAAGAGACGCCTCCACCCCCAGCCACCACCTTTTCTGGCCTGCGGGAAGAGGGCGACGCACGGCTGGGCTGGGAGAGTGAAGACCCCTCCATCTCCAGCCCCCACCCTTCCTGGCTTGCCTAGGGTGGGGTGGGTGCAGCGGCCGAGACACACCCGGAGATCAGCAGTGAGGCAGACGCAGCTCTGGGCTTTCAGCAGATCAGAAATCTCCTGCCCGCACTCACACACACACACTGAAGAGGTGCCTTAAGACTCAAGAGTTTTGGTCACATATCTGGTGGTGCCACTCTCAGTGTGCATTTGTGCAGGCAAGGGCAGAAACTGCACTGATATTGTAAAAACTATCATCCAGACCCCTCAGGCCCACGCTTTTAAGTCTGCAGTCCCAAAGTCTCTCTGGGCACCAGGTGACCGGCTCTGCCTGCGCAATAAGCAGGGGGCTCCTTGGTACAGCAGAGAACAACCTGGACATTGCTTGGTGGGCTTAGGCCGAGACTGTCGCTGCTTTTTGTATTGCTTTGTTTTGTCTTGTTTTGCTTTGTCTTTATATCTTTGATATCTTTGCCTCTGTCGAGTGGGGTTATCAGGTGGTTTTTGCATGTGAACGTATTTGATATTTTTCTTTGTTGTTGTTGTTGTTGTTGTGCTTGGTGATTTGCTTTGTTCTGAAACTGCCCTGCCGGGGCCCAGCTTGTGAGGCACGGTCAGCAGATCAGAAATCTCCCGCCCGCACCCATACACACACACTGAAGGAGTGCCCTAGGACTCACGAGCTCTGGACAAAGGACTGGTGGTGCTCCTCTCGGTGTGCATACGTGCGGACAAGGGCAGAAGCTGCACTGACTTTGTGGAGACTATCATCCAGACCCCTCAGGCCCACGCTTTTAAGTCTGCAGTCCCAAAGTCTCTCTGAGCACCAGGTGACCGGCTCTGCCTGCGCAATAAGCAGGGGGCTCTTTGGTACAGCAGAGGACAACCTGGTCATTGCTTGATGGGCTCAGGCCGAGACGGTCGCTGCTTTTTGTTTTGCTTTGTTTTGCTTTGCTTGGTTTTGTTTTGCTTTATCTTGTATCTTTGATATCTTTGCCTGTGTCGAGCGGGGGTTATCGGCTGTTTTTTTTTTGTTTGTGTTTGTTTGTTTGTTTTTGTTTTTTTTTTCTTTTCTTCTTTGCTGTTGTCATTGCTGCTGTGCTTGGTGATTTGCCTTGTTCTGGGACTTCCCTGCCGGGGCCCAGCTTGGGTGGCACGGGACTCGGCATATCTGGGGGCCAACTCCAGACCAAATCTGAGTGCAGCCGGGGTTGACCTGCAGGTCACATACCTAGAGGGGGTTCTCGGCAGGCTCTGGAGCCCATAGAGGCCAAACCACATTGGGGTGGTCAACCCTCACGCAGCAGAGTGCCCTGCGGGGGGCAGAGCCAAGTCTCACGGCAGGTCAGCCCAGGAGTTGACCCCACCTGCTCATTAGCGGGAAGCAATTAAAGATCTTCTTGAACGGGACAGTGTACACAACACAAGACTCACCTTTGGAGCACACGCAGAGGAGGACGACGTGGTGCGAGTCAAATATAAAGGACACATACTACACAAGATAACCTAGCAAGAACTAAGAACTCTAGGGGATCTACCTAATATATCAAAATAAACACAGTCAGCCAGAATGGGGAAACAAAGATACACGTCCCAAATAAAAGAACAGAAGAAGCTTCCACAACTGGAACCAAATGAAGCAGACGTAACCAACCTCTCAGAGACAGAGTTCAGAACACTGGTGATAAGAATGTTTAAGGAGCTTAGAGAAGACATAAAGAAGGATGTAGAAATCATAACAAACGAGCTTAGAGAAAACATAAAGAAGGATGTAGAAATCATAACGAAAAACCAGTTGGAACTAAAGAACACAATTACCGAAATTAAGAACTCACTTGAAGGAATTACCAGCAGGCTAGATGAAGCAGAGGATCGAATCAGCGACTTAGAAGACAAGGTAGCAGAGATCACCCAAACGGAACAACAAAAAGAAAAAAGAATAAAAAACAATGAAGATGGCCTAAGAGACCTCTGGGATAACATCAAGCGCAACAACATGCGCATCATAGGAATACCAGAAGGTGAAGAGAGCAAGCAAGGGATTGAGAACATATTTGAAGTAATAATGTCTGAAAACTTCCCCAACCTGATGAAGGAAACCAACATACAAGTCCAGGAAGTGCAGAGAGTTCCAACCAGGATTAACCCAAACAGGTCCACACCAAGACACATTATAGTTAAAATGGCAAAGCTTAAAGACAAAGAGAGAATCCTAAAAGCAGAAAGAGAAAGACGGAGGGTTACATACAAGGGAACTCCCATAAGACTATCAAATGATTTTTCTACAGAAACATTGAAGGCCAGGAGGGAGTGGCAGGAGATACTTAAAGTGATGGAAAACAAAGGCCTACAACCTAGATTGCTTTATCCAGCAAGGCTATCATTTAAAGTTGATGGAGAGATAAAGAGCTTTCCAGAAAAAAAATAAGCTAAAGGAATTTATTACCACCAAGCCAGCATTGCAAGAAATACTAAAAGGTCTTCTGTAAATAGAAGAAAGATCAAAACAACCTAACTACAAATTTAAAAATGGCAATATCTATGTACCTATCAATAATCACTTTAAATGTAAATGGATTAAATGCTCCAATCAAAAGACATAGGGTGGCTGACTGGATAAGACAGCAAGACCCTTGTATATGCTGTATACAAGAGACTCACCTCAGAACAAAAGACACACACAGGCTGAAAGTGAAGGGTTGGAGTAAGATATTTCATGCAAATGGAAACGAGAAAAAAGCTGGAGTTGCAATACTTATTTCTGACAAAATAGACTTTAAAATGAAGAACATACTAAAAGATAAAGATGGGCACTATATAATAATAAAGGGATCGATCCGACAAGAGGACATAACCCTAGTAAACATCTATGCACCCAACATAGGAGCACCTAAATATATAAAACAGGTACTGACTGACATAAAGGCAGAGATCAACAGTAACACTATTATAGTCGGGGACTTCAACACACCTCTGACCACAAGGGACAGGTCTTCCAGACAGAAAATCAATATGGAAACAACAGCCTTAAATGATACATTGGACCACTTGGATTTAATCGATATTTTCAGAACATTTCACCCCAATGCTGCAAAATACACCTTCTTCTCAAGCGCACATGGAACATTTTCCAAGATAGATCATATGTTAGGCCACAAAACAAGTCTTGATAAATTTAAGAAAATTGAAATCATACCAATTGTCTTCTCTGATCACAATTCTATGAAATTAGAAATGAACTACAGGAAAAAAACGGGAAGACACACCAATTCATGGAGGCTGAATAACTTATTACTAAATAATGAATGGGTCAAGCAGGAGATCAAGGAAGAAATCAAAAGATATTTCGAGATAAATGAAAATGAAAACACGACGACCCAAAATCTTTGGGATGCCGCGAAAGCAGTCCTAAGAGGGAAATTCATAGCTTTGCAGGCCTACCTAAAGAAACAAGAAACATCACTAATCAACAGTTTATCTTCACATTTAAGGGATCTGGAAAAAGAACAGCAAAATAAGCCCAAAGGGAACACAAGGAAGGAGATAATAAAGATCAGAGCAGAATTAAATGAAATAGAAACCAGAAAAACAATACAAAAGATCAATGAATCCAAGAGTTGGTTCTTAGAGAAGATAAACAAAATCGACAAACCATTAGCCAGACTCATTAAAAAAAAGAGAGAGAGGACCCAAATTAATAAAATCAGAAACGAAAGAGGAGAAGTGACAACGGACACTGCAGAAATACAAAGAGTTTTAAGAAGTTACTATGAGCAACTATATGCCAACAAATTTGACAATTTGGAAGAAATGGACAATTTTCTAGAGGCGTACAACCTTCCAAGGCTAACTCAAGAAGAAACAGAAAACCTGAATAGACTGATTACCACCACGGAAATTGAATCAGTAATCAACAGTCTCCCAACAAACAAAAGCCCTGGACCAGATGGCTTTACAGGTGAATTTTACAAAGCGTTCAAAAAAGAATTATCACCAATTCTCCTCAAGCTCTTCCAAAAAATCCAGAAGGAGGGAAGACTCCCAAACACTTTTTACGAAGCCACTATCACCCTGATCCCAAAATTAGACAAAGACACCACAAAAAAAGAAAACTACAGGCCGATATCTTTAATGAACATAGATGCAAAAATCCTCAACAAAATATTAGCAAACAGAATTCAGCAATACATTAAAAAGATCATTCACCACGATCAAGTGGGATTCATTCCTGGTATGCAGGGGTGGTTCAACATCCGCAAATCTATTAATGTGATACACCACATTAACAAAATGAAAAATAAAAATCACATGATCATATCAATAGATGCAGAAAAAGCATTTGATAAAATCCAACAGCCATTTATGATAAAAACCCTTAAGAAAGTGGGAATAGAGGGATCTTATCTCAACATAATAAAGGCCATATATGACAAACCCACAGCTAACATCATACTCAATGGGGAAAAGCTAAAACCATTCCCCCTAAGATCAGGAACAAGGCAAGGATGCCCATTATCTCCGCTTCTATTCAACATAGTTCTGGAAGTTCTTGCCACAGCAATCAGACAAGAAAAAGAAATAAAAGGCATCCAGATTGGTAAGGAGGAAGTAAAGTTATCATTGTATGCAGATGATATGATACTATATATAGAGAACCCTAAAGACTCCACCAAGAAGCTATTAGAGCTGATAGATGAATTTAGTAAAGTGGCAGGATACAAAATTAATATTCAGAAATCAGTTGCATTTGTATATACCAATAATAAAACATCAGAAGGAGAAATTAAAAAAACAATCCCATTTACAATCGCTCCAAAGACTATAAAATACCTGGGAATAAATTTAACCAAAGAAGTAAAAGATCTATACTCAGAAAATTATAAGACACTGATGAAAGGAATGAAGGAAGATATAAATAGATGGAAACACATATCATGTTCATGGATAGGAAGAATTAATATAGTTAAAATGTCCATACTGCCTAAGGCAATATACATATTCAATGCAATTCCTATCAAACTGCCAACGTCGTTTTTCACAGAAATAGAACATATAATCCTAAAATTTATATGGGACCATAAAAGACCCCGAATAGCAAAGGCAATCTTGAGAAATAAGAACAAAGTGGGAGGTATAACAATACCTGACTTCAGATTATACTACAAGGCTACAGTAATCAAAACAGCATGGTACTGGCATAAAAACAGACACATAGATCAATGGAACAGAATAGAGAGTCCAGAAATAAATCCACGCCTATATGGCCATTTAATCTACGACAATGGAAGCAAGAATGTACGATGGAGTAATGACAGTCTATTCAATAAATGGTGCTGGGAAACCTGGACAGACACATGCAAAAAAATGAAGTTGGACTACCTCCTTACACCATATACAAAAATAAATTCAAAATGGCTTAAAGACTTAAATGTAAGGTCTGAAACCATAAAATACCTAGAAGAAAACATAGGAAGAAACTTCTCAGACATTACCCGGAGTAAGATTTTTACTGATATACACCCTCGCGCGAGGGAACTAAGAGAAAGAATAAACATGTGGGATTATATCAAACTAAAAAGTTTTTTCACAGCAAAGGAAACCATCAATAAAACAAGAAGGGATCCTACTGAATGGGAAAAGATATTTGCCAGTGATATATCTGATAAGGGATTAATATCACAAATCTATGGAAAACTTACTCAACCCAACTCCAAAAAAACAAACGATCCAATTAAAAAATGGGCAGAGGACTTGAAGAGACATTTTTCTGAAAAGGACATACAGATGGCAAACAGACATATGAAGAAATGCTCAACCTCACTAACCATCAGAGAAATGCAAATAAAAACCACAATGAGATACCACCTCACCCCAGTCAGAATGGCTATCATCAATAAATCAACAAACAACAAGTGCTGGCGCGGATGTGGAGAAAAGGGAACGCTTGTGCACTGTTGGTGGGATTGCAGACTGGTGCAGCCGCTATGGAAAACAGTATGGAGGTATCTCAAAATTCTGAAAATGGAACTACCTTATGATCCAGTAATTCCACTCCTAGGTATCTATCCGGAGAAATCCAGAACTTCAATTCAAAAATCTCTATGCACTCCTATGTTTATTGCAGCACTATACACAATAGCTAAGACATGGAAACAACCAAAATGCCCATCGGTAGATGACTGGATTAAGAAACTGTGGTACATTTATACAATGGAGTATTATGCAGCCATAAAGAAGAAAGAAATCTTACCATTTGCAACAACATGGATGGATCTAGAGAACATTA
Source organism: Rhinolophus ferrumequinum (assembly GCF_004115265.2). Lineage (NCBI taxonomy): Eukaryota > Metazoa > Chordata > Mammalia > Chiroptera > Rhinolophidae > Rhinolophus > Rhinolophus ferrumequinum. The sequence continues at coordinate 53,212,376 of NC_046301.1, forward strand.
TGTTAAGTGAAATAAGTCAGACAGAGAAAGATAAGTTCCATATGATCTCACTTATTTGCGGATTCTAAAGAAAAGAATAAGTGAATGAACTAATCAGAAACTGTTTGGGAGACAATGAGGAAAAACTGAGGGTTGCTAGATGGGCGGGGGGAGTGGGGGGTGGGGGGGAGGGTGAGGGGATTGGAGGGCAGTCGGTGACCACAGGATGGCCACGGGGTTTGAAAATTAATCTGGGGAACGTAATTTGGTGGTTACCAGAGCGTAAGGGGGTTGGGGGGTGGGGGATGAGGGTGAGGGGGATCAAATGTACGGTGATGGAAGGGGAGCTGTCTCTGGGTGGTGAACACACAGTGTGATTTATGGATGATGTGATTCAGAATTGCACAACTGAAATCTATGTAATTCTACTAACAATTGTCACCCCAATAAATTAAAAAAATAAAAAAAAAAAAATATTAAAAAAAAAAAAAAAAAAAAAAAAAAAAAAGAAACTGTGGTACATTTATACAATGGAGTATTATGCAGCCATAAAGAAGAAAGAAATCTTACCATTTGCAACAACATGGATGGATCTAGAGAACATTATGTTAAGTGAAATAAGTCAGACAGAGAAAGATAAGTTCCATATGATCTCACTTATTTGCGGATTCTAAAGAAAAGAATAAGTGAATGAACTAATCAGAAACTGTTTGGGAGACAATGAGGAAAAACTGAGGGTTGCTAGATGGGCGGGGGGAGTGGGGGGTGGGGGGGAGGGTGAGGGGATTGGAGGGCAGTCGGTGACCACAGGATGGCCACGGGGTTTGAAAATTAATCTGGGGAACGTAATTTGGTGGTTACCAGAGCGTAAGGGGGTTGGGGGGTGGGGGATGAGGGTGAGGGGGATCAAATGTACGGTGATGGAAGGGGAGCTGACTCTGGGTGGTGAACACACAGTGTGATTTATGGATGATGTGATTCAGAATTGCACAACTGAAATCTATGTAATTCTACTAACAATTGTCACCCCAATAAATAAAAAAAAAAATAAATAAAAAAAAAAAAAAAAAAAAAAGTTAATGGTTAAGCACAAAATATTCCCTTTCTTGTTTTTTAGTTACTCTTATTAAATAGAAGATAAAATTTCAACTAAGAATATAGCAAGTGCCTTTATTAAAAACAAAATTTGTGCTATTATTTCTATAAATCTGACATTAAAGATAAAGCATTTGGCAATACGTACAATTTTGGTAGCATCTCAAACAGTGTCACTTGTGTGAGAAAGACTGGAATCAGAAAAGGCTAAGTATGGTATTTTGTTTTGGCTATGTTTACGTACATTATGCTTAGAAAAGCAAAGCAAAATTCAGCAGAAAATCATAGTTATCCAAAACTGTCATTTTTCTATTTGATCTTGTGAGAGGGATGATGTTATCGGCACTATCTTGCCTTTCCTTGACCATGGATAAAAAATAAGATCTCTAGCCTGTTACTGAGATAAGACATCTCTAGGTTTTCTGTTTTGTCATTGCCACAATATTCTGTGTTCAATCCCAGAGAGCAATTTGAGGACACCTTTTTTTTTAAATCACATCCCAAGTACATCTCTTCCAAACAGTTTATCTCCCTGATTCTTTTTAATCCTGTTGGTGAATAAACTCTGGCCAGAGCCTGTAGTAGATAATTTTGGAAGTTTCCTCTCAGTGCATTGTCACATTTCCCTGAAAGCTGCCATGTTTCTAATATGCAGCCCTATTCTTCCTACTCCCAACCCCAAGATTGGCCATAGGTGGATGGACTAGAGATGGATGCTTGACCTTAGCTCTTCCTAATCTATTATAGCTCCCGGGATTTTGGAATCTGAATTAGAACACATTAGTCACCCTGAGGACATAGCATCCTATCACTGTGTGGAATTCATCATGAGCCAACACTCCTGGAATCCACTTAGACCAATTTTCTGTGAAACCGAAGATAATGAATCCTGAGTTTTTACTTTGCCAATGGAAAAATGCATGAAGACATAGGCTAAGCCAGGGGTATGTTTCATAAGTATAAATTTGCCCTTAAAATGGGGAGGAGGGAGTTAGGAAGATTTCTTTCAACATGTGAATATGGGGAAGGATAAATTATTGCTGGCAAAAATACCCTAAGGATATATTTCCAAATCAAGAAGTGTGGGTGGTTTCCTGGGAGCAAAATGTACTACATGGTGGGGTTTTCTTTATTTTTATACTGTTTTCTCCAAAAGATGTATCTAATTGTTGTGTATTGTATAGGAAGCTATATTAAATAGATTGAAATACACTTTTAGTGTCCTCTTAAGTTTTTACCCTTCCATATCCTCTTCATTGTACCCTGTCACTTTTAGTTCTCATATTTTATTTGGTAAATCTTCATTTAGGAATGGATCTACCAAATGCCTACTATATATGTATGTAGAAAAAAAAAATGGTGTGAGAAGCTGCCTCATTGCCTTTTAATAAATATAATATTCAACAGTGCTTATTTCAAGAAAGCTATAATCTAAGACATAAACCAAACGTTGACTTGTTGATTATTCAGAGGAAGGCATATAATCAAGAAAGTTAAGAGGGAAAAAAAAGGGAGTTAAGAGAAAGAATTAGTTCAAAGTTCAGAAGCTGAACTGAGTGTCACATAGCAGGGGGTGATGCTGCTTCTAAATGATCTCACAGCCCTCGTTTCTTTCCTTTAACACAAGATACATGGATAAGAATTTTTATTTATTTATTTATTTTTATTTATTTATTTAATTTTTGCGGGGGTGAGGTGTGGAGAGGCCAGGGTACTCTTTCTCTGCTTTTGATTTGAAACGTTTGATTTGGTATCCTTTACTTTTTAATCCTCTCATTTTCTGAAATTTCCCTTCCCTCCGACACCACAGGTTTCTGCCCACACCCTCTCCTCTAGGTGGGGAGCTGACTCTCCAAGCTAATTAGCTCTGCTTCAGAACGCACCACAAGAAAGCTCAAGAACAAATATTGCCCTCAGTTTTACACAATTAAGGCTTACTAATTGCATTTGTGTTAGTCTCCAACTTGTATAATAATTTCTCTCTTTTGTCCATCACACAGTTTGTTTACTAAGACTAGGATTGCATCTGTAATATTAGGAAAAACTGAAACTATTAGCTGGGTGATGATTGCAAACAATGCCAAACGGTTCAAATCCCCCCAAACTGAATATATATGTATATATTTTAAATAAGGAATGTGTTTTAATTTTCCTTAATGCTGGAAAAAAATCTCCATTTCCCTAGAAGAAACAAATCTACATATCCACCTTGTATCGAACCCCTTTTGAAATGAACATAATTTCTACTTAGATCATGTACTGACTTTGGGTTCACTTGATATAGAGATAACAAATTGGAGACCATTCTTCACCATCCTAGGTAAATGTATGTCAAAACAATAATAAAAACTACTGTTTATTTAAGATAACAATAGAAAATGCTTATTGAATACTTTCTATATGTTGGCTCTCTTTTAAATGCTTAACTTGTAATATCTCATTTAATTCTTACAAAAGTTCCTGTGTGGTATGTTACCCTCAAGTTATCATTCTTATTTTACTCATGAGATTGCTGAAGCACAGAGAGCATAAGTGAGTTGTTCAAGATCACACAGCCCAGGGGGGCAGAACTGGGAGTTAAACATACAGTCTGTTACAGACAATGTGCTTTTAACCTCAATCCCACACTACCTTTTAGCAATGCATAAAAATTTGAAAATATCTCTTTCAAGGAAATATTGTGTTTAAATATGGCTCTCGGGGGATTCATTCTCAGCTACTGCCTTTGCATTTTTGACTTCTAAAACTGACTCTTTCATTATGATTCCATTTACATGGTTCTTACTCATATTAGAATAGCATGATTAGGTATTTCATACACCATAAAACAAGGAGTAAAGAAATGTTATATTTTGATAACAGATGATTAAACGTAGTGTTAAGATGATCTACATAAGGTGCAATAAGAACAAATACACTATATCTCTCACCATCCTAGACTTTTTGTTTTTAAACCCGATTTCCAAATGCCTCGTTGACACCTCCACGTGGATCTCTCACAAACATTGCAAATCTACCTTCTGTGACAGGTATCACCAGCATCCACCTTGCACACAAATCCAAATCTGTTTTTGTTTTAGTTTTCCTTGACTCAGTTAGTGGAACCACCAATTACCAGAAATAATGAGAATTATCTTAATTTCCTTCCCCCTTTTACCCAAACATTACCTCTGAAATACTTTATTTCCTCTCCTTCTACCTCAGTGTCAAAGCCTTCCTTGAAACCCTTGTCATTTCTCGATTAGCCTTTTATAGTAGTTCTTAGCTATCATTTCCAGTCTACCTTCCAAACAGCTGCCAGAAGAATTTCCTCACATGCAAATCCTATCACGTTACTCATTTGCTTCATTTCTTAGCAGCTCCTCATACCTTCAAGATTAAGTTCAAACTTTCGCTACCCTTCCAGACTTAACTCCCCAAATGTCCATGCACCTTTCACTTCAATCACACCAATGCACACTCAGTCTCTCACGAGGTCAAGTGTTCTATAACTTTGTTAGAATCACATGGCTCCCAACCTTGACTTAATTGCCTGGTTGATTTCTCTTCTCCCCCATACAGATCAGTCACTACCTCCTTTTAGAAATGCTTTCGCATTGAAACCCCACATCCCCCAACTAAATGAAGTAATCTTCCTATGTGCTGCTAGTTCGCTGCTGCACGTCTATTTACTTTGGGTGTATATGATGGAATTTAATTATACTGCCTCAAATCACTGTTTTCATATTTTTGTATCTATATTTATATATGTTTCTGGTGTATCTTTTCAGTATGAGGCTTCTGAAAACAGAAATTACTTGTTCGTCATTTCTGTATCCCAGTATCTTGAATTATACCTGACACATTTGTTGAATTGAACTGAAATTTTAATACATGCCCTAAAATTATGATTAAAGATACAAAATTATTGTTGGCTGCCCTGAACAAAAGCAAAATGACAGAATATTGAATATAACAGAAAATAATTTTCAGGGCATGTTACAGCACTTTGCACACTAAATTCAATCGCTTCCATATTCTTTTTATACATCTATGTTAATTTATAATACAAGCAATGATCAAAGATTTCTGATTATGGGTGCCTGAAGACTTTGAATAACCAAGATTCAATTTTTTGCAAAATATTTTATTTTCTATTACATGCACATTGTGTGTGTACACACACACACACACACACACACACACACCCCACCCAGATTACATATATCAGGAAATGAAAACTGAATCACAATTATTATTATAACTTCATTTTCTTCTCTTCTCTAAACTGGTCTGCAGAAACTCTAGACTTCTCACAAATTCCTCCCGAATTGTCTGCGAGAACTCAGGTGGGTTCCCAAGGTGCTGAATAAACTAGTACTCCTGACTACCTGTGGTACCTGTCACGCTCCTCCTCTCTGGCTCGGGCTTGCCTTGGCTATACTTTATGTCTCTGTTTGATTCCTCCTGTGTCATAAGTGTCTTTGTGTTGGACAAGATGGTATCTGTCACGATTACTAGTGCCCAGCCATCTCTGCTTTGAAGAGACCATTTTTAAAGTCAGCCTACTTAACCTAGGGCAGGGCAAGCCTATGTGTAGGACACTAACAAAATATGCGCATCAAAAAATGCTTTGGTAAATCATTTATTTGCTATTCAAGAAAATTTATTTATTTAGGTTTTATAGCAAAATCAAAATTAAAAATAATTTTTACATTTCACAATTTGGAATAATAATAATAATAATAATAATAATAATAATAATAATAATAGTAATATTGATTATCCACATGGGAGAATCATAATCTTTTCAGTCGCAGGGCCTCTAGAAGTCTTCATTAACACTAATGTCCACTGATGTCCAGACAGCACCTGGAGGTGTCCAGTGTGCGGGGTTCTAATGTCTTATTTTACCAAACTCTAGTTAATAGGACTATCCCTTACCTAAGCAATCTGATTAACTGTGGTGTTACTGTATCATTTTGATCTCAGAATTCTAAAATAAACAATTGAAGATTTTAAAAAGAATCAAGAAACACACACACTACTGAAAATTAAGATAACTTGGTTAAAAATAAAGAAGACCATTTAGGTGACACAAACTTGAACACTTCGTGAAGTGGCAGTCTCTGTTTCCAGGGGTCCAGAGAATTGCAATATGGGGTGAAAGGCACGATGCGGTTATAGTAGAAAGAATAAGGAACAAGGAAGAGAAAAACAGAAAATGAATAAGGAATAAGGAACTAAGTACAGAGCCCAAAGTTGGCTTGGTGTTTGGGGATTGGCTGCCTGGTCAAGTGGGGCATTGACGGGGAGATGAAAGTTGTCTAAATTTTAGTCTGCTGACGTGACATCCTGGGCAGGAGAGACTCCATCTTGACCTGGAAATCTATTTAACACTTGCCACATACAGCCCATGTCTGAATTGTCCCTTGGTAGTCAGGGGTTGAGTAGGAGCTTCAGAAGTCAATTGACAAATATATAATCCTCACCTAATTATTCCACATGACAATGTTCAGGTGGCCTCGTCAGTTAATGTGACAAGGAGCGGGCAAGGATAAGAGGATTTCCTCTTAATCCTTATCTCAGCATCCTGGGTTTCACTGAGTCTGTAGGGAAATTTCCAAAAACTAACTATAATGATTTTTCTCATTTAAAAGCAAAAGAAGAGGCAATGACTGTAACAACGAGTGCCAAATTTGCTTTGATTCTTTTTCCAGACCATCTGCTCTTCTCTTTGTGCTCTCTATTGCAGCGTCTGTTGAGATCATTGAACAAGGTAACAGAGAATAAGCAAAATAGACTCTGCTTCACTGAATCCTAAATTGGTAAAATACATAGTCTTGTTGTTTGAGAAGTCCTCTTTACATACAAAACTGAAATAAATGTAGAAGATTCAAGTCATTTTTTGATCAATGCTAAGCTGATGTGACAGAAACAAACAAACAAACAAAAAATACAGTGAACTAAAAAAAAAAAGACAGCTCATTTCTCTATCATGTAACAGCCAGAGGTGAGTTGTCCAGAACCAGCTGGGAGGCTCATGCCATTAACATTTTGTTTGGTTGTTGTTTGATGTCTGCCAGACCAGGAGGAGCCATAGCCAGATACCGTGTTTCCTCAAAAATAAGACCTAGCTGACAATCAGCTCTACTGCGTTTTTTGGAGCACAAATTAATATAAGATCCGGTCTTATTTAATTATAATATAAGACTGGGTCTTATATAACATAACATAACATAACATAACATAACATAACATAACATAACATAACATAACATAACATAACATAATACCGGGTCTTATATTAGTTTTTGCTCCAAAAGACACATTAGAGCTGATTGTCTGGTTAGATCTTATATTCGGGGTAACACGATATGATGGAGAAGACAGAATATCACCCAGAAATCCTGACTTTGGGCTGCCTGAAGAAATAGGATGAGATTTTGAGTTGTCTTTTTTGGGGGAAGAGGAAGAGTTGTATTAATAGAAAGAAAAGTGTATGTGTAGAATTTGGGTGAGGAGGGAAGTACAGAGGGGCGGACTGAGGCCCTTTGTCTCCCAATATCCCTTCTCTCTTTCTTATGTTTAGTAGCAGAATCCCCCCAATTTTACCTGGGCACTCATATCTTCTCATACCTGTAATCTACACGTTGTTCTCTCAGACTCTTCTACAGTCATGTGGGCCCATCTAAGGTATGAAAGAGTCTGAAGGGTGCTATTTCCAGGTCATCACCTTACAGATGCTTATTCTACTCTGTGTTGCCTAGAAAATGATGAAAATTGGGGAAACCTTGGAAGCCATAGGTTGAAGAGAGGAGAGCCATCCCCAGCCCTGGAATGCTCACCTTTGGAGTGTACATTTATTTAAACACCTTGTTACAGTTTTAAAACAAAACATAAAGAAGTGGAGTTGATGTCCCCTCCCTTTGAAGGCCTTATGACTTCTTCCACCAATGAAGCATGGCTAAAGTGACACTATGTGACTTCCAAGGTTAGGCCAGAAGAGGCCACATGCTTCAGAGCTGGTTCTCTCAGAATGCTCAGTCTCAGGATGCCTGTGGCAACCCAGCTGCCCTGCTGTGTCAGGTGCAAGCCCCATGGAGAGGCCATGCATAGACTGACAGCCCCAGCTGAGGGCAGCCTTCACGTTCTCCCAGCCCAGGTGCAGAGATGTCAGTAAAGAAGCCTCCAGATAATTCCTGCCTCTAATCGTCTGAGTCACCCCCAGACCTTCACATCTTTCCAGCTAGGGCTCCAGACATCTTAGAACAAAGCAGGCCCTCTCTGCTCTGTCCTATCTCAATTCCTGACCTATAGTAAACGTGAGCATAACAAGGAGCTCTGAGTATTCTGGGGTATCCTCATGAAAGCAACTTAGCCTGTACCCTAAGTAATGCAAATGCCAGATCAAAAATTATTTAAATAATTAATATGTCAAACCAAAATGAGACCATTTTGAGGGCCCAACACGATCCTGAATAGTAATCATCTGTATCACATAGCAACCATTTACCTGTGCTGAAGCAACCAGCAGATTTAGGCAAGTCTGTCAAAAACTGTTCAGGAAAATGAAGACTGTTGAAATTCGACCCTCTGATAATATAACGTGGGAATTTGTCTGATTTGATGGACTGATGTCACTCATACCTGTGTCTTTTTTTCTTTCCCTTATAACTTGCTGCTCAGAGGTCTGAGGGTGGATTAGTTTGAGTTAAGTCTCGATTATCTATGCAATAAACTTGTGACTAAAAAATTTCCTGTTAACCTTTATCTCTGGGCTGATACATATTTCTACAGTCATTAAATAATTAACCGCTTGCTTCTGAGTTTGCCTTTGAGTCTGTGGGTAAAAATAGACATTGGTCTTGTTATGACAAAGTCCACAGTAACTACGCGTTCCAACTCCATCACTTCAAAAGTCCCTTTTTAGAGGGAGTGACTCTCATCTCTATTGTTTTTCTATCTTTATCATCAACAGAAAGAAAAAGCACTATGAAGTGATACACAGACCAATCTAGATGTCAATTACAGGACATTCCTGGGCCATAGGCCATCACACTTGGGAAAGAAAAAGAGGATGTGGTCAATGAAACCATCCTCTGAGAGACCATGAGAATCAAAAGGTCAGGGCAGCAACCTGGCATATGTATCATTTAACTTCTCTGAGCCTCACTGTCCTCTGACAAAAGGAGACAATTCGATCTCCTCTTCACCTTTCCTAGGATGGTTGTGAGCAAGAAATTACAAGGTGTGAATGGTATGAGCTGCTCTAGTAAGAGACCCTAGTAGTGTCATTACATTTCCAGTAGGAGACCAGGGGCAGCTAAGGAAAACCCCCAACCTGCACATAGACAAAAAGAGTTAAAAAATGTAAATGTTTCTGTAGCCCCTCTTTTGATTTTTTATATAGATGAAGTCCTCGTAAGCGATGGACTAAGGATGAAAAATTCCATGGCACCCATACTTCTCCTATTTGGAGATACAGCAAATAATCAAAAACAGATTTAATTCTGTTCATTTCCACTCTTCTCTATTCCCTCTGCTTTATCAACTCTTATTCTGATGCTGCAGTTTATTAGTTTATATAAACGATCTAAATAATATAAAAAACCTTTTCTCAAAACAAATATTCTTTTTTTTTAATTTATTTTTTTAATTTATTGGGGTGACAATTGTTAGTAAAATTACATAGATTTCAGGTGTACAATTCTGTATCACATCATCTATAAATCCCATTGTGTGTTCACCACCCAGAGTCAGTTCTCCTTCCATCACCATATATTTGATCCCCCTTACCCTCATCTCCCACCCCCCACCCCCTTTACCCTCTGGTAACCTCTAAACTATTGTCTGTGTCTATGAGTTTTTTTTGTTTTTTTTTTCTTAGACGTTTATCATTTATATCCCTCACACTGTGGGCCCCCCTCCCCCCATCCACTATCTCTCTGACATCGCATAAACAAATATTCTTTTGTCGGCTCTCCTGAAAGTTCAGACAACCCAATGAGCAACTCTCGTGTGTGCGCGCGCGTGTGTGGAGAGAGCCCTCTCAGGGCAGTGAGGCTGGAGAAGCGGATGCAGAGAGAGGGGAGCTGGCTCCTTCTCCTGCATCTGTCACTCTCTGGCGACTCTGACCCAATTCTGAGGCCCAGGTTCCTCACATGGAAACAATGGGTTCTACTAAATTCTTCCACGTCTAAGATTTTGCAAACATATTGATTTAAAGAATAGTAGTTAAGAGTGTGGCTTCTTAACTACTGGGCTTAAATCCCAGGTTTCCCACTTACCATTTGTGTCACCTTGGGCAAATGACTAAACTTTTACGTATGTTAGCTATCGCATCAGAAAAATATGCTAATGATGGTCCTTACCTCATAAGGTTATATGAGGATTAAATAAGGCAACGTGTGCCTGGCACACATGAAGCTCAATTAGCATTTAATCCTATTCTACATAAAACAATTACCCTTTGTTTATGTTCATTAGATGTTAGAGAGCTCAGAAACCCAAGGCCACAAGCCTGGTAAGTTGTGGAACATCTCGACCACAGGTATGGCTGACTATACAAATACCATGTATTTTAAATATGCATAACCATGAAGTGTTGGAAATTCAAGGTATGCCTGTATATAACATATATAAAGCTTTAGAATCATAGAATTGTTTGAAGACAGTAAGTTTGAACTCCTGAGTTTGTTATTATTATGTTCTCCTACATTTTTAGTGTCCCTTTTTTTGCAAGATTTATATTTCTCATTTTTCTTTGGCAGTGAGAGCCTCCTGTTGTGTCTTTAGTTCCATTTCTATGAAACAGCCTGAAGCCCATAGTTCAACACTTCCTTCCAGGATTTTCCCAGGGGCACATGCTGGAGAAGTATATGATTTGTGTCCTTATATTAGCTAAGCAGTCTGGACATCAGCAGTTTCCAAGATAACCTTTTACTTCCTAACAGGGTGATTTTGTTACTGTTCTATTTTATTCATTTATTTTTATGGCCTGGACATGGGAGATACCCAGAAAGACAAGAAGGTAATGATCCTGAGTCAGAGGAAAGGGAAAGAAGAAAAAGGACAGATTAGGGCCAAACCCGGGTAGCAAAGGTTAGTAAAACCCTAAGGCTTTGAATAACTCTCATCACCTACCATTTTGGAGCTCCGACTCGTGTTTGAGTGGGATCTACACTCATTATTCACAGCAGCACATACAAAATCAACCAAACCGTGGTCGAAGTGTTCAGCCCTATTTTCCCCTCTAAGAAACAGAGAAATACTAAGAATGTCTATTACTTTCGGATATTATTTCAAGTAATGGTGAAATATTCTGCTCTTATCATTTTCCTTTGTTTAAGGAAGACTGACTAAAAGCTAACCCTTTGCCAAGTACTGACACTGGTGAGTCTGACACTGGTGGCAGGGGATGGGGTGGAAGAAATCGCAGTGTGAACGGTAATGAGCTGTGACTACGCTGTCCAGGCTATGAGTAGACACACCTTAGAGCCTGGTGAAGAAGTTGGACATATAATCATAGTAATAGTAATAATGATGATGATAATAAAAGGCAGTGCAAGAAAAGGGTGGAAGAAGAGAGCTGCTTGTTGTGGAAGAGATCCTAATTGGTACGCTGCTGGGAGTGAGTACCTGGTGACAGCATCTTCTCAGTGGGACACTTCTGAATTAGTCAATGTTATAAAGACCTAACAATGCCTAGCAGCAGGGGTGATGCTTTCAATCCGCCCTCAGAAGCCTATCAGGGGCTAAAGGGCTTTTGATTAATCAACATAAAATCAAGTTAGATTTCTTGAATAAACACAGGCTGGGAGACAGGACAAGTCTGCTTAGATGAGGAATGAAGGAAGGAGTTGTATTATGCAAAGCCTGAGAATCTGAATGGGGCTAATAAAAATATTGCCTAGAATCATCAAAGTCAATGAAATAGGCTAATGGAACAGTCCTCATTCATGAAGCCAATAATAAGCGAGGACAGCTGGGCTGGCCCTTGGTGAAATGATGGAAGCAGGCAAAAAGCTGACTTTGAAAGCCTGAGGACACTTCCAGTTCCTGTTCTCCCTTGACTGGCAGCCAAGGTACCCTCCAGACTTCCTCTTTCTCCCCTCCCTTTTGTCCTGTTGACAGCTAGCTGCCCAGAAACCCCCCTCGGAAGCACAGGCTTCTTTGGCCTCACTCCTTCACATTCCCCAGAGGGCTTCTGAAGAGCGAAAGCCACTGGGGCTTTGGACATGGATATTTAGTAGTGGGGTGTCAGGTTGTGGTGGAGGAGTCACCTGGAGGTGCCACAGGATTTTCTGCCTGTTAATGCCCAGCCCAGGGGAAAGAACCCACTCTGTCACCTCCGTCTGGAACCCACGTGCCAACTGCCCTTGGAGACAGGGCTGACCAGTTGGAATCCCTTTAGTCTTCAATAGCGGTTTCTTAGACAAGGCCCTTTTTGATCGATTGTGAATGAGGACAATCAAATTCTCTCCCTTTTTTTAGTGAAAAGACTGAGACTTCAATGTCAAGGACAAAATATCCTTACAGAGCCATGTGGCAACAATATCAGTGTCTTTTTCAAACTGGCCAAGCCACTGAGCTGCAAAATAATTCATCATTATTACTAACCTTAGACTTGCTCACTCTCCTTCTGAGTTCCTAACCCCTCTTCACTTAGTTTCAGCGTGAAGCCAAATAATTTTAGGATGCACTTCAAAGTGGGCAATTTAAGGATTGATCTAAAGCCTTGTCTCAGACCTCTCAAAAGGTTTAAATCTTTGGCCAACCACTATCCATGTTTTTTTTTCCCCCTCCCTACACCAGGATGTATATTTAAAATAAGTTTTATTTACAAAACTGTATCTTAGCAACAGTGGCACAGTATAAGATTGTGTTACCTAAAGCAAACCAATTCTGGCCATAAACTATATAAGCAAAGCAGCTAAATGTGATTGGTATAGCTCTCCTGGGATACCGTGAGCCTGAGGTGTTACATGAGATTAAAGGCATATTTTTCAGATCTGAGATGATCCATTATCATGTTTAACTCAGGGATGGGCAACACATTTTATTCTTAATGACAGAAGCATAAAATTTTAGAGCTGACAGATAGAGTGGAGGCTGGCTGGTCCAGTCCTTTGATATTATAATGGAAGAAAAAAAAAACAACTAAGGACAAGAAAGATAACTTGCTTTCTTCAAAAAGATAACTTGCTTTCTTCAGAGCACACAGGTGGTTGCCAGCAGAGCTGGTTTGAGAAATCAGGTTTCCTGACTTTTAATTCAATAACTCCAGGAACTTTTGTATGAGAACAGTGGTCAGGTCTTTATTCCACATGGGTCCACTTAAACTCCCACTTTTAAAATGGGCTTTTGAATGAATTGTTTCAACCTGTATGAAGATAGATTTGAAGAAGTTTTCATTTTTTTTTTGTGCAAAAAATAAAAAGATGATCATTTCATTTATATAATTCACAGCCCACTATTATTACCTCGGCAGAGATCACTGAAGTTGAGAACTTCATACTTTAGTAAAAATCTAAATGATTGCTTGTGATCAACGAAAGAATCTTTTTGTGCATGTCTGAACCAAGAGAGACTCATTCAGTTTAGTGAGATGTTGTTACAAGTGCTGACTCTAGAGTCCAACTCCCTCGGGATGAATCCCACTTCTACTTTCTAACTACTAATATTGCCTTAGGAAAGTTGCCTGACACCTTCATGCATCAGTGTCCTCAACGGAAAAAGTTCAGAATGCTTATAAAGTTCCTGGCAAATAGTACGTATGTATCTGTTAGCTATTTGTAATGCTGAGCTATTGTAATGCTGAGGAAATTATTAGGCAGATACTAAGGGTAAGTTCTGACCACATCTTTCTTCTTTTTGTCTGAGAACCTATATTCAAATTCTCAGCATCTAGCTTTATTATTAAGGTTATTCTCAGTGGCTGTTCCAAAAATAATGGCAAAGTGTTTTCACTCATTTCTTTTTTTTAATATACATTCTTCTGAAAACCAATCGATGTATTTGCAAGATGGCTACCAAGGTTGCCATTTGTGCCCTTGAAACAAAAATGAAAAAAAGACGAAAACACCTTTCATATGATTTAAGAACCCATGATTCCAATCCCATTAATGTGATGTTCAGAAAACTAAATAAGCCACTTAAAAAAAAATACAGGAAGTTTATTAAACTGAAAATAAGTTGAAAAAGAAACTGAGGTCCTGAGAGGTTAAACCACTTATTCTAAATAAAACAAAACAAAACAAAAAACATAGTCATCAATTTTGCTACTTCAGGGTGTTAAAAGTTATGTTAAATGAAAAGTCTGAATTTTCAGTTTTTTATTCAGGCAAGAAAGAAGCTGTCTCTTGAGTTTTCATATGTATTCACAAAGCCTGAAATCAAAGACTGCTCTGTAGACCACTAGGAATCTATAAATGAACCAAAGGTTTAGAAAGAATAAGCAATATTGATTATGGTGAGAAGATATTCTTTATACGCAAATGCATTATTGACAAATCATTAAGTAGTTTCATTAAGTAGTTTTGCACCAAAACTACTGGAGCATTTAAAAACAATTATTACAAATAATTAAAATGAATATCTTTTATACTTATAAATGGAAAATAATAATAAAATAAATGAGAAAAATGCTTACATTGATTTTTAACTAGAAAAAACAATTATGTACTCTTTCTTAAAGGCTACACTGATATGTAAGAATAAATATGAATCACAATGTTTTCAAAAACATAAACTTAAGTGTTAGCTGGTATCCGTTAATACTGCATATTCTCTACTTTGGGTCAGATCCTTGATTTAGCCAGTCTATAACATTTGTATAGTTTACAATCATAAACTTCCATTTGAGTTGCATAAAGCACAGATATTTTAAAGCATTTTTAGCTTTATTATTTATCTATTTATTGGGAAGGTTCATAATATTGTACTCTTTAACAAAAGATGCAAATGAGAATCAGATAAATTAGATTACTACTCTGAAAAAACACTGCTGGTTAGTGATGGAGCCAGACTATGATTCCAGGTCTCCTTCATCCCAGACCAAAGGTTTTACAAAACATTGGGCTGTCAGATCAAATCAAGTGTGTCCCATTTCCTTCTTTTCCCCACGCCAAATTATCCTGCAGAAATGTTATGCTTCTGGTTAGAATGCCTCGGTATCCCGCAGTTACTAGAACTGTTTTCTCAAGGCATCAACAAAAACTACCTTCAAAAATGTCACTGAGGATTTTTGCTAAAAATGGTTTGCTGGAGCTTACCCTAGAACTACCGAATCAGAATTTTTAGGACTGGGACATTTTACAAGCTTTCCAGGAGACCCTTATATACACTAAAGAGAAGCACTAGCCAGCAAAATAAAGTCAAATTTCTTAGTTTCAAATACAATGCCCTGCATGTTTGGCTCCTGACTACTTTAAACTTCCCTTAACTGCAATGCTCTCCGTTGAACTTTGTGCTACAGCAAAATCTTTCTCCTGAAAGCTCTCTGGCCATCCCTATCTTTTCACACCTCTGGGCCTTTGTACCTGTCTGGAAAATCTCCTTCCCCACCCATCTCCATCTACCTGACACACTAATCATTCCTGAAACTAGGTCAGAGTGCTCCTACTCTTTCCTGTATACCAAGAATCAAAATCAATCACTTCTACTACTCCTTCTAAGAGCCTGTGTAGTATTTGTTTGTTTGCATCTTGTGAAACCTGGTGCCCTCAGTTCCTAAATCTAAAGGAAGCAATAAATATTTGATGAAAGAATAACAAAGTGCACAGGATATGTTAGCTGTCACCATAATATATACTTCTGAAAATCACTTGAGGTGTATCACCTATCGACTAGTCAGAGTGC
This sequence comes from Rhinolophus ferrumequinum, assembly GCF_004115265.2. NCBI lineage: Eukaryota > Metazoa > Chordata > Mammalia > Chiroptera > Rhinolophidae > Rhinolophus > Rhinolophus ferrumequinum. The sequence continues at coordinate 53,228,291 of NC_046301.1, forward strand.
CATTATTTCCAGATAATACCACTGGTGTCAAAATATACAACCATTACCTATGGCATTCATGGTGATAGGTAGGATAAAAGCATACTTCAAAAGTCTCTTTAGTCAATATCTATGCCAATATCAGAGGTCTTTCTTTTCTTCCCTCTACTCTCTTCTCCTCCTCTCACCTCCCTTCCCCGTTTCTTCCTTCCTTCCTTGTCTTTTTTGGTCAAAGCTGCCTCTCAGCTCTCAGAGTTAGAGACTCTTGCTTGTAATATGAAAAAGAGACTTCTGTGGTTTCACTAATATTACACACAGATGAGTGGATTTGGAAGTGTTGACTTCCCATAAAGCCTTCACTTTCCTCTCTTTATTTTGCTCTTACAGACCAGATAATTGTTTGCTGACCAGTATTATTTGAGTTTTCAATTCAGTTCCTCTAGAATCTGATATTGATTTTACAGTTGTTGCACTTTTAAGAGACTGCCTATGAAATTCCAGTAGACATTCAATGCTTTATTTTGTGTATTCCTCTTTTAGCCAATGGCAATTTTATACCTCCAGACACCTAATTTTGAATTTCAAAAGTGATATATATGCATAGGATTACCACATAGTGGTCCCCAGCACCATTAATTACAAACACTTATTTGTTGGATATTATAATCAGGTAAAGTTGATGGAGAGCATAAAAAGGACAATGAAAAATATAGAGCAAAAGGGGTAAATAAGACCAAATACTGAGAAATCATCCTTGAGTTAGATGAGCATGAAGATGTCCTTGGCTATTATCATATATAAGTCATGGTTACTTTTATAAGAATAGTTTTTTTTATAATATGGTAGAGTTAAGACAGACTTAAATAAATATCATGTTTCCCTGAAAATAAGACCTAGCCGGACAATCAGCTCTAATGAGTCTTTTGGAGCAAAAATTAATATAAGACACTGTCTTATTTTACTATAATATAAGACTGGGTATAATGTAATATAACATAACATAGCCCAACATAACATAACATAACATAACATAACATAACATAACATAACATAACATAACATAACATAACATAACATAACATAACAATACGGGGTTTTATTTTACTATAAGACCGGGCCTTATATAAGTCTTATATTAATTTTTGCTCCAAAAGACTCATTAGAGCTGATTGTCTGGCTAGGTCTTATTTTCATGGAAACAGTATCAAAATAGACATGTAAACTAAGTGTTGCAGGAACACTGAGGAGTAAGATATAATACTGACTTGGGAAATTAGGAAAGGCTACCAGGAGGAAGAACCATTTGAGTTGAGTATTTGAATAGGTATATATGCAAATATGGACAGATAGAAAAGGGGAGCAGTCAAAGTTTAGTCAAAAAGCAATAAAACTTTTATTTTGGGGGGTTATATTTTGCCAGTATTGTCCTAATTTTGTTAAACACTAGAAATTACTTTGTAGGGTAAATTGCCTTAGAATGGCCTGCAATGTTTGCAAAGCCAATTAACTGTTCTATTTATACCTTTCCAAGAGCAGCAGAGGTTATGATGAGATTAAATCCATAAATATAAAATGTGAATCTAAAAGTGCTCAGGGTAGATTGTGTTTCTATTCAGCAATCCATCTAAATTACACATTGCTCACTTCCCCACTTTCTTTGAAAACAAAGGAAAAGAAAAAAACAACAACAACCACTCAGCTTTGATTTTCTCAGGAAAAAAAATATTGACTAGGCAGTAAATACACATGAAATGTGTACGAAATGTAGCCCATTCGCTGTTATTTCTTTTTTTTAGGTTTGTTTGTTTTTTTTTAACGTAGAAATAACCGTACTGATTGACACTGCTGCCATGTGGAAACAAGAGTCTCCTGGGTGGCCAGCAACTTTTCCTTGTCACAGCACAGACTCCGAAGCCATCTTTCCTGAGTGTCACCACTCTTTGCAGCTGTGCCCTGCTCCCTGCTTAGTGCGCCTGCTGTTTTCTGCACTATTAAATCAGCAGGTCCCAGACTACTACTGACTGGCTGTTCCAGGCCAGCCACAGGCTACTACTGCTTCAGGGTTTTGTTGTTGTTGTTGTTGTTCCACCACCAGTATAATTAAATCCATCAATCACCCAAGTATTTCCTATGTTTGTGAGTTGGCTTTATTAGTTTTAAAAATGAAAACCTAGAGGAATTCTTTGTCAGTATAAAGAAACAAAATGTTAGGAAAAAATGTAAAAGAAATTTAGGAAGCATGGATCTCAATAGAATTAAGTCATCCTACTCCTCTCCTAAGTGGCTAAGGGTGCAATTTAATAGAGTAAAAGGCATGGGTCATATTTATAGGCAAAACAACTCTATTTAAAATATTAAGGTTAGTGATGATATAAATAAAACGCATTGAGGCAATGCTATTAAACTGCAAACTCCAAATAAATTTATAAACGAAGATAACAGAGCACATTCAAAAACATACCATTGTTTCTCTTGAGCAACAACTAATGAATTATTATTGGGTCTAGTCCTAACACCACCGGAGGGCACGTCCCCCTAGGAGCCAAATATTATGGGAAATGTGAATAGTAATCTGGGCACCATCTTGGCTGAGGTTTTAGTGAAACTGATTTTTCTTTTTTTTTAATTAAAATTTATTGGGGTGGCAATTGTTAGTAAAATTACATAGGTTTCAGGCGTATAGTTCTATAATAGATCATCTATATATCACATTGTGTGTTCTAATTTTTAATAAGTAAAGTCTTTTTTTAAAAGATGATTCTCTTCATTAATCCATTCATAATTCTCCACCTGTTTTTCATGATCTGAGACTGAAATAGTCATCCACTAGAGAATATCACTGTAGTGGATTAATAGATACATCAGAAGCTGTGATTTTTCTTTTTGCTAATTCCCAAGGGACTTGTTTTTAATGAGGCAAAACTGAGTTAACTATGAAGCAACATAACTTCATATTTACTTTTGTATTTAAAAAATAAAAACTTATGCTAAAAAGGTTTCAAAAATTGTGACTATGTGAGGTGATAAATGTATTCACTAACCTTGTTATGGTAAACATTTCATAATATATATGCATATCAAACCGTCACGTTGTAAACCTTAAACTTACACAGTATGTTAAATGTCAATTATATCTCCAGAAATCTGGGGGACAAAAAGTAAATGGTTTCAGAAGTAAATTAAATTTCACTGGACAAAGAGTCTCAATCATTCCACAGTCATAATTTAAATGTTAAGAATGCACAACTGAACAAATACAAAGTAAACACAACATGCTTTAAGTTGGTTTCCTTGTCTTTTCTGTAACACTCTAAGGTTTTGTTTTGTGTTGTGTTGTTTTTCCCAGAAGATAGACCGTCATGTGAGTGCTGTGGAAGTATTTAAGAGAGAATACAGAAGAGGCAATGAACTACAACTTTAAAAAAAAAAAAAATTCCTACATGATGGAAAGTTATAGCCCCGGAATATTTATTCAAAAAACAAAATGATATGAGTTGGAAAGGAAGAAGAGGAGGCTTCCAAATAAAATAAGACAATCATTCTGTACAAGCTGGAATCAGAGAAGATAAACACCCCCATCCCTAGTTCTCCTTAATGTGGAAACAGAAGAATATGCAAACATTTGTTTCACAGCTGGTCAAGTATTAGGTATCTTTGGATAGCACTGGTGGTATCAAAGACATGGGGGTATGGGGACTCTCAAGAAAGATGACTTAGGGGATACTATACACCCTTTCCCTCCCTCCCTCCCTTCTTTCCTTCTTGCTTTCCTTCCTTCTGTTCCTCCTTCCTTCCACTCTCTCAGCCTTCCTTCCTCTCTTTCTTTTCCAATGTGTTCTACCTAGTGCTATGGGTCTTCAGAGCATAGTCAGGGCTTCAGAAGCTCAGGAATAGACCTTGTGTCCAGGAAGGAGCTCTTCCAGGAAAGAGATATGACGGTCTTTCAGTTTAAATCTGAAAATTTTTAATCACATTGCTACCTAAGAACACATTTGACAAAATAGGTCATCTTCTCTTTAAATGATCACGTTTAGAAATGGATTTGGAATCATATTATGACATTAAAGTATATGTGGTTGTCAATTATTGTGTGTTAAATGCTATGTAATTATAAGTGATACAGCTTGATTTTAAAGAAAATCTCTTTAAAATGTATTCTTGCACTTACTGGAATCTAAAAACGAAATAAATGAACAAACAAAACAGGAACAGACCCATAGATACAGAGAACAGATGATGGTCTCCAGAAGGGACAGGGTTTGGAGGATGGGCAAAAAGGTGAGAGAGATTAAGAAGTACTATTGTCAATTATAAAAATAGTCACAGGGATGTCAAGTGCAACATAGGGAAGGGATATAGTCAAACACTGTAATAATTAGGTATGGTGTCAGGTAGGTACTAGACTTATGAGATGATTACTTCATAATGCATATAAATGTCTAATCGCTATGTTGTACACCTGAAACTAATATAATATTGCATGTCAATTATAATTGAAAACTAAATTTTTAAAAAGAAGGGGGAAAGAAGATAATAAAACTTTAAAATTATTCTTTCTGATTTTACCTATCTCAGATTAAATGTCTTTTTAGAGTCTTTGTAACATAATAAAATAAGCGTTTTTTAAGCTTTTAATCCCTAATAAATAATGCTCTAAAGGTTTCGTTGCTAGTTCACTGTTATTCTTGGGCTGGTCCACTGATTTCCAAACGTAACATTTCATTGCCATTTATTTCTCATTCCTGTCACACCACTCTAATACTGTTGGTGCCTGTTGGAAAAATTCTTTAAAATGCTGTTCAGTTCTTCACCGAGGAAAACCTTTTGTGTTTTAACTCATGGCTCCACAAACCCAGTTTATTTTAATGGAGTTCTGTAACATAAATTTTGATAGCTAGTATATTTTCTTTATATTTTGTCATCATATCTTGTATGGTACTTTTAGTAATGCCTGACTTTTTGCAAGGTGTCTGATTTTTCTTTTTTGCTGATGTTTAAAAAATTATTACCAAGCAAAACCTCAGTAAGAGATATGAAAAATATCATCAGGCATTCAATAACTCAGATTACTAAAATCCATTTAAAAATATTGCCTGCCAAAATGTATATTCCATGAGGGCAAGAATCTTTGCTTTGTTCACCTATATAACCCAAATGCCTAGAATAGCGTGTGGCACATAAGACATGCTCAATAAATATTGGTTGAATAGATCATATGTATTCTTTTTTAAAATAGTATGCTCAAGACTTGTTTTCTTAGTGCTATGGACAGAAGAATATCCCTGTGAAGTCCATATTTTGAAGCCCTAGTCCCAAATCTAATTGTATTTGGAGATAGGGCTTTTAGGATACAAATAAAATTTTAATGAGGTTCACAAGGGTGGGATCCAAATCCAATAGGATCAGTGACCCTATTAGAATAGGAAGATCTCTCTCTGTGTCACTCTATGCTCCCCACCCCCACCCCTGGTCCCATGCACATACCAAGGAAAGGCTATATAAGGACAACAAGAGGTGGCCATCTGCAATCCACGGAGAGAGTCCTTATCAGACAATGATTCTCCTGGACTTTCCAGCTTCCAGCATTGTCAAAAAATAAATTTGTGTTTAAGCCACCCAGTCTCTGGCATTTGTTACGGCAGCCTGAGCTGGCTAAGACACTTGTGAATTAAAAGGGAAACAACAAACTGAATGATAATCATGTATATAACGGTGAGGGAGGAACTGCAAACATTTAAATTCTGAATTATTTTATCAACCTTTTTAATTCTTCCAAAGAATGAAACAAATTGTTCAAAATTTGAATCTAAGGTCTTTATTATCAGAAGGTGTGGTTTATCTGTTAGGGACTGTGAGTCTCTAAAGCTTGATCTGGACACCACCCCAACATCAGGAGTCTATCGGTCTAACATGTACCAGGGGCCCCACCAAGCCCTGACTAGGGGACACGCTCTAAAATGAAAAGTTCTCCGATGACTAATTCTGTGACATTTATGTATGTATACAATGCCTAGAAAAAAGCTTTTGATTACAAGCCTGAAAATTAGATAAGGATGTGAATGACAAGACGCTCAGTTTAGTGACTGTAAACATGAAATGGAGATAACAATAGTTTCCATAGATTAAAGAGGTTCTTGGCTGCTCTGCCTATAATATGGAAGCCAACAAAACGCTCCTTATCTCCATCTTTTGACTTATTGTTTTCCTTAGCTCTTATCACCATCTACCACTTTAATTTTTTGTCTTGTTTGTTTCTGCCTCTTGCCACTAGACTACAAATTCAACTGAGTTGTTTTTGGTTTTTGTTTTTGTTTTCACTTATGAGTCCCCAACACCTAAAATAGTTTGGCATGTAAAAGGTACTCAATAGCTTTTGATCACTGGGTGATTGCTGAGTTGGATGTTAAAAGGTATATAGTCGTTTATGGGTGTTGGAGGCCTGCTGAGGCCTCCATTGGAGGCCACCACCCTCCATTTATTCATTTATTCAACGAATATTTACTCAGTTAGTCTGTCCCAGATACTGTACTCATTGAAGATGTGCAATGCTGAAGCAGATAATGGCCCCTTCCCTCAACAGACAGTGTTTCAAATGAACCTGAAAATAAGCATATCTTCAGTCCTGCATAACCACTGGTTCACCACGGGGACTTTGGGCAACAAGTGACAAGCCTGTGACCTGTCCATGCCTGAGGCACAGGTGTTTCAACTCAGGCAGCTAGTAAGGAAATATTTTGCTACCATGTGCATGAACTGCTAAATGTACACATGGATTGTGGTGGTACCTCTGTCTGGAAGGTGTAAACAAAATCTTCGTACTTTACAATGAAAGAGTATATGTCTATATATTAGAATGACAAGGACTTGAAGTTGAACTGGCCTGGACCACTACATTTAGTATTAAGATGTTTCTAAATATGTAAATACCATTGTTGGTGGTGACCGAATCAGGCCCGTGGGCTTCTCTTTGAAGGTCCCAGCTTCTTGCATCAAATGAGGAAACATACATAATGGAAGTCAAACTGGCGTGAAATAGCTCTGATCCTGGAGTCAGAAGACATGAGTTCAGGTGAGTGCTGTATCTATTATTCGCCGTGACCTTCACATCTAATTTTTGGTTACCACACCTGTACAATAGCCATACTGCCTTGCTCTGTCTGCATCACTGGGCTCTTTTGAGACCAGGAAAATATTTATAAAAACACTTGTGAGACTTCAAAATCTACGCAAAATATAAGGGAATAAATGGCCAATGATGATATACTGCATGCTTAAGGGAACATAGGAAGCAATTTTCTTCCCCCCCACCCCCGTCTTGTGCAAATTAACAAAATTCCAGAATTAGACTCCTATTACAAGTAAACCAATTTCTATTTTCCTCTATGCAATCAACACTTCAAACTTACCACTGGGTTTTCTTTTTTTCTATTCTAGGATCACAGTACACAAAACAAGCTCCCTAAGCCTCGTGTATCTTTCTTTCTAAAAAAAATATTCATACCAGTAGTCCATGCAATTAACTAAACATGCTTGTCAAAGTAGAGAAATAGAATGTGTTGCCAGAGACAATGATCCTGCAAATCTTTCCCCTTGTTTCAAAAAAAAAAAAAAAAATCATGCTCTAAATAAACAGTTGCAAAAGAACAAAGATTCTTAGCAATTTGTGCTAAGAAACTTCAGGCTGATTTATATAGCCCTTAGCATTACAATTTTGGATAATTGCACCTCAGATGTATCATTCTTTCACATTTTCACATGGACAGACAACTTTGCAAATTTAGATTTGCTTCTAAGCACCCAGGTGAAATACTATTCACTAATAATATTATTTTTTAACTTACTGTGTTACCATCCTGGTCCTGCATCGTGTAAGGTGGTTACACATCTGAAGGAAAGGGAAAAATTAAAACAATTGTTGTTTAATAAGAATAAGATAAACACTGAGACTTAAAATTGTCTTCAGATTTCATGGAATTCTCAATATATGGTTGGTAGAATTTCTTTAGTTTGTTTGATAACCCAAACTGGTACCAGTGAATGTCACAAAGTGGTAATGATAATTCAATCAGTATCAGCTCACGACTTAACTCCCTCTTGGAAAGAAGAGGAATCCAGCCTAGGAAATCTTATTTGTGCAGTACAAGGTTGAGGAGGCAGTATTTACTGGAAGCTCCGGGTTTACAGCAAAGTGTTTAGCACAAGACCTCATCTTTTTTTTAAAGAATATATTCAGGATGCACTTTTAAAAACTGTCCTTTATTTCTCCTGTCATTTTACTTGTTATCCCAACAGTTTTGACCTTGTTAGCTACTCCACTTTTCCATGTTTCCACGACCCAGTGGTTTCCTGTCCATGAGCCTGGCCAGCACCCCTCCAACCCCCTAGAGAAAACAAAACCAAGAGAGTCTCATCCGGTTCTTCAGCTCAGTGAATGGCATAATCGTCCACTGGCCACACAAATCAGAAAGGCCAGGACCCTTGGAGACATCCTGTGTCTCTGTACTTATTTGGTTTATTTATTTAAGAGGATTTATATATAACATTAACCATGTGCCCGGCACACCTAAGCACTTTACAATAATTAACTCATTTCACAGTCATAACAGCAGGTCAAAAACCAAGGCATAGAGACATAAAATATGAACCGTTAAAGGCTGCAAAACTAGAATTTGAACCCAGGTCCTCTGGTTCTCGAGGCCGTGCACTTACACGTGACATCATGTTTCTCCAGTCCATGAGTAAGTTTTTTTTACCTCTTCCTCATAAATATTTCTCAAAAACTTTGTCCTTCTCCCCTGACATCATGCTAATCAAGCCACCATAAATTTCACATGATCGTCGGCCACCCTCTGCTTCTCCTCGAGTCCCATTTAACCGCAAGTACCCATTAGCAGACTGTGTAATTTCTTAAAAAACATACCCCCAGCTCAGTTTTGTCCCTAGTGTAGAAGTTCTCAATGGCTTCCCATTCATATAAAAATCAACTTCCTTTACACTGCCTACTTTGCGACTTCCCTCCTCTCCACTCCCTGCTACTTTGTTCCAGACACAATTGGGTTCTCATTTCTCAAATGTTCCATGCGCCTTCCCACTTCAGTCTCTCCATATACTGTTCCCTCCGGCCAGGGTTTCTCAACCTCGGCGCCATCGACGTTTTGGACTCGCTAGCTCTTTGCTGTGGATGGTTATTCGGTGCGTGTAAGATGTTAGCAGCATTCCTGGCCTCTAGTCAAACAGGTGCCAGCAGCAACCCTAGTGGTAACAACTAAAACTGTCTCCAGACGCTGCCAAATGCCCCCTGTTGGTGAATGGGTGTGTATGACGATTCCTCCCGTCGAGAACCATTGCCTCAGAGTTAAATGCTCTGGCCTCCTCTTTTGGTGTATTTGTATTCATTCTGCAAAACTCAGCAGCGAAGGTCACTTCCTCAGAAAGGCCTGTGATGTTGGGTCCCCCAGAAGCAGCCTCTGGTACTGAAAGGAGCGTGCGATCGTTTACGGAAACGTGGTTGGTTTGGGGATAAACACCTGCGGAGGAAACAGGACGGGGCGGAAGATGCTGGGTGCAACGCTGGGCAGCGAGGCCTCCCGAGGGCCTACTGGCATCTCTGAAGCCGAGGGGTCCCTCTGAGTTGTCCTATGTTGGAGTGAGGAAGCAGGGCCTTTTTCCCGCCAAGTCACGGCGGCCGGCTGTGCTGGGGAGGGGCATGACCTTGGGCTTGGCAACTGTCTTTGGTGGAGGCAGTTTGCTGAGAAGGCAGAGTGCTGGGGACTGTGTTTCAGCAGCAATTACAGCACCCCAGGGAATGAGTCCTTTAGCCCTGAAGAGGGATTTGGGCAGCACACTGAAGCATTCACCTCAGTCTACCCCTGGGACCACTCATATCCCCTTATTACTAGAAGTTCTGTTGGGTCTTTTTCCTGAAATAAATTCATAAGAAGATCAGTGGGGCAAGTCACAGTCTCTGCTGCTACAGCACAACTCAGCACCACCTCTGATACTCATTTTCTCCCTCCTGTACAATTTATTTGAGATGCCCTCACCTGGAGTTCTCACCTCTGCTCATCTCAGTGGTGAACAGTAGCCTGTTGGGATACAGATTGTGATGCCTGAAGGGCCTTTGCCCCTGGCTGTGGCTCACCATCCACCAAAACCAAACAAAGGACTGGCAAGAGGAGCTTAAGTGAGTCACTTCGATGACAACCACATTCCTCCCTACCCCCACTGTGGAAGAGCAACTCCAAGGGGGTGGCATTTCCAGCACTGGAGGAATCTTTGTAGATTTGATATGAATATGTATTTTCATATTCAATGAATGCGTGAATGTCAGCAAGATTAAGATCCTTGCAGCTGCCACTAACTGAAGACTTAATTAAAAGAGGCTAAAGCAATGAATATATGCATTATCTTATTAGACAAGGAGCCTGGGGGTGAGATAACTATAGAGTTGGTTGATTTAATGGCTCCATGATGTCATGAAGAACTGAGACTTTTTCATATTTCCTGTGGCTTTAATCCTTAGATTTGAATCTTCACGCTTGTAAGATGGTAGCCAAAATGCTGGGTAGGACCTCCCACAGAATTGCAGCTAAGCAGGAAGTTGGTGAGCTGTGAAAGCAGGGAAAGTGGGGGCTGGGTGTGAGTTGGAAACCAACAGATGCTGCTGCAACATGCAGTGTACCTGATACAGGTATCTGATACAGTAGTAGCTTAATAACTTTTAGTTTACAAATTTCCCCTTATGTCTGTTTTTTTCTCTCAATCGCTTTTTCTGTTTCTATTTTTCTAATTCTCTTTTTCTTTCTTCTTTCTCTCTCTCATTCGTCTCCATTTTATTAATGTTTATTTATCTGTGTAATACAGAAATAAAACTTATTATTACTTTTTTAACATAATCAAAGTTTTATGTTATTTATGTAAAAAAAAAAAAAAAACCCAGATAAACAATGTCATATATTTCTCCATAGGAAAAATAAATCAAAATAATTTTATCTAGTGACATTGACTTTTTTCCCCCTCTTATATCTTTAATATACACAAGATTCCTGTCTCCTGGTACAAGCATAAATAAGTGAATAACAGGAGAAAATGACAGAACAGAGGCAGTGATGGGGCAGGGAACTTGGTAGTTAATATATAAATTAAATTAAAAGGATGGGTCCCAGGGATCAGAATGAACGGGCTGCAATCCCAGCTATTTCATTCACAAACTGTGTAATTTTAGGCAAGCACCTCACACTTCCTATCCCTCAGTTTACTCATCTATAAAATGAGAATAATAAAAGTACTTAACTCATAGAATCTTTGTAAGAATAAAATGAGAAAACACATGTAATGTTCTCAGAAAACTCCAAATAAGGAGTTGTTTGTCTTCAGGATCCCAGAGAGTAAACCACAGGAAGAATGAAGTATCTGAGTTCAAATTCAGACTGTCCAAATCTCTTTCAGGGCTTCTGTATCAAAATAGTTCTTAAATTACTAAATCATGCATTCTTACTTGCCTTGTGTGGCTACCTTTCACTGAAGAATTTACCTTCCATACTCATCCCTTATTCTTACTTATCTTCTACCCCAAAACTGAGCATTCTTTTAAATTCTATGAGAAAGAGTCCCAAATCTGTAGGTCTAACTCTCATCTCTTTTTATGATATCTATATTTATGTTTCCAGCCTCTAGAGAGAAGTCTCCACAGGAACATTCCATCAACACCTCAGAATACAACTGATTCACTGCATGGATCCGGGCATATAAATAACTAAGTTATGTGTGGAGTTCTGTTTCTGTAGTTAAAAAAGGGAAGGAAAGAAGAAAGGAAGGAAGGTAGGAAGGAAGGAAGGAAGGAAACAGGGTGAGGGAGGTAAAGGTGTGGGTTAAGGAAGTTTCTAAGACTTTGTACAGTTTTTTCTTCTATGTCCAAAAAAAAAATTTTTCATCCCTCACACTCCTACAAAATACTTCTGTTCCTGTCTTTTCTATCTCAGATTTATAACATCAATCCTTCGAAAACAGATTAAAAAATCAAACATACTTTTGTTACTGTCATGCTCAGAGTGCTTCGGTCATTTCTTATTTCTGTTTTCTGAAAAAAACATTCCCACCTTAATCTGCCTCTTCAGTCTAGCCCTCACCATTCCACTTATCACACTTCACATTCTGCAGTTCGTTAACATTATTTTATTACCCCCTAAATTTACTTCTTCCAATATAGAGTTGGGAAATCCTACATATACTTCAAAATATGTCTCAACTGCCCTTTACTAAACCAATCACAGATAATTATTTCCTCTTCAGTCTCTTCTAGTTGCCTCCTTTCCAGCTCCTTACCACATAACATCTAGTTACTGTGAGAGCCATGAATTAGTTTTATTTCTCTCATTAGTTTTAAACTCCTTAAGATGGCAGCCATATTTTGTTCACACTAAATAACCTGCAATTCACACTATTTAAAAAATATTATAGCTTATATATTAAAATGTAAATGCTGTGGAATAGAATAATCTTTAAAATGTTTATAGTGTTCAAACTTGTACGCAATTTTGTTCATACATTTGATTCAATTGGGTCACTGAGATGTTTTTAAATCCTAAAAAGTTTATTTTAGGTGTTGTTTTCTGGTGTTTCCCCTTTCAAAGACTTCATTATTATGTCTACATTTTTGTTCAGTTAAAATGTACACTTTTGAAATTTATAACAAAGGAAAATAACATTGCCTACTTTCGTTTAGCAGATAATAAATTTGTAATACATTTTGCTCTTTGAATTAAAATCTGTAGAGATGCTAAATGTTGTTATCTCACATCATTAGCATTTTGGCTTGAAAGCTTTCCCTCAAGGCACATATGTGATTTTTATTTTTATACATAAATTTGCATAACTGCTTCACTATCTTTCACAGACTATAGTCTTTAGACATTAACTTGACAAATGTAATCAAGTCATCAGTTTCAGTATGGCTCAGTGGGTCTGAAACATCTTTATTGAGATATTTCCATATTTACTCAGCTTTCGGTAGTCTCCCTCTCCTTCTCCCTCTCCTCCCCAACCCTACTTAAAAGAAGCACTTAATCAGTAGGGCTGTAGATTGACATAAAAGCACATTTATTTTTTAAAAATAATTTACATGGTTTTGTTTACTATTTTCAGATAATTCCATGTCAGCATAAAATATTCAGAAACAAGTTTATTTACAGAAGAAATCTATGATAAAAAAGAAACAAATGAAGCAAAACACCATGGACATATTTCTGAAAAGAGTGACGCCTCCTCAAGAAGAGCCTCAGGCAGGTCCTTCAGGAGGTATTCCAGAAGAAGGCTTTGTTATTACAAGAGATGACAGCTCCATGTGCTTTATTGCTCCCGAACACCTTCCAGTGGGACAAGATGTAGAAGTGGAAGACAGTGATATTGGTATCCTGATCCTGCGGAGGCCTAGGCTAATGTGTGTGTTTCTGTCTTAGTTTTTAACCAAAAAGTTTAAAAAGTGAAAAAAAAAAAAAAGTAAAAATTAAAATAGAACAAAGCTCATAGGAAAAGGATATAGAAAAGGAAACTATTTTTCTATAGCTCTACAACGTGTTTGTGTTTTAAGCTAAGTGTTAGTACGAAAGAGTTGAAAAGTTCAAAAAGTTAAAAAAAAAGTTTATAAAGTAAAAAAAGTTACAGGAAGCTAAGGTTAATTTATTATTAAGGAAAGAAAAAACTAAATGTATTTTAAGTGTACAGTGTTTATAAAGTCTAGAGTCATGTACAGTAATGTCCTAGGCCTTCACATTCACCTGCCACTCTCTCACTGACTCACCCGGAGCAACTTCCAGTCCTGCAAGCTCCTTTCATGGTAAGTGCCCTAAACAGTTGTACAATTTAAAAAATCCTTTATACCATATTATTTCCTGTACTTTTTCTATGTTTCAATGTGTTTTGATACACAAATACTTAATCATCGTGTTACAACTGCCTATAGTATTCGGTATAGTAACATGCTTGTACAGGCTTGTAGTGTACCATACAGTTTAGGTGTGTAGTAGGTTAGACCTCTGTGGTGCTCACACAATGATAAAATCACCTAACAATGCATTTCTCAGAATGTATTGTCATCATTAAGCAACACATGACTGTGTATAGAAAATCCTAAGAAATCCATTAAAAAAACTATCAGAACTAATAAATGGGTTCAGCAAGGCTGTAGGATATGAGATCAGTATACCAAAATCAATTATATGTCTATATACTGGCAATGAACAACACACAAATGAAATTAAGAAAACAATTCTTAAATAACAACAAAGAATAAAGTACTTTGAAATAAAATTTAATAAAAAGAGGTGCAAAACTTACATGGAAAACTATAAAACATTATTGAAAGACATTAAAAGAAGGCCTACATTAATGGAAAGACATTCTATGATCATGGAACAGAAGACTTAATATTGTTAAGATGGCGCTGTTTCCCAAACTAGTCTACAGATTCAATGCAATACCTATCAAAATCCTTGCTACAACTTTGTAGAAAATGAAAAACTGATACCAAAATACATATGAAAATAAATGCAAAGGACCCAAAACAACCAAAAAATATCGAAAACAGTTAGAAGTCTTGCTATTCCAGATTTCAAAATTTAATACAAAGAAACAGTAATCAAGACCAAGTGATATTGACATAAGTTTAGACCTAGAGATCAATGGAACAGAATTGAGCATCTAGGCAAAAAACAAAGAAACAAAAAAAACATTAAATTTATTGTCAATTTCTTACAAAGCTGTCAAGATAATTCAACAGGTAAAGACTAATCTTTTCAATAAATAGTGCTGGGATAACTAGATATTCACACGCAAAATAAAGTTGACTCTTACCTCACACTATATATAAAAATTAACTCAAATGGATCATAGATTTAAATATAACGGTAAAAGCTGTGAAATTCCTAGAAGAAAACACAGGAGTAAATTTTTGTGATCTTGAATTAGATAATGGTTTTTTACACAAAAAATAAACAAAATAAGTTGTACTTCATCAAGACCAAAAACTTTTCAAAGGACACCATCAAGAAAGTGAAAAGATAACCCATGAAATTAGAGAAAATATTTGCAAACCATGCCTTATAAGGAACTTGTATCCAAAATATATAAGGTACACTTACAGCTCAAAAATAGACAAATAACTGAAAACTTATGTCCACAGAAAAACCTATGCATAGAGGTTAAGAGAAGCTTTATTGATAATTGCTAAAACATGTAAATAACCAAGATGTCCTTCAGTAGAAGAATGGATAAACTGTGGCACATCCGGACAATGGAACATTATTTAGCACTAAAAAGAAATAAGCTATCAGTTTATCCATAAAAAAACATGGGAGAACCTTACTATCGCCAAGTGATAAAAGCCAATCCAAGGCTACATACAGTATGATTCTAACTATATGACACTCTGAAAAAGGCAAACTAAGGAGACAGTAAAAAGATAAGTGGTTGTCAGGGGTTTCAGAGGGAGGAAGGATGAACAAGTGGAAGACAGATGATTTTTAGAGTAGGGAAAAGACTCTGTATTATACCATAATGATGGATACATATCATCACATATTATTTTACAAATCCATAGAATGTATACCAAGAGTGAACAGTAATGTAAACTATGGACTTTGGGTGATTATGGTGTAGGTTCATCAATTGTAACAAACACACCACGCTGGTGGGGGGTGTTGATAACAGCGGGGGCTGTACACTTTGTAGGGTAGGGAACATGTGGGAAATCTCTCTACCTTCCCCTCAATTTTGCTGTGAACCTAAAATACCTCTAAAAATAAAGTTAATTTTAAAAAAGGACACATAACAAAACAAATTAAAACTTGGCAAAAGACTTGAATAGGCATTTTTATATTAAAAAAACCATATGTACATATATATGTATATATAATAGTTATAAAATTAACTTTATAAAATTAACTTTATTATATACATATATATGTACATATATGTACATCTATACATATATGTATGTATGTATGTATGTACGTATATATATATATAGATAGATAGATAAATATACAGTGGCCCACTATGCGCACAAAAAGATGTTCCACATTAATCATTAAAGAAATGCAAATCAAACCACAATGAGATATCACTCCAAATCCCTAGGATGGTTAAAATAAGAAAAATAGACAATAACAAGTGTGGATAAAGATTATAAAAATGGAACCCTCATATATTGCTGGTGGAAATGTAAAATAATGCTGCTACTTTGAAGAATATTCTTCAGGTTTCTCAAATTTTAAACATAGAGTTACCACAAATCCAGCAAGATGCACTCCTAGGCATATGCCAAGAGAATGGGAATATATGCTCACACAAAGACTTATACACAATATTCACAGCAGCATTATTCATAATAGCCAAATGATGGAAATCCAAATGTCTGTCAACTGATCAATGGATAAACAAAATGTGGTATATCTCTATACATTGGAATATTATTTGTCCATAAAGGAATCATTTGGTGATACAAAGGAAGTACTGATATGATACATGCTATAATAAAGCTGCCATTAAAAAAAATTGAATTGTAGAACATAGAATAGCCCTAAATGGGGAGGGAAACTTTCATATCTTATTTTTGCATAATACTATATGCTTTTAACTTTAAGCTGCCATTCATTTTCCATTGCAGATTATTCTACCACTATTTACCCTTATAATTATATCTAAGTGATTTTAGAATAATTTAATTCATTCTCTTAATTCTATTGTATAAAACCCAGTCATGCCTGTCAAATTTGTCAAAATGTGACCAAATACATGTGTAAACAGATTCAAATATATTAACTTTAGCAAAAAGCACAACAAATTCCTATTATTTACTGAAACCACGATTCTGTTAAACTTAGAAGTACTATATTAACCAAATTATATAACTTATGTAAAGGCGTATAGTCTCTCTAAATTTCAAAATAAATCACTTGCTTTGCCAATGGTAAGAGAAAATTAGCAGCAGCAGCAGCAGCAAAAACATTGTTTTTACCTCCCTTCACATTAGATTACTTTCTTCCTTTGAAAATAATTTTACTAAGGTCTTTTTTTTTTTAATGTCAAAGAATGACATTAGATGTTTCTAAACTTGAAAATAGTCATGGACAGTTTGTTTCCAATATCCTGAAACCTGCTAGCCTATTCGGTAATGATCCATTTATTTGTTAGCCACCTGGGAAGTGTGGGTGGTGAGGGTTGTCCAACTCTCTTTTGATTATGTCCTTGGAAAGGAGTAGTAGGTGCCATGCCAATGTTCTTGTGGTATTCTCTTAATGCCAAATAGATCGTGTTTTTAATTCCTGTCAGCCTCATCCCTTCATACTGATGAATTCAGCCCACAGTCATCAAGAGTGCTGACATACAAGAGAAGAGTTACTGCAGTGCTCACAGAACTGTGGCTGGACCAATTAAAATGTGAAGCAGGTGGCAGCCAGGAAAACTCAAATTTTCCTTGTTTATGCTTATAGCATATCTATATACTGCTCAAGCCTCAGGCAGCAACATGCTTCTACTCATCCTCTCCTAGGGTTCCATTAACCCAGTTGGTTAGAGGGTGGTGCTAATAACACCAAGGTTGAGGGTTCAATTCCCGCATGGGCCACTGTGAGCTGCGCCCTCCTCAGGAAAAAAAAAAAAATTCCCTGAATGAATCAGGTTCATGAATTATTTCAGCTATAAAACTACAATGTAGGACTCACAATAGAATCTCATTGATTTACTTTTTAAAAACTTTTCTGATTAATCACAAGTCTACATATCTCACATTGATTAGTTTAATTTGATATTTAAAAAAAAATGTCTTAGAGCCATCCAGAGGCCTTTGAATTATGAGTTTAGCCTTTAAAAGCTAAACTAAATGGAATAATATCACTACCCCATTAGAATTTTAAAATACGTCTTTAATATCTTCTCATTTTTATTTATGTAGTCCTAGAGTAAAGTTGAGAGTAATTATATTGAAATATATACACAATTTAATTCTGAGTCAAAATAAAGAAGATCAGTAAGGGAAAAATGTCTTTCTTCCTAATCTAGGTATATTAAAAAATCAAATGTAAATTTATTTCCAAATTTTGTAGTAGACTAACGTCTACAGAAAAGCTTAAAAGAGCCTAAAATTTCAAATTAAAAACTGTAGTCCACTCTCACTAATTAAATCAATCATCATTTCGCAAATGCCTGTATGGCAGATATTACTCATGAGTAACTGAATATTAACTGTATAAATCCACTAATAATATTGATAAAAACAACATTTGAGTATTTCTATGTAGCAGCATTTCAAAATAGCACCATTGCCATTTGCAGATGAAAGTGAAACAGAGAGGCTAAGTCACTTGCTCAAGGCCATACAGCTAGAAATGCAAAACTGTGATTCTAATTCCCTACCCTCCCCTCTCCTCCCTCCTTTCTCCTCCTCCTCTCCCTTTCTAGTTGTAGCAATATAGTATATCACTTTGGCTCTGCAATTTTTTTTAATTCCTTTATAGCATTAGACTTTTGCTTTCTATTTTTCCACTCAACCCCTTTTTGTTGATTGAAGCATCCCTATTTTCAGTCATGAAGATAGAAGATACACCACAGGCCCCTGTGCCTTCATTATCTGTTCCTGTTCCTTCATTTTTCAGGAGGCTCCTGAGGCCCGGAAATGGTAAGGCACTTATGCAACAGGCAGATGTGTCCACTGACTCATCAGTGATTTGACCAGCTGGAACAACTAGTAAAAGATTTCATCTTAGGGTTTGTTCATTCTGACAGTTTGTAGCCTTGGTGTATAGAGCAATTCATACATCAGACAGGAATAGTTTCAGTCGGTAATTTTTAGTGATGTCTCCAGAAAACCAGCTAATTTCCCAGGGATTGTGATCATATTAGTCACAATTGTCAAACTAGCTCATGCTTCTTTTTTAAAATAAAAAAAGCAAAAGATACTCTAATCCCCAAGGCATACATGCTTCAGTGATGCAAAAAGATTTTCAGAGATTTGGTAGAAACTAAATTGTATCAAAAAGTAGGCAATACCTATCTGTGAAACTTGTCCATCTTTAAATCAGTGGAAGCAAATGTGCTGTTTGTTTCCATGTGAAAAAGTAACACAAGGAAGAGCTATTAAGAATAATAATTATGAAAACTGGTATTTAATACTGCCATACATTTACAAAAAGTTAACAGACATTTATCTGTTGTCTTCCTTGCTTTTTCTTTTTTTGTTGGAAATAGAAATGGATTTTATTTTTAATATATTATTCTTTAACCTATTCTGAGAGAATGTTAATATCATACGTTTTTATGGCAGGAAATAAAGAGCCGGCACATATGTTATTGTAACCCCACAGTAACCCAGACGAACAGGAGAATTGGGTTTCATGGACATTCAGTGTCTCAACAAGGTCAGTCTGCAAGGGAGCAGCAGAGCCAGGTATAGGAAACACTTCTCGGGTGAGTTGCTACACTTTCTATCCACTGGTTTGTCTCTAAGTGCATGAGGGAAGAGGGAAGTCATAGGTAACCCATGTAGTTTCCTTGCTTTCAGTGCAGTAGTTCTAAAACTTGGGTGCATGAAATCACCAAAAATGCAGATTGCTGGATACTTTGTTTTTAAAAAGTCAGGATTGGGGCCTGGGGATCTGCATTTTCATAGTCATATCCGTTGATTTGATCGCCAATTCAAAGGCCAAAAATTGAAAAATTCTCCTGTGTCCTAATTTGACCTAAATTTTTGATTTTATGTAGGCAGATTATAAGAGTCACTAGATAAGGAATATGATGGCCAAATGTTGAAATCTTAGGAGTAAATTCAAGGGCATCTGTAGAAGGAGAGTGAAAGGAGTAATTGAATTGCCAAGACTATATTTCGGATGCAAATACCTGTCTATAAACCATGTTTTCTGTTCTTACTACAACTTTTTTCTTTTTCCTTTTCTTTTTAACATTCCAAACTAAGCTGGAAATTTAAAAGAAGTTTTCTTTATAACATTTTGCCTTCCTACACAACCCCAAATTTGGAAGAAATGTCTGTTAAATGTAATTTTTGACACTTCTAATCTTTGTCCCTAAAGAAAATTGGCAGTGAAAAAAAAAATAAAATGGGAATTTTCAAAATCCAATAATCACAATAAGTTTAACTTCTGACCTAGAATCAGGCAAGCCATTTTTCAGAATTCTTCCCAAGGCATTCATTTTCTTCATATTTGTTTCAAATTCTCCTCCATTGGAAGATTTATTTCTAGCTGTAATTAATGATTTAGATATGTTTCCCACTTCACTGCTAAAAAGTGCTCATTTTTGAAATGAAGCTGTTAAGTTTACACCCTATTGTGATTACATCAGAAGCAGATTTGAAGTTTTATTAAATATTATAATTACTACTTTTTAAAGCTGGTACTCTTTAGTTAAATTACGTAACTTGAAATTGAGAATACGATTTTAAACTGTAATTTCTGTGTAGAGATGAACATCTTTTTACTGACCTGTCAGTCACTAAGTTGAAATCTGCTATAATTAAGTGACTTACTGTTACTCAGAAATGATCAGTCTGTTTTTAACACTTATAATCAGCTCCTTAACATGGGTCTGTGTCTGATTCATTTGTGTGCTCTTCCCAGCACGTTGCATACATACAGGGTGTCAAATATCTATGTAATTGTTTTCTGTTATTGGAGTTTTGGAGATGCACAGACTAGCAGACTCTGAATCTTTCACTTACTCATTTTCTCACCGTAGGCAAATTAGTTAACCTCTCATTTTCTTCATCTGTGAAGTAGGAATAAAAAAAGTACTGCCATCATGGAGTCAGCTTGAGAACTGAATGAGATAATTTATGTAAAGCACTTCACATAGTGCCAAAATCATACTAAGTGCTCACCTGAAGTTAGGTATTAGTAAATGAAGGAAACATAATAAAGTATTTTTGATGGCCACATGCACATTATAATAGCAAGCTATTGGAAACAACCTAAATATGCATAAGATTAATTGAAAAAAAAAAGGAATATTATACATAATGAAATATTATACCACCATGAAAAGGGCTAAGAATCATATAAATGTCTAACTACTATGATGTACATGTGAAACTAATATAAAATAATAGTGAATGTAATTGAAAAAATAATTAATTAAAAAAAGAGAAGGGGTAAGAAAATGCTTTATGTACTGATATGGAATTCACTACAAAAAAATGCTGTTATTTAAAAAACAAAAACAAAACCAAAAAACATATCCAGTGAAGAATGGGTATATATGCCACCACGTGCCAAAAAGCGAGGGGGAAAATTATACATCAACGCGCTGGAGAGATCCCAGCGATGAATCAGAGAGACTCGCATCTTAAGCAGCTTATTGTCTCTAGAGTAAAAAACAGCCTGCTCATTTCTGAGTAACACGAAATATATAACTGTATATATATCTATATCTATACAGATATATAAATATATTTTTCACATATTTTCTTATATATGCATAAACTATTTCCATAAAGCTATACAAGAAAATTATACCATACATTGCCTGGCGGAAGAAGAACTGGAGCCT
Source organism: Rhinolophus ferrumequinum (assembly GCF_004115265.2). Taxonomy (NCBI): domain Eukaryota; kingdom Metazoa; phylum Chordata; class Mammalia; order Chiroptera; family Rhinolophidae; genus Rhinolophus; species Rhinolophus ferrumequinum. The sequence goes on from NC_046301.1 coordinate 53,249,825, forward strand.
TGGAGACAGAGTAGGAAGGTTATTTTTCTCTGTATTCATTCTTGTATCTTTTGAATTTTGAATCAAAAGAATATATTATGTATTCAAAATATAAATAAATACAATTAAAATTGTTTGGAATGCCAAACTAGAGAGAACATTTAAAAACCAAGACTGTAACAAGAAAATGATAATAATTATTAAGAAAAATTATTTGTCTTCATGCAAAAAAAAAAAAAAAAAAAGCACCCAGTAGAGTCCTTATATGTTAGGAATGAAAAGTGATGTCACTTATCAAAAATAAATGGAAAGGGCTGGCCCGGTCGCTCAGACGGTTGGAGCTCCGTGCTCCTAACTCCGAAGGCTGCTGGTTCGATTCCCACATGGGCTAGTGGGCTCTCAACCACAAGGTTGCTGGTTCGACTCCCAGACTCCTGCGGGGGATGGTGGGCTGCACCCCCTGCAACTGACAGCAGCAGCTGGACCTGGGGCTGGGCTGCGCCCTCCACAACTAAGACTGGGAGAACAGCTTGACTTGGAAACCGAGACCTGGAGGTGCACACTGTTCCCCAGTAAAGTCCTGTTCCCCTTCCCCAATAAAATCGAAAAAAATATACAGAAAAGTCTAAGTTAAAAAAAATATATAAATAAATAAATGGAAAAAGGGGGTCCAATATAATTAACGAAATGTTTTTATTCTGGGTGTCTATGTAGGAGAGGAAACTGCCTTTCATGTGCACCAAAGACTTTGGACTTGTCTTAAAAAAACAGAGTATATTAAAGTAATTATCATATGTAGGAAACACTTCACTTGTTCCTAGAAGCACTGTAATTAATTCTATATTGATTTAACTCTAAAAATACTACAGGGCCAGGATGCTTCTTAAACAAGATACAAGTGTACTCCAAAGGACAAGTACTGCATTTTTACATTTGACTATATCAAATTAACAGATTTCCAAATTAAAAAGGTCACTAGAACCAAACTTAAAATATAAACAGATGTCAGTTCATATGAAGCCCTTGGAGACATGCCGGCTTCATATATGTTAACATTATCAGGTACGTTTTGGCAATGGAATCAGACATATAAACTCTTAGGAAAGCAAAATCATATCTTTCTTCATTAACATTTAATGGAACTATATATTCAGAAAACTACACAAATCCTATGTGTACAGCTTAATGAATTTCCACAGAGTGAGCACAAATAAATAAATAAAGGGAGCCTAAATAAAGGGAATTATCAGATACCAGGAACCCCCTGATGTCCCCACCTAATTCTTATCCCCTCTTTACTTCCTGAGGCAGCCCCTATCTTAACATCTAACACCATACGTGAGTGTTGCCAAGTTTTCAACTCTATATAAACGGAATCATACTGTATCTATTTACATTAGTTTTGTATTCTGTATACAAATTTACCACAAACTTAGCGGCTTAAAACAACACATGTTTTATCTCACAGTTCCCATGGGTCACGAGTCCTTCATCATGTGGCTGGATTCTCTCATCAGGGTCTCCCTCACAGGAGTGAAATCTGTCTAGAGTCATAGGTTATGAAGCTGAATCATGATTAAAGCAGAACTGCTCCAGGAGCCCACAGAGCTTTTCCAGAAATAACTGCATTGATTTTAGGTACGGTCTATTAAAGGGCAGGGCAGTATTTTTGTAGGCCAGTATTAAAGCAGCCGTTTTATAGGCCGTAACATTTATGATTTTTATATACTTACAGAAAAATTCTGTAAGACTTTGAAACTGACCAAAAATGTGTTCCTCTAGCATACCCTTCCAGATTTTCTCACTCTCATTCTTTGCACTACCTTTCAACCCTACAAGTTGTGAGTAACTACTGTGTTTCCCCGAAAATAAGACCTAGCCAGACCATCAGCCCTAATGGGTCTTTTGGAGAAAAATTAATATAAGACCAGGAATTACCTTATCTTATCTTATCTCATCTTATCTTGTCTCATCTTATTTTACTATAACACCGGGTCTTATATTAATTTTTGCTCCAAAAAATGCATTAGAGCTGATGGTCCAGCTAGGTCTTATTTTCGGGGAAACACGGTAATAATGCGAAAATTCTTTCCACAGAAATGCAAATTAGTTGTGTCAGGTGGAATAGAATTGATTATTGCATGTGGATAGATCCATTGTACGTCTATTTGTAAATTTATTTCAGCATTTCTCATTTGCCTATATATGTAAGGCTCTTTGAATTTTTCTTTAAAACTTTTACTATCTTATTGATTTCATCATCAGTTATGAGTTAAAAATAAAATCTTTGACATCTACTCCTTTTATATTGTATGAGAGTCATAATTTTACCTTTAAAAAATCTATTCCTTAATATAATTTAATAATACTTTGATTATTGTATATCATATATAGGCCTATTTATAGAAGCCAGAACAAATTTGCTATTTAAATTGATTCAAAGATTTACAAGTATTCTAACTTTGATTTCAGATATATTTTTAGTCATTTTAATGATTTATTTTGAGTTCTTCAACAGCAATGAAATTGACCTTTACAATATTATTTTGATGGATGGCAGAGTCTGTTTCACAAGGCCCATACATAATACAGTAACAGTGTACATTTAATCATATCGTCCCTTCTCTAAATCTTATTTTAGTAATCTCCCATTACTTTTGTAATAAAACCCCACAATCCTTAACCGGCACACTCTTCCACTTCTGGAAGTTTTCCACTCCACAGAGCTTTTCACAAAGATGCTGGTCTTTTTTCAGGCTCTCAAATACAACGTATATATTTCTGAATTCAGAATCTTTGCACATGCTGTTGGTCTGCCTCGAAAGCCTTTCTCTACCATCTACAACTACACGGGGATAGAAGCTCCTGCACGGAGGACCCTGCTGGACCTCATCCTACATATTTCTTCATCTGGCTATTCATCTGCATCCTTTATTACATAATAAACTGGTGAATATAAATAAGTGTTCCCCTGAATTCTGTGAGCCATCCTAGCAAATTATAGAACTGGAGGAAAGCATGGTAACCCCCAATTACAGCCAGCAGTCAGGACAGGTAACAACCTAGGACTTGCAACTGGTGTCTAGGGTAGGGGCAGTCTTGTGGTACTGAGCTCTTAACTTGTTGGATCTTATGCTACCTCCAGATAGTGTTAGAAATGAATTGTAGGGCACCCAGCTGGTAACAGAGAATTGGCGAGTGTGGAAAAAACCCCACACATTTGGTGGCCAGAAGTGAAGTGGGGTGCGTAGCAGAGGGAAAATACAGGGTTTTCCTTCAGTTGGTGTAGAGAAGTTTTGCCAGGCACTTTCCTTTTCAGAACATAAGTTTTTATTGCTTTTTTTTTTTTTTTTTTTTTTTTTGGTCCCTGCTCCAACACTGTATATTAGTTGTGAGGGCGTGGGATGGAGTGGACAGATAACTTTTTTTTCAGTTCATATGTTGCCAGAGTACAAGGAACCATACCCACCTCTGCTGGAGAGAATCATTCATCACCCAGAGATCCTGGACTCTTAACTGGATGCAATAGCTGATGAAACTTTTGGCTTTATCCCTCAGAGAGCAGGTACTTAGATTTTGTATAGGGGAAGAAGGGTTTGAATGCTTATTTGGTGGCAAGAAAGGCAGAATGTGGCTGAGATGGCTAACTGCACATCAAAGATTCATACTCCCCTTAGTATAGTATAGTCATTGCTGGTGAGCAGCTTTTAAGCCAGAATCAATATTTCCTAGCTCATATTGCATCCGAGAGGGGCCATATGATTAGTTCTTACCAGTAGAACAAAGGAGAACATGTGTGTGATTCTGGCCAGAAGAGACCAAGATATGGTGTTTTATGTACTCCTGCTTCCTCTTCACTGAAGCAGAATACCGTCAGGCCCTAGGTAAGGGTGAAAACATAAGGGAGAAGTCTGGGAACCAACTCACCATCATGAGGAAGGATGCTTTTGGAACCCCCCGCCCCCAATGCCCCCAAATTGCACTGTCTATGTGAATGAGAACTACATTTTATTATTATATTAAGCCACTGAAATTTGGAAAGTTTGTTTGTTAAAGCATCTAGTGTTACCCCAACTGATACACTACACAAATGGAGATTCCATGTAGTAGGTAGTTAGATATGAGTCTAGAGCTCAGAAGAGAGGTGAGGACAAGAGATATAAATGTAGAAGTGAACATGTTTTTAAAGACATGAAACTAGGTATCACTTAAGGAGAGCAGGTATTTAGAGATGAGAACTAGGTCAAAGTTCAGCTTTGAGAACTCCAATATTAGAGGATAGTTAGAGAAGTTGAAATCTACAGAGGATCCTGAGACCGCTTGTGAAGTAGAAAACAAAAGAAAGGTGTACCTGAGAAGCAGACAATAAATTATTTCAAGAAGCAGAAAGTGGTCAATCATGTCCAATACTGCTGAAAACCCAATCAAACTAAGACTAATAATGGACAATCCATTGAATTTACTAACTTGAAAACTGTTTGTGATCTTTAAAAAAACCATGTCAATAAATTTGCTGGAAACAGAAGCTTGATTTCAGTAGGTTCAAGAATAAATGAGAAGGGGGGAAATGAAAAAGATAAAGGGAGCACACAGACGTCCTGGAAGGCAAAGGAGGATGTGGAGTATGGAGAAGATGATGCTAAAGCAGCATACATGTGCCAGCTAGAATATGAAGGATCCAAAAGGCAGGAAATAACTGCTGCAAGGAAAAAGAGACAGGATCCAGAGCATGATGGTAGGGGTGACCTTTTTGGGGGAAGCAGAAACACGTTCCTTTATGGCAAAGAAGAAGACACATACAATATGAACATGGATGCTTGTGGCTGTATTGATTGTGTCTGATTTTGAGTATTTTTACAATAAAGTAAGAGGTGAGGGTATCACTAAAGGGAATAAAGAAAGGGGTACAAGAAATTTGAAGAGAGAAGGTATGAAATAGTCGTCTCAGAAAAGGTAAAAGTGAGCCAAATATAACCATATATTCTGGGCACTTTTGAATACCAGTTTGAGGGCTTTATTTATGGCTTTTATAGCATATTCAATCACAAGTTATGTGAGTACATATATTTTCTTTTGCATTGAGCAAAAGTAGCTAGCTGGATTCAATTTTAAAAAATGGGATTTTTGCTAGTATGTATAACAGAGGGACCCAAAATTCCCTGTATTGTTCCCTGTAGACCTTCGTCAAAGTCCAGGCTGCTTGTGGACTGCATCTTATTCATCTCAAAAAACAGATGCTGCTATAGAAGCAGGGACAGGAAAGCAATTCTTGGAGTTTTTGTGATACAATATATTTTACAAATCTATGTGTGTAAATTATCTCAAAAGAAAAGACTTTGGTTTACAAAAGCTGAGCATCTCAGAACAACAAAAAGATTTGGGAAACCATATGGTCATTGAAGAGCCCCATTTCTGCCTAAGACTCAGGAAAGATTTTCATAAGGATAGACTTTTCTTTTCTGTCATTAAAGAGTTTAAATATTCATAGAAACCTTCCAAGTACAGCACATATAAAATGCTGGATTATTTTTAAGGCATGTTTTGTGGAGGAAAAAGTATATATATATATATATATATATATATATATGTATGTATATTAGAGTAAAAACAATAACAAAGCAAAAATTCATAGGAACACACGCGAGTTAAAGCTGGCGGTTGCCCTAAGATACTGCTTCCCTCCCTCCCTTCCTCCCTCTTTTCCTTCCTCCCTTCTTTCTTCCCTTCTTCCCTTCCTTCCTTCCTTCCTTCCTTCCTTCCTTCCTTCCTTCCTTCCTTCCTTCCTTCCTTCCTTCCTCCCTTTTTTCCTCCCTTTTGTCCTTCTTCTTCTGTTCCCCATGCCCCTAAGTCTCCCAGTTTCTTCATTACTTTATCATCTGTCCAGGTGGTTTAGCTGTGCTCTGTCTTTGCTGCCTGTAACTTTTTAGCCTCAATGATGCTTTGCCATTCTTAGCCAACCAAACCTATTAAAACTGCCACTGAGTCAATTTTGTTCTTTCCCAGTTTCTAAAAACACAGTGTTGATTTCAGTATTGTCATAAATCCATGTTTTCAGTCCTTCTTCTCTTATTTCTTTTGAAATGCCTACTGGAATTCCTTTTACCTGAAGATATTAGGTAATGATGACACTCCCACCGCCGATAATAACTGCTCCAATATTCTGCTATCTTATCCTATACTTTATGTTTTGCTACATATATACAGTGGATTGGAAGTGTTTGTTTTATTCATGTTCTTTTGGATGTGTGTCTTGCTCTTATTCATCTTTAATTTAGGTGTTTCTTGTATGCAGAGGATTTATATTTGTGTGATTTATATTTGTCAAGCAGACAGTATGATGCATTATATTTATGTGAAAGCATTCTTCAAAGTGCCTTCACTTTATTCTCAATGTAATATTTTCAATGCATTGGCAATTTGTTATTTTTCTCTAATATTAAAAATAAATGATTAAAGCATTATTCTTATGGCTACATTATGAGTTTCTACTATTCTAATACCTATTATCTGAATTCTAATACCTATTATCTGAATAAATTTCAAAATAGTATAATTGCAGATTATAACTGCAAGCAGGCTAAAGCCCAAGAACAGAGTTCTACTTTTAACGGAACCTAACTGAAAAATAGATGTTCATTGTATCTGAAGAGCACTACAGAAGTCCCTATTGTAGCGGGAGGCAGGGAAGAAGTCAAATATCTTATATGATTTTTTTTCAAGTTCCAAAGTACATGGTAATCTATTGCAAGCTGATTTTATAAAGAAAGGACCCATCTGCTATCCACATTTCATTTAAAGATTCATAAAGACCAAAATAAGAAGGTACAAAAGCCCAAGGATGATTTTTTTTGCTGTGTGAGCAAAAAGTACAGAAAGAATTATGGGTGCTTTAAAAGCATTTCAAGCTACCTGCTGACATCAGTTAAACTACGGTTCAGCAAATACATATTCCTTAACCCCGGACTCCTGTAGAGGAGGGTACTTCCCTGTACTTTAGATGTTGGCCTTCTCCATAGGACTTGTTTTGGTCAATGGGATGTGGGTGGAAGTGAGAACGTACAAGTTCAAGACCAGATCTTAAATGTTATTGTGTATTTAAACTTAGTTGGTGGCTGACTTCAACCTCTCCCAGAGCAACCACTATTCCTACTTCCCGGGCCTCAGAATGAACACCCACAGAGTGGAGCCAACTCTGAAACAGAGTCATAGAAGCTGATCCACATGGTCTCAAGGGTGAGAATAAAAACTTATTATTACAGGATATAGTGATGGGGAGGTCGTTTTATATGCAGACCAGATGGACGAATACAGATACCTGATGACTACAGGAATTAAGGAGAATGCTCAGTGTTTACTCAGCAGACCCTTGTTCCTTGGATACTTTTCCAGTTATAACTTAGGCCTCTGCAAAACTGGCATCAAATAGATGCTAGCTTTCTCTTAGGACTTACCGTTTCTCCTTAAAAGCTGCCCACCCGTGTTTCTCCTATTCTGGTCTCCTCAGACCGCTGACTGCTCATTTTATTAATATATCCTGCCTTATTTAAGGTATAATTTTGTATTTGTTAAAAGTTCCCCATTTCTGAGGACATTTGTATCTTAGTGAAAGGATCCTGCTGACATAACTTAAAACATATATATTTTGAGCAACTGACTGACCTAAATGAGAGAAAGGGAATACAGAGTAAATGAGATAAATACGTAACCAATAGCAAAGCGATAGATTTAAACCCAAACATATCAGTTATGAATGTAAATAAAAATAACTTCTCCAATTAAAAGATAGATTATCGTAATTTGACAACTACAACAAACCCAACTAATATGCCACTTATAAGAGATATACATAAAATATAAGGATACTGAAAAGTAAGGAAACAAGATGTATCGTGTAAACATCACCTAAAATAAACTTTTGTAGCTATAGTAAAATAAAACTAATAGACTTTCAGGCAAAAACCCCACAAAACATTACTAAAAAAAAAAAAAAAAAAAAGAGGAATCTATCTGTCTAGTCTTATAAAGCTAGAATAATTAACACAATGTTGTATTGGTATAACAATATACATATAGACAATGAAACAGAATAGAAATTATTTAAAAGAATCCATATATATATGAGTACTTGATTCATATGTCAGGTGGCTCTCCTGAGAAAGAAAATATAATAGTAGACACCTTGGCCAATCATAGATAAGAAAATTATCTATACGATAAAACCAAATATTAATTTTCTAATAACATGACTAAATAATATACAAAAGAAAGATAGATCATTTGAACTCTTAATGTATGGTTTTTAAACCTCGTTGAAAAAATTAAAAATATTCCTCTAAACCTGAATTAACAGCATTTTTTCCCTTAAAATCCTAAACTGTTTTAGCAGGCAGGAGACACTCAGCTGGGTTTTGGGGAGAAGGCAGGTGGCCAATCCAGCATGAGAAGTCTGGTAGCAAGATGAAGGTCACAGGCTGAGGTTCAGGGGACACAGGGATGACGCAGGACTCAGGCAGCTTGTGAACAGCACAGAGGTGTCCAGCAAGGGCTAACTATCAATCCCGCGAGTCTGAAGCTCCAGCTATTTCTTCCCTGAGAACATAGCTTTTTCTAATTCATGCAGAAATGTTATATAGACTATAATGTAGTAGTTTATATAATAGCAGTCCATATAATAGTCTCTATATAGTAGTCTAATAAGGTAGCTCTGTAATCCAGGCAATTAGTAAACACAGAACATGAACCCAGTCCTGGTGAACCTATGAGGAGAGCTTTGATCTTGATTTTAGAAATAAGGGAACAGCCAGATTACTCAAATTAGGGCATGCAGTCAGAATGAGAGGAGTGGCAGGGTTGACATGGTTTTAGTCCATTGGGCTCTGAGATCTCCCCTCTTAATCACCTCTGACTGTAGACAGACCTGGTCTCCAGTCCCAGGGCAAGGGTGACTGCAGGTAGGAGTCACATGGCTCTCATACAAGTATAAAGGGAACAGGGAGAGGAGGTACAGAGGGAGGTCATTATATCAGCCTTCTCGTTTGCCTCCACTCCAAAAGTCCAGACTAATCGACAACAAAACATTTTTGTTGCCACTTGTCTGTTATAGCAGCCGATGACTGATTTGCTGTATCTGGTGTGGCCTCCATCAAACCCATCCTCCAAATCAGGGCCATATCCCATCAGCCTAAGCACATCCCTTTCTTGCTGAAATCTTTTTTCTGTTTCCCCACTGTGCGTAGAAAAACTGGTAAGGTGGCTTATAAATGCATCCAGGAGGTGATGCATGCCTATTTCTTAAATCCTATTGCATTTAAGTCTCCACATCTCAAGTTATCATCTGTAACCTTAAACCAATCATTCCTGGAGTTTTATAAGCATTCCTATTTTCCTGCATGCCAACCATGCTTTCCACTTGCTCAGGGAACATCATCTCTCGCTAATCTTACTTGATGTCCCTTCCCCTTGTGTTCTCATACAGGTCTTCATCATTGCTTTGATCTTCACTCATTCATTCATAAGGTACATATATGGCATCTACTCTGTCACAGTCATACTCAAAACTGGAGATATCAAAAGAGAAAGATAAGAGAGAAAGACAAAATAGGCAAAGTCCTTTACCTAGGGTCTTAGTCCAGTGGGAAAAATAGACAATGAAATTACAATCACGTGCGATGACTACTACACTAGCCCAGGGTCTTATTATTTGGTTTTGTTTCTTTTTCCACTGAATGTGAGTTCTATGACTGTATTTTATTAACGTTTATATCTCTAATACTTAGCATACTGTAAGTAAGCACACTGTAATTGATAAATGCTTGTTGAGTGATTTTCTTTTCCAACAATTCCCAAATGTAACTACTCTGCCCATGTTTGTGTGCTTTCACTATATTCTCCCTATGAAGTTGGGAGAACTTATTTCTAGTTGGACCAGTCTTCTCACTAACTGCTCACTCACTTTCCATCAATCATATTGTCTCCTGTTCACAACCCGCCAGTGGTTTTCAGTCACTTTAGAAAAAAATATAAATTTCTTAGGTTGGCTTAAAAAGCTCTGTATTTTCAGGATCATGGTGATCTCATAACCTCATTTCCTCCCACTGTCCTACAATGTTCTAATCACACACCCTTCGTCTGTTCCTCAAACACACTAAGCACATTCTTACTTCAGGATGTTTGCAGTTTTACTCCTTTTGCACGGAACGCTCTTCCCCTTACATCTTTGGATCTCTGCTTCCTTTCATTCAAGCTTCTCCTCAGATATAAGAGAAACATTCCCTGACTGCCCTATCTAAAGTAGCCCTCAATCCCAAAGTTTCTCTATGTCCTCACCCCTTCTTATTTTCTTCTTAACAGTTATCACTACCTGATATTACTGAATACCTGTCAGCTCCAGGCATTATTATAGGAGATAGGGACACAAGTGGGAACAAACAAAATGCCAGCTTTCTTGGAGCTTGCATTTCAGAAGGAGGAAACAGACATTAAAATGTTTTAAAAAGATGAATATCTTGTATATCAATGTTTGTTTAAGTGCTATATGGAAAAACAGAGCGGGATGGGTGGAAAGGAGTACTGAGGGTGCAGGGAGAAATGAGGGAAGGTGTTCCTATTATCAGTGTGTCTTTAAGAGGGTGACAAGCAGAGCCCCTGTCTCAGTCCCTGTGCTTCCAGGCCCTGATACGTCAAATCTCCTTGGAATTTTCGAAGTCCCATGCTAGTGCTTGGGACTGTCTGGGGCCAGGCGTACCATTAAGGGATCTGAGGCCAGGTTCCACTTTCTCCTTTTTGAGGCATTCTCTGACTTCCTACCTAGGCATGAGGTCGATCAGGTGCTTCAAAGAACTCTGGGACTCATGCGTCTGAGGTCACCCAGGGGTTGTGCGACCAGGCCCCTGTTCCAGGAGGACAGCCTGAGAAGTGGATCACTTCTACTGGTTGGCACAGTATTTCTTTCTTGGGGTCATGAGAGACTATACCACCAGAAAAGTGCTGATCTGCTGATTTGAGGTGACTCTAGGATAGGTCAGACATTGGACTAAGAATCTTCAAGTTCACTGATTGGACAATAAACATATTCTTCACTGATAAATCACTAGAACTCACATGGGCCCATGACTTTTACAATATCTTTCTTTTTAATCAAATAGTTTATAGAGAGAGAGGGTCCACAAGAAATATTTTCCTGGGGCTCCACATGCTCCCCTGGCAGCCCTGCCCGTTATCTCTAACTGCATAACAAATAACCCCAAAACTTAGTGGTATACAACAACCATGTGTTGAGTCAAGAGTTTGCCCACGGCACGGCAGGGACAGCACGTCTCTGTTCCACAATGTCTAAGGTTTCAGCTGGAAGACTTGAAGGCTGAAGGCTAGAATCATCCAAGGCCTGTTCCCGCAAATATGTGGCAGATGCTGCTGAAACACGTAGACAGGGTAGGTAAGGCCTCTCCTCATGGCTTCAGCTTCCTCACAAAACAGTAGCTGGGTTCTAAGGACTCGAGTCCCAAGGAGAGAAAGAGGTCCAAACAGAAACCCTTTGTAGCCTAGCTTCAAAGTCACGCAGTGCCAATTTGGGCTCTTTCTATTTACTGGTTAGTTACAAAGCCATGCCCGCTTTCCAGGGGATGGAAAATCGATTCCACCTCTTACTGGAAGAGCATGTGGGACTGGAAATACAGCTGTGTCATCTTGGAAAAAAATGCAGTCAGCCACAGAAAGTTTCACAGAAACACTACTTTTGAACAAAAAATTGACATGCATTTGAAGAACAAAGGGAAGCACTTTTCAGACAGACAGACAGAGCAAGGGCAGAGCTCTTCACATGGGAACATGGTTGACAATTCAAGGAAGAACAAGGGCACCATGTGATAGAGGACCGTGTGGTTATTCCCTGTGAAGGCTCTGTCCCCTTCCTGTTCGAGCTCCTCACAACACATATGTGCCTTTATCCTCTCTTGAGTATTAGAAAAGCTCTTCTAGCCCCAGCAACTTCCTCCTTTTGGCTACTTTAAGCAATTTATGTCAGAGAGTGAAGGGCAGGAGGAATAACCGAGATCCGACTTCAGAGAGTTACTATTCTTCCTGCCCCAGAAGTGTATGTCTCCATTTAAACCTTTAAGTTAAATAAGCTTAAATCAGTTTATGGCATGACTTATATGCACACAAACAGTGCCATTTAATGGGAAATATAGATTTTTGTCAATTTAGCTTCTATATTGTCTTTTTAAAATGTGGACAGAAACTTTTAATCAATCATGTCTGGTATTTTTCTTAAAGTCACATAGCAAACCAATTGCCAAACTTTAAAAATGCACCTTAAAATATTGGCAATTCATTCTTGTTGTTGAGTAATTTGTACATGGAAATTTTTGCTATTTCTCATTTCAAGTTCCACTGGTGGGAGCGGATATTGCTCATTGTAATGAAATTGGCCAGATCAAGTTAAAAATCTGTTGGTGTAATTTTGCTTAGATATAAATTAGCAAGATTTCTCAATCTTTTGTTTATATGAATCTAATATAATTAGTTTTGGGAACTATTAGCATTTTAAATGTATTCCAAGTATCATTTTCCAAGTAATATTGTTGTTGAGAGTCTAAATGCAACAAACAGATTTTCTCCGGAAAAACATCTATTAATACAATGCCAGGCAATGTCATATTTTGTGCATTCAGGAAAAAACAGTCATATATTTCTGAAGGTAGAATGATCTCATAAATCAGAAAAAGCCTGTGAAATATCAAATAACATTTTAAATATCCAAAAAATGTTTAGAGGTCCTGAAAAACATAAACAAGATTCTTTAGCCTTAGAAAATTTTCCCTATCTTAAAGTTAAAGAGAGGCAAAATTCTCTGAAGTGTCCTCCTGGAAGACATTTAAAGATTTCTGTGTGTGAAGGAAAATCAGGTGAGTTATGAGACCAATCTCTATATGAATTTTTCAGTCAGGTGACCTAGTGATCAAAATAGAAGCTTGGGTGACAAGGAGATCAAAGTTTCTGAATGTCTGCAGATCCAAATCTTTTGCCCTACTCAAATCTGCAGGCTTATCTCAGTTCTCTGCAATCCAGTTTAAAATTGCTTCAGGCCCCTTTCCTAGTTTATTTTTCTCCCTAGAATCTAAATTTTTTCTTCCATTTTTTTTTAACTGTGGCAAAATATACAAAACATAAAATTTACTACCTTGTACAGTGGGGTGGCATTAAGTACATTTACATTGTTGTGTAACCATCAGCACCATTCCTTTTCAGAACTCTTTTCATCTTGCAACACTGAAATTCTACACCCATTAAACAATAATTCCCCCTTTTCCGCTCCTCCCAGCCCTTGGCAACTACCATTCTACTTTCTGTCTCCGTGATTTTCATTACCCTAAGTACCTCAAATAAATGGAATCATATAGTATTTGTGTGTGTGTGTGTGTGTGTGTGTGTGATTGGATTTTTTCACTTAGCATAAAGTCCTCAAGGTTTATTTATGTTGTAGCGTGTGTCAGAACTCCTTCCTTTTCAAAGCTGAATAATATTCCATTGTGTATATGTGTGTGTGTATATATATATATATATATATATATATATATATATGCTACACTTAGCTTATCTAGTCATCTGTCAATGGACACTTGGGTTGCATCCATGTTTTAGCTATTGTGAATAATGCTATTGAGACCTTGCTTTCAATTCTTTTGAGTATATACATAGATGTGGAATTATTCATCATATGGTAATTTTATTTTCAACTTTTGGAGGAACCCTCATTTTGTTTTCACAGAAGCTGTACCATTTTACATTCCCACCAACAGTTCATAAGGGTTCAAATTTCTTTACATTCTCTCCAACACTTGTTATTTTCTATTGTGTTTTTTTTTTAACGGTAACCATCCAAATGGGTGTTGTATCACCTTTCAACATATTATAAATTATACGGTAAATATGTCTTCTTTATCATTTTTCTTTTCCCTTAAGAAGTTAAGCTCCATGAGCACAGGCTTGGTTTTTCTCTGTTTTGTTCATTGTGCTATAGACACTAGCTAACATTGTGCTATACACACTAACAATTAAGGAAATAACTGTTTGGATGAATGAATGAATGAATGAATGAGTGAGTGAATGAATGAATGAATGCATGAGTGAAGTGAATTAGATTTTATTTTCTTATAGTTATGCAACAGTTAACCAGAGGAATATGATGGATTAAGCATTCAAAGATTTAGGAGAAACAGAATACGAGAATTAATATTTTTATATTTGAAAGAAAGCACAAATTAAAACCTTATATACAGTTGACTCTTGAACATGGATCCACTTACACACATTTTTTTTCAGTACATGCATACAGTACTGTAAATGCATTTTCTCTTCCTTATGATTTTATTAATAACATTTTCTTTTCTCTAGCTTACTTTATTGTAAACATACACTATATAATACATATAACATACAAAATGTGTTATTGCTAAGGCTTCTGGTCAACAGTAAGCTATTAGTAAAGTTTTGGGGGAGTCAAAAGTTATATATGGATTTTTGCGCAGCAGGTGAGAATCCCTAACTCCTGTATTTTTCAAGGGTCAACTGTATTAGTGATTTTAACAACAATTTGGTATGGCAATATTGGTACTTCAATTTAATATGTGAAACTGCATAATTTATTTAGAATGGTGGTTTTTAGGTTGAAGTAGTACTAAGTTTACGCATAGCATTAGGACATCTGAGAAAACTTTAGGTTTACCATGTTTAACCATTTATTAGATTTACGAGAGTTATTTAAGTAACCAGTCAGGATCTATTTGAAAACCACTGAAATACTTAAGAAAATAAAGTACATCAAACTCACAAATGCAACTTGAAATGTTGAAGGTGTTTAACGTTTAAGCAGTTCCAAATATTATTCAAATATGTCTTAAAATTGTTGATTAAAATTTGCCAGTCTTACAAGTGAATAAGATTATGAAGTAAATTTAAATGCTTCAGAAAGTTTTAAAATTGTACATTTTAAACAGGGTTTTAAAATTGTAAATTTAATACACAAGGTAAATTTCTTAAGTTCCTTTTCTGCACATAAAATTATCTCTGGTGACCCCCGAAGAACTCATATTAGCAATGCCAAATACAGTACTTTCAATCATGTTTTTGAAGCAAAACCATATCTTTTTATATTAAATGCCACATGTTCAGGAAATATCTAACTGGAGAATTTCTTTTTTGCAACAGAACCACCATCTGTTGTAATACCATGTTTCCCCTAAAATAAGACCTAGCCAGACCATCAGCTCTAATGCATCTTTTGGAGCAAAAATTAATATAAGACCCGGTCTTATTTTATTATAATATAAGACCGGGTCTTATGTAACACAATATAATATAAGACCAGGTCTCATGTAACACAATATAATATAAGACCGGGTCTTATATTTATTTTGGCTCCAAAAGACGCATTAGAGCTGATGCTGTGGCTAAGTCTTATTTTCGGGGAAACACGGAAAAAAAAAGGATGATTTATAATACTTTCTATTTATCTGGTCTAGGTCAAACAGTTCATAGTATTTCTATTGAACACAATAAAACAAGAAAAACCTGCTTTAAAATAAACACCACTAAATTTAAATAAACAGAAACCATCAGTCACTCCAAATATCATTTATCAAAAAAACACATTCTTCTTTAATTGTCCATTATTATTTCCATGACTTTTAAGAAAATTTTAGAGAGCTGGTAGAATGCAATAATTAAAAAGAAAACATACTGGCATAGAAATAATACCATGTCAATTAATGAAGAGGTTTACCATTTTAAGAGACATAGTTAGAAGTCATTAAATGCTTCCCAAATTTCTATTTTCCCAATTTAGTCATAATTGTGTATCTTTGCATTTTTTTCAGACATAAGCTACAGGAAGATAATAACTGCAGTAGCTTAACATAATTCCAGCAAAAGAATAAATTATTGTTAAAATGTGATAAGCTTATTACCTCAATCCCAACAGGCCTTCTCCAAGGCACATTGTATTGAAGCTGTCTAAAATCAAAGACAAAAAAAGAATCCTCAAGGCAGCAAGGAAAAAGAAGATGTAACCTACAAAGGAAAGCCCATTAGATTATCATAAGATTTTTCAGCAGAAACTCTATAAACCAGGAGGGAGTGCAACCAAATATTCAAACGATTGAAAGAGAGAAATTATGAGCCAAGAGTAATATATCCAGCAAAGATATCATTTAGATATGAAGGAGGAATAAAGACCTTCCCATACAGAAGCCGAGGGAATTTTCTAATACATGATCTGCACTACAAGAAATACTAAAGGCTATTCGACCACCATTAACAGGGACAATTTGTGGCAACCAAAACATAAAAAGGGGGAGAGTAAAGGCCTGAACCTGAATATGGGAATGGAGATAGTAAGCGTGCTGAAGAAATTGGAATACTCTAAATATCAAACTTTCTTTTACATAAACTTAAGGGTAACCACTCAAAAAAAATCCAGAACTGAAATACATACTGTAATAAAAGAAGAAACAGAGGGAAACATCATAGAACACAACCACACAGAAATAATAGACAACAACAAAAAGGCAAAGAAACAATAGAGACATAGCCTTACCAGAAAACTAAAGGTAGAATGACAGGAAATTCTCACATATCAATAATCACCCTAAATGTAAATGGACTGAACTCACCAATAAAAAGGCACAGAATAGTAGATTGGATCAAAAAACTAAACCCAACCATATGCTGTCTCCAAGAGACACATCTCAGCTACAAGGACAAGCATACACTCAAAGTGAAAGGGTAGAAATTGACACTCCAAGCAAATGGTATCCAGAGAAAATCAGGTGTAGCCATAGATATCAGATGAAACAGACTTCAGGGAAAAAAGGTAACAAGAGAAAAAGATGGACACTTCATAATGGTAAAGGGGACTATACAACAAGAAGACATAAAGGTTATCAACATTTATGCCCCCAATCAGGGAGCACCAAAATATACCAAGCAACTACTAACAGAACTAAAGGGAGAAATTGACCAAAACACAATTATACTAGGGGACTTAAATACATCATTGACAGCTATGGATAGATCATCCAAACAGAAAATAACGAAATAGCAGCCCTAAATGACACATTAGATGAAATGGACATAATTGACATATATAGAACACTTCATCCTAAAATATCAGACTATACATTTTTTTCTAGTGTACATGGAACATTCTCAAGGATAGACCATATATTGGGACATAAAATCAGCCTCAGCAAATTTAAGGAGAATGAAATCATACCAAGCATATTCTCTGATCACAAGGCTTTGAAATTGGATATCAACAGCAAAAAGAAAGCAGGAAAAAAAACAAATACATGGAGATTAAACAACATACTTTTAAAGAACAACCGGGTCAAAGAAGAAATTAGAGGAGAGATCAAAAGATACATAGAAACAATTGACAAAGAAAATACACCTTACCAAAATTTTTGGGATGCAGCGAAACAGTTTTAAGAGGGAAATTTATAACATTACAGGCCTATCTCAAGAAACAAGAAAAATCCCAACTAAATAACCTCATGTTACACCTTAAAGAACTAGAAAACGAAGAACAAGTGAAACCCAAGGTCAGCCGAAGAAAGGACATAACAAAAATCAGAGCAGAACTAAATGAAATAGAGAACAAAAAGACAGTAGAAAAAAATTAATGTGACAAAGAGCTGGTTCTTTGAAAAGATTAAAAAAATTGACAAACCCTTGGCTAGACTCACTAAGATAAAAAGAGAGAAGACACTAATAAACAAAATCTGAAATGAAAATGGGGAAGTTATCACGGACACCACAGAAATATGAAGGATCATCCAGGAATACTATGAAGGACTATATGGCACCAAATTCAATAACCTAGAATAAATGGACAAGTTATTAGAAACATATAGCCTTCCTAGGCTGAACCATGAAGAACTGGAAAATCTAAATCACCAGTAACGAAATTGAATCAGTCATCGAAAACCTTCCCAAAAGCAAAAGTCCTGGACCAGATGTCTTCACTAGAGAATTCTACCAAACCTTCAAAGAGGATCTAATACCAATCCTGCTCAAACTCTTCCAAAAAACTGAAGAAGACACAGTACTCACTAACTCATTTTATGAGGCCAACATTACCCTGATACCAAAACCTGGTAAGGACAACACAAAAAAAGAAAACCACAGACCAATATCTCTGATGAATACAGATGCAAAACTCCTAAACAAAATTCTAGCAAATCGAATACAACAATGCATTAAAAAGATTATTCTTCAACACGAAGTGGAGTTCATCCCCGGGGCACAAGGATGTTTAAACATCCGCAAATCCATCAATGTGATACATCACATAAACAAAATAAAGGACAAAAATCATATGATTATATCAATTGATGCAGAAAAAGCATTTGAGAATATACAACATCCATTTATGATTAAAACACTTAATAAAATAGGTATAGAAGGAAAATACCTTAACATAATAAAGACCATATAAGACAAACCCACAGCTAATCTCATAATTAATGGTGAAAAACTGAAGCCATTTGCTCTATGTTCAGGAACACAACAGGGTTGTCCCCTATCACCTCTGCTTTTCAACACAGTGTTGGAAGTCCTTGCCAGAGCAATCAGGCAAGAGAAAGAAATAAAAGGCATCCACGGGAATGAAGAAGTTAAATTGTCACTCTTTGCAGATGACATGATGCTATATATAGAAAACCCTAAAGATTCCATGAAAAAACTATTAGAAACAATCAACGAACACAGTAAAGTTGCCGGCCACAAAATCAACGTACAAAAGTCCATTGCATTCCTGTATACTAACAATGAAATCTCAGAAAAAGAAATAGAAAAAACAATTCCTTTTGCAATTGCAGCAAAACGAATAAAATACCTAGGAATAAACTTAACCAAGGATGTGAAAGACCTATATTCTGAAAACTACAAGACATTTTTAAAAAAAATTGAAGAAGACACAAAGAAATGGAAAAACATTCCGTGCTCATGGATTGGAAGAATCAACATAATTAAAATGGCCATATTACCCAAAGCAATATACAGATTTAATGCAATCCCCATCAAAATCCCAATGGCATTTTTTAAAGAAATAGAACAAAAAGTCATCAGATTTGTTTGGAACCACAAAAGACCCCGAATAGCCAAAGCAATCTTAAGAAAAAAGAACAATACTGGAGGTATCACACTCCCTGACTTTAGCTTGTACTACATGGCTACAATAATCAAAACAGCATGGTATTGGCAGAAAAACAGACACATAGACCAATGGAATAGAATTGAGAACCCAGAAGTAAAACCACATAAATATGGACAGATAATTTTTGACAAAGAAGCAAAAAACATACAATGGAGAAAAGACAGCCTCTTCAATAAATGGTGCTGGGAGAATTGGATAGCCACATGCAAAAGAATGAAACTGGACTGCTATCTGTCACCATGTACCAAAATTAATTCAAAATGGATCAAAGACTTAAGCATAAGACCTGACACAATAAACTGCATAGAAGAAAACATAGGTACTAAACTTATGGACCTTGGGTTCAAAGAGCATTTTATGAATTTGACTCCAAAGGCAATGGAAGTAAAAGACAAAATAAACGAATGGGACTATATGAAACTTAAAAGCTTCTGCACAGCAAAGGAAACCATCGACAAAATAAAGAGGCAACCAACTGAATGGGAGAAGATTTTTGCAAACAGTGCCTCCGATAAGGGGATAATAGCCAAAATATACAAGGAACTCATGCAACTCAACAACAAAAAAACAAACAATCCAATTGAAAAATGGGCAGACGACCTGAAGAGACATTTCTCCAAAGAGGACATACAAATGGCAAATAGACATATGAGAAAATGCTCCACATCAATAATCATCAGAGAAATGCAAATAAAAACCACGAGATATCACCTCACCCCAGTCAGAATGGCTATCATCAAAAAGACAAATAGTATCAAGTGTTGGAGAGGCTGTGGAGAAAAAGGAACCCTCATACACTGTTCGTGGGAATGCAGACTGGTGCAGCCATTATGGAAGGCAGTGTGGAGGTTCCTCAAAAAATTACAAATAGAATTACCATATGACCCAGGAATCCCTCTCCTGGGTATCTACCCAAAAAATCTGAAAACATTTATCCATAAAGACACGTGTGCTCCAATGTTCATTGCAGCTTTGTTTACAGTGATGAAGACATGGAAACAACCAAAATGTCCTTCAATAGATGAATGGATAAAGAAGTTGTGGTATATATACACAATGGAATACTATTCGACAGTAAGAAAAGATGATAGGAGAACATTTGTGACAACATGGATGGATCTTGAGAGTATAATGGTAAGTGAAATAAGTCAGACAGAAAAAGCAGAGAACCATATGATTTCACTGATATGTGGTATATAAACCAAAAACAACAAAAGAACAAGACAAATGAGAAACAAAAACCCATAGACACAGACAATAGTTTAGTGGTTACCAGACGTAAGTGGGGTGGGGGTGGGAGATGAGGGTAAGGGGGATCAAATATATGGTGATGGAAGGAGAACTGACTCTGGGTGGTGAACACACAATGGGATTTATAGATGATGTGATACAGAATTGCACAACTGAAATCTACGTAATTCTACTAACAATTGTCACCCCCAATAAATTAAAAATAAATTAAAAAAAAAAAATTTTCAAAAAAATGTGATAAGCTTAATTCAGCACAGATTGAAGATATACAAATCTTTGGAAACTATTATTTTAAGCCCTGAAGGCAAATAATTGCTTGAACCACAGGTAATCTAGTTATTTTTTAACCTGAGTTACTGTATTATTTGTATTCTTAATATTGCTATTTTTAGCATTTTCCTTCCATTAAAAACTTCCCCAAAACTCTATCACAGAGGCAGTTGCTTTGCCCTACTTGATGTTGGTAAGAACACTGAAAGACTATTATGCTCAGTTTGAGGTTTTTCTTTGCAGGAAAGCTTTGAAAATCTAGAGAATGTCTCTGTTTTCATTCGTTTATTCACTCATGCATATATCAAAGACCATGTTCCAGGAAGCATAAAAGGCACTAGTTAAGGTGGAGGAACATCCTTTTTAGGAGGTTGGAATCTACTTAAGGCAACTGGGGAAAGCTTGCTCATTTCCCCCTGGGATAACCACAAAAATATGTAAACTCATTGAGGGTATTATCAAAGTCTGTGTAATAATGAAATGTAACAAACTAGCTGTAGAGTTTTCAAGAGAAAACTGTCATCTACAGAGCCTGCTTAACCACAGAGAGCTATATTTCCCAGAGAGCTATATTTAACTCCACAGGCTAGTTTGCAGTTATTAAATGCCATAAAATGTTGTTGCCTTAGCCAGAACTGATGTTTGAAAGAAAAATTATGAAAAGAAACTTTGTACATAATGTACTAATTAGGTATATTACATATATATACATATATATATACATATATGTATATATATACATACATATATACATATATACACACATATACATATATACACATATATACACATATATGTATATATATACACACGTATGTATATATGTGTGTGTGTGTATATATGTGTGTGTATATGTATGTGTATGTATGTGTGTGTGTGTGTGTGTATATATATATATATATATATATATATATATATATATATAAGCTGATTTATATCCCTAGTATTACACATATATCATATACATATCATTTCTGGACCAGATCTTATTTGATACTTTATGGGTCCAAAATTTCAGATCACTAAGATAGAGAAAAAATAAATGTTTTTACTCTCTAGGGTCCTACTTTTTTAAGAAGTATTTTCTGTTATTCTACTTCTAACTAAGAACTAGAAGTTCTGGATAAAAATAAAACAAAATAAAATCTATTTGAAGGCACAATAAAGCTGCCAAATAGTAAAGATTTGTGACACTAATACCCTAGAGAGAATGGAAGTTCAGAGAGATGAATCCAGGATCTGTCAATTCCAAAAGTAACTGCTGAGGCTGTAATGCTGAGCTTACAGCTTTGATAGACGCCTGAAGTTCCGGTGACAAAAAAGTAGGTTTTAAGGATTATGAAGAAGGAGGATGCCTAGTAAACACTGCAGGTTTTATAGAAGTCCCGACCCTAGGAATTAAGGGTGAACCAGAAATAAGGCTCAAATTAGAGTCATTTTAATTTTTGATTAGATTCAGATGACCTGGGGTTCTTATCACCTTAGTAAAAGAAGCAAAAGTAAGTTCTCTCAGTGGGAAACATCATCTAGAAATTCAAGTTATCTATAATTTTTCTGTGTATAATGTCCAACACAGAAAGAAAAACAATCAGACATAACAGAATGAAAAAATAATGAATTAATTGGATTATAGGTCAGAAAAAAATGAAAATGTCCAAATCAAGTATGAGAAATAGAAAATACATAACAGAGCACAAGAAATATGTGACATGGTAAAATGGTCTATAACATGTAAATTTGGAGTCCCAGAAAGAAAGGACAGAGGCAACTGTACAGCAGCAATATTTCAAGAGATAACACCTGAGATCCTTTTCCACAACTGGTTCTTATGATGACAAGCTAAGAAAAATCCCCTTTTGTATTTGAAAGGGAGAAGGAAAAAGTAATCATTGTGAAAAATGCCCAGAGTATTCTCCATAACAAAGACCTACATTCTCGGGGGCAAATCTTTAGCAAAACCTTAACCTCAAGTGGGAAAAGGGCATTTCACTTCAGTCTCCTATAGCCTTTCTGTCTCACATGGGGCAGGGGTAAAGGAGGCACTTTAAAAGGTAATAGTCCAAGGACACAAGTCCAGTAAAAGATGTAATCAGAATACAGAATGCTTCCCTTCCCCTATACCTTACCACAAACCAACAGTGCTTCAGTATAATAACAGTGCTTTACTGCTGAAAGAGCTTTGAAACACATACTCTCTCTAAGGAGGAGTACTCAGGGAAGCCTAAGTCAACAGGGAAGAAAAAAGGGGATATTTGAGGGATTGGAAGCCTTTGTACTTAAAGCTACAGAGACATTAAACACAACTTAATTCCTAGCCAGATTAACATAAAACCTCACACTGAAGACTATTTGGCTGTCTTATTACCTTACATATTATATCACATCCAGCTATTAACAAAAAAAAGTACAAGGCGTGCTAAAAGGCAAGAAAAAAACAGTCTGAAGAAACAAAACAAGCCCCCAAACCAGACTTAGATATGGCAAAGATGTTAAAATTATGAGATAGGGAATTTAAAAGAATATGATTAGTATGTCAAATACTCGAATGGAAAAAAGTAGACAAGATATAAAAACAGATGGGTAATATCAACAGAGAAATTGAAACTAAGAAAGAACCAAAAGGGCATGCTGAAAATACAAAACATGTAATGTTGCGGAAAAGCGGCGAGCACCGAGAGACTCAAGCGACACGCAGAGATCAGGGAGAACACAGCTTTATTACGGCCGCGGGCTCAACGGGATTGTTCCCAAAGACTGAGCACTTACTGGGGTGGGACATTTTGTTTTATAGGGTTAGGCCTCCGGGTTTGGGGGGATTCACGCCATTGCTATTGTGGCACTAGGGATTGGTTAAATCTGGCCGGGGTGCCGGGGAGGTCCATCCCTAACAGCTGTAATCGCTCAACACTGTTTTGACGGGAAAACCTCTAACTGCTGTGTTCGCAGGAAACTGCTCCGATGAGGTATTGGAGGAGGAAGAGGGGGATGGAAAGCTCCTAGCGGCTGTGCTCGCAGGAAAAAACCGTCCCATCAGTAACAGAAATGAAGAATGTCTTTTGTGGGTTCATCATCAGTAGACTGGAATTGAGAAGATCAAAAAGCTTGAGAAAGGTTGACAGAAACTTCCCCAAATGAAATCAAAGAGAAGAAAGAACGAAAAGAACAGAATAAAATATCCAGAAACTGTGGGACAACTCCAAAAGCTGTACATGGATAATTGGAATACCAAATGGAAAAGAAAGAGAGAATGAAGCAGAAGAAATATGTAAAGTAATAATGGCCAAGAACTTTCCAAAAGTACTGAAAAGGAGCAATTAACAGACCTAGAAAGCTCAGAAAACATTTGGTGTTCACCCAAAAGGGTACATGTGACAATTCACAGAGTAGAAAGAAAATTTTAGAGCTTCCATTTATACTTATTTTTTTAATTAGAATTTTGGAAAAAAATAAGCTTTACTAATATTAAATATATGGAATGACCATGGTGCCTTCATTCTATAGTTAGATGCGCCCAGAGTTTGGTATAATAAGAGAAGTATTTGGAAGGAAGAAGGAAGAAAGGGCTTGATAGAAGAGTTTGCCCTTGTCCCTTCTGTTGAAGTATATGGTAACACATTGAATGGTTAAGTGTAACATAAGTAGATTTAGGCTTGCATATGGTTTTATGATATATAATAAATGTTTTTAACTAAAGTACCTCTCATGATACGTATGAATGGCTTTAAAAATTATTCCAAAGAAACCAGTGCTTGGTTCTAGTAAACAAGAAAACAAGAAGACATCGAAGTGTATTTTCTGTTTCCTAATAAGATCTCTTTTTATAGTTAACAATACTGTATTATATACTTCAAAGTACTAAGAAATTAGATCTTAAATGTTCTCACCACGAACAAGAAATGATAATTGTATGACATAAGGAAGATGTTAGCTAAGGCTATGGTGGTACTCATGTTGCAATATATAAATGTAGAGTATCAAATCACATTAGTATACCTTAAACAATGTTATATGTCAATTACATCTCAATTGAAAAAGAGATCTCTTTTGTCAAATGTATTACAAGATGAAAACAATGGCAGCCCAATCAGATTTTAAAAGGTTGGGCAAACATGTTCAAAATTATGAAGGAAACTCTTTGAAAGATGCTTTCACATCCACTCTTCTGCATAATTTAACAACTCTAAGTGCATAATGTACATTGCTTTATTATGCTTTTGTGATGTGTCTTTTTCAGCTATTACAGTCACTAAATCAATTATCAATATAAGCTTAATTGGCTGTAAAAAACATCATGAAAAAATGTGAACAGTGCCTGGATATTTGACTATCTTAGGGAATTTTTGTTAATTTTTTTCTGTGTTAATAAGGTTGTGGTTTATTTAAAAAATATGTATTTTAAAGAAATACATATTGAAACATTTACAGATGAATTATATATCTGGAATCTGTTTCAAAATAATACATGGCAATAGTCAGGGGAGTATGAGGTATAGATAAACCAAGATTGCTATGAACTGATAAAGATTGAAATGGATGAAGAATATACAGGAGTTTGTTTTAGTATTCATTCTACTTTTCTAGCTATTAAAATTTTCCATATTAAAAAAGTAAAAAACTTAAATTTAGCAACTCATCTTTAATTTGCCGTATCATGTTGCTAACACAATATTTTCAAATAATAGCTCATATTCAATAGTATTACTCTCACTAAATTATTAATAAAACTGATATGTATTCAATAAAAAACTTTTTGTACCATTAATTTAAAAGTTTGCATTGATTTTAAATTTGAGTTATTTTAATAGTATGCTTTATTTCCTCTAAAGTTTAATCTAAAATTCATCATTTTTAAAAGTTCCATTTTTGTTGTGAATTTTAATGCACTTAATACATTAATGTATATAATTTACAAGTAATGAATATGCATATTTTGAGGGTACGTACTACCAAATCATTTTCTGATGTGGTACTGTATTGTAAATATTTTAAACTTTTTGTATATTATTATGTTTTGACATCTTAAAAAAACTTTCCTTGCTGGGGAGAGACTGTGCTTCTGGGGCTAGCCAATTCTTAGAGAGAGCAGTAAGCAGAGCAGTCTTTCATATGCAAACTAACAAATCAAAAACCAAATCTCCTCTATCTGGCTCATATGCCTCAGAGGCAACATTATTCTGTCTTAATCTTAGCAGAGCCATGTGCCAGGCAAAGAGAGACCACATTTATAGCCAAAATCCCGCATAAATTCTTCCAATTAGGCAATCCTAAACTGTTCACTCAGTCCTGCTCTGCCTTTCCCCAAGAAACCCCAATAAAGGCAGTGACCTAAATCTTCCCCATGCTCTTGTCTTCTGCCTCCTGACCACCCTGGTGGCTCTCCCGCATGGCTCTGTGTAGCTCCTGTCTCTAGGACCTGTGAGTATAATAAATGTTGCTGCTTTCTGAGCCTCTCCTCTGTGTCTTCTTGTAGCACATCTGTCTGACCATCTCATAAAAGAATACAAAACAAGGGCACATACCAAAAAAAACAAAAACAAAAAGTTGGAGATCACTATCCTAGAATTCATCTAGTCCACCTTCAAGCGCAGTATAAGACTTTCTTCAATACTGTCTCAGCCTGTGCTTCAAGTATTCCATTATGGTTTTAAACTCACCCCCTCCTGAAGAAGCTAACTGCATTGTTAGGTTAGGATGCCTGCACCAGTCCTCAAATTGGCACTTCTCAGGTGACAGGAGAAGAACGGTGAGAGGTAGTAGGGTCACTACTTCAATCATTAGGTATAATTCAGAACTGCTGAGAAGTAAGTTAATTGCTTAAGCCCTGAACGATATCGAAATGATCTTGCCTACTTCCTGCAGTGAACCAGGGTGTCTTTGACAAAAAGATTCCAGGGCCAATTACCGTGTTTCCCCGAAAATAAGACCTGGTCTTATATTAAGTTTTGCTCCAAAAGGCGCGTCGGGGCTTATGTTCAGGGGATGTCATCCTGAAAAATCATGCTGGGGCTTATTTTCCGGTTCGGTCTTACTTTCAGGGAAACATAGCACCTTTTCCTCACTCTGTCATTCAGTATCACCTTTCCTGTGATACATGCAGTAAATAATCCACTGAAGGATATCATCATTTAATTCAGAAAACTGAACGAGAATGACCTTGACATATTTGAATTTGGAATCTAGAGGAAAAGGAAATATTTCCTATGAGAACTTTCCCTCGATTACTAGTAAATGTCAACAAGGCAGTGTGAAAATAATTTTCTCGGACCCAGAAAGCAAACAAACAAACCACAAAACATCTGTTTTTTACTGCTTCTTTCCCAAATTGGAAATGGTGACAGCTGCTACATTCTAATTGGCTGGTTCATGAAACCATTCAACTATTGATTGACCTCTGTTTAACTTTCATATTGCTTTATTAAAAATAAAGTATTTTTCTTGGAAGAGTAAAATCAATTTTAGTAACTTCAAGATTGAATTATAGGCAACAAATAAGAAATAGTCAAAACTGGCCTGTAAACTAAAATTTAGAAAAAGGGAATGTAAACCCTAGCTTCAGAAAGAGCTGAAAATAATGAAGTGCAAGAACTTTGTTGAGTGTGTCATTTATACATCCACCCTGGATTACAAAAGCTGTTCCAAAAATATTCAGGTTGTGTTTTTTTTTTTTTTTAATTTCAGCTTTATTGAGGCATAATTGACATAGAAAATTTGACTTGCCCTCTCATATGCCCTCCTTGGACCTCCTAGTCCTGCCTACCTGGTTCAGATGCTGCTGTTGAAGCACAAGTGAACCAAGTGGCTGACAGCACCGTGCACAGCAGTGGACCCCTGACACAGAGGTTATCTGAGGTTCAGTTGAGATTCTGAAGCAGTATTAGCGAAGGTGGTTCAGATATGTGTTGGTGGTGGGATGGAGAGATAGCATTTCATAGGGTCAAAAGCGGAATAGATGCTAATAATGAATACGATGTGTGATGAGATGGGATTGGAAAAAAAGAATACATAGAGATCACTAAAAGAAGAGTGAAAGTTCAAGATGAATGTAGAGTTGGTTTAGGTCTAGCAGTTCAATACGTCTCAGAGACCCATTTCAACCTGGAGCCCTGAGCCCTGGTCTGGAGTGTGTGTGACCAAGGGAGAGGCCCGTGTGTTCCTCCCAGGGCAGTGATCTAGCCAGACGCTGAAGCTGAGTGTCAGGACTGGTCTGGGGCAGAAGCGATAAGGCAACGTCCAATGTGGCATGATAAAGAGTGAAGACTAATACACAAATTGAGGAATGTTAGGCAAGAAAGGGATGAGTTTGTTAAGTGAATCACTGATTGGAGCAATGTAGTCTTTCACTTTGTAGCAGTTTGTGTCTTTGCTTGAATTACCTTCTGCTCTCCAAGGCGTGCTTTGAGGGGCACTTGGCCTTGGCAATAAGAGTATGCTGCAGTGGGGAGCTCTGCCAGGTTTGGATGGGCAGACGGTTGGGGAAGTCTGGGGCTCAGACTGTGTACAGCAGACTCATACAGCTTCACTTCTGTCTTTTTTTCCCCCCTGTCCCTTTAAACCTGCCCAGTAAAAAGAATCCTCCTCCTGTCTGTGTGAAAACTCAATCGCTCTGACTTTTCTGGCCCCTCTTCAATAAGAGAACATCCTATGATCTTTTAAAGTGGCAAATATAGTCACTACTCAAAAATGTCCTAGGTAATAGTCAATCTATAAATTTGATTTCAACGTAAAAGCCTCTCACTTACCTCCAGCTGAAGTCTTCTTTGAGCTGGTCACTGACAGTGGAAAGGGGGACTTGGTCTTCTTTTCTCTTTTATTTTGTTCTAGTGTTTCTCCTCCTTTCCTAGCTTGTTATCCTTCTAGGTGTTTCAGTCCTTCCTGTGTTGATGAGAGATGGCAGGAAGAAGAGGTAAAGGGAATTGAGGGAGGCGGTGGGAGTCACAACAGTCTACCAACTTTCTTTCCAAAACCTTCTTCATAAAATCCTGTGAATGTCCATCCTTCTCTTTTTTTATTTTGTCTGATGTAAGAGAGTTTAAAAATCTTATAAATAAGTTTTGGCTATTTCCTTTGAAATTCGACACTCAAGGAAGTCTAACACTTCATTCAAGGATGTCTATCACTTCCTTGAATGTGGCACCTCCTGTACTCTGGTGCTTCATTCAAAAGTTCCAATTTAATGTACTGTCACGACTAGGTCACGGGGTATTGGTGTCTTTGTCAGTTTGGGCTGCTATTAACAAAGTAGACTGGGTGGTTTATAAACAACAGAATTTTCATAGTTTTGAAGGGTTGAAGTCTGAGATCAGGATGCCAGTGTGGGCAGGTTCTGAGGAGAGCCCCCTTCCTGTTTGCAGACTGCCCATGGTTCCTTTTCAATCTCACTGACAAAAGCGCAAGGGACCTCTGTCAGGTCCCTTACCAAAAACTGATCCCACTTAGGAGGGCCACACCCCCATGACCTCATCACCTCCTAAAGGCCCCTCGTCCTAATACTATCACAATGGGGGGGGGTAGGTTTCCCAACATATAAATGCTGCGGGGGGGGGGCCCAAATATTCCGTCTACAGCAATTGGTATATATAAATTCTGTCTTGAGGAAAAGAGGTAACCCTGTAACCCTGCACAGAGAATTTGTTCATCTGGAGACATGTTTTAAGGACCTGATTCGTATGATCCACCTGGCAGTTCTAGTAGCAGTGAGCAAGGCGAATGTCTGCGTGTCCTAAGAGAGCTTTGAAGAGTCCTTGAAAGACTGATACCAACTAATGTTCTTAGTCATGTTTGATGTGGTTAGGGGGACTTTAAAATACCTGCCGTGAAAACAGGGTTCTCGTGGTTGGAGGAGAGGATGATCTAACGCAATAGACAGATGATAATTTTTAAGGGTCAACAATAATGTTAAGTGGAGTCCTCAGGGAAGTCGAAGCTAAAGTTTATGCTTTCAACTGTCAAGAGCGCTCAAGTTTTAGATTATATCCTGTATATTGTGACATTTCTCAGAACAGAGTGTTGAACCTAGAAATCACTACATTTACAGCCGAAAGAAAGTAAACAAGCCCAATATTTCTTTGTCTCTACGCTTTGGTTAAAATTGTCTCTAATAATTCCATCTTCATTCCTATCACCACTCGGGTGGCTGATGTATAATTCATGTCATGTCACATTTAGAAGTTTTATCATGAGACAATGGTGAGTTACCGGAAGGTTTTGAACCAGAAAAATTATATGATCACATTTGCATTTCAGAAATCTTATTCTGGGAAAAGTATAAGGATGGATTAGAGAGAGGTGAAACTGATCAGTACACCAGCAGTTAAGAGAGAATGGATGAAGAGTCAAAAATATCAACAAGACAAGTAATAACATACGTTGGACAGGTTGTGGAGAAAACGGGACCCTCATACACTGCTGGTGGGAATGTGAATTGATGCAGCCACTGTGGAAAATACTATGGAGGTTCCTCAAAAAATGAAGATCAAAATTACCATATGACCCAGCAATCTCTCTCTTCTTGATATCTACACCCAAAAATCTGAAAACATTTCTCTGTAAAGATATATGTAATACTATGTTCATTGTAGCATTATTCACAGTGGCAAAGACATGGAAAGAATTGAAATGCCCTTCAATAGATGATTGGATACAGCAGATGTGGTACATACGAGGTCTGCCAACTAAATTTGTGAACTTGTTGCAATGGTGTTGCTAATCTTTTTTGATATCAGCGGGATTATTCATTATGAATTTGTACCAACTGGACAACTGGACAGTTAACCAAGTTTACTATTTGGAAGTGCTGAAAAGGCTGCATGAAAAAGTTAGACGACCTGAACTTTTTGCCAACAATTTGTGGCTCTTGCATCAGGACAATGCACCAGCTCACACGGCACTGTCTGTGAGGGAGTTTTTAGCCAGTAAACAAATGACTGTATTGGAACACCCTCCTTACTCACCTGATCTGGCCCCCAGTGACTTAATTCTTTACCTGAAGACAAAGGAAATACTGAAACAGAGACATTTTGATGACATTCAGGACATCAAAGTTAATACAATGACAGCTCTGATGGCCATTTCAGAAGACGAGTTCCAAAATTTCTTTGAAGGGTGGACTAGGCACTGGCCTTGGTACATAGCTTCCTAAAGGGAGTACTTCAAAGATGACCGTAGTGATATTCTGCAATGTGGTATGTAGCACTTTTTCTAGGATGAGTTCACGAACTTAATTGTCAGACCTTGTATAGATGATGGATTATAGAATTGTACACTTGAAACCTATATAATTTTACTAACCAATTGCACCACAATAAATTTAATAAAGATAAAAAATATGCTAAAAATAAAATTAAAAAATTAAACAGAAATAAAGCAGAAAGGGGTGAAATATAAGAATGATACCTGAAATACCAAAAGTGTGGGAGCAATAAACAGTATCATATTCCTAGAGGCCAGTAAAGATGAATGCTAAAGAATATTGATTGGATTTGGCAATTTAAAAGTTTTAGTGTAGTGGTTTTGTTATAAGTGTACTGCAATGAGTTAAGGAATAGAAGATGACGAAGTGGAGAAAACCAAGTACAGACTACATTTTCAAGAAGTTTTCCTACGAAGGAAAAAAAAGAGATAAAGAAAGGGATTTAAAAGAAAACATGTTTAAAGGGAAAAAAAGGAAAGAGAGAAGAGAAATGTTGATTTTTGACTGAAAACGACTGAGATAAAATAGATGAGGATGGTCCCTGAGAAGGCATGCAGAGATGAAAGTCATAGCACATCTGATTTAGTTCTAGATTCTGAGGGACCTCTTAGTTTTTGAGATCAAAGAGGTAGTAGCAAAAGTGGGTATGGATGAAGTTTATAAATCTGGAGGCAGAAAGGTGTGGGAGTTCATCATCTAATGTATATTTGATAGCAGTGAAAGAATTACAAAAAGGAAGCTTAGAAGGATGATGACGGTTGGAAATGGCACTGTCCAATATGGTTGCAATGGTAGCAAAAATGGACTTTTGGGTCTAGACAGACTCACCCATCCAGTCACTGTATTAGCTGGAAACTTCAGGACTCTTCTGAAGGAACATTTACATTTAAATTCATTCATATTCAAGTCCAAATTCAGGTCCTCAGTTGTCTTGGCCACATTCCAAGGGCTCAGGAGCTAAATGTGGCTACTGTATTGGACAGCACAGATACAGAGCATGTCCATCACTGAAGAGCTTTCCACAGAACAGCACTGCCTTGGAATATCCGCTTTGGGGAGTGGGACATTTGGGCAGCTCATTTGTGTTGGAGAGCTTAGGTGTTGCTACCCAGCACTCAACACTCATTTTCTATGTAAGCTGCTCTTCCCAAACGTTGGCCTCTACAGGCTGGACTTTTGGGGGGCCAATAAATAACATTCCTTTCTTCTCCTCCGAAGTACACAGCAATTTAGAAAGAAGACCCAAAAGACAATCGGATAGAGAAAAAAATTACCTTGATTCTTGATAACATTGATTAGTGAACATGGCCTCAGATCTTCAGCAGAATGACCTTCTTAGACTGGACAGACTTCATTCACTGTATTGGTTGGAATCTTCAGACCTCTGGAGGAGCAGATAGGAACATTCACCAGCCATGTAATCTTGGGAGACTCACTCATCCTCTTTGAGCTTGCTTCCTTATCTATAAAATGGGAATGATAATTAGACCTACTTCAAACTTTTGTGGAAATAGTTAAATAGATTTATATAATGTTTAGAATAGTGGCTGGCACACAGTTCAATGCTACGTATGTGTTTGCACTTATTATTATTATTGCATAATGGAGGATAGCTTAGATGCATCCTCTCTGCATCTAAGCTATCCAGAGGGTCCAAAAGGTATTGGCCAAAACACGCTCAGCTTCCCTTTCTCAAATTCACCAATCAGGGAAGTCACTTTCTTCACCAGTGGGATGTGAGAGGAGACAGGGAAGCTAGAGGTGTTACTTTCATATTCTCATTCCTGAGTAATGGAGTGGAAATCTTTCCTCTATGGAAACATAAGGAGTGGAATATAAATAGGTATTTCCCCTAACAACAGGCTCATTTTGGGTACATATTTTTTCTATTCTTTCTATCCACACTCAGGAAGGTCTAGTAAAATGTTTCGGGCTGAAATAGCACTTATGCCTTTCTTTTTCTTACTTCATTAGTCTGCAATGCAAAATACAGACCCTGACCCAGTCTTAGTGCCGCTGTACATGAAAATGGTAATAACGACTTGCCTAAACAGTCACATATCGTACTTGCAGTCATTATGTGACAAATATTAGAAAATCTTCTTATTTCCATTTAACAAGGGCATTGTAAGCTTCTAACTGAACTGTACATGTGTCTACTAATGTCTTTTTAAATACCAAAATAAACTATGCTCAATCAGTGTGTCATCTATAAAAATGCCTGACTTAAAAATTTGAAACAAAAAGCAAAATGTATAAAATGACATTTCCAGAAAAAGCCTTAGCTTTCAAATTATTGGTGTGTTTTTTTTGGTCACTAAAAATGAAATCTTACTTGAAACCCAACATATGTAAGGGATCTGAAATGCCAATCTCCCCACCCTCCCCATTTTCTAACCCTCACCTTGATTAGCTCCCGAAATATTAAAGCTTTTAGAAAAAGCTCTGAAAGGTCTATTGAGTTCTGCTGTCATGGCTATTCATTATCTAAAACTGAAATTTTATATTGTGAGTTCCAAGAGCTTAGGGCCTTTTCTATTTTGTTTACCACTTGTCATGCAGGGACTCAGCTCCTGCTCCCCACACAAGAACGCAGGATATGGCAAGGCCAAAAAGGAACACCAACAGAGCCATGGATAGAAGGTTCATACCACTATATTCTCGATAGTGGTTGGTCAAGACACAAAGGCAAACATCTGCCAGTATCCTAACGAGGGGTCTGCCTGCACCCCAGTCTCGCTGGCGGCCTGGCGACACACAGGAAATAGGATCAACACGATACACAATGTAAGCCATTTACTAGCAGCAATCCACCGTCCACTTCTCTGCCAACCAACCAACCGCTGCGTAGCCACGGCAGTTATATCACTGGCTAATGGCTAACCGGTAACAGCTGATGGCCAACTAGTCACAGCTGATGGCCATCTACTACCTGAGCCAGCACCTTTCCCCATGAGGCCGAGAGCCTGGAAACTGCTCTCTGGGACTCGGTCCCCACACCACTTTATTTCCAATACCTAGCACCTGACTCAAAGTTAATGTTTGATGAATATTTTTGGAATGAATGAGTGAATGTGACTTGGACTAAGTCAACACAGCAAATGTTGACGCTGGTATGGAGAGGTTGGTGGCCTTACCAGGATAGGAGATAAAGATGGAGAAGGATGTGGAAAAGGATGCTGAGATCAGCTTTAGATATGAGAGTTTGAAGTACTTGTGGGGCATCCAAGTAGAGGTATCAATAGATAATGAGCTATTCAGTTTATTTAGCTTAGACTCAATAGTCCAATACTTCAACTGTTATTTTAAAAGGCTTTCATTTGCTTTGTTTTCAAGCACTAAGCGACTCTGGTGATGTTTCCTGCCCTTACACAATCACTAGGGCAGGTTTTTATGTGCATGCAAATCACACGGGTAATTTTCTTAAAATGCAGAGTCTGATTGAGAAGGTAGGGCCTGAGCTTCTGCATTTTCAACAAGTTTCCATGTGATATGCCGCATATTTTGAGTAGCAACACATTGCAAATCGATGAAAATGGCATTAAGAGCTGATTAGCAGTTTATTTTTTTTTGAAAAATTTCACAATCTTTATAATAAATAGAGACTGGTGAACTTGCAAAATTCTGTTTGTTTTTCAAGTAAATTTCTTCTCATAAACTTTGTTTTTGCACTTTAAAGAATATGTTTAGGTTTTTTTACATGTTAGCTCTGAAATATCACACGCCTTTCAGTTCATAATTTAATTCAAGACAAACTCTTAATTTTAATAGTAATCCTATAAACTGTTTACTCTTTCAAGGAAGTTTTTTGTTTTTTGTTTTTTCCCCCCTTTTTTTAGCTTTTAGTCTTAGGCTAAAGACTTCAGACTAAGTTTAGCAACTGTTAGAAATACTAATGTGGTAGAGAAGCAGGCTCTGGAAGTAGGTAAATTTAAGACATTTTGAAACATTCCAGCTTTTAGAAAAACTAGCAACTGAAAAATAGTGACCTACTTTAAAGCTAGGTAGAAGTACAGCTATTCTTATCCTGCAACACAGAGAGTGTTCCCATCCCCAAAACAAATAGACCTTTTTATTGGAAACTGTAGCCTTTCTCAGCTAGCATTAGATTCATTTAAACTGAATAAATAACTTAGATATCACCTGTACCTTTAACCTTTATCTGTAAATCATTTCTTCTTTACTGTTATTGTTTCATAAAGATTTATTGTTTGTTTTCTCTTTCATTCAAATTTTTTTTTTTTTTTTTAGGATTTCTTATGGTTCTGGACACTGAGAGACAGGTGTGAATTAGACAAAGATCTTGAGTTCAAGAGACTTAATTTATGGGAAAACAGAGACAATAAAAAAGTAAATAAATATGATAATTTCATGTGAAGATACATATTATTAAAAATAAAAAAAGAGCAATGAGCTGAAAAGTGACTGGTATGAGGGGGTATTCTTAGATTGTGTGGTCTGGAAAGCCCTATCTAGGAAGTACTATCTGAGTAGAGACATGAGTAAATTGAGGAAATGAACTATATTAACATGAAGAGAAGAGAGATCATGAGAGTGAGACTGCCACATGTAAAGAATAAGCTTGGTGTGCTAAAGATCAAGATCAGTGATGTAAATGGCACAAAGGAGGGGAAATCAGAGAGATAAGTAGCAGCCAGATCAGGAAGAGTTTTGAAGATCAAAAGCAGGGAGTCTAGATTTTATTCTAAGTGTGATATCAAATATTTAGGGATTTAAAAAGAAAATTACATGATCTTATTTATTCCCCCTTGTGAAGTTCTCCTACTGTCTCAGGTTAAAAAAGTTTTGGATCTCTTCAAAGGCCCAGCTCAAATGCCGCATTCATTGGAAAGCCTTCCTTACTTTACCAGTAGTTTCTTTCTCTTTAATATTCCCATTTGTACATTTCACTACCACAGTACATGCTTCTACTATATTTCTCTACTGAAGTATTTATCACTTGTTTCCATCTTGTCTTTTCTACTAAACTGTTAGCTCCTCAAGGACAGGGACTGTGTTTCATTCACCTTCCTGTATGCCCAGTTCTTAAGGCAGGGCATAGCACACAACATAGAGGTCCATCACCAATGAACGAACAAATGGGAATTTGAATTGTTTCCAAACCTGTGCTTCTGGTTTTAACCTTTCTATCAAATTCAGTCTCATATTCTTCAAGTGTCTACTGGCATTTTCAACTGACTGTCCCCTTTTTCTTCACACTCAATATCATAACTCATTCCAACTTCTCCATATTTATTGGGAATACCAACTTCTTTCTAGTTTCCTTGTTTAGAAATTTTACAATACTGCAATTATTCCGATGTTGGGGATTTATTTCCTTTACTCAATTTCACTGACTCTAGACCTGGTTCAGACTTTCATCACTTAATTCCTAGAAAAATGAAAGCCTTTGGCTGGCTGGAGGGTCATTCTGACTTAAATTTCTTCTCTCCTCCAATTTATACTGCGTATTTCTGCAAGACATTGCAACTGAAGTATCATTTTATTCAGAAGTTCATGCATTGTTCTACGTATTTATCAAGTATTTGTGCACGTTTATTATGTGTATGACAGGGGTCATTCTCTTGTATAAAACCTTAATTAATGCTCACATGCCCTAAATGAGATAGTATGTTTTCCACTTTACAGATAAGGAAAATGAGATTTAGGTATGTGGGGTTACCTGCCCAAGGTCACAGTTACACCAACAAGAAAACGGTAGAGCTGAGATTTGACCACAGATCTGTTAGCTGGGAACACGGAGGTCTGTCATTGCATTAGTGAGCAGTAGCTCAAGTTTAAATCCCTGCTTCTCTTTGGGATTTAGCCCCACAAGTCTTTGGATATATCTTTGGATATAGCCCCACAAGTCTTACTTCAGTTCCTACTACTGCTGAACTTGCATCTTGTGTTCCACATTTCAAGTATCTTTCTACTTATCTTCTGTGCCTTGGCTTTTTTGCTTCAATTAGATTGCAAGCGCCTCTGCAAAACCAGAGACTATCATTCTTGTATTGAATTTCTGTCAAGATCTACCCCTGTGGAAGGCACACAACAAATTCTCATTGAAAACAGGGTGCCCTCTGTATCTGTGGGTTCCACATCCGTGGATTCAACCAATCTCCGATAAAAAATATTTTTAAAAATGTTACGTTGTTGCTGATGTGTACTATAGAGTTAGGCGTATGATGGTTGCATCTGTGCTGAACACCTACAGAATTTTTTTCTTGTCCTTATTCCCTAAACAATGTAGTATAACAAACGTTTACACAGCATTCACATTGTATGAGGAATTATAAGTAATATATATATACTGGAGGACGTGAGTAGGTTATATGCAAATATTATGCCATTTTATGTAAGAGACTCCGGCATCCTGAATTTGGTACCTAGGAGGAGGGGTTGCGGTGGGGGTTTGAGGTGGTCCTGGAACCAATCCCCCTCCAGAGGGCTGTGACTGATAAAATCTTTAGCATCGTCCTTGGCACATATTCTTAACAAATAGTAACAGCGATTATTTATTATTACTGGAGGGGCTGATGCATCAAATTGAAGTTCTAATCGGGAACTATAAACTTCGGATCCCTACCTCAACCCTAAGAACTTTTTGCTTGTTTGCCTTATGATCTAGAAAAATGGTTTTCCAGGTTACGTGAGTACATTTAGTCCTTTCCCACCCTTTCTAAGGAGCAGTGTCAACTACAACACAGGCCATCACGCAGCAGCAACGTTGTCCATCATTATTACCGCTCTCTTCGAGAGTGCTTTAGAGGGGGTAAAAAATGGAGTAGTTGTAAATTTTTTTGAGATAAATGGTTAACGTGTTCGCTACCTTTCAAGCGGTTTCACTTCACTTCACTTTAATTAAGTTTACAGGACATGTTTGTTCAAGACCTCCAGGCTCAAGTTTCTGATACGCAGAGGCTCGCATAGTCATCTCCCCCGGTCCTACAACCCCTTAGGATATTCGTTTGGAATAGAATTGTCCCCGATCCAGCAATTGGCGATTCCACGCATCTGACTTGACGGTGGGAGCCGCACCGCCCCGGTGACGCGGGGAAGAAGGGCGGGGTTAGGAGGTCTGGTTTTCAAAGGTTCTACGGCCCGCCCCGCCCCCAGGGAGCGCAGTCGCGTCACGTCACGTTACACGCTCTCCCGGAAGTACCTCTGAGTAAGCGGTGGGGGCGTGTCTCCAGGCCGCCCCGCGTGTAGTTCCCGGAGAAACGCGGGAAGTGGGATCCAGGTACCGTTACCTCCACTGCCGAGGCTGCTGCATTCGCGCAGCGAGCCGCGAGCCTGGCCGAGGCCCAGAACGTGAGACTCTGTCTCGACGCCATGGAAGTAGTGGAGGCCGCCGCTGCTCAGCTGGAGACTCTGAAATTCAATGTCACCGGCTTTGGGGTTGGCCAAGGTCAGGCGGTGCAGTCACCGGGCTCCGTTCCTGTCCCAGAGCCACCGCCGCCACTACAGTCGGAGGAGGGGACTCCAGACGCTGGGCAGGCCGCGGAGACTCCGCTAGCCAAGGAGCAGCCGCCTGAACTCGTGCTCGGCACCGCGATCGGCGAGAGCTCCGCGCCGCAGTCGGGGCCAGAACCGCCACCTGGAGGGAACTGCGTCACCGGCACGGGCGCTTCACAGCTGGCGCAGTCCCCAGGCTTCTTGGAGATCTCGGACTCGGATTCAGAATCGGACAGGTCGGGTGCCTGCAGGTCCCGAAGATGCGGGGAGAGGGCTTGTGTAACTCGCGCGGGGAGCCGGAGCCTGGGGGCCGAGAGGGTGCTCGTGTGGGCCTGGGGGTGAGGAGAGGTCCCCGAAGCTCACAGCGCACGTGTTGACTAGCAGCTCGAACCGCCCATTTCTCTCTGTTGACTGCAAATCTTGCTGTGAATCTGAGCCTGATTAATAGTCCGCTCGCTCTTCCCTAAAATTTGGTAGTCTGAAAGATCCTATGTGTATATACATCGTATCATTTTCAGTTAGACTCTAGAAAACCTGAGGATATTGGATTATTTCTCTAGCTACTTAGTTTGGCGTGTCCCTTGTGGTTGTAACTGAGTTTTGTGTCAGATCTGACTTTTTCCCCCCCATGAAGTTTTAACGTGTGCTTGTGTTTTTGAAGCAGGTGAATTGAGGATTAAAGGATTCTGTGCTTCCAAATTGGCTCCTGACAATTTTGTTAATTCTTAGAATCCTTGTTGGGAGCATGTGTTCGTGAAATCAGCAAAACATTATCACTTAGTATTGTTGTATACTCTGGTTAAGTTTCATAAGACTTCCTCCCCTGACCTTCCCCCCCCCACCCCCTCCCGTGTCTTTTAAATATGAAACTTATATGGTGGGTGAAGACTTAAGGATTTAAGTGTGTAGGATGTTCCTTACTCACATTAAATGTTTACAAGTAGTATGTGAGTGTGTTGTGTGGGGTACAGAACAGAGGTGAACAGCAGTAAACATGATCCTTGCCCTACATTCTAGTGAGAGGGATGAAAAATATAAGTAAACATATCAATAAATAGAGTTGGTGAAAATTACCATGAGGGAACAAGCAAGGCACTGAGAAAGTATTAGGAGAACCCCACCCTTGTAGGACCCTGTAGCCATGTTAAAGTTTTTAATTCTAAGTACTGAAGAAGCTGTTGAAGAACTTGAAGCAGAGAAATGGCATGTGCAGGTTAACATTCTAATAAGTTTTGCTCTGTGGCGGAAGAATTGAACTGGGTTCAAGAGCAAAAGCAGAGGAGAGTGGAAGTAGTTGGAAAGATGTTGCATGGGTCCATGATATGACCATGGTTGTCTGGATTGAGTATTTTGAAGTCACCCTGGTCAGGCTTACAAATAGATACGGAAGTGGCTAGGCAAAGAGCCATCAGCTGGGTTGATTGTGGTGCTGTTTACTCAGTGTTTACTGAGATGGGGGCTAGAGATCAATAAGAATGTTTAATTTGGACAGTTAATTTGAGATTTCTCTGACAGCCAATTGGAGATGTCAGGCAAGCAGTAGTTTGATGAATGTAGGGTTTGCAGGACAGTTCTAGGCTGGAGATGTACATTTCAGCATCATCAGATTATCGTTAAAACTAACTTTTTATTATAGACATGTTCAATTTGGGAAAAAGTAGAGAATAATATCATGAATGCGATATACTCATCACCAAACTTAACAGTTTCTAATATTTGCTAATCTTGTTTTATCTAACATTTTTTAACCTGATAGTTTTAAAGCAGATCTCAGTCATCGTGCTACTTTACCTGAAAATTCTTTACTATGCATTTCTAATTGATAAAATACTCTTTATATAACCACCATTCGTTATCAACCTTACTAAATATTAATCCTAATTCCTTAATATCACCTAATACTTGGTCTGTATTCATATTTTTCTGGTGGTCTCAATGGTGTCTTTTAACAGTTGGTTTGTTTGAATTAGAATTCAAACAGTATTCAAACTCTGCATTTGAGTGTTACGTCTTTTAAGTCTTTTTTTCAGTGAAGTTCATATTTAAAGCCATGACGACAAAACGGTGGAATACCACAGTAGTATAATACATGCAAAACAATGGAAGTTTTCTGAGGAAGTGAGTGGGGAGGCATGCCAAATGTTGCTGAGAAGTTGAATAATATGACAGAAAGGTGTCCACTGGACTTTACAGCTGGAGATTTTTGGTGACCTTGTAAAGGAGTGGTGGTGATGGAAGACAATTTAGGGGTAAAGACTGAATGAGAAATAAGGGAGTAGAGACAGAATGTGTTAATCACTTTTCCAAGGTATTTTAAGGGGAGAAATGAGGCATCGATGAATGGTTAAGCATGCGGTGCAGAACGTTGGTGTGCTGATGGGAATGATTTGGGACAGAGGGAGCGATTCTTAAGCCAACAATGGTAGGAAGGAGTTCACTTGCAAATCGGATGGGTTCCTGAGCCAAGTGGTGAAATGGCCTTTGCCCATTTCCGGCTGTAACAGGAGGAATGATAATACTTACCAGAGCTAATGTCATGATTTCAAGGCCTTCATAATAAGCAATTTGAAAAAAAGTGCTGTGGGAGATAGGAAAGGAAGTCAGTAATGCTTCTTTTGTTGGTTAGGGGGTGGCTTCAGAGGTGGCAATATTTAAGATGAACCTATAACCGTGTTTCCCCGAAAATAAGACCGGACCATCAGCTCTAATGTATCTTTTGGAGCAAAAATTAACATAAGACCCAGTCTTATGTTAAAATAAGACCGGGTATAATATAATATGATACTGGGTCTTATATTAATTTCTGCTCCAAAAGATGCATTAGAGCTGGTGTTCCAACTAGGTCTTATTTTCGGGGAAACACGGAAAGAGAAATGAGATTTCTCTACATTGAAGACATTCTAGTCAATGGAAGTATCGTAAATGGAAAGCTCTATACGCTTCTATGCTAGATAAAAACCTGTGTGTGAGAAGTGGTGGGAGATGGGATTGTGAAGGTTCCCGGGAACTTGATTGCAAGTGGCTCTGAGATGTCATGCTAAGGAGCATGACCTTTACCTTGTACACTGTGGATTTAGGGAGAAAATTTGTTAAGGTTTATCTCTTGTGTTTTAATATTTTCTTAATAAAAAAATGGGAAGAATAGTAGAAACTCATATAGTTATCACCTTGACTTAGCAGTTAATAACATTTTAGAAGTATTAGTTTCACATGTATATCTAATTAAGCCATTTGAAATTTATTTACAGACAGAATACTTCATTCCTAAATGTTTCAGCATGCATTCTCTAAGAGGGCATTCTCTTACATAATCACAATACTATTATCACATGTAACAAAATCAATCACATGTAACAAAATCAATAATAATTACCACATATCTAATCTTCAGTCATGAACGGTTTGTTTAAAGCTAGAGTGTGAACTGATTAGGATGGAAGGTCATGGGAGGGTGAAAGTAGCAGGATAACAGGGGTGATTGTTGTGGGGACAGCGTAGTATTGACATCAGTTATTCTATTACCACAGAAAGCAGGTGAGAAATGAGGACTCGGAATAGGAGTAGCAATGGAAATGGGATGGAAAATGGAATAGGAGTGATGTTGACTAATCTGAAGATAGAATTGTGTCATTGACTTTGAGAATGGATGGCTCAAAATGATTCTGAGGTTTCTACCTATAGTGACTGGATTAAAGACTAAGAAATAAAAAAATAGAAGCTCAAACAGAAGTGATTCAGTGAGGAGAATGCACTTTTTTTCGTTTAATTTGTTGCGTGTGAAGTAAATGTAGATCTAGATCATTCACGCACAGGTTGCCAGTGTGCAGCCAAAGATCAGAGTGGAGCTTAGACATAGCGACATTGAAGATGTAGACGTGCTCTGCACCTGGATGATGACTGAAAACATTGAAGTAGGTGAGATTATCCATGGGAAGAGTACAGAGAGAAGGGAAAATGAGGATGGGACTCAGCACATGAAAGGGGCTAAAGTGGGGTAACCAGCAAACAAAATTTACCCTAAGAGGCGGGTTACTAGTAATAAGAAGTGCTGTGGAAGTCAAGGGCGAACGGGATTTTCAGAGTAGACTGGGCAACATGGTTGGTGACTGAGTTTCCAAGTTGTCTGAAGACTGAGAAGAAACTATGGCAATTAAGTGATCTGGTCATTAATGACCAATAAGAGAAGTGCTTTGCCCAGAGCCCTCTTCTGTCAGTGATATGTCACATGCTTAATTATATTCAGACAGATGTGTGATGTGTAAAACTATTCTATTAATAAGAGAGTATCAGTTACATTGGGATTTGAAATGTTGTCAGTGGTGTAAGGACTATTTTCCAAATACTGTAATCGACTTCAAAATGCTGGCGTTTGAATTACACCAGTAACAATAAACATGTAGTAAAGTAGATATTTCCGAGTTGAATAATCTTATGTTAGTATCATTCCATTATATTAATGATTTACTGAGTTTTCAATTTTTTTTCCTACAGTGAAACAGATTCAGACAGTTCAAGCTCCTCATCTTCCTCATCATCTTCCTCATCTTCCTCTTCCTCTCCTATATCACTTGCTCCAGTGCTGTCAGATGGAGAAGACGATTTACAAGTTGAGAAGGAAAACAAGAATTTTCCTCTTAAAACAAAAGATGAGTTACTTCTTAATGTAAGTACCTAGCCTTGTCACTACACAAACCTAAT
Source organism: Rhinolophus ferrumequinum (assembly GCF_004115265.2). Taxonomy (NCBI): domain Eukaryota; kingdom Metazoa; phylum Chordata; class Mammalia; order Chiroptera; family Rhinolophidae; genus Rhinolophus; species Rhinolophus ferrumequinum. The sequence goes on from NC_046301.1 coordinate 53,292,886, forward strand.
TTGCATATTCTCAAGTATATTGTGGTACTCATATTGATCTTATTTGGTCTGTATCGGCTCCATAAATTTGAAGACTATTCTGAATTTCTTAATGGACATATTTTTGTCATGCCTTGCCTTTTTTAAGTAAAAGAGAAGATTGATCTGAATACTTTCTAAGTTTCTAACTCTAACATTTGATAATTGTTCTTCCCCCCGGGTGTCAACTTTATCTTGCTATTTTTCATTTTTTAATTTTCCCTAGAAAATATTTATTTTTTGTTGTTGTGTTGTTTTGTTTTTATCCATAAGCCAGAAAATTTTGCTCAATGGCAATTGAAATCATTCTTTTTAATTGATTGTATTTAGAGACATAGAAAATGAAATTAAATGGGTTGAGCTTATTAGGAATCCTAATTAGTTGAAGTTCATCGTAAAATGACACTTGATAGGTTTGGTTTGTAAAGTTAGCTCTTGTGTGATTATTTCCTCTTAAGCTGTAAGCTGCCCTCAGGAGGATAATGCTAGTCTGGTTGAAACCTCATGAGTCAAGAGGAAAGTCTCCTCAGAGTTTCAGAATATAGGCTATATTGTCACATGTTTATTCTCCCTACCCTCCCTACCCACGTACTTTAGTTATTATTAGTTGTTTTTATAAATTTAATGATCACTAATTTCAACTACTATATAACGCTTAAATGAGTGAAAAAGTTTAATGCAAGATTTGAAAAAATTGAAAAGCCTGGAGGCGGTAGGGTGCCTTTTCATAACTGAATTCTACCAATATTATTTCTTTTTCTTTACTCTTAAGAAATTTCCTGTCTTGTGTTTCATATATTGAAAACCCTTGGAATTTTAGGCAACTTCATCAGTATTTCATGTTTTCATCCTACAGACTGATATCTCTCAGTAGTGTTTTTACACAAAGGCTCTCCCACTTAGGACTCTTTTTCTGAAAGTATTGGGACACTTGTTTGGTCTTTTCCCTGAATCTTGCTTTCCTTTCTTCTTAAGTTTTCTCTTAGAGTATAAAAATCAGCAAATAAAGGACTTCTGTGTATATATCAACTTATTTTTCTTACTAGATCTGGAATTCTTACCTTGGGACTCCCTTGAAATTGAATGTAAAATCTTAGGCTATTTGTTTAGTATGTGTCTGTATAGAGTACCCATATTTTCATCAAAGTCAAAAAGGATCTGTAGCTGCAGAGAGGCCAGGAACCGTGTTCTTTGATGGACTAAGTTCATATCTGATCTTTGTAGCTCTCGTAGTGCCCAGTAGAGTGCTTTACACGTAATGGGTTCTCAGTCAATAGTAATGGAATGACTGAATGAGTGAATATTTAACTTAATTCATTCTTTAACTATTATAGCACACCTGCCACGTGCTCGGTGCTGTAAACATAACCCATCCGGTTTCTGCTTTCATAGTGGAGAGAAACAGACAATAAATAGAGCAGAGACAAATAAATTCAATTGCTGGAAGTGCTGTTGAGTTCTGTGAGTATGTGTATTTGGCTCATATCAGAAAATTGCATTTTTGCTGAGAAAGTGTGTTCGCTTTTAAAACTTGGAAAAATGGGCTGGTCCTTTCCTTTTTGTGCCAGTTCCAAGAGATCTTTGAGAAGGATGGAAGAGGTCTTCATTTTTCAGTTTTAGATTCTTGACGAGCTGTTCACTTTATATTTACACAACTAGGAAATAAACCTATTAGAAATTTTTAGTCCTTTAAACAAATTTGCTGCTGGAGATAGGTAGAGTTCCCTGGTCTGCACTAAATCTTTGACTTAGGGCTCTGAAAGAGTATATTAGGACTCCATCAGGCCCTCAACTCTGAAGTTCAAGGGAAGAAAATGACTTGGCCCTTAATACCAAGGGTGGTATGGCTACAAGTACTCAGTGTCTTTAGGACTCTGCTTCTTTCTCAATTGATCAGTAGGTGTTTCTCCATGGGGCTGGCAGTTGGCCACTGATACTCTTGTATGAAAGTCATGGAAGGACTTTTACTGGTTTACCTGCGTCTTGGAACAAATTTCCAGCCCTGAACTAATTACCGAGTCTAGTGGAACGGGTATGCAGATTGCTCCGGCATGAGTCATGTAGTCACTCCTGTTTGTGTGGGAGAATATGTAGGAAAGTGTGTGCTTCAGAGAAAGCACATGAGTGAGCGTGAGGGCTGGAGCGTATGAGAGCGCTTGGCAGAGTGGAGTGTGAATGTGTGTATATTTTAAGAAGGGTTGGGGTTGGGTGGGTGATATCAACCTATGCAAACCAGGAGGAATGGATTGTCTGTCACAGGAAAGGGAGGTTTATATCCATTTCAGAACAGGGTGCCATTCAGTCATTAATAGTAGTTTTCTCTGTAGAGGTAAAAAGGAAAACACTTGGAAGGCATTAGTTACCACATATGTTGTTGGACCCTTGTGGTTGTGAGCAATAGACACTCGCGAAAGTGCTTCAGGAGAAGGGGTTTTGCTTTAAACTTGTTTGGATAGGAGAGTCATTGGGAATTAAGGCAGCTCTGTAGGATGGCCATGCTGCTTATTTTATGTGCTTCTTGGATATTCTCATAGTTCTCTGCATGTCACTTTTTTTTCCCCAGCAGGTGAAACAATTTTATTTCGCAGTTGTCTTTAAAACCACAAAGACACTACAGTCTTTACATAAAGACATTAGTACAGATAACTATACTATTTAGAAAATGATTATATAGACCCTCTCAAAGAAAAATGCGTCACACTATATGCTTTACAGTGAAGGAGGTTGGAAAAAATTCATACCTGGACTGATAATTTTTTTTTTTTTAACTAAAGTTCATTGGGGTGACAGTTGTTAGTAAACTTACATAGATTCCAGGTGTACATTTCTGTAATACATCATCTATAAATCCCATTGTGTGTTCACCACCCAGAGTCAGTTCTCCTTCCATCACCATATATTTGATCCCCCTTACCCTCATCCCCCACCCCCAACCCCCTTACCCTCTGGTAATCACTAAACTATTGTCTGTGTCTATGAGTTTTTGTTTCTCATTTGTTTGTCTTGTTCTTTTGTTGTTTTTGGTTTATATACCACATATCAGTGAAATCATATGGTTCTCTGCTTTTTCTGTCTGACTTATTTCGCTTTGCATTATAATTTCAAGATCCATCCATGTCACAAATGGTCCTATTTCATCTTTTCTTACCGCCGAATAGTATTCCATTATGTATATAAACCACATCTTCTTTATCCATTCATCTATCGAAGGACAGTTTGATTGTTTCCATGTCTTGGCCACTGTAAGTAAAGCTGCAATGAACATTGGAGCACATGTGTCTTTATGGATAAATGTTTTCAGATTTTTTGGGTAGATACCAGGAGAGGGATTGCTGGGTCATATGGTAATTCTATTCGTAATTTTTTGAGGAACCTCCACATGGCCTTCCATAACAGCTGCACCAGTCTGCATTCCCACCAACAGTGTATGAGGTTCCTTTTTCTCCACAGCCTCTCCAACACTTGTTACTATTTGTCTTGTTGCTGATAGCCATTCTAACTGGGGTGAGGTGATATCTCACTTTTTATTTGTATTTCTTTTTTTTTTGTATTTGTATTTGTATTTTTTTTGTATTTGTATTTTTTTTTTTATTTGTATTTCTCTGACGATTAGTGATGTTGAGCATTTTTTTCATATGTCTATTTGCCATTTGTATGTTCTTTTTGGAGAAATGTCTCTTCAGGGCCTCTGCCCATTTTTCAATTGGGTTGTTTGTTTTTTTGTTGTTGAGTTGCATGAGTTCCTTGTATATTTTGGCTATTAGCCCCTTATCGGAGGCACTGTTTGCAAAAATCTTCTCCCATTCAGTTGGTTGCCTCTTTATTTTGTCGATGGTTTCTTTAGCCGTGCAGAAGCTTTTAAGTTTCATATAGTCCCATTCGTTTAGCTTTTACTTGCCTTGCCTTTGGAGTCAAATTCATAAAATGCTCTTTGAACCCAATTTCCATAAGTTTAGTACCTATGTTTTCTTCTATGCAATTTATTGTTTCAGGTCTTATGCTTAAGTCTTTGATCCATTTTGAATTAATTTTGGTACATGGTGACAGATAGCAGTCCAGTTTCATTCTTTTGCATGTGGCTATCCAATTCTCCCAGCACCATTTATTGAAGAGGCTGTCTTTCCTCCATTGTATGTTTTTAGCTTCTTTGTCAAAAATTGTCTGTCCATATTTATGTGGTTTTATTTCTGGGTTCTCAATTCTATTCCATTGGTCTATGTGTCTGTTTTTCTGCCAATACCATGCTGTTTTGATTATTGTAGACCTGTAGTACAAGCTAAAGTCAGGGAGTGTGATACCTCCAGCATTGTTCTTTTTTCTTAAGATTGCTTTGGCTATTCGGGGTCTTTTGTGGTTTCAAACAAATCTGATGATTTTTTGTTCTATTTCTTTAAAAAATGCCATTGGGATTTTGATGGGGATTGCATTAAATCTGTATATTGCTTTGGGTAATATGGCCATTTTAACTATGTTGATTCTTCCAATGCATGAGCACGGAATGTCTTTCCATTTCTTTGTGTCTTCTTCAATTTCTTTTTAAAATGTCTTGTAGTTTTCAGCATATAGATCTTTCACATCCTTGGTTAAGTTTATTCCTAGGTATTTTATTCTTTTTGCTGCAATTGCAAAAGGAATTGTTTTTTGTATTTCTTTTTCTGAGATTTCATTGTTAGTATATAGGAATGCAATGGACTTTTGTACGTTGATTTTGTAGCCAGCAACTTTACTGTATTCGTTGATTGTTTCTAATAGCGTTTTGGTGGACTCTTTAAGGTTTTCTATATATAACATCATGTCATCTGCAAAGAGTGACAATTTAACTTCTTCTTTCCCAATTTGGATGCCTTTTATATTTCTCTTGCCTGATTGCTCTGGAGAACTTCTAACACTATGTTGAAAAGCAGAGGTGATAGGGTACAGCCCTGTTGTGTTCCTGAACATAGAGCAAAGAGCTTCAGTTTTTTCACCGTTAATTATGATATCAACAGAGGGTTTGTCATATATGGCCTTTATTATGTTCATGTATTTTATTCTATACCTATTTTATTAAGTGTTTTAATCATAAATGGATGTTGTATCTTGTCAAATGCTTTTTCTGCATCAATTGGTATAATCATATGATTTTTGTCCTTTATTTTGTTTATGTGATGTATCACATTGATGGATTTGCCTATGTTGAACCATCCTTGTGCCCCAGGGATGAACCCCACTTGGTCTTGATGAATAATCTTTTTAATGGATTGTTGCAATCGATTTGCTAGAATTTTGTTTAGGATTTTTGCATCTGTATTCATCAGAGATATTTTTGTGTTGTCCTTACCAGGTTTTGGTATCAGGGTAATGTTGGCCTCATAAAATGAGTTAGGGAGTACTGTCTCTTCTTCAATTTTTTGAAAAAGTCTGAGCAGGATTGGTGTTAGATCCTATTTGAAGGTTTGGTAGAATTCACTAGTGAAGCCATCTGGTCCCGGACTTTTGCTTTTGGGAAGGTTTTGGATGACTGATCCAATTTCATCACTGGTGATCGGTCTGTTTAGATTTTCCAGTTCTTCATGGTTCAGCTAGGAAGGATATATGTTTCTAAGAACTTGTCCATTTATTCTAGATTATTGAATTTGGTGGCATATAGTCCTTCATAGTATTCTTGGATGATCCTTTGTATTTCTGTGGCATCCGTGATTACTTCCCCTTTTTCATTTCTGATTTTGTTTATTAGAGTCTTCTCTCCTTTTATCTTAGTGAGCTTAGGCAAGGGTTTGTCAATTTTGTTAATCTTTTCAAAGAACCAGCTCTTTGTCACATTAGTTTTTTCTATTGTCTTTTTGTTCTCTATTTCATTTAGTTCTGCTCTGATTTTTGTTATTTCCTTTCTTCTGCTGACCTTGGGTTTCATTTGTTCTTCTTTTTCTAGTTCTTTAAGGTGTAATGTGAGGTTATTTATTTGGGATTTTTCTTGTTTCTTGAGCTAGGCTTGCAATGATACAAATTTCCCTCTTAAAACTGCTTTCGCTGCATCCCAAAAATTTTGGTAGGATGTATTTTCATTCTCTTTTTTTTCTGTGTATCTTTTGATCTCTCCTCTAATTTCTTCTTTGATCCGGTCATTCTTTCAAAGTATGTTGTTTAATGTCCATGTTTTTGTGTTTTTTCCTGCTTTCTTTTTGCAGTTGATATCCATTTAAAGCCTTGTGATTAGAGAATATGCTTGGTATGATTTCAATCTTCTTAAATTTCCTGAAGTTAGTTTTATGTCCCAATGTATGGTCTATCCTTGAGAAGGTTCCATGTACGCTAGAAAAGAATGTATAGTCTGATGTTTAGGATGAAGTGCTCTATAAATGTCAATTATGTCCATTTCATCTAATGAGTCATTTAGGGCTGCTATCTCGTTATTTATTTTCTGTTTGGATGATCTATCCATAGCTGTCAGTGATGTATTTAGGTCCACTAGTATAATTGTATTTTGGTCAATTTCTCCCTTTAGGTCTGTTAGTAGTTGATTGGTATATTTTGGTGCTCCCTGACTGGGTCATAAATATTGATGACTGTTATGTCTTCTTGTTGTATAGTCCCCTTTGCCATTATGAAGTGTCTATCGTTGTCTCTTGTTACCTTTTTCACCCTGAAGTCTGTTTCATCTGATATCATTATGGCTACACCTGATTTTCTCTGGGTACCGTTTGCTTGGAGTGCCAATTTCCACCCTTTCTCTTTGAGTCTATGCTTGTATTTGTAGCTGAGATGTGTCTCTTGGAGACAGCATATGGTTGGGTTTAGTTTTTTTTATCCAATCTGCTACTGTGTGCCTTTTTATTGGTGAGTTCAGTCCATTTACATTTAGGGTGATTATTGATATGTGAGGATTTACTATCATCCTATCTTTAGTTTTCTGGTAAGACTGTGTCTCCATTGTTTCTTTGCTGTTTCATTTGTCTATTATTTGTCTATTATTTCTGTGTGGTGGTATTCTATGATGTTTCCTTGTGTTTCTTCTTTTATTACAGTATATATTTCAGTTCTGGATTGTTTTTGAGTGGTTACCCTCAAGTTTATGTAAAAAAAAGTTTGGTATTTAGAGTATTCCATTTTCTTCAGCATGTCGTCTTTCTCCATTCCCATATTCCGTTTCAGGCCTTTATTCTCCCCCTTTTTATGTTTTGGTTGCCACATATTGTCCCTGTGGATGGTGGTCAAATAGCCTCCTCTAGTATTTGTTGTAGTGCAGGTCATGTATTAGAAAATTACCTCAGCTTCTGTATATCTGGAAAGGTTTTTATTCCTCCGTCATATCTAAAGGATATCTTTGCTGGGTATATTATTCTTGGCTCAACTTTCTCTCTTTCAATAGTTTGAATATTTGGTTCCATTACCTCTGGCTTGTAGAATGTCTGCTGAGAAATCTGATCATAATCTAATGGGCTTTCCTTTGTAGGTTACCATTTTCTTTTCCCTGGCTGCCTTGAGGATTCTTTGTCATTGATTTTTGACAGCTTCAATACAATGTGCCTTGGAGAAGGCCTATTGGGATTGAGGTAATTAGGTGTTCTATTTGCTTCTTGGATTCGAGGATCCAGTTCTTCTAACAAATTTGGGAAGTTCCTGTCGACTGTTTGTTTGAATATACTCTCTGTTCCCTTCTCTCTTTCCTCTCCTTCTGGTATGCCCATTATTCTTATATTGCTCTTTCTGATGGAGTCAGAAAGTTCTTGTAGAGTTCTTTCATTTCTTTTAAGTTTCAAGTCTCTTTTTCCATCCGTGTCACTTCCAGGTTTCTATCTTCAATGTCACTGATTCTTTCCTCCATCTAGTCAACTCTGCTACCTAAGCTGGCTATTTCATTCTTAATTTCTTCTATTGAGTTCTTAATCTCCAGAAATTCTATTTGGTTCTTTTTTAAAATTCCAATCTCTTTGATAAAATGTTCATTTTGTTCTTTGATTGTGTTTCTGAGTTCATTAAAACTGCCTTTCTGTGTTTTCTTGCATCTCGTTGAGTTTTTTCAGAACTGCAATCTTGAATTCTCTGTCATTTAACTCACGTATTTCCATATCTTTAAGTTCATTTTCTGGAGACTTTTCACTTTCTTTCTGAGCTGTCTTGTTTCCTTGGTTATTCATGGCAATTACTGAATTATTATTTCTCTTCCTAGACATCTACAGGAGTGGCTTCTGCAACAGGTTGATAGGATGAGGTCTTTTTTTTGTTTTCCAGTAGGTGTTTGTAGAATGTTTTATTTTCTCTCCGACTGCACCCTTTTTTTCTCTCTCACACTGTAGTGTTATGTTTTCTCTGCACTTTTATAGCTTCTCACATAATGGGGGGATTCCCTGGAAGGCGGGCTTCTCCTCTGTTAACAGTTCACGTGGGTCATAGGGCACCACGTCCCCGTGGGTATGGGGAGAGCTTTTGAAGTTCCAAAGCTCTTCCTGCACCAGATTCAGAGCCCATGTATTTCAGCAGTTCTGTTTACTCCTGCAGGGATCCGCCCAGATAGGTGGGGACAGGGGCGGGGTGGGTTGTGAGAGGTGGCCCAGTGCAATGGCGGTGACCACTACCACAGCAGGTCCTGCTTCCACAGCTCTCTCCCCTTTGCTGGAACAAGTAGGGCTGCGAGTCCGTGTCTGCGGACCACTGGTCTCAGATCTGCAAATATTCTGATCTTTTGATCTGACGCTGCTACTGTTTTGCTTCTAAAGGGTGTGCTCTGGGAGGGTAGGGAGGGGGCGGCTAGTCTCTGTGCCTAAGGCTTCCGTTCTCTGCGGCAGTGAGGGCTAAACCACCGTTTTCAGTCTTCTTCCCTCAGTCTTTGCTCCTAGGTCTCTGCCGTGAGCATTCGGTTCAGCCGTGTTATATGCTGTCCCCTCAGCCCTGTGGGCCATAAGCGGAGCCCTAACAGTCCGAGTTCTTCCCTCTCCCGCAGCTGCAGTAGTTCCTGGATGCAGAGCACTGAGCTAGATCTGCGTCCTGGGCCCGCGTGGCTCCATCTCCACACCTCTCCCCTCTCTCCTCCCCCGCTTGCATGATTTGTCCACCTTTAGGTGAATTCGGTAGTGAGACTCTTCGTCTTGCCGTTCTGCTGTGCAGGGAATCCTTTGTGGAGTTATAGTTTTTCAATTTGTTGTAAATTCCAGGGGGGCTTTCCAGAGGCTCGCCTCACGCCGCCATTTTGATGACCAGTCTGGACTGATTCTTAAAGCATACTATGTCACCACTACAGGTCTTTTGGTTCAAAATATAGATTATTGTCATCAGTACATGTTCTCGCATTCTTACATATTTGATAATACACATATAGACTGGTTTATCACTTAATGCTCCATTGGTTCATCAGCCTTTTCTGCTGGTTCATCAGTAGGTTGAGCAGGCCGTGCTTTTCTCTATGGCCTTTCTTCAAGACCTTCCAGGAATGGAGACACATCATCATCATATATTGTGAACTCCAAGTCTTTACCAACAATTCCAATGGAAACATTCTTTTAGTTACGTCCTGTTAGCAGGAAGTCTCTCATAAGGCACACAGACCATGCTTAACCAGTTCATTCAAGTCACGCTCCATAAACTCAGATTATGTCTCTCCAAGTACGAGCTGATTGAGAACGGGCTCCAATGGACATAGCACTGCAGTCAAAATAGTTAGCAGATGGACAGGTTTGGAAAATATGAGAGCCCATATCATGATAACCAGCAACAAGCAGCCCAACACCATATGGTTTCTGGCCATATCTTTGTGTTGGTATCTGGGTCTTGCTTCCAATTAGAGCTACAAGACGAGACACAGGAAGACGTCTGTCAAATACAAATGTGGAATCCAAACACTCCTGGCTCATAAAATTACGTAACAGTCTAGCATCAGCAGTAAATCCTGCAGTTGAAATACCAATATGGTTGTCAAGGTGGAGAATATTTTTCTGATGAGCTGCAAGTTCTGACTGTGCTCTCTTCAACGCAACCAACACTGCATGGGTTATGATTTGAGACCAACTGTGGCTAAACCTTGTTTGGCAGCGGCTTCCATTGCATATTCGATTTGATGAATCCTGACCTGAGGGGTCCAAACAGTGGCATCATTGTTATACTGATTGCGAAACATGGTTCCTTCACGGGCCTGGCTGGAGCCTCCAGCAAAGCTGTGGATCAAGTCTGCATGTCCTTTTATTCTTTCTTTACTGACTGACTGCATCAGTTTACCTGTAGATTGATCTTTTTCATTTTAGCACGTACATGGATTTCTGTGTCCTTGGGTGTAAATATTGTTGTCTTCTACTTTCAGCTTCCCCAGGAACTGGCTAATTAGATTTATATGTATTTGCTCACTTTTGAGATAATCCTATTACTCAGCTTAGATTTGTTTTTTGTTTTTTTAGAAAATGCCAGTCCACTCTTCCTAGAAAGTGTTTCCTCTTTTGTTATAACTCTAGCTGGGATGTATGTGCTGTTTTGTTCAGGTCTCATGGTATAGGAGGCACCAGCTACTTAGTTATAATAAAATATATTTTCTGAAGAAAATGTATGAAATGTTTTATCCATGTTGTCTTTGCTAAAAGGTATACATAAATTGAAATGGGCCAAAGAGTTAAACTGATTTTAGAGTTTGTGCTGGAGGCTTAGAGAGCTCTAAAATAGACATGCCCAGTTTTACCCAGTTTTATGTCCCACCTTTTTATAAAGTGTCTGACAGTTTAGGCAGTTGTCTATTGCCCTTTAGGCATGCTGAGCTTAATTTTTACCTCCATTTAGTCTGTTGTTAAGCAGGAATGTCGCCTCCTCGCGTCTAGCTTTTTAAATCTTTTCTATTGTTGGGAAGTTAGATCCTGGTGATCTAACAACTAACTCCTGCACATCTTTCATCGTCAGTATATGGGAATATATGGTGAAGTAACCTTGAGATTGTTCTTTTAGAATTAAATCTTAGAGAGTTGCAACAATCCCTTGACAAGATTTGGTTATAACTTGATTGAGGAAGGAAAAAAAAAGAGGGATTAGTCAGCTATAGAGACATTGAAAAGGAGAGTCTTAATAGGCTCTTTTCATAATGTCATAATTATGTAATATATGATGTCATATAAAACCAAGTGGAATTATTCTTGGAAACAAACCCTTCTTTACTACTGAGAAGGTTTATGTATAACCTGCACAGTAAACATAAAGCAGCGTGCATATTACAGGCTTGGAACTACATTAAACCACACAGGGTTTATTTGGTGTGTCATTGAATTGGAAAATTAGATTCTTTTAGAAAAATGTTTTCAGGAATTTATGCCCTGAACTTTTCATTCAGATAAATCAGATGTAATTAAAATTTTTAGAATCATAAAAACATTTATGGGATTGTGACATTTCAAAGTCTTAAGCAGAAATGAATGTTATCAGTTAATGCTTATTGTTTACTCTTTTGAAAATGTGAAAAGTTTTATATAATGTTTGGAAATTACGATTACATTGTTTTTCGGGATTTTAAAAAAAGGATAATGCTACAATAAGGATAAAGTGTGTATTCATAGAAACAATATAGCATGACCAAGAAACAAATTTAATGCTTGTGGGCGATTCTTGGTAAATTTACCTTCATGATTTGGAGACTGCCTATATGACATTTTCAAACAAATGTACTTTGTAGTTAGTTATATTATCTTTTTGACTCTGGCAATGCAGACACACATCCTAAAATATCCTAACATGAGGATATGGATATATCTGGGCCACTTCGAGTGGCCAGAAGTTACAGTGGATTATTTCATACCTTTTGATCTCCCACTATCTATAAAATTATACGTTGGCCTACACTTAAGAATTGACTGAATATGCGTATGTTGTTTTCAAGGCTTAACTTAGTTGATAAGTTTTGTCCTAAAATACTGGCCTCTTTCAACTTTAGCTTTTTATCACTCTTGATATCTTTGTAATTACTACTAATACTATTGTATCTTAGAATACTGATGGCACTTAATAACAGTCTTCTCAAAATTTCTGATTTTTAAGAAATGGCTTATATACTTAAAAGAAAATCGTTTTTCATTAATGTTTGGTATTCTCTAAAAATATTTTTAAGAAATTAATATTTTGTGCTTCATTGTATAAACTGATTTCAGTAAAGCTTATATCAAGCACGAAAGCTCCGTTACCTTCAAATAAATACTGTTTTATTGAGTAATATATCCATATATGTCCTATGTATATACATATATGTGATCGTTACCCAGAAACATTCTCTTTATTAGGTTCCCCCATTCTCCAGTAGATTTTAATAAGTGAGTTCTGATTGCTTTAGAGGATAAAGACAAATGTCTGTTAAAGAGGAATTTCACTAGAGAGTGAGTATACACACTTAGGCTGAAAGCGAAGTAACACCACCGAGAGAAGGTTAGAGTGTCAGCTGAATGGTACCAGACAAAAGAAGCCATAGGATTGAGGGGAAGGGGAGGTAACGTGCACTGCAGTGGTCAAGGAAACATTATGGCTTGAACTTAGATTGAAAAGGTGGATAGGAGACACGTGCAAAGTTACAGGTAAAGAGAATAGGAACTTTCCCAATGAAGAGACCAAGTCTGTTGCAGGACAGTTATTTCCAGTGTTGGTTACATAGTAGGGGCTCAGGGAATATTTGTTTGTTTTTTCATTTATCATGCATATAGCTAATGTCAATGCTGAAGTGGACACTTTTCACCTTTTAACATTTCTGAAAAGTTGGGACCAATAATTGATGGCATTTTACAGTTATTTGGAAGTGCTTTTATCATCGTGATATATAAAATCTGTCTTAGATTTCATGAAATGTGGTCTCAGTTAACGTAAAAGAATATGGTAGGGTTCATCATTGAAGGTTTTTCGTACTGAGATGGGTTATAATTTTATTTTACTTTTATATTTATGTAGTCAACTTTTGAAGGTGTACTTATGAACTTTGTTTCTGTGATAGTAATTTTAGAGAAAAACAGCATGAGAACATTGCTTTTATTAAAAAAGATCAAGATACTTCATTTTTTAGGTGAAAATATTTAATCAGCTAGTCTGAATCTAACTTTGGTGTCATATATAATGAGGTAATTAAGGAGGGCAAATGATATTTATTGGTGATAGCTAAAGAAATAGCTGAGTTCCATGAACTTTGTAACTGTACTTTTCCTGGAGAAATTGATGAATTAGACTAAATGTTATGTGTGGTTATAGTTGACACACAGTGTATGGCCCTAATCCATTCTTTTTTCCAATGTTTTATCAGCTATAGGGAAAAAAAAAGGTTTCCAGTTATGGCTCTCAGTACTACAGGAATTGGATGGACCTTACTTGTCAACCATACCTGAAAAATGAATCTCACAGATAATTGGCTGCCACGTGTATGTCCTCTTAGGTAATATGACATAAGTGGTCAGATGATACTTTCATTCCACTTTCCTTACTTTTAAAAATTCTCCCCAAACTATCACCAAAAAGGATTAGTGGCCATTCGGAATGTTTGATTTCTTCCCCACCAACCTTTATTGCTCTTTTTCTATATTTATGAGTGAAAACCCAAATCAAGGTTCTTTAGATAATTTTGCCTCAGAAGATCATCAGGTTGCTGATTTTTTTTCCCCCTTGCCCTATAATAAGCCTTTAAGAGCTAGGAAGGTCAAGGCCATTTTAATATATCAATGTCATCTAATGAGAACGCCATTTTTGAACCATTAGATCCTTTAATTTTTGTGCTGGAATTCTTAGACACCCAGTTTTTGATGGGTATGTCTACAGTTTAATTTTCAAAAGGGTGGATTTTTGTTACGTGCTACTGCTTGTTTGAATATTTTGCTTAACTGAGCAACACTGTAGGCCATGCAGATGTTTGAGAATGAGAATATAATAATATTCTTATAACACAGACATTATTACTCTTTCATGGATATTTCAGAAGTGTCCTTAGCATCTTGCATTTCTTTAATATGAGTTATGAGTATCTATGATCACAGTATCATAGTAGTTTTGTTAGAGTCTGGTATATAATTTATTTTTGCACTGTCTTTTTGATTACATACAGTTAATTTTTTAATTGTATTGTTAGCCATTTATATGAACTATTCAGCATTTTTGCTTGATTTCCTCACTATTTATAGATAGGAAAACTTATACCCAGAAATAAAAGTGACCTGCCTGGTGGTATAAGTGGGGAGGAGAAGATTCAGAATTAGTAGCAGGTAGATTCCAGTCTCCTATATTTTTAGTACTTCCTGGCATGTGCATAGTAACCTTAGAATTTGATCATTTGAACTTCTTGATTATTTGGTTTCTGAATAATCATTTATTTTGTATATTGTCATGTGAAGCATGACTGTATAATGTAAAGTAAGCTTTCTTAAATTGTATTTGCTTGGGCCATATTACCTCTTAATAAAGCCTCTTTGACTTGGAACTGTAATGCTCCAGGGAAACAATGATTCAATTGCTTTAGTGTGTGAATTCCAGTAGTTCGTTTGCTAAATGCTGTGCTGTGTCTGAGTATTTTTATTTCTGTGTAGCCTTTTCTGCTGATGATGTGAATGCAATATTTCTCTTCCTTTACTTGCTACTCTGTTATTACATATACAAGTATTGAATAAATATGTCCAGAAAAATTATTTTTATTCTTGATATTTGAGTCTTTGAACGTAATATTAATTTTATTTAAATGCTATCATAGATATTTATCTCTAGTTGCAGATACTGTACATCTAAAACAGATATTTGGTTTCATTTTAATTTAGGGAAATAACAATTATGAAAATGAAGATTTATCACAAATCTTTGTTTCCCAAGTAGAATGTCCGTGTTAACATTAAGAATCCGTAGTCATATGATGCCTGCTGTTATAATGTCATCTTAAAATTTTACCTGTATTAATGGTCAAAAATAGATGAGTGCTACTAATACTTGGTGTATGTTTTGTAATGGAGGGCTCTTCGGGTGTAGGAGAATGTAAAGTGGTGTAGTCCAAGAGGTCTTCCTGCAATGATGGAAATCTTTTTATAGCCATGTTGTCTTAATATGTTCTTAAGTTTTGGAGCTTAAACTGTTGTCTTAAACCACTGTCCATTTGCAGTGTGGCTAGTGTCATTGAAGACTGCGTTTTAAATTCTGTTTAATTTTAATTAATTACATTTAAATGAGCACATATAGCTAGTGTCTAGTATTACATAAGCAGAATAAAATGAGTTTTCCACCCACTCGCCCATCTTTCCATGAGGGTTATAGGGTAATCCAGGCTCACTCTTGAATCTTCCTAACCTGCAATTAAGTAAGTAGCCTTCTTTTGTTATTTTCAGTGCGCTTGGTTTTTGCTTATTACCGTGTTTCCCCGAAAATAAGACCTAGCCAGACAAGCAGCTCTAATGTGTCTTTTGGAGCAAAAATTAATATAAGACCCGGTATTATGTTATATTATATATTATATTATGTTATATTAATTATATTATATCTGGTCTTATATTACATAAGACCTGGTCTTATGTTACAGTAAAGTAAGACCAGGTCTTATATTAATTTTTGCTCCAAAAAGACGCATTAGAGCTGATGGTCGGGCTAGGTCTTATTTTCGGGGAAACACGGTATATGATAAAGAAGATCTTTCTATCCCAGGTTTCCCTCATCACCTCTCCCTTTAATTTTTTTGGTTCATCAATATGCATTTTATTTCTGATTCTTTATATTCTTTGCACTGCCAAAGTGGTCATATCCTTCAAGTGTGTGTTTTGGCCATAGTTTTCCTAATATTGGAATGTGTCTGTGTGTTTTTCCTCTTTTCTGTCACACATACACATCCTTTCCCCACTTGTAGAAAAATCAGAGATTGATTTTTATATCCTTAAAGGAGATATGGGAGACCTATGAGACTGAGGAGATATATCCATTGTCTTACCTGGAGCAGCTGCTGTGTTATCAGGGAGCCAGGTGTTAATCTAATAATTGTAATAATGTTTGCTGCTGCAAACCTGAGGTACCTATGCATCAATCCTGGGCAGTGAAACTTCCTTGGAAACCTGCCTTTTTTTACTTTATTTTTGAGAAGGTTAAGCTGAGGTCCTTTTCATTCCTTGAGGATTCTCGTTTGAATTCTAGGAATTGTATTTTCAATTCTGATTTTTTCATTGAGACAGAAAAAAGACTGATCTCTTTTGAGATTTTTGTGTAGCTCGGACTGATGAGAAAGTCAATTCATTTAGTAAATATATACTGAGTACCTCTTATGTGCTAGTCATTGTCCTGGGTGAGCAAAACTGACCAAGTTCTAGTTTTTGTTGGATTTATTATCTAGTTAGAGAAATAGACACTAAGCAATGAAATGAGTAAGATGTTAGACAGTAATGTGTTTACAAGAAAGAAAAGCAGCAGGATAATTTGATAGTGACTAGTCCTGTTGGTGATATAGTAACTTTAGACTTAGTAGGTAGGGAAGAGAAGGTGACATTTCATACCAGACATCAAGACAAGACCTTTTGTTACCCAGTCTGACATGGCAATCCAAGGGACTTTCCCTTTGAACCTTCTAAAGTTCTACCTTTTCAAACCTGCCAAAAATTTTTATGGAAAGCACAGCATGTGTGTGAATTCTTGTTGATGGAGTTTGGGTTATTTCCCCCCTTTGTGCTTCCTTTCTAGTGTGCTTGTTTAAAAGGAACAAATATATCTTTTCTCCCCTGGTTCAGTTCCCAAAATGTTTGCCATTTTCAAAGCAAATATATTGCTTGACTTAACTGGACTTTCGAAGGCAAACTCCCTAACAGGCTCTCAACCTGGAATTGTGCAAGGCTTGGTTTCACTTAGTGATCTCATTTATCTCTTACATGTTTTTTGTACAATATTCAGTTCTTTATATACCTTTTGTGTTCTGCAGAGCATTGGGATCGAGATTTCATGCACATCGCTTTTGGCCTTTTTGAAGAATGCTCAGGAAACTGTATATATGTTACTGTGTTAACAAGGTACTGGGATCACTGAACAGGAAATAGACTGTACCAGTGACCACAGATAGCGTTGTCTGTGTCTATTTTTTCCCTAAGTTTGGTTCTACATAAGATCGGAGATCTTCCACATTTGTAGGCAAAACTTTTAGCTCTGTATATACATAGGTTGAAAATAAGGTAGCAACAGGAAATAAGGGGGCATTCCAGATTGTTTTGGACCACAAGTGTGAGTTCCTGCTCATGACAAATATTCCAGCTTTGTGTATTTTCCCTTGCTTTCCTCATGCTGGATGTCTCATAGACATCCTTAGAACAGAAGGTCAGGTCTTCATCAGACCCTATAGATTGACCTGCTCCACGTAGAATAAATTATAATGATCTCAAAAGATGACAAAGAGGCATTTGATAAAGATCAACAGCCCTTCCTGATTAAACAACAACAACAAAAACTTGGTGAGCTAGGAATAGATGGATGCTTTCTTAATCTTATTAAAACGAAATTCCAGTCAGAATGCATCATACGGCTTAATATTTGAAACATACGTAAGAGTCAGGTATCACAATTACTCGATAATTGACATTCTGGAAATACCAACTAATGTTGAAAAGTGAAAAATATGTAGTAATATTAAAAAGGAGGAGGACTTATATTTTTAAAATATGGTAATATAGTGAATACACAAGAAAATCAATAGACACAAATTTCAGCATGTTTTCTTATGTTTAGTCAGTACCCTATAATAGCTGTAAAAAAATATTAAATAACTAGTAATTTATAAAAGCAAATAAGGTGTAAAATGGCTTTGAATAAGCCTAGGATTGTGTAGGAACTATAAATAGACAACTGTAATTAAATGTGATTTTAATCAATACTAACAACATTGATATAACAAGTCGGTTTTAAAAGTTTATCTGGTAAAATAAGTATGAGAATAGCTAGAAAAATTCCAATGGGAAAAATATTGATGAATTGGATAGGGAAACGAGCCCTTATTAGCAAGTATTAACACATGTTAAGAAAGGCTTAGATGTGAAAATATTTTAGTACTGACAGTGAAATAGATTAGTAGAGCCAAATGGAGATTTCAGTAAAAAGTCCAAATGTATAAGTACATTTAGTATATATTAAAATGTGTTTTTCTAATCAGTAGGGGGAAAGATGGATTATTCAACATGTAGGGATAACTGGCTAGTAATTTGGATAAACATAAATCCAATCTCTGCCTTGATTTTATATAAGAATAAAATTGCAAATGGACCAAATATACAAATATTGAAAATGAAACTAGATGTGTTGAAAACGGTGAATTTTAAAAATTAATTTGATCAAGGGAAGGTCTTTCTAAAGGTGACTGACACTAGTCTCAAAAGCTAAAAAAAAAAGATTGATGTATTTGACTATATAAAAATTAAAATACCAAAGTTCATTAAAGAGCTTAAATGCTAAAACGCATGCTAAGAGGTAAGGGAGTGGATATGTGCTACATATTGGATAAAGGGCAAATGTTCTTAAGAACCCAAAGTTCTCTTATAAATTTATAAAAAGATAAAGCCTCCAAAAAAAAGTATGATATACACAAACAATTCATAAATACAAAATAGCCAGGAAACGTAAAGAAGATCAGTCTTCCTGATTAATGAAGAAATTCACATTAAAGCAAGATACTATTTTGGACCTATCAGACTGGCAAAGATTTGCTTCTCAATGATGGCGAGGCTGTAGGAAAATTTCTTACACATTGTTTGTGGAAGTGTGAATAGCTATAACATTTTCGGAAGGAAATTTAGCAGTGTAGTCAAAATTAAAAATGCTCATATCTGGATCTAGCAGTTCCACTCAGAAGAATTTTTTCACAAGAGTTACTCAAAGATATACGTGAAAGAATGTTTGTAGTGTCATTGTGTGTAATGGTAAAAATTATAAAAGGGGCAGATTAATGTTAATATTTTTTTAAGTAAAACATTTTAAAGTTAGGAAAGTTTATGTTTACGTAGCAAATGTTTTTGAATGACTGACAGCAACTGTCTATGAAGAGGAATTGGGTTGAAAGGAATAGGATAAGGGAATTTTATTTTACTGGCATCTTTCTGTACTACTTAAATATTTCCTGTTATTAAAAACCAGAATATGCATTACTTTTATACTTTAAAATAAAAAAAGAAATCAAAACATTATCAGAGTTTAGATTTGTACCGAAACATAATTATATTGCACAGGATTTTATTCCTCCTAATAGAAAATAGAAAACGAGGACTCTTTCATTTTGGGGTCAAATAGCATTTATTTAGTATTTGAGAATAAAATTGATTTTGTGTCCTAAGTGTTAATGGCATGTGGTCTGCCCTCCTGTCCAGTTGAGAGATTTTCATAAAAGATCTAGCAACAGTTTCTCTTTTGGAAACTTCCCTACCCTTTCTTCTACTGCCACACTCCTGACTGTTTAACCACTAGTTTTAGTCCAAAACTAGTAAAAGTATTTGCTCTAGATCTTACTGTAATTTGGTTAGACAGTGGGGCAAAGTGCCACTTCCAGAAGCAGAACCAGTTTGAGACCCATGTCACAATTGCCCTCTAAAATGTCATGAAAGCCCTCCTGTCTGCAGCCCCCAGCACTGTAGTTCTTCAGTCCTATATTTAACAGAGTGTGGGGTTTCTTTAGGTAAGAACTTCTTAAACAAGGCTATTCCGTATTGCATCTTCTTTACCAGTTTGTTCTAACAACTGAACTCCTTACTCTATTTTGGTATACACATAGACCACTTTCAAATCATGGTCTTGCCAAGAAAAGACTTTCCACACTGAATATGATAAAGTGACAAGTGGTTGTCCTCTCCCTACAAGTACAGAAAAATTCTGATGTATAAAACACAATCGTTTCTTCCCAACCCACCCAGACTAACCATATAGAGGTAAGTCTTCTACATTGAGTTGGTTGAGACCCTTAGAGTGTCTCTTCATAAGTAATCCTTGATCAGAATATAGCATCTCCCAGAAGAAGCAAGGTATACTTTAACTCTAGTTAGGTGATTTTGTTAAAAACCTTTTTTGAGTCCCTGTAGTGGAAAATCGTTACCCATGATACATGTATCTGCAATACACTGTGTTATTTAGGTTTTCCCATCTTTTCCAACGTTTCTTCAAAAGTTATCTTTGTCCTCCCCACCTAACTCCTAACATGCCATTAATAGGATCTTTGTACTTTAAGCCTTCTTACGGAAACACTGTCTGCTAAGAGTTAACTGTGACCATTTGGTAAAGGTCAAGAATAGAAAGCTCTGGTTGTTTAATTTCCTAAGGTCAGTTTTATTTTAAGATTTCTCTTCAACTTCATCTTTACTTCAATGTCTAGTTTCTATAGCAACTGAGCGTTAGGTGCTGGGTCAAAAAAGACAAATCTTTAGATGTTAAAAAATTTAGTTTTTAACCTAGAGAGGGAAGATGCCAGGCAACATCTTCACAGCTTTTCTGGGCTGACGGCTACATTCTGTTTCCAGGAATTCTGTATTTTTTCCTGAAGAGGCCAGACATTTCTCTCTTTTTCACACAGCCCCAGAAGAGATTGCTGCATCCCTGTTCAATAACTTAATCACAGTCAAATTGATTAACTAAATCAAGGCAGCCAAGAAAGAGAGAACTCTCCTTCTGTGGAGAAATTGAAGTGTCCAGTAGAATTATTTTTCTTAGAATGTAATATCTTTGGGAATTATGTACA
Organism: Rhinolophus ferrumequinum; assembly: GCF_004115265.2. NCBI lineage: Eukaryota > Metazoa > Chordata > Mammalia > Chiroptera > Rhinolophidae > Rhinolophus > Rhinolophus ferrumequinum. The sequence continues at coordinate 53,313,527 of NC_046301.1, forward strand.
TTGTCTCTTTTCTTTACCTTGGATTCCTTAATAATGTTTTTTTTTTTTTCTTTTCCCTCTTCAAGTGCAATTGGAAAAATCTTGAGTGGTGCTTTTCTCTGTGTTCTCAGTCTATCTGGATTAGGGTGCAGACTGTTGCATCACTTAAGTGGGGAGATGTTGGAGGTGGGAGAAATGTCAGACACTAAAAAGCCTAACATCAAAGAGATGGAATAGGGGCCGGCCCGGTGGCTCAGGTGGTAGAGCTCCATGCTCCTAATACCGAAGGCTGCCGGTTCGATTCCCACATGGGCCAGTGGGCTCTCAACCACAAGGCTGCCAGTTCAATTCCTTGAGTCCCGCAAGGGATGGTGGGCAGCACCCCCTGCAACTAAGATTGAACACGGCACCTTGAGCTGAGCTGCCGCTGAGCTCCCAGGTGGCTCAGTTGGTTGACGCGTGTCCGCTCAACCACAAGTTGCCGGTTCGACTCCCACAAGGGATGGTGGGCTGCGCCCCCTGCAACTAGAAAACAGCAACTGGACCTGGAGCTGAGCTGCGCCCTCCACAACTAAGACTGAAAGGACAACAGCTTGAAGCTAAACGGCACCCTTCCCCAATAAAATCTTAAAAAAAAAAAAAAAAAAAGAAAAGAGATGGCATATGTCCTTAATGTTACATCTTCAGAAATATATATAGTACTTTAAATGGAAACTGTGTCTCTTTTTAGAGTTTTCGAAGCTGGAGGAAGATTAATGCTTTTTTTATATTATAGGAACTACCTTCAGTTGAAGAACTCACTATTATTCTTCCTGAAGATACTGAATTAAAGCCTTTTGGGATGGTTTCAAGTATTATTGAACAATTAGGTATGTAAATAATTTTATTAATAGAAATTATTTATATCCAAGCATGCATTAATAATTAAAGTTTTTACTTATATAAGAAATCCATAAGTACATTGTATTTATAAAAATTTAAAATCTGCTTTTATCAACATAGTTCTCCAGAATTTTTCTTTGTGTGGTATTCGTTTTCTATTGCTATTAAATTTCTACAAATTTAGTGGCTTAAAACAACAGAAATTTATTATTTTACAGTTCTTTGGGACAGAGTCTGATATGCATCTTACTAGGCTAAAATCGGGTTCCACAGGGCTGAGTTTTTTTATGGAGACCCTAGGGGAGAATCCATCTGTGGGCCCCTTTCAGCTTCTAGAGGCCGCCTGCATTCCTTGGTTCATGGACCCCTCCTTGAACCACAAAGCCTATAGTGTGGCTTCTCCCTGAAGGCAGCCTGGAAAGGTTCTGTGCTTCTAAGAACTCCTTAGATTGGGCCTAAATGCATAAATCCAGGATAATCTCTCCATCTCAGGGTCCTTAATCTTAATCCTATCTGAAAAAAAAAAAAAATTGATGTTAAGTAACATATTCACAGATTCAGGAATTAGGGTGTAGATACCTCCTTTTTCTTTTTTTGGGGGGGGTATTATTCTGTCTACTGCCTTTGATTTTATGTCATAAACATGTAAATTAGAAAGGTCTGTGATGTTAATACTGATATTAATGGCATGAAATATGAAGCTGCTAGATTTTAAAAGAACTAGAGATTATAGGCTTCTTTTAGCACCAAGATATGAGGTAGTTATATGAAAGACCTTGAAGTTAACTAGCCGCCAGTAACTCTCAGAGTAACATACACCTGAGAATAAAAGTCTGAGTTGACCAAGTCATAGGATTTTGGAACTGGGAAGAAGACCTAGATTGCCCACCAGCTCCCTTAGTTTACAGGACTTAAGGGACACAGCAAAGATAGAAGAGAAAATGTACACATCTTGAATTTGTTGACTTTTTAATGGGTAATTCAAATTTTCAATGAGACTTTACACTTTATTTTTTTTTCCTTAGAATTGTAGCTTTTTGTATTAAATAAAAATATGTACAATCTATTTCCCTGTGCTGCTTGGTAATAAATAGACTTTGTTTATCAAGGGGAATAGAGGTATATTATCTTACTTTAAATTTCATTTCAAATTATGTTGGAATTAAAGCCTAAATTCCCCCTTAAATTCTATATTATCTTCTGATAAAATCTTGAAATAATCTGTTTTGTTTCATTTTTCAGTAATAATTGAATCTATGACTAACCTACCTCCAGTTAATGAGGAGACTGTCATTTTTAAAAGCGATCGACAGGCTGCAGGAAAGGTTTGTAAAAAACTCAAATCTTACAAATTATTGTGTTTCTTTGTTGATTGGTTTTTCTGACTCCCTATCTGTCCTAAAAAGAGTTTAGTAATTTTAGTAGATGAGCAATCTAAAGCTCCCACATTGAACATTCTCCTTAGTGCATTCTCGAGTTTGTTTAATGCTAAGTGTCTGTCTGTATATTGGTTTAATACTGATTACTCTGCCGCTTGAGTCGTTTTGCCGCTTTGAGTCATGTATAGAATTTTTCCCTTATGTTTGTCAGGTACTTTGCTAGGCAGTAGCTCTACATATTGAGTAAGATACAGTTCCCTACCCCCAGGCCCTCAGAATGAAGTGCAGAAGACTCTCCGCAGTGCAGTCGTTCCTATTCCTTTTCTGGTTTGTAAGTCCCTCTGAGTAATGGCTCTCAGAACTTTTTACTTGGGTTTCCTCAGGTGGAAGCTGAGAGAGCAGTCTTTTCCAAGTGGAAAACAATTTCAGTGATGGCCGTAAAGTGTCACTATAAGCACATTCTGGGGAATTACGAATATATGCACTTGAGTATGCGTCATAAGGTTGGGTCCCTTTTAGCCTCTTAACTAACTGCACAATCCTGCACATCCAACCTTAATAGGGAAGCCCACACACAATTTACCCATTAAATACACAATCCTGAGCCATTAGCAGAGAGCATAAAACCTTCTAAGATTAAGAAGATAAACACTAACCAAGTGTTTCTTTACTGGCAGTAGGGACCGAGTTTTATCTACCTCAGTATTCCCCACTGTATGAAATACAGTTCTTTATAAATTATGTGTGCTAAGTAAATGTATATTGAGTTGAAAACAAATAACAAATAACAGCTGTTTTGCTTTGGAGAAGCAACTTTCTGTGGTTTAGTTTTTCCCAGATAAGTGACAGTTGGCTTCTTTTTTTGTTTTGGGAGATATGACTAATTTCTATTTAATCAGGAAGAAAGCATGTATTTTGAACTATATTTTTGGGTCCTCACATAACCTTCCCTTTTCTCTGCCTTTTCCTCCTGTTCTATTCTAACAAAAATTAGAAAGGGATCAGATTTTTATCAGGGTCCTTCCACCTTGCACGACACCTACATATGTTTTCTTAGGTTGACAGGCATTAATTTACCAAAGAAAAATGAGTCACTTAGGAGTGCAAAGCAATCAGTGACAGAATTAATTGGAGTCTAGAACTAATATTTTTTGGCGATTTTTGAGAAAGTTTGTGAGGGGAAGAAAGACTTTTTAATGCCTGAAGGATGGTGCTCTACTTTTTTACCTTTCAAATACCTAGGCTTAGTACTTTTGTTGCAAATATGCACACTGCAGGTGCCTTCTAGAAGTTAGAGATAAACTTACCCTCGGAGAAGGTGGAGAGAAAGGGACTGCTGTCACTACTTCCCCATGCTAATTGCATAGGACTTCTTTAGAGCACACCCACGTTCTGCCCTGGTGCAAAAAAAAAAACCCCACATTTCTTGCTGTCCTCAAGAAAAGTAGTAGAATAGGGGAGGGAGAAGAGGTAAGGGAAACATACTTCTTGATTTTTCTGACTATGAATTGAAACTGATTATTTCCATGATTCTTTTACTTATGATTTGCATAACAGTTGCCTTTTTCTCTAAGAAGCTTAGACAATTTTAATTTAAATATACCTAATACTTCTCTAATTAAAATCCTCTACATTCACATTTCTTATATCCCCTAACACATTTGAATTCTCAGTCCTATAATTGTGACTAAAAATGTTAATATTCAGCTTTTCAGGTCATTTGACTTTGAAAGGAGTCAGATAAATGTAATATTTACACCTCTAACTTTAGCTATGTGATGTAAGTCTAGAGGGAAATGTTTATTAAATCTGTTTCTAAATTTTACATAGAAAGCTTTTGTAAATTGAAGAAGTAACAAGTCTTTCAAAAATATTTGATTATAAATCTAAGCACCTTGAAATAATTCCCCCAAATAATGGCAGGGTCAGGTTGGGGGTTGAGAGTATTAATTAAACAAACCAGTGACCAGAAAATGAAATTGAATGTCATTTTAGATCTTTAGCATATCTTATATAGACACTAAATTAGTTTACCTTCAGTGTCAAACTTTTGCATATCCTTTCTTTTTTCTCTGCTCTTAAATAATAACAGTAATAAATATTTTGTATATTTTAAAAAAAATTCACTTTAAGTTCTGTATGGAGGTGGAATTATCTTCATTTACTCAAAAGTCACAAAGTTAAAAAGGAACAAAATTGAGTTTTCAATCCACTTGGTCTGTCTGATTTATTTTCCTCCCACCTCCTTTCCCCTTCCCACTGATTTAAAGAGGGCAACCTCAGATTTGTATTTCTGCCTTTTTCCCTTTAATAATATTTTAATAGTAATGATGATGTAATAATGATTTGTTTCTCTTGGTAAATGATGAATGAAATTCCACTTTTAATGTTTAGTTTTTTAATATCAGGGATTAAAAAAAATTGACCAACCCATGCCACCTGCTATCCCTATATAACATGAATTTGTTGGTTATTTGTTTTGTATTTAGTTTCCAGTATTAATCATAGCAGGTTTTGTTTTTTGTTGTTGTTGTTTGTTTTACTTTTTAATAAACCAAAACAATAAAATATTTCCCTGTCAAATATCGTTGGATAGGAATTTTTATGGATTTTTTTTTTTTAAAGAATGCTTTATATTACAGTCTTGGCTGGTAGTATGTGATGATTCTCTGAAAGTCTCCATAGTATATTGATACAGTGTTTTGGTTTTTTTCATCAGTAACTTGTGTAATTACTTGTATAATACAGTGATTGAAGTAACTATTTGACTTAATGAGATAGAATACTCTTACTTTCTTCATTTTTATTAATGGGAAGTCAAATAGTATAAAGTGATTGATAGGAGACAATTCTGGATAGCTGTGGAGGTTTATTTCCCGTCTTGGTAGTTTTGTGAAAAGCTGGCTCGGTGGGTGGACAGTAAGGCCTTTGGCTAATGGCTTCTTCGAAGGCTGTTCTCAGAGCGGCAGCATGCATATCTCCACCCTCTAAATGCACAGCCCTCCAGCCTTGTTCCTGGGCTTGGGCATTCCTTAATATGTTTCTTGTTACCTAGAGAAACTGGGAGTTACTTAGCCCCTCTTAGGCTAACCCCTAAGTGTGTGACGTGGTGTATGTGGAGAGGGGAGGAGACGGCATCTTGCTCTCTGGAGGCGCGCTCTATGCATGTTCAGCCAGCTGACACAGGCAGGCCCCAGCGGCTGGAACTTTTGTCATGTCACATACAGAGCATCAGCCCAGCCTGTGCTGCGCAGTGAGAATTTGGGGGACTGGCATACTCTTACTTCCCTGCTTGTCAGTTTTTTCCCGGCCCATCCCATGCTGTATCTGTACTGTGTGGTGGTGGTGGTGGTGTGTGTTTGTCACCCCTTTATGTGACCGGAATCCTTTGAGAGATTTTAGCAGAAAGACACTACTTTTGAATAAGAGATTATAAGCTAGAGCCAAGTAGAAGGGCATTTAGAAAACCACTTCTCAGATGATAGGCAAGTATAAAATATTAGTTGTGTTAAATTTTTATATGAGTAGTTCTACAGAATATATACTAATAATTAAGGTGTAAAGAAGGTCACTTGCCTACCATGCGGTAAACATCTCAGACATTACTGTCGTAAGTTCTGTTTTTCACACCATCCTTGCAGCCTATTCCTTCCTTCCTTTTTATCTTTTAGGCTGGTAGTGTGGAAGTGGCAAAATCCCCAGAGTTAGGTGGAAAGACTGAGTAGGGAGTGGAGGTTTAATGCAGATGTGAGATGAAGTGTGCTGGCCTGTGCCCTGCTTTGTCTAAAGATGCTCTTCACAGTTTAGCTCTCAGGTATTAGCCAGCTGAAAATCTATACTTTGAAGCTGATAGTTGTATAAAATATTGTTGAATTATTCTTTTGCATAACTCTAGCTAAATTGCTTAAGTGAACTCAGTCAAGTTTTCCTGTGACTATTTTGGGTAGGATCATAAATATCCCTAGCAGGACATTTGTCTGGTCCGTGCTAAAAGGTCCTTGATATTTATTCCTGTCCAAAATGTTCACACTTAGAAAATGTCCCTAGGTTCAAAGAGCCCATTACATTTATTTCTCCTTTGGGTCTACAGGATTAACACATAAAAAATACATCTAGTATTATTGGTCCAATAATTGTGCCATGGCTGTATTGCCAATAGTAACTCTTGGTAAACTAGCTGGTGATGGTAGATGGGATTAGGTAGGTGGGTCAGGGTTGGAATCTTGCAAAAGGGTGGGATTTATATTAACAGTGGACCAAATGTCTCCATGGACGTTTTGGACAGGACCGAATGTCTGCTAATCTAAATACCTCAGTATTTCTGTATGCCACATACTGATGCCATAATGTAGCTTCTGTTGCCTGCTGTATGTGGCATTGATTTACTTACAACTTTATAATGATTTTATTGTAGCTGTGGCCCATAAACACTTCAGATCTTAAGAGTAGGCAACTAAGAGCTCCCTTGTAAGTAACTAGCTGTCTTTATCTGGCTGCTTTTAGGATTATCTCTTTATCTTTAATCTTTGCCATTTTAACTATGACGGGTCTTGGTTTGGCCTGTTTGAGGTCATGTCGTTTGGGACTCTCTGCACTTCCTGGACTTGTGTATCATTTTCATTCACCAGGTTAGGGAAGTTTTGGGTCATTCTTTCTTGAAATATGTTTTTGATCCCTTGCTCCTTCTCTTCTCCTTCTGGTATTCCTATGATGTGAGAGCTGTTTTGCTTGATGTTGTCCCACAGATCTCTTAAACTATTTTCATTGTTTTTTATGCTTTTGTTGTTGTTGTTGTTCCCGTTGGGTGAATTCTGCTCCCTTGTCTTCTAAATCTCTTATTTGATCCTCTACTTCATCTCACCTGCTGATGATTCCCTCAGGTGTATTCTTCATTTCAGTTACTGTGTTCTTTATTTCTGACTGGTTGTTTTTCAAGGTTTCTGTGTCCTTCTTTATGTTTGCTTCTGTTGCTATTCTTCTTTATGCTACCCTTCTGTTGAATTTCTCACTGAGTTTCTTAAACATTCATAGAATCAATATTTTAAGCTCTGCCTCTGGTAGGCTGGCTGCTTCCATTTCATTTAGTTCCATTTCTGGAGGTTTCTTCTGTTCTTTTATTCGGGACACATTTTTTTGTTTCCTCATTCTGGCTGCCACCTTGTGTTTGCTTCTATGTATTAGATAGATCACCTATGCCTCTCAGTCTTTGCTGGGTGGCATATGTAGTATGTGTCCTTTGTAGCAGTCTCCCTAATCTCCTGTGCATGCTTTCCAGAGGTGTCCCGTATATTGTGTGTGTTCTCCTGTTATAGTTGAGCTTTGATTGCTTTTGGCTTGTTAGTGGGTGGGATTGGCTCCTAGGCTGAGTAGCTAGGAGGATTGGCATTGCCCACAGTGTAAGAACTGCTGTGGTAAGGACTGGCCCCTCTAAGGAGGCTTCACCCCTGTGGGCTTGTGTCTGTGGAGAACCCCATTTGGGTGTGCCACTTGTGGGTCTAACCAGGTAGTGCTCTGGTGTGGTCTGAAGCTGGCCTCTGAGTGAGTTGTTTCTGGAATCTCTTGGGCAATTTCAGCCCTGCCTTTTACCGGCCTGTGGCTACCTGGTAGGTGACTCAAAGCTGTATGCAGTTGACTGCTTGTGCTGGACCTGGAGGTGTGTGGGGGTGCTTTGCTATGAACTGAGGTTGACTACCACCAGTATTAAGCCTGAGGTAGCTTAGCAAAAAGCCCAGGGCCCCCTATGCCGGTTGCCACCTGCCAGCTGCCCGTAGGCCCACCTCTTGAAAGAGGCTCCTTAGGAGCGTGTGTCTGGCTGGTTGACCTGGTGTTGCGAGTGCCCTCAGGGATGCAGCACTAGCTGGGCGGGGTGGAGTTCAGGTGAGTCACGAGATGTGACCAGTGGTTTTGAAAAAAAAAGAATAGGCAACTGAGTTTACTTTGGTTTTATCTAAGAATGTTGAATGTCACTTATATTTTAGTTCAAACTGTTCTCTGCATAAGCCTGACAGTGTTAAGATATTTCTGTGGTGAAATCATTTCTCACAGTTAGGAAATGCAGTCGTGCCACCCAGGAAATAAATCCTTGGGAAACAGCTTTATGTGCCAGGTCACAATGATTATTGTACTTTGCCCTAGTGGAGTCATAGGAAACTTTTTAAAGATATTTTTCTATCCCTGTCCGAACTTAAAGAAGCAGATTTTTCTATCTTCATCAAGGGAGTTAAAAAACAAAAAAAAGGAAATTGTTTTTAAGACTCTTTAAGAAAGTGACAAGTAAGATGACACATTACTTTAATCTGTATGATGTAGGTCAGTAAAAGATGTGCTCCAATATAGTCTTCGTATCCTTTGCAATCCTGGTTGGAAGAATATTTTGCTAAATGTTTTCAAAGCAAATTTCTGTTTCCTTCCAATTATTTGTTAGCTTTAAAAAAAAAGCTTAAATTTTTGAGGCTATTAGTGTTATTTCATTGGCATTTTAATTGTTTTCAATATTGCTAGTTGTTTTTAGAGTAATCGCATCTTCACAGTGTTGGTATCCTGATGGATGAGCTGTTTTATGCCATATTGAAAATTAATAAAATCTTGAGTGGTAGACTAAAAAGCATAAAGTGAGAGCATTTACTATAAAAATCTCAAGAACTGAGGATGTAATAAATCAGGCACTTTCAATGTAGTTGGTTTAAAATGGTCCAAATTATTTGGAAAGTTATTTAGTAATTTACATCAAGAGTTTTAATACTCATCATACTCTTGGCTCCAGTAATGGAATTCCCTGACAAATCAGTTTTTAGGAAACCTGAAGGATAGAAATTTACATAGATATAAAGGTGCTCATCATGGTACCATTAATTATATTGAACAAATTGGAAGCTCCCTAAATGTTTTATAATATAAGACAAGTGAACAAATTGTTCACTTATAAGACAAGTGAACAAATTGTTCCTATAAAGGAATGTTATATAGCCACTGAAATTATAGTTACAAAGAATATTCATAACATTGAAAAACTTAATGCAACTTTAGGTTTTAAAAGGGAGCAGTATGCAAACTACAATATAATCTTGAACAATTTATTAATAGAAAAAAGACTGGAACAATCTGCAGTGACATTAGTCATAGATGGCCCAGTGCCTATAATATACATACATTCATTATTAGAAACATTATTTTTAAAAACTCAGGTATTTATTTTGAGAGGAGTTTGAAAATGAGTCTTTCGTCGTTCATAAAACATTTTCAGAAATAATTTGTGAGATAAAAGTATTTTTTTTACATAAAAGTTAAAGGCTGTATTATAGCATCTTTGGTTTTTGGTTTTTGGTTTTTGAACTTCAAGTTCAAAGCTATTTTGTGACTTTTTGAATTAAAAAAAGTTGTGATTTAATTTTTTAAAAATGTTAATCTCTGTATGGAAACAGCAGAAATGATTGAATACCCATTAAAGCAGAAGCTTGCTTTTAAGTTTTGTATTATAAGATTCCAAATGCCAGACAGAATTTTATTTCTCAGAAGTTTTCAATTGTAATTCTTTTCTTATACCATACAACTTAAATGAGCAATAAGAAAAATAAAAATTCATAATTTGCATCTAGTTGGTACCACCAAAATGATTTGAATTTAGCAAGGGGTAAGCTTTCTACACTGGTTTTAAATTCATAAAAAGAAATCTGGAAAAAGCTAATGCATTTATAATCAAAATATGAAAACTTTATGAGTATACAAAGATGGCTTAAATATGAATGCAATTTTTATTGCTCTGATACTGACAAAAATTACCAATTATCATTGTTTTCTATTTTAAGTATTACTAACTTTAATATTACTAACTTTTTGAGTCATTATTTGCATGTTAAAGGAGGCTTTTATGTTTCTTCTATTTTATAGATATTTGAGATATTTGGACCTGTTGCACATCCGTTTTATGTGTTACGGTTTAATTCTTCAGAACACATTGAGAGTAAAGGTATTAAAATAAAGGACACTATGTATTTTGCTCCATCAATGAAAGACTTCACCCAATATATATTTACAGAAAAACTTAAACAGTAAGTACTTGATTGATATGTCATTTGCTTATCTAATGTTTACTTTTTAGTAATAATTATCAGTGATAGTAGTTTCTTACAGTTAAATGGTATCTGTCTTCCAAAGAGTTCATTTATCTTCCTAATAACACCTCTGAAAGCTAAAATTGGTTATCAGATTTTACAGGTAGAGATCATTTATATCTTTTGCCCAAAATGACTTCATCAACTAGTAGGAATACATTTGAGCCATATAAACTTTATGAATTCTAATTCATTGTTTTTCATTATATGCATTCTTTAATATACATGCTACTTCAGTATTAGTGTTACCATTTAAAAGAATTCTTTTCCATTTTAAATATTTTCTTTGGATTATATTCACTGGCCTAACTATTAATAAAACTTTGTAATTCTCAAAAAAAAAATGAGTAGATTTCAGGTTACTTATAAATTATAAATTTAGAGAAGAGACAACTAAAATGTGTCCCTAAAAAGTTGTGTATCAAGTGATGATAAACAGGGTTGACTTGAATAAACCAGTGCTCTCAGTTTTGTCTGTAACTATGCTATATTATGCCTGTGTCATGTGGGTAGTAATATTGCTGCATACTTATATGTTCCCACTGGTTAACTTTGCATTTCTGTGTTTTAATTGTGCTGCCAAGTGTTTAGCTATAGAGCTGTTTATATCAAACATATTATAATTATACAATTTAATTTTATATAAACCAGTGGCATATAGTTCATGTGGAATTGCTTTTTCTATAAAACTTAGTTGAATGCTTTAGAAAGATGTAATGAAGATGAGCCACTAAAAATATCATCAAATTAAGAGTGGAAGAAAAGTCCACAAGAGATGGGTAGGGAAGGGAGACGTTAAATCCAGGAAGACTTTGCACTCAGTTTGCCTTGCATGTCTCTCTTAGCCTAGTTCTCCTTTAATTGGAAACTTGAAATATCCTAAAGCATTAGGGATGTGATCTTTGTAGGAAATACAAAGAGAACTTCAGTCAGTGAGTGCAGTGTCAAAACGTGAAGTTCCTTGTTTCTCAAAAACCAGCGTTGGTGCTATGTCAAAAGTACTAGTGCCAACTGCACGGCAGAAGGTCTCTGTTTCACTTACATATGAAATCATGTCTCTGAATTTTACTTATTATTTCAGATATGAAATTTTTGTTCCCGATAATTGATTAAATTCATTTTTTGAGAATCCACATAATTACCTGAAGGAACGCTATGCCTAAGTTATTCTTCAGGCTGTGTAAGGTTAATTTTTCTAAATGACCCCTGATAAGAAAAGTGAATTAAATAGACAGTAGAGTCATAAAGATTTTAGTATGTTTTAAAATCATGCCTGAATTAGCATTTCATTCTGCTTTGAATATGAGGATGTTGCTGTGGATATGCTATATGTTTTGCTTTTGACAAATAAAATATTTTAACTTAAAACAGATAAACTGAAAAAGGTTTTTTTGAAGGTGTTTATTAAATAGATTTTAAATGATACGGGCAGTCTTTGTTCTTGATTTGCAAGAACAAGACTTTTGTCCTGGAAAGAAGTAACAAAAAACTAAAGAACTGGGAAATTACTCCTCCCCTGCAGAGGCCCCGCCCGACAAAGCCGGTTCTAGTCTAGACGGCATTTTGTTGTCTGTCTTGGGAACTCATTGCGGTACTTGGCCTTTGAGGTAGAGAAGTTCAGCTCCTCTCCAGCTTTCCCACGTCTAGTGAGGTTATTTTACACTTAGCTTCCCGTGAACTTACTCTCTGTGTTAAAAGTGCCCTTTGAAATGTTGCTTGATCTTTTCTTCAGTAGATTTTGATTTTTTCAGTGGTAAGTGCATGGGTTGGGGCACTTTTCCCATTTATGTCTTTAAACTCCAGGTTAAGGACACCACACATGGCATATATGCACAGAAGGAGTACTGGAGCTATGGTAACTGTATAGGAGTAAGATGATAATTAGCAAGTAAAACTTTGTTTAAGTGGTGGAAAAGTCATTGCCAGTGCCTCATCTGTCAAAGTCCTGAATCAGAATTTCAGAGCAAACTTAATGACTTTCACATTGTGCCAGCCCTCTGACATCTGTAAATTGATTTTTATAGATTGTAGATTAATGGATTAATGATTTTGATGAATTTCTGAGAATCTCATTTATTTTTGAGATCTAGTTTAAAGCAGTGAAGACATCTACTGCTAATACTTTGTAATATTTTAATGTAATTGAATGACAGTATATTGCCAAACTATGGAATCAAAATGATTAAAAAATAAGATTAAACTGAGCTTACAGAAATTATAATCATACTAATGATTGATATACATATTTATATATATACATATATATATATATATATACTTTTGTTGGTCATAGAGTATGAAACTTTCTACTAAAAGTAATTAATGCTTGTGATTATACTGTCCTTCAGAATCTTAAAAACTCCTCCCACTTGCGAAACTTGATAACCTTTATTTTACCCTCTCTGCTTTGAGAGTCACTAGTTATTGATGGAGTCTCATTGATATTCCTCAGGTAAATTGAGGAAAAGCATTCCGTGTTGTTATCTCTACAGTTTTAAGCCTGTAAAATCTTAGACAAGGGAATGCCTCATATTCGTTTTTGTGTCCTTAGCACTGTCCTGGAACAGCGTCTGACCTATAGTGGGTGTAGAATAAGCATTTAGTGAAGTGAGTTTTCTGAACTGAGCTCAGGTGTCATGCAAGTGTCCAAGTCGTAGCATCTGGAGATGCTTTTGGTCTGCAGAACCACCTCCCTCTGCACACCACAGCCTGGCCTTCTCATTCTGATACCCCAGTCCTAATATCTGTGTGTGTCCAACTGGTAGGTTTTTCTTAGGAGCTTCCCACATCTTCTGAAACAAGGTAAAGGACATATAAATGGTCCTCTTTTTGCTCTTATTTTCATGTATATTGCAAAATTAAGAGCTGAGCTCATGTCTTTGATTTTATGATTTTCCATGCTATTAAGTTATAAGTGCTTACCAGAATCTTAACAAGTACTTTGACTTTTTGTTTTCTCTTCCTAGGGATAGGGGATCGGATGCATCATGGAAGAATGATCAGGAACCACCAATGGATGTAAATATAAGTCTTTTCATGCAATATTCTAGAAAGTAAGGCAGGACTTAATGTTACACATTCATCATTCTTGACGGTGAGGAGGTCTCTCATGCTGCTTACGCTGTCTGCTGTGAGCGCATGTGCTCCTCCTCTCCTAGATGACTCTTCTAGACCTACTTTCAGTAAGACTTTTTGATTGATTATTTAAAATATTTTCAGCCACGTGTTAATAATCATCACCTTATCATTTTACTTATGATTTCCTATTTTTTAATCAATTTTTGACACCTGATAAAGGCAGAATTGTCATTATTTTTTTAAATGTTATTCAATTTAGTAATTTCACCATGTGATACATGAAGACATTTATTAATGGCGCTTTTAATAAGCGGCCTTACTTTTGGAGGTACAAAATCATTAGAATCTACCTACCTGTCCATCTTTTATAATGTAATCACTGTCTTCAAAGGAGAGTTCTTGGTTTTCTTTTTTGAATCCATGTCAGCAGGACTAGTTTTACTTCTCAGAGTCTTTCTAGAGAAGTGGAATAGAGTCAGGAATAGTCTGTAGGATCATTTGATTTAATTTTCCGTGGAGATGTTTGAGCATATTTTCTTTCTTTTAAGTTTATAAATGTAAACATTACAGCAATGAGTGTATACATTTCTTGAAAATAGTATGAATTTATACAATATGAAAGAAAACATGTAATTATTATGAGAGTTTTTATATGTGTTCAGTGGTTCTTATGAAGTTTCCCAGTACTATAAGTTCTTGGTATTTGTAGATGTAACTTTGTTCATTTTAGATGTTCTCAAGCAATGTTGAAGATTCATAGTCTCTGTTAATTTCTAATTTTGCTGAGGTAAGAATTAGGTAACTCATGTTCACTTAGAGGGTCATTTAACCAGTGAGTGGTCTTGGTTTAGTATCCAGATCGCCATCAGAGTGTATTTTCTAGTTTATGTCATGTACACATGTGATTTCCATTAAAGCAGGAGTGTCCAAACTTTTTTCAATGGTTTTCACCAAGGGCCATATACTGTAAAATAAACAAACAGCCGGGCCACTCACTCGAGGTGAAGTACGTATTGCCTCACCTGGTTTATTTAAGAAAACTAAATACATTTTTGGAATTTGCTGCGGGCCAATTGACAATGGATTGCGGGCCGCAGTTTGGACACCCCTGCATTAAAGCCTTGAAGGTTCACTTTATGTTCTTAGTTATGTATAGGATATTTTATTACTGAAATTACATGCTTTTAAAGTATTCGAGACTTCACAAAGGTTTTGAAAGATATTTCCTGTGAAAGGCAAATATTCTGTTGTTTCAGACCTAAGCATTGAAGTTGCTAATTATGGGAATGCTAATTGTTTATAAAATTGGTTTGATTAGGTTAATTATAAAATTAAATCTGAGCATACTTCATGTAGTTTGTTTCTTTCAAAGTAGTTATCTGTCCTTTATTTCTACAGTATGGAAAACTCTAAAAGTCTAAAGTTCATTTGATTTTGATGACATTTTGTAGTTTAGAATTATTGCCTAGTGTTAATCATAGATTAGAATTGGGAATTTGTGGGGTTTAAACTTTTTTGAAAAACCATGCTGTGAAAGTGGGAAATGTTGGACTTGCATAAAGGAACTAAACATTACTTATAGGGAATGTATCATAGTCATAATCATTTCTAATATATGAGTACTTAATTTGTAGTTGACTAAGTGTGTTTAATGAATGCCAGTTTAAATTAAGTTCCATATAAGGAAAATGTGATTTTTTTTTTCTATTTTAACAGGTGATAGCAAAATATTGCTATGACATTCTCTCTAAAATAAACTATTGACAATTAAAATCCTTTAACCTCCCTGTTCTTTAGATGGTGCCCAAGTATTTAAAATGGCACAGTAAGGTTCTTTATTCTCTAATTTCATTGTCTCTGATTTTTCTATATAAGAAGCTTTCTTCACTTTGCCTTGTAGAACGATTTTCATTTCTTGAATATACTGTTCCTAATCCTTGGAAATTTCTTTTCACTTCTTTTCACTGCTGACTCATCATTAGAGATTTATCTTGGGTCACTTGTACCAAGAAGTCTTCCGTGCCCTTTTTTTTCCTCTTCAGCCTCATACTCCCATAACACTAAATTACGGCACTTGTCATTGGTCTATTTACCTGTTTTTCTCATTTGAATGAACAGTTTCAGAGACAGGAATGTTTTCCATCTGATCTCAATACTTTCTACTGTCTGGTAGACACCAGATTCAACAAGATTTTAGAAATCTTAGCACATTAAGATCAGTAATAAAAAAATCATGTATTTTGAAGGTACTAAAATTAGTTGATGTTTTTGAATTTGGTTATAGATCCTGAGGTAAATGGCCTCGTTTTTCATGGACCATTTGATCTAGAATGTGTCCAAGCGACACCATACTGAAAATCCCACACAGAAACTTTCATATACATTTTACTTGTTCCTTTAAAATGTGCACACATGCATACACAGTGAGCCTGCTTTCATATATTTTTTATGAAACATATCTATTTTCTGATATTAATAAAATAATATGCCTGAATTCTAAGGAATCATAGAAGTCATTATATAGCTTATAAGTCTTGTTTTTTTGGTGGGCTGTAACAGTGAATCTCAAGTTTAGTTACCTCTGACTTTCCCTCTTGCAATTTAAAATGATTTCCTCTTGTAAGGTGGGTCATGCATGTATCTGCTTGTCAGAACTTTTCCCTGCAGTGCTATCTAGATAGCATCGCCAGTGATTTTTCTCTACCCTAATTTTGCCTTATTATTCAGCCCTTAACTATAGATGACACTATATTAATAAATAATTAATACCTGTAAAGTGTTTAGAACAGTGCCTGCATATAATGAGTATGTGCAATTTTTGAATGAGTGAAAGATGAAAGATTCTCTTCTGTTTTTATATTAGATCTGATACTTTGTTACTTGCATATTCCTCACTGAGCCTTCCTTTAGCATTTTTGGCAGGGGACACTATGATGAATCTTGACTCTAAGCAGGAAGTCAGACTTCTAGCTAGGGAATAGCCATATCTGAAGGTTGTTAAAGATTGGCATTTTAAAGTTATCTATCTGTAACTTTCTAGGAATTAAAAGTAAGTAAGAAAATAAATAAATAAATAAATGAAAAGCCTTGAGTACTCTTCTGATTACTGGTCTTTGTCAGTTAACAGTCTTTATTTAGGCATTTATCAAAAACTAACTTTATTTTTCTGCCATATGTAATTAATTCAAATATTACTGGAAAATATTAAGTGTAAAAGTATCTTTCAGGGTCAGTGTTAAATAATAGGCATGTTCTTCTCATGTCCCAGTATGCACCGTTGAATTGGTAAATTCACCTGACATAAATCTATATATTTTTCTCTGTCAGGCCTTAGATTTCAGTGATGATGAAAAGGAAAAAGAAGCCAAACAGAAAAAGAAGTCTCAGATTCCAGGCCGGAAAAAATTCAAATCTGAATTTAATGAATCAGGTGAGTGAAGGTAATAGATAGTAATTTTTTATCTTTGCTTACATTTAAGTTCATCAGTAATAAAACTGAAGGAAACTTCTGGGATTTCTTTTTGCCTCCTGTCATCTACCTCGCGTCTCCTACAGCATGAGATGTGACGGGAGAGAGTAACAAGGATAATCCACTGGTAGTTGTTAAAGCTTAAGGATGTAAAAACAGCGTCTAGGGGTAAAAGGCAAACTAAGCCTTGGTATAGTCATTTGTGCTCGTGAGCGTTTTTTCTTAAGAAATTTACTTACTTCCCTGTTTAGAATTAAATTATATGGTACTTAATAGCTAAATGAAGGTATTTTATTTTTTAACATACATTCCCTTTTATGATACCTTTCACGTTTTATTTGTAGTTTTTAAAAACTAAGCTTTTATATATTCACATGCAATTGTAAGAAATAGTATCTGTTGTATGCCCATTACGCTGTTTCCTACAATAGTAATATCTTGCAGAACTATGCAGTAAAATACCATAACCAGTGTATTGACATCGATGCAATGAAGGTATAAGAACAGTTCCATCGAGAAAAAGATCCCTGATGTTGCCTTTTTATAGTCACTCACACTTTCCTCCCTACCTCTTCCTGCTTAACTCCTGGCAACCAGTAATCTATTCTGCGTTTCCGTGGTATTTTTTCGTCATGTCAAGATTGCGAATACTCCTATAAATGGAGTCATACAGTATGTTACCATTAGGGATTGATTGATTGGCACTTGTCACTGAGCATGGAGATTCATCCTGATTGTTGTCTGTGTCAAGTTTGTTTCTTTTCCTTCCCGAGTGGTATTCTATTACATGAATATACCACAGATTGTTTAACCATTCATGCATTGAGGGTCATCTGGGTTGTTAACAGTTTTTGGCTATGGGCATAAAGTTGTTTTACGCATTTGTGTACAGGTTGTTGTGAGAACACACATTTTCATTTCTCTGGGATAAGTGTCCAAGAGTGCAGTCGTTGGACTCTGTGATGGTTGTAAGTTTAGTTTGTCAAGACACTGCCGTACTGTTTTTCAGTGTGGCCGTCCCACGTTACATTCCCATCGCCGCTGTATGACTGACTCAGTTTCTCTGCCTTCTCACCAGCATCTAGTGCTGTCACTTTTTTATTTTAGCCATTCTCATAGTGTGCAGTGATAACTAACTGTGGTTTTAACTTGCATTTTCCTGATGGCTAATGATATTGAACATCTTTCCATGTGTTCATCTGCAATTTGTGTATCCTCTTCACTGATACATTTATTTGTTCATGTATTTTGCCCAATGTTAGCTAATTGTACTTCTGTTTTTTTAACTTGAATTATGAGAGTTATTGTACATAATTTCTTCCAGTCTTAAGCCTGTGTTTTCATTCCCTTAAAATGCTCATTTGCAGAACAAAAGTTCTTAATTTTGATAAAGCCCACTTTATTAGTTTTCCTTGTATGGAGTCTGCGAATTCCTTACCTATACATTACATCTCAAAGATTTTCTCTTATATTTTTTTCTGAAAGTTTGCAAAATTATTTTAGCTATTCTAGTCCTTTGCCTTTCCATATGAATTTTGGAATAATCTTCTCTATATTGACAAAACATCTTGCTGGGATTTTTATAGGAATTGCATGAAACCTGTATATCGGTTTGGAGAGAATTGACATCTTTACTGTATTATTGAATTTCCAGTTAAAAATTTCTATTTCTTCTTTGTATTTTTTTTTTTGCCTTAGGCTTTCTATTTTTATTTTTTCTAGTGTGTACATAATTGAATCATTTTTGTGATGACTTTTAAAATATTTCTCAGGTAGTTCTGAGGTCTGACCTCAATTCATTTTAAGTTTTCACTAAGTTTGAAATCTTCTTGGTATGACGAGTGATTTTCATTTGAAACCTAGAAATAATGGGTATGTGATGAGACCCAAGATCTTATTTAAATCTTATGTTTTAGCAGTTTTGTTTTTAAAACTTCTCTGGCAGGGAAAAGAAGGAGGATGTCCCCTTATTACTTTTACTACCAGGTAAAGATGGAAGTCCAGGTTTTCTTTTCAGCCTCTGTTACACCTGAGGTCAGGGGTGCCCTGTTATTGCTGGGCAAGCGTAGGCCTCCTCTTGTGCCTGGGAGGATCAGATGCCTCCTTACTGCACCCCTGACTCCAGTAGGGGGTGGCCTCGTACCGCTGGGCACCAATGATCATCCTGCCTCTGCTAGGTCTTCTCTGACTCCACCCAGTGCAGGAGGCAGGTCAGTGTGGGGGGAAGAGCAGCTTCCCCACAGGATCTCCAGTCACTGCGGGGAGGCCTGGTGACTAGCTCCCTGTTCAACCTGCTCTGACACAACCCTGGTCTGAGGATAGAGACATCGCATCACCACCTGTCAGGGGTGGAAGTCTAGACCCTCATT
This sequence comes from Rhinolophus ferrumequinum, assembly GCF_004115265.2. Lineage (NCBI taxonomy): Eukaryota > Metazoa > Chordata > Mammalia > Chiroptera > Rhinolophidae > Rhinolophus > Rhinolophus ferrumequinum. The sequence continues at coordinate 53,332,794 of NC_046301.1, forward strand.
CAGCCTTTGCGAGTGTGGGTGGGGGTGGTGTCCAGGTTTCTCTGTGGTGTACAGCTGGCGTTGAGTGGTTGTTGTCTAAAAGGTTTCTGTCGTGCTGGGCTTTCCTTTCCTGATACTCTGGCCTTTTGGATTCTTTAAAATTGATCATTTTAACCCTTATGCTTTTTAACTACCATACGATATACTGGAAGTTAAAGAAAAGGCGTTATTGAAATTCTAAACAGTATGTTTTGATGTATTAATTTTTAATTTTGTTTTTATGCTTTTTTTTACCCCACTCAAAGGTGAAGATTTTGCAGAAGTACATCAGAATTGGAATGCTCATAGCTGTGCTTCAGAGCATGCAAAAGGGTATCGCAACAGAGAATCTACACGAGGATTTTCCCGGGGTAGACATCCCCGACCTGCCCATGGCAGGCCCCCGCCTCCACAGTTTTATAACCCGGAGCACACGGCATCTCTGGAGACTCCAGGATTTCCACCTCAGAGACAAGAGAGTCTCCTGATGCCACGGTACCCCTTTCCTCCTCCAGGGTTTGACATGCATCATTTTTCACTCCCTCCTCCACTCCCACCGCCGCCACCACCACCACCTCCACCACCTGCCTCTGTAAACATGGGTTGGGCTGTGCCTAACATGGCTCCTCCCCCGTTCCTTCCCATTCCATACCCCATACCCCCACCTCCGCCCCCACCTCCCTTGCCTCCGCCCTCCTCTTCTGGAGATAGTAATTCTTCTCATTTTGGATCGTACTATTAGGTGAATGTATGTGTTTCCAGAGAAATGTGGACTTTTTATGTTATATGGGAAAATTTGTTTTTTGTTTTCTTTTTTAAATATGGGAAGGTTTTTTGTTTGTTTGTTTTTTTAAAGAAAATGATTATGGAGCTAGATTTTTAAAACACTGTAAAATACTAAGTTCTTCCTTTTGTTGTAAGTTGATATATATTAGTAACCTTTATGAAATTGTATCCATATGAAATTGTATCAGTTTAAATTTAGAGAGAATCTAATTATGCAATATTTAGTTAAAACTTTAAATCTATGTTTTCCCCATCCTTGTCCAATTAAACAATATATTTAGATTTATTAATAGATCTGGAACAACTTTCATCATGGATCAAAATATACTGAACGTACTGATTATCTTCTTAGTATATCTGAAAATAAGATGTTGGAGTTCTATGGAGAATCTTTAAAATAAACTATTTTTATAAACATATTTTGGAAGTTGATTTTGATTATAAGTGCAACTTACCAGTAAATTTAAATGGTGTGATTTTTTTTTTTTTTTTTTTTTTTTTTTAGAACAAGTAAAGGATACAGAGAAGGAATGGAAAGCTTTACGTATTGGTAGAAACTATGACTATGATTAAAGTTAATATTTATTCATTATGCATAGACAAGCTTTTCATTATATATATAGATTTCCATTATTTGGTCACTATTCAGTATTTAATTACTTAAAGGGACACACGATTATTCACAATAAAATGTTATTTATTCACAATAAAATGTATTTGACCGCACACTAGGAGACTATGTGTCTCCCAGATTCTCACATGCCTGACACAGATTAGGTGCTTGATAAATATTTAATGAGGGACCAACTGAATTCGGAGTTGTTAATTAAATGACCAGTATTATTTTACATCATGATACAAATGTAAGGGAAATTACGAAATTTTAGAAATAGGGAAGGCCTTAAAAGTAGTCTCAACTAGTCCTCATTTAATAAATAAGGAAGAGCTTAACTAAGGGTTCCAAAGAGTTAAGTGACTTAACTAAGGTCACTCGGAAGGATGGCAAGGAGTTAAGCCTGTTTTTTTCTTTAGTCTCTGATCAGCACTTTCTGCTAAATTGGTGCTTCCCAATCTTTCGTTCCTTGACACTCTTAGAAAATAATGCTTGTATGCACCTCAGGGTGTTCTGGGGACCACTCACCACAAGCCCTTGGGCTCTGGTTGCACCCAGGCCCCTCGTCACCTCTGCACGGACTGAGGAATCTGCAGGGTTCCTGGGCACATGTTGAGAAACTCTTGTTTTGGTATACGCTGACTTTAGCATGTGTTGTACTTTTATTATTCTTTCTTGAAATCTTTTTGCAGCTTCTCTTTAGGAGTTACCTTCATATATGGCACAGTCTTTTTCTGGTTGATAAAATATCGTCCGAATTAAATGAGATTATATCTAGAAGGACTAAAAAAAGTTTTCTACAAGAATGCAAAGAGTAAGGTGTTATCATTTATTAATAGTATTATAAATCAACAAGTTATAATCACCATGGCATTTAAAAATTCTTTGAATCTCTGTAACTTGTCAAGCATTAGTACCTGAAGAAACACAGAGCTGAGTGATACCATTTGATATCTGCTCTCAGTTAAGTAGCTACCTTAAACACTTTAATTCAATTTGCCTTGCTCCTCATACTTATTTCAGGGTTTTTGAAACTTCAGGTTCCTGGAAATCACCTATAACTATCACCTAAGGATAGCTTATTAAAAATGCACATTCTTGGACTTTATTCCAGAATCAAATCCGGTAGATCTGATCTGAGACCTACGAAACTATTATTAACAGGTAACCGCTGACCCCTGTGTGATTTATTCTTTGTATAGATAGATTGCAGGGTAGGTATATGACTAACGTCTTGGCCATTCATCCTGGAACTGCAGGGAGTACTCTTTGGAGTAGTGGTGACGAGCTGGGGTTGACTGGGAGACGAGAAAGAAAACCATGGCCACTTTAACTGTATCTGTAGCATCTCGTCGGGTCCTCAGAGCTGTATTTCGTCAACTCCATCTGTCTTTGGAGTTTAAAAGGAGGACCTGTTGTCTCTTTCGTTTGGAAGAGAAATACAATTTTCACCATCCCTATCCTAATCTCAGTGCTTTTAAAATTCTGTAGCCCTAGATCTTTAAACTGCTAGGTGGTATAAAGATAAATAGTGTTTTACACAAGTTTCTCACCTCAGAGACTTCTTTATTTTAGCCTTTTCCTACGATACAGTAGATTGACACGTGATTGAATATGGAGAATGCCTTCGCACATCTGCAGTTGTAAATGCGTAAAATTAAAATTATCACCTAAGCTACTACGAAGTCAGACAATTAAATTCGTGAACTCATCCTAGAAAAAGTGCTCCATACCTCATTGCCGAATATCGTTATGGTCACCTGCGAAGTGCTCCCCTTGGGAAGCGATGCACCAACACCAGTGCCTGCTTCACCCTTCAAAGCAATTTTGGAACTCTCTTTCTGGAATGGCCTCAGAGCCGTCGTCGTATTACCATTGATGTCCTGAATGTCATCAAAATGTCTTCCTTTCAATATTTCCTTTATCTTTGGGTAAATAAAGAAGTCATGGGGGCCAGGTCAGGTGAGTAGGGAGGGTGTTCCAATACAATTATTTGTTTACTGACTAAAAACTCCCTCACAGACAGTGTCATGTGAGCTGGTGCATTGTAGTGATGTAAGAGCCATGAATTGGTGAAAAGTTCACCACTCTTTCATGCAGTCTTTTCAGCACTTCCAAATAGTCAGCTTGGTTAACTGTCCAGTTAGTATAATTTATTTTTTTTAACACATTTTCTATTGGGGAATAGTGTGTTTTTCCAGGACCCATCATTTCTAAGTCAAGTGGTTGTTTTCAAACTAGTTGTGGGGGGGGTGGGGGCGCAGCTCACTGGCCCATATGGGAATCGAACCAGTGACCTGGGTGTTATGAGCACTGCGCTTTAACAGTTGGTATAATTTCATAATGAATAATCCCTCTGGTATCAAAAAAAGTTGGCAACATTGTTGAAAACAAGTTTATGAACTTAATTGTCAGACCTCGTATGTGTGTTTTGGTGAGATGAATAACACTGTCTCCTCTTCCTTTTTTTTACAGAAAAGATAGTGAGGTCCATGATATCTGGATGACTTGTCCACTTGTTAGAAATAGATATTGAAAGAACTGGATTAAAACTGTCTAGTGGAAACCTGGACTAGAACGTGCAATTTCAAAATTGACCAAAGAACTTCCCATAAAAGGAATGTAGTTAAACCACAAAGGTAGATACCAAAATGTATCCATCCCCTGAGTAGCTTCATTATTAATTATCAAGACTAACTGGACACCCGGGAGATGGCAGGGGGCCTGTATGTAGAGGTCTCCCTTACTTGGGGGCAAAGAGGAGTACAGAATGCTTTATCTCTTCCCACACACATTCTGATTTGTTACTCCCCACCTCTACCATACTGCTTTTATGGCACTTTTTTTGTTGGTTGCATAGAGTTGGTGAACACTAAGGACATTTAAAAAATTCAGGACGTTTGATGGATAACAAATGAGTAGACTCGGAGTTCTGGTCTAGCATAATTTTAAACTAATTAGAGTATTTTAAATCTTCAGGTGCTAAAAACTTTAGTGCATTTTTTAAATTTTTTATTGGGGACTATTGGGGAACAGTGTGTTCCTTCAGGGCCTATCAGCTCCAAATCAAGTCACTGTCCTTCAATCTCGTGAAGGGTGAAGCCCAGCTCTAAGTCCAGTTGCCGTTTTCAATCTTAGTTGCAGGGGGCACAGCTCACCATTCTATGTGCGAATCGAACCGGCAACCCTGTTGTCAAGAGCTCACGTTCCAACCAACTGAGCTATCTGGCCACCCCTTTGGGGTAGCTCAGTGGCAGCTTGTTGTCTTCCATCTAGTTGTGGAGGACGCAGCCCACCGGCCCAAGTGGGAATCGAACCAGCAATCCTGTTGCCAAGAGCCTGCGCTCCAACCAACTGACCCAACTGGCTGCCCCCATTAACTGTATTTTTTAAGGACGAGGTTTCTTAAGATAACAATCATAATGATTTGGGGGTGGATAGAATCTCAGACATAATGTGTCATTTAAGCATATTTCAACAATAATGTTGCTGTTGGCCTTCAGTTTTATAAATTTACATCAACATTTTTAAGACAATATGATTAACTGGTTTCAATGCTTTCTGCTAGTTCTTTTACATGGCATCCCATTATTGAGTTATTTTCTGTTTCAGAAAGAGGCAATCTCTCGTCGTCTTCAGAAGACACAAGTCAGGGAATTTAAGCAGAGGAAGAGAAATCCTCACGTGTCTACTTGTCGCCCTTTCCCAGTCGGTTTGGGTAAGGTACCTGAGGTCGGCTTGAGAAAATATTTTACTTAGGACAGTGTCTTCACATGCTCAGGATATGTGGAATTTTTTGAAAGAGTGGTGTACTCCTATAAATAAGTGCTAGAGAAAATAAATTAGTATGTTGTTAAATACTAGATTCTTTTTTAAAAAAGAAAACTAAATTAACATTATATAGAGTGAATTTGTATGTTCACAAAATATGCATTCCATGAAATCTTTGTTCTAACATTGCATATTTGATACCAACGGTGATATGAATACACTCTGAGGTATAATTTAAACATAGATACTTTTAGTAGAATACAAGTTAGAAAATTTTAAAAAATATTTATGAGAATTCATTGTCAACTAACGTTGCAGCTACGCTATGATTTAATGCATTCTACATTAATTATGATATAATGCATTTAGGGTAAAAATAAAAATTCCACACATTTGTTTTCTTTTCTGCAGATAAATTGCCAATAATTCTAAAAGCCTCTCTTTACTTGTTCTGTGACCTGGTCTGATTCTAGCTTTATGTAGTGATTATGTTCCAGAAACCAAGGAAACAATTATTATAGTGTGCTTGAAATTAAAGTTGAGAAATATCTTCTTAATACCATCTATCAGACCAAAGTACTTGTTTTGACCTGCTAGCAGCAATGAAATTACATCTCATTTTTGACTCTGTGTACTCTGTACCTAAATTGTTATCACTGATGGATTAGACATGTGCAATTACTTAGTGTCTTGGAAACGAGGTACAAATTTGTGTATCAAATGGTAAAATAATGAAAACAGCTAGTGAAAAAAAAATGAAAATTTTCTGCACATTCAATAAGAAAGTATATGTACATTTTATATGTTATATATATATACACACACACACACACATACACACACGTATGCACTTAAAATGTGTACATATACATGTAGCTATTTGAAGACTAGTTTGTTTTGCCTGATTGTTTTGCACGTTTTAGTTGGTTAGTGCCTTTCATTTCTACTTATAAGGTTCATGAAATGGGCATAAATATTACATTAGCTTATTTTGAAGTTGGTTGCATTGCACCAAACCCCAAACAGAACAAACTGACCTTATGTGGTAAGAGCTTTTTATTCATATTGAGGTTAGATGGGCTGAACGTTGTTTCTAACAAGAGATGTGACCCAAATAATAACATACAACAAATACAAAGGAGGAAAATCTGTTAGCATGGCATTCCTATTAAAATGTGATACATAGACAATGGTGGTCTATATTGGATGGTAGAGATGAACTAATGAAAGGTTCTCAGTATCAGTACTACTGCCGTGTGCAAAACCTGTTCTTGCAGCTCTTTAAGCCTTTCATCGTGTGCTTCTGTGACTTACTAGTGCTGGGAAAACTTACTCACTCTTCTATCCCACCACTCTTGCAAATGTCTGTTGGACTGCATGTCATGCAGCTGTCATCTTAGATACGATTTAAGACTGCCAGGCTTAGTTACTCAAACTGTCTTAGCAGCTGGCTGAATGATTCAAAGCAAATGATTAATTTTCTTTAACATTAGTTTGGTTTTTGACGAAGTATAATTGCTAGTATATTTATTGATAACAGTGTGAGTTCAAATGAATTCTGTTTAGCAAGATTATAGGCAGAGAAATGATTAAGGGCAGAAGGAAATAACTGTAGGCATTAACTTTATTGATACATTCAAATATTGTTAGTTTGAACCGTATGAAATTTCCTACCAAATGGCAATTTCCTATGGTTCAATCTACTATCAAGGACTATAGACTATATTCCCATGTTTATTTTTTTCCCTAGAACATCGCACTATACCATTACTCTCAAGAACAAATTTGGGGAACTACTGTCATAGATGATAGCTGGCAGAAATTCATGGTAGTATACGTCTCTGAGAGATATCTCTAGTCTTGCTAAGAAGACAATCTGTTAGAAGACCCCGGGGACCTGGAAGCATTATTCAAATGTGTTGTATTAGGTTAGGAAACCACTGTGCTGTAGTGTAGATTCTGTGGTTCTTAACGTGGGTTTTTTTGTTCCCTGCTGTTACAGAACTCATTAAAAACCTGTGAGATGTACATTTTTTTAGAAGATGGGATCCATGGCTTTCCTCTTTTTTTAAAAGTAATATTTGAAGAGAGGGAAAGAGATGGGTTGGATAGAGAGTCTCTCGGGAGCAGGTATAACAGTAAATGTTTCTCAAATTTGGTAATACACTAATCCTTTAAATTTTTTTTTTGTTATGGACACCCGGGAACTTATCCTCAGACAACAGTTTGGGAAACATTGAGTTAAGAAACAAAATTTCATTCTATGAGAATTCTTTTCCACGTCTTACACCATTTTTATACCTGTAAGAATATATCTGTGGACTTCAATTTAGAGAAACATTATCCTAAAGAATGTTGGGTTTCAAATGGCTACACAGGAAAAACTTCCAAATGATTTTAGCCAGGAATAGAGGAAATATTTCATGGTCTTACACATCTAGAAAAATATCTAATGTGTATATTTCTGCCCAATGGGGAATTTCTTTGTAATTTAGACTATAAACAGGAATTCATTCTCAAACTAGAAGAACAGGACACTGTTGTCAGCTTAACAACTGTAGGTGTTTGTCTCTGCCTTACAGAGCTCATTCCAGGCATATTGTAGTGAAGGGTCAGATTTGAGTAAGTTCACAAAGTCTAAGGACATTCTCTAAATACTAAAAATGCCCACATACAAGAACATCGGAAAAGGGAAGGACTCAAATGGAACACAAAATGATCCAGGGAGGTTTCTGGGAGGAGAAATAGAGACGTGGCCAGAATGAGACTCTTTTTTTAGGTATAATCAGCTTAAACATCTCTGCATTTCCTAGGGTGGAGGATGTGGAAAATGGTATATAACTATCTCTTACAGTTGCATGGTTTATGTTTGTTACAGAAAGGCAAAGTAGATTGCTCTTATAAAATTGATTAAATCATGCTAGTTAATACTTTTTTAGTTTTCATAAATTTTTAGTGAAAGACTACGTCTAGATACTTTTACATATAGCCCTCTGAACTGGATGGGCACTTATAGACTCTTTCAGGGTGGGGAAGCAGCGTTACCCCTTACAAAATACTCATTTAAAAAGTTTTATTTCTGTGAATGCAACATGAAATATAAGAATAGATTTTAGTTCTCACAGAGTGCTCCACTTACATTGTCATAATACTCATGATGTTTTACTGTAACTGATTGTATGGATTTTCCCTGTTAGACTGTAATCTTCTTGAGGACCAGCACTGTTGGATCACATCTGTTCTTACTGCTAGCACACAAAAGACATTCAAGAGACGGTAATTGAAAACTTGTTTCGAGATGTTTCATAGCGATTCCTAACCTATGGGATTCTTTGTATGTCTAGAATATAGTGGTCTTTATGTGCTGATTTCTGTTGAATTGAATGCCACAAACATTGGGGATAATTCTTTATACTTAATAACTTGACAGTATTTCTCAGGGTATCAACTTCATCATTCCTACTCTAAAAAATTAGTCCTTAATTGTTATGAGGTTTCAATCAATTTTGGCACACGTTTCCAGGTCAGTTGTGCCCCAGAAATGGGTCAGAGAGATTAACAGAAAATAGGTTCACATTTTTTTGGAACTGATTTTCAGAATACCCCCATCAATGCTAATGTGGAAATTAGAAGATTTTGGAACATCAAAATTAGTAATCTTTTTTCTCAAGATAATAAAATTTGCTTAAAAATTTAGACTTTAGATAGCAAAATATGGCTGTTATTTATTAAGAATGATAACGCCTACTACAGGGTTTTTTGGGTTGTTCTTTGTATTGGTCATCAAAAAAGCTGGTATCCATTCTACTGTATCCATAAAGATACCTTTCAGAGAACTTACCTTATCAATAGCAAAGAATAATGTATGATATATATATCTATATATATATATCTATATATATATAGAGATATATATATATCTATATATATATATATATAAAATAAGGTTTCCAGGGAATTTAAAACTAAAGAATAAAAAGAGAACACTTAGTATTCTAGGAGATACTTACTTTCCCCTCCAGGTTTTCTCTCTGTTTTGTAAAATAGCTTTGGGGTGAGGAAGCCACTTGAGGTCATGCACTAGTTTTATTTGTAAATATGAAAAAATAATAAAAGCACAACTCTGTAAATCTTTTGTAGCAACTGACAGGGAAATACATATCATTTGCTGTTAATGTTTTTTTTGATTAACCACCCTAGTGAAATTCAGGTTAGAGAGCCGTTGAACTTTCATCTACTCATTTATTCAATAAAAACATATTTTATGCTTTTTATTGATTATGCATTTGATGCTGAAGATACAACCCTTAGAGTGCAATAGTAGAAAATACTCACACAAGGGCACCAAGTGCTCGCATACAAGTACATGTCTGCACAGAGTGTAGTGGAAACGTGGAGGTGAGGGAGGTCAGTTCTACTATAGGTAGACATGGAAGGAGGAAGAAGATAGGGAAGCATTCACAGAGGACATGATTCTGGTGCTGGTTCTTTGAAAATAAGGGGTAAGCCTGAGAAAAGCTGTGGAACTGTAAAACAGCTCGGCATGTTGAGAACCCAATGGGCAGGTCGCTATGACTGTAGAGGGTGTGGGTAGAATAGAGGAAACTGATCCCAGAAGCTAGAAAGGAACTGAAGGCCAAATGACAGGTAGCATTGGGGGCTTACATGGGGAAACCTCATTCCATGCCTTCACACCGGGTTAGTGATACCGTTAGTTTCATATTTTGGAAACATCACTATCTGGGAGAATGAGTTGGAGGGAGAAAATGGAAGGAGGCAAATTAGGAAATTATTGATGAAAACAGCACAGGAGAGTAATGATGAAGATTTACTAGTGGTTGAAATGGTTTTGGATTGCAGAAATTTCAGGAACGTGAATTGACAGCACTTGCCATGTTATTGAGTAGGGTAGAGAAGGAAAGGCATCTGGAAGGACTCAGGTTTAGTGTCTGAGTAACTAGGTAAGGTATCAGCCCCTGAAAAAGGATATATTTTGTGTGGTTTATATCTTTTAATCTTGAACAGTTTTGTGAAGTAGGAAATACTATTGTTATAATTTTATAAAGGAGGATAATGAAGCCTTGTAGCAATTAAGGCCTAATTTCTAAGAGCTAGGAATGATGAAGTCATGTTGAATATAGTCATCTGTTTCTAGGATGTGAGCTTGGAACAACCATTCCAGGCTGCCTCACTGAGGGCAACGATAAATAAACTGCAAGATTTTCAAAAGTTGGAATTAGAGGACTAGAAAAACTAATATTAGAACAAAAACTAAGAAAATAAAACTATTTCATTTACAGTTAAGGAGACATTAGTGATAAGAAATTTTGCTAGAAATGTACCAGCACTTGATGTAACAACACACATAACACACACACACACACACGAAAATAATTCAAGGTTAATTCAATGATATCTATTTTCTATTTATCCACTTGGAATTTTTACTTCCATAATAAGAATATTGGTTATAGCAGTTACATAATTAAGCTACAATATTTCCAAGAGTTTCATTTTACTCCATGGGTTAATACTTTACAGCATTCCTGTACCTATTAAAGAATTCCATGGAAAATGTGGATTGCTTTCTAAATTAGTCGTAAATCAGTTGTTTTAAAAATCAGTGTCGAGTAATTAGTAAGAAATTATAGATTGTTTTTAAAACTAATATACACTTTTTGGGTTATAAACATTCACTTTTAATATCCATCAAAAACTGATGGTCTATCTGTTGCTGTATTTTGTCAGTTTTAGGAATTTATTTTGAATATTTTTAGCAACAACTTAGATCTAAGATCTGTGTAATGCCCCTGCTGCATCTTTATTAGTTTGTTTATTATAGAAGAAGCAATTTTGTTTCAAGGGGCAATTTGGTATCATAATGACGGTGTTAATTTACATGATAATTTGGCAAACATTTGCATGTAGGCTTTTGTTTTACCTTGAAAATTATGCATAAAAATAGATCTCCACAAATAAAGTAGACAGAGAAGAATTATGTAAAATAGCTAGCTGCAAAATTTTGTTGCGCACATGCATATAAACAATGTACAACTTGTACTATTTTAAATAAACAGTCTCATCCTGTTAGCAACACTCTTTCATCACTAGTCATATTGAAGGCGTTTGACTTTTTTTTCCTTTTTGTAGAGTTTGCCTGTTTAGTCTTTTAAATCAAAATGCAACTCATAGGATATGGTCTGTCAATTCACAAAGAAATATGTGTGACGAATAAAAATTTGGAAAAAGAATGCTCAACTTTTAAATAAATTTAAAGAAATGCAAATAAAATTAAGTAGAAGAATACTATTTTCAGTTTATCAAATTGGCAAAAAATGGATTAAAAGGAATGTGATTATTAAGCATGGCCAAGGCTACAAAAAACATCCATTTTTTTTATACCATGGATAATAGCAAACATAATAGAAAGTTATTTAGTAAAATGTTAAGAGTCTTTTACTAGCCTTTGATCCTAGTGATTCTACTTTTCTAACTTGATGATATTATAAAGAAATCTGCTTCAACATTATATTCATGTAGGTAAAATAAACGTAATGCCAATATTAGGGAAACAAAAGGATATAATGAACAATTTTATGCCAATAAATTTTTTAAAAGTAGATGAAATAGACACATTTCTAGAAAAATAAACACAAAAATGGACACAGAAAAAATAAAATATCAGAGCTTTTTAGCTACTTAAGTAGAATCCATACTTTAAAAAAAAAAAAGAATCTACAGAGAACACTTAAGGCCCAGATCGCTTTACTAAGGAATTCTAAATATTTTGGGGAAAAAAATGTAAAATTACGTAAATTTTACCAGGAAATAGAAAAATAAGCAATGCGACCTAATTTTATGAGGCCAACATAAACGATGCCAAAATCTGACAGGGACATGACAAAAGAGGAATATTACAGGCAGATCTCATATGTATATTCTATAAAAGATGCAAATATACTATGTATAAAGTGAATTAGCAACATGAATTCAGCAAATATTTGAAAAATGAAAACAAGGAAATGGATATTATAACACTGCCAAGTAGGGTTTATTCCAGGATATCAAGGTGGTTTGTTTAATACGTGAAAATCAGTATCGTTCCTCACATGAACAAAATATGCTGAATGTGTCAGCTTTCACTACCATTCCTATCTAAGCCTGGGAATGTATTTTGCAGGATCGCTTGTTCTGTATGATTCTGGATTAGAATTGATCAAGGGGGACACCCATGATCATAAGATTGTACAAGTGGAAGTGAGAGAAAAGTCGATACTGCTGGACGCTCCTGGTCTCAGACAGTGAGAGCCACAGAGGGAGGCTCCAGCTTCCAGCTCTGTCCAGCTCCCGGTCCTGCCGAACACCAAGTGTGTTATTGCAGTTTCCTCAGAGGTGGTGACTTTCACAGGCCTCTCCACAAATCCTCTGTCTGTGCTTCCACTTTTGTGACCAGGCATGCACGACTTGGATTTTCCTGCGCGTTCCTACCTACCCACCCACTGTCATGTTAGTGACTTGCTGTGATTTCTCACCTCTCCTCTTCCTGTCTTCCCTTTTCCAACTCCTCCCCCATTTTTCTATGTCCTAATTCCGATAGCAAACTTCTTATTCATATAATAATTGTAATGGTTCTGTTTTCCTGACTGAACATGGACTGGTCGAGTTTTTGATAAATGGGAGTACATTCGAATACAAGCAATAGAATTTTACAGATAGGAATCTGAAGTTGTTTTTCTATCTGAATAGATTTAAAATTATCATTGATTCCATTGTCCTGGTAAATTAAACACAAGTAGTTCATGACACGCAATAACTAAACAGCTAGTCTCTGCAGAAGACAAAATTGTAAGTGATCACATAGTTCCCGCCATAAAACGTTATCGTGGGAATAAAGACTAAGGACTTAACATTGGGTCAATAATGACTTTTAAGTGTACTAGAGAGTTTGGAGAAAGATGAGTTCAGGGCTTTAAATTCCAATCTCCCGACCTGGGTAAGGACTCAGATAACTTCTGTATTATCCAGAAAGAAACACACACAAAAACAACTCCCTTCACAAAATTATCTCCTGTCGTTGCAGGGTTAAAAATTCTGCAAACCAAACCCAAGTCTGATCTTGTGGTTAGCTGAACTTACAAATGCAACATGAATGAATCTCAAAAACAGAATGTAGAGCAAAAGTGCCAGACACAATATATATATTCCAATTATGGAAAGATAAAGAAAAGTGAAAACTAACCTAATCTTTAATTTTTAGGGATACAAGCTTTGATGGCAAAACTAAAACGCAAGCAAGAAAGGAATGATCATAAATGTCAGCAAAGACTATTAACAGTGAGAAGGTCATATCAAGTGGCAGAGGGCAAGGAGGCGAGCTTTCCATGCTGTTTCTTAACCTGGATTGATTTATATGGGTGATCCCTTTGTGATAATTTATTGAGCTGTGCATTCATGTTCTACGCATTTTCTTATATGTGTATTATTTTTCAAAATCAAAAGGACTAAAACAAACAATCCTGAAATGGTTTCCCGTCTCATTCAGAGCAAAAAGGTTCTTAAATGGCCTGCAAGTTCCTCGATCTGCCCCCCTATTAACTGTTTGATTTCTCAATTCATTTTCCCCTCTCTCACTCCGTCCCTGCACTCAACACATGTGGAGGTGAATGTGAATGGAGAAAACCAAACCACCGTGCTAATATCACTTGAAATTCATAACTACTAAACCTAACATGGACCCTTTAAAACTGCCGGGAAGTGCAGTGTATTTCCCTAGTCCATTCACTGGTCACTCACCTCCGTGATAGTTTCACACCTCTCCTCTGTCTTCCAGGCCTCCACTTCCCCACCCCCCAATTTCACTATCCTTCCTCAATCCCAAGTATCAGTTTTGCTCGCCCCTTTGTACAGAGAAAATGGAAACGATTCTATTTGGAGAACATAGAGATGTATCACCCCATCCCCATTTAAGGAAAGAGCCATCACGCCAGCTGCTGGGAGAGCGGTCAGCAGATATCCTCCTGCAATCAGCTCCTTCCAAGTCCACCTTACCTAGCAAGAACCCAAGAGTACGCACCCTTCCAGAGGACGCCCAAATCCAGTGTCTGTTTATGAGGGATGTGAGTGGTGGTGGCAGAAAGGCACTGAGGGAGAAATCCAGAGCTCTCTTTGGGGTTGGTTAAGGCTTCGTCATGCATTCACTGTAGTTTGAATTTTTCTTCCGTGGAATCCCGTTTCCTCCCTCTCCTCCATAGGTGTTGATCCCTCATAAATATTCAGCATTCCAAAGTCCATTTCAGTTTTGCCTCCAGAGAACCTAATCTGTGACACCTCAGAAAGCATTCAGACTCCCAGCTCCATGTCCATCTACCAACCTGCTTTTGTCCTAATATCCTATGACTGTCTTCTTTAGCTAATGCTTTGATTTAAGGCCTATCACTTTACTTGTGTACCGTATTTGCTTATTCAAAGATATCACTCTAGCACTTTCCTCCTCTTCCCTCTTGCATCACCAATCTTTCCTTACTGGAAAAATTGCTATTACCTCTCCCAGCCTTATTATTATTATTACTAATATTAATTAATTAATATTAATAATAATAATTCTTTTGGACCACTTGACCCACTACTGCCATATTTCTCTCCTTTCTTTAAAACAACAATAATAAATGACTTTAAAATGATCTATAGACCCAGTCTCCACTTCTTCTTCTCCCATTTCTCTTTAGTTTATTCGAATCAGGCTTTGGTCCCCACTGATCAGTGAAAACTGCTCTTGTCAGTTATCAAGGACCTCTACAGTGCACACGATGATTGTCTGATCTCAGCCTTCATCACACTTAGCTTCTTTTCATGGTTGGTAATTTTCTGGTTTCTCATCCTTTATCCCACTTGGCTTCTAGGATGTCAAGCTCTCTTGTTTATTCTCCCTCACTGATCACACTTTCTCAGATGGGCTACTGATTGCACAATTCTAAGCCATGCCATTTACCCAGACCCAAATACACATGGTGTCTCCTGGAGTTGTGCAGGGAGGTGGCTCTGCTTCTCAGTCTCCTTTTCTGGTTGATTCTCTTTCATTGACTCTTACTGGAGGAGGCCCACCAGGCTGTGCGCTTGGTGCATTTCTGTTTTCTAAGTTTACTCATCTCTTCCAGACTTTGTTCAGACTCAGAAATCCACAGACTACCTTTACTTAGATGACTAATAAATATCCTCACATGTCCCAAACTTTCACTTCAAGCTTACTCCACTGTAAGTTTCTGTTCTTTCGGTTGATGCCAACTCTGTCCTTCCAGTTGCTCAAGCCTCAGACATCTGATTTCAAAACTAACTACCTAACTAACTAACTAACTAACTAACTAACAAGAATTGTGTATTTTAGTTTATGCTCAGAGAGGTGGAGGGAATAGTGGTGGTTAAAGGAGAGAACTAAACTACTTTTCATTTTTCTAGGGATAGCTAGCTCTCAGAATTTGAGTATTTTAAATGGGTTGACAATTAACAAAGAAATTTACCATTTTGCTTTCCCCTCTCAGCTGATAGTTATTCTTTCCTCCCTTGACTCTGATATTCATCAATTTATTTAACATGAAATCAGTTTTTGAGCTTTATAGCTAGAAGAATATATTCAATATTTGTCACTTTGAATAAGAAACAATAAAGTGTAGGTATGCAATAGCCAGTCACATCTAGAAATGTATAAAAAAGAAATTTTTTATAGGATACACTTAGATAAGGAGTTTCCTCAAGATCCTTTGAAAAGTAATTTCCGGGTTTTAACTTATATGAAAAGAAACAATTTCTAGTTATTGTAGAAGGGAAAAACAAACTTAGATAGCTCTATTAGTTGTAAGCCTTTAATGTATTTTCTAAATAAAAATAAATCCCTAGAGACTGTTATTCCTGATTCCTGGGACCACCACAAATTATAAAGTGGCAGGAGCTCATCAATTGTGGGTTCAAAAAAAATCCATACTAGAGTTTAACTTGATGAAAACCAAAATAGAAAAACCAAAATGAAAACTAAAAATCATTTTAAAATCTCTGGAAATGCACTGAAACACATATGCATCACTTTTGTTTGACCTAAGATTTCCAGGGCAGTGAGAAGATAGACACAATCCATTTACCATGAAAATTACTTTTAAAGTTAAGATGGTGGGATTTGCAAACATTACCTTGGCTGGTGATGGTAACAGCAAATCTGCCAGCCTAGTCAGGCATTCTTTGGTATAGAATCGTTTCCATGGAAACCCTGTCTGCAATGCCCAGATTTCATGGACTATATGTTCTGACTAAATAAATAATGAAAAGCTGTCTTCTTTCTTATTTAATGATCTCTAGATCTGCATACTCAATAGGCAGGATCCCACCTCACATAATCATTTGCAGTGAAAAAAGACAAAATGAGAAACGAAAAATAAAGATTCCATCTCTGGATTTTAAAAGCACAGTTCGTGGTAAATTATATTTTAATTTCAGATCAGATCAGAAGATCAGATATCCATCACTGGCCATTCATACTTGGCCACTCTCTGTAGTCATACAACAGCCTAGCCAACTGTCCCCCGTGTCATTCCTTAAGGAAAGAAGAGTCTGTGAGACTGTGCCTTTCTGGGACTCTGTTCCATCCTTGTGTTTACACCTTATGTCTCTCTGTCTGGTCCCCAAAAGATGGTTTGCAGCCAAAAATGGGTAAGATATCTCACGGGAGATACAACCTAAGCCAGGTGGAACCGAGTGGGGACCCCCAATGAAGAAAAATATGGGAAGGGGCCTTGCCTCCCCTTCCCCCTGCCTAGGAAAAGCCATTGCTGGCTCTGGCTTTTCCCTTGCACCTGTTTGTGAGAGAAGTCGTGAGGACAATAAAGATCAGTTCTCTCCACTTGTCTCAACAGAACTGTTACAATATGAGAGACTTGACCCTGAGAGGGTACATACCGTAATTAAGACATCATGGGACCTTGTGCTTCGGCTGTTTACAGACAAAGGGTGATTGGAGTAAACATTTTTCTGCTATGATGTATGAGTCTCACAGACCGTGTAAGAAACAATGTTACTTTCTTGTATACCTATCAATGAAAACCTCCAGTCGGTCTGATTAGGGGCTCCAGTCCTCTGAGACTGAGAGACCCCTGGCCTTCGGAGAGATTTAACTTATTAAGTCTCTGTTTGTTTCTTTCTTAAAAACTTAACCCAAGCCGCCCCTTCTCGCACCCTCGCTGCCCGTGTTGCACTGGATGCAACAACTCTCACACTCACTAATGAGGGCAGTAACCTCTCCACATATACAAGAGGGTGAGGTGATCCTGAGAAACACCTTTCTATGTAAACTCAAGTCAGGTTTTAGCTCCCTATGGAGGAGCTCTGTCCTTCCTGATAGCAGATCTCATAGAGCAAGTTCTGGCATGTTTTTCTGTCTCTGTGAGGCAGGGTATGTCAGTGTCCTTTTGTTCCTACCTGTGTTCTTTCTATATGCCCTTAAATGTTACTTTTTAATTCACTAACTCATAGAAAAATACTTTGAACAAATATTAGCCTCACTATAAGACGATTTTTTTTTCTTCCTAGACAAATTGAAGGTGAAAATAAAAGTTTTAATGAATTCAGAGTGAATACTTGGAACTCGTTCTTCCTTCCTCAAAGAGTAACAATTGTAGGCCAACATTTCAGTATAGTCTAGCTAGATAGTATCAGCTTTTAAGCATTTCATTTTGAGATTACTTATGGTAGAAATTATGAATTTTATATTGTGATAGAAAATATAAAGGTCAGAGGTAATGGAGGGAGAAGAAAGAAGTATTGAATTGTATATGAAAGATGTAATTTTCTCTAGTTGTAGTCTCTCAGCCCTTGCAAGATTAAGTTTCTATTTGGACAAAAAGAAGGTGGAACGGAAGCATCAAAACCTTGTATGGTTGGAGAAGTCTTAATGAAAGCCTATTTCTGCTCCAAACAGGAATATCCTGGATAAGTACAGATGGAGAGTTCTAAATAATTTATTGGCAATTTATAGAAAGATTGGGGAGAGAAAAGAGGGAATGGGAACCTATGTCTTCCTGAGCTTAGTTTCATTAAAGAACTATAACCAAAATAAAAAGACAGTAAGTCCTTTTCTTTTGAGAATCTAACCTGAAAAGGGAGGGACTCCTCAGATGAACAAAAATTATGTCTCAGTACCAGCTTCTTTAGGATAAATGTGTTTTCCTCTGTTACATAGCACCCACAGTAAATATTTATTGGGTGAATGAATGAATGGATGGATGATAGAATAAATCAAAGAGTGTATTTTTGCTTGTTACTTTGAATATATCTTAAGAACAATATTTCATTATACATTTAAATCCCCATATTCTTTTTATTTCCCTGTGAAGAATAATGAAGGAAAATATCAGTAAAAAGCCTTATTTATTGTCTTAGTTGTAAAGATTTGTTGACTTAACAAATAATATGCAGGGGGAACGTTTGACTAAATGGAATATAGGTTAGTGTAAATCTTTAGCAATTATTACCTTAAAGAATGACAGATGTTCTCATATTGAACTCAGTGCTCAACATTTGAATATTATTTTCTTAGGAAGTGGTGAGGCATTTTAATAATTGAGAGTGGGAAATAAGAGATGCTCTTCAAGTGCTAATCTGTTATGTTCAGAGGTTTCAAAAAAAGAGACACGGGCAAGCTATTGACCAATGGGCTTGGATGAATGGCTATTGGAAAATAAAAACAAAAAAATGTGCCGTATGCTATTATCTAGGATCTTCATCCCTTTCCTCCACTCCTCCTATGTCTTTGTCTCTTATTCTTTCACAATCCTCCCCTGCCTGTAACAGTTATATTGAAAATGATGGAGTACGATAATATAAGATCTCCAAGGTCAAGGTTCAGTGACTTCAGATACTGTGATTTCCCAGAAAGCCCAAAGAGGATATTTTCTTACTAAATTATTAATGTATGCAAATTACGATGTATGCAGGAGGAAAAAAAATCCTAATCACACTCAAGCAAGCTATAAGCTTTGACATGTACATGACAATGCAGTGCAGCAGGTAAAGGACCTTGAAAATAGTATCTATTTCTGGTATTTCAATTCCTACTTATCAGGCATTATCAAAGGGGGCAATATTGTGTCCGAGGAGATAAAACAGGATTCTTAGAAAGTGAAAAATTCTTACTCTTTATGTACAAAGCATAGACACCCATACAGTTATTACATATACAGTATATCTGAGGTATTCAAGTTTCACGCTGGGAGATTAGGATAAAAGTATCTAAAAAAGCTCCTTGGGGTGGGGGGCAATAGTGAAAAAAAATGGTAAAGTTACACTATTGTATATTGTGCTTTTAGTTTACTTTAGGCTTTTATCCTCTCCCAGGTTCTGGCTAATGGAACAAATAGTAGAGAACTAATAGCCCTATGGGAACCAATTTTTAAAATAGTTGAACCAATGCAGGGCCTTCAGATAAAAGCTTATTTGTAGAATGTTCCTAGGTCTGGGACTGAAGTGAGATCACTCTTTGCTGAATTGAAGTCAGTTCACTCCTGCAAGATGGTCTAAAGTTGAAAAGAGAACGAGAAAAAAAAGCCTTGTCCTGGGGAGAAGATGGCATTGGGAGAGTGCAGTGTCCCTGGACTCTCAGCGTAGGAGCGGGCAAAGGAACATGCTGTACCTGAGCACAGACTGGTCCTTAGAAGTGGAAGCAGAGGGTTCTGTTTTGGGGGTTCAGTTGTCCCTACTATTAGCAAAATGCCGAAAGAGTATCAGGATTAGCTACTTTTGCTAAGAAAGGTAGGTGTAGAGAAATAATTCTGAAGTGTGCCTTTCTTTGAAAATAGGGGAGAAGGATGCAGAATTCTCTTTAACATGTACTGAAAATCAAAATAAACTTTGTCTACTAATTTTGCCTAATTTACTGATGAATAAGTCTTTATTTTGGAGTTACATATAAATATTCATCTCACATGGAGTGTGGAAAATATCCTTTTGTATCGTGTTCTCTAAATTTTTCAGGAAACTTAAAATTTACTTCAAGTTGTTTTTCTAAATTAATTTTTAATTAAAATAAAATTTTCCATTTTGAAACTGAAATCTTATGCACTGGTTGATACTATTGAGCTGAGGAACAACTAGGCCGAAGAAAAAAGAAAAAAACACAAGGGATGAAAAGGAGGAAAAAATGAGTATTTACGCTTCATGCTTTTACAGTAATTCTTATCTGCCTCCATTTTCATTATTATAAAAAATGGAAACTCTGGACTAGTGCTGCCCAACAGTATTTTCTGCTGATGGAAATAATCTTTATTGACACTTCCTAATATGGTAGACACTAGCTAGATGGGGATACTGAAGTGTGACTAATGGGACTGAGGAATGGCATTGAAACTTTCTTTAATTTCAATTAATTTCAATTTAAATTTCTATAGCTGCTTGGGGCTAGTGCCTGCCATATTGACCAGTGCATTAGAGTCTGAGGATATTTGCATATTTAACTTTAATTCGCACAAGCTACTTAGTTTGAAATGGTATAAGCAGAACACTGGCAGCGCGTGGTGATTTCTCCTCATTCTATCGATTTAGGCTCCCAGGTTCATACCATGTCTCCTACTAGGACAGCTGCCCATAGCAGCGCCCTTCTTCACAGTCCAAACAGAGAGGCTTCCCACACGCACAGTTAATGAAAGTGCATGATTAATTGTGCATTTCCTAAGTAAAAACCTGAAGTCCTCGAAATGGTGAAGCTTGATACGAGAGAATATTATTATTGACATTATGTTTGAATGAAATTTAGGACAAACCGTTAACAAATAAACATTTCAAGGTATAATGGGCAAGTTTTAATTTTTCTTATTCACAATTGTTACTTAACTGAAGCTTAATTCTCAACAGGAACAGAATCAAAGGTGCATTCAGAGACTAAACCTAGCAGCCAACTATTGAACATTGGAAAATATGCATGGTTTCTACATCTACTAGAGGATTTAAGATAAATGCAAACCAGGCGTGCACATGTATTTTATTTATAAAAATATACTTGCTTGGTCAAACACAAGTACATTTTTAGTTTTTATTTATTTCCAGCTTTGTTGAGATATAATTGACATTAGCATTGTGTAAGTTTAAGGTGTACAACATGTGGAGTCGATACATTTATGTATTGCAAAATGATTACCACCATATCATTAGCTAATACCTTCATTCTGACATGATTGCCATTTCTCTTTTGTGGTAAGAACATTTATGATTTAATCTCTTAGCAAAATTCAAGTATGTAATACAGTATTATTAGACATAATCACCATGCTGTTGATTAGCTCCCTAGAACTTGTTAATGTTATAATTGGACGTTTGTACCTTTTAACCAATAGCTCCCCATTTCCTCTACCACCTCCTTCATCCCCCCCACCCCGGAACCACCACTTTACTACTGTCTGTTTCTCTGAGTTCAGCTTTTTTAGATTCCACAGGTGAGTGGTATCATACATTACTTGTTTTTCTCTGACTTCCTTCACTTAGCGTAATGTCCTCAAGATTCTATGAGTTGGCTCACATAACAGGATTTCCTTCTTTCTCATAGCCGAACAGTATTCTATTATATATAAAGTTGGCCCAGGAACAACATGGCTTTGAACTTCATGGGTCCACTTATACAGTTCAACTGACCCGTACAGTTCAAACCAGTGTTGTTCAAGGGTCAACTCCCTGGTTGGAATCTGTGTATACTGAGGTCTAACTGTAGTCATTCTCAGATTTTCACAGTAGGTGCTCCTAACCCCCACGTTGTTCAAGGGCCAGCTATATTCACCACATCTTTATCCATTTATCCATTGATGGACACTTAGGGCGTTTTCATAGCTTGGCTATTTTGAGTAATGAAGCAATGAACAAGGGAGTGTAGATATCTCTACGAGATCCTGATTTCAATTCTTTATATACCCAGAAGTGGGATTGCTGGGTCATAAGGTAGTTCTATTTTGTAATTTTTTGAGGAAACCATACTATTTCCCATCTTGGTTACACAAATTTACATTCCCACCAACAGTGAATAAGCATTTCCTTTACACCCTTGCCATCACTTATCTCTAAAAGCAAGTGTATTTTATTTTACTTAACTCTTGGAAAGAATTAAGTAGGTATTTTATTTTGTAGGGATGGAATTTTGCTTCTAATAAGATGAAAATGCTGTCCAGCATGTTTATTGTCTTAAGAAATTGTCATTTCCAACAGAAAATTGTAGCAATTATAAAAGACAATCTTGTAAAGTCTAAATATAGTACAAGAGAGAATAGTCACATTAATTGGTCAAATATTAAGGAGCTAACTTTTTTTTTTAAAGAATCATAGATAATAGGTTCAAAAGTATACGTTTCAGCTTTTGAGTATTTTCCTTGTTTTCCTCCAGTTGTCACTTTATGATCTAATTATAGGTAACATTTATTAAGCATTTAAAATTATATTCCAAGCACCACGTTAAGTCCCAATTTTATAGATGTTGTCTCACTTAATGCTTATAACCATGCGATTATATAAGAGCTATCATTTTCTGAATTATACCATGGTGTAAACTGCCCCTCACAGTGATTGATTTACCAAGACAGCAAATTGCAGAGCTGGGATTTGCATCAGGCCCTGCCTCAGTCCAGAGCCTCTTAAGATTGTTAAGGAATGTAACCGCACAAGTGGGAACCACGATAGGGACTCCATAAACTAGTGATTATAAAGGAGGGGTCTGCCGAAGTCTTGGTGTAGCCCATGAGAATATAACTTTTGATAAAATCAAGGATGAAGAAAGATTTGTATTGCACCTAATAATTAAAATTTCGAGTGCCAATTTTCTTTCGTTCTTTCATTTCTCAGACTTAAAATGCCCTAATGTATGAAAAGGCACTGAACCAATTATTGAATTCTGGCTATAATTGAGTTGGATTTCTCTTATGCACAAATAATAGCTTTCTTAGTCATTTATACTAAATCTTCACAAGACGTACACGATCATTACTAAGGTCAGAAAGACCACACTATCGGCATTTTCATGTGACCACTCACTCTGATATTATTCAGAAATTGAAGCTTATCATTGCCACTGCACTGTAAATTATTTCTTAGTGATCATTTATTATGATTTTGGTTAATACATTAATGAGCCTAGAGGTTGGAATGGATATCCTTAAATATAAATGTCCATCCATTCTTGCCACTTGAATACGGATCAGTAATTTCACAAATAAAGACATCAACATCTTTGTATGCCCATGTGTTGTTATATTCAAACAAAAAGAAATCACCTGTTTGAAATATAACAGAAAACAGTCCAAAGAGTGGAAATGGTAAATAATGAGAACCACCAACAAAAGTTTGAGGAAAATGACACCAATTTTTATTTAGGTTTTTAGTTAACTTAAAGGCTTTTTCTATAAGATAATACACTTGACTACTGAATGTTTAAGCTGACTTGATTTAGTAAAGGCTTAATTTTGAAAAACGGAGAAGGCCTGCTTATCTTCATTGAGACCAAATATTGCAGTAACATAAATAGGCTTTGCCCTTCTCTTGGGGCTAGGACTAATGTACTTTTATCAGCTAATGGGTAGTGCACCTTATTGTACCAAAAGTTTCCCAAATTATAAATTATTCTAGAGCAAAATATTTTGAAAGATAGTACTAAATGACTCAAGAAAGCTAAACTTCAGGCCCTTTGTGTTAGTTTGCTCAGGTTTCCATAACCAAAAACCAGACTGAGTGGCTTAAACAAAAACATGTCTTTTCTTTTCTGGAGGCTGGAAGTCTAAGATCAGAGTGATGGCAAATTCCCTTCTGATGATACCTCTCTGCCTGGCTTGTACACAGCTGCCTTCTCGCTGTGTCCTCACATGGCCTTTCGTCTGTACACATGTGATAAAGGAGTGACATCGCTGGTGTCTGTCTCTTCCTCTTCTTATTAGGACACCAGTCCTATTAGATGAGACACTTATGGCCTCATTTCATCTTTATGATCTCCTTAAAGGTCCTATCTCCAAGTATAGTCACACTGGGTATTAGGGCTTCAACATGTGAATTTGGGGGGGGTGCACAGTTCAGTCCATAACATCCTTAAAATACCTGATGACTCTGTGCTGCCACATTTATTTTGATGTGGCTGTTCCCAGGTATATAGTTTCAGCAGCTTGTGGACCTGTCCTTTCCTATAGCCTTATTTCTCCTTATCTCTTATTTCATAAAAAGTCTCTCTCTCTCTCTCTCTCTCTCTCTCTCTCTCTCTCTCTCTCTCTCTCTCTCTCTCACACACACACACACACACACACACACACAGAGACACACACACACAGTCTAGAGAACCTAAAATTTGACACACATATGAGCACTCTCTTCTCTCTCTCTCTCTCTCTCTCTCTCTCTCTCTCTCTCTCTCTCTTCTCTGCGCAATACTCGGTAAAAGGATTTTCTCCACATCATTTCTTTTGAATTTCCTCCTCTTTCTGGTTCTAGCTAAACTTTAATGATAGATAGCAGTTAATTCTCTACATTATAAAAATGTCTGCAAATTAAGTTCTTCAACATTGGTTGTTGGTATACTGGTGGGACGAAAAAAATAATTTAAAAAATATTCTCTCAGGGCAGTCGGATGGCTCAGTTGGTTAGAGCTTGAGCTCTCAACAACAAGGTTGCCGGTTCAATTCCTGCATGGGACCTTGGGCTGCGCCCCCTGCAACTAAAGGTTGAAAACGGCTACTGGGCTTGGAGCTGAGCTGCGCCCTCCACAACTGGATTGAAGGACAACGACTTGGAGCTGATGGGCCCTGGAGAAACATACTGTTCCCCAATATTCCCAAAAAAAAATTTAAAAAAAAAGATGTTCTCTCAAAAGTCTGCCACTGCTGTGGCTTTTGTCTTATTGCATAATCATATTTGGAAAACTAAATTTAAGTCTTCTTAGGTAATATGTGATATTTTTTGTGATTTATTTTATATGGGTGACAAAAAAAAAAGAATTAGTCACAAGAAAAAAATTAAAAAATTTCACAAGGTAAAGTAGAATTTGCAACGTACATCATTCTATTTTACTATAAGAAGAAATATTTTTCATTTAGGTTCTTGATTTCCCTGTATTAGGTAAGCGATAGTGCTTTTCTGCATTCACTGGTGCAAGGAATAGTTAAATCAAAAAGCGCAAGTTGAGCTACAGAAACACTCTCATGCAGAAGTGCTGATTTTCTTCTTATATAATTATCTTTGATTGCCAGGAAGGCTTAGAGATGATTAAAAGGAAAAGGGAGATAAGGATTGTTAGAACACTTACATACCTTGTTAGCAAATTGTGGAAACTCACTGAAAAGCACTGGGGCTAGTGCTCAGATGAATCCAGAAGATGGAAGTCACTTCTTTCCTCTTAAGTTCTTACTAAGTGTCCAGAAGCCACCAAAATTTCTGAAATTTTTATTTGGACATCAGTTTTCACATTTTGTGAGCTCTCTATGCTATGGAACCTTCTAGTTATTGGAATTCTTTCCCCTTTACCAGAGAAGGTATTCCTTAAGATAAGTTTCCTTATCTTTTCTAATTTCAGTTAATGAAACAGAAGCATAAGAAGAAGGCTTACATTTCCCTTTATTTGTTCCATAAATATTTATTGAGTACTTTAAGTTCTGGAAACACACAATGACTAATCCACAAACTATACTCTTGAGCTCACTGGCGAGCAGGGATGACAGAGAAAGGAATAAGTGATTTCCATTCAATGAGATGAGTACCTTAGTAGAAATAATTACAGGGCACAAGGAGGTAATAAAGGGGAGAGCAGGGAAAAGGACCGCATGAGAGGTGACACTTGTGCTGTGTCTTGAAGGATGAGTAGGAGTTTTCCAAGCTGAGAAAGTGGGACTAGCATGCAAAGTAAGCTACAACGTGTGATAAGACAGAGAGTAGTGAAAAAGCATGACTAAAAATTTGCATCTTTATTTTAGTTATATGCTCAACTCCAGGCAAAATTACAATATGCCTATCTTTAATAAATCTTGCCAATTAATTTTTTAAAAAATTGAAACTGGTAGCATAGACATTTTTATACATTGGTCTGTAAGGGTGAAATTCATCCTTAAAATCAAAAGGCAGTTCAGTTTCATCCAAGTATTTTACAATATGTCTTCCTTTTACTTCTGTATAAACAAGGATAAACTGCAGTTAAATGACAGTAACGCGTCAAGAAGGTGTGTCTTTATTATGGCACTCACTTGAATCTGCACAGAAAGAGACCGTTTCAGGGAAATGTATTCTAGTCTGATGTGAGATTGTTCTTTTAGGTCACAGTTTGACAGCTGTGGGAGGACATTTCTGCTGTCTCCTTCCCACTTACCTTCTAGTACCCGTCTAAGGAGGAGGAGCTGCTGCTCCGATATTTAAATCCAAGACATTCCACTTCTTTTACCAGGGGTGGCATAGCTTTAAGTTAAAAATACATGTTACTTCAGAAAGTGTCCTTTCCTTTTTATGGTGAGGAGGCTGGATTACCGATTTCACGGACAAACTCAGCTGATCTCTTCCCAATTCTTTCATCTAATAGCCTGACGGGATAGTTAGTTCCTCCCAAGCTATAGATGTGAGTGGGGCCTGGGGCAGTGTGGGAAACGGTCATGCTTGGCCAAAGCTACAAAACCTCTGCCAGAAATCTATCTTTGTGGTCATTGGTCACTGACTCCACGGTGACTAACGTGGGACTTGATTTTCCACTGAGCTACGCTTCCTTTTATAGAGCTACCTTGGGAAACTCATGGAAAGAAGGGGGAGAGGAGGAATGATTGACATGTTTGGGGCATTTTTCTATTTTTGCATATAATACCACCAAGTACTGTCAAATAGATTCTCTCAATTCAGAGTTTTTGGGCACAGCCTCAGCAAGCTGGAAAGTGAACTGATGCAATAAGTGTCTGGGAACCAAAATTGTGTACAGAGAGGTCATAGCAATAATGGGTCAGCAAGTATTGGGCCATGCTTGACGTAACCAAGAGAAGCACTTCATTTTGAGGCTAGGAAAGATATATCTGATACTTGCTGAGGTTTTAGAAAATACAAACTCATAAACTTGTGGCTATGTTAGTTCATGTAATCCTTTAAGTGAATAATTAACTATTAAAAATTGGATACGCAAACTTAGTAATCTAGATTTCAGTCTGAGAAATGTATCCTTCAAATGCACTTGCACAAGCAGTTAAATATTTATGTATGAAGACCTTACCACCCTGTTTGTAAACTTGGAAGCAACCCAGATGATCAGAATAGAAAAATGGTTAAAATGGCATACTAATTTATGGTATGTTGTATAATAGAACATCAAACATACAATGAAAAGAATTATATTTATGTGGTCATTTATTATGCAGAAATTAATTTTTTAATTAAAAAATGTACAAAACTATTTCTAATATTTATGTAAAAACAAAAGCATACGTATTCTTGCACATTCATAAAAGTCCAGGAAAAATACCTTTCCCAAACATATAATACTGCTCATAGTAGTCACACTTGAGGAATGGAAGGAGTTCATTTGTATATATTTTTTAAAATTATGTGCATGCATTATTTTTATGATAAAATAATTTTAAGAGCAAGGCAAAGTAGGACACAAAAAAATGAAAGCATCAGAAACAACATTATATAGATCTGGTTAACTACCTGTCCTTGAAGCGTTTTATTTATCTTCAGTGATGTCACTCCTAAGTGATGTGTTTTTCTCCTAAATCCTGGTCATTCCTGATTCTTGTCTGTTCTGCTTTGTCTTCTGCCCTCTCCTTTAGATTTGTATTGGACCTATTCTCCTCTCTCCAGACTTTCTCCAGATAAACTTATCTGCCCCACTCCCTCTGAGTTCACTTATCATCTTTGTGCTAATGACTCTCAGATCTACTTCTCAGCACAAACTCCTTTTCGGAGTCCCAGATCAATAAATCTAATTACCCTTAAAAAATCTGTGCCTCATACTCAACACGCACAAAACAAAACTATCCTCTTATCTTCAAACAATCCTATCCTTCTCCAATACTTCCCTTTTTTCAGTAAATGTGACATTTGGTGACATTTACTGAAAAAAGGGAAGTATTGGAAAAGGCCAACAGGAGACACTTGTAGTCAAACGAAATTGGGTTTATTATTTGTTGCAGCACAGGAGACGGCTCCCACAGGGAACGCGGGGCATCTCAATGAGAGTGTGCTTAGGAGAGAATTGAGAGAGAAGATGGGTTGTGCTAAGTGGTTTTGGAGAGGGTTCACAGAAGTCGGGACTGGTTCTGGATTGGCTGTATCCATTAGGGGCAATTCCATAATCGGGCATCTTAATACTTTTTATGTGTCAGGATGGAGGATTGGAGCAGAGTGAATGCTGTGGTTGGTAGAGAAGCAGCAGTCACTTATATTTGCTGGAAGAACATAACGATTGGTCATTTTTGTGGTTTCCATTGTCAAATGACAAAACAATTTATTAACGAGTTTGTTGTCCTTTATTCAAGGGAAAACAGCCCATCGATTGGGGGAATACAGAGCCTTGCAGCAGTGGAGCACTCTTTCTGAGGGATTTGGGGCACACAAGTTTTACAAAATGTTAGAAGCAGCAGCATGGAAACAGGGTATGATTGGCTAGGTGGTCAGGGATCTCCTTACAAGGCTAGAAGGTCTTATTTTCTAAGGTAAAGTAAGCTGGCTAAAGCTGAGTTGGAGGATTAAGTGATGTATGTTAGGTTTCCTTCACAGATGTTTCCCAATAGTGCAGGTAGACAGGCCACTCGGGAGGCCTCCATTTTGTGGGTCCTGATATATGAATAACCTTTACCAGCATGGTGTTCTTATTTTATTTGTGCTCAGTCATGATCACAGAGGGTCTTGTTTTTGTCTTGCACCATTATGATGATGGAGTGAACTTGTCTGACATTGTACTGTTGTTTATATTCAGCTGAACACCATGGCCAGCTACTTGGCAATAGCAACAGGGCTGCTATTTTTCTTTTTTTTTCCCCCTTAAAACCATAGACCTAGTTGCCCAAACCAGAAACCTGGGTGCCACCCATAATAGTTTATTTTTACCCAACATATTGAGCTGATTAGCAAGCTCTCATGATTGTCCTAACTCTAAAATCCATCCACATCTCCTTGTCTCCATTCCAACTATAATAATCTCTCACTTTTTCTCCTGTGTTAGAATTCTTGCTGTTCTCAGTGCCTCCATTTTGCTCCTTCCTTGCCGATTTTGTTGATTTCTTTCAGAATGTTATTCCCTTTTAAACATATTATTCCTTTTAAACAGTGCTTCTCAACCTTGGAGGCCAATTAGGATCACCTCAAGAGGCTTTAAGAAATATTGACACCACTCTCTTTCCTAAGAATTGTACTAATAGTTAATCACATGAATTTTATGTAGGTGTAGCTTCTAACTACGCAGAAGCTTTCTCACCTAACTAAACTTTGAAGGGAATGGTGACTAGCTGTAAAGGAGAGAGAGATCTGTGAGGGAAAGTAAGACAAGGAGAGGAAGACTGAAAAGTCCTGCAAGCAGCTTGTGGGGAGTATGATATTGTGCTTTTTAATAAATATACAGAGGGTGCCAAAAAATGTATACACAAGAAAGGAAAACTATTAAAATTGTAATAATACATACCAATAATAAAAGATAAATACAAGTCGTGTTTCACTTCTGCAATTACAAGAGGTGCTCAAAGTGGTTCCCATCAGTGTCCAGACACTTCTGATTATGGCAAAATACTGCTTGAGCAACACTGACCAAAATATTCACTTGTATACATTTTTTTGGCACCGCCCCCCCATTATATTTGGTCTTCAACCCTTGGGACAGAACTCCTGAACCCTTGGAATTTCCTGAGTAATAAGAGCAATGATAGGTCATTTGTCATAATACAATGGTCCCTCATTATCTACGGGGCTTTGATTCCAAGATCCCTGCAAATAGCAAAAATCTGTGGCTGCTGACGTCCCTTCTATAAAATGGCATAATATTTGCATGTAACCCATGCATATCCTCCTGAAAACTTTAAATCATCTCTAGATTACTTATATAAGAATACCTAATACAATGTAAATGCTATATAAATAGTTGTTATACTGTATTGTTTAGGGAATAATGACAAGGAAAAAAGTCTGTTCACGTTCAGTACAGACACAACCATAGTAGGCCAGCAGCGTAGTACAGGTCAGCAATGACGTAACTTTTTTTTTTTTTCCAGCGTTTTGATCCACAGTTGGTTGGATCCCTGGATATGGAACCCACGGATATGGAAGGCTGACTGTATTTGGGTTCTTATCCTTAGGTCCTGTAATGGCCACTTCAGAGCCACTAAAAGTGAAATGGATGTCTTGTTACTCATAATAAGCCGCTGTCCACCACAAATGGGTTTATGTTAATGAGATGACTTTTGAAGCACCTAAGGATGGGGGCTGCTTACCATGTGATTAGAGGGTGGGAACTTTCCAGTCCCAAGCTGTCCGCTGGGTTTTTTCCACAGCAGTTTGCTGACCTGTGCCCTAGACATTTCCCATGTCGACTATTCCCATTTCTCTCCTAAATTATTTTCTTTTTCTATTCACTCTTCTCAGCACACTCTGTTCCAACCCATCACCAAGTTCTATTGATCCAACACCTAAATATCTCCCTCGCCTATTATTCTGGCCAATAGGCGAATACCTATTCTCACTGCCACTGTTTTCATAGCTCTTGTGTAGAATAGCTTCTTTGACCTCAAGCCCAGCGAATCCTGACTCATCCTTCAAGACTCAGTGATAGGGCTGCCTCCTCCTACTTCTCAACTTTGTAGCTCTGTACTTTGCTTGCATCCCTCTCATTGTTATTCATTTTTGGAGTCCTATATCTTTTCCTCTCTAGTTCTTGAACTTTATTTTATTCATGTATCTTTCATGCAGGGTCTGACTCACAATAGAAATACAGTAAATGTTTTCTAAAACTATGGAAGAATATAAGAGCATCTTTTCCATCTCTTCACTGTGTTACTGTTTCTGTTATGATGATGAAAGAAGGAAGGGTAGGAGAATTGTGACAGAAACTAGTGCCAAGTAAATTAATTGTTTCAAAAAAAGTGCTTTGAATTTCATCTTGAGGATGACAGCCATGGTCGCTCATTCTGGACTGATTTTTACCTCCAGCTATGCTTCAAATAGAAAGGACAGAATATGTGCTTTTCAAGTGGGATATGGCATTATCACCTATTATCAATCATAGTGAAAGTGAGGAGAAAAAAAAAGGATGAGAATAATCTTAATTTTGTTACAGATCAGGCAAATATACTCCCAATGAGAATGAATGGAGTCTTACCTTCCAAGTTTTAAGAGTATAATTAGACATCTAGTCATCTGGTTATTTATGTAACGAGTACTATTGAGACTTACTATGTGCTCAAAACTTCTTTGAGAGTTTAGCACTGATGAGGACCGGGCAAGATTCTTTTTATAATAGTAGCAGAGTAAAATTGTTTTCTCTACTCTTCTAGATTCTTTTGTCTGGTCTATTAATTAAATTGACATAAGACAGAATAACAGGAGAGAAATACATGTAATTTCATAGTACAGTACGGGAGCCTCACAAAGACATGAGAGGTTCAAAGGCAGGCAATTGGAACTTATTTACTATCCTGAGCTAAGTCAGAGAGGGTGGGGGTGTGGGGCTCCAAAGAAAGGGAGACAGTTTAAAGGAAGATGGGAAGAACAAATATTTGATAAACAAATGCTTGCCATGCCGTGCAGAGACAATGGGACACAGAGAAGAATTGGAACAAAGGGCCATGCTGAGCCCAACACACCTAGCCCATATTCTTTGTAATTATCTCTGGTGCTAGATTTTTTTCCTGGACCAGACATTCTATCTAAATTATTTTAGGCAATTATGGGAGTGGTAAAACAAAACAAAACAAAACAAAACCCTTCCTGAGTCTTTTGGAACTTAATTGTCTTCAATTCGAAATAATTTGCGTGCAAAATGGCACATGCTGGGGAGATTAATTCTGAACCCCTTTGTAATATACCCTTTTCTTAGAATTCAAAATATCAGTCTGTATTTTTGCCTTATAATTGGTGGAAGTCATCAAAGACAAATGAATATGCTTAAAGTGTGCTTGACTATCCTTCTGCTGTGACTTTGAGGCGGGAGGTGCTGAGAGGCAGACATAGTTTCCAGCTTTCCTCATGAATCCCAGGGTATCCTTGCTCTCTACCTCTTCCCATCCAGGTTTTCTTCCTGATTGTTGGCCTTGCTGATTTATGCTAATGTCAGGCCCCCCCAGCAGAGATCTTCCACAGACGTCTTCATTAGGTCTCACAGTTACATAAAGTCTAATGCCTACGACAAATCCCTTATTCTAAGCAGAAGGAGCTGGCAGACTTTTGGTCTCCAGCTGCACATGAACCTTCTTCAGGACTTAGAGAGGCTGAAAGGAAATCTCCTGTGGGGGCTGTAAGAGCTACAGGCTCAGCAGGCCCTGTCATCACAACAAGCCAGAAAGGCGGTGTGGGGACAGAGCCCCAAAAAGCAGTTTCTAGGCTCTCGGCCTCACATAGAAAGGTGCTGGCTCAGGTAGTAAATGGCCATCGACTGTGATCCAATGGCCATCAGCTGTGGCTAGTTGGCCGTCAGCTGTAACCAGTGAGCCATTAGCCATGAATATAACTGCCGTGGCTAGGCTAGCAGAAAAAAGGGGGAGCTAGCAAGAGTATGGTGGCTGAGCCTGCAAGCAGCGCCGTGAGGGTTGAGAATTGTCTTGCTCCTGGTTCCTGTGTCTCCAACCCAGCCGCCAGTGAGAGTATAGTGGTGTGACTCCCCTACCTATGGCTCCGTGGGTGTTCCTTTTTGGCCTCACTGTGTCCTGCATTCTTATGTGGGGAGCGGGACCAGAGACCCTGCCTGTCACCCCGCACGACACTTGGGGTAGTCGGCAGGATCCCCTGCACTACACATGGCGCAGCCAGCAGGGTACGGTGCCAGCCAAAGCTCTCCAAAGGGCGGTGGAGCAGTTTGTGCCTATGAACACTCAGTTGCAGGAAGACCAGGAGGAGCAGCTGCCTGAGAGCTGGAACCCTGTGGAGGGGTGAGAAGACGTGCAAGTTTCCCCAACCAGCAGAGGCCGGAGAAAGCGAAGGTCCTTGCGGCCCCGTGGGCTGGAAAGTGCTTGCTGAGGCAGCCCGGATGCAGGACTTGTAGTCCCAGGAGGAAACACTTGCTGAGTCCTCCGTGGGAGCTGAGGGTGAGGTCAAGGTCATCCCTCACCCCCAGGACAGCCCTGGCGAATGATTATGGACTATGGGGAATTGCCTTCCATCCCTAATTTAATGGACAGCTTGACTATTTGTTTGGAAACATACCACCATATAATGGAACTGGCGGATGTTTGCTTTTGTGTCTTGACCGGCCGCCATCGAGAATATGTAAGCACCTTGACTGTGAGCTGCTGTTGTTCCAGCACGGTACCCTGAGAGGCCCAGAGAGAGTGGCAGTGCCCTGAGAGCCCTGGCTGTGTCCAGGAAGTCTGGCTGTGCCCAGAGAGAGTGGCAGTGCCCTGAGAGGCCCTTGTGTGCCCGGGTAGACTAGTGGTACCCTAAGAAGTCCAGGAAGTCTGGCTGTGCCCAGAAGTACTGGTGGTGCCTTGAGAAACCCTAGGTGTGCCCGGGGAGACTAGTGGTACCCTAAGAAGTCCAGGAAGTCTGGCTGTGCCCAGAAGTACTGGTGGTGCCCTGAGAAACCCTGGCTGTGACCAGAGAGCTTGGCTGTGTCCAGGAAATAGCATTCACCTCCAGGCTCCTCGCACAGGGCCCCTCGCGGAAGACGCTTGTTGGGTAGATTGTGAGGCGAGACCCTGTAGGGGTGGAGTGTGGGGACAGAGCCCCAAAAAGCAGTTTCCAGGCTCTCGGCCTCACATAGAAAGGTGCTGGCTCAGGTAGTAAATGTCCATCGACTGTGATCAAATGGCCATCAGCTGTGGCTAGTTGGCCGTCAGCTGTAACCAGTGAGCCATTGGCCACTAATATAACTGCCGTGGCTAGGCTAGCAGAAAAGGGGGGCTAGCAAGAAGATGGTGGCTGAGTCTGCAAGCGGCACAGTGAGGGTTGAGAATTGTGTGGCTCCTGGTTCCTGTGTCTCCAACCCAGTCGCCAGTGAGAGTGAAGTGGTGTGACTCCCCTACCTATGGCTCCGTGGGTGTTCCTTTTTGGCCTCACCATGTCCTGCGTTCTTATGTGGGGAGTGGGACCAGAGACCCTGCCGGGCGCCCCGCACGACACTTGGCGTAGTCTGCAGGATCCCCTGCACTACAGGCGGTGACGACCTGTCCGGTGACAACGTAGTGCTGGAGCTTTATGCCAAGCTCCGGAGTGTAATGGCTGCTGCTTCATTTCCTGCTTACCAATCTCCTGCAACTTGTTCTTGCCTCGACCTCCACAGGGAAGGGTCTCTAGTTCCAGCTAGCTAAATGACACCATTCAAAGCCAGTACCGACTTTGGTCAATCCTTTATATTTTGTCATTAAAAATAATTTATTAGTTTATTTTCATATGCGGCATAATTTATATTAAATTATTTTTTTCAGTCAAATGTAACATTGCTGACAATTCCCATTTGTCATTCCCCTAATCTTATTATTGATTTCTTGTTTATCATTCCACAACCTGTCTATACAGATAGAAATAAGCATGTATTTCTTTTCTTTATTTGGCTTCATGTGTTTATTCTTCTGATACCCTCTAGTTTTTGCAGTCTGGTTTTAGTTCCTCAGGTACTTACCTTTATTACTATTATTAATAATTGATATAATAATTTTAGTTCTTATTTAATCAGCAATGACTTATTGACGACTGTGAATGATGATAAAATGAGCGCAATTTGACATCCTCATACCTCTGTTCCCTCCACTGTCTGATTTTTGTTTGTATTTTACCTGATTTTATATTATTGATGTTATTTCTTTTTGTATTTAATCTTATACCTTTAAGTATACTTCTATTACTTGATTTATCAGCTTTAAACTATATATTTTGGTCCCAAGTTGTAAAAAGATGAAGCTAGCAGCAAACGTACCCTTCTTTATGTGTTCTCTGTAGTGTGCCATCCTAACTTTTCTTAGTTACATTACTTTTTCTACTGTGCCACAGTTTAAAACATTAAAATTCTCCTCTGTTACCATAACACTTCTAATAGTTTTGGCCAAGGTCCTGTATTTAAACGAATTCAACGTTCCATGTCAGCGGTTTTTACCATAGTGTCTCCATTTAATTCTCTTTCATTTTAAATCCTTTAGTACATTTTTCAAAAAGAGATCATTTGAATCACATTTCCTGAATTCTATATGTTAAAAATATTTTTCTATGGTCATTAAATCTTTAAGTCAGCGTGGCCGGGAACATTTTTCTTGTGTAATGATTTTTCTTGTGAGGTTGTTGTGTGCATTTTTCTGCTCTTTCCCAGAAGTGAATACTACTGGGAGAAAGGAGAGGTTACTCTGGTTTTTGGAAGAGAAATGGTGTCTTTTTTTTTTTCTTTGGGTTTTCAAAACTTCTTTCTTTTCATGGAAAGCCATTGACTTTTCTGGTATGTGCATTGGAGCTGAAAATTCTGTTTCAGTATTTTCTGACCCATGGCCTACCCTGTTAATCTGTAATTTCTATAATGTATAATTTCAAGTACATTTTTTATTTCAAGACATTTTTCTTGAATTAAATTTTACATGGACTTCATTTCTCTGATGGTATATTTTATTTTCTTATCTTCTTCATAAACTCCACATGTCATTTTTCATTTCCTCCTGCTGTCTTCTCAATAATTCATCAAATTTTGTATCTCTTGAGGTCTTACTTTTTAGGTGCAATATTTTCATTACTGTTTTTGAGTTGTTACAAATGTTTTACTCGATATTTTCATTGACTTAAGGTCACCCTTTTTTTCTGTTTATTTTTTCACCCCTCATTTGTATTCCTTTTGTTTTTCATATATAGTATAAATTTTATATAATTAAAAAGATTAAAGGGGCAGTTTCTCCCTGGACCAGCAATAATTTAGAGGATGGTTGGTAGGGAGCCAGGGCTGTTGTCTGGGTTCATGGAAATCTTCCCTGGATCGCTGTGATACCCTCCAGCTATTTATTTGAGGAAAATTAGAAGCTCCAGAACGCCTGATCATTCACACATCTCTTCATTACAGAACATTTGCCGAGATGGTGTTTTCTGTACATTTCAAAATGTAGCTGTTGCTTCTGCCACATTGTCATGTTAGAAGGGATGGATATAGGAAGGCATCTAGGATGGCTTCTATAGACAGTTCACGTATCCCATCCTTGTAGTTCCAAGTAAGAGGTCCCTGACTGTGTCCCTCCGGGTGTGCCATGACCTTGGAGAGCCCTGTGCTCTGACAGTTTAGCTCCATGTTTCTCTCATGGTGGTCAAATCTTCCATGTCCCCAGCAACTCATCCTGTATGGATTTTGGCTATAGATGTATCCCCATTCCATCAAAAATGGCGTTTCTTTTCCTATTTCCTGTTTTCTCTATTGTCTTGAGATGCAATTTAAAAAAGGAAAAGACATCTCTCATACTTCACTATCTTCTAGCTTGACCTTTTCTTCAACATACATAGAAAACGTCAATACTTCTTCAATCATCTTCACAACATTAAAATAAAACCCACAGAGCTGGCTTATTCACTTTGTGAGCTCAGTATAAAGAAAATGTCGATTTTTCCTTACATGTTTTATTTATGCCAGATGAAGAGGAGAAAGCAACATAAAGATTTCTGTCATGAGAACAGACAACTGGAGCTGGTCCAAGATTCTACCCTGATTCTCTGTGATATAGTTCGTAGTAATTTCCTTGTTTTAATAATTTTTTGTGATAAGAAAATGTGTCTAAGGTTTCTGAGAGTCTTGTCCCTTATTGGGCTCTCTACATGCCAAGAATATATATCATATTGAGAACAAACATCCTGAAAAAGGGTTGTCTTTCCTTTTCATTTTTCGCACCATTTAAAAATGCTGTGCTGAATGAGGGTGGATAGATATCACAGGGCCCCAGAGTCCTCAGGACTGGCAAGATCCTTGAGAGTTTTGGAGCATTTAACTGTAAAGGGGATTGAACTATAGTCAGAATCCCAGGGACACAGCAAAGATTTGGAGAGGAGGTTGGCTGTGGAAGGATGATTAGACATTGCACAGTTTCCCATGCACTACAACCACAATAGAGCAAAACTGTGGTTCTTAGGCCCTTAGTATGACATGTTAAGTAATATTGAAATCCCCTGACTTAAAGGGTCCCAGATCAAAAATGGAGATTGAAATCAAATGTATATACTCTGAGTTCTAGGTATTTTGTAAACTTTTCAGAACTTAGATAAAATCCTGAAGAAATGGAGAGATACTACAAATGGAGTGAAATTGTTTCCCATCATTTTACTAGAATGGGATATCAAGAGAAATTAATTAGAATAATACAATAAAATGAATCTTTTATTTATAGCATACCTGGGTTTGTAGACAGATAGCCTATAAGATACTTTGGCTGGGCAAATACTTGGTTATAGAATTGTGGATGGGTGGCATTTTCATCCTTTAATCAATTTTATTTCACTTTTTTTTTAAGGAGGGCACAGCTCACAGTGGCCCATGCGGGGATCGAACCGGCAACCTTGGTGTTACCAGCACCACACTTAAACCAACTGAGCTAACCCGCCACTGTGATATATTTTTATTTCAGTTTTTGCTGTGCCTGAGAGAAATATTTTGGATGTCTCCCCACATGTATTATCAAATATGCAATTTTACATAAGAGCACAAAAGGAGTTTGGACCCTGAATTTCCCTCTACCATAAAATCCATAGACTTAACAACATGTTTTTTAAAGTGAGATAGTGCCAATCAATGGTGTGCTGTAGGAAAGGACAATGTGGGCTTTTATAAGGGAACTTATTGAAATTGAGGGTTGAGTCTAGACATCTGACTTGTACTTAGCAGAAAGGCAGGAGTTATTGTAGGGACACATACGAATATGTCTTATGTGAACTCATTCTGAAGTTGCTTCATACCTCCATTGCACTCATATTCATGCTGAGGTGCACGTTGAGGAAAATGCACCTCATTTGAGGTAAATGGTCAAGGTACAAAAATTAAATTTCTCTTCTTCTGTAGCCACCAAAGGGAATCTTTGCCTATTGATAACCTCCTCTCTTGCTTCCTCTAATAAAGAAATGAGTCCTTCCTGCCGAGTTAATCTACATAAGAAAGTACAGAGCAACAAAGTTTGGTGAACAGAAGGAAAACAAACTATATAATTCCGTGGTTGGATAAAGAATTTTTAATGAGAGCTTGAGGAAGGACGTATTGGAATAGCTGAGAGATAATAGAGAGAATATTAGATAGATAATAGAGAGATAATAGAGATAATAGAGAGATAATAGAGAGATAATAGCTGAGAATAATAGAGAGTGAGGGAAATGTGTAGAAGTAGAAAGCGTATTTTTGTAAATGACAATGTGTACTCTTTGTTTGGATGTCCTTAATATTCTTTGTTTTAAACTACATTTTAGTGTTCATTTGAGCCCACTGAATGCAGCACAACCCTAAGGCAAAAATGTGTGACTCTCAGATGTATGGCGAGTACAGCAGTATATATTTGAAATTCAAGAACTGTGACACTTTAGACCAGGGAATCTTGCTGTGAGATTGCCTCCCTGACTTCGTCGTCGGTGGAGTGGCAGCACCAGCAGTAGTGACAGTGGTGCCTCACTAGTCAAAGCAATCAAGTCCAGCAGATGGGCCATCCACGGTGGGGTCTGGCTGAGATGTGAGAGTCTCTGTTACTCCATTACCTTGGGAAGCATTAGCGAATGATTCATGAGCATGTGTAAACCCCCTGAGGAATCCCAGTATTTGGAAGGAAGCCTGGAAAATTGGAAAGTACGCCAGCAATTTGAAAAGAACTTTCAAAGTTATTGTAAACTGGATATAAATATTAATGGACTCTAACCTGTAGGTGGAAGCTAGGGGCATGATGTATTAGTGATGTCTTCCATGTGCCAACATTTTTTCAGGTATATTTCATTCCAACTATGGCATACATCCAGAATATTTAGAATACCTAGAGCGTAAGATTTTCTGTCTTGTGAACTTTAAGCTACTGAAATGTTGGAGGTTTGCTACTAAAAATAATGATTTGAGATTTGGGATAGTTTATCTTGAGCCATTCCTTGTGATGGTCACTAATTATATAGCAGGGCTAGGCAAATGGCAGTCTTATTTTATGACAATAAAGTCATGTTTCGTTTTCTGTTTACTACGGAAAATGGAAATAGGACATTAATCCAACTGATAAGCAAAGTGATATCAAAATACACGGTTAATAAAGAATGAAGTAAAAATCTAGCCCGACGTCCTTCCTCTGGAAACTGTTACTGACCTTAGCAATGCCCAAACTTCTCTGGAGTCTACTGAATTATTAGTCTATAAATGGCAAGAGTTACTCCATGGAGTTAGAAAAACAGCTTCTGAGTTAAAGATTCTGGTAGTAATTTGGAATATTGAGGCAAAAAAAAATTGAGGGGACCTCTGGTACAAGGTGTTCTAGATCTAAAGGAAAATATCTGTTGCCTTGACTTATCTTTCTGAAACTGAAAGAGCATGCAGATACAATAATGGCAACCTGCCTGGACACAAGTCTGAAGCTTGATTCATGATCATCAGTTGGGATATAATTATGTACTGCTTCCTCCAAAGGAAGGCGGATCAAATAAGAATTCCAGCTGTGTCTCTCTCAACCTTTTGTTCATATATCCAAGCCAAGTAGCCAAGAAATCTGTCGCCACTTGTAATTACATGGTAACTTGACTGTGAGTGGCAAGGCTTCTTCCCATCCCAACCTTTTCTTACTCCATCACAGACATGTACACATAAAATGAAAACCACTATTTCTCTCACTGTGGAAAGAAATATAGGGTGATATTTATGACTGACCCATGAAGAAAATTATTTAGGGACAAACTGTGCTTAGAGTAGCATATCTTTCTTCTAAATCTAGGACTTCCAAGTAAAGCAGTGAGTGAATTGTTCACTGTGTTTTTAAATGATCACAGAGTTTTTTAGGAAGATGATAAAAGCGTTAGATCTGCCTCCAGTTCAGCCCAGGAAAAAATTACTTTTTTTTTTTGCATTAAATTTTGGGGAATTCATGGATTCCCTGGAATACAGTTAAATATCCCAGGTGAAAAAGAATCCAAGGTTTGGGGATTGGTAAGAGAGGTTAGTTCGTGAATGGTTGCAAGACTATTATAAAGAAAAAAAACAAACTTCTAAATGACCTTTCTTACATCAATATGCATTATGTATGTGTGTTGAGAGTATATTGTATTTTAATTCATAGATGAAACTCTTATGGAGAGTGAAGAGAATATAATTTAATGTTTACTTTCTGGTGATTTGTCTAGATAAACATATGGACTCTGGAGGAATGTAAATTAAGAGGCTGCTTAGACTTTCTCAGTTATCAAATATCTCAAGTCAGCCTTTGACAATTGATTCATATCCAGGCAACAATCAAAGTGTTATTGATAAACTTTAGCTAAAGGGGAAGTGGACCAATATGAAGGAGAGAAGCCAGCAATTGCTTGTTCCTCTCTCTCCTTTTTTCCTTTCTTTGGTCCTTTTAACCATGAAGATTAGTTCATATTATAGGCCGAGGGTCAATGTTCCTTCCACTTTCATTTCTTTGTCATAGGATATACCTAAGTGAGGCTTACCCAAAGTGGTATTTTAGAGCATCTATGGTGGGATACTTAGAAGCTGGCCAATGATAAACCAGTAGGAATGTCTATGTTTAATATGATAATCAATTACATACGTGGCACTCTCTCTGATATCAGGGCACTCTTCTCTGTTTCAACTCTTATTTTTCCCTTTTGATATCTTTAGGATTATTTTTCTAATCAACTACCTTACTTCAAAAGGCAAATAGATTTTCTCGTATTTTGAGAGCAGGAAAGACACTGTATCATCTTCCCTCTTGTGTTGGTAATGTACACTACTTAGTACGAACTCAATAATTATGTGTTTAATAGTGTAGAATTTAACATATGAAGACCTTGGAAACCAGAGAGATCATGTGAGTTCCGTAAGGTAATTTATCTAGTTAATAATGGGTTAAGGATTATAAATTTGTCTATTGACTTACAAATAATCCTTTTTCTATTAGAGGTGATATTCTAAGGTATTTTACATGACCACCTGAAACTTACAGTTTAATTAGGATCCTAGGAAGCCTTTCCATTGGGAATTTCAAGGTCTCTGATTTTGCTGAAGTTCCTTTAGCAATTTGAGCCCTTATAACAGAAGCAAGCACCAGAAAAAAAAAAAAAATCTTACTAATATTCATGGGCACATCTTTGGACAAGTTCAGGCTCTGGTCTACTAAAATATCTCCTCCATTTTAGTTGTGATCAACATCTTGGCATTCATTAAACTGTACAACGAGAGCTGGTATTATCTTGATTTGGGGGAAAATTAGCTCTTTCTCCTTTCTTCTTTATTTGGTTATTTTATCACTTGGCATGTTGAAATAAAAATTGCTTTGTAACTCCTTCATGGTCACATTTTTCTTATCAGTTTCATACAATATACATACCAGGCACAGACTGTGAATAAATCCAGCATGAAGTGAGGGTGCATGACCAACCTGTGTACAAAATAACATATTATTAGTTTAAATATTATTTTATTATTATTTTCACTAGAGAAGAAATGCAGGTACTCATTTAGTTTTCTATTCTGTATAAACCTCTTATATATAAAGTAAAATTATTTCCCCAGTAGGTTATTTCATTACCTACTGTCATTAATTAATTAATCGATTATTAATAATACTGGGCACTCTATGTATGTAAGTCACATATACAAATTTTTGTGCGTGTGTGTGCTTCTCCTTTTGTTTTCCTTAAAAAAAATCTTACTGATGTAAACATTAAGGGAATTTGTTGCTAATGAAACATATAATGGAAACAGATGACTGCATTTACCTTTTTTGTTCAGTTCTCAAGAGAAATATCACTTCTTAGTATGAGAACAATATGTAACTCTCTTTGTTGAAAGGGCCCTAGTGAATGGTGGTTAGGAAGCTAAGTAACGGTAGTCAGTCTCTGAGCTGTCACTTCATCAGAGAATACTTTGGTTATAGAACGGAGCAGATGTTTAGTCTCTACATTTGTGTACTTGAAGCCCAATGAAAGCATAAAGTCAGGCTAAGAGCACTTATAAATGAATGGAAGATGCAAGAAGAGATGAAAAGGCTATAACTACAGGAAGAATTGCAGTGCAGCAGTTTCTAGAAACCATTTGGTTGGAATACATTTAAAGGATCCAAATGGTAATAGTAAAAATGTCTTGCACAATATCCAGTCCTGGGAAAGTAAAATACTTCAAAATATGCTATGTAGATTCAACTATGATAACA
Organism: Rhinolophus ferrumequinum; assembly: GCF_004115265.2. Lineage (NCBI taxonomy): Eukaryota > Metazoa > Chordata > Mammalia > Chiroptera > Rhinolophidae > Rhinolophus > Rhinolophus ferrumequinum. The sequence continues at coordinate 53,375,451 of NC_046301.1, forward strand.
AAAAGTCATTAGGGAATTATTACAATCCTTAGACAAAAACAAACTAAAGCAAAATTCACTGTGGTCTTAATTCCCCATGGCATGATTTGCCTTGTCTAAAATAAAACATTTGTAGGCAAATAGATAATTACCTCATAATTCTATTTTGCCTTCATGTATAGATATTAAACTAATTTTAACTGAAGCTACAGTGAGTGAAATCTCTTACTCTCAGAAGAAGAATGCATTTCCTCTTGTTTAGTATATGACTAAACCTGAAAAAAAGCACTTTGTTCTAGGTCAGGGTTTCTCTAACCTCAGCACTATGATATTTAAGCTGGATAATTCTTTCCTAAGGGTGCTGTCCCGTGTACGGTATTTTGCAGCGTCTCAGTCTCTACTCACTAGTTGTTACTAGCTTCTCTCCACTCAGTTGTAACATCTAAAATGTTATTAGACATTGCCAAATGTTCACCATGGGGGGAAAATCACCCCCTGTTGAGAACCACTGAGCTAGATTTTGGGTCTCTGTATTCTTTTCTAGGATGAAATGATCTGAAATCCTAACAGCAGTCAAAGAATTCTACCCCATGGTAAAATATGGATTTCAATCAACCCAATTGCTCCAATCCTTGAAAAATTTAGAAAAAATAGTTTTAAAAATATATATTAAAACTCACAACTTTATTGGCAATCAAGAATGGGACAATTTATTCCATAGGAATGACTTAATCTTGAGGGCCTTTGTTGCTCAACATTGAATAATAGTTATAATCATAAAATCCATAAGCATGCCGCTAACTTGTGATGTGCTACAAATGGCTTTTATAGCTATTACATGTGTACCATGTTAGTATTTAATTTCATTTTCACACAAAGGACTAGCATGATTCCAAGATGTAAGAATGATTTTCCTTTTTCACACAGTAGAATGTGCCAACACCCCTTGTTGGTACAAATAGGCTTAGTGGGGATGGACTGTAATTTGGCATCGTGTTAAGCACTACAATTTTTAGGACAGGACTAATCCTAAATTTAGGTGACACTTAAGTTGGGAGGGCTTTCTTTCTCAATGAGGAAGTGGCACAGACGTTGGTCTTGTGGCAGGTGCTCTTCCATATTCATTCATTTAGGGTTTATTGAGACGAGGCATACAACATCAAAGTACTACTTGCTCTAAAATGATTTACACTCAAGACAGGAAGAAAATAATTAATTCTGTGAAAAGGCAAATCACAAAGCAGAACAACGATATGAGAGCTGATGAGAGGTTATGTGTAGAGAATTTCTAATAGGGTGCTCTATGCAACAAGCGATAAAATCCAGAGGGGAGAGAGGTCACCACATGTCCTTAAATTGCCATGGGCATTTTGATTGAGGTCATCTTGAAAGATGAATAGGAGAAGGAAGGGCTTTTCAGAAGGGTAGAATGGTATGAGCAAAACATGAAAGAGGCAATTCTAATTGGATGTTTCAGGCTGTGTTGGGGGAGGAACAATATATAGATCATTCTGGTTTAAGTGGTTGTTTTGTGTTTGGAGTAGGGAGGTTAGTTGGAATTAGGTTGAAGAAGGTTTGAAAGACTGGGTTTTATTTATTCTTTAGGAGAAAAGTGAGACCCTCATGGTGGATGCGAATAATTTAAATTTAACAGTGTTTTAGAAACATGCATCTAGTATTAGAGCACGCTGAGGACAAAGGAGTGATGGACGATGGCAAAGGTAAAAGCAGAAGATAAAAGCGATCTTCTTTTTTATCGCTTAAAATATCTCTTAAAAAAGCGATATTCTTTTTTAGCAGGTGATCAATTTAATTATTTAACGTTTTCCCAATACTATCTTTTTTTTTTTTAATATTGGACAAAATCCAATGTCTTTTGATTGAGAAGACATTTATTCATGGATGTAGGAATGTTTAAATCAAACTGTCTTTGAAAAAGGCATTACATATCTATTGAACTATGGCATATATCAGGTTCCACATTACATGGTTAGTCATTAAAATCCTTCACAATTTGGTTTTTAAACTTTTTTTCATTATTTTTCCCTTAACATTATTTTTATTAGTTTCAGGTGCACAAAACAATGTAATGTTTAGATATTTATCATGTATATCCCTCATACAGTGACTATCTTTAAGTGAGAAATAGAAACATCATGTCTTGATCCTATAATTACTTGTCCTGCAGTCGGTATTTTGGTGCCAGCTGTGTAGATGCTTTGCAGATTCCCCTCCAAAGGTGGAAGACTTTCCTCCCAACTACAGAGCATACTGCCAAATGCCGGCCTCCTTCCACAGCCAGTTTTCTCTGGGAATTGCTCTTTGCTGAAGAAATCTACCTTGTCTCAAGTCCCAAAAACTTGCTGAGGGAAGTTGGTGAGGACTTTAAGTACTCTGCCCGCTCAGCACAATTGGGACTTTTCGGAAGGGTCACCTCAGCTCCAGCACGCCCTACAAGGATGGCTAGTTGTGAGAACATAGTAGCTGCCTCGCTTCTTCTGCTGCCAAATCCTGCTTCCTGTCCTTTCACCAGAGTTGTTGATCCCAAGAGTACAGCCCAGGACACTTCTTGCACACTAGTCCCCATGTCAGAGTAGCTTCCTGGGGAACCCAACCTGCAACAATTGTGCCAGGAGGAGTCTCTGAAAGCAAATGCTATTATGAAAATGTGGAGCTGTACCACTCATTGTCTCACTCTAATGGGGACCCTATCACATCCATAGGTAGGGGTATTTGTGGACCACACATAACCCTTGGCATAAGGTAGCAGTGAAATTGCTGAAACTTTCCTGGGAGGTAAGTTGGAATAATGTATCCGTGGAAGGAGCAATATATCAGACACATTAGCAATATGGAGGAAAGACCAAATGTAAGGACAATGAAAGTGGATGATATCTGCTAAAGGCAATTGATGAGCTAGAGAGAGACAAAGAAAAGTTAAAGATAGTCAATTAAAAGTTGACTATGGGAGTCAGGAGACCTCCATGGCAGCATAGAGAGAGCAGGCAGAGGAAAGACACCTGGAGAATAGGCACAGGACTTAATAAAAGTATAACATAGCTATACATAAAGTTAAATCTCCAAACAAGGCAGGATCTTAGATGGGAAGAATAGCATCCTGAAATAATAGAGGCAGGTGGAAGCCAGGCAGGTACAATGATCATAAAGTGTGGTGAGGTCCCAGTGGTAGCCGGGTAGGCCCGACCCACAGAGAGCTCCGGAGGTAATTAATAGTATGTGTATCTCCACGGACCAGATCGATTATCAGCCAATAAGAGTATTTCTCAGTCTATTTAACTAGAAACTATCAATGATGGATGATCAGAATGTTGGATGTGGGTATCAGAATTTACAAAATCACGATTCATTGCTCAATTTTTGGACCAGAGTCAGTTTTCATACCAGAAACGTATTAACTTCCTCCCAGATTCCTGGTAGGGAGATCCACAAAACTATAGCAAGTATACACAATAATGATTCCTCTTCTTTCTAAAAGTGATGGTAATTACACTTGAAGCCATAGACTGGAGAAAAGAAAATTGCATAACATTTTTAGTATTGTTGATGTAATGGTCTGACTTGGCACTGATACCCAAAAACATGCGTTATTTGGGGCTTTTTCTTATAGCAGGGTTTTAGGAGCTTGGTTCACGGTGGATCCACTGCCACTGGCTCCATGGATCCAGCCAGTGGTCTTTTTATCAGTCTTAAAATGTATAATGGGAGTGGGCACATTTTGTAGTCGGCAGAATGCCCCTACCATTGATTCCTTGGTTACAGTACAATAGCTTTTTTATTAAAATATTACACTGAAGTTTTTGAAGTTACCAACCCCTCACCCCTTTCTCCCCACACACATACAGCCAAATTGGTATATCAAGAACAGCATCATATTTAGAGGGCAATGGCAGAAAGCAGTGCTTTGAAGACTCAAAGATGCAGAGATGGTAGCCCCGCCATATCTTCAATTAATTCACTCTCTAGCCCTGAGAAAAACAGATGGATCCTGGAAGATGACACTGAACTATCGCAAACAAGTGGAAGCCAATTTCAGTTGCTGTGACTGATGTGGCCGGAGGGCAGACAGTATTGGATGTTGTAATACCTCAGTGTATAGAGCATATGAAATGTATTATATACATTGGATTGAGGTTTACAAAACAAATTGTTTACTAGTAAGGACAGGACTATGGCCGCCCATGTGTTGAGACTGATAAGAGTAAAGTGAAAGTAAACAGGTTTATATTTAGAGCATATACATGAAAGTAAACATGTGTATGTTTTTGTGTGAAACTGAACATAACAAAATTGAATGATAAACACGTTCACCTAAAAGGTAAACAACTCCTGGCAAATAACTTCTGGTTATCATCTAAGAGATAAACAAGTCCAAGGAATAGAGGATAAAAAATCTCCAGAGCAGTGCCATAAGTAGTCCAACTGGACCCTCCAGCTAAGACCCTCTGTGAGGTGCAAGCCCCGATACTCCAGGACTCTCCAAAGTTCTTCCTTGCAAGACCAGCTTGCCTCAGACCCATCGTGGTCCCAGTTGCCTCTCCCAGACAAGGAAAGCTCTCCACCTCAATTGACCTGGGACTTGGTTCGTTATTAAATTCTATTCTATTCTGTATAACCTTCTGTACTTACCAGAGCATTGGCCTCTGGAGGGACATTGGCTCCCACATAAAGCTGTGGTACTCACTCTGTCTGAACCTGTGTGCGGGAACTTTGTTCACCACTCATGTCACGAGTACCACGCAGGGACATAGGGCCCTGCGGAGGGGTTAATGTCCCCTTGACTTTCAGGAATAGACTGCTGTGTCGTGACTGCCCTTTCAGTTGCTCGCCACACTCAGCCAGTTCCTATTTTAGAACAGAAGTTCTTACTCTCCCAGTTCCTAGGAATGATGCTTGCTAACATCCTCAATTCTTTGCTCTTTTTGTTAACTTGACACACTAACACCCCCTAGGCAACCTGCCTCCAACCTGTGGTGAATGTGGAGGTGGGGGCTGGGGAGTGCGTTATAAAAACTCCACGACTTGGTTTCAATTGTGGAACTCTCTGAAGGGCTAGTCCAGCTTCTAACTTCAGAGTGTCCCTTGTTATTACTTTAACTCTGCAAAACTCTCTCTGCAAATACAGCAGTCCCCCGTTATCTGCCTTTTCACTCTCCACAATTTCAGTTATCCATGGTCAACTGGGGTCTGAAACATTAAGTAGAAAATTCCACAAATAAACAACTCATAAATTTTAAATTGCTCCCGTTCTGAGTAGCGTGGTGCAGTCTCGCGAGTCCACTCCACCCAGCCTGGAACGTGAACCAGCCTAGGCTGTGAATCATCCCTTATCCAGCAACTCCACGCTGTTTGCGTCCCCACGCTGTTTGCATCTCCACGCTGTGGATGCTCTCTGCCCATTGGTCACTTAGCTGGCCTCTGGGTTATCAGGTTGACTGCCATTTTATTGCAATGCTTGTGTTTAAGTTACCCTTATTTTACTTAATAATGGCCCAAAAGTGCAAGAGTACCAATGCTGGCAATCCAGACATGCCAAAAGAGAAGACGTAAAGGACATCTTTAAGTGAACGGGTGAGTACAGTACAGTAAGATATTTTGAAAAAGGCCACATTCGCATACATTTTATTACAATATATTGTTATAGTTGTTTTATTTTATTATTAGCTATTATTGTTAATCTCTTACTGTGCCTAATTTATAACTAAACTTTATCATAGGTATGTATGTATATAGGGTCGGTACTATTTGAAGTTGCATCCACTGGCGGTCTTAGAATGTATGTTCCGGGTATAATGAGGTACTACTGTATTGCTTTTTCTCTTCCCTTCCCATCCTAAGAGTTGATCCTGAGAATATGTGGTAAATAATAATACACTTCTTGAATGCTACCCTACATTTCAGAGTTTGGTTCTTGGAAACTCACCTGTGACAATTGTATATTATTTCTCTACTATTGTGGTTGCCTTTATTACAGTTTGCATACAATTTTACAGCATCTGTTTCATTTCCCTATTCCATTCCCATTCATTTTTTTAAAATAAACCAACCATCAAATAAACTCACACTGCTCCCATGTTACATTCATTCAAAGGTAGCATTAGCACGGTCTCCTAGAAAACTGGTAAAGTTCACTTTTACACATTTAACTGTGAAATCAGGTGATGATTTAAATAATGGTAGGTCTTCCACTTTTAGAAGCTTGGCAATTGCTTAGATAGTAACTTTTCATTTAAGTTTTATCACAACTAGTTATTAGTGACTGATGAAATAAAAATGTCGATCACTTTCTCACTATTTTCTTTCTTTTATAACATTCATCATGTGATTGCCCTCTTTGTTGATCTGGCATCATATTCTCCCCCACAAAATAAATCTACCTCCACAAAATTGCATAGACCTAAATGTTTTTATATTGTTTTATACGTATTTCTTCTGCAGAGTAGCTATGTTTGAAAAAAAGATAATAGAAAGTATAATATTTAGTGTGTGTTATGTATGAACTCACTGTAATTGATGGACTATTCAAAGACAAAATTCAGAACAATAGTTTTTCTTATTAAAAGGAATAATAAAAATTAGAGAGGAATGTGTTTTTTTTACCATTTTTTCTCATACTCTCACAGCTATAAAATTATATTTTTTCACGGATATTAGCATACTAGATTAAAAAAATTACTTCATTGCATTACTTTAAAAGCCCATTTTCTGAAAATCAGAATAAAAAAATGTGCTATTATGAAAGTGTTAAAACACCTTTGACTTAGTTTTCTATTCTCAATTCATTTTAAGACATCTTACCACATTTCAGTTTGATTTCTTATTTTAAGCACACTTAGAAACAAGTTGAGGAAACATCATCAAAATGACAGCGTGAGGTGAGCCTCTGTAAATCTCCCCTGAAATTTACAGCTAATCGAACAACTATAACTCCACAAAGGACTCCCTGCACAGCAGACAGGCGGAGAGGCCCACTACTAAATTCACCAAAAGGTGGGCGAATCGAGCGAGCGGGGGAGGAAGGAAGGGAGAAGTGTGGAGACGGAGCCGCGCAGGCACAGGATGCAGACCAAGCTCAGTGCTCCGAGCTCGCTGCATCCCGGAGCTACCGCAGCTGCGGGAAAGGGAAGAACTCGGACTGCTAGGGCTCTGTTTATGGCCCACAGGGCTGAGGGGACAGCATATAATACAGCTGAACCCAACGCTCACGGCAGAGACCTCGGAGAAAAGACTGAGGGAAGAAGACTGAAAACGGTGGTTTAGCCCTCACTGCCGCAGAGAACGGAAGTCCTTAGGCACAGAGACTAGCCGCCCCCTCCCTACCCTCACAGAGCTCACCCCGCCCCCACCTGCCCAGTGCTAGAAGTGGAACAGTAGCAGTGTCAGATCAAAAGAACAGAATATTTGCTGTTCTGAGAACTGTGGACTGCAGACACAGATTCGCAGCCCAACTAGTTGTGGCAAAGGGGAAGGAGCTGTGGAAACAAGACCGGCTGTGGTGGTGGTTGCCACCATTACTCTGTGCTACCTCTCACAACTCACCCCGCCCCGGGCCCCACCTATCTGGGCAGATCCCTGCAGGGGTAAACAGAACTGCTGAAACATATGGGCTCTGAATCTGGTGCAGGAAGAGCTTTGGAACTTCAAAAGCTCTCCGCATAGCCATACAGATACGGCGCCCTGTGACCCAGGCGAACTGTTAACAGAGGAGAAGCCCATCTCCCAGGGAATCCCCCCATTGTGTGAGAAGCTGGAATAGTGCAGAGAAAACATAGCACTACTGTGTGAGAGAGAAAAAAAGGCTGCAGTCGGAGAGAAAATAAAACATATTACCAACAAGTACTGGAAAACAAAAGAAAGACCTCTTCCTATCAACCTGTTGCAGAAGCCATTCCTGTAGATGTCTAGGAAGAGAAATAATAATTCAGTAATTGCCATGAATAACCAAGGCAACAAGACAGCTCAGAAAGAAAGTGAAAAGACTCCAGAAAAAGAACTTATTTAAAGATATGGAAATATGTGACTTAAATGACAGAGAATTCAAGATTGCAGTTCTGAAAAAACTCAACGAGATGCAAGAAAACACAGAAAGGCAGTTTAATGAACTCAGAAACACAATCAAAGAACAACGTGAGCATTTTACAAAAGAGATTGAAATTTTAAAAAAGAACCAAATAGAATTTCTGGAGATTAAGAACTCAATAGAAGAAATTAAGAATGAAATAGCCAGCTTGGGTAGTAGAGTTTACCAGATGGAGGAAATAATCAGTGACATCGAAGATAGAAACCTGGAAATGACACGGATGGAAGAAGAAAGAGACTTGAGACTTAAAAGAAATGAAAGAACTCTACAAGAACTTTCTGACTCCATCAGAAAGAGCAATATAAGAATAATGGGCATACCAGAAGGTGAAGAAAGAGAGAAGGGAACATAGAATATATTCAAACAAATTATCGATGAGAACTTCCCAAACTTGTGGACAGAACTGGATCCTCAAATCCAAGAAGCAAATAGAACACCTAATGACCTCAATCCCAACAGGCCTTCTACAAAACACATTGTACTGAAGCTGTCTAAAATCAACGACAAAGAAAGATTCCTCAAGGCAGCCAGGGAAAAGAAGACGGTAACCTACAAAGGAAAGCCCATTAGATTATCATCAGATTTTTCAGCATAAACTCTACAAGCCAGGAGGGAGTGGAACCAAATATTCAAACTATTGAAAGAGAGAAATTATGAGCCAAGAATAATATATCCAGCAAAGATATCCTTTAGATATGAAGAAGGAATAAAGACCTTTCCAGACATACAGAAGCTGAGGGAATTTTCTAATACACGACCTGCACTACAAGAAATACTAAAGGAGGCTATTCGACCACCATCAACAGGGACAATTTGTGGCAACCAAAACATAAAAAGGGGGAGAGTAAAGGCCTGAACCAGAATATGGGAATGGGGAAAGTAAGCATGCTGAAGAAAATGGAATACTCTAAATATCAAACGTTCTTTTACATAAACTTAAGGGTAACCACTCAAAAAAAATCCAGAACTGAAATATATAGTGTAATAAAAGAAGAAACAGAGGGAAACATCATAGAATACCACCACACAGAAATAATAGACAACAACAAAAATGCAAAGAAACAATGGAGACACAGTTTTACCAGAAAACTAAAGATAGAATGACAGGAAATCCTCATATATCAATAATCACCCTAAACGTAAATGGACTGAACTCACCAATAAAAAGGCACAGACTAGCAGATTGGATAAAAAAACTAAACCCAACCATATGCTGTCTCCAAGAGACACATCTCAGCTACAAATACAAACATAGACTCAAAGTGAAAGGGTGGAAATTGACACTCCAAGCAAATGGTACCCAGAGAAAATCAGGTGTAGCCATAGATATCAGATGAAACAGACTTCAGGGTGAAAAAGGTAACAAGAGACAAAGATGGACATTTCATAATGGTAAAGGGCACTATACAACAAGAAGACATAAAGGTCATCAATATTTATGCCCCCAATCAGGGAGCACTGAAATATACCAAGCAACTACTAACAGAACTAAAGGGAGAAACTGACCAAAACACAATTATACTAGTGGACCTAAATACATCACTGACAACTATGGATAGATCATCCAAACAGAAAATAAATAATGAAATAGCAGCCCGAAATGACACATTAGATGAAATGGACATAATTGACATATATAGAGCACCTCATCCTAAAACATCAGACTATACAGTTTTTTCTAGTGTTCATGGAACATTCTCAAGGATCGACCATATATTGGGACATAAAATCAGCCTCAGCAAATTTAAGAAGATTGAAATCATACCAAGCAAATTCTCTGATCACAAAGCTTTGAAATTGGATATCAACTACAAAAAGAAAGCAGGAAAAAACACAAATACATGGAGATTAAACCACATACTTTTAAAGAATGACTGGGTCAAAGAAGAAATTAGAGGAGAGATCAAAAGATACATAGAAACAAATGACAATGAAAATACATCCTACCAAAATTTTTGGGATGCAGCGAAAGCAGTTTTAAGAGGGAAATTTATATCATTACAGGACTATCTCGAAAAACAAGAAAAATCCTAACTAAATAACCTCATGTTACACCTTAAAGAACTAGAAAAAGAAGAACAAATGAAACCCAAGGTCAGCAGAAGAAAGGAAATAACAAAAATCAGAGCAGAACTAAATGAAATAGAGAACAAAAAGACAATAGAAAAAATTAATGTGACAAAGAGCTGGTTCTTTGAAAAGATTAACAAAATTGACAAACCCTTGGCTAGACTCACTAAGATAAAAAGAGAGAAGACACTAATTAACAAAATCAGAAATTAAAAAGGGGAAGTTATCACGGACACCACAGAAATACAAAGGATCATCCAAGAATACTATGAAGGACTATATGCCGCCAAATTCAATAACCTAGAAGAAATGGACAAGTTCTTAGACATATATACCCTTCCTAGGCTGAACCATGAAGAACTGGAAAATCTAAACAGACTGATCACCAGTAACGAAATTGAATCAGTCATCGAAAACCTTCCCAAAAGCAAAAGTCCTGGACCAGATGGCTTCACTAGTGAATTCTACCAAACCTTCAAACAGGATCTAATACCAATCCTGCTCAAACTCTTCCAAAAAACTGAAGAAGACACAGTACTACCTAACTCATTTTATGAGGCCAACATTACCCTGATACCAAAACCTGGTAAGGACAACACAAAAAAAGAAAACCACAGACCAATATCTCTGACGAATACAGATGCAAAAATCCTAAACAATATTCTAGCAAATAGAATACAACAATGCATTAAAAAGATTATTCATCACGACCAAGTGGGGTTCATTCCCGGGGCACAAGGATGGTTCAACATACGCAAATCCATCAATGTGATACATCACATAAACAAAATAAAGAACAAAAATCATATGATTATATCAATTGATGCAGAAAAAGCATTTGACAAGATACAACATCCATTTATGATTAAAACACTTAATAAAATAGGTATAGAAGGAAAATACCTTAACATAATAAAGGGCATATATGACAAACCCTCAGCTAATCTCATAATTAATGGTAAAACAACTGAAGTCCTTTGCTCTACATTCAGGAACACGACAGGGCTGTCCCCTATTACCTCTGCTTTTCAACATAGTGTTGGAAGTCCTTGCCAGAGCAATCAGGCAAGAGAAATAAATAAAAGGCATCCAAATTGGGAATGAAGAAGTTAAGTTGTCACTCTTTGCAGATTACATGTGCTATATATAGAAAACCCTAAAGACTCCACTAAAAGCTATTAGAAACCATCAACGAGTACAGTAAAGTTGCCGGCTACAAAATCAACATACAAACGTCCATTGCATTCTTATATACTAACAATGAAATCTCAGAAAAAGAAATACAAAAAACAATTCCTTTTGCAATTGCAATAAGAAGAATGAAATACCTAGGAATAAACTTAACAAAGGTTGTGAAAGACCCATACGCTGAAAATTATAAGACATTTTAAAAAGAAATTGAAGAAGACACAAAGAAATGGAAAGACTTCCGTGCTCATGGATTGGAAGAATCAACATAGTTAAAATGGCCATATCATCCAAAGCAATATACAGATTTAATGCAATCCCCATCAAAATCCCAATGGCATTTTTTAAAGAAATAGAACAAAAAATCATCAGATTTGTTTGGAACCACCAAAGACCCCGAATAGCCAAAGCAATCTTAAGAAAAAAGAACAGTACTGGAGGTACCACACTCCCTGACTTTAGCTTGTACTACAGGGCTATAATAATCAAAACAGCATAGTATTGGCAGAAAAACAGACACATAGACCAATGGAATAGAATTGAGAACGCAGAAATAAAACCACATAAATATAGACAGATAATTTTTGACAAAGAAGCAAAAAACATAAAATGGAGAAAAGACAACCTCTTCAATAAATGGTGCTGACAGAATTGGATAGCCACGTGCAAAAGAATGAAACTGGATTGCTATCTGTCACCATGTACCAAAATTAATTCAAAATGGATCAAAGACTTAAGCATAAGACCTGACACAATAAACTGCATAGAAGAAAACATAGGTACTAAACTTATGGGCCTTGGGTTCAAAGAGCATTTTATGAATTTGCCTCCAAAGGCAAGGGAAGTAAAAGCTGAAATAAACGAATGGGACTATATGAAACTTAAAAGCTTCTGCATAGCAAAAAAAACATCGACAAAATAAAGAGGCAACCAACTGAAAGGGAGAAGATTTTTGCAAACAGTGCCTCCGATAAGGGGCTAATAGCCAAAATATACAAGGAACTCATGAAACTCAGCAACAAAAAACAAACAACCCAATTGAAAAATTGGCAGACGACCTGAAGAGACAATTCTCCAAAGAGGACATACAAATGGCAAATAGACATATGAAAAAATGCTCCACATCACTAATCATCAGAGAAATGCAAATAAAAATCACAATGAGATATCACCTCACCCCACTCAGAATGGCTATCATCAACAAGACAAATAGTAACAAGTGTCGGAGAGGCTGTGGAGAAAAAGGAACCCTCATACACTGTTGGTGGGAATGCAGACTGGTACAGCCATTATGGAAAGCAGTGTGTAGGTTTCTCAAAAAATTACGAATAGAATTACCATATGACCCAGCAATCCCTCTCCTGGGTATCTACCCAAAAAATCTGAAAACATTTATCCATAAAGACACGTGTGCTCCAATGTTCATTGCAGCTTTGTTACGGTGGCCAAGACATGCAAACAACCTTCGATAGATGAATGGATAAAGAAGTTGTGGTATATATACACAATGAAATACTATTCGGCGGTAAGAAGAGATGATATAGGAACATTTGTGACAACATGGATGGATCTTGAGAGTATAATGCTAAGCGAAATAAGTAAGACAGAAAAAGCAGAGAACCATATGATTTCACTGATATGTGGTATATAAACCAAAAACAACAAAAGAACAAGACAAACAAATGAGAAACAAAAACTCATAGACACAGACAATAGTTTAGTGGTTACCAGAGGGTAAGGGGGGTGGGAGGTGGGAGATGAGGGTAGGGGGATCAAATATATGGTGATGGAAGGAGAACTGACTCTGGGTGGTGAACACAAAATGGGATTTATTATGCAGCCATAAAGAAGAAAGAAATCTTACCATGGATGGATCTAGAGAACATTATGTTAAGTGAAATAAGTCAGACAGAGAAAGGTAAGTACCATATGATCTCACTTATTTGCGGATTCTAAAGAAAAGAATAAGTGAATGAACTAATCAGAAACAGTTTGGGAGACAATGAGGAAAAACTGAGGGTTGCTAGATGGGCGGGAGGGGTGGGGGGTGGGGGGGAGGGTGAGGGGATTGGAGGCCAGTCGGTGACCACAGGATGGCCACGGGGTTTGAAAATTAATCTGGGGAACGTAATTTGGTGGTTACCAGAGCGTAAGGGGGTTGGGGGGTGGGGGATGAGGGTGAGGGGGATCAAATGTATGGTGTTGGAAGGGGAGCTGACTCTGGGTGGTGAACACACAGTGTGATTTATGGATGATGTGATACAGAATTGCACAACTGAAATCTATGTAATTCTACTAACAATTGTCACCCCAATAAATTAAAAATAAATTAAAAAAAAAAACAAGTCAAAATATAACCAACTGGAAAAAAAATGGGATTTATAGATGATGTAATACAGAATTCTACACCTGAAATCTATGTAACAACTAACAATTGTCACCCCAATAAATTAAAAGAAAAAGAAAAGAAACAAGTTGAAGCTAATGTCTTCATCTCACAAAACAGAGTCAAGACAAAAATATCTATGGCCAATAGAATGAGAAAAGAAATTGAATAGATTTTTAAAAATTTTTCATAGTGGTCAGTTAAGCACTGAGTATTGCTATATTGTCAAATTTGAAGGAGAAGGGGGAGGAAAAGTGGCAGCATCCTTGTAAGTGGAAAAAAAACACCTCATTTTTCTTATTAGGATGTTAATATATAAAGTTGAAAGTTTATGAATCAGGAAATCGGGGGAGAAGCTTGGAATGTTGGAGAGAACCACTAGAAAAATTTGAAGAGAAATGGATAAAAGTGTACGTGGGGTGCAGGATGGGCGTGAAGTGGTATGGGAAAGGTAACTCTTCCTTTGTACTATTTAGTGCTTTAAAATATTTGCTTATATTGCTTTGATTGAAAAAAAAAACTGAATACACGTTTATATGCAAAACTTTTAAAATTGTTTGATATCTATAGAGCAGAGAGAGTTTAGTTATTTCTGTTTAGAACAATTTGTAGAGATCTGAAAAAACCTATAGATGGTCCATATGTTTGTGTTTTCTTACATTGTTTTTTGTGCCAGTAATCCTCATTGTCTTACACTTTACCTATCTTTTATAAATTGAATGTAAGATGTAGAGAATTTTCTCCCCAATGTATTAATTTTAGATTTAGGTCCAGTTCATGGGGTACTATAGCAACTTATGGTTGGCCTCCTCCCTGGTTTACTGTGTTCCATGTGGGGAGTTGAGAACTTGAATTTACAACTCAGAAAATAAACCCTGAGTTCTGATTGTAGAATTCACACTGGAATGATTACTTTATTCCTCTGGTAATCTGAAGATATGCTCCTTTCTGAAATGTACTATTCATGTAGTCACCATTTATTGAATGACTATTCTCATCATAGTGCTTTACAATGCACCTTTTGAGCTTCTGAGTAGAATAAAAATAGTTCTTCCCCCAGACAGGTGAGCTATCCACTAGGATAGATATATAAGATAGCTAAAATAATAAAATTATCGATAATATCATTAAAATAATTCAGTAACGTGGTCAGAGGGGCTCCCAGGAAGCAGAGTGTTCACAGAAAGACATGATGTACCCCTGCTTGAAAGGATGAGGGTGCACCTGCAGAGGTGAGGAGCGAAGCCAGAGGGAAGTACTGGAGACTGGACTCATTAGGATGGGATCCTGCAGGCTGCCAAGGTGGGAAGATTTGGTGGGAAGTACACAGAAGGCGGAGTTCACAGCCACTTGTACATCTAAAGGTACTGCTGCGTAGGTTAAGATTATACGGGATTTTATGTGTTAGGATAAACAATATGCATTTTGACCTATGGAAATTAGGGAATTAGAAGTTTTAAAGCAGAGGAGTCTTATATTAAAATGAACGTTTTTGGAAACCTGGCAGTGTTATAAAACTGGTGAATTAGAGATCAAAATTCAGGTAAAAAGCAAACACAACAGGGTGAGTTTACCTAGGTCTCTATTTCACAAATTTTATAGCTACTTTTTCATGTTCCTTAGATAGTTATTTTGTCCTTATAGATCTTCAAATATTCTATTTAAATAAATACAGGGGTATCAAACCAATTTCTTAAAGTTGTTTTTCTTTTATACATAATAATACCATAATACTAAGCTTAAAAACAGCTGTCTGCATTTCTTAACATTCTTTTTCCACCCATACTTCATTTAAATAAACATAGGGGTGCATATTATCTTCTATGGATTAAATTTTAGTATGTTTTATAACATTGGTAAAGAATGATTTTATAGGTAGCAAATATCTCACTGTAATATCAATAACATTTTATTAATAAGTGACACTGGAAAATACTCTTACATCTTTTATTTAAAATAGTATTATTCATGGAAATTCAATTATTTGCATTGTAAAGTACCTGAAAATTGTTAAAATTAATACTATTACAATTCCCTAATACTTTGAGAGAATGTAACTAGCTAACAATTCACAGAAGAATATGTAGGAAATACTTATTATTGTAATACTTTTGCATTACAGTACGTAACTTTAATAATTATTTTTGGATAAGTGTTGTTAAACTAAATAAAACTACCTTTTAATGATTTGGTTTACATCATCATTACTAGCTAAAGTTAATGTCTTTAGTGTACAGTTAATATATATAATTCAGACTGTGATTTGTCAATTTACCCCAGTATGGAAAATATGAAAAATCATTGCAGGTGAAGAACAGAGAACTGGAATTTAGTTCCAAAGTTTATATTATGTAGTTTTTAGGTATCTAATTTAAGACATTGTCTTCTGAGCTTTAGCTGGTTTATTTTTTCTTTTCTTTCTTCACTGTAAAAGGAGGTGATTGGCCTAAATGGTCTGTAACATCTGATTTGATTTAAAAAGAGCTTTCAGTGACAGTTACAATTCTGTAGAATCAAAGATCCACATTTATAACACTATTATTTTGTCTTCGTGTTGCACCTCTATAGATTTTTCACTAAGCTCCCATTTGTTGTATTGACATAGCAATCTAGAAGTGAAAAGGAGTGCCGTTAGAAGTGAGCACATTTACATCAACATGGCTCAGTGTAGTAAAATACTCTTCTCCTGTACCCAAATCAGTTTTGTTCTTTCTCCCTATGATCAGATGTGCCTTCCCAACATTTAACAGATACTGTTTTTATCACCTATTTTACCTTCAAGACAGAATTCCCGTTGGTGGGTTTGCATTTTCCATTCCTTTCAGAAAACAGAAATCTAGTGACTGATCTTCAGAAAATAATGCAAGCTACTTATCTCTGTTTCCTACTTCATTGGGTACAAACTTTCATATCAATCAAACTATGGGAAGACTTTATTTTCTTTGATTTATCCTTCAGTGTCAATTCTGAGTGACATTTTCATATTTAGAATATAGGAAATAGGAATTTAAGCATTTTCTAGTGAAAGTGGCAAAGCTTTTAGCAACTGATCACTTTGGCCTTGCGATTTGAAAAATTGACTCCCCTGATAAGCTCTTAGTTAAATGAAATAAATGTCCTTTTAGGGTTTGTTCAGGGAAAGCCCTGGAATTTAATTTGCATATACCAAAAAGGCAAATTGGGGAAAGTAATTTGTTTTCTTATAATTTGAAGAAAAAATGCAAAATATCTGTGCCAGCTCTTGCTCTAGTAAGTCACCAGTATGCTATTAATGACTAAAAGGGCCAAATAAGTGGATGTGGGACCTTATTCCAAATAAAGTGTCTTTTCTTAGCAAAACAAATGACGCCTTGCTGTGCAAGCGGAGTAAAGAAGAAATACATAGATCACTATGTATGTCAGTTCTAAGAGCAAAACCAAAGATAGGAATTGCGTAATGAATTATTTAGAGATCTAAAAATTCCCCAAGACAGCTCTGAGGGTAAAATATAAGGAGCTGCTGGTAGCTTTGGATCAAGTACACCACTACAGGAGTTAGTTATTCATTAAGCATATGCATGCAGTACTCTAAGAATAGAATAGAAATAAAGCTGATGAATAGTAAATGATGCAATCACAAAATCCTTCAGAAACAGATGTTAACAATATGACTAATCACCACCATCCCTTTTACATCTTCTCTTAATGTTACCTCAGAGACACATCAGCAACTTAAGAAAAAGAACACCTCATATCTGTTTGCCTATTTCTCTAATATAGTCCTTGGCATGTTGCATAAGTATTTTTTTAATCTGCCTTTTTCCTCTGCTTCATGTTTATTCTTTATGCTTGGCACTTAGTAAGTACCAAGAGATATTTGTGAATAAATAATAAGTAAGTGAATGACTAAAGAAAATAAATATGTGCCACATTATTGATAATATGTTATTTTTCTCAATCTTTTATGTGCTCTAGAAGGTCTGAATTTCTTACCCATAAAAAAGAATAACTCTATGAGAATTTAACTTAGAAACTGAGTATAGGGAAATTAGGTTACTGCCTAGGAGGCGTTAGGCACTGAGGAACTTTGTGTCAGAATGTTCAAAGCATAAACCAGTCAGAACCACCTCCCCATCCCCTTATATCTACACATTATTTTCAGGAGATTTAGAGAGAAGTATCTTTTTTGATCTCCCTCCCTGGGTTAGGGAGAAAGTTGGGGAGAGAAGTCAGCATTTGGTGACCTTTGCAGTATGTAGAACTTGGGGACAATTATATATAGCATCTTATGGATTGCTGGTCAGAACGAAGATCAACATTTCAAAAATCATTCCTGATTGAAATAAGGCAATTAAAAAAAAGAAAAAAGAAAAAAGAAGCCAAATATGAAGTGTGGGGACAGAGTCCCAGAGAGTAGTTTCCAGGCTCTCGGCCTCACTTGGAAAGGTGCTGGCTCGGGTATTACATGGCCATCAGCTGTGATCAGATGGCCATCCGCTGTGGCTGGTGGCCATCAGCTGTTACTGGTTAGCCATTAGCCACTAGTATAACTACCGTGGCTACACTGGGGGGTTGGTTAGTTGATTGGCAGAGAAGCGGAAGTCAGGATTGCAGCTAAGTGTGGATTGTGGCTAGCAAGTGCAGATAGCAAGCGCGGAAGGCGGATTGCGGATCGTGTGGATCCTACTTCCTGTGTCTCCCCTGGCCGCCAGCGAGACTGGGGTGCAGCAAGACCCCTCATTGGGATACAGGAGGATGTTTGCTTTTGTGTCTTGACCAGCCATCATCGCGAATATAATGGTATGACTCCCCTATCTGTGATTCCGTTGTTATTCCTTTTTGGCCTCACCATATCCTGCGTTCTTGTGCGGGGAGTGGGAGCTGAGGCCCCGTATGACATGAAGCCATCGAGGTTAGGAATTAAAGAAGAACGTGCTAGCAAAGACATAGAAGGAAAGCAAATCTAGAGAAATCCCCCCAAAAGATCCCAGTAGAAGTTTTTCTTGTGCTGCCTTTGGTATCTGTAATTATCCTGAAAATAGATAAAAGATCATTGCTGAGTGCACAGTCCTGAACTTGGCCTACTTTTTATTTTTTTTTTAATTTCACATATGTTTATGGTAATGTATTTATAAGATTTAAAAAATGTATAGGTAATCTGGAATACAGATTGCTGGGCTCCATTGCAGACCTGCTACATCAAAGTCTCTTGGAAGTGAGGTTCAGATGCTTTTTTTTTTTTCATTAGTGCTGCATGTGAGACCTATTTTCCGTAAACTTATAGAATCCATAATTGAAATCATTGATTTCACCAGGATATTCTTACAATTATCCTTTTCATTTTAGCCTTTAAAGTTAAACCCGACATTTAAATCAACTCTTTTCAGAGTTGAACCAATAAACAATAAGTAGCCTCAAAGGGGCCATAGCTTTGAATTTTAATCTTGTGAATAAACAATCAGTGGGTTTGACCTTTATAGGCCATAAACCGAGGCACACGAAAATTATAATGCTCTTTATTTTTCTAAATTTAATTTACCTTCTCAGTGGCGTTTTCATTCTCTGATGGCAGCTTCCAGAAAAACAGTACTATTTCCGGCTTAAACATATTTGATTTTCAAGGTGTATTTTGGAGGACCACCTGGGTCCTACGAGCAGAGGGCTTATGTGGCATTTCAGCACTGAGTGCGGCAACTAGTCTTTGGTCAGTAATGTTCGTTCTGGCCTCCCCTGAAATGGACAATACCTCAGTGTCTCAGACAAAGTCACTCTATACCGTCAGTATGGAAGGCATTCTTGTCTGGTTGTGTGACCCGTGCCAGTTTTCACTGGTGAAGTGCATTCCTCATGCTGACCTTACTGGTCCTGCTGGTGTTTAATTTCTTACTAAATGTTGGACACTTCAGACGCACAGAAATATCCAGCTGCTGTTCTAGTTGTCCATGCTAAGGTGGTGAGCTTGGTGGAGCTTCTCATTACTAGAATTCCAGACAAAAAAAAAAATGGGTATAGATCTTCTTCACTTGAGGAAACCCAAGAATCTAATAAGAACTACCTATCTCTACTTCTTCAGAGAGAAGTAGAGATTGTCACATGATAAATTACTTTAAATTCATTGTCTTTTTAAGAAAAGTGAATCTCATCAGTTGAAAAGCATTATAGCCTTTGTACATGACAAGTACAGAGAAATGATTTATTAATTTGAGTGAAATTTAATAACATGGCTTCATGAAGCATTTGGTCCCATTATTGATTATATCTAATTACTGGCAGTGTGACATGATTACTAAAATGATTGTCCAGTATCAGACCATGTAGGTGTGGGTTTCAGGTGTGATGTGAAGCAATTTATGTATTTAACGTCCCTGTGCCAATTTCCTTCTCCTTTTCCAATTGGTCATTAGAGTGTCAAACACAAAAGTCTATTTTGAAGATTTACTGAGATAATATACAGAATATAACTGTATGCAGAAGCATACAGTAAATAATAGGCCTGTTATTTTTGATAGTGGTGTTAGAAAGCTCTTTCTTATTGCAATTTGAAAACCATCCACCTGTGTTTTTCATTTATTTATTTATTTTTAATTAGTTTCAGGTGTACAAAGCAATGTAATATTTACACATTTAAACGCCTCATAAAGTGATAACCCACCCCCCAAGCTACTACCCCTCTGATATCTTATATAGCTGTTATAATATCTCCTGTAATTTTCAAACTTTGTTCTCTTTGAGTCTTCTGTAAGAGCCTGTATAATAGGATTTCAAGGGCATACCAAAGAATTCTCTCCCCACCTCTTGCCCTGAAACCTCTCTTTCTTTTGGTCCTCCAGCAGTATCTCTTTTGTTTTTGTTTAAAAGTGGTATCTTTAATCTAACCCTTAGAGTTCTTTTTTCTAGCATATGATATTGTCTCCCATTAAAAACAAATGCACCTCAGAGACTTAACACATTAAGTGATGGTAATCCTTACTATCTCAGTGTTAATTCATCTATTGACTCTCTACCAGCAATTGGCCCCATGACAAGAGCAAAAAGAGAAAAAAAATATATAAACACACACACACATATAGATATATATCTATATGTGTGTGTGTGTGTATATATATGTATATATATATATATATATGCACATTTATATATATGGTTTGGGTCATTAGTCTTAAAGGGACACCCTTCTTTTCAGTAGATCGAATTCACCAGTGTTTAGTGTTTAGCCCGTGTCCCAGATTTCTGACCTATTGCACTTTTGATCTTGGCAGCATTTGAGATGGGAGGGAGTTGGGCTGCACTGTGGGTATTATGTTCTTAATTCTTTTACAGCTCTGACAGGACTCTCAAATACCATCATTGTAAGAATGTGCATGATTACAGTGACAGCCCTTCCTCCGTTGTTATGTTCAGAGCAAAATTGAAGGAATGCCTTGGAGATTAGAATTGTGAAGCCAAACAGTTTGGTTTTGCATTTGGAGGTCTTTGAAATTTTATTCTGTTTCTCCAGCCCACTCTATCATCTTCTTCCTCATTCTTCTCAAATCTCCACCTATGGCTCCCCTCTTCTGTACTCCAGCTGTCCCAAGACGCGGAACTCACTGAAGCTCTCTGCTCGTCTTTGAAAAACTATTCTTTCTAGAGTTCCATTCTTTAAGTGTTTCTTGTGTCCCCTGTTTTTCACTAGGTCCATAGACTAGTATAATTTGTCCAGTTTTCTCTTATTGTTGTCTTTTTACATCCTGACTGAAATCAGGGCTTCTTTCATATATGGAAAGGAAGCTTGATCAGAGCAGTGGTTTTCTGTCTTTTAGTCCATTTCATGTTTATTGGGAAAAAATTGTAAATCAGAGTTGAAATCTCACTGAAAGAATATTACGGCTCATTCTTGCATTTCCTCATGTAAACCAAGTTGCAAAAGTGACTTACACACCCATTGCTATTTTTTGAATCATGAAAGGAATCATTAGGAACCAAAGACAGTCCACAAATGATCTCATGTTTTCTGAGGTAGACATGTGAGGCTTCATCAATGTTTTTTGAAGAGATAGAAGTTAGGTGAACGTGTTCACATTGTGATTTAGCAAAGTGAAATCTGTGATTCCACTTTGAGTCTTCTGGAGTAACCCTCATGACTATTTGGTTATTTACAGTACAAATTTTCCTGAGACAGGTTTTTCTAACCAAATGTTTGAGTCACATTCTGGGAGAAATCTCTGGAGCATACTGGTCCTGACTTTGGGGGAAGTTTGTTAATGTTTGAGTCATCCAAATGACTCTAATCAGACAATGTAGAGGTGATTTAATAGACTGCCAGGCCCTGGGATCAGCAGCCCTCACTCCCAAGACTTTACCTGTAATTAACACCAAGTTTGTTAATCAGCGCAGTAAATATTAAAATTATTTTCACTGACGAAATGAAAAGTGCTCAATATATGTAGACTGGCTAAAATTGGGCAGCCACTCCCATCTTTTCATGAAGAGGGAAGAAGCATTTAGAGAGTCAAGTAGCCTACACCTTTCTGAATCGCCCAGTAATATTGTGGATTTCGTGTGGTCTTATGGAGGTTTCTGTCACTTGGTTCCATTGAGAAGGTCAGCTGAATTTGTAACTAGTATATTATTGCATCTGCCTGATTATGTTCATTGTTGATGGGTTGATAAATAATAATCTTTAGTATTGATGCCAAGGAATATTTGAACCTAACGTCCCTCCCCCCAATCCCATGGATAACACAGTGGCAGGGAAGGGAGGTAGTAAGTGTATAAAGTGTTGTAATTGACATGGGGAAACAGTATGTAGGATAAATGGAACAAAAGGAAGAATGGTCATTTCTAAATGACTTCTAAAGCAATAATGAAGGACTTCATAGAGAAGCTGTTGCCTGAATTAAGCTTTAAAGTTGATTGTTTATTTATTGAGTGAACAGCAGTACAGGGGTTGGCTATGACAGCAGCACAGCAGACTGAGGGTCCAGCATGTTATTGTCACAGAACTGGAAGTAATGCAATGTGACTGAAGAGTAGGTGGTCTTCACAGGAAGACATCTCACAGGAAGTGCCTTCAATATCTCACTAAGAAGTTTAACCTTTATTCTCAATCATTGTAGAGTTATGGAGATACTTTAAGTGGAAGAATAACATCAAATTTATGCTTTAGAAATATTATTCGGACAACAGTGGCCATTCTGCTGGCAAAAAGATCAACTATCAGATTGTAGTAGAGACTGATTAGCTGTTCACCAAACCCATTTTCTCTTCCTCCTGAGCACACAACTAGATTGTGTATCCTAATCTCTTGAAGATGGGTAAAGCCATATGATACGTTCTAGCCAAAAGAAAGTGGATAGAAGTGAGGTGTGTCACATCTAGGCCTGGCACACAAGACCCATCAACATGCAATCCTGCATATTCTTTACCCTTAGGAAGAGATAACTGAAGGTGGTAGAGCCACTTGGTAGAAGTGGGTCATTATTTGGAAGAGTACCAGACATGAAATTAGAATACCTATTTTGGATATTTTGTGAGTGGCAAATTAGTTTCTGTTATGTTATGTTACACTACTGAGGTTTTGAGGTAAATCTGTTACAGCAGATTCTTTCAAATGTAACAGATCATTAATATAGTTAGGTAAGGGAGGACAAGATCCTGAAATAGTGCAGTGGTTATAAGATAGAAAGAAATGGCCTTTTACAGTAGATGTTTAGGATAGAAGTAGCAAGGGGTATTGACTGGTGTACTGTGGAGTAAATGGAGGAATTGAGAATTACTTTCAATTTTTCACCTTGCACAGCTGGGCAAATGGTAACAGTACAATGGTAAAATAAGATTCATAGGATGATAATAAGGTATTTACACAAATAATATCAGTTTGAACGTACTGCTTTCGAGTATAATAGTTTGAAAGACTATTTATTTACATTTTTTAATTCTTTTCTATCCTTTGCCTTAGTACTTCACTGCCCCATTGATTTTGGGCTTGGCAATGTGATTTTCTAATGACATGAGAGAAATAGTTTTAGTTTACCTGTTCTAAGCAGAGACCTTAAGAAACATGTTTTCACTTCCCATGACTGCTCTTGCTCTCCTATTCTCTACAACAAGAACATCAGAACCTGGGATTTATTTCTTCAGCCATCCTATAATGGTTCATATGTCACTGCAATCTGGAGCAGAGCCATAAACAAGAAGGAAATATTTGTACTTATAAACCACATGAATTGTGCAGTGTTATTATAGGAAAAAAAGACCTATTTGAATGAAATATTTGAATTGTGTAGTAGGGAGTTGAGAATAATATTATGAAGAAGAATAAGCTAGAAATACATATTTTGGAGTTGTGGTGATGGGAATCATGAAGATGGATAAAGTCATCCAGGGAAATCATAGAAGAGAAGTTCAAGGATGGAAGAAACCCTAGCAACAGTAGTTAAGGTGTAGTCTACGAAGAGGATCTACAGTGGGGGATGAGAATAATTAGTCAGAGGATAAGAAAATAACCAAAAGAAGGTAATGTAATTCAAAGAAAGGAATGGCAGTACTTCGAGGAGGGTGTTACGTGCAATGTCTATCATTACAGAAAGTCTAGGTAAAAACATGCTGAAAATAATCTTTTGAATACCGTGTTTCCCCAAAATTAAGACCTAACTGCACCATCAGCTCTAATGAGTCTTTTGGAGCAAAAATTAGTATAAGACCTGGTATTATATTACGTTATATTATGTTATATTATGTTATATTATGATCCGGTCTTGCATTATAGTAAAATAAGACAGGGTCTTATATTAATTTTTGCTCCAAAAGATACATTAGAGCTGGTTGTCCAGCTAGGTCTTATTTTCAGGGAAACATGGTGTAGCAGTTAGAAGACATTGCTAAAAGTCACCCTTTATTATTAGATATCCAGTAAAATTAATACAGTCTGTACAATTAATTAATGTTGGTTCATTTAATGCCTGTTAAGTGAATGCCTTTGTTTGACTGCACTTATACAAATGTTAAAAAAAAAAAAAAGGTAGCAAACCAAAAAGAAAAAAAAAAAACCCCTGGCATAGATTCAAACATTTTGTATAGATGAGCTTCTATATTATATGATTGCAAAATACTGTATGTATCTTAAAATGTAGTTTTAGTTTTAATTGTATGAAACAATGCTTTATTAAAATAATATGGTAGAAATTTAGCCCAATGCCTTTTTTTGGGAAATTTTAATGCTTAACGGAGAAAGCATTAAATATTTTGGTTTTTACTTCAATTTAAAAAAATGGCTCTAAATTGATAGGTTGTGCCCAGTTAGACAGAATTTAAGGACATTTTAAAATGCCAATACATTTGTTGACATATTTAAACATTATATTTATACGCTCTTTGAATTTAATGAAATTTAAAAACAAACGTAAGATCTTTCATAGCATTAAGGAAGAACTGGAATACCATATATGTAATGTGCTTAATTGATTGCCTTTTTGAAAACAGAGACACAAGCATTTATCTCATAGAAGAAAAGTATTTTCATTAGGAAACTTTTAGAATGACTACTAGTTTCCTTAGAGAATTTTCTAGATGATAAAATAGTAAACATTTTGTTTAAGAATTTTTTACCTAAAAACATCTGCCATGTAGAATATTTGTGATGTAAAAAAAGCTTTCAGGATGCATGATAGAAAATATTGATATTTAATTTACTGAATTGGAAAACATAAGAATAGATTTTATGTTCCATAAAGATATTATGTACAGTATCTATACAAATATTTTATATTATATTGTTATTCTGGTATTCCCAAGAACACCAAATATCTCTGAATATAGGCACAATAATGTTATCTCTTATGGACTCAGTATAAATGAAATAATTGTAAAATGACATATTTTTCAAGAGCGCACAAAAGACAAACTGTGAAAGTTCCCCAAGCACATTTCTGAGGCATGAAATCAGAGCTCATTTAGCTAACTCGATTCAACCCAGGAAAGCTGAAATAGTTCTGAATTGACCTTGATAGAAAATGGTAGACTACTGAGTTTCCCTACTGAAATAATTGTTTTGTGATATCTTTCCTTGGACATCACATGTTGAGTCCTTTTTTCAGACTGGTATTTTCCTTTCCCTTTGCACAATACTGACAGATTCCCATGTATACTGAATGTTTGTCGCTAGTATGTAATCTTTGAGCATACCTGTATATTTCTGCTCTTACCAGCCTTACAAAAAGTCATTGTGTTAGCAATTAAACCTGCTTATGCCAGTTGAATTGCTCTTGTAATTATGTAATTTAGATATAACATAATATAAAATATGAATTGAAACCATGAAAATTAAATTTAATACCTTGGAAAACAGTAAGTGCTTTCAAATTACATGTGTATGCTAGACAACTCTAAAATAATGGAAGGAAAATAATGAAAAATCCAAAATCTAGAGGGATTCTGCCTTCAGTTTGTCTTTAAGGGTCTTAAAAGTTTTGTTCCACTTTTAGGAACCACAAATTAGAAGTCTTAGATAATACATTTATAATTATGGTTTATGTAAAAAAGACAGCTTGAGAATCTGATCACAGATGTTTATCTCCAAAAAAGTCTTTGGCCTGACAGTCTAAAGATTGCAAATGGATATAAATATATAGGTGTTAAATAATAAAAATTGGATATGTATATCTCTCTTTTCATAATATTGGTTCAAAGTAACTTTCAATTAACCAATCCACTTCATGCTTCTATCTCATTGAGTCAGAAGGCTTTAATGATGTTGATAAAATCTGCTGAAGCCTTGCTCACCTGCCAAGTCTCTAATCCTTTCATCTTGACTTAGTCATCATTTGTCCATTTGAGACTTGGTGCCTCATTTGGACCAGCTTCCTTAGTGATAACTTGTGCTGATATTACGATGCGCAGGTGTGTCCTCATGTCAGAGCAGACAAAACAGCCCTAAGTCCTGATGAGGGTTTATCTCCTAAGACAAAGCAGATGGGGCTGGAGGACCATGTGAGGCTTTGATCCGGCATAGAGTATGCGGTGCTAACAGTAGCTCCGCTCATAATTCATTTTTCTTTGGAAATGTGATTGCTTCTATAACTTTTTTAAAAAATTAAAGCTTATTGGGGTGACAATGTTAGTAAAATTACATAGGTTTCAGGTGTATAATTCTGTAATACATCATCTATATATCACATTGTGTGTTCACCACCCAGAGTCAGTTCTCCTTCCATCACCATATATTTGATCCCTGTTACCAACAATCCAATTAAAAAATGGGCAGAAGACCTGAATAGACATTTCTCCAAAGAGGACATACAGAGAGCCAATAGACATATGAAAAGATGCTCACCATCACTAATCATCAGAGAAATGCAAACATCACTTTGTTTTTTCAAGTCTTAGTTGTCATGTGAAATATTTCTTTTTAATTTGATATTTGTTATATATTAAACGGACATTGTCAGATTCCAAACATTGTCGCTAATCACTTTAATGATTTATATATAATTTATAAATGAGTCTTATTATTTATCTTATGATCATAATCATAAAACAAGTAAATGAGCATTCTACTCCATAAGAGAACTAGAAATAACATCAGAAGAACAGGTTCAAGTCACAAATGTGTCATTTCCCAGCAGTTTGATTTTAGGAAATTCATTTAATCATTTTTCTCTGAGGCTCATTTTTTCTCATTTATAAAATGTCAGTGACCTCATATTATAGCTAATGTTTCTTGTAAGTTTAAACAGAACAGAGTGACAATCATCATTGCAGATATTACATATTGGTGCTTTGACTAGGATTGCTATTTTAATTTTTTAAAACTTTATGCAGCCTCCTGAAACTAATGTTTAAAAAACTTAATACCCTTCTATTGAAGAAATGTGTATCTTTATTTTTTAATTATAGCTTAATTTAAATGAGAACCATGTTCTTGTTCAACTGTAGTTTAACATGAGGCAATTGTCCTATTTTAACTGTATATTCCCAATAAGAGTGTTTCTTCCCTAGAACTATATTTAATAATTCAAAGTTTCAGTGTGAACTGGAATACTGGGTAGAGAATCATGAGACTTTGTTTCTATTTCTGACACTAACTAATTTGGTATTCTTTTGGGACAAGCCATTTTTGGTTTAGTTTTACCAGCTGTAAATTGGTGTAACAATGTCTTCTAGAATAAGATGTCTGCAAAATTACTTTTATTAAGGAAACTATGATTTAAAAAATATGAATAAGAAAAAGAAGGTATACTCTCTTGTAAGTAAATGATAGGTGCATAAACCTCATGCATTATAAATGTAAGCAAAAAATATCTGTCTGGTACAGATAGGGTCAATATTAATTATTAATTTTCCCTTTCTCCTTAAAGAAAACACATAGGATAAATCTTCGGCTTCTTCTTAAGGGTATTTTAGAACAACAAAAAAACATTGCATTTCCCCCCTTTTTTCAATAGAACCACAATTGCAAAGACCAAACTCCTTGGAGGTTATAAGGGTAGTGTGAGAATCTCATGCTGGATCACATACTGTTCCAGCAGAGCCTGGCTGATGGTGTCTATTCTTTTCTTGTTAAAATTGGCTAGGGTAGAAATTAAGGATGGAGGATGTCTAAGTCAATTTCCTCTCTGAGGTTTCTTCAAACTTTAAAACATTTAGCATGTCCTCACCATTCTTGCCTCTGATACTTTTTCTTTGCTTATCCCTAACATTTTAGTTGCCCTCAGGATGAGACTGTCCTGTGGAATAGTTATGAAGTTAGACCTCTCTGGAAATCAGGACTTAATAAATTGGAGTGCTGGTACTTTCCATCAATGTTAATCATATTTCAATTTTTACAATTGCTAATTCACTTAAAAGAGATAGAGATAGAGATAGAGATAGAGAGAGAGAGAGAGAGAGAGAGAGAGAGAGAGAGAGAGAGAGACTGAGACTGTTTATAGCTCCCCCAAACTAAAACTGCTAACTTAATGCATAAATAATTCATAATATGTGTCATTTCCTATTTCTAACTCAGAAAATATTGCTCTTGTCGAGACTCATACTGTTAGAAATAATCCTGTGAGAGTTTCACAAGTGCATTTTCAGAGTTGACCATGGCATCATGCTTTCTTTTTTTCCCCAACCATTTTTAGCTACTAAACTCTCTGGGAAAGTAAAGTAGCCAAGTTTTACGTCAGAGATGAAAAGATTCCCAAATTAGTTCTGGGTCTCTAGAGAGCACCTAAAGGACTTAATATTATTAGTATATGTTTATTGTTAGGTAGTCATATAAAGTTTAGTAATTTATATTTAAAAAAATACAACATTTTCTTTTTTTCTGAGAAGCTAAAATGCTAACACTAACTTCATTGTCTACAAAAGAGAGAAAAAAGGGGGAAGAAAGGAATCATCTAGGAGGAAGGAATGAAGGACAAAGAGTTTGTTGACTAAAATGAAATATAACTTAGAGATTTGAGTAAATAAAAGAGGATTTATTCCTCATCAGCTTTCCTCAAGCTATGTTGCCTATTCTAAACGCCCATCCTTCCTTGTATGGTTTCCGAGTGTGTTTTTATTCATTAGGCATCAAAATCACCTCTTTATAAGAAGTACGGATTCTGATAAACCCAGAAAAGACATCAAGAACACTTTTTTTTCCAAGTTGGTGAAGAAGAATCACAGTTTAATTTTTCCTAAATTGAACTGCAGATGCTTCTATTCAAATGCCGTCTACATAGCCTTTCAGATACTGGTATAAGTTCCCCGACAAGTAGGTTAGGAAGGGCCACTAGAAGTCACACTATTTACCTAGTTATTTAACTTGAGAGAAACTTAATGGTAATAGGGGAGTATTTCAGGAAAGCTTGACTAAACTACAGCAGTATTTTTGACATATGAAGTTCATGCTAAGTTTGTTACAAGATGGGTTGACAATCTCAGGATACTGTGCCTTCCTTAGTAAATCTAGGGCACTAATTCATACTTACACACCACATACATGCACACGCACACACGTTTCTAAAATGTGATTCATCTCATCTAAATAAATAATGGCAAATTATCAAAACAATTAGGATGAAACAAAAGACTTGATGCTTTAGGTCTGCTACAATAAGTAATTATTTCTGGGAAAAAGGGACTTAGGGAAAAAGAAGGAAGAGGTGAAAAATAAAATACTTTTAAGTACATGTGCATTCCAAACCTCAGAAATATATGAAAAATACGTAATAAGTTCTAATTCTCCCAAAGAACAAGTCACAATCCATTTTTAGGAAAAAATACAAAGGAGAACATGAGGAAGGTTTTCATTGCTTCTAGAAGTCTAGCTTATTTGTACCAGTTCAAACTGAAATAAAAAAAAAATAAAGAGAAATAGAACCAGATTTTTCCATCTGGAGAAGAAGTTGTTATTTTGTTGTAAATGAACTGATTTGCTGTCCAACACCTTTTGGTTCACTAGAATTCTAGTAGTAAGTTCTTCATTGAGCAGTGGTGTGAGTAGTGTAATAGTAGTCTAATGTCATTTAATGGAATTTCCTCCCATTTGGTAGCCATCTGTACAGGCTGGACAGTCTGGTGTCAAGCCCTAAGTCTTAGACCAAAGTCTTTACTTTGACTACACACACACACACACAAAGACCATAACAAAAAAGGAGTGTGTGTGTGTGTGTGTATGATTTAGCCTCCCTGTGTATGATTTTCCATACTTGTATAATGGGAGTGACACTAGTATACAACCTACTTTATATAATAACCTTGAGACTTAAACAAGATAATGATTATAATTTGCCTCAGCTATAAGAATACAATGAATTTAGGTATTTTAATTAATGTTACAATTAGAAGTATTTATTAATATTCAAATACTTGAGTGCCTACTTTTTAGCAAGCACTGATATTATAAAAGTTAGCTTGTTTACTTTCAGTAGTCCAATCTTTACATTATAATTGATATATAATGTATAATTTGCATGCCAAATAGCTCTCCATGTCAGAATTTCAAATATAGGCAAATCTTTTTGGGAAATTTGTGTAGTACTGTAGAAACAAAGTTAATAATCCTTACCTTAACTAGAATAAGGGAGTTTTTAACTTGAATAAAGAATTCTTTAAATAAACATTACTATGGATAATGAAACTATGGCCTAATGTGCAATGGAGTATTATTCAGCTTTAAAAAAGAAGGAAATCCTGACGTTTGTGACAACATGGATGAATCTGGAGGGCATTACAGTAAGTGAAATAAGTTAATGGAGAAAGACAAATACCACATGGTATCACTTATATGTGGAATCTAAAAACAAACAAACAAGTTAAATTATAGAAACAGACAGTAGATAGATGTTTGCAGGGGCTGAGGGTGGAAGAAATAGGGAGAGGTTGGTAAAAGGGCACAAACTTTCAGTTATAAGACAATAAAGTTCGGAGGATCTAATGTATAACTTGGTGACTTTAGTTGATAGCATTGTATTGTATAATTGAAATATGCTAATTGAAATTTGCTAAGAGAGTAAAAAAATGTTCTCACCAATAAAAAAAAAAGTTTCATTAATGAGGTGATGGATGAGATAATCAACTCAGGAGGAATCCTTTCTCAGTGTTTATATCTATCAAATCATCATGTTGCACACTTTAAATATCTTAACATTTTACTTGTCAGTTATACCACAATCAAACTGGAAAAAGAAAAAACAATATTAGGTTGGTGCAAAAGTAATTGAGTTTTTTGCAATTATTTTTAACCTTTTAAACTGCAATTACTTTTGCACCAACCTAACACTATTCAAGAGAAGTTCATGCTCTATAATTGCTACTCATTGTGTCATCTTTTAAAAAAAGAGCTGGATGCCATTTGTACGTGAAGTGATTGCATTTGTTAGACAGTTACCTTCTATCTTCTTTTAATAGGAGCATAAGATTTTGGATTTTTATCCAAAAATAAAATTAAGTCAAACAATTGCTTTTGGTAAACACACAATGTGATCTATAGATGATGTATTACAGCATTGTACACCTGAAACCTACTAACCATTGTCACCCCAATAAACTGCTTAAGAGATTCTGTACCTATTTTATTTTTCATAGAGATGACACCACAGTACCTATCTTATTTAGAGCAGGTTTAAATAAATAGTACTCCAAAATGGAAGAGCACTGAGCAAGAAGTTGATGTCATAGGGAATACCTGGGTGATTTATCACAGTAACTGCATTTAACTGTGTCTTACAAGTACTGTCAAAGTGAATGAGAATATTTTTCTTTCTGTGTTTTCCTTCATTCTTTCCCACTATTCCCTTTCCCCCTTATTTTAATCTCCTTTTCATTTTTTTTTTTTTACTCCTTTCTTCTTCTCACTCTTTATTTTTTTCCCCTCCTTCAAATAATGGCTATTATTGCACAAACACTGACATACCACTTTACTTCATCTCTATGCTTCGGAGCTGGAATTTGTGAACACAACTTCTTTTGTGTAGTTGTCTGGGGAAAAAAAAAGCTAAACATGTCCTGGTGTCTCATAAAGAGGTGGTTTTCAAAGGATACTAGCCATGGACTGATCTGATTTTTGTTCTTTCAACATTTGTATTTTATTTGGGACTGCTGCACTTATTAGCACTGTTCGTATATACCACCCATCTACACTGAGTTTGTTTTCTAGCTTAATTCAAGAACTCTGGCATATATTCACAGAGGACTTTGAAAAAAATACCTCGTTTTGCCCATGGACTGTGCGTGTCATGCTGGAACTACCTCTGACTGTGGGAAAATACTGAACAGTTCTAATATTGGTTTGATATTGTACTATTTTTAAATATATATCAGAGGTATTCATTACTAAAACTAATGATACAATTCAGATTGTGGGCCGGAATTATCATCCTTGGGACCAAATGGTGAGGTGAATTTGAGAGCTGTCTAAGGTTGTGTATCAGCTTCTTGTGTATCAGACTGAATAATTTTTTTCTGGTATGGAAATATAATAAATTACTGCTAGATTATGAGGCAGTATATTTAGAAATTGAATGACCCTGAGCACGTGATAACCATAGACATTGACCGAATTACTAACCAATTGAATCAGTTAGCATTTGGCTAGTAAAACTGCAATTACTCAAGGTATTTGAAATGGGAAGAAATTTAATATAAAGAACTGGATACTTATAGACTCTTTGGAAGGACAGGAGGAAGAGAAGTCAGGAAAATTACCACTACTACTTAAGAGATCAAGAAACTACATAATTCAAGGGAACCACTGGCTATGATCTGAATTGCCTACAGAAATTAAATGAGAGAATTCCTGGAAGGTGATGCAAATTTATTCCTACCATTTATCAATGACTTTGACTGTCACGGCTGAAAAAGAATAATGGTGTTTTCTATTTTTCAAATCTCTTGCCAGTGCTTCTCACTGACAAATAGTAAACTGAGTCTCTTTTGGCAAGAGTTTCTGCCAGTAGAATCTCCCCGTGATGCAGGTGCGAGTTTGGAGACGGTGGATGACATTGCTGATTTGATACTGCGGTCACGTGAGAGTAGTCTCCATGTAATTGGAGTAAAATATCTAAATCTGGAAGGCTTGGACTTTTCTCATCATTGGTCTGTGAATCACTATCTAATATACTTGTTGGATTTACTGATCCACTGAGGCATCTGTTCCCCTTTATTTTGTGTTG
Organism: Rhinolophus ferrumequinum; assembly: GCF_004115265.2. Lineage (NCBI taxonomy): Eukaryota > Metazoa > Chordata > Mammalia > Chiroptera > Rhinolophidae > Rhinolophus > Rhinolophus ferrumequinum. The sequence continues at coordinate 53,408,770 of NC_046301.1, forward strand.
GATGATGGTGAAATGCAAATTTATGATGCCTTAAAAATAATTGTATTCATGTTAATAACATATAGGAGTAATTGAAGCTAGAATGAGGCAGCAATGTTTATACAATTCTGCAGAAATTGTACAGTTCTGCAGGCCGGGGCATTGTTTTTTTCTAAATAACATTTTTATTTTAGAACAGTTTCAGATTTACAGAGAAATTGTAAAGATAGTACAGGAGTTTCCATATACTCTTACCTAATGTACTCCAATTAAAAATATTGTGTGTATATATATATATATATATATATACACACACACAATATATATATATATATATATATATACATACACACAATATTATATATATATATGTGTGTATATGTATGGTACATTTGTTATAATTTATTAAACAATATTGATACATTATTAACTAAAATCCGTATTTTATTCAGATATACTTTATTTACACCTATACCCTTTTTTATCCAGAATACCACATTACATTTCCTTGTCAAGTTTGCTTAGACATCTCATGGCTATGAGAATTACTCAGACTTTCTTTGTTTTTGATTATCTTGACAGTATTGAAGAGTACTAGTCAGATATTTTATAGAGTGTCCCACAATAAGGATTTGTCTGATATTTGTTTCATGATTAGTTTGGAGTTCATGGTTTTTTAGGAGGAAGAGCACAGAAGTAAAGGGCCATTTCGTCACATCGCAGAATAGGTACATGCTATCAACACAACTGATCACTGTTGATGTTGATCACGTGGCTGAGGTTGTGTTTGTCAGGCTTCTCCACTCAGAGTTACTTTTTCTTCCTGTATTATGCTGTACTTTTTTGGGGAAAAAATCACTATGTGCAATCCACACTTTATGAGCAAAAATTTACGCTTCTTGACCATTAGGATAGAGTATTTACATAAATTATTTGAAATTCTTTGCATGGGAGATTTGCCTCTCTTTCCCATTTATTCAAACATTGATTTATATCATTATTTACTCATGGACATTTATTTTATACCTTGGTTACAATCCAATATTATTTTATTTATAAAATTACATTGGGTACTCTTTCATGTGGCTCCTGTGTCCCTTTGTCACACTACTACCATTATGGGTGTTTTTACATTTTGTGCACTTTCTTACTTTCTAGCACAACAAGATTCTCCTGGTTCAACTTGTATATTTCCTACCCTATTTTCAAGATCAGCATTTCTTCAAAGAGCCTTGGTTCCTTTTATTGGAAAATGGTATTAGAAATCAAGATCCAGGCACTAGAAATGCTCATTAATGCTAGGGTGCCATTACTTTTAGGATATCTGAGCTGACAGAGCAAGGAAATATATATGTGTATATTCTAACCTGTGTATAGATACACATATCTATAAATACTTTTATGTGTAACCATCTGTACCTATGTTAAGCTAAATATAAATTCATTCTGATGTTTATAGTCTAATCCATTGCACATGAGTCATTCAGCCTCCTCTCTTTGCTTATTGGTAAACTGTCACTCCAAAAGTGATAAACCTGGATTCCACCATCCACTATCCATTTACTTAATTATTCAATTCCAATATACATGTACTACATGCCTAGTGATATCAGAGTTATTAACCAATTTCTGTGAGAAACAACTTTATTAACTAGAGGACAGTGATTACGTGCACTTACTTTGCCTTTATTCATTTCCAAAATGACTTAGGTCAGCAAGTTTTCCCCATCTTCCAGGGGTAGTTTGGACAATGCCAGGGAACTTATGACAATGCTTTTTGTATCTGTGAACACAAGGAGTTGAAAGAATTGTCATACAGCGTGGTATAGCAAGAAAGACCTGTTGATATTGTTCTCATAATTCACTTACACTAACATAACAAAAGATTAATACAAAAGCATGGGATGCTCCATACTTTTTTGCATCATCATTTGTTATGTGACAAATTGCATGCTTGTTACTTTTAAAATCTCATTTATAAAGTAGAAGAAGCCTGCTCTCAAAGCCCAAAAGTGAGAAAGAGAAGGTTTTGATTATGTCATCCTGGTCAACCATATCGGGTAAAAAGAAGAGAGAAAGGTCAACTCAAAGGAGAATATCTGTGGCCAGCTTTTTTTCATGAAGCTTAATGATAAACTCTTTTTGGAAGCCTTATAGAACAATTCTTGAATCTCAACTTAGACCTCTAAAACACTTCACTATTGAGTGAGATAACTCACATCAAAGGCATGAGAACCAGAGAGGGAATATCTGATTATTACCCGTTGTCACTTTGAGTAGAAAGTAAGAATATATTGCTAAAAGAGTGCTTCTTACTAAAATCTTTCTCACAGTTCTCAACCTTTTACATTGCTTGCAAAACAAATTTATTATTCCCTTTTTTTTTTTTAAACCAGAGACGAAAGAAGATATCTCTTTGATACTTAATCAAAAATACTCCTAAAACACTTCCCTACCTATTGTGTTAAAAACTGTGCAAGATGCCAGGGGTTACTAAGACCAGGACATCTCAATGTGCAAGTTAAATGACATTAAAATATAGTGATGGAGAGAACATACTTTGGTAATTACAATTATAATTCATTTCACAACTGCACAAATAATTAGAAAAATGTGACTCAAGAAAGAATATTGAAAGCAGTTTAGAGAAGTTGTGAGGACTAAGGGAAGATATCATTTTGGATGATTCCGAGTTTTTTGGAAAAAGCTGAAGGAGGATCAAATTCAAATAGAGATCATCCCTCTCACAGTACATGACAGAAGAATAGGTAGAGAGGAAGAAGAGAGCATGGGGTGTGTTGGAGAAAGGGCAGGGAGTTTTGGATTATATGGCATCATGAGAAATATTGTGATATAAGATTAAACAGGTAGGTAGAGTCTAGAAGTTGGAGAACTCTGAATGCTAGGTTGCGGAGTTTAGATTTGAAGCACCAAGGATTCTGAAGTTATGTGGTTAAAGCTGTGTTTCAAAAGAACGAGTTAGATGGAAGAATATAGGTGGACCTAGACACGAGGTAAGGGAAACAGGTGAGGGAATGAGATTAGAAACCTTTAAGATGAAATAGGGGAGGAGCTTAGGCCCTGAACAATGGGGTAACAGTGGAAATGAAAAGAATGGACAGCAACCAAAAGAAAGAGGACAATGGGACCTTGCAAATGATTGATTTGTAAGGGATGCATGAACAGGAGTGTGAAAGATAACTTCCTAGCGTCAGTTCTGTGACTAGATTATTAGGAAGGGTAGGGGAGAGACTAGTTAAAACTATAGAAGCTGAAGAGGCAAGTAAGGGTTCTCCCCTCGGGCCTTCAGAGAGAATAGCCCTGCCATCATCTGGATCTCAGACTTCTAGCTTCCAGAAATGTGAGACAATACATTCCTGATGTTTTAAGCTACCCAGTTTTTGGTACTTTGTTATGGCAGCCCTAGGAAACTAAAGCACTGCTCTAAATTCTTTAATTAAGGCAGTGTATGCTGACGTTCACCCAGTCATATCTGACACTATTTGGTATTAGAAGGGAAAGAAAAGATACCCACAACAATGTACAATTGAACACGGCTAGGACTGTGGCTGGTGAAGCCTCTTTAAAGATGAGGGAGCTTCAAATAAAAGTTCTGGTCACAGAGCTTGACCACGTGTACGCATGTAAGACCCAGCTGTTCTGAATATATCTTTTGTGAGTTTAAATTTTAGAGAAATAATATTCAGATCTCCCCCAGAGAACATAGGCTGGAAGTAGAGATGCATTATAAAGCATACCTCTCAGAGCCTGCCAGCTACAGAGCAGGGCATCGCAGGTAATATAACTGTGCACAGCCAGATTGTTAGAAAGGAGCCCAAGGAAGGGAAGCTAATACTTTCCTATCAAGTTTAGTTTTCCTAAATTGAATGAAAGAAAAAAAAATCACAGGAAAATTGGACTGAGCCACCGCCATATTCATTCCCTTGAGTTTAAGTTATAGCTGAACATTACAGAAAAGTCTTTGAATGTAATCTTGTTTTATCTACTCTAATGGTATAAACATTCATTGATTAAAGAGATTGGCCTTAAATGTCATCCATAAAAACATGACGTCTATAAAATGGCCAAGTCTAAGACACATTGAATGGCAATGTGTAGGGCTTGCTGAAGTCTTCAGTAGCCATCAGAGAGAGAGCTGTTCTTAACTTGGAAGCAAAACTGTCTCTAAAATGGGGCTAAATCTTTGGAACTGGTAGTGTTTGGAATGGAGGGTCCCTGCGTAGCCTGCTGCCAGATGCAGACAAACTACGCTAGCAGAAATAGTCAGATGAGAGGTGAAACTTCCAAAAAGAAACTCATACATCCATAACTCTTCCTCATCATTTTCAGTTAATTAATTTACTTATTCAACAAATCTTTAGTGTCTACTACCTGCTGGCATGTCTATTAGGTCATGGCTATGGCAGTAAGCAAGATGGATAAAATCTCCTTAATTGAACTTATATTGTAGCAAATAATTAAAAAATAAATCAGTTTGTCATTTACCTCTTCTCATCTGTCAAATCTGCCCACATATAGGCAAGGTTAGGAAAGCTAAAGAAAACTGACCGGGGATTAAAGGACATGACATGTCTTCATTCTTAGGGACACAAAGCATTATACTGAAGCAATTAGGAATCACCGTTATAAACAGGGGATTCTGCTTAATAGATTAAGAGACATTTCTAAATATTGTTCCCATCTCTCTGTATTCATTTTTATGGCATTTACTTCATTTTATGACTTTTATAAATGGAAAAAAAAAGAACTACAGAAGTTTTTCAGCATATTGCAATATTCAGAAGATCGCTCTTACAGGTTATTGAATTTTCAGAGTTGGTTGGAACTTAGAATGTATTTGGTTTAACCCTCAAATTATCTCTTTTCAATAGCAATAAAAGCTATTAATTATCTATATGTCATTTTGTATTTGATGCCTTAACACTGTAAAAATCAATAGTCACTAAAGGTGTGGATAATTTCTACATGTCTGGTTGATCCATAGGTAATAGAGAAACATGCTTGAGATGTTATTTTTTCAGACAGTTATTCTCTTCTTTTCCTTTATCTTAGCTTTATAAGTGGCCAGGAGGCTATAATATTATGAATCATTTGAAGAGCACTAACAGGACACTCCATGTTCAGAAGGTGAAGCCGCACCAGGAGACTAGTGGAATCTTCTTCCCCGGAGATGTAGTCACATTGTTTTGTAGGCTCAGTGTGCCAAGTGAGTCAGACCTTGGAAATCAGTGGTCAGCCCAAGGAACCCATTGAATTTTGGGGATTGCATTCTATATATTTGACTATATTCCCTATGCTGTACTTTGCATCCTGTGAATACACACACACACACACACACACACACACACACACAGAGGGTGCCATAAAATGTATACACATTTTAAGAAAGGAAAAACTGTATTAAAATTGTAAAACTCAATATATACCGAAAACAAAAGGTGAATACAAGTCACGTTTGACTTCTGCAATTACAAGAGGTGCTCAAAGTGGTTACCATCAGCGTCCAGACACTTCTGATTACGGCAAATTAGTGCTTGAACAAAGTTGAACAAAGTGTCCACTTGTATATATTTTTCTGGCAGCCTGGTATATAATTATATACATATAGTGGACATTCCGTATTTTATATTAATTTCAGGTGTACATTGCAGTGGTGGGACATTCATATAATCTGTGAAGTGATACCCCCTGATAAGTCTAGTACCCATCTAACACCATACATAGTTTTTACAACATTATTAACTATATTTCCCATACTGTAGTTCACATCCCTGTGACTATTCACATTCATTTTACAAAGAGAAAAGACATCAAGTTGGAAAAGAATAAGAATAAAAGTAAAAGGAAACACGAAATAGTGAAAATGAATGAGAAAAAAATGAACAAACACAAGTTAAGTTTATTATGCTAGATTTAGGTAATTTTTAAAAGCGTAATTACTTTCAGTTCCCCAAATCGCAGTCTTGAAGCTTATTCCTACATTTACCCAAATGAAATTAAGTAGGGAATCTTTAATGACCTGTAGCATCTAGTATATATTTGGTGTTCTCAACCCATCTTCTTTGCCTTTCCTCTCTACCATGTTTCCCCGAAAATAAGACCTAGCCAGACAATTAGCTCTAATGCGTCTTTTGGAGCAAAAATTAATATAAGATCTGGTATTATATTGTTATGTTATGTTATATAAGACCCAGTCTTATATTATAGTAAAATAAGACCAGGTCTTATATTAATTTTTGCTCCAAAAGATGCATTAGAGCTGATTGTCCAGCTAGGTCTGATTTTGGGGGAAACAGTAGTGTGTGTTCATGTGTCCAGTGGCAGAGAATCCTTCTTTACCCATATCCATTTTTATGTCTCTGTTCAGCTCTGCCCATTTCCTAGGTTATCCTTCTTGCCTAATTCCACTAATAAAGACAATTAACTACTATCACTTGTACGCTTAGCTGCCTGTCAGTATGTAAGACCAATTCTGCATTTGGACAAGAAGAGAATCTCTTGTTCAACCTTCCGAGACACAGTCCAGTTACTCTAGTTGCTGGTGATCTGATGATTATCAGATAATTGTAATAGTGAGTGCGTTTCACTTTCTCCATCTTGCCCCCAGCTCTGGCTTTCTTCCTTAACTGTCCATTGCTTAACCTTTGTTTAGTAGTCTTCCAAATACATTTGGAGGTAAGCTCCTGAGCACGGTATCTGCGCAAGTGCACAGGTCATATGTCCATAAAGCCAGCCCTGGTAGCATTCTTGATGTAAACCACCTCCCCCTGTTTCTTTTCCAGACCTTCGTCTCTCAAAGTCGCCATCTTATCCCTCCAGTGGTTCAAGCTAAAACCTTTTGTGTCATTCTCAAGTTCTTTCTTTTCCTCATGCTTTGGAGACTTTTACATCTATTTTGTTTGGTACAATCCCAGTTTATGTTTGTTTCCCCAGCATAACGATTAAAAGTCCTCATTCATTTTTAAGGTATTTTGGCTTGGGTAAAAATTTGTATGTTCAACCAGTTCTATTTGCATGGAATATTCTGTACAACAAATCAAAAGTCCTTTTGGCTACCTTCAAAATATATCCAGTCTCTTCTTCCCATTTCCTATAGTCTCCCCACTTCAACCATCATAGTCTATATTATTATATTCTCTTACTTGGATCAGGCAACAACCTTCAATCTGGTCTTCAGCTTTTGTAATCCCTCCCTTATAGTCTATTTTCCACCCAGGAGCAAGCTTGTGTCACTCCCTTGCTACAACATTCCACATACTTCTCATCTGAGAATAAATCTTGCTATCCTGTCATGCCCTCTACGGCCAGAAGTGATCCTGCTTCTGCTTATCTTTCCATACCGTGTACTAACTATCTTCCTACTCAAGTTATTTTTTTTCGGCAGCTAAAGTAGACTTCTTGCTGTCTTGCAAACATATTGAACTCAATTCCGGTCTTTGTAGTTTTTATCCTCTCTTCCCCTGGTCTTTGCATGAGTATGTTCATTTAGGTGTCTCTTCACTCAAAGGTCAACTCATCTGAGAGACTTTCCTGGCTGCTCTTTTTGAAGCAGCTGCCCTGATTCAGTGCAGAAAACAGAAATAACGGTAGTTATTTCAGGGAGAAAGGCATTTCATCTAAAAATTAGAGCTTACAAAATCATTAGAAGGAAAGCAAACCAAGGGATCACTACTGAACCCCCTGACTTTGGGCCATACCACTGTAGAATTCAGGAAATGGCTGATGCCACACTTAACTATACGGCTGCTGCCACAGCCACCTCACACCCGTGAAGCAGGTATTAGACAGTGGACTCTGGTGCCCAGCAGTGCGTGGGTTTGCATGTGCTAAAGCTTGCTAGTTGGTTGCCACCAGTGCAGGAAAGGCCTCAACCTCCCTGAATCTTCCACATTTTCTGCAAGGGCATCTCCCAGGTGGGACCTAAGCCACACCTACCGAGCTAGCTGAAAGGGTATCTGAGAACTGTATTCTTTATTCTTCCATTCTAGTGTAAGTAGAGGACATAGAAGGGGCAGGACTGGAGGCGGAGTGCCAAGAGACTGTATTTAGTACACGCTTCCCTGAGCCTTGTCACATTCTCTTCTTGACTCTGCTTTGGTTTTCTCCAGAGCACTTATCACTACCTAAAATATTTATTTGTTTGCTTGTTATTTTCTGTCTTTTCTAATAGAATATAGAGTCCAAGGCAGGGAACTGGAAAGATGCCTGTTGGCTCAGAGTACAACCCTAGAGAAATATGTACTGAATGTGTAAATTAATAAAGGAATCGGTCGATAGATATCTACCTCTGATGGATAGTCATATTTAAAATGTTGTGAAAATAAATAGCATGCTTCATGTTATGTAGGAAATACTACCAAAAGATGATTCCATTGGATAGGAAAAATAGAAGTTAGTAAATTGAGGAGAAACTCAATTTTAGATCGGCAAGATTTTATGGGGAATGAAAACAATCAATTGTGCTTTTGCAATTATAACTAAAGATTATGTTTGCTTCTCTTAGAGAAGAAAAACAAATGGATATCTGATCCTTGGAAGTAATAGTAACTTTCTATTATTTTTTTCACCTCTCACTACTCTCCATGGGAGATTGATTTGATTGATGAGACCATGAAAACACTGTCTATTCTGGCTTAGCCTGTCTTCTCTCACACACACGACCTGACTCCTGGCAGGCCAAATGCTAGAAACCAACTGGGCCAAGCTCTGCCCCTGCAGGGAGTAGCCTGCGATTGTCTAGCTGTTCTATGACTGGGAGTTAAGTTCAATTTATGTGCAAAGAAATAGAACCTTATTTTGGCCTCATGGGTGAAACTATGTTCTTTAATAATAAAGCAGATTTTTTTCTATTTAGTTGTCTCCTGTGTCTATTACAGTACTTTTCAAACTTAAACACACATTGGTTCATCTGAGACTTTACATATATACTCATGTCTTTGGAGGTGCTGATTTAATTGTTCTGTGATGCAGGCTTGAGAATTGGGGTGTTTATAAGCTTGCACATGATTGTAATAATCAGCCAAGGTTGCATGCCTTTATTGCTTTATGGAAAGGAGCATTAATTAATGTCTTCAAAACCCAACAAAACAGATTGAAATTGATATGAGTTTATTGCTGACTTTAGGTTATGGGTTGAATTGTGTCTCCCGCAAAAGATACGGTGATGTCCTAACTCCTGGTACCCATGTATGTGACATTATTTTGACCTAGAGTCTTTGCAGATGTAGAAAAGTTAAGATGAAACTATTAGGGTGGTTAATCCAACATAGCTGGTGTCTAATGAGAGTAGAGACACAGAGAGTGAGGACAGAAGCACGTAGAGGAGTTATTCTGTCACAAGCCAAGGAGAGCTGGGGGCTACTGCAAGCTGAGAGAGCTCTCCTAGAAGCTTTAGAGGAAACCTTCTGGGTGGATTTCTACCCTCCAGAACTGTGAGAAGATAAATTTCCGTTTTAAGCTCCCCAGTCGGTGGTATTTTATTGTGGTAGCACTAAGGAACTAGTACATGTTATTTGAAATTGCTTTTTCAGTGTGAATGTCCCTGAACTGAAAAGGAGTCAGAAATTTTTGCTGTTAGAGTTAAGCACTCTTTAGTTACATTTAAAAAATTTTTAAAGGCATTAAGAAAGTTTGAGGGTTGGTGTTAATTCTTCTGTAAATGTTTGATAGAATTCATCAGTGAAACTATCTGGTCCTGGATTTTTCTTTGTTGGGAGAGTTTTATTGATTGGTGCAGTATCCTTACTTGTTATTGGTCTCTTCAGATTTTCTGTTTCTTCATGACTCAGTCTTGGTAGGTTTTACATTTCTAGGAATTTGTCTCTCGTCTGTGAGTGATTGTCTCAGACAGTGTTTCCCGGGGGCTTCAGGACCACAACTGAGAGGGGCTGGAGCCAGTTCTCACAGGCCTCTGCAGGGTCCAGAGCCTGGACTGAGGCCTGTCTGCATCTTACCAGATGCAAAGGTGGGCGAGGCTCCTCCTCCCGGGTCCCTGGGAGTATGGTGCTGCTTCCCTCTGCTCCCACAAAGGCACTTTTGTCTGTGGATAGGTGCCAAATTTTTGTTGTTGAGGAGGGTACAAAAATGAGGCATGTCTCATGCCACTATGATGCTGACTCATCTCCTCGAGCTATTTTGAAACCCATTCTTTAAAAGTTGATAAAGCTTGACTGTTAACCTATGGTTCTTGTGACCATTTCAGTGGATCTTTTATATTATAATACTAGATGGATTCTTATTCCCAATTCTTTTTGTGTGTCAGTTCTTCTCATTTGTAGTTTATTAGGAAATCAATCGTTTCCTCTGGATTTAAAAATTTTAGCATATAGTTGCATCCCTAAACTTGTATTATTTTATTCTGTCTCAATTTTTTTTGGTAATAAGCTCATACTACTGATGCCTTTGTACTATTTTATTAAATACCTATTCATTTTCCTATTTAAATTCGTTTATAATTATTTACTTTTCATTCATTTGTTTCTAATTTATTAATTAGATAATAAGCTAAATATGTGTTTTTTTTTCTTTTGTCCTCATTATCAAAGACATTGCAGGCTAAGTTTTTACTAGATACAGCTTTTTCTGTTTCTCAGCAATGAAGTTTTCCTTTTCATTTCTCTCTCTATAGTTTGTGAACTTCTTTTTGACTTCTTTTCTGGTCTAAGGATTATTTTAGGATAGTATATTTTAAATTTCTAGTGGTTAAATTAGTAATTTTAAAATTATGTATTTCTAATCCAGCTGGATCATGAGCTGAGAATATGTCCTGATATATATCTATATATTTTTTTTTTATTTTAAGGGTTCTTTGTTGCCAGGTACATAGTAAAATTGTGTATATATTGAATAAACAAATGAACAAAATGAATCGTACCTATATGTCTATTAAATCAAGTCAGTATTGAATCATTCTATTTGCTTTTGTCTAGCCTTAGTTTTTTACAGTAAGTGCTGTGTTTTCAACAGGCCCTCTTTGTATTTTTATTCATTGTGTATTATGAGACAAATTTTAGTGTGTAGGTTTATGACTTTCATACGCTTGACTTTTGTGGCTACAGAATTCTCTTTGTTTTCTTTCAGGATTTTTTTTTTTTTAAGCTTAAATTGTATCTGATTTCATACTAATATTGACAGCCCCTGGTTTCTTTTTGTGTGCTTTTGACCAGTTTTTTTTTTTTTTTTGCACCATAATTTTGTTTTCAATCTGTCTCTAACACTTTGTTTCTAGTTTCTTCAAAACAGCATGTTGCTGGGTTTTATTTTTAGTGGTCCCTTAAACTAGCATATTGTTGTTTAGTTTCATTGTGTTTACTATAATGATTGATATACTTGTTTTCCTTCCAACTTACTTGTTCTTAGTTTTAATTTTGTTATTTTTGTTACACCAAATATGACCAAGTTTCTATTAATTGTAAAATTACTTTTTTTTTCAGTTATAGTTGACATTCAATATTATAGTAATTTCAGGTGTATAGCATAGTGGTTCAACATTTATGTAATTTATTCAGTGACCTCCCGACTAGTCTAGTACCCACCTGGCACTACATAGTTGTTGCAACATTATTGACTGTATTCTCTATGCTGTACTTTACATACCCGTGGCTATTTCATAACTACCAATTTGTATTTCTTAATTCCTTTACTTTTTTCAACCAGCTCTCCCGGCTCCTGCTTTCTTTGTTAATTTGGAGATTTAGTTGTAGCATTCAATTCCATACGTAATTACAACTCCTATTCCTGTTACCATAATCAGAAATATACTTAAACACCATTATTTGTCAATAGGATAATGTGTTTTTTATCCATGACGATGCACCACTGCATGTTCTACCACCCTTCCACTTAGCCCCTCTTGGTTTTAGATGATTAGAATTTACCATAGAGAAGGTTTCTCTTATTTTTGAAGGACTTATTTGCAGTTATTTTAACATCCCCATAACATATTTAAATACTTTTATGTTATTTTTATAAATATTACTACCTGAAATATTACATGTCCTTAAATATATTTCTTTTGCCTGAACAGGTGAATGTATCTCAGGTGAATACACATCTCTTGATCTAATCTTCTCTTACAAACTGGTTGATGTTAGTTTGCTACCTTCTAGTGTCCAGTGTTGGAAATGAGAAAATCTCATTATTTATCCTTTGTAGATAACTTTTTTTGGTGGGGAGGTCTAGAACTTTGCAATTCTTTCTATATCTTAGTATTCAGGCATTTACCTACCTATGCAGATGTATGTGTCTTTTTCTATCAGTTCAGACTGGAATTGGATGAGAACTTACTTTCAATCTGTTTTCTTTCTTCACCTCAATAAAAGGTATATATATATATGTATTTTTCCCCCCTCCTCCATTATTCCTTTTTCTCTTTTTGGAACTTTTATAAATAATTCACATGTTAGGCTCTCTGTATCTAACACCTTTTCCATCATGAGTTTATCCTTTTATGTTTTTCATAATGCTTTGAAAGAAGAGTTGAAATTAATCTTTTGCATCACTTATTTAGATCTCAAGAGTGACCATAATCTTCAAATTGTCTACTAAATTGTTTAGTTGGAAAAATTGCACTGTATTTTAAATTTCCAAAATGTTCCTTGTGCTGAAACTCCTTAAGGGCTTCTGTCATTTTCATTCAAATTGTTACCTGTCTTTCTAGAAGCTCTAGTTTCCTGGGCATTTTTTTATTTCTTTTGTTGATAATGTTCTCTCTGGCTTCTGAGCCCCCTTATACAGGCCATTACATTTTTTGTTGGCTCCTTGGGGTCAACTCTGGCTGTTGGAAGACCCTAAGTGACACCAGTCACACAAACAATGGAAAATGGTATAATCTTTTTCCCCTTGGCCTGACAATATGGAAGGATGGAAGGAGTTGGCTTCTATGTTTGTCTCGATAGCACTGGGGTAGAGAGGACTCAGTTTACCTATTTGGCCTCTTCTTTTCCTCTTGGTAACAAAAATATCAGTCACTCTCATGCCCTAAAGGATCCATGGATATCTTCACACCAAATTTTTCCAGGCCCCATCACTTTCTGCTTTCTATTTCTTATCCAGAGACTCTTGGTCCTGGTCTGAGAAGGTAGCCTAGGCATGGCTGAAAAAGCTCCACTCTCTGTCACCCTTCTCACAAAATTCAAACCTGCATACACACCCAGTTTCCCATTGTCACCAACAACTAGCCTAGTGGAAACAAGAAGATTAGAACTGAGACCGAGAGAAAGAAGCCCCATTTATGTCTCTGTGTTCTCAGAATTCTCTTCCCCATGATCAGCCATAATCTGAAACAATATAGTGTGCCTGCATCATCAGCCAACTATACAGTTTACTTATTTTTATATTTGAAACTCACAAGTAGGTAGAAAAGAGTTCTTTCTTCACCTAGAAAGATTCAAAACAATACCTAACAGACAATGAATATATATCAGACATTATTCTAAGAGCTTTACCCATTTCTGATGCAGTCTTCATAAAAACCCTGTAAAGTAGGTTCCATTAGGACCCCCGACTTTACAGATGAGGAAATGGAGGTTAAATTACAAATCCAAGGTCACACATGTGGTAAATGATGGAATAGGACAAATGCTGGAAATCTGGCTTCAGAACCCACATCCTCAGCCACTGAGCTCTACTGCTCTTGATAAGTGTGTCCTGTCAAAAGGAAAGGGAAAAGTTGATTGTAATCTGCTTTGCTGAAATGAATTCTGGTTGGAGACAAAACAAGGATGAACTAAGATTTAATATTCCATGTAAAGCTTGATGGCAGAACGAGCCCTGGCAGCATTAAAGTACCTTAGGAAATGTGTAGATTCTGTGTTTTGCCATTTTCCTGAGTTCCCACTTCTTTCGTTATTCTGGGAAATGTATGACAGGAATCTACCCATTTTGGACCTGTAGGCCAGGAATTGATAAACTATGGCCCATTGGCCAATTTGGCCTCTTTTTGTAATTAAAATTTATTGGAATACAGCGATACCCATTTACTGATATATTGTCTACAGTTAACTTTTGTGCTACAGTGTCAGAAATGAGTAGTTACCATGCAGGCCAAATAGTGTATAAAACCTAAAAAAATATTTACTGTCTGATCTTTTACAGAAAAAGTTTGCTGAACCTTGCTCTAGGTTAATATGTTCTTCTCAAGAATTATTCTGGGACTTACATTTCCCTAGCTTTAGGACTCATTTAATATGAGTCCTATTCCACTGGGCTTTTGTTCTCTTTCTTCCAATGAGAGCTAGCTATCTAAAACCTAATTTATGTGAAGATATTGAAAACTGATATTGGTTTTTATGTGTTTCTCTCAAGTGGCATTTCCTCTCTAATAGAATACTCCTGAAGAGCAATGTTGTAGAACAAAGAAATTTGTATCTCATTTTTAATTTCAGAGTCCACAGCAAATGAGAAAAGATCTTGCTAGCACCCTTGTAATTATATTACCTTCTCTATATTACCTTCTGATCTTATTTACCATGTATAACTTTGTTTACTTTGTCTGCTATTTCTCTCTGGCTGCTGGACCCTTACATGAGTTATTCTTCGCTATTGGTTCATTGGCTTAAGTCTGGTTTTTGGAGGTCCGTGAGAAGCAGCAGTCACACAAATATTGAAAAATGATGTGCTCTTTCCTTCCACAAGTGGCAGTATAGCAGCCACTGGACTGCCATTGAAGAAGAAAGTGCTCAAGCAATAGTTTTATTTATAATTAAAAAAATGTATATTATATGGGACTGGAGGATAAATATTACTTGGCAGAAAGGAGAAGAAAAAGCTCTTGCGGTAATGACTGCTGGCCTGTAATTGTAAATATTTATATACATTTCTGAGGTTTACAAAGCACTTTCCAACACTCATTTTAATCTTTTCTACATCTTTGCAAATGTGCTTGCATTTGTATTTCCACTTCACAAGTGAGATAACAGGCTTAAACAGCTCATATGTTACAGAGGTAGGACAAATCTATATTTTTAGGTACTAAATATCATGCTCTTCCAAGTGTTCATATTGTTTTTATTGGAAAAGATATAGAGAAGTGTGATGGAGAGGAGAGAAGGGACTCTGCAGGGATAGTGCCAGGGCAGGGAAAACCAATTTTCCTCCCTGTAGAAAAGGCAATTTTCTTCACTGCAAGGAAGATAAAAATTAAAGGAATTCTTCAGCAGTTTGTCTTTCATGTATCTGTTCACTCATTTAACAAATATTTATTGAGAGACTATTATGTGTCGGGCATTGTTTCAGGAACAAAGGACATAGCAGTGAACAAAAGACCCTTGCCTTCATGGAGTGTATATTTGGGGGACATAGGTGATAAAAAATTATATTTCAAAAGATACATAGTATATTAATCAATATGAGTACAAAGGAGGAAAAAGCAGAGAATGGGGATATAAAGTGTCAGGATATCAGGTTGAAATTTTACAAAGACGGGTCAGGAAAGGCCTTGTTGAGAAGGCAACTGAGAAGTTATCTAATATACTTGTAATGTTATTTTGACTAACTTGTCTAACATTATAGTTCATTTTTTAAAAATTTTCTCTTGGGAGACATCTAGTAGCCACTTTATTTATTCTTACTAAAAGTATATCAATTGATTCATTACTGAGTGTTTCTAACTACTTATATCTTAATTAATTAATCTAATGATATTCCAGTACATTATAGTAGCAAGTGACAAACTTGGTAAAGCTTGGTATGCTATATCACATTAGCTCAGCACTGGCCCAGGTACTGTGTTTCCCCGAAAATAAGACCTAGCTGGACCGTCAGCTCTAATGCATCTTTTGGAACAAAAATTAATATAAGACCCAGTCTTATTTTACTATAAGACCGGGTATAATATAATATAATAAATATAATATAATATATATAATTTAATATAATATAATATACCAGGTCTTATATTAAATTTTGCTCCAAAAGATGCATTAGAGCTGATGGTCTGGCTAGGTCTTATTTTTGGGGAAACATGGTAGATGAAACTTTTTATGACTTTATGTAAGGAACCTGTATGTTCCGGTCAGACCATTAACTTAGATAAAAAGAATTACTATATTATTTTGTACAATGGTCTTGGTAATGCTAGAGACATAGAAATACTAGAAATATAAAACTTGAGTTTATAGCCTTCTGCTATGTATACCCAAAAATGAGATAAAACAATAAACACTCTATTTCTCTTCCCACAGTTAGTTGCACCTATATTTACCTTCTGGGACATTTAAACAGCCTGTAGCTAAGAAATATCTACTCTGCTTATATAGGCTATTGAAGAAATAGAGGCAACCATTGTTGACATTTAAGGGGGTTCACTAAGTAAATAACAATCCCTTTTCCTGGCACCTGACTATGGAAACAAAATACACAGGAGTCCAAAAATATACGTTTATAGTTCTACAGAGCTGTATGCAGGAATGCTTTCCTAGAGTGTAGTGTCATGTAACCAAGGGCCGGGAGGTAGAATCTAATAAATACATCATTTAATAAATAAATAAATAAATTATTTTTTGTTCCAGCCTGGGATGCTACCGCTTTCAAAAGATTGAAGTGTCATCCTTACCATGTGCACCTTAACAAAAAGTGATAGAGCGGACAGAAGGAGACTCTTTGTCCTCATTTACTCCGTCTCGAGTACTGCTATATAGTTTATGGGATGTGGAAATAGAAATTTGGTTTGTTTCCACTGCTAAAGAAAAATAAGGCAGTTTCTTGGAAAAAAAAAAATTGTTACCTCAGGGTGAACCTGAGAATCATTCAGAAAGGGCTGCTGTCCTTGAAATTGCTGAAGGGACTCTACAACCCCATTACTGATTTGGGGAGAAATCCCTTATTGGTTTTGCACACCCTCTTAATAGCATCCGTGAGACCAGCCTCAAAATAGAAAAAGTGTATTTGAAAAGGGGGGCATTTGAGGGAACCAAGGGGAAAAGCAGGCAGAAAAGCTTTCTCTAAACAAACCCAATGTCTTCCTTGTGTTTTTGTTGCAAACCCAGTCCAAAATATTTTTGCAGTTGGGCTTCTTCTAGAGTCCCCTGTTTTGGAATCAAGGTGCCTAATATCCCTAATTTAATTTTGTGTAAAATGGTTAGAAATAAATAATCGATCATGATTCAGATTTTCTCAGCACTTGAGAAGAGGCAATTTTCCAAAGGTTCTCTTATGCTTTCATAGACTATTTGTGGGACAGGGTTTACTGTCTGCATTGCATCCTCTGCGAAAGAAAAACTTCAACTCTGATTTTCTGTTGGTGTATATATGTGAAGCTGGAGATCACAGGTGACAGAGACTTTCTTTAGGGAAATATTTTAATGATCCTTTTGATACGAAAGACAAGGAAGTCGAGAGAACTAACTGTCTCAGCTTAATTGCTTAATCAAATAACAGAAATTTGGAGTTTTGAGCTCTTCGTTGGACAATGTGAAGAGGCGGAAGCAAGACCACAATACAAAGAAGCTGTGATGCAGCAAAGTTTTGGTTAAGATAAAGATACGACAATTTAAAAATGAGCAAACAAACAAACAGAAGCTTAGAAGGACAGCTGGTGGGAAGTTCTCTGTAGTGGCGAAGGCAGGATACTATTAATGACACTGGTATCTAGTGATAAATTTAAGATGCTTTCTTTTATGTATTCTGCTAAAGAATCCACTCATTCTGCCAAAGCTTGAGTAAGAGATGCTTACGCCAAAAAAGATTCTGATGGAGGTTTGAGAGAAGGAAAAAGAGTTGTGATCCACTTAGAGAGCTATGGGGCAGTGGAAAAGAAAGAAGATATAGGAGGTGATATGGCAAGCAGGGACCGAACCATTCAGTAATAGCTGGAATTTAAATATGGACATAAAGGTGACAAAGAGAATTAAAGCATCTTCTTTTAAGAACTTCAAAAATAAATGGGACAGAGGGGATTAAAAAGGAAAGGAGGAGAGCTTGAGGTCTCTTGGGTAACACTTTTCGTTTAGCGTGTACAGTGTATAGAATCTCAGGCTAGTGCTGAGGTCTCACTGTTGATACAGTGTTATTTGTTAAGTTTACGGTAGAAGAACAAACAATGCAAATCATTGTCAGGAGAATGTACTTAAGTACATGCAATATATTCAAAATGACGTCTTTCCTTTGGATAATGATTTTTGCTCTCCTTGAAGTTATATAAATCTTATCTTGTATCCTGTGAGTTATCAAACATTATTGCTAATAGCTCACAAAGTGGGACTTGAATTTTATAGCTTGAAATAATTGTGTTTGTTATTCTTGTTTGTATGCAGGCAGGTGTACACGCACATGCATCCATGTGAGTGCCTACACTTCAGCAAGAAGGAAGTTAAGTTAGCTCACTGAATTAGAAAATGAAAATTCCTCTCTCCCCCACCTAACATGAAGATTCCTCACTCCCCTATCTAATGGATGAAATGTCAACTTGAAGCCAGGGATTTCTAATATGGCGAAATGGACCTGTGTGTTGTTTATGCATTATTCATGATAGATTCTGGAATTTCTATGCTTGCCATTGCTGTCAGAAGAAAATGAAAGACATGGATAATATTGGACACTAACTTTTTTTGGATTTGTGTTACCGAAGTATCTCTAATATGAGCTTTCCTCAAAATTAATATTTTGGGGGGACACTTCTTACTTTATGGACATATTTGATAACAGCAGTCATAGATCAACGTTTGTACTTCTTACTGCTAAGCCACCTCAAATGCCTTTGTGAGGTGCTGTATAAACAATACAAAATCTGTCAAGTCAGGTTTGTTTTGATGTATTCTTGCCTAATGACACATTTAAATTGTATCAGCATTGTAATATGCATACATATAATACTCTAATTTTTACTTACCTTGTAAAAATTCTATTGGCACCTCTTTTATTTTCTTTTTGTTTTCATACCTAAATATGTATCTAGCTTCTCTTAACTTGCATTGATGAAGCAACACTAATTATCTCAGTTTTAATATATCTATTAAGATTGCACATACATTATTTCCATGCCATTGGGCTAATTATGTAAATGTAGGATGTATTCAAAGCTCTGGAGTCAGTTGTGGAGAGAAAGGCTCACAAACAGGAAAGGGGAAGTCATAGAATCACTTGGCCACTGACATAAGTGAATGAGAAAATTGTCACGTTTCGTATGTCTTTAAAAAAAAGTGGACATAAATGTCATTTCCTAATTTTCCTGGATTTTGGAGTGGAAGCAAAATGATATAGTGAAAAGAGCTGGATGCTGAGGTTTTAAGATTCGGATTCAAATCTTAGCTTTTGATTTTACTACTTAGATTACCTTAGGTGATTTGTTCATCTTTTTGAGCCTTGGTTTCCTTATCTGCAAAATGGAGATAATACTAAATTATACGCTTGTAAGAGTTATGTAAGATTATGAATTAAAAAGGAGGCTAAACAATAGGGGTTCTTAGGAATTGCTTTTCTTGAAGTGATTTCTTGTCTCAGAGATTGCTAAAGCTCAGCTCTATTCTTGCCCTGACTCCAGCTTGGTTAGTCACCTCTTCCTCTGGTTACATAAGTTACCCAGGTGACTCCATACTCCACTAGTTTGGCGTGAAGGGGACCAGGCTCTATTGTTTACCGCTGACTATCTGGCACTTAGCACTGTATCTGATAGGTTATACAATTATGAAAAATAAATATCTGTTATTGAATGAATTCATTCAATAAATTTTTCATTTTTGCCTAAGCTAGTTGAGGTTAACTTTCTGTATTTTTCAAATAAAGGAATCCTGAAAAATGTACAAAATGGGAGGCTACTCTGTTTCACATAATTTCCCAAGGAGATGAGCAGTTATGAAAGAGTAAGGAAGCATAATGTAGAAAGTAAAGGAAGAAACACAGTTTTGGGGAAAAGAAAATTTAAATACTAGTAAGGCCTTCAAAAATCTTCCTGTTAATATAAGACAACTAGAATGACCTGAATATGAATGATTCTGATGAGCAGGAACAATAAAAATGACTGGATTTGCCAAAGGCAGGTGTTTTAGAGAGGTGGCCAAAAACAACTGGTACTTCAAATCAACCTGTTTTTCTCATGGTGAAATTAGGTTTATCCTCAAGGCTGAGAAATAGAAGAATACAGCCTCAGGGATTGTAGGGATGGAAGCAGGGGGCAAGGGAGGAGGAGGTGGTATAGTAATAGAGTGTCCAGTCAGTACATTATAGATTTGGAACCATGGTGGGGCAAAAGCCAAACTTTAATTTGAGTAGTTGCTCTAGCAAGAGCCTTTAAGTCTGACCCTTAAAATGATGCAGCAGCGAAAGTGGTGATAACATGGACTTTGAGGTTTCTTGAAATTGCAAAGACAGATTGGGGGATGAAGAGGGAACAAAGGCAGTAATTAATGGGTATCATTAGAATATTCAAAGCATATTTGAAAGATGGAAAGTCTTTAATTTCTTGGCATGACCTAAGAAATTGTCTAGGGATCCATTTTATGAGGTCTAAATAAATATTATTCAATTATTTCCTCTAATAGCCCATTTGTACCATTCATTGCCTAGCAGACTCCTATTCGATACCGATCTCATTGTGTGTCCACCACCCAATTCTAGAATTTAGCTCTTTTCCTCCTCCATCTTCATGATTGCAACTGTATTTGTATGTTGTGCATCTGACCCTTTGGCTATAGTTATTTTTGGGGTGGACACTCGACCTCAGAGGGGCAAATCAGTTTCTATATTTGCAAATATGGATTGCAAAAAGCAGTTGGAGAGATATGGGATCATGTCATGTGAATGGGATAAACAGGATCAGCTAAATTACACAGACAGGAAGAGACAGAGAAAGAAGAGAGGGAGAGAAAGAATTGGAGGCAAAGAAAAATGAAGCATACTGGGAGAAAGAAGTAGAAATCGGTATAAAGAAGACATCCTGAGCAGTCCCAGTTCCAGTTCTGTCCTAAGGCCTTGCTTCATCCCTTCCCTTAGACTCTGTAAAATGCTGGGTATCATTCCAGTAAATCCTACTTTTTCCATTAGTTACTTGCAACAATGCACACCAATATTCATTCTTTCATTTATTTGTCCCACAAACATTAACGGAGCTCTTATGTATGTGAGAGCATTTTGCTTTTGCAGGGGCAGAGATACTTGCCTTCAGAGGTACCAGCATGCACTATGAAAGGAAAATAAAGGTCTCTTTGGGAATGATGTGTGGGAGACATTAATTCACAGGCTTCAGATAGCATGGTCTGTGTTTGTGGCTAATCAGAAATTGAAGAAGAAGCAATACTCCTGTTTTCTTTTGTATGATCCAATTAGCGTATGATTAGTCTGAATTATGGTTTGGCATCTAAGAGAAGAGAGCATATCCAATTTGTTTCCAGCGGCAACAATAGGAAGGATGACCTGGAGCAATAAATCATTAACAACATGCTGTATTTTTTAAGAGTTATTGAGCATCACTGAGCAGCAGGTGTCACATAAGAAAATGGTGAAAGATAAGACTGGAAAATAGAGTGCTTCTCTACTAGGCTTTAATAGATTTGAATTTTATTCTTTAAGCAGTGCTAAACTGTATAAATAATTAGAGAGTGAAAAATGTCCAAGTCTGTTTAGGTCAGGGTTTCTCATGCAGTGCAAGCGTTGGGACTAAAAAATATTTGGAATTTTTATATTTTCTGTGGGTCTCCATAATGAGACCAATAACTTGTACTTACTGTCCTTGTATCTTCCAGTCATATTCTCTAGAGACTAATTTCAGAAAAGAAAGGAGAGCCGATAATGAAAGGATCCAGACACTTAATCAATGTAGTGGTGGCCTTCCAGGCATTGTCTCTTTTAAACCTCAGGGAAGCTAATATGTGGTCTCTGAAACAGCTCTAATTAGATGCTAGACTTCAAAGTGAGCTGTGTTATTTAACTGTATCAATTTTCAGCAGCTATTCCTTACTGTTTAAAAATGGAATAAAGGTTATAAGCTTGTTCAAGTAAAACCTAGAAGGAGAGGAATTTACACAAAATTGGGGAGGAGCAAGAGGGCTAGGCCAAAATTAAATTTGAAAACTAAAAGAAAAGCAAGAATGAAAATGAACCAATAGCTGGAAATGAGACAGGATTATAGGGTAAATATAAGTGCCCATTTGTAATTTGTGATCATAGATTTAAGCTTAAATCAATCCATTTGTTGGCATGTTTTTTCCCAATTAATGTTTAGCTTCTTGAGCTCATAATAATATAGGTAATTTAGTGCATCCAGCCATGAGGTTTTTCAAAGAGATAAAACACTAGAAGAAAAGGTTCAAGGAAGAGGAAGGCATTTTCAAGGATTTATAATGACAATGCTGAAAGAAATCTGAGCCATGAGGAGTGGAAATGGAGACAGGAGGGTATTAGAGCGTAGTGATTGTTAGAGTTAATATATTAGAAGTGTCATGAACTTAAAGATTTAAAGCAGAGGGAGAGTATGGCCATGAGCTGGAAAGATAGGAGGAAGTGATTTGACAGTAGGATGTTCAAAAACAAAAAGATTTTTAGAGATTATTAACTTGTTTGTTGATGTATGGTCTAGGATATAATTATAGAATGGGTAACTGCTTTGGAGTGGAGAACATATTGGAAGAGATTAAAAAATTCGAAACAAGAGACCAAGGTATGGGATGGATTATTAGCACAGACACAGTAATCATTAACAATGATGGCTTGATGACGAGGAAATGTAGAGGGTAAGATATGAATCAATGTAGCTGAAAAGCATGAACTTCAAAAAAGTAAGGCTTTACTCTCTTCCTCCTCTTCCTTCTTTCTGCTCTTCCTGCTTTCTTTCTTTCTTTTTTCTTCTCTCCCTCCCTCCCTCCTTCCTTCCTTCCTTCCTTCCTTATTTCCTTATTTCCTTCCTGTTAGATAGCTTGGCTTGACTTTGTGAGAAATACCTGAAAATAACACATTTGCTTTAATACACAAAGAATGACGTTGACAATATAATAACTAGGATAAATCAAAACAAAATCTTTCTAAAGATATAAAACATTGAAATAACTAATGTAAATATACAGACAATAGAAAAGAATGATCAAATAAAAATTGAAATGGTGGATTTATTACTAAAAAGGATATTTGTAGAAACAATATTATTAACTAATGACCATTTAGGAAGTAGAGAGATAATGAGGCTACTTAATATAGTTAATGTCCTCCAAATGATCAGATTTCCTGTTTTTTTGATTCCTCAAAAACACTAAAATATGCAACCTGCAAGTAATCATTATAAATGGTATTTTTAATAATCTTATTATATCTGGATCATATAAATTCCTTTTGGGTAAAGAAAACTGAAATATATATTATATATATTTTTTCCTTGTAATGGGCTTCATATTTTTTTACATAGGGACATCTAGAATAACTTAAAACTTTCCTTTTGAAGCACATTCGTTTAGGTGGACATCAGTTAAACTAATGAAATGTAAGATATAAACACCTTTTCAAAAAAAAACCTTAAAACTACAGAGTTTAAAATTTTACTTCATTGAAAGTTATTCTTGTCTGATTTCATGATTTTCCTTTCATTCACATTTTACATCATTATTTAGAAAATTTACAATATTTTTAAATTTATAGTTGTCAACTATAAATGTATGAGATTAGCTATTTTTCCGGTATTTTAATTATGTAGATTGCATAGTGGCGCTACAGTTACTTAGTGGTTTAAAGTCAGTGAGCAACGTCTATTGCTCTGTTTGCTGAAATTAATGAGCGATAACTCATCTTCACCTACCAAACCCTCTAAAATAAGGATTCAAAACTGGGAATAAAAGAAGAAGATTAAGTCAGACAGAAAACGTTAAGAACATATGACTTCACTCATATGTGGGATATAAAACTGAAAGCAATAAAGGAACAAGACAAGCAAACAAAGAAACAAAAACTCATAGACACGGACAACAGTTTAGTGGTTACCAGGGTGTAAGGGGGCAGGAGGGTGGTAAAAGAGGGAAAAGGGGATCAAATGTATGGTGACGGAAGGAGAATTGACTCTGGGTGGTGATAGCCCAATGCAATATGCAGATGATGTATTATAGAAATAAAAATAAATAAAAAAATAAAAAAATATAGAAACGTATGCTTGAAACTTATATAATTTTGCTAACTAATGTTACCCCAATAAATTTAATAAAAAATACAAACAAAAAAGTATATTAAAGTAGCATTAGTGTTAACAATTTAACAGCACTACTTTCTTGAAGGTAAGATATCCTTCCCACTGGTCCCTGTTCAGATATATATATATATATATGTATATACACATATATACATATATACATACATATATATATACATATATACATACATATATATACATATATATCAATAGACAGCTCACATCTCATCTTGAAAAAAGCTAGAAGTTTCATTAGCACAGTTATTTCAAGCCTCACAATCATAGTTGACTGTTGGAATCTTATCCGTTTAAGAGTAATAGTATTTTACTGATGTTGAATCGTTTGCTTTTTCATTTATCACAATAATATTTTTCTTTGTTCTGTGAATTTTATTTTATAATATTAAACCATTTTTGCATTACTTGAAAAAAAGAAGAAAGAGTAATTGTATTTTAAGCTTAATGGATTCCAGGCAATTCTTTTGGATGAGATAACTCAATTTAGAAGTGAAAGCTATTCAATTTTTATTTTGATTTTAATTAAAGGATATAGAGGCCCAAAAGAATAGGCTGTTACCAACTTAAACAAAGCCATATCAGAGTAGTATTAAGAGAAAAAATACAAACCACAATGTAAATGGTAATGTGTTAGACCTCTCCATTATTTTTCCCCCCATTGTTTTAAAGTAAATTTATTGGGGTGACAATATTAGTAAAATTACATAGGTTCCAAGTGTACAATTCTATAACACATCATATATATATATATCACATTGTGTGCTCACCACCCAGATTTAGTTCTTCCATCACCATATATTTGGTCCCCTTTACCCTCTTCTACCATCCCTCTCACCCCCTTACCCTCTGGTAACCACTAAACTGTTGTCTGTATATGTGAGTTTTTGTTTCTTTATTTGTTTGTCTTTTTCCTTTCTTGCTTTCAGTTTTGTATCCCATATATGAGTGAAATCATATGGTTCTCGACTTTTTCTGTCTGGCTTATTTCACTTAGCATAATAATCTCAAAATCCATCCATGTTGTCACAAATAGTGTTATTTCATCTTTTCTTATGGCAGAGTAGTGTTCCATTGTGTATATATACCACATCTTCTTTAGACAATCATTTATCAAAGGATACTTTAGTAGTTTCCATGTGTTGGTCACTGTAAATAATGCTGCAATGAACATTAGAGTACATATATCTGTGTGGATAAGTGTTTTCAGATTTTTTGAGTAGAGGGAGACCCAGGAGAGGGATTGCTGGGTCATATGTAATTCTATTCTTAATTTTGTGAGGAACCTCCACACTGGGAATATATGTCGGTGCTGCTGCACCAATCTATAGTCCCACTAATAGTGTGAGGGTTCCTTTTTCTCCATAGCCTTTCCAACCCTTGTTATCATTTTGTCTTGTTGATGACAGCCATTTTAACAGGTATTAGGTGATAGCTCATTGTGGTTTTGATTTGCATTTCCCTAATAACTAGTGAAGTTGAGCATTTTTTCATGCATCTGTTGGTTGTTTGTGTGTCTTCTTGGGAGAAGTGTCTGTTCATGTCCTCTGCCGATTTTTAAATCAGATTGTTTGTCTTTTTGTTGTTGAGTTGTATGAGTTCCTTATATATTTTAGATATTAGCCACTTATCAGAGGTATCGTTTGTAAGTATCTTCTCCCATTCATTTGGTTGCCTCTTTGTTGTTTTTTTTTTTTTGTTTGTTTGTTTGTTTGTTTGTTTTTTGCTACTTCAAACCTTTATTTTTAGTTCTGTTAAATTCTGTAATTGGGAATATTAGGACTTTGCCCCTGGAGGGTAGAGAATTCCCCTCCCCCAGTCTTCATTTAGATTGCCTTAAAATCAAGAATAACTTGTTCTTGGAAGGTTTGTGTCTTTTTTGTCTAGCTGGTTGTTCACAGGATTCTGGGAGCTGAGGCCAGTCTATGGCAGAAGGGACTTGTGAGTCTCATGTTTCCTCTTTGTTTTGTCGAGGATTTCTTTTGCTGTGCAGAAACTTTTTTGTTTGATGTAATCCCATTCATTTATTTTAGCTTTTGCTTCCCTTGCCTCTGAAGTCAAATTCATAAAATCCTCTTTAAACCCAAGGTCCATAAGTTTAGTACCTATGTTTTCTTCTATACAGTTTATTGTTTCAGGTCTTGTGTTTAGGTCTTTGATCCATTTTTAGTTAGTTTTCTTAATATATTAGAAATAAAAATGAAATCTTTTACATAAATTTTAGGGCATTATCAACATATAGTATAAATATTTATTCACTTAAAATTGTTTCACAATAAAAACTATTTTTAGCTAATAAAAGTAGAATCCACAAAACCCACTAAAATACAGATAAAACCTGCAACACACTATTCCAACATGAGCTAAATATTCTTAAAGTATGCAATTAAAGATGCTGGAAGACTTAGAATAAAAATGAAAAGAGCATAAAGTAAACACAACTGAAAAAAATGAAAAGTGAAAATAATTTCAGAAGTCAATACTAAAGTACAAGGTGACAAAAGAAAGATTTATTTGACTGTAAATACAATTCATATCAATGAAGAGAGAATTAAAATAGCTAAGAACAAAAACAAAATAAAGAAAAGGCAAATATCATTAGTGATAAAATGATAAATGTAAAAGTTTATAAAAGATAAATCTACAGTTGGAGTCCCTCAAGAAGCAAAGTAAAAACTAAATCACAAAATGAGAAAATATTTGCAATTTACAACTTACATCACAGATGGAGGGCTAATGTCTTTAATGTATTAAGGGTTCTTGAAACTCAAGAAGGAAAAGACCATAAATCCAATTAACAAGTGAACAAAAATTATGAACAGACAGATCATGACAAAAGATACACAGAAAGCCCTTAAACATAAAAAATACACAAATTAGAACTGCACAGATATCATTTTTTATATTCATAGAATCGACACATAAAAGTGACTTGACAACTCATTTGGAGAGCAAGGTTATGGAGAAACAGGAATTCTTATTTTTTTGCTGGTGCTGATGTAAAATGAATTACCAACAAAATTACACATGCATTTATTTACCTTTTAACCACAAATATAACACTTTTCTGCATTTAACCTAAAGAAGTCCCTCCACAAATAGAAAATAGCATATGTAAAAAGTTACTTCTGCAGCATTATAACACGTGATTAATAATGCAAATATCCATCAAGATGAGGTTGGTTCAATGGACTATTGTACAATCTCACAATGAAATCCTGTGAAGCTGTGAAAAAAGGAAAGAAAAATAACTATGGTCTTATATGTAGTGATTTTCATGTCATATTGTTAAGTGAAAAAAAAGCTAGGAACAGAGGGATTTATGATCCTGATTTTGGTAAGAAAGAAAGAGAAGTAAAATTGTATCTATCTATCTATCTATCTATCTATCTATCTATCTATCTATCTATCTATCTATCTATCTATCTAACTGTCTGTCTGTCTGTCTATCTATCTATCTATCTATGTATCTATGTTCATATCTATCTATATACCTATCTATCATCATCATCTAATCTATATTGATCATTTCTCAAAATAAAACACAGGAAGGATTAACCAGAATCGAAATCAGAACTTACTGGAAAATGATATTTCTAGAAAGTTGATAGGGATGAGTGGAAGGGATAGGAATGAGATCTTGAGTTCTCTTTAGTTCTGTTATAACAAGATGTATGCACTCCAAAATATCACTGTATCATACAAAATTGTACAATAAAATCCACAGGGCTTATGAGAAATACGAGGTTAGAGGCACTCAAAAACTAATAAAAGGGGTGCAGAGTTATACACATGTTGAATGGCTAAGAAATACATAAATATTACAGTAAACATGGCACTCTACCACGAAACAGATCTAAAGTTTGCTGGTGGAAGTGAAACTTATGTCTTGTGTAAGAAGCAGGGTGAGAGGAAAGTTGTGAAGTGAAAGAAGCAGAGTTAGAGGAAAGTCGTAACACCTACTGTGAGTGTGATGTGTGTGGCTTATACCATGCGGTGAACTGAGGTACCTGGTGGATGTTCCAGGTGTGTGCATACACTTACTCAACTTGGTTCAACTGGGTGATGTTTTCTGTTGATGATATTATGCCTAAGCAAAGACCAAGTTTGTGTTATGCTCAAATATGTAAATAGTTTTAGAACAAATCAGTATTTTCCAAAACAAGCATTAAGCAATTTCACTCTTGAATATTACGTATTAAAATATAAAATTGTATCAACAAAGGATGAAAGGTCCTCCTAAAATTGAATACAAACAAACAAATGTATATGCCTATCACATTGATAGTATCACCATGTGGAGAAAATGATTATTTCAGGTAATTTTTGAAAAAAAAAACACCAAACTGTTCTTACTACACATCCTTAGTGGCATATATTTTCAGGACAAAAAGTACTACAAAACATATCCTAAACATACTTATGGATTTATTGTTAATATTGATGTTGGTAATATAATTTGAGACTTTTCTGTGTATATTGGAGAATACAACAAGTTGATGTGTTAATATTATTGGAACTATAATTTTTCACTGTCAGGGAAAAAATATATGAATTTTAAAAAATGTAAGAGAGAAGACAGTCTCTGATTTTGATTTTGAATTGAAAATATTAATATGATCCCATGCTTGTTAAAACACATATTTCATAATTTTTTTTCCGTATAAAAAGGGCCTGAAAGGACACCCTGACATCAGTTAACACATCGACTGCCCAGATCATGGTTTCAAGAAAAAGAGTCAGGACTTCTTAGAGAAATGGCTGATTATAGTCCGAAAACAGGAAAGTACATGGGGAGACTGAGATATCTTGTGCCTGAAAGAGCCCAAATGCAAATGAGGTAATATTAAAAAAATGACAGGATCCAGCTGGAAAGGGCCTTCACTCAGCAAATTTGGTAATTTGAGCAACAAAAAAGAATAATGACAGTAATTGTTACGCATTGAATAACAAAGAAAAACCCATTATTCTTAGTGCAGAGAAGTAGAACCAAAAGGCTAAGAAATGAGCTCATTAAACTTAAGAGCTTCTGTATATCAAAAGACATAAAAGGAATAAAATGAGAACCTTCAAAGTGGATGATATCACTTTATGTACAACCGACAAATGATTGGTGTTTCAAATATGTAAAAAAGTTTACATATTAATAAGATAAAGAAAAACAACCCAAGAGTAAACACATTAAGTTATGAATAAGTAGTTCATAGACAAGAAAGTACAGATGGCCCCTATACACGTGAAGAGTTTTAATACTACTAGATAGTGAAATGCAAATTAAAGCCGTAGTGACTTCCATTCTCATACTGACCAAGCTGGCAAAAATGAGTCTTACAGTACAAAGTCTTTTTGAAGATGTGGAGCAATGATACTCCTCACCTACTATTCGTGGAAGTTTTAATTTGTGCGATCCCTTTGGAAAACTGTTTCATATTACCTGCTAAAGTTAGTGATACATTCCCTATGATTCAGCAAGATTCTTGATGCACAAGATTGCTCATGGCATCATTATTCACTGAAGCAAAAAATGGAAAAAGTCAATAGTCTATCAGCGCCAGAATAAATAAACACAGTTTGTTATATTCACATACTGGGAGTTTGGCACAACAGGAAAATGAAACATTTAGATCTACAGGATCAATATAGTTGAATTTCGTTAAAGGGCTGTTGAGTGAAAGAGGCAAGAGAAATGCACACAGTTAATTCCATTTAAATAAAGCTTAAGAACAGACCATAAAGCAACATGTTATTTGAGGTTACATACATAGATAATAAAAATGACAAAACTGCATTGAAAAATTATAAATACTGTAAGTCAAGATAGTTATTTCTGGAGAGAGACGGAGATGGAACTGGGCAAGGGTTCATAGGAGACTTTAGGGGCCATAGTGGTTTTATATATATATATATATATATACACACACACGCACACACATATGTGTATATATATACACACGCACACACACACATGTGTATATATACACAACACACATATGTATATATATGCACACACATATGTATATATATACACACACGCACACACACATACATATGTATATATATACACACACACATATGTGTATATATACACACACACACATATGTATATATATACACACATGCACACACACACACATATGTGTATATACACACACACGTGTATATATACACACGCGCACACATATGTATATATACACACACGCACACACACGCACATATATATACACACACACATATGTGTATATATATACACACGCACACACACATATGTATATATATATACACACACGCACACACCCACACATATGTATATATGTATATATATATATACACATGCACACACATATGTGTATATATATATATATGTATTTCTTAGGCTGGATAATGAATATATGTCTGCTTCTTGTAGACCAAGTGAGAGCATGAATTCTGATTTTTATTTTACTGAAGTAAAAACCACTGTAATTACTTGGAATTAAGGTAACAGCCCACAAACAAAAAGTTATGCTTGATTTGGAATGGAAGTTCGGACTGGTCACTTTATTTTCCACTTTCAATATGCTTTCTTATTGTTTGTAATTAAAAAAAAATGATAAGCTATGAGCACCATTTTTTTTTATATTCTTGATGTTGACAATTTTGATATAGATATATCATGTCAGTTTTCCTTATTGGTCTTACTCCTATCATAGTTGTAATCAGAAACACTGACCACTAAAGATGTGGAGTGAGTTCTAGTTCTCAGACAATCTTGTAAGTACTTAGGAAAAAAACAGTGTTTTTTCATTTAAAAATATATTTCTTTAAAAAAAAAATCTTAAGACCAGTATATTTTCCTTTACTTGTCAGGATACTAAATTTGCCATACATATATTCCTTAAGTTTTTTTTAATGTTTTATTAAGATATAATTGATATACAACAAAATCACACACACGATGTATACAGTGGTACCTCGTTTTTTTAACGTAATGCACGAGCTCTGAAACATTCGACAACAGCCGACAGCTAGGCCTCAGGATCTTGCACTCAGGGGAAGCTGTATGACATATTCGACTTCTGAGTCGTGTTTGAAAACCGAAGCATTTACTTCCGGTTTACAGCATTCATAAACCAAAATGTTTGTCAACAGAGATGTTCGAAAACCGAGGTACTTCTGTATATGTAAAACAAATGTTGGCAAGGATGTGGAGAAATTGGAACCCTTATCCACTGTTGGTGAAAATATAGAATGTGCATCTACTATGGAAAACAGTATGGGGTTCCTCAGGAAATTAAAAATAGAACTACTACATGACCCAGCAGTCCCACTTCTGGGTGTATGTCCAAAAGAATTAAAATCAGGATCTTGAAGAGAGATCTGCACCACCATACTCATATTCTTATTTTTCTTTGGAAAACTTTATTTCCCCCTCCAAAATAAATAAATCATATCTGTACATTTCTAAATGATAAACTAGAACTAATTGGAGTCCAACTAATGACATTTTATTATATTTTAGATTTTCTTTAACATGTGATAAAAATATAAAGGTGAAAGAGAAGTCTTTACTGAATTTTATTATTGAATTATCATGAAACATATATTTGAAGCTTTTCTTCTCCTTAGATTAGGTATTATATACTAAGGCATAAAATACTTACTAGTAGTAATTATTATCAAATACATGAAAATAAAAACTCTATATCTCAACATGTATCTTTTAAAATAGGAAATATTTGTAGCATTGTCCAAAATTCTTGAATAATATAGTCTGATCAAACAAGAATCAAACTTCTCCCAAATGGGGGTTTGTCAGGTTCCACAAGTATTTGATTTGAGTTTCTTTAATATATATATATATATATATTCTAAATAACTTTTCATATGTAGTAAGACAACAGACACATGTAAACTTGTTATGTTTTGGTTTTTGACACCAACGGCCACTACCACATTGCCATGTATGCTGTTGAATTTACTGCCGTTTGACTAGACCTCAGAATAAATCTTTTCTGGCCCCAAATAAAAATAAAAATAAAGAAAAATAGGAAGTAGCTAGGTAATCCTATATAATCTAAATAAACCACTAAGGTCATTCATTAGCTCATATTTGAAAGGAGAAAGGGCATTCCTAAACTAGCCTTTAGTATAAAGATAAAATGTTATAGCAGAAAGTAATTTCTAGATCAGCAGGTTCACTATCCTCATTTAACAGATGCAGAGACAGGCCTAGAGAAGTTGAATTACTTGACTAAGACGACAAATCTCATATCCAATACATTGATTACATACACTGTACGTATATAATTGTTGAATGTCCATAGACACCATGTGTTGTACTGACAGGTGAGTATAGGAAGTGCATACAAATGGA
This sequence comes from Rhinolophus ferrumequinum, assembly GCF_004115265.2. NCBI lineage: Eukaryota > Metazoa > Chordata > Mammalia > Chiroptera > Rhinolophidae > Rhinolophus > Rhinolophus ferrumequinum. The sequence continues at coordinate 53,441,235 of NC_046301.1, forward strand.
CTGACTTGCACTCATGGTATTGGAAAGTGGCAGAAACAGGGCTCAAAACTAGGCTTCCGACCCCATATTTAGTAAGTTTACAAATCTACCGTCACTGCTTCAGGATTAAACCTGAGGTTCTCAAGTGGGTTGTTGGAATGCCAAGAAAGTTCATTCCTGGACTGAGCCAAGACACAGGCAGCAAGGGACCAGCTCAGTTGGTGGTGCTTATAAAGGGACACCATGAGTGGACACCTCTGGTCACAGCTTAACTGCATCTGTCTGTGAGGTGAGGAACAGTCCAGTTGTTTTGGGGGACTTTAGTCAATAAACAGGTCTTTATTAATTGTAGACTGTGATCTCAGTGCTTTACTTATTATCTGATTTAAGTCTTGCACAACCTGAAAGGCAGATGTTATTTTCCTTATTTTCATCAGTAAGGAAGTGAGGAAGCCCAGACGGTTAGGCAATTTTCTTAGATCACCTAGATAACTACGGTGACAAGGAATGAACAGAACAGCCCACTCTGAAGTTTGGCCTCTTTCCTCCGCACTCTGCCAGTTTTATGGAAGGACTGCACAAGAACTGTGCTCTTCCCTGAATAGGAATTAGGATTAACAAAAAGGTTTTTCTGTTGTTGATTGGGTTTTTGTTTTGTGTGTGAGGTCCATTTTCAGGATAAAGGCATAGGACAGAAGGCCAAGGAGGGGTTCAGTTAGGTTATCAGAACGGGAATCAGGGTCTGTACAACAGAAGCCTGTGCTGTCAGGAATAAAAGAAGATTCTGTCTGTAACCATTGTCATTTAACCATTTTATTGTTCCTCATAGTGGTTTGCATAACACTCTTGAGACACAGTTGAACAGTGTTCTTGCCTCCACCAGGAACAAGCATGGAGGGCTGTGGGGAGACCCATTTCATACTAAAGCTAAGCTGAGATGGAAGAGAGGAAAGCAATTGTCCTATGTAAGAGAGAAGAATGGGGGAGCTCTTGAGACGTGAGGTGAAAGAAAGAATAAAGCTTAGGAGATGCCTACTTGGAAATTATTTCCAGTTCTATATCATGAAGGAAACGCCTATAAAATAGCCCTCATGAGTTCTGGTAATTGATGATTTTTTTAAATAAGGGTGTTGGTACATAGAAATGATCATAAATTCATATATGTTTCATTTCCCTTCATTATTTGCTTCTTGCAAATTGTCTATGAACTTCAATATCCATTTATAAGTAAATTATAAATTTACTAAAAATCTAATAATTTATAAATGGAGCTATAGCTAAGGTTTATGTTAGATGAATGCATGATTGTATTTTAAATTGCATTGTAGCAAGATCTGAAGTGGGACTTTTCATCTTGTAATTTTAGCTAAAACATACAAGGTGAAGGCAATGGTGGTGGAAAGGGCTAAGGATATCCACATTCTGAAGAGAAACTCTGGACATAACTAGGCAGGTCTTGCCACGAGGCAGCCAAAATGGTTCCTAGTCTATAGGTCCCCAACTTGAATCTCCAGCTTCTAGCAGAGAAGCCCTTTGGAGAGTTTTTAAAGGGAATTCCTTTGAGAAGAAACACTATAATGTTGATTCCCTTCCTTTGTTATGGAAAAGAGGAAGGGAGGGCTTCACCTTTCCCATCTCCAGTCATATAAGGGGTGGGTCGCAGGAAGAGAATGCCTCATGGAGGTGAGTGTTCTTTGCAATGAGCGGGCTGGCTAGCAGCTCACCAGTGGAGTTTGGGGAGTCACAGAGACAGGGACACTGCCTGGTGCTGCTACTGGTGCTGCAGGGGGTTCTTGGTGGAAAGAACCTGGTATATTTTTCCAGATCTAAGGGACATGTGAGCAGACAGACCCATATCTGCTTCTCACCTGGTGAGTTCTGAAGGCAGTTGGTGAGTTCTCATCAGCAACTTCAAACAGTCACTTTCTCCCTCAGTTTGAAAGTGAACAGATGATGAATTAGATGGCTACTGGTGCTCCTGTCCTTTGTTCAAAACACATTTGACATTCAATATTATTCAGAGGGGTAGTTGATTGGGGGGGTTATCACTTTGTGAGGGGAGTAAATGTCTAACTATTACATTGTTTTGTACACCTGAAACAAACAAACAAACAAACAAAAAGAATAAGGTTGCAATGGAAAAAAAATGCAAACTAAGTATGGCTTCTCAGAAACAGTTTACTGTTTATTAATAGAGTTTCTTGAGTGTTTTATTAAAAAGACACTACTAAAAACAACACATTTGACACAGCTTTTGCATGAGAGAGTATGTGTGTGTGTTCTTGTTTGTGCATGTGTGTGCCGATGTTCATGCACGTGTGTGTAGTTGGCTGGAAAAATGAGTAGAAGTAAAACTCAGAGATGTCATAGGAATGCCATCTGCATTTGGAAACATTATATTCACCTCGATAAAGACATTCTAACACTTTACTTACTATTTATAATTCAAATTTTTGTTAAAATTTCAACCAAAGACCTGAAATTAAGTTCAGCACTGCTAATTGATCATGTCGGAATAGAACAGACAAGATCAATGGATATGTTTCATCTTTCCCACGCTGATCGTGTGAAGGTCAGAGATGACAACAACGGCACATGCTAAAGCAGAAGCTGTGCGGTGAGCTGAGGTAGAGAGCAATCAGCCACACGTGAAACTGACAAAATAGAACAACAGAAGGGATACGTCAAGACAGCACAACAGAAAGCACAGTGCCAGCTAACTAAGGCTTGGAAGTGATAGCTAGAAGCATCATGATAGGCTGGCCGCTCTTGGGGAGATTCCAACTCACTGAGCTGGCTCACACAAAGGCACAGCCTCACAAACAGCAGGGCTGGGGTCCACATGTCAGTGGCTGCTGCTGCTGAGCAAGGGAGTATAGAGAAGAGATTGTACTGCGCACTTTAGCGTTTCAGAGACATTTAAATGTACATGAGGTAATCACATAGTAGACAATTCTAGGATGGGAAATCAAAATTCTAAGTCACTGTCTTCTTTCATTGACATTGTAATGTCAACTCAGTTCCATGGGTCTCCTTTTCCTTTCCTTTCCTTTCCTTTCCTTTCCTTTCCTTTCCTTTCCTTTCCTTTCCTTTCCTTTCCTTTCCTTTCCTTTCCTTTCCTTTCCTTTCCTTTCCTTTCCTTTCCTTTCCTTTCCTTTCCTTTCCTTTCCTTTCCTTTCCTTTCCTTTCCTTTTCCAAAGGAGGTAAGTGAAATGAGTGAAGGAAAGGCCCTGTCCAGTGCTAGCATTCTCTGGTTCTACTCTTTAAAGATAAAAGGCAACAAACAGTATGATGAAACATTCAATTTAGGTATTCAGAACGTTAGCTTTGTACTGGTGGCTGGATGATTTGAATGAAAGGCAGGTAGATCAATTCCCAGGACAGAGCTCGTTTGGATTCAATGAACAGAACATTCAAAGAGGTCCCAGCAAGAAGGGTGCTGGTTATCAGGATACAGGGGCATTTCATTTCATGGAAGCCACCATAGGAAATGTAACTAGTTGTCATTGCATCAGCAAAAGTCAATGTACAGGTTTTTCTCTTTTTCTCTCTCGGCCTTAGCATACTTCCCTCTGTCCATCTGTTTTATTTTAAAATTTGTAGACTAGTTTTTGTTTTTTTTTCTGAAGGTTACCCCTGATTTTCTGTAAATTTGGCTTGTATGTGGCTTTGCCTTGCCCCAGTGCCAATTTTGACTCCAATTCCACATAAATGTTGGTCCCAATCCATCAGATTCATTCAAGCTTTGTGTCTCATAGTTCACATTTTTGACATGAGAAAAATCTGGTTGGCTAAACAAATAATTTGTGTGGATTTCTACTGTTTATGTGTGCATTCGAAGGTCTAATCATCTGTCCCAGTAGGATAGGATCATGTGGTTTTGGTACGGCCACCATGCATTTAAAAGAAGCTGTGGGAGAAGGACACTACAAAAAGAGTGTGTTTTTGATAGCAAATATCCATTGCCTAATTTTTTGAAAGAATTAAGCTATTTAGTTCATATGTAACTAAAAATTTACAATGAGTTTTAATGATAGATAAATTATCCAGAGAATAACTTAGTATGATTTCACATTTAGATAAGTAGGGATTGAGCCGACCAGACATAATGGATGGCAGCTCAAGCAGACAGACATTTTGTGTTACCGGGTAACAAATGAGCTAGTAGAATGCCAACATAGGGATATGCAGCAAAATATGGCAGGTATATCCAGGCAGGGGTACAAAGCGTGGTGACAGGGCATTTGGGAACAGGTAGTATGTGGAGATGCACTAATTTATTTAAAAACTTTTTTTTTATATAAAACATTTTTATAAAACGTCTATGTCAGCGACTGTGATAGGTTCTGAAAGTAAAGTCTAGAATATATTTTTAATGCTTTTATTTTACTGGATGACAAAGTTTCAGCCAAAAGGAGCGAGAAAATAGTTGCAACCACAGGTCTAAGCTTTCACGATGAGATTATTATTCTCATAAGAATGTTTGAGAGTAAGCTTGGGATCCCAGTTCAGTCCTAGAGGACCTGAAAGTAATAAGGTCATCAGAGTTCAGATCAGTCAATAAAACTGGGTTACTAATGCAAGCTAGGAGTCTACTAGAATTGAGATATAAAGTTATAGTTCAGGGTTACTAACTATCCAGGTTTTCTTAGAATTGAGGGGCTTTTTTGAACACAGGACTTTTATTAATTAAATCAAGATATTCTCAGACAAAACAGGATGAGTTAGTCACTCTAGAACGTGATTCTAAACTTTCCAAATCTGGATTCTGCATTGCTCAATATTCTTTAATTAAACACTGATTTTTTACTAGAGCCTGGAATGATTGAAGTTTCAAGTAAAATTTAGTTGCTCTTTATTTACTCCAGAAGTAGAATTTTTATCAAAAACCCAAATGGTTGACAGCACAATTGCCTCTCTGGATTTGAAAGTTCAGAAAACTGAACAAAATAGCTCAGGGAAAAAAATGGGGTAGCTCACAGAATTCAAGGAAGAATTTAACAAACATGTTTTGTCAGATAGAAACTGACAGTTGTTTGAAACATCTATTCTCTCATCCTTTCTTTTAGCAATAGAACAATTCCATTTTAAGTTGCGCACATAGCAGTGTCCGGCTAGAGTCGATATTTCCTACCTGTCATACCACCCTTTCTCCCCACAGCTAGATGTGGATTTTTACCTGTATTCTGTTATGGAGCAATATGGTATGTGTCAGGTTTATTGCACACACCTGACAAATTTTCCAGGACATGAAGTAGCAAAGGATAGAAGGAATCATTTTTTATGTACAAGGTAGAAGAATAGAATCTTCTTTTCACGCCTTATTACTTGCATACAGCTAGACTACGTATCACAACTTTGATTCTCTCCTTTCATTGTTTCTAAAAATTCTGGTGATGAGTTCTGACTGGCCCACTGTACATCACATACCCATCTCATAGTGACTGGTAACACGAGATTCTAGAATTGGTCCAGTTTTGGTAAGATTCTTATTATTTGACCCATTGCTTTGACTAGGTTATGTAAAAGTACGATATTTAGATTAGATATTCATGGTGAAGGAATTGCAGGAGGGCCAGTTCCTCTTACACAAGGGTCATCCACCAGTACTTTGCTCGACCCAAATCACTAGATTTCCAAAGACTCGAATATGGTCACTTTCCAGGGCTCCTGAACTAAATGTAAACAGGTGACTTTCATCCTATGGGATTAACATCCTGAAGCCTGTGAGGGAACTATCAGTATTTTCAGACAGAAACAGATGAAAAATTATGTCCCCTATCATTCAGAGATCACCAAAATTACATCTCCCAACTAATTCAATGATAGAGAAATTCTTGAGAATAATCTTTGGATTTATTGTTTGCCAGTTCTTAATGATTGGATGTGACAAACTATCAGTGTTTAGATAAACTTGATGAAAACTCCCAATACGAAATATTTCCATGAATTTAAAGTGGTAATTCAAAAGCTTCGAGTAGAGTGGCTGGGAAAAAACCCAACCAAAAATATCAGAGTTAATCCTTAAGTGTTTTGTTGACTAGCGGTTGTACTGGGACAAACTCACTGTCCTGTGAGGGATCCTCTATTCCCTATGGAAGGATCAGCTCACCTTTGGAGCTGAATTACCAGTTGAAATTCCCAAACTCTTCCCATCATTGCCTATTGCTGCAGTGGAGCCAGCAATCACTAGTGCTACACCACGCTGTAATTGAAACATATCTTTACCTTATTTGAAGGAATATAGAGTATACATTTCAAAATGCACTGTAGAACCTTGAAAAATTATGCCACTCCTGCCTGGCATGGACCCCAAATCTACAACCAAAGAAACTGGCTGTGTTGTAACATGCATGATTCATAGATAACCTAAAATTTTTTGAGCCTCTTATCTCTATTTTGCCATGAAATAGTACCTGGATAAAAATGATCCTGGATAATGGGTGCATCTTGTGTGTACTCGTTTGGGAAGAATTGAATCTGACACAAAAAGGAAAAATAATACACTCCCCAGTTTCATGCTGCCAACATTTGTGAATGTGGATTCAAAAAGCCTTCATCAAAAATCATGCTGTAACACAATGTAAAGGGTCTTAACAGAGAAACAAGTGTTAGCACCCATCCTGGCACTTAGAAGGTTAATGAAAGGAGACCATCCGTATCTGATGAAAGGGTTTACAAATTACGAATTATGCATCACAGATACAGCATCTGATACAGAGGCAACTTTCCAACCCACGGATATTGGAAAGCTTTGGTAAAACCACTTATCTACAGGAAAAAGGGATGGAAATTTGGGGCTGACATTTATTGTCAAGAGATACATTCAGTTGATATTGATGATGCCCATGAGGGCATTTTGACACGATTGCTCTATGGATCATCTGAGTTTGTCTGAAAGCGACAGACAACTCAAAATAGCATTGACTTAAACAGGACTTCAGTTTGGTTTTTGCTCACCCATATGAAGCCAAAATAGGCTGTTCTAGGTCCCATATATTTTGATGTACATTTTAGTATTTAGTTTGTAAAGTTTCAAGAAACATTTTGAAATATTGATTGAAATTATCTGAATCAAAAAGATAAATTTGGTAAAAATTAACTTGTAAAAAAATATCAAGTCTTCCAATCCATGAACAAGGAATATCACCCCATTACTTGGGTTTTTAAAATTTTTTTTACCATTGTTTACAAACACATTTTTTTTTGCATATCGTTGCTTTTTATTTTTTACACAAATAATATACTATAAATATTATTTTCCACTTATTTTAATACTGAATACATCTTTAAGATTTTATAGAATTAATGCATACTTTTTAAATGCTTTCTTGCATTCTCTAATATTAATGTACTGAAATTTATTTAACCATTTTCTTACTGTTACACAGCTATGTTTCCAGTTTTTCAATATCAAAAACAAAGCTGCAATGAATAGCATAGTAGTTCATTCGAGTGATGGATGTTTACAAGTAGAATTACTGGATTAAAAATTATCTATGCTCTTTACATCTTTAATTTTGTGTGTCTCTAATCTATTTTCTATATATTTCATTAATTCTAAATTAAATTTTCTTCCTGTAGGATACTTGGAGTCGATTCCTACATTTTTATAATTTTGTAGAAATCATAACTATGATATTATTTTTCCTATTATATTTACAATTTGATTATTGCTAGAGACTACAAAGTTATTGGTTTTTATGCCAATATTATACTTGGCATTATTGAACTCTTTGAATAACTTCAGAACTGAGTGAAATTTACTGAAGAAGCAAACCCTTTATCTTGTCTGATGGATGTGAAATTTGCTGCATAGCAAATATCAGAAGTATTGTATTTTATTAATTCTGTGTTACCTGCTGAGCTCATGCACGTGGCTGGTGAAAAATTAAATATGCATCATTACCGAGTGTTCCTCTGACCACTCACTGTGTTAAAAAGCAATCCAGGGTTTTCTTTGGTGCCAGACATGGGAGTGAGGGAGTGGAAGGTAGGAGGTCCTAATCCCATGATAGTTGTCATAATTTTTATTGCACAATAGCTTGGCTTCCTTTTTTTGATATGCATTGGCAAAGGAAAACTGCAAGCAATAGTGCAAACAAAATATACTTTTATATCTTAACAACTTTTCCTGCTTCACTTATCTGAAGACTACTTATAGTCTGAACCCCTTTACCTAATCCATCATATTTTACACTAATCTCCAGCAGGACTTCCATCTGCTGTTTTATTTATTTTTTACTTTTTCCTGAATATGTTCCTTACACATTCATCCCTTTGTGGTGATTTTCCTTTATTGTGCATATTGTTCTTATTTTGCCCAGTTTTCTGAAACTCTGGTCACGTATCAGACATTTCCATTCTTCTTAGTATCTCAGGAAAGCAAGACCTCGTAGAGTTTCAATGACCATTTGCTGAAATGAGTAGAAATCAGTTAATAAAACACTAGATAAAACAAGGTATCTCGTGGTTGTTGCTCAATACTTTCTTTCTGTTCATAGTCATCACCAACTAATTTATGGACTTATGGAATAGCTGTAGAATTCATCTATGTAAAGCATCCCTGAGAAATAAGTTTTCACTTGTTTGTTTTTTTTATATATGGTTATAAATTAGACACAAGTCAAGGGGATTGCCTACATCCTTTTCATTCCGGTATAACTGCTACACTCAATAGCATGACAAGGGTTAAACATAGTTATAAGAAGGGTTTGGGAGAGGGTTTAGAGATTCAGATTTAAAATACAAGTAAGAAATAAAAAGGTAGGAGTGAGATGAGGTTATCAATAAAATATATGATTAATAATAAAACTTCCTAAATAACCTGGAATATAGAAATCTATTTCCATAGTCTCCAAGGACTATTGAAATGAAAAATATTGAAAAATTTAACATTACTAATTCCAACTCCTTAAATTAAATTTTTACATAGCAAAAGGGATACATTTTTCTTCTTGATATTTAGGTCATGAAATAACTACATAAAGCCAGACAGTACATTGATTTTGGTAAACCAGATGGAAGAAGAGGAGCTTATTGGAGCAGACTTTTCATTAAAAAAATAAATGAGTATTAATTCTCTGCTGGGATTATCATGGTAGGATGGAAACAGTATTTTTTCCTGTATACTTTTAAGTTTGTGTTCATTTACAGATCCAGAAAACATGAATAAGTGCAGCTGTTCACTATATTCTAACCAGAGACCTTTTAGAGTAATAAGACATTTTCAAACCAAATGTTGTATCATCAGAATATGAAATGGTGTGGAAACTGAGTTTCTATAGCTGGATTAGAGGTCATTTAGATTGTCTGGCAAATAAACTGTTCTGGGAACACAGCATTTTCATAGAAAGATGTGATAAATTCAATTTAACAGATACTGTGAATTAATGTCAAATACACAGTTATTTTAAAGACAAGCAATTGACATCAATGAATTAGGTGATGCCAGGCAGAGAAGAGAAACTCTGTAAATCAAAGAAAAAATAAGGAAGCTAATAGGGTAAAAATGTACTTCCTTAAGGTCTTTTTTCCTTACTCTTTTTACAGTAATCCATAAGATTAGCTTCATTTTTATTTTTATTTTTTTATTTTTATTTTTTTAAAGATTTTATTAGAGAAGGGGAACAGGACTTTATTGGGGAACAGTGTGTACTTCCAGGACTTTTTTCCAAGTCAAGTTGTTGTCCTTTCAATCTTAATTGTGGAAGGCACCATTCAGCTTAAAGTTGTCCTTTCAGTCTTAGTTGTGGAGGGTGCAGCTCAGCTCCAGGTCCAGTTGCGGTTGCTAGTTGCAGGGGGCACAGCCCACCATCCCTTGTGGGAGTCGAACCTGCAACCTGTGGTTGAGAGCCCACTGGCCCATGTGGGAATCAAACTGGCAGCCTTCGGAGTTAGGAGCCAGAGCTCCAACCGCCTGAGCCACCAGCTGGCCCCAGTTTTATTTTGTAGTCACTGAATAATTTTAAATATTATTAGTGATTTGGTTGGAAGATGTACTTAGTTACAATCACATAATGATATAAAGTTTTTGAACTACTAGCAGTTTAGGCTGTGGGTAATAATTAGTAACGTATGCATCACGATGGAATACAGTATCCTGATGAATTTCAGTAAGACACAAGAGGGAGGGGAAATTTTAATTTCTTTATTAAATAAAACACAAAATTGAACACACTTTACTCCATTTCTAATGATGGGATTGTAGAATACTTTTTTTTAAAAATCATTTCTCTGTGGAAGGTATTCTTTCTGCCTTCAAAAGATAGGAAAAGTAGTATTAAGAATGTTCCTTAGATGAACATTTATTTGAATAGACAGGTTTTAAAAATTTAATATGTGACTGCAAAGTAATTATTTAAAGCGTAGTGCCTGACATACGAGTGTGTGTGTGTGTATATATATACGTATATATATATGTGTGTGTGTATATATATATATGGTATATAATGAAAGTACTTTATATGTAATATATATTATATATATATAAAAGAAAGTATTTTGTGGTGAGAATGCATTGAGGTTGGGCAGTTATTTCAAAGTGCATGTTGTTTTCAAAATAACTGTAAATCTCATAAAGATAAGTCTAGTGTCAGTTTGCTAAGAGTCTTCATTTCTAAGGATACATGGATTTAAGAAGTCTTTTGTGGCAAATTCTCTCAACTTTTCTCTTTTTTAAAATCTTTTTGATCATTCCTCAGAGATTAATTTAAAAAACAAATTTAAGAAGACCAGAATTCATTTTAAATTGTAGCTGCTTTCAAGAAAAACTTTCAAGGAAACACTTATACCCAAATACAAAAGGCAGTAAAAATTACCGACATGATGTAATATTTAGTGTTGGCTAAGCAGTAAGCTCCATCAAAATGATCTTATATAATCTTCACAACTCTTTGAGGTGGACACTTTTCTTATTAAAGATGAAGAAATGGAATCTTAGGGAGGCAAAATATCCAAGTCTCTCACTAAGGATTTAGACCTATGTTTGTTCAGTTCCATATATCGCACTCAATCACTTGCATACTGCTTCATAAATAAAAGATGTAATTTTTAAAGGAAAATACTTATGGTTTTTACATCTGTAACAGCCCAAATAACATTTTCTAACTCACAGCTTCCTAGGTTTTGATTCTTCAACTTTTTATTTTCCTTATTTGGTTTAGGACATGGTTGCAATCTCATTTCTCCGAGAATTTTCCATTGTTTCTCTGGTCTAATTCAATCTCTATCTCTGGTAAGTGGTTCAGCCTCTCTTTCTTTGGTGTCCACAATCATTATATGGATCCCTGGGAAATAAACCTGTGCATTTATCTCTAACTCTACAATATATTTTTCTGGCAATGTACTGTCTTTGTTGAAAAATTGAACAGGGGATTATATGTAGACAAAATGTTTTTATGTAACTAAAATTCTATAAAGTTGATTTAACTATACATGTATATACGAGCGTATATATTTTTTCTGTTGATTGACTATGGAGAATTATGTAACTGAGATTTGTATAAAAATGTTATTTGAAGTCCTCTTAGAGCCAAAGATAATTCTTGGGTATGTTAAAGGATATATAATGAATTTCATGGCCCTAGGTTCAAGTAAAATTAATAGTTATACCTTAGTGTCCTGACAAATTTTATCACCTATAGTTAATGATTAGGTCAAGCTCAGAAAAATTTGAAAGTCTTGGGTTTATCTCTGGCCTCGGCCTCTTACTAGCTGTGTGACTTTAGGCAAGTTACCAGTCCTCTCTAATCCATTACTAATCTGGAAAACAGCATAAGAATATTCACCTCAGGGGTTATTTTAATAATAAATGAGACAATACAAGCAAATCATTTGACAGTCTCCCCAAAGCACTGTGAGTTGCTCAGTGCAAATTTGCTCCTGCAATTACATCCACTGCCTCCTTTATCTTTTATCCATCTCCCTTCGGTTGTATTATACAAACATCCTGTAAATCTTTCCACCTGTGAAAATGATCTCCCACTTGCCCTTATATCTATATCTACATCCTTGTCTACCCCTTGTTCTGCAATCTCTTGCAGTAAAGCTCATTGCAAGTATTACTTTAAACACGGTTTCCTCCTCTTTGCTCCCATTCTCTTTAATAGATATTTTAATCAGTCTTTCCTCCCCATTTCTCTTCTAAAACAGTAGTGATAAAGTTATCAATGACTTCTACTTGACAAGAACAATGACCAACTTTTAGTCTTCATCTTATTTAACTTAGAAACAATATTTAACAAGATGTATTATTTCCTCTGATGGAAGTACTACTTTACTTGTTTTTTCCTCCTAACTCACTGGCAGCTCCTTTTCGGTCATCTTTCTGAATGTTGTATTTAATCCTCAGATGTTCCTTTAACCCATCTACCCTTGTGATCTTACCACTTTAGTAGAATTAATATACTGACTGTTTTCGCATTGTTACTTTATTTCCGGAATTCTCGGTCTCTATCCCTATCTTTTATCTGTCTATCGCTCTGTCTATTCCTGTATTTAATGTGTTTGTGTATTCTTCTGTTTTCTCTCACATCACAGATCTAGTTCATCAGCATATCTTGTGGTTGGTACTTTCAATGTATATTCAGGGTGCTGACTTTTCACCACTTTATGTGCTGCCACTGATGTCTGAGCCAGTTGTCTTGCAAGACTCTAGAAATAGCTCTTTGCTTAGTTTTTCTGTTAATTGACAAGGCAATAAACTAACAAATAATAAGTAGCATCTGTCATTACTCTGTTTTTGTAATAAACATGTAATCCTATAGATGGACAGAGCTGTCATTTTAGTGTAGAAGCCTATCCTCTGAACCTCTAGTGGAGTTACTTTTTCCTAGTTAGAAGTGCCATTCATTTATTTATTTAATCAACAAACCTTTATCACATGCTTACTCTTTAGTAAGATCTATGCTAGGGGATGAAAAGATGAAGAACTCACATTCACTATTGTCTGGAAGATCGTCCTCTAGTAGATGGTATGGGATGGTCAGAGCATCCAAAAAACATGAGTCAATAGTGCTTCTGCTGTTCCTGAGGGTCAGTGAATGTGGCTAAGCCCAGAATCTGCTATGTAAAAAATACTGCACCCACAATCATCAGTTATGATCTCTAGACATTGGTCACTCCTAGTTTAAGTATTTAACAAGGTGGGCCATGTGAGGAATATTAAAATAGTCGGAAGCAGCACCAACAGTGTCAGCTTAGGTACAAGAGCGCAATGTTGAATACTTGCCAATTTACTGACAATCCCATTTTCGGTCAGTAGAATGCAGTCCCTGGGCTATGGAACAAAGCCTCCTCACAAAAATCAGCTCATGTGTACAGAGACGTGGTCATCAGCAGACAATGTTGGTAACCGGTTGGGGATGGACTGCTGGTTAGACATCTTGTCCCTGAGGCAAATTGATATCAACAGGAAATAATGTTGTTGGAGGCAGCAATTTCAAACTCTGCAGGCAATGCTATGTTTCTTTTCAAGTGTTATTTATTTTTTAGAACATAATTCAGGGGAAATTACTGTGCCATTTTAGATACCATTACCTTGGTCTTTTTTATTTATAAGCACTTCGTTTTTTTGTTTTTTTTTTTGTTTGTTTTTTTTGAAGTAAATCCTTTCATTATGTTAGTCTTTTTTTGATATATCCTGAAGTGTTATATTTGTTGGTGGTGGTTTCTGCACTGCACTCATAATTAGTCTCATAAACAGCAGGTGCAGCAGAGCGTTGTGAACTGCTGAATTGGATGTCTTGAGAAAATGGCAATTATTTCATTGAATACAAGCAATTCAGCACTTTAATGGCATAGTTCTAATTCGCCTTTGCACCCTGGATATGGTTACTTTATTCCCATTCCTAACATATTATTTTCTAAGTTGTGTCCAACATAAATTTATATTGGAAAACGAATTGACAGCTTAAGTGTTCAATCTATAATAAAAGTTAAGTGTTTTCTGTTACGTGACAACTTAGTTTTATCTTCTGAAGACAATATAGTGGATACCTAATGATTTTTTTGCTCACACTCTTCGCTTTAGTCCTTGAGTATATTACTGTTGTCACTTCGATCATGTGATTCTGGTAGAGCCTACAAAAGCTACAGTGATTGGTAGGATGTAGTTTCTGACCTAAGTTGGCTCCATTATGGTAATTCATCTTCCTGACTACTATTATTTGTCCAAAATGAGCAATTTATTTAATTTGTGCCAATAATAACACTTCCTGGGGATTTTTAGAATTAACATTAGGCAAAAAACATATTTTTTCAGAAATGAAAATTAGCAATATTAAGATTTTTTTTCTTTTCTTCCAAGTCAGTGGAAGAAAACAGATTGACTAAACACAGTGGTGGCATGCAAAGAACCTAGAGCAAGAAGTGGAAAGAGTGGATCTTGGAAATTTTTAAGTCCTTTGATCCAGTCACCCTGTGGCCCAGGTATACCATTGCCGTTGACAAAGATTGGTGCCAATAAATCCTTTGTATGAAACTGAGTTAGTTCATGAGAATTTCTGTAAATGCAATTAAAATATGTCTGATAAATATGGCAAAGTTGTTTTTTACCCTTTAGGTTTGAATTCTTCCTCTGCAACCAGAGTGACATAATCCAGTCTTTCTCACAGTTATCCTAAAATACTCTTTATATATTTTTTTTCTCAAAACTTGGCATATGCTTTTCCTATTTTAAATAGACTTTGAATAATAACCTCTCTATCTAGGCTGGCATGTGCCAAATTAGGAATATGTTTATAATGTGGATAAAGTTAGATAATTTAGATAATTCAGGCACAGAGCTCATTTATGTTCTTGGGTACATTTAGAAAGATACCTTAAGTAGAGATGAAAACATGCTCTACTTAAATAATTGAAGTTCTAGAGATCTAAGAAACTCATCCATAAAGGAAATATTAGTTAACTCCAAAAAAAAAAAAGAAAGAAAAGAAAAGATAGATAGAAAAAGAAGTCTATTGTAAAAGAATATATATATATATTTTTAGGCAGTACATCTGTGCCATGCAATCATTAGTACTAGATATCTAATATCATTTGTTTTCCTAATATCCACATAGAACTAAAGAGATGAGATTTTGGTAAACTTGAACATTGTTTAAACACTAATATACTAATTTCTATCAAAGGTAAATGTATAGTAAGAGTATGTATGTATGTATGTATTTATTAATTTTTATGGTGAGAACTTGAAAGATCTACTCTCTTGGCAACTTTCAAATATACAACACAGTAGTGTTAACTATAGACACCATGCTATACGTTATATTCCCCAGACTTACTCATCTTATACCTGAAAGTTTCTACCCTTTGGCCATCTTCACCCATCCTTTCCCTCCCCTACTATGCCCCTAGTGAACACTAATCTACACTTTGTTTCTGTGAGTTTTTTATTAAGATTCCACATATAAATGACATGATACTGTAGTTGTCTTTGTCTGTCTGATTTATTTCACTTAGCATAATGTCCTCAAGGTCTATCTATATTGTCACAAATGGCAGTATTTCCTTTTTTATGGTTGAATACTATTCCATTGTGTGTGTGTGTGTGTGTGTGTGTGTGTGTGTGTGTGTGCGTGCGTGCATATATAATCTTCTTTTTCTATTCATCCATTGATGGACAATTAGTTGCTTCCTTGTCTGGCTATTGTAAATAATGAGAAAATAAACATTGGATGTAGGTATCTCTTTGAGATAGTGATTTCATTTCCTTCACACGTATAACCATAAGTGGAATTGCTGGATCATATGGTAGTTCTATTTCTAATTTTTTTTTTTAAAGATTTTATTGGGGATGGGGAACAGGACTTTATTGGGGAACAGTGTGTACTTCCAGACCTTTTTTCCAAGTCAAGTTGTTGTCCTTTCAATCTTAGTTGTGGAGGGCGCAGCTCAGCTCCAGGTCCAGTTGCTGTTTCTAGTTGCAGGGGGCACAGCCCACCATCCCTTGTGGGAGTCGATCCGGCAACCTTGTGGTTGAGAGGATGCACTCCAACCAACTGAGCCATCCGGGATCTCAGTGGCAGCTCAGCTCAAGATGTTGTGTTCAATCTTAGTTGCAGAGGGCGGAGCCCACCATCCCTTATGGGATTCGAGGAATTGAACCGGCAAACTTGTGGTTGGGAGCCCAGTGGCCCATACGGGAATCGAACCAGCAGCCTTCAGAGTTAGGAGCATGGAGCTCCAACCGCCTGAGCCACAAGGCCGGCCTATTTCTAATTTGTGAAAAATCTCTATATTGTTTTCCATAGTGGCTATACCAATTTATATTTCCATCAACAGTGCACAAGTGTTCTCTTTTCTCCACATCCTTACCAGCATTTGTTTTTGATAATAACCCTTCTAACAGGTGTGAGATAATTTCTCATTGTGGTTTTGATTGCCATTTCCCTAAAGATTCGTGGTGTTGAGCACAACTTGATGTTCCTTTTGACCACTTAACTGTTTGTTTGTTTTATGTATTAGTCATTATCCTTGTGTCAATCCTTTTTTATTATTATTATTAGTTTCAGGTGTACAAAACAATGTGATAGGCAGACATTTCACCACTCAGAAAGTGATAACCCCCCTCCTCCAACCTATTGCCCCTCAGGCATTGTATGTCTCTATTACAATTTCATCGACTATTCCCTATGCTATACTCCACATCCCGTGATTATACATGTTTATATTACATTATAGTTGACATACAAAATTATTCAGCTTCAGTTTCAGGTGTACAGTGCAGTGGTCAAGCATCTACCTCCTCCACGAAGTGGTCTCCCTAATAAGACATATGCCCTTCTGATATCCTACCAAATCTTTACAACATTATTGATTATATTCCCCAAACTATCCTTCATTTCCCCTTGGCAATATTGTAGTTACCAATTTATGCTGTCTAATCCCTTCCCCCTCTCCCTCCTACCCACCCCCCTTCCATTTAGCAAGCATCAGTTTTTCCTCTATATTTCTGAGACTCTTTCTATTTACTTTGCTCATTTATTCTATTCTTTAGATTCCACATATAAGTGAGATCATATGGTATTTGTCTTTCTTCGACTGACTTATTTCAGTTAGCGTAATGTTCTCTAGGTCCATCTATATCGTTGCAAATGGTAAGATGTCATTATTCTTTATGGCCAAGTAATATTCCAGTGTATAAATGTACCACAGTTTTTAATCCAGTCATCTACCGATGGGCATTTCGGTTGTTTCCCAGTCTTGGCTATTGTAAATAGTGCTGTGATAAACATAGGGATGCATATATTTTTTCAAATTAACACCTTGGCTTTCTCTGGATAGATACCTAACAGTGGAATTTCTGAGTCATGAGGTACTTCCATTTCCACTTTCTTGAGATACCTCTATACTGATTTCCATAGTGGCTGCACCAATCTGCAATCCCACCAACAGTGCACCAGGGTTCCCTTTTCTCCACATCCTCGCCAGCACTTGTTTGTTGATTTATTGATGACAGCCATTCTGATCGGAGTGAGATGATATCTAATTGTGCTTTTTATTTGTATTTCTCTAATGATTAGTGAGGTTGAGCATTTTTTCATATGTCTGTTGGCCATCCGTATATCCACTTTAGAGAAATGTCTCTTCATGTCCTCTGCCCAATTTTTAATTGGGTTGTTTTTTTTTTTTGGTGTTGAGTTGAATGAGTGTTTTATAAATTTTGGATATTAACCCCTTATCAGATGTATCATTGACAAATATCTTCTCCCATTCAGTAGGCTCCCTTTTTGTTTTATTGAAGGTTTTGTTTCCTGTGAAAAAACTTTTAAGTTTGATGTAGTCCCATAGTTTATATATATTTTTTTTCTACTTCCCTTGCCTCAGGATATATCAGTGAAAACATTGCTCGGGGTAATGTCAGCAAATTTACTCCCTATATTTTCTTCTAGGAGTTTTATGGTTTTGGGTCTTGAATTTAAGTCTTTAATCCATTTTGAATTTGTTCTCATATATAATGTAAGGAGGTGGTTCAATTTAATTTTTTTTGCATGTGTCAGTCCAATTTTCCCAGCACCATTTATTAAATAGACTGTCTTTTCCTCAACGTAAATTCTTGCTTCCACTGTCATAGGTTAAATGACCATGTATGAATGGATTTATTTCTTGGCTCTCTATTCTGTTCCATTGATCTATGTGTTGGTTTTTATGCCAGTACCATACATACTGTTTTGATTATTATAGCCTTGTAGTATGATTTGATGTCAGGTAGCATGATACTTCTCATTTTGTTTTTATTTCTCAAGATTGCCGTGTATATTCGGGGTCTTTTATGGTTCTATACAAATTTTACAATTATATGTTCTATTTCTGAGGAAAATGTCATTGGTAGTTTGATAGGAATTGCGTTGAATCTATATATTGCTTTAGGTAGTATTGACATTTTAACTATATTAATTCTTCCTGTCCATGAACATGGTATGTCTTTCCATTTATTTGTATCATCGTTGATTTCTCTCTTCAGTGTCTTATAATTTTCTGAGTACAGGTCTTGTACTTCTTTGGTTAAATTTAGTCCTAGGTATTTTATTGTTTTTGAAGCAAGTGTAAATGGGATTGATTTCTTGATTTCTCCTTCTGATAGTTTATTATTGGTGTATACAAATGCAACTAATTTCTGAATATTAATTTTGTATCCTGCTATTTTACTAAATTCATTTATTAGTTCTGATAGATTTTTGGTGGAGTCTTTGGGGTTCTCTCTATATAGTATCATGTCATCTGCCTATAATGGCAATTTTACTTCCTCCTTACCAATTTGGATGCCTTTTATTTCTTTTTCTTGTCTGATTGCTGTGGCTAGAACTTCCAGAACTATGTTGAATAAACGTGGTGAAAATGGTCAGGCTTGTCTTGTTCCTGATCTTAAGGGGAAAGGTTTTAGCCTTTCCCCATTGAGTAAGATGTTAGCTGTGGGTTTATCATATATGGCCTTTATTATGTTAAGATATGATCCCTCTATTACCTCTTTGCTAAGAGTTTTTATCATAAATTGCTGCTGGATTTTGTCAAATGCTTTTTCTGCATCTATTGATATGATCATATGATTTTTATTTTTCATTTTGCTAATGTGGTGTATCATGTTAATTGATGTGTGTATATTGAACCAACCTTGCATTACCAGGAATGAATCCCACTTGATCGTGGTGTATGATCTTTTTAATGTGTTGCTGAATCTGGTTTGCTAGTATTTTGTTGAGAATTTTTGCGTCTATTTCACTAGGGATGTCAACCTGTAGTTTTCTTTTTTTTGTAATGTCTTTGTCTGATTTTGGGACCAGAGTAATAGTGGCCTGGTAAAAGGTGTTTGGGAGCCTTCCCTCCTTCTGGAATTTTTGGAATAGTTTGAGGGTAAGAAGTGTTAATTCTTTTTTGAATATGTTGTAAAATTTACCTGTGGAACCATCTGGTCCAGGACTTTTGTTTGTTGAAAGCTTGTTGATTACTGATTCAATTTCTTTGGTAGTAAGCTGTCTGTTCAGAGTTTCTGTTTCTTCTTGATTCAGTCTTGGAAGATTGTATGCTTCTAGAAATTTATCCAATTCTTCCAGATTGTCTAATTTGTTGGCATATAGTTCCTCATAGTATTTTCTTAAAATTTTCTGTATTTCTGTGGTATCTGTTATTACTTCTCCACTTTCATTTCTGGTTTTATTAATTTGGGTCCTCTCTTTTTCTTGGTGAGTCTGGCTGAGGGTTTGTTGACTTTGCTTATCTTTTCAAAAAAACAGCTATTGGTTTCATTGATCTTTTGTTTTTTGTGTTTTTTTTTTTTGGTCTCTATTTCATTTATTTCTGCTCTGATCTTTCTTATTTCCTTCCTTGTACTCCATTTGGGCTTGTTTTGCTGTTCTTTTTCCAGTTTCCTTAGGTGTAATGTTTGTTTGTTTTTTAAAAACGTATGTTTTCAGGTTCTCTGCCTATTTCTTTTAAATTAAATTTATTGGGGTGACAACGGTTAGTAAAATTCCATAGGTTTCAAGTGTACAATTCTATATTATATCATCTATATATTACATTGTGTATTCACCATCCAGAGTCAGTTCTCCTTCCATCACCATATATTTAACCCTCTTTACCCTTTTCTACAATCCTTCCTACCCCCTTATCCTCTGGTAACCACTAAACTGTTATCTGTGTCTATGAGTTTTTGTTTCTCTATTTGTTCATCTTGTTCCTTTGTTGCTTTCAGTTTTATATCCCACATATGAGTGAAGTTATACTATACAGTTCTTGACTCTTTCTGTCTGACCCATTTCTCTTAGAATAATCTCAAGATCCATCCATGTTGTCTCAAGTGGCAGTATTTCATCTTTTCTTATGTCCTTTGCCTATTTGTGAATCAGATTATTATTATTTTTTATTATTAAGTTATATTAATTCCTTATATATTTTTTGATGTTAACCCCAGATGTGTGATATGCAAGTAGTTTCTCCCACTTATGGATGGCAGTTTTGGCAAAAGCACTGTATGCAGGGAAGGCAAGCCTGAATCCGAAGCATAGGTCTATTCCAGTAAGAACAAAATGTTTCCCCTTCTATATATTATAGAAGCAGTCTAGTGTAATAAGTCTGCCACCGTGTAGCTGGCTGTTCATCCTGGGGAATGGTGCCCTATCAATGACTCAGTGTTGGTCTCTGTTACCGGCAGATGGGACATTTAATATTGGCTATACCTAAGTTGGCTTTGTGAGTAGAGGTCCATGTTGCTGAGTTCATGCACAAACTTCTTCCCTGCCACCATGGTCACTTTGTTCATGAACCCACTGGGTGATGAGTGGCTGGAAAAAAGAGGCTGGCTGATATCCACATAAAGGGTCACCCTATCTACTTGATTGTTAAATTCTTCCTCCGCTGAGGTCATCTTTTAGTAAGGATTCACATGGGACGCAAATATCTTCATGTTTTTTTTTGCCCATACCTTTTCCCTAACTTTCAAACATGTATCTTCCAAGCCCTTGCCCATCCAGCCAAACCGTAGGCCTCTGCCCACGAATCAGTATGTAATCATACATCTGGCCTTGTTTCCTTCCAAGATAAGTGAGCTACGAGGTGCACTGCTTGAAGTTCTACCCACTGGGAAGATTTCCCTTCACCACGGTCCTTCAGGGATGTCCCAGAAACGGGCTGTACTGCTGCAACTGTCCACTTTCTGGTGATGCCTGCATGTCGTGTAGAACTATCTGTAAACCAAACCTCTGTCAACTGATCATAAGGAACTCCCTGTGAGGCCATAGGTACAGGCTGGGGGAGAGAAGGTAGTGTGGCAGGAATGGGGACCATGGGCATTTGGGACACTTTTTTATGTAACTTATTTGTGCTTTCAGAGTCTGCTCAGGACTGATCACATCCACTTGATGATGGAGTATTGCTATATGTACCCAATTTTATGGCTTGGTGAGTCAGATTATCCCCAGTTAATGATGAACAGTTTACATTGCATGGTAATGTGGCCTGTGGTTAAGTGTTCAGTCTCCTATAATGGCCAAGTATCAGACCAATATCTGTTTCTCAAAAGGAGAGTGGTTATTCCTGGAGGATACCAGGGGTTTGCTCCAAAATCCTTAAGGACCTGTGCTGTGATTCACATACACTTCCTGCCCCAAGTTCCAAACATCCTTCTGTGCAAGTGATGCTTCAAGCACCATTGGATTTGCTGGACCATGTGGCCCCAGTGGAAGAGCAGCTTGCACAGCAGCCTGGACCTTTTGTGAACTCTCCTCTTGTTCTAGGCCCCACTTAAAACCAGCAGCTTTCTTTCTTTTTTTTTTTGAAGAGAAATGAATGGCATATACTGTGTTTCCCTGAAAATAAGACTGGGTCTTATATTAATTTTTGCTCCAAAAGACACATTAGGGCTTATGTTCAGGGGAAAAATCATGCTACTGCCTATTTTCCAGTTAGGTCTTATTTTCAGGGAAACACAGTAGCATTAGCTTTAAGCAGACAACATAATAATTCAATATTTATATATGTTGGGAAATGATCACCACAGTGAGTCTAGTTAACATACGTCAGCACACATAGTTACATAATTTTTTTTCTTGTGATAAGAACATTTAAAATATATTCACTTAGCAACTTTCAAATATGCCATACAGTATTATTAACTACAGTTACCATGCTATACATTATATCCTCATGACTTATTTAATTTATAACTGGACCTTTGTACCTTTTGACCCCCTTTACACGTTTCACCTCCAACCCCCACATATAAGGGAGGTCATACAATATTTGCCTGTATCTGTCTGACTTATTTTACTTAGCATAATGCCCTCAAGGTCCATTCATATTTTCATAAATGGCTGGATTTGCTTTGTTTGTATGTGTGTGACTGAATAATATTCCATTTTGAGTGTGTGTGTGTATGTGTGTGTGTGTGTGTGTGTGTCTCTGTAATCTCACTTTTTTTTTTTTTTTTATCCATTCATCCATTGATGGACACATAGGTTGTATCCATGTTGTGGTTATTGTAAGTAATTTTGCAATGAACGTGGACGTGCATATATCTTTTCAAGTTAGGTTTTTTGTTTTCTTTGGATAAATATCCAGAAGGGCAAATATCTAGAATTGCTAGATCATGTAATAGTTCTATTTTTAATTTTTTGAGGAAACCCCATACTGTTTTCCGTAGTGGTTGTACCAATTTATATTTTGCCAACAATGCAAAATGGTTCCCTTTCTCCACATCTTGCCAATACTTGTTATTTCTTGTGGATTTTTTTTTTATTGTGGTTCTTTGTTTTTTGGGTTTTTTTTGCTAATAGCCATTCTAACAGGTATTAGGTGATCTCTCTTTGTGATTTGGAATTGCATTTCTGGGATGATTAATGATGTTGAGCACTGTTTCATACCATAAAGTTGGGTATATATAGCAACACTCCATCATCAAATGGATGTGATTGAGCCTGAGTAGACCCATCTGTATGTTTTCTTTGAGAAAATATCTATGCAGATTCTCTGACCATTATTTAATCAGAATTTTTTTTTTTTGCTATTGAGTTGTATGCATATTTTATATATTTTGGATATTAATCCTTTATCAGAATATGATTTACAAATATTTTCTCCCGTTCATTAGGTTATATTTTCATTTTGTTGATGGTTTGCTTTGTTGTGCAGGAAAAACTAGCAGCTTTTTGGGTTGCTCAATAAATAGGTCAGAGTAAAATATCCAAGTGAGGGATATGTTATTTTTAACAGTCTAAGTGACCATTAGGCATTGTGCCTTTTTTGCTTTGTTTTCATTTTTGGTTATATGAAGAACCAGATGCAACAACTTACCTTACAAGAGATATTTTGACATGTCCTACATCTTGGGGAGTCCTAGAAATTTCACTATGACAGAAGTTCCATGAATTTTTATCAGGTATATTATTTCCCACCTTCTGACATTCATCTATCTTACCAATAAGTCTGAAGTAGTTGTTACTTCTTGCCCACTAAGTGCAGTCAGCAAAATGTCGTCAGTGTGAGCCATTATGATATTTTGTGGAAGGGCAAAGCCATCAAGTTCCCTACAGAGTAAATTAGGACACAAGCCTGGAGAGGTGATATACTCCTGGGCAATGAAAGTATATTGCTGGCTTTGCCAGGTGAAAGCAAAGAGCTTCTTTTGGTCTGGAGAAGAGAAGCATTTGTCAGGTAAATAGCTACATACCAGATACCAGTGAATGTGCTAATTTGCTCACGCATTGAAACCATATCTGGTACAGCAACTACACTTGGAATCACCACCTGATTAAGCTTATGATAATCCACTGTCATTCTCTAAGATCCGTCTGACTTTTATACAAGTGAAATAGGTGACTTAAATGAGGGTGTGGTGGGAGTCACCACCCCTGCCTCCTTCAAGTCTATAATGGTAGCACTAATGTTTGCATTCTCTCCAGAAATGTGGTTTATCATTTGGTTTACTACATTCCTGGATAGATGCGGTTCTGGTGGCTTCCATTTGGACTTTCCCACAATGATAGCTTTCCTACCATTGTTCAGGGAACCAACGTGGGGATTCAGCCGTTGCTGAGTATATCTATTCCATTTATGCATTCTGGAAAAGGGAAATAACCACCGATGGGTTCAAGCACCCATTAAGCCCTCTCTGAGATAGACCTGAGTTAAAATTCCATTGATCACCTGACCTTCATAAGCCCCTTTTCTGAATAGTGGGCCTCAGTGACATTTTGAGTCTCTTGGAATTAATGTCAGTTCAGAACCCGTATTTAGTAGTCCCTGAAGTGTCTGACTACTTCTTCCTCATAGAGGATTATAATTACCTTTAGGGAAAGCTGAGGCAAGAATTAACAGTATAAATTTAATAGCACACTGGGGTCCTCTTCAAGGGGAACTGGCTTCCTCTTCATTCAAGAGATTCTGGTTCTGTAAACTGGCTCAAGTGTGCGAATTGATTGATAAGATATGAATCACTGTATTTATGATTCAGGTTAGATTTGTTCACTTGACCTAGAACTTTTCTGCTTGCACTGATCAAGTAAGACTTTTGTAGGCTTTCTGATTATTTCACATCTAGGAACACCATGATCAAGTGGTCAGTGCCATAAGTCTGTGAAAATAAGACTATTTGATTGCTGCTTTGACTCTCATGTTCACTAGAGTAAGTGTGCTCACCTTGCCTTTGGCAGTTGAGTGCCACCACTTGGCTCATATCACCCTGAGAGTCAATTACTCCCATTGCATTTAGGTTTCACAATTCAGTGACTGTAGTTCCCACCATAAGATCAGGCCTACAGAGAAGCCAATCACAGACTTTTTCAGGATGCCAGGGCCCCCCTCACAAATTTATTTCTTACAGTGTTGGTAAAGTTTTGTGTTCTGGAACCTCCCAGTAGAGGTGACTAGGTCTTAAATAACAACAACAACAAAAAATGACTTCAATTTTTCTAAACCTTTGAATCCTTTCTTCTACATTAGACCAAAGCAGGTCCAGAATTTCCAATTGACTCATTGTGTGCCAACATTTGGTGCATGTTTTAGCTGATTAACCAAACTGTTAGAGCCCCTTTTCACAACTTAAGTTGTAACATTAATGCAAAATCTCTGCTTTGTAATCTCATATCAATACATTTGGCCTATTCCAACTTTATGTTTCTCCCACCATTATCTCACACCCTTAGTATTTATTTCACACACGTTCTGCAGCTTTTTGTCTGTATGAATTAGAAAACTCAAGTAATTCTTCTGGAATATAACACCCTTCCTCATGGGTCACACACTATACCTTATATTTAGGGACCTGCTGGGATTTGAGTTTAATCATATGTGTAGAACCAAAGAGAGATGGTGGGAGTGGGTCTTCAGAAGAATCAGCATTGTTTTTCCTGGCAACTGACTTAGGGGAGGCATCACTGGTTCCTCAGACAACGGAGGGTTAAAAGCCTCCAATGGGGGTGAGGAGGTCACTTCTACTGGCAAATGACTCATCAGAATTTAATGGCTCTTATAGATGATGTATTATAGAGTTGTACACTTGAAACCTATGTAATTTTACTAACCATTGTCACTCCGTAAACTTTAATTTAAAAAAAATGAATTTAGGGGCTCGAGGTCCCCAACTTCATTAAGGTCTTCTTACAAATCCCATCTCAGTTTACTGGATTCCATTCTTTCCTAACCAATGCTCTCACTCTAATAGTAGACACCCTGTTAGCCAGGAAGTTCAGCTTGCTTTGCAATTTAGCCAATCACAAAATGAGATTATGCCTTTGATTTTCAGCAATCTCAACCCTGCTGCTACTGTGTTGCCTTAATAGCACAAGTAGAAGATTTTATGTCATTTATGCAGTGCTTGAACTGAAATTTGCATTCTTGAGCTGATACTATTTTTTTTTACCACTTTGTCCAGTGATGTCAACCTTATTATATTTGTTAGTTTTCCAAACATGTTTGAAAATATGATATGCATAGTCCCTCAGCGTCTTACTTCTTGTAATTGGTTGATGAGGCGTATGCAACATAGATATTTTGCATATCTCCATTACCAGATCATGCGATGGATACCAGAGCCCTCTTTATACTCATTGTCATCTTTAAATATAATCACACTGGAGAGCCAGATTAGAGAGCCAATTACAGGAATTCCAGAACCAATTCAGAAACCTATCCTTAAAATTCTGTTCCTCTTGAACCACTCGCAGTACAAAAATCTACATTAGTCAGGGTTTGTAGAGAAACAGAAGCAATAGGAGATTGATTCATGTGATTATGGAGGCGGGGGCATCTACAAGCTAGAGACCCAGGAAAGATGGTGGTGTAGTTCTAATCTAAATTCAACAGCCTGACAACCAGGAGGACTGGTATGAGATGGTGTGAGTTCAAGTTTTAGCCCAAGGGCCTGAAAACTGGAGAGTCAATGGTGTGAGTTCCAGTCCAAGTCCAAAGGCAGGAATGCCAATGGTATAAATCCCAGTCCAAGACCAGGAGTATACTGATGTCCAAGTTCACACAGTCAGGTGGAAAGAGAGAATTCTGACTATGTCTTCCTTAATGGATGATATGCACCCACATTGGGGTGGAAAACCTGCTTTACTCAGGCCACCAGTTTAAATGCTAATCTATTCTGGAAACAGACTCACAGATACAGCCAGAATAATGTTTAACTAGATATCTGTTCATCCCATGACCCAGTCAAGTTGATGCATAAAATAACCATAACAATTCAATAACCAAGAATAAGTGAACAAGTTCTTCGAAATATATAACCTCCCTAGACTGAATCACAGAGAACTGAAAAATCTAAATAGACCAATCAACAGTAAGGAAATGGAAACAATCATCAAAAACCCCTGAAAAGCGACAGTCCAGGACTAGATGGCTTCACTAGTTAATTCTGTCAAAGATTTAATATATAACCTTCTCAAACTATTCCAAAAAAATTGAAGAAGAGACAATACTCCCTAACTCATTTTATGAGGCCAACATTACCCTGATACCAAAACCTGGTAAAGGGAATACAGAAAAGAAAACTATCGACCAATATCTCTGATGAATACAGATGCAAAAATCCTAAACAAAATACTAGCAAATTTGACATGATAATACATTAAAAAGATTATATGTCACTATCAAGTGGGTTCATTTCATGGGTGCAAGGATGGTTCAGCATATGCAAATGGATCAATGTGATATACCACTAAACAAAATAAAGGATAAAAATTATATGATCATATCAATAGATGCAGAAAAAGCATTTAACAAGATACAGCATCCATTTATGATTAAAACACTTAATAAAATAGGTATAGAAGGAAAGTACCACAACAAATAAAGGCCATATACAACAAACTGTCAGCTAATATAATACTTAATGGTGAAAAACTGAAAGCTTTTCCTCTAAGATCAGGAACAACACAAGGGTACCCCATCTCACCACTGTTATTTAACATACCATGTTTCCCCAAAAATAAGACCGTGTCTTATATTAATTTTTGCTCCAAAAGATGCATTATGGCATATTTTCAGGGGATGTCTTATTTTTTCATGTACAACCATCTACAATTATTCAAATACAGTCATGTCATCTTCTTCTGGAACATCGTCATAACGTACTAAATGCTTCTGTCTGGCTGACGATCTTAACTGGGGCTTATTTTTGGGGTAGGTCTTATTTTCAGGGAAACATGGTAGTATTGAAGTCCTAGACAGAGCAATCAGGAAGAGAAAGAAATAAAAGGCATCCAAATTGATAATGAAGAAGTCAAACTGTCACTTTTGGCAGATGACATGAATGTTTATATAGAAAATCTTAAAGACTCTACCAATAAACGATTACAAACAATAAGCAAATACAGTAAATTAGCAGGGTACAAAATCAATATTCAAAAATCCATTGTGTTCCTACATACTAAAAATGAAATTTCAGAACAAGAAATGAAAAAAAAATTCCTTTTGCAATTGCAACAAAAAGGATAAAATACGTAGGAATAAACTTAACAAAGGATGTAATGGACCTATGCACTGAAAACTACAGGCCAGTACTAAAAGAAATTAAAGAAGACACAAAGAAATTCATATTCATGGATTAGAAGAATCGACATAGTTAAAATGGCCATATTACCCAAAGTGTGGTATAGGTTTAATGCAATCCCCATCAAAATTCTGATGGGTTTTTTTTTTTAAAGAAATAGAACAAAAAGTCATCAGATTTGTATGGAATCAAAAAGATCCCAAATACCCAAAGCAATCCTGAGAGGAAAAAGAACAGGGCAAGAGGTGTCATACTCCCTGACTTCAAATGATACTACAAAGTGACAATAATCAAAACAGCATGGTATTGGCAGAAAAACAGACACCCTGACCAATGGAACAGAATTGAGAACCCAGAAATAAACTCACATATATATGGGCAAATAAACTCCTTTTCAACAAAGGAGCTAAAAACATATAATGGAGAAAAGAAAGCCTCTTCAATAAGTGGAGCTGGGAAAATTGGAAAGCCACATAAAAAGAATGAAATGATTGTTGTCACCATAGACCAAAATTAAGTCAAAATCGGTCAAAGACTTAAATATAAGACCTGAAACAACAAATTACATAGAAGAAATCATAGGTACTAAACTTATGGACCTTGGGTTCAGAGAGGATTTTATGAATTTGTCCGCAAGGGAAGTAAAAGCTAAAATAAATAAATGAGACTATATCAAACTAAAACACTTCTTCACAGCAAAAGAAACCATCAATCAAAATAAAGAGGCAAACAACCCAATGGGAGAAGACATTTGCAAACAACACCTCTGATAAGGGGCTAATATGCAAAACTCGTACAACTCAACAACAAAAAACAAACAATTGAATTAAAAAATAGGCAAAGAACCTGAACAGATACTTCTTCCAAAAAACATACAAATGGCTAACAGTTATATGAAAAGATGCTCAACTTTCCTACCTAGCTCCTAGGGAAATGCAAACCAAAACCACAATGAGACACCACCTTATACCTGTTAGAATGGCTATTATCAACAAGATAAGTAATAGTTTTAGGAGAGCCTGTGGGGAAAAAAGAAAACCTCACACAGTGCTGGTGAGAATGTAAAGTGGTACAGCCACTATGAAAAACAGTATGGAGTTTTCTCCATACAGACAACAGTTTAGTGGTCACCAGAGGGTAAAGGGGTAGGAGGAATGGTAAAAGAGGGTAAAGGGGGTCAAATATATGGTGACAGATAGAGAATTGACTTTGAGTGGTGAACACAATGTGATTATAGATGATGTGTTATAAAATTATACACTTAAAACCTATATAATTTTACTAACCATTGTCACCTCAATTAATCTAATTCAAACAATAACCATCATGGTAAATATTGATGAACTTTTGTGAAAAGATGTTTTAATTGCTTCACACTGAAGGGTGACGATCCCATTTGAAATGATAAAGTGATTTTAATCCACTTCCCTCCCTTTCGTGATACGTCTTCTGTAGCAGTGATATTTTTGTACTTTATATTATAGACATTTATATTTATATTATAATTATATATAATATGCATTCATACTATAGACATAAATGTATTGCTGAAAGTTTAGTTTTCTTTTCCTGTGTTCTAATAAAAAGATCCACTGGCATAAGAATATATTCTATAATTAGTAGAATAGAATTAATCTTCTAAATTGTCTTCTCTGATGACAGTTTTTTCCCTCATTAAGATAATCCCAGTTCACTGATTCAGTCAAGTCAAAATAGTTTTGTTTTTTTTTAACACCATGCAAGTGCCTTCACAAAAATGTTTTTAGAAATACCTGAGCGAGGCTTAGAATTTCCTAGGATGATTTATGATGCAAAGGGAACTGAAAGCAGCAGGCTGTCCACATTGAGGAGATTTACTTGTTTTTTCAAGCTATGATAGGATTAATCATATCTCCTGATTTTATTCTAAAGGTCAAAAATGCTGCCTCTGTGTCTGGAAAATATCTGCTTTTTTTTTCTTTTATTTTTTTTTTGCTGAAGTAATAAAGAACTAACCTGCTTAAAATGCGAACAAGTATATACAGAACATGGAAGGATTTGCATTTCTTCTAGAAAACCACAGTGAGATTTTGAACTAATTTTATGTTGTGAATAAAAAAAGTTATAGATAATATCTCTAATTCATTACATTTAATTTAACATAGGGGCTTAGTTATCACGTATCTTTCTATCACTTGGGACTACGAGTAGAAGTGTGTCCCCTCATCCTTTGGATGCCTCTGAGAATGGGGTTTACGAGGTCAGACAATTAAGTTCGCGAACTCATCCTAGAAAAAGTGCTACGTGCCTCATCGCTGAATATCACTACAGTCACCTTCGAAGTACTCCCCTTGGGAAGCTATGCACCGACGCCAGTGCCTAGTCCACCCTTCAAAGCAATTTTAGAACTCTTTTTCTGGAATGGACATTAACAGCTGTCGTCGTATTACCCTTGATGTCCTGAATGTCATCAAAATGTCTTCCTTTCAATATTTCCTTTGTCTTCCGGTAAAGAAAGAAATCATTGAGGGCAGATCAGGTGAATAGGGAGGGTGTTCCAATAGTTATTTGTTTATTGGCTAAAAACTCCCTCACAGACAGTGCCCTGTGAGCTTTGCATTGTTGTGATGCAAGAGCCATGACTTGTTGGCGAAAAGTTCAGGTCGTCTAACTTTCTCACAGACTTTTCAGCACTTCCAAATAGTAAGCTTGGTTAACTGTTTGTCCAGTTGGTGCAAATTCATAATGAATAATCCCTCTGATTTCACAAAAGGTCAGCAACATCGTTGCAACAAGTTCGTGAACTTAATTGTCTGACCTCATATGTTATTCTTATATTTCAATTGGACAAAATCACCATTGATCTTCAAAGTCCAAGCAAAGTTTTTTTCCTTTATGTAATCTTATACAAAGTTTTCCATTCTTTCTATTCATGCTGTCTCCTGGACATAATTATTTCTCTTCCCCTGCTCCTATGTCTTTATGCCTCCTTTAAAGAATTTACCATACTTAGGCTACTATATGGTTAGGTATATACATTTAGATTTCATTTAAAAATACATAGGGATGGTATCTCTGTGTGTAGCCCTCATCTTGAATGTACTAGGTGATTCACTAAAATGTTGGTTAAAAGTCTTGATCCAAACTTTAGTTAAAATGATCAACTTAATAGCCAATGTCTAAGTCAAATAAACTGTAAATTATTTATTTTTAAAAAGGAAATAAATGTTAAGCTTGGAGGAAAAGAATCACTGCTAAAAAAAAAAGTCTTCAAGATGCGTTCAAGAATTTTTAGTTTATTAGGCCATCAGATCATGTGATATTTTTATAGAATCTACCAAAACTTTGAATGGTTGTCCTCTTGCTTATCTGATGTACATTTGATTTCAAGTTACTTCAAAAACATTAAGAACATCAAAAATACATTAGACATTTATATTTATATGTGCTATAAAAAAATAAAGTACCTAAAGGTAAAAGTAATAAAGTCACTAAAATAAAGAACACCCATGCAACCCCAAATGCATTGTCATTTTTTGGTGAAAATGACTTTAATTAAGTCACTATTTAGGTAACTATTTGGATATCTTTACTTCTGTGCTAAGGAAAATCATTACTTCCAACATAAGGAAGGAACTAAACCTCCTAACCTTACTAAGACAGTCAGAATCCCCTGAGTGTGATTGATTTTAAGTCTCCAAAGAAATGCACCCTCTTCATTCATCTGACCTTCTGTTTTTAAGCTAGTTGGAGAGAATGTAGGTGGCTGACATTTTGAAGTATATTGAAGGTATTATAACCCCCCACCACATCCTAGTTCTGAGTAAAAAACACACAATATAAGGACACACACACACACACACACACACATACATACAGGCACACATAAACACACACATATTTATTTTATTTAATTGAGTAATTCATGTTTTGGATCAATAAATCATTATATAAGTTTTAGTATACTTAGTCAATATGATACCTCACATATATTATTTTATTTTTCAATTTATAGTCAGATGTAATTTTATTTTCTATGATCTTTCAAAAATTTTCTATGATGGACAATCTACAAATAAACATTTTAACTTTCTTGAAAGAGAAGTATCCAAGTTATGTCAAAATCAATTTTGAAGTTTGCCATTTTAATATTGTTAATTCATAATTTCCACCCAAAATACCTATTGTAATATTTTTAGAGACTTACACAGGTTTAAAAAAAGTAAAGTGTTTTATGGGTGAGCATTTTAGAGTATCCTTAATTTTAGTTTCTTTTTTACTAATATAGCTTGGGTATTTTACTGTGAATCACTTGATCTTGTACTATTTCACATATTGAGATTGTGTCGCAATCAATGTCAGTTCTTTTTCTCTTAAGTTTTGTATTTGGTAAACTATTCAAGTAGATCAATTCTACCTGGAAGTTATAATATTTTTCCATTTATATTGTCTTTTGGCTGACTGATCTAGTACTGTGGTTCTCAACACTTTTGTTCTTAGTACTTCTTTATACTAATAAAAATTAATGAGGACTCCAAAGAGCTTTTCTTTATGATGGTGATATCTATGTATGTTATCCATATTATGCACTAAAACTGAAAAAAATTAACTTAAAGTATCAATAAGCCCATTCCATATATTGTAGATAAATTGTTAATGAAAAATAACTAATACCCAGGCAAAAATTTATTGAAAAAAGTAGTATTAGTTCACATTTTTGCAACTGTCTATGAGTACAATGTCTGGCTTAAAAAGAAGAGAACTGGATTCTCACAATTGCTTCTGCATTCAAACTGTTGTGCTATCACCTGGCATATAGCCTCTGAAAAATTTCCACTGTACCTTTGTAGAGGGTATTGTGTACAGGGAGAGGTTCTAACTGTGTAGGATAGCACACCAGGCCATTCATCATCAGAACCAAACCAGTCTTTTCGCCTAACAGACCATTATTTCTTGTTCATCTAATCATTCTGGATTACTTGGTTTTCCATAGTGTCATCAAATTTTCATTGTATCATAGTTTCGAACATGTAATTTCCCCCCTTTTCTTCCTTCAAGACAATTAACATGTCATTCTTTGTGAAACTATTCAGAGTCACAAGTGTCAGGATTTAATTCTAAGTTACTTAAACATCTATTAAGTACTGCTGTGTACCAGTTGCCATACTAAGGACTACCGTGTTTCCCTAAAAACAAGACCTCGCTGGACCATCAGCTCTAATGCATCTTTTGGAGCAAAAATTAATATAAGACCAGCCTTATTTTAATATAAGACTGGGTATATAATATGATATAATATAATATAATATAATATAATATAATATAATATAATATAATATATAATACTAGGTCAATATAATATAATATAATATAATACAGGGTCTTATATTAATTTTTGCTCCAAAAGATGCATTAGAATTGATGGTCTGGCTAGGTTTTATTTTTAGGGAAACACCATAAGTATAGTGTTCAGATATATAGTTGTTCTCTTCAAAAGAGAGTGTAATATGGAAAAACAGACATGTAATAACATAGTAGTTCCATAAAAGTTAAGCATGTAGGTAATAAGGAGAATGGGATTATATTGTATAATGCGCTAATTACTACTATATGTATACCTACTACTTGTGTATATCTCTGGTATTCCTTTTGTGTGGTGAGTTCTATGTCTTACCCATTGCTGTTTTTTCAGTGGTGAAATCATTAAAGGGGCTTAGCAAATATTATTGAATGAATAATAAGTTATATCCATGTATTCCTGACAAAACAAAAAGGCCTACTTATGTATTTATCTGACAAGAAACATTACCAGAAACAAAGAAATATACCAACAAAAATTAACAACTAAAATAACAGCAAAAAATATTTGTCTGGCAGTTTTGCTATTTTGTTAAGATAGTAATTTTATTTATACTTTTAGTTTCATTTTTTTGCTTATTTGTTTTACGTAAAGCATGTCATATTTCCTAGGTGTGTCCATCAATGAAAAGGCTGAGCTTTACTTTGTGTATATAATTAAGTTCTACACTACAAACCCAAATGCTGTAGATCTGAGGGGAAAATGAATGAACTATACCTGGAAGAAAGTACTTCTTTAGCAGCAGTAGCAGAAATGAGCAAAATCAATCTCATCAGGATACGTGATTTTTCCATATCTCCAGGTAGCAATTATTACCTAGCTAAAGATTTTCTTACAAATGTTTAATAAATGCATGACAGTTTTTGTGTGTATGTGAATGGTGGGCAGCATGAGAATACAGCAAAATTTATTATTTAAATATTCTGGGTCCTGCTCCTATTCCCACGGTTTATTTACAGGATCCAAATATATATATATATGATGGTATTTCTTCAACTTAGGACATTTCAGGAAACTTTTGGCATGATTTTATACAGCTTTAGTGCAAAATATGAATGCATTTCCTTTAACAGACGCTCATATCTTCTGAATAACAAGGTCAGCTGATTAAATCAGGCAGGACAGAGTTCTAGAGGGTTTTATACCTTTCTGCCTGGTGATGGGGTATAGAGGAAAATGCAGACCTGAGCTCTTTTGTTTATAAATGATTATCACCCTTATTTAGGAAAAATAGGTGGTACTGAACCTTGCCCTTATGTAGTTACCCTAGTGCATTTTCTTCCTCCCTTCTAGGCTGAACTTGGTATTTGTTTTCACCTGATTTCATGTATGTGAAAATTTTAGAGCAAAACCTAATGTGACTTATGATTGTGCTGAAGCAGGCCCTGAAACCAGCTAGAATGTTGCCTCTGCATTTGAGGCACTTCTTGCAGGAGATTAGGCTTCCTCTTATGTGGACTGCTTTATTTTTCTTCTCTTAGCTCCTGTTAGGACAGGTCTTGCCATCAAAGCCAGATGATAAGTTGTGTTGAAGGCCAACTTCTGTGTATACCCAGATGTAATCTTTCTCTTGCTCCACTGAGATACTGCTTTAGTCATCACATTTTCTCACGTACATTGCATACTGCTTCTCTGATTTTTTTCGCATTCAGCCTGTACATGCACAAGACTCTCCATTCTTTCAGGCAAAAATTACTCCTTAGTTTCCTCTAGTTTATATTTAAATTTTCTCATTTTCTTGAAATAGGTGTCAATAATTGCTAGCTCCAAATTTTAAACTCCTCTATATTTCTCAAATCGACTGCAATCTGCCTTCCATGCTTATACATCTAATGGAACTTTTTAAACTAAGGTGCAGAGTGATTTTATAATTACTAAATCCGAGAGATACCATCTGATCTTCACCTTAGTAGAGCTGTATGTTGCATTTGACATTGATATTTACAGTTTCTTCTTTCTTGGCTTCCAAAACTAAGTGATCTGGAGATCTATCTATTTATCGATCGATCGATAGATAGATATATTTAATAACATTTTAAGAAGTCTTACTTTGATTGCACTTTAACTTTGGTATTTCCTTTGGTCTCATGTTGAGATCACTGCTTATCTCAAGCAGAGTCTATCAGAGATATAAAACCAGTAGGATTATATATATATATGTATGTGTGTGTGTGTGTATATATATATATATACACACACACACATACATACATACATACATACATACCGGGGATGCCAAAAAAATGTATACACATTTTAAGAGATGTTAACATGTTAACACTTTGGTCAACGTTGCTCAAGCAGTAGATCGCCATGATCAGAAGTATCTGGATGCTGATGGTAACCACTTTGAGCACCTCTTGTGATTGCAGAAGTCAAACATGACGTATTCATCTTTTGTTATCGGTATATACTAATACAGATTTTTTTTCGTTCTTAAAATGTGTATACATTTTTCGGCACCCTCTGTATACATATATATATATATGTGTATATGTATACACACACATACACACATATATATATATATATATATATATATACACATATGTATATACACACACATATATATACACACACACATATATATATACACACACACACACACACACACACATACACATGAGCACATGCACGGATTTATCACAGGTAATTGCTTTATACCAGTTGGCTTGCACCACTGAGGAGGTTAGTTAAATAGTCCCGCAAGACCCTCTTAGCTTCTGAGACATTTAAGCCTAAAGTTCACTATGCAGGTGGGTAGACAGGAAGAAGAGAAGATCAGAAGTGGACTGGAATCCCAGGAGCACAAGCTCAATCCCACAAGCACAGGCTGAAGTGTGTGTGCATTCTTGTTGCTTCTGTCCTTGATGACAAGCATGTCCTGCAGACGTTGAAGCCTTTTGTCACAAAGTCACACACACGTCTGGTTTAGCTGTTGCTTCTTCCAAGTGAGCTATAGATTGGCAACAACTAGTTTATGCTACAAAACAGCTGCCACCAACCTTCTGCTCTTCAAATTTTTACTAGAATCTCATGGTCTACGCTAACCAGAAGCATACACCAAAGGGAATTTTATTAAATATTTTTATATCTACTTTCATGAGAGATACTGATCTGTAGTTTTCTTGGAATATATTCATTAGTATTAAGTTAGCCTCTTATAAACAGTTACATAGTGTTTCTTTCCATTTTCTGAAAGGAATTGTAGAGACTGTATTATTTCTTTCTTAAATGGTAGAATTTATCAGTGACACCATCTGGGGCTGTTGCTTTCTTTTTTGGAAGTTTTAAAATTTTTTGATTCAATTTCTTTATTAGATATAGGGCTTCTCTTGTGTGTGTATTGGCACTCTGTGTCTTTTAAGGAGTTGTTCCATTTCATCTAAGTTATCAAATTTGTGGGCATAGATGTGTTCATAATATTTTTTTAACTTTCCTTAATGTTTGTGGGATCAGTGGTGACACGATCTCTTTCATTTTTAATTATGGTAATTTTTATTTTTTCCCCCATGTTAGTCTATCTAGAGTTTTGTGAAATATGTTGATCTTTTTAGAGAGTCAGGCTTTGATTTTTTAATTTTATCTATTGCCTTCCCATTTTCAGTTTTATTGATTTCTGCATTATTTTCAAAATTTCTCTTTTTCTTATTTAAGCTTAAATTCCCCTTCTTTCTCTAGTTTCTTTAACTGAAAGCTCAAGCTTATTTATTTTAGATCTTTCTTATTTTATAATATGTTCACATAATGCTGTAAACTACTAAGTGTAGCTTCCGCTGCATTAGACAAATTTTGATAAGTTCTATTTTCATTTTAATGAAAGTATTTTAAAATTTTCTCTTGAGAACAATTACTTACTATTTTTTTCTCCATTATCTCCCATTTTTTTAACCTTTGCTTATATGTCATGGCATAAAAGTAAAAAGATCAGTGACCTATTGATTGAACTGACCTCAGATACCAAGTTCATGTAAAAACTTTGGACTTATATTTATTTAAAATTCATGCATGGCATGAGCAATTTCATAGGGTAATACTTAAACTTTATTAAAATAGAAGTGCTCTATTTCTGGTTTGTTTATCTTTCCCTAAAACATTTGAAAGCCTCCTTTTGGCTAGATTAAATATTTTAATAAATTGAAGTATATTTAATAAATTGAAGTATAATTTTTTAAAGCAATGATTTTTCTCAATATGGAAGACATTTAGTACTCAAAAACTTAGGAATATTAGTAAACAAATCAGGACTATCCTGTAATATATGGAGGAGTCAGGGAAAAAAATAATAACATTGTGCTAATGAAATACAACATGATTTAGCAGGAAAGATTGTGTAGCAATGTCTTAGAGACATGGGTTCTTTTTCCAAATTTTCTGTCATCTAGCTTTGTAATCTTGCTAGGATAATTTCATTACTCTCAGTCTCAGAATTTTCAGATTCTAAGTCTTCTCATATATATCAATTTATTATATATGCCAGAAACTTAGTGCTTTAGCATATTTTATTGCCTATTAAGACTGTGAAATAAAATTTGGAAATGTAATACAAGAGGTTTTTGGAAGATCTAAAATCTTATGGTGATATCTAGTGTTAGTATTGGATTTATGTAGCAATTTTAGTAATTTGATTTTTATATATGATGTATTTTTTCCATTGACTAAAAGAGTGGGAATATTATCATTGTTATCATCACCATAGAAACTCATAAAGGTAATGATACTACCAAATCAAGTGATACTACTTGATGAGAATGATTTCCCATCAACATAACATAGCTTTAAACTCCATCATAAGGGTCTAAAGTTCTTATAATTTGCATTAAGTCATTGAATTCATTTAAAGAAATTAAATATGGACATATTAACCCATTAAGCCACAATAATCCCTGTATTACATTTCAGTTTTGGGTTGGTTAGTAAAAATTTGAATATCTTAGTAATAGGACTTAAGACAGATAAATTTTACTAGTTGGAAATGTAAAACTGGGTATATTAAATATCACAACTGATTATGGAAAACAAGTTTGCCTAAAATTTCACCCTGGGAGATCCTGGAAAGCTGGAGGGTGAATCTGTTTTGTTTGCTACCATTTGTTTTTCTTTTTTAGTTTAAGTAGGTTCTATTTTGCCACTCATTTTATAGATACAAAATATCTTCAAATATGCTAGCTATATCAACTTCTTTTCTTGTTGTGTTTTACACCGACAGATTTTAAAGCCTGAAAGTGATTTCCAGTTTAATTGCTCCACTTTAAACAAAAGCAGTTATAAGAGATTTCGAACATGTATGTTGAAATGTTCTTTGTGGAGCAAGAACGAGTGGACTCAGCATTAGAACCTGGTTCAAAGTTGTTCATTTTACATGGTGAACATAAAATATATCAACGTATGTTAGGTGTGCTGTCATGTCTCTGGACTAAAATGATGCCCTGTATTATTATTATATGCTTTATTAATTAGACTAATTGACTCAATTAATTTGGATGAGAGAGAGAGAGTGGGTGGGGAGAGGGACAGAAAGAGAGAAAGAGAAAGAGGGAGGGAGAGAGGGAAAGAGGGAGAGAGAGAGAAAAGAGCTGGAAGGCAATGGAAGAAATAGAGCATGAGAAAAACTATGGTGTGGGATAATCTTTGTCCATAGATAAGGATGAAAGGATGTCCCCACGGACCAGGATCAGAAATGACCTGCCCTTACATACTAAAAAACATAGAATGTATAGCACTTTTTATTATTTTAAATGATTTTTATTGACCATATATTTTAGTGTATTTTTTGCAATAAACCCCATTACCCAAGGTAAAGTAAGCATGCCTCTGATTCTAGCATCGTGAAACAAATAAACTGAGACAGTTATTAAATGAAAATTTAGATTTTGGAAATACTATCAGGGTAGTGTTTGTGTTTTTATGCAACTCTAGTTTTTGTTTAAAATTTCAGAAAGTAGTCAGAGCCATGCTGTTTGTTCAATCCTCTGGAGATGAGGGGGCAGAGGCAGCATTCAGAACTAAGATTCAGTTGCCTACCAGTGTGAGAGAGACAGGCTCAGAGTTTTATTTTCTTTGATTAAAAAAATAGATTACAGTGGCACGTCTTATATATAAGAGTTTGGACTGATAGTATTGATGCTTGTATGTCAATTTCCTGGTTAAGTGGGATATGCAATCATTTGAAGCAGAATGGCTAAGAAACTGGATGTTGCTTAAAATATTACATATGTAAAAGGAAAAGATCTTGACTAAATCCTAGAATAACATTCAGGATGATCAAGTTCAAGCATATAAACGTGAAACTATAACTTAAGAGACAAGTCTAACAATGGCAAATTATTAGACTGGAGTAGATTTTAGATAATGGTTTTAAGGAAAGGAGGTTTTTCTAAACAAAAGTTGAAAGACCTTAACTGGTATTAATATATCTCTACAGAAATAGGGTCAAGATTTGAATCTTTGCTGACTCTGAAGCCTATGGGCTTTCTCCTGAACTATACATAGCCTTTGAAATCTATTAGAAGTGACTAAATTGTGCAATGAATCAACCCACCTATATTCAATTCATATACGGAGATATGTGGAGATACATTCATTCCATTACAAAGTGTATTTGTAACTTGAATATGTCATTATTAGGTAGAAGATTCTAGTAAAAGAAAAGGGACTGATATTTTGTAAAATGTTCTTTGAGATATGTTGATATATAATCTGGTCACATTCTTCTGAGAAGTTTTGAGAGGTATTACTGTTGAGGCTTTTGGGTTTTTTGTTTTAAAAATCTCCCTTTCAACTGTATTTCAAGCCCTTTTTTGTTTTTTTAAACTACTAGAGCAGAGAAGACAACCAAGACATGATGGAGAGGCTAGTGAGGGATTAACCTATTTAGAAGCGATGATTTTATTCTAAAATACCTCTGAAAATTCATTTTTGACTTCCTGAAATAATACAAAGCTTTGCAGAACAGCCTAAAATTTTCTAAATGAGGATTTATGACTGTCACTTTTTCTCCTAAATTCCACTTGTGAAAGTACTCATAAGCTATAAAGAAATGATATAATTCCATAAGGCTCTTAAATAAAAATTTTATAGAATTTAATGTCATAATAAATAATATGGAAAAAGTCTAACAAAGGACTTATATAGACAATCTTATTTATTCTTCCTTATTCTTTTATTTAGCCTCAAAGGATCTCATTTTTTTCTCATCTGTGATAATATAATACCAGCTTTTCCTACTTCACAGTATTTTTGTAAGAATACAACTGGAAAAAATATGTGGAAATTCTTTGGTTACAAATCATTATTCAAATGCAAATTTTTACAAATTATGCATCTGTTTTTTCCAGAATTTCTTGATCCATTTCACTGTTGTTCATTCTCTGATGTCACTTACGATACAGATAATTTCTGAATGCCGTACTCACCATTATTATTTTCTTTTCTAAGTGATTTCTCTGAAGCCTAATATTAATTTTTTGAATAAAATTCTTTTCTACCTTGTGCTAAGCATTTTCTTACATTAAATCCCTTTATATAAAATCCTTTGTACTACATATTTTCTCCTGAATAATCCGTCAGGGAAAGTTCTAACTTACTACAAAGATAATAGTTCTCCTTTCCCATTAGGGAATAATCAGTTCTCATGGAAAGGACCTGTCTGACTGACAGCCAGATCCTTTAAAAGAGTCTCCTTTAGTAAATAACAAATAGGCAATCTTCTTTCTTTATCCTCCAATAGCAACATTGAAGAATTTGGTTATTTTCCTGTAGTGATGGTTTTTCAGAGGTTT
The DNA here is from genome assembly GCF_004115265.2 of Rhinolophus ferrumequinum. Taxonomy (NCBI): domain Eukaryota; kingdom Metazoa; phylum Chordata; class Mammalia; order Chiroptera; family Rhinolophidae; genus Rhinolophus; species Rhinolophus ferrumequinum. The sequence continues at coordinate 53,482,321 of NC_046301.1, forward strand.
AGTTGGAACTTTTATACACATGAGAAACTGAAAAAAGTTAAATAGAGAAATCACTCTTCTCACTTGGGCCAAATTTGAAAAAAAAATTGTTAAGACGTCCCAGAGTCTCAGAAATATGATTAAGAACAGTGAATATTTCCTCCTTCTCGCTTTTCAATTTCAAAATTGATTATCTCCTCTTACAACATAGCTATGTTGACATGGGACAGTGTGTTAAAACATGCCTCGTTTTCTACATTTCTTTGTGTCTTACATCAGAGTGTGGATTATCTCTCCAAAAATTGTTTGACTATAGGGATCTTATATACTGAAACTAGGGTTTATACAGTTAAGGATATTTCAAGCATTTCAAAGAAAAAAACTAGAAAATTGTTTAGTAATGAGCTCAATGAGATTAGCAAACAAAATAAACTTATTTTTGTGGGGGGTGGCGAAATGGCTGAAGGTGGTCTAAAGGTATAAAATTCCAGTTATAAAATAAATCATGGGGATGTAATGTATAACTAGATGACTATAGTAAATAATACTTTATTTATATATTTGAAAGTTGCATCTCGAAAAAAATTGTAACTATGTATGTGATAGATGTTGGCTAGACTTTTTGTGGTGATCATCTGGTAATATATACAAATATTGAATAATTATATTGTAACCTGAAATTAATATAATGTTTTATGTCAATTATAGCTCAATAATAAACTAAGATTTTACTTAATTTGTTTCATATTTATCTTCCTTCATGACGTTCGGGACGTTTTTCTGCTATCAATCATTGTTCCAATACATGTGTTGGTCTTATTTTGGGTCAGGGAAGGAGACTGAAGCTCTCAATAAGGCAATTTCTTTACTCCCTGCATTAGTTATCTATTGCTGCATAATAAATTACTCCCGGATTTAGTGGATTAAAACAGCAAAGTTTTTTTGTTTGTTTGTTTGTTTTAATCTCAGCAATGAGTGATATTAGAAGCTAAAAGATAATATCTTGGAAAAAGGCTTGTGGCTAGACCTATGGGAGAAAGCCCAAAGCGTGTAGGTCTCACATTCATGCCCACCAGAAAGTGTCCACTGTGCTGAAGAGAAAATCAGTAATTAGTATGTCACCAGCCTGCCTCACTGACCCCTCTGGTGCTCACACAGTGGAATCATGAACTCAGTGACCATGATGGTAGCAATGAGACTACTGGCCTGATGGCATGTGTTTCCTCTCCAGGGCTGATTTGGCTTCTGCCGTTGCTGAATGCCTGATTTATCAAGAGCAGAGACCAACTCTGATGCCTCAATGAGGTACCATTTCTCAAGGAGACCAGCTAACTTTTGAAAGCAAGTTCATTGCTATACATCAGACCCCTTCTAAACCTGGAGAGGGCAGAAATTCATTCTTATTAGAACTGATACACAAGGCCAGCAGCTTCATGGATTTGTGTCCTCTGCACAAGGCTGCATGCTTGGTTTAATGCTCTGTCATTGCTGTGAAATTCTTAGTACGTCTTGAACAAAAGACCCTGCGTTTTCAATTTGCACTGAGTACCACAAATTATATAGCCTGTTCTGTTGATACATATTCTAGCTATGGGCTTAATTTCCCTTTGCTTTGCGTTAGAGGCACGAAGAAGCAACATGAGTATCTGAGAACTTAAGAACACCTGATTTATTAAGAGGAGATCTCACAAATGTCACCTCAAATCAAGAGATATACGCGTATTGGCAAAATTAGGTGCAACAATGTGTGAAGGACCACAGCATCCAATGATCCCACCATATCCCACGTCATTTCGAAGCAGCTGACTTGAAGAACAGCAGCAGGTGATTTATAGGTGAAAGATATCAGAGCTGGGTGATAAAATGGGTGAATATGGTTTGTTTTGGAAACCATTGTCTCCTAGCGTTTCATTTTCCTGTGTTTCTCAATTGTACGTAATGCCATTTAAACTTTTAATTCTCTAAAACCGTATTTTTGCCAAGAATTTATTCTTTCCATTGGCAGTTTTTCTAACCATGTATTTAAAAAAAATATAACTTCCAAGATTAGTTCTGGCTTTCTTTTTTAAATGTTTATTTTCTCCATAGTATTATTCTAGCCAGCTGTTAAGAGTAATTAGAATGCAATCTTTAGGGTAGCAGGAATAGAAAATGTTTGAGACATATTGAAAATAAATCAATAGATCTTAAACTGTTGAGATATGGAGAACTAAAGTGTATAAATTAAAAATGACGTTTAGTTTGCAGCTCAAAAAATCAAATTGACCAGAAACCAAAAAGTTTGAAAGGGCATCCAAATATTAGAAACCAAAATAATGTGTCATGGATTTTTTTTATGCCCTTTCAAACCTTTTGGTTTCTGGTCAGTTTGATTTTTTGAATGTTGCTGTAACTGAGGAATTATATGCAAGCTAAATTCTTGATTAAAAAATTTTGTTTTCAGTAGACTTTGAGAGCACATTATTTAATAATGCTATGGAAACTAATTAATTTATGTCCATATATTCCAGGCAAATGAGATTGGCAGTCTCTGAATTCTTTTCTCATTCTCCTAGGCAAAGGGAGTAGGGTTCTGTATAATTACTATGCAGGCTATATAATTTGATTGTGCTGTCTTTCGAAATACTGAGTGCTGATAACCTTGGTCCAGGTAGGGGTCCCACTATTAAAGAAGCCCCACTATTTCACAGAAGTGAAATGTATCAAGAATAAAGAGGGAATGGAAACCATCTGTGAGGACCTGCAGGCAATTCTATTTGCAAAGCATACTAATGTATGCAAAGTTCATTTCAGACACTCCAGGCATCTGTTGTACTTCCAGGATAGCATAGAAACTCACCAATAAACAAAGCTCTTGAAGAGAGGGTATAGACTTCTGATTATTCTAAAATGTTACCTTCTAATCATCAACAAAGATGATAGCACTGTTCACAAAATTCAACATGTTTCCAGCTCATGTTTCCCTTCCTTCAGGGGAAGGTGACTGATGGATTTTATTTTATTTTATGGCCATGTTTTCTTGCAGGGAAAAGTGAGTTTTGATTTTGTACCCTACTATAGCATTGGATGACACGGGTTAAACATTTATCTGTTTTGTATATGGAAAGAGTGTTTGGGATGTCAGAAGACTTCAGTTCATATCCTATCCTGGGTTCAGTATTCACCAGCCCAATGACAGTGGCCACATGCATTTCTGTTTCCTGAATTTCAATTTCTTCATTTGTCAAATAGAAACTTTATTGTCTGTACCATTCCTCTTATGGTTATGAATTGGGAGAATCAAATAAGATGACATATGTGAAAGAGTTTTGCAAGTCACAATTACTACATATGTAGTAAAATCTTGAGTCCTCAGGTTTTAAACAGCAAATTAAATGCAGCTATAGTAACCACATTTTTGTGTGTGTTATATCTCAAAACTGTAAGTAGAAGAGGGAAAAAAAAAGAAAACAGAATCGAGTTTAGTCTTGTTCTTGCTATTCTTTTAAACAAAAAGACGGGTTATGGTTTGCCCCAAGCAGGAGATATGACTTCGGGAGCAGAAACAGCCTGGTAAGTGTGATGCAATTTGAGTCAGAAGCCATTAGAGCGTTGTTCTTGGGTGGCGTGTGGGAAGCCAGAGGATTCTGTTCATCCTTCTGGTTAGATGCAGACCTGATCAGAAAAGGGAGCCAGTGTCTTTACTGGGGAATCTTAAATTGAAGAGAAACATTATAATAATAAAAAATAATAATAAAACCTTAAAAGAGAGACTCAATTAAAAAAAAGGGAGGGGGTCAAGGTGAAGAGTACAGTAAGCAGAAACATTGGTGGGACTGTACACAAAGTACGAAAGGTGAGGAAACTTGGGAATGTTTACTAAAGTGATTCGAAGAAGTGGTAAGTTAAGTTTGATCAGGCAGCCTGCAGACTGTCCCAAAGGGTTCCCACCTAAAGTGAGCTGGTTTCTTCTACCAGGTATTAAAATTTAAAATTTCTATGTTCCCCTAAAAACAGTCTCCACGAAAGATTGTGTTCCAGTAATATACTTAGGGATATGCTCCCAGGGATTAGGGTTGTGGGATGGAGAAGTAAACAGAGAAGGTGAAATAGAAATACAAAAATAAAAAATTAAGTTCACTTAAAGGACACCAGTGTTTAATTCTGTAGGATCTTCCTTGTAAGGAACCTGGTGAAATGTATCTGTGAATTGTCTTCCTGTAGGAAGGAAAGAGGAAACTCTTATCCACCGCTCTTTTCTTCATCGGTCCAGGGTACCCCATGAATGTAACTCCTCCATCTAGCTGTGTATGCTAAGTGCAGAGAGGGTGCCCATGCACTTCAAGTCTTGAGGGCAGGAAACAACTGGTACTGAAACCGGGTCCAGGCCCAGACCTGTCAAGGTGTATCTGCTCCTATGAAATGCAATCTTGTGTGGAACTGGTCACCAAAGGAGTGACAGGAATAAAAAATGGGACTGAGATCAGATGAAATGGTGTTTCATGGTACAAAAGGGAAACTGTTTGAGTAAAGATACAATATATTTTTTTAAAGGACACTTTAAAAATTATTTACTTTTGAAATAAGCCCAGATGAGTGGTTACCATAAGTTCTAATTAAAATGTGTAGTATACATGCTCTTGCATTTTCATTAGATGAGTAGGGATGTTTCATTATGTGTTTTTATGATGAGTATAGAAATCGTAGATTATTGGCTTACTGACTAGATAAGAGATTAGAATCTAAACTAGTGGGAATTGAATCCTCTGGAATTTCATTTGATTCTATATTTTGCAACAAGACAGGGACAGCTGTGTCTCAATCTCAGTAATAAATTAAATTTTTAAATTTTATTTAGTGTGTTGTAGTTCTTCCACCTGTTGAAGTATGCATGTAGTTTTTAAAGAATAGAAACTTTTACTTTCATTGCATAATGTTCCTTATTTTACACATCTTGAAGTCAGAATGGTAAAGGTAAATGAACTCATATGAATGAAGTTATGATTAAATAATCATAAGGTTTAAACTGTAGGAGAAACCACAGGTCTTAGTATGATGTTGGATGCTCCATGCAGCAATCAGAAGAATAAATCCAGCACTTTCTAAATCTGTGTATTGTATATATACTCATTCTTCTTAAAACCCTCAAGGATCTTAAACTCTTTTGTCAAATTGCTACTTGTACTTGCTTTTCACATGTCACTTTATCAACTATTTTCTTTCTTTTATTAATTCTCAGCTTGAGTTTCACATCGTAAAGGTGCCACATAACAGTGTTGTCTCTTGCTCTTGATTTCTGTGTTTACACCATTTATTCTGCTCTCCTCCTTAAAATGTGTGTGTGTGTGTGTGTGTGTGTGTGTGTGTGTGTGTGTGGGAGTGGTGTATTTTGCACATTTACTTATTTGTGTTCTTAAGTCTGTAACTACCTAACACCATAGGTACTATGTACTCTTACTGTGCATGATTCTTTCAGTTGTTGTATTGATTTTCATCACTCACTAAGATATTTCTCTCTGTTTTAAATAGGTCATGAGAATTTTATGAATTCCAAGAGCCTATAATGTGAAGATGTTTACTCTTACAAATTCCACAGTTTCTGTTCAAGCTTCATCTTACTTCACTCAATAAATTACTTCTTCAAGAGCACAAAATGGTAGCCTGTCTTTATGAAACTGTTAGTTTATCTTGCTTGTGAGGAAATTAAAAGGAGTAATGCAAAATGTCAAGCTGAATTATTGTTACTAAAATACATATGTAACTCTCAATATTATGTAAAAGATTTTGTAATGATACTGTGACTTCAGAAGGAATTTCCATTCTCAACAAGAATAATCACAGTTGCCCTCTGTCCCTAAGCCAGAAGACATTAATAATAACTACTATTTAGTAGGTGCTATGATCATTATATACAAAATCTCTAACCCATACTACCCTGTGTGGCAAATAAGTAGCTTAATGGTACAAATGAGAAATCCCAGGAAATTATTGGACTTGTCCAAGACTATGCCATTATATTCCATCCCATTTAAGATGAAATTCAAAGTCTTTACGTGTCCCTACTGATTTCATCCTTAGCAAACATGCACTTTGATCAATGCTTGTTATAATTTAAGGAAAATATTGTAGAAAGCATTACATAAACTAAATTTATAATTAAAAATTTTCCCATGAAAAAAGCTCCAGGACCAGATAGCTGCATCTCTGACCTCTATAAAATATTTAGGGGTAAATAATGCCAATTTTACCCCAACTCTTTCAGATACTAGATTGGGGGAATACTATTTTCCACCTCATTTTTATGAAATCTGATGATTTTCTTCCTACTTATGTATTCTATGGTATCATATTCACATGCCAAAAGGCATGTGAAAAGATTGTTCCTAAGGGCCTAAAAATGGTGTGTGTGTGTGTGTGTGTGTGTGTGTTTGGGGGGGTGGGTTAAAATCTCATTCAAAATAGATCATAAAATAGCAGAAGAGAGAAAGTACAGTACATTCTTAAAGTAAAATATACAGCAGTGAGAATGAACAAACTGCAAGTACATGAATTATCTATTAATGTGACAAAAAAAATGTTGAGCAGTAAAAGCCAGCTAACATTCTTTTTCATTTCACTTGTATAAAGTTCCCAAACAAGCATATGACATGTATTGTTTTATATTTTTATTTATATATATGTATGGATTTATATACTATACTTCTGATTCTTCTGTTTCTCTTCAATTTTTCACTTTGTCTCGAAATGTTTTTGTTTCGTCACTTGTGAAGAATATGTTTAATGCCTATAGAATACTGATTTGGTGGTTGATTTCTTTCACTATATTGAAGGTATTCCATTATTTTCAGATCTGCTTTTGCTTCTTTGGAGGTGATTTGTGTATTTTTCTTTTCCTTCAGCTAGTTTTAAGATTTTTTTCCCTTTTTTGGGTTTCAATAAATGATGTCATTAAGAGAACATGCAAGATGTTGTTAAGAGAATGTGCACATTTGGGTGAGTGTGTGTGTGTATGAGAGAGAGAGAGAGAGAGAGAGGAGAGAGAGGAGAGAGAGAGAGAGAGAGAGAGAGAGAGAGAGAGAGAGAGAGAGAGAGAGAGATTAAAGAGGCTGTTTTGATATGTTTTGTTTTTATTGGTCCTATAGGGGGTTCATAGCACCACTTGAATATGCAGCTTTTTTTTTTAATCAGTTTTCGGAAATTCTTAGCTATTCTACCTTATAATAATGCTTTAGGCCCATTTGTTATCACCTTTCATTTTGAATCTCTAAATTCACCTCTGTATCTTTCTCCGCCGCATTCTGCCGCATATTTTTATTTGACCTACATTCTAGTCATTAATTTTGTCTTCTGCTGTTAAACCCACCCAATGAGTTCTTAATATAACTTATATTTTTAGTTCATGAATTTCTATTTATTTTAAAATTTCTATTTCATGACTGACATTTTCAACCTTACCTTCTGTTTCGTTTTGTTTTTGAACATATTATGTGTAGTTATTTTAACATTAATTTTTGATTGCTCCGTTACCTGGCTCTCCTATGGATCTGATTCTATAGTGCCTTTCTTTGCTTGTTTTTTTCCATCACGTTTCTTGTTTTCTATGATTATTTTATAGAACCTACCGTGTTTCCCCAAAAATAAGACTGGCTCTTAACTTAAAGTTTGCTCCATTAGGGATTATTTTCAGGGGATGTCTTATGTTTTTCATGTACAACAATCTACATTTATTCAAATACAGTCACGTCATCTTCTTCTGGAACATCGTTATAACGTACTAAATGCGTCCGTCTGGCAGATGATCTTAACTGGGGCTTATTTTCGGGGTAGGTCTTATTTTTGGGGAAACACAGTAGGTACTGTTTAGGAAAAATTCTAGAGATAATTTGAAAATATGGATGATCTCAGCCTCTAAAATAAAGGATTTTGTTTTGTTTTTGGCCAGCAGCTGTACTAGCTTGGCACTAATGATTCCTGATCAGTTCAATCCAATCAGGAGTTTAGTTGACTCAAAGTGTGTGAGGGGGTGGTTATTCCCTATGAGGACATTCTGTTTCTGTTCACTCTTACTTGAGATTAAACTCTTAGGTTTAATCTCGCAGGATTACAACCCAAAGCCTCTGTGGTTTACTTGGGTCTCTCTTCCTTAAAAGTCCCTGAGCTCCAAATTTGTCCCCTTACAGCTATAGTCAGTAAAAACTGTGCTCGGCTTCCTATCCTTTTTGTCACCTCTCCTATCACTGGCAGCAGAGCTTGTAGGAAAATGCAGCCTCAATTGTCAGGTTCACCTCTATAGGTTCCTTTCTTCACCAAGTTTTTAACCCTATGGTTTTTCACTATCTCATTGACTCTCCAATCCCCTTCCACAGATGACATTTATATTTTGCTTAAATTATTTAGTTGTTTTGGGCATGATCATTGGCTTAAAATACCTAGTCCACTATTGCTGGAATCCCACATCTCACTGTTGATTGAAACAAGTATTACTTAAGCCAACAGTTTTAAACTAGAGTCTGTGTACAAAGTTCAAGGTATCATTTGGATTGGAAAACATTACATCTAAATTTTTACTAACTTTTGATGAAAAAATTTAGCATTTTCTTTAGTTATGCTTATAGGTAACACACCACAAAATTGTTGCAAACTTTTTCCAAAGGGAGTGATGAGGAAGCAGTTCATGGGGGGCTCTACTGGTCACTGGGCCAAGCTGGACACTGCAGATGCCATGTGTCCTGCAGGATTCAAGTACGAGAAAAACAGCATTGGGCTGCAGGAGTTTGCCTAGAGGAGCACACCTGGCCCACAATGAGAAATCCCTTCCCTCTCCAGGTTATAAAATATTATGATCAAATAAAAAACAGCTAATTTGTAGTCATTTCTTTGCCTCTACCTCCAGCCATCACTGACCTGTTTCTGTCACTGTAGCTTTGTCTTTTCTAGAATTTTAAGTATGGACTTGTCTATGTACATCTGTTTTCATTTAGTATAATGGCCTTGAGAATGATTTATGTTGTGTGTACCCGTAGTTTATTCTTTTAAAATTCTGCAGAGTATTCCAATGTATGGATGTAACACATTTTGTTTTTCTATTCATCTGTCAATAGGCTTTTGGGTTGTTTCTAGTTTTGTGTTGATACGAACAAAGTTGATTGAAATCTTATCTTTTATTCCACTCAGGTAAACACCTAGGAATGGGATTTGATGATCAGATGGTAACTGTATTTTTCACTTTATAAACTGTCAAAATGGTTTTGAAATTTTGCATTAAATAATACCTCAATGTATATGAGTTTCAGTGGCTCTACACGTGGTAGTGTTGCCAGTCTTCATAATTTTACCCGTTCTAGCAGATATGTTGTGAAACCTAATTGAGATTTTAATTTGCCTTCATTTAATGACCAGTGATATTTAATACATTTTCATGTGTGTATTTGCCATCTTTGGTGAAATAACTATTCAAATATTTTGCTCATTTTGTTATAAGTAAAAGTATTTTAACGTATCTCTTTTGTAAATATTTTCTTTCAGTACTGTATTGCCCTTTAAATTTTTAAGTGTGTCTTTTGAAGAGCATATATTTTAAAAATTTAGTTGATTTCTGATTTAACTATTTCCTATGTGCTTTTTGTGTCCTAAGAAATAATTCTCTAACCTAAGAGCTGAACATTTTCTTCTATTATTTCTTCTAGAAACTTAAAGGTTTAGCTCTAACATTTAGGCCTATAATTTTGAGATTTATTTTTTGTTGTTGTATATTGTTTAAAATAAAGGTTGAGTTTTAAGTTTTTTTTTTTTTTTAATATGGGTGTTCAATATTTCTAGCACCGTTTGTTGAAAAACCTATCCTTTACCTATTGAATGACTTTGACATTTTGTCAAACGTCATTTGACCATATATTTGTAAACCTACTTTTGTCTCCTTTTCCATTACTGTATTTACCTATATAGTTAGTCTTGAAATTAGGTAGTATATGTCCTCTAACTTTCTTCTTCTTTTTCAGTATTATTTTGGCTATTCTACTTTCTTTCTCCTCCAATATGAATTTTAAAACCAGCTTACCAGTTTTGACAAAAAATGCTGCTGAAATTTTGATTGGAATTTCTTTGAATATCTAGATTGATTTGGGGAAAATCACCTTCATTAGAGTATTGAGTTTTCTGATCCATTAGCATGGAATAACTCTTCACATAAGTAGATTTTCATTAATTCTCTCATCAATGTTTTGCAGCTTTTAGTGTACACATCTTACACACATTTGTTATATTTATTCTTAAGGACTTAATATTTTTGGTTGCTTGTAAATGGTATTTAAAAAAATTCTTATTTCTAATTAACTGTTGCTTGTATATAGAAATACAGTTATATTTTATATATTCACCTTGCTAAATATACTAATTCATTGTGGCATCTTCTTTTTAAATATCTTAGGATTTTTTTCTACAAGGGCTTTCATGATACATGCCAATAAAGTTTTATTTCTTCCATTCCAATCTTTTTCTTGCCTTATTGAATGGGTTAGGATCTCCTCTATCATAAAGTGTTTTTCATCATTAAATATTTTACTAGCTATTGGTTTTTGTAGGCGTCCTTTATCAGATTTAGAAAATTACCAGCTATTTTTAGTTTTTATCATGTACAAAAGCTGTTTTGCTTTTTTTCCTATATCTACTCCAATGGCAATGTTTATTTATTTATTTTTTAATTTTTAGTCTTTTAATATGTAATTATACTGATTGATTTTCAAATATGAAACCAACCTTGCTTTTCTGGGATAAACCTTATATTTTTTAAATAACATATTGTCATTTTTATATATTGCTAGATTTGATTTGCCAAAAATACTTTAAGAATGTTCATATATGGTCATGACAGATATTGGTATGAAGTTTTTATTTATTTTGTTTTATTTTTCCTTGCAATGTCTTTGTCTAGTTTTGGTATCATGGAAATCCTGGCCACATAAAAGGGTTTGGGAAGTATTGCCTCCCTTTTTAAAAATTTTCTACAAACATGTAGAAGAATGGGTATTATTTCTTCATTAAATGTATGCTAAAATTCACCACTTGATCCTGTACCTTTTGTGTGTCAGATTTCTTGAACCACAAATTTAATATCTTTAATGGATAAGAGACCAATCCGATTATCTATTTCTTTTTGAGTAAGACTTGGTAGTTTCTTTCAAGTGTTTCTTTCATTATATCTAAATTATCTGATTTATTGGCATAATATTGAATTGTTCATATTTTTTCCTTATTATCTTTTTAATGTCTATAGGATATCTGTAGTTGTCTAATTTTTTATTCCTTATCAATTTTGTCTTCTCTCTTCTATCTTTTTCCTGTTTTTTTCCTTTTTGCTTTTTCTTTTCTACTGGCATTTGAATTGAGTCAATTTTACTGATTTTTCCAAAGACCCAACTGACATTATCTATTATTTTTTTGTTTTGAATTTCACTGATTTTTGTTCTTCACTATATTTTCTATGCTTATTTTGGGTTTAATTCCCTTATTGCATTAGATTCTTAGAAACTTAGATCACTGATTTTAGGCTATTTCTCTAATATAAGCATTTAAAGTGATACATTTCCCTCTAAATTCTGCTTTAGCTGGTTCCTAAAAGTTGTGATATTCCGTTTTCATTTTTATGAAGTTCAAAATGTTTTCTAATTACCCTTGTGATTTCTTTTTTCACTCATGGATTATTTAGAAGTGTGTTCTTTAATTTCCAAATATTTTGGAATTTTCCAGATATATTTCTGTTTTGGAATTCAGTTTAATATGTTGTGGTTAGTAAACATATTTTGTATTATTTTTTAACCTCTTAAATTCATTGAGATTTATTTTACAGTCAGAATATAATATAACTCAGTGACTGTAAAACATGCACTTGAAAATAATGTTTGTTGCGTGGATTTTTCTTAAAACTTAAATTAGGTTAACAAAGTTCATAGTGTTGTTCAGGTATTCCATATGCTTACTGATTTTTTTTTTTTTTTTTTTTTTGACACATGGTTCTGTTTGATTTCCCTTCTCTGGGCTGTGGCCTAGAAACTATCTTCTTTCAATAAATTGGGGGAAATTGTAGGTTTCAATTGCTTTCTTTTCCTTTTGTTAGGAGAAACAATCTTAGGTTGCCTACTTGCTAATATCTGAAAACACATTTTTTTATATATTTGTCCATTTCACATTGTTTAAGGAGTTGGTAAGATAGTCATTGTTACTGTATTATGGTAATCTCCCCTTATCCATGGTTTCACTTTCAACAATTTCAGTTACCCACGGTCAACAGTAGTTCCAAAATATTAAATGGAAAATTCCAGAAATAAACAATTCATGGGTTTTAAATTGTGCTCCCTTCTGAGTCACATGATGACATCTCACATTGTCCCACTCTGTCTCATCCCAGCCATGAATAATTCGTTTCTCCAGTGTATTCATGCTGTATATATTTCCCAGACTTTAGTTACTTAGTGTTTGTCTGGGTTGTCAGATTGACTGTTACGTTATCACCATGCTTCTGTCCAAGTAAAGCTTAGTTTATTAATAATAGCCCCAAAGTGCAAAAGTAGTGATGCTGGCAATGAGAATATGCCAAAGAAAACCATAAAATGCTTCTTTTAAGTGAAAGTGTCAAAGTTGTCGACCTAGTAAACCATTTTATCATCTCACATCATCACAAGAAGTGTGAGTAGAGTAAAGGAAGATATTTTGAGAGAGACATTCACATAACTTTTATTACAGTGTATTATTATAATTGTTCTATTTTATTATTAGTTATTGTTGTTAGTTTCTTACTGTGACTAATTTATAAATTAAGATTTATCATAGACGTGTATGTGTAGGAAAAGCAGTATATACAGGATTTGGTATTATTCATGGATAAAGCATCCACTAGGGATCTTGGAACACATCCCCTGAGGATGAAGGGGGACCTCTATAACTCAAATTTGAAGAATCTCTCTCTCATTTTTATCTCTTACTTTTCTTCTGAAATCTTCATGTAAATTATTTTGATGACGCAGTTTTCCCCCATGTCAGCTCTTTAATTTCTATCATTGCATTTTCATTTTTTCTTTATTCGTCTCATTGAGATCCCTTTTTGTATAATTCTCATGTCTCTATAAGATTTTCTGATTGTCTTCTTTAGAGTTTACATCTTGCCTTTATTTTCCAAAAATGTCCTGTGTCTCTTCTATGAAATTTTGTTCAGTGTTATACTTTTCTTTTGAATCTTCAGGATAATTTTTACCATCTTTTTTCTTCTTGATATTTTTATTAAAATATTACACTTTTTAAATTGAGCATAAAATGCAGAGGGTTTGCAGTCTCCTCTTCCACTCTGTTTTCCTTTTTATTATCATTTTGCATTGATATAATATATTACCATTGATGAGCCAATGCTGATTATTATTAACCAAAACCATGCTTTACATTAAGGTTCATTCTTTGTCAATAATAAAGCAGGAATGTATGAAACCTATGTAAAAAAGATGAATCTATGGGACAGATAAATTATGCCTTCTCTTCAGAAAAAAGAACAAAAAAAGGTGATAATCATAAATTTTTTGTACATTAAAAGACAAATGGGAAAGAGTTAAATAATTGAGCCTAGTAGCTATAACTTTACTCTGAAGTGTATATAAGATAGGCTGCTGGGAAATACACACACACACACACACACACACACACACACACACACACACACCCCAAGGAACAAAACACATTTTGAAGGAAATTGTACATAAAATCAATAATAAATATTTTAATGTTCTAAAGCCTTTTTGCATAAGTGTTTTTTTAATGTCATTGCTCACTTAAATAAAATTTCATTACAAAAACTCTACCTATGTACACAAGTGAGGGAGAACATTCAAATAGTACATTGATGTGAATTGCTAGTGTCTTAACCGTCTGGGAATGAGTCTAACTGTGAGTAATCCTGGATCTAATTCTCAGGTACCTAGGGGACCCTTTAAAGTTTAGGTAAGCTCCAAATTTCATTCTCAGTCAGTAAGAGGGAGATATGTCTTCTTGAGAAATGGTTTGACTTTTAGAAGTGTCTGCAGGGTCCAATTTTGTTAGTTTGTTCTGGAAAGTATTGGAAAACTAGTTTGTGGTATATTTAGTCTGAGTTCCTAGAGAAGACATGATCATTTTATGTTTCATTTTTCTCAAATACATGTGAGAGTCAACCTGTGCATTCTACAATTAATGAAAATATAACACGTTTTTATAACATTTTGCAATTCAATTATGATACTGCTTATAGTCTGTATAAAGGGATTTTTATTAGTAGTACTGAATTCATCATGAGTTTCATGTATTTTAAAATTTGCATTCTTAATTTTATCACAAATTATAATTTTTAGAATTATTCCTTTAGTGTAATTTATTGACTGGAAATGTAATGATTTTTCCCAAAATACTCAAGCTATTTTCTCATTAGCACTAGGAAAAAACAAACAAAGAAACAAACAAAAAAACTACCTTCTAATTAAATTTTTTTAGAAATTTTAATTTTTCTATTACATTGAAATAAAACAAGATGATATCTTCAAAATGAAACAAAATTTATTCAAAATAATTAAATTGAAGTATGAATTAAAGTAGCTGCTTTTTAAATATTAAAATTACCAGTATTTCTTAATGCCGATCTACCATCCTTATGATTCTGTAGAATTCTCTGGTCTGCTTTTCTTAATCTTTCTCAGAATTTCTATGCTCGATATGTGGTTTTAAAATAATTTTACTTCCTCCTAGCATTTATTTTTTTAAAAAAACATAGAAAGTTTCATCAAAGAACTTACTGCCAAGGGGAAAAATAAATTAGAGAAAATAACAAAAAGACCTCCAGTGGCCAATGTTTAGAAAGAGTGCTTAAGCTATTTGTACACACAAAGGTTGGTATTGTAAATCTATGTGATAAGAAAATATGAGTTTTCTTAAAAATCAGGAAACTTCTTTAGTGGCTCCATCAGGTCTGAAGGGAATGAGATAGTTATAAAAGTGGAAAAAGGAAAAGAGGCAAAAGAACTTTGTAAGATGTTAGACTCCCCAGTTCAGTTTCATCAGCCAGTCAATCAGTAACAGACAACTTAGATACATTGCTCTTTTCCATAGAAATCAGCCAGTAATGTCTTTTCTCTAAGACATGGTTCGCAATCAGGGGACATTTCACAAGGCCTAGAGACATTTTGGGTTGTAACAGTGGGAGTAGGGAAGTGCTACTAGCATCCAGTGGGCAGAAGCAGGAATGACAACTGAGCATCCTACAATGAACAGGACAGGCCACCCTAACAAAGAATTATCTGGACCAAAATGCCGGTAATGCTGAGGTTGAAAAACAATGTTCTAAGGCAAAATGAGAACAGTTTTTGTCATAATTTATACCCTTCGTGCTCTTTTTTTCCCCAAAAAAAATACTCTCACCCCACTTCCTTGAGTCTACTCATTTTATTTTAACATGATTTCACTTATAAACAAAAGATACTATATAATATGATGGTGGGAGCTGAGAAGAGTGACAACAACTAAGTAATTGCAATGCATTCCCTACGGATGTTATTGAAGATGATTTTTAATATCTTCATTGGAAAATACATTATTTCTAAAATGTAATATTTACAACATTTGAAATGTAGCTTCTGCCTAATAATATATTTCTGCCTGATAATAAATTTCTCTGCATGATGATACTTTCCAATTCATTTTCTGGGCTGAGGTACTTTCTTTCTCTTCTCATTTGGACTTGGTTCAAAATAGATAGTTTGTTAAATGCTAATTTTCCACCTACCTTTCTGAAAAAGCATTTTTGACCCTAAAATTTCTGCCATCCTTATTCCAGGACAAATGATAACTCCTCTCTGCTTAAAAAGAGGTGCAAGATGTAATGATGCAAGATATGAGTTAAACCACCAAAATGTCATTAGTGCTAAAATGATTGATCAGACTTAGTTAAAGGCATTCTTGCAGCAAGACCAGAGGGATGAGTTATGGGAGTATGTTTATGACGCAGCCATGATGCAAGATGCTTAATAAGAATAAAATCATGTCTTTAGTTCCAGTGTATACATCACACAAGAAATCACAAAAGCCCATGAAATAGAGCAATTCACTTGTAGGAGGTATTTGACGTTCCTGGGATTGGGTTGGTTTATTTCTCCAGCTTGAACACTATCTATTAAACTAATTTTCACTTGATGTAGGCATTAAGTTTTTATTGATTTAACCTACATTTGTAGTGTTGGCTTGAAACCGAATTAAACTTTATAGATATACTGTGGGAGCTTATTTTTAATTAGATTTTTCATGGTTTTCTTTTTAAGAAATGTCACACAATCACAAATAAATATGTCAAGTATCTACTATCTTGAAATTGAGTAAGAAACAGTGTTGCATAGCAATAAAGTGACTTGAGTTACGTGCCAGACAAGTCAATATTTTCTTTTCTGCTCCACAATTAATAGTTGGATATTCTTGGGAAAATGTTTTTACTTTCTAGGCTTGTAACATGCTAGGAATCAATGATATTTATCATTGGTTATTTTTTTCCCCCAGAACAAACATAGTTTACATGATTTTTTTTTACATTTTTTTCTCTCTCTCCATCTCTCCCCTCCTCTCTTTCTCTTTCTCTCTACCCTCTCCATTCCCTCCTACACACATAGACATAGCCACAGATACACACAAGCTGACATATGTAAAGTTTTTATATCACATGTCCACCTACTAATAATTTTATGAGGATTAATAAGACAATGCATGTAAAGTGGTTTATTCTTTGTCATGGACAAGTTAATAGTTCAGTAACTTTCCATCATTATTATTCCAAATGCCAAACATAACATACTGAAATACTTTTTTGGATAATTTATTACAAATAGCACACTTAAAAAGAGCAAATATGTTTCTTTTTATTAATAATCCTTATTCCTTTAAGGCTCATATTTGATTTTTAAAAAGTCACAGGATGTGGAGTACAGCATAGGGAATAGAGTCAATGGAATTGTAACAGCTATATACGATGTCAGAGGGGTAGTAGATTGGGGAAGGGGATTATCACTGTGTGAGGGGTGTAAATGTCTATTACATTGTTTTGGACACCTGAAACTAATAAGTAAGTAAAAAGATGGAGAAAAATGAAAAAAAAGTATATCACAGAATTCCACATTTTAAGGTATCTTTGGTGTCATTTAGTCTCATCTACTTTTTTAGGTGAGGGAACTGAAAGCCAAATATTTTTCATAAATATGCCAGAATTATCGTTGAAGCAATGCCTGTTCATATTTGATCCAGATTATCTATTTTCCTTTCATTGAGAAGTCAAGAGGGCTTGTCTCTGTTGAGATGATAAGGGAAAAGTAGGAATATTAGCTTGGGCATCTCTAAGTTCAAATGAAATAATACAATATAATGAAGCACATGCTTGTTTCCACATTTGTCCAAACTTTTGAATGAATGATAAAGTGCTTAGGGAGGAGTCTTAATATCTCAATCACTTGCAAGAAACAAGCTATCCTTTATTTGTTCCCTTTCAATTTGATGTGTGTTTTCCTCTCAATTTAAAATAAATTTAAATAAGTTGACTAACTAGTAAAAGCAATGCTGACTGAAAAAACGAGTGCTTCCTCTGTAGACTAAGTAATCATAACTTAGAATTTTAATGGATAATGAAAATGAAGAGAAATCTAAGCTTGTTTCAGGACAAACCAAATTTAAGCATGGCTGTTGACAAGTTTCTAATTTGCAACCTGAATGTTTCTTCATGATTTTTGTCTTTCCAAATGTACATATATGCATCTGCTTTTATATATACCTAAAATGGTTATAGTTATTTACAGAATGAAGAATTTGCTTATTGCTACAGTTAACCGTTTACACATACTATTGCAAAACTGAGAACTTAAAGTTAGTATTTTATTATTTCACACACTTGTGTGAATTCTTGAGGTTGAGAAATTGTGGATTAGGTACTCAGACAAACCTTCCTACAGAAGCAGGTTATGTGTGTATGTGCATATATTTTATTAGTTATTAATTTACCAAGGCATAAAAGTACTTTGTGTTTGCAAAAGTATTGCGTATTTATAGGAGATTTATGGATTACTTTGTTCAACGTGCATTCCTACTCACTTTCAGCCAGAAATCAGAAAGGCAAATGATACATTTCTCAGATTTCCTTCCTGCTTGCATTCTTGATGAGGGGTACACCAATCAAATGCATTCTTAGAAGGCTTGGATTTAAACTGAATATGGCAAGGAGAGAGGCAAGATGCAGGCCATCTCTTTTGCTGGAGAAGGTCATGGAGCTGTGGGCAGATGTAACAGTGTCCAGATTCACCAGGTTGCTTTCTGATTGTGGAAGTTTTTCTGGAAGATCGGCCTAGAGGTTGTTTCTTCATTGCTCTCTACAATTTTGCAAGACAGTTAATCTTTAGTATATTCTTATATATACTAGATAGAGAGGTATAGTTCTCTGCAACTACTGTCCAATAATTTTTAGAGGTAATTATGAAAATATATCAATATAAGGTAGATAATTAATTTTTAAATAGAACCTAAATAAAATCACTAATTATTAAGCCTGAATGTTTGTGAATATGAAGTAAGCCTAGCCTTCATCTCATTTACAGCTTTAAGAAAGAGAATAGTCTAATTCTGGAGGCACAGAACCTTGCTCAGATATTAAATTGAAATTCTGTAGTGATTACAGTGATTTTTGTTAGTTTTCTTTGCTTATTTATTTTGTGTTTTGGTACCATTTTGTCCACTGCTGAGTCACACAACAGAGGTTAAATAGCTGGTTTAGTCTATGGAATGTTATTTTCCCATCAAAATGTATTATAACTTCAGGTCTCTGGACCTGAAGGCAAATAGCACATGCTATTAATTCCTACACGGACTGTCTTTTTTTCAATGAAATTTCATTGAATTACTCATTTAGTGATGCCTGTTAGTGCGATCTTGTCTGGACCTCAGCAGCCTGCTGCTGCAATCAGCGTCCCAGATAATATCGAGTGATTTATGGCGAGACTCCAGAGGACTGGTGTGTCATTGCTCTACTTCCACTCATTATAGGAATGTGGGTTCAGTGAGAAGCACGATTCCCAAGGACCCCTGCAAACTCCTGCTCTTCTTCAAGTTCTGCATGTTCTCGTAGTGTCCCATGGTGCTGACATCGCACTCATCCAGTCCCACTGGGCTGGTGTCCAAGTCCCGATGCTGCCCAGAGCTGCTGTCTGTTTTCATGCTGTTTCCTTCAGAGCAGCCATATTTCTGAGAAGCCAGTCTTGGTTCAGTTGCATCTCCTTTTGTTTCCCTATACTTTTGCCACATTAGAAATCCTTCTGAGGGAGTCAAACTACTTTAATCTGGTGCCAAAGTGGATGGCACAGGCCAGTCATGTTTTTGCATGGTTCCTGGCACCACATAGTGGCGGAGAATGAATTCAAACCTCTCTTTTCCTCTCAACTACAGCAGCGTGATTCTCATTAGTCTCCCTCCTCCCTGAGACTCGTGCCTTTATTCTCCACATGTCCATTCACTTATGGCAGAATTAGATCCCATCCACCTCAATTATTGTGGTTTTCTTTTTATGGCATTTGCTACATGTCTGCTATACTCTTCTCCTTCCAGAAAGGGCCATAACATGTTTGTGCAGTTCTCCATTGAAAAAAAATTAACGATATAGAGTCAGAATAGTTGTGCTGACATATTAATGGCATCATAAAAACATTTATATTTTAGATAGCATGCTGCTTTTGGAATAGTTTCTTATTTTGCTTGTCATCTCATAGACGTAGTAATTAATCAAATCACAACTGTTTATGATGCTTAGAAGACTGAAAACTGCTTTCAGTTATCAATGAGGTGGCATCATGTGACTTATTCCACCATTAATGGGTTTAGCACTGGACTAAATTGATTACATTTCCTAATATACACTTAGTTCCCATCCTCCAGACACACTGCAAATTGGCGGGCACCACAGCGTTTGCTTTATCTTTATTGATTCAGATTTTGAATCTATGGTCTTTCAACAGGTGCTTTGCCAGACGACTAAAACTAGTTTAGTCTCTGCCAACTAATTATAAATTTTCTTCTGAAATGAGGGCTCTGAAGAAATGAACCCACCAAGGGAAAGAAGGCAGCTGTAACTTTATGAGACAAGTTGGCAAAATGGCAATTGACCTATATTTTCTCTTTATACACATAGTAAAAAAATCTATGCTTTGTCTTTGTATTTCTTTTTAATGCAAATAAATTCATCCAAGGTTGGCTATCTGTACAATAAACTTAAGGCTAAGAAGACTGAATTGTTATCTGATCCAATCTGAGCATCAATGGAAGGAATTTAATATAGTGTTGCAGAGTATAAGCTTTTGTGTTATAAAGATTTAAAGCCTGGATGTGCCACTTAGTAGCTTTGGGTTCTCAAAGCAAATTATTTTAAATTTTGAAGCAGAATATTCTCACCTGTAAAATGAGGCATAATCTACTGATATTATGTTATTAAATTATATGGGGGTTAAGTGGTTAATACCCTATAAAAATAGTGCTTTGTATAGTTTCTGGTAAGTGCTCCATTAGTGGTAGCTGGTGGTGTTTAGTTTAATAATCCAGACTGAAGTTTTTCATATAACAGGACCTTTTGGTTTTTGAATAAATATACATCATAAAATTGAAATTATTAGTACTTAAAAGTACTTAACTGGCAACTGAGAGAGATTCAGGGCGATTCAGTGACATGCTGAAGAATACATAGCTGATTAGAGATAATTCTGAGGCTCAATCAAGTTTCTCAACATCCAGGGAGATATATTCTCCTAAAAATCTTACTGCTTTATCCTGAATGTTCTCTTTCATCTAGGTTTGCCAGTTCTGGCAAATAAAAACACAGTGTGCTCAGTGAAATTTGAATTCAATATAGACATAATTTTTTTTTTTTAGTTTAAGTATGCTCCATGCAATATATAGAGCATACTTAAATGTTAAAATATGCAATGTTAAGTAATACTAAAATGTGCAATACTAATCGAGCTAAAACTTCCAATATTTGCAACATATTTATACTAAAAATTATTTATTGTTTGTCTGTAATTCAAACTGAATTGAGCGTTCTGTATTTTATCTAGCACTTTAATTTTCATCACTAGTGTTTTATATTCATTTTTCTTTTTTATATGATATTTTTGGAGTGACAATGGTTAGTAAAATTATATAGTTTTCAAGTGTACATTTCTATACTACATCATCTATGTATTGCATTGTGTGTTCACCATCTAGAGACAGTTCATTTCTTCTATTTCTGACAGTCCTTGTTCATTTTTCATTCATCTAAATGGTCTGCAAAATAGATATGTACAAGGCATAATCGATGTGATACTCATATACCCCACATGAAAATCAATCTTATTAATTTTCTGCCATGCTCATGCTCACCACCAAAAAAGTTGTCCTTTCTTCTTCTTGGCATGTTTTCATAGTCATCTATATGTTTATAGTAGTCTGCCCAAGGTTCTTACAATTATAGATATATTTGGATCTTGTGATACAACTGGTTGGAAAACCCAAGGTAGGAAAACACTATTGGTTACTTTGTGAGACATAAGTACAAATGATCCCTTTTATTTTGGAGATGGCTGTTTTCCTGGAACTCGTGTCAATGTACCATTTTTCCTGCCAAGCTCAAGTATAGAAAACCCAGAGTGGGTTCAGCCAATTTATCATTAACTAGACCATGAGGGTGCAGTTTGCTGCCAAACAGCTTGCCCCCGTATTCCTCTAGGATGCTTATAACTCTAGTGTGTCATCATTCTTCAACTGTGAATGCTGCCTGCAATCAGAGCCACCATAGAAGAGGGCTCTTGGAATTTATTGCCACATCAATTGACGTAGATCTGAGAGTTTGGCTTGCATTGCTTCTAAGACTCACCAAATAGTGTCGGAACTTCCTTTTATTCTGAAGGTATAATTCAAGGACTCTTAGGACAAATTGCTTTCTTGTGTTAAATGAGAATTTTTACCCTCTCAAGGAGAAGGAGCTGGGTAGGGAGCCATTAGTAAGGAAATTCACACAGCTGTGTGAATAGAGTTGTTTGTCTCAGTTTTTCCACAACATTTTTCATTTGTTTCACATGGTCATGGAGCTTATAAAAGTGAAGGGAAAAAAATGAATGCATTTTCACTCAGAATTGTTCTTTTCATTCAAGAAAGGATTAGTTCATTCACACTTTATCATAACAGTCATTCTTTAGCCTTGGCATTTGAGCAAATGCATTAGAAGTTGTGAAATTATATCCTATCAGACCTATGAACTCTTTGATAACCTTAACACTATCTCATGCAAAAACAGCGGACTGCAGAAGGCAGCTGTTACTCAACTGAATTCCAGAAATTCTGATTTTGTGCGATTGGATTGGGCAAGATGCTTGTGATTTAGGTTAAATAGTATAAGAATCATATTGAGAAGAAACGCAAGTACATATAGAGAAAGGAAACGTAGATTTTGAGTCTAGATGCCTGGATGCTAGTTGTAGTATTCTAGTTGCACCACAAATCAATTCTATTTCCTTGGGCAAGACTCTTTAATCTATTTGTTTTAGTGTTGTTGTTGTTTTTTTTTAATCATAAGTAAGGATTGGAGGCTAATAATAATTATAGCTGGTCTCTTTGAGAATATAGAGGAAACATTACTCCTTCCTCTCTTGCTTGCTTTCTATCACGGTTTGCATATTATGTCACTCTATTATTAAAATATATTCAGATACTATATATACATATATATGTACGTATATATATTTTACCACATTTAATGCTGTCATTTTGGTATAAGCACTCTTCATCTCATGCCTAAGTTATTGCATCAGACTTCTGATTGGTCTCCCTTCTTACACCCTCACCTACATCCTACTTTTTAAAATGCCCTTTAAAAACATGAATCAGATCCTGTCACTCCTGCACTCAAGACCCTCCAGCAGTTTCCCATCTCATTCAGAGTAAAAGCCAAGGTCCTCCCAATGGCCTATCAATAAAACTGTTTGTATTGGTCCTCTGTTGATTCCTCTACCTTTACCTCCTTCAAATGTGACTCTCACAGTTCTGCAGGCTTACCAGGCATTCTCCAACCTTGAGCCTTTGCACTTGCCCACTCCTTTCCCTGAAATACTCCCCTTACTAAATCTACGTGGCTCTCCAACACTTGTTATCGTTTGTCTTGTTGATGATAGCCATTCTAACTGGTGTGAGGTGATAAGTGTTGGAGAGGCTGTGGAGAAAAAGGAACCCTCATACACTGTTGGTGGGAATGCAGATTGGTGCAGCCGCTTTGGAAGGCAGTGTGGAGGTTCCTCAAAAGATTAATAATAGAATTATCATATGACCCAGCAATCACTCTCCTGGGTATCTCCCCCAAAATCTGAAAACAGTTATCTGTATATGTGCTCCAATGTTCATTGCAGCTTTATTTACGGTGGCCAAGACATGGAAACAACAAAAATGTCCTTCGATAGATGAATGGATGAAGATATGGTATATATACACAATGGAATACTATTCTGCCATAAGAAAAGATGAAATAATGCCATTTGTGACAACATGGATGGATCTTGAGAGTATTATGCTAAGCGAAATAAGTCAGACAGAAAAAGTAGAGAACCATATGATTTCACTGATATGTTGTATGTAAAACTGAAAACAACAAACGAACGAGACAAACAAATGAAAAAAACAAAAACTCATAGGCACAGACAATAATTTAGTGGTTACCAGAGGGTAAGGGGAGAGGGAGGAGGGTCATAGATGAGGGTAAAAGGGTCAAATATATGGTGATGGAAGGAGAACTGACTCTGGGTGGTGAACACGCAGTGTGATATATAGATGATATATTACAGAATCGTACACCTGAAACCTATGTAACAATTGTCATCCCAATAAACTTTAATTAAAAAAAAATCTACGTGGCTTACTATCTCACTTTTTTGAAGCCTCTGTTCAATTCTCATCTTTTTGATGCCATTTCTAATTACCCTATTAAACATTGCGACTCTTTACACTCCACACTTCATATCCTCTTGTCTGATTTACTTTCTCCATAACACTTATCACCTTCTATCCTACAATATGATTATCATTTACCTTTTAATTATCTCTCACCTCACATTCAAATTAGTTTTCACAAGGACAATAGTTGTTCCTTTCTGTATTGTTCACTGATTTATTCCCCAAGATGAGGACAGTTCTTAACACATTGTACATGTTATTATTTGTTGAGTGAAAGAGTAAAAGGATGAATGAGTCTATGAATAACGGACAGAATGCATGTGACATTTTATATATTACCATGTTTAAATCTCTCAATAACACTAGTAAAAAGGTGTCACTATTTTAGCTCTGTGTTGGAGTTAATGAAGAAACAAGCTAAAAAGTTTAAGTTCACACATTTACTCTAAGCATATAGCTGTTTGGCTTCAAAATTAGCAATTCTTATCTTTCCACTATACTGTCTTTACTGAGATAAATTATGATGAATTAGTTTGTAAAGGAGAAAGCACTGTCCTAGATTTGTAATATATAGTTAAATGGAAGGATTACTCTTTCTGCTCTGAAGAATTAAAAACAAAGCAAGATACTTTGTGTTGTTTTTTAACTTCGATGTCTATTCAAAGGCAGATGTTTATTGCCTTTGTAATGTAAGAACATTATATGCATAAATCTACCCTCATATGCTATTTTCTACTATTTTTGCTATAAGACATTTTAAAATTCTATTTTTTTTGGGGGGATGTGTGTGTGTGTGTGTGTGTGTGTGTGTGTGTGTGTGTGGCATTTCTCAACTTTAGATGCAAGAAGAGAGTGAGCAGGAATAGTTGTTAAAGTTCATACACTGAATCATCTTCTTTATAATACATTCCATATAATCTACACTACATGTATATCTTTCATGGAGAACTGCATAGATTTTTCCCTTACTATGTTATAGGAAGACTCTCAGTTTGGGCCAGATGGGTCAGAGCAAATACGACTTTCAGGAGACACTATGATGAAAAATCAGTATTTCAACTTAGTCATCTGTTGCTTTCACGACTTTTGCTTAACCGTATTTGAAGTATAATATTGTTTATATAATATTTTTTATTTAAATAGACTATTTCTAGTTAAATACATAAACTACCTAAGCAATAAAATTATAGATTTAATGTGCCAGTTTTATGTGTAATTTAATGCACATTAAATTACATTAAGATTTTTATAAAGCCTATCCATATGCCAATGGAAATTACCAAGTTTTCCATACATGAGGTTTGCATTTCATATACGTTTGCCTCATTTTGGAAAACACTGATAAAATTGAATTAAATTAATCTTTCGGGAGACATTGAGAATATCTATATGATCAAGATGTTGTCATGATCCTTGTATGTACCATACAACCTTAAGGTAGAGGTGAAAAAATAAATATTTTGCTTGGATGTCAAATAGTTGAGTAGTAAAAGGCAATAATCCACTAAAGCAAAAACTTTATTTCAAAAATTGAGCTTATCGTATATAAGAAGTATATTTGTCAGGTTTCCAAGAGAAACAGAAGTAGTATGAGCCACACACACACACACACACACACACACACACACACACGTATATATATTTGTTGTTGTTGTTTGTTTGTTTTGTTTGTTTGTTAGAAAAAATGTTGGCATTCCAAAACAATCAAAATGTCTTCATAGAAGTTTAGCCTTCTCACTCCAGTAATCTTCATCTGTGTTTTACTCAATCACACCAGGAACAGCTTTCCTTTTGTTCCTTAATAAAAATTGAAAATGGATCTAGGTCCTCTATAGGATTATGAACTTTAAAAAATCTCCTCTTTCTATCAGTATTTCTCATACACTTATCACTGTTTCCTGTTTCTGTTTCTAAATTGCCAACATTGCTGGATTGTTGTTGCTAATTGCCAACATTGCTTAACTGTTTGATTCCAAAACAAATTGAAACCCCTTATTCATTTTTTTCTTCACACAACCCAGCAATCTTTTTACTTAACCAATATCAAATTATTTACAGGGACTGTCAATAGTTTGTATTCTCACTAGAATTGTACATCCATGAAAACCCTAATTAAAAATGTTGGCAGAATGTAAGTATGTGGAGTTAATGTCATCAAGGAGTAGTAACGGAGAGATAACTAATGGTTTGTTCTTCTGGGAACATATTTGGCTAAGTTATTCAGATCAACTCTTCCCTAAAAAGAAACTTAAAAACATCTGCATAAGACATTAGAGGAATAAAACATCAAAGAGCTCCTTAGATATTTATGGAAATAGTTACCGGTGTGATAAGGTGAGCACCAAAGCCTATCTCTATGTGACTACAGGGTAAGGGGGAGAAGTACTAAGATAAAACCACAAGACAGCTCTCTCTTGGATTTTCAGCTCAAATTATACGGTTCAAAAATTCTGAAGCCATGATGCACCTTGAAGTCATTCAAGAACCTTAGTGAGTTTCTTTGGCATTTAGGGTAGTAACTACCTCTTCGTGTGAGGGAGGTGGTTGTGAATCAGGACAGATATATGGGAACCTTCTAGCAATGATTGCTTTCTTGATGTGGGGGGGGGGGGAGTGACTTTTTTAATAATTATTTAAAGTATATGTATTAAAATTATATGTATGAGTGTTATATATCATGAGGAAAATGTGTTCTGGAATCAGAAAGATATAGGATGTTTTCTATTTGAGAATTTTAAAAGGAAGTTGGTGTCAGCGAAAGGAACTTTCAATAAAGTGAAATAAAGGTGAATAAAATATGTATGAAACAATTGATATTAATGATCTTCCTTTTATAAAAGAGTGGTGCCCTATCACAAGGCATAGAGGATTAAAAGAAAGGCACATTAGGCCCAAATAGCCAAGGTTTAGGTAAACAATGTAAACTTGGGAATATTTTTTTTTTAAAAGTGGGAGAGAAAGATTTCTATGAAGAGTAACAATTGGAGATCTCATTATTAAAGGAGATTAGCGGGTTAGATAGTGGAATCATTAAAGATTGGCACCCTCTAGTCTTCATCAGTCTTCTTGCCACAACTTCCATAATACAACTAAAATCTAAATAAAACACTTGCTCAGCCACTCCCACCACTACTTCCAAATAGATTGCCAACCTGATGACTGTCTTATTTAGAAATTGTGGCGCTTTCCCAGGGTTGAGCAATGTTCCTGACAGCTGATTATCAAGGGTCACAGAGGGGCAAGGATCAAGATAAAAGATAGGTACCAAGATTGTGATTTGTTTAGTGACTGGATTTATCTTTTAACTCCTTAATGTACTTTACTACTTACCATGTAAGGTCAGTTCTTACTATAGGATAACAAAAGTGAGATGCTTATTCTTAGTGGACAATATTGTTAAACAATTATTTTGTATTTGTAAACAATTGAGCAGCCCTACAATATGTATTTACAGAGGATTACAATTTAAAGATGAAAGCAAAGTTACTTAACTAAAAGATATAAGGGACTAAAATAGGAATTAAAAAAAAAATACGCCTGAAGTCTTAACCTGGACATTGATTAGCTGTGGCTTTCGATGTATATTTTATGGAGTTAATATAATCTTCTGTGAGATCACAGTATCAGGAGTCTGGTCTAGATCAGTGGATTTCACACAGAGCTTTATTACATCTGGAGTGTTTTGTTCATCTTTGACTTGTTTTCTTGAAACTTCAGAGAGCCTGCCCGACTGGTGGTTTTGTTGAAAGAGTGATGCAGAGTACATTTGACATTATTACAGATCTCCAATACCCACTTCAAATAGAACAGATATATTTTTATTTGTTTACTGTCCTGGGAAAGATATCAACTGACCAAAAATTTCAGCAGCTCACAAAGCAATAGACTAGCTGAACCCAAGTATCACTTTCTAAAATTCTAAAACATTTTCACCTTTTAAGGTGGAAGACGTTATTGAATCCCAAAAGATACTCTTCTTGTTCAAGACGGAATTCAAATAATTGTATTAGTTTAAAATGTATAAGTTTGTTTTTATTTTCTGTATGAAAAGCTGTTTAATGTCTATCAAATGTTTTTATTTTTATTATTCTATACTTGCTATAAAATGCAATAAGCAATTTTTGATTATTAACTCTATGTAAAGTACCCTTACAGACCTTTTTTAAACATAGTTGTGGAATCCTGAAAAATGTTCTAACAGTTTGCTCTAGTAAAATATGAAGTAAGTCACTTTTACAGTGACAATGAGAGCTGAACAAATTATTTAACATATTATACTTCATAGTTTATTCAATAATGTCACTTTTTAGGAGGAAAGTTATGTCTTGTGTTTTGTTTTCTTATTTGATTTCCCAATTTTATAGCAGGGATTATTTGCACACTTTGAAATATGAATGTACCTAATTTCCTGAGAAAAATATAGAACTTCAGGATGGATGTTCTACCTAGGAAGGAATGAAGTGAGAGCCAGGAAGTAGATAATGAATTTGACACTAACAACAAAATGAAAATGAAGGATTGCATTAGATAGGCTTATGTATAATAACTGAAAACAAAAAAAACTTACGTATAAATCAGAGCTTTTTAAAACCTATTAAAATGTATTCATGTTTTTCAAATTATCTAAAGGTTTTCCTCTCTCTCTCTCTCTCTCCCCCTCTCCCTCTAATGTACAAAGATACCTATACACATATGCACATCAGTAAGCATTCTTGCACACTTCCCCTGTACAAGGCCATTCAGCTCTCCACTCACAGGATGAAAGGAAACTGATGGATCGTATTGTGCTCTGACAAGAAAGCAGTGAGTATGACTATCTCTTAGGTCATTCGGAGTTACCATCTGCAAGTATTTGTATGGAAGGAACAGCCCAAACTTTAGTCTTGTCAGATGCGTCAAAAGCTGGAAAACAGGGAGCTGAGTTGTCCTCTTTAGAAATGAATGCTTTTTGCTTCCTGTCACATTGACCTAATAGCATCTCAACAGCATCTAAACTGCCCCACTGTGAAGTTTAGCTGCTTGAAGGCAGGATAATGCGTGCTGGGCAGGCTAAGTTGGGCTTTAAGGTAGACCGTAGCATGACTCACTCCCACTGCTCCTGACGCACAGACGTACTTTATAGTTCCTTGATGGTACTTGAAGTGACCTTGTTATTTTCCCTATTTTACCATGCCTTTTGATCGTTTTCTTATTGAAAATGCCTTTGTTATTGTTGAACATTTTGGTTTACAGACTTCCCATCAGACATAGCAGAAATTTCAGACAAAATCCAGTTAATTATCCTTAAATTTCTATTTTCCCCCAAATTTCTAAAAAAAGTATTTAATGAAAACAGATATCTAAAAGTCATTCTTAACTATATAGAACTGACTATTTTACCGAGAGATGCTATTCAAATAATTTTAGCCAGGTGAGTGTATATATATATAACTGGCACTACCACTAAAAGAGAGGGAGTTGTTTTTTCCTCCAAATATATCATGAAACAATATTTTCATGTGATATATGAAAAAGAACAAAAGGAAACATAATCAAATGGCCAATTTATCAACTAAATTTGTAAATTAAATTATTTTAAGTAGAATTAGGCATGGAAGTTAGAGAAAAGCAAGAGTATTAATACACTGATGGATGCATTAAATATAATTGAGAAAATCAGAGAAAACAATTTTACTTCTACACATTTCCATAAGCTCTCTTTGGTACCTATCAGTCTGTCAGCAA
This sequence comes from Rhinolophus ferrumequinum, assembly GCF_004115265.2. NCBI lineage: Eukaryota > Metazoa > Chordata > Mammalia > Chiroptera > Rhinolophidae > Rhinolophus > Rhinolophus ferrumequinum. Next base: position 53,512,000 of record NC_046301.1, read on the forward strand.
AGACACTTATTTTTTTAATAGCTATACAGAGAATGGTGAGCTACTTTGTGTTCTCGAACAATTAATGAGACCAAGCCTCATTTCATTTTCCTGGAATCAACCTTGATGTCTTTTTTGTTTTGTTTTGTTTTGTTTTGGATTGTCCGTGACTTCCTTGGCAGGTTCTAACAAGAGCAAATTTAACATCATCCTGGCGAATATTTTTATTGATATTCTAGTACTTGTTCTTACTTTAAATTTTAATACGAGTCCCTACTTTTTTTGTTTTTTTGTTTTTGTTTTTTTTTGTAAAGTGATGGGCAGATAATTATTAGTACCAGGTTTTTGTTCTTAATCCTGTTTAATTAACTGAGAAAACTTTTCATAATCCTGCCTTTAGAATCTGCTTCATTCAGACTGAGAAGTGCTCTATGGGGAAACACAAAGCAATTATTGAATGATATTTGGAGTAGACTAAATGTATATTTAAAAGTGTATTTATTTATTTATTATTTCTTCGATATACCTTGGTGTTGCTGCTTCATGATTCTCAAAACTTCATACGGATCTTTCATTGTTATTCAGCTTTTAAATATCAAGACGTTTTCAGAAGTAATAGAACAATGCTTTAAAAAAGTATTTTAAAGCATAAGTACGCTTGCTGTTAGGGCATATTCACTACTGAAACCAATCAACTAAAGCATAGAACGCTGAGGCAGCCTGGCAAGATAAAAAGCAGTATAGACTTTGGAAACAACTCACTCATAGTTACAGCCCAGATTCCCCTTAGAGGTTGAGTGGTTTTAGACAAGTCACTTAATCTCTCTGAGTTTCAGCTTCTTCAATGGAAAATTGGGATTAGAAATAATGTATTTTTTAGTGCTTGGAGATACAAGGAAGCTACCAGAAGGAAGCAGATGATACAGTCCAAAAGTTAACTAAAGATTGTTGAATGAAAGGACTGTTTTCAGAACTTTGATCATGGGAATCAACAAGGGATAGTGAAGCACCCAGAGTGTTGCAGCTGCATTAAGCCATTGGTACCCTCTGCCTACAAGGCCAGGGGCTGGGTAGCAGGGCCCCTTGAGGGCACCTGTGGGGTTTGGGAGAGTAATGTGGCCTCTGCCAGACTATGGTGAGGTGGAGAGGGAGCAGGGGATAAACAATGTTCCTTGCTTCTGCTCTGCTTTGGCCTCTGGCTCGAGCCTCCTACTGGCTGAATACAACAGGGAGTCAGTGGACAAAGGACCTGACTGATGCAGATCAGAGTGTCCTGGGGCTCAGAGCACACCAGGGAGAATGGAGGGTGGAGCATAGGATGATACACAGTGGAAACTGGCACCACACTCAAAGACATGTATTAAATATCCACTCTATAATAGGAGGAACAAAACAATCTTGTAAACCCTACATCTTTGCAGTGGCACGAACTTTCTTCAAACATTTAATGAATCTCATACATGTGCATTGGTCTCTTGGTATTTTCTTCCCCTCAGTGAAAATCAAGATAAGGGTCTGGGTTTTATATTTGAGTTAATGCCAGAGTAGAGATGAAGAAACAACTGCAAGACTCAGAACAGAAAATATGATATCAGCACAGTCAGAAAGTCAGAGCCAGAGAAGGGCTTGAGGTCACAAGACCCTTAAAGAGTTAGAGAAAGTTTTGGAACATTGGATTTTCTGAAGAAAAAAAAAAGAAAAAGAAAAAGAAAAAGAAAGTCAAGTTTTAGAAGCAAGAAGAACATTAGAAGCAAGAAGAACATAGTTGATATTTGGGTTATAAATAAGTGACAGCTATCCTAAGTGTATATTTTGTGGTACTGATTTATTCTACTGTTCTGTGACAGGATGAAAAAGAATGTGCTCTGTCAGCCCCTGTAGTGACCCATAGTCCCTGCCATCTGCCATTGACATGAAGAGTTAGCAAAAGTAGAGAATGAATTTGATTCAAGTCAATGAATCAAATTACCCAGTATGGCTACTGGGTAAAGTCCACCAAAGCCTACTTTACAGAACAATAGTGAACCCCTGGTCAGACAGATGGAAAGGGCAAACTGGGCCTTTGTTGTTTTAACCCTGCCTGGTTTTCCTAAGGCCAGTGGTCCTAAATTGGTGGCAACCCAAGTCCTGTTTTATCACAGCAGACCTTGGGAGCAAGGTGCTCAGAAGTTAAAGGAATCCAAGAGGAATGACAAAATAAACTTTAAATGAACTTGGGAAGTTGATAACTTGGGAACACAACAACCTTTATTCCAAAAGTTACTAATTGTTAGGCTGCTCATTGGGATTCAACATCTCCTTTGGTTCTCACACTGATTTAAAAAAGCACATTGGTTGTCAACTCTTTTAAATAAAACAACATCAACCCAAAGAATGAAATTATTGACTTTTGTTGAAAAAAAAATCTCTAGTATACTTGGCCTACATTTTTAGATGGCAAAATTTGGGGTTGCTCACTTAGCTAAATTCAGTGATTTTTTTTTTTTTCAATCTGGTGACAGTAGCCATCACTCTAGATTGTCCCTTAAACACTGAGGCATTTGGCCAGTTACCATCTTCCACACACTTAGGCTTTTTCCTTATAGCTAAACTGCACAGTAGAAATTGCTTCTCTGATTTACCTTATCAGCCTATTCCTTCCCTGCGTCTGAGTCTACAAACCCTGGTTTAACCTGTTTGCGCTTGACTCTGAAAGGCAGTCACTCACTGGCCCTACGGCCAGTAGTGACTTTAACTCTGATCTGGGTAGTTGGGGTTGGCCCAGGCCTTGACCTCCTGCAAGAGGAAATGAACCCCTACAGCTTTCCACCTTCTAGTGATAGACTTTAGGCCCCGTACTGATTATAGAGAGGGTGCAATTGGATCTGCAGTTCTGTTGAAGAAGCAGAGGTTCATGATGATATTATTCTTGGAGTTTTGCAAGAGATAAGTATTTTTCTCACAAGGAAGAAATACTCTCCCTGGCTCAGATTCACTGTTTAAATATTGAATGAAAATCTTAAGAATTCTTCTGACATTATTGATGCATTTTTGTCTTATTTTTTCATGTTTTTCCACACTTTAGATTTAATAACAGACATGGTTCTATTAATAACATTCTACTGTGCCCGTAAAGTGAGTGGGAAGCTTGGGATGGAGCCTAGACTTGCTTCACTAGCCACCCACCCACGTCACATCTGTCCTTGGCCCTGAGCCTTTGAAGCAATTTGAGGTACATTAAATCAATGCTGTTACCCTTAGTTCATGAAATGCTGGTTCACATCAAAGTGCCTTGTTACGACCTCCCGCTGGCATGTCAGTGCTACTCAGCTGATTCTAAGTTTTTGATACAGAATTTAAATTTAAGCTGCAAAGTGGGTACAATAATTTAGAAATGAAGTCAGCATATTTACATTAGAGTAGTTGCCTGTCAGGAGAGAAAGCTGTATTGCAATGACTACATTAGGCCAGTACAGTGAAGCTTAAAATTATCCTAGACATAATATGTAAAGATAATCAGGGGTGCGGTCCTGTTAAAAATTCAAGCTTTAATTTTAAAATCAAATACACACACACACACACACACACACACACACACACAGGCAAAAAAAAAGTATACATATTTTAAGAAAGGAAAGCTGTATTAAAATTGTAATAATATACACCAATAACAAAAGATGAATACAAGTCACGTTGGGCTTCTGCAATTATAAGAGGTGCTCAAAGTGGTTACCATCAGCGTCCAGACACTTCTGATTATGGTGAACTACTGCTTGAGCAACTCTGACCAAAGTGTCCACTTGTATACATTTTTTTTTTGGCATCCCTGGTATATATTTATCCAAATGTTACAAACAACAAATTGTAAGGGCAAAAGCACATGTGGAGGGGTAGTTGGTGTCAGAACTAACACCCAAGACCTGAAGGTCACAGGAATGAGCTGGGATTAGGGAGCTGAGTGGCACCTCTATTCCAGGGAGGGTTGCTTAGCAGGAAGGGCGTGATTGGCCAGAATAAAGTCTAGATCTCTAACCATGGTTTGGAAGATGTTGAAGCCCTGATAAGTCTGAGGACTTATGCCCAGGTCGTGATAGTAAATGTTAGATTGTGGGGCCCAGGGCCAGAAGTCAGGTAAAGAATAACACACTAAATTAATCCTGTTAGTGAGGCATATGGTTGCTGCTGAATTTTTAAGCCCCATATCAGGGCTCTTGGCTTTTACATTCCTGTAGGTCTTTCTCTTTTGGATCTTTGGAGAACTGAGCTAGGATTGATAGTTAAGAAACAATTTTAAATTATCTTCCCTTAAAACTCATGGACCCAGTTAACAGTTCAAAAGTCTAAATATGTGAAAACGTCCAAGGTGAAAATTTGTTAACATCTTACTGATTTGTGTAGAAAGAAAGCTATCAGCAATGATCTATAGTATTTAGGGGAAGAAAAAGAACTATTGGTGATATTTTTCTAAAGAGTACAAGCATGGGAAATCTAAGCTTATGTAACAGTACAGAACAAAAAAAATATCAGTTTACTATGTTCCAACATGACAAGCATTATATTGTCTTAAAAAATAACTAAATATATCTCCTGTCACTTGAAAAATGTTTCTGAAGTTGAAATTAAAGTAGAAGTAACTTGTATGTCATGGAGCCTGCAATAAAAACATAAGTGCTTAATTGTACAATAAGAAATAAGAGCTTTCTCAAAATATAAGTTGGTTGAAGAAAGGTATTCATACAGGACTGCAACCATTTGAAAATAGCAAAGGTTTACCTTAGAAAGCAAATTATCTATTAAAAAATTCCATCACTGATTTATCTGTTTGCCTATATTACTGAGTGCAATTCTTTGTCCATAGCAGGTAGCAAATGCTTTGTCCATATGCTTGATGGTATAGCTTTGAGATGTTGAAATTGTGACGCTGCAATTACGAGCACTGTCATAGCAGTTGCCTGGATTATCTGCCCCTGAAGAGCAAGTAAAGGTGTTGGATTCAGTGACCTTTAATTGAGTTCAGTCATGTGGTAAAAATTGTACCAGGCACTTTCACGTATATAATGTGATTGAATCTTACTTCTGAAGTAGGTGTTATTGTTTTGGTTGTACAAATGAAGATAGTGAGGTTTATTGAAGTTGAACAGTTTACCCTAATCACATAATAAGTGGCAGAAACAGAATTAAAACATATTTTTCACTTTCAAAACCTGTATTCTTTCCAGCCCCTTTTGCCTAGCTTATGGGCATTTTCATTTCTGCCACCCTGGTAGATACCATTAATAGATCTTGACACATTTTGCCACTAATCCAGGCTTGTCCCCAAAATTCTGCTCCGCACAGTGGTTTAGGCCAGAGCTGCCAATTAATTAGCTATGTCAATCCAGTTGAAAATTCCCGGTCAATTCTGAATAATAACATTCTGTCTCCTTTCTTAAAATAACTTGGTAAATAATAGCTCTTATCGCTGAACTTAAAATCGAACCACAGGTAAAGAATTTAAAAATATGATATTTATCTCCCAGAACTTTCATAGGGAAAGGAAGGAAATAAAGACATGACTGAAAGATAGAAACAAGTTCTACCTTAAGAATTGTACTTATATCTGAACATATTTTTTAAAATGATCTCAACAAGTGGCACCAAATTGTTTTTGTTTAGGAAAGCATGTTCATAAGCTGCTTGGTCTAGAAAGTGAGACCTTGAATTTATAGAAGATAAACAAATAAAAAAGATAATGAAATTGCTCAGGATGAGAGAGAGAGAGAGAGAGAGAGAGAGAGAGAGAGAGAGAGAGAGAGAGAGAGAGAGAAGAGAAGAGAGAGAGAAGAGAGAGAGAAGAGAGAGAAGAGAAGAAGAGAGAAGAAGAGAGAAGAGAGGAAGGAAGAGAGGGAGGAGGGAGGAAAGAAGGAGAAGAGAGGAGAGACCCTTGAGAAAAAGAGATATGAGAGAACACTTTTGAGAGATTAGTACATCCTGATATCCTTTCAAACCCCATGAGAACCTGCTGAAAAATTTGAGTGAGAGTTCTCTTTCCTGTATCCTTGGATTCCATTGAAAGCAGAACCTGATATGTGATCTTAGGCACAGGTAGGTTTTTTGAGAAGTGATTCCAGGAAGGGAAAGTAAAAGGGAGAGTGAGACAAGGAAGGGACAAAAAACAAATAACTGTGAACAAATGATACTTAATTTCTCAGGGACCTTCTGACGACCATGCAGTGCAAACTGCTCTCCTGTGCTTCTGGGTTTGTCTATGTTGGCTCGGTCCTTTGTTCTGAAGCCATAGGAAGCCCCTAGGTGGTAAAGCAGACTCTTCGTGACCCAGTGGTGAAAAGCTAACAAGGTACATGGAACAGATCACCATAGCTGTGATAAGATCTTGTGGACCCAGGGAGTAAGGCAGGGGCACCGCAGGCACCTGCTATATATTATAATTTCACATTCTTTTCCTATGGTAACTTGCGTGGGGCTTTAAAAGTTCATCGCAAACATAAAGCCTGAAATAGGACAACCACCTGAATAAAACATTGGTCCTCTGATTATTTGCTATTTTTAATTAATATCTTTCTGTGATTATTTGCCTTTTTTGTGCTATTTAATTATCTAACCAGGTAAAATCATATCCCTTTGAAAAAAAAGGTGAGCTAATAAATTTGACATGCTCTTCTCTTCGCTTTAAAAATAAATCATCTTGATAATTTACTTTTAAATAATTAACATAGCTTAGATCCATAAATAGAATTTATTTATTATGGAAAATATTCTAATGTTAGGGAAAATGTTTTCAATGAAATATTCTGAATTAATGAGAAGACAACAATTATGTCTATAACATTTATTCTTTTTATAAGTGTCAGGTGTACAACATTCTAATTCAACATCTGTATACATTACAAAGTGATCACCCCAAAAGTCTAGTTAACATCCATTACCATGTAATTTGCCACCCCCTTTACCTGTTTGCCTAACCCCTCTGGTAGCCACCGATCTGTTTTTCGTATCTGTGAGTTTGTGTTTTATTGTTTGTTCATTTTTTAGATTCCATATATAAGTGAAATCATGTTGTATTTGTCTTTCTCCTTCTGACTTATTTCATTTAACATTATGGTCCATTTTTGTTGGAAATGGCAAGATTTCATTTTGTATGTTTGAGTAGTATTCTAGTGTGTGTGTGTGTGTGTGTGTGTGTGTGTATCACGTTTTCTTTATCCATCCATCCATCGATGGGCACTTAGATTATTTCTACATCTTAGCTATTGTAAATATTGCTGCAATGAACATAAGGGTGCATATATATTTTTGAATAGTGTTTTCATGTTCTTCAGATAAATATCCAGAAGTGGCATAGCTGTATCATATGGTAGTGCTAATCTTTTTAAAATTAATTATTTTTTTCAATTACAGTTGACATTAAATATTATTTTATATTAGTTTCAGGTGTACAGCTAGTTCTATTCTTAGTTTTTTGAGGATTGTCCATATTGTTTTCCATAGTCATTGCATCAATTTACATTCCCACCAAAAGTGTATGAAGGTTCCCTTTTTTCCACAGCCTCTCCAACACTTGTTATTACTTGTTTTTTTGATAATAGGTATTCTAACAAGTGTAATGTCTCATTGCAGTTTTGATTTGAATTATTTCCCTAATAATTAGTGAAGTTGAATATCTTCCCATATGCCTGTTTGCTATTCTGTTATGTCTCCTTTGGAAAATGTTTATTCAGATCCTCTGACCATTTTTTAATTGGGTTGTTTGTTTTCTTATTGTTGAGTTGTGTAAGTTCTTTATATGTTTTGGATATTAACCACTTATTGAATGTATAACTTGCAAATATCTTTTCCCACTCAGTAGTTTGCCTTTTCATTTTCATGATGGTTTCCTTCATTGTGCAAAAACTTTTTATTTTGAAGTAGTCCCATTTTATTTTATTTTTTCGAATTTTTGCTTTTTTCCCTTACCTCTGGAGTCAGATCCACAAAAGCATTGCTAAGACTGATGGATGTCAAAGAGTTTACTGCCTATGTTTTCTTCAGGGAATTTTATTTTTTCAGACCTTATGTTCAAGTCTGTTTTGAGTGAATTTTTGTGTATAGTATAAGACAATGGTCTAGTTTTATTATTTTGCATATCCAGTTTTCCCAGCATAATTTATTGAAGAGACCGTTATTTCTCCATTATATATTTTTGGCTCCTTTGTAGTAAATTAATTATTTGTATATTTGTGAGTTTGTTTTTTGACTCTCAATTCTGTTCCATTGATCTGTGTATCTGGTTTTGTACCATACCATTTTGATTACTGTAACTTGGTACTATAGTTTGAAGTCAAGGAGTGTGACACCTACAGCTTTGTTCTTCTTTCTCGATTGCTTTGGCTATTTGGGATCTCCTGTGGTTTCATACAAGTTTTAGTATTATTTGTTCTAGTTTTGTGTAACATGCCTTTGGAACTTTCATGGGTATTGCATTGAATCTGTAGATTGCTTTGGGTAGTATGGACATTTTAACATTATTAATTCTTCCAATCCATGAACACAGAATATCTTTCCATTTATTTGTATCTTTTTTAGTTTCTTTCATTGGTGTCTTATAGTTTTCAGTGTATAGGTTTTTAATCTCCTTGGTTAAATTTATTCCAAGTATTTTATTCTTTTTGATAAAATTATAAATGAGATTTTTTTTCTTAATTTCTTTTTCTGATAATTTGTTGTTAGTGTATAGTAATGCTACAGATTTCTCTATATTGATTTTATATCCTGAAACTTTACTGAATTCACTTATTAGCTGTAGTTTTATGGTGGAGCCTTAAGGGTTTCTACGTATAGTATCATGTCATTTGCAAATAGTGACATGCTTCTTTCCAATTTGGATGCCTGTGCTTTTGTTTCTTTCTTTCTAATTTGATGCCTATACTTTTTTTTTTTTTTTTTTTTTTTTTTGCCCAATTGCTATGGCTGGGACTTTCAATACTATCTTGAGTAAAAGTGGCAAAAGTGTCATTCTTGTTTTGTTCCTGATGACACTGCTACTTTTAATTAGAGTATACAGACCAATTATTTTATACAAATTTGGATTTTTTTTATTATGGGGATATAATTGACATATAACATTATATTCGTTTGAGATGTATAACATAATGATTTGGCATGTGTATATTGTGAAATAATCACCACAATGAGTCTAGTTAACATAATAACAATATAATAAGTCTAGTTCTCTGATAATTTTATTTTTCCAGAGAAGCCAGAGTGATGTGTTTTTAAAGTGAAAATGAAGTCATGGTATTGCCTGTTAAAATATTTTAGTAAATTCTACTCCTATCAGAGGAAAGCCATAATCCTTAATATGCCTCAAGAGGTCCATCTCTTCATCTTCACCTAGAGCTACATTCCTCCTCATCTGGCTCCTCCAGCCTTACTCTTTCAATCTGTAAGTTCTTCATACTTGCCGTTTCCTCTGCCTGGAGCTTTGTTCTATCTCTATCCAGCTAATGGTTATTTGTTTTTGATATCTAACCTTACTGTCTCTTTTCTGGGTATTTTTCCTTTGTCTTTTAGAGTATGTTGGGCCTTCTTGATATGTTGATATTACACATTTTCTAGTGATTAACGTAGTTATTTATATTTTAAAAGTGTATCTTTTATTGAATAGATGATAAGTTGTATGATAACAGAGCTGATATTGTTTTGTTTTGATTTGTTTGTTAACTACTATGTCTCTAGCACGTAGCACAATCTAGGACATAAAGTGAGCAACCACTAAATAATCGTTGCTTGGCTAAGTGATCAATGAATTCATTATGGGGAAGTTGCTTTAGATACCAATACAGAGGGTGCCAAAAAAATGTACACATTTTAAGAAAGGAAAACTGTATTAAAATTGTAATACTCAATATATACCAATCACAAAAGATGAATACAAGTCACATTTGACTTCTGCAATTACAAGAGGTGCTCAGAGTAGTTACCATCAGTGTTCAGACACTTTTATGGCAAACTACTGCTTGAGCAACATTGACCAAAGTGTTCACTTGTATACACTTTTTTTGGCACCGCCAGTATAGCTACTTGAATGAAGTACCTGGGCTACCTAAATTTGATAGCAGCTGATAACGTCAGACTGTTTTATACTTTTAAATTTGCATCAGATACACATTTTCAGTTTGGTACGTGTGTGCGGTGTTGTGAGAAATGGGAAAGTGAAGAAAACTAGTTTTTTTGTGACTGGGAAAAAGAGAGTGATATATATATAGATATATATATCTATATATCTATATATATTTCCACGTTCCTAATTTTTGTTCTTCTCTCCTACAGAGGGCGATGAGCAGTGTTTTCTTTCATGGTGCTTTTCACTTTTTAATTTGAGTTCTAATAAATTCCAGTCTCTCTACTCTTATTTTGTCCCTCATATGAAATCATTTCAGGGCTTTGATGTATTACATGGATAAACCTATTCTTCACATGGTGAAACTTTAACATGTATATAAATAGACAGAAGAGTAATGCCTACTTACATTTCAGTTGGAAGTAGCAGCTAGCTGTATATAGCTAAAACAGACAAAGATCATCTAATACACTGAAATTTTCCTGCTGAGATATATATATATATATGCATTTGAAGTATGGTATGGAAAGTTTAATGCATGTCTTATATGCAATAAAAAGTATGTATGTATGTATGAAAGTTGGCATAGTAAGTTCCAGAAAAGGGAACAGTGTAACCATTAAGATGTCACCCAATGAAGTCATCATAGGGGAATCATGAGGAAATGCCAATATTGGGACATGTTTGTTTTATAATTACAACACTTAAAATGAAACAGTAGCATTCTATTACATACATCGATTTTGAACAAGTTGACCGCAGAACACTTCACATCTGTAGAATAACTGGCATAGAAATGTTATATCCTCTTAAAAGTACTTTTTATGTCCAATTGCGGGTAAGTATGAGGAAAATGTCTAATAACAATGTGAACTGAAATCAGCAAACAGACTCTTAAACTTGAATGATGTATCAGAGGTCATGCATCCAAGCTGTTCACATTGCAAGTGAGAATGCTGAAACTTTGAGAAGGTTCTTTGATCAAGATGTGTATTTGACAAGCAGCAGAATTTATTAAAATCCCAGTCTATTGACATAAACTAATGCTTTTTTTTCTTTCTTTCTCTGTTAAACATTTCACTGGGCTAAACTTCACGAGAGAAAGAGAGCACATTAATGCCATATTTACATGCACAGAATGTTGAGCTATACTTTGTATTAATTTAGCAAAATACGTAGAACACTTGCCATATAGGAGCTTCTAAAAATTGTGGTATGTTTTATACAATAAGACATGAATAGTTATTAAGGGTATTAAGGCATTATGAAAAACTAAAAATAAAAATGTGTAAAGGTAGTAGAAAAAAACTGTAAAATGTAAAAAATACAAAAGGACATTTTAATGATGTATTTAGGGGGACTTGATGTGTGGTAAGTGATGATGAATATTTAGACAGGAAAGAGAAAGGGAACTCATTACTTGTAATTCATTTTTAGAATTATTCTTTGAGGAAGTGAGATGTCAGAATATATTTGAATCAAAGGATGCAGAATTCTTAGCAAATGGGAAATGAATTATGAATTGTGCTAAGTATCTTTGGTTTTCCCTTCCAAGTCAACCTGTCTAACCTTTTGCAAATTATCCTGTGTTGTAGAAGATTGACATGTATTGATTTCATCAGTGAGATCCCAGGCTCTGTGGGTTCTGGCTTCTAATTGGGTTGGACCGTGAACACTACTGCAGGAGATCTAAATGAGAGAGGCGAGTGAACTCAGGGCATTTATTTTACTACCATGTTTCCCCGAAAATAAGCCCAGGTCTTATATTAAGGTTTGCTCCAAAAAACGCATTAGGGCTTATGTTCAGGGGATGTCATCCTGAGAAACCATGCTAGGCCTTATTTTCCGGTTAGGTCTTATTTTCAGGGAAACATGGTAGCTGCCTTTGACTGGCTGCATCCCTCAGCAGAAGGCCACTGTTCCTCTTAAGGTTGCCTGTCCCACATAACCTTTTCTTTTTCTGGGTTCAGAAAAGTCTCTTTTTTTGTTCCCTAGTCCTTAGGGTGTTGACATCTCTGCTGCTAGTAGCCCTATTTCTGTACAATCCTTCGTCTTCTCCCTGTTCTAACCTTTGTAATCTTTCCCTTTGTGAATGCGTTCTCTTTGATATATCTGGACTTTTATCATTCCATTTGTTTCCTGTTGGGCCTCTGATTAATACAATAAACACTACTGGAAGTGCCCTCAAGAAAAAGGTCTTTAAAATGGGATTCTGGCATTGTGTTTCTCATATATTTAAGGAGTACATGGATAACTCCCTTTGCAGGGGAAAATAAAACCCGTCATTCAGAGCATGTGAAAAAAAAAAAGGTCGTAGTTATTTAAATTATCACTAGAAGAACATCAAAAAGTGCATGCAGAGAACAAGATCTTGAAAGAATAAGTGGCCATAGCACTTAGTTACTATGTGGTGCACAAAACAGTTAACTAACAGGCCTGAGACTTCTATCCTCAAGAAGGCGTGCTTGTAAGATTGGCTCTTGGCTGGCATCTGGGAATTTGGCTTTTGGGAGGGTTCTTACCATTCCTAGAAGAGCTAAGACTGGCTCACTGTGTCTAAACATTTTTTGTACAATGTGTTTTTTCCCCAGTTTTACTGAGGTATAATTGGCAAATAAAAATTGTGTGTATTTAAGATATATAACTTGATGTTTTGATGAAATAAACAATATGTTTTATGTTTAACACCTGCTTTCCTTTGGGAGTCTGGAATTTTGGAATGTGCTAGACAGTGAGTGCCTACATGACTGTCCCTCAGTAAAAGTCCTGGGAAACGAGCGTCTAATGAGCTCCCCTGGTAGACATTTTCTATGTGTTGTCACAACATGTTGCTGGAGGAATGAAACAGGTCCCCTGTGAATTCACTTGAAAAGGACTCTTGGGACCTTGCCTGGTTTCCCCTGTAGTTCACCCAGTGTGTCTTCCCTTTGCTTATTTTACTTTGTATCTTTTTATTGTAATAAATCATACTGTTCATATGACTATATAAGAATCCTGTAATCTTAGTCCTAGTAAATCACTGAACCAGGAGGTGGTTTGGGGGCTCCTCCACGCACGGTAACAAAAAAGCTTTTTAAAAGTTGAGGAACACCTGGTTACTTCTTAACACATGGGACAACATTATAGAAAAACAAAGACAAATTGGAAACTATGACCATAAAATTAAGAACACATGGGGAGAACCAAAGGTCTCAGAGCAATTTTTAAATCTGTTATCTCAAGTAGTCACAGGGTAGACAGAACATGTGAATCAGGCTCAAAATTGTGAGGTTCTCAAAGTAGCAGCATAAATTATATACTCTATCATGACAAGTTTCTTACGCTACAGTAATGATGCTATGGGAAAAGGGTGGGACCCTGGGGCATTGGCTAGAGACACATGGGAAGGCATAGTGGAGAGTGAGAAACCTGAACATCCAGGTTTCCTTTAAGTGTTCATGCTGTAGGTGGCAAACTGTTCCTTTCTATGAGGGGTCCTTAGTTCAGCTCTGCACGAAAGCTCTCCTGAATAAAGGGTTTCCCAAGCTGATCCCAAATTCCCCAGGACCCACTTTCCTTCCTTTTTCTACAGGACTATACTTGACTTTGATCCTGACATGACCTACTGTGACCAATAGCCCAGAAGGAGATAACGTTACATTAACAGAATCATAAAACTTCCCTAATCTTTATCTGCAGGATCATCTTTTATTAACATCATGGTAATATTGAATAACAACAGTAATAACATAGGGAATTGTAAAATTCTTAGTATAATATTATAAATAGCAGCAGCAGTTATGTATATAGGTTGGGAAGTAATGTTCAGTTTTGGAGAAAGCTAACTCTTGTAAGGTTAGTGGGGCAAAACTGATTCCGGAGATATAAAGAAACAATAAAGATAATAAGATAGAAAATTAACTTATATAATACAATGTCGACTCCTTAAAGGACAGTAACAGTTTTGAAAGCTAATAGAAGAGTATTCATTCAGCCACAAATATTTATTGACTTACTTTTTAGTGTTCGGTAATCAGATGAATTCGAAGGCTGCACAAGTCAGCAAACCAGGCAGGGCCTCATTTTTTAGCTGTTTTCATTCATGATAGTGTAAATAAGATTGTTATCATTATTTTTTACCTATTCTTGGTTGTTCAATAAAGTCAATTGCGAACTAGTTTAAATGACAATGTTGCCAGTCATGGAGGTCCCCTTCTCCCGTCTCTACTAGTCATCTATTAGGAAGTAGTTTACATAGATGTGGGCTTATCTATGAAAGAGAGCTGAAGAAAGGGGAAAAAAAAAAACAAGAAAGAAAAAAACTGCTGCTGCTTATCAAGATAAGAAAGTAAAGCATGGAAAAATTAAAACTGGAGTGCAAAATAGAACAACATTTTTCATTTTTCCAAAGTTCGCATTTCTCCACAGTTCTGAACTTACAGGGTAATTACAAACCAGGCTCATCATAGTTAGAATTAAAGTGTCCATTACTTTGGAGTTGCGCAACAGTTTGTTTAATATATTCTCCTTGTGGAAATCCCCAAATTCCCTTCCTTTCATTGCCTCAAATAATTCTTATTCTTAGATTGAATAGATAATGGTTAATAAATGCAGTTAACGAGTTTTTAATTTGTAGCATTTTTCTGTATTTATTTTATTTTATTTTGACATTCAATATTATTTTATATTAATTTTAGGTGTATTGCATCGTGCTTAGACATTTATACAATTTAAGACATGATACCCATGACTAGTCTAGTACCCACCTAGTACTATACATAGTTATGGCCATATCCCTATGCTTTACTTTACATCCCCATGACTGTTTTATAACTACCAATTTATACTTCTTAATCCCCTCACCTTTTTCACGCTGCCCCAAATCCCCTCTCATCTATCATCCCCAAAATCTAATACCCACCTGACACCATACATAGTTAATACAATATTATTGACTATATTGCTTATGCTATGCTCTACATCCCCATGACTACTGTGTAACAACCAATTTGTACTTATTAATCCCTTCCCTGTTTTTCACCCACACCCCCCAACCCTTCCCCCATCTGGCAACCATCAAAATGTTCTCTTTATTTATGAGTCTGTTTCTGTTTTGTTTGTTTATTTTGTTCTTTAGATTCCACCTGTAAGTGAAAACACATTGCATCTGTCTGAGCACCCTTTGTGTATGCTGCTTGTGGAGCTAACTGGGTAGTGCTCTGCTGTGGTCTGAAGCCAACTTCCAAGTATGTTAGTCTGGGGCTTCTTAGAAGGGAATCCAGTGCAGGTCCAGGTTACCCATTGCCTGTGATCAGCTGGGGTCTACCTGATATGAGCTACAAAGTGATCCACAGTTGTTCACTGCCTATGCTAAACCAGGAGGCATGTGGGAGACATCATGCTGTGAACTGAGGATGTCTGTCATTAGTACCAGGCCTGGGGTAGCTCTGCAAAAAGCCAGGACACCCCGAGACCTGCTGCCACCTGCAGACTCCCTTAAGTTCAGCCACTGATAAAGCCTCGTGTGGTATGGAAGTTGAGTGGGGCAAGGTCTCAGGGAATCACTTGAGTGTTCACCAGGTTAATCTAAATTCTGCTTTGGGGGCAGTGCTGAGCCTGGAGCGACTCAGCAAAAGTTTCAGAGCATACTGAGGCCAGTTTCTGCCCACCTGGGGTGCATAAACTTCTGTAGGTTTCCAAGAAAAAGTGCAATATCCGTGGGGCTGGCTGCTTCCTTAGAAGTGTCTCTGGCGTTGGGTGGGGCAGGGTTCTAGTGGGGCTCAGCAGACCAATTCAGATTCAGATTTGGCCAGTGTGGGAGGGCTCAACACAGGAAATATGGTGCCTGCCTGCCAGCTTCACGGGAGAGAGACCCCAGACAGGGAAAATTGGGACTGTCCTCCAGCCCTTGTCTTGAAGTCACATACCTCAATCTGCCCCATACCCCCGCCACTCCCTATGCCTCCAACAACCCCTGAGTAATCGTCTATCTGCTGGAGCCCAAGGTGAGCGCCTACTAGGACTGAGCCTTTGCTAGGGCTCTTTATGAGGATGTTTGGGTTTCCTGCAGCTTTCCATTCCATCTGGATGGTTGGAATCTTCACTGTTTTTCACAGCCAGATGTTGTGGGGCTCCTCTTCCCAGCACCAGTACTCCTGGCTGGGGAGCCTGTGTGGGTCTGGGGTCCCTCAGTCCTCAGGGGGAACCTCTGTGACTGAGATATCCTTCCTGATTCTCAACCGCTACATGGAGATTTGGGGCCTGTTCCACAGCTCTGCCCCTCCTACCATTCTCAACATGGCTTCTTTATATTTTTCAGTTATAGGACTTCTGTCCAATTAGACTTCCGATGGTTCTCCAGGTTGATTGCTCTATAATTTAGTTGTAATTTTAATGTGTTCATGGAAGGACGCAGGCCCAGTGTTTATCTACTCTGTCATCTTGGATCGCTTTTTACACTTTCTGTATTTTTAAGGTGACGATGAAGGTAATCATCCTAAGGCACAGTATTAGTCTCATCCATTTGAACTTGTTTCTATATGTCTTTTAAAACTAGTATTTATGAGAGAAAACAAGTTAAAAATAGGGCTTGACATGTGAGGGTCCTTTTCTTTTTCCTCTGCTGACATGAGGAATAAAATAATTATACATCTACAATAAAGAGAATAAAGAGGAAGCTATTAGAAGATGTGCTCTATCAAAATTGAGGAGTTAATTCAGATAAGAAAAGTATGAATAATCAGGAAATAGCGTATCCAACACAAGAGGGGAAAGAAGATAATTCATGGGATCACAGCCATGTGGTAAGCAAGAGAGGAATAGTTAGATTAGAAAAGAAGGATCGATATCTTAAGGAAGATTTACAAGAAAAAAACATACAGCTATTGTGTATGTAAATGAAATGTTTTCATATTTGATTTTTGTTTCTGGACTGAAATAAAATAGGCTAATTTGATCAGTATTCTTTCTATAAGAAACCTGATCAAATTAGCCTATGAACTCACCAATTCGTTATTTCTAATATGTATTAATAACTTTGGTAAGAGTTTCCTGTTTGGGGAGAAAATGCGTGCAAATATTAAACAAATTTTTGAAAAATAGAAAAAATGGCATTGTTTATATGGCAGAAATATAATATTAACAGTGAAAAGGCCTTAGGAGCCAAACAAATGTTTTATAAAAAAAATACATAAATCTTTTTTTTAATAAATTTTATTGGGGGTTATTGGGGAACAGTGTGTTTCTCCAGGGCGCTTCAGCTCCAGTTAGTTGTCCTTCAATCTAGTTGTGGAGGGCACAGCTCAGCTCCAAGTCCAGGCAAAGCTGTTGTTCAGAGCCCATAGTCTAAACTACTGAGCCATCTGGCCACCCATAAATCTTTTTAATCATCTTCATTATTATTTCTCTACCTCTTAACTAAAAAATCTGTATGAAAACACACTTTCCTCAAGAAAACGTCTATTCTCATAATGGTTTAATTTTAACATCAAAGTAGAGTATGTCTAGAGAAGTTTTCTTTCCCAGTTTTCTTGAGGCTTGTGACAATTCTAGTAATTAGAATATTACATAAAAAAGATTCCAAAAAAGGACTGAAAAAAAAAATCAACAGCAATAACGGTAGAACCCTAAGGCAAACAATTGAGGGTTACCCCACCTAGTCATAACATTCAGAAGATAAAATCTTTTATAATAATAATTTTCTAAGTTCTTGCAAAAGTCATGCCTTATTTCTATCATGAGTGACCAATTGAAAATGAAATCCTCACCTGCCAGAGTCAGCCAATAACCATGAGATGAAAAGGGTTGTACCAAAGGTCCAAAGTCAGGAAGAGAGTGGCAGTGTTAGACTTTACATAAACCCTCTACTTCTGGAAAACAGCAATGATAAAGAAATCCCCCTACTCTTTGCGTTACAGGAAAGGGCTTAGTGCAAAGAACCATACTTTTCCCATATGACCTGGATGAGACTTGGGGATGGCCCTCTTGTTTACCTAAGACAAGGCCAGACACAGGTGCTCCAAATTCCCTTTTGTCTCATCAATGTCTAGCTGAACTGTTTGTACGTGCTGGTACAAAATTCCCATTATCTTGACTTTACCAAATTCTAGTAGGTTTCTCTGTTCCTGGGGAACTTTGACCCACGCTAGTGTTTAAGCAGGCAGTGGGAACTTAAGCAGATAATGGAGTGTGAAACAACACTCCCCATTCTCAAAGCTTCCTCCTGGTAATTTGCTAACAGCAAAGAAAGACATTTCCTGCTCAACTATCTATCACATCACCTGTTCATCCCACTTCCCCATACCTGGGTCTTCTCTATCCTTCTTTACTTTTCCCTATAAAAGAAAACCGTTTTCTATCTGATCTTTGAGACACTTTCAAGTCTTTTGGTTGGAACACTTTCCCTATTGCAATAGTCACTCTCCCCCTATTTCAATTGTCTTTTCCAATATAGTCTCTCCTTTAGGTCTGAATTTATTTTCTGTTTCACAAGGAAATCTCCAACCCTAGAGCCTCCTAGTGAAAAAAATTTTTCCCCACCCTCTTTTTCATTTCCAATATGTCAGCAAAATTTAACTTTGCTAATATCAGGTCATATGTAATATAAAAATTATGCCAGGTGCTAATTTTGCTTGATATAGTTATGGATTAACATGTTAGCAGCTTGTCTTTTTAAGTTTTTGAAAATTTGTTAAATACCAGGGACTTCATTTAGTACTTATGCTATATAATCCCCACCACAATACTGTACAGTGGGTACTATTATTTAGACCCATTTTACAAATGAGACTATTTAAAATGAATAAGTAACTTTCCCAAGTCACTCAGCTAGTATATGGTAGATCTATGATTTCAATTCAGGTTTGTCTAATGCCAGATTGCTCTTAAATTTATGTGTTTTTTTTTACATGCATATATACAGAGATGTATATTATACACACTTTTTTTTAGTAATTTTTATTTATTTATTTATTTATTTATTTATTTATTTATTTATCATTGGGGAATATTGGGAAACAGTGTGTTTTTCCAGCACCCATCAGCTCCAAGTCATTGTTCTTCAATCTAGTCGTGGAGGGCGCAGCTCAGCTCCAAATCCAGTTGCCGTTTTCAATCTTTAGTTGCAGGGGCCGCAGCCCACAATCCCATGTGGGAATTGAACTGGCAACCTTGTTGTTGAGAGCTCGTGCTCTAACCAACTGGGCCATCTGGCTGCCCCTACACGCAGTTTTTACTAGTCCTAGAAGTTAAGAGTGACAGAATAATCAAACAACCATACATTAATGGTGGTACTTTATTATTTTAGTAATCTCTAAATATTTAACAATACTTAGCATAGCAATCACCCTTATAATCAGTTAAATAATAGGTTAAACCTTAGTTATTTACCTTAGATAAAATGATGGGTGTGGATGTGGTCATTGTGGAGGAAATGCAGAATTAGATTAAAACACAAATAGTTGAAAGTGGAACCCTATGGAACACTAATATTTAAGAGATAGTCACAGAAAGCTTAAGAAAGTGTCTTTGAAAGAGTATCTGGAAAATTAGAATAAGTGTAATCACTGAAGCTAAACAAAAGTGGAATTTCAAGGATAAAATGGTGGACAACAATTAAATAGAGAAAGGTAACGTAAAAAAAGACTATACAGTTTTTACATTTGGCAATTAGGCCTCATTAATAATCCTGACATAGGAAGTTTAAATAAAAAACTAAGAGCAAAACTTAGAGGTAAAAAAAATGGCGAGGGGAAGAAGTGTTAATATAAACTATTCCACATAGAAATATGACTATAAATAAAGAGTAGATGGATATATAGGACTAGATATAGGGAGACACAGTTATAAGAAAAGTTTGCTTTTTAATACCCATATTAAAATGTGGGCATATTTATATACTGGGCTTAAGAAACAAATCTAGAGGAAGATAGTGAGGATGATGATACGGAGAAGAAAAGTAATTATGGAATAAGTTTACTGCACAGGCAAGCGATAATGAAATCCAGCGAACCTGTAGAATGACTGGCCATTAAGATGAAAAATCAGAGGGAAAGAAAAAGTGATGCAATCAAATCAGAATGATGAGAGACGGGTGAGAGATTTTGTGTCTGATGAACTGTATTTTCTCACAGATGTGCGAAAAATGATCACGTTAAGAGATGGGGGTCATACATAGCTGTATTGGTGAGATTTGCAAGAAGCACCAGGGAGAGTTGGAGAGAATGCACTCGTGACTTGTAGATTCTGGTTGGACACTGAGTTTTAGCTAAGATTGAGGATCATAGATTGGTAGTTGCACTTTTCTGTTGTAGCATTCAGCTTCAGAAAAGAAATTTCTTATTTCATGAACAACTGTTTTTTTTTCCCATCACTTTCAATGGCAGGGAATATTTAATTCAAACACAAATTCTTGGCTCCTCTCACTTTCTT
Source organism: Rhinolophus ferrumequinum (assembly GCF_004115265.2). Taxonomy (NCBI): domain Eukaryota; kingdom Metazoa; phylum Chordata; class Mammalia; order Chiroptera; family Rhinolophidae; genus Rhinolophus; species Rhinolophus ferrumequinum. The sequence continues at coordinate 53,532,464 of NC_046301.1, forward strand.
TTAAAAACTGGAAGTCAAATCTATTTGAAATGTTAAAGTATGAAATTTTACAGTACGCAAAGTGAAAGCATGAAATTTTACATCCACATTTATGTGTCCTAGATTTGATACAAATGTCAACTGAAGTAACGAGTGTTTTCATTTTGATGATTGCCAGGAATCTAGCTATGCATTTTGATATGATGATTGAAAATCCAATTTGACATGTACTAAAAAATTCTGGTCACTAAATCTCCTTGGTTTTACTCACCCACTGTATGAATAAAAATTAAATTTAAAAAAGCTGCATGAAATTGCTTTTACTACACTGTAGAGATATTATTTGCTTGTTTTTCTTTACAGGCACCAGATAAACATTTATACTGTTTCATCTTCTATAGTTTATCTTACTCTAATCAAATTTATTTCAGATAGGCTGTCATAGCCCTAAGGTATACAATTGCCTTTTGAAATGCAAATGAATAATTTTTGTAAGGATTGTTTAACTCGAATTGCTTTAAAGAATTATTACATTTTCAATGAATTCTTTGGGGATAGTAAAATATAATACATTATTTATTAATTGTCAGGTTGACATAGTTTACATTACCTAATGCAATTCCATAGTGTACTGTGCTGTTTGTAGGGTTAAAATTTTAAGCTTTGTATACTCTAAAGTAATTGACTTTAGGGATTACACAGCTCAAAAATATGGATATATTGCTGGTATGTTTTAGAGATTTGTATTAAAATTTCTAAAACATGAAGTATTGATTTACTTAGTTTGACATATTTAAATATAGAATATATTGTCATTAAATCCTATGTGCATGCCAAATCTAAAGAAAGTTAAATTCTTTATTTGTTTTGTCTTAATTTCACTTAACATTAGATAAGATAGAAATAATATAATAAGCAGGTAAGTGACGGAAAGATATTCATAATATAAACTGGGGAATTATCTTGTAAATAATGGCATGGCTTCTATTGAAATTTGGTAACTGGACTGTGTAAGGTGTTTTGTACACTGTTGCCAGAGCTGGTAAAATAATAATTATGAACATTTAAAAAAATTTTTTTTAAATTGGGGAATACTGGGGACCAGGTGTTTTTCCAGGACCCATCAGCTCCAAGTCAAGTCGTTGTTTTCAATCTAGTTGTGGGTGGTACAGCTCAGTTCCAAGTCAAGTTGTTGTCTTCAACCTAGTTGTGGAGGGTGCAGCTCACTGGCCCATGTGGGAATCGAACCGGCAACCTTGGTGTTACGAGCAGTGTGCTCTAACCAGCTGAGCCAACCAGCCACCACCAAAAATGTTTTACTTATGCTTTAGCATGTCTTGTGCCACATGATGGTGTATTGGATGGAAAACGCATGCCAAGTATTGATGTATGTTAAGGGGTCATGGTTTAAATATATCTATGTAGTTCTTCGTCGGAAAACATGAAGGACAAAAGTGTCAAAGGCAGTGCTTTCTAACCATGAATGACAGAGGAACTAGATTTTGTCCATTTGAAGCACTGAGCTATCCATTTGCTGATACTGTGGAGTGAAGAGTGGGGCACAGTCGGTAACGAGGTTCAGAACCCATGCCTGTATTATGTCATTTTGTGTAAGCACTGTAATTTTAATAAATACATTACTTTCTAATACCCTATTGGTCATACTAGAGTAATTTGAATAGCTCACCAGTTGGTGAACAGGGATAAGATGAGCTCTTCATTGTTTTGATTGTTTTATTTCCTTTGGAGTTTGATAAGGACTTTAGATAAGATGTCTCAGGGAGGCTAAAGCCTTGGAACCTAAAGCCAGCTCACCATTAAGGGCCACAAAAGAAGCCCAAAGTCTCCAGAGTGAAGAGTTTTAGTACCTGAGAATTGTCATATAACACGGTGCTTGATCTTGGGCACTTAGCGCATAGAAAGACTTCCAGTTGTTATATGTAGCTTGTGCACATTATTCCCGGAATTCACCATTATCTGGAACAAAAGTGTATGCCTTCCAATTAAAAAGTTCCTCAGCTTCCAGTTTTACCCATCTTAATATGGGAATCATTTCAAAATAGAGATTTTAAGTCAAGAAGTTTACTTATGATAAATAAGACTTTTGTTTAATATGGTAAATTTTAGGAAGGTACAGGTCACTGTATGTAAGAATTGGCCTTTGTTAAATTACATATCACTAAGTGTGTAAATTTCATTGATAATTTTATCTTAATATATCCTCTGAAAAATTTATATTCGCTTTCTGAGATAAATCAGCCTTTGGCTTTAAACTTCAAAGGGTTCCATTACCCACTCTGACTGCTGACATCCTGAGGAGTTCCCAGAGGTGACACTGTGGCCATGTCAGAAATTGTAAAAATAAACACAAACTCTATGACACCTCTACTTGGAATCAATGATTTACTTGATGTATCCATTCTATAAATGCATTTAAATATGAGAGACTTAGATGCTCAGTTGAAAATATTATTCTTCACCTTTGGGAACAATTTCAAATAACACAGCCTCTTTCATCCTCAGAGCTCTTTTAGATAAACACGGATGATCTGCTAAATAACCATGACAGTCAAATTTCACACAGGAGAACCTGCAAACAGATTATTTTTTGGGTTTATAACTGGTTCATTGATATGCTTGAAGAACAAGGAAACTATAAACCAACTAAAGTAAACTACGTTATATAGTTACATTCATGGAGAAATAAATGCTAAAACATATATTATCATTCTTAATTGAGGATTTTGTTAAGTATTGTCCAAAAACTCTAACTTACAGAATAGAAAACCAAATCATATAGGTCAACATGGCTTTTGGGACAATAGGAAAGTCCCAAAAGGATGATATGGCTCCATTGCAGGAACAAACCAGTGGTCTACAATCCATGTTATATATCTTATAAATTTAACTCTGCTTTTGACTTTACATCTGGTTTCTTTGGAAGTTCATTACCAGCAAATATAAACCAGAATCTATATACAGCTCTAAGAAGCGTGCCTATATTTGTAACTATGAAGTCTTGAATAATGACTGTGGTTATATTTCAGAGGTAGTAAACTTTGAAATTCTTCACAGAACATATATAGAAAACAAAAGTAAGCAAATTCCAGGAGCCAACTATTACAGGGTGAATTGACCTGAGATAAGTGGAAGAAGGGTGGGCGCCAAGATTTACAGTTGATATTTGCAAAGAGCAACCCCAAAATAGATATCCTTGCCAAAAATCCAAAGATAGATTCAGTATTTAAAAAGGGGTATACCATAAAGCAGTTTATAGAGCTTTGGGAGTGGATGCTAAAATGAAGACAATACTTTTGTTTTGAATATGTGATCACAACCACATGTAAGTGTGTGTCTGTTTATATATATAGTAGTGTGTGTGTGTGTGTGTGTGTGTGTGTGTATATATGTATATATATATATATATATATATAGAGAGAGAGAGAGAGAGAGAGACAGAGAGAGAGAGAGACAGAGAGAGAGACAGAGAGAGAGAGAGACAGAGAGAGAGAGACAGAGAGAGACAGAGAGAAAGCACATAACCATTAAATAAGAAGATGAAATGATTATTTCTATTGACATAATACTTTGGAGATATCAACCCCCAAAAATTGTACCTTATAAAATGGACTAGGTTTATACTAACTTCAACAACTCACTTTTAGCATGTTTCTATTTTCATAAAAAAGTCAGTTGTTTAAGCATTTTATTAGTAAAAATGAGAAGAAAGATTTTAACAGGAAATATTATATGACTCATTGGACAGTCAGAGAAAATGAGTGACACAGCTGGTTCATCATAGTGTCACTTTAGATAATGCAAGGATCACTGCATTTTTAAACAGTGGTGACAATGCTGACAGGTCCTATATTAAAAGTCTGCACACACACACACACACACACACACATATATATATATATATATATATACATACACACACACATATATATACACACTCATACATATATATATACACATATATATAATAACAGATGACATCTATATGACATATATAGCTAGCTCTAAAACGTAGTGTTACAGGATGTTGTTTAGTCACACTACAGATACATAAAGAAATTTATCACTAAATGTAATGACTACGTTTATTGATAGTTAACTCACTGCTGTTTTTCTTCTCTGTTGAGGATAACACACTGTATCAAGGGGCATCTTGATAACAGAAAGCCATAGTATCAAACTGTATTCATTTATGTATTCTTCAAGCAAAACTTTATTATCTACTAGGCATGTGCCACAGTTATAATTAACAATGAGTAAGGCAGGCACATGGTCTAACCTCAAGTTGCTTGTAGCATTAGAATGTGAGATAAAGGTGAATCAATTGGCCACTGCAATGTAACATGATGGGTACTTCAGTAGAGAATATGTACAGTTCTGTGGAAGAACTGAATGCTACCTAACACACTTCCTTGAGTAATTGGCATTTATGGGAAGAGCTAACGGATAAGATGCAGTGAGCCAGGTAACGAGAAGTGTGGTGTCTATACCTGTGCTTTCCTTAGCATTATGGATAATGAGATGCTCTGAATACACTTTTCTTTGCAAAATAACCAGACTCTAGGTAGATAAAATACACCCTTTGTATCGGGGATTTAGACATCTGGGGGAATAGTATTTATAAAGACAGTGGAGTTGGGTGGTTATTATTCTGCTCAGTTGATGCTCTCATTAAAAGGTAAATGAAAATAAAGAATGATTGTCAATTAAAACCCAAGGGTAAAAGTTAAAGGCCTCCCTGGTGGCATATGAAGAGCATCCGTCTCCTACAGCAGAAGAGGAGAGAAAGCTCCCAAGAAGGTTAAACTCTCAGTCAAGATAGATCTGCCATGTGAAGTTCAGGGCTCTGTTTGTGAAAGAATGACATGCTGACACATGTGTTGATGAGTCAAAATTCTTGAATCTTGTACAAGGAACTCATGCAACTCAACAACACAAAAACAAAATAACCCGATTGAAACATGGGTAGACGACCTGAAGAGACATTTCTCCAAAGAAGACATATAAAGGGTAAATAGACATATGAAAAAATGCTCCACATCAATAATCATCAGAGAAATGTAAATAAAAACCACAATGAGATATCACCTCACCCCAGTCAGAATGGCCATCATCAACAAGACAAATAGTAACAAGTGTTGGAGAGGCTGTGGAGAAAAAGGAACCCTCATACACTGTTGGTGGGAATGCAGACTGGTGCAGCCGTTATGGAAGGCAGTGTGGAGGTTCCTCAAAAAATTACGAATAGAATTACCATATGACCCAGCAATCCCTCTCCTGGGTATCTACCCAAATAATCTGAAAACATTTATTCAAAAAGACACGTGTGCTCCAATGTTCATTGCAGCTTTATTTACGGTGGCCAAGACATGGAAACAACCAAAATGTCCTTTGGTAAATGAATGGATAAAGAAGTTGTGATATATATGCACAATGGACTACTATTCGGTGGTAAGAAAAAATGAAATAGGGCCATTTGTGACAACATGGCTGGATCTTGTGATTATAATGCTAAGCGAAATAAGTCAGACAGAAAAAGCAGAGAACCATATGAATTCACTGATATGTGTTATATAAACCAAAAACAACAAAAGAACAAGGCAAGCAAATGAGAAACAAAAATTCATAGACACAGACAATAGTTCAGTGGTTACCAGAGGGTAAGGGGGGCGGGGGGTGGGAGATGAGGGTAAGGGGGATCAAATATATGGTGATGGAAGGAGATCTGACTCTGGGTGGTGAACACACAATGGGATTTATAGATGATGTATTATAGAATTGTACACCTGAAATCTATTAACTTCACCAACAATTGGCACCCCAATACACATTAATTTAAAAAAAATTATTGAAGCTTTCATTTTTTCCCTGAACTCTGGCATCCTGCAGAAGTAGCCCACTCCCCTGCCTTTGCTTGAAGATGATGCAGATGTCTCTCACCTGCAGAATAACATGCACTCCATCAAGACCTGCCCGCACACGGCTAACACGTGGGTTAAGACACAGGGTAACATGGCTGTGGGTGTCCTGGATCTGCTGCAGGAGAAAAGAAAATATAGCCCTAAGGAACCGCAGAACCTAGACAACATGTTCTGGCCAGAGCTGTATAAATAAGTACAGAACTGAATTCTGAAGGCACTAGATGGAGAGAGATTTAACTGAATTTGGGGGAAAAGGTAGCTAGCTTACTGATATAAGTACCCCCTTTGAGTGTAGGATTTGATGCCACAGCAAGGACCCTGGAAAACTATGCAAACACACCGCTAGGAAAATTCCCTAGAAGCGTGGAAATATCATGACCTATATACTCAGTAAGATAAAAATGCCGGATTTTGTGTGACACACTATAGAAGTAGGGATTAAAGGCAAACAGAGGCAAGTACATATTAGTAATGCATATATGATACATAAGGCTGGAAAATCCCCAAAGACTATTTTGCTATGCATCCTGGAGGATGCATCATTTTCCAAAGCAATAATGAATTAGTGCTGAGAGGAGCTCCAGTGTCACTAAATTCAGTGATGGCTCCGTTCTCTAGGGCAGAGCTGACAAAAGAAGATGCCACTGAAAGCCTAGACTTACAAATAGTAAGGAGGGTGATAGATGCACCTGAGACAGAGGCCTGGTAACAGCATTTAACTGTAGAGGCAACTACTGACATGAGGGGCAAGGTCAAAGTGGCAGCCAAGAATGTGTGACCTACAGAGAATGGTTGAAATGCAGGAGATTGCTAATAATTCATGGCATCCCTCAAGCAACAACCTGATATTGCTTATTCTGCATAATCAAAATTAAGGAAAGATCATCAGGTTGTTGATAATCTCTAACAATAAAAAATAAAAATTTCTTTGCCCTATTTCTGAACCTGATCCTGCCTACCTTTCTTTCCTCCTCTTCCACCCCAGAACCCTCTTTATTCCTTCCTTTTTCCTCCCTCCCTCCTTTCTTCCCTCCCTTTCTTTCCTTCCTTCCTTCCTTCCCTTATTATTTTTAATCCAGACTCTATCAATGAAAGTAGAAGCTGGTTCCCAAAGATGGCTGCTTTTAGATGTTTTCTGGTTAGCACAGGGATAATGGGCTTAAGATTTCCGATTCTTTCTTTACGCAAATATCAACTATTTACCATTTCAATACTCTATCCCATTTTCATCTTCTTCACTTCTGATGACTACATGTTGTATCCGTATTGCTCTTTCTCAGGTTCCATATTCCCAGACATATTCCTGCCTATGGTTTAGAAGTGGGTGAGATCAGGCACCTGTGAACTGAGTAGGGCAGAGGATCAACTAACCCTATATCAACTTTCAGCCTATACTTCCTTCATTTTTCATATTGTGACAGACCCCGATTTTCTACCATAGCAGAAAATCCTCAATTCCTCAGGGGTTATTCAGGACGAGTCATTTTTCTACTTATGTACATAGCTTGCAGCTTTCTCCATGCTGCTAAATGAATGATTTTCCTCCATATCTCCTCTACTGTTCTTTGTCTTGAGGAGATGTATTGAACACAGATTCAGAACATATTTCTTACCCTCTGGCCCTGTCCCACCAACATTACAAAGATGTATATAGTTGGGGTGTGAGACTCTTTCTTATAATTGATTTTTTTTTCAAATGTATGCAAAACTCTCAGTGATTTTACTGTGGGATGTCTCGTTGACATTGGGACTCCACGTGCAGGGAATAGTCGTAACTACATTAGCTCTTAGTGCTCTAGCAAAGACATAAAAAGGAGCTAACCTTCCCTTCTAGAAGTGAACATGTGGACTGTAGACAGTAAATAATAGAGTGAGAGAACTATTTTGGGCAGGAAATAGTTCTCAAAACTTAGGTTTGTGAGACAAACCCTGCTTCCATACAAGTGGTTCCCCTTTCTCAGAACTTAATTTGAGGTTTTCGGTCTTTGGCACTTAGGTATTAGGTGATATTCCAGAATTAAAGCATGGAAAGTGCTATAGAAAATGTGTATTACCAAGAATGAAGGTAAATGTTGGATAATGAAATGAAGGAGCAGGTGTCAATTCCAAATTGAGGGCACCAGGAGACCCATTTAATATCTCATTTATCTATAATGAATAGATGTACCCTAGAAACACAATCTAGGTAAATGAGGGGTGATCTCCAGAGCCTCTCTGTTCTTTAAGGAGATTAATGGTTTTTTTTGTAAGCATCCGCATGGTTCCACCTGTGGAAAATTATATTAGGATGGGATTTTATTTTCCTTCTTTCTCTTGCAGGAGCTCAGTAATTATTCACTTATACTCCAGTACAATGGTCATTGCTAGAATGAAAGAAGGAGTTTTGTCATAAGATAGACAATAGTAGTTATCTTTGTCTTTCATATCTGTCTCTCCAAAGCTGAGAGAGGCAAGCTATTTTTCTTATTTATTCCTTCTACGCGTATGTATAGGGCCTTGTCCTTACATGTCCTCACAACATGTCCTTACAACAGAAATCTTCATCCAGGAGAAATGTTTTAGGCTGAAACACTAACAAATGTCTGAGAGCAGGATGAAGAGATAGTCTTTGTAGAACAGTGGGCTATAGGATCCAGGGAAACTGTGGGAAGAGACAGAGGGGGAGAGAGGGATGCCAGAAAAGGGTTTCCCTAACATCATACAAGAGAGACTGACAGGTGTCAAGTGGATGTAAACAAGCAACAATGTTGCACTATCATCTCTAGTGTGTGAATATGTTTAATCATGTAATCATAAAGATGATCTCTCTGGTAGTGGATCATCCCTATTTGACCTTGAAAAAATTAAGGACATTATTAAAAGGATATAAATATAGTTTAACGACATTAGAGCATTGTACAGTAGGGTTCTCTAAAAGCATCGAACCAATACTGGCTGGAGTAGCAGATGAGCGTTGAACTGATTTCGATTTTCTTTATTGAAAATCCTGTTTCTGCTTCTACTTGAGTGACACACATATTGCAACATTGTCTGAGTTACATATTGATTGCAGATGATGAAAGTGATGCCTTAATCTTTTATAGTTACTCTAAGTGTGTCTCAATAACAATAGAATTTAAATTCTCTGTGTATTTTATTATTCTGGTTACTTTTGTGACTACTGGCTTAGATGCTGCAAAAAAATGATTCAAATGATAAAAAGGAAAGAGACACAATGCTTTTCTAATCTGAATGCTTTGACATGCTCTATGCTAAATACTTATGCTTGTGTAAATACTTTCCAGAATTTTATCTGAAGCTTTGATAATATATCTTTAAAATCTAGGTTCCCCTAAAAGCAGGACCTAAGACAAAATTTTATATGGGAAGGGATCAAAAGGAGCAGAAATGAGGGAGAGAGAGTGAAATGGAAAATAACAAAGGCCATTAAGAAGACGTGTTATTGATTTGGCCATTCATATCAGCAAGTGATGTTCAAATCAATTGTAGGTCAACGTAGCAGTTTTGAATCTCCATCTAACTCTTCCCACCTCTTATTCTTCACGTGTGTTGCTTCCTCTCTCTGCAGTGCTTTCTCTTCTCCCATCCTGTGTCTCTTTACAGTCTCAGTTTGTTAGTTTGAATGCCATTTATTGGAAGAGTTCTTGAACTTCCTTATAGCTCTTTCTATCCCATAGTGACACCTTCATACAACTGTTCTTTTTCTTTGTAGTATTTGTCACACTTGTAATTGCTTGGAAATTATTGGTTTCACTTTTACCTCTCACTTGGTGGAGAGTTATCAAAGGCAGGCACCATGCTTGTTTGATGTGCCGCAAATAGCATAGTTCTTGGAACGTCTCAGCATTTTGTACTGTTTGTGAGTAAGGCCAACATCCCTAATATAAATGAATGTAACTATAAAAAAAAAATGAGACTGTTGAATGTAGTTCTTGAAAAGATGTAGTCTTATTACATTAAAGCCATACTAGGTTGACATCTATATATGAGTAAATAACATCTATAATGACATAGTTTTATTAATATATCCTTCATAAAATTTCACATACATTTTCCATTGTCTATTTTATTTCTTATGATATGTCTACCCACAAAAGTTTGTTTAGGAATCTACAAAAAGTCATTTTCATTGGGGTGCCAATCTTATTGTATATTCTGTTAATTTTAGTTATGTCTGCTTCCATGGCCTGCCACATTTTTATTTTTAAGTTCAGATTTCCATGAAAATATGTTCCTGCAAAATGTTAGACAAACTTTTTCCCCCACGTACAAAGTCTGACATATACATTTGTGAACTTGTTACAATGATGTTAACTTTTTTTTTGGATATAAGAGGGATTATTCATTATGAATTTGTACCACTGGACAAACAGTTAACCAAGTTTACTATTTAGAACTGCTGAAAAGCCTGCATGAAAAAGTTAGACGACCTGAACTTTTAGCCAACCATTCATGGTTCTTGCATTACGACAATGCACCAGCTCACACAGCACTGTCTGTGAGGGAGTTTTTAGCTAGTAAACAAATAACTGTATTGGAACACCCTCCCTACTCACCTGATCTGGCCCCCAATGACTACTTTCTTTACCTGAAGATAAAGAAAATATTGAAAGGAAGACATTTTGATGACATTCAGGACATCAAATATAATACGAGGACAGCTCTGATGGACATTCCAGTGAAAGAGTTCCAAAATTGCTTTGAAAGGTGGATTAGTTGCTGGCATCAGTGCATAGCTTCCCAAGGGGAGTACTTCAAAGGTGACCATAGTGATATCAACAATGAGGTATGTAGCACTTTTTCTAGGATGAGTTCCTGAACTTAATTGTCTGACCTTGTATGTAGTGCTAAAGACTAGATAGGGCAAATATTGGCAAGATATTGAAGGCCTACCAATGTATTTATTAGGTGTGACATGTGTATAATTCTATTCCCATTCAGAATATCTATTAGTTTAAACTGGAATCTCCCTAATTCTGCCTGCCTATCAGTAAATTATGATGTGCTCCCATAAGACTGTCAGCGGATTTCTCAATAGAAAATTTACAGGCCAGAAGGGATTGTCAGGAAATATTCAAAGTAATGAATAGCAAGGACCTACAACCAAGATTACTTTACCCAGCAAAGCTATCATTTAGAATCAAAGCACAGATAAAGAGCTTCCCTACAAGAAAAAGCTAAAGGACTTCATCACCACCAAACCCGTGTTACAAGAATCTTAGAGGGATTTAAGAAAAAGAAAAATAATAATAAAATAAAATAAAAAATATGCATAATAAAATGACAATAACTATGTAAAAATAAAATAGAATAAATAAATAAAAATGAGTGTATTTAAAGACCTCTTATACTTAGTATGGTGGCAAACTCTGAATGTCTTTTTAGTGAATAAGAGTGAAACAGTGAATGTATATTTCTTATCATTGAAATGTTAAACATGAATTGGATTAAATATCTAACAAAATTCCTCTTAAGTTTATTAGCCTAGTTACAGAGCTACTTCCAATTCTGCTGATTATTAGAATCATATACAGGAGTTTCTTATATATTCAGATTTTCTGAGCCTAATGTTGGAGTTCTGATTCAGCATGAATAGAACAGATCCTGAGATTCTGCATTTCAAAACTTTTTGAAAATGATTCTGATTGTCAACCAGAGTTGTGGCTCTTGGTCTAATACTTTACACACACAATTTGACCATATACTATATTTATGTTGTGATATTTTCATAAGAATACAAAGAAGAGAGAAATGTTAGAATGTTTACTATGAATAATTATCACATAAGTCCCTTAGTTGTTCTAGTGAAGGAGTTAATACTCTCTAGACCTAATTATCTCTGTGGAAAAAAGTCCTGAAAACTTGGGTTCTAGTTACACAATATTAACTTGTTCTACATTTATATAATAGTTATTTTTCCAGTGCTTTCACTCCTAGTTGAGGAACAGTGAAAGATTATATAAGCTTCACGTGTCAAAAATTTAAATATTTTTACATCCTTTATACTCAAATTACTATAATATTATTTTTTTCTTCTAAAAATTCTACAATATTGGCATATTCTAAGAGCTGCTCACTCAATAAGTGCAATTTTATTTTAGAAATACGTATTGTGAAATTTTTAGGAAATATATGTGTCAGTAATGACATGAGTACAGCATATTCATTTGCAGTGATATTGTGTATTCTTTCTGTGGCGTTTTAACTTGATTTTTAGAACAACCTTCCGTTCTGTACCAAGTGCAGCCAAATAATGAAAGAATATTCTTTGAAAAAGTAGGAGAACAAATCCAGGAGGGGATTACTGCCATCGAGTACTAAAATAATGCCTTTCAATTTGTAAATGACTTTTGTAGTTCATGATTGGATCCAACTATTCTCTAGTTAAATTTAATATGCATTAATACGGCAGGAAAATTTTATTCCAGGACTATGTAGAGAAACCTGGTGCTTGTCATTTCTGTTGGGTAATTGTCACTGTAAGCAGGGATGTGATGACAAACTTACTGCATTTCCTAATATGAACACAAAAACACATTCCTGTACAAGCCTGGTGTGGCATTAGAAGTAGACAAATAATGTGGTGCTTACATGATATGATTTCTGGAGAAGCCAGAAAAACTTGTCTTCTTTTTTCCTTGTGCCTTTCCAGAGTCAGTGTATAGTAGTTATTGAGTATACAGATGCTGAAAAAAGTGTGTTCAAATTCAAGCTCAGCCATTAACTAGCTGTGAAAAGAATGTTTACCAAATTCATTAACCTTGCTGTGCCTTTGTTTCCTCATATATTAATCTTAACTTCTTGAAAAGGTGAATACCAATTGTACCTACTTCACAGGAGTGTTGTGAGGCCGACAGGAGTTAACACAGTTAGTACATATAAAGTATTTAGAATAATACAGGTCCTATGAAGACCTTAGTAAGAGTCAGTTATTTTTCTCCCCTGAAACTTTGCTTTGTGTTAACTAAGCTTTGGTTTAAATTTACCATTTATTTAAATGCAAATGCACCAGTGCAGGGTTTGGCGTGCCAAAACTTGTCAGTCTTTTACATCTTAATGCAAATCCTCATATAAAATGTTTCTTGCCAGTAGTTTTTGAGGAGGGATTGGGATGGAGAACGAAATCACTGGGCGACATTTGAGAGATCAATTCATGGATGTCAGCAAAAAACAAGCAACATTAAGGTCATAGATGTCAAAGGAAACTGGAAGCCCTACATCTGCCCAGGGCCATGTCTGCACAGGGCCAGTGGCCACACTTTATTATAAGAAGTGAAAACGTAGACCCACGGCCACTTCAGTTATGGGTCAGTGGCGAGGGAGAGCGGTGCTGGCTTTCCGGTCTCCTGAGCACTGAATAGCTTTTTCCGAGTGTCAGGTTCTAGGCTTGGTTCTGCAATTCCATGTGCTGAGGAAAGTTAGTTACAGCTGCACTGAAAGGAGAGAGCTATGTGCCAACTACTGTTTTCCCTCTTGATGAGCTAGTGGCTTAGAAGCAAAAATATGTAGTTTTAGGAGATCTCAGGTTTTCTCATTGACTCTCACTGAAAAATTGGGTCATAGAGCAAAAGGAAATTAGTAGGTACGTAAGATTTAATCAAAAGATTTTTCTTTACAACAGAATTTGCCCTACCACAGATGTTCTTATATTTCCACAAATTAAGTGGTAACCCATAAAGATTTAGTCAGCATCCAAGATATTGAAACTAATGTATAGGGAGTATTTTATTTCTTTGTAAAGTTATCATTTATTTACTTGTTTGAGGAAGTCCACATTTTTAAAAAGATGCTTAGGATTTGGCCATTTTCTTATACAAGGTATTTTTTAAAATATATGTATTTATAGAACATTCAGCAGTTGGCTTGTTTTAGAATCTACAACACTTACCAGTTACTTGAAAATACAAGCTTACCCATTGTTTTCATCTGATTTGAACTGGAATATTTTGTGAGTTTGGAAACAAGATAATAACCCCTTTTACTTTCTTTCTGTACAGTTGAGGGATAAACATAGCTATCACGCAGATGAATGCTAAATATTATCATTACAACTAAAAAAGAAAAAAAAATGCAAAACTGCTCTGGAGGACATGATTTTAATTTGTAGTCGAATGGGATTTTCTTTTAAAACAAACTTCCTGTTCTTTGTTGGGAGACAGTTCTTCTGTGGCTGTCTGATTTCTCCACATCTTCTGAGCAAGAGGCATTGGTAGCTTTCTTCTCTTTTTTTTTTGGATTTTTTTTTTTCTTTCTTTCCAAAATATGTTAGCAGAGCAGACTGCTTTGGAAGTTAGTATCTCCTTCTGGTCAGAAGCCAAGATAATGTCCCCTGTGGGGCAAAGGTTAGTCAGATGTGCTAGCAGCTCACTTACAGGTGTTGGGGTTTCCTCAGCTGTGATAAACCTATTGCTACCTCACCTCCATGGGATTTGTGGGGGTGGGGGCAGGGTGCAGGGAAAGGGAGAACTCAAGAAAACACGAAGTTGATACTACTGCTATGAATTGGTGGTTTTGCATCTTCAATCAGCATCTATGAAACTGTGTCAGGGTAACTTTAGATTGCACAGTCCCTAATTTTATAGTTTCTGCCTCCTCAGACAAAAGCTTTATTAGTCTGCATACATTCAAGTTTCTTTTCCTGGCATTTGGAGAAAAATTCCCTTCAATGTTTATCTCTAAATCTTTGTTTTTTGATTTGAACAGAGCCATGGCATAAAAACAGCCATCAGGGTGTATCTTGTGAGAGAAAATTAGGAAAGAAATGCATAGAAAAAAACCCTAACATTTCAGGATATGATCTTGCCACATAAAATGTAACTTACACATTTTCTGTACAATATCATATATATGTATATGTCTTCCTACCTAGATCCCCTCCAGGTAGAAAAGCACAATTCCACTGGACAAAAAGCTCATACATACTTTCAGATTCCTTCCCCCACCTTTATCTTTCTTTGTCTTTGGTGACAGCAATCCTTCATGGAATCATACTTCCAACACCAGACTTGTGTAAAATGCCAAACTGGAAGTCATGGGATCTCGCTTCTGGACTGATTACCAAGATGAAGTGAGTGAAGTTAGCCACTTATGGGGTGAATCTTGACCCATGAGAAATGGGATACATAAGATTGGATAAGTCCCCTTTTCTTTTCCCTGCTTCAGGTGTAAATCTTTTGGCAGCCCTTTCCACAAATCCCTTGGGCTGAATGTTTACAGGTGCCGAGACACCTATGGTATATCTATAAAGCAGCTGGTGAAGCAGTACCCGGTGCAGTAACACAGCACTTCTCTTTGATTTGCACCTATCCTGGCCTCACTTCTTTCCCCCTTACCTAAACTGCCTTGGACTTGTAATTCCCAAATGAAGAATTAACATTTTAATCCACTCTTAGACACATTTTTCTAGAGAATGCTAAGGTACTTCATGTATTTTCCAACCTAAGTGAACCTACAAACACCTGTAGACTCTTGGAAAGCAAGATCCAAAAATATGAGCATCAGTGAGAGAGAAATAAGTGTTCCTTCTCATGTCTAAGTGAATTAATACCCACTCTCTATGTTCTGGTTTCATAGCTAAGGGCACATAACAAAGGAAAATTAAACATTTAAGTATTTCAGAAAAAAAAATTCAAGTCAATTTACAATATTGATAGAAAAAAAGAGATTCAATTAAAGAAAATGTTTTGGGCACTTGTGTTTCAGGAAAGTTGTGTGTGGAAGTCCTGATGAAAAAAGTTTCCAGAGAAGATTGGATTATGGAGAATTCAAGTGAAGAATTTATGAGAAGTGTTGCTATTAATTATGATATATCTTTCAAAAGTCTCCAGTAAAGAAAAATTGTCTACATTAAAAACTAATTTTGTAAAGTAATACATTATAGATCCACCTAATTTAAAAACAAAACAAAACACTATATAGAAAATAAGACAAAAAGCAACAATCCCTTATATCTTTTCTTCCAGTAGTCTAATGGATTTTGCTTTATTTCTTTTGCTGATTATATATAAACATCTAAAATTAGGCTAACTCAGCTGTTTTTAGGATTTTTTTTTCTAGGCTGTTTGAATAACCTTTTTTCCTTCAAATTGAGGATACTATTAAAAATTCACAGGAGAGTGTGACCTTTTTGTTTTTTCAGAGTAACTATAGAATAAAAGACAAACCTTGCTCACTGGAATAATTTCCTTGGTTGCCTTTTGAGAAGGTTATTGTATGAGGTTATACTTCTTTCATTGCATCCCTCAACCCAGTGACTCATGCCTTTTTTTGTTTATTTCACTTTCTTTTGTGGAAGAGGGAGAGTCTCAGATCCACCTTTGCTCTCTTATTGCTAATTAAAAATTATATATAATGTCAGAGAAAATAAGGATATATTAAATTAAGGATGATATAATAGGGTTGCTAAACTGTACTCTTAAAAAATGACAATGCCATGAAAATCAAACATAACTGAAGAACTGTACTTAATTAATGGAGACTGAAGAGATGTCACAACTTTAGGCAATGCATGCTTTTTAGTGGATCCTGGATTTTAGAAAATAAAGCTGTAAAGAAAATTACTTGAGCAATTAGAGACATTTTAATTTGATTTGTGTGTTAGGTATAGTATGATATTAGTGTTAAATTTCCTGGAGTTATACACATAATTTGGTTATGTCAGAAAACACCTTTTTTCTTAGGAGATGTATGCTGAAATATTTAGTGGTGAAGTGTCATGAGGGCTGCAAGTAAGTACATTCAAAATAGCATAAAACAAGCATTTGTTATGTAACTCTGAAGTAGTAAGAACCATGGAGTTTGGAGAAAATAATTCACAAGCAGTATCTTCCATTTCTATTCAAATTCTGCATCTAGGATTTTGGGCTCTGAAAGGAGTCACAAACTTCCAGAAATGACGTTGTCGTGATTGAGAAGTGAGTATAATAAAGCCTACCTCTCAAGTTGTCATGAGGTTAAGTGAACACTGTATGTGAAATTATTTTGTAAAAGCTAAAGTGTTATGTGATGTTAGTTCTTCCTTCTCCTTTTCTGCCTTTGTGTTCTTACCATCATCATCATCATCATTCAAAATGTTCTCCCATAGAGCTTTGTCAGCCAAAGATATAGAGTAGAAGAAATGGTATGAGTAAATATGTGAAGTGTTTGTGTGTCCTGTGTTAGAACGCATACATAATGTTTAAATTAATCACACTACTGCATTATATGAAACATACCAGTCATTTGTTATATCCCATTTTTTGGTCTAATATTGATTAGTAACTCTCTATGTTTGTAGTGAATGATAATTAAGACCGTAACTGAAACATGATGGTTGTTCCCGAACTTTTAGTTGTTCCTGAAATTTAATACAATTAGGAAACACTGGCAATTGTTTCCAACTACAAAACAAAAGATTATTTTATGATAAATGAAGCTGCATACTTTACAAATAAAAGGAAAAAGAAGAATTAAAAAAAGCAGCTTTCCAAGATCACTTCCAAAGCTCTTTTCAAACGTTTGTAAAAGGTCAACATAGACTTTATAAAAAATAAAAAAAAAAAAAAACACCAAAAAACATGAAAAACACAAGCACTGGCTACATAAATTTAGAATGTGACCTGATGAAGATCAACATGACATTTTCAAAAGAAACCAGAGGGTTGTAGTTTGTTATTGAATAGGATGGCAGATGGACTGCAGATTGAGCAAGGGTAATTTTACTTTACAATGCCAACTGCAAGTCAAGTATGGCACTATAATATCGTTCCTAGATGAGTCCTTTTTGTAACTTTCACAAGTGATCTGATTGACAAAGTAGGGAGTACTTCAGTCAGACTCTCAGAGGATGAAGATTTATGAGTGATCACGCATCCCAAAGAGAACATTATTAAAATTATCTGTGAATAAATGGAAGACTAGGGAACGAGGCCCTCTGTCATCTGGTTTCCTCTCCTGTCTCTGGAGCTTTGTGGGAGTGGAAGGAGCAGGACGCACTCAGGCAGAAGCACAGGCTTTAAGAGAGCTAGTTCAGCACTGCCTAGCTCTTGGTAATTAAGGGGGTTGGGGGGTGGGAGATGAGGGTAAGGGGGATCAAATATATGGTGATGGAAGGAGAACTGACTCTGGGTGGTGAACACACAATGTAATTTATAGATGATGTGATACAGAATTGTACACCTGAAATCTATGTAATTTTACTAACAATTGTCACCCCAATAAATTAAAAAAAAAATAAGAGGGATTATTTTCTATCCACCATTAAATAATTCCTGCTGACACACTTTCTTTTAGTTCACCTACATGTATGCCAGACAATAAACAGGTCAGTATAGATACAAATTGCATAAAACATAATTGCTATTATATTAGGATAAGAAAGACAAATGTGTAACAAATAAATGCGAGACAAAATGTACACATATATGGTTATGGAAATCACTGAGATATTAGAGGGTGGAAAATTAACTGTTTTATCAGATAGAGCCACAAGTAAGGGAAGGATTAGGTGTTACTTGAGTATTTTTTAGAAGAATAAAATAATGTGTTTACCCAGCTGACTTGGTGAATGTGATGGTACTTTCTAGACAAAGAAACTACATGCACGCAAATGAAGAGTTGCCTGCAGTGTGTCCAAATCAAGAACCCATGTGGCTCCTAATTACTGTATATAAAGGAAAGAAGCAAGAAATGAGGCTGTAGAGAAATTCTGCAGGCAGAACATAGGCCTAGCTAATGGAGACAGGAAAGAAACATAATTAATGTATAAATAATGCTATATTCGATATTAAAAGTAAAAATATGCAACGTTGTGAAAGTTGATTATTGTCTTATATAAATTATTTAAGATCATCTGAATATCAGGCAATCAAGATTTTCCTCAGACTTCTTATATACTAATCTAATTCTCTCTCTCTCTCTCTCTCTTTTTCTCTCAGCTTCTCTTTATCTGTCCGTAGTATATTTGGTCCTTCTATTACTTTCAATAATTTCTAAAATGTTTGCTGCATTATGCATACTCCAGAAATAAAAAGGAGTGGAGAAACTATAAATATAAGTAATCAATTGACATATTTGGCCAAATGATATTTGTATGCAATTTACACCCAAACAACGGGTTGGATGTTAAAAAGAGAAATGGAAAGAGCTGAATTTACCAACGAATGACATTATAATCTCTTAAGGGCCATTTAGAAGTCTGTGTAATTGATGTAGTTTTCTGAAGAACTTATTTTTATGTTTATGCAGTGGCTAATATCCCAGGAAATTCTAACTTAATAAGGACTCATAGTAATTCTGTACTTTTTTTTTTTTTTTAATTAGATTGCTTCTGTAGGGAATTGAAAGCTATTTTTCTGGGAGAAGTCGTAGCCTAGAATTAATGAGTCTCAGCTATTTTCCTCTCGTGGAAAAAAATGAGATTGAAAGTTTCAAGAAATGCACTGGTCAAATGTTTGACAATAGCCTGAGATATTTTTCTTATGACAAAGCATTGTGAGATTAAAACACAGTCAACAAATAGTTGTTCCACACATATGACACTTCACTGAAGTTGCTCTAATGAGATTCCTATTTATTGCCATAGCCTGGTAATCTTCAGAGATCTGTGCATGCAAAGGAAAGTGATCATGAAGAACACTTTCTAGAAGCAAATTTTTCAAGTGGCAGTAAATGAAAACTTCATACATTTAGATTATATTAAAACAAATTTTATATGGAGAAACATTAACTTTAAATTGTGTATATAAGTATGTAACATGAAACACCATCTGTATCTTTATAAAATTTTTCTTTTATTTATTAAATTTATTGGGGTGACATTGGTTATTAAATTATATAGGCTTCAAGTGTACATTTCTATAATATATCATCTACGTATTTCATTGTGTGTTCACCACCCAGAGTCAAATCTCTTTCCATCACCATATATTTGACCCTCTTTACCACCTTCTACCACACTCCATCACCTTTACCCTCTGGTAACCATGTAACTGTAGTCTGTTTCTATGAGTTTTTGTTTCTTTGTTTGTCTATCTTGTTCATTTGTTATGTTCAGTTTTATATCCCACATATGAGTGAAATCATATGGTTCTTGACTTTTTCTGTCTGACTTATTTCACTTAGATGTAAAACTCTTTTATACATCTCGTTGATGTTGATTGGTGGCTGAAGTTGTTTGTCAACACATATAAGCAAAAGTAGGTAATAAAAATTAAATTATAAAAAAACTTATCTTCCTTTGACTAACTTGAAAAAAAAATCTCTTAGATTTAGTCATTGATTCTAGTTCTGATTACTCGAGGTTGACTTTAAAATAATTTCTGCTTAAAATTCCATCCAAAAAGTTTAACAAAAAAAATTATAAACATACACATGGTCCCATAGATTGCACTCAATAACAGATTGTATAGTATTTCCATGTATATTTCCATGTATCACCATATTCTTAACTCTATTTTGCCTTCAGTTCTCCTAGGATAGTATTTCTTAAACAGACTCTATATGGTTGGGGAGAAGTATCCTCTTTAAGTTATAATTTCAGGAAAAATATGAAGTGATTCAAAATTGTTAAAATCTTTTTAATACTATGAGCTATCTAATACAAAATAGAATTAATACACAATTTAAATTTAATTTGCTTCTATTTGAAATTAAAATAAAGAAAATGATTTACCTGATCTCTTTCTCAATACTTATAGCCAAGTACCGTTGATTAGGCAAATAGCAATTAATCTTGTCGGCTTTGACACCTTTGGTACCTTACTTTAAATGTATCCAACTCATAGTATTTATAAATGGCCATTGAAGAAATATATATTATTTAGAATAATAAACAATGAAGGGACTTCTTTGCAGTATGTCTCCAAATTAAGCAAAGCTCATTTAAGTATGTGTGTATATATATATACACACACACACACATATATATATATAGGTGTATATATAGGTGTATATATATGTATATATACACACATGCACACACACACAAACACATATATATAGTGCCAAAAAATGTACACATATTTTAAGAAAGGAAAACTGTATTAAAATTGTAGTACTCAATAAATACCAATAACAAAAGAAGAATAAAAGTCACGTTTGACTCCTGCAATGACAAGAGGTGATCAAAGTGGTTACTATCAGTGTCCAGACACTTCAGATTATGACGAACTACTGCTTGAGCATCGTTGATGAAAATGTCCACTTATATAAGTTTTTTTGGCACCCCTGGTGTATGTGGGGGTGTGTGTGCATACACACACACACACCACATACACCAGGGGTGCCAAAAAATGTATATATAGTATAAAAATATATATAAATATATATATATAATATAAAATATATATATTATTATTATTTTAAAATGCATGCTAAGCAATTTGTAAGTGGAATAATTACACTAAATTTACCATCTAAATCCTCTGAATCTTCCAAGGCAGGATCAACAACGAGCTCTGAGTTTCAATAGCAAAGAGATGAATTTGATGGAATTAATTAGAACTTATAAATTATTTAAGATAAATAATATTGAATAATAAAATTTACCATTATTCACATTAAGCTATCAGTCTTCATGATAATCCATTTTGTGTTTCTGATATCTAGTTGATAGACTTTTCAGCTACTGTTATAAATAATTTGGGATCAAATGTGCAGACAACAGTGAAAAATGAAAGTAAATGCAAATTTTAACAGTTTTATAACTTATTTCAGATTTTCTGATCATTGTTGTAATGGGATTTTTATTTGTTATAAGACATTCATTGTCCTCTTTTGACTCTTGAACAGTAATAGTTTCAGAAAGAATTATTTTACAGTTCAGAGTATTTTTAACACTACAGTGAAAGCACAGGCTGTAGACAGTACAGACATTTAGCCATCTGGCATGGAAAAAGAATCATCTTTCCTTTAGGTAACTGCTTTGAAAACCGAACCTATCTTAATGTTTCTTATTACTTATAAGTAAGCAAACAAATTAAGGATCATTTTACAAAGTTGGCAGTGAATGTGTTGCACAATGGAATGTTTCAAATAAGTGATATCCAGTATAATTCATCATACAACCCAGAAAATGGAGTTGGTGTCTTTAAGTTGCTCAGGGAAGGACTTAGAATATACATTGCTAACTAACAATGTTGAAAATAACATGCTTAGTGTTGTTTGAGACCAATGGATAGGGAAAACCTAAAACAATTTCCACTACCTCTATCTGACTGGAACTAACGTGTTCAAAAGCATAGTACCTTCTACTTCCTCCGGGTGCTTGATTTATAAATTCATTGTTCTGTCCTGTATTCTCTGTTTCTCCTTAACCACCGCCATTTTTCTCTTTGGCACATAAATAGCATTAAATCCTAATGTTTACTTCACAACTTTCACTATAACTGTCCATCTGCATTTTGCCCCATATATTTCCTTCACTGAAAATCAAGCAACTAGAAAAAATTAGTGTAGATTCCATTCCTCCACATTTTTACTTTCATTCTTGAAACTACTGATTTTTGATTTTGATTATTATTTCAGAAAACTTTTCCTCTCCTTGTTGTAAAATACACACACACACACGCACACACACTTTCTTGCAGCATATAAAGTCCTTGTTGAACAGGCCTATTCTTCTAGTTTTATTTTCCTTGTTCCCTTTATCCATATGATTTCCATTGCTTGCGTATCACCATTCCTCTAACATATCATAGCTCACATGTATGTCTTAACACATGGTTTCCTTTGACTAGATAGAGCATCCCATTTTTTCATGCAGCTAATTTCTATATGTCCTTCAAAAGCTGTTTTTGTTTAAAAGTCTTTCCTTAATGTTTAATGAGATGTAGATGTCACCTATATGTTCCTACATCCCTGTATGCACAGATGTATCATAGCACTCACCAATGGTATCTTAGTCATTTATTTACTTTTCTGTCCAAATAAGTTCAGGAGCCATGCTTTATTTGATTTTGTATTTTCGGAGTCTAGCAATATCCCTGGAATGTAGCAGGTACTAAGAATTGGATCTTTTATTCCCCTGTCTAAAGAGTAGATTGAATGATTGATGATAAATAGAAAACTTTCTTGCTTAGGGAACTGAAAGGTTCAAAATGTTATTTACTGAAATAGGGAACAGGAAAATAAATAGAATAAATTCAGTTTGAGACATGTTTGAGGTGCTGAGGGGACATCCAGTGGTGTATTTAGAAGGTGGTTACCCAGAGAGATTTTGTACAAGAAGAAGAAAGGAAAATTAAAGATGGTGCCATGGGAAAAAAAATGTTACACAATCTCGAGAAGAAAAAGTCTGAAATGCTAAGAAGAAAATGTAGACTATATAGTATCATAGAAGCCAAATGGGAGTTCCCTGGAAAGATAATGATATAATAACAGGCTTAAAAACATCCCAACATTTCTCCCTTGATGCCTTTCTGAAACCGGCTGAAAAGACCAAAAGAAACAAAATAAGAATTTGACAACATTTTATTGGACCTGGGGCCTAGTTTTGAGATAATTTAAAGGTTCTTTAATGTCTCCTCATTCATCACTGTTTCCCATATATTTATTTGAATTAATAATTGAGTGAACGGTACGAGGGCTGACAACCTGAAGCCTCATTACACATTCATAAAATTGACAAATATTTTTTCCGCTAGAACTATGGTATATCTCCTTTGTTCCAGGCACTGCTCCGAGAGCAGGAAATACGGGCCCCTAGTGTAAAAGGCTTGATGCTTACTGGTAAGGAGCATCATTCTTCATTCTTCATTCTTCATTCTCTTCATTCTTCCAATGAAGAGAAGGCTGGGAGAATAAATACATAAACAGATTAGCAGCAGTCCAGAAACTATGTTAATTTCTTGAGATATTGTAACCAAATTGATTTAGTTCTTACCTTCGTAAGATGGTCTTTACTAATCTCTTATACAGGAATGGGTAAAGATGTAGCTGAGCAGAAACTTATCATTTAGATGAAATGAATCTGATCCAGCTTTTTTCTTTTTCTTTTTTTTTTTTTTTAAAGATTTTATTGGGGAAGAGGAACAGGACTTTCATTGGGGAACAGTGTGTACTTCCAGGACTTTTTTCCAAGTCAAGTTGTTGTCCTTTCACTCTTAGTTGTGGAGGGTGCCTGTCATGCGGGGTGTCAGGCAGGGTCTCTGGTCCCGCTCCCCACACAAGAACGCAGGATATGGCTAGGCCAAAAAGGAACACCCATGGAGCCATAGGTAGGGAAGTCACACCACTATGGTCTCACTGGAGGCTGGGTTCACACAACATGCGACCTGCTGTCTGCTTTGCAGGCAACCGACCGACTCTCCTCCACTCTCCTTCAGTCTCCTCCTCTCTCCTCCTCTCTCCTCCGTAGCCGTGGCAGTTATATTAGTGGCCAATGGCTCAATGGTTACAGCTGACGGCCAACCAGCCACAGCTGATGGCCATCCACTACCTGAGCCAGCACCTTTCCACATTGAGGCCGAGAGCCTGGAAACTGCTTTTTGGGGCTCTGTCCCCACAGTGCCGTTCAGCTTCATGTTATTGTCCTTTCAGTCTTAGTTGTGGAGGGCGCAGCTTAGCTCCAGGTCCAGTTGCCGTTGCTAGTTGCAGGGGGCGCTGCCCACCATCCCTTGCGGGACTTGAAGAATTGAACAGGCAACCTTGTGGTTGAAAGCCCACTGGCCCACGTAGGAATTGAACCGGCAGCCTTTGGAGTTAGGAGCATGGAGCTCCAACCGCCTGAGGCCGGCCCTGATCCAGCATATTTTTATCTCATAGATGCTAGAGGGAAATGCTGGCCTCATAATCCATCCCAATCTAGTATTTCAGTGTTATTGAAGGGATTTGGAGAAAATGTCAGACTATGTGGGTTGAAAACATGATACCACCAGAATAAGGAAACTTACTTCATAGAAATTAATTTGCCTCTTGAAATCAACAGATGTTTACCAGGAGAAAAACCCCACTGCAGAGATGGAGTGATCTAGCTCTAGAATGCCAGAGAGGGAAACAGTAAAATTTATGGTGGCAACAGCAGGTCTCAGGATTTTCTCTTGGTAGTTTAGTGATTGATAAAACTGAGATTAACAATGTGTGTGTGTGTGTGTGTGTGTGTGAGAGAGAGAGAGAGAGAGAGAGAGAGAGAGAAACAGAGAGAGACAGAGAGAGACAGAGAGACAGAGAGAGACAGAGAGAGAGTAGAGAGACATTATCTGGGGCCAATTCCTTAATTGTGAGGCTTGGCTTAAAGGGCTCAGTATATATAAAAATAAGAGAGTAGGAATTGTACCTTCTAAAGATTAGATGAATGCAATAATAAAATCTGTATAGTTATAAATCCAAATATGATTTTATTTTATATTTGAGAAAGGTCAAGTGAATATATAGCATCAATGAGCAATGCATGTTTTGGTTAGTAATTAACTTGTTTCCAAATAAGTTTTTGCTCGAATAGAATTCTGAGTAGAAATAAAAATATTTAGCAATGTAAGGTAAATATTATATAGACTATACAACAGAAAATGAGTTCCAGTACTCTAGTAGTTGGTAGCTATTGATTAAGGACAAAGCTGGATAAACAAACAATTGTGCACTTCCTTAAGTAACCTCAAAAAATGTGGAGAGAAGAAATAAGAAATTTTTGGAATGCAAAGTCATCTATTTTAGTAAAATGAAGGAGGGTAATTCTGGATTTTAAAGAAACTTTAATGAAACAATCTCATTCATTAACTTAAAGTGGGGAAGTGCTACTTAGGTTGAAGAAAAAAAGAGTATTAATATTAAGGTGTAATGCCGATCATTTGGTAGAAATTGCAAGTAATTTGTGCCATACGTGTAGAATTCAGAGTGAATTAAAATAGAGCACAAGATTTCAAGACACAGCTGGCTTCCAGAGAGAATGGTAGAGTAGATTAAGAATTAAGAAAAAATTCTAGCAAATCATATGTATCTCACTTAGTTGTAAGGAATGTAGACTAGAATTGTGGATAGAACTTATATGATACTGGACCCAATACATTGGAAGATCCATTTGTACACCACCATTGAATATAACCTGTAGCCTGAATTAGAGGGCTGATGGAAAAATACTAGTGTTATCAGACATGAGTAGAACTGCAATGCAGAAGTGTGTCAAAAGATTAGGCCATAGAAATGATGGGGAACCAATGCTCTTGGAGACACTTCCATACTGGTTTTCTAGGAGAAAATAGATGCAAACTCACCAAATTAAAAACCAAACGAAACTTTTGGCTAATAAGCCTTGGCACTAATGCGGTCAGTTATCCCCAATCAGGAGAGCCATTTAGAAATCAAAATTGAACCCTAATGTGATTGGACAAGGTGCTTTCAAAATTTGCTGAAGCTGTATACTATACATGGATGTACTGTGGTGTCAAAAACCATAAATAATATTGTGCAGAAACCAAAACCCACATCAGAAATACAGTTCTAGATTCTTACTACCTCCATAAGGTTACTGAGACTAAATAGAAAATTCTATTTTCTGGTCCTCATAATTGTATTATAGGGGCCTATGTGGAATGTTGCCCAAACAAAAATGGTGAAGATGTAAGTAGACTTCAGTTACGTGATTTTGGGGAAAATAAAAGACCAGGTTAGAGTTATCTGGATTCATAATTACCTAACATGATAAAAATTAAAGCTACTTATGAAACATTTGGAATAACATGTAAATATAGCATGTAAACATAATTAAAAATAAGCATATTTTACGAAGTAATTCTCAAAGTAGTAGGAGAAAATGCTAACCAACACTATTGTGTATTCTTAAGAACATACTTACAAAACTATACACACACATACACACACACGCACACACAATAGCAACAACAACAAAAACACAAGCTGGCGGGGATGAAAAGGTCACAGAAAACAATGAGAAAAAATGAAAACATCCAACTGTAGAATTTGCAATGAAAGCAATAGCATCACTATGGAAACCAAAATCAGTGCAGCATTGTCAGGGTTCAAAAATATTATTTAATTTCAGAGAAGAGGAGAGAAGAGACAAGGAAGATATTGGGGCGATATTATAGTTGAAGGACAGATGACAGATCTAATGAATAGTTTTCCTAGAAGAAGAGAGCTAAAGAAATTGAATGGAGAGTTCTGTTTATACAGATATGTAGGTAGGTAGGTAGGTAGATGATAGATAGATAGATAGATAGATAGATAGATAGATAGATAGATAGATAGGCATTGATTTATCTCTGTAAGATATATATATATACATATACATATATGTGTATATATAAGTATATACGTATATAATAATATATATATGTGTATATGTATATATATGTATATAATTATATATATATATACTCAAATGGCTGCAGCTATTCCAGAATTGAATAAAATAAAATTGTTAGATTACACATAGAGCAGGATAAATAAAATAAATATATGCCTAAATAGGTTATGGTGAATTTCAAGCATCAGTGACAGAGTGAGAAATTAAAAGTTTCCAGAGAGAGAGATTTTCTATAAAAGAAAAGCAGTAAGACTGACAGCGAAACCTTTATTAGTAGCAATAATGCCAGAAGACCATGGAGTAATATCTTCAACTTTGTAAGTCTCCATTACTATCAACCTAATACTCTAGTTCCAGAATAAAGAACTGTCACTCAAGACTGATGATTAAATTAAGTCATTTCAGACGTTAAGAACTAATAGAGTATACCAGTTAGAAGCAGTTTGAAAGATAAACCGTAGCCTAAAAGAATTTTGTTGTAGAGTTAGGAACAGATTCAGATAAATTATAAAACATATTGATGCTTATTGACTCTAAAAAACAATGATATTTTTCATTTTTCATTTACCAGAATGAAATGCAAAATCAATGCATAAATTTAAAATTTGGAAACAAAATCATATAGTTAAGGAAAACAGGAAAATAAATAAATATGAACTAATTTTTTAAACATTTTTAAGCTGTTAGACAATATCATTCCCATAGTTTAAGTACTTTTATTTCCTCTTTTTTTTCCTTTTTTTTCATTTCTTTCTCATACCTTTTGCCCATTTTGAAGCACAGATATTCTTTAAAAAGTAAATTTATAAAGGCTCTATTTCAATTCAGAATATCAACACTTGTTTATTGCTTTTACTCTTCATATATTTTCTTGGGTATTTTCTCCCCCTTTTATTTGAGAGCTCTTTTTTGAATCCAGAAGCTGTTTGATCTATATAAATTTCCCTTTATGGTTTCTTCCAAAATTTCTAAGTTTAGAAAATTTTAAATACATGTCTAGGAAGTATCTTGTTATTTTTAAACTTCAAAAAATTTATAAAGATTGATATTTTATTGAATGCCTCTTTGGTGTCTATCTACTGATCTTTTGAAAAGTCCATGTATTTAAGCTAAAATTGAAAAAAAGTTATATACAAAAATCATATAATAAGGAAAATGGGAAATAAATCAATAAATATAAAATGCTTTTTAAAACAATGGAGAATTTGATTTTTAAAATTTGAGATCTGATTCTTTGAAGAAAATTTATAATGTAAACCTCATTATCTCTATTTGAGGCAGGAAATAGAATGCCAGAGGCATGCATTGTTACTCATAATTTTTTAAAAGTTTACATTGATTTTAAAAAGACACAGAGGTCAACTATTATATATACATCAGAGCAATAAAGCATATTAATGAATTAAAACCAGGTGTTTGTCAATCTGGAGGGTACTTATTGTTGCTTTGAATGAACAGTGTCAATAGGGGAGGTAGCTTGCAGTGGGGTGAGATGACGGAGACAACGGTAGTTTTCCCAATGACTAACAGAGTAGTGAGAGGGAAAGGTTAACTTATTTAAGGTAGATTTCCTGTTGGTTGGCTCTCAGAAAAGAGTTGACTGTGTGAAAACCTTAATAGAAACTAGTCACAGCCCAAAGCTTCAGAAAACCAGTGCCAGTTAAAAGCAATGCTTGGATCTAAGCTCAGTCCCACCTGATGGAGTCTGGTGCTTCCCCAAATGTAAACATTGATGTGGAAAGTGCTCTCACTGCTCTGTCATGTCACTGAGCTACAACTAAGCCTCAGACACGGTCTTGTGATAGGCCTAATAGTGAGGCTGTTGCCCCCCTCCACCCCCAAACATGAAACCTGAGACGGTACAATAGGGCTACATAGGAATTTTGTTTTCTTATCATGCGAGTTTCTTACCATCATCTTGCTGTTGTGCACTATACTCAATTTCACCAGGGAAAGCTTGTGTTTCCATCGTTATGCACTTTAAAAGCCTACCTGATCCAGCAATCCCACTTCTGGGTATTTTTCTGAAGGAAATGAAATCAGGATCTTGAAGGGATATCTGCACTCCCATGTTCATTGCATCATTATTCATAATAGCCAAGGTACGACAACAAGCTAAGTAACCTAAAGATCCATTAACGGATGGATGGAGAAAGATTTGGGGAATTAGGTGGTTACCAGTGCGTGGGGGAAATGAGGAGATATTGGTTGAAGAGTACAAACTTCCAGTTATATGAATACATTCTGGGCATCTAAGTATAGTGTAGTGATTATAGTTAATAATACTACATTATATACTTGGAAGTTGCTAAGAAAGTAAAATCTAAAATGTTCTCACCACAAAAAGGAAATGGTAATTATGTGATGAGATAGAGTTGTTAGCTAACATCATTTTGTAATCATTTTGCAACATATAAATACATAAAATCAACACACTGTAAACCTTAAACTTACACAATGTTATACGTCAAATATATCTCAATAAAGTTGGGGGGGTAGAAAAAGAAAAAAAATAATTTGACAAGAGCTGAAAAATGTTACAAATAGGGAAGTTTATTTCAGCATTACTTAGCAACAGCATATAATCTCTAAGAATGCAACTGGTTAAAGAAATTATGGTGCATCCATATAGTGAAATACCAATGCAGCCATCGATAAAAATAATGATGACATGTTTATTTAAAAAGTGTTAGCAAAATATTGTTGAATTAAGAAGCAAGTTAAAAATCAGTAAAATGACATACCCCGTACAATATCATCTTTGCTAAAAAGTTATGTGTGTGTTTATCTGGACAGAATGTAGTAAATAAAAGAGTAGAGATTAAAAACACAGAACAAAACCCCAGTATCCAAGGGTCTGGGTTTCATGCTTGGAGTCTGATATCCACCTGTGCTTGCTGTTTCTCTGTGTACTGCTATTGGATGCTCTCTGTATTCTACTGCCTCTGACACTGAACTTTATCCATTTAATGCTGCAGGAATTCTATATAAAAAAATGTAGAACAAGTGTCTATGAATAATGAGTAATCAAACCACAAGGTAGAGTTTTGTTCGTTTGGTAGGTTTCTACTCTCAAAATTTATCTGTCCAATAGTCCCTGTCCTCTCCTCTCCTTCCCTTCCCATTCCATTCCTTTTCTCCTTAAATTGAGAATTTGTCCATTTTCTCTAAAGTATCCAAATATGAATACATCCTTTTTTGACACATATTCTTAATCTTTTAGTTAATATTCAGTGATAGCTAGTATAACCTCCTTTTGTAGACTAACTTCTTTATTTCTAAAAAAAAAAATATTTCAAATTTCTGGCAAAAAGTGTCACTAGATTTTATGTTTTCTTTATAAAGGATATAGCTAACAATAGTCGTATTTACTAGAATACCTGTAGTATTTACTAGAATACTAGAAGCAAGTGCTTATATTACCTTATTATAATTAAAGGTAAAAAAAAAGAATCAGTACTCAAAATTCAATAATTAGCAATTCAGCCATCTAATTTTCCATGTTTCCTTCTTAAATCAATATAAAATAATACCAAATTTTATATTTTTTAAAAATCATTTAACTTGATAACTAACAAAGTCTTAAATACTATACATTCTGTCTGCCTTTTGGGGTGGTTTGGGGAGCCTTTTTATAGGCAGTGAAGAGAAGATTAAAAAGAAGAAATGAGGAAGTGAGTACTAGGACGAGATGAAATGCATTAAACTGGCACAAAACAGGTTCAAGATTAGAATAGAAGGATGGTTGGGACAAACTAAGACGCTGCTGAGAGAACATGTGTTTGCACGTATAAAGTGATACTGCTTATGGAGACAGCAGAAAAAGGCTGATCAGCAAATGACAAAATTTAATCTAGCTTCATATAAGTAATTTAGCATATAAAAAAGATTTGTAAAGGCTTGAGCGAGAGGAAGTTGTTAACTTCAAGTGTGGAGTGGTCAGAAACAAATATAAACATATTAAAAAGCTGATTATAAAAAGATGATAGGACCAGATGAATTAGTGAAAATGTATTGTGGAGTTTTTTTATCTATCACAGACATGGAAGTGCAGAGCTGGAAGAATCACTCGAATGAAAGGATACAACCACGAATTTAACTAGATATTCATGTATGATTGTCTATAGGCCAGCTTAATTTCATTTTTTAAAATAACTGCTTTAAAGTTGGTTCTCAAGGAATTGATGATGTGATTTGGAAGACAATTTATAAATAACTAGCTTCCTACAGTGTAAGTGAACTAATTAAAGAATACACAAGAAACACAGAGAAAGGGGTTGCTTAGAAAGGCCTGGTAGATAGGTTGGCAGGGGATTATTCAATAAAATGTCTTGAAAAGTATCTATTAGTTGTTAAAAGCCAGTATAATATGAGAAGACAAGTGGTTAAATATACTTACAATGAAGATGAATTGCTCATATCTAAATCCTGGTAAATTCCATCTATTAGCTCCCTGACTCTGGGCAAATGACCTCTATCTCCCTGCCTAACTTTCCTCAACTAGGATAATAATAGTGCCATAATTAGTGAAGTCTTTCGAAGACAAAAAGGAGTTGCTAAATGTACACTAATATAATTGTACCTGAACATAGTATTAGATAATAGTTAATATTATTAGTAGTAGTACTTTCGCTATAAAATAGAACAGTGTATAGAATTCCTATTATAACAAATTTATTATTCAAAAAATGGTGTTCTCTCTCTCTCTCTCTCTCACACACACACACACACACACACATACACACACTCACACACACACACAATTATAATCTATAGAGAGTTGCCATATCTGTCTAAATGAAAACTAATTTTAGCTTCCTTGGAGGTTTCAAAGAAATGGTCATAATTTTATTAACATGCATCTTACAAAAATTAAGAGGTTTGTTTTGGCTTCTATTCTTACTGCTTTATCACCTCAATCAATGCCAGGCAGACCTAGAACAGACATTCCCTTAGTGTATTATATGTTATCCCTCCATACCCTTGTGGTTAATTATATAGATTGGATATCTAGTCATTGACTCTTTCTTCAACCTGGTATTCCAACAGGCCAATGCTATTTAAAGTTCCAGAAATTTTAGAATCCACTTATTTCACTCTTTCATCTAAGTCTCTGAATTCAAGTTCAAAGTTTTCTGTTAATGTGTATTAGTTTGACAATTACATGTCAAAAATAGGTTTGGTGGTCTATGACTGAAAACTTGAATAACATCATTTTAAATAATGTAAAGATTTTTTTTTCTCTTTTAATAGATGTTCAGAAATAGGTAGCCCAAGAATAGGATGGCAGTTCCACAGTTTATGAAGATCCCAAGCTCTTTTTCTTGTTTCTTTTGCACCATTCCTGTTTAGCACAGTTTCCATTCCCTGCATGAACTCGTTAGGGCAAGTCATCATGGGTTCTCTCGTGTCCACATTCAGAAGGAGGAAAGGAAAAAGGCAAAGGGGTCTACTTATCAGTTGAGTTAACTCCATTAAAGAGCATTTTTGAGAACTTCATCAAACTCTTTGTATTCTAATTTTATTAGCTATCCCTCTTGCAAGGTATGCTAGGAAATGTAGTTTTTGCTAGTGTCATTAATGACCCTAATACAGGAGTTGGCTGTAAGGGAGGGGGGTGAATGCTTATTTTCTGCAACTAGGTACCATCAACAAAGGTTTACTATTGTGATTCACTTTTAAAATAGTGATATGTGTTTGATTTAAAGTACATTCTTTAAATGAACAGGCGATAGATACATTAAAATACCTGTTTAACTGTATTGAGATAAAAAAGAATGAGAGAATGGTTATAATTTAAATTAACATGGTTTTTAATGACAAGACAGTAAGAAAACTATTAATAGTGATCGATTTTTAAAATTGACAATAAGTCAATTTTAAATGTTTAAAATTGAAAAGTCAAGACATAGCAATATAAGCAAATTACTTTGTGATATGAAAGAACAAAAAAAATAATTAAAAGCATATATAGCTAAATGAAGGGAGCTTGGCTGACTTGGGAGGAAACCTAGGTTTGGGGAAACATGCCATAGGCAACTGTTGCTTCCCTCTCTAAACTCGGTTTTATAGGTACTATGTTTAGTGTTTTATAGTGTATTATTTTTATTTGCCTGTTTGGTTTACCCTGTTCAGGTATTATTTTGCTAAAATTTATTTGTAAATCTAAAAAATTTTATCTCAAAGCAGATGTACTTTATATTTCTCATTCATTGAAGATACAATTTTAGAACTAGTAAGAAAAGATAAAAATCATTAAGTATTTGCATCTGTCCTTAAAAAAGACTAAATTTTAGTGTGAAAGCTAAGACATGCATACAAATAAATATGATACAATGTAGCAGTATAAAAGTACTAAAAAATCTCAACGGGAATTTAAGAGAGAAATAATTTCTTTATTATTGAATATAATATTGTCATGTGAGGTCTTCGTTGGTGTTCCTTTTTGGCCTCACCATATCCTGCACGAGAACGCAGGATATGGTGAGGCGAAAAAGGAACACCAATGGAGCCATAGATAGGGGAGTCATACCACTATATTCTTGCTGGGGGCTGGGTTGGGGACACAGGAAGCAGGAGCCACATGACCCGCAATCTGCCAACCAACCAACCCCCTAGTGTAGCCACGGTGGTTATATTAGTGGCTAATGGCTATCCGGTAAGAGCCAATGGCCACCCAGCCATAGCTGATGGCCATCTGATTACAGCTGATGGTCATCTAATAACCGTGCCAGCACCTTTCCATGTGAGGCCGAGAGCCTGGAAGCTCTCTGGGACTCTGTCCCCACAAACATAGATGGCAGATGGTTAATTATTTTGTATAATTAACAATTATGCAACATCTGTTTACTTTGTTTCTATGTGCTCCCTTAGATTATAATCAGAAATTTGGGCAGTGATTTTACAAACTGAAGATCCAAATTAGAATGAAGGTTTGAGAAGCAATACCTAGAAACAAACCTACCCAGAGACAAGGTATTTGGCTCTCAAGAGCCCAGCTACAAAGAAAGAAAGAGCAGAAGCATCAACTAGCACATCACAAGAGGCACTCAGGAGAAGCAGCAGAAGCCCCACCGGACCATTAGGGTAAGTTGTATGAGTTAGAAAAGTGCCAAGGCAAGCAAGCTTTGCAGATATCACAGTCCCATGGAAGCACTGATGTATTCCAATATTATTCAGTAATTGATGTTCACCATAAAATTCTTAAAACACACACACACACGACTAAAACCAGAAATCAGTATGTTTTTTTTTACAACCCTTGTTTACTTTTGTTAAAAGATAAATTGAGGCATACTAATATTAAGAGTTTGTTTGAGCAAAACTCAATACTCAATTCCAACTGGGCAACACCAACCAGGGAAGTGGCTAAGAATGCTTCACCTATAGGATCTCTGGGAGAGACGTTTCTGGAGACAGGTGGACGCAAAGCAAGGAAATTATTGATTGGCTACAGCCTTAAAGCCTAGCTGCCTGTTGTGATTGGTTGTCCTTAGGTTTCGATTTTACATAAGCTTGCGTTGTTCTGGTTGCTTCCATAAGCTGCCCAGGCATTCAAGCCTCCGCATCCTGACGGCCACCTGATAAATCAATTTAACACTTTTCAATGTGTTAAAGTTCTTTTATTTAGAAATAAGACTGAATAAAACATACGCCAGTAAGATGGTTCTCTACCATCAAAGACACCAGCCGGCAAACGAGAGGAGCTAGAAACAGTTTATTCTCACCACATCAGGCCATTTATGGCATTGCTGTTTTACTTAATAACCAGAGGAAAATTAGAGATGATGAGTCTTCTCAATTGTCATCATTAAGTCCCAAGATGTTTGGAATACCTTCATCTAGATCTACTAGCAAAAGTGAGTGGATTGTTTCCTTTTCTTTTTTTTTTACATTGTTTGTCCTTTGAGGTAGGCTGGGATAAACTTGGTTTATGACCACGTATCATGTTTAAACATTTCATGTTTAATTGAAATAGAGGATATGGCTTTTGAAAAAGCTAGCTGTTGGCTGCAGTGATGTTTCTTTAACAAAAAAGTCTGTGGTGATTAATTCAACAGTTACTTGGTGTGCTGCGAAAGGCCAGGAAATGGGGCTTTAAATATGCAAAGATTTGATAGAGCTCTTTAAGGAAATTATGGAGTAAGTATGCACTGTGAAGCAACACACATTCTCTCTGAGCCTGAGTGTGAAAACAGAATAGTTTTCATTTTATTCGTGATTTCCGCGCTTGGCTTCTATTTCAACAACCTCAATTAGTGTACTTCTGATTTCCTGAGTGACTAATGGTTTTAGCCCAAAGATTACTCCATATAGAAAATAAGAGGAAAGGAAGGCAGTGTTCTTAAAGGATGTTTAAACTACTACTCCCTACTGTACATAAGCTCTATGTTGTAAAATAAGATGGATATGGGGGGAGAGGGGGGCATACTATCTTTCTTCACATTTTTGGCCCTAAGGTCAGGAGCTCTTTGCTCTTGATAGAGGAAGTCTGAGAGTAAAACTTTCATGAGCAGTTGGTCAGAGAGAGATTCTACCTAAAATCCTGCAGATTTTAGGTAGAAATTGGATGTGAAGCTCTTCTCTTTTGTTTGCTGAAGGCATTTTTCTCAAATTGGGATGAAGCTGATATATGATTTGATAAAAAGTTACCTAGTTTATTCATTCTAGCTGTTGGGTCCTCCCCCAATGTAGGAGTCTCACTTTCCTCAGTGTTTTTGGGTTATTCACGTTTATCTTTTATGTGCTCTGGGTTCCTGATTAGACAGATGAAGTATTGTCTGGTCATTGTTCTTGGCTTCTAAGTTATACACGATATTTAACTAATATCCCTTATCATTACCTTACATAGCTCACAAAGCGTACTTTAGAAACATATGTAATGTTTATAGATAACAATATTTCCTTTTATCTTTTGATGCAGATATGGCTTAATGCCATAGAATTTTGAATAATGGGGAAGAGGAAAGGTAAAAAGCCTTGCAATATTTCCAAAGCCATTTCTACCACAGAGAATTCTCCTGTGACCACAGGTTTATTTGATTGTATGTATGAATAGAATTCCTAGTCGGTTACTTCATTAAGGGCTGTAGAACCTGGAAAATATTTTTCTGATTGACATTGCCCTTTAAAAAAATTTTTTTTTTCTGCGTTTGAGATATATCCTTCTGGCTTTTCTTATTAAAAAAACAAAATGTATTGTTTAGATAGATTTTCTTTTTTTTTCCCCTTAAAAAACACAATAAGCTTCTTCCACAGTTTTTGAAGCCAGTAGAATGAAATATTACAAGATGTGCTCATAAACTGTTTGATAAAAATAAGGTGATCTTTTAAACTGATTTTTCTTGGCATTATAATATCTTATATTGAGGTTATGAAATGAAGCCACCAGTAGCTTATATCAGACACATGAAAGTGATGTAAAACTAGAAAGATAATAAAGTGCACAAAGTCTAATTCATCTTGGGAAAACACAGTTCAAGTTTTAAAACAGTGCGCCCTGAATCATGTTTTATTTGTGATAAACATAGTATGGGGACAGAGTCCCGGGTTCTCGGCCTCACGTGGAAAGGTGCTGGCTCGGGTAGTAGATGGCCGTCACCTGTGACTAGTTGGCCATCAGTTGTTACTGGTTCGCCATTAGCCACTAATATAACTGCCATGGCTAAACTAGCAAGGGCAGATTGCAGTTAGCAAGGGGTCGGTTGTTTGGTTGGTGGTTGGCAGAGAAGCAGCCAGCAGATTGCAGATCATGTGGCTCCTGCTTCCAGTGTCTCCAACCCAGTTGCCAGTGAAAATGTTGCAGTATCCAAGACCCGAAAGAACCCAAGCTGCACTCAGAGAGGTAGGAGAGTCAGCTTTATTACAACAGCGGGCTCAGTGGGATCCTTCCCCAAAGACTGAGCCCCTAGCAAGGTTTTGAGCAGGTTTTTAGGGGTTGGGGACTTCCTTGAGCTGGGGAAGGGGTAGGTGTCGTCTGGTGATTGGCTCTAGGTGTGGCTTGGAGGGGGTTATACAGAAGTGGGCTGGGGCTTAGGCTGGGGACCTCTCTCTGCCCGCTAGGGACACCATTTTAGGTCAGTTCTACGTGGCAGGGAACCATTTTAAGGTCAGTTTCCCCATCAAGACTATAGTGGTATGACTCCCCTATCCATGGCTCTGTTGGGGTTCCTTTTTGGCCTCACCATATCCCACGTTCTCGTGTGGGGAGCGGGAGCAGAGACCCTGCATGACAATATATATAAGCATCATTTCCCCCTCTCATGAAAACTCACTCTGTAAGGACAGGGTATCGCAGATAATTCATTCCTTGTCTGGTGATTGTTTTTGAAAGTATTATGAAAAATTCTTACTCATATTTGCAAATGGCTACACTGAAATAGCCTTACTCAGGAGTAAGGGTGAAAAAGAAAATTCAAGGCCACTCTCCCAGTTATCTGAAGGGTTAGTTAAAGGGTCTTTGTAGGGCAGTTACGGATCAGCTGAAAACCTAAGAATAGCAGCTGAAAGTTAGGGAGGGCGTGGCAGACCTACAACTTACAGGATTTAATCGGAAATGAAGGCCAGACATACAGGTAGCATTTAATTTGATTAAAAAAAAATCACTTATTTGCGGATTCTAAAGAAAAGAATAAGTGAAGGAACTAATCAGAAACAGTTTGGGAGACAATGAGGAAAAACAGGGTTGCTAGATGGGCGGGAGGGGAGGGGGGTGGGGGGGAGGGTGAGGGGATTGGAGGGCAGTCGGTGACCATAGGATGGCCACGGGCTTGAAAATTAATCTGGGGAACGTAATTTGGTGGTTACCAGAAGGTAAAGGGGTTGGGGGGTGGGGGATGAGGGTGAGGGGGATCAAATGTATGGTGATGGAAGGGGAGCTGACTCTGGGTGGTGAACACACAGTGTGATTTATGGATGATGTGATACAGAATTGCACACCTGAAATCTATGTAATTTTACTAACAATTGTCACCCCGATAAATTAAAAAAAAAAATTAGACACGATTATCTTTGACAACATTTCTTAAATTTTAGTATCTTGTTACACTAATTCTTAATTCTTATACTGACTCTGCTACATATCTGAGGATAATTCTGTTTGGAAATAAGTGAAAATTAAAAAAAAATTCCAACCTTTTGGACTTTCCTAACATATTTCCTCTTTCCTATTGTCTATTTGTCAGCCTCAATAATCAATGTCTACTCTGTGTTTATGTTTAGTTTTGGATTGACAGGTTCATCCATTCAGGTTCTTAATGGCTATGGAATGTGAAATTGAGTAAACCTCCCTGAGTAAGTTCTGGCAGTGTTAAACAATCAGAAGCTCATTCACACAAGTAAATGCATTGTTCTAGGTATTATGAGGTGAAGAGAAGGGATGCAAAGACATATAAACCATGTTTCTGCCTAGACAGTTTGTTTTTAAAAACAAATATATATGTGGGGACTGAGTCTCAGAGAGCAGTTTCCAGGCTCTCGGCCTCACATGGGAAGGTGCTGGCTCAAGTAGTAGATGGTCATCAGCTGTGACTAGTTGGTTGTCAGCTGTAACCAGTTAGCCATTGGCCACTGATATAACTGCCGTGGCTTAGGTAGCAAGGGCAGATTGCAGAGAGTTGCAGATTGCAGGTAGCAGGAGAGGTCGGTTGGCAGACAAGCGGACAGCAGGTTGCGGATCGTGTGGCTCCTGCTTCCTGTGTCTCCAGCCCAGCTGCCAGCGAGACTATAGTGGTATGACTCCCCCCATCTATGGCTCTGTGGGTGTTCCTGTTTGGCCTCACCATATCCTGAGTTCTTATGTGGGGAGCAGGAGCTGAGACCCCGCGTGACACCCTGCATGACAATATATATAATGAAAACTATCACTATTATATAAGCTTTCATATACTGGTGATAACGACACATAACCAAAAGATGTAAGAATTCAGAAGAAAGAAATCACATGTAGTGAACATCGTCAGGAATAACAGAATGTTTTAATTGATTTGGGTCTTGTAGAATTATTGTTTGGGAACAGAGGGTGGAATGAGGAAAGGGAAAAAAGTATAAGGAATTTTTTTTTTTTTTTTTAGGATTTTTATTAAGTAAAGCAATAAAATGTTTTCCAGAAAACATTCATTTAAGGTATGAAGATGGCTGTTGTAAAGCTTGAAAAGAAATTAAGTCCATATGGTACAAGTCCGTATGTTTCAGGTTTCATAATTTAATGTGCTGGTCTTTAGAAAGGAAAGCCATTGCAAGTAAAATTATTCAGCCATATTTTATATAATACTTTAAAAATAACTGGATATTATTTTGTACTAGGAATGGTAAAATGTCTCCAAAACAGGTAGGATGTTGTTCCTTTTACTCTCACTGGTCATTCAATGATTCTATATGTTATCACTGTTCTTATACGTTAACACTGTTTATACATAATATTTGATATTTGTTTCTGTTTTTAATGTAGTAGAACTTGACTGCTTCTGATGAAATGTCATTCCTCTCTGTCGTGAAAATCTAGGTCTGTCAGTCTTTTGAGAGTACTTTTTACTTATACATAACCTAATTCTCTTAATGTCTCTTCACTTGGCTGTCTTATAAAGATACCAGTCATTGAACTTAGGGCCCATCCTAACTTACTATGACTTTATCTTAACTATTTATATCTACATACACCCAATTTCCAAATAAGGCCACGTTTTGAGGTTCTGAATGGACATGGATTTTTGGAGGACGCTATTCAATGCATCACAAGGCCTGTGTGATTTCTGCCTGCTTTGCTTAATCCCTAAACCCTGATTGTAGTACCCAGTCTGGGTACAGACGTCCCATCTTGTAGCCCTCAGCTGTAGGCCACTTTTCCCTATAGAAGTAACCACTTTTGACATACTCCTCCAAGAGATTTCAGTTATTTGTGTCCCACTTCATTAGAAACGTAGAATATTCTGCCTATTTTCTTCTAAGCTGTGAATAATAAAATATTGTCAGAGAGACTATACTTTGAGAACCACTACTCTAGATTTAACTAGCATAGTTTGTTATCTGGGACCTTGGTCTGAGATGATCTGGACATATATCTGGACATATCTCCCCACATTCCCTCTCAGCTAGA
The DNA here is from genome assembly GCF_004115265.2 of Rhinolophus ferrumequinum. Lineage (NCBI taxonomy): Eukaryota > Metazoa > Chordata > Mammalia > Chiroptera > Rhinolophidae > Rhinolophus > Rhinolophus ferrumequinum. Next base: position 53,572,713 of record NC_046301.1, read on the forward strand.
GGGTGAGAGTTTCAAGTTTTTTACGTTCTTTAAACAAGATCATTTCTGTCTTAGCATAATAAGCTTCATTGGCTGACAGTCCTCAGAGGAAGTAATATCCTAACCATTCTATGGGACAAACTCTGGATTAGTGGGCTAGGGTAGCTATCAATATATAAAATGGAAAATAAAGAAATATACAGAATTCTTCTAGAGAAATCCTGTCATTTTTTCCCCTACTTACTGTTTTTAACTTTGAAGTTACATTTTAAGTTTATTTTTATTTTCTTTCTGGTTTATCTTAGCAAACTAAATTTCTACACCGTTAAAAGAGAAACTAAGGTATATTGAAATTTTGGATAGGTTATTTGGACAAACTCTGATTTAGATTGGGCAATATCAAACCAAAAATGGTGAGGAGCCCTCCACCAGCAGGAGATAAGGGAAAGGCTTTTGTAAAGCAGATGGAATCAAAGCAAGGAAATTATTTGATTGGCGATAGCTTAAGTGGTCACCTTATTGGGATAGCCTCGTTGGCTCTTCGTAATTGGTTGTTCCAAAGTTTTGATTACTAAATCTTGAGGCATTTATAGGAATTGACTGTAGCTGAGGTTTCCATTTATATAGACTAACAAGGCATTAGAGCCACTTCAGTCTAATGGCCTCCTGGTTATTTAATTTAATAATATCTATCCAAAATCTTGGGACAAGTGGATACCCAAGGCTAATTAGTTCATATACATGAAAATACAAACAGAAAAGTGCATTAATAAAAACAAAATACCATACCTATTACAAATATTCACCCTTTTGATTTTTTAAACAGATACTTGTCAATTGCCAACAACACTATATGGCAACGTGTGTATAGTATTTCACATATATTACTTATTTTAATAACTTACCACAGATGGATGTATCTTACCATCCTATTGCATATTATTCTTCACCATTCGCTACTTGTCACAGCATTTTTCTTGCGTTTTCTCATTTGCAATTCAAAATTTCAAGAACGATAATACTTATTTCTAGCTGCAAGTATTGAGCCTCGGGGAGGCATAAGGTCATAGAACTATTACAAGGAAAAATCAGAGAAAGCTCAGCTTTTATGAAACTCAATTTAGTTCTCCTTACATGTATCTCTAGCAAAAGATTATGTAATTCTACCTTTAAAAATAGTATTATCTTAGGCATCTCATAGAATGTTTCAGCCTGAGGTTTGTAAAGCGTGTCCCAAACAAAAACTAGTCGTAGAGGACTGTCTTTTTGCTCCACAGGGTTGTTAAATAATTAAGTAACAACTAATGTAAGATTTTATAAAAAAATAAAATGAAATACAGTTAGTTTGTCTTATGTTTATAGGTGCCCAACGGGGTTATTATTATTATTATTATTATTATTATTATTATTATTATTTTTTAGGGAGAGGTAACTGACTACTCCAATATTCATTTTCCCTTCTTTCTTAATAATAAAATCCTATTTTTCAGCTGTTTAGAGTAAATACTACACTTTTCAGACACAACTGCAGCTGAAAGTAGCCATATGACTAACATCTGACCACATGTTTAGAGTATAAACTTCGGGGGGGGGGGATAAAAGGACAACTGGTGGTATGGGAAGGGCAGAAAGTTTTCTTTTACCAAAAAATTTTGCACTAATATAAAGCAGAGATTTGCTACCGCTTGGGGAGGAAAAAATTATGACACACACCAAAATACATGAAAAAATTACCCATTGTCAAAAGAAAGAACAATCAACAGAACCAGAGTCAGAATTGACCTGGGTGTTGGAGCTATATATTATGGTTTAATTTTATAGAAGTGAATTATTTCAAATGCATTTAAAATACAGCAGTATATTCAATATGCACAGTAGAATATATCTTATTGTTAAAAATGCATATGTACATTAAGCTGTTCTAAACAATAATAGTAGCAAAATTAGAAACACTGTTTTGAAAATTTACATATTTATATACAAAATTATATAAAAATGTAGTTTTTAAGAATAATGCTACAATATCTTTGAAATATAAATATAAATTGTATGTGGGTAAAATAAGAGAGTATTTCTGTTAAAGTTATTGGGACCCACAAATGTAGATGTAAGAAAAACATAATGAAAGAACTTAGTAAAAGCACTATAATGTTAAATTTGAGTTGTTGATACATATAAACTTAGAAGTATTTTCTCTAAACAGGCCTAGAAAAAATAACTATCCAATAACAATGAGCACCCCTCAGTGCTCAGATTTTATACTGTAAATGCTGTTTTCCACTAAAGGGAAGCTGACAGCAGAAATATATCATTTTAAATCTGGGATAGGAAACATGCAAAATGAGCTTGGAATATTTTGTTGACTATAAAGGCAAAAAAGCAAAGACTATGGGCTTGCAATAGAAGGACACACGAGCCGTATCGAAGGGGCTGTCACTAGCAAAATATGGGCGAATTTAAACATTAAAAAGAATTAAAAAACTACAATAGAATAAAAGACAAAAATATATTAAAATCTTATGTATTCTTGAAAATAACAAATGAAAAAATTGTGTGAACTTCTATACACATTTGGATTTGCTTGCAAACCAATTGATTATTCTGACAACTGCTAAACACAGGGAAAGCATCAATCATTTAGATTTCCTACTGGATCTACAAATTATACCAACCTAATTGTTGATGAGAAATATGATTCTCTAGAGAAGAATTTCAGAAAATAAATACAGAAGGTCTAATAAAATTAAGATTATCACCAGTTTGTAACCCCTAATGGAATAGTAAATTGAGGCAGTGATCTTCAATGGCTGCCAATACCTTTATGTGAAAGACTGTTGGAAATTTTGTTTTGAAAATAAGGGGCTGGCAAGACCCAGATCACTGATGAATGATCTAACATTCATTACTGAGTGAGAGTTAATAAGAATCATATTTCATCTGATACTCTATGATATACATATGGTACCATCTATGAATATGAAGTTGTTTTTTAAATTGAACCTGAATTTGACCTATTTCAAAGGGTCCAGGAAATATAAAATATAGAAAACAGGCAACTCAGAAGTGCAATTTGCAAAATCTATAATGTGGGAAATTTTACAAAAAAAAAATACCCAGTTTCTTCAACAAATAGTGTATCTTTTTTTTTTTCCTTTAGAGACAGGTAGACCTATAGAATAAATACATCTAATGAACATATTAGTGATAGAAAGGGTGAACCTTGTTTTTATCCTGAATGCAACAAATCAACTGTAAAAATATTAGAAAATCAGGGAAATTTGAATAGTGATGGAATATTTAATAATGTTTGGTGATTATTGCTAACTTTTAGCTGTGATAATGTATTTTTATGTTTAAAGAAACATATCTTTATCTTTTAAAGATACTTATTGAAGCATTTACATACTAGAGGTTAGGATGCATGCTTTTGCTTTAAAATAATCTACATATGGGTTGTGGGGAGAAAAATAGGTATCTGAAGAATAAATCATTATTGGGCATGAATTATTATTTATTTCAAGTCAGTAATGGGTACATAGGGGTTCACTGTTTTTCTCCTTACTATGTATCTGAAATGTTTCTTAATCAACATTGAAACTCAAAAAAAGAAAGAAAACCTAAGATTACAAGTCTTTAAATTTCTAAGCCAATTTTTAAATAGTTCATGGTTTGAATAACTGTAACTAAATGAGAAGGAAAATATTAATGTAAAACATGTCGGCTATTTCTATATTAAGGAAATTTAATAGCCATAATGTTTACAATAAATATATAGAAAAACCAATTTTAATAAAGTAATATTCCAACTGAATTAGTTAGGAAAATCATAAAAGAATAAATACAAGGAATATGGAGATGAGCCTAAATAAAAGAACATAAACTAAGGATATGGCAAATGATGAAATGGATAGCAATGACATGTAAATATAGGCATCTCAGTAGATTATTGCAAGTTCCTGGCAAATTAGGACTAGAAGGACATTTCTTTATTAAATTTGAATCTATCAAAAGCCTACAGCAAGCACTAATATTAATAAGAAACATCACAAGTGGTCCCTTTAAAATCAGGAACTAGGTGGGCACACTTAATCATTGTTTCCAGACAATATTGAGCTGGAAGTTCATGACTATGCCCGTTTATAGACAAATAAATAAATGATAAATGAGAAGAATACGTATTTTAAAGAAAGAAATGATATGCTCATTATTTGCAGATAATATGATTATGCACAAAAAACCCCAACATTATATACAGAAAAAAATTTGGATTAATAATAGAGTTTAGAAAGATACCGAGATAGAAGACCAATATGGGAGAAATTTGCTTACTGAAATTCATTTACTTCTGACTGGAGCATTTACAGGTTTGTGCCCTGATCCAGAAATGGACGTGAAGTTTACTAGCTCTCCTCGATCTGCATGAGATCAGGTGTTGAAGCTGCACTTTATTCACACTAAAGGCAGCTCTGACCAACTAGTTTTTAACACAGGAGTTATCAACATTGGCTGTACACGAAACTCATGAGCGGGCGGGGGGGCTTTCAAAATGTCTGATGCCTGGGTACCAGCTCCAGAATTTCTGATTTCACTGGTCTGTATTATGGGCTAGGTATCAGGATATTAGAAGCTCTTAGTTAATTCTATCAAGCAGTTAAGTTGACAACTACTTTCAGAACAGAGTGGAAATTGGTACAAACTTCCAATTATAAAATAAGTCATGATGATGTAATGTACAGCACAGGGAACATAGTCAATAATATTGTAGTAACCTTGACAGTGACATATGGTTACTAGAATTATCATGGTGATTGCATCGTTAGGTATATAAATGTTGAATCACTATGTTCTACAATTGAAACTAATATAATATCGTGTGTCAACTATACTTTAATTAAAAAAAAAATCACTTTTTATTCTCAGGGGGAAAAAAAAAGAGAGAGAGAGGAAACGTAAACAACATAAGTACCTCTCCTCTCATCCCAGGATTTCTGTCTAAAGTGCATAACTTGTAAAGCTCATATTTATACTATGCTCCAAGGATTTTATATATAATGACTTAATTTATCTGAGTTGTACCAGGGCTTCAGCTTCGTTTTTGGCATATTTTAACTAAGATGTTGAAGTTTATTTGTCTCTTAGTGTAAAACATTTCCTTCCTAAACACTTAATGTTTAGGAGCACCTAGGGAATTTATTAAAAACAAATTTCTAGACCATTCCCAAGACTCCAAAGGATGGAGGGTTTTGGGAAGATGCAGTTTAAAAAAGAGCCCCAAATTATTCTCACAATCAAGTAAATTAAAGAAATGATGCATAAATGAAGCAATTAACTATATTAAATTTTTATTTTGTATTTTATCATCTTATTTATTGACAAAAGACCAAAATAAGGCTTTCATTTTTTTATGATCAGGAAACATATTTTTTTACTTCAAAAGGTACATGACATCATAGAGGCATTGTTGTCCTTGTGACATCCTCCAAGGAGAGGACAGTCTTGAACTCTGCAAAGTTCTTCACTTGCACAAAAAAGATGACATCACCATCATGGTTTTCGATGAACAGTGGCTTTAACATGAGTTTTATAAAGATTATTGTATTCAAAGAATTAGTTTAAGTGGCTTCTTCTATGAACAATATTCCAGTATGAATTACAATTTTAGCAACAGGAAATATCAGACAACTGTGACCTACTTTAAACATTTATTTTAAGAGAAACTGAAGTTGGCCGGCTTTTAACTACAAAAGAAAACAGCCAACTGCTGTTAAAGCAAGCAATCATTTTGATACTTAGAGATTTCAATTACATTGCACTGTTTTCAACCTGCACAGTTGATAGGGAATTATTAGAACAATATTATGAAACTCTCTAATAGCAAGTGTATTAGAGTTCACATTTCAAAGCATTGGATTTGAGAATGCTTCAGTTTAATTGGATTATATGATATCTTGTATGCTAGAGAAATGTCTGTTTCCATGAATATTTTAGCTAACATGTAAATCTCATGTTGTGTGAAAACACCTCATGACATTTTTTATATACTTGAATTCAAAAGATTTTGTAAATTTCAATTATAACCAGATTAATGATTGACAGTAGTAATATATATATATATATGTGTCATATATATGACACACACACACACACACACACACACATATATGTCTTGAACAGTGCAATATCTCTGGTCTCTTTGAAATAGCTGATATATCACAAAAACAGGTTTAAAATAGGGTGAAAATACCATCCAGGATGTTCAAGATTAATATTGCTTTTCCAGAGCTAAATGTATATTTATTAGGTAATGTGAAGACCATTCTTTCTGATAAAATGGTTTCTTAGGATACAATCTGAAACAAGTCTAATTCTTTTGTTCTTGAAACTCTTAATGACTCTAGTAAGTATTAAATGCTTTGGGCAAGAGGAAATTAATCAGAGCCAAGGAGATATTTTTGCCAAACTTTTAAGTAGATGTATTTAATATTGGAAAAGAAGTTGACACCAAAACAAACAAACAAACAAACAAACAAAAAGCCATGAAGCCAAGAGAAACAAAGAGCCTTCCTTTAATTTTCACCTTTGATGACAATGCTTTTAAGGTTCTGATTTTTTAAAAATTTTTTAGTGTAATTGACCTTATTGATTTTTCTGAGGTAAATGATGTATAAATATTTATATCTCCATAACTAGGAAAAATTTCTAATTATCTTCCTATGAAATTAGTAATTTTGTGTATATATATTTACACACATGTATATATATGTATAATATGTATGTTACATATATTATATATATATATACACATAGATATACATACATATATACGTAATTCTGAATGGAATATATATGAAAATATGTGTGTGTTGTGGGGGAAGGCTGTGGTTGAAGTTTACAAAATATACATAATTTGAAAAATCAAGAGCAAAATGCTTCTCAATGACTATTTGCCCCCAAATTTACATTGGTTTGCTTTATATATTCTATCACTTTATAAACTTCTGTCCTAACTAAAAGAAAATACATATTAATTCATTTGAATGCACATGGATCAGTGCTGATTTTAGGGAAAATATATGGCAGTACTATTACAACATGTTTTGAATCACAACATGCTTCAAAGTCCCCTTTTTCAGCAAAAGCTATCTTTAAATTAGGCGGTTTGAAAGTACGTTTATCTTTTAGAATAAATGGGGATGATTTCTTATAATACTAGAGTATGTAATACCTTACTGGCTGATATTTCACTTTTCATCTCACATTACAATTTTAAATGCACACGAGACAATTTAATTTCTAAAATAAGGATGTACGAGGAGAGAATGACTGCAAAATACTCAGCTTCATGTAATGGTTATTGGTTGTTTGTCATGAGAATGAAATGACAATGTATGCAAAACACAAAATAGGCAGCCAAATAAAGGTTAATTGCATTGGTTTAATTCACAATCCCAGACTTTACTTAGCCAACTTCTGGCTTCCAATTATGTTTGTCACAAGAGAAACCCTGTGAAACTCTTCAGTTATAAGCATTCAAACCTCTTGCTACAAGTAAAAACAAACAAAACAACGCCTGCTGGTACCTTAGCATTCGCCATTTGCGGACGAAAAATGGCATTTGTTCCTGGAAAAGGAGATTAATTGATAGGAAAAGCAACAGATATGAGGGATACTGTTGTGTTAAAAGAACAGAAAACAACGTCAGAGTAAACAGATGGGGGCTGTGTCCTAGTGGAGCAAAAAATGTGATGGAGAAATTAAGGAAAAAAAAGAAGTAATGACAGTATACTTGATATGATAATAGATGCCAAATAGAGAGTAGTTAGGCAAAATGTGCTCATTTGTCTAAAAAATATAAAGCACAATCAACAATGAATGCATTTTCTTCAAGGAATAGATACTTATTTTGACTTTAAAGGAATTCATACAGAAAATCTCTAGATACGTTATTGGAAGCTGTTTTACTGAAATCAATATGAATTACTAAAATAATTTTGACGTCATAAGCTGATTAGATTAGTTGGATGCCAAATATTACATTTCAGAGTAAATTTGCTCTTCATTCTGTTACTAATACGGTAGTCAATGATAATTAATCCTCCTAAAAATTCAAGCAAGGGGCAAGATTAATAAAGTAGCTTGAAGTCCTTGGCCCAAGAAGGGTAGAGTCTAAGTGCCTTGATATTACAATATAATCAGTGATCATCAAAGCAGTTGCCTCTGTAATCTTTATATCAAGAATATGCTTGAGAGTAGGAAGTGAGAGACAGTGTTTTCTTTGTATGTATCTAGCAAACTAAGTTTGGCGTGTGTCCTGAACTAATGCATATAATCTTTGTATTGATTGTCTAATCATCTGATTTCACTCATCAAATTCTATTGCTTTACTTGTATGCCCAGCAGAGACTGTTTCTTCCATCAGATGCATTCACTGATGTGTTTTAGGCAGCCATTTTTTTTAATTAAAATTTATTGGGGTGACAATGGTTAGTAAAATTACATAGGTTTCAAGTGTACAAATCTGTAATACATCATCTATATGTATCACGTTGTGTGCTCACCACCCAGAGTCAGTTCTCCTTCCATCACCATATATTTGACCCCCTTTACCCTCTTCTGTTATTCTCCCTTCCCCCTTACCTGCTGGTAACCACTAAACTGTTGTCTGTGTCTATGAGATTTTGTTTCTTTGTTTGTCTTGCTCCTTTGTTGCTTTCAGTTTTATATCCCATATATCAGTGATCTCATATGGTTCTTGACTTTTTCTGTCTTTGGCAGTCATTTTTATTCCTAAGTTTAAGAAACTTTTTTCATTATATTCTATGATACCAAAAATCTTAACTTGTATTATTCTTTTAAGTGAAAATTTAAATTGTTGTGTTCAAGCAGCTACGATACAATATTCAGACCATAAAAAGAACATTAAATAACTGAGAATGAAAGAGCAACATAAACCTATGAATCCTGTCACAATAATATCCTTAAACGAGAAAAAAAGCTAAAGTTCAAAGAAAAAAAAATACTTTCCTCAATTAAAGACATATGTTTAATGTTATATCTAATGTTAGAATAAACAAAAACACGTCAACCTACTGACTTGAAACAAGGTTGAACATGAAAAAAAGGGCAACTCATACTTTGTTTCTATCTTCTAAGTAGAAGAGAATTTGCTTTCAAACTTGGAAATACAGTACAAAGAATTCAAAAAGAGAACTGCTCTCTGAAAGGTGAAGAGTCATTTGTAAAGAGCACAGTTGCTTTGAAAAATTAATTCTCCTTGTAGGCTTGTTCAATTTATATTACATGATACTGGAATAATTTGCAGATGCAATAACCGCTGAACATCCTTGAGAAATCATGAAAGGGAAAAGGGGTTCGAAAAAAACGAAGACTCCATAATCTTGATTTCTAGATAACATTATGGGTTGGATTTTTGAAAGTATAGACAAATGAACTGTTTCCTTTTTTTATTGCAAGATTTTTTTAGTTTGGATTATGCGGCATGTTCTGTTTACACGTTCTCTTCAGCATACTTTTCCTATATTCAGGTGCGCCACAATATTTTTATTTATTACAACCAAATATGTGTGCACTCACATATCTATGCTTGTTTTATGAAGTATTTATGAAGGAATAACTTGCATAGAAAAAATATACAAATAAATTGTATAGCTTGATCAATTTTTAAAACTCTTAGTCCTGTAAGTACAACTGGAATGATAAACAATGTTCTCATCTCCCTAGAAACACCTCGTCCCAGTTTCTTTTCTCCCCAAAAAGTCACCACAGTGACAAGTTCTAAAACTAAAGAGTAGTTTCAGCTATTTTTGAACTTTACATAAATGCAATATGGTCTCTTTCGTGCTTGGCATTTATTCAACATTTCAGCTATGAGGTTCATCCATATTGATGAAGGAAGTTGTAGTTTTGCTTTTTTTTTTGCTGTATCTCATTCCGATACGTGAATATATCACCATTTATAATATATATTGATTTGCTGTTGTTGGACATTTGGGAAGTTGAAAATTTGACATTGTTTTGTGTAGTTCTGCTGTAAAAATTCTAATCTAGCACTGTGTATCTACTGAATGTGTATAGGCATTTCGGTTGGCTATACATCTAGAATAGAATTACTGGGTAATAAAGTATACGTGTTACATTTTATTAGGTACTGCCAAATAAATGACCAAAGTATTAAAAGTTGTGCTCTCATGGCAGTATATATGAACGTTTCAATAGCTCCAATCCTTGCCATATATTCCATATTCCATATTTTTTAAAAAAATCTTTAGCCATTTATAGATGGGGTGGGTTATGTAGTGGTGTTTCATCGTGGTTTTATTTTTTTTTCCTCAAGCCTAGTGAAGGTGAGCAACTTTTTAAACTGTTTATTGTCCATTTGTATATACATTATTATAAATATTCTGTACAAGTCTATTGTTCATTTTTCTAATGGGTTTTTTTTTTTCCTTTTTCCTGTTGAATTTTGTATTGACCTCTTGAAAAATTTCGGTAGAGTTACCCATAATATTGAACCTAACAATACATGAATATGGTGTAATCCCTCCATATATTTATTTAAATTTTTTCCAACAATGCTTTGCAGTTTTCAATGTAGAAGCCTTGGATATTTTCATTAGCTTTATTCCTATGTATTTGAGGTATTTTTATACTACTGAAATGGTAGTTTATGAATTTCCTATTGTATTTGTTTGTCGCTGGAATGTAGAAGTTTGTTTATTTTTACATATTTACCTTGTATGCTCATCTTGTATCCATATTTTGCTTAATTCACGTAGTGATCCTAATCTCCCACAGATTCCTTTTGGACTTTTTAAAGATATGATTACATCATAGGAAAACAAGTGACAATTTTATGACTTCTTTACCTATCTTTATGCTGGGTGTTTATTTCCATTTCTGACCTCATTGTGTATATAGAACATTAAATCTAATTTGTGAGAAGAATATCCTTATCTAATTTCCAAAATCAAAGGAAAAGGTTCTGTATTTCACAATTGAGTGTGATATTTACTGTACGTTTTTTGTAGTCATTATTTTCATTTTTAATTTGCTGAGTTTTTTAAGTAAAAATCGATGAATTTTATCAAATCTTTCCCAGATATGAACATTTGATTTTTCTCCTTTTATTTTTGTTAATGTACTAAATTAGATTGATTTACATTGAGATATAACAACTTTATTCAGAAAGTTGTCTTCTCTGTAGTTTAAATTATGTTTGTCACTAAAAGTTGTTGAATTTTGTCAAATGCTTTCTCTGCATCTATTGAAATGATTATGTGCATTTTTCTTTAATATATTAATATGGTGTATTATATTAATTTTTTATATTGAACCAGCATTGCATTGTTGGGATAAATCTCACTTGATAATGATGTGTAATTGTTAAATACTGTAGGGTCCATTTTGCTAGTATTATTTGAGGATTTGTGCATCAATATTTATAAGAGATAGAGTATTTGTTTGTTGCTTGTCTCTAGTTTTCTTTTCTTGTGATATCTCTGTCTGGCTTTGGTGAGAGGGTAATACTGACCTTATAGAATTAGTTCCTCCTTTTCCATTTATTAGGCGTGATTGAGAAGAATTAGTGTTAATTCTTCACTTACTAGTACAAGGATACATTTAAGATCCCCCAGAGGATAATCCAGGATGTGCTCCCATTCTTAAATCACTTAACTTTATCAAATTGTTGGCTATAAAAGTAATATTCACTCTTTTGCTATATTTGCCATTTTAAAACATTTTGTCAGCTATCAATTCTTGCTCTTTCTACCTTGAAAATGCATGTTAGATCCCCTATCCAAAGCCTCACCAATGGGCAGCAGCTTTTTGAATAAGCAAATGGACCCCTTTCAGGGAGAGATTCAGGGTGGGCCTTTCTGCTCTCTCCCTCTGTGCTAACCCTGTGAGGATATCCAAGTGAGTGCTTCTTTGCTGTAGTCTTGTGTTTCCTGTGGGTGAACAGAAGTCCCATTGGCTTTCAGAGTTAGCTGTTTTGGGGGCCCATCCTTCAGGCAGGAGTTTTAATAGTTGAGGTGCTAGAAGTGGGGTCCAAGCCCTTCACTTTTCGAGGAGACACTGGGAGTTGAAGGTGTGCTCTCAATTGTATGGCATTGTGCCAGAGGTGGGGTTTATGGCTGCGTGTGTCTCAGCCTTCCCTACCTCTTTCTCTGTGCTTATTTTCTTGTTCGTTCAATGTGTAGGGGTGGCTTAGCTGGTTTCTGGATTTCTTTCAGAGAATTGCTCCATGTGTAACTATATTTGGTTTGTCTGTGGGAAGAGGGGAGTTCAGGAGCCTCCTATATCACCATCTTTGCAGCCACTCCTAGTATTTAGATGTTTAGATGTTGATATTGCAATTCTTATGATTTGGGGGATTGAATTTTGTTATGTTCTCTTAAATAATGTTGGATATTATTTTAGGAGGCATTTGTTTATACTCAATATTTTAAAGCCTTTTAAAAGAAGCATTTTAGGATTGGTTTAGATTAATATTTATTTCAAATCTAATTTAGCCCTGATAATAAGAGATAACCCTTTTATGACTTTTAGTGGATGCTGCAGGTGTTTAACAAAGACTCTCATCCAGTTCTTTAGAATTTAAAAGATCCCAGCCTTTGTTAGTTCTAAGAATTATTCATCTTTCAGCTTCTGTATATTCTTCCTCAGTCTCATGGATTTCCACGATATGTATATGCAGATTAGTTTTCAGCAAAATACTCATGGACTTTCTAGGAGCACTTCTATGGCTCTTTTTCTCTGGGTTCCTTTTCAGATTTCATCCTGCCAAGTTTTCCTAAACTCCAGGCTCTGTCTTCTAATATCAGTGGGAACCCCCATATTATACTTGGAGTCCCATCCCTCTTCATAGTTCAGATTGCCATCAGGCAGAAACTGAAGCAGTTATAATGACATCTTATTTGTTTCTTTTCTTTCTCTTAAGGGTCTCAGTACCATACCACCTGTTGTCTAATGTCAGAAAAGAGTTGTCTCACGTATTTTGTCCTGTTTTCAATTTTTTTATGGCAGAAGTGTAAATCTGGTCATAGTTACTTCTTTATGACAAGAAGCCAACATTTTATCAACAACATTTTATTCAAGAAATACGGAAATAATTCATTGCCATGTAGAAAATAAATAAATAGTAAGAGTATGTCAAAAATCATTGTTTTGAAGACGTATGAGTCTAGGTTGAGAATGAAGGGGTGAATCAGTATAAAATTAGAAAGCAGAAGAGAAATATACTAAATCCAAGTTTGATTAAAATATTTGGACATGGGAAATTGAAATAGGGTTTATTTCAGTGCATTACATTTATTTTGAAAAAAGTATTTTAGAGTTGAGGTATGTATAATATGGAACTAAGGACATCACAGTGTAAAGGGAAATATTACAGAAATGGACTCTCCTAAAACTGGAGGACATTTGAAGTATGTATCTATGCTTAGGTTGAAACAATGTTTTGTGAGGTTTCCATGACTTTCAGAGGATAAAGAAATTTATCCAAGTAATTTTACAATTGCATCAGACAAAGTAAAAATAGATACCATTGAAGTCATATAAACTGCTCAAACCAATTGTTGAATTAACTGTAGTGAAGAAAATCACAGTAGTTCCATGTTTCCCCATCTCAAGTTTAAAAAAAAAATTGTGACACATACTTTGTTTTCCAAGATATAAAACTGAAAGCAACTCAGAGACATGCTTATTGGCATCTATTCACGAGCTCATTAAATTAAATAATAGGGAGCAAAACAAACTAACATACTAACATACCACCTAAAAAATGCCAAGAATGTATTTTTCAACCTATATAATGAATGCATGTTTTCTATTAATTTGTTAATTTATTTGTTCGAAGTGTTCAAAGAACTACTCTAGAATTGAGAATATAAACATGAATAAGAGAAGTCAAGGACTTACCGTCAGCAAGCTTATATTCTAGTGGTAAATGTGGTAGAAAACTAATAATGTAATAAAATAGTTTCAAATAATGGTAAGTTGTACGAAAACAACAGGATAATGTACCAGAATTTTATTAATATATAGGGAGTAGCTAGTATAGCCAGTTTTGTTACAGGATACTTCTCTGAGGAATTGACATTTGAACTGGGGATGAAGGAAATAGCCCAGTGAAGGTCTGGGGAAAGAACTTCCAAGTAAAGAAGACTGTAAAAGCCCAGAGATAGAACTAGGTTGATATATATTTTAGAGTTCAAAGATTAGGAATAAGGCCATCCAAGTGGGTATATAGTCCTGGAGGGAAAAGTGATTAAAGATGAGGGTAAGGAAACCAGCAGAAAACGGTAGAAGTATGCAAATAGTATGTACAGATCATGAATAACTTGAAAATAAATACTGTAAGAAATATGCCTCTCTGGTGATTGCTCTCAAACAACTGTATTGAGAATTCTGAAGTTGATTCAAGACTTTCCAGAGAAGAGTGCCATGGTCACTTGGAAACACTTGCACATACCTGCTGTGTATAGTTGATTATATATAAAGGTTTATAGATAGATGCATATATGTATAATAGATCATACATATGTATAATATTTTAGAGATATTGTTTATCTGCCTATCCATCCCAGGTATATAATAAATTTGATTGAGCTGTTTTGCAGTTGTATTGGTTGTAGTGAAGTATAAATTCACCAGTATCTAGTCAATTGTATTATATAATTTTCTGGGTGGCCACATTATGGTGTGTCTAGAATATAGACTTCGGAATCAGACATTCCTAAGTTTGGAATTAGGATCTATTAATTTAAAGCTGGATGGTGGAACTAGTATATTCTTTGTTTGGAGTGTTTGTATCCTTATCTATAGAGAGGAGGCACTAATATCTGATTTGCAAATTTATTTTGAGAATGTTAAATAACACTTATAGATATTTAGTACTTAGTTCCAAAATGGTCACTACTGTTATTTTATAGCTATTCTGGATAACTCAGTATATACTTTTTCAACACTGATGTGATTAAATTTTGTGCGGTGGAATGAAAATTTCGAGAACAGAGTAAGTAAACAACCTTTGTTCTAGATGATTACTTATTCTGAATGTCTTTAAGTGCATCACAGATAATGTCCCCTGATGACTTTTAGGTGGCAAAAGAGCAAGGCATATACAATTTATGTTACACTCAAGAGGCAAAGCTGTTTTTAAAGCTTGTCTTTAAATAATTGATTGTTTTTTGTTTTTCAACTTTTCTTGAAAAAGTTGAGCAGACATATTAAATGTCATAAAAGATATAAAGAAAAGCCTTTTACACTTTCTTTTAAAAATACATAAAAATTTTGCAGTCTGTTTATTTTATGACTGTAATAAACTGCTAAGCATCTTCCTGCAAGAATTATGTGGTATTTAAAGACTAAAGTTTTTTTTGTTTTTTTTATAACTCTCAAGAGGTGCTGTAAATAGCATACAGGGTTAACAGACCTCTATTTAAAAATAAATGAATGAAGAGGCATAATAATTGTCCAAATTGATTGTTTTAAGTAACTCATTTGTCAATCTTTACATTTAAATGATTTGACATCCTGCTGATAGAAATTGCAGGTTTCTTTTTCTCCCTAGTTGCTCTAATAAGCAAGTTGTCTCTATCTCTTTTCTTTTAGAGTCAAATTGGCAAAGTTCATTAAGTGTAGGAGTTTTCAGAAATTGCCATGTGGGTGCACTTTTAAGACTGGATGCAATTCAAACTTGTACATGATTTTTAGCAAGTTTATCTCCATCCCATATATTAGTCTTTCATAACATGAATTTCATTCAAGAGCAATTAAAGATGAAGTACCTTTAACTGCTCTTGAATAAAGCCTGTAAAGAAACATAAACCCAAGAATCTTGAATTTCTCAGAACCTAAAAGAAGAGTTAGTTAGAGTATACTTAACCTAATTATACTGTTAGAGAAGGAACAGAAAATATTAATTCCTAATAAGATCATTCCTTTTCTCTTTGGTATTCCAGGGATTTTTACATAGATGAAACCTAATGTAAAGAATTGTAAAGTCCCACGTAGTCTCAAAGAAATTAACCCAAAGAGGCTGGAAATGTTGAACATTTTACCAGCTGATCTGAGGTGCCCTACAAATTCTTCTTCCTGAAAGAAAATGCATTTTTGAGGCATTAGTCCATTCTTTTCTCCTCCCAATTTAAATGTCTCTTCCTTCAGGGAGATATTGACAAGGATAATATCATCGATCAAATTAAATATCTTGACAAAACAAAGATCTTGAAAAAAAAAAAACAGGCGATTATACTCTTCCCTTCTTATATTATATTAGAAAAGAAGTAGTAGTAATATCTATGGGCACCACTACTTGTAGCCTTTTAAAGGGATTTGTTAAAGTTCTATGTCTAATTCTACTCTTCAGAGACATAGAAATTAGGGAAAAAAATGATGCCATCATGTTTCTGAACCTACAAGCACTGCAGTAGAAACCTAGAATAGAAACCTAGTGACTTCGTACCACCTAATCTGAACTGGGCACACATATATTTTAATTCTCAGATCCTTTTTTCTAAACATTGTTTTCCTAAATAAGACAAAGCATATATTGGCCACTGTTTCTGTGAGAAATATTTCAAAATAGAATAAAATTGGAGAACATAAATCTCTACTTTTGATTCAACCTAGAGGGAAATGGAGAATGAGAAGAAACTCCGGCATCTGATGAGAGGGAAATAGAAGGGGTGGACTTCCTGTGGAAGCAATGACTTGACTTAGAAATCGGATGTGATATGCTCAGGATATATTTTGCTAACTCAATATCTTGAGTACTAAGCCAAATGACTGAATTTCCCTATATAGGTAAATCGATAGGGACCTTTAATTTTAACTATAAGACACAGAAAAACTGAAAATTGCAGTGTATTGAAAAAGTTTCTTCTTACGACGAGGAATCTAAAGTATGAACTAGAAGTTGATATATATTGATTTTTCAACTGACAAGGACACAAGTTGCTCTGTTGTACTGCATCATCATCTCAGATCTTTTCAGGACATGTGTATATTTCTATACATTAGCATGGCGTTGTAGATTCCCAGAATATGTTGGAGCTTTTCAAAGACCTGATGGACACCTTATTCCTCAGCTTTTGCTATTAAGCTTTTGGCTTAAATTACTATTTATCCCAACTAGTACCCATTGTTTCAAGCACCCATGCCATTAAAACATTAGTCAGTAAATATATTCAACAAATGACAGGTTAGGGCAGCTTTTAGCACTGGGAAAGCTGAATCAGGTCTGATGAAAGGCAAACCTTTGAACACTATGCCAAGTGTCCATCAGACATAAAATAATAACAATTGTTTGTGAATTAAGTCCATTTTATCTCCGTACTGGGAATCTGGACTGTTATTTTCGATACTATCATTGAGTTAGGAAACGGATTAGGCCTATAGTGAGTTCAAATGCCGTAAATATCACTGTTCTGATATTCTGCCATTGTTCTTGCATGAAAATCTTCACAGGTTGCCATGAGCTTTCGGTTAGTTTCTTGAGTTCTGAAAAAAATTGCTTTGAAAATATTTGCAAGTTTTGTTTGTTTGTTTTTGTTTTGTTTTGTTTTTCACTGCTTTCATGGAGAGGCAAATTTTCAGAGGTTCCTGTTACGTTATTCAAGCTGATGTCACCCCGTCATGATATCTTAATGCAGAAAGGTCAAAGAAAGTCAATGACTGACTCAATGGATATTTCCAGCGTGTTGGACACAATGCTTTTCCTTCTATATTATTGGTCAAAATTTGTCACATGCCACATCTAGCTGCAAGGCAGACTGGGAAACATATTTATTCACATTGGCCATACATCGTATGGCTAATCAGGGCCCTATTGTTAATCAACCAGAAGAGGATGGTTATTAGGTCCGAAAAAAGCCGCCACAACATTTTCGTAACTACAACACATTCCTTAGTCCACCGAGAGAATCTCATAATTCTATTCTCATAGCAACCTCATAATTCTATCCAGCTACTTTAGCCCAGTGTTGAAGATCTCTGGGTGCTAAGCTGTCTCGCCCACCCAGTCCAGGTGGGGCTACTTATAGTGTGGAAATGTAACAAAACAAAACATAATAAATCAGAAAATGAGGATAAAAGGAGAAATTCATCAACGATTTGTTTGTATGTATAATCAGACACCACTGGCAGGTATTGCATAGATCCCCTGCCTCCCCAGGGTGCTATGTTCATTCCTTGTTCAGGCTAGCTAAAAGGCTCTGGCTCTGCCACTCTTTCTCTAATAGAATTCTGCTCAGTCTAGTGAAAAGTAGGCAGAAACAGTAAAAAGGAGTCAGTAAACAGCCATAATATAATTTTCTTCAACCATTTTCTCTATTATTTGACCCTCAGTTATCACGTTGTCTTCCTTTCGATGTACTGCAGGTGATATCTGGATTAATATTTTTACCATGGTAAAACCGTTTAGCTTTTCATCCTTCAATACCTGAGTTCTTCAAATCCATCTCTGTTGTGTTCTGGACATAAGGAATCCAAATCACAACGTCTGGCTCCAAAACAAAATTGTTTCTGCTGCCACCCGCACCAGCATGACTCATGGCCTATATTTACATCTTGATGTAAACAGTACTAAGAATAAGATACTGGGCGCCCGCTTCACATTCCATAAGGGAAAAACCTGTCCATTTCCATACTTTTCACCTGAAAAGGGAATCTCAGTTTTAATAGATTTACTCTTGCCTTCCCAAATCTCATGTGGGAGTGTCTGCTAGTTGAAAATTATGTCAACATATTGAAGTATATCTCTTGAAATCATTTGGATAATATTTGGTTCTTCAGACTTGAGCATGCAGTAAAGCTTGTTATGGGGATTAAAATGGCATTAAGTGATTTAATTTGTAATATATGCCCCAAATCCCAAGGCAGTGAAGTCATGGTACAAAAACAATTATTGATATTATGTCTACTGACAGTAACAACTATAGTGTACATTGTGGGGGCAGAGGATGGTAGAGGAGTACCTTGCTTTGGGATAGAACTAGAAGTGTATGAAAATAGAGAATTATTCTAATTTATTTATTAGTCCAAGTTATCCACTGCTAAAAAGAAAAAGTCATTTGCTTTCATTCATTCTCTTGTCTTATTCTCTCTCTCTCCTCCCTCCTTTCCTCCCTTTCTCTATCTTTTCTTCTTCTTTTTCATACTGTTTATTATCTCTTTTATTTATTCTTGTTGATTATCCTTTTTCTTGAATAATAATGCAAATACTAGTCCCTCTATGTTTACCTCATTAATTTCAAAAGTTCTGTAATAAAGTTTCAAATTGATCCATTTAAGAAATCACATGCAAATCAAGTAAGTCATTTTTACATAGTTACTAAGTAACACTAAATCAATTGTGGGTTTCAATCTTTAAGCTTTATTTGTATTTTATTTGCTTTTGATGGTTTAATTACACTGAACTGTTTATAGCTCTCTTGTATAAAAGTTACCCATGAGCACCTCCTGGGATACTGGCTTCATGGCTTTTACCTTGAAAGTTTCTAACATGTGCTTTCTCTTTTCTTCTTCTCTGTCTTTTTTTTTTATTTCTTCATTTGGAGAAATTCTGAAAATTAGAAAAGGGAAAACTATTTTTTTTAATATTCTAAAATGCACCTGAGAAAGTCATTCAACTGCTGCAGCTCTTCAGTTTAGGAAATCATCTTAGTCTTTATTTTAGTAGATGTTCTCTGAGGCTAAGTCAATGTGGTTTATTCTGAACAAATATATTTCAAGCATTTCTTCACTACTGGAACACTTTAAAAAATTAAACGTCATGCAGTGACAAACAAATTACATACTTTATTTTTAATAAGCATTCTTCCAAGATATTGCCTAGAATTCATTATTCACTTTTATTTAAAACCTATTTTTTACCCTTTGTCCTAAATGTATTGTCTTCTCAGGCAAATGTCTTAGATACATGTCACTTGGCAAACATAATGTTAACACTGAAAAAGTTCCTTATTTTATGAATTTATTTTCCTTTCAAATTCTTTTCTTTTTGTATTCTGACACAAAAGACTAAACAATGACATAAAATAATATATTACTCCCTGGAGAATTACTCATTATCTGTTAGACATTCATCAAGTGATATTAAGCATTTAAAAATGCAAAAAACACAGCTAGTTAGTGATAAAAGCCTTCATATAATAAGTAGAATGAATATAATGACTTTAAAAAAGCTTGTCTCCACAAAGGAAAAGAGGAATGTCTTTGGGAAAATATAAAAGATTGAAAGAAGTTTAACTACCTTCTTTATTTTTCCAACCATCCTGTTGTGAAGAGAGTATTGGTTAAAATAAAATCCAATGTGATTGTACTGGGATTCTGATATATCAAAGGATCATCTTCTAGACACTGACAGTCTCCTTAGTACAGAAAGCCTGGGGTGGGAAAATATTGGTATTTGAAGTGAATATTTTTTGGCTACAATCTTAAATTTTAAGAATAATAACACTAAGTTTGTATACTAAGCCAGAATGAGAAAACAGGCAATGATGTATTATAGAACTCCACACTTGAAACATATAATTTTATTAACCAATGTCACCCCAATACATTTAATTTTTAAAAAGTAATTGGTCGATAGAGAAAAAATAAAGGGGGGAATGTTTTTATTTTGAAGATGTTCTTTAAAAATGGAATTGGGTATTCCATTTTCTTTTCCTTTCTTTGTTTTTTTTTTTTTTTTCAGGGTGGTCTTTGAGACATCCCATGTCAGCCCTTCTATTGGTATTGTGACATTTCACAATAATGTGCCTTGGTCAGGTTTATTTATGGGTATATTTCCCTCAGGTGCTCAAAATTAAATGTAAATATTCTAGTTTCTTATGATTTCCTCCTTAAAAATGAATACTCGTAATCAAAGAAACAAACAATTTATATAGTTTTAGATAGCTTGGGACAATCCTGCATTTATTCTATCATGTATAAAAACAATCTGGTGGAACCCAGGCTTGGATAGAGTTTAAAGTTAGATTTTAGAATCTTGTACATTGAAAGTAAAGAGAAAGATTTAGCATGTTAACACTAATCAAAACACAAACAAACAAAAAAACAACAACAAAAAAACACAAAACCGCCCCCCAAAATTGAAGTAGCTATTAATTTAAGGTGAAGCAGACTTCAGAAGAAGGGGAATTATCATAGAGAGAGAGGAACACTACATAAAGGGAACATAACAAAGAGAAATGTGTATGCATCTAACAACAGAGCATCAAATACATTAGGCAAAAACTGGTAGAACTAAAAGAAGAAATAATAAACATATCCATTATTATAGTTGGAGACTTCAGCACTCCTCCTCTCAATAATTGATAGATCAATAGGTAGAAAATTAATAAGGCTATTGTTAAACTGGATTGCACTATTAACTTGGTCTAACTGAACTTTATAGACTTATCCATCCAACAACAGCAGAATACACGTTCTTTTAAAGCTTGCATGCGATATTCACCAAAATAAACCATAAAAGAACGCACTTTTATAGTGTGTTCTTAGACCTCAGTGGAATAAAATTAAAGATAAATAGTATAAATATAAATGAAAAATCTCCAGTATTTGAAAACTTAAAAATAAACTTCTAAATAACTCATAGATCAGTGAAGAAGTCTCAAAATATTAAAAAAAATACATTTTGAACTAAAAGAAAATGAAAATACAACTTATCAAAATTTGTGGAATTCAGTGAAAACAGTGCTTTGAGAGACATTGTAGCATTAAATTTATATAAGAGAAACAAAATAAATATGTTAAATCAGTTACCTAATTTTCCATCTTGGAAAACTAGAAAAAAGTCAATCAGAAAGCAAACACAAGAAAGAAATAATAACAATAAGGATAGGAAATTATAAAATGAAGACAGGAATACAGCAGAGAAAATTAATGAAACCAAAAGCTGGTTCTTTGCAAATATCAATAAAATCCTAGCTTGTCTAGCCAACAAAAATAAAAAAGATGTGAATTATCAATATCATAACCATAAGAGGAGTCACCATTACTAATTTCAAGAACATTAAATAATAAAGGAGTATTAGACATTTCTATGACCACAAATTTGATAGCTTAGATGAAATAGAACAATTGCTTGGAAGATACAAAGTGCTGAACTCACACAAGGTGAAATAGATAACCTGCATAGTCTAATATCAATTAAATAATTTGAATCAATAATAACCTTTCCCAAAAGAAATCATAAGGGCCAATGGTTTTTACTGTGAATTCTATTAAACCTTTAAGGAAAAAGTGGTAATCATTCTCCAATCTCTTTCAGAAAGCAGAAGGAGAGGAAATACTTTCTAACTTACTCCATGAGACCAACATGATCATACTACCAAAACCAGGAAAAGGCATTACATGAAAGGAAGAGTAGTGATCAATATCTCTTATGAACATATAAAAAAATATCCTTAACAAAAAATAGTATATCTAATGCAAACATTTAGAAAAGTTATTGTACAGCTCAACCAGGTGGGAATTAGTCCAGGTTTTTAAGGCTGGTTCAACATTCAAAAATCAATTAATGTAACTCACCACACCAAAAGTCTAAAGAAAAATAGACATATAAGCTTATCAATTAAAATAGATAAAACATTTGACATAATTGAATATTCATTTGTTTATGAAAGCTCTCAATGAAGTAAGCATAGAGAGTAATTTTTTTTTTTCAATTTGATAAAGAACATGTGCAGGAAGCCTTTAGCTAACATCATACTTAATGCTGAGAAACTGAATGCTTTCCCCCTTTGACTAGGGATGGGATGGCTGTTTGACATTTTTTCCAAACTTTTTCTGTAAATGGCAGGATAGTAAATATTTCAGTCTTTGTGGGCCATATGGTCTCTGTCACAAATATCAACTCTACCACTGTAGCTCAAAATTAGCTACAGACAGTACTTAAATGAATGACTATGACTGTGTTCCAATAAAACTTTATTTATCAAAGCAGGCAGCGGTCCATGAGTTCTAGTGTACAGTTACTTTCAAATGATTACTCTCATGTTTGTACTATTTCACTGTGGATTAGGACCAGTTTGCAGACAGTCAGTGGTTTCACATCGAATGATAATATTCTAGAATAACCTCAGGAGCACAGCCACCAATTAGAAACATTTTGATGTTCCAAAGTAAAGTCCACCGATTTCCAAAATTCCCCTATGATTGGCCAGATAGTCATAATGCTGTCCTAAATTCCAGGAAGTTATGTACATGGGACATGCCTGGATCTTCTAGAATAAAATAACCCTTTCCATACTTATTCTGTATTGAAGATCTATCTGCTCCAGCAAACTTTGGCCTCTTCCCTCCCTCCTGCTCTTCCCCCCACTCCCTTTTTTCTTTTTCTCTTTTTCTCTCTTCATGTATTGTTTACAAATTATAAACAATGTATAATGTTGAATTTCAGACAATTTTTTCATTGCAATCTAGTAATTGTGAAAAAAATGGAACTGATGAATCAGTTGCATTGTAAGGATGGATTGCTGTTGACATATTTATGTGGTGACTTAATCACTAGCAGAAGAGTCTTGGAAATCACAACATAACAATGACAGATCTTGGAGACTCATTTACCAAATTTACAATATGGTTTGGATATTATCTGAAGTATTTTAAAGGCATGTAAAAGGAAAGACCAATTAACTTGTAAATACTGAGAAAACAATGAACCCATGCTCTGAATTTTGAGACCCAAGATTATCTAATATGGGATTTTCTTATCTCTAAGAAGAAATTCTAAAATAAGATATTCAGGCAGCCAGTGAAAAAAGCTCTGCATTCATCAGCTCACATTGTGTTTGGTCATGCAGACAGCTAAGAAAATAGATGTAAATATGTAAATAAATTTGTTCTACATGAGTGAGTATGTATGGTTATTTGGAGCCCATAAATGCCTAATTCACTAAGCTATGTAAATTGTAAACTTTCAATATTGAAATTTTCTTTAGGTAATTTACCCTTTGGATAAACGTGCCTCTTGTTCTCCATTAGGGAAGAAAATGTGCGGAAAGGGGCTGTTAGAAGTAGAAGTCTAATGGATGTCTTACAATATAGGCCTTTGTTTGGGGTCTCAATCTGATGAGTGTGCTGAAGAGATGAAAAAGCATTACTGCCTCATTCCTGCACTGACAGTGTTAGTGACTGCTCAGAGGATCAGGCCAGTGTCAGCCTGAGGAAGAGGAACGAATGTGAGGGCTAGAATGAAAGCACGAGGTCTGACATTTCAGTTCGCGAACCTCGTTGCAACGATGTCGATGTTGCTGTTTTTTTTGATATCAGAGGGATTATTCATTAGGAATTTGTACCAACTGGACAAACAGTTAACCAAGTTTATTATTTGGAAGTGCTGAAAAGGCTGCGTGAAGAAGTTAGATGACCTGAACTTTTCACCAACAATTCATGGCTCTTGCACCACGACAATGCACCAGCTCACAGGGCACTGTCAGTGAGGGAGTTTTTAGCCAGTAAACAAATCACTGTATTGGAACACCCTCCCTACTCACCTGATCTGGCCCCCAGTGACTTCTTTCTTTACCCGAAAATCAAAGAAATATTGAGATGAAGACATTTTGATGACATTCACGACATCAAGGGTAATACAAGGGCAGGTCTGATGGCCATTCCAGGAAAAGAGTTCCAAAATTGCTTTGGAGGGTGGACTAGGTGCTGGCATCGGTGCATAGCTTTCCAAGGGGAGTACTTTGAAGGTGACTGTAGTGATATTTAGCAGTGAGGTATGTACATAGCACTTTTTCTAGGATGAGTTCGTGAACTTAATTGTCAGACTTCATATGTCACATAGAATTGAATATAATGCTATCAAAAATATATCAGTATTTTTCTTGTTAGTATATTTCTTGTTAATATATTTTCTTGTTAATTTTCCTAATAAGGAAAATTAATTGTGCTTTACTTTTATTACATAATTACATGTCTCAGTTTGTTGAGAACTTTTGTAAAATATTGCCCTGTCCATATATTCACACATATATACACATACATATTAGGCTAGGCAGAATAGAACATTGCAAAATTAAGTAAAGTCCAATTTGGTGGTAACAACACAAAGGCAAGAAGATACAGGAAAGGGACACAGATAAAAGGAATAAGAAGAGGCAGCATACTTGTGAAAATTATGAAGGCAGAATAAAAGTAACAGTTTGTAGGTGGATGAGAGGGAATACGAAAGTTAAAAAAATGTGATGGAATAATGTTAATTGGAGTCTTTAAATGATCATAAGTTAATATAGTTATGGAAGCACATTTTGAAATGAGAAGACAAATATGTAGGCTTTAAATGTTTGTAGAATTTATGAATGACTTGTCTTCACAGAGCAGAAGAATATTAAGGAAAACATTATTATAAGAGGTTCATGAGTTTGTCTTTATTTTACTTGAATAAAGACAATGTAATTTTATAGTTGCTATTTTAAAGTATGAAATGACATATTACTCAGGAAGAGTATTGGTCAGGAAATACAACGTAACATTTGAATTAATTTGTTGTAGTTCCAGTATTTACTCTGTCCATTTTCAATACTCATATCCTGCCAATGTAATCAGCATCTTTTCTATCTTTCTCACAGCTCAAATAGGGTACAAACATAAATTTTCTTCTAGTGCTGTTCAAAAAAGATTTGTTCCATATAAAATAATCTTGTCTTTAGGATGGAACAAAAAGATTGATTTGTTTTTCCTTCTTCTTTTTATCTTTTGAACTTAAATCATGTGAGCAGAAGACTGTAATTTACTATTCTTCTTGTAGAGACGTGAAGACAAGAGCATGGGAAATTAATAGTGATTCTGATTTTATTATGTCAGAGAAAATAATCGTTTGCCTAGGATATAAACTAATAGAACCTAATTTAGAGAAGGTTGGTGTTGGCCCTGACAGCTGCCAAAATCACCTGTGGAAAAAAATTATTTCTAGGGTCACAATCAGTTTCTCTGATATTCAGAAAAAAACTGGCCAAGGTTAGTCAAGATTTGTTCTTTATGGTTAATGGATTATATAAATCATGTTTTTTTATTTTCTGTATTTAATGATGATTTGACTTCTTAGAGCCTTGCTTGTCAACCTGTGAGAGACTGGCAAGCCCATCTCCAGGCTTAGTTAGTACCTAGAGATAGGAAACAACTTATCTGGTAGCATTTCTTTCGGATGCAAACCAAACAATTCAAAGCTGTGTACCCAACAGCTTCTTTTTCTAACTCACACACCAAGACTGTATTACTTCTGCCCTAAATCACACCACAGCTGAATACTGGATAATTAGAGACCAACCTATACAGCCCAGAGCAAACCAAAAAATTTCAAACTATCTACTTCTAAATTTCTCAGACTTGCCTAGCTTGCCTCACTTCTGTGTGTGTGTGTGTGAAGAAATTACAATAAATACTCTGTGCTGTGCTTTTTCTTTCATTCCTTCTGCCACCTGAAGAACCCTGGTACTTCCCCATGTGGCCCTGCATTGTATAGCATGCCTCTTTCTCTGAGAATTTTAAATAATAAACTCTTCTTCCAAAGGCAGTTGTCTCCATGTCTGTCACCTTATCATACACGATTAAAACAAATCCCAAGTACATTTTAATACATGTATCGATTAATTGTTCTCTAGAAATGATATCTGTTTGATATAAGAAGTTCAGAATAAAAATGTTGCTACTTGGACTCTTTTGACGCTCTCCTGACAATTGCCCTGGGACTGGACTCTCTTGGCTGTATATTTACAATGAAAATCGCAAGCAGTGAATTAAAAAATGAGAGCTTCTTTAACCCCCTTGTGGAAATATGCTTGGAAAATACTGCATATGGCAGCATCAGTTCTCTAAATTTTGGGGTCATACATGTATTTCATATTACTTTTGATAGTTAAAATTTAAAGCAATATCTGGCAAACATTAAATCAGTAAAGTTCAGCGCTATTTATGTTTGCAAAGAACATTGATTCTGCCAATTAGAGAGTGCACTATTATTACAATTTAACAAGCACAATTGATTGCTAGGAAATATTTCTTGCCAACTCATATAACATCCCTGACACTTGCCTTTTTATATTTTTCTAATCTATAATGAATCAATAAAAGTTGATTTTACCAAGCAGGCAACATTCTTCAAGATGTTATAGAAGTAAAAAATCATATAAATTGCCTACTAAGTGAAAAAGCCAATTTGCAAGGCTACATACTCTATGTTTCCAACTACATGGCATTCTGAAAATAAGGCAAAACTATGGCGACAGTAAAAAGGTAATATCTTTGTGAAGTGGAGCCCAAAAGAAGGGACATGAATGCACAATTATAATGAGGGATACGCATCTCTGAATGAAAAACCATTAAGGAAATCATAGTGGCTGAGTTGATCTTGGTGCCACTTAAATTTTTTCTTATATGTGCTTTTAGTTGGAGAAATTATTTTAAATACCATGAACCCATCATACACATTAGTAAACTAACATTTGTAAAAACTAATCCCCCATCTTTGTTTGAAAAGATGAGGCCACCAGATCCATGTTCCATTTTTGTTGTTTTCTACCAAGTCTTGTAGGAAGTAGGTACTTTCTTTGTTGTGTCACTTTTTGAGCCTACTACCCATCCTCACTGCCTTCTAGAACTGGCATGAATTCACCATTGACTCATGTTTTAAGATCCTGTTGACTTGCAACCTAGATAATCTTGAAACACAAGCATAAACTAGATGACATCTCTTCTTTAATGATGCTGCCTTACAAATTTCAATTTTACTGCTCACCTGCCATGCACCATTTTATATCCACATTTAATATTACCACATTTCATATGAACTGTAACTTTGTAGAGTAAGTCTTCTTATCCTATCTTTATTATTTATTGACTAATAGTCAATAAATAATATTCTGGTGGTTTCATTAGTGCTGTTTTTTAAATAAAACAAACTAATATAAAGAATGATAAACAAAAATACAAAAATATTGCAGATTCTTGTAACCACAATTTTTTTCTAATATATATGGAGTATTAAAGTAATTCCTTTCCCCAAATGAATACTAATTTATTGTTACGACTTGTATGTAGTTTTTATTAAAGCACTGTGCTGCATCATGATAATTAAACAAACATTTATTGTATAAGAGTCTTTTAGTTTTTATCATGGTAGAAAATGTGACATTGACAGTAGGACAGTAGTACCATGATATTTAAAGATGAAATGAAGTGTGAACACAAATCACAGGGTAGCCTAAATTATCCTTATAATAACGTTGCAAAGAGAAATTAATGGAATATTCTGTAATGCTTAATTTTTTCTTCCTGTGAAATGATGCTTGGCAGAGTCAATGTTCGTTCTTCTTCACAACAGCCAACTTCATAAATGTCCATGTTTAATATCCATGTACAATATAAAGACTCAGTTTAGTCTGTTTTAATTACAGTTGGACACTTAACATTTTTTACTGAGAAAGAAAGGACAAATGAATGGATGGAAATTCTAAATGGAAAGGTGCTGCAAGTTGTCCAAGGCAGTTAGACTATGATCCTTCACCATTATCTTAAGAAATGCTTCTGCTTCTCTCCCGTGTTAGAGCTTGTTTTCTAGGTACAGTGTACATCCATTCCTTTGTTTACTACCTTGGCTTAGTGCTGCATAGTTTCCAGTTGTGTTCTGTTGAAAGGTACATGGACGGTTTATTTTGTTCATTTGGTTTTTAATCTTGGCATGTGTATCAATCTCTTCATTGTCATTTTGTGTAGTTAGTGGTTTTACTGAGTATAGAATTCTAGTTTGGAGACATTCTTTTCTTTACAAGTTTTAAGGCATTTAATCTTCAAGGTTATCTGTAAAGAAATTGACAGTATGTTTCCATGACATTTTATTTCTTCTTAATCTCAATAATTTAATTGAATCTTCTCTATAGATGTTCTCTTTGTACAGAATTCTGAATTTTCACAGTAATACAAATCAGTATGTGTGTAATATTATCCACTGTGTTGGGTAATTAACAGGACATTTAAATATGGGAACTCATAGCTTTCAGTCTTGGCATTTTTATTTTTAATTATGCCATTGATGATTTTGCTCTTTCTGTTTTCTTTTTCTTCTATTTCTAGGGCTTGTTTTTTTAACCGGATCTCTACCAGGTACTCTTTTTTTTTTTTTTTTTTTTAATCACTTTTCTCATTTTCAGGAGTATATTATTGCTCTATTTTATTGGAGCTACCTTTTTTCTCAATTTTTGAAATTGATTTATTATTTCAATTTCTGTTTACAGTTTCTTTAAATTTATATGAGCTTTCTTTGTTCTCTGAATTTTTTTTAAATGTCTGATTTTTTTTTCTTGAATAAAAATATATTTCCTTATTGCCTCAAGGATATTAATGTTAAGTTTTTATTTTCCCTGAAATAAATCACTGTTTCCTTCAAGTTGTTTGTTCGTTTTCTTGTCTTTTATTTTTCCTTTAGGTTTGTTTTCCTTGATTGGCTGTTCAGGTAATAAAAAAAAACAACAAAAAAAAAGCTAAATGGAAGTTCTGTGCATTTAGTGGGTGGGAGAGATGCTGCTTTGAAGTATACTGTAGGCTTTGAAATTCACTGGATGTTACTATCTTTATTTAGTTTTTAGGGTTTCCTCCACCCCCCCCCCGACCTCTGCCTGTTTTTCTTTAATAATATTTAAAAAATTTATAATTACAGTAGACATACAATATTGTTAGTTTCAGCTGTACAATACAGTGATTAGACATTTATATAACATATGACGTGATCGCCCCAATAAATCTGACACTGTACATAGTTATCACAATATTATTCACAATATTCTCCATGCTATGTTATATCCCCATGACTGTATTGTAACTAGCAATCTGTACTTCTTAATTCCTTCCCCCTTTCACCCATCTTCCCAAACCCCCTCCAACTGGCAACCATCAACATCTCTGTATCTATGAGTTTCTGTTTTGTTTGTTCAATTATTATGTTCCTTGGATTCCATATATAAGTGAAATAAGATGGTATTTGTCTTTCTCTGTCTGACTTATTTTACTTTAGTAGAATGCTCTCTAGGTCCATCCATTTTGTTGCAGATGGCAAGATTTCATTCTTTTTCATGCCTGAGTAATATTCCATTGCATATATATACCGCTTCATCTATTGAGGGTCACTTAGGTTACTTCCATATCTTGGCTATTATGAATAATGTTGCGGTGAACATATGGATCATATGTCTTTTCACATTAGAGTTTTGGATTGCTTTGGCTAAATACCAAGAAGTGGAATTAATGGGTCCTTCTTTGGCTCGTGTTTTAAAGCCTATTTTTTCCTGGCATAAGCATTGCTACTCTAGCTTTTTTTTTTCTTTTTCATGAAATATCTTTTTCCATTTCTGTACTTTTGGTCTGTGTGTATGTCTTTTTATCTGAAATATGTCTCTTATAGGCAGCATATGTAAGGGTCTTGTTTGCTCCGTTCAGTCACAGTATCTTTTGATTGGAACATTTAATCCATTTACATTTAAAGTAATTATTGATATATATGTGGTTATTGCCATCTATCATTCATATTTTTGATCTTTTAAAAATTATTATTATTCTTAAAGAAGTGCTTCTACCATGTCTTATAATACTAGTTTGTTATTGATGAACTCCTTTAGCTTTTTCTTGTCTGGGAAGCTCTTTATCTGACCTTTGATTCTAAATGATAGCTTTGCTGAATAGAGTAATCTTGGTTTTAGGTCCTTGCTTTTCATCACTTTGAATATTTTGTGCCAATCCTTTCCGGCCTGCAAAGTTTCTGTTGAGAAATCAGCTGACAGTCTTATGGGAGCTCCCTTGTAGGTAACTAAGTGCTTTTCTCTTGCTGCTTTTAAGATTATCTTTTTGTCTTTAAACTTTGGCATTTTAATTATGATGTGTCTTGGTGTGGGCCTGTTTGCATTCTTTTTGTTTGGGACTCTGCTCTTCCTGCGCTTGTGTATCTATTTCTTTGCCAGGTGCGGGAAGTTTTCTATCATTATTTCTTTAAATAGGTTTTCAATTCCTTGCTCTCTCTCTTCTCCTTCTGTTACCCCTATGATGCAAATGTTAGTAAGTTTGATATTGTCCCAAAGACCCCTTAAACTATCCTTATTTTTTCGATTCCTCTTTCTTTTTGCTGTTTTGATTAGGTGTTTTCTGCTACATTATCTTCCAAATCACTGATTCCATACTCTGTTTCATCTAATCTACTATTGATTCCCTCTAAAGTATTCTTCATTGCAGTTATTGTAGTTCTTGTTTCTGACTGGTTCATTTTTATGTGTTCTATCACCATTTTTATGTTTTCTATCTCTTTGTTCATGTTCTCCCTGAGATCATTGAGAATCCTTATAACCCAGTTTTTGAACTCCGCATCTGGTACATTGCTTGTCTCTATTTTGTTTGTTGTCTCCATTTGTTGTCTTCATTTAGTTCTTTTTCTGGAGCTTTATTCTGTTCTTTCATTTGGCACATCTTTCTTTATCTCCTCATTTTGGCTGCCTCCCTATTTTTGTTTATATGTATTAGATAGAATTGCTATGTCTCTCAGTCTTGGTAGAGTGTCCTTATATAATAAGTGTCCTGTGGGGCCCAGGGGTGCAGTGTCCCTGGTCACTTGAGCTGGGTGCTCAAGGTGTGTTCCTTGGGTGGGTTGTATGTGTCTGCTGTTGTAGTTGAGCCTCAATTGCTGTTTGTACCCCAGTGGTAGGTATTGATCCTCATGTTGATTGGTTGTGAGGACTGGCCATGACTACAGTAGAGGAGCTGTTAGGCAGGGTCTGGATTTTCTTTAGTGTGGCTCTGATGCCTGTTTTGTCTGCCCTTTACATGTGTCATTTATGTGTATGGGTGGCTGGTGCTCTGGTGTGGTCTGAAACAAATCACTGAGTGTGTTGGTTCTGGGGACTCTTGAGAGTGATTCTGGTGCAGGTCAAGTCAGCCACTGCCTGTGCCCTGCCCAGGGTCACTTTGCATGAACTGAAAAGTGATGTGCAAATGGTTGCCACTTATGCTGTGCTTGGAGGTGCCTGGGAGTGGCTGAGCTGTGAGCTGAGGTCTGTTTCCACTAGTACTAGGTGTGGGGCTGCTTAGCAAGAGGTATGTGGCACGCTGAGGCTAGATGCAGCTTGTTTGTGGTTTTGAACCTTTGATAGATTTTTAGGAAGTCTGCAGCATGAGCCAAGACAAGCCATTTGTATGGAAATGCCACTGGATAGAGCTTGGCCTGCCCTGGGTGAGTTGGGTGGGTCAAGATCTCAAGGAATCACGAGGGTGGGGTAAACAGTTTTAGCCAGGTTGACAGAGACTCAGACATGGTGGCCACCTGTGCATGCAAATTGGGTAGGGAGAACAGTGTCCTCTGCCAGCATTTCTTTCTGGGAGAAAGTTGTTCCTCCAGTCCTTGCCCTGAAGCCAAACTATTCGGTTCCTCCCTGTACGTCCCTGGTGCCTTTTGAGTTGCTATCCTACTGCTATAGCTCAGAGTGAGTGAGTCCATCAGCGACTAATTCCATACACAGGCCCTTTAAGGGGAACATCTGAACTCCAGCAGCCCTCCATTTCATTCAACTACAATCTCTGCTATTTTTCATAGCCGGAATTTATGGAGACTTCTGTCCCTGGCACTGGAACCCTGGGGTAGGGAGGCTGGTGTGGGGTTGAGACCTCTCATTCTTCAAGTGGGGAGCTCCACAGTTGATATATCTCTCCCGGTTTTTTTATCTTTCCACGTGGATATGGGGCCAGACCGTTCTGCATCTCCACCCCTTCTACCAGCCTTGACATGGCTTATTCTTTATATCCTTAGTTATAGGACTTCTGTTCAGGAAAATTTCAGGCAGTTCTCAATGATTATTGATTGTTGTTCTGTAGTTTAGTTGTAAGTTTGATGTGGTCATGGGAGCAGACCAGCACAGTGTTTACCTACTCCATCTTTATGAAAAGCTTTGAAGAGTAAATGTTGACCTGCTAGTATTCCTTAAGTCTAGTTGCAAAAGGAAACTGGAGTCCTAGGAATTCACTATACATATATACATATATACTACAGAACAGTATATAGTATGTATATATACAGAGCTTGGATTCGAATATAGACAGTATGATGCCTTTCTTAACACATTCATGCCACTGATGATGAACTTGATTTAAATTTTTTTTTTCACGCTAAAACCAAAGAAGGAGAGAAATAGATGATTGAAGTTTAATCTCTATGTTGAGAGAAAATCTATTTGGATCAGTTACCTTGATCTGTAAGTAGTAACTAAGTATAGCAGGTAGCAGACACTACTGGTTCAGCATGTAAGCTCCTCAATTAAAATCATCATTAATAGATATATGATGTTGGATTATATTTTTCCACCTTCCTTGTGAGGATTGCATTGTTTAGTATACGTAAAGCACTTAGGGCAGTACCTGGTACATAATAAATGGTCATGTGTCAGCCATTATCACTGAATATTGCTCAGAATATTAATTTTAAGAATGTGAGAAAAGGCGCAAAACTTTTCATACCTCACAAGCAAACAAGTACAACTAGACTTCTCAATTGAAAGAGATTCTTTCTCTCAAGTTGTGAAAGATTAACATTTCTCATTTAAGATGGGTACAATCTGAAACCTATAAGGTGCAATTCTTAAAAATGTAGCTCTTTTATTATTAAGTTGGTGCAAAAGTAATTGAGGTTTTTGCATTTATTTTTAACCTTTTAAATGGCAGTTACTTTTGCACCAATCGAATAGAAAGGAAGGAAAGATATTGGCAGTCTTTAGTACATGAAATAGGAAGTACTTCTAGGTGGTGAAACAGTGTCATCTAGTGAAAGCTTTAGGTGAGAAAATTCCCTAAACTAAGTTAACCTGCCTAAACACTTCTATTTATAGGATTCAAATTCCTAGAATTAAAAAAGAAGTTACTATCACTTAAGTGATAAATGAGAGTGGATGTTTTAGACGAGTTCATTATAATGAAAAAGACACAAAGTTTCAGAAAATCAAGGTAGACCTTACTTGATACCATAAGTGATATATTAAGTAGTTCTCATCACAAATTTGGAAATTCTATATTTAAAGGTTTATTCCTGTGGATTTTGGCAGTGTGAGGGTGGTGGGTTTATTCTTAATTAATTAATTCATTCATTCATTCTTTGTTTTGTCTTTGACTTTCCTCTGAGGATACAGATAATTGTTGGGAACGCTAAATAATGAATCTGCTATTAGTTTCAGTTCTCTTGGTCAAGTGTTGGTTGGCAGCTATTGGAAAGCATGACCCTGTGGAATGCTACAAAAAATAGAGAAATCTGATAGTGGGCAGAAGTGGCATCCATTATGGAAGTGTTGGCAAGTTTTACAGAGGGATGCTGAAAATGTAAAATGGGACTATCAGAACTTGACGTTTCCTTTTCAAATATATCCTTAGTGACTGAGGTTGCCTCCATCCTTAGGTTAAGCATATATGCCTTCTGGAAACCACGTTTGATTTTTGACAGTATTCCCTGAAATTCCCCTCCCTGCCTTCATGAATGTCAATACTTCCACAGAATACTTTGAAACAGAACAACGAAATAGAGAATTCCTTGGAATTTTGAAAACTATTTAGGGTAGATTTGTCACACTATGTTTAGACATCTACTAGACAGAGAACTAGTAATAAGCGAGCAGGCGAAGGGCTCAGTGTTGGCACTCAGTATAGTGGTGACATGAAGAAACAAGCAGCTTCTTTTTGTCAGAATTACATTTCTACCATATGCTAACAATTACATGGCCTTCCTTTTGTGTTAAGTTCCAGAGACAATCCCACATGGAGCACAGTCTTTGAGATATTAGCATGTTTCACTGTTATTGCTATATTGTCTTTTGTGTGAGGTGACTCAGATCACATTATGAGCCCTCTTCTTAGTCTAGACTAGAATCTCAAACATTCATTAAATATCAGAACATTGCTGTAACTGAATAAAATAAGCCCAAACGTTTAAAAAATCTTTCATTCCAAAAGTAAATAAAATGATCACCAAAGCTTGAAATACTACACCAGTTAATGAATAATTCAATTGAGCTTATTAATGAAGTCACTTAATAGTGTGTTACTTAGACTTAATACAATTGGGTTTTAAATGAGTTTAAGAATTGCATATTAAAGATTTATTAAGGTTATTGGCCTTCTCATCTGGATCTTTAGATAAAATTGAATGTTGCAAATTTCAGTTCATAGTTGGAAAGCTTTAGGTGGCTGTAATTTTTCAATTTAGAATTAATTAACAGCATTAGATATTCATGAACATTTGTACATAATTTGCAATTTCAGGGCAATTAAATTTTCTCCCAACACTGACATATTTTCTCATTCTCCATAATAACAATTTAATTTTTATGTGATTACAGCATCAATTTAAAAAATAAACTCCATAGGGGAGCATTATCAGCATAATCTGCTGAAGAGATTCCCACTATGCCTTTTGCCCCTGTTGATCGGGGTCACCACAATAAACTCAAGACTCTCATTCTTTCATTTCATCAGAACACTAATCAACTTGCAGTTTTGTGTGTGCTCTAACCCAACCCCGTTTTCCTAATGCTTTCTCTGTACACTCTGGAACTCAATCCCTTTATCAACACTCTCCCTTTGTCTCTCACATCTTCCCTGAAAATTCTGCTCCCTTTTTTGTTAGAACAGGTCTGCTCTGGAGTGCAGTGCTTCCTCTAAGCTCACTCACGTGGCTCTCTCACCTGACACATCATTAGACCTGGAAGTGTGGTAGGTCTCTTCAGGCTTCACTTTGATGATTCCAGGCTTTGTTTTGCAATTCTCCTCTTGAAAACTATCCAAAGGTTTGAAGCTTTGGCCTCAGGTCTTTGCTGTCATAATCCTTGAGGCTTTTAATATCCACGAAATGATCTAATACATTGGTTGTTCATTTCCTCTCCTTCAATGGCGTCCTCTCACTGCCTCAGTCATGGTCATACCTAAATATCACCAATAACTGGACTTCCTCCAAAATGCAGGGGTCAAATTAGTTACTCTCTGTCTACCAATCTCTTATTTCTCCAAATCATAATTTCTATTAACCAAACTCCAACAGTTATTAACTCAACTAGGAGCTTTTAATTTATTGGTCCTAACACTATTCTACTACATCTCCAGTTCCTCATGTCCTCAATTTCCCTCATTATTGAGATTAGATACTGTTGGCCATACATATTATCACTCCATTTCCTGAACCCTTCTGTGAACCCTTCGTGTTTGTTGACTTTTTCTCTCTTTGTCATGTTAACCTGGCAGAATCCCAGCCATGTTTTCAGCCTGATCTACCCAGGCCGTGCCTGCCAAACAATCTTACCAATTTTGTAATCAGAATGTTCTTATACGTGGCTATTATATTCCTTCCCTTTTTTCAGGCATTCAGTATTTGATCCTGATTCAGTTGTTGGTCTTGTTGCCTATTTCACTCATGGAATAAAATAAATCAAACTAAAACAAACAAACAAAAAAACACAAAAAAAACAAACAAAAAAACCAAAACACCCTCATAGGAACAGAGAACAGATTGGTGGTTGCCAGAAGTGGGAGTGGAAGTGGGGGGTAGTGATTGAAGGCAGTCAAAAGGTACAAATTTCCAATTATAAGATAAATAAGTTCTGAGGTTGTAATGTACAACATGATACAAAATCATTCTTTTTAGCATGAAAATACATAGTAGATCTCAAAATAAAAAATAAGCAAACCTGCCTTTCTATTTAGCTACCCTGTTTCTTTGTTTCGTCTTTCAGTAAACTTAACAAAAAGGTTGTCTATATTTACTGTCAATTTCTACTATATAATTTTCTCTTATTTCAGTCTGTTTAGGTTTTTATTCCCATCACTTCACTTAAATAGCTCTGGTCGAAGTTGCTATTAACGTTTTCATCATTTCTGACTGATTGGCACCATATGATACCGTTGATCGCTCCCTTTGTTTTCTTCCCTTGATACTCAGGATCCAACGATATTTGATATTTTTCTTCTTAATCAGATTAAAGGGATTATTTTTCTCTACTTCAGTGACTCCTTTTTGTTTTCCTACCCCTTAAACTATCTAATGCCCAGTCCATGGGCTGTTCTATTGTTTTTATGCACTCATAGATCATCTAATTCATTCTTAGTCCTTATGTACTGAAGGTCTTCAGGTGTGTATCTTGATTCCAGACCTCTTCCCTGAATCCATCTGCCAATTCAACCTTTCCATTTGGATGTCTAATGGGCACTTCAACTTTAAAGTAACAAACCCATTCCCTTGTCCCTAATCTTTCTTTCCAGGTCAATTATACATCAGAAAATAGTTTTATTTTTCCTATTGCTTAAGCCCTAAACCTTAGATTTGCCTTTGACTCTCATAAGTCACATGAAGCAATCAACAAATATTTGATTTTCATTCAAGTTCTATGATGAATTCACCCAGTTCTTACCGCTTGCACCGCTGATTTACTAATCCAACTCACCATCCACTTTGAATTAATTTCCTATTGCTGCTGTAACAAATGCCATAAACCTATCAGCTTGAAAAAACGAAAGTTTTCTATCTTACAGTTCAAGAGACCTAAGGCCAAAGTGCCGGGAGGGCTACGTTCCTTAGAGGCTTTAAGGAAGAATCCTTTTCCAGCTTCTACAGCCTACTTATCTCCTTTGGCTTACAAATCCCCCTTCCAGCTTCAAAGTCAGTATCATAGCATCTTCAATTCTCTTTCTTTCTGACCTCTGCTTTCAATGTCACATCATCTCTCATTCTGATGCGCCTGCCTACCTCTTATAAAGACACTTGTAATTACGTTGAGCCCACCCGGATAATCCAGTAGAATATACTCATGTCAATATTCTTAAATTAACCTCTTTGCCAAAGTCCCTTTTCCTTGTAACATATACACAGATTACAGGGATTAGGACAGTGACATCTTGGGGGAGGGACATTTTTCTAACACTACACACTTTGATTTGTAATACTGTACAAGTTCATGATTCCCCTGAGTCTACTGTTTCTCTATTCCGCACACCAGAAGCCAGATTAATTCCTTTAAAATCTGTCAAAACTTCAATTTTTACGGCTAGCAAGATAATATCAAAAGGTATGAGATATTTTTAAACTAGTTCATAGACTCAATGCAATTCCTTTTGAGTCCCACAGTTTGTTTTTTTTATAAAATTTGAAGAGCTGATTATATAATTCATCAGTGTAAGAATCAAGAAATAGATTATATACTTTCATGAAAAAGAATAAGTTGAGTTAATACTATGTCAATGGACTTCAAGTTGTACTATAAAAGAGTAGTAATTAAGATATTATTAGGGTCCAGTCTATGGAGTAGATGGGTAGACTAATTGAGGACATAGAAAGTTTATAGAGAGACTCATACATATATAGAAATCTGATGCGGTATTGTATATCAAAAGAAAAATGATGAACTTATTAGGTCTTTCTTGGGTATTGGTTATGTATAATAAACAAATATTTAACTCCTTTAAAACACACAAAAATTTCCACCAATTTAGAAGAAAATATAAAAGAAATGTCTAATGAACTTGAATAGAGAGGTTCTGTTAAACGTGGAGCACACACACAATCCCACAAACCTTAACAGAAAAGATTGATAAATTAAGTCACAGTAATATTAAATAATTGTGTTGATGAGAGGAATCTATAAAGAATGGAAATATAAACCAGAAACAAGAAGACAAAATTTGCAACAGATTTAATCAATGAGGAAGTAGTATCTTGGATATATACTCCTATGCATCAATTCGAAAAAGACAAACACTTCTGCAGAAAAAGAGTC
Source organism: Rhinolophus ferrumequinum (assembly GCF_004115265.2). Lineage (NCBI taxonomy): Eukaryota > Metazoa > Chordata > Mammalia > Chiroptera > Rhinolophidae > Rhinolophus > Rhinolophus ferrumequinum. Next base: position 53,611,502 of record NC_046301.1, read on the forward strand.
AAATGACATGAATAGACTTTCTATAGTAGAGGGATTGTAAATAGCAAATCAATGTATGAAAATATGCCTAATCTACTTAATAAACATAAATGTACATATGAAACCACAATTTATACCAATTCCAACCCACTTGATTGAAAAATGAAATTTTATGGTATTATTTTTAATTAGTACAATAACATTTAATGAATAAAAAAACAATTTTTTATTTATTAATAAGTGAAAGTATTGGTGACAATGTGAAACAATGAGATGTTGCTCATACTGTTGGTGAGGGTATAAATTGGTGAAATAATTTGGAAAAGAGGTATTCCTTAAGCAGTAAAGTGCAGATACACATATACTCTGAATCAACAATTCCAATCCACCTCTTTAATATGACCTCTGAAGGCACATAGCCCTACCACCCTCTGACACAGACTTTCTTTTCTTGTTACATTTCCTTTATCATTCTGACTGTCTTCAAGAATCAACCTAAAGTTTCCTTCTTCAGAACAAGGAGAGAAAGAGATGGAGAAGACAACTACCCATCAGCTTAGTTTATTGATAAAAGCAAAGAGAGACTAGAGGACAGATTTCCATTTTCACCATTGTATGCCTTGGAGTTGTTACCTTCAAATGCTTCATTTTATGATATAACTGCTTAGGATTTTAATTTTTTTCCCTTCTGTTAACTAGATGGGAAATTTGAATTTTGAGGTTTCATTTTTTCAAAATTACTCTGCCTGATTTTGCAAGTCAATAATTTAGCCCTCTTTTGTTTTCATTCTAGAACTCAGTCCATCTGTTGAAGGTATTTTTTTTTTATCTCAACTGTTGCTTTTTATTAGTAACCTCTGTTTTATGACTTCCTGTGTCTTCGTCCTGTACCAATATCTTCCCTTATCTCTTTGTAAATATTAAACATGTTTATTTTAAATTACTACTTATTGCTTATGTTAATTCTACCTCATATACTCTAGCTCTGTTTCTCATTCAGTTATAGCACACCAAATAGTCGTTTTATTTTACTGGGAATTCTCATTATTATGGAGCTATTTTTATGGCCGTTGATGATGTGTACCATGGAGATGCTAGCTGTGCCCTGCATGATGATTTGGAGATAGGGGGTTGAGGTAGGGATAAACTGTATACTAGAGAGAGCCTACAGGATTACGTTGTGTACCTTTGCTATTATCTTTCATTAAAATCATCTCGCTCCAGGATGCAGACAAGGGACGGTTGGACAATAATCTGGGGGACAAGGAGATTCATCCAGGTTAGTCTGGGATGCTGCCTCTGTAGTAATTTAGGGCTCCTGACAGTGCTGGATTGGCCACTACTTCTCTGTCTTTCTGTGGTGACTGGGTATGCAGGGAAATATGAAGGGAAAAAAAAAATGACACATTAAAAAAATATTCTTGTTTTCATGCCCAGACTATTTAGTAATAACTTTAGGCTTATGTTTCCCTTTCCATAGATACCCCCAACCCAACTTACAGAGTTTTCTCATAGCTTTTATGTTAACGCGATAAATCCTTCCACTTATTTTTGGTTTCTGCAATATGTCTAAGGCTGAGTTGAGAAGAGGGAGCCAGCTCCCCAAGCCAGTTCTCATCTTTAGAGGAACATGAAGTACTCCAGAAAAATAATCTTACACAGATATCTCAGAATGAAAATACTAACTATTCACTAATATCTTTTTGTAACTATTGTTCTGTTTTGCAAATCTAAAAAACAATATTCTGTAATTTTGCATTGCATCTTATTTTGAAGACCACAGTTTTTTCCCTCATTCTTTTTCCATTCTTCTTCTGTTGTTGATTTTCTTTTTTTATGATTTGGGCTAGTGACGGTTGATTTTATGTAAACTTGGCTAAGCTATGATACCAAGTTGTTTGTTCAAACACTAGTCTAGGTGTTGCCATGAGTGTGTTTTGTGGATTGGCCGACATCTATAATCAGTTCACTTTAAGTAAGGAGCTTGTCCTTGAGAGTATGGATGGACCTTATCCAATCGGTTGACGGCTTTAAGAGCAAAAACTGATTTTCCCTGGAGAAGGAATTCCGCCTCAAAACTCATAGAAGTCCTGCTTGTTCAGCCTGCCAGACTTCCCTACAGATTTATAGCATAACAGCTGCCAAGTGTGTGTGAGTTCATTCCTTAAAATAAATCTATACACACATGCACATACACACACAAACACACACACACACACGCATACACACCCATTATAAAGTTATATATATATATACATATATATATGTATGTGTATATATATATATATATATATATGTATATATATATATATATATATATATATATGTATATATATATGTATGTATATGTGAAATGATTTGTTTCTCTGGAGAACCCTGGCTGACACAGGAATCTATACTATGGTAAAAGATTGGATTGTTTAATATGACTTAAAACTACAGTCATAAACTCTTTTTCTAATTTCTCAAGTTTTCATTTAATATTGTGACTGAGAATAGAGTGATATAGAAATAAGTATGGGAATCTGTAGGGGATCACTAAACTTTTTCTTTTCATTATTTAAAGAACAGAAACATAAATATTAAAATATTAGTTTATTTTACATAAGAATAGACTTCATTGGGAAGAGTAGGTGGAGGCCAACTTTGAGATAATAGGTTAAATATTTGCTCAGTCTACATACAGTTTGACTTGATCGTCTACCATTTTGCAGAAAATGATCCTTCCCCCCCAGATACAATGCAGCTGTTTGTTTTTTTTATCTTTTTTTAATTTTATTTTTTATTTATTTTTTTTAATTTATTGGGGTGACAATTGTTAGTAAAATTACATAAATTTCAGGTGTACAATTCTGTATCACATCATCTATAAATTACATTGTGTGTTCACCACCCAGAGTCAGTTCTCCTTCCATCACTATATATTTGATCCCCGTTACCTTCATCTCCCACCCTGCAACCCCCTTACCCTCTGGTAACCACTAAATTACGTTCCCCAGATTAATTTTCAAAACCCCGTGGCCATCTTGTGGTTACTGATTGTTTTCTAATCCCCTCACCTTCCCCCTTACCCCCACCCCCCCGCCCATCTAGCAACCCTCAGTTTTTGCTCTATGTCTCCAAAACTGTTTCTGATTAGTTCATTCACTTACTCTTTTCTTTAGATTCCGCATATAAGTGAGATCATATGGTATTTGTCTTTCTCTGTCTGATGTATTTCACAAAGCGTAATGTTCTCTAGGTCCATCCATGTTGTTACAAATGGTAAGATTTCTTTCTTCTTTATGGCTGCGTAATACTCCATTGTGTAAATGTACCACAGTTTCTTAATCCAGTCATCTACCGATGGGCATTTTGGTTGTTTCCATGTCTTGGTTATTGTGTATAGTGCTGCAATAAACATAGGAGTGCATAAAGATATTTGAATTGGAGTTTTGGATTTCTCCGGATAGATACCTAGGAGTGGAATTACTGGATCATAGAGTAGTTCCATTTTCATATTTTTGAGATACCTCCATACTGTTTTCCATAGTGGCTGCACCAATCACAATGCAGCTGTTTTGTTCCATCACTTTAATGCCTTCTTTTCTGCATTTCTCAACATTCACAAAACTTTATTGTTTTCTTGTCCTGTTTTCACACAGCACAATGTTATCATTATATTATCTTCCATTTAACACCTCTTTCTTTCCCTCCTTTTATTTTCCATCACTTATGTATCTTTTCCCACCTCTGGATCTTTGGCCTTTTATCTTTCTAGTAACTCTTCCAGAGATTTCATGTTTCTAAAAATCCAAAGAATTTTTCTGTGTTGTGGTGGTTTCAGAATCATCTGTTTTTAGCTCTAGAAATATAAAAGTGATTGTATTTTATGAGAGGGAATATATTGGCACACTTTAAAAAAAAAAAGCAACAATTAAATCACTAGTAAGGAAGAGGGCTAACAGCTAGCACAAAAAGAAAGTTTATGGGAGACTCAAAGTAGATCTACTGGCAATGGGATAATAGTAAAATTACAAAGTTAAAGAAGTGTGTGTATATTTCACAAAAGACGATTCATTACTTGTACAAATGACATTAAAACACCAAGCCTTTCTATCTAGGAACGGAGGGCAATTGGTATTGAAAAAACATGAAAGTATTGTATTTTTGAATTGGCAAACATGGAACTGCCTTTAGGGATAGAAAAATAATTTGTGTATTTCTGAAATACAAATGTTAAGGTATTTCTCATCCTGCATATCTTTATTTTAAAATGCTTACAAGACTTAAAGCTTATAGTACGTGGAAAAATAAATCCTATGAATTTTTAACAAGTGACAATTATTTATATATTTTTAGATTGAAGTGATAAATTGTAATGATATTAAGCAAAGTATGTACCAAAAAGCAGATGAGATCCAATTTAAAATATTCTAAACAGAGGTGTTTTATATAGAGGAGAAGTTAATATATACACGTGTGTGTGTTGCAAGGAATCCAGGGGTAGTCATGGTAAAATATACGATGATTTAATTGTGGGGAGAAATTCAGATACATTTGGAAAAAGGGCTATCAGACCAAGTTGAAATATATACTTGTATGTGCGTGTGTGTGTGGAGGAGGGGTTTAGTGATTTTTGAAAAGACAGATTTTACTGGAATAACTCATATGTAATAAGACATACTTCTTTCTGATAATACTTTATGCACACTAAAATCAGCATCTCATCACTGAATTGTCCTTAGTACAAAATGTGCCATTTTAATAACCTGATACAATAAAATAGCTATTTAATTTCAGGGGCTTATGCATCTGATTTGATAGTACATTCTAAATTAAATAGATAGCAAAATTTTTCTTCTGTGCTTCCAATATTAAAAGAGGCCAAAACATTTGCATGTGAAATATATTAACTGTCATGAAATGCTTATCTTCACAGCCAGTTTCAGCAGACACTATTTATTTAATCACGCAGTCAGAATTCAAAAGGAAATTTAGTAACAATTTTATTTGAGGACATGGTTAACTTGGTTCTGGAAAAAAAAAAACATTTGGGACACTATTTCTGCCAAGGAGATTTAGAAAGCTCAGGGCTGCCAGTTATGCAAATTCATTCCAAATAACAACTCGGACGTCATTCAAGGACGCTGTGTTTGTAATGGTTTTCTTCTACTGTGACCATCGCTGTAACTGTGCAGTTAAAAAGAGAAGTTATATTTCAACGCATTTAACATCAGGAAGTAACTAGTGAAAGTCAGGAGTGATTGTTTTGATGAGGACATTGAAATTGTTGTTGATTTTGATAGAGAAACACCGTTTTCTTCATGATGGACGTTATTTTTCTGGTTGCTGCGTTTCTCTTTCCATTGTGTTGGTTAGCAGCAATGAGGCATACTCTTGGTAATACCTTACTACTGTATGACAAGGACAAGTATTTTAGATTTTGGGGCTTATAAACATCCAATAAAGAATGTGTATTTCTTTTCTCCAAATTAATTCAGAACCATATGAGACAGCTATTTAAGATTTAGATTGATTAAGATCCAAACTTTGCCTTTATTATTAATAACACTGAGTGAAGAGTATGTATGAACTCTTCACTCATACATACATGATTTTATGTATGTATGAACTTGCTGCTATTTCGCTCTGCTTTCAGCTTAGTTACCAACCTACTTAGGGGCACTGCTAGAAACATCACAGGATTTCCACGCAAGAGTAGTCCCATGCATCTTGTGGCATATAAAACCATGTTTATGGTTGGGAATAAAAGTGTCTTAATGCCACTTAAGGATTAAGAGCACTGTAACAGCTTTTATTTTTAACTGATTGCTCTTAAGCAAGCATGTTTTAATGACTAAATGCTAATTTCAGTTTCTTCATGGGAACAAAGAGCAATGAGCAATTTTGTCATGAATAATTTTGTATCATGACCGCTAATCCCCAGATAAATTTTTTGTAGAGATTATGGAAGAAAAGGAAGTAGAATAGTAATGTATGAAGTATAAAGCTTCCGTCAGATGGGCTTTGTTCTATCTTCCATACTACAGGCCTTTATTAAGTCTGTATTGGGTGCATGCTAATATAACTATCAGGAATCACATTACATTTTAAGAATGTAGCTCATTTAAAAACTGCGAATAAATATAAAGCTTCTGGAATGTGGTATTAATATTTTTTATACTGACATGCAATTAATGTGATCATGCCAAATGAATATATTATTTTTAAAGTAACCTATTTTAGGACAGAGCTTCATAAATACTGAATCTAATTTATGTAGCATAATCATTGTATGCTCATTCTATATTTTTCATCAAATTACAAACTTGGTTAGCAAATTTTTCAAAGAGCCATGATTATGGAAAATAGATTTGCTATTCATGGGTTTCTGATAATACTGAAGATTAATTAATAATAGCTCATGGGCCATCATTACTGCACAGAGAGGCACTGGTTTCATATGCTGTTGTGTACATATTTGTATATTTTATGATCTGTGAACAAGTCAGCCACTTAAAATTTTTCCATATGACCCAGCAATCCCACTCCTAGGTATCTACCCAAAAAAATCTGAAAACATTTATCCATAAAGACACGTGTGCTCCAATGTTCATTGCAGCTTTATTTACAGTGGCCAAGACACGCAAACAACCAAAATGTCCTTCGATAGATGAATGGATAAAGAAGTTGTGGTATATATAAACAATGGAATACTATTCGGCGGTAAGAAAAGATGAAATAGGACCATTTGTGACAAGATGGATGGATCTTGAGAATATAATGCTAAGCAAAATAAGTCAGACAGAAAAAGCAGAGAACCATATGATTTCACTGATATGTGGTATATAAACCAAAAACAACAAAAGAACAAGACAAACAAATGAGAAACAAAATCTCATAGACACAGACAATAGTTTAGTGGTTACCAGAGAGTAAGGGGGTTGGGGGGTGAGAGATGAGGGTAAGGGGGATCAAATATATGGTGATGGAAGGAGAACTGACTCTGGGTGGTGAACACACAATGGGATTTGTAGATGATGTAATACAGAATTGTACACCTGGAATCTATGTAACTTTACTAACAATTGTCACCCCAGTAAACTTTAATAAAAAAAAATTCCACCACTCCTTGTCTTAATAAATACCATGTGTGCTCAGAAATGTACATCCCATCATCAAGAAGTTTAGGATGCCTTGTCACATATTTTCAATAATAATGACTATGACATTGTTCTTAAAAGTTTACTCATTCTATTATAACTAAAAATACTGAATGCAATCTAAATATGTCACCATAGGAAATGATATAAAGCTTAATTAAAGCAAAGAGATTTGCATTATATACTATTTAGATAGGGAGTTTGAGAACAAAACACACCCTCTTCATGGCAGAGGTTTTGATCTAACATATGTGGCAGACTATACACTGGTTGAAACAGACATGAAGATAAAATACTGTTGCTCTAAGAAGGGACAGTGTTAGGTTTGAGTGGGAAATTTGTGGGAAACTTATACATGTATACAAGCTAGCTTTAATGCAAAATGGAAAGTTCCTACTGGTTAGAGTTATGAGTGTAGCGTGAAGCATATTTCTGTTGCGTTAGAAGTGTTCTAAGGGAAAACATTTCAGTAGACCTAGTATTTTATGTAGTTCTGGAAGAATGAGTAAGCTGTTGTTTTGTAGGGATATAAGGGCACTTCAAGCATAGAAAATGGATGGGCAGAAACAGAGATGTGAGAGTGAATAATCTTAAGTGTATGATAGAAAGCATCTGTAAATGAAGATGGAAAGATGAGTTGTGGTCAGGTTTTGAAGGGCCTTGAACACAAACAAAAGGTTTTGACATCCTATACACCAAAGGAATCATTGAAAAGTATATTATTTGGAGTTATGTTTCAAGAATAATATTCTTTAATAGCAGTTCTTGAGAGGTCAGTTATAATTGGAATAGACATGATATTGGGAGACCATTGTGAACATTGGAATTTGAAGGTTATTGTAATAGTCCAGGCAGAAAAGAATGATGCCTGAACTAAAGTGATAGTAGAAATAAAAAATAAAAAGGTCATAAGCAATTAGTTAGTAATTTACTTTTGCACAGTACATATATTTTCTCATCTTCTCTAGAAATTTCAATTTACTCATGTTAGAAAACGAAAAAAAAAACTCAGTAGCAACAGTATGACAGTTTATGTCAACTATATTTATAATCCTAAAAAAAAAAAAAAAAGGAATCACACACATTTTACAGGTGAGGAAACCGAGACTCAGAGATGGTGAATAACTTTTTGAAGGCCAGGGATAGAGCTACTAGACAGTATTTACAGTTCTAGCCCACTTCAAACTTTCTGCATAATATTTTTGGATAATGTCCTCAAAAGTTACTAATATATTTTCCTTAAAGAAGCTAATGATAAAAAATGGTGTTTAAAAAATCTGGTCTTGAAAACAAGTAGCTTTCCCTCCACTGCCCCATCTGTTTAGCAACCTAAAAGCTCACTAGTAAGATCAGATAGATAACCTAGACCAGTGCAAATTTTAAAAGGAGGCACTTAGGGAGGTCTGGCTGAGAATGTCATGACATCTGGCACAGCACTTCTTAAGTAATAAACCCCAATTCCAAACACTAAAAATAGATTAGTAAAAACGGGCAATAAAGAGGTAAAAATATAAAATTAAAAATCTGACTGCAGGGGGAAAAGTCAGGACCAGCAATGTTGTTAAATCAAAAGGAAAAGTATGGTACAAAGGAAGAGTACCCCCCTGGAGAGCTGTGCCATTGCTCTAAATGGTGAATAATTGGCTAGCTCCAAAGTCTCTTCTCTCAAAAACAGAAACAAGTATCAATGTGCTTCACTTCTGAAACCATTTTTAAGAAAAACGTGCTTAAATATCATGATGTTTTTCTAGCTCTACTGATTTTTTTGTTGAAAAAAGGAAAAAAAAATGTGGGTTAAAACCAGAGTACAGGTCTATAGATATTTTTTTCTGGAGTGGGCTCTCTTCTACCTACTTATATTGTGTCAGATGGGGGGAAAAACACACAAAACAAAACTAAAAAATGCATTCTTTTTTCAAAACTTAATTTCTGTCTCAATGTTTTGAATTGTAGCTCCAAAATGATAATACATACATATTTGAACCCAAAAAGATGACTGTTATTGGCACACGTACTTTCCTATTTGGCTAATAACAGGTTAAGTTAGGAAAGACGAAACATTTCCTCTAAGGAATGTAACATGATAACGGATAATGATGGCAAATACAAAAAGCTCACGAAATGCCAGCCACTGTTCTAAGCACTTTCCATATATTAACTCATAGCACATTAATAATAACTGTGTGAGGTGAATACTAATTAATTTAAAGGAAACTGAGGAACAGAAAAGTAACTTGTCTTCATTACATAGTATGTAAATGTCAGACCAGGGGTTTATATCCAGGACTTAAAATAAACACTCAACAAGAGTATGTTAGAGAATAAATAAAACATACTGGGCATTGATTTAGTAATTCTAGTGCTAATCCCTGTCATGCCAAAGTTAGAAACTTTGGGAAATTCACTAACCATTTACTTTTGTCATTCATAAAATGGAGGAGACACACTAGATTATGACTTTCAAAGTCACCAGAGACTATAATCTCACTTTCCAATGATTTTGCATAAAATTATGACATTTGAAGGAAAAGGTGTTGGTATAACTCTCTGATGCAAGGAATGGAATAAAACCAGTTCTTCAAAACATGGTAGTTTCAGTAATGCCATTTCTATAATTTTAAGGGCGTGGTTGCTAAGATGTTCTGTCCCAGTAGTGTATTCAGAATTTTGAGTAGTATAAATCTAACATTTTAGAACAAAAATTTACAATGTTTAATACTGAGGAAATGATATTGGACTTTTTAAATAGACAGACACATGGTACTAACATGTCAATTACAGAAAGCTTGAATACCTGGCACTTAATAGTTTTCTTCACTTGGGAAAAAAAAAAGTCACACTGGGCTTATTTAAAAATTACCTTCAGAATATAAATAAATGAATGAAGTCAAAGGGTCAATTAGGAATTGTGAATTTTGTTTCTGAACTGATAGTTTTATGTACATTAATTATATTTGGTAAATTCATTACTTTTTTGCAAATCTTTGTACGATTTACTTCTACACATATTTTGTCAGCTGTAAATATTATTCTTATGTATCATATATTAATGATTATTACTGAAATACATGAAATATATTTCATATGGATGTCACAGATACTGCATCTAGTTGATGAAATATTAATATATTGCATCATATATTATAATATATACTTGTGATTAAGAAGGGATATTAAAGTTTGCTGAATGCATTATTTCATATACTTAAATCATCATATATTTTTTTCTCTTTTGTTTAGTCATTTATTTGCTAATGGGATTAATTATATTGACAAGTATTTCTAAAGATGAGCATCTTTGCATTTTGGAGACTAAATTATAATAGGTCCCATTGATTTCTTCTCAAGGTACTTCTGGAGTAGGATGATGATGATTTTAGCATTTTTCCTCTATTTCCAGAAACAATATCAGTATGTAGTTTACTAATTGATTGCATCTGTTTAATTTTGCAAACAAGGATTTGCATAATATGAATTAGATATCTTTTCCTCGCTTACTAGTACAGTTGACCCTTGAACAACGTATGAGTTAGGGGAGCTGACCGCATGCAATTGAAAATATGCATATAACTTTTGACTCTGTAGTGGGCCCTTCAATCTGTGGATTCAGCCAACTGTGGACTGAAAACAGTATTTTCCATCCCTGGCGGGGAATCTGAAGTTCAAATGCAAAAACACTGGTTTCAGTTTGCATTTGGTTGAATCCGTGAATGTGAAATGCATGGTTACAAAGGGCCAACTGTATTTATTGAAAAAATTATCTACGTATAAGTGGACCTGTGCAGTTCAAACCTGTATAGTTCACGGGTAAACTGTATATAACTTTTGTTGGATAATGCTCATTTGATCTTGAAGGTAAAGTGAAATTCACTTCTAAAGAAAACATAACTACTAAACTTAAAGACTTTGTTCTCAGAGAGGTTTTTATAAACTTGATCCCAAAGGCAAGGGAAGTCAAAGCAAAAAAAAAAAAAGAATGGGACTGCATCAAACTGAAAAGCTCCTGTATACCAAAATTAACCATCAACAAAACAAAAAGGCAACCAACCAAATGGGAGAAGATATTTGCAGTAAAACCTCTGATAAAGGGCTAATGCCCAAAATATATAGAGAACTCATTCAACTCACCAACAAGCATAATCCTATTAAAAAATGGGCAGAAGACCTGAACAGACAATTTTCCCAGGAAGATATACAAATGGCCAACAGCTTATTGAAAAAGTGTTCAACTTCACTAGCTACAAGGGAAATGCAAATTAAAACCACATGTTAGAATCACTATTATGAATAAGACAAATAAATAGCAAATGTTGGCGAGGATGTGGACATTTATACTCCTCACAAAGTGATAACCACCACCCCACCTCGGAGCTACTACTCTGACATTGTATATAGCTGTTAAAATATGTTACAGTACGATTGACTATATTCCCTGTGCTGTACTTTACATCCCATGACCACACGCACACACACACACACACACACGCACGCACACACACAGACATCCACCCAGGAGGTCTGACAGTTATGTTCACAACTTGTTCTTTTTTGATATCAGAGGGATTATTCATTATGAATTTTTGCCCAACTGGATAAACAGTTAACCAAGTTTACTATTTGGAAGTGCTGAAAAGGATGCGTGAAAATGTTACTTGACCTAAACTTTTTGCCAACGATTCATGGCTCTTGCACCACCATAATGCACCAGCTCACACGGTCCTGTGAGGGAGTTTTTAGCCGGTAAACAAATTACTGTATTGGAACACCCTCCCTACTCACCCCATCTGGCCCCTGATGACTTTTTTCTTTACCTGAAGATGAAGGAAATATTGAACGGAAGACATTTTGATGACATTCAGGATATCAAGGGTAATACAAGGACAGCTCTGATGGCCATTCCAGAAAAAGAGTTCCAAAATTGCTTTGAAGGGTGGACTAGGCGCTGGTGTTGGTGCATAGTTTCCCAAAAGGAGTACTTCGAAGGTAACTGTAGTGATATTCTGCAATGAAGTATGTAGCACTTTTTCTAGGATGAATTTGCGAGCTTAATTGTCGGAACTCGTGTGTATGTGCGTGTGTATATTATAGTTGACCTTTAATATTATTCTACTTCCTTCAGGTGTACAGTGCAGTTGTCAGGCATCTACACAATTTATAAAGTGATCCCCCTGATAAGTCCAGTACCCATCTGGTGCCCTATATAATCTTTACAACATTATTGATTATATTCTGCATACTGTATTTCATATCCCCATGACTATTTTGTGACTACAAATTTGTACTTTCTAATCCCTTCACCTCCTCCCTAATCCCCCAACCCCCTCCCATCTGGCAACCATCAGTTTGTTCTCTGTATCTATGAGTTTATTTCTGTTTTGCTTGCTCATTTATTCTGTTCTTTAGATTCCACATATAAGTAAGATCATATGGTATTTGTCTTACTTCATCTGACTTATTTGACTTTGCATAATATTCTCTAGGTCCTTTTATGTTATTGCAAATGGTAAGATTTCAGTTTTTTTAATAGCAGAATAATACTCCATTGTATAAGTGCACCACAATTTCTTTATCTAATCGTCTATTGATGGGCATTTCATTTGTTTCCATATCTTGGCTATTGTGAATAGCACTAAAAAATAGAGGTGCGCATATTTTTTCAAATTAGTGTTTTGGATTTCTTTGGATTAATACTCAGGAGTGGGATTGCTGGGTCTCCTAGTAGAAAATATAGGAAGTAAACTCGCAGACATTACCCTTAGTAATATTTTTATTAATATACCCCTTGGGCAAGGGAGGCAAAGAAAAAATAAACATGGGAATACATCAAACTAAAAAAAAAATTCACAGCAAAGGAAACCATCAACAAAACAAGGACATCCTACTGAATGGGAGAAGATATTTGCCAATGACACATCTGATAAGGGGTTAATATTCATAATTTATAAAAAGCTCATACAAGTCAACCCCAGAAAAAACAACCCAATTAAAAAATGGGCAGAGGACATGAAGAGACATTTCTCTAAAGAGGACATACAGATGGCCAATAGACATACGGAAAGATGCTCAGTGTCACTAGTCATCAGAGAAATGCAAATCAAAACCACAGTGAGATACCACCTCACTCCTGTCAGAATGGCCATCATCAATAAATCACTAAGCAAGTGTTCGCGTGGTTGGATAGAAAAGGGAACGCTTGTGCACTGTTTTTGGGATTACAAATTGGTGCAGCCTATGGAAACAGTATGGAGGTTCCTCCTTTTACTGTTTAACAACGTTTACATTTCCTTCCTCATGACATACTCTTTTCACTTAGCTTCAACAATATCATACTATAGTTTTCTTTATATAAGTTCAGGAAGGCTCGTTCAGTGTTCCTTGCTGCTGCCCTCTCACCTCACTGATTCATCTGTCCCTGCCTTTATAATCTTATCCAGGTAAATACCATCCAGATAAATACCATCTATAAAGCAAAGATAGCATCTTCATTCAGGATTCTCTCTTGGTGTGAAGAGTTCTACATACAATATTAGGTGCTGGAGATATAAAGAGGGATAAATATATGAACTTATTTTTTATTATTTTTTTATTTCTTATTTTTTTATGTTAATTAAAGTTTATTGGGGTGAAATTGTTAGTAGTTACATAGATTTCCGGTGTGCAATTCTGTATTACATCATCTATAAACAGAAATAATAAATTATTCTAAGATTATCTGATTTTATAGAACTTACATATCACTTATGTAGTAGGTTGTTCTATAAAACAAGCATTCAAGGTATTCCACAGTGCCTTTGTGTTTAAAACAATTTTTTGAGTGGCTGCCATGGTAATAAGATACTCAGTTTCATCATTACTGAGCCCCTTGAGCCAGCATCCTTGTTTTTTGTTCTTTCAATGTTTTAAACATTTGAAGTAATCCAATAGATTTAAAAAAGGGCTCTGTCATCTTTAGTTTATATCAGACACTACAGACATGTTCATTTTGTAGGTCAACCTGATCCCTTAAAGTCTGTGGGATTTCTATCAAACACAGAATGAGCTCTTTTCCTGAAGCTTCCAAGATCACAGTGTTCAGTGTAAGACTCCCACCTGCGTCCTACAGCAATTCTTCAAAAAGAATACTATATGGAAATGTCGTGGTCTTTGATCTGTAATGAATTTCCTTAGGTAACCTCTGCCAAGGATTCTGTTTTTTCTTATTTTGGTAATATTTTAACTCCTACTGGAGTTGGCCACTTTTTTCCTCATAAACCCTAAGCACATTTTCCATCTTTTCATCTGTTAGGGTAATTTAACAAGTCCTCCTCAATTAGTCTAGACTTTCACCAACAAAACAAGGGAGTTTTCTTATGAATGGTTGGCAACTGCTGTTTTTTTTGCTCTGCAACATAAAGACTACCAAAGCAAGGAAAGGCAGTACATTTGACAACTCTAAAGATGGATAAGACAAAATAAATGTAGCAGTGGTAACATAAAATGAATTACGATTTTAATATTTCTAATGATATAAATGTAAGAAGGGAGCGACTTTATGGTTTTCATTTAAATGGATAAGTGCAATAGCTCGTGGTCTTTGGCAGCCTCTCACTTTATAATGTCAAATGATTAAGATGTTTATTCATCTGTATTATATAGACAAGTTTCCTTATAGCTATTTTAGTTTTTTACAGGTAAAATGGGTGAGTTTTCATACAGCCGTTTGGAGAGACTATCTACAGCATTTCACATTTTATGTATTAGAAGCAAACGGTGGTCATTTCATCCCATTGAAACAGGGAGAACGATGGCAACCTGGGATTATGGAGGACCTCAAATTACTCTCCCTTGAGTGAGGGTGTATCATGTAAGGCTCTTTGGTCATAAACAGGAGAAACCAACTTCATCTTAATTCATAAAAATAATTTCCTTACTTTACGTGATATTGTAATAAGCAAGCATCGTATTTCACAATTTCTTCATGACATTCAAATGACTGTATAGTAGCAGACAGAATGCCCCTCAGTGATCTCAGAGATCAGTTGCCACGATTGACAGGTTAATGAACTGCTTTGCCACTGCATGTCATCGGGAGTTACTGTCTCACCTCAGGCTTTAAATAATAGTCTCACTGCTGTTTCCCCATCTTAGGCGGCTAAATATTTCCAAGTACTGCACATTTCTTACAGGATCTATTTCTTGTCCCCACCCCTGGAACCCATTTTTGTGATCACTCGGTATTCTTAAATTGCAGGTTAACCATACCAACTCTGATCACATGGAGGAAAAAAATGTATTTGTAATAGGGATCTATGTATGATCTATGAATTTCATAAGCCCCTAATAATAACTGAACAAACTGTCTCATAAAATACCAGAAATTATAGCAGCTCTAATGAGCTAGGTGTGGGGTCAGCAAACTTTTGTTTTTTTTTTACAGAGTCAGAAAGTAAATATTTTCGATTTCTGGGCCATTTGATATCTGTCAATCTGTCACAATGCCTCACCTCTGCCATACAGTGTGAAATTAGCCCCACTCATTATGGAAACGAATGGACATGGCTATGTTCCAGTGAAACTATTTATGAAAACAGGAGACTGATCCTTATGTTATAGTTTCCCGACATCTGATCTGCATAGTAGCAAGCAATAAGTGAATTGTTTGGATTTTCTTTGTGCCATCTGTCCAAGATTGTAAAATGCAGGGCACTCTTTTTTGTTTGTACCACCGATTTATTGAAGGAAAACGTCTGTCTGGGTTGTGCCATGGAGAGAGACCCAAACTTGCACCCAAACTTGCCAGTTTTCTGGAGCTCAAAAGATACTTTAACTGACTGTCCCATTGGCAGTACACAGACTGGGGCAGGAATGGAAGGAAAACGTCTGTCTGGGTTGTGCCATGGAGAGAGACCCAAACTTGCACCCAAACTTGCCAGTTTTCTGGAGCTCAAAAGATACTTTAACTGACTGTCCCATTGGCAGTACACAGACTGGGGCAGGAATGGCAGGAAGATTAGGGTGTTGCTTCCAGTAGAAGAGGGAAGGAATACTGAGCAGATGATACTTTATTATGTATTTTTACTGTAGAAAATACATGTTTGCAATTTTTAATGAAATACTTAATGTAAAACCTGAACACTATATTGGTAGACGCTCAAAATTTAGATTTTGAACCATTCATGAATGAATCAAAAGGTCTGTGACATGTTGCCATTTATTATGTGTCTGGGAATGAAATGGATGAGAGCCTGGAGTTACTTAAAAAATGAAAAATCTTTACCAATGGCCCAACAACTGACCGTCAATAAAAGTTTATGGCTTTCTATCAACACAGCAATTTTTATTATCAATCTTCAAAAAGGTCACTTAAATATTTTAGCTATACTTAATTGCATTTTAATTAAGAAATTTTATGTGCCAGAGATATTTGTATATTCAGTAGAGGTTTTCAAGT
Organism: Rhinolophus ferrumequinum; assembly: GCF_004115265.2. Taxonomy (NCBI): domain Eukaryota; kingdom Metazoa; phylum Chordata; class Mammalia; order Chiroptera; family Rhinolophidae; genus Rhinolophus; species Rhinolophus ferrumequinum. The sequence goes on from NC_046301.1 coordinate 53,628,056, forward strand.
CTTATAATACTGCTGTGCTCGTGGATGTGTATAGAATACTTTGCATTGCTTTTAGGACATCAAAGATAAAAATTTGAAATATATAATGCCTTTTTTTCAGACAAAGATTCTGTGATATCACATCTCTCGTTTGAAATCATCAGAGTTTTTGCTTTATCTAGAAAAGCTGTATCCTATTTAAAGAGTTTTTAATTACAAGGTTTGAACTGGATTGAAAATAGCTACATGGAACGTTAAGGGACATAATTATCTGTAGCTGACAATCGGTCCAGATGTCAGATGCTCCACACCAATAGTTTAACACTCAAAAATGTTTTAATTTAGGAGATTGATTTAACTATTTCAAGCACTTGAAACATGAATATTATTTTCAGATGGCATGTAGATAGTAGTGTCAAATTGCTTCAATTTTGCATAATTTGAAATATGTGTTTATAGAGAAGAAAGTACAATGCCAGATATGTCTATATTAATTATCACTGGTGAAAAAAATAATACATACATGTTTTGTTCTTCCGCCTTGATGTCTTTTTGTAGAGAATTAGAGTTCTCACTTCATGGCTTGAAAAATGGTGAAAAAACATCTAATGTTACTAACTTTAAGAAACTTACAACTATTAATTATTTACAATGTTATTATATCATCATCATTTTGTCATTAAGACCAGAAAACACCTTGAGCTAGAAATAAATATATTCTTATATATCTCGCTTAGTGTCTTTAAGATTGTGTGTGTGTGTGTGTGTGTGTGTGTGTATGTATGTATTTGTTATGTGTTGGGGTAAGGGAAGGAACAGTTAGCAATTCTACAATCACTTTCTGACTTTCAAGAGTCTAAATGCCCAATGTTAATTCCAGTCATTATAGAGGAATTCAATCATTGTTTCAATCATTAATTCATTTATATGCATTAATTGATAACATTGAAAACCTATACAAAAATTTAAATAATGGTCTCCACTCTTGAGGAACTTTTAGTTTCATAGGAGACCAAAATTGAACTCTTTCTTTCTTACAGCTGTAAGTCCGGAAAAATCCCATCTTTTAATTCCATATTATTTTTAAGAAGTAATGAATGGATCATCTTTAAAAAGTTGACTATGCTGTTGAACTAATGCTGTTTTATCTCAATATTATTGCTATCAATTAATTCCATATATGTCATCTGCTCTTGACAATTCTTAGTGTTCTGGTTATTTACTGCTGTGTAAAAATTGTATGGGTTTTGACTTCATTGTTTTTCCGTTGCTCATTGGTAAGCAAGATTATTTTCCCTGAACTTTCTAGACAGGAGACATGATAAGATTTTTTTCTAATTTCATAACTCTACAGTTTCCTTTTCTGTAAAGTTTTTAATATATGTGGCTTTGGTTCCGAGTCTCCCTGGCTCTGTTCCCTTGCCCATTTTATCTGGATCTTTGTTTCCTTTTTTACCCCCATTGTCTTTGTTGTCCCTCTTGTGTTACATTTGGGATCTATATTTAACAGTTTTTCCTCGGAATGGATCTTTGTCCTGAAAGTGAGCTGTGGCTAGTTGGTTTTGAGGATTATGACTCAGAAATTACTTTATCTCCTTCAAAGGTCATCTTAGCCCTTTGTACTCCCTGCTATTGGAGTTTGTTAACCCCTTACAGTTTTCACATCAGCTCCCAGATTTTGAGCTGAATAACTAGTGGTTATCTTGAAAATTGTAGGTCTCTCAGATATTCCATTCTTCCTGCTATTTCCTCATTCACAAGCACTCACTCCATGTAGATTTTATTAATGGTTTGTCTCCTTCCACTCATATTTTAGGTTATGTGAGAATGTGTTTCTATCTAATATTATTGTATGTATTTTCCGTGAGTTTTTGGTTTTATTGTCCTGGTTTGTTTGTCCTGATTGTTCTTTTTAATTTTATTGAAGAATTTAGACTATTTCAAAAATGAGGTCAGCACTGATGCTTCCTTCCTTCCATCCTTCCTTCCTTCCTTCCTTCCTTTCCTTTCCTTTCCTTTCCTTTCCTTTCCTTTTCTTTCTTTTAAATTAAAGTTTATTGGGGTGACAATTGTTGCTTTCTTACCAGAATCTTATTGCCAAAAAGTTTTTCTTAAAAGCATCACCATCTTTATCCCTTGGTGTTTCTGTAGTACAAATCAGCTCTGGCATTAGGGAAAGTCTTTTATCTTCTTCTTATTTATACAGTAATTAGTAATAATTTGTTGAGTGACATCTAAAGCCCAGGTACTTTTTTAAGTGCTAGCAGAATAAGCAAATAAATCATGATAACTACTTTTGCTCTCAGGTTGAGGGTGTGTGGGGTAGATACATTAAATAATATTTTAATATAATATGATGAACACATATAAGTTCTTTTCATTTGCATACCTAGTTACTTCTTTTCTTTCTTCAGTGTTTGTTTCAGACGTACCCCTTCTCTGAAAATCTCTTTGCAACCATTTCTTCCCACATTTCAGCACCATCCCCAAGGTCACACTATATGATTAAACCTCTATTCATTTTTTTCTCTTTTTTTCTCCTTCTTGAGAGAGAGAGAGAAAGTCACTTCCTAATCCTATATACCTATATTTTCTCACCCAAAGAATTTGGGTTTCTCAAAGGCAGTATTTTTTAAAATCTCCAACACAATAAAATATATGCCACATCGTTGATAAATATCTACTGAATGACTTTAGTGGATAAAAATTTTTTAAAAATCAGAAGAATAAATAATTTCACTCTGAAAATAAAAGAAAGTTTCATAGAGAAGGTGCATTTGGTCTGGATCTTGAAATTTTGAGTAATGAATAGGCATTTGGTAAAGGGGGAAATATTCTTTAGAATCATTATCTTTCTTTAGAGGTCGCTTTTAGCTACAGTTTAAATTCCTTATAAACAAATCTTCTGTATTGACTATCTCCCCAGTAAATTAAATAAGTATTCTAAAGCAATTCTTCTTAAGTAACATACCCTTGATACTTTTAAAGTTCAAAATTCATTGAAATTATGAATATAGAATTAACATAAATAATTCTTTTTAGGAACCATTTGTGGGAATCTGCAGTTGATTCAGTTATCAGAATAATGTCACTATGAGCAGCCGTAGTCATTTAAAAAAAAATTCCTTTTAAGCTCTCAATTTCCTGAGTCCTTTTTGGTTTTTAAAGGCTAAGTTCATTTTCCCTCCAAATGACTCTAAACGATTATATTTTTCCTTCACAATATCTCTAAATGGCTGTCCTTCCCATTAGACTTTTCTCTCTATTGACCAGTGCTTCCTTATTCTTTCTGTCTAAATTAGACATGGAAAATCACTTTTAAATCTTGTGCTTTACACTTTCATACAAGAACCATTTTTTTGGCCAAGATCACCCCATATGAACTTTATTTTTCCTCAAAAACTTGTCTAAATAGATGTTTTTCTTTATAACCTATTAGTTACAGATATTCGAGTAATATAAATCTAATTGTATTTTACAGAAAGGCAAATGATAACTTTTGGGAATTAAAAAGCTTATGCTGATTAATTTAGAATGGGTTTATAAACTCATGGCTCTCTAATTCTGTAACCTTTTTTATATACTTGAACAGCTGATCAGAATCAAATATGAAGACTTTGTAAACTATACTCACATCATCACCACTTAATCTCCCTCTCCGAACCCCCATACGTATTGATTCAAATATTTACTCTACTATGTAGAATCAGACACCAGAAATATTGGTGAGAGTTTGTATATCCTTCATCAAACATGGGCATAAACAGATTGAGAACCATGTATATGGTGTGCTTCTAAGAGCTGGAGTTTTCCACTCTGCTTTAGACATAATCATTGAAACTACATAAGCATTTTTTGTGTGTGAGGGAGTACTTGTATTTTCTGGCACTTGCATAACAATCGCTGGATTCCCTTTGTCCCCTGAAAGTTAGTCTTATCACGATGTATAGCAACAGAGTAAAGCCCATATTCCATAAATACATATTTTGTATGTTTATCTAAATGTTTAAATATTGTTAATCTAAACAGTCATGAACATAAAAGTAAATGATACCTATGGGGATCATTTTTTATTTATAATTTATCAAAAAGTTATTCTTGGTCGCTGCATGCATTGCCTAACTTAAAAGTTATATAAACTATATCAGTAGATAGTTATTATTATTATTGTTATTATTACTTTTAATCAATGAGATAACTAAAATTCATAAAATTTAAGTAAATAGCTCAAGGTCATATACTCGTATCTAGTGAATGGCAGTAAAAGATTTGAACTCATGTGTAATTTATTACACAGTTCTTTTCATGATAACATCCTATTTGTGTGTGTAATACTGTGTGCATTTCAATCATGGAAGACACTGAAACACATAAATTCAGGCCCCAAATTCATAAGACTTGCTTCATTTTGTCTGAATTATTCAAAATTCATCACATGAAATGCTGTGTAAAAACAAACAAACTAAGGTTTATGTTACGAAAATATTTTATAGTCTATCACCCAGTACTTCCCAAAGTAATGTGGTCAAAAAGCATTTATGTGTGTATGTGTATCATATACTAGTATCTCAAATAGCTAGAGATCTTGGAAAATGTATGTGAGATCTGTCACCTGTCCACTCCCCTGAATTACCCTTATCTCGAGTTCCTGTCCATTAAAGTTTCTTCTGTAACATTCACCATCATGTTCCTCTCTCTGGAGCTGTAGCTGTAAATAACACTTTGATCATTTCCTTGAAAACTTGGTATATTTTTAATTTATATTATGTTTTGGTTTTAGAAATAACTATACTGTTAGGTGTCCTCAAGCCCTTAATATAATTTGACACTTAATATTTTTTTAAGCATTAGAACTTCTTTTATAAGTCAATTAAGTCACATGGTCACATTATTTTGAGTTGGTAGTTAGTAGAGAGAAAAACCGATACTACTTGGAGAGAGAGAGATGAGTTGAAATGCTTCAGGAAGGCATTTAAAGATGAAAATTGCTTCTGAAAGTAAAATTAGAGACCACTTTAAAGCTGCTTTTAACTGCCAACCTGAATTTGAAATAGCTCTAGAAAGTGGAATAGATTGCCTAAAGAAAGCAAGTGCGCCATCTTCAGAATTACCACGAATACATCTTCATCCTAATGTTGCAGCAGAATGCTTTTAAAAGTACACGTACATTAGCTGTTTGTGAGGTGCTCTGCTATTTTTAATAGAATAAGAAATCTTACAGGATTGGTAAGGCAATTACACGATCAGATTGTTATACTGCTTTCTTTAAATTGCCCAAATAATTTACATTCTAAACATGGAACTAATGTCTTTTCAGAATTACCTGGCTTCCTAGAGGTGTAATTGAACATTAGCTTGAGACCAGATGAGTTGCACAGCAACACATATTCATTAAGCAGTTAATATATGCAACACCTGTGTCAAATCTCATGGTGGGAAGTAAAAGGCATCCTAACTAATGAGACTGAAGTATAACCTGGAGTTAAATATACTCCTTTTAATACCATGAAATCTATCAAGGTATTCATCAACCAGAACACAAAAACATTTTATAAGCTGCATAAGATAACTTTTAAAACAGAGCATTTATAATTTATTCCTTAAATATCCTTAAGATTTATAGAGTAATTTCTATAAGATTTCAAATCATATGATTGATGCACAGTGTGCGGACAGAGCCAGGAGTGCAGTTTCCAGGCTCTCGGCCTCACATGGAAAGGTGCTGGCTCAGGTAGTAAATAGCCATCAACTGCGATTGGATGGCCATCAGCTGTGGCTAGTTGGTCATCAGGTGTAACCAGTGAGCCATTGGCCACTACTATAACTGCGGTGGCTACGCTAGCAGAAAATGGGGGGCTAGCAAGAAGATGGTGGCTGAACTAGCAAGCGGTGGAGTGCAGGTTGCGGATTGCAGAGAAGTGGACGGCAGGTGGCAGATAGTGTGGCTCCTGCTTCCTCTGTCTAACGCAGCACCCAGCGAGAGTGTAGTGATATGACTCCCCTTTCTATGGCACCGTGGGTGTTCCTTTTTGGCCTCACCATATCCTGTGTTCTTATGTGGGGAGCAGGAGCAGAGACCACACATGACACCCTGCGTGACACACAGTTTGTGCCAGATCTTCAATTTCAGGTGATTTATTTTCTATACAGAAATTTTCTTCACCACATTCTAAGCTCTCGTGTAGTCTGTGCCTGAACACCAACAATAAGTGATAAAAGTAACCACTGTCACATATGGGCAAGTTTGACTGCCTGAGGTTCTTTTCTCTTCCTTTCTTTCATAGGATTTTCCCAAATTATACATTTACTTTTTTTGACCGTAAAATTACCTTATTAAAATATTTACCCTTAACCAAAAAGAAAATTTTAGGAAAGCAGGGACATTTTATTTTAGCTAACAGTGTATCCTTGATGCCTAGAACAGTGTCTGATACATAGTAGAAATCAGCAAATAATCTATGAAATTATACCTGTTTGTAGCTTCACCAGTTTGTCTTAAGTTAATCCTTGGAAACTTTCAAAACAAGTCTATCTATTGTAGTAGCAATTTGAATGAAGTTATTTTGAAAGAGGTAGGTAATTTTTCTCTGTATTATTTAGGATTAGGTTTTCCTTTGACAGAAAACTTAAAATAACAGTAGTATAAAAGAAATAGAAATTAATTTCTCTCTCATGAAGAAATCTGGAAGTAGACAATCATGGACAGACTCCTGATGTCTCATTGTTCTATCTTTGTGTCTCATAGAAGTTTCATGGTAACATCTATTCCTACATTCCTCTTATGGATAAATTTATGTATTATAAGTTTCAGCAATCCTGTTTACATCCTAGCCACCAAAAAAGAAGATATAGATATATAGATATAAAGTAGGTGCCAAAAATGTATACACATTTTAAGAAAGGAAAACACTATTAAAATTGTAATACTCAATATATACTGATAAGAAAAGATGACTACAAGTCATGTTTATACATTTTTGCCACCCCCCGTAAATATAAATATATAATTTTTTCTCAGAAGTTCCATATGTCGCTTTTTCATACATTTCATTGGCCAGCACTTAGTCATATGGATAAAATGAGATCAGAAATATTATACATAGTCATTCTTCCTTCAGTATTCAGTATATGCCCAAACTTTAGGTGAAATCATGTGGATGACAAGAATAAAGAATATATTCCCAGAAACCTTTGGAGCTAGTTGTGTCTACGTGACTAGATTTTGGCCAATGGAAGTGGTCTATTCAAATTTCGGGAATTTTTCTGAACAGCGAATCGCATTCTTCTTATTTCCTTTTCTTCTTCTTGCTGGCTGGAATGATGACTTGAAGGCTGGAACCGAATCAGCTTTTTTGGCTTATATGGTCAATTTCAGGTTATATGGTCAATTTCAGTTGATATGGTCACTTGACAACTAGACCTGAGGTCAGCAAGAAAGAAGAAGACCCATTCCAAAGAGCACACTAGCACTGGAACCATCATCTCCAGTATTTCCCATGAGAGAAAAACAAATTTCTATATTGGTTACAGCACTATTTGAGGTTTTCGCTCTCTTGCAACCAAATTGAATTCAAACTAAAAATTTACCGTGTTCCTAGATCTTTCATTCTTCCTGGTTAATCACTCGCCATATTTTTAAAGGCCTCATTCCCTTTGAAAACACGATCATACAAATATCTGCGGACAAATGTTAATATTAATGTTATTCACAGTCAGCAAAAGAAAACCAAAAGAACAACAACAACAACAAAAAACTATAAGTAACTTTGGAAAATGGTGTGTTGGCTAGAAATTGTAAGGCTGAAGACAAAGTAATTGCACATACACACTGGAATTAAGTTGAGAAACTTGTTTCTCATGGCGGTACACATTAACAATTCAGAAATTTCTTTACATGTGTATGGGAGTCGAACAAGTGAGTAGATTGATTGGGGATGGTGGGAGCCAGGTTTCTCAGTGTCAGAGAAGGAAGTTACAGATAAATAAGAAGGGAAGAGTAAAAGAAACACTGTTTTTAGATTTATTAGGTAGGTGCAAAAGTAATTACGGTTTTTGCAATTATTTTTAACCTTTTAAACTGCAATTACTTTTGCATCAACCTAATCCATGGCACATGATGCATCCTTACTGTGGTATAATGATGTATTTGGATCTGATACTGTTATCCTTGAGATTTTAACGCATTTTCTGTTTTTCACCCAAAAATATTTTTATTGTTAGCCTTGATTACATGAGTAGATATCTGAAAAGATGCCATTTAATTGCATTTTAACAAAACTTTATTTCATTTTTGACAGATTTACTGAGCATGTTACTACAACAAGTGAAGGATATTTATCAGAAGTATTAGTTCAGGCTCTTGTAGTTAATTCCTAATTCCTTTTATGCCTTAACAAATTCGCCAAAGAAAAACTTTCATTAAAAAAATCTCTAATTACATTCCTTCTTTGTTCAAATGATCTCATTGCATTCGAGATCCTTACACTCTTATTCAGAACTGTCACTGTTTCACATCAAACTTCTCTTTATGGCTTGTCATATTTCATGAACTCTACACTCTTCAAATTTTCCAAATATATCTCCTACCTTCTCTGTTTTTCCTCTCATCACCATCAAAACTTTAATTGCACTTTTCATAAGCTACTCATTTATTGTCCTATCGTCACTCATTCCCATTAAATCTGAGGTTAAATGCCACATATTTCATGAAGATGCATCTATTCTGGTCTTTTCAGCAAGAATTGATCATCCTATTCTCGAAACTTGTAAGGCAAGACAGCCACTTCCTTAAGAAATGTAACTCATTTTACTTGCTAACATCGATGGCTGCCTACGTATGTGTGTGTACATGTATGTATATACATACATGCATTTATGTGATATTTTAGTTTTAGAAGTTGTTCTGCACAACTCTAGCAGAGGGCTTTGTACAGAGTGTGCGCTCAATGAATGTTTTTGTACAAAATAAGTCTACGTAATCTTACATCAGTTGCACCAATAACCTATTATGTGATGCATTCCCTTACAACTTATGCATTAATTCTGCACACTATTGGTATGTTCAGCTGCTATTTATCCTGGTAAGTGATTTCAAGTTATGTCACTATATCTTCCCTTATAAACCCATAAGGGGAATTTGTAGAAAGACTGTACATGGTCAGAACAAATATTATGCTTTTATGATGACATTATTATACTAGAAAAGCCGACTATAGTGCCGCTCTACCAACAGACCTCCTACAGGAAACTTCCTTGAGCTTGATGAAGGGGCAAGCTGAGGTAACAAATTGTTTTTTATCACATGACCAAAAACGCTTTTCCAAGTTTTTACACAAGTCTTTGTAGTAGAATTTCTTATCCTATAAGCATCTCTTTCTAGTTCCCGTTCTTACCCTAGTTCATCTATTTGATATTTATTGAGACAGATATTGGTGATCTAACTGTGGGCAACGCCATCATGGTCTTTGCCCTCACACAGTTTGCTGTCTTTGTGGGTGGAAAGAGTCTACTAAGTAAGTGATTACAACATTATAGGTGCTTAGTTGAGGAAGTCTTAAATGTTGGTTTTCTAAGAGCAATTAGGGAAGGCATACACTCCAATCTATCAAGGTCAAGAAAGACTTACTGAAGAGCCTGTTTAGGATAAGCTCCCAGAACATTCCCATATAATGACAAAAATAAGAATGGTCCATTAGAGGAACAGAAAGAAGTTCAGTAGAAATAGAACCTAACATGTAATAAAGGCGATTGAAATAAATGTGGTGGGAAAAACAGCCACGGGGTCAGTGAACAGGTTCAGGAAGATTAATATAAAGTTCAAGAAGATTAATAAATTACTTGGTGTTTTTCATTATTTGCTTTCACTGAAGCAATATATTTGTGAATATATCGTTTTAAAATTTTCTTAGATAAATAATTTTCATAAATGTATTACTAAACATTAGAGGAGATAACATTTTCTCTATACAAAAATATTAAAATTAATAAAGTGGAGTTAGCATAGTCATAGAATACAAGTTCAATAGCAAAATAGCAAAACCCAAATTTATAATTTAAATTGGAAACAAGTACCTAGAAAATTAATTTACAATAATATAATTTTCAATTGTATTAAAAATTGCAAGACAAATAGAATCTGAAAGGATTTCTACACTGAAAGTTACAAAACTATTGACAAAAATTTTTAAAGATAAAATAAATTAAGTGATATATCATGTTAAAAAAAAAAAAAAAAAAAAAACTTTACAGATCTTTCAAGGCATTCTTTGTAAGGATTACTTATACCATCTCTACTTTTATAAATATAAATTGATTTATAATTATAAAAATAACTCATAATAATTCATACCCCATAATAATGATTAAAATTCATAATCATTTACTCAATGATTCCCAGAATTGACTTTTTGAATTTAATTATGTGTCTAAGAGCTGTGTCCCCATATGTCCTCATATCAACATGCAGAATGCTTGAATTCTTGACTGAGAGAATATAAGAATTTTAATACACTTTACAATACAGATGACCCAGTGACTTTCTGATCCCATTCGTCTGCTCATGGCTTTAATCTGTGTATGTGAATTTTCTTTCCTCCTTTTCTTTTACTGTCTTCCTTCTTTCCTTTACTATTGCCCTTGCTTTTGAGCTGCCTCTTTCTTTTTATCCTCATTTTCACCACTTACTAATTGTACTTGGTAAACTAATATGCTGTTACATAATAGGCAGTAATCTCTGGGAAACAACTATGGTCCAGACACTCTAATACATTATTGCATGTAATTATCACGACATTCCTGTGAAATGTTATGACTAGGACTTAGCAGATGGAGAAAACCGTTTCAGGGAGGTTAAATGGTCTGCTTAAAATCCCCTCAGCTGGTAAGTAGAGGAATCAGGAATCACATTCATGTTTGCAGTATTCAAAAATGCTTTTTCTTCACCCTTTGATACACAGATCCCTACAGCATCAACTGTTAGTCTGATATCCTAGCTATCAAGGAAAGATAAATAAAACCTCAGACAAGCTGAGATGAAACTCTGGAGAGAGTGTGATAAATTGCCAAAATTTATTCAGAGCACTTTCCTGTCCTCAACTCCCTACCATTCCAGTGAAAAGCATTGTCAGATTTTGAACAACACAGCAGGCCATGTAATGTTTGAGAAGAAACCCTGCAATCAGTAATTAGGGTCTGCAGTCAAGGAGGGTATTGACCAGCGAGGCTAATGGTGACACGTGGTTTTTAAAACTGGTTGACATAAACTTAGAAAATAACTACATTACATTATATTCTTTTTATTGAAGTCTAAAACCTCTATTTACTTAAGTAGGCTTCAGCTTGTCGTAGAGGACTGTACTTTGAAACCGAGATTTTCATTCAACTGAACTGGCATGCCAAAATTAGGACAGGGTATGATTGAAGATAGGAGAGACCTGTCTAAAACAGAAGTATTTTAATTGGAAAGCTATCGATCAGCTAGCACCCTGGATATTAAGGCTGAAGAAGTGGCTTCATGTGACAAGTGCAGCATTTGTAGAGTAGGCTGACATTAAAATGGACAATCATTCATTTATCCAAGTAGCATTTCATGAGCAGCCACGACATGCCAGGCACCATGCTAGGTGTTGTGGGTATGCAGTGGAGAAAATGGTCATGGAGCTGATACTCTAGAGACAAAAATAAATGCAAGTAAATTAATACATAACATGCTGTATGGATGAGGGCTTAGAAGAAGAGTCAATTCAAACTAGGAGATCCAAAATGAGAGATAATGCTACTTGAGATACAGTGGTAGGTGAAGCCCTCAGTAATGTGGTGGTATTTGAGGACAGATTAGGATTACATGGGGGGATAAGCGATGAGGATAAATGGCTGAATACCATTCTAGCCAGAAAGAGTAAGGGTGAACACATCATAAGGTGACAGTGTGCTTGCTGCATTCAAGACCTGCAAGACAGCCAGTGTCATTGGACGGAGAGAACAGTGGCAGAGGAAGCCAGAGGAATAGATGGGGACCGAGAGAATAGGAACGAATTAGCCACAGGAAGGGAGTAGTTCTAATAAAGGAGAAAATTCCCTCAAAAGAATTTAGACACCTACATATCTGTTGCTGCTCATTCTTAATTGTCCACCCACCAAGCTCCCAAATTATCTCCCTTAAGGCTGTATTTCCATCCTTTGCATCAGTAGCTTTCAAGTGTAAAATTTAGGTTATGTGTATTACATACATTTGTGAGTGTGTTACAATTTTTTTATTCTAAAGTATCAAACATGGGATTTTATTAAAAGGTTTTGGACATTGTATCTTGAAAAATCTGCTAGAATTCCTAGAGATGAAGATTTTTGGTTAGCACATTTAGTCTACTTCCACTACAGAGCCGGTAGCTTAACTTTTGATCCTCCAGAATTAATAATATATTAAACTGTATTTCAATCCTGGTTATGTCCTTCGGAATGATGGGAAAATGCAGTCTGCAATAGCTCCTTTTTATGTTTATTTTGGTAAATTTCAGCTTAGTGCAGTATTATTTCACATAAGGTATTCTTTATAATCAATGCTTAATTTGAAAGCCATCCTCCGAATCAGGACCCTTACTTCTCTGCCCTGATCAGTCATGGGAGCATCCGGGCTGTGATGCATCTCAGTGAGATGTCCTCAGTATGTTTACTTGTCTCCGGATTAAATACCAACAACATGCTGAGAGCAATGCTGTCCTCGCTCTGCTGGACCCTGGTAAGCCGGATCGAGCTCTTCCTCATACTCTCTCATGTCCCCATATTTGGGCTGAATCCTTGATGGTGGCATGTGTGCATACTTAGTGACTGAGGAAAGCACAATGAACACATTTAATATTTGTGCATTTTAAGTTTTGTTTGGTTGTTGAGTTTCACTCCCAGTGAATCCAACTTGAGCAAAAATCAGAAAAAAAGCATATTCTCAAAACATATATTTCATGTTCCGTGGGAAGCTTGATTTTCTGCGTAGTAATAATGGGTTGTTGGTTTTTAAATTTGGAAATTATCTGCCCTAACTGCAGCAATTTCTTCCAAAGAGGCAATAATAAAAATGGAATGGTTTCTATTCAATTCAATTCAACAACTGTTTTTTTGAGTGTCTCCTCTGTGCCACGCAATGTCCTAAATCCTTGGGATTGAGCAGTGTACAAAAGAGACTGATATACCTGCCCTTAGGTGTTTATTTTCCAGCAGTGTAATTTTCACTTAATGAGGCAATGGTGTGAGATTTTTTAAGAATGATATACTGAAAAGCAGCTTCCAGAAGTGACTCGGGGTATTTGGTTTATAAAAATTTCTAAAGGACATTTTCTCAGTTCTTCAATCCGCCAAACACTGCCCCCTAAAGTCTCATCAACCAAGATGTAGTACCAGGTCAATCTGACCGTGTGCTATAAATGCATGTAGTACAATCTAACCTGCCAACGGTAGTTTAGAAAATCACTGATAAAAGATAGCAGGTGTCATTAGCAAGCCTTAAAAGCTCCATAACTTGATGAATACACTGTATTAAATCATCTGACAGAAAGCCTTTGCACTGTGTTCTGTGGGAGTGACGGAGTAACCATAATCACCCAAATTAAGTTGTGACGTATATTTCATATGTGAACTTGTTGCTGAAATGTCTGTAGCCCAGTTTGCAATGCTAGAATGAGGCAGAGAGTAATTGGAATTCAGGAAGAAGAGAATGCTTTGTGAGCTTTTTTAGGTTTGTATACCCTGGGACTTGTGTTTGAGTGTCTGTAATAGAGAACCCAAACAGTAATGGCTTGATGAGATAAGGAACTGTTTTCTCACATAACAGGAGAGTCTGGAACAAAGGAAATCTAGTGCCAATGCCATCAGTGATTAAGCCCAATCTGTCTTTCTGTTCAACCATTCTTAGCGTAATGGCTACAAGTTGATTGTTCTTTTTCTAACATTGAATACTAATTCCAGGCAAGATTAAGTGAAACATAAATGGCAAAATTGATCCTGCCCTGTTTTAAAGAGATTTTATGAAAATCCCTTTTTCCCCCCTAAGAAAGGTATAATAGGTACAAAATAAAGAATATGGCATTATTTTAGTAAAACACTTTCTTGTCTCCTGATTAAAATGAAAAATACTATTTATGAGATGATTTGAGAGAGAAATTTTAATTCAGATGTATGTACTCAAGTTAATCTGACCAGTTCTGACAGTCTGAAAACCATGGTAAAGTCAAAATATGTGGAAATGGTGACAACTTGCTTGGTGAAGGTCAAGCCCAGAGGCCTAGGATAAGATAATTATGTTTGGTAAGCAGATGATAGAAGTGAGGGAAATGTTCTAGTTTATCCTGGAGCTGATTATAAAAGCTTGGAATGTGAGTCAGAATTCACTATTGAGTGAAAGAAAAGCTCTTGGGTTAGGGGGATGAATTATACTTGCACAGTTCACAGAGATAAATAAAATATATTTTATAACAGGATGTCAGTCAAGATTAGTTCACAATTTGACTTACAAAGGGCAGAACCACAAGGCTAAAATTAAAGAAGAAAGTAATTGGATGACCGTCAGGAAATCGTGCTACAGATTTAGGCAGAGAACAACTTCTGAAGCGTAGTGATATAAAGTATCTTTAAAACCAAGTCAGACCTTTCCCACCAATTATTTGCAGCAGCAGCAGTATGAGAACCGTGCTTATCACAGGCTTGGAGCTGCCTGATCTAGAATCACTGCCCACTTATAGAAGCAGGAAGGGCCAAGGGTGAAACCTGAGTCTGTCACAGCTGCAGGAAGAGACGCCATATGTTGGGCTAATTGACTATAACCTCAGTAGAGACTTGTGAAGGAAAAACTAAATAGGGAGTGACATCGCTACCATACGGGGCACGTAAGCATGCTACAACCTGAGAGATGAGTTTTCCTTGGCTGACAAGCAAACTCATATTCAGGAAGGAATCATGGAGGTGTTGCCATGGTTTTCCAGGAGATCCACACTCGCAGAAGAACCTGCATCCAAATGAGTCAATTTATGGGAGGACAGTGGATCCTGACACTTTATGGATAGCTCCTCCTACCCCTCACCCAGAGATAGGGGAGATTTAGTTATGACTTTTAGTGTAGTCATTTGCAGGCAGAAGGCAAAAGAAAAAAAACAGGATTTCAGATAACTTAAATCAAGAAGCAGACCAAGTATAAAAGTTATTGACCCAATTAAAACTGACAAAGAGAAGAATTATGAGTTCTTAGAATCTAAAAGATCCTTCCTTATTGTCACTGCCTCTGGTTTTTGCCCTTTTCCTTTTTTCTTTTTTGTGGTCTATGAGTAGCCATCCTGCTGGGAATACCAGAGATATGTCTGGAGACAGGGTTTTGAGTGCCTTTCAGTGTCCACCAGCAAGTCCCTATTCATTCACATCATCGTACACGCCACAGGCCTGAAACCTGGTGATTTTATGCACACCTTGGAAAGTGTCACATTTACCTGAAACATAACCAACTACTGGAATTTCAGCTTTAGAGAGAAATAAAACTTTTTTCCAGGTTTACAAATTCTTCAAAAAGTTGACATAATTGGAAGACTTCCAAGCTGACAAGTTAGAGATGAAATGCTACAACTTTGTCTATAAAATGGAAATGGCTGTCTACAGTTGCTTTAAAGGAATTCTGCCTCAAAGTAGTCTTTTGTAGCTATGAGTAGGACTGGTGCCCAGGTGAAAATACACACACACACACACACACACACACCCCAAAAAAATAGGAAAAAGGAAAAGTAAGCTGGCCTAAAACATTTTCTCTTACCATTCATACTTTGGAATAGGTTCTTTTCAAGGATTTACAACAGGACGGATAGAAAACAATACTAATTCTTTTGTCAATTAAAGGCCTTGAGCATGATGCACAAACTCACTGAGGATATACAAAAGTGATGAAATCATGAATAAGGACACGAGAGACCAAGTTTATATACTTTTACCAAAAATGCGTGCATGCATTTTAAGCCTGCCTCTTTGTGAAGAAAGTCCATGAATTCTAACAGTTATGTACCATCTCCCACACTTGAGCAGAGCTGAATAAACCATTAATCTCTAGATACACACACACACACACACATAAAAGTGTGGTCATGGACAATTAGGGTGATCCATGCATTTTATACTGCTCTATTTCTAATAAAGCTGTATTCTGTATTACATATAAACCACAAGCAGGAACTCGAGTGTAAATGCTATTTATCAGTCCATCATTTTCCAACATCACAGGGTTATAAAAGTAATAAAAGAATAAAAGTATTTTTTCCCCATTCTTGTCCAAGAGCTGCATCTGTGGAACTTGCACCAAGGCCTGCAGTTCAAAGACCTGGAGCCTTTGATATGTTCCATTTTCCACTGCATTTCTACATAGCCTCTGGGCTTCAAGTGAACGCGGTGATGCTGCCCTTTCCTTTCCTTACTGGTCTGCATGCCCTCCAAAGGAATCATCGTGTAGCTGCTGCTGTCAGTCATTTCTGTTCACCACAGGGAGAGCCTCTGCCCTTTTCTCCCCGGTTAGTCCTTTGCTGAGATCTATAATGAAAACCCACTTACCTAGGCATTTACTTTGGCAACCGTGCTTCGCATTGAAGTTCCATCTTTGATTTTATTTTTGTTTTGCTTTGTCTTTAATTATAATTCCTTTCCATAAGATTTTAGCACATTCCTGAAGGAAGCAAATGCAGAAACTGATCTAGGTTTTTCTCAATAGTTTTTAGTTGTTTCCATTTCCATCCAGTCTACCCTCACCTGGTGTCTCTTTCCCCACACATCTGTGCGGTGTGTCCTTTCTTTTAGTGTAAGGATCTATCTCAGTCTCTGAGGGGATTAAAATGTCTGTGGCCGACCAGCAGCCACGAGTCAACGAGGAACCTGAAAGGGGGAGTGGGAATGAACAAAGACACTCACAAATGATGATGATGTGGCCGGTCTTTAGTGATGCTGAAGCACCGAGTTTATTTACTACCACCGTTTATATACCCTAAGAATACGTGCAGTTTTAACAGTCAGCAGATAAAGGAATGTATTACATCACAGAAAGTTATCTTTTACCTAAAACACAGAAAAGCAGAAACTACTAAACAAGCCTCAATGTTATTATCTCATCAAGAGCAAATTTATAACTTTTACATACAGATACAAAATCCTTGAAACTTTTCCCAAGTCATCATCTCATGACAAAGCCCACCAATTATCCTGCTAGTCTTTAGTCCTCAGTGTCCGAGAACCGGTCACTCCCACCTACTTTCTCAGCAGCTCGCAAGCACCCTCCAGGAACAGGCAGAGATAATGCCTTAGAAGCTGAAACAAGTTAATCACAAACTGAGCTAGTCTGCAAGGCTTTTAGAATAACAAGAAATCATGGCTCCCCACATATCCCCCTTTTTTATTTTATAGAAGCAAAATCCATATTACAGGAGATATAAGGTGACGGTGCCTGTCTTAGGCACCCCGGGACCGTCTCATCAATTAACCCGTCTTTGGAACTTGTATTTTTTAATACAAGCCCTGTCTTAGGTGTTGAAGGACCTCCCAGGATTTACCCGTCATTGGCTAACCCGTCCCAATACATACAAGGGGGAGAGAGAGACTTAAGGCCTTGTCTTAAGCTCAAGCTGATGGATGTCAGCTAGCAAGTCTAACATCCTGTTGATGAAACATTTAATGAGGATGGGGAGTAGGCACAGAACCAAACAGACACAGATGCCCAATATAAGAAAAATCATAACAGAATGGGTAATATGAGGCATAGATGGCATAGCATTTTTAAGAGCATCAATAAACTCAGAAGCAGCCTGAGCTGCATCAAATTTTAAGGGTTCAGCTTCTCTCATATTTTTAATTTTTATCATGAAGCTGAAACATATCTAAAGACACATTAGCATCATGCCAAATTTCTTTTAGTATACCAAGGTCCAGAGATATTAACAGGAAGCATAACAAAAGATGGTTGTTTAAGTATCATAACATTAGTTTCTAACGGCACCCAAGAAATACAATTTGTTAAAGAACAATTATTACAGGAAACATTAAATTGATTTTCTACAAAGTGTACATTAATATTTTTAATCAAAAGTGTATATGGGGAAGGAACACAAGTAGATACATTAACAGACTTAACAACAGTGGTCCAATCTCTAGTCCCATCTTGTAAATCAGCCACCTGACTGTAGGGAGTGCCTGATTTACAAAACTTTTTAAATGTTGTTTTATGTGTCCATCAGAAGGCAATCCTAGGGCATGAGTGTCATTGACATAGATTGGAATCTCAGGACCATCCCATACAGCAAGGTGGAGGATTGGTGGATTAGGTACATAGGCCCAATACGTCTGGTCTTTTTTTGTATTGCTGAGGGTCATCAATGTCATCAGCAGGTAGAGGGTCCACATGTCGCACCAATCGTTTTGGCAGCCACCGAGGGCCTTTTGTATCCTGTGGAAAAACACAAACATGCCCTCGGCCCCATATGAGGACTGGATCTGGGCCTTGCCAAGAGCCCTTAAGTGGGTCTTTTTATTGGCCAAATATAGTTTATGTAACAGTTAACATTTACTTGAAGTGATTGTCATTTTAAATCTGTCATGATAGAGGGCTTTTATTTTGCCCCCTGAGAGACTATAATTTTATGTGAACAGAAACACTTTACAGTAAAAAATTTATATATTTTTTCCTATTATGAATAAATCTACCAAAATTGATATAATATTGTCAAATTTTTAACATACCTCAATATTTTTTATCAAACCCATTATTTGTAGGTATTACAAACCAAGACAAATAAAGTTTACTTCCCCCAAACCTTCTACAACTTACTATATACTCTCAAGTTTAGCTTTTACTATCTCCTTTTATGTTTTGGCACAACCAGACGTTTTTACTTTAAGACAAAACTACTCTCTTTTTTTCTTTTTTATTTTTATTTTTTTTTTTTTTTACTTACTACCAATCAACTGCCTTTTCTCTGCCCTCTTGCTTTTTAGGCAACACTAAAACTTTTAACACAATCTTTAAGGTGGTTTTTTTTTTTTTTAGTAATCCAGAGTATATTGAGTCATTTTATGTGTGTTTAACCATCCTGAAATACTACACTTTAAAAATGGCAATTTTCTTAATTGGCTCAAAAACAGTATGGCTTGGTTTTACTTGGTAAAGTTAATATGATTTAAAATATATATACATGTTTATACACACACACATTTTTACTCAAGGGAAAAAAAATACTTTAAAGACATGCCAAATTAAAAAGGCATCAAAGTAAAAAAATTAAAGCAAATACAAAAAATAAAAAAGTAAGGTGGAGAGATCCACTGGTACCTTAGAGGTCCCATGAACGTCATAATATCCCTGTAAACGATCCCTCACCTTTTCCCAAGTTTCTATATCTAAAGTTCCTTCCTCAGGAAACCAAGGACATACTTGTTCTACAAATTCTAAAAATCTAAGCAACTGTGCTTTACTGGTTTTTACTCCTCTAGCTTTTAGCATGTTCTTCAACATATGGGTACACAGCCGTTTACTGTTTTCCTGTCCCATAATTTATTACTCCCGACTATGGTATCTCACCGCACCCCTTACCTGTTTTGATGCACGTCTCAATTTCGTGCGGTGTCCTTTACTTTATCCCCAGTATTTATCCCCAGTCCCTGTTTTATAACTTTTACATACAGATACAAAATCCTTGAAACTTTTCCCAAGTCATCATCTCATGACAAAGCCCACCAATTATCCTGCTAGTCTTTAGTCCTCAGTGTCCGAGAACCGGTCACTCCCACCTACTTTCTCAGCAGCTCGCAAGCACCCTCCAGGAACAGGCAGAGATAATGCCTTAGAAGCTAAAACAAGTTAATCACAAACTGAGCTAGTCTGCAAGGCTTTTAGAATAACAAAAAATCATGGCTCCCCACAAATGTCACACTTTTGTCACAAAGTACAAACTTCCCAGTTATAAGATAAATAAGTACTGGGGATGTCATGTACAACATAATGACTGTGGTTAACATGACTATGTAGCGTATTTGAAAGTTGCTAAGAGAGGGAATTCTGAAAGTTCTCATCACAAGGAGTAAACGTATCTGTAAGAGATGATGGATGTTCACTAAAATTGTAATCATTTTGCAATATATGTAAGTCAAATCATTATGTTGTATACTAAAACTTATACAGTGCTGTATGTCAATTAAATCTCAAAAAACTAAAGTAAAAAAAAAAGTCCTCTTTTACACCAACAGCTGAGGGCTTTATTCTGGGAGTTAGCCTTTACAAATCCCAAATTGCCTAAAATGACAGTCTGGGTTTTGCAAATTGCAATGGTTAAAATGAGCCAAGTGAGGGCTTCTGAAATGCAGTTTTGGCACCACGAGCTCAGTTCTGGGCCTTACTTGCCTGCACCTACTTTTAGAGGACACTTTTTTACTGCTTTTCTCAAAGTCACCATGTGGATTTCTTCGGTTTATGCTAGGTTCTGATGGAACTAAGAGGCTGTTAATTTTAATTTTTTTTAGACTCCATTGCCCTCATTTTGAATTTAAAAATGATTCTGGGTAGACCAGATAAATCCGCAAACAGATTTATTTATACATTGGGACTGTCAAACATGAGTCAGAGTACGGGGATTAGAGTATGTCAAGAGAAATTTGAAAATTGCCTGTAAGAAGGCTAAGTCAAGTCCCTGTATTTTTGAAGTAGGAAACGTGTGAACAAAGCCTACATTCCATGGCATTTTGCACTGACTTAATATAAGGACTTTATGCTCAAATATTACAGATACTTCCTTAGTCTCTGTATTTTAACCAATCAGAAACTCTTAGAGCAGATGGTAAAGGTTTGGAAAAATTATGGAGTGACGATGATTTCACCAGTGCCAAAAATGACCACCCAAACTGAAATTGAACCTTCTTCATATAGCTTCTCTTATTGTTCAGTTTGAATCTTGGACGAGTGTTATTTATCTAGATTACATACGCTTGGGCTGAAGTTATATCAGACCAACTGAGCAGCAGTTGGACCCTCATCATCAAATGACCTATTTCTCGAAATCACAAGGGTTTCTAAGTGAAAACTCTGTTGATGTTCTTATTTTAATTTTGTAGTTACAGTAGCTTAACTGAAAAAGCAAAAAAACAAAAACAAAACCTTTCATTATGTATGCAGTGCATGGCAAGATAACTGCCTGCAATGTCACAATATTGACAAAAATACAAAGCTCGTAATTATACTTGTAAAATTTACAAGATGTGTCAGATTTTGGGTGCCCTTTTCTCAGAAAATTGCAAGACTTTTGCACTTGAATAGGTAATAGATGTACCACTAACACAGGTTCTAAGAATTTGTATTTGACACAAGGCAATATGTGGTATAGATGAGTTAGATTTTGTTAAAACCAAATTAAATATGTATAGGATCAGCACACCTTATAGGCTAGGACTGATCTTTTGGTACTAAAATAACAAGTTTCCATGGGAAATTAGTGTTCTGTGACTTATCTTGAGAGTTTTCTTGAAAATGTGTAATCGTGTAAAAAATTTTAGAGAATGAAAATACGTTTAGATCTCACTGTAATATAAAAATTATGTGATTCACATATAAGAGAAACCAATAAAAATGATTCTACAGGCTCATAATACAATTGCCTAATGGGTCTTTGGACATAGTTCTCGGATAGCAGGGCCAAATTATGTGAAATATGCATGTTTAAGTTTTGTTTTAATTAGTTTCAGGTGACAAAACAATGTAATAGACATTAGTCATTTAGATCCCTCACACAGTGATAACTCCTCTCCCCCCATCTACTACTCCTCTGACATCGCATTCAGCCATTACATTTCCACTGTCTCTATTCCTAATGCTGAACTCCACTTCTTGTAAATACATATATATATATATATATATATATATATATACACATATATATGTATATATAGAATTACAGTTGACATTCACTGCACTGTACACCTGAAGCTGAAGCTGAACACTGTTTAAGGTTTCTGATGTTTTATTTATAGAATATTGCTGTGAAGGTTTGAATGTAGACTTTGAAATTTTGAGAAACCTTGAAAGAACTCAGTGTTTTTGACAGCTGCTTTAAACTGTCTTTAAACCATGGAATTGATAAAAGCAAGTGAGGTGAACGCCACTGAAATGAAGTTAAATCAGTGACTCCACTTTCCTCACATAGACCAGTTGCTCGATGTGAGGCCATTTGACTAAGCTCAGAAAATATTAATAGTTGATTGACAACACTGTTTAGGTTTGTTTCTATAATTGCTATCAGGAAGTTTTGGACAATGTGTGTGAAATAAGGAAGAAGACACTTAGGAATTACTTTTTCCTTTGCTCTTGATTGGCCATCTGGTTTAGGCTTGATGGATTCTGAAGAACATAATTGGACCTCATAGAAGACAGTTCCTCCATTCATTCCTTTGCTTATTTAACACTCATGCTATTCTTTGGAAAAATCTGTTGTCTCATTTCTCACATCTACTTTTTAATATACCTAGAGTCTGACTGAAATATGTTATTAATATGCAAAAAGAATAATAATAAAAAAACATTACTTCAAATATTAGTCCACAAGGTGCAATCATCTACCGTTTTAGTGACATAACTGTCAAGAAAAATCCAATGATGCTTCTTGCTACTTCTCTCTTCTGAAAAAGACAACAATGATGTAATATACAAAGACTTAATAGACAAAGACTCATCAGTGAGAGGGTGGACCCTCTAGTTGTGGTTGGAATTCTGAAAGAAAGGATTCAAATTAAATGTGCCTAGGAAAATTCTCTCTCCTCTTTGTGCTCTTTATGTTTTATTAATGCAATGAGATTCAGTCTAAGAATGTGCCTCTGCTTCAGAAAAACAAATAGGAACAAGAAAAAAAATCAGACGCCAGAAAACTTGTGCTTCTTGCTCACGTTTGATTTAACTCAAATATAATCTCTTTTCTAAAAGGTCAAATGAGCTTATGCATGAGTCCAGCTCAATAGGGTGATAACCTATACAAATTTGGAGCCAAAGCAGATAAGAGATTCACAGATATCATATGTATGTATTTGTGTAAATTTCCTTAGAGTAAATGTATACGTCCATAGTGTATTTCATAGTGGACGTAGGGAAATGGGCAGCAGTGTCAGTAGTAACTAGCTAAATAGGGTTACTTAGAATTATTATCTCAAAACTGTTGTGAATTTGAATGTTGCTTTTATTTTTAATGTACTAAAGTTTTCTGTCATATAGGCATAGCATCATCGCACATATTCTAGTGACTAAAAACACGATAGAAAGCTTTTGATTTTTACCTAATCATCATGAATAAATATTTTGAAAGTAAATAAATCATTGCCAATGTTAAACACAAAACTAAATTGTATTACATTATAATTTGGACAAAGACATTCCATTATTGTTTAAAACATTTCTTTAAATTAGATTTATGTAGACATTGATTAATCCATTTCCTTTCTGGAGTCAATTTTCAAAATCTATTTAAATTAAGGCTGTCAGGAATTGTTGCCATAGTTACCTGCATCACGTTAGCATAAAGTGGAAGGATTTTTGAAAGTTTTCCTTCCTATGCTGTTATCACTGCATTACGTACAAGGCAGTTATATCCTTTGGGTTTAATATGCATTTTACTACATCTATATGGAGTTCATTTATATAACCTGCGGAGCTCCTACAAGTGTACTCTCCCACTTCTAATGGAACTTCCTGGTTACTTCATCCCTATGGAAGACAGGATAGGGAAAAAGTGCTACAGAAATCCAGAGGATGATTTGAATTTGGCCTTTCTTACAAGACAGGTATGCACAGATCATTATTTCTCTTTTCTGTTGTCTAACTATTTGTGTTCTGCTTATCATTTTCTGTTATTCTACGGCTAATAAGTAAAGACAGCCATTAAATTTAAATGCTTCCTGATGATTCCAGATAATATTGTTCCCTAAATCTTCTTCAGTGTCCTGCTAAATTCAACCTTAGGGAGAGATAATACTTACAAGATTCCTTTACTTAATATGGCAAGTAACCATGGCTAAAATCCACAGGTTAAGATCATGACTAATAGATTCTGTTTTGACGAGCTTCAGTTTAAATGTTTATCATTTGTGTATTTTGAATACTTCCTCTAACTTTCTCTGGAATCACTGAATTTCCACACTTTATCAGATTCCTCCATACTCTAATACTATAGAGAGTTGTAAAGAATACATTGTGCTTGACACAAGCTAAAAACATTACACTTCCCACAAGAGACTAATATTAAAGATCTTGCATGTCGTCACTCTTGCAAAGTTGCTTTAATCTCACTTTTCCTGTCTCGCTGTAACCAGATGGAATACTCCTCAAAGGCTGGGGCTACTAGTGCAGGCTTCTTTTCTGTCATTTATAGCACAGTGGAGAATTGCCCCTTACAATCAGAATTGCCACCAGGGACAATTCTAATGAAATAACTAGTAAAGTGTGCCCTCTTTCCTCTCCACTTCCTCTTTTGCAAAACAATAATATGGTTTGATGACATTCTTCATAAATTTTTGTGGCATCAGTATTGGAGGATTGAATCCAGTCCCAGAACTAGCATTTTGATAGCGTGATGATCATTTGCATGGCAATTTATAAAGGATTCTCACGTGCATTAACACATTTTATCCCATTCGTAGGGTATACCCACATTTTACCCAAGGATGTATATAGAGCAAGTATTTTACATGTGTGGAAAACAAAACCTTAGAGTCAGGAAGTGATCTACTTGAGAATGCACAGTTGATAAGTATGTGAACCCAAAGAAATTAGTGAAAACGCCCTAGCTCTTTCTGTAATACACCATAATTTCTCCTCTTTAATCTCCCCACCCAAGTCTAGAAAAACAAATACTTGTGCATAGGATGCAAGCTAGAACACAATGAGGAAAGTCAGGTCTGTTTTTTGTTTGTTTGTTTTCTTTTGACTTTATTTTAGTCTTTCCCATTTAAAAAGCATGATACTTTTACCAATTATTTTTCTAGGTGAATATTAAGACACAAAATGTACATTCATTCTAGTTTTCCAATTTTGTATGGTTTTTTATGTCGGTGTCTATAATCAGCTTAATCAAACCCATCTCTATGTTAGAAAGAAAAATGTATGATATTTTATTTAACATATGACTGTTGTTTCTTTAAGGCAAAATCTCTTGGCTGAATTCACCTAATATGGAAAAAAGCCAGATTGCCCTCAGAACAGTAGATGTTCAGAAGTCTGACAGGCAATTTCCTGGAATAGTTCAGCTCTGAGAGGGTAAGCAAGCACACATGATATGCCAGATAAAAACAACTGAATGGTGGCAGAGAACAACTAAAGATAGCATTAGAGTAAGTGGCTGTATTAGTTATAGTCAACAGAAATTTCCAGAAAATAAGTCTAGGCTTTCAGGGAGTGTCTGTGATCTAATTCTGCTCAACACAAATAATTCATTTTCCAGAAAACTGATTTGAAGATTCTCTACCCCAAACTCATCAACAGAAATAGTTACTCTAAGCATTTTGATGACTTTTGAAATCAGTCTAACAATGAACTGAATTGCCTACTATTGCACGATAGTGAACGGACATGTTTTCTCAGTATGCGTTATGTTACACCACTAAAACATACCATTGAGACAGTCACTATATGTGTGTGTGTGTGTGTGTGTGTGTGTGTGTACCTCCCAGTAATATATAACAGAATTACACTTTATTAGTATTAATATTATTACCAGATTTGCTTCATCGTTCATGGTGTACATGTGTTTTATATGCTTTTTTCACTTAATGATATATTGGACTCAAACTGGGACTCTTCCATGCTTTAATCAACAATGTGTCAGAACTCATATTTCCCCATATCCTCACTAAAATGGGATAGTATGACACTTTAAATTGTTTTAAAATGTGGCACATAATCTTTATTATTTAATTTTTATTAAATTATGCACTCAAGAGGTGGGGGAGATTGGGACTGTGATAGTTCAGAACGTTCGGGAAGGCTTTTCCAAGGAAACGTTGACTGAGCTGACATCTGCAGGAGACAAGGAAGCTGATACTTAAACAGTGAGTGTACTAGGAGCGTCCTACGTATTTGAGCTACAAAAAGGTCTGTGGGCCTGGAGCAAAGCCAGGAAGGGGCACTTGGTTAAGATGTGTCTGGCACTTGGTTAAGTAAAGACTGGGCAATCTGAGAATTTGCGAGCCATGTTTAGAATGTGTGTTTACCTGAGAACAATGAGAGGCTTTGAAGAGTCGTAAGCTGAGGATGTGGGCATGTTCTGGTTTGCCTGTTAAACACCTCATTCTCCATGCAATGATTAATTAGAACTAATCTTCAAGCGGAAGAGAGCGATAAGGCCAGTCTGTGATAAAGCACTGCCCTTCTCTCTGCTCCACTCGCCAGCACCACAAGACAGAAGCTGTGTGCTCCATGTTCAGATCCCAGACCATGACACAACCTTATCCCTTGATCCCAACTCTCACAATTTATCGTCATTTCCTCTTCTTCTAATTTACTTACACTGTGATCCTACCACAAAATTCTTTGATCTCATTTCACTGAAAAGTCCTCTTTTCAGTGAACTTTTCAGTTTTTCACTGTTGTTCATAATCTATTATCACCTTTATGACTTCATATCCCTACACAACCGGGATTCCATGGTCCGGCACTATAACATTTCCATGGCACATTTTCTTAATTCTCTTGTTTTTCTCTCCTTGTCTTTCACACCTGGCAAAACGGAGCCCAGCTATCTATCTACATTATAATTGAGCTAAAGCAGCTGAGCACTGACAGAAACATGTCACAAAACTCATGACAGTCACTTAAAATTTATGAGTATAAATTGAAAATGGATTTTCAACAAAGGTAGAATATTCTACTTTACTCTCCTAGCAAATTCATTTTTTCTGTTCCCTAAAATGACTATTTTATACCCTGTCTTACTCTGTTTGGGCTACGATGACAAAACACAGGCCAGGTAACTTAAAAACAACAGAAATGCACTTCTCACAATTCTGGAGGCTGGAAGTACAAGATCAGGATACCAGCATGGTCAGGTAGGGGCCCTTTTCCTGGCTGTAGACTTCTTGTATCCTCACATGATGGAAGGGGATAGATAGCTCTGTGTGCACAGTCTCATTTTCTAAGAGCACTAATCCATTCTTGAGGATTCCACCATGAACTAATCACCTCCCAAAGTCCCCACTTCCTAAAACTACCATATTGGCGTTAGGATTTCAACATATGCGTTTCAGGAGACACAAACTTTCAGACTGTACCACTCCATAACCTTTTTTCACAAGTTTCCTAAAGACTCCACTTTCCTCCATTTGAACTATTGCCTTTTTCACATTTCACTAAAACGTAACTAAAATCAGTAAAAAATAAATAAATAAATAAATAAATCCCGTCTTTCTACCACTAACTCCACCAACCTACCTGCAGCTGTAGAAAGTATTCTTTGTCTGAGATTAACAAAAGCACAGAAGATTACTTCCTTTGTCCCAAGGTCAATGTACTGAATAATTTATTCCTACTCGTTATCAAATTCTCTAAGACTGATCCTGTGTTTTCTCTTCTGCATCAAATTCTTTTCCATCTCTATTGGATCATTTTAATTAACATACAAACATGCTTTAATATAAATATATTTAAAGCAGTCTCCTCTGAACTCACCTTTATCTTCAGGTACTACTGCAAGTTTTTTCTCCTTTTCATAAAACGGAAATTCCTAGAAAAAGTTGTCTATTGCTGTCTCTTAATCCTCACTTACAGCTGTTTCTTCAAACAATTCCAAGTTGGTTTTCATCCTTACCAGGAGCTCTAATGAGGATTAACATTGATGTATATTATTTAAAGTCAATGGTCAATAATTTGTCTTAAGCTAATGAACTTCAATAGCATTAAAGTTATGGTGAGTAGTTCACCGTAGCTTCCTTAAATTTAAATTTCTTCTCTGTGCTTCCAAGACTTCTAGAATATTTAGTTTTACTTGTATATCAATAGCCTTTATTTCCTGTCTCCTTTGCTGTATAAGAATTCTACTAAAAAATATTGGAGAGACCTAGAGTTTTATCCTCAACATCACATACTTATCTCCCACCACAGGTCTCCTGAATGACTACAGTTTTGCTATTGGACTAAAATATTAGTCCCACATTGGTTATCAATATTAATATCTAATATTTCAATCCACACATCTTCCCTGTGGTTCAGGCTCACATATCACATTGCCTACATGATATGTCCATTTAGATGTATTATAGCCCTCGCAACATGATATGGAAAAAAACAACTGGATTTCTACCTCTCATTTCACTCCCCCAAAACTGTCCCATCTTACTAAATAGCAAAAAGTCCTCTTACTTTTAAAGGCAAAACTGCAGAAGACATTCTTGATTCCCTTCTTTTCCTGACAACCTATATTATATAATACCGAATTTGACAACAAAAAAATCTGTACACTCTCTGAATATTATATATTTTATAATGATATATGTGTTAGAGACATGGCTGTTTCTCATCACATTCTCTTCTACATCCTTTGCTCGTGCCACCATCACTGCTTTACCTGGATTCTGCATAATTCTATAAACTAACTTTACTGTATCCCCTCTTGAACCCATTCATCGATTGCACATAGCAGCGAGGTTGATTTTTTTTTTATAAGGCTTAAGTCAGTTCTTGTCTCTCTCTTTACTGTCTTTGTATCACATTTATACAAGTAAAATTCTTTGTGTATCTTTCAAAATGATATAATACATAGTCTGTGAATCTTTCTCATCTCAGCACTCTCCCAGCACCCCCATACTAACTTTGCGATTGTTACTTTTTCTGTTTAGAGCTCTCACAGACCTTCACTTGACCTCAGCCTTTTTCATGACTGTGGTTCCAACTAAAATGATAGCCTCTTAGAGAGTCTTTTCCCAGTGATCTGTCCCTACTTCTCATTCTTTAACATATTACCCAATTTTATCTTCCTTAGAGTAGTGATTATTTGTGGACTAGAAATACATATTTGAGAGTCTTTTTAGAAAATTACAATCATGGGCAGAATTCAGTCCTAAGGGAAGAGTGTACAGAGGATTAAAAAAAATATTTGCCTCAAGTCATGAATAAAGTCAACATATAGTAATGCAGAGGAATTAGCTATCGAGTAGAAAGAAGAGATAAAAGATGTAGTAGTAGGAAAATCAGAAGACTGTGGGGACATGAAAAAAATATCAAGAAGTTGAGTGTAACTGTTGGTGTTGAATGCCTCTGAGAAATCAAGTGAGTAGAATAATTTAAAATGTCAGTTGGATTTGAAGGTATATCAATCTTTTGTAACCTTATCAAGAAGTGTTATAATGGAGTTGTATTGGTGGCTGTTACATTGGGATGTATTGAATAGAGAGAGGGAAGCAGGGAAAGGCAACAGTATATATGGAAAATATTTTTGAGGCATTTGTATATAAAGGGGAAAGCATGTTAGACTAAGAGCTGGCAGGATTATGGTACAGGTGGTGAGGTTTTTTCAAAAAAAATTAGAACAGGAATTGTTTTCAAGAAGGTGGAGAAATACCAGTCTTAAAGTGACAAGGGTTATATTTACATACTTTCCAAAATTTCTGGCAAGAGAAGAAACAACAGTTGAGTTGATGGTAAACTGATGCCCTCACTGAGGTAAAGTAAGGAGAGGGGGCGTAGAGAATCCTTCAGAGAAGATGAGGATATGATGCGTTTACCAATTATAAACATACAGTTCTAAAGTACCGAGAAAAGGGAATATGAAGAGAAATACAAGTGGGCTGACGAACATTCACTTTTTACTGGGATGATAGTCATGGAGGATTAGCAGGGGAGAGAACTTATGGAGAAGAGACCTTTTGAAAGTCTCTTTAAGAAATGTAAGCACATTGCCAAATATCCAAGAACATTTTGGCTCAAGGGGTGGCTGACTCAGAAGCTGCAGAATTTACAGCCTACAGGAGCCTCCTACTCTGGCCATGTAGAAATATCAAGATCTATAAGCTTGCACTATTTTTAGCTACACCAGCTTTAAAGTAAAATGAAGTGAATGATGTGAAGACGATCATATTTAATTTGGTGCTATTGTACACTTTAGAATATCTGCATTTTAAGTAAAACAATTTGTAAACATACTTCTCAAAATAATTTTCCAATGGTAGATATGTCTATGATAGTTGGCCGCTTGCTCTAATATTGTTAATAATTTTTTAGTCATTGAAATAAAATGGTTTTGAAGGCATGTGATTTGTTGGGTAGGGGAGGGGAAATAAAAGACTAACTCCCAGAAAAAAAAGGCACAAGAAAAGTTCTTTGAAATCAGACAAATGTATTAAACTGTACTTGAAATGAACAAGTAAGCCAGTTATTATCATCTCTATCACATAGTTGAAGCAATTGAGGCTTACAACATTTAAGGATGAATCAAACTCATAATTACCAAGTGATGGAGACTAATTTTGAGCTCATTTTTTATGAGTTTTTGCCCAATGTATTTTTCTTCAATAGGGCTCTGCTTCTTCATTGAAGCTTATATTCTGAACCTGATTGTAACCTTTGCTGAGAACAAAATTGCAGCCATCTGAACATCTGGTGCTTCTTTTCTGTTGCACTAAGGTCTCTTTAAAGAGCTGGTAGCTGAAATACTAATTCCAACTCTGACAATAATTAATCATCAGAGATTTTTGTAGTTACATTGTATAAGAAGTTACTACCGAATTAGATGTATGTTTAATTTTAATCAGAGCAGCCATTTCACTGATTTTCAAAAAACAACAAAAAATATTTTTTGATGGGAATAGGAATGTTATTTTCAATTTATATATTTTTCTTTTTTAACATGCCTAAGATCACATGGACATGCATTTGATTTTTTTAAGGTACTTATGTCATGATAAGAGTAAGGTTATATATTGCGTATTTTTATAAAAACAGATAACATAAAATGTAAACAAATCCTACATTTTTATTAAAGTATCACCTGTCTATAATCCCATTACCCAAACTCAACCTCAGTGTATATGGCATTTTAGCATATTACCTTGAGTCTTAATGTATTAATTTTTACATTCATGCATTCTTGCCACAGATAGTTATCGGGCGTCTACTTTGTGCCAGACATTGATGGAGGCTTAGGCATTGAGCCTGCAGAGTGTACAGGGCTTCTGTCTTCATTAAACCACTCTCTCTCACCATGTCGCTCTGTCTGTCTCTGCAGTACAAAAACACATGAATGTGAACACAGTAATATACCGTAGAGTATCTTTTTATTTCTTAGAATTATACTTATGAGTATTTTCCTATCTTTAAATAATTCTTATGATGTCTTTGAATATGGAATGTTCAAACCATTAGGGACCATTCACCTATCATTCAACATTCAGATACCAGTTTGTAATATTATATTACCAATACAATGAGTACAATGTTTATATCTTTTATTAATCACTTTTCTTATCATTAAAATATGTTCATTGGGTGAAATCTGAAACATTTAGAAAATGAAACAAAAATAGCAATTCATCCCACCATCTATAAATACTCATTGTTCATAATTTGATGAAGTTCCATCTCAGTCGTTAACTTGCCATAATGCCTTGTACTATTCTCCTGAACCTTTGAATTAAGTTTGTTATTGATTCATTATTTTTGTATTATCTTTATTTGAAGTTCTTTGACTATTGTAAGGGTGAAAAATAATTTTCACCCTTTCTCTACAATGTAGAGAAAAGCCAGTTCCTTTTCTCTACATTGTGTATGTATACAAATACATATATATATATATTCTTTTAGATCTTTTTTTTTCCTGAACAATTTCTATAGACTCCATATATGTTGAATTATGACCGCGTAGTTAATATATTTCCTTATTGGTGGCTTATTTCTAAATGTTTAAATAATATACTGTCCTTGAAAACTCAATGTTAGAATTGGGTAAAGAGGATCAAATACTTGGTGATAGAAGAACTGACTCTGGGTGGTGAACACACAATGTGATATATAGATGATGTATTATAGAATTGTACACTTGAAACCTATGTAAGTTTACTAACCATTGTCACCCCCAATAACTTGAATTAAAAAAAATAAAAACACAATTCCATCCACAATAATGTCAAGAAAAATAAAATACAAAGAAATTAAAAAAAAAGAAAAAACAAACATGCAGGCAAGCAGATGTACTGTTATGTAATTTCGTTGTCAGCATAAAATATAATTTAGATATCCTTTTAGATTTTGATGGGATATGGCATTACAACGATGTGTACAAATCATTTTAATTTGTTTAATTTACTTATATAGACCATAAACTACATTTACGTACTATACTCCATCTCTATATACTCTTCCTTCCCTGTTGTTATATGAATTTATGATTTTGCTTCCTTTGTTGCCAATCACCTATAATCACGCAGTCAATCCAATTACTTCTCAATTTTGCAAAATTGTTCCTTTATAAATTTTCCTTTTCTTCCACACCATGAAATCACTAGATTATTTCCATCGACATACACAAGCTAAAATATCTTCCTTCTTGAGAAACAATCCATCT
Source organism: Rhinolophus ferrumequinum (assembly GCF_004115265.2). Taxonomy (NCBI): domain Eukaryota; kingdom Metazoa; phylum Chordata; class Mammalia; order Chiroptera; family Rhinolophidae; genus Rhinolophus; species Rhinolophus ferrumequinum. The sequence continues at coordinate 53,660,608 of NC_046301.1, forward strand.
ACCCCACATGTCTCTACTTCTTTTTATAGCAAAACTTAAGAGTGGTTAATGCAAATGGTATTCACTTTATATCCTTTTATTTTTTATTGGACCTTCTTCAAGCAGGCAATTTTTTCCTGTATTGCTTCAGTTAAAGCTCTTGTTAAGGCCACTAATGACATCATGTTGCCAACTTGATGGTCATTTCTTAGACACTAAATAACTTTTGTTATCAGCTACACTAATGAAGTTGGCCACAACTTTTTATTGAAATACTGCCTTCACTTGTTTTTAAAGGTTCTACTCTCTTTTGGTTATGCATTTATATTCATGAAAACTCACTCTTATCCTCCTTGCTGATTTCTTCTCACCATCCAGACATATAAATTATGACATGTTCCAAGCCTAAGTCCATGTGCATATTCTTTTTTATAGTTGCCTTTATTGTTTATGTCATATATATATATATATTTTTTTTTTTTTTCAATTACAGATGGATTGTAATATTATATTTGTTTCATGTGTACAACATATGAGTAGTGATTAGACATTTATATAACTTATGAAGTGATCACCCCAATAAGTCTAGTAACCATTTGACACCATACATACGTATTATTATATTATTGACTATATTTCCTATTTTATACTTACATCCCCATGACTATTTTGTAACTACCAATTTGTACTTCCTAATTTCTTCCCCTTTTTCACTCACTGCCCCGACTCCCTTCGCATCTGACAACCGTCAAAATGTTTTCAATATCTATGAGTTTGTTTCTGTTTTGTTTGTTCATTTATTCTGTTTCTCAGATTTCACATATAAGTGCAATCGTGTGGTATTTGTCTTTTCTGTCTGACTTACTTCACTTAGCATAATACCCTCTAGGTCCATCCATGTTTTAAATGGCAAGATTTCATTTTTTTTTTTTATGGCTGAGTGACATTGTATATATCATATATACAATGAAGTTTGCGAACTCATCCTAGAAAAAGTGCTACATATCTCCTTGCTGAATATCACTATGGTCACCTTCAAAGTACTCCCCTTGGGAAGCTATGAACCAACACCAACACCTAGTCCACCCTTCAAAGCAATTTTGGAACTCTTTTTCTGGAATGGCCATCAGAGCTGTTGTTGTATTACCCTTGATGTCCTGAATGTCATTAAAATATATTCCTTTCAATATTTCCTTTATCTTCAGGTAAAGAAAGAAATCATTGGAGGCCAGATCAGGTTAGTAGGAAGGGTGTTCCAATACAGTTGTTTCCTGGCTAAAAAATCCCTAACAGACAGTGATGTGTGAGCTGCTGCATTGTCGTGATGCAAGACCTCCTTCAGGATCACTTTAGCGCATGCCTTTCTCATGCTAAGATTTTCAGTTAATATTTTCTTTTCTCTATTGATGTTTACTTGGTCTGCTGTGCTTCTCACAGTCAGCCAACGATTTTGATGCACAATTTGATGACTTTTTTCAATGTTTTCATCAGTTTTGCTTGTTACTGCCCGCCCTGACCTCTCTTCATCAGTGATTCATTCTCTCCTCTCAGAAAAACGTTTAATCCATTTGTGCACTGCTGTTTTCTTCATGGCATTATCCTCATAAACTTGGACTAACATGTCCCTGATTTCACTTCCACTCTTGTCAAGTTTAACAAGAAATTTAATGTTTGTTCTTGCTGTAATTCAAGGTTAGCCATTCTTGCAATGGCACACAAAAACACACCACAACAATAATGAACGCCACTCAGCAAGACACTGTCACACGTCGATGCGAACACAGCTGTGAAACAAGGAAATAGCAAGGTTATGAAACCTTACTGAGCTGTTTGTACCGTGCTGCCAATGTAAGCACATGGTGGGAAGTTCACAAATTTAATTGTCAGACCTCATATCTTGACGAATAAATCTTTTCAGATTTTTTGGAGTATATACCCAGGAGATGGATTGCTGGGTAATATGGTAATTCTATTCTTAATGTTTTGAGGAACGTCCATATTGTTTCCATAGCAACTGTACCAATTTACATTCCCATCAACAGTGTATGACAGTTCCTTTTTCTCCATGGTCTCCCCAACACCTATTATTATTTTTCTTGTCGATAAGAGCCATTCTAACAGGTGGGAGGTGATAGCTCATGTGGAGTTGATTTGCATTTCCCTAATAGCCAGTGAAGCTGAGCATTTTTTCATATATCTGTGGTCACTTGTATGTCTTGGGAGAAGTTTCTGTTCATGTCCTCTGCCCATTTTCTAATTGGATTGTTTTGTCTTTTTGTTGTTGAGTTGTAGAAATGGCTCTGAAAGCATTGTTTTCCATTAAACAAGTGAGGAGTGCATTAATAAAACATAAATAAAACTGTATTCTTGCAAAAATTTGAGAAGCACAAAATAGGAAAGCAAAATGTAACCCAATTATTTTTTTTCCATTAATTTTTAATATTTATCTCAATTCTTGGCCCAACATATATCTCTTTTTGAATTAATGAATGAATCAGTGAATTTGGGTAAGTCACTCACTTTCCTTTGATGACTGTTGCATCAAACTGAAAGTGGTGACTTTGTTATTAGTCATCATTGTCATTATCACCATCACCTTTATCTTAATATTCCCAAACCTTACTGAGACACTGTCTTAGACATTCTTTTTTATAGTTGATTTTGCAAGTAAACCATGCCGTTTTCGAAAGCACAACCAGGTCATTTAAGGTCACTATATAAAAGTAGGTTGCGAAGAACAAGAGTGCAGTGAAAGTGGTCTTAGCAATTCAGTAAAAGTATTTTTGTGAGTGGATCAACTTAGCCCAAAGAAAGAATTCCCAGATTTCAGTGGACTCAGTCGCTGCTAATTCTGTCTGTTGTATGAGGTTGTATTAGGTTGTGTACAGTACATACAACCTAATTCTTTGAAATGAGACTCAGAATCCATCCTAGATATCTCTGTATGGGTCTATCATAATGGGTTAAATATAGGATTTTTAAAATAATATTTTTATAACATGTTGAAAATAGTTTGAACATTTTAGTATTAAAAATTAGGCATGCATAGTAAACTTCCCATAATCTAAAAATAAGTCAGTGTTGATTTGATTATCCTGGCACTTTTCTAATTACATGTTATTTATTCATCTTGCCTCATTACTTAATATCTCTGAGCCTGAATTAGTTCATCATAAAGCATTAGAATGTTAATTCATGTAAGACCTTTACATTAGGTTTTGGAAATATATTTCACTGTAGTTACCTTCAATTTTTGTTTACTTTTGTATATCTTTAATATTTAAACATTGTTTTAAAAGCGAATAAATGCATTGCAGAATTAATTAGTTAATAATTATGTGGTTCTTCAGAATATGTAGAATTTGTAATAATTGAGTTTTAGGTGGTTTTCCAGACTAAAAGTAAGATTCCAGAAATCTTACTTTTCTAAATGTCTGAGGCAGGTCACCTCAGTGTATAAAGAGCAATTTTGAATCACAACAGAGTTAAAATAAACATGTTTTAGTAATTGTTAAACAATGTGTGATGTTTGTTGATGATTATCCTACAGCAGGTCGTGGAAATTATGACCAACGGTTATAACACATACCTGGAGGGCATGGACATTTCTCTTTATTTATTTTGTGTAACATGCAGCTTGAAACATAGTAAAATGTGTTAGCTGACCAGCATGTATACTAGATACTATCTGTTGCCACTCAGCATTCATTTATAGTTCAGCTCCAGTGGTGGGTCTGAAAATTAAGAACTGAGATTGCAAATAGCTTTTCTCATTATAACACTTGATGATTCACTTACAAAATAATTGCTTAGCAATCCCATTACTGTGGACAGTGCTGATTTAGAGGTTTTGATTCCAAATTAAAAAAACGTATATGACAGTGATGTCTCAAAAATGGGCATTGAGATTGTTGCCAACAGGCATGGAATGGTTTGCAGTCTTGGCTAAGATAACTGATCCTTATTATCAGGAGAAATTAGTACTCTACTACGCATTGAAACAAAGTGTGTTTGAAGCCCAGGGTATCACTTGGATTGCCACCTCGTACTTTCATGTTTAGTGGTAAAATTTAATGGAAAATTATGATATACAGCATATAGGCAGAGCCACTAATACCTTCAAAATTTGAAGTTCAAGTTACCCCCCAGTTAAAGAACTTAAGCCAGCAGGGAATCAAGCTGAGGACAAAGGGAGCGTATGATGGGTTATGGAAAAGAAAATTCTAATTTCTAACTAAGGCTTCATGACCAGTTGCCTATATACATATGCGTATATTAACTATTCTTTATTTTTTCCTTCATCTTTTCCATATTATTTTTCTATATTACTGTCTTTCTAAGGTGTGTTGCTGGTGGATATCAAGAAGCCTTCTATGTGGAACAGGTATAAATGAAGGATTGATACAATGGCTAAAAGATATTGGTCTCAAGTTTTTAGGCAGAAAGTGAGATTGTTTCTAAGGAAAGGATAATTGCATTATATGCGGTAAGAACATGTGTTTCATGCTAATGTTGTTTATAATGAGAGAATCATAGGTTTCAATATTTGTCGAAAACTGCATAAGGATATCAAGAAGCCAGTAGGAAATAGTAGACTATTGCAGTTGCAGGCGCACCAATTTCTTCTGAGTTTTGTGTTCCCTTGCTCTCCTTTTATAGGGACTTGGAATGCTCAAATTACATTTCTGTGTCTTGCTTGCCATTATGGTCTGGATGAACTTAAATTCTACTATGGAAATAAATGAAGACCAACCAATGGGACAAGCAAAGGTTATTTACTCTGAGCTTGCTGTAGCACGGGAGTCAGTGACTGTCATTTACTTATCTGAGAGACTCAAAAGCAGGCAGAGAAGTGGGAATGCTTTATAGTGGAAAAACGGGAAGACTTCAGGTCTCCTCTAATCGGAGGCTGTTGGCACAGGAAGTCAGAGGTGGGGTAACTAGAAGTAGCGTGTTCTATGTGGTTTCTCTGGTTTGTCCTAAGTTGGGAATGGGGACAAAATTTAGGGAAGCTGCCAGTTATTAATCAAGTAGACATTTGAGCCAATTGTTACAGAAGTTACTGTTTAGCTTCCTGCATTGTTACTAGAGATAATAGTTTCACATCTTACAAATCTGACATATGGCAGGGTGAGTGACTTCCTGGGCTGTTATTGTAGATAATGGGTTGGATTCTTGCACAGGTTGCTGGATGTTCTGGATCATAGTTCTCTTATTGTGTGTTGTCCGGCCTTTCTTTGTATATTCAGTGTCACTAATAATTAAATATATTCCTACAAGTTTTTAAAGGCAGAAAGTAGTTAGAGGCACTTTTCCCAGTAGTTGAAGTGTGGACTTTCTCAGATGTAAATTTTTGCAGTGGTCAGACACCAGCCCTGCTGTCTTATCACCAGCTTCATGGTGTACAGCAGCTGTGATGTCAATACAGTGGTCAGACACCAGCCCTGCTGTCTTATCACCAGCTTCATGGTGTACAGCAGCTGTGATGTCAATACATGCCAGGGACCACACACACTTGTCCTCTCTATGGCAGCCAGATTCTGGCATCTAGATCACAAATTTGAGCATACACAATACGGAAACAAATGAAATGTATTTTCAAAGTAATAACTGAAGGCAGTACCAGCAGAAAAATAAAATTTATAAGATGGACATATATATGTGAAGAGAGACGGGGGAGAGTCTTTATGTTAATTTATGACTACAATAATAATAATAAAGGGAAGAAAACACATTTTTCAGCAGAGAAAGTTGAAAATAATGGGATGGATGGCTAAGAATGTGGAAACTTCTTTAAACTACAAGTCCAAATGTGTGGTTAAGGTGAATCAACTTACTAACCACTGATGGCTACATTATTGACACATTAGAATGAACAATAGCAAGAAATTTGAATTTCACTGCAGTGGATGTTTTGAAAAACCCACAGGCTATAAATTAGTTTCATACTGTACACCGTTTTATTTTTGTGTACTTGTTGTGTAGCACTGTGTTTAGAAGTCTGTATTTTCCTTTACCGCAGTGGTTCGGTGCTCATGTTCTTATCCTTAGCTGCCACCGTGTGGTTACAGAAAGGAATAATCTAAAGCTTCACTTCTCATATTTTTTAGGTTAATCATCAGGAGGAATTTAGAAAAAGTAAATATTAGGCTACAATCCTAAGAAATATTTTTTAGTACAAATAAAATAATGAGTCACAGATACATTTTCTTGTGTTAAAATACATATATACACACAAACAGATATACACATATAAATGTAATGTACTTGTGTACAAATAATGTAGTCATCTATATAACATATTATATTACTTATCATATAAATATATATTGTATGTAATGTACATATATAACCCATATATGTAATATATAGATAGATGCATTATATATCAACATCTATATATACAGAAAGAGCGATGTTATTTCTTATTCATCATTTGTCAACAATTTCACTTTTTCTTGGTTTATGAGAAAATATAGAGAGCAGAAAAGTAAAGAGAGCATCATGCTCTTCACAATGGAATCATCGAGACACCTTTTCTTACCCACCAGAGTGAGCGATGGTTGTAACCAAGGAGATGTCCTTCTCTTCAGCGTCATTCCCTCCTTCCCAGCTGTCTTTCGTACTTATCAGATTCATTACGAGAAAAGACGTGTTATTATCTTGTATAAAGAACGTAATATCTATGAGCTATCAATGTTACCGTCAGTCATACAACAATTTACAAACCATTCATTTTATCAAGAGTATTTCAGTTTTAAAGTTGTTACTTATAACCAGAGTGATCTTGGGATTTAGAATCTAAATGGGGCAATTTTAGGAGTGAAAACTGTATTGTAAATAATCACACCAGGACAACCAGTTTAAAATGTACTGCATAGTCAAAAACAGACGAATATGCTACCTAGCAATATTTTAACTTCTGTTGTTACATGCAAGGTGGACTTCATGTACACATAACCTCTGCAGTCTCACAGGTCACCGTAATCAGAGGATGCTTCTTTAATTTTCTGCTGTTGCTGTTATGAAATTATTAATCATGTTTTAGCATGGGACCCCTCCAGTATTATTTTGGAGTAGATCTTGACATGTTTATAGATAATACTAGATATAAGATTTTTAAGGTATCTTATTATTCTGTAGTTCATAAGGAAACTCAACTATCTACTTCCTGTTTTCTCTATCAGCAAAATGTCACACCTCTCCCAAACAAAACATTCATAGAAACTGTATCTTACTTATGTACTCACCCTAAAAACAAGTTGTGGTTTCCTGAATAAGTAATTTAGTTACTTAGAATACTTTTTTCTTCTATGGACTAGTTACTTATTTTCTTACCTATAATTCCCCGATTTATTTTTAATTACTCAAAAATTTGTTTTAGAAATAGTCTTAGTTTTTTGAAAATTACTGTATATACTAACAGCTTTCATATTGCACCCTCCCAATATACAAAGATTTTGGTTACCGTGGTTTGGTTAAATAATGGCAGTTCCTCAGCCCTGTTCCTCAGCCCTGTTTAAATTTTAGTGATCTGCACAGTGTGAAAAGTTGCGTAAAGCACAAACTCACTGTTAGCATTTCAGTCCACAAATTCCTATGCAAATAGCCAACATGCTAATTGTGTTACTTCTTTTAAAGTATGTCAGTGATTGGTTGCTGCATATCTGTTATTCAGTTCACACACACAGAGCAAAGGATTTAGTTGTGTTGCCTCCTTGACTCCCAGTGAGGAATTCAGGGAATATTTTACTAAAATGGGTAATTGAAAGATAATTGGCCAACAAAGATAAAAGTGCAGCAAAAAAAAAAAAAAAAAAAAAAAAAAAAAAAGGAAAGCGATTAATGAAGAGTAATTAAAACAAACATAATGGAGTTACAGAGGAAATAGCTGACCTTGGAAATGTTAACACTGCCACCACTGCAGAAATTTTAGATACACAGCCAAAGAATCTTAGTGAAGCTGAATTTATTAACATAACTTTTCCCACTGATTATTAAAATCACCTTGTATGGTTTCAACTAGCATGATTATTTTTATGGTTCTTTACTACACGCAATGTGAGGACTGCCTATATACATATATATATTAAAATGGTCAATATATTTTTATTGCATATTTCAAACTAAGTTTTAATCGAATAATACTGATTGTAAATACTCTACACGGGCCATTGATGCTAGTAAGCTGAGTGTATATAACAATAATTGAGAACATTTAAAATAGTATGAACTGTAAGCACACCCATTTATTTCTCTGTTTTAAAATCTCATCAAATTGCAGTAAAAATCAGCCCAAGATCATAAACTTATAACAGTGAGGCGATGAAGACAGTTGCTCACCATTGTAAGGACATTATAAATGAATTTAGGTAATGGGCAGAGTTTGTGGCCAGAAGAAAAAATGGCATTTATGCAGGAATCCTTATGCTCTGTGAAGAAGGCTGGATGAGCAGAGCTGTGAGGGCAGCTTTCCCTGAGGTGTCTCCCCAATCCTAGAAGCCTGGAGTACAGATAAGAGTGGATAGTGGGGCCAGCAAGAGGACGAGTGATTAAGGAGCCATTCATAGAAAAACATGTCTGCAACTTCTAGTCCAGAATTGCAGTGTGACTTGCAGTCAAGCATTTTCTCCATACATTCTATCTAAAAATGGAACCACTTGCTTGGAAGGAAATTGTAGATTTTAGGGTAGGTTTTGGGGACTCAAAGTAAAGTCTCCATATTTCGTATTACAACAGGTGGGTAGCCTTGTGGGTGTGAAGGCTTATAGATTTCAGTTGAATTCAACTATTTTATCATGTTTTGAAATTATGAGTATAATGTGAATTTCAACTTTTTAAGTTTTTTAATGTAACCTGTTAGTATTCACTAGACATCCATTTCTTTCATTTATACGCTTTCATTTTGGTGGAGCGCATCCTCCATTTTCTTCCTAAGAAGGGCAGTGGATGCAATCTTTTTGAGACACTGTATGTCTGGGCATGTTTTAAATTATATTCGTATTTGATAAAAATGTGTTATAATTTTAGTTTTGAAATTTTTTTTTTCTCACATTTTAAGACATTGCTCCATTTTCTGCTAGATTCTAGTGTGACTTTTAAGAAACTCAATTCAATTTTGATGGGATGTTCCTTGACATGAGGGCTTTTCCCCCTTATGAAAGCTTGAGTGATCTCATTGTCCCTTATTTTCTCAAAATTAATAAATACATACCTTAAAGTTATTTAACATATCTTTATATACATGTATGTATCTTTATTGTTTTTGTTTTTAAGCATAATACAATAATATGTATTTTCAACTTGTTTTTACTCCATTATGTTTGTGAATGTAGCTGTAGTATTGTGGTTTTTTTTTAGATATTTCAAATTTAGTAATTTTTTTTCTGAAAAATAACTCAAGCAATTACATTAAACTAATATAGTCAATGATCTTAATCCATGCCCCTACTGAGAGATATTTAGGTTGTTTGTTTTATATATTTGAAATTCTTTAATATTTTTTGATTAAGCAATTAATTATTGCATCCATTTCATAATTAATGGTTTCGAATATAATTTGGTGTATGTTAACTTAAAGCCTCTTTAACTCTAATTTACATTAATACATTTTATCTGTTCTTTCCTGTGTTAGTTATCAATGTACTGTTTCTAAGCTCCAAATTTTCCTTTGATTCTAAGCATTTCCTCTCTACAGAGAGCGTGTTATATTTTATCTGTAGAGGGCACTGAAGAGACATTACTGGTGAAACAGGATTTCTGGTTTCAATTCCTGCTTTTGTTTTTCTTGATCCTGCTGCACAATCCATCAGCCGTTAATGTGTGGGACATCCAGGGGTGTCCTGTGTGCTGTCTCTTGGTGGCATTGCAGATCAGCCTACTTACAATGACCTCATCAATAACAATGCCGGTTAAAATCACTTGCCAATTACAATGACCACTTCCAACACAGAAATCTTGCACTCCAGACCTCTTACCACAGTGCTTTGATACTCTCTATGTGTCTGCCCACCAGTCTTTGGCTCACCGACACCCGAAACTGTCGTTTTCCTCTCGTATCGTGACTTTGGACCAGCTCTGGCCCCAGAAATGCAGAAAGCTCATCAACCATTTCGTGGGCTGCAACTACATCTTATCCAACAAAGTCTGAACCCCAGCCTGGTGCAGATCTACTCTTCTGCCTCTGATCTTTCTTGGGTTCTCTGTTTCAGCCCTAGGGTCCTGAATAGGTATCTGTTTATCGGCACACTTATTTCCTTATTCTACAGATTAATAATTTATGTTGAACTTCCACAGTTTAAATTATCATATGGCTCTTTGTCCTAATTGAATCCATACTGGTAAGTCTCATTTTTACTTTAGAGAATGGGGTTTGCAAGATTTTATTCAATGATGTAAAACCTACCAACTTTAAATACTTAATCTGCTAGCAAGTGTTAAGTAGGTTCCTTTAGCAGTTGTTCCTGGTGTTTCTGTCATAGTAGGTAAATTCTCCCCAAAATTTAGCCTTTTTTTAAATCCTAAGGTGTTCCTATAAATAACAGAAAGTTACACGAAAATTATCAACAATGACAGCTGTGGTAGATGATACATAAATGAAGAAAGATACAATGATTGTCATGCCAGCGTCCAGACATAACATATCTATAGCTGCACTAGAGATGATCATATATTCTTTACACCTTATGTGGTGTCTTTCTTACACAGTAACCTGGCTTTACAATGACAGCCCAGAACCATGGAAAAATCTTTTTTTGTGGCTAATGGGTTATTCCAAGCAAATAACTTTCCAGTACCCTAACTAAATGATGTCTGATTACAAAGGTCTGAATGAATATCACCCTGTCTAGGGGTCCAAGTAACAATGAGTGGAACAAGCATCTAAAGATACTAAGTCCATTAATAAGAGTTGGAGAATTCAAACTTGTAGATTTCAGTTGAGATAAACTATTTTATCACTTTGACATAATGAATAATGTAGCTCAAGTTGTAGGGCAGCACAAACCAATTTGAATTCCTTCAGATAAGTAGTTATGAACAATAGATTAGTCTTGGATTTTTTGGTTGTTGTTTTCATTGTCCAAGGAGAGTCTGTACCACTGCTAACCATTCATCTGAAATAATCTATAGGTAAGCTTAGAAAAATGAGAACCTGGTTATGTAAGACAGGACATCCTTGGGACATACTTTCTTTGTCAGTCATGGGAAGTCTTAGGTCATTGTTCCAGAATGTCTTTTATTCTTTTCTTATAGCTGTAGTTATGTTTGCTTGCCTTAGAGTTATTTGATATTTGCTAGCCAAAATCTTAAAAAGTTCTGGATAGGCATTTTCTCAACAGATGACTCAAAAAGTGATTAAAAGAAAAAACCAGGATGAAATCATGCTGATTAATACTCAAACTGAAAAATATTTTTCGGCAAATGAAACCTCATTTCACCAATAGTAGTGATGATATGGATGATTGTTTATGGCCTCTTCTGAAGCTTTGGCTGTTTGAAAACCAAAAAAAAAAAAAGAAAAACTGAGCATGAAATATTTCTGTAATCCTAAAAAAAGACTAAGTATTCTATAACTATTATCAAATTGGATGTTAATCTATTCAATTGATATTTCATTTTTGTTTTTTTTTTCCACAAGCAACCCAGTTAGTAACAGTTTTTTACTTTGGAAAGTCAATTAGAATTGGACTCACTCTCATATATACATCTCTGAGTGCCAGCCAATTAACAACGATTCTATCATGGTAACCAATTTTGACTAATGTCAACCTACTTAAGCCTTTGATATTCCACCAATCCCTGACCTCCCCGCTTCCAAAAATTCCTACACAAATCTAGCAGCTTGCTCTTTTTAGAGAGACTATCTCAGACCAGCAGAGTCCTCTTCGTGGTTTTATGATCAGTTATTGACAATATCATTTTTCCCATGGCAGAATGGATAGCTATACAACTTGTTATGGGATTCTTTTTTAATATTAGAGCAATCTTCCCACCAAACCAAAAAGCATTTTAAGAATCCCAGTTCACAATTAAGTGGACATCAAACTCAGAAAAATAGTAGAATTTATTTTGCTGGTGTTTCTTCTCTAAACTTATCGTTGTTTGGATACAATCAAGATACTCTATTCCTCAGACAATATCATATAACGACTTTCATAACACTTCTCAGTTCAGGGCTTGATTCACTCAGAAAAAGTATTTGGAGAGCAGAGTTAAAAGGGGACTTTATAGTAACTTGATTTTCTTCTGAACATTTAAAGGTGTTTGAATTTTTCGTGTTTTAAAAAACACGAATGCATAAGAATACAATTGTCTTCATCTGTGTGTAGATATATTGGTACTATAATGCGCATAAAGGAAAATGAGCTCATGGAAAAATCAGATTTCAGAGAAAAGTGGCTAGGTCTTGCTTTTCAAGAAATAGTTGAACCTTGAGAATGTACTCATGTGGTAGAAAAATGTATTTCAATTAAAATGAAAATAAACTTCAATATCAGTGATGACTCGGAAAGAAATATAGAAAAGGAATACATTGCCAATTCAGATTCTCTGGGGTCCTGTTCTCACTGCATTACTTTTAGACCACACATTTTAAAGTTAATGACCATTTTCTGCTTATAAATGACAATGTATATTTGTAAAAACACAGCATGTAAGATATCAGGTGTACATATATTAAAATCTGTCAGTTGCTGAAAAATAATAGTTTTCTTACTAAGGAAAATTGCCTTTAGACTTGAGTATGTTCAGCTCTAGGACAAAAATGTTATGCTTCTAACTTAATAAAAGAGTAAATATGGTTATTTTTAAAACTGTTAAAATTAGATTAAAGTCCATGTTTATCAAACATTATATGAAGCCTCATGGTATTATCTTTTTTATTAAATTTATGTATTCAAAATCTTGGGCTTAAAAAATACTTATACCTATACAAGCATGCCCAAATTTATTCAGTAAATACCAGCTGTGTGTTTGGATATATATATTCAGAGATTAATTTATATATAAGAGAGACCTGTAATTCAACCTTGAGATTCAGAGAAGGTTTTTCTTTGTTTTGTTTTAGAGTGGATGACTTCTAAGCTGAGTCTTTAAAGCCATTTTCAGTGGTAGGGAAAAGAGAAACATCAGATGTAGGAAATAACAATACAGAATGCTTAGTTAAATTTGAATTTCAGACAAATAAAAATGTTTATTTTTCAGAATATATTTATCCAAAATATTGCATGGGGCATTCTTATACTAAAATAAATTTTTTTTAAATTAAAATTTAACTGAGTGTCCTGTAACTCAGTAGTTGATGGGATAAGTTTCTTTTCATAGAAGTATTCAGACTGATGAAAAAAGTAGAAGAGAAAAAGGGGGTAAATATATGGTGATGGAAGGAGAACTGACTCTGGGTAGTGAACACACAATGTGATATGTAGATGATGTATGACAGAATTGTACATTTGAGACCTATGTAATTTTACTATCCATTGTCACCCAATAAATTTTAATTTAAAAAAACGAAAAGAAATGATTTGTAATAGCATCAGTTTGAGTCGCCTCAGTCCACCACTGTCACCCATTTGTGTTGTATAATACCACTGATACAGTAGATCCTGATTGTGAAATTAAGGAAGGATGCACAGGAAACAATAATTCCCAAGAAATATTTATTTATCTCTAAAGCGAAGGTATCAGGCGGCACACAACAAAATAGCAAGTGGTGGGACATTCTCATTTCCTATCAGGCCGAACATCTAGGGTGCTGTATTTCACAGTCCGCCCCCTGTTGCAAAATTCAGATCTACAAGAAACTTTTTTTTTTTTTTAAAGATTTTATTTGGGAAGGGGAACAGGACTTTATTGGGGAACAGTATGTACTTCCAGGCCTTTTTTCCAAGTCAAGTTGTTGTCCTTTCAATCTTAGTTGTGGAGGGTGCCGTTCAGCTTCAAGTTGTTGTCCTTTCAGTCTTAGTTGTGTCGGGCGCAGTTGCCGTTTCTAGTTGCAGGGAGCACAGCCCACCATCCCTTGTGGGAGTCGAGGAATCGAACTCGCAACCTTGTGGTTGAGAGGATGCGCTCCAACCAACTGAGCCATCCAGGAGCTCAGCGGCAGCTCAGCTCAAGGTGCCCCGTGTTCAATCTTAGTTGCAGGGGGTGGAGCCCACCATCCCTTGCAGGACTCGAGGAATTGAACTGGCAACCTCATGGATGAGAGCCCACTGGCCCATGTGGGAATCGAACCGTCAAACTTCGGAGTTAGGAGCATGGAGCTCTAACCGCCTGAGCCACCCCTACAAGAAACTTTTTAAGATTAGAAGCACATGGAAGGAAATTCTGGGAAATGTAATTCAACATAGCTAAGTAGACATATTACAAAGCCAAAACAGGGATGAAAGATTAAGATGTTTCTTACTTATTTTCAAATAGTTCAGCAAAACACTCGTACCTGGAGAAAAAAAATAAGCAAACCTGGTAAATGTTAGCAATTGTACGCTAAGTGAAGAAACTGCAGGTTTTCATTTTGCTATTCTTTCAATTTTTCTGTAGTCTTGTAAGTTCTCCCATATGGAGGTAAACTAGTAATAATAATAACAATAAATTACACACACACACACACACACACACACACACACACACACACACACACAGAAAGAAATAAAGAGAAAAAAGAAGCCAGTAAGACATTTTGTCTGAAGCTCTGAACCAAAATAAGGTTTAACTATAGTTGACTTCTTAAAGGTTTTCCTCACGCTTTTTTTCTCTCTCACATGGAAAATACTTTTAAATTGACATCTATAGTTTTGAATTTGCTTTAAAAACTGTTGCAAATAATTTATGTTTGTCTATTTAATGATTAGTTTTTTTTTAATTAAATTTGGGGTGACATTGGTTAGTAAAATTATATAGGTTTAAAGAATACAATTCTATAATACATTATCTATGTATCACAACCCAGAGTCAGTTCTTCCATTATATATTTGATCCCCTTTACGCTCTTCTACCATCCCCCCTACCTCCTTACCATCTGGTAATCACTAAACTGTCTGTTCTATGAGATTTTGTTTCCTTATTTGTGTGTCTTGTTCCTTTGTTGCTTTCAGTTTTATATCCCCATATGAGTAGAGTCATATGGTTCTTGATTTTTTTTCTGTCTGACTTATTTAACTTGGCATGATAATCACAAGATCCATCCATGTTGTTGCAAATGGCAGTATTTTATCTTTCCTTATGGTTGAGTAGTACTCATTGTATATGTATACTACATCTTCTTTGTCGAATCATCTATCGAAGGACACTGGTTATTGCCATGTCTTCACCACCATGAATAATGCTGCAGTGAACATAGGATTTGCAGCTTACTAGGAAAGAGGTCAGCCAAGTGACACAAGGCAACTTGTTCTCTTGTGATTAGAAGGAACAAAGCATATTTTATTCACTAGTGCCTTTCCCTATGTATTAACATTACAGAATTATAGAATTTAAGATAAAGTAGTAGTATTCTAAAATATTCTGATAAGCCTTTTCTCTTGAGTTTACTCACTGAGAAAGAATACATTTTGCCATGTTTTGCAACTATGTTCTTTAGAAGTATTAGGCAAATATAAGTCTGAATTCAAAAAATATCATAAGTAAATTAGCAATTAGTAATCGTCCTACAAAATATCTTGCTACAATTCTCACTGGTGATATTTGTGCTTTAATGAGGATTAGCAAAAATAGGCCTATTGAGTATTACATTATTTATCCTATTATTATTCTTCAAGACTTGCTTTATTGGTAACACTGTTATTTTCCTCTTTAATTCTCAACCACTTCTTTAATGAACTCAGGTCCTCATTTTTGTTAATGAAGGGCACCGGGCAAGGAAAATAAATTTCCCCATAATTCTTCACTCTAGCCTCTGGTGAATTGACTTTCTCTGTATTCATTGTAATGTGTTATCTCATTTATCTAGAAATGTCAATGAGTTGTAGAAGGGACTGCATCTGAATGTGCCTTGGATCAACATGAGCTAATAACTCAAAGTAAATGTCTTTCCCTTTGCCCTACGGATATAATTTATTAATATTAAATGACCTTTTATGTTTTGAGAACATGAAAGTGGAGGAAAACAGACAGATGCTGCATGGAATATTTGAAAGCATAGATAAAGTAAAGCTAATGACAGTGAAGATCCTATTTTGCTTTCAAAAGTAAAGTTAGGCAGGGGAGAGAGAGGGACAGAGAGAGAGAGAGAGAGAGAGAGAGAGAGAGAGAGAGAGAGAGAGATATTACAGAACTAGCATTTGCTGAGAAGGTCCTATGTGCTAGGTACTATTCCTGTATAGAATGTACTTGTATTTTATCATTTGACCCTCACAACCAACCCTTTACAAAGTGTGATTAGAAAAAGCAGATCCTTAAAGAAAATGTAGACTTAGTTGTGGCGGCAGAGTGTATGGATGGGGAACTGTTAGTCCTTTATAGATATGAAACACCTAAAGTCTTTCCTATTATCTTTCAGAACCCAGTACAGATTAACAAGAGGAGTGGAGAGTGCTTTGAGGACAAATTAATATCAAAAAGTTAGGGTGGTGTGCACTTCTTTTTACCTTGATAATACAATAGAAGGCAGAGCAATTCTGGTTCCAAGTCACCAAGCTCAGTACTATTAGGAAACATGTAATTTTGTTTCTCTGTTGCTCGAATACTTTTTTGCATTTAGTCTTAGGTTGTTGAAAGCCTAATAAATAATTTGTGCAGTTTGCAGAAATGGAGAGACAGTTCTCTGTTGTCAGTTTTCCCACCAGATGCTGCCCCAAAATGGGATTCAGCTACTACATTGACAAATGCCAATGGTAGCTATGGGTTGAAGTAAAATCCAGGCACAGATAAGAGTTGATTAAATAAAGATGGTTTATTGGAAGGATATAGAAGGAAATCAGCATCATTAGAATACCCAATAGAGAGAGTTAGTAATATTCTAAAGGGAGCATAGGTATGGATGATAATGTTTAAATAAAGAAAGTACATCGGTCCTTCTTCAGTCATTATGTCCAGCCATAAGCATAGTATTGCCTACGCTCAAGGTATAGATCACCTCACTGGTCAGGTAGACCTCATTGTTCTTGGAGTTTCACAAGGAAAACATGATTATTAGTGTACAATACATTTAGCATTGGGCAATTTCTTAACTAACCTCCACAGTTAATAGAGCTTGGTCCAAGTATATCCAAATATAAAAATCAAGCAAGTAAGGACATTGCTTTTACTTATGCTATTGCAACATGAAGACCACCTTAGATGTGAAGATCACAGTGTCTCAGCAAGGTAGTTTTACCTCAGGAATTATAGGGAGGAGTAGAGAAGACAGGCAGTGTGCTTTAGAGTTGGGATTGGATTGCATTCCGAGGAAATCCCAGTCAGTATGCTGTACAGGGAATTTCTATCTCAGTGTCTGGCTAGTTTCAGGAAACAAATAGTTGGAATCTCAGTCATCATTCATCAGACAAAGAATGCGGAGTTGGGCAATCTGTGTCTGACCTTGTCAGCCGATTCAGGAAGAAGGGAAAACATCTGTGTTCTGCTTTGTCACAGGTAAACAAGAGACTAGTTGTGAGTCTTATGGAAGTTCAGAGAAAGAGTGGAAAGTAAGTCTTATCTAAGTCATATGGTGAAAGGTGGTTGGTTCTTTGCAGTAAGCTATTTCCCAGAACCCAAAATGGTGGTGGCGGAGGGGGTTGGAAAACCAAAGATTAGGGCTATTTCTTAACTCTCACTGCTCTTTGGGAGCGCAGAGCTCTGGTAAAGTTGAATAGTGTCAATATTCCTAAACATTGGGCTACTAAATAGGGGCAAGTTTGGAGGATAATCTTCAAGTACCTGTCAGAAGTGGATTGTTATAATGATCCTGCACCTTCGTATACCCCCATGGAGGAATTCTCCCTCATTACCTTTTTTTTAGGGTAAACATTTAATCACACCTGACAAGTGAAACTCTTGCAGCATGAAGCCATCCATACCAGACCAAAATTCACACTCAACAGGGCAGATATCTGTTTTGTTCACTGTGGAATAATTAATAACCTGGAACAGTGTCTAGAATATGCGAAGTGCTAAACACATAATTAGTGAATAAACAAATGAAAAATTGAAGAATCAGTGTTTGCCAAGAAACCAGTCCATCTTCAAAAATCTTAGTAGGTTGGTGCAAAAGTAATTGCGGTTTTTGCAATTATTTTTAACCTTTAAATCACAATTATTTTTGCACCAACCTAATACATATTCTGATTCCAATGCTTTGTTTAGTTCTTTCACTCACCCAACAAATCTTTACTCTCTAGGATTATCAAAGGGAGACGGGATATAGAAATATAGTTTGGGAACATCTTTTATTTACACTTTCTAAATGTGATCATTTTGTACAATTCTGTGAATTTTGTCAAATGTATAAAGTCATGGAGTTGCTACCACCAGAATCTTGATATAAAACATACCCATCACCTAAAATTTTCTTTGTCATCCTTTGCAGTGCAGCCCTGCCCCCACTCTGTCCACTAGCAACCGTTGATCTGCTTTTGGTCATTAGTGTTTTGCCTTTTTCTAGAATTTCAAATAAATGGAATCATAAGTAATCTTTTGTGTCTGGTTTTTCCTTAACACTGCTTTTGAGATATTTATGTTACTGCGTGTATCAGTAGTTAAGCTCCCATTTTCTTTAGTAGTATTGCATTCTGTGGTTATACCACAGTCTGTTTATTCGTTCACCAGTTGATGGACCTTTGATTTTGCTATTATAAATAAAGCTGCTATGAACATGTGTATACAAAAAAAGTGAATGTTTTGCAGTTATCCTTTTTCCTCCATCTCACAAAGCTGTTTTTCTTTCTCTGTCATTTTATGATCAAAAGGATTCTTCCATGCTTTTTTGTGTTAGTATAGCCCCAAAGACTCTCTTAACTCCACTTTTCTAATTTTTGTCTATTTCTATAGAACACCAGTTTCCGTTTTCTGGAGGAATATATTAAATTCAGTAGGTTCACCCTGTATGAAGAAATTGGTTTATGTGTTCAATATACTAACACATTCACTGTGTAGACGTTAGTCTCTGAGACAGTGTCTGGCCTATTAGTAATTGATGCAAATTAAATTAGAGCTGTGGCTTCCATAATCAATGGCGATTTTTACTATTATTTTTATTCTAAGTACACATTAGTTGACAAAAGACCAAAAAATTAACAATAAGAATAAACTAAAAGACTACATATAAACATTTACTAATATGCATTATAGGTATCAAGGTAGTTGGTTAGTTGGTGAATTTGAGTCACTAAATATGATGACTAATGAAATATACAGAGACAATTACTGTTGATTTTTGTTTATATACATTGTCACTTATTTGTATAATTTGTAGTAAAATGTGTATTATAACAAATTATCTTCACATCTCATTTTAACCAAAAATACTAGAAAAACATGATGTCAAGATGATTATATGTATTTGTGTCATTTGACTCTTGCTGAGTATGACATTAACCTTGTTAAAATATTTTCTTCATGATTGTCAAACACAAATATGATAGATCAATATAGTTGCACCAAAATATTTACTAACAAAGCCCAAATTAATTATAAACAGGAAAATGGAGCGTCCTTTGTGGATAATTTCCTATATTATACTCTGGTAGAAGAGCCATCAAAGAAAACTGCTCATTAATTGTACATTAAGAAATGTACAATTATCCCTGCATCTTGGCTAATTTATTTTTGACAAATTCAGCCACAGTTCCCATAAGAAGGCAGAAAGTGTAAGTCAAAAAGGAGATAATACCAACTGGGTTCTCATAGATTTCTTCTCAATCAACACTTTCTTACATACTTCCCTAGCCCTGTCTCATCAGCAGCATTAAAGAGGAACAGGAGGACAATAAATGCATTGTGTTGCAGTCTATGCTTGGCTTATAAGAATAAATTCTCACTTACATGAGAGGTTTTTTTCTGGTTTCTACACAGAAGGGGGTAAGTGATCAAAATATTGAGCAGGAAATACATGGATAAAAAGTACTAATGAATACCAGGTGTTTTATGAGGTTCATTTTTCTTAAATTATGCATGTCAATAAAGTGCCTATAAAAAATGCTTTTAGTAACATAGCTATTCTACTTAGCATGGAAATAATACACTACCCAATTATCTATAATGACTAGACCACTGGGACAGAAAGATTTATAAGTAGGAGAAGCCAGTATAACAAAAGAATAAATTTGATCTGCCAGAGCTGGACTTAGTACTGTTTTTAGAGTTGATTCTAATCTTGCAAGTGGAATATCTATCTATCTATCTATCTATCTATCTATCTATCTATCTATCTATCTATCTATCTATCTATCATCTATCATCTATTTCTCATCTATCTATCTATCTATCATCTATCATCTATTTCTCATCTATCTAGCATCTTTCTGTTGTACAGTTATGTTTTGTACCGTTCTTTCTGAGGTACTCATTGTCATTATTATTTAACACTTAGCCACTACTTGAAATGTAATAAGTAAAGTACAGAATAAAGGAAATATAGGAGATAAAGCCTGATGAATAAAACTGCAATTGACAGTAATTTGATACTAGGGAACATAAATATTTTTTGGTGTCACTAGAATCTTCTAAAAGAAGATTTCTGCGAGAAATGTGGAGTGCAAATTGGTAATTGCCTTCCGTTACTTTTGGTTAGTTAAGTAAGTTGAGGCAGGGACTATAATGAGATGATTTTGCATTTTATTAACTTCAGGAAGTTTTGTGAAAGTGATATCTAATATTTTCCAGGTGTTACTGTGAACTTTATAGTTTTATGTTTAAGGGGTCTTTTAACTAACTTATAAATATCACAGGCCATAAATTCTATATTTAATTTGGTCAGTAGAAAAAAAATTCCATTTATTAACAGTTGTTTTGAATAATGCAATTTGGTTAATAAATAATCTCTTCATTACTCATAGCCATTGCCAACTTATCAAACTGTATAGGATTTAGGGGGGAAAAAGCAATGCACTTTGTACTAAAGTTATGTTGAAAAGACGTCTGCTATTATTAATGATTTATAAAATTAAATAAAAATAAAATTAAATAAAATTAATGTCATAAAAATAAATAAAAGTAAAATTAAATACTTTAAGGAGACTCTGAACTTCAAATAGAAATTGTGTTGCAAAAAATGACATTTTTAAAACTTTTGACATTATAGTAATATATTTCTTCCTTAAGATAAGTTATCTAAATGCTAATATGAATAACAAACTATTTTGCTGATACTAAACAAGTAATATTTAACAGCCTAAAATATATTTTGTACGTTCCAAGTAGAGCACCTAAAAATAATAAAACGTTACTGAAAAAGCATGGAAGTTATTCAAAACGCCAATAGATGGCAGTAGGAGTTTATATTTTTGGTTACTCGAAAGCCTTGGCCTTCTATTCCAACACTGCACTTTTTGAAAGTGCATTTTGAAATCGTTGATTTTTTTGAAATCAACGTTGGGTTGAAATTGTTATATTTAACAATTTGAGCAACATTCATCAAAGTTTAATGTAAATACATATGCATATATATTTGTATATATATATGCACATATACATATGTATCTATATCTCTGTGTGTGTGTGTGTGTGTGTGTGTGTGTGTATATATAAATATATATATATACATACACATATATATATGATATCTGTTGCTGGCTAACAAATGACCTCAACATGTATGAGAAAACATTTATTATTTCACACAGTTTTTGAAGGTCAGGAATCCAAGCATGGCTTAGCGTGGAGGTTCTGGCTCAGTGTCTTTCTGAGTTGCGCTTAAGTTCTCAGTCAGGGCTGCAGGCACCGAAGGGTCCAGGCAGTCTACTTCCCAAATCCTATAACGAGCTGATTGCCAGAGGCTTCAGTTCGTTGCTAGGTGGGACTTGCTAGTCAGTTCCCCATGGGACTGACTGCTCATATGACATGGTGGGCCTCTCCATAGCACTGCTCATACGACACGGAAGCTGGTCTCCTTAGACTGCATGAAGGAAGAGAGAAAATGAGAGTACAAGCAAGCAAGAGAGCCCCAAAGAAAAATCCCTCTTGTCTTTATAACCTGACCTAGGAAGTGATACACTATCACTTCTACTTAATTTGTTGGTGCATAGACTTACCCTGGTGTAATTTGGGAGATGATTATGTCATGATAGTGTGACTACTATGTGGAAATGGAGAGACACATCTTGGTGGGTGGTTATACATTTATATTATAGCCTCTTCATACTCAATTTTGGTATTCCTTTATGTCAAGTTTAACATTTCTATTTCTGTAATTGCAAATACTCTTCTTCTATCTTTCTACTCAATATATTTGCTATAACCTCCCCCTCTTTTCCTCCCTCCCTTCCTCCATCCCTCTTTCTTTTCTTCTTTCCTTCCCTCCCTCCCTGTCAACACCTGCCGTGACCCTAAAAGTAAAACGTGCATATAAGCATAAATATTTTTTAAAATTTAATTTTTTGGTTGGGATATTGTTAAAACTTTTGGAAGCAGACTGTCAGTGAAAATAATGTGTATTATTTACTGATACAATAGTACCTTCTCATCACAGAGGGTGATATCTAAAATAAAAGGCCTCCTAAATTTATAATTTACCTTAGTTCACCCATCACAACTCTCATTTGCTAGGGAATGTGTACCAACATCTCTTTAGAAATAGAAATAGCTTGTTTATTGGGGCGAGGGTGGTGGGGAGAGCAGTTATTACAGATAGAGTTTGTTTAGGAGTGTAGGAGCAGAGATTTAAAACTCTCAGTGTCAATTCTACATAAAAACAGATTAAGGATAATTTTTTAAACAAAGTTGTGATGTTAATGGGATAGTGGTCAGATAGTGGTAATAAACAGAAAGAGTGTAGAAAGGAGAAGAAAGGATGTTCTTAATGGCTAAGAAAATAGTAATTGAATTTTAAAAGTGCTTTCTGGATCATGTACGAGTAAAGGTTGTCTCCCTCAGGGTTCAGTAGAGGAAACCAAACCACTCTAGGTATTTTACCCAGGACAAAATTTAACTCCTGATAGTTGTTGCTTACAAATTCACTGTAATTTGTCAGGGAGAGTTCTAGTCTTCCAGTGTATCCCTGGAAGGACTTCCAGACACTTTGAAACTGACTAACAGAGGAACTTCTACCTGAGACACTTCTAAGAAGGTACCGGAAAGCTACCACAGAAAGTTATGAGTTTAAAAATTCACTACTGAATTTGTGGTTTATTAATATGACAGATGGACTTACTGTACCTGTCAATATATTCACTTTTAGATACCTTTGAAGCTATAGATTAGACACTTAACTGATACTACAGAATATTCACATTTCTGCACATTCTTGCAAACAGAAAGTATCCAAAAATAAATGCAAGAAACATTCTGTTCTGTTTTCACATTTTTACATCTCCTGTGAATGCTTGCAAACAACCGTTTTTTAATACACGTCAAGAAGCGCACCTATAAGAGCATCTGAGAAATGCAATGTTCCTTTTCCAGATCCTGTAGACTCTAGAAGGTGTTAAGCATGGATGCTAAGTGACAGTCAAACCATATGCACCATTCAGTGTTTCTGTTTCAAGTGTGAAAGTGGCGATGTTTTCTCTACAACCTCTATTTTTCTCCTTGACAATTTTGCTTTCCCTGTATCGCTCTAGAACTCAGTAAAGCATACTCCAAGTTTTTTTTTTACCACCTTTTTGTAGTAAGCACACTAAAAAAATAGATTTTAATATCCTCTGTTGAAAAAATAATCTCCCTCCTTGAAGCATTATCAACTTACTGAAAAGGATAAATTGTTCAAAAATGAAACAAACCCTCTATGCCCAGGACAGCTGGGCTCTCTAGAAGATATTATCTCTTTAACAATGCCTATACCTGAAAACATATAAGAAAAAAATTAACATATGAAGAATACTGAGCAGTCATTATAATAATCCCGTAAAATAAATATTATCATTACCATTATACAGATGAGGACACAGAAGCTTCGAAACTTAAAAAAAATTGTATAGTAACCAAACTAAGGACCCACTGTCACAGTCCAGTTTCATTGTATTGCATAATCGTCATCAGTATATGTCCTATGTAAAGACTTTGTGTCATGTTGATAAATTTAAATTATTTAATGAGCATTAAATATAGTTTGCATTTCTAATGGAGTCTAGCACTTTTTCTAAACTGAAACTACGTACTGTGATTAAACTTTCCTTGACTGCAAGGGGGGAGAAATAAAAGGAAGGGTGGGGAGATGGAGCATAGAATTGCGTTTATTTTGAATCCAAGTAATTTAATTTTAATATATATTACTATTTTCACAAATTTAACATATTGGTTATTTTTTTCCCAAGCTATGCTGAGAATAGTAAGTAATCTGGTCATCACTTTTGGCTGCACGTAACAGACATGCAGCATCTTAATTAACTAATAAGGGGGTTATTTTCCTAGTGCAATAGTAAGTGCAAGGAAAACAAGGTCAGGGATCCTTTCCTGCTATTTTTAGCATACAGTTATTTCTCCTCACAGTTGTAATCTGGCTGCTCCCCTTCTGTTTATCCCATCTGTCCTCCAGGCAGGTAACCAGGAAAAGGGCAAATGATGAAGAACAGAATGTAGGAGGTAAAGAGAGAAGTCCCTTGCACCTGTCTGCAATTAAGTAGCTTGTCCAAAAGTCCTACCCTGCACTTTCGCTCATATTTCATTTACCAGGACTACATGTCATGGCTACCTGTCACATGTGAAAAATATCAGTGAGGAAATGCTTAAGGAACTTATAAATGAGTGTTATTTAGTTTGGAATGGAAGGAGAATTTTAGTAAATTAATAACAGAAATGATTATCCTAAAATGTTAAGTAGGTAGCTTTCTAGAATCTTGGAAAACCAGATTTTAATTGGGTATGTTTCTGCTCTGTAAATATCAAGGTTTTTATATAATACGGGAAAGGAAGAATGGATTTTTGGAAGGCTAACTGTACTGTCTGTAAAACTCTGGTAGTATTATGATGGCCACAAAACATAGTTGTTAATCTATTTTTATTGATTAATAATGCTGTTGTTAAGGCCAAAAAAAACCAAAAAAAACCGGAAACAAAAAACACCATATTAAAAACCCAAAAGCCATTTCCAAATTCCTATTGTGATAATTTTTTTTAAGTGTGTATAGTCCATATTCTACTATGGTAAACTTTCCTCCATACCTTTTCTTTTCAGGTAAAGAGGAACATTTTTTTTTAATTAAAATTTATTGGGGTGACAATGGTCAAGAAAACTACATAGGTTCCAAGTGTATAGTTCTTTTTTTTTTTTTACTAGATGGATTGGGCTGTTTTTAAATACTAATTTGTTCATCCATGATGAAATGTCCTTTGCTAGAACAAAATGAAGTTCAACATCGATTCCATTCCTTTGTTGATGTTTTTATAGATGTATGAACTAAAAATATATTGTGTATAAACAAGCATATGAGAATTGAAAAATTCAGCTGTCATTCGATTTTTTTTGAAATGCTTTTGAGTTATATGCCAAATATAATTTAGCAATCAGTTCTTTTTTTGTTGAATTTATTGGGGTGACAATGGTTAGTAAAATTACATAGGTTTCAAGTGTACAATTCTATAATACCTCATCTATGTATGGCGTTATAAGCTCATCACCCAGAGTCAGTTCTCCTTCCATCACCACATGCATATATTTGACCTCGTTTACCCCCTTCCGCCACCCCCACCCCCCTTATCCTCTGGTAACTACTAAACTGTTGTGAGGAACATTTTTTTTTTTAACATAAAAGAAATAACTATCTCCAAAGAAAAAACACATTGTAGATTTGTGTATTCACGTTTGCTGGAGGAAGCAAACACACGGATGAGTATACTGGCTATTAAAGATTCTACCCAGAAATAAGACCCTTCACTGCAGGATCAATGTAAGGACAACACCTTATATTGTCCAAAGCATGTCCATAACTATGCTAAACATCAAAAAGGGATGCAAAAGTAGACATGGCACCACCATACTAACTCACATATGTGCGTGCCTTTTTATAGCCACCATGCTGGAAACCCCATGCGCATATATAAACAATCTTTATTACAATGCTGAAAAGTGAAGAGTGCTCTGAAAGGGGTACAGAGGAGAGGCTCATTGAGCAATTAGCAATTGCCTCATTGATCATCATGTAATAAAAACTTTATAAAATAATCTTCATGAATTCAGCGATGCAGCCTAAGTAGCTTTGTGCAAATAAAAGTACGACTCTTAGTAGTACAAGGACAGAATAAGAGGTCCCCGTGAAGAATACTTTATACATTACGTTACCAACATTAGTGAAAATGTTTATTTTTTAAGAATTGCACATTCAGCCTTTTATTGACATTGGGGGTTTAGTCAGACATGGAAAAAGAAAACAGACGCAAGGCCCCTGGATTCATGGGAACTGTGATCACGTGGGATAGAGTATGGTAATATAATGCTACAGGAAATGATAATAAAGATCCACCAGAATTTACAGTGGAGACAAAAGAAAAATCTAGATCATATCTGAACAGGGGCAGCATTTCCTTAGTGACAAAGTTTACCTCTTGACTTTGTATCATTTCCATGTTAGTATATATGTATACTAAGGTGGGCACTATTATCTATATAATTCTACTTTCTTAGGGTTTCAAAGAAAAGCCTTGATTTGTTTTTACATACAGGTTGGGATAAAAGGACACTTGTAGGTGTTATTTATAATATCCTAGTAGATTATTCACGGTTGTTATGACCAAAGCGGGCAGAGTTGTGAAGAAAAATACTCACCAAATGTTGATTTTGCACTTTATATGTGGAGATGTGTTCCATGTACATACACCTACGTGATTGTGAGGAAATTGGGACTAGTGAGGAAACATTTAAACAATTTATAAAGGCATTTTAATTAGTTTGGGAAAAGAAATAGTGTGAATCACTCAATAGAAGAAACAATAAAGTTTTAAGAAACTACTTTTCCTTCACTTATATTTAAGAAAGCAAAATGAAACGGCCTTAACAAAATTTAAGATTTAAGAAAGTTCATTAATGTGAACCAAATGTTACTCGTTGGTAATTTCTTAATTAAGTGACTTTAAGTGAAAGATAAGAGGCAGATTTCATTTCATTAGAAATCAGAATTTTCAGGCTGCTGTAATTTTCAAGATTGCAATAGTTTCTTGAAAAGTAATGGGCTAGATGTGTTTTTAAAGAAGTTGAATAAGAATGAGAGAAATGCATACAGAGATTATAATTTGGAGTGGAAATTGGACTAGCTGATCCTAAGATTATTTTTATAACTATAAATTGTGAAGAAATAATGTGTCATATGTGTTTTTAACAAATTAAAATATATTTATGAATGATAGAAAAATGTAATAATTGCTGGAAAAGCTTTGTTTTTAAAATCTGTTATGAGCTACTATTGATTTTAAACAATGAAATAACATTTTAAAAATTAAAGACACTGTTGTCAAATTTTCCACTGCTCTCCCAAGAAGTACATGTCTGCTAATTTCTTCTCTGTTGTTATTACCAGATCTCCACAATCTTTCATTTATCAACTGCACTTTAAATAATTCAATCACCTTCCATATTTTACCCAGAATATCAGATTCTACACTACAGTCAAGTAGATGTCCCCACCTTGATTAAAAACTGTCAGTACTTTCTCACTATTTGGTATACAAGTAATATTTACAAGCATTTGTACGAAAGCTTTAGGGGTGTGTTCCTAACTAACTTCTGTCATTTCTCATTTGCTCATAGTCAAGTCATACGGGCTGGCTTTCTGTTTTCTTTGTGAAATAAAGTCTTTCCTTGTACAAGTCCTCTCTTCCAGCTTTGAAAATCACTGTCTATCCTTTATTATCTGACAAATCTTTATTCTACAATGTCCCAACCAGGTACTTTTTGATATCCAATCTAAATTATTTGCTGCTTGTATTTTCTCTCATAAATCTGTTTTTCTTTTGGAAACATTTTACATTTTAAAGTTATAGGTTTATATGTTGTTATTTGTTTAACCAAACAGTCAATATGACAGGGACTTTGGTACAACAAGTGCTAGCGTAGTAGTTCTATTAACTAAATCTTTCAAATTACAACAGATCAGGAGTTTCAGCTCTAATGAGAAGAATAGTTTTTATGGAAATAAATAATTATAAACTACGGACACAATTTTTAAAAGAACTGTTGGAAGACACTGAAGGGTAAATAAAAGCCTTCAGAATCGGGGAGTCAATTTACTCTTCTCACAAAGGGCTTCATACTGTGGGAACTCTGAATGTGTGGAGCACTCCCCATCTAGGTACCCTTCTACAGGTGGGTGAACAGAACCCAAGCAGAAGGTGTCAGCCACACTGGTGAAGGGGTCAGAGAAGTTGAAACTGCCAGTGCACATGGAAAGCGAGAGATCTGAAAAGGAGGGAGAAACAATGCAGGGACCTGAAAGCTCTGGATAAACTCACTTTACCTCTTAGTTGAGCAATGAACTGTGCATGTCAAGATGAGATTTCAAGGAGTCCAGGGGGGAAGCAACAGACAGAATGCTGCAAGAAAGGAGTCAATATTTCAGCTGCTGTTCAATGCAGAGGAGACACTGTTTGCAATTTGAATTCATCAAGTTGCTGGGGATTGGTACAGAAGCTGGGCTTTGTCTTCAAATGACCAAAGGACCATTTCCAGAGAGTCAAAGCCTAAAAAGTCCACTCTGGGATTAATGACAAAAATGAAATGGACTTATCAAAACAAAGTTCACGAGGTCAAGGTTATCTATTAATAATTTATTTGCTGAAATACAGATAACAGAAATCATCAATGTAATGCATCTTCCACAATGTTCAGATTTCTAGAAGTTCTAGAATAGGTTCAACTAAGCTACTGTGATGGAAAGTAGAACAGTGGTTTCCAGGGTGGGGGGAATTATTTACTAGAAAAGGGAGTAAGAGAACTTGTGGTGATAGTGATAATGTTCTTTATATTATTTTGGTTGTTGGCTACACAGGTATATACGTTTGTCAAAATTTTATTGAGCATTACGTTAAAAATCTATGAACTCAATTTATGTAAATTATACCTAAAATTAATAAATTAGTGAATTCAAGTATCATTTCCCCTCGGTTATGAATAAACTTTAGAAATAATTTTGCATAGTCATTGCTCATAAATTATAAAAATAGCTAAAATAATAATAATTCATGCAACAGTTGTCAAGATATCTTTGGGTTTTGCTTTCCCCCCTAATGTTATATATGCAAGATTCTCCAATAATTCCAAATTACAAGTTAGTAATTCTTTCCATTAATAGTACTGTCTTCTAATTAGAGCAATACTGCCATCTTCTCCATTTGATTTGAGTGTAAATAGCATGAAGGTGTGGCGATAAGTATAATACATCATGGATCAGTAATTCAGTCATTCTTATTCATGCTACATTCTGGATCACAATAAACTGCCTTCTGTTCTCTGCTTCATTTGTCACTCTTCAGGCCCCTCCCTAACATACAGCGATGATAGAAATTAAACCTATCCCAGCCTAGCACATACATGGGATACACAGAGTATATAAAATGTCATTTTCAAAGGGGAACCCTCCAGAGTTAAAATCCTCCAGTTTGAAAACGAGAGAGAAAAAAAATCATAAAAAGAGCAGAAGCATTGTTGTTCAGATCTAAGCAAAAAAATCTTCAAAATAAATGACACACTTTTGATTTTCATATTTTGCTTTGATTGAGGACCTTTAGGGCTTGTCTCTTGTAAACAGAAATACTGGGCTTTATCTCTAAAGAGAAATTCAAGAAGTATGTCACATAATGGAATTTGTCTTTTTAATAGTATTTTAGAATCCCATATCAAATGTCTAATCTATACATAGACTATTTTTGATAATGTTAGTTTTAACACAAAAAGCTATAAAGACCAACAAATTGTTTCATCATCCTGTCTGTGTCTCACAAAGGAAATAAGATTACAGTACTTTTGGTGAAAGTACATTGGTGTGCCTGTATTTGTAAATCTTTTCTTTGGCACAAATCTATTGGGAGATAAACTCCAGGGTAAGCATGAATTATTTTAATTTCTTGACATCTTTCTTCCGTAGTATCAGAATGCCGTTAGATGCTCTTGGGTTTCACAATTTTGTCTTCTTATTTTTATAGAGTAAAGAACTTTATAGATTAAAGATGGTTTATAGCAAAGCCTTAATTCTCTAAGAAAGTGAAAATGTATCTGAGAGTGATGAAGTAAACTGCCAGCTCACAGCTAGTTAAATAGAGTAAAGTAGAACTCACATAGCATATTCCAGTAATATACATCTTAAACTCTGAACATTTAAGCATTTTCTTGTGTAATTTTCTATGCTTCAGGTTTTGCCTTTCATATGATATTCTCTGAGCAAATCCGAGCCTTAGCATAAATCTAGAACTAATTCACTTATGTGGGTTAACATTTGACCTGGAACACATCTTCTCAGATGAAAGACGGGAATGATTAGACATGGTTTATGCTGCATGTAATTTAAACAGAGATGCATCTAGAGATGTTTCCTTAGAGGTAGTAAATCTATTATTGTATTATTTGTTTAAAAGTTCTTTTCTAATAAAAAAAACATTTTTATTTTTTCGTAGTCTGCAGACCTAACTCTATAGACAGCAATACAGAGCTTTCAAATTATAGACTTTAGTATTTTAGATACATTTAGCGTGAGCTTTCTAAAATATTTTCAAATCACTTTACCTTACCCCCATAATACTATTCTCTGAATTTTTATTTCATATTTGTTATCAGGTAATTCTCCTATATGAAGAATATGTTCAGATAATATACATATATCAAGTGAATTTGTATTTGAAGCAAAATTTAACTCATCCTTTTCTGTATCTTTACCAGTAAAGTGTAGCTATTTGGGGACAATATTTCTGTGTCTGTTTTAAGATTTAAATTTCTTGAGACACTCTTCATGCATTTATCCTCTGAGAGTTAGAAACCAGGTCTTAGTCTATAAGCCAGTGGGTCTTCATAATTCAGTCATAATAATTGGTGTTTTCCCTAGGCTATCTAGCATGGCAAATATTTCTTGTCATTTGATATAACTAGACATTATGTCCTATATGATACATGACTTGTTGTTTTTCTCCTCTATTTAGATGTTTGGTTAATTGTTGTTTCTTCACTTTTACATTCTCTTTCCTTGTCGAAGATGAACCTACTTATTCCAAAAAATGAAGGAGTTCTCTTCAAGTGCAAGGATGAATCTTCTTAGATTTTCATTCAGAGAAATAAAAGGAAATGAATTAAAAAACTGTGACATTAGTAATGTACATTTTTTGAGTTAAGAAATTATTGTTTTTATATCTTCATATAGTTCCCCAAGATGGTAGATTATGCAGAAATGTAGCTACTGCTATATGTATATATTTTATTCATATCTATGAACGTTTTTCTATTTTATTTCTTTTTTAAAAATTTTTATTAAATTTACCTGTGACATTGGTTGGTAAAAATATATAGGTTTCAAGTGTACATTTCTATACTACATGAACTATGTATTACATTGTATATTCACCACCCAAGAACCACGGACTCTTGAAAAAAGCATGATGATTAATTTTCTATATCAATTTTTCTGGGCAATGGTGCCCAGGGATTTGGTCAAACGTTATTCTGTTCTGTGAAGGTATTTTTTGGATAAGATTAACATTTTAATTGATGGACTTTGAGAAAAGCAGCCCTACATATATGGTGGTCCTCATTCTATCAATTTGAAAGCTTTAAGAGAACAAAGATCAATCTTCCTAAAGTAAGAAGGAACTCTGCCAGCAGACTATTTGGACTCTGCAACTCTTCCCTGGGCCTCTAGCCTGCTGGCCTTCCTTGCATATTTTGGATTTATAAAGCCTCCATAATTTTATGACCCAATTCCTTAAAATCTCTCTCTCTCTCTCTATATATATATATATATATAGATAGATAGATAGATAGATAGATAGATATATAGATACATATATATGTGTGTATATATATATGTGTGCGTATATGTATATACACAGAGACATGTATACACACACACACACACACACACACAATCTTTGGATAATGCCAAATGAGATGTTATGGACATATATACATCAGTAGCAATAAATATAAAAATAGTTAAAATATAAAATAATTAAAAATTATGTACAACACACATATTTTATACTATGTATATAATATATATTATATATATATCAAAATATGTTCTGTTTCTCTGGATAACCCTGACTAATACAGAAAGCATTGTCAATATCACAGTCATTGAAAGAAAAAAAAAAGGATTTACTCTATTGATACTTCCCTTAAAGTCAACTTTTCCAATCTTCATATTTTTATAAAATATATAATATCTCACACACACAGTGGTATTAAATTGTTTTCATTTGAGTTGCAGATGTGACATGAAACTTTTTTTAAACTAAAATTGTAACTTTGAAACTGAAAATTGAGGTGTTTTTGTAGAATTCTCCTTTTTCTTAAATGGCTTTCCTCCCTTCTTCTGACTCATTTTTCTTAACCTCTGATGATAAAGCAGCTTTGCATCTCACGCAGGGACTCAATAAACAGTGTTATTCGCAGGAGTGTTCTATGAGAAAATTGCATCGAGCCATATGGGTTTTCCAGATTTCACTGTATTACGAATGGGGATTTTAGAAGGGTCGAGGGAAATAAACTATTCACACCCACAGTGGAGAATATTTGAAACATCCAAGGAGGAGGATCAAGACAATATTCATGTCACTGTTTTCCTTGCAGAGATATCTTTAGCTTTTGCTCTGAAGATAAGTGAGGGAAACCTGAGAAAATTGTAACTTCAAATTGTTTCTTCAAAACTCAGTTTTGAAGAAACCTTAGCATACATCAACAGATTTTTTGAAGGATTTTATGTAACAGTAGGATAAAAAATAATCCAATTTTGATAAGATACGAAGTACAATATCTACTACAATTAACAGTTTTAAGTGTGCCATGGATACAGCTAATAGTCTATTTAGCCCCTGGCATTTGCGCAAGTAATTGCTTGCTTTGCCCATGCCGTCATGTCCTTCACTGCCATTACCATTAGAATCATTAATTGCTTATTTGCCTGTTTCAATTTGTACAGATGTCATAGCAGTAATTAGATCTCCTGCCCATTTTCCGCCATGACTGTCTCATTTCTTTGATTCTAATTTAAGAACTTAGGACTATCCCATTTTACCCAAGTCGTATTCCTCTATTTAGCTAATCCTAATTGATTGCAAAAGCACAGATTGATTTTTCATGTTTTTTGCTACTAATCCCCATATCCCCATCAGGTCTCATTCAACATTATTTCTCAAAGATTGTTTCTCACTCAATTCCCAGAGCAACCACATAGAATCAAAGGAACCTGGTATCAGAAGAGTCTTTAAGAGTGTACTATACATTTTCCTGGTCTGTTACTCAGCTACATAATTTTTAGAGTTCAGCACTAGATGAAAATGTGGGACTTGCCCAAGAAATTAAGAATTCCGAGATGGTACTTACAGAGTATTAAACTAATCATAGGCTGCTTCTGAGCAGGTGCTCCCTGCAACTAGCCAGTTGACACAGGAAGCCATTTTCAACTCCTCCCATATCATCCTTTCCAAGTGCTTATTGGGCCTCTGTTTACACACTTCAAGAGACAGAAAATTCACTAATTCTCAAAGTCATCCATTTCTTATTTCTCCAGTTATGTCTATTAGAAAGTTCTTCCTTACACTTTATTTTTCTTTTTAAACAAGGATGGGAATGATGATGGCACGTGAGTAATTACTAATGCTTGTCAATGTTATCGTTTATCACTGCTTTCTCTCATTTTTTTCATGCATCTAGTGTTTCTAAGGTAAACATGGGAAAGGGAATAAAATGACTGATTATCTTTCCCGCTTTGTTACTTTTACTTTCTTCATCTTCTTTACCAACTAGTTATCTCCTCTCTCCCAAAATGAGAATGAATAACATCCCTAAAAATACCTCCAGTATTAATTTTTTTAAAAGGAAATGAACAAGGTGAGAGAGGAGGGATAAAAAACGGGTACGATACCATCCAACTTAATTGTTGCTGGGTACAAATTATTTCGAGAATACATCATGTCTAAAATCTAGGCATTGATAGAAATTACAAATATAAGGACTTCATTGCGCAAATATACTAGTATGAATAGACTTCTTATTCACTGTTGCATGAGCAACGAAAGACACCGAAGGTCTTCTTTTTGATGTATCCTTGATTAAATAACTAAATGAGTCATTTTTACGTATTCAGTCTTACAGATGTTTTCACATTCATCTCTTAGGCCAGAACTTAGATGAGGTGCATTATTTTGGGCACTTAAAAAAGGCATTTTTATTCCATGTTTTTCTTTTTTTTTCTTTTTTTCTTTTTGTGGTTTCCATTCTTTTATTATTAATTTTTATTTATTTATTTTATTTTATTTTTTAAATTTATTGGGGTCACAATTGTTAGTAAAATTACATAGATTTCAGGTGTGCAATTCTGTATCACATCATCCATAAATTACATTGTGTGTTCTCCTTCCATCACCATATATTTGATCCCCCTTACCCTCATCTCCCACCCCCCAACCCCCTTACCCTCTGGTAACCACTAAGTTACGTTCCCCAGATTAATTTTCAAATCCCGTGGCCATCCTGTGGTCACCGACTGCCCTCCCGCCCATCTAGCAACCCTCAGTTTTTCCTCTTTGTCTCCAAAACTGTTTCTGATTAGTTCACTCAGTCTTTTCTTTAGATTCCGCAAATAAGTGAGATCATATGGTACTTATCTTTCTCTGTCTGACTTATTTCACTTAACATAATGTTCTCTAGGTCCATCCATGTTGTTCCAAATGGTAAGATTTCTTTCTTCTTTATGGCTGCGTAATACTCCATTGTATAAATGTACCATAGTTTCTTAATCCAGTCATCTGCTGATGGGCATTTAGGTTGTTTCCATGTCTTAGCTATTGTGTATAGTGCTGCAATAAACATAGGAGTGCATACAGATTTTTGAATTGGAGTTTTGGATTTCTCCGGATAGATGCCTAGGAGTGGAATTACTGGATCCTGTTATATGTACTTAGTCATAAAAAGTTGCTGAGTTAAACATAAACAGATAACTAAGAATTTTTGTGAGTACATGAAATGATGTCCTTTGTGAGCTAATGAAATGATGTCCTCCGTCGGGGAAAGTTGAGAGAATGCAGAAGTGATATTTAAACTAAACTTAAAAAAATGACTTGGATTTGAAAAAGACATGAAAGGATGTATGCACCAAGTGAAAGCAATAGCATGTACATTTATTCATTCAATCAAAAACACTTACTGAGAACCTATCATATGCCAGGGCCCATGAGGCAATGTGTTGCAACACGGGCTAGAACATACTGAAAATTCAAAGAAGATAACTTTCTGTGGTAGGAACAATAAAGTTGGGTGTTGGATCTGAAAAGTGTTGGTATGAAATGAGAATGAGCAAATAGGTTAAGAACAGATTGTGCCAAAGTGTGGAATTTGGAGTTTATATTACATATAATAAAGTACATCAGCACCTGGGTGGCACAAACCATTTTACTTTTAGAAAGAGAGCTATGACAGCTATATAGAGAATGAGCTGGAGTGAGGGAGAAATGGGGTGTCAGTTAAGAAGGTTATGAGGTCGTTGTTATAATTGTCAAGGGAGAAATGATGAGCACCGAGGCCTAAGCTGTGACAGGTGAATGGAGAGGACAGACTGAATTGGAGAGACATGTTTGGGGAGAATTGACAGTATTTGGTGGCAGAGCATTTTACTGTCAGTCATAGTAAAAGTGGTTTCTTATAATAAATACACAATATAAAAACACATGCACTGTAACCACATATTGGTATTCTTGATTTAATAATTATTTGGATGAATTTGGTCACTTTTATATGCTTCAAGTTTAAAAAGAATGTGGACTGACAGTATTGTTAATAGGAATAGAAAGCATTGATTTACGCAAAACATAGGCATTTCAGAATCGATGCCGGAATCAACTCTTTCATGTTTAGGGAGGAGACTGAGGTCCAGACACTAACTCAAGTTAGTGGCACAACCCAGGTCTCTTGACTCTGTTGATTCAAGGCATAAAAATTGGCTTAAGATACTTTATTGTATAAATGAGTATGTTCGTATGTTTTTAGAATAATCTTTATTCCCAATTTGTTATTGAGTACAAATTTGTTAATGGGTCCCTACCACTTTCAACCGTGCTGCACATAATATGCCTGGAGTATGTATTTGATGAGTGAAGACAGGCTTCAGAAAGAAACCAAAAGTAAATGATGAGTGTATCATTTCACTGTATTTTAATTTATTGTTTTTGAGGGTCTGTGGTGATGTGATCAGCAATTACCTTAGTACATTATGACAGCAACAGAATTACGCCATTTATAGACTTTTTAAACAAAAGTTGAAAATGGTGTTTCTGTGTGTGTGTGTGTGTGTGTATAATTACTCAGCCATAAAAAAAGAATGAAATCTTGTCATTTGTAACAACATGGTTGAACCTAGAGGGTGTTATGCTAAGTGAAATAAGTCAAAGAAAGACAAATACCATATAATTTCACTTATATGTGGAATCTAAAAAAGCAAATTAAATAAATGAACAAATACAACACAAACTCATAGATACGGAGAAGAAATTGATGGTTAACAGATGTGTGGGGATTCAGGTTGGGTGAAAAAGGTAAAAGGGATTAAGAAGTACAAATTGCCAGTTATAAAAATAATCATAGGGATCTAAAGTAAAGCATAGGGAATATACTCAATAATACTGTAACAACTATGTATGGGGTCAGATAGATGCTAGACTGACCAGGGTGATCACTTTATAAGGTATATAGATGTGTAATCCCTATGTTGTACTCCTGAAATTAATATAATATTGTATCTCAAATGTAATTAAAAAATAAATTTAAAAAATTACACAACATGACAATCTAATATAAAAGAGCCTAGTAAATATTTTGAAGGTTTTATGAAAAAAGGAAAGTGACAAGAAATTTAGAACATATTCACACATGCAAAAAGATATCAAAATACTTTGATGTTTGCAGTGATATCTTATGAAATAAGAATGGAATATCTCCAACTTGATTTTGTTTTTAACTCTTTAAAATACAACTAAAAATTATTATCATTCAATAAAGAATTATAATTACTGGTGTTGATTTTAAAGGAGGATGAAGAAAAAGTGAGGAATAGATGAATTCAAATATAGAGCACTTGTAATTGAGGTAACCTCAGGTGAAGGAAATTGTTTTGCCAGTTTCCAGAAGCCGAGAAATTCTGTAGTAGTCCATACAGTAGCTACAGTGTCCGCATACTGCAATGAAGGTAAGTTCATTCAGAAACAGACCTTTCTGGCTGTGAGGGTGCTTCAGTGGAAAGTGCAGATCTGGTCTGCCTCCCTTTGTGTTCAGGACAGGATGAGGAATGATTCAGTGTGACCAGACTTCAGAGATGGCCCTCCCACAATCTGAAGTGTCAGTATATAGATATTTGTGCTCAGTGGCTGGGCTGTTCTGATAACAGAATTAATTTGGTCTCTAGAGAAGGTACGTTCTCTGCAGAAAAGTATTTCACAAAGGTGATTTTCCCTCTAGTCTCTCATTTATCAACAAAATACCAATAGAGAAGGAAGATAAAAGTCATGAAAATACTCATAATTTCCTGGGTGAGGTATGTGAGACACTTGGAGGATTTTTAAAACAATTTTTTTTTAAATAATAGTATTCATGGGAGGACTCTGTGCATTAACAAAGGATTATAGAATTATTACAGATTTATAAGTTTGATAATAATAGGACAGTAAATAAACTTACGGGTCTAGATAAAGTCATACTTGTTTAATTATATATTTTATTAAGTTTCTATCCTGTTATTTTTTTTAATTTTTGGAAGTGCAGTTACACTTACTAATTTGAGTACTCTCTTTGGGTTTCCAAAAAAAGAAACTAGATTTTAAATACATGTCTCTGGGATGAAAACAAAATCTAATGTTGCTGATTATATTACTCGCTATATAGATTCATGGAAGATGCAGAGCGAATTTTAAAGTTAAGAGATATATAGTGTATATGTTTAAAGAACAAACAAAATTAACTGAAGGAAAAGTGAGTTGTGTATGATTTTCCATTGTGTGCTCACTTATCTCCTTGTTCACATAGATAGACTTTGGAAGTCCACTTTTGATAACATAATTGGTGGCAGTTATAGACTTTATTGGAAATCTATTTTTGATAACATAGCTTATGGTAGTTTTAGGCTTTATCGACTTTTGATAGATGGAATCATGAATTTATTGATTCAGTATTCTCAACCCAAAAATATTCCAGATGCAGATGTAACATAGTAAGGGTTTATGGCATAGTTAGGATTAGTTATGATATATTTGAGTATTTTAATCCTTAATACATTTTGGATCTCAAAATATTGTCATGGTCTGTTATAAAAGGATCTAAATTAATTTGATGAAACATCAGCTGTCTATATGCAAATTTGGGAAGTGGGTTTCTAATTGACACGCCAAATTCCACACAGTGTAACTAAATTGCCACAGGAGATGTAAAGCAATTATCTGAGCAATCTGGTCAAGACAAATTTAGAATTAGCAACAAATATTTATGGAGTGTCCACTGAGTGCTTAGCTTTATATTAGTGGCTACAAATCTATTTAAATTTCCGGAAGTAGATCTGATGGTGAGAATGAGTTAGGAGGGAGTAAGTGCAGTGGGCAAAATTTTCATCAAAAAAGAAATGAGGTTCTAAATCTACAGAAAAGATGAACTAGGAATTCAGAAAGCAAAAATCTTAGTTATATCTTTATTTATTATATCTTATGGTCACTCCGAAATAGGGCATGTGCTTGAATTAGATTTTTAATGAGTTAGTTCACTTAAAATATGTAAATCTCCTTTACTTAAATAATATTATGATTACAGCATTATATAGACTCTTTAGTCTTATTTACAATTACCAAATTCATTTTGGGGTGAGATACTCTAAAGAAAGAAACCAAAACAAAACAAAAATTAAAGGTGATATGTGTCCTGATTTAGAAGGCTTAATCTCATTTTCACTTATGATGGGGACGGGGGGTGGGAAGAAAAAGTAAGCCTCTGACAGCAAAAACAATTTTCTTTTCAAATTATTTGCCTTTTACACATAGATACCTAAAATCACATCTTACATTTTCACTGCTTTTTAACTTTATAAACTGTTTTAATGTATAGGAAGAAATACATTTTATATCTTGACCCATTTATTGAAATGACCTTAAATTGAAATTCTTGCTAAGAAGCCATGTGATGTATTATGATTATTTCTGTTCTATTTCATTTAAAAGTGCTGCAATGTACTACATTTATTTCATTACACACCAATCACCAATGCGTAGTGACATATAGCTTGTAAATAACTTTGCTAGAATTTTGAGGAAAATAAGCAAAAAGAATAAGGGAAAAAATCTAGACTTAACAGAAATTAAATCGTAGACACATGGGGCCGCATTCTAAATACACAGGTATTTTCTTGTAATTTTAATTATTGAATTCAATTGCAGGTTATTTTTTTAAACGTCTTATTGTTAACTAGCCCCTTGTCACACTTACTTTAATATGGTCAGTTTGTAAGTAAGTACAGTATCTCTATTGTGGTCATCTGCATTTTTAATTTTCTCCCCGAAGCTTGGTTGCTGAGGCTAGTGAGTTGGTAGGATGACATGATTCTCTATATGTTAATATTGGCCACATACTTCTATATATTTCACTATTTGTTAATATTGGCTATACTGTGAGAGAGAGTATGGATGTGAATTCATCTATATTGTTCAGCAAAAGAACAGCAAAAAATGTTTCCATCTTTATGGGTCAGGTTGGCTTTTCAGATATGACTGCCCTGCCCGTGGGGCTCCTTAGTATTCATTGTTTAATGACAGTTCAATCCCTAGTCCATAAAGATGGATAGAAAAGTATATTGTCAACATATTGCTAATAAAATCATTTGGGTGTATTCAGCATTATCAAATTCATATTTTTTTAATATATATGTGACATATATTTCAGGGTTATAGTTATTACCTTTTAATTTTTAATTTTTATTTTTTTTAAAAGATTTTATTGGGGAAGGGGAACAGGACTTTATTGGGGAACAGTGTGTACTTCCAGGACTTTTTTCCAAGTCAAGTTGTTGTCCTTTCAGTCTTAGTTGTGGAGGGGCAGCTCAGCTCCATGTCCCGTTGCCTTTGCTAGTTGCAGGGAGCACAGCCCACCATCCGTTGCAGGCGTCGAACCGGCAACCTTGTGGTTGCAAGGACACTCTCCAACCAACTGAGCCATCTGGGAGCTCGGTGACAGCTCAGCTCAAGGTGCCGTGTTCAATCTTACTTGCAGGGGGCAGAGCCCACCATCCCTTGCGGGACTCGAGGAATTGAACTGGCAACCTTGTAGTTGAGAGCCCACTGGCCCATGTGGGAATCGAACCAGCAGCCTTTGGAGTTAGGAGCAAGGAGCTGTAACCGCCTGAGCCACCAGGCCGGCCCACATTTTATATTTTTAATATAAATTAAAAAGACTAAGATCTGATAAAATGTAATTAAGTAAAACCCTTTGGAAGTTGAGTCAAAAAATAGATGTGGTAGGAACATAACAACCTGATATAGACTAAACCTATTGAACTCAAATTTTTGTGATTAATGTTGAAAAGCATGTCCAAAATTTTCAGAGCTCTTTATTTTCCAGGAGAACTATTAGGTTGGTGCAAAAGTAATTGCGGTTTTCGAAATTATTTTTAACCTTCTAAACCACAATTACTTTTGCACTAACCTAATAATAAATCTGGATGCAAAATCTCCCTGCTTAAAAAGAGAAAGAAAAGTGTGCAGTCCAAACCCACACTTCCATAGAAAGGATGAAAATAATTTGCAAGCCTCCAGTTTGTACTCTAGAAGGATGTGAAACACAGTACCACTTGAATTAGTTGTAAATTGGAAGAGAAGTTGTATCTTCATATACAGTGGGTGCCAAAAAAATGTATACACATTTTAAGAAAGGAAAAAAAAACTGTATTAAAATTGTAACACTCAATATATACCAATAACAAAAGATGAATACAAGTCATGTGCATACATTTTTTTGGCACCCCAGTGTGTATTGTTTTTCATTCTAAATTTTTTTTCCTTATTATTATTATTATTATTATTATTATTATTATTATTATTATTATTTTTTACTGGGGAATATTGGGAGACAACATGTTTCTCCAGGGCCCATCAGCTCCAAGTAATTGTCCTTCAATCTAGTTGTGGAGAGCACAGCTCAGCTCCAAGGGCCAGTAGCTGTTTTCAATCTTAGTTGCAGGGGCCACAGCACATCATCCCATGTGGGAATTGAACAGGCAACCTTGTTGTTGAGAGGTCGTGCTCTAACCATCATACCACCCTTCCAGAAATTCAGCAGCAGCTCATTGTCTTCAATCTAGTTGTGGAGGGTGCAGCTCACTGGCCCATGTGGGAATCGAACTGGCGACCCTGTTGTTCAGAGTTCATTCTCTAACCAACTGAGCCATCAGAGTGCCCCCCCATTATTATTATTATTTTTTATGTTTGTTTCTGTACAGTATTTTAAAAGGATGTTGGACCATGTAGGTCCATATTAAATTATTATAAAACACGTAATAATATACAATTGGAAAAGAATAGGTATTCTTATCTTTGAGATCATCTAAAATGGCAACATTTTCAAAGCATGATGGAGAGGAAGGGGTGGAAAGTGTAATGGATGTGGCTAAAGAAATGTTTAAAGGGTTATGGCTGCTGAATTGTGGGAAGTGTCTGAGATATATATTAAAGCAGGTAGCTAAGCAAATTAAGCTAAGTATAGTATAGTAGTATAATATATTAACTGCAATTCACTTATGCTTAAGTAAATTATTGGGTTTTATATTATTGCATCCACCCATAACCTTTAAACAACTTCTAGAACATTGTTACATTTATAAAATTGATTTATGTATGAAATATATTTATATTCAGATATATTTCTATTTCAGGTATTTTGAATTATTTAATAAGCAGTAGCATGGACATTGACAGACTTCAGCTAGTCTTGTTTTTACCTATTGAGTTAAAAGTTTCCCTTTCCTATTTTAAAATTATCTAAGGTTGTGTTAGAGATAAAGGTGATTACTCTCATGCACAAATGAAACAGAATGGCTAAAGAAATATAAAAGCTTTCAGTAAAACCCAAGTTGTACATTAAAACAAACAAACAAACAAAACACTGAAGCTATAGAATTGGGCATACGCATTCTGACACATGAAGTAAGTAGACTGCCACATTGGATACTTCTTTGTTGTTTTTAGACAAATATAAAATCTGAAGATTTAATCTTAGGAACAATGTATTTTATGAATTCTCATAATAAAGGCACAAAGTTACATTTAGAATATAAAAATGGCATTTTTTAAATATATAATTTTATTATTAAAAATGGCATTTGCCTACTGTACAAATATTATTTCTAGCAAGTTTGAAAAGTATAGCAAATACTTTAAATAAGTATTGATATTTATCTCAATCCAAGAGAATGAAGCAATTACCTCCAGAGATAGTATACAGAAAGAAAATGCCTTAGGTCTAACAATTCTAGGTGAAAGAGTTTCCAAATGAAACTCAGAACTAACCATCAAATAGACTACAAAAGTCATAAGTGTTTTTCTGTTGTTGTTTGTTTTCACACAAAAGCCTTGATAAAGGAGAATTATGTTTAAGAAGATGGAAAAGACTTTAAGTACCTGATATAACAAAATGGAGGTCACTAATGCTTGTGAAAAATATGATGTGACTTTTCCAGTGATTGAAGATGAAGCCAGACTAAAATAGGCTAGAAAGGATGTGGAGATTTTATTTTGGGTAATATGGAGAATTACATCTAAAAGCACTTATGGCTCCAGAACGTTTATAAAGCTGAAAAATTAACGCTTTAAAAATGAATATCCAAATGTGCAGAAAAGTAGAGACATCATTAGAAGGGAAAAATAAAAACAAAGTTGAAACACAGAGTGATTTTCTATTGTGAATACCTAGAGCCTAGACTGCATATCCAGACAATTTTGATTTTAACAAGCAGCAGAGACAGGGTTCATTACCTTGATCTATTATTGAAAGAGGGGGGTGGAACTAAAATCCCTTTGAAATTAGGACACTAAATGAAAAGAAAGAATAGAAATATTCCATTATTATAAAAAACACAAACAAAACCTCACATAGAAAATTGTCGGCTTTAACTTATTTTCAAGGAGAATAAATAGGTTTTTTTTAAGATTTATAAAATTTGCTATGTCCTCATGCACGATTATATTCAAATTCATGCTAATGCATTACCAGTGGAAACATAGTGGTTAAGTAGTTCCTGGTCACCTTTCTTTTTCTGAAAATAATCCAATACCATAAAGAAAAAAAAAATGTATATTATTTTTTAGAAAAACTAGGAGTTTGAGGAAACCTCAAATTATAATTTATATATGCATATTCCCAAGAGAAATTCAGATAATCCAAGTATGCAGGAAGTCCTACAAAAAGTTTCAATAATATGGCAAAAAATACATGGCCAGTACAGAGAGATCTAATGATGCCCAGTCTTTGAAATAGTTCTCTATAAGAAGAAACCACTCTGAATGGAAATTGCTATGATTAGGGCTAAGATCGAATAATACATGACAACTATGGAATCTGAAGAGATCAAGTACAAAAGTACGTAGGGGGAGCCCAAAGCGAAATAAAGAGAACACCAGCAAAAAAATACACTTTCTTAAAGAAATTGTATCATGTTGGAAGGCAGGAGCTTTGCCACTAGGGGGCGCTGGCTTTTGAGGAAAGTGAAGGAGGTCATAGCTGGTAATACACTTCCTAAAACTGGTAAATTCTTAGAGGCATAAGAGGGATGGCCTCTAAAATATGCCAAATAATAATGGAAGACTATGTCAGTGTGACTATAGAGGGGACGTCCCAGCCCTTGACTTGGTAAAGATAGAGCTTGACATGAAGGATTATCTGGCCCAATCCCATCTCAACAGGAAACTCTTGTGAATAGCTGATATAGAAAATTCCAATTCTTTCATATATATGGGTAGCAAAAAGAATTGGCATAACATTCATACTAAGACACAGAGAGTGAAAAGAGAAAAGTTTGTGTGAGAGAGAATGAGAAAGCTGGAGAGATAGGTAAATTCTTTCCCAGCTATTTTTTAGAAACAGCAAAAATTTTCCCGTGGAGAAAATTCATGTCACATTAAAAGGACACAGCGTCTATAAAGGAAAGCTGATTCTAAAGAGTGAAAATCAAGACACGTTCTAGTAATATTATTGGA
Organism: Rhinolophus ferrumequinum; assembly: GCF_004115265.2. Classification (NCBI taxonomy): domain Eukaryota; kingdom Metazoa; phylum Chordata; class Mammalia; order Chiroptera; family Rhinolophidae; genus Rhinolophus; species Rhinolophus ferrumequinum. The sequence continues at coordinate 53,705,059 of NC_046301.1, forward strand.
CATCAGAGGAGACTTCTCTTTCCTGTATTAAAATGTGTGCGATAATATAGTACATTTCTATGCTAAAATAATCCGTAAGATGATGAGATTTTTGATAAATGATCAAGAATGGATAATGGAGGTGTCAATTTTTGATAAGGTCAGAGAGAATTCAGCTCTCACATGGAGGGAGGGACTGATCATTGAAAAGATAAGGGAGACTTCTTGCACAAAAATAGTAAAGAAGACAGAAAAGAAACAGAAGGAGACACGGGTGTGTTCAAAGACTCAGTCCTGAGAAGATTGAAATGTTTCTACCTGACAGTTATTATTTTCACAATGAAATATGAGGTAATTATCAGTTCAAATTGTGTACTTGATCATGATAAGGGGTGAGGGATGTTTGAACAGTGAAGAAAAGGTGAAAATATTGTACAGAAAAGAGGTGTGAACTTGATGAATCATTTTTTAAAAATGATATGCAGTAGCATAAGAAAAGGATATGAAAGGGTATGAGAAAAAGCTCAAAGAACAGCGTTTATTATAGATTTTATAATACTCATAAAAATCATCAGTAGTACATAAATTAAAATTGGTGACATCCTACACTCCCAAACCCACTTGCCCTTGTATTCAGATGATATCCCATTGTATCCAGATGGCAAATGTTAACAGTTGGAAGGTATAGTTTTTGAAATATTTTTCTATAAATGTATTGAGATGTATATGTGTATCTATATAGAGATATAGATACACATATACACACACACACAGTCAGACAATTAAGTTCACTAACTTTCCACCATGCACTTACACTATGGAAAGTTTGCAAACTTAATTGTTCGATCTTTCATATATACATATATTTAGTTATCTATTTATCTAATTTATTTTCTTTTACAAAAATGGAATTTCAGTATATAAATTCTATTTCATTCTTATAATGGTTCTATGGTACCTATAATATAATATATTATGTTTTATTTCTGTACTTTCTGGTTTCTCATAATTCAAATGATTGCCAGATTTACTACTACAAAAATTATCTTATCAGCTGTGTACATGTATATTTATAAGCACTGGTGAAAGTAGGATTGGACTAATGTCACTGTCTGAAATCTGTTACTTTTAAGTTTTTTTTAATGTAGTGTTTGTTTATTGTGTTTGCTTGTGTCCTTTATTATACATATTATAGTTTTCTAGTATTTCCTGTGAAAATAATATGCATTTTGCCTAATTATGTTGATTTATGCAAAATACCTTAATTTTGTCTTAGCATATGAAGTATGACAATTAAGTTCACGAACTCACCCTCGAAAAAGTGCTACATACCTCATTGCTGAATATCACTCCAGTCACTTTCGAAGTGCTTCCCTTGGGAAGCTATGCAATGATGCCAAGCCTAGAACGTGATACAAAGGAGTTTTGAAACTTTTTCTGGAATAGCCATCAGAGCTGTTGTCCTATTACCCTTGATGTCCTGAATGCCATCAAAATGTCATCAAAATTTCCGTTGAATATTTCCTTGATCTTCGGGTAAAGAAAGAAGTCATTGGGAACCAGATCAGGTGAGTAGGGAGGGAGTTCCAATACACTTATTTGTTTACTGGCTAAAAACTCCCTCACAGACAGTGACCTGTGAGCTGTGCATTGTTGTGATTCAAGAGCCATGAATTGTTGGCGAAAAGGTCAGCCTTTTTCATGCAGCCTTTTCAGCACTTCCAAATAGTAAGCTGTTTGTCCAGTTGATACAAATTCATAATGAATAATCCCCCGATATCCAAAATGGTTAGCAGCATTGTTGCAGCAAGTTTGTGAACTTAATTGTTCAACTTCATACATTACACGTTATCAAATGTATTAAAATATATAACACACCTAATATATATATATATATATATATACCGAAACAATGTAGATACACGTGACTTATATTCATCTTTTGTTATTGGTATGTATCAAGTATTAAAATTTTAATACAGTATTTTCCTTTCTTAAAATATGTATACAGTTTTTTGGCTATATATATATATATATATATATATATATATCTCACATACATTATTATGTGTATAGTTTCCTGAGGCATAGAAGTGAATATAAATATGTGTGTATACACACAATATCTCTGATGAGATACAAAAGAAACTGCTAAGGGTAATTGCTATCATGAGGGGGACTGGGATAGAAATACAGGCTTATTTTAACTTTTCATTAACCACTCTTTTGAACATTTGCATTTTTAAGTATTACATGTTTGTATTATTTCAATAATAATTAAATAATTATAGAGTAATTTAATAATTTAAAAAGTAAAATTATGTGGATGATAATTTTACCCATTCTGCCTTTCAAGAATAAGTTATTTAATCTCCTATGACTAAGAGTTTATTTAAACATAAAATGAGTGAGTCCAAATATTACCAATGAAAGAGAACTACTGTTTTTAAAGTTCTGAATAATGCTCATTGCTAATATTCTAATATTTTAGAATATTTTAGATGCTGTGCTAAGCACTTATATATGCTAAAATATTTAGCCATCACATCAACTTATGAAAATGATGTTGTTATCTCACTCTTTAATAGAGTACACTTAAGAAGACTAATAATTTATTAAATACTGAGTAGTTTTATTTAGAGAGGTAGGATTTCAATCCTGGTCTCACTGACTACAAAATAATGGAGATAATATGTTTAGATAACACTGCAAATATGGAAATAACACATTAAGGTAGATGTGTAAAGAAAACAGAACATATTTCAGAACAATTGTGTCTAAACAATAAATTAGGCATATTCAGCAGGACAGAAATCAGGCTGGGGGGAGAAAAATAATGAAGAATAAAAATAGAACAAGTTCATTGTTGGAAATACTGAGTTTTAAAAAGGCAAAAGGAACAGGAAATCATCCGGAAGCTGTCTTAAAGTTCTGTTCTGTAATTCAAAAAAGAAAGTGATAGTAGAAAGGAGGAATATAACACCAGTGAGAATTCCAGGTGGAGAGGATATGAAATGAGAGATGAAAAGATATTAAACAGAAACAAAAGAGAAAGTAACCGAGATGCCTTTATTGAAGTCATAACCTTGCAGTACAAAACACCAGAGTGAAAATCAGAATTGAGTGGCCCACCTAACAAATATCTCAGAGGTAAAATATTGCCTAAGTAATCATACAAATTCAAAAAGGTAGGTGATAGTTTACAGTATAAAAACAGTGACAAACCTGTGAGTATTAAAAAACAACAATCTGAACATGAGAGGCAAAACTGAAAAAAACAAGAACACAAATCCCATTATTGTGTGTGTGTGTGTGTGTGTGTGTGTGTGTGCGTGTGTGTTTGAGAGAGCAATAACTGACCCTGAGTAAATAATGAAGAATTTCTATTAAGGCATGAAAATGAACACTACAAACTTCATCACGAAGTATGTCAGTAACAAGTAAAACAAAAATGTACATATTATTAAACCTATAAAAATAAGCTAAGATGGCTAAGATAATGTCATATTTTGGAGTGTGAAAATTTAATATTTTAGAATTCAGGAGAAATAAAATGATAGCTAGTAGGCTTCTCAGTTCTACTAACTCAAAATGGAATATTGGGATAATTTCTAGAAGTGAAGTGATAACGGCCATACTACCAGCATAGTTTCATGCAAATATTTGTGTGACAGTATACTTTCATGCATTATTGGATGTCCTAGGAAAACGAATTTTTTTTCAAAGTATGAAAACTTATCATGCATAAGGAAGTTACAACTACTAGAAATAAAATTATGCATAATGGAAGGTTAATTAGCAGATAAATCAGGTCCCAATAAAGAGAAAGTGAATTTTGAGAATGAAAAAGGAGGATGACAGAAGTCGAGGAAGTAACATAGAAATGTTAATGTAGGTACTACAAGAATAATAGTAGATTTAGGAACACTTGGGATCTTTGTATATGTATATAAAAAAAGAAAAGAATAATATGGTGCTTTCAAAGAAAGATAGTCCTGAAGGAGAGGAAAGTGGAAAGCAGAGAAAGAAATAAATTTGAGCCTGAAAAAAGTTCATGCATAGGGAGAGGAAAAAAAGTGAAATATACATGAGTTTTTCAACAGTCGCATAAAGAAGAGTAGAAAGATTTAAACACTCAAATGAACGCTTCGTTGTGAATATTCTATACAGCCTATATCATCTTCTTAGAATTCTTCATATGGACAATATCCAGTCGTATTTCCTGAATGGAAAGAAGTCCCCGCTATCAAAAACCTGTGCAAAATACTTTTCTGCATTTCAGATCTTTTAATTGTGCAGGACACGGAGGCCCTGCATGTGCACAAACATGGGGTTAGGGAGGTGTGCAAGGTGGAGCCAGATCTGAGGGCAGCCAGTCCCGCTGTTCTCTAGGAGGATTGTACCAGTGTCCATGATAGACAGATTTTTGCAATACTTTTTGTTTCTTTTCTAAAACAAATACACTGATGTCAAACACAAATAAAGGTTTACAGATCCTAAGTAGAGACAGCAATGAGTTATCACAAAGTTAATCTCTTTTTTTAATCACTCCCCAGTAAAATATTATCAACACCAGAAACATCCTCATCTCCTCTAGATTATTATATTCTTCATGTGTTCAACAGATAATAATATCTTGACTTCTAAAATCAAAGATCACTTTTTTGTATACGTTTGAAATTAAAAATGGAACTGCATAATATATCTCCATTTATAATTGACCTCTTTCAGTCTGTAGTAGTTTTGAGAGATTCAGCTATGGTCTTTGATGAAGCAGTAGTTCATTTGCTTTTACTGTTATACTCGATTTTAAGACTATATTACAAGGTAAATGTACATTTCATTGTTAATACAAAGTGAAGTGTTCACCACTGTAGCTGTTATGGATATTGTGACAAAAACTTTCTAGGATAAAACTTTTGGGGAGCATATTATATATTTGTTTTAGGTATATTCCTAGGAGCCTATCTGCTAGATTATAAGATATGTATCTATTTAACTTATTAGATGGCATCGATATTTTTTCCCTCAGTGACTTTAACCATTTTCTGACCACCACCCATGTGTAAGAGAGAACATAAAAATAATAAGCATGTTTATTCATATAATGGAAAACTCAATATTTCTAAGAGATCAGTGCTCCTAAAATTGATCTATAGATTTAATACAATCCTAATTAAAATTACTGCGTACTTTTGTTTTAGTACAGTTTGAAAAACTGAATCTAAAATGTATAGGGTAAAGCATATTTAAAATAAAGAAAACAATGTTGAAATAGTAAAATATGTTAGAGGTATTATTGTATTTCAATAATTATTATAAAGTTATAGTAATCAAGATATGGTTACTTTGTCTTGTGGTTAAAAAAAAAGTCTTTCAACAGAATGAAACAGTGTCCAGAAATAGACCTACACATGTAAATTCAATTTATTTCAACCAAGCTACCAATTTACTAAAATAAAAGAAATGGAAACATTTTCAACATATGGCTTACAACAACTGGATATTCCAATAACAACAAAAAATAATAATACTAATATGAAATAGATCATAGAATGTAAAAGTTAAAACTTTAAAAATCTTAGAATAAAACTTAGGCATAGTATATCACCTACACTAATGTAGGTTAGATAAAATTCATTAGAACACATAGTGATCAAAAAACAAAAATGATTAAAGTACACTAAAAAAAAAAACCCCGAAATTTCAAATGACATTTATGGAAAAATAAGGCACACGGTGGAAGAAAATATTTGCAACATTATTTTAGATGTTTTTTAAAGTTAAATTTATTGGGGTAGCATTGGTTAATAAAATTACATAGATTTCAAATATACAGATTTTTAATACATCATGTCTATATTGCATTGTGTATTCACCACCCAAAATCAAATATGTCACCATATATTTGACCCCCTTTACCTACCCCAAACTTACCCTCTGATAATCACTAAACTGTTATGTGTGTCTGTGAATTTTTGTTTGTTTGTCTTATTCATTTGTTACTTTCATTTTTACATCCCACATATGAGTGAAATCATATGGTTTCAAGTTGAATCAAGAAGCAACACTCTTTTTGGACAAAAACATCTAAAATGCATAAAAGACGCTTTAAGCTCAATAATAAAAAGACAATTCAAAATTTAAAATATCAAAAAATTTCAACACACCATCAAAGATGGTATGTAATATTACTACATACCTACAATAATGACTAAAATTAAAAACAATTAAAAATAGCAAGTATTGACAAGAATATGGAGCAATTGGAATCATCATACAATGTTCATGAGAATGAGAAATGGTAAAACTGTTTTGAAAAATAGTTTAGCAGATTTTTTTTTAAAGTAAAAAATAACCTACCCTCTGATCCAGCAATGAAATGAAAATGGAAGCATAAACCCTAAGGTAGACTTTTATCAGAATAATACAGAAGCCTTATTCATAATAGCCAAAAGCTATGAAGCAAAAAATGTCTTTCCTCAGATGAATAAATAGCTATAATGTAGTATATTCATACAGTAATATATATATAAATATATATTACTGTAAATAAATATTATTTTGAACAAAGAAGTCGAATGCTAAAGAATACATATTGTATGATTCCAGTTATATAAATTATAGAACAGTCAAAATTATTGAACTGTACATTTAAGGTTGACTTATTGTATGTTAATTACACATCAACTTGCATAAAAGGAAGAGTGAAATAGGATGTGGTGATCTAAGTAGAAGTATACTGAAAATGTTAACTTAGTTTTTTGTACTTTGGCAAATACTTTACAATTTATATTTTAAAAGTTATCTTCATCCTTTCCTAATCCTGTTTAATTTTTACACTGGACAATTTGTGACTTACAGACATTTTTGCAAAAATATAATTATCAAATATTAATTGCTTTTGGTGAGCCTCTTCTCACTGGGAGGGATGATGGAAGAAGTGAGGTCAGACAAAATTAGTTACTATTCTTCATATGTCAGATGTTATTTGTGCAAAAATAAAATATATAAAGGGTCTCAGAATATTTTCAGTGCCTCTAAAGTTTAAGATTGATAGTCTTTTCCAAGTTACTTTGAGGTCATAATTGTCCTTATGTCATAACAATACAATCAACTACTTCAATGATATTCTAACCACTTTGAAGGGTATTGCTTCAAGTTGCATTTGGTGATTACTGTAAAAAACTTTCTTTTACCTTATCTTAATATCCTATCCTATCCCTTACCCTATCCTCTATCCCTGCTATTTGTTTTTTAATGCCTGTCTTCAATACATAGTTTATGTGTTCCAGAATGTCTGACTTTGCATGGATATTAGTTGTTTAGGAAAAGGACAGATTTTTTTTTAAAGTATTATAACGTTCAGTCAAGATGGGATGATGTAGCTTGAACTGTGGTTTTGACAGTGAATATAGGGATGTATTTTGGACATAAAAATTACTGTATAGTGGATGGTTCAGGAACTCAAAAAAGAAATCTTGGGTTTCTAGAATGCAGAACTGAACAGATAATGGTGCCAATCAGAAAAGGGGGAATTTAATGGGAAGATTAAAGTTTTGAAGAAGGTCAGGAGTTTCATTTTGAATATATAAATGTGAAATCACTATAAATATATCTCAACTAGGAATTTGATACTGAGTATGGTGATATCGAGTAAAGGACCAGAGAGTTTAGAAGTCATCTAGGAGAAAAACGAGATAACTTGAAGAGAGTGTATATGATGAAAAGGGAAGAGATCCCTATGTAAGCCTTGAGAAAACCTAATAGTACATGGGTAAAGGAGGACACCACTGCATGAGAATGAGGATTGTCAGAGGAGATAACAGAACTCAAAGGAGAGTTTAGTGTAAGGAAGCCAACAGGAAAGCGTTTTAAGAAAGCATTTTAAGGAAATTCAAAAAAGCTATCCTTTGACTTGAGTAGAGTAAAAATCATTAATGAATTTATCAAGAACTGCTCTAGTAGAATTTTATGGACCCTCCAATCTCAGATCTCAAATGAATTCCAAAAAAGTCATGATTTGTAGGTTGTTCAATTTTTCTTATTGTTAGAATAGATAGGATGCTTTATCATTTTTCTAAGCAGAAACCACAAAGCTATTACTATGTATTTTATTTGTAAGGGTGACTCACTGTTAGCAGTAGATGCTGCCATGAAAAACACTCTTATAACACAGCAACAACTACAAACTAGTCTGATTGATCATGACTTAATAATTCCCCTGCATGCTTTTAATGTTTGTGGTAGTCTGAAGGTTTGACTCCATGTGTCACTGTTTCCTTCTTTAGCTTTTGATTTCACATCAGTAGATATCTTCAAAGAAATATCTCCAGGTTGACCATTAACTTTTAATTCTTTTAAGAAAATTATAATGTATTTTTACATTTTTCTAATTTATCGACTGAGGATTATTTGATAATATTTTAATTCTCTGAGAAATGCCAGGGACACATTCTTGCATGAAAATGCTAGTCAAGTATAGTTTGTGGAACAATAAATCACTAGAGATGAATACATTACATTAAATAATTGACAAGCTCAATTATTGGATGTATCAACCAACGGGATAGTGAAGTCACTCAAGAAGATAGTGGGGTTGGGGTATAAGGTTGACTGAGACAGATATCAATGGTTTAATGAATAAATTAATGACTGCAACATCTGTGACTGAAAGCCAAGAGCAACGACAGTATAATATACCCAAATTATATTAGCCTCAGTGGACCCGGTTTCATTTCTTTAATTTTATTTGTTTCATCTATAAGAAGGGTGAGGTAGTAAGGGTCTGGATTGATAGTATCATTCTAAATTGTTTGAATGCTAATATTATGCTTTAGGGACTGTGTTAAGAACTGTACATAGATTAACATTTAGGTTCCAAGGTGAACCATTTATTAAATCTAAGTATTTGGATTTAAATTCCAGTAGACAGAGGAAAAACTATGTGTGCAGTCACTGTATCACACTGCTTGAATAACCATTAGTGGGAAGCCTGACATATTTGAGAGGCCTGGAAAAAAGACAATATTTTTAGAATAGATCCAGTCTTCAGTTAATTAATGGAAGTAGAGGGAAAATTTTCCTGATAATGGAGTTGGCAAATGATGGAGAGGCATAAAGAAAAGAAAGGTTGATAAACTGAGCTCAATAACATGCAGAGCCACTTGGGACATACAGAATGGGGGATCAGGGCGTCTAAATTTTGAGTGTTGACTATTAGAAACAAAGATAAGTGGTATATTGGGTTTAGTACAAACAGTTTCTTTAAGAAGAGTCGGCTTTGGATTTAATGGCCAGAGGAAGTGTCTCACTCAAGTTGATTCATGACAAGGTACAAAACAAAGGTTGGATTCTGTGCTCACTTGCCTGTGGTGGGAGTAATCCCAGTGTCTCCAGTCTCAGTACCCAGGCAATCCAGGCTGGTAAAGATCTTCATTTATAAGCGTTATTGGAAAGGATGTTTCATACATTTCTTAGACTATAATAACAATAGAGTAGTGAATATAAAGACCGTTTTACCTGAATATAAACCATGTTATTTGAATATGAGAACATTTACCTAAATATAAACATAAGTTAAATAAAAATTCAGTTTTATTGTATATTTATACCATTTTTTAAAAACTTTCTGTCATTTGTCAAACAAATATCTCCTGAATGCCTATGATGTATCCGGTACTATGATCAAAGATGAATATAAAATGGTGAATAAGAACAGAAAGTCATAGATCTTAGGGGACTTCTAATTTAATATGGGGAGAGGAGACAAATTAAAGAATCATACAAACTAATGTATAATTACAGATACATACACACTCAGTGGAGAGGGACATGAATCGGTGAGAACATATAACAACAGCAACAATAAGAAGAAATGGATTAGCCTGGGGGAATAACACACAAAAACATCCCAGAGAAAATTACTATATTTTGCTGTGTATAACGCATACTTTATAAAAACATATAAATTTTTTAATTCTTTTATTTATGCTATGAGTTAAAAGTGTAACTCTACACTTTTTTATAATGATATCCGTATGAAAAATAATGCCCTGGAATACGATAAACAATTTTGTTGAACTTACGACGAACTGGCAACCATGAAGAATTCTTGGCCTTCTATGATGTGTAAATATCGTAAATTTGTTACTGGTACATAACATTTCTTGTACCTCATATCTGTTCTTGTGTTTTGTAATTATTTGTTGCATAAAATTTCTTGTACCATAATATGTTTAAAAATGCTAAAATTCCTTTATAATACAAAAAAAAAAAAACAAATTCCTAACTGTAAACAAAAATTTGAATTAAAAAAATTAAAATAACAGAAGTTTTCCCCTGAAAGTTTGGGCCACAAATGTGGGTGCACATTACACATGGCAAAATATGGTATGTTTCTAGTGAGATCTGAAGAATCAAGAATTGTTAATTATGTATAAGTGGCTGGGAGGAAGTCTTGGGACAGTGTGCCAGGCAAAGGGCACCAATTATGCAGACTCTGGAATTGGAAGGAACATGATTTTCCAGGCATTTGAAGAAAGCATTCTAACGAGGCATGTAGAATACAGTGTGCTTGAGATGAGAAAGGGGAGATAGAAAGAGGTAGAATATATTATGTTGAGAATTTTGGTCTCTGTCCCCCAAAGCAATTGGAAACCGTACAGGGTTTTAGAAAGAACTAACATGATTACATTTTCATTTTGAAGGGATATCTCTGACTGCAGTATAGATGGAAGGAAGGCAGAGCTGGATGCCAGTAGACTAATTAGAAAGCTGTTTTGCCAGCCCAGGCTAAAGATAGCAACTTGGACCTCTGAATTGGCAGAAGTGATGGAAATAATTGGCCAATTTGAGAAATGTCAATAAGAAGTGGCATTCTGAATTCCATTAAAACTCTTCCAAATAGTTTTGATAACACATTGGCATTTAAAAATATTAATCATTTGAACTTTTCATATCAGTACTTTTTTCTTATTTAATCAGTACTTATTTAGACAACATCTCTACCAATCACAATACTAAGCTTTCATTGTCATTGTCTTTTCACTAAATCAAATTAAAGTTATATTTTAATTACGATAATATCATTTATATGTATTTCACAAACGTTTATTGATCATTTGCTTCTCTTATCCTATCTTGATATACATTCAAATTTTCCCACTATTCATCCGTATGACATCTTCTGGAGCATGATTGACACAATAGCTGCTTCATATTAGAAACGAAATATTTCATTTAAACGAAATTTATTCAACTTCGTTGATGAAACATTCCCATACCCCGGAAACTATTCTTCTGAAAATAATAAATGTGTTGCTGAGAAATTTTGTCACTCCTTTTCTTGTCATCACTTTCTTTTTCGTTTTACTGCAACATTTACCACTTCATAGCCCATGCAATTTTGCTCTTCTGTGACGGAGCCAGAGTGTGCATTGTTCTATCTGCATTGGAATGGTTACTGCCCCATTTAGCTAGCTGCAGACGATTGGCTCATTTAGAAAACATTTTCCCATCCAGGGTAACGAAGGAACTAAAGGGCCTTTGGAGATATTTCTATTAAAACTCGTAAGCCATTTCTAGGAAATCTTGTAAAATTAGATACAGATAATTTTCTTACAGTAAAAAATAGTTATTAATAAAATAATTTTGTGCGTGCTAGACAACCTGGTATTCATGAAAGAGCATAGGATATATAATCACAGTACTTGTGTTCAGGTCCTGGCTCAAACATTTTCTAGTGTGTGAAGTTCAGAAAAATCACTTAATATTTTGCCTCAATTTCCTCACTGGTAGACGAGTACGACACAATGATCCTTCCTCACAGGCTTAAGGATAAAGGGACATAGACTTGTACAATGCTCCTTAAAAATGAGATTCCTCACTGAACATGCATTTGGAGGTGTCAAGTTGTTTGTGATATTTTAGGCAAAATTGTGAGTTTTGTGCATTTTCTTGTAGGCAGGATTCATTCTCAAATCAATCCTTGGTCACCACACCCCCTACACATCCGCCCATCAAATATTAACTACTTGAGGTCGTGTTAGATGGCCATCACTCCTTGCTTTCACCATTGAGAGTGACTGATGCAGCAGATGAGCACTAATTTGGAGCCATACACACCTGGAAATGAACCTGGGTAGGTCACGTACATACTTACTGGAAATGGCTCCACTCTGAAGTCTAGTTTCTTCATTCTTCAAATGAAATTTTCAATTTTTAAATAAATATGAAAATTCACAGCATAGAATCATTGACTATAGTTCTTTTATGTCTCCCCTAGTATTTATTTAGATAAGCATTCTGAATGGCTTGTAAAAGTAACAATTTAGAAGTAACATTTTTGCATGTTAGTTTTTTTTTTTTTTTTAAATTAAGGGCATTGTCTTGTATAATTTAGTGATGAACAAGAGAACATTAGATTATCGGACTTTTCCTAGAATTATTTTTAAACTTGAATTCTCATTAGATTTCAAAATAAATCACTTAAGTTAGCATAAATTTACTTGGGAAAAAAGATTCAAGATTCTAAAATAAGAAACCTTTCCATTTTTCTTAAATTCATAATGACATAACGGAAAGTATACTTTCTTATTTGGAGTAATGGTTCAAATTATTAACCTTTCTAAATAATTTTTTACTAATTTTAAGGATTAACTAAATAAAGATTATCTAGCCATACTCTGTGGGTTTTTTCCTATATTTTGAGAACTCCGTCTTGAAACTGATTATTGTTTGTGTGTGAAATACCAACACATCTTTGTTGTCTTTTTTATAAAATATTCAGAGTTTTTTCCTAATGTCTGAAGAATGTAGGCCATATTCATACACAAAATCCTTTTCAAGAGTAGAAGCTCTTTTGTATATTTCTCTGTGATTTTGTCATTATAGTTAATTTGTAAATTCATTGTGACCCTTTGCCACGTTATCTAGTAAAGAATTTTTTGTCTTGAATAATTAAACAATAGCTTTTTTTAAAAAAAATCATAGTGAATGTAACTTGGACTTGTGGGGTTTTATGTCTAGGAGGAGGATGATAGTTACAGGAAAATTTAGCAGATATGTTTATTTTTCTAGTACGTGTTAAGATTAGTAGGACCATGTACTTATAGAATTGGAACAAAACTTAAAACCTGTGTTCCAGCTTTTCCACTATGTATAGAGGACGATGATAGATGTATTGCTGACACTCAGCTATAGCTCACCTGAGCCTGAGTCTCTTCTATCACTTGGTTAGCATTTACGTATTGCTTAATATATGCTAAGTCCTGCGGTTAACCCATCATATCATCTTATTTAATTTTTGCATTCACATCATGTTTTATCGCCATTTTATAGTTAAAGAAATGCAGGTTTCTAAAAGCTTGTTAAAGGACATACCGTGTTTCCCCAAAAATAAGACCGGGTCTTATATTAATTTTTGCTCCAAAAGACACATTAGGGCTTATGTTCAGGGGATGTCATCCTGAAAAATCATGCTAGGGCTTATTTTCTGTTTAGGTCTTATTTTCTGGGAAACACAGTAGTATAAGACCACAAAACTACTAAGGAGTAGAATCTAGATTCAAAGTCAGTTCTTTCCATTTTAAACGAGTGCTATTAAGTACTGCACAGTACATTAAAATCATGGTTATCTTATTCTAGTCTACTTTCTATCTACTGGATTTATATTGTAAACCTGCTATATTTAGTTACGTATTTCGTTATACTTTGTAGACATGGATAGTAACTGCAAGTGAAATAAGTCTCTAATGACAGTAGCTGTGGGTCATTGAAGGGCTCTTTAGAATGTTTCATTTTGTTGTGCCCTGGTATTCAAGAACATGTTGCCAAGGTAATTAATGGCTATATTTTCTTTCAAGTAGATCAAAGGGCCACATAGGAAGTAGCTTGAGTTCAGTAGTGTTTATATGTATCATTTTTTAAAACTAATATACAAAATCTTTTTTTTTATTCACAAGAATTCTTTCACATAAATAAAATAATTTCAGTTTCATTTTTTGGTTGAACATGTAACAGTCTGTTTAGCTTTGTTCAAAATCTGCTGGATTTGTTTTTATTAATTAATCTTTGTATGTTTTATTTTTTCAGTATCAAGTGAGTGTCTGTCACTCAGATATTTAAATTTATCCCCTCAAAATATTTATTTTATTGAATATATTGAATCATAACATTTATTTTATATGTACTGTATCAAATTATGATTTCGAAGCTCTTTTGTAAAGGGAGTCATTTTTACATTCTAACATTTAATTTTAATGATTGCATATTCGTTACATTGAAAGCATACTGATGAATACATCCAACCAACTCTCCAAGCCGAGTGCGTTGCCTTTCCTTGCTGTCTGCAATTCATTTCCTCTTGTCTACCAAGTATACAAGGACATTGTTTTAGCAACTGCTTGTACTCTCCCTCTGTCTCCCACTTCCTTGTCTCTTTCTTTCCTCAGATAGTCTCCCCTCTCGATTGTATCAATATGCAACCACCCTGTTATATGTCACTTGAAAATAAACAAGATCTCTATTGGTCTCAAATCTACTTTGAGTTTTTTAAACGCAAAAATTCATGTATGTATTACCAGTACGTGATACGTCCATCTTTCTTCATAATTTTCTCTTGAAACTCATCCCAATTAGGTTGATGCCAACATCACTTCACTGAAAGACCTCTTATCAAGATCTCCAATGACCTCTACATGGCTATATCTATTGAGCAAGTCCCAATTCTCATTCTAGTTAACCCATAAGTGGTATTTGAAACTGAAAATCTTTTCTCATTGAAACTTTTTTTTTTTTATCCTGTTGTTCCAATTCTGCCCTTTTCTACTTCCCTTCTGCCAGTTGCTTTCCATCTTCCTGATCTAAACATGTTGCAGAGTCCCAGGATACCTTTTTCTCTACAGTCACAACCATGTACTGTCATTTACTCTAAAGACTATACGAGTATACCAACTACATGTCTGTGTCTTCAAATTCCCTATTGATCTGTTTATTGGTGTGAACCACAGATTTGTTTACCAGATGCCTACTTAACATCTCCATAGAGATGTCTGATAGTCCTCACAAACGTAACATAGTCCAAAATGAATTTGATCTCTTTAGTTAGTTGTTCAGGCCACAATTGGAGTTATCTTTGTTTCTTATATCCCACATCTAAATCTAAGACCAAATTCTGTTTATTCTGTCAACAATATGCATAATGCAACAATAGCTCTCATAGTTACCAACTTTGTCCAAACTCTGTCTTTCTCCTGGATTACTTGCATAGTTTCTTAATATCTTTGCTTTTTTCTTTGACTTATAGCGTACTGTTTCTAACCCATCTGTAAAGGTAATTCTTTTAAGCATAAATGAGATCACATTGCTTCTCTGTTCAAACCTTTCAGATGTTCTCCATCTTCCCCAAAAAAGCCTTTACAATGACCTAGAAGGCACTATGAATTCTGGCTGTCGGACCTCTTGGACATTGTCTCTTACTAGTCTCTCCCATACAGTCTCCCCCGAACCATAATGCGACCTTGTTGATGCTTGGACACAGTCGGCCAGCTCCCAGTGTACAGCTTTTATACCCAATGTCCTCTCTGCCTTGAGTGCTGATTCACATTTGTGCTCAAATATCTTCTTCTTAGTAAGGCCATACTCCATCATTTCATATAAAATATGACAAGACATGCTTCCTGACAGGCACTTCTTATTTCCTTGACTTATTTTGTGCTTTATTTCCACTTGAATGTATGTGCCAAAGGCAGGGATTTTGTTTTTTTCACAGTACTATCACTAGAGTCTGGTACTTAGCGAAACTCAAAAAAATAGTTGCTGCATGAATGAATGAAGAATGAAGCCATTTGCTCCCAGGCATAATGCTTTTCTCACCCGGTATGTCAAATGGTGTATCCTCAGTGAAATTTTGAGTAATCTTCTAGATTTACATCTTTTTGACTTGCTCCCATGTTGCTTCCAATTTAATTGATTCTGATGTAATATCTTATTCTTGGCTGCATCTTAATAGGGATACTCATTCCATTTTTGGACTCATTTTTTGCATCATTCCTTTGGCCTCAGACTTTATACTACTCCAACAAACACTGTGACTCAGATTATACTCATTGTCTGTGATAGCCTTTATGGATGTTTACTTACAAGATGTCACCACTCTCCCATTGTTGAACAGCCACTGACGTTACAACCAACGATAGGAGTTGGTCTGAATTGATCTAAAATATGACTGGTAAGTTTGTTTATTTACACTTTCACAGTGATGGCTTCAGTTAATGCAGGGCTAAATCAGTTGGCCGCTGATTACTTTAGAATGAAGTTCAGAATACTGGCTGGAAATTTTGGCACACAGACAATCTCCTTCTGGGTAATGGGATGGTGTTTATGAAGTCTGGTACTGCTGCCTTTGAGTACAAGCCCAGGAATTACAACCAAATCATGTAATTAGCAAATGGAGGGGGGGGGGGAAACTGGAGAAATGAGCCATGCGCTGTTTAAACTGAACTTGAACTTTTAGTTCCTTGAGGAAATGAGTTTCCCTGAATGCTTAAGCCAATATTCAGATTGTTGTTTTTATGTTGTTTGCTACCAAAAACTTCTGCTAACGTGTACTGTCCTATTTCACCCAGTTTCAATGCCTAAATAACATCTATATTTACTTTTACAAATGTAAGTGTTTTTTGTTTGTTTTTCTCGGTAAGGGAAATTGGGATTTTAATTTACAAACAATGTGGTTTGATTTTCCAACAATAATCATAGTTACTCTTTAGTAACATCCATACTTAACTGTGTTCCCTCACTAGGAAAAAAATGCTTAAAATTCTAAGTATATTGGAGATATTGAGAGATACAGTACTGAGATTCATTTGGACCCTGGTACAGTTTCTTTTGTTAAATTCAGGTGCTGTGGTACTGTGTGAGCAAGGCCAGGCTTTTGGATACTTCTGAGTTGAAATCTCTAAATTTATTCTCTTTCTGTTTGTTTTTAATCGTGGTAAAATATAAATACCAGAAAATGTACCATTTTAACCCTTTTAAGTGTACAGTTCAGTGGCAGTAAGTATATTCACATCGTTGTACAACTATTACCAACATTCATCTGCTGACCTCTTTTCATCTTGCAAAACTAACACTCTGTATCTATTAAGCAGTAATTCTCCATTCTCTTCTCCTCCTAGTCCCTAGCTAGAGAACATATATATATATATATATATATATATATATGTTTGCCGATACTGAAATAATTAAGTAAATATGACCAATTCATTCAATGAGCATTATTGGATAAACATTATTTCATACTATTTATGTAAACTATATAAACAGAGGTACATAGAGACAGAAAGAGAGGGAGAGTAAGAGAGAGGGAGAGGGCACTAGAACTAGACAATGTTTACCGAAATGTTAACATTAGTTTGGGAAGTGGGTTTATGGTGATTTTTGCTTTCTATTTTATAAGCTTCGCTACTGAATTTCTTTTTTTTTTCAAAATATGGTACGATTTTTACAACTGGAATAAACTTATTTCTAGAAGAAAAACAATTTTGTTGTTTCCTCTCCATTGTTGTAGCGATCGGAGCACTATTTATTCTATTAAATAAAAGAAAAAAGAATCTTTGAAACAGCTACCTATCTCCAAAAGAAGGGGGAGTTAAATATTGTTGGAGAGTCAAAGCTACATCCAAATAAAATTGAAATTAATCTGTGCTCAGCTGTATGCTTCATGAGTATACGTTTAATCAGAGTTTAGATAAAAGTCAGTGTGAAGCAGAGTGTTAGAACAAGGTTTCATGCAGAAAGTGGAGTTTTATCTTGTGACTTTTTATCTTGTGACCCAACGTGAACAAATACAGATGAAAAGGCTGACGATTAGAGTGATCTCAGCGGGATTCAGATCTGTGAAGTATTTAATTTTCAGTCCAGTTTTAAAGAAATAAATTTTAATTGATGAATGGAAATATTTTTGAGTTTCTGAATTCCATGAGTGACTATGTTGACAGGAACTTGAATAACCTCTGAAGAGAGGTTATCAAAATAGGTAAGTATCATTTCATTCCTGTGTTTATTACATGTTGATATTTAGAAAAAAAAATGCCAGACAATTAATTATTGCCATCTTATTAAACACCATTTATTTTTACAGATGTCAATCCTGCAACGTGTATATGATTTCAATATTGGGGTATTAAATTTCCTTGAGACACCCATCATTTATGTTTGCTCTCTGAGCTATTGCTTTTTCTTCCTATCTGTACTGAAAAGGAAATAAGTGAAAAAGATTTATGTCTGACTAAACTTTAGCATTTGCTCTATTCTCCCATTATGTTGCTGTTGTAAGTGTAGTGCTGTTGTTGAAAAATTGCCCTTGTCAGCAGGAAAAATTGCTTAGCAATATGATCTAATATATTTCTCTTGTTCTTAAGGCAGAGATCTTTTTAGTCACTCTATTGCATGGATGTGTCCCTTGTAATCTGATGAATATCTTGTGAAACTACCACTAACTAGCAGAATATTCAATATGTGCCCATAATGGAGAACCTGCTTTTCTTTCCTACAGGGTATTATCTCCACGGTCACATCTGATAATCAATGAGTGCTTACAAAAGAAAGTTTGCATTAATCTCTGTGCGATGTTATTAGTGGATTCACTGGTACAACCAGGTCCTAATGCAAAGGATTATGTGCCACATTCCTTTCAAATACACTGTGTACACAAGAGTCCCAGCCTTTCTCCTTTGAGTGGGAACAATGAATTTATTAAGAAGATAAGAAGTTCGTGGGTGTAGGTGGAAAAACAGAGGGATAATGTTTTGTTTTCTTTTGTGGTTAAAGTAATATCACGGAATCACTGATGGTGGGTGCCTACCCAGAATGTGAAAGCTTCATCGTCCTGAGGGCTCTCATTGATTCTCCCCCAGCGAGCCAGGGTGGCTGTGGGATCAGAGTGCATTGTCTTTCTGAGTGTGGACAGTCTGTGGTGTGCACGGGCACCATAGTGTTATTCTGCAGATTCCTGTAGGGCATCCGGACCTTTCTTTTTGGTCAGCCAGCCCGTTTGCCTGTATAATACTACCCACAGTCTGAGAGAACTGGATTAAGGAACTTGTAACTAGCGGTTTTATGACCCCACTGAGTGTTTATTTATCTTTGCTTAAACCTGCAAGTAAACTAGGTAAATAAGCAATGTTTGAACAGAAAGTATACAATGTTGAAGGATTGTCAAGTGAATCTCAGAAAAGTAATCTGAGATTAGAGAGGAGGGCAAATACTTGATTTTCCCTTCTACGTAGTAAGTGCAATCTGACAGTACAGTATGAAACCAGGGGAGAGTCTCAAGCAAATGGAAAAGACAAATGAATGGATACTATTGGTTTTATGCCTTGGAGCATCATGAGCAAATAATTTTCTATCTTTCAAGTCCAAGGTAGTTTTTCTTTGTTTCAAGTCTAAGGTAATGATGCTCAGCCAGGGGCCGTGTTATTAAAACACACAGAACGATTTTGGCAAATTGTACATCTCTGGAATAATGGTGGAAAGAATTAGAATCTACGAAGTCAGTTGTTTGTAGAATGACAAATTTATTAGATTTTTTGACACCCACCTCCTGCTTATGCAGCCTCCCAGGTGAGAATGGTGGTTTGAGCTGGCTAGCTTAAAACAAAATTGTGTCTTTAGGGATAGTTGAGAATCATAAAACAAACTAACAACTAACAACAATTTTGCTATTGAGTGACTTTGGTGTGCCTTATTGTCCTTGTATGGCAACAGATTTATTATAGAAGCTAAAACACTGACTTTATCGTTTTTATTATAAATCTGTCTCTTTGTCTAGACTGTCCAACTCTCCTACTAAAAGTAGAATGCATTAGTAAACTAAGCAGTCCTGACAAAGCATTTTATGAAATTCTCTGTTTGCAAGCATTAACTTGTAGATGAGTGAAAAGTTGAGAAACATTGTTTATAGCTTAATGTGAAAATGCTTTCCTCTTATGAGTTAAGAGGTAAGGAGGAAAAGTTTATATGGAGAAGGAAATATAAGTTATAAGTGCATTTACCGTTCTTGATATGCTTTTCAGTTATTCTAGTAAGTGGTTTTTAAAACTTAGTTTTTAAAAAAAGTTATTTTGAGGGGCATGGATCTGTTTTATTCTTTTCCAGTTTAATTGAGGTATGTGCAAATAAAAATTATATATATACATATATATTTAATATTTAGGTTGTGCAATGTGATATTTTTAAAGAGTATATAATGCAATGATTTAATATACATATACATTGTAAAATGATTACCGTAATCATGCTAACGTATCATTACCTTACATAGTTCCCGTGTGTGTGTGTGTGTGTGTGTGTGTGTGTAGTGAGAACACTTGAGATCTACACTCTTAGCCGATTTTAAGTATACAATGCAGCGTTGTGAACTGTAATCACCATCTTGTACAGTAGGTCCTCAGAATTTCCTCGTAACTAAAAGCTTGTACCCTTCGACAAATATCTTCCCATTTCTCCCAACCCCATTCCCTGGAAACCACCATTCTACTCTCTGAACTCTGGAAACCACCATTCTACTCAGAACTCTGGTTCTGAGTTCAACTTTTTTAGGTTCAACATATAACTAAGATCATATGGTATTTATAAAGCATTACTTTTGTACAATAATCAAAATACTTTATAAAATTGGGTATGCTAATATTTGATAATTGTTGATTTTTAACTTTCCATATGTTTTCTACTTAATTCACATAATGTACACATAAAATTCACTTTACAAATGCTTGCTCCTCTCAATACAGGAAGAGTTACATCACTGTCCGTGTTTACTCCACAAACTATGTCCAAAAGACATAATCTATTATTTTTCAATCTCAGTAGACATGAACTCAGGCAAATGACTCTTCTTCACTTGCAAAGGACTGGGTGAAACATCTTATATATTAGCCAAATACTTACCCTGGATAGTGAGATAAAAATGATATATTTGTAGTCTCATCTATCATTACTTTGGGGCACACGTAAGAATATTTAGGAGAAACAAACTTGCTTATTTATTGACATAAAATGATTTCATGACATGCATGTGTTAAATTTACTGATGTAAAATACAATATATACCAAATTGCAATCTAGACCGAGTTAAGTTATAATGCTGCTCATAGCATCAGATCGTTTTATTTCAGAAGAAAAAATGAGTATGAAGTAATTTGATAGAATGGTGAAATTTACAAATTATAAATTATTGTGTACAAATTATGAATTATAAATTATTATATGGCTGGTACATTATATACTAAGCGTATATATATACACACATATGTATCACAATCTGCTTGCTATTTTCACACACACAGAATTCTAAGGTCACCATATCCATTACAATTGTGCTCTTTACCCTACAAAAACTCTTTAACATCAGCATTTCAGATCTCACAAAATTACATGAGGAACTTGGGTCTGCCATATAGACAGTCAATTAAACACCAGCATTTTATAGATGGTGAAAGGTGTGCAGAGATATTTAAAAATGAGCGAACAAACTATAATAGTCACTAATCATATTTCTTGAAACTTGAACAATGTGCAATATAAGTTGGAACATATAAAAAAGTCAGGGAGGGGATTATGATTATTAAAATAATCTATTTGCTGTTTCCATTAATGTGGCATTCTTGTTTGCTTGCAATTATGTACAATATTTTATATACCTGCCACAGGCTTTACCTCCTCTCAGGCTTTCCGGTGGCTGTGTAATCATGTTTTCCTTTCTCTCACTTGGCCTTAAATATGCAATGGTGCCTTTTGCTGGCAGTGGCTGTGACCTTTGATTTGAATGTCTTCAGGTGGAGCAAAGCACATTCCAATTCACTCCTAGAGATCACGTTTCAGTGTCCCTCTAGATACTTGCTGCTGACTCTTTGGCACCTGTCAGTCATTGCCCTGTACCTGTCATTGATTCTTCCAGTAATTGGTGCATTTCACCTATCAGGAGTGTGTTTCCATTAGTTCCTTTCTGTTTAGAAACTAAAAATAAATAAAGGCTTTGGAATGAGGGGGGTTTAGTTATGAATTGTGAACACATCTGTTTATATGGTATGCAGTATGTGGCAAATGGCAATTTTTCTGATCAACAGTATGTTTTTCACCTGACAATTATGGCACAGAGTATTTGTCATGTAACCTCTCTGTGAGGAATAGAGTAAATGATTAGTACATTGTACGGGTTCAAGAACTAACCAATTTCTCTCTCCATTCCCTTTTTCTCCTCCTATCTCTACCTTTTCCCCTTCTATTACACTTTTTGACTGTAGTGAATTGTGTGTTAATTAGCAAAAGAGTATTAGAGAGGAGCAGTCTTGGTGGTGATAGCAAATGAATGTAGTGGCATTTAGTGGTTTCATTACAGGTATGATGCAAAATAAAGTCCTGGCTACAGCAAGGGCGATGAACATTAAACGTTGAAAAGAAAACTGTGAAACTGAAATGCCCATCGGTAGATGACAGGATTAAGAAACTGTGGTAAATTTATACAATGGAGTATTACGCAGCCATAAAGAAGAAAGAAATCTTACCATTTGCAACAACGTGGATGGACCTAGAGAACATTATGTTAAGTGAAATAAGTGAGACAGAGAAAGACAAATACCATATGATCTCACTTACATGCGGAATCTAAAGAAAAGAATAAGTGAATGAACTAATCAGAAACAGTTTTGGAGACAAAGAGGAAAAACTGAGGGTTGCTAGATGGGCGGGGGGGGTGGGGGTAAGGGGGAAGGTGAGGGGATTAGAAAACAGTCAGTAACCACAAGATGGCCACAGGGTTTGAAAATTAATCTGGGGGACGTAATTTAGTGGTTACCAGAGGGTAAGGGGGTTGGGGGGTGGGAGATGAGGGTAAGGGGGATCAAATATGTGGTGATGGAAGGAGAACTGACTCTGGATGGTGAACACATAATGTAATTTATAGATGATGTGATACAGAATTGTACACCTGAAATCTATGTAATTTTACTAACAATTGTCACCCCAATAAATTAAAAAAAAATAAAAAAAAGAAAACTGTGAGACAAAACGCAGAGACAGATATGATAAGATGTGTGCAAGAACTTAACATTTAAAAATACAGATTTTATAATATAGGTGAAGTTATTCATAATATAAAATGGAGAAAATAAGAAACAAATTTGTCATGCCTGTTTTTCTTCTTTGAACACATATTTTTGAGACCAGACGAGTACAATGCCTCTCTGTTCAGCATACTGTTTTGTCCTCTCTTCATTGTACTGGAGATACAATGATGAATGAGGAAGAGGAATTGCTGTCCTTATGCACTTTACAATCTATATAATGAGTTACCAAACATATACTTAGGCTTTGATGGACATAAGGTGTCTTTGGTACACTAATCATTTAAAGGCAATATTTAAACACATGAACATATATATTTTCTAATAAGGCTGTCATTAATGGACACTAACATTGGATTTTATATAATTTTCTTGGAAATACCATAAACTACTATCCTTCTTTTACTTTCTCTGTTTGTTTTTTCCCCCCTCAGCCATTTAGAAATGAAAAGAAACAGGATTAGCTCACAGGCCACACCCAATAGGCGGTGACCTGGACTTGGCAGGCAGCCCTAGTTAGCTAATCAGGTTCTACATTTGACATAAGAAGTCTGATTTAGCTTATGGTTAGTTTGAGTGATTTGGGATATCTCTGTGCTGATATCTCAAAAATGTTTGAAAACACAGAAGATGAAAGGAGGAGGGTCAGGTGTCAAACACATAGTTGGAAGTCAAGCATAGAAGGATTCAAACTGAGGAAGAAGGAATAGATTTTCATTAGAACTTTGTAAACCAACTGATATTCAAATTAAATTCAAAATTGATTCCAGGAAAGGGGGAAAACAACCTAATATTTTACGGAGAAGAAAAAATATGTATATTTTTTGAAAATAAGACACATAATTTGATATAAAGCAATTCAGAGATCAATAATTTTTCAAACAATTTTAAATTCATATTCTTCTTTGCCTTCCCTCTCTTAGAGTACCACATGAAAAGACATCAAAAACATCAAAAGAGCGGAAAAAATGGCATCACCATGGGCTGCTAAACACTCTGATCTATATTTTAGACCTCAGAATAGAATTGAGAAAATCTAGCATATAAAATATTTTTGAAAAATAATGAATTAACTCTTTACTATGTTTTTGAGAGTGCATTTATATCTTAACCTTTCTAATCATTCTATTATAGATTCTGAGTGATTTTTACTGATTCTATTGCTTATTGAAACAAACTTTCATATTTTTCATTATCATATAATTATTTTATTCTATTTTCCCTCAGAGTAATATTATCCTTTCATAATGTTTATCCAGTTGTGTAAACATCTTAGACAATTCTTTCTCCCTCTTTCTCCATATATATATGGTTTACAAATCTATAAACTATTCATCAATAAACATGTAGAGGGCATAACTTTTGTTAGCTATAGAGGGTGTAGATTTTGTTAGGTATTAACTACCCTTTTGGATTATCAGTGACTTCTGTCATGTTGAGTTTAACTGAAGGCTAAAAAAGTGATATAAAAGTAGTACTTTCTACCAGTCTTTTCTTGGCTGAGAGCTATTAGTGTCAGAGGTAAAAGCAAAATATTCTATTTTTATCACATCATTTCTAATTATCTTTGTCCCATTTGTAGTCGTTTTGGGAAATAATGGGGAGAATGAATAGAGTGGGAATAATAATAGAAAATTGAGTAAAACTAATGTAAACAATTAAAACAAAAATATTTTTTGGTAGAGCTCATTAATAACTGAAAGTTATTTAAGACTGACTTAGATTATAAAAAGGAGAAAAGAATCTCCCTTTGAAAAATGTAAGAGGCATGAAGTTGTAAAACTCCACATTTTACTTAAATTTACATAATTGATTCTGTAGTCATCATGATAACTGAAGCCGTGAGTGTGACTCCAGGCTTAAAAAGCTTTGAGGCTATCCTGGATGCACCGTTCTGTAAAGGGCACACCATCTGTAAAAACCCTGATGCCATATTTCTAATCTTCCCTGACTCTCGCACTATTAGGGCATTATATGTTCTGGAAAATGTAGTAGTTCTCTTGAAGACCTCATTATAAATCCTCACTGACACCAACACCTTTGGCATGATTCTAGGTTTGCAGTCTGTGGACCTGAGCCAATGATGCCTGATTTATGTTTAATTAGAAAGCAGTTCTTCAGTTGCCACAGAAAGCACAAATAAAAATGAATAGCTATCTGAACACTGCTTGGGAAAAAAAAATTCCAAAAGATGTTATGAAAACATTATTTAGTGGACAAATAAATCATTTATGATGCAGTACATTTCCTTCTTTAAATATACATTAATCATCACGTTTCACATCCCTTTTTGTAAAACTCTTTGGATTACTGCCTAAATTCTCTCTTATTTTCAAGCATAGAAAGGGAGGCTCAGGTAATAATGTAATATTTACTACAGTAAAGCAATTTAAAATAAATTTTAATTAATAGGCAGTGTGAATGAAGGTTTTTATTAGTGAAATAAAACACCTATGTTTGTTTACAAGGAAATAATTCATAGGTACCTAAAGAAGGATTTATTATATTTCCTTATGAAGATAGCTAGTCTTTGTGTCCGAAATGCATCTTTCTATTGTATTTTAAATTCCCCGAGAAATTAGGATCAGCAATATCAAGCTTCATTATACTGAAAGCATATCATCATTTGCTAAAATGTTGAAACAAAAAATAAGTACAGGAAGATTTCATTTTGTCTATTAAAGTACTAATCATTTAGGAAGCAGACAGAATTATAATAGAACATCCACACTACTCTTGAGAGAGAAATATTTCATACCTTACGGGAGGCACTGTGCTTTTGCAGCTAGGCCAGAAAATTTTATATCAGCATTTTTTTTTTTAATGCTAAATTTAAACCATGTTAATCTCTTAGGTCTAAAAAAAAAAGATGACTTTTGGAAATGGTGTTGCCTTTTGTTTAGCTTAAACTGCTTGATACAATATGCCACATATAGTTTAGGCTGTATGTTATGCCTGCAAACAAGAAGTTTGAGTAGAAAGAATTTTAGGAGAAATAATGTATCTTCTGTGATGGTTAATTTCGTGTGTCAGTTGACTGGGCCCTCACAGACACAACCAAAAGGAAGAAAGGAAGGAAAGGAAGGAAAGAAGGAAAAAGGAAGAGAAAGAGGGAGGGAGGAGGGAAAGAAAGAGGGAGAGAAGGGAAAGGAAAGGGAGGGAAGGAAGAAAATAATTGCCTGGCAACATTTAAAATTTAGGAGATTAACACAAAAAATTAGAACTTCTATACTTTTCTTGATGAATCAAAACACCTGACTGAGTTGAACTCCTAGTACCGCATGGACACATTCTGCTAGAAATAACTGATGGTTGTTCATTGAAGAAGGAGTGATGGAAATTAAAACCGAGGAAACAGAGTAGACATGAGATAGCATGGTACATTCAGGTCAATCAGTCAAATGTGTCAGGGTCAGTGGACAAAGACAAGAGGAGATGCCACCAGACATGTGAGTACAAAACAAGGTTATGATTAGCCATATAACTGATACCCAGGAAATTACATTTTATTCTTCAGGAAATCAGCAATCAGACAGAATTTTAAATGGTTATTTCTAGTATGTTTTCAGACTATACCAAGTAAGCAAAAGTTGACCGTAGCTGTATTCTTCAAAGTAAATGAAAATAAGTAAGAATCAATTGAAATTTGCTTATTCTGTTTATTTATTATACAATGTCTATTTCTGACACTTCTATGGTGGGAATAATGAGTTAAATTTAAGATTCAAATTTATTAGCTTAAAAATAAATGATGCAGTGCACTTGGCATTAAAGAATTTATTTTATTCTAAAATTTGAGAACTGACTGCGGATGGTGAACACAATGCAATATATAGATGATGTATTATAGAATTGTACACTTGAAACCTATATAATTTTGCAATCCAATGTCATCCCAATACATTTAATACAAATAAAAAAATCAATCAAAGTATATAGGTAAGTTTTTAAAATCTGATTTAAATCCTCTTCTGTATATCATTGTCCTATGTTTAGGAGGATGTAGGCAAGATAAACTTATCTCCATGCAAAAATAAGGCAGGTATTTTCCAACAAGGATTATATCTATTTCCTTGGTCTGTTAGCCAATCTCTAAATTGTGTACTTGTTGTTTATCTATCATATAGAGATACTCAACATATTTCTGAGATGACCTGTGTAGAGAGTACTAGTGGCAGATATTCATGAAGTCTCAAAATAGATGTATAAGTCTAGGTTCTTCAGAAAAACAACCAATAGGATCTATCTATCTATCTATCTATCTATCTATCTATCTATCTATCTATCTGTCTGTCTGTCTGTCTGTCTGTCTAATTTATTGCACATGTAGAGATTTATTGTAAGGAATTGGCTCACATGGTTATGGAGGATGAAAAGTCTCAAGATCTGTAGTTGGCAAACGAGATACCCAGGAGAGATGGTTCTATAGTTTCCATCCAAGTCTGGAAACCTGAGAACGAGGAGAACTAACGGTATAATTTAAATACAAGTCAGAGTGTGAGGGCAGGAGAAACTCAATATCCCAGCTTGGAAACAATTAATGAAAGTGAATTTTTCCTTACCCTGTTTTCCTTCTACTCAGGTCTTCAATGACTTGCATGAGGCCCATCCACATAGGGAGGATGATTTGCTTTACTCAGTCTATCAATTTAAATGTTAATCTCATCAAAACAGTTTCACATCTATAGTAACCCTGTACTTTGTACTATAGCTTTGGATAAAGAACTTTACAAAAGCACAATGTGCAATGTTAATTAATTAAGTCAAGCAGTACATAAAAAAAATATCTCTATTGTAATTTTCCTTTCCCAATGTAATAAAGTACAACTTTATATGTGCTTCATTTCAGCAAAATGTCATGACATGTACGAATGATACGTAACGATTGAAATTAACCACCACAAAAGGTGTATTATTACTTCCTCTAAAATTCCTCTCAAACTTTGCATATGTGATATACAACCGAAAATATAAGTGGCATATTGTAGCAAGCAGACTATGGTAAACAAAGGCCAATACCCTATTTAATATATTAAAAGGAGTAAAAAGAAATGCAGGTACAACTGATGCCATAGAAAATTTATAATCTAATCTGCAGGATTGCATGCTTCTCATATGGTAGTAGAAAAGCATTTGTTAATGAATATAACTTAAAAGTTAGGCATGTGAGCTTTGAAAGCAAAGCTAAGCAAGACTTTAAAGTTACAGAATTTCTGTTATTCCATCTCTGAATAGGGTTCACTGGATCCAGTCAGTACTGGAGGCAAGTATCTCTAATTCTTCATTTTAGACAATTCTCTGGTCAATATGAAACCTAAGCTAACTGAGAAGGTAATTTCATACTGCATGTTTCCACGCAGTATTATGGTTTTTGTAGTGCAAAACCATAAACAAATAATCTGTGGTGACAGAAGTCAAGATAATGGTTTCCTTTGTGGAATATTGACTAGGATGGGTGTAAAACATTTTCCGTAGAACTGATGATACTATTTTTTATTCTGTATGCTTGTTATTTGGTCATATAGATTTTGTGAGAATTCATTGAACTATACATTTGTGCTTTGTACAGTTGTCTTTATGTGTGATATACATCAATAAAAGTGGAGGAAAATTGCTTTGATTGATAACCACAAACATCATATTGCTGGATGCCTTCCATCGTTATTCATTCACAATTATTCTTACTATAACATAGTTGTTCCTCTGCTGTGCAAATCTTTTAGAATAGAAAATCAAATTTAAATATCAAAAGAATAAGCAAATCAATAGTAGTAATAACTGTGCTACAGAATACTGTGCTCTTTTATAAAGTATTTGCAACGTTTAAAATAACTTACTTAAAATAGATTAATATTGACATTGTGATTTAAAGTGCTTAATTGAGAAATTGATTTAGAATCTGATTTTAAATAGTAATCTTAAAAATTATATAAGCTATATTTATAAGCATTTAAGAGGCCTGAATAGTCACCATAATTATAAATTAATTATTTAATCAACATATTTAAGTTTTTAATATACTAGTTAACACGAAGTACTTATAAAGCAAATAGACTACAATAAATTAATAAATACAGTATTTAATCATTTATGTCAAAGAGCTAAAGACAACCAAGGACTGAACAAGTAGTTCAACAAAGTGAGGTTTATTTGTTTTCTACAAAGTAACTGTGGAATGCCTCTCCGTGTTATGTAATAGGGAATGTTTTCTTTGAAAACAGACTTGCACTGAATGATAGTTAGAAAGCAAGGGGGATCAACTCTGGATTGGTTGGTCTTTCTGAAGTGAGAAAGAGATTAGTTATCAGTTCTGGATTGACCTTTGCCACTGGGTGAGAGCAGTTTAGCAAAAGGGTAATTCTGATCTGTATTCAAGAGTCATAATGAGTGAATCAGAGTTGGCTATAGAATTAGTGAGGAAGCAGTAGCGCCTCAAAAAAGGGGCTGATTGTGACGCTTTGGGACTGCAGCATAGCTTTGGAAGAAATCGAGTTTCCCGCTAACGTTATCCATGTCTGTTACCACAATCGAATTAATTAATGTCAGGACAGATTTTCCTGATTCCTGTCTGGAGCCGATTTATTTTTTATTTTTTTGGTTTCAGATTATTTTTTACTCTCTCACAATACTTAACTCTATTAACTTTCTTTCCTCTCTTCCCTCCCTTGTTGCATGCTTTCTTCTCCCCACCCCCTTCTTTCCTTCCTTTTTTCTTCTTTCCTTCCTTCTTGGGAAGGATGATGGAAATTACATGCACAAGCTTTTCCCCCAATGTTTACTTTCTTCTACCAAAGCAAAACAGATGACATGCTGGACTGCTGTTTGTCCTCTCCCCAAGATGTTGATGGGGCTCTGGAAAATTCAGAACAATGGTAGCTGATGAGTGTGGAATTAGAAGGTCCATTTTAGTCCTAAAAGTAAAACCTGTTCTTGGCCCTAAAGAGCGAAAACAATGGTGGCTGAGTGATTGGCATTCGTAGCCAAGGTTTTTGCAAGCAGCAAAAAAGTGCTCCCTGCATTGAATTTTAATCAATTTGAAACCAAATTATAGTAACACGCCAAGTGACTAAATCTTCAGGCTACCTTTGACCTATACCGCTCAGAATTGTATTTTTTTAAAACGAAGATATAAGCGAAAACATAGACAAACAGGGCTGTGAGTACAGAAGCAGGAGAGCCCAATTCACTAGATAGGCTTGAGGCTTCTTAGAAGAGCCGCTTGTATGGAAGAGGGGGTGGAAAAACCAATGCTGGCTGCCAGGCCTTCCCTGGGTCTCTAACCTCCAGGAGTCAGGGGAGATTCCACAGCCAACAAGAGCTCTGAAGAAGTAACATATTGCTCACATTACAAGCCTTGTCCTTCACTAAAAATTGATGAACTATAGCTGCAATACAGTGTACAGATCCTCTTATTAGCTTTCGATTCTAACGAATGCTTCCTTTTTGTGTGTCCTGTGAATGGATTTCTTCAAATATTCCTAATGCTTGATGCTCTAACTCTTGAGTTTGCAAGATGTGTTTAGTCTATGAAGCAGCATCTTAGCTGTATAGATGACAACAGGTTTATTTAACTATAACTTTTTGATTCGCTTGTTCACCCATGACCAATGAGTGGTTTATACATAGGTGGGTAACCCAAATTGGTGCACTGAGAACTAAACATCAGCCATACTAATGTGATTGGCCTGGTCTCTTTCTCCTTCTTTATCTCCCTATCTTCCTAACCCATCTCAATCTCCCTCATTTCCTGTTAGGAAGTTGTTAAGAAGCAAGGATGCAGGCCTGGATCTGCCGGTGGCTTCTGTCCATGATGTACGGGAAATAGGCAAAGAATCAGAGGATATGTCAGAATCAATAAGACTACATTTATGTGTGAAAAGTAAATCACGAGATCTTGATGAGTTAATTTGAATTTCTGGGCCCAATGACAAAGACCTCTAGATTTTTCAGAAGTGTGGGCTAATATATTTATTGCATACATTTTTCAAAAAACATTTAAAATTGGGTTTTCTTTGTCTTATACCAGAAAGACTACTACTCACTGAAATGGCTGAACAACATTAGATGACTCATGCTCTATGATGATGACTATCTTCTCACATACCTACTAAACAAACACTTAGAAGATAAAAAATAGTCGGTCCACATCCACTTAAATACTTTTAAATTCTAGTAATAGTGATTCTGTAGTCGATTTCTGTAGGAAACTGTGACTGACAATATTTGTCAATTGTTCATTATATATAAACTACCACATTTGGTTCTAGGGAATTCAAATTTAAATAAGAAATATATGTTTTCTTCAAGAAGGCAGTACATTATTTGGATCCTCCAAGAAGCAGATGGATCCTATTAGAGGATTAACCTTGAAAGAGATCATTTGGAGGAAATGCCTGTGAGGGAAAGGGGAGAGGGAGATAGAGAAGGAGGAAAGTGTGGGTCTGACCCCTGTGAAGTTGAAAGGGACAGAAAAGGGACTACAAAGGAAGAGTGAAAAACTTTGCAAGCCCAAAGTGGTCCATTAAATGAGTCATGCATCCTCGAGGAATGAGCCTGAACACTCAGTCACTGTCTGTGAGCAGCCCGAGGGAAGCTTGGCTTTGGCAAGAACTCACAGGTGAATGTGGCGAGGTCCCAGCAGTAGCTGCTGTTTAACTGTGCCCCCGCCCCTCCCGTGTGCATCTGATGGCCACATTTTCATAGCTGTACATAACACAAAAGGTAATAATGAGCTAGAAGAGAAAAGCACATTAATAAGTTGTAAAATGATGGTATGGACACATAATATGTACACAAAGAAAAAAACTAAATTAAAAGAAAATTAACGTATTAAAGGCATATGGAAAATTTCAAAGATAAAAAAAACAAAACACAACATTTGACCCAGGCTTGAAGGATGAACAGAATTTCCATAGCACAAGAAGTGGGAAAAGGGCTTTCCAAGCAAGGGAAGTAATACACTGAAATATAGAGCTGTGGACGGACATTCAGCATTTCACTGGTTGCAGTATAGAGTTAGGTGGGAATTAGGTTAGCACAGATTGAAAAGAGTGTATTATGCATGTCAAGAAAGTGTTAGGAGTTAATATACAATCAAGAAAGCAATAAATAAAGAGTTGTGTGACGGGGGCTAATTTCCACGTCACCAAAGAGAACGGTTAGAAATGGACCGATGGAGGAGGGAGTATAAGGCAGCTGTGAAGTGAAGGTAAGAGATGAAGCAAAGGCACTGGGGATAAGATCAAGTTGAAGATTGTCACTGTGGGGAGAAACAAGGAGGAAAGAGAGCAATGAGTCAAATTATTCAGGACCCCTGCCTTGCAGGATTATGTAGATACATAACGTAGAAGAGACAGGTGTTAGAGAAAAACATGTTCAGGTTTACACTTATAGAGTTCAGGACAAGTGTGAACATTGTGGGTTGTCACGTCTCCATCCTAACCACCAGGGTTTGAATCATGAGCACCACTTAACTCTCTGTGAGACCGTGGGCAGATCTCCTAAATTCCATTCGGTTTCCTCCTCTGTAAAATTAGAAAAAGGATAGTATCTACCCTATGGAATTGTTTTGAGTATTAAATCATTGTAAAAGCTATAGTAATCATTATTGCTGTTATCATTTTATATGGATGCTTAGCAGTCACTTATATTAAGTAATTGATAGCCTTTCCCAACACGACTTAAAGAAAAAGTAACGTTAGGCATTTTTCTTAACTTGTACAACTATTTATATATGTTTATAAATGGATAAAATGTTGTAATTTTGTAGTATAAATGTATATACATATGTGTGTGTATAATTTGAACATAGTTACTTTTTGTTGTAATTGATTCTGCTTTCTCAGTTGCTAATCAGAGTTATTTTATATGATATATTTCTGCCTTGCTCCCTTAGATGACATCCACGGGAAACTCAGTTGGAATGGTGAGAAATTAAAAACAAATTTCTCAAATTAGAATACATAGCTGATTTTTTTGAGAGAGAGAAAGGATACAGGCCAAACTTCTCTCCTCTTTCCTCCTGTGCTAACATGGTGTATTTATAGCTCACTTTCTCACACTTCATATTAAAGCAACACATTTTATGTCTTAGATGTATTTTTGTGTGTGTGTGTGTTTGTTTTTACTTTCCAGTGAGAAATATTATCCTCACATTGCTATTTCTTGATTTATAAATTTTAGGCCATACCTGCTTTTACTTCCTGCTATGATATATTAAGATTATGTGTATTACATTACATATGTAATACACTACATATTATTACATTATAATACATAAAGATTCAGTCCTCTTAACTCACTCTGCCATTCCCCTCCCCCAATAGAGTTAATTTCTAGGTAATTTTACCAAATGTTAAGTATTAGCATTGTTATGACTATATAAATATTGTCAATTGCGGATCAAGTGATACACTCTTTCCTTTCTTTAAAACTTGTTAAATTCTAAAATTTTTCACTTGTTTTATTTTTCCTGATTTATTAATTCATTATTACCTTTCCACTCCTCCAGATGTCTCCCCTCCAGAGGACTCCATCTTTATATCCTGCTCCAATCTGGATTGTTTAGTCTCAACCACTGTTATGTGACTTTCATCTCTCTCTCTTACAATGTATTCATTGCTACCTGAATAGCATATATTTCTTTGTTTTTTCTTTTTTTCTTTTTTTTTTTTTGTTTATATCTTCCTTTTTTAAGGAGTAGTCTCCAAGGAATTGCCAGGAAATTAAAGAGACGCTTACTCATTTTTCTAAGTACTTGCTTATTGAGAATGTTTTTAATTTAACTTTTACCTTGATTGACGTGTTGGTTGCACATAACATTCTAGGTTAAAAATCATTTTCCTCCAGAATTATAAAGGCTTCCCTCTATTGTCTTTCATCATCCATTGCTGTTTTTAATATCTCTAATATTCTGATTCTCTTTCTTCTTAATTTTTCTTGACGTTTCTTTATTTCTATTTGGAAGTTTTTGTAACTTCTTTTTAACTCAAAGATGTAGTATCTCATATGGCTATGGATTGGTGTTGGCATTTTCATTTGTGGTGCTGGGGAAGTATTTGCCCACTTTAAATATGGAGAGGGATGCTCTTCAATTTTGGATAGTTTTGTGCTGGAGTCTCTATGGTCAAAGCAATATCATCACAACGATCTTCTACTGCATGGTAGAAGAGAATTATCAAAATCCCTGTCCCAGGCACTTGTAGGTTAGAGTGTGTCAGTGAGAGCTACTCCGGCGACAGTTATACCCATTGGGCAAATAGTAAACTCTTGATTCAGGATTGCAAACACTAAAAACGACAGCAGTGATCCACCTTCCCAAAGATTCTTGATTTACAAAGTGTGATAAAAAAATACAGTGAGTGTTTAAATAAGAAAAAAAAATACACTAAAAAACACATTGCCATTAATCCCCCTTACTTCAAACACACTTACCCCATCATTTTTGCCACTTTCTGAAACAATTCTGGAAGTCATCTTTCATGAGTGTCTTTAAGAGTGTTTAAGAAATAATGTGCATAGAAATCTGAGAAATGGGCAAACAGTTTCATCCTCCATCATGACAGTAGTCTGTGTCACACATCGCTTCTGGTATGGCAATTTCTGTCAAATAAAATCATTACGGTGTGTCCGCATCCACTTTATTCACAAGATCTGACACTGTGCAACTTCTGGACCTTCCCTAAAGTCTAAATGATTCAGGACATCGAGGCAGCCACGACAGGGCAACTGAAGACACTCATGAAAGAGGACTTCCAGAATTACTTCAGAAAGTGGCAAGAACGATGGGATAAGTGTTTTCGAAGTGTCGGGGGGTATTTTGAGAGGGATTAATGGCAATGTGTCTTTCAGTGTAGTATATATATTTTTAATTTAAACATTCACCGTCTTTTTTGATCACACCTCACGTAGTAGCTGTCAGGTAAAGCCAAGAATCACTCCCTCTGGCTGTTGAGACTGTGAGCAGCGGCCAACCTTGAGTCTTTCAGATGCCAGATAGTTTCTGAAAATCTCCAGCCTCTTTACTTCAGACAGTGGGTAACAAAAGTGATTGATGCCCATGAGAATTCTGAGACTCACAGTGGGTGAGTAGAGAGCTCCTATCTTTCTCATCTTCTTTTGTCCAGTTTCCTGTACCTTTGTGCTTCAAGTGCTTTCAAGCATTGTGTCGATCTCTAATTTCCTGTATTGAAAGTACCCTACTTGGAATACCAGGAACAGCTTCTCTTTCATTTATTTATTTAGTTACTTACAGTTGGCATTCAGTATTATTTTATATTAATTTTAGGTGTACAGCATAGTGGTTACACATTTATAAGATTTATGTAGTGATCCCTTCAATTTGTCTAGTACCCATCTGGAAATATACATAGTTGTTGCAACATTATTAACTATATTCTGTATGCTTTACTTTACATCTCACGGCTACTTTGTAACTACCAATTTATACTTCATAATCCCTTCACCTTTTTGACCCAGCTCCCCAAGCGCCCTCCCCTCTAGCAACCATCATGAGTATGTTTCTGTTTTGCTTGTTCACTTGTTTTGTTCTTTGGGTTCCACGTATGTGAGGTTATATGGTATCTTTTCTTGAGTAAACTTGGTGGAGGTACCTTCTTTGGCTATTTCCTTGATAATGTCCTTCTTTTGATTCTATCTACCTACACTTTCTAGAACTTCTGCTATTCCATTAGTGCAATTCTTATATTCATCCTCTCTGTTTTTATTTTATTTTCTATGTTATTTTTTGCTTTCTTTATCTTCTGGTTGTACACTTAGGAAGCTTTCTTCATTGTGTCCTTTCATCACTGTAGTGCTTGCTTTATTTAAGCTTTCATATTTTTCATTTCAAGTAGTTATTTCCTGATCTCTGATTGGTCTCTTTCATAGCTCTCTATTCTTTTGTAAGTGCCAAATCTTTTCCAGAAAATTTAATTGTTACAGTTTTTGTGTTTACCTTTTTCTTCCGACATTGCAGTGTGCATTTATCCTTACACATTATTATTATTATTATTATCTATAGTATGACAGGCATTCCACAAATGTTTTGTGATCCTTACATATCCATTTAAGAGTTAAAAAGCTCAGTAGAAGCTGTGCTGCTGGGGCTGGTGAATGGATACATTTTGACAAAAGCTGCTTAGTTATAGAGCTGTTTTTTAAAAGCCCCTTGTTTGCCAATATTCAGAGAGCTGCTTGAAGCCTCTCGGTTTTGCTGAAGAATAATTTCCCATTCTCCCCCGATTCTAATACCTGGCTAGAAACATTCCGTGAATTGCAAGGGAGAAGTCTGGGGTTCCATTTTTATGTGTGCAAAACTTAATTAATCTCCTGTTTTCAATTCCGTAACTCATTTCTTCCATTCGCTGTATCTGATGTGCCTGAAAGAGAAACATAGATTGTTCAATTTCTGTAGAGAAATAAACCACTAGTCTCATGTCTAGGGGTGGATACTTCTGTCCAAACTCCTGCAATGCCTGGTATTTGCAATTTATGAGTCTTATTTAGCATTTTCTTAAAAACTGTAGTTTATCTATTTTCTGCTCTGCCTCTTTTTACCACCCTCTTTCTCTTTCTAACTTCTAAAAATGTAGTTATCATCTCTTATCCACTGAAGTCACCTTTCCCATTTTATTTAAACTTGTAGTTTTATATCTTTTAAATTCTATATTGTCATTTTTATGGAGGTCTTGGGTGGGGAAAAAGTAATACATGTGGTTAATCTTTCGTGTGTAGTTGGAAATCCCAAGGCCACAATTTATTCACTATGATACACTGCTTTGCAGTAGAGTTACTTATTCTGGGGAGCAGTGCGAGGAGGGTAGAAGAACAAGGACTGAATAGAACAGAGATTAAGCTTCACAAGTAAATTCCTCTTCCACTTTTCCATTTCAGACCTTCTTAGTGTAAATGCACAGTCTTACAGAATTTCTCCTTTTATTCTTATTCCACAGGGCAACTGAGCATAAGGCAGCTGGGGGACGAGGCTTATGCGATTAGTGTCTATTCTGTTGTGCTGTGTTCTCTGGACCTAGTTAACTGTGTGGTGCTGTCTCTTATTCCCGCTGTGTATCCAAATGCCGCTGAGGTCAAAACACATGAAATCTCGGTTGCCTTGGGCACCCACACCACCGGAACCATGAAGGCCTTACCTAATCTGCACCACTTTTCTAGGTGGCTGCTGACCCCCTTGTTGGGTGTGTGGACCTTGGGCAGCAGTTTCCACCTAGATTCCCAAATAGGAAGTTAGAAGAGGTCTCCCTTTTTCAGGTTTTCTCCATGCCTGTTAGGGTTTTGCACCGCCCGGTGGAATCAGGAACCTAATATCTCACCTCCTTAGAATACTGTTCTTTGATCTATTCATCAATAGTAGAAAAATAGAATATTTACTTCTGCTTTCTTTTCTTTCTCTTTTTGTGAGTAGGCTCATATTCTGTATTTTATCTGTGATGGACTATAGTGCCCTTTGTTCTGAGCTGTCCAAGACTAGATGAGATATGTACGAGTAAGAGAAACTGAGCAATGTGAAAAACTACAATGAAATAATATAAAATAACATAAAATAAGTTATCATACCCATCTCATCCTGGTGTCACATGTTCTCTTGCATGTTCCTGAGTCCCACCTGAGACAGCAATCTGTGAGCATATATTAATTACCTCCTCTAACAACCCAATAACGCTTTGATGCTTTCTTCTTGATTTTCCTTCACATTAGAGTGTTCCCTTAGGTCTTGCAGTTTATGAATACTTGCCAATATTTTTGTTTGTTTGTTTTATTTTGTTTTGTTTAGATGGAGTGGGGCGGGAGGTTAGAGTTCTGGGAGGAAGTGATAAAAATTACTCTGCAGTTTGCATTACATTTTAATTATATATGAAATGCTGTTTTTATATTTTAACTTAGAAGCCAGTTATTTGGCATTTGAGTTGTATGATTAATTTTGACAACTCCCTGTCGAATATATCTCTAACAATCTCAAACGAGAGACTTGAGGGAGAAGAGCAGAATTATCAGTGTTCTGAAACCACTTCTCAACCACATGTCTATAAATTTTCTACAATCTATACTGCAGAGTTACTACATTAAATTCCATTCCATTATATTCAGTTTTAAACCCATTTTTATTCCATACTTCTAATGTGTTATAGTTGAGTCACATGTAAGGTTAAATATAAGGAGTTCAGAAGTTATTGTACTTTACCTTCCTCAGATTAATGATGTAAAGAAATAAATAAAAATAGTTTTCCAACTTGAAAATTCTTTATCAACCACTGTATTATGCACCCAAAAATACATAATAGAATATATACAATGGTTACAGTGCATGGCTTTATACTGTTAGTATTTAAAACACATGAACACCAGGACACATTTTCATTTTCAACCTCTGTGCAATTTTGATCAAAGTAAATTAAATTTCTTTCCATGTTTTCCCTTGACTTTCTAGTGGGCAGAAGACCAATATTACAATTTACATAAGTAAAAAAAACTCTTTCCTCAAAGTAAGAAAATCAGAAATACATGCTGTGTCTGGTTGCAGAATTGGTCTTTTAAGTGTAAAAGTTGAATTGCTTCTTTCCTAATTACATTATTAAAGTGTGTGCAATTATTAAGTTGCAGTCGAATAGATATGAATATTTTACTTACATCAAACACCACCTGCAGTGTGCTTGAGTAGTTATTCCTGAAGTATTATGCAAAAAGGACCTAAATTATTTATTGACTTTGTGAAGTGTTTTAGAATCTTTGACAATAACAAGCTATTATCATTTATTCACAGCTGTCAGCTTGGGATTATTTCAAGGGTTAATTATCCATTTTATGATTTCCCTTCCCTTTCTTCCCCCTCTTTCTGTCTGCCCGTTGGTTTTCTTCCTATTTGATGGCATCTGAGCCATGACATGGAAAAGGCACTAATATTAGATGAAATGCAACATGCCCCTATTAAAAGCCTCTGTGAAAATGTTGAATAGTACTAGAATTATTTTTCTTTTAGTTTGTACCTGAATTTGTCTGTAATCATTTGTTCTATGTCATATCCATGTACGTATCAGTCAAAAATGCTATCTGAGAAGAGTTTTTATCCTAATAATGACAATAAATAAATTGCATTTGTTTTCAAGAATAGAAATGCATCTTGTTACATTAAAGCACTACAAGAGTAAAACAAGCTATTTAGTCATTTAAAATTACACATCACAACTCAAAATGTAAACAAGTTGCTACAGTACATATATTCCCTTATCCATGTTTTGGAATTTTTATAAAATTTAGGAAATTATTTTATGTATAAGGGAAAATGCAATATAAGGGAAAATTCTTTTTTTAAATTAGTTTCAAGTGTGCAAAACAATGTAATAATAGTTAGACATGTATCATTTATATCCCTCACAAAGTGATAACCCCCTCCCCCAATCCACTACCCCTCTGACATCACATACAGCTGTAACAGTTCCACTGTCTTTATTCCTAATGCTGTACTCCACTTCTTGTAAATATATGTGTATATATATATATAATAATAGTTGACATTCATTATTGTTCAGCTTCAGCTTCAGGTGTACAGTGCAGTGATCAGGCATCTTAGTCATCCCTGAGGTGGTCTTCCTAATGAGACAAGTGTGCGTCGGATACCCTACAAAATCTTTACAACATTATTGATTACATTCCGCAAACTGACTTGTAGCCCCGTGGCAATCTTGTGGTTACTGATTGTGCTTTCTAATCCCCTCACCTTCTTCCTCCTCCTTACCACCCCTCCCATCTAACAACCCTCAGTTTTTCCTCTGTGTCTCTGATGCTGTTTCTGATTAGTTCTTTCATTTATTCTTTTCTTTAGATTCCACATATAAGTGAGATCGTATGGTATTTGTCTTTCTCTGTCTGACTTATTTCACTCAGCATAATGTTCTCTAGGTCCATCCATATTGTTGTAAATAATAAGATTTCATTCTTCTTTATGGCTGCGTAATACTCTATTGTATAAATGTACCACAGTGTCTTAATCCAGTCGTCTACCGATGGGCATTTCGGTTGTTTCCATGTCTTAGCTATTGTGTATAGTGCTGCAATAAACATAGGGGCGCATAAAGTTTTTCAAATTAGAGTTTTGGATTTCTCCGGATAGATACCTAGGAGTGGGATTATTGGATCATAGGGTAGTTCCATTTTCAGTTTTTTGAGATACCTCCATACTGTTTTCCATAGTGGCTGCACCAGTCTGCAATCCCACCAACAGTGCACAAGGGTTCCCTTTTCTCCACATCCGCGCCAGCACTTGTTGCTTGTTGATTTTTTGATGATAGTCATTTTGACTGGGGTGAGGTGGTATCTCATTGCGGTTTTTATTTGTATTTATCTAATGATTAGTGAGCTTGAACATTTCTTCATATGTCTGTTTGCCATCTGTATGTCCTCTATAGAAAAATGTCTCTTCATGTCCTCTGCCCATTTCTCAATTGGGTTATTTGTTTTTCTGGAGTTGGGTTGAGTGAATTTTTTATAAATTTGGGATATTAACCCCTTGTCAGATATATCATTGGCAAATATCTTCTCCTATTCAGCAGGAACTCTCTTTGTTTTATTGATGGTTTCCTTTGCTGTGAAAAAACTTTTTAGTTTGACGTAATCATAGATGTTTATTTTTTCTCTTACTTCCCTTGCCCGAGGGGATATATCAGTAAAAATCTTACTCCGGGCAATGTCTGTAAACTTTTTTCCTATATTTTCTTCTAGGAGTTTTGTGGTTTCAGATCTTACGTTTAAGTCTTTAATCCATTTTGAATTTATTCTTGTATATGGTGTAAGGAGGTGGTCCAGCTTCCTTTTTTTGCATGTGTCTGTCCAGGTTTCCCTGCATCATTTATTCAATAGATTGTCTTTACCCCATCGTACATTCTTGCTTCCATTGTCGTAGATTAAATGACCATATAGGCATGAGTTTATTTCTGGACTCTCTATTCTCTTCCATTGATCTATGTGTCTGTTTTTATGTCAGTACCATTCTGTTTTGATTACTGTAGACTTGTAGTGTAATTTGATGTCAGGTATCATGATACCTCCCACTTTGTTCTTATTTCTCAAGATTGCCAAGGATATCCGGGGTCTTTTATGGTTCCATGTAAGTTTTAGGATTATATGTTTTATTTCCGTGAAAAATGTCCTTAGTAGTTTGATAGGAATTGTGTTGAATCTGTATATTGCCGTAGGCAGTATGGACATTTTAACAATATAAATTCTTCCTATTGATGATCATGGTATGTGTTTCCATTTATTTGTACCTTCTTTAATTTCTCTCTTCAGTATCTTATAATTTTCTGAGTACAGATCTTTTACTTCTTTGGTTAAATTTATCCCTAGGTATTTTGTAGTCTTTGAAACAATTGTAAATGGGATTGTTTTCTTAATTTATCCTTCTGATATTTTATTATTGGTATATACAAATACAACTGATTTCTGAATATTAGTTTTGTGTCCCGCTACTTTACTAAATTCATTTATCAGTTCTAACAGTTTTTTGGTGGAGTTTTTAGGGTTCTCTCTATATAGTATCATGTCATCTGCATATAATGACAGTTTTACTTCCTCCTTATCAATTTGGATACCTTTTATTTCTTTTTCTTGTCTGATGCTGTGGCTAGAACTTCCAGCACTATGTTGAATAGAAGTGGAGAAAGTGGGCAACCTTGCCTTGTTCCTGATCTTGAGGGGAATGGTTTTAACTTTTACCCATTGAATATGATGTTAGCTGTGGGTTTATCGTATATGGCCTTTATTATGTTGAGATATGGTCCCTCAAATCTCACTTTCTTAAGAGTATTTATCATAAATGGCTGCTGGGTTTTGTCAAATGCTTTTTCTGCATCTATTGATATGATCATATGATTTTTATTTTTCATTTTGTTAATGTGGTGTTAATAATGTTGAACCACCCTTGCATACCAGGAATGAACCCCACTTGATCATGGTATATGATTTTTTTAATGTGTTGCTGAATTCTGTCCACTAATATTTTTTGAGGATTTTTGCATCTATGTTCATTAGGGATATCGGCCTGTAGTTTTCTTTTTTGTAATGTCTTTGTCTGATTTGGGGGTCAGGGTCATAGTGGTCTCATAAAAATTGTTTTGGAGCCTTTCCTCCTTCTGGATTTTTTGGAATAGTTTGAGAAGAATAGGTGATAATTCTTTTTTGAAAGTTTTGTAAATTTCACCTGTAAAGCCATCTGTTGGGAGCTTATTACTGTTTCAATTTCCCTGGTAGTAAGCAGTCTATTCAGGTTTTCCGTTTCTTCTTAAGTTAGTTTTGGAAGGTTGTATTCTTCTAGAAAATTATCTATTTTTTCCAGATTGTCTAATTTGTCGGCAAATAGTTGCTCGTAGTAATTTCTTAAAATTTTTTGTATTTCTGTGGTGTCTGTTGTCACTTCTCTCTCATTTCTGATTTTATTAATTTGGGTCCTCTCTTTTTTTGATGAGTGTTGCTAAAGGTTTGTCGATTTTGTTTATCTTCTCTAAAAACCAGCTGTTGAGTTCATTGATCTTTTTTTTTTGGTCCGTATTTCATTTATTTCTGCTCTGGTCTTTATTATCTCCCTCTTTGTACTCCTTTGTGCTTATTTTGCTGTTCTTTTTCCATATCCCTTAAGTGTAAGGATAAACTTTTGATTTGTGATTTTCCTTGTTTCTTTAGGTAGGCCTGCATTGCTATGAATTTCCCTCTTAGGTCTGCTTTCTCTGCATCCCACCGATTTTGGGTCATTGTGTTTTCATTTTCGTTTGTCTCAAGATATCTTTTGATTTCTTTCTTGATCTCATTGTTGACCCATTCATTATTTAGTAACATGTTATTCAGCCTCCATGTATTTGTGTGTCTTCCAGTTTTTTTCCTGTAGTTGATTTCTAATTTCATAGCACTGTGATCAGGGAAGACAATTGGTATGATTTCAGTTGCCTTAAATTTTTCAAGACTTATTTTGTGGCCTAACATGTGGTCTATTTTGGAAAAAGTTCCATGTGTGCTTGATAAAAATGTGTGTTCTGCAACTTTGGTGTGAAATGCTCTGAAAATAGCGATTAAGTCCAACTGGTCCAATGTGTCATTTAAGACCATTGTTTCCGTATTTATTT
The DNA here is from genome assembly GCF_004115265.2 of Rhinolophus ferrumequinum. Taxonomy (NCBI): domain Eukaryota; kingdom Metazoa; phylum Chordata; class Mammalia; order Chiroptera; family Rhinolophidae; genus Rhinolophus; species Rhinolophus ferrumequinum. The sequence continues at coordinate 53,748,287 of NC_046301.1, forward strand.
TCTATCTAGAAGACCTGTTCCTTGTTGTCAGAGCTGTGTTGAAGTCCCTACTATGATAGTGTTACTGTTGATCTTTGTCTTTATGTCAGTCAATATCTGTTTTATATATTTAGGTGCTCCTATGTTGAGTGCATAGATGTTTATTAGGGTTATGTTCTCATGTCAGATCGATACCTTTATTATCATGTGGTGCCCATCTATATGGGGGAAATTCTTGCTGTAGCACAAAGAAAGAAAAAAGTAAATGAATTCTTTTAATTAAAGTTCATTGGGGTGACAATTGTTAGTAAAGTTACATAGGTTTCAGGTATACAATTCTGAAACACATCACTTGTATATCACATTGTGTGTTCACCACCCAGCGTCAGTTCTCCTTCCATCACCATATATTTGATTCCTTTTTTATGTAACACAGATCATCTCCAAGAATTATTTAAATCATTTGGTAGCAGCTCAGTGTCTATATGGCAGTAGATCGAAACCTGGAGATAAAACATATCCTTTTAATGCATGAAAAGTTTTCATTTCTCCATTTATTTGCTTAACAACAACAACAACAAACAATACCTAGGTTGTTGTGATGTTTTCTTATACTAAAGTTTGTTGCTGCTGTGTTTGTTGGTGTTTCAAGCATTGATTAAATTCTGACTTCATTCATGCAGTTTAGTTTGGTACTTCAGCTTCAATTGTTGTTAAGGTGGAATGTCAGAGAGAATGGGCAACACACCTAGTTTTAGCTGTTATATTTGGGAAGAAGAAGGTGATTTGAAATCTCAGCAATTCCATTTCTCATGATTTAAGTCTTCCCTAATGCTAGGAAATAGTTTTCATCTTAATATTTATCTGTTTATTAAATTATACATCCAACCAAGAATTGTTGTGTATCAGCTATGTACTGTTATTACTCCATTAAAAATTAACTTATATGAGTTCAATATATATCTTAAGATTAGATTTTATTAGTTAATGTGAAGAACATCATTCTTTAAAATTACTTTCATTAGGGAACCAATGTTCATTGCAGCTTTATTTATGGTGGCCAAGACATGAAAACATCCAACATGTCCTTCAATAGATGAATGGATAAAGAAGTTGTGGTATACATACACAATGGAATACTATTTGGCAGTAAGAAAAGGTGAAATAGGACCATTTGTGACAACATGGATGGATCTTGAGAATAAGCAAAATAAGTCAGACAGAAAAAGCAGAGAACCATGTGATTTCACTGGTATGTGGTATATAAACCAAAAACAACAACAAGAACAAGACAAACAAGTGAGAAACAAAAACTCATGGGCACAGACAATAGCTTAGTGGTTACCAGAGGGTAAGGGGGTTGGGGAGGTGGGAGATGAGGGTAAGGGGGATCAAATATATGGTGATAGAAGGAGAACTGACTCTGGGTGGTGAACACACAATGCGATTTATAGATGATGTATTACAGAATTGTACACCTGAAATCTATGTAACTTTACTAACAATTGTCACCCCAATAAACTTTAATTAAAAAAAAAAATAGAAAAGTTAGTGCCAATGAGACCTTACCTCTCTTTCTTTCCCTACCCCTGAAGTAATACTTACTGTGGTAAGGCACACTTTTGTACTTACTTATTCTACTTTTCATATTCTTCAACAGTAAAATTAATAAAGTCATAATTACTACCTGCCTAACTTAAAGAGTGTTATATAAGTTCATGAGATGAGAGCCTTAAAACAGTTTGATCTCTTTATATCAAAAGTGCTTCATAAGTATGAAATTGTTTTATTTTTTTCAATTAAGTTGAGTAAGTGTGCAGGATATCTAAAGCCACTATCCTAGTCACTTACCGTTCCTTGTAAATACAAAAGAATTTAATTAACACAATACTTCCTTCTACTTGAAATTGCTCTGTGAGATATGAATAGACAAGGTTACCCTTCAGCACACATAGAATTAAACTCCTGGGATTTTTGAGGGGAAACAGCACTGTTCTCTCCTAGCCCTAGTGCGTTTGTGAGATTTGCAGTTAAAGCAAATCTCTGGCCCTACAACATTAAAGCAAATGAAATGAGAGAGAATGTTTTACTAATTAAAATAAAGGAAGATCCATTTTCTTTAGCAGTTAAAATATATCTTCCTACAAATACATGAAAGGAGCTAACTTACAAATAATTTTAAAACCCATTTAGTTATAGTTGAACAAAATAAACTGATGAAAGAAAAAAACTTTAGAAATATGAAGAAGTTCAATATTACTTAAAATGGAGGAAACATGGTTGTGGTGGTTATTTGTCATTCTTTTTATGGCACAGCATCTAAGCCTTCTCTGACATTTTGGGCATTCTCCCCTGTGTGAGTTGTGCCTGAATGCAGTGTGCCAGCTACTAGAGAGTTGAAAATGATAGAAAGTCACTTTCTTACCATCCCTTGCAGCAGACACAAGCACATGACCCAAACTGTGCCAACGAAATTCATTCACCCCAGAATTAAAATGGGAATCTACTGTGCACGTGTGTGTGACCTAGGGAATATCTCCAGCAAGTAGTTTCTTAGGTTATCAGGGGCAGCACTAGTGTCCAGCAATGTAGAATTGGCCAAGCCAGTTGCAATATTTAGCATCTTATCAATAGTGGCAATTATGTCCTCAGATGAGTAATCACAGTGAAAATTTGGTGTGTTTTTGCCATCTGTGTGTCTTCAAACTTAACTTTCTAGTTAGCCTGGCAGTTATGTGAACTAACCAAATCCTATTTTTAGAAACATTTATTCTAAAATCAGAGATATGGTTCCATGTAGTTTGTAATTTAGATTCCTAACTGGTTCAAAATTGAATATTAAACTTTATTTTACATATTTTTTTTAAAAATTGAATTAATAGCTCTATGGGAATATTAAGCATATTAGTATCCATTTATCACAAAACATTGACAAAATATTGTTATTTTAATACTCAGAATGAAGAAGTCAGCCATTCATGTTAGTAAAATATCAGGAAACAAGTTGGATTACTTTAATTAGTATTTCGTAAAAAAATTGTATTCAAATGAAAATTATTTTGGTATATATTATAGTGGAAAACATTTTATATTTTACAGTGAGAAAAAAAAAAGATGAACTTCAGAGCCTCTCCAATGAATTGAAATCTGACTTTTCTACTTTTGAAAATGTGGCTTTGGGTAAGTCATTTAAACTCTTTGACTCATGATTTCCTCCCTCGTATGGAGAGTAAGAGAGATACGATTTATAGGATTGCTGGATTAGAGGTGATATATTTTAAATGCATATTTCAGTGTCTAGAGCATGACAGGGGTTGACCAAATTATATTATGTGATATGTTACTAGATATTAGTGAGTTATTTTCTCAGATTGTTCTGTTTTGGATTTTAGCTCGGTGTGTTTCCTAAATATATGAGCAGTATTCTGAGCATGTGTGATACCTCTTAATAATTACAGCTGGGGTCTTTGCTGATGGTTTGGTGTCTCTACAATAATGATGACTATATCACTCTTTGTCATAGAAGAAGAGATGGATTTATTAGAAATCTGGTTGTTTAAATTATAAAGTAAGAAAAATACTTTTGTAAATGGTTCCTTTTCATTCATGTTTGTATTTTACTTCTTTGCGGACTAACTGTGACAGGCACTGTAGGTTGGCCATCCCACCTTATTTTTTCATTTTACTTGATTGCTTAAGTTCAAGCTAAAGATACATGAAAGAAAGATGTTAATATACGTTATCTGTTCCTAAACCTTCAGCATCACTTCTCCACATTGACTTTAGATACCTTTTGATACAGTGCCAGTCCTTGATAGTTTCCTTGTTATGTGGTCTGACAAAATCTTCTAGATTTATCTTATATTTTCTGCCCCAGGTACATATGTATCTCTTTATTTACATGATGGTTTTAGCTTTCAAGGACAAAGAGGATATCAGAATTAGAATTTCACATAATTATTCACCATTCTCATTTAACCATACCAATACTACTACAATAATAAATTCAAAAAAGAAAGTATGGGGCCGGCCAGGTGGCTCAGGCGTTTAGAGCTCCATGCTCCTAACTCTGAAGGCTGCTGTTTCGATTCCCACATGGGCCATTGGGCTCTCAACCACAAGGTTGCCAGATCAATTCCTGGGGTCCTGCAAGGGACGGTGGACTCCGCCCCCTGCAACTAAGCTTGAACAGGGCACCGTGAGCTGAGCTATCTCCCGGATGGCTCAGTTGTTGGTTGGAGCCCGGGCTCTCAACCACAAGGTTGCCAGTTCAATTCCTCGAGTCCCGCAAGGGATGATGGGCAGCGCCCCCTGCCACTAAGATTGAACACAGCACCTTGAGCTGAGCTGCCGCTGAGCTCCCTGATGGCTCAGTTGGTTGGAGCGCATCCTCTCAACCACAAGGTTGCCAGTTCGACTAACACAAGGGATGGTGGGCTGCGCCCCCTGCAACTAGCAATGGCAGCAGGACCTGGAGCTGAGCTGCGCCCTCCACAACTAAGACTGAAAGGACGACAACTTGAAGCTGAACGGCACCCTCCACAATTAAGATTGAAAGGACAACAACTTGACTTGGGAAAAAAGTCCTGGAAGTACACACTGTTCCCCAAGAAAACGTCCTGTTCCCCTTCCCCAATAAAATCTTTTTTTTGAAAAAAAAGAATGTATGTATTTGTTCACATGCACTCCTCATTTCATCCCATTTTTAAATAATCATATCTCTCTAAGAACATATAGACTGTACATAATAGTTTTTCAGTTTTAAAATCCTCCTTTAATTTTGTACTAAATGCAAATTTTTACATACTATTCACAGTGAGTTTTTATGTCAGTGTCTGTCTAGTCATACTGTTTCTCTGAGATCTAAGCTCTACTAGATTTACTTTCCCAATTGTCTGTAGCTCATATCACTCTCATAATAGTGATTTGACCATTTTACTTGGGTATTTAAATGATGTCTCTCTTGCTCTCCCTCTTTCTTTCTCCCCTACCTCCCCTTTGCCTTCCTAACTCTTGTCCTGCTCTTTCTTCTCCTCCTCCAGATTTTCTTCTAAACGTTTGTGTATTGAGGAAGTTGTTGTTGTTTTGAAAATTATTTTCTTTAATGACTTTCAAGGTACTTGTGGGCCACTTATACAATAATCCTCTGAGACCAGAACTGATGATAAGAGTTGCTGCTCTAGAACTAGGCTCAATAGTGTTCCATGGTGTTTCTAGGACATAGTAAATTGGCATCCCATGGCAATATTAATTTATAAAACAAAAATATCAAGAGTCAGTTCACAAAATACTGAGGCAAGTTGCTCTACAGGAAACTCATACTCTCTCAGATACTTTCCAGATCTAACTGGTTCTTAATCCTGGAACCCATTGCTTGAAAGGGAGGCAAAGTTCACTTGAGAAAGAGCTCTTCAATGTCATCACAAGTGTTTAAAATAAATATCAGCTCAAGTCTTCCCCAAAGGGACCTGAAATTTTTCTCAAAGTTACTATACTTGAGGAAAAAGGAAACCAAGCTCTTTTGAAACCTACAGGGTTCAGCTGACACAAAACACCATCATGGCTCTCTCCACTTAGTATGGAGAATGTGAAAAGGCCAGATAATAAATGGCATGCTGTTACAAGTCCATCCCCTGGGTGTCTCATGTTTCTGCAGACCAACTTTTGGATATTTCTCAAGTCTATAAGTGTACAATTGAGATGAATCTAATTCATAGCTAGCAGAACTATCACAATGGTTTTCTGGTCCAGGAAATGAAAATCATTATGGTGAGAAAAGACAGATGGAAGTCTTTGAAATGTCCCCGCCATCTACCTAGAGAAGATAGTAAATCAGAATCAATGTCATGTCCCATGTGGAATGTCAGAGATGCGTTTCTTAAAGGATGCAGTGTTACTAGTCCTCATCGCATTTTATTTAATTTATCAATAAAACCATTTCAAAAAACCAAATAGATATTGACAGAAGACAATGGACTGCCTAAACATAGGGGAGTGGCAGTTCCAAAGCTGGCTGCTGTGGTGGGTGTGATATCTTTATTAGAAGAGATTTAATCAGCTCTGAAAATTGGTATATAGCTAATGACCTCACAACATGCTATTTTCAATCTCCATTAGAAAAGAAGATCTGAACTTGTACACATTTAGTGTCTTGCCTCAGAGCTATAATAACTTTCCTTTAAAATTGTAAAATAGATCTAAAGGAAATTTGGTCACCTTGATATTCCTTAGATCAGCTTAGTTAACTCTATTGATGAATCACATCAAAGGGACCTGAAAAATAGGGATTAGCAAGTACTTTCACTTCCCTGGTAAGATTCATGTGCAAGGAAGAGCAGAACATAAATCTCGCCATGATTCACAGACCTGTTGCGTTGTTGAATCTTTAGGTGCTCCAATTATCTAGAGGCCCCAAGACATTACATCACTGGAAGGACAAATTATTATATTTTCCCTATGCTACTACTAATAAAAGGAACAGCATTCTGTACCCTTTTTTGGATTTTGGAGTAAAATATAGCTCTTTTTGGAATATAGCTTCAACCTATTTATTAGATAATTCATGGCTGGCAATCTTCCATGGACCTGTAGCAAGGCAGGGCTCTGCAGCTGGTCCAGGCTCTGCTACCAGCAGTTGTTCAGCTCACTTACATTATGTGAGAGACCCAAAAGTACCAGAGGTAAATCAGGATGTTGTATGGAGTTTCTGGAAACAATAACAGGGGAATAGCAGTGAAGACTCCTCCAATTCTGGAGAAAGTTTGCGATTTATGTAGCAGAAACCAGCAGTTTTGACATGCTTCTAAGTTCCAGGAGAGATTGAGCACCTGGCCACGGGGCAGTGAATGACTGTGGGATCAAAGCTGACCCTTTTGAGCTCAGTGTGTCAGACATGACAAATTCTCAGTTTGGGCAGCGAACTAGCAATCCATTTGATCATGGGAATGGGACATTTGCAATGGAGTCCAACCAAATGTAGTGTACAAGTGCTAGAAATAATTATGTGTGTCTATGTCGTCTCACTTTTGTTGACTACATAAATCACCTGCCAAGGTTCACCTTGGAATGGCAGATATTCATACTGCAACCTCCACTCTTCGTTCTAGCTCTGAAAGCAAATCTGAGGAATTTCTTTTGTTCTTTTCTTATGTGCTTACAAAGAAGTAGGAAGGTAGGTTTCCATAGTACATTTCTCTGGAACCTGAACAGGGCTCTGGAAATGAAACAGGGCTCAAGTAGACCTGGGTTTGAGGGGTGGGATGGGGTGTGTGTGAGGTTGCACTAACAATGTGAAAGCCAGTGAATAAAAGGAATATGATAGAGTAATAAATGTAGTGACCCATGGAGCTCATGAAGGAAAGTAATATGGTGGTCTTTCTTCTCATTTTCTTCCTCTTAATCTTGCCACTGTTCTATTGCCACCAATTAGATGTTGACTTCTCTCAGAGATTGTGAATATTAGACAGAAAAGTGGTTTTGCACTGAAGACATAAGTACTTTTTGTAATATTGATTATGTGGGAGCATGCATTTCTGTGCTCAAATAAACTGAATACATTGAGTAAACAAGAACTCTCGGTACACAACTGATTCACAACCTGAGGACTGCATACATCAAAGGAAAGTTCTTTGAAAATATTTTTCAGTATTGCATGTCAAAAACATCTGTAATTCATGAAAAAGCAAAGAAAATATATTCTCATTGAATGCAAAGATATTTTCGTAAAATAGTGCTTTTTATACATGATAGGAATCTGTTGGATTTACTCCAGATAAATTATTAATCTTTTATCTCGGGCAATGCTAAGATTTTAAAGTAATGGCTAAATTTTGTTTCATCTCAATAATATAACTTTTAAAATGTTTCAAGTTATACTTTTTAAAATTTATTTTAGCATTTAAGAGTCAGCAATAATAGTAACTCAGGAAATTATTGAACTTCTTAAATATAATAAATCATTTTAATAAACCATCCATTCTTTTGCAGTTGCAAGTTTATTATCTTGTAGCAAAAATATACTTGAAAAACTGTTACCTACATACAACCTGAATTTCCCAAGATCTGAAGTCTATGGATTACATTAGCAAAATTAACCTGAAACCCATGGGCACTTACCCACACCTCATGGAGGTCCTTTATATCCTTTATCTTTCCCCTGAAATGTTTCTTTATTCTTCTTGCTCAAGGACTTTTTGGAGGCCCCAAGAGGTGTCCCATTAGTCTTGTACAAGTACAATTATTTTCTGTTAAGTGCTATTCTGTTAGCTCCTTACTAGTTTCACCATTCTTCTGCAGGCATGACACAGTTCACCCTGGCAGATGTGGGGCCATCCTGAGTATGTTTGTCCCTGTCCGCATCTCCACTCAGACACTATTGATGCTGCCATACTTTGACAGGTGTTGCCACTGCTCTGAGTACCTGGGTGTCTCTGCTGCTGTGGTGGCTGTTGTCCCCCATACACCCCAAGAAATGTGTTGAGTTGGGAGTGGTTCCAATGCTGCTTCCCTCCACCACTGGCCAAGTGCAAGAGAGAGGGGCTCTCTTTTCGGTGAAACATTCTCTTAGACTTAGAGATTTTCAGAAGAAATACTTAGTGTACCTTGCCTTAGATAGTTGTAGGCAGACAATCTTTCCTGTATTTCTTTTGTTTCTTTTACTTGATCGTCTACCTAGTTTTTATACTTCTCAAGCATGAATCCATTAGGAATGATGCTGTAATACAAACCTCAGCAAGCTTCTCTGACAAGTAAGGCTTCCTCTGATCATTCTCTTAATGCAAAGGCTTTTGGTATATGCAGATCATAACACATCTTCAAATTCTACTTGGAATCATTCTGTACATGCTCAAAATCCCCACCACAATTGCAATCAGTGTGCAGAAAGGATAACATTTTAGAAAGTTCTCTTATTTCTAAGTTCTTGTGACAACAGTAGTTGTCTTGTGACAACAGTAGAATTGTAATGCCCTATTCCAAAAAAGACAATATTGATTAAGAAAGAAAAAGGCAGAAGGTAATACAATACAAAACATACCACATAAAAATAAACCAAAAGCTTGTGTATCTTGTAATGCAATTTATTTCACAGAAACAGATCTTGAAAATCAAATGAAGACTGCTTTATCTATTGTTCATTTACTACCATTGAAAACCTTAACTTAATTGAAAAAAGGAACTAGTAAGTTAAATAAATTATAAAATGTATTGTAATGATTGTAACAATTTATTCATTGATTGTTGCACTCACATTCAGCACTTTTAAAGCTATAAATTCCCTTAAAATAGAAAATGCAAAGTACCATGCTATAATGCAAAATAAACACAAAATATTAATTACTAAGAAATGTTTTTTGACACGCAGATGAGAATATTTAACGAAAAAAATCTAACTTCAGGAATTTATCCATAGCAGTTACTAAAATAGCATCAACCAAAGCATTTTAGAAACTCCATGACATAGGTCACTACCTGGAGTTAGGTCAAACTTTACAAGTTAAGAACATATTCCTCCACGAAACTTTCCTCACATCAGACAGCAGATGAAATCTTGGGGATTCTCAAGCACCCACACTTCTGACCAGCTGGTTGGTTACACATTTGAAAGTTCCTGTTATAACTTCACGTTCAGTGATTTTCTAGAATGACTGACAGAATTCTCTGAGAGCACTGTACTTACAAATAGTTGTATTACGGAAAAAATACACAAATCAGAGCCCACCAAAAGAAGAGATGCATAAGTCAAAGAGATGCATAAGAGAAGCTTTCATTTCCTCAATAACCTGTCACTCTCCTCTCGTTTAAATATGTAGCAATATACCTAGAATCTTGTTCGTTAGTAAAGTTGTCTGAGCTTTGGTATCTAGATATTTTTACTGAGATTTTGTTATGCAGACGTGACTGATTAAATCATTGACCACGTGATAAACTCTATATCCCCCTTCACTTCTTTGAAGTGGGGCTAATACCAAGATGTTCAAAATCCCAACCTTCTCATCACAAGGTTGGTCCCTCAGGCATGGCCAATCCATCTTGAGTCAACTCAATAACATGAATTATCAGGGATCCACCATGAGTCACCTTTTTAATATAAATAATTAGAGAACACCATGGATAACAAACACTTCTAACATTTGGGAAATCCCAAAGATTTAGAGGCTCCCTCTCTGAAACTAGAAACAAAGGCCAGCCAAATTCTTTAGTATACAAAAGAAAATCTGTCCATGCCATCTATTTTTTTTCTTTAGCCTTTCTTTTTCAAATGTCATTATGTCAACAATTTTGAAGTACCTCTTGCTTTATAGTATGTTACTTTATTCATGTAGAATTTATTAAATTTTTATATTAAACTACCTTAGACATCCTTTTTGATCTTTTCATTACCATTTTTATTGTCTTATTCCTATCAAGCCAATTTTAATGCTACCATATTATAAATTGGTAGTTTCCTAGCAGAAAACATCTTTATCATTTATACAACAAACAAGATGAAGCCAAAGAAAATTACACTAGGACACATCTTAACTAAATTATTGAAAACTAATGACAAACATAAAATCTTGAAAACTGTTAGGGAGAAATTATACATTATATGTATGAAAAAAAACAATTTAAATGAAATCCAATTTCTCATTTGAAACCACGGAGGCCAGAAAGAAATGATGCGTTCTTTGTTTACGAGATGAAATAAAGGAATTGTCAACCATGAATTCTACATCTGGTGAAATTATCTTTTAGTAGAGAAAGATAAAAAAACATTCTCATATAAAGGAAAATTGAGAGAATTTGTGACTAGCAGAACTTCCCTTAAAAAAAAAAAAACTGGCTAAAGGAAACTCTTTAAACAGAAAAACAATGATAAAAGAAGGAAGTATGAATAGTAGAAAGAGCAGACTATGAGTATGCACTAGACTATTCTTTTCCTTATATTATATGTATTTATATAAAATACCCTTTATAAGTTTATCATGCATATGCAAATATATGATTTAGAAGTCGTATTTTATGATTGAATTTAAAATTGATACCATGTGTTCCCCAATACAGTCTTTAACTTTGGAGAAAGTAAAAGGAAATAAATAGACGTGCGTTTTCCATACTTCACTCAAAATGGTTAAACGTTGGTACCAGTAGACTGTTATAAGACACATGTGTATTATAATACACTGAGTGAGATTGAAAATTACTTGTGAGTTTTATGAGAGAAGTAATGTATTGTGGCTTACATTAAAAGAGAACAAAACACCCAGGCTGCTGGGTGGAGAATTAATTCCACAGCAATAGGGAGACGAGTTGGGAGGTTGTTACATTAATTTATATGAAAGACAGGTTGTCACAGAATAGCAGTGTTAAAGATGGCAAGAAATGTTAGATTCTCAATATATCTTGAAGGTAGAACTATCGGTATTTGGTGGTATAATGAATGGGGGTGTGAGTTTATGAAAGGGTAAAGGATGACCAAAGATTCTTAATCTGAGTCAAAATATGTAGTTGCCATTTATTCCTATAGAATATTTGTGACAAAATCAAGACTTAGCTTTTGGACATTTTCCTCATTACTATTAGATGACAATTAGATGTAGAGGTGTATAGAACTTTATAAAATATATGTATACATCAAGAGTACAGAGTATAAAATAGATCAAACTCTACAAAGCAATCACGAAAGGAACAGGAATAAGGAGACTGCTACAGGTAAGCTGTTTTGTATTTGAGTCTCCACGTTCCCTCCATCTAAATAAAATAGTATAAGCAAGCTATAAACGGAAAATGCATCAGAAGCCATAAAATTCTGGGTTTTTTATGCCCCCTAACCCCCACATATACAAAATCTATCATTTGTTCCTAACAGAAATCCAGATACTGTGAAGATGCTAAGATTCCATCTCAGTAAAATGAAGCAGTGCTTGATAAATAATGACTGGTTAATGGGAATTGTATACATCAAAGTGTAGATCGAAGAAGTGAATTAAAACATGATGCAAGGAGATAGGTAATGAGATCAAGGATATGTGACTTCCCACTGTTGCAATGCTGATTCCGGGTAGATTGTTTCCAAGCATGTGATTTGAGGAAAAAAATGCTGCATAAGTAGGATCAGAATGTCATTCTGAAGACACAACGATATGTGTCAATTGAAAAACACAACTCTGGAAGTGATCTACAATAGAAACCAAAAAAATGAATAAATGATTTTTTTTTAAAAAAAGGCAGATCATCATAAGAAAATGAAAGCTCAAGATAACATGCTGAGGTGAAAATATAATAGGGTTACAATAGGATGAATTGTATGAAAAATAAAATTGTAAAAGGAAAATACATACTGATAGTGCTATTAAAAAACTGAGAAATGCTATAAAAAGAGTGTTACCATATTACTGCAAAAATAAATTGAAATGTAGACATACAAAGAATTGTCCTATAAATAAAATATATATATATGTATATATATATATATATATATATACATATATATATATAAAATGACCAAATTCTACAGTCACTGAGCCCTCAAAAGAACAAACACTAAACAAACATAAAAACCAGATTAGAGGTCTTTCTATAAGTGATCAAGAATCATTATTATAAACCTTTAAGGAAAAGAAATTTGAGCCAGAGAATTTTGTGTTAAAAAAATAGTTTTTAAAACATCTAAATACATACTCAGATAATTAATGACTCAGAAAATTTACCATACACGCTTTATTTTTTTTAAAGCCGGCATACAAACAAGTTATATACAGGCTTATACACATACACACACACACACACACACACACACACCGTGTTTCCCCGAAAATAAGACCTAGCCTTACAGTTCGCTCTAATGCATCTTTTGGAGCAAAAATTAATGTAAGACGTGGTATTATTATATTATATTATAAATACCCCGTCTTATTTTAATATAAGACCGGGTCTTACATTAATTTTTGCTCCAAAAGATGCATTAGAGCTGATTGTCTGGCTAGGTCTTATTTTTTGGGAAACACGGTATATATAGATGAGCTGGCTGAAAGATGGATCAAAATTTACACTTTAGGATTGGGGGACAGGCATTGCAAAGAATAATTGGTATTAAGCAATATAGTCCAAATAATACTCAATATGATTGTACAACTAAATACGAATTTTAAAATAATCTTTGAAGCAAAAAGCCAGAATATAAATTTTGAGAATGTAATGAGAATCTCAGCTCTGAACCTTAGCTTATATCAACACAGAGGTAGTTTGGATACAATCGTCAATAATGGAGGCTTCTGAGTGAGACAGACCTGTTTCAAATTCCAACTCCACCACTTACTAGATTTGTATTGTAAGATGTCATGCAAATTTGGTCATTAAATTTTAAATGTGGTAAATTACAAAAAAAATACCAAACTGTTTGCCACCAATATCAGAATCAAATATATGATTTTTTTGTCAGGGATTTATTTTTTATCACGTTTGTGTCCTTTGGTCATGCGACTTGTTTCTTCAGGTCATTTTTGGTACCATTATCATATAATCCATCTCCATTTAATAAGGGTGCGCTACTGTGTATGCCCAAATTTATGGTTTATTGGGAAAGATGTTTTGATGGGCAACTCTAGTTGCATTGTAACTTATTTTCACCTGCCCAAGAGTTTAGTCTCGACTAAGATCTAGTATTAAGCTTTCTCAAAAGGAGAATAGTTAATTGCAGTGGATGGAATTGTTTTCTTCCAAACCTTGAAGGTTTGTGTTGCGCTGTGAAGTGATTTTTCTGCAGTGTCTCTTTCTAAGGGCTCCAGGGCATTCCTAGTTGCCATATAAATTTCAGGTACTGAATCTGAGTCAGATGGCCCAAGTGGCCAAGGAGCTTTCATGGCAGTCCAGAATTGCAGCAAATACTTTCTTGTTGTGGGCCCCCTCAAAACTAGATGCTTCTCAGGTTACTCAAAAAATAGATTATGAGAGTGTGCCTAAATGAGTTATATGTTGCCTCAAAAATGCAGAGAGGCCACAGGCATTATTAGTTGTACAAAGGACCAGATTTAGCAACTGTTCTTTTCTTTTGGAAGGGCTATCACATATGCCCTATACTGTCAGTAAATCATAGCCTGTGGGCCAAACCCAGTCCATTGCCTGTTTTGTAATGAAAGTTTTACAGGAAAACAGCCACATTTGTTTTTCTTTACATATTTCCTATGTCTGTTTCATGTTACCATGGGAAAATTGAGTAGCTGTGATAGAATTGTATGGCAAAGTCTAAAATATTTACCATTTGCCCCTTTAAAAAATACTTTGCCAAACCCTGCCCAAGACAACTGAACACCTAGAAATTTTACTGAGTATGATAACCTATTGTATTTTCCCCCCACATTCTGGCAAGCTTGTGTCTTACCAATGTGTCTATTGTAGTTGCTACTTCCTGCTCATCAGGGTCCAATTAGCATTATGCCATCAATTTAATAAGCCACTGCATATCCTGTGGAAGGGACATATAGTTCGTCATGAGTAGATTATGCTATAGGCCTGATCTACTGATATATCCCTAAAGCATAATAGTGAAGGTTTACTGCTGGCCCTACCAACTGAAAGCAAATTGTTTCTAATGATATTTATTCACAGGTATAGAAGGGGAAAAATGTTTTTGTGTTCAGTAGCTGCATACATGTGCCAGAGGATGTGTTCATTTGTTTAAGCAATGAAACTATATCTGGGTCAGCGTCTGCAATTGAAGTTAATACCTATTTAAGTTTATAATAATTTGTTATTATTATCCAAAATACTTCTCTCTTCTGCACAGTTCAAATACATCTCTCTTCTGCACAGTTCAAATAGACACATTAAACGTGAAGATAATAGGAATTACTACGTCCTGTCTCTTTCAAGGCTTTGGTAGTGGCACTGATATTTATATTTTTCAGGAATGCAGGCCTGCTTTGATTTACTATTTCGGTAGATTGAGGAATTTCCTGTGGCATCTGTTGGGTTTGCACTATTAGATTAGCCTCATGACAGGCATCAAGGAACTTGCATAAATATTTTGACAGTTGATGTATACAGCTATTTCTATTAAACATTTCGCATCTAAGATAATCACAGGATAGGACCAGAGATGCATTCAACTCATTGAAAGACAAACCTTAGAAAAAACTTAGATCAATCACCTGATTGCCATCTGCTCCATCTCTGACTGGTGGACCACAGTGGTGTTTTGGTGTCCAAAAATCAGTGTAAGATAGAAACAATGGATAGCAATCACCAAAATGTCAATTATTTCCCATATACCCAGTACCAGTGTTAAGGACTGACCTGTGAACCCCCCAAATTCATATGAGAAGCCCTAACCCCAACGTGATGGTATTTGGAGATAGGATCTTTGGAAGATAACTAGATTTATATGAGATTACACGGGTGGGCCCTCATGATGTGGTTAATGCCGTTATAAGTAGAGACACCAGAGAACTTGCTCGTTCTCTCTGTCATGTGAGGCTACAACTAGAAGGTAGCCATCTATCACCCAAGAAGGGAGCTCTCCCCAGAAATGTACCATGTTGGTACCTTGACCTTGAACTTCCAGTCTTCAGAATTGTGAGAAAATAAATTTCTGCTGTTAGCCACCCAGCCTGTGGTATTTGTTATGGAAGCCCAACTGAGAGTTGGCTGCTGGTGTAATAAATACATAAAAACGTGGAAGCAACTTTCAAACTGGGTAATAGGTAGAGACTGGGAAAGTTTTTAGGTGCGTACTAGAACTATGAATGTTAAGGGTAATTTTAGTGAGGTCTAAAACAGAAATATGGAACATGATATTGGAAACTGAAGGAAAAGTGATACTTGTATAAAGTGGCAAAGAACTTGCCTGAACTGTGCTCTAGTGTTTTGTGGAAGGTAGGACTTGCAAGTAATGAATTTGTATATTTAACTGAGGAGATTTCTAAAAACAATGTTTAGACTGCCTTGGTTCCTTGTGACAGTTTATAATGAAATGTGAAAGGACAGAGATGAATTGAAGAATATATTGTTAAATTAAAAGGAAGCAGAACTAAAATATTGGAAATTGTTTTCAGTCTATTATAATGCAAAAAATGAGAAAATATATTCTGAAAAGAACACCAAGGGTGTCGCTGCACTATCACTCAATAAAAAGTTCATGGGATTCTACAAGCAGAAACTCTGCCAGTTTGAAGTGAAGGGGACAAAGATGGGACAAAATGAAGAAAGGCTGTTGGACTTCTTGGATTTGACAGGATGTGATAAAAGAAAGATTCCACTGTGAAGTGCTATTCTTCAGCAAGAGAGAAAACAATTATCCTGAAGGAGATCTAGAGGTCACCAGGACCAGTTTAAATGGGGATGGGTATATGAGAATAGCACCAAGTATACCCTGAAAAATCAAGTAAGTGGCATAACTAAGTGACATAAGTAGAATTCAACAGGAGAGAGATGTATCCCAGATAATCACCTCTACTATGTCTACTAATGCACTTGACTACATAACTGCATCTCCATACTTGATACATATATTGGACTCTAATAGCAATGATCTGGAAGATATATATATATATATATATATATATATATATATATATATATATATATATATATTTCATATTTATATTTATTTTATATACAAGAATGTACAAATCTCATATATAACTATAGAAATAAGAACTGATTTTGTTAGGAGATTATTGACTAGGAAGCGACACCCCCAGACTACTTATGAATCTGTAGTTCAGAGTGAGATAAATGGACTTACTCCATGTAGAGAAACAAGAAAAATGCTTGGGGGATTGCTTATTCTTATGTAAAAAATATGTAGAATTGGATCTTTTCTTTTACTTCTAAAATAAAACCCATTTCAAGTGTATTTAACACATATATAAAACATAAGCAAACCATAACTTTTACAGTTAAGAATAAAAGGAAGAAGTTGATCTCTAACATAGCCTAGTCAAGGGATAAACCAGTAAACAATAGCTTAATGTATTTGAATAAATTAAAAATGAAAACTTCTGTTTGAAGTAATGCATTATCATTAAAGGAAAAGTAAAATCTTGGACTCTGGAAATATACTTGCCGGATATATAACTAATGATGGATAAATATGCAGAATGTGTTTTTAAAAATCTCAACAAATCAATAAGAAAGAACAATTAAATAGAAAATGGATAAAAATGAATAGTAATCAATTCACAAAGTGACTAAATCACATAAAAAAGATGTTTAATTCATTAATAATCGCTAAAGTGAACATTAAACAAAAGTAAGATATAATTTAACATATAACAGATTGGAGAATATATAATATATGCCAACATCAAATATTGGTGAGAAAGTAAATAAAGAAATATTCACACTTGGAAACAGTAAAAATTGGTGCAACTCCATTTGAGAGCATTTAAAACTATGTAGTATAACTAAAACAGGCATTATGTCCAAGTACACTTACACAACAAGTATACATTTACTTAGAAGATTATTCTGATATTTGTTGGCAGAGTTGTTTGTAACTGGGAAAATTGGAAGCAACTGAAATATGGGAATAAGTATATCTGGGCATATATATTTACGAGATTAAATACATAGACAAAGTGACAAAGAATTAACTTGTGCTACATACATGCACCAAAATAGACACATCTGAAATAATGCTTTTGAAAAAGAGCGAATTACAGCATAGTATCACAGATACAATATATGTAAACTTTAAAAACACGTAACAGTTGTCATATTCTGTTGGTGAACCCACACATATGTAATATAATTCTAAAATACAGGAATATGAAGAAAACATAACATCTTCTGGGTAGACTTAGTTATTGGGGATGAAGATTGATGAGAACAACTGCATTGTGGAGCGTTAAACAGGACTTCAACTGTATCTATATTTTTGTTCTCAAAAAAACAGTTCTGACCAAACATAACAAATGTTAACATTCAATAAACCTGAAGGTATGTACATGGGGCTTGTTATATTAGCTTCTTTTACATATGGATCAACTATTTCTCATATATATATATATATATATATATATATATATATATATATATATATATATATATATATAAAATAAATGGTATAACCCAATCAGCATCCAGTGATATTTGAACCCTCAATTTTAAATCACAGATAGTAAGAAATTCAGGAATCAAATACATGCTCATACCAGGGAGGCCATACATGGAATAGAAAAACAAGTATTACAAGTATTACAAATAGTAAAGTACATATAGTCATTCTACAGTGTTCACATACATTCTTGGAGAGTTAATTTTAGAGGCGGGGCAAAAGAAAGCTTCTTAGTAAAATAGAAAATGCTTTCTTTTATTGTCAGATAAAGATTTTGGTTCTTTAAATTTATTACCCCAAAATTAAGGAGATTAAGTCATAAATTTTACAATAAAGGTTTTAAAATTATGGTAGAAGCTACATATATATATAGTGTAGGGGCTGCCAAAAAAATGTACACAAGTAGACACTGCTCAAGCAGTAGTTCATTGTAATCAGAAGTGTCTGGACGCTGATGGTAACCACTTTGAGAACCTCTTATAATTGCAGAAGTCAAATGTATTCATCTTTTGTTGTTGGTATATATTGAGTAATATAATTTTAATATGGTTTTTTCCTTTCTTAAAATGTGTATATATTTTTTGGCATTCTCTGTATATACATACAATAATTTTTTTTCTAAATAATATCACATCATATCTCATTAGGTTCTTGAACTTAAGTTTGTGGTTTAGATTAACTGCTTTCTTTACTTTTGACATTGAAAAAATGGAAATTAATAAAATAGTCGATTGAAACATGCAGCATTTCTTTAATACTATATACAAATGTGGTTTAATGTGAATTTCAATATAAAAGTCAAATGATATTACACTAAGTTTAAATCACATGCTCTTCATTTGAAAATAAGACTTTCAATCTATTATTTAAATATAAGGCTACAAATGTCAATAATTCTGAAAGTAACACTAATAGATTAAATGGTGGTGAGGCAAGAAGTCTAACAGAGCACAAGTAAGAAATGACAATTAGAAGGCATTTTCTATAGCAATTTCATTTTTAATACCACTACAAAGTGAATAAAATAGTGGGTTTCCATATTTAATATTATATAGGTGTAAATTTTTTACATTAATAGAAAATTATACCAGCAGGGTCCATAGTTGCCAGTATTACTTCTTAGAAGACATTTTTCTCATGGAAATTTAAACATTTTAAGATATTTTTATTTTGTAATGAGTAAGAAATGACTAACAACAAAGAGATCTTTGAAGAGTTTTATTCTTTATCCCATATTTAATAAGTTTCCCTTACTAAAAGAAAAAAATTAAAAGACAACAATTGAAGAAGAGGACAGTGTTAAATATCTACTAGAGCTCCATCATCGCTTTATGAGTGATTTTACTGTATTTTTTGAAATCTGGATCCTGCAACTTAAGAGACAGAAGTGCAGTGCGATTAGTGTTATCAGGGATGTGTGCTGAGATGAAAAACAAAACACAGAAATCACACTTAGAAGACCTGATTCTATTTGTTGTCTGGCTACTTCCGAGCTATGTGATTTTGCACGTTGTTCATCTTCTCTACAGTTATTTTATTTAATAAATGCAGTAAAATATTTTTTTGTCTTATCTCACAGGTTTTTCTAGATGATTGCTATTAGGATTCAGTGAAAATGTATATGAAAATGTTAGCATATTTTGAAAGCCACACAAATAGAAATTAATATTACAATTTCAATCTTACGTATTTCTGGTGACATGAATTCACAAAAGTAAACTATATGCTCAGGAAAAGAGCTGTTGGGATTAGTGACTTAATAATTTTACAGCTTAATTAGATAAGGGAAGAATGTATTTTTAGTCATGTCCAGGAGATTTTATTAAGGGGTAAGCAGATTATTAAGGTAATGCGTATACTTCTATCAGGACATTGAAGACTAAGAAACAAGAATGTTTTAGGATGCCATTTTCTTGAAATTGACACTTGAGAATTGGCTATTTGGTTTGGTAGATTCTATAAAATAGAGCAAGAAACAAATTTGCTTTCAAATTCTTACTCAGTCATTTACTATCTGTATAACTTTGGGGAGAAATTATTTAGTTCTTGAGTTCAATGTTTTTAAATCTGTCAAACAGCGGTAGTAATAAGAATAAC
Source organism: Rhinolophus ferrumequinum (assembly GCF_004115265.2). Classification (NCBI taxonomy): domain Eukaryota; kingdom Metazoa; phylum Chordata; class Mammalia; order Chiroptera; family Rhinolophidae; genus Rhinolophus; species Rhinolophus ferrumequinum. The sequence continues at coordinate 53,768,400 of NC_046301.1, forward strand.
AATAATATTCATAGTATGAGAAGCTAATAGTGAGGGCTAATTACAGCAGGTACTGTATTCAGTGCTTTCTGTGGGGAATAATGAATAGAGCTGCTGTGAAAATGATGGACATTTTAAATATAAATACTCTGATACTTTTATATTCCAAATAAAAGACAGTCACATTTATTTTTGTATCAATTTGAGAAAAGAGAAGCATAGAATCTTAGCTATACCTATTTGGCTTTGGAATAAACTGATAGGATTTGGATTCTGACGCTGAAATAAGCCAGGTTATTTTAAAATAACCTCTGTAAGCTTCATTTTCCCCTCTTCAAAAATGTGAATAATAACAGCCGCTAATTAATGTTGCATGATCTTTGCAATATTGCTTTTTCATAATATTGTCGTAAAGATTCAAAATCAATATTTGTGTTTAATGTAGATGAGTGTCTTTTGTCAGGTTCTGGATTTTGAACCACGGGAAAGTCAAAGATTGGTCAGTGTTGTACTGAATTTTGAGTTTGTATTTAGTCTTATTTTGGAAAGTTCTAAAATATAATGTTTTATTTTTCTTTAATGTATTAAATTGCTTAAGATGGGCAGTTTTATTTGAAATCAGTAGTACTTTGTTTTCAATTCATTTTTGCACATTTGGCATTAAAAATAGATTTTTTGTTTGTCAATTCATTCTTTAGTAATTTATCAAACTAGTGTATACAGCCATTAAAAAAATCTTTCTGAATGATCAGGGAAAGTGGAGGTAGAAATTAAGATAATTTTCAGCTTAGTAGTGACTGTTTTCTATTTTAACGAAGATTGTATTTTGAACACATTATATGAAATCGTTAAAAATAAAGTACATGATATGCATTGAACTATACTTGTGCAATACTTAGTCATTTGAATATCTCAGCAGCTCAGAATCAAGAGCTAGGCTCAGACTTCTGGTTGCAGGTTTCATAATTGAAAAGCCATCTGCAGAGCTCTGAGGATTGAACAATGACTGTTGGTCCATTACATAGGTGAAGAACACAGAGGCCTATTGACTCACTTGGGTTGTAAGGGAAAATCTAGTGAGAAGTGAAATCATGTTTATTACATTTTGTAAATTAAAAAAACAATAGATCCTTTGAGTGTATACAAGGTTCAGAATATTCCTCTACATTATATAAAAAAAAAGTATTGAGAGGTAAATTGAATATAGACCTTGTTTTTACCCTTGAGAGTTTTCCTTTAGAGATAGATAGCATTTGTGCAGACACCAAAAATAAAATATTTAAAAGATGAGGACATGTAGGCAGTCAGGCAATCCTGGAAATAATTTCAAAGATGTTTCCTCTGGCCCAAAATGTGCACCAGAATTTAGTGATTTGTCTCTATTGATACAGTAGGCTATTAGTCAAAGTGAATTGACTGAAGCATGGACCAACAGAAAGACAAATTCCAGCTGGGGAAATGCACATCCAAGCATTATCCTTTTTTCCTTTTTCTTTTCTTTCAGTGTTGGAAAGTTATGACATGTTTCCAAAGCCTCATTTCTGTATTTCTCTCAGTCTCTACGAATTCTGAAATGTATTCTCTATTTTATATGTCAATTGACTTTCTAGATTTATGAAGTCGGGTTTTTTTTTTTTTTGTTGTTGTTGTTTTTGCCAATGTGCCATTCATTTATAAAACAAGTATTTGTTACTTCTTCCAATTTGTGAGATGCTATGCCAGAAACTTAAAGGTAAATAAGATAGTCTTCATCCTATTAAACTCAGTCTGATTATTTTTACCAAATAGTAGAGAAAAGAGGCAATAAAATTGAAGAGAAGGAAGTCAGAGAAGTCTTTATAGAGAAGTGTCCTTTTAATTTTGTTTGATAATTAAGCAGGTCTCCTTAGGGAAAGAAGTATAAAGAAAAATATTTTTTAAAAGTATCCAAACTCAAAACTTGTTATCTATGAGGTACTTGGGAAATGGCAAGTAAATTAATGTCACTGGAGCACAGGATTTTTGAGGAGAGGCAGGAAGTAAAGGCTGAAATAAGTTCAGATCGTGTATTAGTTTGTTATTGCTGCTGTAAAATATTATCACTAACTTAATGAGACAACACAGATTTATTATCTTAGAATTCTGTAGTTCAGAAATCTGACACTTAGGCTGACACTTAGGTTTCAGCAGGGCTGCTTTCTTTTGTGGAGCCCCTAAGGATGAATCCATTCCCTTCCTCATTGGAATTGTTCTTAGGTATCAGTTTCTTGCAGTTTAAAGCTGTGGGTCCCTGTTTCCAAGGTGGCTGCCAGCTCTAGTGGCTGCCCACATTTCTTGGCTCCCGAGCTTCTCCCTCCAGCGCAAAGCCAGCAGTGGTGGGCCAAATCCTTCTCGGACTCAGTATCTCTTCTGCCTTTTCTTCATTGTTGCAGGTCTCTGATGGACTTTCCTGCCTCCTCGTGCACTTTTACAGGTCCATTTGATTTCATTGGTTTCACATGTAACATATTCACAGGTTTTAGGAATTAAGGCTTGGACATATTTGGGCAGGTCTATTATTCTGTCTACCATGGATGTGTCGCACGTAGCAAATGTGTTTAAAGAAAATAAACAGAAGTGTCTTTTACAACATTTCAGATCCTTTAGTATACATCTGTCTATTCAAGTTTCCTAATTCTTGCCCAATTCTAGCATATTTTTTTCTAAAAATTTCTCCATTTGTTTGTTATAAAACTAGCATGTAGACATGCATACTAATCTATAAAATTATTGTATTAAACCTCTGTTGTGTTATTATGTATTTAACACTTTCACTCATAGATTTTTACCTTTTTCCTTCTTAGTCACCATCACTAGAAGTTTGCTCTTCTCATTGATCTTTTCTAAAAATCTACAGGTTTTGATTCTGTAAGACTTATTTATATATTCTTTGTTTTCTCTACTGCTTATTTTTATTGATTTTGTCTTTCTCAGTTTTGTCTGTTGTTTTTTTTTCCAACTTCTTGAAATACTTGCTACCTCATTAGCATTATTTCACTAAATTATTTTCTCATAAGTGTGTCTAAACTACGAAATTCTCTCTATGTACTTTTTTTCTGTACCCCACAAATTTTGGCATCTAATGTTTTCACTGACATTTAGTTGTAACTGTTTTTAATTTCCCTTAGAATTTCCTCTTTTACCCAAAGAATAGTAAGTTGTATTTTATTTCGTATGCAAACATCGGGTATTTTTTGCCATATTTGAAAGAAAATATTAATTTCTGTGTTATTGCATTGTTAGTGAAGAGCACATTTCATATGCTCTTGATTCTTTGTGGAAAATTAAAACTTCTCTTTCAGATTATTTCATGGTAAACACTTAAAATTTTTCATTAGTGCTTAATGTAAACATGCTTTTTTTGTTTGAGTGTATACAGTTCCCTGTATGGCTATCAGGTCAGTTTTATACTTGGATTATTCAAATTTTATGTATTTGGGTTTATTTATTCTTTTATATGTTAACTTCTAAGAAAACTAACAAGTACCATTTAATATTTTATTATTACTTTAATATTTGGGGGTTATATTATTTATTACCCATGAATTATAGTTGAAATCTATCAAATTTGAAATGAAAAGAAAATGATTATGTTATAAAGGGAGTTTAATTAAAGGAAACGAAAAGCTATTCACTAATTTTATTAACTAGTTAAGTATGATAAAAGAAAAAAAATGACCATTTAATTTATGAATATTAGGAGCGTATGGTATCTTATCTCATTTTGTGAAAGGTATATCATTGAAACAGCACATATTATCATTAATGTAGAGATTTGGGCACATTTTTATTAATACATTTAATTTAATATATTTTCAATGATACTATCTCTTCTAATGTTTGACATTACTAGAAGGTATAAGTAAAGCTATAAGAAAATGAATAAGAAGTGTGAGGATTGGAGGAGATCTTTCTTAAATGTGATATAATTATCTAAACAGAAAGTCAAGAGAATCAAAAGATGAAAACATTTATCAAGGTGGCTGGATAAAAGATCAGCTAATGACATCAATATCATTTCTCTATAGCAGCAGCAATCAATTAAGGCACATTATATTTAAAAAATATTACTCATCATAACAACCAAAATATAAAATACCTAGGAAACAACATAAAGAGCTAACATTTTATAATATAAATCATAGCTGAAATAAAGTAATAAAGGTAGATTTAAATAAATGGGAAAGTATATTATACACAGGGATGAATAACTACATTTGTACATTTAACATGTCAGTTTCCTCCAAAATAAGACATATTATTGATACAATCAAAGTAAGATTTCTGTCTGTGTACTCTGAAACATTTGACCATCTTATTCTAAATTAGATATGAAAGCATTCTCTTGCAGAGATGACTAAGTCAACTTCAATAAAGAAGATGAGGGCACTCTCACTGACAAATACTGATATGTTCTAAGAAACCATTGTACTAAACCAGGGGTGTCCAAACTGTGGCCCGCAGGCCAACTGTGGCCCGCAATCCATTTTTTATTGGCCCGCAGCAAATTCCAAAAATATATTTAGTTTACTTAAATAAACCAGGTGAGGCAATACGTACTTCACCTCGAGTGAGTGGCCCGGCTGTTTGTGTATTTTACCTAATATGGCCCTTGGTAAAAACCGTTGAAAAAAGTTTGGACACCCCTGTACTAAACTATTACAAAAACAAGGAATTTGACAAAGAGAACAAAATAGAGGTCACAAAAATATATGTATGTATATACATTTCTTTGCGTGTATTTCATGTATGTATATGAAAATAAGCAATGGTTTATCACAGATGCGAAAAGGCTGGATCATTTTAGTAGGTAGTTTTGAAAAAACTAACAACCCACTCTACAAGAAGAGCATAGCTGTATCACTACTTTATTCACAATTGTGTTGCATTCAAAATGTTTTAATGTTCAAAAGGTACAAGAAAAGAAAAAGTATAAAGATAATAGAAGTATATAGTATAAAGTATATAGTATATAGTATAGTATAGTATATAGTATATAGTATAGTATAGTATATAGTATATAGTATAAAGATAATAAAAGACAACTGGGAAGAATTTTTCGTTTATTACCAAGGGTGGGAAAAACTTCATTTTTAAATGAGATTTAAGCAGCACAAAGCACACTTAAGATAATGAAAAAGCAGATTTAACAACACACAAAAATTTACTTAAAGTTGTCTTTACTAACAATTTCCATAATCAGAGTTACAGATAGATAAATAACCAGTGAAAGCTTTTTCTAAATATCTTCTAAAGATCTAAAAGTAAAAAAAAAATAAATAAATAAATAAATAAAAATAAATAAAATTGTGATATAAATAAGAAAGTGCTCTAAGTACAGGACAGTAAACATATATACATAATATATATGTGTATATACATATATGAAAGAAATATATATACACATAGACATAACACATATGTCTATGTGTATATATATTTCTTTCAATTGTAAAATTGACAAAGAATTGAACAGGAAGTTTATAAAAGTTGTAGCCCAATGGCTGTGCTAATTTCTTCAGTAGTCAGAAAAAAATTCAAATTAAAACATCTGAATGAAAAAGTTTAGAAATGTAAACAATCTGCTGCTGACAAGACTGGGAGTTCTTGACAATACTTAGGGAAACTAAGCATGTGTGTACGTTAAGATTCAGTGATCCTACTTCTCAGTAATATGTTCCCAAAGAAAAAAAAAAACTCAAAGGACATGAGAAGACATGTAACACGGTACATATGGCAACATTGTCGTCGCAGGTATATAGATATGGAGTGGGGAAAAGCTAAGGAAAGCTAGCAGCAGTAAGAGGAAAGGGACTAAAATACATATAGGACCATGACAGATCTCAAAAATCTAAAAATGATTGAGAAAAACAGTAAATAGGTCTTAAACTTAGTACCATTTGTGTAAATTAAAATACCATATTCAAAAAGTAAGAGTATGTATTTTAATAATAACATTTACATATTAAGAACATATATTGGACATGCTAGATTGATGACTATGGAAGAGAGGGGTAGCAGTGAGTATTTGAAAGAAGGAGAAAACAAGACAAGACAGATTTATATCAGAAAATTTGATAATAGCAGTGTAAACTCTTAAATATTTCTTTTTTTTTTTTTTCCCTAAAGCAAAGTGTGTCCAGAATTCGGGAGAGGTAAGTTAGTGCAGCTCATATGTAATATTATCAATCCATCAAACTCTATGTATCTACAGCATCTAACTATGTTCATCATGGTTGTAATATATCTGTTTTATATCCAGGTTGGTACATGCATTCCAATTGAGAACAGGGGTAAGACTTGGAAGCTAAACCCAAGAAAGGAATGCCGATGAGTCTGTCTCTTTTATGTTGCTTTCCAGAAGTCTCACTCAGAAACTTTCGGTTGCATCTTATTGGCCAAAATTATGTCATATGGCTACGTCTAGCGTCCAGGGCACTTGGAAAAATCAAATATTTAAACTTTTGACTTTATAGAATAGAGGACAAGTATAAAACATGTCATTGCAAATGTGTGCCCAATGCAGAGCTTGTGTATGCGGGCTCTATTGATCTATTGGGCTGTACATTTCCAGTAGGGAACCAAAGGAAATAGATCTTGGTGCCCGAGGCACACAATAGCAAGTGGATTTGCTGATATAATGATAAATGTTTCGGTATAAAAGGTAACAACGTTCACTGGCAATTCCTGAAAATAAGTAATGACATAATGAAAGTGCTATTTTTGAAAGGTCTATATGACTATGAGTTGTGGGATAAGTTGTAAAAGAGGTAAACTAGAAACAGAAACTGGAGTAGGGAAGTGTTTTATAGTACAGTAAACGTGTATGGAATTCTTTCCCCTCGGTTTGATTTCTGGCCGCACTAGTTTCATGAACTTGATGCTCATTAAATCTTTGAGTCTCATTTTCATCTAGACATTAGGGATAATGATACTAATTGTTATAATAAATAAGTGAAATAATGTTTTGTAATTTACCTAGTAGTGTAGCACTTTTAGTGTAGACAAAAACATCCTCATCATGACAAACGATATCTACTTGACACCTTTCATAAATATTATATTTACTGGAATTTTTTCTCATTGCAGACAAAAACAAGATAACAATGTACTATGCAGTGTATTTCACATATCAAAATGTTGCTCTTAGCCAATGAAATGGGCAAAGTAGAAAATAACAAGTAATTCGATTATGATTCCAAGCTAATTCTTATACCAAGGGACTAATAAAAGCTCATCTTCTCCCAAATCCCAGTGGGAACTTAGAGAAGACAGATGGAATTCTAGTCTCATTATAATTCACAGTAAACTCAGTCCTCCACCTCATCCTCCAGTTGTTCTCTCACTTGTTAAACGAGTCAGTCTATGTCTCAGGAACACTCTGCCGCCCTGCAAGCATTTTCTGTACATAATCCCTACAACATACAGACTACTTTGATCCTTTTCTTAAAAGTTGGACATTACAGAATACCAGCACTCCTGAAATTTCCTCCCAGTCTTGCAAAGGGTTGATTTTGTGTGCTCTGCTGGACTATCACACAGATGGTGGTTGGGAAGATAAGAGTACCCTTGAGTTTTTCTGCTTGAGAATATTGTTTATTGATGGTTAGTGGTGAACATGAGTTTTCCACCTACTCCTCAACGTTCCCCCTATGGAAACTACAGTGCCATCTCGCTACCCACAAAAACAAACCACCTTGGCAAAGAGATATCTATAAGACAGATATCTAAGACAAATATCACTGTGTGTGTGTGTGTGTGTGTGTGTGTGTGTGTGTGTAACGCAAATATAATAATAGATCTACAAAAAGATAAAGATCTCAGTGAGAACTATATTCAGAGGATGAAGATATGTCTTTGTGAAATCATTCTCATCTACATAGTGATATTATTTTGGTAATTGTGGCACGATCTTAAGGATCATGAAATGTGTACTAAGTCTTTTATTTAATTTTCCTTGTTTGATTCATTAGCCCAACTAAGCCAAAACTTTGCCATTTACAATGTTTGATTAATAAATAACAAAACTTGCTGAATACTATAGAAATATTACGTATTTAAATTTTAACAGAGCATTGAAAATTTCAACTATTATGAATAATTCAGCATGTTTTAACTAAGCACGATAATAAATAGTAAAAGGACTTTAAATGTCAGCTTTTTTTTTGACAAATCTCATAATGAAAGAGAGTTGTTTCCCAATTCCCTTTATAGAAGACAAATGGAATTCTAGCCTAGTCACAATTCACAGAAAATCTATTTAATCCTTAAACCCATCCCTCCATTACTTATATCTGTATCAGGATCCTCAGGTAGCATTCTGATAGATTTACTAATTTTAAAAAAGAAAAAAATAGCATGATTTTTTTTAATCCAGTTCTACAAAAATGTAAAGAAAAAACAGATTTCTAATACTTATTCACCTCTGTCAGTAGTTGTTAACATACATTATCTCATGTAATCCCCACAACAACCCCTGGAGAGAGGGGCTATTAGTTTTCCTACTTTACAGAAGAGGAGATGAAGGCTGAGAGAACAAAGGACTTGTCTGAGCTAGTGAAGCTAGCTGGTAGCAGGATTCTATCTCCAATGCTTGCTTACTTAAAAACCATGCCCTACTGCCTTCTCTCAGAGATTTCCTTTGTGTTTTGTTTAAATTGCGGTTATGTCTTGGCCAAATGTAGAACTTGAATATGAGGCTATTGGTATTCCGGTCAGTGACTGAAACTTGTATTTAGTTCTGTAACTTACTGCACATCATGAGTGTAAGAGTAGAGTTATGTGAAAGGAATAAAACAATTGTTCACTTAGGGCACAAACAGATTGCCTTCCTTCTGGGCCCTATGTCAACCTGTGAAAGGATTTTCCTTCATGAGTTTAAAAGTATCTGGCCTCTTACATGTGATTTATAAAAATAGGCTGAATGAATTCTGAAAAACAAGTGATTTGAAGGCATTTTATTTGCTTCTATGGGAGCACAACAGAGAAGCCAGAAGCAAGCAAAATAAGTATATCCTGTTGCTTGCTTGTATGTCACAGGTGCCCCTGAGGTGCCTTATAATAATGTACTAGAAATAATTCTGTCTTAGCAACCAAAGCTTAATAAGAACAAATCATTCTGTTTTTCACATTGAGAATTGAATATTTTTGCATATAAAATTCTAAAAAACATGGTTTCCAATATTGAACAATAGTGAATGACATTAAAGCTGAGTTATAAATTAATGTAATTCTTTTCCTATGTTGGAACACCTTCTTAAAAATGATTGTTCTCTGCTAATCTTTTAAACCTACAGTATTTTAATCAGGTAAAATTATGCCTTTGTAAACTCTCATTACTGACTTTATTTTTCTTGTACTTTATAATGTAAGTAACATCAAATATTAAAAAAAATAGTTGAGATACAAATAATATTCAATATTTTTCTATGTTCCTTTAATAATGTAGATAAAGGCAACTTTTTAAAATGGTATTCTATTCACACATATCCTAAACAGCATTGTTAAAATTAAGCACAATTTGATGCTTTCAGTAAATACCAAGATTAAAATAGTTGCTGGAATAACAAGAAGTATGTAAAGAACACATAATGCAATATATAGATGATGTATTATAGAACTGTACACTTGAGCCCTATGTAGTTTTGTTGACTATTGTCACCCCAGTAACTTTTAAGAAAAAAAAGTAAATTTTCCTATTAAAGTAAAAATTTGTAAATAATAAAAAAATCTGTAAAGCCAAATCTTCATTATCAATGTAGTATTGCCTCTAATCTACATTATAGTGTCAACTCAATATATAAATTAAACATATTTAGTGTTGTGTTCATCTATACTTTTTCAGATGACATGGCCACATCAGTAAATTTAGGAAAATCCCCAACAGGAGTGGAGCTTAGTGTGTAAAATACTTTAGGTGCTCAACGTTCCTATCAAAGCAGACGATGAAATGCATCTAAATTCCCTGCAATAGTTTGTCTTCCCCACTTCTCGTTAAGCCACACTGACTGGGGCTGAGATGCTCCAGCAGTTCTATCTGGCTGCTGCCAGCATACTGTGCAGAGTCACTGATAAGTATCATCATTTTTATTCATCCTCAGTCGACAACTCATAAATGAGGTCTTCATTAGACCCTAGAGGTGAAATGAGGGAAGGATAGCAGTGAGGTAGAAAGAGGCACACCGGGCTGTCGTTCTTTAGGACCTGTGTGAAGATACCTTCATCTCTACCACTTCTATTTTATGATAAAGTATATATATCTCTATGATCCCCAGCTACATTGTGTTACATTCTCTACATGGTGAACTCTGTGAGGTCTCGTGGATCGATGGGAGTAAGTGTCCATTTAGACTGAATTATGGTACACGTATAGAGAATCGATATGTCCCCGAGGCAGGATAGGGGATGTGCATCACTGTTCTTTCCAGGAGAAATAAAGGTGTTTCTTTGGTTTGCTGCTTATAGATTTCGGATAGATAGCTTTATACCAAGTGCTAAGACCATCTGACAAAACTTGCAATTTGAAACCCACTTTGTTAAGTTTATAATCATCCACTTTTATTTTTAAGACCCATCCCTCTTTTTAAGTTTCCAAATAGTAGGTTAAATGGTGGTATTATCGGCATAGTTTTAAATCTTTGATGTTCTAACACCAAGATTGTCCCAGAATATGCTACTGCTTTAGCTTACTCTTTTGATACGGAAGATAATTTCTGAGCACATCTTCTTGGTCGTGTAAATCAAAAAAATGTTTTATGCCCAGGACCATGGAAACAGTGAACGGATTTTACATTTGTTCCAAATATCTATTCCAACTACATGCTCAGAAGTTGAAGGTTAACCATTCTATGGATTTGGGGTCCTGCTGTACTAAGTAAGAAGCAGACTCAGGACCCAAATCCACTTATTAACATATGACAATGTATCCATGAGGCTTGATAGCAGGGCTCTTCCTCAAGAGCACGCAGACTCCACTTCCTTCAAAGGCCACGCAGTGTTTTTAGTTCTCAGTTGAACAAAAGACTGTCTGTCTATCTGTCTGTCTATCTATCTATCTATCTATCTATCTATCTATCTATCTATCTATCTATCTATCAATCAATCAATCATAGTGGCCTTAGTCTGCCCTGCAATGCCCAGACCTATAGTTTTCTTGGTTTATAAATCTAGCAGGAATTGTGCTGGGAGAGGGGACATCAAAACTCCTCTGTGTCCTGTGATTAGATCGTTTTCATTGCCATTTTTCTGTTCTTCATTGCCTCTGGTAAATACCTGCCTCAACCATCTGAGAATTTTATTCTTTTCATTGAAATTAGGAAACTCCGTTCAGTGGTACAATTTCCCACCTACATCCTAAGACTACACATAACAAAAACTAAAGGTATGTTTTCTCATATTGCTACTTCCCTCACCACTACGATTTTCACAAAGGTCTCCTAAGCAGACGCTCAGGGGACTTGATAGGCTGTGATTGAATAAGATTCACATGATGCATCTCCTCCAATGTCTCTAGCTCTTTTGATTATTCCCATTACAGAATGCAAATTAAGTTTTAGCATCCAAATTCAATTTTTCCATAGATCAACATGAAGTTCAAGCGCAACTTGACCAAACAAGTGGATACCAGACCTTTCACAGACCCAAGGTTTCTCTTATTGGCCAATTTATCCACAAATATGGCCTGATTTAATATATTCAGATAGTTCCCCAGTATATTCTTCATATAAACCTGCAGTTCTTTTGGTGTTTGGGGCATTTTGAGAGGTGCCAAATACATAGTATGAAACTGTTGGTTCCCCTTTTTAGTCAGAGATCCATTCAGTTTCCCTCACATTTAGGGGCCTTGCGTTGAGAAGCACCTGAACTCTTACTTTGTAAAAGTAGTACCACTCCAAAAGTGCAATCTATGAAAAGCTGATATGAGCATATAATATTCATTGTTCCCTAATTTGCTAATTAGGAAATTTACTCCATTACTCTTGGGGCAGAGTTTTTAAGTTCAGCATACTATAGGTCTGCACTATTTAAAATCTCACTGTATCAGCTATACTGGCTTGGTCTGTTCCAGCTAATATAAGAAAATATCTTAGACTGGGTAGCTTAAACAAAAAATACTTATTTTTCACAGTTCTGGAGGTTACGAGGTCCAAAATCAAGATGTTAGTCTATTTGGTGTCTGGTGAGACATGATTTTAGTGGAAGAAATGGTTCTATATTTACTTCACTGCTGATTAAAACTTTCCTGTGTTGATGTGACAAGAAGCTCAAGCTGAAGTTCTTTATCACTCAGCTCTCCACGTTTCCAACCTAAAACCCAATCCTCACCATCCACACTATTTTAGAGAAATTTGATTTTTTTCTTTCGAGGCAGGAAGGGTGGGCATCTTGCCAATATTTTAGAACCTACTTTTACACGGGGCTTACACAAACTACGTACAAACATGTTAACTGCTTCAGGAGCCAGCATGTGCTTCATTCAGATACGATGGTGCCCTTCATGTTGATCTAACAGAATTTCATAACTATCTGGAGCATACTTCCTATATTATTTCCCTCCGGCCATATAAGTCCCAGTTATATCTGCTAAAGAAGCCTACAGTTCACAGATGCTTGTAGCAGAAACTGAAAGCATGTGCTTGAGCCGGGAAACTAGGTGGTGGTATTTGCCCTTTGCTATGGTTACTACATTACTTACTGCCAATTATGTCATCATGATGTGGATCCCAAAGCCGCTAATGCCACCGTCGTGACTAAGAATGGCGTTCTGCTTTCAAAACTGGCATTCATGACAAGTCTCCCACTGTGGTTCCTGGTAGAGAACTGATCATAGAACAGCAACCTGTGTGCATGCTGAGCAGCAGAAAGACTACAGCTGTTCCTGATGTTGCCAGGACCACATAGGTACCCGATGGATGCCAGGCGTGCCTGTGCTTCCTGGTAGTAGATGAAGAGAAGGTGATGAGAGAGTTTTTGAGACCACATGATCACATCATTATCCTGGATAAGAATGATAAAACCATTAATTGGATACGGCTGGGGGAAAGAATCTAAGAGAAGAATATCACTTTGCGTGCTGAATTTACACTATTTTCTTATTTCCGTCCTATGAACTGTTATATGGTGATCCTTAACTGCCAATAAATGTAATAGTTCCATTTTAGATGTTAAATGTAATGAAAAATCCTAAATCTCATCCCAGAGATTTTGATTCAGAATAAGGTAGATGCTATGAATGTACAACTCACCACTCCTGATTTTGATGTCTTTTCTATATAGTTTTCATATTGAGAAATATAGCATTATTGCATTATGCTTATTAATCAGTGACTATAAGCCAAAGATTTCAGACAAAAATGTAGGTTTGGTCCACTTATTCAAGGGATCTCTTATTAAAATGTTTTATTGAAATATGAGCCTTTTGAAATAAATAGAATAAAAAATGGCAAACTACCCATAATGCTATTATAACATTGTTCCCGTGGTAATTAAAACTTTTACAAAAATATAGCAGTGATTAAACTTTTAGCTTAGGATTTCTATTTGTGTAGCTAATTAACTCAACAAGACTCTCTTCAACTGAGGATAAAGAAAAGCTAGTCAAATATTTTTAAATTTGCCCCTTAGGGTATAAAATTTAATAGTTATCTATAAAATAACGGGAAAAATACATTAAATCCCAGCCTGTATTGTTTAGGGAAAAAGAAAATGTGCTCATGAAAAATGTTATAAGTACAAATATTCTTATTATATAAGACTGAAAGTAAAATAAATGAATATTAAAATAATTAGAAAACAAGAAAAAAACAGAAAAGTGAGGCATACAAAATCCAAATCTGTCTACACATTTTCCAAAATCATAGATAAACAAAAGTAAAAATTATTCAAACCACAATAGCTCATGTCTGGAAGATAACCAGAACATAAAGAATCATACACATGTTAATATACAGGTAAGCAGGGAAATAAACCTCCAAAACAATCAGAGCCTATCTGGATTTCATACCCCTGTGGAGAGTCAGGCAGTGACTATTAAAAATTCAAGGGTATCAGGGATCTCTGCGGCAGAGCAAAATTCATTCCTCTGAAGAAGCCGGTTCCACTGTGACTGTAAAACTCAAAACAGAAAGGAGAGCTGGCAGATCCGCATGCTGGCTGCTGGGTACCACAGTGACACAGGTTTGAAATCGCCCTTGACTGGCATTAACAGTTTCAGAAAGTCCTGACTACTGGAAAACATTGAGAATGGGAGAAAGTAAGCAGGGAAACATGATAGGTGGTGCAGAGACAAGAGAAAATGACAGAATTAGACATCACCCCCTTTAAAACAAACAAAGAAAACCAAACAAAACCCCCCTCATTTCGCTGTACCAGCAAGAATAGGCCATCTGAATGGAGAATCCTCAAAAACCTCAGTTGGGTTCCAAGGCCTCCTCCAGTGGAGACATATCTGTTATTTTCAGTTCAGAAAAGTTCAAAACATCATAAAATGAACAGAGACATTACGAAAACCAGAAAAAGAGTTACTATAAAAATAAAACACAAACAGAATTAAAATGTTCTATCTGAGTATGCTTATGACAGATCAAGCATAAAGTTGACCAAAACTGTAACTTAGTGTACTCAGTCTGAATTAAATAACATTAAACTTCATTTGTGGAAATGAAAGAACTGCTTAAGTCAAAAAAGTAGTATAACAATGGACAGAAAAAAAGTTTGAAATAGAAACTCACTAAAGAATGAGAAGTAAAAGATATTAACTCATAGTAAGTCGTGATTAAATTAGGATGCTTAAAGAAGAATTAAATTTACTGAAGATATAGTAAGAGACATTAAGAAATGAAAATAAAATAAAATAAAAAAGGAAGTATATAGATCAGAATATATAGATATAGAAGACAAATTCTGACACACACACACACACACACACACGCACTTAAAATCTCAAAAAAGAAAAAAAAAGGACATGAAAGAAAAGTAGTATTTTAAACTACGATCCAAGAAAATTCTCAAATTAAAAGTCGTGAAACTGTTAATGGAACAGATTTAATGCTTACCCAGAGATATTGACATAGAACAATCAACTTTGCAGAATATTCTAGTATGAAGTAAACATATTTAATTATAATCTAAGACAGAAGCAAGGTTGTGACAAAATTCAAATGTCTTATGCCAAAAAGTGGGAACAGAAGAAAATAGGAAAGTAGAAAAAAGTTATAGTCGAATAGGTGATAGTCAAATCAACTAATAGAGCTTAGCTAAGGAAAACAAAACGAGAGTTCGTAGATGAGAGTTTAATCATATATTTTCAAGCTTAAACTAGTAGAAGCTTAACTAAAGGGGGAGAAAAGGAATTAAGGATATTATAAAAGACATTAAAAGGGAAATGACTTCTACAAAAATTATAAAACTTTTCATTAGTTCTAAAATAAATACAAAAAATATAGCAAAACGATATACTGCCTAGAAAAAGAAAAGTTTGTCTTCCCCTCCCTTTGTCCTCCCACCATATATATCAGATATAAAATGATAGACACAGTGAGTATAAAACAATATGGTAGTATTGAGTGTGGTCACATTAGACATATCAATAAATAAAAATAGATTTAAAAGAATAGTAAAGGAAAAGCTAATAAAAGATCAGTCAAAGATGTGCTTCCAGTGTAAAATCTGGGAAACACCTATTTTAAAAATGTGATTCAGAAATGACACAGAGGAAGAGAGAGTGGGAAAGACAGAGAAAGAGGAACAAAGAGACATGAGCCAAATGGAAATACTAAGCAAGCAGGATTGTAGTCTTATATCAAACAGTGTAGGATTCAGCCCTCAATACATTATAGTAGACAAAGAAGCTTCATTATGATACAAAATGATACAATTAACAAGTATTTAACAGTTTAACAGGTATAACTATCTATGTACCAAGTAACACAGTAACTATTTTTTATTGCAACCTAAAGTGTATACAAGGAGAAACAGAAGAAACACACTAGGAAAGCTCAATACTTCTTTCAAGTTTGTGTTAATATAGTTCAAGTGGACACATAAGTAAATAAGCATATAGAAGATCTAATCATGCAATCAATATCAAATGATAGATAATATGGAGAAATATAAAATATTGTACTCTGATAATAAAGAATATTATTTTATATCAAAAGCAAATGAAACATATTAAATATATTTTAATATTAAAGACAGAAGGCAAATAAGTTTCACATAAGGAAATTATTATAAATAATACTCTCTAATCAGTATTTAATAAGACTAGAGATCAACAACAAAATTGGAAATATCCTTCATCTGGAAGTTTTTTATTTTTGTTGGTTAGATTTTTCCATGGTTCTGTGGACTGAATGATCGTGTCCCCCTAAAATTCGTGTGTAGAAACCTAACCCCCAAGGTGATGGTATTGGGAGATGTGTACACAGGGAGGTGATTATGTCATGACAGCAGAGCTTTCCCATGTGACAATTACTTCCATGGACCACGTTTTATTCATTAGAAGCCAATCATTAGAAGATAGTGTCCACATGATGGGAAGGAAAGTTAAGCTCCACCTAATGATGAAAGGAATCAAAGAATTTTTGGACAAATTTTAAAACAACCACAAGGCAGAAAGTAGAATTTTTTCACGTATTCTGGACAAGTAGAGGGCTATGACAGGAATGTTAGGGGCACCTCTGTATATAGTGACAAGACCACGCCAACAAGAAGTTACTTAGGTCGGGAGGTGCCATACTGATATAGAGGGACTTGGAAACTAGATAGGAGAGCTTCATGGTGGGCGATTAAAATGAGCACTAAAAAATAAACATTATTTCTCTCAGTTCAAGTTCTTAAATAGATTGCAGATGTCTGAGATCATTTCAGCTTGTTTATTTTAGGGAACATACAGCTCATGGTTGAGAAGAACATGTTTTCTTTTTTTCATCTTAGATTTCTCTGAAGCTCAAATGCATCATTGAGTAAAAGATAAATACACAGAAAAACCACTAAAAGCAAAACACACAGAAAACGATATTAAGTTATCTGCTGGGGTAAATAAGATATATTTTGATACAGTGTATCTCACATGATTCACTTCTCCCACAAGTTTCATGTGAATAGTGAAACAGCTGTGATTATACGGCTTGAGCAAAAACAGAACAGTGACAACTAATACACATGGACAATAATAATGATAACACTAGAGATAACCTCATATACTGAGCTGAGTACTTATGTGCTCGATACTTGGATAAGCAATTTGTATGCATTGCCTCACCTAATTATGCCTCAAATCCCATGAGATTGATGCAAGAAGGAAGCAATTATTTTCCTTAGGAGAATTACTTTCTGGGCTAAGTTAATACATGTTGATATGAATCCAACTCCCCTGAAATTTGTGTGAGCACTGGGTTTTCTGATTTGTTTTCTATTTTCTCATTAATGTTTTAATTGATTTAAGGTTTCCTAACTATGATGATTATTAAGCGTTACCTAGCTTTTACATTCTCTGAATCTACTTAAAAAAAGTAAAACAGGGGTGGCCGGTTAGCTCAGTTGGTTAGAGCATGGTGCTTGTAACACCAAGGTTGCCAGTTTGATCCCTGCCTGGGCCACTGTGAACTGCACCCTCCTTAAATATAAAAACAAACAAACAAACAAAAGACAAAACAGATTTCCACCATTTCAGGCAGTTAAAAATAAAACAGTTATGAAAAATTTTTAATGAGAAAAGGAATTTTACTTTTCTAATGTTCGAACTGTGTACTATTAAATCATGACTCTTAATGCAGATCTAGTTGTTCCTATATAGACTAAATTTGTTTTTCTTACTGTTTTCAATTCATTGACTAAGGCTTAGCCGTTTTATCTAACGCAATGGCAATGTCACTTTTAAAATGATTAATCTTTCTTGAATTCTAGGATATAAAACACATATGAAAACCTTTATAAACTTTAAAAAGTTATTCAAATGTGATGCCCTATAAAGGTATTAGTTCAGCCCTGCTGTGACACAACTGAGGACATATTTTTTCAATATTATATTTCTTATGATTGGAAAAATATATGCTAATTATAGACTTCAGGAAACATCAAAAAGGGACTGAACAAAAAATGCCTAGAAATTACCAAGGTTAAAAGTCTCCTATATGTTTCTGGTTATATCCGTAAGTATTTACAAATATATATCAATTATACACCTATATATGGTTTTGATAAATAAAATCACTTATATAGCATTATTTCATTTAAGGTTTTTATAAAACATATTTTCCAGTGCCTTTAATATTTTCCAATACATAATTTTAAAAACTGTAAAGTACTCTCTAAAACATATATACTAGATTTAATGTAATTATTTCCCAATTGTTGAAATTATAATTGATGAAAACATCATTTAAAACACAAAATATATTTTAAAAGAAATCAAGGTGTTGATATATGAGTGCAGTGGGATGTCTCCTTAATATATTCCTCAGGAGGATTCATCAGCCTTCTTTAAGATTGGTCTTACAGTTTCCCAGTGTTCTGTTTTTCATTGGGAAATGTTTTAATATCTAGCGATTGTAATAGTGCTACAATAGTACCTAAAGCATTTAATCACACATAATTCTACTCTCTTTGCCCAGCTCTTTCTGAGTTAACTTGGTTAGAAAAACAACAACAACAACAACAACAGAAACTTGTTCTCAGCACGGCTGCAATAAAATAGTGAAAAAGCAAGTAATATAAAAGATCAAGTAGAAAGCACCTGGGAAGGGCAATAGAAATTGCACCTGTATTTAAAGGACTGGCTGCTACTCCCTTTTGAGCACTTAAATAGTATTTCACCCTGGGGGAAGTCACCTAAATTCTTTAGACTTCTGGCTCCTCACCTGATAATTTATCTCAAAGAGTAATTTTCACTCTGAAAATTTTAATTTATCCTTAGAAGGAATAAATGTCTCAGTTGATGCAATCTTGTTTCCAAGTGCTATATCTGAAACCAGGTAAAAAGTATATGGATTAATTCCATATATTGTACTTGGCTGACTTTACCAGTGAGGTTTTCATAATTAGAGTCTGAGTTACTTGAAATTATCTGTTGTTATATGTGGTGACAGTTTAGAGGATTTTTCTAAATATTGTTTCTCTACAATTGACTTCTTTACCTTTGCACTAAACTCAACATTTTTTTGTAAAATATACAATAAATATTCATATTCACATTCTCTTATTTTTCATGTGAACAATTACATTTTTATCTTTAAAATAGTCCTTTTATGTGGATTAGAAGTGTGTTAGAAATTGATTACAAACTAATTTGGGGAGAATTTATTATAATTTGGAGTCTCATATTGGTAGAATTTTAAAATCGCTCTGGCAAACAGAGTCTCTTAGAATCTTATATTTTAATCTGGATAGATATGCTAGGCAAGAAGGGGTTCTTTCTGCTAGTGTGGTTTGGGAAAAATAAATGGATAGAACTAGCCCAGCTTATTGTTTATGAGTAGAGAAATGAGAGGAGCTTGTCCTAGTAGATATTAAAATATGTTCCTACAATATTAAACTAGTGTGATATTGGCTCTTGAATAAAAACTGAAACAAAAGAAACAGAAATTACAATGTATAAATCACAAGTCTCACATTAATAGAACAACAATTAGACATTTAAAAATGAAACGGGGGCCATTGTTAGATACTTGGATCTAAAACAAAGTTATATGCTTTTTTCTAAACTTTACCAGAATGAATTCAATATGAATTAAAGTTAAAACAAGAATATTTATTAAATGTAAAATAAAACACCAATCGGGGGGAAAAAAGTTTTATTACTATCTGTAAATTATTTTCTTAGCAAGACACCAAAAATAAAAATACATGAAGAGTAAAAGTGGTAGACTTGACAGCAAAAAGCTACTATAATCAAAATACAAGAGGAAAATCAAAGGTAAAATAAGAAAAACTAAAGAAAACAAAGTGCTTCACAGCCAGTACCACAGGTGAAAGATCTGATTAGTGTCTTTCACAAATAAGGAGATTTAATGTATCAATCGATATAAAAACTTCGTGATAAAAGAAAAATGACAGAAATAGATTAATTAGAAAAGAAAACAGATAAAAGACAAATAAATACATGTAACGTATTTCACCACACTTGTAAACAAACAAAAAAGGCAAATCAAAGAAAAACATGAGGTATAATTTTTACCTGCTAAATATCTATTATAAATGATGTGTAACACTCTCATAGATTACAGTGCAGAAGCATAAACTGCCTTTTATCATCAAAATCTTTCAAAGTTCATGGCCTTTGTTTCAGGAATCCACTTACAGCAATTTATCTTCAGCTAATAATGGGCAAGTGGGCAGAGTTGTGGTTAGAAAGATATATTGGTGAAAAATTAGAAGAAACTTAAATGTTTTTTAGTAGGAGACTGGTTAAATTAATCATGGTATATTTAAAAGAAAAGCTACATTTGTCCACATGATGACAATGGACTTATATATTCATTAACAAGCAAAACTGTATATAATATACACGTACTATTTCTATTTTTTAAATGTCATTTATTGACTGTACTTATAGAAAGCGCTGGCCCAGATCCACTTGTTTTCCCCAAAGGACATTGCTATAAATGCCATTTTTGGAAATGTCCAGTTAGTGACTTTATACACACACACATACAAATACTTTATAAAAATATACACATAGATTTTCTGTCATATTCTTTTATAGTGTAAGGCAGCTGACAATATTTTATATAAACAAGTTTAAATTAATGTGATCAGATACGATGGTCATTTGGAAAAGAACCAAGTTATAAAAGAAGGGAGTCAGTTACATAATTTAATAAAATATGTATAATTTAGCGCCATTGTAAGAAAATTAGACAAAAATGAATCACTTAAAAATGTTGATCAATAGATGTGCACATATGGATGTAAACTTTCATATACTACAGCCTGTTTGTAATTTGTCCTGGGACTTAAATGAAGACAAGCTTTTTTTCTGACGCTTCTGGAGCTAAATACATCTTAGATGATGTTCCCACTGAGAGTTGGCCTTGTAGTAAATTTCACAGCAAGTTGAACATTGTAAGTGACTTAAGTAATTGTATATCCATTGGTATGTCTTCTGACATCTCTTAAATTCTACGTAGTGGTGTAAACTATATATCCTTAAAAAAGTATTTCTGGAGTGGATTTTAAATTCATTGATTGTTGTTATGTCTGATAACTGAACCAGCTTCATCAGAGGCCCTGCAAGTGCAAAAAGGGTGAGTATAAGATCAGGGCTGTCTGAGGTCTGTCTCTTTCAAGATGGAAGAAGATGCAAGGTGAGGAAAAATCCTCGACAAGACCACATGTGTATAGGAGACTTTATTTTATTATTATAACTTTTTAAAAAGGTATCAAATATTTGCTACCTAAATCTGCTCTAATTCATAGTATAAATTTTTCAAAGGGACTGCAACTGCCATGAACTTTATGTTTCAGTACAGTCCTTGTAGGTATAATGGGCCGACACTGGAGTGGTGCTGTTGCCAATGCCGTTTTGTTGGCTCTTTATAAAACGTCATACAAGTTTTGTAGTCTGAGGGAGGGGTTCTGCACTTTTATGTCTTTCTTTGTCTCCCGGATAAATACTTATTCTCTGTTTTATTTATATGCCCAGAAAGTTTCAGGAGAACTGAAATATTATCAGTTCACCCATGTATCCACGTAAACTTACTGTTGTCTCCAGCTGCCAGGAGCAGCTTATGGTCATGTGACCTGTGCAGTCAATCTCACAGGGCCCCACCTTCAGAAGGGCTCCACCCCTGGTTCAAAGCTTTGTACAACCATCTTGAAATTCTTAATAGTTTAGAACAAGAGGTCTTGCATTTTCATTTTCCACTGGGCCCTTCAAATTAGGTAGTCTGTCCTTTCAGGTGCCACCCCTGATGTAAAGACAATTGGAATTCAATTTGTGGGATTGCAAACTTTTCTAGGGTCTGATTGTTTTTAACTTTGCATTTTGAAATAATTATATTCTCATAGAAGGTTGCAAAATTAGTACAGAGTAGTCAGGTGTATCCTTCACCCAAGCATGCCCCAATGATAACATCTTGCATACCTAGGGTGGAGTTATCAAAACCCAGAAACTGACATTACTACACTCTATAGACCTTATTCAGATTGCACCAGTTTGTACATAAATAGACCTTATTTATTTATTTATTTATTTATTTATTTATTTATTTGAGGTACCTTCTTCTCAAATATTAAACTCTAACCATATTCTGCTGTTGTTTCAGCTCTTTCAATATCTTATTCACAACAAACCTGTCTTTTGAGAGAGATCTCTACATGGAGAGGTCTGATAACCTCTCTGTGCCTCAGTTTTCTCATCTGTAAAGTGATGCTCTTTCTCCAAATATTTTATAACCTAAATAAGATAGTGTGTGCGAGTCTGTACCATAAGTCTTAGAGAATGGTTCTGATTAAAAGCCTAAAACGTACTCCTCATTAAATGGTAACAGCTCTCTTAGCACTTCAGCTGTGTCTTAATCTTGTCTTCATTCACTAATCAATTCTGTGTTCTTACAGGAATTATTATTTCTCATAATTATCTAGTTTATGTCATTTACTCATTTATTGTCTAACATTATCAGCAGAAAATCATCAGTGTTACTGTGTGAAAAGCAATTGTTTGTTGACAATGATACCAAATGCTTAATGAACAGCAAATGCTTATTTCTTTAAAGAGTTTTGCATTCTAGCAGTATGGATGTTATTATATATAAGTGTGTACTGTGTTTTACTCAAGTTTAAGTAATATGTTTAAGAGTTTGGACTTGACGTGTAACATAATCTCCTCCACTGAAATAACGGTGAGTAGCTGTGGTTGGTGCAGCGCTTCTGGTTTTCAGGACAGATTATTGACATTAACATGTCTACTTGTATTTGGAAAAATAATAAAACAATTATAGATTAAGAAAGGAAATGTTTCCAATTTTTATGATAGCAGTGGATAATTGTGGTTTTTATTTTTTGTCATAAAAACATTTGACAATTTGACAAGTGTAAAATATTTGTCTGGCATGAAAATTGTTCTTTCCTTGTTATCAGGTCAAATATTTGTAGCATATATACCTTCATATTTAAACACAGTTTTAAATGCTTTATATTTTTAACCTAGAAGTAATTTAGTTTCTGCAGTGAATTAAATACAAATAAGAAAAGGTATCAAATTGAATTTTTGTTTGATTTTCTTTATGGCATACCACATACCTGTTTAAAATTTTTGATATAGATAATTTGCTGTTTTATATTGAATTTTAAAATTACTGATTAAATTTGATATCTAGTAATTTACTTATAGTGGAAATAATGGGAGCATAAAGGTAAATACAATGGATATCAAGAGAACTTAGTGCCCTATCACCGATTTACTCATGTACCACAGAATTATATTCTCCTTTTATGGAGGATGTTATCCATTTCTAAACAAAAAAAGGAAAATGAAGTAACGAGCTGACGGAAAGCTTGAACAAAATGGGAAAAACATTTTTACCAATTACCAACATAAATAAGCGTTTGAATCTATAAGTACTCATACTATAGTTTAACACCCTGTTGAATGTAACAAGTCATGACAGGAATTTAGTCCATTTAAATATTCCTAAAACTACTCTAGTGGTGCTAGTAACATTAACATTTTATCTATTTATTTATATATTTGTGCCTATGGGAAAATTGGTTCCCTTACTGGTTTTATTTGGTGATGTGAGATGAAAAAAAAGCCTGTCTGAGCTGCATATTTTATTCTTCCCTGAGGAAAAGATAAACTGATAAAAAATCACATCTATTGTATTTTCAAGAATGTCACTTTTTGTTTGCTCTTCTTACAGTGTTGTGCACATACCTAGGAAAAAAAACTTGGTTATTGATTTTATAAAGTGTAGCTTTTTCTAATGGTTTCTATTCTACAGTTTAATTTCCAGTTTGTTTTCATTGTAACTTAAAATTGATCAGCCTAATGATATCACGTTACTGCTGATGTTGGTAACAACAATAAAGATAGTCTCTGAATAGTTTTTCCTTCTCTTTGTTAATTAATAAAGCAAAATTCCAGGGAAGTGTATATCCTGTTACAAAGAAGAAAACTGCATTCAAGTAAGAGATGCATATTGCTGAGATAGAGTCCACATATGTCTTTACACTTTATTTCTTGAAAGGTAGAACCATTTTAGGCTTAAATTGATTTTCTGATATTCTGATAAAGAGCTAATCAGTTTAATCAAGTCTGTGATCAGGCAGAAACCCATATCTATACTTAGATGTTCCTGGTTTTGCCTTACAGTTTGTGACACGTCTAGTTTGAAATTGAATGTGCTTGCATTCACTTAAAACATTAATTTTGGATTGTTACGCAAACACACAGAGAGGCCTAGGAGTATAGATCTTTCTGACATCAGATAAACCAACCTGCAGTTTCTGTCAGGACGGTGGTTTGGGGTAAAATATCAAATGCAGCGTATATTGCAACGTGTTCATATCAGCCTCGGTGTCTGTACTTGTGAACCTTCCCTCGAACAGCAATGAGATCGCTATCTACACTCCCAGCTGTTTCTTGAGTTTCTTTGGAAAATATTGTGGCTATGCTTCCTTTGGAAATTTGTCATTGATTGCAAAATTTGATTAAACTGCACAGTTTGTACCTAAATCTCCTTTAATAATATTTGTAAGCAACGTTTTAACCTCGTTAAAGAGAATTCTAAGAAGATCCAGAATTTTTGCTGTCGTATATTCTTGCTCTTTGAACAAGAGCTCAGAATGAAATGTTTACTCAAAAGTTTTTAAATGTGGTCAACATTTTGAAAGCAAGTGATTCTAATAAAACAGAATAAATTATTTCATAAAAATTGCATATATATATACATATATACACACATGTATACATATATATGTATACGTGTGTGTGTGTGTGTGTATATATATATATATATATATATATATATATATATATATATAATACTAGACTACAATCTTTTGAGGGGAAGCATTTTTATTGAGTTTTATATCCCTAGTATCAACTTCTTCAGGTTCCTTCACATAGTTGCAAGAAAAGAAAGTATTCATTGTACATCACAGGACTTCTTCCTCTTTACTGGTTTCTTTTTTTAAATTCCTTTAAAGGTCTGGTGTCGTTTTGAATTGGAGACAGGATGTTGAAGTAGATTTCATTCATATTCATGACTTCATTTACCACCGATGCAGGTCTGATTTTCAAATTTGTATCTCTACTCCAGATTTCTTCTTTCAGTTCCACACCTGTATAGTCAGTGGACTCCTCCATCTTATTTCTAGAATGTGTCAACAGTACTTCACATTCATTCTAGCTAAAATTTTACCCATGAATAAAGGAAGCAGAGAGAGTGTTTCTCATGTTAGTGAAAGTGTCCTTAACCAACTCTTGTTCACATGAGAAACCTTATAATTTTGAACATGGTCTGCTTATAGAACGAGTAGTCTATTGTCATGTCCATTCTATTTAATTTACAAAATATCTCTGAAATAATCAACTATGATAATAATATAATATATAATATAATAATAACTATAATAATCCAGTGTTTCATCAAAGCAGATTTCCTCCTAAAGCAAATAGTCTCTAGTTCCCCCATATCTACAAGTATATGTCTCATTCAATACGGTCACTACACATCTACCATAGAGATCACATCAAAAATGCAAATGTGAGCATGTCAATGCTTTTTTTTCCTTTTTAAACTCTCCAAAGCTTTCCCATGGCTCATAGAATCAAGATATAAATTGTAATGTGGTTTCAAAGTCCTGTATCATTTGGCCAATTTGAGTTCATTTTCCATGTGCTTTTTTGGTTTAGTGATAAGATCCTAGCAGTTCTCAAAAGTGCTGTAACTGGTACCTCTTCAAGTTCCTGTATAATTGCTATTTTCTCTAATGAGATGGCTACTTTTGCCCTTTTCTCTTGGTTAATCCCTATTTAACTTTCAGTTCACAGCTCAATGTTATTTCCTCAAAGGAACCTCCATTAAGCCTTTGACTAATGGCCACCTAGTTCCCTCTGCTTTTCGTTCCAAGCATTTGGCATGGTTTACAGTGTACAATTTGGCATTGTTTAATTACTCTCTGCTTACCACACATGGCCATAATCTTTATATGGCCTGGGGTCATATCTGTTTTTTCCACCATTGAATTTTTGGCAGTAATTAATGCCGGGAAATCAACAAACTTATGTTGACTGATAAGTATTTTTCTTGAAAAATAATCTTGAACTTTTCCTGGTGGTACCTATTCACAGCCACCTGTATACCATGGTATTCATAACATTTATGACTGTGATTCTGGAACTGGGTGTATGGACCCCAAATAACCTACGAAATTGTCATTCTTAGATTTCTTACTGTGATTGTACCAGGCCAGAATATAATCAGATGGCTTTCTGTTTTCTTTCACATTGCCTCTTCCCCAAACCATTGCTTTATCCCTTTCATGTCAGCGTAGAGCCATACATCCCTGTAAAAGTTATTCTGTACCTGATCTGTTTCTTCTATTTAATTTTCAAAATGAAAATATTTTTTTCCAAAGAAGAAAAAAAAGCTGAGGAGTTTGTAGGGAATAAAAAAAGGACAAGGTACAAATTGTGCATTCTATTACTTGATTAACATTCTTGTGAGATATCCTCCTAAATAATCAGATCCCAAACCAATTTTCTACATGAACTACACAGTAAGGTCATAGGAAATGCCCTTAAAGCTTCTATTTCTATCTCAGAGCACTAAAAGAGGGCAGTACCCAGTGGTGCAGATTTGCTGCAATGTTCAGCCTAGTTGTCTGGCAGACTGTTTCCCATGAATATCATTAGTCTGCCCATAAAAAGAAGCCTACCTAGTAATGGGCAAAACACTACCCACAGTAAGATGAAATGCCCTCATAGCTAACAGACCGACCACCTGATATTTGCATGGTTGTGAATTACCAACAGGTGCAGGAAAGCAGGACAATAAGGATATTATAATACAGGTTAAGGAATGAGATTGAAAGAGAGTTTAGTATTACCACTGAGAGATGTTGAACTGAGCTTGGTATTTGGCAAAGGTTATATATTTGAAAGCTACAATAAAATATGAAAGACTATGGAAATAAGTGTACTAGTATTTAGAAGCACTATTTAGAATAAGTCTTAAAAGCCTTTCTCTAAAAAGAATATGTAGCATACACTAAATGAGGTAGTTTTGCTTATTATTACGTTCTTTCCTAATAGTTTTGAAGTGGAAATGTTTGTTATTTATACCATTTGATATATATTGTACTAAAGCATTATTTTAATAGTAAGTTAGGATTCTCAAAACAAATTCTCAAAACTGAATTTACTAACTTTCAATGGATTGAAAGCAATTTAATGGAATTGCTTTCAATATAATTTATTTGTACAATCTAATGTGAACTGTATATATAAACTACAAGGACTATTAATAAATAACTTTTGTTATTTCATCGCAAGAAAATTAAAATTTAAATTTGAAAATCTAGGAATTCTGAATAAATAAACAAGAGTCAGACTTACATTAAGTTTACACGTGATTTCAATAGAAAGATGCCAAGATGGGCTGTCTATATCTAATATTTTGTCATTGTGAACATTTCTTAGATCACAAGTAGCATTAAACAAGGATGATAATTTTGAAGTAAATGTTCTTTGTTGGTTGTAAGGAAGTCTATGATCATTTGTTGCTTATTTTAAACTTTAACTGCATTGCTGTCTAAAATGTTTGTGCATAATTTTAACATTTAAAATGTCACAATCATTTTGGACAACAAAAGAGCAATTATAAACTGTGGACAAAATATAAAATAAAACTACCTGAGGGCTCTGATGAGTGACAAAAATACAGGGAGAATTTGGAAAGAAGTTCAGGCTTCGGGGAAGTGATGACATGACTATGTTTCCTGTTTGAGGGCCCGGGTGGTTAAAATACCAATAGGAAGTACAGCTGTATTTCTAAATAGAAAAACATTGAAAGGAGCCTGGGGGATAAGAGTCACCAGCAAGTGACCAGGTAACTCAGGGAAGCAGAGACCCAGAGAAATAAACTCCAAATTCTGTGTATGAGTTTGTCAAGATTGTATTTATGTGCAGGGAAAACTGAAAGCAGTCTGATTTGAGATCTGAGCTCCTACCCACATAAAGTATGGCAGATTTGTAGCCCGATCTAGATTTTGTTAGACAAAGACATCAGTTCCCTTCAGAACAATATAAAATAATTCATAATACGCACAATACAATGTGTATGATACAATCCCAAATTACTCAACATGTAAAAAGCCCTGTAAATGGAAATATTTTCTCAGTGAAAATAAAAGCAGCAAACACCAGCATGACTCAGATGTTGTTATTTTCAGACAAAACGTTTAAAGCAGGTTTTAATATTTGTCGTTGAGGTAAATGAATTAAATACAAACAGTGGCATCAAAAAAATAGAAAATATTTTTAATGGAAAATTTAGAATGAAAAAATGCAATCTCTGAAATAAAATAGAAGCAGGGTATAATGGCAGAAAAGAGATGTCACAGGAAAGGTTTTGTATGTTTGAAGATAGACTAATGGTGATAATATCCTCCATTCTGAAGAAGAGAGAGAAAAATTAATGAATAAAATTATCAGAGGCCCTTGGATGTGTGGGATATTCCCCTCCACGGGCGTTGACCATTTTACTCATTCATTTATCTGCATGTAGGTAATTGAAATGCCAAAAGAAGAAAAGTGAGATAATTGAACAAATAAAATGTTTGTACGAATAATTGTTGAATATCCTCTAATTTGGAGAACAACATAGATTTATAGATTCAAGAAGCTCAACTGAATCCATTCAGGATAAATTAGAAATGCACACACACACACACACACACACCCCACACACACACAAGTACATCCAAATTAAACTACTAAACACCAATATTAAGAGAAATTCTTGAAATCAATTAAAAAATACATGTTAAATATACAGGCACAATGACTTGAACAATCAATGTCTCATGGAGAAATCATGGAGTCCAAAAGGCAGTGAAGAAACATGTAAGGCTAAAAGAAAAAAAAAAGAATAACTTTGAAATATGAGTAGATTTACATAAAGTAAATCTAAGATACACTGTTGCTGCTAGATCCATGCTACGAGGGAGACATTGTAAATAAACATAAGACTGAATTAATTATTCTAGAGGGAAATGCTAATCTTTAAGAATGACAATGAACATTAAAGAGCAAATATCTCTGAATATAAATATAACTATATATATGAAACTTAGCAAACAAACAAAACTATGTATGAAACTATCCCAGTCAAAATAAAAGCAGAAGTGTTCAAAAAAGTCTCAGATCAATTCAAAAGTGGAATGGAAGCATGAACAACTTAACAAAGTAAATTTAAAGTAGAAGAACAAAGTTAGAAAAAAAATACTACCTGATTTCAAGATATAAAGTCAGTGACCAAACCTCTGGGTTCATAGACTTTTTCTGAAAGGAAGCAGAGAGTAAACACGTTCACATTTGTAGGTCATATAAATGTTCTCTTCACAATTACTCACCTCTACCAGTGTACCATTAAAGCTGCATATGCAGTACATAAACAAATGAGCTTCTTATATTTTAGTAAACCTTCATTTACAAAAATTGGCAACAAGCCCAATTTGCCTTGATCCTGATCAAGATTGAAATTGACAAAAGAATCGACCTACAAATTGAAGGAGTAAAATAGAGAGTCCAGAATAGACTCATTTATATTTAGCCAATTTTCAATAAAAGACACTAAACCAATCATGGGTGAACATTTGGTACTACTTTCTCTATGTAGTCATAATTTGCATTTCCCAAGTAGTGGTATTGAACATCTTTAGGAACTTTAGGAATTTTATTGAAGTGTTTGTTAAAATCTTCTTTTTTTTTTTTTTGGTGAAAATCTGAAAAAGACTGGTAATATAAAGATTTGATGCTGATATGGAGTAATTGGAGCTCTTATATACTATATTGATGTTGAGCATATAAACTATACTTTTTTGAAAATGGTTTGGCAAGGTCTTAAAGTGGTAAACAAACCCTTACCATATAACTCAGCAATTTCACCCCTAGTTATTTATACAAGGGAAATGAAAGAATACATAAATTAATATTTATAGGGGATTTATTAGTAATAAAGAAAACTGAAAAAAGTCTTCTATTAACTAATGAATATATGAACCAACTATGACATATCTATATAGTGGGATAATATTTATCAATAAAAATTAACCAACCTCTGAAACAAGCAACAACAGGGATAAATGTCAAAATTACTGGGCTGGCTATAAGAAGTCAAATAATATATAATATAATATATATGTGTGTGTGTGTGTGTGTGTATATATATATATATATATAATATTATATAATGTGTATAAAATATTATGACAATTAAGTTTGAGAATTTGTTGCAACTTGTTGCAAGTTTTTGATATCAGAGGGATTATTCAGTATGAATTTGTACCAACTGGAGAAACATTAAACTAAGTTTACTAATTATTTGGAAGTGCTGAAAAGGCTGCATGAAAAAGTTAGACAAAAATGACCTGAACTTTTCACCAACAATTCATGGCTCTTGCATTACGACAATGCACCAGGTCACAGAGCACTACCAGTAAACAAATCACTGTATTGGAGCACCCTCCCTACTCACCCGATCTGGCCCCCAGTGACTTCTTTCTTTACCTGAAGATAAAGGAAATATTGAAAGGAAGACATTTTGATGACATTCAGGACTTCAGGGGTAGTACAACCACAGCTCTGATGGCCATTCCAGAAAAAGAGTTCCAAAATTGCTTTGAAAGAGGGACTAGGCACTGGCATCAGTGCATAGCTTCCCAAGGGGAGTATTTCAAAGGTGACCATAGTGATATTGTCACTATGTAGTACTTTTTCTAGAATGAGTTTGCGAACTTAATTGTCTGAACTCATAGATGAATAGTGGTGAAAAAGGCAGTGTTTTGATTTGGAATTGTTTTGGAGAATTTCTACTGTCTTACTTTTCCTGTTCCACTATACCGCTAAGTTGGCGACTTACACATTTAATGAATCTCTGCAAATATATGTAATAAAAGGCATGCTGTGTCTTTTAGTGGGAAAAGTGCAAACTCCAGAAATATTTACTCAGATGTGCATCCATTTCATCATTTATCAACTATATATTTAATCTCTTCTTGTACACTGGGCACTGTGCTAAGCACTGGGGACATACAAAGGAATAGAAAAATTCACATGCTGGGTGGTTTCAAGTCCAGTTTCACTAACTAAAGGAAAGATCTGGAAAAAAAATCACTTTGTATTCTAATCTTCAATGCTCTTTTCTCTAAGATAGAAAGTATACATAACTCTGAAAAAAACTAAATTAGTTTATTCACAGATATGAATATAATTCTTTATAATACCTGTTTTTACTAATACATAGCTTTTTACTAATACATTGCTGTTTTCACTAATGCACTGTAAGCATTTAAGGTCTTTTTTTACCGTTTGACTATTATATGTAAAGAAAGAGAGAAATGGTTAAATGTGAGATATTAGTAAGGACAATTTGAAAACATGCAGGATTGGGAACTGAGCACATAAGAGAAAGTAGACAACTTGGCCTGTCAGAATATATTCTTGAAGTTTCTGAAGGAACTGGGGAATCGGTTTGAATTGTCCTAGTAAATATTTTGTGAGTTTGTTTTGTGTATTTTCTCAGATATGGAATAATTATGGTAGAGGTAAAGTCACAGGCATTGAAGAGAAGAGTCATAAAAATTCCCTGGGTACATAAAATGAGGGCCTCATTAAGTAGAGCTAAGAAAATGTTACTTAAGCTATGCTAGTGTTTATTAAAACTTTCAAATCGCTGTAAGCATTTAAGGTCTTTAATATATAGTATTAATTACCATAGACCTCTTTGTAGCTATTCTTCTCTAAAAAACACCCCCGCCCCCCCTTCACTTTGAAAACACATAATCCTCACTGTAATAAGTGTTATGGAAAGGATAGATAGTTAAAATCCACAGATAAGTCACAATTTTGGTTTTAGACAAAAACCACCTTTATTTCAATTTGTCTAATATTAAGTTGAACTATTTTTATTTTCAAATTAAGCTCCCAATGTAAACCCTGTGATAAAATATGAATTAATATGGAAATGCATTTATACTACTTGCTAGAACTGCATAACTCGAGTCTTAGCCAATAATTGCTTTTGTGTTATTTATTTTATTTTCTCCAATTGCAAGTTTGAAGGTCAAAGTTTTAAAGTTTTAGTCTTTCATACTTTTTAAACTAATATTTCACCCTTAGACAATGATATTTTCCTACTCTGTCCATAACAGATGATGTGGAGCTAGAAGGTGGACCAGGCCAAGAGTAACTGAGGCAAAACTTGGATATCATTGCGTAAATATTGCGTATGTCATGTTGGGCCGAAATGTATTTAAGTCGTGGCAGTAATTAAACGTAGAAAAAAGATGAATACATTTATTAAAACATATTTATAGACATGTGTCCATGTGCCAGGCACATTTCTACATGCTGGGGTAAAACAGAGACTTCAATACATAATAATTTCTTCTGTTAAAGTGCTGTGAAGTTATTTTATTTTTATGGTTTTATGAATCTATGTTTATAAATAATAGGGAATCATGCAATTGGGGATAGGACATGTGAGTGAGTTTTCAGAGATTTAAACCAATCTTATGGAATAAGACTCATGCAGAAAGGGACAGATAGAAGTCTAACCTGAATAAACACCACAGGTCAACACCCAAAAGCTGAAAATAAGGGAGCAGGAGAAAAGGGAAGTGAATTCTGTATAAATACAGATTAGTGGATTGGTGGAAAGTAAGAAATGCTAGATGGCCTGTGCCTTGGTCTTATTCTCTCTGGGTGGATAAAAAATTCAGTGTCCAGCAAAGCAGGAGAAACTTATTTTTGAAGGGTACCCTATTAGTTTAACAAGCGATTAAAGCTAATAAAGATATTTGTAACCTTTTGAAAAAAAAAAAAAAAGCATGAAGACACTAAAACTCCAAAACTTTGACTTTAACACATGCAACTTAAGGAAATAAAATAAATTCCTAGATGACTGAAGTGGCTTCATGGCAAGGGGACAAAATCAAATCGCATGCCTAAAAGTGGAATAAAAAAAGTTATATACTTTCTTTCTTCAAGCTAACTTTTAAAAGTCAATTATTATGGAGAGTTTACTTCTTCATTTAAGAAAATAAACTTTTGATTTAGTTGTAACTATCATTATAGAAAATAGTACAACATGCCAACTTTATTTTTCTATTGAGTTATCAATGACAGCGTACTAGCATTTATCAGGTTAAAATTGCTATGAAAGCTGCTTTATCCCTAAAGGATTATAGTTAACATGAAGCTCAGCCTTGGAGGTTCCAGGGTAAGGCAAGATTCACCTTGTCTCTCAGATTGTTGCTTTTATACAAACATGACATTTTGGTTGGAATTTATGTTTGACAGCTCTATAATGTAATTTTCCAGAATGTGTTGAAGTGGAACCAAATGTCATTGACTTCATTCAGTAGATTTTCTGCCTGATGGAACATACCATTACTCTTCTATTTATTTTTATAAACAACGAAAAAATAATTATTTTTATCGGTGGAGTTTCCTCCACAAAATTTTCCAGAAGATCAACATCATATATTAGCTCCTATCTATGTCCATGGCTGAGTATTAATTGACTTTGATCTGTAAGAAACTGCCTATGTTTAGTTCCATTTTGGCATTATTTGTACTAGCAGTTAACAGGTAGAATTGGCTTAGGAATATAAGTGAGTGGGGGGAGAATTCTGTGGGGGTAATTTAGGGGAGTTCGGGTAAAAGTCATCCATAAGTATAGAGAATGAAAAAGTGATTTAATAATATAAAACCAATTTATAATTTGAGGGGGAAAATGAAGTTGAATCAAATACAAGTTGAATTAAATACAAGTTAAACACACACACAGAGGCACACTTGGCTCTTGGGACCCAGTTTTGCAGGCGGAAGGAAGCGGCTGTAAGGCTGAGGGTATTGAAGCTCCAAAGATTGATATGGGTCACGGTGTCTATCACAGTGGCACACAGATTTTTCTGAAGCTAACATACAAAAGAAAATATCTATAGGTTTTGGATAGCGTAATAAAGAAGCCCACCATATTTGATTTATTTAATTTTTTTTGGTAGTATTAGTTAACTCGAACTTAGGATTTCAAAGTAAAATATCAACTTTCTCTGTCAGATTAATCAAAGTTGTCCTTGTGACTCTAGGGAAGCTGTGACTACTTGGAATAGAGGCTATTATTAGAATGATTGTATTTTTTGATTCGTTTTCTAAGTACATGTTGCTGCTTATCGCTATTCCATTAATAAAAGAAGAAAAATCCATCTCAATATGCAAATTATAATTTTAATCAATCTATTTAGCGCACTGAACTTGGGAATGCAATAAATGAAATACTTTATTAGTATAACAGAAACCGAAACCACAGTGAGTCTGTGGTTTTAAATGTATACACTTAATTTCTTATTTGCTACTACCTCTTATCAACATTTCTGCATGAATGTATCATATATAGATGATAAGAAATTAGGATGCAGAAATGGTAGAAGGGAGGTAAAAAAATGGTTATCTTAGAACTTCAGCATAAAAGGCCATAATACGATATGATTGATTATTTTACATAGTAGGAACACAGGAAAGGTATTGGAACAAAGGGTACTGTGGATAAGGTAGCTAGATTATATACTTTGGCCCTAGACTGTACAAAGTCAAGTTATCTTTAAAAAGGAAAAAAAAAATCATTAATTTTCCTGCTGGTCTCCAGAAAGTTTAGACAAATACGTTAAGAACCCCTTGGGACTTCTCAAGCTTATCTCAATCAGCAGCTAGCTATTCATGAGAAGTTATTTGAAAATGAAGCAAGCATAAACTTCTGGGCTCTGGGTCTTTGAAAGAGAATATAAAGCATGCACTTTGCTTGATTCAGAGCTGACTCTGCTGCCTTGTTCTTACTAATACTTGACATAAAATTCTCCATCCCACCTTGCTCAGAAATCTGAAAATTGCCTGACCTTTCCTGCATCAGCTGCCTTGCCTCTCCCTCGTACATCCTCACCCTTATTTCCAGCATTTGTACCATTTCTCCTCCCTAAAACAGTCTCTCTGATTGTAATCTGTAGACTATGTTTTTTTCAGTTTTTTATATATATATATGTGTGTGTGATTTATATGTGTGTGTGTGTGTGTGTGTGTGTGTGTGTGTGATTATTCAGCCTTAAAAGAAACGAAAAATGAAAACCTGAGACATGTTACAGCATGTTTGAGACATAGATGAATCTTGAGGACATTATGCTAAATGAAACATGCCTGATACAAAAGGACAAATATAGCATAATTCCACTTATGTTAACATACCTGGAATAGTCAAATTCACAGAGATAGAAAGTAGAACAGCGGTTACCAGTGGCTGGTGAAGGGTGGGATTAAGGGGAGTTTTTGTTTACTGGGTACAAAGGTGCCATGTGAGATGATCAAAAAGGAGTTCTGGAGATGGACAGGTGTGATGGTTTCATGATGTGAATGTATTTAATTTCACAGAATTGAACACTTACGATGGTAGGTTTTGTGTTATGTACATTTTACCAGAATGAAAAAGTTCAATTTTTTCATCAACATGGGTTTTTCTTCTATTTCACTTCTTGCTTCTTAAATCATCTGCAGGATAAAATGATATAGAAAGTATATAATTTCTATAAAATTATATAGAAAGTATAGTATAGTGAGTATATTATAGTGAGTAAAGTAGAGTTAGATGTAGGAAAACTTGAAGCTGGAGATCAGAAAGTGTTTAGATACGAATTCTTCAGTGAAGTTAAGGCATTCCTCCTTTATTTCCTCCATATTTCTCACTACCTAGTCTAAGTGCAACAGAAAATATCTGAGATACAATGTAAGCGGTTGGGCATGAAAGAAATCGGTCTTAAAATAGAACCTAGTCTTGCCAAGGACATTTCTTGCGAAAGAAAGGCCAACTGCTCTATATAATATACACTAGGTTGCTACACAATTTTTATAACATTAACAAGGTAATCTTTTTAAAAAATTTATGATTTTTGGATGATGTGTTACAGAATTGTACACCTGAAACCTATGTAACTTGACTAACAATTGTCACCCCCATAAACTTTAATTAAAAAAAAATAAGTTACATGCTATAGTATCAAATATTAAATAAAGCTTAGAGAATATATGCTGCTGGGTGTTTTTTGGAACATTTTCATTGACTTTTTTTTAAACTTAGGAATACTCTTACAATATAATTTAACTTAGATTACTAGAGTGGGGAGGGCAGTTCTATACATGATAGCAATGCAGTTACAAAAAAATAGATACAACTGTTGCTATAAACATAGGAAGGCAATCCTGTAGAATCATTGTGTGAATAAAGTAGAAATTATGGGTCATATTTTAGAAAATGTTGAAAAAATTAATATCTAGGGATATTAATATTCATGGAGAAAGAAAAGTTAATAAAACCATTAGGCAATGTGACTATAGTCGATGAGTTGTGAGTCTGATGTGTAGACAGCAGCTGTGTCACTCAGTTGGGGAGCTCAAGGTGCTGCACCTGCTTTTTTCTACCGGGAGGAGATGGGGACAAATGTCCAGCTAAACAAAGAATTTGATTAGCACCAAAGAATTTTATAAACAACCTGTCTCTGTGTGTGCATGGATGAGCAAGGAGCAAAAGAAGAACATTATGTTTCTAAGTTTGTAGTTTTGGTTTATTCCATTGAAAATAGAGCATTCTGCAATACAAGATGACATAGAGAGTATTTCTAGAAAAGGTTCTAATAACATTTGGAAGATCATTACTGCTATGATTTCCTGTATTTTAACATAATAAACTTTAGCGTTGTATACTTATTCATATACATGCAAATACATATCACATATATAAAAATAAACAAAACTACAATAAACTGTGTGTTTTGAGAAAGTTTTTTTTTTAAGATTATAATTCACTGTCAAGTTTTATTGAAAATTATACCCCTTTCCTCAAACATACCCATTATTATTGAGGAATTTCTCTACAATAATGGAACAGACAAAATAAAAACATAATGAATACAGTTTAAAATAGAAAATTTCATTAGAAACTATCAAGGGGACAGCGAACTGAGAAAATTGTATAAATAAGTCAATAAGCATAAATTATTATTCATGCAAAGTAATAATCCACTTATATACTTACACAATATCATGAGAATACGCTCTTTTTTCACATTACCACACACATGTCTTTGCTTTTATTTCAAATTTTAAAGTTTACAATTTAGAAAATCATCAAGAAGCAGCAATATGAGACCTAAATAATTTAATTCTAAAGATTGAATTAGTTCTGTTCAAGGTTCTTATCACTTTTCACTGTGTTTTCTATTCTCTACATTTAATTTTCTCTATTTTCTTCTCTCTCCTTTGTTTTTGTCTTTTGATGGAATAAATAAGTAGGAGTCTTAAAAGCAACAATGCATCTATTATTTCTCCATTTTTATCATTATTCTATTCCTCTCAATCCCTAGCAATTACAATACAGCATACTATTTACTTTTTGGAACAAACCAGTAATAAGCATCACATATTTTAGTTTCCTTGTTAAGAACTTGAATATTCAATGGTGAAAGCAGGCACAGCCTCTTCTACAAGTGCACTGTGCAAACTCTTGTTCATATATGTCCTCTTTACACTTGCAAATTGGATAAATGCAGCCACAGTTGTTTTGACAGCTAATGAAATGTGAATGTGCACAATTATATTCCAGCGTACTACTAGTATTTGTGGAAAATAAGGTGGCATTTTTACAATTTGTACTGAAATGCCTTAAATTCTGCCTCATGCACCTGATTTTATGATGCATGCTGAAACATTCAAATTGAAATTTCTGTTATGTGTGTGTGTCTGTGTTTGTGCATACATGTATGTATGAATCTAGAATCTGTGCATTTATTACCTATTTGATAGCAGGATTTATATACGAGGTATAATGCAAAATTGTGAAAACCAAATTATGGTAGCTTGGAAATACATTTGAAGGCCCTTGCTTTTTTATTATTTTAGCCTCTGCCTTTTATGGAATTATTGTAGAAAGAAGGTATTGTAGGGCTTTTAGAATACTTATATCCATGCAAAAACATATCGTTCTTACTAAATTGGTATTCCATTATTTTAGGTTAATCACAGAGACCATAATAATCCAGCCTTTCGAGTTAATGATGGGATATGCATGTGACTCAGGGTGATATATATGTATCCCCTAAACTGAGCCCAAATTCAAGAAAATATCTTTGATTTTAAGCAGCCTATGCTTTCACTGTATTCTTACTTCCTGCATTTCCCTATAAGGTTGATCATAAAATACATGAAAAATGTAGGTAACATAAGGTAATTATAAAATAACAAGTTGAGGTTTTAAATGGGACACCAATTAGGAAAACAAAAATGCTGTAATATAAATCTAATATAGACAAAGAATGGACCATAGATTTGGCACTAAGTTTTGGATGTTACAGTGAAATGAGAAATTGAGTAGGTTAGTAATGCACAATGACAACAAAATATTTTTTAAAAATTGCTTTTCTTAAGGTGGGAAATTTTTTCTAGAAGATATCAGTAAAAAGAATACTATTGTAATTCCCAATGTCTTTAACAGGAGGATTATAATAAACATTGATGATTTTCTTCTAACTTCCCTCAATACAATGTTAAGGGGGACTCATATTCGACAAAAAACATTTCTATAGGGCACCCCTATGTGGCAAAATCTAAGCATTCTGCTGACTTGGTTAAATTATGATGTAGATGTTCACTGAATGCCTTTTGAACATTTCTTCATAAGTGCCATTATTTCTCAACAAGTTGATATCCTATATAAATTTATTTACAATAATTGTTGTTTGTCTAACCTAATTTTGATTACAAAGTTTCCAAATTGCCATTGGGAAACCACCCCTTTAATTAAGATGGTGTTTTCCCACTCTGAAGTTCCCTGGGAGGGCAGGGATTGGTCCTAAGGCATATTGCATTCCCTTAGCTAAAAACAGAGATTCACAGAAGGCAAAATTCCAAAGCAGAGCTGTGAGATATGAGATGTTTGCTGAGCCTTTTGGGACAGTTCTTCCCTTTTAAAGACAAATTTAGATGTATTTCTTTTTGACATGTTGCCACCAATTTTTGTTACCTCCATATGGCACCTGAAAATGACATTATCTAAATATCATAATCATCATCACTACCATCATCATCTGTCTTAGTTTTGATCTCTGAAAAAAATCCCTAAACTTAGCCATTTTTCATTTTTATTGCCTGAAGATTTAGGCTAATCTGGGTATCCTCCTATCTACATTCATAATTTTAATTGTTTCTGTAGTAAGTGATGATTTTGTCAATAAGAAAAAGAAAAGGTTGGAGCAGATAGAGAGGAAGGGACAAGAAAAAATTTTCCCTTAAGCCTCATGTACTTTATGGTATTTGGCAACTTTCGGAATAATACATCAAATCTAGACTGATATGCCAGAGAAGAACAAGAGATTTTTGTTGATATCAGCTTGATACATTTTGTATTTTAGAAAAATTGTACTGTAGGGAGAATTTGTTCTGCATTATTTTTCTATTCCAATATATTGCAGGAGTTTTCACTTTAGGCAATAATGATTGAAATTCAATTTTCCTTCGTGTCTTGTGAGCATGTTTTGCTTCTTTACAGCTCTTTTAGTAATGATAAAACCATTTCTTTTAGAAAATAGAAAAACTACAACAGAACCCTTTAAACGATATATATTTAAAACCCTGGTAAATATATGCAGCATCATGTAACATATACCATTGTTTACAATATATTTATATGAACTACATATTAGCTATATATAAAAATACATCTCCATTGAATTGAGTACTCCAGATGATATAAAAATGGGGTTTTATAAATGATCTTTTTGTTTATCAAGAATCTAATTGTTACTTTTGGCTAGGTTTTAAAAGTTGTTTAAAGACTTTTGTTTTAGTGTTGCTCAATAATTATCTCCTTAACTAAAAACAAACAAACAAACAAAAAACTCAATGAAGAATAGATTATTAAAATATATCTATACTTCATTTTCCAAACATTTCTTGTTCATAGGCTATTACAGTAATCTCCATTTCTGTAACAAGAAGGCTATAACTTCCATGGAAAGATACTGCTTTAATGTAATGTGTTGTTGATAGTTAGATAAATACTGCTCTGTGTAATGCACATTGACTATTTTCTAATTAAAATGTGATTCTTAATTACTACCTCACCCTGAAACTGCTAGGTTCTTTGAAAAATCTGTTCATATGACTGTGAAGTTACTGAGGGGCATGAAATTCTAACAGAACTATTCCTAAAGTAGAAGAGATGATCATTCTTTTAGCTGGTTTATAGCGAGCAATTATATACATGGCAACTAGCTGGTCAACTACTTAATTTTCTAAGCTCTCATTGCATCATAGGGAAAAGAGAAATAAGTAAAACTCCACCTTGTGGAATTACTATAAGTATTAAATTTATGAGGCACTTAAACCTCTGAGGAACAACCCCTGGTGTGGAATAAGCACACAGATTTTATGCATAGGTTTATTATTATTAGGCTTTTTTATATGTCCATATAAATTTCTTATGATATATGTTTTTCATATAACATGTTATATTTATATATAAATACTTATATATAAACAAAATATAAATATATTTTAACAATTTTTTTCTAATTCAAATTATAGCATCTTTGATCTCCAAACCAGTGTCACTTATTAAAACTCTATTCATTCTAAATCTGTAGAAAGTCATGTCGAAAGCCTAACATAGAGCCTGGCATATACTAATTGCTCAAGATATATTAGATTTAACAACATCACCTTCACTGGTTTTGTTTCTTGTGCTCAGATTGTTGTGTCAACATCGAATGTGTTTTATGCTTAGTCCTACCTAACATACGTGCTCCACATGCGTCTCCAAGGTCTCCAGGAGGAAGGGTAACTCTGATTCATTTTCTTTGGGGTCAGTATCATCTTTCTCCTTCCCCTTCACCCACCATAACACTTCTTTCCGCTATTCACTGTTATTTCCAGCATCTTCTAAATTCATTTTTCCCTTGAACCAATATGCAGACCTCTTCCCCCAGAAAATATTTCATAATTCGTGGACTGTTAATGCTTAACCATAGCATTGCAAATTCAGTAATAAGACTATTATGAATGTTAAAAATTGGGGTATTTTTTTGTGTATTTCTTTCCAAAACAGTGGCAAGATCATTCAGCGATTCTGTTTCATACGTTTTATAGAATGCATGCAGTCATTTACTTAGTTTTTTCCTGAATGCTTCTTAGTCATTTTTGATTAATTTTACATGTGAACAGAATGAGACAACTTTTCTGCTGCTTAAAGAAATGTTATTTACAACAAAAGTAGAGCATGCAACAGCTGGTTGAAGATCACCCAAAATGAAGAATTATGAACAGAGAAATTAATTTTTTTATTAACTTGTTTTTGTTTTTGAAACTAGCTTGCATTTTTTTCTAAAAGTTTCTTGGGTGGGGAGAAGGACATAAGCTATATTAAGGGTGTCTGTATATTGGAATCAGTTATATCCATTTGGAATTCTGGCTCTATCTTTTCTAACTGTATGACCCTGGGCAATTTACTGAACTTCCCTGGGCCTCAGTTTTCTCATATGTAGAATGTGTATAACATAGTGGCAACTACCTTGGAAGGTTTGCCTTTTTTTTTTTTAAATTAAGTAATGTTTGTAAAAGACAACACAATGCCCTGGCATATAGTAAGCACTTTTAACTATGGAGTGATTGTGTCAGCCAGGAGAAAACCGTGCTTATTCCTTAATCTATCAATAATTTTCTAGGCAACTACTTAGCTGGACATTCTCTGTAGCTTTGAATTCACTGCAGCTGCCCAAATATAATATATGCTATATGAAATATATCTTTGATTTATAAACTATATTATGTAATATGTATTTTATGTTATATTTATGTATGTTATATAAATAAATCAGGTATAAATCTAATCACATTAAATCTGATTTGAAGAAATTAATGCGTTTAATTTAATAATATTTTCTATTTAAAATGGGTCAATCTGTACGTTAACTTAAGTTTACCGTATATTTATATAGAATCTTATCCTAAAAACTATTTACCTAATTTCAGATTGCTAGTTCAAGGAAAACATTCACTGGACTTTTTAAAACACTTTCCAGACTGGAGGCTAATATTGATTTACAGTACAAAGTAGAATAAATGAAAGGAAAAATATTTTATTTATATTTCACACAGGTAGACATTAGAAATCTTTAAGTGTCCCTGAGTGGTAAAAAATGTGTATGGGGTGTGTGTGTGTGTGTGTGTGTGTGTCTACCTACATGTACACTCATATGTGTCTTTTTTAAAGACAGTATTACTTGAAATGTAAGACAGATTTGGTTCTATAAAACCAGAAGGGCATTTGCACCAACATGGATAGATCTTGAGATTATTATGCTAAGAGAAATAAGACAGAAAAAGTCGAGAACCATATGACTTCACTCATGTGAGACATAAAACTGAAAGCAACAAAGTAACAAGACAAACAAAGAAACAAAAACGCTAGATATAGACAATAGTTTAGTGGTTGCTAGAGGGAAAGTAAGGGTAGAGGGAGGATATAGGAGAGAGTAAAGGGGGTCAAGTATACATATGGTGGTGGAAGGAGGTGCTGAACACACAATGTGATAGACAGATGATGTATTATAGAATTGTACACTTGCAACCTATGTAACTTTACTGTTGTCACCCCAATACATTTTAATTAAAAAACAGAA
This sequence comes from Rhinolophus ferrumequinum, assembly GCF_004115265.2. NCBI lineage: Eukaryota > Metazoa > Chordata > Mammalia > Chiroptera > Rhinolophidae > Rhinolophus > Rhinolophus ferrumequinum. Next base: position 53,811,342 of record NC_046301.1, read on the forward strand.
TTATTTCCTTCTCTTTGGTTTGATTTTACTTATTTTATTTGCTTTTGTTTTACAAATTGAATTTGTTTGCCAAAAGTATGGCTATTTCAATATTTTCCTGTATCAGTTTTGATAAGTTTATTTTTCAAAAAAATTGCGTATTTCATCTAAGTTGTTAAGTATATTGGTATAAAATTTTTCTTAAGATTCTCTTTTTATCTTTGTCTTCTTGCGTATAGTGTCTCTAGAAAGAGTTGTTTCAGTCCTGATAGTAGAAAATAATTTACTCTTCTTTTTCTAGTATCTTAAGGTGGAGGATAATATCATAAATATTACTCTTTTTTCTAAAAAAAGAATTACATTTAAAACTGAAAATTCCCTATAACCTCTACTTTACTGAATCATATAAATTTTGTTTGTTTTTTTATGTTTAAATTTCTGTTGTTAGAAATAACTTCCATTTTTCCTTGTGATTTTCTTTTTGACATTTGATTTGGTTAATTTCCAAATACATTTGCATATTCTAAATACCTTATTGTTATCAATTTCTAATCATTCTGTTGTGCTCAGAGAATATGCTCTGTAAGTTTTCAATCTTGTAAAATTTATTCAAGCTTATTTAATGGCCTAACATATGGTCTATCTTAGAAAATGATCTGTATGTACTTGTAAAAACGTTATTCTGTAATTATTGCTCATTGTGTTCTATAAATATAAATTAGGTAAAGTTAGTCACTAATGTTGTTCAAAATGTCTATATCACTACTGAGATTTTTTCTACTTGGTTTGTTAACTAATTGGAAAAGAGTCTTCAAAATCTCACATTGTAATTGTGTGGATTTTTCTGTTTCAACCTTTATTTCCTTTATATTTTCTTCATTAATTACATTTTCTGTTATAGACATTCACATTGAGGATTGTCTCTTTCTGATGACTACATTTTGACATTATGATACATTCCTTTTTTATCGCACCGATATTTCTTGCTTGAAGTGTACTTTGTATGGTATTAATACAATCACACCAGCTTTCTTGTGCTTATTATTAAATAATGTATTAGTGTATAATTGTAAAGTACTTACAAAAGTACTTGGCATGCAGTCAGAGATACATAAGTAGGAAAATAAACAAACCCACAGTTTTTACTGATGACTTTATTCCATATAAACTAATCTTCATACTATCCTCTTCACACACTGTTCTCCACAAATACCATTCCCCTTGTATGAAGTGCCACCTCCTACTTCTACTTTTACTTGAGTCTTAGTCTTTTTGTTATAGTTTCTTTCCTTTTCATGACATTTCCTAAAATGGGGGTTTCCCTTCTCTAAGCTCCTATAACCGCCGACATCTTTCTCTCACTCATACTTTTCATTTGCTGCCTCTAAATGTAATTTAGGTTTTATGTTTATTTTAGCTCATCATTAGGGTATCTGTTCTTTTTATGTTAGGTTACACTCTTACTTGTGTCTTTCTTTCCTCTACAAGCTTAGGTAAATGCATTTTATGCTCTTGGCTCACTTGTACGTATAGCTTCTCCTCAGAATTGTCTTTGGTATATGGAGAGGGACCGAACAGCGATAGGGCAATAAAATGTCAGTGGGTAACCAGAATGAAAGAGGCACCATGGAGGAAGATGGCTCCGACAATTCTAGGCAAGTGGTGCTGAAGTTATCTTAATCTGCTTCATAGTTTTACCTATGTCTATTGGAACAGTGCTGATGGAACGTTTTATATATATGTGTGTGTGTGTGTGTGTGTATATATACACATATATATATATATTTGTAATCAGAACAACAAGAAGTATGGGGCCACTAGTGTCCCATTCATTATTTCAGCCCCTGTTCAGAACAACAGTGATGAGAATGCCCTATACATCACGTACCATGTGAAAGCACTTTCTAAATGTTTCATATTCAAACTGATTATTTAGTTGTTGTCATTAACATTTTACACAGGAGGAACTGGAGAGACTGCTGTAGGAAGCAGTATGCCCAAGAACTCTTAGCTATTAGAAGTCAGAGTCAGGTTTTGAAGCAAAGTTGTTTCAGCTTCGGATTAAACATGCGTGTGTAGGACCTGTCTTTCTTTGATTTATTATGAATAGAGCAGCAACATCTCAAATCCTCTAAATCTTCAGAAGTGAGATAGAGAGGCTGGTGTAAGAGTTCTGATTTGTCCTGTTAACCTGCCAAAGGCTCTAACTGTGTCTGTATGGAGTGATAAAGCGTTAGCCCTTGGCAACTAATACAGGCATACTTTCCTGAAATAAAAGAGTTGATAAATAACCAATGCAAATGCCATTTATTCATTAAAATTCTACACAAAAAAATATCTAGTCGTTATCTCAATGACCAATATACTCCGGTGTCTTCATGTATATCATAAAACATAATAAAACGGGTAATGGATATATTCTCCTTAATAATATTGCTGCAATTTAAATTCCCATTGAATGACATGAATAGGAGCATATTGCTGTGCATAAAACAGTAAAATGTCAGATTATAGTTCAACAAAGAGCTGCATTATTATTTAAAGGAAAATTAATGAATCATCCAAAACAGCATATAATAATTTTTTCACATGGTGTTTTCTATTTAAATCATTTCTTTCTACTGCAAGAACAAAACCGGTATATCCTGTATCTCTCAGCTTTGCTTTCCACTAGCATGGTTAAAATATGAATTTAAACAAATTGCTATTTAGAGATAATTTTTCATGATTCTGACATAAGACTCTCATTACATTTTAAAATAAACTATTAATAGGCTGAAAGTGTAACATAAAAGCAGAAGTTTCCTATTCTTTAACAACAAAAATCTGACAGATATATACTATCAAAGTCTCCCACAAAACAACTTCCCTGCAATGACGACATACTATAATACAAGTTAGGGTTACTGCGTTTCAAAATGAAACATCAAACAAAATGCTCACAAATCCCAAGTACTCTATCCCAGGGCATACTTCCTCTGTTTATATCCTAAATGGAACATTAAATGCATATCTGCAAAAGGACATCCATAGCACTTAATCTAATAAAGACATTGTCTGGGAAGCATTATAAAATCGAGTGAAATCTATTGCTGTACAGTCACGCAGAATGAAATAGAAACTGAAATTTTTATGAAGTTTTCTATGTAAAGCTTGACTGAAGTTATATGGGAACATTTCTTTAGTAGCTTCCTTTCTTCATCTTCCTCCTTTCTCCAAGAAATGTTTGGAGGGCCTCATGTTAGGAATAAGATAGTGATCGAGATAAATCTGTGATTTTTTTTTTCATTTCTAAATTTTAAGAATAACTGAATATTTGTAAGTGAATTGGTGTCTGTGAAAATCTAGGTTGTATAAATGTATATTTCTGTTTTAATTTTAATTTCTGATGATCAATTGTTTTCTTAGAAATATATGTTAAACAAGATATGTGGATATCAACAAAAGAATATATGCACTTTTCATTATTATTTTGAGCGTAATTACTTGCAAGCTTGGGGCAAAAAGGAGGATTGATAATCCCCAAGGTACACTGGAATCTGATGCGTATGTGCCTATTCAAAATAATAGAAAAATACTTAAGATCTAATTAGCTGCCAGTGTATTTTATATGAATACGTATCTGTCAGACTCAAGCATTCGAAGTAATTTTTAAAGACTTTGGGGAAGTAATCTTTACTTTTTATTTTAATAGAGTCATAACGCATACATTTTGATGAATTTTTCTCTGTTGCTTTATTTTATGAATCTGGATTACATTTGCTATGCCGAAGGTCAAGTGGATAAATATAAAAATGGAGAGGGGTTGCTTTCTTCACCTAAATAAGAATCAAACTATTAGAATAGAAAATATAATTCTCAAACTTCAAGCTTAGTTAATATGGCTGAGAACTAAGGAAGTGGGTTTTACAATATTTCTGAAATATTAGTTATTAAAAAGACACAACAGTGCATGCAATAAAAGCGGTAACACTTAATTTAAAAGATATTGTTTGTTTTTCTCATTTTCCAACAATATTGTGTATAATTCATTTTACTTTCTTTACGGACGTGGTAAACTTGTTTTGGAAGCTATTAGGAAAAAAATCATTGTTTATCCCATTTTCTGTAACTTCATTTTCACTATCTATATTGAAATAAGTATGGTTTAGTTTTATGACAAAATAATTCACTCTAGTTATTTATTTATACCAAAAACATAAGCCTCAAAACTTTGTGGGAAAAATCTGTTTCTATAGTTTTGTAAGGAGATTCCTAGACAAAAGTCCATTTACATTGTATAGCTTTCCTAATTCTGTATTGAGGTCTCCGTCTCTCTTACTAGTATAATAAATTTGGTCATTTAGCATTTAATCTCAAATGACAATACATATCTAGAGTGGCTCCTATATCAATGATACTGGTTTACTACATTACTTACATGCTTTATCAAGACACAATTGAAAAAATAAATTACAAAAATAAAAGCATTGAACAATTTAATATTAATATAATCTAAAATCATCCCCTTTCCTCTTAACATTATTTCAGTTATTCAGGAGTTCTACCAGTCAGGAATCAAAGTTTCCCTAGATTCAAATTCCAAGACTATTTACTGGATACTTTATATACTTGATTCTTTCTATATCCCAGAAATGAACAGATGGTAGGTACATCATCTGTTCTCTCTTTCTGCCCTTTTTGTTCCTCACTTTTATAGTGAAGGACCCCACTGCTTTTTGTGTTTGATTCCCTTTTATACCATATCTGTTAATTACCATATCATTATTCACATTCGAGGGCACCATTTACATGTTGTTCCCAGGGCGAGGCTCCACAGTATAAAGTATTAACCAATCAGAACCACGTTAGGTGAAAGTGCTGGTGGGGGTCTTCTCTGATGTCAGTGAGTCTTTAACAGGAATGGAAACTACACTGATCTCCCAAGTGTAGGGAGACCAGGTAGAGGTTCTTTTATTTCACCTGACCTGATCCTTAACATATTCAGGAGTTTGTAGCCTGACGTTTTACTAGAATGTGACCTAGTGGGAGAAAAAAAATAAGTTTTTAATTTACTAATTTCAAAATCCCCAAAGCTGTAATGATTTCTGTCACATAGAGAAAGCTCAATTTGATTCATTGAAATAAGTACATTTCATTAATCAAAAATCTCCAAAAGAAAAATAACAGTTACTCTCAGACAATCCTGTGTCTGTAAATAAATATTTTTGTACCAGTTTTACAGATGTGGTATTGCTACTGTTAACTAATTTCCTGGGAATGTCATAGAAAATTGTATCTATTGCTATTACATAATGATAATACATATATATAATCTGAGATGAACAATAGATTTTATATTTGGATACAGTTACAGACCGCCAAAACACTAGTTTTCATCTAACATTCAACTGTCTATGTATAATATTACTGGTCTTCAGATTTTTTTCTACTACTTATAATAATTTTGCAAAACTGTGAGGCACCTCATGCATTTTTCAATTGACAAGCATTATTTTTCATCATAAGTTTAAATAGTTGCATAGGATTTTTTCTAGCATACTTTGGATTGTATTATATATATATATATGCATTTTTTTTCTTTAAATTATGAAGATGCAAACGTATGGAATTTATAGGTAATGTCACAGTGTTACTTAACCGGTCAAGTTAACACTCATTGTTAAACAAACCAGCCAAGTCAGGCTAACTTTATGTCATGAGGAAAATTTCTGAACTTATTTTCAATCCAAATAAACCTGCTAATATGCATCACCTAGAAAACCATCCTACTTTGAGATTCCCATTCTAATAAAATAAAGGAAGTAGCCTCAATAAAGTCTCAACCTAAGTACAAGACCTTTCTTAAAACTCAGGTATTCTTTTGCAGGTATTTTGTCCTTGACTTTGTAACCTAAAAGTTTTGAACCAGAAAATGTATTTTAGCAAGCTTCTGGATGCAAGAGAGGGATACCTTTCTTCTGAAAGTGGGGAGGGGGGAATAAAAGGGGGTAGATAAGGGTAAAAGGGATCACATAGTATATGGTTATGGAAAGAGAACTGACTCTGGGTGGTGAACACACAATGTGATATATACCTGATGTATTACAGAATTGTACACCTGAAACCTATCTAACTTTACTAACGATTGTCAGCCCAATAAAATTTAATTAAAAAAAAAGAAAAGTGGGGAAATGCTGATTGTGAAATATGAGAGGGGCAGATAGCGCATCAAGCTTGGCATATTCCCAGGAAAATTATTTTTAGGAACTTTTACATTTGATTGTTGAGAATCTGGATACTTACTCTCTTAAAATTATTTGTGGATATACTACAATGTGTGGGTACCTCCATGCATTTGCAAACCCAAATTTGAGGACCAATACATCATAACATATCCAGTATATGTTTCATATTTACACTACCAAGACCAATTTTAATCATATTTGTCAAGCTGCTACCTTTTAAAATCTGGGTGGTGAACACACAATGTAATTTATAGATGATGTGATATAGAATTGCACACCTGAAATCTATGTAATTTTAATAACAATTGTCACCCCAATAAATTTAAATAATAAAAAAAAAGAAACAAAGAATGAAAAAAAAAATTGTACTTTGTATTCTTGTGGACTATAATTATATCCCATATTTAGTTTATTATAATAAAACTTAGCTCTTTCTCATTAGGTAACTAAAATACATGTTTATTTGCTTATTAATTATCAAACTCTAAGATAGATAATATGCCATTTTTTAGATAAAGACACAGAGTTAAATAAGTTATATAACTTACCTAAATTCACACAAATAACAAGGTTTAAAGCCGGGATAAGAACAGATTTGTCTAACCTCAGCAAACCGCTACAGTCTGTCGTGTTCTTGATTTTTTTTTTTTAAAGAAGATATAATTAAAGGAAACCAATAATTTAATTTGAATATACTTGAAGATCTTTATATGTTTACAGACACTAGTTATTCTTTAAAACTATATTTTAATATAAATGCAAGTGAAGGTATGGAAATTTCAATGTAAACATTTTAAATCTTCAGAATTTGAAAATGTCATACCGAAAACACAAATTCTAGTTATATCTGGATTATAAATATTATGTTTCTTAGAATAACATTAAACATAATGTGTTTTTTTAAGGCAGTTATTACATATCCTTGTAATAATTCTTCATCTAATCCTATATTGCATTCAACCACACTACATTAAAAGGCAGGATGATCCAACTTTCTAGTTGCTGAATGGATATAAAACATAAACAACCTTTGTAAAATACGTTGGACTCCATGCTCGATTAATAAAATTAATTCCTATATATTGAGTGAGATAAGTTATGTTAATGAGAAAATAGTTCAAGTGATACTAGAAACTCCCTGGCAGATAATTATGATAGTGATTTATAAAGGCTGTGAGTCTAAATGAGTGTGTAGTTCATGTGATACCTGTGATTTATCAAACATACCCCAGAGAAAAGTTTACAAAAGGCTGCTCTGATGTATACCTAGGTTACAGTTGCCTAAGAAACCAGTACAGAGCCAAATGTGGTCCCCATGTCAATTGGCTTCTTGAGATTGTAAAATCTGAGTTCACCTTAAAATTTGAAGAAAAGTATAATCAAGGCATAGAAGACAACCTGGGCAGAGGTGTGTTAGTACATTAAAAATTACCCCTACCCCATAACAAAAGCTTATTTTCAGTGTTCTCTGTGGTGTAAATGCTCCTACCATAACCAGTTTCAAGCTACCAAATGAAGTTGAGAAGAAACACACAGGGACACTCCATTCTGTAGTCTCTTCACCTTACGGATACCATTGACATACATAACCTTAAGCACTTCAGTGGTAGTAAAAGGTTATAACGATAAAAAAGGAAGTAATAAGTCTTGAATAGTTATCTTTTTGTTCCACATTATTCATTTAATTATTCAGTTTATAAGAGTCAATTTTAATTTGTAACAATCAGTTTCCAAAATTTGTGAACATTTTTCTGCTCTCATAAGCTAGTCTGCAAACATAACTAAAATAGTCAGTTTTTTCTCTTCTAATGTGCCTGGGGAAACATACAAATATTTCTTTGCTAAGAATAGCTCACACAATCCCAGGTGGACAACCTGAAATATGGGTGGATGGATGAAAGAAACAGCTTTATTTCTGAGTTGATGCTGACAAACATGGGATGATACTGAGTACCTAATATTAGATTGAGGTGACAATTTCACTGTTAGATCCCTTTAATCATATACCTTTTGAATAAGTAGTTTTCAATATAAGAATAATTAACTATCATATATGATTGTGAATCCAATAACCTTGTGAACTGAAATAACAAGCAAAATCAAAATCAGTGGCAAACCTAATTCACTAAAGCAAGAAAAGGAAATAAAAGGTATATCAATTGGGAAGGAAGACATAAAGCTAGTTTTGTTTACTGATGACATGGTCATCTATATAGAAAATATGAAAAAAAATTCACAGAAAACTCTTCGAGCTAATAACCATTTATAGCAAGGTTGAACGATACAAGTCTAATAGACAAAAGTTAATTGCTTTCCAATATACTAACAACAAACAAGTGGAATTTGAAATTTAAAACACAATACCATTTACATTAGCACCCAGAAATATTAAATACTTAGATATATGCCTAATAAAATGTGTACACTATCTGTATGAAGACAGTGAAACTCTGATGAACAAATTCAAAGAACTAAATAAATGGAGAAATATTTCATCTTTATGGATAGAAAGACTCAATATTGTCAAGATACTTGAGCTACGGATTCAAAGCAATCCCAGTGAAAATCCCAGCAACTTATTTTATGGATGTTGTCGACTGATGCTAAAGGTTATATTGAGAGGCAAAAGACCCAGAATAGCCAATACAATGTTGGAGAAGAATGAAGTTGGAGGGCTGATTCCATCTGACTTACAGATACACTATAAAGCTATAGTAATGAAGGCAGTGTAGTATTGGCAAAAGTGTAAGCACATTGATCAGTGGTGCATAATAGAGAGCCCGTAAGTAGACCGTCATAAATGTAGTCAACTGATCTTTGACAAAGGAATAAAGGAAATACAGTGGCTCAAACGGTATTGTTTTTATTTCTAAAATTTGTCAATATTCTAGTTTTATCTCTGTGATTGATTTCTAACTTCATCCCATTGTGGTTGGAGAAGATATTTTGTATATATATATATCTGTTAAATCTATTGAGATTTAATGTGCGACATAACATATGGTCGATACTGGAAAATCTCCCATGTGCACTAGAGAAGTAGACGTATGCTGCTTTTGGGTTGGTGTCTGTCTATTGGATTCGGCTAGTTTATTGTGTTGTTCAAATCCTGCTTCCTTGTTTGTATTGTCTGGTTGTTTTATTTATTAATGACTATGGGGTATCGAAGTCTCCATCTGTTTTTGTATTATTATCTGTTTTTTCCTTCATATGTCAATTTTGCTTCATATATTTTGAAGATTTGTTATCAAATGCATAAATGTTTGTAGTTGTTATATCTTCTTGCTATATTGAACATTTTATCAATATATAAAACCCTTCTTTGACTTGTAAACTTTTTTGATTTAAAGACTATTTTGCCTGATATTAGCATATCCATTCCTCTTCTCTTTTGATTATTATTTGTGTGGAATACATTTTTCCATTCTTTCACTTTGAGCCTTTTTTTGTGTTTGTATCTAACTTGAATCTTTTGTAGATAACGTATAGTTAGATGTATTGTTTTGTCCATTCTGTCTTTTGATTGGGGAGTTTAATCTTTTTTATTTAAAGTCATTTATAATAAGAAGGGACTTACTTCTGTTATTCTGCTATTTGTTTTTCTATGTCTTAGCAATTGTTGTCCCTCATTGTCTGCAATACTGTCTTCTTTAGTGCTTTTTTTTTTTTTTTTTTTTTGGTATGGAAGTGTTTAAATTCCCTTCTCATTTCCTCTCGTGTATATTCTATAGCTATTTTTGTTGTGGTTACCATGGGGATTACATTGAACATTCTCAAGTTATAGCATTCTAATTTAAATTCATACTGGCTTAATTTCAGTAACTCTAGCCCTTGGAACTCCATCTGCACTCCTTTCAGTTGTTGATGTCTCAAAATTCCATCTTTATACATTGTGTCTCCAAAAACGTAAACTAACAGTTCTTTTAAATGCATTAGTCTCTTAAATGATGGAAAAAAACGAAATATAAAGTTACAAACCAAAGTTGCAATATTATCAGCTTTTAGACCGGTTATTATGTTTCAATGTATTAGTTTCTAACATTATGTAGAAAACAAAAAGTAGAGTGGCATACTGCTGTTAAAATAATGCTAGCTGTCAGAATAGCCTATGTATGTACCTTTACTAAGAGCTTTATTTTTTCATAAGGTTTTATTACTGTTTGAGGTCCTTTCATTTCATCCAGCAAGACTCCTGTTAGCGTTTCTTCCAAGGAAGCCCTAATGGTAACAGGTTCCCTCGGCTTCTGTTTATCTGGGGATATCTTAATTTCTCCCTCACTTTAGAAGGACTGTTTTTTCCAGATATAAGGTTCTTGGTTGACAGTTTTATTCTTTTAGCACTTTGCATCTATCAACTAACTGCCTCTGGCTTTCAAAGTTTCTAATGTGAAATCTGCTGGTAATCTTATTGAGGATATCTTCTATGTGATGGATCACTTCTGTCTTGCTGTTTCTGAGATTCTCTTTTTCCTTGTCTTTTGAAAGTTTGATTATTGTGTGTCTTAGTGTGGATCTCTTTGACTTCATCTCCCTTTGAGTGTTGTTAGCTTGCTGAATGTTTATATGCACATCTTTCATCAAAGTGGGGTAGTTTACAGCCATCATTTCTGCAAATATTTTCTCCGTCACGTTCTCTCTTCTTCGATGGATCAACTTAATGGTGTCCTGCACTGCCCTTAGGCTATGTTCATTATTTTAATCTTTTTCCTTTCTGTTCCCAAACGCAATAATTTCCATTTTCCTATCTTCGACTGTACTGATTCTTGTTCTGCCTGCTAAAATCTGCCTTTGAGTCCTTCTAGTGAATTTTTCATTTCAATTATTGTAATTTTCAGCTTCAGAATTTCTTTGTGGTTTATCTTTATGTTTTCTATCTTTTTGTTGCTATTTCAATTTTGCTCATACATCATTTTATTGAATTTCTCCACATCTTCCTTCAGTTCTTTGAGCATCTTTTAAGACTGTCTTTAACAGTTTTTTTTTTAAGTCTTTGTCTTGTAGGTATGCCATCAGGTATTTTTCAGGCACAGTTTCAGTTGAATTTTTTTTCTCCTTTGAATGGTCATACTTTCGTGTGTATATTTATGCCTTACTATAATTTATTGAAAATCGATACATGAATCTAATAATACGGTAAGTCAGGAAATCAGATTCTTTCCCTTCCCCAGAGTTTGCTGTCTTGTCTTTCTTTCTTTCTTCTTTCTTTCTTTCTTTCTTCTTTCTTTCTTTCTTTCTTCCTTCCTTCCTTCCTTCCTTCCTTCCTTCCTTCCTTCCTTCCTTCCTTCCTCTGTCTCTCTCTCTCTCTCTCTCTCTCTCTCTCTCTCTCTCTCTCTCTCTCTCTTCCTCTTCCTCTTCTTGTAGGCTGTTTCTGAGCTGAGGATCAGACAAAATTATAAACTTTAGATCTTCTCAGGTCTTTTGTGAGCCTGTCCCCTTTCCTGGATATTTGTGGTGACTTTCTTTTTTTCTTTTTTTTTTTAATTTATTTTTAATTTATTGGGGTGACAATTGTTCGTAAAATTACATAGATTTCAGGTGTGCAATTCTGTATCACATCATCCATAAATCACAGTGGTGACTTTCTAATTTGTCCTGTGTAAGTGGTTGCTTTTGCATGTCCTCATCTTTAAACTCTGGCTCTCAAAAGGGGGGAAAAAGTGAAGGATGCTGACTCCTTAAATCCCCTGGAAGTTACTTCAGGAAGCAGGGAGAGAGGATGGCGATAGTGGTGGGGGGGCTGGTGGTAAATTTCAACAATAATGGCATCACGCCTCTCTGGCTTTTTGTATCTCTGTGATCAAAAGCAGCAATCAAAAATCAAAGAATAAATTGGAAATATTTAAAGACAGGATCCTTTACACAACCTACCTTCTGCATGCTGATTGCAGGATGCTCTAGGAGCATGTGCAGGGGTGCCTGCCATTTGACTAACGGCTGGTGGTTGGGTAGCTGCTACTGTGCTAAGAGCTGAAACTGACTGAAATTAACTACAAATTTCCATCCAAGCCTTCCTCGGGAAGTTGCAAGTCTTCAATTCACTCCAATATAGTTACTCCAGAGAGTAACGCCAATCCAGAGCTCCAATATAGTTACTACAGATCGATTCTGTCAGTGCAGTTGAAGTCTAGGTGGAGATACAGATTCCCAGTCCTTCCTACTCCACCATCTTCCCAGAGTCCTTTTCTTTTAATGACGTAGACTTTGAACAAACACCTGGATACCACGGCCTAGTTAAACTGACCCATAAACTTCACCATCACAGATTCTAGCCAAGAAAATTTTAAAATCAAAGTCTGATAACTGTTCTGTCAGCAGTTTTGAAAGAAATTTCCATGTGTGGTCAGTTTGTACTCCCATAATTTATCCATAGAAAGAATGCAGAAGAAATGGGTATTTGTTTAGACAGAAGATAAACTCCTATGAAAATTCAGCTGGAATTATTTAAAATTATACCCAATAGAATCACGGGGAGTGACCAGGGGATCTTAACATAGTTTCTGGGTGGCACTGATTACCAAAGAAGTGGTAACTGAAGTGGGGCAGGAAGCTGAACAAAAATACATTGCTGACATGATCCATGTAAAAGCACCATGAAAAAAAAAAGTGTCAGCTTTACTTCTCTGTCAGATCCAAGAAATAAGCTGTAAAGTTATGAAGGTAAAGGTTAAGAACATCTTCCCTTATCTTTCCTCTCTCTCTTGCACCATCCCAGAAGGATCAGAGACTGTGGAGAAGCCAAATGAGAGAGGAGGGGTTGAAGTAAAGAAACTAGACAGACCAAAGAAATCCTCTGCAATTTTTTGCCTGAAGCAGTCTCCCATTTCATGAGCAAGAGTAGCTAAAGTCTTAAATGAGGTTGTAATCTTGAATAGTAATTGTGATGGGATTCTAAGTGCTGAATTAGCTAAATATCTACATGTTAAAATGATCATAAACCACTTTGTATTAGTCATCAGTGATGAGAGAAGGGGCGTGAATCTTCCTCTAAGAGAAAAGAAAAACATGCTCCATTTTATGAGTTTCAAAGTGAGAGTAGGAGAGAGAGAGAAAGAGAGGAAGAGAGAAAGAGAGAGAGAAAGGAAAAGCTTTCTTATTACATACTATGAGTCATTTGTTCAACAAAAGACCCACATTTAAATGAGAATATTTAAAAATTAGAGTTCATGTTGCATATTATATAATTTACAAAAGTACAAAATAACTGATATCAATAAAGAACAGGAAAAACATTGGAAAATAAAGGTATCAAATCAAAATCTACAATGGGGGGAAAAGGCTGTATTTATGAATGCTTACTCCCAAATTTATGAAATAAATTTGTTAATTTATGAAATATTGTGTAAGACATTATACATATTTAAATCTTTTAAATGTTTATTTTTGTTAAGTTAATTATATGCCATTTCTAAGTGTTTCTCTATTTCTATATTAATTTGTCCTGCAGATTATAAAATACAATTTTTTAAAATTTCTTTTTTAATTTGGCATTTTAAATTGGGTAGCGATATACTTCTGCATGTTTAAATAAATGGGACTAAATGCTTTGTGAGAAAGTTCTAAAGGAAATTAATGTTGGGAAGAACATGGTAAACTATATGTAAAATGTTACTGGTATTTGTTACAATGCATATTTTGTAACATGGATTATAATGTTATGGACAAAGTAGCAAAAATAATGAAAGAAAAAGAAAAATAGTATGGGATTTTGGAATAAAATGCTACTGTAAACAGGGACATATTTAGAGATCCTATATCACACATTGCTTACTTTGGAAGAACATTATTGCACGTATCTTCAACACCTCATAATATTGTTGGTTAACTTCTGTGTATTATTATACTTTATACATTACTGGGCACACAGGATTGTTTATATATTTCCAAAGAAGACACATCAACTATTTGGAGAAATACGTACAAGTTTGAAAATATCTTTAGGTTTGGAAATTGTCAGTTTTCCTGACCTTTGCCCTTAAAGTCATCTTCTAGAATCTCCTATGTCCTATCAGGGTGTGATTATTCTCTCATGCTGTTAAGATAAATGATTCCTATCGGCTTCAATGAGTTCTTACATACTATTTATCTTCTAGATTTCCACCTTCAACGTGTGATGTATTCAGCAGGCTTAAAATTGATCAAGGTTACTAAATAAATAGTCTTTGGAGACGAGTGCTGAAGTGGACATCTGATTTTGACAGGGGGAAAATAAAGTACCTCGGCTTGCTGAGGCGTGAGCACTCTCCAAACAAAATTCTCAGGTGTTGACACGACTGGAAGAGTACATCAACTGTCATTTTGATCTTAAGGTTGTTTTTACTACCTTCATTTGACACAACTCTTGAGGTATTACAATGCATCCACATCACACGTAGCACAATGATATTAAACTGCAGTGGAAAGCCCAGCACTGATTTTGTACCATCTCTGCTGCAGCCCTCCCTGTAATGTGCCTTCCTGTATCATTAGGTACCTGTCTGTCTTTCTCAATAGATTTAGAAGACTTAGCGTATCTGTTCTGCTTAGCTAACAGATATTGAGTGCTGAATAACTGCACCCAAGGAAAAGAGATTTTATGTGTCTCTTGCCAATCACAAAGATGAGCGATTACTATGAATCAATCAGTTTGAAGGACATTATAGAGGGCTAAATGTTTGAGCATTAAAACTTTTAACAAGACTAGACTGTCAGTGCTCGTGAGATTAGACCCTTTCTCTTGCTTTTAATGGTAAAAATAGTAAAGAGCAGCACTACTTATTTAGTAGCTCATGGTGATTTCTCTAAGAAAAAACACTGTATTCTCACTTTTAGTATCAAGACTCAGGATTAATGTTGTAATCTGAGAAATTCTAGTGTGCAGTTTCGGCCAGCTCTGTGGTAGACATTGGAGATAAATTTTGCTATTTTTGCTGCTTGATTTTTTTCTTTTTTCTTTCTTTCTTTCTTTTGTTTTTATTTTCTTTTTTGTTGGCTATTGGCGATATACCTTGTCATGCCACTGACATGTTAATTTCTACACTTGATCTTAGCCAAAAGGCTGAAAAGCGATGATGTGTTAATTTCTATTACGCTAATAAGCCACTATATTTGCTTTTTCATTGTTTCCTTCCATTAATTTGAAGTTTACCTCGGGGGAGGAGATAGTTGGACCAACTTAGGTTTAGGCATTTCTGTGTTTTCCGGCTTGTTGATACTTCATAATATGTTATTAATATGACACTTTGATAGTACCCTAACATTACTTGTATAAAATCTTTTTTTTTTACATTGGTACCTCTTTCTCCATTGCTAGTGGGAGTTCTTTAATATCCCTAGCTTCACTTCAAAGTATATCATTTTATGATTTTTATATAAATTAGAAAATAACCTTATCCTATTGTACTATTTTACAAACCTCAGAAAGATTCAGTACTATTTTATCTCCATAACAACCAGGAACATAATCAGGGAGAAGGTTAACCATCTGTAAAACTTTACCTATGCTTGGACATATTTGTTCCAGAAAGTCTTCTCTCTCATTTAACTTTTTTTCTCTTTGTGAGAATCTCATAGATTCAGCTCAACAGCTTAGCACTCTTGTTCCTCCCCTGTACCCAAGATCAATAGCTCAGACAAAGTCTCACAAATACAAATTTTTATCACCTAAGGAAAAGTGAAAATATTCAAAGATAATAAGGGTGCAGTTTTCATTGACTGAGTCTGTTTATTAATTTAAAAAAATTCAGGTTGACCGACAAGTATAATATTACATATAATCCATTGGGGAAGAAGACTTGACCATACGGTTCAGTAATACCAGTTCATGGTAGCTTGATGTTACTTACAAATTGGGTCATGCCATTTGTATCGAAGCTACATATCATCTGTTGAATGATGATCATAGTGCTAACCTTGAAAAGGGATGAGTGGACACAGATGAATAAACCACAGTTCCTTGTGTTGTGAGGGAGATATAGACATAAACAGATTATTTCAGTATATTATGACATCTGCTAAGAAAAGATAGGCAGAGAATAAGGTAATAGACCCAGTATAGTGTTATCAGGGAAGGCTTCCTGTAAAAGTTGACAGAGTCTTGACAGACTCTGTCACCTTGACAGAGTCTATAATTACATGGAGTTAGCCAACTCAAGAGGAAGAGAGGGTTGGATGTAGATGTAAAATAGGGGAATTTCAGTTAGAAAAGAAAAAGAAAAAAGCCCATGTGAAACACCAAGACCTATATAAGGAATACAAAACAGCTTGGTATCATATAACTGTGCCCATAAATTGCAATAAGGTTTGAGGTGAATTTTATTAATTTATTAATTGTTCTTTCAGGTCTTAGATATCAAGCTAAAATGCATTATCATGCATGAAATAAAAGTAAAAAAATCTTAATTTTCGCGGTATCTTAATAATCTCACCCCCACATATAACTGACAGCATAGTTCATTGCATATACTTTCAATTAATATAGAATAAATATGAAATAGATATGAAAATAGCTTGCAGAAGATAAAGCTACATTATTATGCTTTACACACAATATGAAATAAGCTTGTTGAATTGTTTTTAAAAAAATGATTCTAATCTTTCAAAAATGCTGCTGGTATTTCCTGTTTAGCTAAAATGCCATATATATATATTTCTAGAATTACTTGTGTAGATGTTCATAGCATATCGTAGTGAATACCCTTTGCAGTGTCATTGTTTTCTAACTATAAAATGATACAATGTTATAAAATAAAACAAAATGTGTTTTTCACTAGAGTTCTTAGGTTAAGTTCTCAAAGAATCAGACTCTGAGGCAGAAATTTGCTTAAAGTGGTTTTCCAGAGAGTACTTTGGGCATAATACCTGTAAAAGAATAAGTCAGGATTGGCCAACGGACGCCACAGCTGAGCGCAGGGGTGGGAGGGGCCCTTCGGCTATGTTCCAGAGATGGGCAAAGGGGACAGGCTTTGTCCTCTCATATCAACCAGCCTTTGGTTATTGGTTACCGGAAGGTCACATTTTTGTCAAGCATAATTTCTGGAGAAAAACTCAGCTGTGAGCCATTAGTTACCAAAATTTTCAGCAGGAATATAATTCCCACAAAAATCATATAACAAAAAATAATGAGGTCCTTGTTCATGAATGGGGTATTTGAGCATCCTACCATAACATTCATACAAGCTATTCCTGGCACTGCTGAGATCCACTTACTTCAAATAGTGAATTCACACAATCTGAGCAAAACTCCTTCAGGATTCTCATGTTTCTTTTCTAAAGAAAGTTATAAAAAGTAGGTTAGTGTGACAAAAATGCAATACATGTCATTGGAGGTGGCTTCAACGACACAATTGATATTCATTGTCTCATCCCTGTCCCAGCCAGTCTAGATTTCCTAACCCTTGTCTAACACTGTTGACAGTTTACTATGTTCACCTGGCACGGTGACCCAGACCCTCATTTTGAGGCATCTGGACTACTGGTCATCATGACTTCTCAGATGGTGACTGCAGCACTTAGCCATTTACAATCAAAACTGGGCAAGGAGATGCCAAGAGACTATCCAAGACATCACCTGGCTGCCAAGTGTATTGTTTCCTGTTGCCATTGAGTAACTGCAACCCTCCTACCTCATGATGACCAGAGTCAATCACCCTTATAGTTTGGTGACTACTTTCTTTGTCTGCTCATCTGCTGGCACAAAAATGCTGAAGTGAACAGGTAGAAGTCATAGCTTAAAGGATATTTTCTGTGTTTCCACGTGTGAGCAAGTGATCCTCCCCTGGCAACCATAATTTTTAGACATAAAGTGCATAAGTATATGGAGATAGAACGCTGAAGTTATCCATATGGGTTACTGGAGTTGTGGTAAATGAGACTATTCCAGATTCTATGTATTCTACCTATTCTAGACAAAACACTTATAAAATTAGTTTTGATTTAAGATGTATGCCACATCTTAAAGGATGGAACCCCATGATTATGGTACCATGTCATTTGCAAATTGTTTCCCTAAATACATATTCATTCTCTATCAGGCTGGCATGTTCTATAAATGCTCAGCTAATACCATTGAGGGACATGCAGGGAGAAAAGGCAAAACCATATCTCGAATATATACTGATTCCAACCAAGATGAAATGCTGGTCATTCTAGGGTTAAAAAGTACTTGTCACAAAGAAAATGACAGGTCTCTTTGAGAGATGGTGTTCCAGTGACTACTCAGTGTTGAACTCCTGCTGGTGGGTCAGACATTCAACCATGGCAGCAGCTAGTATAGTCTTGGTGAGTGTGAACATATGCTGTTGGGCTTATGCATAGATTTTATCCCTGCCAAAATTTCTACTCCTCTCATGAGCTTTTTGTGACAAGATTGTGGATGCTGATGTCAAAGACTGGCTGATTTCAACTGCCTGTTACTTAGCTGTCTAGTCTCCCATCTGTGGTGGATGCTCTCGGGGAGATACTGATAAGTATCACAGAGGCTTTTGTATTTCAAGTTCACTCTCTTAAATCCAACTACGTGCCTTTTTCACAGGTCTTCTTGTCTCTGACCTTCCAGTCTTTCTCCATCCCTGATTATCAAACCATCCACGTGATTTGCCACTTTCCACGAGTGAATGTTTATTCTTGCCTTGTCCTTTTCCATTAAAAGTGGATGATTAGGTGGAAGCCTCAAAGCTTTAGCCATTGGGAAGTTATTCTTTTATTACTGTCTTTCAGGATTGACCTGTGAACTAGCACATATTGTTTTACTCCTCCATCAGCTGTGTCAAGGGACATACTTCAATGTAACCAAGAGTTTGAGCTAAAGAAGAAGCTCTGGCTCAACTGTATTGGAAGAGATAGTGACCTAGGCAACCAGCTCAGACCACATACCTGTGTACTTTAGTGTAATTTCTGGATTCTACACATTCCACTTTAATTTTGTGGGGGATTTTTGCTAGGCTCACTGGATCTTTTGAGTTGATAAGTCTGATAAATACAGCTCATGGTGGACAGTTCTGGCTCTACTGTCATTTGATGTTCATTAGTTTATCAGGGAATATTAGAATGATAAAAGCTGGTTTTGTTTGTTTGTTTCTTTTTTTGAAAACAATATGGCCTTGGCCCAGAAACCTAGGTGTCTACATGGCAAGTCTTCTGTTGTGGCTTTTGGTAAAGTCCACATAGCTTCTCTTCCCACTACAGATGGCAGGACTGTTACCTTACCATATGGACCAAATGGCTAGGCTGTTCTCATTGTAGCCTATTTAGATCTGTTGCAGAGTCTTTTCCTGCTCTGATCCCAACTCAAACCTGGACACCTTCTAAGTCAGTTGATAAATGGGATGCAGTATATTCACAAGTATAGAGTACTCTGCTTTCAAAATGTGAACGGGTCTACCAGGCATTGTTTCCTTCTTAATATTGGGTTAGAGAATACATAGCAATCAGTCCTTTGCATTAGTCCTGGCATGACCCTCATCTTTAGACCCTTAAAAACTCTCGTGATATGATGTGATTTGCCTTCTACACCTTCAAAGGATTCATCTCCTACTATATGGAGAATTTGTGTCTTACCAAGACCTCAAAATTATTTGATGAGGCATTTTTCTTTTACAAAGATACATTCCTAGGGAAGGGCTAGAATATGAGGCATCAAAAGCCAACAATCTGAACAGGTGGAAAAGAGATGCCCTTGTTCTTATAAGAATAAGAAGGTGCATCACCACAATATCCTTACAATAAGAGATATTAGAATAAAAGATATATTATTCTATGTATAGCATATTTTAAAGAACATATTGCTTTTCATAATTCCTTATACCTGGTAAACCAATTGTCATTTTCAGTGTTAGGATAAAAAAGATTATTATAAAAAAATTTGCAATTCATTTCTTTGAAAGCTACAGAGAAAATTATATCTGGGTCTGAGTCATAATGTGTGAAAATGACTAGAAAGTAAATTGATTTGCTTAAGAAAAAATATGAGAAAATCATGACCTTATGAATTTGTAATTTTTATATTTTTAAGTTTATATTTATTACATATTTGAAATAAAAGTATAATAATTTTGAAATATAACTGAGGAACACAGTTATTGAACATTAGGAAAGCTATGGAAAACAATTTTTCTTTTACAAGAGGTTGGTCATCTATACTACCTGCAAAGGTATTTTATCAATTTATACACATAAAACATATTTACTGTTCTATTCAGCTGTAAGTTCTTTCCTGAACTATAAATTCCTTTACAACAGGCTTTATGTCAAAATCATCTCTATAGCCCTACTAGCACATTCTTCAAATCCTTATACTAAGGAATTCTTCACCATTCTATCTTGAATGAGTAAATAAATAAAATGTGGCATCTTTCCAACTATCAAACATCACAAGACAACCTCTGTCAAACATAAAAATGCCAATATATATATATATATATATATATATATATATATATATATATATATAATATATGTGTGTGTGTGTGTGTGTGTGTGTGTGTGTGTATACAGAGGGTGCCAAAAAATGCATACGCATTTTAAGAAAGGAAAAAAAGACTATTAAAATTGTAATATGTACTGATAACAAATGATGAATAAAAGTCACGTTTGACTTCAATTACAAGAGGTGCTCAAAGCGGTTACCATCAGCATCCAGACACTTCTGATTAAGGTGAACGACTGCTTGAGCAACGTTGACCAGTGTCCACTTGTATGCATTCTTTTTGGCACCCCGAGTATATATAAAACAATAATACAACATATATATAACTTCTGAGAAATTATAATTACCTAACAGTATGTATTTTTAATTAGACTTGGAAAATTAAGTGAAAAACTATACCTCAGGTCATGTCAATCAAATTTAATTTTGAAAAAGCATGAACAGTTCTTAAAGAAAATATTTAAGTTGAAATTATGTGCCCAGGGAATTTATTCTCAATTATCTGAATGATATAAGATTATTGCATATCAACCAGGAGTTTTATTTTAAACTTGAAGGTGGACAGCATGTAATAGAAGAATAATTCAAAAACAAGGAATGTTTTTAGGCACTGCCATTCAGTGAATCATTTTGATGACAAAAAATATAATCAGCTAAATATGGTAGAAATCCATCTCTTTTAACAAGGCTAGAAGATAGTATTAAATTACCCCATCCTCAGAACAATCCTGAGTTAGTCACTTCACATTACTTTTTCTCAGGTTGATATGCGCATTCACAGTCATTGCCAGACTTCCATTACTGCCGTCCCCTGTCATTTATTATTAGTGTAGGATAAAAAGCCAAAAAAGAAATCCAACATGATAAGGAATACATAAAAGAAATATAATAAGTAAAATGAGCGTTGTAAGTAATATCCCTTGCATATTCTGCTACATTCTAAATTAGTGGAAGAATATTATTTTTGCATTTGTTCCCTCTCTGCTAACATTGTAACATACCCGCTTGGGAAATATGCTAATGAGATATTATCAAACAATGTATGACCTTGCAGCATTTTATACATTTGTAAAGTAAATTCTCAGTCCCTTTCTCAGAATTCATGGAGATGGCAAAAAACATAGACCTGTGATTATAGGCTGAGGTGAGGTTATATCCTATGGGGAATTTGAGCCTGGCACTATGTTACTTTCCATTAGTGAGGCTCATTCTCCAAGAGCTATCACCTTTAGTTCATAGAGTTTCCCAGCTAGAACCAAACTGATCCTTGAAAGGCTGGGATGAAGAAAGATTTTCTAAATATCGGGAAAAGCCACAGAGCCCAGTTGACAGTGTAATCTGTTGGGAGTGACCTATATTATTATCAAGCACGATGGGCTAATCTGTCCTCCAAATGACATATGGCAAGTTCTTGAATAATATCATTTTGATCAACATCATTTTGTTATAACATTGATGAGATGCCAACCCCACTCTATATCAGTCAGCCTTTGCCAAAACTGATTTTGTTATATGTCGTTTCACAGCAGTTCTATAAATTTATTGACAGTGTTAAGTGAGGACTTACTATACTCTGTCTTACCATATCTTTAGCTATCCAATCCATGGTGCCATCCTAATAATTGCTGCAAAACCAGCAAAATGGATTTTTAAAGAAAAAGGTAAGAAAATAAATCACACAGACTCTCACTTTGGTGTTCATTAAAATACCCATTAGATTTTGATTTAAAAAAATCAATTATACCATGAAACACAGGGACATGTGTCCAGACTAGCAATAAGGTTGAATTGTTTCAACTATATTTAGAGTCAGAGTCATTGGTTGTTTGCATGAAGATTGTAACAGAGCTACATATAAATCAAAACATAAAATTAATCACAAGCCTCTGACCTGAATAGAGTCAATGATATTACAGTCAGGATATAAGAAGCATGTACCTGGCAATTAGACCAAAGTCCAGTATGTGTCTAAGGCAAGATTATGGTCAATGTCCTTAGTAGTGATTAACAAAATCGAGAAATTATCACCCTCAAGTATACTTTTCTCCTCCAAAATGGAAAAACAACAAAAAAAACCCAACAACAAACAAACAAAAAAACAACAACTAATAACACTATTGAAAATGAAAGTATTCCTCATTAAATTTAAGACATTGTATTTAAGACATTCTGATCGTGCGCGATATGTTTGATTAGTTTTCAATCCATTTGCTTCACCTATGTGCCTTACTCTATTATAGAAACGGTAATGCTAAAAACTACATTTCCAAGAAGCTCTTGCTAGATGTTCTAGGTGTAAACTAGGTTTTATTAATTTTAAAAACTTAAAGACTTATGAGGCAGAAGAGGAGCTGATGCCATCTTACTGGTGTTTTGCTCCTTTATCTAGCAAGAAAAGCCTATGTGAGGGCATAGGTGTCTCCCTATTTCATTCAATACCTGCAATGGATATGTAAGAAAGCCACCCATTCACTGGCAGTTGCCTGATCCTGGCTTTCTTATCTCTAGATCAATAGCTTTAGCAATGACCACCTGATTCTTACTCATCTAGCCTTTCCAATGATTTTGTAAAATTCCTGGATTAAATGTCTTCTGTTTAAAATGCCTAGAATAGTTTTGATTCTTGAAAAAAAGCCTAATTGATATAAGGAACAAAAAGCATGAAATTAGAAATTAGTTTGTTGGTGGTTTTTTTTTATGTCCAAAGCAATCATAATTATGCGCCATCTAAGCTCCCTTTACCTGAGGATCAGACAAAGGTAACAGGCATGTAAATAAAAAGGACAAAGTCTTTCTTCATTGTCCTGATCTCACCATTTGCAATGTTACAGCTCAAGACTGATGCATCTAGTGGTGGCAAAGTATAACCCATGGGCCAAATCTATTTGCTGCCTCTTTTTTTATAAATAAAGTTTTATTAGAACACAAAAAGAGATTGATATGTCTACTATGCAACCAATACATCTGAAATGTATTCACAAAATCATTAAGGGAACAATTTGAGCATGTCATCAATATCACCTCCTATGAGATCCATTCTCTTAGGATCAGCAAAATAAAAGAAAGAGACCATTAAAAAATTGCAGAGACAAGAGTAGTAAGGATGCACCACTGAAAAATTTTACATTTAAAAAATTCAGAAAAAAACATAAAATCACTGATTATGGTTATTAGAGGAAACATTGCAACCAGAAACCATTTACGCTCCTTTTGATTGACATAAAAAAAAATCAGCAATTTTTAGAGAGAAATAGGATTGTTAAAGCTATTAAACAACATCATGGAAAGTTCTACTCAGTAAAATTATTTGGACACAAGCTGATTAAGAAGACACCATCTCAATTTCCTTCCAATAGAGTATTTTAAAAGGGCATAAAAAGAAAAGCCATATGAGGTCTTATTATCTACAAATAAATGTCCTGTCGACGAGTGACATACATACTTTCTACTCACAGTCTTTGGTCAGAAGTAGAACACGGGCTACCTAAAGGCAAGGAGGCCCTAAATCCTATTCTTCCAAAAGCCAGACATAGGCACAACTAGAAAGATTTGGAAAACATGCAACTTACAAATGTATCAGACACTCTACAAGGCTCTGAGGGTTTTCTTTACCTGAAGTAGTTTCTAGAATTTATTTTAATGTGGGTCTGTTGCTGATGAATCTTTTCTTATTGTTAGCCTGAAAGCAATTTGCATTGGAATTCTGGGATGATAGCTTATTTCTTTTTAGCATTTTGAAAGTGTCAGACGTGCTTTTCTTCTCTTGAGAATTCAGATTCAAACTGGTTGTTTCCATTGAATTTTATTTTCCCAAGTTTATTTTCTCAACCAATTTTAAAAAATATAAAGCACACAGAGTGTCTTTGCAGTAGAACTAAGTTAGAAACCAGTAACGAAAAGAAAACTAGAAAAGTTTCAATACGTGGAAATTAAATAATAACCCCCTACATATTAAATAATACTTTGAAGTGCATGTTAATAAAAAATGTTCCATGTTAAAACTTGACTGGTACAGCTAAATCACACTTAAAGGAAAGATAATATCTTTAAAGCATAAAAAACAAGACTGAAAATCAATGAACTTAAGCAGTCTTCTTAAGAGTTTAGAAAAATAAATAGTAAAATAAGTGTGGGAATAATAAAATAACAAAGAAAATAGAAGAAATGAATAAAGAAAAGAAACATACTACAGACAGTAATTACACCACAGTTGTTTTTGAGACTAATAAATTGTTATTTGAGAAACACAAACAAATAAGACATGTATAGGGAAGGAATAAAGTAAAAAAAAAAAAAAAGGAATAAAGTAATGCATAAGGAAAATTAGTATTACTGTAGAAACTTCAGTTATTATAAAATTAGTAAAATAGTTCTGTAAACAACACTGTGAGACAAATTTGAGCAGTATAAATACAATGAACACATTACTTGAAACACAACTATAACTAAAACAGACACAAAAAGAAATAGACTGAACACACACACACACACACACACACACACACACACACACACAGAGTCCATAATTTCTTACAAAGAAAACTCACGACTCGGATGACATCATGGTGAAAGTAACTTGCCATCATGATATCACTTGAGATAAAGGAAACTGAGGAAAAGTGTCAAGAGTCCCAACCACCCCCCACCTTATTTAAGGAGAATGTTCAAATTCACATCAGAACAATGTGGGACTGAATAGAGAACGGCAGCGTGCTGCTCTAGGTTCTTATTTAAGCTGGGTATTATGTTTACATGTACATTATTGGCGAGGTGTAAATGAATTATATCACTGACTGCGCATGAGGGTAGCTTACTTAAATTTTCCAATAAATATTTCCTCTCAAGGACCTTTAGAACTATGAGGAGATTTGGAATAGACGAAAATTCAAATTTAATAAAGATACAAAACAAAAAATCATTTTAATATCTATTTTAAAAGGGAAATAACTACAAAAGGGTTAAAACTGAAGATTTTATTTCTATCAAATTCATAGTAAAGGAAAATAAAAGAATGAAAAACAATTCCATATGTTATATTTTTCTTTTTCTTTCTTTCTTTTTTTTCTTTTTGATTTCTAGTTTCCATTCCATTTTAGCAATTTTTGGTTGACTCTTATCTATCTAGGGCTTCCTCTTTAAAGAAAAAAAAATAACATAAACTGCATCTAGGAATTTCTTAATATTGATATATGTGAATTTTATGAGATATTATGTAGTGTTTCCATTATTATTTTCCAAATCTTCTTATTTTCACTTTAATTCAACATTAAAAATTCAAAAGAAATATAATCATGTTATTTAAAGCTTAAAATTTATGTCCATTTTGTTATTTAGCATACCATTTGTGAGAGTATATGTATCGTATTGTACTAAGTAAAAATAAGAATTTAACATAGTTTCCAACTTTAAAGAGATATAAAATTATAAATAACAAACAAGAGCAAAAAATATTTAAAAAAATAAAATTCAAGTTGTATGGAAACACTTTTTACTAATCATTATTCTTTAAGCAGATTTTATAGGCAGATTTCAATTTAAATAAATTGAAAATTGAAATGAATAGGGTATATTCAATGTATATAATACATGCCAAAATTTCAGGAACAACAAATTAAAGATTTCATGATTTAGCTAAAATGTATTATAAAACCTCCAAAAGAAAAATTAGAAATCAAAAATGTAATCTTTTCAATGTGCTCTATTATATCTCAATGTCAAAAACTAGAAATTAGTGGAAAAAAAAGAAACAAAGGAAATAAAGTAGTATTTGATATAACATTTAAATCAGAGAAGGAATTAAAAGGTAGTTGCTTTACAACTTGCCTCAAAGACTATGGTCTGGATGTTTGGTATCCTTCTGTCTTAAATGTGTGTGTGTGTGTGTGTGTGTGTGTGTGTGTGTGTGTGTGTATGTGTATTCCCCCTTTTTTCTACTAGATTATGTAATGATCTTTGAATATAACAAGATATACCAAATAAATTTTAAACAGCTTCTCAATATTGAAAGGATCTCGTGCCTTACAGGACAGTGCTGTGTACCCTTATGGTTTAGGTGAAGCAATAATGGGACCTAATATTTTTTGCGTCCTATTATAGCACTAAGCCAGGCATGCTACTGTCCTTTGTCCATATTTTGTCACTTAAGCTAATGCAGGTATGAGGCATGGTTTTAGCATCTTTGTGTTATAAATGAAGACATTGTGTTTCACAAAGATGGAAGTCTTGATTAGGGCCATAGCCAGTGAATAATGGAATTAGTATTCAAATCTTGGTCTAATCCAAATATTTTTTGGGCTACCATTCTATATTTTACGTATAGGAAATGTGTATATAAGAGTTAAAATCACTTGTAGATTTAAAAAAAAAAATGTTCCTCCATTTCTCTAATTTTATTAACTTTGTTGAGAGGAATGGCTTTTCACAAGTGTGTGCATGGTGCCCTGAATGACTTTCACAAGCTGAGGCCGCCTCACTGGATCACCAGAGTGTTTCCAACAGTCCAAATCGCTTTCCACTATAGGTTTAATCAGAGCACTGATAAGACCCTCCTGTCTTTAATACACAAGAGACTCACCTCATGGCACACTTTCCATAATAATTTTTTCACAGTTTACACAAGTGAAAGGAAGAACAATGCAGGAGAATGCCAATTGAATTTTTTTTGTTTTTTTCCCCCTCACACATCTAACTTTTAGGCTAAAGGGAAAATGTCTCAATCTGTAGACATCAAACTCATGATAGAGTTCTACATTTTCTTACATTTACTGTTTCCTTTCTAAAATTCTGGGGATTCGGATCCCTATTATCACGGTTTACCAATGTCTCTTCATCACTCTAATTTACTCTCTAACCACCACCCACACTTCTCATTCTATTTACCTACTTCAAGTGCTGGGATATTTCATTGTAGAATGGACATCGAATGAAGTAACAAACTTAAAGACATTTGCAAATTTACAGCTCCTTCCTTCATGTGAGAGAGGGACTTGTAGATGTCTGAAGTATGGGGAGATCTAATTTGTATTCCTCTTGTGCTGAGCAATTCCCTGCAGAGTCCTGAACAATCAATTGTATGTTGTAGCAGAGATACTAGTCATGCAACTTCCATATCTGACGTTTGGTTGATTATCTCAAGAATGCCCTTGTATCACTATCTTTATATTCTTGTTGATGAAACATTTGACAAATTCTGCCCTGATTCTATTTGTTTCATTCGTTTCTCTTATTTTTCAGATTTGGAACAGAGGAATAACTTAAATTTTTCACATAATTTATTCCTCTCATTTCTCCCCTTAATATCAATAGTAAACAATGTTTCCCTTCTGTGTGTGATTTTCCCAAGTATATTTACATTTTGTCTAAACTTGTGATGATTGTTTAATGTGATAAGGAATGAAGCACATGTTTTAAATAATTTAAATGAGGCATTTGAACTAACTATTAATACTTTGGTAATATCCTCATGGGATCATTTGTTTCCTCCTTTAATTATAGCAGAAGGATTATTAAATTGGTAAGAAAGTGCAAGTATCTTTCTGTAGCTTCTCTTAACATCTGTTTGCTGTTATATTAATTTGTTAATGTTTCTTATTAGGTCTGAAGTTTTTTACTTATGTTGACAATTCCAATAGGAAGTTCAATATTATTTATGTAAACATGTAATTTCATGTTTAAACTGAGAATAGTCAGACCTTTACTGTACAAAATCCATTAATTTCAATGAAATGGATATAGCTAATGCTCTAAATATTAAATTGAATAGTAAATATTAAGTAGTACTTAAAATATTAAGTTATTGAAGATTATGCTATTTCATACAATTAGCATGTTATCTTTTAAAATGTGTTTAATTCATGTTTCATAAGTTCTACATGGGTATTTCAAAATTATCCGTGTCTGTATAGATGGTCAGTTCGTATAATGAACATGAAAACACATGGAAAATTGAACTCATTCAGTCATTAAATAAAACTTATCGGTTACTTATTTCATGCCAGATACTTAGCTAAGTGCTACAAATGAAATATTTTCTTGATAGGGTGATAGTATAACAGTGAAATATATAAACAAATAAATATTTTCTATTGTTTTAGTAAATTTTCATAAATGTTTCCAAAGAAACATAGATATAAGCAATAATTCCACGCTAAAGAATCATAGACAGTTGTCCAAGATTAATAACCAAGTTATGCTGTGGAGAATGTGAGGTGACATTTCTATAAGGGACCAGAATCTAAGACACGTAAAGTACTTAGTATACTCTAAGAATGGGAATAAGTCTGCACTAGTTTCCTAGGGATGCCTTAACAACAAACTCAGGAGTTTAAAACAATAGAGATTTACTCTCTTACATTTCTGGAAGCATGAACCCTGAAATCAGGACATGGCCATATCCCCTCCAAAACCTCTAGTGAGGAATCCTTTCTTGCCTCTTCTAGCTTCTGGAGGTTTCCAGCAATCCTTCGCATTTGTTGACCTGTAGATGCATCATTCCAAACTCTTCCCTCTGTGATCACATGGCTTTCATTCCTCTGTGTTCTCTTCTTCCTGTGTTTCAATCTTTTCATCCTTTTAAGGAACCAGTCATTAGATTTAGGCCCCACCCTAATCCTGTATGACTTCATTTCAATTTGGTCACATCTTGAAAAATCCTAATAATATCACATTCACAGGTACTGGGATTAAGATTTGACTATAGCTTTTTGGGAGACACAATCCAACCCATACAGAGTCCTACCAAGGATTCTTTGGAAACAAATTTAAAGCAGCTGATAAGCCATGCTAATAAGTTTGGATTTGAGGAATTAAGAAAATATCAAGGATTTTAATCCGGATATCTGTTAAGGTGCTAATTTTTATTTAAGAAAGCTAAATATTGGACCTGTGCAAAATGAATTGGAAGATAGAAAAGCATAGACTTGAGCTAAGAAAGGGCTATCAAAACTTGGCATGAAAAATAAAATTGAGAAGATCGTTCTTAGCGACTGTTGTGAATTTGTCAAATTAACACTTACGACATATTAAGTGGAGCACAGGGTGCCAAATGCTAAATACAAGTTTAACAACAGACTACAAGAGGAATTGAACTAGAGAAGTTTATTATTCAAAAGACCTGACATACCCCAAGGGGAGGTCAAAGCAGACGGCTGACAGAGAGAGACAGAGAGAGATCCTGGGGCACATGCATTTATTAGGGTCCATGGGTGGAGTGCTTTAGGGTTCCTGGGCTAAGGTCAAATTGGTCAATTCAAACCAAAAAAGTGGGGTTTTGTTTAGTCACACAGAGTTTTATTTAAGGGGAGCATAATGAGGAGGTCACAGTGGGCAGGGAGACCTTTGATCACATAGCCATTGGGGAAGTCATATGGGGAACTTACATCTGCTTGTGACTCTGTGGCTGCTATCCAGGGCATGTGTTTGCAGGAGGGGCCAGGATCAGTGTAAGGTCTCTGAAGGCTGCTTGAGCAAAAAAAATGGCGGCAGCAATATCATGAAGTAGCTTTGCCAAAAACTCTCTTTTGTATTATTAAATTTATTGGAATGACATTGGTTAATAAAATCACATAGGATTCAATTGTACAATTCGATATAAACACTTGGGTGTTGGTTATGTGGAGGAAGAGGGAGGAAGCAAATGATGCAAAAGTTTGTGGCTTGCGTGATTACATTTAAGCCAATGTTTATACACAGTGGGAGAATATAAGAAGAGTACGTTTGGGGCAGGGACTATGGAAGAACAAAATTAGTTTCGTTTTAGTTTTGTATAAGAAAGCTTTTAGATTTGGGGATATTTTAATGAAAAAATATCCCATGAACAGTTTTAAATACCAACCTATAGTTCAGGATAGGGTTAGATGCTGGAACGATGTCATCAGACATAAATGATGACTGACTCCTTAGTGATTCAGTGATATTGCTCAGTTTTACTGGGTTGGGAGAAGAAGAGTGAGGTAACGACAAAAGTGTTTGGAAAAACTCAACCCTATATCAAGTAAGACATCACAATTGTCATATATAAAACTCTATTTGAACCATTTTATAGAATTAAACAAAACAAAATAGAACATTTAAATCACCTAGAATTGTGGCTGACATAAAAAAAATGTTTCAATAAATATATGCTAACAATATAAGCATCATCATTATTATTGCTTAAATGAAATGTGCTCACTTTCTGTAAGTCTGACAGGATTTTGGGTACTAGGTCATCACATCTTTAATAAAAGATTTATTTTAGTTGTACAGAAAAAAATGAAGATTGTATAATTTTCATATGTTTCATACTGTCTGTCCATTACTCAAACTTATATTAGTACGATACATCTTATCATAATAAGTGAGATCATAGTGCTGCATTATTAATTAAAATTCATAATTAAAAACAAATCTTAATTTCTTTTAATATAATTTTACTGTATTCTTGTTTCCTTGGGCTCCTCTTAACTGAGACAGTTTCTCAGACTTTCCTTGGTTTTGATGACCTGGGCCATCTTGAGGTATGCTGGTCTGATGTTTTATAGAAGGTCCATCAATTGGGATTTTCTGATGTATTTTTCACAATTAGATTGAAATTAAGGGGTTTGGGGAGTGAGACCACAGAATTAAAGTGCCATTTACATTGTATTGTATCAAGGGTACCTACTCTCAACGTGATGTTTACTGATGGATATTGACTTTGATCCCCTAAGTGTGTAGTATTTCCAGTTTCTCCATTGTAAGTTACTTCCTATTTTTTCCCCTATGGAAACTTTAGAGGAATGTCAATATGCAAAGCCCACACTTAGGAATTGGGAGTTATGATTCCCTGTCTAGAGAGTAGAGTATCTACATAAATCAGATAGAATTCTGCATGAAACATTTGTCTCTTTCCCCTATTTATTTATTTATTTATTTATTTATTTATTTATATAAGCATTATTTATGCCACGGTGAACTCACTTGTGGTGTTCCCGCCCCCCCTTTTTTTTTTTAGCTTGTCTTTAATTTCTGGTGCTACAAGATATTCCAGGCTCTTCTTGTGTATTTCCTATCTCTGTCCTAAATACCACCATGTCCCAGGAATCCCTGCTTCCTTTTATGGGAGAATAATATTGGAAACAAGTCTAAGTGTTGACTATGCTTAGTGCTCAATGGGTGTCATTGCTTCTACACTCTCTCAGAAGACAGAGCAACAAAATATGTGTGTGTACAATTTGTGTATATATGAGTACATATATCTCTAAATATTTCTATATGTAATTATTTGTATCTATAGTAAACTAAACTTGAGTTCATATTTATATCGCCAAGTCTAATCCATTACCACATAGATTATTCTAGTCTCCTCTCCTAGTTTTTTTGTAATCTCCCAATCTAACAATGAGAAACCTGGAACCTGCTATCTTCCATCAGTTTACATGGTTCCTCAATTCCAGTGTACATATATAATGGTATCAGAATTGCTAACCTGGAACCCTATGGAAAATCACTATATCAAGTAATGTGTTTATGTACAGTTCCTTTCACCTTTAGTCTTAACATATTTCAATCACATCCAAAGTTACTTAGATTAGAACTTTTTACCACATCCCTTTCAGTGAGTTATTTTTATATATTTGTATAAACTAAAATTTTAACGAAAAATGATTTAAAAATAATTCTGAAATCCATATACAAAGGATTGGTATTTTTACAAAAATAAATAAATAAATAAATAAATAAATAAATAAATAAATAAATAAATGTGTGTATATGTGTGTGTGTATATATATATATACATATACATATATATATATATATAAATCAATAAGTTTGAATAACTGCAATTATAAAATTATGCTCTTTTGAAAAGCAAAAAATATTGGTTTTTAGTTATCTGTGTATTATGTTCATTTAGTATTACTTTGAAATTGTCTTTGGCAGGGTAAAAAACAATTTTGTAATTACTTTCTTTAAGTAGGATTTACTCAAATTATTTTTCAAAAATTTAAAGAAATCAGTAGGGACTTAGCATTTATGTTAAAATTTCTATACGACTGTATTTCTAGAGTTTACTATAACTAAAAATAAAATACCAACTATCTTGGGAAAAGCAAAGCAATTTGTGATGTCTCTAGAAAAATATTATATATCACATTTGTTTAGATTACCAGTCAACATTTTGGATAAGCCAACTCTTCTGAGATTGCACTACCAAAATTAATCAAATCAAAGCTCTATGTGTAGAAAGATCTTTCCTAGTAACCTGTTAACCTAGTCTTACAGTAGGAGGGAGAAAAA
Source organism: Rhinolophus ferrumequinum (assembly GCF_004115265.2). Lineage (NCBI taxonomy): Eukaryota > Metazoa > Chordata > Mammalia > Chiroptera > Rhinolophidae > Rhinolophus > Rhinolophus ferrumequinum. The sequence goes on from NC_046301.1 coordinate 53,844,207, forward strand.
ACACATACTCGACCTTTCATACTATCTTTCAAGTTCCTTCCTAACAAGAATATTTCAAAACTAAATATAATATGATTCTAAGTATTTGAGCATATCGTGAGATTTGTTGCTCTCAGTAGTATAAAATTATTCCTCACAGAACCCATATTTAACATATGACTGTTAATATCTTAATAATTTCCTGAAGAAAAAACAAAACAAAACAAAAACCCAATAATTAGGTAACATACCCAGGAATCAAACTAAGGAATGGGATAAAAAACAAAACTATTACCATGAAGCTGAGAAAATCTGTGTTCCAAACCTGAATTTTTCACCCAATGGTTTGTAACCTTGAGCCCTCTCCTTAACTCTCTGTGTCTCCAATTCTTCATTTAAAAGTTGTTTGGCTTAAATACACTCTAATGAGTGCTCTAATATTAGTTTATTGTGACTTTCTATTAAAAGAATTACATGTGACAGTCTCTGTTCTTCTAATCACACCATATATGCATATAATAGGTAACATGGTGGCTCAGAACAAAATAATATTAGAAAGCAGCTGGAAAACAAAGAAACAAACAAACAAAAACTTAGTAATTCCTTTCGTTTTAAAATTATTCTCCCTGAAAACCTACATAGAGATGAGCTAATATTGTGAAATAATATTTGTAATTCTGATATGGGTCTGATTATGAATCAAAATCCGTTTTACACCCAAAGCAACCCAATAACCTAAATATAGTTTGCTAGGACAACTTTTCTTTCCCCAGTAAAAATATTCTCTTTAAGGGTGTTTGGAAATAACAGGCAGGTGTTGCGGAACAATTCAAAAGTCACTGAAATGTCTTCTCTTGACACATAAGATTTGCTTTAGAGTCAGCTTTTTACAAACCTGTAATTCTAGGTATCACATACTCTCATTTTTCAAAGCGCAGTTACACAGAAATGAATATAAACATATATTCATAGCCCCTTGCTTAGGACCCAGGCTCTTAATCATCTAGCTCATGTCTATATCTCAAGCCTCATGGTCGGCTTTTCTTCATAGTCATACATGTGTACATAGCTCTTCAGCCCTTTCAAACTATTCATGGCTGCCCAAATGAGACCTCCCATCAAATGCTTCCATATATGTCTTCATACATTCTATTCCTTTTGAATGCAATGTCTTTATTTCCATTTCTTTATCTGGATGATTTCTAAATATTTAACAGACTTATTAACTCTCTGAATGTCCTCACTGTTTTGAAGTTTAACTTAATTATCCTTTTTCTGATTCCAAAGTAGAATTTTATGCATACCTCTATGAATGCAATGCATTATGTATTGTTGAGTTACAAGGTCTCTCTCCAATAGAAATTGGGAAATTGGGTTTTATGTCTTTCACTTCTTAAAACTTGGAAGCGAATAATCTGGATATTTAGAAGTATTTACACAACATTGGTAAATATTAGGTAAAAGAAACCCTAGCATCTCTTACAGAGACCATAACAAACATCTATAGCATACAAAGCCAAATCTGACCGAAGCAATAAATAAATCAGCAAATTAATTTGGAAAACATTAATACAAGAAAAATGCAGTCACTTCCTCATTGATTTTCTCCAGTCTCATGGCTTTATGTACCATCTATACAGGGAGGAGTCATAAATTCACAACTTCAGCCCAAACTCTCCCCAAACTATAGGCTCATATATTCCTTCAACTACTTACTTAGTATCTTCACCTAGATGTTATCTCAAATTTACCATGTCCAAAGCAGAACTCCCCTGTAAATTTGCTTATCCTATAATTTTCTCAGTTTGAGTAAATGGCAATATTTTTCTACCAGAAATTTAGGCCCAATCTATCTTTGTAGTCATCTTAGGTTCTCTCTATATGTTTGTATGCAATCATTCAGGAAATGCTGTCAGCTCTGCCCTCAAATACATCCTCTAGCCAAGCACTTTCCCCCTTCTGTGCTCACACTATGGTCAAAGCCATATCAATATAGAGAAGGGGCATGAGGACTATTTTTGCAGAAGAAACTAAGAGGTTGAATTCCAAGCCTGCTGCATATGTGCCCCAAGACACAGAACTCAGTCAGACGTTAATGACACAGAGTTATCTCTCCGGAAGACCAGGGATTCCATTAGGACCATCCCTGTAGTTAAGCCCATGTCAAATTAACCAAACGTTGCACTTTACAAGAGTTAAAGACAAACCTGACCTTATTCTTGCATCTTACTGAAGTTAAAGATAAACTTACCGTTGTTCTTTTATCTTCCTTTCTCCCAATACCAATGAATTTTCCATGTGAGCAGAAAACACACATAAACACTAGCCTGGGGGATGGAGGGGTCTCTCTTCCACTAGCGATTAGAGACCGCTACTCTTTCCATGGGGAGGCCATTGTTTCCTTACTCTCGGCTAAATTAACTCACTTTCTTTAAACTCTGTATCAGCTCATGTTTGAATTCTTTTCTACATGAAGCCCAGGACCCCCTTTTCCTCTAAGAATAGCGTTTCTCCTTTGAATTCTTGCATTAGCTTTCTAATTGGTTTTCCTTCTACCTTGCACAACTGCTGTCTACTCTTAATACAACAGGTGGGATGATATGCAAAATGTAAATTATAATATTATCACTTCTCTGTCAAAAACTATTTAATCCTACGAGTAACACGCTTTTAATCAAGATCTATTTAGCTTGCTGCACTAAGAGAACATGCTCATCAGATTCCTCTGGAGAATCTCAGTAAGACAGGATTTAAGGGAAGACCTTATAAGATTCTAAGGGGAGAATTAGAAAAGCAGAGGTTTTGTTTCCTTCCTTCCTTCCTTCCTTCCTTCCTTCCTTCCTTCCTTCCTTCCTTCCTTCCTTCCTTCCTTCTTTCTTTCCTTCCCTCCTTCCTTCCTTGACTAGATACTGTTAATAAGCAGGGCAGCTTAGCCATTGGGTATCTTGGGAAACTTTGTTGAGAAAGCAAGAAGAATGTTTTGGTGCTAGTCAGAAAGCAATAGCATTTAAGGACAGTTATTTTGTAATGCGATATAGTCTTGACTGTTCTTTCAGAGATCTTGGTAACATGATAGGAAAGGACAGACTGATTTCTGTTAGAACTGACTTTTACCTTCTCAGAGCTGATGGCCATCATCTATTCATTTTAGGCAAAAAACAGTTTCCACTGTTACAGGCTGCAATTTCATCACACCTCTCTGACCTAATCTGTTCCCACCAGTCACTCTCTCTTTTCTACACACAATTGCCTCTGTTTTTTCCGCAACAACCAGGGCGACTCCATATTGTCTTCTTTCTATTTAATATTCTCCTACCTGGAATGCGTCTCTTCAAGATAGATGAAGAACTTACTCTCCTTCAGTTGTTCACATAAATATCACTTTCTCAGTGTTGTTTTCATGGCTACGCTATTTTCACATGGCAAATCTCACCCTATAAATATCTCTCTATCTCTCTTCCTTCCCATATTTTTGTCCTCAATAAAACATTGTATAATCTAGCCTGCTATATAGACTTTACTCGTACTTTACTTTGTTTATCATCTCGTTACTAGTACTAGAATCTAAGTTCTGTGAAGGCAGGTATCTATTCTTCCTCGTTGTTGATGAGCCTGGTGCTGAGAACAGTGCGGAGCACAAAGTAGATGTCCAGTAAAGATGTGGTATAAGAAAGTAGTGAGGTTTCAAATTGTTTCCTTTGAAACTTAATCACAATTGCAAATTTCAACAGGTTCAGATAACTGGTTTTTCTACTTTAATGCCATTGTCTGTGATCATTTATACAATGACTGATTTTTTCCAGTATTACATTAACACTGAAATCAGAATTAAGGAAAAAAAAATAGCCCAAACATGGCAAAGAGCAAATGTCTTAAGAAGTTTAATACAGAATTTTTGGAAGGGAAATTTAGGAGATGAAGGTGCATAATGGGATTGAGAAAATATCGTGATTGGTTTTTGGCCATTTATTTATTTATTTATTTATTTATTTTAATTTATTGGGGTGAGAATTGTTAGTAAAATTACATAGATTTCAGGTGTACAATTCTGTATCACATCATCTATAAATTACATTGTGTGTTCACCACCCAGAGTCAGTTCTCCTTCCATCACCATATATTTGATCCCCCTTACCCTCATCTCCCACCCCCTACCCCCTTTACCCTCTGGTAACCACTAAACTATTGTCTGTCTTGTCTATGAGGTTTTTTTTTTCCTTAGACGTTTATCATTTATATCCCTCACACTGTGGACCCCCGGCCTCCCATCCACTATCTCTCTGACATCGCACCGAGCCATCCCATTTCCACTATCTCCACTCCCAATGCTGTACTCTGCCTCTTGTAAATGTATACATACCTATGTATACATATATATATAATACTAAAGTTGGCCTTTAATGGGCATAAAAAAGATAGGCTTTGAAGGTCTTAATTGCACTGATATTGCCCAATACATACATTAAATATAAAAATTGGTAGCAATATGAAAAATTATTGAGAAAGTATGAGATCAGAAGGCAGAAAAACAATATGAAATTATTATAATAAGTCAAGATGATAAAAGTTAAGAGATAATGTAGGCAAGATCTAAAACAACAGTGAGATGGGGAGTTATTTCAGAGATTGGGAGGCAGAATTGGTATTATTTGGTTTATGAAAAATTGGATATGAACAATAGAAAGAAGGGGTACAGATGAATACGAGTAGATCAGGACTATGTAAGTCTGTTTAAGGGCCATATAGAGTCACTCTGGTACCTCTGGATTTAGGGGTGTGTGTGTGTGTGTGTGTGTGTGTGTGTGTGTGTGTGTGATGTGAGCACGCCTGTGTGTGCACGCACATGCACATGAATTTATAAACTTTATTTCTAGAGAAATATTCATAAGTGTATTTTCAAAAATAATGATGACCCAGTAAAAATGAGGAACCATTGTACCAACATATGAAAAATATGTGAAGGATTGAATAAACAATTGATATCTTATTGGTCCTAGGAGGGATAGAGAAACAGGTAGGCAGAGTGGATCATTGCTAGTAAATATAACTATTTGAGTTTCCTATAGGACACATATTTTGAGGGACATGTGTACTAGCCAAAGGCAAATACTAGTGTTAATAACATGAAGTGAATAATAAAGGCTAAAATTTGGCAATCATTGATATACAGAGAATTTTTTAATTCCCTGCAAGATAACTCATTTATAGATATTTATTGTATTATATATAATTTAAGATTTCTGTTTTAAATTGAAGAAAGTACCCTCACTTAATAATTGCATTAATACATCACAATGTATTACATTTTTAAAATACTAAAAGTATAACACTTTAATCACAAAAACTTAAATGATTTTCATATACATTGTACTACCGGTTTTATTTCCTCAGAATGATTAAAAAAACCTCTGTAGTTCTATACTGAACAACCTTTTTTTTATCCTTAATAAATTCTAACTAATGCCATAATTTGTAGCCTAATGAGAATTCATGTATACACGCAAGTCACTAATAAGCATAATTCACATTATATCAGACAAAGAAAAGGGAGGAAAGACAGAGATTCATAAAAGACTCCTGTGCTTTCAAGCGAACATTACAACAACCCTGGAGCATGAAGACCTGCATAAGTCCTTTAATATGTCAAATAAAATACCATCTCAGAAAAATCAATATGAGCAGATACTCATTAGCAGTAGCAAAATCCTAGTGTAAACAGCTTTAAATAAAACAGAAAATAGTCTCAAAAAACAAGGAAAGAAAAGTGTGATCATGGTCTTAATATAGATCACTTACATAGATCAATTTAAATTTCCTCCTGATTAAAATGAGGAAATTCGTTTTTATTTTTTCTGCTCTTTGAAAATGTTATTCACATAAGGACTTAAAACTTGCTTCATTTTTCAAATCCCCTTCATTAAATACAATCACAAGTTCTTTGACTATAATTTCTTTTCTGCCATAACAGCTTTGAGATAAAATATACATATGATAAAATTCATCCTTTTAATTCAGTGGCTGGGCTTATATTCACAGACTTACGCTACCGTTATCACTATCTAATTTTATAACATTTCATCACTCCCAGGGAGACCTTATGTGTGAGAAAAGACTGTCCCTGTTTTCTCCTGTCCTAGCCCCTAGTAACAACTAATCTGTTTCCTGTCTCTATGATTTCCTACTCTGGATCTATCATATAAATCTAATTCTACAATATTTGGGTTTCTTTATCAGCGGTTTCTTTCACTTAGCATATATTTTCATGGTTCATCCATGTAGAATGTATCCATCCTTAATTCCTTTTTACTGTCAAATAATATTTTATCATGTAGGTGTACCATATTTTTTTATCCATTCATCAGTTATAAACACTTGACTTGATTCCACTTTTAAGTTATTATGAATAAAGCTGATTTGAACTTTCTGTACACATTTTTGCCTAGACATGTGTTTTCAATTCTCTTGGTTTTATACAGTGGAGTGACTCCTATGGTAACACTATATTCAATTTTTGAGGAACTACTAAACTATTTTCCCAAGTGGTTGGGCATTTTACATTCCCATCAGCAATGTATGAGGTCACTGATTTCTCTACACCCTCAACGACACTTGTTGCCTTTTTGTAAATTAATTAATTAATTAATCCTAGTGAATAGTAAGTAGTAGCTCCTTGGTTTTTTCTTTTTGTTTTTGTTTTGTTTTTAATTGAGCTATAATTGATACTTTACATTAGTTTCAGATGTGCAACATAATGATTCAATATTTGCATATATTGTGAAATGATCATCATAATAAGTCTAATTACCATCCATCAACATACACAGTTACAAAATTGTGTTCTCTTGTGATGAGAACTTTTAAGTTCTACTCTCTTAGCCACTTCCAAATAGGCAATACACTATTATGAACTACATTCACCATGTTGTACGTTATGTCCCCATGCCGTCTTTATTCTATAACTGGCACTTGGTACTTTTTGAACGCCTTCACCCGTTTTGTCCATCCCTCAACTCCCCACCTCTGAAAAGCACCAATGTGTTCTCTTGAAAAGCACCAATGTGTTCTCTTGTGTATCTTGAACTTGGTTTTTTTGTTTGCTTCTTTGATCCAAGGTCATGATGATTTATTCCCATGTTTTCATTTAAAAGTTGGATAGTGTTAACTTCTACATTTACATGTATTGTATATTTTAAGTTAAATTTTACATTTGGGTAAAATATAAGTCCAGCTTCATTTTTTTTGGCATGTGTATATGCAGTTGTTCAGCACCATTTGTTGAAAAGACTGTTCTTTCTACATTGAATTCTCTGAAACTCTAGTAAAAAATCAATTGACAGTAATTATAAGTGTTTACATTTTGATTCTCAATACTGTTCCATTGATTTCTATTCTTTATCCAGAACTATCCTGTCTCGATTACCTCAGGTTCATAATAAGTTTTGATATCAGGGACTGTGAGTCCACTTATTTTATTTATTTTAAAGATTGTTTGGCTATGCTGGTTCGCTTGTATTTCTACGTAAATTTTAGGATCTTTTTTTTTTTAATTTCTACAAAATACACATTTTTTTTCCCTGATTTAAATACTTTCAAGTTAATGTAGCTTTTTTTTTTATTTTTAGCCTATTGGTTTTAAATTAGATAATAGCATTTTATTGTAGCCAATTTGATTTAAAAAAATTAGCAACATGGTCTATCATTGAAAATATTTCAATGCATTTGGGAAGAATTTGTTTTCTGATGTTTTCTAAGTTGAATGTTCTATAGATTTCTGTTAAGTCTAGCTGGTTTATAGTGCTGCTCAAGTCTTCTATTTCTGTGATGATTTCCTGTCTAGTTTTTCTATCCATGCTAACATTTTATAATGGATCAGAAGAATAAACAGTCATTGGCAACAGGGTATTTTTATATTTCTTTGAAGGATCAGGCAACACTTTCCAAATGATTTTTTTTTGCATTCATCCTAAAAAAGTAACACTTTGAGTAGCATCTAATATAGTTTGTTTATTAAATCTGTGTTCATATGTTTTTTAATACACTAAACATATAAATCTATAGTTGTTGTGGCATAATCCTCAAGTGTAAATAAACCAAATATCTATTTCTCTCAGCTACACTATTATAAAAGCAAACTACCTAATAAATACTTGTAATCATGTAGATTTACTCAATTAAAAATATATCCCTAACATTTTATAGACCTTACTCATTACTCAACATTCCTTTTACTTTCCCAATGCAGCAAATTTCTCAATTCCCACTGAAGTATATCTCTAATTTTCACTCAATTTTGAAACCCTTACATTTATATCAGTACCAATTCTTCTCATATCTCTTTTCAGAATTGGTGTTATATTTACCTGTCATGATTTTTCTTCTACCTCTCTACAATGTCTAAAATATAATGAATACAGGTTTAGTGATAGATATCACTTGCTATTTCTTTTTCAGGATACTATAATGTAATTTTGTGAAACTTGAGACTTTTCCTAATTTAGAATAATTGGTTCTACTTACAACCTCTTTACAATTGTAGACTCAATTCATAGTAATCTATGATAATTCTACACATTTGAGTGTGCGTGTCATTCTTTTTGATTGAGAATATAGCTCTGTAATTGGAGTTGAAGAATAGAAGTACTAGAGAAGTAATGAAAAAAATTGAAAATCTCTCTTTCTTTACAATTGTCCTCCTGCTCAACTTGATGAAAACATTTTCAAGGCAAAATTGCAGGTGAAAGGTGAATAGTGTCACTGTTCTGCTTAGAAATGGAGTCAAGCTCATATAAAATAACTTGCAAAACTTTGAGCTATTACCTTTAGCACTTCATAGTTGTAATAAAGCATAAGAATATGAGAATAACACTTAGATTTAAATTAACTACAAGCATTCAATGTCATATTTTTTTGGAGATACAAATTGCATGATACACAAATGAAAGAAAAATCTGTTTCATGGTCTCTGATGTCTCCAAAAATAGCCACATTACTGTTTGGTTGATGGTATTAATATACTGATTTTGATGTCTAAGAAATCAGAATTATTATCATAATTAAGAAGTTTTTCAGAAACTTTCCTGAATGCTATTGAGCAGAATTTTCTGAATAGAAAAATAGCATTACTTTTTAAAAGGATATAGATCTTTAATTTCTCTCAGTATGGCACACTTGATATACAGAACAACCTTCTTGTATAAAATACTTTTTAAATGTTGGATGAAATTGCATCACTTACTTTTTGACTAATCTCTTCTAACAGTATATCCTGAAAATAGACTTCTAAAATTTCAAAAATGCAGATGCACATATTCTATGCAGCATTGTTTGCAATCACAGAATACTGGAGACAACCTAAATGGTCATTTAAAGGGAAATGGTTGAAGGTACCATGTTACTCTTGCATAATTGAGTATATGCATCTGTGAAACAGAATGAGGAAGATTTCTATAAACTTATATCTAGTGATTTCTAGGACATGCGATTAAGTAAGAAAATAAAAACACAAAATAATATCTATCATGTGTTACTCTCTGTGTAACAAAAGTTTGGATGTAAAAAATACATGTGTGTGCTCATTTGTAATAAATGATAAAAAAAATTAAGTATAAACCAGAAACTAAAGATAATTTTTGCCCATATGGGAGTTGATGGGAAAGAGGTGGAAAGAAGGGTGAATGGGAACATGGGAGCTGGGATGAGGAGCAAGTGACACTTTTTTGAATATATCTTTTTTGTATAGATCTGCATCTTAGAACCATAGAAATATTTTATATACACTTCACATACTCTGAAAATTTAACAATTCAAACCAACTGGGATATGAGAAGTCAAAATGGAATATAATCCCTAACAAATGAACTTAACCTTATAATTAATAAGTAGGATATGGACATTGAAGGAGTTGAGAAAGAAAAGAACTCACCCAAGTAACTATGGAAAACAGTATCTTGAATGAATGTTGTAAGACTAAGACAAAATTAATCATAAATACTGCAATCTCATCAGTAAGCATATTTCTCACAGTTGTGAAACAACCATATGTGTATACTGAAATTAAAATATGTAACTCAATGTATTGTAGACAATAAGCATTGGGCTTCACAATATTAGGGAAGTTATAAATGAGGAAAAGGGGTGCTACAAAATTAATCTTGTGATATTGGGTTGGAATCCAAGGTGTCAGAATGAGCACATGGTTTGAGGTAAATGATACATCAATGATAGGTGATAGATAAATAGCTATGAAGGTAAATATGGATATGTATATGCACACAAGCACAGACATGCAGATGTATGTATAGGGGTGGGTTGTTATACAGCCTTATATTTCCTAGCCTGATCATTGGTAGGACCTGGAAGTGAAGATTTCTCACAGCAAAAGTCATATTTAAGGGATTTACTTCATTTCTAAATATTATTATTTGAGAAAGAAACCTGGACACTTTGCAGAAGTGGTGGATTACAGGGCTGGTGTAGAAAAAAATATAAGATGAACATGGAACATCTTGTGGTGCCGCAACAAAAAGAAGTAGCAGAGAGGAAGGAAGGATGGAAGGAACGAATGGAGGGAGAGGGATAGATGAGATGAGACAAGATGAGATGTGTGTGTGTGTGTGTGTGTGTGTGTGAGAGAGAGAGAGAGAGAGAGAGAGAGAGAGAGAGAGAGAGAGAGAGAGAGAGAGAGAGAGAGAGAGAGAAAGGAATGAGGAGGGAAGCAGAAAGGTACAGAGAAAAAGGCATAGAGGGAGAATAAAGGGAACTGTATCCAGGGTCATTCTCACGTATTCATATGGAATCCTTTAACACATTATTCATTGTAAGTTTGGAAGATACTTTATCTAATATATTCCTTTTTATTTTTCAACTATTGATTCTTCATCTGTTATGTCAAGCATCAAATATTTATCATCATTTTCCCATATTTTGAGAAGATTTATTAGAAACATATCATCACCAATCATGTTTTGTATAGGTATGAGGAAGTAACTAGAGGTCAGGCATTGGCTTAGGTCTAAGGGATAAACTATGAATGAAAAATAGATATTAAATTATTACTTCTGTAGTACACTTTAATTTTAAGCATTAGAAATATTTAGAATGAAAGTATTATATTCCTTTGTAAAAAAAAACTTATCAGAGTAGCATCAATAGTCTTTACCTTCTTTTCAGTGTGTAACACATCATGAAGGAAATATCTTTCTTGTGCCTTTCTAAGTTTGTATAAGCTTCTGACATTTTATCCTTTGTGTTTTTAATGTTATGAAATATATTCTAGAGTTCTTCCAATGTGAAGTTTTTTGCCAGCATCATTTCATTTTTTTCATCATAATCACTTTTCTCATTTATTTCTATTTTTTATGTGACTAAGTTTATTTAGTGAATTTGGCTGCATATCTAGAGTCCCCCGAAAAGTGGCGTTGTAAACATTCCCACACCCTTTCTTCTATAATTTCATTTGATTTGAATTTCACTTCCAGCATTATTCTTTTTCTTTTTCTTCCTTTTTTTTTCTTTTTCTTTTTTTTTTTTTTTTTTTGCTGCATTTTCATCTTAGTTGTCCAATTCCCTTTTCCATTACCCAGGTTAGAAAAGTGTCACATGGGTTTATGAATGGGAGAGAAGGAGACAACACAACAGCATGCTTTGCTGACTGTGAAGTAAATAACATGCACAGAGATCAATCCCTATTAGACTTTGAAAAAGAGTGACATGATTGGTCACAGATGGTTATGTGTATCTATTATTTACTTCATGATTCATGGACTAAAAAATTTAGCAGTAAATTCTGTACTTCACACAGTTATTCAGTAATAGACCATGGTAACTGAAAATTGGCCCCTGTTGTTGGAAGACTGGAATTATTTAACTAACCCCTGGCAACTAAAATTTATGCACATAGAAATGATTTAAAGCAAGCATTGCCTGTGATTTCTACAGCAGAAAAGTATGTGATATACAATAAAAGTATCATTTTTCATTATCAGTTTTAAATAGATATTAATAAACAAGATAGCCAAAGAATCTTGGCGAGATAGCTATATGCACTTGCGTGCCTTTGGAGCTCAGAACAGTGATTTCTTTTTTTTTAATTTAATTTATTGGGGTAAAGATTGTTAGTAAAGTTACATAGGTTTCAAATGCACAATTCTGTAATACAGTATCTATATACCACATTGTGTGTTTCCCACTCAGAGTCAGTTCTCTTTCCATCTCCATATATTTGACCCCCTTTACCCTCTTCTACCATCCCCCTCCCCTCTTACTCTCTTCTAACCTCTAAACTGTTAGAGGTAACAGTGTCTATGAGTTTTTGTTTCTTTCTTTGTTTGTCTTATTCCTTTGTTGCTTTCAGTTTCATATCCCACATATCAGTGAAATCATATGGATCTTGACTTTTTCTGTCTGACTCATTTTGCTTAGCATAATCATTTCAAGATCCATTTATGTTGTCACAAATGGTACTATTTCATCTTTTCTTATGGCAGAGTAGGATCCCATTGTGTATATATACTACATCTTCTTTATTTAATCATCTTTCAAAAGACTCTTTGGTTATTTCCATGTCTTGGCCACTGTAAATAAAGCTTCAATGGACATCAGATAAGAGGCTAATATTCAAAATATATAAGGAACTCATACAACTCAACAACAAAAAGAAAAACAATCCAATTTAAAAAATGGGCAGAGGACATGAACAGAAACTTCTCCCAAGAAGACTACAAACAACCAACATATATATGAAAAAATGTTCAACTTCATTAACTATTAGGGAAATGCAAATAAACAGCGAAATAAGGTATCACCTCACACCTGTTAGAATGGCTACCATCAGTAAGACAAATAGTAACAAATGTTGGAGAGGCTGTGGAGAAAAAGGAACCCTCATACACTGTTGGTGGAAATACTGACTGGTGCAACCACTATGAAAGGCAGTGTGGAGGTTCCTCTAAAAATTAAGAATAGAATTATCATATGACCCAGAAATCCCTCTTTTGGGTATCTAACCCAAAAATCTGAAAACATTTGTCTGTAAAGATATATGTACTTCGATGTTCATTGCAGAATAATGATGTCAATGGTTGAATATAATTAATATTTTGTCTTTTGATTACCTGACTTTTGATGTAATAAGATTACTGTAGTAAGTATCAAATATTACTAAAAATATAATTGCACATATTCAACTCTTAACAATTACAATGATCAGCATTTTTAAATAAGTTAAGACTAAGAATAGAACTGCCTGACACTGATTAATTAACTGGAAAATGCTGATAACGTTGATGACATCTTTCTTAACATTCTAGTCCTGTGAGTGAGAGTGTATAGACACTAAAATCTTAATTCATATTTTGATTTGATATACACTATTTAGTAAATCATATTGCTCATACTCAAAAATTCAATTTAAGGAATTGACCATATAGTTTTTTTTAAGAGTACAACAGCTGGTATGTATTTGTAATTATTTTGTTTGTTGGTTGGTTGGTTTTGTTTTCTCCTCTCAACAATCTACTTAGCCATGAAGAATAGTGACATAATAATTAATTCTTCACATAATGCATATCTTTTGTATTGAAAAGCCCTTTTATAAAACAATATATACAGAAATTTTTTTTTAATAAAACCGTTGTTTCATTTTAAGAATAATATGATTTGGCATGTCAAGGCATCGGGTCTTGGGTTAAAGCAAATCTGATATACAATTACAGATAATATTTGTTGGAAAAATAAGCAAACCAAAGCTCAAGAAAAGAATGCAAAGATTCTTGACCATCCCATTAACACACAGAGGGATGTGTTATAGTCAGGATACACAGCGTTAGGAATTTGATCATTTTGCTCTGTCTTCTACATATAACATTTTCAACAGGTTGTTTGTAAACTACTGGAGCCAGGCAGTCAGGATTTAAATTTTACCTCTTTAGATAGTTTTTCTTAGAAACATGGCTTCCCAGCACTGTTGGTACCTGGGAGAAAACACAGCCTCTGTACCCTGTAAGAGGAAGCCACGGGTTCCATGGGATGAGTTCGCTGAAGCTCCTAGTAGAAGGCAGATGGGACAAGGTGGTTCCAGCTATTTTGTATAAATTGAGGCAAATGGGATATTAGAAGGCAGGAGAAATGCAGAAGCAACTTCCTTTCTTTTCATCTTTCTGTTCTTAGCTCCACCAGTTCACACCAGCAAACTGCTTAATTTGGCATGCCAAGAATGAGGCTCCCATAACCTTTCAAAAATGCCAGCCTCTGGTGGTTAATGCTCCATCCTCAGATACCTGAACCTCAGATATGAGGTGGTTATTCTCTGAAATTTTGACTTACCTAAAGCATTTTAGTCACTTAATTTTGAATTTTGATCTAATAAATGTTATACACAAAATATATTGAGGGAATGGAAAGTGTGTGTGTGTGTGTGTGTGTGTGTGTGTGTGTTAAGTGTTGGGTAATATTGAGCTAACTTTTCCACTTCCAAAATGAAGAGTAAAAAAGCAAACCAAAATGAAAACAAAAAATATCTAAAATGGATAAAAACTTTCAATAAATAACAATCAATATAAGCATATTTAGAGATGGGATAATTAGTACCAAAGCATCACATTAAAAAGTAGCAATGGGACGCTTCTGGGAAATTGTAAATGGAAGACAGTGGACGTAATTTTAACGAATGTTACTGAATTACTTAATACTTTAAAGTTAATCTGTGTTATACTTTGATACCTTTATAAAAATAAAAGCTAAACTCAAAATATAAATTCAGGAACCTAATTCCACACAATAAAGTTTAATTAGCTCAAATAACAGGAAATTTGATATCAAATAACAGGAAATTTATATTAAATAACCTTGAAGATATTTCCATCACATTTAAGAATATGATAATGATGTCAGCTCTTACTAATATTTTTAGCACAATTTTGAAAGATTTAGCTAATACTATAAGGCAAGAAAAATTTTAAATTTGTGCATTGTGAAAAAGTTGAAAGTCAGGTTGTATTTTACAGTCGAGAGATTCTTATAATCCTGATCAACCAAACACAAAATAATTGCAAATGCCCATGCGTACAATGTCTTGGCCAGAGCTATTAATGTTGGCTTTACTTCAACTGAGTTATGTATATTTTTGGAGCTACACATGATGAGTTTCACTTAACACCTTTAAATAAAAGACTATACTATGATTTGGCATTGAAAGAAAAAGATATTTTGTACAAAAAGATTTGAAAAAGATAGTAGCGGTTCACATTTGATATAGTAAAACCGGTATTTATTGTTTGAGAAATGTCTACAGTTTTATGTTTCTTAACAAGAAAAAAAAAAAAAAAACAGTAGTCTATAGGACCTGAAAATAAAGAAGAAACACAGAAGTACCTGAAGCTGTGTTATAGTTTGTCATTATATATGAGTGAAAAGATTTATCTTTATAAGCCATGTGGTTCAACTAAAGACAAGAGAAATTGCCAATTTACAATTTATACATCACTCTTATCAAAGAAAAAAACATTTTGTTAGAAAAGTTTTACTCATTTTGAATAGAGACTACTTAAGTTCCAGCAATATGTGGTTCAAATGAGAAAAAAATGAATTATGATTTACTCAAAAGTGAAATGCTAGTAAAATTTTAGTGTATTTCAACATGTGTAGAAAGTACATACACTGCCAATCCTAAAAATGTTGAAGATGTGAAGGTCATCAGCATGGGTACAAAAATCATTCCTTCATTGTAATTTTATTGACATATTTAATTTTAAACTGTAAAAGAATGAGGTCATCGCCAATAGTTTCATTATGTGGTGTAAAGACCTTTGCATAAAGGATGAAAAGGAGGTATAGGTAAATGTGATTAGGAATAGCCATAGTAAATATAGTTAGAACTCTGTATTTAATAATTTAAATTTTTTCAAATATTTTCCACAATGTAGTCATACTAAATATAATTAGAACTATAATATTAAATTTGTATTCATATAATACCCACAATGAAAACTTTACTCTGAGATGGGTTGAATGTTGATTTCTAGCCAATATTTAAGGATGACAAAACAATATGCTTGGAGAAATTCATAAAGCAGAGAGGAAAAGTACACTACAAAACTCACTGTGTAAAGCCAAGTTCACCCTCTTTTCAAAGCTGGATCAGGCATTACAAGAAAAGAAGACGGCAGACAGATATCTTTCATAAACCCTGTTACACAAATTTTCATCACATAACAAATCAAATTCAGCAATACACAAAAATATGATAAAATATGGAAAAATTGGGTTTATCTGGGGATCAAGTGGTATTTTAACATTTCAAATTTAATTAAAATATGTCACCACACTAATAGGATAAAGAATAAAAACCACATAATCCTCACAAATGATGCACCAAAATTATGTGACAAAATCCCACATCCATTCATGATTAAAAAAAAAATACCTTTCAGCAAAGTACAAATAGAAGAGAACATTCTAAATTTTGTATAGGGCATCTACAAAATTTTACATACGACATTAAAACTAATGGAACAGTGGTTGCACACTTTTCCTGTAATATCAAGGAAAAAAATGCCATGATGTCCATATTCACATCTACTTATTCAATGACTTACTAGAAATAACAAGAAAAATCAGTAGAATGAATAAAGAATGTAAAGAAATCGCAGATGACATGGTTGTTTATCTAGAATATCCTAAACATGTACACAAAGTTGCTATAATTAATGAGTAAATTTATAAAGTTCTTAGGAGACTAAGACAATATACAGAAAACCAATTGCATTTCTATATGTTAGCAACAAACGTTTGAAACTATATGAGTAAAAGTTCTATTTATAACAATACCAACCCCACAGCTGAAATTTATCTCCGCTGAGCTAAAATTTAATATAATAATAATAATATGTTGTCAATCAAAAAAAAAACAAAATAGTTTGGACTGTAATAAAGATCGAAAAACATTTATATGAGGAAAGGATTGCAATCCAGGGGGCACAGATTCAGGTAGCAACTCAAATTTTGTTCCAGGGAAGACAAAGAAAGCGAGAATTTATAAAAGAAAAAATCGCAACTTGTAACAAAAGAAACTATTCCTATTGACTATCTAATTCGAAAAGGATCCATCAAATCTTTATGGTTAAACCCTGAGGTAAGCAAGTTCTACAGTGTGCTTCTATGGGAAGCACAGAAGTCAAACCTCATTCAGATTCTCTACACAAGTGAAAATTAAAACCGGCTGGCTCTTATCAAGGTGAAGGTTGCATGTGGTCTGGTTGCCACGATAAAGAGGAAGTTAACTTTATGATGTGGTTTCACTGCTGGTTCCAGAAGTTCATGGGTGGGATGAGCATAAGCCATATTTCTCTCCAGCCTCCTGTCTTCATTTTAGTTTCCTTGACATAAATGGCACTATTATGGCAGTTCCCATTCACGATGTGCATGATTTTTTATAGTAAAAACTACGAAACTTTGCTATTAAAGTTTTGAAATTAAAGAAATGACAGACTATACCAATAAATGGAGAGATAACCAAAATTAGCTATCACTTCACCCTTGCTAGGACAGCTGTGTGAAATTGGAGCTCTTATTCATTTTTCATGGGAATGGGAATGCACGGTGGCACAACATCTTGGCAACCCATATAAAGTCTCTCTCTCTCTCTCTCTCTCTCTCTCTCTCTCTCTCTCTCTCTCTCTCTCTCTCTCTCTCTCTCTCTCTCGCTCCCCTACAAGATGAATCAGGAATTCTACTCTTAAGTGTCCATTATGAGTTGAACTGTTTTCCTCCAAAAAGAGTTGTGTTGGGTTTCTGACCCCCCAGTGCTTCAAAATTTGACTTTCTTAGAATTTAGTTGTTGTAGGTATAATTAATTAAGATGAGGTCATTCTGAAGGAAGTGTGTCCCTATGCCAGGATGAGCGAGGACTTTATAAGATGACTTGTGAAGACAGAAACATACATGGGAAACTTCACATGATGATAAAGGCAGAAATTGGGGTAACTCTAAACCAAGTTATGCCAAAATCTCTTAGTAAGCCATAGGAAGCTGGGAAGAGGCGGGCAAGGATTCCTGTATGGCTTTCAGAGAAAGCAGGCCCTGCCAAAGACACCTTGATTTTGGACTTGAGCCTCTAGAACTGCGAGATGTCTGTTGTTTTAAGCCATCTACTACATGGCACTTTGTTATGACAGCTCTAGGAAGCGAATACAGTGTTTAAGAAAAATTAATATATGTCAACAAACAAACTTGAACAAGAAAGTTGATATCAGCTTTATTTATGACAGACCTCAGAAAGAAAACAATAAACAAAAGTCCTGATCAGAAAAATGGAAAACAAATTATATAATTCTACAATGTAATATTACCCACCAATAAGAAATAATACATTATATACACACTAATTAACATGGGTTAATCTTTAAAACACTGTGATGAGGAAAGGAAACCAGATGAAAAGGTTAAATATTTCATAATCCTATTGTTACGAGCTTCAAGATTAGGCCTGAGGAGACTTTGGCGGGGGTGGGGGGGGATGGAGGGGGTAAAAAATGTTCTGCCTTGAGTTGTTCATCTTCTACTTCCTACTTCCTGATTTTCCTATACATCTCAGATTTTGTCTCCTTCACTATTTCTCTCCCACCACCTCAATCATAGTGGCCTCTTCTGTTGCTAAATCTTGCAAGCAGTCTATCTCAGAACCTCTGCCCTTACTGATTTTTTTCCTGTAAGAGATCATCTGGCTTTCTCACTCACAATTTTCAGATCTCTATGGAAATGCTTCATTTTCAAGATGTCTTCCCTCAACACCCCGCCTGAAATAATTATTCTTACCACTTTTTCACCCTGCTTTAATTTTAGTCATAGCATTCATCAGCACCTATCATTTTGCATGGTGTGTGTGTGTGTGTGTATGTAAGATCCTTGAGAAGAAAGGTATTTCTTTATTTTCTTTTTTTCCTTCCTGTCACACAATAAGTCCTCAGTAATTACTTGGATGACTAAAATGAATAACCTCAGTTGTTTATTAACTTCTAGAGAAACAGAGGGAGTATTTTTAGCTTTTAAATTCACTGGTTGTAAGGTAATCAGCATTTATGACTAACTGTATGGGTTATGATGTTTATTTAGAATTCACAAGGACTCAAGTAAAAATGGAATAAATTATTTAATGTTTGTCTTTTTTTAAAACCAAAAGTAGCACCTTCTTGAAAGTAGTTACATAATGACTCCAGAGCACATAAGTCACCTAACATATTCATGCACAAAAAACCTTTTCACAGAGCATAAGCCTCCTAACACAAAAAATAAGTACAGTTGGAATTCATAAAATGGAGGACTGAAAAAAAGTTAATTTGATGTTTCAAACCAAAAGAAAGAAATTACTTTTCTTTCCTATCCAAACAAGGACAAGCAGAAGGAGACATTTTAGTTATGACCAATTAATCTGATTTCTATTAAATGTAAGACCTTCACTGGTAATTTTATAACGAAAGATATTCATGGGTTAAAAATAGTAAAGGGCAAACCAACTAAACCATTTTAATTTAATATGCCTTTCGTAACTTAAAAAATCATAGCATTAAACTTGTCTACGTATCACATCATATTAATAAATTATTGTTTTCAAGAGGATAGCAATATTATTAGTATTTTCCTCACTTTCTTAATGTATTATAATACTGCATGTAGAAAATTGAATGAAATGTGATGTTGCATATAATACTACAGCAAGAAAGGCACAGAAAAAAAGGTTAGTTTATTATTTAAAGAATGTGTTGCTTGATAAATTGTTACTAGCACATTGCAACTTAATTAGAGGGATAAAAAAGGTAGAAACAACTGTGACCATTAAATACAGAGGGATGGGTGATTAAATTTAAAATATCCACACATCTTTTTTAGCCATTCAAACTTGAATTATGCCAGTTTCTTGAGGGATTTGGTCTACATGATTCTCAATCCAGGTTGTATAGAAAAAATAGGGAAATAAATTATACACACACACACATGCCCATATATATGGTATATATTATATATACACATACATGTATACATATACGTATATATCCACATATATACACATATATGTGTGTGTGTATATATATACACACACATACATACACATGCACATACATACACATATATGATATATATACACCACACACACACATATATGTGTATATATGTGTACGTGTATGTATGTGTATATATATATATATATATATATATATATATATAATAGTATAAAATATATATAAAATCTCCAGACACTGACTTGGAAAAGTTAAAAATGACGTTATCTTACTATCTTTATGCGTCTAAATGTACTGTAGAATTCGTATTTGGTTTAAATTAATTTAGGTAAAATTTACCACTATACATAAATGGGATGCTTTATTCATGGACTTATAGCCTACCAGTCCTAATAATGTGATCTACGAACCCTTGATTCTCTGCCATTTGTTAAAGTATAAGTAGATAGTGCATGAGTATGGACACGTATGTCAGTTTTACACTGTGTAAACTTGGACAAGTGAATCAGATTCTCTGACCTCAGCTTCCTTATTGTATATAGATCAGCACCCACAGAAAAATCATAATTTTTTTTTAGTTCTTTTTAGGCTTAAATGAACAGACTTATTATTTCATTTAGAGTTATATATTAAATTAAAAAATTTTTTTTCTTTTATCTGACAGAGGGGAAAATATTACCGTCTTAGCTTAACACAATGCTTAGAAGAGAGAATGCATATATGCATATATTAAATTCTTTTTTAATAAATGATTTATCCATTCTTCTGGATGTATTTGCTTTTCCCACATAGAAAATGTGAAGAGTTGCTTTCCCAATATTAGATATTAAAATGTTCACACCATCCCTCAGGAAGTTTTGAATTAACATGAAACTAATGTTTGAATGCAAGTTATGAGCTTCCTACAAAGTACAACTCCCAAGCATCAAGTTTGTGGGTGTGATTCCATGCACAACCCAGTGCAAATCTATACTGATACAATTCCTTCCTAAGTAAACATTAAGTCAAATTAGGAACACTGCAATAGCAAAATGAAGACAAAGGTCATATTATTCACAGTTCAAAATTTATATAATCGCATTCATAAGTACATCACAATGATTTGTAAATATTTCATTAATCTAACAAGAAGTCTACAAATGAACAAAATAATCATATAGTAGATATAAGAATGAGTCAAAATATCATATATATATGTGTGTGTGTATATATGTGTGTGTATATATATATATATATTTGAGCAAAGAGTGGCAAACTATAATAATAAAATCAGTAATAGAATGGACATTCAAACAGCAAAAAAATCACTATTGTCCTCAACTGTATTAGCCCAATTAAAGAACTGAATTTATTTTCAAGTAATTAATGTTTCACGAATGCCCAATATTCTGAACTGTGATTCAGTAATCTATATATATTTTGTATGATGGATGCCTTTGAATGTATAAACAGCGAGGATGAAATTAATAAAAAGTTAAATGTGATATTTTCATTACTTCATAAGTGAAATCAGTTCATGTTAATTTTAAAGATAACCTCAACAATAGATTTTACATTGTTTTTGTTCTTTTTAATTTTTTTTCAATTGCTGTTGATATTCAATATTATTCTAAATTAGCTTTAGGTGTGCAGCATAATGGTTAGACATTTATATAATTTACAAAGGGATCTCCCCAATTAATCTAGTACCCACCTAGCATTTTATATTGTGGCTATATTGACTATATTTCCTACGCTGTACTTAACATCCCTGTGACTATTTTGTAACTACCAATTTGTACTTCTTAATCCCTTCACCTTTTTCACCCAGCCCCATTCCCACTTCCATCTGGCAACCCTGTTTGTTCTCTGTATCTATGAATCTGTTTCTGTTTTTTTTTTTTTTTCATTTCTTTTGTTCTTTAGATTCCACATATAAGTGATATCACATGGTATTTGTCATTCTCAGACTTATTTCACTGAGCATAATATCCTCTAGGTCCATCTAGGTCCATTGTTGCACATTATAAGATTTCTTTTTTTTATGGACAATATTCCATTGTATATATGTACCACATCTTATTTATATAAAAGTCTACTGATCGGCATTTAGGTTGTTTCCATATCTTGGCTATTGTAAATTGTGTTGCAGTGAACATAGGGGTGCATATACTGTTTTTGAATTCATGTGTTGAATTTCTTCGGACAAATACTCAGAAATGGAATTTCTGGCACATGTGGTAGTTCTAGTTTTAATTTTTTGAGAAATCTCCGTACTGTTTTTCATAGTGGCTGCACCAATTTACAATCCTACTAACAGTGCACCAGGGTTCCGTTTTTTCTCCACATCTTTGCCAATACTTGTTGTTTATTGATTTATGGATGATAGTCATTCTTACAGGTTTGAGGTGATATCTGATTGTGGTTTTAATTTATATTTATCCGATGATTAGTTGCATTGAGCATCTTTTAATTGTATATTGGTCATCTTTATAGCCTTTTTGGATAAATGTCTTATACAGGTCCTCCGCCCGTTTTATAATTTGATTGTTTGGGGTTTTTTGTTTGCTTTTTGGCCTTGAGTTGTTGAGTTCTTTATAAATTTTGGATATTGCCACCTTATGATGGTGAATGATTGGTGAATATCTTCTCCCATTCATTAGGCTGTCTTTTCTTTTTGTTGATGGTTTCATTTGCTGTGCAAAAACTTTTTAGTTTGATATAGCCCCATTTGTTTATTCTTTCTTTTGTTTCTCTTGCCTAAGGAGATATATTAGAAAAAAAATATTGCTAAGAGGAGTGTCAGAGAGTTTACTGAATATGTTTTCTCCTAGGAGTTTTATGGTTTGTGGTCTTACATTTAAGTCTTTAATCCACTTGGAGTTTATTCTTATATAAGTTGTAAGAAGATGGTCTAGTTTCATTTTTTTGTATTTACCTGTCCAGTTTTCCCAACAATATTTGTTGAGTACTCATAGACTGGCTTTACCTTATTGTATATCTTTGCCTCCTTTTTCTTTTTTCTTTTTTTTGTTATTGACTAAATGACCATATGTGCATGGATTTATTTCTGGGCTCTCTATTCTTTTCCATTAATCTATGTGTCTGTTCTTATGCCAGTTCCATGCTGTTTTGATTACTATATTTTATAGACTTCTATAAAGTCTATAGGTAGCGTGATACTTCCTGTTCTTTTTAAAATGGAAGTTTTTGAGTGCTTGCTTCGGCAGCACATATACTAAAATGGAAGTTTTTGAGCTTCTCATTATTGAATGGTTTTGAAAAATATATCCATATAGGAAAACTTCATCACCAACATAATATCCTTAATGAATGCATGTTTCTTTACCTAATAATAGCAAAAAAAGTCAAATATTAATATTGGATGTTACTATCAATTTAGTAAATATAGTTATAGTATCTTTATTAAAAATAGTTTTTTAGTAAAACTACTTTTTCTAGTAAATAAAGTAGTAGTAATATAAAAGTAGTAATAGCAAATAAAGTAGACACACCATATTTTTCTGAACATAGCATAGTAAAAACTAGGGATATTGCCTTTCAATGTAAGTATTTCCTAGACAATACTTTCTGAGAAAATATCATTCTCTATAATTTACAAAGTTACTGACAAATCAAAATTATTTACAAAATTCTAAGTAGAACTTTTTACTGAGAAAACCAGGTGAAGTGTCCTGACTAGCCCAGTTTTCTTCACAATACTGTATTGTTTCTTGTAAAATTCTAGGCTTTGTAGAGAAGCCTACAAAATCAGATACCAAAATTACTTATAAAGAATTTTTTTGTGGTTGAGCCTCAAGGTATATCTAAAGTGTGATCAGCTATGTAGTGGAGGCAGCAACACAGGTCACAGATCCAAAAATGGATTAAAGGTCTAAACAAAAGAAAAGCAATCTGAATGAGACTTTGTTTCTATACATTTAGTAAGTCAATAAAGACATATTGCAACTCTTATATAAGTTCTTGGGAAATGCTTTATTGGGTGGGAATGCAGATTTGGTCTATTTCAGTGACCAGAGTGAGACAGAGACCAGAATATATACCTCACATTCTCTCTTTAAGGATGAGTATTGTTTGAATTTCCAAGCAAGTCAGTCAATACAGGTGACCTTTGAGCTCCAACTCAGTTTAATTACTTTTTATAGTTATTTCACCAGTTAAAATTTTTCCCAAATGAAAGTATCCTATGGGACCTTGATCCTTAGATATTTAAACAGAAGGTAGATAACCATACTACAAAGATGTGGTATGGCACCTTCTTCTACGAAGGATCTCTAAGGTACCTACTACAGCTAGGATTCTACAGTTCCATGAAATTAAAAAGTATCAGGAAACATCCTCATATATATATTTTGGACAGAAAATATGTTATTTTGTACATACTTATAATTATGAAATGGTTCAGAAAGTATATTATAAACTTCAATAATTCTTAGCCTGTAAAATATGCAAGGGGATAATTCCCTTAGAGAATTTCAAGTAATACATTTTCACGTAATGGATCTTTTTTATTATACTCAAATTTTTGTGCTAAATCGACCCTTACTTAGTGAAAGTGAAGTTTCAAGAAAACAGTTTGACCCAAGGGATTTTAGACATTTTTATAAGATTACATGGAAGTAATTAATATTTTCAGCATCATTGATTTAAAACTTGTGATAATGAAAAGAGGAGTGGGTTAAAGTTTATTTCCCAATAAGGGAAGTTTCCAAACAAATAAATAGTATTTAGAACTGGATATAGTGTTCAAATGGCTGAACAGTATACTGTTAAGAATATTCCAGTATTTTAAAACATCAGTCTCAGAAAGATTTATATAGATACATATACTCTACATATACAGTAGATTTGACAAGGGATTATAATAGGTTATAATTTTCTTTAATGAAGCAAAGCACATTTTTAAGTGGGTTCTAAAGGTTCACACAGTTTAAATTATACAAATAACTATTTATAGTTTAGCAGGAATATTTAAGGGAAAATGTTTATCATGAGACACATAGTGGTAAATCTTAATATATCAAAATAGTATTTGCATTTTTCTAACTATAAATGTTAGTAATATTAAAATATTAAAATTAAAAAAATACCTAAAAAATCTCATTTCTACAAAAATATTGAATTGTATTATCATTGTGAATTAATAATACTTCACTAACATGTGCATAGTGAAATAAAAATTAAAAAGAAAAATACGACACTAGAAGTTAATTTTATTCTACTGTATCAAATGTCTAAGGAAATAGGATGAAATTGTTTTAAATACTGTTACTGACAAATATAACTTGAAATATAGGGAACATACTCTTACTAAATTTTAATCTTTAGAGAACAAAGTCTGAATGTAGGACAGATTCATAACACACTGATAATATAATTCACGTTAGATCAAAGTTATTTCTTTGAAGAATTTTCAATAAATCTATTTATGAAATAATGAATTGATTATAAGATAAGTAGAAGAATATCTTTCTGAGATATGCCAGAGATATTCCTATAAGCAGAAGTTTATTTTTTTCCTTCCTAATCACGATATAATTTAACATGGCTGTAATTGTTTGATGAAGGAGACATAAAATGCCATAAGTAATTATAAGATCAGTCTTTTTTAAAGTTTTTCTTTTAATTAAAATTTATTGGGGTGACAATGGTTAGTAAAATTACATAGGATTCCAGTTTACAATTTTGTAATACATCATCTATATATCACATTGTATGCTCACCACCCGGAGTCAGTTCTCCTTCCATCACCATGTGTTTGACCCCCTTTACCATCTTCTACTATCCCACACTTCCCTTACTCTCTGTTGACCACTAAACTATTGTCTGTGTCTATGGATTTGTGTTTCATTGTTTGTCTTGTTTCTTTGTTGCTTTCAGTTTTATATCCCATATATCAGTCAAGTCATATGGTTCGCAACTTCTTCTTTCTGACTCCTTTCGCTTAACATAATCTCAAGATCTATCCATGTTGTCACCAGTGGCACTATTTCATCTTTTCTTATGGCAGAGTAGTATTCTATTGTGTATGTATACCACATCTTCTTTATCCAATGTGTCTTCAAAAGATCCAAATTCTAAATTCTTAAGAAAAACATGATGGCATAACATAATTCATATTTTGTTTGAAATATGAAAATTTTGTTTGAAATTTTCATATTTGAAAATTTATATTTTTACCTTATAGATACAACACTGTTAAAAATAGTAGTGTGTGTGTATGTTCCTAAGTTGTAAGAAGAACAAAAAACACTTTTTTTTGATTAATTTAGATTCACCACAATTGAAGCATAAAAGTAAATAATGAAAGTTCTACAGATGTTTATCTAAACAATTTTAAACAATATGCTAATTAATTATGGTTCAGTAGTGTAAATAGAAGTGAAACTACCAACATGACATTGATTACCAGAGTTCTGTCTTGAGTGTAGATATTCTATATTTTTTAATGACATGTTTAACATTACTTGAATGCCTGATCTGTTTCATGGATTTGTATACTCTTTCATTTTATTCTCACAAAAATTGAGAGCTAAAAATCCACACTCTGTTGATGTGAAAACTGAGGTGAATAGTCAGGATATAAGGTAATTCAGTTTGTTTTTTAAAAATATGGAAGTTTTGAATAGAAAAATAGGTTGGGGAGAATCATGGTGATTTTGCAATGGGTAGAATGGCCAGACTTCTCTGTCCAGCCAGGATAATCCTGGTTTACACCTGTTACCTGTGGGTAATTATTAATCACGCCTCTTTCACTCTCAAATGTCTTCCAGTTTGGATGAGGAATTGTATGATCATGGAGCAATGTGGAACCATGACAGGCATTTTAGTAATATAATGACATGATGTGGCAATGCTTTGGGAAGATTAATCTGAAGGAAATGTGTAGAAAGGAATGAAGATAAGAAAGACCTAAAGCACAGAAACCAATTAGGTGCCTTTTTCAGTCATCTCAGGAAATATCATGGAAATCTGTACTAGGGCAATAGCAATGGAAGGGGAAGGGAAATATATATTACAAACTGAATGGAGCAATGTACAAATGTAAAATAAATAGTACTTGGATGCTAAACATTTATTATGAGGGAGAGTGAGGAATTAACAGTGATTACAAGGTGTGGATCCTGAGTGACGGGGAATATAATGCCACTAACATGTGGGAGGCATCGTGACTGTGTTCTTGGTCTGAAATCATTTTTATTTATTTACTTTTGAGAAAACTGCTTCAATTATTATGGAGTCTCTGAGTTAATGTTTTCCTGTAATTTATTCCACTTTAAGTACTAAGATGTTAATTTATATATGTCTGAAGAATGTCCAGCTATGTCAGTCACTCTTATGTGTACAGTTGATTTTAAAAACTGTGTTAACATGGAAACTCATATGCTCGAATATTTTCACAATTGATTTTTTCACCTCTTTGTTTATATCACATTTCTTAGCAAACCCCTCTCCCCCAGCACAAACAGTATTTTTTAAAAAGTTGTTACGGCGTCTGTCATATTTCTTCATACAATCAACATTAAATATAATGGAGGTTAGAAGAACCAATTTCCTTTGATCAAGTCCTCCAAGTAAATGGTGCTGATATACTTTACATTTCACTGGAACATCAGGATAATCATACAAACAGGTAAATATTATAGAAATGCCAGATTTATCAATACATAATGTTTAAGATAATTCTGAAAAAAAACACATTATATTCCTATGAATGAAAAAATAATAATTTTATCAGCAAAGCTGACACCTGAAAAAAATCATGCCTAATTAGAAGATAACGACGAGGTTAATGAAAACTTAGAGGGTGTTGTGAAGTGGAGTGAAGCCTTTTAAATGGAATCATTCATTGATTAAAATTTAGGTTGCTTCTATCTCTTGACTATTGTGAATAATACTGCGATGAGTACAGACACCGAATATCTCTTTGAATTCTTGCTTTCAATTATTTTGGGTTTCTACAAGAAAGTGGAATTGCTGGGTAATATGGTAATTCCATATTTAATTTGCTGAGAGACCTCAATTCTATTTTCAGAATAGTTGTACTATTTTACAGCCCTACCAACAGTGCACAAGGGTTACAACAAAGCTGCCAATTTCTTCCCAACTTTGCTAACACATTTTCTGTTTTTTTTTGTTTTTGGATTTGTTTTTTTACTTTTTTATTTTTTTTATTTTTTGATGTTATCTTCATGGATGTGAGGTGATATGATATCTCATTGTAGTTTTCACTTACATTTCTCTAATGGTTAGTAATGTTGAGCATGTTTTCATATTCTTGATGGCTATTTGTATACGGGGTGTGATCACAAAATACGGTGAGTGTTTATATTAAAAAAATGCATTATAGTAAAAGACATAGTATTGCCATTAATCCCCCTCAAATTACTCCCTCTCGGTTTGAACACACTTATCCCATTGTTCTTGCCACTTTCTGAAACAGTTCTGGAAGTCCTTTTTTGTGAGTCTTTACTTCATCCTCCATCATGACAATGCTTCATGTTTCATTGTTTCTGGTACAGCAATTCCTGTCAAAGAAAAACATTATGGTGTGTCCTTCTACCTTATTCACCATATCTGGCACTGTGCAACTTCTGACTCTTCCCCAAAATCAAAATGATCAGGATATCGAAGCAGCCATGGCAGTGCAACTAAAGACACTCAAATTATTAATATTACTGTAATAATTTGTATTTTTTTAATTTAAACATTCACTGTATCTTTTGATCACCTCGTATCTTCTCTGCAGAAGTATCTATTCAAATCCTTGCCTGTTTGTTAATCAATTTTGTTTATGTTGTTGTTGAGTTGTAGGAGTTATTTTTACTTTCTGGATATTAACCCCTTACTGAATATATGATTTTCAAAAATTCTCTCCCACTTCATAGGTTGACTTTACACTCAATTGATTATTTCCTTTGATGCACAGAAGCTTTTAAGTTTGTTGTACTCCCACATTTCTACATTTGTACTTATTTCCTGTGCTTTTGGTGTCATATCCAAGAAATCATTGTCAATTCTACTGTTGTGAATATTTTCCCCTACATTTTCTTCTAGGAGTTTTTATAATCTCACATTTAAGTCTTTAATCCATTTTGAATTAGTTTTGAATATGATGTACAATAAGGATCCAACTTATTCTTTTGCATGTGATTATCCAGTTTTCTTGTTTTCCTAACACTGTTATAGAGACTGTCCTATCCCCATGTCTTAGAACCTTTTTGAAGATCGTTTGACCACATGTGTGAGGGTCTGTTTCTGAGATGTTTATTCCATTCCATTGGTCTATATATCTGTCTTTATGCTGGACCACACTACTTTGATTGCTGTTGCATCGTAGTATGTTTTGACAACAGGAAGTGTGAAGCTTCCAATGTTGTTATTTTTCAGGATCATTTTAGCTGTTCAGGGTCCCTTGAGATTCTGTATAAATTTTAGGCTATTTCTGCAAAATATTCCATTGAGATTTCATTGATTGTATAGATCTTTCTGAGTAGTATGGACTTTTTAATAAAATTAAGCCTTCTGATTCTTGAACATAGGACATATTTTATTTATTTGCATCTCCTTTAATTTATTTCATCAATGGCTTTTAGTTTTCACTGCACAAGTCTTTTGTCTACTTGGTTAAGTTTATTCTAAGTATTTCATTGTTTTTGGTGCTATTGTAAATGGGATTGCTTTTGTAATTTCTTTTCAGATTATTAATTGTTAGTGTTTAGAAACACAACTTATACTTTCATGTTGATTTTGTCCTGCAACATTGCTGAATTTTTTTTATTAATTCTAATATTTTTTATGTGCAATCTAGGATTTTCTACATATAAGATCATGTTAGCTGCAAACAGATCATTTTACTTTTTTCTTTCCAATTTGGATGTTCTGTTGATGTTGTTGTTGTTGTTGTCTTTCTTGACTAATTGCTTTACTAGGACTTGTAGTAATAAGTTTAATAGAAGTGGCAAGAGTAGGCATTCTTGCCTTGTTCTTGATCTTAGAGAAAAAGTTTTCAGTCTTTAATAATTGAACACAATGTTACCTGTGAACTTTTCGTATATGGCCTTTTTAATATTGATGTCGTTTCCTTCTATTTCTAGTTTTTTGAGACTTTTTTTTATTATGAAAGGATGTTGAATTTTGTCAAATGTTTTTCTTCATCAATTGGGATGATCATATGGTTTTGGCCTTTATATTGTTAATGTGGTATATTACATTGATTTTTGTATCTTGACCCATCATTGCATTCCAGGAATAAACCCTGCTTGGTCACAATATATGACCCTTTTAATGTACTTTTGATGCATTCTTAAAATGCCTATTTTTTGTCTAAAACATTGTGGCAGTTTCCTAACAGTTTTCCCAGCATGTAATCTTGCCTTTTTAAAGACAATCTCCGCTCAACCAGCACAGTAGTTCTTCTAAAACATTAACTAAATTTCCTTGCCTAAAACCCTTCAGTGGCTTCCCATAAAAATCACTGTCAAATATTAACACGTTATACTGAGTTACAAGGCCCTGCATGCTGGCCCATCTACCTCTCTGACATTAATCCTATTCAGTCACACTAGCTTTGCTTAAGTATCTTTTGTTTTTGCTATTCCTTCTCCATGTAAAAAAATCTTCCTCCAGATATTTATATGACTCTTTTATCCTCTTTGTTAAGACTTAAATATTTCATACATTTGGGAGGCTTCTTTGGATAATCTATTTGAAATGGATTGTCTACTCTTTATGTTTATATCAACTTTTTAATAGTTCTTTTAACTGTAGAAAATACATCATATTATATTGATGCATATTTTTAAATTGATTTTCTTTCCTACTATAAAATAAGTTTCCTAAAATGAGTACTATGTTTTTCTCTTTTGTCACTACTGCATCTCAAGTGCCTATCATAGTAAGTGGCCCAAAGAGATGCTCAAAAAAATACTTCTGTAATGATTAAATGATAAACAAATCAAATAATAAAATCCCTCCTTTACATTTCATAACAAACTCTTCCTCTAAAATCTACCATTTCCTTATGTTTTCTTCACTTGTATGACACTATTAGTCATCTCATTCGTGTGTGTATCTCAGGCAGATATAACTGTAAATGTAGTTTAGAAGCAAAATCTATGACTTGTAAGATATTCTCTTTCATATTTAGAAATGGACTTGAAGCATGGTTAAAGTTGAATTACTATCCAGTCATATATCTTTGTCAAAGTATTTTATGAAAATGTTAAGGTTGGAGCAAATGAAATGAACATTTGCAGGAAAAAAATATGAACTTCTGTAACAGATGAGGTGAAGAATGTTGAGAATCCTCAGCTCTAGTTTAATTAGGATTGATTAAATGTTAAAATGATAATGAAACAAGGGAACTATTAATTAAACACAAAGATAAATAATAAGGAAGGTTGTCTGTGAACTAAAAGTGAGGAAGCAGTTCTATGAAGTCACCTCACATTATTTTGGGATAGCTAAGAGAAACTTGCATAGCTCAGAGAACCTTGTCTCATGCCTAGAGTAAATGTATAAAATGGTGTGTCAGTAATAGGGCCTAATTTGAAGTAAAAATAAATAAATAACCAAACAAAACATCACGATATGTGTGCACTGAGTTGTTGCTTAAGTCTAAGGCTTCTGATTACTTTAATGTTTTTTCATAAATTTTCCTTATTAGTTTGTCTTGATATTTTATGCTCAACAATAAACATAGCACATAGAACATATTAATCTTCAAGACTCATTTTAAAATGTGTTATTTCTCTTTGTTTATAACATTTATTTTTTTCCTTATATTTCACTTGCTAATGAAATACTTTTATTTATTCAGTGTAAAATGTCCTCATTGTAAAATGTCCTCATTCAGTAATTTAAGCAGTATTATGTAAAATAAATGATGTAAAATATTTTTGGCTAAAATTTTATGACACAATTTAGTAATTGTGTAGTTATTCATAAATGACATGCACTGAGGATTTGAGTATAATTATTTTCATGTATAAAAACTATACTGCATTTGTTCTAAATTTTTATTTTTTACGATAATTGCATTATTTTAATCTCTATTATGAGGCAAATAACCTGTATACAACATTCAAATCCTATATTATAGAAATATTTATTCTATTTAACACAAGTTGTCTCATTAATAGATTATAGCTTCCTTAAATATCTCAAATAGTGCCTGTTGATTGTTGCCTTCATAAACCAAGATATAGTTCTTATCATTTTTTTAACTGATAGGACAAAATATCACGTTGGTAGAAATTAAAGTTTGCCAATTACTCTACTGCTCTTAAGCAAAATCACTCAACAAATACATTAAATTCAACTAATCATTGCTAGCAATTGCATGTTTGGCAGATCACTCAACCTAAACATTACTATTTACTTATTTTAAGCAGGCATATAAGCAGCCTCTATATAATAACCAGCCATATTTTGTACATCTGTCTGAAAAATTGGGCATATATTTTCTTAAAATAATATTTATTAATTTTATTGGGGTGAGATTGGTTAGTAAAATTATGTAGGTTTCAAGTGTACATTTCTGTACGTCGTCTATATATTGCATTGTGTGTTCACCACCCAGAGTCAGGTCTCCTTTCATCACCATATATTTGACCTCATTTACCCTCTTCTACCTCCCCCATTCCCTTCTTAATGCTCTGGTAACCACTAAACTGTTTTCTGTGTATATGAGTTTTTATTTCATTGTTTTTCTTGTTTGTTTGTTGCTTTCAGTTTTATATCCCACATATGAGTGAAATCATATGATTCTCGCCTTTTTCTGACTTACTTCACTTAGCATAAAAATCTCAAGATCCATCCGTGTTGTTGTAAATGGCAGTATTTCATCTTTTCTTATGGCCCAGTAATATTCCATTATATGTATATATATATCACATCTTCTTTATCCAATCATTTATCAAAAGATACTTTGGTTGTTTTCATGTCTTCGCCACCATGAATAATGCTGCAGTGAACATAGAGGTGAAAAATCTTATAAAATGTGTTTCTGTCATTAACAATATAGTGGTAAAGAGGAACTGAATATGTATCCATGTAAGACTAACAAATACTGTTTTGTCAGTGTTTTCCATGTAAATTTACTTCAAAATTTCTACACTTCAGTCTAAGTTTGAAATATATATACTTAAGTTATTCTGGTTTACAGCCCTCTCGCCTACATTTACCAAAGGTAAGTATAGACTAAGAACTAATAAAATGCTCAGTAGAATAAGGTAAGACATCTAAGTTAGTGTCAGTAAGTTGAAGCTTACGAATTAAAAGGTGTGTTGCTTACTCTCAGATGACATATTTTCTGTCCACACTATTCCTAGAACCTAATGTATCATTTTTATTCTAAACTATTAATAAAATGTTAAATTAATATTAACCATCTCTCAGATAATTAAGCATAATTAAAATTCTCATAATCTTAAGACACTGCTTGCTAAAATAAGCATTTTAAATGTTTAGAACAAAATATAGCAGGCTTGAAATGAATTTACCAGATGAAGATGCTAATACTCTCACTGACATGGTAGAAGAATATTTTAGAAAATGTTGAATTCAATGGGATAATGTTCAGACTTTTACATTTATTGGGCTTCTCCTACTTTCCAGTTCCTATTTAGGAGATGAAGCTATAGCAATGTGCAAAAAAAAAAAAAAAAAAAAAAAAAGGCTAAACTAATTCAGAGGTAGACAACAAATGTATAAATATATAAATATATATGTTTCTAGATTGTATGTTTACTGTGAGCCAGTAACATCACATTCTGCATATTAAATTTATAAATCTGAGTTGTTTTCTTTGAGGTGATCATTATCTAGTGATTACAGAGAGAAATTTAAAACAAAGAACTTTGAATAAAGTCAGAATGAACATTATGATAGAATTTTACAGGGGTTTGAAAGAAGGAAAATCACAGTTTGCAAATCAGGTCAAGTTTCATGAAAGACATAGCATTTAATATATTCTTGAAGAATGGGTAGATTTTGACAAAGTTAAAAGGTGTAGTGAATAAATGCATTGCGAAATTTATCAGTACGTTCATCCAGTTAATATATATTGACCACTTATAGGCAGCTCTGTAACCATACAGAATACCCATACAGGTATGAGCAAATTTGGTCTTCAATGAGCTAACATTTGAGTGGGAGAAGACATAATATGAATGAATGAATGAATGAATGAATGAATAAGATATTTTCAAATATGAATATAGCCTATGAAGAAAAAGTGCCAGCATAATGGTTAAGTGTTGTTAGCATAGAGTATTAGTAGGCAGAAAAAGGCCATTCCACAGGGCTAAATGGTAAGATTGCACCCACAGGGAAATTGGCAGAACAGCATTTGGGAAGAAGGAGCATCAAGTATGAAGGCACTAAAGTGCGTATGAACTTCATATGCTCCATGATCAGTAAGAATGCTACAATGACTAAAACTTGATTCAGAGAACCAAAGCAGTAGCATCTGACATTGAAGAGGTGAGTGCCTAATGGTGGAAGACCTGTGAACAGTGTTAAGTATTTTAGATTTTTTAAAAATGAGGTATAAAATTTTAGCACAAAAGTACGTATGTGACATACATATTTTAGAAGGAACTATAGGTGATGAATGGGAAATGCATTATAATGAGAGGCAGAGAGTAAGTAAAAAGATCAGTTAGGCAACCAATGATAGTAAATGATAGATGATAGCTAACTTAGATGACAATAGGCCATAGATGATGATAGGTTGAGGTTTGCCGCAGTGACAAAATAAACTTACAAAGTTTGGTGAACTTGTGCTGTTCAATTTTAGTTGTGTGGGAGGTTAGAAAGGAATTAAGGCAAAGCCAGGAGTATTTAGTAGGCAATAGTAATCCCTTAAAATTGTTTTCTTGTTGATGATGGTGGTGGTATTTTATTTATTCTTCTTGGTACAGTAACTCTTGATCTTTCAGAGAAAGTTGTCATGTGAAGTTTTATTAATACCTTATTGAAATTCAATCCCATGAAGTTGGTAAAAAAAACTCCAGTTGGCAATTGCTATTTTCCCTAACTAGTTCATAGTTAATACCTGATGATCACTTTTTTTCATCTCTCTGATTGTCTTTATGATAACTATTACCTTTTTATTTGAGCTAAATGACTGTTATTTTATCCTGTCTCTCTAGCCTGCCCTCAATGTGCATGTTGTCAGTCCCCTGTTAAAGACACCCTTTAGGATGTAGGAATCTCTCAAATTCCTGAACTTATGAAATTCAGTATATTCAATACAACTTTCGTTAAGTATTAATTCTATACTATGAACCAGGTATGGGCTAAGATTAGAGATCCTTTAATGAAATTTGTCATGGAGCTTACAGTGTAGGAAAGAGGATACATGCTTAAATATGCAATTACACATAATGTAATAAATGTACAGATTTTAAGGAATTAAAGATGCAATTGATCATAATGTTGGGAGGCCTAATTAAGACTGAAAAGAGGGGATTGCCAATTCTCCCTAAAGGAAGTGACATCTAAGCTGAGATACAAAGAACCAAAAAGTTACAACCAGGTTTTGAACTTTAACTTTGATAGGTAGAAGTGTAGTACACTAAGAAAAGGAACATAAAAGAAGATTTCATTGTGACAGACGGATTTAATTTAGGACATGTTGTTTTTTTTAGATGCCTGTGTATGTAATTACATTGTTTAGTGAGGCACATGACTCTGAACTTTGAATAGAGTCAACAAAATATAGAGGATTGTGGAAGGAGTGGAAGAGAATTCCAAGATGCTATGTAGAATAAAAAGATAAAAGAGGGCAGCCGGTTGGTTCAGTGGTTAGAGAACAGCACGCATAACTCCAAGGTCACCAGTTCGATTTCCACATGGGCCAGTGAGCTGCACCCTCCACAACTAGATTGAAATGACTTGACATGGAGCTGATGGGTCCTGGAAAAATATGCTATTCTCCACTATTCCTCAATAAAGAAAAAAGAAAAAAAATAAGAGTGGAGATTCAATCCCTAAGAAGAAACACCTCGGAATGAAAGAGGAGGAGGAAGGAAGGAATGGAGGGAGGGACGAAAGGGAGAAATTAGAGGACAAAAGAAGGAAAATAAAAATTTTAAAAAAGAAGGAAAACTGAAAATGATTGGGCCATTTGTTTAAAACAGGAGGGTATATTATCACAGAAGCCAAAAGGCGAATGTTTTTCAATGCAGGAGTAATGTTAAATGATTCCCAGAGCTCAGGGCAGAAAACGTGTCCTTGCCATTTATTGAAAAAGTGATCATTTTGATCTTGACCAGAGCAGTTTCCAAAGAATATTTGTAGCAGACACTTTAAAGATGGCAGTGAATGGAGAATTAAATGGAAGAGAATAAAGTGGAGATAATGACTGGATTGACTTTAAAAAAGAAACTCTTCTCTCATTGGATTCTTATCCATGAATCTTATGCATATCATGCTTTTCTAGAGTAGATTACTTAATAAACCATAAAACATTCAGCTTTAACCCGCTGCCCCTGTTTTTGTACTTTGAACTTCTACCTAAAATACTTTTTTTTTTCTCTTCTGTGAAGTAATCCCTTGTTTATCCAAAAAGAAGTGATTGTCCCTTAACTCCTTTTATCATACATCAACAAAACAATTTCAAAATACTAAGGGTTCTGGAAGTATGGTGGTGGAGTGGAAAGACTTTCTGAGTTAGGCTTGGATTCATTCTTGTGTGTCCCACTTACTTGGTCTCCAACCATGGACGTACTAATTTACTTCTCTGCATTCCCTCAACTGTAAATCTGTGACAGTAATGATAAACTCAGAGTGTCACAGTGGATTAGAAGAGACATACATTCAAAGGACCTAACAGTGTTTGATGCAAAATCTGTTCTCATTAATGCTAGTCCTCTTTCCCCTAAATTTTCTTAGCACTCTAGATGAAATTCCTTAGAAATGTATTAAGTAGTTAGTTTCATCATAACAATTTAGGATTAGCATGAGTCTGGGAAGAAAGCAGATGGACTTGACAAAACGAAACCAGCTCACTAGCTTAAAAAATGCCAGGAGGCTAATTGCTGAAAATCAGCCATTGGGGCAAGTCACAACATTCAAAGGAAGAAGTAATTTCACATTAATCTCAGGTAGATAGTATAGCGTAATATGCATTTAATTAACTGTTGCTTAATTGACTGGGTGAAGTATTAGAATAGAGAATATAGTCAGGCAATGTGTTGAAATCCAGAGATCAGGTATTTTATATCTAGGAGAAATGTCCATGGAAAGTACCAGGCAGTACTTCAGAGTGAGTTGTTTTTTTTTTTTTTTTTTTCTCTTTAACAACCTCTAGTGGCTGAAGGAGGAAGTTACTTATTTATTTATTTTTATGGAAACATTTCAAATATACATGAAAAGTAGTCAAAACATTACAACAAACTGCCATGTACAATTCACCCAGCTTCCAGGACGATCACCTCAGGCCAATTCTGTTTCTTTTATACCCCTACCTACTTCTCCCACTTTAGAGCAAACCCAGACATAACATCATTCCATCCACAAATATTTGAGCATATATCTCTAAAAATTTAAGGATTCTTTGTAAAAGACAACATAACTTCAATAACATTATCACACCTGAAAGTTAGCAATAATCTTAATATTATTAAATATTGATCAATATTCAAATTTTTTGGTTTGTATCATGATCCAAGTACCATGTTGCAGCTGATTGCTGTATCTCTTGAGTCTTAAGCTCCCCTGGCAACTCTTTTACTGTGTTGGCTTCATTCTCAGCCTCCAAATGTTTACCAGTCCCAATGCCACCAGTCCCAGACCCACGTCTTAGTAAAAGTCTCATTGCATCTCCTTGGTATGTGCTCATCTCTGAACCAATCACTGCAGCCAGAGAACCACAGGCCCTACCTGGCCAAGGCTGGTCACTTTCCATTCTTGGCATCAGCATAGCATTAGCTCGACTGAGGCCAGAAGAGCAACAAAGTGGAAGATCAGTGGTGCTGTCTCCCTCCCCAAAGCTGAGGCTATTATTGTAATTCAGGGGGATGGATGCCGGACAGCCCGAAAGCAACAAATGTATACTCAGTTTACCTATCCAACACACACACACACACACACACACACACACACACCCTTCCATAATACAGTTTCAAAAATGTCTCCACATAAGAAGTTGCACTCACCCTCCTCCCAGAGAGACAGCTAATTCAAGTCCAAGTCCAACGCCAAGTCCAAACTCTCAAAGGCAGAACTTTAGTCCCTGGTATAAACTACCATGAGGCTCCTAATGGACTGAGGTGAGGTAGGCACATTACTCTATTTTAGTACTTACTACATTTATTGTAATGACTTGGGTAGGTCTTATTTATGGCCTTAGGTAGTATTTATTTTTGTATCTCTAATTCCCAGCCTATCTGTTTCAGAGAAAGAACTAGATTTCTATTTGCCGAATGGATAATTGAAGGCTTACTTGTAAAGAACCACCAAGGAAAGGGCTTGGTTCTTATCCTGGGCAAATGTGAGTAGGTGGACATGAAATCCTAACTAAAAGAGAGTGAGCCATTACAGAAGCCTAGAATAGAAGCCAAATCATTAGAGTAATTCATCTGGGTCAGAATGATACAAAAGTTAACTTGGTTCTGGTCAAAGTAGGGCAATTTTATTTTGCCAGCGTAACCTAAGTTTATTTTAGAATTGATTGTAAGAGGAATGGATTGATGAGGTTCGTTTTAACTAATTCAAGATAAATATGAAATCTAGGGAATAAATAAGCCTACCTATGAGGAGAACAATGACATCTTTCATGGAGGAAACAAGAGAGGTCAGCTAATGTATAATTAAGGTGTTGTGAGGGATTGATGCATAGATAAATATGTTAAAATCAACTCAGTTGCTGATAATTATCAATTAGTTTAAGCTATTTGTGCTCTTGTAACAGACTAACGAACCTGAAATCTCAGTGGCCTAAAACAAATTTCAAATCTTAGTGACTCTAAACAACCAAGGTTTATTTCTTGCTCATGCTCCATGTCCTTCATGGGTCAATGCATTAATCAGTGCTCTCCAGAGAAACAGAACCAAAGGATTTAGATAGATAGGTAGGTAGGTAGATAGATAGATAGATAGATAGATAGATAGATAGATAGATAGATAGATAATAGATAATTTTTTATAGGAATTGGCTCACATAATTATGGATACCAAGAAGTACCATGGTCTGCCATCTGCAAGATGGAAAGCTGCTGGTGTATTTTAGTCCAAGTCCTTAACTCCCTCAGGAAAGGCCAAAAATTGGGAGGAGGGGGGCAATAGTGGAAGTCCTGGTCTGCATTCAAAGGCCCAAGAACAAGGAGCACCTGTGTTTGAGTGCAGGAAAAGATGGATGTCCCAGCTCCAGCAGAGAGAGTGAATTTGTCCTTCCTTCACCTTTTTGTTCTATTGAGGTCCTCAATGGATGTAATGATGCCCATGCACATGGGTGGGGGAGATCTTCTTTATTCAGTCTACCAGTTCAGTCTTTATTCAGTCTACCAGTTCAGATGCTGATATCTCCTGGAAACACCCTCACTGAGACACACTGAATAATGTTTTACCAGTTATCTGGGCTTTCCTATGCCCAGTCAGCTTGACACATAAAATTAATCATCACAGCCAGCAAAGGCCTCTCAGTTTATAGTTATCCCTCAGGAATCCAGGTTAACTGAGCCATTATCTCCAATGTTGCCAGTGTCTCTGATAGAGAGAAAGGAGCTCTGCAGGATCTTGCTAAATTCTCAGCCCAGATTCTTCATACAGAAGAGGGCACATGGCTCCACTCACCCACTGGAGACCACAAAGTGTGATTCAGACACATTCACGTGAGGAAAGCAGCATCAATGAATACAGATGAGATGGTGAAATCCTAATCAGTTCCATAGAGTTGTTTTCAAGTTTCGTTATTTACTTTTTAAGTGCAAATCATTTCTGTATAATATTAATAAACAACAGAAATAGACATTAATGGAGTGAGACTTCAATTAAAAAACATATAGGTCTGTTTTGTCCCTAGCATATTTCCTCCCAAACAGTGCTAGAACCATTCTGGGGAACAAATTGGGAAAACTTCTCTGGCCCATATGCTGTTATATACAGGGAAGGCTAAATTAGCAAGGGAAAAAGATTGGTAGTAATTGCTCACTTCACCAAACTCTTCTCTACTTCTCTTTCAGGATTTATCACTTTCTATCTGTGACATTTCACTAATTTTTACGTGTGACCTTTTATATATACTTCCAATATTTTTTTTATTTCTGTGTAAATTATATTTATTATGATGTTAGTTATAGAGTTATTAATTTATATATTATTTAATACGTAATATATTTATATGTTCCTCATACACGAATGCTGGACGTTAAGATCCAGCATTCTTCTCATTGCTGTGCCAAATGTGTGGCAAGTAGCTCTGATAGTTTGGGCTACATTACCTCTCCATCTTGCCAAATTTACAGATTATTTCCACTTCTAGCAGTACATCCTTACATATTGTAATGTTTCTGAACTGAAGATTTATAATCATATTTTCAATATCCTTTTACATTCTACTCTCGGAGTATGCAATAAAATATGTGCTTCTGTGTGCTTCTTTTGAAATCTGAAAAGACAAGTATTTTGATAGTCCTAAAAAATCCAGAAGTTTAAATCAAATCCTGAAAGCAAATCATCCCAACAGTGACCTACAGATTCTAAGAGACAATGTAAGTTTAGAAAATGTTGAAATGCAAATATTGTATAATAAAAGTTTTATGAGACCAACTCCCACACCATAAGTGTTTTCATGTCTTTGCTTAATATTTTAAATTCAACAATAAATATTTAAAAAATTCCACCATGAATCTCTTCATCATCATGTATTTAAATCACTGTTTTGAAACGCAGAACTGTGGGGTTCACATTGTACTCAAATTCTCAAATGCAATACTAACATTGGCCAATAGATGCCCTAAGAGATCTCTTAAACACAACAACTCTAAGAATTAAAATCATCTGTTTGAGCATCAGTAAGTTCTTAGACTTTATTTTCACAGTTCAGTTATACTTGTGAAAGTACATATTTTTAGATTCCAAACACTCTTAAGATCACTAAATACCAAATTACCTCCCCTGGACCCTGAGTATTAGAATAATAGAAGAAAGAAAAGGGAAATTTTCCGGATATTTTTAAAAAAACTACAGTGAAGGTATTTCTAATTTCAATAAATGCAGTCAAAACTATAGTGCATAAATATCACTCTAAGGTTAATTTATTCGTAGAGGATAAGGTTGAGTTGTAAAGCATTTGGTTGAATTGGCTGATACATTTACATTTTTCTGGTTTTACTACTATTTCTATTATTTTCTATAACAAAACTATTAACAGTGTGCGTTGAGCTCAATTAATAGAAGTTAATTTAACTATAGTTCTCTACTTCTAGATTTTTTTAACAAAGTTTATGCATAAAGAAAGATTACTCAGATTATATTTATTATATAAATCTGGAAAGATAGAATTATTTTGTTTCCTCTCCACCTTTAGTTTATGAAAAATTACTCAGATTTTTTTTTCTATTAAGCCAAGTACTAAATGATTTCCCTGTAGGCTTATATCAATATGTGGTATCTTCCTAATGAGGCTATCCCAAATTGAACAGACACATGGCCATATAAAAAAAAAATTAAATTATTCAGTTACTATAAACATATTTCCTTGAATCTTCATTTTATTTGATACTCCCTTTTAGAGAACAACACATTTTGACATGATCCCTATGAGCCTGAGAATTCTGTGTATGGACATATTGATAGATGACAGTTTTATTGAGAGCTCTTATTCCCATTGTTTTCAGACTAAAAAAGAAAAAAAAATTCTTTAAAAAGCCAAAACAGAAAGGTAAAATATAGCTCTGAGGAAAATGCATAGTTGTATCACTTGGAAGTCATAGGCTGTGTGTGTATAAAGGAGCTTTTAAATGAGGAAGGTAAAAGTGCGTGAAATATAAAAAACTAGATTTGATAACACAAATCTGAGACTGGTAAATCTGTCTGTTAATGTTCATTTCCTCGATATGCTTAAAGAGTCAGTTTTATTGTTTCCTTACATTTAGAAGACAAAACTTATAAAGTTAAGAATCCATTTTATCATAAGATAAATATTAGATCTCTAGGTCCTTCCACACTCAGCACCCATTGTACATACCTTCTATTGTAGTCTACACTGGTCCTTTGGCCCATCAGGGTTTCATCCTGAATCTGAATTCAGAATTGTAATTTGACCCCAAATTATTAATAAGGATAGACAATAGTGTACCCCAGATTATTGACGATAATGGACAAATCTGTTCCTTAAAACCCAATCTAGATTGTTCTGTTTAATGCTGTAGGTTTTAGCTTTCCAGTTAAGCAGCATTTATTGAAACATGTTCTAGCCTTTCTCTATTCAATATTACCTCCGTATAGATTGACATCAACCAATTTCTTGAACCTGTAACTTTTATCGTATTATACACTTGCAAAAGTTCTTCTGGAATTTGAAAAATGCATTTACATAGTGGGAATCAGAGTTCATATGTCCATTGGTTTGAGAATTTGAGGGATAAAATAAAGAGTTACATGCAAGTTTTAGCATGGTATTTCTGAAAAAGACTGGTAATCCTTTATGAAATGTACCATTTTGATGGTGAATTAATGATTAAAAACTATAAAAGTGTTTTCTTAGTGTATCTCACTGTGTGTTAAGTACTAGTAAGAAAAACAAAACAACTGACTTTTATGTTACTCATGAAAAATGTCATAATTTATCTAAAACTAACACAATGCCCACACAATGATAGACAGTGAAGACAAAAAAATCAAGTACACTCACATTTTTCAGCATGTATGGAGAGTTTTAAAAACAGAGTTAATACAATCCTATGAAAACTGTGTAGTTGATTGCAAATACCACTTAGGTCAAAAACGTGTGTGTGCTGTGTGTGTAACTCAATAGTGCTCTTCAGTCTGTAGCTTTATATGTTAGTATTTAGGTGTTGACTCTTATATACTAAACCTTATGTCCATATTTTAAAGAAAACGTGTTTGAAAATGCTCTTTGGAGCATGCTTCCCTACCCGCTAAATCCTGACTATGCACAAAGTGCATTTAAGGTCACAATTCTAGATTAGCTAAGAAATTTAAACATAAATTCATTATATCAAAATTCCATTCAATAACACAATACTCTTTTTAAATGTCCCATAACATGACAGATATATCACTAATACATGTTTCATTAATAAGACATTAAAATAAAACATAGGTAATGAGAGAGACAAAGGCCCTGAGAGAGCCAGAGTGAGGAAGAAAGATGGGAAACAAGTAAGAAAAGTAAGGAAGAGAAACAGGAGAGGAAGTTGAAAGGAAATATATGTTAAAGGGTCAAATATTCAAAAAATGTCAACATAGCATATTGAGCATTTGGAATTGCTATTAAAAAGTTAAATAGCAAGAGCTTAAATTTAATTTCAGAAATTCCTTTTTCATAAGTTCTAATTGTTAAATGCAGTATCCACTCTTTAAAAACTATATATATATATATATATATATATATATATATATATAAAGAGAGATATACATCTCTCTCTACACACACACACACACACACTCACATAAAAGGGTGCCAAAAAATGTATACACATTTTGAGAAAGGAAAAAGCTATTAAAATTGTAATACTCAATATATACCGATAACAAAAGATGAATACAAGTCACATTTGACTTCTGCAATTGCAAGAGGTGCTCAAAGTGGTTACCATCAGCGTCCAGACACTTCTGATTATGGCGAACTACTGCTTGAGCAACGTTGACTAAAGTGTCCACTTGTATACATTTTTTTGGCATACCCGGTGTGTGTGTGTGTGTGTGTGTGTGTGTGTGTGTGTGTGTACATACAAAAGATGCCGAAAAAAATGTATACACATTTTATGAAAGGGAAAAACTGTATTAACATTGTAATACTCAATATATACTGATAACAAAAGATGAATACAAGTCATGAGTATACATTTTTTTGGCACTCCCAGTATATATATAAGGAAAAAGCACAATCATCTAGAAGCTCATATTGCAGGAGAGTTGAGATCTCTAACACAGACACATTTTGCACTTATGTTTTGATCTTACTGCTCTCTGTAATTAAGGAAGGCTTGGTCATTTATGGCTACGACATTTTCCCTGGCCCTGCTTTATTTAATTCCCCCAAATTAATAGTGAAAATTACCTAGAGAAAAGTAGTGAATATTTGCTTTTCAAAATAAGCATGTTCTTAATTTGCAGCAAACTTTCTCATAATTGATTCAAAAAGAAAAATTAACAAAGCATGAGCTGTTATTATCTTTAGAGTATTTATAATTCTAATATACTACAAACACATTAGAATAATTACTATTTGAAAGCAGCTTGCAAAATTTGGTGACACTACAGAAGTCCAAAAATAGAGAACTAGAAGGCAATTTGATTAAAAGGTTAACATTTCTTACAAGTATAAATACACACACACACAAGACAACAACACAATGAGCTTCATAATTTTTGTGTAGTACATTTTAATATGTTCATGTAGATTACCTAAATTAAAATCCTTAATAGATGTTGGTTATTCAGCTTTAAAGGTATTTTCCTTGAGTATATTTACTTAATATTTTTGTCATCTTTCCAGTGGCAATTTACAAATAAAAATCCATTTAATCACTTTCTGTATGCCTTACATTTTATTGTTGCTTTACAATTACTTTAAATATTGTAAAGTAATTACAAGTGTGACTATATGTGAGAATATAATATTGCTTATATAAAAATAAATGAATATTTTAGCAGACCCATTTAATCCTCTCAACTCCATCCTG
This sequence comes from Rhinolophus ferrumequinum, assembly GCF_004115265.2. Lineage (NCBI taxonomy): Eukaryota > Metazoa > Chordata > Mammalia > Chiroptera > Rhinolophidae > Rhinolophus > Rhinolophus ferrumequinum. Next base: position 53,889,079 of record NC_046301.1, read on the forward strand.
GGTAGGTAAATTTTATTTTTTTACCTCATTAACCTCATCCTTGGTACTAGTCATTCGTCCCCTTTCCACATTTCCCAGACTACTTGCCCTATGCTACCTTTTTCATAGTATTAGTAACCAGATTCCAATTTATTGCATCCAGGGGGGAAGTTCTTAAGGTCTTGCACTCTAATATAGAAATTTTTAAAGTTTTTAATTCTAATATAGAATCACAGAATGACAGATGTGTAAGGGACTTTAGAGATAATTTAGTGCAATCCCCAAATTTTCAGTTTGATGATTGTGATGAAATAATTTAAGTAACTTGCTCTTGCTCACATAGCCAATTAAGACAGAACAAAACCTAGATACCCTACGAGGGTGCAGTCATCCCAATACTTCTCTCCATGTATGCATCGTCATAAATGTATATGACAAAATAGTTCTGTTTCTTTTATTTCTTCTTTCTCTCTCTTTTTGTTGACACAATGAGAAAGTGATCTGTTTTTGTTTTTGTTGTTGTTGTTGTTTTTCCATATTTGAAACATAGGTTTGTTTTCCAGTTTCATCCCCTCAGGCTTTTGAATAATATTACGCCTGCCTTAATTGAATTCATAGCCTGAAATAATCTGATCACTGGAGTGAACTGAAAATTAGTGTCTGTTAAACAATGTATGACATAGACTTGGGTGGAATTTTATGACACACTCTATGTTTCCACAGCGAACTTTTAAGTCTTCTCTGACATTTTGACATGTTGGCATGAAGCAGAACAAAAGATGCCATGTGGCATTTCCTAAGGAAGTGTACCATGCATACTTTATAAGCCTAAGTACAGACTATTCAATAGGTTTTTATTGTATGTATAAAATACCCGTCTGCATCTAAATGTCACTTTTCATGCCCTACCATGGTGTCAGAAACCATTATTAAAATCACTTTGGGAACTGAGGCACTATTAGAATGTGTGTGTGTGTGTAAGTACGTCTATGTATTAGGTTGGTGCAAAAGTAATTGAGGTTTCTGCAATTATTTTTAACCTTTTAAACTGCAATTACTTTTGCACCAGCCTAATAGTACGCAGGACAAAAAAGTATGGCACTTACCATTTATATATTTATATAAAACCAATACTTGTCAGAAGAAAATAATATATTGCAGATTACCTGTATGTAATATGGTCTAGATATGTTGGAGATCTATTCCCAGGGAATTTAATACTTGGGAAAGAAACTGACAAAGTCTGGAGGAAAGCTGAAAAAAGGTTTATGGGGATGTAAAGCAGGAGAAGGAAAGTTCCCTCAAATGCAAAAATACCATGGCTTTTTTTTCCCTCAATTTGGCTCCTGCTTAAGTAATTTTTCAGATGCGGTTTGGGTAAATATGTCCACAAAGTAAATATACTTCCTCAAATAATTTCTTAAACATTGCAGAAAATCAAATTTATTAATTATTTTTCCTGATAGGAAAATGAACAAGTGTACTCATTTCAACAGAGTCCCTGAAAACACTCATGAGTAGATTTAGTACAAATTTATATTACTCTCCAGGAATATAATGGCACATATCAGTACGTGTGAATTTTGATGGAAAACAATGTGTTCAGTGCAATGAAATTTAATAAACTTTTTATGAAAAATGTTTTAATCAAGTGAAGAAAATTTTATGCTTAATTTTATTTGCCTATTTCTTTATACAAATAAGTCCTGATGGCTGTAGGTGGAACATGTGGATAGTATGTGAATAATGACCCTTTGGGATGACTGATTGGTTCACTGTTTGTTTGCCATTTTAAGCAGTCGGGATCTGGCCTGGCAGCCCCTCTTTCTCTTGCTGTCAAGGCCCTGAGAGCCTCATTGGGACAAGATACATCCCATACTTATATACCGAGAGAATAGCTAAAGGCTATGAAATGTTTCCAGTAGACCCCACTGTCATAGAACACTTGATATATTAGACATAATAAATATTGCATAACCTTCAGGACGTTGGCAGTGGACGTTGAAGCTGAGAACTTTCACTTTTTTCAGTATTAAATGATTTTTTTTTTTTGCCCTGGAATCTCCAAATCCATTTACCTTTATGATATATTTAAACTATGAGAATGAAGAGGGAGGGTTATGCAAATTTTGTAGGAACACATAAGAAGTCATATAAAAAAATGCAGCGCTCATATAAAAAAATAAGAAAACATTTTGTTTACGAATGATAAGCATTGCAAGTTTTCACATTTCCTCCCAGTGCTCATAGCAGTTTTTTTCCTCTAGAACAAGTTTCTGCTGCAGTAACTCCCTCTAGCAGGTCCATGAACCGAGGAAAGGGAACGGCACACCAAATACATCCTTTCCAGTAAACAAATGGCAGGGAGAAAGAGGAAAGTTTGGCCAGGAAGATCAAATGGATCGGGGATTTTTTTTTTTTCCTCCGTCTTTTTTTTGGAGTGGTTGAGTTGATTAATTCTCTTCGCCTGTCCCTTGTCCACCCGCCTCCCCAGCCTCTCTGGGCTCCACTGCCCCCGCCCCCGCCCATCATCTTCCTGCCGGAGCTGTGCCAGCAGCGATCTTCAGAGTGCACAGAAACGGCAGTCCCAGGGAAGGCAGAGGCTCACGCGACGCGGAAAGCGGTTAGTTTCTTCAGGACTGGTGGTGGATGGATCGTGAAGTCCAATGATGCTCATGTTGCTCCTAAGCCTGGATTTCTCCGCCTTGATTGTCTCAGCTGACCCTAGCAGAAGCCCAGTCAAGGGGGCGGCCCCACACCTCTCGGGGAGTTGGTATGCAAAATAGTTACGTCAGCTATGGGGGTGGGGCACGCCCGGTTGAGTGGCAGCAGCTCTTGCTTAGGGAGGAGGCGCGAGAATCAGCCTGGTTCAGTGACTGAGACAAACTGGAGGTGAGAGGAGCTGGTGCTGTCCCTGTGCTGTCGGTGCTGAACCTGGGAAGCCAGCGGACTGGTTGCTCCAGCACCTCCAGGCAACGCCCTCTTGCACCCTCTGCGCCCCGCCGGACCTCTTCACCATCAGGACTGTATCAACTTGACAAAGGAGTGTGGTATCGGACGGACGTGCGAGAGAGTCCTCTGTTTGCCACCTGGGCGCCCATTCAGGCGTGACTTTGGAGATTTCTATAGTTTTAGACCAAACTATTTTCATCTTTTTCCAGCTAAGAGGATCTTTTCATTTTTTTTAAATTATTATTGTTGTTGTCATATATATATCCACACCGTTTAGGAATCTTTCTAGGAGACTTTTTTGACTGTTAAAATAAGGTAAGACAAATAATATTGCTATAAATGATTACAAATGGGAGAGAAATGCAGACTGCCATACAAAAAGCAAGTTATTATTTTTATAATTTTAAATGGGACTTTGGGCAATGATTGCAATAATTATTTTAATAATTACTATTGCCATTATTATTACAAGAGCATCTGTTGGTGATTATGCAGTGAATTCTAGAGGGGAAGTTGAGGGCTTTGTTGTTTTTTTTTGTGAAGTTAATATCATCATGTTACATCTTGCTTTATAAATATAAGTATTTGTAGAGCAATACTTCCAGCATGGCTCAAGGAACAGGAATCATTCAATGTAAGCCCCCAAATATTTTAATGAATTACATTAAATAAATCAACCAACAAGTTGTTTAAAACAAATGCAATTTTAAAAAAAAATATTTGAGTGGACTAATCTCTGATTCGTTAATATTACCTCTGGTATTTAATGCATAGACTGCAAAGTGCAGAGCTCTCTTAACATTTTTGGAGGGGAGGTGGTAGGAAGAAGAGCATTTATACCATGCTGTGTTCATTTATATGTGTTGTTATGCAGTAGATCCAAATAAAACTTGTGAAACTCAGTCTCTGAGAATTCTACACCCCAAGGTCATGTGTATTTCCAAGTTGGGGGCTATTTGTTCTGCTGTTGACTAGTAAATGTCATCCCCTCCCACCCCTTTAGGTTAGAGGTGGATGTAAATGGGAAGCTCTGATTTAATAATACAGTTTTAGCTTGTGTTATAGTCGCTACTGCTGTTGGTAATTGAATGGAACTGGGAAGCGTGGGCTGAGAAAATGCCTCGCTATTTCAGCAATGTTTAACCTCTTGCATGCTTATCAGAGAGGTTTTCTTCACTTAGATTTTCTTTTGAAGCTGTGTTCCTTTTGTCAATTGGCAGTGTGTTTTGAGTGTGTATGGAGAAATAATTCAGTGCAAAAAACCACCAAACAGTACTTCTCATAGTGAACAATTATTAAATCATAGAAGTTAGCTGGTGCTGTGTATTTCTTATTACTGTTCAGACTATTTGACAGGCACGATGGTTTGTCTGATAAATAGAATTATGTTCTTTCATTTATGTCATTTAGTGACATAAAAGTAAATATAAATGATGGCTGGATAATATTGGGGTGGAGCTTCCTTTACATTCCAGGAAGAGTGTTCAGGTTGTAACTAGATGTCCTATATTAATAGGAATGGGTAAAATATAAGTCATTGCAGAATTAATAAGTATTCCTCAACTACTAGGATTATGTTTTTTCAGCAATTAAAGAATATACTAAGTTTAAATGCGTTTTTTTATATTTTTAATTATCATAAAATTTTTTACTATAGTTGCATTGCACTTACATGGATGAACTTTAGCGTTAGAACTTATGATTTAAAATAATTCCTCTGGGTAGAGATTTTGTATTTTATTTACAGCAGAATCCTACATGAGAGCGGTTGTTACAAGAAATGGATATTATTGCAAACACTAGAGATCAAATGTAAATCCTTTTAAGTTGTTCCCATGTTTTACTCTAAGCAGATGTTCTTTGTAGGATTTTGTCAGTCATGTGATCTTACATTAAATATTGAGACACATTTTTAAAGACTAGTCAGGTAGAGGAGCCAAATAGGACATGTGAAACGCCAGACTATGAACCTTATACCAAATAGCCTCCTTTAAATGTATATAGAATCATTCTTTTCTTCTACACATTTTGAAATTTTGTATTTAAAACTAATTATATTAGTATAAATACTTAGACTGTGGCATTTCAAACAAAATATGGCTTTTTTAAATTTTAGTTTTATTTTCTTTATTGTATTGAAATGTCAACATATATTTTAATTTTATAACTTACTTGAAAGGCAGTAACATATATAAACACTGTGTTCATCGAAATGTATTAGAATCTCAGTGACTTCTTTTTGCATAAAGTTTTCTAAGATGTCTTTGTTCAAGTATAAACAGTGATCTTGAACTACCAATATCTGGGATTCTTTCGAATGAAATTTAACATTGTCACAGTGAGATGGTTAAATGCTAAAGTTGAAATATGCTACTGGTAATGAAATCAGTCAAAGGTAGATTCCATGAGATTGTAAATTTAAAATAGTAGAAGTATTTTCTCCTCATATTTTTAACATATTTAGCTTTTATATTTTATTTCTGAAGAGGTAAAAGTAGGTGACCATAATTAGCACAGATTTAGCATGTCGGGAATACTGTTTGGATACAGAATATGTTTCGTACTATAAACAAATAAAATAGCCAACTTTGAAGATACCTACGAAAGATATTCAAATGTGGCGGCCCTTCGTTAATTCTCTGTACCACAAAGAAATGACCATGTTTTGGAGTCGTAACTTGTTGTGAAATGCAAAGGAATATTCAGTACCACAACAATGGGTAGCCTGCTAAAGCTATCATTACACAGGTACTGCAAGTGTATACAGCACTTCTTTTCCTTCAAGATAATGAACTTTTACAAACAAGTGCATAGAAAAGTTCCTGAAATGATCTACTTACATCACATGACATGCTCAAGTTGTTTTCTTTCTTAATTGTTTCTCAGTTTCTTAAGGTACGTGGATATAGACAAAAAATACAATTAAAAATGTTGGACAGATGTCTTTTAATTCCTTACATATAAGATCAATAATTATGTGTTTGGTGGGATTTAAGATAAAGGTGAAGTGATTTGGGTTTTATGGTATCAAGGCTACATATTGCTTTCTTTTTTATTTTTTCTTCTATTTACTAATAGTACAATAAATACAGAAGGTTATAATAAGTATAGTAGAGAAATACAGAAGGTAATAAAAAGCCTGAAATATATTTAAAAGTTTGAGTGAATTGGCTTTTCAAAAGTAACTTTTAAAATCACATTTAAGTAATTATGTGAAAAATAGTTTATTGAGACTTTCTTTTGAATAATAACCATTTTTCAAGTTTAATGCTTATTTATCAATGGTGCCAAAAGACCCTGAATAATATGTTTCTACTAGTCCTACATATTTGCCCCACATCACCATACTTTTATTAATGAATATATTAAAAATTACAAAAACCCTTGTAAACTAATAAGCTAGAAGAAAGTACTTCCTTTTGTTAACATCATTTTGACATCCATGTGACCTGTTATCCTTTACCAAACGGCCTAATCACGTTCTGCTTCAGCACCTCCAGTGTCCTTTGGGCATAGTCTCCTTAAGGTCTCTTGTGAAATATCCTAATTTTCCCATCAAATGGGTCACCACACAACAAAACAATTGGTCCCTTTGTGCTATAATCACCTTGGTATTGAGGAAGTTAATATTATCATAATGGATGAGATAATGTTTTTCATAAATTCAGGATTCAAGAAGTCCAATATTCCAATGAGTATTCCAGTAGGTTTTCTGAAAGAGAATTATACACTAGTATAAGTGTTTGATATAATGAGTGAGTGTGTGTGTTTGTTTGTGTGTGTGTGTGTGTGTGTGTGTGTATCTGTGTGTGTGTGTATGACAGAGACAGAGAGATTTTTGGTAGATTCTGCTCACTCATAACCATGCAATAGAATCTAGAACATTCAGGCTCAACAAATGCTACTTAATAGAAAATAATTCACGTAGTAAGCTATAATATAGTACATAATTTTTAGTGGAAAATGAGACTTCCAAGTATTTTTATTTTTTTATTTAGGTTAGTATGCTTGGCACACACCAGTTTTTTAGCATGAAAATATTACTCTCAGGAGCTCTCATGTTGATTGGCAAGGTAAGGGACAATTGGAAATGAAAATTTGCCAGGAATAAGAAAAAAACAGCTGTGTACAAAAACAAATGAAGAGTTTACAGTAGTGCCTTGATTCTGAGAAAATATGAGTTTTGATAAAGGATTTCAAAATAGCTCTAAGAGACTCTTCAGGTGTACCTCCCACACATCATTGGGTAATCAGCCTTGTATTATACTTCGAAGGAATAGAGCCTGTATATCCCTACTTCTAAAATAATTTTATTTCTTGTGCATCAATGTTTTCATGCATAGCTGTTATGAAATATGGGAAGAAGAGTACCTTAACTCTGAACTTTCTTGCTTTACAACCAAGTAATTAATATTAATTTAATGTGGCTTTTGGTATCAAATTATGTAAATCTCTAAAGCAAAGTGGTTGCTTAGTGAGTTCATTTGCATGTCAATACAGAGAATATTTTTCCAATCATAATTGGTTCATAGCATTGCCAGTAATTCTCAAGTAAAATGGAAAACATTTGAAAATACTTTTTTCATTGAGATTTATTTAAATATATTCATTGCAATTGACAGGTAAGAGAAAATTACTTTAGTGATATATGTTTTCTGTGTGCGTATCACCACCAAGGTAGCGATTAATACATACATACAGTAGCAATTAAAATATACAAACCTGAATTACATTCCCCAAAGATGATGATGAAATGGAAATAATTTACCTTTCATGGCTGGACCACTTCCACCAAACACATTAGATGGTGTTTTAATGACCACTAGGGACTTAATTTTTCTAATTTCTAAAACCCTAAAAGTAAAGGTTCTTACTCTCATGAAGAGACAAATGCTCCATGCACCGTATGGTTATGTGCTCCTTTTTCTCAAAGCCACAGTAATTGCTGTGACCTTGGCATCAACTAAACTCTGAACTGCCTCATTTAGGGTTAAAAAGGTGTTCCCATTCATCTTTCTAAAGGAAGAGAGCCAGTGAGTTGCTACTAGTGAACAAATGTATTTACTGTCTCATACTAGATTACTTATTGATATTTGAACATAAGGTCTTTGAGCCTTGATTTGCTTATACATCTGGGAAGAGGAGGACAAAATATGAACACACACACACACACACACATACATATACATACATACATACATACATACATAGGGATAGATTCATATTAGGGTATTTCATCCACATTAAGTCATTTAACATTTACATAATGATGTAAAGTTCATATTATCTTCATTTTAGACATAAGAAAGCAGAAACTCAGATCAAAGCTCTCCACCTCTCAAGCCCATGGTGACACAACTAGGGATAGGTGGATTAATTAATTACAACAAATTCGTCCCTCTTTTCACCTACCCTGTACTTTTAAGCACCTCTATTGAGGTAAAATATTCAAGTGAATGTGTCTTATTTAAAACTTTTTTCCTATAATACTCTCTTTATTAAATATGGATAGCTCTTATTATGTTCCCAAATCTTTTCCTTTATCATTGTTTCATTGAAATCATTTTATAACATATCATCTTTAGTGCACCTACTTTGGAATGCACGATACCAAAGTCTTAAGGAGTTTTTCCCTCTGTATTTAATGCTGAGAAGTGCTGCATTATTTGATCTCGTAAAGTATTCAAAATATTATCATCAGACAGTATTTCCCTTTGTATCTCAAATAGAATAAGAAAAAAATATGATAGGGTGGTTAATGCTTCCTAAGAGTTGAAGGTTATTTTTTTCTTCCTTCAAGTGACCTACTGTACACCAAGTTCAAATACAAATGCATGTTGAACTTCAGCCCACTCCAATTAATCAGCATCTGTGTTATCAACAGCTACTCACTTTTACACCTTCAGACTAGTTAGCTGCTAATATTTCAAAGAGTCTATGAGGTCAAATCAAGTTATCAAAATAAAATTAGTAGTTTTGAAACACTACAAAAATCGGTAGTCTAATGTGAGCCCTTGAACACTTAGGAAACGTTACTTTATTGTTTCTTATTCTATTTGAGATACAAAGGGAGATGCTGACCACTGGTTGCTGCTTGTTTTCATACAGCATTTAGGCTGATTGGGTAGGAGAATTGAGCCCGAGTGCAGTAATTACAACACAGCTCCCAAGTGAGCCCTAGAATTGCGTCCGATTCCCTTGTGAATCCTCATTATCCAAGTTTTGGGTTGTCCTTATTAAATGGATCCCAAAGGAGATAGAAAAGTTTGATTTGTGGATGATGTTTAACTTTAAAGTGGAAAGATGTATAGTGTTTTCATTAACTATTTTATCTATTGGTTAGCAATACCCAGTGTTTTCCTTTTGAAATGAAGCCTAGTATAGATACTTCTAATCTCAGCGTTTCTGTACCACTTTGTGTACAATTCATTTAACTCACTGTTTCTCATCCTCTGTGGAGTCCCGCAGGAAATCCATTCACTCCAATAGCTACAGTCATTCTCTCTTCACAGATATCTTCCAAATCTATAGCTCTGGCTCAGATGTGAGCTCCATTAATGTATTTACAAAGGTCTACTAGACATTTTAACTCTGATTTCATGGTTGCAGCACAAACTCTGTGAACTCATCATCTCATCCCTAACATGGTCCCCAGGGCCCCCCATTCTAATTTTTCTGCCTGTGAGTTAATGACACGCTCTTTCCCCATTCACCCAGGTCTGGAAATTCACAGGCAGTTTAAACTTACGTCATTCTTACATCATTATACTACGTGTAATGAGTCCCCAAGTTTTGACGTAACTCCCTTTGTAATGGAGCTTTATCTCATTTTCTATTTTTTATTCCCTCCTCTTTTCAAGTTTATCTTAACCCAGATTGTCCCATTTCCGCCGGAATTGGTCTCCCTACTCCTTGTTTCTTCTGCTGTAATAATAATTAATGATGATAGCAACTGAATTTGTGATGATTCATAATATGCCATGCAAGGTGTTAAGTATTTGTGAACATTGTTTTGTTTTATATGCACAGGTGCCTTATGAGGTAGATATTGAGAGCCCAAAGCTTGAAGAGCTAAGGTGCTCACAGAGCTGAGACTCAGACCAAGCTGTCTGAAACCAGCTACATCATCATAATCATTATGCTCTGCTGATACAGACTTCAAACGTCTTCTAAATCCCTCTTGATTAAAAGCTTTCAGGTGTCACTGTGTTCAGAAATCATCAGTGAATCTCTAAGTTTTATTATACTGTATTAAGTTGAAATTCTCTGTTTGTTTTTAAGATCATTCTAATTGGTTCTACACCCTGCAAGTAATCAATCTGATTTTCAATTTTCTCATATGTACAGTACACATCAGTAAAACAGAGATGGGTCAAAATACAAAGCATGATTCCTTCCCTCTATATAAACATAATGCCTGCCTGGACTGTTGTATTTTCAAGAATCCCAACCTATACCCCACTCCTTTTTTTCCAACCAAGTTTTCTTACAGTATAAGATCATACTGTGCTCATATGTGCTTTTCACAGTCTGCAGTTATTTGTTGCAACAAGTGGCCTGTCAGTGTCACTGTGGATATTGCTAAAATGTCCATTTTTTTTATATGTATGTATTTATTTTCTACTGTTGCCTAAAAATCACCATAACTTTAGTGGCTTAAACTTTTATTATCTCATAGTTTCCATGAATCACAAGTCTGGGTACAGACTAGCTAGGTTCTCTGCCCAGAATCTCGCATCTAGGTTTCAGCCAGGGCTCAGCTCTTATCTGAGGCTCAAGGTCCTCCGAGATCAATGGCCCTTGGCAGAATGTATTTTTTTGTAGCCCAGAATTCATGGAAGATTGTTTGTTTAAGGCCAGATAATAATCTCATTGACTCCTTCAGTTTCTGACCTCTAGATCTGCTTTTAAAGGGCTCATCTTCTTAGGTCAGGTCCAGTTTGAATAATCTCCCTTTCTATGTACATGAAGTCGACTGTTTTGGAAACTTCATTACATCTTAAAAACCTCTCCTCTTTGCCATGTAACACAACACAACCACAAGAGCAATATCACATCACTTTTGCAATATTCTATTGGTCAAAAACAAGTTAAAGGTTCTGCCTACACATAAGGTGAAGTGATTATACAAGCGTGTGGGTCATTGAGATTCATGTTAGAATTCTGCCTACACATCTGGTTCAAGTTCTACTTGAATCTCAGAGTCTTTCTTCACCACTGTAGTGCTACTAAGCTCATTTTTCTCCTCTCCAGAATTAATGAGCTGAACTCTGCAGTGGACAGTCTGTCATTGCTTGTGTATTTTTTAATGTGTCATAGGCTGTTTTTCCTAATTAATTTTAAACTCTTTTTTTTTTTTAAATGAATGGCTAGGACTTCCTTCCATGTGTACAAAACTTTGCAGTTTAGAATTCTCATATATACATATTATTTAATTCTCACTGAATTTTATTCTTTTTTATGTTTTCTTCTATTATGTAGTGTTTTGTACATGTAATAATGTAATAGATTTCTGCTCATGGATTGATTAATAATTCTAATTTTAGATTTTGATAATCTACTCTGTTTTCCAGTCTTTTTGGTCTCTGACCATCTGAAAACCACACAAAGGGATTTTATCTTATTTCATGAAACATGGAACTTTTTCATGCAAATCAGGAATTTACATTTAATATGATGCTTTACACATGATACAGAAATTATGTAGAAGGTGAAAATGACATATACATTTGCTATTTAGAAAGTGTAAGAAATTTGTTTTATATTTACTTTGAAAGAAAAGCTACATTTTGAAAGAATGTCATCTTCAAAAAGAAATCACATATAAAAAATACTAATTGTTTTCTTTCTTATTTGGTCTAAAGTTTGGTAACTAATTGGACAATTCCTTTACTATCATTAATTTAATAACTTCATTGCACTTATATCTTTTATAATTTAAACACAATTAAAGTAATTTTATGTTGATAAAAGCTAAAGAAACTTAACTAGTATATAAATTCAAAATTTAAGTTTAATAAATACTTTCAAATTATTAAGATCATATTTATTATAAAATTATTTATAAGAATTCACTAAGTACCTACTATGTTTCAGGTGCCCTTTTGGTGCTGGGGATTGAGTAGGAATGATAGACAAAGTTCCTTCTCTACTGTTTCTGTGAAAAGACAGACAATAAACAAACCAATAAAGACCAAAAGGTAATGTCTGGCATTGATAAGTGTCATAATGAAAAGTAGGACGGATAAAGGATTACTAAAGGGCAAGAGTGCTAACTAAGATAGAGGTTATTATAGGTGCCAACTTAGTCATTCTGAGGTACCCATTAAGTAGTTTCCATGGTGGTTGTACCAATTTACATTCCTACCAACAGAACACAAGCATGCCATTCTCACAAACAAACACATTATCTTTTTTTCTTTTTGGTAATAGCCATGCTAAAAGGTGTGGAGTGATATTTCATTGTGGTTTTGCTTTGCATTTCTCTGCTTAGTAATGTCGAACAACTTTTTATGTACCTGTTGGCCATTTGTATGTGTTGTGTAGAGCATTTTTCTCATTTTTAAATGTCAAATTATTGGCAAAAACCAAAAGGCTCCCATCATGAAAAACATGATTATTTGTGATTTTATCATTAATGAAAATTTGTTTTCCTCTTTTTTGTTTTGTTTTGTTTGGCATAACAGTATATTTCAAATACACATGTTATTTAATTTTAATTTTTACTTTTAGACACACTATACAGAGCATGTTGCAACTAAATTTTGAGATTTAAAGCTAATTTCTGAAAATTAGTTTGTATACTTTGTGCCTTGTACAGTTAATTTGTTCAGAACTTCACATTCTTTCATAGAAAACCTAAGTGCTCTAAAATCTATGTTCCTTTGAGGCAGGGATCCAGGGAGCTGGTATTTATATCAAATGAACCATTATTCCAGACACTGTGGCATTATTTGGGAAAGAGAAATGCTTAGAATGCCTTTTGGTTTGTGCACATGCCTGAGAAACCACAGTTTATTAGTTACTTAATAATTATGTTCTTTTTACAAAAACTATGACATCATGGGACCATGTAAGGAAGAATCAAAAGAAAATGAATGTAATAAAAATTATGCACATCTTTGAAAAATAAATGCAACAATTATATGTACAATATCTCAATCCTTTGGCAGAGTCTCAAAAGTTAATACATTTACCAAAAAGTAAGGCCTGAAAGAACTTGCACAAGTTGTGCCAATGCTTTGCCTGAATTATTTCTTTTGGTGACATTTCTCATGCAACTATAATTAATTGAGCTAAAAAAATTAAAAGGTGAAGAGAAAAAATTCTAGAAAATGATTTGCACATTAAGTCTACATATTTACAATTTATGACAACAAAGGTCTCCAATAAATATCTTCTAGAACTGTTTCTTTTCTTTTAGCGAGTGTCCTCTTTCCCTCTGTGCCCTGGGCCTAAGGAAGGTGAAAGGCTGTCATTGAGTTTGTTTCCCTGTCTTTGCACAAATAGTACAACTTAATTGATAATGTCTGGAGTAGAACTGTGTACCCAGCTGTTAAAACTGTCCTCGATGCTACTAGTACTCAACTGGACATCTTGTTAATTATATATGTTTTGTTGAACCTCTCAGTGAGGTTAACAACTGTGTAAAAATCAGTAAAGGGAGCTCAAGAAGGTATTACTGATATTTTCATACTAGCTTTCTAATGTCACCATGCTTTTCTTCAAAAACAGTCTTCTTCATGTACAGGAAGTAAAGATAGTTTTAAGTTCAAAATAACCTTTTGGAAGTTGTGAAATTCATGACTAAGTAGTTGAAAAAGCATCACCATTTCTCTCTCAATTCCTTTGTCCTTTTATTACAGAAGGCAAATGGGTTTGATTTATAAATTGTTGAAGTACTATGAAGACCCCAGTCTGTGATACTGAAGCTGTTACTGCCCAATTTTTATATCTTAGCACAGGGTTCTTAATGCAGAAAAGAGAACATGAAAAGTAGATTCAATAGACTTATAGAAAACATTATTAGGCTTAAATTAAATCTGTGATAGTCATAATATGGCAGGCCATATCCTAAAATTTTACTGATTAGCTTAAATACACTGGACTTAAACATAGGTATTTGTTCTACCCCAGCAGCTGTATCAGCATCCTTTCAAATGTTTAAACTCGAGCAGAAAGCTAAGGACGTCAGTCCTCAGAAACTCTTAATATTTTCAGTTAGCAACGTGATGCTAAGAGCCATATGCCATATTTATATATGTCCTATACATATGAAAGTAGCAACTGTTTCAAGTTATTTTTTAATTGGGACTTTGTTGCATGATTTTTCACTCTTGCTGAAAATATAAAACTTGCTAATTTAAACACTTTTTCAAATTAAAATTTTTACTTCTTTAATGTATAAGCGAATATCAAATATACCCTAAGGTTTCAAATGAACACCTATTATGTTGTAAGAATGATCTATTAAATTGCACTAATCTTGAAAAAGGAGCGAACTTTTATTGCTAATAACTTCTTAACATAGTTTCAGTGTAATAGTATTATTCAGTCTTGATTTAAACTAAATTAATAGATTCCCTGCATAATGACATTTTTAGAATTAATTGCCTTTTTACACAGAATTGATTTAAATTCAACAGCAGCATATATGACTTATTGAGATTAAATTAAATTTTCATTTTAGTAAAATTTATATATTCTTTATTATTGTTTGGCATGTAGTATTTACATGAATGCCAAGTTATCTATGGACTTTCGAAATGTATACTTGAAATCCATTCAAAGCTTTTATTATTATTATAAAATTTCCCCAGAAGTTGAATTACTTAATAAGATTCCCAGATTGTTCTTAAGATTAGAAATCGATATTATCATGTTATTTTTCTATAATGATTACATCAATCCATTTATGCTTGTAATGTTTGAGATATTTGACCATAGTTTTGTATATTATGATGTTCTTAATTTAATAGTGAAAATTACACTTTCTGGATTTTTAGTTACATTTGCTTATTAGTGAATGTGATGTTTTCATGTTTTTGTTTTTTTCAATAATTCTATCGTAAATTTTCTCTGTATGTCCTTTGACCATTAATCTAAGAGAACCTTAACTTGATTTTACAGAATCAGTGAAAATTAGATTCAATGATATAGTAATAATGATAATAGTCATTTACTGAACAATGATTGGACCTTAGGAACTATTTTTGATACCATGTAAGTTATTTCACTAAAGCTTTATTAGAACTTTTTAAGATAAAATCAAGGCTGAGCCCAAGGCTTCTGGAGAGGTTAAAGGAATCATAGATGGGCCTCTCAAGCTCAAAAGCCCGGATGCTGCATGACTATATATTTTAAACCTGTAATTTTAGTCTCACATTTTCCATACGAGCTGTTTTTGTTTTGTTTTGTTTTTCTAATATTGTCAATAAAATTATGTCAGGCTCAGTATGTTTTTCTAGAAACCACTGAAGTACATAAGTATTTCTTCAAAATGACTCATCTCTTGGGTAGCTAAGATTAAAAATACAGATATTATTCCCAAGCAATCCTGATTATCCATTATTTTTTAATTAAAAAATTCTAAGTTGTTAGCAAAAGCAAAAACACCATAAATTAAAACTTTCCCTAACTGAGAGAGAAAATAAAAGTCATTTTGTCAATGCATTTTATCTCTGTGTTTCATTCGAATCTATGACTAGATGGTGAAATATCAGACCTTGTATTTCAGGCATACTCCAAATATTTATCTTAGAAAGAGATGTGAAACTGGACATAATATTGAAACTGACTTACAAATTAAGTAAAGTCATAAGGAAGCATTTTTACCAGGAACAAAATATTTTTAAAAAATCATCTTATTTTCCTAAAAAATATTTAGAGTTATGTATACCTATATCAATGTGAATATAAATAGATAGACAAATTGAATCTACATTGACTTTTCAGTGACAGGAATCTTTATTATCATCTAATTTGATAATGAGAAGCTAAAATTAAGCTGTTTCATTTTAATTGAGATTAGATACAACCTTGTATGGGTCTCATTTCAATGATTCCATCTTCCATATTTTTGTATATAATTCTGAACAGATATACTCAGACACTTCATTTAGAGAGTTATTATTGTAATAACTTGAATATGAAACTCCATTTATAAGCCTCATAGCTATGATTATATGGTGAAAGATACAAACAAAACGTTTTGATTTTGACTTTGCAATATTTTTCCTCACACAAGCTTGGGAAGAGTAATATCAAACAGTGCTTTGTTTGTTTGTTTTCTTATTTTATGTATATTCTTTTAAGGCTGTGTACTAAATGTGGTTCTTCTAAGTTGTTTCCTCCTTCTAATCATTACAGCACTTAAAATTTATTTTAAATTATAGAAGCTGTATTTATTAGTAAACAGGTTTGGCAGATTATCCTTTTTCCAGTTAGTAATGTCGGTTAGTAATGACTGATTCAGAAAATCAAAGTATAGTAATAAATCAAAAGCTCTTCAAGAAGTTTTATGTTATTTGAGCTACATTGAAGAATACTTTTTCTTGTTTAAGATGAACACAATTATGTTTTCTTGGAGGTAACTACATATATGATAATTTATTATTTATAGCAAATAACTTCAATCATGTTTACCTTGAAATATGCAGTACCTATTTTAATATATATCCTCAAACTTTTAAATCATTTGCAAATTTCATACTTATTAATATGCAGATAAGTAAATTTTCAATAGTGTTTTATGTTAATATATTTAAAGGTGAAGATCCACTAGAATCATATATATATATACATATATAATTTATATATATGTATATATATACACACCCACACATATATATGTATGTGTGTGTGTCTGTGTGTTTCTGTGTGTGTATACACATATATACATATATTGCAATAAAGCTCCAAATTCAACAATTGGGTTTGAAGATTTTTAATGATAGACTAAAAAATACAAAGTACATTCTATTCACTTTATTTTAAATTGGATTAGAATATTTTTAATGTTAGCTTTGAATGATAGTTGTGGATATTGGATAGAAGAATTGCTCAATTACTGTTAGTCTAATTGTTCACAAACTAATATGGAAGTTTCTGATAACCTCAATGTTAAAGTATTTATTTATTAGTTTTAAATATCATATCTCACTAAATATTGATCAGTAATCTGCCATTTCTAGGTAACACAGATTGTAGTTTAGGTAATGAAAGTGGGTCAGTCAGCCAGGTATATGCCTGTCATTTACCTAAGTAGTCTATATAGCATATAATTATATATTTTTATATTGTATAATTATGTATAATTTTATAGTGACAGATGAATAAGAAATAGACCAACTAAGAAAATGATACAAATAATCAAAAGTGCTTCTAAAATACCTCTCTATTCAGAAAATGGATTGTGAATTATTTCAAGTAGAATTTTAACTTAAATGGTATACAAAAATGTGAATCCAATTTGGGTTTTTCATTCTATTTGGTATTTTCTCAACAATAGAGTAGTACATAATTCTGTACTACAAAGGAATCTTAACAGGTTTTATTATAGAACATGCTTATAAAACTAAGTGTCAAAGAACTATTATATATTTTAAATCCATTATTTGCCTGTTGTAAAAACAGCTTCTTGCGAAATGTTTCTTGATGTTAGACTTGATAGACATTATTTGAAAGGCAACATTTCTCTGTTAATCTAGTGACAGTGACCTTAAAAGAAATAGATAAATTTAGAAACAAATTCCTAGATAAGAGTATATACAAATTTTTAAAAAAGTAAAAATTGGAAAACAAGTGAGATCACAGTTAAGAATAACCTACAGAAACATGATGACTAAATGTAATGTGATATCTGCAATGAGATCTGGCGAAAGAAAAAGGTCATTAGGTAAACCTAAGGAATTCACAATAAAGTATGGACTTTAGTTAATAATAATGCATTGGTTTATTAATTGTGACAAATAATATTCATGTGAAATATTTATAAACAGGTACTAGGTGGTGGGTATATGGTTTCTATTTGGCATATGGTATATATACTAGCTGTAATTTTTCTATAAATCTAAAATTTATTAAAATACAAAATATTTTTAAGTGTGCATGATTGGAAAATGTGATAACAAGGCAACCTTAGCTATGGATACAGTGATTTGTTTTATGGATAATCAGTAATTTTATGCTACACATAAAAAGTCTCAAATTTGAAAATCTTTTAAACCCTCTTTATACGGAGTGTAAAAAATATGACAGAAACTTCATATTAAGGAATTTACCCTAGAAAATAAATTCTATAATTGATCCTTCCATTAGAATAAATTCACCCCAGAGCTTCACAGTATTTCAATTAAAGAGGAACTATTCTTTATCTAGATAGATAAGCAATACATACATACATGCATACATACATACACACATGTAAATATAGGTAGAGATGACATAGATATATAGATATCTGCACTCAAGTGTTAGAAAGAAAATAGCATTTTGGGTACTTAATAGGGTAAAGGTCTGGGTTTCAAAAAAGTCATTATTTCCTGCACTGTCATGCTATATAAATAAAAAATTATCTTAACTAGATATCTTTTAGTAATAAAAGAACATCAAAATCTTAAAAACTACAGTGCAATTGTGAAATATTTTAGTATACCTGTTCCTAAGTTAAAATAAAGTATAAACAAGTATTTTAAGGTATGTTGCTAGAAATTTAATGTATAAATATCCCACTTAAAAAAAAATATCACTTCTTCAGAAAGGAAGTTCAATGTAGTCTCACCACCAGCCTTGGAGAATCATACTGCACATTAAAATATACGCTTTACAATATTAAAAGTTCTGAACTGTGGTAGAAATAATTTTGCATCATTTTGTTGTTCTCTTCACTATCTGTGCATACAGAAAGATTACGCTGACTTATCCTCTTGAAGTTAGGTGTGGTCATGTGACTTGTTTGGCAAATGAGAGGAGAGTAGGCAAATAAGGGTCGCTCTCATCCGGAAGTATTTCAGAGCTGGTATCTGATTCTGTATGTTTTCTTCTCTTACTATGGCATTTTCTGATACTAATGTTGAGATGAGGGTGTCATAAAGTAGGGCGCTCTTCACCAGTTTGTTTTCTATTTTTTTAATAACTTCATGGAAAGACTTTTCACCGGCAAACCCTGAAATGGATATATAGTACAAACAAAAAAGAACATTTTTTACAAATATAACTTCCTGAGATTATGGTACTGGTGGTTGTGTAACCTAGACAATCTTGACTGTAAATACTGTATGAAACCCTCTATAAACTTACACTTTTATAGATCTTTTGAAAATCAAGTTTGGTTTTTATCACACCACCGGTAATATCTTATAGGCATTTCCCCCTAAATATTTCTAAATATGTATTTAGATTTTTACTTCTAAAACCATTAATATGTTTTGATGATTAGATTCCCCTTTCATTATTTGTTAACAAATAAATTCTCATACTGTATATGTTCATAACACTGTATACGTATGAATCTGCATGCTTGTATGGATTTGTATTTTTGGTTTTGGTTGTTGTGTGTGTATGTATTTGTACTAGGTCTGTGTTATTTGAAATGCAATTGTATAATGTAAAAACTTATGTGTTTAATTTTTTTTGAGGATTCTTCTAAGTTACAACCTACAACAATTGTGTGTGAATATCTGCTGTTTAGAACTAGCTTTACATTAAAAAATAAATACTTTAAAAACATTTTATAAGGAAATTGCAAAATAAAAAATAGACTTTTGAAAATAACAATTTAATAAATCAGATTACTATACCATGGATGATATGTCAGATTATATTTAATTCTTTTTGATTTTCTGTATTGGTTCCTTGAAGTAATATGCACTTACTTTTTTCCTTATTGATCGTTATATTTGTCTAATCAAATTTTCAAAACAACCATGATGTTCTTGATGTTTCCAACCTCATCATGAGGAAGTGTAACTTTGGATTCTGTGTCATCCTCCCAATCTGACAAGGTTGTTTAAAAAATTAAGTTGAGTTTGATTCCATACTGATCACATACTCGGAGTGATTATATGCAACATAGCATAATCTGAGATGTTTGATTGTAATGAATGGAATGCAGCTTACATAGTAACCTAGAAATAAATTTCCATTTGGAATAGCCTTGTGGGAAAAAAGTTCAAATTAAATCCACTTAGTGCATTAAAATGCAAATATAAGAAGGCAATCCAATTGAGTTACATCGATAATAGAACATATAACACAAATGGAAATTCCTCCCAAATAATTAAGTTATAGTTGTATAAATCACTGATGTGTGCATTTGAATTTTGTTCATTTCGTGCATGCTTGAAAGTTCATTAACTTTGTATCACATTAGAATATGTTTTGTTTATCTCCTGCAGACCAGTTACTAAGCAAGTCCTTTTTCCCACTGAGACCAATGAAGATCCTTCACTACTCTTCATTGCATTCACAATACTATAAGTAGAGCATTCAACTTTGCCAGCAGGTTTTATTTTAGACATAATTATGGAAGCACTGAAATTGGGGCATCACCCTGGGAGTTTGAATGTCTTGAATTTTCCCAGTAAATAAGTCTAACTCTAAAATATCCAACAGTGTGAGAATAGCAATGTTCATACTCCTATTGTGTTATCTGGAGAGGAAAAAAAAGAACTTTAGATACAATTCTTAGAAATTGTAAAAGTATGCTTCTTCTGGTGTGTGTGTGTGTGTGTGTGTGTGTGTGTGTGTGTGTGTGTTGTAGGATATAATGTAACCTTAGCTATTGAGATTTGACGTTCTAAGCTAAAGCTTTTAAACTGTATGAGATGACTTAAAGATTCAGGTACTCAAAAAATGTGCAATTTATAACAATTATGGAGGCCTAGGAATTATTGCAGCTAAGAGGAAAAATGGAAAGAAAATAATATGCTTTGGACATTTAAATTAGTAATGATGGCAATTATGCATGCAATTAGTATAGAGCATGACAATTATGCTGATCACTGAACATATGTATGGTTGTCTTTGGTACAAATTCTGATCTTGAAAAACAATCATCTAGTCTCAGATTTAAATCACTGGTAAGTGATAATGTGAATTCATAATTAAAATTTTAAACTAAAACAAAATTGATATAAATTTAATTTAAATTTAGAAAGCATATATAAATGTCAATGAAAATCAAGCTGCAGTCAGTAACTTTTTAAAGTGAGGTTTTCAGATTATTGTAATTTAATGTCTTATACTAGAAACAAAATGACTGAATTAAATGTAAATTGCAAATTATTACTTATGAAAACTTGGTATTGTTTAATTTCTCTAATGTTACCTACCATCGGATAGCAGTATTTTTTTTTAACAGAACAAATCCTTGTTTAAGACATTTTTAAACAACTCCAGACATTATATTTGAGACTTTAGATGATGACAACAATTAGATAAGTGTTTTAAGGATGAAATAATTGATTTTCTCATTTAAAAAAAAATCAGCACACTAATAGTTGTCATTATTTGAGAGCCTAGTGTGTGTCAATGCAAATTGTTAGGTATTATAAATACATTATCTTTTTCAATTTATATAGTGGCCTCATAAGAAGAAGTGATTGCACAGGTGAAAGCTGAAGTAGAGGGAGTTTAAATAATTTGACTAAAGCCACATTGCTAATAATTGACAAAAGTCAAAATAAAGTTCATGCAGGTATTCATGCAGATGACTGAAAATGCTTGTTCTTTCTTCTTCTACTTTTGAAAAACAATTGGAATATATGAATTACTTTATCACATTTTCTTTTAACTAGTCAAGGACATTGCTCCAAGGACTCTCCCTTTCAGCCTCATCAATTTGTTCTGCTCGGCTAGATTGTTTTCATCAACATAAAATAATGTTGCAATTTTCCCTATCTTTAAACCCAACAAACAAGCAAAACTCTTTGGAACATCATTATCCTTCAGATATCATTGCATTTTTCTCCTATGTTTTATATCAGAATTCCTTGAAAAGCAATCGCAACTCACTTTCTCAAATTTCTGTCTTCAAATACATCTTGTCTTGACTCCACCTTGCTAATAATCCCTGAAATCTAGTCCTATCGAAGTTAGTAATGCCCTGCAAATGATTAAATACATTGCTGAGTTTTTAGTTCTCAGTTTGCTTGAACCGTTAGATAGTTTTCTATAGTCTATCAATTCACCCTTCACACACTTCCTTGACTTACCAACTTCCCTACCTAGTCCTTCTTCAGAGAGCTCTCAAACTCTTGGCCTGTTTTTCTTCCACATGCAATTTAAAATCAGTTTATCAAATTCTGTAAAGAACCCCATTGGGATTTTCACTGGAACTGCACTGATTGTAGCTCAGTTTGAGGAATATTGGCATACTTATGATAGAGTTCTCTCGAGAATAGAGTCAATGTCATCATTTATTTAATATTGTTTAATGTTTTCAATAAAATGTTTCAATATTTTCTATAAAGGGCTTTTATGTATTTTTAAATTGACACTCTAAATGTCAATTTTTTAAAAAGCTCATTCTCCAACAATGTTGTGGCCTGAAGAATCGCATGTTACATGTCAAATTTTGATTCAGCAACTTTTATTTATTCTAATAACAAAAATGCATTTGGATCTTTCTATATAGACAATCACATCATTAAATGCAAACAGAGTTTTGCCTACACTTTCCCATCATAGGTTTTATTTCATATTTTAACTGCATTTACTAGGACTTCAGTACAATCCTAGATATGATGAAAATAGCAAGCATTTTTTTTCTGCTGTCTTAGTAAGGATTATTTCAATAAGTATTCTTTTTTTTCTCTTTTATTTTTTTTAAAATAGATGTCCTTTTTAGGTAAGTAGTTCCCTTCTATTCTTAGTTTTCTAAGATATATTTTTTTAATCATGCATTTATCTTAATCAAAGGAATTATACCTGCATGTGCTAAGGTAAACTCCAGTATTACTATCATTGTCTTTCAGCCTGTTAATGTGGTACGTTACAATAAACAGAAATCAAATTAATTAATTCAGCTACTTGCTTAATTGAAGTTTCTGTAACTCTGAAGTGTTCTTTTCATCATACTGTGATTTCTCAAAAAACAGTTTCATATTCAGATTAGAACTGGATTGTTGAAGTATACATATTACCTAGTTCGTTTAAAGAAAGAAGTTTATGTTATATTTAGTTATTTTTGCATCTATGTGTGTGTTTGTATGTGTACATGTTATGTGTGTGTGTGTGTGTGTGTGTGTGTATAATCATTTCTGCCCTCATAATGCTTCTCTTTGGCTACCAGAGACTTAAGAAAATTTTTGAAAGTTTGCATTAGGTCTTGTTTTCTGCTTCTATTTTTATGCCCCTAGTTTCCCCCAGCCCTCTGAGTGTTCACTGGAACAGAGAATCACCCTGTCTGCCAGGAGACTATGGTTACTAACACATATTTCAAACATCCATTATTCTTAAATGTGCTTTTTGTTGTTCTTGAAAATTTATGTTTATTGATTTTACTTGTTAAGAAATACATAAATTTATGATGTTAGCTATTATGTTATTTTTCTAGCATAATATACTATTTTATCTAATTAAGATTAGCAACACTTCTGGGGAACAAAAGCAATTTTTCTTTCTTAAAGTTGGTAAACATGTTGAAGCTCCCCAAAATGTTATTTGTTCAAGGTGATTTTCTTAAACTTACAAATACTGCCAATGTCTATTGCCAAAGAAAAACAACTCACTCAATTCATTGGTTAATAAACATTTATTGTTACAAACTAGGAACTGGTAATTGGAGGGGGGGGGGGAAAGGCAAAAAACAGAGCCCCCTTCAAAGAATTTCTAATGTTGTGAGGAGACAAATTTCAGATGTGGTTCCAGACATTACGGAAGCTTTAGGTATATGTGTCTATGATGTGTGGGTAGGAGCTACTGTATTTGTCAATGTCTGTCTGAGATTCTGTGCTCCTAAAGCAGAAGGTGTATTCTCATTATAATTTCTGTAAACAACTCCCTAGACTCTAGCATGCTGGATGACTAGATGGTCTTTAGACTTTAAATAGTGGACTTTGAAAAGTTTTGTCTAAAACAATACCTGACAGAGATTTAGCATTTGAAAATAATTAAATATGCATGTTGAAATTTGGGGGCACATATTACAATTATTCATTATGTAGAAAATACCCACCGGCGTATTACATTTTGCTCAGAAAATCGTGATAACTGTTGACTTATAGGCAACATAGAAAAATGCTGAGAAAAAGAAGTGTATTTTGAACATGTTTTCTTCATTGTTTAATATACTACATTATTAAATTTTTCTTTTTCTTACTACCTGCTGTATGCAACTAGGTTGCCTGCATTTATTTTTAGCAGTCTATTTCAAAGTTTAATCAAAAGAGTCTATTTATTTCTCAATGTGTTCTCCTTTTAAAAAATAGGAATTGCTGTTAATATATTTAAGAAACTCTGCATATCACAACTTCCTCTTTGTGTTTCCAATACACATTATCATATTGAAATCGCTGAGAAATCTGTTATAAAACTGTTTTTATCCCAGCTTTCTTAAATTTTGTTTGACCATCTAAGTTTGTGTCCTTCCTATAAAAATCCAACTAATATATCGGTAGTGTTCTGCAGAGTGCACTTTGGAAAAATATAGCTTTACATAAGAAATATATAATTTTGAAATGATAGTACAAATTGGATTAACTTTCTTTTGGTGTATAAATGGCTATATTCACAGGCTGGATTCTCTGGTACAGAGTTATAGCCTTTTTCTAATTTATTTATCTCATTGGTCCAATCTGCTACTATAGAGTTCTGTGTAGATTTTCTGGTTAATACTCTAACCAAGTCCCCCTCTCAATCCCAACTTAATTGGCAGGAATCCTTATATCCTCAACTTCTCCAAATTAGTAGATATAAATCCTAAATTTGACACACTCTTAGTAAATACTATGGTTTGCTGATGTATTTACCTTCAAATTAGTCATCATGGTAATGTTATTCCTCCAGACTGTCTTCAATTCCTCTTTTTTCACTTACAAATGGACTCATCATCACTCAGCCAAACCCATTTCAGCTACAACTATTACTAAAGACCTCACAGAGAGAGGTAATTATTTGTGGGAGGTGAAAGGGCAATTTTTTGGCTTAGGACATGACATGTTCTTTCTGAAATATGCATGTGTTTGTCAAAGTGGAAAACTACAGTAGGCAGTCACATTTATAAATCTGTAAAGAGAAAATCTGCCCTCTAGGTAACAATTAAAATTGCAAGAGTGCATGGAAAGCCAGAAAGACCATGAAAGATGAAGACCTAGAACAGAAAATCTCTACCATTAAAATACATATAAAGAGGAACAAGAGAGTATCAAATAAATTTTTAACACCCTTTCAGATAAGTGGGGGAAAATCCACAAGGTGTGTTACCATACAGTAAACTGGAGAATATTGTTTGAAGAAGAAAGACATGGCCGTTTATTTAACAAAATATTCAAGGAGCCATACTATGTGTCAGGCACTGTACTAGTACTGGGCTACAGTCATAAACAAGGTAGATAGGATCCCTGACATCATAGAACTTAAAATATACAGTGATACTCAAGTACTCAGGGAAAATCAGAGCAGATAATAAAGTATTTGAAGTTTTCTTTAAATTTAACAACAGGTACATTAAAGACACAGTGAGATAACTTTCTGTGAAGCAGTGATAGAAGACGCCATATTGAAATGGGTTGAACTGCAAGGCATTTATTTTAGATCATATGCATAAAGAAAATACTGAAATACACAAAAAATATTAAGCATCATTGACTGTGAAGTATAGAATTACAAGTAATTTTTATTGCATTTTTTTACTCGTATGTTCTTTTTTTTGTAAATGTCTACAATGAAGATGCATCCTTTTTATAATCAGAAAAAACTATTATGTAAAACAGAAAAAACTAATTATTATTAATTAAAATTTAATATAAATTAAATGGAGATGTAATATTTCTTTGAATAATAATATAATAAATGTAAAGAGCTTAACAAAATGATTCAAACAAATAACAATATTAACAAAATCTGAGTAAATCTACTTTGTGGACTTGATTATTCTGATTGTCTCCATAATTATCTAAGTAAGTGTAGATAATTGTTAAAACTCAACATGTACTATGCTGACAACACACATCCACCCAAAACTAAAGCTGCTAGTCTTTAAAAAGTGGAGTGTGAGGCATTAATTTATGTAGCTTTTAAGTTGGAACATGCTAATGCATGCTTTCAAAATGTATAATAGCTTCAATTCCCACCAGTTTAGCAGCTGACATGATTATGTACATGATTCCTCCAGGAAATGGAGGAAACAGTAATAACAAGCCCAGTTAACAAGAGAAGAAAAGGACTGCCTGGCTGACTGTCTAAGTTTCCCATGTTAACACTGATTATAAGCATCAGTGGTGGTAAACACAGCCATTTCATAAGATTGAGCTGTGGACACTTATGGGGAAATGAGATCAGCAGTCATGATTCCATTCTATTAAACCAACTCCTCTGAGGCTTTTTCAGGATAATGCCTTGGTTGTCATCCCTTCCTTCCTGCATGTGAAAGGGATTATGGAATTGTGGTCTCCAGGAGCTAAATGAGAAAGGGTTACATTTTTCATTTCTTCTAATGTCATTGCATTCTTAAAAAAAAAAAAAAAAAAATACACCTTGGAAACCAATGAGCTACTGTTTTTTTTTGTTTTTTTTTTTTCTTTCAGGTACAATTTATAAACATATTAAAACATTTTTGAAATAGTCTCAGATGGTTTCTCATGTCATTTAACTGAAAAGTATGTGTAATTGCTAGCCTGCAGCCCATTAAACGATTACAGATTGAAATACACCTTACAAGATGGAAAACTTCAGGGGCAGTGTAATCATATGTTTTAAAACGGAGTATTTTGCATTCCTGAGTAAACCTCTAGGTCCTCTGACTAAAATTATTCTCCCCCAGCACACTTCCATTAAACCTCTATGATCTGAGATACCACCTTGCTTAAAATTTCCAGGATTATTTTTCTTCTTCAGCATTTTACAATGTATGGGTCCAGGGGCAGATGTGAGATACAATAAACTGTACAGAAAACAGGTAGAATAATGGGAGCTATGGATTAGAAATCAAAATGTTGAGCTTTAAGAAACCATGTGTTCTAGGTCCCATGATAGACAGAAAAACACCAAAATAATTTCAGTGATTTATCCAGCACAGTACCAAGTTGGGGCCAGATCACAGTTCCCCAGCTTTCAGGATTAGGTGTGTTTCCAAAGTAAGCCCAATGTGTCCAGTTCTCTTTAGAGACAAAGCGGTCAGAGGACCTCAGAGAACTGCTGGAGGCACAGGTACCCTGTAAGTTAGAGTCCTGACAGAGAAGGGTAAATACACATTTCAATCTCTGGCCTTCATATTTTTAGAGCTGTTTTCTTAATGTTCCTTAATAGCAGAAACAGAAGAAATAAAGCATCTGTTTATGGCACCAGTTATCACAAATTTAGGAAGGTTCATAATTTTCAGGGAAGTATCTATGATAGTGCTTTATGCTTTTACTTTTCAAATATTTATCAAGTCTGCCATATGTCTAGCACTAGCTGAAAAACTGACCTAGTCTGAGTGAGAGAAGGGCTACATTTTGAAGTGTTGGAATATTATCAATTGTTTTTTAAAACAAGATGTTACATAGAATGCCTTAAAAAAGAGATGGAAGTGAGAAGAAGGAAGAAGAAGGGAAGGAAACACAGGGAATTGAAGAAAAAGCCCCATCAGTAAACACAATACACGTCTCCCTCTTCTGCTTCATGTCCTATAGAAAACATGGTAGGAACCACAGAGCTGAGATGTGTGAACTTGTTGAGTTAGAGCTGAGTTAGGTGATTTTCAACTTAGTCTCTGTGTGAACTTGGTGAAGGCACTTATGCTCTGCCTCAGTTGTTCAGTTGTATACTGCAGACCAGACGTTCATTCCTCCCTTACTTTCAGTGTTTTGTTTTGCGAACTATAAATATGAAGAGCTCAGATGCATATGAAAATACTTAAGTTCGATACTCTAAGCTTGTAAACAAATCTTTGAATTATATTACTATCTCTTCTCTGCCACACATTGAAATGGTTTTGGTCTATTTCTAATAATTAAACAAAAGTCAGACTTTTAAAAAAAATTGGTTACAATCACTTACCAGCATATAGGAGTTCACAGGTTGACAATCTTTGGGGACCAAACAACTTCCTCCTCTAGACGATACAATGGAATCAGCTCCTCCCAGAGAGCTCATGGCAAAAATCCCAAAGAGAAATAGAAATACCTACAATTTTCTTGATTGCAACTTCTCCTTCACGCTTGGGAAGATTATTTCTTATGTCACCTATAGCAAAGCTGCCCCATTGCCAACCTGAAAGCAATTTGCAGGATAGGTATTTTTGATGCCACTATTTCATCTCGGGTTGTAAAGATTAGATTTTTAAAATACTAAAGTGTGCAATATTTTGCCTTTGAGGGAGCACTGTAGTCCCAGTATATATACTTTTTTTTTTTCTGTCCCCTAGCCCTGTCAATGAAGGTAGTTAAATAGACACAATTCTGCCTGCCCCTGCTTAGATCAAGAACAAAACCAATGATCAGGCATTGAAATCCCATACTCAGTTTCATTAAAGAAACAAAATAATCACCCCCAAATATTTTTCTAGACGTCGGTATGCAGGTCATACGCTTTGAGGTTAATCTATTTCTTACATGAATGTAGCAAAGAATTACAGAGCAGTTTTTCACAAGTATAGGGATTGTTCCACCAACATGGGAGTCACCTGGAAGCCTGTTTAAAATGCAGATTTGTGCATGTCATCTAAGAACCCTGGAATCAGAATCTCCTTGGTTGGGCCTGGACACTTTTCATAAGCACTGTCTATCTTAAAGTTTCTCACCCAGCCAAATTTGGTAATTGTGTCATAGTGTGAGGTCTGTGGTATGAGCACAGAGAAAGGGAAGGCAAAGGGTAGGAAAGTCCGTGAGGTGGGAATGCCATAGAACAGTGTCAGTACAGACTTCTAGGCCCCCTCCTTGTGCCTGAAGCTTTTGACTTTCATCAGATTCTGCTTGTGTCCTTTTAGCCCAAGAAATCCTCTCTCAGTGAGAAGTCCCTGCTATTGTAGGTACTCTCCAATTCTGTGAAATAATTTTATATCATTGTGACATTTGATTACTATAATCTCTGCAAAGAGAGTTGAATGGCTTAGCCACATTCTCCAAAGAACCAGAGTATATCTTTTAGAACGTGACTTCGATTTGAAATGATGCCACCAGATGGCCAATGTTAGAGAAGTCAATAAACTTGTCCCTAAGTGGCCAAAGGGACCCCACATTCTAAAATCTAGTTGTTCTTGATATCAAAAAATCGTGACCTAGTTATAACCACAATCCATATTTTTCATTGTGTGAGTTCAAACAAATACTGTAGTGCATTCATTCATTAAATATAAAATATTAATAGAGTTTTACATATTTATACACAAATAACAGAACATCCTGTTCTCTCCAATGAGAAATCATGTCACATTATCACTCAAATCACCCAGATGATATCTGAGATCCTAATTCTACTTAAGGGGTGACTGTGTAGCAATGTGTTCCTGCTTGTTTAACTGCATTCTTAGTTCTAATGGGATTATGTTTTGGTTAACACAGCATACAGTGGTATGTAAACCAGTTGAACAATCACGTATGCAATGAGTATAATGAAAATCTTATTCAAATGACATGTTTGCATGATCTATATGTTTCGGGGCTAGAAAATGTTGCCATCTAAAATAATAGATTTTTTGAAGTTGATTTTCTATTTAATATCATTTACATATATGATGTGCAATATGAATTAAAGGTGCTACCATTAGGATTCACATGCATATATTAACAAGGAGTACTATGTATGTCTAAGGAAACAAATTATGTAGATAAGCGTAGAATATATATTTATGGTATAATCATTGACCATACTTAATACTTCATACCACATCTATATTTTGGAAATGTTGATCAAGTTATCAGATAAGATAAACATTTAAAAAGGATATAGCCAGTGCCAGTTCCATAGGGAATTGATAATTGATTAGAATTTCTTGATTTTTGGTCACCATGAATAACAAGGATTCAAATCTGTTATCAGTGTGACCATATTGACCAAATGACTACGCATCAATCTAAGTTGGTTGTTTTGTTTTCATAACATTAAACTGAATTATTCATATAATCTGCTTAACATAAAACCTGCAATAATGTAGTAATTCAGCAAATGTTTGCTATTGTGATTATTCTATTGTTTTAACTCTGTAGGCCTTGACATACCTAGAAGGGCTTTCTTTTTAGTTCTTTTGGAACTAATGCAGCTTATGTAAATGCAAAAGGCTAGGACGAAAAAAAAAATCACATTCACTTGGAGCTTTTGCTCATTTTATGTAGACCATCAGTCATTTAAAAAAACATGACTGTAAAGATAATAAGCATCTGTTTACATAGATCATAGATATTTAATTCACACGTTTTCCTAATCAGCCACATAGAGAGTGCTTACAATGATCGAGGCTTGATTGAGCTTCTCCTAAATGACTAACTTTCAGACACATGAACTTGTTTATTATGCATTTGATGAGAGGTGAATTTGTAGTTATGATGAAACATTTTATACAGGTGATGCTAAACATACGGGTATAGGAATATTCCTCCTTCCTAAGAATGAACTCATGTAGACATTGAAAACATAAAGGAAAGTGAAAGTTTTTCAGAAACCAGACACACATGATTTTTCCCTGAACTCTTTGTCAAGTGTTCAGGACTAGCAGAATACAATCATTTTACAGGACCTTCAGTGTATTGCTTAAAATGGCAAGGTGATTTCAGAAAATGAAAAATGTTCAATACCTGTGTGGACTTTATCCCTCTAGGTTCTTAGAATTCTATTGCTTCATATTTGTAATCTGACTGTGTTGTCTTTGTAAAATGTATTTATCGTGCCAGCATGTTGCCCCTTCTAAAGTGCACATTCTAAATCTTGTGGCGAGTAAATCTGAAAGGAATTGATGGTTTTGTTTGATCAAGCTCTTCCTCTCTTCCCAGCAGATGTAGTTCTGAGTTCTGTGTTTAAGGCTATAAAATTTGGAAAATTGTGTTTTATTAGTTATTTAAATTTAACATTTGCATAAGATAGTTATATAAAAATGGGTTATTTAATTTGCATTAAATTACTATTTGATTTAAATATAAGGTGTTTTTTTCCTTTTTGTTTCCATTTTACTGTGTTTTCAATATGGAGCTCTTTTTAATACTGTCATGATACAGTTCAATACCTATTTTGAAAGGCTTCACAATTATACGGCATTGTTTTAAGACTCTTCTATGGCGCAGACTGTAAGTAATGTTTTCTTGATATTTTTGATTGTTATGTATTTCTGATTGCTCTGCTTCAATTGAGGATTTCATCTGTAACATCTAGTGTACCATCAAGGTTTTTGTTTGTTTGTTTGTTTGTTTTTCCACTTATTTTTTTATAGAGTACGAAAACTTGCCAAGATTTATTTGGAAGTATTAACTTCAGCTGAGTTCTCTGGGAGACATTTTCTTAAAACTTAAAATACAAATGATAATAAGTTACTGCTACAATGTTCACACATTATACTTTATGTAAGATGTGGATTTGAATAAAACAAATAATTAATTGAAAATAAGAACCGATGAAGTCTTAAGCAATGGGGTATTAAAGATAACTTTAACTTGAAGATGACATACTGCCAAAATGTGACCCATCTCCTGTTTACATACACTTTTTTAGAAATATGCATACTAAATAATCAAACACATTGTTAGATTAGGACAATTATCAGTAGCTTTATCCTGTTTTATTAATCTAAGTATCTTCTATATATTTCATATTAATAATATAAGGATGCTTATATGGAATTATTTAATTAGAATTTTCAATAAATCTTGAAAACAACTTTAAGTATTAGGAAATTGATTATGGAGCCATATTCTTATACATGTGTCTAGAACTATTCCAGATGTATTACTAGAATTAATTAGCTAAGTACCATCAGAATTCAGCTCATCATACTGACTCTTGTACCTCATTTGTGAGAAATGACTTTGGATTATATGAACTCCAAGGTGTTTTTCAAATTTAAAATTTTAACTTTTTTATGTTTAATGAGATTGGATTTACGGATGTTAGCATCACGTTAAATTTAGCACGTTAATTATTTGCTCTGTAGTTTTTGAACATAAGTACAGCTAGAGGGATATGTTTTAAAAATAAATTTATTTCAAAAGAATATTCTTAGTACATCATGCTTTCCAGGGTTGTAGATTCAATAAATGTATGATTTTCAACTGTCATCGTGAATTTTCTATACCCAAGTGTTTCTGTTAGCATATGAATTTAATAATAATATGTCAATTCTTGTCTAATGTTTATAAAAGACCCCATTCATGTTGGCATTATTTTTTCTCTAGATTTTTCACAGTGAAGGCTGGTATAGCCTTATAGTGTGTTTGTGTGTGTGTGTGTATATGCAAAATGCATTAACAAATTTATTTTAAAAAGCTTATGAGTACAAAATAAATTTTCCACCTAATTTTTATCATGAAAAACTTCCATAAAAATTCTATTAATTTATCTTAAATAAATTAAAAAACAAATGGATGCAAAATATGCATGCTCATTAAATTACTTGCAAATGGTATTTCTGTAAGAATTGTCTATCTTTGAATTATTAAAACTCTAATATTTGTTTTTTTGGATATACCCAATAAATAGTTAATATTTGGTCCGTTCTCACATGTCTAATAACTACACATAGATTACAGTGTTAGCATGTCTCAGGTACACTCAAACAAACAACAAAAAAAGAAAACTTCATTTCCTACTTATCCTTTAAGGCTATTCCTAAGCATAAAACATATAAATAATACTGATAGATAAAATATAAAAATGGTACACAAAGAGGCCTATCTTTGTGAGGAAGCAGGAAGCAACAGTGGCAAAAGCCAAGCATGTAAAGAGAAGCAGGTAAGGCTTCCTGGAGAATAAGCCCTTTTGTGTTTATGCAAATTTGTGCAAGGTGCCCAGACCAAACTGTTTTCATCCAGGAACTGGGACAATGTTGATTTGAGATGGAAGTTAAAATAATAAATAAAAAAAAAAAAACAAGGTTGGTCAGTGCTTTAACTTAAAGTATTGTGGTGAGAGAGCTGCCTACTTAGTAAAACCCTATGAACAGACCAGCTAACAGCTAGCATGATGACAGACTGCAGTACTCTCAGCTTACTAACATGGCAGAAGTCCAAAACTGCCAATATGACTGGGGAGACAGAGTGAAACACAAACACACACCCCCCTCCTAGGCACTCATGCACACACACAGTCACCAATACCACCAATATAAGTCAATGTATGATTGAAGATTATGTTCCAGAAGAAATGCAATTAAAAAAAAAAAGTCTGGATTTTTAAAAATAAATATATTTATGGTCATTGAATAAGTAAAATAATACATAATGTCTAAAAATAACAAGACATTATGAAATGTAATCAGAATATATTAAACAGAAATCACTTGGACATTTTCAAAAGACAAAACAATTTGAAATCTAGACAAAAAAAATACCTACAGACATTTAAATAAAAGTTAAATGGAGAGATTACACATTAGATTATACACAAAAAGAATAAATGATGAATTGTGAAATACTACTAAGAAATTTATCAATAAAAAGTTGGAGAAAAACCAAAGAAAAAATAAATTTAACAAGGAGGGTATTAAAAGCTACCACAGGAAAAGAATACGCTGCTTACAAAGGAACGACATTTAGGTTAACAGAAGATTTCTCATCGAAGTAGTACAAGCACAAGACATTTGAAAGTGTTGGAGAGGAAGTACTACTGATCCAAAATTACTTACTTGTCAGAAATGTGACT
This sequence comes from Rhinolophus ferrumequinum, assembly GCF_004115265.2. NCBI lineage: Eukaryota > Metazoa > Chordata > Mammalia > Chiroptera > Rhinolophidae > Rhinolophus > Rhinolophus ferrumequinum. Next base: position 53,922,994 of record NC_046301.1, read on the forward strand.
TAATATTAAGAGCAAGACAATGTTTTAAAACAGAAAGAACACCACATTTGGTTTTTATTGACCTATATTGAAAAACTATAGAAAAGTTTACTTCAGCATAAAAGTAAACCTTTAGAAATATAGTGTGCAGAAAGATAGCAAATACAGAAGTTAATTAACTTTTAACTTTAAATATAATAATAACTGATTGTTTCTCCTTTAAAGGCAACACTATTCTCATTGATTTAATGTAAGATGTTATGTTTTTAAAACATGTTTAAAGCTTAAGATTTTTTTGGTTTAGAATAAAGATATATCGAATATTGTAGACACTAGAAGCCCATTTCAGCTCTAAATAAAGTGAGAAAAAAGAGAATGTATCAATCCAATAGTAAGTGTGAAATGAAACAAATAAAAGATATACAATAGTTAAACAACAATATATACACACACACCTAATTGTAGAAACATGTTAAATATATATCAGTGATCTTAATGTAAAAGGTTGTATTCACCTATCAAAGACAGATTTTCATAATGGTTAAACAAAAACAAAAATGAAACAAACAAACAAAAAACTTCATAGTTTGCTTAGATAGTAACACCTAAAGTAAATTACATTGAAGGATTAAAAATAAATGCAGATCAAATATGATTCAAGCAAGCTCTGATGAATAACTTCATGTGCTCCTTCAAAGTGGATATGGAAGGGAAAAGCATCAAGGGTTTACTTACTGATTATCAAGAATTAATGTCAAACTCTAGTCATTACAGTCTGTGGTATCTTCATAGGAATAGATAGGTTAGTACAGTGAAATAAAGAATTTTAAAACAGAACCACAAATACAAAGAAACTCAATATTTTACTAAGAGAATTGTAAGTTAGATAAGCTGTAAATAAAATAAAAGTAAAAAATAAAATAAAAATACAAGTAAAATAATATAAAATCTTGTTAAATCAATTGAAAAATGAAAATGAACAATTTTAGATGAAAATATGAGAATATTTTTATGAAGAGGGGGTGTTTTTCTGAAACATTACAACTCTATCACAAACCATTAAATAAATCAATGGATTATATGCATCATAATTGGAACCTGTACATATTGTAATTAAAATTAAAAGTAAAAATAGAAATGGTAATTTAAATTTACTTAAAATAAACAAGAATTTCAGAAGCCAAAGTTGAAGGGAAGCTGTTTCCCCTGAGCTAGTTTCCATTCATGGTTTATATTCAATTCTGTTCCCTAAGGGTTGGCCTCAGCTATTTTTGTGATTACTGTAGGGTAATCCTGGGCTGACTTAAGCTTATAGCTTACTTTTTGAAGGGAAGTAATGAAATAAAAGAAGCATGTAATTGTGCTTGAGGGAAGTTTTGATAGATTTTCTAGCTAGTCCTCAGTATTTTCTTGGTTACTCTCCGGATGTTCCAAGATGCATTTTGTAATAGATTCCCTTATTAAAGAAATTTGAAAGGCATTTCTCTCAGCCTCCAGCTGCAAGGAATCATTATGGCCATTTCTGGTTCTAATTCCATGAGAACAGAGAAAGGGAGATAAATTTTACTAGCAATCTCGAGCCCAACAAGTTCTGTTGGGAATTTATGTTCATTGCGCAGAAAAGAAGATGAATAGGAGAATCAAAGTTGCTAGAAAGAAAGGAAGAAAGAAAAAAGAAAAAAAGAAAATATTGTCAGGGTTACTGTGAATTTTGCAGAATGACAAGGTCCTGAAGCAGGCCATCCATGTGTTGGATAATGCTACAAAACGTTTGTTACCTGCCCTCTGTCTGGAGAACACATCTTTATGGGGTTGTAAGTTAGCTCCGATTCTCTGTAGTTAAATTCCATGTAGTATTTGCCCCTAAATTTAATTAGGAGTTCTCCCAAAGACCTCATATGTGAGATTCCCAGAGATCAAACTGGCACCAGTACCTTGCCTTTACTTTCTTCTAGAAACATTTGTTTCAAAAGATGTATGATCTAGAAAATTGTTATGGATATATGGCCTGGACTCACATGTCTAGTTTACCTAAATTAGTGCATTTTGTGTTGATAGATTGTTATCAAGAATGTGAAAGCACATGGTAGACTTGTGCCTGGAGCATGGTAAACATCCGATAAATACTTTTTAGCGTTATGTTTTAAAACATTATGCTATGCCTTTTGTTTTACATCTCTTTTCAGCTTTCTTTCTTTCCAAATCTGATAAAATTTGTTTAAAAAACTAAACAAAACAAACAAAAAAATACCTTTTACTTGCAGTTTATTTTTCAAGTTTGAAACACTGGTATAAATGCAAGTTTTCTCATGTCACTTGCTTAAAACGAACAACTTTTGCTGTGGTTTTGCTCATAACTTGTGTTTTGATCACTAGACGTGATTGGCCACAGAGCTAGATGGAACGATTCCTTTTAATTCCAATCAGGAATATTTTGGAAAGTTTCAACTACTCTTGTCTTATTTGGTTCCAATTAGTAGGAACGTGCTCATCTTTAGTTGATTTAGCTGAAGTTGATCTATATGCCTGGTTTACTCATCACTTTCCATATTACGCATGAAGACATGGAGGGTTTGATTCTGAGAAACTTTGTGAAAAAACTCGTAGTGGAACTAGGTAACATTAACATAGTGTCTCTCTTTTCACTTCACACCAGTGTGTCCCAGATCTCTCCTTTTAGAGAGGCATGAGGTCATTCTGGAAGATATCCTGAGTTCCAGTGACTCCTAATATTAACTGTAGACTCCATCCATGTAGTTGTCCCACACTTTTCTAAATATGAAATAGAATGCCTCTGAGACTTGTTGACCTGAATGAATGGGCAGTTTTCCCCATGGCACTTCAATTTTAAATACAGAGGAAATTAAGTTGTTCCCTGTGCAACACTTCGTTGTTAGACCATGACAGAATTTTTTTTCTTGTACAATAAATATAGTCTCAGATTAAAAGAACATAGTCTGCTAGAAACATTGGTATGGGATAGGCTGAATTTAAAATGTCTGACATTGACAAAATTGCAATTATTTTTTTAATAGCAAATAAAATCTGTAACATAGTACCTTTGAGACGTTAGGCAGAGTCAATTCTAACAGCTGCATTCTTCTTTAATTTACATTTTAAGGGCTCATCACGATAGATGGCAATGAATTCAGAAGAGAGAACCTATAATGATTTTCTTTTCTCTTGAACTAGGACAGTATCTTCTAGGTCATACGATGCATTATTATTTTTAAACTTTTAAAACATCATTTTTCATATTATACCAGGCAAACTTATTGCAGGTTAGGTACAAAGTAGGGTCATATGTTTTTCACACCAATCGTATATGAAGTTGTTAATTTTTAACCAACATTTTGCAACGTCCATAGTGTTTAGGATAATTTTTTTTTAAAACCTAAGATCAATGTGATTTGTTAGTTTTAATTTGCATAATTACTTCTAGTTGGTTCCTACTTTGAAAACAATTCTGTGTTTTTATAACTTTCAGTTTATATTACCATGGTATACAGATGTTCTGTAATTTTTTCTTGCATAAATGATTGAAAATAAAAATATAAAGAATAAATGAACTTTATCATTCTGATTAGATTTTTCTTTTATAAATTTAACATACTAATCCTGTGGTATATAAGCTTTAAGGAATCAGGTGAGTGAAAAATGCAAAGAGATACTGCAAAAGGATGGATAGAAAAGTGAAATTAAATTTTGAGAATATTGTGTGATCGAAGCCAAAGGGAGGAAAGTTTAAGTAAATGGGTCATTTCTGTGAGAGCAATTTCAATGGATTAGTCTGGAGAAGCTGGCTTATGGTGGGTTGAGAATTGTAATGCGACTGTTAAGAAAATCAGTTTATAAACACAGCCGCAAGTAAAATACGAGGTCAGACAATTACGTTTGCGAACTTTCCACTGTGCACTTACAGGGTGGGAAGTTCATGAACGCAATTGTCCGACCTCGTATGTATCTTTTGACTTTCAAACTATTATTCTTTCTAATATTTCATGCTATTGCACAGCATTAAAATACTTTTGGTAGGAGAGTAATAATATTTTTAATTTATCAACAAAAAGAAAAAGTACCCGTTTTGATGTCAGATTTCTGTGACAATAAGCTCATCTCAGAAATTCAACATGTGAAATCAATTGCATCCAAAAATGTAGGAGGAATATTGAAGTTTTTTTCTTTTTTTTTTTTTGACCTGATCTCACATAAGCCAGGAGGACATATAGTAGAGAAAAGCTTAATGCAGTGTACTGAGATGTGTCACATTATCTTAGTCAGATTAGAACATGATTTCAACCAGTCATTTTGCATCGTGCTACAGACCCCAGCTTTAATCAAGTTGGGAGATTGATGGTCTGTTATGGGTACGTAACAACACAGATAAACCAGAATATGAATATCAAATTTATTTAAAAATAACTCAGATCATTCATTGTGAAGAGGAAACTGACAGCAGATGATTTCATAAACTGTATACAAATAATTGAATAAAGTTTATTTTTTAATGTTTCTTGAAGGTCATCTTAAAAATGGACATATGGATTTAATTTAATGTCAGACTAACCATACTATACCTTTTGACTATTGAATCATGAATACATTATAAAGTAAAATCTGGGGACCTCTTCTGGAAGATTTAATGAGTCATTGCATGCTGTGTTATTTTTTTCTACCTATGTTTGAGGCACTGGCGTATACAATTTGAAGTTCAGCCTATTGTATGGTTTTACAATTTAACGAACTTCTTTGATTAAGTCAGCTAGACTCAAAGATTCATTCTGTTTCATTGTTGTCAAAAGTGCTTTAAAAAATTATATGTATATGTATACATATATATATATTTGTGTATATATATATATATAATATATATATGTGTATATATATACACACAGAATACACACAAACACACACACATACACAATACCCAAAAAATGCATACATATTTTAAGAAAGGAAAAAAACTATGAAAATTGTAATACTCAATATATACCGATAACAAGATGAATGCAAGTCACATTTGACTTCTGCAATTACAAGAGGTGCTCAAAGTGGTTACCATCAGCATCTAGACACTTCTGATTACAGTGAACCACTGCTTGAGCAATGTTGATCAAAGTGTTAACATCTCTTAAAATGTGTATAAATTTTTTTTGCACCCCTGGTATATTCTATATAACTATCTATAAATATAGCTATAAACGTGTATATGGTTTATAGTTATATACATATAAATTATATATATATATATAACTTGCATATGTATATATATATAAATATATATAAAACTTCTATATAACTACAGTCATAGAAGCATAACTGTAGCCATTTATATATAACTTTAACATAGCTAACTAACTTCCCAGTGAAGATCATTGTGATGGGAAAAAAATGTATAAAGAAAAAATTTTCCAAAAATTCTACCTAAACAATATAATTCTATAAAGATGGTGACACTGATGTCCTTTCAGTGGATGATTGGAAACTCCAGTGAGTAGTAAATACAAAGTTGTTGGAACTCGCAGAATTATAGTTTCTAAACAATGTGTTAGACACTAAAGCATTTCTACACGTATGTCCTTTGTATCCACTGTGAATGGGTTCTAGTCAGGTCTGTTGCTGTGTTTAAAAAGCAGTGTTCTCAGAATTAAGTAGCTGTATTCTAGGCCCACTTCTACTTTTGTCATAGGCACAGCTTTTATTTTCACTGGATCTGTTTCCTCACCTATAAGTAGAAGGGGTTACACTAGGTCTCTACTAGCTATTTCAGTTCTGTTCATTGTGTTCTATATTGTACTTAAATATTTTATTTAGAAAACATTTTAGTGTACTAGAGTAGTTAATATAACTGCAGCAAAAATAGTTGTGTAAAGCAAAAATGGTTTGGAAAATAAATATTTACCATTTAAAATGCTTTTCATAATGTGGGATTTTCCTTTGTTTAAAACAGAGAATGCACATCTTTTAAAAAATAAGTAAAATTCAGCATGAATACCTTCTCCCAATGCAAGCTCAAATTATACATTTTATACTGCAGTCCCACTAAAATGGCAATGAATATATGTTATCTCTATTGAGCTTATTTCAGCTTCAGATTAAGCTGGCTATTGAAAAAGTATAGTTGATTAGAATCTGGACACCTTTGTTCATCCAAATTAATGACCTAGATGTCATTGAAATTAATTTTTTTTCCTTTGAAAGAGTGAAAATAAGTTAAGGATTGTAATTCTCATTATTTAATACTTTTAATTATATTATTATCCTAGATGTTGAGAAAAAAGTGTACTGCACATGTTGTAATCTTTCAACATAGAGCATTGTGTTGAAAAGTTCTGGACACTTTCACATTATGAACCAGAAAGTACTATAATTAAGAACTGAAGGAACCTCCATGTTTGCTAATGGTTCCATATAGACTTGAAAGACAAGAGTCTTTCAAGTCTATATGGAACCATTAGCAAACTCTTACCCATGCAGTCCGGCCATAGAAGTCACACTGTTATTGCTCTCTCATTATCACTGCATTTGTTTATCCTGTATCTTCACTTACTTTGATCTAAAGCAAATATATATAGGTAAAAGATTCTCTCTTGCAATAGTACTCAGTATGAAAAAATGGTAAAGCTTTTTTTCCCCCTATAGCTACTGCTTGTAAAGGCTATCTCTTTGTTTTTGTATCATTATGTGTGTGTTAAAAGTAGAATTATATGACAGAACGATGGGTTTTTTTAATGAGGCAGTCTTGAGCTTAGATACCAGTTGTGACAATAAGAAGCTTGCTAAACTTGGACACTTTATCTTGATATGTTTCTCTTTCTTCATGTATTAGTTCAGTGTAAGCAATAATACCCATTATTAAATATTTTTGGATAATTAAATCCCACAAGCTACCTTCCCAGTATGTCTAGTAGGAGTTATGTGACCTTTTTTTTCCTTTGCCATTGTCCCTTATGGTTATGCAACATGAAGGCAGTGACTCTTAGTTTTTGTTTTGTTTTGATTTGTTTTGTTTTGTTCTTAAATTAGAATGAGAGTTTGAAGATAGTGCATTGATTGGGAAAATCCATTGCTCAGAATTGGAGAATCTCCTGCTGCTGGATGAAGAGAATCCTTATCCTTTAATGGGGAGAATCCACTGCCCATAATAAAAGTGGATTCTTTGGGGGACTCATTTTTCAAAGAGAGATATTACATCAGAACTCATCCACAAAGTTCAAAGTACTGGGTGTGAAGTTAGAGTGAGTCAGAAGATGAAAACAGTTGCTACACCTGACTTGCTTCATGGATTTAAGAAAAGTCTCTGGTACTTCCAATTTCAGGTGAACTAAGGGATGTAAAGTTTGTCTGTCCTTAACAAGGGAGGCTTTTCCAAAGAATTTCCCATTGTAAGCCCAATTTTGATCCAGGTGTAAAAGAAAAGCTTTTGTGATAATTGCAACTTACTGTCTGGCTTGATTTCAGTCAGTTTTAATGATTTTTTTTTTTCAATCTCGTGTATAATATTAAGAATCCATTCATGTATACCTACTATTTCAAATGCATTACTTATCACTATTAATGAATTTATTCATTTATTTATCCAAAAAATATTTATTGAGCTCATGCTGTGTGCCAAGCACTGCTCTATTTCACACAAGTGATTAACAGATCCCTATCTTTATGGAATTGGCATTTTGGTTAGATGCAGAGAATAAGTAAACAAACCAGTGAAAAATATAGCAGGTCAGATGATAAGAGCTGTGGATTCCAGTCATTCCATTCCAATGAGAATTTCTACCTCTCATTTTTCCAAAATTACCATTTGACTGTTTTTATTTTCTCTACCTCCTAGAAGTCTTTAATCTTCCATTTCGCCAGAGGATTTACTCTTTTCCTCTCCAGTGTCTTCCCATTTCATAAATAGATTACAGGACATATAAATGTTAAGAACTCCAAACAGGTATCTTTGGTCCATACCTCTTTGTTGAACATGTTTCCTATATCCCAACACCTATATAGTATCTCCAGTTAGACTACCAAGGGACATCTTAAAAAACAAACTGTACTTTTTGTCCTGAAACCTATTCTTCTCTAAATCCTCTGCAGATCAATAAGTCTATGTAGAAAGAGGAAGTTGGTACAGGTGCTATACCATACAGGGTCACGAATCCTTTTTTGAGACAATTGTTTGTGCTTAGGTTATACAGCATGACATAGGTGATATAGTTAGTTTCTCTGTCTCATAGAATTATAGGATACCAAAAAGCAAAAAAAAAAAAAAAAGGCACTAGTGATCATTTAGGCCACCTCCCTATTACAGAATGGAGCAAAAACAGGTCTGTGGAAGTCAAGAAACCCTTCCGATGGCAACAGAACCAGTTTTGTGTACTTCCTTCTGTATCTATATAAGGATGGTGGCGTTTCTTCAATCAATAACCGCAGTGCAAGGTAAAAAGTCCCACAAAAGGGATATGGAAAAATTACAGCACTGAGCAGCAAAGTCTGTGTGAGATTGACAGGGAAGCTTTTATAAGTACAAAGGGAAGTAATGAGCTATTTCCTGAAAAGCCTGTAGCAGTTTTCCAGGACAGAGTGAGAGCTAGTGAGGGCACTCCAGTTGAAATCCTTAGGGTACTTGACTTCTCTGCAGCACTTGATAATGTTGATAATGTTGCGGGTTTGCTTCACCTTGACATTCTTTCATTCACAGGCACAATACCACAGCTTCCTTCCTCATCTCAACTGCTGCATTTGGTTGCTAAGGCAATACTTGAACACTCTTAGTTTGTTTTCCGAAGCAATTAGAAGTGAGGTTCTAGAGAACGTGTAAACAAATCAAAATCCCTCAAATTTGAATTTACTAAAGAACATAATTGCTCTAAATCCTACCACCATCAACTGCACGCCATTTGGTGAAAATAAATAGTTTAATTCAGAGAAAAATATTATTTTTTGAAGAAGAGGAACCTTTGTCCATCCTCTTTATGGTTTTTAAGTCTCACTTTGTTAAATCAAATGTAAGGCAGATACATTTTAGATACACACCCATTTTGTTTTCTCAAAGTTAATAATGAGGTAGTTTTTTGATGCTTCCATAGAAACGTCGAGGTTAGAAGGAAAAGCCATAGGATCATTACTGCACCATCTGTTCTAGCTGGTTTGTTTTAGTCACATGCTTTTCAGTGTTTTTACTAAGCTGTCAACAAACTGCCAATTAATTATGAAAACCTAACTGGTTGTCAGAGGTTATTGTACTGAGAAAGTAAACTCACCAGCCAGTGTACCATGGGATTGATTACTGCCGATTTACAAGCAATTTCCATCTACCTTCTGTAAATGAGTGAACTTTTAAAGACATCGTAATGACATCTTTGCATCCTGTAGCTGAAGAAAACCAAGCAGTTGATAATTAGTTTCTGAGCATCCATCAAGAAGAGTCATCTTTTTTGTTTAGGTTCCCATTTGATAACTACCTAACTGGATTTAATTATTTTTCTTAGTAATGTTTTAGTGGAGACACTGTTACAAGGTAACCATTCATATAAAATAAACACAGAAACTAGTCTTTGCCCTTTGTCTTGTGTAACATTACACCACTGAGCTGAAAAGCCTATCTGTAATATAAATCAGAGTTCTCCTAAAAAACAAAATGAGTTATCTGACTTTTAATTTTAGTTCTCTTTCATTTTATCTGTGATACCAAGTAAATCACTCTAGTTGTATGATAGCGTTTCCTGAGAAAAAGCAGTTGCATTATATTTTTATTTTTGTACAACTTATTAAGAAATTTTAGACTTGAAAAATCATAAGACTATTAATGAAGACATTAATCCTGAGTAATAATATAAGAAGTTGATTAAGGGTATACAAATAGGTCACATATACATCACTGAAGATTTGCATGCTAACTTATTTTTATCAACTTTTAGTGAAATTTCTTGAAGCAGATACCCCTCACCTATTGCATTTTGGCAGATAAGACATTTCAGTAGGTAGTTGATCTAATTGTCAAAGTGTGGAAGTTTGTTCACCTAAGATTTATGAGATTTTTCGTCATTTATTAAAAAAAATAATCATTCATTTGTTCTATGTTTTATAATAGATTAAATAAATATTTGTAACCATGTATGTATATACTTGGCTGCAAATATATATGCCTGTGTGTGCGCGCGTGCAGAGAATGAGGGGGAAGAGGGAGAGAAGAAGGGAAAAAGAAGGGAGAGAGAATGAGAACTCCTTATATGAGCACTTTGAGGAAATTTATGACCTCACCTTTACCCAGAGTCGTGATGGAACAAGGTTGTCCCCTTCCCTTCTTCTCCTGGTTGACAACGAAAGGAGAATACTATTCCAGAGCCCTGAGAAAATATCCCTTCACCTGAGTCAGTCCAGTTTACTTTATTCTTGGGTTCGATCTTGGATTTAAAATATTCCATCAGTTGTTTTATAAACACATATTTACCTCCGAGGGAAGGATTAGACTATACATCAAAATGACAGCAAAGGGATGGATTACAAATGAAAATGTTTAGTTTTCTCAGGTTAGTTTTCAGATGTTTTATAGCAGTAGTGGAAATAGGGATTCCATTCAACAGTGTCAGAATGCAAGAAAACACAATTTTTCTTTTACCCTTGAATGTAGGATGATATTCATTTATGCATTCATTTATTGAGTGTCTAGTAGGTGCCCGTGATGTGCTAGGCTCACGTGATATAGTGTTGGGAAGAACAAACAAACAAAAAGCATCCCAGTCCCTGCATTCATGAAGTTTGAAAGAGAAAATGGATACATAAAAGCCAACATTAGTCGAGTAATAATGTTAATGTTCTATAATTTTATACAGATGCTCTGAAATGAAGAAAAACTGATCTATGAGCATGAGCAACTAAGAACTATAACTCAGGCTTAGTATTATGAGGAAAGATTATTGATGGATACGTTTGATATGTGAAGGTCTTTGGGTGATAAATGGGAAAGAAAGGGGTGCATTTCAAGTGGAGGAAATAGCATACAAAAACTGAGAGTAGGAATAAACAAAATCAGTTCAAAAAACTGAATGAAGATTAATGTGGCTGGAAAACAGTTATTTAGAGGAAGAGAAAGACATGCAGAGCCTAGATTTGTGGGAACATGTAGGCTATGTCAAGTTTTTGTTTGTGTGTTTGTTTTTGTTTGTTTGTTTTTTAATCTTCAAGGCAAATGAGTACATCTTAAAGTTACTAACAAGGAAAATAATGTCATGATGTTTGGCTTTGACATGATCACTCAGGCTGTTGTATGGGGAATTGATTGAAGGTACATGTGCATAAATGTACAAGTCCAATAAGGGTGTGATTGGGGCAGTTTAGGGGAATAAATGATGCTGATAGCTTGAGATAGGGTTGTGACAGTAGACTTGGAGAGGAAGTGGTATGTAGGAGATATATTTTGAAGGTAGAAATAACAACTTATTGATGGGGTTAGTATGAAAATGAAGAGAAACAGATTTCAAGGATGTCTCCATTTCTATTTGAGTAAATGGGTGAATGAAAAAAATGAAAAACTGGGAAAGCAAGACTTTATGTGGTGATATGTATACCATGAGGAGATGCTTTTGAAACATGAAGGTGGATGTGTTAAGTAGGCTAGCTATACCAGTCTGGAGATTGAATGAGAAGCAATACATATATTTAAACCATAGACTATGTTGAAAAGATCTAGCCTGAATGAATGGAGGAGGATAAGTGACTAGCAGTGAGATTTGATAAATTATAATATTTAATAGAAAAATAAAGGAGTTGGATTAACTCACAAAAGAACTGAGGAATTTTCACAAATTCTATAGAAACAGTAGAAAGGGGTGTCATAGACACCAAATAAAGTGAGTGTTTCTTGAAAAGATAATTGTTACTTTGATACAGTCATGGGAATAGAAATATGATTGAGATAGACTAGGGTTCGAAAATGGACAGAATAAAATAAACAACTGTTTAAAAGCAGGGTTAATCAATTGGTTAAGTTTCTCAAGAGGTCAAATGTACTAATTGGCTTAGGAGAAGAAAGAGCTCTTCTGTTATCACATAGAGATGCATTGGTGAAAGTGGTAAAGTGAAATATAATTGAACTAAAGGCACAGGTCTGTTTGGAAAAAGGCTGAGCATGTATATGATAATAAATTTATGCTATTTTACAATTTGTCTGGTATATCCAAAAATATTGAACAGTGGAAAGAGTCATAGGAATTTTATTTTAGAGCATTTATAAAGCAATTTTCTAGGAGATGCCCTTTTAGATAGATAGTATTAGGAAAATGCATTCATAACTCAATATAACCCATCTGCATAATTTCTGTTATACCTCAATTTATTAAGAACCTTCCATAGAAGACTTTCTTATTAACCTCTCAACAATTTGTACCAGTGAATTATAATAGCTATAGTTTTATTAAGCATTATTCATCAAACATACTTAAAGAGGAATTCTAGATTTATAAACATGTTAATAATTGCATTCTGTATGGATGCTTAGAAAATTAGCCATAGTTTAATAATTTCTTTTCCTTTTTTAATTTTCTTTCAATACACTTTTATTAATTTTCTCATCAATACTTTTTTATTGGCCCCTATATATCTACTTATATAATGTTGTGTAGGGCAGTATGAGCGAGAAAAACAAACAGTATTCGTTATGATCAAAAGGATCGTAATTTATATGTGGAGATGATTACCTGTTAAGGATTTAGTTGGAAATTGCTGGTGAGGTTTGATTAGGTCCGTGGAGATTTCTTGGCACTATTTAATATTTCTTGATACATATTCAATATGTAATGCATTTTCTGATTACTTGCAATGTTAATTTTCACAGGTGAAAAGCAATAAGGATGTTTAAGTGCTGGTCAGCTGTTTTGGTACTTGGATTCATTTTTCTGGAGTCAGAAGGAAGGCCAACCAAAGAAGCAGGATATGGCCTTAAATCCTATCAACCTCTGATAAGATTGCGACACAAGGTACAGTAACCATTCCGAATTGGCTTAGAGTGCTAACAATTAGGAAATGAACTGTTATTTGTCTGATTTATTACTCAGCAGCTTTTATTTCACAATATGCTTTCAGAGTATAATTTCCATATTGTGAAAAATGCACATTTAAAAATAAAATGGTAGTGATTTAAAAATTTTTCAATTTTGAGAATGAAATACTTCTTGACAAAGTATAGAGATGGCTCATTTAAAAATGCATTATTATTATTGAGAAGTTATAGTAATGGATTCATAGAAATAAGTAAATATGTTAAGACCTAATCAACCAGATAATTTCTATTATTTCCATGTTAGTTTTAAGTTTAGAACTTTTTAAACTAAAGCAAAAGTGCTGTTCTTAAGTTTGTCATAAAGATAAACAAAAAGGATGTTTATAATATGTGGAACTATATAGGTTGACAAACGATTAAATAAATCATTAGACATTTTAATTTCATCAAAATCATAATCTTGGGTTGTCTAATGTTGGGAAAATTCTTAACTTCTTTGTGTTAAATATTTTCAACTATAAAATAAATTGACATTTAGATTTACTGTAAATTATGTAGATTACATACTTAAAATAAATTATGCTAGTGCTTTTATTTGAATAACATGATACTGCAAATAACATACTCAAGTAAATCTTTATTAAGTCAAATAAAAGTTTATAATACATTGTCGTTTTCATAGAACGTAGAAAAAAGACAAAAATAACATGCTAATTATGGGAGAAAATAGTGCTGTTTTTTAAAAATGTCTTATACTACTTGTCTTAAAATAGTACTTTTAAAATAAACAAATATAAGTATATTAATTTTCTCCCTTAAATTCAATACATGCCATTGGCATATACATTTTTTATATCATTGCTGAAATTCCCTCATAATATTGTAATATTTTGTTAAAATAGCTGATCTTTGCTGGGGTTTTTATGTGGCAGACATCAGACTAAGACCTTAAGTGTATTATTTTATCTTCAAAACAATCTTATGAAGATGTACCTATTTTCAAGTTATAAATGAGAAATGCTAAGAGGTTTTCAGAATGTATACTTTTATTAAATATATTAATTGGCTAGGGGTAACACACAGGGTAGGTTTAATAGCCTGAAAAAAAGAAGTAGGTATAACGTAAAATTGTACTTTAATGGCAAATATCTTTGTAGAAGTTCAGTCACATATAAAAGTAAGTAAGATTGTAAATTTTCTAGTCTGGTAAATACAATTGGAGAATTAGCCTTGTTCCACTATCTTTTGATTGTCAGTCATATCCACTACCTCATGGACTAATAATGAGTTTTATCTCAGCCCAAAGGTTAGAAATAATAATTCCTTTGTAAATTTTCTCAAAACACATTACTAATACAATATATTGGCTGATACTGCCGCACACCCAGTGAATATTTATTCTGTGCTGTGTGTCTGCCCTAAGTTACATGACTTGAGGTCAGAAACTATGCCTCTCTAATCCTTTCATTTGTATGCCATGAACACGGTAGATACTATTTAATTGCTTCTCTGCAAATCTTTATCTCTAAATAGTTAGAAATAAAACATGATTGCTGGTATTTAAAAGTACAGAAGCAGAGAAACCCTTGGTGATACCTAACTTTCAAACAACTTGAGACAGAGGTGAATTTAAGCTATAAAAGTCACTTTGTGAGTGTGTGTATGTGTGTGGGTGTGTGAAAGTGTGTATTTGACAAGAGTAAAGAAGTACCCTGAGCTGTGTAAATCCTGAAAAAATTCCACCAGATAATTTCCACTCACATGCAATCTCTCATCTGACCACCGGGAACTACCTTTCCTTCCCCAAGACTTTGAAGATTGTTCTCATTATAGCCTTTGTTTTTGTATGTATGAATCATTATTTGGATTCCAGAAATACTTGCTCATTCTTTTTCCATTGTCTTTCCAGTTAGGCTCATATGCTACTTTATGGGTGAAGCTTTCCCAAACGGTAATTGAAAATGGAATAGCCATACACATTTCTTACCTCCCCACCGCTTCCTTTTTTTTTTTTTCCCTTTGGTTTTGTTTTTTTAAATAATTATTTATTTTTCAATTATAGTTGACATACAATATTATATTGGTTTCGGTGTACAACACAGTGATTAGACATTTATTATAACTTACAAAGTGATCAACCCGATAAATACAGGACACGTCTTTGACCATACAAAATTATTACAGTACTACTGACTATATTCCCCATGACTATTTTGTAACTCCCAATTTGTACCTCTTAATCCTTTCTTCTTTTCACCCACCCCTCCAGTACCCCCAATCTAGCAACCATCAAAATCCTCTCTGTTTTTCTGTTTTGTTTATTCTTTTATCCTGTTTTCTAGATACCACATATAAGTGAAATCATATGACATTTGCCTTTTCTGTCTGCCTGACTCCACTCAATACAATTACCCTCTAGGTCCTTTCATGTTGTTGCAGATGGTAAGATTTCATTCTTTTTTATGGCTGGGTAATATTCCATTGTATGTATGTACCACCTCTTCTTTACCCACTCATCCATTGATGGACACCCAGGTTGCCTCTGTATCTTGACTATTATAAATAATGCTTCAAGAGCACATGAATGCAAATGTCCCTTTGAAGTAATGTTTTGGGATACTTTGGTTAAATACTCAATAGTGGGATTACTGAGTCCTTCTTTGTCAGTTGGATTAGAAAGACATAGTTCCTTTGTTTTTAAAGTCCATTTTGTCTGGTATAAGTATTGCTACTCCAGTTCTTAGGGTTTTGTTTTTTATTTTTTTTTTCTGTTTTCATGAAATACCTTTTTCCATCCCTTTACTTTCAGTGTGTGTGTCTTTTGCTCTGAAGTGAGTATCTTATAAGTATCATATGTAAGGTGTTTTTTTTTTCTTATCTATTCAGCCTTCCTATATCTTTTGATTAGAACATTTAATCCATTTACATTGAAAGTAATTGTTGATAGGTATGTAGTTATTGCCATTATAGTATTCATATTTTTTATCATTTTTCTTCTTCTTAAAGAAGTCTCTTTAACATTTGTTTTACTACTGGTTTTGTGGTGATGAACTCCTTTAGCTTTTTTCTTGCCTAGGAAGCTCTATCTGTTCTTCGATTCTAAATGATAGCTTTGCTGGGTAGAGTAGTTTTGCTTGTAGGTCCTTGCTTTTCATCACTTTGAATATTTTACCCCAGTCCCTTCTGGTCTGCAAATTTTCTGCTGAGAAATCTGCTGATAGTCTTATGTGAGCCTTGTAAGTAACTAACTGCTTTTCTCTTGCTGCTTTTAAGATTCTCTCTGTCTTTAACCTTTGGCGTTTTAATTATAATATCTTGGTGTGGGCCTGTTTGAGTTCATCATATTTGGGACTCTATGAGTTTCCTGGGCTTGTATGTACTTCCTACCAGGTTAGGGAAGTTTTCTGTCATTATTTCTTCAAATAGATTTTCAATTCCTTGCTGTCTCTTTTCTCCCTTTGGTACTCCTATGATGCAAATGTTAGTATGCTTGATGATGTCCCAAAAGCCCATTAAACTGTTCTCATTTTTTTTTTTATTCTTTTTATTTTTGATGTTCTGATTGGATGTTTTCTGCTATCTTACCTTCCAAATCACTAATTCCATCCTCTGCTTCATTTAATTTACAGTTGGTTCTTTCTAATGTATGCCTTATTTCAGATATTGTGTTCATTTCTGACTGATTCTCTTTTATGTTTGTTATCTCCATTTTCATGTTCTCATCTCTTTGTTGAAATTCTCACTAAGATCATTGAGCACCCTTATAACCAGTGTTTTCAACTATGCATCTGGTAGATTGCTTGTCTCCATTTTGTTTAGTTATTTTATTAGAGCTTTGTTTTGTTCTTTCATCTGGGGCATGTTTATTTGTTTTCCTGTTTTGGCTGTCTCCTGTGTTTTTTTCTAAGTATAGGTAGAGCTGGTATGTCTCCCAGTCTTAGTAGAGTGGCCATATATGTAGTAGGTGTCCTATGGGGACCAGTGGTGCAGTCTCCCTAGTCCCCTGAGCCAGGTGCTTCAGGTGTGTCCCTTGTGTGGATTGTGTGTGCCCTCTTACTGTAGTTGAGTTTTGGTTGCTGTTTATACATCAGTGGGAGGTATTGACCCTCAGTCTGATTGATTGTGAGAGCTAGCCTTGACTACTGTGGAGGAGCTGTTGTGCAGGGGCTGACCATACACAGCAGGATTTGCTTTGGGGCTCTGAGATATGCCCAGTCTTCCCCTTGGGTGTGCCTTTTGTAGATGTAGTTGGGTGGTGTTCTGGTGTGGCCTGAAGCTGGCCACCAGGTGTGTTGGTTTGGAGACCTCTTGGGAGGGGCTGTGTTGCGGCCAAGGTCAGCTTCTGCCTATGCCCTGCTCAGGGCCACTTTGTATGAACCAGAAAGTAATTTGTAGATGTTTTCTACTTGAGCTTGGCTTAGAAGTGCCTGGGAAAGGCTCAGCTATGAACTGAAGCTTACTGCCACTAGTGCTGGGCTTGGGGCTGCTTAGCAAGAGGTATGGGGCATGCTGAGGCCAGACGATACTTCTTTGGGGTGTTTGAAACTTTGAGAGATTTTAGAAAAGTCTGAAGCATGAACCAAGACAGGCTATTTGTTTGGAAAAGCCACTAGAAGTGGTTTGGGTGAGCCCACACGTTGGGTGGAAAAGGGACTCAGGGAATCACCAGGGCTGGGCAAACAAATGGTATTAGCCAGGTTGGTGGAGACTCAGATGTGGCAGCCATCTAAGTCTGCACCATGGGTAGGGGGAGGGCTCAACAAAGGAAAAATGGTCTCTGCTAGCCCTTCTGTCTGGGAGAAAGCCACCCCTCCTGAAGTCAGACAATTCAGTTCTTCCCCATGTGTCCCCGATACCTTTTGAGCTGCTGCCCCAGCATTGGAGCTTAGAGCAAGTGAGTCCATCCACAAGTCCATGCATGGGGTCTTTAAGAGGAGTGTCTGAGACTCCAGCTGCCTTCTGTCTCACTCAGCCACAATCTCCACTGATTTTCCCAACCAGAATTTTTGGGCACTTCTCCTCCTGGCATTAGAGACTTAGGTTGCAGAGCCTGGTGTGGGGCTCAGACTCCTAGCTTCTTTGGGGGATCTCTGTAGCCAAGATATTCCTCTGAATTTTTAACAGCCACATGTGGGTGTGGGACCAGCCCATTTCACATCTCCACCGCTCCTTCCAGTCTCAATGTGGCTTCTTCTGTTTGTCCATAGTTGTAGGGCTTTTGTTCCCCTAGACTTTATGTGATTCTGACTGACGGTTGCTCCATAGTTTAGTCGTAATTTTGATGTGGTTGTGTAAGGGGAGAGATCATAGCATTTACTTAACTCAGCCATCTTGTGTGGAACTCCCCTATCTCCCATTTTTTATTTATTTTCATCCATAGCACTCACCATGGCTTAAGATATGTATTTTGTTTATTTATTAGTTTATTGGATGTTTCCTTCAAACACGATGTAAGCTACTTTTTTTTTTAGGAGTTATTCTTTGTTCAATCCTCAGTTATTTGACATTTGAAGGAGAATGTCTCTATATAGTAATAGTATGTGCTTAACAAATAATAATTAATATCTAGTTTTAAACTTTTATTAAATTTATTGGGGTGACATTGGTTAGTAAAATTATATAGGTTTCAAGTGTACATTTCTATTATAAGCTACTATTTATCTTGCTGTACTCCATCACCAACAGTGTTCGGCACATGGTAAATACTCAACAAATATATTTGGAAATGATGGCTCTCTCTGCTTAATAGAATAAGGCCAAAATCAAGGCTGAAATGTACTTTTGTATTATAAAATTAATTATATATAATTATAATTATTGACATATAATTATATTACGTAATGACAATTATTAATTAGGTATAATTTTCTTTTCTTTAATTTTGTCAGAGTAAAATAAACAGCAATAATTAAAATAATTTTAAGTGAATTCTTTTAATAGCATTACATAAATTATTTTCTCTTATTTCTCTTTTAAACTACATAGTTTTATTTAAATTGCAAAAAATAGCAATGTCTATATGTTTATAAGACTACGGGAATGCATAAGGAGATTTTCTATTTGTATTAGATTTCACTAACATTAAATATTAGTTATTGACTAGAAAACTACAAAATAAATAGTAAATATAATCAATCTTGAGTTCTGGTTAGTTGTTTTCCATATTTTTCCCCATAGAACAATTAACACTTTGAATCTGAACAAATTAATATAAGACCCAGTCTTATTTTACTATAATATAAAACCTGGTCTTATATAAGATAGTATAATATAAGACCAAGTCTTATATTAATTTTTGCTCTAAAAGATGCATTAGAGCTGGTTGTCCAGCTAGGTCTTATTTTTGGGGAAACAGGATATATACACACACACATACACACACATATGTATATATATATGTATACATATACATATAGATACACATATATATGTATATATACACACATATGTATATATATACATATATATACACATATACATAAACGTATACACACACACACACACACACACACACACACACACACACATATATCTTCTTATTTTCACCAAATATTTGTGTGCCAACTGTGTAATGAATCCCCTTTGGGGAGCAAAAAATGAAATGTGAGACTTACTGTTCAGGTAGATGTATCATAGATCTAAATATAAATATATGTACATATTTATAATATTTGCAAATTCATGTACACACAAATGTGATTGAAAGTATATTTGTGTCTCAAGATAAACATGAATAACATATAAATTCATCATGCGAATTAGAGATATCTTAATTGTAGTATACAGAATGTGTCTGAGGGAGCTGATCATGTAGTTCATACAATGTGTTTGTCTAACAAGCATTTATGGAATATAAAATGTAGGAAATCATTACCACAATCATTAGAATTGTGAAGTACAGTTACCAAATTCAAATCCCCAAACTGGTTCTCTTATTTATTATTATTGTAAAATAAACAGTGTATATTTGCTGTTTATTTAAAAATAATATATCGTGCATGGTACTTTCATATGCATTACTTATTGTAACATAATCCTACAATAATCCTGGTATGCAGGCAATATTATTTCTGTTTATCCAAATGATATTGTTAAAACCTGGAGAGGTAAAGTAACTTTCCCAAGGACGAAAGATGGAACAGATACAATAAAAAAGATCACTAAGAGGCAGATAAAAGCAAAGGTAAGCTAGACATGGGACAAAAGGACCAGAAAAAACTGAAGATGATGATGAAGGTAAAGCAACATCAAACTCACCTCAAGGAGAAACAATTAATGTTCTTTCAGATTATTCCTTCTGCCCCTCCATAAGCACAACCACAGTCGTCTCATATTAATTTCGTGGCTGGACTTACATTACTGTCTTCTGAAGATTGCAGTAGCTCTGGTTTAGGCCAAGTTCTCAATAAAGACTCACTAGGTAGCAATATTTACCACCCTAACTGCTAGTCTCTAGCTAGGAATCTGGGTGTTGAGCATAGTGTTGAAACTATTCATTGCCCTGGGCATGCACGATCAAGTTATCTGAAGTGTCCTACATTTTGAGCCATTGTAGAATTAGTGTACTCAGAGAAGCCTGTACAGAACATCACAGTGTCACCAGGCGTTTAATGTATGCTAATTGCTCTGTTAGGTTTATTCTATACATGAGGTCATTTAATTATATGAGTATTCCCAAGTGGTAAGTGGTTTCATTTCATTGCTATTTTATAGATGAGAAAAACTAAGGTTCACAAATGTTTAGTACTCGTTTAATATCACATACTGAGAAAGTAAGAAAGCAGGGTTGAGGATTTAAGAAACAGAATATAAAACTTCATACAAGTTACACAGTGAGTATTTTTTGTACTAATTTGACCTAGGTGCCATGTATTTCCTAGCCTCACCTCATTCTGTTCCCATGATAATAAGGTAGAATTCCATGGCTTGGTGCATTTGTGTTTGGATGGACTATGTGTCTAGTTCTGGCTAATGAGTTGCAAGAAGTGTCATGGAACAACTCCTGGCTGAACATTTGATTACAATTGTAAAATCTCCCTGAACTCTCTTTTGCCTCTAGCATGACAAACTATTCTGTTCAAGGTAGTGGCTGCTTAATCATCCCAAATGTCTAAATAACTAGGATGAGTAAAACACCCAGACAATTAGTGACTGTCTGAAAATGTGAAAGGAGGGAAAAAAGAAAATTCTGTTTGAAACCAACCACTGAGCTTAGGGTGTTGTTGGTTATCTCAACATAACCATAGTCTATCCTCACCAACAAAGACAGAACTAGAACTTAAATTCATATCATCTGACAACAAATCCTGTGCTTCTTTTCCTGTAGAATCTTGGCTATTTCCCTTCTACTCTTTGGGCTTTTCTTACCCTTTATTCTCCAGTATTTCTTTCTTCTGTTTCATGGGTCATAATTACCAATCACTATTTAAACTCGTTTTGTATTTATAACTCTATAATATGTATGTGATAATATTTCAGCTTTTTACCGTACGCCCTAATTTGATGACTACAAATCCTGTTAGGATCGGTACCCTATCTTACATCCCTTTTTTTACCAGCAGCACTGCTCACACTGCTGTATTACTTGCTGAGGATGATAATCAAAGTCAGGCTTGAGGGGAAATCTTAGGACAGTAGGAGTATTCTTTGAGTGTACCTAGTGGGACCACTTAAAGACCTTAAAATGCTGACATCTTTATGTAACCAGAGCATGCCATATCCAGCTTTATAATGCAGAGCTACTCCTGCAAACCAAAATTGCCTTATGATTCCTTTATTTCCTAAATTAAATTATTGTTTGTTTGTGAGAGTAGTTGCTGTGCAAATGGGCCAAATATTTTGCACAATTTAATAAGTCCAGGGAGTGTTGCTATACACTATAGTACAGTATAATTAAAAACAAAAATCATTTGTGGAAGGTGATTTTTACTTTTAGTATTAAAAAAATAATAGATGTGTATTGGTGAAGCGTGGCAGAGAGAACTCTAGGGAAGGAGACAAACATTAAACAACCCATCAAAACTGTGACTACTTAGAGGCTTGGAACCTTCAGGCAAACCCAGGAGCATTATCTCCTGACTGAGGAAAAATTGTGCCATTCCGTCTAAAATATCTGACTGCTTGCAGCATGTTCAAGGGAAGGCTCTGTAAAATGTTAATATAGTTTTCAGAGGTCAGGAAGCAATTTGGACCACTGTTTCAGAGCAAACACAGTGGCAATGATGGGAGTGAAAGGAATAACGGTTTAAAAATTAATTTAATGTTAAGAAATATACTATTATATATTGATATATTATTATTCCATATAAATCATAATGGCTCAATATTATTAACAAATCTCAACTTTTTTCTAATCATGTAAATTATGTTTGAAAAATAAGAATACGTTTGAAAAATTTTTTTTTTCTGAGAAATGAAATCCCAATATTAACTGACCTCATCCCATTCCCATTTTGAGATTGCGCAAGAACTTTTCTTTAATAGTTCTTTGCACAGTCCTAGGTTAATAAAATCAAAGTGCACATAATAGTTTCAAAATTTTTACAACTAGGATGAATGAATCTAAGAAATTTCATGAATTTCAGCAATGATTTTTTTAAGAGGCCTAAGCAAAAAACAAAACACAAAGATGTTTGTTAAGCTCTTTTCATTAGAACGCCCTGCAATTACATTACTGTTGGTGTAGATGGTTTCTTCATGTTGTAATTCTCATCCTAAATGCTGGAAAGGGACTCTACATATAATGCTGATTCTGTTGACGAAGGGTCATTCTTCTGAGCTCCTCTGCCGCCTTTTCATCTTCCAAAAAACTAGTAGGATAGGAAAATCTGTAAGCTTTGCTTCAGTGAGTAATTGAATATTATGAAGAATTGTGAATGGTTTGAGATATTTTTCTGTTTGCAAGCTAATATGTTAGCCTGCCATGCATAGTTTCATGAATAGTGACAAAAGACACAAGATACCTGGGTCAGAGATAATGGACGGTTTATATACAGCAACAGCAGTAGCCAGAGTATCAGCACTTAAGCTAGTTCCTGAAGCCCGGTTTTCACAGGGCAATGTAAAGAGGGCCAACACATACCGTAGGGTTTGTTACACGAGAAGGTCTATGAGTTGAAGGATGCCAGCTCCTTTGTATGGACCATAAGCATGCCTGTTCTTTACACCACAGGAAGATGTTTTCTTTATCATAATGGACAGTAAGTAGTCCTGCCCTTTGCTCGGAATGGAGATATAATGCGGTCTCTAAGGCTATGAACACCCTTGCCCTTGGTCCGGAAGCAGTCGTTATTTGTATATTCCAAGGCTGTTTGCTGTATAAACATCCTTAAACAGATCAGAGCAAATGGCAGTCAGTGTCTCTGCTCACAAGATTCGCAGAAACACAAGGGACGCATGGAGGATTGTCTTCCAGTACACATTGAAGTGTGCCACCGTTTGCAGGAGATCAGAATTGCCATTAAGTAAATCTGTCTAATGCCAAAACTAAATGCTGCGTGTGTTTCAAAGTTGATTTGAAAACCAAATATATAATTATAGCTTCATCTTAGGTTTTATCTAGTTAATTTTGTCCCTTCAAGAACCATAAAAAATTGTTTTGTTGTCCTTTGCACGTGTTGCTTGCATGTTTGTTCATCCAAATCAGGGCATATTTGCTAATCTGGGAAATATTAGCATGTAGTAGACTGAATCATTTTGCTTAACAAAAATACGTGAATAAAGGGATATGTCTGTAATTCTTAAGATAAGGACCTACTACAGAAAATGGTTTGATTCCTTTGAGAATGAATTCTCAGAGCTGTACTGTTACCTCAGATGTGTAGGGTGGTATGCAAAATGATGTCCTTTACACCTTTTCCACCCTACATTAAAATATTTTGATTAAAGCTTTAAAAATAGTTATAAATCGAAGGAAAAAAAGAGCTGCTTTCCAGTAAAGATTTGAAGTTTTGAAATGTTAAAAATGTGATGCAGTAGCATTCTATTTACATCTATTTAATAAAACATGACAAAGTAGTCAAATAAAGTCAAATTTGTTTAGTACATTAAAGCCAAGCTTGTCAGGATTTCAGAAACCTCTATGTATGTCCCTGCCTTGGGCAAATATGATGTTTCTACCACCAAAGTATGGATTTTTCAAGTGACCTGAGTCACACAGCTTCCCCAGACCCAACTCAATCATTAAAAACAAAAACGAAAAATATCTTGATACTTGAAAAAAAAAAGGCTTTATTTCTGTTTCCCTGAAGAGTCATTGATCTTTTTACTGATAAAGAAGCACCAGAATATTAAGACAATCAAACAGCTAAACAGTTCTTTCTTTACTGTTCATTTTCTTTTTATTTGACTTCCAAAGCGTTGTTCTTAAACATAGTTGTATTTTCTCACCATTTCTGTGGAAAGGATAGTGCTAGATCATATCAGTTTGCTGAAGCAAAACAAACTGTTTACTTACTTGAATCTATATTAATTAAGTGCATTATGCTAACTCCTACTCAAAAAAATAAATAAACATGGTTATTTTTAACAGGTGAATTAAGTAAAACATATTTATCTAATCATTAATATTAATATATCGGCAAGCTAGCATTTACATTTACTACTTCAATGCATAAATTAATTATGAGTTGTTCTGTACATCTTTCATTATTAAAATTCTATTGTGAATTCAATTAGCAAAGTTCTGTATTATAAATGAAAGGAAATGTCCTGATTTATGAGCTTGACATTCAGCACATTTAAGAGTTAAAAACCCTATAGTATATAAACCGCAGTTGAAAAGAGTGGTATCATTTTTAACTAATGTAACTCACTGCTTATTTCTGGCAATCAGTTCCCCTGTATGTGAAGTGAGAGTTAATGTTTTTAGAGCTATAAATAGTCAAAAATGCTGAATCAAATTTTGGAAAACATATCACAGATGGGAAAACTGAGGGCCCAGAAAGCAAAGTTCTTTTGTGAACGTCAAACGGCTAGGTGCTGTTCAGCTAAAATTTGATTTCCTGTCTTCCAGAACAGTTGTTTTCCTTTAACACACTGCACCCCCACCACCACCTCCCTGTCCAAATTAACACTGTTCTTTAAGTTCAGTTTTTATCAACAAGAAAGTATATTCACTTATTATTTCAACAAGTATTCATTAAGTACCTACTACATACAGGTGCTGAGCAAGATAATTCAAACTGAGTTCTTAAATACACATGGTACTATGCCTTTGTTTGTTGGTGAAACCAACATCTCAAATGAATTGATTGAAAACACAATTCAAGACCTTATTTAAACGTGTAGCAAGGGACCATCTTGCAGTGAGAGCCAGTGCAAGGTTTGCTTTATAGTGCCTACAGGAAAATAAATGGGGTGATTAAGTATATTTGTTACCCTAGGCACTAGAAAAACATGGTTAGTTAAGATGTTGAACTAGCAACCAGGCTGGCTGTAGGTAATAACGAGTTTATCAACTGTGTGAGTTAAACAAAGAACCCATTCAAAGATCATTGTTTCTACCAATTGGTAGAAACATCCAACAAAAAATTTGTTAGAAGTTTAACGTGTGCTCTCAGAAATGCTGGCAATGTGTTTTGTTTTGTATTGTTTTGTTTTTTCCTGAGGTAGGACCTCTTCTCTTTTTCAATTTTTTTTTAATAAACTATTTTTTAAAGCAGTTTTAGGTTCATAGCAAAATTGAGCTGAGAGTACAGGAAGTTCCCATTTACCTCCCAGCTGGCACTAGACCTACACAGCTTCCCCACTATGAACGTCCTGTACCAAAGTGGTGCAGTTGTTACAGTCCATGAGCCAACATCCAGGATTTACCTTAGGGGTTCACTGTTGATGTTCTTCACCTCATGGATTTTGATAAATGCATAATGACATGTATCCTCCCTTGTAGTATCATACAGAATAGTTTAATTATGCTAGAAGTCCTCTGTGTTCTGTTTATTCATTTCTCTCTTGCGCACAATCACTGATATTTTTACTGTTCTCATAGTTTTACCTCTTTCAAAATATCACAGAGATGGAATCATACAGTATGTAGCATTTACACATTGGCTTCCATTTTAATAGTAATATGCATTTAAGTTCCTCCATATCTTTTCATGGCTTGACAGTTTATTTCTTTGTAGAGCTGAATAACATTCCTTACCTGGATGTAAAATAGTTTATTTGTCCATTCACCTAACTGAAAGACATCTTAGTTGCTTGATTTGGGCAATTATAAATAAAGCTGCTGTAAAAATCTGTGGGTGGCTTTTTGTGTAGACATAAGTTTTCAGCTCACTCAGATAAACACCAACACCAAAGAGTGTGATCGCTGGATCACATGGAAAAAATAGTTTTGTAAGAAACTGTCAAATATTTTGCAAAGTTGCCGTACCATTTTCGATTCCCACCAGCAGAGAATGAGAGTTTATGCCCCTCCACATTCTTGTCAGCATTTAGTATTGCCAATTTTTATTTTATTTATTTTTTTGATTTTGACCATTCTAATAGATATGTAGTGATATCTCATTGTGGCTTTAATTTGAAATCCATTGAAGATAAATGATGTTTAACATATTTTCAATGTTTATTTGCCATCTGTGTATATTCTTTGGTGTAGGTGTCTGCTCAGACGTTTTGCCCAGTTTTTTAGTTGGGTTGTTAGTTTCCTTATTGTTGAGTTTAATGAATTTATCGTATATTTAGAATAACGTTCCTTTATCAGATGTGTCTTTTGCAAATACGTTCTTCTTAACTGTGGCTTGTCTTTCCATTCTCTTGACATTGTTTTTTACAGAGCACACATTTTTAATTTTAATGACATTTGGCTTACTGATACTTCTTTTGTGGATTGTGCTTTTGCTGTTGTATATTTAGTCATTGCCATACTCGAGATCATCTAGGTTTTCTCCTGTGTTATCCCCCAGGAGGTTTACAATTTTCCATTTCACATTTAAATCTAGGATTCATCTTTAATTAATTTTTGTGAAAGGTTTAAGGTCTGTGTTTAGATTCATTTCTTTTTTAAACATATGGATGTCCAGTTGTCCCGGCACCATTTGTTGAAAAGGCTGTGTTTACTCCAGTATATTTCCTTTGTTCTTTTGTCAAAAAATCAGTTGACTATATTTATGTGGATAAGGTATGAACTCTCTACTCTGTTTCTTTGGTCATTTGTCTTTCTTTCACCAATACCACATTCTCTTGATTACTATAGCTTTAGAGTAAGTCTTAAGTGTGATAGTATCAGTCCTCCAACCTTGTTCTTTTCCTTCAGTATTGTGTTGGCTCTTCCGGTTTTTTGCCTCTCAAAAAACTTTAGAATTAGTTTGTCAATATTCTTAAAATAATTTGCTGGAAGTCTGGTTTGGATTTTATTGAATCTATAGATCAAGTTGGGAAAAAATGATACCTTGACAATATTGAATCTTCCTCTCCATGAATATGCAATATCTCTCTATTTAGTTCTTTGATTTTGTTCATCAGAGATTTGTAATTTTCCTTATATATACTTGTGCATACTTGTGCATATTTCCTTGTGCATACTTTGTTAGATTTATACCTTAGATTTTTGGGGAGATGGGTGCTGACCAAAATGGTATTTTATTTTTAATTTCAAATCCCACTTTTTCATTGCTGGCATAAAGGAAATTGATTTACTTTTGTATATTAACCTTACAACCTGCAAACTGCTATGTAAACCACTTATTAGTCTCAGGAGTTAGTTTATCAACTCTCTCAAATTTTCTATATAGTTAATCATGTCATCTGTAAACAAAGACAGTTTTATTCATTTCTTCCCGATCTGTATACATTTTATTTTATTTTCTTGTATTATTGCATTAATTAGGACTTCTATATGGTGCTGATCACGAGTTGTGAGAGAGGACATCTTTTCCTTGTTCCTGATTTTCACATGAAAGCTTCTATTTCTTTACAACTAAGTATAATGTCAGATGTAGTTTTTTGTTTGTTTGTTTGTTTTGTTTTAAATGTTTTTTATCGAAATAAGAAAGCTCCCAGTTGGTGAAGATTTTTTTTTTTTTTTTATCACGAATATGTGTTGAATTTTGTGAAATGTTTTTTCTGCTTCTATTGATATGATCATGTGATTTTTCATCAGGTAAGAGGGAGGGTTTTGCAATACAATTATTTGTTTACTGGCTAAAAACTCCCTCATAGATAGTGCCCTGTGAGCTGGTGCATTGTCCTGATGCAAGAGCCATGAATTGTTGGTGAAAAGTTCAGGTTGTCTAACTTTTTCAGGCAGCCTTTTCAGCACTTCCACATAGTAAACTTGGTTAACTCTTTGTCCAGTTGTTACAAATTCATAATGAATAATCCCTCTGATACCAAAAATGTTTAGAAACATTGTTGCCATGCATGTCATGAACGTCATTGTCTGATCTTGTATATCAACAACTACAGTAACATATTTGTTTAGTTTATTTATATACATTTTGGATACAATTGAAAACCCATATATATGTCTTTATTCTCTGAATTTTAACAAATGTGTACACTTGTATGACAGACATTAAACTATAGAGGTATCAATATACAGAATGTCATCATGCCCCAAGAAAGTGCCCTCATGACTATTTCCTGTCAATCTCTGACCCCATTTCCTTTTAGGCCACCAATGTTGTGGTATTTTTCACCATGGTATGGCTGTCTGTCCTAAAATTTCACATAAATGGAACCATCCAATATGTACAGATTTGTGTGATAGTTCTTTCACTCATAATAATGTTGAGATTCATCTATGCTATTGTTTCTCTCCATAGTTTATTTCCTTTTATTGCTGTGTAGTATTCCTCCATATGAATATACCACAGTGTTTTGTTTGTTTTTAATCCATATTCCTACTGATGGAAACATGGTGAAAACTCTTATGAATAAAGCTGCTATAAACATTCTTATCCAAGAATTTTTTTTTTCTTTTTTTGGGGGGAAAGGGGGTGTTAAATATTTTCATTTCCCTTGGGTCAATAACAAGCAGTTGTATTCTTAAATGAAAAATTCCCATAACTTTTTCTAAATTAGATGTACAATTTTACATTCCCAGCAATAATGTATGAAATATACAGTTATTCTGCATATTTTGCAATATTTGCTGTTCTCTATGATTTTAAGTTTAGCTATTTTGAAGGGTGGTATCCGTTGTAGTTTTACTTG
This sequence comes from Rhinolophus ferrumequinum, assembly GCF_004115265.2. NCBI lineage: Eukaryota > Metazoa > Chordata > Mammalia > Chiroptera > Rhinolophidae > Rhinolophus > Rhinolophus ferrumequinum. The sequence goes on from NC_046301.1 coordinate 53,952,119, forward strand.
AAATTTTCTTGATGAGTTGTGACATTAGTTCAAATATTTTTGTCCATTGTTTGTAATATTTTTATTCAGATGTTGAAGTGCTTTATATTTCTCAATACTTTAAAGTGATAGAATTGTTGAGTGGGAATATTTATATCATTGTAAAATTTCAAACAAGATAAAGCTATTGCTTCCCTCTTTAGTGTGATTTCATGAAAAACAATGTGCAAACAATAAAAGGAGTGCACATTTGGGCAGAAGTTTTAAATGTTAAATAATAACTAAAAGCTATGACTTCTAATACAAACAAGATGAGATTAAAATAATGCTATATTTTATTACAATATACCTGAAGATATTCATGTGTGTGCATATGTATATAGACATATATATATGTCTATATATATATATATATATTTATACATATAGATTATACATATATTATACATATATATATATACATATATATAATGCATGTATATTTAGAATTATATATATTATTCTAAAATATCATGTTTATTTCTGATGTTTCATTGTTAAAAAAAAAAAAACATCTACTGCAGTTTATGAGCCACTAAAGTTAATCAGTCACACCCAATTTAAGATCTAAAAAAGCATTTCCCTAGTTTATCATCTCTATAACTCACTTCTCTGAGTAGATTGATGATATGCAAACCAAAAATTGCATAAATAACATTGAAAAGAATGAATTAAAACTACAATTAAGAAAGGAAAGAGTAGAAGAACATATAACGGTTGTAATAAAAATAAATTATCTTGCTTTATCACATTATATTAGAGTTTTAACAAGTCTTAAAACTGAACTACTCATCTTTGAAGAGTAAGAGAGTCAAAGCTACTCAATCCTACTGAGTTCTACATCTCCTGTCAGTACTGTAGACATGTGGCAAGTGTTAATATAGCTTCAGCAATGCAGCGCTCATTGCATCAATTCCTTCTCATCAACTGAATAGTGTTGGCTTCATAAATCTTAGATATTTAGGAGATATATAGAATACATTTTATAACTCACATTAATCTTGTTCATATTTAAGGTATATTATACTGAAAAAATATAAGGATAATTTCTTTGTTCACAAAACTATTTCTTCCCTATAAATGAGGAAAATACATTAATCAAGTATTAGAGACATAAGAGAAAGAGTACGTAGGCTTCTATGAGTGACTTTACCAGATCACTAGTGTCAGTTCTATTTTATACTTAGCTTTAAAGTTCCATGGATGTGACCAAGAAATAGTACATGGAAATGGAAGGGAAGCAGAAGGTTGAGCAGAAAGCCCTCTTGATTCTACTCCTACTTCACCTACAGCATTTCTGATTTTTCAATATATTTTGATTCATAAATGTTTTGAGTAGAATATTTCTGTTGCTTAATAAAAATTAAAATACTGAAGTGTGTGATCTCAATTACCTAGGAATTTTGTGAATTATGGTTTCAAATGTTTTTGCTAGTTCCAAAAATTAAATATATCACCAAGGATGAAGGCTAGCTACAAGTAAATATATATTTTATATATATTATATGTTATATATATTTTATATGTTATAAAATATATAATATATATAATTTATGTTTTATATAATTTATATGTTTTATATGTTATAAAATATATAATATATATAATTTATATATATATAATATATATATATTATATGTTATATGTATATTTTATATACATAAAATATATAATATATATTATATGTTATATATATGTTATATATATATTTTATATGTTAGATATATATTTGTTGTTGTTTGTTTGTTTGTTTTGTTTTGTTTTGTTTTTCCATGAGATAAATTAAATATTTTGAAAGCATAGTTTCATTTATTTGGACATTTGTTACAAAAGCATCAGTCAAAATTGAAGTTGAAATCCATCTTATCTGTCTAGAAATTCAAAATCTTCAATTTGCTAATGAAAAGTTTAGGTCTTAATTTCTATGTGCCCAAGTTATTAAAATCAAATACTGGTATATTTAGGAATAAAACTCTGGGTTTCTTAACAAAGAATGGATAGGTATTCAACACATTTGGGATATCTTTTCTGATATATTTTTTAAAACACTCTATCATAGGCTTTACATACATGCAGCATGTCTGTGTACTGTAAGTACAAATATTTCCATCACAAGCATATTTCTACCAACTTTACTGAATTTACAGATCCTATATAGAAGCTTTTTATTCAATACTTGATATGCCAATTAACTATAACTTCTCAAAAAAACCAAAAAAACTATGACTTCTCAAAAGACAATTAAAAGCAATGGCTTTTAATTCTGACTGTGAAATCTCGGCTATTATTTAAATCCTCCATATAATAAAACACATCCCCTTTAAAAGATAAAGAGAAAGGGGTTTTGTGCTACAGTTCAAAAACTGTTGTTGCGTCCAGTGTCTGTCTCTTTAGTAAACTGTTTCTCAAGATCTTACGAATTTTCCTTTTGATTGATATAACAAAGTCTTATTCACCCCTGAGAAGTCTATATTCATTGCCTCTGAGCACATTATTTCTGTGAAATGTTCTGCTAAAAATGGATTCTAATGACCAAGTCATTTGGAGAAAACTGCATATTATGCTCCTGTGGAAATCCGCAATGCACAAGAGCATATTAAAGTCTGAGAAATATTCTAAACTTTGCTTAACCTAGAATTTCCCAACTAAATGGACTATAGAAAATTTTGAAGACCTTCTGATGTTGTGGGAAACACAATTTGGGAAAGTCTGCTGTAGTGGCTTTTAAGATTAATCTTTCTCTACATATCAACTGATTTTGGCTTCCCTTGAAGCGAACCATGTTAAAAATCTGACATAATATCATTATATAGTAATAAGTAATAAAGTATTATAAATCCATTTTTGTGTTAATCTCTTTTAGGATGTGTTTTTCTAGAAAAACAATGTTGATGTTATACTTTAAGAATTGTGATACAGTATTTTGGTCACATGCTGACCATGTGTAAAACACCATTCCTCAAAATGTTGCTATCTGTACATATCTGAGGATGGAGCGCTCATGAATAGGATTAGGGCTCTTATAAGAAGAAACATGAGAGAGTTTCCTTCCTCTATTCCTCTAGGGCCATGTGATGATACAGCAAGAAGACTGCCCTCTATGGTCCAATTAGAGTGCTCCAACCAGATCGTAGATCTGGGTATCATTAAAAAAATATTAAAATGCATCAATTTTTAAAATTTTAATCGAGATGACTTGGGTACAGTAAAGTACATGGATCATTGTTGTCCATTTAAATATATGTATTTTTATATATAAATATATGTGACATATATTTTAAATATTTTATATACAAATTTTATATATATTTACTATGTATTTATATATGTATATTCTCTGACAGTTCCACTACTTAAATGATTATATCTATTAGAAGCACTTGCCACTTCTAAACAATTCCATCTTTTGTGGTAGCCACTAAATCAGATTTTTCTCCGTAAATTAGTTTTCTTTAAACTTCATATAAATGAAATCCTACTGTAGGTACTCTTTCATTATATGGTTTGTTTGTTAAACATTATGTCTATGATATGTATCTACATTGTTGAAGGCAACAGAAGTATATACCAGGGGTACCAAAAAATGTATACACATGACTTGTATTCATGTTTTGTTACTGGTATATATAGAGTATTGCAGTTTTAATATAATTTTTTCCTTTCTTAAAATGTGTATAAATTTTTTTGAACCCTCTGTTTTTTTAATCACTCTGTAATGTTGTAATGTCCTAGTACATGAGATTCACAACTGGTTATGCATTCTCCCACTGATGGATATTTGAATTGTTTCCATTTGGGGCTATTTTGACATTCTTGTTTGTGCCTTTTGTTGGACATAAACACTCATTTCTTTTGGTATATCATTGAAAGATCATATATTTAGCTTTATAGCTAATTTGGCATATATTTAGCTTTAAGAGATAATTCCAAAGAGTTTTCCAAAGTGTTTCTGCCAGCCTATTTGATTTTGTAAAATATTTCAGAATGGCTCTTAGGAATTATTTTAATTCTAAATTCTTTTTGCCTACCTAGACAGAAAGACATGAGATGTGAGCAGATGTTATATTATTGCTGCTGCTGATGAATGTTGAGCAAAACAATTATAGGATGATTAAATGACTGAATATTCATCTTTCAAGGGAAAAAATACTAAGATTGAGTTTCCAAAATTTCTTACTAAGTCCCTTTTTGAAAGTTTAATACAGTGTGAATAAGTATGCAATATTTGACTCAGAAAAATAATATTTTTCAATTATGAATTTTTCAAAATTTCATAATTTTCAATTATGAAATCACAGAACTTTATAGTTTAAGTTTGGCTCTAAGATATTTCCTTCTATTGACATGTAGGGGAACTTTGTAATTATCAATTTATACTTCTTATAACTTTTCTACACAATATATACAACAAAGGTCCTAATTAATTCTTTAATATAAAATAGTCTCTCAGGTATGATATTTCAGAGTTATAGTCTACAATAAGGCACTTGTAGTAGCTCCCATCTCTTTTCAGTCCCTACTAGGGCTGAATTCAACATTTTATTTTGTAATGTTTGATGATGATTAGGAAAACAAGATTTTATTCTAGAAAATCTCATTTCTCTGAAAGAGGGCTTGCCACTGGAAAGCATGACACTTTGTGTGAGAGAAGTTTGGGGTTTCTCAGCTGACATTTAACCTGTTACCTAGTAGTCCTTAGGGTACTCCAAATTTTTCAGAAGTTAAAAAAAATAGCTAAGAATCTAAGAATAGTAAAGCAATGACAAAATCAACAAAGCAAAATAAACAACAACAGCAACAAAAGCACTGCCATACTTTGGTGGTTTTTATTTGTATTAACTGGAAAACAAGTCTTATTTTATTGTCACGTTTTCCCACCTGCAGTTCCAGTGCATTCCATTGTTGAGTACCACTGGATAGTCACTTTCTGAGTACCTTATTTTTCTCTAATTTTATTTCAATTAATAATAGAGACTTGCTGAATTCTGGCAGTTTGTTGAAATTACCTAAACTTATAAAGTATAAGCCTATATGATACTGAATGGTATAGACTAAGCTATCTTTTGAATTATGTGCCAATTGAAGAATTACCAAGTTACTAAAGGAAGCTAATGTAGCTTGTTTATTATTTATTTATTTATTTAGGAAAACCATTGTCTTAATCAGTTTGGGCTGCTGAAACAAAAGCACCATAAATGGGGTGGCTTAAGTGGCAAACAGTTATATATTACAATTCTGAAATCTGCGAAGATCTACGATCTGGTTGGAGCACTCTAATTGGACCATAGAGGGCAGTCTTCTTGCTGTATCATCATATGGCCCTAGAGGAATAGAGGAAGGAAACTCTCTCATGTTTCTTCTTATAAGAGCCCTAATCCTATTCATGAGGGCTCCATCCTCAGGACTTAATTACGTCTCAAGGGCAGCACCTCCAACTGCCTTCACATTGGGGATTAGGTATCAGCACGAATATTGGGGAACACAAACATTCGGTCCACAGCATTGATCTCAAATTTACTTACTTCTCATGTTGTGTTACTGCTGTTGTCAGGAGTGTAAACCAGGTGAAATGATGGCTGGAGACAAAATGATCGTCTGCTGAGAATTTTGTCTCTGACCTGTTATAAATTATAAGAAATACTACTGACTCTCAACAGAAAATGTATATTTAGTATCCTCCTGATAGAACATTACATAAACGTGCAGAAAAAAAAATCGTATTTCTGTTGAATTTGTTTCTTTTCAATTATTTAGGAATATATCTAGAATTACAGGTGTAGACTGACTCTAAGGGCCTCTAAAACAGTGGTAATAAATCTTGCCTGAATATTAGAATCTGGGAGCATAAAAAATGCATATGTCTGCTCTGTTCCCTTAGAAAATTAAAGCAGAACTTCTGGGAATGAGCCCCAGACATAGATATATATAAAAGTTCCTCTAAAGTGCAGTTAGGGTAAACAACCAGTATACTAATAATGGCTGGAACTCTATATCGAAGAATTGAATATAAAAAAGCCATAAGAATATTTATTTGTGTTGCAAAAACAATAGTAAGGATTTTTAATTTAGAAATTATAAATAATAAATCATATAATAAAACTATATGAAGAGGGAATATAGAATTCTATAATATTGTAGAATTTTCAATATTTCTGTATTTTAAATATATATATAACTAAAGTCTACATATATTTATAGCATATACATAGAACATTACATATAATTCACATATAACTAATACAGAAAAATGCTTTCATTATAAAAGGAAATCCACTTTGGTGAAAACTTTGGGGTGGTTGGAAATATTTTTGGCTGCAGTTGTTGAAAGAATAAATAAATAAATAGATAAGTAATAAATAAACAACAACATTTAGCAGATAGAATGTAAATGTATGATGAAGGAGATGTGAGTGGTTGGCAATAATATGTTTATAATATTAGTAGAAGAAAAACCTGTAATCAATCCATTAAGCCATAAACAAGGTCTAGGAGAATGAACCCCAAAGAAATAGTAAAAATAAAACTTCCAGAGGGAATATTTGAATCATCCCTTTAATTGCTGGGTTGTCTGGGGAAATATGCTTATAAACTTTTAATGACAATTTACAGTGAAAGGAATCCCAGAAGAAGCCAACACCTTTGTTCAGATTGGATTGGTTCTGTTTATAATTAAGAAAATATATTTGGTTTAAGCTACAACTAATAATATTTGAAGATTATAAAGTAAGATTCCTATCTAAGGCTAAGATATTGAAAATCTCTCAGTATTAATATACTTTTATTTAGGTATGCATTAATGCAGAGATTTCAACAGTATATAGTACTTATACATTCAAGGTTATAGATAATGTGTCAAGTAAAAAACCTAGGTAACTTCAGGATGCACTGGAAGTGCATAGGACCGTCACTCAATCTGGTTTTAAGGGAATGGAATGTAAAGCAAAAAAATTAGCTGAAACTTGAAAGAAAAATTGTTGGCTTTACTTAGTAAAAGGAAGGGGTGGGAGTGTTCTAAGCAGAAGGAGAAACATAAAAAGCCCGAGAACGAGTTTAATATTTTCAGAAATTAAATGTTTTCAACATATTGGAAAATAGAAAGAGGCAGTGACTAAGCCTAAAGAGATGAGAAGCAAAGAGATAATGGAGAATACTAGAAACAATAGCAAAACTTTAAAATATTATTATAGCATTGACAAGGAGTCAATGAAAAGGGTTTAAGAAGAAGAAATAATATGATGTTGCTAATTTTATATACCATAAAGGTTAATAAACTAATTTGGTAATTTTTAATACAACATAATTTTGTAAAGAAGCAAATTTTTATCATGCTTCAGTTAATCAGGCTTTGAAAAGGCTAGCCATTCTGCACAATAATCTGAAGCTCAAATTGCACTGTTGTCTGGGCAGATGCTTAACCTGCTTACAAGTTAGTGATATTACTACAAACCCATTTCCTTAAGACAGTTGTACAGAAAGTTTGGTCCTAGAATCAAACCCATCAGCATCCCATGGGAATTTGTTTGAAATGTGGTCTCCCAGTTCCCACCTAGATCTACTACATCAGATTTTTCTGATAATTCTGAGTAGATAAAATTTGAGAACTATTGCCTTAAGGGAAAAGCATGAGTCAAAATGTTTGTTTTCTTTCCTTGAAGATTTTAACATAAAAATAGTTCTCCTTTTACCCCCAAGTTAAATTAAAATTTCTAATAATAAGTATCTATAAATTTAAATCATAATTGTTCCTTCTTTTAACATAAGATAGTTGATTTACAGTATGTTATGTATTTTGACATGTTAAAAATAAATCTAGTTTACAAGATGATTATTCCTTTTTTGATTGAATACTCTCAAATATACTTGGAAAACAGTCATTCAGCTTATAGTAAGTTAATTTGAGTAACATGAAATCACCTGTAAGTGGATAAAACTCTCTGTTGCAGCTTTGAAAACATGCTATTTTGAACTAAAATCTGTGTCCTTCTAGCTTTCAATTACTGGTGCTGATTCAGCGCTACGGATTATTCATAAAATAGCTAATATCCTTTCACAGACAAGGCCTTGAAATATTTGAACATGCCTGTTATTCCCTGAAATGCTCTATTCCTCAAGCTGAAAATCTCTCATTCTGTTAACCATTATATGACTTGACTTCACATCCCTATGTCTTCTTACTTTGCCATGTTATCCCTTCCCTATGAAGTATGGTGGTGCCTGGAATACAACCCATTTCTTTAGGTGTGATCTTCCCCCAACTAAGCTCAAACTTCCTTCTAGATATAACATTTGTATCATAGTACTTACGTCATTATTAATGAATTAGTTATTTATTTTCCTTTTTTCCCCATCTTATTAAAGATGATTCAAATCTACAATCTAGAATATAATTATGTTTTTTTGTCTGTTTTTTTTTTTTTCGGGGGGTGGGCAGAGATGTTGCTCTTTTCATACCACGTTGTTAAGTCATACAATTTTATTGTGAATTTGGTGGACTTTGTGTATTGAGAGTTAAACCAGTATCTTACCTTTATGTTTATTAAAGATCAAAAATCCCCATTTTATTCATTTTTTTCCACTGAAATTCATTTTATTCTCAAATCAATATATATTTTTGTATATACTTATATAAGACAATGGCCACAATTTAGAAAATGTTGCTATAGTTGTAGATATTGAAAATCTGAATGATTTTCAAATAGATGCAAGGATACTTAGTTATTTTAGAATCAACCCATGTAATTCAGCATTGTATAATGATAGTACAAAACGTGTTCAATACGTTATTAAAGTAAATATCTACTCTATCTTCACTTCTAATAACCTTCAAAAGGGGAAATAAAAATTTAGTGTGTGGTGAATTTCACTTAACGCATTCTGCTTTCTATAGATTCTCAGCTTCAGCTTCTGGATTCCCAAAGCATGTCAATTCAATAGAAGCTGTGCTGTGTGTGTGTTTGTTTGTTTGTCTGTTTATTTAAGGAGGGGCAATGGGGAGGATGGAATTCATTTAGACCATAAAATTTGGACTTGATTGAAACAGGATATTCAGTCTTTATAATCCTTGTAGTCTCCTCTTACCAATATTTTCCCTAAGGTTTCATTATCTTGATGGAACTCAAAGCTAAGCAAAAGCAAATTAAATATTTTTTTTTCTTTCAACATGGCAATCATAAAGATAACAGACCTGTGATTGCTTTAATTTCCCCCAAATGCAACTAAAATTATAAACCCATAAATAGCCTAAGGGATTTTTGTTCACCTAAACTTTCATTAATTGGAGTGATCTTATATAAATCACTCTAAGAACTTAGCATTGTAGTGTTTCATTTGGGGAGAATTTGAATTACTTTTTTTTTTTCATTCAGAGATAAGGTAGTTGTGACAGTGAAGAACATAGGAAAATCTGCAGAGTTCTGAAATCTCTGAATTGCAGCCTTTTTATACACTGACACTGCTGCATTTCTTCATATCGTAGTTTCCCTCAGATTTGTTGCATCAGTAAGTGAAGTATTTGTGGATACAAATAAAATAAATTTTCTATGAGAAATGTTACCACTTAAAAATATCCAAAGAATATTAATCTTGATAATTCACCAGATAATGTATTAGGCTAAGTAAGGTATTATTTACACACTGAATTTAATCAAATATTGAAATAGACTTTATTCCACTTAACATTAGAACATTGTTGAAATATTCATTTCATCTTTTAAAATCTCAAACAGTGTTATTATTTTCCTAAAGGAGAGTGTCTGTTGAGTACACAGGAAGGAAGTTTTGAGCTCTTTGAAACAAGATAAAAATCTGTGGCTCTCAGATCGGTAAACATTTCTACAACCTGGGAAACCAAAAGAGGAAAAATAACCCCCCAGGCAAAACACATTTGGATTAAGCCACAAAGATTACCACAAGTTCAGCATTAAAAAAGTAATAAAACATAATTACATTTCAGACAATGTCGATTTTGAAAAGCATCCCACAGAGATATAAGCCATAACACTTAAAAAAATAGCATGCCACATGTTTATTATGCCAGAACTGAAAGTTTTGTAAATATCTATATATTGTTAATGTTGCCAGTGGAATACCAGGTCAGGATGCAGATGACTGAATGAATTCCATTTTCCGAATTGAGGTTTCTGGAAGAATAACAAAAATAAGGGAGACTAAGAAGCGGGGAAAGAGATGGGGGAAACATGTAAAAGTAATGACAAAAATATGTGAGGTAGAAACAATGTAAAAAAAAAATTCTGATAGTATGTTTTCACTAATCTATGTTACAGAAATTTTGGATTTAGCCTGGTGCCTTAAGAAATTAGATACGTAAAGCATGTATTTTGATAATGATTGTGTAAAGAACACATCAATTAAATATGAAGGGACAGAGGGAAGAGTATTAAATATTGCATCTAGTGCCTACAATGACAGTGCCCTGAGGCTAATAACAGATTCAATTTCAGAGACTCCCTGCTTAACATGCTGTAATTTGTTTGAAAAACAGTGATTACATTTACTTTTTTTGGTTTTTATTTTTTACCTTCAGGAGTCCTTACTTAACGTAACTACAACAGTTTGTGGTGTAAATTAACTTGTACAATTTTGCAGAACAAAATCACATGGCATGAGTTGGATATTTGAAAGGTACCAAATCCAAAGCTCTGTATTTTGATATCCAGGAAACTGAGTCCTTCGAAGTAGTGAACCATCTTCCAAGTGACAGAATTATTCAGTGACAAGGCCACCATGTCAAGGCAGGAATTCTGGGTGCAACACTCCATACTATGCAAGTACTATCATCTTTCTTTTCCACACCCTACCTTGATAACATTCCCTTGTTAAAGAACCTGATACTTTGGGGCCTGGTTAATGATCATGTATGGATACATTAGACAGAGACAGAGATAGACATAGACATAGAGATATATAAAATATAGGTTATACTGGCTAATATAATTGTAAGAAACTAAGATTTAGGTACTTGACTTGGATCAAAAAATATTAAAATTCGTATCTTTTTCAAATTTCCTAATACTGGAGTTGAAAATAGCTTTGTTATTAGTATTAATTTTATTTATTTTAAAGATATTAATAATGTTTTATATTTATTGGATACATGAGTTTTCTTCTTTTAATTAAATTTATCGGGGTAACAATGGTTACTAAAATTACATAGGTTTCAAGTGTATAATTCTGTAATACATCATCTATATAACACATTATATGCTCACCACCCAGAGTCAGTTCTCCTTCCATCACCACACATTTGATCCCCTTTCCCCCCTACTTCCTAACCCTCTGGTAACCACTAAACTATTGTCTGTGTGGATGAGTTTTTGTTTCTTTATTTGTTCCTCTTGTTCCTGTATTGCTTTTAGTTTTATATCCCACATATGAGTGAAGTCATATGGCTCTCAACTTTTTCTGTCTGACTAATTTTGCGTAATATAATAATCTCAAGATCCATTCATGTTGTCGAAAATGGCACTATTTCATCTTATTGCAGAGTAGTATTCCATTATGTATATATACCACACCTTTATCCATTCATCTATTGAAGGACACTTTGGTTGTTTCCATGTCTTGGCCACCATAAATAATGCTGCAATGAACATCAGAGTATATGTATCTTTATGGATGTTTTCAGATTTTTGGAGTAGATACCCAGGAAAGGACAACTGCTATGGAAAGCAGTATGGAGCTCACTCAAAAAATTAAGAATAGAATTATGATATGACCCAGCAATCCCTCTTCTGGGTATCTACCCCAAAATTCAGATATAGGAATTTTCTTTGCTAATTTTTCACTGTGACTTTTTTGACTTTTGTTACTATATAGGAATAATTGCTATATTAAAGACATTAACACTTTGGCCCTGCTTATTACAGAAATTTTCCCAGTCTGTTAAACAGATTCAAGGGTTTTTAGTGAAGAGTATTTTCAGTGATGAAAATTTAAAATATTTATTGATCACCTTAAATTTCTTTATATTTTTAAAATACTTTATTCTATTTATATAAAAATGATTTCCAATATCTTAGTCACTATGACAATTATTATTTAGTAAGATTTTTGTTTTTGTTTTTGTCTTTTTTTCCATTTCTGGCACTGTGTTAAAGACAATACATTTTAGAATATTCATCATAAAATTAATGTGATTTCATGGTTTACATTTACATTTAAAAGTGTAAATATACATTTTAAAATGTTGGAATACATTTTGTTGTTACTTTTAGTTGGTTTTGGGTCAGGAGTATTTATTACTCTTTTCCAAAATATTAATTATTATTACCAAGGCAGGAAATCTGGGTGTCCCTGTCCTATACAAGTACTATCAGCAAATATTATTTACAAATATGAATATTTTTCAACCTCTTTAAATGCTACTCAGTGATAAATTACTAGCTAAACATGAATTCATGACATGATATTCTAAATATTTAATAATAAGCATGATATGGGCATTGGCCAATCAGAAAATCTGTTGTATGTATCAATTAACATTTATCAGTTAACAATCAGCCCTGAAAAGCTCTGTGTCTATGATTTATAATTTGTACTATTGATGGATATGCTCATTCTGGCATTAGTGCAACAGTTTTACTTACTATAGCTTTATTATATACTTTCATATTTGAGTGGGCATACATCTCCCTGGTTATGATTAATTCTTCCTGAATTCTTTCTACCTATTGACACTTTTTTTATGAATGCTTTAGAAAAATTGGGTTAAATACAGACTGATTTATTGATGTATTGCATTAAAATTAACTTGTTTTTACATCAAATATTTGCAGACATTCATGTCCATCAGTTTTACTTTGAGAATAATAATGATTTTTAATTTTTTCCATGAAGAGGCAAAATCTCTCAATTGACTTTCGTCTATATATCTCTCAGTAATGTTTCATAGTTCTCCCAATACTGGTGATACATATTTTGTTAAGTTGATTTCTAAAAGTTCTAATGTTTATAAATTAGTCTGTCTTGATAATATTTAAATTCCTTGATAAAGTATATAAAGATTATTTAGATTCTTGTAATTAATTTTTTAATTGATATTTCTCTTGGATTCTCCTATTGGTTCTCCTATATTTTCAGTTGACAATTTTGTTTTCCAGGGAGGATACTTCTTCTAAAAAGATGTGATTTTTCTGTATTACCTCATTAATTCCTATGAAAAAAATGCTTCTATATTACACAGGCTAGTTGAATGAAAGCACATGTTTATCTGATAGCATACTCTGTGCTCTTAAAGGAGATAATATTTTATATCCTAAAGCTGCATTCAGTTTTTTATTGTGCTTTGATGACGTGATGTACATAACATACATCCCTGAGAGAATTAGAGTATTTCGTGTGGTAATGACAGTTGATTCATGTTTTTATGATTTCAATATTTTAAAGACTTTCATTATACTTGCTTAGCCATTAAATATAAAACAATCATCAAGTCAATTTTAGTAAGCATATGTTGTCTGCCTGTTTTCAATATAACTACTTTAATTCAATATTGCAAAAAGATCATGTATACCCATTTTGTTCAAGTTTAAAATGGGATAAAATAATATATTATCTCTGACATGAATATTCTTATTATAAGTTCTTTTCCAAAAAAAGACGAAACACTTGCCTTTGAGCAAACACAAAAAACTGGAAGCAGTTTTGCTGATATCACCCATTTACCAAGCTTATAAAAATATCACTATGTGGTGACTAAAATTACCATTTAACTTTGTATTTGATATCGATTTACTTTGCAGTATGTACTGAAGCATTATTCAATGGTTAGTTTTTTAGTGTGTTTCGATGTCACATGAAGTTGAACATGTGAAAGTACATTTCATCTTGTCTCAAAAAGGAAGGAGGGAAAGAAAGAAGGAAAGGAGGGAGGGAGGGAGGGAGAGAAAGAGAAAGAAAAGTACTATGGGTCCTGGGCTCCGGTAGGTATTAAATTTAATATGACTCTGGAATTAAAATATATAGATTTATGTATTTAATATGCTGTGACCCATGAGTCCCCAAAGTTAATGTGTTGATGTTCTGGAGTTGCAAATTCAAAGGATTCTGGGAACTAAATAAGTGACATAATCGAATGCATTGGTTCTGATGAATATCGTAATAAACTAGATTACTTTGAGGAGAAGAGATAGCATGAACACATTCTTTATTACAGAATTTGAAAATATAAAAAGCTTAATTGCTTATCCTAATACTGGACAAAGAATAAATCAAATAAAATTAGGAATAATGAACATGTAAAAGCAAAAATTAATATGCTAGAGAAATTATTGGAATGTGTAAATATATTCAAAAGCTGTTTCTTTAACTTACTAATGAAATATATGATATTTATTAAGCCTTTCCAATAAAATATGTGAAGAATCATAGGAGATATCAGGAAAAATGGAAAGAATCACAAGCAATTCTTACAGCAATTCAGTGGCGACAATTTGAAAATTTAGACAAAATTGATATCCTAGAAAAATGCTCATTTTCAAAATCAACTCAAATGAAACTAGAAAACTTATTCTCAAACTACCATAGTAGAGATTGGAAAGGAGATTAGAGATAAACATTGATAAAGGACCCAGAGCCACGTGGCTCCACAGCTGAGCCATGGATTTAACTTCTTAACTGTCAAGTTTTAAAAACCAGATAATCCCAATGGTACTAAAATACTTCATTTATTTTATTTTGATGTGAAATACCTCAATTTTTAAATGTTGGAATTAATTCAAATTTTATAAAATATTCTAAGCTCAAAATAATTTTGCAGAATATATTGGTCACTTTTTGAAATGCTGTGCCATTAGGACGAAGGGCTGCTTATTGGTTACTAAACTCTGTTTAGAAATCTTTGAAGTGTATTCCTGTAAATCCATCTCTCTAAGAAAATGTGTGTGTGTGTGTGTGTGTGTGTGTGTGTGTGTGTGTGTGTATATAGAGAGAGAGACAGAGACAGAGAGAGAGAGGGAGAGAGAGAGGGAGAGAGAAATAAAGAGGCTTAAGTAATTTTCTTCGTAGTTCTATTTTCATATTATATACTTTTTCTAGTTTACATTATCGACAGATGACAAGATTCCATACTAAAAATGAGCCCTTGTTTACCAAATTATTATATTAGCTCCATGGTGTTGTTAAATAATAAGTGAAATATTTTTTGCGGTGACCTCCTTAGAAATAAAGGAAGACTGTAACAAATTTTCTATTGCCTGATGCCCCTGAGAAAAGCGTGAGATTTGTTTTGCCTTTGGTAGGGCAAAAACACAAGATTAGCTGTGTTTTATTTTCCAGATATTGTTTTTCTGGGTTCTGTTCACTGACAGGGAGTATCAATTTCCAAATTGGCTCTTTAACCAAATGACAGGCCAGAAATAAATGAGAATTAAATAGTTCTGACTGGATATGTGCCTCTCATCTGTTCTACTAGCACGGGGCCTTCCCCCAGTGGCCTTTTGAACTCCCAGTTTCAATGTGATCCATTATATTATGTCACTTGTGATCTACTCTATTGGAAAATTTTCTTGTGAAAAGCATTTTGGTGCCACTGTCCCAGGAAAACTCTGATTTGGCGTGAGCTCCAACATTACTGGTGCTTGAGATATGGTCAAAAGATAGGAACAACTACATATTCATATTTTTAAAAATTAGAGTGCTTCATAAAGTGAAGATTACTTAGAGGGCAGGGTTAAAAATATGCTCCAAAATTAACTTTCTAGCTTACTCAACCTATGTTATATTTCAGTCTTGAAATTTTAATACTTTTTTGAAAAAAATATAAATATCATGGACATAATTTGCACAGAATAATTTTGTCTAAAACAGCAAGGTTTATTTACATTTAGTTCACAATGTTTTCAAATTTTGGCAATTTAAATATCCTAGGGCCCTTTTAGTCAATTTATTTAGATCTTTCAGTTACACAAATTGTGCTTTAGAAACTCCTTTATTTAATCCACTGCACAGTTTTTCAAATTCACATTAAAAACTTCCATTAAAAACAGGACACATGAAAATTTGGAAAGATGAAGGACTTTGTTACTATTCAATTTTAAAATATTGATACTGAAACTAAAAAGTAATAGTTTAGATACAAGATAAGGGAATGAAATACATCACATGAGAAAATAGTTGAATTTTGAAAAATGGATTGTTTTATAATTAATTTTAGGGAAAATACCAGTCTATAGTATTTAGAATGAACCTCTTCCGTAGCATTTTGTAGATTTGTGCCTTACTTCAGTTCCTATAGAATAATGGACAGCAGATTCTCAACAAAATTCTCTTTTAATTTGTCATTATGCAATTTTGTACGCGGAGGGAATATACCTCCTTAAAACCCTCTAGCAATCAGCTTGTGCCCTGCAGTATGTGAGTTAATTATCCATGCCGATATTAGGCAGACATTAAATATATTCAGAGTAAATCCTTACACAATTTGCCATAAAATACAAATATAATGAAAAATGTAAGTGAAATTATCCCTGAAGATTACTGAAATAAATTATATCTGAAGGGGCGTGGGAACCTGACACACATAAATAATCTCAGTACTAGGTTGTTTGAGGAGATGTTGCTTAGTGAGTAATAAACAAGATAGAGTATTTAAAGGTTCATGGGGAGCAGCACACAAAAAAAATATCATGTTGGGGGAGGGTGGTGTGGTTTACATGATTGCAATTTGTGTCGTTTTACTTTTGGACAAAGTTATGGTGTCTTCAGGAATGTACACATTACCTTTTCCATCAATTCATATCATCTTTGGTCTGCTATAACCCATTAATTGTTATTTTCTTAAAATGTACACTATAATTCATCCCTTAAGCCAATCTATTGTGTTCCTAAAACCAACAATGATTTCTTGCTGCTCCTACTGCGTACTAGTATTACGTCAAGTCCGAAGTATTCTTTATTGTCTTAATTAAGAGCGCTTCCCAATTTGATTGTATTGAGTGTTCTTATTAGGTATTTTTTTCTTCTGTTCTTTTATTTTCCTTACATGAATTGATCTTTCATAAGTTCTGCTGCCATTCTCATTCGTATAATTTTTCTCTTTGGAAATTCAAGTGCTTTGAAGTCACTCTGCTCCAATGCTGATAAATGTACAATAATCCACCAATGCAGTGGTGATTGTACCAGATCCCAATATTTACATATGCAAGTTTAGGGGCACATAAATATGACTCCATCCTTATTATATTTTTGTTTTTATTGGATTTTTAATACTTTAAAATACATGTAATAGTAGAAAATCTATAATAGAAACTGCTCCTAATTACTTAAAGAGACATTAACATTTTTCCAGGTCTGTTTCATATTTCTTAAAAACAAACAAACAAAAACAAAAAACAAAAAATAAAAGAACACACATATACGTAAGAACCCTCTCTCCATTCCTACCCTCTTCTCTTCTCCATCTCCAGGAGTCATCTTTCCTATACTGTAATGCAACTACCTCTCTTAAAACAAGTCTACAGAACTGCACACCTGAAATCTATGTAATTTTACTAACAATTGTCACCCCAATAAATTAAAAATAAATTAATAAAAAAAAAAAAACAAGTCTGTATACCCAGAAGGAGACATGCTGAGTTCTATTAATCATGGATGCATCTTGGGATGACATTCATTGTACTACTTCAGTCATAATCTCAACTTGATATGTCCTATCCTGAAAGCTAAATTAGAAAGTTAACCACCACCTACAATATTTTGTGTTAAAAGTGTAGGAAAAAAGGTAAATTGATCCATATGAAGGAAAATTGGCTGTAATTTATAGTAGGTATAGAATAGAGAAAAGTAGAAAACACACATATTTTCTAGAGTCTGTAATCCTCAACTGATCATAGTATCATAGTTGGTGTTTTTAACACCCCCCTCCAATATTTTATGTTTTCTGGATCTTTTGACAATACCTCATCCATTAGAGTTTTGTAGTCATTGCTGTTTTCCCCTTTAGTGTGGGCTCACATTTCTGGAGTTTCTGAGTCTTTCTTTCTTTTCTTTTCCTTTCTTTCTTTCTTTCTTTCTTTCTTTCTTCTTTCTTTCTTTCTTTCTTTCTTTCTTTCTTTCTTTCTTTCTTTCTTTCTTTCTTCTCTCTCTCTCTCTCTCTCTCTCTCTCTCTCTCTCTCTCTCTCTCTCTCTCTCTCTCTCTCTCTCTCTCTCTTCCTTCTTCCCTCCCTCCCTCCCTCCCTCCCTCCCTCCCTCCCTCCCTCCCTTCCTTCCTTCCTTCCTTTCTTCTTTTTTTTTCTTCTGTATCAGAGTGCTATATCCTTCCATCAGTATTTACCAATGCATGTGAAAATATTATGAATCAGTCCAAAGGATCTTTTGAGTTCAAAACAAATGCCTTGTGCTTGTAATCCTGTTCTTTTGATACTCGTAATCAGTCTCCTAATTCTCTTCTTGTTTCAATTGCACGAAGAAGTACCATTGTCAAGTGGCAATTTAAACATCCAATTCAATGGAAGAATTTTTTTTTTTCATAGTCGGAGCATTTCTCCCTTGAATACTAAAGTAGCAGAACTCGAAGTTGGAGAATGAGTGAGCAAAAATTTGAGAGTAACTTATTAGGTGAAATAGTGAGAAATACTTCTCCCACTTTCATTCCTTTGTTCCCTGGTATTCTGGGATATGGGAGACCAACATCATCAATTGCTTACCATTATATAGTATCTGTCTCATCTTGTACCATCAATTCACAAGCAAATGTTTTTAGGTAGGAGCTGGCAACATAACTAAGTACTCAATGAAATACACTATTATACTTATCTGTAAATCTAGCTGCTTCTGTGTATTGGGATTTGTGATAAGACCAGCGAATTTTATAGAGATGTTGATCACTTATCTTACATGAGAATGAGTTATTTGGTCCAGAAGCAATATGGTTTGGGAGATATAACAGTAAATAAGGCGTTTGGTGAATCTAAAGAAGGTGGCAATATCAGAAATATCGTTGACAGGAAAGGTAAGTCCATACCAGATTATTCTCCATTCTAGAGTGGAAAGTACCTACCAAGTCCATGATACAATGTGACTAATGTCATTGACCTGCCACAGGTAATTGGCTAGTCTCTCTAGGTACAAGTGCCACATCAGGAATTTAGAGTTGCTCTCTGCTGTTGGCATAACCATTGTACTTTTCAAGAGTGCCATTGCCCAACTCACCAGTGCCTTTATAAAGACACTGGGTTTTTCAAGGGACATTAGTAAAGAGCCTGAATATGTAGTTAAACATAAGTCTATTCTAACTATTCTATTGTAATATTTTTGTTCCATATCAAGGAATTTAAGATTCTCAACATTATTTAATATAGGGTACTACTGACTATTCTAATTTTGGTCAGTAAATCAAGCAAAAGAATCAACTGTCATATTCTGAAACTAGCCTAATAAACTCAAATACTCATAATAACACCCATGTTCAAAAATATGGTGTAATCTAGTCATTGTCTTTCTTATCTAGTCTATTACTCTCAGAATTTACTCCCAACAGGTTGTCCACATTTTTGTGGCATAAGTTATCAACTTATTAAATCCTGCCCTCTACTCTGGAGAGAAACAGTATCTCTAAATTCCAAAACTGCATTATACAAACATCATCAACAAGAGAGTTCAGTAAAAGAAGGCAGTTTGTGTCTTGCTCACTAAATATGCAGAAATGTCAGGAACCCATGAAGAACTGTGTCCCAAGAATGGACTTTAAGATTTTAACTGCAGTAGGGTGTTCCTGGATTTAATAATCCAGTTGTTCAGACTTTTACTACTCCAGACCTTCCGATTATTTTGTAAGTTCTAAAATCTATGTCTAAGTATTTGTGCTTGAAATACCAAGAATCATTTCTGTTTTCTGCCTGCTATAGTATCTGTCTTTAGTTGGTTTCCTGGAAACAGGAGCAGGGATAGAAATTTTGGTTCATGTGTCCAATTGGGATATTTTCTTAGTAAAATTATCTTTAAGTAATGATGGAAGCAGGATGAAGCAGAGGAAGAAATTAAACTATAATGAAGTTGCAACATAAATTTCAGCCAATTCCACGGAAGTTTGAGAAATATAAATGTTACCTTTTCAATCTATACAACCAACAGTTTGGACAGGAGGTTGACAGCAATGCAATCTGTGGGCTACATCTTAGAGTATGTCCATCTGGAAAGACTTTGCTTTTGAATCTTCCTGGGGCCTTAGCAATATATATGGCCAGAGACAAATTTTATCTTAATACCTTGCCCTGGGTTTCCCTATAGCACAGATATTGCATACTTAAAACCTACCCTGGTGGACTTGTAGCTAATATTATGTGTTTTCAGAGATTTTCCCAATCCCCCAGAAATAAATCAGACACATTTGCCTTGTTTTCTTCTTGCTCCAATGTTCCTAGTCAGACTTTTACTAAGGATGCAGCCCATTGAACATGCAGATTTTTTGCAGTCATCATAAATATAAACCAGTTTTTACAAGCTCAAGGGTCTATCTCCTGCTTCACATTGGCAATATAGGTTACGAAATGTGCAGTGTTAGGTTTGACTCTTGCAATTTGATTTTCACTTTCCTATTTTTTTCTAGTACCTTTTGTTTCTTTCTTTCTTAAAAGCTCACGTGTGCATTTAAATGAAAATGTGTTGTTTTTTCCAGAATTTCTATGTGTTCTTGGAGGGTGTGTGTGTGTGTGTGTGTGTGTGTGTGTGTGTGTGTGTGTGATAGATCTGAAGCTGAGAGTCACATTAACCTTATTGTAGTAATTTCACCCCACTTAGCATTGCGTGGAATATTCCTTTCCTGTTATTTATTTATGAACACTCACTCATTTTTGTCTGATGGGAAAATGGTAGTTTACCCCCTAGGTTACTCTTTAAAAATATTTTCTTAATTTTATAACTAGATTATTTGATATCAATCCTCAGTAATGAATAATTCTCTTGATCAGGTTAGGATCATTTTCACAAAGATATGGGACAAATGAAAGAAGGTGGAGATGTAAGCTCTGAAAAAGTCTCACTTGGAACATGAATGTCTTGGAAATGTTCTCCTGAGACTATTCCCCATATACATGAAAATGAAAATAATGGTTTCCTTTTATTAAATTAGTATTTTTGTTCATCTCTGATGCTGGTCCTTTTGCAATGAATAAAAGATAAAAGAAAAAAATACATATGACTTACTTATAGGAAGTTCATGCAATGATAAGATAGACACTAATTCTAAAAATTATGCAATGAGTACATAGCAGGAGGAACCATGAACTCTGTCTTACTTTATGGAATTTACTATGTTAATAATTAAGGTGTTATAAATACAGAGGGTGCCAAAAAATGCATACACATTTTAAGAAAGGAAAACTGTTTTAAAATTTCTCAAATGCCATTTTAATAAATGTATGCAATTTTGGTTTCTCAGTATACTAATTCCTTTCCATTTAGGAATCCTACCATCAGTAAATACAATGCTATAAAAATTTTTAGCTTTTAAATAAATGTTTTACTGGGCGATATTTATGAAATCTCCCTGATTATATTGTCGGGTTTATGTTATTTTTGTTACTTGAAATTTATCAGTGTCTAGCTCCAGTGTCTAGATATTTAGTAATAAAATTATGAATTGAAACCAAAAAATAAATCATAATATTCAATATATACCGATAACAACAGATGAATACAAGTCACGTTTGACTTCAGCAATTACAAGAGGTGCTCCAAGTGGTTACCATCAGCGTAATTTTAATACAGTTTTTTCCTTTCTTAAAATGTGTATATGTTTTCTCTCTCTCTCTGTCTCTCTCCATATATATTTGGTGTGTGTATATGTGTGTGTGTGTGTGTGTGTGTGTGTGTGTATATATATATGTTCAATTTAACAGATATTCATTAAGCCCTTGTTATATAGTGCCGTTACTATTTCATATTGAAATTTACAGTCTTTACTGAAAAACTCCTGTGGTCACAGTTGTAAAATCCATATGGACAAATTTCAGGAATGAATAGAAGATTCAAATTAAAAATAAATAAAATTTAGCAGTCATCACTAAGAATACCATCACGTGAACAATAGTAAATATCCAAAGGAAACTGAACTACCATGGTTATAAAAAATAATAAATGTTGCTGGCAGAAAAAGGATTTTAAAATCTTAGGAAACAGAAAATGATAAATCTATAAATTACTAAGTGGTGAGCAAAATACTTGTGCCTGGGGAATTACTTGAAGTCACTACAGGCATAATGCAGAATCACTTAAATTGGAAAATAGCTGTGTATAATCCAGCTGACTCTGTGAAGGGCTAATTGTGCTGAACTAATTTAATTTCCTTTTATAGTAGAATACGAGTTTTCATAAGCAGGGAATAACTGAGATTAGAAATACAAGTGAAAAGTTAGATTTTAGCATATGAGACTTTCTCACTGACAACCTGAAAAATACACAATTCATTATGTTTAGTTTGTTTTTAAAATTTCTTGATTCAAGTTCTCAAAATTCTGTAGAAATAGCATCTGCATTGCTTTGGCAAAAACTTGCAAATCTTACAATTATTTCCTTATCAATCTATCTTATTTCTGTAAAGAGGGGTACAGCAAAAATATTCGATATATACACCAGAATACCAAAATAATTAGAGGCTTTTAAAAAAAATTTAGAACCATTCATTTCCATATAATTTTACCCATTATGTACAGTCTTGACAAAAATTAATTCATTAAAATAAACTAGTTGCTGTACTATAAATATTCATTATTACTCTTGCTATTATAGTCAAAAATTATCTAGATGCTTTTATTTATTTTTTTAATTAAAGTTTATTGGGGTGACAATGATTAGTAAAGTTACATAGGTTTCAAGTGTACAATTCTGTTATACATCATCTATATATCACATTGTGTGTTCACCACCTAGAGTCAGTTCTCCTTCCATCACCATATATTTGATCCCTTTTACCCTCATCTACCACCCTCCTCCCCCCTTACCCTCTGGTATCCACTAAACTATTGTTTGTGTCTATGAGTTTTTGTTTCTTTGTTTGTTTGTCTTGTTCCTTTTTTGCTTTTAGCTTTATATCCTACATGTGACTGAAATCACATGGTTCTCAACTTTTTCTGTCTGACTAATTTTGGTTAGCATAATAATCTCAAGATCCATCCATGTTGTTGCAAATGGCACTATTTTGTCTTTTCTTAGGGCAGATAGGATTCCATTGTGTATATATACCACATCTTCTTTATCCAATCATCTATTGAAGGACTCTTTGGTTGTTTCCATGCCTTGGCCACCATAAATAAAGCTGCAATGGGCATCCCTTGGAGCACATATATCTTTACAGATAAATGTTTTCAGATTGTTTGGGTAGATACTCAGGAGAGCGATTGCTGGGTCATATGGTAAATCTTAATTTTTTGAGGAACCTCCACACTGCCTTCAAAAGCACATTTTCAAAGTACAGCTGCTTAAGTCCTATTATTTTTTCTGCTTCTTGAGATATTTTTTATATGTAGAATTTTCCTATTTTTATAAAGATTAAAGATATATCACAAAAAAGTATATCATGGTTGCCTTTATATAAACAGCTGCACTGTGATTTTGTAATTTAATAAATCAGATAATTTACTAAAATAAAGAAAGAAACAAGAATTATGTGTTTTCTAAGCTGGTCATGTAAAATACATTTTTTTAAAATCAAAATAATATTATATTGAGTTTATGCCCATACACACACACACACACAGAGTATTATAGTGATTAACACCAATTTATTAATAACAGAAATTTTTATATTCTGTGTTAGTCATCGTTCTCCAGAGAAATAGAACAATAGGAGATATATATATATATAAATAAATATGGAGAGAGAGAAGGGTTGGGGAGGATCAATAACAAGGAATTGGCTCACCCAATTATGGAGGCTGGTAAGTCCCAAGATCTGCAGAGTGAGACAGCAAGCTGGAGACCCAGGAGACCAATGGTGCAGACTCCAGTCTGAATCTGAAGGCCTGAGTGTCAGAACTCACTAGTCCAAATGTTGGAAAGATGGAGAATAGGAGGAGTCTGAGCTGATGCTTCAGTTTGAGTCCAAAAGTGAGGAAAAAATGAGGTCCCAGATCTAAAGAAGTCAGGCTGAAGGAATTATATCTTCCTCAGGGAGGGTCATTCTTTTAGTTCTGGTCAGTCCTTGAACTGATTAGATGGGGTCCACCCATACCACAGAGGGCAATCTTGCTTTACTCAGTCTACTGATTCAAAGGTTAATCTCACCCAGAAACACCCTCACAGAAAAACCCAGAATAATATTTGAACCCTGTGGCCCAGTCAAGTTGACACATAAAATTAACCGTCACATGTACCATTTGTTGATAAAAATTTACCTACCCTTTCAAGCAACAAGACCCGATGCAATCAGCAGAACATCAGGCAGGTATCCAAAGGTCAGTTTAGATCAAGAATTCTTTATCAGTATATTACATCCCTATTCTAAGAAGAAAACAACTGGCTTGAGGATAAGCAAAAAGGCCTATGAGGTAATAAAAGCTGTTGAAGAAATTTAAGCAGGGAGATCAAGAGAAAGAGTATGAAAATGCTAATGGAGAAATAACTGAAAGAATGAAAAAAAGTAGAAAAATATAATTAAGGTAATATTGGGTAAGAGAAAGGGAAATGGATTTCTGAGTTTCTTAGTCTATTTTTTATTTGATCTATGTGATAAAACGTGGATTTAGAAAGTTTACACAAGTGTTCCCAAGAGGAAGAACACATTCAAGGAAACGAGGTAGAATTCAGACAAGGAAACCTTTGGGTTATGGAAGAACGTGATTTGAGGGCGCTTTGCAACATCTGTAAGAAAATAATTATATGCCCTCATTTTTGTTCGTATTGCATGGTTTTAGAAAACATGGACAAATTTGAAATTATTGCTTTTCCAGTTATCCAGCTAAAGTTTGTGAGTAAAAAAAAAAAAAAAAAAAAAAAAAATTGATACAGCAGATCCTTGAATAACACTGTTTTGTTTGATGTTGTTTAGTTGTAAAGTTGATGAGTAAAAAAGTAGATTCCCATCCAGGGCCACAATCTGTGTGGAGTTTTCATGTTCTCCCCAAGTCTGCGTGTTTTCTCCAGGTAATTTGGCTTCCTTATACATCCCAAAGATGTGCACGTGAGTTGAATTGGTGTGTCTAAATTGTCCCGGTCTGAGTGAGTGTGGATGTGTGTGTGTGTGCACCCTAAGATGGAAAGGAATTCTGTCCAGGTTGGGTCCCACCTTGCGCCCTGAGCTGCTGGGATCTGCTCTGGCCACTGCATTCCGGAACTGGAATAAGGAAGGGGATTGGAAAAGATTATCTTTTTTTTTTTCATCTTTCTTAAATGAATGTATAGCTCACATTTACTTCAATGTTTAGTATTAGACGTGTTTTGGGTCTTTATTTAGAAGTTTGGTGACATTTTTGTGACCAGAAATGTGCGGTGGGAACTTAACTCTTGTTTATAGTAATTAGCTTATGGTAAAATTGGTTTAGTTATGTCATTTCACATAAAGTTAGTGTTTCCAAGACCTATTAATATTAATGACATTAAGTGAGGACTTATTATATTTTTAACATACTTTAAGTAAATTTTATTTTACCTTACCCTTTAATTGAAAAGGGGTACATGAAGTAGATAACAAAAATAATCTTCCAAATTTAATTATAACAATTCATAACCAATTCCAAGTTAATTTCTTATTTAGAAATTGCATTAATATGGATATGAAATGATGGGAAGTGTCAGGTGAGTGAATGTAAATTGTTCCAATAAGAAACATAAAAGAGAAACAATGTATGAAGTTGTCTGTTATATGCAGTTACGAAGGCAAGAAAAGCGGGTATTTGGTTTGATAGGAAAGATTTAAATTTATTTTACGGAATTCTAATAGGAATTGAACTAAGCAAAAACCAACATAAGTATCCTAAATCTCTGAACAAGTAGACAGTGTTGAGAATTTCTGTATATACAGACTGCCTGGCTAGTCTATATTCATACTTCAAATAAGACTAATCAACTACTGTTTAGAAATTAAAGTCATGGAGAACGGTAAATTCATGCTAAGATAAAAAAAAAATTGATGTCTGTTTGCTTAATCTAAAATGAAAATACCACCAACTTTGTAATGTTGCTAATCAGAAACAGTATGTGCCATGTGTAAACTAGGAAGATGTTTCAACTGCATACATATAATTCAGATAGAATTTAGAAAACACTTCTTGATTAAGTAGGCATTTTAATGAAGAAATGAAAAAATAAACTCTCAAAATAGTGAGTTATTTATTTGTTTGATAATTAAAATGTATTATCGAGAGAGATGCTCTGATCACCTTCACCACTTTAGTTTTTTAAGGCAGTTAAAAAGCAGAAAACTAAAATTTTAAACTTGCAAATAGCTATGCTTCGGACTACAAGGAAGCATGACTGGAAGTTGATGTGATGTTTACCCATAATGTCCTTACGTATGTAGTACTATACCATATCAATTCCTGGCCCCCATCTGCTATCCGTGTGTCCTATTCACGAAAGGCAGGCTTTATAGGCCTGTGACCTACACAATTGTGGGAGGCCCCATGCTCAGCAGCGCCACGTCTTTGGGTTGAAACTATGTTCTTACTATCTTGTAACTCTTTTTTTTTTTTCAACAAGAGGCCTTGGGTTTTTGTGTCTCACTGAGCCTTGCTAATTACGTACCTGATCCTGTCTCGAGGCCACACAACTTCATTTCTTTCAGGGAGTCTTGGGGTGCCTGTGCCTAGTGCCTCCTGTGTGCTATCTCTGCTCCTTCTGTCTTCCCATACAAACACAAGGGACGATATGAAGGCCACTGTCCCTTGCTGCTCCTAATATCAGCTCCCGACACTCTGGGTGCCTGAGTCATCTCGTCTCTTGACCTGGAATGGAGACAATGACTGCTTGCACACGCCACTGTGTTCCAAAGCAGAGCCACTGAAAAATTACCCTTCGAAGCAGCACCTTTAGATTCATCATGCCCTTTGTTTCTTTGGGCCTTAGTCACATTTCCTCCATTATCTCAGCGACTGCTCTTTTGCCTCTCATTACTTCTTATATTCTTCATCCTCATCCTGTCTGTATCCACTTCCTGTGTTTTATATATTTTTTTCCTTCCTTTTTTATTGTGGCATCTTCTTACTTTTTATCTTTAATCAGAACCCTTCATGTCACTTCCAGCAAACAAACAATCAAGTAAGAAAAATAGCTCAAAACTACCGATTGAACTCTCGGGAAACAGCTGTTTAGAAGTGGAAAAACATCTCTCATCTTCAGTCTTCAAAAATACTCAAGGTCTGATTCAGTCATAGAAAAGTCACTTTGCTACGAATGCATACATTAAATTTTAAGTCATTCCCTTGGTAAATATAAACTAATAGTTGGCTTATGAGTATTTTTTTTTATTGTTTTAAAGAGAAGTGTGTCAGCTCTCAATAATAGTATTTATTTCAGAAACAATGTATTTTTAGGTAACAATGTACTGGTACCAAGCAACAAATGTCACTCAAGTAGAGTGGCATCCACTCACATGCTAGGCTTCTGTAACATAATATCACAAACTGCGTAACTTAAAATAACATAAATGTATCGTCTAGCAATTCTGGAGTGTATATATGTGAGATCAAGGTATCAGCAGTGTTGGTTTCTTCTGAAATCTGTGAAGGAAAATCAGTCCTACACCTTGCTCCTTTCTATGGAGGTTTACTGGCAATCTTTGGTGTTTCCTGTTGATGGTATTCTCTCTGTATCTTCTTATCATGTCATATTCTCTCTATACATGTCTGTATCCAAATTTCCCCCTTTTATGAGGACACCGGTCATATAGGATTAGGGCCCACCCTGATGACCTCATTTTAATTTAATTACCTCTAAAGACTATCTCCAATTAAAGTGGCATTCAAAGGTAATGAGGCTTAGGATTCCAACATAACTGTTGGGGATGGGGGCACATTTCAATCTATACCACATCTCAACATAGAGAAGAGGGAAAAGAGAATTGGAAAAAAAGTGAAAATGACTTTTTGATACCTTATTATGATGTGGATTGTCACTTTTAAAAAAAATTACAAATACAAAAAAGCATAGGTTCATAAATATGAAATGAAGTATTTTACCCTGTTATCTGATTCATAATTTTGATTCTGAGAAACTGGATATGGCTATATCCAGAATATCTCTTGCAGAAATACTTTACATTTAGATAATTATCAGTAAAAGAACATTTATCCTTCATAATATTTAAGTATTGTCAGATATGTTGAAAAATGTTATATATATATATATATACACACATACATATATATGTACATATATATGTGTGTGTGTGTGTGTATATATATATATATATATCTCAATGGTATTAAACAAGATCCATAATATATCTCATGATGAAATATTTTATAAACTGCAGAAATGGGAAATATGTTTTAAAAAGTAAAAAACAGTAAAAATCAAATATCAATCCAGGGAAGTTCAACAATGTAATAGGAGGAAGACCTATAGACCAACAAGAACAAAAGTAGCACCTATTGGTTTCATATTATGAGAAAAAAAAGCAGAGGCAAAGCTGGTTTAAGAAATAAAACAGAACTATTACAATCAGTGCCAACTGAGAAACTCCAGATTTGGGTGAAATTCTTTTCAAAAGCAAAATTAGTTCAGATGGAATGGAGTTGATTTGCAAACTTTTATAGCCTATAGACACACATATTTTTGTTTTGTTTGGCACATTCCAAACCAATGGCTTAAAACTATTACTTTACAGCCATCAGTTAAAAATGAAGTAATTTCATATCAAAAAGGAAGAAAAATCATTACTAATTATACTAATTATCACGTTTTTAAATACTGATACTCTAAAAGGATTCTTTCAATCCTAAATATTTTAGGAAAAGCAGCCAGAGGGGATATTTCCAATGCATTATAGTATTTTTTTTTAGGATTTAGCGTCTCGATGTAGCCAAACGTGGGGTATTAACCACCTGGAAATTTATTTTATGCTTCAATAGGCCTCATTATAGCCATAGAATCTTTTGCTTTATAGCCATTTCCTGACTTAGAATGTGTTGTGGAGCTTTGCTCAGTAGCCTATGCTATCCTGTCTTTTTTGGTGAGAGAAAAGCTCATAGGAACCATGCTTATTGAAACCTGACATGATGGCAGATATAACTCAGATCTGAAAATGGCCGACATCAGAATACAAATATTGAAGCAAATAGGTGTTACCTTAAAAAAAAAGTATGCAAAGACATGGATGGGCCTAGAGGATGTCATGCTAAGTGAAATAAGTCAGACAGAAAAAGACACATATCATATGATTTCACTTATATGCTGAATCTAAAAACAAAGAAAAATAAATCAGAAGCAAATTGACAGATACAGAGAACAGTCTAATGATTTCCAGAAGGAAAGTGGTAGGGGATGGGCAAAAAAATGTAAAGGTGATTAAGAAATACAAACTGTCAGTTATAAAATTAGTCACAGGGATGTAATGTACAGGGAATATAGTTAATAGTATAGTAATAAATATTTATGGTGACAGGTGGTTACTAGACTTATTGGAGTGACCACTTCGTAAGGTATATAAATGTCTAATCACTATGTTATACACCTGAAACTAACATAATATTGTATGCCAACTCTAATTTAAAAATAAATTTAAAGGCTATGTAATGATGTATTTAGGTGTTTACGTGGACTTATAAATGTTAAGCTAGCTTTATTATTATGAGAAACTAAGCAGAATGCTCTGAAATTATATTAGAGAAATCCAATCACCATTCTAAAACTCAAAGAAGATACTGGGAATGATAGAGGCTGTGCTTATACTCTGAATGCTTCTGACACTCATAGTTTTACCCATAGATCCATCCACCAATTTGAGTATAAATCTAATATGAAGCCACAATTATTTCTAAAATTTTACAACAAAGCACTTCAACCACAAATTTTTTAATTAGAGTTGACATGCAATATTATTTTATTTTCAAGTAACACTATAGTGATGAGACCTTTATATACCTTATGGAGTGATCACCCTGATAAGTCTAGTGACCGTTTGTCACCGTAAAAAGTTATTATGATATTGTTGACTATATTCACTATGCTATACATTATATCCCTGTGATTTGTTCATTGCATAACTTAAAATTTGTACCCCCAATTCCCTTTTGACTTTTTCAACCATCCACACCCCCTTTTCCCTCTGGCAACCATCAGTTTGTTTCTCTGTATCTATAAGTCTCTTTCTGTATTGTTTTGCTCGCTCATTTGTGTTTACCTTGAGAGACCACATATAAGTGAAATCATATGATATTTGTCTTTCTCTGTCTGACTTATTTTACTTAGCATAGCAACCTCTAGGTCCATCTGTGTTGTTGCAAATGGCAAAATTTTATTTTTTTATAGACCTAGGTTGTTTTGAAATCTTGGCTATTGTAAATAATGCTGCAACAAACATAGAATGCACATATCTTCATGAATTAGTGTTTCTAATGTATTCATATAAATGATCAGAAGTGAAAATGAGCAGAAGTAGAATTGCTGGGTAATATGGTAGTTCAATATTTAATTATTTAATGCTTAATTATTCAATATTGATTGTTTAATATTCAACATTTAATAGTGTAGTTGCATCAAATTACAATCCCACAAACTAGCACAATTGTTCCCTTTTCTCCACATCCTCACCAACACTTGTTATTTGTTGTCTTTTTGACAATAGCCATTCTGAGGTGCCATGATACCTCATTGTCGTTTTGATTTGCATTTTCCAGATAATTAGTGATGTTGAACATCTTTTCATGTATCTGTTGAACATCTGGATGTCTCCTTGGAGAAATGTCTATTCAGGTCTTCTGCTCATTTCTTAATCGATTGTTTTTAGATGTTGAGTTGTATGAGTTCTTTATATAGTATTTTACGTATTAACCCTGTATCAGATACATCATTCGTAAATATCTTCTCCCATTCTTTAAGTTGACTTTATGTTTTGTTGATAGTTTCCTGCTCTGTAAAAAAGCTTTTTTAAAATTTTTTATACAGTCCCGTATAGTTTTGCTTTTGTTATCCTTGCCCAAGGACACATATCCCTCTCCCCTCCACCGCCCAAACAAAATATTCCTAAGGCCAATGTCAAAATTCTGTATGTTTTCTTTTCAGAATTTTATACGTTCAGGTCTTCGATTTAAGTCTTTTTTGCATTTTGAATTTATTTTTGAATATTGCATAAAAAAGTGGTCTAGTTACATTTTTGGGGCATGTATCTGTTCATTTTTCCAAACACCGTTTATTGACGAGACTGGCTTTTCCCCATTGTATATTACTGCTTTCTGTGTCCTGGATTAATTGACCATATAAGCATGCCTTTATTTCTGGGCTCTCTAATCTGTTCCATTGATCTATGTGTCTGTTTTTGTGTCATACCATACTGTTTTAATGACTATAGCTTTGTGTTATAGTTTGAAATCAGGGAGTGTGATACCTTAAATTTTGTTCTTTCTCATGATTGCTTTAGAAATTCATGTTCTTTTGTGGTTTCAATTTGAGAAGTATAGTTATTAATTCTAACTTAAATGTTTGGTAAAGTTAAACTGTGAAGCCATCTGGTCGTGGACTTTTGTTTTTTGGAAGTTCTTTGATTCTTGACTCATACACCCCCATCCCACCACCACCTTTCCTCACTTTGAATATATCATACCACTCCCTTCTGGCTTACAAAATCTCTGCTTAAAAATCAGCTGACGGACTTATGGAGGTTGTTTTCCTTTTGGGGCTTTTAAGATTCTCTCTTTAACTTTTAATGTTTTAATTATGATGTGTCTTAGTGTGGATCTCTTTGGATTCATCATGTTTGGTACTCTCTGTGCTTCCTGGACCTGGATGTCTGTTTCCTTTGTCTGGTTAATGAAGTTTTCAACCATTATTCTTCAAATACGTTTTCTGTGCCTATTCTTCTCCTTTTTGTTTTTTGTTTTCTTCTGGAACCCCTATAATGCTAATGTTATGCACTTGATTTTCTTCATTGGTCCCTTAAACTGTCCTCAGATTTTCATTCTGTTTGCGTTTTGTTGTTTCGACTGGGAAATGTCCTCTACCCTATCTTCTAGCTCACTGATTAATTCTTCTGTGTCATCTAGTCTGCTGTTGATTCCCTCTAGTGTTTTTCCATTTCAGTGTTGTATTCCTAAGTTTTGATTGGTTCTCTCTCTCTCTTGCTATATATATATATATATATATACACACACACACACATACACACACATACATATATATGTGTATATATATGTATATGTATATGTATATATGTGTGTGTGTGTGTGTGTATTCTTGAAATTCTTACTGTGTTCATTCATTCTTCTAACTTTGGTGAACATTTTTATGACCATTACTTTGAACTCTTTATCTGGTAGGCTGTTTATCTCTACGTTGTTTGATTTTTTATTTATTTGTTTGCTTTTTGTGTTTTTATTTCATTTGGAACATTATTTCTTATCTCCTCATTTTGCCTTACTCTTTGTGATTTTTTTCCTCCCATGTATTAGGTAGATCACCTACAACTCCCAGTCTTGAAACAGTGGCCTCATGAGGAATGTGTTCTTTGTAGCCTAGTGGCACAAGCCCCTCATTCACCAAAGCCAGGTGCTCCAGGGGTAATGCTTATGTGGGCTGTGTGCACCCGTCTCTTGTAGTCGGGCCTAACTGCTATAGATGCTCCAATGGGTGGGGCCAGTCACTGGCTCAGCTGTCTGTGTGGCCCAGCCATGGCTCTTGTGAGTACATTGGTGTACAGGTGCTGTCCCCTCCCCAGAGCAAGGGCTGCTTTGGAGGGGTACTGTTCTTGGCTAAGGTTACCCACCCTGTGAGGTGTAGTTGGGGCCTCAACAGGGGTGCCTGTGCCAATGGAAGCCACCCGCCTTGTGTGTCAGAGCAGTCAGGGCAGGAGCCACTTGTTAGGGAACCTGGTGCTGGCTGAAGTTTCCTGCCAAAGTGGTAGAGTGAGAGCCCACTCCACTCTACCATGGGCTCCAGCTGAAGCAGGGCAAGCAGTTTTGGAATGGAGATTGTCAGGAATGGTACCCACCAGTTCCAGGCCAGGTAGGTGAAAGGAGAAAGAAATAAAATGGTGTTCACCAGTACTTCTTTCTCCATAGAAAGTTCTAACAGATCCCTGCCCCTCTGGCACTCACCCTAAAATTAGTCAATATATCTCCTTCATGTACAACCCAGAAACTTTTTAAACTGCTACCTCTGGGCTGGAACTAAGAGGAATGAGTTTATGCATGAGCCCTTTAAGAACTGTGTTTTCGTTTCCTAAATTCCTTTGACTTTTCTGGATGTAAGTGCCATTGGTTTTCAAAGCCGGACATAAGGAGGCTCTTCTTTTTAGTATAGGTCCATCAGTCTGAGGAACCTAATATAAAGCTTGGACCCCTCCTTCCACATGGGGAACCTCTATGATTGTGATATCGATTCTGGTTATACCCTGCACCAGGGGTATGAGTACTGATTAAATTGTTTCTCTGACCCTACTACTCATTTCTATGTGGCTTTTTCTTTATATCTTTTTTTTTTTTTTTTTTTTTCCAAGTCAAGTTGTTGTCCTTTCAATCTTAGTTGTGGAGGGTGCCGTTCAGCTTCAAGTTGTTGTCCTTTCAGTCTTTGTTGTGGAGGGCACAGCTCAGCTCCAGGTCCATTTGCTGTTGCTAGTTGCAGGGGGCGCAGCCTACCATCCCTTGCGGGAGTCGAACCAGCAACCTTGTGGTTGAGAGGACACGCTCCAACCAACTGAGCCATCTGGGAGCTCAGCGGCAGCTCAGCTCAAGGTGCTGAGTTCAATCTTAGTTGCAGGGGGCGCTGCCCACCATCCATCCCTTGTGGGACTCGAGGAATTGAACTGGCAACCTTGTGGTTGAGAGCCCACTGGCCCATGTGGGAATCGAACCGGCAGCCTTCGGAGTTAGGAGCATGGAGCTCTAACCGCCTGAGCCACCAGGCCAGCCCTCTTTATATCTTTAGCTGTAGAAAATTTGCTCTGCTCCTCTACACATCATTCTCAAGTGATAGTTGTTCTATATGTAGTAGTAGTTTTGGTGTGTTCATGGGAGGAGGTGATTTTAGAATCTTTCTCCTCTGCCGTCTTGATCCCTCCTTCCAACTGCAATTTTTAAGAAGTGAAATAAAAGACATTTAGGGACAAGAACAACTAGCATAACTGAAAATAAGAGATTAATTGAATTCCGCATAAACACAAGCAAAGTAATTATAATATTCAATTGTGATATGTATTTTATTCTACATTTCCAATATAATTTTGAGAGAAATTTTGATAAATGGCTCCTATGAGGAATTGATTTTAAAGCTACTTTAGATAAAGGACGTTGAATGAATTCACTCTTCTTGAAATGGAACCCAAGGAAGTCTGCCGTTTAACTAGTTCCCGAATGACTCTTATGCACACTAAAATTTGAGAAATTTAAAATTTTTTTCCAGACCTGTGACCTTTATCCAGCAGTCAGACATCTGTGTATACATTTCTGATCTCTTAACGTTAGTCTTCAACCCATCTCTCCCCACAATCAACTTATATTCTGAGCATGATCTTGCCCTGTCTTCCTCATATTTATAGACATAACCCTTTCTCGATTGTCTGAGTTGTAGATTATGCTATTGATAGACTATTATTAGCATTTCCATTCTACTGTGCCTCTTGAGTTTTGCTGACCTGTGTGATTGTTTGTGCACTGACTTGGAAGACAAATATTATATAAAGTAATCTGAAACAGAATTTGTTTTTTCACATCTACTTGAAAATGCTGATGATATTTAACAGACCTCAAAAGCAAACAATAATTGAAGTTAATTTTATTTTATTTTAACTTCTCAGTCTCCAAAGTGATGCTATACATTTGAGCTTTGAATCTAACAACATTATTCTATTGCAATTTAATTTTTATTTGACTCGAAAATAAGTTTAAAATGTAAATACTTTAATACAACCACAGCACCAATATATAAGAATATATGACTTTCACTATGTTATATTGCTAATAGTTCAGTAGTGAGAACTGAAAAAATAAATAAATATCAGACATTAACATATTACTCCTGGATTTTTCTCTTTTCCTTCTTCATTTCTATTGTCTCATAAGTAGTAGTCACTCAATACCTGTAGGGATGTAAATATTAAATCATTTTAGATTGTCTCAGACTTTTCTGATACTTTCTCAGACTTTTAGAAATTTTGACCATTATTTAATTGATAGAGATGCAGCCCTCCAAATATTTAATAAGTTTAAATGTTATGAGATTTCTACCTATTTTTAAAAGATTTCCTCTGGGCCGGCCCAGTGGCTCAGGCAGTTAGAGCTCCATGCTCCTAACTCCGAAGGCTGCTGGTTCGATTTCCA
This sequence comes from Rhinolophus ferrumequinum, assembly GCF_004115265.2. NCBI lineage: Eukaryota > Metazoa > Chordata > Mammalia > Chiroptera > Rhinolophidae > Rhinolophus > Rhinolophus ferrumequinum. The sequence continues at coordinate 53,987,557 of NC_046301.1, forward strand.
CATGGGCCAGTGGGCTCTCAACCACAAGGTTGCCAGTTAATCCCTGGACTCCTGCAAGGGATGGTGGGCTCCACCCCCTGCAACTAAGATTGAACACGGCACCTTAAGCTGAGCTGCCACTGAGCTCCCGGATGGCTCAGTTGGTTGGAGCACGTCCTCTCAACCACAAGGTTGACGGTTCCACTCCCACAAGGGATGGTGGGCTGTGCCCTGTGCAACTAAGACTGAAAGGACAACAGCTTGAAGCTGAACGGCACCCTCCACAACTAAGATTGAAAGGACAACCACTTGACTTGGAAAAAAACAAAAAGTCCTGGAAGTACACACTGTTCCCCAATAAAGTCCTGTTCCCCTTCCCCATTAAAAAAAAAAAAAAAAAAAAAAAAAAAAAAAAAAAAAAAAAAAAAAAAAAGAGAGAGAGAGAGATTTCCTCAATTATTGTGAAGTCTTATTTATTTTCTTAAATTGAAAATTGATAGAATCACACCTACTGAAAAAGCAAAGAATTAATGAACTTGCTTTCTAATATAATTATGCCATTGTTTGGGATGTAATCATGAATTATATTTTTGAAAGCCTGAAGGCTCATTGATTTGTTCTTTTTCCCCCCTTATTATGGAGTGAATAGTGTGAATTTCCTTTTTTTAAATTTTATTTTATTCTTTGACTCAAAGGAAGTAGTATATCTTATTTGTTTTACTTTAGAAATCTAGCTCCATTTAAATTGTATGTCAATATAAAATATTCTAATTGAGTATATAACAAGATCAAAATCTAAAATTGATCAGAATTGCTTTCACTTTTGCAAACTAGTATAAAGGTTGGACCTATTTTCCTGTCATTTGATATCCTTGTGTTCTTTTTGGGGCAATGATTCAGATATGCCTTCCACATTCCCAACATAGCCTTGTCCCTCACTCTTGTAAACAATCTTGCTTCCTCATCACTTATGTCCAAGAACAGACTGCATTGGTTCCTCATCTATTGCCATCCTCATTCTCATGTATTTCATTATCTGAATAAATCCTCACAATCATTGTGTGTGTATGTGTGTGTGTGTTTGTGTGTGTGTGTGTGTGTGTGTGTATGTGTGTGTGTACAGAGGGTGCCAAAAAATGCATACATATTTTAAAAAAAAAAAAAAAAACAACTGTATTAATATATACCGATAACAAAAGATGAATATAAGTCACGTTTGACTTCTGCAATTACAAGAGGTGCTCAAAGTGGTTACCATCAGCATCCAGACACTTCTGGTTATGATGAACTACTGCTTCAGCAACGTTGGCCAAAGTGTTAACGTCTCTTAAAATGTTTATACATTTTTTGGGCACTATATATATACATACATGTATATATATGTATATATGTGTGTGTGTATATAGATACACACACACATATATGTATACACACATATGTATATATAATATATATTTTATATTATATATAATATATAAACTATATATTATATAATATACATGCACATGTATACATACATATATATGTGTCTTATCTAACCTATACATGGAATTAAGAACACACACACATATGTAATTCATTAAATACTAAATCTTTCTCATAATGTCACACCAATTCAGAGTGCGTTTGTAGCATACTACCTTATGATTGCCAATGCCATAGCATTATAGCTTTCAAATACAAAATTGTATTGAACATACAGTGAAATTAAAGCTAACTTTTAAAGAGCAATTGTAGGAATGTTTAGTAAACTCATGGGTGCATTTTATTGTCTCTTTAAGCAAATTGTCCAAGTATTTGTAAATATATTTAAATTTCCATATCAGCCTACATAATGAAATGCATAATGGAAAAAAAAAACTTAAAAATAATAGAGAATTATTAATTCTTAAATTTTCTCAAAATTAATTTTCAACAGTATGAAAAAATTGGTAAATTATTCCTGGGTACTTTTTTGCTTTACTTTTAGCTCAGGGGAGGATTTTTGTTTTTTTTTTCCAATGACGTAATGGTAGAGGATATGGAGAGTTTATCAGGATAGTAGCCAACTATGAGCTCCTGAGAGAAATCTAGATTAAAAATAAATAAGCAGAGGGAAAGCTCTTACAATCCTACTAGAAAGCTATGATTTAGTGAAATGATGTTCCTGGAATTTAAAGATTAGATAAAAATAGAAGCTGCTTGTCAGCAGCTTTCAGCCTTAGTGCTAATTGGGCAGGTGGGCCACACACTCCAGCTGGGTTATTCCATCCCCTCAGGACCTATTTGCAACCTGCTGTACATGTCTTTTTATATTAAGCAGCAGTTTAAATCATATGCCTGGGCAGATACACAATATCAAGTGTCTCCATGTATCAGCATGTTTTTCTCTATGATAATGAAATTAACAGCAGATGTTTTAAGTCTTTTTATTAGTTTATTGGAATTGGGCATTTACATAACTTTCCTTTTTCTGTAATTTATTAAAAACTATTTCTGATAGACTATAACTTATAAGAATAAGTTAATAAACCCCTATGAATTCAATACTGAAATAAGAAAAAAAAAGGTTAAAAATATTGTTTAAGTCCCTTTGTACCTATCCCCAATCATATTCTTTTCCTAAGCATCTGTCATGTGGGGGACCCTGCTCGCTGTGCCATTTGTCATGCGAAGCGGCCTGCAGGGTCTCTGCTCCCGCTCCCCACATAAGAACACAGTACATGGTGAGGCCAAAAAGGAATACCCACGGAGCCATAGGTAGGGGAGTCATACCACTGTAGTCTCACTGGAGGCAGGATCCATGTGACCTGCAACCTGCTGTCTGCTTCTCTGCCTGCCAACCAACCACCTGACCAACCAACGCAGCCACAGCAGTTATATCAGTGGCTAATTGGGTAACTGGTTACAGCTGATGGTCAATTAGCCACAGCTGACGGACATATACTAACTGAGCCAGCACCTTTCACGAGAGGCTGAGAGCCTGGAAACTGCTCTCTGGGACTCTGTCCCCACAGCAACTCTTCAAAAGTAAATGTTGTCTTGAATTTTGTGCTAAGAACTTCCATTATAGTCTCTGTAAGTTTAATATATAAGGATATGTTCACAAATAATAAAGTGATTTTGCATGCTATAAAATGTTATATATATTTTTGTAACATTTTATTTATTATAATGATCTTAATAGCTTTAATGTATTTATTTCCTCTATATTTACAATTTATTTCCTCTATAATTAATGCTCCACTTATAAAATGCCACATTCATCATTATATGAAGGATAGTTTCAGTTTTTTGTTATTACAAACAGTGAAGCTAGCAGCATTCTTGTACATTTTTCCAAGTGCCTACATGCAGAAATTATTCTAGGATATATTACCTAAAGTGGGTTTGCTCTCTCATGGATAGCTGTATATTTAAGCTTAGCTGATATTCACAAATGAATGTAGACATGCATTACTGATTTTCTCAAACACCATTTCTGATCATCTGGTGAAAACCATCCTCATTGATTCCAGTTTCTTGGGTGGACTCATTTAGATTTGTCTTCTAGTTGCATAATTATCTTCAGCTTGGTACTATTCAACTTGTTAACTGGTTTAGTTATTTTGAACTATCCTAACCTTGTATTTTAAGGAGTTTCAGATCAATAATTTTCTGCATTTCCTTAAATATTTTTATTCTCAATTTATATTCTATGCAGTGATATCAATGTTTGAAATTTGAGGCAGCATAATTGTTGCCAGCCAATTGTTGCTTCCACTGACATTCGTGTGTTTTATACTTGGATTCTGATTGTATTCTGTTTATTTCTGTACTTGGGAACCTTGTGAAGCATGAATCAAGAGTACAAATTACCAGAGATGAAAACTTCTCAGCTGTAAAGGATCTTAAGGCAGTACCAAAGTAGAAACATTTTAAGTTTATTTCTTGAGTTTTTGTGGTCAAATAAGTAATATAAATTTGTACTCCAAGTTACAGAAGCTAAAGAAAATATTTTCCTTCCAAGTCGGACTCAGACTAGAAATTGCACATTCCCTTATTGCCTCCATTTACCCAAAATGCCATTTTAAAAGATTTATTTAGATACCGTATATATTTGTGTATTTCTCCTGTTAGAATTCCATACAAGACAATTAAGGATATTCTTTAAGAGCCTGTTATCATCATCGGGTGAAATGAATCATCTGTTTTATTTTCTTTTTTTTTGTATACATGTATTTATATATGTATGTATGTATGTATGTATGTATCTAATATCTATCATCTATTATTTGTCTATCTACCAATTGCACATTCACAATTTCATCCATCTCTCTATTATTTTATATTCTCATTCTCTACTTAACACTTTCCTTTATTGTCAACCATTTAAATTTATTGGGTGACTAATTTTTATTTGTATGTTTTCCTGTAAAAAATATGTTCTTATAGTTTTGTGTTTTGGATTCACATAAATATTATTGTTTTTGTTTTCATAGCATTGCTTAATTTTTTACTTAGTGTTTTGTTTTCAAGATCTTTTCTTGTCATTTTATGATAGCTTTTAATTGTTGAATTCACAATATTTACAAGTCAATTCTCCTAAGAATTACCAAATCAGCCTTTTACTGCAGCCATTGCTGCAGTGGTCATCTTCTCACCCTACTCCTTATGGAACTTATCAGAATTTCTAAGCTTTATAATATCCAGTTTGCAGGGAATTGTTCCTACTTGGTTTTAAATTTATATTTTCTTAATATTTTGTCTAATAAGCAAAATATTTTTTTTCTTGAATATCTAATAGATTTCAACTGCAAAAGCATTTGAATCTGGACATTTGAAAGAGATTTTTGAGGGCCATTTCAAACCTTTTTTTTGTTTTGATTTTTATGTTATTGTTTTCTTTTTTTTAAATTTTACTTACCTATGTACTTTTTTTCCTTTTTGTTCCATTTTGCCAGTTTCTTTTTATTTGAAAAACATATAATTTACATCTAAGATAATTAGATGAGACTTAATTAGAATATAATGTTTAAATACCTTCCATATTTAATCTCAGCAATCTATATTTCCAATTTTTTTTATAGCATATTGTGTTTACTCTTAACACTTTACGTTTTACTTTTTATTTCAGTCTCACAAAGTTTTGTCTGGGAGATCTTATTAATCTCAATAACAAGAAAATCCCAGTTCAAATTTTGTTTATATCCTTTATTTATTTTTGTTCTCCATTTCATTTGATGGCAATACTTTTTCTTTATTTTTGTTTATGCTGTTTCTTTTAACCTCTTAAACTGAATACATAGTTTGTATTTTATAACCTTTCTCGTTTCCCGATAATTAAAGCTATAAATTGCCCACAAATGTTTTTCCAGAACTCCATGAATTTTGTCATGGAGTGCTTTCCTTTGCTTCAATCTAAATATTTCAGAATTATTTTATGATTTCCCATTTAATGAAAAGATTAGTAATCCATTACTTATACTCTTGTTACAGGGTCTTAATTTCAGCATCTCCTTATTATAATTATAATAGTAGTAAATATTATATGATAAAACTATAAGTATAATTTGTCCACTGTTTTTTATAAAGCTTTCTTTATAGCCTAATACATATTCAGTTTTTGTAAATGTTGTATTAGTGCTTTAAAACAAGGCTATTTTTCCTTAGTGCACATAGGGTTCTTTATCTAACGCTTGAGGTAATCCTTTTTAGAACTCATAGATCAGATTATTCTTTGCTTGAGTTTACAGTTTCTAGGAGGTTGTTTAAAAACTGCATCACTTGTTGATCTGTATGTGTGTGTACACACACGAGGGTACCAAAAAATGTATTCACATTTTAGAAAGGAAAACTGGATTAAAATCGTAATGCTCAATATATACCAATAACAAAAGATGAATACAAATCACGCTTGACTTCTGCAATTACAGGAGGTGCTCAAAGTGGTTACCATCAGCAACTAGACAGTTCTGATTATGGTGAACTACTGCTTGAGCAGCGTTGACCAAAGTTTCCACTTGTATACACTTTTTTGGCACCCCTGAGATATACATATACATATATACATATATATATATATATATATATATATATGTATATATATATGTATATATATACTTAACATCAAATCATTACTTAATATAATTCATTTATTACTTAATATAATTCATTTATTAATATAATTCATTTATATATTAATTCAGTGGTCAGTCTGTTGTTAGGTAAATATATATATATATATATATGTTATATATATATCACATGTTCGTGATAGTTATATCTTCTTATTCCATGGTTCCTATTAAGATTATATTTTTTCCTAATTCCCTTACCAAATTTGCCATATTTTTTACATGCGTTTTATCTCATTTTACATGCATTTTATGCTACACCAAATATCATTTGGTTTTTAACTTGGATAAAGAAATGTATATAAAGATATATATATATATATTTTTGTCCTTTTAAGTGCTTATTGAAGACAACTTATTGCTAGAACTTATTTTTATACCTGTCAGAGTTTTCAATGGTGAGTTTAAACCATTTACAATTATTATTATTACCATTATATTTGGTTTGGTTTCCACCTTCTGCCACACATATTTCTTACACGTTATTACTGTACTTTTAGCTTCTATTATTTTTATTTCCTACTTTCTTTGTATAGATATGATTTCCTTTAATCTGTCTAAATGTTGTAGTTTGTTTTCATTATTATCATGGATAAATTAAAACAAAAATCAGATTTACATTCTCTTCATTAATTTATTAACTTCCTTAAAATGTATATTTTCCCATAGAAGGACAAACATTTTATTTTATTTTATTTTATTTATTTTTTAATACTTTAATTTTATTTTTTTAATTTATTGGGGTGACAATTGTTAGTAAAATTACATAGATTTCAGGTGTGCAATTCTGTATCACATCATCCATAAATCACACTGTGTGTTCACCACCCAGAGTCAGTTCCCCTTCCATCACCATACATTTGATCCCCCTCACCCTCACCCCCCACCCCCCAACCCCCTTACCCTCTGGTAACCACCAAATTACATTCCCCAGATTAATTTTCAAACCCGTGGCCATCCTGTGGTCACCGACTACCCTCCAATCCCCTCACCCTCCCTCCCACCCCCCACCCCTCCCGCCTATCTAGCAACCCTCAGTTTTTCCTCTTTGTCTCCAAAACTCTTTCTGATTAGTTCATTCACTTATTCTTTTCTTTAGATTCCGCAAATAAGTGAGATCATATGGTACTTATCTTTCTCTGTCTGACTTATTTCACTTAACATAATGTTCTCTAGGTCCATCCATGTTGTTGCAAATGGTAAGATTTCTTTCTTCTTTATGGCTGCGTAATACTCCATTGTATAAATGTACCACAGTTTCTTAATCCAGTCATCTACCGATGGGCATTTTGGTTGTTTCCATGTCTTAGCTATTGTGTATAGTGCTGCAATAAACATAGGAGTGCATAAAGATTTTTGAATTGAAGTTTTGGATTTCTCCGGATAGATACCTAGGAGTGGAATTACTGGATCATAGGATAGTTCCATTTTCAGATTTTTGAGATGGACAAACATTTTAGGTTAAACTCAATTTGTTTTGTTTTCTACTGCCCCTCCTCCCAAAACACGCCAAAATATTATTGTCTATATCTTTCCTTTTCCTTTAATGTGAAACTAGGTTTTCTTTTAATCTTCTGTTTTTGTTCTTGTTATTTAGGCAACAATATACTTGCTGAAGTATATGAAGTTATTTCTCTTTTAAATTCTCCTGGAGTTTTTTTTTTTCCTCTTCTAAATAAAATACTTTTTCTATGAGTAATTTTCCAAGTGAAAAGGGTACAAAAGAGTCTTACTAAAACAGTGAAGAACTCTGCTGAATTATTGACAACCCAAAATCTCTAAACCATTTATATTCCTCCCAGGCCTAAAGATAATTTGTTATGAAGTCACTCGTAAATGTTGAAAGTATTTTTATTTAATAATTAAAAATATTTCATTGTCTTATTAGAAACATGTTGCTTGAGAAATCTTATGTTATTGATTTTTGTTCCCTTTATCTGTGTCTGCTGTTTCTTTCTGGAATTATATATATATGCCATATATATATATATATATATATATATATATATATATATATACACACACACACACACACACACATATATATATACACACATATGTGTGTGAGTGTGTATAGTCATTTATTTTTTTAAATTTTACTCTATGCAAGTAGTTGTAATTTTTTTCCTGTATCCTAATTGATATTCTATAAACTTTTAATTCTAGATTATTTATATATTGTGGAAAATATATTTTCACTATTCTGTTTACTCTTTCCTGCTTCCATGTTTAGGTTTCTATATTTCTGGAATTCCTATTAATTTGAGGGCACTATACTGAGAAGCCCCATACCATTTAGCTTCACTGATGTATTTTTAACTGTCTTTCCAGGATTCTTTGCCTTCATTCAGTATTGTACCTTACTAATTAATCTATTTCATTCATCCTGCTATTTAACTAATTCTCATATTCATTATTTCTACTATTATTATATTTTTCATGTTTGAAATTTCCATTTAGTTTTTCATTATGATTCCTTGTTTTCATTTCATTTGCTAAAATATTTTCTGAAGTCTACTCATCATGCTTGTTAAAAATTATAGTTATTTCAGATGGTTTATGTTGTCCATTTTTTCTCTGATTTCTCTTTTATAGTAATCATACTCTTGAGGTGCCTATTTGTTTTGATCTGCAAGGTCATTTTCCAATAAGAAGATCAGGTGTTCAAATTGGAACGGGCAGATAGTCAGGCACTGCTTCCTGTTAATCCTCATTTGATTCAAGAGAGAGTGAACGAAGTGGTCGCAGGGTTAATATCCTTAGACACCAAAGAATCACTTCTGATTTCCCAGTTGCTACAAGTTTCTGTACTGAGAAGTTTACCTTTTAACCCTTTGAAAGAAACAACATTGGGAAGGCATGTTGCCCTTAGATTGTAATTCATAAATTCTTGTTATTTTGAAATAGAGTAGATAGAGGAATACATGAGCAAGAATATGTAATCAGCTAGCTCACTCCACCTGAGGGTTTGGGCTGTGATGAGAGTATCCTGCTTGGAGGTTTTTCCTACAGACATAATGTGTTACAATGCCAATGGAAAGGTCATTTATAAGGCATTTTTGGAGTTGGGTTGGCAGAGAAGAGCAAATCTCCAAAGATTTCTCTTAAATTAACCTCCAACCTCTTCTCATTGGCCTCCTACACCAGTCATGACAATCTTTGATCTTCAATAATTTATCACATTTTCTGTTATCGTCCCTCACTTGCAGATTTTAATCTTGCTTTTGTAGATTTTCCCAAAGAATTTGCAGGTAATACAAGTTTTTTTGTTTGTTTGTTTTGTTTTGTTTTTGTTTGTTTTTTTCCCAATCCCTTTCAAGGGTTTTAGTATTATGCCAACATCTTAGTTCTAACACCTCAGTTTGCACTGTCCCAAGATCTTTTGTCTGCCCTCCCTACATAGGATATGCTGAGCAAGACAGATATCCACTGTTTCAGGATAAGCTGACAGTTTAAATTTGCAACTACCTCTTCCGATTTTGGACCATGTAACTCTGAGAGGATGGCTTTTTCAGAATATCTCATAACTATCCTTTTGTTCTTTCTATATATGAGTTTGTTTTGGTTTTTTGTTTATTTTGTTTTTTAGATTCCATAGATAAGTGAGATCATATGGTACTTGTCTTTCTCTGATTTATTTCATTTAGCATAATACCTCTAGGTATTATGTTGCAAATGGTAAGCTTTCATTCTTTTTTATGACCGAGTAATATTCCATTACATATATGTGCTACTTCCTTTTATGTGTGCTTGTATTTTTTTTATTGTTAATTTAAAAAAAATTGTTATTAAAATATAGCTAACATAAAATATTATATTAGTTTCAGGTGTACACCATAGTTATTCAACACTTATATACCTAAAGAAGTGCTCACCGTAAGTCCAGCAATCATCTGACACTATACCATGTTATCACAATATTATTGACTATTTTCCCTATGCTGTATATTACATTCCTAAGATTCATTTGTTTTATAGCTGGAAATTTGAACCTCTTATTTCCGTTTACCTTTCCCCGCCTTTTTAATTTTTTAATGACAGTTGACGTTCAGTATTATTTTATATTCATTTTAGGTGTACAGCATACTGGTTAGACATTTATATAATTTAAAAAGTGATCTCCCTGACTAGTCTAGTACCCACCTGGCATTATACATAGTTATTATTATATTATTGACTATATTCTCTATGTTTTACTTTATATCCCCATAACTATTTTGTCGCTACTAATTTGTACTTCTTAATTCCTTCACCTTTTTCACCCTGCCCTAAACCCCCTTCCCATCTGTCACCCCAATAAATCTAGTACCCATCTGACACCATATGTAGTTATTACAATATTATTAACTATATTCCTTATGCTATACCCTACACTCCCATTACTACAGTGTAACAACCAATTTGTACTTCTTAATCCCTTCCCCTTTTTCACTCACCCCCAACCCTCCTCCCATCTGGCAACCAACAAAATGGTCCCTGTATCTATAAGTTTGTTTCTCTTTTGTTTGCTTATTTTGCTCTTTAGATTCTATTTATCAGTGAAATCATATGACATTTATCTTTCTCTGTCTGACTCAGCACAATACTCTCCAGGTTTGTCCATGTTGTTGTAGATGGCAAGATTTCTTTCTTATTTATTTATTTATTTATTTATTTATTTATTTATTTAATGGCTGGGTAACATTCCACTGTATATATGCACCACCTCTTCTTTATCCATTCATCCATTCAGGGACACCCAGGTTGCCTTCATATCTTGGCTATTGTAAATAATGCTGCAATGAACATGTGAATTTACATGTCCCCTTCAAAGTAGTATTTTGGGTTCATTGGATAAATATCCAGAAGTGGGATTATTGAGTCCTCCTTTGTCTCTTGTTATAGCCTTTATTTTAAAGTCTATTTAGTCTGGTATAAGTATTGCTACTGCAACTTTTTTATTTGTTTGTTTTCATTTTCATGAAATATTTTTTCCTTTTTTTTTTTTTTAACTTTCAGTCTGTGTCTTTCAGTATGAAGTGAGTATCTTATGGGCAGCATATGTAAAGGTGTTGTTTTCTTATCCACTTAGCCACCCTATGTCTTTTGATTGGAGCATTTAATACATTTACATTGAAAGTGATTGTTGACAGAGATGTAGTTATTGTCATTTTTTTATTCATGTTTTTGATATATACGCACACATGCACACGTATATACCCCTCCCCCCATTTTAAATCAGTGTCTCTAAGATTCCTTATAATACTGGTTTGGTGGTGATGAACTCCTTTAGCCTTTTCTTGTCTGGGAAGCTCTATCTGACCATCAATTCTAAATGACAGCTTTGCTGAGTAGAGTAATCTTGGTTTTAGTTCCTTGTTTTTCATCACTTTGAATATTTCCTGCAATCCCTTCTGGCCTGCAGAGTTTCTGTTTAGAAATCAGCTGATAATCTTATGGGAGCTCCTTTATAGATAACTAACTGCTTTTCTCTTGCTGCTTTTAAGATTCTCTCTTTGTCTTTGTCTCTTGTCCCTTGGTGTTTTAATTATGATATGTCTTGGTTTTGGCCTGTTTGGGTTCATCTTGTTTGGGATTCTTTGCTTCCTGGGCTTGTATTTTGATTTCCTTTGCCAAGTTAGGGAAATTTTCTGTCATTATTTCTTCACATTGATTTTTCAATCCCATGCTCTCTCTCTTCTCCTTCTGGTACCCCTATATGTAAATGTCAGTACACGTGATATTGCCCCACAGGCCCCTTAAACTCTTCTCATTTTTTTGGATATTGTTTTTCTTTTTTTCTGTTCTGTTTGGGTGTTTTCTGCTACCTTATCATCTAAATCGCTTATTTGACCCTCTGCTTCATCTAATCTACTATTGATTTCTTGTAATGTATTCTTCATTTCAGTTATTGTATTCTTCATTTCTGACTGGTTCCTTTTTATGTTTTCTAAACCTTTGTTGAAGTTCTCCCTGTCATTGAACATCCTTATAAACAGTGTTTGGAACTATGCGTGGTAGATTGCTTGTCTCCATTTTGTCTAGTTCTTTTTCTGGAGCTTTGTTCTGTTCTTTTATTATATTTAGGAAATGTTTCTTTGTCTTCCCATTTTGGTTGCCTCTCTGTATATTTTTTTCTTTCCTTTTTTTTTTTTTTCCCCCTGTGTAGGACTCTATGCCTCCTGGGCTTAGCAGAGTGGCCTTATGTAGTAGGTGTCCTGTAAGACCCAGTGGTTCAGTCTCCCTGGTCACCAGAGCTACATGCTTTAGGTGTATCCTTTGTGTGGGATGTCTGTGCTCTCCTGTTGTAGTTGAGACTTGACTGGTGTTTGTACATCAGTGGGAGGGACTGAACCTCAGGCTGATGGGTTGTGAGGACTGGCTGTGACTACAGTGGAGGAGCTGTTGTGCAGGGGCTGACCCTACAGAGTAGGGTTCACTTAAGTGGGGCTCTGTTGCCTGCCCACTCTGCCCTTTGGATGTGTCATCCTTGGAGGTGCCCGGTGATGCTCCAGCCCAGTCTGAAGCTGGGCACTGGGCCTGCCAGCCTGTGGGTCTCCTTGGAGGGGAACTGCTACAGGCCAAGTTCAGCTGTAGTCTATCCCTGCCTGGGGCCACTGGGCATGAGCCACAAAGCAATCCAGAGATGGCCACCACCCCTGTTGTGCTTGGAGGTGCATTGAGAGTCCAAGCCATACACTAAGGTTGGCTGTCACTAGTGCCAGGCTTAGGGTTGCTCAGCCAGAGGTACGGGACCCATGGAAGCCAGATGCTGCTTGTTTGGGTTTTGTGAACCTTTGTGAGGTTTAAGGAAATCCCACAGCATGAGCCAAGGCAGGCTGTTTGTATGGAAAGGCCACTGGAAATGGCTTGGGTGGGCCCAAATGTTGGGTGGAGCAGGGTCTCAGAATCTCCAGGCTGGAGCCAGGTTGATGGAGACAAATATGGTGGCTGCCTGAAAAGGGGAGGGCTCAACAAAGAAACAATGGCTTCTGTCATCTCCTCCGTCTGAGAGAAAGGCCCTCCAGCCCTTGCTTTGCAGCCAGACAACTCAGTTCCTTCCAGTATGCCCCTAGTGCCTTTTGAGAGGCTGCCCTAGTGCTGAAGCTCAGAGAGAGTGAGTCCTTCAATGAGTAAGTCCATGGATGAACCCTTTAAGAGGAGCACCTGGGAATGCAGCCACTCTCCATCTTACTCAGCCACGATATCCACTGGTTTTCACAGCCAGAAGTTATGGGCTTCTCTCCCTGGCATTGAAACTCTGGGCTGGGGAGCTTGTTGTGGGATTGGTACTCCATTAACGAGTACTTCCACAGCCAAGATATCCCTCCTGATTTTTTTATGGTCACACGCAGGTGTGGGACTAACCCATTCAGCATCTCTACCCCTACAACCAGCCTGGAGAATGCTTCCTCTGTATGTCTGAAGTTGTAGGGCTTTGGTGCAACTAGACTTCAGGTGATTCTCAATGATGGTTGTTCTGTAGTTTAATTGTAATTATGATGTGGTTGTGAGAGGAGGCAAGCATAGCATTTACCCACTTCTCCATTTTGACCCAAAATCGAGCTATACTATTTAAGTGGGCATACATTTTCTTCTGGAAATAGGAGAGAACTTTCTTGAATATATACTTATATAAACCTCATGTCCAAAAAGTGTATAGTTGAGCTATGTTTAACTATTCACAGTTCCTCACAAAAGATTAAACATTTTATAATTCTCTGCCTTTGCACATCTAATACACTTTTCCCCAGCAAATTGTATCACCGTCCTTTAATTCTTAGCTCAGACAACATTTTCACTGTGAATTCTGTGTTTGCCCCACACTTGGCATTGACAATTACTCCTCCTATTCTTGTTTCCACATCATCTTATAAATTCTTTATCATTGTTTGTAATTAATAATTATCAGTCTCTCCAAATAGAATGTGAACTTCCGAGATCAGAAGTTTATGTTATTACTAGTTAATCCCAATCTCATAGCAAAGTGCTGGCCATGTATACTATAAACAAACCTGTATTCAAAGAATGAGTAGTTTAGTATATCGATACTTCATTAAAGTAGTAACAAGATCATGAGAACATTAATACCTTCCAATCATATGTCAAATTTCTTCACACAAAAATTAGGTAAATGGATTAAGGATCTGAAAGCCAGTTAGGATGTGTATTATAAATTTAAAAAATGCAATCTCTTCTATTTATTTTTTTTAGAAAAAAAAATCATAGATCATATTTCAAAAATTTTAAATATTTTCAAATTTATGCTGGATATCCTTTACAATGGAATATTGTACATAATGCATACTTAAAATTATTTTTTAAAAAGTTATTTTACTTTTGTCTTTGCTAATCTCATACTGTTTGAAAGGATCTATTTGCTCATTTTTACCATTGAGATGGATTTCAAGGAGTCTATTTCTATAAGTAATATAACACTTTGGGATTCTTCCAAGAAATGGTATAGTACAAAGTAAAACATGAATGTTTTGCTATTATTTAACTTTGGTACCTGGCCAAAATATATTTCTCATTTTAAGAGATCACTTTATAAGAAAACCTTTTGAAGGAATCTTAAAACAGAGATATTCCAAGAGTTTGGCATTCTGCTATTACAAACAAAAACTAAGATTTTGTAATATAAGAATATTTTTCAAATACATGATGCTGATAGGGTAACAAATCTTTCTGATCACTTAGGAGTTGTCACATAATTAATTAATCACAATTTTCTCCTTAAAATTTTCTCATTTAAAACAGTTTGTAAAATAAAATTGTGAGAAATATATATTGTCAGGTGAATAATACAAAATTTTAGTCACAGTCACAGGAGAAAGTAATATATATATATATATATATATATATATATTACTTTCAAAATCCTAAATTATGTATATAGGTCTCTACTGACAAGATTCTAATACAAGTTTGGTAGTAAATGGAGTAGTTTATCCTTGTTTCCTTCTTCTTAAGTCTGTTCCTATTCTTCTCCATAGATTAAATTACTAATGTATTGTCTTTAAGTATATTTTTTCTCAAAAATT
Organism: Rhinolophus ferrumequinum; assembly: GCF_004115265.2. Lineage (NCBI taxonomy): Eukaryota > Metazoa > Chordata > Mammalia > Chiroptera > Rhinolophidae > Rhinolophus > Rhinolophus ferrumequinum. The sequence goes on from NC_046301.1 coordinate 54,002,654, forward strand.
TCTAGTATATAGAATATTTAAGGATATTTTCATTGGTAATTTATAAGTGTATACAATTATTGTAATAGATAATTGGATTATAAGAAACAAAATATAATATCAAAGTGTGTTAGGCCTATATGAGAATAGTTAAAATAAAGTTAAGATCAGTATCACTACAAATTTATGATGGCAAAACTCAGTTAGAATTTTCTAAGTTAGGACAATCCAAGATGTTCTACTCACGTACACTCACAAAAATCAGTTCATTTAAATTTATTCTATCTCCTCAGATTTCTAACAAACCATACAACTCCACCACTCAACACTCTTTTTCTATGACATAAAGGAAATAAATCACAGACTGAATATGTTTAATATATCATATCAAACCTAAAACTGACTGCATTAATGACCACACCTTACTGTGCACACCTGTTATACGAGAGGAACTGCTGCTTCTATCTAAATTTTCCCCCCATTTATATTCTGTATCACTGAATATACCATTTTGATACCCTTATAAAATCAGTCATATCATCTCTCCATTGTATCTTAATACTCTCCATTTCTACTATGTATGTATCTCCTATCATTTAGACATTCTCTATTCTCAGTGATAAAAATAATGTATTCTAAAACTAAACAAAGTATAACAAAAAGACAAATGAACAACAATCACAACAACAAAATACTTCTATGGACTTCACTTTACTTTTCAGCTACATGTCATCCCACATCTTTCTTTCCTAGTCATGTTTCTCTAATTCTATATTTCCCACTTTATACATTTCTCAATCTCCCTGTTCTTCCTTGAATAACTTCAATGTTACTTCCAAGCCCATAACACCACCAAAAATGTGTTTTCTTTGAAGTCAATGATTCTATTTCAATGTATCTAATGGACATTATCTTAAATGTAATTGTACTTGACCTGTCAGAAGAATTCTATAATATTGAAAATTTCTCTCCTTTGATTTTATGATTCCATCCACTCTTGGTTTTCTCCTATAATTTGTCCTTCCATTTGCTTATTTGACTAATTCAACACTACATTTTTTTCTTATATTATTCCAATACCAAGTTCTAGATCATTTGATGCTCCTATATGTATCCAGATTCAATACTGATGATTTATGCATAGCCTGGTTGATTTCTAAATGTATGCATCTTATAGAGATATCTCCCATGAGTTCCAGACATTTTAATTATCTTCCCACTTTGCATCCTCAGAATGATATTCAAAGTAAAGTCAAAGTGAAATATCAAACCCTTGAACATTTCATGCTCTTTAGCTCTTAAGAGACACTGTAGACAGAGTTTACTTTAAAGAATGAAGAGATAAAGAAGATGCGGAATGTGAGAAAGATGGCAAAAGAAGTAAGGGAAGATCAGAAGTTCAGTTTTGGACATCACAAGTAGCGATGTCAAAAATACAATTGAATATGAGTCTGAAGTTCAAAGGTGAAGATTAGCTGGAGATATAAATTTGGGAATCCTTAGGAAAAGGATGACACTAAAGTGCAGAAGACTGGATAAGGTCACTGTAGGAATGGTGTATGGAAGAAAGAAAAGGGCTCAATATCCAGGGAACAAATATTTGGAAATAGAGGCTATGAGGAGGAATTAATAAAGGGGATGGAACAGGAATGGCCAGACATTAAGAAAAAAACTCAGAGTGGGACAATACTAGAAGGCAAGTGAAGAAGTGATAAAAGTGTTTCTTTCTCAACCATCTTTGTCATTGCAGTCAGAGGTAACGCCATCCTTCTAATTAATTAGATCTTTGAAATCACCCTGGTCTTTGCAATATCGTATACTCGACATTTATTCTATCAGAAAATCTTCACAGCTGTAACTGGTCTTTCAACTCCATTGCTACCACACTGTTCTATGCCATTATCGCCTTCCATCTTGATTGTTACAATACCCTCTTTACTGGTCCCCCTAATTTTGTCCTTTCCCTGGTCAACTTATTCTCAATAGCCAGAATGAATCTATTTAAACATAATTCAGTTAATGTTGTGCTCGCTTCGGCAGTACATATACTAAAATCAGTTAATGTAATTCCTCCGAGAAGAAATTTTCAATGTTTTTAGCTCTCAGTGTAAAATCAAAGATCAAACAAATGCCTCAAGTACTAATCTATCTGCCCCCATTGCATTCCTGATTGCATTTGCTACTAAACACCCCTGACTCAGTCCAGTTCATCATACTGGTCTCCTTGATATTTTTTTAATCTTTATTAAATGTATTGCGGTGACATTGGTTAGTAAAATTATATATGTTTCAAGTGCACATTTCTATAATACATCATCTGTATGTTGCATTGTGTGTTTACCACCCGAGTTAGTTCTCCTTCCATCACCACATGTTTGACCCCCTTTACTCTCTTCTACCACCCCCTCTCCTGGTAAACACTAAACTGTTGTCTGTGTCTATGATTGTTTTGTTTGTTTTTTGGTTTGTCTTGTTCATTTGTTGCTTTCAGTTTTATGTGCCACATATGAATAGTCATATGGTTCTCGACTTTTTCTTTAAATGGACTGAACTTGCAAATAAAAAGTGACAGAGCAGCAGACTGGATCAAAAAAAGAACAAAACCCAACCATATGCTGCCTTCAAGAGACACATCTCAGCTATAAGTACAGATAGAGATACAAAGTGAAAGGGTAGAAAAGGATAGTCCAAGCAAATGGCCTCCTTGGTATTTTTGACATTGCCCAAAACTCTTGTACCTCAGGAAAGTTGCAATTGTTTTTCTCTCGTAGAACATATTTTCCCCAGATGTAGTCTGGGATCATCCTCTCATCTCATTCAGAATTTTATTCAAAAATCATTGTAAATATAGGTTTCCAATGAAAATAAGTCCTGTTTTCTAAATAGGACTTATTATCATTAATATAGTACATTCCATAAGGACATGATTTTTGTTGTTGTTGTTGTTCATCCCTTAAAGCCTCAATAAGTGGAGCAGTGTCTGGCACATAAAAGTAATCTATACATATTTTTTGAAAGAATAAATGACTAAGTGAATGACAAAAGAAAAAGAGAAAATTATTTTTCACTAACAAACACCTTTGAAAAATTTAAGCCTGCTTGTCCCCTAATATTGAAAGTATATGTGTTTTTGAAATTAGTAATTTACATTTAAATTTTAGTTTAAATGAACAACAGATATTCTAAATTAAAAATAAATTAGAACTGCAATAATCAATTAATTAACACAGGATAGTACAGAATTCAAACACAAATCCTGGATAAGTTAGGATGACAATTACAACACAAAGTGATAAAGTCTAATAGAATCATGCATTGGGTTAGCTGGTTGAATAAATATACATTTATCAATCTTCAATTTTATTCTCAAAATCTCTGGAATTAATGTTCTCAGCAAAATAAATTCTTTAAATTCTTCATATTTTTACTATGTTTATAACTTTTATCAAAAATTATTGGCATTAATACAATTCTTCAGTTCAGTGTGTGTGTATATATATATATATACACACACACTGAACTGAAGAATGAATATATATATATATATGTCACTTTTTATTAGAAACATATTTCAAAATTATTTTTAATGTGAGACCCTGAAACTTTTAGAGTAAACTGTGCTTGAATATTAACTGAAAAGTCATAGAGTGCACAATTTCTACTTAAAAACTAGAAAGTAAGATAATTCTTTTGGGGTTGTCTGGTAACTAATATGGTGTATGTCAAATTGAAGGACAGGTCTGACTGAAGCAGCCTTAGTATAAATAATAGAATTGTTGTCAACTTTAGCCTTAGAGAAGTGAGGATAGGGACCAATTCTAAGTTAAGATGAAGGAATGACAGTTGAAACGTCTTTTGTGTTCTTTTAGTGAATTCTCCACTGTTTTCTCTTAATCTTTTCCCTCACCACCAACTTATGACTAATGTAGAAATGCTGAAAGCAAATTCTGAAGACATTATTCATAATCAGTTTGAATTAAATGGAAAGGCCTAAGGCATTTGAGAGGCATGGCAATTTATTTATTATTTATTAAACATTATGTTCATTTATTTATAAATTCATATTCGTGTAGTATATTGGTTTCTGAGAGAAATTTATGTCCACTAAGAATCATTACTACTCTTATAAAAGATTTGACATACATATTTGTTAAGGTGCGAATTGTGTTACAATGACTCCTGGGTATATGTCCAACAAAACATTTAGACAAGTCTTGAGTTATAGTGATACTTGATATCAGGCTGTTGATCATATACTTACAGATTTTGATCTATTTCTGTTTTAATTCCAGCAGGAAAAAAGTCAAGAAAGTTCAAGAATCAAAGGTAAGGAATGACTGTTTTAAGATTATAATCTCATAAATTTATGTAAGTATAGGGGAAGAATAAAAAAAAAAGTTTGATGCTATTTTGAAAATGTAGTTACACGTGAGAAAACAGTGAGAATTAAAAATCTTCAATGTGATTTTAAAGCCATTGTGGGCCCTTTGGGGATTCTCTATTGAAATTTCCTGTCTTCATATAGTGCTTTTGGAAATCTTACACGGTTTTCTCTTCAGTCCTCTGACTTGTTTTTATGGAATTCTTGTGTCAAGCATTGTCCATAAGAGTTAGTGTTCTGTCGCATCTATGATGAACGGAGATCATCCGTTCTATGATCAAGGAGATGAACTTGTTCAAAACATACCTCACGGAGAACAAATTATTTAGTCACTGCTGTCTCATTTTATTTTCTATGAAAAAGCAAGAAAATATTTATCTGCTTATTAAAGATTGGTGATAGATTTTAGTGTGGCTATAGTCAACTCTAGTCAGACACAGGGAGACGTTTTTTCCCTATAAATACATTCTTAAGTTTTGATATTTACTCATTGACATAATAAATTACTCTAGAGAGATTGTAATCTTTCACCAAAAAGTTCCCATTCTCTTGTGCTTCTGCTGATCATAACAATGGAATTTCACAAATTTTTCCTGAGTTAACCCCTCCATTCGGGTGGTGGTCCTATTTACTCTACATTTTGACATTCTCGCCCACCTATCCCTTCCTGAAGGTGTCCAAGTCCCAAGCCCGTGTATGGAATGAAGTACAATTGTCTTCTCTCTTTCCATTCATTTGTATGTACAAAGAAATGTTTATTGTTCTTTTTTCAGAGTTCTACAAAAATACAACAAAAAAGAATAACTGTAGAAGTTACTAAATTTACATGTACACCTGAGATGATGAAAAAGCAGTTAAACTTCTAAGGGTCTCTAGAATTATGAAACCAATGTTGCTTACTTATAACAAGTCCATATATAATTTCCTCTGCACATTTCCTCACAACCAAATGACTTACAGAGTATTTTTTTTTTCCATGTTGGGTCATCTGTTTGTATCTGTATTACTGAAGAACACTTTTTATTTTTTTATTTTGCTAGGTATATTTTATTCAAATGAATTATGTCACATTGCCCTTTCAGGGATTCACAAACTATTGGTGTTCTTTTTCAGTAAACTAAAGTATGTCTTGTTATTCTAAATGCAAAATGATTGTACTTATCCTCAAAACGCTCATATTAACTTAAAGTTTTATGCTTGTGTTGCAAAAGGAAATTTCTATTCCAGTATGTGCTGGGTGCTTTGCACTTAAAGTATATAAGCATTGTAAGCATATTAAATGCACACATCTTCCTTCTCATGAAGGATCCCAGTGTTTCAGATTACTCTTAAATCATATTATAATTCTGTTATGGTCAAAATAAGTTTAGTGTAGCTTTCTTCTTGATGCTTTATTGCCTTGGGGTACATAAATCATGCCTTCTGACGTAGTAGAAATTATTTTCCAACTACTGTCTAAGAACATGTTTACTTTTATAATGAAATAAAATTTTCAAGATGATGCTTGTCAGTCCTTTCACTGTTATTGGCTGACACATGGTTCAGAACTCTCATATTATCTACTGAATTGTAAGTAAATCAGAGATACATGGTTACATTAGGACGCTTTGCCTAGTTCTACTTAGAAGCACTCTACATTTTTCTTGACTATTTATGGGAATCATTTTGAAATGTTTTGTTACTGGAAATTATGAATGGCTATTTAAAATGTTTTTTAAATGTTAATGATATGAGAAAAAAAGTAAAGCAATGAAAAAAAGCTATGGAAAAATCTGAAAATCAAATGATGTGTATTTCTCGGTAACTAATTATTGAAATGTGAGCTATGTCCTCACTTGATGTCAGTAAATGATTCTCAGCTAGGAATTCTGTGGACTTTCTGACTAACTGGTAATCGCATTTGCCAGATCATGTTTATTACATTGTCAGGAATGTAAGCAGAGGAAGTCGTTAATCTTCTTATTTCCTGCATTCTGTGCCTATTTCTGTTTATGATAACAATCCCAACCTCATGATATGAGTGACCTGAAACTACATTAACATGCAAAGCACTCCAATGAAAAGCAATCCCTCTTTCCTCTGTGTGTGTGTGTGTGTGTGTGTGTGTGTGTGTGTGTGTGTATAAATGTTTGGAAACTGGCAATTCTATCTCTTATTGATTAATTATTTGACATTAACACTTGCTCATATTCTAATATTTTTGAAATACCATAAAAATCCATATTTTATATATTCTGAAATTACATTTATATGGAAGTCAACTGACAAAATGGATTTTGGTTCAATAGTTAATATGCTATTGGATTCTCAATTGATTTTTGTGTTTAGATTGCCTATTGTTAAATGAGTTAGAGCCTAATCTATTTCATACACAATTTTAAGTTTTAAGTTGTTTAAGATATCCTTCCTTAAAGTTGCATTGAAGATTATAGCAGGGGAATGAAGACACTCCTACAGTTTTGAAAGGATTGTCAACTGTTCAGGAAGCCATATTTCACACTGTTCTTCAGTGACATTACATAGATGTTAAAATAGAGTATGTTATGTTTTTTTTTTTTAAATTCATTGAGAATTTTATAAATATTATGAGGAAACATTTTATTTGAAAAACAGTTATAAAGAACACAACAAATCAATCATTCTCTGCCAGTATTTCTCGGGAGTATTTTAATTTCTGATGGGTTTATGCATTTATATTTAAGTGCATCTCTCTAGAGTTCTCAACAATGAAACAATACAGTTTTTGAGGAAATGCCTTAAAAATTATGTCGACTTAGTTGAGGTTTTAGTTTTCCAAAATAATTTAAAATATTTACTAAAACCAGAAGGGTATCATTGTGGAAAGTTTGCATATCATTATGATGTGGCATGTTCTTGAATAACAGCTTTATATCCACTCTGTCAATAAAATAATGTCCATTCAGCAGAACGGTTGGGTAATTGCTTTTAATTCAGCAGATGCATTTATCCCACAATTTCTCTCTTCTCTCTTTTCAAGCACATACTCTTGGCTCTTCCCCTTTAGAAGTGATAAAAATAAAGTACCTACCCCTTTCATTGCTAGTTATATATTTTTTAAGACTCTACAATTGGGGGACACTGAGGACTACAGTTAGTTTCCTGGTGGTCACTTACATGTTATATTATTAACACCTGTCTTTTGTTAAATGTCTAATAGATGCCAGGACTGTGCTGAGCTTTTTACATATATCATTTTAATATATATTATTTAATATATAATATATATTATTTTAATACTTAAACACACATAATTAGATGAAATTTAGCATTCAAACATGCAGCATTATAAAAAAAAATCACATGCAAAGTAAATAAGATCAATATTATCATTTTGTTCTATTTCAAATTTGGTCATATTTTATTTAACCAATTATTGATTGTACATAAGAAAATGTAATATATTGTTGTTAGCAATGCATTTTCCATTTTCATGGATGATATATGTACACACATACGTATATATATATATACATATATGTATATATGTATATGTATATACACACACATAAATTTAAGTAAAATTCATATAAATTGTTATTTATGCATTATTTTCTTTAATGGTTACAAATATTTTTCCTAGTGTCAATATATATATATCCTGTTTTCCCGAAAATAAGATCTCACTGGACAATCAGCTCTAATGTGTATTTTGGAGCAAACATTAATATAAGATCTGGTACTATATTATATGATATTATATTATATGATTATATTAGACTCAATCTTTATTATAGTAAAATAAGACCAGGTCTTATATTAATGTTTGCTCCAAAAGACCCGTTAGAGCTCTTTTTCCTGGCTAGGTCTTATTTTTGGGGAAACACGGTATATATATTGAGAATTTTACACACAATGCTCAGTGCTTCTTAACTTTAAGAAAAAATATAGATAATGATAAATATGGCATAGTAATGTTCTGAGGGAAATGTATAAGAATTGTGTCAGATTATTCAGTAAATACTTGTGATCTTGGACAAGTGACAATTTTTCAATTGTGGCAAAAATTAGCATAACATACACTGTGATATCCAAAGGCCTTTATATATCTGAAATTCCAAGGCTTATAATTCTATATAGGTACTGGACAATGCTATTATTACAAACACTTATCCTTCAAAACTCTATAATCCTCAGTAGGTTGTACATGGTAATTATGTCATATACATTTGTGTATATGAAAAGGTAAACTGTATAATTTTTCTCCCTATAGTAATGCATTCATATATATATATATGAAATATGTTAAGACCATGCTTAATCAAATTAAAAGTGTGTCATTGGGACAATAAATGCTAGAGGCGTAGTAGATTTGGGGGGGTTATCACTTTGTGAGGGGTGTAAACGTGTAACTATTACATTGTTTTGTATACCTGACACAAACAAACAAAAAGAGTTCTGGAGCCTGCAGTCTTTAAACACACATGCATACACACACACAAATGCACATACACATTATTTTCTACTAATTCTTCCATCATACTATCTATCTATCTATCTATCTATCTATCTATCTATCTATCTATCTATCTATCTATCATCTATCTATCTATTTATCTATCTTATCTATCTATCTCATCTATAGCTATAAATATGTAAATATATCAAGCTGAAGCGGGCACTACTATGAAATTGGAAAGCCAGACTTTTATTACTTTGGGTTGCCTGATTATTCAGAGCTCTTTTCACTAGAATAATCTCACAGAGTTCCTGAGATTAGCTCACTTCTTCAAGGTCAAGTAGTAGCTAGTCAAGAACAGTGAGTGATAGGTAAAGGAGCTTCAAATTGCTATTCCTAAAAGCCAGTGGATACGTTACAATAACAAGTAAAAATATCTTGTAAAATTTAAAGATGATAATTCATATATTTGAGGCTTTTATGAGAGTCTTTGTCTAATTTTTCATGTCTTTATGTTTAGGAAATAAAATATAGCCAGTACAATAACCAGAGATTCTTACTATCATATGAAATTCAGAGTCACTATATTTTTAATGGGTTATAATATTATACATTATGAATGTTAGGCTCTTTGGTATTCACTTTAGAAGCTATTGGTGGGACAAATAATTGCTTGTAGGATTTATGAAAACTGTAAGTTCTGACTACAGTATTCGACAGTTATAATCCTCAGGAAGTCCTAGTACCTAAAAGACAAGAAAACTCACTTCTAGACAATGTCAGCTAAAGGATTGCTAGTTTTGTTTATTTGTTTATTTGTTTGCTTTTGGTAAACAATAATTTTGGATAAACCTCAGACAAGTGTACTTATGGTGGATTTATGATAATAATTCTTTTTTTAATTGATGTTTATTGCAGTGACAATGGTTAGTAAAGTTACATAGGTTTCAGGTGTACAGTTCTGTGATACACCATCTATATATCACATCGTGTGTTCACCACCCAGAGTCAGTTCTCCTTCCATCACCATATATTTGATCCCATTTACCCTCATCAATCCCCCTTCTCCCTCCTTACCCTCTGGTAACCATTAAACTATTGATTGTGTCTATGAATTTTTGTTTCTTTCTTTCTTTGTCTTCATCCTTTATTGTTTTCAGTTTTATCTCCCACATGTCAGTAAAATCATACGTTTTTTGACTTTTTCTGTCTGACTCATTTCACTTAGCATAATAATCTCAGGATCCATCCATGTTGTCGCACATGGCACTATTTCATCTTTTTAATAATTAAATGTTGTTAAATAATATGAGGGAGCAATAACTGTTTTATATACATTTTATACCATTGAATTATATCAGAACAATTCTATTTTCACTCTGTTTTATTAAAAACACACTTTTGAAATTAAATGGGGACAAAATGTATTCTCATGATGATTGATTACCTTACTGCAAAAAATGTCAATGTCATTTAATAATGTATGGCTGACTGGCAACTCTTTAATTACTAATATGAGCATCTCAAATATTTCAATCCATTTTACTTTACACCTAACTTAACAATATGAACATAAATTGATTGTTGAGTAACAAATCAGTTTTAAAAAATGTGATTCCCAATTATCATGAACATATTGTCAGTCTTTTCTGATTTCATTAGCTGACATTGGTTCCATTTATGATTGTTTGCTATTTTTAAAAAACAGTCATATCTCTTTATGTAAGTGATGTTTTTCTGAATTTTTATGGTAGTAATGTGAGTTTTTGAAATAAAAATAATACATTGATGCAAATTCTGGAAGTCATTATATGTATAAGATAGTAATTGTTACTTTGACAGACCTTCAGAAATATAACAATTTAAGTTGTAATGTATAACTCCGTAAAATAAAAATAAATAGAAATATATCCACTATAGTCTAAATGATGCCCCCGAATGCCTTACTCTATAACCTTCAAGCAGTATAGATTTCATTGGTAGTCATAACTTTTTCCTGAGAACTAAGTTAAAATTCATCCTTCATTCTTAAAAAAAAAAAAATGTGTAAGCCTCTTGGTACAGTTTTAGATGATCTTGGTACATGCCATCCTGACACAGCAAACAGGACAAACATCCTTTTCTACCTAACATGCTATCATCCTCAACCAGAAAGAGGTTTCAAAAAGTATCTGATTGGCTTTCTCATTTATTCCAAGAAAGGCTCAATTTACGTTATGCCAAACACATCATGGTTCTCCCCACGTTTTCTATATATTGTCTACTTTTCAAAAGGTTAATTATGAATCACCTCATCCAATGGGTCATTTATTTTGATTTCAGGGTGATTAATCGTGCATCTCAGTTTGCCCACCAGGAGGCCATGCTATCTAAAAGAAATCTAGGCATAATAGTTTGATGATGTTGGGAAAACAACTAGATTATAACTAGATTTATTTTTTCTCCTAATAAATAATGATTTAACGTTGTGTATCATATCAAACAGATATTGTTCATTGGCTTTTCTTTACACAACTCAGTATATTTTTATCTGCACACTAGCATCTCAACATTGATCTTCATTTCAATCACCAATACAAAATACTTTTATTCTAAACTTTTAACATAGCTATATGGTTTCTAGAATTTTTTTTAAAAAATTACACAACTTATCACCTGAAATAGTTGAATGTCATGTTTCAAAAAATATCTAGTAATATTAACCAAATATGTTTGATGGCTTCATTTACTTAGCTTAACAAAATCACTTACAATGGGGAGCCTTTGTAAAAGAGTGATTCTTGAAATGGTCATGAATGTTATTATTATTTTTTTTTTTTTACAAAAGTCTCTGTTTTATCTGCCAATGACAAATTTTATGGTCTATCAGATTTCCCTTTTTGCTTTGTCTCCCTAGATACTTTCAACATAAAATTTGATTATTAAAGAAACTGTGCTTACTTCAGTTTTTAAAATATATGTTTCTTCCTTCTTACCCGAGTTCTTGACTTAACATTTAATGTGATAATATTGAAGAATTTTGTAAGTTATTCAAATTTTTTGCATTATGAAGAATATAGATTTTATATAAACATTATTGTTACTTTGTGGTATTATATTCAGTGACTTCTCTGAGTTGAAATACTTGTAACATTCATTTGTTTAAGTGTGATGGATTAGTTAATTTGGAGATTTACCTATTATGTCAAAAACCAAATAATTTCCCCTTTTAAATTATTATAATGAATTTCATACTCTTAATTCATTGTATGAATTTATTTTCAATCACTTAGATAATAACATGTAAATATTTTTACTGGAAGAATACATGTCATCCTAGTAAAATTAATATCATTGTTTCTTAAATTGTTGGTGTGTAGAATCCTTATCCATTGGACACTGGAAAATAAGGGAAATCACTGATCAAATATGGACAGTAACATTGCAAACTTTCTACATAATCCTCTAGTGATGCTTACTTTTGCTTCATTAAACATTTCCATTGTATTTGACCAAGGATCTTTTTCCCTCCATTGCACACCTTTCAGGAAATAGCTATTACTATTCAAAGCACTAGAGTTACAAGAACTGCATTCTGAGAAGCACTGATTTGTATAACACTTTTCAAGATATATCATGGGGTTTCGATTCAGCATACTTAGGCTCAATTATTTACCCCCCACTTAAAGACTCAATCTCCTTTTCTCACTGTAATATGAATATAATACTATAAAATGCTGTTTTAAGGATTAAATGAGGTAAAATGTGTGATCCTCTTGAGCAGAATGAAAAGCTCTTGGTTTATGTGAGTTCTTATTTCGATATGCTTTGAAATGTCTACAATCTTTTTCTTAGTACATCCATGGAAGAAATATATTTATGAAAAACATAAGCTTTAATTTCATAAAATGTTAATATTAGAGGTCGAAACATGTTGACTTTATTTTGCCTCATTATTTTACATAGTAATCCTAAATTATCCACATTTTTTTCCTAAACTTGGAGATATCTGACCTACTGATATGAAATAACCTCTAATTGTCCTGTCATATTTATTGAACATAAACGTATATATAAGTTTAGTACACCTTAGTATACTAATATCCTCATCTGTATAAAATATGGGTAATAATATTTCCTTCTTGATAGGTTTGTTTTGTGATTAAGCAAGTTATTAAACAGAGAGCTCTTAGAAAGAACTGTGCAGGGTCTGAGTTTTTACCCTCTTCACCAACTAACAAGTAAGACTAATTATTGCCTGGATTCTTGCAGAAGACATGAAGCTCCCACGTAAGAGACAAAACTGTTTATTTGTCATAGCCATAGCAGTAACCAGCATTTATGAGGATTCCCAGGGACGATGAGAAGAGGGCCAGTTAATACCTGCATATCCAGCAGTTTGCATTACAAGAGGGGACCACTCCCCTCTGCCCCACCCAGCTTAAGAAACACAAATATCTATGTAACTTTGCTAACAATTGTCACACCAATAAACTTTCATTTTTAAAAAAGAAGAAAAGAAAGAAACCCAAATATTTTACAATGAACAGAAAGCACCCCTGCCATTTGCCCTCTAGAGAGACATTTTCTTTATTACACTTGACAGTAAGCATACTTGCCCCTTGCTCCAGGGAGAGGAACCCCTTCTGTTTTCCAAGGATATTAACTATATAAAATCCCTGAAAAGAAAGTCTGGGAGAAAGAGCAGTCAGTGTTTCTTCTCTCAAGACATGCAGAAATGCAAGAGACACATGGAGAATTATCTCTCAGAACACTTAGGATGGTAGAAGCACACCAAAAAACTAAATAAACCATTGATTGCCACCACCACCACCACCACCACCACCATCATTATTTAGAAAGTATTTTTTTTTTTCCCCTAGGGGTAGAAGTGAAAGTAAAATAAAGCATCTATGCTAACCCTTGTTGATGTTTCATGAAATTGTGGATGTTTCTGAATTTGCTTCTAAGGTAAAAGAACTACATAAACATACAGCATATAAATAGATGCATGGAGAAAAGCATGCATCTATTATAATTTATTTTTCTTTTGTATAATATTAATGTGTGGTCATTTTAAAAGTCAAGTAAATTGAGAGTTAAAAAAATAATTACAGTAATTCACAATTTCCATGTTATTGATAAGTGCCAGGCTCTGTGTAAGGTGCTTCACTTGATTTATCTTAATTTCTTATATATGAATATTTAACATTATGAATACTTCTTTCTTTATTTCCCATTCTTCTGCTAAGTGCTTTCCATGTATCATCTTATATAACCCTTTGAAGAATTTTATATACAAACAGAGTAAAATTTACTGCCAATCTCTTTAAAAATGGCTATTGTTACTATTTTGATATATGTAAATTTGAAAATATTTTATTTATATGTATGCATAAAAAAACAACTTTCAGTATTCTTCTTTTCCAAGTGTTAATGGATATCCTTTCTTTCTCAAATGTATGCAAACACTTTGATTGTACTGTGAATTGGTTCACTCAACAACCATTTCAAATACCAGTTAACGTGCTTTCTTTTCATAGACTTTTCACTGAGTCTAGTTAATAAAAAGCTACATTTCCCAGATTCCCTTGAGGTCAGACTTCTGGCTGTGTTTTAGGTTTCTCCTATCAAATTCAAGCAAGTGTTGCCTTTTACAAAATTCTTTATGGAAAACTAGTATGGTTTTGGAACAAGACATTCTTCTATCATGGCTAATAGCAAAGGCAGGATAGATCTGAACTCAGCAGCCAGAGTGACAGCTTCCTTCCGTAGTAGTTACTCCTGATAATGGCAGAAGCAGTAAACCCTTTGATAGTCCACTTCTGTGATGGGGTCTTAGAAGTTGTTTCTAAGAGCTCAGTAGACAGCTCTTTTCTTCAATCCTGTGAGCTACTTTATCCTGTAATAAATCTTCTGTATGTTAATTAAATAGTGCATATTCTATTGTGTGTAACAAAGAGCCTTGGTCAAGGCATCAGTCCATTCTAGGACTACCACTACAAGGGAGCTGGTATGGAAAAAGTAAGTAGCCAAGGGATTATCAGTGATCTGTGTAACTGATTTTTGGGAAAGAATCCAGGAAGCAAATCTACCTGTAAAACTGACATGGGCAATGGCAGCCAAGAGGTACAGGGTGTTAAACTCAAGTTGTAGAGCAAACACTTGCATTGTTCAGCCACATGTTAAAACCACATAGTCCTATGTAGCTTGGGGTACAGTAGGAAATTCTTATTCCCTTATTCAAAGTTTTTTGTTGAGCATCAACTATGTGCCAAGCACATTTCTGGACGTTAGAGATACAGTAGTGGACACAACATGGAATATAGTCTACCTTCCTGGATCTCAGATTGCAGCTCCTGGGAAATCTGCCCACACTTCAGGATAGTAGCTACTTTCCAAAAACGCAGCTAAAATCCCATAAATGCAGAGGCAGGTTTTCTTCTCTGCTCCTCCTCTGACCATCTCCTTTCTATACTTTACCTCAGCTCCTGTCTGAATCGTAGGTTGAGACACCAGTACCAGAGGGTGGTGGAGGCAGTAGAGTTAAGAGAAACTGAAAATTAGAATCAATGTGAGAAAAGGATAAACTCCCTCCCTGAGAGGTTAAACTGCTGTTACCTCTAAATTACTCCCCAAACTTTCAAGCCTTACAGAAGAAATAATTTCTGATTCTGCATGATCTTAATCTTGCCCCTCAACCATTTTCGAGTGGTTCAGAATCATTGGAAGTAGATGGTAATTTTCATGATGTCATTCTCCTAAATCTGCAATGGAAAAGGCCTCCACGTCATGCACTGGTCTCTGTCAACAGTTCCTCCTTTCAGGGAAATGAAGCAGCAATGCTGTAACAAGATGACTAAAAACACAGTGGTCAGGTTTATGGTTTGCCTCAAAAAGGTATCATTACTTGTCTTGGTTTTCCATGCGGTAATCCAATCCTTTATTATGTAAATCTCTTATCCCTTCACAGGCATGGTAGAATATCTTCCAACATAATTTAAAATGATGTTTTAAGATTCTCCTTAAAAAAATCTTGGTATGGTATGGAGGATATTATATAAATTATATATGATGCAAAATATATTATAAAATATAAATTACAGGCAACAATTATGTTATATGCATAATATACCATACATTATGTAATTAATGCAATTAATATAATCACAATATTAAGTGATTATATGTGTGATTGTTTTTACTTTATTAATTGTAAAGGTTTAGAAGAAGAGCTAATATTTATTAGTCTATTACCATGTACCATATATCTATTTATTTACTTTATTTCTTCAGTTTAATTATATATTAAATATTATATATAAATTCATAAAACTTTTATAGACATATAAATGAAATATATTTAAAGTAAATTTATGTATATTCATATGGATATATTTAGATATGTAAAGATACCAAATTGAATTACTTTCCACCTTTGTAAAGCTACTATGTTTATAAGACACACACAAACACACACACATACACAATCAGTGTTTTTTTTTTTTATGGTTAAAATCAGGACTTGTCTAATTTTTATATCTCTTTTAAGACCTTGGCAGGTGCATTCTTCATAAAAGGTATTTAGAAAATATTTATGAATAAGTAATGAATGAATTAGAATACATATTCAGTTAGAAAATGTCAGTATACTTTCATATGAAAGCATTTAATGCAATCCACAAAGAATTATTTAGACTATTTCCCAGTAGAAATATGAAACATTATTTTTTCTCAAAATGAATTACTTTATTATCTTTTCTTATGGCCAAGTAGTATTCCATTGTGTATATATACCACATCTTTATCCAATCATCTATCAAAAGACACTTTGGTTGTTTCCATGTCTTGACCACTGTAAATAATGCTGCAGTGAACATCGGGGTACATATATCTTTACAGATAAATGTTTTCAGAGTTTTGGGGTAGATATGGAGTGGTATAGTAAGTCTATTCTTAATTTTTTGAGGAATCTCCACACTGACTTCTATAGCAGCTGTACCAATTTACATCCCCACCAAGAGGTTATAAGGGTTCTTTTTCTCTCCACAGCCTCTCCCGCACTTGTTACTATTTTCTTGTTTATGATAGCTTTTCTAACAGGTGTGAAGTGGAATCTCATTGTGGTTTTTATTTGCATTTCCCTGATAGCTAGTGAAGTTGATCGTTTTTTTCATGTACGTTTTGGCTGTTTGTATATTTTCTTGGCAGAAGTGTCTGTTCAAGTCCTCTGCCCATTTTTCAATTGGATTGACTGTTTTTTTTATTGTTGTTGTGTAGTATGAGTTCTTTATGTATCTTGGATATTAGCCTCTTATTGGAGGCATTGTTTGCAAATATCTTCTCCCATTTGGTTGGTTGCTTCCTTGTTTTGTTGATGGTTTCTTTTGCTGTGCAGAAGCTTTTTAGTTTCATATAGTCCTATTCATTTGTTTTTTTGCTTTGACCTCCCTTGCCTTTGAGGTCAAATTCATAAAATTTGCTCCATGGATAGATCTTGAGATTATTATGCTAAGCAAAATAAGTCAGAGCGAAAAAGTCAAGAACCATATGACTTCACTCATAAGTGGGATATGAAACTGAAAGCAACAAAGGAACAACACAAATGAACAAAGGAAAAAACAAAACAAAACAAAAGAAATTCATCGACACAGCAACAGTTTAGTGGTTACCAGAGGGTAAGAGTGAGAGTGTTAGAAGAGAGTAAAGGGGATCAAATATATGGTCATAGAAGGAGAACTGACTCTGGGTGATAAACACACAATGTGATTTATAAATAATGTATTATAGGAATGTGTACTTGAAACCTATATAATTTTACTAACCAATGTCATCCCAATACATTTAATAAATAAAACAAGAAAATAAATGTTAATTATTTTTACCAGTGTTATATGTTTAAACAGAGCAAAAATATTCACTTTCATTTATCTTTTTAAATTTATAATCTAGAAAAACAATGTGGTACAGTCTATTATTAGTTTTTTACATGTATTGTCATACCTAAAATTTCATATAATAGTAAGAGTTAAGGTTTGCAAATGTTTGTGGTTGCAAACATTTTCGTTATGAATTAAAAAGAAACACATTGGTATCTGGATCATATGTTATGCTTAGATAATTTTTTAATGAGTGCCATACATAAATTGTGACCAGTGCAAACTGTTTATTAAGTTGGTGCAAAAGTAATTGCGTTTTTCCCAATTATTTTTAACCTTTTAAACCACAATTACTTTTGCACCATCCTAATATTTTATAAGAAGCTTTAGAGATTGTACAAGTATTACCAAATTTTCATTTTCTCTAGTTGAGGAATAATATGTGATATATGGTAAAAAAAAAAAATACAAAATTTTAAACATATAGAGCAAAGGCTTTTTTTTCATAGCTTACTGACAAAGTCAATTTTATAGGCCAAAATAATAATTTGAGTAGCTTAATCAAAGAGATACAGAACCAACAATAGGAAGTTATTCAAATCTTTGATTAGGATAAAGGTATTTAGATATCAGTGAATTAATTACTGTAGCCATGCAATAAATAATGTGATCAATTTAGACTTTTAACAGATCATTTACTTGTTTCCATGTTTTATTATCAAAAATTGTATGTAGCATGGAATTATGGGGATAATTAGTGAAGAAGACAGATCTATCCAGACTGAAATGAAAGGAAACTATGTACCATGTTTCCCCCAAAATTAGACCTAACTAGAAAATAAGCCCTAGCATGATTTTTCAATATGACATCCCCTGAACATAATGCGTCTTTTGGAGCAAAACTTAATATAGGACCTGGTCTTATTTACAGGGAAACATGGTAGTACCTTCAATATGAAGTATTAGCTGTGGATCTCTAACAGAACAGGAACTGGGTCTGAGCTCATTTAGAATGTTTTGTCAAGTTTTCTGGAACTTGAGAAGAAACACTGAGGTAGAATATGGCACCATTTTTTTTTTAATTAAATAAATGTAAAACTACCATACATAAAACAGGAAAATATGCAGGTGGACCAAATAAATAAATTATGGTAACCAGGCTTTAATATCAACCATGAAGGGAGAAAAAATTCTAAACTGTATTTATGGTTTCATGTACTAAAATATATCAGTAAGAGCATCTTACAATTAATCAAGTCAAGAATTTATTTTACCCAATATGCTGCAAAATAAGAAAGCAATTATCTACAAATAAAGCAATTATTAAACTATTGTCACTAATTAACTACAATGGGTGTCAATAGGGTTTTTGGAAATTAACTGGAAAACAATATTCTAAGAATCAAAAACCTATGAACTTTGGTTCAACCTATACTAACTTGCATAGTCTTGCTCAATACATGTTTTAAACATACCCAACTCTAAAATTTGTGGGTTCTGGACCGAGAGAACAAATAAAACACTCCACCCACCCACATACATATACATATACATATACATATACATATACATATACATATACATACATATATGTGTGTGTGTGTGTGTGTGTGTGTGTGTGTGTGTGTGTGTGTGTGTGTATAGTTGCCTTGTCCACCTTTTTACCCCTTGGGGATTTATTTTTAAATCCTCATGGAGAAGTGACATGTGCAGGTCCTGGAAGCAGGGTTAACACCATTGTTAGGGAGTTTTGAGCTCTAATCACCGAGGGCAAGGACCAGAAGAGAACACAGACTTTGACTCCACCCCATGAACTGCTTACCTTGCTAAGAGGGGCACAGTGAGAGGAGCGCCAGAGATTGTCCCTAATGCAAGGGGCTCAAGGCAGGTACCCTGTTGCCTGGTCCCAGTCAGTACTGCTTGAGAAGGTATAATGAGTTGGAAAATGCCAGTTAAGTAACATATAATGAGAAAAATTTGGAAAAACTACATTTGGAAAAAACAATGGCTTACTTACATTGGATAAAACTACATTTTGAGGATCTTTGAGGGCCTGCGTGTCCCCACTGCATGAAGATCAGCCTGCATAGGCTACAGGGAGAAATGGTCTCTGTTGACAAAGATCTAAAAGAACAGCAAAGTCAGAAGAGAAAGTCTTAAGGGTCTGAGGCTGTCACATGTGAACTGCAGAATAAACCAAAAACCAGTTAAGAAAAAAAATAAAACAAAAAACAACAACAACAACAAAAAAAACTTGAGAGTTTTGTGAACTTGTTATCAAATTTTTATTTATTAGGAAAAAGTACTATCCACTACTGTCTCATTCTCTACATAGTTTACAGTTATTGTTGATCCCATCCTCTTTTTTTTTTTAATCCCATCCTGTTTTGATCCTAGTCAGTGCTGACCTAGTGGTCTGCTGGACATATGAAAATAAATAGCTGAAAAATGCAGAAAATCATGTGCCTTACAGTAGTAGACCAGTGGTATTAGTGTTTTAAGATTAGCCTGCTTTGAACTGCTATTGTCAATGGCAATGGAAACCATACGTTGAGTCACTGTGCCTCTGTTGCATATCTAACACAACTTCCCCTTTGCAGGGTCATCTCTTAGGTAACAGACATATTTTATAATAGTTTTAGTGTGATATGATAGAATCAAAAATATCAGGAGACACTGTGAGAGAACAATGCTGCATTTTCACTTTTATCTTAGGGCTTTGAGGCTTCAGTGAATATATCTGGGAAACAAAACAAAACAAAACAAAACCAAAAACAAGGTCAGGTAGAGATGTTACAAAGAGTTTGGCTATTGTTTGGTCATTCTGGAAAGATCACGCTGGCAGCTAATCTACGGAATGACAGCATACAGCCCATCTGGCGTGTGGTCTGTACACCACAGTCCCTATGACCTCAATCACAGCAGGAGGAACCTGCACCGGTAACTACACAGGCACTTGAAAAGACTGACTTGAAGGGAAAATTACTACAGAATAAGAAAAGAACTTCTACCCTCTCCATCCAGAGTTTTTAAAAACTTTACTTTAAATCATTTCACTAAATTATTAAACCTATGTTCAGTCTGCAGTATAAGCTGCCCCTTTGGACTATATCAGGATAGTTACAGGACTTCATGAAGTCACAAAACCAGTATCAACTAGAGCTACTGATGTATTGATGATTAGATGCAGATTTTTTTCATATGTCCAGCTGAAATGGGTCAGAGAAAATAGCTCTAACTCTAAGATTACTCCTCCCAAATCAGAAAATCCAATTAATTTTCTTTTACTTCTCGAATTATGCCCAGCCATATTGTGAATCGTATTTCATCTCATGTTGTATATTGAGATTATATAACATTAAAACATCTAAAGACACTGAAGTCCAAATGAATTAAAAATCAAAAATCAATTATCTGGCCCCTTTAAATTAAGATGGAAAATAAAAAAAAAGAATTCCTCCCATTTCTTATCCTGGTCAGCATGAGCCCTATGAGATGTCAGATCCTGGCTGTCATGTGGTTTCTCTCAGCAGCTGCCACCTGGGCATCTGTTTTCCCCCTGGGTTGGTATGGTTCGCTCATAAACTCAGAATCTCAATTAGATCAATACCAAAACTAATGTGCCTATTTCTTAGAGAGCCCCAAGATTATCATAGTCCATATTCTTAACCAAGAAATTTTATAGAGAAGCTCATTTCTAGAGCCCACATAGTTATTCCACTCAAAATTATGTTTACAAAACCTAGGACTTAGGTTTGGCAAAGACCAAAAACAGTACCTCCATGCTATCTGAAAAAATGAAGCTAGGGAGTGAAAATATGCCCTATTTCTGTCACTCTAGGATGCCAGTTAATCTATGCCAGTGGCTCATATCCACTGACTTTGAAAATAATTTCAACCAGAAGAAGACTCTCATCTGGAGGTTAATGATGACACAGTATTTGCCATATCTGGGAGAAAAGTGATCTCTTATAAACACTATCCTCTTACTCAGATAATGTCTCTTGAGACATGACCACTGTCTTTTGAAGTTTGGAAATATACAATAAAAATTGCTTCAACAAATCTTAATTTATATAGTTTTCTTTCTCATCCAGCAAATGAAAATCATTTAAACATTTTTGTCTTCACTGAATTTCCTTTAGAAGCAGAGCCTTTGGAAAGGCTTATGTGCTCATTTTTTACGGTGAGTACATCTGTAGGAAGAGTAAAGAATAAGGTAGAAAGAAAGGGAATGTTGATGAGCTGTAGATACAGTGCTCTACAAAGCTGACCATCGTGCTTTGTGACAAGCTAGTCATTTGGTTTCACAGGACATCTTTAATGAAACCACACAAAGTGACATCTTCAAACATTCCAACCATGTGAAAGAAAAGAGAAGAAGTTATCTGAATTTATTCATCAACCTCTACAGACAATAATCCAAGCTTCCTCGTCAGCCACTAACTGTCCCACACTTGCAATTTGCATATGTGTGCATGCTGAGCTTGATCTGGTGCCTCAGTGTACAATGTGTGGCATGGCGTGACATGTTATAGGGGCATGAGAATGGATATCAGAATAAGAGCAGTTGCCAAGCTGTATATTGAGGGTGGTAGCAACTGGCTCCATAACTGAGGAAACATGGAAGGTGTTTTTTGAGTCATTCAATCAGGAAGCAGTTCAAGTGGGCAGATCTGGAGTGATGAATAAAACTGATTCCAGTAATTTTCCTCTTTCCTTGAGCCCTGTGTTTCTGGCCAGCGATGCCGTGATGAATGTGGACTCTTTCCCATGACCAAGTCTCCATGCTCTCTTGTGGAACGATATTTGGGGTGCCTTGCCACAAGAGGCTCATTATACTGCCCGGGCACTGTGGAATTGTTCAGATCTAAATCCTACCGCCGGGGGAAGGTTTTGCTCCTATTGTGGTTCTAACTTCACTCTCAGAAGAGTCCTCACTTAAACCTGTTGTTAAGACCAGCGAGGTTGCATTAAGAACACAGTTAAGCGCGATAGGTCTGCCATGAATTCTTCAAGTCACTATCTCTCATATTTTGAATGTTTCAGATCTTGAGTGGTATTTCTAGCTGATGTTTTTCATACAATAATGAAAGATAACTTCTATTGTTTTATTTTCTCACTCTTTCTCTTCTCTTTTTAGAAAAGAGTTCAGTGATCTATTTATAAAGTTGGCCCCTTTCCTTTTCTACCATATAAAATATATAGTTATTTCTTGGATCTAAGTGCCTTGCTCCTTTTACTATCCTACTATCCTTATGTTTCTGTTCAGAATTTTTTTTTTTTCAGATTTAGATTCACTATGTTCTGTGTCTCCCAAATGCATCCATTGTTCGAACAAGTCTTGTGTGTCTTCATTTCCTTGGCTTAGATAGTCCTACCCAGGAGATATTGCCTTCTAACCATAGTATGAACTCAATCTATCTTCATCCCATCTGCCTTTTTGACACGTCTCTTTTGCTGTGCTTTCTTTTATAGTCTCCATTCCACAAATTTATCAAACATGTTCTCTCAAGGAACAGAAAATTTCTGGATTGTTAACTAAATGTAACTGCATCACCTAAAATTGTTTTGTTACTTTCCAAATCTCAGGCACGTGGATGATCTCCATGAATTCAAACCTAGTCCTTCCACTGTTTCCTCGTTAGCCTTGAATGCAAAATGAGATTTGAAACATCAAACCTAAGCCGGAAAATAATAATTTAAAACCAGAACCTCTTTAGTATTATGGAGCATGCTTGGAATCCAGCTGCCTTGAAGTATAAAAGTCATTCCCTGTAGACAAGGTTGAAAATCACAATGCAAATGACAAATAACTGTTCTGCTCTTTAAAGTCTGAATGGCAGGTATATAGGAAGATTCCCTTTTCCACACAATTGGACTCTTGTTTCAATTAAATCTGATGGCCTGGGTGTTTGTAGCCCACTGGCAGTATCTACTGAAGTATTGCTGTCTCCACACATGCATCGAGTGTGGGGTGAATCAAGCTGCCACCGACAGCTTTAAGGGCTAGGATTTGCTGGAATTGCCCCTTTACTGAAGCCTATGTGGCTTTTGAATGTGCTATGAAATTTTCAGTCTGCATACAGCAGATTTTGGTTTCTGAGATCCATGTGGTTTCTGTTTTGCATCAATTCAGGAGGCCCAGAACCATTGCCAAAGTCAGTGCACTTTTGCTTAAGGCCTGGTGTTTATTTGCAGGCATATCTTTATATCTGTTTTAAAACTTGCCCATGAACAAGTCTTTCATAAGGGGCAATGAGCAGCCAAGACAGAAAAATAAATCACAAATGTTTGATTCAAGGCTGTTGACAACCTAAAATTCATTTGCATAACCTAATCTAGCCCTGAATAAATGCAAAGAAATAAGAAAGACTCTACTAATGTCTGAAAATAAAGCCGTGTGCCTTGATTCCATCCTGTAAAATCTAAATCATAGAGAATAATCATAAAAAGGAAGGAAGGAAGGAAGGAAGGAAGGAAGGAAGGAAGGAAGGAAGGAAGGAAGGAAGAAGGAAAGAGGAAAGAAGGAAGAGGAAGAAGGAAAGAAGGAAGAGAAGGAAGGGAAGGGAAGGAGAAGAAGAAAAAAGAAAGGAAAGCAAGAAAGAAAGAAAGAAAGATAAGAAAAAAGAAAGAAGAAAAGAAGAAAGAAAAAAAGAAAGAAGAAAGAAGAAAGAAAGAAAGAAAAAAGAAAGAAAGATGAAGGAAGGAAGGAAGGAAGGAAGGAAGGAAGGAAGGAAGGAAGGAAGGAAAGAAGGAAGGAAGGAGAGAGAGAGAGATAGAGATAGAGAGAGAGAGCAGAGAGAGAGAGAGGAGAGAGTGGGGGGAGGGAGGGAGAGAGAGAGGAGAGAGATAAAGAAAGAAAGAAAGAAAAGAAAGAAGAAAGAAAGGAAGAAAGGAAGAAAGGAAGGAAGAAAGGAAAGAAAGGAAGAAAGGAAGAAAAAAGAAGAAAAAGAAGAAACTAACAAGTCCAGTTGTTTTTTTCTCAAATTCCATTCTCAGGTAAGTCATGCCTCCTCCCAAGGGATGAATTCAAGAGAACAGAAAGAAACAGGAGTGATATGTGTTAAATTAATGGAATTCCTTCATATGGAAGGGAATGTTAGGAGAGGAAGAAGCTTCTCCACTTCATTTCCACTCCTGTGTCTTTAACACTGTCATTTCCCAAATATCAGGGAAACAGACTGACTTTTGAAGTGGTCACAGGGAATGTTTGAACTGTAATAGAAACTTGTGAAGCAATTCTGTGAAAAGCATGGTTTTGGGTAAAAGCTTATAAACCCCCAATTTCATATTATTAAGTACTCAGATATTTGATATTTATTTGAAATGCATTTGCTATATTTAAATGTCTTCATATATAATTCAACTAAAAGATAAAATAAAGCTTTCTATGAGATTTTCAAGTTTTGTCAAATGGGGATTTTTCTACCAAAATTCATAAATGGAGTAGTATCAAAATTCATATGTTTAGAACTGTTTCCTTTTAATTAAGTTTGTCACAGATTTTCTTAATTCAAGACGTACTTGGAATATTTTGAGCTGTGGTTGAAATGAAATTTGGGTTATGTTATTTCATTTTTGTTTGTTTTGTTTTTTTTCCTAATGCATGTTCACTTGAAGAATTTACATATCTAAAGGTACATCAAGATATCTCAGATTACATCAAGGCAAGGAAGTAGTGTTGTTAATATGAAGAGATGCTTATTGAAATTCAGTACTTTCACCTTTGCAAAATCAAGATTTCTGTGGGTAACATATTCCTCAGGATAAATATATGTTTTCTTGCCCTAACCTGAAAGGTGATTTTGGTGTTTATATCTAATTTCAGTCTGTTCCCTTCCAGAGATACCCCCACAGAGGGTTTGTGCACGTTGTATCAATATTTGATGTGCTCTAGATGGTGTATTCCTGGCTATTCCCCTTCAAACCCAGTGTATCACATAGGGCTTTAGAGTCTACACGTTTACAGAACACCAGTATAAGTGCAAAGTACTCACCTAAGTATACCAAAGATGCAAACTCATGAAATATTTCACCTGTCCTCTAGACACTTGTGATCTACTAGAAAAGTCAAGGAGAGAAATATTATAATAGAATAAACAAAACTCTAGAGAGGAATGATAACAGATTTTAGGAAAGCTATTCGAAGGCAGAAATTTCATATAGAGCTTGAAAATTGGGCAAGGCTTGACATGTATTTATAAAAGGGATACATGTTCCAAGCAAATGGCACAACTTAAACCAAATCTATGAATTAAGAGAGTAAAATGACAGGTTCATTAAAAATCTAATTTTAGAGCATTTTCATCACTCTAGAAAGCAACTCCATACCCAATGGCAGT
This sequence comes from Rhinolophus ferrumequinum, assembly GCF_004115265.2. Classification (NCBI taxonomy): domain Eukaryota; kingdom Metazoa; phylum Chordata; class Mammalia; order Chiroptera; family Rhinolophidae; genus Rhinolophus; species Rhinolophus ferrumequinum. Next base: position 54,028,634 of record NC_046301.1, read on the forward strand.
CACTCTCTCTCTCTCTCTCTCCTCTTATTACTCCTGCCCTAGGTAACCACTAATATACTTTCTGTATTTATAGATTTGCTAATTCTGGACCTTCCATATAAATGCATATAAATGCAGAAAAGTACAGGTTCATTGAGAGGGCTGAACTGAGGTAAAACTGGAAACACCGGAAGAATTACATCTCAAATTGTTATGGAAATAGGAGTTTTAATATTTCGTCCTGCTATTAGCCCATACGTAGAGCCACGTGGTTTGGTTTTACTTTGGAAAATCTGGTCTCAGGACTAGGGACCAATTTTTGGGGAACTTATTCCAGAAACTCAAGTCAGATCTTTTGGTATGTAACCCAGTGTGAGCCTGAGGGTGGAAGTCTTAATGGTTTGGTGATAAAAAGACTGAAGGCTCAGGACAAGAATAGCATTGAATGTCTGGTTTGTGAGTTTCCCTAACTCTGAACCCCCAATCTTCCAGGTGTCAGAGTACCCTAGTTTGCACTGTCATGCACACTTTCCATAACACTATAGCCAAGTAGGAAGGCAGTGAAACTGATGTGTTCTTCCTTGCTGGGGGCTTCTATAAATTCTTCTAGTGTTCCTGGCTTTTATTGTGCTATATATATAGCATTCCTCAAAATTTAATTAGCTTAAAGACAGAGTTACCAAATGGCCCAGTAATACAGCTCCTCGGTATTTACCCAAGAAAAATAAAAACATACATTCAGACAAAACTTGTACACACATTTATGACAGCATTATTCATAATGTCAAAATTTTTGAAACAATCCCAGTGTTTGTCGTCTGATAAACAGATGAACAAATGTGGTATAATGCCATGGAATATTATTCTGTAATAAAAAAGAAATGAAGCACTGATATATGCTACAACATGAAAGGATGAATCTTGACACCATTATACTAAATGTAAAAAGCCAGACATAAAGGCCATATCTTATACGATTGCATTTATATGGAAGGTCCAGAATTAGCAAATCTATAAATACAGAAAGTATATTAGTGGTTACCTAGGGCAGGAGTAATAAGAGGAAAGAGAGAGAGAGAGTGACTGCCATTGGGTATGGAGTTGCTTTCTAGAGTGATGAAAATGCTCTAAAATTAGATTTTAGTGGTGGTTGTAAAACCCTGTGACTGTACTAAAAGTCATTAAATTCCACATTTTAAATGGGTGAGCTGTATGATATGTGAATTATTTCTCTTATGTTTCTCCATCATTTTTTCTCCTTAGCATAACAGTTCCATTATTATGCAAGGCTACACAGCCTATTTAACTTCTCTATGATCTTTATCAATAATGCATCACCACTTCACGGTGCTTTGACAAATGTATAATTTTATAGGTGTACAAATGCATTTGGAAATGGAAAAGAGGGTTTGAGATATATTGTATGATACAACCTTGTTATTTTGAAATAGTGTTGCCTCCTAAACTTCTAAGTTTAGTGTGTTGAACTCTATAAAAAAGCAAATTAACCTAAAAGTAGAAACAAAGCATCAAGAATCACCGCTTATGTTTATATTCTGTACTAGTAAAAAGATAAGAACATGTCAAAGGATGTAATAAGTTTTATTTCTTAAAACAAAACAAAGTAAAAACAAAAAATACCAAGACAATTTGCATAAAATTGCACATTAAAAACCAAACGCCAACAATAACATGCTACTATTTTTTGTTTATAGTCTACTACTACTCCACCTAATTTGTAGAAAACTGGTCAGAAGTATATTGAGTTGAAAGATTATTTATATATAAGGTACATAGGAAGAAACACAAAATATTAAATGATACTGAAATCTTTATGCATGCACAGAATAATGTAGGAATAAAAAATAGTCCTTAGTTTTTGTGTATAGCAGTTTTATTATTTTTATTTCTAAACTATTAGCTTCAAGTCTATGAGTTAATGTGTTTAAATGTCATTAATTTTATATTAAGATTAATTATTTTCTCTTATATTGTCTACTGGTAAAGTGCAATCAGAGCTTATGTGACCTTGAAATATGAATCCAAGCAGTACTTTTTTTGGTTGGCATATTTTATAATTGTAACCTTTTGCATTATGCAGGTTCCTACTGAAACAATTATTGTATTTATTTTGCGCTTTTACCTTTTGGTAGAACTGCTGCATTTCATGAACAATTAAGGTCGTGTTCTGGTTCACTCCAAGTACACTCCTTTACCCCTACCCCAGATCCTAGCATGCTATTCATAGTGCCAGCTCTGGTTAACATTTACTTCAGCCTTGAGAGGAGATGTTACAGTGAAGTGCAAATTAAAGCCTGCTAAAATGTTACTGCCAACAATTATACTGGGGCACAAATACATTTTTCATTTATTTCAATGGGTCAGATTAACAAGGCTGCATGCCACATTATCATAAAAGGTGGACCGGGCTGTCAGTTCTGATTATTGTTAAAGGAATGGCATTTCTAAGAAGGCTTTGCTAAAAGAGAACACATCTATTGCTATAGTAGTTTAAATGTATGTCATTATTAGAGCCTTTTTGTAGGCCGTTAGAAGCTTCTGTCGATCAAGGTCAGTTTTGTTTAGTTTCCTCTTTTTATTTATTTGTTTGTCCTTTCAATTTAATTTCTCTACTAAATCAAATCCCTTTATGTAAGCTAAATAGATAGAAGAGAAGAATTCTTGCATTTCAATAGCTGCTTGAGTAACTAAGCCTGTTTAACTGAAAATGCTACAATGCAAATTACTATCCTAGAGAAGGACTGTGGAAATCAAGCCCACTTTTGGGAAATTCATCCTCCAGATTAAATATTAAGAAAAAGAATGACCTAAAGTCATTCATGCTAAAGGAGCTCAGAGCCCAGCTTTTTTTCTATTTATTTCATTGTCTTTTGGAAAATGATGCCTATCTCCTGAAACAGATGGAAATTGTAGTTAACCACTCATTGTTTATTCCTATATAATATACGTAAACATCACAGTGAGTATGTCATTGCTTCTGTAGAAGGCAAACATCAAATAAGATTTTCCTGTCCCTGTCTGAAGAATAGTGCAGGAGCCATAAACCATCTACAATAATAAATAAATAAATAAGTAAATAAAGATTAAAATAAATAAACAAATGTGACTTTCCCATTGAATCATCTTTGCACGAGTAAATACATAAGTTGCAAGTATATAATTTGATGTATACCTAATCACTAAATAGACTATTTCCACCCCTCCCCCAATGTTCCTCACTAGCAGCTTCAGAAGTCACGATTATGACTTCTGAGAAGGAGTTTAGTTTTACCTCTTTCAACTGTATATAAATAAAATAATTTAATTATTTTGGGCTCAACATTCTAAGATATTTAGGCACATGTTGCTTGAAGCTGTGGTTTGTTCATTTTTATTGCTATGTAGTATGTCACTGTAGGACTAGACCACAATGTACTTGCGCGTTGACTGTTAACCAGTATTTGGCTAATACAGAGCAAGGATTCAACCTGATCTTGCCACAAAACAGATTTTAGCCATAACGTTTTTCTTCCTAAAAATCTAAGTATTCAAACACGTAGTGTTCTTAAAAATGTTTATTGTACACTTCTGTGTTATAATTTTTATTTGAAAAATGCACTTTCTTGACTTGGGTATATGTGATACTTATATATTCTATAATTCTTTATAGTCCCTCCACATTAATAAGTTCAGAATGTTGAGTGGTACACTTATCTTATGTCTTTAATGTTCTTTATAATAACTAATAGGTTATCAACCACTGCTTATCTCCTGTTGGTGAACTCTGGGCCTGACAACAAGTTGCAGAGTAAGGGCTCAACCTCCTTAAATCCCTTAGAGCCTAACCACCTGGAAATAAGATTCTGATTATCTATCAGAAAGTCAAAATATCCCAACAACTGACCCAACAACTTATTTTTAGGTGGTTAGGCTCTGGGATGTTAGCAGATGATTTATACATCTATTTTTTTAAAATTAAAAAAAAAGTAATATTTACTGATTTGATCATTTAATGACTTGGGCAATCCCTTCCGGGAGCCATGATAATATTTCATTTTTTTTGCCACTGTGCATGCTTTGCAAGGAATCTACCCTACAAATAGAGACTTGTGATATTGAATAGGGTCCATAGGAACTGAGTAATTGTCAGAGCAAGAAATCCTAGTTGGAAAACTACATGAACACGGCAATATAAAAGAAATTGTTTTGGCTTATTATTAAGCCACTTAGAGCAACGGATAAACTGGGGTTTAGGAAATATGACTTCTTTCTTGGTACTTAGAAGATTACTCATTGTAATTTGTGAATAATCAATCTATTGTAGAAACATAGGACAGTTGACATCAATCACATTTTTTTTTACTTGTATAATAACACATAAAATTTCCTTATAAGAAACAGATAACATTTATTATCTAATTTTTTATATTATATATTCTTTTATCTGGTTCACATTTTTTAAGCATCACAATGCCTGGGTATTTACCAGTTTAACATTCCAACTTAAGGTCAGAAATTGGATTTGTAATTCTACTATGACCCCAATTTATTTCATTTTTCTCTGAATTGACAGGGGATCTAGTTCGTTTAATTACTTTTAAACTAAAACAAGGAAAACATTTTTCACATTTATTAAGATATAAATATTATCAATAATAAAATTAAATGTGGTGTGATGAAAGTTGCAGTAATTGCCTTAAACAAATATAAATTATATGCAAATATAACTGTAGCCTTTATATTGGGATATTATAATGGATCATTATCTTTTATAGTTCTTATTTATATTATTGAAAGATAAATTCCTGTTAAATTTGATAAACATTGATAACATTTAACATATATGCATATAGCTGCTACCAGCTGTATATAATTCTGTATGTGCATGTGGTGTGTGTGGCGGGGAGGAATTCTTGCACCACTGACAGCAGGGTTTCATTAGAACAGTTACTGAGTCTCTCTCGGCCGCAAGGGAGGTATAAATAGTACCCATTCCACAGTGCCATACTGAGTCATAAATGTGATGATGTATAGAAAGGAGTTACAGTTATTGCTGGCACTTATTACTAATATCCGTGTTCCTCAATTTACCAAAACAGATGAGGTGAGGAACTGACAGAGGAAAGCACAGATGTTTGTAGTATTCTCCTTCCCTAACTCGTTTGTTGTCTCTACTTCCCCCATCTGTTCACTAGCTGTACATTTCTCTCAAACTCTGAAGTTTCTTGGGATTCCACTCCCATCTCACTGGTCTTCTCATTTAACTCACTCTGGCAATCCTATTCAATCACACGTTTGGCTACCACTCATCTATTTCATAAAGGACTAAATAGTGAAATAATACAGAAAGGAGGAGACTACCAAGGGTACGGTAATAGAACGTGAGTCATTGAAGTTATGGTTTAAACTAAAGACAGGAAATGAACATATAAGCAGAGAGTGTTAGTGGAACATTAAACACAAACATAACAGCCTTATCTAGTCAGTGAATGAAATACTTCCGTGTGAAATTTGTATTTAAAGTTGTATGAAGGATATAGAAGGAATGTACCTCAATGTAATAAAGGTCATATATGACACGCCCATAGCTAACATCACATTCAATGGTGAAAAGCTGAACACTTTTTCTCTAAGGTCAGGAATAAGACACGGATGCTGTCACTACTTTTATTCAACATAGTACTGAAAGTCCTAGCCAGAACAATTAGGCAAAAAAAGAGAAATAAAAACATCTAAATCAGAAAAAAAAAACAAAGGACAGTTGTCTGTATGTGCAGGTAACAGGATTTCTGTGCATTCTGGACTCTCTCCATTTTAATATTTCAGCCTCATTTGGATGATTTGAATTCTTTCCTCTGCATTAAACCAATGCATGTCTAGCATCTCTGCTTCACTCACAGTGAGCCACCTTTTGTTCCATGTTTCAGCCAACCAATCAAATAAACGGTGAGAGCGCTCTCTGACACTGATGGTTAGAGCTGCAATATCACATGGCCAGTCGCTCCTTAGTTAGCCCATGTCAAAAATTCAGCCTCATGAACTTTACTGCTTTTCCACCATTATCTTATACCCTTAGTATCCATTCCCACACATGTTCCCCAAATTTCTTTCTCTATAGAAAACTCAAGCTGTTCTTTTGGATTATAGTGCACGTCCAGCACTCTGTGCGTCACACTGTGTACCTCACATGTAAGGGTCCTCTGGGACATGAATCTAGTTATAGTTCTAGATGCAAAGAGTAGCTTTGGGGGTGGGTGCTGAAGAGATTGAGCATTGTCTTGAATGGCAATTGCGTCGTAGGAGACTATTACAGTTTTCTCAAGCAATCCAGGATTAATCCCCTCAGGAGGAGATGCTGATACTACTGGCGGTAGGGACGGTTGCTGCCTCTGGGATAGAGAAAACTCTTCCACTAGCAAAGAGGACATCAAAATTTAGTCTCAGTAACTAGCATCGACAACAAAGTATATATAATCCCATAATTAATAAATTAAAAAATAACTGCAATTAAATAACAACTAGAAGAGGACAACATTTTATAAACACACCTAGTAGAAATTTCTATCCTCTGGAGCCCCGATACTGTAGTTGGATACATGAAGTATTTTCTACAGGATGTAACAATTAATCTGATACCTGAAATATGAGCACCAGTTAACCATGGGATGGTAGGCTGGACTTGAGTGGAAAAAAATTATACTGATTTTGGCATATATCTTTTCCTCTAAAATTATTTTAAAACACTATTTTTGCATGGGTATGCTAGTTAGAGTTGTACAATGGAACAGATATTTTCATTAGTTATAACAGTTGCATGTAAAATCATAAAATACCAATCTCTTTGAGTTTATAGTAGAGTTGGTCCAAATGTGGAATTTTTGCATATCATCATTTAGGTCCTATACTGCCATATAAAATATTAAATTTCTAACTCAATTGATCAAACAAAATAATGATATATTTTTCACAAAAATAATAAAGCAGTTGCAACTCTCTTTCAACATTATAAAATTGTGAGTACCTTTATAATTAAAAATTTAGCCCAAATGGATAGCAATTTCTCCTTATACTTCTTTGAACCACCACATGCTGAAAGAAACCTCAAGTCAAGTATACACTTTTAAATAAAAATAGAGGAAAAAGGAGAATAATTCATTTTTCTTAATCTGCAGCAGAGCAGTGAGAAATGAGAAGTTTGTGGCTTTGGCAGTAATTCAGTGAGAACACTGGTTTTGGTTTAAAAATAACCCTGAGCTTGAATCTTGATACTTACACTTAGCAATAAATGACACTATTATTTCTTGAAGTACTGAACATGTGTACCCATACTTATTGAGTGTTATACATGTATATATACTGTACACAGGTGCACACACATGAGCACGCACAGGCACATACCTTAATCAGAAGGAATCCCTCTGTATGTTTTATAATCGGTGGCTCTCTTAATAGATAGATGTATCTGTCATCTATCTATTTATCTATCTATATCTATCTATCCATCTATCTATCTATCTATCTATCTATCTATCTATCTATCTATCTATCTATCTATCTATCATCTCTATAGAGAGAGCGAGATCAAATGTCCCAGCCCATGGTAGGTAGATAATGACCCTTTATATGCAATGAGAAAAACTAAAACTCATAGAAACAATGCAATGTGTCTAATATCTAATGGCCAGAAAGTGACTGAGTTGTGTTTCAAATTCATGACTGTTTGATTCTTAACAGTAGTTCAACATTGTTTCATTTTCACAGTCCTTTGTAGGCTAATTGTGTCCTTAATTTGACTCCACATATATTAATATGATGTTTTATCTATACAAGAGGGAGTAATACTAATTGCCTTATAAGCCTGTCATAAAAAGTAAACATGATAAGCAAATAAACACACTTAAAATACTGATTTTTTCTCGATAAATGGTGTAAACATTTTTAATGTTTTAACTGGATTGCAATCATTAGATTAGAAAGCTCATTGTACAGACGTGATTTTGTTTAATCATTCAAGAATACTACCCTTAGCTTTGCTATTTTATCTCACAGAAGTTTAATTATACATATATACCGTGTTTCCCTGAAAATAAGACCTAGCAGGATCATCAGCTCTAATGTGTCTTTTGGAGCAATAATTAATATAAGACCAGGTCTTCTATTATGTAAGACCAGGTCTTATATTATAGTAAAATAAGACTGCGTCATATATTAATTTTTGCTCCAAAAGATGCATTAGAGCTGATGGTTCATCTAGGTCTTATTTTCAGGGAAACACACACGTAGGTAGGAAGTATAGCAGTTTCGGTTCTTTTAAGACTTTAAGTGGTACAGTAAAACAGGAAAATATTTAATATTCAGTTTTAAAGCATGGATTATCCAACCTTATGGATACTTGGGTCTTTGTGCCAAGCAGGCATGAGTGTAAGCATAGAGATTTTGGCTGATAATTCCAGAAGTTAAACCTCTTGACATCTATTCTCCTAACAGCCCCGAAGCAGAACTGTTATAAAACCCTATATATCAGATCAGCTCATCACAATTAATTTTAATCTTTAATCATTTATTATGGACTGACCTTATGATAGCCTGAAAAATCCAGCAAAACTAAAAACTTTTTTGACTTTTGGCTAGATTAGAGATGATTTTGATGGTTTTCTCGTAAATTGTCAGGAAGAATGATGAGGAATGAGATTTTTACATCATTATTTCCTCTAAGCTATTAAATTTCTAAAACTTATGATTTATACTTGAATATTAATTTCTAAAATTAAGATATAATTGAGGCAGAGATGAAATTTGTTGACTATCATGGTACTAATTCAGCTACGTTAAAGTGTCATAATCAAATGATCATTTGTGCAAACATAATGCATTGTAATTTTTCCAGAAGAGGGTGATTCTCTCCTTATTAGACTTTCTTAGACAATCTCTTTGCTGATGAGTGCAAATAACTTAGTCGAAACACCATGAAGTGTTTATTATCCATAGTTAATTAGAAAGAGATTTACTATACACAAAAAGGAGATGATTTCAAAGCGAATTTGTTTTCTCATCAATATACATTATCGGATTAAAGTTAATATTCCATTTTCAGTGTTTAACTTTGCTTTCAGGGGATTGATGTATGTTTCCTATCAGTATTTAAATAGACCAGGTATTTTACAACTTTTGATTCCCATGGCGTAGCATTTATCTACAGTCAGATAATGTATTCTGTATTACAGCATATAATCTTTATCTTAAATAGCTAACTCCATAGTTTTTTCAATGTGGAAGTAAATAAATTAATGTCTTTTTAAATAACATTTATTAAAACTTGAACAGGTCTAAGAACTTAAAAACGTAACAACAACTTGTTATTGATAAGTTGAGTATTGGGCATAATTTTAATAGAACTCTTATGTTCATTTTGATCAATATGTCATCTATTATTTTTGTAAACAATATTAAAAATACATATGCTCTTTAAAACTCTTTTTTAGCACATTTTATATTCTTATTTTTTCTAGTATTATAACAATTTCAAGGATGTGGCCTCTTTGCAGTCTTTGACATTTATCCCAGACAATTTTGAATACATAATTATTTTTCATTTATACAATATATCCAACCCATGTTGATTTCTTTCTACAAGATTTGGAATAATTTACTTAGACAGGAAGGCTGATTCTTTTAATGACATTAGCGTATGATAACACAGTCATCACAGGTTGTACCATCCCCTATGGCTGCCAGTTAATGACAATTATATCCCAGGTAACTTGGAACATTTCAGAGACTGAGTGGAAAAATTTCAGAGTGCTTGGCAATTATTTTTTTTATCTAACTACGGCCTAATTGTTTCTTTGTTTTGTATTGTTTTGTTTTCCTTATATTACTCTCTAAAGATTTTTCTTGAGTACTTCCCATTTGCTTTGCATCCACACTGTCAGGTGATATTTCATTCTCATTCCTATGTTTTTTTAACTTTTTCCTAAAATTAAGGAAGCCAGAAGAAATAGAATATTTTCCAATTATTTTTACACGTAGTTACACGTAGGTGATTATGTTTTTAATGCCCATCTTGGATTACATAGCCTACTGGAAGTTTCATCCCGTTATATGATGTTGTGGTAGTAAACTCAGTGATAGGAGGTAAGAAAATCCTATCATTTGTGGCACACTGCACTTTCAAAGTAATGTCATTCACAGAAAAATTGAACATATTTTACCAAAAAAAAGAAAATATATATATGAGTAAAACCAGCATCAAAATTCAAAAAGCCACAGATCATCTACCACCTTATCAAAATTATTATTTAAATAATACATTTGAAACTTGGGGTTGGAAATAATTTTAGACATATGCTGAGAAGTAAATTTTCCACAAAAAACTATGGCAATATACCATTTATTTTAAAATACATCTGTAAAGCTGGAGCAATATGAATATAAATTTAGAGTCTGATATTTTATTATAGATATGTCCTCTTAACAATTAGACTATTATGGTTTATTTTATTTCATAATATACTAAAAAGTACTCATCTCACTTCTATTGGTAAAATTTAAATTTATAAAATTGTTTTCCAGTATACCACTGCTTTTTTTGCAGTCAGGCTGATTTTTCAGCATTTACCTTCTTAGCTGAAGACCACTTTGTTTGTTTATAAACAAATAAGTAAATAAATAAAAATAAATAAATAAGTCTTGAGCTTTTAAAGCAATGGGATAATATTACTCTATCACACTTTTGTTTAGGTTTAATCATTTGAAAATTTGATTAATCATTTTTTTTAAATATTTACATTACTTTAAAAGAAAATTATTTTTGTTTAACCCAATAATAAATAAATATAATGGTGCATATTTCTTTTTCCCTACATGTAATATGCATATGTATTACTCAACTTGTTCACCCTTCAAAAGCAAATATATTGTTAAATCTCTCCAAGGAATCTTTTTTTATATATAGAAGCCAATGACCTAATTATTTAGCCCAATTTGCATGAATGCATTCATTGACTGAATTAACTGGTTATTGATCCAAAAGCAATTCAAACACATACTCTTTCAGTTACATATATCAAATATAACTGTGAAGAAACATTGCACTGGACACTTGTTGAAAATGGCAAAACTTTATTCAAGATTATTGCAGTAGGGTTTAAGCCTTGGAATAGGGTGGGAGACTGAACTCTACTGAAACAAAAGCTGAGAGGATTTTAAATGGTGGAGTAAGGTAATAGAAAAGTATGGGAGGTCCCTTAATGGGGAGTTTGCCCAGTGGGAATAGGCCATCTGCATTAGCTGATTGTTGCTTATCAAATTAGGCTCCTACCATCCCACAGAGACTACAAGATAAGGGCACTACCTTGAGGACTACACCTCAAATAGGTGGTTCCCAGGCCTTAGGAAAGACCTCCTGGGTTGTAAAAGGTTTACATATGAAAAGAAAAGAGAAATAATTTATAATTAAAAGTTTGCCAAAATGAATGCTATAAGAAAAGGGAAGTCAGAGACCTATAGTCAGGAAAAAGCCTGTCTAAAATTTATTCAAGCTACAGGGAATAATAAGGATTTCTTGAACACGAAGATGGGTTGTGGAAATTCGTACGCAAAGTGTAGGCATAGTCTCTGCCTTTGAGTAGCTTTCAGTGAAGGATTGATAGACATTCAACTCTGTTTTTTGCGTGGTTCTAACTGGAGTCCTCTAGGGCCACTGTTGTTTCAGTCTTAACTGTTTGGGGTGATGCAGGCCCTGTGATCTACATTCTCATTCACACACATGCACAAATACATGTGTTAAATGAAGAGACTTAAAAAATCTTTGTTCTTTGTAATAAGGTATATTTGACTTGCTTTCAATTGAGGGAAATGTTTATTGTAAGGAGTATATATACAATAATTATTATACATGTAGTACTGCTATATATGCAGAAAATATTTAGGGATATCATATAGGTTACATATGTTATTTAGGATTGATGTTGGATATGTGTTCATCCTACATTCCATACTTAATGTTTTAGGTAAGTTATTATTTCATCAATTGTATCCATTTATGTTACATATCTTAAGATAGGTTCTGAAAACAATAAGGAAATATTTATTAAAACATAAAATAATTTATATGAACAAGTAAATTGCATTTACTTCCTCAAGTCATGTGATGAAAATTGTTTCTAAATATACTTATTTTTCTAATCTCTGAGGATCTTTTTCATTTAAAATAATTATAAAAATTTAATTTATTTACATAATTTGCTCCTCACCACGGTAATAACAAAATGTTAAATAAAACATCACAAAACTATAAAATAAAAACCCAATGTACATCTGTCTGACTCATCCTATGAAAGATCTAATTAGCATGTGTTTTGATTGTACTCATAAATTTTATTGGAGTGGTGATTTCACACTTTAAATATAATTGCCTACTGAAAGGCAGTACATGTTTTTAACTACAAAAGTAAGAGTCCTGTCATAACATCTATCCTAAGAGAATGATTTTTTGCCTTGTTAAAAATATTTTCTAATTAGCAATAGATATTCTCCTGCAATACAGATGGATTTCTTGCTTATAATCAGACTTTCATTGCATGCAAAAATATAGCCATATAGTACAATAATTGTAGGAAGCAAATAGAGTCAGCGGATTTATCAAACAATAATCGGGGCCACTGGTTCCAAAGTGGGGAGAGTGCACCCCAGGTGGTACATAACAGGATGCATTTAGATGCAAGGAAAACACACACACACACACACACACACACACACACACACACACACGATGCTGTAGGCAAAGGCTATTGAATGATTTTAAATATGATCAGTTTTATATATTAGAAAAAATATATCAGCAGCTATGCGGAGCATAGATTAAACAAAGGAGACAGAAAAGACAGGTGAGAGGAGGCTTGTGAGAATTATGAACATCTAAATTACAGCAATAGCAATGAAGTTGGAGTGGAGGAGTAGAGTTTAAGATATATGAAGGAATTAAGAGTCAGTGGTGAACATTTCGATGTGAGGGGACAGGAAGAAATGCTATAGATGACTTACAAATACCTAGATATTTGCCATGCATTGTGAAGGTAAATCCTGAATGAAAAGCAAGTTCTGGAGAGCAAAATTATTTCGCTGGTGAACAATCTTATATTAAGACCTGCAGACCACCTACGGAAGTCAGACAATTCATGATTAATATGTGGTTCGGCCATATGCAGGATATACTACCTTAGACAATTTATTTAATATCTTTGAGTCTCATTCTCTTGATATATAATGGGGATTGTAATTGCTAATTCATACAATTATTCTCAGGACTGAATTCATTGGTAAAAGTTACTTTTTCCTAGCTCCAGCCTTTGTCTCCCTGGCATTTTGGGGTCTTGGTTAGCCAGTAATTCTGTTATTGTATTCACTCCAGGGTACTTCTGTCTTGCTAATAAAGTGGTTTTATATCCATGTGTGGTGACAACTGTTTAAAAGTACCAGACATTTTTTTTCATTTTTTTTTTTCAGGAGAGCAGCAGGCCTTAAGATTCTGATAGGTGATCTCAAGAGTAGTGTGGGTTGCCAGGGAGTTATTTTGACTAACTCAGAGAAGTAGTGTGTTTTCATTAGATGTTGAAGGGAATATAAATCCAACCACAAAAAAAGTTCATCAAATGTTAATAAATGCTTTGGGTAACTGTCAATATATTTAAGGAAATAGTTAAAGAATATAAATTAGTAATTCATTAACAACTTAGTGGTCTGTATTGTAATTTATGTTTTTGATGTGATACAGTATCTTTTGTACAGAAGTAGTGATGCTGAGTGCCAATTATTACATTCTTAAATGCTGAGAAGTGAATAACTCTGGTCTATCTGTTTAAGGCTGATAAGAGTAATCTTCCCTGTATGTACTAGACAGCATTCAGAGAAGATCGGTCACTGGAAGGACATAGATGATACATAAAGATTTGACACATTAATAGCAAGCTAAGTACAGGCTCTAGGTTAGACTGTCTGATTTAGAATCCTGATTCTGTTACGTCCTAACTGAATGAAGTTGAGCAAGTCAATTCCCTTCTCACTTTTGATTTTATTTGTAAAAGCGAATAATTCTAGATTTATTTGAAAGAGTGGTTATGAGTAACCAAATGCTGTGGATGTTACAGTATGCACAATCTTAGGCATTTTGATAACCTGTAATCTTATTGCACAAATTATTAATGTTTTGAGTCAAATATGTATTCCAAATAAAACGACTATCTTATACACAGGCCTTGTACACCACAAATACACAAACACGCACACACACACTCACAAGACCTGAAAATCAGGTATAAGTAATTTTGGTGTTAGTTTTATTCTCTACAACTCCACCTTATTCCAATCTATACAAAAAAAGCATTCCATTAAAGGTATTCTTAATTCAAAAGCCATTTCCTTAAAAAAGTCTTTCTTTGATGAGTCCTATAATCAGCTTTCAAGTCTTTGATTTCGATACACACCAAAAGAAAAAAGAAAAAAATATATATATACATATATATACATACACATATATACATACATAATATATGTATATGCACATACATAATATAATATATGTATATATTTTTACATTCACTTTCGAGTAATTTGCATTGTGATTAAAACTCATGTGAAGGTAAAATTTATTTTACACTTTTGAGAAGGACATTATTTCCAGTCCCAAATTATATTCTAAGTTTTCAAAGACTATGCACTATTTATCTTATGCCTCATAAGTAACTGTCAAACATCTTTTTCTTTTTTTAGTTGGTCTGGTTGCCATTCACTAATAAAGTTAACTAATGAGACTTTTAATTTTTTAACTGAATCATAATCTTTTAAGGGACTTCGGAAAGGAGTTCAGTTTTTTTTTTTTTTAATTTATTGGGGTGACAATTGTTAGTAAAATTACATAGATTTCAGGTGTGCAATTCTGTATCACATCATCCGTAAATCACACTGTGTGTTCACCACCCAGAGTCAGCTTTTTTATGGCAGTATCATAATTTGTTTTTCAATTTGTGCACCACCACATCACTGAAATATTGAAACAAAATTATTGACAAATACGTTTTTTGAAATCTTCATTTACATTTGACATTTAAAGACCACTTGATATCGAATAACACATTATGTTTTTATAAAACAAAAGAAAGCACACACACACACACACACACACACACACACACAGTCACCACTTATCCAATGTACTGAAACATGTCTCTATTTGAATATCTCAAGGCATTTAAAAATTTTCCTATCAAAAACAGAATACTTCCTTCTCTTCCTGCTGTCTCCCCCTTTCTCAATGGCTACTCCCTCCTTTCACAAACGCAGTCAAATCTTACAATCAACTGTGACTCCTCTCTTGGACTCAGCCACTCTCTCAGAAATCTTGGTCTCTATAAGCAACACAAACTCAAAGCTCCAAGTTGCCACACAGCCCCTGCTGCTTCTGCTTTTGTCCAAGCCACTAGTAGCTGCTTAGTTTATCCTGCTGTAGTGTCCTTGTGAAGGCACTCTCCTCCCTTCAAACTCTTCTCAATCCAGCAGCCAGAGTGACTCAGATAAAATCACTCCTCTGCTCAAGGCACTCTCTGCCTTTCTACTTCACCCTGGATGGAGGTTAAAGAACTGAAAATTACTGGCAAGGCCCTGCCAGGCGTCCCTACTTCTTGCCTTTCTGACCTCCACTGCACTTTCTTTTCATTCCTGTCGCTCCTGCCACACCGCCTTCCTTGCTACCCCTTCAACAAGAGCACATCAGGCCATCTTTTCCTGGGCTTTTTGCACTTCATCCTCTCTCTATCGGAATCATTCTCTCCCCCAGGTATCCATATGGTTTATTTCCTTATATCCTTCATGTCTATTCTTAAAGGTCATCTTCTATTGGAGGTCTACCCTGACCTCCCATTAAGAACTGAAGCTTCCCATCTGCCAGCACGTACTCTCTTCTACCCCTGCTTTCTCTTTCTCCATCGCCTCATCACCTTCTTAAATATATTTAATATATAGATATTGTTTCTTTAGCCTGTTTATTGTCTGCCTCTCTCACTGAAGCATGAGCTACCTGAGGACAGGGATTCTGTCTGTTTGGGCCATGCTGTCCATCCTGTCTATAAAATCTTAGTATATAATAGATCTTTGATGAAAACGTTTTAATGTGTTGATAATATGGAGGCCTGACCTGTATTTAATAGCTTAAATATTTGATAGAATATATGAAGCGGTTCTTCCAAATAATTATCTTCCAGCAGAAGAAATATTGAACTGACCAAGTGAGAGAAAGATCATGCAGAATTAGAGTGGAGGATATTTGGTGCTACAGGCACAGAAATGGTTTCTCAACTTCAGTCTTCCTCGGTCTCTAGGAACTGAGTACTGTCTGCTTTCCCAAAGTTCTGTTATCTTAGTTATAAAATTGAATGTGGGTTATGACATAACATTGATTATTCACTAGGCATTAGACAAACCAATGCATTATATGAGCTAATGTACATGAAAACAAAATGCAGAATTATATGAAATGTAAACATGGTATTTCCAGTTTGAAATATCTTAATAGCTTTTTCATGTGTATGTCTTTATTGTATTTCCAAATCAATAACAGTATAAAAAATGTTGTTAGGAAATTAGTGTTGGGAATTTGGTCCATACCTGGGGAACTGTTTTTAACACCAAGTCTATCTCCATTCACTCACTTGGGACCCCGTTGTTAACATCCTGCTAGTAGCAGCTGTATTTGGATCTCCAGGTGGTGGAGACAGCAAGTTTGAGCAAGCACATCTAACACCTAACTAGAAAGAGTAATTATTTGGTGGCCATGACTTACTTTAAAACTTTGTGTTGTGTCTCATATATTTCATACACTTGAAGGAGTTCAGGGGCAAGTTGCTGATTCAATCCATTTGTATACAAAAGGGAATTAAGCTCAAAATGTTCACACAGGAAAACAAGATTGTACTTCAAGATAAAAACGAAATAAGCTTTTGATGTAGTAGCTATGTTCTTATTGTCTTATTCATTTTCATATCTAATTGTATGTCTTAAGGAGTAGTAATGGAAAGAAATTGATATAAGGGTAATATAACTTATATGTATGTAAGTTAATGTTAAATTTATAAAAAAGAATTGATATGTTTCATTATATTTTCACTTATATCACCACCTTTTTTATTATATGTCCTTTAAAAAAATACTATTTATAGTTAAGTGTTTAATGGTTTATATTTAATAGTTTAAATAGTTTAAGTGTTTAATAGTTTATATTTAAGTGCTTAAAATTTAATTGACATTATTGATAATGATTTTAGAAAACCATTTTCTTGGATGATGTGTCCAAAAAACCTAAAAAGAAACAAAATTGAGTGGCTTTTGTTGCAAGAGTATTTATATAAAAATATCATTTTGTATATAGTCTAATATATCTTTCTTTCCAAAAATACACTGTAGTTTATAAACTTATTATGATATGACGATCACATAGAAATCGCTTTAAGATTACTTATATAGTCTCATTTCCTAAAATAGAGTTGTCTAAACAAGGGCCTAGCATCACAGTTTGAATAGAGCCACTAGACTGTGTAGTATCTGAATTTCATCTTATTATATTTGGAGTATTTAAATTTGACTGTAAATTGAAATTATGGGAATATCTTCTCCAAAGTTATTTTGGGTATATCTAAATTTATTTAATGTGACATCAAAAACAACTTTCTTTAGGTATAATTAAATGATAGGTGTTGTATGAGTGTCTTCTTTTATGACCTGTGTCCACTACTGTAGTACTATACAGAATAGTTTCACTGCTCTCAAATTTCTTTGTGCCCTGCCTATGCATCTTTTTCCTCTAACTCCTGACAATCTTTTTACTGTCTTCGTAGTTTTGTCTTTCCCAGAATATGATATAGTTAGAATCGTACAGCTTCTTTAAATGCAGCTTTTTAAAACTGGCTTCTTTTATTTAGTAATATACATTTAAGTTTTCTCCATGTCCTTTTATACCTTGAGAGCTATTTTTTTTTTTTTTTAACACTGAATAGTATTCCACTGTCTGGATGCACTACATTTTATTTATCCACATACCTAATGAAGGACATAGTGGTTGCCTCAAAGTTTTGGCAGTTATGAGTAAAGCTCCTATAAACATTTATGTGCAAGTTTTGTTTTATGAGTTTGATGACATATCCAAATATAAAACCACCAACAACAAAAGCGAGAGATATATAAATATTTTTGAATAAATCAATATCTATTTTTACCTATATATCTATTTCTATATACACATATATATGTGAAATGTATTATTATTTCCTATTTTCATATACAGATCTCTGAGTTTTAAGACCTGTTTAGCATCCGGTAATCACCGTCAATATCACGATACTGAACAGATCCTTCACCCAACCCAATAAAACGCCCTAATGCCTGTCTTCTACAGTCAAATATTCCACACCCAATCTCTACCAACCACTGATCTGTTTTCTGTTGCTATATTTTTGCCTCTTCCAGAATAACACATAAATGCAATCATGCAGTATGTAACCTTTTGAGATTGAACTGGCATCTTTACTCTATCTAATGTGTTTAATATTTCAGTAAAGTAGCATTTGTTTTTAATTTGTCAGAGTACATATATAGAAGTCAATTTATAATCAGTCATATCTTTTTAAGCTTTGATTCTATAGCTGTGCTTTGGCTGGTATTTGAAGCATGATAAGCTACATTCATGAAATGTAAAACATGCTGTAATATTTTTAACAATATCTTGATTGAAAGGTACTGGGGTATTTTCCTCCTTAAAACATTAAATACTTAAATCTAATTTAAGTATTCTGTTTCCAGAGCATATTGATTATTCGGTATATAATTCGCTGACCTTTTCTGTTTTCTTCTCCGTTTATTCAGAGGGAGGAAGCTTTTCATGTGCTAGTTTGTCTTTTTGAGAAGTCAATTGCAACCTTAGGCTTTCATGCCTTGGATCTCCTGAGAAATATTATGAGACACGAGACCTGCTTATTTTTTTCCAAGACTTAATTATACTGGCAGAGACTGCCTGTTTCCAGATGTCTGTTTCATTTCTCAAGTTGTGGAAACTGTTTAAAGGTTAGCAGAATCAGAGATTCAAGTGGAATACACCCTTGGCATAGGGGCGTGAAGGTCATTGCCACATTCCACAAAATGATTATAGTTTCCCATCAGACACTTTTCAATCTGATCCACTTGTTATCAGAAAAGTCAATATTTGCATTCTGTTGAATATGCATGACCACTAGTGTTTAAAGAAAGGGCTACTTGATATATGCACTTCTGTGATTATCTTGTTTGCATTCACAAGAAATTATCTGAAAATCCTCTAATGAGTCAAAGACTTGCTGTAAGGGGTTATTTCATTATTCGAATTACTTCTGCAGTAACTTTATATTTAACTGACTTAGCATTTTATATTGTTTAATTGAAAATAAATCACCAGAAGAGGGAAAAAAAATAAAAAAAACAGAAATAACTTCTCTGTTCATAAAACATTTGATGTATTTTCAAAATTTTCATCATATTCCTGGTTTTCCTTTTAATCTCAAAGTACACGCAATGAAGAAGTTTTTTTTTTCATAGTGGTTTCTCATATCTTAATAAACCCAACAAGCTTCCATTGAAAATTACAATGTGGCAGTATTTAACTGATAATTTTTCAAGCTTTATTTTCTGTCGACTTTTCTTCTTTTTGAGACTTTTGCATCTCTGAGAAGTATTAACTGTTTATAAAATTAACTTACACATATTCTGAATTTCGTTGTTGTTTTGTCATGTATAATCTTTTTGTTTCTAAATGATCCATCTCCTGTTTTCAATGATCCTGTTAGCTTAAAAACAATGGGATGCCATTGAATGCTTCACTGTTTGTGACTTGCCCATTTTGTAGGCATGAAAATAAAGAAATCTTGCTAATTACCTTATTAGACCAATCGTCTCTACTTCCTTTAGGTCCTACTTACCATTCCAATTTTGTGAAATCAAAGACAATGCCACAGTTTATCTGATCCTGGAAGCATATTTCAACTCCCATGAGTTTCCTCTGTTGCCCTTTTAGTGGTTTTTGAATTCGATCATTTATTCTCTCACAATAAAATTTGCAGTGCCCTCTTTGTATCTTGAGCTTGACATTTCAAACCGAAGTAACCAAGAGTAAGATTTTTTCTTCTCTGAGACTCATTTTCTAAATCTGTAAAATGACGAAGTTGACTAGGCAAATCCTTAATTGGATGGTGATTTGATATTCTGAGCCTTACTGATCCCTCAAAGTCAAACTAAACATAGCAAATCTCTTGCTCAGGGTCCTTTAATAGAAAGTATACTAAGGTATGAAGTCTTTCACCAATAACTTTTAACCTGCAAGTTAAAATTTGTTGGAGCCGTTGAGTAAAAATATTTCTCCTGTCTTCCTCTATTAGCTTTGGTAAACTCACTGGATTCTCGTTTTACACAGTATTTAAGTTGTTACTGAAAGATTATAAGCCTATCCTTGTATTTAGAAAGTTTTTTTCTTCCCTAACATTCCAAAATATTTTTCTCACTCTTTCACCACAACGAAACCTCTTTGAGCTTTGTTAACTGACAAATAAAAGGCCAATTTGAGAGGCAACAAGAATTTATTGGAAATCCCAGAGGATAGTTCTTGGGAAAGCACAGATGCAAGCAGAAATCCAAAAGTGTTCTGTTTTGGGTGTGATGGAAGGGATTTTTAGGAGAAATAGAAGGGGGATAACTACATAAAAAGAAGGAAGGAATTTTTATTGGCATTATAAGGAAATAATTTCTATAGGTGCAAATAAGCTAAGTTATTCTTTAGCTGTACATGGTGGTACTAAAAAATGTCTTTAATTTTTAGTGCAATAGTCAGAATGTCTTCTTTCCTGTAAGCTTTGCAAACAGTTGTTAGGAATACAATGTTGTTTTGGCCCAGTCCAAAGGTTCTTTTCCTGTTCAGTTAAAGCATTTCAGAGGTTTGATGAGGAAGACATGCAAGGCAGTTCCTTTGGAATGGCAGCTCAGACTCAATTTTGGAGTGGCTTCATTTATATTATTTTTCACAGCCATAAAACAGAAATATGTAAGTAACAAAACAAGTAACTGGAATTTTTATTTTATTTTATTTTAAACCAGATGTCTTCTACATGAAAGTTAATGCATTAGCTTTGACAAGGCAAAACTAGGGGTGAGGAAGGGGTTAGATTGGGACAGGAGTGTGTAAGGGAGGAAAACATTTTATTTCTTTCCTTCTAGGCTTGGCTGCTCCAACAATTAAATTAGCATTACAAATTAACAGAAGAAAAACTAATTTAATTTTGTACTTAGGAAGGACTCCATAGCATTAGAGCGGTAGGCAGTCAGGAAAAAAAAATAATAATAATGCTCATATACCATTCTAGACTGGGGGGGTTGACTAGGTTTCTAGGGCTTCAAAAAGAAGGAAAGCCCTTCAAGGAAAATGAGAAGAGCAAGTGTTTGGTAGACAGATGCTTGCCAAGCCATGCAGAGACAATGGAACACAGAGAGGGCTTTGATCTCCAGATCCTGATGAACTCCCATCAGCCCACTATACTAAGACTCAAACAAAGATATCCCTATATTTGAAATAATTCTCAAATCTTTCAATGATTAATTTTCGAAACTTTTTTAAGTTTATTGGTGTGACAATGGTTAGTAAATGGTGTACAATTCTGGATACATCATCTATATGTCTATCACATTCTGTGTTAACCACCCAGAGTCAGTTCTTCTTCCATCACCATATGTTTGACACCCTTTACCCTCATTACCACCACCCCGCTTACCCTTTGGTGACCACTAAACCATTGTCTGTGTGTATGAGCTTTTGTTTCTTTGTTTGTCTTGTTCCTTTGTTGCTGTCAGTTTTATATCCCACATAGCAGTGAAATCATATTGTTCTCAACTTTTTCTGTGTGACTTATTTCATTTAGCATAATAATCTCGAGTTCCTTCCATGAAAACATAGGTTCCTTCCATGAAAACTTATGGACCTTGGGTTCAAAGAGGATTTTATGAACTTGACCTCAAAAACAAGGGAAGTAAAAGCTAAAATAAATTAATGGGACTGTATTAAACTAAAAAGCTTCTGTACAGCAAAAGAAACCATCGACAAAATAAAGAGGCAGACAACCAAATGGGAGAAACTATTTGCAAACAAGGCCTCCAATAAGGGGTTATTATCCAAAATATATAAGGAACTCATACAACTCAACAATAAAAATGCAAACAATCCAATTAAAAATGGATAGAGGCCCTGTATAGACATTTCTCCAAAGATGACATACAGATGGCCAATAGACAGGAAAAAGATGCTCAACGTCACTAAACATCAGAGAAATGCAAATCAAAACTACAATGAGATATCACCTCACACCAGTTAGAAAGGCTATCATCAACAAGACAAATAACAAGTGTTGGAGAGGCTGTGGAGAGAAAGGAACCCTCATATACTGTTGGTGGGAATGCAGACTGGTGCAGCAGCTATGGAAGGCAGTGTGGAGGTTCCTCAAAAACTTAAGGATAGAATTACCATATGACCCATCAATCCCTCTGCTGGGCATTTACCCAAAAATTTGAAAACATTTTTCTCTAAAGATATATGTGCTCTGATGTTCATTGCAGCTTTATTTATGGTGGCCAAGACATGGAAACAACTAAAGTGCCCTTCAACAGATGATTGGATAATTCATCCAATAATTCTGTTGACAGATGATTTGGCAGATGTGGTACATATACACAACGGAATACTACTCTGCCATCAGAAAAGTGAAATAGTGCCATTTGTGACAACATGGATGGAATTTTCAAAACATTTAATCTGTACATTTATTCCTCTGATTCCTTTCATTGTTTATTCTTTAATGAAATATTTATTTAGTGTTTATTACATATCACCATCTGTGGTAAACACTAAGGTTATAATTGTCAAGGATACATTACCTACCCTGAAAGATCTCATTTTCTAAGAGGAGTTTTCCAAAAATCACAGCATGGTTTAATTATTTTAGGTATAGAAGTTTATGGGGACATAGGAAGATCACTGTCACATTTGCCATGGAAAAACATAAAAAGCTTTATAAAGAGGTGACTATTAAATGACTTGTTACAGTTATACATGGTGACATTAAGTGGTCAGGGAAAGTAGTTTCCCTGGACATTACATCTCAAGGAATGCATAATAAAATAATGTCTGTTTTATACAAATAAGTACATATTATTTAAATTAGTAGATACATAGAATGCAGATATGTTGGTAATAACAAATGATTTTGTATGCAAATCTTAATAAACATCTTCTTTCCTCCAATAATCTTAGTGTCAATTTATGAAAAGAAAGTGTAATGTACCATCAAAAACTAAGTACTATAGTGTTAAATGCTTACAAAGTGGTATATGAATATTCAAATGTATAGGTATATTCAATATTAAATTCACCTATATAACCAAGAAGTTTAGCTAGTCTTTATTTCAGTGAAGTTTTGAGTCAATAATATTTTAAATAAAGTTATTTCATTCAGAAACAAATTCATTGATGTCAAAAATTTGTGGTGAAACCATGCAATATTAACAAATGGAGTAATTGGGTAAAGCACATATTTATCTTATGAATGATATAAAACATATTATTTTCAAAAGAGATGCACCCTATTTCTTAAGTGACTCCTAACATTATTTCTTCATAAAGTTTCCAGAATGTTAACATCCTTGATAGTGAGATTGAAGCATCTTAAATACAGTTTTTTTAATGTTATAATGAGATATAAAAACAACAATAAATCTAATAAATCCTTGAGTGCATTTTTGTCTTACAAGTAAAGTAATATTGGATAAACATCAGAATCACCTGTTAAAAAAGAGAGAGAAAGAATGACAAGAGAGACTCTTCAGCTCCAATCCTGAAGGCTTTGATTTAGTAGTTCTAGGTGGGGCCAAGGAATCTGAATTTTTAAAAGCTGTCCTGATCATTCTGATATATAGTCAAATATATATCAGACATGTGCCATGTGATTTAATTAGTTGTCTCATGAAATCTTTTCTTAAACTGACTTTTCAGAAAATGTATATCTTAGAACTATAAAATGTTTTTATGCTTTTGGCAAAAAAAAAAAAGAGCAAAGATTTTATACATGCGAAGTTTGGCAAAAAAAAAATACTTGAAGAAAGTACAACCACATTATGCTTATTATTAAATTCCATTTTGTGTCATTTTTTAGAGAAGAGATTGGTGTCTTGACTAAATTTACAGAAAAGCTATAGTTTAAAAATATCATTCACTTTTCTATAATTTTCACATAGCATAGATGACAATGAGAGACAAAAGATTAAACAGAAGACTGTAAGAAAAAAAAAATACGAAAGAGAAGATGAAAATGTAGGGAGGGAATTACAATGAGCAACAAAAGAGACAAATGGCAGAGAAAAAACCAAACTGCCATTTTTAGGAATAAATGGAAAAAACAAAACAAAACTAAACTGGTGTCATGGCTGTAACTTGTCATTTGTTCTTTGGTCTTAAGCAGCTGCTACTTCTTTCCCGATGTTTCCTTTAAATCCATCTGTTTCTTGATAATTTATTCAGTTCCTTAAAATTTATTCTTTGTGTGTGTGTGTGTGTGTGTGTGTGTGTGTTTGGTGGGAAATGATTCCAGTTTAGAATATGTTTTGGCCTTTAGATTAAAAAAAAAATGCATGATGCTATATTTATATTGGAGGCATCTATGTGAAATCATGATTTTTTAAAAATGTATTTCTTAACTCTGTCCGCCAATAGGTCTATAGAAATAATCACCTGTAGAATAATCACCTATAGAAATAAGATTGAAAATAGAAAGAGCCCATATTGTGTTTTTTAAGTATCTTTTCCCACTGATGTGGGTCCGAGATCCTTAAGAAATGGGTGATTCGAGGTCTGGGCTACAGTGAATAAGCTATTACTGCAGAAAGCAAAGAAATGCTCAGAGACAACAGGGTCATGTCCAAAGAATGTAATATTCAGTGTTGACAGTACCCCCCCTAAATTTCACATAATGTAAGTTTCAAAAAGAATAATTATGGAAATGAATTATAACATATTAAAAAAATTTTGAATCCATAGTGATCATAAAAAAAATGAGAGAGATATTTTTTTAAGGCAAGTTAATAAATATACAGGGAAAGAAAAATAAAATAATTATTATTTGGCAAGCCCCAAAGTAATTACTAAATCAAGTAAAGATCAGTATCTGTGCCATATTTTAGTCCTATATAGCTTTATGGTGTAGCGTATACAAACAATATTTGTTTCTCCCTCATGTATATTTACCCCAGGCCTCAGATTGGATTCAGATTTATTTTGTGTTTCTCATTCTTCTATTCAGTGGCTATCTAAGTCACATTCTTCTCATGGTGAAAGGCAGGAATGGAAAATCATAAACACAATTGGGCAACAACATTTCAAGCATCTGTTTTCTCTCATTCTTTCTTTTCCTTTGTCCTTTCTTCCTCCCTCCCTCCCTCCCTCCCTCCCTTTTTTCTTTCCTTCCTTCCTTCCTTCCTTCCTTCCTTCCTTCCTTCCTTCCTTCCTTCCTTCTTTCCTTCCTTCCTTCCTTCCATTTGAAATTTGAAATTATTCCTAGATTGTGAATAATGAATAAAACATCATGAGTGATATATTATTTTTTGCATGAAAATAAAGCATATCAATTAGCTTAATGTGATTATTTAGACAAAAGAATAAGCATCTCTGAGTAGTCATAAATATCCACTAAAAGTTTTTTTTTAATTTTTAAAATTATTTTAACACTTTAAAAAATTAACATTTTATAATCAATAGCTTCAAAAGATAAAGTATATGCATATACATATACATTTGAATATTTTTTATTCTAATTTACTTAAATGAAGCCTGCACAGTATAATTTATATGTAGAAAATCATCATGATTTGTGTATTGTTAATAAGAACTCTTAATGGCCATTATTTTCAATGGCTGTTATATATGAACTACATAACACAGGCACAATAGATTGCTTTTAGATATTTACAACTTAAACAAAAGTGGAAAGACCGATACTATTAGTTTTATTTTAATACTGTCAGGACAATAACATGAGTAGTAAATGGATTCTGCATTGTTATAATAGCATCAGAGTAACTTACGGATTGTATATGCTAATTGCAGTGGGACTGTAAACAGACATATAAGCATTATCGTATCCCAATCCCTAATTAGGATATAGATTAGTAAAGAATATTATATCATTGAAACTTTCTGGCCAGCCTAATTCTGGTTTGGTGAGCCATGGCCCATCATAAAGACATGATGGGTTCACTTATAATTAGTACTTTATAACGTTAGGAATTTTTAAATTCATTTCCCTGAATAAATAAAATTAAATAGCCATAGTATTCACCATGGGAAATAGAAAAGATGGTGTCCGTTTCCAGAGAAAAATTACTTATCTTGATAGTAATTAAGGTTAAATCATGTAAAGTTCGTTTTGGATGAATATACAGAAGACTTTCTTCTTCTGTTTCATAGGTACCTTGGGGTTAACTACGCAAATTTCTCTAGCCTAACTTAACTACACCATAAAATCACCAGATAAACATTAACTTACGCAAATTTCTCAAGCCTAACTACACCATAAAATCACCAGATAAACATTAACTTACGCAAATTTCTCAAGCCTAACTACACCATAAAATCACCAGATCAACATTAAGAACTGTTCATGCCTGGGTCCCTCACCAAGAAATTTTGAAACAGTTTATTCCGTTTTTTTCTTTATTAGCCTTTATGCATATTTTGAATTAATCACTCTTAACACAAAACCAATCAAATAGAGAATTTCATGATCAGATGGAGTGAACAAAGCAAGAAGTAGGGGAACCTGTTCCCCTTCCCCAAATTTCCCATCTTTATTCCAAAAGAAAATATTTTCATAGTCCTGAGGTTTTCCACTTGAGAAGAATGTGGGTGAAGATGAAATGCAAGTGATTCCGATTTGGCCGCTACCTTTATTTGATTTTTCAGTAGTTAAAGTTAGGTCTGAATACAACATACACAGTAAGTAAGGTTCCCCTCCCCACTCAATCTTGTCATCAGAATTGGAGGGTCCCTTCTCAGTGGTCTAATTTCTTTAACGCAACCATAAGTGGGAGTACTTTGCATATTACTGAATTGTTTTTGAACATTTTTGAATAATTACTCTGTAATAGATATAAAACGAAGTGCTGTTTACACATAAACTCATCTAATCATCAGCATAACATTATGGGTTACATATCAATATAATATAAGGTATTAGTTATATTGCTAATGAAGAATTCTTCATTGATAGTGAAGAATCTGAAGCACAGTTTTATTGATATCAACTTCCAATATTTTGAAATACTTTATTTTCCCATGTTTTAAGTATCCCCCCTTGATTTTTTATTATTTGTAAATTAAATGTGTATTACATTTAGTTTCTTTTATACATGTTGTCAAAATATTTAACAGAATAGGGCCTATTACTGATAATTTTTGTATTCTGATATTTAAACTAAGGAAATGTATACTTTTCAAAGAGGAAACCCATATTATTGATTTAAATATTTTCCCCAGGAATGTTGAGGCAATCTTAGTTCTTATTCCATGTTCAATCCAGACCACCTCATGAGAGTATATTCATGTATGAGGATGGTTCTCTGGGTTCATTTGAAAAAGGAGTTGTAGATATAATTAATAAATACGTTTTAAATCTAAGATTATATGAAATATATTATAACCCATGAAAATAGTTTATAAATATAGAATTTATAAAATTAATTTCTGACATCTTAAAGTACAACTGTATGACGTTTCTGATGGTTCAGTTTGTGACCCTTTAAAAATTGTATTTTTATATGGTACGATGTGACAGTATGCTCTTAGAAATTATTGGCAACCAATTATCAAGTCTATTATCTGATTTGAGAATTCCACTGTATCTCATGAGATCTCCAGTCTCAGTCATTTTATATCAATAAAATATAAAAAAGTAAATAAGCATTTATTACCTACCATTGCTGTTATTATATTATGGCAGTAATTGATATGTTCATTACTAGGAAATTATTATCAATTGCTTGTAAAATAATTCATAGGCCCAGATGGAAAAGTAATTTCTTAATGATGAACCAATTCTCTTTTTATGTAATTACATCACTAACAGATAGTACACAAATGAAATGAAATCATACCAGGTATTAACTCTAATTTCTACATCATTCACTTGAATTTCATTGTTCAAATATAACTGATACAGTCAGAGTTGCTTAGAATATAAATTGATTTCCATTCATCTATTGAAAATGTATTAGTCTTTCTGCATGTCAGAGGTGATATTCTGAATATTTGCATGTTTTACCATGGGTATTTTATTTCTAATATTCTGTTTTTAATGGTCTTTTTCTTAAACTACAGTTACAATTTTGTGCCTTGTGAAAACTTTCTGTTCCATATTGCAGCCTGGGAGAGTTTTGTGTGGGATAGAAAATCTCTGTTTCTCCTTGCACAGACAACTTCTCCATAAGGCAACGTTTTACTTTTTTCCTCTTAGTTTAATCTGGACATCAATCAAACTGAAAACTTAAATAACATAATTGTAGGTGAATTAAGTCTTTTTTAAAGTTATACGTTGAAGGAAATGTAATGTGCTCTAATGAAACTTCAGTTGTCACCACAGTATTGCATTTCAAAACATTATAGTTCAAAAATCTGTTTTCCTCTCATTGCTCTGTTTTATTCCTAAATCCAAACTCAATGATATTTAGAATCAGTTAAGATTTTTCCATCCAGCACACAGTCCCTTACTATCCTAGAAAATATTATCACCGATATAGTCAATATAAACTTGCCAAATATAGAATAAGTTCTGCGATCATAAATCTTTAGTGTTTTTAAAACCTGTTCTTACCTTTGTATTCCTACTACCATGATCTTGCTCCAGGCTCTCATTATCTCCATCTGGACTATTTTAACAGTGAAAAACGGTCTTGCATTTCACTCTTTCCCCATCAGAAACATCTTCTACATTAATGCAAGTGTTTTTTTTTGTTGTTGTTTTGTTTTTAATTAAAGCTTATTGGAGTGACAATTGTTAAAAAACAGGCAGAGGACCTGAATAGACATTTCTCCAAAGAGGACATACAGATGGCCAATAGACATATGAAAAGATACTCAACATCACTAATCATCAGAGACATGCAAATAAAAAGCACAATGAGATATCACTTCACATCTGTTACAATGGCTATCATCAACAAGACAAATAGTAACAAGTGTTGGAGAAGCTGTGGAGAAAAAGGAACCCTCATACACTGTTGGTGGGAATGCAGACTGGTGCAGCCGCTATGGAAGGCAGTGTGGAGGTTCCTCAAAAAATGAAGAATAGAATTACCATATGACCCAGCAATCCCTCTCCTGGGTGTCTACCTAATGCACTGTCTTTAATTTTATTTTAATCACGTAATTTGTCTAAATTCCTATCAAATCCAGTTCAAATTCCATAGCCTAGAACTCAAGTCTGGTCCCACCAGGCTCTTTAGCCCATAGACTTACTCTCTGCATTGAATCCTACACGTAGGAATAATAAACTAATTGCATTTTTTCAAACATATATCATACCCTTTATCACCTCTAGTCCTCCCTCTTTTCCCTTTTGTTATTATCATTACCTCCCATACCTTATTTTTTATTTCTTTTTAAGATGGGCTCATGAATCAGTTCCAAAAAAAAAAAAAAAAAAGCCCTTACTCATCCTCATACTAAGTTCTCTCTCTTCCACTTCCCCACCGCCTCCTATAATATATCTGTATTAGCAGGTGTTATCTTAGTTGTATGGGAAATAAGGTGTGTCATCCAGTTGGTTACATTTTAGATTCAATGAAATAGAGGAAAGCATAGTTTTAGATTTTGAGCAGTGTGTTATACCACTCTATTTTCCTTCTCTTGAGCCTAACTTCATACTCAGTGGGAAGTATAGTTTGATTTCTTCCAAAACAAAACACCTCAATCGATATTTTGATTTTTATGTACTCCCTAAGAAATTCTGCTGTATATTCTTCTACAACCTAATTCTTTTACATAATTTTATAGGAAATTTTCTGTCCTCCATATATATAGTCTTAATTGTCATTATTACCTTCCCCAAAATGCTGAAAAATTTCAGCCAACTGACATTTTTATTCTTTTATTATTCTTGTATTGTTTGTTTATTTTAGGATGGGGATCTATTGTTTTTGTCCTATCCCTTGCTCCTTTAAATACACTGCTCTACAGACAATAAAAATAATTTTACTTATTATCATCTCATTCTGCTTTCCAATTTGTTGACTCACCACTGCTCTAAGGTAAGATGTTGATATTAGAGAGATGATTTTCGTATAATGTATTGGTCATTTTCTCAAACTTGACTGCTTGTTTTACTTCACCAACATTTCTATGAGCAGCACCCCTATGTCATGTTGCTGTTTTCCTATTTTGAAATATATCCTCTGTGTACATGTTATTATTTTCATCTATTAGAGGCTGAGCTTCTTGAAAGAACTAACTGTGATATTTATATGTCTTCTACAACTGGTTTTAGTCCATCTCTCCAAATGATAAATATAGCCCAAACACATTATTTTTTTCACTTTTAAATGCATTCATTAAAAAAAGCAAAATGAAGCATAATTGTACACTTGTGACTCTGTGTTATTGTATCTTCATAGATTACAGAGAAAATGCTTCTGACATTGCTGTATGTCATGATATTCTGATAAAAAATAAATAAGATAAATATTTGAAACCTTCAACAACTTGGCAAAGTAATTTTAGTGTAACAAGATAAAAATATGTTAGTTCCAACACTAGCGTGGACAAAACAACTTAAAAATGTAGGGAAATGAAACAGTAGAGTAGCAAAAAAGAAAAAGAATTAAACTTACTTGTCTATATATAATAGGTCATATGACAGAGTAGGTGAACTGAAAGCTGCACTCTCTGCTAATACTCAATATGAAGTACTTTTGTTCACATATAGTTACGTCTATACGTCCAAAAAACAAAGTCCCCTCCCCTTGGAACTCATACAGAAGATGCTAGTCAATGTATTAAAAACTCCTAAGTTCCTAGTTAGACATTTCTCTTAAAGAAAACATCAGGTGTCTGTACACACACACGTGTGTGTGTGTGTGTGTGTGTGTGTGTGTGTGTGTGTGTGTGTACATTGTGTGTTTTATGGGTATTAGTGGGAGGCATAATAAAAGTCTTTGCTTATTTAAAATCTGTTTTGACAAGACTGATATTTCCTCTATTTTAATATCCAAAAGGATTAATAATAAAGGCTAGAGTGAACATATTTGGCTCTATGTGAACCAAATATTAGTATTAGCTTTAAATAATCAGATGCTAGAGACAGGTTTGGCAGGCAATATGCAATGTTGCTTATCACAAGCCGGGTTGTGAACACCTATGCAAACATAGATGGAATGATTGCTTGGCTAAAATGGTTTTGAGGAAATTAATATGTCAAACAAATAGTTGTCTTAGAATGTCTCTGAGGTCCCTTGTAAACCCCACACTACCTATTTATTTTTAATATCCTCTTCCCAAATGGCAAATTTAAATATTCAGCGTGGGATTTCTATTCTAAATTTCTGATATGAGAAAAATAATGTTTTCTTTTATATTTCTCCATGTAAATAATGTGCACTATTGCATATATGAAGTAATGTGCCTATTTGACTTATAAATACACTGCTTTTCAACTACATGTGTTTTTACATCTTTTATATCACTTATTTCAGTTGGTAACAATGACGCATTTTCAAAAGAATTAACTACATTTACATTTTACATTTGTATTTGATTATTACTTAATTACTTAACTGATAATGAAAGTATATTTCTTCCTAAACAAACTTTTTGTAACATTTTAGCCAGACACTGGACTTTGCTTTTGTCATATCATATAACTTTAAGAACAACACATTTTGTAGGTGAGGGAAAACTTGTCCAGGGAAATAAAATAATTATCATAGCCGTACAATTATTAGGAGAGGAATTAGAGTATTTTTAAAAATCAGTTAAGACTCTTGGTCTTAACTCTAATGTATTTAAAGCAAACAAGCAACAAAGAAAGAATCACTTATTTTCTTGAAACATCCATAAAGAAAGAAGATGTTAAAGGCGAACTCTTTCTTGGAAAAATTATCTTTACTAAGATTTGTCTGAAAGAAGATATATATTTTTTTAATTTACTTTTTTTCAGAGCAGACACTTAAATCAGGAGGCTCTTTGAACCACGTTCTTCCAATGATTAATGATTTCTACAAAGAAAACTTAATTTTATATAAACTGTTACTGCCAAAGAATAGACTGAGCATTTTTTTGTCTGTTGGTTATATTGTTATGTTTTGTTTGTCTATTATACCTTTACTTAATTTAGCAAGTCAACATCTTACAGAGTTACTTTATGTAATTTAATATTTTTCTTTTTTTCTTAGATCTAGGGACATCCTGCCTTTTAACTTTTCCTCTTCTTAAGGACTCTTTTTTTTTCCCTTTTCTTCCTTTAATTTCTTTCTTTTTACTTTTTTCTTTCCTTCTCTCCTCTCTCTCTCTCTCTCTCTCTCTCTCTCTCTCTCTCTCTCTCTCTCTCTCTCGGTTAATTTTTTATTGTTAATTTTGTTGCTGTTGTTGAGGAAAGTATTGATTTTGTTGAAGGTTATGGAGCCACATTACTTATTTTCTTGTTTTATATATAGCTCAATAAACCTTCAGTATTATGCAAAAAGAAATTTCATAAAGTGTAGCTTCTCAACAGTCCATAACACATATGTGTCAAACTTTCCTTAACAGCTGTGACTCTAGCCTGGAAAATTTTAAGATGGATGTAACAAGACTGTGTAAGCTAAACTAAATTAAAACTACTTTACTAAAAATTCCTATATTTGAGCAATGCTGTGACATGGTATACCTGTAAGACATATTTTGTGTGTGTGTAAAATATATCCCTCAAATCATTACATTAGTCAGCTTTCTGTGAAACTTTTATTTATACATATTAAAATTGTGAAATGATTGAGCAACAACTTTAGTTTTAAAATAGCTTATGTGTGTTACTTGCAGAAGAATCAGTAATCGGTTTAGACACTTGAAAATTGAAATACAAGCGTGTGTGTGTATAAAATAATATTTTTCTTATTTATTAAATAATTTAATTTATCCAAGAATTATATCAAATCATTCAGATATAAGTTAAAAGAGGCGATGTTATCCATAGGCAGGAAAAATAGGGCCATGCGGGAGGGAGTGGGGGAGGGAAGGAGGAGGCAAAGTCCTCAGTGAAGGAAAAAAGCCTACTATAATTCAGCCAGAACTGGATTTTGACAGCCCAGAGAGAGGATCCAAGACACCATCTCATCACTTTAGGTGAACATTAGCTGATAATAATAGATTAAAGTGCTATCAGCATGGTAGCCAAGACAAATCTCCAACACCTGAGTTGCCACAGTTCCCAGAGAGCCAGATAAGGACAAAAATGCCCTTTCCCAATGGGAAAGAGAGTTCAGCAAGGAATCACCGAGGAATGCCTATGACACCACCCTTAAGTCTTGAATATTCCACCTTCTTATTTTAAGTGTAATAAATCCCCAAGCCCACTTCTCTTTGGAGCAGCTACTCTACTCCAAGTCTGTCTGCTCTCGCTATCTTGAGAGTGTACTATCCTTCTCTAATGATTCTACTACTTGCTTGATTTATTCAGTACATCCTTGGATTGCTTCCTGAGACCAACACCAAGAACCCATTTTCTGGCTACAGTAGTATTAGAACATACCATTTTATAGTGTTTCAATGACATAATTATGACATTTAGAGAAAAGTGTCTAGTACACAGAAGAAAAAGTGGGAGGGGAATAGAAAACAAGTCAGTTATTCTTGTATTCTTTTTATGTAGAAAAGTTTAGTAGGTTTGTTATGTCTAAGGTAGTTGTGACTGTCCATCTTGTGTAAAATTTTTCCAGTGAAAGATCTAGATTCTTTTGCTTTTCAAGCAACGAGTTGGTCATTAACTGAACTAAACCATTATTTTATAAATACGGAATAGATGTACCCCAACAAAAGATACCCCAAGATAAGGAACAGGTTGTATATTAGTTTTTAGGCCTGCCATAGCAAAATCGTATAGACAGGGTGGCTTAAACAACAGACATTTATTTTTTTTACAGTCTTAGAGGTATAAAGTTTGAGATCTGAGGGTCATGAGGGAAGGATCTGTTACAGGGATCTTTCCTTGGTTTATAGATGGCCATCAACTTGTGTCTTCACGTTGTTTTCCGTTTGTCCATTATTGTATCAAAATTCCCTTTTCTTGGAAAAGTACCAGTAATATTGGAGTAGCATCCAATTAATTATCTTATTTAACATCATAATCGCCTTTATAGTGATCCTGTCTCCAAATAAGGTCATGTTTGGAGTAATCACATTTGTTAAGATATTATTTCCAAATAAGTTCACATTCAGAGTATTGAGGGTTAGTACTTCAACATACTAATTTTTGGAAGGGACACAATTCAACAACTAACTGGTTATTTTTAGGTATTTCTTTAAGTGCTTTTGAAAATACCTTTCAAGATGATTTCCTGAGTAATTTATTTAGCGTTTTTTTTTTTATACTTAGCTGTACAAAGTTAGGATTTAGTGAGATCTACAATGTACAACTGGAGAATCAAAAAATCAGGATGGATATTCTCAAATCATAGAGCTATAAGCCAAATATTTGCATGAACTGAAATTTAGGCTTTCCCAATCTCATCAAGCTGATTAGTATGGATCAAAAAAATACATGTTTTCTTGGTATAGCTCCATATTTCTTACCACAAGATTTTATTGCAGCTCATTTATTCCTTTGGCAATAAGAAAATTACACACACACATGCACAGACACACACACAAACACACACAATCACAAAGTAAGAAATGTACACACACAATTATACTAAAATGTATTAGGTCCCTGGTGTTTTGCACAGCATGTATCTCATCTGGAATAACCTCTAAATTACTAAACTAGTATCTGGAAACTTTATAAACTGTGATAGATTATCTGCAGTCTACTGATAATTGGTGAAAAGAGAAACATTATTTCCAAGGCATCGAAACTGAATTTCCACATATACTTAGCAGTAGAAAACGAA
Source organism: Rhinolophus ferrumequinum (assembly GCF_004115265.2). Classification (NCBI taxonomy): domain Eukaryota; kingdom Metazoa; phylum Chordata; class Mammalia; order Chiroptera; family Rhinolophidae; genus Rhinolophus; species Rhinolophus ferrumequinum. Next base: position 54,063,851 of record NC_046301.1, read on the forward strand.
AATCCCCATAATTTTTTTCACCCTTATGTGTCTCAGCTCAGTGCATGAAGGGCATGAAGAGTGCTATGTTCAGTACTGAGCAAGTTTTGATTTATCACTTTCTGCTACATTTAAATACATTTTCTAAGGAGAAAAGGAAACAAAGGAAAAAATAAAAAAATAAAAGGTGGCCTCCACAGTAGATATGTAGATCGCATTCCTTCCAGATTTATTTATACTGGGCATAGCAAATCTATGTCTCAAGACAAATCCCATCTGGTCTTCCTAGAGATTCTAAACTACCACATAGTTTGTTAAACCAAACAAGCAAACAAACAAACAAACAAAAACTTAATCACATCAAAAGTAAAAGATAAGAGACACAAATTAATATTCACCCCTCTCTAGTCCAGACAAAAATTTCATTTAATATTATAAGTTGAGAGTATCAGAACTCTGAGAATCTCTTGGGCTAAAATGATTTTGCAAGATGATCTAAGTCCCTAAAATATATAAGGGTAGACTTATTCTCTTGTCACATGAATTTGGAGCACTTGATAAAAAATCTAGAAGGTGGACTTGTACCTGAATTCTGAATATAACTTTAAAAGGGATCGTAAATGTTCATTGGAAGTTAAGGTCAAGTAACAAGTGGAGTGGGCCCATTAGAAATGTGAAGGATTAAGGTATAATAAAAAATTCAACATTCCCATGAATAAACATGTGTTTTAGAAAAATTATTCAAAACAGTTGATGTATGCTTATTGATAAGTTCTCCTTTACACGTAATAGAGATGCTTTAGGGGATATCTTAATAAATTTACATCAACTCTGAATGCTTTTTGATTAATTAGACAATCATGCTGCTATAGAAAATAAAATGAAGCAATGTAATGATGAACCGACAATTAAAGAGGGTCTTGTTACAGAGAAATTATTATACATTTTTAAGAACTCAGAAAAAAAAGCACTAGGAAGTATTTATTCCAAATGGAACTTTTTAACTAGAAGCTAAAAATCCTGTTTCACAAATTTCTATTACTACCATGCTGCTTTCTAGACGGCAAACACAGGGCATTATTAATATTTATAGATTAAGAATGAAACGACATGATAAATTAAATATTACCTGTTTTCACAGAAGAGAACAGTAAACTGACCAAAAATCCCACAGATGATTTCCTATGGTAGCAGAAAAAAAAGAAAATCCACAGGGGAGGTTGAAAATACTTAACCTTTGATATTATTAAATCTCCCACTTTACTACATGCCTTAGATTTATTGAGGTAAATAATAGCTACTCCCAGAATTTTAGCTAAAACTTTGTATTATTTAATTCAACATAATTTAGCTTCATCGTATTATGCAGTTTTGAGAGAAAAAACCTTAACAATATACATGTAATTTGTAAATCATGTTTAAGGAGTTGCTGCAAAGCTCTGTAGAATCTAATAGAGAATTTGGTAAGTCAGTTATTAATTAGATAATCAAAAACCACAATCAGTGAGCTGAAGTGTGAAAATGTCATTTTCTGCTAGAGGGGAAATCTGACTTGAAATTTTCCACCTTAGTCAGATGACAGCCAATCAGAACACGCTCTCAGAGACAGTCTTCAAATTACATTAAAAGCCACCTTCAATGCAGTGTCTTTATTTAATACCCATTATATTTCTGGGTCACATTACAATTCAATATGGGTCTAAATCATTGCAAGTGTGAGTGGTTAGTGTCTAACATTTATAAAATTTAAATAAAACTAGAGGGAAAAAAGGATGTCACTTAAAAATATGTTATTTATTATCTTTCCTGAAATCTTTTGTCCCAGTGATTCAAATCTGTATATAATTCAAAATTCATGGAGATACATTACTAGATGCACGTACTCTCACAAGATCACTATTACAGCAATTTCCAAAGCTTCTTAGTAGGTTCAGAAATTATTTAAATCACTGCTCACTAATTTTTACAATTAGACATGTGGCAAGTGAGAGCAGAAAAAAAATGCCTTTTGACTTCGTTAAAAATAGCATACTATCATATCAATACTTAGGCAAGGTCATTCATTGACACTAATGATAACCATAACAATAATAATAATAATAATAATAATAATAATAATAATGCATATTATGTTCAAAACAACAATAGTTGGGCAAACTTTTGTGAAAAAGTTAATTTTAGGAACTCTTTCTACTAAATTTCATCAATCTCTCACAAAAGGTCAGACATTAGACACAAACAGTTCATAAAAGCATAAAGTGTAAATAAATTCTGTATTTTATGTAATGATTTTCTTTATATGAGTGTCTTAAGTTTCTTTCATATGTTTGAGTCTTTTTAAATAGGAAATTTATTAAAGGGGAATTAAATTATCAAAGGAGGAACCAAGGCCACTGCAGTATTTCATTTGCAGCAAGCATTATCCATAATAAATAACCCCACAAATGAAACTAGCTATGCCTGCTAGTTTCAAAATAGTTTTGATTTATTTTGTTTTAATTTAAAACTAACTTCTTAAAAATACTCTTCTTGTAAGTATACACAATATGTGGAGGATTTTAAAATGTATCATTTTAGTATAGAACACTTTGGTGTCTTTTAGTTGTCGATATGAACTTGCTAAAACAAAGGGAGACATTCTGTTTTAGTCATTTGATATCCATTTACAAGTACAAGGGGGAAAAAAGTCACTGTCATGCATTTTATTCAAGTGTTCTGCAAAACATTTTACTTAAATAATTTCATTTAAACTACAGCAAATATGTGAGAGTTATTTTATTCCAGCTCTACTAGTGGTAAACTGGGGCTAAACAAAACGCAGCAAGTGGCATAGCTGGAATTCAGACTTAGTTCTAACCTCAAGTCCTATGCTACTTCTTTCATAATACCTACCATTATGTGTTGGAAATACAGTATACACCAACACACACACACATACACTCTCTCTCCCACGCACACACACACGCACGCACCCTTATTTCCTCCCTTGAAATAGTCTTGTAAATTATAATATTCTTTCACACTTTTTATAGTAACTAAACATTTTTATAGTAAACATTTTTATGGTAAAATTTACATATACATGCAAACAGTATTTCAATAAATATTTGCATGTATTAATCAATGAATGCTTAAAATTACATATAGCCTCATAAAAATATGCATTACTATTATTGGTAAGATTCAGCTTTTAGAGGAATGGTCACTTTATCCATAATTATAGTAATAGGGAGCTAGCTGAGAGAGGAAATATGGATACTGATCTCAAAATTACAAATCTGGCATATAAAAATTTTATATCAATTTTTCCTCAACTGGAAAAATGAATGTGTTTAAATGATAGTCCTCCAAGTGTCTTGAGAAATAAAAGTCTTTAGTTCTATGGACAAGCCTGAAATTTCACTTGTGATTATCTAAATAGTAGTGGTTTAAAGAAGCTGCCTCAGTGACAAAATTAAATTTAGTTAATGGTGCCTGCCTTAGAGGACCTAGAAAGACAGGACATCAAGTTATGAAAATTAAATGACAGATAATCGACAGGAAAGGTAACAATAGATGATGATATCACACAATGCCCATAATTCCATTTTCAAATGAACAGTATGGGCAAGAATTTTTGAACTCATAGGAAGGTACAAATTAGAATGTTCTGGAGGGTTACCTTAGAGGAAAAGAGATTTATTAGCTCTCAAATAGGGAATAGCCTTGTATAGAGTATCAAGCAGAAAAGATTTTCTAATTTATATAAAAATATTATGCATGCAGAACAATTCTAGGTTCTGAGACAAAATATTTTCAAAAGCAAATGGGGCTCTTTCTCATGGAGCTTATGATCTATTTAGGAATGTTTATGGAAATTATCAAATTTTATCCTATGACTTTGTTTTTAATAATACTATTAAAGGTTTTAAATTTGAGAGGATGGTATACAAATAGTTGATTAACTTTTACTCATATTGACTTTTTCTGTGTGTGTTTAAAACTCAATTTTTATAAAATAAAAAGATTCTATTACAACAAATATGTATTATGTGACATTAACATGTTTAAAGCAATATAGTCAACACCTATTATTGTATTTAGCATAAGGAAAATACATGTTCACCAGTTGGCAGAAAACTAATATTTTTAACATTACATAAGTTCACCTAATTTGGGCAATCAAGAAAATTATATAATTGCAATGTGTGTTTTATGAATTTTAATAATTATTATGGTGGACTTAGATCATGTAATAATGATAAAAATAGTGATAAAATTGTTAATTGAATTTGGTAAGAAAGACATCTTTTATATTAATGGTCATGTACTAACTGCATTATATCATTTTTTTTTTTAAATTTATTGGGGTGACAATTGTTAGTAAAATTACATAGATTTCAGGTGTGCAATTCTGTATCACATCATCTATAAATTACATTGTGTGTTCACCACCCAGAGTCAGTTCTCCTTCCATCACCTTATATTTGATCCCCCTTACCCTCATCTCCCACCCCCCAACCCCCTTACCCTCTGGTAACCACTAAATTACGTTCCCCAGATTAATTTTCAAACCCCGTGGCCATCCTGTGGTCACCGACTGCCCTCCAATCCCCTCACCCTCCCCCCCCCCCCCCCACCCCTCCCGCCCATCTAGCAACCCTCAGTTTTTCCTCTTTGTCTCCACAACTGTTTCTGATTAGTTCATTCACTTATTCTTTTCTTTAGATTCCGCATATAAGTGAGCTCATATGGTACTTATCTTTCTCCGTCTGACTTATTTCACTTAAAAAGCTAAATTACCACCACATTTCAACTTTGGAAATGTTGATATTGTTCTGTTCTTTGGAGACATCTTTTGCTAAAAGTCAGTTTGGGAAATGAAAAGAGCATTTCCAAGGTTAAGAGAATATCAATTTAATATGAAATGATATCTAGTCAATAAAGAGAGTATGTCCTTCAGAATGCAATATATATGTGTTTATAAATACACATATATTTCCTTCCAGGGTAAAGTGAAGTCTGTAACACATTATTTATTTGCTTATCACATCTTTAGGGCCAGTATACCAGTTAAATTATGAATTATGCAATGGTATCATTTAATATTTTAAGATATATATAACCAGTTATCTCTTCAAATTCACATTTCTTTTCAAAATAAAGAGAAAACTAAAAACACCCAAAAACAAATTAAAAGCATATATAACCAAAAGAGTATATATGAGAAAACTTCACCAAAGAGTTACATTTAATGAGCTACACATGGAACAAAAATTTAAATTTAATAGTTTTCATATTTACCTACAAATTAACTCGCTGTGTTCCCTGATTTATTTTCATTGTGGCTCATGACTCTTTCCAATCTTGGATTATTAAGTTAGTTTTCTCATTCATAAATGAAACTTCTATGATAGTTTTGTTTTAAACTATCTTCTGAGGGTCTTCTTACTCTTTTAAAGCTATATCAGGCTTGCATTTGGTAGAAAGCAGATAATTTAGCAGGAGGTTCACTTCTAGAAATAAATAGCAAGCATTGATATATACAAGAAGAGTATTACAGTTGAAATTTGAAACAGATTAGTTATTTTTAGCCAGTTACATAGCATACATGTTTCTACATAATGACCAAACATATTAACTAGGCACATCCAGGAACTCATTTATTTTGTGGTAACTATTTATATAAATTTCATTGTTTAGAACATAGTAAAATTCTGTATATCTCAATCTGTCTACTTCTGTTTTTAGTATAAGAATAAATACTGAACAAGCAAATAAGGTAAATGAACATTCAAATGTTGAAACTTATTTTTACTTAATTACATCATCGATAATAAATGTATATCTGCCTAACTTTGCTTGATTTGGTGTTTCAATGTGATTTTAGTTTGGGCTCTGGGAATACTTTGAAATGCTAGCTTTGTCATGCTGAGCGTACAAGAAGCCGGGATTGGTCTTCTGTGTAAACTGCTCCCTGGGTGTAAATTTAAAGCATAGTTCATTCTTCTAGGCAAACGGGACACCACTTAGTGAATTACTGTTTGTGTTAAAGGCTAATTCAATAGCACACCTCTGAATTAGCTTTCTCAGGCAGCCAATTCTCACCCAATAAATTGTAGGGCACAGAGCTGTGGAGGCTAGAAACAGTACTGAAAATAAAATCTCCAAAGTCATTTATATACCAAGAAACAACTCTAGATGTATATTTCTCACCCATGTATGTTACTTTTTGTTGATAGTTAGATATCATTGACTTTATTAAAATATATTAATTTGAAAGCTTGACTGAATTTCTTACCATTGTTACCATTATCTCAATTGTTATTAGAATTTCTATTATGTGAGTGTCTACATAACATTAAGAACTATTTACCTAAAGTGTATTATTGTAACTATCTGAGGAAGTGAATGTAGAATACCATTACTTCTAAGACTTTATTTTGATTCTAAAAAAAATGAAATATAAAATCTGATGAATTATTACATCTAAGTTAAATGTGGGAAAATATGCATCTTAGAATTAATTAAATGAGTATATTTTTTTCAAAGTTATGTCTTTGCTGACTATATGACACCTAAATATTCTTGTAATCTTGTATAAAATAATAATTTTATAAGAATAAAAGTTCAAGCTCTATTACAAGATGTGTGCTTCCAGCCAAGATGAAGGATCAGAGTAAGGATGTAGCTTCCTACCTGAAAAACCTAAAAAATCAGAACAAAATATATGAAACACTATTTTGAGTCATTGGGCATCAAGGAACATAGGACAATGATTCTGAGACACAGGCAATTAATGATGTGAGAGCTATGCTTGCCTGAAACCAAGGTACAGGAAAAGGAATCATATAAAGAGCCCAGCACTCTCCCTAAATTGAAAGACAGAGCTGGAGTCTGAGGAGGGTACTAGAACTGAGTTCAAAGGAAAAAGTACAGGAAAGGAGAGAACTACATTGAGAAGAAAATCTGGTCATATGGACATATGCAGAAATTTGTTCTTGAGGCTCCAGCTGAGTTCTGAATAGCATAAATATCAGAAAATATCAGGTGTGATCAGAAAATACAGTGAATATTTAAATTAAATAAATTATTACAGTAAAAGACACATTGCCATTAACCCCCCTCAAAATACTCCTCCTTGCTTCAAACACACTTATCCCATCGTTCTTGCCACTTTCTGAAGCAGCTCTGGAAGTCCTCTTTCATGAGTGTCTTTAGTTGTGCTGTCATGGCTGCCTCGATGTCCTGAACTGATTCCAAACATTTACCTTTCATGCTCATTTTGACTTTGGGGAAGAGCCAGAAGTCAAACAGCGCCAGTGATATGAGATGGATGAGAACACACTGTAGTGTTTCTTTTTTTTTTTTTTATTAAATTTATTGGGGTGACAATTGTTAGTAAAATTACATAGATTTCAGGTGTGCAATTCTGTATCACATCATCTATAAATTACATTATGTGTTCACAATCCAGAGTCAGTTCTCCTTCCATCACCACATATTTGATCCCCCTTACCCTCATCTCCCACCCCCCAACCCCCTTAACCTCTGGTAACCACTAAATTACGTTCCCCAGATTAATTTTCAAAACCCCGTGGCCATCTTGTGGTTACTGATTGTTTTCTAATCCCCTCACCTTCCCCCTTACCCCCACGCCCCCCGCCCATCTAGCAACCCTCAGTTTTTCCTCTTTATCTCCAAAACTGTTTCTGATTTTTATTTGACAGAAATGGTTGTACCAGAAGAGATTCATGACACAGAGCATTGTTATGGTGGAGGATGAAGTAAACACATTGCATGATATAATTAGTAGACAAGGACATCAAAAGAGAGATAATAGCTATATTCCATAAGTTCAAGAAACTAGAGAAAAGATTTAACGTATTAATTAGAAATATGCAAGATACAATTAAGACCCAAATTGAACTTCTAGAGTTAAAAACGGCAATATCTGATATGAAAAATACAATGAAGGAATTAGCAAATTAGACACTGCAGAAGAAAAGATTGTTAACATTGAACACATACTAATAAAACTTATTAAACCATAACAAAGATAGAAATAAAAGTAAAAAAAAAAATTCAGAGTATCAGTGAGCTATAGGCCAACTCAAGGGGCCTGATATAGTACATGTAACTGGGATTCTGGAAACAATATGTGTAATGGGAGTCCTGAAAGTTATTTTTCAAATCTGGTAAAAATTAAAAACTGACATATCCATGAAGCTCAACAAACCCTAAAGGCCAGAAAAATAAAGATAAGTGTGTATGTATTTCAAAAATTATGCTTTAACTTATAATATTTTATTCTACATATTTTATAGAGCAATTTAATTTATATACTTTAAATATATGTAGTTAAATGTACATCAATTATATCTTACTAACACTGTTAAAATAAAAATTTATGAGGATTACATATAATGGATATCTTAAATTTGTTATTTTATGTAGGAGGACTTATTCTACTTGGCTGGTCTAGGAAGGCATTAGCTGTCTCCACCCATTAGGTAGATATCCTAGGAATCTTTTCATTTATTAAGAAGTAAGAGAAACAAGAAAACAACACTTTTTCCAGTCTGGCTTGCATTCTGATTTGTAATATTCCATTAGCTAAAGAGGGTCACATGGATGGGAAGAGCAAAGAAAAGAATGACCAATGCATATTATTCCTGTGTTTTGAGGCTAACATTAGAGTATAAGTCTCACAACTTTGATTAAAAAAATGGAAAAAATAAGTTTGTGCAGAAGTCTAATATTTAATTTACATTAATTAAGAACTATGGACATATGTATTTAATCAGAGTTTATAAATTGTACTTATAAACAGAACTAAAAATTGAAAAAAAAAATCACTCTAATCACCTACTCAATCCCAACTATATATTTCCAGAGTTTTTAAAAAATAATGTTGTTGTTTTATAGTCCAAAGACATCTTTATGTCTTTGCACATCAGTTTACAAAAAATCTAATTTAGTTTGGTTAACTTTTTATACATTTTATGAAACATGTTCTTTTCTCATGGATATTTTTCACTATTGAAACCAATACTGTAACAAATAACCTTCTGCTTATGCTAATATAGCTGAGCTACTTTTTCTATAAGTGATTAAAACAGAGATACTGCTTCGTTTTAAGACTTTATATATTTAAACTATTTCTAGATCATACCACATTAATAAATAAAACCAACTTAAACAAACATTATCAATATTTGAGAATTGCCATTTTAAATACATTTTCTTCAAAATTTAGAGCTAAACATTTAAAAATTGTAGCCAACATAATTGGTAAAAAATCAGTTTGCATTATTTTGCATGCCTTTATTAGAATGTGCCAGCTTTTTTCACATTAACTTGTGTTTTATCTTCTATGAAGTGTGTCAGAATCATGTTCATCTTTTCCCACTAAATGATGTATTGCCATTTGTTTGTAGTAATTATTTATATATTATAAATACTAATCCTTTGTGTATTATATGTGTTGTAAATATTTTCCTCTCTTTGTGTATTTTTCATATACATAAATATCTAAATTTTATTGAATAAAACCTATCAATATCCTCCTTTTTAATATGGGATAATTGGATACGGCTTTGATACATTCTTAATTTTTTAAATTTTCTAAAATATGTCTTATATTTTCTTATAAGTGCAAAGTAATTTTGTGTGTCATGCATCAATTTTCACACATTTTATTTGTCTATGTTTTCTTCTATTCTTATTTTTCAGTACAAAATCTGTATGTTTACATTTTTTTAAGAAATGGACTATTCTATTTACTTTTGAATTTCATTTATTTCTATTTTACTATTCATTCTTTCCTTAGTTCTACTTTATTCAGTTGGTCATACAGACTGACATAGACAGAAGTTTTTATTTTTATTTCTTGATCACAACAGCCTGGTAACTAGTACAACTTCACTATGACATCAATCCCCCATGTTCTTTTTCTTTCTTCTCTCCCATCTTTAGAATGTGATTCTTATTCTTATAGTTTCAAGGATCGTGCACTTCCAGCCATCTCTCTGTGTTTCAAAAATGAAGATTAAGGAGCAAGGGTCTATTTTATTGGTCAACATTTAAAATTCTCTTATATTTCTGTTATTATTAATCATAACCATGTCACATGACTACCCTAGCCACAAGGGTTACAGATACTGAATATTCCAAAGCTGGACTCTTTTGCAAACTCCACACGCAGAACCTGTTTTCAAAAGGACATGGAAGTCCTTAGCTGGGACTAGTGTCCTTACAAGACACTAGTATTGTGTCTTCTGCCAGTTTTGTGTCTTATGAAAATTCTCTTTTAATGCGTTTTGTTCTTCAGTTTTGATTTCTTATATTAAATAATTAATTTCAAGATTTCCGCTTAATATTAAAGTACATAAGGATAAATATCTTTGTGTGGTTTCTATATCCTATAAGTGTTCCTATAGAATGTTATTGTTTTGCATTAATTTTTCAAAATTCTAATTGTAGTTTTTATTTTTATTTAATACAAGATTTATTTAGAACAGATTTTTAAAATTTATTTGCATTATTTACTTGGGGGAGGGTTATTCTTTTATTACTGATTTAACTTTGTGTTGCTTTGAGGTCAAATAACGTGGTATAGAGGAGTCTCTCTCCTGGAATCAGTTAGGGTTTCCTTTGAATTTAGGTATATAATCAATTTTTGTAACTGTTCGTTAGACATAAAAAGAAGAATTTGCCATCTCTGTACAGGACATAGTCTCTGTTTGGCAAAACCAACCTCAAATTTAAATGTACTCTTTGAAACTGCGAACAGTATCAAATTCTGTATTTTCAATTATATAGAAAATACCTGAAAGTCATTGAAAGAAAACAAAACAAAACACCTCTCTGTGGGATAATACACAAAGTGAAGCAATCTCATAGCTGTTCCTTTTGGATTTAAAATATTTCTACCCAATTTTTTAAAAGATGTGTTTGGTAATTCTATGGTGACCTCAAATTGTGCAATTTTATTAAAATAACACAAAATGCTTGTTATTTGACTCTATCAAGGCAAAATTAACCTACCTACTTTAAAATGTATGTCAGTTCTGTGAAATAAGTGACTCATTTGTGAATTGAATTCAGACGGACACATACAGATTATAAGTTAGCAGTGTGTAGTATTATGTCATTTATATGGGTAAATAAATGTATTGCCGATAAGTTAGGTTTTCCTATAATATATAATTTTTTTTCAAATTAATAATGTCACAAATTAATGGAACATAGTTAAACTTTAAATTAATAAATTAAAAAGTTTACAAAAGTGTATATTTTATAATTATCTAATCACATCATGATTTAGATGAGTTAATTGTAAAGTTAATAGAAGGACTTACCATCCTATTTTTGAAGTTGTGCACTCAAATTGAAACCACAGACTCATATTATACCATAGACTAGAGTACAAATCTTCTAAATATGGAGAGCAAACAGCCATATTTTCACAGTATGCTCTAAAAGACCTACTTAGATTGCCTGTGATAATACATTTTAAGGAGAGAAAGGGAACTAAAACAATCCTTTGATCAGACATCTATCTTCAGGGCCTTCAGGCAGAAAAATGTCTAAATCATTTCTAAGAGTGTGTCTTGTATTAATAAGTATAAGGAACCTTGCCTGGAGCCAATAGTAAATGGTCATATTATTTAATGTTATGCTTAGTTCTCTATAAAGCCATCATATTTTTGTACATGGTTATGTTTTTAAATAAAATGAGAGTTCTTAAAGTTATTACTGTAATGGTTAAACTTGAGTTACATAACAACATTTTCAGAAGCAATTAACAGTTAGATTCCACTTACCTGGCCTGATAGAAACAAAAACATAACAATTAACACCTTGATCATTTTATTCCTGAGTTTAATATCATGTCTAAGCATTCTTTACATATTTGTTTTCTTAAAAATAAGGAATTTAATTAATCTGTTGATTTTTAAAATGAACCTAAGACCTTAACCATGTTTATTTTGAAAGCCATATGTCATCTCTTCACTGCATAAAAATGATTAAATCCAAAGGGATTCAAGTATATGGTGATGGAAGGAGAACTGACTCTGGGTGGTGAACACACAATGCAATATATAGATGATGTATTATAGAAATGTACACTTGAAACCTATATAATTTTACTAATGAATGTCACCCGAATAAATTTAATGTGAATAGAAAAAGAATGATTAAATCCACAGATATCATGATTTCTTATACTTTCTAAGTAGCTATCTGATATCCAAAACAAAGTTTAACAAGAAGTTGCAGATATTTCCCACGGCATTGGTTAAAAGCACTATGCAGTTATTTTTTCTTATTATTATATGATGACTTAAACTATTTTTAATGACCTCAAATTAGTGTATAATGATCAGTTGAAAACCACTGCATCATATTCTATCTTTTCCTTGTCTGGAATTTTATCTTTTTTCTTACTTTACATTTTTAGTTCCCCTGAGGCATATTTTTCAATAAGGTCAAAAAGGAACTATTGATTGTGTCTGACAAATGTCAAAAGTCTTTTCTATCAAAAAGAAAAAGAAAAGAACAATACCTAAATGTCGGATCAAAGCCAGTAAGATGAATGGTGTCACATTAAAAAAGAAGATCCATTATTTTAACACTTTCAACTCTTATACAGCCTTAGTTACTTGTCAAGTTATATTATACTTCTGTAAAGCTTTCTTTTTTTAAGAGATTATTTTAAATTTAATGTTCTTTCAAAGAGGTTATATTTTCATTACCTTCAGTGAGTACACATATAAGAGCATGAAGGCTATGTATTTCAAATAAGTAACGGATCAGTGAATTTGGTTGTAGATACATCTAAATCTTCTATCCATATAATTGTGTTGATAATTATGTTAATTAAGATATTTCAAGGAAAGTCATTATTTTCCTACTGCTATTATTCTAAAAAAATACATAATTCTATTTTAAAAATTATATTCCCATGTAAGGACATAATAATATATGAAAATTCACAGATACTATATACATTTAAAATCTCAAAACAGATTTCAATAATTTTGCAGGAAAATTTGCTGTAAGTTTCTTTAGTCAAAAGATATAGATTTTAATACATTATGGTATTTGACTTTTAAATTGCATTTACACTATTGTTTCTGAAATATTGTATAGATATAATGATTTAAATATTAGTGACTACGTTAATTTTGAAGGTATGCTTTCAAGCCCAGGATTAGTTAGTGCACATTTAACATCAAACATTGCAGACTTCTGCTTCTGAGTGAGACAAAGAATATTGTAAGATATTATCATCTTCACTCTAATCATGAGAAAAATCAAGATAACTGACAGAGTCATAGTTTTAAAAACCCACGAGAGATATGAGGATGCATTCAGAAATTTTAGTAAACTAAAACCCATGAGTGACAAGCCCCTCTTAGGAAAGAAGACAGCTAAGTCTGCTTTCATCTTTGGTGGAATGGATGAAGGAGAAGGATTCACCAGAGAACAGGATAAGGAGAAAGAGCCAAAATTAAAATACAGTAGTAGGTGGTGGTAGTAGTAGTAGCAGTAGTAGTAGTAGTAATGGCCATGTGTTTTCTGGAATGATGGTTTAGAATCCTGAATGGCCCCAGCCTCCGAGTTTTCATTTACTTGCCAACTCTTCCCAAAGTCTTCACTTTGAGCCAGAGTTGTAGTCGAAAGGTGAAAGACTAGAGCAGAAGAATGGATAGAGGGAATTTTCCTGAGACATTTGAGGCTGAAGACAGGATAATTGAGAGAAACCAATCTGAGGCCTTCTGGGCCTTCGGTAACTAGAAGGCTGTGGCTGCTGAACACTGAGAGGAGGGCAGACAATTAAAATCAACTCCTTACAGCTAAACATTCTAATCCATGGGAAATATTTGGCATGACTGTTGCAGACAATGTAGCACATAAACTGAAAATGATGCCTCAGAGGCACATTCTGTCTTCTCCCCATCTGGAGAACAGAAGCCTGAGGATGGTGGTAGGATAGGAAAGGTGAGAGGAGTTTTTCCAGGCTTTCCACAATGTGAATGTGGGACCACAGCGCTTCAAAGAGTGAGATGAGGGCAGCAGGACAGATAGCACTTAAATGTCATAAAGCCAGAAGCAGGAGGAGACAGCAAAGAAAATTCCTCAGAAAATCAAGTAGCTGAGAGCTAAATCTCCCAGAGTTTTGAGAGTTGGCACGGTGCTGTAAATCCAAAAGAGATTTTGACAGCGTCCTTGGTGCTAAGATTCGAAGCCCTGCTGAAGGGGATGGGCCTCATGGTACTGAACTCAAACTGACTGAAGCATCAGCGTCACCTAGTGCTTCTGAACAAGAAGCTTATCGACACAGAGCCTCACATTGTCTTCCTGACAGAAAATTGTTGTGCCATGTTCTGAAGATAATAGTATTTATCTCACTTCTGCCTTATGTTTTCAAAATTATGAGATATAAAAGGAGTCATAAAATGTACCATCCTGAAGAGATGAAGCCATTCATAGAAGCAAATGTACAGATGGCCTTGATGCTCAAATTATCAGGGAATTTTAAAATCTTGTGATAAATATATTAAAGTATATAGCAGAAAAGAATACTTGACTGGATTACGGAAGAGACTGGCACTATTTTAAAAAGTCCAAATGGAGATGTTAGGGGAAAAAAAAAAATTCAGCATAGGTATCAGAAAAAAAAAAAAAAAAAAGGACCCAGGAGAGGAATTGGGGAACATGAATGCTGATTTAAAAAATTATCTAAACTGAAATATATGTTGACAGAACATTTAAGACCTGTGGAACAATAAAAAATATTCTACATATGTAAACTGGAGTCTAAGTAGGAAAAAGAAATATTGGAACAGGAAAAATATTTGAAGATGTAATGGCTAGGATTTTCAAAATTTGGTAAAATGTGTTAACCCACAGAATCAAAAGTCTAAGCAAACATTATGAAGGAGAAAAAAATAAATACAGTCATATCCAGGTATATTAAATTGAAGAAAATCAAATATGAACAGAAAAGTTTGTAAAAAAAAACAAAAAAAAAGAAAAAAACCTGTGTAGTCTGAATAATAACTCCCCAAAAATGTCCATATCCTTATCCCCAGAACCAGTGAATATATTACTTTACATGGCAAAAGGGATTTTGCAGATGTGATTAAGTAAAGGATTTGAATATGGGGAGATTATTATCCCGGATTATCCAGTTGGGCTCAATATAATCACAAAGGTTCTGCTTATTAAGGAAAAAGAGACACAAAAGAGGGTCAGAGGAGAACAGAGAGGAAGCCAAGAACTCAGGTGAGAGATATTTGAAGATGCTATGTTGCTGCATAGGTATCAGCAAGTGGAGGAAGGAGCCACAAGCCAAGGAATACAGGAAGCTTCTAGAAGCTGGAAAAGTCAGATCCTCCCCTAGAATCTCCAGAAGTAACACAGCAATACCAATGCCTTGATTTTAGGACAGTAAGACCATTTCAGACTTCTAACTTACAGAGTTGTAAGAGAATTAATCTGTGTTTAAGCCACCCAATTTGTGATAATTTGCCACACCATCAATCAGGAAGTTATATAAATTGGCAGAAGAAAAAGCCACAGGGCATACTTAAAAACAGTAAGAGAAATGGCTAAATTCTCAGCAGAAAAATTACCAGTCAGAATATGATGGAACCTCTTTAAAAGGCTAAATTAAAAAGTCATAATAAAAATAAATAAATAAATAAATAAATAAATAAATAAATAAATAAATTGAAAATTCAATATTTAATTAAACGTCCACCTAAAATTCAATTTGCAGTGAAAATTGAAGGTAAAGAAAACACACACACACCATCAGAAGGACAGACCTGAAAACACTCCTCTTCAGCAAACCTGCATTATAAGAATTATTAAAATAACAACAGCAACTGAGTTGGATAGGTTAAAGTGTAAAGAGATAAAAACCTATATTTTTGGAAACAAACAAATGAGGAGTACCAAAAAGGATTAATCAATATCTCTCTTCCTTGATTAGAAAATACAATAGCATTTAAAATAGCTTTAACATCTAATAACTAAGCATAAACTTAACAAATCTGGCAAAAACAGTGAAACACCTCTATATAGAAAGCCTAACTAATGGAGAAGCATACCACATTCATATACTGGAAAACCCAATATTTTTATGATGTTCATTCTTCCCAAATTGATCTGTAGACTTAAATAAAGCTTAATCAAAATCCTAAAAACTTATTATTATTTGTTTTGTAGAAATTTCAATATGATTCTAAAGCATATGTCAAAATGCAACACACCTAGAATAGACAAAACTATTTTGGAAAAATAGTTCTTTTTTAGGAAAAAAGGAAAGAAAAGAAAACGATGTAGCCTGCATACTGACTAACAATTTTGGCACAGAGTTATCTTACACAGAACACAAAAAGCAAAACCAAAAAATAATAGTAAACAGAACTCTACAAAAAATAAAATTTCTCTTTATCAAAAGGCTCCATTGAGGAAATTAATAGGCAAGAAACAGAAAAAGACACAAGCACATAAGCACATATATACACATATGCATATACACACATAACATATTAATATATCTGCCAAAAGGGTATATAGTGAACTTCTAAAAATCATATATGATATATGACCCTATAAATATGGGCAAAAACTTGAAGAGAAACTTTGAAAAAATGAGAATGTAAATGTCCAATAACTGCATTAAAAGATGCTCATCTTTATCATTTATCAGTAAAATTAAAATTAATATAACCATGGGCTATCACTCCATACCCACTATATTGGCTAAAATCATGAAGGATAGCAAGAACTTGACTTAATAAAGATATAGCACATATGAAACTCATATGTGAAAGCGTCTAATATATAAGCCACTTTGAATAGTTGGGCAACAAATTATAAATTTAAACGTAACGTTACCTTAGGACAGAGGAATTCCACTACTAAATATTTATCTAAGAAATGAAGACATATGTCCACAGAAATATTAGTCCATAAATGCTCATTGCAGCCTTATTTATAATAGCCCCCAACAGGAAATGACGCAAGTAATCATCCGCAGGTGAATGCGTGAGCAGATATTGATGTGTTCCTATAATGGAATATTACTTGGCATTAAAAATGAAAGAACAGATATGATACATGGTAACATGGAGTATCTCAGCAAAATTATGTTGATTGAAAGTGCCAGACATAAAAGAGTGCATACTGTATGATTGATTTCATTCACATGAGGTCGAAAGCTTTCCTATGGTGATAGAAATCGGGGCAGCATTATGTCTCTGTGAGCCCTGAGCACATTTGCCTTGATAAGCACACGTGCCTAAACACACACACACAAACATACACACACACACACACACACGTGCGCGCACACGCGATCATACGTGCAATTATACTTTATGGTTCTTTTAGTGTAGTGATGACAAATATTATGTAGCATTTTCATTGACCTGAAGTTTATTTTTCTAATTTAAAATAAATTAAAACATTTCCATGAACCCCTACGAGTAGCTGGGTACCAGCAGCTGTGTCCAGACAGAAACAGAATGGTGCTTCTCTCTCTGGTGTAGGGAGTTGAGCTAGGAAACCGACAAGAAAGTCCAGAAGTGAACTTGATATGGTGATGGAAATATTATATATCTTGATATAAGTGGTGCTTATTTCAAACATGTAAGATTGTCAAAACTGAAGCCTTGATATCTATGCATTTACTAATGTAAAGTTCTATCTGAAAATAAGCTAAATGTCTAAATCAAAATATCTAGATATAAATGTATCATATTCCCAAGTATATTAGAGAAAAAATACTGGATGAGATTAGAAATTACGTTGCTCTATAATTCCTCTCCCAGATCTCCCAAAAAATGTTGATGTGTCACAAAGTCCATCCTTTTGGTCCAGTAGTATTGTTTTTACATTACGTACATAATATAAACATTCTCAGAGTGAGAAACGACATGGCTTAGTCTTTGTAAATTACCAGAGCTAAACAGGAATAAGTAATTAAAAAGGAATTACTTTCTTCTGTTTTGAAGACTATTAAAAGGAAATGTAATACTCTTTTTGTTTGTTTTTTTTTTCCCCCTGCCTGACATTTTAGAAATTGCCTTTGTCAATCTGGTAAAGCATTAGGTTGGTACAAAAGTAATTGTGGTTTAAAAGGTTAAAATAATTACAAAAACCACAATTACTTTTGTACCAACCTAATACTTATCAACCTGCCCATACTTCATAGTAAAGAATGAGGCATGCATGCCACCAAACCAGACCTATCAGATGACCCCTTTTATTCTAGATGTATGGATTAATCCAGGGATGTGACAAGATCTGATTAGGGCCAATTAGAAACCCTTTGAACAGACTGGTATCCCAGAAGATGGTATCTCTTCTTTTGAGATAAGATACTGGCTAACCCCATCTAAGTCTAGAGTAACCTGGAATCATCCTTGCCACTGGGTGGAAGGACTATTGCAGAAAATGAGCCAACAATAAGGAAAAACAGTTTGAGAGGGAAAAAAAAAAAAAAGACTAGCGATGGCATTGATAAGTACCTGAAAGGAGCCATGCCTAACACCAGACAGAATCAACCCTGCGTTTTGAGTTACAAGGCCAGACACTCTCTACTGTATATGGTTAGTTTGAGTATGGTTTCTCTTAATTACAAGTATAACTGTTTTCTTATAATTACTGTTTTAGTTGTAATGACCAATGTCATCTCTACTCATAATCTACACTGACACTTCCCAAACCATTCAAAATTTCTGGCAACTACCCACTTCCCTGGACTTTTCTTCATGCCAGTGTTTCACACAAACCTTGATCATGAGCTTTTCTCACTTCCTCTTTCCTACTACTCTCTGTCCTTTTTGTACCAGTGAGCACACATCCTTGTTCTTAAGAGAAAAAGGTAGGAAATGGCAACGGGAATGCAAGGAGCATTTTCACATGAATAATTTTCTGTCTGTCTTGCAAGAATTGCTTGAAATATAATCTTGTTTGCAGCCGTAATTGTCATTAGCTGTTTATAATAAATTCAATGTAAAAGTAAGAAAGACACACATTAGTTTTGAGTTAAACAAATGCAAAAATACTGGTATGAACAATGATTTATGTCTATTTATTTATGTATTTTCTATATATTTATGCACATTCATATGGGTATATGGCATCTATGCTAAAATGTTTTGACATATTTGTCATCTCTAGTTTAAAAAAATAAAGTTAGCTTTTCTCTGGATAAGAACATGTGCGTTTTAATTTCTCAGTAGAGCTTAAATTACTATGATGTGTTGTATGAACTTTTGCAGGTAAATTTGTAAAAACAACATAAAGTAGAGCTAAGCAACTGCTTAGATATATCAACGTAAATTAACATGTATGTCTTTGTGATATATATTGGAGCACAATTGCATAGACAGAAAGGCTAAAAGGTAACCCATCAATCCTTGAACATTCTTGTGTGTGCTGTGAGATTCCACGTCCATTATGTATATTAAGTAGTAGGACATAAACCATTTTTCTTCACTTCCATTCTATATTCTCGGTGGTATGCAGAACTCAAGGAATGTTACACACATCTAAAGTATAGCATCAAAAGTTATCTTCTCCATAGTGGCAGTAATATTATTTTTATTTATTCACACTTGTATTTGTAAGAACAGAAATCAACTTAAGTTGTTTTAAATAATAACAAGAGAACTGAGAGGTGAATTTGTCTCAGGAAACCAAGCAAAGACGTGATGTAGAACTAAACTTAATCTGAAGGTAAGGATGGGAAACAGGATCCATAAAGTCATTACATGTACAGATAGTGTTTTCTTTCCCACTGTCTATTCCCTCAGGATAAAGCTCTTCATGCTCTGCACAGAAGCACCAAGAAGCCCACATTCTCCAATTCTACATGTTAGAATTCCTTGACCAAATACAGAAACCATGGAATAGTCTCTGACTTTCAACTCTCAATTAGAGGGACACAAAAGCCTAAAAATTAACACAAGTTGGCTGCCCTCTCCTGTCATTAAAGTAGCTATAGTCAAGATGTGCACATTCTTTTTTGAAGCCCTTTTTGAAACATCACATACCCACTATTCTTAAATTACAATGTACAGACCAGATCATATTGTATTAAAAATAAAACAAAACAACAAAATGCATGTATTGCCTGTGTTTTCTAGACTCAGAATATCTGTTTCCCTCTAAGGGTTCCCTCAAATGCAGAGTTCAAAATTCAAAGATTAGTTACAATGGTACGTACAGAAAAAGCATAGTCCAAACACGCACCCCTTTCCAGGCAAGCTAGTGTTTCCTACTGCAACACTAACAGACAGGCAAGCACAGGAAATGACTCGTTGCTTTCTACTTTGGAAACTCCAAGGAAGTTATACTAAGGTGACTAATAGAGAATGGTAAGGAGTTTTTAAAAATAATTATTGTGAATTTGCAATTAAAAGTGTTTTACGTTGAAAATGAAAATAGAATCAAAGATCAGAGGATGGACCCTAGTCATTTAAACTGCTTGATCTTCTCAGATGCTCTTCAAAATCATCAAGGCATGATTCTTTTATACTTCACAATATTTCAAAAGATATACAAAGAATTGAAACTCACAGTCTGATTTCATCAAAATACATATCTGAAATTCAATAAGTATTTTTTTTATTATATAATTCAGTTTATAACAGCACACCAACTTTTAAGAGAGTAGCATAAAATAGTAGTGCTTTGAAGTCCAGGACAGGAAAACAACTTTTTCTGGGCCCTTTTATCTTCAGTACCTGGGGACCTGCGCACTAAACTGACAAAGACAGATTAACAGGAGAAAAAGGTTTATATATATGCATGCTATGCACAGTGGAGCCAACAAAAGAAGTAGCTAGCTGGTTAAAGGACTAAAAATTAGAACTGTATATACCTAATGTAGTAGGGAAAAGAGAAAGGGAAGAAAATGGGCTCTTATAGGAAGAACAAAAGGTTTCTTTAGAAAAGACAAATGGGCTTTTAGGACAACAAAGGGAAGATAAGAAAGTTTCTGTAATGGTTGTCTGTACAGGTGAATGGTCTTTCCATCTTCTTCAGGGCTTTATGATAGTTTCATTCTTGTTCTTCTTACTGGATGTAAACCTGCCTTTAGGAGGGAATTTATAGCAGACTCATGTCCCAGGAGTTGCTGATTTTAGGCAGGTAAAGGAATTCAGAGAAGTCTTCTTTCTACTTTTGTTGAATCTAACATATCTTCAGCTTCAAATAATCTTTATACCAACTCTGGGGTTCCCAGGAGGTTTCCACTGAAACAAATGAAAAACATTGTTAAAATATAAACTGAGGCATATTTAAATTTGAACAATTTGTTTGAGCAAAACTTGTATCTAATTGGGCAGTACCAAAGCGGAAGTGAAGAGCTCCGCCACCAAAAGCCAGTGGAAGAATTATATAAGGAAAGCGTGGAAGCAAAAAAAGGAATTATTTGATTGGCTATAGATTTAAGCCTAGTTGGCTGTGTAGGGACGATTGTCCTTAGTGTTGTAATTTTGTAACCTTGAGGCATTCACTTGCTTAGATCTTGGTTTGCTTATATAGAATGCCACTGCGTTAGAGCCACATCAGTGTAATGACCTCCTTTTTTAATTAATTTAACAACATATGTGATGTGTGTTTGCTCACTAGAGTGCCACATTGTTTAACAATTTTGTTAAAACTTTGTATCTTCAGAAGCCATATTAATAGAAGGAGGTGGGTAAAGGACAGCAATTAATGGATACAAAATTAATCACACGAAGGAAAATTCGCAAGTCACCAGACACAAGTGGAGACCATACAATTTATAAATGTCATTTTAAAAATAAGTTAATGAATGAATAAATTACAGTGGTTTGTAACTACTTCTGACAAAGGAATGTAAAAAATGCTTTATACTGTACAGGAAGAAATATATAATGAGTCTATGAATAAACCATTGATAAGCTTGGGTTATATCCTATTTGTGTAAATGTATACTGAAAAATTATTTTATCCATATATAATATTGGTAGCACTGATCAGAACAGGAAGAGATCATTAGCAAATTTTAAAATTAAAATTATAATATGAAAGTATTATGAAATATTCTTAAAAATCCTCTCTCTCTCTCTCCCTCCCTCTCACCCTCCCTCCCTCCCTCCCTCCCTCCCTCCCTCCTTCCTTCCCTCTGTTCCTCTTTGAGGCTTTCTTTCTCTTGGAATTCTATTTTTTTGTTGACACTTTTCTCTGATTCCAAACTGTAAGGATGTTGTGCCATCCTGCTTCAGGATTTTTTCATTCTTCATGTGTAGTTTATGGAATTGGGAAAGGGGAAAATGATATGGGTAGAGTTCTCACCCATATTAAGGAGGTACAAAAATTAGCAATTCTGTTGCTTGACTTACAATGGATTCTACAAGGAAAGTATTCCAGGTCCACACACGAGTGTATTGCAACATTTGACTTTGGAAAAACAGTATAACAGTTGCCATTCTTTGACTAATCAGAAACGTTTAGTCTTTGCTAGATTATTTTAACAACAAAAATTTTCATGAATTAATGAATGAAATTCTCCTAAAAACAAATGAAAAAATCACTTGAAGGAAATACTATGGAAAGACAGGACTTTGCTAGTTTCCCTAGCTCTATCACTGAGTGCTTGGCAGAGTTCTGCATTATTTCCCAGTTGTTATCATCATATCTTGGTTGTACAGACACTCTTATTACCTTATCTATTTGGGCCCAACATGGTACAACTAAAAAATAAACAGGAAAATAAGCAAGTGTACGGTAGGAAAATAGTGATTTTCCCTTTACCCTTCTCGGTTCTTGGCTAAGCCAGCCGCAGCCCTACCCCCACCCTGTAATAAGAGACAGATTAACAGGAGATAAACAAACAGAAGTTTAATAACATGTATATCTCCTGTGTTACATGGGAGAGGCCCAGGAAAAACTGAGTCATTCCCTGAATGGCCCAAGTCATACCTTAAATACCATTTCTAGCCAAAAATAAAAGAAGACATTGGTCCAGTTATGGGAGGTACCAGGAAAAGAACAGCAAACCAAGGGTAGGTAAAGTTGTTAAGCAGATTTACATTTACATCTTTGCCTTCTCCATTGATAAGTTTCTAGAGATTTGAGTCATCCTTCTCTTCCTAGAACAGAAAGGAAGACCCCCACCCCCAACAAACAGAGATTTCCTTTATACATGTGTCTTATAAAAGGCTAACTTCTACTCAGTTTTCAGACCTCTTCAGTCTGCCATTTCTTAAAAATGCCCAATTCACAATAGTCAACATTTTGGGATGGTATATTTTGTTCCCTTCACAAGCTAACGTAAATATTTATTTTTTCATATGTCCTGTGGCACAGGTGATGGATAAATAATATAATAGATCATTTAAAATAAGAAGCTGAAGCTGAATAATATTGTATGCCAACTATAATTTAATATGGCTATGGAGTATAGCATAGGGAATAGAATTGACGGAATTGTAATAGATATATATGATGTCAGAAGGGCAATAGATTGGAGGAGTGAGTTACCACTTTGTGAGGAGTGAATTGTCTAACTATTGCATTGTTTTGTACACCTAAAACTAAAAAAAAAAAAAAAAAAAAGGAAAATGATAATTTGGGGATGAGCAATTGGGAAAGGAACTTAGGATATACCAAATATTTTATAAAGTAAAATTCATGCCATATATACTTGTATAATATATATTATAAAGTATTAAAAGTTACTTTGTTATTCTGATGATACAATTTAGACATAGAGTTATCACTTAGAAATGTATTGCCTATTTGCTTTGTTAAAAGAAAACTTTCATGGCCAAAAGCTTTATCTGAAAAAAAAAAAAAAAGGGGGGTTATTGAGCCAAATGCTAGCCAGAAAAATGAAAAACAGGCACTGGGCCATGAAGTCTAAACCACCAAACAACTTACAGCAGGACTACATGGAGAAGGTAACATGTCTGCCTTTCTGGAGTCAATGGGCTCTTTTATGGATTATATTTTGGGGAAGAAAGATGTAAGTTGTCTGGAAAGAATTTACACTGACTATGGGTAAGTTGTATGGGAAAATGTGAAGCGGGGGCAGTTCTAGAACAGGTGCACAGTCTGTAAGGAAGAAATATTTACTACTTTTTATTGGTTATGGAAAACAGTCCTGAATATACATGAATAAGCAGGCTGTGGTGGTTCCTACAGAAGTTAATTCAAATCTCTGACATAAGAGGTTAGACAAGTTAGCGAACTCATCCTAGAAAAAGTGCTACATACCTTATTGCTGAATATCACTACGGTCACCTTCCAAGTACTCCCCTTGGGAAGCTATGCACCGACGCCAGTGCCTAATCCACCCTTCAAAGCAATTTGGGAACTCTTTTTCTGGAATGGCCATCAGAGCTGTCGTCGTATTACCCTTGATGTCCTGCATGTCATCAAAATGTTTTCCTTTCAATATTTCCTTTATCTTCAGGTAAAGAAAGAGTCATTGGGGGCCAGGTCAAGTGAGTAAGGAGGGCATTCCAATACAGTTATTTGTTTACTAGTTAAAAACTCCCTCACAGACAGTGCCGTGTGAGCTGGTGCATTGTCCTGATGCAAGAGCCATGAAATTGTTGGTGAAAAGTTCAAGTCATCTAACTTTTTCACGCAGCCTTTTCATCACTTCCAAATAGTAAATGTGCTTAACTGTTTGTCCAGTTGGTATAAATTCATAATGAATAATTCTTCTGACATTAAAAAAGTTTAGTTGTGGTGGCCAGTTTGCTCAGTCATTAGAGCGAGTGCTCATAACACCAAGGTTGCCCGTTTGATTCCCACTTGGGCCAGTGAGAAACAACGGCTTGTGCTTGGAGCTGAGCTGCGCACTCCACAAATAGATTGAACAACAACGACTTGACTTGGAGTTGATGGGTCCTGGAAAAACACACTGTTCCCCAATATTCCCCAATAAATTAAAAAAAAAAGTTTAGCGACATTGTTGCAACTAATTCACTTACTTAATTGTCAGGCTTCATGCATTCAGAATGTGAGCAGTCTATTGTTAGCTGGCCCAGAGCTATCACCTAGTTACATATTATTGTCTTTCTCTTACTCTTCTCCCTACTGTAATTTGATTTAGGATATCTTAGAATTTTCCTCTTGTCATCTTTATCATTCAGGGCCCTATTGATTCATCCGGTGGACTCTGGCCTTGTTGTTTTTATTCCAGGCTCCTTGTTGTTTTTATTATCTATTTTTTGTCAAAGGAATAAACATCAAAAATTAAACTATTTTTCATTTTGAATTAGGTCATTTTTCTCTGTTCTTATTCTCCCTCAGTGAATGTTGAGATTTAACATGGAGAATAACTATACTATACAACTTATAGAGCAACCTTTATTATTATGTGTCGTGGGGAATGAGCACCCTACAGGTAAGAAAAAATTATCCTCTACCCTCCTAGGGTCTCCGGCCGAGGCTAAGAATTAAACTGACATAAAACAGATTAACAGAAAAATAAAAACACAAGTTTTATTAAGTTTTACATGTACATGGGGGCCTTCACAAAAGAATGAAGATCTGAAGAGTGACCAGAGCAGAAAATGCTTATATCTTTTAGATGGAGAAACAATAAATTTGTGAAGAAATGTCAAGGCCCTGGGATTTGTGCTAATGGCAATAAATCATTGGGGTGTGATTAGGAGATAACATGGGGTGGGAGAGTAGTGGAAAATAAGTGTTATTTTATACACAGACCCATTTCAACAGTGATTCCCAGTCTATTCTGGGTCCAGAGAGGCCATCTTTTTCATGAGAAATTTTATGGACTGATTTTAGGTAGAAAAGTGTGTGTCAGAGAGCCCTTCCCGCATTTGCTGTTTCTCAAGTGCCTTCAGCTCAAAATAATCAATATACCAAAGTGGCATATTTTTGGATGTCATGTCCCAAACTTCTTCAGCCCCTTCCTATAAGTTATTTTCAATTATGCCAACTTGGAAAATCCCAATTTACTACCTTCCTTTAACTTGTGCTTCAAACCCAGAAGTATTCTACTGTAGTATTCTGTGGTTTATATAGTTCTCTCTAATTTCATTTTAACCGTGCACTGATAAGAATACCCATAGAATTAAATGGCTTTTAATTTTTTAAGTCATTTTACTCATCATTCTGGTAATGGTAGTTATGTGGACACATTTAGTATAAGCATGCATTCTTTCTCCTGCCACCCCAATAGAATAGAACTAGAGGAAATCTACTGTACCATATTGAATGTTTATATGCAATGAGTCTTGAATTATATACAGTTCTCTAAAATTTTATGTAAAACATAGAAGGCATGTTTTCACAAAAGGTTATCATGAAATCCATGTGGAACTTAATTCACAAATAATTAATCTAATCTGCAATATAAATTATATTAGTCTCAACTCTGGAAGAGGGACTAGGTAAGATATGAAGAATTTTTTCCCTTATTTGGCTAATATTACTAAAATAGATACAAATCAATTATAGGACAATTACTGATATAGAGGTTATGATGAAAAAAATGCGACTAGAAACTTGTAAGACTTCTGGAAATGGGATGGAGTAATAGTCTCAAGATATACAATAAAAAGTGCTAATCACTTGAATAATCATAAAAAAAAAAACTTGAGCAGAATAAATGGATACAAATTCACATTTAACCATATCCTGTTAAAATTACAAAAACATCCAAAACACCTTAAAAATAATAACTATACTCTAAGCATGTTTCTCATCAGTATCAAAAAAAAAAATAAAGTCAAATAATACTGATAGCTAGCCATAATGAAACTTTGGGTAGTATTTTGATCCTAGTAATATTCAGTCTTCAAATCCCTGAACAAAGATGTCTTTTTGTTTATATAGGTCGTTTTAAATTGCTTTGAGCAATGTGTTGTACTTTTCAATGTATAAGGTTTGTACCTTCTCAGTTGAATTTATCCATAGATATTTTATTTTGCATGCAATTGAAAATGAAAATACTTTTTGTTTTCATTTTATATTGTTCACAGCTTATTTATAAAAATACTACTGATTTTTTGTGTGTGTTTATATTGTATCCTTCAACTTTGTTGAATTTGTTTATTAACTCTAATAGCTTTAACTATTAGGTTCTTTAGCGTGTTTATATATAAGATCATGTCATATGTAAATCAACAAAATTTTTACTTCTCTGTTAACAATTTAAGGGCTTTTTAGTTCTCTCCCCCCTCAACCCACAGAATTGCTGTGTCTAGAACTTCCAGTACAATGTTGAATAGACTGGTGAAACTGGGCATTCATGGCTTAACTGAGGTTAGAAGGAAGGCTTTTTCACTCATTAGTTAGCAATGTTACTTTTTTTTTCTCTCATAAATTACCTTTATCAGGTTGAGGAAATTTCCTTCCATTCCTAGTTTAAGTGTTTTTATCATCAAAACATATTGGATTTTATCAAATGCTTTTTTGCATCAATTGAGATGATTATTTGTTCCCGTATTTCATTCTATTAATATGGTGAATTCTATTGATTTTCATATGTTGAAAAATCCTTGAATTCCTGGAGCAAATCCCACTTGATCATGGTGTATAATCCTCTTACTATGCTGCTGGATTGGATTTGCCTGCATTTTGTTGAAGACTTGCATCGCTATTCATAAAAGATATGGGTCTGTAATTTTCTGTTCTTGTGATGTCTTTTCCTGGATTTTGTATTAGAGTAATGCTGGCTTCCTAAAATGAGTGAGGATGTGTCCCCTCCTCTTCTATTTTTGGAAAGTTCAAGAATAATTGGAGATTTTTTCCTTTAACTGATTTATATAAATTACCAGTGAATTCACCTGGGCATTTATGGTAGGAAGTCTTTGATTACTGATTCAATATCTTGTTATTTTAGTAATCTTTTTTATTTCAGTTAGGTGGTAGTAATAACCTCACTTTAACTTTTGAATTTAGTAATTTGATTTTTTCTCTCTCCTTTTATTCTTTTTAAATTACTTAATCAAGTGAAATGTTTCTCTTTTGTATTGATCTTTTCAAAGATTCATCTTCAGTTTAATTGATATTCTCTATTGTTTTCTGTTCTCTATTTCATTTATTTCTGCTCTAATCTTTATTATTAGTTTCCATCTGCTGGCTTGGGGTTTATTTTTCTCTTCATTTATCAGTTCTTTATAGGCATTTATAGCTGTATCTTCTCTCTCCAAATCCCATAAATTTCGGTATGTATGCTTTCATTTCCATTCATCTCAAAGTGTCTTCTAATTTCCATCTTGATTTCTTCTTTGACCCACTGTTTTTTTAAGAATGTGTTGTTTAATTATAATTTATGTGTTAATAGCCAATTATATTATTAATTTGTAGTTTTATTCCATTATGGTTAGAGAATAGACTTTGGATCATTTCAATTTTTTTAATGTATTGAGAATTCTCTTTTTATTTATTTATTTTGTTTATTTAAAATTTTGAAAGGTAATTTTACTATATATAGTATTCTTGGTTGTCAGTATTTTTATTTCAGCATGTTAAATTTATCATATCACTACATTCTGGTCTCTGTGGTTTCTGCTTAGAAATCAAGTATCATTTTTATTGAGAATTTCTTTTGTAGGACAAGTCCTTTCTCTCTTGCTACTTTCAAAATTCATTCTTTATGTTTGTATTTGGAAAGTTTGATTATAATATGTCTTGGTGTGGATAGTTCTGTGTTTATCTTTCTTGAACTTCATTGACGGTGTAAACTCATGTCATTTTTTCAAATCTGAGAGGATTGTTCATTATTTTTCAATTTCCTCTTCTGCCCCTTTCTCTCTCTCTTCTTCTTCTCGGACTACAATTATGCAAATTTTTAAGTTTGATAGTGTCCCACAGGTCATTTAAGAGTTAGTCATTGTTTTTTATTCCTTTTTATTTGTGCTCTTTGGACTAATTTATTTTTATTTTTTATTAAATTTATTGGGGTGATTTGGATTAATAAAATTACATAGGCTTCAAGTGTACAATTCTATAATACATCATTTATATGGTGCATTGTATGTTCACCACCCAGAGTCAGTTCTCCTTTCATCATCACATATTTGACACCCTTTACCCTCTTCTACCATCCCCCCATACCCCTTTACCCTCCGGTAATCTCTAGACTGTTGTCTGTGTCTATGAGTTTTTGTTTTTTGTTTTGTCTAGTTCGTTTGTTGCTTTCAGTTTTATATCTCACATATGAGTGAAGTCATATGGTTCTGTACTCTTTATGAGTTATTTTTTTTAGTATGGTAATCTCAAGATCCATCCATGTTGTCCCAAATGGCAGTATTTCACCTTTTGTTATGAGTAATATTCCCTTGTATGTATGGACTATATCTTCTTTATCCAATCATCTATTGAAGGGTACTTTGGTTGTTTCCATGTCTTGGCCACCATCAATAATGCTGGAATAAACATCGGGTTACATACTTTTATGGATAAATGTTTTCAGATTTTTTGTGTAGATACCCAGAAGAAAACATTGCTGGGTCATATGGTAATTCTATTCTTAATTTTTTGAGGAACATCCATACTGTTTTTCATAGTTGCTGTACCAATTTATATTCCCACCAGTAGTGTATGAGAGTTGCTTTTCTCTACAATCTCTATAACACATGTTATCACTTGTCTTGTTGAACATAGCAGCTCTAACAGGTGTGAGATAGTATCACATTGTAGTTTTGATTTGCATTTCCTTAATAGCTACTGAAGTTGTGCATTTTTTCATTATCAGTTGGTTGTTTGTCTTCTTGGGAGAAGTGTCTGTTTAGGTCCTCTAATCATTTTTTAAGTTGATTTTTTGTAGTTGAGTTGTGTGCATTCTTCATATATTTTGTATATCTGCCCCTTATCGGAGGTGCTGTTTGCAAATATCTTCTCCGATTCAGTTGTTTGCCTCTTTGATGACATGATTCTTTGTATAGAAAATCTTAAAGACTCCACGATTAGAATCAATAAACAAATACAGTACAGTTGCAGGATACAAAATCAGTGTACAAAATTCCATTGTGTTCTTATGTACTAACAATGAATTCAGAAAAAGAGATTAAAACAATTCATTTTGCAATTGCAACAAAAAGAATAAGATACCTAGGAATAAACTTAACAAAGGGATCTGAAGGACCTATGCAGTGGACATTTTATAAGACATTATAAAAAAAAATGAAGAAGACACAAGAAATGGAACGATATTCTGTGTTCATGGATTGGAGAATCAGCATAGTTTAAATGACCCTATTACCCAGAGCAATATACAGAATTAATGTAATCCCCATCAAAATCCCAATGACATTCTTTAAAGAAATATAAAAGAAAATCAGATGTGTATGGAATCACAAAAGACCCCAAATAGCTAAAGCAATCCTAAGAAAATAGAACAAGACTGGAGGTATTACACTCCCTGCCTTCACTGTATACTACAAAGTGACAGTGATCGTGGTATTGGCAGAAATTCAGACACACAGACCAATGGAATAGAATTGAGAACCTAAAAATAAACCCACATATATATGGACAGATAATTTTCAACAAAGGACCCAGAAACATACAAAGAAGATAAGAAAGCCTCTGTAATAAATTTTGCTGGTGAAATTGGAAAGCCATGTGCAAAAGAATGAAACTAGACTGTTATCTGTCACCATATACCAAGATTAATTCAAAATGGATCAAAGACCTGATATAAGACCTGGGGGAAAAAAAAAAGCTGTATAGAAGAAGACATAGGCACTCACCTTGTGGACCTTGAGTTCAAAAAGGATTTTATGAATTTGACCTCAAAGGCATAGGAAGTAAAAGTTAAAATAAATGAATGGGCCTATATCAAACTGAAAACTTTCTGCACAGCAAAAAAAACCATCAACAGACTGGATCATTTCTACTGACTTATCCTCAAGTTTTTGATTCTTTTTTTCTGCTTACAAAAATCTATTTAAAGTCTCTAGTGATTTTTTTTTTTAATTTAACAAATTGTAATTTTCAGAGCCAGAATATCTGGAAATGTGGGCTGACAATTTCAACACCACCAGTCACTGGGAAAGGGAGATGGGCAAGAACAAGTAAAAATGCCACAAAGATTTTCTACCATTTTTAAGTTGCCTTTTCTGGATTCAGCGTTCTCTTCATTTCTATAAACTTTTGACTATTTTCCAGAGTTCTGATGAAATTTATTCTGACAATTTATGCAAACATCTTTGGTGGTTCTGTGGAGGAAAAGGCCTTTGAAATTACCTCCTCCACTATTTTTCCTGATGTCATCTTGCACATAACTTTAAAATTGACCTTCCTGATTGACTGTTTTTCTTTTGTTACGGCTTGTTCAATAAGCCAGAATGTCACCTATTTCTGGTTAAATGAAGCCAAACTCTCCAAACTAGCAATAAGAATTGCTATAGTTTGCCCCTTCATAAATAACAAAAAAGCAAATCCTCTTCTACAGTGCTTCTCAGTATATGGTCATTTTGATGCTTGAGTTATGAAGTGTGTCTGCCAGCTTAATGAGTCAAAGCACAAACTAGATGAGAATCAGTTAAAGGAAATAAAGAACAAACCTTTCTGACACCATTGCCTGAATATCCCTAAAATAGAATCGAGTCATAACTTGGTTATTTGGGTTTTAAAGAGAGAAAAAATGTCATTAAAACTTAGTATATCTATAATAAAAGCAAACTTTTCGCATTACAAATATTTTCAGTATCATTTTAAGCTATAGGTGTTCCAACACCAGAATGGACAGTTTTAGAATTCATTCTGATTCATGTACATTGTTCCAATTTTTCATGAAATATAGATTTCTTATATTCATTCTAAACAAATATTTAAACAAGTAGTTCTATAGCACAATTTTGTTTAGGTGTCATGGAGAAAAAGCACAGTTCTACAAAAGTGCACTGACACTGATGGGTGGCGGTGGTGATGGTGGAATGTACTTTCGTAAGGAAGGAGTGTACGGAAGGTTATAAAGGAATGGTGTTAAGACCTCTTGGTAGATGAGAAGACATGCAATGTGAGACCTATATGATGAGTGGGAGTTAGAAAAGAAACTAGGTCTGTCGGTAGAGAGGTGAGATGATTTCCGAGCAGTCACCGTGTTAGAATATCATGAAGATCAGGACATTTGCAATAGATAGGCAGGGACGTAATATAAATCAGGTACTGAAGTATAGCAGACATGTAGACAGAGAGAGAGGCTCTGTGCTTTTTTTTTTTTTTTTTTTGCTTTTAACTTTACCATTCCATATCTCCAGCTCTCAAGAGTAAGTGGAAGGAGATATACCTCTATGGAGACCTCCAAGTGTCCTCAGGATCAGGACATGGAAGGGGAGAGCAGGCCCAGGGACATCATCAACACAAAGTCCTTTTCCTTCAGAATTTTGTACTTCTTTATGGCTTTCTTGCTTTCTCTGTTGCTATTGAGAATTCTGATCTCTAATCCATTTTGTATGACTGAATATTTTGTTTTCCCATTTGGAAGCTTGTAGAAAATTCTCTTTTCAATATTTTAAAATTTCATGATGTGTCATGGTATGAGTCTCTTCTAATTCATTTTACTGGGCACTGGGTGAACTCTCTTAATTTGGCAATTTGTGTCCTTCAGTTCTGGGAAATATTTTAATAATTTTATTAATTATTTCCTACCATCTGTTTTTCTTCCCTCTCCATCTGGACCTTCTATTATTTGGACTTTAGAATTCTGGAAGTGATATCTGTGTTGTCTTATATTTTCTTTTTGATGTGTTTTTTATTTTTTTATTTACTTCTTTTTTGTGAGATTTTCTTAAGTTTATTGTCCAGACTCCCTCTTGAAGTTTCTATTTAACTATCAGCTTTTTAAATTCCAGTGGTTCTTTTTGAGTTTTATGAAGTTTTTTCTATTCTTATTTCAGAGTTTATCTTGTTTTAGAGATGAACTATAAACTTTTATTTCTATGACGATGTAAATTAAAGATTTTACATTTTTGTTTTACTTTTTATATTATTTTTTCTCCTGCATATTCTCATTTACATTGTTTGTATCTCTTTGTTTTGGCTTTATTTTCCATCCTAGTTTACTCAGATGTCCAGCTAATATTGGCTTTTGGCTTTTGATTAAGAGAGGGATATCAAATAGCTGGCCTGAAATTTCTGAGCACCGGGTAAAGTTTTCAACTGTAAACTTCACTGTGAATGACTGGGGTGGATCAATTTTAGGGAACTTCCAATATTAGGTTACAGATTCCCCGAGAACAGTTTGAATCACCTGCCTAAAGTCCATGCCTATGACTGTCAATAGTTTTGCAGGGTGCTGGGATGGAATGCACTCAGGGAGAGAGCCGCTCTTCACTGCATTTAACATTCAGTGTTCAGATTCTATACATTTTGTGTCTGAGTGTATTAACCTCAGACTTCTACCAGGATTGTGCAGAGGACGTGATCTAGTAATTTAACAACTTCTTAAACAATTTTCAGCATGCCTCCGTATTTTAAAATTACTGCCACTCTCATTTCCTGAGGTACTTGATATTGCTAGTTTATGGACTTTTTTGAGGAATCTGTGCTGTAAATAAGGTTTTCCATTTTACTCACTACAATATTGGGATACAGTTTCCTTAGGGTCACGAAGTCAGTTCCCACTTAGCCATATGTTTTCAAACTTCCAATATTGTGTTGTCTTTTCTCCAGTTCTTCTTATCCCTGTATATATCTTTGGAAATAATTTGTTTTGGTGGTTTGGGAGGATTTAGGAGGGAACAAAATGATGTTTGTGTATTCAATTTGCCATAGTAAAGCAGAAGTGCACTTAGAAAAATATGTGTGCATATACTTTGATAATGTATATTAAATATATGTGTAAGATATATTTATAAGATACTTTATTGATTTCTTAATTTCTACAATGCCCAAAAGTAACAACTATCAGCAAAATTTAATCTGTATTTCTTTAAAGGAAGCTGTATGTTGGGTGAAAGTAGTTTTTGATTTTATTTTTCTTACGGTTCAGGGGAGGGTCTTTAAGTCTATGCAATTCTCATAAGACTGTTTGTGAAGATTGTATAGATTTTTCTTATTGGTTACCATTACGACCATTTGGAAACCTAGGAAGAAAATTTGTTATTTGGACCTAATTGGACAGAAGTTGAATATAAGGAAACTACTATAGGGCAAAAAAGACTGAAAGTCTGAAGCAACAAAGTCATGTACAAAGGAGGAGGCAGAATGTGATATCCTGCAGCTGGAAAAGTTGTTATCTTCTCTAGAGGAGTTCCATGAACAGTCCTGCCAGAATGTCCAACTTTTAATTTCTTCTTCCTGATGATAAAGAGATGGCTTTGACTATGTAGTCCCAGATGTTTATCGGAATTTTGGAAACAGATGCATTCAGTGATCACCTACTTTCTTAGGTCTGTGAGGAAAGTCAAGGGCAATCAGATGGATATGAAGTTAGGAATAGGATTGCTTTTTCAGAAAGATATCATGGGATAGTTGACCTTATTGTACAATCCCTGTAGAGCAAAGGCAGAGAGCTCTGCACCATTGATGCTGGGTACCCAACAACAGAGAATAAATTAGAAACAAAGATTCTGTGGAATCAAAATTGAGTGAAATAATTAGTTTCCAAAGTTTTCTCTCCCTACTACCTCATTCTTCTATCTAATGACTTTTTTAAAATGCCCTGCCAAACTGAAGCTCTTGTGCGAAATATAATCAAGTCGGAACTGGAAGAGTACTAACTTCCATTACTTGATAAGTTGACAATGTGGGCAGGAAATTTCCTAAAATAGAAGAAATGTGATCATGAGCTCCAAAGAAAAATGAACGGCCACATTTTGTTTAAGAACATATTACACATAATGAGTATTTTCTGTAAAAGATCATCAATATGGTACCATACTATTGAATCAAGAGGGTTGAGTGGAGTCTATGGGCTAAACTGGGACCCTATCATATTAAGTACTGTTTCAATGAGTATCAAATAGCACATGAACTTTGGACTATAATGTGTATTTTTTGAAAATTGCCTACTTGTTTGGTTGTTTATTATAATGAAAAAAATAACAACAGCAACAACATTGATTTTAATAATACCTAACGTTAACGTTGCACTGATTATCTGATAGGTAGTATTTTAAAGGCTTTCTGTGTATTAAATTATAATAATTCTAGGAGACCAGTTAGATTACCATTTCCATTTTACAGGTGAGAAAAGCAAAGCAGGAAGATTACACAATCAGTCACTATGTAATGGAGCCAGATTTCAAACCTGGGCAGTGGGACTCCAGGTCCAATGTTCCAAATAAGGTTTTCTTAAAGTTACCAGTTCTTTTATTTGAGTGAAAGTATTTCCAGTACACTTGAAAAACTTTTCCAAAGTTCAAGTTGCTAATTACAACTCCACCTTCTATATACACTTTACCTCCCCTTAAAACATTTATTCATGTTTCCACCTATCATTTTATATAGATGGCTGTCTCATTCAGATTCCTAGATTTCTAATAAGCTCAAGTTTTACATTTCAAATTGTGTATAATACATATCTTCTATGTATTTCCACCAGAAATATAAAAATCAATAGGAACAAAGTACAGGCAGAATAATATAACTGCTAATAGCACAAACATAAGTTTGAGGCCTGGCACCATCACTTACCAATTATGTGACTCTGGACATGATAAGTAATCATTTTGAGCCAGTTTCTTCTTTATTTGTAAAGCAGGAAACAAATAGCATGTATTTCAAAAGATAGTTACAAAGATCAAACGAGAAAAAATGCTTTAAAAAGTGCTTTAGTCAGTATACACAAATGGTAGTTATTTCTAGAAAGGAAATTTGATTTGGAGATTTTTTTTTTATTCTTCTCCACTTCACAGCTACCACTGAAAGAACAAACTATATAGAAAAAAGCTATATTGGTGCTGCCATTTATCTAATTGTAAAAAATATATGGTAAATAATTACTTTAAAATAAGTTTAAAATGAGATATAGCAGGTTTTCCTTGCATTCCTTTATTGGAATAATAATTGCCTTACCAAATTAGGACGTGATCACTCTGAAACCATTTGTAAGGTTAATGTAAAAAAGATAGAAGGGCCAAATTTTATGGTACATAGACTATTGCTCTCCTGTCTTGCCATGGTCTTCCTTTTCCAACCAATTTCCACCTGTTAAGATCCTAAACATTTTTTTTTTTTTTAAATCCCTGATCAAATCTGACTTCTATTAGGAAGTATTATTTTTTGTTTTTTTAGTTTTCCTCATAATAAATATATATTTCCTCTACAATTCACATAACTCGATCTCCCGTGTGTTGTTTTTTCACTTTATAAAATATTTATGTTTTAATTATTTCATATCCTTACTAAAATATGAAGGTCTTCCTGAACCTAAGTACATGACATGTATCTTGGTATACTTTTCAGTAGTTAGGTGATTAAGTTTAGGTAGGGAGTTCTGCAACATAACCTCTACATCCAAAAAGGAGATGAAGATAAAGGAAAGAAACAAGGATAGTCACCAAGTTATAAACACAATAAAATATCAATTTGGTGGGATCCTGTGGCCCTGCAGCCTAAAATGCATAATTAGAGAAACCTTGGATAAAGAGCTCTGATGTTAGATACGTTGTCAGGTAGGGAGAGTGAGGTGCCAGATCATGAAATGACTTTTAAATTCATACCAAAATAGTCACATCTGTCTGCCAACACTGTAAAGTAGAAAACGATATTATTAGTTAAGCAAATTATACATGACGTTAAGGTGTATGTAGAGAAGATTATCATGTGAAGATTAAAATATTTATAGAACATAAAATATATGTATTGCAGTGTTTTGTTTTGTAACTTATAAAGAGTTTATCAATGGTTTAAAACTAACCAAAAGCCATTGATGAGAACACCAGAATCAAAATATTTAGAAGGCTCAGAAAACTACTCAATTAACTGATAAAACTAATAAAAAATTATCTTTCAAAATAACTGAAAAAGTTTTTGTTTGGTTAAGTAATGAATTAAAAATATTGATTTCATTTTGTGGAAAAATAACATTTTCAAATACACGTCATAAAAGTATAGATGTAAACGTAGAATAACTTTAAAAAATTGGTTTTTCTGAAAGGAAAATAAACAGAGTGATATGGGTAAAAAACAAAATATTTCTAGAGCTACAGAATAGAGATCAATCAATAAAACCAAAGACATAGAGATCATAGCGGGACATTGGCTAAATGGGATTTTGAATACATTCGCAGATATTCCCTGACTAACAGGGTTTCAACTCACAGTTTTTCGACCTTACGATGGTACAAAAGTGACATGTATTTAGTAGAAACAATATTTTGAATTTTGATCTATTCTTGGGCTAGCAATATATGGTACAATGCTCTCTCCCAATGCTGAGAAGGCAGCAAGCCATGGCTCCCAGTCAGCCATGTAATGCAAGGACGTAAATAACTGATACTGTACTGTACTCTGCGTTGATAGCATTTTTCAGGTGTTGTGTTTTGTGTTTTTGCATCCCGTTATGTCTGGAAAACACCCATGTGTGTCTCCTGCTTTGGGGGACAAGAAGAGGAAGGCAATCATTCACGGGATGAAACTCATTCTACTTTCTACTTTATGTCTGTATGATTTTGACTAATCTAAGAAACTCACATAAGGGAATCACACTATATTTGTCTTTTGTAACTGACTTATGGAACACTCTGTACTTTCTATTCAGTTTCGCTCTGAACCTAATCATGCTAAAAAAAAAAGTCTATTAAAAACATAACAACATAAAGGCATTAAATGCACTCTGATAAAGAAAAATAACTCTTCAAAATCAATGCATATTTAAAATAATGTATTGAAGTAGATTTTAAAATTAAAACTTTTAAATTTAAAAGCAATTTTCTTCTAGCAGTCATTTATTTCTATAGTAATAACAGAAACTGCTATGTCTTCATCTCTCCTAAATTTCCTATTAGCCGTATGGCTTATCTGACTCTAATAATCAGCATTATAATGAATCTGAGGATTATGTAGCCAAATCTACCCTTCTATTACAATGTTTGATTTTTACTTAAAACATGTTTATTTTGCTATTGAATGTAATTGTGTGAAAATATCTACATTATTTGAGAATAATCTATCTCTTGCTTTAAAGTTTTAATAAGAAATAAGATGTTTTTAAAGTTTTGGATGTGTATCCCAACGCCTGAAATATTTAAAGTTTCACACATGATTTAGAATATGTCTTTCAGCTCATTGCATAGACATATAAAATGAAATGCTTTTCTCTTATGTCCGCTAATTGATGCATTTTCTTATGTATGGAGCTACATCATTCATAGGGGAGATGTGTACTGTCAGCAAAACTACTAACAAATAACAAAAAATAAGGAAATACATTTTTTCTTTAAATATCCCTCAAAATATTTACAGAACTCAGATTTTAGAACAACTATTTTGCTTTTAATAATCACAGTCATCTATAAGAAGGTCTTAAATACGAAATATTCACCTATGATCTGTCTTGTGAATTGGTTTGTCTATCTATGTACTGACCTATCTACAATGTCAAGACATTTCCAGTTACTTATAGAAAGTATTATCTAGTGATATTTCTTTGGCTTCTAACCTATTTCTGTGATCTAAATAAATCACACAGATGATGGAAATATTTTTATCCGGTAACGTGTTCTCGTATAACCATAAGTACACTCTAAATTCTCAGTGGGCTGATGACATAAATTTACTAGAGAAACCTTGGCTCCTGGATGGGGCATGGAAAGGATAAAATTAATGGTTAGGAAAACTCGTAGTGTACTTTCTTATCAAGGTAACAACCTGAGGTGGGAAAGAGTTTTGTGAGTGTATCTTAGGCTATTTCCATTTTCTGTTGTCATAATTCAAATGGTCATACTGCAGTCGAGAACCTCAAGTCAGCAACCACTGCCGTATTAATTTATGGTCTCCAATCATCGAACTTTTTAAATGACACATGAAAAATCATCTGCATTGGCAAATATTTATTTTCATTGAACAGAAAATATAATTTAGATGCATGAAATTTAACTGAATCCCTCTTTTTGTATGCCTATCTTTTTTATATTTACTTTTTTAAAAATAAATCTGATGGCAGAATTCCATAAAAGTGCTTGCAGACGTCTAATGGATTATCTGAAATAAGAAGGTTCCAAATTCACTGAACTACAGATATGTGACAGTTCAAACTGTATTTTAGTCGTGGCTCACCAGGTAAACCTTCAGTAAGACAGCCTTGTTTTGACTGACTTCACAAAACAGCAGCAGGGAATACATATTCCTGTCTTTAAAGGCCATGAAACGATCATACTGTGCTCAATCTTCTGCAAGCATTAGAGTATTTACTTGAACTTCCATTTACCATGAAGTTTGTGAGGACTGAATGTGTTTTGTTAGAGTTTACAGTGTGCAACAGGAAATTGTATTTTGGATTTACTGTAGTGTTTCACAATTTTTCCACATGTGGGTAGCAAAATGTCACCAAAATATTATGCTTCTAAACCAAAATATGTAATTTTATAAATGTGAGCCTTCTTTTTTCTATTTTTGCAGATGAGGGAAATTCTTATGTAGTGGATACTTGAAAATTGTAGGTGTATTATTTGGAAACAGACATTTAGATATTCCTGTAAATACGTTCCAGTGAATGTAATAAAAACTAGAGTTGTCAAAGGCTGTTGTTTATTCATTCCAATGATTTTAAGTTAATATAGTCCACATACCAAATTCATAACAAATGATAATTCTAAATAATAATAACTATGTTTGTTAAAAATGTTAGTCTGTTCCAGGCCCTTTCAGGGCATGATCTCACATTATCCTCTCAAAAACCATATGAATTTATAATGATCATTATCTCCATTTTATTTATTAATTTAAATAATACTTAGAGAGTTTCTTCTGTGTTCTAGGTATATGGGGAAACTGAGGCTTGTCTATGTTAACTAACTTCTTTAGAATCGCACTTGTAGTGATGGTTGGAATACAAATGAAGGACTCTGATTTGAAAGTTCATTTTGGTGACTACGAACCTGATACAAAAACAAAATAAATAATGACAAAATCTTTGGGAAAAGAGGAATTTAGAACATCTAAGTTAAAAATAGTTTTGCATTTAGTGCAGTTGAGGCTATTTGTAAAGTATGAAAATATTTAAATTAGAGAATTATGAGCATATGGTTGTTTGCTGCAGGTGATGTTTAAATATTAGGCATTATAGAGAAAGTTTACTAAATATGTTTCTCAGATATTAGCTTTTATTAGAAACTATGTTTTTCCAAGAATTCTTAAATGAATTATTTGGGTGAGAGTAAATATGAAGATGATTTATTAATTCCCTCTTATTTTAGCATTTGAATATCAGGTCCCGGTTGAGGTCAGACAAATATGGAATGGAAAAGCAGACTATAGTCATGTTCTCTGACCTGAAATCTGTTGTTTTTTTTTAACAAATCAAAGGTAACATAATACTTACATTTTGTACTTTCCTACTATGTATTTTTGTGAGACAATTAACACCTCAAATAGTTTGGCACTCTAAATCAATTATGTTTATTGCCACTGTAATCATTAGAGGTAGTTAATTCATCAAAATCTGGTTCTTCCCTTCTGCTGCTACTGTTTTAAATCCAGCATCAGTCTGTTTCATCCCCTGCCTATCCCTGTGTCAGCCTTCTGAACTCCTAACCCATTCTTCAGATAAAACCTCAATTGTGACATGATACATTGTCCCTGAGGTCTTACCTGGTATTATCCATCTTACTTTCCTTTGTGCCCCTACATTAGCCCCTGAATCTTTGTCTCTCTGGTTGGGCACTGTCAGATCCTGTCATATGCCCTTCGTGAACTACAATGAACTTTCATATATCCTATAGCAATTAATATAGCACCTTACACATAAAAATAATTACATTTTATTAATGTTTATTTCAATGTAGATCCACTTTACATTAAGCATCTGTTTGATAAAGTCTATATTTTATAAATTACTCAAAGAGAATTTCATCATTGTTGAGATTCTAAAAAAACGTATTTTAGAATTATGTAAAATTATTTTGCTTTATGACTTGGTGTCTTTCTTCTTTTAATGTTTCAGCTTTGTTTGTGTTTTATATGTGAGGAATTTTTGTAGAGCTCTGAAGGCATAAACATAAAATTATGTAATTGTTAAATACATAGCCCTTTTGTGGGAACAAATGTGATTTTATCAAGGTATAAGATAGCAGAATATAAGTTCTTGGTTAAAATGCATTTAGTGCATTATCTGACTGCATGTAAAATAAATCTTTGACATGTTGATCAGATTAAATTGATACAATCTCAACTAAAACTGAAGTTAAGAATTAGCTATGGATAATTACTATCAGAAAGGATATGTTCTAGTTATTCATTTACATAATTTGAGCTTTCTTTTGGATTGCCTATGAATTAATTAAATTTTCTTTAATTGTAGCATCTATATGCATCACAACTTATAGCTAATGTAAAATAGCTCATTAACTTCTACCAAATAGCCAATATCCTAATGCAAATCTCTGAACTGGAATATGGGCATTAAGAGGAAAAAAATTAAGAGGAGAGAATCTGAGAAGAATACCCACCAACCTACATATACTAGAAATGACCTCATTTGATGGCAGAGCATTCTTCCACCAAAAAGAAATTCTGATTCAGTCAGCTACCTTAATTTATGACTAGAATATGAAATGATCAGACTCTCTTGATAAACATTAAACTTATTCTTTGATAATAAAAGTAAATTAAATATTTTTCTGATAAATCTTAAACTATTTGATAGCTAGAAACTGTTAGTAAGGTAGAATATATATATAATTATATGAAGTAAAACTATATGAGACAGACTTCTGTGTTATAATGGCAGCCTCGTATTGGACCCTATAAACATTAGATTAACAACTATCGTAAGTACTGGTATAAGGATGAGGAATAAGATTTTCCAAAACGAAATTAGTCGTTATTTTATAGTTATGATTGTCATATTTTAGATGTTCTTTTTCAATGTATTATATTGAATATTAAAAAGCAATATTAGAAAAACAGAAAATTTAGCCCAATATAATATACACCTATGTAGTCAATTGTGTTAATTTTTCCACATCTTCTCATTTCTTCCAAATATTTACATTACTTTATATGGTTTTAATCATAGCATAAACTTCTCATCTTTTCCACTTAAGAGCTTTAATAATTGTTTACCTGGTCTTTTTCTTTGTGTTATATTTATTTGAGTTATAAATTCGAATATCTTTAAATCAAAGGCCCTAAAATGTTTTCCTGGAAGCAACAGTATCATCATTAGCTGTAAACTTGGGAATAAATTTGGGGCTGTACCCCAGATCGACTGAATCAGAAACTCTGGATTTTAGTGGAGGTAGAATCTGTGTTTTAACAACCTCTCTAGTCGATTCTATTCTATGCCAAACTTCAAGAACTACTTAGGTAAACATATTTTCCAAACACTTGGAAAGCTTTGTTGAACAAATTGTATTATTTTTTCTTTGAAATTTTATAGAATATTTTTTCAACATTTAGAATGTGGTATCAGAGTACAAGTATTTTGAAATTACTTTCAAAAAGATTTGTACCACTCTATATTGCTATCAAAAATGTAAATTAGCTTCTAAAATTATGCTGTTGATAACATTGGTCTTTTTTGGTAATTTTAATTGGCTAAATTTCATTTGGAAATACACACATACATATATATGTATATATAATAGGATAGCATAGGTCTTATTTAAAAACAAATAATAGAAATTCTTTAAATCCTTTTTTATTTATGTATGCCTGTCCTTATGAAAATTAGTTTCTAAAAAGATAGTAATACTACTAATAATGACTAACCCTTAAATTGAGTTTTATATGTGCTGATCCCTTTAATCGTGATAACTCTATGAGGATATGCTATCATTTCTGTTTTACCGATTACGGAACTGCGTTACAGATGTGTTAGTACCTACCCAAGGTCCTGAAGCTTGCAGCTGGTGGAGCTGTGGTTTTAACTCTGGATCAGAATCCATGTTCTTAATAATTATGATTCAATCATGTAGAGGGATGGCTTCAAACCAAGAAACATTAAATATCTAAAATAATTACTCTAATTTAAGTTTATAACCTCTCAAACTTTTCCTTTCTTTTCCTTTCTTGTTTTCAATATATATAGTGTCCTGATGGTATATATACATACACACATACACACACACAGACACACACACACACACACAGATGTATAATTTGCTTTTTTATTTTCTAGTAAGATAAAGTTCTCACAGGAGAAAAGCCAGTTCTGCCTATAAAAGCATAGGGATTCAATTGTTTGGTTTTAGTACAGG
The DNA here is from genome assembly GCF_004115265.2 of Rhinolophus ferrumequinum. Lineage (NCBI taxonomy): Eukaryota > Metazoa > Chordata > Mammalia > Chiroptera > Rhinolophidae > Rhinolophus > Rhinolophus ferrumequinum. Next base: position 54,107,167 of record NC_046301.1, read on the forward strand.
ACTGCTGGATACATCTATATTTTTCTTATGCCAATAGCAATTATTAGACTGAGTAAGTAACAAGAAAATCAATTTGCCCATGATTTATTAATTCATTCATGAGATGCATAAGTAATTGTCAAGTACAAAAGTTCAAAAGAAGAAAGGATCAACTGTCAGAATCCACCAAGAAGTTTTCAAGACACATTTCTCATTCCTGTCTCCTACTATTTCCTGCCTTATGTGTGTATATATATATACATATATATATATATATATATATATATATACACATATATATATATATATATATATATATATATATTTCCTTTCTTCTATCCAGAATGCTGTTAATGTAAAAATTGACATTTATTAAATATTTACTGTGTGCCAGTGATGTGCTTTCTGTGGATTATTGCAGGTAGCATTTTGTGAAACTCGAGGGCATTGTACTATTTTCCCCATAGTAGAGACAGGGTTTGAACTCAGGCAATTTAACTTTAGAGACCTTGTCCATAAGGACTACACTACTTATTGGGGAAGGAGAAGGGAGCTCAAGGAGAAGAAGGGAGGAAGGGAAGAATGTTGAGGGTATTATGAGAAAGTTCACCTGCCAGTCCCTTCCCTAGTTGAGTACAACTGAACCCTGGTTGTACTGTATATAGATGTATTGTCGTGAATCTTTGACATGATTGTATTTTTTGGACATATGATCAAAATCATGTTGTATTATTTATCCTCAGGATTCCAGATTCAGGATGGCCCTTTGGGATCTTGTGAAAATAAATACTGTGGCTTGGGAAGGCACTGTGTCATCAGCAGAGAGACAGGGCAAGCAGAGTGTGCCTGCATGAACCTTTGCAAACGGCACTACAAACCAGTGTGTGGATCTGATGGCGAATTCTATGAAAACCATTGTGAAGTGCACAGAGCTGCTTGCCTGAAGAAACAAAAGATCACCATCGTTCACAATGAGGACTGTTTCTTGAAAGGTAAATGCAGGGTGAATCCAAAGTGTCACCCTCATCTATTTATTTTCCTCCTCTCAACGAGTGCCTTTAAGTTTAACCTCTAACAATTTTATATCAGCAAAGGTCTAAAGGGAAAGGAAAAAAAAGGAAAGGTGAACTTAATTACACCACTAAGCAGCAAGTGTACAGAAATTTACAAGGATGTGATTCTGAATCTCAGTTATGAGAACAAAGCTGGCCAAAATATGACTCAAAATTTAATATAGCTTACAGCATTGCACCATATGGCTTCCCAATCATGCAGTTATCTTAGGGACAGAGGATGGCTGGCCAATTCAGTCAACAGGCCAAATCCACCCAGTGAAAAGCACCTGGAGTGGAATTCAGGGAATAGTGCGTGCCAAACCATGCTGTGATAACATCTCATTTCTTGCTGATTAAAAAGGATCATTTCAGTTTGTGCCACATAATTCAAATTGTAAGTAACCCATACATGCCCACTGAAACAACTATGAAGAACTCAAACTAAACTCCACGAGTCGATCTGAGATGACCATAATTTAAATTTGTAAGCTATTGGTATTTACTTTCATGATACCTAAAATCATGGGTCATTTTTTAGGGAAAAGTATAGCTGAATTAATAATTTGACAAATGATTTTAACATGCTATGTAAATAAATCATTGAATATCTTTGAAATAATTTATTTATAAGCGCATTTGTTTTTATCTGTTTATTTATACTGGTTAAAATGATTGTTCATTAATAGTTATATTCCAAACTGAAATTCTAAGGTGTTAAATATGTAGAACTTTCATTCTTCGAATAGGCCAGTGAGCTACCTGATTTCTAATCTTTGATTCCATGCCCCAATTTCTCAGAATATTCCTGAAGCATATTTACACTTACAAACTTGTTTGATGTTTTAATTCTTAGCTTAAATTTATTCAAATATGATATAGCATTTCATTTGCTCATCAGCTAAGATAAAATGACTATTTAAAAATTGTTCTTTTTCGAACTTGGTAGAATGAATCAAGTATTATTTCCAAGGTTGTGAAAAAAAAAATGACACACTGAGCTTTTAAATGATATAAATGCAATGTGGTACAGTCATTTTGGCTACTAGAAGCCCTTTGATATAAATGAAGTAAAATTATGTAGTAATTTTATGAAGTGAAAAATGTTTTTCTTACCTTAGTGACCCATGTGCACCTTAAGTCATACATGTACAGATAATTTTATATTAGATCATCTTCCTTTACAGAGAGAATGCTGGCTGCTTTGGTTTTAAGTTCAGTTTATTTTTCTGTCCTATCAAATCTGTTTCTACAAATAGCTGAAAGGAATTCTATTAATATTGTACTTTAAAGCTCATGAAAACATATTTTTCTGTTGTTTTGATCTAAGATGGTACAGTAGAAATTTCTCTATTCTAATGTATATCATAAAACTATGTACTAAATTAACTAAATAGTATGTTATTAAGTTAATTTAGAATCATACCCTGAAACTCAGGTTTTGTCCCATTGACACCAAGTAATTGATTACATGGAAATATATGATACTAAATATGATGTGGGGAAAAAAAGTCTGGTGTATTTAATGTTCTGCTTTATTGCTAGATGTTTAGGTATAAGGCAACTCAGTCTGTAAATCAGCAAGAAGATCGATGAACTGGATATGGATAAGAATGTCTTCTTTATGAGTTCATTAACAATGATTTTCAGGATTTTTGTCCTTTAGACTTGTACTAAACATCTTTATTAGAGCTATGATTGCTGCAATATACTTTCTCATTATATCAGGGGTGTCAAAAAATGTATACACATAACTTGTATTCCTCTTTTGTTATCGGTATATATTGAGTATTACAAATTTAATAGTTTTTCCTGTTTTGAAATGTGTATACATTTTTTGGGCATCCTCTATATATACTCGTATTATTAGAATTCCATTTATGTTATCTTAGTTAGTTAGCACATTTCCCAGCTCAAAATTTGGGTGTCTTGTGTTTATTTGTTTATTTGTTCTGGTGTTTTACCTACCATATATATCACTCATAAAATAACTATTTCAGCACAAAGGAAATAATATACAACTAAACAATACATTGCTTGCCTTCGTAGTGTGCTATTGGCCAACTTTTGGACATAAAAGAAAATTCAATATAGTTGAAAGCCTAACATTATTGTGATGGCTAAAATTAATTCTTGTGATTGGGAATTATACTTGTATCCGTGGAATTACGGCAATTTATATTGTTTCAATAATAGCACAGTTGAAGAGGGAAATGAAAATATTAGGTTCAAAAACTGCTGAAACTTATGTTTAATTAGATATTAAAAAGAAAATAATCAAAACAAACAAAATAATAGGAATGAGTTTTCCTCCTTAGGAAAAATATGCTACTTTTAGATTTAAAAAGAGGTGATTATGAAAACCTTAGACTAGGAGTCAACAAACAAGAACCTATAGGCCACATCCACGTTGTATCCCATTTTTTTCATGCACCATTGTTGGAACACAGCCACACCTATTTGCTTAGGAGTTGTTTTTGGAGGTCTTTGAGCTGCTAAAGAAGAGCTAAGTACTTCCAACAGTGAGAATGTAGCCTACAAAGCTTAAAAAATGTAAATCTTCCCAGAAAAGAGTTGTTGACTTTTGTTTTAAAAGATTACTAGTGCCTTAAAATAAAATTTTAAAAATATTCGCAGCTCTTTACTATTCTGTATCTTCTTGGCTGTGGTGGTGAACATAGGGACGGACACACGTGGTAAAATCAAAAGAACACACACCCACCCATACACAAATGCATACAAATAAAACAGGAAACCTGAGTAAGATCAAAGGATAGTATCAAAGATGAGTTCCTGGTTCTAATATTGTACTATAGTTTTTCCAAAATGTTACCATTGCTAGAAACTGGGTCAAGGGTGCATGGAAACTCTGTATTATTATTCCAACTGCAATTATCTCTACAATTGACTAAGCGATTATCTCAAAATAAATGAAAGAAAAAGTCCTGGAAAAATATTCTCAAATACTTAAAACAACTTTAAAGAAAGTAGGATTTGCATTATTCATTGATTATTTGAACTTGAAGGTAAGTCTTTCTTATGTGTTTCACATATCAAATTTATCAGATTTATATTTGGCATTTATATTTAAACATTAAAATAGATTATATTTGTACAATCATGTATATTGATTCATTGTTTTAGCACTAAGATTAGAGTCCAGGCTGAAAACATACATATCTGTGTTTATAACTCTATATATCTATATTTATATCTATATCTATATGTCTCCTTCCAATTATTTGTGTTAAATATTTAAATGCTTTTGTTGTATACTTTGCATTTACTAACACTGCCTTTTAAATATAGACATGAATTCACTAAGAATTATGTTTGTGATTCATGATTTGTGGAATTGTAGATAAATCATAATACATCTATGAACACAACACTTTTCTAATTTATTTCTATTTATCTGACTACAAAAATACTGACTAAACTAGGATATAGAATACTGTAGTATTTATTTAATGGCATCAAATACTTTATGATGATGATGATACGTAACATAAAATTATATTTACATAATGCCTAATTATTCATTGTGATGACACTTTTGCCTTAAAGTCATTTATCAGCCCCATCCAACCGCCAAAAGCCTTTCTAACTGCTACAATCCATGTACTTATAACTAGTACAGTTTCTTCTCACCCTGACACCAGGCCTGTCTGGCACACACAGCAAAATTTAGTTACTCAGAAGTATAGATGTTAGCTGGAGTAAGAAACTCAAGATATAACCTATGCCAAAATGAATAGGGAATTAAACCTTTTATGAGAAAGTCAATTGAACAGAAACCCTTTTGCCATTTACTGTGCTGACAATAAAACTGCCATAAAGGCAAATGTTCTGTGCGCTTAAACGTGCATCACAAACAATAACAACTTGGAAAATATGGTTTTTACAGCTATGTGTGTGCTATTTGGATGAGATCTGACATTGCATTCTTTTTATTTGGTATAATCTGGAGAGACATCCATATTTCATGTATAAATTTATTTTAACCTGAACTTTTGTTTTTTTCTTTGAAACAGGCTTGTAAAACTTAGGCTAGAAAACTAGGCTGCCAATATTTTAAAATATGTCAGTGAACGGTAAATGCCACATGCTAATCCACATGTACTTTTAGATTGCTTTTTTTTTTCTTTTTTGAAAGGGCACCTTTGGAAATTTCTACATTATGTGCAAACATTATTTTATACCATTCATGAAAAATCGTAATCTTCCAAAATATGTAAACTTTGGAAAATGATACCCAGATGTTCATGTGTTGTTTTGTGTTTTAGTCAGTATTAGCCAAATGGAACAGTGGGGTTATGGTGAAAGGAATGACTGGAACAACTATAATGTGCATTATTAACTCTTTCAAGGCCAGAATGCTGATTCTCAAAAGCTGCAGGTTCTCTAAATGCATTCAGTACCCACAACATCCAAACTAATTTGACTAATCTTTTGAATTTTGGTACATCTATATTAAATGTTTTTCTGAATTTGGTGGTGTGAAATTAAGTTGTATTTCATTTTTCAAATGTATTTTCTATTTAACATTTAAATGTCTTTTCAATTACAGTTGACATTCAATATTTTATATTAGTTTCCGGTATATGGCATAATGGTTAGACATTCATGTCACAAATTTTATATATATATACATATATATGTGTATATATATATGTATATATATATATAATTTATGTATATATATGTGTGTATATATGTATATGTATATATACACAAATATATATGTAGTTTTATATATATATATACACACACATATATATGTAGTTATTACAATATTATTGACTATATTCCTTGCGCTGTACTTTACATTCCCATGACTATTTTGTAACAACTAATTTGTACCTCTTAATCCCTTCATCTTTTTCACACAGCCCCACAACTTTCCTCCCATCTGGCAACCCTCAGTTTGTTCTTTGAATCTATGAGTCTGTTTCTGTTTTGTTTGTTCATTTATTTGGTTCTTTAGATTCCACATATAAGTAAAATTATACGGTAATTGTCATTCTCTGTCTGGCTCACTTCACCCAGTTCCTTTAACATTTAATCAAAGTTAATTATACAGTTTTGTTGCCATTCTACTCTCTAATCAAAAGGTGAACTGTGTTGCCCATTATGTAACATTCTTTGGGAATCATTGTAATATGGACACTCAAATTCATTTGTTATTAAAATCATAAGAAGTGCGTTTCTCTCCTGATTTTTGAAAACTCGGTAAAGGATTCTGTAAACATTACATATGTATGTGTTTACTTTCCATTTATAGATAAATAGTAGATAAATAATAGATACATTTTACATACAATATGAAACATGTCCAAAAGAAGGGATTTAGATATTAAGACGACTCAATAAATATATTTAAAAAATTAACCAGAAATTGAGAGAGAAGATACCAGTAATAATAATAATACATTGATTATTTTAAAACACTTTCACAAATGCTATATTATTATTTCATTGTAATAAAAGCCAATGTAATATAGAAAAGGCAAAAAGCCTTAGGATTTAAAATGAACTGCCAATATTCCTATAGCAAGTTAATGCTTCTGGGACAGGAGAAAGGGAATCTCCCTTCTCTTTTAGTGCATGTATGCTCCAAATAGTACTGCTTAAGTCTACAATACCATAATGCCTTACTTGACTATGAGTTTTAAAATTTTACTTTTAATAGTAATTTCTATGTGAATATGTGACATTATTTAGACAATTTTGCCCACTGTGGCATTTGTAAGGATTAACTAATGCATTTAATACAGTTCTTGGCCTATAGAAGAACACAGTAACAGATAATTATTGGCTTTAATACTGGAACTGCAATAACTGTGAACATTTGATTGAAACACATTTTTAAACTTGAGTCTGTGAAGCCACACATATTTCTTTTAGGTTTAAAATAGGTTATATCTTGGGTCAAAAGATTCTGATTAAATTATTAGAGAATTAAATTTCCCAAACTACCAGGCTAATGTATGGTAGTGAGCTTTCCAATTGTAGATAAAATTACTTAAAGAAAAAAATGGCTAACTCAAGTTTAGAAGTATATTTTATTCATTTCTTAAAAAAAACTATCTCATAGTTATATTTCTCACTGATTTGTTATAGGCTAATTTAACTCATCTTATTTTACTTATTCCTTATTTAATACTGTTGTTTCCCTGAAAATAAGACCTAGCCAGACCATCAGCTCTAATGTGTCTTTTGGAACAAAAGTTAATATAAGACCTGGTCTTATTTTACTATAAGACGAGGTATAATATAATATAATATAATATAATATAATATAATATAATATAATATACAATATAATACTGGGTCTTATATTAATTTTTGCTCCAAAAGATGCATTAGAGCTGATTGTCCAGCTAGGTCTTATTTTCGGGGAAACACTGTAGTATAAATTCTATTTAAAGAATCATATTTTTATTAATCCTATCTACTTAATAGAGTGATAAATCTTATTCTATTTAGTCTATAAATATAATATCTATTGGATCCTAACAATGTTATTTTACTCTCCTCCCCTCCCAAAAAAGAAGAACTTTAGAGACTAAGTTGGTGTCATTGCATTTATTTTTTGTCAAATTTTCCCATTTATGATATATAGGAACTAAATTTAACTTTCAAATACATAGGTAGTCTTATCTTGTTTTTGTACATTTTCATGTTATATATTTGTTCTTCACGTTCATGTTATAAAATAAATATTTTACTGTAATATTTTATTTCATATTTTATGGTTGTATCAATATTTCATTAATAGTTGTAAGCACAATATTCAGTAGTGACAGGAAGAAATGAGAACATTGGTTCAAATAATTTGTTTTCTATCTTGAAGCTGTTTAAATATTGTATCAGTCATTACCTCTCATTGACACCTTCACTTATCATGTTTATTTTCTCAGTATCCTATTTTCAAATGCTGAATGTGATATTTCCATAACTTACAAAGTAAAGAACATTTTTTACAACTATTATTTTTCAATATGGTTGATGTCTCCTATTTGTTAGCAAAAAACAAGATGATGAAAAACTGTACTTGGATTACACTCAGCATATGTTATTGGGGATAAAATGTTCTAGAAAACACAGCTGAAAATGGTTCTCTATTAGTAAGATTTATATTTCACTTTTAAAACCATTTTTGAGGGATGCCTATAGATATTTCAGGTAACATTTGAAAACTTATTAATGACAAAAATTTAAAAAACAAATGGGAAAAGTGAGAAACCTTGCATGTGGTTATCATCCATATAGCTATGAAAAAAAAAGAAAAACAAGGATGATATCACATTAAATAAAGGAGATTTAGCATTTTCTAGCATAATAAAATGTATAGATAATTAGCAATCTTGCTCTTTTAATACCAGTTAAGCAAAATAAAATAATTTCTTCAATTTAATTTTAGATATTTAAATTAATGCAGTAATATGCAATAAGTTTGTTTTCAGTTCAAGAAACCGCACTATCTAGGTAGGAATTATCTATCAACCTTGTGGTTATAATAGAGCTTTGATCTATTGGGTGGTATGTGTTCACAAAGATGTGATGCATTTCATGTGTTCTCTTTATATGATAATTACTTTAATGACTTATTTCTGTATGTTCCTCTCATTAATAGATGTTTTCCAGCGGTTGTATAATTGGTTGCATAATGTCTTTCTAAAGCGCACCACCCCCAAATCTAGTCATGAGTTATGATTATATTTTTTGTCAGTATTTTTCCATCTTGATCACATCTAAAAAGCTTACAAGTTACTACTGAAGTTCTTTTAATAGATTCACCTGCCATACTGGGTTGAATTAAAGTCTATGATATGCAGAAACAATATTGAACCAGAATTTGATTTTAGTTTTAATATGTGTCCTAGGTAAGGCATTTATCTCCAAATTTATTATAATTTACATTATAATTTACAACATAACTTATAAAGAAAGAGCGATAATGGTGATTTGAATCCAGACGACAAAAGTGCCAGTGGTGGCACAAAGTTGTCTGTTTGTCTGTCTGTCTTAAACAATTTGCTGTGGATTAGACCTGGAGTTTATGGACTTAAAGAATAATCTAAGCCAAAACAAAAGTGATTTGAGGAATCATTTAATGAAATAAAAATCATTAGGGGAGTCACACATTTGAAAGTATATGTGAAAACAATATTTATACATACCGTGTTTCCCCGAAAATAAGACCTAACAGGAAAATAAGCCCTAGCATGATTTTTCAGGATGACATCTCTTGAACATAAGCCCTACTGTGTCTTTTGGAGCAAATCTTAATAAGACCCAGTCTTATTTTCGGGGAAACACGGTATACATATGTGTTTAAGGTTAGTTAAATTTGAATCCCTTTTAGACAAGCAAGGGAAGATGCCATTTATGCAGTTGGATATCAGTCAGAAAACCAAAGGAGAGTTTGGAGGAGGACACATACATTTAGAAGTTATAAGGGTTCTATATTAATAAAGAGAAAAGTCAAGGGACCCTATAATTGACATGAACTAGAGAAAATGGGCTTGCATCAGGAAGCAGAGAGCTAGGATAGAACTCTGTTGTACTGTATTTCAAAATTCAGCAGTCAGGAGATGGAAGAAGAACAAACAAAGGAGACAAATACATATTGATATATTCATAGGAGGAAACACCAAGAGCGTGTAAGAGTTTACTTACAGACACTAAATAAAAAAGTTTTTCATGCAGGACAAAATGAGGAGCTGAATTAAATGTTGCTGAGATCAAGTATGGTGACGATTGGAAATGACCATTGATTTAGAAAGATTCAGGCCATGGTTGACTTTGGTAAGAGTATATAAGAGAGACAATAGGAGCTGAGGAATTGACACAGCAGGCACAGAAAGCTCATTGGAAGAGTGCTTCTCTAAAGTGCTTCTCATATGTATATATATGGTGGTCGGAAAGGGGGACATGGAGATGAGAATAGTGAAACCAAGAGGGGCAAGAAAAGAAGATGCAGTTGCCAGAGCAGAGTGTTTGGATAGGCTACATCCAATGAACAAGATGCAAATTTGGGTTTAGATGAGAACATGGATTATTCATCCATTAAACAGAAGGAAGGGAAAAATAAGCACTTTCCGGTGCAGTAAGATGTATATATTTTATGATATAAAAATGTTGTTCTCATTTGGTTGCTGATATTTTTCAAATAAAATAAGAAATGAAGCATCTGGTGAAAGTGACAGAGAAGGTTATGGAGATTTGAGAAGAACCAAAAAAAAAAAAAAAAGTTGAAATAATCAGCAAGGAGAGAGGGAGAAAATAGGGGATATAGTAGGATTGCCAACGGTTTTAAAGAACTGTGTGGTATCTCTACTCATAAATTTAAGTGAGAGTAGACTTTTGTGGTTGTGTATTTTTCTACAAATATAGTCAGCTGCTTAGATTAAGGCACTAAAATGAAGAATTGGGTTGAACCAAGATTTTTATTTTCCAGGAAAGAATTTAGATACAGAAAGAGTTCAAAGCCATATTTTCTATCTCTCTCAGGGGCAGTATGGTTATGTTATCTCTGCTTTAGTTTGTGTATATCTGTTCTACTCTCCACAGATCTCCTGGTGGGTATCATTTGCCTCAGCTTGCATATAGACTGAAATGAATTCCCCAACCATCTCTATGTCCTGGAAATTGTATTACACATTTTGGCTTAACTTCCTAATGCTAACATTCAGTTTACATCTGTGCCTCTTACCTAAAATTTTCAATAATGAAATCTGTTTAGATGAGTTAGCCAGGCCACACCTTTCCGGGGCATTCGGAAAACTTAAAGGCCTACAATAGCTGTTGTATTTCAATGGCTGTTCGTCTTTCTGATCAATTCACTAGGATAGGCATGGGGAAAAGTTATACAGATGTTTTCATTTATGGAAAAAAGAGTGCTGTCAGATAACTCTCCAAAAAGTGTGTGGATGGGCAGTTATCTTGAAACTTACCTAACATAATAGCGCTTTGTTTTTCATTCTATAGGCAAGCTATAAGTCTATGTTATTGAGAATAACCACTGCAGTGAGGTTGAATTTTGACAAATGGACCTGCATTATTTGGTTAAGCTATTTGAAAATTTGAGGCTGCTTAAACATTTTCTATCTAATACTTCTGCATTTAAACATATTTCATGCATTTAATATGTTTTAATCAATCTGGCTCCAATAATGTTGGAATATAGTTTGATTTAATATGGATGTTTCCAGTGTTGTTGGCATTTAATTCCTTTTTAAAAATATTTTTATCCTAAAAAAGTAAGAAATGCTGTTAAACATTGAAAAAAAAAAGCATAGCCATTTAATTAATCTAATTAAGCATTAGTACAACTAATTGAAGATAACAATATGTATATGCTTAATTAATTTTATAAATGCTCAGAATTTTATGTACTTATCAAAAGGCTTCTGGTAATAATCCTTGTAAAGCATTTACAGAAATGCAAGATATGTGTGTATATATATATATATATATATATATATATATATATATATATCATGGATAGGTGTACATGAGCAAGTATGATTTTTTTTTTTAACTATTTGCTGATGATCACTTATTGACACCTAATCCTATGGCAGACCCATTCTTTTTCTTTTTTCTTTTTTTTTCCATTAGTTTCTGGAATACAAACCAACATAGTAATTGGACATTTCTACACTTCACAAAATGATATAACCCCAACAAGTCTATTACCTATCTGACACTTTACACAGTTATTAGAATGATACATATAGATGATGTATTACAGAATTGTACCTTGAAACTTATGTAACTTTACTAACAATTGTCACCCCAATAAACTTAAAAAAAAAGCATATTATTGACTATATTTTCTATGCTGTACTATGTATCCCTGTGACTACAGGTACACTGTACTCATTCTATGTCAGAACAAACCTATCCACCCTTTGTTTACTGAAACATTTTATTTTAAATTATGATGAGGTTGCAAATTATGGTATGGGGCATATTGTCAATAACATTGTAAAAATTATGTATAATGTCAGATGGATACTAGACTTATTGGGAGGATCACTTCATGAATTATATAAATGTCTAAGCAATAGGCAGACCCATTCTTAAGACTCTGTCCAAAGATGGAGATGATACAGTTCTTACTTTTGGCAGCTGTGTGGATATGAGTGGCTAGACCAATCAATTAATGCCTAATGGTGTTTTTCCCCATTGCCAGAAAAATCTCATGATATCAGGTAATGTAGCAAATGTAACTGATATGCAGGTACTTTGTACTCATTCTATGTCAAAACAAACCTATCCATCCTTTGTTTACTGAAACTTTCTTCCACAGTGTATAAGTGCCACGTTACATCCAGTTATTATCTATGACATTTAGTTTTTTGTCTTGGCATTTTATTATTACTGAGTATGAGGTCCAAATTAAAGGAAGGGAGCAGAGATCCCTGAGAACTATATTCAGCAAGAAATGAGACAAACTAAGAAAAAGAACAACAGGGGAGTTAAAACTCAAAAGGGATGTGTGAAGAACTAATTTCAACTTCTCATTATGCATGTTAACTCCTGCAGTTTCGAAAGGCACGGCATATTGTTTGAATAAGCAGACAGTGATTCTTTATAAGAATTTACATTTTCAACTTTACTAAGTTTATTTTACAAATCTGGGAAATGCTGGTCGTTCACTCTACTTTCAGAGAAGTGATGATATCCAATATGGTGCAGGGATGTGGTTTGTGCTGAAGCAAATGTATACATATAAAAACCCAGAGAACCTAATATCATGTATGTAGTGTGTGCCATATTTTGACTAAGTGACTGTAAGTAGAAGGAGAAAGACTTTTGGAACTACTCCTTTGTATTGTATCTGTCTGCTCATTGGACATTCACCTCCTCCCAAACAAGCACAGCACATTAACTAGCTCTAGCTTCGAGGTGGAATTTTTATGCCTTATCAAGCCCAGAATTTATTTTGTGTATCCCCACATTCCCTTATTTTCCAAACAAAAACATATGTATGTGTAAATTAATTATATAAGAGAATAAAACTCATTATTATTTATCTTTCACTTGAAAAATACTAATAGGCTAGTATCAACTGTACTTTTAGTGAAATATAAAAAAAAATGTAGGCTGGTATGGGGTGTGTTTTCTAGTATTCAGAATAATAGCTATGGCATTTAGCTGCGATGACAGTCTACAGAACATAAGAGTGCGATTTGGAGGTTTAATTAAATTCATGTCAAAATTACTTTCAAATCCTGGGGAAAAAAAATATGCTTGGATAATATTGCACATGTTTTGTCCTTTAACAATTTTAACAAGTGGAAACATTTACATGACACATTGGCACAATCTCCATAGCTCAGAAACAGCGAGTATGCAACATAGCAACAGCTTTGTTCATTAATTCCGCAGTAAATATGCACACCGACTCCTGTATGAATTTGTCACTGCTATATCTACATAACCTAGAAGCAGCGGGGGTGGAAGTGAGTTTCATTTAAATGTATTTATAAGTATATGAAGGAAAGATTAGGCCAGGCCCTTTCTATGTAATGCTAATTATTTCAACATCAGAATACTACACAAAATAAATAAGTAAAACTCTTATCTAGACATTCAAACATTATCTTACGAGCAACAGAAAAACAGCGGCGGCTGTATTTAACTCCAAATCACCCTAAATATTTAGAAAATCTACTTGCAGATAGAAAAGATGATGTTACTCAGAGGTAGTCTCTTTTCACCCCACCCCCTCCTGAACCCCACTCCTCAATAGAAACCATCCCACTGCTCTCTGAGACTTGAAAACAGTGGCCCTGACAGAAGTAAGTCATTACATTGGGGCATTTGGAAGATGCCAAGGCACTGACCCTGTTTGCAACCCCATTTTCTGGCCCTGTTTCTTAAAAGGAGCTCAGGAGGACTAGATAGTTAAGTGCATAACAAGTCCCATCTTATTTCCAATCACATTAGAGTGGATGGATCAATATGAGCTAGAGACTTTAGGTATTTCAAATATTTGTCTTCTGTTTACCAAAGTACTTAACTTGAATCCCCTTGTTTTCATCATTCTCCTGCTGTCATTTTTTCCTAACTCCTGGATATTGGCGGGATCTCACCACCAGCAACTAGTAATGAAGAACAAAACAATGGTTTTTATTAATGATTTCAGTGAGCATTCATAGGATTTGACTCTGCCTGGTTTCTTGTCATTTTCTTAGGGCACTTAGAAATCTATTTTCTTCAGGGCACCCAAGTCTTTTTTCCATTTTTTTTCACACAATCTTTCTTTTATACTGACTCCGGAGTTTGGAAGTTTTAACTCTGAACTTATCACAGCTTTGCATATGTCAAGCTCTAATTTCAGAGTTTATATGCCAAAACCATATATTAAAACATTGTCCAGAGTGGGTCCCCTAGAAGCTTGCAGGCTCAGCCACATTCTGGTTCAGAAGAAAGCCTCTCTCACAAATCTGTGTATTCCTCCTTCCCTTCTGCTAGGTTGTGCTTTGAGTGCTCAGTGTCCTCAAGAGTCAACAAATCTCAGCCAGGACTCTACTAGTCACTGCCTCGTATGTCTCTGGTCTGGGGTATCAGTGGTGAAGATTGTATTCTTCATTCATACCTAACTGTGCAACGCCAGACTCTTCGTATCAACAGAGGAGATGATGTTTAGTTGGCTTTTTGCTTTGCATAAGCTATGCATATGGTCACAATCTTCTTTCAAAACAAGTGTGGCTCATTTGCTTTTATTCATATACAGAAGTCACATCCTTATCCTTGGCTTTGATTTCCAGTTCCGGTTGCCCTGCTTTCAACCTTGGTCCACCACTATTAAATGGAAACTTCCAAAAATAACACATACGTTTTAAACAACCAGCCATTCTGAGTAACGTGAGTAACGTGATAAAATCTCTGAACTTCCACGCCATCCCACCACGTGACATGAATGTCACTTTGTTTTGTCTCCACACTGGAAATGCCCCCCTCCCGTTAGTCACTTCGTGGCCACCTCAGTTATGAAATCAACTGTTGTGGTATCGCAGTGTTTGCGATCAATTCATTCTCATTTTACTTAATAATGGCCCCAAAGTACAAGAGTAGGGGTGCTCACGATTCAGATAGGCCAACAAGAAGCCATATAGTGCTTCCTTTAAGTGAAACGATGAAAATTCTTGACAACAAAGAAGGGGAAAAACTTGTATGCTGAGGTTGCTAAGATTTAAGGTAAGAATGGATTTTCTATCCATGAAATTCTGAAGCAAGAAAAAGAAGTTTGTGGTAGTTTGCTGAGAGAGCGATCACAGTCACATAAATGTTATTATGTAATAATTGTTCTATATCATCATTAGCTATTTTTAATTTCTTAGTGTGCCTAATTTATAAATTAAACATCATATACATGTATAGGAAAAACATAGTTTTACATAGGGTTTAGGTACTAGCCACAGTTTCAGACATCCAGAGAGTCTTGGAACAGATTCCCATGGATAAGGGGGAACTACTCTATTAAAAAGAGTTCATTCACGGGAATTTTTCCTGAACGCGGAATGCCTGTGATGTAGTAGTAACATCTCCAAGTGTCATTAAGCATCTCTGACCAAGCACCAGCTGTCATACATGCAGTTGCATTGCAGATAACATGTTATCATCTGTCATAATTATCTATGACAATTGTGTATAAATTAAACCATTTAAAAAATTGAAAGCAGCAATAATGTGAAAGAACATCTTTCATAAAAGGATTACTATTTGACAAAATGATTTGTTTTTCCTGGTTTACTTTCTTATAAAATAAATGTTTGTATATCAGGTTTGTTAAAGTACAGTATCACCCTATGGTCATTACTGTGATAGGCATATAATAAATCCAGAACGGTAGGCGAGAATTAAGTAATTCATAAATTTAAAAAGAGTAATGTATATGAGCATAGATACGCACATTTATATGAAACTTTACTATTTACAGTAACATTAGTAATCTTTATTTTCTCAGAGATTATTACAATGGAACAATGACAATTTAAAGATTGACATTTGTGTTGACTAAGGGTCCAGTGATTTTAATATAAAATAGCAAATTATAGGAACAGATATAGTAATATTGATATCAGTAGTCAAATCATTATTGCCTTTAACACTTTTTTCTCGAGTGAAAACATGTGTATTTTTGAGGGTTTTTTGTTGTTGTTGTTGTTGTAGTTTGTTTTTCTAAGAAGAAAATATAAGCATCGCTACCAAACATGCCCTTACTCCTTAAAAAAAAAAAAAAGTATATGTGTGTGTGTATATATATATATATACGTATATATATATATATATATATATATATATATATATATATAATTTCTAATAATCAAATCCTAAGTCTTTTGAATAAATTAAATTGTGAGCCACTTCAAGAAATTATACTCTTGAATCTTTAACTCTTTGAAGATACAAAATCATCACACTTATGTTGTGCACCCAAGCCCTTACTCTGTTATTCTGGGCCCCAAAATTTATCTTCCAAGTCTTCAGTCCTTGCTTCAATCATGTAAAAATAGTAGAAGGTGAAAGTCAAAGTTAGGACAGTGACAGAAACAGTATTACTAGACCAACTCAAGAGACAAACTGAGGTAGGGCAAGAAAAATGTCCTTGAATATCCTAAAATGCATCAGGGTACTCCTACATGGGACACAACTCTCATTTTTTTTTTCTATAAATTAAAATTCTAAAACTTTAAAGAATGAGTTTTTTAATTTTTTTTCTACTTTTATTAGGATTTCCAAATTTGATAACTTTGAGATTCACAAGTAAACAAAATTCTGATGAATTCTGTCAAACTCATAGGCATTGGAACTTAAATATCAATCTTAGCATAAAATTTTAGTGTCTGAATTTCAGTTAATTAATGATTGATCTATGCAACTTATGCTTTTGGAGAAAAACGACTAAATACACTTAGGGAAAATTCATATTATTTTTCCCCAACAGGGACTTACTGCCCTTATCTAAACACCAAAACACAGTCTCACAGTCTGTGGAACTTAGTGAAACACTGATGTCTAATATGGGGGGAAATTCATTTGTCTTTTGAGAAATAAAAAATAAAAATAAAAAAAAATTCTTTAGGTACTATACCTTAGATTCACAGTGTATGATTGCAAGTGTTTAAAAACCACATGTTTTACTAAAATCCTTAACATAGTTATAATAAGGGTGTTTAATAAGCTATATCTAAAATGAAGAAAGGGTAGAAAAAATGAAGAGGTAGAAAAAGACATGGTTCCATGTATAGTACTTAAAGAAATGAATGAAAAAAATTGTTTCTCATTTTTCTTCTTTTTATGGGGCAAAGGTGTAATGGTTTTTAAAGGGGTCTAGAAAAGGAAAGTTTATTTATTTATTTATTTTTTTTAAATTAACTTTTTATGTCAGGGGAAATGAAAATTATAAATTAAATAGAACACTTGGGGCCAGTCACATCAAGACTGTCTTTTAAAAGTTGTTAAAAGTGATGGCACATAAAAGGAAGAAAAAATTTATAGAAGAATTAATAACCTGACCAAAAGAAGAAAAATAAGTTAACTGACATGAAAAATAATTGTTAAAACTCCGTGTTTGATATCCTATTGCAATAACACCTTTTAAAAAGCGTCGCAAAAAAATCCTGCAAAGGCGTCCAATATAGTCTGTTGTCAGCTCTCTCTAGAGTGAATAGCCTGACTCTACTGATTAATTAGACCTTGCCATTCAGACATCCAAAAGCTTAATCTTGGTGGGCAAGCGAGCAGAACTGAAGATCCCAGACATGAGCGTAGCAAGCATTAAGTACATCCATAAAACTTATTCTTTTGGAAAATATTTTTAAAAAGAAAATTCTTATACTTTAATCCTTTCATCTTTACTTTAATAAGATGCAAATTCATTTAAGAAAATTAAAGAGAATCACTGCTATATTCAAATTTAGCCGTATTGCATTTTTCTATTATATAAATATGTTTATGCTCTTGCCTGACCATTTAAAATATTATGTATTAAAACAATAAAACACCTCTCTCTACTATTGTACCAAACAGAGAAAGATAAGTTGGCTAACATTTATTGGTACCTAAAATCATATCTGTGGGAATAATCTTCACTTAGTGAAGTTAGATGAATATATGCTATTTATCTGATTAGATATCATCTGATTTTATATATTAAACTGATTTTATAGACTGTCTTTTAGGTAGGTACACTTTTTATTAAACTTAAAACTAAGCAAAATATCATTCTGTATAATTTATAATTGATAACAATGTTAAGTTGGTCAGTATTTTAAGGAAACGAAAACAGTTAAATTTATCAGAATATGTGTAACAAAGGCTTTCTAGATTGAAAAACTAAAGAAGAAAAAAAGTAAGATTGAAACTGTTCCACATATATGATCATCTTTTTTGGGGGATTAATCATGTAAACCCAGTCTTACCCTAGGTTTTTTTTTTTTTTTTCCTAACTATAATACATTTAAAACATTAGAAATAAATTTATGAAAGATAAATAAGATTGTTAGTCTCCCTCTGAAAACACCTAAAATGCATTTTAACACCCCAGACAAAATGCAGTCTCTTAATCACAGCCTAGGAGGGTTCATGTGATATTGTCCGACATCCTCTCATCATTCTCCCTAGCTATTCACTCATTTTGGCCTCCTGTCCATTTCCACCGACACTAACACAGCAAGCTCATAGTGATTAGGTTGGTGCAAAAGTCATTGCGGTTTTTGCAATTGTTTATAACCTTTTAACCGCAATGACTTTTGCATCAACCTAATACCTAAAAGCACAGACATTCTCTCTGTCCGTGTGCTGATGTTAATGGAACTCCTCAAATCTGCACACGGCTCGTTCTCCCTTCATTCAGCTCTTATATATCACGTTGTCATAGCACACACTGTATAAAATACCTCACAGTACTTTTCTTTAAAATACCAGTACCACAAGTATTACTAGCAACTTATGTCTATTTTTGTCTTGTTTTTTGGAATGTTTTCTATGAAAATACAAACTTAGGGCAGAACACTGTCAGTCTTATAGACCATCCGATGCTCAGAGTCTAGAATTGAGGTAGCAGCTCAGTAAATATGTGATGAATGAATATTCAAAAATATCTTCTAGATGTCTTAAAAGATGACAATAAAAGTGGTTTAGAAAAATAGTTACAGATCATTGGTAAGTGGCTGATTTCTAGAGTTAAGTCGAACAATACAGATAATCTCAGATATGCTTAACTATTGCTTTAATATCTTTGTAAATGAGAATTGGTGTTCACTAACAAAGTGTGACCGGACAAGTATCTCAGTTCTACTGTTTTGATGTGTTTGCATCTTCTCATGTTTCTGCACGGGCTTTGTGTCCACACACTGCTCTCTTTCTGAAGGGTCTTCTGTTCTTCCTGAGAATCCGTTATTAGCTACTTCTTTTGTTGTCCCTGTGCTTTGTTTATTTTATGGATTTCTGCTATAACTCTCCAAAGGTGTTGACAATGCGACATGCTTGTTCAGCTACTGTTTAAAGTTGAGGTTTCCTAAGCTCTCTCTACAGCCTCACTTTTGCAGTCCTGGGTTCAAAACTTGGGTGGTACTGCTGGTAATGTGTTCTCTAAATCCATATTCTGTGACATGCCAGTTGCTTAGGTGTTCTCTTCATAAACATCCCGCTACATTGGAAAAGGGGTTTACTTGTCCCTGGTTTATTGACTTGTAAACATACACAGTCTTCCAGTGCTTCATAATGTTTTGATCAGCAACAGACAGCACACACAAGGATGGCCCCTTAAGATTCCAGCAGAGCTGAAAATTTCCTATCCCCACTGATACCATAGTTGATATACTGCAATTTATTACTCACATACTTGTGGTGCTGCTGGTATAAACAAACCCACTGCATTGCCAGTCGCATAAAAGTAGAGCCAATATAATTATTTACAGTATATAATACTTGATAATGATAATAAATGACTATGTCGTGGTTTATTTGTTACATATACTTTTATCATTATTTTAGAATGTATTCTTTGTACTTACAAAAAAACCCACTTTGCTGTAAAACAGTATGCTGTGTGATGCTGGCAGCAGTCTCACACGGTACATCTCGTGTTTACCAAGATTCTCGATGCATCATTTTCTCTTGTGCTTGATTTAATCTAGTGTTGTTTTGTCCAAGAACATGCTACACAGGCTTGTAGCCCAGGAGCAATAGGCTATGCCACATATCCTAATGGTGTAGTGGGTAGTACCACTTAGGTTTGTGTACGTGCACTCTGTGATGTCCACATGAGCAAATTATCCAATGATGCATTTCTCACCAGGTATGACCGTTGTTAGCAGCATATATCTGTTGTCTGTTTTCCCCCATTTCTCCCCATAGAACAACATTCCGTGACATCAGGGACATTATTTGATCTTGTATCACTGTATCCTCAAATCGTAGAACAGTGTCTGAGGCACAGTACACGTTCAGTAAGTAAGTACTAGCTCAAAGGACTGAATGGATAGGAAGTTCTGCTGTGACTTGTAGAAAAATTCCAAGCCTTTTAATGACTCTATGTGTGAATGTAGCTATCAGCAACTTTGAGATTGTTCAGTGACAAAAGCATCCAGTTAATTGGACAAAGCAAAAAGTAAGAAATATAGTAGTCCATACAAATAAAAGTAGAGTACATCTGGGAATGGGGGATGAAATACTATCCAATGAATGTGTCTGTGTCCATGTCTTACCTCTGTTCACCTGTGTATCACCTCTACCCTCAGGCAGACATTTTCTCATGTTCCCACAGCACTTTGAAACTTACTTTATCCCCGTTCCCCATCCAATGGAAACACAACTTCTCTTTCACACAGGTTCCAGTTAGAATCCCATGATTTATACAGTTGGGTCACACACCCATCCCGAATCCTTTGTCCCTCACTCCTGCTCTCTAGGCCAGGCCTGCTTCAAATATTGAAGATGGAATTACTCCATCTAAGAGGATATAGAATGAAGGAAGAGTATTGCCCTAAAAGAAAACTATAATGTTGTTACCTAAAAAAGGGGTGGTAGAGACTGAGCAGCGATGCACTCCTCACTAATGACGATATGCAGATGGCAATTACAATATTTCCCCGAAAATAAGACCTGGTCTTATATTAATTTTTGCTCCAAAAGATGCATTAGGGCTTATTTTCAGGGGATGTCTTATTATTTCATGCACAACAATCTAAATTTATTCATATACAACGGTCTACATTTATTCATTTATTCATGTACAAAAATCTACATTTATTCAAATACAGTCATGTCATCTACTTCAGGAATATCATCATAACTCTCCAAACCCCAAATTCCAGCTTGAATTTCTTGCGACTCCCTTTCCTGTAGAACCATTGGCCCCAAACTCTCATGTCCAGCAATAGAGCTCTCCTTAAATGAGCACTTCTTGTCCATGTAGCCTGCTCGTAGGGCATTGGCAACACAGCTGTCAGTGCTTTGATCCCATGAATTCTTCACCCAAGTCACAGTCTCTTCCAGGCTAGGTTTCACAAAGTTTCCACCCTGATTTCTCTCCATTCTATTTTCAATGTAGTAATTGATTTCCATGTGCAAATGGTCCTTGAATGGCTTGTTTATTGCAATATCGAGAGTCTGGAGATAGGCAGTCATTCCTGTGGGAATCATTATTTGATCTATTCTTCTCTCTGCAAGGAAGTTCTTCATGTCTTTAGCGCGGTGAGTGCTGGCTGAATCCCAGACTAGCGGACTTCTTTGGCCACCCCTCAAAACAAGTGGCATTAAATCGACCCACCTCCTTATAACTGCTTGTGTGCACCAGGCTTTTTCGGTTTCAAGAACATATATGCCTGAGACACTTTCAACCTTATCTTTCTTGCCCTTAGTGATGATTAGAGTCGGGGACTTCTTTCCACCCAGATGAATTGCCAAAATACAGTAACACGTGCACTTTCATAACGAGTGGAGGGAATGTCAATTGACGAGGCACCCCTCTGATCAATTGTCTTTTGAGATCCTTGGCCCATAAACACTGCGGTGTCATCCATAGCAATCATGTTGCAGAGTTGATATTTAGAAAATTTGATGCCATCAACAAAGGACTTGAATGCAAGTGCACGTTTAATAACTTCAGTATCTTCCAGCTTGAATGGTGTTGTCGATCTTCTTAGAATCAGTTCATATTGCCGAAGGAAGCCACCCAGCCAGTGTTGTGATGCTTTGAATTCTTCTGGGGATATTTCTAACTGTGGTGCCATTGCGAGGGCAAATGCTTGAATGTCAGCACAACCAGAGCCTTTGCTCTCCTGTCAGCAATCCACTCACAGATGATGTTTTCCAGCTCAGGAAATAATGGTTGCCAACCTGATGAACACTTGTGCTTCTTAGCATTTCCCTTGTCCCCTGTTGACTGAGGTTATCATATTCTGCTCGCCATTTTCAGACCATTCAGGAGATCCAACTTCTTCTCTTTGCAGAATGCCATAAGTTTCTTGCCCTAGGAGTCCTCCATGATTCCTTTCTTGTACTTGATGGAATAGTTCTTTCTTTTGGCACTCATTTTGTCTGGGGGCAAAAATATTATTCCCTTTAAATCTACCATTAAATCAAGTGTTAATTGTAGACTTACAAGACAGGAGTGGCAACCAAAATGATGACAATTAAGAATAATGGTCCACACAAAAGCGACAAAAAATTGCAAGCACCAAAATTCAGAAAATACAAGTGCATTAAGTACGTCCATTACAACACATGATGTATTGAATTATGAAGATTCATATTAGACACAACCACGTCAGATCGTTATCAAGTGCGCACGTTATTCGTGCGTTGTGTCTGTACCCCAATTGGCCATTCAGCAATAAGTCTCGAGTTCATCCGTTTACTTAGGCGTTTACCTCTAATCCAGAGGCACCTGCTGGGTATTTACAAATACTTAATTACAATTTACATTGTCATTTATTTTAAGTATTACTGTCAATAATATTGTTTATTTATATTTAATTATATATTAATATTATTATTTTATAATTCAATATGTCTATTTCGTGTTGCAACAGATGTACTAAATGTGTCTGTCTGCCTGACGATCTTAACTGGGGCTTATTTTGGGGATAGGGCTTATATTACGAGCATCCTGAAAAATCATGCTAGGGCTTTTTTTCCATTTAGGTCTTATTTTCAGGGAAATATGGTATGTCTATGAAAAGATGGTCAATATCATTTTTTATTTGGAAATTGCAAAAGTTAACAACTATCAGATACTAATGCACACCTATTAGAACAGCTAAAGAAAACCCCCCAAAAACTTACAATACGAAATTGTGGTAAAGATATGACAGTTTGGAGGTTTGTTACCAAGCTAAACACAGTCTTACCAAATCATCCAGTGAGCATATACCTAGGTATTTACCTATTTTAGTTGAAAACTTAATTTCACAAAAAGCAAGCAAAAAAAATTCTGTACAGAAATGTTTATAGCAGCTTTATTGATAATTGCCCCACACTGGAAGCAACCAAGAGGTTCTTTAATAGGTGAATGGATAAGTAAACAGTGACACATCCATATAATGCATATACATACATATATATATAATAAAATAGGAATATAACATATAAATTAAATTTTCATATATTATTGATATTTATATTTAATATTATATTTATACTATATAATATATCCAATGTATCTATAATACATTGAATATATCCATATATTTAGTTGTAATGTTAGTAAATATTGATATGGTACAAAAATATGTAATATGATATATGCATATAAAAACAATAAAAATGAGTGTTGAAAATATTAAAGGAAAAAAAGGAAACCTAAATGGATATGTTAAGTAAAAAACAGTCTGAAAAAGTTACATTCTATATTATTCTAACCATACGACTTCTGAGACAGTAAAAAGATTATTGTTTGTCAAGGGTTTAAAGATGAGAGGAGGAAAGAATGGTTGACACGTAGAGGATCTTTAGAAACCTGAAACTATTCTGTATGATACTGTAATGGTGAATACATGACATTATGCATTTATCAAAACCCCTAGAACTATACAACACAAACAGTGAACTTTAATATAGACTGTAGACTTTAGTTAATAATAATAAGTATTCCTATCCGTTCATTACATATACCCAGTTCATTAAAATGTTGATAATAGAGGAAACTGAGGGGTTAGTGGGTAGATGGGCCTCTCTGTTTTACCTGTTCAATTTTTCTGTAAACATAAACTGTTGTAAATATTAGTCTATTAGCAAAAAAAAAAAAAAAAAGAAGATTTTCACTACAACAAGTTACTGGAATCTTGCCACAAAGAATTTCAGTATTTTAGTGACCTAATAGATATAAAAAAAGGAATTAGTTACTTTACAATATGCATTTACTATTAGAATGTGTAAATTATTTATTATTTCACCAATTACTTTTTACAAATAAATTAAACTGAAT
This sequence comes from Rhinolophus ferrumequinum, assembly GCF_004115265.2. Lineage (NCBI taxonomy): Eukaryota > Metazoa > Chordata > Mammalia > Chiroptera > Rhinolophidae > Rhinolophus > Rhinolophus ferrumequinum. The sequence goes on from NC_046301.1 coordinate 54,131,656, forward strand.
TAAACATATAATTTAGTCTTTCAACAATATTTTTAGTTCATAAACAGTATGATCCAGTTGAATTCTAAGTGTCTAATGCTAGTATCTCCTGCATTTTATAAATATATAATGTTAATGTATATTTACTATTTAAAAATGTGTATATTGTATTTGCTAATATCTAAAGAAAAAAATTAATACATTTCAGAGTGTATTATTTATTTAATCATTTATACTTTCACATTGGAATTAATAATACAGAATGTAAGTGTACCAAATAAAATTCTCTATGATCCAAAAAAACATAAGGGAATAAAAATACAATCCTTTTTAATTTTTTTATTATTTCTGTGAAATTATGTAAATGTATGATTGCCTAATTACAAAAATGGAATAGTTCTTTCAAGTTTAAGATATTAAAATTTTCTTGTGTTATTAGCTTCTGCAGCTGCAGCATTATTAAATGCAAACTCCACTTTATATATTATGCTCATTAATATTTATCGAGAAATGAAAACTAATTCCTGATATTATATAAAACAAAATTGAAAATATGAACTTTTCCCAGTTGCATTAATCTGCTTTAATAGTGACAATTTGGGAGTGTGTATGGTGGGTTGGGAAATATCTCTCTAGCATTTAAATTAAAAATTTCATATAAAGCATTAATATATTCGTAAAGGACAATTAAGAAAAGTATTACCTGATAACTAAAGTTAGCACAAATGTTTTAGGAAATAAGATAATATTATCAGTTCAAAGCATAAGAAATTGCTAATATTCTACCATTTTCACCTATAAAGCAATTTTGTCTATTTAACTCTAACATGTAATCTATCACTTTTACCGTTAATCAAAGAATGAACTAGTTCGGAGAACAAAACAACGAAGGTACAAAAAAAAAAAAAAATGCAGATAGAATTGTTGGCACTGTTTTTGAGAGTTTAGCATTGTTATAGAATTCAGAGTTCATACCAACATATCAAAAATATTAAGGCTAAAGTGATACTTAATACATTAATTATCCAGTCACTAAATCTAAGTATCAAATCTAGATTTCCATGACTATATAGATGGAGCTGGAAACTACTCTTATCATTCAGATGGGTGTCCTGTGTCATTGATAAAGCCCAATATTGTCATATATCTAAGAGGCAATGTATAGGAAGGAAAACAGCAGATATGATCCTCTATTTATTTGTTTGGGGTGCACCAGAAAGTAAAAGCTCTAGAGTCCAGAATACTGGTTCTGAATCTCACCACTGTCACTTAGAAGCCAGTGGTCCTGTGGTCAGTCATTAGGACATGAAAATATATTGTGCATGTGTAACATGCAAAAATAATTCTAATAGTCTTTGATGAGGATTAAACACCTAATGTGTAAGCATCTTTGACACTTAGTACATCTTTGTTGGTACAGTGGTTGGTACAGAGTTTAGTGCACTGTAAACTAATTTAAAATAATTAACTTTACTATTTTATTTTCTGCTTCTTGTTATATGTCTGCTCTGACATATTATATAGAGTATCACAGTTACAACTGCTGTGGATTGGGTCTCAGACAACTCCAAAAAGTCCATGTAAATTCAGCATCATATTTCTTTAGTTGAAATAGCTCTGGACTTATAATCAGAAGATTGGGCTCAATTTCTGTGCCTGCTACTTACTAACAGTGTAGCAAGTTTGCAACTTAATTGAACTCCTTAGTTAAATGTGAATGACAAATGTCACTTAAAAGCTGGTTCCAAATAAAAAGACATGACACATAATAGCTTATTTTGCTGCTGTTGTTGTTGTTTTTATTAATGATTCTTTGAAAGATGTAAAGAACTGTAACAATAGATTCCTTTTTCTTGTCTATACAGAAGAAAGGGTGTTTCTAATATAATTTTGAAACATAGTATATAGAACACAGTGTACTAAGTGGTTAGCGTAATGGACATGGGGTTCTGGTTGCTGTGCTCTTGGTACTGATTAGCTGTGAGACCTTGGGTAAGTTAGCCAACAGTTCAAGCCTGAATTGTCTTAGCTACAAAATAGAGATAATAATAATGCCTACCCCACAGGGCTGTTGTGTTGATTGAACACTCTAAAGAATGTAACTCACAAAGCATAAAGCTTGCCACATAGTAAGTATCCTGTACATGCGAGCTATTGGTATGACTGATTTCTCTCAGCGTGGATTTACTTTTGGAAAGCACTGCTATAGCTTGACTAAATGATGTGCACATTTCTGAAGAAAGTAATTTCCTGTCTTATAGCAACTTCATGTACAACGTGGGATATAGTATAAATATGCACTATACAAATTAATTTGTGTGTGTGCATGTGTGTCTACATACACTTATAACATTGAGTTAGATGAATGGTAATATCCTCGTCAGAACTGTAATATCCTCGTTAGAACAGTATACTAGCTCCTAGCTTCAATCATTTTATAATATCACCTATGGGAATAGAATTAAAAATATACCTATTTTTAATCTTTTTTTCTACAATGTATAGAATGTAAGCTCTGCAGGCATTCCCTAGGAAAGTCTGATTAATACTAATTTTGCAGAAGTAAAAAGTTGGTTTTGCCCTCCTATGGGGAACATGACTGTTTAGAGAAAGGAAAAAAAAAAGAATATTAACTGCCCATGTCAAGTTAGAGCACTGAAAATTTGTAAGGGTGATTTCTAAGGGATTACTGCTGATATTGCAAATCAGTCAGCGGTATGCTGTGCTCATTTGTTCTGTTTTAATAGACCTTATATAGCTACTTAGAAATTACGCTGTTAACAGAGAATGTAATAAATATCCAATGTTAAGAAATAATCTTGAATTACTTGCTAAGAAAACAAAAGGGTATGTCTGCTTATTTTTTACTAGGCAAGACATTTATTTCCATTTTTTTTTAAATAGTATGGAAGCATTCTGACAATTCCAGTGGTTTAGCTGTTAAGGATTATGTGATGCCTTAGCTTACACTGATGACAACATTAGAAAAAATGAAGCAAAACCCTAATCAAAGAATTATGGTAAGATGACAATTTTAAAATATTAGAATGGGATAAAGAACTTGAAAACAATCTTTCCAGTGTTAAAAGCTAATTATGACTTAGAAGTTCCATTATCTGTCTTAAATTTAAAACAACTGCTAAATGGATCATTTCTTTGTTATTTAGCCTTTCAAGCTTCTCTTTGATAAAGGTCCTTGCCATCCAAACGGAACATAAAGATTTTATTGGTCTCTAATGATGCCAACTACAGCTGTACAATCATCATTTTCGCGTCCAAACTCTGTCTGCTCTTAGATCTGCTGTCACTTGATCACAATTGCAGAAGTATCTTTAACTGTATTTGCTTAACCAGATGGTAAATGGCTGTACTGGGAATACATTCATCTTTTTTACGGTATGACTAAGTGTTAAAACTGAAATTTTAGCTATGGTGGGAAAACATAGACTTGTATCACACTAAAAATAGTTTATATTTTTTTTATTTTGTTTTTGTTTATGTTTTCAAGAAACAGACATATATATCTGCAGTATCAAGGTACAACATTATGGCAAACATTTTTATAATGTACTTAAATATTTGAGTAATACTTTTAAGTAAAAGTTAAGTAAAATATAAAATATTGGTACAAAATGTTATGTGATTCCTGATATACTGTTTAAAAGAAAACCTGAAGACTTTTCAGTTGTATTCTCCTTCAACTGTTAATTTAAGTTCTCAGAATAACAGGTCTAAAAATCATGATATTCAGAAGTATTTTAATTTGAGATATAATTAATGGTATTTCACATATGTAAGAGTTAACAAATTTTATTTGTAGTTTGATATGAGAATTATTAAGAGTTTGTATGAAATACTTTGAGTTAATTTGGGGTTAATCAAATTTGAAAAGCTGTGAGAATATATGGATGAATATATACAATATATATTTGAACCTATAGACTTCAATGGGTTTACTTATTTAGAGATCAGCTAGGATTACAATTTCTGTGGCAAAGAAAAACTTCGGTGGTGTTCTAGAGTAGTAACTGTGAACTGAGAAGAATTACAACATATTAAACAGACTTACAAATGTTTCTCCTTGTTTGTCAAAACCAAGACTAATAAAAGTATAGTGTAATGGCAAAAGAAATGCATCTTGAATTATTTTAATAACTAAAACAATGGGACCAGTGATTTGTATCCCTGAATAACAAAATGAACATTTAGCTTTTATAGGATTGTCCCAGATAGGTAAGCAAATGAAAACAGGTTTAAGTTGAAAACTCAGTAGACCATGAAAAAATTATTGGTGGTCATATTAAGATATAAACTGGTAGTTGTCCAAATAATGACAAGATTGAAATGAAAGCACAGCAATTTATAATCATAGAATACTAGAGTGTCAGATATTTGAGAACAAGCTTACATTAGGAAAACAAAATCCTAGATGCATCCATGAACATGGATAGCTAGTATGGACTGGAAGTAAAACTTCTCAGATGTGTGGTGGCCAAAGGATACTGAAGCTACATTGTCAGTTATAGTTGGTCATTCAAATGTCAGACACTTGTGTTGAAGAGAAAGACTAATATCATAAGCCTCGGGAGTTATGAAGGAAGTGAGTAGGAGGTCAGTAGGAAAAAAGCAAGAGAACAGCTGGATCGCTTTTTTTCTTCTTTCTGGGTGTAAAAAGGTCTGTAATCGTTAGGGCACATTTAAATTTCTGGAGTATTACCTAAAGTAATGCTTTCAAAGTTGGGCATAATGAAATTCCAGATGGGATAAATTGTACCACATCAATATATTGCAAATCAAAGTTATTAGGAAATTGTAGAATTTTAGGCTGACTACTATATCAGGTTGTAGTGGAGGATGGTTAGCATCACCAGCTATTTTATCTATGATATCAGCATTTTCAGGGTCCCTACTTGATAACAGTTCCTTTGAAGTTAAAGACAGCATATAATTTCAATGTTCAACCAAAAGAGAGAGACAAATAGAAAAAGGGACACAGAGGGTGAATATTAACATTTATATAATAATATTTCTTCAAACATGAGTCTTCCGATGCTTTTTAATAACCGATTTTATAAATCATTCTACTAGTTCCAAAGTATTTACACATACTTTATTCTCATTTTATGCAAAATAACAGTGGAAATAAGGAATAGATGCATTATTCTTAAGATGATCTGTTTCACATTACTAGTTAACAGTGAAAGGACATTTACTGAAGTCTATTCAGATTTGAATTTGTAATATTGGACGTCATCTTACATCTAAAATTCAGTGTGCCATCAACCCATAGCTTAACAAAGTACACCATTAGGTACCAATAGGACAAATTGTGACATGTGAATTTCCTTAGCTTTACACCTGAGTGAAAAGTTCATTGAAACTGTTTTTTTGTTTTGTTTTGTTTTTTATTTTCATTCACTGGCAAAGAGGGCAAAGGTGAATAAGAGTGGAGATGTATGAATTTTGTAAATCTGACATGATTCAGTACTGTATCAGACAGCTGGCCTCTTTTCTCAGTTTCTGTGTTATTGACACTGACTTTCTGATCTGCTAATGTTTTTTGTTTGTATGTTTGTTTTTTAATTATGAGTTCAGATTATAAAATATGGATATTCATTACAATAGAAATAAGCAACTCAAGTTTTTAATTTCCCTTTATAAAAAAAAAATCTTATGGTTATAGGAGAGATGAAGTATAAAGCATGGAAATTCTATTAGAGAAAATTTCTGTGCGAAGGTGGGCAAAGATAGCTTGTGTTCGTAGACCACTTAACTCCCAAGTTTCTATCATATTTTTTAACTGCCTAGACTACAACGATGCACAGCAGGAGTACGAACAATTTATTTACAAATGAATTTATTTTCCAAAAAAAAAAGTTATCGTAATCCTCTTAGAACATTCATTTTTATGCTTCTCCAGAATGTTCAAGGATAAACATGAATTACCATTGCCCAGGATTTCTCCAAACAAATCATATTCAAATGACTCATTATCTTATAATAAGATAGAACTTTTCATCTTTTAACAAAACCAAATGTTATTTAAAAATAGCATTTAAACCTCCTCTACCTGATCAATGATCATAAATTGCTACTTAAAGCTTTGATAAATCTAGGATACTTAGACTCCTATCTAATGGTGGATGGGAAAAGAAAACATTTTAGAAATATTTTTCATTCCTCTCCATTGTAAGCATGAAAATTTACTTATACATTTTGTACGCACATCTATAAATAAATTCCTAATTGCTAGTACAACTAATATCAAAAATCTAAATAACAATATCTATTGTAAAATTGCATGGTATTTTTCATGAAATATTTTGTGAAAATAAACATAAGAAGGATAATATGCTTTATACATAGATGATTCAATAAGAAATCCTAATTTAATAATTTTATAACAAAAATATGAATAACCAATGATTTTATTTAGTGTTATAAAATTACTATTTCCCTATTTCGTGGCTTATAAACATCCTTCTGTCTTATTGTTACCCTTCAATAAAGGATACAATAGTTGAAATATATAAGAAATTAAACAGAAGATGTATAGAGAAATACATATATATTTAATATTCTTTTTTGAGTCATTTTTTGTAAGTATAGACAAAACAAATAGATAACAAAATGACTGAACATGTGAAACCTAAAGCATATAAGCGCTCTGTCTAGATTTTGTATATCATTGTTTGGCTACAGTCATAAAATGAGGTAGAGGCAGAATCAAATTATGACTATTTCTTAATTTTATCTGCCAAAAGTGTAACCAATAACCATTGATTACTAAAATCCAAGTATGTATTATATACAATTTCACCTTTCTGTCACCTATTATCCATTAGAATCTTAATTATCTTTGAATAAAGATAGCATTTGAATTAATGAAAACTTCAGTGAAATTTATGACAAAACCTGAAATTTCTGACAACTAAAAATAACCATGGGAAAAATGTGAAGTCAAATATGTGTACTATCAACACAGTTTTATTAGTCAAGTATGCTGCTTTCTGTAACAAACAATAGCTAAATCAGTTGTGACATAACAGAATAGAATGTTATCTATTGCACCTGTTGTAGTCCGGTGTGTTTTCCAGGTTTAAATGGGCTCTGCTCCATGTTGTGATTCAGAGGCCCAGGCTTCTTCCATCTTGGGTGTCTGCTCTATATAAAGTCCTATGGCATCTCTCCTCTCAGCCAGTGAATAGAGAAAGAATGAGGATCACTCCTGGAAGATTTTAATGAGCCAAGCTGAAAATGGCACACATTACTCTGCCACACTGTATTGAACAGGAATCAGTCACTTGGCAATACCTCACTTCAAAGGAAGCTTGGAAATGCAGCCTAATTATATGCATAGAAGGAAAACAAAAGGGTTGGTGAATGTTAGTCAGTCTCTACAGTAACAGCCATACAACTTTATCTATTTTACCACAATAATAGTGAGACCACTTCCAGTTGGACTTTGGTTAAGTCAATGGATTTATGGGAGGGCAGCGGGGTGGATAAAAAGAAAGAAAGAAAACATAAACTTCAGTGGATTTAGTACGCAGGGACAGGATGAGTCTTGATACTTTGACAAGGTATTATCCTTTCTAAATTTAGGTATACTTACCTGTTAAATAAATGTATTATCCTATGTGTGGTCCCCACTGAATATTTTCCTGCAGAACGTTAATTGTAGGTAATCAGTTTTATTAAGACTAGTCTTAAGGAGAAAACAAATTAAACTGGAAGATTTAATAGTTGAATATGAGTGAATATTTGACAAATAAATGAGATTGCTCATCAATTTTAATTGTGCATGTATCAAAGTAGAAAAATAGTGGACTAAATACTAGAAAACATTAAGAGAGATTTAATCTTTAAAATTTTAAAAGATGTTATAGTTACCATTAAGGATATAATAGCAAAAGATGAAAAAGTCTGAGAAACATTTAAAATTGGGAAAGTAAAGAGACCCGATAATATAAATAGGATAGATAGGTGATAGATAAATAGATGACAGATAGATAGATAGATAGATAGATAGATAGATAGATAGATAGATAGATAGATAGATAGATAGATAGATGATTGATACATAGGTGACATGGATAGACAGATATAATCCAGGCCCAGAAATACAAGAAAACACTAAGTTACAGAACAAATCATAATTGGCCTAAAAATGTACCTGAATTTTGATAACACGGGCTTGGCAATAGTGTGTAAAGTAACAGTAATTCTTTTGTCTTGTGTCTGCTGCTGCTATCTTTTTTTTCCCATTTCTGGTCACAAGTCTGAATGCTTAATGTGATTTATATGTGCTTAAATTAACTGTCTGATACCCTTGAAAACATGTAATATTAATTTAGGTTAAACTATTCTCAGCCTTACCTGCTAATGCTGATATGGGATTTGGGATTTGAGAATTTGTTACACAGACTTTCTTCAGAACCATTACCTGTAAATTACCACACCAATAAAATGTTAGCAGTCATAAATTCACTTATGTTAAAGCTTAACTTGACCAAGCTTGAGAAATATGTTTAATCACTAAAGTTTTTAATCAGTATTATAATTGTTGTAGATATAGTTCATATCATATAACATATAACATATAACTATATGTTGTAGATATAGTTTTATAGTTGTGTTGACAACTAACCCATAGATTCATGAATTGCTATACAAATATCTGCAGTGTGTTTCAATATCAGATATGGCATGTGTATAACTTAAAACGAAGTGAGCCCTTTTTACTTCTGCATTAGAAATATAACTCTAGAATGTACTACAAATGTAACTCTAGAATATACTACAAAGGTGGCAGACCTTTCAGAATATACTGAGCTTTATAATAAATGAATTATTTTTTTAAAGTTGACTTTCAAATACAGATAAAGATGATATGAAAATATACTCCTTTGTTGTCTATTTCAGAGTCTATTCATATCTCTCAAATACTAGCCCTTTTGTAATCAAATATGACTAAAAATATGGAAGTATTTACATTAATGTCTCTTATTTATTGAAATAAAAATTTTCTCCTCATGTAAAGCAATTTTGATCAGCTATCCATCAATAGTAATTAATGAACTTTTTTTATGTTTTACTTGCCTCTTTCCAAAAATTAGATAGTAATTTCCTTAAAGAGAGAAATTTTATAGTATTAACAGTTGTTTTGTGTCCATCGTAATGTCTGGTATATCATACAGTTTTAAAACATAATTGTTGACTAAAGGAAAAGCAAAAACAGTAACTAGTTAAGACTTTTAGCTAATTAGTTATATTATTTTTAAGTTCTTTTGATAACTCTTCATATCATTTCTTTCATACCTTCTCTATTGTTATGTCAGTAAAATAATGTGGCAGCAGTTCTGGCTACCTAACTATTCCAAACTAAGGGTTCTCGCTAAAAGGAAACACACACACACACACACACACACACACACACACACACACACACTCACACATGCACACACACAACAGAAAAAAATTATAAGGCAAGAAGCAAACAAAAATATTAACAGTGTAGTGATTTTTTAAATTTTGTTTTGTCATTTTGTTTTGTCATATATACTTTTGGGGGGCTTAATCCATTCTTAGGGTTCAAAATGCAGTTATTGAGGAAAGAAACAGCTCAGTTGTCTTCCTTTGCTTATTTTTCTTATTCTCTAGTTAATATAAATATGAATCAAGTATGATTTTATCCCATTTTTTTTAAATTTCCAGCTAGTGATAATTTAAATGACAAATTTTATACAAATTATTTTTGTGTGTGTATATATGTATTAGTTTTAGACAACACCTTCAAAGTTATAATATTCAATAATCTTGTTGGTAATATCTGCCATTTCACTTTGAACATTTTGGAGATTACCTATCAATCAAAATATTTCCCATTGTTAATTTAGATAATTTTCTCTGATTGATCTTCTTCAATAATAAAATGTATTCAAATATTTAAAATTGAGATGAACAACAAAGATTATCACCAGAATAATTTATTGAAAACTTTCTCCCAAATTTTCTCAATGTTGTTGGGAACTCAAAACATGACAAAGAGCAATTGCAGATTTTTTTTTTTAAGTAGGTCGTCTTCTATGCATAATGAACATAAAGACTTTTCTGTCTTAGTATTACTATCTTTGAAGACTATGATTACCTTAATATTAAATTTGTCTATTAGTTGTACTTTAAAATTGTATTGTTTCTATTCATCACAGCAGCTCTCAACCATTAAAATTAATTGAAAATCAAAAGGGAATATAACCCAATTTTTTTTTTAAGTGAAAATTGTTTTCTACCTTTTTTTAATTAAAGTTTATTGGGGTGACAATTGTTAGCAAAGTTACATAGATTTCAGGTGTACAATTCTGTATTACACCATCTATAAATCCCATTGTGTGTTCACCACCCAGAGTCAGTTCTCCTCCTATCACCATATATTTGATTCCCCTTACCCTCATTTCCCACCTTCCACCCCCCTTACCCTCTGGTAACCACTAAACTATTGTCTGTGTCTATGAATTTTTGTTTCTCATTTGTTTGTCTTGTTCTTTTGTTGTTTTTGGTTCATATACCACATGTCAGTGAAATCATATGGTTCTCTGCTTTTTCTGTCTGACTTATTTCGATAGATGAATGGATAAAGAAGTTGTGTTATATATACGCAATGGAATACTATTCGGCAGTAAGAAAAGATGAAATAGGACCATTTGTAACAACATGGATGGATCGTGAGAATATAATGATAACCCAAATTTTAATTTCAATTTTTACCTGTGACTTTGTAAATAACTAGGTATACGAAAGCAGAACATGTATCATTTCATTGTAGTTATTTTGAAAAATTATTATTTAATGAATAGTTTTCATAACATACTATTTCTCTCTCAATGAAAAAGTGCTTAATAACTTGAAGAGAAACAGGGAGGAAGACCTTTGTGAAAATGTTAATACTTTCAGAACGCTCTTGTCATAGATATAATAATTTCTTACATTTGCATAGTACAGGATATGAAGTTGATAAGAACCCAAGGCAGCAGTGACATAATCAATACTCTAGAGATTTTCAATTGAAATGGAAAAAAAAAATAAAATAAAACAGGGGAAGTGCAGTATTATCTAAATAAATATTAAAAATGTTGCTTTATTAAACATATTTTTGTTTATAAACGTATCTCATTCCTGAAATATTAAATTTTACATAAGGGATAGCTCATAAATGAAGGCCCAATTTAATTAAACGGCATTTTATAAGTTTAAGTAAAGCACATATTTGAATCATGTTGTTGAAACTATATTTCTACGTTCTTTTACTTTCCATAGAAGGTGAGCTCCATTTTATATTGCATTTCACACTATTGTGCGTTGAAATCTGTTTCTTAAGAAACATGGAATAGAGGAAGAAAGAGAGGCTCAGTTCCAAAACTGAATGTGGCCACATGATATGGATCTCTTGCCTCACTCAGTCTCTCACATCTGCCAAATCACGTAATCCTCTTCTTGTTTGCATGGTTTCTGAGATGCTGAATGTAATTCCTATCTTTGTTCCTCTATAGATAAGAGGTTTTTTTAACTGTCTTCCTTCAGGATTGTTTTATCTTTGATTTTCTCTAGTTTGAAATATGTCTGGGTCAGTTTTTGGCATTAATCCTGTTTGGCATTCTCTGAGTTTCCAGATCTGTAGTTTGATGTCTGATACTAATTTAAGGGAAATGGTCATTATTATTTCAAATATTTATCTGTTCCCCTCTCTCTTTCCCTTTATATGTAAATTATATGTGTTGTACTTGTTCCATAATTTTTGGATAGTCCATTCTGGATTTTTTTCCCATTGTTTTACTCTTCAGTTTTTGATAATTCTACTGATACAGCCTCTAGTTCAGATATTCTTTCCTGAGCCGTGTGCAGTCTACTGAAAAGCCCATCAGAGGCATTTTTTTTTTATTTCTGATACAATGTCTTTCATCTCTAGAATTTCTTTCATTCTGTGTTAGGATTTCTATGTCTGCTTACATTGCTCACCTGTTCTTGCTAGGACAGCCTGATGACTTACAGGCTCCTTCTCCTCCACGAAGAACGGGAAACTAGAAGCCCACTGAAGCTGCTTCATTTTATCTTTTATCTGTTGTTTTCAAACTGTAATATTGTAGACTAGGCAGGAAAAAGAAGATCACAGACCCCTGAATATGACATGCTTTCCAAACGTCTACAACATATATTTAACAGACTTGCCCCACAAATAGAGATGTATATTCTTCAACAATTATTTCACTGAAAATCCATAATTCACTATTACTCAAATGGGATAATATGTGGTGGAGTGGTGTCTCTTGGAAACAAAATGAAACTGTATATTTCAATGAACCATATATTTCAATGAACCACTTTGCATTAAGCTTCATACATGGATGAACAGAGAATACTACCGATAATGCCGCTTGCTCTACTATGCAAAGAGAATGAGGCTCTATCCTCTGCTGGAAAGATAACTCAAGTTCCCTAAAATGATTATTCCCCTGAAAATGGAAATATGTAGAAGGAAAAAGTGAAGTTGAAACATGTTTATTTATTTTTCGATCTATCTAAATAGGAAACATTCTAGATACAGTATTCTTATTTATCATTATTTAAAGATATTTTCCTTAATTAAAACTTGCCATGGTATGCTTGGATTTATGGATAATACGGTTGAGTTGAAATATTTACTCTGGATTTTTTTTAATAGTACCATTGGGATAAACAAATGTTAAATAGCAAACGGGTAAGAAAATAATATATCTTAGTTAAGAGAGATGCTAAAAGCTGCATGCTTCCAATTTTCCAAGTATCACGACTTTGTTTTGCTAAAACGGATGAAGTTTCTATATAATCTAATGTCAGGAATTAGTCGAGGATTTGTGGTTGTCAAGTAGTAGGTTACTAGCGATTTCAGAAAATCCTGAATTAGAGAAGAACGATTTAAGGTGATCAGCTTAAAGCCCATTACTGTTGGCTTAAGTCTTATAAGAGGGAAAAAAAAAAAATACTGGTATTTATAGAGTGTGAAAGAAGGTTGACCAGAGGATGAAAGTAAAGGGAAACTGGGAAAGAAAGACTTTCATATTAGTAAGTAATATTTAATCAAATATAACAAATATTAAACCTTATGTCGATCATTTGTAAGTGTATTTCTGTCTTAGAACTAGTTGCCTGATCAAATAGGAACTTGAAGTGATCAGACAGACAAGGGTGTAGATCTGCTTAGGGACTAACATCAAATATCATCTGAGGTCATTTTATAAAGTGCCCTGGATCCCTGCTGATATGGTTAATAAACAATCTTTGAGGAAAAATGCAAAATAACATTTAAGAAACTCCTGTATTCAGAATCAAGGAATGATGCAGAACAAACCATTCAAACGGAGAAGACAGTCTTTTCTGACTCTGATTATAACCGATTACAGAGAACTGATTGCATGTGTAACTCCGTTGTGACTGTAATGGACCCAGATGGACCAGGTAAACCTGCGCAAGTGAAAGTAATTTTCTTTCATAAGAGCAAAACCATCCCCCCACACCCCTCAAAAAGGCAGTGACCAAGTCCTTTCATGCTATTAATAAAATGTTAGGACTTGTGCCTTTTTTAAGTAGGGTAGTTAGAACATCAGGACACTGCTGACTATCACAAATTAAAATAATAATAATAATAATAATAATAATAATAAAATCAACAAGAAATGTGGGGAAGGTCAAATGTCAGGATCAGAAAAATCAACATTAAACAGTTATTTTTAAAATTTATTTAACACTATGTTTTTGTTTCTCTGAAGTAAATACCTAGGAATGGATTTGCTAGATCATATGATAAGTGTATATTTAACTTATTAAAAACAGGGGCAGTTGTTTTTATACCTGTTTGCTTTGCATGTTATTGTTTTATATGGTGTCCCAGGTCAATAATAAAGTACGTTCTTAAAATAAAAAAATAAAAAATACCAAATACTGTTGAATTCCCAAGTCCCAAAGTTTACTGAACTTCAGTAGGTAATTGTGCGGACCGAGTAGTCCCAGAGAGCAGTTTCCAGGCTGTCGGCCTCACGTGGAAAGGTGCTGGCTCGGGTAGTTGATGGCCATCAGCTGTGACTAGTTGGCCGTCAGCTGTTATCAGTTAGCCATTAGCCACTGATATAACTGCCGTGGCTAAACTAGCAAGCGTCGGAGTGCAGATTGTGGATTGTAGGTTACAGTTAGCAAGTGAGGTTGGTTGGCAGAGAAGTGAATGGCGGGTTGCAGATCGTGAGGCTCCTGCTTCCAATGTCTCCAATGCAGCCACCAGCGAGAATATAGTGGTATGACTCCCCTATCTATGTTTCCCTGGGTGTTCCATTTTGGCCTCACCATGTCTTACATTCTTACTTGGGGAGCGGGACCAGAGACCCCGTAAGACACCCTGCATGACATAATTTAACCCTACTACAAAAATTTTTTAAAGTATGTATGTGTTTGTGTGTGTGCTGTGTGTGGTAAGTAGAGAGCAAAATATTGAGTTCAAACACAGTTATTAAATTTTTGGTTGGAATTATTAAATAACGAAATCATGTGATTTTGCCAAAGTAAACTTGTCAGAATTAAGTTTCATTCCTCAGCACTTTTACAAATTACCATATCATGGAATACATTAAGGTTGATGATTTTTAAATGAACGCATGGTAAAATTTATCTTTTTACATCTTTGCTGTACAGTTTAATGAGTTTTAGGATGTAGAGATTTGTGTAACCATATTCATAATCAAGATATACAGAAGTTTTCTTACCTTCCAAAACTTCCATTTGCTGACTCTTTGTAGTCAGACCCTCTCCCTACCTCTATCTGATGGCAACCACTGATCTCATCTTTTTCCCTATAGTTTTGTGTTTTCCAGAATATCATATGAATGGAATCATATAACATGGAACCGTTTAAAACTGGTGTCTTTCACTTAGCATAATGCCTTTGAAATTCCTTTATATTGTTTTTATATATCAATATTTGTTTTGTTTGGTTTGTGTAGCAGTCCATTGTATGGATACTACACAGTTTTGTTTGTTTGTTTGTTTGGTTTTAATCCATTCAGCCATTAAAGGACAGTTAGGTTATTTTCAGGTTTTGGTACATAGGAATAAAGCAGCTATAAACACTCATGTACAGGTTTCTGGGTGGACATACATTTGTATTTCTTTAAGTAAATACCTAGGAACAGATTTGCTATGTCATGGTGATAAGTGTATGTGTAATTTATAAGGAAACTGTCAAATAGCTTTACCATTTTACAGTTGAACCGTATATGGGCATCAGCTTGATATTTTTTTTTAAAGAAAACTATTAAATAGACAAGAGTCAATCTTCTGTTAGATTTAATATTTATGTTTTGTGTTTAATCAATGTGATAGATTGAATAATGATCCCCGAATGATATTCTGGACCCAATCTATGGAAAAATGCCAATGTTACCATATCTGGAAAATAAAAATGTCTTTGCTGATGTGATTAAGGATCTTGAGAATGATGGTTAAAAAATAATCTTTAAAAGTTAATGAAAATTGACATTTAAGAAATTACTGTACTTAGAATCAGGGAATCAGGCATGGAAGCGATGCTTTCATGAAGCTACCATTTTAGTGGGAGAGAGATATTATAAGGAAATAAATAATTATAAACTATAATATCTGATAGAGGTCAGTGTAGCAAGAAAAACTGACAGGCAGAGGTCCCAGGATTGGAGGAGTAATATACTTTTTAAAGATGGTACCTAACATAAGGTGATATTTGGGCAGAGAATTTAATGAAGTGAAATGCCTTAGCCATGTTCCAATACCGAGAAAAGAAAGTTAGAAGCAGAAGGCAAAGGTATTGGAAAGGTTCTGAGGCAGAAGCATAGTGCATGTACTTGGGGAATTAACTCCACGGACAGTGTGGCTGGAGAAGAGAGAAGGAGGGGATGCCGAAGGGAAATGATGTTGGAGAACTGCCCGAGATAAGTTTTTGCAAAGACTCAAACACTTGAGTAAGCAGTCTGGATTTTACCCCATGATGAGAGAGAGAGTCACTAGAATATTTTACCTGTGGAATTATTATGAACAGATTTATATTTAAAAATAATCACTGGCCCCTGTATGATGAATGTGTTGCAGGTTGGGAAAAGTGAAAGGAAGGGGCCCGGGTAGGAGGCTATTGCAATAGTCTAGACAGGCGACGAGAGATGATGGTGGCTTCAAACACTGTGATAGCTGTGGCGGGGGAAGAATTTCTTGGATTCTGAAAATAATTTATAAGTAGATCCAATGGGACTTGCTACTGATCTAACATGGGTTCAGGATGGGGTGAGACAGAGTGAGACATCAGTGATAACTTCCAAGTTTCCGCAGACCACATAACTCTGTCATGTATTGACCACAGAAAGACTGAAGAAGAGGAAGTTCAAAAAGCAGGGAAGCCATTGTTTGGCTTTTGGAGTGAGTATTAAACATTTAAGTGGAGATTTTTATTGGGCAATTCAAAATACAAATCTAATATGTAGGGAAGAGTTCATAGTTCATAGTTGCCAAAAATTGAGAATCACCAGAGATAAAAAATTCTGAACTTACTGGCATCATGTGTACACTCAGGATGCTATATATGTTAAAGAATTGATGGAAAAATTGGAGATTTTATAGAGAGAAATTTTCTAGAATTTGCTATTATTTTCATTTATTTAAATTAAATATCCATTGCACTGTGCGTTACAGTGGAATAAAATGTTATCTTTAAAGGAATACTTTTATACCAGTAGACTTGATATTACACTTTTGATGTTGGCTGCTTATATTATTTTCTTTTACATTTGATAATCATAACCCCATTACCCCTCTAATTGTCTTTTTTCCTTTATCGTAAATTTCACAATCCTTGTTGTTGTTTTTCTTTTTGGTTAAAAGGTATGTTTTTATATGTTAGGTTTTCCTAGTTTGTTTTAGGAGGATGTGAAATGTAAATAAATCCTCCTTGATCATTGATTAGGTTGCACCCGTTGATCAATATTATGAGGTCATACAATTACCTGCTCTGTGGTATTCTAATATATGAACTATCAAATAAAGAATTGCGGAAATTATGTAGCTTGTTAGAGCTAAAATAACCCTCAATAATATTCGCAAAATCATAAGTTGTTCTTGAATTTGACCTTCTTCATCAAACCACTATGTACGTGCTTACTCACTATCTCATAATCACAACCAAACTAGGAAAGAGAAAGGAGAAAAATCATGTTATTCTTGCTTTTAAAATTATAAGTAGATTCATAGATCTGTATAAATATATGGAGATATTTAAATATAAATACATATGCACTTAATAAAACTAAACATTGGATTAAATTTTTAGTAAGTTACAAAACAAAAATATCATTAAACAAAATGTTATTGATTAGTGGAGTTTACAAAATTTAAGTGTTTATTTTTGGGAAGGTAGAATTATTTTCTCACTTATTGAGAAAAAATATATTTCTCTAATATATTAACATCATAATTATGTTAATATTTCTCTACTATATTAACATCATAATTATGTTAATATAATTAACATCATAATTATAATCTAAATATAAATATAAACACACTATTACATATGTTTCTTTAGTATCATGCACTTTGTGCAGTAAGATGTAGGAGGAAGTGATGATGGTTTTATTACAAGAAATTTAAATAAAATAAATACCCTAGTTTTTGCACTTATTCAAATTACCATAAAATGAATGTTTCGATGACCAGCCACTTAAAAAACAAAATACATTAAACACTGCACTATAGCATAAACATTTTTTTGTTTTTAGTTAAGAATTATTGCAAAACATGAATATTTTAGCTGCCCTAGGGTGCTATTGAATTAGAGATAATCACCAGCCCAACTTAAATGAGTGTGATACAAAGGAATACAGTTTCATTACTTGAAATTTTCTTCTCTGTTTAACGTTTCTTTGTTGATTGAGCATACTTTAATATTTCCTCCTGATAATGTAGACAATGTGTTCATATTCTATATAATATTAAAAATACAGCCATAAATTTTGTCTAGAGAATTGCATTAAGAATATTTCAGACTATTCAGTAATTTGAGCCTCAGTTTTCACATTTTATATGAACAGCTATTTTTGCTTGGATTTATATATAAAAATTTGTCCTTTTCATTAAAACATTTATTTTGCAGCAAATGTCATATCTTTATAGTTTTATGGGTAGTGTTATACTAGTAATGAGAAGACATGTGCATGATTTAAACATTTTCTAAAATAGAAAAGAAAAAGACTTCCAGGGTGGCTGTATGATACAGGAAATAACATAAACAATCATCCAAATGAAATAACATAAACAATCATCAAAATGAAAACATAATGCCTCAAATGCCACATAAAACCCGGACCACTTTTCTAAATCGATTAGTTAAATGGCAAAAAAATAAATAAATAAATAAAAATAAGTAAACTTCATAGGTCAAAAATCAAAGCAACAGTGGAAATCCAAGAATGTAAACAATCTCTGAAACTGCCAGCTGATAAGTAAGCATTGGCCAAATTGGTGATGTTCAGCTTTCATATTTTTAGTTGTTTTTAGTCAAAAAGCAAATGAAAAGCAGCGACCTATATAATAGAACACCCCTATCTAATGCTGAGATTTCCAAAAGCTATAATCTCAATCAAATAGAAATAAATCTACTTTTCAGAGGAAGCCATAAGTAAACTATCTCAATCTTAGCAGTGTATACTACAAGAAGAAAATACTCTTAAAAATAATAATTACAAACTGTCCCTCCACTGAGATTTCAGCTCTAATTCACTTGATAGCCACACTATGGAAAACCTTCGACAGTGATTTCATTTTAAATGGCAATTGGGATGATAGCAACCCCAAGTACCTGGAAAAAGCAGAGTACAAAGGTTTTCTTTACAAACTTTAACCTCAGAGCTCCACAAAAAAAAAAAAAAAAAAAAAAAAGTTTCATTAAAAGTAATTCCAAATAAGAAAAATCATTTTTCAATAATGTAACAAGAGAACCTGAAAACCAAGAGAACAAGAGATGGAATTATCATATCTACAAATATATAATATCAAATGAGTACTTTTCATATATATATATATATATATATATATATATATATATATATATATATAATATTTTATTAAACGCGGGCTAGCACAGAAGCCTATAAAAATAAGCAGCGTTTAAATTTAATATCAATTGTAGACTTTACACTGTGTATACACGTGTGTATGTGCGTGTGTGCGTGTGTGCATATCTACATATCTACATATCCTGGCTACATAGTACATATACAATATACTGTTCAGTCAGGAAGTTGAATAGTGTAGGTATAGCCCTGCTCAGTATTTCTGAATTAAATCCTTTCAGAAAGGAGACCAGCAGTGTGAAATTTTATGAAGGTCTTTAGTGGATCCTTAAGCATTCTTAAAGCCAACTTATTAGGCTATGATAGGTCCTTCTAGAATTTAATAAACTTTCTTTTTATGCTAAGCAATATATTTTTTGGTGTGAATAAAACACAAAATTGTAAAATTGACAATACCAGTTTAGTGGTTAAAAACTTAATTTTATTATTTTCGTGAAATAATACTTATAATAATAATGTGATTTCATGATTGTGCACTTATAACATACCAGAAGTTTTTCTGTGTCCTTTCCAAGAATGAAATGATTGGTTTCATGCAAACAACCTTGTGAGACAGACACTGTCATTATCCCCATTTTACAGATGAGAGAACTTAGTGAAGTGAGGTTTGTAACCTGCCAAAAGTCACATAGTTAATAGTAACAAGAGCTGTGAATCAATTCTGTTGCTTAGTCATAACTTCAATTTACGTATTCATTATATTAACAATAAATCAGTTGGAAAACGGATACTCTGACTGTAAATGGTCAAATGAGCCTTTAACAAGAACTTGCTAAATATCTTCTATCTGAGTCTTTTCTGTGAAAGTGGAGAATAGTAATTCCTATGTACCTTATATTTTGAAATGTGATGACTATTGTATGTGGAGATATATGTAGGATCATGTTATATACAACATGATATTAGATAACCATTCGCTGTCTTTACTGTGTTGTTTTTTGATAATTGTGGCAAATCTACAATCTTAATTGCAGTGATTCTTCAAGTATGTTAAAAATGTCACAAGTAAAAATTTAAAACACCTAAATGTCCACACATTAAGAATGCATTTATATATAAAACATGCAGCAACAATTCTTGATTTTAAAAATTGAAATAGTTAAGTCTAGGGGAAATTTTCATTAGTAAAAATGCAATGATGTACAGACTAGTTAGCTAGCATCTAGTTTATATTCTGTGTTCATTATGTAAGGTAAAACTCTATTAATGTCTGTAGTATATGCTAATGAATCTCATTATAAAAACTCTATAAGATCAAACAGCTATAGTTCATTCATAAAGTATTTGCTTTTGTGAATTGGATAGTTGTACATACCGTGTTTCCCTGAAAATAACACCTACCCTGAAAATAAGCCCCAGTTAAGATCGTCAGCCAGATGGACGCATTTAGTATGTTATGACGCTGTTCCAGAAGAAGATGACATGACTGTATTTGAATAAAAGTAGATTTTTGTACATGAAAAAATAAGACATCCCCTGAAAATATGGCCTAATGTGTCTTTTGGAGCAAAAATTAAAATAAGACCCAGTTTTATTTGGGGGAAACAAGGTAACTTCTTTGAAAGAATGATCAGATATTTATCTAACAGTCAATTGTTTTTGACTTGGAAAAGGTAATACAAAGATGATTTTGTTTACTAAGCCTACAGCTTTAAACTAAATGGCTATATTTTAAAATATAAATCAAATTATAATATATTTTCAAGTAAAATCACTGATTTAAAACACAAAAACATATTATTAAGGCATCTTTATGTATCAGTGAGTTGTACCCTCTCTTGGGTCTGTCTTTCCTTTTGGGCTTGTTTTCATTATATGAAGAAATTGACCCATTTAGTATGCTTGATTAGTATCCAGCTGTCTGAGACGTTTCTCAAGCAGAAAATTGTTTGGAAAAATAAAGACAGGAAAGGAATTAATGTATATTGAGCACCTGCAATGTGTTCAACACTTAGCTTACTTTGTTTAATTGAATCCTAATAAAACCTTTAGGTAAGTATTATTAGCCCTATTTTACAGAAACAAGTGTGGCTCAGAAAGGTTAAGTGATAGTTATGCATTCATTACGAATTTATTGAGGGCCAAGTATATGCCAGACATTCCTTCTTCTAGACATTTGGAATACATTGCTTAACAGAAAAAAAGCAAAAAACAAAAAGTTCCTGCATGCGTGAACACTATCCTGTGATATAAAATAGGGCCAAGATTAGAAGAAGCCAGGTATAGATAGAGATGTGGATATAGATAGAGATAGACATAGAGATATGATTAAACAAATATTTTATCTTTGTGATGAAAAAAGATAAAACCTCTTAAGTAACTTACTCTTTTTTTTGAAAAGACAGACAGAACACAAGACAATAAAACAATTACCATTTACATATTCATCTATTATGTGTCAGATACTGTGCTATCACTGGATGGTGATCACATTATACATGACCTCTCTTAGGGAATTTATAGTCTAGGAAGGGAGATAGCTCACAAAGAACTCAGTGAGGTCATCAAAAATGCCATACTCTTTCCATCACTTTTCTCTGTTGTCTCTACTGTAAGAGATTCCCCTTACAGTCTTAAGATGATTGTTGGTATTAATGAGAGCCACACACTTTCTTGTTCACCTTCAGTGAGAGTAGAAAATGGAAAAAGAAAAATACGAGGAGGAAGAAGGGAGAAGGAGGGAGACTGGAGGTGGACTGAGAGGTGTGAAGAGCATGAGAGGGAGATTCTACTCTTAAATATTATTTCCACATTTAAGTCTAATTATACCAACTTAAACTACTTAAACTCTAGACAAATGCCTATATGTCAAGTATAAGTCACATTTGATGCCTGCTTTCATGGTCTTCTCTTCCTGAAAGAGCTGAAAGACAGAATGAAAAAGTTGCTGTTGAATTGCAAAACACTGTGGGATGGTAGCAACCCCAAGTACCTGGAAAAAGCAAAGAGTACAAATGTTTTCTTTATAAACTTTAACCTCAGAGCTCTGTATAGTCCACAAAAAAATGTTTCATTAAATGTAATCCCAAGTAAAAAAAAACAATTTTCCCACATAATGTAACAGGAGAACCTGAGAACCAAGAGAACAAGAGATGGAATTATCATATCTACAAATATATAATATCAAATGAGTACTTTTCATATATATATAATATATATATATATAATATTTTATTAAACATGGGTTAGAACAGAAGCCTATAAAAATAAACAGTGTTTAAATTTTATATCAATTGTAGAATGTATACAGTGTGTATACACATGTGTGTGCGTGTGTGCATATCTACATATCCTGGCTACATAGTACATATACAATATACTGTTCAGTCAGCAAGTTGAATAGTGTAGGTATAGCCCTGCTCAGTATTTCTGAATTAAATCCTTTAAGAAAGGAGACCAGCAGTGTGAAATTTTATGAAGGTCTTGAGTGGATTCTTAAGCATTCTTAAAGCCAACTCATTAGGCTATGATAGGTCCTTCTAGAATTTAATAAACTTTCTTTTTATGCTAAGCAATATATTTTTTGGTGTGAATAAAACACAAAATTGTACAATTGACAAAGAGTACCAGTTTAGTGGTTAAAAACTTAATTTTACTACGTTCGTGAAATAATAATTATTATAATAATAATAGCTTTCATGATTGTCCATTTATGACATACCAGAATTTATTCTGTGTGCTTTCCCAGGTTTCTCTTCTTCCTTTGTTTCCCTAACTGTAATATACTGTAAAATGGGTTGATCTTGTTGTATTAATCCCACGTGGCAGAAAATAACAGCTTGATTTTAGAAAGTTACAGAAAAAATAACTTTAATATATAAGAAGAAAAATGTATGTAACTAAATATATTTTCATATTTTAATTTGATCACTACATTTTATCAGCATACAATATAATGTCACTGAATTGCAATGGTGGTTAAGGTTACATTGAATAATGCACTCATGGTTTAGGTAATATGTGCCAGGTGCTAAAATATTGAACAGACCCAGACTCTATCTTAAGGAGTTGATACTATAGAAAGAGCCAGAGTCTATGGATGTGAAGAATTGAATGAATAATAGAAACAATACCAACACACACCGATGCAGCCTAAGTGAAGTAAGCTAAGAAGTTTGCATTAAAGTTGTAGAAATGAACAAGGGGAAAAGCATCAAGAGCCCACTAAGTTAGGTAAACCATTTAAGATATCCCAAGTACAATCAGCAAAGACTAAAATATTTTCAATAAGAAAACTGAAATTTCTTTTAACAAAGATCACTCTAATATTAGGTTGCAGAACAGGTTGGAAGAATATAAGAGAGAAAATAGGGAAACTGAAAAAACTAGTTAGATATACTTTGAAGGCTAAATAAGATTATGGGGATTTGAACTGGAGAGTTGGCACTGGAGATGAAGTCAAGTCTATACATTAAGATATACACATTCTCCGTGAAATTGACAGAACTCTGAATCTACGTAGGAATAAGGAGAGAAAAATAGTGAAATCTCCAGAATTTCTCTTATGGGCAAATATGAATAGAATGCCCTTTAGTGAAATTGGGAAATAATAAGAGTTCAGTTTTGAACACTATGAAACATCCTAATGGAAAATTGAAATGCCTCTGAAAGATTCAAATGGGCATACCAGTTACAGGTCTCTCGGTCTGGAGAGAGAAGGAGGAAAAGCAGGAACAGAAGCCAGGAGAATTTTAAGGAGAAGCCAAAATATTTTTGTGTTTAATAAAAACATTGAATCATTCTGGTAAAGGTCCAGAAAGAAATTCCACCCCCCCCCCAAACTGTCTGACATTCTGAAAAAAATGGTGTTGGGATTGTTATAGCAGTATTATATCTATAAGACCTTGAAAAGGTCTGAGACATAATTTTTAAAGAGGAACCATCATTCTGGGGATAAACTAATCCTGACTCCCATAATCTCTTCCAGGTACTGTATAAACTAGAGGTAAAACTTTCTTCCAGGAGCCAGAAAGAATTTCTGGAAGTACTAGTATTTAGAATACTTAAAAAATAAATAAATAAATACCTAAGTGAGCAGCTCTACTGCCCTCTCTCTAACTAAACTATTTTCTCTGAATTATATGTTGTGAGGGAAAAAGAAATCTCTTTCACATTGTGGGTCAAGAAAGAGAAATGAAATAGATAGAAATAAGAGTCTATTAACCATCCTTGTGAAAGATTTCCTATTCATACATTAATTGTGTTTCACAAAACAGCAGCAAAGGAACTTGAGATTTTTTTATTGTTGTTCTAAGATGGTATGTGTTTCAATTTAGCACAGCGACTTAAAGTGCATTCGCATAGGTCAAACCAGCCTTTTTTTCCATTTATGATTCAAATTAGAGCAGAGTGTGTTCATGATTTTTGAAAGAATCTGGAAATATCTTATAAAGAAAACAAATGAGGATATTGTACCCTTATGATAACAAGACAATATTCTATTCGTTCTGTATCTTATCATGTCTTCTGGCATCCTGATGTATTACAATAAAAATGCTTTAAAATTATTTACTGAGGTTACAGTTTCAATAGTGAATGAGAAAATGATCATATGTGTTTTCATATGTATCATTGACTATACGCTTCTATTTATTTTTGCATGTAATTTATTCTTCAACCTATGATTTGCAACAAATGGTTTTGCAGCTAGTTTCAAAATTGTTTAATAATCTTTTAGAAGAACAATTAATTTTAAATTAGATGCAGAATATGTAAACTCCTCCTCGTTGCCATGATTGCTCTTGCTGAAGAATTGAAAAACTCTTTCTCACCTTTTCATATTTTGACCCCCTCTAGTTTTCCATGAACATGTCATTTTGTGTTTCTTTTGAACTCTGTTGGCTTCTCCTTCTCACTTTCTACCTGCCGGATGTTAAGTCTTATCCAGGGAAAATGTTTGATTCTTATGTTATGTTATGCTCTTTCCCTTGGTCCATTTATATAATTTCATAAGTTTATTCTTATCACTATGCATCTCTGTGTATCTCTGTATATCTCTGGTTCCTGTAACATTCCACATTTGACCCTATGTGTCATTGCTGGACATCTATTCTGAGTTATTTCACCAATATTACAATCATAGTACAATCAAAACTGAACTCATTATTCACCCTCACTAATACTTTTATAATAAGTTTACTCTGATTTATTGCCCTAGTTTCCTACTTTCCCCCTCCACTCAGCTTGGCTCCTTCCATTTATGATTAACTGTCTTTTATTTAATCTATATGCCTAGCTCTAGACTAAGTGCTACACTTATGTCATTTAATCTTCACACCATCCTGTGAGGTAAGCCATAATATACCTATTATACAGAAGGATAAACTGAGTTTTCCATTCCTTAGATGGCTTGTCTATAGCCACACAGCTTGCAAGAGTCAAGGGAGGATTTGAAGTCTGACCCACATGACTCCAAAGCTAGTGACTAATTGAATCTCAGCCACCTGCACATATTTTATGTCAGAATGAACCTGAATGCATATGTCACTCCACTTCACTGCATCCTTCTGTGACTCCCCAAGTGCCCTCAGGATTCTATGTAACTCTTTGGATTAAAAGGTATTGCAGGATCTAGTTTGAAATAGTCTGTTTCTAAAAGATAAGTATGAAATGCTTTGTTCAATATCAAGCTGACCAACAGTAAAATAAAGTTGACACTGCTCTTGGAGTCTCCAGTAGGTTCAGCTACAACAAATTTCAACAACAACGAAAAACAGAGGTGTTTTCTTTCCCCACTGATAAAAATTAAGGTTTGGAAGACATAGCTTTTGATTTATGAGCCTAATAGTCTTAAAACTCCTGACCACAGACTTAACACATTCCATCCCAGCAGCGCTGAAGTCCTTCTCCAGGAGAATCACAGTTCCTGCAGGCATAGACGCGCAGGCTGGCAGATAGGCAAATCTCAAGAGAAAATGAATGGCGCTCTGACAAGGTTGCCAGATTGTACTTTGTAACTTTACCAACACGAATTGTATTTCTCAAGAGTGGCACAGGTAAAAGTGAGAGAGGGTGAGGTAAATCACTTCTCATGGAAATCAAGAACTGGAAAAAGCTCACACTCTTACCCCTCACTTCCCGGCTGAATTTCTGACATCCTTTTTTTTTGCTTGCATCACGTCCAGCCTGTCAATTTTGCTCACATCTCATTCAGCGTCTCAATGTTCCCTATTTCTGTTGTCGAAACTGTTGCAACAACCTCTAACTGATTCTCCTGCTTCTTTACTTTCTTTTTCTGTGTTGACTGCATCCGTGACCTGAATACAAATATCCATCCTCCTACACAGTTTTGATGGTGAAACCCCTTGATAACACAAACCTGTTCTGTTATCACATGTAGTAAAAATCAGTCTGCAATCCAAAGTCTCCTATCCTCTGACATAAACCTACCTTTTCCATCATTATTAATCACTGTTTACATCTAACAAGATCATTTATTTATCCCTAAGCATAACCATCCATTTCCTAGTACTGGGCCCTTTTATTGTTTATCCTGTATACCTGTAACAATATAAAAATACACAGAATTTATATTTCCATTGAAATAAATACAAATGCTTAAATATCATAATATTTAAGAAAAACAAGGGACTGCTTTGTTACATATAGATGAGGAGTAGGGATTTTCATAAAATGGGCTTTATGTGTATTTAGGGATTATTACGTACGAGAGCCAATTTAAACCAATCAAATTGCAGTGTTGTCACTGACATTTGGTACAGAGAATGTTTTGTATTAAGGAGGAAACTGATGACACACACTTTTCTCACTTATTCATAGACTTATTGCTTTTATTTTTCAGATAGTTTGAATTACAATAAAAGTGCATTTGCAAGTTCTCTACTTACTTTCAGAAAAGAAGGAACAACTACATTTCCAGATTCTTTACTTTTTTTAATTTTTTTCTAGCCCTGACTTCTTGTACTGATATCCTGCTACTTAAATATGGTATCTTTTTTAATATCAACATATTACATGCTTGATTTGTGTAGTGATGATATTGGTTCTTTAAAATTGAAATTGTAATTGAAAATACTGAACTTCTTTTACTATACCAAAACTATTAATTGTCCAATAATTATATTCAAGTCTATCTTTCACACTTATATGTAAGTGAATTAATTATCTATTTTTTGTTATATTTCATTTAACCACTGAAAGCAAAGGAGAATTACATAGATTTTTTAAAGACTATATTTTATAAAGTTATCAAAAACATATTTTATCTATGCATAATTAAATAAGTTATTGAAATGTTTTTATAGTATTTATCAAATAGGAAGTATTTGCACAAAAAATTCATTCCCATCGTGAGTTAATTTGATCCCTGTATAGCATTTCCTCCTAAAGGAAGAATTGAATTCTCTTGCATATGCTATGCCAGTTTTATCTGATGAGGAAAGACTAATGATGCTAAATTACTTTTCAGTGAGATAGCATGAATTAAATTTGCATCAAAGGAGGAATTATTTCTTAGCCACAGACACATGCATTGATCAGATTGTCTGTGAGTAGTTTATTCTATGTATTTATATATTTTCTTTCCATCTTGCTGTCAACTCTTATTACATCACATTTATCATTAGAGAATTAAAGTGAGAAATTAACTTCCAAAGACTGGTTGAAATGAATGAAAATTTGCCCACTAAATTCTTCAGGTGCTTTTCCACAAGAGTCCAGAGGAGGAGTCAACCTCTACCCATGAAATATAACACTATCTGAATTTTTCCACAAAAAATTGGCCTGATGAATTCTTGGTACCATAGTTGAATGAAGATCGATGTCAGAATTATTCCTCTTATTTAAGTGATGCCACCCAAGTATCGTTTAGAACTTCTGACAAGAGAAGATAACTTACTCCAGCAGAACCAGTAAAAGGGACGATATCAACACAACTATTTACAAATATAACACGTAACATACTAAACAAAGAAATGATATTTAAGCATATTTCATTCTAATATTGACTTAGGTGTTGTATTTTTGAGAAACACAGAGGGTGCCAAAGAATGTGTACACAGTATAAAAAAGGGAAAAAACTGTTATTAAAATTATGCTGATGGTAACCACTTTGAGTATCTCTTGTCATTGCAGAAGTCAAATGCGACTTGTATTCATCTTTTGTTATCGGTATATATTGAGTATTACAATTTTAGTAGGTTTTTTTCCTTTCTTAAAATGTGTGTATATTTTTTGGCACCATCTGTATAATATGTTCTGTTTTTTGTAGGTAGTAAGAAATGCACACTATACATCCAAGGTCTCTGGGGCTGTGAAGATAGTACTTGCATTGTGGATGTATACCTAAGCATTTATCTATTGCTAAACAGTACTCTGTCAGCATCTCTTGAAGTGTGGGTCACATAAATATAATGTTATGGGATATTCTGTAGGGGAAAAAAAATGAAGGGAATACATATAAGAATTGTTGCATACTTTATTCCGCCCTTAGAGACTCACCAGACAGAATATAAATGCACAAATCTAGTGGCATGGTTAAATTAATTTTATATATCCATAGGGTAGAGTATTTGAAAGCCTCTATCCTGATTTATGCTACCATAACCTTTTCCATGGATTCCTCTTAATTCAGCTCCTTGCTTTCATTTGTTAGCCACTGGAAACTTTTCCTACCCTGAAACCAGACTGACTGATTAAAAAAAAAGTCAAATCTGACCCTAATATTTATTAATACTTCAAAGCCTCCCCTGCTTTTGTTATAATGACCACGTTCCTTCACGTGGCATATCATATTAACATCATTACTTATTCAACTTCATCTCACATCTGTCTTCACCTTTAGCTCTTCATTTTAGCCAAATACGATTTTAAATCCTGTACTCTCTTTAACATCTCAGAAAAGCATCATACACATTGTTGTTTCCTCACTGCCATCTTTCTTTTACTTAATAGTCTTCCTATCTTGTTGCCCTTGATTTAATTGACATTTAATCTTCAAAGCCTTCTGTGACACCCCGATTTAACATGTCACTCTGGGTTTTATTTCCTTTCAACATGTTCCATAGCCCTCTGCACCTAAATGTAATGGCATCTAATTGATTCTATGTAATCATCTGCTGCTTCAAATGGGCTGTATACCTAGTAATGGTAAGAAACATATCTGCCTAATTTATTATTTTATTCCCAACACTTAGTGCTATGCCTTGTATAGAACTGATTTATTGATTTGAGTTCATTTTTCCTTTTTTTTTGAAACTGAACAAATACAATTTTTAAAATAAAAAATACAGAATATGGGGGAGAGGGAAACAAAGAATCTATGAATTGAGAGTTCGTGTTACAATTAGAGTTGTAGAAAACAATTTCAA
This sequence comes from Rhinolophus ferrumequinum, assembly GCF_004115265.2. Classification (NCBI taxonomy): domain Eukaryota; kingdom Metazoa; phylum Chordata; class Mammalia; order Chiroptera; family Rhinolophidae; genus Rhinolophus; species Rhinolophus ferrumequinum. Next base: position 54,161,135 of record NC_046301.1, read on the forward strand.
ATAGTTACTATTAAGTTACAAAGAGTTTTAAGAAATGAGAAAATATACTAAAGGCTTAAAGAAATCATTGCAAATTTTTGTCTGTGGATCTAAACCAATAAAATATGTTTTATTAAGGATAATCTGGTGGTGAAATATATGATGAATCAAAGAGAAAAGTTTAAGAACGGAGAGAACACTTATGAGGCTTGTAAATTAGCATTTGTGGAAACCATAAGAATGGTAATGTGATGTGAGAAAGGTGAGAAATACCCATCCGTTCCACTAGGATAGAAATGAAGGTAGTGGGAAACTTTGTAACTCTAGGTAAGTATGCAGGCACCAGAGTAATACATAAAAGGTTTCATTTTTGATAGACCAAAGTGTTCCAAAAAGTGAAAACAATTTCATCTGCTAAGAGACTGGGAAGCAATGTTAAAAGATTCCTGGAGAGAGTGAAAATGAGAGGGACCTGACAAGAAACACATAAAACGTCTACTGAAAGATATTGGTCTCAATGGAGATGGGAAACCACAAATTCGCAAGGTCACTAATTAACACTTTTATGAGATCTCCTCCATCAATGTTCAACTGTGCCCATAGAAATAGAGAATGAGAGGTATAAAGGTGAATTACAGTTTGGGATTCACTGAGAATTAGCGGCTGAAAGCAGAGTGGAAAGAGAGAAAGCCGTAGGCAAGAGACAAGCTCCATGGGATACCAAGGGAAGAAACAGTAGGAAGTCAAGCCAGGAACAAAATACTCCTCTAGGAGTAAAAGACATGGTAAAAGACAGTGGGAAGTAAAGCCAGGAACAAAATACTCCTCTAGGAGTAAAAATACTCCTACTTTGTAGCTCAGTGTATTCGCAGAATTGATGCAGTAGAATGAAAATGGTGGAAAGGTAGGACAGGTGGTCTAGGAATGAGAACTAGAATCACAATTTCAGAGGTGGAACAGTTCAAGGAACTGTCTGTGGAAGAGGTTAGCTAATGTGGTTTGGCGGTCAGAGCATTTTACGGGATTGTTTGATTAATATCTGTTTCCTCCACTGGATATTGATTTGCATGATGATAGGGCTCATGCCTGCTTTTCCTCAATATGTTATTCTCACTGCCTATCATCGTGCCTAGAAATAGCAAGACCTCCCTAAATACAGCTTTAATGAAAGTCATAACTTGGGAGTGTTACTGGAATCTAATAGGTAGAGGTCAGGGATGCTGAGAAACATCTTACAATGCATACATATACTAGTCTGTCAAGGACTTTCAGAGTACGGTATGAATGGTTGCCCAGAAAGGCTTTGAATTTGATAGTTGGGTAAATGTTTGGCCAAATTCCCTTTTCCCCCAACAAGAAATGAATTGGTAGTTGACAGCAATGATACGAGAGCTGATAGAAATATATGGAGGGGGGCACCCATATAAAGGATTGGGGTTATGTAAAAATAGGAGGGAAGACAAGAGACACTTACTGACTGACTGAACAAACATTTATTGACTTTCCACTGTCTGCAAGGTCCTAGTGTTGAGACTAATCTATGACTATAACAGACACCGCCCCTGCCTTTCTCAAGTTTTCATACGGGGGAGGCAAATCTTAAATGATTAAATTAAGAAATTGATATAAATGCATTAAAATACTTACGTAGGCTTGCAGAGAAATAATCTGTGGGAAGATATGTTTATATTGAGTAATAAAGAACAAGTAGCAGTTAGATTGATGAAAGGGATGGGGAATGGAATCGGAGGGGATAGCGTTCCAGGCAGATAAGTATAATGCAGCGGTTAAGAATGTTGCAAATATTTACTCCCCAAAGATTTTCTTTTGGAAATGTTAGAGAAAAAATTCTAAATTCATTAAAATACGTATTTTACTGAGGTGCTCAGACCAACACAGAGAATCTACTGTTTTCCTTCATTCTTTCTTTCTCATCTCGATCTATCAGGAGGTCCTACAGCCAACATCTTCAAAATAATGTCCAATTGCGTCAATTCTTATCCTGTCCTCTGCTACCAGGTGGTCTAAGCCTCTTTCATCTCTCCCAGGTTCTGTGACAGTTTTTTAAACATCGCTTCTCTGCTTCCAGCTTTACAATAAGAATTATCTTGTAAAAAGGCAAGTCAGATCATGGCCCAGCCACCTTTGAACATCCTAATTAATGAAATCCCAAGTGATCAGAGGATAAATTCCAAACCTCAAACCACGATCTACAAAGACAATACACCTGGCTTCTATATGAATCTGACCCTAATATCATCATTTCCTTTCCAAATTTACTCTGTCCATCTGGTCTGTTTTTCCATTCCTTTAGCTTACCAAGCTTATTCTGGCCTCAGTATATCAAGTATTCTGCCTAAACCTTCTTCCCTCAGGTATCTGCAAGCCTCGTTTCTTTCATCCTTCAGGTTTCTGGACTCTCATGACTTCAACAGCTACCTCCTAACAAAACATTCTGTTCCACTTCTGGTTTTATTTTTATGACGCTTTTTCATATTTGAATTTACATTACTTATTTATGACTTTCTTACCTATGTGGGTGTATACACATACACGTATACATATACAAACATGCAAACCAATAAAAAATAGAGGCACAAAAATAAATAGAAATATTCTTTCTCCCCTATTAGAATGTAAATTCCATGAAGGCAGACAGTATTTAGTTGACTTGTTCAGTCTTGTTTCTCCAGATCGAGAACAGTATCTAGTCCAGTATATGCTCAATAAACGTTTGATGTTGCTTCTAATATACCATAGGTTGTTTCCAAATAGCTTTTTTTAATGACTACACTTTGATGCTAGGTAGACCTTTCTAAAATCATTATTTTGTTAATTTTTTAATTAAATATATCGGTCATATTTCCTTTGAAATATATATTTGAAAACTACAGGCTGTTTCGTTGTGATGTTCTCCATCCTCTTACGCACATGCATTTGACTGCCTTTCCTTATGTTGTTTCTTCTACTTTTGTTACTGGAATAAAAGGATGTCCTTGATGACATGATCCATATAAACATTTAAAAACAAAATAAGCCCAAAAAAAAAGCAAAGTTTTAAATATCTTTTATCCTTCTATAGAGCCTTATTCAAGACTCGTTGCTCTTTCATATTTCCTTCTCCTCCTCTCTTTGAATCATCCTTCCCAATCCAGCAAAAACGATGCACACCTTAATATGTACAAGTTGGAAAAAAATATCTATTGCAATATGTTTGCATATGATTTTCAGGTGTCTCTTTTACCAATTTAAATGAGAAATTAAATATTATGGAATTAACTTCAGTAATATGATTGGTGTCTCTAATAGCACAATAATCAAGTTGTGATATGATCTGAATATTAAATAATATTAAACTATATTCAGAGTAGGTAGATGTTTTAACCTTTTTTATAAATTTCTAATATAATTTTCGGACCAAACAATGTTCCTCTTTATCTTTTCCCTATGTTTTGGGGCATTGAGGTAAATAGCAGTGAGGAACAGATTTCTGTGTTTCTGTTAACTTCCATTCTAACTATACATTCTGAAACAAATGTGATTCAGTACTCTGATTGCAAACAAGCACACTGCCATGGTAATGAAATAAATTAGTTTATTTATGCTCAAAGGAGACGGTTGCTTTTTTTCCATGTATTCCTATGGACCTGGATATATAATTTTCTTCTATTGTGAAATTTCAAGGGAATGCAAAGTAGCTCTAAATATGCCATTTAGAAAGCAATTTAAAGGTACCTTATGGCAATGTCACTGGATGTTTATGTAGCCCAGGGCATAAAACTTGCTAATCTTAATCTTTATATTTATTGCAATATAATTAATTTACCCCAAATAGTTCAATCGGGTCTTAATCAGAATCTTTTCTCTTTAATATCACCCCCATGAGTCATTTTCCTGAGAAAATTCTCAATCTTTGCTTCCAAACTATAGAACTTAGTGGTAACAGGACTAGAAGGAAAAAACAAAACAACTCACAACTGTATTCCACAGAAGAAATGTGAAGATTGACTTAGCTATACTAAAATTCACATGTTTATCAGGTTTAGATTTAAGAAAATGATTTGGCATTTTGTTTTGTTTTGAATATTTTTTTAAATAATTCAAGCTTCAGTAATATATTTGAATGTATATCTATATGGTAAATATATTTCTATTTTTAAAATTATTTTTGAGATACACATATGTTCTATGTAGCACATATTGATTTTTTTTATATTAGGGTTTACCAGGTACTATTTTACACAGTAGCTTAACATAACTCATTTATTCCTGATATTTCTCACTTGAGTCACACTCTCTGACTCAAGAAGTGCATGCTTGTCTGTGCAACTGGTATTTTTGTTGGAATAGCATCAGTAATCCCCAAGGAGAATTACCACCCCCATCACCCACTATGAAATCAAATGCCTTTTGTTCTCTTAGTCCACTGAAGAGGCATGGGATCATGCCCAATGAATGTGAGTGCTGATAATCAATATCCCTGCCAAAAGGAATTACCGTGTAGGGTCTCCCCAGTAGTCCACAGCACGCATCCAAAGAACTAATAGTGATCTTTCCTGTACAAGCAGGCTATATGCAAAGTGCTGAGACTGTCTACTCAAAGACAGGTTCCGTACTAGATGCCCCTTCTAAGGACTGAGTTTCCTCTGTTGAGCAATGTTTCTTCTCAACTAGGAAGTGAATGTTAGCAATCCTTTTCCTCTCTATCACGCAACGTATAGCTGCCCAACTCATCCAGAGTTACTCCCCTCAATACTAGTTCTTCCTAGGATTCTAGCGAAAGGCTTTTGCCATTCCTAGCCAGCCCCACTCTCACTCAGTTGGGTTCCAGAATAAGTTTGTGTAAAGTTATCACTACAAAGCAAGGTAAACAGATTATGATTACATTTATAAATATGTCTGTTTTGATAGTTTTCTTATTTGTTATATTCTTAGATGAACTATTTTATTCATCCCTCATCTTGAGCCTATAAAATAGAGATTATTACTTTCATTGCATTGGTGAGGGAAGTGAGTCTCAAAAATTGTAGCTTACCTAATGTTACATAGCAAGCGGGTGGTAGAATCTAGACAGTTTTATCCACTCCAGAGCCTAATATTCCTGTCTGTTTTCTGTAAGAACCTGTATTAACCATGTTAAAATGCATAGGGACGTAAAATCAGTTTTCCTGTATTTTTCTGACCAAGATGAAGAGGACTAAATATCTACCCCAAAACTAACTTTGGCCTCTTGACCATGTCAATAATATTAAATAAACTATTAAAAGTGTAAAAATGCTAGCAAAAGTTGGCATATACCCAAGAAAAAGCGACAGATAAGTTATTAAGTGTTAGGAAAGGTTAAAGCCTTCCTTTTTGAAAATGAAATGTGCGTTTTTTAAAAACCAGTAAGTCACTTACCACTTATTCATCAATATGATTAAGTTGTATGGTTTTCATTACAACTTCCCTAAAGGTGAATTATATTATATTGATATAATAGTTAGAAAATGGATGGGCTAGACAAAATGAGACGCAAGTAATTTGATAGAATTCTTCAGGGGAGCTATTAGGAATCCAATTTTTTTTCTCATTTCAATGATAGAAATAATACATGAATGATGTAAAATATGAGAAAATAACAAGACAAAAATTAATTTCACCTTTGTTTATTTTAAAGTACAAGATTCATGGTGAGTTGTTTTTAAAATATATTTTTGTTTTTGTAAAATATATTTATTTTTGGTTTTGAATTATATCCCATTATATTTAAATAAGTTAGTCTAGGTTCTTTCATATTTGTCAGTTCTTTTCCTTTAGAACTTGTATGTATGATTTCTAATACATGTATATATTTTATAAACTTGTGTTGAAAGAGTGTATTCAATGTGCACTTTTAAAGGCTGAGGTTCATGTTACTAACTTCATTTAATAAAACGAGAAACTATGGTAATTCTTAAACAAATATGTTTCTTAGGTAACTCTGAAAGATGACAACAGTCAACCAATTTTCAATGCATTTTCTGATAATAGAATAGATTAACAAAGTGACTGAACTGTGAAGATAAAATATTATTAATGAAACCAAAATACAACTAAAATGAAATGCTTTTACAAACCATGCTGTGGTGTCTGTGTGCAGGCATGTATGTGTGTGCATGTGTTTGTGTTAAACAAACTTTTCCTTTATAATATTTATCTTATCATTTAAGATAGTTGTAAACAAAGTAGAAGTATCCTTTAACATGGGTAACTTCGAGAGAGCCAAAGTTATAAATGATATAACATGCAAGGAGAAATCTACTCAGTAAAGGAGCATATATGACTCTAAGGTCTAATTTGTTTTCTGAATTACTGTAAAATATTTTGCTAGCGTTTAAATATTCTAATAGTGTTTACACCAACATCAGAATTAAATTATTTCAGACGTGGGAAAAAATCATAGAAAAATATAATAATGTTATAAATTATATATACACATTATATGTATATATATGTACGTATAGATGTATGTGTGTATATACACACATACCTTTTGTTTTGGCAGTTTGTCACTAAGGAAGACGCATTGAACCAGTGTTTCTCAAATTGCTTGTGATGTGTGCACCTGTGTTTTTGTGACCCGGTACTTACCCAGATAGTACTGGAGATTCTCTACTCCAAAGAGATAAGATTCATAGTGTCACTATTATACAATAAAGACTGCATTAAAAATTCGCATCTATATTAATGTCATAAACATTTTTTAAGAAGGTAGCTTCTACATTTCTATATATCCGTGTAAAAAAGAACTATGGAGTCATGATAATCAACTTAAATTCTAGCTGTATTAATTATTAGCTAAATTATTGTGACCAAGGAATTTAATTTTCTAAGCTTCAACTTTGTCATGTGTAACTGATGGGGATGATAATTTCTACAGTAGACCAGATCTTTACTTGAATTGTTCTTGTCCTTGGGGATATGGGTAATTTAATTCAAACCTCCTAAATCGTATCCTTGCTCCTCTTCAAATATATACAAATGTCTGACTTTATTGGCTTGCAGTCATCTTCGTCTTCTCACATATTAATATACAAGTCATAGCTTTTCTTTTTCTGGTCAACCTTTGAAGATCTGTGGGTTAACAGAAAGAGAAGTCACTTTACTTGATGCATTAACAGCCCCCTTTGAAACTTAGGCACCCTTTCCTTTTTGTCATCTGGTGATCATCGCTTCATGCTCCACAGCCTTCCAAGTGTTTCTGAGCCAGACCCATGGGTCTCCTCCACTGGGAAGAATATTGCAGACTCCCTCTCTGCCTCATCCAACACACACACACACACACACACACGCACACGCACGAGTGCACACTTATCTTTTGCATGAGACAATTCAATTGTGTTAAATAACAATTATCTCCATCTTATTCTATCACATTGAATGGTCACCCTGGTACGTAAAAGGGCTAATGCTCTAAAAATCCATAACAGTACACAATACTATAACCAATTCATTTTGGTTTTCCTTTGCTTAGACACTGCAATCTTCATTCAATGGTGCTGGTTCTAAAACACATTGTTATCAATCTACATAAATAGCAACTTCTACCATGTTCTGGCTAAAATCCTCCAAAAAACAAATCATCCCTCTCCCTAAGTTATAGACTACTTTTGATGAAATACATGTCGCATTTTTGGAACTACGAGTTTAAAGACTGAAAGATACTTATAATTAAAGCCTTCATTTTCTCCAGTAAAGAATTTGACCAGGCAGTGTGTAAATACTGTACCAGCTCTCATGTAAAAAGAATCTTTCCTTGGTAATATCAACTAATGTAATTCTAATGGAACAAAAAAGTACATATATTTGACTCAAAAAAGATTTTCTTGCTTTTTGTCATAATAAGACCTACAAAGGCTGCCTTTTCATAGGGATAACCTATGATATCAAAGAAAATAGAAATAACAGTGTCATAATTATTAAAAATAAAGTGTCCTAGTCATAGTTTATATAGGTTAAATGTAAGTAGGCTGACAGTGTCACTAGAGACATTGTCTATTAATATTTTACATTATTAAAAATTGTTTTTGCTTTTCCTTTATCCATTCTCTACATGTAGCATTTTATTCCTATAAAATAATTCCTATAAATTACATAAAAGAGCTTACCTAATAATTATTATCATTTTGTATCATTTAATAGTATCATTCTTGTTTAGGAAATAAAGAGAACATAGAGGGAAAATATCCAATAAAATTTGAGAAGCGCGCGTGGGTGTGTGTGTTTTATAGCTTCGAAGGCATGGATAAAACTTTGAAGTCCCTTTGATAACAATGCTGTAGGGTCCATCAATCATGGAGACTGCTAACCTAGAAGACATACCAAAGTCTTAGAGGCTATTTTTTTCCTACAGTTTTAACCAGTGTGATAGTTTCAATACTATTGTGTAGGTAGCTAATAAATAATATCCACTGTATAGCTAAGGAGTCAAATAGTTCAGACAGTGTACAAGCTGATATCCTGTCACTCCTGGGTGTTCTAGGAGGCCGAGATCCAGGAAATACAATCGTGCTGCTGGTAGTTATTGAGGCTTCTTTTGGATTATCTCTAGTGCCTCGGGTTTATAGGTGAATGAACACTTTTTCAAAAGATCTGCCCAAGAAAATGTCTGTAATGTGAAAATAATTTTACTTTAACATGTATTCAAAAGTATTTATTTAGCAACTACTATGTTCATTTAGGTACAGGTTTGGCACTAATCTTTTTTTCTTGTTTGTTTTTGTTGAGGTCATGGTAGACGGTAGCACTACTTGCATTTGTCTTAGCTCTTCACCACTGATGGCAGTTTTCACTACAGATTTGCAATACTTCTGAAGTGTAAATGGTTATATTTCCCCTCTGTAATGAATTCAGAATGACTATGTAAACTTACTTTGATCAGTTTAGTGAAAGCAAAAGTGATATTATGAGTCACTTTTCAGTGGATTAAGAGCTGATACATGTTTGTCAAGTCTGTTCCTTCTGTCATGAGGACCAGAAAATTTCCAGGCAGAAGCAGCACCAGGCAGAAGATTAAGCCCGCAAATGATGATAATGGAGCAGAGCTTCAACCAACACAATGTAAACACATAGCAAGGGTTTCCTGATTGTTTTACACTGCAGAAAATTTTATCCTTTCCTATTTCATGAAAAAATAATGTTATATATAATATGCAAATATGCAGCGTATTATATTAATTTGTATTGTACAACACATACTAACATGTGAAACACTAAGGATTTATTAAGTGTTGTTTTTCTAGTATATTTTTAAAAGTGATGACAGGGCTCCCTTATCTTTTATAATTCTCATTATAGAAAATGAATTTGGGGTATTAGTTTAGAAGAATGACGAGAGTCTTAAATATTAAAAAAATATTATTTGAAAAATAATAGTAACCCATTGTCTTCTAAATCAAAGCTAGAATAATCAAGAAGTCAGCATTCTGAAAATTACAAGTCTGATGCAGCTATTATATTTATGAAAAGCCTAATTATACCTGAGATTATTTTTATGGATTATTCCTGGAAAATGGTACATTTTTAATAAATAGTAAGTCATTTTAATATCCTAATATTAGTGTAACTTTGCAATTCTACAAGCTATTATCTTTTCTTAAAACAAAACCTCAAGAAAAAATAAAATCGTATGTGCTGTCTCATATTTCTTGGACTTTTTAATTAGAACTGATTTTAATATCATGCTGAAATGAAAATGTTTAGATTATAGCTACAAATATTCAAGTAAACCTGGAAGTTATTTTGTTCTTTACTGTAATTCCACTTAAATAGAGAAAGAGAGAAAATTAAACTTAAAAAAAAAACAAAAAAAGAAACCCCAAAACCCTGCTTTCTGAAAAGCAGCTAGTAGCAATGATCCTGGAAGTGTTAAAAGTGTCTTGGATCCAAAGAGTCAGTAAACTGGTATTTGGGAGAGCCGGTCTGGAGCCATGCTAACTAGCATTAAATATCAGCTCTGCGACTTCAATATCTAGGTGACCTTGAGCAAGTTACTTAACCATCCTGTGTGTGCTTCCTAGTGTGTAAAATGAGGGTAGTATAGTGGCTGCCTCATAAAAGGGTTGTATTAATTAAGCTAATCCATGGAGAATGTTTTCAGTAATAGTTTGTGCGATAGTTGGAATCACTCAACAAAGTTTATTTTTTTATAATCAGAAGAAGGATTACTAATTCATCATTCTCTCTAATGATTCTCTAAGAAAACTTTGGATTAAACTCTGTATATATATATATATATATATATATATATATATATATATATATATATATATATATATTACCCTGATATATATGTGTATATATATACACACACATATATATATGTATATTACCCTGATATATAATATATATTACCCTGATATTGATGTTTTCTAAATATTCTATTTGATACAGACATTATGTGAAGTGAACACGAATAAAAGTAACATAAGTATTCTGACATTAAGTACTTATTTATTTTTCTGTTTTAAAGATCGTATGATTTTCAAGGGATTATTCTATGATATTGTCAAGTAGCTCCTAGTTATTTAAATTAATAGCAAAATTTAACATAGATTATTAGAACAGAGAAGTATCTAAGATTAGGGTCTAAATATTTGTTTCAAGTGATATTCAAATGGCACAGAGGCACATATTACCTAATTTTTATAAAAAATCATTGTTTTCCTTAATCAGGTACAAAAAATATCACAGTAGACGCCTAACTGAATAATACTTGACCTTAGGTTTGTACAATGAAGTAGCATTGGTGGCAGTGGAGAAGAGAATGTTGAGGTTCTCATCCTCCATTCACCTTGACTAGCCTGTTGACGTGTGTAAATACTCAAATTTTCAGTGCTTTGGCTTTCTTATCTGTACAATGGCAATAATAAACCATACTTGATAATGTGGTTTTAAGAATATAATGAAACAATGAAAATAAAGGCTTGGCAGAATGGATTGTGGTTGGTTAAGCATTGTGAATTCTCTTCACATCTATCTATGGAATAAGTTAGTAACCATATACGTACTGTTTTCTAGGGTAACATTTAGCATTTGAAATTATTGTCACCAGTATTTTAGTACTAATGGAAACTTACCAATTCATTATACCTTAACCAATAACCTAAGGAAATTTATATTCAAGAGTTATGAATTCATTTGTAAATTGTTTAAGATGTAATCAGTGACGAGAATTTATACTGCAAACATAAATGCTATTGTTTATATGATTATAGAATTTTAATATGTGGTACCTATATGGTAAAATCTCACAACTTGGAACAAAGAAGGCATTTTGGAAATACAGACAGATTTAAAATATATTATTTTAAATTTACTTCTTGATTACAGGAAATATTTTAAAGATTTCTCCAACAACAATAATAATTGTAGACTAGAAATTACTTGTCCTTTGTCTCAGTATAAACACACACACACACATTAGCTGTTCTTAACATCAGATAAAACACTTAAAGATACCTGCAAAGAAGTAATTCGATAGTAGGCCATATTATAAACTAATATACCACAACTATCAAATAAAAATCTAAAGATACTGACATTTCAGAAAACGTGTCTTTTCTCTTTTCCAACTGCATTTGAATACTAAAGCATAAGTTTCCAATATATTCAGTGGTTGTAAATATATTTTCTTTAAAGTAGTACTCTTTCATGCCTCCTGAATAAGATGAGTGATAAACCTTGGTGATATCATTTGCAGTCACAAAGGTAATTGTCTTAAAGAATGAGATTGATTTTATAGTGTCACTTGTAAACTGGTCTTGAAGACAGCTCCTAAATACTCTGAAGCCTTTAAGGACACATGATATTCGTGTTTGTTTTAAGAACACATTGCCTTCACTCAGCAGGAAAGACAGCAAAATAAAAAGAAGCAACAACCTTAGCTAAAACAAAACTGAAAAGAAAAAAAAAAAGCTTTTACTTGGCTTTAAAGGTATATAGGAATTGATTATTATAATTAAAAAGAGTACATTAGTCACATAGTGTGTAGTACTGAAGTACATTCCATAGTTTCTCAGTCATGCAATTTGAAGATCTGGACATAAAACTCAGGAAATAAATGAATAATATAGCCTGGTTGAACTCAAAAGTACAATGTTTGGTTTTTTTTCTGGTTTTTTTCCTTCTATTTAATGATATTGTGTAATACAAAGTCAAGCAACAAATTTCCAGGTACATTATTGTTATCTAATTCTTAATAACCCATGGCAAGGAGAATAAGTAGCACAGGAGAGTTATCTAAATTATAAGATCGTTATTCAGCCTGGCCCTTTAAATGGATATCAACAAAATGTGTAAAGGAAGTTTCTGGAAAAATGGTATGGCTCAGCAAACAACAAAAAAATCTAGCTTATCTATTCTAAGATAGAACAAAGCTGGAGGCATCACACTACCTGATTTCAGAGTTTATTATAAAGCTATTCTAATCAAAATAGCAATGACACTGGAATAAAAACAGACACATAGATATATGGACCAGAGCTGAGAGCTCAGGAATAAACCTACACAAATACAGTCAACAAATATTTGACAAAAGAGCTAAGAATACTCAACAGGGAGAGGAAAGTATCTTCGATAGTGTTGTGAAAACAGGATATACACATGAGAAAGGAAAATAAAAACTTCTGCCAACACAGGGCACAATCAGCAAAATGAAAAGGCTTGTTATATACAGTAGTCCTTTCTTCTCCATGCATCTTACCTCCATTTGCCTTTGGAAATTCAGACCTTTACTCCCTCTCATTTTATGTTTTTGTTATCTCTGTTTATGCTGTGAGTTCATTTCTGAGTTGTAGTAGCTAATGATTTGCTCTCTCTCTTGCTTTCTCTCTCTCTCTCTCTTTTTTCTGAAAAGGCAATCTACAGAATGGAAGAAAATATTTGTAGCCCTTCTATTTGATAAGACATTCATATCCAAAATATATTTTAAAATTATATAACTCAACAGCAAAAAGCAAAATAAGACAAATGATTTTTTTTTAAATGGGCAAAGGCCTTAAATGGAGATTTTTATAAAGAAGGCATACAAATGGCCAACGTGGACATGAAAAGATACTCAACATCACTAATCATCAGTGATGTGCAAATCTAAGCCACAATGAAGTATCATCTCATACTTCTCAGAATGGATATTATTAAAGAAACAAGAGTTAGCAAATGCTAGCAAGAATGTGGAGAAAAGGAACCCTGGTGTACTGTTTGTGGGAATATAAACTGGTGAAGTCATTATGGAATACAGAATTGAGGTCTTTAAAATAGTAAAAATACAATTACTATATAATCCAGCTATAGATATAGCTATGCATTTGAAGGAAATTAAATCACTCTCTGAAAGAGATATCTGCACCCCTATGTTCATTGCAGCATTATTTACAAAAGCCAAGACATGGGAATGGCTTACGTGTCCATTCATTGATGAACAGAAAAATAAAACATGGGAGATTATAGAGAGGGTGCCAAAAAATGTATACACATTTTAAGATAACATCTCTTAAAGGTGTCTACAAATGGACATTTTCGTCAACATTTCTCAAGCAGTAGTTCGCCATAATCAGAACTGTCTGGACACTGATGGTAACCTCTTTGAGCACCTCTTATAATTGCAGAAGTCAAACGTGACTTGTATTCATCTTTTGTTACCGATATATATTATTACAATTTTAATACAGTTTTCCTTTCTTAAAATGTGTGTACATGTTTTTGGCACCCTCTGTGTGTGTGTGTGTGTGTGTGTGTATATATATATATATATATATATATATATATATATATATATAGTGGAATATTCCATATTCCACTATATATATATATATATATATAGTGGAATATGGAATATTATTCAGCCATAAACAAAGTAGGAAAGCATGCCCTTTGTGACAATATGGATGGACCCTGAGGGCATTATACTAATTGAAATAAGTCAAAGAAACACCAATACTTTGTTCTCACTTATATGTGTAATCTAAAAAAGCTGAACTTATAGAAGCAGAGAGTAGAATGGCAGTTGCCAGAGGCTAGGAGATGGGGGATACAGGGAGAAGGTGGTAAAAAGTGCAGACTTTCAGATAAAAAATGGTTAAGTTCTAGGGACCTGGTGTACATCATCGTGACTATAATTGACAATGCTATATCATATACTTTAAAGTTTTAAGAGAGTAGATCTTAAATGTTATCACCAAATACACAAAAAAATGATCAGTGAGTGGACGGAAGTGTTAACTAACATTATTGTGGTATCTATTTCTCAATACAAACATGTATCAGATTATCACATTCCACAGCTTAAAGTTAGATGTTATATGTCAATAATATCTCAATAATGCTGGGAAAATATCAAGCTTATTTTGCAATATATTAACAATTTAGTAAAAACTATTAAATCACATGATGATTAAAATGTGAAGAACATATAGCGAGCAAACACAATCTAGTTAGTAAATATGCAGTCAAGTCATTTTCATCTCCTTGAGGGTAGTAGAGAAAGAATTACTGAGAACAGTAGTGATTCTGTGGGAGAACTCATGGTAGATCAAAGTGACCAAGGTCTCAAAGGATAGTCGTGTTTTTTGTTGTGTATGTTTTATGGTATTGAAATGTGAACTTCAGAGCAAGAAAAGTCATTAGAAGAATTGATAAAATGGCTACTTATAATTGCTTAGTAGAAAAAAAATGGTATCATAAAACCACTTGGATTTGTCAAAAATCAATAATAGCCGATTATTGTTTCTCGTTGATAAGACATTTCATTAGAGAATAGAAATATAAATTTTTTAAAGATTTTTTTAGACATAGTATACTGTTAAAGGAATATACAATTTTTTAACTTTGTAACATTAATTAGCAGTAAGTTTAAATTTAGACTTAAAACAGAGATAGACTTGAAATAGATGGTAATTATTAAGTACTGTATTCTTAAGTAGCCCATTTATCAAATATAAAGAGATACAAATATGATTTTAGGTGAGGATATTTGTGTTTTATTTTCATTCATTTGTAATTTGAGGAATAACCTGAAAGAACAAGTGTATACTGGTGTTCATTTTTAGAAGAGCACTTTTAAGCTCATTGTCTGTTCTCTATAAATGTGTAAATGGCTGTACAAGTAAATAGATGCTTGAAATTATGGAAGCAGATATGGAAGCTGACTTGCTGAAGTCATAGATACAGGTTGGAATGAGCGTATAGCATATGTAATGCAAATAGCTATCCTGATTACATACAGGCAATTTACAGACTGTGCTTTCAAAATGCAATAATCACCATCACATTTTAGTTCACATTTAGCTACCTGTTTTTGATTTCTTGGCACTAGCTGTCAATTGACAGCTATATATATTAATGTCACAATCTGCCTAAGCTCTGCTGGAGTCCTTTAGTTGACACCATGAAAAAGCCCCTTAGTGTTTTCCCTGAAGCTCACTGTAAAGACAACCTCAAATCCTCCAATGCCAAAACAGGCTCAAATCTGAACTCAGCCCAACTGGGAATAGATCTTCAGGCCCACTGAGTGGATGTCAAAACCTCACCAGCCTCAAAAATAGTTATTGAAGAGCCAACTAGGAGAAGAAACACTAAAATATTAAACATGCTCTTATTCACTGCTTCTACTTCACTGGTCACTTTTCTATTCTTGAAGTAACTCCCTTAAAGAACTGGGACTAGCCGTTAAAAATACGTACGATTTTTAGGTATGTAATTATTTGTTTATTTCCTATATCCTCTCACCTAAATATAGGCTCTATAACAGCAGTTATCTCTTCTGTTTCACACTATATCTACATCTCCTGGAAAGTTGCTCAAGAAATATCTATTGAGTAAATAACAATTATCTCACATGTTCAACTATGGGACTTGGGTCTCTAATATTACATATTAGAGACAGGTTTAGAACGGGTTTTGTATGTATAAAATAGAACCAATTTTAAAGAATAATTTTAATAACATCAGATGAAGATGTATGCATTCTACTGCATTTCTGCATTCTACTGCATTTCCTGTTGTGTTTTTTTAAGAGCAATTAAATAAATATCCAGTAAATAAAACTTAGAAGGTTTTCATTTATGAAAGATTGGGATACAGATTTAAATCACGTTTCCTGCTTTCACAATTTGTTTATGGCCAATGTTAGAAACCTGTGCTCAATTCTAATATGTGGGCCACTTTTGCCCTACAAATATATAGTGTTAATATATTTTGTACAATACATTTTTATAAGACATGACTAAGAAACTATACCAATAGTGCTAGTGTTTCCCATTTCATTTATATTTTTATCAATAAAAAAGGTGAAAAAAATCAAGTCAAATGGTTAACATTCTGTGACTTCCATAATGATGCATTAATATTTATTTTATTGACCTTGAAAGTCAAACATATATACATTTTATAGATGAAGAGCTATTCATAATTTCAAGTTGGTCAGCATTGCTTCTATGAGTACATAAAAAGACCTTAAATGCATAATAGAGACGATGCATCAACTGCATAAGACATAGAATGTGTCTTTAACTTTATTCAGTGTAGCAATACAAGTCACCCTTTATAAAGCATTTTTGTTTTTCTTTATGGCACTTCAAATATTAGGGCATGTTGTGTAATTGGGATCTTTTCTTCACGAATCATAGATGCACAAAGATAGACAGGACCTCACAGATTGAATAGTGTAATTCTTTTATTTCACTAATGATGTCAAAGTGCTTTGTCAAGCTTAATATATCTCGTCTAATTTTTCATTTATTTATTATAAATTCCTTGCTGTTTCTTCACCTCCAATTAATGCAGTGACAACTGCTTGCCAAAATCCATGGCAACTTTTTTCCCCAATTTCTTTTCTTTTATTTTAATTATTTATCTTTTAATTAAAGTTTATTGGGGTGACAATTGTTAGTAAACTTATATAGATTTCAGGTGTTACAATTCTGTATTACATCATCTATAAACCCCACTGTGTGTTCACCACCCAAAGTCAGTTCTCCTTCCATCACCATCTATTTGATCCCCCTTACCCTCATCTCCCACCCCCCACCCTCCTTACCCTCTGGTAACCACTAAACTATTGTCTGTGTCTATGAGTTTTTGTTTCTCATTTGTTTGTCTTGTTCTTTTGTTTTTGTTTTACATACCACATATCAGTGAAATCATATGATTCTCTGCTTTTTCTGTCTGACTTATTTCGCTTAGCATTATACTCTCAAGATCCATCCATGTTGTCACAAATGGTCCTATTTCATCTTTTCTTACCACCTAATAGTAAGTATTCCATTGTGTACATGTACCACAACTTCTTTATCCATTCATCTATCAAAGGACACTTTGGTTGTTTCCATGTCTTGGCCACTGTAAATAAAGCTACAATGAACATTGGAGCACACATGTCTTTATGTATAAATGTTTTCAGATTTTTTGGGGTAGATACCCAGGAGAAGGATTGCTGCATCATATGGTAATTCTATTCGTAATTTTTTGAGAAACCTCCACACTGCGTAATTTTTTGAGAAACCATTGCGGCTGCACCAGTCTGCATTCCCACCAACAGTGTATGAGGGTTCCTTTTTCTCCACAGCCTCTCCAACACTTGTTACTATTTGTCTTGTTGCTGATAGCCATTCTAACTGGGGTGAGGTGATATCTCATTGTGGTTTTCATTTGCATTTCTCTGATGATTAGTGATGTAGAGCATTTTTTCATATGTCTATTTGCCATTTGTATGTCCTCTTTGGAGAAATGTCTCTTCAGGTCGTCTGCCTATTTTTCAGTTGTGTTGTTTTTTTGTTGTTGTGTTGCATGTGTTCCTTGTATATTTTGGATATTAGCCCTTTATCGGAGGCACTGTTTGCAAAAATCTTCTCCCTTTCACTTGGTTGCTTCTTTATTTTGTCGATGGTTTCTTTTGCTGTGCAGAAGCTTTTAAGTTTGATATAGTCCCATTCATTTATTTTAGCTTTTACTTCCCTTGCCTTTGCAGTCAAATTCATGAAATGCTCTTTGAATCCAAGGTCCATAAGTTTAGTACCTATGTTTTCTTATATGCAGTTTATTGTTTCAGGTCTTATGCTTAAGTCTTTGATCCATTTTGAATTAATTTTAGTACATGGTGACAGATAGCAGTCCACTTTCATTCTTTTGCACGTGGCTTTCCAATGCTGTCAGCACTATTTATTGAAGAGGCTGTCTTTTCTCCATTGTATGTTTTTTGCTTCTTTGTCAAAAATTATCTGTCCATATTTATGTGGTTTTATTTCTGTGTTCTCAATTCTATTCCATTGGTCTTTGTGTCTATTTTTCTGCCAATACCATGCTGTTTTGATTATTGTTGTCCTGTAGTACAAACTAAAGTCAGGAAGTGTGATACCTCCAGCATTGTTCTTTTTTCTTAAGATTGCTTTGGCTATAGGGGTCTTTTGTGGTTCCAAATAAATCTGATGATTTTTTTTCTATTTATTTAAAAAATGCCATTGGGATTTGGATGGGGATTGCATTAAATCTGTATATTGCTTTGGGTAATATGGTCATTTTAACTATGTTGATTCTTCCAATCCATGAGCACGGACTGTCTTTCCATTTCTTTGTGTCTTCTTCAATGTCTTTTAAAAATGTCTCATAGTTTTCAGCATATAGGTCTTTCACATCCTTGGTTAAGTTTATTCCTAGGTATTTTATTCTTTTGCTGCACTTGCAAAATGAATTGTTTTTTTATTTTATTTATTTTTCTGAGATTTCATTGTTAGCATATAGGAATACAATGGACTTTTGTACGTTGATTTCGTAGCCAGCAACTTTACTGTATTTGTTGATTGTTTCTAATAGCTTTTTGGTGGAGTCTTTAGTGTTTTCTATATATGGTATCATGTCATGTGCAAAGAGTGACAATTTAACTTCTTCGTTCCCAGTTTGGACACCTTTTATTTCTCTGTCTTGCCTGATTACTCTTGCAAGTACTTCCAACACTATGTTGAAAAGCAGGTGTGATAGGAGACAGCCCTGTCATGTTCCTGAACATAAACAAAAGGCTTCAGTTTTTCACCATTAATTTGGAGATTGACTGAGGGTTTGTCATATATGGCCTTTACTATGTTAAGGTATTTTCCTTCTATACCTGTTTTATTAACTGTTTTGATTATAAATGGATGTTGTATCTTGTCAAATGCTTTTTCTGCATCAATTGATATAATCATATGATTTTTTCCTTTATTTTGTTTATGTGATGTATCACATTAATGGATTTGCGTGTGTTGAACCATCCTTGTGCCCCGGGGATAAACCCCACTTGGTCGTGATGAATGATCTTTTTAATGCATCGTTGCATTTATTTGCTAGAATTTTGTTTAGGATTTTTGCATCTGTATTCATCAGAGATATTGGCCTATAGTTTTCGTTTTTTGTGTTGTCCTTACCAGGTTTTGGTATCAGGGTACTGTTGGTCTCATAAAATGAGTTAGGGAGTACTGTCTCTTTTTCAAATTTTTGGAAGAGTTTGAGCAGGATTGGTATTAGAGCCTCTTTGAAGGTTTGGTAGAATTCACTAGTGAAGCCATCTGGTCCCGCTTTTTTCCCCAATTTCAAAGCTATTCTTCTTAGTTACTATATACAATGGTGTTTTTTTTCAGTATTAATTTGTTTTGACTTTTCATATTTGAGATTTTGAATACTTCATATATCTAGAAATTCTCAGTAGTATTATTTTCTAAATTTGTCTCAATATTTCTTTAAGATCATCTTATTCTCTTTCATGGGCTCCCATTTCTCCTCCTTTGTTCTTAAGAAATGGTCTTTCTCAGGTCCCTCACTTGGTGCTCTTTCCTTCCACAATCTCCTCTCTCTTTGAATGACTTCAATGTCACCTCTGTTGAGGTTCAATGAAGTATCTTATCATCTTATAACCTATTTTCAAATAAATAATACTCTTCCATGGTTTCAAATGCCATCTTCATTTTAATTAACCAGCTTCTAGATTCATAGGTCCAACTACTACGTAGTTGGCATCTGCAATTGCAGGTCACGCAGTTGTGTGTCAAACGCAGTAGATTGAGAACTGACTCAATACTGTTTCACAAAAACTGCCCATCCCTCTTTTTTTTCTTTTGTTTTCTATCTCAGAAAACATGGAATCAACATCCACTAGATTGTTTAAATCAGGCAATAGGAAAATATTTCAGATTTGTTTTTAAAAACTCTTTCTACATTACTAAATATATCTTCATTATGTCCCCCATTTTCCATGTCCACCCTCACTGTTTGTTTTATTATCTGAAAAACAATTTTTAAAAATTCAAACTTTCACAATCTCTCAAATTATTCAACAGCCTATTTGCAACACTGCTCCCAGAGGACTTTTTTCTAATATCCAAACGTGTTTGTGTAGTAGTCTTGTTTAAAATAGCCTCCCAGATATAGTCTCAACTCCTTAAAAGAGCCTACAAGCGTCTCCGTGATCAGCTCGTCACCCACCACGCTCCTTCAGCAGCTTCTACCTGAGGGATGATGCAGCATGTGCAGGTTTACGAATATATAGAACTCATTACGATCTCCATGCATTTCGGCTGCATTCTGGCTCTCTGGAATGATCATTTCTCCTCAGAAATTATACCAGCACTCCATCCTATTGTATAGCTCATTCTTTTAGTTCAGTTGCCATATCATTGATGGATTCATTATTCCCTGTCCTTGTCCTCAGAAAAGGATGAGTTAGTTATCCCCTCATCTGAAGTGTCCTCCACCCTTGCAAATGAGTATCATGCCTTAGTCATCTTCACACCACATTGTATTATAGTGGTTTCTGATACGTCATAATTTCCCACTAGCCTTACTATTAGGCATCTTTCATCTCTACATCTGCTGTCCTTGGCACATGCTAAGCAGGAGGCAATAAGAATCTATTGAATGAATTAATGGTCTTAATGGGCAATGTCCCTTATTATTATCCAAATCACTTAATAGGGTAATAGTCATAAGTCATTAGTTTTTCCAGTTTTCTAAGATATAATTTTTGGAAAATTGTCTCTAAAACCATATATATATATGTGTGTGTGTGTGTGTGTGTGTGTGTATATATATATACACATATATACATACATACACATATATATGTAATTTTAATAATGGTATAATATACATATACTATTACATGATACACTGATATGCTATTTATAAGTAAATATATATATATATACACACACACACATATGTGTGTGTGTGTATATATACACACATATGTGTGTGTGTGTATATGTATATTATGAGTACAATAGAAATTGCTTAATGACATTATTTTAAGTAATATTCCAAAACAGCTCTTAGGTTTGAAAACTAAAATCTTGTGGAAATATATAATGGAATAAAATACTAGATTGATTTCCAATATATAAGAAAGAAATTTAACTATATTTGATTGTTTTAATCTCAAATGTAATGTAACTTTTTGAACGGGGAATTAAAATAAACATAAAATGACAGCATTTAAAAATGTTTTTATATGATTCAAATGTACTTCCTAACAGAACAGAAAGTAACCTTGGAAAATTTGAAACTTTCAATTTTACTTCCAAATTTTGTATTATCTCCTTCCCAAAATGACACTAAAGAATGCATTCAGGTGGTGAAAAATGTCAATTTAAAAAGCAGGCAGATGGTGCTTGCTTGTCTTATGAGATAGTCAATATGAGATATGTTTCAAAGGGGAAAATTGAATTTAAATGCCCAAACAAAAATTTACAATATGTCCATTGACTAGATATTTGGGAATGACAAAAAGCCTAAATGTTTCTTAATTCTAAGCTACGAAAGTCTCATTTCAACTGCTGGAGAACATGTAAGAATTGTGCTTTTCAAGTGTATAATACTAAGCATCATAGCAATTTATTGCTGATAGGGACCCATATGTCATCCTATACCACCTTTTCCCTCAGAATAGCAATGCAGCATCCTAGGGGCAGAGAGATGAAATGCTGATTCATTGAGTGATTGATTGATTTTTTTTCTACAAGATTTCTGATAGCCTTTAATATTCTGAGTTTTTCAGTTCATGGTGGAGATTTAGAATAACTATATACCAAACATTTTATCAAGGGACACTTCTCATTTAATTTTATGTTTTTATAATGCACAAGAGCATATTGTGTTTGATACCACTAATACCAGTGCCTTTATTTTGTAGTCAGAGAATTTCGAGAACTTCTCTAGGCCACAAAACAAATGAACAGAGAAGCCAGGATTCTCTTCACTCATAATCAGATGCTCTGCCCACTCAAAATGTATGCCTGCAAACACAATTTCATTTTTAATTGTGATCTTTAAGCAGAGTGTGGTAAATTTCATCAAGTTATATATTATGAGCAAAAACAATAAGCACTCAAATTTTTAAAAATCCAATTATAGATGTCTTTATTATTCTTCCACTTAATAACTTGTAAAGTACATCATAGCAGGTATCAGAATCTCTGGAATTAGTTGACAGCATGTTCATTTATTTTCAAAGTACACTTTAAAAGATACACTACGTGTCCCAGAAGGTCAAAAAACAATGTGTTTGAAAACAGTTGGTGATTGTTTTCTATTCTATAATCAAAGAGTTTAAGCAAAAATTCTGCTTGTACAACATTACATATTTTACCTAAATTAAATCACTGTGTAAATATATTAGGCAAAAAGTCCACATATGTCTTTCTTTCTTTAATCAGTTATCCTTATGTATATATTTTTGAGAACCAAAGCAATAATTCTGTAATTCTACTGGATCTTTGCTCTCTAATCTTTATTTATCACAGAAATGCTCCTTATTCTAGCCTGTCACTATTATAAACTTAATTATTGCTCTGTCCTTGTGAACAAAGTTGCAAAATGGGCTTGTTCCTTGTCATTGATGCATGCAATCATTTAAGGAAAATTGGCAGGATGTATCTGAGATTTTGGCTCTGTGGTTTGAAGATACTCGGCGTACACTGTGTAAAGGCAGGTGGCAAAATGTGAATCCAAAACTATATCCATTCTGTTCATTGACTTTACCATTTAGAAAGCACAGATGTTAACTATATAACAACAAGGTGGTTTTATTGTAATCACCTGCTGTTAGGGTCCCTCCTGGCACAGTAGCCAAAATGATTCTTGTTTCCTTCTCATTTACAAGGTGTTTGTTATTTGATGGCTCAAAACAAAACTGGCATTTTTTCTTCTTTATAAGAAAAGCTTAAAACAAGATAATTTTGAAGAAAAATCAGTATAAAATTGAATTGCATGCTATCATAGTTAATTGTATACATTCATCATAATGTGATTTGTGTTGATTTTCAGCTTAAAAATCTAGTTCTCTTTTGGTTTATGTTTTGATTTGCTATTGTTGAAGCAAAATTCCTACTATTCATGGACAATTCTGGGAAAAAAGATGACTTGATTCTTTTTCCTTTAGCTCTCACTCACAAAATGGAAACTATTAATATTTTACGATGTTTGCTAGCTAATTAAAATTAATATTTTAAAGAGCTTTTGCTTTTAGCTCTCAGAACATACATAAAAATGTACATTCGTGAGCACGTATTTTTATGTAATGTATGTTATATAACACATATATAATATATGCATAACACACATATGTAGTATAAATATTTTTTCATTAATGTACTAGTCAGAAGTTTTATCATCAGAAAAATAATGAATCTAAAATGTACAAAGACTGTTCCTGGAGGTAGAGTGCATTTGCCTCCTCTCTCATCATCTGTGGTGTGACTAAAGCTTTTCTAATTCTTTGATTGTGTCCTCTTTGGAGTTTGTTTCTCACGTGTCCTAAATTCACCACTCTTGACACCTACAAAGTGCAGAGTTCTTACAGTTCATTCCTCTCGTAGCTTTGCTCTTCACTTGAAACCTGGTGGAGGACACAGCTTTCTATTTTGGTTCTACTACCACAGCCTTTGACATAAAGTTGATTTTATTAGAATCGGCTCCTGTCCATAGCTAGGCCAAATGAAAACATTTGCCTCTACTCCCTGTTGATCTTTTTTTCAGTTTGTGTGCATATCATATTTATAAAACACTGTAAAGACTAAGAAACCTCTTGCAGTAATGATGTGGGATCAATACCGAAACTGCTAAGATAAACTTAGATAGCATACATACATTAATTCAATTATTCAAACAATGTCTTGAACATCTATTATTTCCTACATATAACTAAACTTTGGCCTAGAAAGATTAATAATATGTGACTCTACCGCAGAGAAAGCACAATCTACTGGAAGAAATCACACATTCTAAAATTATCAAATACATTTTCTAAAAAAGCCAATGCCTTTTTAATATTTAAAAAAAATACCCACCTCCCAAATAAAGCAACCTTTTTAAAAATATGAATCTTAATATGGTTTACAAGAACTTATCAATTCTTCTTCATCTACCTCTTTATTGTCTTTAATTAAATCTGTTTTTAATCAAATACCATTATTCTAATGGTTACAAATACATACATTTTCCATTTGTAAAGCCTTTGATTTCTTTGTAAATCACCCTTTGAATTCTAATAATTAAGAATCTTTGAAATATCACTGTATTAATTAAAGAATGCAAGAGTGTTATAACAAAAATATTGTGATAGCTCATATAAAAATGAAAACGTGTTTTTGAAGAGCTGGTAGTTCTCCAAGTGGTGATTCAGGGACTCAGGTTTCTTCTGTCTTATGGCTTCATGATCTTCAGTACGTGACTTTCAAGCCCCCTTTGTTTATCAGCATCAGGTCCATAAAGCAAATGAGCATTGGGGATCACTTATGGCTCTGACGCTATGAGCCTAGAATTATGACATTGCACTCCTGTTCATTTTCCACTGCCTAAATCTCTGTCACTCAACCACACCCCACTACAGGAAACGTTGAAAAGTGTACAGCCCTGTGAATCGGGGGAAAAAAAGACATGGTTTGATAAATAACTATTCATATATGTCTCAACCTATTTTTCAATCAAAATTAGTGTTTGTGTGTGGATGTGGATGTGTGCACATGCATAAATATGTAGTATTAGTATGCCTGTATATTGGAATTAATCCTTAAAATATATCTATTTGAATCCTGAGAATGAATCACAAGAAATTCTTAATTATGATTTTGAATTCTTTTCTTTTTTTATCCTCTCATTGTTACCATTAGTGTTCTGCCTTGAGTAGAGAGGGAAAATAGCACTTCCTGTAACTTTGTTTTTCAGTAATGCTTTCTAAACTTATTTGTGAGTTAGCCATTATTTCTATCAATTAATATTACTTGAAACAATAGGTAAAGTAAAAGGAAAATTCTGGTAAATATCTGTAAATAGTTTTCTCCTGTGTATTATTGAGAACCAGTTAGGAAAGCACCAGAATACATTATTTTTCACTTTAAAAACATCCCATCACAGAGTAAAAGATTAAAGATTCCAGCACTTTAGTGGAAATAAAAAGTCTTCAATGTTTTTTAGAGAGAATTGCTGTATAAGTTAAGAAAGCACTGAAATAACCCTTTTACTTTTTTCCATTATATTATGACAAAAAAAATCTAATACAGTTTTTGATGTAGACATAATATTTTTTAAAAAATTATTGACTCAGAAGGCATAAACTAAATTTTCCTCTGGATTACTATTATTGAAGATTATGATTTAATCATATATTTCTCCTGTCAACTTTATTAGAATATGCTATTTATACTTAAATGTTAAGGACAATTGCCATAGTATAAAGGTATTTCTAAATGATTGATCAAAACTCTGTTTAGATTTTCTTTTCTGGTCCAAAATTTCCTTCCATCTGATGCAATGGCTTGAAAAGAAGTTACAGCATAACTGATTGATGTACTTTTGCTAAAAAATGTCACTCTATGTATACATCAAAATGTAAAATACTACTGCATTTTGGAATTTTTGAAATCTACATAGAGAGACAGATTGATGAAAACTGGAAACTAAAGATTAATTTTGAGAAACTGTAGACCCTCCTTATTTCATGTTAGTTACACAAAATAAAATTTCAGGGAAGTATCTTGATTACTACTGCATAAAATAAAAGGAACCAACTCAGTGAACAAATTGCCTATTGTTTGCTAAATAAGTTATTTGATGTAGAAAGCTGTTGCTTGTTTCCAATAGATATTTTTGGTTCTCTATGAATACTAAAACATGCTAGTCTTTCATTTCTTATAATGAAATATAAAGAAATGTATTTCACCAAAACATCATCAACTTGGTAATTATTATTAGATAAACATAGTACTTCATACATTAAGATATGGAAAAGTAAGGTTAATAGTATATTTTATTGAAGTAGGCAAATGAATGCATATATGCTATACACATTAATATTTAGAATGGTTAAATTCTACAATAATTTTTTTAGCATGTGCATTTCTTTTTACTTTTCATCACAAAATAAATCTTGTATTAAGCCTTAAGATTGTGAGGAACAAAGTAATTACTCAAAGTGGTTTCCACAAATTATAAAATTCCATTTAAGGAAATTACAGTTTCTTGGGAAATATATCCAACAAACATAATAAGTAAACAGAAGAAAGAAAGAAAGCACGAAAGAAAGAAAAAGAGAGAGAGAGAGAGAGAGAGAGAGAGAGAGAGAGAGAGAGAGAGAGAGAGAAAGAGAGAGAGAGAGAGAGAGAGAAAGACAGAAAGGAAGAAAGAAAGAAAGAAAAAAAGGCACCTATCAGTAGATACAAAACTCATATAGTGAAGGTAGTTGTTGTAATTAGCAAGCAGAGGTTCTTCAGTTTGAGAGTAGCTCCCATAAGCTCAAAATACAATAAAATTGTAGAAGGCCTTCATAGGGAAAGGAATTATTCCATGACTAGTAATGTGTTACTCTAAGATCAACAATGCACACTAAGATCCAATTATTGGAGATACTTGAAATAACTTAAAAATATTTGTGATCCTAGATCTTCTCATCTGAAAGTAAACACACACACACACACACACACACACACACACACACACATACATAAAGTACTTCATGTTTAATTTTTAGCTGTGGTCATCAACATTTGTATTTCTATAAAACTTGAAAATTGTGCTGTACGAATAGTATTAAACACTTAAAAAAAATAAAACTGCTAACAAGTGTTGAGGACAGTTTGCAAAAACGAGACTACAACTAATCTTCCTGTTTAGAAATCTCAATCAATTGCCTCGTTTTGTCCTTGGAGAGCCAGATTAATGTTCCATTCCAGGCCATTGTTAAATGGCCACCGCTCCATATCTATCGGTTTATGCTGGCCTCCCCTTGCTGCCAAGTGGCTTTGTTATGCTTTATTTTCTCCCTCAATGCCTCCTTTTTAAAAAGTATTTTTCACATAGCAGTACTTCTGCATGATTTATTTTTATCTCACCTCTAATTATTGGGCAGGCTTTTTATTAATTCTGAAGAACTATTAATTTTTTTTCCTGTAGTTTACAACACACTATAACATTTGTGTTTCCACCAGTGTTATTGACAGCATTTTGAAGAACAGCTCAAGAAGTACCCTCTCAAATTAGTTTATGAACTCCATATTTGTTCCTGCCTTTCAATTTAGTTTTTCACATTATTTTCCAACTTCAACTTTGGCCCTGAATATAGTGCATCTTCTTTTGTTATGATCTATGCCTTTGATCTAATTATTTACTTATTCTGTATGCCTGGCTTTTGAACTCTTGGTTAAGACAATGACCTGCGCTTATTTTGCTCTGATCTCTCCACTGATGAGACCGCCTTATAATTTTGGCCTGTCTCCTTACGTGATTACTCAGATTTGGATATCAACATAGTTACAGCATCATTCTAAGTCAGTCCTTAAAATTAAGCATCACTCTGTGTGTGTGTGTGTGTGTGTGTGTGTGTGTGTGTCATGTCAAATTACTTATTTGATATTGCTATGTCAAATTAGTGTATTTGATATGTAAAATTACTTATTTTAATATTATCCATCTCTAAGGAAAGCCAATTAGTCAAAATCTCTTTACGGTGCTCTGAACTATAAAAGGCACTATTACAGGGAGTGGGGGAGAAGGACAAGCAGATAGACACAGATTGATGATATGAAATATATAAAAAAAGTCCCAATAATAGACTCTACTATAGTCTATTGTTAGTTCCGAACAGTTCTCTCTCCTCATTAGCCTCTATATAACAGTATCTCAAATAATAATTTAAGGTCCATCAACATCTGAAACCTAGTTATTACCCTTTGACTTTATCTCATGATTCATCTCTCTGTCCTGTTTGAATTGAAATACTCACTTTTACTTGAATTATCTATTTGATTTCTAAGACTGTCTTTTAGTCTGGGCTAAAGGTTTTCAATATCTCGTCACCATTTAATTGCTCAGATACAGCTCTTAGAACTTTTGTTTCAAAAGGAACCAGGTAAGCAGAATGATATCATCTTTAGCTTAAACTAGTAAAATTGTAAACGAAAAAATAAACTTGAGGGAAACCTCTGTATGATTAGGGGAAGAAGCTACTGTGCTTGGGAGGAAATAACTGATGAATATTTATACTTTAGTGGGTACCCGAATTTTTGTAACATAAAGATATAAATCTATGGAAATTAAGCTTTAAATATTAACGGCAATAACCTTTTAAACTTTTGTTCATTCCCCCAAGTAAATAATTATATAAGTAAATGTATAGTTTTCTGTTAAAATTAAATCTTCTGTAAGCCCAAACATGAAACAAGTATCCACATAGATACCTGTCCCAACCTGCGTGTTAACAAATATCTGTATCGGAATAGAAGTGAGTGATGGCTCGCTCTATGCCATTATGTCTGTTTATTTGTCAGCGTCCACAGTCTGAGCCCACCCTGAGAGTTCATTTGTCAGATTTAGTACTACAGCCCAGTGGATTCATCTATTAGAAGATGATTCACATTAATCTAGACCACAGGACTGATGCCAGTTTTCTAATGTCTTATGTGTTTAATGTCTTCAATATAAGTTGCTGTTTCAGCAAAAGCACCTGCTTTCAAGACACTCGTTTTTGTTGTTTTTTTCCCCCTCCCTATTTTTAAGTTCTTAGTGGAGGTGGAAAGAAGACTTCCATTTGACTTGTTTTCTATTACTTAAATTGAGACACTTAACAAGCTACCATTCCATAAGTATATGGAGTAATTGTAGCAAAACCAACAATAATGATATTCAGTACTCTGCTAAAACTACATATACAGATAATGGATTACTAAGAATATACTAAATTATTTGCTGCATATATCAATTTTTTTAGCAATGTTAAAACCATTCAGATATGAAGCAATAATGTACTATGAAATGACTCCTATTTAGGGAATTATTTTTTAATAGTTCTAAATGGATAACTATACTGACTTAATTTATTTGGGCAGCTGAATAAACAGTCACTTGGACCAGGATGAAAATACATGACACATAGATCTTGTTTTAGGACAAATTGCTGGAGTAAAAAAAATATAGAAGTACAATCAAAGGCTGTCCACGTTCATGGGGTTAAAATTCTAAACAAATATTTCACTGTATATAGAATGATATATAATGAGATGGCTATTTTTATACTTATGGTATATTTACATAATTAAATATATTACATATCACTAAGTTGATATGCCCACAATGAAAAGAGGCAACATGCTATTTTCCAGACATATACAAATATCAGCTGAAATTAGTCTTAACTATCACATGATATTGTCAACATTATTCTGTTTATACCATTCTGTTTATATTTTTCAATATTTATTACACCATAATGGGTTTGATTATTTAAAAATAAACATATATAATATGACATTTTGAAACTAAATTTTTAAATATATTTAAGACTTTAGAAATGCCTATGTACTTGTTAACCTTGAAGGTTAATATGGAGAACTTGAAAAGATAAATCATCAGATGTAATCTGCAACTGTTTCAGACAAATAATTTTTAAATGCTATTTGAATTTATGTATTGCATGATAACCATGATTAACTGCAAGAGTAGACCTTAAATTTACAACATAAAACTTAAACAGTATTATTTTATCCTATGAATGTATAGTTGGTGTCTATGCTGAGATGGAAGCTAGTTGCATACAGAAAAATACTACAAAAACACAAAAATCTGAGCTATGTCTTCTTTTTGCTTTGAGACATTCCATAGTATAAGGAAAATACTATTGTATCTTGGGAATTAATAAAGGTCTAGCTTATAACAAAAGTATGAAATATGTTATTGGCTCACATTCTACACCTTCTACAAATATGTGATTAGCTCACCTTCTACATTTTATTTTGTCAGCAGAGCATGAACTATTGCACTAAATATAAGTATACAAAGGCTTTTGAGGTGGAAAACATTTCAATATTTTAAGCCAAAAGTTTGAAACATTTTAGCTATAAAAAGCAAATTCATGTGCAGCACAAAATTCCTTTATATAAAGTAGATCTTTCCAATAGCATTTCCATGAGTTCACTGCAAACTGAAGTGAATGGTGAGGAATTTTCTTCTGTTTCCAAGTTGTCTTATAGAAATGGCACCTGGAGTTCACACATATAAAGTATTTTATGATACCAGAACAATCAGTCCAGATATTTAAAAAGTAATAAAAGCAATAATAAGAAGTGAGCTAAACAACCTTCTTTTCGGGCTAGTTTGTGCCTTTCAGTGGATTTGATCTATGAGTTGTAGCAGTATATTCTTGGCCAGAGCTTCATTGAATAATCTAATATACTAACTTGATTGGAGACTGCAGGCTTCGGGATTAATTATTTGATCAGACTTTCATAGAGCAGCACATCACTGATACCTTACGTGCACGCTAATTCTTTCTCTACTTTCATAGTTCATAACTAATATGATGGTTCTTA
The DNA here is from genome assembly GCF_004115265.2 of Rhinolophus ferrumequinum. Classification (NCBI taxonomy): domain Eukaryota; kingdom Metazoa; phylum Chordata; class Mammalia; order Chiroptera; family Rhinolophidae; genus Rhinolophus; species Rhinolophus ferrumequinum. Next base: position 54,191,953 of record NC_046301.1, read on the forward strand.
TTCTTCTCTATATCCTCTTTGCTTTCTTCCTTCTAATCATCTTTGTACAGATTTATGTCTTCACCCATCTGACTTTCTCTTCCCTAAACTTTTCATTTTCTTTTCTTACTTTGTCCTTTCTTTCAATGTCATTTGCTCACTCTCTACTCCTGTTTTTCTTACTCATTCACTTGCCGATCTATTTTTCTTCCTTTTCACTTTCATTAACTCTTCATTACACACAGACAAGTGTTTTTATTGAATAGGTTCTTTAGTAAAATTTGCATTGCTGACTTAACTGAAATTTAAAGAGAGGCAGGACTGAAATATGATATGCCTTGTACTTGAATTTTCTTTCCATTTCCAGTTTGTGAGAGTCAGAGATCTTCCGAAGACTTTTGTTTAATTAACAATTCCTGATATGGAATAATAAAATAAACATAATTATAATTATGTATAATTAAAATGTATTATCTTCTCTGCACTCTGCTAAAAGTGAGTTTTAAGTAGGTGGATTAGATAAAATACAAAAGCCAGAAATTTCAGTTTCTAGAACTGTCCTATGTTTCAAAAGTAAGTCCATGTGCTGTGCAACGTCCCAGTACACGACCCACAAAATGTCGAAAGTTCACAGAGGAGAAACACCAACTAGTTATTCACACAGCGACCTCAAACTAAAAGTTAAGATCCGAAGACATTAGATAACTTTCCCACAATCAGTTCATAAGTAAATGGCTGATCCTGGGTTCTAAATTCTCTTGACACTACAATGTACTGCCTCTAATAACATTTTATTAAATGTAAATCATTTAATTGTTCATAGTTTAGCATATTTATTAAATGTGGCTTGAGAGTGGCCTTATCCAATTCTGTAGAATCCTCTATAGTCTTGTATATCCCCATTCTCCTAATCAGGTCAAAGGAAATATTAGAGGCCATGATTCATCCAAACAGTGTCACTGACCTGAGAAGAATGTTATTACTGTCCTTTCTGCTTCTAAACCAGAATCCTTTTAGGTAAGGTTTGATGTCTTGTTTGAATAAAATTGCTCCCTTCCACCTAAAGATTCACATCTATGCTCACTCAAAACACTCAAGTACCATCATGAGAAGTGTGGGGAATAACAAAGGCTGAGCTAACGTTATTGAAAGGATAGAATAGGATAGGGGTGAAAAGAGCTGACACAGAATTTCCCTTTGGTAGAGTGCTTCGCGAGATACTCTGAGGAAGCGTAGTGTTTTAGTTTGGGGTGCTATGACAAAAAATAGAGTAGACTAGGGGGCTTAAACAATAAACATTTATTTCTCCTAGTTCTGAGACCAGAAGTCCAAGATAAGATGCCAACAGATTCAATATCTGATGAGGGCCCTTTTTCCTGGTTTACACATGGCCACCTTCTTGCTGTAGCCATACAAGGTAAGGGAGGAGAGAGACAGAGACAGACACATACACACACAGAGAGGGAGGGGAGGTGAGAGAGAGAGCTCTTCTCTCTTTCTGTTTTTGTAATGTCATTCATAAGGGCTTCACTGTCATGACCTAACTGGTTCCAAAGGCCCCACCTCCAAATACCATCACATTGGGGATCAGGGCTTCCACATGTGAATTTAGGGGAGGGACAACATCAGTTCCTAGCACATTGTAATGACAGTCAACTATTAATGGGGGCTTCCTATGTACCACATACTACTTTAAATCCTCAAAATATTAATTTTTAGTCTTCATTAGAACCTCATGCAATGGTTGTTTATTTGTGTCTGTTTTCTTAATTTTAGTTGTAAAAATTGACACACAAATATGTTAAGAAATTTGCACAAAGCCACACCTAAATAATGGCAGAACTGAGTTTTGTCCCATCAGTGTTGTTCCAGAGTTCAGCTCATAGTCATTCCTCCATAGTGGTTGTATATCAATTCTGTGATCAAAGAAAGTGGAGAAAGCTGCATCTATGTGATCCTTTCTTGAAAGTTCACAGTGCTTTTTTAAATGGTCTAAAACAATCTCTTTAAGGATGTTTGCTTCAATATTTCCCAAATAGATTTCTCCCAGGAACAGTTTTTCTTTCAAATGAAATATCTATTGTTATTATTTTATACAACTAACGTCTAAAACAGTTTGGGAACAGATCTCTATAACATCTTGAATTTTCAGTGACATTGACACTTTATATAGTTTAATATAAAAACAGATTCTAGAATTATGGGAGAAAGATATTTCTTATTAAATTTATATTTTATTCAAATATTTCCTGAGGATCATTTTCAAGTATCACTTCAACAGTTAACTCATTAGTTAGACATACTCAGAAGGTAGTCGTAGAAGTAGTTTTAGGAATAGTGATCCTCAGAACATTTGACTTGTGGTCAGTGAGGCAGTCCTGAGAGCCCATTGGAAACACTTATTTTAGATAAATTTTAAGTTTATATTTAATTCCTAAGATAAATATTTGATGCTAAGGCACACTGTGTGTAACATTAAATATTCAAGTGAACTGTGTATGAAATTTGCTGATTTACAGCAGAATAGCATCTCAGTGTAGTGTTGTATTTTCATTGGTTTCATAGATTAGCCATGATTAATGACATATTTTTTTTTTCAAGTCCTGTCTTGATTGAACATCAAATAGGATTTGGGATCAACGTTTCATTTGTGCTTTCATCTCAATGTTTTCAGACGTCTTGTACACTATGCAAAATTCACTCTCTTCTCAGTCGAGTCATTTTAAGATTAACTCCGTAGCTTGTTTCAGCAAAAGCTGAGTGAGGGAAATTTAGATTCAATTGTAGTGTATATAGAAAGTCCATTAAAATGCTGTCACAACGTACAAGTCACTCAATAATTCAAGTGCTTGGCATCTACATGAAAATAAAATGTTTTTTTTTTTTAAATCTCATTATAAAATAATGTTATAATTGGATTATCCTGGAAAAATTCATACGGTTTCTACATTTTTAACTCTCTCACACTGTAACATCAGTGAAATTGTAATTGTTCAATCCTGCTTCGGGCACTGTAGTTGTTCCTTCTTCAGGTTGTCTTGCTCTGCTCACTGTTCCTTTTCCTTCAACAAAAAAGGCATTCTCTAAGCCACTCCCCACAGTTCTCATTTGTTCTCAATTGAGTCACGTTGTATTACCTATCTATAACAAAGGTGAAGGAGAGGAAACATATGTCCCAGAGATTTTTGAAGATTAGAAGAGAAAATTTCATGTAGAATGTTTAGGACAGAACTGACACAGTCACATAGTGCGTGCTCCATGCCTTCAAACTGTAGCTACTGGTAGTGGTGGTACTCTTTCCTTTTTGCTGTTGCTACTTTTGTTATATGATTGGGTGCTTAGGTACAACTTCAGTGTTACTTGATATCAATAATTATACATATTTCTTTCTTAAAACTATGATGTCTAAGTACCTTTTATATGCTAAGGAGTTTATGTAAGTTGCCATTCCTGGCCAGAGATATCCATTTTGTAGTAATTATAAAATGCTTCCATTCCCTACAAACTAGACTGTATAAATAGACAAAAATAGAGTATGACTTTTAATTCTAACACCAGTGTGACCTTGGATATGTTACTTAAAGTCTCTGTGAGAAAGACAATACTTACTTCATAGCTTTTTTCTAAAATTTCTCCCTGTATAGTAGTGTCCTGATTTAATTTTCTCTCATTTCCAGCATAGTCTAGCCAACAAAGGTCAACACTTCAAGCACTCTTTGCCTATATTCTCAACTCTAATGTCTTATGTCCCATCCTTTCTAATGACTAGCAATCTCACCTCTGGGGCAACACAAGTTTCTGCTTCCTTGTCTACAACCAAATGGATATACATTCCTGCAGAAGAACAGTCGTTAAACTATGGCTTATGGGTAAATCCAGCCCACCACCTATTTTTGCAAATAAAATTGTTTTAGAACACAGCCAGGCCCAATATTTATGTATTTTTTATGATAATTTTTTTGTATTTTTTATAATACTTGCTGCATAGACTTATGACCCTCAATCCTAATTTACTATCTGACATTTATAGAAAACTTTTGCTGACCCCTGCCTCTACAGTATCACAGATTTTACAAAATAATACCATCACAAATTCAACCACAACTTAAATATGAATTCCGCCCAGCAATACTTCTACGTTTTCTGACTCATCTGTATCTTTATACTCTACAACGACTATTTCAAATGGTCTCCTTTTTCTTCGGACACCTAGTAAATGACCTTGATTCATCATACAATGTGAAAATCATTGTCATGAATTTTATGCTTTTAAACCAACTGATTATCCTGTATCCAGACCCATTGCTTCTGATTACCTCCTATTATAATAGAAGATATTCCTCTAACTGAAGCATGATTTGTCTTCCTATGTGCAAGTTTAAATCCCTTTCTGTTTTTTTCACATAACTTACTCATCACTCTCTCTATTTATTATTGACTTTAATGTCTTTTACTCTTCTCATTAACGATAAAACACACACGGTTTACAACATATATGTGAGACCTCCCTTGAGCCTGCTTCTCTTGACTACCAAACTTCCTTTCCCCTCTTTTATAGCCACATTCAACTGTTTCTACTGCTTCTAATCAACTCAGGAGCTAACCAACTGCAATTTGGCCTCATTCGCACCATTCTAAGGCATTTTTATGGCTGTCAATTATTTGCTTCTTACTATGTCTTGACAGCCATTATCAGTCTCTTTCTTACTTAGACTCCTAATGTCTGCCCTTCACTGTTGGCTACTTTTCTTTCTCAAGCCCTCCTCACTTGAATTGACACATGCTATCTTTTTCAAGCTCCAATTATCCTTGACCCTTCTTTGAGTCTGTCCTTGATAGACTATATGCTCAACAAAGGTAGGGCAACGAGAGAAATGGACACATACTCGTACATAAACATCCTTCACAGAAACATTTTACATAACTTAATGTTAAGAGTATTTATTCAAATACTACCATTCCTGATTGTATAAGTTGAACAACTCTCTTAACTTCTCTTTGGCTTAATTTCTCATCTATGAAATATGTTTCAGTAATTACACCTATCTGACAGTATTTTTTAAGATTAAATGAGTTGATGTGCATAAAGTGCTAAAACAGTGCTGTGCACATCGTAATATCTATCTGTTATAAGTGATAGGAATGGCCTCTGAAACCTCACTTTGACCACCCAGGGCTCAATCGATCTTAGGAGTCCCACACATAGATAACGTCCAAACATTTTTAACTGTCTTAAGAGTCACTTCATAGTTGACCCCATTTTCCTCTTTTGCCACATTTTACATTTAACCAAATGAGCAATTAACCTTTCTTTCTATTGAGAAACTGAACCCAATTTTTGAAAATTGTATTAAGCACACCTCTTCAAAACTCTGCAGTCATCTGCAGCAGTCAAAAAATCCTTATTAAATATCTATTAATTTTTATTTAAAAGATGATAACATATCCACCCATATTTTAAAGGGTTATCGCATAACTACAAAAGGTATGATAGTTGTTTTTTACTTTGAAAAAAAATGATGATTGTATAGAGAATATTTGGTCATATAAGGAATTGCTCAAAATATATTTTCGCACATAATTTTCTCAGTGATCATCATTTTCAAAACTAGAGTTCAAAACTATTTTCACAACTAGACTTTGAAAATAAGTTTCTATAGTAGACAGAAACTGTCCTCTACCCCCAAAGATATCCGCATCCCTGTCCCTGAAATCTGTAAATGTTACAGTTTGTAGCAAAAGGAACATTTCAGATATAGTTATGGTGAGAAACCTAAAGTCAGAGAGATTGCCCTGCATTATCTGGGTGCGTTTAACCACAAAAGCCCTGAAAAGCAGAGAACTTATCCTTGCTGAAATCAGAGATGTAACAGAAGGGAACATCAGAGAGATTTGAACGATAAGGATTGAACTTGCCATTGCTGGTACTGAGAAGTAGGGAGCCCCATGCACAGACCACAGAGAGGCCTATAGTTGCTAAGGGTAATGGCAAGGAAGCTTCTGTCCTCCAATGTTAATGACATAATTCGGGAAACAACCTGCATGGGCTTAGAAGCCGATTTCTCCCTAGGGCTTCTAGTAAGAAAGGTAAACCCTGAGTTAAGCCTTGGGAAACTCAAAGCGGAGAACCCAGCTGAACTATACTGTATCCAGTCATCTGACCTAAAGAAACCAGAATAATAAATTTGAGTTATTTTAAGCTGATAAAATAGTAATAATTTTTAGGGTAGCAATTGAAAACTAATAAAACCTTATTACTACGATGTTAGCAGTCTTAGTATCTGTTCATGCAAATTTACTTGATAAAATCAAGTGCTATTCACTATCATTACTATTTTTTTAAAAATTTTGAAATTTGAAACTTTGAAATTTGACTACTATGAAGTCAGCGACAGAATATTTGATCATCAATGTTTTATAGGGTCATAGATACTAAAAGACCATACAGATTATATATTATCTCTCATCATGAGTTATAACCTATTACATTCCAATGTTTTATTTATATGAGGCCTTTTTAGATGGATTTCAAGCCTGAGTCTGAAGCTTATTATGCTAGAAGATTAATTTTTTCCAAGTGAATCGATCATTAAGCCAGTGATAAACACTGAGCACTACCATACACAGAAGTAGAATAAAGTTTAAGTAATTTTTGGAATGCCTTATGTGGAAGTCATGTAGCATTCTTTTCAACACAGCAGCAAATTAACTCGCAATTGAATTTGTAAATCAAGTATAATATATACTGAGTACTAGGATACCAGCAAAGCACAGAGCTCAATATATATTGTACACTTTAATTCTCTCTGTATTCTTACCATAATAAGAGGAGAAAAATAACTTTTCACGTATGGTGAATTATGAAGTTGCAAAAATTATTTCCAAGCAAAATGTACTCAATTCAACTTTCTTCAAGTGAGAATTTCAGGGGGCATCCTTCTGTTCAATAATGCCATGAACATCATTAGTGATGGAACAGAACAAACTTTTAAAATCTTCCTATCTACTTATGAATGGAGTTCTTCTATCAGTAGCAACACTTGTACTCTTAGTCTTTTATGTTGCAACAGCAACCATACATGAATCGAAGACACTCTGAGATGTAGTACCTGCCAGCCTTTAAATGTTGTTTAAAGTATATCAGAAAAACTTAGGTATTGATCTTATAATAAAGAGAACTAATGGATGAGATTTGGAAGGATGGAACACACAGACTTAATAAAGATGCTCATGTAGTAAAGTTTATTATCTCTTTTTAGCTAACCAGATGAATGGATATTGGAGTAAAACAAAGTGAGATTTCCATATCATTTTCCCTGAGTGCATCATCTGTCTCATCATTTGCCAGAGTCCTCTGGTTTGGAAAATTATAAATGTGCTCACTATATTAGAGTCAGAAATTATTATCAATATGCACACATACATACACACACACACACGCACACACAGTACCTTTACATTGATTGGTTACAGAAATGCTTAGACTAGAGTGACTATAACGCTCCAGAACTAATTCTTGTGGGAGACATTTAACTTTCTTTTACTTCATGACCAAAGTCTGCACCTATTTTATCCATATAACAGAAGCTGTATAGGTATGATGTGGTTGCATCCCGAAGCACATGTGAAGGGAGAATCCAAAGCCTCCATTTTTTTCCTAATACAGAAAATACTATAAGTTGACCACAATGGTCTTCTTTGCATATGAAGAATAGCACACTATCGAAATATATATATTTTAACTATATACAAGCATGAGACCTTTCGATGACTGCATGATTGTATTCCCCTGTTATGGATGGACTATGATCATAAAGTAAGATTCTATCCTTGAATACTGTGTAAACAAGGAGATAGCCGTCTTCAAAGAATGCCCTGTCTTGCAGTTTATTTGCTGGGGAGAAGGAAGCACATTAGTACTAGAGGCACAACAGGAGTCTGTCTTTAATCTGTCCTTCATACATTTCAATCGCAGCTCATCGGGTGTTCAAGAAACTTGATGGAATTCCTGCTATGTAGAGACATTGTTCTCAAAAAGCTTTTCGTACCCTCCTTTTTGTACTGTTATTATCCATATTGTATTAGCTAGGTAAGATACTTATAAATATTTATGTATGACACAGTAATAAAATGATATATTCAACTACAGGTTCACAAGAATTTATGTCATATTGAAAATTCTGATTACGGTATATTTAGAATTGAATGCTGTGCTGGCTAAGAGATTTTAAATCTGAGACCTAGAATGGCTAGAAGGAGGACAGGATTTTGCTTTCCAATTAGGAACATAGAGTGATAAAACAGAAGGATATTTTGATATTGCAGAAATAATTCTTCCTCATATTTTTCTGTGGACAATTTTCTCTAAAGAATATCCCAGACCCCTAGAAAGCATATGGCTGAGAAAGATTGTCAGGTCCCATTCATTTCTCCACAAAATAAATGTGCATTGAGTGAATACATGAACCCAAATGGAGCCCCTACTATTTTTCAATTATGTTGTATACTAGCTATGAAAAGATTAGGAAAAAGTAATGATATAGATCATATAGGAAATATATACTTTGCACATTACTCTTGTCCTCCCAGAAACACTTCTCTCCCTGCAAAAATAAAAAATAAAAGATGCACGAACAACAAAAATCCAAACACTACGATATTTACACCAGTTAAAAAAAAATAACTGTGACTGCAAAAATGCTGCTTTATTTATTTTTCATCTCCATAATGTGACAAGTGTAGCACTTTTCATCACCTAATACCAATCCCTGCAGCTGCTTAATGAAACATAGCCATGGTCGTTTATCATTATTTTCTAATGGTTCTCAGTATTTCCAAACTACTATCTAAAGAACTAAAATTAATGTAGTCACATAGTCTAGGATAAACTTACCAACTACTTAAAATATATGACCAAAATATATTTCATGAGAGTCACTAATTCTCTTATTTGTTCAGGGGTGGGCTCTTACGTGTGGGCTCTTATGAGAATTAAATAAAATATTTGTTTATATTAAAGATATTGATACTACCTGAAGAAAAACTTAATTATAGTCGTGTTGACACAGTTTATTGCTCACATTTTTTAAACTAATAATTTTTGTGACATTTTCTGAGTTAAAACATGACTGAACCTTAATAGAAATGCACTTCTTAAATTTCCAATTACTAGTAGTTCAGTCACTTAGCAGTGCTAATTTATCAAAGTTGTATTCAACAAGCTCTAAATGAAAAGTTAGCATTACTTAAGAGGTAGAGAAATCAGAGCAGTTCTGTCTCAACTGAGAGAAAAGGCTGGTCTTTGTATACTCATTTCCATCTGCCAGCTTGAAGATTTTGTTTCTAAAGATTCTTTTGAAATTTAAATTTAGTCTACATGAAGGCTCTGAAATGTCCTTTGACGTACATATTGAAAGGTAGAAATTGGCCAGTCCCTGCGAGGAAAGCTGCTGACAGCGGCACTTGTCTATGTCTTACATTCTGAAGAAGGAAATCAGTGTCACATGGAAATGCTCCTCTCAGCATCTCCTTTAAGAGGTGCTTCTCTCTGTCTTGGGAAAATTCTGTGTATTATTTACTACGTTTATCCCATTAAATGTAATTAATCATTGGAGACAAAATTTATAGCATAAGCTTCTCCTTGTGAATCATTTACTTAACGATAACAGGTAAAGTTTTTATTTTCAGATCCTTAGAGATTAGAAACAGCCAGGATGATGATGGGAAAGGGATTTTATCTCAGGGATAAACACAAAATGTATAATTAGCGTTTAAGATGACACATCACTTTTTCAATTATCTGTTCCCCAAGTCTAATTTTTGCGTATTAATGGCATTCTGTACAGCATCTGTATTATATGGTAATGTAAACTGGAACAGATGTCCTAAATGTTATGTCAATATTTGAATTGCGATTATGGCTCTGACTCAGTATTACTTTGTAAACATCCTTATTTCAAGTGGCTTGAATCACAGCACAGTGGTTAAATGCACAGACTCTGGAGTTTAACTGCCTGATTTTATAACTCCGATCCAGTATTCATTCTCTATACCTCTTTTGGAGACTTACTCAACACCATATTGACTTAGATGTCCATCCATGAAAAACAGATAACAGTTATCTCGTAATCCAGCCACAAGGATTAAATATATTAATACTCAGCTTTGTACCTATAACATGGTGAACATTCAATTGCAATTGGTTGTTATTTATTTATACATTGCTTTCCTATTTCCTTTTTGGATTCAGGGAAGTCATGCATTGTTCTAAAATATACACTATGTGAACAAGATCTCTAATGAGAATATAAGTAGGAAAACAATTTGAATCAAACTTCTCTTTGCTTCTACTCTCAAAAGAGTTCAGGCAGAAAACTTAGTCTTCACGTATTTTACGTTGGCAAACCTCAGGACATCATAAAGGAATGTCTTTAAACTGACTTGATATCACTAATATCTAACCCAAACCATGAGTAGAATACCAATATATTTATTTGATCTCTCAACCTCACTTATCAGTATGGTGATGTATTTCCTATTAAAAGGAGAATCTAACATTTGGGGTGGAAGGGGTGCCATAAACTATGGGGAGGTCTTCACTTATAATTTAATCATTTCAACAATGCATGCCTGAGGTTTTGATGTCACTGTAGTAAGTAAGAACCCTTAGACATAGAAAGACAAATGACTCATTCACAGTTTCACAACAGGTATATATTTGAGTTAGGTTCTTAACCTAGGCACCTTGGCTTTTGGTAATTGAGAGCTGTCATTTAATAATATATAGTCTTAACATCCAACCGGATCTGGGGTTCATCTTTTGATCTTAATTAGGTTCACTGTAATGACGTCACAGCCCGTCATCCTCTCCCTCAGGTCTATAATGTGCCCCCCTTCCGATTTCCACAATTTCCCCTTTCATTTCGTTTCACACAGTTTAGAAGTTCGAATCTTTTTGGTGTTACTTTCTTTATTAACTCAGACTATTAAAACAGAATGCATGCATTATGCATGCCAGGGCATGCTAAAAATTAGGCTTGGCTCATCTCTAAAGTACTTAAACTTTGTGTTTGTTTTACATTTCCAAATCGGCCCCATCGCTGGATTATATTGCTGTGAGTAAAAACCAATGTTTGAACAACTTGAGTGTTCATATAAATCACCTGAGAAGCTTATTAAAACACAGATTGCTGGGCCATACACCTAGCATTTCTGATTCATTAAGTATTGATTGGGGCTCGGAATTTGCATTTGGATTACAATGTGACACCATTGGTATAGACCAATATAATACATTTTTTAAAATGCTTTCAATCACTATGTCTCCATGGATGTTTAGTACCTTTTTTATCATTAACATGATCATTGTTATTTTTAACACTTGACAAAATTTTGACTAGCCGAACATCAATATTAGATAGAGGTTGATAAACTTTTGATTCTAAGACTATTGTTTTCCCTTTCCATTTATTAGATTTGGCTCTACATTTTGTAGACTAGATTAGTTACCATTGTCTAATGTTGTTCACTATCACTTGGCAGGTTGTAAAGTACCACAGACTCTTAGCTAAACTACCTGAAATTTAATATCCAACTCTACATTTTTCTAAATCTGTCCCCTGATTAAATTACTTAACCTCTATATGCCAGTTTCCTGATCTAAAAACTGAAGCCATGATGACATTTATCTCGTTAGGTAGTTTTATTAGCATATAGGAATATGTGTATGTGTGTGTGTGTGTGTGTGTCACTTTGAAATATACACAGTGAGAAATACATGTTTTAGCTTTTAGTTTGATGATGACATTATGCTTTACGTAATATAAACTATTTTTCTTGTAAAAACGATATTGTTCCTGGCAGCTTTATAATTGAAATATTTCTGATAGAAAATCCTCCAAAAATACCGTTTAATGAAGCAACAAATAGGCTTTGCTACTTAGGAGGAAAGCGATTTCTCATTCTTGAGAGCAGTGCATTTATTAAATAATCTATTTGAAATCCATTAATAAACACAGTACTTACAAAGCAGAATCCACCTTTTGTTTTAAAATCCGTTTTTTTCTAATAGTGTTCCATGTACTCTATAATTGAAATTTAATCATCAGAATGGATCAGTTGTTTGGCCAAGTACTTATTTCAATTCCTATTTTTGGAGAAGACTTGTCATATTCATGCAAGAATAGCTAATAGTGCCAGTGTGGTAAAGAGAAGTGTTTTACCTGACTAAAACCAAATTAACATAAACAAACTATTCTAGGAAAATTAAGTGCTGTATTGAATATCATTAAGCAGTTCCCAGAATGTTACAATGCCCGATATATAATAATTTTATTATGTGTATGGACATTTAAGCAATTTGAATGAAACAATGTTTCCTGTGCATCTCAATATGCTTTTTGTACCATGACCCTACTAAACAGACAGGGTCTTTCTTTGCTGAAATAGCTAAAGCACCAATAAGCAAGCAGCTCTCAGAAATTTCAAAGTATCTGATGTAACTACACTAGACATGAAGAGTTGATGGGCTGATGAAAGCAAGATTGTATCACATAATTCTGTATGGTCTTAATACAGAAAGGAGTGGTGAGCTCTTTAAAGGTCAAGAGCAGAAAGATACCTGAAAATATTAATTTACAGATTAACAATAATTAGATTGAAGTTGGCAAGATTGAAAGCAGAGTTAAAAGTTATGCCATTAGGGAATGAATGCTGAAATCAGATGAATGATAAAGGAGTTCTGAGTTAACTTACCTACTAATAGTATGTATGGAGAATTATAATACATATTAAGGAGGAAGGCTGGAAAAAAGCCAACTGAGATTAAGCACTTATCCCATCACCTCGTTAAGACTCTAGTAAAGTGAGAGTAAAATAATAATCCCATGAAAAATTTGGACCACAAATGAAAGGAATTTCAAATAAATTTCTCAAAAACACAGACAAGAATAAAAGATATTTCTACAATAAACATGTATGATAAAATACCAACAGCGGGCATAAAATAAGAAAGAAAAAGAGCATATAAATTTCAAATCAGTGACAGGAAAATGATGAAATAAAAACAAAACAAGTAAACAAAATATATCCAAAAAGGATATACAAAAACAAGACAGTAGTGAGCAAGAAGAAAAGTTAGAGAAACAAGTCCAAATATATCAATCATCATAATTATTTTCATCCGTTCAGGCTGTTATACTAAAATACCATAGATTAGGTGGCTTATAAACAACAAACATTTATTTCTTATAGGTCTGTAGGCTGGGAAATTCAAGATCATTTCACCACCAGAGTCAGTGTTTGGTGAGGGATTCTTGGTGGACATACAGTTGTATTTTTCACTTTGTTCTCACACAGCAGAAGAGATTAGGGAACTCTGTGGGCTCTCTTTCATAAGATCACTGATCCAAATAATGATGGCTACCACCTCATGACCTAAGCATCTCCCAAGAACCCTGTCTCCTCATATTATCACACTGGGCATTAGAATTTCAACATAAGAATTTTTTGCAGGATGCAAACATTCAGACCATAGAAATTATTAATACAAATAAACCCCAGTAATTAAAGACTATAACAGATTTGTAAAATGCATTATGATTAAAATAATTGATATAATAGCAATATATTTTTTTTAATCCTCTCTAATCACCCTATACCATAATCCCCAAATTATATTATACATACCTTCCTTAACATTTGGCCTCAAACTACAGTCAAGCACTGAAACAACTTCATAAGGAATCTTGGGATTCATTACATTCTGTAATAAAATAATTTCACATTTCTGTGAAATTTCACAAATTCTGAAAACTAGAATTTGTGCTGACCAAGTATTGCTGGTAGGGGAACTTTTCAACTATCTTAAAAAGAGATCGGGGGAAAAAAGATTATATTTATATACATATATATGTACATATGTATGTACATATATATGTGTGTATATATATGTAAATAAATATAATTTTTTCATATTGGTGGAAGTATATAGAGGTTCATAAATACAAAGGGTTTTCTTGTTTCTGTTTTTCAAATTTTTAAGTAGATGCTTGGGATCATCTTGCCCTTTTTTGTTGAAGTACAGACTGAAGTAAAAGAGATGCCCAGTATAGCACCTGAAAACAGTCATTCAGGCTTGTACATAGAACAACTAAATATCCATTGGGCATTGACTGTATGTAACTCAGTCTTCAAGAGAATATATAGGAATCTGAAATGGAAATCCAAATTACTTACTAGGTATCTGATTTTGAAGTTTTCAAGCTTCTCACACAAAAGCCTTGAAAACATATCCTGTATTTGTCTACAACCACAGATATCTGAAATTCTTACGTTCATGTTTAAATAAAAATATGTCATTGCGGTATTACTTTTCTTTCCTACCATCTCATAGAAAAAGATCTACAATAAAAAGTAATATGCTAATAAATTATTCATTTTCTCTATGAGATAATATTTTCGTTAAGATAAATCTTATCAAAGATTGAATTAAGTTAGCATTAAAATGGAGAAATATTACTTTTTCAAAACCATCAGATCTCTTCAAGATTAGCAATAATGCACTGTATCGTATAATAATTTTAATCATAAAATGATTAAAGAAGACAGAAGAATTCAAACTTTCTTGGTATATTTATATTGGTATTATTCAAATTTGGTTTAAAGTGATAATATATTGCTACTGCAAAGCTCCAAATGTGAATTAAATCTCAATAAATCAGATGACTTCATGGATTCTCATATGCAAACTTGAAAAATTTTGCCCTAAATAGTATAGCATTATTCAAAGTGTTTTGCATCCACAATTATTAAATTGAAGCATGATTTTGCCAACAGCAATAAGAGGAAAATTGAATAAATAAAAATAAACAAAATGTAATCTGGATTTCAGTGCTAATATAAGATAGAGAGCTACACAATTTTAACTACGTACTCAAAAAATAAGCTACACTTGTCTTATTAGGGAGACCACTTCATGGACAGTGTAGATGCCTGACCACTGCACTGTACACCTAAAGCTGAAGCTGAAAAATAATGAATGTCAACTATAATGCGATAGATATATATGTAATATATGTATGTATTACAGTATAGTTACATGTATATATGTATATATACATATATGTATATATATTAATATATATGTATGTACATATTCACAGGATGTGGAGTAAGCATAGGGAATAGAGTCAGTGGAATTGTAACAGCTATATATGATGTGAGAGCAGTAGTAGATTGGGGGGATTATCACTTTGTGAGGGGTATAAATGTCTGTTACATTGTTTTGTACACCCGAAACTAATTAAAAAAAAAAAGAGCTACACACATTTTTTTTTAAGATGCACATACACATACACACATCAACATTTATTGATTTTGTAGTTTTTGCTGTGCGTGTGTAGTTTTTCAGAGAGGGATTACATCACCAGGAAGAGCTCGGTCCACTGGCAGCAGGGCAATCCCATGCCATCCAGCACGTCCTGTAGTCCTGTAGAGAATGGGAGGGCTCTTCCTAGTGCTGCCCTCTGGACCTGCTTAGCCTGGTGGTGCCTCTCCATTTCCTTGGAGGTCCTTTCTGAATTTCAAATCATTGACCCCTTTTACATCCAGAAAATCTAGTACCACCTTAAAGATAATTACGTAGATAATTTAAGGGAGAGTTAGTAGCTAAGGTTGTCAGATAAAATGCAAGTATATATTTGGAAATATATCTACCAAAAATTATTCTTTGTTTATCTAAAAGTCTAACTGCACTGGCTATTCTGAATTTTTGTTTATTAAATCTGTCAACTCTAGTATAACTGAACCACTCCTTTACTATATTCCTTTAGTCATTTCTCTTCTTCTTTTAAAAGTAGATATTGAGGTATTCAGTAAATATTTACATATGTATTTGTATGCAAATATACATTTGACCCTTGAAAAACTAGCAGATTAGAGACAGTGATTTGTTGTGCAGGTGAAAATCTGCATACAACTTTTGACTCCCTGTACCTTGTCTCTCAATATCTGGGTGATTGGTGCCAGGACCCCCCACAGACTCCAAAATCTGGATGCTCAAGCCCTTTATATAAAATGGCATAGATCAAAGCATACAGTCAGCCCACTACATGTACAGATTTCCAACTGGGGAGCGAAAACAGTACAGGTATTTATTGAAAAAAATCTGCATATAAATAGTCCCATACCGTTGAAACCCAAGTTGTTTAAGGGATAGATTAGATAGATAGATAGATAGATAGATAGATAGATAGATAGATAGATAGATAGATAGATAGATAGACAGACAGAGATAGAGAAATATATTAGGTAGATATAGCGGGTGACTACTAAGTTTACTTCATTACTACAATAAAATATAGATGACGCATATGGAAGAATAGAAAAAAGGTGTGTAACATTTTTATATTGCTTTACTTGATGGCAAGCATTGAAACTTGATTAGCTACAAAATCCAATTCTAGAACTTGTGGATAATTTAAAAAATGAACACAAATGACAAATGGTCCTCACCACTAGCACACCAAAATAGAGGGGGAAAAAATACATGTTTTAAGAAATGAACGTTAAAATGAGGGGGAGAGAGAGAGAGAGAGGGGGAGAGAGAGAGAGAGAGAGAGAGAGAGAGAGAGAGAGAAAGCGCAAGAGAGAACAAATTGATTCATATAAAGCCCTATAGAAGTTTAAAGGTAGAAGCAAACAGGAGCCCCAGATAGGGCCTCTATGTTTCCAAGCCTGAGGGACTGGGGACACTGCCCAGGCTGCCCCGAACTGGGCATTAAAAGTGGATGAGACTTGGAATGCAAGTCATTGATTAAAGTGTATTTTTCTTCAGCTCCACTAATTTAACTCAGATTCGCAATTACTGCAATGCACACAAATCATAACAAGCTCTGAATGCTCAGGGCATTTTTCTGTGGCATAATCTACTAGTCCCATGTGAGTGAAGAAGTAATTAGGAGATCATGGTCTAGAGTTAGCACCTGAACTAATGTCAAGTCTCAGTTTTTCCCTTATAGGGATGTGATTTTAATCTACTTTATTTAAACCCTGAAACAGTGGTTTACTGCCTTGGCTGCACATATAAATCATCTGGAGTGCGTTTTAAATACTGATGCCCAGGCCCCATCACAGAGCAATTAATTCAGAATCTCTGAGAATGAGCCCAGGCATCACTTGTTTTAATGCTCCTCAGGTGACTATAATGTAAAACTCACATTAAGAAATATTGCTTCTTAGAGTCCTGTTTTCTCATTGAGTACACCTTAAAAACAACTTCAAGATGTGCCAACAATACTCTTTGGGGTCTGAATTACCTGTCTGTCTAGTTTTCCTGACCACCCTCTCTAGGTAAATTGACAGATATTTCTTATTTCTGTTCACCAATTAATTTAATACCAAATTTACCTAGATTATATTTAACAAATGATTTCACCCAAAACAACGCTTTTTGACCAGAAGTTTACTTCAATGAATGTAAAAGGTCTAGTCCACTCTTTTCGGAGAGAAGAGAAAAATCAGTGACTTTCCTGGAATATGTATGGATACAGCAGCCCTCCGTCACTCTGACACTGTCCCTTGAAGTTACATACACATATTAATTTTTCACACCTTATTTGAAATGAATTTATATGACAAATGTTAAAGGATGTTTTAAATGAAGATAATAAAAAATGTTATTTTTGAGTTCAGCACTGAATATATCTACATGTTTTTCCCCCACTCTGATTCCCCAAAACTCTAAATTTTAAGAAAAGAGCCCCAAAACAAAAACCCAGGGATAATGTTCATGAGCTTTATAGTGATATCTATCTATGCTATACCATTATTCTATAGGATAGGGGTCAGAAAACTATGACCCTCAGCCTGTAAATAATGTATTTATAATGTAAATTTATAATGCATTAATAATGTAAATAATTTGTAAATAATGTTTTTTTGGAACACACTGCCTATGTCTGTTTTTGCCCTACAACAACGAAATGAGTAGTGGTGGTATGTATTCTCTGGCCCTTTACAGAAAAATGTTTGTTCAAACCTGTGATAGATTGATTTAAAAAAAATCTATTACATAAGATAACTTGAGATTACTGAGTCTCTCAAATTGTTCTTTGATGATTCCTTATAATAAACAAAGGAAGAAAGTAAATTATTTTTGAAACAAGTCAGTTCTTCAGTGTGAAATGATCTTTCTCTTTCTTTTTCTCTCTTTCCTTTCTGTCTCTCGCCCTCCCTCTTTTCCCTCCACTCCTCCCCCCGCCTTTTTTTCTTTCTGTGACACATTTTTTTTCATCTTGCTTGGACTATTTAAAAAGCTATATTTCCTTGGATTTTTAAAATGATTGCTATGTTTTCACAAATCAAGTGCCAAATTTGCCTTTGCTTCCCTGAGACCAAGTCTTGGAAAAATCATTTAAGAATGATTTGAAGTGTCATTAAAATAAAATAGAAATTCAGATCATGCCTCACATAGCTTTCTGTTTAGTCTCTAAACTTGGTGAAATTCCCAAAAAAGATGGACTTGTGCTTGGGACCAGATCCTCAATGAAGCACTGACTGCCAGCCAAAATCTTGACTGTACTTTAGGGTTCCACGACCAGATAAAGACATGAATCAATCAATGGCATCAGCTGGACTGTCTCTAAAATGTTGGTACAAAATGTATGCTATGAATGAGAAAATTGTGAAATATGAAAACAGCATCATTTTAAGTAGGAATGTTATTGACTATATAGTGACACCATTTCCTTTTAACCATGTCTTTGGTTTTCTTGTTTATCAGATATTTTTCTGATAAAACTATTAAATAACTATTAAAGAGCAGCATTTCCACAGTACGCTAGTCATTGTGTTAAACGTTATTAGCTAGTATCTTTACATTAAATAAGAAACAATACAATAAAGTAATACATATAATGGTATGAAAAATTAGATGCTTACTCATGAAAAAGGTCCTTCTTAGAATTTATGAAAGTGTATTCAAAGTAAAACACAAAAATGATGGTTAATACAAAATACTAAGGCAAGGTTGCCCTCAGTTGTACACTACGTGGAAGCACTTACTCCAGGCAATAAGTGGGGCTGAAAACCACCTGCACCTCACTTTTCAACACAGGCACCCTAGAGTAGGTTTGTATTCACCAAGAAGTGCTTTCTTCTTTCCACAAACACTGTATCTGCTTGCAAACTTTATACCCAGAGTTTCTTACTTAGGTGAGTGCCTTTCTTAACTCATGAGAAGGTGCAGTAAGGTCTAAAGCACCCTGTTCGAAGAGCATAGTAATTGGAAAATTCTTTTGAATCCAACCAATCAAAATTTTGGGTCTTTAGGAAATAATAGTTTCTGATATTTTTGTTTACTGTATGACCTTGTAAAAAAAATCCCCATTTTTTTTTATTTCATAATACCATAATAAAGAAGTGATATTATTTTCTCCTTAAAAATACTTTACAATGATTAAAATAATAAAGTTATTATTTAAAGTAAACTGGTAGTATAAGTATAGGGTATTTGCTTTAGAAAGGTGAAGAGTTAATTCACTTAGTGAGTTATGTCTTTTTCAAGCCATTTTGTATAGTAATCAAGAATGAAAACATTAAAATTGAAAAATGTTCTAGAAGTTTGCTATTTACAGTCTATTTTCTTATTACATCCTTTGTTGAACTTGCTGGAGATATATTCAAATTCAGCTATGTATATTCACTTATATATTTTAAGTGATATTTGATCACTTGTGTCTGATATAACCATAAGCACATTGAGCCTATATTAGGCGTTTTTTTCTTCTGAGAAAAAAATTATATATTTGGAATGTTACAGGATAATTCTTTAATATGGCAAAATCATAATTCTCATAAAGATGTAAGATAAATGTGAAATTTTAATTAACTCATTATTTATGAGGGGACTAGAATGATGTCAAAATAAGTTCAAAATACAAAAGAGTCATGCATTTATATGGCGTAAACAATTGTAGAAATAAACCTACAAAGAGATATGAACCTGGCCTTTTCCTCAAAGGGTGGGGGAGAAATCAATTGAATCTGATCCAGTCAGAATTCATTTGTAAGTTCATTGACAAGATTTATTTTTCATTGGCATCAGTTATCTGCAATTTACAGGGTAGTAAAATACCTAAAATGCAATGAAAGGCTAAAGTTAGATAACCCAGAATTTCATGTTATCAATAATTAATAGTTTTCCATTGCAGACACCTAATAATTTCTTTGCTTATTTCAACTTCTTAACCGAACTATACTAGAATTTAGTATGTGGCCTAAACAACATTCAAGTTGCACAAGGTGAGACTCTTTATACAAAAATTATATAAGTAACTGTCATTATTTTAGTCATGGAGTCAAGAAGAAATCAATTTAATTGAAGATAAAATATTACTAAACCATTATTTATTTTTGCATTAGTATCTACATGAACATATAAAATATAGGCATATGAATATTAATATATGTTATCTTCAAAGAGAGGCCCAAAACAAGTAACTAAATCAAGAAATTAAATAAATAAGAATTTTTGACTGCATGTAAAGGCACAATCTTGGTTTTCCTCTTTCCTTAGAAACTAAAAAGCCAGCCATTGTTTTAAAATGTATTTATTAAATAATTCTACAACTCACTTGTGAAAACAATGGCTTTGATAACAGAGTTTGTAATTCATTTTCATCAGAAAACATACACGCAAAAGACAACTTAATATAATTTTCTTCTATTATTTCTTCATAAGGTGAAAATTAGGAATTTTGTATCTCTGTTGTCTTAAGAAATTTCACACATTTTTAATGAATTTTTTCTTATGTAAACATATACAAAACTCACATACTTTTAGACTGTAGTAAAATTAACTTGAAAAAGTAGGCTATTTTTGAACATAAATTAGTATCATGTCAAAGGAACATATCTCTACATGTACTATTATATTAATATTACCACAGATTTTGACTTATCCAGAAACACACACACATCCTTGCATACGGTGAAATGTCAGCTGGATTTCACAGAAAAAATTTTGCATTTCAGAGAAAGGCAACATCTCTTTTTCCTCATAATCTTCTATCTAATTTTCAGAAGTTAGTGAATATTTTTCTCTTTTGAAGAAACTGAATTTAGCACATAACGTGTGATGAAACCGTCTTCAATTCTTCCATTGAACTAATGCTCTAGCAGTCCTTTCTAAAAAAATATGTATCTTAATAAAGATTCCCTTGAAAATATGTGTGGTCATGGTTTGACCGTGATCATCTTCATTTCACTCTTTATAAATAAATGCCCTCCTTTATCAACCACACCCTCAACAGTCAGGCATTGTCCAGTGACTCACAAGTCCAATCCATCAAATCTTTTCCTTCTTTCTGAACTATAGAGTTTCAGAACGGTTTCCTTTTCCCTCATTGAAGACTCTACCAGGATATCCCACAATTACTTCAAACTCACCTCATTTAAAAGTGAATTCATCCTTTCCTGTATATTTATTTGCTCATTATCTCATAAGCCCCATTTCTCATAATGGCATACACCGTCTACACTGAACGCAGGCACCTTCTAGGAGTGTTAACCACTCCATCTCCTCCTATTCATATTCCTTATGTAGTTCATACTCTGCCTTTTCAATTTCCTAAATATATTTGGTCAAGGTCATCATGAGCTTCTGTTAAAACCTGATGCATACCCGTAAGAAAGTGCATGACTAAATAGATGTTACTTATCTTGTGTGATTAAGTATGTGAGAATTAAAAGAATATGTCAAATGGTATTTTTTGATAATACGTGATGAGGAAATGAACAGTTAGCATTTATAATCTTCCCGAAAACAACAATGAACATTACATAATATACAATTAAATGTCCTTAATATATAGTATTTTCTGTATGAGTTATTGAAATTTCAGAGAAAAAATAGGCAACCATTTTGGAAATATCCCAAAGAGTCTCTATATAGTATAGAATGGCAGATTCACGTCTAGCTGAAAAAAGTTTCTTCTAACCATTTAACTATTTAACAACTAGAATCAGGACCTATTTGAGAATATTGAGTAGTTCTCCTCTACAGATGGATACAAATTGGTAAAATCATTTGTGTTTATTTAGTTGGTTTGGGGACAGTGGGAAAGAATTAATGCTAGCATCCATGCTATTACCAATCAAAATATTACATATCATAAGACAGGGAGCAATGTGTCCTGAAGGTCAGCTGTGCTTAAAAGAAGTATGAGAATTAATACATAGTTCTGACTACCACAGGGACATGGCTTTTTGCAGGTTACATCTACTCAGATCAATTGTTTATGCATGATCACTGTGTTGAAACAAGAAAATTGAATAAGGTACAATTGCCCACATACATAAAATATGTACAAGAGATTCCTTCCCAATCCAACAAGCTATAAATTGTGATATATGTTAACCCACTTTAAGATTGAGCCTGTATAAAAGTACCTATCATAAAGCAACAATAGTAGTGGCAACACTGAATGTGGCTGTTGTGTTTAGTATATGGAGGTATACGAATATTTATAATGGATTAAAATTAGATTTATGTTGGAAAGAATATTTCTTGGTGTTAAATTAGATAGGATAAAGACATGGCCAGAGTAATGCCCACTCATGATTATTATCTCCTTTGTTAGCTTGGCAAAAAAGAATGAATAAGCTAGTGTGTGTGTGTGTGTGTGTGTGTGTGTGTGTGTGTGTGTTACATAAAAATCTTATTTTTCAGTGTCACTTTTGTAATTTTCTGTGCGAAATGAGACAAAGAGTAGCTGAGATATTAGGAGGCAAGACGTATATGAACTCTTGACTAAGATGTTTAGTGAGCAGAAAAAGATATATGACAATGCTCATAACTAGGTACTTTTAACACCAAACTAGCCAAAGGACCCAGGGCTCATGGATAAACTTCAGGAAGATATTAACTCAACCTCAACCTTCTACTGTATATGGATTTAGCATTCAACTTAATGCTTAAGGAATAATACTGCATTCCTATGAGCGTACATTTCTGTTTTTTTTCCAGATGAAGGCACTTGATGGTTGCTTGATCTATATTTCCCATGTAACAGTATTATAGTCTTTCTCTATAATTGTGGTTGATCAAGTTTGCCTGGTACACCATTTGATTGTATCACAAATTGTATCACCATTTGATTTACATTTTTTTGAAGTTATGTTGTTATGTGCATACATAATCATGACATTTAGGCAGGCTTGGTGAGTCATTTATGTCATTATTATAGTGTCCCTAATGATTGTTAGGAAAATTACAAATCTTACCAACCAAAACACCTCTCTGTTTGAATATAGAAGAAAGAAAAGAAAAAAGCTTTATTATTAAGCATGCCTGTCAGATTCCATGCATGCGGGCAGTCCTTGGAAGACTTGACAAAATTTCACACAAATTTTTAAGATAACATGGGATAAAAAAGTTAAAACTTCTCTATCTTCTCAAGAGAGAAATAGATACACTTTGTCTGTTTACCGCATTAAACAAAATGAGTTAATTTCTGAGTGATGGGCTTATAATTATAGTTACAAGTTTCTCAACGTTTCATGTAAAATCACTTGCCAAGCTTACTATGTTTTTAAGAATATGGTCTGATAATTGTACTTGCTTAATAAGGTCATTGTAGAGATAAAATAAGTTATCTGTAAAACTTAGAACAATGTCAGCACACAATAATTGCTGTATAAATATCATAAAAATCATTATGTGCTTAGGGCTTCACAGATACGAATAGCGTATCTTCTGTCACATCAATACAAGCAATAGAATTTTCATTGAAAACTATCTTTGAGCGATGTGGTAAAATTATTGGACAAGATGATTTTAGTATTCAAGAGTACTAAGAGATCTGCTCTGAATAGTGTTACACAAGTCTTAGTTTTGACTATATTTGATGCAGTGACAGATTTACTTTTTCGTAAGCTGGTTAATTTTTTTCCACAATTTTGGTCAAATTATTTACATATTAAAAACATGACTTTTATATATCTTTACTCCTAGAAGTAATGTAAACTAGGTAATATAAATAAAATTTATAACATCTATAAAACACAGGCTACCATAAAAAGAACTATAAGATCTATGCTGTATAATATTTCAAGTAATGTGTACTCACATTTTAAAAACAAATGTAAGATTACAAGAAGATAGAAAGCCTCACATATCGCATACAAAATATTTGTAGATATTTCCCAGAAAAAAGCAATGATTCATAGGAAAAAAAAAATCTTAATTCAAAAACTGATTAACAACATTAGCTTTCATACATATATAGGAGGTATGCCTTTTCATATGAAGCATATATTTTTCTGGGTTTTTACTCTAAAGAAAAGGACTTAAAAGATTGTTAAATTCATTAAGCATCAAAATAACACAGTTAACCAATAATTAATACTATATGTTTACATCTGGTAAGATATGTTTACCTTTTTTATTTAGATTTTCGAACATTATGAATTTTCAATTTCAGCATTGTATTGTGCTGTTGTATTTTGTTGTCTTTTGTTTAATTTAAAAATGTTGTAAGTAGCAAAGTGCTTGGAGAATGGATGTTTAACTCATGATACTTTCCTTTTATTTTCAGTAAAATTAATACCCAAAGTTAATAAGTAAGCATGTCAATTGAATTAATTGGGTTTTTAATCATTTTCCTTTAACCGTTCAATAATGCTTCAGGAGATACCAAATTAACCCAAATCAAATTTGGTGTGTGGAGTGAGTGGCGGGAGGGTAAAAGAGCCATGTTTCTTGTAAAATATAGGAATTTATTCACTTAAAATAATTCTCTGTAAAGCAGAAATGAGATAGCACTATACACTGATTAGAATGGTGAAAATCCACATTGACTACACCAAATATGGGTGAGCTGTAGAGCGACAGGAACTCTCAGCCACTGCTGATGGGAATACAAAGTGGTACAGCCACTTTGGACAACAGTGTGGCAGTGTCATGCAAAACTAAACAATCTTACCATCTCATCCAACAATTATGTTCTTGGTATTTACCCAGAAGAGTTGAATCAGTGGTATGTGTATGTATATGTGTACTACTGAATTCCCAGAATTAGAATAATATCTGAAACATAATAGGTTTACATTCATTTTATGTATAACTGTAATACACTTTTTAATAAGAACATTTAAGTAAAATTCATGTAACATAAAACAATTTATACTTATCATTTGGATATTTAAATAGATATTTCAGTTAAAGATTAAAGTTCGTTTTAATCCTTTTCAGATTACTTTTATCCAAGATAATTTGAATTCCTTCATATACACAGTTTAGCAACTTACAAAGTAATGTAAATAGTTTTCAAAGTAATGTAAGTTTTCTATGTTAATTTCATTCACATAAGCATATTAAGTTAATATACTAAAGTTTTGACATATTAATTATGCTATAAATATAATTTTTTTATAAAAATATGTAAAAATGTTGTATTAGCAAATATTGACTACCTTGAGGAAAAAGTTTCAATATGCATTCTAATAAATGAATAGCATTTGCACTGAAATAAAAACACATTCAAAGATTTCAGCTTATATTGGAATTAAATTAATCAAATTTTAACTATAAATGTTAAAAAAAGAAAAATGGTGTGTTTACATACTTAGACTTGAATATTTTTGCACTGAAGGAAATAGGTACCTTTTACTGATGGATATATGGGAGGAATGGATAAAAGTAATTTTAAAGAGATAAAAACAAATCAAAGCCTTTGAAAAGCAGGTAATACTAAACTTCATTGATGTAATCTGTCGTTTTTTAGCACTTATGTACTCAAAACTGATGGTTGTACTGTCAGACATATAAAATGTAATTATTCTGAGTTTCATAGAGACTTGGAGATGCACTATCAGCCACACAGGTGGGGACATTTGAATGTCAGAGATTTTGCATCCTTTCAGGTCCCACAAGGCCAAATGGATTTTAACTGTCTTTATAGAATGACACTGAGTGAAGAATCAGCATGGCACCAGTGTCACTGTCTGTATCCATGGGAAGATGGTATAGATACTACGACATTGGGACCTCCTTTGCCTCGTTCTCAGTGTCTTGCAACTTGACAGCAAAGGAGATTTCTTACTGGATTCCTAAAGCAGGAACTGAATCCAGGAAAGCATTTCTTTTTATTAGCAACACCCATCTAGCATAGCCTGTTATTTAAGTTTTGAGAAAGGAATCCTACCAATTAAAGAGATAAAAAAAAATGTTCTTACCTTCCTGCCTGATGTTATTCTTAGATGAGAATATAGAAATTTCTAAATGCTGGTGTGCCAAAAAATTTATACAAGTGGACACTTTGCTCAAGCAGTAGTTCACCGTATTTAGAAGGTTCTGGACACTGATGGTAACCATTTTGAGCACCTCTTGTCATTGCAGAAGTCACATGTGACTTGTATTCATCTTTTGTTATCGGTATATATAGAGTACTACAATTTGAATACAGTTTTCCTTTCTTAAAATGTGCATACATTTTTGTGGCACCCTTTGTATCTGTTGACGTTTATTTCTAAAGATTTGTTCTTCTTCATTAATAATGACGGTTCTTTTTCTTTCACATTGAAGCTTGTTAAGAAGGTAGTAAATATTTAATATTTCTAAATCCTCACTTTGTTTTTACTCCTTAACCCACTGTGCTATGAATTCTGCTCCATTTATTCACTAGAATATTTCTTTAAATCACCAATTATCTTCAATTTAAGGAATCCAGTGGGCGTGTTTTACTGTTTATCTTACTTTTACTCTGAAACATTTGATATTTCATCATAACGTCTTTCTTGAAAAGTCATTTTCCCTTTAGCTGCCTCTTCTTCAGTACTTTCTTTTAGTTTTCCTGCCACTTCTCAGATACAACTTTCCTTTTTTTTTTCCTTTTTGAATTCTGTTTTCTCTATCTGCAATTTAAGCAGTGATATTGCCAGATTTCAATACTATATTTATCTTTCAGTTTACAAATAATCCTTGGACAGACAAACTGACTGAATCCATATATAAGTTGATTTATAAACTTAGTTCTGAAGACGAGAGAAGTAGAAAATAAAAATAATTATGTGTAAAAATAATTCTCCTTTCTAGCTCTGTAAATTTGAACATTTTTTAAAATCTGTGCCTTGGTTCATCATGTGTAAAATAGTGATAATTTTGTTGTCCATCCCGTTTGGATTGTTATGAGAGTTAAGTGATTAATATGTACAAATTTCCTGGCACATAGCAAGTCTGCATTACATGTAATCTATTATTAATAACAGATGCGTCTATTTATTACTAAAAAAAAATCTGTAACATTTTTATTAAATCTATAAATTCTACAAAGTTTTCCATACTTTTATAACTGTTTATTGTACCTTTCCATAGAATATGAGTTCCTTAAATGCAATGCTTTTATTTCTATTTTCTTTGGATTGCCAGCAATACCTCAATGATTGGACTTCGGAAATTTACAATTGGGAAATAAAAGCATTAATACAGAGCATCATGATGATCACATTACTTGTTTAGATCAAAATTAGTGTAGCAACCCAAATTGCATCACCTTCCTCAAATCTGAACTGTTTAGTTAAAAGTTTTCAACGTTTAAATTTTATTTTCCACCTGCCTCTCACTGCTATTCTGATCTCCACATTGCCTGTGATCACAGGTTCACAACTCCAAGCTCCACCCTTCCCCGCTTCCTTGGTTAGTCATATGAAAGGAGCTATAGATTTAAGGTTAAATACAGAAATCCCAGGTAGGGTTATTGAAATGGTCTGTTATTCTTTTACTTATTCTTGCAGCACACATCTCTCTCTCTTCCTGAAACACACCCATGTGCACACACACAGGCACACATATGCATGCACTCAACATACACCTACATACACAAACACACACACGCACACACACAAACACATACATATATTTGAAGGCTCCTTTTGTGCCACTTTCCGAGATACCAAAATTGTTACCTGTCTCTCCAGATTTGATTACTTCTCTCTTTTGTCAGTGATTTCATTGCTATTAAGAAAACATATTATTCTTTACTGAGAACAGAATATTGCAAAATCGACTTAATCTGCAGCACAAAGTTTGCATTTTGTAGTAAAAAAAAAGTTCTTGACAGGATTGCTAAACAATAAAATTGATTAACTACAACAGTCATTTCATTCTGTTTGAAAAATAAGATAGAATCTCAGCTCTCTAGCAGAAATTGTTTTCTTTGTCTTAAAAGGGAATGAGACTTCAAACACTGGTTTTCAACCCCATGTTTCTTAGACATATATATAAAATGCTTTAGAAATCTTCTTTTAAAATTGTAGATTCTGTCAAGTCCTATTATCCAAATTGATCACAATTATAGTTAGTTTTTTTCCCTAAAAATATGTTGTAAAAAATTCTTACATAATATAATACATACTCTTTCATTTATAAATTACATTATAAACTGTATTTCCTGTAACAGAGTTTATATATCACATTTGCCATCAGTACTATGCATTTCATTTTGATGCACTATTTATAAAGACATATGAGACTATTGTAAGTAAAATCCTTTGTAAAATAATATGTGAAGATTTTAGAACAGTTGCAGTTATTTTTGAAGACATTAAGTCAAGCAATTATTTTCATTAACTGTGATGTTCCCAGTATTGTGATCATTATTCTATGGGAGATAAAGAAAATCTGTAAGGAATTGTTACTTCAATAAGCTTATACTTTTGTTATAGAGATAAAATTTGAAAGGTTAAAACTTCAAGGCACAAAATGAAAAAAAGATGTCATTATACACTGAGTGTTCCAAAAGGAGAGATAAATGAATATCAGAAATAAGTAAGTCTTTTGGAAGAATATACGTATGAGCTTAGTGTCATTATAAATAGAATTACAGAAAAAATACAAATACACACACACACACACACACACACACACACACACACACACACTTCTTCAAAACAATCCAAATATAAAAACATAGCTCCAATTAAAAATGTGCTATAGTATTTGGAGCCAGATATATATGCATTTAAGTGCAAAATTCAGCATAATCTAACACTTTGCCTCTGGCAAGTCTTTTCATCTCCCTGTACCTCATGTTCAAAACATATGAAACTATCAATATAGGGCTGTATAGTGAAGATTAATACTAAGATAGTATTTAAGCACTGCAGCCAACTGAAGCTGTCATGTGTGTCTATGTCCTTCATAGAATCAATGACTTTGGTATGGAAAAAACACACAGTAAATACATTAGTAGATTTGATACAAATGGAATGTTCGATCCTACCATGAAAACAGGACATTTTTTTCCTTGTATACGTTATAAAGTATGCAAAATAAAAACGTAAAAGTGATGTACAAAGTATGTTATGTATAAGATATCAGCTTCTAAATATTAATAAAACAAATGATTCATTTTTAATAATATTGCTTTGAAAATAACTTAGTTCTTTTGTTACAGGGGATAACTGCAAGGCCACTGAATACAGCAAGATGAAGAACATGCTTTTAGATTTACAAAATCAAAAATATATTACACAAGAAAATGAAAACCCTAACGGTGATGACATATCTCGGAAGAAGTTGTTGGTGGATCAAATGTTTAAATATTTTGATGCCGACAGTAATGGACTTATAGATATTAATGAACTAATTCAGGTATGATTAATGATTAAATTAACAAGCTTATTTTAATGTAGTATATATAATATATTTACATTTGTGTGAATTTATTCTTTATTAATTATATATATAAACTATATTTGAGAGTGTGGACATAAATATTTGTAAGAGTAAAGTTTGCTCTATTAGCAATGTTGACTTTAAGTAACTTTATATGATATTTTATGGTTTAAAAAGAGAAACTTTGACAGGTTTCTATACCTTAAAAACCTAATGGAATTACCAGTTCTCTATTTTATAGAATGTATAAGATATCTCCAGATATATTCTAGAGGCTTTGTAATGTTTAATTTTCTGTTAGTCAATAAAAGCTTACTTATCCAGTATTCAAGGAAACTGTTGACCAACAATTGAGCATATCTATAACATAATATAAATAAATTATTGAAGATGGCATTAAATTATTGACATATCCCAGTATTTTTTCAATAATCAAGGATCAATTGTAATGTATTCCATTTTCTTTTACTATTAAGTCCATGTTAGTCAAATTTCACTTCTTTGAAAATTGTCACCTCAATGATATATGTAAAAAAAACACAACTTGTTATTAAAAACAATATGTTAATAAACAAAAGGTCCTTATGTGAACCATTTGGAAAAATAGGCATATTTTTATGGTGTGTCATGGAGACAGACAAACGAGTTTAAAGTAAATTGTAATACTCAGATAAAAGAATCTAAGCTAGTTGTGGATAGTACTGGAAATGCAAAATAAGGAATGTAAGGTTTCTCCAAAAATATATACAGGTTTCAGAAAGTAATGTAGGATGACTAGGAAAATGGCGGTAGCACTGAAGAATTCTGATGACATGCCGATAGTGTATCTTGAGGCAGATTTTGCTGCTGTGCTTAGTAGTTAATACGGTTTTCAAAAAATTTTTAAAAATCAGTAATCTCTTTTCAGGACATCATACCATTCATCTTTTATGGTTAATTGTATAATTTATTTTTAAAATCTGACATTATGGAATATTGGTCTTATCATGCAAGAATTTCTTTCCTTTGGAATAGTGTAACATAGGTTAGAGTCTTCAAAACAAAGTGATGTATGAGCAGTTGGCCATAGTTCTTGTCGTTCTACTTAATTAAAATGTATATCTTTTTTTTTTTTTTTTTTTTTTTTTAGTTTTGCTTATATTTACTGAGTACTTACTAAGTCTCAGACATTGGGACGTAAGTAATTGAATTCAGGAATGTTAGGGTAAAATTAGAAAACTTTTAATTAAGATATCTGTGCTGTCAACACTTCATGACTTATTTTTCAAGCATGAAACTCTTTAAAATTTCATATTTATAGTAATAATATGAAATGACCAGTTAATTATATTTAAAATGAATTTGTAGTTAAGGCAAGCCACCTTGATCTCTGTATGTCTGACATACTTGAATAGGTTGTGTTTTTGTTTTTCCTTCTTATTTTTATAATATTTCACGTTTTTAATAACTTTTTTCCTTCTTATTTTAATAACATTTTCACGTTTTTATTAACATACTTACACCGCTATAGTCATTAGTTGGGCACAAAACATAATCTGACCAAATCTAGTTATTACCATAGTACCCACAATTTTCCAAAAGGAAAATTGCTAATCTTTGGCAAATGGCAGTGGCAGCTTTTCCCCTATCACGTGTTTCAAGTTTCTGTTATGTTCAAGTTTGTATTAATTTCCTAGGGCAGCTGTAACAAAATACTGCAAACAATGGCTAAAACAACCCCTCTCTGTCTCTCAAAGTCTAAAATCAAGGTGTTGGCAGGGCTATGCTCTCTCTGAAGGCACTGGGGAAAGATCTTTTCTTGCCTCTTCCAGCTTCTCGTAGTGTCAGGCATTCCCTAGGCTTCTATATATGTCACTCCAGTCTCTGCTTCCGCGGTGACATAGCCTCCTTTGTGTCTCTCTTCACATCATCTTTCCTCTTCCTAAAAGCACACCAGTCATATTGGATAAGCACCCACCCTATTTCAGCATGACTTCACCTTGAGAGATCTAATTATATGTTTAATGACTCTATTTCCAAAAAAGGTCACAATCTGAGGTACTGGAGGTGGGGTAGGGTTTTAAAATATCTTTTGGCAGGGCACAATTCAGCCCTTAATAGAGTTCATCTGCTGCAAAGTATAGTTTTGTTTTCTCAGTTACCTTTGATTTGAACTTGCATTATGTCTGAAAAGTGCCCTTCCAATTCATCTTACAGTTATGGTGTCTGTGCTGAAATTATCTTCAGAATTCCATTCATATTTTAGCCACCCATGATGTACAAGCCAGTGAGAATCTGAGAGATAGACTTCCTTCTACATACATTCCACACCACATAAGTCACTCTTTTCTTCAGCAGTATTTAATGGAAATGTTATCATCTCATCCATCAGCAATCAACTATGAAAAAATAAAATAAACAGAAGGTTATAACAGGCATCCTGGAAAAGATATCATGAATTTGTAGCTATTTATAGAATAGTTATCGCTTTTAACTTGTGTAGGTTACAAGTGCTTTTTAAGAACCTTTATGTAAGTGTTATAACCAATAATACATAAAATTTTATTCATAAACTTGGAAACATAATTTCGTAATTTAATATAAAATTTAAAAATAATTTAACTTAAAGAGGGAAAGGATCTTACTGGTGTCTGTTGATAATTTACAAGCTATTATTAGCAGACAATAGAATAGATAACCTAAGACCCTAGCAGTGACAAGAAAAAAATTGAAGAATACGATTTGGCTCTGAGGTTTTATAAATGCAGCATGAAAGCTGGCTGTACCCATTCTATTCTTAGTCTACATAATAAATATATATCCTAGAGTTTCTCTGCAGATGTTCAAGTAAATTAGAACCCAGAGGCCTCTCTAGTTGAGAGAAAAGGACATGATAAAAAGCAGTAGATAAAGGGGATATGAGCTTTAGTATCACAGTTAACAACTTGCTGTAGCAAGAAAATATTTGTAAAATGAACCAACCCCATATAAATAGATCTCAGTAGATCGACCCTTTTCCACTCTCGCTGGATAAGACTGCCTGTAACTGCCACTGAGTCTTTCAGTGTAAGGCTGATTTCTGTATGTTAAAAACATCCTACAATAAAATGCAGATGTATTACAAAGTGAAATTTTGAACTTTCAGAAGAGTGACGTTTTATGAAGTTGATAAAATTAATGTTAGAGCACTGGTAGATTTGTCATTGACATTTGAGCATCTGGAAGAAACATGTAATAAGAAGGGAAAGCAACAAAGATTAAGATGGAATATGCACTTCAAAAGTCAAAAGAGAATGTTTCAAATAGCAAAGGAAGGAGTGGCCTTAAATTGATGAAGTCCTAGGATACTTTCAACAATTATTTCTCTCTCTCTCTCTCTTTTTTTTTTTTTTTTTATCATGACATACTGGTTAAGAACTTTGATTACAAAGCTTGGGTTCAAATCACACCTGTATCACTTACTTTTGTAACCTTTAGCAAGTTACTTAAACTGTCTCTGTCTTAGTTTCCTTTTCTATATATTGACAATGATAATAGTACATCAATGTGATGTGATATTTATATTGTTTAGACTATATAAGGTTCTTAGAAACATGACTAGTACTTATAAAGCAGAATGTAATTGTTAGAAACAATTACGAATGTAATTGTTAGAAACAATTACATTTCCAAATGTAATATTTGTGAGTATGCTGTGATGATAGTAGAAATAAAGAGGGCACATATACTTGCATTAGTGGATGAGCAATTGATTGAATATTTCCATCATGTGCAGCCTTTGCATTTTTTTTTAATGCTTATGGTTGGATCGCAGTGAGAACAAATCAAATATTAGTTAGTAGTCACTATAAACCCAAAATGTATATACTCAGTAGTAAATATGCAAAATGTTTTGATGCCATGTTTTTACAATTAAGTATTGTATTGCAAAAGGAGAGAAACATTTTTGTTTATTCTATGCAATTAAAAAAATGATATCATGTTATTTATTTTGCTCATCTAATTTGAAGTACTCATCTACTTATCTCATAAAGCTAGCATGGATGTTATTAAATCCTGAATTGTATCCTAGAGAAAAGTAAATTTTGTCATTCTGCAAACTGTGATGTTGGCAACTTCTTTCCATGGCTTTACAGATATAATGTTAAATTGAAGTGAACTTAAAATAAATATTATATATATATTATTTATATATTACATATATTATATATATATTGAGATGGTATATCTTGTACTAAAATATCTCTATATATCAAGTATCTAGTTTAATGTAGTGATCTCTTGCCCAGAAAATTTATAAGAAAAGTTATAAGAAGTGATGAAAGCAATGTTTTCAAGAAGGGGACACATACATATGTTATGAAAAAATATGTATAAATTAATTGACTTTATTTTACTATTATTATGTTATTATAATACAAGTGTCCATTTCATTTCTCTTTGAGCTACAGTCACACACACAGAGAGACACACACATTAATTTGCGAAAAGCAATGTGAAATCGACTGAAAATGTGAAAGGGAGATGAGAGTGGGTTTACATCATATATTGCACAAATCACAAGTTGAAATCCAGTTTAGATGAAGCACTTCTTAATGCTTTCCCGTTCCTTCTACTTGGTCCATGATGTGCCTTGCATTTCTTATACCATGGATGCCATGCCCAAGTTTCTCTTTCAACTTTAATTCATCAATTTTCTCTGGAGTTCCAAATTCCTTATTATGACAAATGATATGGTTTTATTTCAGATTTACCTTTTAAATTTGTATAACCAAATACATCACATTTCATAGTTGCCAGGATTTACCGTTTTTAAAAAACTAATGGTAAGTTATAGAATATAACAACACCAACATAAAAAACCAGTATCCATCACAGTCTTCCCTGGGGGAAAACATATATTCAGTCATAGAAAATAGCAGACATTCCTGGCCTCTTTCTTCTGCTATAATTTTTATACCCCTTGGGCCAGGTAAAATCCTGTGTATCGCTTTCCTCAAGTGTATATCAGGCTCACTTTTAAACTTTGAGATTCTGCCTCCCCAAAGGATATGGAATTGACTGGTAGGGTAGAGTGGGATATCAATCAAACTTGCTTTTTAGAGGAGTAGAACAGATTATCAAGGTTCCTTCTTTAAGTGTCTTAATCGCCGTATGACAAAGGTCACATTTAACATCATGTTGTGCTTGTATGTTTTTAAGTGTCTATCTTCTCTACTGAAAATGGATAGATAGACATTTTATTTAGTTAGTTCTAGGTTGCCCTGTATCTTCTTGAATCTGTACCATAATCCCTGGATCCTACTCAAAATAAAGGTATAGGACTAAATGGTCTCTTTCAGTAAACAACTCTGCCTATTAAAGGCAAAAACAAATGTTCTGGTTTTTCCTGCGGACCATTCTGATAAGGTGTGAAAACTTCTTTGTTTGGTGTTCTACTTTAGTTCCACTCACTAAATCTAAACAGGTGTCTGAGGTTTATTTCTGTTATTTGGATCTCTCTCTTTCCTTCAGTAGGCTGTGTTCTCCAACCGTAAAAATTCAGTACTCTCTTTGGATCTATTGTTAAATCTGAGCTTGAATAATGCTAGCTGCAGTGGAAATTGTTCTGGTAGCAATATGCTCCAAATTGGTTGAATTTTTCAATGATGTCTCATAGAATGATAGCCCAGTGCAAAAGTCTTAACAAACATGTACTAATTTTCTTTCTTTGAGGAATGATCACAAACTTGACCAGGGCATCTTTGTATCTCCACTAAGTGTTGTATATATGACTAGTGTGGTCAGGCACTCAATTCCATAGTAGCACATTTGATATGTAAAGAACATATTATATTCCTGAAACAGACCTGAACATGTCATGCCTGAAATTAGGATTACAGGGTGCCATGACAGAAGGTATTGATATCTTCCTCCTGGCATGCTGACATGTAGGAAAGTGTCATTGAGAAAGAAGGTTAATGATCATTCGTTATGTAAAGGAGCATAGAACTCTTCATTGTAATTTATTCAGATGGATATTGAAGTCACTAGGAATATTCAAAGAAAAAATAACGTGGACAGAAATACTGTGAATCAGGAGCTTTATCCATTCATTAAGTAAGGGTTGAGAATAGGAGGAAATCATGTAGCTGAATGGCCTGAGATTCAAAAGTAGGTTCTGTCTATCTATCTATCTATCTATCTATCTATCTATCTATCTATCTATCTATCTACCTACCTACCTACCTATCTATAATTTATCTACCTATCTACCTATCTATCTGGTGAAGATTGGTTTGAGAAAAGGAAATAATCCATCAGTGCCAATAAGGAACCATTTATTTATTTACCATTTTCTTGCACTGGGGTAGAATAGATCACAGAGAAAATTATCCTCCAGTTATTAAAATTATTGGATAAATGGTTTTCTTAACAGGCAACTGGAATTTTCTAAAACCAATATCATGAAGAACATGTTTTTTGTTTGTTTGTTTGTTTGTTTTTTTAAGAAATGGAAGGCAAGAGAATTTTCTGATCAGAGATGAGGATTTCCAGAGGGCACTTTGATGGGTTTGAGTTGGAAAAGAATAGAGATTGGATCAGATTGGGAAATGTGCACAGCAATATGAAACGACTTGAATTTTATAAGATCTCAAAGGTAAACCAGTATATGAAGCACAGAGGAATTTGTCCAAACCATCTATTAGAGGAGAATAGGCAACTGTTTCTTGCATCGTTGTCCTATATATTTGATCCTCAAGGGAAAATGAGATGATACACAGGCAGACTTCACTCGCTGGAATGGCACTCTTGAGTTTGTTAGCACTGTTAAAAGATCAACTGAGGCACATTAAAATTTTAAGCGTTTGCTCGAGCAAAGATCATTTTGAAAAGGGCAATCAAACCAGAAAAGGTTAGAGGCATTCTGGAGAGGGAAACTAGAGAAAAACAAACAAACAAACAAAAAACAAAACAAAACGAAGAAAAACTTTTATAGCGGAAAGGAGAGAGCAAACTAAGGAAATTATTGACTGGCTATGGCTTAATGCCAAATGGCTACTTGTGATTGGTTATCCTTAGGTTTCAATTTAGTAACCTGAGGTATTTATAAGCCTAGATTTTGGTTTACTTTTGTAGGCATCACCATATTAGAGCCAACTCAGTCTAACAACCTCCTTGTTTAATTCATTTAAAAGAAGTAAATATAGGATTCTTGAGATGAAGTGGTTCTTAGAGCTTGGAAAATGT
Source organism: Rhinolophus ferrumequinum (assembly GCF_004115265.2). Taxonomy (NCBI): domain Eukaryota; kingdom Metazoa; phylum Chordata; class Mammalia; order Chiroptera; family Rhinolophidae; genus Rhinolophus; species Rhinolophus ferrumequinum. The sequence continues at coordinate 54,228,815 of NC_046301.1, forward strand.
GCTCATTAGGTGTCTCCCCATTTTATAAAATAACTGCTGGTAGAATTTAAGTAAGCAAAACCATCCCCTTGTGATTCTGAGTTTAAATAAACAGCTGTATTGAGTATATTGATTTAGCTTTTTCTTCATTTAGATTTTGTCATCTTAATAAGCTGATTCACATTAGGAATGCATATTAGAATGAAATATTCCCCTAATGTGCACACATACCAACTCTTTATTAAAATAATAAAAAGAACTACTTGTTCACAGGATTTAGATTATTATGTTATACATATTTGACTTAAAAAGCCATTTGCTCAATGACTACCATATGTGAATGCATTTACAAAAATTAAATAAAAAGCAGGAATAAATAAGACTAGATATTTTGAAGCTAACAGTATGGGCATGCGAATGGTGTTTTATAACCTTTTTACATAACAATTTTCTTTAAACATTATTAGAAAAGTTACATAGTAAATGGACACTTAACATCTATTTTGACTCGATAAAGCCTATTACAATTGTAATGATTTTAAAAAAGGGTCTGTTGGCTCGTCAGCATTTTCATTCACCATGAGATTTGTAAGAATTGTTTTGTCTCATAGATCAAAAGCTATTTTATTGGGGACAAATTAAATACAAACCAGTAAGTACATGTATGGACAGAGAAAATGATAAGTCCTCACTTGTTAAGTCCAGGGAATGTCATGGTAATTAATCCTATTTAACATTGCAAACACTTATAAACTTATTAGGTATTCAAAATAAGGCAGCAGAAACCAAGTGTTTGACTTAGGGTGGCGTTTGCAATGCCAATAGAATGAAGACCCTGGTAGCATTGGGAATTTCCTTACCAGTACTAAATAATTAAGAATAATAATAACAGCAACAATTGGCACTTAGAGAAATATAAAACCTGTGATTGTTGGTTTAGGTACAGTTCTGAGCAACAATTAACAACAAGTACTTTCAATTGTAGCTGGAAACATTACTAACTAGTTTCAGATTTAAAAAAAAAATACTGTTCATAATATGCACAAGACAACTGAAAAATTAAAATTTAGTTTTAAGCAGTGTTAAACATATCTGTAACATCTTTCCTTTAGAATGACAAGGTACATTGGAAAATCTGGCACACACGGTCAGAGAACTCCTGTGAGCCATATAGAGTGCCTTAAAAAAATGAAATACTTTTCTCCCCCCCAGAGTTTTAATAATGTTATCTCTTTAATTGGTATTCTTAAGCAATTGATGTTGGCCCTATTTTATATTTTTAACAATTTCTAACCTATTAGGCATTTTAAAAAACCTAAAAGAGAACTTAGAAGATTTAATTATTTTCACTTAATTAGTTTTTTTTAATATACCTATTGCAAGATACCATCAGTTATACATGATTAAACAGTTATAATTATAATACTAATTATATACTCCATCCTTTCACTTCGTTTATTTTTAAAGCACTGTTGACAATCTGTAATTATCTTGTTTATTTAATTTTTTGATTACATCTTCCCACTCATCCTCTCTAGAATATTAACTCCATGGAGGCATAGAAAGGAGAGAAGGAGAAAGGAAGAAGAAAGTGGGCAACAAAAGGGTCAGACTAAGTAGTAGAGGATCCGACGAACGTTGAATATGTGAGAGAAGCTCAAAGCTAATGCTTGGGTATTCCTACCAAAGGAGTATTTTTATTTTCTGCCACTTAAGCTATGATGTAATTTACACATTTACCAAGTAGAGAAGTGAGTATGTCTACCTCTCCTCAATCTCACAAATACGATCAACTTTCTTTGAAATAGAAGAGTCCTGAGCTCTAATTCCACTAAGACCATTGCGTCTTTGACATGGTCGTCATTCGTTTGGGAAAAATAGTTTGAAAAGGAAAGAGATCGGATAGCTCGAAGCTATGAGTGATATATCTGTTCATGAATTTACATTTGCCATTTTTTTCCTGTCTCCACCAAGGAGACAAATAAAAATAAAATAAAGTAAAAATAAACGAAAATAAAATAGTAGAACTGGCAGATTGTACTCCTCTATCCTCTCATCCCCTCACACCCATGGTCTCATCACCATAATCTACCTTGAGACCGTCAGAATCAATCCTGTGTATATCATATCTTTTACGAGAATCAGTATAATAATTTGGATTCCCAAGTCATGCTATATCTCCATAAACTCTGGTATCCATATATCTCTATAGCAGGAGATGCGTACTTCTGACACTTTCTATTTCTCTTTCCAGTTTTATTTATTTTTAGATAACTTATCATCATCTGACATATTCTGTGTTTAACTTGTATATTTATTTGCCTTCCTTCACTAGAATGTAAATTCCACAGGGAAGAGATTTTTGTATTTCTTCCTGGTGGCAGTTTTTGGAAACTAGAACATTGTCTGACACAGAGTAGACAGTCAAAAATGATTCATTGAATGGATGATTCAATAAAGGAATGAAAGAGGATAATAAAGAGAATAGTGTACTTTGGAGAGAGACAGGTTTTATTTTCTTTTTAATTTTCTTTTTTGGAACAAAAAATACCGTAGTACCAAAATATTAAATCATCTATCTTTATTATTATAATTTCACATGCAACTTTGACAGTTCTATTACATCGATGTTAAATATTTCCCTCTTGGATATTATGTGTTTGAGCTCCCTTGATGACATGCATTCTGCTGATATTTCTATCTTGTCATACTGACTCTAACTTTTTTGGAGCCCATGTCACTTGTTACTTGATCTTTAATCAAAAAAACAAACATATAAAATAAGTCATTTATTGTAATCTTAACAAATTCACCAAAAACACTAGTCAGTGTGGGAAACATTTTTAATATTCCATAGTAGAAAACATGAAATTATGAGTGGTCTCTTAGACTGAAGCTTTATCATAGATATTTAAGTGACAATATACTCAGTGACTGGTCCTGTCATGAATCACTAGTTCAGAAGTAACATGTTCATATGTTTTGAGAAGCCTAAGTGGGAGGTTTGTGAAAGAAGTGTCAGACATAAAAAATGAAAATTCAGTTAACTATCAAAGCCCTACAAGTTTGCATCTCCTGTGCCAAAAAATGCTTCATGTATTACTTTGCACTGGGGAAGGAAATCTACTTATATGTGTACTTTCCCTGACAGTCCAATACTCAGCACTTTAAGGCTATCAAAACCCTGGATAGCTAAAGCAATTTTTCCATGCTGCTGAAAGCTCATAGGAAAGTTCTTCCCTCCTTTGGAACACTCCAGACTATGGTAATGTCCCATCAGGAAACTTATAGGAGAGAAAAAGTTACGAGAAAGCATGTTTTAAATAGGCTGTGTCATTGACCAAAAAGAGAATACATGAGGAAAACGTGTATTTGAAATATTGATTAATGAGAGGATGAATCACCTCTCTCCTGTACATGGGAATGACCCAGTATAGGTAACAGGGATTTTTAGAAAGGTCGCTAACCAGACCATAAACTGCATGCCCAGCTTAAGTCTTATAATCATGATCCACTCTTGATCAAGCTAGTCTTATGCCAGAGCCAGCACTCAGGAAAAAGGTAAAAGTTTGTTGTCTTGGTCTCGTACATGGTTTGAGTAAAATATTGGAACAGAAATAAATATGACAAAATTATGAAAGCTTTTCCCCCAACTTTCTTTTCTATCTTCATCTCATTACCAAAAGTTACGAGAATAAAAGCTACTGAACATATTATTGAAATAACTGACCAAAGCCTGGTTTCAATGCATCTTAAAATTACCACAATGATAGCATTTTAGGAAGAGCAGAGTGAGGTGAGATCAAATACAGTCTCCTGTCCCACCCAGGAAAAGTCATTTTCCATGACCTAACAAATAACAGATGGAGAATGACTGAGAGCTCTGTTGCTTTCTAAGCAGAAAAGCAGTATTTGTTTCTTCATTAGGCTTATCGGAGAGATGGCTTCAGACTTTAGGTAGTTTTGTTCATCTCTCCAGGTGTCGCACGGTCCTCAAGTGTAGGGCTTAATACTCGCTACCAGCAACATGGACCAGTTAAAGCAGAGACATGTTTTGCTTCGTCCTGCCAAGGCAGGATAGCTTGGGTAATGAAATTTGAATACGATATACAAGACTAGAGAACCCACTGTATTGCAGAAGTTATATTTAGCGCTGTGTATGCTATCATTGCATATCGCCACTCAAGTGACTAGAGATGGGGCTGGAGGTTCTAGTGACTCATATGCTAAGCTCCGTCCTCAGAGTTGTCTCAACAGCTCATCCACACTTAGACGTGACTGAACTTTTAGCATAGAACTCTTCCAAGAAAGGTTAAAAAGAGAGCTCAAAACATCTGAGAATCTTTAGAGATTAGCATGAGCAATGTGCCATTGATATAACAAAGAAAGCATGAAACATATTGCTTACCAAAAGAAACAACAATACATTGTGAATGCACGAACCAGAAGCACAGGCAGGTGTGGAAATCTGCAGTGAATCATTTGAATAAGAAGCACACTAATATATATATATATATATATATATATATATATATATATATATATATATATATATTTTTATATAAATATATATATTTATATATATATAAAAGGTCACTATTTTTAATGTTAAATGATTACTTTTTGAGGGCATACTATGTTGTCTTGCACTGACTGTGTGTGTGTGAAAAATCTTCACAACAATGAGGGATAGATGTCACTATCTTCAATTTCCAATAGAGGACATGTTAAGTGATTTGCCAGAATTTACAGAGATTTTAGGTGGCATGGGCAGAACCTGAACCCAGAGCTGGCTGGCCTCAGAGCCTGTGTTGTCTGATTACACTGCACAACCTTTTAAAAAACACACTGTGTTGCCAAATACAAGCAATGTCTGATTACACTGCACAACCTTTTAAAAAACACACTGTGATGCCAACTACAAGCAATCGTGTCTGTATGTGGGAGACTATGAAAGGCCATGAAGCAGCTATGCAGCTACCCAGAATGGATAGGGATGTTTGAAAAATCTTGGTGAGCCCTTTTCTATGACAAGCAATAGTCCAAAGCAGTAGAGTATAAAAAAGCTACAGCCTCAGTCCATAGCAGAGCACAGAATAGAAAAGCACTTTGATGATTTTCCTCACCCACGCTTGGCTAGATTTTCATCATCAATCGGCACATTAATTCTATCTGGCTCCTGGAAACAGTCATTTGCTTAATAGCTCCTTTGTGACTGAGGGAGTTAATGCAATCCCAAATGGCTTCACTTCCAGCTGGGGAGGAGTTTAGGCAGAGGAGAAAAAAAAAAGTCTAACTTCATTTTTCACAAATAATACAAGGACGAAAGCCAGAACAAACTACCTCACTGGTTTTGTTCGGAAAGAGCTCTGTTTTATTTTGACATAGGTCATTGAGACATAGGAGGCAATTTCCATTCCGTTCCTTGAGTCAATATAAGTGGAGCAAAGTAAATGTGTAAAATGCAAAATATCCTTTTAATGTTCAGATTTCCTGGGTCCTGTGAGATTTTTGTGTTAGGAAGTTTGGACTAAATTCTAAGTACCTATTTTAACTTTATAACTTTATACCTTTGAAACTGTTACAAATAATTGTCCAGTGACTGAAAACCAGATTTTTCATAGATTCAGTTCCTTGCCCAACTGCACACTTAAAATGATCTATTAGGTGATTATTACATTAGACTATAGAAATGTTAAGACAAAGATATAATTGTATGGTTATAATTTTTTGGTCAGGTGATAAAACAGGAAGAACTGGGCAAGGATCTTTCAGACTGCACTTTGTATGATCTACTGAAATACGACGATTTTGACGCTGACAGGCACCTGGCTCTTGAAGAATTTTATAGAATATTTCGTGAGTATAAGCTTTATTCTCTAAATAACTCTTTGCTGCTTTCCCCTTTTTCTTTTAGACAATACGGTATGTTTGCTTGATCTCAGAATACAAGCTGTTTCTAAAAATAAGTCATGTAATTGAGGTAATCTAGATAATTTAAGTGTTTGGCTGTATTGAAACATATGTAAAAGCTAGGGATTTATTAGTTCTAAAATGAAGAGCTGGAAATATTTGGTAGCCATGATTCTAGTTTAAGATATAAATTCCAAAATGTTTCTTTCAAAATTGTGTTAGTGTAGGAACAGCACGTGAACAGTTGTCGCCGTATATCAAAAATAATATGATTATTTACACAGTGACTTTATTTTTACTTTATTGGGAAACCAAAAGTAGGTTAATAGGACTTTGCATATGCTTTCATAGTAATGGTTAGCATTAGAATTGAAATTATATTAATGTTAAGCTACTTAGGACTAATTTGTATATGCTTAAAGACTTCGTAAAATTGATTATCTGTGGTTTATAAAGCAGAATTATGAGAATAATTTTCTTTAAAAAAAAAATGTCTGCCAGGTTATTCTTTTAAAAATAGTTCAAAGACAAAGGACTAAGAGACATAAACCAGAAAAGAAAGGTTTAGAAGCTGAGTGGAAGAAAAGGAGAAAAAAATTAAATTAACTGGTTTATATTTGAAAATCACCAAAGAATCAAAGTTAAACAGGATTTATTTCAGCACTATTTTATATATATATGTATACATACACATTGTGTATTAAATACATATATATATATAATACATTATATATACACATGTATTACATATTGCTTTCCAAATATATAGGTATAATATATTCCATACATTATATATCATATATATGTATTATATCATATATATGCCATATGTAGTATATGTATACATATATACATATATGTATATGTATGTACGCATATATATGTATATGTATATATATGTATGTATATACATATATATGTATGTGTGTGTGTATATATATATATATATTTAGTATGGTATACCATATATAGCTTTCCCAAAAGGTGGGGGATAGGATTTGTATTTGGCATATATATATATATATATATATATATATATATATATACACACTTTTATATATACTTTTTTATATATATATACTTTTATATGTACTTTTTTTTTAAGTATGCTGCTTACATCTATCAGTGGTCTGAAATTGGGGAAAATACTTAATCTCTGATAATCCATATTAATAAGGATAGTAATTTACTTATCACATGATAACTTTGTATTAAAGCATTGAATTATATTTTATGAAATACTTGATATGAACAAATCAATATTTGTGAAATATTTGCCCATTATAAACTTTAAGGCAAGATATCAGTGTGCTCATATTTAATTTATTTGCATTTCTACTTAAATGAATACAAGATAATATGACTCCGTTATCCTTTAAAATTATTCACAAGGCTATACTATTTTTCAAAGATAACAAGAAAGCAGCACTATTATTCTACATTTATATCAAGAAACTGAAACACAGAGAAGTTGAGAAGTTAAGAATCAGGTGGCTGAGATTATAATCAAATGTATGTAAAAATAATTGTGAAGTCTCTGTGTTTTCCACTAAACGTAACTCTGTATCAGCATTGTTTTGTGTGCTCAGGATGACAAGGAAAAAATATTATGGTTCATTAAAGAAGAAATTATTTATATTATATAATATTATATTATTATATTTAATAGGATCTAACAAGATAGAAGGGGATAAATATCATAAAGAGGCCTACATAAGATATTAAGTGAATTGAGAATATAACATCTAACTTTGGGAATCAAAGACACTGTATGAAGTGGTGGCGATTGAATTAATCTTCAGGATGAGTGGATTTGGACTTTGGGAGATGACAGATGGGAGGTGGACAAAAAGAATAGCATAAATAAAAACTGAAAGTCCCTGACATACCAGTGTCTTTAGAGAAACTCGTCCAACTGCAATATCTGTCCCAGGTCTGAAATTCTATAAAAATATACCAATTATTATTACCATTTTACCAATTAATCAGTTTAGTCTACCAACTCCTATCCTCACCCTCATACTATGAGAATGCATAGATTTAACTAAATAATACTTGAACTAGTACTTAAACTATGTAGCAATAGCAGAAAATATTTTTAATGGTATACCATCTTTCAAGCGTCAATAAGATAATCAAATTGATTATATTTATATAGGAATTTTCCTCAAAATATAATTATTGTTGATGGTGGAATGGTAGAGCTGGAAACTAAAAAAAAAAAAATTGAAAAAATTGAAAATACATATGAATAATGTTATTTTTATAACAGCACAGCACAGACGCACAGACTGAATAATGATTTCTAGCAATATCAGTAAATAAGAATCTGGCCTAGAATATCACTGCTTGCACCTATCACAAGGAAAAATGATACTGGTTTGCTGGATATAAGTTGATGTTGCTAAGGAAGGCAAGGTAGCCAGTATATTATTCTGATAAATAAAATTCTGCAGTCCAGAAATCTGAATCATCAATAAAAAGTATTCAATAGAGAAATAGTAAAACATTGTCTATAAAGGAACTAGGTTGTACTAGGAACAATTGAATTTGTGTAGAAAACGATCTGTATGATATTGTTAACTATTGGAAGGTATTATTAATATGATAGCAATTTTATGGAAATTATTTATAGTAAATGCAATAAATTTAATGAATACTGTAATGATTGTACTCTTAGCTCATAATTATATGTAACAAAAAAGGTCTACATTTTTAATATTATAGGTCATAAAAATACTAGGTAATGGAAGCTCTTACAATCAGCAATCGTATTATAAGTGTTTGTTGTTGTTGTTGTTGTTGTTGTTTTGATAGTCACAAAACTATCCCTTAACAATGAAACATGATATTCACCTAATCATTAAGAGAAGATAATGTTTTTCTAAGGTAATGCTGGGATTATATGGGATATTTTAATATTCTGTGGTCTCACCCAGCACTCTTCTGGAAGGTGTTCCATTTTCAGTGTCACATCCTTCTTTAAACAGATCATCAAACTGTATAATGACCTTTCAGAGATAACGACACTAACTTATACAGATTGTGTCTGCATTAGAAAGAAGGTATTTTTATTTAAATGTAAATAGAAAACATACCAGTATATCTATTTCTTTCTCTCCATCTGTTATAATACTTTACAAACAAACCTACTTAACTTTTGAGAAGTTCAGTGACAGGCTTTGTATAATGGCATGATTTGGGGAAGTCACTATTATAGAATACTCGAGAAACACCATGAATAAAAATGTGTAACAATAGTGAGAAAGCAACCCATTCAAAAATTATATATTCAGTACCTGTGTGTATAGAGTGTTGTGATAGTTAAAACAACTTAAAAAGATAGGATTTATTTCCCTTACAGATATATAATGTCAGAGACTGATAAAAAAAGACAGATATAGAAAGGGTAAAAAGTAATCATTTTTTACATCCTGAATACATTCCCCCTTATAGTTCCTAAACAGAAAGCCCAGAAAACTAGAAAGTTTCTGAATGACTATCTAGAAGAATAGACTAAAACCCGACAAGTTAAGAAACTTATCTTGATCCATTGTTCACTGATACACAACAATGATAGGCAGATTTCTTGAGTTCTAGTTTTCTGTCATTGTATAAAATGGAAGAAAGTAGAGTAAAGGGTAATTGGTAAACAGGAAAACATTAATGATTAAAAAGAGCACACCATCAACTGTTAATTATAGTATTACAGTGTTTAAAAACAGCTATAGTAGCTATAAAATTTTCTATAAAATAGCTGTGTGTGTTTTTTTCCTTTCTGGATAAAATGCTATTTTAATATATTACAATAGTCATTAGATGGTATTCCTAATGTTTCTCCCGTTTTTTGACATTATTAAAATTTTCTTTGATTTTACTAAGATATTTTAAATAAATTATCAGTGTGAGCATAAGTTTTCTATATCATACCTTGATGAACAAAGTTAATGGGATCCAATAAATTTTAAGTGAGATCAGTGATATAGTTTTGAATACTTAGAGGAAACACTAAATCCTCAGGTCAGTTCCTGGATATTCCTCACTCTGGCATTTTGTTGTCTTAAATATTGTTAGTAAAGTGTGTAAATTTTTCAGTGCCAAGGTTTATTATAGAATTTAAAATGCGTTAATAGTGCCGTTATTAATTAAAAGGACCTGTATTAACACAAAGACTCAGCATTTTTTTCCAATGAAAATTAAATTAAAATTTTGATTTAGTTTGATTTCCATGGAACACTATATTTTTGCTTTAAATCTGCAGGTAAATGCAAGTGATTTGCCATCAGATCAGACAACCATATATGAACTGAGGCATTTAATTTCAGAAATGCTATTCAAATAAAAGTTTGCATTTACTTATTTTTTGAAACTCAATTAATATGATAAAGTGCTATTACATGATTATTGATTTTAGGATTTTTTTAAAATTTTTATTTGGAATTTCTAGATAACGAAATTAACTACCTGGAAAAAGAATATCTGTTTTGAAAACAATTTCTATATACTTATTTCCTGAGTTAAATCACAAATTGCTTTGATTGTGATACTAAAGCTTAAAATTATATGAAATAAGGAGTTTGTGTAACTCTGATAGATTCTTGAAATTCTTAAACTGATATGAATTACAGTCCCCGAAACCATATATATGTACTTTAAGATGTATATGTGTTCTAGTGTTTCAAGTTCTAATGTCACACTTAAATAAATTTCAGTCAATTCAAAATGATCTTTATGTGTGGAAAATCCAAGGGAAGATAGGTTTCTTTCTTTTTTTCTTTTCCTTAAAGTTTATTGGGGTGACAATTGTTACTAAAGTTACATAGATTTCAGGTGTACAGTTCTGTTAATACATTATCTATATCTCACATTGTGTGTTCACCACCCAGAGTCAGTTGTCTTTCTTTCACCATATATTAGACCCTGTTTCTGTTTACCCTTTTCTAGAGCCCTCCTCCCCCCTTACCCTCTGGTAACCACTAAACTGTGTCTGTGTCTATGAATTTTTGTTTCTCATTTGCTTGTCTTGTTCTTTTGTTGTTTATGGTTTATATACCACATATCAGTGAAATCATATGGTTCTCTGCTTTTTCTGTCTGACTTATTTCTCTTAGCATTATAATCTCAAGATCCATCCATGTTGTCATAAAAGGTCCTATTTCATCTTTTCTTACCACTGAATAGTATTCCATTGTGTATATATACCACAACTTCTTTATCCATTAATCTACTGAAGGACATTTTGGTTGTTTCCATGTGTTTGCCCCCGTAAATAAAGCTGCAATGAACATTGGAGCACACTTGTCTTTATGTATAAATGTTTTCCGATTTTTTGGGTAGATACCCAGGAGAGGGATTGCTGGGTCATATGGTAATTCTATTGTAATTTTTTAAGGAACCTCCATGCTGCCTTCCACAGAGGCTGCACCAATCTGCATTCCCACCAACAGTGTATGAGGATTCCTTTCTCTCCACAGCCTCTCCAACACTTGTTACTATTTGTCTTGTTGATGATAGCTGTTCTAACTGGGGTGAGGTGATATCTCATTGTGGTTTTTATTTGCATTTCTCTGATGATTAGTGATGTTGACATTTGTATGTCCTCTTTGGAGAAATGTCTCTTCAGGTCTTCTGCCCATTTTTCAATTGGGTTGTTTGTTTTTAAGATGTGTTTCTACTAGGCATAAAATAATTAGTTTTTTGCAAGCAAAATGTATCAATTGTGATCATTTATATTGAAACTAATTTCTTTCTTAAAAATAATAGGTAATTTGGATTCTAAAATTTGAAAATATTAAAAAAGCATAGAACAGTTATTTTAAATCACCTAACTATGAATTATTGTATGCAAAGTATCATCTCTATATGAAACACATCTTAATGGAATATTGATATAACAATGACATTAACAGAAAAAGAAAATTTATTTTGTCTAGGAAATCATAATTGCTATAATAAAATATTACTTACTGGAACCATCTAATAACCAGAGTGATAAAATATTGATATTATATTAACATTCATAGATATTAGATCATTAGTATATAAAAGACCTTTGGGAAAAATAGCAGAGTTTAGTGACCTGAATTAATACCTGTTGTGGTAATATAGGTTAAATGTAATGGGGCCAGAACTAGAGAAGCAGTGGTAATAAGTCAGAGAGGTGGCCGTATTTGCAAAATAACTTAGAACCATTTCAATTTGATACGTGATTACACATGCGTAGGAGGATATGGGTAGGGTCAAGGATCACAACCAGTTATGTAGCTCGCATACCAAGGTGAACAATAATTCTGTTTATAAAAGTAGGATACAGGCAGACAAGCAAGCTTGGGAACATTAAATAGTTACATTGTAGACATACTGGCATATTCATGTAGAAATATTTGTGAAGAATATTGTGTTCTACATCTCAAGTGGAAACTCTGGGCTACAAATAGAAATATAAAGCATGCAGTTATAATTTGATTCTCTGGCAAAGAGTAGGGTACCCAGGGTGAGTATGTAAAGATAGAAGAGATGGACAGAAGAGCAGTAGGGAACTAAAACTAAACAACAACAACAAAACACTTAGAGAGGTAGGAAGAAAACCGAAAGAGTACATTATCATAAAATTGTAATAAGGGATTATTGACAGTCAATTTCCAAGACTGAGTTCACAACGAGAAAGTTTATGACAGATAAATAGCAAATGGATTTGGTAATATGGAAGTCACTGGTGACTTTGCTCATAGTATTTTCAGCAGACATATAATGTTAGAAGCAAATTTCGGGTGATTAAGAGGTTAGATGTAAAAAAAAAAAAAGACATGGAAAAAGCTAATGCTGAGCAAAGAAGTAGATCACATGAGCAAACAGCAAGTATATACTTAGATAAAATCCAAAACAAATAAAACTCATTTATGGTTTTAGTAGTTAGTATGACAGTTGCCTTTGGAAAGAGATGAAGGAGAATGGCGTGGGAACACAAAGCGAGAAGAGAGCTTCTGTGGTGTTGGTAGCGTTCTACTTTTAGGCTCCATTAGAAACTGCACATTTGCGTGATTTGGGAAATGCTGCCTTAGACATCGGTGTAGCTACTTACTAAAAAAATAAATAAATAAAAATAATAAATAAATAAAAATACACAAATCATTATAGTAGGAAACCTTGCAGCAACTTTGATTGACTGGCCTATGGGGAATATAATTATTCTACTATACACTTGAATTGCCAAATTAATTCACGTATCTGTTTGTATGATTTTAATTTGTTAGAGCTTTTAGATATGTCCTGACAGTTTTGGTAAATACAGCTCAGCACCATTCACTTACAGGACGTTTGCCCTTTATGTTAGTGTGGCTGTCTCTGGGTTCTTTATTGGGTAGGAGCTGTCTAAAAGACACAACCTATCGACATGTGTTTCAAAAGGACAGTTTGTTGGTCCTAAACAGACTATTTTTATACACCAACTATTAATTGAAAGACAACAGCTTAGGTGATACCAATATGAACTATAACAACAAAAAGTCTTAAATTCTTCCCATTTTGGGATGACCCCGTACTCCCCATTGTTCAGATTAATCTGTGGTGGCTGGTAGGCCTTTGTGTTTCTCTTTTTACCTGCATTGTCTGGCATGCTTCACACTATGGTTTCTCACTGGTAAATTTTGTTTGCTGACCTAACTATTTGTCATATTTCAAAGCAGACACAATTAGATATTTCAGCACCTCTTTCATTTCAAGTGGAATACTCATATATATTTCTTCAAGTATTGACTCTTTTTGTCATACAGATATTGAGAGTGAGGCTTTTTCTGATACAAAGTGAAATTGAATAAAAAAATAAAAAACAATGTAATGGGCATTGATCAACCGTTCTTATTTTCCAGACTGAACCATATGCTGTCAGTCATAACTTAGTGCATCTGACTTAAAATTATTTTCTCCTGAGTTTAGCATCATATTCTGGGATAAGGTTTGCCTGAGACTTTTTTTTCTTTTTGGACTTGCAAAATCATTTCTGTAATTCATTGGTTCTTTGGCTTTGTTCATCCCAAGTTCTTCATGCCAATATCTCAGAAACTTCTTCAACTGAATCTTGCATTGTCCCTGTGTGGTTCTGAAACTGTCTAGATGGCATCTTTTTTGTAATGGCTTTCCCGTGGGGACACTAGCTACACTGTTACCTCAGATCTAAGTCGCTGGGGCATGACAGAGTTGCTGCAGCTTGACATGAAAGCCTTAGTTTCATTTTAAAGTGTCTCAGATTTCCAGATTGAATTTCTACTAATGGGATTTAATTTTAACTGGCCAAACATTTTTCAAGGACTTAAAATAATTTGAATGTAATATATTATGTTTTAATCACTACGTAGCTATTTTTCTGCATTCCCTTCTCTAAGTTAGTCTGAGAGAATGCATTTCATTTATATTTTCCAGTTGAAAGTTTGTAGGATTTTTCTCTGTCAAATGATTCTTTATGGAGATATTTATCTACCAAATGAATGTTATTATGAAATTTAAATCAAGTGCTTTTCAAACATGTCATATAAAGATTCATATGTGTTTAAGATATTAATATTTTTAAACATTTTTAATTCAGGAATTCAGAAGCTAGTACTTAAAAATACATTTTTGCTAAATTTATTTTAATGTATATGTATTATTCTTTTACTTTAATTTAACCAGATGGAGGTCTGCTTTCTTAGTTAAGAGAGTTCTACCATTTTCATAGAGTAATTACATGGCAGTAACCAGATAAAACATGAAATTTTGAATAGGCCTTATCAATAGCATATAGAAACCATAAGATTCAATTGAGTATCTAATATTACTTCAAATCTATTCTGTCTTGTTGAAAAAAAACAAATGAATCAAATAAGAGAAATGGATATTTTACTTTCATAAATTTTAAGCTAAATCACATATTAATAAAACTTCAGCCAAAACTATTTGCTTTTAAAAACTATCATCATTCCATATCCTTTTTAACAATGTCTATTTATTTTTGTTATTATAGAAGTTAGAAAAAAACAGAAAGGCTTAAAAGATAAAATAGGAATAAAATTTAATTCCATCTTTCAGTTATAATCACTTTGATACATATGTCAATGTATATACACATTTTATAAAAATGAGACTAAATTATTTTTATATCTTTAAGATTTCTTTTAATTCTACTTTCTTTTAATTAATTATATATTGGGAACATATCTAAGCATCAATAAATAAAGTTTAACATCATAATTTTGATGACTTGTGTTGCGGATAGGTACCATAATAATAAAATTAGAACATTCAACTTACCACTATTCCTTAAAGATTGTTTCTTTCCTTAAGCTATTGTTTCTTTCCTTAAAGGTAAACACTGCCCATTTAAAACATAATACAAGCAAAAAAAAAAGTTAGTCTTCCTAATTTTTAATTTTCTAGCAGTTATTAAAAAAAGAAAAAGAACAGTGAAATTAATTTAAATAACATTTTATTTATTCCAGTATGTCCAAAAATACCATCACTATATACGATCAATATAAAAATCAAGGAAATATTTTACAGTTGTTCCTCCCAACTTTTGAAGTCTAGTATGTGGACTGGCCACATTTCAAATGTTAAATTGTCACACGTAGTCACTGGCTAGCATCTTGGACAATATAATGTTAGAGTGTTATAAAAATATCTATCCTACATATAAGAAAAAACTGTGCACAATTTTATTTCAGTTAATTTAAATATGAGGTTAAGCACACATTCCAGATGTAAATAAATAACATAGTGTCAACTTTATGTTCATATCTGTTTTTCAGGAAACCACAATACACACATATAGAGTAAATATAATTATGCAACAAACTATATACCCTAAACATAAACGTTTATTTTAAAAACAGAGTTCAATAAAATGTTTTTAATGCCACCTTATTCCGGTGTCTCCCAAATGTATTATCAATGGATCATTTAAATCATGCATCCCCTGCCACAGTTAGCCTTTTTAGAAATATATTTCCTGATTTTTTAAATAATCTTATTCTTAAATTAATGACTAATATTTTTTTCACTTTGATTTAAAATAAATACACCAGTCGTCGTAAGTCTTCTAGTGAGAACCTGTTCAGTATGAAGTCTAACTACTTTGAGTTACTTTGTCCAACAATTAGCAGTGAAACACTTCCAGAGAGCCTGTAAAACCTAATACGTACACAAGAATTAATGTTTTATATTCACTTTTTTTACATATTTTAAAAAAGCTCCAGGCTAATGTTGCCTCTAAGAACCCTAGAGGGATTAATGTACTATACTGAATATAACCTAATAATTCTTTAATGCTTAGGAATTACTGAAATATTTTGTCATGCCTCAGGGTCATCACAATGAAAAGAAATGCATATACGTATGTATGTATTTATGTTAACAAGATATGTGCAAAATACCTTATTAGTATGCCTTATAGTAATTTAGTACATGATACTATCTATGGTGATCCCTTTTACATATATTCTAAAACCAGTAACAAATTATTTCTTAACAAACATTTTAAGAATTAGCAGAATAAATTGTTAACATACATCTATCTATCTTTATACTTTTATACACGTGACTAATTTGGTGATTATTATCAATATAGTAATGCTCAATCTTTTGACTGTTGTATTCAATCTATCCAATAACAAAGTTTAATTGATTAAGGAAATTACATTGAAACTATCTTTATTTATTTATAATGGGCCTCTGTCTCCGCATTCCTATTTGGTGAGTGAATTTTTAACACAATCTACTATTGCTATCATCCTTAGGAAATTATGGAATGAGTGTTTCCTACAATATAAAAAAAAGTATATTTATCTTAAATGTCTAATGAATATTTGTCTTTATGAGACAATTTAAAAATTGGTTCATTAAATATACTTTTTAATAAAAGTGGACAGGAAGCATCTCTACCAAATGCTTTTTAGCTGCCTGACTGAGGATTTTGTGGCACAGAATGCTGAATATCGTCTGCAATGTACTCACTATAAAATATGTTTATTCTAATGGAAATTATTCCTGTAAAAAGGAAGGAAATTGCAGTAAACTTGTTACCAATGATTTACATAATTTATACAGATCCTTGTTGCTGGTGACCAGATAGGACTAAAAAAAAAGCATTTATGACATTTAAAGCATTACAGACATGACAGATTCCAAATCATCTTGAGAGGTAGTGAACATCTTTAGTGACTTCCTTGGAGGACATTGAATGATTACTGTCTTTCTTCTGATGTTGCTATAATTGGTCGTTAATGACAATAATACTTTACTAAATTAATAAGTTAGACAACTTAGTATATGTTATATGATACTCATCTATTCTAAAAGGATAAACATTTTCAACTAAAAATAAAAATTGGAAAGGTAAGGTATGTTAGAAGAAGGAGAGAGAGAATGACAGAAACAGAGAGACAAAGAGAAGAGAGATTGAAGAGAGAAAGAAGAAATCCAGGCAAAGAATAAGTGTGGTATATTTTATGTAAATATTTTACAGTTTAAAATTTTTCAGCTGTGCAGTGATCTAATTACATACTTTTACATATT
Organism: Rhinolophus ferrumequinum; assembly: GCF_004115265.2. Taxonomy (NCBI): domain Eukaryota; kingdom Metazoa; phylum Chordata; class Mammalia; order Chiroptera; family Rhinolophidae; genus Rhinolophus; species Rhinolophus ferrumequinum. The sequence continues at coordinate 54,246,254 of NC_046301.1, forward strand.
GAAATGAATATTTCAAGTTATAATTATTTACTTTTTACAAAACAACCAACATTTGTTATATTCTTATGTGACATCAAGGCTAGTCACAACAAATATAAAGATAGATAAGGAACAGTTTCTCTTCCCAACTCTAGGAAATGAAACAGAAAAAAAAGCAATTACAAAATAACATTGTATGAGATAAAAGTGACTTATATAAAATACCATGGGGCAACAAAAAAGGGATTACCTCAAGGATGGATTCTGAGCAGAAATAACTTCTGAATTAAACATACCCCTGAATAAGAATTCTTAAGGAGAAAGTCAAAGAGAACAAGGCTTTTCTGCTAAAAAGAGCATATCAGAAAAGACAGAGGTGTGGGAATTTGTAAGCAGTTGGATAGTTAAGGAAGATGGAAGTTTGAAATGGAAATTAGTGAAAGCAGAGACTAAGGAAGGAAGGAGCAGCTAGATCTTGAAACTGTGTGAAAACAATTTTGAGAAACTGAGATAATCTGTGTAGATAAGCAAGATACTGGTAGGAATATGGAATCATCAGATATAAACTTAGAAAGATTATTTATGAAGCTGAGTACAAAAGGCAGTTAAGAAGCACAATCAGAAGCAGAAAGAACAGTATTATAGATTGGTGCAATCAGTGGTGTGTTGAAGTCAGTAATTAAATTTTCAGGAATTTTGCTATCCAGTTGATGTCACCTTGGAAACTGGAAATTGGCCTATGGTGGGGACATTTACACTAGAGATACTGACAAATGCTACAAGTCACAGCGCTACCCTTAGCTCTACCTTATCCCAGCTCAGAGAGCTGGTTTTTAAACATTGAACAGAACACTACAGACTACATGTTGGGAGTTAAATTTTGGGAGCCTAAACAAGGATAACTGGGTAAATAAGAGGGTATAGATATAAAGAATACTTAAGAGAAAATACCTAAAACACTAGGTGAAAGCTAGGGCTGGCATGAATATGGCTAAGAATATTCTGGGAAATATTCTTAGAATATATACATTTTGCAATCCAAAGTTAATATTAGTATTAATCCTGTCAACAAGTTTGCTGTGATTTACAAAGAAGACATCTAATTTAGTTAACTGATGACAATTTTTGCTCTGTCAAACTTCAAATTAGAAAATATTCTCATTATCTCTAGAAATCGAATATAACATTTTATTATAGTGGAAATAATTTGTGTATGTGATGCAATAGGTTTTTGTTAATGAAAATAAGTCTGAGAAGCTTGTTGCAAATTTTTTGAGTAACTCTAGTAAGAAAAGTTTAACTTTTTTCTTACTGATGACAAATGGAGATTGAAATGAAAACTGAATTAGTTGAGCAAAGTAAAGATCTGATTGCGTTTAATGGTATATATATATATATAATTCATATTTCTACTGACATAACTTATTTTATTGTAATCGTCTTTTATAAGAACTGTCTATATTAGCATTCTGAAAAGGACATAGGTGACAGCTCAACATTTTTTTAATGACTCCATCTTTGTTGGAATGTATAAAATGGTAACATTTTCTTTTGAGATAAGTTTATCGTATTGCTATATTGAATGTGATTTTTTTTAACTTATGGGTTGACACATTTCTTCTATAAAGAATATTATCTTTGTGAAGTCTCATTAAAGGTGTAGATTATTATCCTGCCCCTTGAAGACATTTTTGACACTCTGCTAAAAATATATAATTAAATATTTTAACACCTTTTAACTAAGTTTACACAACAGGCTAAAGTACTATATACATCGGTTCCTATAAATGTTCACTTGTTATCACCCCATGTTGTCATTAAAGAACTTTATTTTAATATCATATTGGGAAAAGGTTTTATATTAGCACTGCATTCCTAGTTTTTTATAACTGAAAAAGTAGCATATTTTTGCATATAGCTGTAGCTCTATAAAAAGAACAGTGCCCGTAAAAGATTTTCATGTGAGATTGCAATGCCTCTTTAGGCCGTGCTTTTCAATGTCTTGTGATTTATGAGCATGTTCTTATTTTGATTTCAAACTTCCCTTGTCAAGTTATCACTTGCTGGGATATAAGGATTTTTGTGACATTGTGATAGTTTATGGAGATAGTAGGGTTTATCAGAATTATTTTTTAAAACTTGTATATTTCATGTTCTTATAATAGTGGTAGAATTTGCACCTGGTTGAGGATAACAGACCAAATGGTTTTGAACTTGTCGGCAACTCTAATTGAGATTATTCCTAAAACATCCAGGCTACAAGGTCACCTTTTTTGCCCTTTAAGCAAAGAATTTTATTCTTTTTTCCATAAATTACTCACTCTTGCTGCTGCTGAATCCAATAAAGCAAAACACATTTCATCTAATATTTTATATCCGTAAAAATCATTTTATAATCTGTTACTTGACGTTTTACAATTTTTCCATGCATGGATAACTATTTCTAAAAATACTAATACCCAAACGTATGAAAATTGGATTGTAATAGTAATAACTGTCACCACAGAAATAGTATCAGTTGAGAGAGTAGCCTTGCATTTAGAAGACATATAGCTCTAAAAGTGTTAGTGGATTTTACCTGAGTTTTACGAACAATATCATCAGGTTGTTGTTGTCTTTTTTCTTATTTTAGTTGAGATATGCTTTCAGAGTATTAAGAACTGATCTATGTCAATTTGATCATTAAGAGATATTAGGTTCCTTGGAGAGTCTATCAGAGACATCAAATATTTACAACAGAAGGATGAATGCCTTTTGTCACCTCCTTAACGATAACTGCTTGTTTAGCTGCCATGTGTTATTATATACATGCTGGAATGTATGGCAGAATTTGCTGTGAGACTGCTTTAATCTTTTATCAGACTTTCATAAATAGAAAGAGATATAATTAGGGATGGAGTTACATCACTGTTGTCGCTACTCCATTTTTATAATGTTATAGAAAATACATCCTAACATTATACACAACTGGAAGATGCACAACTCTTCCAGTTCAGTGGACCCTGAAATCTATAGGAGTTGGATGCATAATTATATCATAGTCAGACATTTGTGGTGCAAATAGATTTCTTAAATTAGTTGGATTGGATTCTCAGAGAGTGTTACTGTCTAAAAAAGTCTACACAGGATGTGCTCATTCCTTATGCATCCCTCACCATGTGCTTTTACTACTCTTGTCTGTGATATGAACAAATCATCTATTAGTGAAAGAACAGAACAGTAAATAATAATTAAAAAAAACAACTTTGTTTTGTCATGTTCTTGTAATAGTGGTAGCATTTGCACCTGGTTGAGAATAACAGATTAAGTGGTTCTGAACTTGTCAGCAGTCTAAACAAGTAAAATTCACAAACTGGATTTTACTAGAGGGAGAAAAGAAGCATGTCTGATGCTAAAAGTCTGCTACTTAAAAAAAAATAGCTTCCAGTTAAAACACTATCCCAGATGCACTGCATAATTCTTCATCTTGAAAAACTTGTGAATCTTATTATATTCATCTATCAATTTAAAAAATGATCTGTGAATTTACATTTCATGTTAATGGATTAGAAGACTTAATATACTTAAGATTTCAATACAACACAAAGTGACCTACAGATGCAATGCAATCCCTATCAACATTTCATTAGTTTTTTAATGCAGAAATAGAAAACTCCATCTCAAAATTCACATAAAACTTCAAGGGACCCTGAACAGCCAAAATAATCCTGATAATGAAAGACAAAGTTGGAGGTCTTGCATTTCCTGATTTTAAAACTTACTATAAAGCCACAGTCAAAGCAGTGTGGTAATGGTGTAAAGACCAACACAGGGAATAGCATGGAGAGCCCAGAAATAAACCCTCACATACATGGGCAAATTATCTTGAACAACTATGCCAAGACCATTAAATGGGTATAGGACAGTGTTTTGAACAAATGGTATTGGGAAACCTGGATACCCACATTAAAAAAGAAAATTAAAAAAAAAAAAAGAATGACGATAGTTCTTTACCTTTTGCCATACACAAAAATTAAGTCAAAATGGATCAATGACCTAAAAGTAAGAGATAAACCTATTAAATGATTTGAAGAAAACATAGGGGAAAGGATTGTGACATTGGATTTGTCTGGCAATAATATATTGGATATGGTGCCAAAAATACAAGCAGCAACAACAAAAAAATACATAAATTGGATTGTATCAAAATTAAAAACTTTTGTGCATCAAAAAACCACTATCAATGAGTAAAAAGGCAACTCAGGGAATGGTAGAAAATATTTGCAAGTCATGTATCTGATAGAGATAATATCCAGAATATGTAAAGAACTCCTGTAACTCAACAACAAAACCAACAAGCCAATTGAACAACAGGAAAAGACACAGGGATATTCCTGAGTTCGATGTCGGGAGCTTTTGGAAAACATGTTTAGTGCTGGGAGAGCTGCAAGTGAATCTCTGCCTTGACAATCATGTACACATATGAAAGTCTCTATCATAATGAGAAGGACACTGACAACTTCTTGTTTTCCTTCAATAAAGACAATCACACACACACACACACACACACACAACATAAAAAAGACAAAGAACTTGAATAAACATTTCTCCAAAGTGATATGCGTATGGCCAATAGGGACATAAAAAGAAGTTCGACATCACTAATCATTAAGGAAATGTAAATCCAACCCACAGCGAAATACTTACGACTTCACATTGATTATGATGACAACTATCAAAAAAACAGAATAATAAGTGTCAAGTGTCGGCAAGTAAGTGAAAAAAATCAGAGCCCTGTGCATTGCTGGTTGGAATACAAAGTGGTGTAGTTGCTGTGGAAAATGGTAGGTGATTTCTCAGAAAATTAAGCATAAAATTACCATATGATTGGCAATTCCACTTCTGGGCATATACTCAAAAGTGTTGAAAGCAGGGACTGCAGAGATATCTGTACGCCCATGTTCACAGCAGTGTTATTCACAATAGCAAAAGGTGGAAGCAACCCAAGTGTCCACTGATGGATGAATGGAGGAACAAAATGTGTACGATGAGACTTCATTCAGCCTAAAAAGGGAAGGAAATTCTTACATATCCTACAAAATGGGTGAACTTTGAAAACATTGTGCTAAGTGAAGTAAATGATTCACCAAAGGGCACATATTGTATGATTCCATTTGTACGAAACACCCAGTCAAATTCCATGACAGATAAAATAGAATGATGAAAATCAGGAGATAGAAGGAGGGGAAAATGGGTAGTTTGTATGTAATGGATACTGAGTTAAAGTTGGGGAAGACGGAAGTTTTAGAGATGGATGATGGAGAGACATTCATAACAACGTGAAAGTATTTAGTACCACAGAATTGTACACTTAAAGTGCTTAAAATGGTTAAGTTTTCAGTATGCATATTTAATTACAATTGGAAAAAGATCAAAATAAAGGTTTCTGCAAATGCTTTGTCAAGTATATGCAAATGATCAAAGGATACACTGACTTTCATTACCAATATTTCCATTTACTGAATAGAATGGCCAGCTTTCTACTATTGCCCTAGGTGCTCAAGAAGCAATTAGCAATTCATTATGAGTGAGTTTTATTTATTTTAGTTTATTGACATCAATTAAAGCACTACTAGAACTCCCCAAGGAGTAAAGAAAGACAGGTCATATTTCCCAGACAAATTCATTCCGTTATCTGAATCCACACTCATCTTTTCTCTATTATCTCTAGTTACAATATAGGGAAACACTTCAATTCATGTTTTTTACACCTGTTCTCTGCATCTATTTTTTAAGCTACATTCTCTAAGACCTGAGTCTAAAAATGATTCCTTTTTTACAGTATGTCTTTGACCTCTCACATTATGATGGTTACCTTAAATTAATAATTTAAAGGGCATCAATTCTCTCTCCCCTTAAGCAGCGTGCTTTTTCCCAGTAGACACCATATTTGTATTCTTTTCTCGTTCAAACTTTCACAGTTGCTCACTCATAGTTCCTGCACTTCTCTCCCAACCTGATGGCCATGCTGCCTCTCCAAAGAAGCTGCTCTTGCCAACGTCAACATTAACTTACTTGTTGCTAAACCCAAGGAAATGTTTTCAGTTCTTACTTTACTTGATGTCACGTCAGTACGTGCAATTGCTTACCATTCCCTCCAACCTAAAGGCTTGCTTTCCTTGGTTTTTCAGCCATTGCTTTGTTTTGTTTTGTTTTGTTTTGTTTCTGGAAATTTATCTACTTTTGATCATTCTACTGTTTGATGATGAGTTCCTTCAATCATCACATTAAAGCTGATTTTTTTCATAGTATGGCCCCTATGACTTTCTTCTCATCTAACCCACTCTGCTTTGACGACTGTAATCGATATGCTGTTATAATGTAATGGATACATCCAGACCAGACTTGTCACCAGAGCAATTACCCATCCTTGGCCTGCTGGGCACTGTCACTTGTATTCTCTTCCAGCACTTCAATGCCATTTGCTCAAACCTAAATTCACTGTATATTTCATGTCAAATATGTTTCTATTTCTGTATTTCTATCTCAGAGCATAACATCAGCATACACCCAGTTGTTAGAGAAACAAAAATATATTTTTCCCCTCATCCCTATTCCTCAAGGATTCAAAAACCCGTATTGAATCTTTACCCTAAAAAAAAACTAAATCTGATTCCTTTTGTCTATCCTTCCTCAAGTCTTCTGGTTCAGGCCACCATCGTTTCTATGTGACTTTCCTTTATCCGTCATTGCCCCTCTTAATCTATTCTTTTCCACAAGAATATATATATATATACTGAATATATATTCTGAATATATATATATATATATTTCCCATATACAGAATATATATTATATATATATTTCCCCCCTGAAAATGCAAAGCTCATCCTAAAATTATTTTATAGATCTCTCAATCCCCTCAAGATATCAAGTGCACCCTACTTCATGCATTTATCAGTCAATTAACTAGTCCTTCTTTAGCTAATTGTATTTGGAGTTTTTTGTTTGTTATTGTTGTTTTGGTTTGTTTACTCACAAACTGTAAAATTACAGCCCAAACTATCCAAAACTACCACATTCCTTCTTGCTCTTAAATTTTTATACCCACTCTTCACACACCTTAGACCATAATGCTAACCCACACTTTTCCTTAGTTAAAACTTTCTTCCTTCATGTTCTACTTCCTTCCCAATCCCTACGCTGTGTTTAGTGGAAAGCCTAGGTATTCCTATACTAATTTATATTTCTCTACCATATCGCTCACCATAGTCTGCTGTAATTCTGCTTATTTTTCACAATTCACAATTTGATTGTAGGAGGTGTTAGATCAGAGATATCATCTATATTTATTTTCTATTGCTGCCCTAAAAAATTTCCAAACATATATGTATTTGCATGTGTGTGTGTGTGTGTGTGTGTGTGTGTGTGTGTGTATATATATATATATATATATATATATATATATATATATATATATATCTTTGTATGTGTGTTCTTTTTTTTTTGTTAAAGTTTATTGGGGAGACAATGGTAAATAAAGTTGCATAGGTTTCAAGTGTACAGTTCTGTAATACATCATCTCTGTATCACATTGTGTACTCGCCACCCAGAGTCAGTTCTCCTTCCATCATGATATAGTTGATCCTGTTTACCCTCATCTACCACCCCCTCCCCCCTTACCCTCTGGTAACCACTAAATTATTTTCCATGTCTATTATTTTTTGTTTCTTTGTTTGTTTGTGTTGTTCCTTTGTTGTTTTCAGTTTTATATCATCACACGTATCAGTGAAATCATATGGCTCTTGACTTTTTCTGTCTGACTTATTTCGCTTAGCATAATAATCTCAAGATCCATCCATGTTGTTGCAAATGGCATTATTTCGTATTTTCTTATGCAAAATAGTATTCCATTGTGTATATACTAGATCTTCTTTATCCAGTCATCTATGGACAGACACTTTGGTTGTTTTCATGTCTTGGCCACTGTAAATAAAGCTGCAATGAACATCAGAGCACATATATCTTTACAGATAATTGTTTTCAGATTTTTTGGGGTATATACACAGGAGAGGAATTGCTGGGTCATATGGTAATTCTCTTCTTAATATTTTGAGGAACCTCCACACTGCCTTCCATAGCGGCTGCACCAGTCTGCATTCCTACCAACAGTGTATGAGGGTTCTTTTTTCTCCACAGCCTCTCCAACACTTGTTACTATTTGTCTTGTTGATGATAGCCATTCTAACTGGGGTGAGGTGATATCTCATTGTGGTTTTTATTTGCATTTCTCTGATGATTAGTGATGTTGAGCATTTTTTCATATGTCTACTTGACATTTGTATGTCCTCTTTGGAGAAATGTCTCTTCAGGTCCTCTGCCCATTTTTCAATTGGGTTGTTTGTATTTTTGTTGTTGTTGTTGAATTATATGAGTTCTTTATATATTTTGGATATTAGCCCTTTATCAGAGGCGTTGTTTGCAAAAATCTTCTCCCATTCCATTGGTTGCCTCTTTATTTGTTGATGCTTTGTTTTGCTGTGCAAAAGTTTTTTAGTTTGATATAGTCCCATTCATTTATTTTAGCTTTTACTTCCCTTGCCTTTGAGGTCAAATTTATAAAAATCCTCTTTGAACCCAAGGTCCATAAATTTAGCACCTATGTTTTCTTCTATGCAGTTTATTGTTTCAGAACTTATGTTTAGGACTTTGGTCCATTTTGAGTTAATTTTGGTACATGGTAACAGTCAGTAATCTAGTTTCATTCTTAAAACAACACAAATTTATTATCTTATATTAGTGTGGGTCAGAAATTTGACAAAGATTTCCCTGGGATAAAATCGAGATACCGATGCCAAGGCTGCATCCATTCTGGAGATCCTAGAAAAGAATCTGCTGCCCTGCTTTTTCAGCTTCTAGAGGCCACCCCCTTACATGGCTCATGGCTCCACTCTTCTATCTTCAAAGCCAGCAACAAAGGGTTAAGCTCTTCTTAAGCTGCCGCTCTTCTGGTTCTTTTCTGCCTCCTTCTTCCACTAGTAAGTGCCCTGGTGATTACATCAGGCCCCCTGAATATTCCAGAAAAATTTCCCCATCTCAAGATCTGTTTATTAGTAATCTTAGTTCCTCTGTAACCTAAATTCCCCTTTGCTATGTCACCTAATGTAGTCACATTTCTGGGGATTAGGATGTGAACATCTTTTGGAATGGTGGGGGATATCACACTAAGTAGATAATTCATTCTGAATACATATTTTATGAATGAAAAAATAATCAGTGAATAAATTTTTAAATATATCAAATTCAAAATGGTAATTTTGGTACAAAATTTAATGTTTTGTGATACTTATGAAAATCATTGCACAAACATAGCTCTGCTGTGTGAGTTGGTGCAATATGGTATAGTATAAATACCATGAAAATGAAAAGCAAAAGACTGCAATTCTGTCTCAGCACTGCATTTTACTATTCTTGATTTGAGAAAAGTTAATTTATCTTTCCTGGAATCAAGTTTTTTTTTTTGTTTTCCTTTGTTTTGCTTTCTCCTTGAAACATTGAGCTTGAAATAGGAACTGACATGCTTGCCCTATAAAAATATAAAAATGAAATTAGATAGTACATTTAAAATCTCTTCTTAAACCTTCATACACAATAAGAATATTGTCAATCGAAGCCTAAATGGGACACTAGACTATTTCAGACACTTGCTTACTGGGATTGTTTGTCCTTGATTCAACTTTTGAACTTAATAAGGATGGTTTAAGTTTTAGTGTAGTCACCAAAAGACACAAGACACATTTTCATGCTTCTATGGAGCTCAATTATACCTAGGTTCAAAAAAAGTATATTAGTCTGGCTACTTACATTTTAAATATGTGTTTAAATTTTAAAAAAAGGAAAAAAAATATCTTATTTCAAACTACTTCCATGCTTATTCTCCCTTAACTTTATGTTGAACACCTTATTTTTGTCCAGATGTATGGCAGCAGTCCCTGACTCTGAGTCCTTGTCACAATGTGTACTATTTGTTACACTGGGCACTGAGGAGAAGAATCCTGTTCTTGCCCTTCTCTCTGTAATTGTTCCCCATTTATGCATATGGCAGATTTGTAAAAATATTTGTTTTTCAGTTTGTAGACAATTTGGTAGTTAAGTAAGTAGTAAATATTTTAGGGATAAAGTGATATAAACAAGTTGTATTAGTTTGTTAAGATTACTGTAACAGATATCACAAACTTGGTGCATTAAGCAACAGAAATTTACTGTCTCACGGTTGTCAAGGCTAGAAGTCCAAAATGGAAGTTTCAGTCGGGTTGGTTCCTTCTGAGTACTAAATGGAGGAGCTGTCTTCGGCCTCTCTCTTTGGCTTGTAAGAGGGCATTTTTATGTTCAGGTGGTGTTCTCCGTATTACATGACTTTCTGTCTAAGCTCCTTTTTATAAGGATATCAATCATAATGGATTATAGCTCACTCTAATGACCCCATCCTAACAACTAATTGCATTTGCAATAACCCTATTTTCAAATAATGTCACATTCTCAGCTACTATGGGTTAGAGTTTCAATGTATAAATTTTGAGAGGACATAGTTCAACCTATAACACAAGTAGTCACATCAAATACATTTTTAACAACTGAAGCATAAAAATAAATACTCAAAGTGTATAAATTATGCATATATACATATAGTTGCTGAAATTTCCTATACAAATACAACCTTAAGTGAAATTTGGACAAGAATTTTTTTATATGTAAATTTTAGGTATAATAGACTACTTACAAAAAAACTTTATTAAAACTTATATCATTAAGGAAATTGTGCAAGTGATTCAACCAAAGTATATAAAGAAATGAGAATAGTCAGAAAAAGCAAGCCAAGTGTTTTAAGTATTATGAAAAAATATGTAAATAATCAAAGGCTTATTTTGTAGTTCAATATTTTGTTAAGCTAAACTGGTTTTATTTAGCATATATAATTTTTCAATTAGGTACAGCATTATTATTTGAGTTGGATCAATACCAACTAATTTGGATACCTTTTAAGTGTGTGTTCCCATTATATTTTTGTTCATTTTGATAAGCTTTGACATAATGCAAGGTACACTTTCATCACAGTTTATTATTATTAATTATCCTTGTCTCTGGATCAGTTTCAATGCCAGTATTTCTGATTTTCACTTTATCTTTATTCATATACTTTTTTTCCATTGGTTCTTTTTCATGTGATATCTGGAAGAGTCATTGTACATCCTCTCCCTATTTTCATTCTTGACCTTTCTATTGTGTCTTTGAGAGAAATCATTACTCAGTATATTTTGAATTATTATTTCATAGTTATTGAGCCAAATTACATGTATTATAAAGGCTTTTGGGTTTCGAAAAGCCAGAAACATAAGTCGATGCATTTTTAGGATTATTTAGAGGTTAATGGCTACTTCTGAACACAAGAACTTTGTTAAATGGACTGTCTCTTTCTTATTTCCTAAGGTAAAACACACTCAGAACAAAATTAAGTGTTTTCCAGAAAATATAGTTTTTAAGTCATAAAAGAATATACACTATTATTCATTATAACAAGAGGAAATATGTAACATAATTATCAGATAAATAATGTCCTTTAAAATATTATATGAATAGTAATTTAGAAAATCAGTAAAAAACAATTTCCTCATTTTTAGTCGCCGTCTTAATCTATATGGTCATCTGCTCATGATATGCTCAAAAGAATAGCACTGAAATTAAAAAATTACTATATATATAGTAATTTATATATATATAAATAAATATATATAAAATATATATATATTTGTCTTAAAATTGTAATCTTTAAAGTTATTCCTTATGGTTATATGTAAATGCATCATATTTGGTCATTTTTTTATTTAAAGTTATGGAGCATATTATGAAGTAGTTGATCCAGAAAGCTGAAAACTGCCCGCTTTTCTTCTACCTTTAGCATTAGAAAAACAATTGATGAATAGAGCTTGGGAATTGATGTCATGCAACATAAAAGAATTAAAAGTTAACGATGTTGCTCAGTTTGGTAATAAATATGTAAACTTTGCTTAACAGAAGTTATGTAGTCTTGACTCTTGGCCTCCCTTTCATCATTTTAGTTTAACAAAATATGCCAAAAATAATGCCGGAGTGTTGTGTCATACTTGTACACAACTGGTAATAAGAAGACCCTGAAAAGTAGTGAGAATATTACTTTTTTAATATTATTGTTGCAGAATGAATTTATGAGGTAGAATAGTTGTTCTTACAAAAGCAGTTGTCCCACATTTGGTGATCCTTGATCTTCTTGCTCCATTGTAGGATCAAATCTTTTTTCAACTCATCATTTTGATTGCATGTATCTACCTTCGTTTGAAACCAGAAAGGTTGATAGATGGTCTTACTTTATTTCCTTTTCCTCACCCTTTCCTTTATTTCCCATAAAGCTAACACACAGTGCTTTATAGATATGCCAGGTATTCATAAATGATTAGGCTTACAGAGGGTAATTATAAATTGCAACAGAAAAGGCAAAAACCCGAACTTTAAATCTGACATTTCTCATAAACCAAAGCCGAAACACCCACGGAGCTAACAGTGATTCCTTTGTGGGTTTCCCTGGACACGGATCTTCTTTAATCTTCCTGCTCTTTAGTGTTCCTCTAGGAAATCTCCTCTTTCTTCTGAGGGCCATTTTGTTAATCTTTACTCAACTTTTGACAATCTAAATTTCATAATATTATGAAATTCTATGTCCAGGACGGATATTGTACAATGCAAGTCCAGATTCCTTAGAGAACTGTTGATTAACTTGAGATTCAAATATGACTTTTTATTCTTTAAATTTTCCAAGTTGGCTGTTTAATCCAAAACACACACACACACACACACACACACACACACACACACACACACACAACCGTTATTCTCCTATGTCAACAGCATAATTATAAATGTAAATGGAAATAAACAATATCAAAATAGCTGGAATATTTTTTAAAAAATAAGAACAAAGTTGGGGGATTCACATCTAACTTGAAAAAGTATTCTAAAGCTATAGTCATATGTGGTATGAATATAAAGATGGATACATAGACTATTGGAATAAAAAAAGAGTCAAGAAATAGCATAGGTATATGATCAATTTTTATTTTGTTACACATGACTTTTATTGTAAGCCCCTTCAAATGTATTTCATTTCATTTTTATTACATTTAATGGACTGACATCAGTTAGTAAAATTAATCTTTTTTTTTGACAAAGGTATTAATGCACACAATGAGGAAAGAGCAATCTTTTCAACAAATGGTACTGGAACAAATGAATATGCATAAGCAAAGTAAATAAATAATTTTTGACTTTTGCCATATACCATAGACTAAAGTTAACTTAAAATGCATTATAGTCCTAAATTTAAGAGTTAAAACTATCAAACTTCTAAAATAAAATATACAATAAAATTTTACTTACCTTGGGTTGGCAAAGCTTACTTAAATATATATAAAAAATCACCAACTGCAAAAGAAAAAAAAAATAATTTGCTCTTCATCACAATCAAAACTTCTGTTCATTAAAAACACCAGTATAAAAATGTAAAGACAGCCACAGAATAAGAACACATTTAAGAACCATATGTTCAACAAAGGACATTATCTAGATATGATAAAAAGCAAACTCTTTCAACCTAATAATGGGAAGACAAAAAAAAAAACAAACAATTTTATAAACGGGCACAAAAATTAACCCACACTTTATTAAAGAAGATATACAAATGCCAAATATCCATATGAAAATGATCAACACCATTAATTATTAAAGAGATGGAAATTAAGACCACAGTGAGATACTGCTCTACTCCTGCTAAAATGGCTAAAATTACAGATTGACTATAACAAGTGTTGCCAGAGATATGAAGCAAATGAAATTCTCATACACTGCTGATGGAAATATAAAATGGAACAATGACTTTAAAAATAGGCAATTTTTCAAAAGTTAGACATACAACTGCCATAAAACCATCTTAGGCATTTATACAATAAAAACAAAAAAAATATGCCACTTAAAAATCGGTATGTGAGTGTTTATAACAGCTTTATTTGTTCTAGTCAAAACCTTGGAAACAACTCAAAAGTCTATTGACTGGTAAATCAATAAACAAATTCTGGTTGATCCATACAGGAGAATAGCCTTCAACAATAAAAATGAGTCAACTATTTTTTAATTAATTTACTTGTAATTATAGATGACATATAATACTATGTTAGTTTCAGGTATACAACATAGTGATTTAACATTTATATACCATGAAAAGTGATCACCACTGTAAATCTGCTAACTACCTGCTGATTTAACTACTGATACACACAACAAAATGAATGAATCAAAATAATTATATGGAGAAAATCATCCAGAGAAAAAAATAGTACGAGTTTTGACAATTAAGTTCACGAACTTATGGCAACGATGTTGCCAACCTTTTTTTTTGATATCAAAGGGATTATTCATTATAAATTTGTACCAACTGGACAAACAGTTAACCAAGTTTACTATTTGGAAGTGCTGAAAAGGCTGTGTAAAAACGTTGGGCAACCTGAACTTTTTGCCAACAATTCATGGCTCTTGCATCATGACAATGCACCAGCTCACACAGCACTGTGAGGGAGTTTTTAGCCAGTAAACAAATAACTATATTGGAACACCCTCCCTATTCACCTGATCTGGCCCCCAATGACATTTCTTTACCCAAAGATAATGAAAATCTTGAAAGGAAGACATTTTGATGACATTCAGGACATCACGCATAATACAACTTCCAGAAAAAGAGTTCCAAAATTGCTTTGAAGCGTGGACTAGGCACCAGCATCAGTGCATAGCTTCCCAGGGGAAGTACTTGGAAGGTGACCGTAATGATATTCAGCAATGAGGTGTGTAGCGCTTTTTCTAGGATGAGTTTGTGAACTTAATTGTCTGACCTCGTCTGTGCTAGATTCCATTTATAAAGCATTTTAAAAATGCAAAGTAATCTATAGTAACAGAGAGTCAGTGTTTGGTGATGGTATGAAATTGGGATTGGAAGGAATGTAAGGAAGGAGTTACAAAGGGATAAAAAAACTTTGGTGACAAATATGTTCATTATCTGGCATACATATTAAAATTTATCAAATTGTACATTTAAATACAGTGGTACCTCAGTTTTCGAATGTCTCCGTTGACGAACATTTTGGTTTATGAACGCTGTCAATTCTATGGATCTATGGTATCATTAGATAGTAAAATTCATGCTAAATTTGCCATTTTCGGGGTTGATTTTAAAATTCTGGAATGGGTTAATCCATTTTGCTCTACTTTCTATGGGGAAACCGTGCCTCGGTTTTCGAACGATTTAGAACTCAATCGGTCTTCCGGAACGGATTATATTACAAAACCGAGGTACCACTGAATATGCAATTTAGTCTACATAAATTTTCTCTCAATGAAGAAGTAAAAAGTGATATGCTGATTAAAAATAATAGTAATAAACAAAAAAAACCTCATTTGATAATGACTAAAAATCATGAGTAACAATCAGTATAATAAAAATAAATAATCTCATACCCTTGGAATGTACAAACCAAGAGTGAACCCTCATGTCACCTTTGGTGCTTGTGATGTATCAATGTAGGTTTATGAACTGTGACAAATGTACTCTTCTGGTGCAGAAGATTGATGTTGGAAGACTGAGGGGTAGGGGAAGATAGGAAATCTCTGTACCTTCTTAATTTTGCTGTGAAGCTAAAACTACTCTTAAAAAGTCTTTAAAAATAATAAGTGATCTTAAAATTAATACCCATACATTTATATATTTATATTTTTCTTCTATGCATGGACACTAGCAACATGTGATTTTTACTTAGTTTGTTTTGGGGTGCATACTTATGTCCCCCACAAATTATGTTTCCTCTGTTTTAACATGAGAATATTAGTGTTTTCAGTAACAATTTCCATTATCTAACATAAGATTCCTAGTAATTCAA
Source organism: Rhinolophus ferrumequinum (assembly GCF_004115265.2). Lineage (NCBI taxonomy): Eukaryota > Metazoa > Chordata > Mammalia > Chiroptera > Rhinolophidae > Rhinolophus > Rhinolophus ferrumequinum. Next base: position 54,262,222 of record NC_046301.1, read on the forward strand.
TGTTCAGCTGCAAATCTGAAATCCTTCCCAATCTCTGTGGTTTCTACATTCAAATGCAAGCAAGGAAATATAAATTAGTGTTGAATCAAAATTTATGGATAGTAGGCCCAGTATTCTGGCTAATGAGGCAATGTATTGTTCATAGAAAGGTTTAGATTTGTAAGAATCTGGCAGAAAGGGGAACTGGAAGTCAACAGATAGACTCTGACAGTAGCAATCTTTCAGTACTAGCATTTGATATCAACAGTAGAGGTCATTTATTAAAGATACCATTCTAGGAAAATCTTAATTTGCTCAGTACATTCTTTTTATTATTATTATTATTATTATTATTATTATTATTATTATTATTATTATTATTTTTATTATTATTAGTTTCAGGTGTACAAAACAATGTAGTAGCTAGACATTTATCGTTTATATCCCTGATAAAGTGATAATCCTCCTCCCCCAATCTACTACCCCTCTCACATCGCACACAGCCATTATATTTCCACTGTTTCTATCCCTAATGCTGTACTTCACTTCTTGTGAATATATATATATATATATATATATATATATATATATATATATATATATATATATACACACACATACTGGTAGCTGACATTCATTATTGTTCAGCTTCAGCTACAGGCGTACAGTGCAGTGATCAGGCATCTACCCCATCCCTGAAGTGCTCTCCCTAATAAGACAAGTGTCCATCGGATACCCTACAAAATCTTTTCAACATTATTGATTATATTCCCCAACCTGACTTTTGTACCCCCGTGGCAATCTTGTGGTTACAGATTGTGCTTTCTAATCCCCTCACCTTTCCCTTATCCCACCGCCCCCTCCCATCTAGCAAGCCTCAGTTTTTTCTCTATGTCTCTGAAACTGTTTCTGATTAGTTCATTCATTTATTCTTTTCTTTAGATTCCACATATAAGTGAGATCATATGGTATTTTTCTTTCTCTAACTTATTTCACTTAGCAAAATGTTCTCTAGGTCCATCCATATTGTTGCAAATGGTAAGATTTCATTCTTCTTTATGGCTGCGTAGTACTCTATTGTATAAATGTACCACAGTTTCTTAATCCAGTCGTCTACCGATGGACATGTTTGTTGTTTCCATGTCTTGGCTATTGTGTGTTGTGCTACAATAAATATAGGGGTGCATACATTTTTTTCGAATTAGAGTTTTGGATTTCTCCAGATAGAAACCTAGGAGTGGAATTGCTGGGTCATAAGGTAGTTCCATTTTCAGTTTTGTTGAGATACCTATGTACCGTTTTCCATAGTGGCTGCACCAATCTGCAATCCCACCAACAGTGCAACAGGGTTCCCTTTTCTTCACATTCTTGCCAGCACTTGTTGTTTGTTGATTTATTGATGATAGCCATTTTCACTGGGGTGAGGTGGTATCTCATTGTGGTTTTTATTTGCATTTCTCTAATGATTAGTGAGGTTGAGCATTTTTTCATATGTCTGTTTGCCATCTGTAGGTCCTCTTTAGAAAATGTCTCTTCATATCCTCTGCCCATTTTTTAATTGGGTTGTTTGTTTTTTTGGAATTGAGTTGAGTGAGTTTTTTTATAAATTTGGGATATTAACCCCTTATCAAATATATCATTGGCAAATATCTTCTCCCATTCCGTACGGTCCTTTTTTGTTGTTTTGTTTTATTGATGGTTTCCTTTGCTGTTAAAAAACTTTTTAGCTTGATGTAATCCCACATGTTTTTATTTTTTCTCTTACTTCGCTTGCCCAAGGGGATACATCAGTAAAAATCTTACTCCAGGTAATGTCTGTAAACTTTCTTCCTATAGTTTCTTCTAGGAGTTTTATGGTTTCAGATCTTACATTTAAGTCTTTAATCCATTTTGAATTTATTCTTGTATATGGTGTAAGGAGGTGGTGCAGCTTCATTTTTTTGCATGTGTCTGTCCAGGTTTCCCAGCACCATTTATTGAATAGACTGCCTTTACCCCACTGTAAATTCTTGCTTTCATTGTCATAGATTAAATGACCACAGAGGCATGGATTTATTTCCGGGCTCTCTATTCTGTTCCATTGATCTATGTGCATGTTTTTTATGCCAGTACAATGCTGTATTGATTACTGTAGCCTTGTAGTATAATTTAATGTATGGTATCATTATACCTCCCACTTTGGTCTTATTTCTCAAGATTTCTGAGGCTATCTGGAGTCTTTTATGGTTCCATATAAATTTTAGGATTATATGTTCTATTTCTGTGAAACATGTCCTTGGTAGTTTGATAGGAATTGCTTTGAATCTGTATATTACCTTAGGCAGTATGGACATTTTAACGATATTAATTCTTCCTATCCATGAGCATGGTATGTGTTTCCATCTATTTGTATCTTCTTTAATTTCTCTCTTTAGTGTCTTATAATTTTCTGAGTACAGATCTTTTACTTCTTTGGTTAAATTTATTCCCAGGTATTTTATAGTCTTTGAAGCAATTGTAAATGGGACTGTTTTCTTAATTTCTCTTTCTGATATTTTATTATTGGTATATTCAAATGCAACTGATTTCTGAATATTAATTTTGTATCCTGGTACTTTACTAAATTCATTTATCAATTCTAGTAGTTTTTTTGGAGGAGTCTTTAGGCTTCTCTATACATAGTATCATGTCATCTGCATACAATGACAATTTTATTTCCTCCTTGACAATTTGGATACCTTTTATTTATTTTTCTTGTCTGATTGCTGTGGCTATCCAGAACTATGTTGAATAGGAGTGGAGAAAGTGGGCAACCTTGCCTTGTTCCTGATCTTCAGGGAAATGGTTTTAGCTTTTTCCCATTGAGTATGATGTTAGCTGTGGGTTTATCATCTATGACCGTTAGAATGTTGAGATATGGTCCCTCTATTCCCACTTTCTTAAGAGTTTTTATCATAAATGGCTGCTGGATTTTTTCAAATGGTTTTTCTTCATCTATTGATATGATATTATGATTATTATTTTTCACTTTTGTTAATGTGGTATATGACATTAATTGGCTTGCTGATGTTGAACCAACGTTGCATACCAGGAATGAATCCCACTTGATCATGGTGTATGATCTTTTTAATGTATTGCTGAATTCTGTTCGCTAATATTTTGTTGAGGATTTTTGCATCTCTGTTCATTAGGGATATCGGCCTGAATTTTTCTTTTTTTGTAATGTATTTGTCGATTTTGGGATCAGGATGATAGTGGCCTCGTAAAAAGTGTTTGGGAGCCTTCCCTCCTTCTGGATTTTTTGGAATAGCTTGAGGAGAATAGGTGGTAATTCTTTTTTGAATGTTTTGTAAAATTCACCTGTAAAGCCATCTGGTCCAGGGCTTTTGTTTGCCGGGAGCCTATTGATTACTGATTCAATTTTCCTGGTAGTAATCAGTCTATTCAGGTTTTCTGTTTCTTTTTGAGTTAGCCTTGGTAGGTTGTATGCTTCTAGAAAATTGTCCATTCTTCCAGATTGTCTAATTTGTTGGTATATAGTTGCTCATAGTAATTTCTTCATTTATTTGATTTATTTATTTTTTTGTATTTCTTTGGTGTCTATTGTCACTTCTCCTCTTTCATTTCTGATTTTATTAATTTGGGTCCTGTCTCTCTCTCTCTCTCTCTCTCTCTCTTTTTTTTTTTTTTTTTTTTTTTTTTTTTTTTGATGAGTCTGGCTAAAGGTTTGTCGATTTTATTTATCTTCTTGAAAAACCAGCTCTTGGATTCATTGTTTTTTTTTGTTTGTTTGTTTGTTTTTGTTTTTAGTCCTATTTTATTTCCGCTCTGATTTTCATCATCTCCTTCCTTTTACTCCCTTTTCCTGTTCTTTTTCTAGATCCCTTAAGTGTAAGGATAAACTGTTGATTTGTGATTTTTCTTGTTTCTTTAGGTAGGCCTGCATTGCTATGAATTTTCCTCTTAGGAATGCTTTTGCTGCATCCCATAGATTTCGGTTCATCATGTTTTCATTTTCGTTTGTCTTGAGGTATCTGTTGATTTCTTCCTTGCTCTCATGGTTGACCCATTCATTATTTAGTAACATGTTATTCAGCCTCCATGTATTTGTGTGTCTTCAAGTTGTTGTTTTTTTTTTTCCTATAGTTGATTTCTAATTTCATAGCACTGTGGTCAGAGAAGACAATTGGTATGATTTCAATTTTCTTAAATTTATCAAGACTTGTTTTGTGGCCTAACAGGTGCTCTATCTTGGAAAATGTTCCATGTGTGCTTGAGAAGAATGTGTATTCTGCAGATTTGGGATAAAATGTTCTGAGACTATCAATTAAATCCAACTGGTCCAATGTGTCCTTTAAGATCACTGTTTCCATATTTATTTTCCGTCTGGAAGACCTGTCCCTTCTTGTCAGAGGTGTGTTGAAGTCCCCAACTAGGATAGTGTTGCTGTTGATCTCTGTCTTTATGTCACTAAATATCTGTTTTATATATTTAGGTGCTCCTAAGTTGGGTGGGTAGATGTTTACTAGGGTATGTCCTCTGGTTGGATCGATCCCTTTATTATTATGTAGTACCCGTCTTTTTCTTTTAATATATTGTTCATTTTAAAGTCGTTTTGTCAAATATAAGTATTGCTACCCCAGATATTTTCTAATTGACATTTGCATGAAATATTTTACTCCAGCCCTTCACTTTCAGCCTGTGTGTGTCTTTTTATCTGAGGTAAGTCTGTTTTATACAGCGTATACAAGAGTCTTGTTTTCTTATCCATCCATCCACCCTATGTCTTTTGATTGGAGCATTTAATCCATCTACATTTAAAGTGATAATTGATAGGTACATAGTTATTACCATTTTTAAATTTGTGGTTAGATTGTTTTCATCTTTCTTCTATTTACAGAAGTCCTTTTAGTATTTCTTGGCTTGGTGGTAATAAATTCCTTTAGCTTATTCTTTTCTGGGAAGCTCTTTATTTATCTCTCCATCAACTTTAATTGATAGCCTTGCTGGATAAAGCAATCTAGGTTGTAGGCCTTTGTTTTCCATCACTTTGAGTATCTCCTGCCACTCCCTCCTGGCCTTCAATGTTTCTGTAGAAAAGTCATTTGATAGTCTTATGGGAGTTCCCATGTATGTAACCCTCTGTCTTTCTCTTGCTGCTTTTAGGATTCTCTCTTTGTCTTTAACCTTTACCATTTTAACTAAAATGTGTCTTGGTGTGGACCTGTTTGGGTTCATCCTGGTTGGAACTCTCTGCACTTCCTGGGCTTGTATGTTGGTTTCCTTCACCAGGTTAGGGAAGCTTTTGGTCATTATTGCTTCAAATATGTTCTCGATCCCTTGTTTCCTCTCTTCACCTTCTGGTATTCCTATGATGCACATGTTCTTGCGCTTGATGTTATCCCAGAGGTCTCTTAAACCATCTTCATTGTTTTTTCTTTTTTTTTTCTTCTTGTTGTTCCACTTGGGTGATCTCTGCTAACTTATCTTCTAAGTCGCCAATTCGATCCTCTGCCTCATTTAACCTACTGGTAATTTCTTCAAGTATGTTCTTTATTTCAGTTATTGTATTCTTTAGTTCTAACTGGTTGTTCATTATGATTTCTCTATCCTTCTTTATGTCGTCACTAATCTCCTTAAACATTCTTATCATCAGTGTTCTGAACTCTGTCTCTGATAGGTTGGTTACCTCTATTTCATTTTACCTCTATTCCAATTCTGGAGGTTTCTTCTGTTCTTTTATTTGGGACATGTTTCTTTGTTTCCCCATTCTGACTGACTCTGTGTTTGCTTTGATGAATTAGATAGATCCCATATGGTTCTTGGTTTTTGCTGGGTGATCTTATGTAGTATCTGTCCTTTATATTTGACTTGCACCACTTTCCTATTCTCTGTGTGTGTGTTCCAAAGATGACCCTTGAGTTGTATATATTGTCCTGTTAAAGATGAGCTTTAATTGCTTTTGGTTTGTCAGTGCGTGGGATTGACTCCTAGGCTAACTAGTTGTGAGACTTGGCTCTGCCCACAGTGGATGATGTGCTGTGTGAGGGTTGACCTCTCAAATGAGGCTTGGCCCCTATGGGCACTTGTGCCTGTAGAGAATTCCCTCTGGGTGTGTCACTTGTAGGTCAAACATGGTAGTACTCTCATTTGGTCTGGAGTTGGCCTCTGGGTGTGTTGAATATTGTGCCTGAATATTACTTGTGCTGGACCCTTCAAGTAATCCTCATACGAGTCTCTTAACTGTTCTGCGTGATGATCAGAGAATCCTTTCATGGCTTATAGATGTTCAATTTGTGGTAAGTTCCAGAGAAGAACTGAAGAAGACCACCTCACTGCCACCATTCCTATGACGTCTCTCTCAGTACATTCTTTATGAAAACATATTTTAATATATTTAAATAAATAAAATTAAAATTGACAAATCAATAAATAATTTTATTTTAAATAAATAAAATAGCAAAATACAAATAAAATGGAAAATATCTCCTATAAGAAATTATTTTAGATTTAGACACTTAATACTTTCTATTTCACATTTGTTGTAAATGCGTTTAAAAAATACTATATACCTGAAAAATGTCTCAAAACAACTCATTTATAATCCCTTTGGCACTGTATTATACAGCCAAAGTTTTTAATACAATATGGATCGTTTATAATTCCTAAAGGAATATCAGTTTTGTGCAAAGCTCCTCTGTCATATAATATGTCTGAGCAGGAGGATAGAGGAGAAGGGAGGAAAAAACACAGAAACTGAGTAAGATAGGCATAAATTGTATTCACAGACATTAATAAGGTTGATATAAAATAATAAAAGCATTCATGTTGTAAAAGATGAAGAGAACACACAAACATATACATACAATTGCAATAATTATGTTTTTAGAACATTGCAGGCCAAAATTACTCCTAATTTATCATGAAAATAAACATATACAGAAAAAAAATACTACAGCTTTATAACTACACATAGACAGAGATAATGATCAATATTGCCGGGAATGTCATACACTCTAGGAGTCCATCACCAGTTCCTCTCTCTGAATTATTTGCATCATAAGATGCTTCTCCTCTATCATTGCCATCTTCCTGTAACTAAAATTCATTGGAATTCAGTTTTAATCACTAGCCACTTGCTGCTGCCCAACTTCAACATATAACGGTCTGACAATTAAGTTTGCGAACCCATCCTAGAAAAAAAGGCTACATACCTCACTGCTGAATATCACTACAGTCACCTTTGAAGTACTCCCCTTGGGAAGTCGTGCACCGACATCAGCACCTAGTCCACCCTTCAAAGAAATTTTGGAACTCTTTTTCTGGAATGGCCATCAGAGCTGTCGTTGTATTACCCTTGATGTCCTGAATGTCATCACAATGTGTTTCGTTCAATATTTCCTTTATCTTTGGGTGGAGAAAGAAGTAATTGAGGCAGATCAGGTGAGTAGAGAGGGTGTTCCAATTCAGTTATTTGTTTACTGACAGTGTAACCTGGTGCATTGTCATGATGCAAGAGCCATGAATTGTTGGCAAAAGTTCAGGTCATCTAACTTTTTCATGTAGCATTTTCAGCTTCCAAATAGTAAACTTGTTTAACTGTCTGTCCTGTTTGTACAAATTCGTAATGAATAATCCCTATGATACCAAAAAAGGTTAGCAACATCGTTGCATCAAGTTCATGAACTTAATTGTGAGACCTTGTATGTAAACACATACTCTATCTGTCTATATAATTTGCCTCCATTCTAGTGAAGGACTAACAGCAATTCAAATTATAAGATATTTTGAGACAAAGAATAACTAAAGGCAACTGTTATCTCAAAATACAGAATCTTTTGATGTAAATAAAGAAGTTAGTTATTAAAAACTATTAATAAGGTCTGGTAACAACAGGATTCCCCACCTGGGTAAATCCTCAGCCGCTGCAATTTTCACATTCTTTCAGTACAAAAGTATTATATCTGCCTCCTAGAATGGGCAGGCAATGCCTCTGACAGTCAAAATATCTCCTTACAATACTTTGTTTTTAAAAAATTGTTTAAACTGGAATTTTTATATACAATAAAAAAACCCAAAAACATGCTTATATTGCACATTAATGCTTTTCTTCATGCACACACAAACACAATAAAAATTACATCAAATTTTTTTTTGTTTGTTTGTTTATGTGTCGATTACTTGCCAGAACATTAATTAATTGCGTCTTGGTCGCATAGAATTTCTTGATTGAAAATATCTTCCTTAATCTGTATCATTTTGAGGATATCAACTCCCAGATAAACTGTGTGTGTGTGTAAATTAGTTAGCTAACTATTCATGTTCAAATCATGTACTTTTAACATTTATGATAATGAAAAGGATGACTGTACATTTTAGTGTTCGTATAATATGATGTTTAAAATAATAATCATAGGTGATGCTGTTATAGTTAAAACCTCTATTAATATTTTCTTCCAGCTTACTTTTATGTGCATAACATATATTTAGGTTTTATTTTTTTTCTTCAGAATTAAATTACTTGTTAGAGTTACATGCAATGTTTTTTCAATTATTATCACATCAACACTTTCCACATCATTAAGTAGTCTTTTTGAGTTTGAATCCACTGTAAAAGCAGAATATCTTATTGCACTGTGGAACCAAATAACCTGTGATACATCTACTGCCTACTCACTGCCTTTTTTACATTTGGTAAATTAGTTACCCAAAGTGTGCTCTTATTTTCTCAGCTATGAAATGGGGATTATAATGCTACCTACCTTATAGGTTTGTAATGAGAATTGAATGAGTTAGTATATATAAAGTGCTTAGAACGTCGCACAGTGCATTCAGTAACTATTATCATTATTCCTATGGTTTAGGTAATCTTTCTCCTTGAATATCGAGGTGACTACCAGGATTGATGTATTGACTATTTTAATCTTTTTAATTCAAGTTATGAAGACTGCCTTTTCACAAATGCACTGAATTACATTACCAAAAACATTTGCTGTATTTTTCAAAAATATGTTATATATTATATATCATGTAATATTTTCATATATTTTATATATTCTATTTTCCCTGTCAAATATCTTTTTATATGAAAATTATTTTTAATTCTAGATTTATATTCAACTATTTTTAACTTCTATAGTGCTCAATCTGTTATGATCATACTACATTATGATTATGTCATATTATTATTCACAAACATACATATATGTGGGAATGTTCTGTCTACATATAGATGTCTTTTCATAAACTTTTAAAATAATTTTGTCTGGAATATAATGAATATTCTTGATCTATGTCCATGGGTATTTTTTCAGTCCCAGAAAGATTTTTTTTTTCCTATTAAAAGTTGCATTATCTACTAACAATGATTATTTGATTGTTCTGGCATCTTTTCAGGAACATGAATAATGTGTAAGTTTGGCCTGCTCTCTCCCTCTTTATCTATTACCTCTCTCTCTTAATTTTTTTTTCCTAAATACTTAGGAAACTTTGTCAAGTTTTTGTATTTTTCAGTATCACTAATATGATTTTTGCATTGTCAAGCCTGCTCTTATTGCCTTGACTATAGTTTGCAATTCTGCTAATGTTAGTTTGTTTTCTTTGTGGTCTTTTCTCCCTAAGAGCCTATTCATTTAAATCTCATTTCACGTTTACATCCTTTCAAAAATACTATATTCTTCTTATACCCTTCAATTACCCTTCATAAATTTAATATTATTTTGAATTTCACTGAGCACCCAAACAGTAACTTTTTTTTTCCTGTTGAATTATTTTAAATGTATGTTTCTTCCTCCTGGGCATTTTTCTCCTCTGATTATGAACCATTTTCAAAATCTGGTGTTGGTTTATTTTGTTGTTCATTTTGTTCTTCAATATACTCTTCATAATCCAGACATCTGTCTAGATATTGGTCCTGTGCAATGGTCACTGGGTAGGGGTTAATTTCTACTTTCAGGAAATAGGTGTACGTGTACATTGATACTCACAACTCTAAGCCCAAATCTCAGTATGCCAGGTTATTCTAGCTTTTTAAAGCCATTCTATCTCTGAAGATTCAGTGCACATTTAATATTCCTCTCCCCAAAGTCCCGATTGTTGTCTTTTAAATATACATTTCGTAAATGGATCTAGAAAGATAAGCAGAGAGCAAAGGGAAGAAAAGTCTCAGTATTTCGGGTACCCTAAAGACATTGCACCCTGCCAAATATCATTTTTGGTACAGATCCTTGAACCAATTACCTATTTTATAAAAGTATAAGTTGTACACTGATTTTTTTTTAATTTTATTTTTTAAATTTATTGGGGTGACAATTGTTAGTAAAATTACATAGATTTCAGGTGTGCAATTCTGTATCACATCATCCATAAATCACACTGTGTGTTCACCACCCAGAGTCAGCTCCCCTTCCATCACCATACTACACTGATTTTTATTCCCATTAAGCACAGTCAATTTTATAGTTAGTGGACAATCCCTCTATACGCTGCTGAAAAGTTCTTATCAGTCTAAGTTTTGGTTTAGATATTTTTTATCTTCACATAGTTTTGTAGATGCAGGGAACTTCTAGTCAAATGTATTTATAAGCCTGACTTTTAACTAAAATCTTTCTATGTATACATTTCCTCATTTCTTTACAATAGCATTTCAGCAGGCAAAAATATGCCATAAATGTTCACATCAATTTTAACGATGCATTCTTATTTCAGACATATACTTTCTGGCTGGCCCTTTGACTTGGCCTTGCAGATTTCTTTTCTTACAAAATTATATAGTATCTAGGAAGTAGCATAGCTGGTCTGGTTTTTTGTTAATGTAAGGGTGACACTTATAAAAAAACACACATAGATCTTATTGAGTATTTTTAATAAAGACATATTTTAACAATAGCTATTCATGGCTCAGAAGTCTCAGTGGCATTCTAGTGGCCTGAAAGGATTAACAGGCCTCCATTATTTCCTTCTAGTGACAGTATATTTAGTTTTCAAAGCTAATTAATCATGCCTTATGAAATATGTCATTTAAAAAACAGGTTAGCTAAGAATATAATATATTTTAGTGAATAAAAGCTGTGAGAAAGATTAAAATGGAAATCATCTAGATGGGAAAAAAATTACTAGTTAAGTTCCATGGGGTCAGTTCTGCAAATAGATAGACCAGTGGTACCATTATAAGGAAATATATCATTGCAATTTACATACATCAGAATATTTAAAGTATTGGAAACCCCAGTAGAGAAAATCAACTAAAATAAGTGAACTAAAAGGAGATATATGAAATGTGAGCTGAATATCAAATGAGATTCATCTGTAGATTAGGAGAGAAAAATATTTAAAATGCAATAATTTTATAGCCAAGAAGAGCGTGGAAAGCAACATTTTAAAAAGACTTAGATGACCCGACTGTTCAGTTTGTGTCAAATCCATATTGTGAATTAATTAAAACGTAATGACAAATGTTAGATATGATTCATCATTAAAACAAAGACATTTAAGAGAGTTTTACAACAATAGAAAGCATTTTGCTAAGAAAAATGTTTTCATTTGCATTTAATTTCCCAGCTGTGTTTTCACATCAGTGAGAGGATGGAAATACTGTAATATTAACATATCTGGGAACTAATTCCAACACCCACATAATCCTTAGAGCAAGGAAGTAGACGCTAGGCATGTTTTAGAGAGAAATGAAAGAAAAAGACATCTTAAAAGTACTTTTAATTTATATTTGCATCCATATTATGTATAAAAAGATGTTATCACTCTCTAATTATAATTTAATTCTCCAGCTGTCCTTTGTGCCTCTTTACAAATTCAATTACTTTGACCCCTGGCTCACCATTATAATGATATGTGATTATGCTGCTTTAGATTATCCCTTTGCAAACTATTTTAAAATTCACTCATTATTTTTTTGTTTAATCTTTACCAAAGGAAGAATTAGATTTTTTTTTTCCCATTATATAGCTTTATTACAAAGAAGAGCTTGTCTATATGTGATGGTGCTTTTTATTTATTTATTTTTTCATTTTATTTTTCGGGTACAATATATAGTCTGTTGTAGTCCTTAAGGTCATGGTCTTCAAAATGTGATTCCTGGAGACCTTACATTACAAGAAAAGCTCAGACATTGTTCACAGTGAGAGAGGAAAACCTGGATTTGGACCCCCCACTTCCTGACTCAACATAAGCTGCTCAGATTTTAACCATTGGAAGTTTCAGAGTTTCTTTTTGATGTCACTAGATAAAAGTTTGTACTCGGATTGTTGGTATCAATAATTCCCCAATGCAACCGATGAATTTCTACTCACTTCCAGAGGAATTTCAGAGTTTTGATTTAATCATTTTATCCTTTTAAAGCAAAAATTTAGTACCCAATTTGAATCTCAAGTAAACATCTGTATTAGTAGAAATAAAATAAGCATATAGTGATGCAGATCTCCCTTGTTTTTTTACTCAGTAGAGTATAGCTGTTGTGGTGTTAACCTTTTAGTGTGTTTTTATTTGTAATTTACACTTTGATATACCGTAATTTAGAGATGGACAATATAAGAAATACAGATTTTGAGATCAAGCAATTTAATGAGGAACATAAAAATGATAATTCTGCCAAATTGCCCCAAGGTGCTGCTCATAGATTAGTGAAAGGCACTCATCTGAATGAATTCCTTACATTGTATATGAAGTTATCGCTAAGACCTCAAACATCATTTATAATAAACTGAAACCATGGTAAAGATTATTTCTAGTTTCTGTTTTCAGTCATGGAATTATAAATCAGTTAAATCCACTATATGTAAAGAAAGTTGTTTTAAAACAACACCAGAAATTTCTAAAATTTATATCATTATTTATAAATAAGTTATAACAATTATTATAAAAGTATGACAGTTGATTTTCAAAGCCACAAAAACCAATAATTTCAAATACCAAGTAAGAAATGTAGATTTATTTTTCTGTTAGATGCCATAACATGTAATAAAAATCTATAACACTTTAGAATGAATAAATCCCAGACCAAATTGATATAATACATATTTTCTGTTACATTAGTCAAATATATTAGTTTTTCAATGGTTTAAGTAACTATATAACCTATTAAATGATAAAAATAGGTATATCTTTATATATGTAAAAACATATGTAAATTGGTAAAATCTTCTACCTATGTAAAAATATAATAAACATTTTCTTATAATTGTGTCCTTATCAAAAAATGAAATAAAAATAGTAAAATGGTAAATTGAAAACATATATATTGGTTTATAAAGAAAACACATTTTTTAACTTCATGTTAAATAAAGATTTTAAAGAGACCAAAGGATTACATTGTTTTATGTAAAAATCATGTTTAGCAACCCACACATCACCGATCATAAGCAACGCATTTTTTTCCCTTAAGCCCCCCTCCCCCTTTGCACTATTCTAAGATTATAAGCTTCTGATTCCTGATTCTCTAAAGAACTCAGTTATGTATATTTGACCCTACTGGGGTTTTGAGGTGGAAATGATGGGAAATATATCATTCACACATTTATACAAGATATATATCTATATCTATATATGTAAATATATAGATATAGATATAACTGAACTGTAACTGAAAAGTTATATATATATATATATATATATATGATAGATAACTTTTCAGTTACAGTTGGCATTCAATATTATATCAGTTTCAGGTTACAGCATCATGGTTAGACATTTATATAACTTATGAAGTGATCCCCCTGATAAGTCTAGTACCCACATGGCACCCTACATAGTTGTTTCACTATTATTGAGTATATTTGTTTTTGATGTCACGTCTGTCTACTCAGGAGCTATCTACTGGTGCATAAGCCAGAGTGGATAAGCTTCACTTCAAGCTTTACATTAAAACAGGCATGTTACTGTCACTGAAAACTGTAATAGTTTCTCATAATAAAGAGGAGAGATCACCTTTCCTATCTATATACTCAGCTGTAAGCATTTCACAGTCTAAGTTCTCAATACAGTTTAAATATTTGTTTGGGAAACAAAATAAAGAAAATATAACCTCCATACGTGTAGTTCTGCCAAATTGCATTAATAAAATATATTTAACTTCTCAGTTTAAATTATGAACATTTAGGTCATGTCTTAACCAAGAATCAAAGGTCTATTAACAACAATTTTCCAAACAAAGGGAAGTCTGTTCAAAACAAGTGAATCTCAATCTCAAATAAAAATAAAAACAATATGCATACTTTTAATCTAGTCATTTTCTCCATTCTAGCCATAACATTTGTTAAACTATTGTGAAGTCTGTATTGAAACTACTACACAGATACTTTTATCTAACCACTCTGCTCTATCCTGGATGCCCTGACCTCATTGAAAATAATCTCTTTTCTAGACTTAAACTATAATTCATTCACTCAGTTACTGTATTATTGAGATTGCATGTCAATCATTTGCCAAGGTTGTGCTTGGCACTTAGGGTCAAAGAGTAAATAAAATGCATAAGGTGTCATAGAACTTTCATTCTATTAGGTGAGGAGGAAGGTTAGTAGGAAGGAAGGAAGGGAGAAGGGGAGAGAGGGAGGAAAAGAGAGAGGGAGGGAGAGAGGGAGGGTTGGACGTATTAAATATCATTTGAAAACTATATAAATAAAAGTAAAGTAAGGGATTAGAGAGAAAGAGTACTGTTTTATATAGGCTAATTGGAAAAGACTGTTGAATGTGGAGACAAAAGAGAGACTAGAATGCAGTGAAAGGACAAGCCATGTACACAGCTGTGGTGTGATTGGGAGGAGACAGTGTTATCAGGTAAAGAGAATAATGAGTGCAAAATGCCTAAGTCAGGCGTGTGCTCCCTTAGTCACTGTAGCATGGAGGTGCTCACAAGTAGATTCTCAGGCCATTATTTCCCCTTTTCCCTCACTACCGTTCTCCAGAAAATCTGTTCCAATTTTTATCAATTGGGGCTGTATTCATAATATAGCTGCATTAATAAGTTTAAATAATAATAAAAAATACCACCATTAGTTGTTCAAACATTTTATCTATTCCGTTTTATTACAAATAGTGTTGCTTTAAAATCAGTAAAACCATTAAATTTACTCTATTAAATTGCCTTCCTACTTGGAATGGAAAAGGTATTGTACATTGACATTGAAATCACTAGTCTTTATACCTAGAATATATTGGATAGAGAAAATAATATCAAGCTTTAAAAAAAAGAGAGAGCCCAATTTATCTATACCTGTTTCAAACTCAAGCTGCACCTGTTTGCCTCAATCAACAACAAAGCACAAAACACTTTATTTCACCCTGCGCAGAAAGCATGGCTTGTATCTAAAACAAACAATTTTAATTATCGCTGGTATTTTTCTGATTCCTTGTTTCTAGAGAAGGAGCTAGTTAGCATGGAAAGGTGATATTGAGGTAACCACACAACTAAGCAGATAACAGTGTCTGACTTAAGGAAGGGAGTGAGAAACCACTCAGCAACACAGCAAATCCTGCTCACAGAATGAGTGTTCGTTACAGGAGACAGGCTAGTGTGTTAGGCGATCTGTTAAAAGATTAGGAGATTTGAATTCCATTTTTTTTCTTTTCCTATTTAATTCCTTACAATAGCCCTCATTGTGCATATTGTTTAAGAAATGTTTTACATCTGAACATTATATAGAAAATGAATGTAGAATTAAGTAAAATGGACCTCACTCTTAACAGAAAAGAGAAAAAAAAAAAACCCACAGGACTCAGAATATAATGATCTTATGTGCATTCTGGTTCCGAGTAAATTGAATAAGAATTTCAGGTTTTGATTTACATTCTCTTTGTGTAAGAAAGTGTGGCATGAGATGACCTCAGACCATTTCACACACTTTAATGAATGAGTTCTGCATGCATTTTGTTTTATCCCTTTGCATGGAAAGTTCCTGAAATAACTTTTCCCAAGGAATGTTTTGGGAAAATCGGCAATTCAAAAAAGTAGGAGTGCAAGTGACCAACCAATAGAAAACGCTCTTCCACTCACTAGTAAATAGAGATAGAAAATTGATGAGATCATTTTCAATATTTACAAATATGATAGGTTGAAAAAAGCGGCACCACAGTTTCCACAAGCTTGTCATGAGAATATCATGCTAAGTGAAATAAGTCGGATGGAAAAGGTCAAGAAACATATGATCTCACTCATATGTGGGATATAAAACTGAAAGCAACAAATGAACAAGACAAACAAACAAAAATTCATAGGCACAGACAACAGTACGGTGGTGACCAGAGGGTAAGGGTAAAGGGGGTCAAATATATGGTGACAGAAGGGGATTTGACTTTGGGTGGTGAACACACAATGAAATATATGGATGAAAGCATTATAGAATAGTGCATTTGAAACCTATATAATTTTATTAACCAATGTCACCCCAAAAAATTTAATAAAAATTAAGATTCAAAACTTATTGATAAAGACTATTCCCTGGGAGTATAAAAGGATATATTTCTGGGGGAAAAATGGCATTCAAGTCAAAAAGTTAAAATGCATACATAGCCTTTATTGAACAACTCCAAGTCTAAGTAGAGAAAATATAAAATAATCCAAACTCATCAATAATGGACAAGTTAAATAAAATAAATTATTGAAAAAAAATGAAAAGACGTTTACATGAAAAGATGCCTATTTTGTAATGTTAAGGGAAAAAATAAATTATAAAATACCATGTAGAGATAATATACTTAATTGCAAACTTTAAATATCTGTGGAAGTAGATATAGGGAGGCATGCGTACGCATGTGCATGTGTGTTGTGGTTTTAAATTTATTTAAAAACATAAATAAATATGTTTTGTCACTGTTTTTTTGTGGGATTTCAGGTTACATTCACTTTTTCACTCTTTTTATAAGGTGTGTATTATTTTTACACTCTGAAAATAATTTAAGGGTATTTTGTGAAAGAAAATTTTGAAAGTTATGGTGAATATTAGCTTTGCAAAGTAATGTCACGGAGCAAAGAAACACATTTGACCTAGTATTACCCAATTTTTCCCTAAAATACTTAACCAGGAAACCCCATTTGACATACTGCCTATAGGGAACATGGTCTGAGAAACACTCTTTGAAACTTCCACACCTCAGTTTTTGCAGCGCTGCCTTACACATTCCCGGTGGAACTAGTAATAACATGCATATGAGTAAAATATATTTTGGTATTTTATTTTTTCTCTCACATTATTAACTATTATTCATAATACTGTATAATTATTATTTGTTTTTTTTTTAGCAGCAATTTGGCTAGAAAAGAGGTACTCCTTTAATTTAAATCACAAAGATTTTCAGGGGAAGTTCAGGCTTGTTTTCTGGATTAATTGACTATGTATTATGCTAGTGAACACTTACTTCAATCAGGTATGGCAACTGTGTTTGATTTGAAAACAACTGCATTTTTTGGATGTTTTCATACCAGGCAACCACTTTGATTTTGGTTTTCAAAGCCCTTCAGTCTTAATTTAATTCTGTGATGAGACCCTCATTGTCTTTGGGAAATCTGTAATGGTTTTTGTTCAGACACTATTCGGAAGGCTAATCTCGTGGTCAAATGTTTTAACCAAGCACAATTTAGGAAAGTTTACAAGCTTTTTTTTTTTTTTTTTTTTCTTAATGTAACAGCAGATCTTGGCTCTACATTTATTACATTTTAAAAATATTTTTCCTGAATTGTATTGTATTCAGATACAATTCACTTCACCTATTTCAAGTGTACAGTTCTGTGGGTTTTGGTATCTTCACGGAGTTGTACAATGAACACAACAGTCAATTTTAGAACATTTCTACAAGCCCAGAAAGAAATCCCTTTCTCATTCATTGGTAGTCACCCCACACCCATCTGAAATTTATCTATAATATTGAAAATGACTTTTGAAAAACGTTTCTTCTTCCTGATCTTAGGAGGAAAGCATTAAATCTCTCAAATTAATCATGACATTAGCTTTGGTATTTTTATAGAAATTCTTTATCTGGTTTAGGAAGTGCCCCTGTACTTCCAGTTAGTTAGTGAGTGTTTTTATCACAAAGGTTTTGGATTATGTCAAATACTTTGTCTGCATCTATTCAAATGATCATGTATTTTTTTTAATTCTATGTATATAGTATATTACATTAATTGATTTTCAGACGTTGAACCAATCTTAGATTAATAGAATGAACCCCACTTGGTCATAATGTATAGTCCTCTTTATATATTGCTGGATTAGGTTTGCTTGTATTCTGTTTAAAAATTTTGCATCTACATTCATGGTATAATGTTACATAATTTTCTCGCGTTGCCATTCTGATTTTGGTATTAGGATAATATTGACTTTATAGACTGAGTTGGGAAGAAAACTGCTCATTTCCATAATATATAGTAGCAACTCTAAATACTGATCCCCCCAGCCACACCCCACTCTAGAGCTTTTTGTTGGTTGGAGTTTTTGAGTTTGTGTTTATTGTTGTTGTTTTGCTTATTTGTGTAGTAATTTGGCCATAGTATTTAAGTGAAATCTGTTTCCCCTATAGGAAGTGTTCAGCCTCTGATGCTGTTACTCAAAAGATTCCCTCTCTAGGGTGCATGCACTCACCCTGGCACCCCTCGCCCAAGCTTGTCAGTGGTTATGTCAGACCTTTCTCTGACTGTCTCTTCCCCTGATTTCCTTGTTGAACTTCTAATTGGTCTGCATCTATTCCTCTAAAATAAATGTGGTACCATGCACTACATGCCATTAGAATGATTTCCAGAATCTTTCATTTTTTTAAAAAATGAATTTTATCAATTGTAGCTATTTTGCTAGGTAGGGGTCCATGGACTTCTCACATTGCCATTCATGAAGTGCTTTCTTTGCAGCAAAAAGAAAAAAAACTTAATTAGAAAACACAGAAAGGAAGTGAAAGTGTCTCGGAATTTTTATATATTTGTAATATGTATGCATATAACTTATCTTAATCAAATAAACAGTTATAATAATGTAGAAATAAAGCTCAATATTTCTATGCAGAAGACTTATATAAATGAAAACAGGATTCAATTATCTGTCAAGTAACTCAACAAACTTTATCTAATAATAAAACGACACAAATGCACTCACATACATATATACATATTACAAATATTTTATTGAAGAGATTATTACAGGTATCTGTTATTTTTGCCAATCATCATCTATGTATTCTTCTAGTTCCAAACTTCATATTTTGTATTAAGGCATTGGTTTTCATCAAAATAACCTACACAGCTTTTAAAAATCAGATTGCTAGATATCACCATTATATTCTTGTTTGAGTGGGTCTGAAGTTATGGCCAAGAATTTGCATTTCTAAGACAAACTTTGAGAACCACTGTGTCAGGGAACTGCCCTTTTTCACACTCTTAGGTTCTGAGGCATATAATGACTCCAGTATGGCCAATCTGAGCATCATAGTCTCCTTCCAGAGTCATGGAAGCATGACACAGTAAGGACCAATGACACAACGAGATTTTTTTTTTTTTTTTGCACTTGGGAGAAAGATAAGTGTTCTTTTTTCTGATGAATCCTCTAACGCTAATATTAGCCTGGAGCAGGTGACACTGCCTAATAATGCAGATAGTATAGGAAAAGGGAGAGCCATAAAATGGAATAAACCTGGTGTGATAACATCATTTGGGACCTCTGAACAACCAACATCTAAATCAGGCCAGATGTAGCCCTGAGTTGCCTTGTATAAAAGCTCTTATTCCTATTTTTGTCCAAGCCATTTTAAGCTAGATTTGCTATTTAACTATATCTCATATGCTGATGTTCTTAAACTAACCTAATAATTATCATTTTTCATCATGTTCTAAAAAAGTGTGTGACTTAAAATATTAAGTATTTAAATAGATAATATTGAAATTATTTTTACTGTTAGTGTCATTACTATTCTCATTAAAAATGTTCATATTGTTTTCCATTTCCTCTTCCATTCTAGAGGTTCATAAAAAAAACAATTAAATATAATCAAATTTTTACTTTTCTAATTATGTATTATCATCACTTATATATGTATTTGAGAATTTACTGAATCCCGTTTTACCTTTTCTTAACACATATTCCATGAGGAGACTTTTAAATAAAAGGATAATGTGGTTTAAATGATTCATTTGAAGATGCAATTAGATTATATTAAAAAAGTATGCATTTCTCCAAATTCATGTTTATTTGTCTTTGAAATTATGTATCAAATTCAATTTTTAAAAATTCCTCTGAAACATGTTAAAAATTATATAAGTATATGAAAAATAATAAAAGTGGAATAAATTTTCATTTATAAAATAAAAGTTGCCTCAGACCCACTGAAATTGCTCAAGCTATGTTATGAAAAATAGCAACAGACATATGGAGGTAAAACAATGGTACCTTTTTGTGTCACTTTGTATTATAAATGACCAATTAACACTGGATTTTTCATATACATAGTGATATTACAACAGGATAAACAGCACTAAGAAAAAGCAAATCAGCAAATTATTAATACTCTTACATTTGATATTTCACAAATATTCCATATATTATTGTACACAGTTTTATGTAAATTCAACATAAGAAAAATCAATTTAGAAAAAATAATCCTAATATATAGTTGCATAGATCTAGAATTATCATCACGTTTGCACCTGGTAGGCAAATAGTAATATAAACTCTTTGTATTTCTATTATACAATTCATCTTCCTTTTCCCAATTACTAAAACAATATGTTATTATTAGAAGGGGGAGAAAAAGTTAAGACCACAAATTCATAGCCACAGAAAGGAAGCAAACATGAAATGATGGTGTGTATTTATTTGGAAAACTTTAAAAATAATTTATATAAATGACATCATTTGGTAAAGATGAATAACTGAGGCTTTAAATGACACATGGCATGAAAGAGCTTTAAGATGGACATCTCCCAATAGACTTGTTTGACTCAGAATTCACATTTGTTTAAAATTCTGTGGGTTTCTTATTTTGATTTTTTGTTGTTATTAACGTTTTTAATATATTGATGTACAACTATGTGTTAAGTATGGAAAATATTCTGTTAAAGAGCAGGGCTATTTTAGAAAATATTGAGTGTAAGTGTAAACTGTAAAACAAGTGCCTCCTATTTTAGATAAATTCTAAGTAAAGAAGTGATGCTGTGCAAAAGATTAATTCACTTTATATAAGCTTAAGCTTTTAACAGTCTATAGTTTTCTGAAGTAGAAAAAAGAGAAAAAAATGTAATAGAGAAAAGATCTAGACATGCTACAAGGGAGACGAGATTTACAATCTTTTTTTGTCTTTGAATTTTGGACAGGACTGGGTACTTTCTGTGCCTAAGTTTAATGAAGGAGATAGGAAATGTCTAAATTTCCTTCCAGCTATAAAATTCCACAACGTAATAAGATGTGCTCACTTGAACTTTCTACAATCTGTAATTTGTGGGCAGACATTAAATTCCTATAACTGATAAAGAATACCTTTAAACCAATTGAAAGGTGTTTTTGCGAGGGACATGAATATCTATTAGTTTCTAATGGTTTGTTTCTCTTTTAACCTTTTCCTCTGTTTCAATGTTATCAGGTTTAAATCCTCTGTGTCAGTGAAACACAGCCACTGTCTAGAGACCAAATTCTGTCAAAGATTTTTCATCTTCTTCATTTGTGCAATGGAATATATTCTCTTATTTTATATTGCCATTAAAAAATCGTTAGTAATGCTTGTTTTCCATTATGTAATGAGATTAAATTTATAAAATCAAGAGAACAAAATATATTAGAAATCTAAATATTTTCATATATCATGATTTTGGCCCAATGATATTGAAATAGCAAGGTTTTGTGAGGAAGCTTTGAAGTACAATATTGGAATAGACATATTAAATTGTTTCATTTTTATTAATAACCTTTGTAAATTTATTAGAAATATTGTGTGTAATATACATTTCAGTCTTTATGCTTTAAAAGTTTTATGCCATTGAGACATTTGTAGCATAATGGATGACATCCAATTTATTTCTCCTTTTCAACTGATGCATCTTCTAATAAATATATCATAATAATCTTTAAGTGTGTTAATAACAAAATAACCTAGATATTAACAGCGTAAACATAATTTCCCAATAATGTGTGTCTTGATTTAAACTTCATTTCAGTACAATGTTCTCCTGATGTGTGAAAATTAAATTTCTTGCTTGAGAAGTGAAAAATATCATGTAGCTGTTAGTAATTATAATCAATTTGTATTTATAGAAAGATTTTTTCTCTGAAGAAATTGATTTATAGACAGAAACAAATTAACTTTTGCTGAGATAGTTTTTTGATTAAATAAATGCATTAGAACAGGTGTACAGTAAGATAAGTAGTATTGTAGCACTAATTACAATATGTATACAAGTAATGTTAATTTACAAATTGGTGAGTAATAACTGTGTGTGTAAATATTTTATTATAATTTCATGTCCCTTTTCAGTGAATGATCATCCTAGTAGGTGGCTGATGTTGCTAATAAGATTATTTCATCTGCAAAGAATAATTTTCAGAACCTATTTCAGAATCTAGGAATTGGATTACCTTGGATGATGCTTATTAATTTAACAAGCTAGTTCATTCAGATTTATCTCTTTTAAGTAGTGATAATTGTGATCTCCCAAAAATTCATTAAATGTACATTTTCTTGTTTTAACTTGTATTAAAAGAAAAACACTGACTCTGGGTGGTTAACACAATTCAATATAGAGATGATGTATTATAGAATTGTACACTTGAAACCTACATAATTTTACTAATCAATGTCACTACAATAAATTTAATAAAAATTAATTAAAAAGCAAACATTTATAAACCATATTTATTCGACAAAAATATTATTTTAAGTGGTACATACATTTAGAATAAGAATAAAAGCAGAAGGGACACTTCAGTATTAGCAAATATCCTGCAATATCTCCTATTGATTTTCTTCTCTTGTTTATGGCAAGAGTTATCCTAATGCAAAAAGCATTTGATTGATAATTGTCATTGAGTTTCTGAATTTTTTTCAAGCACTAATACATCTTCAAGCTTGGATAAGTCAGTAACATTTTTAGACATCAATTCCATTCTCAATAAATTTTTTAAATAAATTGTTTTAAAGAAACAATTTAAATAAATTGTTTCTGCTCCTGAATTTAAATAAGTTTATTAAATAATTAACGGTAAAAAATAATAAAGATCACATCTTTTGTACCTACAAAATTAAACAATGACCACCTACTTTCAGAGAACTGCTTATTTTAAATTCCTTATATTTATTACTAGCCACTACATGTTCAGTTCTTAAACTACTATATATCCCTAATGTTTTTATAGATGTTGGCAGTTAAATCTCAGCAAGTGCCAGTAGAGTTAGACATTTTGTTCCTTGTCCATCCTTGTTGGGTTCTAAATTAAACTCAACTCACGGACACAAAGTCATTCATATATGTTAGATAGCCCCATAGCCTATCTAATATATATGAAAAGAGTGTAGTCCTTTCACCTTTATTAAAATATAATTACCATGATAACTCATTAAACCAATATTTTAAAATATTCTATACTACTGAAGTATACCTTACATACCTTTTGACTTTTGGTATTCACAGTAACTCTTTCGACAAGGTTGACAAGGCTTGTGTTACCTTTAATATTTTATAGGTGAGCAAACTGAAATTCAAAAGATGGGATTTGATGAAATCACAGAGCACAAAGTCTTCTAGGCATAGATCTAGAATTCAGACCAAGGTCTTTTAAATTTAAGTCAAAAGATGTTTTCCCTCTATGGTTTCCTAATATTGTACTTATGATCCTTTCCAACTTGAGCTTAGGTCTATTTAAAATATGGATATTTCTTCTATTAAAGATGTTTTTTCCTATGATTGTCCTTTTCCTAATGAGTTCTCTCTATTCTTTTAAAGTCAATAATTCTGTTAGCATTTCTAGCATGTGACAGTACATGCTAATAATGCATATAAGTTTGTATGCATTATATATATATTTATATATATGTAATAGATATATATAAATATATCTATTATATATATATGTATATATATCTATATATCTATTTATATATATATATATGTATATATGGAAAAGAAATTTCCCACACCTCATAAAAATAAATATTTTCATCTCCCCTAATTGATCATCACAAACAGATTTAATTTATTTCAACATTCATTTAATATCTACTTTGTGCTTGATGTAGAGCTACACATATAAATATAGCATAAACATCAATTTTAACATACATGTAAATTAATTTACATATAAATATAGAGTTGCAACTACACATAAGGTATACCTGTATTTGAGGAGTGTCTAACCTCTTGGGAAAGATTATTTCAAAATAATATAATTTAGAAATCTAATACAATATTTAAATATTGTAGTGGAGATATGAATAGGACTGGTAGAGTACACCCATACATAAACCCAATCTGAAGTTCAAGGAGGGCTTTCAGAAAGGATTAATAACTGTGTTTGAAGACTGATGTCTGACTTTTAAGAGTAGAGCCAGATAAGAAAATGCCAGAGGCAGCAAACAGGAGTAAAGGCACAGAGGAACAAACCTCCAGTGGTTCCTAGTGAGAAAGCAGATGGTCTCAAACCCCTGAAAGAAAGAAAGAAAATGTAGGGTAACTTTGTTGTCTCAAATGATTAACAACAGATATCAATTCTGAAAGCAGAGTTAAGCAATTTGTCTTTAAACTGCTTAGGTAAACATCAGTCTGTGTTAATACTAATACTCTTAACGAGATACCTTTTTTTTTTTTTTTTTACCTAGTTGACCAGTGCTTTTAAATAATCTTTTCTCTTTATAAAAATTGTTTATACGAAAATAAATCTTAAATTGTCTTTTTTGGATGTTAGTCCCAAGTTACAAGTTTGTAATAAAAATTCGACAAGAACAAGCAATCAGTTCTTCCAATAATTAAAAAAAAAAAAAATGGGGGGTGGTATATTGGGGCACAGTGTGTTTCTCCAGGGCCCATCAACTCCAAGTCGTTGTCCTTCAACCTAGTTGTGGAGGGCGCAGCTCAGCTCCACGTCAAGTCGTTGTCCTTCAATCTATATATAAAGGCAAGTTGCAGGGGGCGCAGCCCACCATCCAATGCGGGAATTTAACCAGCTACCTTGTTGTTAAGAGCTCCCGCTCTAACCAACTGAGCCATCCCGCCGCCCCCAAGAATTTGTTTTAACTGTCCCAAAGTGCATTTTCATAAGGTGTTGATAATATGTGGAGAGGGAATTTTTATGGTTGAATATGCTTAGAAAAATGTGGTTCAGATCAAAATTAAGAGGTTTGGGCTGCTCCTGAGAAGCTAGGGTCACAGTGCCCTAAGCAGTGATAAATGCCGCTATGCAAATCCCTTCGCATCAGATAAACATAGAAGAAAACAGGGAATGAGCAAAGCACTAAGCATTGATGACGAATGCCTTAATAATGAGCAAATGTGGCAGGAAAAAATATCTTAATATAAATGTAAGACAAATGACCATGGAAACAATTGAATCTCAGCAGGATGGAAGTGTAACAGATTCTGCAGCAGGGAATGAATCTGCTCATATGCAGACCCTGACTGGTCAAAATCCAATCCCTACTTTAGCTCAGGATTCCATAGAGCGTCAGGCACCCTGAAGAGACTCCCCAGCTATAACTAGTACATTTACCTTCGGGACAAACTGTATATGTCCAGGGAGTAATTCAGACACCACAGCCATCCGTTATTCATTCACCACAAATACATACTGTTCAGATAGCAACAGGTGCAGAAAAAGATGAGTCTGCAGAAGCAGAAGGTGTAATTGATTCTCATAAACATAGATAAATCCATTCACGAAGACCCTTTTATCGAAAAATACTGAATGAACTTTCTCCTCTGATGTGCATGGGGTTTCCAAAATTGAAGAAGAAAAATCAGAGGAAGAAGGACCACCACCTAACATCACTACCATGGCGGTACAGACTACCACCAGGCAATTCGAGATGATACTAGAGTAGCTTTAAGTCTTCCCTCATTACATTGAAGAAACTCAGGTTTGGGCATTAAATTGTTCCATTTAAAAATGCATCATAATACCTGCTGTGTATCATATACTGAAAAGTACATGTTAAAGGAGTGAGATTTGTCCTGACCACTGTCATATAATTTTGAAACATAAAACTTTTTTGTTTTACTGAATATAGAAGAAAATTTGGGGGTGCAAATTTAAAGGGAGTTTTCTTTTTCTTGCTTATATGTTTATATACATGTCTAGTAAAAGTTTAAAATTTACTTTTTGTTGCCTTTATGATGCGTGCAAACATAAATAGATATAATGTCTATATTTCATTCCTGTTGGCTTTTGTTACTAACAATTACATTTTACACTTACTAATTTAAAAGAGGTACATATGTTTTCTTAATTATGTTATAAACGTAATTCTGTTTTCACTACTTTTTAATATGTTCATTTGTGCTGGAGTTTTTCCTAGATGAGATTGGAAAAATGATTTATTTTTAAAAACTAGAGGAATTAGACCATTTTATTTCAAATTTTAAGCACCAAAAGCTCTAAATAAGCAGATATATTCACATTAAAAAATAAATTAAGAGTTTTATTTCCTATGAAAACTCACTTGTGTTTTTGATATTAGGTTGGTGCAAAAGTACGTGTGGTTTATGCAATTACTTTTAACCTTTTAAACCACAATTCCTTTTGCACCAACATAATATATAAAGGCAATTAATACATTTTCAAATACAGTTTAAAGAAGGGGAAGATCCAGAACAAATGAAGGTAAAGCTAGGTCACTGTACACGTTATAAGTCTCAATGTATTAGCCAGTAGCTGAGAACTTATGTTTTATGATGGTCTGTCCTGTGGATTCATCATGAAGTGTTACAAGGGATATACCACATCTATCAGTTGTTCAGCAAGATTGGGTTTGAGATTTTGAGAACCTATTTCATGCCTGAAAAATAGAGTAATTGTCAAATGAGAGTCAGTGTCCCACAAGACAACCCATAAAAAAGCTATCATTATAAGATCTACAAACGTGAAGGGAATAAAATTATATCAGTTGAAAGGGAGAGAGGTTGTAGGCTTTCTATTTCTAGTGGTGTTACCTGACCTCAAGGATGGTTCTGAATCTCAGGAATTGGATGATAAAATAAAGTCCATCAGATAAAGACCATCAGGAACAAATCGGGAATCAAACAAATTGAAGTTTACTAACTTACTGTAACAAGGAATATCATAGGTAGCCAGGGCATCCATAACAAAATTCTGCAGCCTGGGTGGCTTAAACAACATAAATTTATTTTCTCTTCGTTTCAGAGGCTAGAAGACAAAAATCAAGGTGGCAGCACGTTTCGTTTCTCCTATGTCCCTTCTCTTTTCAGTTGGCTCCCTCTCACTGTGTCCTCACACAGTTGTCATTCTGTGTAAAGCCATCCCAGGTGTATATCTTTCTTTTTGTAAGGATACCAGTCATACTGGATTAGGGCCCCTCCCTAATGGTCTCATTTCAACCTATTTACCCCTTTAAAAGTCCTATCCCCCAATACATTTGCATTCGAAGTTACTAGGAGTTAGGGCTTCAAAATAGAGGTCTGACAATTAAGTTCACAAACTTGTTGCAATGATGTTGCTAACCTTTTTTGATATCAGAGGGATTATTCGTTTTAAATTTGTACCAACTGGACAAACAGTTAACCAAGTTTACTATTTGGAAGTGCTGAAAAGGATGTGTGAAAAAGTTAGACGAAAAGGACTTGAACTTTTCACCAACAATTCATGGCTCTTGCATCACGAGAATACACCAGCTCAAAGGGCACTGTCTGTGAGGGAGTTTTTAGCCAGTAAACAATAACTGTATTGGAACACCGTCCCTACTCACCTGATCTGGTTCCCAATGACTTTTTTACCCGAAGATAAAGGAAATATTGAAAGGAAAACATTTTGATGACATTCAGGACATCAAGGGTAATACAATGACAGCTCTGATGGCTATTCTAGACAGAGTTCCAAAATTGCTTTGAAGAGTGGACTAGGGGCTGGCATCAGTACATAGCTTCCCAAGGGGAGTACTTCGAAGGTGACTGTAGTGATATTCAGCAATGAGGTATGTAGCACTTTTTCTAGGACAGTTCACGAACTTAATTGTCAGACTCTACAAATATACACACTTAGCACACTGTAGACGTCATTATATATTTATTTGATATAAGTATACAATATTTCAATATTTCACTGTAGGAGGATTATGGGTGACCTTTCTTATATGTAGTTTACTTTTTCTGTTTTTTCTCCAAGTATTATAAAAATTATGCTCTAAGTATATTTATAATTAATATAAAGTGGAAGCAGTAACAAATTATATATATAGATAACAATATACATTTTCTATATATACACACAATTCATTTTTGTAAAGAAATTTGAAAACACGTACCAAGAATCTTTAAAAAAAAATTCTTAATTTTTACCTTTAATTCCTATTTTGAGATTAGAGTGAGGAAATATAAAATAAGAGAAAATCTATAGTTGTGTATTAATTACACTAAAAAATGGTTACATGGATGGAAAATAAAGTTAAACAAATGTTTGAAACTCACAAACATCCATTCATTCACTGAAAAATAGCTCAAAAGAAATGTACCAACATGCTTCTGATGTGTGCTGGTTTATTTCCTAATTAGATTTTATAGCTCTCAAATTTTTTGTGATGTAGGTTTTTGTTTTGTGGATTTTCC
Source organism: Rhinolophus ferrumequinum (assembly GCF_004115265.2). Lineage (NCBI taxonomy): Eukaryota > Metazoa > Chordata > Mammalia > Chiroptera > Rhinolophidae > Rhinolophus > Rhinolophus ferrumequinum. The sequence continues at coordinate 54,290,924 of NC_046301.1, forward strand.
TTCTATAAAACAGAAAACAAACAAAAAAAGCAGTAGTGCCCTAAAATGTTGCAATTCAAGTATTTAAAAATTTTTTAGTGGAATCATTTCTGTCTTCTGAAGATCATTTTCCAATGAGATACAGAGACAGAGACAGGAGCTATTTTTACTTGACTCGTGGGAGTGGAGGCAAGATTTAGGTGCTTCATTAATTGATTTCCAGTTACTCTCTCACGGAATGAGACTCTTGCTTTGACTCTCTAATTCAGTTAGATTTTTGGTCTACATCTACACATCATTACCATATGCAGTGTTACACTTTACTGAACTGAATTCATGTGAGATTTTTGTTTTGTTTTGTCTTGTTTTTTTGTTGTTGTTTTTTGTTTTTTTGTTTTGTTTTGTTTTTTAGTGCCAGAGAGGGCCTTAGAAGGAAAGGGGAGTAGAAAACAGAATCCTTTGAATCTTGCTATTTTCAGTTTTTTGCTGCCTCATATTGTTCAAACCTTTGCAATGCCACTGTTAGTGCACTGCCTAAAAATTTTACTTAAATTATTTGTAAATTTCTTGATGGGAGTGCTTGTTTTTTCAGACATTTTCTCCCGGCGGAAACTTAGAAATGTATCTGAAAGTAGACACTTTATTATAATTTTTCCACCAATTTTTTCCTTATGTGATAGAAAGGAAAACAAAACATTTGCAATAAAAACAAACTCTAATACTAATGAAGGTGACAAAATTCATTATAACTTTGGAAAATGCATATCTATACCTCACCCTTGTTCTCCCAAGAGAAAATGGCAGAGAAAGAAAGATGGAAACAAAACAAACAAAAGCAGAAAAGTTATAAAGCTCCTGCTGTTTCACTTGAAGGAATGTAGGGTAGCTCTCCATTAAGCAGATTAAATCATGAGTCATAGTGTGAATTTCAGTGGACCTACAGCTAAATAGGCAATGGAAGGACCAAGGGAGGAAATACGTTGTAGAAGGGAAAAAGAATAGCTTAGAGCTGCGACAGTATACACACAAGATAGCTAAGTGGTCCAAATACTGATATGATTAAGTAGATTCAAAGCTCAGAATGTGATGTGACAAGCATAATGCATGACATTGAGTCTAGCATCATATTCAAGTAGAGTTAATTTGAATCATAAAGCTCTAAGTACCGAAACTGAAATCTGGATTACAGATATTTTAACATATTATTTTCTTTCATAAGCAAATAATTATATAACAAAGTTTTTTAAGTTACATCTTTTCATTATCCTTGATATAGCAGCTGATTTAACTTTATATCATGTACTTATGTTTTGATTCAAAACTAACTGAAAGGATACAATTAGGAATAAAAGTGTAAATATTTGAGCCTCTATGTAATATTATATTTTACTTTATGGAATATAAGTTCTGTGAGTACAGGACTGTCTCTCTCTGTTTCAAACAAGGCATTTCTCATACCAGAAGTGTGATGTAGGATGTGCTCAGTAAATACTGTCAGTGAAGGAAGGAAGAGATCATATTGGTTTATTATTTTATTTTCTCAATGAGTTAATGTTTATTCCAAAATTTCCCTAATTCACTTATGTTATTTTCTATGTATTTCATAAATATTTATTAATAATCATTAGATCAGGCACAATACTCTTTCAATAATCACCATATTTTTGCATTTTATTATTTCTACACTTGTATTCTACTGTGCATTTACCCCATTTTCCCAACGCGAGAACCAGTGTAGCGTAATAATAACAGGTTCCTGGAGCTGGGCATGAGCTATGCTCAATTCAAATCCCAGCTCTATTGCTTAACAGCTATAGGATCTTAGGCAAGTTACACCATTGTTCCCTGCTTCACTGTTCCTAACTTCAAAATGGAATAATAATTCTAACTCATATGATTTGTGATGATTAAATAAAAACTAGTAAAGCATGGAAACAATCTGTATCACATAGTAAGTACTCAATGTATGTTAACAATTATTATCACTTGTGAAAATCATGTTTTTCTGAAACCCTTTATCCTAAATATTAACACCAGTGCTTTTGCATGCTAACTTTTATTTTCTCTACATTTTATGCTGTGAGTTTGCAACTTCTATATCATCCTTGCTCCACTACTTGTAACTGTACAACTTTGAAAAATTACTTAACCTAAGATCTAATACTGTAAAATTAGGATAATAGCAGTAGTTGCTTCAATATTTACTTGACTGTTCATTACTCAAGATAAAAATATTCAGTACAATGTCTAGCATGTACTGAGTGTTCAATAATTTTTAGCTTTTAAAGTTATTGTGTGCTAAAAATGGTCTAAGTGTGTGGATAAAATGTAATAATACCCTTCATATTACTACAACTCATAATTTATTTAGTTTTTACTTCACTGTTATATAGCAAAATCTCTCCCATAGTAATCCATAGTTAATCTCAAAATGGTGTTCTCTAACCAATTCTCTTCGATTTGTTTCTTTCTTCTTGTCACTCCTTCTGTGTATTACCTTACATTTATCTAAATTAAATCTCCTCCTATATTGCTGTTTTCCCCTTTCTCACTTTTCATCACTTGGAAACTTTTCTCTACCTTCCACTGGGTTTGCAGATTATTTTGAAAATATATCTGTAGTTCTGATAAATGCATGCTCTTCTTTCTGTTGATCAAATGCAATGATAGAACACCCTCTGAATTCAGCTCGACTCATTTAATTATGACATTCGATTTCTATGTGCTCAATGATTTATTTGTGTAATTTATATTATCAGTGTAGTAGTAATGATGAAAACAAAACCTGAAAGAATGTGGGCCTTAGAAGCTGTAAAGATCAGTTTACTATTCTTTTCTTGCATTTCTCTGAGCCCAAATGTCTGAAAAAATGGGGCCAAAAATTGTTGCGAGTATTCTGTGAATATTCTATTTTTTCTTGATGAGAGAAAACCAAAGAGCATCTTTATAATTATTCACTTTAACCCTCCCCCATATTCATATCTTTAATTAATTTAATGGATTTCTATGAGGGCAGTTTGTGTAAATTGGTCACGGGGATTATATTCAACTATGTGGGATATATGTAATATTTCCAGGTTTGTGTTCTTTTACATTTTCCTTAAAAGCACATTTATTTAAGTATTTCTTAGCAATGCATTAAAATCTAATTATACAACATGCCATCGGGAAAAATTATAATTTTTTTCTTGTCTCTCTAGAATTTTAATATTGTACTCTTGAGGAGATTAGTACAACAAAGTTTATGCTTTCATAAAAACACATTGAATCCCTACTTCTTAAAACTACTAAATTAGAATTTTGATAAATAAAAAAATATGGCTTATATAAAAATACTTTTATTTAACTGTGTTAATTACACAGCTTTTCCTTTATGAGCATAAGAGGCATTAGTTAAGGATCTCTGTGTTTTTGGGTCGCCATTTTAACAAAATCGTAAGTTATCTAATTACCTAAAAAGTCTGAATTACCTAATATTAAATTGATAAAGTCATGCTGGGGAAATATTGTGTTCTCTGTGTTCATTTGTATCACTATTTCCAACATAAATTAGATACTGTAAATATGCATTTAGAGAATATGATCTTTATAGGCCGTATTCAAAAAACAACAAAAAAAAAACTACGTTGTTTTGTCACATTTTCATGGAAGGAATAATCCTAATGAGAAGATTCTACCTAATTTTAAACATTGTATGCTATCCCTTTATTAGTAATGAGCAATTAAATAATTACTTATCAACTGTTATATTTTATTTATTTTATTTTTTCTGATAGTTTAGAAGCATATCTATCCGAATTATATCTATATGGTGAATTGATATATTTTTGAAGTATCCTGCGTTATATATAGTCACGTTTTGTTGACTTTAAATCTGCTTGTATGACAATAATCTTGTAACAGATATCTAAACTCAGTCAGAGATTATAAAGTTGAACTCACATACCAAGGCCTGCGACCTCTGTGTGGGACACAGGTGCACTAACTCCTGTGGACACTGAGTGCTAAAGTCCAGAAGTGTTCTCCCTGGAACAAGAGTTCTATGCATACCTCTGTTAAATGGAATGGGACATGTCTTGACTGAAATGTTTCTTTTTCAAAGTTAATAGCCCCCTTTGTGCCTTCTGCATATTGAGTGCCCTTGTAAGTTGCAGACTTGACTGAGCTCGTAACGTGGACACTACTACCTCTTTAATATATGACACCCCAAACAAACAAGCCTATCAAGAAGCCCCTTGGCATGACGACATATCCATATGACAGAAGTGCCATGCCTTCAGTGCAGCCTGAGACAGTTTAAAATATGTCACTGGACCACGAAGCTCTGGCTGTTGAGTCTTAGAGCAATTTTAATTTTTTTTGAAGAAGGATGAAAATATAGAAGGGATATGAATTATTTCTTATTTCTAGTATTATATCACAAATTAATAATATAAAACTCATACAAATATAAAAATAGTATATTTGACAATTGAGCTATACTGTTAACATTTATTTAGTACAAAGAAATGGATGGTTTCTGAGGCTAGAATTCATCATTAAATTAGTCTGACCCACTTTGTATCTACTTAAGCAAAAATAACTGTTTTGCTTGTTTTGTTTCATATAATACTATAAATAGCTAAGCTTTTATTTTATTTTTTAAAGGATTACTATAAATCCTTTTGGATATGCCTCAGTAGCTTTTGTAAAAAAATGCGTTTAAGTTTTCCAGTTAGTGCTGTTCACAAAATTTCCTCACAAGAGCAGGATAAAGATGTACTATGTTAGAAAATCTCCACAAAATTGAGAAACTTATAACAAATATTGAATTGACCTAAAAGACTGAAATTTTTACATGTAAAAAAGGTCACAAAATGTGGATTCTGACAATCATTATATTGGACCCCTTTTCTCAAATAATCAAATGTGCTTTAGCAAATCTGAGATCTGTACATATAGAATTTAAACTAAAGCCATGTAATTTCTAATTTATGAACACATTTTCAATATGTGAAATTTAAATCTAGTACATTAATTTTAACAATGAATGTACGGAACATCTATTTGCACTTACTAAGTGTATAATTGTTCACATCTTTCTGTTTGTTTGTTTTGATGATAAAGATAAATCACCCCAAATTTTAGTTTTTTATGCATTTAGATAGCATTTGATATGCTGGAGAGCTTTCAATTGTTCTGTATTTACATAGGATCTGTAAAGACCTATAGTTTTAAGGTAGTGATATTGTTTAAAATTATGCCTCGAAGATCCCAAGAGAAGTACATATTTAAAGAAATTAAAACTACATTAATATACGGAGAAGATGCTTTCCAACTTTACAGAGATATAAAGCCATCATTGTATGGAACAATTATAGGCTTGTAGAATTCCTAAAATTCATGGCTTTTTATTTTGGGAGAGGTGAAAATAAACCAGGACAATCTTTTTTTCTTTCTACTTTCTCTTCTTCCATTGTATACATTTCCAGAATTATAGACCATATCTAACTGTTACTCATCTTCTCATCAAGCCTCTGTAAACTCCCTGTCTCTTAATCATGAGGAATGAAGGTAAGCTAACACCGGTGATTTTTCAGAAAAGGAAACCTGATTTCTGATTGTCAATGAAAACCTTCACCAACCAGACTAGTTAAAAAAGACAAACCAGACTTTATCCATGACTTTTACAATAGGAGTCAAGACTATTGAACTAGGGGGAGAACTTGAACTCAACTCCACTGAAACAAAAGGCAGCAGAATTATGAAGCAGTGCGGTGTGCAAGTGAAAACTACTAAAGGTCAACGGAGGGGAGATGAGTTTGTGACCTTCATTAAGCCATGTGTCTGCTAATTGGCATTTCTTGGATTTAGAAACCTCTCCTCTCATAGAGACTGGTGTAGGGCCACTATCTCCCTTAGTGATTACATTTCAAAAGAAGGGCCCTTGAGAAAGACATTCCTGGGTCGTAAAACTGGAAAGAGGCTGGAAGCAGATTTACATCTCAAAGAGGCAGAGGAAGTTTTTCTAAGTAAATGCTCTAAGGAAAGGGAGATCAGAGGTTTCTAATCTGGGTAGGATTTGTCTAAAGTTCAGTCAAACGGAGGGAAACTTTAATAAGGCTGCTTGGTGAGATCTGGGTCCGTCTGATTACTTAGCAAGTGGTAGCAGAGTTGACAAGTGTTCCTTGGAAGATTTTCCTTCTCAGAAGCATTTCTGCTAAGCATTTTGGTGGTTAAAGACATATTTGAATTGAAATGTTCTCCTTTAAAATGTAAATATTCTCTTGGAAATGAAGCTTGTTCACAGATTAGTACTGTGAAAGATTTACATGGGATAATCAGATTGCTTTCCTTCTGGCTGAGAAATATGCCCTGGTAATTACTATTTTAATTGGGATGTTAAGAAGAGTGAAGGAATAATAATTGTTCTACATGACAAACTTGGAGAAGATAGACCCAATAGATGCTACTACCATGTTTCCCCGAAAGTAAGACTTAAACGGACCATCTGCCTTAATGTGTCTTTTGGAACAAAAATTAATATAAGACCTGGCATTATATTATATTATATCATACTATATTATATTATAAAGACTGGGTCTTATATTACAGTAAAATAAGACGGGGTCTTATGTTAATTTTGCTCCAAAAGACACATTAGAGCTGATGGTCCGGCTAGGGCTTATTTTCGGGGAAACACGGTAGCAATGACTAAGAAATTGCATTTGGACAGGACGAACTTAACTCATTTTTACATTTTTCACCGGCCCCTAAGACTAGCAACAATCATAGAAACTCATCCTTCCATTATATACGCACATGTAAACAAAGATTAGAAAAAAAAAATACAGTGGTAGTTTACAAACTCATCCACATATAAATGGGAGCAATTTTCATATATTCTGTATGGAATTATCTTATGTTTAGCGTTCTGAACCTAGGTAATGAACAGAATCCAATAGATCACATTTAAATAACTAAAGCATGTGAAAGGAACGTAAACCCAGCAAAATTGTGTTTCAGTGACTAGGTAACGTTCTTTAAGGGGCCAGAAAGCAAATATTTTAGGCTTTGCGTACCATGAGTCTTCTGTATCAACTACTCAACTCTGCCTGTCCAGTCACGAATGGCTTAACAGCATGGACAGTTCTGAGGTACGCTGTCATTAGGTGATTTCATTGTTGTAGGGACATCATAGACTGTACTTACGTGATCCTAGATGGTACAGATCACTGCACATGCAGGCTATACTGTATTATCTTATGGATTGCAGCATATATTTGGTCCATCCTTGATTTGAGATATTATTATGTAGTGCATGACAGTATAGCTGAAAGCAGCCGTAGCCAATAATATAGACAGTATAGTAATGAATGGGTATGGCTAAGTTCCAATACAATTTTATTTACAAAAACAGGTGGTGGTGGGAGTCCGCAGGCATAGTTTGCCAAACCCAGGACTATGGGAACATTTGCTGGTGTGAAGAAGGCTCTAATATACTCAACTCTTTTTATAGCCTACCTGAGTTAATACTCTACTTGCCAACATGCGGTGATGTGCATGCTGTAAAAAAGAAAGAAGACCAAGAACCAAGGATTTGTCGATAAACTTGAAAGTGACAAGAAAAAGAAAGGCTCTCTAGACAGAAATGTCTTTAGAGTTGAAAAGGGCAATTCATTAGCTGATTAGAGTTTGACTGGCTTGAGAATAACTGGCTCTCTTTTTGTAATTTTCTGTTCATCAATCTTGAGAAGCTTTTGACCTGCGCATTAGAAAGGAGATTCCCAGGATCACAGCTGACACTACTTACTAAACCTGATGCTTTCCCCATTGTAAATGAATAAATTAGTATTCCAATATAAACAAAGATAACCTGCGATTTTGATTACTTCAGAAAATCCCCAGGAGCCTAATTAATTCTGGATGAATTGTTAAATTTGTTTCTGGATTTGCATAGCTGCGGCCCAGTCTTCAGCCACTGTGAAGAGCTGCCAAAAGGAACAGCCAGTGTTCAATTGCCCGTCTTTCACATCTACTCGCTGTAACATATTAGAGAGACACTAACTCTGTAAAACTTCATTGTAAAGGCAAATGCTCTGGACCCCGGTTTCCGTTTTATCAGTAATAGTGGTGTGTTATGGCAAGTAGAAATCTCTTTTATCTGAATTGTTTTAATTAGGCAAACCATACTAAAGACTTTTTTTTTCTGTCTGAAATGCTCAATTCCTATTACACTGTATGGAGGGAATAGTTCGTTCATTTAGCTCTATATGACTGACAGTAATCTAAAAATAGTGAACATTTTTCAATTTATTAAAGACAGTAAATAATGAGTCATTTGATTGACTCCAACATTAACATCCTGGGGTTTTCTTGAGGTAAGTGGAAGGCACACAGGTTAACATTCTTTCCTTATATCACTGATAGCTTTTTTACCACACCACTGAGCACACAGTTAAGACACAGGAAATGGCTATTGATTAGCTGAATGCTTTTACCCTGGCAAATGAGGATTCACAGCCAACTCCTCCTGTTACATTCTCTCCTTCACAGGTCTATGCAATTTCTCTCCCCGCTTTACTATATTGAATTCCATTTGTAAGTGATCATACTAAAACTTTTAAAAAATGATTAAAGATTGTAAGTTAATTCTGTATTTCATGTATTCAATAATTCAGTCTTTTAGAGTATTATATCAAATTTTCTCAAATTGAAACAGGGCCCGGTTGGGACCCTCACAAATGAGGTCTTCCAGTGCCGCTGGCCTTGCCTCTCCCTGCTCTAGAGCTTAACAATTGATCAACCCCCTCCCTGCGGTTTGAGCTTGGAATGTCCCCTGTCCCAGTTCCTGAGTTTGGAATATCCCCCGTCCCAGTTCCCTGCTTTAGATAATTACCCTGAAACTTATACTTGTTTACCGATCACAATACCCCATGCTTACTGATCACAATCTGTGGCCTATCATTCTTTCCAGGTCACTGTCATCACTGCTACTGGGTTGTTGGGGAGTCACATCGCCTGAGAGGAGGTTCCATGCAAACCCCCAGAACCATCACATGGCCTCTGGAGGAATGCCCAGATTTTCCCTTAAATATCCCAGGCTGGTCTGAGAACGTTAAGGCAGTTTTTGCAGGTGTTAACCTGCTGCCTTCTCAGACCACTGGTCTCCTATAATAAACCCTTATTCTATGGCCCAATTCCTGTGTTGATCTATTGGCTGAGCGGAGCCGGCAGCACGAGCCCTGATTTCAAAATCATATACGATATTTATACTAACAAATCATACAGGAAAAAGGTTCTCAATTACTTCAACATCTCATTGATATTTTTCATGATTTTTGTAAGTAGAAGAGTGATTATCACTATTTTCCATAGTTTTTTTTTGTTTTTTGTTTTTTGTTTTTTTAGCATGTGTATATCTAAGCCTTAGTTTATGTGTAAGAGTAGACCCAAAGTAGCATGTGAGTCATGAACCTGGGTTTTTCCTTGCATGCTTAAGTAATACCCGTAAAAACTAAACCAATGCGACTGTATACAAACAGATTCCTGAACATGGTGAAATCGTGCCTATTTTAACATACAAATACTTCAATAACTCTTCCCTATTAATAACAACTGCAGCATAATCAGAATCTTCTAAAGGCCAGGCACAGTAATAAGTATTTAAAAATATCGTGTCTTATCTTCGCAATACTGTTAAAAGTTATGCTAAACAAAGTAAGTGAGACAAAAAAAAGTCAAGAACCACATGACTTCACTCATATGTGGGAAAACTGAAAGCAACAAAGAAACAAGACAAATAAAGAAACAAAAACTCATAGACACAGATAATAGTTTAGTGGTTACCAGAGGGTAAGGGGGGAGGGGAGCAGTAGATGAGGGAAAAGAGGATCAAATACACGGTGATGGAAGGAGAACTGACTCTGGGTGGTGAACATACAATGCAATATGTAAATGATGTATTATAGAAATGTACATTTGAAACCCATATAATTTCACTAACCAATGTCACCCCAATAAATTCAATTTAAAAAGTTAAAAAAGAAAAAAAATCTTACAGGAGTATTTGACTTTAGAAACTACATCTAAATATTACTTTGATAAAAATCAATTTTTTAAAAATTGAAAAAAAGTTAGGTATCAATTTTATTTTAAAGATAGAAAAATTAAGACTCATAGAGTTTAAATAACTTGTCAAAAAATGCCCCAAATAGTGTATATTAGACATCAAATTATCAAACTGAGTTAGGCATCAAAGTCATATCTCAAATCTGAGCTTTGTTGATAATATAGTTCATGCTTTTATCTTTCATGCTATTCAGACTTTATTGTAAGTAGCATGTATCTTTTTTCAGGTGACTGCTTTACAAGCTCTCCAAAGATAAGATTTTTTTTGTTTGTTTTTTTCTCTTCTGACCAATTGTGGTCAAGGACCTGAACTCCTTCTGTCTTTGCATTAGCCATCCTTAGTGTTTTTGGGAAAGTTCCTATCTGATGACAAGATGACTGCCGAAGCTTCAGTTATATTTTTCTCCCATAATAGCATCAGAAATAGGAAAATGAAATCAGAATCATGTCACTATTCATGGCATGACGTAGGGTAGTTTTAAAGATTAAATGAATCACATACTTAGAATGGTGCCTGAAAAATAGTAAGTCACGAGTAATTTTGACAATTATTCTCTTACTCTTGTCCTACAAGAAGCAACTCATTTACAAACAGATTTTTAAACTTGGTATAATGTACCTTGAAATATCAATACATTATTATTCCAGCCTATACACCTATAATATTAAAATCATCGAGCTGTATGTACCTTTGAAGTTTTCAGTATCGTGAAGTTAAAATTGACTTGACTACTTAAGGTGGACAATCAAGTCTCTCTGTTAAATATAATTATTGTTAGGTCACGTGTCAAATGGAAACTATTCTCATAAAAAAGAACAATTTTCCAGTTGTTATTGTCATACATGTCACTGAATGAAAATGTTTACTCTTCACATATTTCAGATTAAAATTCAAATGTATGTAATTTATTTGGAAAAAAAATGAATAACATTGAACAAAAATGTTGAATGGTATTTGGACTATATTCATAAGACCACAGAAGGAATATCTCAAAGTCATGAATAAAAAGAAAAAGAAAAGGTTGTTAACATGTGAAACTGTTTGAAGTATTGTCCTTATTACAGATTTATAAAGAGAATCAAAAATGTAATTGCAATATTGCACGAGAAACTTCACTTCATATTTTTAGAGAAAATATCTTATTGAAGTCTTTTTAAATATTTTGCCATAATTTTTAAATTTCACGAATGGCATAGAAATGACCAAATGCTAAATACTTTTATTTATGCTTGTGGGTATAAGCCCTTCTCATTTCTTTCAGAACTTGTGACAAAAATAATTCCATTGAATGCTTTCATTCTCATATTTTTCCTATCCACCAGCTTCTTTTCTTCAGGATAAGCTCAAGATTCCTTTATTCCTTTCCAGATTTTTGTCTTCCCATTTAAATCTCTCCTTTCTTCCACTTCTACCCAATATATTAAAGGCATCTCAAAAAATCTATGCATTGCTACATCCAGTATTTACAAAATTTACACACTCTGCTTTGTTTATGTCATACACTAGGCTTCCGCAAGGCATAAGTTGTATCTTTAAAAACATTAGCTGGCAGGGCAAGTTTGTCTAGCATAGGATCCACTTACCAATGGAGAAAAGTTTATCTATGAATTTACACTCTTATTCAAAGTATGTAAGAATTTATGTTTCTTTGTATTCTTCCTGATACTTGCTATCACCAGTTTTAATACTTTATGCCATTCTGAAAGATTTGGCTTAAATTTGTATCTCCCTGATGACACACATGATTGAATGCTTTTTCACATTTTTCTTATCCACATGGATTAACTAATTCATGGGGCATTAGATCAAGTCTTTGTTGATTGTTTTTTGGAGTCATATGTCTTTTCCTTACTGGTTTTTAGGAGAGCTTTACTAATTCTGCATATGAGATCTTTGTTAGTTTTGTGAACGGCAAGTATATTTTCCTGTTTGGTGGCTTGCATTAAGATGTCTTAATAGTATCTTTTGTGTAATAGACCATCTAAATTATAGTGTAGTCGAACTTACAAATCATTTACTTTATGGCGAATTATTTTTTTTGTGTGTGCCTTGTTTAAGAAGTCTTTCTTTACCCCAGGATTATAAAAATGTTCTTTAATATTACCAGGCATTTTTTGAGTATCAAAGCTTAATTCTAAATTTTAAATTTAAATTTCATGTGTAAATACCTTCTTTGCTCTCTTTTCCTTCTTGTATCTTTGAGCTCTCATCTAGGATCACTTTCCTTCTGACTGACGAACATTCTTCAGAATTTACCTTAAAACAAGTTTATTAGAGAGGGAGTTTCTGTTTATTTTGATATTTTTACTTTATTTTAATTTTTATAAATCTATGTAAAATTCTAAGATTGATTTTTTTTCTCATCTTTTCCACTAGCTTCTTCCTTTCTGCCTTTGCGGATCATATCAGTTATCTGTCTAACTCTCCTAAATGGGAAGATGATCTGTATTTTTTACTTGCATAATTTTAAGATTTATCTTTGTGTTTGATTTTCTTCAATTTCACTCTTAAGTGTCTAGGTATGGATTATTCTAGTTTTACAGTTGCTTAGCTTGAAATTTGGTGAGCTTCTCCAACCTATTGGTTGCTGTCTTTCAACATTTATGGAAAATTCTCAGCTACTGTTTTTTCACATATTGCTTCCACCCATTTTCTGTTTTCTCCTAAGATTTCAAATAAATCTATTTTTGTTAACTTTATCTGTATTTTCAAATCTTTGTCTTTCTGCTTTTCATTCCATAAAGTCTCTTCTAATCTTTCCAGTTTTCTAATCTTTCCCTTTTCTGCTGTGTCTAATTTGCTTTTAAGTACATCAATTTAGTTCTTAATTTCAGTCATTACATGTTTTACTTATATAATTTCTACTTGACTCTTTTATAAACTTATGTTTATAGATTACAGATTTAAGCTCTTTGCCAAAACTGGCTTTTGTTTTCATAAACAATAAGTTTTATAATCCCAGTAGGAGTGTTAGTGTTTTACTTCTGTTCATTCTCTTCACGCTGTCTTCTTTCTTTGTGATCCATACTATTCTTGATTGTTTGCTTGATGTTTTATTTAAATTTTATTTATAACAATGATTAGATGACTCATATGATATTACTTTACTATAGAACAGAAAGCTTTATATTTTTTGAGACACCCAGATAAAGGTGGGCTGAAGTCCATATGTTAACTTGCAGAGTGTGACACTTTAAATTTCTAGCACTGAGATGGAGGAAGTCTATTATTGTACCTGTTCCATATGCCTAGAGAACAAGAAGACACTTAAGAACACTTAGGCCTCTTGGTCATCTTGTCAAGATGAAAAAGTTCCCAAAAGAGTGGGTGACTCCAGGTGCAATCTCATCTCTCTAAGTTATAGTTCCTTTTAGGACACAGATTGGGCAATTCCTCGCTGTCCTGTTATCTCACTCATGCTTTTAAAATATATTATTTGTTCGCTCATTTTGGCAGCACATATACAAAACCATATTATTTGCATGCAATCAAGGGTTATTTCTGTGTTTATTGTTGTTTTACTTCTTCAATGGAAGAGTTAGGCCAAATGATCTAGTCCATTTGCTACCAAAAGAAAGATGTGTCTAGATTTCTTACTGTAAAACCAAAATTTATTTTGTCTTATTTTTATAATATAAGCGTATAATAACTTAAAAACGCAATTAGTATCAAAAGTTCTAGACAGTTTATCACAATATATCAGTGTATATCTTATCTCCTAATTAGGTAATCATTAATATGTATTTTGAAATCAATTATTTCTTGGCAAAAGATACCATCAGACTATCCCAGTTAGTTAAGGAGCTTGTTATTGAATAATTGTGGTTTTCTTATTATAAGAATAATTAATTTATTTCATCTAGGATTCATAATTGTCTTTTTCGTCAAAAAAAAAGATAAAAAAAAACTTAGATGTACTTCTAAGTTAAGTATTTTATTATTATCTGCTTTTAATTACTAATTCATTTTAATGGAGTAGATAAGTAAAAAATACATGTCATTTGAAAATATTGCTGATAAAATTTCTTCTAGGCATCATTCTTATAATAGGAATGATAAGCTTTATCAGAGCAGTAAGATTATGAGATTAGTATTTAAATAAATGAAATATTAAACATAAGTCTGGACTTAGGAACTAAAAAATACATAGTTATTTAGAAGCACACAATCCTGTTTATGATAAACTTTGTTCTTACGATTTTAAAAGAATGGGTTTTCAATCAAAGTTATTAAAAATCATCTACTTTCAATTGGTGTTTCACAAATATTAATAATATTTTGTTCCTATTCTGTAATGTTTTAAAATCACATACTATTTTTACCCTAGTTTCTATTACTATTTATATTACCTTGTTGCTTTTGGAAAAATGCTTTATAAATATTTTCCTGCTGTGGTTGAAGTTGTACAAAACTATACTTGTCTCTCTGCCTTCATTTTCTACTAGAGGAGACTTACAAATTTGTATTCCTTTTAAAGTACGCTCTTAATATTCCTCTAAGTCAAGTTGTGAAAATGAGAAAGTGCAGAAAGGGATCCACAGGGAGAAACATTTTACTTGCCTCTTAGCTTTTCTAAGCACTCAAAAGAAAAAAGGTGGTCTGGAAACTGCATTAATAGTTTTCATTCATAACATGAGATCAGAGGAAACACCACAGCTTGAGCTATTTCCTTGAATATTTGAGAGGGCCTCCAATAGAAGCTAAATTTTATACATAAAAAGAAGAACTGAAGTATTAAAAAAAAAAAAAAAAAACCTCAGTACCATCTGTTATACTTAACCTATATGCTTTTACCAATTTTTAGGGCATCAGATGAGTCGATGTTATGAGATACATAATTTTCATTAAAGACCTTTCAATCCTGCATCACCATCGGAGCTGAAGGGATGGGCAGGAGTACTGAAATGATTGATGTTGTTTGCTACAAAGCAGTTGTCTATACATAACCAGCATAAGATGTTTGTGGGTAGAATACTATAGAATGAAATATACCATCATTAATGTATGTCTATAAAAATATAGATTAACCATAATTGATAAAGAATTGTTTTCAACATTTTTCTTTGAAACTCGTATTTCTAAACTGACAACTGTGATCATTCAAATATACACAGACACTCAGAGACCACCAGTAGCTCTTAAAACTAGTTTTAAATGTATTGATGGATTGAACTCTTAGTTATGTTTTAGATCGTTAATGCATCTCTAAACATAATCACCATTTATCTATAAAACTTATAATTTTGATGTATTTTACTCGCCATTAAAGCATTCTTGATAAAATTTAGAATATAAAAATAAAAATGTTTCACGTTTGTGATTTTGTGAGGTGAAATCTCTGCTTGTTAATAACTATCAGAAGGACTAGTAAAGATGAGCATGATATTTTTGTAGGTAAAATAAATCTTACTGCTAAATTATTTAAGAAAAGGACCACTTGATGTTGAAAAGTAACAAGCAAACAGAATTGTATTTTTACATGTAGTTCTATATAGTGTATTAGGAAAGAGGTAAAATGTATAGTGTAAAATATGCAGGAAATAATTTCTAAAGAGCTCCCAAAATGCATATCATTATTTAATAATATATATTACTGAGATAGTCTTAAAATTCATTTTAAAATATAATCTCCAAATTAAATAAAAAACTTGTCTATTATGTTACTATTCCCTGGGTGGATAGTAATTCTTATTTCTAATTATTCATCCTCTCAAAAAATTTACATTTTAGAAAGATGTCCCACATAATGTTATACCAAATCTCACTGTTTATTCTAAGATGTTCACATTATCTAGTTAGGATTGTAATGTGTAACTACCAAAAGCGCAACTGATTCGAAAGGCCTGGTACCTAGTACCATTTGCAGGAGGTTACAAAGTGATGAGATTCCAACGTGACTTAGTAACAGTTGTATTTCTAAATGAGAGAATAGCCAATGCTGTTTTTAGAAGCATGTGTCCCATTATTTTATGCGTGACTTTATAAGGAACCAGAAGCTGGAATTTAGGAATGTTAATGGAAAATTATTAATAATTCTTATTTGATACTCTACTTGATGTTATTACTTTTATAAAACCCTCCCTTCCTTTAAGTTTGGAATATTAAAATAAAAAGCATGAAGAAATACTGTCTCTGCAAATTTCAAACTTTCCCCTACCTAACTGGTCAAATATATTTTCTTTTATTGATTTTATATAAATATAAATATATATAGCAGAAGGAGTATTTAAAAAGCAGATTAAAAATATTCCTTATGTTCTTATTACTCAGGAAACATTGAAATAAAATATGAATATGGAAAAATGTCAGTAGGAAACATTAAACCATCAATACAAATGACTGAGCAAGATGCTTGTTACCAATTTCCACATTTTTTTCTTCAGTGATGTAACAACCAAAAAATAAATAAATTTGGGCTGAGTTTCTCTTGTAGGATTTTTCAGTTTCAAAAGCATACTTACCCCCTTCTTTGACAACACAAAACAACAATGACTTAAATGACCTTGGTTTTTAGATTAAAAACTGGATTTTATATAACAATGTAAGGATCAGTTTACTTGTATTTATTTTCATCAGATAATGGTGTGGCAGCCGCTGATCCATGACACCAGGAATCATTAAAAATTAATTTAGCATGTTCGTGTAAAGGATTATATGGTCAATCCTGGCCTTCTGATACAAAGATGTCTGCCATGTTTAACATTACCATTTGTGATAGTACCCAAAACTTAAAGAACTGTTTATTGAATATTTTATAAATGCATTTGGTTAGTGCTTCTATTCCTCCTCAAGAAGAACACAAGATTCAGAAACAAGAAAAAGAAGGTAGAATGTTGAAAGGGACTGGTGGTGGTGGGGTGTGTGTGTGTGTGTGAGAGAGAGAGAGTGTGTGTGTGTGTGTGTAGGAGACAGCACTGATTGCAGCTGATCATATTTATTACAAATTATAAGCCACCAGTTTCTCCACTCATCTTCCCCACCATGAAAAATGTCATCAAATACAACAAATGAACAAAAGACAATTATTGCCCCCCACTCCACCCTCGTCCGCCCAACCATCATGGATATTTCAGTTAGAATAGTGTGTTGTGGTATTTCTAACCTGGCTAAGATTAAGTAACTTCAAAATACAGGACTCAATCATAGTGTTGAAAAGTTAGAGTGTCTGTGAATTTCAGCTGAAAAAAATAAAGGTCCTTTTCACCTGGATGAAAACTGGTAGGATTATCCAAGTTATTTCTCAGGCTAATGAACAATGACAGAGTTGTGAATGCCCGTAGTTGGTAAGAACTGGCTGAGAACAGAAAAGGAAAGCCAGTTATATTTTCTGGTTTGGCATAATTATTAGAAGAAATATGTTCAATGGTTAATTAAAAATGTGATATTTAACTTTAAAATGTAAGGATCAAGAAGTGACTATGCACCAACACGATCTGATAAAGGCAGCTGACAGAATTTCACTTAACTGTTGTTTAGTAAGTGAACGTCAGTTTTTCCTCCTTTAACTTTACAAATAAATCTTATTTCTTTAGACTCAATGTATGTTTCCCAGCATAATGATGCATTTTATCTATTCAGCTATGCTAGTGTTCTCTGAAGCCAGCCAGCAAATGATCTCACCTCACCTACAATATAAATCTATCAGTGCATAAACAACATCATTTTGATTTCAATGCCGATGACACACTGCATGTCGATTTGGTAGTTAAATAATGTATCTCTCTTTTAGGTGTAATCTGCCAGACTTATTATAACTCTACTTCTGATATTCACTTCATGTTTAATAGTTCTTTGCCTCATGAGGATGCTTGTCAATCAATTAAATTGAAATGTCATTCTGACCTTTTATTGGAAACACTGTACGTTTTTCATTTCATCACAGGTTTTTTTTTTTTATTTATTTTATTTAAATTAAAAGCCTAATTACTGGTATTTAACAACTTTATACTAATTCACCTTACAAAACTACTTGCTCATCAACACGGCTGACTCTCTCTTTACAGAGGTTATCCAATTGAATCTGCCTGAAGATCAGAAACTAAGCATTACAACAGCAACTGTGGGACAAAGTGCTGTTCTGAGTTGTGCCATTCAGGGAGCACTGAGACCTCCCATCATCTGGAAAAGGAACAATATTATTCTAAATAATTTAGATTTGGAAGACATCAATGTGAGTATATAAATAAACACTGCTTTATAATTTGTATGTTTCACATGACACATTCTAGACTGTGAAATCTGAGGAACTTAATGAATACTGGAAGTAGAGTAAAAGAGAATTATTGGAATGTCACCATATCCATTTTACTGACTGGGAGGTACACTATGGATCCTTTTAAATTATCCAAATCACTAGTGTAGACATGGTAAGCAGGTTATGTAGCACTGTGATGAGTATGAGATCACGCCAATTTAAACCACAAAGGTCAATCAGAATTTCTCTAATTACCAATAATTAATCTCGCATTTGCTGTTATGGTGGAGCAACAACACCTACAGCTTGTAAAGTGTTAAAGTGGATCAAGACAGTTTTTGCTTCAAATACATCATCATGTATGAGAAACAATAACTATTAATCAAATAAAAGGGTTATTTTTCTAGAATGAAGGTGACATTTCTACACTCCAGTTCACTTCCAGAAATTCAGAATCCTACTCAATTCAATAGGGTACAGCTCCAAAGGTGAAACAAAAACAGAACAAACTCCAAGGTACCCATCTGTTTCTAGCATGCTATCTGCTGAAAGTGAGCATCTAAAAGTCAACAGTATCCTAGACCGTGAAAAGAAGTAAAAATTTTATGGTGTGGGATACCTATGGAAATGAGGTGGGACAATCTGATGAGTTAGTGATTTGGGGGTTTTATACTATCTTTGCATATAAATTCTAATTATGTTTTATTACTCAAGAAAGCCATCACTTAGCCTCTTCTTCTTTGCTGATTATATCTCCTTATATCTTGTTTATTGTAATCAAATGATTCAACAACAAGAAGTTTGTTTTTATGTATTTATTCTTTTGATAAAATGTTTCTAAATTGGATTATATCTGAGAACTTTCCTCAGAGATGGAGGATAATGGTTAACTCTCTACGATATCACATGCATTGTGCCATACATAGAAAGCTATAATCTTAGGAGCATTCAAGGTTCGTTGAGAGGTATGATCCTAGACAAAATCATCTTGGGTTTGTCATATGGCTTGTTATGTCTACATTTCATCTTTTATTTTCTACCTCTATCCTTACTATCAAACTTTCCACTATTATTTTCAAGAAACTCATGTATTCTAGGATGCAATCATTTGAAAATCTCAAAATAAGCTCATTTCAGTTGCTTCAAAAGTAAAGAAGATGATGCTGTTCAGTATGTTCTGTGGACAACTTGCAGAGGTGGACCGTTCTTGTGCATGGAACTTATAAAGTATTTTCCTTACTTCCTAGTTATTGACTCAGTTCTAGAAACTTTAGATTTCTGGGGAAAAAAATGATTAGAGATTGGCAAGTTAGGTCTTCAAAATATATGTAAGTATTAGATGAATTCTGGAACCAATAAATTGATTTTTATTAGATGATGTTATTTTGAATACATTTCATAGAGTAGATAAATTTTGAGAATTTCAAAAACACTTTCAGTATCTAGAAAGTTTCAATTTCATTTTGACCCATATTTAATTAAGTTGAATAAGCATTCATAATCTATAGTGTACACATAACTACCAGGCTTGCAAATAAAATTGCAGAAAATATCCAAATATATCTTTGAAAGAAGGGATATTTTTTGCATTTCCCAATATACTCGTGGTGTTTCCATTTAAGTACCTAAATACATTTAATGCATGTAAATACATTAAATGCATTTACCAATATAGTTTAAATGTGAAATAAAACAGTTATAAAATATTGCTCATTATCTTTTGTTTTATACTTGCTCCTGCCCATGAAAAAAGCTCTGGAGTTGGTCAGCGTTCAACTTCAATAGGATTTTCAGTCGACTAGTCTAAATATGTTGTTTGAGCATCTTTCTTGGCTTCTCATTCCCCAAGGCTGACACTCTGCTCTCCTGGATAGTCTATGAACTTCCTAATGTCTTTATTGAATTCCTTTCCTGCCTGAAACTACCTAGAATGGAGTCTATTGTTTGCCACTGAGAATGTTGTCTCATTAATTTTTGGATCTAATATATTAAGATAAATCTATGATTATATCTTCTTAAAATGTATTTTTTGTTCTTAGATATGGATTTCTGATGTGTTGAAAGAGCAAGTTGATTTTACTGTAGGAAAATATATTCTCAGTTGGTTTATAAGCAAAGAAAACTTTCAAAAAGTTCAGATATAAATCAGTTGTTCTCCCTTATTATTACATTATCTATTTACACAAAAGTGGGTTTAATTTCCGTTAAATTATGTAAAGCCAAAATTATAAGTGCCTTTTGTGTCAAAGGGAATCAGTAACAATTAGCAATAGTTTTTTCTGGTTCTTTAACATATATAAGAAGATTGAGTATGTATTTACCTAGTCAATGCAGAATGTCTTCTGATTGCAAAAGGTTAAAATGATATAGATGTATTTTTTTAAATAGCATAACGATTCCTTATGTTTCATATTTACCTATTTCCACTCTGAAGTATGGAAGAAATTCTGTGAGTACACTTTTAATCCCCCTTTGATGCATTGCTAATATAATTTTACTTATTTAATAGGATAGATTCATATTAATACTAATCATTTCACTGCCTAATTATCTCATTAGCCCCAAGAACAATTCCATGAAGCAGGGAATCTTATCCTCTATTTACACATGTGGGGTTTTTTGCTAAGACAGTTTTTCACCCAAGGTCCATAAGCTAAAAAGTGTCACGCTGGGAATGTTTACATGGCCTGAATGACCATGAGCTTAACCTCTGGGTGGAAGTGAGATATTTTTAGTTTTTGGTGCCCTTTGGAAAATGTATCCCAAATAATTCTGGCCCCTACATATTACAAATAGATTTATATTCTCTTCTATTATATGTGTGACTGATTGATATCTAGTTGAGATGTTTGAAACCTTTCATTTTGCCCGTCTTCCATTTTGTACCAGATGAATAAAAGCGCATCACTGAACCACTGGAGAGAGTATAACACTTTCTCAGTTTGCAACATGAGCTGGGGTCATAGACTGTCGGGATTCCAATCAATATTCAGTGTCTTGGGAGTGATGTGCCCTCAAGCAAGTTATTTAACTTCCCTATGCCCCAGCTTCCTTATCTTCCATAGACGATAACAATAGAATAAACTCATTTTATATGAGAATTAATCAGGTAAAGCTTTTTAAAGCTGGATGGTAACAGTCTATGAGGCACGTTGTAAATGTTCAATCAAACTAGATTCTTTGATTTTCTCTCCTCTCCTTTCCTCATCCTCCCCCACTCCTCCTCCCCCCACTTCTCCCTCCTCTTCCACATCCTCTTTCTTCCACTTTCTTCTCCTTCTCTTTTTTCTCTTCATCCTATACAGGTTTCAAGGAGTACAAACACACTCAGCCTTCCTAAAACAATAGGAATCGAATGTTAAGATACATATAAGTAATAAGGAATATACATATAAACTCACTGGAAATGCCAGAACCAAATTTTATCTAATTATGACCACTGAAACTGGACGATTTTATTTTTTCCTGTCCTTTAGGAATCATGCTGACTTATCTCCCTTTTAGCAATCTTGTATGAACCCCTGCTCTAAAGATACGCTGTTAAACTTACTGAGCAACTACTACATATTCTTCTATTTTCCTTTTTATGTGTGTCCTCAATCCTCTTTCTGTCCAAATTCTTGAAAAAGATAATTGGCTTATTTTCATCATCCAGTTTGGGCAGAACTTGGCACAAACTACAATTCTGGTATTATTTTGACTGAGCCTGAGTCCTAATCCTGGTCTCATCAGCTATGACCAGAGGACACAGATGAGAAGGTATGAGGTATACAGCAGGAGTCTCCTATGGAACTTCCTTCTCGCCAGCTGCTCCGTGATTTGGAAGTCCCCTTTGCTAGGGAAGCTGAGTTAAGGGGAACAAGTCAAGCATAGAGACAAAGACATAGATTTGAGAGAAATGTCAGGAGAGAATAGAATTGATTGATTGAATAGGAGTGGCAGTCAGGAATGAAGGAATGAGAGGAGTTGAAATATAGCACTATTTTTATTTTATCTTATTACATTTATTGGGGTGACACTTGTTATATAAAATTATATAGGTTTCAAATGTACAATGCTATAATAATTCTATAGAATATTGCGTTGTATATTCACCACCCAAAGTCAAATCTCCTTCCATCATCATGTATTTGACGGCCTTTACCCTTTTCTACCCCCGCCACTCCCTACTTTAGATGGGCTCTCTTTACCAAGAAAATTTTCAGTAAGCTGTTGGATAGCAGAGGTTTTGTTTTGTTTTGTTTTCCTTTGTTGGTTTTTACCTGAGAGAGATTAGGTCTAAAAATCCAGGCCATCATTGTGTGTATCTTATTTACAATATGTGTTGTTTTTCACCAATTACTAAGCTATATTATAATCTGGTCTTTATTCAACATTAAAATCAAATGAATCATACTAACCTAGATTTCAATTCTAGTTTGTATGACCTATTAGTGATGTAATCACAATAAATTGATTGAAAAAATGTAAGGTTCAGTCTCTTCATCTATGAAGTATTGATTATCATAAAATTCAATGATACATACCAAATTTCAAGAAAATGTGATTTTTTTTACCACTATCAATATGGCATTGTTGCTTAATTCAATATGGCATTGTTGATCATGTTTAATAACAGAGGTAAAGCCCCATGAAAATATTATGTCTTTGAAAGTAATCTGATATAATATTTACTAGTATGACTTTCCACAGCTTTACAGGTAAACCTGCTAGATAAAATATAGAAAACTCTCAGGTAATTTTGAATTTCAGATATACAAGAATTTTTTTTTTACTATAAATATGTACCAAATGTTGCATGAGATGTACTTATTCTAAAATTATTCTTGTTTATCTGAAATTCACCTTTAATTAGGTGTCATATAGTATTTGCTAAGTCTGGCTGTCTATTTACATGACCCTCAAATTTGTTTGACTACTGAATTAAGCCACTTATCTACAAATGACACTATGGCTTGTGTCTCTGGGATAAAAAGTTCAATATGGTCATGTGAATTTAATCCATTGGCTTTATGAATTCCTATTGTTTTCTCATTTTTAGTATTTGTTCTGTGATTTTTGTTTTTTACATCTTTAATCTGCATTAGCCGTGTGTCCAGTACTGAGTAGAAGAGACTGGAAAAAGGTAGTGGATTAAATAAATGCACAGGAGTTTATTCTTTCATAAAATATATACTGTCTACAGCTGGCATGATTGTTCCACAAAGCATCTGGAACTCAATGTCTTATCTTCTTTCTGACATTCCAAGAGGATAGCTTTCATCTTCAAGGTCATCTCAGGGTTCAAGAGGGCTGTTGGAACTCCAGCCACCAATCTATATTCCGTCCATCTATAATCCAGGGCCACAGCAGTGCAAAGCAGGTGAAAGAGAACTAGCACTTATTCCTGGAAATACCACAACTATTTATGGGTCACTGATGTATAATAACTGCAATAGCTATACTAGAGAGGTCGGTAAATACAATTGTTTAGGTAGGCATACTGCTCAGCCTTCTGTCACAAAGGAGGAACCACAGAGAGCAGTCTCTACCTCCCTATTCAAATCCATCCAAGGGGATCTAAAATGTTCTACTTTAAATCTTGTTTTTGTTTTTCTGCATTGATTGAATATGATTATTCCTCTGAATTCAAATCTAAGAAATTCTACATACCATTTTTGTCCCTTCTGTAGTTATGTGAGCTTTCAGTTTATTTCTTTGATTGTTTTATTTTGCTTTTATAGGCTTTTCCTTAAATATTCCCCTATTTTTTTTTCTTTTTGCATTCAGTCTGATGAGTTTTCTTTCTGATCATTCTTAAGATAGTCCTAACCCTGCAATTTTATGAAGTAATTCTCACAATGTGCAGTTGAGCTCCAAGTAAAGCATAGCCTTCTGTTGGTTAAAAAAAAAATACAATAAAACAATTGAAATGATTATTTTAATTCAAATTGGAATCCTATTGCACGTGTGGCAGCTTGCCATATTACTAGGTATTTTTAAATGCTAGATTTTCTGGTACATAGCAGGTAAAACTAACACTGGGAGATAACATTCAAAGCATGCTAAAAGTGTCCTTATATGTCTGGATTTTTAAAGCCATTAAGTGCTTAATAAAGAATATTGTACCTTATTCTGATAAAAAAAAGTTTCAGATTGTGTACTGTACTTCAAATTTAGAAGTAATATTCTCCAAGTCATATGTTAGTTCCCAGAGACTGAAAGGAGTGATTTTCGGAGTAAAGAATTCTGACTTTGTTACTCAATTTTAACATTTAAATCAGTGAGAAAATACAAATTTTTTTTCTTAAATGTATAGATTTTAAAGTTCTCATATGTATAAAAAGGGCATTCTACCCTTGAAGTTATTTATTGGTAGCAGAGCCCACATTATTTATCACCAGTAAAAATAATTTAATTAGCAAGATTTCATTTTAACTTTTTGGAAACCTGCGGTGTTGTCTTTTAATATGAAACATATTAAAAATATGCCATCAAAACTAGTTATTAAAAAGAAAGCTATTGACTTTTTCCTTCTCTAGAAAATAATAATAATTTTAAAAAATCAATTTCTTGTTTCACTCAACTGAAAATGTGGACATTTAAATTTTGTAATATAACACATCATTTGCCATGTAATTTTTATCACTGATTCATTTTTAATATAAGCCAGAGGCCTTTGTGGCTCTTCAAATCCAAGTAGAATCAGAGAATATTTATGAGTCAAATCTTCCAAGCCAAATAAAGCAGGGAGCATTGTCATGACCTAGGATGTTAAATTTCTCTCACAAGTATAAAACATGCAACATGAATTCATTTTCCATATAAATATATGTTATACAGTTTTAATACTAAATGTTAAATTGGTGAAATTGCAGGTGATCATAAATATCGCCTAAAAGTGTGCTGCTTTAAAACAAATTATTCCTAAATTACTTTTTTCTGCTGCTATAATAGAGTATTGTGTATTATAATTTACTTCTGAAAGTCCTAAAATCAGTAATTTTAAAAATGTTTTAAATGTCTTTAACCATATTCTTTTGGAACTTATTCTTCAATTAGCACTATAAAAAAATGAAATGTCCATGTGTGATTGACTGAATGGAAGAAATATCTGTATGTTGGTTTGTTGAGTACCTAATTTATTTATTTATTTTTAAATTTTATGTTGAGTTTTCAAAATTATGAAAGATCATGTTGTTTAAGAAAGTTTATGGAAAATACTAATATGGGAGCATGACTTCTTTATGGCATGTTTTTTTTTTTTTTTTCAGTAAGAACCTTGGCTAAGTAACTGTATAGATTCCTAAATAGATGAAGCATTTTTTTTCATTATTATGTCTCTGAGCCCATAACTTCAGTTATAATATTTAAACTGGTTCATTCCAAATGATACTTCTACCTGAAATTTCTCTTCTCAGTACCATTATTTCAATTGAATGTGCAAATTTCAAAGCAATACCTTTATCCCCAAACCTACAACGTTTACTCTAGGTACACATAGCCAGAAAACTGGGTTCTGCTTGAGTTCTCTCCCAATTTTTCCCTCAAGTATAATCTGTCACATCTTTGTGAATTCAACTTTTTTATGTATCTTAAATCCACTCTGTCATCTCATTTCCACTATGACTGCCTTGGTTTAAGCTCTTATCATGTCTCACCTTCAAATTGCATCCTCACCTACTGAGATCGCCCCTTCACTTGAATCCTGCGCTTCTTATCACAGCCAGAGGAATCTTCATAAATTTACATCTGACCACTTTGCTTTCCTCTTTAAAACCCTTTAATGGCTTCTTGTAGCTTTCAGGGGGGAAAAAAATTACAATCATTTAGCTTGTTCTAGAAAGCCTGTGTCTCTATTAAATCCTCCTACTATTCACACATATTCACTCTTTGGTACAGCCTCTCCAAAACACTAGGAAAACCTTCCATTGTCCCATTCGTCTCCCTAAATCCAGTGTATCCTTTAACAACAGTCAGATGCTTCTTATGCCTATGCTTGTCCTTTTAAAAGTTCCTTGTTCAGTAACTACAGTACTGTTGCATCATAATCAAACTGAGAATAGTCTTTCTTGCCTTTCTTCTATGGACTAAAATCTCTGAGCAAAAGGACCTTTACCTGTACAATTTTGTGTTATGATGTTAGCGCTGTACTGACATAGAGGAGATACTCAATTAATTTTTAAATGCACAAATAACAAATGGCATAGTGATATTTCTTGTATTTTCAATTATGCGTTACTGTAATCTCTCTTTATTTGCAGGTGATACATTCCATGACCCCCAGTGGATAACTGACACCATAGATAGTACCAAACCCTATGTATACTATGTATTTTCCTATATGTACATACCTATAATAACGTTTAATTTATAAATTAGTCACAAAAAGAGATTAACAACATAACTAATAATAACACAGAACAATTATAACAATATACTGCAATAAAGGTTATGTGAATGTAGTCTCTCTTTCTGCCAAAATATCTTGTGCTGTACTCCTCTTTTCAGGGAAAGGAAGCACTTCACGTCTTCTCGTTGGCATATCTGAATTGCCAGAATTACTACTCTTGTGTTTTGGGGCCATTCTGAAGTAAAATAAGTGTTACTTGAACACCAGCGCTGCAATACCTTGACAGTCAATCTGATAACCAAGACAGCTACTAAATGACTAATGGGCAAGTAGTATATACAGTGTGGACACAGGGATGATTCACCTCCTATGCAGGATGAAGTGGGAAGGCATGCGATTTTATCGCGCTACTCAGACAGCATGCAATTTAAAACGTATGAATGGTTTATTCCTTGAATTTTCCACTTAATATTTTTGGACCACTGTTGACAGTGGGTAACTGAAACTGCAGAAGTAAAACCGCGGATAAGCGGGGCTACTACTATATTGGGTTTATCTATGGACTTTATTTTTAATACCTTGCTAGGAATTTTATTTACTTCCTGTAGCCACATGCAGGATTATAAATCAACTAATGTTTATTGGCAATCAATCACTGAAGACTAGTACAGCTCAACAATTTCTGGATTCAATTTCTTTAATACCATTTCTCATTAAGCATATTGATTTTTTTACTACAGCTTCAATTTAATCTCCTATCATATGCATTAGGGATGGGGGAACAAGAAAAAGATGAGGAGAAACACATATTTGGCCATTGTTTAATCTTCATGTATTCAACAAATATTGATCTAACTGCTATGCTTTTTCAAGCACTCAGCTAAATGCTGAGGATATACTTATGAGAGACATCACTCCAGTCTTCAAAATCTCAGAGATTGAAGGAATCAAAAAAGAATATAAGCACATTATGTGTAATAATACAATATTAAACTGTTTCGTAAATGCATGCATCTATATGCAAATACATGAAGTATAGGAAAGGAAAGCTGATTTATTTAAGTTTTCAGAATTATAGAAAATGTTTAAGACAACACCAGTCTTGCGATTTAGATGATAGCTAGATGAAGAAGTAGTAAATAGATATTCTTGGGAAACACATTGAGATAGCATGGTTCATTCAGTGAAGTGAAATTTCCCTGTTTTGTCTAAGAGTAAGCGAAGACAGGAGATTTATAAAGCCCTTGAATATATTATATAAAACCTGCTTTTTGCCTTGGATTATAGAGCTGTATGTTTACAGTTATAGCACATAACACAATGATAATATTTGATGAATACTTACTATTTACCAATCATTGTAATTTGTCATTTTTAAAAAAGTAAATTAACTCATTTATTTCTCAACACAAGATCCATATAAATGAACACATCTATACCCATACACAAGATAATGCTTAAGTTGATTTTTAACTGCAGAATTTCAATAGCAATTTTGGTTTTCTTTATAGTTTATCATACTACAGTCACTTTGGTCCATATGTGCAGATAGAACTTTAATTGAAACAAATAACACATCTATAACATTTTAAGCAACTTTTCAGTTCCATAGCAAAGGAGAATAGCAAGCACCATTGGCATGGTATATAGCTTTGCCAATTGCTCTTACAAACACCTTGAATTACATACTATTTCTTTCACAGGAGCTTTTCCATTGCCCTCTAATTATAGTTAACTTCTTTCTAACCTTTAAAGTAATCGCCCAGCTTGTGAGAGACATAGCCACTACAAAATTTATTTTTTAAAAAAAAACAAAGGCAAATTATAGTGGGACAATTGCTTCTATATACTAACAATCATAGGGTATAAAATCAAAACATTCTTGCATAATTAAAGTCATGATAGATGGAGCATTTTTAATATAAAGACCACCAATCACTATTAGTAATTGTTAATTCTTATTTGCCTATCTTTCGGCTTTGGTGTAAAAAGCAAAATTTATAGTTTGATCTAAAATTTAACAAAAACAATATCATAGATTTTGTTTTGTTTTGTTTTGTAACAATATCCATATAAGCTATTAACACTATACTTCTGAGTTCTCAGTATTTTAGAGACGTTTCAGAAGGCTGTTAGAGTTGATAAGCAAAGAGAAAAGTTGTAAAATATCCAATTTTATTTTCCCTTCAGGGATTTGTTATTTATTTCTGTTCAATTAGCAGGGTTTTGGCAGAGGGTGGAGACTTGTCACATATTTTTCTTCCTAACCAGCATACACTATTAAAATTAGACAAGGAAATAAAAGCACTATTTATAAAGAAGACTTACTTTTTTTTTCACTCAAGGAACTTGATGCAGAGGTGTGTGAAGTCAAAGTTATATTACTGAAGCATGGTAGTCAACAATTGCTTATAAATTTCTGTTCTTCCTCTTGAAAATTATATTTATGATATTGTAGATAACTAGTAAATATTCTCAAATTTATGTAACCAATGTTCAAATACTGAACTGACATATACTGGCATTATCATGATTCATAAAACCTTTCAATGGGAAAAATGCATTGTGATTTTATAACTTTTTCCTAAAAATAATAAAGCAGCTATTATCCTTAGGGAAGATATTAATCCCTCTCTTATTTTGTTAATTTCTGTTCCACCATGGCACTTTTAAGTGTAATGATTTAACTTGAATATGCTTCTTCAATAATTTATCAATGATTGTTTACAAAGAATCAACAAATATGTATGAAATTATAGTAGAGGAGATATTTTATAATCTATGAATCTAAAAGGTATGTATGTAAGATTTGTTTTAATTTGTAGCAAGGAAAATTGTGGCATCAAAAATAAAGACAGGTGTACCTTTCAAAGTCATACTGGAGTTTGGTCTAACACACGCCACTCATTAAGGTCAGACTCTGTGAACATGCATGCTAACTTGAAGATATGTTGTGCAAAAAACATGTGAGGTCTGACAAGTTCATGAACTTGTAATGATGTTGCTAATCTATTTGATATCAGAGGGATTATTCATTATGAATTTGTACCAACTGGACAAACAGTTAACCAAGTTTGCTATTTGTAAGTGCTGAAAAGGCTGCATGAAAAAGTTAGACAACCTGAACTTTTTGCCAACAATTCATGGCTCTTGCATCACGACAATGCACCAGCTCACATGGCACTGTCTGTGAGGGAGTTTTTAGCCAGTAAACAAATAACCATTTTAGAACACCCTTCCTACTCACCTGATCCGGCCCCCAGTGACCCAACGATAAAGGAAATATTGAAAGGAAGATATTTTGATGACATTCAGGACATCAAGGGTAATACAGTGACAGCTCTGATGGCCATTCCAGAAAAACAATTCCAAAATTGCTTTGAAGAGTGGACTAGGCACTGGCATCAGTGCATAGCTTCCCAAGGGGTGGCCTTCAAAGGTGACCATAGTGATATTCAGCAGTGAGGTATGTAGCACTTTTTCTAGGATGAATTCACAAACTTAATTGTCAGACCTCGTATAAATCATTTGTGTTCTATAGAAAAGATAACTCCAAAATAATAGTTTTGTTGCCCTGTAGGGCATTAACCACTTTTGTGTTTAACTTCAACTTACTTCAGTATGCCTTTCCTAAATTATATAAATCTCTGCTCCTCAAATGAACTCTGAAGTAGTTTTATCATTTCCCTGGTCTTTATTAATGAGATAAATAAATCTGTGTCTTATGTTCATTTTAAATTTGTATGAGAATTGTGTCTTAAGTTGTTCAAAATTATGCTTTAGCAATGTTTTTAAGCTCCATACATCTATAGCTCCTATACCCTCGATCCACCATGATATTTTCATAAGATGTGCTTTTTACTCCCACAATTTAATTGAATAAAAGAAGCAGCTATTAGTTATACAATTCAGCGATAAAATTTGGCATTAGGAACAGCTTTTTTTGTGGAGTAGGTAAGGAAGAACCTTAAATGTGTCTACTGTTTTAAGATATTTAAACACCTTAACATAATTCCTGGCCTAACAGAGACATGTACCCATGGAACACCTCAGTCATTGTTCTGTCATATTCTAAGTGACTGGTTGCTGGCAAGACATGAAATCCCTCTAAATCACAATCTTATTTGTAAGGAAAATAAAAGACATCCCACCAACTTACTAAACAGATCTGTGAAAAAAAATAATATTAAGTGAAACATACATCTTTAGACTAACACTACATATGAGTAAAGAATAAACATGTAATACTTAATTCTCCTTCCCTGACAGGAACATTTACTCTATTTCTTTTGTCCTCAGTTAAATTTGCTTGTTTGTTTGCTTATAAGATTTTATCCTTTTATATTAGAATATTTTATTTTATCAAAGGACTGAAAAGTCAACTTTTAAATAAATGAGAAAAAGTACAGAAAACTCTAATGAATACTTCATACGAACATGTAATATTCACCTTCGAACTGAAAAATAAAGAAATAATTGATAAGAAATTGATTTTTAATATCTCAGACTCTTAAAATTACATAAAATACGTTTTACCTGTTACAAATTCAGAGTAAAATGTAAAAGCTGTAATCTATAGAAGAATAGTCAAAAGAATACAATTATGTTAACAGAAAGGTATATGTAGTCATGTAATTTACGGAGAAAAAATGTTTTTAAATGACATACAGTTTGAGGGCTTTAAAAAGTACACACTAATATCTAAATATTCCATTACCACACGTTTACTTCAATCTATTTCCCTAAAAAAAAAAAAAAGAAAAGAAAAGAAAAAGAAAAATGTTACCCCTGTGCAATGTAATGTCAATAAATTGAAAAGTATTGTGTTTGTTGAAGTTGGAGTTGAACTTGCCACACACTAAAAAAAACCTTATATAAGCCACCTGAAACTTCAGTGTATTTCTAAATTGGAGGTAACTTTAAAGGAAAAGCAGGAGGACAGAATAAAACAAGGATATTTGAGTTTCCACTAAATAATATTTTTTATTTTATTTTAAGATCTTTCTTCTTTTGCTTTTTTTTTATTTATTGGGGTGACAATTGATAGTAAAATTATATACATTTCAGTTGTACAATTCTGTATTACATCATCTATAAATCCCATTGTGTGTTCACCACCCAGAGTCAGTTCTCCTTTCATCACCATATATTTGATCCCCTTTACCCTCATCTCCCACCACCCACCCCCCTTACCCTCTGGTAACCACTGAACTATTGTCTGTGTCTATGAGTTTTTGTTTCTCATTTGTTTGTCTTGTTCTTTTGTTGTTTTTGGTTTATATACCACATATCAGTGAAATCATATGGTTCTCTGCTTTTTCTGTCTGACTTATTTCGCTTAGCGTTATACTCTCAAGATCCATCCATGTTGTCACCAATGTTCCTATATCATCTTTTCTTATCGCCAAATAGTAATCCATTGTGTATATATACCACAACTTCTTTATCCATTCATCTATCGAAGGACATTTTGGTTGTTTCCATGTCTTGGCCACCATAAGCAAAGCTGCAGTGAACATTGGAGCACACGTGTCTTTATGGATAAATGTTTTCAGATTTTTTGGGTAGATACCCAGGAGAGGGATTGCTGGGTCATATGGTAATTCTATTCGTCATTTTTTGAGGAACCTCCACACTGCCTTCCATAATGGCTGCACCAGTCTGCATTCCCACCAACAGTGTATGAGGGTTCCTTTTTCTCCACAGCCTCTCCAACACTTGTTACTATTTGTCTTGTTGATGACTGGGGTGAGGTGATATCTCATTGTGGTTTTTATTTGCATTTCTCTGATGATTAGTGATTTTGAGAATTTTTTCATATGTCTATTTGCCATTTGTATGTCCTCTTTGGACAAATGTTTCTTCAGGTCCTCTGCCCATTTTTCAATTGGGTTATTTGTTTTTTTGTTGTTGAGTTTCATGAGTTCCTTGTATATTTTGAATATTAGCCCCTTATCAGAGGCACTGTTTGAAAAAATATTCTTCCATTCAGTTCGTTGCCTCTTTATTTTGTCGATGGTTTCTTTTGCTGTGTAGAAACTTTTAAGTTTCATATACTCCCATTTGTTTATTTCAGCTTTTACTTCCATTGCCTTTGGAGTCAAATTCATAAAATGTTCTTTGAACCCAAGGTCCATAAGTTAAGTACCTATGTTTTCTTCTATGCAGCTTATTGTTTCAGGTCTTATGCTTAAGTCTTTGATTCATTTTGAATTAATTTTGGTACATGGTGACAGTAGTCCAGTTTCATTCTTTTGCCCGTGGTTATCCAATTCACCCAGCACCATTTATTGAAGAGGCTGTCTTTCCTCCATTGTATGTTTTTAGCTTCTTTGTCAAAAATTGTCCATATTTATGTGGTTTTATTTCTGGGTTCTCAATTCTATTCCATTGGTCTATGTGTCTGTTTTTCTGCCAATACCATGCTGTTTTGATTATTGTAGCCCTTAGTACAAGCTAACGTCAGGGAGTGTGATACCTCCAGTATTGTTCTTTTTTCTTAAGATTGCTTTGGCTATTCGGGGTCTTTTGTGGTTCCAAAAATATCTCATGATTTTTTGTTCTATTTCTTTAAAAAATGCCATTGGAATTTTGATGGGGATTGCATTAAATCTGTATATTGCTTTGGGTAATATGGCCATTTTAACTATGTTGATTCTTCCAATCCATGAGCACGGAATGTCTTTCCATTTCTTTGTGTCTTCTTCAATTTCTTTCAAAAATGTCTTAGAGTTTTCAGCATATAGGTCTTTCACATCCTTGGTTAAGTTTATTCCTCGGTATTTTATGCTTTTTGCTGCAATTGCAAAAGGAATTGTTTTTTGTATTTCTTTTTCTGAGATTTCATTGTTAGTATATAGGAATGCAATGGACTTTTGTACGTTGATTTTGTAGCCAGCAACTTTACTGTATTCATTGATTGTTTCTAATAGCTTTTTGGTGGAGTCTTTAGGGTTTTCTATATATAGCATCATGTCATCTGCAAAGAGTGATAATTTAACTTCTTCATTCCCAATGTGGATGCCTTTTATTTCTTTTTCTTGTCTGATTGCTCTGGCAAGGACTTCCAACACTCTGTTGAAAAGCAGAGGTGATAGGGGACAGTCTTGTCGTGTTCCTGAACGTAGAGCAAAGGGCTTCAGTTTTTCACCATTAATTATGAGATTACCTGAGGGCTTGTCATATATGGCCTTTATTATGTTAAGGTATTTTCCTTCTATACCTATTTTATTAAGTGTTTTAATCGTAAATGGATGTTGTATCTTGTCAAATGCTGTTTCTCCATCAATTGATATAATCATATGATTTTTGTCCTTTATTTTGTTTATGTGATGAATCACATTGATGGATTTATGGATGTTGAACTATCCTTGTGCCCTGGGGATGAACCCTACTTGGTCGTGATGAATAATCTTTTTAATGCGTTGTTGTATTCGATTTGCTAGAATTTTGTTTAGGATTTTTGCATCTGTATTCATCAGAGATATTGGTCTGTAGTTTTCTTTTTTTATATTGTGCTTACCAGGTTTTGGTATCTAGGTAATGTTGTCCTCATAAAATGAGTTAGGGAGTACTGTCTCTTCTTCAGTTTTTTGGAAGAGTTTGAGCAGGATTGATATTAGATCCTCTTTGAAGGTTTGGTAGAATTCACTAGTGAAGCCATCTGGTCCCGGACTTTTGCTTTTGGGAAGGTTTTGGATGACTGATTCAATTTCGTTACTGGTGATCGGTCTGTTTAGATTTTCCAGTTCTTCATGGTTCAGCCTCGGAAGGCTATATGTGTCTAAGAACTTGTCCATTTCTTCTAGGTTATTGAATTTGGTGGCATATAGTCCTTCATAGTATTCTTGGATGATCCTTTGTATTTCTGTGGTGTCCGTGATAACTCCCGTTTTTCATTTCTGATTTTGTTAATTAGTGTCTTCTCTCTTTTTATCTTAGTGAGTCTAGCCAAGGGTTTGTCAATTTTGTTAATCTTTTCAAAGAACCAGCTCTTTGTCACATTAATTGTTTCTATTGTCTTGTTGTTCTCTATTTCATTTAGCACTGCTCTGATTTTTGTTATTTGCTTTCTTCTGCTGACCTTGTTCTTCTTTTTCTAGTTCTTTAAGGTGTAACATAAGGTTATTTATTTGGGATTTTTCTTGTTTCTTGAGATAGGCCTGTAATGATATAAATTTCCCTCTTAAAACTGCTTTCGCTGCATCCCAAAAATTTTGGGAGAATGTATTTTCATTGTCATTTGTTTCTATGTATCTTTTGTTCTCTCCTCTAATTTCTTCTTTGACCCAGTCGTTCTTTAAAATCACGTTGTTTAATTTCCATGTATTTGTGTTTTTTCCTGCTTTCTTTTTGCAGTTGATATCCAATTTCAAAGCCTTGTGATCAGAGAATATGCTTGGTATGATTTCAATCTTCCTAAATTTGCTGAGGCAGATTTTATGTCCCAATATATGGTCTATCCTTGAGAATGTTCCATGTACACTAGAAAAGAATGTATAGTCTGATATTTTAGGATGAAATGCTCTATATATGTCAATTATGTCCATTTCATCTAATGTGTCATTTAGGGCTGCTATTTCGTTATTTATTTTCTGTTTGGATGATCTACCCATAGCTGTCAGTGATGTATTTAGGTCCCCTAGTATAATTGTGTTTTGGTCAATTTCTCCCTTTAGTTCTGTTAGTAGTTGCTTGGTATATTTCAGTGCTCCCTGATCGGGGGCATAAATATTGATGACTGTTATGTCTTCTTGTTGTATAGTCCCCTTTACCATTATGAAATGTCCATCTTTGTCTCTTGTTATCTTTTTCACCCTGAAGTCTGTTTCATCTGATATCATTACAGCTACACCTGATTTTCTCTGGGTACCATTTGCTTGGAGTATCAATTTCTACCCTTTCACTTTGAGTCTATATTTGTCCTTGTAGCTGAGATGTGTCTCTTGGAGACAGCATATGGTTGGGTTTAGTTTTTTTATCCAATCTGCTACTCTGTGGCTTTTTATTGGTGTGTTCAGTCCATTTACATTTAGGGTGATTATTGATATGTGAGGATTTCCTGTCATTCTATCTTTAGTTTTCTGGTAAGGCTCTGTCTCCATTGGTTCTTTGCCTTTTTGTTGTTGTCTATTATTTCTGTGTGGTGGTATTCTCTGATGTTTCCCTCTGTTTCTTCTTTTAATACAGTATATATTTCAGTTCTGGATTTTTTTTGAGTGGTTACCCTTAAGTTTATGTAAAAGAAAGTTTGATATTTAGAGTATTCCATTTTCTTCAGCACGCTTACTTTCTCCATTCCCATATTCTGGTTCAGGCCTTTACTCTCACCATTTTTATTTTTGGTTACCACAAATTGTTCCTGTTGATGGTGGTCGAATAGCCTCCTTTAGTATTTCTTGTAGTGCAGGTCGTGTATTAGAAAATTCCCTCAGCTTCTATATATCTGGAAAGGTTTTTATTCCTCCTTCACATCTAGAGGATATCTTTGCTGGATATATTATTCTTGGTTCATAATTTCTCTCTTTCAATAGTTTGAATATTTGTTTCCACTCCCTCCTGGCTTGTAGAGTTTCTGCTGAAAAATCTGATGATAATCTAATGGGCTTTCCTTTGTAGGTTACCGTCTTCTTTTTCTTGGCTGCCTTGAGGATTCTTTCTTTGTCGTTGATTTTAGATAGCCTCAATACAGTGTGACTTGGAGAAAGCCTTTTGGGATTGAGGTAATTAGGTATTTTATTTGTTTCTTGGATTTGAGGGACCAGTTTTGTCAAGTTTGGGGAGTTCTCATCAACTATTTGTTTGAATATATTCTCTGTTCCCTTCTCTCTTTCTTCTCCTTCTGGTATGCCCATTATTCTTATATTGCTCTTTCTGATGAAGTCAGAAAGTTCTTGTAGATTTCTTTCATTTCTTTTAAATCTCAAGTCTCTTTTTTCTTCCATCCATGTAATTTCCAGGTTTCTATCTTCGATGTCACTGATTCTTTCCTCCATCTGGTCAACTCTACTACCTAAGCTGGCGATTTCATTCTTTTTTCTTTTAATTATTTTTTTTTAAATTTTTTAATTTTTTTTATTTCATTTTTTATTTTTTTATTTTTTTTTATTTTTCTTTTTTTTTCTTTTTTATTTATTTTTATTTTTTTAGCGATTTCATTCTTAATTTCTTCTATTGAGTTGTTAATCTCCAGAAATTCTATTTGGTTCTTGTTTAAAATTTCAATCTCTTTCGTAAAATGCTCATGTTGTTCTTTGATTGTGTTTCTGAGTTCATTTAACTGCCTTTCTGTGTTTTTTTACATCTTGTTGAATTTTTTCAGAACTGCAATCTTGAATTCTCTGTCATTTAAGTCACATATTTCCATATCTTTAAGTTCCTTTTCTGGAGACTTTTCATTTTCTTTCTGAGCTGTCTTGTTGCCTTGGTTATTCATGGCAATTACTGATTTATTATTTCTCTTCCTAGACATCTACAGAAGTGGCTTCTGCAACAGGTAGATAGGAAGAGGTCTTTGTTTTGTTTTCCAGTCTTTGTTGGTAGAATGTTTTATTTTCTTTCTGACTGCAGCCTTTTTTCTCTCTCACACGGTAGTGCTATGTTTTTTCTGCACTATTCCAGCTTCTCACACAATGGGGGGATTCCCTGGGAGATGGGTTTCTCCTCTGTTAATAGTTCGCCTGCATCACAGGGCACAGTGTCCGTGTGGGTATGCGGAGAGCTTTTGAACTTCCAAAGCTCTTCCTACACCAGATTCAGAGCCCGTATGTTTCAGCAGTTCTGTTTACTCCTGCAGGGATTTGCCCAGATAGGTGGGGCCGGGGCAGGGTGAGTTGTGAGAGGTGGCCCAGAGCAATGGCAGCAACCACCACCACAGCTGGTCCTGCTTCCATAGCTTCCTCCCCTTTGCTGGAACTAGTTGGGCTGTGAATCTGTGTCTGCGGTCCACAGTTCTCAGACTTGCAAATATTCTGTTCTTTCTATCTGATACTGCTACTGTTCTGCTTCTAGCACCAGGCAGGTGGGGCGGGGTGGGCTCTGGGAGGGTAGGGAGGGGGCGACTAGTCTCAGTGCCTAAGGCTTCCGTTCTCAGCTTGGCAGTGAGGGCTTAAACCCCATTTTCAGCCTTCTTCCCTCAGTCTTTGCTCTGAGGTCTCTGCCGTGAGCGTTGGGTTCAGCTGTGTTATATGCTGCCCCCTCAGCCCTGTGGGCCAAAAGCGGAGCCCTAGCATTCCGAGTTCTTCCCTTTCCCGCAGCTGCGTTAGGTCCAGGATGCAGCGAGCTCAGAGCAGTGAGCTTGGAGCAGCGAGGTAGGTCTGAGTCCTGCATCCCCTGGGCTCCGTCTCTGTGCTTCTCCCTTCCCACCTCCCCCACTCGTGTGATTCTCCCACCTTTAGGTGTATTCAGTAGTGGGCCTCTTCGTCTTGCCTGTCTGCTGTGCAGGGAGTCCTTTGTGGAGTTATAGTTGTTCGATTAGTTGTAAATTACAGAGGAGATTTATAGAGGCTCACCTCAGTCCGCCATTTGATGACGTCTCCTCACTAAATAATACTTTTGAGTTTCCACTAAATAATATTATTTAGCCCCCACTAAATAATATGCTGAAATTTAGTATTTATTTATTATTATTTTAGTTTCAGGTGTACCAAATTCTTATTGGTTTCGTTTAATTACCCAAATCATTTAGGCACCGGTTCAAAGTTGCAATTACACTTTTTAAATGAATACTTAAGAATACTTTCAAATTTTTTATTTGTTATTAGAGTTGTTTGGTCACAATGTTGTGGTAATTATGTATGCCAAAGGAGATTATGTGGTATTTTAATAGTCATATTGTTAAATAAATATAATAAGAACATCAAGTGCCAAATTAGTGTTATGGGTCACGTGGAGTAGTGATAGAAGAAAATATTATTAATTAGTGGACTCAAAAAATTAATGGGGAAGTTCAGACTTTTGCCTTCAAGAATAAGAAGGAATAAAAATAATTCTAAAGAAATATGTAGAAACTTTAATTGAAGGGCATTTTTATGAAGGCAGGAATATCGATAAATACTATTCAGGAGGCACAGAATCAACCACTTTCATTGCCATAGTGGCTCTTAGTATAGCTTAGTGGGGGATTACGTTTTCTTGAATATAAGTCAATACTGAAACATGCCTGGGTGCTTCTGATCAATTATTACATTGACCTGTAAGGAATTGATTGGCTTAAGTTTTTACTCATTTGTTTGTTATTGAGCAAAAATATGTTACAGAAATGTTGAAAATAGGCAGGATAACATTTTGGGTGAGATTCCTATGAAGAGAACAGATACAGATAGCAAGTAAGGATCTGTTTCTTTTACAAGTGAATATATAGCAACATTCTGTCAACATGTAATGGGGGAAAGCAGTAGAAAAAAAAGAAAGAAAAAAAAAAAACCTCAAAAACTTGGGTCCTAGTGACTCCAATAATAACATTTTTGGAAAAATGGAGGAATCATTGGAATATGGTTAACACATAAATATGTTGACTTTGAAGTTTTGAGTGACCCTCTATAGAGAATATGTGTTTGAAGACACAAGATTTATTATGCATATTTATAAAATCTTAACCTACCAAAGTGTAAAATGATTCAATATGTTCAATCACTGTTATTTACTGTTTTAAAGGTCATTCAACTTCCAAATTATGGCTATGATTTTGAGATTGCCATTGGTGAATGTCAGTTTTATCCTAAAAAACCCACTCATATTCTCTCATACTTATGATGAGAAAGGTATTGTTATCCCAGTTTTGCCAACAAGAAAGGCACAAAGATGGTAGATTACTTCAAGGGCTAAGCTGAGCTGGAGAGAGCTGAACTGCCAGGTAGCATAGTAACTGATTGACACAAGCCAAAATGAAGGTGATATATAAGCCTTTAGTCACTTAGTGAAAAAATATAAGCTAGTGGCTAAATTAGAGAAAGTGCTGACTCTCCCACTCTTCCATTTTTCCCCATGAAATGGCACCAGTCATGTGGATCAGGAGTCAGGTGGATCAATATAGAACCTTCTCACTGCCAAGAGGGGCTGAACAAAAGGTTCCTGCAGTTTATAGACCTGGGGGGAGAAAAGGAGGGAAGCACTAATTATGGAGTGAGAGCAGAAAAAAGTGTTTTCAAGTCCCTCCCCTGCCCCGCACCACACCTTTCCCCCATAAAGAGACCTCAGGAAAACCTGTGTCATAGATCCTGATGAAGACACCTCCTAATGGAGATGCAAGGGCTAGCAATATGGATAGCATGGCATCATGGCTGGCCAAGGAGTCCTGAGTCCTTGCCTGCTGCTCCTTTCAGAGATGGCAATGTGTCAGTTGTGCACTGAGTCTGGTGTTGGGAGGACAGCTTTCCCCTGTGATGTCTGCCAGGTTACGCTACAAGCTGCCTGTGGTCAGGCCTGACAGATCACACATAGGTTTTTGACCAGGAGCCAGACTCCTCAATAATTTGGGCACAAACTGATTCAAACCAAAACTTATACTTGTATGGCTAGGAAAAAACAAACAAACAAACAAACAAACAAACTCATTCTTTTTCTATTCAAGATGCTGATCTCATTTTAATCATTTGTAGTAAGTTACTATAACTTTGTTGATTTTCCTTTGCTGATTATACTCTCTTATAATTTTACTATTCCTTACTAATATAAGACATGTTTGAAATGGTCTTTATAACTTGGGATAGAAAACAGAGACGGAAATAGAGATGTAATCCCATAGGCCCCAAGGCCACTTGAAAAATGATAGAGGCAGAAACCAGCTGTGCTAGAAATCATATGTTAGACAGCCATAAGGTTTTGCTGCCTACATGTATCATAAAAATGACTGATCTCCAAAACTAAAACAAACTTAGATTTAACTAATGTTTCATTGATATAATTTCTTTCTACTTTGACTAACACAAATCTATATACATGTTTCCTTAGCTCTTTCACTAAACACTGAACTCTTTGCCTCACTGGCAGTATTTCTTAATTCACATTTGGTAACCATATAATGCATATCAAAATGATATTTGCATAGAAAATTCCCAATTAATGTTTTTGAGTTAAGTATGATAACCAATCAATAAAATAGACAGCTTTGTTGTTCCTGGAAATCAGTGACTCTGGTACATCCAGGCAGTAGAATAATGTGGCTATACATTAGGAGTCTGGATTTTGGCACTAGATATAACTAAGTGACAAATTGTGATTGAGGGCTTCATTTTGGCAAGGCCAATCTGATAGGAAGTCAAAAAGTATAAATTGCTAATTAGAAATGGAGGTTTCAGATTAAGATACATTATAAAATCCAAACTTAAATCGGTATTTAATGTTAAACTTAATGGACTAAAGTGATTTCAAATGTCTTTTTTTGGCATCTCTCTGCACATTAAAAGTAATATGGTTGTCATTTATCTTTGGTTAATCTGAGGAAGTAAAATAACTGTACTCTGATATTATGTTTTATATATTAATTTTTCTTTAGGCATAATTTTAAACATGGAGCTGCCATTGCTATCTTTCCTTTTAAGTAGTTTTTATCATTGTGATCATATTTCTACTTAGACTGTGACATTTATATTTTAAGAAGACCTATAAACTCATCAGGACCCATTGATATTGTAAATTAAATTTTTTTCTTGTTGTTTTGTTATTTTTTTCCTCAATTAAAATATTCTCCATAACGCAAGATATGGAAATTATTGATTTTAAATTGAATCTATGAATTAAAAATATATATACATTACAGGAATTGACATTTGTTGAGCACCTCTCATATGACAGTGCAAATGCCTTGTATTAAATTGTCTCATTCAATCAAGATAAAAATGTTCTCAGGAAAGGTGCTTTTCTCCCCATTTATGTAGGAGAAACTGAGGGTGAGATTAATTTAACCCAAATCATACAAAAGGAGTCAGAAGTCAAGTCAGAATTAAAAGCCAGATTTGTTGTCTCCTAAGTCATACCATTTTGTCTGTGTAGTTACATTTCCATTCATGTCTAATTCTTCGCTGCGTATTAGATTTGAATTAAAAATGAGTGATTTTGGCATATGTTGCCATCATAAAACTATTCCAAAGTATATACGTATATGATAGGGTCCACATAAATTCAAACTTTTCTTAATAATAATTTGTATTTCAGGTGTGAAGTGATATGCTTTTAAGTATATGTAATGAAATGGTGTGATTTCAGTTAATTTCACTTTAATATGTCAGAAAAAAATATTTGATAGTATCCAATGTTATCCCATGAGGAAACATCTGGTTGTATAATACTCATACCTAAGCACTAATATAATAGATATAA
The DNA here is from genome assembly GCF_004115265.2 of Rhinolophus ferrumequinum. Classification (NCBI taxonomy): domain Eukaryota; kingdom Metazoa; phylum Chordata; class Mammalia; order Chiroptera; family Rhinolophidae; genus Rhinolophus; species Rhinolophus ferrumequinum. Next base: position 54,332,858 of record NC_046301.1, read on the forward strand.
AAATATAGTGAATTAGCAAAAAAATAATTGCATATAATTAGTCATTAAGGTTTTTGAGTTTCTGTATTTTGCACAAAGCCACTTGAAGACAATCCATTTCCTAAAATCACTGTGAAATAGTGGTATTAAAAACTGGTAAACATAGAGAATGAGCAATTCATTAAGACTTTAGATTTGCATGTGATTAAAAAGCATTTTCTGAAAGCTATGATTTACATCTGATGAATATTTTATTGTTATTCTATTAGTGGAAAATATGACATGCTATTGACAGTCATGGAGGAGCTAGAATGGCAAACTGTGTTCCCTAAGGCAGCTTCAACTGCCCTGCTGTGCCGCTGGCCAGAGACGCCACACAGTTTGCATGTGATTCACTATAACACCTGCTTCTCTGTTTTTTCCAATCTAAACTGCATCTAATTTCTGCATAGGATTGAAACTAAAGTTTTATATACAACAAATATGTCCAGACTCAACAATATCTACAGAAGAGAACCTGATACAGATAAAAACATATGCACAAAGGTGAAAAAAAAAAGATTAGAAGAGAGGATATTTATTTTAATCTTGCCTAGTGTCATTTTTTCTTACTCTTAGATGCTTAGCTTACTACAGAGTAACAGATGACATTTTGTTTTCTCAAGCAGTGCAGAGTTTTCTATTTTGGAACAGAGGTCTATAAGCACCTTAATATAAGGAGCATATAAAACATAATTAACTTATGTTGAACAATGAAAGCTTTTTATGAGTTCATAGTTTAAAAAAATAATAGACACCTATTGTAGTAAATCTGTAGCTACATTTATCATATAAAGCAGTGTTTAATAAGTATCTATATATGAGAATGAAAAACAATACATTATATAATCATTAATTTGAAGAGCACGTAATTTTATGTGTTCTCTAATTATTTTTTAAATTATTACATCAGAAGATACCCTGAATTTCAATCTTTAAAACAAATTACATTGGTATATCTATGGACACATACAAGCAGAGAATAATGAAAATATCAAAATAAAAGTGCTTATCTCTGGATTTCAGAATTGGAAGTCATTTAGGCTTCTTCAAAAATTAGCATATATATGGTCCTATTAATATAAGAAAAAGAAAGAAAAAAAGCAAAATTAGTGCAGTAAACTATAGAGTAGAAGCTCATACTTCAATTTGCCAGACAAGGGAAATTCAAAATATGAATCGGGTAACTGCTGTTATTCTTTAATAATTGCTGAAAATGCATTTTCTTAATTGGTAATAGCTTTCTTATCTCTTGTGAGGAAGCATTCATTTCCCTCTATTGCCTTTGTCTTATATAAAATAGTACATAACCAGTATTGGAAATTTTCACTTCTGAGCATCCATCCATATATCTTTTTCATCACTTGCAATTTCTCTTATAAGTGAACATAATTGCCTAAGAACTTATATGAATTTAATTAAAGAGAAATAATAAATATTAAATATATAAGCATGTCCTTGGGAAGTTTACCATGTCAGATATCTCAAATACATTAAATTAAAGCTCTCTGAGCAAAGCATGTAAAATATTCTGCACAACTCAGTTCTTAATTAGACATTCCAGGTAATAAAGAAAAGTGGTATTCTTCTTTAATAGAAATAAACAGTATTTGTCATTGATTTGAAATATGCCAGAAATCAGTCATTTTAGGAAGGAAATACAATATCATGGTTTTATTATGTATCTTTCATAAACAATGTATCACTTAAAAAAAAAAAAGGAATGACTTGGTAAAAGCTGAACCTAAAACTAATTGAAAGTAAAATATTGTAAAAAATTATGTAGGGAATTATTTTATTGATAATGGAACTCTTCATTATAAAATTCTGACATATGGACTACATTTCACAAAAATAAAAAGTGTAAATAATCTTAACAGACAAAAGTAATCATAATGTATTTTATGAAGAGTCCAAATAAATATTTAAAACTTTTATATACATAATAATTTGGTTGTCATTAATCTATTGCCATATAACTATTGAAATAAAAATGGAAATGATTGGAATGAATGTATGCTTACAAATAATGACAATGAAAAAATAAGAATCAAAATTCACCTTATATTTTTGTCATTTTAGTACAATTGAGAATGAGATGACAGTGGTGTTCACTAATACTATAATCCCTAATTGGATCCAGCATATTATAAAATAAAAAATGGGCCAAAAAGTTTAGAAAATTCCAATAGTCAACTGTATGTGTGTGAGTATTTAAGCATAATTTTAACTACCCCTCCTGTGATGCTTGACATTCCTGTGGAGGATATCAGGAAACTCTAGAAATAAAGCTAGGAATACAACTGAGACTCTTTGTTTCAAAAATCTATTCATAAATTTAAAAAAGAAATACTTAGTTAATTAGATATTTGTACTTGACACTTTGTTGAAACTTCTTCATTAGTTTGTCCTAATATCCGTGAATACTGACATGTTTTTTTTTCTTTTCTGTCTCTATGCTTTTATTTTTTTTCCTTCACTTATTGCAACTGCTCAAAACATCAGTACAATACTGAATGAAATTAATGACAATATGAATTTTTTCTCTTCTTACAGATACCAAAAGGAACCTTTCAGTGTTTGATCCTTAAATATGATGTTTACAATATTTTGATGTTTACACTGAATATGATGTTTACACAGGTGCAATACCTGTTGACAGATAAAAGATGCTTATTTTATTCTCAGTGTGCTAAAAAAATTATTCTTTTCTATCAAATGTTCTTTTTTTTCAGAAGTTTTTGGAATAGTCTTACGAATTTTCCCTTTTAATCTGTCACTGCAGTTAGTTGACTTTTACAATATATAATATAATATAATAATATAAAATATATAATATAATTTGGTTTCCCGGAAAAAGCAAATCTGGCTGTAATGTATTGTCATGGCCAAGATACCCCTTATCATATTAAGGTTATCTTCTATTTCTAGTATGCAGAAAATTTTGATTAAGGAGCGTTAAAAATTGTTGAATGTTTTGTCTTCATCTATTAGGTTGATCATAGTATTCTGCTAACAGTAGATTACATTGTTTAGTTTTCAAGGGTGAAACTAACTTCCATTTCTGGAGTAACCCTACTCAGTCCAAATATATCTTTTTGTTTATGTATTATCATTTACATATGTTACTTCTTTTAATTGCTAATATTTTATTAAATATTTTTATGTCTATATTAGTGAGAGGTTTTGAGTTTCTATGGTAGTAATGTTTTGTCATATTTTTATATCAGGTTTTCCTGGCCTGATAAAGTAAATATGTTGACTTGCGACCCTCTTCCTCTACCTTACGGAAGAATTTGTGTAAGATTGGAATTAGTTAAGTTCCTCATGTGCCTAGGATTCACTAGTGAAAACATCTAAATTCTGTATTTTCTTTGTGTGGGAAGATTTTGATAATATATAGTTTCTTTGAGAGATATAAGGCAAGTGAGTTTTTCTATTTAATCCCATGCTGATCAGGTTAACTTCAGCATTTTAAGCCATTTGTCCATTATTTTATTTTATTGTTTTAAATTAAAGTTTATTGGGATGACGATTGTTAGTAAAGTTACATAGGTTTCAAGTGTACAATTTCGTAATACATGATCTATATATCATGTTGTGTGTTCACCACCCAGAGTCTGTTCTCCTTTCATCACCATATATTTGTTCCTTTTACCCTCATCTATCACCCTCCTCCTGCTTTACCCTCTGGTAACCACTAAACTATTGTCTGTGTCTATGAGTTTTTGTTTCTTCATTTGTTTGTCTTGTTCCTTTGTTGTTGTAGTTTTATATACCGCATATCTGTGAAATCATATGGTTCTTGACTTCTTCTGTCTGACTTATTTCACTTAGCATAATAATCTCAAGATCCATCCATGTTGTCACAAATGGTATTATTTCATCTTTTCTTATGGCAGAATAGTATTCCATTCTGTATACATACTACATCTTCTTTATCCAATCATCTATTGAAGGATGCTTTGGTTGTTTCTATGTCTTGGCCACCGTAAACAAAGCTGCAGTCGACATCAGAGCACATATACCTTTACGGATAAATGTTTTCAGAAATTTTGGGTAGATACCCAGGAGAGAGATTGCTGAGTCATATAGTAGTTCTGTTCTTACTTTTTTGAGAAACCTCCACACTGCCTTCCATAACGGCTGCACCAGTCTGCATTCCCACCAACAGGGTTCCTTTTTCTCCACAGCCTCTCCAACACTTGTTACTATTTGTCTTGTTGATGACAGCCATTTTAACTGGTGTGAGGTGATATCTCATTGTTGTTTTTATTTGCATTTTTCTGATGATTAGTGATGTTGAGCATCTTTCAACATGTCTATTGGCCATTTCTATGTCCTCTTTGGAGACATATCTATTCAGGTTCTCTGCCCATTTTTTAAGGGGATTGTTTGTCTTTTTGTTGTTGAGTTGTATGCATTCCTTATACATTTTGGATATTAGCCCCTTATCAGAGGTATTGTTTGCAAATATCTTCTCCCATTTGGTTGGTTGAATCTTTGTTTTGTAGAAGGTTTCTTTTGCTGTGCAGAAGCTTTGTAGTTTGATATAGTCCCACTCATTTATTTTAGCTTTTACTTCCCTTGCCTTTGAGGTCTAATTCATAAAATCCTTTTTGAGCCAAGGTCCATAATTCTTTGTTTTCTTCTATGAAGTTTATTGTTTCAGGTCTTATGTTTAAATCTTTGATCCATTTTCACTTTCTTTTGCAATTGAAAAAAAAAGAATAAAATACCTAGAATAAACTCAGCCAAAGACGTGAAGGGCTTATACACTGAAAACTACAGGACGTTTTTTAAAGACATTGAAAAATACACAAAGAAACGGAAAGACGTTCCATGTTCATGGATTGGAAGAATCAACATAGTTAAAATGACCATGTTACACAAAGCAATGTACATATTTCATGCAATTCCCATCAAAATCCCAATGGAATTTTTAAAAAAGAAATAGAACAAAAAAATCATCAGATTTATATGGAAACACAAAAGACCCTGAATAGCCAAAGCAATCCTAAGAAAAAAGAATAAGGCTGGAGGTATCATACTCCCTGACTTCAGCTTGTACTGTAGAGCAACAATAATCAAAACAGCATGGTATCGGCAGATAAACACACACAGACCAATGGAATAGAATTGAGCACCCAGAAATAAACCCACATAAATATGGACAAATAATTTTCGACAAAGGAGGCAAAAACATACAACAGAGGAAATAAAGCCTTTTTAATAAATTATGCTGGGAGAATTGGAAAGCCATGTGCGAAAGAATGAAACTAGACTGCTATCTGTTACCACGTACCAAAATTAACTATCACTTTTAATGACTTTAGAGTCTATAATAATATCATTTATTTCAATTCTGGCATAATAGGTATTGTCTTTTTCTTTTCATTGATGTGTCTTGTAGGTTCATCAATTTTATGAATCTTTTCAAGTAACTGAATTTTGCTTTGTTAATTTTTTTTCAATTTTATGGGTTTCTGCTTTTGTTTTTATTATGTTTCCCTTCTATTTAATATGGATTTAATTTACTTCTTTATTCTACTTTCTTAAGGTGAGCTCTTAGCTAATTTAGGTTAAACATTTCTTACTTTCCTATAAACCATTTAAAGGTATACGCACCATAGTAGCTGGTAGCCACACATTTTGAAGTCTTATATTTTGTTTGTCATTATTTTGACATAGTTTCTAACTTCACTTGTGATTTCTTCTTTGGCCTGTAGATTAATTACAAATGCATATTTTTACAAAAAATATATACATATATGTTATATATACATATATTATATATGCATCATATATAATAATATAATATATAATGTGTGAATATATATAATATACTATATACTATATGTATATACTATAATAATATATATAATATATATTATGTATAATATATGTATGTATTATATATACATATATATGTAAATATATGTTAAGCATTTATTATAAAGTCAACTGTTAATAAATTCTCTCTTTAGTTTATCTGAGCACATCTCTATTTCACTACCAAGAAAGGTTATTTTCATTAGATACGTAAGTTTATGCTCACAATTTTACTTTCATTTCCTTCCTCGATTTAAAAATATAATTCCTTTGTTTTCTGGACTCTCTTTCTTTCTTTTTTTTTTTTAATAACAGGAATATATTCATCAATCCCATTATTGCTGGGTGTATTTCTGTTTCTCTTATTTTCAGCATTTTAACTATAATGTACTTAGGTATAATTTTCTTTGTATTGATTCAATTTCAGTTTAGGTAAGTTTTCTTGGATCTTTAAGCTCACGTCTTCCTCCAAAATTTGGTAATATGATTTTTAACCCGCATTTCCTCTCTTCTCTCTTTTGGTATTACAATTGCATGTATTTTGGTACACTGATATTTTTCTATAGGTTTCCAGCTCTCTGTTAACTTTTCTTTAATTCTTTTCTCTTTGTCTTTCAGATAGCAAATTTCTATTTATCTACCTTCAAATTTACTGACACTTCTTTAGTCCATCACCAACTTGCTGCTAAGTCCATTCATTGATGTTAAATTTTATTTATTAACTTTTCCGTTTGAGAATTTTAAATTTGGAGATATATACACACACACACACACACACACACATACACACACACATACATATATATATTTATTTATATATAGAGAGAGAGATAGAGATATATAGATATAGATATGTGTGTGTGTGTATATATATATGTATATATCACATTTGTTATGTATACCTAAATATTTTATATATAATTTTCCAGCTGAAATCTTCCTTCTCTTAATACCTTATGCCCTTATTTTCCTTTAAGTGATTGATGTTGATATTATCCTATTTAAAGTCTTTATTTACTTACTACAACAGTAGGTCATCTAAGGGTTAGTTTTTATTGGCAGATTTTTTTTTTCTTTCTCTTGACCTTGGTTATGTTTTCCTATTTGGCTATCTGGTTGATTTTTGATTGAATACTAGACAATAAAAATAATATGGATATGCTGGATTCTTTTTTCTTTCTCTGAAGAATGTTTAATTTTATTCTAATAGACACATAACTTAACTAGAATTAAATTCCAACTCTCCTGCTTTAGACAGTAGTGAAAATTTCTGATCGGTTTCCTCTACACAAGCATAGTCCAAAATGGAAGCTATCAAAGGAACTTTCACACAGGAAGAAACAATTGTTAAGAGAATACAACTGAGACAATGTGGGATGACAATAGATTAATGAAGTATTGTAAATAAGGATGTAAGAAAGAGTTGATCTAGACATATTTTTCTCTATAAAGTGGATAAAATTCTGTGTTGGTCATGATAATTTCATGAGTCAAACTTGAGACTTGACAAAAAAAAATGTGACCACTGTGTTAGGAAATTTATAAGACGAGTAAAAGCTATGCCAGGTCCCTGTTTCTCTAGCAGTAGGCTGCAGTCTAGTGTCAACCACAACAACAACAGGCAAAATAATTTAGCCTAAGAGTGTTTTAGACTATAATAAAGCAAACTTTGTTTCTCAAATATGAGATGACCTATCTTGAAGAAATATAAAACAAATAAGATGATTTGTAGCTTTAAAACTTGACTGTGGTTAAATGTGTGAACTTATGTGGATTTATTATTTTAAATTTTCCTTACCAATATTTTCTAATGAATGCATGTAGATTTTTTAGTAGAAAAAATATAACAGAAAAACTTCAATTAACACAAAACACTTCAACTTATTTATGTATGTTCCTAATATATGAGGTGTGATCAAACAATAAGGTGAATGTTAAAAAGAAAATACAGTAAAAGATACATTACCATTAATCCCCCTCAACCCCCCCTTTTGCTTCAAACACACTTATCCCATTGTTCTTGCCACTTTCTGAAGCAGTTCTGGAAGTTCTCTTTCATGAGTGTCTTAGTTGAGCTGTCGTGGCTGCCTCAATGTCCTGAATCAATTCAAAACATTTATCTTTCATGGTCATTTTGACTTTGGGAAAGAGCCAGAATTTTCCCAGTGAATAAGGTGAATGAGGACACATTATAATGTTTTTATTTGACAGAAATTGCCACAACAGAAGCAATGTGTGTGTGTGACAAGAACCCTTTCCATTGTGATCACAAAGTATGGTGAATGCTGCTGCCAAGTGCCATCCAATGGAAAGGCAGGGATCTTTAATATGGGAAGAGGTACATTGAACCTTAGTAACAGTGTGTGACAAGTTTCAACTTGTTCGGTGCTGTCATTTGGGTGTGAGCTATGGTTGAAGGAAGGTGTGTTTTAAAGTGTGCCATAAATCATTCTCCATCATGACAACCCTCTGTGTCACACATCGCTTCTGGTATACGGCAATTTCTCTCACATAAAAATTTTACGGTGTGTTCTCTCCTCATCCACCTTATTCACCAGATCTGGCACCGTAAGACTTCTGACTCTTCCCCAAAGTCAAAATGACCAGGAAAGGTATATATTTTGAATTGATTCAGGACATCCAGGCAGCTAGGACAACGCAACTAAAGACACTTAGGAAAGAGGACTTCCAGAATTGCTTCTGAAAGTGGCAAGAACAATGGGATAAGTGTGTTTGGAGTGAGGGGGAGTATGTAGAGGGGGATTAATGGCAATGTGTCTTTTACTGTAATATGTATTTTTTTATTTAAACATTCACCGTATCTTTTGATCACAACTAGTATCCTTTGTCCTGGAAACTATGTAAATTGTAAATAGTAATGAATATATAGTGATCTCAAAAAGGACTTCACAAAAACAGCCTTGCAGTTTATCCCCTGAGAATTAGGGAAAAAGAAAAGAAAAGAAAAGAAAGAAATGATAGGAAAAACTGGGGAACACATATCCATATTTACGATATTTATAAAATGCTAAGTGAAAAAGGTAAAACTTTGGTAAAGTAGCCTTTTACTTTAGAAAAAGAAAGATAATTAGTTGCTTTTTTGAAAATCAAATTACCTGGAGAAATAAGAAAACATAATTGCTGAGTCGCAGCTAGAATCCAAGCAATTTTAAAAGGTGTGGCATAATAAAATAACTTTGACAGAAGGGAAACTTAGTCTGTTACGTTTTTAAATGTGTTGTTATGATAGCCTATTACAAAGTTTATATAAATGCAATTATGGAAAATGTTGATGGTACCAGAAATATAATGATAGTGTGAATATAGACACACTGGAAGAAATGGAGAATACTTGTACCATTTGGCTTTAATGTTTATTTGAGCTAATGAGGACAATTCAATCCCATTGTCATTTACTTTAACATTTCTTACTGAGCTACAGGGAGTGATATGCTTACAGTGGAACAATTAATAATGTTTTTACGTGATAACAAAAGGATTGTATAACTGTTTAAATATGTTTCATGTTTAAAGATTTTAATAAAGAGGCAAAAAAAAAATCAGAATCTTTTTATCCTAGCTATAGTTACATTTGTTAAATGTACTTTTTTTGGGATACATAACCTTTGTATATACTCATATATCTGTGGGGAGGGGGTACATAAATTCTTAATTATCCAGGCTTTTATCCTTTATTTATTTTACTTGATAGTATCATCTTTGATTGATTACAGTTCTATCATCTCAGTGGCGCTTCCTAACTGAGGCCCCCTAAGCGATAGTAATGGACACCTGACTGCAGTCCTATATTTAATTTGAGACTCTCCTTTACTTCAATATTTTTGGGATTGTCAATCATCAAATGATGAAGAGGTATTGATGAATTTTTAATGACTGTGAATACCTACTCCTGAGAATAACATTATTTTAAATATAGTGCATTGTTTAATGGACGTAATATAGGAGCGGTTTTCTATCAGAGTATAGACAGATTTATTCATGAGAGTAGATAGTTAGAATATAATTATAAATGACAATGTTTGTGATTGCTTGCAACTTACCAGAGACTGCATGTACATGTACCATGTAACATAAGCATTTTTATTCTTAGTAATCAATGAAGCCTGTTAACTTGTGAAACATATACAAAAAGTACAGAATAGAATTCAAATCCTTTCCAAAGATCTGATTTCAAAATCCTCACTTTTGCTGCTCTGCTAAATTACTTCCTATACTTCTTATTTAATGAATGCCTATTTTGTGATGGGTAGTATATGAGCAGATATACTGATAGAACCTATTTAATCAAATAAAGTAAGTTTTATTAACCTTATTTAAAGAAAAGGAAACAGATTCAGGAAGCTCAACTCAATATCTCAGAGTCTCATAATTGTTAAATGTGAGATCATTTGGTTTATATTAGAACAAGACTGAGAAGTTTATCAGAACCAATACAGACTAATTAAGCTTTAATAGTCACACTAATTTTATTAATTTGATTTTTTTATAATTTTGAGATAAAGTAATTACTAAACAAGAGTGTCAAACTGTGACAGAAGAGATTTGGCCTCTCTCATATAAAAAACGTACTGTGAAGCTCCCAGTTTAGGATGTTCAAATAAATTGCAAGGACAAATATTTTAAATAGCAATAATCAATTATAAGACAATATAATTTAAAAAAACAATTTAAACCCTCAGATATTTTTTCCTTAAACATGAAAATAATTTGTGAATACTTTACCTGTGTGTGTGTGTACAGTGCTGTAAGGACTGAAAAATACAATAAACATAAAATAATTTGATTAGTCAATGATATATGAAAAATAGTTGAGCTACATTAGGAATTCATGGCTTGCGTACTTTATTAGGTTGCAATCAAAGTCTTCACAGAAAATAAATATTTTAAACATAACTTTCAGACTTAATTGTATTTTCTGCACTCTATACTTATATGAGGTTGGACAATTAAGTTCGCAAACTCATCCTAGAAAAAGTGCTAAAGACCTCACCTCATTGCTGAATATCACTATAGTCACCTTCCAAGTACAGTTATTTGTTTACTGGCTGAAAACTCCCCCATGACAGTGCCGTATGAGCCAGTGCATTGTCGTGATGCAAGAGCCATGAATTGTTGGTAAAAAGTTCAGGTCGTCTAACTTTTTCACTCAGACTTTTGAGCACTTTCAGATAGTAAACTAGGTCAACTGTTTGTCCATTTGGTACAAACTCATAATGAATAATCCTTCTGATATCAAAAAAAGGTTAGCAACATTGTTGCAACAAGTTCATGAACTTAATTCTATTCCCTCTAGAGACCTATTATGATTTTAAGAATCATAGTCATAATTTTTTACTTTATAATTTTTTTTATAATTTTATAAATGTTTAGAAAGTTTCCAAATTATGAAATATAGCCTTATTTCCAGTTACTCTTTTCTTTCCTATTTTTCTCAGAATGGGAAACTGTCATCTGAATAGTTATCTGAGTCTGTGTAGCCCAAAGTAAAAAGACGATTAGAGAAGTATTCCTTCCACAAGGAAGCGATACTATCCAGCTTCACTTATAAAATAATTTCAGAACATAGTAATTTTACCAACAACATAAAAAATAGACTGATGGTTGATGTTGGGATGAACTATTAGAAATAATTATACAACTTTAGTCCTTATTACTTTATCAAGTTTATTCCCATTTAGAAACCTCCAGTACATGAATGATTAGGTGTGCCAATATACAAACTATTAATTCCTCATCATTAAAGAAATTATGTCTCACATTTTATTGTAATTTGCAAAGTGCTTTTCATAACATTTCACTTTCTCCTTATAGCTACTGTTGACATAAAGTGAGAAAATTTTAATTCCCATTTTGTACATACTTGGAAATTGAAGCTCAGAAAGAGGAAAGAACTTGACAAAGCAGGGTTTCAAATCCAAGTCTTTATTTTTCAAAACTTGATGTCCTAAATAAATAGCTGGATTTGAAGTGTTGCAAAATTAACAAAAGCAACAAGGCTTTTCTAAGAAGGTTAGGTGGTCAAAGTATTATGCACATCTGGATATGCAATATCCTCCAACATAGCTGAAGGCAACAGAAAGAATAAGCAGAAAGAAACATAAATAAATATTTAAAGATGACAAATAATTAGCATCCTATGAATACTGTAAGTATCTTTTGTTTAGTATAAGCATACATTGAATTGGAGAGTCAAAAATTATTTAAGATAAAGACGAGAATAAGAATTAGCTGGCTTTATTCAGGTCCTTAACACCAAGTATATATTTTCCTTTGTGATTAGCTAAAAAGAAATTATCCCTTCCCATAGGATATCTGAAAAGACAGCTATGAAGTCTTTGCCTGAGATTCACAGTAGCTGGCAAAGAAGAGGTACCCAATAAACATTTCCTGAAAAAAATGAATTGTCTTAGAGAAGGTTTTCCGTGGTCTTCATTTTTTAAATTATTATTTATTTTTATCTTAGAAACAGACAGACAGCATAAATATAAAAAAGAGTCATTGCTTTGGTACACAATATATGTTTTAGCTGTGGTGTATGCAATTAGCCCAACAATACTTTCAATTCTTTCCTGACCTGTAAGACAGCTGAGCAAACAACAACAGTATCATGTCCCTGCACACAGAAGAAACATTCATAAAATTTAGTAATAATTTTTTCATATATGCTATATTTCTTGACTAATCTTCAAGTCACAGGTTCTTTCCCCAGGGTTTCCGAATGATTCAGAACATAGTACTGTTTGGTTTTGTACATCTATCCATCTTTATTGCCTAATTGAGAAAGTCATCAACTTATTATTATTACTTTTTAACAACTTGTAGGTTAGTACATCCTTAGTGCAACAGTCAGAAAGTCTGAATTTGTTGAATTATCCACTTTTTATTATAAAATTCTTCAAATGGTTTTCAAAACATTTTATTTAACCCTTACCAGGTCTCTTAATGAGGAAATCAGATCACTGATTGAGTAACTATTGTATATTTAATTTTTATTTGTTGTTTTTAATTAGTTTATTGGGGTGATGATTATTAGTAAAGTTACACAGGTTTCAGGTGTACAATTCTGTAATAGATCATCTCTATATCACACTGTGTGTTCACCACCCAGAGTCAGTTCTCCTTTCATCACCATATATTTGACCCCTTTTATCCTCATCTCCCACTCCCCTCCCCCCTTACCCTCTGGTAACCACTAAACTATTGTCTGTGTCTATGCGTTTTTGTTTCTTCATTTGTTTGTCTTGTTCCTTTGTGTATATTTAATTTTTATCTGTAGTCAATTATGCCATTTGGTGGACTCAGCGTTTATAGATTTTTTGTTTAAGCTTTCAACTCTTTCCAAGTAACCTTAAAAATCCATGGTATACAATATGCTGTATTAAGCTTATAATGCAATTTAGATTCAGAATCTCTCATTGCTGGTATGGAGAGAAATGGTGTCTAGCTATTGAGGAATCTATGTGACCACCTCATATAGAATCTCAGTGTGGCTTTTTGGTTCTCAATTCAGTTTGCCTATGCAATACCCTCAGTGAAGTCTTGTGAACATTATTTCTTAAGAAAACAAAACAAAATTTTAAAAATACAAAACAAAAATCAACTGAGGGAAAAAACTTCAGGCAGAGTTAAAACATTATACTAGATATTATAGATATTGCTACAGGACACGTTATTCCAAATTTTAATGACTTAAAATCACGATCGTTCATTATTTCTTTCAAGGTTTCGGGTCAGCTTGGAGGTCCTGCTGATTTGACCTTGACTGATCTTGGCTGAGTTTTCTCACTCCTATGTAATAAGCTTTTGGATAATCTATTAACTGACTAGCCTTCCTTGGCCTCAGCTAGGATAACTTAATTGCTCCATGAGGTCTCTCACCTTCTGTTAGGCTAGTTTTGCCTTATTCTCACTTTGATGGCAAGGATCAAAGAGAAAGCAGGCCGTGTCATATAATAGGGCAAGCAGAAATGTATTTTTCTTTCTTCAGGTTTCTGCATGCATCACATTTGCTAACATACTTTGGCCAGAGCAAGTAACATAACAAAGTCCACAGTCAAAGAGAAGACTAGAAAGTTACAGAGCAAATGCTGTAGTTTGGTAAAGCATTTGGTGATGATAGTTGAAATCAGTGAAATCAGTCTACCACAAAAGGTGATTCATTTATTAACAACACTGCTGAAAAGACCTATCTTTTAAGACATGGAATGTTTCTCCATTAAAGTGTAAAGACATTTCAATTTTCAGTTGTGCGCGGAAAGATGGGTCTCCAACTAGTAATTTTCACTGAAGAGGAAGAACTTAGTGAATGAAATGGGGGTCATTTGTTTTTTACCATAAAAAAGTAATACTGTTGTAAGCAGCTTCCAGACAGCACTTATAACTGCAATTACCTTCATTTAGAGGCAAACTGAGAACCTCCAAGACATCAGGGACGAAACATGTTTTGGATGCTTAACAAGTCTTAACTTCCAAAAGAACCTCATTCTTCAATTTTTTCAACCTTCATTTAGAGCCTGTAAATAAAATTATTTTCAATTCAGAACCATTGCAATTAAATACGCAATTACAACATAGAGAAAAAATGTGTCAATCGGGCTTAAGTACATAGATTCTATGATGTGCTATGTCTAGGTCAACTATAATAAGAAATTAAACTTTTCAACATGGGTGTTTAATAAGTTTTTGTTGAAATATAAAAAAGATACAGACATGTGCATATAAACCATAAGTTTACACCTTGATGAGTTTTCACATATTGAAAACACCAATGTAACCAGCTCTGGGACACTTTTGAATTTATTCTCTGTATGTTATCCACTTCCTTTCCCCTTATTATTGGTGGATAATTAGGATAAAAAAAAAAGTGTATGTAATGCAAAACACATGGCCTGCAATTGACTGCATAGCTGACCATTTGTTTAACTAACCTGGCAGTTTTCTTGAGAGATACTGAAAATTGATATACAGTTCTTGACACTCTGCTTCGAATCACCCTTAAATGATCACTCCACAATAATATATCTGGATGTTATCATTATTTCTCCTGTGGCAGATAGCATGCTTTGTTAGTAGAGAGTACTAGAGGGACACTAGAGTGGGAAAGGAGTTTCTCTTCCAAGTTCTGATTGTTTTCTTAGGCAGGCTCCTGCATTATGTGCAATTTCCTTAGTGCCTAGTCTCCAGCAGAGCATGCAGCTCCTGGAGTCCTTTAGCTCCAATGAACCTGACTGATAGCTGCTCCTGGTAGTCCCCATGGGCTGACTTCTCCAGTAACAAAGACAAGAGGCTTCTCAGTGGGGGGTTTCCAGCAGGGCATCTCCTATTAAAAATTTCCTCCCAGACCCTTTAGGGAAGCTTTGCAGCCTCAATGAATTTCTCTACTCTCCAATGAGCCATAGACCCGCCCACCCTTTACAGAGAGGTCTGGGTATCAACACTGCAGGAGAGGCGTCTCTTCCTTGGACTCACTGTCTCTTCTTCGGGGATGGTAGTTGCTCCCGTATCTGTTATTCCTATATTGTTTGTTGAGAGTATCCTTTATTCTTTAGTAGACAATTACCCATTACTCAATTCCCTGTTATAGTTAATATTTTTTAATTAAAACGGCCTCATTGAAACTATTTGGTGGTTTCTGCCTCCTGATTGGTTGCTCAATGATGTGCTTGTTTTCTTCAGAATCTCAGAGTTCTTCTGATTCAAGCAGATGATTCATGAAAATAATGCTGACCGCTTTTTGCATATTATTTGCTGATTTAATCCATAAAATTTAAAATGTCAATGAACATTAAACTCAACTGGATATTGAATTCAACCCAACAAGATATTGAAAAGATAATTATCAAAATTATATTGAAAGAAGCCAATGCTATTGAAAAGAAAATGATCAGAAATGAATATTGAATCCAAATACAAAGGGATGATTAGTTTTAGTATTTGAATACATAATAGCCTCAGATTCTGATTATTTCCTTTTAAAATTATATTTATTTGTTATTTGTATATGCTCATACCATTAAGTGATTAATTGATTGGTTAATTTTTACAATAACGTTTTAGAAGACTGAGTGAGCCAGGCAAAGTATAGCACTCCTCTAAATTATATATATATAGTTTGTTTTGTTTTGTTTTTGTTTGTTTGTTTGTTTGTTTGTTTTTATGAATACATTTCTAGGTTGTTTTTAATTTGTTACTTTTTTGACCATTCATTTGCAAATATTTTTCTTTCCATTCTCTCACTTTTTTCCTCTAGGCTTCTAGTTACATATTTTAGACTGATTTTGGCCTCCATTTCTTGGGTACTCTGTTCTTTTTATTTCCCCACTAATTTTCTCTTTGTATTTCCATTAGAGTATTGTCTATTGACTATAATCAAGTTCATTGAGTCTTGGATGTGTCAGGTGTACCAATGAGCTTGTCAAAGGCAGTCTGCATCTGTTACTGTGTGTGTGTGTTTAAATTTATGTCTAGTATGTCCTTTGACACTTTATTATTGTTTCTATTTCTCTGCTGAAATTACCCATCTATTCATGAATGTCTTCAAGTTTTTCACTACAGCCTATGACATATTAATCATATTTATTTTAAATCCCCTGTATGATTTTTCCAACAATAGATTTATGTTTGAGATTAATTCTATTGATTGTTTTGTCTCTCAACAGCAGATTATTCCTTTCCATTTTGCGTGTCTCATAATTTTTAGTTGAAATCTACATATCCAGTGTAGGGTAGTAGAGACTGAAGGAAATCGTATTTATACCTGAAAATAGGCATGCCTCTTTTTCTGCTAGGCCGTTATTGAGTTTAGCTGTGTTTCAGTCTTCTTGTTTGCTGTGATTACCTTCAATGCACAGCCAGCTTTAAACTCCTCTCTGGGCACTTGTGGTGAGGGCACAGCTTGAATGATTTGCTGAGCAAATTCTCAATTGTGCTTGCCCCAACCGCAGTTTTAGGGTTTTTTCCCCGCTGCGAGCCTGTACCTCAGAGAGGTTGTCTCTCCATGCTTTTGTTCCTTCACTAGTTGCAGTCTGCTGTTACTTGTTTCCTGGTTCCGGTTAGGCTGGGTGGTGCAGAGCATGGAAGAATTCTATGTTTTTCTTATTCAGTGTCTGCTTGAAGAAATTCATGTGTCTTTTGAAATGAGTTCTCTCTGTGATCCTGTCTGCTTCCAGTGGTAAGGAATCTGTAATTTTCTAAAACTAGGAGGAATTTTTGCCTCTCTCCTTTTCCCTAAATCAATTAGTTTTCCCCCATTCCTAGTGACAAGTTTTGCTGCCTTTCTCAAGCCGCTTAAGACTTTATAACACTGAAAGAAGGATTCAGGTGAGGATTATTCCCCTCCCCTCTGCAGCAGCTGGCATACCCAACAGTGGAACTACCCTACAGGGGATGCTTTCTCTGACCTCTCCTGCTCCCACTCTTTCTCATGAGCAAGTGAGCTCCATGGAGAAGAGGCTGCAGGTGTTTTTGTTCTCAAGGCTGTATATTCTCCCAACAGTACATATTTAGCTTTTAACAAAACTTTAAAACATTAGTTGGTTTCTTGTTGGTACCTGTTTTTATCACAGTCTTATTTTCTTCCAGTGCTCTGGTTTGATGAGTGATTGTCTATACTAGATAGTGATTGCCTATGCTATTGTCTTGTTTCTTTCTGGAGGCTCACTCCAGCTTTCCTCAGATTTTACCCTGAACAGTTTCCCTTGGAAGTCTGCACTCTGATGGGTTCAGGAATGTATGATTTTGCAGATTGCCTAGTTTCTTGTTGTTGCTTAGAAAAGTATGACATTCTTTCCGTCTATTTGCCCTAAGATGGAGCCAGAACTCTGTAATACATATTATTAATCCATGGTTATATGAAAGTTACCAGGAAATCAGGTGCCTTTGGGTATTATGTTATTAATATATTTAATGAAATAAAAAATAAGGATTCATTCTCTTTCCAAACATGCCAAAATACAGTTTAACATCTAAATGGTATTTTTTTCTCATTAAATATACAAGAAGTGTAATTCTAGTCTACTTAGCGTAACAAGAAAGATACTTGGGACTTTCTACATACCGTGTTTCCCCGAAAATAAGACTTAACTGGAAAATAAGCCCTAGCATGACTTTCAAGATGCCATCCCCTGAACATAAGCCCTAATGCATCATTTGGAACAAAAATTAATATAAAACCCAGTCTTAATTTTGGGAAAACACGATCTTAGGGGAAGCTATGTACTTTGAGATACATGATTTAAGGTCTAGCAGATTTTTTTTTTCTTAACTGGGGAATGTTGGGGAACTGTGATTTTCCAGGACACATCAGCTCCATGTCATGTCGTTCTTTTTTTTTTTTTTCCCCCAGTCTTCTAGTTGGGGGCGCAGCTAAGCTCCAAGTCAAGTCGTTGTTTTCAATCTAGTTGTGGAGGGTGCAGCTCATCTCCACGTTAAGTCACTGTTTTTCACTCTAGTTGTGGCCCATGTGGAAATCGAACCGGCAACCTTGGTGTTACGAGCACCACGCTCTAACCACTGAGCATACTGGCAACCCCTAGCAGAATTTTTTAACCAGATTTTTTTTTTATTTCAATATTACACATACTCAAGGGTGTATATAAGTGCAATTTAAAGTGAAATAATAAACTGATAACAGTAGATTCAAGAACATTTAAATATATAGCATCGACAACAAATTTGAAGACTTCTGTAAGCTCCCCTTCATTATAACCTTCTCCTCCTTCTCTAGAAATGACACAATAAGTTATATGTTAAGCAATTCTTTGCTGTTCTTTTAATTTTCATCATAAATGTATATAATGCACATATGCCTAAAACATAAAGTTTATTTTTCCTGCTTAGAACTTATATAAATTGAGTCATTACACACACACACACACACACACACACACACACACACATACACACACATGAGGTCAAACAATTAAGTTTGTGAACTCATCCTAGAAAAAGTGCTACATACCTCATTGCTGAATATCACTATGGTTACCTTCAGAGTACTCCCCTTGGGAAGCTATGCACCGACGCCAGTGCCTAGTCCACCCTCCAAAGTAATTTTGGAACTCTTTTTCTGGAATGGTCATCAGAACTGTCATCATATGATACTTGATGTCATAAATGTTATCAAAATATCTTCCTTTCAATATTTCCTTTATCTTCGGGTAAAGAAAGAGTCATTGGGGGTCAGGTCAGGTGAGTAGGGAGGGTGTTCCAATATAGTTATTTTTTACTGGCTAAAAATTCCCTTACAGACAGTGCCGTGTGAGTTGGTGCATTTTTGTAATGCAAAAGCCATGAATTATTGGTGAAAAGTTCAGGTTGTCTAACTTTTACACGCAGCCTTTTCAGCACTTCCGAATAGTCAACTTGGTTAACTGTTCAGTTGGTACAAATTCATGATGAATAATCCCTCTGATATCCAAAAAAGGTTAGCAACATTGTTGCAACAAGTTCGTGAACTTAGTTGTCCAACCTTCTGCGTGTGTGTGTGCGTGTGTGTGTGTGTGTGTGTGTGTGTGTGTGTGTAGTGATCGAAGATTCAACCATGTTGATCTATGTTGATGGATCTATAAAGTATGGATATTCAGAACATTGACTCTAGAGACAGAGAGCCTAGTTTTGAATGTTGGATCATTAACTTAATAGCCTTCACAGATAAGTTAATTAACCTTCCTGACTTCTGTTTCCTTGTTTCTAAAACAAGGTATTGTCAAAATATAAAGAATTAGTGTAGTCAAGGTGGTTCAAGGTGATATGAAATTTAAAGTTTTAAAGCACTGACATTTTGAAGGTGCTCTATGTAAGAAATAGATTACAAATTATAAATAATTATTAGGTAAACAATTGATATTTATTACAATAAGAAATCACAGAAAGTTATAAATATATTTACAGATTTTACACAACTAGAAGACCCTGTGTATACACTACAGGACTATATTCAGATCCTTGGAAAAGGCTTGTACAAATGAGAGGCTGTGAAACTTAAACTTCATTAGCTTCATGGAAAATCTGATTCTGTATACATGTAAAACACTTTGAATCGTAGTTCTATAAAAGCAATAGATTTTAATTTATTTTTATTACTCACTATTATGTTATATTAATGGAAACTTTTTGCAGTATTATTTTTTAAGTGAAATAAAATGTGATTATTTACAGATGCCATCAAATAGTATTACACATAGTTTTATAATTTATGTTTTAGTTGCTTGAGATTTGGTTGGCTTATAAATTTGGCACAATAATCACTCTATATTAGTTTACTTTTTTATTGTCTTATTTTAAATATATGAAATGGTTTATTTTAAGGAAAAAGAGTTAAAATTAATGTATTTATCAAATTGAATTTACATTATGTAATTTTATTTTTCTCTGTGCTGTTTTTTGATGATTGATTAAATATCTAAGTAAATAGCCTAGTAGAAACTTCCATAGTTTTTAGAAAATCACATAAATCATAAGATAATCGTACTTAGTCAATTTCAATATGTAGATGTTTGCTTAAATTACTTTTATTGATATTGTATGAAAATATATTTTGTACACATAAAAAGCTAGAGAAATAGCTTTCACAATATTACAAAGTAAAAGCACAATAGCATAAACAAAACTGGAAGGAAATTACTTTAATGTCAGTGCATATCAAAACAATGTATATTACACAAAAACCCTCATTTAAAATGTAATAATATGGTGCCATGTTATTTAGAACTATGAGGAGAAACATAATATGAGATAGGAAAGTAAACTTAAATTTAAAATTTACCATTTCTACTGGACAGGATTTATCTTTCAGATCAGGACAAATACTTGAGGTTAAATATAGGTCTGAATTCAGCTGTTATGTTCTAATATAATCATAACCGACTTTTATTTATTGCCTTGTATATTCGGATTGATCACTGCTCATCATTTATAAGTTGTTAAATGTTTTTCTTATTATTCTTATACAGTTGGTTATAGTCAATAGTAGCCATAACATTTTTAAAATTTTAGAAATGTGCTACAGATGTTTTTCCCACAGTTGCACTTTGTACTGCCTTGAAAAGAATATAAGTGATGAACTCAATAAAATAAATTACATATATATATAATGAAATATATATATAGTGAAATATATATAGTGAAATATATATAATGAAATATATATATAATGGAATGTGTATATATATATATATGTATGTATGTATATATCCGTATATATATACATATATATATATGGATTAGATGTAACTGTTATAACCATAAGGAAATAAGAAAACAATGTTGATAAATATTTATATTAAATCAGAATGAAGAAGGGCTTTCTAATCATAAAGCTGATTTAAGGAATAAAAAAAAAATTACGCTCCAAACCAAAAATAGTCTAGACAAAGTTAAAAGATGAGCAATGCGTTAAAAAAATTGGGAGTCAACATGAAAAAGAATAAACTCAAAATTTAAAAGTTGGAAGAGACAATAAACAAATTATTCTTAGAAGGTAAATGTTAGTAGTTACCAAATATATGCGAAAAACCTTTTAATCATACTTGATATAAAATATATTGAAAATTTGCTAATTAGATATTAAGAAGAGTGAGTGCAACAGTAGTCTCAAATCCATTCTTATTCTCTGCTGCTGAGAAAGGGGAGAGACACAGTTGTTGAATTATATTAAAAAATGATTTTTTTTTTAATCTTAGGAGATTGATCCAGCTTTCCTTCTTCCTTTTTGACATGTACTCTCATTATATTTCTAGCCTCTTTTCTTCAGACCAAATACGAGTGCATTTGACCTCCTCTGTCTTGGACATTTTGTCTTGACTTTCTTCTTTGTTCTCGTTCCTGTCCTTATTCCTAGTTCAGTCTATGATTGAGAAGGAAGGCAGAATGGTGTAGGGGTTTAAAGCATAGATAGACTCTGGAGTAAGTCTTACTTGATTTCAAATCCCAGCTCTACTAATTAGGGGCTGAGCGAATTTAAGGAGATTATTTATCTTATCCCCTGTGTAATGGCGAGAGGGGAAAAGAAAGGGGCAGGACACGAGCTAGAGTGGGGCTAATGAATTTATTTATTTAGCAATATCTAATCAATTTAGTTAGCAATATCCAATAGCAAAAGACAAAGGCAATTAATAGAATGTGCTAATGACAGAAAGTAAAGGGGTGGTTAAGACTAAACTATATACATTGATAACAATGTCATCTCAAAGGAGTATACTTGCATATAAGTTGAAGAGATCCCAACACATGTTTACTATTGATCAAAAATCACTTGGCTAACTACACAAATATCATCAGTAAGGAGTATCCAAAAGCAGTAACTCTACAGGATAATAACTATTACAGTAGATGCCAAAAGCTCACCAAACCTGGGGAGAACAGCACTGGAAAAGTCATAAATCAAAACCTTGCCAGGTCTGTAGCTGAGAGAAACTCAGGCATCTCCCACATTGCTGTTTGCTAGTTCCCAAGAATGCTGCTGCTGCTGCTGCTGGCGTTGTAGTTGTTGGAAGTTAGGACGTCTTCTGATACTGCAAGCTGCAAGCTGCATACAGGTTCCCAAAGATGCTAGAATGATGACAATTCACCAACAAAAGAAGTCTCTACTGTCCATTGAGGCAAGTTCCGATCTCTTACTCTGAAGTAATCCAATCCTGAAAAGCAGTCCTGAAACAGCAAATCTTCTCAGTAGTAATCTCTTGAAACAACAATCAATCAATATCCAACCCACCTGAGGTCTGTCTTATTTCTCTCTTTAGATGCACCCCAGAGCAAATTTTGTGTTCCTACCTCCCCCTCCAGAAATGGCCAGTTCTGGGAGGGTCCAGCAGTTAATGATATGAATGCTGCCCATCCGGCTGAAGGGCTAGTTCATCCAGATAAGCAACGAGGCCTAGATATGTTCCTGTCACATCATCCTGATACAACTTAGCTACTACTTCACTTCCTCTGCTGATGCGGACGAAACAGACAGGAAGCAACATCATCTCATATCTGCCCTACTCGGGAGGAAGAGACCAAAGGGGGATTTCTCTCAACTCCTGATCACAGAATCATTTTAACCCTAAGCTAACCATCACCTCACAGCCCAGACAGAACAGCAACCTCATCCCATATCGCCCCTGCTCGACCCAGAAAGCAACATCCTCTCATCTCTCCCCTGCTCAGGAGGATGAGACCAAAAGGGGGAATTTACTCAATCCCTGATTACAGCACAGAAATCACCTCACATGCAGGAACAGATAAAAGCTAATAGACAAATCTCACATCAACCAATGAAGGCAAAGGTTCCTCAAGACCTTCCCTACACCCTGCTATAATGTGGAATGATTTTAGTAGATTCTCTTCTCTTACGGATTGAATATATCAATGTTTGTGAATTAGTTACAGCAGTATTTGGCATATAATAATTGCTACATAAATAAGGAGTAAAATGCATTGATTTTTAAAAAATATTTTGCATAGATAATCTTGTTTATCATCTTCCCTTTAATGCTTACAATCTTTTATAATGCAAAAGTGTTTCTTCTTTATATAAACATATTAATCATGCTTTCTTTCTGGATTTCTAATTTTTTATGCTCAATAAAGATTCCATTAACCAAAGTGATCTGCAGTTTTATTTTAGCATATTTATATTTTTATATTTAAATATTTCATACATAAATTATTTTAATAACAGCTTTATTGAAATATAATCCTCATACCATCAAATTAGCCCCTTTAAAGTGTACAATTAAGTTTTAATACATTCACAAAATTGTGCAGCTATCATGGCTATCAAAGTTTAGAGCTTCTTCATCATTGCAAAAAGTACTCCATACCTATTACCAGTCATTTTCCATCACACCATTCCCTCAGCTCCTGGTAACTATTAATCTATTTTGTATCTCTGTGGGATTTTGGCTATTCTGGACATTTCATATAAATAGACTCATATAATTTCTGGGGGTTTTTTTGTGTGTGTGTCTGACTTCTTTTGTTCAACATATTTTCAAGATTCATTCATGTTGTAGTATATGTCAGTACTTTATTCCCTTTTATTGCCAAATAATATTCTATTGTATATAAATATACCACTTTGTGTTTATCCATTCCTCAATTGGTAGTTATTTAGTTGTTTTCACTTTTTGGTTATTATAAGTAATGCTATTATGAACATCTGTACATAATTAGTGTACAGAAATATATTTTTTATTCTTTTGGGTATATGTCTAGGAATTAAATTGTTAGACATGTGATGACCCTTTCTCTCAACCCCTGATCACAGAATTATTTTAACCCTAAGATAACCATATTTATAGTGGTGGATATAAACTTGGAGACGTGTTTTGGGGTCATATCACATGTAACTTTTTCAGGAACTGCCAAACCGTTATCCACAGTAGTACACCATTTAATATTCCCACCAACAACATTTAAAAGTTCCAGTTTTGCCATTCATACAGTTATACTGTCCATCATTTTTAGTTTAGCAAGTCTAGAAGATATAAAGTGGTATCTTATAGTGGTTTTTATTTGCATTTCCCTAATGACTAAGGATGCTGAACATCTTTTTATGTACTTATGTTCATTGTAAATCTTTTTGTGAGAGATATCTATTCAAATCCTTTACCCATTGTTTTAATTGGATTATTTGTCTTTTTGTTGTTCAATTGTATAGGATTTTTTTTAATTATGCATTCAAGAACCGTATGAGACAAATGATTTGTAAATATTTTCTCCCATTCTGTGGGGTATGTTTTCATTTTCTTGATAGTGTCTTTTGGGCTGCAAAAGTTTCTAATTTTGATGAAGAATTATAATTTATCTATTTTTCTTCAGTCAGCTGTGTGTGGTCACTGAAGCCTTTGCTCAGTTATCTTGGTGATTTAATGATTGGATAGAGATTTAATTAAATGCTTTGCATCAATAAGTTTTTCAAACTTTGCTGAGATGTTCTATTTATGTTTATGTTTATTGAATGCTCCTACAAACCGTTACAAGTGTACTTTATCCTTCACTCACTGCCAATGCATGGCCTCAAAGGTCAGCCAGGTATGAGAGATTAACGATTCTCTCCCTAGTCCTAAAATGTAAAGAACATACATCTTTCCGGTCATGCGCAGTCCTGCACATTTGTGTGGCCTTATAGATTCCCAGGAATATACAGATATTTTCAGATCACACTATGGACATCCCATGCACATTTTTCCTTTTAAATGTTTTGTCCTGCCTATTGTTATCCACAACTAGTATCTATCATAAAAAGCTATCATGTTAAACAATTGACATTTTGTTTTGTTTCGTTTTTTTTCTTTTTAATAAAGGACTTAGGGGCAGGACTATTTACACAGGCTGAGCTCTAAATCTTTCTACAATAAAAAAGAAGTCTCAAAAATTGAAGTTTTCAGGAAACTGCTGCGTAGGTCAAATAGTGACAGTTCTCTGGAGATGAGGCCTTGGAGGAGCTCCATACCTGTTCTTCCCTCTCAGGTGTCAGCTGGGATCATGGCATTCACAGCTAGCCAAGTTACAAAACTGGTGGGTCAACGCTTCCACACAGCTGTGGAGAGATGAATGCCACAAATCCCACTGGATCACAGATGCTCAGCCACCACCCCACCACCCACCCAGTTTTAAAGAGAAATAATTGAAATACGTACATGACGATTTGATTTACTTATTTCGTGGAATACTATAGTATTCCACAACTATAGTTGGTGCTCAGTAGATTGATATGAGCCTTTGCCTATTTCCAGAGTTCGGAAAAGGTTAACTTTGACAATTTTTACCAGTGTATTCATTGCCTTTATAGAAGAAAGGCAATGTCTTCTTGTCTTTACTTTCCAAAGGTGCTTCTAAAATTGGATTTTGACAACAGTGTGAGATTTCTATTTTTTCTTTTCCACAATGGTTATGTATTTGTCCCCACAGCTTTGAAATGTTATGGTAACCTTTTTGTCTAATGTATTGATTGTTTCTAGATTTTAAAAAAATCCTATTCTATCAATACATCTATAAATTTTTATCTCTGAGACCACACTGATTTAATCAAATGTTTCTGGTTAAATACATACTTAAAGAATATAAAAATTAATGGACAGTTATAAATGGGAAGAATGTCGTTAAGGTCTGTTTGTTGTGGCTACAAATAAGAAAAATTCATGGTGTAGCTTTATTAATTAAAGATGTAAACTGAATTGGAAAAAAAGGTGGAAATTGAGTGACTTTACATATAAACTCACATATTTCAAATAAATACTAAAAAGCTATGTTTATGAGTGACATTACCCTTTTTAAACAAAATATACCTTGAAAATGGTAATGACAGGTCTCCCAGCTTTATAGGACTAATGATGATCATTTTGATAGTTTAAAACAATGTTTTACTTTATTTACTTTCCTTTAAATACACTTTAAAAAAAGTGAATTGTTTAAAAATATATTAAATACAAACATTCACTTCTTAAATGTTACTTTTCTTCTATAGGACTTTGGAGATGACGGGTCCTTGTATATCACTAAGGTTACCACAACTCACATGGGCAATTACACCTGCTATGCAGATGGCTATGAAAAAGTCTATCAGACTCACATCTTCCAAGTGAACGGTAAGGAATGTGGTGTTGCTAAAATTATTGTTTGCTTCACCAGATATTCAAAGAATAGCATAGTTGACTGGGAAGGCAAGGCTTCATTATTTATTTATATATGTATGTATTTATGTATTTATTTATTTATTGATTGATTGATTGATTTATGACAGACACTGTTAATGTAAAACCTATTTCAATTTAAAAAAGTATTTGAGTGAATAAATACTGTAAACTTGCACCACTGTTCTGATCATGAAACATTACGAAGTAACTCATTCTCATTGGAAAATTAAACATTAGGAAATGTAAATTACCTTTTCAGCTTGAGAAGACTATCAACAAATAGCCAACCATATACATTTTAGAAACTGAAAAAATTAAGTATTTTAATACTTTAATCAGATCATCTATTTAGTTGATCTTATTAGTGATATAAAAAATGTTATTTATGTACAGCAAATTGTATAGTCTTACTGGTTAATTTAATGGCTATGGACATAGGTCAAGTAGGCTAATATCATTCTTACAATCAGAGCTTCGTTTTGTCTCTGATTTAATTCAAATTTTAGTTATTTAGTTGAAGTCACTATATAGGATTACAGGTAAGATGAATACACACTGATTCACTTTCATACTGACATATACTTATTAATTTACTGTGTGATTTACAAAAAGGAGCAGAAACTTACTTGGCTTTCTATAGGAAGAGCAAGATGGCTAGTGTGGTTAGTTAGTATGCATTAAAAGGAGAGTGGTGGATATAAACTTGGAGATGTGTTTTGGGGTCATATCACATGGAACCACATGGACCTAAATACTTAGGTCCCCATTCTACATGTAATGGGAAGCCATCAAAGTATTTCATGTATAAAGTGGCACATTCTGATTTGTTTTATAATGATTGGAAGCACTGAGATATGTTATAAAACTATTTTAGTAGTTTGGGAAGAGAAAATGGTGGCTTAAAATATAGTTGAATGGTGAAAATGTAAAGAAGTGCTCAGATTGGAATATATTTTAAAAGTAGATTTGATGATATTCTGAGAAATGGTATGTGAGTATGAAAGAAAGGGAATTAAATAGAAAAAAAATAACCCAAGTAATTTGAAGGAAGCATTTGGATATATGGTCATAACATTAACTGCAATGGAGAAGAAGCATATTTGGAGATTGAATGAGATTAATATAATTTGTTTTCGTTTCATACTTTTTTTTTGACTAATTAACTTTGACACACTTACCCAGATAGAAGTCAAATATGCAAGTTAGTATAAAAGTCTGGAGATCAAAGGGGAGTGACAGGCCAAAGTTGTATATTAAGATAATATCAAAGTGTAGAGACCGTATTTGAAGCCATAAATCTGAGCTGGATGAGGTCATTTTAGGAATGAGTATAGATGGATGTGAAGTCCAAACTTTGGAGCTGAAGTTAGCAAGTGGAGAAAAGAAGACATAGAATGAGCACCCTGTGATGGGAAATATGTCCTGGAAATCGATTAAGAAAATGTTGCCAAAAAGGTTGAAAAGATTGGGGAGTTCATGGTTCGACACTCAGCTCAATTGTCGACACTCAACAGAAGCTGATCGAGGCCTTATTTCCAGAGCAAAGTCAGTTGGCAACTAGATATGGGTGAAGGCTTGTATATTGGGTGCCTGGACCTAATTACCATGTATGTGGAGGGGGGTTCCCCCCCCACACCAACAAAAACTTTGGATACCAGCAGGGTGTCCAAGAATTCAACTCAGTTATGACACTCGCTACCCAGAGAGAGAATCAGATTCCACAGATAAAGGGTTTAGTCCCACAAGACTACCCACCCCTCCATACACATATAATTCAGACACCACCTGCAAGCCCAGATTGTTATCTGTGCTTCTGACCAAACCCCTAGAGATCCCAATGACCCCTCACCGCCTCCAAATTAGAATGCCAATTTCAAATCCAGGTTGTTATCTGGCCCACTGGCTCTAAATCAGAGGTTCCCATAACCCCCTCCTTGGGATCAGTTAATTATCTAGAATGGCTAACAGAACTCAGAGATATATGTTACTAGAGTACCTATTTACAAAGAATATTAAAGGATATTAAAAAATACGAATCAATAGTCAGATGAAGAGATACAAAAGGTGAGGTCTGGGGCCTGGCAAGGTGGCATGTCAAATCATTCTGGTTCTTTAATGTGGATGCTTTCTGAAAAAAAAAAAAAGAAAGGACAAGGAAGCTGTCCTCCTGGGTTTTTATGGGGGCTTTATTACAGTCACAATTGACTAAGTCATTGGCCATTGAAAATTAAATTCATTCTCCAACTCCTCTTGCCCCCTGAACAGGGATTTCAAACCTCTAATCACATAGTTGATTCTCCAGACAACCAGCTACCACCCTTGGGTGAGATCCAAAGTCACTTCATTACCATCACAAAATATACTTTCATCACTCTCAACATTTAGGAAATTCCAGGATTTTGGTAGCTCTGAAATGGGGATGAAGACCAAATATATATTTCTTATTATTAATCACAATATCACAGCTTGGACACCAATTTTTAAGGAAACTAGTGAAGAAAGCAGGCAAGATGTGAGGGAGCTGATGTATCCTGTCCCCATTGGTCTCACATGTTCGGAGCTAGACTTTCAGATATAACAATTGTACCTGAGGATACACAATCTTGCAGTACAGGACAATTCTATATGGGGGATGTCCCCTATCGAGATGCTGTATCCCTGGGGAAATGCTTATTGTTGCAAGTCTGGTCCTCACTCCTTCTTTCTTGTAATTGTTTATAGACTGAGGGCCTATTTGATAAGAGCAATGCTCTGTAGTCCCCACCCCCCTGGTTCTGTCTTTTATCTCTTATCCTAACTCCCAGTCCTGGTTCTTTCTGTCTAATTACCAATTATGTTAGAGTACTTGGTAGTTTTTAAAGCAGTACGTGGCTCATGTTCTACCTGCACCAGAATCACATGAAAAAATTATCAAAAATGTAGAACCCTGGGATTCACCACAACTATCTAGAAATTTGATTTGAACTCTGCATTTTACCAAGCTTTCTGTTAAATTGTGATACTTAGTAAAGTGTGAGAACCATTGTAAATGACTCTTTACAATGGTTCTTTAGGAGTTTCTGCTCCTTATTCACATCTGATGCAGGTTTCTTACATAACTCACTCATTTGCCATGTTTCCAGCTGGGAAGCACAGGAAGAAAATTTTGAGCCAAACTGCAGACTTTCATGTTGCAAGATGTGCCCTGAGCCACATTGGGGAAACTCAGCTCCCTCATTTCATCCCTTCCTGTGGATGAATTGTTTACTTTCTGATTTCAGGTTGTTCTGAAGTGGAACGTGGGAATAAAGGAATAATGAACTCTCAGAAACAGAGCCCATTCTCTGCCACTATCAGTCTTAACAGTATTAATTAATTAAGAGGAATTTAATACAATCCCCCGTCCCCCCCATTTGAAGGAAATACCTTCCAAGACTCCCAGGGGTTACCCGAAACCGAGGATATAACTGAACCCTATATATGTTATGTTTTTTCCTATGCATACATACCTATGGTAAAGTTTAATTTATAAACAAGACACAGTAACAGATTAACAACAATACCTAGTAGTAAAATAGAATAATTATAACAATATACTGTAATAAAAGTGATGTGAATGTGTTCACTCGTGTTGTTACCAGAGTAACTGCTTGGTCCTGTTACCAATGCAGTAAAGAATTACAGATCAGCAAACAGCAAACATGAAGGTACAAAGAAAGCTTATTAGGATACATTCTAAGGGAAGAACAGGCCAAGTCAAGAGAGGCAATGGCCCCAAAGGGTTTGGGGTTTTACTTTTATATTGTTGGCATTGAGCCAGCTCTGCATGTGATGTACAGATTTGGGTCATTTGATTGATATGCGATGTGTAGGCTATATAACCCCTTCCGTTCCGTTCTATGCATGCCTTTACCCATAATGCACACAGAAAAACCCATGGGGTGGGGTGGGGGGAGGTTAAAACCACAGTGCTAATTTATTGTAACTATATTATAATGAGGCTGAGGTTAAACCAAGGGTAAGCTTTAACATTCTGTACAGGCATCCAAAACCAGAATATTCTAGATAGATTTTACTTCCTTTTTTTCAGGATGTTCTAACTACAAAATTAGTCCCTGGGGTTTGGACCTAGGTGGTCCCTGGGGAGTGGACCTGGGCAGTGCAAAGGGTTCATTACATTATTGCCCACCCCTCCAGGCGCTTATGCTTACTTTCTGACTAACAGTTTGACAGGATCCCATGCTGAAGTCTTCTAAAGGCTCAATGCTTTCTGGCACAACACATTGCCATTCATCGGAACGTGCTTTCTGTTTATGTTTTATACCCACAAATTTAATGCCTCTTCCATCTTAACTAAGCACTTATCTTGCATTGTGGCTGTAATTTTTGCAGTTTGAAGTGCGACAGCCAAACTAGCACAAATTTCTTTCCCATCTTTACAATTTCACGGATAGAAGATTTGTTCTTACTGTAGATCTTAGCGACCTCAGCAGAGTTTTGGTTTTTTTCTTTATTTTTTTTTTCTTTCTTTCGTTATTAAGTCAAGGACTTTCACCTTTTCACTTAAAGGAAACACTGTACGGCATCTCTTTGGCATATCAAATTGCCGCCATCACTACTATAGTGCTTTGGGGCCTTTATTAAGTAAAATGAGAGTTACTTGAATATAAGCACTATGATACCGTGAGAGTAGATCTGAGAACCTAGATGGTTACTAAGTGACAAAGGGACAGGACGTATATATATGTTTGAGACTGGTCAAAGGGATGATTCATGTCACAGACAGGTGTAGTGGGACTCGGAGAGATTTCATCACACCTACTCAGAACCTTGTACAATGTAAAACTGATGAGTTGTTTATTTCTGGACATCTTTTAATATTTTTGGACCTTGTTTGACCACAGCTAACTGAATCTGTGGTAAATAAAACTGTCGATGAGGAGAGACTACTGTATTAGCAGTGATTGCCTAGGATGAACTCTATAGTTTTCCCTTTTCTAGAAACAAAGGTCCCTGAACTTAAGAATAAAACCAGTCTCTTTCTATTACCTCCTACTACATTTAATCTGCTTCAGAATCCTTGCAATAAATGTTTTCATGAGGGATGGGATTTGGGAAGAGGAACAATGATACTATCATTGCTGAACATAGGTTGAAAGTGAACAGAGAAAGAACTGTGGTAGCTGGGGGGTCAAGGGAGGGAATTTTATAAAATTACAGATGTGACCATTTTTTTATGCTGTGGTGAATAATCCAATAGAGATGAAAGGCAGCTTCTTTAACAGAAAAAGGGGAGAATGCAGTAGTCGAGTCTTTTAAAGTCTGATCTAATATAGTTACATTGATTTGTCTTTGGAAGATGAATAGTTAATCTGTTGAAACAGGGAGCAAGACAGACTCTTTAAGAACAGGTGTTCAGCATGGGAACATGAGGAAATCCTTTTTGTATTGCTTGGATTTTTTTTTTTTTTTCAGTGCAGTGAAGAATACCAACAACCGTGTTTCCCTGAAAATGAGACTTAGCCGGGTAATCAGTTCTAATGTGTCTTTTGGAACAAAATTAATATAAGACCCAGTCTCATATTGTAGAAGACTGGGTCTTATAGTAAAATAAGACTGGGTATTATATTATATTATATTAGACCCAGTCTTATATTATAGTAAAATAAAACAGGGTCTTATATTAATTTTTCCTCCAAAAGATGCATTAGAGCTTATTGTCCAGCTAGGTCTTATTTTCAGGGAAACACGATATCGAAAATGAGGAGTCTGTGAGAACACTCGTGGTTTGAGGAGAGGAAGAGCTATAAAGTAAATGATATTTCAGGGCAGGGGGGTGATGGACATGGCAGTATATAGTTGGCATATTGAATGGATTTTTGGGTGTCCTTGAGAAGATACGTATTCGTTCTTCAGGTGTGGTTGGCTGTGAATTTGCAATCAGAGCAAGAAGAGATTTGGTTTTAATCAGCATTTTCCGGGTGAGTAAGTGGGAGACAAATAGGCATGAGGAAGTTAAGCAAGTTTACAAGAGAATGATTATAATAAGGGACCATAGAATAAATGGCAAGGTAAGGAATGCGATAGGTAAGAAAAGAAGTGAGACGATGAGAAGTAAAATGAAGTGAAAAATTGACTGGGTTTTCTAAGTTGGTCAGATAATAATATGATAGCTTACTACGGAGAAAGGAAAAACAAACAAACAAAATACCTTCACTCAAAGCATTTTCTTAAGGCATCTGATAATTCTGTTTATAAGAAAATTTTTAATTATGTGAAGTCTGTATAAAAGAATGTATGGAGAATTAAAGTTTGATAGCTGTTAAGGCAACCCAGCTATTCTTCTAAATCTAACTTGCCCGTCCTGGCTTTAACTGAAAAGGAGAAATGAAGTACAAAATAACAAATTCAAATTCAACCAATTTGATCAAAAACTTGTTCTACTACATTTTTATCAAAGGAAGACAATAAGTGCATTTCAAGAAACATCTTTAATATTTACACCTATTTGAAGAAGCTAAAAATCTGCACAAAATTCATTTGTATCAGTAAGAGATTACTTTTGGCTGCTATAACAGAGACCCAAAACAACGGGCTTTAAAAAGATACCGGTGTGTTTTTATTTTGCATGGAAGAAGCCTAGATAAGGTGGTTTAGGATGGTCACTGTGGGAACAGAGCCAGGAGTGCAGTTTCCAGGCTCTGGGCCTCACGTGGAAAGGTGCTGGCTCAGGTAGTAAATGGCCATCAACTCTGATTGGATGGCCATCAGCTGTGGCTAATTGGCTGTCAGCTGTAACCAGCGAGCTATTGGCCACTAATATAACTGCCATGGCTACACTGGCAGATGATGGTGGCTGACAAGTGAGGATTGCAGTTAGCACAGCGGATTTCAATTAGCATGGCAAACTGCAGCTAGCAAGTGAGGTTGGTTGACAGAGTAGACAGCAGGTTGCGGATCGTGTGGCTCCTGCTTCCTGTGTATCCAACCCAGCTTCCAGCGAGAATATAGTGGTATGACACCCCTATCTATGGCTCCACGGGTGTTCCTTTTTGGCTTCACCATGGTCTTATGTGGGGAACAGGAGCTGAGACCCCGCATGACACCCTGCATGATGTCACTCTGTGATGTCGTTGTCCTATGCTTCTCATATTGTGATTAGCACCTGGTTTTCATTCACGATGCCATCCCTTCTTTTCCAAATGGTGGAAATTCTGATCATCATGTTGATATTTCCACAAAGAAAAAGGAAGAGAGAGGAAAGAAAAATAGCACCTGACACCTGAGAGAGTGCTTTTAAAA
Organism: Rhinolophus ferrumequinum; assembly: GCF_004115265.2. Lineage (NCBI taxonomy): Eukaryota > Metazoa > Chordata > Mammalia > Chiroptera > Rhinolophidae > Rhinolophus > Rhinolophus ferrumequinum. The sequence continues at coordinate 54,366,631 of NC_046301.1, forward strand.
GAACTTCAGTGGAAGCACTTACAATAAATAACTCCCATTGGCCCTCTCTAAAATGCAGAGATTAAAAAGTATATTTCTTTGACCTTAATCCATAATGATTAAGGGTTTAACTAATTACAAAGACAGAAGGAATGGGGAGGGGTGATACATTTTGTAGGTAACTAACCATTTTTATCTCAAAAGTGTCTAGAGAGTCAAAATGTTTTACAAAACAGTAATAGAATAATGACTGTTAAATGACAAAATTCAGCCCAGTAAATTTGGAGATCTAATTGGCTTTATTAAGCAATTCATGAATCAGGCAGCACCCCATCTAGTAACTAGAGGGAGCTCCGAGTTTTATGAAATTGAAATGGAACTTTATTTTATTTTATTTTTTATAGAAAGAAGGGGGGCGGGCAAGAGAGCTATTAAGAAAAGTAAAGATAGGATTATTTTTGGGCCAGAACATCTTTTCTTTGGAGGAAGAAAACAGGAAGGATTTGTATCCTGCAGATTGCCTCTTTTTTTCTATGGGCAATGGTGAGGGCTCACATGACAGAGTACCTTACAGGTGCTTGACCAAAAAATTTCGGACTGACTGATTAAGATTACATTTCTGGGAGAGGTTTGAAAATGCAATTAGATCATTTTGGTGTTAGATCAAATGGTATTAAATCTAGGTTTAGTATCACAGACTTTTAGCATGAGTGATGCCATTTTGGGCCTGTGGTTTTTTTCTTTAATATAACACTTTACAATCAAATGTTTTGAAATGGTAGAATTAGCTATAAAATAGCAGCCCTATAAGGGATTTGCTAAACAATCCATTTCTCCCTTTTTTGTTGTTGTTTCTCTTTCCTTTGGTTTTATGGTGTTTTATATTTGGCATAAGAACTTTAAACATATGTTTTGTGTATAAATAAGCATAGTAAACTTGAGATCACTCAGAATATTGTCATAATTCAATCACAAAAGGTTAGGAATGAGTTTTGACAGTGGCAAAATACAATGAAAATGCAAGAAAATGCAAATTAGATAGCCAAATAACAGTTACGGACCCAATAAATCTCTAAAACTAGTTTAACTCATTTTCCATTCTCCATCCACTTTTCAGAAAAGGTTAAAAAGACCTCTAGAAAATTGTATTTTCATAGAGGATTTAACATACTTATCTTAACAATTTGTCAATTAGTAATAAAAATAAAATATATCATTGATTACCATAAAAAGGTCTGAAAATACCACAAGTTAATGGAATTTGTGAAAAAGTATTTTTGAAGTCCAAAGTGTATTTAAATATCCCAGGATGCAAGTCAAATAAAAGTCTATCAATAGCTCTGTTTCTTTTCAAACAATGCAAAATTAAATTATTGAAATATAGGAGTGCTTTTGTGTCCTTGTCAGAAGAAACATTATGTATAAATCAAAGAAGCTTGATTCTACCAGTGGAATTCATTTCATGCTTTTCTTTTTCTTTTTACATAAAGTAAATTGTCTTTAGATCTTCAGTTTAGGATACAAAATGTTTGAAATTTTAAAAGTTATTCAGTGTTTACAGTACCCTCTGGGCAGAAATCTTGTCCATATTCACAATAGACCCATAGTACACTGCTATTTCTCTCTCGTTCATCGTATTGTTTAAGATCCCACACATAATATCAAGTGGATTTTTTTCCTTTGTCATGTCAGAAATTTCTACACAAAATTGCTTGTTTTATAGGATGTCTGTATAGAACGCTCCTATTTCTCTCCTTCAAAGTTAGAAAGTGGCTTAAGTCTAGGGCAACGAGGGGCTTCTTCATTTGCATCATAGACTTGAACTTCCTTGTCCACTCACAGGCAGCCTTCCCTGCTAAACTTTTTGCACAGCCAAAATGCCCATGGGAGTAAAACTTTCCTGCAAACAGTAATATCCTGAAAGCAGGAAGTGAGAGTCCTACTTTCTCCTTCTCTCTCCTCCCCCCACAATGAGTTATTAGGATGAGAGAGAGAGAAGCCTTAAGGGTTCCTCTGGCTCAGTAAATCTCTAATTGGCATTCTTGGGCAACCAACATCAGCAACTTGTTTAAAATGCAAATCTCAGGACAGGGATCACCCCACCTACTGAATCAGAGGCCCTGGGCATGAAGTAGAACAATCTGTGTTTTAACAAACCCTCATGATAATTTTGACAATGAAGTGTGAGAACTACTACTCTAGCAATTGTATTCCCTAGAAACATGAGAAGTAGGACTATATGTTCCCTCCTCATCTTCTCCAGCTTTATTCTCTTAATTTTGACTTGGAACCGAGCTTATAGTGATCTCAGCTATTTCTTTGGGTGGTGTGAGATCAGACATGTATCAAATCAGCCCTCCCTCTCATAAGGTCCTCCAGCAGACAATTGTGATATCTTGCTCCAAACTCCACACTGGGCACTTCAGCTCTGGTGGAGGTCTTTCGACAGTTTTTTATTGCAGGAACTAGTAGCTCTGTCACTCTTAAGAACTTTATTTGACACAGGAAGCTTAACAGCTGCACTCAGGGTAGACCAGATGTGCCAGGGATTTAATGCACCCAGGGACCGTCCTTAACCAATGAGGGTCATAGGTCAATGGGTGAGAAGCACAATTTCCCACTTATTCTGTGGGAAGATTCTGAGCTGCGTTGTACATGATTCTTCAACGTGCCCACAGTGAAATTGAGTTATTTTTACTCATAGTGATGACATGCTCATGAATCTCATGAATTCACCTTGCCCGTTTTCTTTTTCTTTCCTTTTCTTGCTCTTTTTCTTTCCTCTATCTTACTTTTCCTAATCTCTAACTTGTGCTTCCTAGGATAGCTTCCCAAATCAACTATCTGAACCTAAGTTCTTTTCTCAGCTGCTCTTGCAGACACTCCTACTAAGAAAAGTCTTTACCTTAATTCCTACTGCTGCCCTTTTGTAGCTCCCCCTGAGAACACTGGTGGACACTATATGTTCGCTTCTAGAAGGCTTTGAAATATGATAGAACAGTACATTAATTCCTTAACTCCAAGGCCTAAAAATTATTTCTCTCTATTATTTCCCATGCTAAATTATGTCCAGTTACACTGTTCAGTAGAGCTCTTCAGAGCGCCTGCAATTAGATTAAATCATGACATAAAGATACTACAAGTATGCAATAGCAAGAGCATAGAGATGTTTAAAATTTCACATATAATATGATTATTAAATTCCCGGAAAGAAATAAAACTTCAAAGATTAAAGTTGCAAGTAAATTAGTTCAAAATAATTAATATCCAAAATTAAATTATTCTTCTCTTGCAACATAAAGTTTAAAGAAAGTTGAAAAGTTTTAAGTAAAAGTAAAGTCTGAAGAATCACTTTCTTCCCTAATATCCTATTTGGTTCCCTTTCAGTGAGAGAGGTCCTTCAAAAGTTTATGGCTTCAGGACAAATTCAATATATATACTGGGCTACGGGGCTAATTCTCACTGGATTTAAGTGTACCGTCATGGTAATTGTTTTCAAATGGTCACATTAGGTTTTTTGGGTGTTTTATTGTTTGTTTGTTTGTTTTGCATTAGTTCTTTATTCATTATTTCCTTGTATTCTGTCTTCTTGGGCTACATAATTTTTAGAACTCTATTTTATCTCTATTATTGGCTTATTAGCTATACTTCTTTTTTATTTTTGTTTTTTAGATGTAGCTCTAAGGTATATTTACAACACACAACTTCAACTTATTACCATGTATCTTCAAATACTTCACAACTTAACATATAAAACGAGTACCTTAAAATAGCATACTTTGTCTCTCCCCTTTCCATTTTTTGTGATAATATTGGCAAACATTTTACTTCTACGTATGTTATAAACCTCACATACATTGTTTCATTTTTGCTCTAGTAGTTAAATATCTCTCATGGATATTTTCTTTAACTGCCCAAGACTTTTGCATTTACCCTTTCTGAGCCCCCTCATTCTTTCATATAATTTCAAATTTCTGAATTTTTCTTGAGCCTAATGAACACCATTTAACAATGTAACATTCAGGTCTGCTCTATGTCCTTGATCAGTCTGTGAGCTATTTGTTATCTATTTATGGGATAAAGTATAGAATTTATGAGTAAGCTTTGAAAAAATTTTATTTTTATTAGTAATTTCTTATTGCTACATCATCTATGTACATGATCTTCTTTTCTGGTAACTGTAGAAATTGGAGGGAAAAACAAACAAAAACATCCCCCACCACAGATCGTTTTAGAATTACTTCCCTAAGGACTTGGCGTCCTCCACTGGATCCTCTATGTTTAATAGATAACAGGAAACAACACATGACGGGTTGTGTGTATTTTATTGGACAGGCCTCCTGGTAGCAGATAACCCTTTGCATACTTACCTGAACTCACAATCAGTGCATTCTGCTCTAAGGCAGTCTGAGAAAGGGAAGCTAACTCTGGGCTCAGAAAGAAGAGGGCATACATTTAAAGCACATCTGACCTGATTTTCTCACAAGAACACAGTGTTCCTAAGGTTTCTGGGAGAAAGATCAAACCACGCAGAGTGTCATCTCTCTCAGAAAACATTGAAGACAATCATTGTCTTTGGGAACAGGCACTTTGGACCCAATGCCACTATGGAATTGCTTGCATCTGTGAAACCAGGTCCATAGGGATTTCACCACCATTGTTTCCACTGGCATATATGCTTTAGCAGATTCCAAAACTCAAACTGAGATTAATGTTTCTGTAGAGCGTGCCTTCAGGAGCCCAGCAGAGATGTAAACCTCACTGTGAGCTCCACAATGTATCATTTCTTCAGTTGAGAATGCTTCTCGATTGTGTGCTATGTTATTTCTCCTATAGTTCCCCCTGCTTCTAATGCAATTTCTCTTAGTCATTCCATTATTTCTTTCAGGGGGAGTTCCGCCATTTTTATCGTCTTCTTGATTTGGACTCCTTCCTTTTTCTTTTAGTAGGGAAGTACGCTAGAAATAAGTGTCTTCTTTTTTATTTCTCTTTGCTTTCTGGCCCAAACATTTTTTTTTTTTTGTTTGTTTCCATGTATTTCTCTATATGGTCCTATGGGATCTGTCATAGTGAGAGATTTGAAAATACTGCATTTGAGTCTGTCAGAGATATTCACAGTTCAAACAAATATGTTCCACCTTGTCCTTGTGGATTTGAGTAATCCCACCCAGGGGCTATTCTTCCATTAGAACAATATCTAACCTATGCCCACGCATGATCCATCATTATCTTGCCTAGAATCCTTTTAGTATGTTTCATCTTGGCTGTGACTTCCCTCAGAATCTCAATTCTGTAGATTTCCTGGCGTGCGACTTGTGGTACAGAGGATAACTCCTTGACCACCTGTAATTACTGTCACTTTGAAATACATCCAGGGATTCCATGAGAATTTGATACTGCTCTTCTGTCTTTCTAACACACTTTATCCCCAAAATTTGCCTAAACACTTGATAGAGATCTATGAAATAGTATTCTTATTTTTTTGTATCCCTACCTTATTTATGTATGTATGTATGTATGTATGTATGTATGTATGTATGTATGTATGTATGTATGTGTTTGCCCAACTTCACATTTATGAGGTCAGGTCACATCCCTCTTCTGCTTAAAATCCTGTATGGCTCCCAATGTCACTCCAATTAAAAGCCAGTCTTGAGTGTCCTTCAAAACCATAACTGTTCTGATTTTGCAGTAGCTTCTTATCCTGTTACTCTTTCCAGGATGCAGACTCTACTCCAGCTGCACTCAGTGCTTACCGTTTTTTTTGCCCTTAAATGTTTGGTGTTGGTTATTCCCTCTGCCTGAAGAAACTTTCCAGATTTCCACAAGGCTCAGTTTCAACCTATATCAACTCTTTGGTTAAATGTCCCTTTCGCAATGAAGCCTATCTAGACTACACAATTTAAAATTGTAACTATTCCCTCACCTTCTCCAACTTGACATCTCTCTCAATTTTATCCATAGCACTATTTCCTTCTATCAAGTTGCATATACTATTTACACTGTTTTTGTTCCCTTCATATTTTAACATCTTTGAAATAGGCATACATTCTACAATGTATGGTTATAAAAAGCAATGTGTCTATGAAACAGGTGGATCTTTTTCTTTGTTAGTGGTATATAAATAATATCATATTAGATTTAATTAACTAAGGTAAATTATTTATTTAATACATTTGTAGTTTATTTGTAGTTTATTTTGAATCTGTCCCACGAGAGAAGATCCCTTCTCTCTCTCTCTCTCTCTCTCTCTCTCTCTCTCTCTCTCTCTCTCTCTCTCTCTCCCTCTCCCTCTCCCTCTCCCTCTCCCTCTCCCTCTCCCTCTTCCTCCCTTCTCCTCCTCCCTCCCTCCATCCCTCTCTCCCTCTCTGTTTTTAGATGCCCTAAACAATGCCTTGCGCAGCTATGACTGAATATATATTTGCTAAATTAATGCACATGAATAGATGAATAAACATTTCTCATTAGTTCCTGCTTTAGGATCCCTTTGAAGAATTACTCTAGTCTGCTCTCTGAGATTTTTCTACTCTCCTCTGCTGTTAGATTACTGGGGACTGTCTATGGTATTATTAAGTAGACAGCTAAAACATTTTCTCATTTTTTATTACTACCTTTGTTAAGAGCCGCCTCTCCATGGTATGTGTGTGTGTGTGTGTGTGTGTATTGGACTTCAAGGTCTAATTTTCCTTTTCATATCTGGTTGCTCTGTCTTCTAAGACATTCCCCTAAGTAAGTCTGACTTTTTCCAGTTTCATCAGTCTTTCTTCCTTTATGTTGTTCTCATTTTCTACTATTTGCATCCTGATGGAAAATTAAAGAATATTCTTTGAACTGCTTTAACTCCTCCTTGACATCCTAAACAAACCTAATTCTTAGAGACAGTGGAGGTATGGAAGTTTAATTGCTGTCTTAGGCTTTAAGTGTTTTTCTCTGTGCAGTCCTTGAGATTTATTTCTCTAAAATAACAGAACTTTTTGGGTCATATTTGTTTATTAATAAAATATGTGATTTTCCTTGGGTGAAGACATACTGTACATCTTTGCAATCTAAAACCACGATCAGAGTTTATATAAATAAGGAAATCAGAGTCCAGGTTTGCCCCGCTATCTGAAAGTAGAGCATTCTAAAATGTAGAAGCATTTACCTCAGTACTGATCTTGCTAATGGATTCACAAAATAAGTGGAGGCACAGTACAGATGCTCAGAGACACAGTTCAAAGCTCTGGCCCAGCTTGATGGTGATGTTGAGTGTCCACAGTGCCCAGGGAAGGGGCTTGGCAGGGCCACTCTGGCTGTTTTGGGTGCCCGCTGCCTCTTTAACAGCTCGCTGCAACACAAATGCTGAATGCCATTTTCGCTTTACACCTGTTTTCATAAAAAGGGAAAATCTTCTTTAGGATTTCTTTTGGTTAGCAAAAACTGGTACTGATGTTAGTCTTTAGTAAAAGAGAAGTGGTGTAATGTGAACTTTCTAAAAATGGGGAATACGTGTTCTTGTTACCACGTGGCAGTGGGCTAGTACCCCAGAGCGTTGGAACAAGCTGGTCTTTACAGCAAGTTAGCTCTGTAAGATGCTTTCTTTGTTTAACTAACGGTAGTTAATGGAATTTGGGTAGTCAGTCGGTACTGTCTACCTAGGGCTGCTACTGATACTTTAAATAATAATCTACACTTAGTCCTTTGTACCATTAATGGAAATTAGCTGCCTGGGCATTAGGAGAAAAAAAAAAAAGCACACACAAAATTGCTGCCCATAAACCTGGTTGAGAAACATAGCAAAACCACTTACCGATACCTAACAAAGGACCTATCTGTGCTTTAGCCTTGATGGAACTACCATACCAAAGTGTGCCTGTATAATTTGAAGGTGAACTATGACAGTTCATACACAGGGTGACCTGTCTCCTAAGGTCTGTATTTGTTAGACAAAACTCTGCCTGCAGAAACAGAACTATTCACTTGTGGGGAAAAAAATAGTCACTCCATGAGATCAAATCTAATTAGGCCATATCTATTAAAGCTTAAGGTCTAAAGCCCTGTGCTGAGTCTGCAGCATATAGAAGCCAACTTTCCTATTAAAAAAAAAAATGAAAATCAGCTCCAAGGCATTATGCCATCAGGGCTCATTTACCCACTGGAACCACTGCAAAAGTTGTGCTTCCTCCTTGTATTAGTGTGTCAATCACACTTCCTGTGAATTTTGTAAAGTTTCCTAAAGCATCCTATACTGGGCATTTAGGAGATTAGTAAATAACACCATTCTCTTATGATCTTGTCTTCTGAACCAATTGAGAGAAAAGATGCAAGAATGAGTCACATAAAAGACAAAATATTATCTGAATACAGAAAAGCTTCTTAGAGAACCTGGTTGAAATATAAAGCAATTATTTAACTGCCATAATTTAATTTCCCCCAAATCATAAACATTGCTGTAGACCTCAGTACTTGCAAACAGAGTCAATGCCAGTAATTTTTCCAAGAGAGTTGAAAAGACCGCATCTTCTTTGCAGGTAGACCCAGCATGTAAGAAGGGAGGAGCGAAATATGCTCAGTCTTTCTCAAAACAGATGCTCCATCCCTCGACTCAATTCAGGACTTAGTAAGAGCTGAGGAGAGGAAAACTCCTCTATAGGAATCGAATGGTGTGTGGAGTCTTTCATTAATAGGAACAAATCTCTCAGGTAAATGATGCATTCTCAGGTACCACTCTTCCTTATTGACCTATGATTCACTCATTCAGCCAGAATTAGTTTGTGGTTTAAATAAACACACTTACGTACTTTTGTGGGTAAGTGAATGTACTGAATCTTGTTTTCTTAAAAATAATTATAAAATTATTTTATAATTATAAAAATATACATAATTATAAAATTATTGTTCTTCATAAAATCATAATCTGATTATGTCCATACTCCTATTTCAATTAATATGACATGGCTTACTGGGCTTACATGGTTTACACAAGTCAACACCAGTGATATTTCACAGATTACTTCTGTGTATACAAGTACTGGGTAATGTTACGAAACACTCATGAGGTGGTCAGCACTTAAAGAACAGTATAATGGCTAATTAATGTAATGACACTTGTATAACAAGAGAGTCGAAAGAAGGTTAATGTGATAATGAGGCTTATTTGATCTTAAAGATTTAGCACGAGGGCACTCTCAAGATAGCTTAATTGGATTTTAAGCACTTTTTGCAATTTGCATGTGTACTTGTTAATCCATATGTTCTAAAAATAAATTTTACTTCATTTAAGTTAATGAATTTGCCTTATCTCTTTCCCTGTGTTGTTTTACTGTTACTGATGATGGAGTTTTCTTGAATTTTTCATTTTATGTGTATTATTTATGATTATTTCTTCCATATTCTGCTTAAATTATACTTTATTTCAAAAGAATAAAACATTTTAAAATTGAAAAACAATAGCTTAATATAATTCAGGCATTTATGACCAGTTATGACTGGACTTATTAACTAATTTTTATATCATTTACTACACTTTATTGTACCATACAGTATACCAGTAAATTTGGTTTCATTCTTTGACAACTGTGTCACTTTTAAATTTGACTAAAGGGAAAGAACATTTCAATTAATTTAACAATGAAATAGAACATCATTTGTAGCACTAATTTAGTCAATAGTATACTGTTTTCTGGAGCCCTGGGAAAATATAGGATTGTATTTTCACATTCTGTATTTAGGTTTTTATGAGTTCTCCAAATTAATGCCATTTTATGTTTTTCTTATGCTTTTGAGTATTATCATTAATTTACATGTTTTTATTACTCATTACTTATTTCTTTTTCAATGCAGTTTACTCTTGTAGCACATTAATTCTTAAAGTCATCAAGACAGGATTACTGGCATGGGTGGGTCTCTCATTTTCTCTGGTCTTTTTAAGTCAGATCCATTTTCTAAGGCTCAATTCATGTTCCATGTTTTACATGAAGGCATCAATGAATGCTGCAGCTCATAGTAATCTCTTCTCCCTCAGACATACTGCATTTCTAGATTTTTTTTTTCATTAGAAGTAATTAGATTTTCAAACCACTTTCCTTTTAATTTTTTAACCTATATGGAGCTTTGCAATTAGATATCCAAAGAACACGGGTCATATTTCCTAAATTCTTTGCTTTCTCTGTAGACTTACAAATAGGACGTAGTAAACAGATCTTTATCAATCTATTTTGTTTATTGAACAGGAAACTTTTTTTTAACATAATAAAGTAAATAATCACCTAAATGGTAGGTGGACTGGTGAAAGTTGGTTACTCTACATGTATCTATGTAGAGTATTTATGTCTCAAGATATACTCCCCCCACAGTGATGAAATCAGTGCTTGGACTAAACTCACAGCAGATTACGTCACTAATAAAACATTCTGGTGGCATAAACAAGGACATAGTTCTGACCCATACAGCCTTTTTGAAATTTGAGGTGTCAGATCAATCCAAAGAGGTGTGTGTGAAGTGCAAAAGGAAAACTATTTCAAAATGGGCCAAGAAGGCATCCCTGGCTTGCTTAAATTTTCTCTTATTAGGAGGATTGCCATTCATGTAGATAAATGACTATAGATGAGCGTCAGGGAGAAAGGTGAGGTCAGGAAAATAGCATTTTTTCCCCTCTAAAACCTACATATTGATTTATTTCAATATATTTATTGGGAATACGTTAAGTACAAAGGAGTTTTAATATAGTTTAGAATATTAGGCAAGCATACTTCTAAAAGTTTAATGCCAGTAAATTCCCCATATCAATCAAATACTATAAGATGTTATCATTATTGCTAATTATGATAAATATGACGGTGATGATGACAGACAAGATATACCAAATAAAAATGGAAAAGCAGTACAGATTGGAAAGCTCTGATTATTTTATTGTTAATAAGGTGGCCTGAGAAGTTCTTGGCTTCTGGCTCCCCATTTCTGGCTAATACAAATTAGTTTAAATAAACTTAGCCACAGGGGAGTAGGAGGTTTGCTATATACCAGAATCTCTAGTAACTTAGCGGTATGCTTCTGACAAAATATAGGTAATTTTGTCTCTCATATGTTTCATAAGGGAGTAACAATAGAATATACATCATTTGTGACTATCGGTAGTGCTCTATCACTGTTAATAGATAATTTATGGTATTAAATTTGGAGTTTCCTCCAACTCACTTTTTGATTTAAGACCCCTGATTATTTTAAAATAAAAACAAATAATATGCAAGCAAAACACCCAATGACAGTAACATCCTCACAACTAAACCGTCATCTTCCCCATAGACTGTACTCTAAGTCAGAATGTCTTAAAAAATGATAACAAAAAAAAGATTCCTTAGAAAGTGTCTAGGAAGTTTTGTGAATTATAACAATGTAACTGTTAATTACTATTGATAACATAGTGATTATTGTATATTAAAATTGTTAGTATCACTTTTGAAAGTGAATTTTTTAAAGTAATATCACCATGTCAAGGAAATAATAATTTGTTTATGGGAAGTTTTTTAGAAGGAAGAAAAATATATTATTTAATTAACTGATATTTTTAACAAATATTTTAAGTTATAGTGTAACAAAACTATATGGTAAATAGTAGTGCCATCTATTGATAAAATTGAAAATTACAGTTTCTTCTTAAGGAAAACTAAGACTTTCACATTTATAGAAATATATGTACAAAACTGACGATTATTTTGTGATTATTGTAAATTATTATTGTATCATATTAAATACTAGAACAGGGTTAAAAATAATATGTGTGCATATGTACACATGTGTATATGTATGTGTGTATGCATATATGATTAATAATGTGATACTTCTAATAATACATGTTGATTATTAGTTTAGGTTTAGTTAGGCTGACTGTAATTCATTTGAATACTAATAAGTTTAATCAACAAAAACAATAAGTTTGACATTAAGTACTTATTTTCTGCTAAAAAACTAAACAATAAATACTTGTATGGTAGAAGATGAATCATGTCCCATTTTTATTCATTCTGTTGTAATATGCAGAAAATAGTTTAATAAGTAAAATTGTGCATATTTACCTTTCAGTACCTTATTCTGATTATTTTAATATTTTTATTTTCTTTTTAATTTTTGTTCGATTATATGTAATCATAGACTACTACTTGTAAAACTCTTAGCTTAGATTTTCAATAGTTTTAAATTGTACCTTTAGTTTTTCCAAATTTGCTCAGAACACCTGGCTAGAACAATCTATGTGCTGTCTGGTCAAATTGTCAGGGTGATACTGGATAGTTTAGAACAGGGGTGTCCAAACTGCACCCCGCGGGCCAACTGTGGCCCGCGATCCATTTTTTATTGGCCCACAGCAAATTCCAAAAATATATTTAGTTTACTTAAATATACCAGGTGAGGCAATACGTACTTCACCTCGAGTGAGAGGCCCGGCTGTTTGTGTATTTTACTGCTTATGGCCCTTGGTGAAAAATGTTGAAAAAAGTTTGGACACCCCTGGTTTAGAAGATTTAGATTTGTAAAGATATATAATTAAGGGACAAGACTGCAGATCTTTAAAGGTGTATACTAATTAAGAACAAAACTACGAGAAGAAAGGAGCAGAAAGCAGTGGTGATATCAAATGACCTCTAAGGTCTGATCAGATTACGTGTTATAGGTGACACATGCCACAGCATTAACAGGTGCAGCAGAGGGTTTGAAATGATGTGACAGACAAGAGCAGCAAACTATAAAAACAAGCACAGCCTTATTAAGGAGGAACTAAAAGTGGAGGCCGGGGGGAAATCACAGCCAACTTTGGCATATTATGATGGTGACTGTTAGGAAATGAACCTGATATTAAATTAACTCATTCATTCATTTACTCACACATATGTAATTTACCTATTTTATAACTGTAGGTTGAGATTTATTATATATTGAGAATCCAGTAGTGAACAAATAATGCCGTAGTTATATTCTTTGAAAAGCTTATTGTCATTCTTGATGCTAGTCCAACCTCCCGTATATCGAGTAAAAACTGCCTATTTCTCAAATATAACAACAAACAATCAAACAAACAAAAAAAACAAACAAAGAACAAAAAAACTTTTCTGCCATTGGTCTGATCATATGACGAATAAAGAAATTTATGATGAGAAAACTATAATAGGACTGTGAAGATACAATAATCAAGATGGTGTGATAGATACTGACCTAGGATAAGCATGTACATCAGTGGGACAGAATTGAGAGAATTGGAGAAAGGGGAAAGAATGTTAAGTGGGAAAGAGCAAGGGAAACACAAACCTGTGAGCATGAACTGGAACCCACGAGATTTGTCTGGTACCCATATCAATTCTCACTGCCTCCAAACTCCATGAGGTTAGTGTCCTGAGATTCTGGCTCTCTTTTGTAAGAACTAACTGCATACCATGCCGAGGGATTGACAAAGCCAAAAGGGATTTGGAGCAGTTGCAGGCTTAGCTGCTGCCCCACATCAACCAACCAAATGAGCCCCAAATAAGCAGCTGTATATGCGAGCTACAAAATCACACAGGGACCCTACCCCAACATTTAAAAATGGGTTTACTTGTGCCCATCAAACCTTGGACAAAATTAAAGTAACTCTTATGACCTATCTTCACTGAAAACATACAAGAGAGGGAATTCTTGGAAATGTAATTCAGCCAAATTGAATTACAGAGCCACTCTTATTATTTTATTTTTACTTTTTCTTCACATAGATGGTAACATACTGTACTCACTGTTCTCCCTTCCCCCCTTATTTTTTTTGCTTTTTTTGAGCTATGATATGTTATAATTCTCATATCATAAATCATATTGTATGTCTTATCTCATGATATGATATAATTCACATATCATGAATCATATCTCATATCTTATAGCATGATACGATATAATTCTTATATAATAAAAATCACCCTTTTAAGGTATACAGTTCAGTGTCGTTTTGATGTATTCCCAGAATAGTACAACCTTCCCCACTAATTCCACAATGTTTTCACTACCTCAAAAAATAACACTGTACGAAGTAGCAGTCACTTATCATTTACCCCCAACCCTCTAGCTCATGGCAACCACTAATCTACTTTCTGTTTCTATGGATTTGCCTATTCTCACACTTTACATCCATCTTTCCTTTTTGATTGCCCTGTAGACTTCAAGCTCTCCAGAATCAAACAAGAAGACAATAGCCTCCCTGAGGCTGTTTATTCAGATCATACCATACAATTGTGTAAGGTCAAATTCCTATAACAAATCCAGATAAGTAGGTAGGTAGATAGATAGGTAGGTAGGTAGGTAGGTAGGTAGATAGATATATAAATACATAGATAAATAAATGGATAGACAGATAAATGCATAGATGGATGAAAGATAGATAGAATCTACATATAATGCATATAATTATAACTATATCCATGTCTAGGTAGCTATATGTAGATAGTGATGTTGAATAAAAATGTGCAACTATAACATTAATAGAAAAACTGGGAGGCAAATGAAGAAAGAGAAAAAAGATACTAAGGACAAAAAGGAGGAACATAGAAGAGAAAAAGAAGGAGGGAGAAAAGTTGTCAGTGAAGGAAAAAGCAGAAGGGAAGGAAGAAAAGGAAGAGGAGGAAAAGCAATAAAATAGGGGAAGGAGGAGTCAAAGTAGGAGGAGAAAGAAAGGAGCACATGATAATGTGGAAACATTCATACAGGTGTTTAAGAAAGTACTGGTAAGATTCCAAATTCTGAGCGGCAAGTGAAGACCAGATTTAAAAAAAAAACAAAAACAACAAAAAAACACGACATTTTATGTGAAGTAGTTTAAATATTATTCCCCAAAAAAATAAAAAGAAGTGATGTAATAAAGGACATTCAGTATATTAGCGGTAACATCTGACTTTCAATTTAAAAATAATTTTTGTAGTTATATGGATAATAGATTTCTGCAGGGCTGTGGGAGAAAGGTCAGTTAAGAGATTTTTGTATTATCAAAGACTACAAATTGTGAACTCTCTAACTTTAGTAAAACCCTAAACTTAAGGTAGAAAAAAAAAGGATGCATTTGAAGGAAAATTAAGGATAAATAGGTTAAAGTAAATAATTTTATTTTGGATTGATTGGAAGGGTTGCTAATGAATTAGAGGTACTGATGACTCAGTTTTCTAATTTGGCTAGATATTCTGATTAATGTTGGTGGTGACGTTATTTGCAAATAAACTTACAGGAAGCATACCATTTTTGAGTAGAATATGGCATTCCCTTGAGAGATAACCTACACTGGTTGTGGGTGTCAGCAACAACCACTAGGGGTATGATAAAACAAACAAACACTCCTGCTTAGTCAGGGCACACATTAGCAGTGAGATATGTGAAGAGAAGTCCTGGGAAACCAGAACTGTGAGAATGAAGAGAGTGTGAAGGGACCAGGAACAAGGGATTGTCTGAGAACATCAGCGTGGCATTTGGATTGTTTCCGTCGGATGACTCGTTTCCTCTGAGCTTCTCAGGATGGACTTCTCTCCACTACTGAAACAAATCCTGATTTAGTGAAGATGGATCGATGATACTTTCATTAAACTTTTTGAGATAACCATAGATTCGTATGCAGTTTTAAGAAATGGTACAAAAAATACCCTTGGAACCTTCTACCCATTTTCTCTCATAAGTAACATCTTGCAAAACTATAGTACAACTTAAGAACCAACATGTTGCAATTGACACAGCCAAGATACAGAACAGTCCCATTACCACAAGGATCCCTAACATTGTGCTTTTATAGCCACACTCATTTCTCTCCTGTCCTCACCCCCTCATTAACCCCTGGCAACTGCTAATATGTTCTTCCTTTCTATGATTTATTTCAACAATGTTACACAGATGTAATAATACAGTATGCATCCTCTTGGGGTTGGCTTTTTTTTTTTTCCACTCAGCACAATTATCTGGAGATTCATCTATGTTGTGTGTAATGTGTGCCCTTTTATTGCTGAATAGTATTTCATGATATAGATATCACAGGGTTTGTTTAACCATTTACCTAGTGAAGGATATCTGGGATGATTCCAGTTTTTGTCAATTACAAATAAAGCTGCAAAAAAATATTCATGTATAGGTTTTGATGTGAACTTAAATGTGTATGTCTCTGGGATAAATACTTGGAGTTTAATTGCTGATTTGTATTATAGTTGCATGTTTAGTTGTTTGTTTTTCTTTTAACTGACACAGTCCCTGTACCATTATATAGTATCACTAGCAATGTATGAGTGATTCAATTTCTTTGCATCCTTGCCAACAATTGGCATCGTCACTATTTTTATTTTAGCCATTCTGATAGGCGTGTAGAGATAGCTTATCATCAAATTAATTTGCATTTACTTCAGGGCTAATAAAGCCAAAGATCGTTTCGTGGAATAATTTTCCATGCATATCATCATCATACTAGTATTATCACCATGAATGTTTTTGTTATATCTTCTGTTGTGTTTCAGAGAGTATTTCTGAAAACAATGGCTTTTGAGACTTCAAAATTGGGCATTCAAAGAACTTTAAGGATCTGTGGAGTAGATCTTAGTGAATTAGTATGAACTGCTGCCACTTTCAAAAGAACTTAAAAAGTTGTGTTGTTTTTTTTTTTTTTTACAATACCATAAGATAAATAGGAAGAATCAAAAAAAAAAAATCGCAAACTTTTATGACCATAAGGATGTTGCTGTTAATTTATATTTTGCCTCCAACATTTGTTGCATCCTCTGCACTTTTATGAAGGCTGTAATAATGGGATCAGAGAGTTTTGTAATATTGACAAGAGGCAGCGTGAAAGTCATGAATATAAAAAAGACTGCTTTGGGACAAAGTTAAAGAGAAATTGATGGCTTTAATAATGTCAGAGACAAAAGGCATTGGACAAGCTCAGTAGCATTTAAAATATTTATTAAACCCAGTCCGTAATTTTTCATAGGAAAGCTGCTTTAATGACGAAGGAAGTCATAATACAAACAGAACAATCCAGATGCCACTGTGAGTCAGCACTACTTCAGACACATTTATATTCTTACCCTCAAGCTTTCATAGAGCTTTTTCTCACAGTTGCAGCTGTGTGAATAATTTGTGGAACAGCAGTGATAGAAGCCTTCAAAAGAATACAAGATAATGGCATCAAGAAAAAGGAAAAAGAAAAATACCCATGTTTACTTGTTTACATACCTGTGACCTGAAGATTCCCCTTAAACTTATTTTTGTTTTCAGCTAGAATGAAGTCAATGTATTGGGTCAGTGATCTCTGCCTCTTGACTCTAAAAGCAGGCTTCTACCCGGATTATACTGTGTCCATACTTTCTGGCAATAGTGCAGAAACTTCTAAAGAAAGATTACAAAATGAAAGTGGAAAGATGAAAAAAAAAAGAAAAAAGCAGGGCTCAGTATTATAGAGATCTATTTTTTCCATTATATCCTTTCTAATGTTCCATGAGGAGGATTATGAGATTAAAATAATTCTATCAGGTTCTTCTAAATATTGAGAAAAGCAATGATATATTCTAATAAAATGAAATTATTATGGGCCTTTGAGAAATATATCCATCAGCCTTCACCTGGTTTTATATGTATCTATTATTATTATTATTATTAAATACTTCATTATTTTGAACTGTTAAATATTTACAAATGATTCTGTATAAAATCCAAAGTTTCCAGAAAGAAAGACCTAAGAAAATATAATTATACTAATAACACTTATCTACTTTTTTGATTTCTACATTTAATATTTTTAGTATCAGAACCCCATTTCCATATCTAATTTCTATTAGCCTTATGTATATATCCTGAGAGTAACTCATCCTCCATATACAGTTTCCAATTATTTACACTTTATGCTCTAAGCGCTGTTAGATAAATGAAATACAAAATTATTATATTAGTTAAATTTACTCACGTAGTGATATTGTTTATTTTAACTACATGATAGAAAAAAGTATTTTAGCTTCCTTGAGAAGTTTCATCTATTTGAGATGAATTACTAATACTTCCCCAAAATATTATAAGTGCACTGATGATTTATTTGACCTTTACATTTTAAAATAGAATTTTTCAAGGATCTCAAATATACCTCACATATTACTGCTGAAAGCCTAATTCAGAATTTATATTCAATTCTAAGTAGTTAAATCCCAGTATATACTTCTATGGGGACCTTTCTTTTATGATCAGTACCAGATAAGACAATTTAAGCCAAGAATGCATTTTTTTCCAATGCTCCATTTGGTTAATTTCAAAACCTGAACTCAGTACTCAAACAACAGGTTAATATATAAAAGAGAGCACATGAGAAATGAAGAGGGAAAGTCACAATGTGCTACACTCAGAAGTTGCTCAATAAATATTTATAAATTGTTCTCTTAAAACTCAAATGAACAAATCAGATTTTATACTTTGCTTAAATTTTGTTCATGAATAAAATTTATATGCTTACATCTTCTTGTATTTCTTCCATTTTAAGTGACAGAAACTAATTTAGTCATATTTTGTAGAATAAAATAAAATAATATGTAATCTCAACTATTTAAATGTTTGTGTGTATATATATGTATATATATGTGTGTGTGTATATATATATAATATTACATTATTTGATATTAATATTTGACCTTATTTGGTAATATTATACCACATAAAGCCAATCAGTTTAAATTGCTTCCTGAGTTAGTGACATTGAATATCATTAGGAAATTTTCAGAGTATATAGACACTTATTTTTGAATATCATCTTTTGCTTACAATATCAGGAGCCTTATTTAAAGATTTTCATGATACTACATATGAATTGGATTCTAAACTCGTTGGTGTTCTTCATCAGTTTCTCTTTTCCTGCACTGCCAATAGAAAGGAAAGACAAGTTCATAGAGTGTACTTCCTAACTAAAAACGACTATAACAAATGGCTTGAAATGTTCTCTGGAGGATTATTGACTTTTTAATTCAGGCTGCCATCAGTCCTCATTTATATTTCATAATATGTATCCTGGGAAAAATAACCTACTTTTAAATGTGTAGCTTATCATTGAGGTTAAATAGTTGTTATGCCAATCACTTATCCTTCAATTCTATATGAGTTAAGCGAGATTTTTCAATCACTTGATACCAATATACTAAGTGAAAAGCATATTATATGAGAGTATTATTTATATATACAAATATATGTGTGTGTGTATATATATATATATATATATATATATATACACACACACACACATATATAATGTATTTGGGTATAAAAGTTCAATATGAAAAAAATTATTATCACTGTTTTTAGTTCATGCACAAGTGTATCAATAAAGTAGAAACAGCTAGGAATGCCAGGGGAATTGAATATCTTATTTGAAAGTTGACCTTTGGGGATTATCAGTGACAAAATATGTGACTAATATAATATCTATATTTTTATGGTAGCTATTGTTATTAATAATTAACACTATATAGATTATTTTATTTAATCCCTACAACAACCCTATGAGGAAGGTACTGGGGTTATTCCTATTTTATATATGAGGAAACGGTGGTCGAGAGTGGTTTCTCAACTCAGTCAAGGCCATAAAACTATTGAATGATGTACCATCCATTGTCATCATTGAGTTGATTCATGTGCTCGTGTTGTATTGATATATCTGAAGATATATATTTTCAGATATATTTAGTTTGTGTCAATTTTTTGCTCTTCCACAGACTGTTACAAGAAGCATTGATCCTTGCTTTGGTTATAAGGTCTATGACAAGATACCCTTGCGTTTACTGAATATGCATTAAGAGTAGTTATCCATTTTGGCTTTCTATATAAGTCTTTTTTAAAAGCTTATCTCCTAACTCTGTAAGAGATTAGGTCTGAGGACTTCAAAGAGTCTCTTTACTCCAGATTTTATGGTGAATCTAGTTTTGCTGGAAGTATATTAACATATGTCTTTAAAAAGTTATTTATTTGAACTTCCAATATAATAAAATGCTACTAAAACTACTCTGTGCTAGATATATCAAAACAGCATAAACACACGCTCTACATCACCAGCAAGACTGGTATAGAAATATTATGAAGACTATTTTTGAAAATTGTATTAGATATTTCAAAATAAACTATTTAAGTAGTCATAAAGGGGGGAAAAAAACAAAACAAAACATCTGATCTTGGTTTTACTCCTCGTTGTTGTTGTACATGTTTGTTAGTGTGTATTATGTTTCTTTTGAATTATATTTAGGAGAGGGGGAAGGGTATAGCAGACTTCTCGTGCTCCGAACTTTGGAAGTGTGTTATTGTTCTGTCGCTGGAACTATTAAAAGCAACACAAGGTAAAGTCCCAGCTGTGGACTCAAAGGACAACTGGACCTTTCTGAAGACCCCTCCTGCTCTCTTTGTCGCTGTGTTATAGCTGACATGATTCTAGTTTAAGATCTCCAGTGTGCAGGCAAAAAAGGGGACTCAGAGGCCATTGGGATGACAGGATGACTTGATGGCTTCAACAAGTATGTTGGTTTGCATTGCTTTTATAATTTCAGTAACTCTGGAATGCCAACACGTATTCATTAGTCAATCAAATTTGTGTATAGAATGGCTCCTCCAGTCACTTAAAGGATGAGTGGTAAAATTAACTTTTGACTGGATTTGAGACCTTAGAAGAGTCTCAGAATGGTGACTAAGCTTGCATCTTTCATTGGCGTTCTAATGGGTGAAATTAAAAGACATCAGGTAGTTCAAAGCATATACATTAACCAAAGTGCAGGGTGGTTCAGGTGAACAAAATTTTGCCCATTGTCTTTTGCTAAGATAGGTCCTGCAGACAATTCTTCAATTGAGAACCAGAGTGTGTTTCCTGGTTTACCAAGTCATATTCTTATTAAGGCAAATTCGGGGTACGTGTGCTTCCATGGTCATACTAAACAGCAAATGCAAAGTGTGAGTGTGAAGAAAGAAGAAATAAGTGTGATGTAACACACATCCTGTGGACCACTTCTTCATATTCTCAGGTTTAGTAGTCACTCAGCTATGTAAGGGGCTACAATGATTAAATAAGGCAAAACCCTTCTATAAAGGAATATGTGTGTATATACATATATATACACATATTCCTTTTTGTGTCTGTGTGTATATATACATATATATGTACATATTTACATATATATAATGTAAAGTATATATATACATATGTACCTTAAAACTTAGTGGCTTAAAGAACAACATTTATTATCTTAAGAGATAACAGTAAAACAGAAATATGAAATAATAGAGAAATGAGATAATAAAAACATTGAAAACAGCTTAGCAATGTGGTTCTGATATGAGATCCTTTATGAGGTTGTGTTTAGCATATTAGCCAAGGCTGCAGTCATCTGAAAGCTTAATTGAGGCTGGAGAATTTACTTCCGAGAGGACCCACTCATGTACCTATTTGTTCTTTGTTGGCTGTTGACATGGGACCTTTCTTGTTTACTTGACACCCAGTTATCTACAGAAGGATGATTATCTTTATGACACAGCAGCTGGTTTCTGCAGGAGCAAATGATCCAAAAGAGAGCTAGGGAAATGCTGTAGTTCCTTTTATGAGATATTTGGTATCTCACGGTATCACTGCCATATTACATTTGTTAATCATGACTCATTAAATCCAGCCCACATGTAAGATGAGGAGAATTCCTCATCTTATCCATCTATCACTGACAGTTTTTACCCTTTTGAAGCTAGGAGTATCAGAGGATTTGTACAGCTATTTTAACACTATCAAAGAAATGCACTCCCTCTGTTTTCTAGAAGAGTTTATGTAAGATTGGTATTCTTTATTTCTTTATTTTTAGCTTGGTAAAATTCTGTAGTTTTGAAAATTCTATTCGAAGTTTTCTTTGCATAAAGATTTTTAATGTATTAAATTTCTGTAAATCTTCTAAGATTTTTATGTCGATTTTGTACTACTTTTTGGGTAGGTTCTGCTGGAAGTTTGAGTTTCTAAAAATATGTTTATTTTATTTAATGTATTGAGGTGCAGTTGACTATAAAGTGTCTTTAGTTTCTGTAATTCCTGTAAGAATTTAGCTATCAGTCTGACTTTCATTCTTTTGTGTTTTTTAACATTTGTGTGTGTGTTTATGTGTGTGTATGTGTGTGTGAATACTTAAGTTCTATTTTCTTAGCAAATTTCAATTATACAATACAGTGTTATCAACTATAGTCACTATGCTATAAATTATATCCTCAGATCTTATCCATCTTATACCTGACAGTTTGTACCCTTTGACCATTTTATATTTTATTTTTCCCTCTGTCTGGCTTATTTAATCTAGCATAATATCCTCTGTGTCATCCATGTTGTTGAAAATGACAGGATGTCTTTCCTTTTTAAGGCTGAATAATAGTCCATGATGTATATACACCACATTTTTATTTATTTATTCATTCATTCATTGATAGACAGGTTGTTTCCATACATTGGCTATTGTGAATAATGCTGTTAGGAACATGGGAGTATAGATATTTTTTTGAGACAATGATTTTGTTCCCTTTGGATGTATAGTACAGAATGGGATTACAGGATCATAAGGTAATTCTATTTTTTGTTTGTTTATTTGTTTTTGTTGTTACTGTAGGAAGTCCTAACCAGTCAAATTTGGAACATACTTGCTTTTAATACACATCAGATTTTCTTTCCTATTATCTAAATTCAGTGGCCAATAGAGACAAAGTTCAGCCAGGTTGATTAGGGGCTGCATGAAGTATAAAGAGCACTGGCCGAGGAATCAGAGACTCACGGATTATAGTCTCACCTCTGGGCTCTAAAAAGCTGTGATGTGGGGGAAGGATTATACCTTTTTGTGACTCGTCTTTAAATCAACATGACTGAAGGCTTCAGTACAAACATTCTAAGCTGTCTATGAATATATTATCGTTTTCACTTTTCAAGTAGTGCTGCTGATGATATTATTTCCTACCATCAGAATGATTGACACATATCACAGAGTAAAAGTAGACATAAATCAAACCTCATTTTTACTGAAGAGAATATTGAGGCTAAAGTTCAGGAGCAATTTGTATTAGTTCTATTTTTAATTCCTTGAGGAACTTGCATACTGTTTTCCATAGAAGCTGTACCAGTTCACGTCCCCACTAACACCCTTGCTGGTACTTATCTATTGTCTTTTTGACAACAGACAACCTAACAGATGTGAAGTGATATCTCTTTGTGGTTTTGATTTGCATTTCCCTGATGATCAGGGTGATGTTGAACACCTTGTCATGCACCTGTTGGGCATTGTATGTTTTCTTTGAAAAATGTCTATTTAGGTCCCTTGCCCATTTTTTAATTGGGTTATTTTATTTTTTTTATTAAGTTGTATGAATTCCTTGTATATCTTGGATATTAACTTTTTATCGAACATGTCGTTTATCAATATTTTCTCCTATTCTCTGGTGGCCTTTTTATTTTGTTGATGCATTCCTTTGCTGGACTCTGCCTTGTAGTTGCTGAGTTGTAACAGTTTATCATATAGTCTCTTAACAGATATAATTTACAGTTGTTCCCACTATGTCACTTGTGTTTATACTTTCTTGGAAGTGTTCTTTGATGCATCAAATATTTCAATTTTGATGAAGTCCAATTTGTCTATTATTCTTTGTTGCTTATGTTTTAGGGTCATAGCTAAGAAACCATGGTCAAATACAAGGTTAAGATTTACCCCTATATTTCCTCCTGAATTTTATTGTTTTAGTTTCTACATTTAGGTCTTTGGTTCATTTTGAGTTAGTTTTTACATATGATGTGAGGGAGGGGCCCAGGTTAATTGTTTTGCAGGCAGATATCCAATTGTTCCAACATTAATTCTTGAAATGACTATTTCTTGGCATCCTTCCTGAAAATCAGTTGATCATATATGTGTAGGTTGATTTCTGCCTTCCCAACTTATTCCACAGATTTATGTTTTTATCCTTGCCAGTACCACATTGTTTTGATTACTGTAGTTTTGTAGAGTGAAAGTTGAGAAGCATGAGACTTTTAGTTTTGTTCTCATTTTTCAACACTGTTTTGCCTTTTTGAGGGCCGTTGCAACTCCATTTGAATGTGAGGATTAGCTCTACCAGTTCTACAAAATTGCTGTTGGATATTTGATAGGGATTGCATTGTATCTGCAGATTAATTTTGGAGTATTTTCACTTTACCAATAATAATCCTTACCAGTTCTTACTAACTTACCAATTAATTATTTCAACTTATGAACATATGATGTCTTTTACATTTTTTTTTTTTATTATTCTTTGACAACATTTTTAGTGACTGAAGCAGGATGTCCCAGGGTCAGCTTGTATTTTTCCCTAGCATAGTCCCAGAATAGTCTTTATCCAAAGAACTCATTGTTTTTTTGTAGATAATGACATTTGGAAACTAAGATCTGTAGAAATATGCAACATGATTAAAATATATAATTTTTATTTTTCTTATATTGCAGTTTTTGTTTGTTTTAGAAAATTAAATGGTGAATATGGATTTACTAATTCACTTTCTTTTGCATTTCTTCTTTTAGTTCCTCCAGTTATCCGGGTGTATCCAGAAAGTCAGGCTAGAGAACCTGGGGTAACTGCAAGTCTGAGGTGTCATGCAGAGGGCATACCAAACCCTCAGCTGGGCTGGCTGAAGAATGGAATTGATATTACACCAAAGCTGTCCAAACAACTCACACTTCAAGGTGCTTTATACTTGCATTTTTCCCCTGAAATGATCATATAGAAAATTTATACTAAAATTTATGTCACATTTTATATCACTTGGAAAAAAAGAGAAAATGAGACTGGTGGCAACAGAATGTCATGTGTATGGAAAAAAATGTGATCGTACCTAAGACATTATACTTGAAATAGAGTCCTTTAATATTTTTATGGTTTAAATAACAGTCTTGTCATGATGATTCATTATATCATTATTTTGGGGATAAGTAAAATAGTAAATTATCTGTCTTTTAAATACTTGTCCATTGAATTAGCACAGATATGCTGAACAAAATAATTGGATCTCTTCATATAATACATTTCTGAAGTAACTATTTAAATGTTTAAATCATACTTTAAAATATGTGTTATAGAAGGTGTCAATAATGTAGAAATTCTTTAGTGAATATTTTGTCACATACTTGGCATATGAAAAGAGGAAAACTCAAAATGTTACCAAATGTTTCACATTTACATTATTTTAAAGTTATGAAATTATTGCATTCTAATATACAAAATATTCTACATGTTGTAATATTCTAATGTATGTATATATGATTGATCAATTATTATAGATTATAATAAATACAAATACATGGTAAGTGAAAAACAAAAACAGACAATCTGTGTAATATCAAATAATCTAAAAAATGCCATATATTTATTATACTAGGAAGTTTGTATATTTATTTTACTAGGCGGTAAAGACATGTACAAATCTTATTTCCATTGTCAAGAGTAGCACATGATAAGTCATATTCCTGGAGTATCTTTTGCATGGCATTTTATTCCTTTTCCATGCCTTTAAATTCCTTCAATCATACTTTTAGAAATGAATATATTTTCATATTTAAATCATTTCTGTAAGCATAGACTTCTCATTATTCCACTTTAACGATGAATGTTTTCATCAGTTTACATTTTTAAATAAATCTGTTTAGAACATGTACTTATTCACTTTTACAAGTCAAAAATGATGTGTTAAAATATTTTTGACCTTTAAAATCTGAATCCAAGAAATCTCTATATTGATATAAGTAGGCCCAACAAATTTACATGTTTACATCTACTAATTTCATCTTGCTGTCTACAATCTCAGAAGAGGATTGATTTTATTAACAGGAATTAAAGTGAAGAGAGGTCTAATTAGCTTCTGATTTTGTAATTTCTTATTCATTTAATAGTAGTAAACCATATTATATGAACATATATTGCTTCCAGTTACATGTAGGAAGCAAATTTAGGGAGGTGATTACACTCCAGACTCAATATTGAAAGAGTGGGGACCCTTGTAAAATAGCTATTCTCATTTGAAAAACAAGAGAAAAATAGGTAAAGTTTTGAGAGAATATGATAAACAATAAAAGGTGAGTAGAGAGCACAACCAAAGAGATAAATCTGGGTGCGTAGGAGTATGAAATCCCATGTGTCTTCATATACAATTACATATTAGCAAATGCTACAGTTATTTAATTATCCAATTATTCATCAGATGCTTATCTGCATTTCTTTGTGAGGTCCAAGTCTAGGCACTAACTGAACAACTACAGCAATGGATGGGATAATAATGCTAATGAGAGAAAGTAAAATCCTGGAAAAGCAGAAGTATTTTATCGGCAGGCAAATCAAGATAAATTCTACAAAGAGAATAAAAGTCAGCAAAGAGTCAGGAGAACAAAGTGATACTACATAAGAAAAGAAGATAACGCTAAAGATGGCAAAACATTCAATAATGTCAGATGCAGGAAGGTCAAGGAAGGTCATTTAAATGTGCTCATGGGTTAAGTGATTAGTTTGTCTTTGTGACATTGAGAAAACAGTCGCAATCAGTCTTCAGTGAGTTTAGAAATGAAAAGGAGATAAGAGATATAAAAATATCTTTCCAGATTTTGAAGGGAAGAAAGTATATGCTGTTGTAAAGGGTTAGGACTAATGAAGATATTTCTTTCTTGAACAATTGATCAGTTTGAAGGAATATCAGTAACGAGAAAGATGTGTAGATAATGGAGAAGGAGAAAGATGAGCAAAAAGTTAGAGAAATAAATAAGAAAAGAGGGAGGATTTGCCTTGGAAAGAAACAGAGGTAATTTTGGTTGATAAGTACATAAAGTTGAAGATGTATATGGAAACCGGAATTTGGGGGTTAACACACTTTTATTTTCCAGCTTTTATTGAAATTTAATTGACATAACATTGCGTAAGTTTAAGGTATATAACATGATGATTTGATACATGTATATATCGTGAAATTATTTGGCTTTACTTTCTAATCACTTCTAGGTACTTCATAATTTAAAGTTAGTTTTGTAATGGGAAACGTCAAAAAAGAGTAAAGATTTGAAATAAAAGTAGAGTAGGATATGAAAGGCATCTAGCTGTAATGGTCAAGTGAAATGAATATCAAGTAGCATTGAACATCACACAAATTGCAAACTATGACTACGAACATTTGTAAATTTGTTAATATATAGTCTCATGATTTACTCCAAAAAATACGTGCAGGGATCCAGGTGCAGAGATAAGTCAGCTTGTTCTGGTTTGGGAGGTTAATAAATCACATAGGTCAGGATGATAAATGGGTGAAGGAATTGGTAGTTCTGGCAAAAGAGTAGAAAACATCTGGAAATGCTAGATTATGTAGGGAAGGAGGGAAAGACAGTGGGACATGTAGGTTAGAAGAACATGCAAGAATATTGAGAAAACAGAATTTAAGAAGGAAAACATTGACTTGACGTTTCAAAAAAAAATCTAGGGAATTTAGGTAAAATGTGTGGGGTTTGAAAGAACAGCATGTTCTTTGGAGAGGTCCATATTTCACCTAAAACAAGAAGCTGATGCAGCTTAAATACATGGTTCACTCCCTATCTTTTAGAGCAGGAAGCTGCAAATGAAGGCTCAAAGGCTAAATTTGGAAAACTGGCTGTTTTTGTAAATAAAGCATAGTATTACTTGTTTTTAGAACACGGCTACACTTATTTAAAAATATATTGTCTATGGCTGTGATGCTATAGCAGAGGTGACTGGCCAGCAGAGAGACCTTATGACCACAAAGCCTGAAATATTTACTATCTGGCCTTTCACAGCAGAAACAGAAACGAAAGCAAAACCAAAACATTGCCAACCTCTGTTTTGGAGTATTGTTTATCAACAAAGAACGGGGGGAATAGAGGTGCACAGTAGTGTTTATAAATTGAGAAAGAGGTTCAGTGATTCGAATGATTGTCTCACCCCAAACACTCAATGCCTCTCCATATCCCATTCACTTCCCTTGAGAGCCACTGGCTCCTAGAGATGGCATTCAAAATCTTGTCCCAGTAGTTTCCACCTTCTTTCTCCAAACAGCCACACTATTATTTTGTCCCCTGTCACAAATACTTATGTTCCTTTCTACTGCACATGGTGCATGGTGTTTTTGTGACACATACAGAAAGACAGAAGAGGAGAGGGGAGGGCAGGGATAAAAAAGGAAAGGAAAGATGGGAAGAGAGCGGAGGGGGTAGGGCCTCAGAGTTATCATCTAACAATTAAATATCATTTGGGATA
This sequence comes from Rhinolophus ferrumequinum, assembly GCF_004115265.2. Classification (NCBI taxonomy): domain Eukaryota; kingdom Metazoa; phylum Chordata; class Mammalia; order Chiroptera; family Rhinolophidae; genus Rhinolophus; species Rhinolophus ferrumequinum. The sequence continues at coordinate 54,394,864 of NC_046301.1, forward strand.
ATTAAGGAATAATATATGTGAAAACACCTCATATATTGCCAATATTTAGTAAATAACTATATTCTGGTTTCCACATTGAGAAATACAATTCATTATTCAGGGATTAGCTTAAAATATTATTTCACCAAAGTTTAAAAGTTGGAATCTAATCATTTTCTTAACCCTTTGGCTACACATTGACTATATCACTTTCCATATTATAATATCCTTTACTTTAGGTATATTTATGGCACCAGAGTGAAAATCTTGCAGACAAATTACATGTTATTATATTTCTTTTCCCCTTACCTAAGTGTATTATACTTGCATGATGTAGCTCACTCAATTTCTTTATGAAAATGTCTTTTTATATGTATTCTGTAAGTTAATAATATTTAGTTAAGACTTTGGTGAAAGCTTAGGACAAAGGGGATTCTGAATATTAAAAAATAAATATATAAATTAAATTATAGTTATTAATATGAAATACTTCGTATGCAATGTAGGAAATAGGAAATTATTATAAAATATAAAATGTGTGCATTTGATATATAGAGTGTAGGGCTCTCTGTAATAGAATGATGGTGCAGTTTGTGAAACACTTGAATGTTTTTGGAACAATTTGGCATGCCTCCAGAGCATGGAAGTAAGAAGGAAATAGTTTAATTAGGACAAGCTAAGAGAACTGTTTGTGTAATCGGAAAGCACTGTACCAAAACTGAAATTGTAGTTTACAAGTTGCATTTGCCTTCTGTTTTCAGCAAATGGCAGTGAGGTACATATAAGCAACGTGCGCTATGAAGATACAGGAGCGTACACTTGTATCGCAAAGAATGAAGCAGGAGTGGATGAAGACATCTCTTCTCTTTTTGTGGAAGACTCTGCTAGAAAGACCCGTATGTATTGAACACAAACACGCACAAAGACCACACGCGCTCACACACACACACACACACACAACTTCGTACTGAACTTCACAGTTAAGCCTTTTTCAAAAACCAAACGCACCAGAAAACTCTGAGATGAAAAATGCATTAAATAAAGTTTCAGACATAGGAAAGATAGGAATCTTGAACTATCAAAAGTAGATTTAAGGATTGAAAAGCAAACTTGCGAATTTTTTGGTAACAACACTATAATGATTTTGTTTCTTTTGCAAGTGTACATAAAATATTTCAGTTCCTATCTTCCCATTTGCTCATACAAGAATTTAAGTGCATTTTGAAATCTCTCTCCCAAATGACTTGGAGAATTTAGTGTCAAAAGATAACAAAAGGACATCCTATAGGTTTAATAATTGGATGTCTTCCTTTTTCTGTTAGTTGTATTGCAGTTGGTGGCACGATAGCTGTAGAACATCAGTCCTTTGCAGCAGTAACTGTGGTTACTACCAGCATAAGACACTCACTGCCCTGCCACCAACACCACTCCATGCACAGTTCTTTGTTTAATGCTAGAAGTCCTTTGTCGTCACTGTACATGTCTCCTGGTTGGATTATGAAGTAAGAAGAAAAATATACTGTCTTTCGTTTAAAATAATTACTTGGTGAAAGGAATATGGATGGGTTGGGGATACTAAAGATGGATTTTTGGTTATAGTTGAATTGCTTGTTTTGGAATTGGGTTTAGCTGACCTTTGAACAACATGGCAGTTAGGGGTGCTACCCTCACCCATTTGATAATCACGTATAACTTTTGACTCCCCCCAAAGTTAACTACTAATAGCCTACTGTTGACCAGAAGCTTTACTGATAACAATCAATGGACACATATTTTCTATGTGATATGCGTTATATACTGCATTCTTTCAATAAAGTAACCTACAGAAAATGAAATATTGCTAACAAAATCAAAAGGAAGAGACAATACCTTTACACTATTCATTGAAAAAAAAAATCCACATATAAGTGGAACTGTACAGTTCAAACTAGTGTTGTTCAAGGGTCGGCTGTATTCCTTGCTCCTCCATCTAATTTGTTATACCCATTTACATCTCTGATTAATCTAAGCTTGTGCAGAGCCCTGATATTTAGAAAGTCCTCTAGTTTTTCTGAACCCAGTTTTTTTTTTTTTTTTTTGTAGGAAGGGTAAGGCATTGTCCCAGGAATCTTCTTATTTTTTAAATCAATGAGTGCTTGTAGATATGAAACGATCCAATGAAGAAAGAGAATCTTATCCAGATCCTTTTCTATATTTGTTCTGGCTAGGACATCCATCATTACAAACAAATACTTAAAAAAAGAAAATTCTTAAGGTGAAAAAAGAGAAAAGAAAGCTGGATTTAATGACTTGGATAAGTTGCAAAAAATAATTTCTTCACTCTTAAGTATTTCTTCTAAATACCAATTTGCAATTCACTTCCTATTAAAAATTAATTTTTAATAAGTAATGGAAGACTAGTTTTTTTCCTCTTTCATGATGACGTTTGTGAGACATTTTCACTTCAATACTCTATTCTTATTTTCAGTTAATGTCAGTCATTATTTTCAATATGTTTTTCTGTTTACAAAATTAAAACACCTAGCCATATTTCCTTTGATCCATAAATCACTATCTATTAGTTGTACATTTGAAGACAATTTTAAAGGAAGATTTAATATAATTTTATTCATAAATTTAGTCATATGAATGTTTAATTATATGAAATCATGTTTTCATTTTATTTTACTTTTACTTCAAATTCCTAGATGTAAAATAACACATTTTAAATAAGTTTTTGAGATTATGTTAGTAGCATGCTGTGAAAAGAAATAAAACTTTTATAAGACATAGCACTGCACACCTTACTACATCTATATAAAACTTTCAAAGTCATTATATAAGAAAAAATACAAGTGAAAGATTTAGAGAGCTTTTTTCCTAAGTCTGGACATACAATATTTATAGATGCTACTTATGTATTGAAGTTACATGACAGTTTCAAGAATAAAAAGTGAAAGCTAATGGAATTTAGTTATTAATTAATTTTGGTAAGTATATAACATACTGGTTAGTTCTACCTTCTTAATAAATTTTAAGTGCACAAAGCCATATTGTTAAATATAGGCACGAGGTCGTACAGCAGTTCTCCAGAATCCATTCAATTTGTATAACTGTAACTTTACACCCATGGAAAAACTTTCTATTTCTCCCTCCTCCCCATCTCTGACAACCACAAATCTTTTCTATTTCTATGATTTTTACTCTTTTAGATACCTGATATCGGTGCAGTTATGTACTATTTTTCCTTCTGTGACTGGCCTGTTTCAATTAGAATGAAATCTGCCAGGTCCATTCATGTTGTCACAAATTATAGGATTTCCTTCTTTTTAAGGCTGAATAATATTCCTTTGTATGTATACATGGCATTCTCTTTATCCATTCATTTGTTGATAGATAATTGGTTTTGTTTCCATACATTCACTCTTGTGAATGATAGTGCAATGAACGTGTGAGTGCGTGCAGATATCTCTTTGATCCTGATTTTTTTTTCTTGGATAAATACAAAGGGATTTCTGGAACATATGCTAGTTCTGTTTTAATTTTTTTGAGGAACTTCCATCATGTTTTTCATACTGGCTGTACCATTTTCTATCCCCATCAATAGGGTGCAATGGTCCCAACTTCTCTACATCCTCATCAAGGCTTTTATCTTTTGTTATTTTAATAATAATCATCCTAACAGATATGATAGGGTATCTCATTGTGGTTTTGATTGTCATCACTGATGATTAGTGATGCAGAACACATTTTTATGTATCTGCTGGCCATTTGTATGTCTTCTTTGGAGACATGTCTGTTCAAATTTTGCCCATTTTTTAAAATTAGGTTATTTCATTTAAATTCTATTGAGTTAGAGGAGTTCCTTGTATGTTTTGGAAATCAAATGCTTAACAGATATATAGATTAAAAATATTTCTGCCACTCTGTAGGTTGCTATTTCACTTGGTTTATTGTTTCCTTTGAAGACTTATATTGTTAAAATGCCCACAGTACCCAAAGTGATTTATGGTTCAATGCTATGCCCATCAAAATCCCAAAGGCATTTTTCTACGTAAATAGAAAAATTGTCCTAAACTTCATGGAACAACAAAAGATCCAAAGTGATCTTGAGAAAGAAAAACAAACTTCCTAATTTCAAAATACATTGCAGAGCTATAACACTTAAAACAGTATGGTACTGACATAAAGGCCAATGTATGGACCAATAGAAGAGAATAGAAAACCCAGAAATAAATCCATAAATATACAGGCAACTTATCTTTGACAAGGATGCCAAAATATACATTGGAGAAAAGAAAATCTTTTTAAGAAATGATGCTAGGAAACTGAATTTCCACATGCTAAAACATGAAATTGAACCACTGTTTTACATCATACACAAAAATCAACTCAGAATTGATTAAACCCTTAAACACAAGACCAAAACTATAAAACTACTATAAGAAAACATAAGGGAAAAGCTTCATGACTTTGGTCTTGAAGATGAAACAAACAGATTTTAGTTGTAACCCAGAAGTCTCGAGCATTGCGGATTTATATTTGTAGTCTACCTTTTTATAGGCATGCAAATACAGTGTCTTTCAAATAACAAAGTTATCTCTTATTTAAATAAATACCTTTAATTTTTAACCCCCCCACACACAGATTTGCTATAATGGTTATTAAAAACATAGCCTATATATGGCCATTGATGTGAAAGTGCTCATTTTTGGAAATTTATGCACATAATTAAAATCAGGATAGTACTAAATTAGTAAACCAACTGAGTAGAATATTAATAGCTACAGAAGAGAATAAACTAAAAATGTAAGGATGTCTATATGGTAGAAGACAGTTTCCCTTGGGATGTTTCCTAGTACTCAATAAACTGTCAGAGTTCCATATAAGAAAAAACAAAATCAAAATCAGGTGGAGATTACATTAGGGAAAACTACAGCCTTTTTTAATCCATATCTTAAGGACTGCTCTGGATTCTCTTCTAGTAACTCCATGAACAAATACCAATATTAATTATACAAGGCACATTTGTATTTAGACAGATATTTTCAGAAAAGCCAAAGGAGACAGTCACAGACCCATCAATGATGACCTATAGATGATTGGATAAAGAAGATGTGGTACATATATACAATGGAATATTACTCAGCCGTAAGAAAAGGTGAAATACTACCATTTGCGACAACATGGATGGATCTTGAGATCATCATGCTAAGCAAAATAAATCAGACAGAAGAAGGCAAGAACCATATGCTTTCACTCAAATGTGGGATAGAAAACAGAAAGCAATAAACAAGACAAACAAACAGAAACTGAAGAACACAGATAACAATTTAGTGTTACCAGAGGGTAAGGCAGGAGGGCATTAGAAGAGGGTAAAGCGGTGACAGAAGAAGATTTGGTGACAGGAGATTTGACTTTGGGTGGTGAACACACAATGCAATATATAGATGATGTATTATATAATTGCACATTTGAAACCTATATAAGTTTATTAACCAATGTCACCCCAATAAATTTAATAAAAAAGGAAAAAATAATCATTCTATTACATAATAGCCCATTACATAACTTCTCTGAGCTATTATATAACCTCTTTGAGTTTTAATTTGCTTACCTGTATTATGAAGTAAATATTAACTCACTAAGGTATTTCTGTGCATATATTTACAAAGCACTGACCATACTGCTAGACATAAAGTAACTCTTCCTCTGTCATGATTATTTACTGAAAATAATTATGTATTCCTTGCTACAAACATTGACAAAAATAATTTTTAAAAGGCTGGATAATAAAATGATTATTGGAAATCAGAGTTTCCAAAGTGAATCCTATGTACAGATTGATATAGAGATTGATATAGATATAGAGATAGATGTAGAGACAGATACATAATAGATAGATATGAGGTATAATATGAGGTATATTATGAGATATATATATATATATATATATATATATGAGGTATAATATGAGGTATATAGATAGATATGAGGTATAATAGAAATAATAGAAAGAGGTAAGAGTATATATGGGCATTTATATTATATATAATCAAACATAAAATATCATTATTTTTGAGAATCCACTTTTCTCAGAGTCAAAGCAAAAGCTACACATTATTTCCCCTTCACATTGCAAAAATTATCTACCAATTATATTTTTAATATTATTGCATAATGTGCTTTTCTTCTCTTTTTGTGAAAGATGCAGAGAAGAGAGGTGCTGAATTCCATAGAGACATCAATAAAAATGGGGAAAGAGTTACAACTTTTGGACGAAATTACACAACACAGACTTACTTTGTTTGGCTACAGCTTCACAGTAATCATCCAGCAATTTTCTACATAATAGAGCAGTCATGGTAGTATCAGTCACATTTTTTTCTTATACAGCATTTCCCAGTGAGATGATACTGTTGAGTGACAGTTCGCACAAAGCATCATATGGCTAAGGAGCTTATGTTTTGCTTGTAGCCTAACCTTTGAATTGGAAAACCTTGAGTTACAGTGCCCAACTTTGTCAACAAACCTCGTTGGAAGTTTTCTCATGTGACAAATTGAACCACAAAAAAGTAGTTCAAAATAACATACTCCCACAGTTACATTAGAGATAGGGTTTCATGACTGAGATTTAATGGAGTGATATACAGGGAGGATTTAAATGTGAAGAGTGCAAATGGGCCATAGTAGATTGTGGGGTGCTTATAACACGGAGTAGGAGAAGATGATGTAAAATACGTGAGGGGTTTTAGGTAGAAGTAAATGTTATTTATTTGAAAATGTCTTGCACATGGCATAAGCACTTGAGACATTTCTATTTCCAAAGGAGGTCAATTCCCAGATGATAATTCATCTTCAGGATTAAGATAAATGAAAAGTGATGTGTATATAGGCTGCTATTGGAAGCTTTTAAGTTACTGGCTGCATTAAGCACTGAGCACAGATTATATCACACCTTGCTAGGATTTTAGTAAAGAATATGATTAATCTAGCTCTTTGCAAATATTAGGATGTGATTTCTGGATATATTATAATAGTATATACACCTTTTCTTTTATCATTGTCTCAGGCAGCTTACATCTGGAAATATCGGGCTATTGCAGCAAGCGTTAGGTTAGAATTAACTTCAATAAATTAATATTGTGTGACTATTAGGAAATACAATTAATTGTGAGTCTTTAAAAGAATAAATGTGTTAAACTGTACAAGCTTACTTGAATAAACACATTATGTAATGCTCATACAAATTAATAATTATAAAAATGCAATGAGTGTAATTCACAATGCATAGTATAATTAATAAATATAGAAAAATTAATTGACCTCCCTAGGATCTATTTACTTCCTCTTTTTAAAAAAATCAGAAAAATACCTACTTCAAAAGGGCAGTTACATATATTTAATGATATCATCTAGGTAGGATCTTATTAATGTTTAAAGAGGCTAGGAAGATAATATAAATAGATGAATAGCATAGTCTGTAAACAGGTATAGATGAAGCAGAACGCAGCAGTCATTGATTAATAATAATTTTTATACTCAACCAATGTGAAGTAGGTAGAATATTTAGGAATAAGAAAAATATCTAATTAAAGATAAGGTATAGATATCACATAGCTAGGGTGAGATTTTAATCCTGATAATTATGAATTAAGTACTAAAATTAAAGAGAACCAAATAACAAATATTTGAGGAAAAATGAAATAAATCAATAAATGAATAGTATGGTTGATTTTTATTTAACATTCACTAACTATTATACAATATAGGGGCTATACTAAAAACATATTAAATCAGAGTGAACAAGTCATATTTCTTTTGAAAAGCAAAAAAAAAAACCCTATTTATTTCATACTTGTCATAGACATTTACATATTAGTAAGCTTATTATGAAATAAAATGCACTTAGGGTAGATAATCAGACTCATGTCAAGGTTAACCATGCTTGATAAGCATTTATTATTTTATGAGATGTCATTATTTGTCATGAATTGTAATAGTCATGCTCTCAATTTGGCCAATGACATTGTCACATCCTGTAAAATAACTTGTTCCATCAATCCTTTCATCTCTTGACCCAGAACACTCTGAAATTATCTGCCTCTCAATTTCCATATCCAAAGGCTATATTTTTTAATATTTTAATATCACACTTCAGTGTCATTATATAGATCTATTTCTAACATGTTGCCATTTTTACATAATAGTAGAGACTTATTATCTAACAGGATCCTATGTGTTCTTAACATCATCAAATTTACTGGTTTACAACAATCATAAGCAATTTAGCATTTCTATTGCTTACAAAACAAAAGAAGACTCAAAGATTTCTTACTAGATTTGTTGCCTACGTTTTGTCTGCAAGGCATTATTTACCTTTAAGGGAATATTAATATCTCATATTACACAATGGCAATTTGCCTAATTTATTTTACGATAAAATGAAGCAAGTGATGATGACATTTTATTTAAATTACTTCAGTCAGGCAGACTAAATAAGTTTATAGACAGTGACAGTGCTGAGTATAAAATTCTGTGAAAGTTTTAGGTAACCTACATACAAATACTTTGTTGGTGGTGTTCAGGAGAAAATGTTAGATTCACCTTGAGTTTCCATGATTCTAGAGGCCTTACACTTGGTGAATTTTTTTCATAATAACTCTGCACTTAGATTTAAAAAGAAGTTAGAACTATCATCACTCCATGATTTTCTTAGAGTCCTCTGTTATAGAAATTCAGTCAGAAGAATAGTGAAAGTGTGTGAAGAGTTAATAAAACAAATGTGTCCTTGAAATGCTCAGGCTCTGGGGTGAAGGGCTGAAGTAAGGAGCCTTCTTCAAGTTTTGTGAAGTCAAATTTATGCCACACATTTTTATCAACTGTATGCAAAGAGCCCAGATTATACGTATGTGTGCCCTGTTGTCCTATGTTGCCCAGATATCTGAATACCGATAGAACTGATTGTTAGACGAATATGCCAGAAAGAATAAGTCAGACAGATTGATTATTGCTCTGCTTCCTTCTCTGCTTTATCTTCCAACTTTGAGCACATTTCCATATTTGTGTTATACGTGAAATATAACATTACATATGAAAGATTATTAAATATGGAATTTCTTAAAGGGCACTTTTTCTGTTTTATGCTGTAAAATTGTGTGCCAATTTAAAATCTTTCCCCTAAATATTAGCTGCTATTTTTCTAATACATATATTTACACTAACATGCTAATAGAAAGTGAAAATATGTTTCTAGATGCAGTTGGGATTCAAAAGACAGATTATACTATAGACTAAAGGAAAAAAGTGTTCTTTTCTAATTTAATCATGCTAATAGTCAAGACTATATATATGTATATTACAACTAATATTGTGCTATTAATGATTATTCTAAGGTAAATATCACAATGGATTTTAAGGTTATGTTTCAAAGGCAGAATAAACATCAGAGAAAACAGTGTGATTACATTAAAATTAAGAAGTTCTAATTGTAAATATTGGCCCTGAAGATATTGTCAGTACAGAAAACTGACAGAAACTTAGTGTCATAGATGATAGACAGATAGATGATGGATAGATAATAGATAGATGATAGACAGACAGCTAGATGTAAGTGAAACAATCCAAAAGAAAACTAGTCCACAGTTTTAAAGAGACCTTTCAGAGATAAGAGACAATGAAAAGCCAATACACATTATGAAAAGATGTTAATCCCTGTTAACATTCAATGTGAGGTTGATTTATCATTAGTTTTCAAGGAAACACACCTTATAAGCACACAGAAATACCATTTCACATCCATTAGAAGTTAAAAGCTGTGTAATACCAAGACTTGATGAGATTTGAAAAAATAGGAGTCGTTACACATTACTAGAAGTGTCAGTTTCCCACCTTTGGGTAGCCCTTTGGCATTATTGGTTGGAGTTAATTTTGCATATACCTGGGAAACCCACAATCACATATAGTAGAGACACACTGACCTGCCATATGTTCAGAAATTATTTAGGAAGAACCTGCCGTGTATTTAATATTTTGCTATACTTTATAATTGCTTTTTAATTCACCTTTTAATTATCTTCATATTTCTATTGCATCCAAACTAACTTAATTTAAATACTTTTTACAATCACTGTAATTGGATTTATGTAACTTAAATGTGTGTGTGAAGCTAGTTACCTCCCCAAGTGCCTAAATACCATTTCAGTGTTCCTCCAAACTTACCTATTTGTTTAATTGTCTATTAGAAAAATGACTTAACAAAATTTCTAAAGTTAATGAGAGTTTTCATTGTAAGGAGAACAAAAAAAATCTACAGTAACAATAGGCTTGTTGATTTGTGCTTTTACCTAGTAAATATTTGTTGAAGAAAGAACAAACACAAACCATGTTGCTAGTATATGCCTAGCACTGAATAAGACACTTGTGACCTTTCAGAAAGGCTATAGTTTAGTTCAGAAAGGAAACCATAATATATAGAATAAAACAGTTGCCGTAGTAGACATACAAGCCAAGTACGATAACATTGCAGACAAAAAAAACCCCATCAAATTCCAACTGGGTTTCATAGTCTTTATTAAGGGAATACATTTGAGGTAATATTTGGTTGGTGTATGTAGTGATACTTCCATAGTTAGAGACTTAAATGTATGTCAAACGCAGCGAAGACTTATGAAGTCCATGGTGGGTTTCATTAACTTTGTGTAACATATAATCATAGAAATATTCTCTGAGCATTTGCCTTGTTCTTTTGGTTTTTTTTTGGTTTATATACCACATATCAGTGAAATCATATGGTTCTCTGCTTTTTCTGTCTGACTTATTTCGCTTAGCATCATACTCTCAAGATCCATCCATGTTATCACAAATTTTCCTATATCATCTTTTCTTACCGCCGAATAGTATTCCATTGTGTATATATACCACAACTTCTTTATCCATTCATCTATCGAAGGACATTTTGGTTGTTTCCATGTCTTGGCCACCATAAGCAAAGCTGCAGTGAACATTGGAGCACACGTGTCTTTATGGATAAATGTTTTCAGATTTTTTGGGTAGATACCCAGGAGAGGGATTGCTGGGTCATATGGTAATTCTATTCGTCATTTTTTGAGGAACCTCCACACTGCCTTCCATAACGGCTGCACCAGTCTGCATTCCCACCAACAGTGTATGAGGGTTCCTTTCTCTCCACAGCCTCTCCAACACTTGTTATTTGTCTTGTTGATGATAGCCATTCTAACTGGGGTGAGGTGATATCTCATTGTGGTTTTTATTTGCATTTCTCTGATGATTAGTGATGTTGAGCATTTTTTCATATGTCTATTTGCCATTTGTATGTCCTCTTTGGAGAAATGTCTCTTCAGGTCCTCTGCCCATTTTTCAGTTGGGTTGTTTGTTTTTTTGTTGTTGAGTTTCTTGAGTTCCTTGTATATTTTGGATATTAGCCCCTTATTGGAGGCACTGTTTGCAAAACTCTCCCATTCAGTTGGTTGCCTCTTTATTTTGTCGATGGTTTCTTTTGCTGTGCATAAGCTTTTAAGTTTCATATAGTCCCATGCGTTTATTTTAGTTTTTACTTCCATTGCCTTTGGAGTCAAATTCATAAAATGCTCTTTGAACCCAAGGTCCATAAGTTTAGTACCTATGTTTTCTTCTATGCAGTTTATTGTGTCAGGTCTTATGCTTAAGTCTTTGATCCATTTTGAATTAATTTTGGTACATGGTGAAAGATAGCAGTCCAGTTTCATTCTTTTGCACATGGCTATCCAATTCTCCCAGCACCATTTATTGAAGAGGCTGTCTTTCCTACATTGTATGTTTTTAGCTTCTTTGTCAAAAATTATCTGTCCATATTTATGTGGTTTTATTTCTGGGTTCTCAATTCTATTCCATTGGTCTATGTGTCTGTTTTTCTGACAATACCATGCTGTTTTTATTATTGTAGCCCTGTAGTACAAGCTAAAGTCAGGGAGTGTGATACCTCCAGTATTGTTCTTTTTTCTTAAGATTGCTTGGGTTATTCGGGGTCTTTTGTGCTTCCAAACAAATCTGATGATTTTTTGTTCTATTTCTTTAAAAAATGCCATTGGGATTTTGATGGGAATTGCATTCAATCTGTATATTGCTTTGGGTATTATGACATTTTAACTATGTTGATTCTTCCAGTCCATGAGAACAGAATGTCTTTCCATTTCTTTGTGTCTTCTTCAATTTCTTTTAAAAATGTCTTATAGTTTTCAGCATATAGGTCTTTCACATCCTTGGTTAAGTTTATTCCTAGGTATTTTATTCTTTTTGCTGCAATTGCAAAAGGAATTGTTTTTTGTATTTCTTTTTCTGAGATTTCATTGTTAGTATATAGGAATGCAATGGACTTCTGTACGTTGATTTCGTAGCCAGCAACTTTACTGTATTCATTGATTCTTTCTAATAGCTTTGTGGTGGAGTCTTTAGGGTTTTCTATATATAGCATCATGTCATCTGCAAAGAGTGACAATTTAACTTCTTCATTCCCAATTTGGATGCCTTTTATTTCTTTCTCTTGTCTGATTGCTCTGGAAAGGACTTCCAACACTATGTTGAAAAGCAGAGGTGACATGGGACAGCCCTGTCGTATTCCTGAACGTAGAGCAAAGGGCTTCAGTTTTTCACCATTAATTATGAGATTAGCTGAGGGCTTGTCATATATGGCCTTTATTATGTTAAGGTATTTTCCTTCTATACCTATTTTATTAAGTGTTTTAATCATAATGGATGTTGTATGTTGTCAAATGCTTTTTCTGCATCAATTGATATAATCATATGATTTTTGTCCTTTATTTTGTTTATGTGATGAATCACATTGATGGATTTGCAGATGTTGAACTATCATTGTGCCTTGGGGATGAACCCCAGTTGGTCGTGATGAATAATCTTTTTAATGCATTGTTGTATTCGATTTGCTAGAATTTTGTTTAGGATTTTTGCATCTGTATTCATCAGAGATATTGGTCTGTAGTTTTCTTTTTTTGTGTTGTCCTTACCAGGTTTTGGTATCAGGGTAATGTTGGCCTCATAAAATGAGTTAGGGAGTACTGTCTCTTCTTCAATTTTTTGGAAGAGTTTGAGCAGGATTGGTATTAGATCCTCTTTGAAGGTTTGGTAGAATTCACTTGTGAAGCCATCTGGTCCCGGGCTTTTGCTTTTGGGAAGGTTTTGGATGACTGATTCAATTTCGTTACTGGTGATCGGTCTGTTTAGATTTTCCAGTTCTTCATGGTTCAGCCTTGAATGGCTATATGTTTCTAAGAACTTGTCCATTTCTTCTAGGTTATTGAATTTGGTGGCATATAGTCCTTCATAGTATTCTTGGATGATCCTTTGTATTTCTGTGGTGTCTGTGATATCTTCCACTTTTTCATTTCTGATTTTGTTAATTAGTGTCTTCTCTCTTTTTATCTTAGTGAGCCTAGCCAAGGGTTTGTCAATTTTGTTAATCTTTCAAAGAACCAGCTCTTTGTCACATTAATTGTTTCTGTTGTCTTTTTGTTCTCTATTTCATTTAGTTCTGCTCTGATTTTTGTTATTTCCTTTCTTCTGCTGACCTTGGGTTTCACTTGTTCTTCTTTTTCTAATTCTTTAAGGTGTAACATGAGGTTATTTATTTGGGATTTTTCTTGTTTCTTGAGATAGGCCTGTAATGATATAAATTTCCCTCTTAAAACTGCTTTCGCTGCATCCCAAAAATTTTGGTAGGATATATTTTCATTCTCATCTGTTTCTATGTATCTTTTGATCTCTCCTCTAATTTCTTCTTTGACCCAGTCGATCTTTAAAAGTATGTTGTTTAATTTCCGTGTATTTATGTTTTTTCCTGCTTTCTTTTTGCAGTTGATATCCAATTTCAAAGCCTTGTGATCAGAGAATATGCTTGGTATGATTTCAATCTTCTTAAATTTGCTGAGGCTGATTTTATGTCCCAATATATGGTCTATCCTTGAGAATGTTCCATGTACACTAGAAAAGAATGTATAGTGTGATGTTTTAGGATCAAGTGCTCTATATTTGTCAATTATGTCCATTTCATCTAATGTGTCATTTAGGGCTGCTCTTTTGTTATTTATTTTTTGTTTGAATGATCTATCCATAGCTGTCAATGATGTATTTAGGTCCCCTAGTATAATTGTGTTTTGGTCAATTCCTCCTTTAGTTTTGTTAGTAGTTGCTTGGTATATTTCAGTGCTCTCTGATTGGGGGCATAAATATTGATGACTGTTATGTCTTCTTGTTGTATAGTCCCCTTTACCATTATGAAATATCCATTTTTGTCTCTTGTTATCTTTTTCATCCTGAAGTCTGTTTCATCTGATATCATTATGGCTATGCCTGATTTTCTCTGATACCATTTGCTTGGAGTGTCAATTTCCACTCTTTCACTCTGAGTCTATGATTGTCCTTGTAGCTGATATGTGTCTCTTGGAGACAGCATATGGTTGGGTTAGTTTTTTGATCCAATCTGCTACTCTGTGCCTTTTTACTGATGGGTTCAGTCCATTTACATTTAGGGTGATTATTGATATGTGAGGATTTTCTGTCATTCTATCTTTAGTTTTCTGGTAAGGCTGTGTCTCCATTGTTTCTTTGCCTTTTTGTTGTTGTCTATTATTTCTGTGTGGTGGTATTCTATGATGTTTCCCTCTGTTTCTTCTTTTAATACAGTATATATTTCAGTTCTGGATTTTTTTTTGAGAGGTTACCCTTAAGTTTATGTAAAAGAAAGTTTGATATTTAGAGTATTCCATTTTCTTCAGCACGCTTACTTTCTCCATTCCCATATTCCGGTTCAGGCCTTTACTCTCACCATTTTTATTTTTGGTTACCACAAATTGTTCCTGTTGATGGTGGTCGAATAGCCTCCTTTAGTATTTCTTGTAGTGCAGGTCGTGTATTAGAAAATTCCCTCAGCTTCTATATATCTGGAAAGGTCTTTATTCCTCCTTCACATCTAGAGGATATCTTTGCTGGATATATTATTGTTGGCTCATAATTTCTCTCTTTCAATAGTTTGAATATTTGTTTCCACTCCCTCCTGGCTTGTAGAGTTTCTGCTGAAAAATCTGTTGATAAACTAATGGACTTTCCTTTGTAGGTTACCGTCTTCTTTTCCCTGGCTGCCTTGAGGATTCTTTCTTTATCGTTGATTTTAGACAGCTGCAATACAATATGCCTTGGAAAAGGCCTGTTGGGATTGAGGTAATTAGGTGTTCTATTTGATTCTTGGATTCGAGGATCCAGTTCTGTCCACAAGGTTGGGAAGTTCTCATCAACAATTTTAAATATATTCTCTGGTTCCCTTCTCTCTTTCTTCTCCTTCTGGTATGCCCATTATTCTTATATTGCTCTTTCTGATGGAATCAGAAAGTTCTTGTAGAGTTCTCTTATTTCTTTTAAGTCTCAAATCTCTTTCTTCTTCCATCTGTGTAATTTCCACGTTTCTATCTTCGATGTCACTGATTCTTTCCTCCATCTGGTCAACTCTACTACCTAAGCTGGCGATTTCATTCTTAATTTCTTCTACTGAGTTCTTAATCTCCAGAAATTCTATTTGGTTCTTGTTTAAAACTTCAGTCTCTTTCGTAAAATGCTAATGTTGTTCTTTGATTGTGTTTCTGAGTTCATTAAACTGCCTTTCTGTGTTTTCTTGCATCTCGTTGAGTTTTTTCCGTACTGCAATCTTGAATTCTCTGTCATTTAAGTCACATATTTTCATATCCTTAAGTTCGTTTTCTGGAGACTTTTCACTTTCTTTCTGAGCTGTCTTGTTGCCTTGGTTATTCATAGCAGTTACTGATTTATTGTTTCTCTTCCTAGACATCTACAGGAGTGGCTTCTGCAACAGGTTGATGGGAAGAGGTCTTTCTTTATTTTCTTGTTGGTAGAATGCTTTATTTTCTCTCCAACTGCAGCCTTTTTTTTCTCTCTCACACGGTAGTGCTATGTGTTCTCTGCACTATTCCAGCTTCTCACACAATGGGGGTATTCCCTGGGAGACGGGGAATAGTTTGCCTGGGTCACAGGGCACAGTGTCTATGTGGGTATGCGGAGAGCTTTTGAAGGCCCAAAGCTCTTCCTGCACCAGATTCAGAGCTGCTATGTTTCAGCAGTTCTGTTTACTCCTGCAGGGATCCATCCAGATAGATGGGGCCAGGAGCGGGATGAGTTGTGAGAGGTGGCCCAGAGCAATGGCGGCGACCACCACCACAGCTGGTCCTGCTTCCACAGCTCCCTCCCCTTTGCCAGAACCAGTTGGGTTGCGAATCTGTTTCTGCAGTCCACAGTTCTCAGAACAGCAAATATTCTGTTCTTTTGATCAGACACTGGTACTGTTCCACTTCTAGCACTGGGCAGGTGGGGGCAGGGTGAGGTCTGATAGGATGGGGGCAGCTAGTCTCAGTGCCTAAGACTTCAGTTCTCTGCTTTGCAGTGAAGGCTTAAACCACCCTTTTCAGCCTTCTTCCCTCAGTCTTTTCTCCGAGGTCTCTGTCATGAGCGTTGGGTTCAGCCGTGTTATGTGCTGACCCCTCAGCCCTGTGGGCCATCAGCGAGCCCTAGCAGTCCGAGTTCTTCCCTCTCCCGCAGCTGCGGTAGTTCTGGGATGCAGTGAGCTCGGAGAACTGAGCTAGGTCTGCATCCTTCGCCTATATGTCCCCTTCTCCACACTTCCTCCTTCCCTCCTCCCCCGCTTGGGCAATTCGCCCACCTTTAGGTGAATTCAGTAGTTGGCCACTTTGTCTTGCCTGTCTGCTGTGCAGGGAGTCCTTTGTGGAGTTATTGTTGTTCGATTAGTTGGAAATTCCAGGGGAGCTTTACAGAGGCTCACCTCACGCTGTCATTTTGATGACATCTCGATCTGGGCATTTGCAATACACAGTGATAATGATTTGTTGAGTAGAACCAGGCTAAGAGAGGCCTTGAACTGTGTGAATAGAAAAAGTCAAATTAGGAGTGATTTACACACTATGTTTCTGCAAAGGTGAAATTTCTACATATTCAATTTTTAGCATTTATCATACAGATATAATAATAAGCAGTTTTTGGCTGGATTTTGTTAGCATATAGTAGACATTTGCATATTTTTTATTACTTCATGGATAGGGTTAAGCAAATTCAAATACCCAACGAAGTATAAGACAGTCTTCTATGTTTATCATTTAATTTTATGATGGAATGTGTATTACAGCATGCTGCTGGAAAACAATTAGTGTGAGCATTCAGTATGAGGTTTTATTATTTTCCTTTACCCAGCTCTGAATAGTTACTTGGCATAATGACATTTCCCAAAAGAGAGTGTCATTTGGTTCATCAGCATATTTAAACTTGTATGAAGAAAACCTTCTATCTATAATAATATATATAAGTAACAGATAGAAGATTATCTACTGTCAATGTCATGCTCTTGTGGCCCCCTGAGCAACCTTTACCTCATGCAGGTATACATGAAATTGGCACAGTGTGAGCCAGATCCACAATTCTGGCTACAGAGCCTAATCTGCAAACATTATGTATGATACTTAAACAAGTGGATGCTCTGCTCATCAATTTGTTTTTAGAATATTATTATTTTACCCCAGATTATTTGATAAGCTGCTAATATTTTCAACACATGCTTGCTTTATTTTGCTTTTTTAGATCTAAACTATTATAGAAATTAATTCAATTAGAGACATTTGTAGAAATGAAATTTTAATGGATCTAATGCTCTGAAATATGTGGCACAGTGTCTAGCCCATAATGAGGGGTAAATAAGTGTTTGCTCTGGTTACCATTATTATTATTATTCTAGGTCAGTGATTAATAGCTTTAAGATTAAAAAAAAATGAACAATGGATAAAATGATGTCAGTACTTAAAAATGGGCAAAAGGGATAGCATCATATGCTAGATACGGGACTAGTCAAGAAAGAGTCACAAATTAAATATTTTATATTTATATTGAACAGCAAAACATTTTGAGGTTCAGATATTTTATTTTCAAGAGTGAGTGTGTGTGGAGTCACTGTGATATCAGAAGGCTTCAGCTGAAATGCTCTCACATTTCAGTGCCAACGTTCATTCTACTCATGGCCATGGTTGGATACACTGCTACTTGGCTTAGTTTCTTTGCTCTCCCTGTCACTTCTCTGCTGAGCATCTTTGACCCCATTCACATTTTCTCTGTGCCAGTAACTGCAGCTGCTTGAGTATCACTGCTGTCTCTTATTTGTTCTGCCCTTTTTTTCATTGTTGACAATGGAGGGAAGGAGAGCCCCTGGCATTGTTCTCTCTGTTAATACAGAATCTGTAAGTAAGTGGGGGAAGAGAGAAAAGATAGGTCTAGAGAAGACCAGAGCAGTAATGTTTCAAATAAAAAAGACAGTGTGTATTAATAGTATTATTATTATTATTCTAGGTTATTATAATACTATTATAATATTATATAGTGTTATATATTTTATATAAAAGTATAACAATAAAATAATAATAATATATGTACAATATAATGCTATCCATTTATTATTATTATTCTAGGTTATTATAATATTATAATGTTATATATATATAATATAAAAATATAATAATAGGATAATAATAATATGTGTACAATATGATGCTATCCCTTTTGCCCATTTTTAAGTACTGACATCATTTTATCCATTGTTCATTTTTTTAATCTTAAAGCTAATAATCACTGACCTAGAATAATAACCTAGAATAATAACCTTTTTGCTTTCTTTACCCAGTTCTTAAACACTGATGTCACTTGTTCCTGCTTTAATGCTCCTTTCTAACATGGTGAGAAAGAATTGTGGTTCCCAAATTCATTTACAGGCATTTCAAAGCAGTAATGACAATGTCTCAACAGAAAAGAATTTAGGCTCCTAAAAGATTAGATGTTTAAAAGCAGGTAGTATTATGACCAGGGATTTTTTTAAATGGAGCAATGTAAGAAGCATGTTAATTATTGGAGAAAAGTAGAAAAAAAATTGTGGGTGATTTCAGACATTTTTTTCTGGTTTCATTATATTTTCCTTTCTCTTTAGATATACTCTTGATCTGATTCTTAATGTATGATATTGAAAACACCATGACTTAATTTATATAAATGGTATTTTAAAAACAGGTAGGTAAATTCTAATAGCTAGAAGTATATCAATCAAGAATTGTAGGAAAACATAGACTAGTAATAGACAATATTGTGAAAAGTTGAGAACAAACATCTAGAGTTTATGATGTCATTTCAAACAGAACCTGACATTCCCTCTCTACAAATGCAAGCAAAACAAATAACTTTATTTTTTTTAAGTATTATAGTACTTTCAGAATTAAGTCTAGGAGAAGGAAAAATATCCCAGTTAAAAACTGGGAGACCTCATGCAAAATTTGAATTGGCCAGTACAAAATAATCCTATTCAGCAGGATGACTCAGTGAACAAATTGGACATGCGGTGTACAGTTAACTCATCTTCTTGGGAACATCAGGATACTTTCTAACTTAAGATCACAAATTCTTTCATGATTAAGCCAAAATTATTTTATAAAAGTTACTGATTTGACATCAAAATTCTAACTGCGTAGATGTCTGGGTTCTCTATCTTGAAATTGTACAATAGCTGACATATATTTAGTGTACTTGTGGGGAAGAAAATTTTGGTTCTAATTCCAGTCATCCCTTTAATCCAACTATATGTGACTTTATTATTCTAGGATGGGGGTTTTACAGACTGAGCATGTCAAGTTTTATATTTTTGTAACAGAGTGCCAAGCCACGTGCTTATTGTGTTTAAAAGCAAATCAAAAGCAATATGGAATTCACTTTAATTAATGCATTGTAAACACTTGAAGCATTACAAGACAAATTTGAATGTACTGCAGAACTTGTCATTGACCTGCTTATATTTTTAATATTTGACAAAAAAATGCCTGAAGGGATGTGCTAAGTATCTGTTCCTCAGCACTGTGTACACACAAGCATTATATTATTTCTCTTCATTAAAAAAATGACGTTTGTAATTATAATTTGTAAGTTTCCTCACAAAATATTTATCTAACAATTTTTGTTATCTTAATGATACGTAACATTTTAAAGATGTCAATTTCCTTCAAAGATCAGATATCTTTTATTTTACACTATTTTAAAT
Organism: Rhinolophus ferrumequinum; assembly: GCF_004115265.2. Lineage (NCBI taxonomy): Eukaryota > Metazoa > Chordata > Mammalia > Chiroptera > Rhinolophidae > Rhinolophus > Rhinolophus ferrumequinum. Next base: position 54,414,977 of record NC_046301.1, read on the forward strand.
ATAATGATATTTATGTTAACATTTAATTAAATATAAATCTATTAAATGTATATTTAAATATATATTGATGAGGAATTCAGAATATGAGAGGAGTAATCAAAAATTGTTAATTATAACCTTTTATGAAAATTATGGTGGATTGCAACAGATTTAAAATTTCCATCTATATTTTTCACTTGCACATATGCTAATTAATACCCAAGTAGTCTTCTGTAATTATCTTGTTCTCTGGAGTGATAAGGAGAATCTTCTGTTAACCCTAATGATGAGTTGGGATATACTTTTATACAATGTTTTGTTTTGTTAACATTTCTATTAATTTCTGTAGGTATGATTATCTTGAGCTCTATCTAGTGTGTGTGTGTGTGTGTGTGTGTGTGTGTGTGTGTCAGGGGTACCAAAAAATATATATACAAGGGGACACTTTGGTCAACGTTGCTCAAGCAGTAGTTTGCCATAATCAGAAGTGTCTGGACGCTGATGGTAACCACTTTGAGCACCTCTTATAATTGCAGAAGTCAAACGTGACTTGTATTCATCCTCTGTTGTCGGTATATATTGAGTATTATAATACAATTTTAATACACTTTTTCTTTAAATGTGTATATACTTTTTTGGCACTCACTGTGTGTGTGTGTGTGTGTGTGTGTGTGTGTATACAAATATATATATAATGTACAAGATCGATTGAGCAATTATTCATTATGTGTCAAGTACTACTTAAAATATGTTATAATCATTTTATATTTTAATTCTTTAATTAACTGAGGTATATTTTTCTAGATGAGGAGGTAACTTTGCTTGCCATCTGCTTACAATGGTAGGGTATATGAGCGAGTTAGAAGGCAAAGTTTTTCCCCCATATATCTGCAACTAATTAACCACAATTGTTTAATAGTGTCCTGTTTATTGTTTATCATGTAAAAACCACGATCAATCATTTGTGTGAAGATTTTTAAGATCAAGTCACTTCCTAACAGTGGTGGACTTAGAATTTCCAAATTAAGAGAATCTTAAATCTTGGTAATCTAGCTAAGAGGATGTTAGCTAGAAAAAATTTCTTGTAGTTATGTTTATTTAGTAAGTAGTCTGCTACACTAACATGGTGTGGTCTCCCAGATGGACCTAATGATCTGCCTCTCCTGTGATCCACACCCTTGTATCTTCGCACATTAAAACAGGTCAGGTCTCTATCACACATAAAGTAGGGTGGAATAGAAGATATAAGACTTTTGAAGCCAGCTTATGCAGGGCATTATGGCTTTTGCCTTGCTCTTTTCGATCACTCATTACGAAGGAAGCCAAATGTCGGTATGTGAGGAGCTTAAGCAGCCTTGGGGAGATTCCAATGAGTAGAGGACTGAAGCTTCCAGCCAACAACCCGCACCAAACTGCCAGGCATACAAGGGAGCCACCTTGGAAGTGGATTTTCCTGCGTATGTCAAGCCATCAGATAACTGGAACCTCATGGGATACCTCAAATCAGAACCCTCCCAGGCAAGCCACCCCACAAAGACCATTGATTTTTGTTGTTTGAGATGAACTTTGACATGAATTTTTGCACATCATGTGATAACTACTGCAGATAGTATGCTTACTTGGTTTGGCACCAGAGCAAAAGATGACTATAGTTTTTATTGGTTTTGTGTGGTAGCTTTGATTTTTTGACATGGTAACAGTTCTTACATTGTCTTAGTATAGTTTATTTTAAAATTGTTGTGAACCTTAAACTGGCAATATGATACAGTCAGGGATATATCCACATTCAGAACCCAGACTCTGACATTACATCAGACGACTGCTGATCTCTTGCTTCTCCCGTGGGTTGCATAGTCCTGCCTTTCACATCTTCTTGAGTCCTTCTGTGCGTCATCACAAATCATCAAAGCCCCGACTCTACCTTTACCTTTAGGATGCCTTTAGCTATGCCTTCTTACAATTCCAGTTCTCTGTGCTCTTTGTTTTCTAACATGATTTCTTGATTCAAATTACTTCCCCCCAAAATCTGATTACCCCATCTCATTACTTTATAGAAATTAAACCATAGATTCCTGGCCAGCACCTGGGTTGTATGCATTAATGTTAGCTGGGTACTATGGCCTTCAGCTAACGCTAGACACTAGGTTGGGAATGTGTATTGTCACAGGGGAGAATTGTCTTCAATCAGTGCCAAGGGTGTGACACTTTCACTTAAAAGTAGTTTTGAATTTGGCATATGGCAGGCAATGCACTTGATATATATTATATAATTTTCCATCCTAAAAATAGTATGTTTTAAATGTCTTGTTTCATTCTCCATATGTACATTCAGAGAAATTTTCACTACCATAACACTAACCACAATTTTTTTTTAGATACATTAAATTGTACCCACAATTTTTCAATGTTGCTCTTTTTCATTTGCCTTCTAAAGTTGTCAATTTGTTAAATCCAAAGGAGAAGCAGTCAATAAGACATCTGGCTAAAATGTTATCCTTACATAAATGTAGTTTAAAAAAATGTTTTGCACTACTGAAAACCTTACACTTCCAGGCAAAGACAAGGACAAGCAAAAAACTCATTTAGTTGAAAAGCCAAGCAATTTACACATGAATAGCCAAGGAAAATAGCTGGTCAGTAATACAGCATTCTGCTGTCTGACTGCTGTTACTTATATAATACTCATCTCTCCACATGTATTTTCACATAGAGATAGCATATTTAATGTGAGATCCATCACTTTGAATATAATTGCAAGTCTATAACATAAAATAAGACAATTAATAAAAAATACATTAATAAAATTATTCTGTCACTAGTATCCAGGCACCTGTTTCATTGAACCACATTTTCATTATGAAGCATATGTTATTTTCAGAAAGAATTTTACATTTCATTTCTCATGAATAAGTGTCAAATTATTGGGGGTCAGTAAATTTGAGGCTTATTGCCTAATTATAAATAAAATATTTCAGAACAAAAAATTCATTTATGATATATTAAAGAATGCAATAGGTGTTTCACAGGATTCCATATGTAGAGAAATAAAAAGCCGTTCAGCCGAAACTCTTATTCTACACAGGTTAACTATAGATAAAATACTAAGCAAGTTTACAGGAAAATTAGGGGCAGATTAGGTGCAGAATTCTGGTAAGAATATTACTATCAGATTTAACATATGAGTAAAGAGTTTCAGAATCACTTGATATTTGGAATGTACATTTAAGTGACACAGGCATACCATGGAAGACCATAGGTGCTATACTAAAGACTTTGAGATTACACACACACACACACACACACACACACACACACACACACACCTGTTCATGCATTTTGTTTTTAAGCATATGAGTGACATTATCAAGCCTACATTTATTATAGGTAACTATTTAGATTGTATCAAGGATAAATTAATATGACAAAACGAAGCCATTTCAATATGTAAGTTGCTATTAAAATGTGAAAAATAGAAAAGCAATATTTCAATAAAAATAATGGGTTAGAGATAAAAATAGAAGACAGTTTCTTTAAATATTTGCAAACATTCGATATAATTTATAATCAATTATATAGATATTTATTATACACTAATATATGATATATATATATATATACAGACATGTGATTATATTACATATACATATATATTATAAGATATATTTTCATATTGACAAGCTTGTGCACATGTGAATTCCTACACACATGCAGTAATGGTCCACCTTGAGAGTGTAGGAAAAACGCTTTCAAAGACTGCTGGTGGCGCTGTAACAACCTTTTGTAAATCAACCTACTAATGTGTCAATGGCTGTACACATTCCTATACATACCTCTTGTAGGAATGTATACTAATATAAATAACTACAAACAAAGATGGTCATTATAGTGAACACACACACATACAGACATGCACACCGGGGGCGCCAAAAAATGTATACAAGTGGACACTTTGGTCAACATTGCTCAAGCAGTAGTTCACTGTACTCAGAAGTGTTTGGACGCTGATGGTAACCACTTTGAGCACCTCTTTTAATTGCAGGTGTCAAATGTGCCTTGTATTCATCTTTCGTTATTGGTATATATTGAGTATTACAATCAATACAGTTTTTTCCTTTCTTAAAATGTGTATACAATTTTTGGCACACTCGGTATATATGTGTGAATATATATATATATATATATACACATACATATATATGAATATATGTATATATGATGTATGACTGATAAGTCAATAATATTTATTGAGTAACTCTAACTTACACTAGCCTCTGATCTAGATACTAAGTTTCGATTGATGAACAATAATATTTTTAAAAGGAAGAAATCCACATGATTAAGTAGTGCATAATAATTAAAACCAGTCATATAAAGACTAGATTAGATATGATATGATTAATGAATAAACAGTATTTAAAATTATTTTCATATGTTCTGTATTTATATATTGTATCCTAAACATCCTTATATGTGTATGCAAATGCATTTACCTAAAAATCAGAAAAATAATGAAAAGACAGATAAGGAAAAGAAACTTGGTTATTATACCTGCATAACTGAACTAAAAATATTTTTTAAATGTAATAAATAATCTAACTTTATACAATAAAATTGAATCTGTTCTAAATAGAAAATGACAGTACGTGCAATTTATACATTAAGTAATTTCGGAATAAATTTATCTTTATAATATTAATTTTCTTAATCTAGGAATAACACAGCATTCCATCTAGGATATTTCTAACTAATGTTACACTTGATTTGCTATATACTTTTTGGTTTGCTGTATTTTAGTAAATCATTGATATATTATTCTTTGTGTTACTATAAATAAAATCTATTCCATTTTCTAATTCTTACATAAGAATATAGATTTTGGGGTATTTATCTTTGTCCTGTCTCCTAAGTGAACTCTCTTACTATATGTGTACTTTTTATTAAATCTTGTATTATTCATTTTGTCTTCAAATCTTGATGATTTTTTTAAATTTACACTACTAATACAATTTTTATCTGCTTTGCTTAGTGAGTTGTCTAGTTGATAAAAAGTAATTTCTTTTTTAAAAAAATTAAAATTTATTGGGGTGACAATTGTTAGTAAAATTATGCAGATTTCAGGTGTACAATTCTGGATTACATCACCTATAAATCCCATTGTGTGTTCACCACCCAGAGTCAGTTTTCCTTCCATCACCATCTATTTGATCCCCTTTACCCTCATATACCACCCACCCGCCCTGCTTACCCTCTGGTAACCACTAAACTATTGTCTGTGTCTATGAGTTTTTGTTTCTCATTTGTGTTGTTCTTTTGTTGTTTTTGGTTCATATACCACATATCAATGAAATGCTACGGTTCTCTACTTTTTCTGTCTGACTTATTTCACTTAGCATTATAATCTCAAGACCCATCCATGTTGTCACAAATGGTCCTATTTCATCTTTTCTTACTGTCGAATAGTATTCCATTTTGTATATATACAACTTCTTTATCCATTCATCCATCAAAGGACATTTTGGTTGTTTCCATCTCTTAGCCACCGTAAATAAAGCTGCAATGAACATTGGAGCACACTTGTCTTTATGTATAAATGTTTTCAGATTTTTTTGGTAGATACCCAGGAGAGGAATTGCTGGGTCATATGGAATTCTATTCATAATTTTTTGAGGAACCTCCACACTGCCTTCCACAAGGCTGCACCACCCTGCATTCCCAACAACAGTGTATGAGGGTTCCTTTTTCTCCACAGCCTCTCCAACACTTGTTACTATTTGTCTTGTTGATGATAGCCATTCTGACTCGGGTGAGGTGATATCTCATTGTGGTTTTTATTTGCATTTCTCTGATGATTAGTGATTTTGAGCATTTTTTCATATGTCTATTTGTCATTTGTATGTCCTCTTTGGAGAAATGTCTCTTCAGGTCCTCTGCCCATTTTTTAATTGGGTTGTATACTTTTTTGTTGTTGTTGAGTTGCATGAGTTCCTTGTATATTTTGGATATTAGCCCCTTATCGGAGGCACTGTTTGCAAAAATCTTCTCCCATTCAGTTGGTTGCCTCTTTATTTTGTCGATGGTTTCCTTTGCTGTGCAGAAGCTTTTAAGTTTCATATAGTCCCATTCGTTTATTTTAGCTTTTACTTCCCTTGCCTTTGGAGTCAAATTCATAAAATGCTCTTTGAACCCAAGGTCCATAAGTTTAGTACCTATGTTTTCTTCTATGCAATTTATTGTGTCAGGTCTTACGCTTAAGTCTTTGATCCATTTTGAATTAATTTTGGTACATGATGACAGAGAGCAGTCCAGTTTCATTCCTTTGCACATGGCTTTCCAATTCTGCCAGCACCATTTATTGAAGAGGCTGTCTTTTCTCCATTGTATGTTTTTTGCTTATTTGTTGAAAATTATCTGTCCATATTTTGTGGTTTTTCTTTCTGGGTTCTCAATTCTATTCCATTGGTCTGTGTGTCTGTTTTTCTGCCAATACCATGCTGGGTTTTTTTTTTTTTTTTTTTTTTTTTTTTTTGCTGTTGTTGTTTTTTATTATTGTTGTCCTGTAGTACACACTAAAGTCAGGGAGTGTGATAACTCCAGCATTGTTCTTTTTCTTAAGATAGCTTTGGCTGTTTTGGGTCTTTTGTGGTTCCAAACAAATCTGATGATTTTTTGTTCTGTTTCTTTTAAAAAATGCCGTTGGGATTTTGATGGGGATTACATTAAATCTGTATGTTGCTTTGGTTAATATGGCCATTTTGACTATGTTGATTCTTCCAATCCATGAGCATAGAATGTCTTTCCATTTCTTTGTGTCTTCTTCAATTTCTTTTAAAAATGTCTAATAGTTTTCAACATATAGGTGTTTCACATCCTTGGTTAAGTTTATTCCCAGTATTTTATTATTTTTGCTGCAATTGCAAAAGGAATTGTTGTTTTATTTATTTTTTTTATTTCTTTTTCTGAGATTTCATTGTTAGTATATAGGAATACAATGGACTTTTGTACATTGATTTTGTAGCCAGGAACTTTACTGTATTCAGTGATTGTTTCTAATAGCTTTTTGGTGGAATCTTTTGTGTTTTCTATATATAGCATCATGTCATCTGCAAAGAGTGACAATTTAACTTCTTCATTTCCCAATGTGGATGCCTTTTATTTCTTTCTCTTGCCTGATTGCTCTGGCGAGGACTTCCAACACTATGTTGAAAAGCAGAGGTGATAGGGGACAGCCCTGTCGTGTTCCTGAACGTAGAGCAAAGGGCTTCAGTTTTTCACCATTAATTATGAGATTAGCTGAGGGTTTGTCATATATGGCCTATCTTATATTAAGGTATTTTCCTTCTATACCTATTTTATTAAATGTTTTAATCATAATGGATGTTGTATGTTGTCAAATGCTTTCTCTGCATCAATTGATATAATCATGATTTTTGTCCTTTAGTTTGTTTATGTGATGTATCACATTGATAGATTTGCGGATGTTGAACCATCCTTGTGCCCCGGGGATGAGCCCTGCGTGGTCGTGATGAATAATCTTTTTAATGCATTGTTGTATTCAATTTGCTAGAATTTTGTTTAGGATATTTGCATCTGTATTCATCAGAGATATTGGTCTGTAATTTTTTTGTGTGTTGTCCTTACCAGATTTTGGTATCAGGGTAATGATGGCCTCATAAAATGAGTTAGGGAGTACTGTCTCTTCTTCGATTTTTTGGAAGAATTTGAGCAGGATTGGCATTAGATTCTCTTTGAAGGTTTGATAGAATTCACTAGTGAAGCCATCTGGTCCCGTACTTTTACATTTGGGAAGGATTTGGATGACTGATTCAATTTCGTTACTGGTGATCCGTCTGTTTAGATTTTCCTGTTCTTCATGGTTCAGCCCAAGAAGGCTATATGTTTCTAAGAACTTGTCCATTTCTTGTAAGTTATTGAATTTGGTGGCATATAGTCCTTCATAGTTTTCTTGATGATCATTTGTATTTCTGTAGCATCTGTTATAACTTCCCCTTTTTCATTTCTGATTTTGTTAATCAGTGTCTTCTCTCTTTTTATCTTAGTGAGTCTAGACAAGGGTTTTTCAATTGTGTTAATCTTTTCAAAGAACCAGCTCTTTATCACATTGATTTTTTTCTATTGTCTTTTTGTTCTCTATTTCATTTAGTTCTGCTCTGATTTTTATTATTTCCTTTCTTCTGCCGACCTTGGGTTTCACTTGTTCTTCTTTTTCTAGTTCTTTAAGGTGTAACACGAGGTTGTTTATTTGGGATTTTTCTTGTTTCCTGAGATAGGCCTGTAATGATATAAATTTCCCTCTTAGAACTGCTTTCACTGCATCCCCAAAATTTTGATAGGATGTGTTTTCATTCTCATTTGTTTCTATGTATCTTTTGATCTCTCCTCTAATTTCTTCTTTGACCCAGTCGTTCTTTAAAAGTATGTTGTTTAATCTCCATGTATTTGTGATTTTTCCTGCTTTCTTTTTGCAGTTGATATCCAATTTCAAAGCCTTGTGATCAGAGACTATGCTTGGTATGATTTCAATCTTCTTCAGTTTGCTGAGGCTGATTTCATGTCCTAGTATATTGTCTATCCTTGAGATTGTTCTATGTATACTAGAAAAAAAATGTATAGTCTGGTGTTTTAGGATGAAGTGCTCTATAAATGTCAATTATGTCCATTTCATCTATTGTGTCATTTAGGACTCCTATTTCGTTATTTATTTTCTGTTTGGATGATCTATCTGTAGCTGTCAATGATGTATTTAAGTCCCCTAGTAAAATTGTGCGTTGGTCAATTTCTCCCTTTAGTTCTGTTAGTAGTTGCTTGATATGTTTCAGTGCTCCCTGATTGGGGTCATAAATATTGATGACTGTTATGTCTTCTTGTTGTATAGTCCCCTTTACCATTATGAAATGTCCATCTTTGTCTCTTGTTACCTTTTTCACCCTGAAGTCTGTTTCATCTGATATGAGTATGGTTACACCTGATTTTCTCTGATACTATTTGCTTGGAGTGTCAATTTCCACTCTTTCACTTTGGGTCTATGATTGTCCTTGTGGCTGCGATGTGTCTCTTGGAGACAGCACATGGTTAGGTTTAGTTTTTTGATCCAATCTGCTACTCTGTGCCTTTTTATTGGTAAGTTCAGTCCATTTACATTTAGGGTGATTATTGATATGTGAGGATTTCCTATCATTCTATCTTTAGTTTTCTGATAAGACTGTGTCTCCATTGTTTCTTTGCCTTTTTGCTGCTGTCTATTATTTCGGTGTGGTAGTATTCTATGATTTTTCCCTCTGTTTCTTTTTTTATAATGTCATGTATTTGAGTTCTGGATTTCTTTTTTTGAGTAGTTACCATTAAGTTTATGTAAAAGAAAGTTTGATATTTAGAGTACTCCATTTTGTTCAGCATGCTTACCTTCTCCATTCCCATATTCTGTTTTAGGCCTTTACTCTCCCCATTTTTATGCTTTGGTTGCTACAAATTGTCCCTGGTGATGGTGGTTGAATAGACTCTTTTAGTATTTCTTGTAGTGCAGGTCGTGTATTAGAGAATTCCCTCAGCTTCTGTATGTCTGGAAAGGTCTTTATTCCTCCTTCATATCTAAAGGATATCTTTGCTGGATATATTATTCTTGGCTCATAATTTCTCTCTTTCAATAGTTTGAATATTTGGTTCCCCCCGGCTTGTAGAGTTTCTACTGAAAAATCTGATGATAATCTAATGGACTTTCCTTTGTAGGTTACCATCTTCTTTTCCCTGGCTGCCTTGAGGATTCTTTCTTTGTCGTTGATTTTGACAGCTTCAATACAATGTACCTTGGAGAAGGCCTGTTGGGGTTGAGGTAATTAGGTGTTCTATTTGATTCTTGGATTCGAGGATCCAGTTCTTTCCACAACTTTGGGAAGTTCTCATTGACTATTTGTTTGAAAGTACTCTCTGTTCCCTTCTCTCTTTCTTCTCCTTCTGGTATGCCCATTATTCTTATATGGCTCTTTTTCATGGAGTCAGAAAGTTCTTGTAGAGTTCTTTAATTTCTTTTAAGTCTCAAGTCTCTTTCTTCTTCCATCCGTGTCATTTCCAACTTTTTATCTTCGATGTCACTGATTCTTTCCTCCATCTGGTCAACTCTACTAACTAAGCTGGCGATTTCATTCTTCATTTCTTCTGCTGAGTTTTTAATCTCTAGAAATGCTATTTGGTTCCTTTTTTAAATTTCAATCTCTTTGGTAAAATTTTCATGTTGTTCTTTGGTTGTGTTTCTGAGTTCATTAAACTGCCTTTCTGTGTTTTGTTTTTTTTTTTTTTTTTTTTTTTTTTTTTTTTTTTTTGCATCTTTTTGAGTTTTTTCAGAACTGCAATCTTGAAATCTCTGTAATTTAAGTCACATATTTCCATACATTTAAGTTCATTTTCTGGAGAGTTTTTACTTTCTTTCTGAGCTGTCTTGTTTCCTTGGTTACTCATGGCAATTACTGATTTATTATTTCTCTTCCTAGACATCTACAGGAGTGGGTTCTGCAACAGGTTGACAGGAACAGGTCTTTCTTTTGTTTTCCAGTACTTGTTGGTAGAATGTTTTATTTTTTCTCCAATTGCAGGCTTTTTTTCTCTCTCACGCTGTAGTGTTATGTTTTCTCTGCACTATTCCAGCTTGTCACACAATGGGGGGATTCCCTGCAAGGCAGGCTTCTCCTCTGTTAACAGTTTATCTGGATCATAAGGCACGGCGTCCGTGTGGGGATGCGGAGAGCTTTTGAAGTTCCAAAGGTCTTCCTGCACCAGATTCAGAGCCCGTGTGTTTCGGCAGTTCTGTTTACTCCTGCAGGAATCCACCCAGATAGGTGGGGACATGGGTGGGGCAGGTTGTTAGAGGTGGCCCAGAGCAATAGCAGTGACCACCTCCACAGCCAGTCCTGTTTCCACAGCTCCCTCCCCTTTGCTGGAACTATTTGGGCTGAAAACTGTGTCTGTGGACCACAATTCTCAGAACTGCAAATATTCTGTTCTTTTGATCAGACACTGCTACAGTTCCATTTCTAGCACTGGGCAGCTGGGAGCAGGGTGAGCTCTGCAAGAGTAGGGAGGGGGCAGCTAGACTCAGTGCCTAAGGCTTCCGTTCTCTGCAGCAGTGAGGGCTTAAACCACCGTTTTTAGCCTTCTTCCCTTAGTCTTTGCTCCAAGGTCTCTGCCGTGAGCATTGGTTTCAGCCATGTTATATGCTGTCCCATCAGCCCTGTGGGCTATAAGTGGAGCCCATAGCAATCCGAATTTTTCCCTCTGCCGCAGCTGCAGTAGTTTCAGGATGCAGCGAGCTCGCAGCACTGAGCCAGGTTTGCATCCTGTGCCCATGGGGTCCCGTCTCCACACTTCTCCCTTCCCGCCTCCCCTGCTGGCACAATTTGCCCACCTTTAGGTGAATTCAGTAGTGAGCCTCTTTGTCTTACTTGTCTGCAGTGCAGGGAGTCCTTTGTGGAGTTATAGTTGTTCAATTTGTTGTAAATTCCAGTGGAGATTTCCAGAGGCTCACCTCACGCCACCATTTTGATGACCAAAATAATTTCTAATAACAATCACAATCTACTATTTTGACTCTCAATTTATTATTCTGTCATTTGTTACTTTTTATTAATATGACATATGCATCTACTTTTAGCTTGCCTTTTCACTAAGGTATTTATATTACATTTAATAATATGTGATGCACTTTATCAAATTGCATTTGTTTATTTAAGTTATGTTAATCATTCTCACTTGGTATACTAATATATTTATTGATTTCTTAACTAAATTCCAAATCATTCTTTCATTGCAAGATAATTCTTGTCGATGATCAAACTTTTAATATCCTGATGAATTATCCTTTCATTCTTTTTTCAAATTTTGCCTTTAGTGAAATTGTCCTATAATTCCCTTTGCATTGCTACTATTGCTGTTGGCTTTACTTTTGCTGACTTTATAAAATGAAGGAGGATTTTTTCCACTTTACTCAGTATTCTAACAATGTTTAATACAACTAGACTATATGAATCTTTAAAGTTAGTAAATACTCATCATAAACACCTGAGACCCTAAGAGTATTTGGGGAAGAAACTATTTTTTAAAATGTTTCAGTCAGTGATTATTTTTATTCATTTTTCATCATGATTATTTTTATTCATTTTTCATCATGTTCAGTTTGGATATTTATATTTCCTTGGATTTTTTAAAATAAAATCCAGATTATCAAATTCATGAGCAAAGCGTTATATATTAATTTAATATCATCATAGCTACCATCGTTCTTTCTTTCTTCCTTCTCTTTCCCTTCCTCCTGCCCCTCCTACCTTCTTGTTATGTCTCAGTAATGCATCAATTAAGTCTACGCATTACATTTTGGCCATAACTCTGAGTCCACATGTTGAATTCTCATTTTTGTTGTTTTATATGAATTGTGATTTATATATATATATATATATATATATATATATATATATATATATATATATATAATTTAATTTATTGGAGATATTTTGGGATTTAAATGCTTACACATTTTCATATATTCTCTGCTGGATATGCCTAAACTATTTATGACTATTAGAATAAACATACAGAACAGAGACTGTTTATTTTCTAATTTACTTTGTGACTACTCTTGAAAATCTTTCAAGAAAACATAAAAATAAAACTCTGTATAGTACAGCACTCATTATAAAAATACTAATTCAGTGTTAATAACTATGTTATTGAAACTTTGTCTTTTGTCTCTTCATTTTTCAAATATTGGGAGTGATGAGTTAAAGAAGCAGTCTGTGATTATGGATTTATCAACTATGTATCCTGTCCTAATAGTTTCTGTCTCATATTGCATTGCTGTTTGGTTTACATCATTTTAAGTTCAATATGTGTAGTGCCTTGAATTTTATCTTATCTAATGTTGATACCACAAATAGTGTATTTGGGGCTATTTTCTCATAAACGATTGCCAATCTTAAAAATACGTCTGTCCTTAGTCCTTTAAAATAGCAGTGCTTCGATATACCATTGGGGTTTTTTCATGCTTTTTCCTATATCCCTACAATTGACACTCAGTTCATGCTTATTCATCTTTTAGACTTCACCTTCAATATTACCATTAGGGAAGTTTCCTCTCATTTCACTTACTATACCTAATCCACCTGTTTGTCTCTTTCATAACACATTGCATTTGTAATTTTGAAATTATACTTAAAAATGTCATAATTTGAAACCTTTTTTTTTCCCTTAACTAGAATAAAAGCTCTATTAGCACAGAGCTGGGTCTGTTCTAATCTGTGTATTGTAGCAATTAATACAATGCCTGGCACATGCTAGGCACTCACTTAATATTCACTAAGTGAATGGGTGAAGCTATGAGGAAACTTATATCTACTTAACCTTTTTTTATAAGACAGAAAAATAATAAGTTTAATCATGGCTTAACCTTTCCTGAGCCTACCAAAGAAAAATTGTATCTCCTTTGAATTGTGTACAGAAGACCTTGATTTTGTCATGCAAAAATTCTCTGGCCAAAAATTATCTGGTCTTCTATCAGTTTTGCCCTCCAACTAGACCCAATTACTTAAATTTCTCTAAATGTGTTATGATGCGGCCCGTTGGTACACCTGAATGTCTCTACTGTCACCCACCCACCACCCCCGCACCTCATATCCCTCTTTCCTTCTTAGAAGCTTGGGTGACATTATCTTTCTTGAACATCACAATCCGATGAAGTTGCTCAACCTCTGTCTCTCAGAGATGATCATTCTGTCCTGCTCCTATCCACTGAGCCTGTTATTTGTTTCTTAGATTGTACTAATCCCATGGTTATAATCATTTGTTAGCATGGGTCTCTCCCTTCCCAGGGCTATGTCCTCTCCTTGAGAATAAGATGTGTCCTTTTCCTGTTCTCTCCAAGCCCATTGTAAGCAACGAGAACAACACCACAAAATACCCTGAAGGGATGCACTTATCATGCATACATATTTGAATAAATATTCTTAAGGAATTAAAAACACCGAGAATCACACACACAAAAAATATACTTAACTACAAAATGTATTTAAAAGAAATATAGCAGGTGCCAAGAACTATATAACTTGGGCTTTTAGCCTCCAAGAAGGAGTGCTAGATTCCAAACTTGGCCCTGCTACATTCACTGTGGGTATTCAGTTAAAAAAATTGATTATGCTTTAATATGATTAAAATATTCAGGGAGTAATTAGATATATATGAGATTTTTCTATTAGTTACACTTTCTTTTCACGTATATTATTTTACTTTGAAAACATAGAAATTGGGCAAATTTTAGTTAGTAAGGGAGGCACACATTTCCTTGAGAATATTTCTATTGGTATTTTTTCTTTATTTCTATTTTAACTCTCTGCTGATTTAGTTTCTGTACAATATTTAATAAACCTATTGTCCAGGAACAATTTAATATAAACCATTACTCTGTAATGAAATAAGCAAGATATATTTGGATATATTTTATTCTGTCTGGTTTAAAAAGTGAAAGCATATACTTCTTAAAAACAGGCTACTTCTGTGTTCAAAATCCTGTGTTTATAAGAATTCCTCCTGCTCAGGAATATTGTATATTATGTAGGAATAATATTGTGATTAAGAAATTTTCAAAAATATAACTTTTTCAATTAGTGACTTTAAACTATAATGTCAAATAAATAAATAGTTTAACTACCAATGATTATTCTAAAGATGCATTTCAATACAAGGAACTTAAATATCCCATTCTTTTCTATGATGCATAAAATGTTCTCTGTTTATTAATAAAATTTGTATTCCAAAGAAGAATAGGATATTTCAAGAAATGAACACACCATTATTGATTACTCCCAGTATTTTACTGTTTTGTTAATTTAAAATAGTGTGTTGAATTTACTACTTTTACGTACATGCACTCTCAGAAATCATGACCTCTTCAATAGTTCTTTATATAACTATGCAACTGAAGCTCTCTTGACTCATTTTTTTTTTCTTATCTTTCTTTTTAACATGCTGCAGTAGCTAACATATTATGGAGAGAAGAAGGTACTGAATCATGTTATTTCTTATATTATGATTGCTTTGCTTAATTTTTAGTAGATTTGTTAACTATTAGTATATTTGTTTTTATTCTGATTCAATATGTTATTTAATTATATTTCAATATTTTTGTGTGAACCTCTGCTATTAAAAATATTAAGACTTCTCTCAACTTGAATTATAATAGACATATAGTCAGGAAATGAAATTACAGTGTATTAAAATGCTTTTAAAGGTATAAAATTAAGTCAAAGAAATAAAAGACACCTTGTGAAACATAATGAACCTCCATTAGATTAGGAAAAGAAAAATTATAAAAGCCATTCCCTTATCTAGGAAATATAATAAATTAAGAAAATGGGTTATAAACTTGAAGGATCTGGATTCAAATCCACTCTCCACCACTTTATCACCTAAGGCCTTTTTGTGTCATAATTTTCTTGCTTCAAAAATAACGATATTTGAAAAATAAAGTAAGGATATCTATTAACATGCAAGGGTTGTTTTCAGTTCCTTAAATATAGTCCACATTCTATAAATGGTATCTACTGGTATCTACTGTCATTTATTATTGCTGTTGTTATTATTACTTTTTATTTACACTTAGTCACAAAGGTTGGGGAGTAGGTGTATGACCACGTACTCAAATAGCCCATCAATTTGTGCTTTGATCAAATTATTAAGAGAAAAATGAATATGTCATAATTACACCCAATGAACAATGGTCCAAATTATTGTCTTCACATTCTGCGTTAGACAAATTTCTTCCCCCATTTTACCTTCCTATATAAGATGGAGTCACTGCTACCTGTGAGGGCCATGTGTCTTAAGCTTCAAGTAACGTGGGAATTTAGCCATCTCAATTTTGTTCTCGATGATCAAGCATACCCCCCTCCACCCACACACACCCATGTTTCCTTGGTGTTTGTTGATCCTTAAGTCTTTTGTATAAGTTCCTTTAAAGGCAGGATTATTAAAGAGGATCTGGTAAAACTATGCCCCCTCAATACATTCCACTTGGATATTTCACATCTGAATATACAAATTCAGTCATTTTTGTAATTAGCACTAACATATCCGATAGACAGCATTTCTTTATACTATCTTCCCTCTTGAGATCAAACAAATATTTCTCTGGGCATTTTAAAAATTGATTTCATTTTATCATTATAATGGAAGGAATATTACTTTAGGAGTCAGATATCAGGTACCATAGATCTGGCCTTTCTGGTTAATTGCTGAGAAAATTTAGATGAGTTTTTTTACCTTACTGAAACAGATTTTCTAGCACAATGCTTGAAATACAGTTAGAACTCTCCTTGCAAATCTGGGATATGTGAATCTTAAAGTATGTGAAACAACCTTCCTGGTAGTTTGACTTTTTTAATAACCACCATGAACATTATTTGTTTATAATAATTATTAATATGTAATCATAATAATGTAATATTCTTCAGGCTACCCTCAAAAATATCAGAGATGTCCATATGAAATAAGATTCCATTAATATTCATGATTTGAAACCACTTTCATCTATCAAAAATTTATTCTGATAGTTTTGGGAAATGTATATCCACAATAATTAATCTCCATCAATCAGTGATGTTCTTACTCTTCATGACTTGGACAAAGAATATGTGTTTGAGAAATAATAGCTATTTAGTATATTTTGCAGGCAATTTTAAGATATACACAAAAAATGTCTCTGGATAAAATTTTAAAACGGTTTTTTCATGTACAATTTTCAGAGCCCCTAGTTGTTTCTTAGAATAAACAAGATTTAAAATAATATATTTGAGACTATAATATACTTAATTTAGATTAATTTCCCTCTGTAAATTATTTTTTATAACGCCACAGTTATTGGCAAGGCATTGCAATAAAAAATGATTGCATGTAATCATGGTAATGGCGGCCAAAGATAATTGACTAATTTGAGGAGCCACTGAATCCGAACTATGTATACAATTATTTCATAAAAATTAATTAAAATATTAGCTAACTAAAACTTCCTAAGCCAATTTCAACGTGTGAAATAGATAGAGTAAAAATTTGAAGTATGCATTTCTCAAATCCATTTTTGATTCCACGCCAGCAGTGTTTTCTGTTTGTATCCTTGGCTCTTTACCATGGCTAAGAAAAATGTATCCCAGAGAGAACCAAATTTAGAATGTAGGCACTTTAAGATCAATAAGGGAAAGAGTTGAAAATGATTATACCCCTCATAATGGCATTCTACTTATCCGCAAGTATTAAAATGATAAAAGTTTTGTTTAACTGAAATTATTTTTTAAAATATGAACATCTGGCTCTAGCTTAGCCAAGAGTTTGTAATATATGTTAACTTTACCAAATTTAATATGTACGTATTATTTTACAAATCACATGGATATTCAAACCTGGGACACAGTCTCCTCTACTTCTCTGGTTTCTCTGTTCAATTCTTTTCTAAGTCATCGTTATAGTTTACAGGAATGCAGAAAAACAATAGTAAGAGAGGAAATATCTCACTCATTTATTAACAAATAATTTAAAGAGCCTATTAAATGTAAGGCAGTGAAATCACTGGAAATACAAAGATAAATAAGCCTTTAATCTAATAGGTTTAAGGCTAAATTATTCTGACAACTGTTTCTGCTGTGTGATTTTAAAATACACATTAAAATATTCAGTATGATTTGTTTTCTTCTACCGTCTTTTTGTGATCTTGTAATCAAATACAATTTAATAAAATATTTCCAAATATTTACTTAGCAGACAACTATTTTGGGCTGTGAGATGGTCCAATTTAATAAGTATTTTGGATAACATAAGCACTGAATTAAAGGAATTCAAATTATTTTATTTGCTCAAGGATTAATCTGAATATCAAATATGCTAATTTCAATCTCCAAGGAGAGATATAGGGTGGTTCATTATATAACATGGCATTTTCTAAATTTATTAGAACATGAAATTATTGTGACGTATGTCTATAGGCACAATATTGAATATGAGCTACTTTGGGAAACACTGGCTTGATATGACATCTAATGATTTGAATGCAAAAAAAAATTCTGTATTTATGAAAATTGTTTCTTCTGATTTGTGTAAGTATTTATGAACCTATTCACACAAAAACATGTTAGAGAAACAGTTAAAATAAATCACTATGTTAGTCAGGATAATGAACACCAGCCAACACAAAATACAAAATAGAAATTGCAATGAAATCTTACAACAAAGTTTACATTTTATATTGTAATCTGATTAGTTTTGTAATCCGTAATGTCACCAAAACGTGGGAAGGGGAGGAAGGGATATCGGAAGTAGGTCAGCTCTTAACTACCTTAGCCTGGAATTATTCACATTTTGTTGGCCAGACTTTTCTACACTGTAAGGGAAGTCAGGACATACAGAAGAATCCATGCTGACTTAACAACCTCCATAAGCCTTTGGTATAATTCTTTTTAGAGAAAAAATAATGCTAATGTGCAGGACCAGATTAACAGCTCCCAACAGTATTGAAATAATGTTTAAAATGAAAAAGGCGAATTTTCAGAGAAAGGCTTCTAAATGCATGAGACTTAGAAAGTTATAGCAGTGGAGGGAGGTGGAGACGCTACCTCCTGATGGCCAGTACATGATGCTAATGACACTGTGATCAAGCTTTCAGTATTTTCACTGGCCAGTCACTACCCTCTCTGTTAGAAACTAGTGCCAACCTAAGCTTTTAGTGTTCTAAATTACCTCGTAAAAAGTTTTTCAAATAAAAAAGGTGAACTAGTAAGAGATGCTCATTTGCATATATATTTGTACGTACATGTACATACAATATACACATGCATGCATGCATACTCGTGTGTGCATATATAAATTATACATATTATGCCAATTAATAGCAATTATATAGCAAACAGATACTATATTATTTATAACCTTTGTTATGGTAATCATTAAATGTGAACTTAATCATGCAGATGTGCATTCAGTTTTTCAAGCCTCTTTGGAAGTTCAGGGCATTGAATATGACTCAAAAACACTGGTTGAGATGACATCAGTTTCATATATATATTAGTCACATAGAACACACTTCCTGGATTAATAGTGCCTAATAACGAGTATGACACAATCACTCCCTCCCAAAAAACTTTCTAGCAACAATGAGTTAGTAAGTCATATTTTAGTTGAACATAATATACAGATCTTATTGAGGTGCAATGGTATGGTGTTGCTTTGTATGTGAAAAGGTTTTTAGCTCCAGAAGCAAAGATATAAAAAATAGGAACATTCGTGAACCAAAAATCTACCCCTGTTCTACCATCTACTCTTGCCTAAGTCTTTCTTTAGCTAAGAAAAAAAAAGTTTTCTTCTATCAAAAAAGAAAAGTAAGTTTAGGATCACTTGAAAGTGAAAAGAATAATATCAACCAATTAAGGACTTTAACACCAAAATGTATCATTTTAACTGTGATCGGTTACCAAATCACTGCATTGTAGAATTATAATTTGATATTGATTATAACTTAAATGCTAAACTATTGCCAACTTAAGTCAGAGAAAGACAAATATCACCATAAAGTCTCTCTTGTTATTGACTTGAATATTCATCCACTAATCAGAAATTAACCAAATTTTATGGTTGATATAAATTACCTAAAATATTTGCTATATATAATAAATACTATAATTGGATCATCACGATACACAATTATTCTTGAGCAGCTATCCTCAAAGGATTGAGACAGGAATGTGTATTACATCCATTTTTTTTTCTCACTCTATTTCGTGTATTTAAAGGAACATTATTGATTCAAAAATCCGCTGGGAAATACTTCTTTCTTATGAGACTGCAAGTAATTCTTGCTTATGTCCTCACTCTCTACAGAAAGAAAAACAAAGCAAAAAGAAAGCTCACAAGGAACAAACAAATTATGGATCACATTCTAGAGTCACTATACTCTATCAGATTAACAATCGACCTGGAAAAGACAAAGTACATGTGTCTGAGTTCACCAAAAAATGGGGGGGAAAAAACAAAAAACAAAAAACAGGCTGCACACATTCCCAATCTTTACTGTGACTAGAGCAGTGAAGCTTTACTGAAGTTAAGGACTTCTGTAATATACTACAAACAAAGCACTAATGAGGAAAGAATTGTAATTAAAACCTGCATGGTTATCAAACTTTTTGGGACTCAAGTCTGTTACACTCTTCAATATTATTGAGAACTCAAAAGCTTTTGTTTATGTGAGTTATCCACATCCACTTATATTTACCATATTAGAAATTAAAATGGAAAGCTTTAAATGTGTTTATTATTTTTTAAAAGTAACCACAATAATCCCTTTACATGTAGCCATAAATAACGTGTTATTTTTAAAGCTATATTTTAAAAAAACAATGAGAAGATTCATACCATTTTACATTTTGCAAATCTTTTTAATGTCTGACTGAATAGAAAATGCTGGATTCCTATATCTGCTTCTGAATTGAGTTGTTGTGACATCACTTATGACATTGTATGTCATGTAGCTTGTCTTGTCGAAAATTGCACTGTACTTTTGTGAGAATCTCATCTGTGTGTCTGAGAGCAAAGAAACACAAATGACATGTTAGTATTATTATGAAATAGCTTTGACTTTGCAGATCTGTGAAAGGATCAACTTTGAGAACTGCTCTATTAGAAAATCAAATTGATCTCTTAGCAGGCTCAACGAGTCATAGAATTTGATGTCACAGAAAACTGAAATTTAGCAATATTTCTCACAGTATAGACTTGAGGAAAACAGGACAGTAATAAAATTCTGATTATATACCTTTCACCAACTGTTTTTTGTTCCAACTAATGTTTCAAAGAAGAGATAATGTCAGTTATAAAAATAGTAACAGTTATTGTTTCTTGAAATTTTACTATGTGTCAGTCACTGTGCTAAATGTTTTACTTTTTCCATCTCACTCCATTTTTACAATAGCTGTGTAATATAAATATAATTATTGTCTCTGAATTTGGGATGGGGAAATTATGACACAGACTGAATAATTTTACCCTGGTACCTCAGTAAGTTCTGTAATCATGGTTTGCCTCAGAGCTGTCTGAATCCAGAGAATAGAGTTGATTTCTCTTTGTTGCATCCCCACATTCAAAAAGAAAAACATAACAAAACATGCTAGGCCATAGAAACTTAATACTTATAACAAATATATAAAATATGTTATTGCTTCTGTACAAATAAAGCTAATAAATCCTCGCAATGAAAATCTCCATCTTTAATTACCGACATCTCTCATCATCACATAATTTATATTGTTCGGTGCCTGGTATATTTATAATAAATGTATATAGGTACAATATTATAGCAGCAAATTTAAAAAGAAACACATCTGCATCATATATTAAGATCATAATTTCTTCTGCTGAAACATAAATACAACTTTTGATGAACAAAATATGTCCAGCAAAAATAGTGGCAAAATATAACTCTTGTGGGCGGGGAGGGAGTAACTCATAGATGACTTCGAAGGCATAGGTAAAGTTTTATTTCATAGCAGAGTGATTGATGCATAGTTGTTCACTTTATAATTATTATTTTAAGCAATATATTTATGTGTGGTATTTTGTCGGCATTACCATTTTATAAACCCATAGGTGTTATTTTCCCACTGAAAACAATAAAATGCAAAAACAAACTAAACCTTGCATCACGATATCTGTATTTTTTCAATAACTTGTATCCTGGAAAATAGTTTATGCTTTCTAAAAATGCTGATGTGTGATTCATATTTTTAAAAGCAAGAAAATAGTCCCTCAGACTTGAAAGAGTGATTTGGATGGATTAAGTGGATTTTAGAAGAAAATATAGCGCAGGAATTTCATCAGAGCAATAATGCAGTGTGATCCCACTGACTGGCTTGTGTACAGGAAATGGTAAAGTAACAAATGAGTATGGTAGGGGCCGAACATTTTTCAAGAAACTTTGCAAACAGTCTGGACATAGAGTAGTGCCGGGTTTAAACATTCATATTCCTGATTGCAGAATACAATTTTGCAGCATTTTAAGCAGCAATGGTTTGGCCTTCCAAACTTCAAGATTTCAATATCATTGCTTATCTTTTAAAGAACATGTGCTATCATTAAATCATATAAAATATAATTAGACTGGATAAAGATGATTATGCAAATCAATACAACTGGGCAAGGGAGCCTCACAGGTGAGACTCAGAAAGGAAGGCCTACTACATATACATGTACATATACATGTACATGTGTACTGTCAGTTCTGGGCATGTTGGAACAAGGCAAGCAGAGGAAACAGAACAGGTATGCAAGAATATGCAGAAGCTCCCCAGGTGCAGGCCTCAGTTAACCCCAACTGCATTCCAGGTATCTCATTTGTAGCATTTTGAACCCTTTAGGTGTGGATTTATAAAGTGATATCAATTTTTGAGATGCCACACACTTATCTCTAGTGTGAAAAAAATGTTTAAAGTATGGTTTAAGTTACTACACTGAGCTTTTTCTGAAACCTTAAATTAATTCAAGTTTTAAAGTATAGAAATAAACCCAAAATACTGCCAGTGTAAAACAATGATATATAAGACCTCTCTTAGGGTTATATTTATAAAAATTAGTTTATGGAAATACACTTTCTCCAAAATCTGAGGAACTTGGTCTTTTTGTTTCTAAAAGTCTTCGTATAAGTTACATTCCTACAAAGAATGACATTTCATTTTCTCCAGGAAACCCTAATAGAAATACTAGAATAAACATGGTTCTTCAAAAAGTACTTTTATTCTTAACACCTAATTTAAGTGGAGAAGGCATCACACAAAATTTGTGCATCAAAGAGTTTATAATTTCCATTTGTAATTATTCTAAAAGTTGTGAAACATTCATTAAATTATATTAATGTTATATTAAATTATATTAAAGAAATTTAGATATGGAAGAATAAAGTAGAAAGTCTGCATAATGTCAAAAAGTTGGCTGGGCACACAATAAAAGCCACATGTGGTTAGCTTTATTAACATTACATGACTTCACAAATTGATATCCTGTCATTAAGATGAGAGGCACTGAATTTTGGTCTTCAAGTTTTCTCATAATTTTATTTTGAACTTTTAAATGTCTTTCTATTTCTAAGGTCTGGGAATTGGAAACATGTTCTATGTTTTTTATGAAGATGGAATCAAAGTGATACAACCCATAGAATGTGAATTTCAGAGGCACATCAAACCTAGTGAAAAGCTCCTTGGATTCCAGGCAAGTATTTTAATTATTCCTTTGCATTTTTATGCAGCAATTGTGTTAAGTACAATTATATATTGGAAATAAAATGGAAAAAAAAATGTAGAAGACTTTTGGAAAGAAAATTTTAAAACTATAATATTGGCTGTTACTCTATGCAGGTTTTATATTTAAAGTTGATAAATAATATATTGTGCATTCCTAAATACTGGTTTGCAATTAAAATAAAGGCAATAGAAGTGAAATACCAAAAATGAACTCAATTCCACCTGCTTTTTAATTTAAAATGTTTCCCATTTTTTAGTAGGCAATATTTACTTTAACAAAATGAAAGAAAATACCATGTAACAAATCTGATGGGCAATTGGGGTGTATTCAGTGCTTTATAAATGTTGGTTCCCTTTTACTCTTCATTTCATTTTTCATGAGGTGTCAGGGAATGAGCAATTTAGATTGACATGGGAAAATATAAATTCCTTTATTTATTGACGTGTACCTTACCTTTCTCAGAAATATTTTTTTTTCTGTAAACTTTTGGTACAGCATTCAGCAAATAAAAGAATGTCTGACAAAATGGGTATTGATTATACATATTAGAAATATTTTTTGCATGATGATAAGAAAATATAATTATTTTATACTGCCACAGATATCTACCAGGGTGCCACAAAAGTGTATACAAGTGGACACTTTGGTCAACGTTGCTCAAGCAGTAGTTTGCCATAATCAGAAGTGTCTGGTTGCTGATGGTAACCACTTTGAGAACCTCTTGTAATTGAAGAAGTCAAACATGACTTGTATTCATCTTTTGTTATTGGTATATATTGAGTATTGGAATTTTAATACAGTTTTCCTTTCTTAAAATGTGTATACATTTTTTGGCATCATATATATATATATATATATTTGGCATCATATATATATATATATATACACATATATATGTGTGTGTGTGTATATATATATATATATAAAATATATATCCATGTATTTACATGCAAACCAAAATGTGTAATACTAAAGTTATATGCTACTTATGTGCTTCCCCATAAGTTCGTACATACACCAAACATCCGAAATAAGGTAAGTTATTGGCAGACTTCATTGTGTAACCCTCTTTTGATACTCATTTTTAAAGTTGGCATGGCCATGAGATATGAGTAAAATAGACATTAATGCCATAGTTTAGATCTTTTATGTTCAACTCTTATTTCCAGCTTGCTAGTAGTCAGTGTTGTTGTCCTATTTTGATATACTTATATAGACAACAATTTATACCTTAAAGTCATGCCCAGAACGGGCAAAAGAAAATATCTGTGAGCATGAGATAAGAAGTTCAGCTTTCCTTCAGATGTTCTGTACGATAAAGTAATCTAATGATCTTTTCTTTCAAATAAAGGAAAGAATTTAACTCAATACGTGTGCGATTGTTTAAAACTATGACGTTATGAAGGAGTGCATCTCGAGAAGTGAAAAGAAATATAAGGATAGAAAAAATTCCTATGTTTCAAACATTACTATACTCTTATGGAAGAGTTAATAAAAGAGTGATAAATATCAGATTTGTATTTTTAAGAAAAGAACAACTATTGAATTGTGTGTGTGTGTGTGAATTTATGACATTTCTACTGCTTTGAATGTTGAAATTAATATACAAAGATATTTCATCTGACCAATATACTTTTTAAAGCACTAAGAATAATATGGAGAATGATAAAATGCCTTAAACTATGTTGCAATTATAATTGCTAAATGTAGAAAATATAGGCATTCATTTATACAAAAAAAGACATATTGCATAAATATTATAGTCCATATATATGATATATAAGCTAGGGTAAATGGATATTTATTTAATATTGCTCTATATTTTATTCCTTAATGTGAGATAAGCTTAAATAATTAGAATACTTATAAACAGCCATTTTCATGATACACAAATATACAGGAGTAGAAATAAGGAGAGATTGATCATGCTATGCTTTGAAAATAAGTGTAGAACAAAATACTTATTTTTTATATGAAATTATTTTGTTTTCTATTTTTAAACAAGAGAGATGTATGTTTCAGAGTATGTAAGCTATTTGGTGCTACATTCCACAAGATTTAAGTATCTAATTATATAATAATTTCACAAGAAACTTATGGAGTACTACATGAGAGGAAATTTTTCTCCAGAGAAATAGAGCTGATAGGATTATCTATATCTATTGTGTATCTGTATCTCTATCTCTCTATCTCTATGTCTTTATTTTAAGTTCTTAGTTTAAATGATAGTGGGTGTGTGGCAAGTCTGAACTCTGTTGGACAGGCCAGCTACTCAGATAAAAGTTCAAATTGTAGCCTTGGTCCAGAATCCACAGCTTAGATCAGCCGACTGGAAACTCAGAAACAGATTGCTATTATAGTCTTGAGTCTGAAATCTGTAGGCAGACTGGAAATGCAAGCAGAATGTTTATTTTGAAGTTAGAGGCAGACTTCCTTTTCCTTTGAGAAACCTCATTCTTAAATTTTAAGGCCTTCAACTGATTGGATCAGGCATACTCACATTATGGAGGGTGATCTGTTCTATTTAAGGGACAAGATACAACCTTCATCTATGACTAAAACACTTAATAAAATGGGTAGAGGAGAAAAGTACCTCAACATAATCAAGGCCATATACCACAAACCCTCAGCTAATATACTCAATGGTGAAAAACTGAAAGCTTTCCCTCTATGATCAGGAAGAAGACAGAGATGGCTCCTTTCCCCACTGTTATTCAACATAGCATTGGAAGTCCTTGCCAGAGCAATCAGGCAAGGTAAAGAAATAAAGGGCATCCAACTGGGAATGAAGAAGTCAAATTGTCACTTTTTGCAGATGACATGATTCTTTATATAAAAACCCTTAAAGAGTCCACCAAAAAACTATTAGAAACAAAAAATGAATACAGTAAAGTTTCTAGCTATCAAATCAATTTACAAAAATCCATTGTGTTCCTATATACTAACAATGAAATTTCAGAAAAAGAATGAAAAAAATACTTTTGCAATTACAACAAAAAGAATAAAATACTTAGTAATAAACTTAACAAAGGATGTGAAGGACCTATACATGGAAAACTGTAAGACATTTTTTTCTTGAAGAAGAAATTAAAGAAGGCACAAAGAAATGGAAAGACATTCCATGTTAATGGATTGGAACAATAGATATCGTTAAAATAGCCGTATTACCCAAAGCAATATACAGATTTAATGCAATCCCCATAAAAATGCAAATGTCATGGTTTTAAAGAAATACAACAACAAAAATCATCAAATTTGTATGGAATCACAAAAGACCCCAATAGCCAAAGCAATCCTGAGAAAAAGAACAAGGTCAGAGGCATCACACTCCCTGACTTCAATTTATACTTCAAAACAACAATAGTCAAAACAGCATGGTATTGACAGGAAACAGACACACAGACCAATGGAATAGAAATGAGAACCTAGAAATGTACCCACATATATATAGGCAGATCATTTTCAACAAAGGAGCCAAAAACATACAATAGAGAAAAGAAAGCCTCTTCAATTAATGGTGCTGGGAAAATGGAAAAGCCACATGCAAAAAATGAAACTAGACTGCTATCTGTCAACATATACCAAAATTAACTCAACGTATATCAAAGACCTAAACATAAAACCTGAAACAACAAAATGCATAGACAAAAGCATAGGTACTAAACTTATGGACCTTGCATTCAGAGAGGATTTTATGAATTTGACCTTAATGGCAAGGGGAGTAAAAGCAAAAATAAACAAATGGCACTATATCAACCTAAAAAGTCTTCCACACAGCTAAAGAAACCGTTAACAAAGCAAAGAGGCAACCAACTGAATGGAAGATATTTTAAAATAACATCTCCAATAAGAAGCCAATATTCAAAATATATAAAGATCCCATGCAATTCAAGACCAAAAATACAAACAATCCAATTAAAAAATGGGCAGAAGACCTGAACAGACACTT
The DNA here is from genome assembly GCF_004115265.2 of Rhinolophus ferrumequinum. Taxonomy (NCBI): domain Eukaryota; kingdom Metazoa; phylum Chordata; class Mammalia; order Chiroptera; family Rhinolophidae; genus Rhinolophus; species Rhinolophus ferrumequinum. The sequence goes on from NC_046301.1 coordinate 54,442,227, forward strand.
CTCCCAAGAAGACATGCAAAGAGCCAACAGATATATGAAAAATTGTCAACTTCACTGGCTATTAGGGAAGCACAAATCAAAAGCACAATGAGATACCACCTTATAACTGCTAGAGTGGCTATCGTTAACAAGACAAGTAATAACAAGTGTTGGAGAGGCTGTGGAGAAAAAGGAACCCTCATACTAGTACACTGCTGGTAGGAATGTAAATTGGTAGAGCCTGTATGGAAAACCCTATGGAGATTTCTCAAAAAGTTAGGAATAGAATTACCATATGACCCAGCAATTCCTCTCCTGGGTAGCTATTCAAAAAACCTGAAAACATTTATCCTTAAAGATATATGCAGCCCTATGTTCATTGCAGCATTATTCAAGTCATGGAAACAACCAAAGCGTCCTTAGATAGATGATTGGATAAAGAAGTTGTGGTACATATATACAGTGAAATATTACTCGGCCATCAGAAAAGATGAAATACTGCCATTTGCAACACCATGGATGGATCTCGAGATTATCATGCTAAGCGAAATAAATCAGACAGAAAAAGTCGAGACCCATATGATTTCAGTAACACGTGGGATATAAAACTGAAAGCAACAAAAAAACGACAAACAAAAACTCATAAACACAATCAACAGTTTAGTGGTTACCAGAGGGTAATGAGAAAGGTTGGTGGTAGAAGAGAATAAAGGGAATCGAATATATGGTGATAGAAGGAGAACTGACTCTGGGTATTGAACACCCAGTGCAATATGTAGGTTATGGATTATAGAATTTTACACTTGAAACCTATATAATTTACTAACCAATGTCACCCCAATAAATTTAATAATAATTTTAAAAAGTAAAGCCAACTAATTGTAAATGTCAATCACCTCCACAAACACCTTCACAATATTTGGACTAGTGTTTGACCAAATAACTGGGTATCATAACATAGTTGACATATTAAATTAACCATCATATCTTACTATCTCTTTTAGTCATGGACCTTATTTAATTAGTGTTTATATTCTCACCATGTTTAGTACAATTCCTTATACATGACAGGGAGTCAACTAACATTTGTTAAATGAATTTAGTGAAAATTCCATTGCGTAGGGCCTGGGGCTCTTCATTCTTTTATGCATTCTCTAAGTTTAAATATGTACAGCTCTAATTTCCTCCTCACTGTAATATGTCTCCTTATTTTACAATTTCCACATTTAGTGTTCATTTACTGTGTTTGTAAACAGAAATGTTTCATAGAATAATTTATCATTGAATTGTTTCAGGGTAAATATAACCATGGATCTATTCATTCAGTATCACATAGTCAAAATGTACTGTGTAAAGCTCTGTATAAGATAGTTTGGAGTTCCATTATAGAAAAAGCGGCTAGTTCATCTAGATTTCAGAAGATAAATGTCATGAGTGTGAGTAGTGGAAATGAGTCTTTATCAATCTTTTTTTTTCCCCCACGCACAAAAAAGGATTAAGCATGAATATAATATCTTTGAAAGTCACTGCTGATATTAAGAGAGTAGCAGTGCAATTCCTAGTATAACTCATCGGCCAGTAAAGTTTAGAGAAAAACTGAAATATTTAGAATATAGAACCTTCCATCAAACCTCTCAGAAGATGCCGTTTGCTTGCTCTAAATAAAAATTCAATTTTGGTGCAATGTCAGATTACATCAGGGTTCAACTTCTGATAGTGAGTTAGTAAGAATTCATATAACATGGTTTCAGTTATACTTTCATCTCTAGTTTTTGTTGTTGTTGTTGTTTTATGTTGCCTTACTAGATAGGATTCTTGCTATATTTATCCGAGTTGTACACGTGATTTCATCTTGTCACCTCTAGTATTACCTTAAAGCAAATCGAATTCTATTCCAGACTTATAAATTCAGAACTAAAACTGAAATAAGTTTGGCAAAACATTTAAATTACAGTCTCAGGTATGACAGACTTTTCCAAAATTACCAACTTTTTCACCCTTTTGGTTTTCAACTATTGTCTCGTGCTTACCAATGACTCTTTCAATCTTTAATACTTTTTCTAACTCAATTACTTTTATGTTTGCTTATTATGGATCTAGCTGTTGTTCTTCACACATGCCATGGTGTTAAATATTTTCTCACGGGTACTACATAGGAGAGCTTAAAGAAAATCACATGTGTCTTTTCATGCATAGGCCTTACGTTTTGGGACATAGAGGCTCTATCCCTGGTATTAATGCTAAATAACACTGAACTGCAGAGAAACATACTTTCTACAGGAAGTTTATCTCAATCACTTATAAAATGTTTGTTTTCTAGGTTTGGAATTTTCACATATGAAAATTACTTTACCTTTATAAATAAATGCTATGAGTACTCTATTAGAATGAAAATTGTACGTAACAACAGGTTGTCCAGTTTCCAGAATACTTAGATATCACAAAACTAAAAGAGATTAGAAATGGGAAACACAGCAGTCCACATTTCTCTCACCTCTGGCAGTGCGCCTTCAGGGTATTCATCAATCCCTTTAGTAATACTTGCAAATTTCCCTTTCTGGGACTTCATTCTGTTTCTATTCTAATTATCACTTCTCCAAACTCTGTCTACAAAAATACTTGTTAAAACACCAGCCCCTTTGCATGATGCAGACAATTCATTTCCCCATGAAGCCATTGAGCAAGCTTTTGAATTCAATACCACTGTATATTTCAGAAAGGTAATCGAAATGTTTCCCCACTTATTCTTTTCTCAGTGGGTCTCTATTCAAACATGGCTTAACTTACAAAGAGTTCTAGAATGATAAAAATGTAAGCTTTAGTCCCTTTGTGGTTACAAGGATATCCTGCAAAGAGCTTCCTAAACAGAGTAATGTAAACTACCTCTAACTATTCCTTGGAATATTACTCTATAGATTTTGAAAAAAACATATTTATGAAATCGGTCTTTGAAGTCTAGACTTAAAGAGAGTTTCTAATATTTTATTTAAAACCACTGTATTTTAAAATTCTTATATTGTGCTTCTATTAGACTTTAAGTATGTAAACCTAACATTGGGAGGGGCAGTGGTGGGAAGATGTAAATTGTGAATCAGCATTTTCATGGAGTTTTATTGCATATTAATTGGGTTAAATATTTTTTCTAAGATAGCATATTAAGTCTTTAAGAGATTATTAATAGGAACCAGCCAAGTTATTTGAATAAATACAACCACACTGTTGTAGTTGTCAGACGATCTATTGCTATAATTTTAAAACATTTTTATATGAGTAATAAGAGTACATTCTATGCACTTTAGGAAGAAGTGTGTTTACATTAATTTAATGTAACTTGGATTTTTCAACAGAAACTTCTTAAGGTAAAATTGAAGAGTTTAACTTATTAAAAAATTATTCCTACAAATGTCTTTAAACATGCAACTTTTTTACTTGAGATTTACAGAATCATATAAACCTATTTTATACGGGTATTAAACTGCATTTTCTGTACTAAAATTTAGTTTTAGTCACACAAAAAAATTACCTATTTCTTTGTTCAAAGTAACAGATTTGCATGGTAAAAATAATACAAAAGGTTTAGATGAAAACTAGTAGTTTCTTAACTGATGCCATCCTATCCCCAGTCCACTGCATGCAGTCAGTTACATTTAATCACTTTAAATCATATGCTCAGAACTGGTATTTCTTGAATGATCAACATCAGATATTTTCTATTGGGGTTTCTTTATGAGAGATGACAGTTTTGCTTATATAATTGTTAACTTTTCTTCTTTCTAAATATGAAAGTTACGTAATTTTCAAATGTTTTTTTATGGATTTGATTTATAATTTCAATTATTTATTTAAGTCATAGTACTTTTTCTTGAAATTTCTTAAAATTTCTATGTAACTTTAATTTTCTGAGCTCTTGATGGAATTCTCATTGTTTACATTTTGTATTTCAACAAGAGTTGTAAAAACTGCAATTTAAGACTGAAGGTTTGTCTTTTCTTTCATATCATTTTAGATAGGTCATAAATCTCAGTTTGTGTAGTTTGAGATGTGGTTCAGGAAGAAAAAAATTCACTAAATTCATATCTTTAATTTTATTTTATTAAATGTTTGAATTGCTAATTTTTTTAAAATTTATTGCTGAACGTTTAAAATGATGTTTGTAGTTTTCCATATCCTTTGCTGTGTAATGATTTTATGTTCTGTATGTTGAAATTTAAGATATGAATGACTATATGATAAGAATTATAAGAAAAACAAAACTAAACCTGAAAACTACTGTTCATCTCTTAATCTCTTAAGCTGCTAATTTATTGTCCATTAAATCTCCTTTTTTTTTTCTATTTTAGTAATTTATTTTCAAAATTTTATTAAAGCATTTTTAGGGGACATATTGTGGATTATTTAGCAAATTAATGGCAAAACCTGACATTCATTTAGTTCTTGCCAAACAACAAGGCAATTATTCCACCCCATTTTGAATCTCATCTGCCCAGCTTTAAAGAGAATGTAACATGAAACACTATGGAATGATACCACTATGGCAGTACACCTAGACTGCCTAAAATCACCACTGAAGTGTTTCCTGTTTTAAGAACTGGATCCATTTACTGACTCTCTCTTAAGTGTTCTTTTTTCCATCCTAAAAAAAAAAAGAGAGAGAGAGCAACAAACAGTCCTATCTCACTTCTAGGAAGAAAAATTATTCCCTATGATAAGAGCAGAAGAAAATGAATTTAGCATATTTAAAAATCTATTTACTAATATATTTTTTATCAAAGTGCAATAACTCTCTAACGTGTAACTTTCAACATACAGTTATTTACTTTTATGGTTTCACAAAACTATAACATATCTAAGAGCTCATTTTTGAAATTATTTGGAAACTTGAAGTTGGAATAAAATAATAGCACATTACATTATATAATGTATATGTATTTTAAAAGATTAGCATTGAACTAAATCACACAGGTTGTTTTGGTGAATTCTCATTCAATGTTGTTTTCATGCTGCTACTCCATTTTATGAACTGGATAGTGTGGAGGAACCCCTGTTTTATATATCAGTAAAAAATAAATAAATAAATAAATAAATAAATAAATAAATAAATAAAAGACTAGAAAAATGTAATTTTGTTGGCAATATAATAAGTAAAGATATATTTTTAAAGAGAAAGGCCAAGGAAAATGTAGCTTTGGTCTTTATCTTCCTACCTATAAATAAGGAGAATGCAGAGCTAAATTATTCTTTTAGTAACATTTCTTTCTAAAGGTTTACAAAATATGATTTAAAAATGGATCTATTTTTATTTTTTATATTTCATTAGCACAAACATAGCAAAATACATATGTTTACAAATTATGTAGCCAATATGCTTTCAGTCATACCTATAAGAAATAGAATGTAAAGTCATTTACAATAATAATTAACCAGTAAACAACATATCCAATGCTATTTTTTTTTTAAAAGTTGACCTAACAAGTAAAGTGTAATATTACTCAGTGTAGGCATTCCAATGTGGAATAAATTTACATGCGAATTATAATAAAGTTTAAAAGTAAAAATGCAAATAATTATCCTATAAACAGCCTTATAATTTTGAAGATAAGTCTATCACACTTTAGAATAATTTTCTTTCCCAGTCATTAGTAGTGTTGCAAAAACTACTACGCCTATATTCCAAATAAGGTTCTTGCTTCTGCTGTCGACAATGTGGGAAGATGGAAGAACTTGATCAAGATGACATGTCACCAACTGCATTGTGAAATTACGTACAACAGAAAAAATTCAATTCATAAAAAATATAGCCCTCGTCAAAATCCCAATGGCACTTTTTCTCAAGAAATAAAACAAAAACTTATCAGATTTGTATGGGATCACAAAAGACCTTAAATAGTCAAAGCAATCCTGAGAAAAAAGAACAAGCTTGGATGTATCACACTCCCTTACTTCAATTGGTACTACAAAGTGACAATAATCAAAATAGTATGATACTGGCAAAACAAACAAACAAAAAACACAAAAAAATCCCATAGACACACAGACCAGTAAAATACAACTGAAAACCCAGAAACAAACCCACGTATACGTGGTTTGACAATTAAGTTTGCAAACTTGCCACTGTGCACTTACATTAGCAGCACTGTACAAACAGATCAGTAAGATTTCATAACCTTGGTATATCAGTGTCTCACAGCTGTGTTCATGTTGATGTATGTTGGTGTCTTGCTGAGTGGCATTCATTATTATTGTTGCGTGGTTTTGTGTGTCATCAGGAGAATGTCTAAGTTTGAATTAGAGCAATGAACAAACATTAAATTTCTTGTTAAGTTTGGCAAGAGTGGAAGTGAAATCCAGGACATATTAGTCCAAGTTTATGTGGATAATGTCATGAACAGGCAGTGTACAAATGGATTAAATGCTTTTCTGTGGGGAGAGAACGTGTCACTGATGAAGAGAGGTCAGGGCAGCCAGTAACAGCAGAACTGATGAAAACACTGAAAAAAATCCATCAAATTGTGCATCAAAATTGTCAGCTGACTGTGAGAAGTGAAGCAGACCGAGTAAACCTCGATAGATAAACAGTTAGAAAAATCTTAACTGAAAATCTTGGCATGAGAAAGGTGTGTGCAAAAATGGTCCCCAAGGAGCTCACCGATGAAAAAAAGCAGAGAAGAGTTGAAGTTTGCCAAGACCTTTTGGAGAGGCAACACAATGTGTTGGGCCATTTTATCACTGGCGATGAAACATAGGGGTACCAATTTGACCCTGAAACAAAGCATCAAAGTGCACAATGGAAGTCAGCCAATTCTCTGTGACCAAAAAATTCCATCAGTCCAAATCAAGAGTCAAAAGGATGTCACTAACCTTTTTTAACATTAGAGGGATTATTTACTATGAATTTGTACAAACTAGACAAACAGTTAAGCAAGTTTACTATGTGGAAGTGCTAAAAAGGCTGCGTGAAAAAGTTAGATGAAAACAATTTGAACTTTTCGCCAACAATTCACGGCTCTTGCATCACGACAATGCACCAACTCACACAGCACTATCTGTGAGGGAGTTTTTAGCTAGTAAACAAATAACTATACTGGAACACATGTCCTACTCACCTGATCTGAGCCCCAATGACTTCTTTCTTTACCCAAAGATAAAGGAAATATTGAAAGGAAGACATTTTGATCACATTCAGGACATCAAGGGTAATACGACGACAGTTCTGATGGCCATTCCAGAAAAATTACTTTGAAGGATGTACTAGGAGCTGGGGTTGGTGCATAGCTTCCCAAAGGGAGTACTTTGAAGGTAACCATAGTGATATTCAGCAATGAGGTATGTAGCAATTTTTCTAGGATGAGTTCACGAGCTTAATTTTCAGACCTTGCATACCATAATTGTCTAATTCCTTTAGTACTTAAAGTTAGCTTTCCATTTAAACAAATTTTTGAGGGACGTCATCAAAATGGCAGTGTGAGGTGAGCCTCTGTAAAGCTCCCCTGGAATTTACAACTAATCGAACAATAATAACTCCACAAAGGACTCCCTGCACACCAGACAGGCAGGACAAAGAGGCCCACTACTGAACTCACCTACAGGTGGGCGAATCGCGCAAGCGGGATAGGAGGGAAGGGAGAAGTGCGGAGACGGAGCCGCAAAGGTGCAGGACGCAGACCTGGCTCAGTGCTCCGAGCTCCCTGCATCCCGGAGCTACTGCAGCTGCGGGAGAGGGAAGAACTCGGACTGCGAGGGCTCCGCTTATGGCCCACAGGGCTGAGGGACAGCATATAACACGGCTGAACCCAACGCTCCCGACAGAGACCTCGGAAAAAAGACTGAGGGAAGAAGGCTGAAAACGGTGGTTTAAGCGCTCATTGCCGAGCTGAGAAGGGAAGCCTTAGGCACTGAGACTAGCCGCCCCCTCCCTACCCTCCCAGAGCTCGCCCCGCCCCCACCTGCCCGGTGCTAGAAGCAGAACAGTAGCAGCGTCAGATCAAAAGTACAGAAATTTGCTGTTCTGAGAACTGTGGACTGCAGACACAGATTCACAGCCCAACTAGTTCCAGCAAAGGGGAGGGAGCTGTGGAAGCAAGAAAAGCTGTGGTGGTGGTCGCCACCATTGCTCTGGGCCACTTCTCACGACTCACCCCGCCCCGGGCCCCACCTATCTGGGAGGATCCCTGCAGGAGCAAACAGAACTGCTGAAACATACGGGCTCTGAATCTAGTGCAGGAAGAGCTTTGGAACTTCAAAAGCTCTCCTCATACCCACACGGACACTGCGCCCAGTGACCCAGGTGAACTATTAACAGAGGAGAACCCTGTCTCCCAGGGAATCTTCCCATTGTGTGAAAAGCTGGAATAGTGCAGAGAAAACATACCACTACCGTGTGAGAGAGGAAAAAAAAGGCTGCAGTCGGAGAGAAAATAAAACGTTCTACCAACAAGTACGGGAAAACAAAAGAAAGACCTCTTGTTATCAACCTGTTGCAGAAACCACTCCTGTAGATGTCTAGGAAGAGAAATAATAAATCAGTAATTGCCACGAATAACCAAGGAAACAAGACAGCTCAGAATGAAAGTGAAAAGTCTCCAGCAAAGAAATTTAAAGATATGGAAATATGTGACTTAACAGAGAATTCAAGATTGCAGTTCTGAAAAAACTTAACGAGATGCAAGAAAACACAGAAAGGCAGTTTAATGAACTCAGAAACATAATCAAAGAACAAAATGAACATTTTACCAAAGAGATTGAAATTTTAAAAAAGAACCAAATATGATTTCTGGAGATTAAGAACTCAATAGAAGAAATTAAGAATGAAATAGCCAGCTTAGGTAGTAGAGTTGACCAGATGGAGGAAAGAATCAGTGACATCGAAGATAGAAACCTGGAAATGACACGGATGGAAGAGGAAAGAGACTTGAGACTTAAAAGAAATGAAAGAACTCTACAAGAACTTTCTGACTCTGTCACAAAGAGCAATACAAGAATAATGGGCATAACAGAAGGAGAAGAAAAAGAGAAGGGAACAGAGAATATATTCAAACAAATTGTTGATGAGAACTTCCCAAACTTGTGGACAGAATTGGATCCTCGAATCCAAGAAGCAAATAGAACACCTAATCACCTCAATTCCAACAGGCCTTCTTCAAGGCACATTGTTTGAAGCTGTCAAAAATCAATGACAAAGAAAGAATCCTCAAGGCAGCCAGGGAAAAGAACACGGTAACCTACAAAAGAAAGCCCATTAGATTATTATCAGATTTTTCAGCAGAAACTCTATAAGCCAGGAGGGAGTGGAACCAAATATTCAAACTATTAAAAGAGAGAAATTATGAGCCAAGAATAATATATCCAGCAAAGATATCCTTTAGATATGAAGGAGGAATAAAGACCTTTCCAGACATACATAAGCTGACGGAATTTTCTAGTACACGACCTGCACTACAAGAAATACTAAAGGAGGCTATTCGACCACCATCAACAGGGACAATTTGTGGCAACCGAAACGTGAAAAGGGGGAGAGTAAAGATCTGAACCGGAATATGTGAATGGAGATAGTAAATGTGCTGAAGAAAATGGAATACTCTAAATATCAAACTTTCTTTTTCATAAACTTAAGGGTAACCACTCAAAAAAAAATCCAGAACTGAAATATATACTGTAATAAAAGAAGAAACAGAGGGAAACATCATAGAATACCACCACACAGAAATAATAAACAACAAAAAGGCAAAGAAACAATGGAGACAGAGCCTTACCAGAAAACTAAAGATAGAATGACAGGAAATCCTCACATATCAATAATCACCCTAAATGGACTGAACTCACCAATAAAAAGGCACAGAGTAGCAGATTGGATCAAAAAACTAAACCCAACCATATGCTGTCTCCAAGAGACACATCTCAGCTACAAGGACAATCATAGACCCAAAGTGAAAGAGTGGAAATTGACACTCCAAGCAAATAGTATCAGAGAAAATCAGGTGTGACCTTACTGCTATCAGATGAAACAGACTTCAGGGTGAATAAGATAACAAGAGACAAAGATGGACATTTCATAATGGTAAAGGGGGCTATACAACAAGAAGATAAAACAGTCATCAATATTTATGCCCCCAATCAGGGAGCACTGAAATATACTAAGCAAGTACTAACAGAACTAAAGGGAGAAACTGACCAAAACACAATTATACCAGGGGACTTAAATACATCATTGACAGCTATGGATAGATCATCCAAGCACAAAATAAATAAATAAATAGCAGCCCTAAATGACACATTAGATGAAATGGACATAATTGACATATATAGAGCACTTCATCCTAAAACATCACACTATATATTCTTTTCTAGTGCACATGGAACATTCTCAAGGATAGACCATATATTGGGACATAAAATCAGCCTCAGCAAATTTTAGAAGATTGAAATCATACCAAGCATATTCTCTGATCACAAGGCTTTGAAATTGGATATCAAGTGCAAAAAGAAAGCAGGAAAAAACACAAATACATGGAGATTAAACAACATACTTTTAAAGAACGACTGGATCAAAGAGGAAATTAGAGGAGAGATCAAAATATACATAGAAACAAATGACTATGAAAATACATTCTACCAAAATTTTTGGGATGCAGCGAAAGCCGTTTTAAGAGGGAAATTTATATCATTAAAGGCCTATCTCAAGAAACAAGAAAAATCCCAAATAAATAACCTCATGTTACACCTTAAAGAATTAGAAAAAGAAGAACAAGTGAAACCCAAGGTCAGCAGAAGAAAGGAAATAACAAAAATCAGAGCAGAACTAAATGAAATAGAGAACAAAAAGACAATAAAAAAAATTTATGTGACAAAGAGCTGGTTCTTTGAAAAGATTAACAAAATTGACAAACCCTTGTCTAGACTCACTAAGATAAAAAGAGAGAAGACACTAATTAACAAAATCAGAAATGAAAAAGGGGAAGTTATCACAGACACCACAGAAATTCAAAGGATCATCCAAGAACATTATCAAGGATTATATGCCACCAATTTCAATAACCTAGAAGAAATGGACAAGTTCTTAGAAACACATAGCCTTCCAAGGCTGAACCATAAAGAACTGGAAAATCTAAACAGACCGATCACCAGTAACGAAATTGAATCAGTCATCCAAAACCCTCCCAAAAGCAAAAGTCCGGGACCAGATGGTTTCACTAGTGAATTCTATCAAACCTTCAAAGAGGATCTAATGCCAATCCTCATCAAACTCTTCCAAAAAATTGAAGAAGAGACAGTACTCCCTAACTCATTTTATTAGGCCATCCTTACCCTGATACCAAAACCTGGTAAGTGTAACACAAAAAAAGAAAACTACAGACCAATATCTCTGGTGAATACAGATGCAAAAATCCTAAAAAAAATTTTAGCAAATCGAATACAACAACCCATTAAAAAGATTATTCATCACGACCAAGTGGGGTTCATCCTCAGGGCACAAGCATGGTTCAACATCTGAAAATCCATCAATGTGATATATCACATAAACAAAATAAAGGACAAAAATCATATGATTATATCAATTGACGCAGAAAATCATTTGACAATATACAACATCCATTTATGATTAAAACACTTAATAAAATAGGTATAGAAGGAAAATACCTTAACATAATAAAGGACATATATGACAAGCCCTCAGGTAATCTCATAATTAATGGTGAAAAACTGAAGCACTTTGCTCTACGTTCAGGAACACGACAGGACTGTCCCCTATCACCTCTGCTTTTCAACATAGTGTTGGAAGTCCTTGCCAGAGCAATCAGACAAGAGAAAGAAATAAAAGTATCAAATTGGGAATGAAGAAATTCAATTGTCACTCTTTGCAGATGACATGATGGTATATATAGAAAACCCTAAAGACTCCACCAAAAAGCTATTTATAGATGATGTAATACAGAATTGTACACCTGAAATCTATGTAATTTTACTAACAATTGTCACTGCAATAAATTAAAAAAAAGAAAATTTGCCAAACTTTATTTAGTGTTTGTTCAACATCACCTAAAATCTTTGCTCTTGATAATTAATTTGATGTTTCTATTTTTCAAATGTATGCCTTTCCCAACAGACTTTAAGTCCCTGCCCCTGGGATTCTCAGCGCCCACTGGCACCTGGACCACCTCTAGCCAGGATTCCTGCTCATTTACCAGAAGCAAAACAACCAAGACACAAACCATCTAGTCCTGCATTTACAAAACATCTCGAATTTTCTTCTCTTACATCTTATAGGAATTTGACATTTAAAACTCTACACATTTTTTTTTAGTCAGCTATTTTAACCTAATGCAATATTTTTATAAACCAGTAAAACATTTTCTGTTTAAGCAGAGTAGACGTAATTCAGGTAGCTTTGAATGTCTTGATTTTTAGTTTGTTTGTCTGTTTGTTTGTTCATTTTCATTTATGAAAACAATTGACAATATCCTAATTTAATCCTGTCATAATCCAGATGGGGAAATGAGAAAGGTCACATAACTTGCTCGATATCACAGAACTGCCAAATGATAAAGGGAAAAAAAAGTTCTCCTGACCACATATGCAACAGTTATTCCATACTTAAAAAGTAATTCCATGCAACTCTTAAATATACACAGTGAACTTCTCTCCAAAAATTTTTTAAAAATTGAAAACAAAACTGTATGAAAAATGTGTAGACTATTTTAGGTTTCATGAATTATAGCATATAGAGAATTTCCTATGTGAAAATAACAGGTAACATTTATTGTGCAGTTGATCTTTTTAGACATGATGCATTTAACCGTCTTAATAATCCTATGTGATAGGTAATATCATACTAGAGGTAAACAAGTCTTAAAAGGAGTACAAACACAGCCAATCTGAGTGTGAAGGTGAACATTGCATCTAGGTCTGTTTGACCTCAAAGCCTGTTTTCTTAACATCAGTAATATGCTGTCTCAAAAGATAAACCAGTCCTCAGTTTATGATAGTGTAATGTAATCAGCTCCATTTTTATTGTAACACTGAAAGACATAAATACATTCTTCTTATGTTAAAAGAAAATATGGAAATTTCTGTAATGTGGTCTTTGTACCATGATATCCTAGAATCAACATCCTGCTATGAAAGTTTTCTAAAATAGGCCAGATTAAGGCAAAGCAGCCCCTAAATTGCCTCAACTCCTTAGGCTTTGAATAATATGATCTATACTGTTTATGCCATTTTAATACATTAAATGGCAAATACAATAAGATAAATTGAATATAATTACAGAAAAAAGTAGTTATATCGCTTGCATTTTAAGCAGTGATCTCAATAAAAATTTGGGGAAAGTAGTTTAACTTCATGTTTCTTTTTTATTCAAAAAAGTTGTTCAATATGAGAGATAGCCATGCATATTTAATTGTTTGATATATTGTTGTCAGATCTACTTTTTTAATATTGTAAAGCAGGATATTATATCTAGTAAATTCACAACTAGCCTAACCTTGATTATACACCTATATGTTTCCACACAGTTATAAAAAGTATTCTGGGATTCCCAGCCTAAACATTCCAATAAAATACAAAAGAACCCTTGTTTTCATTTGCCTTGATTCATGATAAACTGAACAAAACCTCAATGAGAACATTATTTACATTCTATTGCATTTGATAAAGTAAACACTATTTTTTCAAGTGGTCCATTATTTACTATTTATTGTGATAGATTTGGATTGTGAGTTTGGGATTTAAAAAAAAAACCTATTTAAAAGAGACAGGGAAAGAGCACTAGAAAAAAATAGAATGCTTAAAATCAGTGCTTGTTAAAACTGTGGCAAACAATCACTTTGGGTGTTGTGAAATCTTTTTTTTTTTATTTTTTTAAACCAATAGGTAGTTTCACCCAATGAAACTTTCCAGGCAAGTTTGACAACACTCAAACTGGTCTAAATCCTGTTCAAGGAGATAGGTCCACTGATCATGCACATGGATATTATGTCAATGTCAAATTGCTATAAAAGACTTTAAGTGGTTATATTCAATTTCCATACTATTGTCAGCATGATAATAAATGATATATCAACTGGTAGGTGTCTACAGACCACATTTTGATTTGTGCTGCTCTAGAATTCAGTTTCTCAATGATTCTGGATGACATGACATAGTGTTTAACAACAGGATTGAGAAATATACACTTCTTGACACTTTTTTGTTTGTTTGTTTTTGCTATGACAAGTAACTGTTAACCATATATTTAACTGAGGAAATATTGGCTTTCACCATTATGTTTGGAAAATGTAGAAGTACAGGAATAGCAAAGGCTACCATTTTAGTTGAGAATGATAGTACGTGATTAAATGCCAAATTATGCGACATAAAATATCAAGGCTGTAAAAGTTCAGCTAAGAAGAAAATCAGTAAAACCCACAGTAGTTAAGGATGAACCATGTACATGTTAAAACTCTGGCTGCCAAGTGTAGACTGAAAATAATTTGATTAATAAAACATGCGATGTGCTCTTCAGTAGCTGTAGAAAATCACTGTTTTTTATAAAATTTTGACGAAAACATTCTAGATAACAGGTCATCTGTTGGAGAACAATGAAGATTGCAACTATACATTTTGAGTAAGATATTTTTTTCTTTTAAAAGTTTTTTGTAAAAGTCCTCTTTTCCTGTCAATTCTCAGCTACTGTCTAGAGAAGCAACACCCCTGCTGGTGTTAGGAACTTGATAAGCAGAAAAGGTAGACAATGTAGAACTACTAAAACCAATTAATTTTCGATAACTAGTGACCATATCAGTGCGAGAATCAGGTCTACAATGTGTTTACAAGTTTTCAAACTTAAATGCTTATGTTTGCATATTTATCAAAACACCAAACCCTCTTTCTCCTTCTTTGACTCAATATACATTTCCAATGGTTCAGTATCTATCTAGGAGTGTCTAGATATCACCCTTGGGTGACTCCACAGTACTGCCTAATTCAATGCCCAAACTGGGCACATACATCCTAGGTCATCTTATTTTATATATTTCTTTTTATCTTTATTAGTATACTAGTGCCAGTTTGTTTTTATTTACAGCTATGTGTATTATATAATGCATTTGTGTTCCAACTTATGCAAATCAGATATTTAGTTTTCTTTATTTCTTAGAGAACGTTAACCTATTAATGTTTAATTAGCTTGCCTTTTCAGTTCTTGTGTTCCCATATACCTAGGCCTGGCATTCTTTAGATTACTAAGTCTATTTTTAATCTTTTTTTCCTAAAATGGGAAGATGTTTTACATATGAACAATACTTATGTTCTATACATAGGTTTACAAATGATTGTTATTGTCAATTTGATTATTTTATTATTTTACTACCAAATAGTCCTTCTGTTATTTTATAGTACTGCTTAGTTTTTAAACTTCCCTAATATAAATCAATCTTATTATTTATCTCTAGACAGATAATATCCACCTATCTATATCATCTGTGTATTTCTTATCTATCAAATCTATCATTGAGATATCTATGTGTGCTACGTGTATGTACATGTACTCTACCTTGTTTTATGTTCTATGTAATTTCAAATCATATTTAATACTTTCTTTAATATAGTATATTTTTTCCCTCTGTTATGTCTCCATTTCAAATTACCCTTTCAACATCTTTTGTAAAATGAAACCAAAGAAGGAACGCCTGGGTGTCATCTGACCCTGATAATAATAGGGAATAGGAATGAATGACCTCTCAGGAGAATTTAGTGTAAAGGAACTAGAGCAGAAAGCCAAAGTCTGAGGTTTAGCTTTCCTGAAGTCACAATTAGGGAACAGAAGATAAATAAGCCACTAGCAACAGAATTTTAACCAATAGGATGACAATGGTAACTAGGGTAGGGGTATATCTGATAAAAGGGATGGGCAACATTTTATTCTAAAAAGGTTTAAATATTAAATATCTTGGGCTTTGTAGTCCGTATGGTTTTGTCTGCCAGTAATGAAAGAAATCATAGACAATATTTAAATGAATGGGTATAACTGTGTTGCAATAAACCTTTGTTTATGTAAATTTGTATCCCATATAATATTGATATGTCATGAAATTGTATTCTTTTTTTTTCAGCCATTAAAAAATTTAAAAATATATATATTTTTAATTCCTGGGCCACTTATCAAAATAGGCAGTGGGCTAAATTTGGTCTGGGGCCATTGTTTGCTGATCCTTGCCTTACAAGAATAAAATAACATTTTGGGAAGAATCAAGTGTTTGAAACAGCCAAATAACAGCAGAAATTGTTAGCAACTTGAGAGCAGGTATTCTCTCATATTCATGCTTCTATTTGTAAACATAGCTTTGCACGATATCTTTCACCTAGTAAGCACTCAATAAATGCTTCCCAATGAGAACTGAAAACTAATGATTGCAAATTCTGAGGCCACTGGTGGTTTTTGAAGACATCTCTTTTGGAATAGATAGGATCGTGAAAGCCAGTTTGAAATATGAACAGTTTACAGTGAAAGGTCAGGACATAGAAGTAAAGTTCTCGACAGCTTTTTCAAAGTCTGAGGAGAATAGGATAGATAATTGAAAGGGAAAACATGAATCCAATTACTGTGTTTTATTGTTTGCTTCTTAAATTATAGGGGAACGTACATCTTTGAATATTTGAGACATAACTAAAGATATTAATTAAATATAGGGCAGAGCTTTCTGAATGCAAAGAACAGTGGACAAATCTATGATTAGAGAGGAGGATGCCAGGAGGTAATGATGCCAGAAACTTGTTGAGTTGGATGCAAGGAAAACAGAAATGCTTGTGACAAATAACATTTGTCCCTGCCATTAATGATGCAAGCTGTGCTAAAAGGGGGAGTATGATGAAGAAGGAGGACTAGGGGGTAGAAATGGGAATTTGGAAATTTTAGGGCAAAATATTTTTAATAGGTAATTAATACAATCAATAAAAATGACAAAGTCCTATAGAAGATGAGTGCATATATTCATCTGTCTTACCTACTGATGTTTAACAAATCAAGTATCATCAACACAATTTTAATAGCTAAATCGAAACTTCCATCATCACTAGTAGCATATCTTGTATTCCTTTAAAATTTTGGAAGATGATAATAGCTACAGAGAAAATATGTAATTAACATAGAAATAACCCAAAGGTAAATAGATGAGTTCTAATTATGAATTAGAATTGTCTTTTTCTTACCAACTCTCACCCTCATTACTTCTAATATTTTATTAATTCCTTTCACTTTAAATGGCAGTATACATTTCTATAAAAAGTGATTTAATGATACTCTTTGATATAATTCCTGACAATTTCCCTCATCAGTATGTATTATCTGAATCTTATTTTATATCTCTGGTATTTTTTTTTTAGCTTCTATCTCATTAAATGCCTAATGCATGTAAAAAACATTCCTCTACAATTTTTATCCACAGAAATAAATATTAATCTATGTAATCTGAAAAAAAAATCACTAAGAGCGCTGTTATAAAATGGGACCTAATAGACTATAATCAGAAATAATGGCATAAAGTGAAGCAAAGAAAATTCAGGCTGACTCTCAGGAAACTTTTAATGACTTTGTAAAAATGATTGTTAGTCTGGTCAAGGGTATCTTATGGGGACAGCATACAAATAGAAAATAATTCGCAGTAGAGCCTTTTTTTTTTTTTTAACTGTTGAATAGCTTTGTAGCAAACAAAGGGGTGGAAATTGCTCCTGGTTCAGCCATTGTTTGGCTGGCAGTTACCTGTCAGGTCACTCACACTTTCTGTTATTTCAGCAGGTTTTATTGGTGGCTTTTACACAATAGCAAAGAATTTGTAAAAAAATTTCCCCTTATTCGGAGCCTTTCATCAACCTTAGGTCTCACCATTTTCTTGCTTCTTCATGGATCTCAAGTACATATTTTATATAGTGTTTGATTCTCACAAAAATCAGGTTCTTATCCAAGATATTTACTATACTTCTGAAGAAAAGTGTTAGACATAGAAAATAATGTTTCAGTGAATTGATCAGAGAGTACAATATCGTCCTCTATTGCTGGGTGGGTACTGAGGCCAGATTTCTGCCTTCAGGTTGTGCTGCCTGCTTGAGGGTGCAACAGACATTACTCAGGGTGACGCCACAGGTAGTCATCTTAGAATGATTATGGCACATTCTGGGAAATGGAGTTAATTTCATAACTCAAAACTAGCAGAAGCATACATTAGATGTTTAGTTTTCCGGGTTTTTTTTGCTTATGTCCTGGAAGTCTGGATCTACCTCTGCTGTTCAGAGGACAACCCTGCTGTTATATGTTTCTGGTGTTGGGCCGAACCTGACAACTTCTGGACTGGATCTTAAAAGTTAGTAGACATTCCAGGTCCTTCCTTAATCAGACCTGAAGTTTGGAGAACGGAAACAGCAGACCACATACTGAGCTTCTCATTCCAGAATGCTCTGGTTTTCACGTTATTTTCCAAATTTTATGCAAAAAATACCTATTATGGTTGTGCTGTGTGAGAAGGGTTACATTATTGTGGTATTTATTTTAATCACTAAATTCCAAATGTAGTTTATTTGCTGCCAGTTTTATCTTTAAATTAAAAGAAATGCTTAGTGATGTTGATAATAAAAATTTTCTTGACTTTGTTTTATGATTATTAAATGCAAATGGTGAATGGAATCTCTAGTAAAAAAATAAAGTTTTTATTTAGAGAAGAGAATGCACCAATTTAGCTTAAAATTTGCTAACTGGAGTATACAAGTCAATGAATTTGACATCATTGTGTATATATATATATATATATATATATATATATATATATATATATATATATATACACACACACCACATCTTTATACAGTAGTTTGTTGATAGACACTGAGGTTGCTTCGATATCTTGACAATTGTAAATAATGCTGCAGTGAACATACAAATGCATGTATCTCTTTGTATTAGTGTTTTGGATTTCTTCAGATCAATACCCAGAAGTGGAATCGCTGGGTCATACGGTACTTCTATTTTTAGATTTTTGAGGAACCGCCAAATTGTTTTCCATAAGGGCTCAACCAATTTGCAATACACAAGGGTTCTATTCTCCATATCCTTGCCAACACTTATTTGTTGATTTTTTGATGATAGCCACCTGTGAGGTGTGAGGTGATATCTCATTTTGGTTTTAATTTGCGTTTCTCTGATGATTAGTGACATTGAGCATCTTTTCATACGTCTATTGGCCATCTGAATGTCCTCTTTGGAGAAGTATTTATTTAGTTCCTCTGCCCATTTTTTAATGGGATTGTTTTGTTTTGTTTTCTTTTGTTTTTTGATGTTGAGTTGTATGAACTTTATAAATTTTAAATTTTGGATATTAATCCATTATCAGATGTGTACAATGGAATATTACTTGGCAATACAAAAGACTGAAATCTTATCATTTGCAACAACACAGATGGACCTAGAGGGTATTATGCTAAGTGAAATAAATCAGACTGATAAAGACAAATACCGTATGATTTCATTTATATGTGGAATCTAAAGAACAACAACAGCCACAAAATGAACAAACAAAATAGAAACAGACTAATAGATACAGAGAGCAAACTGATGTTTTCCAGAAAGGAGAAGAATTAGGGAGTTACGTGAAAAAGGTGATGGGAGTAAGAAATACAAATTTGTGGTTACAAAAACTTCATGGGGATCTAAAGTACGGAGTAGAAAATATAGACAGTAATGTTGGAACAAATATGTATAGTGCCACATAAGTACTAGACCATTTGGGGAATCACTGCATAAACTATATAAATGTCTAACCACTATGCTGTACACCTGAAATTAATATAAAATAGTATTGAATGTCAATAGTAACTGAAAAAGATAAATGAATAATTTAAAAAATAATTAGATATGAGTAATCAATATCATATCTATATCATAAAAATGTGAAACATAAATCAGTATTTATCATTACATCATCATTTGTCATTACACATATATTTGTCATTACACATATATTTTACGTACAGTTGAACCCATCTGTCATCTTAGTGGTTTTTCTAACTATAAGTAAATTGAAAAACATATGTAATCATTAGATCAGTGAATAAGAGCTAAATCTGAAACAAACACAATGAGTTACATGACATTTCTTCTACTTGTGATGTGTCTGCCAGAATGAATCTCATAGGTTTACATATTCCTTCAACATTCATTCAACATGGAAATAGAATGAACAAGCAGGAAAAGAGGAAATAGAAGGTATTTTTTACCTCATTTATGGGCATCCAGCACAAACTGTGCAATAATCAATGAGAAGGCATTTCTAGGGTATAGGAGCAGAATAAATAGGTTTGGGTCGATTGAAGGCTTTTGTAAAATTTTACCTTGATGCCAAATTGAAAAATTAAGTAACCATTCTGAATAACTTCTTTATTATAATGTGCCTTAAGCTTCTGGTTCTCCACAAATTACGAGATTCCTTTAATCATTTCCAGTGGATTTTGAAAAGACCATGGATGTGTCATGGCAGCAGCCACTGATGTTTTGAGAAGTTCTAAATATATTTCAGTGCGACCTTTAATGTCTGGTAAAGAGGTTTGAGATTAGGGGTTTTGGAAGAAAACATTAGATTTGCTATGGATTTCTGAAGTTGCTGAGTTGTGAACAGATAGTGACAAATGAAAGCTCTGTGTCTTACTAGAAATAAGTGATAGACTTGATAACAAGAAATTTATTGTAAAGAATTATCATTCCCATTAGTTTCCACATAAACTTAATGACCTTGAATGTGTACTATTTATTGTTTTGATTGATTTAACTCTATATTTATAGTTATCAATGATCATATTTAACTTTTGATGCTCAAAGTAATAAAACATTAATTAATTTTATCTAGAATATGGCCATGCCCATGCTATAATTTAAGACATTCATTTTATTTTCTATTTTCTAAATTATAGGATGAAGTCTGTCCCAAAGCTGAAGGAGATGAAGTTCAGAGGTGTGTGTGGACATCCGCTGTTAATATCAAAGACAAGTTCATTTATGTTGCGCAGCCAACTTTGGACAGAGTCCTAATTGTTGACGTGCAGTCCCAAAAAGTTGTGCAGGTATGAATGATTCCTTCTTTTGAAAGTGATTTTAAAATATGTTTACTTTAATTTAATCGTCTTTACCAGGTAACTTGTGCATTGCCATTTGATTGTCATTTATAATTTGTTTCATTACTTGGATAAGGGGAAAATATATGCATTTTCTGAAAAACTCTCCTTTCATTCTGATGCTTGAGCCTAATGAATGAAATAATTTAAATCTTTTGATTTCAAAAGTTAGATTCCATGAACACATCATAATACTAACGTGACTAGTTTCACAAAAATCATCCTCAGAGTTGCTTATTCCCTCAAGACTAAGGAGAGTCCCAGTCAGAGGCCAATTAAGGATTTCCTAGTTATCGTTCCAGAAACAGCATTGTATCTTTCTCATTTGATTCTTAACAAAGGCTGAGACAATAATACCCTTTACTAGATAGTAGTAAACTTGGTGTTTTTATTATAGTAGTAAAACAAGTACTAATGTGTATATAGGTCAGTGACAGAGAAAAAAATCTCTGACAAACATTGCCATGATCCTGGTTATGCAAAAAACTTT
Source organism: Rhinolophus ferrumequinum (assembly GCF_004115265.2). NCBI lineage: Eukaryota > Metazoa > Chordata > Mammalia > Chiroptera > Rhinolophidae > Rhinolophus > Rhinolophus ferrumequinum. The sequence goes on from NC_046301.1 coordinate 54,463,822, forward strand.
CTGGTGTGAGCCATCCAATGTTTCATTCCCTGCTTTTACCAAGAATGTCCAACTGGGCAATTTGTTTAAACTCAGATGCACAAAAACCAAGGGGCAGCACAGGATTTGCATCTAGGCACTAAGGCTCCAGTGTACAGGCCCTGAATACGATGATCTAGGGATTCTCAGCCCAGAGATATGTATAATCTGTTAAATGAAGTAATAACCATAATATCTCATAAAGTTATACAATAAGTCCTCACTTAACATCATCGATAGATTCTGTGACGTTCAGCGAAACAATGTATAATGAATGACACCAAATGTACTGTAAACTCATTGATATCAACAAAAGTTAAGTTCCTATGGCATTTCATCAATGTTATAATGAAACAATGTTGAATGAATTGACGTCATTTGAGAATCTGCTGCATTAAAGATTAAAACAATTAATGCACATAAGGTACTTACAGCAGAACTTGGCATATAAGAAGAGCTATGTACCTGTTTCCTATCAAAATTTCTGAGACACTGGAACCTAACCATTCCTTATATTTACAGAGATATTTTGCTCCAGTGTTTGCTAAAATTGAGTATTGTGGTAGCTGATAGTCCCACTCATGTTGATTCCTGACTAGAACCACAAAAGTGCTAAGAAGTTCACTGTTAGGGCCTCTCGTCTTAACAGCTTCACAGGAATTCATGCAATCATCCATCTATCTATCTGTCCACCCATTCTGTATACATTTATTGATTGCCTATTATGAAATGTATTTGGTATCACAAATAAAAGAATGAAAATTGCTTCTATTAAATAGCTCTGGTATTTCCCAGGTTACACATTACAGTGGATAATTAGTCTAGTATTTCACTTTCTAATATGAGAATGAACAGTACAATCATGAGTAAAAGGAGAGATAACTGTTCTACTAGAAAACTCTAAAGTCTCCAGGGTTAGTTACACAGCTCCCATGTATATTCAATTTAATAGTCTAACAGCTAATGTGAGAACATGTTTTTTTCTGTATATTTTACCTCTTATGTGTCTGTCTTTGAGACTGCTGGATTTTTGACCAGGTTGATTTTATTTTGATGTCAGCTATACCACAGGGCTACAAATTACAGGCATTCTGTTTGGGATTATCATGGGTCTGTAGCCAATACATTAAAATGAGAAGTAGGTTTTAGGAATAATCAAGCTGCTCTTTACATTCAGTTTTCAAGCTAAAAACCTACACTGACTGAATATGTATTACCTACCAGATATTCAAAAGTGAGAAAAGCAAACATCACTGACTATTCATATCACTTCCATTCCCAGACAATGATGTGAAATTTAAAATTAATTTAAAATATTAACAATGAATGTTCATGCAAAGGGGAAAATCACATAAATTACATTACTTTTCAAAATGCCCATAATTACTATGAAATGATAGGAGAACGTAAAAGACATTATACAATGATATAATATTAAAAATCATGTGATATAAGCATGGTTGTGAAAATTTTTCAGATAAAAATTTAATACTTTTTTAGGTTGAAAACTGGGCATCAGTACAAAGGTGTTTGCCTTATGATCTTGTTATTAAAATAATAAGAATTATGTTTTCTTACTCCCTATAGTCATTACCTACACAAAAGTAATCATTAGATAGATTTCTGTCACCATGAATATGTATTGCATGATTTTGAATATTAGATAAATGAAAATATATTGTATTCACTATTTGTATCTGGGTACTTTGGCTCTACCTTATAAGATTATTGTGTTTATATGTAGCTGTTATTAGTGTCATTCTTCATTGCTGTAGAGAAATCAATTAGAGTTTATTCTTATCATTTGCTAGTTCTGTATTTGAAAATTCATCTACTCTCTTAAATTTATTCAGAACCATAAAATTAATAGTCATGGTGCTTTTGTGGTTATTCACAGTGTGGTGAAAAATTTGTTGCCCTACACACATGTTCCCAACTGAGGAGATGCTCTCCCTTCTTGTTTTAGCTTTCATACTGTAAGCAAGTGTTCCTTTCATGGTCTTATTTAGCGACGTTTTTTGCATCTTTTTGCTTTTGCTGGTAACTTTGCTGTTTAAAATGCCCCCAAGCATAGTGTTGAAATGCATGTGCAAGAAGATCATGATACGCCTAATGATAAAGCTTCATCCAAGCATAAGTTCTCGTGTAGTTTGGCCATAAATTCAATGTTAATTAATAAATAATATATATTAAATAAAATATCTTTGAACAGAAACACCCGTGAAACAAGGTTATGTATTGGTCAGTTCATAAAAATATTGTGCCCAGAAACTCATTGGAACCTAACTGTATATTTCCCGTAGGAGCAATCGTTCAGTTCAGAAATTCAGTATTTGTGGTGATTTTATAGAACAACTAACACTAATAATAAGAACCACATACATTCAAATATATCAGACTTAATTTATCCATTAGCAGTAGAAAGAATAAATTCCAGAATGATATTCCAGAAAGAGAACATTGAAAGAAAGGGGGAAAGTTAATATTTAGGTCAAAATGAATGTAATGAGTGAGAGGTTCCTATTGTATAAAAAAGTATGATATATATACACATATATGTGTGTGTGTGTATATATATATATATATATACACACACACACATATATATATATATACACACATATATGTGTGTATATATATATATGTGTATTTGGTAAATCAACAAAATTAATAACATTTGAATTGAACAATGCTATTACTATGTTCTAAGTAACAGATCATGTATTACCCTTTGCAACAAGCAATGATTAAATATACATTATCACTAAACATTTTACTGTCTTAGTCTTTTTAGGCTGCTATAACTAAATACAGCAGACTGCATTGCTCATAGAAAAACAGAAATGTGTTTCTCACAATTCTGAGTCTGGAAAGTCCAAAATTAAAGTGCCAGCATGGCTGCGACACAGTGAGGGCCCTCTTCCTGGTTCACAACCGGTGCCATGTCACTGTGTCCTCACATGGAGGAAGGGTGAGGGATTTCTTTGGGCACTTTTTATAAAAGCACTAATCTCATTCATGAGGGCTCCATGCTTATGACCTAATCACCTCCCAAAGGCCCCATCTCCTGATACTATTATCTTTGGGGTTTAGGATTTCAATACATGAATTCTGGAGGACACAAGCATTCAGACCACAGCATTCACTAAATTAAAAGGTTTAGTGAAAATGACCACATGCTAGGATATGAATTAAGCCTCAAGACATATTAATGAAACTATTTTGTACTGATTCTCTGACACAAAATTAAACTATCAATAATACCAAAGTAAATTTAAAATATAAATATTAAGTAATGTTAATAATCATGGAGAAATATATTGAATCCATGAAAGTATGCATTTTGAGGATCTTTTGCTACATTAAAAAGTAAATAATAAACTGAAAATAAAACATTTAACACATACCTTTAGAATTTAATTGAAGAAAATCAGAATAATCTAAATGGAAGGAGGAAAGTATAAATATAGAAATAAGACACAAAGGAATTAAAGAATAGAGGTAAAAATTGATTTATTCCAAAAGACTAATTAAAAAGAATATCTTTGGGAATTTTGGCAAAGCAAAAGGACAAAAGTCACAGCACTATTAGAATTGAATAAAATGAGATATAACTACAATCCTAGCAGAGAGTAAAAGCAACTAAGTAAATATTGAGGTAAAAGTCATGGTAGGAAATTTTGAAAACATAGTGGGAAAAAAACAAAAACAAAAACAAAGGGAAAATGTAAGTTAATAACATGTAACCCAAGAAGGAATATAAAAGGCATACGTTCATAACTAATTAAATGAACTGACTTAAGAGTACTAAAACAAATTTTCTGTCCCAGATGGGTTTAGAGGTGGACATTCTACCAAACTTTAGAGTTACATTTTTGCACGCAATTTGATGAGACCTTGGAATTTTAAAATGTGTATCTTCACTGACTTGGTTGTTGACTTCCTGTTTTACTCCCTCTAACTGCTCTGGGTATATTTTCTGTGTATCTGAGACTTTCTGCTATCAAAAAGAAATCTTAACTTTCTCTTGATGCATCTGGCCCCTCACCACCATTTCAGCCTTATTGCCTTACTTTCTGTAGCTGCCTTCTGTTTGAAGAGCAGTGGGAACCATGAACAACATATCAGATCTGTCCCTATTGTAGGAAAAATGTGGGAACTTAATTTTTGGAACAAAAAGGCAGAAATAGTGGTGTGACATGGGGTAGCTCACACAGCTCTGGGGAGGTTTATGATGGAATTGAATATTACCCTTCTGTCAATAAAAAGGGAAGGTTTTGAATTACGGGGACTATTGAATACGTTTTTGGAAAGGAGAGTAAAGTAGCAGCTGCAGTGATTTGGGCCATTCTACAACAATCTATTCTATAGAAATTTAAAGATCACCTTAGTTTGTAAAATGAAAATTTCCATACTGGATATGTTCAGTGTAATATGCTTTCTGATAGGGACACTACTGCTTGAGGCCTATTGTCAATTATAAATATCATCCTAAAATTTTAGATATTTACCACGTAAAATTCTCTCTTAAAACAATTAAAATTTTCTATCTCTGAATTTTTCTAAGTTCTCTTTTGCAACCATGTATAATTTCTGTCTGTGAATCTCTTTAGATGTTGAATAAGTCTGCTATCTGCTGGGTAAAACGCATCCTTGTATTTGTCTTAACATTACCTAAGAAGATGTGAATTTTAGTTCTCAAAGGTACTGCTTAAAGGTGAATTATGAATATCCGAAATACTCTAGTTTTATATTTGAAAATACTTTATCTCTTAGAATTTTAAATTCCCTCAAGATGTTTCCTAATTTAAAAACAACATGTAAATGATAGATTATACAGACTTCGATATTGAACCCACTGTTTTCTAAATTAATAATTAACCCCCAAATTCACGTTTTAAAACTATTGAAATAAAGAATATTCCTAGCTACTAAAAAACTAAAAAGCTCGATTTGTGATTTAAAGCTTTAGGTATATCCAAGGGCAGAGCATGCTCTTGAAGTCCGCTGTGAAGCATAAAGTTAATTTTGTAAAAAGTGAAGCATCCTTTCTCAATCTGACTGCTGTTCTCAACTGAGGCTAGATTCAAAGTCAGCCTTTTTAGTATCCAAATGAAGTTATACTTCCTGATTGTGTGCTGTACCTTTATTTATTTATTTGTAATATTTATATATTATGTAGCGGTAACTAAGAATATTGATTACAGTAAAAAGTTAATCATCTCCCAAAACACGATAGAAAATACTACAGATTTTTCTATGGTGTGGATATAGAAATGGAACCATGAAGTCCAAAATCAAAGTCTTATTCTTGAGAAGTAAAAAAAGGAGAAAAATAAAATAATAATCACACTACATTTATTTAAATTTAATCTTTCCAGTTTTCTTTTCCAATCCAATTTAATTAGATCCCTAGTCTTTATTGATTTATTCATTCATTCATTCATTCATTGACTTTTTGTTAAATTTTTATTGGGGACTATTGGGGAATAGTGTGTGTTTCCAGGACCCATCAGCTCCAAGTCAAGTTGTTTTCAATCTGCTTGAGGAGGGCACAGCTCACTGGCCCATGTGGGAATCGAACTGGTGACATTGGTGTTATGAGAACTGTGTTCTCACCAACTGAGCCAACCAGCCTCCCCCCTCCCTCGTCTTTTATAATGACATCTAAGCAGTCATATATCTGACTTTCTTTTGCATGTATTAACTGTGTAGATTTGTCTTAAATATGCATTTTAGGAGTAAACATTTTTTAAAATGTGAACACCATTGTTAAATTTTACTATTAAAATATAAAAAAACTTTCTTGGCAACATAAGATTTTACAAGCTTCATGATAAATTATTCCTGGAATGTATTTGTTTTCAGTGGATATATTGATATCATTTCAATCTGGACCTTTAAAAGAAAAAGATCCCAATTTTCAAATGGAATCTATAACCTTGGTGTTGCTTTAAACATCAAATGGTTATTACTCTTCCTACTATTAAAATTTTTGTAGCAATGGCATACAGGTGATGTTTTGCTCTATAGAAGATTAACTGGTAAACAACTGACCTCCTTTTGTCTTCTGTGGAGCAAAATCAGGTTCTGCTTCAATGCAGAAGTAGCTTATTGTAACATCTCGAGAGTATTCTTAAGTGTCATCAGCAGTCTCCTCTAGCCATTAGCACATTATCTTGAGAATCTACATCATTAGTTTAAATTAGGTTCACTTAATTAGCCAGCTGGTACTCTCCTTGTCAGACTGATAAACAAGCTGCGCTTCACTGTTCCTTCAGGTCAAAACTACACGCTAACTTCTGTGTATCTTTGTTGCTCTTATCAGTATTTTACCCTTACTATATAAACCATCTTTATAGAAGTTGATGTAACTGATCCATGACCAGTGTAGCATGCATTTTAAAATTTTTGTACTTGTGGCACTTCCTCAAGAAATATTGACGAATTTGTTTACCACTCGGTATGTTGGGACTTTGAGGGAGTTAAGGTTTACAGATGAAATCAATGAAGGAAAAAAAAAACCAAACCTCATGGTATAAGTAAGTTATATCCCTAAACAATGTGTTAAAAAAATTAAACAAAAATTATCAATATCTTTATAAAGCTATAACAAATAAAACATTTATTATTACATTATAGAGTGTATTTTAAACATTTTTATGAAGGTGTATGATAAGAAATTAATTCATCACAATGATGTAACACTGAAAATAGTAGTTATGTGGGAAATTAAGAAATATGGAATCTAAACATGTGGGGGCTAAATATGTAGATCGCTGCTACTAATTATTACAATAACAAAATATTAAGTTATTTGAAAGGTATTTGAAAATATTTAATAAATCAATAAATCTTTGGAAGAAGGATTATGGCTTAATTATCTGAATATTCCCAGGCCACACAAAAGCTACATGTGCATGAAATTGTAGATTTTATAATATGGGAGAGAAATTTCCAATCTATAATATCAGAATCTTCTTTTTAAACAAAGTCTTACAGAATTATTCAGTAGGTCAAACTGATCTCCTTTGTTCTGTTTTGTTTGGGATTCAAATCACCTACTGTAAATAGGTCTCATTTCGATAGGGTTCTCAAGGCAAAGTTTGAAAACAATTTTTCTAGCAAAATAATACCGATAGAAAAATCCAAATTTATACTAAGTAATACATGAACATTCTATGTAGGTTAGTTATGAGGTGAAAGATGAGCTACATCAAATGCGTTTTTCACAATCACATGTTCTTGAATATTGTCTTTTAACTTATAGCATTTTTCCTGATAAGTGTTTGGTAGTTGAAATATATATATATATATATATATATATATATATATATATATATATATATATATATATATATATATATATATAATCAGTGGTCTCTGAAGTGGAATTCATTGTTCTTTTATCTTAAAAAAGGAATCATACTGTATTTTATAAAATATATAGACCGATTTTGGAGGCCTGATTTCATCTGTATGTTATTGGACATGAGAGTATCTTGAGAGGAAAATGGGAGTTGAACAATAGGGAGAGATCCATGTTGGTAACCTTAGTCTTTTGTTCATTTTTATCTGTGAAAAGGGGATAACAATAGTACATACCTCATTAGAAAAGATTGTTGTGAAGATTAAATAAAAATAATTTGTATTTGTAAAATATTTAGAAAAAATATTGTTCATACTAAGTCTGGTGCAGAATATTATGTTTTTGTTATATAAAGTAATAATGATGATCTTGATAATAATAAGTTTTGACATGTCCAATTTTGCCATTTGCTTTTCTCAGTTATGTTCTAAGTGCATAGGTTATATGCACAAAAATCTTGCCTTCTTAGGGTCTAGAATCAATTGCATAGAGACAGACAATGAAAACTAAGAATATTGAAAAAGGAAACTGTGTAATACGTAAGGTGGTAAGTGCTGTTGGAAATGTAAAATGGTACAGCAAGGCCACAGGGCATTGGGAAAGCTAAAGATGAAGGGAAGTACAAAAGGAAAGGCTGGTTACAACAATAAATAGGGTAGTCAGAGAGCTTATATATTTCTCTAAGGACAAATAGTGGGTTCTGAGCAAAGTAAGTGTTGGGGAAGCAGACATGGTTACATCATCTAGCGAAAGACGGTTCCAGGGAAAAGACTTCCAAAAGGCAGAAGTATAGCTCCTTGGATGAATAGCAAGGAATGCAAGAGCATCTGGATTGGAGACATAAAGGGGAGAGCAGTAGGCTAGGGGGTGGGAGAAAGAAAACTGGGGAGTGACAGGTCAGGTGCGACCCGGTTGTCATTATAAGGACTTTTAGCTTTTATGCTGAGGGAAATGAGGAGACATTGTAGTGTTTTGTTGCAGGTTAGTGTCATGCTCTGTTGAATGGTAACAACAAAGAAATGACTGACAAATCTGTTGAGAAAGTTGATGAGTCTAAAGTTAGAAGTTAGAAACCATGTGATGAGGTTAGAGATGACAGAGACTCTGTTCTTGGTGGCTGCAGGGGAGATGCTGCAAAGAGGCCAATACTTAGAAGGCAGAGGCAATGGTGTTTGTTTCCTGAGGTGTGGGAGGAAGAAGACAGTCAAGGATAATAGGATCTTTACCATCCTTTTCCTAAAGTGTGGAGAAACATTGTAGCTATTTTACAACACAGAGGCTTGAAGGTTTAATTGTGGCAAGAACATTTTTTTAAATTAGTTTTAGGTGTACAAAACGATGTAACAGTTAAATATTTATACCCCTGGCAAAGTGATAACTCCCCTCCCCCAATCTACTACCCCTCTGATATTGTATCTAGCTGTTACAATTCCATTGACTCTATTCCCTATGCTGTATTCCACACCCCAAGTGAATATTTATATATGTATATATGTATATATATTAAATTATACTTGACATTCAACTTCAGGTGTACCCTACAGTGGTCAGGCAACTACACCGTCTATGAAGTGGTCTCCCTAATAAGACAAGTGTCCATTGGATACCCTACAAAATCTTTAGAAAAATTTTAAGAATGTCAAAAATAGTGTCTTTCTTTTTTGCAAAAGCTAATGGTCTACATTTACTTATCATTTAAAGTAATTTCCAATGTATATTAGCAGACATTTTGTAAAATCCAACACATGTAATTTATCTCTTTTAAAGTAGATGATGTAAGTAGCAACATATATGGGCTTTTTTGTTGTTGTTGAAAATTGGTTTATGGAAAGGTACTCCTGAAGAAGGTTATTTAGAAATATTTTCATTATTGTTGTATGATGTTGTTGCTGAAAACCATGACAATTCTCTCTCTGTAAAATATGTTATATCTGCACACTTGAAAAACTTGTAAACATATTTTTCCTAAGCATTAAACATTTTCCAAATAAAATACAAGTATATCATAGTACTTTTCTTCATTTTGATATGCATATCTTTTTTCAATTCAGGTGTGCTTTTATAACCGAACACCAAAATAAACTGAATTAAATACCAAACCTTTGAAATGCTGAAACACAAAATGTTAAAAAATTTTGGAGACCATTGAGCAGACATTTTTCTTTTTTTTAATTCTGAAGTTGTTTTGGAAATTGATTGATATTTTCCTGTTTTAAATACATATATATATATATATATATATATATATATATATATATATATATTACTTTATTTAGTGGCAATTAATCATGGGACTGCTTTCTGAAAACTCCTGGGACATATTTTCATGTTAACTTTAAAAAAGTGTCGGTCTTCCCGTTTATAAAAATATTATTACTTTAAGGCTCAATTATAGGATCGCCTCCCCCCTTTACCCCTCATCCCAGATTGTACTTCTTCCTCTGAGCTATGATGGCATTTGTTCCTTATTTTTATTTTATGGCATGCATCAAGTTATTTTAAGTCCTTTCACTCTCCAGCCTATAAATTCTCCAAGGACAAATACTGTGTTCATTTATTTTCTCTTCTAGGTCTCCACTTGCTAAATAAGGGTATTACGTCTCTAACTTTGAAATACTATGATGCTAATTGTCATGAAAATTAGTTTTTCTAACAGCAGCAGTAGTCTTTCTGTAGTGCTTAATGTTCTCCAGGCTTACCCTAAGCACTTTATATTTACTACCTCACCTATTATTCACAACAACCCTTTGAAGTAGGTGTTATTATTGTCTTCATTTTATTTAAGAGGAAACTGAGCCACAGAAAAGCTTAGTAAATTCTCAAGGTATTATTATTAGTATTGTCATTATTTTAATATAATTAAATGCTAAGATTTGAAGTCAGCTTCAGAATACATGCCTATGAGCAAGGAGTATACAGCCTCTCAATGATTCTCCGCTAGGATCGTATTGCTTATGCAATGATACTGAATATGTTTGAGCCCCGTGAGTTTCTTTCCATATTCCAAAAGAGGAAACAATCAAACAAAAGGATGTTTCTTATACATGAGGCATAAATAGGAGGGGAACATATTCATACACGATCCTCAGGAATGAAACTACCAACTAGGAGGGATGAATGAAATGCAAAATCATTCTCAGAAATCATCATATTAACCTTCATCATGTATAAATTATGCCATTTGACCACCCTTAGACCCTAGAGAGGCTGGGAAACTCAATACTTGTCACATGGGAATGGAATAGTCACTGGCTCAGATCTCTGGTGCTTGGCCAAGTGGTAGCCAAGTGGGCTACCTTCCCTGAGAACACGGCTGCTTGTTTGATACTAAAACAGTATTGTGGCTCTGTTAGCCAGGAAGAAAGGGGTGAGGACACTGACACAGTCATTTGGAAATGGTTTTTTTCAGATAATAATTACTTCAGTAATCCAAGAATACTGAGTATTTTAAATAGATATAAAATGCAGGGTATGACTTAGAAAATAAATGTTTTGTAAGATTAAATTGCCAACATGTTAGTTAAAATATGAATCCCCATATGTTCAACCGCAACTGTAGTTCACCTTTAGCTAAACCAACAGAGAAGAAATGCGTTGAAAATTGAATAAAGGCTGTTTTATTGAATACAATTTGTTTTATGTTATAAAATTTTATATGCAACTACTACAGGCAATTATTTTAAAAAGGTGTTAGCTTGGAAAATGAATAGCTTAAATTAAGGTGAGTGAAATTACTGCCTGAAAGCAATTTGTTTTATTTTAAATAAATGTTAAATATTATAAATATCAGCAGAAAAACACATTTACCATATATATATGGTACAAAAATTTTGCTTATTCTTCTTTCTGTGGTTTTAGATTTCTCATTAAGGAAACTAAATTAGGTAATCTGTTACTAGAGTTACAACCACCTACAGGTATCAAATCGCTGGTGTTTTATTATTATAGATGGTCAAATCCCATAACCAGCGTTGGAATGGAAAAACCTACTAGTATAAACAGTTGTCACCTGAATTCAACAATTGATTGAAATGCACATGTTAATCATTTATGGATGAGTTTCTAAATAGCTTCTCCATGACACACAATTTGCATAGGTAATGACTGAACATAAGACTTTATAAAATGGTGTAAAAACATGTTTGAGTAAAGTATCATATTTCTGAATTAATAAAATAAGAATTTAGAAACTTAGATAATTGGAAACATATTTTTTAATCTGACATCTAAATTCTTGGGTTATTCCATAATTTCTGGCCTACTTTTAAACTAATATTTCAGTCTGAAAAAATATTTTAACTCCTGTTTATTACAGGCAGTAAACACAGACCCGGTCCCAGTTAAATTACACTACGATAAATCACATGATCAGGTCTGGGTACTAAGCTGGGGTACCATGGAAAAGACTTCTCCGACACTACAGGTAAGTGCATTTCAGTGTATCTGAAATAATAATGATCTTTATACCTTTATGTATCTCATTAGATATTTATAACCACTTAACAATGATATTCTTCCATCTGAAGACTGTACTTTAATCACATCTAGATATACACAGAAAAAGGAAAAAGATAAGTCCATATTCAGTACTTTTTGGATTGGAAAATATTGTAGGTCATATTTATCAAAAGTTAGATTTATATGCCAAAAGAATAACCCCTGATTACAAAACCAATGCCATCAGAAAAAAAAAGTCAAAATTTACCTTTCAACAGTCCCCCTGCCTCCTTCAAATTTTCACAGGAATTTTATTATTTCCACTTCTCTTTCAAAATGGGTCTGGAGGGTGGGGATTGTGAGATAGAGACCAGAAGAGTTACACGAAGTCACAAAGCAGATCTTCGTTTTTCACCAGATATCATTTTGTTATCTGAGCACAGACTCATTTCTAACTGGGAAATATGTAGTGTAATTTTTGTGGAACTTGCTTATGTCTTAAAGTTGTTAATTTGAGAACTTGACAGTACAGAAAAAAATATATACTATTTGACGATGATTCTTTGGCACAGAATTTTGAGTTTTGGAATTATAAGTTTAAGAGGAAACAGAGGGAATAGGAAGGAATGTCTGGCCCTGGAAATGTGTTTTATCTATTTTTCAAATCGCCTTGTGATTTTATCATTACTTTGAATATGTCCCTTCTTACAAAGTCCTAAATTGTTAACCTTTGGCCAGTTTTCAATAAATCCATTTAATGCAATGTTATTTGTAACCAGTTCTCACTACCAAAACTTTTAATATTTTAGAAATATTTTCAGTATTGCAATATTTAACTTACCAAGGACAATTCTATTGAAATGAAATCTTTTAAAGTAATGATCAGAATGATGATTCATTTTACATTTCACTAGATATTATGTGTCATGTAAAACTTCTAAAATATGATACAGTATTTCAGGTACCTATTGCTGGAGATCAAACCACCCCAAAACTTGATGTCTTAAATAAAATGACAAGATGACTTGTCACTCACAAATTCTGTGACTTGGCATTCTGGGCAGTTCTTCCGCAGGTGTGATCAGGGAGCACCCACGGGGCTGTGGTCAATTGATATCTGGAGCTGGAAGGTCCAAAATGGTTCACTCCCACATCTGTCCTATAGCAGTAGTGCTTAGTTGGGTGACTTGTGTCTCCCGCATGTTCCTGCTCGTCCTCTGGCCTCTTTACAGCATGGTGATTCCAGGCTACAAGATAATGGAAGTTGCAAGGCCAATTAAGATCTAGGCTCCAGGATTCACGTAAAATAACTTCCACGACAGCCCATTCATGAAAGCCAGTTCCACTCCCAGCCTAGATTCAAGAGAATGGAGTAACAGAGCCAATCTCTTGATGGAAAGAGCACAATTTTCATTGTGGACAATTGTTAGAATGATCTACTACCTATGGAAATAAGCTCTAGTTATTCGATATTTTGTACGTAAATATAATCTTGACAAGATAAATGAAACAGGTCAATACATATGATTTTTGGAGGAAAAAAAACAACTTTAGGCAAACTCCTTTAATATCATAGAGAAGGCGGGGAGGAAGTCTTTGTAGAAGTGTTAAGTACCTTCCCACACATTATCTAGCCATCTAAAACTGGATCCTTTGTCTCTGAATATCTAATAAAAAGTATGCTGATAAGATGTATTAAATTTTAAAAATATTTGCTGGATGGGAGTAAAAGGTAAGTGTCACACCTGAAGATACAACATAAAATATCAGAATTGAAAATTACTCTTAAAATAGTATATACAAGATTTACTTATATAAAGTGTGTATTTGTGTGTGTGCATATGCACATATACATGTATATGATAGGTAGAGAGGTAGATGATAGATAGATCGATAAATAGGTAGGTAGGTAGGTAGATAGATAGATAGATAGATAGATAGATAGATAGATAGATAGATAGATAGATAGATAGATAGATAGATAACCAGCCAGGAAACACACGGTGTGTGGATCAGAGAACAGACCATTTCTTGCTCATGGAGTATGTTAGTGAGTATCCTCCAGCCCCTGTTCCCACAGGGTGATGGGTGAGAGATAATATTATCCTGTAGGGGCTGCACAGTTGCACTACACGAGAAGGACCCTGAAATGAAGTGTCCCTAACTTTTTTTTACACCGCTGGCACATCACCCCATCTTTTCCAGTGAGAGCGAGAGATTATTACTCTGCAATGAGTGCAAATGTTGTCCAGGGACAGGAGGTAGTCCCTGGACAGGAGGTCAGTACCCTGGAATGTTAATAATTGGCGCCCAGGCATTCAGTCTCTAAACCTCTCATGAGCAAAACACCGTCTCCAGCTTCCGAGGCATATTTGCTATGTTGTCATCCTTTAACCAAGTTGGCCAGTGCTCTTTGCTCACAAAGACCTGATTCTGCAGAAATGTCAAAATATTCATGGATAATTGTCTCCCAACAGGATTATTAGGAAACATTCCCAAATAATAGGGGATTTAAGATTTGTTTCAAAAGAAGAACAGATTTTCCTTTGGAGAAATTAAATTCCCCAAATGAAAAACATAGGTCTGCTCTCATTTTTGCTAGAGTATCTCTGTGCCATGATGTTGAAAGGTTAGACGAGAAAGAGAGATGGATGCTAGGTTGGGAAGGCTTGGAAGTAACTTTTTTATCCTAGTGCAGTATATCTTATAATGGTACCCACTGACACTTGAAGGTACAAAACCATTTTATCAAGGGTCTGAGAGTCCTACTTAGACTCCTTTGTGTTTTCATTTTGATTATAATTAAATGTATACATCTTTGCCAATTATGAAAGCAAAATATATCATTTTCTATATATTTGCAATTAATAAAAATCCATGAACTGTAATTTTAGAAATGTAAGACAGTAATTTTCTTTTTTTTTTTTTTTCGAAATAGCGTCCTCAAATGAATTCTCAAAGATTTATCAGAGTATCTCCAGGAAACAACTTGGAAAAATGTCCTTACATTTTGCTATTGGTCAGGAAGTAGGCCCCAGCTAGCTGTGGTGACAGTGGGAGGTGGTGGCTCTGGGTTTGTGGAAGGCATCATGTGTAGGGAGAGCAATAGCAGGAGGCCATTAAGAAGGAGGCACGATTGTTGAAAGATTGGGCATATTGATTAGGGTGCGTAGATCAATCTGTGTGTCCTTACAATTAGTCCGCTCAGTCCTGAACCTGGCAGTCCATCACTTCCTGCTTAATTCCAGCACTGAGTAGGACCCAGAACCATCCGGGAGCAAATTCTCGACAAAGGGGACCTAGGGAAGTGACATTGTATTTTTTGCAACCTAGGACTATGCCAAGCACAGACGAGATGCTCAGTTAATATACCTTCAGTGGCATGACATATTTTGTATCAGGAAGGTGAGGATGCAATATGTACATGATATTGTAGTTTGAATATTAAATTTTGTGTTGCCTGTGATCTATTTAGAACACGCTGGCACATAGCATGCTCTTGGTAAACATTATTGCTGCTGTCAGTCTAAGTATTATTGTTAATATCAAATACATGTACATGTGTTTTGAGAGTCTATACAATCTGAAAGTTCCTTCTCTCTTACTCTGTTGATCTTTATTAAAGTCCAGTAGACATGATTATGAATGGCTAAAATCCAGTGCCAACTTTCTCACTAATGTTCATTAATAAAATAGGTATAGTGTCTTTAAGGTTTTTACCATATACTTTGGTTTTCTCTTCCTCTGGGCACATGCTGAGCTCCTTTTAGTTAAGTGGAGCCATATGATTAGTTCTGGCAAATGAGATCTGTTGTGAATGGAAGCATTCAAGATAGTCGGCTCCTCCTTCAGTGGGGAATACTGAACACTGAGGGAAAACAGTAGGTATCCTGCCAAATCCCTCAGGCAAAGTAACATGTGTGAAAGGAAATCTTTATTTTCTAAGCCACTAAGAATTTAAGGTGTATTTCCTGTTTATTTGTTTTGTTTTGTTTTGTTTTGTTTTGGTTTTGTTTTAACTGTAACATAACTGAGCTTATCCTGACTTATAATAATCTATTTTCACTGAACATGGCAATTTTCAATAAAACTCAATGAAAATATACTGATTTGAATGCGGAAAAAAATGAACCTTTCAGAAAAAAAAACACCAAAATACTAAAAGTAAAAACGTTATTCACTTCTATCATGAAAACCAAAGGAACAGCTTGTTTTGAAGGAGGAAAGTCTATTTGACTTAGTCAGTAGTTTAGGAACTTTAATTTGGGGATCATATGTATGAAGGATTTAAAAGGCGGGGACACAATTAATTTTTAATGCTGAATCTGGAGTATATTGCCTATATATCTGTAACAAGGGAATTTTAATATATCCTAAATTTGGTCAAGGACAATAAATGATATTAGTGTGGCAATGGTATTCCATTTGTAAATAAAAATTAAAGATGACTAAAAAAGTAAATAAACTTTAAAAAAAGGCGGGGACAGGAAAGAGCTTTAAAATGCTTAACAACAATGTTGTGCAGCACTGACAATAGATAAAAACAACATGGTGGTATGAAAAATCTGAAAGAACTGCTAGAATGGTACATAATATGATATAAGGAATAAAAGAGTTTAAATGCAGTTATCTTTTCTTTAATGGACTATAAAAGTTTTAAAAGCCAATTACTGATGAAGAGTTGGAAAAAGAAACCTCAGCTTAAAACTTACTTAAATCTGGGGAGTGTTTTCTTAACCTGTTGAGATTTTGCTTCCCAGCAAGTGTCATCAATTTGGCTCATATAAACTCATTAAAACTCTCAAAAGAAAAAAGGAAAAAATACTTACTTAAATCCGTCATATTCAATCATATTCAATTTATAGGAGGAATACATTTTAAACTATTTTATCTATTCTAGAATATCTGAAGTCTAAAATATTTCATATGATTTACTTTGAAGTTTTCAGTGCTATGTTTCCTGCTCCGTTCTATAAGAGGAGCAATTTGTTTTTGTTTTAGTTTCTGTATATTAATTATACTGCAATAAAGGTGTTTTTAAAAAAAGGAAGTTAATATCTCATTTACATAGGTATGCTTGCTTTTATTTTTTCTTATTATAGCAAAGTTAAAAGTTTTATAATACAGAAGTTGTTTATATGTATATTTATATATTAAGCAGAAATTATTGAAAATACATCTTTTTGTATTTTGTATTTCTTTATAGAAACAGGAGTTTCTACATTGAAAATAAGCAATGATAGAATTCCAGTTTGCTTATTACTATACTAATTTTGAGGTAGGCAAGAAAGAGGCTGTGCCAATAACTACCAGAGATTTATTTCAACTCTACATAGAATGAAAGCTGATCCTAGTAAGGGAATGCATTGCTGAGATCTAAACACGATGTGTTCTGTGTAGGTAATAACCCTGGCCAGTGCAAACGTGCCACACCACACGATCCATACCCAGCCGGTGGGAAAGCAATTTGACCGAGTGGATGACTTTTTCATTCCCACTACAACACTCCTCATCACCCACATGAGGTAAGTGCTAAAATGAGCAATCGATCAGCTTTTAGATTTCTCTCTAATTTTGGCAGAAACCCATGGGAAATCATTAAAAATTTCAATTAATACAAAAACTACACACAGAAGTGCACATGATTTAGCTTTTTCTCATCTGCCTGAAGAATGTTTACTTATCAACATTAGCAATCAATTTCCTGTGATATATTTCTTAAGCCTAATACAAAAGTGAATTTATAAAGATACAGTTGCACATTTTCAGTCAATTTTACAGTTAATATTTTTGCCAATCCTTCCAAGGAGCTTCTTATTAGGCTTTTGCCAAATGCTCACATGTGAACTTGGCATAATGCAAGAGCCACTCTCATAGAAATATATTCAATATATTCTAATAACATTCTTGAATCATTTTCACCCACTTAGAAATTAATATAAAATTGCATTAGTAAGTATAGTAAGTTGAAATAAAATGTTTGAGGTCTTTGTTTGAGAAAACATGTTGGCGTGTTCCATCTGTATATTTACAAGAGGTGAAAAGGTAATACTTTTTAATGACATCACTGCAAAGTTTCACAGCAGTTTCAATGCTTAAAAGGGAGAGACTTTGGATATATCACAATTTTTAGTATTACGTTCTTGTTAATTTATTTTTTTAAAATTTATAAGTATGGCTTGACAGTATTATTGAGTCTGAACCAAACAAATATTTTGTTCTGTTTCTCAAATGAATTTTGATGAGGAGGAACTTCTCCAGATGTTATATGAGCCATTATTTGATATTTTTCTATATCTGTTTCTCTTGTATTAAATTGAAAATTATTTCACCTAAATGTTGGAGTTTTAAGAATTCTGAAAGAGTGCAAAATTCAACTTGCAAAAATAAAAAGGGATTGATGAATCAGAATTGTGGCTCACAAAGACATTGTATACTATAAACTGTTTTTTGTGCACCCAAGTGTATGTTTTCAAAGACTTCTATACTTTCTCAAGCAATTCAGCATTATTTTTAGAATGCTTTTGATGTGTTCAGCAATAAACTGATTAAAAACCATAATATCCTGTCATAATTATTAGATGTTTTTTTATGGAAAATAAGTAGAACTCAATAAAAATGCAGCATATCTGAAAGTATATTATTTGCATCAGAGCAATAATTTTTAGATCTGACCACAAGCGCTATAATCGTTCAGAGACTACAGAAAACAGCATATGAACTGGAAATGGTATTATTTGAGATGTTACCTAAAAAGATATACAATGTTTTTATACTTATTTGATAGAGATAACATTTTATTTAATTGAGATTGAGTATTATGATTAATAATGTTCCTTTGCTGTTTTCACATTGTTGATAAATTATTACTAATCCATAATTTAGTATGTAACACTTTCTTTTATTTATCCCATTCTCCTATTCCCTATTACTGTATTTAATATACTGTTATTAATTTTGCTTTTTTAAAAAATACACTATTAATATGATTATTTAGGACAAAATTCTCATCGTTATGACACCAATAGGGTTAACAGTGTATAGTTTAGGGTATTTCTTTTATCCTACGACAAGTAAATTTTATAATTATGATAAAATAGTTACCAGGGGCAGGACAGTAGTGCTACGTGTATTTCTGTGTTTGTCTGTATAATTGACATACTTTCAGAACACATCTCTTTAGGGTCAAAATGATTATTACATAATTGGAGTTGGAGCTAATAATAATTAGAACATCCACATAATGTGAACACATATTAGGCGAAATTGTATTTTAGTTATTTCTATATATTATGAGAAACACTGAAAATCATGCTCGAGTATATTTTTTAACTGTCTATTACTTTTAGAGATGGATAATGAAATGCATGAGTGTTTTGCCAATACTTGTAAGAATACTAAATTAAATTTGAGCAATCCTACCTGCATATAGATCCCATTTTAATGAACTGATCATTAAATTTCCTATTGTGCTTCAAAGTAATTACTCCTATTCCTAATGTGAAGAGTGTAAAAATCAGCATGCATTTGCAAAAATCAAGTATTAAATATGTAAAGTATCTTCAATATAATGAGGATTTATTCCACATTAGAAAAATCTGAGGGATAGGTATGATCTTTTCCCCTACCAATTTCATTTACCATATTTTTCTAACCACATTTTGCAATGTGTTCAAATATGTGTTGCTGAGACTAATCTTTTTATGATTGCGTTTTTCAGAATTTGAGACTCTTTTCTGACTGTTAAGCTTGGTATATATTTGTCTGATGTCTGACCCATAATATGTGTTTAATTAATATTAGTTTTCTTCCTGTGACCCTTCTTCACTTCAATCTGCCTTTCTCTCGGATTGCTGTACCCTCGTTTCAAATAATTTATCTCCAATGTCTGAAAAGCTCTTGGACAAGCGTCAGGATTTTGTATCCTTAGTGTCTAAAAACTTGTAGGCACTTAATTCATGTTTCTCACAGGAAAAGAAGTAAAGAAGCTATACTGTTTCCTAAACCAGGCTATCTAGGATTGAGAAAAGAACTGTATTTCTTGTATATCGTACTGCATTTCTCAACATCAAACACAATATCCGACATACACAAGCACTGCATCAGGAACCCATGAATTGTGTGGAAGCAGTGAATAGTGGTAATAAGGACTTACATTTTCTGTCAGACAGATGTTAGCCTGAATATCCCAGCAACAGCATTCGCCATCGGTCATTAAGACCTTAGCCAGTTTACTTCAATTCTTCCTAAGGATTGGAATAAAATAATGTTTGAATATGAAGTTGCCCATAATAGTTGTTGTCTAGACTACTCATGTGTCTACTTGGGTCTCCCGAGATTAGTTACAATTTTACTATAAGTCTCTATTTTCCCTTTGTTATTTCTTTTCCTTCCGCACCCCCCCCTCCCGCCCCGTGTCTATAATTCTCAGGCTTATTGAATCTAGTTCGTAAAATAAATCAAAACTTGAGAAATGTAAGAGAACCAAGATTACTGTATAAACCTATATTAAAAGATAAACTGGTAGTTTAAAAAAACCTCATCAATCTTCACAAAATTGAGGAAGTTGTTCACTCTTCAATACAGTTTGAAATTCTCAGCACTTAAAAAATCCTTGAGAGTCTAATTTAGGTCCATTTAGAATGACCTCAGAAATTTAAATTTCAAGAAACTAATTTCCGTTTTTAAAATATTAGAGAAGGAGGGCCTGCCTGGGACTATCTATTCATTCAGCTCCTCAGCTGAATTCCATCCCATTCCCTGAGACACAGCCTAAATTATATGTCATGATTCATATCTTATTGTATAGCAAAAGGGCTTCTTAGTAAAAATATCCTCTTTAGTTTTATTTATACTTTCCTTCTCCATATAATCCAGATTACCTGAGCCCTAGGTTGGGGATAAACCAAATACACAATTCCACATTACATTTGATCTATGTTAAAATGGTTTTTAAAACTGTTGAGGTCTGGTTATTGGGCCTAATTTGTGCCCCTGCCTTCCTCTTTCTTGAATAGGAGTGCTGGTCCAGGATATAACGCAGAAAAACTCCAGACCACCATGGATCCACTCTTTTTTTGTTTTCTTTTTTTAAATTAAATTTATTGGGGTGGCAATTGTTAGTCAAGTTACATAGGTTTCAGGTGTACAATTCTGTAATACATCATCTATATATCACATTGTGTGTTCACCACCCAGAGTCAGTTCTCCTTCCATCACCATGTATTTGATCCCCTTTTACCCTCATCTACCATCCCCTCCCCCTTACCCTCTGGTAATCACTAGACTATTGTCTGTGTCCATGAGTTTTTGTTTCTTTATTTGTTTGTCTTGTTCCTTTGTTGCTTTCAGTTTTATATCCCACGTATCAGTGAAGTCATATGGTTCTCGAATTTTTTTGTGACTTATTTCGCTTAGCGTGATAATCTCGAGATCCATCCATGTTGTCGCAAATGGCAGTATTTTATCTTTTCTTATGACAGAGTAGTATTCCATTGTGTATACCACAGCTTCTTTATCCAAACATCTATTTTAGGACACTTTGGTTGTTTCCATGTCTTGGCCACCATAAATAAAGCTGCAGATAATTTTCAACCAAGGAGCCAAAAATACACAATGGAGAAAAGAAAGCCTCTAGCAGAAAATGGTGCTGGGAAAATTGGAAAGCCACATGCAAAAGAATGAAAGTAGACTGCTATCTGTCACTATGTACCAAAATTAACTCAAAATGGATCAAAGACTTATACATAAGACCTGAAACCATAAACTGCACATAAGAAAACATAGGTACTGAACTTAGGAACCTTGGGTTCAAAGATGATTTTATGAATTTGACCTCAAAAGTAAGGAAAGTAATAGCAAAAATAGATGAATGGGACTACGTCAAACTAAAACTTCTGCACAGCAAAAGAAACCTTCGATAAAACACAGAGGCAATCAATGGAATGGGAGAAGATATTTGCAAACAATGCCCCCAGTTAGGGGCTAATATCCAGAATGTATAAGAAACTCATACAACTCAACAACAACAAAAGAAACAATCCAATTAAAAAATGGGCAGAAGACCTGAATAGACAGGTCTCCAAAGAGGATATACAGATGGCCAATAGACACATGAAAAGATGCTCAATATCACTAATCATCAGAGAAATGCAAATAAAAACCACAATGAGATAATCACCTCACACCAGTTAAAATGGCTACCATCAACAAGACAAATGATAACGTGTTGGAGAGGCTTTCGAGAAAAAGGAAGCCTCATACACTGTTGGTGGGAATGCAGACTGGTGCAGCTGCTATGGAAGGCAATGCGGATGTTCCTCAAAAATTTAAGAATAGAATTAAAATATGACCCAGCAATCCTTCTCCTGGGTATATGCCCAAAAAAATCTAAAAACATTTATTCGTAAAGACATATATACTCCATGTTCATTACAGCTTTATTTATGGTAGCAACCATTCTTTAAGACATGCACATGTTATCCCCAATTGTGAATACAGATTAGTTTAATTGAACTTCCTGGCAGATGAAAAGAGGCTGTGTCATACTCCTGTCTTCCCAATAGTTCCACCTACTTGCTGAACTTCTGAATGGGACTGCATAAATACTTATTGACAAAAAGTTTATTTTTAAAGGTTACTAAAACTTTATAGTAGATCTTTTTAATGCACCTGAGTGTAAGATAGTTAATCCCTTTTCCCCTAATTATTTAGGGAAAATTTAAATTACTTGTAATTTAAATAATAACACAGATGGTTTTCTGATGCTTAATGAAATATGTTGATTTAAATCACTCTATAATTATATGCCTTTTTGTTTTTAAGCAAAAATAAAATAATTTGTATCTTATGTTTCATTAATTTTCAGAGAAATGGCTCCATTGAATATTTAATTAATTATGTGTTTTTCATATTAGTGTTTCATCGCACACTTCAGTTAACTGGCAATGTATATGAACTAGACATTAATTTTTCAGACTTGCAGTCAATAGAGAATTTTCTTTAAATCCTTAAACTTCAGCAAGTAATTCATAAATCATGAAACATAATTCTAAAGTTGAAGAGCTTATGCAGTGTGAAAGGAGTGTTTTGTAATGACATGATAAATAGAAATTTCTTATTGGAAGAATTTCAAATTGGATTTTTTCTTGTATATACAAAAATATTCATATAGGTGATATTAAAAGAGACTATTAAACATGAAAATGCCTGTATAATTCTCAATAGAACCAATTATGTCTATTTACTGTTATAAAAATTAAAATGATAGTTCATTATCTTTTTAAATCAAAAGTGCTTGACAAATGTATAGCAAAATGTTTCATTATTCTACTCATAATTTGCATCCAAAGAACTAAGCTATTTTAATATCGCATGTAAATAGATATATGTGAATAATATTATAATTCTACTACTCTTATATTTTTGATGATATGGCTAATGATTGGGTTTTTAATGCCTTTTGTTGTCATTTTTTTAGTTGACCAGAAATTAAAAATTAATTCAAAAATACTTTTTTTTCAGAAAAATGTTTGTTTTATAATGGTTGTGTTAAATTTCAAAGCACTTAAATCTCATAAAGTATAGACACTTAACATAACTGATTGTGTTATATTTTTGGTACCATTTTGAAGAGAGAAAAATGTAAATGTCAATTTCTTACTGTAATATGTGCAAAGATTACAACTTTCTCTGTAGGTGCTACTGGAATTTGCATACAAGAAATGAAAAACAGTTGATTTGGCAGTAGTTGATGATGTTATCATATTTTTTTTAAGTTCTGTGTAAAGATTATAGGGGTGAGGAGAATTGAGAAAATAAGAGGAGAAACTAATGGGATGACAGATATGCAAGTAATGAGTGATGTAACTAACATTTCCACAAGACTTCCCTTGAAAAGTCTTACATAATTCTTCCAAAGAATTACTTATTTTTGGTTAGTCAGAGAAAAAAGTGAGAACTACATGGGGGGTGGGCAATGTGGTTCAGAACAGAGTGATTTGATAAAGCTTAGTGCAAGATACCAAGAAGGCCAGAAAGTATAAGGTGTAACAAACGCAAAAATTAGCAAACATCTTTCTTAGAGTTTTGACTTGTCATGAATAAAAATAGTCAGAGGGTAAGCAGGAGGTTAACAACAAGATATTCTCACCTAAATTTCAAGGGCACGGCTAACATTTGGGCTCTTTAGGGCTATAAGCAGAAATTATTTAAAGACGTGTTGACTAAATAATACCTTTGATACAACTTTAAACAGCTGCCACCTAATGAACAAAGATGTATTTACAGCCTGACCCTTGTAACATCTGCAAATCAAGCCTCTTCAATCTCTTGTTATCTCTCAAATTAGACTGCCAGTAGAGACTAATTTAATCCCATCTAATTCAAGCATGCTTCTGTCATTTGGCACAGAGGACACTTACAGTAAATACAAAAAGAGAATTACTTCTGATTTACATACAACTCCAGGACTAGTCCTATAAGTAGAAAGGAAAGATAACAAGATAGGTGATGCTATTTGAGATGTTTTTGAAAAGTTTGTCTACTCTTGGAATCACCCCCAACACCACCATTTGATCATATTGCCTAGAATTTCAAACTCCTCTTATATCTTGGGGTTATATTTTTCTAGAAATCTACTTTGAAGTGCTTCTATTGCTTGAAAGAAAGAAAAAATGGAGCAGTTAGGAAATTGACGTCTTTTATAATTGGCATTTTACTTTATGTGCTGATTGGTTGATTATGTAGTGTCTTAAAATTAATGTTTGTATGTGTGTGTATTTATTTAAGTCAATAATTACATGATAAGCAATAAGATGAACAGAGTACATCTCTAAATCACAGTGACAAGTAGAGCCTGAAAGCAACAGGCACTTAAATAAAAACCTGAAAATTCCAGTTCCCATACTTTTTTCCTCTTCTGCACTTGCTAAACAAAGTTAGCAACTAAATATACAAATAACGTTCCAAAAATTTTCATGTAACACTTCACCCTTGCCCACCACACACGTACTCCAAGATGTTGCCGGTGTTGAATGAATATCTCAGATTAGGTAATTCAGGAATTCCATGGAAAGTGGGCCTCAGTGTTACTCTTCAGTTTGAATGAGCTGGAAAGCAGGAGGTAGCTGGAGGCACTCTTTTAGTACCCTCAAACATCAAATAAGTGCTAAGACTGATATGTAATAGTGAGTGCGTTATGGGTCATTGAGTTGGCTCCAACTCTTGATGAACTTATGAACAAGTGATGTCCACAATGATCCATCCTCAACAGCCCTGCTTAGTTTCTATAGACCAGTGCCTATGGTTTCTTTTATAAGATCAATCCATCTATTATTTGGTCCTGCTCTTTTCCCCCTGCTTTCTACTTTGCCCGGTATGATTGCCTTTCCCAAAGAACCCTGCCTTCTCATGATGTGCTTGATGTAGGACGGCTTCCGAATGTAAGGTTGTATGCAGTCAAATGTGGCAGTAAGGAGCTAAGAGTTTATCGTGTTTCAGGTCCGTCACAATCCCGACAGCCCATGGCTATGGTTCGACCACGAGAGATGGAGAAAACTGAAATAAGTAGTGAGCACTATTCTGGTATTCTGGAGACAAGTCTATAGGACTCCTTTTCTGTTATACACTACAGCAAGGACATGGTTAAGGATGGATTGGGTTTGATATATGTTTCTTTAAAGCTTCTCCAAGGGAAAAAAATAAACATTCTGTGAAAGTGAAAGTAAAGTACATCATTCTCCTTCCTATTTTATCAAATCTGTTAAAGCAAAATTATATATATGGCTAGCCATATATCAAGACAACTCTACACTTGTGACGTGATTCATGGTCAGGCCAGGTATATGGAGATACAATTTTAGCACTAAAATTGTCTGGTTACATTGAAATCCTAGCACATCAGAAATTGAAAATAACAATTGTTCAATGCATTTTTAGGAAAAGTATTATCTCAGCATAATAAACAGCAATTGAAGTTGTTTCAAAAACTTGTTCTTAAAGATCTCACAAAATCACTATTCAGTGAAGTCAATTTGTTTTTAGTCCATTCATACTTATATGCTAATTTCTCCTGCAAAGAGAAATAAACTAAGAAACAAAAAGGATTTCAAATATCCCAGAAGCTAGAGCTCTTTCTAGCTGTATGCTCTCAAATTGTGTATATCTGAAACATTTATAAATTCTGAAACTGTGCCCTTCTATTTCCCCAGTTTCTTTGCTTCTTCTTTCCCTCTCTCTAG
Source organism: Rhinolophus ferrumequinum (assembly GCF_004115265.2). NCBI lineage: Eukaryota > Metazoa > Chordata > Mammalia > Chiroptera > Rhinolophidae > Rhinolophus > Rhinolophus ferrumequinum. Next base: position 54,489,886 of record NC_046301.1, read on the forward strand.
GGCATAAAAACATAAATTCTAGCTTGTCAGGATCTACTATTGCTTGGAATCCTTACTGCCCACAGCCTAGGTTCTGCTCCATCTGAAAAAGAGAACATGTTTATAACTAGTTTGTTAAACAAAGTGTATACATATACTTTTATGAGTGTGTATGCTCATACATCTACAAATCATTGCTGGTAAACCTTCCAGCATTCTCATATGGGTGCAAAACTACTTCTACATAAAGATTTAATAACTTTTATATCTTATTTCTGAAGAAGTAAACACCCTTTAAACTTTGATCTATAATACCATGCTTCTTTTGCATTATGGTTATTGGATTTGCCTTTATTTTAAGCAGTACTTTCAACCTTCTTTAGCATATTAGTGCAGCCCATACGTTGAGTGCACAATACTTTGATGGGAAATCACTGAGTGCTTGAAGCTAAGTATTAAGTGTTTGTATTCAGTTCATCTTCATTATTCCTTGAGTTAGAGAATCCTGTCTGTTTCCCTTTTTGGTCTTTTATCAACAGGGTTCTGGGCCTTGTAAGAAAAGAGCTTAGTGCCCAAAGTGGATGAGCCAAATATGCCAACACCTCTTTTCACAGAATACCACTTAGATTAGTAGCCTGCATTTCCTATGTAATATTTTTGTTGGATGGTGAGATGAGGTTGGATTTAAGGAGAAAGCTATATTTAAAATATGGACATTTCATTCTTTTAAAAAAGGAAAAGTTTTGTACAGGTATGATTAATAGACACCAAGCTCTAGGATTTAATAAAGCCTCCAAATAGATTGATACTATGGAATTTTTTACTGACAAAATCAATGGAGCACTAATAACATAATTTAGAAATATTCTACAGTGCAGATCTGTCTCTTGAGTTTTATTATGCAAAGTAAAATAGCTCTTTTTTATTATTAGTTTCAGGTGCACAAGACAAAGTAATACTTAGATGTTTATCATTTATATCCCTCACACTGTGTGAAGCCCCCTCCCCCATCCACTATCCCTCTGACATCGCACACAGCCATTATGTTTCCATTGTCTATTCCTAATGCTGTACTCCGCTTCTTGTAAGTATATACATATATATAAACTTGTAGTTGACATTCATTATTGTTCAGCTTCAGCTTCAGGTGTTCAGTGCAGTGATCAGGCATCTGCATCATCCCTGAGGTGGTCTCCCTAATGAGACAAGATCTTCTCTCAGAGATCCATATGCTAACTCAACAAAGTGTTCAGTAAAACATAGGGCCGTCCATTTGATAGGATCCAGTAATCTCCTTAGGAGATAGCTGGAGTATATAGCAAATTTCTAAGTAATTTTTTTCCTTTGTCACATATGATTTTGAGTTTTGCTGGAAATGGTCATTCAAACTTATTTTACCCTAAACGAGTGAATAATATGGTTGCATAGATTGCACGGTTCTCTTTGCTTCGTCGTGTCAACCAGTAGTGTCGACCAGTATTGTATTGGTTGTTGGTACCAATATAATGCCAACAGTTATCCCCAATGTGGGAGGCAGTGAAGGAGGATACTTTATTCAGTGCAAACAGCTCAACTGTGATACAGCATGGCTGTAGAACAGTATAGCTATGGAACAGCTCAATGGTGTTACAGCTCAATTATGAAACAGCATGGTGGTGAGGTAGCCTTGGGTATGAGGCAGCCCTCCGGTTCGGCCCATCTCTGGCTAGATAGCTCAGCCATGGTCCGGCTTGGTCCGTTCTGCTCCAGTACAGTCTGCTGAGATGACTAGGTAACACTGAGACCGGACAGCTCCTCTATGTTCTCATCTGGGGAGCGGACTTCAGTGTTTCAGCTCCAGCCATGGAAACACAGATTTTGGTGGAAAGGGAAAGTGCACTCTCCTAGCCAGAGGGGAACTGACTTATACAGAGATAAGTCCCAGGTCCTGATCCTTAGTTGTTCTAATGCAAATGAGAACTCCAAATCCTCAAAGTTTGATTGGTCCAAAAATCACTGTCCTGATTGGTCAGAATGCAACTGCTCTAGTTGTTCAGTTAAGATGCTAATGAGGATATAGCTACCAATAGGAAAGTCTCAGTCCTATTGGTTGAAAGATAATTCCAGGAACTCCTTTATAAGGGTTGGCTCTGATGGCAAGAACACAGTGCAGACAGGCAGGTCAGTGCAGGATGCAGGCAGTTTAGTGCAAGCTTCTCCCTGAAGTGCAGCTTTCTTGAGAGCCTCCTGTTTAACAATGGCTACTACTAGTTCCTGGTGATAATTTGAACCCAGTTAGCCACCAGGAGCCCTTCCCAACAAGTACATTCATTCTCAGGGTCAACGCTAGTAAAAACAAACTCAGATATCAATTAATATGAATAAAAAATATCAAAAGTTAAGATACAATGCAATACATCATGAGAAAGGGGCAGAGCTCATCCTGAAAACTTAAACAATGTCTTATATGAATTTAATGTGCACATCACATAGCATATGTCATATATATATTTAACAGATTAGACTATAATATTTTGAATCAAGCATATAAGGCATTAACTAGTTCTCATAAAACGTAAACTATACAAAAGAAAATGTTAATTGAGATTTCTAAATCTTTTTATCGTGAAGTGGACATATCATTTTGCTGTTGAAGGAAGATGGTATATTTTACCATAGCATCTCATTTTACTAATTCATGAATTTTTCCCGATGAAATGTTTTATGCAAATGCTAAAACTTTAAACACAAGTATCATAACGAAAATTCTCTTTTGAATGAAAGACTCCTACTGTGGCTCAACAGAGCAACACTATTAAATAAATAATTTTAGCTCTTAGAACACATTCATAAATTAATAACATTCAATAGAACATTTTAGAAATGTTCTGTGAATGTGCCTAAATACTTATTTTGCATATATGCGTACATCACTTTTGAATTTTGTTTGGCAAAGTTAAATGTAAAATTAGTGGTGGTGTGGGGAGTGTCTTTAGGTAAACAGCATTGGTGGCGCTGATATTCTCTGTCTCTACAATGATTTGAGGCTCTAAAAATGATTCATTGTGAATCCATCTGAGTTAATATTTTGTACTGTTTTAATTTAGTTATCAATCTGTAGGTGTAGTCTCATTATGGCTATCCATGTAAAACAGAACAAGAAATCGGTTATTCTGAGTCAATCAAAGACTATATAGACAAATGCATTCTCTTTTTTCATTTAAGAATGCTCACTGTTGATATTCCCTTGTTATGTTACAATGTTCTGTCTCTTGCTTCTCTTTTTAAAAAAGAAATCATGCAGCAAAATGTCAAGTTTTACAATTCTTTAAGACTTGGTTCAAACAAAAATAAAGAAAGTGAAAAGGATGTCAGAGAGCCTTTAAAATTAACTAGAAAAGAGACATCCCACCAAATTAGTAGACATAAGGAGAGACTGCCTGTTAAGTCTAATCTGTCACCGGTCAAGAGTAGAAATACTTACTATGATCACATGAGTGTATTAAGAACAGAAGGCAAGAAACCTCAAACAGGCAGGGTTTAATCCTTTGATGCATACACCAGCATGGTGAAGGGTATATACACCTCACGCAATGAAGCAAAGCAGGCAGCTTCAGGGGAAATAAAAATGGCATTTGCCTAAATGACCCTTAAAACTGCTAGTTGAGTTAGTTATGCTTAAAAATCTCCTTTGTATTTGTTTAGACTGAGGTTACGTGAATTTTTTTCTATACTGTGGACACCTTTACTTTGTTATCTTTCCTTTGTATTTCCTTTTATTATTTTTAGAGAAAGGGAGGATGATGAAATATTTATAGATTGTTTTTTCTATATTGACAACTGATTTAAAAAAGCATAAAATTCCAATAATTCATTTTTTGCCATAATATAGACACTTATTTTTATGCTAATGTAATTTTGGATAGATAAAACCTAAATATAGGTTTTAGTTTGAAACAAAAAGGAATCAAGGTTTGCATATGCTATGAAAGTAGTGGCTGCTTTATGTAACTAAGCCAAAAAAATCTTAAAATGACCTAGATTTTTTCTTCTAAAACTGTGAATTTATCAATTTTTAGTGATATTAAACATTGCTCATGTTTTTAACTAATTAAAGAATATATTGTTTAAATTCTGTTTAAAAATTTAGACACAGAAAACAGTTTAGTGGTCACCAGATGGTAAAGGGTAAGAAGGGTAGTAGGAGAGGGTGAAACAAGTCAAATATTTGGTGATGGATGGAGATTTGACTTTGGATGGTGAACACACAATGCAATATGTAGATGATATATTATAGAATTATACACTTGAAACCTATATAATTTTATTAACCAATGTTACCCCAATAAATTTAATTTTAAAAAAGGAAAAATATAGTTAGAGCATTTTCAACCACTGAATTTATTTAAAAAAAAATCTGACAACTCATTTAATTGATACATGAAAATATTTTGAAAATAGATTATTGGTTTATATAGTAAAATGGTATTGATATTTTAATAAATCACAGATACATGTATCTTTATATTGGCTAAAACAGGCCTTCCTGATTTCTTGCATACAGCCTTAATTTGTTTGACAGTTTTTGACATCAAAAACTTCTCCTTCCATACAAATAATTATTCACACTGGGAAATGATGGCATCTAATTCAAAGAGATTTTGTTGGACACAAATGATTTTATTAAGAATAAAAGTGGAGTGGGATAGAAACTATTTGGTAACAGTCATTTGAGATATACATTATCGTAATAACTTAATATTTTGTATTTTATGAATTTTCAAAAGATATACTGTTTATGTATCATTATCAGAGTCCTTATGAAAATAGAGGTTACATTAACCTATTTGTTATGATTTTCATTTCCTGAGTCTGACCTATTCCCTGCCAACATAAAATTAAGATATATTGATAAGTTTTTTGATACTACCACTTATTAATTTCTAAAGTGATCCCTTTATTCATCTTTTACTATTTTAAACACTTTTTGAACTCCATAATTTTGGGATTTATAGAAGTAGGATAAATTATATTTATTCTTCTGATTAATAAAGTAATTATTAAAACTTCAAGTTCATCAGGATAACTTTTTGCTTATTGTATTTATACAAATTAAAAACAATAATATTTTTTATTGTAAGTCCATAATGTAAGTAATTTAAAGAGATGCACTTTTTTAAATTAGTTTCAGGTGTACAAAACAATGTAATAGATATTTATACCCCTTACAAAGAGATAATCCCCCTTCCAAAAAGATTCACTTTTTATTTTGAGAAACTCAGAATGATTTCCTAAGATATACACAGCAGTACATCGATAATTTTAATTTTAGTAGGAAATAAAGGAATGACAATGTTAAGAAAAAGTGGACCAGGTACATGAGAAATTTAGTTGAAATGCAGGCAATACACTACCATTTATTTATATTGTCTAACAGAGTTTCATCAGTAATTTTCCAACTTTCCTCTTGTCCTACATAAAATAATAAAGTGATTATAATTTTACTATTTTAATATAGAAGCTAAAGTCAGAGTATAAAGTCAAGTCTAAATTTACTGTATCATTTACATGCCTTCTGGTTATATTGCTTGCTTGTAGGTTTTTTTGTTTTTGTTTTTGTTTTTTTTTCCCCTATTACTACTGTTATTATATAACATGTTCATAGTAATTAGGAAACAGTGAGCACTTACTCTATGGCAGACGCTGAGCTAAGAATATTTTATGCACTGCCTCATTTTAAACTAATAGCTACATAAATTTTTATCCCCATTCCACATATGGTGAATCACTTAACTAATAAGTGTCAGAACCAGCTATAAACTCAGTTCTGTCTAAATTCAGTGTCTTAGCACTTAATATATTATAGTATTTTGAAATCCTTATCTCCCTTTCAGAGTTCAGAACCTAATGACTGATGATGTGTTCTGCAAATTGACCTAAGTTCACCTTTAAATATTCCCTTCTCTTGCTGTTATGTACCCCTGCTTTAATAAAACTTGACTCCTCACCACAAACCTACACCATATTTTCTTGCCTATCTGCAATTATTTGCAGAATGTCTTGTTTCTTCATTGGCTGCTTAATATGACTTAAAGGCTTATCTCAAAACCACCTTTTCTAAAATTTGCTATAATTTCCCTAATTGAAGTCGCTTTGGCATTTTCAATTTTCTTTTTCTCATTTGCAGTTGAGACTCACACAGACCTCAACTGGAAGATAGCTAACTCTTCAGGCTCCTTTGAGACCTTTCACATAGTAGCTAATATCATTTAGATCAGTTGGATTATCCTCTTCCAAAGGTAAATGATTTCAGAAAGGACAGAGAAAAAATGTGGTGTGGTGTCTACAGTCCCTGCAGACCCTGCAGTAATTTTTTGCTTTCTGCTCATGTCCAACTTCATAATGTCTATTTATTAATCTCTTCCTCTCCAGTCTCTTACACACAGCCTTGGGCTGAGCTCCCTTACCTCTCACCTTGCTAATGCAATTTACTCTTAGTACTGTTTCTCTGTACATCTCATTTTTTCCATGCTTCAATTCACCAAACAGAGAACTACTAGATTCATCTTCCTAAGTTTATAGCTGTAGTGATACAACTCTGCATTAGAAAGAAAAAGTAAAAAACAAACAAACAAAAAAAACTTAATATGTTTCCTATTGTGTATAAATTAAGTTCAAACTACATTGAACCCCCTCCTTAGCTCCTAAAAATAATGTACATATATGTTATGGTCCAGCCAATGTAAACCTGAGTAGCCCTCATATTTTCCTGCTTCCATTTATTTATTTTGTTTGAAGTGCTCTTTCTAGATTCTGATTTAGATCACTTAATTTATATTGATCTTCCGGTCAAAGTCAAATGGACTCTAATTCATGCAACTTTTTCTGTCCCCTTGTCATTTATGATAGCTCTGTCCTCAGACTTTACTTCTTGTTAAGGGCGTGCAACCTCACATCAATTGTTAGTACATGTCACTTATTTATTTAATATGGTTGTATCAATCAGTCACATACCAGGCACCATTCTAGCTTCCAATAGAACATTGAATACAAATTTTGCCTTATTTTCCTATAGTGCAATGTAAACATTACTACAGTTTAATGAAAATTAAATATATATATATACACACACACACACAGTTTAAAGAAAATTAAATATATATATAAATATATGAATTATTACATATATGTATTTTTAAAAGAACTAATACTTTGGAACTGTAAGAAAATAGATGCAAATCCAGGTTCTACCAGTGTGATTTGAAGCAAATTCAACTATGGAAAGGACATTTAAAAAAAAATTTGTCTGCTAAGGATTCACCCTGCCCTTTTCTAAGGTCCATATCTTTTGCATAAGTTTTTTTTAACTTGCTAATTGAAGAGGCAGAGTGCCTGACAGAAGCATAGACAAATAAGTCCCCAAATTCTCTCTGGCCACAATAATAAGTTCAGACATGGGCATGTAACCCATTCTGAACCCACATTGTTGCAATGAGCCTCTTGCTGAGACTTTAGAAAAGAGACTGAAGTTTTGTGTTGCTGGTCTAGATGATCTAGACCTACAGCAGTAATTTTTATACCACCAGAAGCCTAGAGCTGAAACCAAGACAGAAGATGCCAGAGCCAATAGATTAAGAAAAAAAATAAGTTATGGTTAAATTACTGTAGACCAAATTTCAGCTATTATTAAGCTGGTTCTAGAATTTCCAATTGTATGACTCCCCAAATTCCATGTGGTTTAAAAAAGTTCAGACCCCCATATCCTATTATTTACAAATGAAAGAATTTAAGATTAGGTTTCCTTGTGTCTAAAATATGCATATTTTCTACTTCACACTATTTTGAGTTGATTGAAGGATCTTACCCAGTTTCTAACACACAATAGGTGATTAACAAATGTTATTTTCCTTTGCCCCTTGGGATACTTTTTTTTTCATAGTATCTCCTATAATGGTTATAGTAATTATCAATTAGTAAATATTTGCTTAAAAATAACGCATTTAGTAATGTTTTTCTGACTGTCTGTCTGGCATGGTGATTCTATACAAAAGAGAAAAAACACAGTGAGCTAAGTCCCAGTTTGCAGCTTTCTGGAAACGTCCCCATGGCCTTAGTGCAGTGGAGACAGGAAATTGCCACTTAACAACCATATGTGTAACACCATGTGGAGGCAGCTCAGTTTGAAGATATTTGAGTCATGAGTCACCTCTAGAGTAACACCAAACCTGTAGGATTGCCATCTGTAGAAGTTTTCTGTGTCCCTTACATTATAACAGTTCAAGATAGGGCCACTTGTTGATTCAGTCTGAGCATCTATCTCTATGGCTTGCACCAATCCACATTTTCTCTAAGTGCTGAGAAAACTTACTAGGTCTTTCCTCAAAGCGAAACTTGATATTCATTTGAGATTTGACTGAAACTTGTGATTGAAAACAAATCTTGGACCCTGGGAATATTATAATTCTTCTAAAGTTTAGAGAATCTTTTTTCTCTCTGAGGTAGGTTTTATTATAAATATTCTGGATTGTTGGTTGGAGATTTATGTCTTTCATTATATTCTGAAAATGCTCTAGAGACCTTTACTCAGTGAATTTTTTTCTGGTTCAAAGCAATGTATATTGGAGTGGATATTTCATTAGATTTCTCACTTTTAATTTGGTATCAACCAAGTTTACAGCAATGAGGAATAATTGGTAAGCTGTATAAGCTTACCCCAAGGCTAGTATTTCTCCAAAGAGTATATTTATTTTTAAAATGGAATTTATCAAACTGTAACACAATGAAAAACAATATCATCTGCAGTTGACATTCAGTATATCTTTATTAAATAATTTATAGAGCTGAGGAAGCCTTGTTTATTTGTTCATTTTAATTTGGAATTTTAATATTGGTGCTGAAGAGAAAGTAAATGATACTCTTCAGTAAACATGACATAGGAAGAGGTTCGAAACCAAGGATAGTTTTTTTTTCAATCACTAGTATTCACACATTCCTAAGGTGAGCTCTATTGAGTGTCTTATCTATGTCCAGAAATATTTAGAGAAAAAACATTCTGTAACAAAGGTGAAATGGAAGAACTCTAAATAAATGTCTGTCAAATGGAATACTGAAGTTATTTTTTTTAATGTCGGTATCAAAGTAATCAAATGATAAACTTGCATGCTTATTACCTAATGAGCACCAGGCAGTTAAATGTCTGAACACTCTCAAAATTTATTATTCAGTTTACTAAGAATATCAGTATTCAAATTAATGGGAAAACAAGACTCACAGTTATTTCTATCATGCTCAATATGTGCCTTTTTAAACATCAATCCTATAATGTAATTCATCTCAGACCATTTGAAGTAAAACACCATTAGTGGTTGAAATTACAGCCATGATAAAACCTTCATTTCCTCAAGGCTAAAAGGAACATGTGGCAGAAACAGAAATCTCTAAAATAAGGAGTCATTGAGATGTGATCTCTAGCAGGTCCAGAAGCAGATCAGTGTTTTGAACAGAATGAACTATCACCAGCCTGGTAGATGTATATTAGGAAACTCAGAACAGCATGAGGAAAACAGGACAGAACCTCTTTCTGTGAGAAAATGAGGTTGTCAGAGACCTTCTGTAGGTGTAGGGAGAAATAAAATAAACACTTCACCAACAAGTCCAGATATGTGATCACTCTCATTGTGTTCTCCACTGAAACAAAAACAAAACAAAGCAACAAACAAACAAGAATGGAACAAAGATCTGTTTGTTAGTGAATCCCTTACCTGCTCAATGGTGACATGTTCGTTTTTAATACTCCCTGTGGAACATCATAGCTATTCTCTTATCTGTTTAAAAAGGAAAAAAATAAATAAATAAAATCAAAAGTTGTCTCGTTGTTGTAAGATGACCAACAAAGTCACCTTATTCTTCTCTATGACTCTAATAATATTAGGAGATATTGTATTGTTTGTCAGTATCTTTTTCTGTCAGGACCTGCAGCTTCTGAAAATGGCAATACTTTATCTTTGGTCACTACAAGAAAATATGCCAGACCCTGGCATGATTAAATGCCTCCTTCACAGCCAACTCACTTTAGCCATTATTTGGGGAACTTACCTGACACAATCCTTATGTGCACAAAAGGATAGCTCTACAACTTGGTACATATGTAAGAATTTTTGAGTAACACCAATTCAAAAGTGTCAGTCAGTTTCCAATCACCCTGTACATACATATGTCTTCCATATGCACATATTTTTATGAGTATGGAATAACCGGGGCTGGTATGAAGCAGGTGTACACTGCGTTGTCATGCATTTTGATTGGCTGTTGTCTATAACCTATCCGTTCTCAGATATTTTTAATATCACATCACAAATAACAGATCTTTATTAAATGTTTAATCTGTGCAAGGCAATGTTTCATTCTTGGCATGTTTTAACCTATTATTAATCATAACAACCATACTATTCCCATTTCATGAATTAGGAGACAGACTCTGAGAGAAATTGGCTTACTCAATGTCACGCGGGTATTAAATTGTGAAGCTGGGATACAAACTGACTTAGTGTGGTTGGAGTGCTGGGTTGAAGTGTTCCTAAACACTTTGCTCACCCACTCCTCCAACACATGTACACATACTTACCTCCATTTAAAATTTACCCTGTCTTGGTTTACTTAGTAACCCCTTGTCTGTTTGTGTTTTGTGGAGAGTTGTTGAACCTATTATTTGATCAGACATATTTCTAAAATTTGTTTTACTTGAAGTCTTATGAGAAATCTCCATTGTTAATGTGCAAATAATAGCATATCATATTATAGGACATTGAATCAATGAAATAATACTGATTATAATATGCCTCATAATAAGTGTGTAGTGCTATGTCTAGTGTTTTCAATGCTTAAATTACTTCCAGTAGAAAAAAAAACACTTGTTTACTCCTTATTTTTATCATCACCTAAGAACCTTCTTCATAGGTGCCAGTGTGTTAAAAGCAGTGGTCAACCATGTTTGTCCTCACTATCAAAAGCTATCGGCATAAGCTTTAGAAAGCATACAGTATATACTTCCATTTCAAATATCTGAGAAAGGAATGGCTATAAAATTGATTTTTGTTTCTGATCTATTATATCAGAGTAGATTGCTTGTCTCTTTCAAAATGTTATTTCATATATGATAATGGAATATTCTGTAAAAAAAATTCAAGCATCTGATTACAGTCATTAATTCATTGTATTAGATTCATCAATTTAATTTTACTTTTGAATCCTTGTTCAGTAATGATATACTTCAGTTCAATTGTATTTTGTTCATTTAGATTTATGAGCTAGAGAACTAGAAAATTATCTTTGGTATTCATACCATTCTGTAGCCATATAAGATGATAATTGAGCAGCTTACTATTATTTTTTTTTAATCAACAGCAAGAGATAAAAGGGGAAATTGAAAGACAACATATGAAAGATTTCAGATAAAATGCTTTTGTTGAATGGGATATTCATTTTCACCATCAATGGCCCACTTAAAGATAAATGTGAAAAACGTCTTGGCCAGATGGGCTCATAGGCCCAAAATGACTTGAGAGACCTCAAGAGTATCTCACTTTTATGGGCAGCTATTTGAGTTAAATTTCCTTACATCTATAGATTTTTTTTTTTTAATCAGCGTTTTGTTCACCCTCCTTGCCGTTAATAAAACTTCATTCTCCTTTTTGAAGTTTTCCTTTGTACACATGCCTGGCGTTCTCATTCTAAACAGCCTTGGGAGAGAGGGAGTTGTTTGCCTTCACCATTTTTGCCCATGTTGTCATTTACAGACCACTGACCCTCCACCTACATGAGGAAAAAAAACAAAAGCATCCCCTTTAGAAATGTATAATCCTCCATCTCAATTGTATCACTTTTAACTCTTACTTATTGTGATCTAACAGCTTCTAAGCCCTCAAGCTTGGAAAGGGAAAGGGGCATGCATGCAGTAGAAGTGAATTCGGTAATACCTGTGCTAAAAATCCCCACGTTCCTTCATATCTGCCTACAAGAGTCTGTCTTTTGTTTAAAACCTACATCTAATTCTGTCAGTTAAAGATTTTCCATGTACTATCCCCTATATGTATCCATATTACACTATTTCCTATATTTTCAAAGCTGGTTATGATTGCAGCGATTGCAGCATTTATCATATTGCATTTTATATCAGAGGCTTTTGTTTATCTTTGTACTCTCTAGATAGTAATATTCTCCAGGTAAGCTATTTAAAATTTGTTAAACAGTTCTCTCAGGGCAGAATCTAACAGATAATCGTTGTTAAATAAATGTTATTTGAAAATAATTATCATATATAATTCATCAATTTTAGAAAAAAAAATCTCTGCATATAGTGAAGAAAATGTGGATTAAATTCCTAAATAGTTAACTTTTTTTTTCTTTATGTACCAATTTAAAAATAAAACTTTCCTACAGTAGTTTCAAGCTCTACTCATGACCATCTCACTCCTGAGAGAGGAATAGAATAGAGTTTAGAAACATAACATCTACTCCTGGCTCTTGAATACGTGAGCTGTGGGATTTCAGGTGTATCTTTTAATCTCACTGGGGTTTCAAGATTTTCATTTGTAAAATGAAGGGATTGAACCAGATCCCCTCCAAAGTCCCTCCAGCTCCAAAGCAAACTCTACGGTTTTAGGATCGTCTCAGACAAGAACATCTGGCTCTAAGCTGTGCTTCTCTCTAATGTCTTTTGATATTACATAAGAACTCCCAAATGTTAATCATTCTCTCAATGGAGGCAAATGTTTTTTGGAACAGGAACTTCCTAGGCAATGAATAGCTATTAAAATGCAATATCGAAGCACTCAAAGATCTATGATACCTATAATACAGTTCAATTTACCACATTGCCAAGTATGTCCTTAATTACAAATAAATTCTAGGCTCAACCTGTTCTGTTGACATTCAGCCAGCAGCAGACGCAGTCCAGAGTCTTTGTATATTTATATTTGACATACTTTGATATAATTAATATCTAACAATGGAAAATTTACACATTAAACCAGAATAGCAACATTTAATGATACAAAAATTTTCTTTCCTAGTTAGTTTCCCTCTAACTTTCATGTCTGCTTCTAAAACAAACTTCTAATATCATATAACCTTTTGTATTTTTAATTTTCTTAAAACTGAAGCTCATTTGAGAGCGTGTATCTGCAAAGATCCAAAGTAGTGTTCTACCACTTTCTAACTTAACTTCCAAATTTGATGCTTAAACACTGCACGTTTACAAAATCTTATCAGCATACTGAGTCCTACAGAAAAATAGGAAAGAAGCAAGATTCCCTATATATAGGAAAAAATGAATAAAAAGATAGAATGAGAAAATAATATAAAACTATATATATATATACATATATATATATTTATTTATTAAAATTTTCAGGAGGAGGAATAAACTTGTTTAAGTAAAATAAAATATAAGTCTTCTACAGACACTATTTAGGAAATTTCTCCTTGCCTCTCAAAAAATAAAACCTAGAAAGGGTGGACTACTTGCCTTCGGCACATTATATCATTCACTGCCATGCCCTATGTTACCAGTAAATAGTAAATAAATGTTTTGAATAAGTTGACATTCTATATCCAATGACAAAATAATTATATTACAACTACTACAAGAATTGTGCTTACTACATGGAGAATGTGGGCAATTTTTTAACCTCTGCAAAAGCTTTATTCCCTCTCCTTCCTGCCCTCTGATGATGAGCAATATAAAATACTTGAAAAGATCAATCCCTGTCCACTGCCTCAGGTCACCTTCAAGTTGACTTTGGTTCATCTGCTGATGTTTCCATGTTCAAGACTAGAGATGTCATGTCTGGAGAAGAGGGTATTTTCATCATGGACTATATATGTCCAATTATTTCAATGGTGGAATGTTCACTAATGTCTTTGTCTTGATAATTTCAAGCTCACACTGAATGAAAAATATAATAAAATTCTCCCACTTCTAAACCAGTCAAAATGAAAATTCAGGCATACAGAGTTAATTAAAACAATCGTAAGGATTATTTACATTATGGAAGACTAAGTTAATTGTTTCTTTAGATAGCCAGCATTTCTGAGATAAATTATGATACACTTTTCTAAAAATTACTCTTCCCATGATTTTTTTTGGAGAATAGTTTCAGGATGTCCTTAAGAAAAGATTATAACATTTTATTTCGTACTGAACTCAAAGCTCAACTGGTTTGTTTGTTTGTGTATTTATTTATTGCCAGCCAAGAAGTGATCTTGGAAAGAACTCTCAATACGAGGGAGGTAGTGATTGCCCCGTATGCCTTCAAAATCTGTTTCATATAAAGAAATGGAATTTTCAGGCCCATCAATTTTAAACACAAAGGAAGTACTTGACATACTTTAGTGAAAAAAAAAATTATGGTCTCTCATTATTAATTCATAGATCAGCTGTTCAAGCAAAATTGTTCCTGAATTTATAGCAAACTAAAAGGAGCATAAAAATTATTTCTTCCTTGTGGTCTCCATAAACAGCTTTAACAGATACTTTCCAAATAGGTAAGTAAAGCTGTGATCGGATTGTAATACCTTGTAATGTGTTTACAATCCATAGGTCCTTTCCAAGGCAACACTATGGCTTCTTTCACACTCTTTTAATAAATATGTTGCATTATGGTCTGTTTTATTTCCAAAAAAATAAAATAAAATCCGTAGGGCACTTTGTTTACACATCCTGAAAGGAATGCTCCTACCTTTTTTTTTTTTTTTTTTTTTTTTTGGAGGGGAGTTTGTTATAGACAGATAGAGGAATTCTAAAGGGCAAGCAATATAGAGAGCCCTTAAGCCCAGGCTCCATACTCAGATTCCCTCAGCTATGCTTGTACCTTGGCACTTTAGCACCTCCATATGTTAGTTTTAGCCCTCTTGGATTCCTAGCTTCACTTTCTCTGGGGTAGTTCTAAACCTATCTGGTTTCTGAAATAGCCTAGGCAATCTAAATAGGAAAATTGGTTCTGGACTCTTAATAAGAGTTTCATTAGCTCAGGAGGAAAAACTCGTTTTCTTGTTCAGAAATCTCATGAATCTCATTAGAACAGCAATAATAGTAGATGTTCTTTACTAGTTTGTGCCAGGCAGTCTACTGAGTATTTTACGTTTAACGTTTACAGCGTTCTCAATAATCCTGCAAACAAGGAATTTATAGACATTAACAGAGAATGAAATATGAAAATTATATAATGTCAAGCAGAGAGGAGCTGAGCAGAACGTTACCAAGTAGTTCTCGGGTTAGATAACAGAATTTGGAATTAGGTCTCTAATTTCATGCCAAGTATTTTTGGTAGAGGCAACTATGAATGCGAAGTTATTGAACAGAAATCCTCTGGCATGTTTGAGAAGCAGCACGAACAGAAGCTGCTGCAGCTCTAGTGGTAAAAGATGCATTTGGAGAAGTAGGGTCAGTTGCATATTGTTCTGAATGTGATAGAGGGCATTAAAGGTTCTGATGAGTGATGGGATTGGATCTGCTTTTCATTAAAAAGTGTCACTGTAGTGGTTGTGGAGATTATATTTTAAGAGGGCAGGGATGGAGAACAATTGGAAAGCTAATGCAGAAGTCCAGATACAAGGACAAGACCTTCAGGACAGTGAGTCCTCAAAGACAAGGTCCTGAGTGCTAATCAGTATTCAGTAACGGAATCTCTTTCTTTCAGGAGCATTTTCCTTTCTGTTTTCTGGTGCTTTCCCTGTGTTTCCTACTGCATTTTTTTTAAACCTCCAGATTTAAAGAATGCTATACAAAAATATATGTTATAGTTAGAAAAATTATGTTTGTTTTGTGTGTGTAGGCAAATAGACATGATTTAGATAGAAGAACAGAGGAGGCTGAATGAAGAGTACAGAAGCCATGAGGTGTGAAAATGTGATTAGTGCTAGAACAGGAAGTATCCTCAATTCCATTGGCAACAAGCCACAACTGTGGTTCTTCAGCCTCCTGTTCTTTTGAGGGATTATGTGTGTAATAGGTTATCCAGGGATCTCTACATGAAGTAGATTGAAATGTGATTCAGAAGTGTGTTTGAGAGAAGTTGAGGATACTATTGTAGAATTAATGCATGAGACGATGAGTGTCTCTTGTGTGTACTGCAGATCCTTTAGCCCAAGGCTTATCTCTCAAGGTGGTTAGAAATAGAATGAATGTGTCTGCTTTACAGAGTGCACTCGTATAGTGGAAAGCATCTTGTACTTGCTGTTACAGACTACGTTGCTTATTTTGCTCCCTACGTTTGAAATGCATTTCCCCCATCTTCATCAAACCATCATGTCCTCACATTTACATTAGTTCCTCCAGAAAGACATATGCCATAATCTCCACCAGTCTGTGTAAAATGTGCATTTTCTAATGGAATTTCATGCTTAATTATAACATTCAATACATTGTGTTAAAGTAACTTGTGGATTTGTTAGTGTCACTTTTAAAATATTTATTTAACAAACAGGTATGGCAGTGAGTATGTGCAAGACACCTTTTTGTTTGTGTTACTTGAATTAATTCAGTCTGCACAAACCTCTTAGGAGCAGATGTGCTGCTCTTCCCATTTTCCAGATGAGGAAACGAGATCATTGAGGTCTTCACAGTCAGTTATGTGGTGGGATTTGAAGTCAGACAGCCAGGTGCCTGGGCCCACATTACTAATTCTAGACTATAAACTCCTCAAGAGCAGTGACTAGTCCACATTCAGTGATGTGTTTCTAGTACCTAGTCCAGTTTCTGAATAGGACACCATGAGAAAAGCAAATTAAAAAGTTGGGAAAGGATGAACATATTAGAGACATTAGTAACTATATAAACGTAGCTGGAGTATAGGGTGGCATTATTGAAAAATAGTATGAAATGAAGAACAAAAATTATTTTATAGATGGCCTTGATTACAAGATAGAGAAATTCATTCAATTTGCATCATTATTAAATGTCGGTTTTTGAGCAAAATTCACTAGAGTTACAAAACAAGTAAATAAGTTAAATACATATGTACTAAATATTCTACTTCAGAATTAAGCTACCATTGGAATTTAAAATAGTATTATTTATTTTGTTAAATAAACAATGTAAAAAGAGATGTTGTCCAATGCAGACATTATAGTATAATGTACTGAATAGTAAAAGTAATTTTCATTACTTTTTGAAACTACATCTGGGAAATTGGCAATTTGTACAGACCATCAAGGGCCCCAGTGTTGGGTATGGTTTCATGCAAAATATTTTAAAAACTCACAGAAATGAATTCAGAAGAAAAGTGCTGGTGAACTCATACTTTGTATGTAACTAAAGCTATGACATGGTGAGAGAACAGGTAATGATTTCAATTCTATTTAAAATAAAATGACCAAATAATAGGGGAATAAAATCTCAGTAAAAACAAAACAAAAACCAGGAAAAGCTTGTGAGAAATATGACAATTTAAATTGTCAACGTCACACAGCAATTTAGAGAGTTAGTGAAAAGTCCCTGGCTTTGTCGATTCTCTAAATTGTTTATTCTAATTAGCCATGGCAACCAGACAATACGCTTAATCT
Source organism: Rhinolophus ferrumequinum (assembly GCF_004115265.2). Classification (NCBI taxonomy): domain Eukaryota; kingdom Metazoa; phylum Chordata; class Mammalia; order Chiroptera; family Rhinolophidae; genus Rhinolophus; species Rhinolophus ferrumequinum. The sequence continues at coordinate 54,507,406 of NC_046301.1, forward strand.
TTCATAGTTATCAGAAGAACAGACACCCTACTATCATTCAAAGACCGTTATATCAGATATACCTCTTAAATTTTTGTCTTGGAAGAATAATGATACAATATGTATTACACTAGATCACTGGGCTTCAGAGAAAATCATTTGTTATTTCATATTTGAATACTGACAGATTGGCATCAAAAATATCATCAATAATAAAGATGTAGAATTAGGCTGAATGTGGAACGCTTCACGAATTTGCGTGTCATCCTTGCTCAGGGCCCATGCTAATCTTCTCTGAATTGTTCCAATTTTAGTATATGTGCTGCTGAAACGAGCACTAGAATTAGGCTTAATGTAAACACTTAATGTAAACATAGGCTCATATGCTTCAATGGCCTAAGCAGAAATATTTTGCCATATAGCATTTCTAATATTTGGGTGCTAAGTTCTCTGAATAAAGAAATGATATGTGTAGGGCATTCATCACTCAGCCACCCATTGTAGACATAAATTAAAGAATAACATCAAAGCAAATTAGTGGCTGGCGCTCTGAAATGCTAGATGTTTAACTCCCACAATGCAGCATGTACCTTTTCGGTAGGTAAAACATGAGAAATTATTTTAAAGCCAAAATAGCTAAGTGAGCCTTAGAACAAAGTGTACAGGCAAAAAAAGAAAAAGAGAAAACCTGCTGAGGGGGGAAAAAATCATAGCTCATAAATGTGTTCATCCGCCCATTTACAGGGAAATGATCTAAATTCTTAAAGTAATAAACAAGTGACTGATATTTGCATTATTTGTAATTTTGATATGTTTTCTTGACATCTTGCAATTATCGTTAATGATAATGGCTGTAATTTACTAAACACCTACAATATATCAGATTTTGCACATATATTTCTCTAATCTTAACTGATTATGCATCATTAAAATGTATAACAAAGAAAAGAGTCAAATAAGTTATACAAAAATGTCACAAACTAGTACATAGGTGTGGGAACAGAGCCAGGAGTGCAGTTTCCAGGCTCTCGACCTCACATGGAAAGGTGCTGGCTCGGGTAGTAAATGGCCATCAACTGTGATCGGATGACCATCAGCTGTGGCTAGTTGGCCACTAATATAATTGCCATGGCTACGCTAGCAGCGAATGGCGGCTGGCAAGTGCGGACTGCAGTTAGCAAGTGAGGTTGGTTGGCAGAGAAGCGGACGTCAGGTTGCGGATTCTGTGGCTCCTGCTTCCTGTGTCTCCAACCCAGCTGCCAGCGAGAATATAGTGGTATGACTCCCCTACCTATGGCTCCATGGGTGTTCCTTTTTGGCTTCACCATATCTTGTGTTCTTATGTGGGGAGCGGGAGCTGAGACCCTGCGTGACAATAGGACACCCGTACTCAAATCTTGACTCCAAAACATACATCTTCACTATACAAACAATCATTAGGTACCTGAATTGGAATATTCTTGCTTGACATTAGAATTCATATCACTATTTAAAGGAAGAAAATAATAGGTCTGTTAATATTTTCCAGATGCAGAGGAAAATGAATTTTTACTTAATATCTTGGGATTGCTAGTGTGTTGATTGTTATTCTCCTCTTATTTGTTTTCTGAACTTTCTTGCTTGTGTTGCTTCCCAACCTGTAACACTTTTTCCTTTCTCATTAGTTTAACTAATGAAACTTAGGTTATCTCCATATATATCTATATATCTATATATATATCTATCTATATATATATATAGATAGATATATATATTTTTTTTTTTTTACCTATTTTATCATATATATACATGGTCAAAATATATATGGTAAAAGATTTAAAACACCTGACGGATATTCCCATGATAAATAAATGACCCCTTTGAACTAAATACTAAAATTACACCAAGGAGGGTCTAGAAGCATAGCTCTTGGATAACGGTAGACTCAGAGAATCTCTAAATACGCACATTAAAAATGTAATTTTTTTCTAATTCTTTCAGGTGAATAACCTAAATTGCATTGATAATATTTTGTTTTGTTTCTACGTCTAATGACTATTAGGGTCTTCTATGGGGTGTTTCTGTTTTTATTGTTTGTTTGTTTTTCCAACAATTAAACTTGGGGATGGACTGAGGATGTGGTAAAACTACTATTCAAATGTGCACAAGGCAGAGACAAATTCTTTGATATCATTATTGTGTTATCATGAGTTAGGCTTAGTCAGCAATTTTCACCCTTTCTTGTTGTTTAGTTTTAGCTTAATCATTAATTAATATTTAGATTTAGGTTTTTTATTGAAGTGTAATTGACATGTAACTTTATATTCATTCACAGGTGTACAACATAATGATACGATATTTGTATATATTGCAAATGATCACCACGATAACTTTAGTTAACCTCCATCACCATGCATAGTTAACAAATATGTTTTTGTTGTGATGAGAACTTTTAAGATCTACTCTCTGAGCAACTTTCAAATATGCATTATGCAACAAATTATTAGTAACTTAAGTCATCATGTTTTTTAAAATATATTTTTATTGAGGTGAAATTCACATAACAAAATTAACATTTCAAAACGGCATTAGTAGATTCAAAATTCATGGCATTAGTATATTTAGAATGCTGTGCAACCATCACCTGTTTGTAGTTTCAAAATATTCCAAAACGTTTTCATCACCTCCAAAGACAACCTGGACCTACTAGAAATCACTTCCCATTCCTCCTTCCCTCAACCCTTGGAAATATCCAGAAATATTCTTTCTGTTTTTATGGATTTACCTATTTATAATGTATATAAGTGAAATATATTTCATATAAATTGAATTTACAATATATAACATTTTGTATCTGGCTTCTTTAACATAGCTTAACATTTTTGAGGTACATCCACATTGTAGCGTGTATCCGTGCTTCATTCCTTTTTGACTGAATATTCCATTATACGGCTACACCGCATTTTGTTTATCCATGTGTTTGTCAATGGACACTTTGGTTGTTTCCACAGTTTGGATATTGAGAATGGTACTACTATCAATATTTGTGTACAAGTATTTGTTTGAATGCCTGTTTACAGTTTTGGAGGAGTATATATCTAGAAGTAGAATTGCTGGATCATATAATAATTCTATGTTTAACTTCTTGAGAAACTGACAAACTGTTTTCTTCAGTGCTGAACTATTTTACATTCCCACCAGGAATGTATGAGTTCCAATTTTCCACATCCTCATCAGCATTTGTTATTATTCATCTTTTTCTATGATAGTCATCCTAATGGGTGTCAAGTAGCATTTCATTCTGACTCGATTTGCATTTCTTAATGACTAATTATGTTAAACTTCTTTTTAGTGCTTGTTGGTCATTTGTATATCTTCACTGGAGAAATTTCTATTCAAGCCCTTTGTTCATTTTTTAATTGGGTTGTTTGTCTTTCTGTCCTTGCATTGTAAGACTTCTTTATTTTTTCTGGATACTAGACAATATCAGATGTATGATTTATAAATATTTTCTCTCATTCTGTGGATGGTCTTTTCACTTTCTTGATAGTTGTGGTCTTTGCTACACAACATTTTTAATATTGATAAAGTCCAAATTATCTGTTTTTATTATTTTGTTACTTAGACTGTGAGTCATATCTAAGAATCCATTGCCAAATCCAAGATCATGAAGATGTATACCTAAGTTTCCTTCCAAGCATTTTATAGCTTCACTTAGTTTTTATTTATTTTATTTTATTTTATTTTTATTAAATGCATTTTGAGTTAACTTTTACATATGGTATGAGGTAGGTAACCAACTTTATTATTTGGTTGAGGATATCCATTTGTCACAGCTCCATTTGTCAAAGAGACTATTCTACCCAACTGAATAGTCTTAGCACCTTGAAAAGTATTCTAAAAAGGTAACAGCCATCTAATTTTCATCCAAGAGCAATGCAACCATATTTGAAGTTCATTATTATAAACATTCTAGTTAATAACTTATCTTTGCCCTTCATGGGGATTTTTTGTTTTAAAATACTGAGATTCTTAAAACTAAGTTATTATCTTAGTATTCTGGGGATTAACTAGTACCATCACCATTATACAAACAGCAATAAAAGCAATAAAATTATAGTATTTGAGCAGATATACAACAGAAGTATCAGGCATACTTTGGTTTTTCTATTTGTACTCTCATTCTCATAAAACTTCACATCTCTCTATAGCATCATTGTGCCAATTAAAAGAATTCACCAGAGAAAGACTACTAAAGTCAGTAAGATTAAAATGTCAAGCAGAATTAATAAAATAGTTGTAAAAATTCAACTACTTCCGACTTGTTTGCCCTCATGTCTTTACTATGTGCGCTTGGTTCAATCTCTGAAATCAACATTACTTTTCAAAGATTTGCAGTAAAATCACATTTGATTTAAATTCTGATGTGAAGTCACCAAATTACATATAACAGACTTAAAAATGGGAAATCTTTCAGTATTGTTGAAATGAGAGTTAAAACAATTATTAAATGTACTATTTTGCGTATAGAAGTTGTAAAAAAATAATTAGTTATGCCAGGTTGGATTTCAAAGCAAATGTTCAAAGAGAGAATAGTTTAGAGAAATATAAAAAAATAATCTCTGATTAACATTGTGGACTGATGTCTTGACAAGAGAAAGCTTTTCTGTTTCCAGTGTTCAAGGAATTGTTATTGCTTTACCCTTCTATCTACTGAAATCATAGCTGCAAGCATTTTCTTCCGGCAAACTTTTAGTTTTATTCTAGTGCTCAAATTCTTTGTTGATATTACAGACCATAACATTTTTTTATTGGTCCCCTTACTTACTTATTCTATGAATTTATTGTTCCATCATCTCCTTGGTTGATTCAGTACAATATTCTTTGTATTAACATGTGTTTTGCATTTAATTTCATGTCCAAACATATTCTGATATTTGAAGAATTTTTGCATTATTTTTGTCTATATCTCTCTGAAGATGAGTCTTTCTTTACATTGATCAATCTTTTTTTTTGAAGCTCCAAGCACAGTTTGTACATTTATCTAGATACTTAGTAAATGTATATTCCAGATTAAAACCATGATTAGCAATTATCATGACAGCTACATGAGCATTTAGAGTTCCTACGTATCATTTCAACTCTCTCTCTCTGTCTCTCTGTCTCTCTCTCTCTGTGTATATATATATATATATATATATATATATATATATATATATATATATAGTTCAAATTATCTGTTTTTATTATTTTGTTACTTAGACTGTGACTGTGTGTGTGTGTATATATATATATATTTCTTTTTTATGAAACTAGACTATGGACTATGCTAATTGAATGAAGATTAAAGACTTAAAATAAACTTAATCCAGTCTCCAAACTTAACCAAAGTTAGCCTTTAGGTATATTTATCTTCATTCATGTATGGGCTTTGCTTATTTTATTTTTAATGGTTTAATTATACTATTTATGTGATACTGTGCTCTTTTCATATAACTTTATTGAATAAAGATTAGTCTTAAATTAGTGCTTTATAATATCTTTTAAGCATGTCTATTCTATTGGTTGCATCAAGTGGTTGTATCATTGTGTATATAAATATTCACTTATATACGGGCTTTTGAGTTTACCAATTGTAAGTACTAAATAAATATCTCTACATAAAGCTTTATCCATATTTATTATTATTCCCTCAGGAAAGTCAACTAGGAAGTGAATTACTACTAAAAAGGGCAGAAATATGTGAATAATCCTTGATGTTAATTACTAATTATTTTCTACATGCAAGTTACACTGCTATTAGTAATATAGGAAAGTGCCAATTTCATTGAATGCTCTTTAAGATTATGTATTCCTAATTCATGAAATGAAAATGCCATCTCACTGTTCTACTTTTATTTGGTTGAAAAATAATAAGGTTGCATGGTTTCTTGATATGTTTTGATGCATATGTGCAATATGCAAACCATGCAGAAGTATATATATTATTACGTAGAAGTTTTCTTTTATAAGCATCCATTGCACTTTTCTTTTTAGAAGAATAGACAGATTGCTGAGTTATCTTTCAGTTCATTTATTGAAGCAATTACATATATGTGCACTAAAATATATAGTATTCTTTTTAATCAGGTATTACTTGTTTAAAAATGAATGGTTTTGGAGATACCTCATTACTAATACACTGTGTCATTACTAAAACACTGTCATTTTTATAACTACAGTATGAGATTTTATTTGGTGGATGGTTCATAGTTTATTTAAGCATTCCTCTATTGTTTGACATTTATATTATTGCTAAATTTTCTTATTGCAACCAGTGCAGCAAAGAATATCCTTGTGCACACTACTTTGTAGTCATTTTATGAGCATTTATTAAGGGAAGATACGGGGAGACATCATGGCCTCATTAAAGCAGAGTCGTATTTTAATTTCAGAGATAACAAATTATTCTCTAAAAAGCCTAAAACAATTATGCTTCCACCAATAGCACATCAGAGAACATACTTAATCACACCCTTACCAGTGTTGGATGTAAACACACTTTATTATTGTTACCAATAGATTGGTAACAAGAAATAACTCATTTTTGTGTGTGTGTTTTAATTTATATTCACCTAATCATCGGTGAAGTTTTGAATCTTTTGATGTTTATAGACCATTAATACCCCACCTCTCATGTGAGGAAGAGCCACTAGTTTGCTTGTTAATTTTTCTTTTCAGTTCTTTGCTTTTTCTGATTTTAATCATTTATTTTACAGTCATAATATTGACATTTTCTGTTATATTTCTGCTCATTTCGTAGATTACATTGATCATTGTTTTTGTTTGTTAGTTGCCCTCCCCACCCCCAATCTCTTAAACTCTTCAAAAAGAGGTAGAGAACTTTGGTATTTGAAATTTTGTCTGTTGTATATTAGATGCTCTTTGACTTACGATGGGGTTATGTCCTGATAAACTCATTGTACGTTTGCAATATAGTAAGCCGACAGTGCATTTAATCCTGCACTGTAGAGTACCAGTTTTTGCCCCTGCAACTAAGTGGTGGATGGGAAGTTGCAATTTGCTGCTTCTGCCGCGCATCCGAGAGTATTGTACTGCTGTCACTGGCCTGGGGGAAAGATCAAAAGTCAAAGTACTGCTTCTATTGAATGCTTATGGCTTTTGTACCATCGCAGTCGAAAAATCTTTAGTTAAGCTATTGTATGTTGTGATAGACCTATGGACACTATATTAATTATGTCAAACAATTAGGCATCCTTAATATATTGTAATTAAATTATGCCTTTATGTTTCAATTTCCCTGAGAAGAATCAAACCCCCTACATATTAGAACAATCGAATATTCGAGAAGGAAGAAAATAGGGAATTTAGTGTACAGAAACACATTCTACTTCTCTTCTTAGAAAAAGAAAAGTTCTAAAAATGAGTGTAGAAAGGAAGTAATGTAGCTGAAATCTTTAATATAGAATTTCTATAATACGCTTATAAAAGTCAGCTAGAAGGGCATCCTGCGGGTTCACTTTAGCTTTTCCAACCTACGTTTGAAAACAGAAAACTTCAAAGTGCTATCATTTCTCAAACACATCTAAGAATCAGGACTATGTCCTTGCTCTAGTTATAAATCTTTACTAAACCTGTCAATGCTATCTCTCTGTGCTTCCCCTCTCCCGAGTATGAATGTGACCACTGTTTATGCAAAGGTATGTTTTACTGAGCTATTTATGTGAAGTTCAGATAAAAACTAAATCCTCTGGTACTTGAGTAGGAACAGCATTCAATCTTTTCTTACAAGGGTCAGTGTGGGATAATAGAAAACAACTAAATATAGAGGAAATCATAAACTCGTGAATGATGGCTCATGTCAGATTTATGGTTTGTGTCTGTGAAAGCTCTGTCGGCTGTAACACAACAGATGTCATTGCAACAGCCCATTGTGTGTGTGGGCTTATATAGTAATTATTTGGGGGGTGGGGTATAATTTTAGTTTCTTATCTGTTCAGCATGTCTTACCTTCCAGTTGGAAAAACAAGATATTTCCAAAGCAATTCAAAAAACAAGATATTAATAATCTTGCCAACTATTATTTATGAAACACTAACTACTTGATGGATGTAGATTTTTTTCAAGTAAAATCTCAGTACAACTCATTCCTAGGGCTGTTTAAATATTTTTGTTCTGGAATTTTATTTCAAAGAATATGATTTCTATAAGTGAGACATTGGAGAAGCTTTGGGAAATGCTTTTGTTTTAGACGTGGATTGCGGTGATGTTGCTTTAATCACACGATAGTGTGCCTGGCTAATCTAATGCTCAATACACCCAATTTCCACTTACAACTTCCTATTTGCATCCATTGATATACATGGAAAGACTCACCTTACAATCTGGGAAGGCACAGATGACAGGATTTGAGGAAAGAGGCGGTGTAGGAATGGACAGGGAGCATATGGCACCCTTTCCAGCTTCCAATATGGGGATTTATCCTCAGTGGTTAAATATTAAAAGTCAGCAGTAAGGAAAACTGTTCAGGTGAGAATCTCTGAGGACTCTGGGACTCAGCATTAAGGCTCAGGAGATAAAAAAAAAAAATTGTTATTCTGCAAATCTTACAGGATTCTTTCACTCTAGTGTTTAGGGTATCACTGGTGTTGGCACTGACTGGGGCAAATTAGTAAAGATCATTAATTGCACTTGTGAGATTCCTTCACTAGCTTCTCAGGTGATCTTTTGAAAGCAGAACAGGAGCAGAACAAGACAGATGCAGCAGGATGACAGTGACTCAGAAACTGCTTTGTGAGACTGTGGGAACCGATTCATTTGGGGACTGTCTGAGTGAGAGACTTAGGGAAATCAGTAATTACTCAAATGTAAGAAATGTAGCTCGGTCTTGTGAGATGTGGAGGTCTTTGATCAGTTACTCTACTAGGCTTCCTGTTGTTTCAACCAAACTTCTCTCTAAATATCTGCCCTTTCCCCATCTCTATCCAATAACTTCCTTTGGAAAGCTCTTGAGTGACCGTGACATAAACTCTGACAGCAACTATCCATGTCCTTAGATATACAGGTCCTGAAGTCAGCCACATCATTTTCAGTTGCTTTTACTGAACATGTTTTAGTAAGATGGGTACCTATTTCAAATTCCAACATCTGTGCACAGCTCAAGTTCACCCAGTACACCAGGGCCTACTGATCCAGGCTGTCAGTAAGAAGTGAAGTAGCACCTCTGAAGAAGATGGCATGAACTAGACTGCCTTCATTTCTAACACTGTGAGATAGTTGGTGATTGGGTACAGTGTGGACTGGGCATAGATCCTGTTGGTACAAGTAAGAGCAAAATTTAAAAGGTAAATTTCTGTTGTCAATGTGATCTCTGTTGCACTCACAAATGGAAACATTCAAGCCACATTTGAGTAACACTCTATGCTTATTTTTAACATTGTGAGCATACTAGCTATACAGAAACATTGATAATTGTTTTTTTGTTTTTCTTCCAATCCATGGATTATAATAATCTATTGTACAATAGGGAATAATTTATTTGATTGATAATGGGAAAATTATGCTAGTTAAGTTGTAAAGCACTGATAAGATCTATTTATTGAGATCTACTGTTTGACTGGTAATAAACACGCATTTACGCTCGTCCCCAAAGCAAGGTTATACTTTTATTTTGTTCCCGCTGATGAGGAAATTGAAACTCATGGAAGTCAAGGACTTTACATAAGGTCACATATCTATTCTATTGAAAAACTGGATCATGAAACTAGTATAGTCTTGATTGAAAACCCTTACTTCATCCAAAACAAGTTCTTTATGTATGAATCATTTCAGAACCTTTCCCCCTTAAAGCATGAAAGCGATAATTAAACTTGAGCCTTTTTTATAAATTTTATAATAAACTAGATTGACTAAACATTCAGAAAAGTAAAATAATTTGGGAAAGAGAAAAATTGTTCTGACTCTCTTCACCAAATATGACAACAAATTCACACAATGACATGCTAGCAGGGCACACTTTCTTGGTGCATTAATTGCCCAATAAAAGAAGTTATTTCAAGAGTAAGTTTTAATTCTCTCATTTCTCACACCCTGCAACTTCTTATACATGTGCTAACAAATATTAGATAAACTATGTTAAACTTAGTACTATGCAGGATTTTATTATACTGAGCAGGCATGAAAGTTGAGAGATTCGTAAATATTAATCACAGACAAATGAACAATGGGAGATTTCTGAATATCAATCTATACTAGGGGAGATTTTTGAATTAGAGACACCACTTCCTGTCCAATAAGTCAGCAGTGAAAAATTGAAGGCATTCTTATGCATCCGCTTATGTAGCTAGACCGCTTAAAGGAGCATATAGTGTGGATGCCAAACTAGATGTAATTTTATCACCCCACACGGAGCTTTTGCATTTTTAACCAGACCGTTTTTTAAAAATTTAATTACCTCCAAAAGAAGCTGGATTGTATCACAGAAAACTTAAGTGCATTCTTTAGTATCACAGTTAAAATAGTCCAAGTGTAGTTAGAACTTGTCCCATTCTTCTTCATTAGCATTCAGAAAACATTGCCCAAGGGACTAGAAGACTCAAGGTTATGAGGAGAACTGAAACTCCAAAACTTGATTGGCTTATTGCTTTTATTAAATGTGCATATTACTGCTTTTGCCTCTGAGCACATGTGCAATATATAACAGGAAACAAAAGACAGTATCTTCAATCATAATTCATAATTTCATAAATAGTATCAGACAATCATACATCTACACACTTGCATATCTTTAATGATTGTTCAATAATGGAAAAGCATCCACTTACAATAGTCAGAGTTAATTATTTATTAAGACAAGTATGAGAGTGGATAATGAAATTTATGATTTTATATTTTTGATGCTGAGACACAAAAACAATAGTACTCAGTTTTCAGTGCCAGTTATTTTTTTAAAATTCTTTAATATGTAGGTAGTATTTAGAACCTGCTGTGGACATTAATACTTTAATGGGAACATTTCTAAGTCATCATCAATATGAATATTTCTTCATACCATTGCGATCAGGACAAAACGTTATCCTGAATAGGGATGGCACGAGCTGTGTTACTGAAAGGACACAGTTATTAGGAACACTGAAAAAGAGAACGTTTCAGGAGAGAATCCAGAAATGGTAAATGCCATTCTGAATTACACTAGAAATACTATTTTCAAAAAGATTATTCTATCTCAAATAGACAGACATAGATAAATAGTCACTAAAGTAAGTAATAGCATCGCATGATGCTATAATTAAGCATCAGTTACTAACAGGTTTTCGATTTTTTTATCACTTAAAATTTCTAGACTCCTTGAAAGCAAGGGATTTAATGCTGATCTCCAGTTTATTCCTAATGCTTCGTGTTTAATATTTGCTCAATAAATATTTAAGAAAGCTTTTTAAAGGAATAGCTATACCCTATAGTTCTTTTTTTTGTGTAGAAGAATTTGTACTCTCCAAAGACAATAGAGTATCTTCATAAATGTTCATATGTGGCTAAAATTATAATATGGTTCCGCAACTCTATGTAAGGTAATAACATAGAAGCAGTTACAATTATATGTCTATTGTAGTAAAATATTTGTGCTGAGGTACTCCCTGCTTTACACGATTAGAACACGAGACTGATTTTTGAGAACATTCATCTCCTTTTTTTGATAATAAAATATGTTGATTTACATTTTTGATCTTGCCCTATGCCTATATTTGAAATTTTAAGGAGCTATTACCCTGAATGTATCATATTTCTGTATTAGGTGTGGAAATAGACATTTTTTTCAATCATGGAATTAGCATCCTAAAAATAAGTTTCACTGGTGACAATAACGTGATTGGCTATCTTTACAGATTTTGTTTGTTTAGTTTTGTTTTGTCATCTTTTTTTTTCACTTATGAGCACAATCGATGTAACAATATTTCCAATCTTTATTTTTATGTTGCTTTCGGAAATGTTAGGAGGAGCTTTAATCAATATTATTAACAAAAGTAAAAATAAAAGTCCTTCGCATCTCCATTGGACAATATCCATTTTGGATATAATCTTGTTTTATCTTATTTAACCTACTTATTTTTCTAAGAAGCCACCAATATTATGGGTCAGGGTTTCAAAATATATTTAACTTTGTCACAAGGACTTCTGATAATTTGCAATTTTTCAGGACAAATGCTTGAAAAGCACGGAAGTAATTAAAGAGGCCACCAAAGCAGATTGACAAATATTTATTTTTAAATTGACTCTAATAGAAAAATACCATAATTCTCCAAAGTTCATCATTGTTTAATAGAAGATAACCAATACAATGCAGGTATATCATTTAAAAGATTAACAATATAAGCATGGTGAGGTTGAAAAACATAACTAGTATTTAAAATTTATAATAAAATAAATGTTAAAATCATAAAGGTACTTAAATCAAGGTGATTCTAACATGTAACATATAGAAGTCTAATAGTTCTATACATACACACAAACACACACAAATACACACAAACAAATCTGCATCTATTAAGGTAGTCCTTCTAGGCAGATTAAAATGAGAAAAATATAGATAATTATTTAAATAGTTATGTGTCAGATATATTTGATAATCATAAGACAATATAAGAAGTAACCAAAGTGAATACAATAGATATATATCCAAGCCTTTTTATTCTTGCTGGCTTTCATAGCAGTTAACCAAGCTTGTTCAACATCAGAAGGTTTAGAAACATACAAAGTGATGTTTACTTTTATACTCTCTATGGTAAAAGTAAAATTTGTTGTTCCAATTAACTAGATATATTACTTTTAAATATTTTGCTTTCTACAGAGTGAGTTATGATCGTTTGGTTGTAATGAAAGGACAACCTAGAGAAAGGAGAAGAGCAGCACAATTGAATGTACTCCTAACATGATTGTGACACAAATTACTACATAGCCTGACAGTTAATGCCTGGACTTTAATGGCCTTTTCCAACTGTCCACAGTGCATTTCTTATTTTGTTTTATTATTTTTTTAAAGGTAATCACTCTACAGTTTCCTGTTTAACTTCAGTTTTTCTCTTCTCAGGTTTGGATTTATTCTTCATAAAGATGAAGCCGCGCTACAAAAAATTGATCTTGAGACCATGTCATACATCAAGACAATTAACTTGAAGGACTATAAGTGTGTTCCTCAATCATTGGCATATACACATGTGGGAGGATACTACTTTATTGGCTGCAAACCTGACAGCACTGGAGCCATTCCACCCCAGCTCATGGTGGATGGTGTAACCGACTCAGTCATTGGATTCAATAGTGATGTGACGGGCACTCCATATGTCTCTCCAGATGGTCACTATCTTGTCAGCGTTAACGATGTGAAAGGACTCGTAAGGGTCCAGTACATCACCATCAGAGGAGAAATACAGGAGGCTTTCGATATTCACACAAATCTGCACATATCTGATCTGGCATTTCAGCCATCCTTTACTGAAGCCCACAAATACAACATCTACGGTAGCTCAAGCACACAAACTGATGTGCTCTTTGTAGAGCTCTCCTCTGGGAAGGTTAAGATGATAAAGAGCCTTAAGGAACCCCTCAAGGCAGAAGAATGGCCTTGGAACAGGAAGAACAGGCAAATCCAGGACAGTGGCTTGTTCGGTCAATATCTGATGACACCTTCCAAGGACTCTCTCTTTATACTAGATGGACGACTCAATAAGTTAAACTGTGAGATCACTGAAGTTGAGAAAGGAAATACAGTCATTTGGGTTGGAGATGCCTAGGAGCCCTGGTAGATAATTATTGAATGAAGAGTTTTCCAGTACATTGCACTTAATTCATTGTTTAAATTCACAGCTTAACTTTGTAAGTTTATATCCTAGTCAAACCTGAGTTACTTGGTTGGCCCAAATAAAATAGTTATTTTGTGTTTTTTTTTTTCGTTTGTTTTTGGCAAAGAAATATACAATTAGTAATATTGGTCAATCAGAATATTTTACCACAATATTTAATGGGAAACTACATTAATCACAAGAATCAAATCTATATTGTGTTTTAAGCCAACAAAATAAGAATTTAAATACTTAACAAATAACTCAACTGCAGGGAATTTCAGGTGACTTTAAGTACCATTTTATTTTGAGGGTGGCTATCTATTTTTTTTCTTGATCCTTTTTTTTTGTTTTGTTTTTGTTTTTGTTTTTTTTGGTATGCTTAAACCTGAAATCAAAGGTATTGTGGAACCTTAACATTCTTAATTCAAATAATCTGTCCCATCCACTGTTTATAATCTTTTGTGCCTTGAAGGGAATGTCACAAGAGGAAAGGAAGGCTAAAAGCTGCATACTGAACACCCTCAAAAGTATAAATCTCTTGTCATTAAAAGAGAAAAGTTTAACATCTCTTGCACTAAAACCTGCCTGGAGTCATTTTGTAACCCTCAACAAAATATCATTTGAAGGCATCAATTGGTCTTAGGTTGTATACAGGTGACAAACTCTATTTGACACTTACCGTAAAATCTGCAGCATGCTATGGAAAATGGGAAGAAAGGGAGGAAAACTAATTATGGTAAAAATGTTTGCAATGTTTTCTCTGTTCATTTTGCTTTCAATCACTAACGAGTGCATTATATTTCTAATGCAAGTTTGTCTGGGATGTCAACTGCTTACAAATGTTTATTATTAGCAGAATAGATTATTTTCCTTTCATGTAGTCCAGTGTTGCATCAGCAAGAACTGTCGTTTCTAAAAAAGAAGCATTATTTGTGTCTGCTTAGAATAAACCACATGTAGAGAAATTAACACCAGGGAGAAAAAAGCTGGCTAGAGAATTGATGAGTGTTAGTGTTTTAGGAAAATTAGTTGGGAATTAAGGGATAGCTCCACAGTGGTGAGTAAAGATGTGTTTCACCACTGCTTTTGCTATTTAAGTGTAACCTATCCAGAACTTCATTCCTTAATAACTTTCCTGAATGACTTCTGTTCAACCCCTACATAAACCTTGAATGGCCCACTCATACATACAAGTAAAAATTGTTGCCTTTTTTTTTTTTAAGGCAAAGAAAAGGCCAGTAGAAGTGGATTAAATCTAGAGAATTGGTTTATTGAAATAAGCAGATAATTACCCAGGCTTAAAGTAATAGTTTACATGCTTTGAGAATTGTTTTAGTTATTTTTGTTTTGTTACTGCTAAAAAATGCTAATGGGCTGTTGAAATGACCTCCATTTACTGAAGGTAATCCAATAACGTCTTTTTTAAACTCAAATTTTACTCAAGTTTAAATTGTGTAAAACTGCTTAGAAACCTGAAATTTTATAGTGTGTAATATCTTACGTGTAAATAGCATCCTGAACTGTGTGATACAATAGATTTCTTCTTAGCTTAAGGAAACATTATGGGAGGTAGATTTAATAAACAACAAAAATCAGCTTATGTTTCTACTTATCTGCTTTCCTTTTTAGCAATTTTCTCCCTTGTGAACATGAACCATATAAAATGTCTGTGACCTGATGATTTAATGTAAGTCTGTTTCATACATCCTTCTTTGGTAGCTTACACCATGTGGATGCTTTGTCTGTAGACATTGCTTGATAAAAGGAGAATAAACCTCTTACATTTTAACCTTTGAGAACTAGTCAATGTTTTAATGTACATGCCAATGTTTTGTTTTCCTCCCATTGCTTCAGACATAATCTGGTGTTCTGCATTATTTTGAAAGTGATGAGATGGGGTAGAGAGCAAGTGAAATGAAAGCAATCCAGAAAAAACAATTTAGATTGTCTTTTTATGAACGATTCTAAGTTGTTATATTCCTTCAGAGTCAATGTTTAAAGCAAGGAATTGATCCTTTTTGAGGTGTCGATGTCCTTAGAATTCCTTTTTGTGTATAGAAGGAATGAGTATCAGAATGGAATATCAAAAGTAAACTCAATGGAAAGACCTTTTCTTTCCACATCGTTTTTTATTAACCAAGCAAATATTGAGCCTCTCTCTCTCTCTCTCTCTCTCTCTCTCTCTCTCTCTCTCTCTCTCTCTCTCTCTCTCTCTCTCTCTCTCTCTCAACAGTGTAATTGTTAGAATACTAACATTTATGGTTCTTTGAAAAAAGCAGATGCAATGTTATAATATTTTCTGAGATAGATATTTTTCTTTGATGATGGGGGCAAGGTAGAGTAAAAGCTAACATACAGGGCATCAGCACTATTTAATGCACGGTCTGAGGAAACTGTCTTGCAAATCACGATCTCATCAACAACTGAGAAAAACTAAAATAAAGGGATGAGGTAACTGCTCTATAAAGAAGCTCTAACATTAGAAAGTGGATTTTTAACAGCAGGAGAAAGAAGTGATGGCAAAAAAAAAAAAAGGAAGAAATGGAGTGATTTTTTTTTCTGTCAAATTATGCTGATAATATTGTGATAGTAAAAAAGAGCATCAAATGAGAGAAGGTGTGAAGCGAAGAACGGGAATAGGACGTGGGATAGTCCTTGAGCAAAACTTACAGGAAGTAAATATTTACGTAAAGAAGGTGATATACATAAGGCTATAAAAGTAGGCGATGATCAGATTTTGGAAGGAGGAAGGTGAAAAATGAAACCAATTTAAAGAGTTTGTACTTAATCCGGAAAATACTGTGTTTCCCCGAAAATAAGACCTAGCAGGACAGTCAGCTCTAATGCGTCTTTTGGAGCAAAAATTAAAATGAGACCCGGTCTTATATTAATTTTTGCTCCAAAAGACGCATTAGAGCTGACTGTCCGGCTAGGTCTTATTTTCGGGGAAACAGGGTAGGGACTCAACAATAATTTTTTTTAAAGGAAATGTCAGTGAAAATGACACTTCTAAAGTGTATTATTTGAACAAATGGGAAATGAGAGGAAAAGGTATCAGTTAGGAGGCTACTGCAACAATATAAGTTTATGATCCTTAATATCAGACTATTACATTGAAAGTATAATTATAAAACGGGGCATGTTAGGGAACCATACTTGAAATAGCAACTGAATAAATATGGAATATAAAAAGAAACAGACACAACAGGTCTCAAACATGACTATTAATAGAAATGAGAAAACCATGAAGGAGGAAAAGATTTAGGTGAGAAAAAGAGGATATAAGTAAAAGATGAATTAAATGAAAATATTTGGCAATGGAATATAATTCCAGGGAAATGTCACCATGTAGAGCAAACTGACATAATTTTCAGGAGTCAATCCATTTATGTTAATTATATCTATGTAAAGTTGAAGCACTTTTAAAAAATGCAATTTAGAATCTTACCACCTTTCAGATTCCAGTCAAACATTCTTCAGAGGGTTGTTTTCTTTTTAAAAAATAAGTGACTTTGACTGGATTTTACATTCACTATGATTTTACAGGCTAAAACAATATGTTTAATCATATCTGACAACTTTATATATATATATAATATATATATAATATAATATATATAATTATAATATATATAATATATATAATATATATATAATCATATCTGACAACTTTATATATATTATATATATATATATAATATAATATATATAATACCACATGTCAAATTTTGAAGTGACAAAATTTTAAGAACAATACTGCCATCATGGAAATCAATGCAACTCTAAAGTAAGATGGCATGTACAACCCAGTGTTACAACTTTAAGAACTCATAAGGAGTCACTTCTAATGTCACTTGTCCGTATATTTACCATTTAGCTTTTCCTTTATGGATGGGTAATGAGAACAAAAGCAGAACCTCATCAAATATCTGTTTTCACTTAAAGTGAGTATACTCTTAAGTCACGGTAACTTTTCTCATGTTCCTAGAAGACTAAGTCTTAACCAGAGCATATCAGCATGTTTTTGCTTGTGTGTTTGCATTTAATACATTAGATAGTCCTATTAGTAAATTGAAAAGCACTTAGCTTTTCTGTAATATCCATCACCAAAATGTTCTTGTCTCTGTAGTATTTAGTACATACTGCATATCTACTTTACAATAATTCACAGCTTCAATTGGTGACTTAGAAAAGTTTTATTTTAACTTTCATTCTTTTATACTAGAGTTCAGTAACAATAAAATTCTCAGTATAAACATACAAGATGAAATAACTCAGGGAATTCCTCAGATGGATCAGGCAGCCAAGGCCACCACTCCTTCATAAGAGAAATTTATAGGGGCCCTTATTCCTTCTTTACTGGGCCCCAGTCTCCTTTCGTCATACACCTCAGAAGAGAAAAATTGGGCCATTCAGAGGGGAGATACTCTTAACCCTCAGGGATGGTATGAGCTAGATCAAAGGCTAGACCTTCCACCGTTATACTATAACATATAGTATCCACCGTTGCTGATATTCATTTTCACAATTTTATTGGCATCTCACATGTGTAATTGTTTATTATCTGAATAACCACATTCAACACATACACATTATGCAACCAAATGAGAGTAGGGTTTTTTTTGGTTTGTTTGTTTTGTTTATACCACATCTAGAGAAGGGCTCAGTACGTAGTGGGCACATATTCGGCAGTCACTAAAAATACAAGAGATGATTTAAGATTCCAACTGGTTTTTTTTTTTTTTTGGTCTCTATAGAATATATGTTTAACTTTTTGAGAATCTTAAATCATTATGACAAAAATGTATGCCTTGAATGTTATTAAACTGTGATAATTAAAAGTAGCACCATTCAAGCAGGTGGTTTCTATTTAATATTCTCCAATTCTCTAACGTATTAGAGCTAAGAGACATATAATGAACATTTGGATAATGTCTTTTTAAACATTTGCCATCTCAAATTTAATGTAATTGCTTATGTAAAACATGGTGTTTGTTATGTTAAAGATTAATCCTTCTCATATATTATTAAACTCTAAATTAATAAACATAATCTTTTAGTTATTTATAGAGGCAGAGATTCCTTTCTATACTACTCTTGCCACAAGAAGTAGGCTTATATGAAATATTGTTAAATCTATAGTATCGTACAGACATATCAGTATATTTAGAGATGAAAATTTGTATTTCTGGTTTGACAAAACTTTTTTAAAACTTCTATCAATTGCTTGATGAATTTATGTTTCTCCCAACATCCAACATGATATAACTTGCCTTTGATTGCTATTACTCTTACATATTTGCATAAAACTTTTCACTGTTATTCAACTATATTCAATCTCTCCTACCATTATTAGTTCAGTTTCAATGTTTGCTAATATTATTAGTCATGAATATTTGGATTACCATCCAATACTTTGGAATACCATCCAAAAAAAATCGTATTGTTTAAAGAAAATAATAGAAAAATAAATAAATGTACTTATTATACTAGAAGTACTGAGGTATATTATTTAGAAATTGTATTTCTGAATTCTCTCAAAAAATGTCTAGTCTCGATTTTTCCTCTTTAGAAGATTTTCCATTTTTAAATCCTCCTATTGTTTTTATGAACCCATTATTATTATATATTATTTTGACTTGTAAATACCAAGCCAAGATATGTTTAACAGTCCAAGTCTAAGAGAAATACACATAACAGAGGATTGTGGGAAAAGTGATATTATTGTAGGTGCATAGAATTCATCTAAGGTACGAGGAAATGTCAGTTATAGGCCTTACATAAGCAAATATAAGGTTCAGAGTTCAATAATATAAAAGTTTTAAAATAACCATTATTGGTAATGGGAAAAATGTTAATTTGGTTCATAAAAGGTCCGGGTTACCATATAACGCACCCTGCCACTTGGTTTGTATTAAGTCTGTAATCCTGTAAGTATTAGAAGAGCCTCTAATAAGTCTTCCTTAGTTATGGAGTATATCAATGTCACATTTTCCCAGAAAAAAATTACTTAAATGAAAAGTTTCTTGTTTACTATTGGCTGCTAGCAGAGACTAAAGTCTCGACCATGTTGTATAGTGTTCCTCTATGATTTAAATTATACATTATGAAATAGATATTACCCAATATGCTGAACCCCAAACGGGATGTCCACAGCAGCCTGCTCATAGGGCAGACGACCTACCTTAGTTTAGAGAAGACGAAAGTACAGAGGCCTTGTTCAACTTGGTTCCAAACTTACTTGCAAGTTGGAATTTCAGGCAAGAAAAGGAAATTCAAGACTACTAAGGACTACAATACCAGCCCAGCGTCACCCAATGAAAAGTGGGTCACTGTCTCCACACCCAGTTCCAGAGCAGTAACCAGACATGCGCAAGAAAAGTAGTCCATAAGAACAGATAACTTCAAAATTACCCTCAAAAGAACTGACTTTATTGAAACAGAATGTGAAGAAATTGAGGTTAAAAAATACTCTTTAAAGCAATAAAGATTTGGGCTGTAAGCAATTACATGGAAGCTGGTAGCTCAACTTACAATTTACAAGGTAAATTGTAGGCCAACTACTTTACCAGAGAGAATCAAAGAACGAGAAAGCTAAGTGGAGCCCTCCTGGGGTCAGAAGAAACCACAAAGAGGAGCATCAAAAACTACCCCTGTAAAAGAACCATGAATTTAATTTGAGCAGACTGTGAAGCAAGTTGTCTCCAGGTTTTTGTTAAACAGTATTGATTCAGCCACCAATCAATGCAGCCTAATAATTTGGTGTGATACCAACAGACACAGACATATTAAAACAGAGACTCGGCAAAGAAATGGTCAAAAATAGCTCTGCTAAAACCAGTGTCATTTCAGGTGATTGCGAACGCGCTAAATGCCACACCTGCTGTGTGGTGGTATCAAAGACTTCAAATTATATGAGTGGATTATATTTTAGTTTAATAGTGCAGTTAAGTACTAAGAAAATAAACAAGTAAACAAGAAGAAAAAGCTCTGTTGGTGGGGGATATATGGATTTTACTACAACATACTATCTAAAATATCCTGTTTTTTAAAGCAACAAAAAATTGTAAATATAAAGAAAAATGAAGATTTGACTCATACAAAGGGAGAAAAATCCCAAGAAACACACTGCTTTTCAGGCCCAACGGTTGCACTGAACAGAGAAAAACGTCAAAGCAGCCACTATAAAATGTCCAAGATCTAAGAGAAACTATGCTTAAAAAAAAAGAAAGAAAGAAAGAAAGAAAGAAAGAAAGAAAGAAAGAAAGAAAGAAAGAAGAAAGAAGAAGAAAGAAAGGATTAAAGAAAGAAAGACAGAAAAGAAAGAAGGAAGGAAGATGTTAATTTGTTAATAAGATGTTAATAATGTTAATAATTGTTAATAATGTTAATAAGATGGAAAATATGTCACTTAATAAATCTTACACCTGGAAGGAAGGAAGGAAGGAAGGAGGGAAGGAAGAAAAAAAAGTATAATGACAATGTCCTCTCAAAGAGAGAATATCAACTAAAAAACATGAATTTCTGGAGTTGAAATCATAGTAACTGAGAAGAAAAAAATCACTACCAGGGTACAAGAGTAGATTTGAATTAAGAGAAGGTAAAATCAGATTCATGATGATTATCTGATACAAACACTGACACAAAAGAAAATTCCCAAATTTTCAAAATATTAACCTACAAATCCAAGAAGATCAATGAATTCCAAAGAGTATAAATGCAAAAATATCCATTTATAACCATGCCATAATAAAGCTGTAGAAAGCCAGTGAAAAGACAAATCTTCAAAACAAGAGGAAAATATGTCACTTAATAAATCTTACACCAGTAAGATTCAGTGGATGCATCATAATACACAGTGAAGGCCAGAAGAAGAAGATAACAGGATGACATATTCAAAATTCTGAAAGAAAATGCATCAATTAATAATTTTATATTCAGCAAAACTATATTTCAAAACATAAAGTACAATATTCTCAGATGAACAAAAGTAAAACATTCTCTGATGCTTGCAGAAGTAAAAGCAAGTCTAAAAGAACTTTTCAAATTAAAAGCATGAGACCCCAGAGAGTACTTGAATCTAAACTGAATTAAAATGATCTTAACAAATTACCCAAGAATGGCACTCTTGGATTTATATACTAGAGAACCGAAACTTTTTATTTGTAGAAACTTGCACATGAATGTTGATGGCAGCTTCATTTACAGCTGCCCCAAACAGGAAATTTCTTTAATGTTCTTCAGTGGGTGAATGACTTAACAAACTGTGGAAGCTCTGTATCATGGAATATCCCCGAGCAATTTAAAAAAAAAAAATCAAACTAATGATCAATACCACGTGGATGACCTTCAAGAAGATTAAGCTGACTGGGTGAGTGAAAGAAGCCAATCACAAAATAACACATTGTGTAATTTCATTTATATAACATTTGTAAGATAACAGAGAGATGGGAAAGATTGATTGCCATGATGGGGGCGCGTGTGAAATGGACGTGGCTATAACAAGGGAGTCTTGTGATGGTACAGTTATGTATCCTGATTGATGATGGCTACACTAAGCTACACATGTCTAAAATTGTAGAGTTACACGTAAAACACAGACACTCACACATGTTCATCTATGACTGTTGAGATCTGAATAACCTTTATATTTTGAATCAAGGTAGTTTCCTGATTTTGAAACTGTACGATAGTATACAAGAGGTTAAAATTGGAGGAGGCTGGCTGAAGACTATGAAGGACTTTACTGTACTTATTTTTGAAACTTCCTGTGAATCTATAATTATTTTAAAATAAAGTGTTTTTGAAATTTGCATTTATATTGAAACAGAGTACTACATTTATACTTATGTCAGTTTTTATGGATGTGCTGAATAAATGATATATTTGCCAGTTATGAAAACCTTGGTTTATAATCCAGTCCTGCAGATTCTTATTTTGCCATGTAACCCTGGGAATAAGTGTCACTATGTTCCTGGAGCAACGGAAACAAAGGCAAGAAGTTGCTGTGATATTTGCATTTATTTCGAAAAACTATATATATATATTTTTTAATGAAATTTTATGTGGATTTCAAGTCTGGTAGGTGGGAGAAGCTTGCAGAAACACTTAATTTGACATTATGCAGATATTGGGAAAGAGAATCTTTAGAGCTGTGATGTCCTAGAAAACATTCTGCACTGATGTAAAAGTTCTGTCTCTTCACTGTCCAATACATAGGCACTAACCACCTATGATTATTGGACATTTGAACTGTGGCTAGTATGCCTGAGGAACATAATTTAAAATTTAATTTAAATTAATTATATTGAATTCATTAATTTCAGTTTCAGGTACATGTAGCTAGTGTGGCCATATTTGACAGAGCTAGTCTTTAAGTTCTAGTTTGAAAACCATTAACTTAGTGGAAACAGTCCTTTTAATGTAGCACCTAGGGTACATGGCTTCCAATTTACAGTCTTATTCTTACTACTTCTTATCTGTTTAATCCTGATTAGGCCATAATCTCTTTGGCATTGTTTACTTAGCTTTGAAATGAAAGAATTAGAACACTTTAAGGTCCCATGTTTCTATAAATCATCTCACCTCCCACTGCTACCATTTTATTTAGAATATTTATGTCTGCCTGTTCTCCCTGGTGTACCATTTACCCTCATCTCAGTTGGTTCACACAGATAATACTTTGCAACACAAAATCAGATTGTAGCCCAAGAGACTAGAGAACAAGGCTCTCTCGTCCTGGGGAAGCTGTGCTCTGTTAGAAGAGGTGCTTTTCTAAACCAGTTGGTTGAATCGTGGAGGTGTAAATGTGCTCTCTCTCTCACTGAGCCACCTTCTTCTGAGAGGCTGACAGGTAGTGGGTGGCAACAAACTGTCTGACAAGACGGGTTTGCCCTGCATACCTCAAGTGATGGGATTATAGAAAGGAAAATGTTTAAAACATCGAATTAGTGTCAATGTTATGGTTCTTTCAAACTAGAGGAGCAACTGCTTCTTAACTCTACCAGTTTTATAGGAGATTTAGCAAACAACACGGGCATTCTTTGCTTACAGAGACTAAGACAGGTTTTATTTGATCTGGCAGGATGTCTGCTTTACTGAGAAAGTTTCTTGGGATTTAGTTCAATTAAATTAACAAATGTGCACGGACTCTGAATCAGATACTGTGTATTACCAAGAAACAAAGGTGAATGAGATTCTATTGCTGTTCGTAAGAATTTTCCAATCCAGAGAGGAACAAACAACCAAATAAAAAAAAAATATTTTGAAGTTGTTTGGCAACTTTTCAACTGTCAGTTGATCATTTGCTTCTGTGTTTCGCAGTACTGCTAGTGTGGGCCCTTGCTAATAAATTTGTTATATATGAGTGTGATGTTATTGTGTTTTATATAGTAACATAGTTTCTTCCCCCAAATGGGTAAACACAGACAAAATGTATACACATTTTAAGAAAGAAAAAAAAAACCCTGTATTAATATATACCGATAACAAAAGATGAATACAAGTCACGTTTGACTTCTTCAATGACAAGAGGTGCTCAAAGTGGTTACCATCAACGTCCCGACACTTCTGATTATGGTGAACTACTGCTTGAGCAATGTTGACCAAAGTGTTCACTTGTATACATTTTTTTGGCACCCCTGGTACTTACAAACAAATGGGCATTGCCTTTATCAGCAACCTGACTTTTACAGCAGAAGAGTTCTCTGTGTCTCTAGTTACACTGATTTACTAATCTTCAAATTCTGCTTTTTCTGTGCTACTTCTTTCATGCATCCACTTATAAAACATTTATTCAGTACCACCAATTGCTAGGCTCTACTCTAGGTGTTAGTTGTATATGAACAAAACAGGCGAAGACTCTTCTTGAAGGGGCTTGCTTTCTAGTGTGCGTGTGGTGGGGCAGGCGGGGGCAGGGAGCCAAGAGGACAAAGTGTGTCTTCTCTGCAAACTCTGACTCCTCGCCCTGTGCCCACTGCTATTCTTGGTGGCTTCAAAAGCTATGCTTTGGCCAATTCCCATTTCTATTTTCTGTGCTTTGTTATTTATCCCTTTCCAGATCATTCTACTATCCTTCCATTTTCATCACTGCAGTTCTCAATCACAGAGAACAGGTCTCCCTGGGGAAAGGAATCTAAGGCGAGAGACACACATGTACACAAACATACGGATGTTAAGTTAACACATAGTTAAAGGCGGCATGACGTTTCATAAAGCTAGCCTGGGAACTTTCATTCAGTTACCAATACCCCTTTTATGGAGCTTGGCCCCCTTAGAGTCTCTGAGCACCTTGTAAGTGCAAATGTTACATCCTATTGATGAAAATCATTAAGCAATAACATGACTTTCCACCCTATAATTCATTTTTACAAAGGATGGGACAAATGAGCCACTACCAACCATCTGATCATGTGATACTGTTACCAGGAATGACATGGTACCTCAGCTCTTTGTCTTCTTGAAGGAAGGAATTCGGTCAAGAGACAGAGATTGTGCAACATAGAACAGCAAGAAGTTTATTATAGTAGTAAAAACAAGTGCATGCTGAGATATGGAGCAGGCTGACCCAAGAGAGGGAAGGGAAGCAGCGTCTCCTCCTATTTTGTGAGGGGTTTTCTCTCTATGGGTGGAGTTTTCTGCCCCTCTTCCTATCTCTAGTTTCCCCATTGGCATGCCTCTCTTGTACTCCCTTCTTGCTCCCAACGTTGTCTGAGCTCATTATAATGGCCCTGAGAATCAGGGTGTACATTCTGACAAGCAGGTAAGCAGGATGATCTCTCTCTCTCTCTCTCTGTCTCGTCAGGCATCGGTGCCCTGAGGGCAGCTGTAATGGGTCATGACCCAAGTAGGAGCTGCAGCAAGGAGTTTTCTAACCAGGGCTAAGTCTCTCCTTTTCCTGCTCATTTCTATCTGTCTACCCACCCTATAATTCCTCCCTGAAGAATTTGAGACCCTGAAATCTTTCAGGAAAGGGGACGATGTGTCTCCTCTGTATCTACTTGCTGCTGAAAGGGGGCGACGTCCTAGTCAGGGTCTCATCCTCTTGCTCTCTGTCAGGAGGAAGCAGGTGTTGTCCCCTGCTGACAGTGTCGAGAGGAGACTGGTATAAATCTGAGCCCTCCATTTCCACAGGAACATATTGGAATCCCTGGAGGATCATCGTTTTTAAGTGGAACTGCTGTAATCTGGAGGACACACATTTGACAAGTAGATTTAAAAGACATGGGCCAAATAGTAGTAGAAGCGATATATAAACTAAAGACTCTAATAAGGGTAAAAACCAAGTCATGGAAGGTAGAGCGTCTTTTACCGCCTGCCAGATGGAGTCAGTTGTTGGATGTTCCTTTGCAAAATTATAAAGCCATTCAGTCTGATTGTATATCTTTTTAATTTCTTCCACTTGACTGGTGGCATTTATATAAGTGCAACAAGTCTTATTAATTACCTTACATACTCCCCCTTGTTCAGCTAATAAGTAATCAAGGGTAGTCAGTTGTCAAAGTGAATTTGTAAGTGAATCGAGGGACCCCTGGAGATACTGGAGGGCGTCTCTGCTGTCTCATCTTACCCAGTTGCTAGGGTGGCTATGGATCCTGTTAGATGGGTTAAAGTAGCCTTATGATAGGTAAACCCTCCCCAAGGGGCTGCTAGACCATCGGCAGCCCCAATACTGGCTAGAATGAGTGCTATGGACCGTCTGGATTGGGGGTGAGTGACGTTATGAACAGTGATCGATGTGCCTCCAAGGCCTAAAAACCCAAAGGTGTATTGTCCTTCGAACTGAGACTCGTCAATACATGGGGAGTCCAGGGCTATAAGGGGTTGGTGGTGGACCCGTCTGGTGACTTTTCGCTGGGTAGTTCATTTTGAGGAGGACTGCAGAGAAATAAATACCCAAATATAATAAGTGATATGTATCTCAGCCTTACCTTTCTTTCTTTAGAAAGAAAGGTAAGGCTGAGATTGAAACGTGCAGGCTGAAAATGGGGAAGAGGAGAGCTGTTTCCGGGCTGCTCATGGCATACCCAGCTGTCAAAGAGGCTATTTTCCTTTGCAATTATGTTGGAAATGTGTACAAATGTGTTAGTCTCCCATCCCCCATGAAGGAGCTGGGGCTATATTAGAACTAGGAGAACTAACATCATGTTGATGATTTAGTCTGATTGTATAAGAGACAATTATTCAGTGGGGTACTAGTAAAGCTATAGGTGGAAGAAGAATAAGAGCTGAGAGGAAAATCAAATAGTAAATAACTGTCAGGTGTTAGTTATCAGTATTTAGTGGCAATTTCTCGAGGTCTTCTAGAGGCTCACAGGAGTACTGA
This sequence comes from Rhinolophus ferrumequinum, assembly GCF_004115265.2. Lineage (NCBI taxonomy): Eukaryota > Metazoa > Chordata > Mammalia > Chiroptera > Rhinolophidae > Rhinolophus > Rhinolophus ferrumequinum. The sequence continues at coordinate 54,534,526 of NC_046301.1, forward strand.
GATCCGGTTGGCATGTCTTCTCCATCACCCTTCCATGGTTTTATCCGGGAGTGAGGTATCCAGCTAGAATCTCCTGGTACCTTGACAGCTGTAGGGGTAGAAAGTAAGAGTGAAGGGGTCCGTCCAAGTTGGGATGTACGGGTGCTATCTTTCCAAGATTTGAAGAGTATCTGGCGGCCACGCAGGTACTCGGTTGGTGATGGTGGGTTCTGCCCTGCAGGTGAGGGCAGAGCCTTTTGTCCATAGGGCCTTAGGGCCTCCTGGAACTGTCTTGGAGACGTGACATACTGAAGGAGGTTTGTAGCCTCTAAATCTAAGAGTATGTCAGATGGGAGGCTCCCATATAGAGCCTCATAAAGGCTGAGTTGTAGGGAAGCCTACAGGTGTGTTCAAACCTATAATAGAGCTATTGGTAGGAGGTTAAGCCACAGTTGACAGGTTTCTTGACAGAGCTTCCTTAGGATGTTCTTAAGGGTTTGCTTTGCCCTTTCTGCTTTACCGGAGTTCTGAAGTCTCTATGAGGAATATAAGAAATACCTTGTCTCGATGGCCTTAGTCACCTATTGGGTAATATGTGAGGTAAAAGAGGGTGCATTGTCACTTTGTAAGGATCGGGGTAAACCAAATCCAGGAAGGGATCTCCTTCAGCAGTTGCTAAGAAACCTCTTGGGCCCTGTCTGTCTCGGTAGAGAATACCTCTGCCTACTTGGTCAATAAATACCAAGTGGTATTTAAATCCTTTGCATGGAGGCAAATGAGTGGGTGGCTTCCTAGACGCTGAAGGAGTTTTATAAGCAGGGGAGGCTTATTTCCCTGGGGATTGATGTAAGTACAGAGCATACAGGTATGATATACCTGGTTGTCTTATATATGCCTTTCCCAGAAACATTTTCATGCAGATTTGGTGCATGTTATTCCCTCCGAAATGATAAGAATCATGAAGTCCTTTAATGGCTTTCCACTGGAGGGACTGGGGAAGGTGTAGCCTTTGACCTAGCTCATACAATCCCTGAGGGTTAAGAGTATCTCCCCTCTGAATGGCCCAATTTTTCTCTTCTGAAGTATATGACGAAAGGAGACTGGGGCCCGGTAAAGAAGGAATAAGGGCCCCTATAAATTTATCTTATGAAGGAGTGGCGGCCTTGGCTGCCTGATCCATCTGAGGATTTCCCTGAGCTATTTCATCTTGTCCCTTTTGATGTCCCCAGCAGTGGATTAGTGCCACCTCCTTGGGTAAGTGCCCGGCTTCTAGGAGGAATAATATCTGAGGTCTATATTGTCATGGAGGGACTCTAATCCTGCTCCCCGCACAAGAACACAGGATATGGTGAGGCCAAAAAGGAACACCTACGGAGCCATAGATAGGGGAGTCACACCACTATATTCTCGCTGGTGGCTGGGTTGGAGACACAGGAAGCAGGAGCCACAGGATCCGCCACCTGACGTCCACTTCTCTGCCAAGAACCTCACTTGCTAGCTGCAATCCACACTTGCTAGCTTAGCCACGGCCGTTATATCAGGGGCTAATGTCTAACCGGTAACAGCTGATGGCCAACTAGTCACAGCTGATGGCCATCAACTACCCGAGCCAGCACCTTTCCACGTGAGGCCAAGAGCCTGGAAACTGCTCTCTGGATCTCTGTTCCCACACGTATTTTATGGGGGTGTCTTTGGCAGTAAGGAATCCTCTTTCTTTCCAGATAGCAGCATAGGCATAGAGCACTAAGAAAGCATATTTAGAGTCTGTAGATATTAACCCTTTTGTTTCTTCCTAGCTGTACAGCCCAAGTGAGAGAGAGTAATTCAGCTAATTGAGCTGAAGTCCTAGCGGGCAATGCTTCTGCCTCTATGGTTTTTAATGGGGTGACTAGGGTAGGGTTTCCAGGCAGGAATTCCTGCCCATTCTCAGGAATTTTTTTTCGTTTTCCCGTTCCCGAATCCCGAGAAAAGTTGGTCAGGAAATTGGGTAATACCCACAATGGGAAATAAACGTACTACTCAACATGTATCTCTTAGACATTTTTCCTATTTATCACTAGGGTTTCTAGGCTGGAATTCCCACCCATTCTCGGGAATTTCTTTCGCTTTTGCATTCCCGAATCCCGAGAAAAGTTGGTTGAGAAATAGGAAAAATCGGCTCCTTGAACTCAAGTGGTTGGTAGCATCAGCTGTCACTTTGTGGAAACAATTCATCATGGAGAACAGAAAACAGTGCATATCTCAGGATTCGGGAAGGGGAAAGCGAAAAATATTCCTGAGAACGGCCGGGAATTCCCACCTGGAAACCCTCAACTAGGGCATATCCTGTGTGCCTGACTCCTTCTCTTAAAAAGCTGCTACTATCTGTAAGCGAAATCTCATCTAAGTTTTCTAGTGGCTGGTCCTTTAAGTCCTGCTAGCATAAGTCAGGTTGATGTTTTTTAACAGGAGTGTATTGGGGTGCCCTCCTCTGGGCAAGGTAGTAAGGTAGCAAGGTTAAGGGTGGTGTACCTTTGAATAGTAATGTCAGGCCTTTCTAACAGCAAGACCTGATGTTTTAATATCCTGCTGTCTGCCATCCAATGGGGCTCCTTAAGGGCCAGTAAGTTAGGCACTTGGTGGGAGGTGGAAACCTGTAAGGCCTGTCTTAGGGCCTCTTCTGCTAGAAGGATAGTTGACACAAATGTCCAGAGGCAAAATGGCTAGCTTATAAAGAGTCCAATCTCTTAAATAAATACCCAACTGGGCACTGGGTGGGGCTTAATTCTTGGGTTAATACGCCTTGTTTTTCAGTGCCGCATAGCCAATATGGTTTTGTGGGCTGAGGCAGCCCTAAGTCTGCAGCCTCTCTTTAATTGCTCGAGGGCTTGTTGTTGCTCTGGCTCCTGGACAAGGGGGCCTTGTTCCCCGCTCTCCTTGAGTATGCATATAGAAGTCACACCCTGAACCCATAGCCAATTAGCCAGAGTCTACAGTACCCCGAAAGCCCAAAGAATGTTCTGAGCTGCCTCTTGGTTGCGGGAGAGGGCAGCTGATTAATTGTCCTGACCTTGTCAGGGGATAACTTTCATTCTCTAGGGGTAAGAATTAGTCTTAGGTATTGGACCTGTTGACTAACCAGCTGAGCTTTTGGTCTAGAGAACTCGTAGGCTAGGAAATTTAACGTCTGCGTAGCGTGTAATTATGCTGGTTCTTAGGTGGGGCAGCAAATGAGTAAATCATCTATATATTGAATAAAGCATTCCCTGCTCAATAGACAGGACTGTTGGGTCTCTAGCTAAAGCCTGACGAAAGAGGTGTGGGCTGTCGCCAAACCTTTGTGCTACGGCAGTCCAGGTGAGCTGCTCACGATGCCCACCCCCTATCCCATTTAAAGGCAAATAGAAATTGAGAGAAAGGATCGAGGGGTATACAAAAGAAGGCATCTTTTAAACCTAGGACTGAAAACCAAACTTTCTCTGTGATTATCTCCCCAAGAATTGTATATGGGTTTGGAACTATGGGGTGGAGAGGCCTCATTAATGAGCCTCAGATCTTGGAGTAATCTATGCTCGCTAGAACTTTTCTTTATGAGGAGGATTAGGGTGTTGCCTGGAGATGAGCATGGTACTTGAGAAATCAGTTAATAAGGGGCCACAGGCCCTCTTTGGCTTCTGGTTTCAGTGGATATTGTTGTTGGAGAGAATAATGGGAGGGATCTTAACGGGGTGGCATGTTTGGCTTGTCCTGGGATTTCTGTTGCCGGAACTTCTAAGTTTACGAAATCTAACTGTAGGGACGGAGTCCCAGAGAGCAGTTTCCAGGCTCTCGGCCTCACATAGAAAGATGCTGCCTTGGTTATTAGATGGCCATCAGCTGTAATCAGATGGCCATCAGCAGTAACTAGTTGGCCATCAGCTGTAACTGGTTAGCCATTAGCCACTAATATAACTTAGCCATTAGCTACACTGGCAAAGTTGGTTGGCATAGAAGCAGATGGTGGATTGTGGATCGTGTGGATCCTGCTTCCTGTATCTCCAACCCAGCAGCCAGCAAGAATAGAGAGGTATGAACCCCCTGTCCATGGCTCCGTTGGTGGTCCTTTTCGGCCTCACCATATCCTGTGTCCACCCACCAATAGCGGGACCAGACACCCTGAATTACACTAATCATTTAGGTTTCTCTGAGATAGAGCTCTCTTTGTTAGAGAGTGTTATAAGTATACAAGGGAGAGGATTTTCAATAACTAGATGTGCTCCCACTTTCTGGAGAACATCACTTCCCAGAAAGGGCCTGGGGCAGTCTGGCATAACTATATTTGTATATTTGGTGAGAGCTTCTCTGAGACACTCCAGAAAAACTGTGGGGTTCTCAGAGGGGCTTTGATCAATAATAGCTAGCTTGTGGTACTTAGCTGGCTTACTCTCACTTTGTCTCATGCCTTCAGTTAAACAAAGGACTAGATGATTTCATTGCCAGGTGCCCTGTGTGGGGTTATAGTCCCTGTTGGGGTCAGTTTTAGATATAGCCATGGCCCCTGTTGGATAATTAGGGTCAGTCAAATGCCAGCCTCTATAATCATCTCCCTTTCTGCTTTAGAGAGAGTTTTTCCTATGATGACATGGACATCTCTCTCCAGATGAGGTCAAAAGTAAGAGTGAGCCTCCGAGATCCATTGATATATTTTCAGGGTCGTCGGAGTAGCTCCCTAAGTCTGTGGTTAGTTGGAGGAGGTCCTGCATGGAGAAGGGGACCTGCACCCTCCGAGAGCTGCCTGTTAGGCCTCTGCTTACCTCCTGGAGCACAAGGGGATTCTGCATATGCAGGTGAAGGCCCCTATGGGTCTGAGGGGGGCAGTTAGGAGGGGATGTCTCCTCCGCTCCCTTAGGGGGAGGGGTTGGAGGATGTGTGCTGGGCTGTCCCCAAGATCAGGACCTCTGGGTGGATGAGGTAATAGGGCTAGAACTGAAGGGTCTGTCTTACAAAAGTGATAGAGGTCTGACTCATCTGTGAGGGCCATAAAGGCCTGGACATATGAGTGACACTTCTATTTTTCTAGTTTGTGACAAAAGAGGTCCAATTGTAAGATGGTATTATGCTTTTGACTGCCATTTTCAGGCCAGCTTTCTCCATCCCCTAATTCATATCGAGGCGAAGCCATATTGCAGAGGAAGATGAACCTCTTCTTTTGTGTCTCAGGATCAAACTTGTTTTCCAGTTTAGAATATACCTTCTGGGGCAGACCATCCCCCTCAGACTGTGGGACAGGCCTGTTCCCGTCCCTGAAGATTCCAAATTATGTGTGTCCTTGCCTCTTGCCTCCCCTCACATTCCCCCAAGCTATGGAATTAATGTGTACCTCAAATTATTCCTATCATGCTTACCAGGGAGTGAACCCTCTGTCTTCCCCCTCCGCTTTGTAGTCAGGAAGGATGAAATCTGGATCTCGTCTTTGTCCCTTTCTCTTTAAGCTTTCCCTGCTGGCTGCCTGATGCAGACAGCCTTCAAAGCGGCTATTACCCTGAACTCTTGGATGGACCCTATATCTTTTGGCTAGTTTATAGCCGTCCCACCCTCGGTTATCAGTCCAGATCTCAAAGAAGATCCTATATATAATGACCCTAAGAGCCCGTCCCTGAAGGAACTGTTCAAGTTGGTCGGCCTGATCTTCTAGGAGATAATAGAGAGCTTTCTCCTTGCCATTAATATCAGTCTTTGTCCAATTCCAATACCACATCAGTCCAGAGTTTGAGGAGTCAGAGAGCCGGGGGAGAAGGACAGACAGGCAGTGACACAGGAAGCAGAAACCCAGACCAAGAAGTGGGAAGGACTCTGGGCTGAGGTGTTTCTGCCCTCACTAGTCAAAGGCAGGAGGGCTCCAAATGGCGGGGGTTGCACAGACACAACAGGAGAAATGGTTGGTGGGGAAGAAAGAGTGGCTAGTTGGAGACACCAGTCTAAATTCCCCAGCCCCAGAGGCATCGGAAGAGTTCACTGAAGTAGAGAACGCTGTTTTGTGAGGAAAGAAGAAGTTCATCCTGGAGAGCTGGGAACAAGCTTAAGGGAGGCTAAGTGAGCACAAAGTTTCTCAAAGCTATCCCTGTCATTCATTTTGGGCCATTCCAGGGCAGGTCATAAGGGCGAGAGAAAAAGAGAGTGAGAGACAGCTTTGATTTCTGTGGCAGAAAGGCTGTGAAGCAAGGCTGGAAGTAAAAAGGGGTGCCTAACCATAGAATGGAGGGCTGGAGATAAAGTGGAAGGCACCAACAACTCCCAGGAGGCTGTACTATTCCTATCGTGGGGGAATTGCCAAGGGGAGGAGGTAGTGTATGCTTGTGGGATGGTGTGCCCCATTGCTTGGATATTTTCTTAAGATTGGCAGAGTCCCTATTGCTACTTTTCTCCAATCCATGACCAATTCATTCTATCAAGGGAGTCTTTAAGTAGTCAGCTCTCTAGGAGCCACCCATGTCCACGATGTGCCTAAAGCCTTCCCAGAGTGGTTTAGTCATGGAAACGGAGAAAAATGAAGAAAGCAGGTGAAGGGAGCAGTCTTCAAAACAGACAGCGAAGGCAGCTTGCGGCTTCCCTAAGAGAGGAGGGAATCCAATGAGAGAGAGAAAGAAAGCAATAGTCCCATCTCCTAGTGGCTACACAAGGGAATTGCTGCGGGAAGGGGCTAGTGTATCCTTGTGAACCGTGTTCGTGTATGACGCCTAGATCTTTGTCTTGAGCCCAGTTGGACTTAAGCCTATTGTCCCAGACCCCAACTAGGTTATTCTTCTACAGGAGACTTCTTTAAGGTAGTGGATTACCTAAAGGCTTTTAAAGGTCCATTCTGTGCCCACCAAATTGTGTGGCAGAGGGTGACTCCACCATAAAAAAGAGTTAGGGAAATAAGAGAGGGAAGAAGTACCTTGAATCCAGCAAATCTGAATCATGGCACCAGAAAGATGTTACCGGGAATGGTGTTGTATCTCGGCTCTTTGTCTTCATGAAAGAAAGAATTCAGTCAAGAGACAGAGTTGGTGCAACATAGATCAGCAAGAATTTTATTAGTACAAGCAAATACACTCTGAGATATGGAGCAGGCTGATCCAAGAGAGGGAAGCAGCCTCTCCTTACATTGTTTGAAGGTTTTTTCTCTCTCTGGGTATAATTGTCTCCCTTTGTCCCTCTCTAGTACGTCTTCATCTCCCAGCTGGCATGCCTTGTACTTCTTTCTTGCCTCCAAGGTTGTCTGAGCTCATTATAAAGGCCCTGAGAAGCAGGGTGTACATTCTGATAAGCAGGATGGTTTCTCTCTCTCTAGCTTCTAACAACACATCCCTTTGATTTAGTGGCATGTGTGAGCCTGGAATCCTGCTGGGCTGGTCAGGCATTCGTGCTGTAAGTAAGAGGAGCTGTAAAGGGTCTTGACCAAGTGGGAGCTGCAGCAAGGGGCTTTCTAACCAGGGCTTTCTAACTGAGGCTCGGTCTCTTCCTCTCCTGCTCATTCCTGTCTGTCTACCTAGCCTATCAATAGGTTCAAACATTTGATGTTTAACACATTCATTTAAAAATGTTAAGTGCTAAACAGAAGCCATGCGATTGCCTAAGAGACTGTTCACCAGATGCTCAGAGACATTTGAGTTGGTGACTTCTGTTGCAACTCTACAGCTCTGAGTTCAAGAACACACTTGGCGCCAGGGGCTTTATTAGCCTGGGAGGCTACAGATGGCAGGTGAGGAGTGTGTCCATGCCCATGTTCTGTAGGTGAGGAGTGTGTCCATGCCCTTCCCTCACTCTATTGCCACATGGGAGAGAGCACGGTCTGATAGTGATGAGATGCACAGCGTGCTTCAAACATTGTATGTGCTGCAGAGGTTCTAGCCTTGTGGATATGAGGGTGAGTTTGTATGGCTTATTTGGGAATCCTGGAGATATGATGTGACTCTATTTCATGTTACTATTTCCTAAAGGATTTTTAAGTTTTAAGAACTTTGTACCAATAGCTCTTATGAAGAATGGTGCTTCTTTCTGTCACATATTCTGAGGGCAGTGACTTACATACGAGGTCAGACAATTAAGTTCATGAACTCATCCTAGAAAAAGAACTATATACCTCATTACTGAATATCACTACGGTCACCTTCGAAGTACTCCCCTTAGGAAGCTATGCAGTGACGTCAGTGCCTAGTATACCCTTTAAAGCAATTTTGGAACTCATTTTCTGGAATGGCCATCAGAGCTGTTGTTGTATTACCCTTGATGTCCTGAATGTCATCAAAATGTGTCCTTTCAACATTTCCTTTATCTTCGGGTAAATAAGTCATTGGGGGCCGGATAAGGTGAGCAGGGAGCGTGTTCCAATACAGTTATTTCTTTACTGGCTAAAAACTCCCTTACAGTGCCATGTGAGCTGGTGAATTGTCATGATGCAAGAGACATGCATTGTTGGCAAAAGTTCAGGTCGTCTACCTTTTTCACGCAGCCTTTTCAGCACTTCCAAATAGTAAACTTGGTTAACTGTTTAGTCCAGTCGGTACAAATTCATAATGAATAATCCCTCTGATATCAAAAAAGGTTAGCAATATCATTGCAACAAGTTCGCGAAGTTAATTGTCAAAGCTCTTATGAACAGTTTAGATATTTGCTATGGAAACTACAGACCATTTAGGGCAAATCTCAGTGGAAAGATACCAGGCTGCTAAAAGGACTGGAGGTGGAAAAGAAACACGTAATGCTTCATTGCACTGATCATCTCCTGTTATTCAGACATTAAGATATATGATGGGAAGTAGAATTTCCAGTGAGTATGAAGGCTTGTCTCTTAGGAGTCTCACTTATTACGTTACATGAGATTCAAAAAATAAAAGAATGATTGCATTCCCCTGTCACCATTATCTGTTCTGGAGAAGATTGAGACAACAGAGTTTGCACAAATACCATGGAGGAGACTTCTGGGTTCTGTGGATAAAGTCATAGTTCAAAACACTGAGCCAACAGGCCGCTGTAATGTTGGACAAATATGGGGCTGCAGTAGAGAATAGTCAAAGATGAAGGGAAAGTTGAAAACATTTAGCATTAGCTCTGTTCTGAGTCGCATACTGATATTACAGCAGTGTGACTGTGGGAAATATAACCCAATGCTTAAGTGGTGTGGGAATTATAACCAATGCTAAAACCTTGATGATGTATGGAGTACCTGCCCTTCTCTCAGGTTTAAGAGGACATGATTAATAGATACCTCGGATCTTACTAAAGCTGCAAGTTGCAGGAAACTTGAAAAAGTAGTGACTCTCAAGAACTCAGAAAATATAATTTCTAATTAAATGGCATATGTAAAGCATTTGAGCATAAGAATAATAGCAAACACCTATATAGTTCTTTGTATTTTCTACAGTATTATATGCTTTAAATATTTTAACTATTTTAATGCTTAGGAAAACTCTATGAAGTAGGTACTACTAAAACTCACTTTATTGATTAAAAAAATGTAAGTAACTCGATCAAAGTCACAGAGCTAATAGGAAGTGAAGCTAGAATATGAATACGGGATGCCTGGCTCCAGAGTCCATGCTTTTAATCACTATAGTAGTGGAACCTCAGCAAGCTGGAGGAGAATGGTATGCTGTTAATTGATCTTGTTCCTACAAGCTTTTCCCACTCTGTTATGAAAAACAGTTGGGAAGAGTTTGCTTTCCTTGGGAAAAGATCGGTATACCTTTAGTATGTTATTCTAGCAAAGCATGAATTCTACTTTCATGGTATTAATGTTCCATGAAAAAGTATAATCTATCATGACAGATCATGGCACTCACCACCTGCACTCTGATAAAATGTATTGGTGATATCATGTATGCCAGTAAAGAAATGATTTGTCAATTTGAGAAGACACATGATATACGAAAATGGGCTGCTAAAGAAAAAAAAAAAAGTTTCAAAAATAATTAATTCTAAGTCTGTCCTAAAGTGTCATATCAAGGTGTGAAATTATTTGGATTTTGTTGAAACTGCATCCTTAAACTTGATATAATTTGAGGACACGTATCAGATCACATAGAAAGGTGAAGATGTTACCTTTCTTCAGAGGTTAATTAAACTTCCCAATCACTCTGTGATATTTAAGCATCAGTTACAAAGACACATACAGAGACTGGAGGCTCTGGGAAGAAAATATCAGAAGTTACTCTGCAGTGTCCATAGTTTTTAGACATAATGACTCCTGTAGAAGTTGTCCTTTACTACTTGTTTTAAAATTTGTTAATTTGTTTTTCAGTTAGAGTTGACATTCACTATTATTTTATTTTAGTTTCAGGTGTACGGCATAGTGGTTAGACAGTTAAGACTGATGCTTAACATCGATTGAAACTGTCACCGGGCTATCATCCAAAAGCCCCCAATGTTTCCTGGTACCTAAACTATGTCACAAGCTATGCTCACTTACAGGACTAAAAAGGATTACCAACCACAAAGACCAAGGTGCCCAGTGTAAAGACCAAGGTGGTGATGGGGCACTGTGTGCAAATAAGACCCAGCACAAAAGGGCTGAGAGCTACAGAAGAATAACTACACATGCTTAAAAGAATTTAATCACTCCACACCACAGCCTATCGTGTTCCCCCGAAAATAAGACCTAGCCGGACCATCAGCTCTAATGCGTCTTTTGGTACAAAAATTAATATAAGACCTGATATTATATTATTATGTTATATTACATATTATATTATATTATAAAGACCCAGTCTTATAGCAAAATAAGACCGGGTCTTATATTAATTTTTGCTCCAAAAGATGCATTAGAGCTGATGGTCCAGCTAGGTCTTATTTTCGGGAAAACATGGTATAAGCACAGAGGCTCCTTCCCAATCCAGGAGAAGGTGCCATTAGAGCATGAGCCCACCCTTCTCCAGTTCTTGATGAAAGAATCCAGTTTCTGCTTTGCTTTACCAAGCTCGGTCTTGTTCTATTGGTATGGACGGCCCTGGGCAGGAGGACCTTTGTTTGGGTCCCTTATGCATGAAAGGCACTGATGTCCTCAACACGGGGGAATTCAGGGGAAAAAAGTAGGTTGTTAAAAAACCCTATCAGGGAATCCAGTAACCCCTGGTTCCCATGCCCACCTTTCTGGATTGAGCGCCAACACCACACATTGTTTGGTGTGATTCCCAGGCTTCACAAGTAGGGAACCTTATCTGGTTAAGTCGTGTGGCATCTGAGTGCCAAAAAATTATAAGAATCTCCCTGTGGGCAGTTAGAGGCAGGTCCAGAGCAACGATCTAAGGTACGGGGCATCAGGCATCAACTGCCATAGAGGTAGAGAGCTGCTTGGGCTGCATCTTAAAACACTAAAACTCATTTAGATATCACCCTTTAACTAAAAAACAATTGGCCTTTTTCTGTAACTGCCTGGTGCCAGTATAAATTGGAAGCTGGGGAAAAATGGCCCACGAGTAGCTCCCTAAATTATAATACAATCCTCTAGTTACACTTGTTTTACCAAAGGACAAAGACATGGGACAAAAGTCATTACGTCCAGATTTTTATGGCTTCATATCAAAATCAGGGCCTCCAAAAGCAATGCAGATTAGAGTCCACTATTATTATCCCTAAAGAAAAGGAGGCTATCTTGCCAGTGTTAGACTCTCTGGCTGCAAATCCTCTAGATGCTCTTCTCCGAGAGTACCCCCTGCCAATCCAAGCACTCCCACTTCCACTCCCCTCTCCTCTATGACCGCCCTCCCTCGTTGCAGTTGGGAACCCTGTGTCCTGGCCCTCCCACATTATATCCACCTTTACACGAACTTTCTACCCCCCGGGCCTACTGTCCCTCCCCTTTATTTGTTCCCTCCAGGTCTACCCCACCTGGACCCTGTCTGGCCAGAACTAGGAATGCAATCAACCATCAGCCCTGGACCATGTTCCCACTAAGGCAGGTTCCCGGTAGGGAGGGCAGATGGCTATGATTCACATCCCATTCAGCACCTCTGACCTGTGTAATTGGAAGGGAAATGCCAAGGGATTGAGGGTAGACCCAAAGGGATTCTTAAACCTTATTAGGAGTATTTTTCAAACCCACAATCCCACCTAAGCCGCCATTCAGTCCCTCCTAAACGTTCTCCTCACTGGGGGAGAAAAGGCCCTACACCGTCCTTACAAAAGCTAGAGAGCACTCAGACGAGGGAAATAGAGATAATTGCAGGACATCATATAAGGTGGCCAGGGAATTTAGCAGTCCTTGACAATGAAGATTAGGATCCTGCTGATAAACAGGGAAAGAAAGACTACTGTACCACCATAACATGATTTTGAAAGGATTGAAAAAGCTGCAGGGAAGAGGCCTGTAAATTGGAATAAGATGGAAGATGTGACTCATGCCCCCAGGAAAACCCATCCGCCTTCTCAGACAAATAGAGGGAATGTGTAAGACAATACACTACGTTAGATTTGGAGTTTTCCGAAGGGAATGCAATCTTAAGGTCTTATTTCATCTCTCAAAGTGCTCCTGACCTCTGGCACAAATTATAGAAGCTTGAGATAGAGCTTAATCCTCCCACTTCTAGGTTGGCTTATAGCAAGCTTATAAAGTGTTCAGTAACCGAGACTTAGAGGAAGAGAAAAAAGAGGACAGCAAAGTCCAAAGACAGGCTGCTTTACTGGCGGTTGCCCTCCAGTGATAGTCGGGGAAACCTGGAAAGACACACCTTCAGCCACCAGAAGGCCCTGGCTCCCAACACAGGACGACTCGACCCAAGAAACTGGTGCCTAATCAGGGTGTCATTTGCGGGAAGGAAGGCCTGTTGGGAGGGGGAACGTCCCTATCGCACCCAAACAGGGGAGGACGGGTCAGCTTCACAGGTCCCCTCAGATAAAAAGCTGCTGATGGCCCAGATAGACGAACACTGACGGGTCTCAGCGGTTCTTCTGTTGTCTCCCAAGAAAATCCAAATAACCCCCAAGGAGCTCCGGCTCACACTGGACATAGCGGGTAAAGCTGTTGACATTTTAGTTTACACAGGAGCCACATACTCGGTTTTGAATACCAGACCAAGCCAACTGACCAATAAAAAATGTAACATTATGGGAGCTTCGGGGAACTCTGAAAGCAAACGATTCATGGACCCCCTTAGTAGTAAATTAGATAGAAAGGAATTAAGTCATTCGTTTTTGTGCATCCCCAAATCTCCTCTACCCCTACTAGGAAGGGATTCATTACATAAACTAGGAGCAACCATCCATCTGGATGGAAATATAATGGAAGTGACTGTCCCTTTTGAAAAGGGGCACAGATTGGTCATGCTTCTAGCTGATAGGGGGCAAAAAGAAACCCCAGTAAATAAGCAGGTGGAATTACTGAGTAAATCCTCATATATGATCTCAAGAGATAGAAGTAGGAGGAATCAAAGGGGCTAGCCTGATAATTGTCCAATTAAAGCCAGCACACAGCTGTCCTAAAAAAGTACTACGCCACGAGGCCCTAAAAGGAATAGCCCCAGTAATACAAGGTCTAATCAAACAGGGCCTTATAAGGCCTTGCCAATCAGCCTGTAAAACTCCCATCCTCCCAGCAAATAAATCTAATGGAGAATATCAAATGGTATAGGATTTAAAGGCAATAAATGAGGCCACTGAAGACATCTACCTGGTGGTCCCCTTATGCCCTACTAGCCACTCTACCATCCAAAAGAACTTGGGACACTGTCTTAGATCTCAAGGACCTTCTTTTGTATTCCTTTGGCCCCAGAATCCCAATAGATCTTTGCCTTTGAATGGCAAACCCCCATTGCTCAACAAAAACGGCAGGTCTGCTGGACAGCCTTGCCCCAAGGATTTAAGAACTCCCCTATCCTTTGTGGAGAAGCCCTGGGCAAAGATTTAAGGGACCTACATTTGGAGAAAGGTAGCTCCTTCAGTATGTAGATGACATATTGATTGCTAGCCCTTCTAGGGAATTATCAGACAGGCACACCCAAACACCCTAAACCACTTGGCTGATAAGAGATACAAGGACTTAAAGAAAAAGACTCAGATGTAGCAGACCAAATTTACTCCTCTAGGATTTACTATACCAAGGGACAGAGGACCTCACCCCAGGACAGGAGGGAGGCTATCTGTAAGTCGCAATTCTTCCCCCATAAGAAGGCAACTTAGATGGTTCTTGGGTATGGCCAGATTCTATTTGGGTCCCTAAATTTGGATTAATAGCTAATTCTCTCTATGAAGGGCTAAAGGGAAGCGTGGTGAATCATTTGAATAGAGCTCAGAATGTGAAAGGGCTTTTTTAGGAACTCAAGTAACAGCTGCTTCAAGTTCCAGCCTTGGGTCTCCTGGATTTAACAAAGACTTGATTTCTATTATATGTACATGAGAGACAGGGAATAGCACTTGGGGTCTTAACTCAGAAACTTAGACCTCTGACCTGGGTAATTGCTTATTTTTCTAAACAGTTAGATCAGACAGCCAAATGATGGCCTCCTTGCCTTAGAGTGGTTGCTACTACAGTCACTCTCTTAAAAGAGAGAGAAAATTTGACTTTGGACAACCTGTAGCCATCTGTACCTCACACCAGGTTCAATCCTTAATAAACTCCAAGAGGATAGAATGGTTGTCGCCTGGGAGATCAATCCAGGCCATAATCCTAAACAACGCAGTTATTACCATAAAAACACACCACATTTTAAACCCAGCCACTGTATTCCCAATTGAGCTGGGGGATCTGGAACATAACTGCATAGAAAATACAAATACAACATACTTCATCTGGGCAGACCTAGAAAGTGAACCCCTCCCAAATGTGGAAGAAGAATGGTTTACCAAACTAAACAGATAAAAGACTAGCAATTGTCACCCTAAATGAAGTTATAGAAGTAGAGGCCCTGTCCCCTGGGACCGCCACTCAAAAGGCTGAGTTAATAGCCCTCAGTAGGCCCTAGAATTGGGAAAAGGAAAGACCCTGAACATTCAGGTATGCTTTACTCCATTCTACATATCCATGGGGCCATCTGGAAGGAGAAAGGCATGTTAACTGCAGGGGGAGGAAAACAAAAAACAAACAAACAAAAAAATAGGTTAGACATGGCCTTATCGTACTCAAGCTCTTACAAGCTGTTCAGCTTCCCCAACAGGTCACTGTTATCCACTGTAAGGGGCACCAACAGAGAAATGCTAAAGTAATAAAGGGAAATAATAAGGCAGTCAAAAGAGCTGCTCAAAACCAAGTTTTTCAGTAATTGCCCATTTTAGCTGGAAAGCCTAACCCATTAAATTATTCCCCAATACATACAGAGGTGGAATTCAATAAGGTAGAAAGATGGGGCTTCAAATGGGACGCTATCAGTTGTGGGTGGCTAACCAAGTAAAATGGGCAATACTTCTTTCCTAAAACTACAGCTCTATATGCAATCAGGGAGGCCCATCAAGACCCCATTATGGGAAGGAAGCTTTATGTAATTGGCTAATAAACACCATGGCAATTGCAGGTTTATGAGCTCTAATTGACCAGGTTATAAAAGCTTGCCCAACCTGTAATGCCAATAGCTGAACTCTTGGCCTCCCACAATTTCAGAGATGAGGCACAATAAAATGAGGGGAACATAACCTGTGGAGGACTCGAAAGTGAACTTCACTGTCATGCCTAGAGCACCAGGTAATTTCAGATACCTCTTAGCACTAGTTGACACCTTCTCTGGTTGTGTAGAAGAAGCCTTCCTCATCAAGAATGAGACACCAATAGAAGTGACAAAGGCCCTATTGAAGGAAATGATTCCTAGGTTTGGGCTCCCAAAGTCTTTACAGAGTGACAGTGGCCCAGCATTTATCTCTCAGATTACAAAAGGTGTTACCAAAGTCAAATGGGTCTTGCACTCAGCTTGGAGATTTCAACCATCAGGGAAGGTGCAAAGGGCTAATCAGACCCTTTAGACAACTTTATCCAATTTATGCCAGGAAACACAAAAATATTTCCTTTCAGTAGCCTTACTGTGTGTATGCCTAGTTCCAAAAGAAAAGTTAAAATTGAGTGCATTCAAGTTAATGTATAGGTTGCCAATTTCCTAGACCCTGGAACAAGGACCACTGAACCTCCATGAGCTAGAGCAAGTTAAATATGTCGTCCAAATAAAGGCCATGAAGGCCTTTATGGCCTATGCAAATCAAGTACTACCACCTCCTACAGATTTAATCCTTCATCCCTTCCAACCTGGAGACTGGGTAGATCTCAAGACATGGAAAACTGGGAGTCCTTAGGACCAGCTCACCCCAAAATGAAAGAGACCCTCTCTACTAGTTTTTTTTATTTATTTTTATTTTAATGTATTATCCCTTTTCAATAGTTTTAAAGCATGGTATTCTCATCAAAATTTGTGTGGGCAAAATTTTTAGTACAGATTCACATCAAATTAATTTTATACCATTGAAATCTGGCAATATAGAGCTTAAACTATTTTCATTATGCCTTTGTTTTCTGTTTCCAACTTAGCATAGTGACATATTAATGTTGAAAATCACTAAGAAAATCTACATATTTTATTTAATCTTTTATTCCACTCTTGTTGACTATTATATCTGCAGCACTGTATTTGTTTACATTCACGGAACATAACAGTAAATTAAGGCCTCTGTTTTCTAGTAGCTGACAACCTTCATGCTGAGAAACAGAAGAGAGACATTTAATACTAAGAAAAAAAATGTTCTGAGTGCTACAATAGCTATGCAAACAAAACCCTGCTAGGGACATAGGAGGGGGAATGACTAAAGTTCTTATAATTGAATAGCACCATGTAGATTGCTTAGCACTGTCACATACATTGGTTTATTTAATCCATACAACAATACAATGAGGTAGTAAATTGTAGATAATATTTTTAACACTTAACAAGGAAGGACAGTGTTCAAAGTTGCAAGGTTCCAATGGTACGAATAGAACCAGATTGACTTTCTTCTAACTCCTACTATAAAATTTGTTTTTAATGTTACCTATCTTAGTTTATGTTTATTGTCCAAATTTAAATGAGAATACTAATCATATTTCAATTTAAAATAATGAATAATGAAATATATTAACCTTTGCTAGGTGGATACTTATGACAACAACAACAACAAAAAGAATGATCCAAGGCAACCACTCAATCAAGGATGTGTTAGACAGCATCAGGTGCCTGGCACTATAACAACTGCTTTGTCTAATTTTAAAGAAAACAAGAAATGAGCATGGAACATCCAGAACAATCATTAGAAAATCATCTGTCCTCACAGCTTCAATATGGGTCTGCCTGAAGGTGAGGAGCTAGATCAGATAATCTCCCAGGATCCTGTTGGTCCTTCCTCCCCGGTACCTAAGTCAACCTCTCTAAGTAGATCAGGCATCAGGTACATAACTGTTTTGAGTCACTTGGGTGCTATTTGAGCATTAAACATATACTGCAAAAGCTAAAGGTCCCCTCTAAGTGTCCAGTTCAGTCTCACACAGGGACTTGACCCACAGAAGGACAAACTTAGTGTGTCGAAAACCTTTTAGATTCATTCTCACTATGAAGAGACAATATGTAAAAGAAAAAAAAAAAGAAATCTGTACAAAATAATGCAAATCCAAGGAATAAATTTTTTAACAAAAAGTTTACAGTAGTTTTTATTTTTACAGTTTACAGTTTTTAGTCTAGAATTTTAAAAAATGGTGATGAAACAGTGTTTGAAGTGAAAAATGGGAAATGGATATTAAAAACATGCATTTCATTCAAATTTACATATATCAACTCATTTGAGAGAAAGGAATTTATAATCTATCAAAAGAAAGAAAAAAAATTCAATATACCATATGGAGGTTGCAGAGAAACATCTTAACATAAAAGGTAAAAATTAAAGGTTCAAATTCATAAGTTTGAGGGAATATTGAGTAGCATGGGAATGATTTAAACAGAGACTTCAAGAAAAAGTTTTAATACATGTCTTGTGAAATGAAATTAACTTTTAAATTGGAAGAGGGTCAAAGAGAATGTTAGTGTTTGAAACTCAAATAGCTGGATATGTTAAATATGATCACTAGAATATAAGATCAAGGATAGCGGTATTTTTTATCTTGATCACAGGTATACTCTAATGCCTTGAATTGTGATATATTACAAAGGAGTTTATGATGAGAACTCTAGATTTTTATAAGAAATATTGTGATGTAAGCAAAGCACAGTAAGAAAAATCAGATTCGGTTCCAAATGAAAGTAAACTAATGAGATTATGTTTTATTCATCAACAAAAATATTAAGGGAAAAAAAGAAGCTAATTACATACAAAGCTTTTAATATTAATAATGAGGATTAACAATAGAAAAATACTTATTACAAATATTTCGGGAGGAAATTAGATTATGAAATCTGCTCAATGTTCTGAGTGCTCAGGAAAAATATCTTAGTATAAACCATATTAAAGTTTAATCTTTAAGGAAAAAAACATATCATATATATTTTTGGGGGGCAGTTTCATTAGGGAAAAAAAGTAAAAAAAAAAAATTCCTTTCCTCGTGAAACTTTCAATTTAGTAAGCAGAGAATGGCATTTAATAATAATTATAATCAGTAAATGATACCTTATAGTTAGAAGATAATAAGTTCTATTAAAAAAACAAACAAATAAAAAAAGTAGAGCAATGTTAAGCTGGGAGAATCCAGGGGCAGGTGTAGATATGGTGGCTAATTGTAGCATAAAATAGGGCAGGCAGGATGGCCTGTGCTGAGAAACTGTGATTTGAACAATGGCTTGAAAGAGATGAAATCTTTTGATAAGCAAATGCCTTCCAAAACATTATTTAAGGGAGAGAGTATACGTAGAACTAGATTCTAACATTATTTCCATAATAATTTACCATTTACAGAATGCTTTCACTATCATTTCTCAGTGATCCTATTTTATCATTAGATTCATAACAGTAAAGGATATAAAGAAAATAGAGGTTACACACTTAAATATGCACACTATGTACTCATTTTCTACTTGTTCTTTCCTGATAAAAGTTAAATACAAGGGCCCAAGTATCCTTGCTGGCCCGGTGGCTCAGGTGGTTGGAGCTCTGTGCTCCTAATGCCGAGGTCGCAGGTAATAATTTACCATTTACAGAATGTTTTCACAGTCATTTCCCAGTGATCTTATTTTATTATTAGATTCATAACAGTAGAGAATATAAAGCCGATAGAGGTTGCACATTTAAACACGTACCCTATACTCATTTTCTACTTGTTCTTTCCTGATAAAAGTTAAATACAAGGGCCCAAATACAAGAACTCAAGTACCCAAGCCGGCCGGTGGCTCAGGTGGTTGGAGCTCCACCCTCCTAATGCCAAGGTTGCTGGTTCGATTTGTGGGCTGTTTGCACCAATTTATTATTGTTGCTCTCAGTAAACATATTTCATAATACTTTACCATTTACAGAATGCTTTCACAATCGTTTCTCAGTGATCCTATTTTATCATTAGATTCAAAACAGTAAAGGCTATAAAGACAACAGAGATTGCACATTTAAATATGCACCCTATGTACTCATTTTCTACTTGTTCTTTCCTGATAATAGTTTAAAAAAAGGGACCTAATTATCCGGGCTGGCTGGTGGCTCAAGTGGTTGGAGCTCTGTGTTCCCAATGCTGAGGTTGCGGGTTCGATTCCTGTTTACACCAACTTATTATTGTTGCTGTCAGTAAATATACTTCCATACTGATTTACCATTTACAGAATGCTTTCACAATCATTTCTCAGTGATCCTATTTTGTCATTAGATTCATAACAGTAAAGGATATAAAGAAAACAGAAGTTACACATTTAAATATGTGCTCTATGTACTCATGTTCTACTTGTTCTTTAGTGATAAAAGTTAAAAAAAAAAGGAACCAAGTATCCAGGCCGGCTGGTGGCTCAGGTGGTTGGAGCTCCATGCTCCTAATGCTGAGGTTGCTGGTTCGGTTCCCTAACTGTTAACATAAACTTATTATTGTTGCTCTCAGTAAATATACTTCCATACTAACTTACCATTTACAGAATGCTTTCACAATCATTTCTCAGTGATCCCATTTTATCATTAGATTTATAACAGTAGAGGATATAAAACCAATATGCACCCTATATACTCATTTGCTACTTGTTCTATCGTGATAAAAGTTAAAAAAAAAGGAATCAAGTATCCAGGCCGGCCGGTGGCTCAGGTGGTTAGAGCTCCCTGCTCCTAATGCCGAGGCCGCCGGTTCGATTCCCACAGGGCCAGTGAGCTGTGTGAGCTGCTGTGGGGTGCTGTGTGCTACCGTGTGCTGCCACGAGTGGACAGCAGCCAGTGTGTGTCGCTGCGTAATGCAGCTGAGCGGCTGCTGTGCTACCGTGTGCTAGCCACGAGTGGCCGGCAACCTGTGCGGCCGCTGCCATCATTGTGGCACTGTGTGTTGCCTTGCCGCTGCCATCATTGTGCCACTGTGTGTTGCCTTGCCGTGGGGCTGCCGTGTGCTGCCCTGAGTGGCCGGCAGCCATCTTGTGCTGCTGTGTGCTACCCTGGGCTGCCATTGGCTGCAGCAGCGTGCACATGCTCAGTCAGCGAGAGCGAGGGTGGCTGACTGGTCTCATAATACCAGCATGGGCCAGGGAGCTTGTCCTACAACATAACTAGTCTGAAACAACTTGAACTGAACTGACTGAATGGGGCAGAAAAGGGGCAGAAGAAAGGGGGGAAAAAAAAAGAAGTCTGAATAATTTTCTTATGGTCTGAATAATTTTCTTATGATCAACGAGACTGAGAACAATCACAGAAGTGGATTGAGAACATATGACGGCATTGTTTAAATAGGGACATATGCTGATGATATGCCTACTTTACATTAAGTGAGAGGTTATTTAAATACCTTCAAGCAAATTAAACATGTGAGATCCTTGGGTATAAGACAATAACGAAAAAAATAAAAATAAGACAGTAATTGCAGGTGAAAATAAAAAATAACTTCGTTGAAAGAGGGGATAGGGATGGGGGACATTTCTTTTTTCTTTCTCTTTCTTCTTTTTTGTCTCTTGAGGTGTCCTTTAAGTTATATCTAATAGAATAGTGACTAGGTTTGACTTCAAGCAGACCTGGATTTGATAGACCACACACATATAGTGGTTTAAATTTTTGATGATATATAAAGAATGGTTCCTTAAAAATGAAACAGAATAAAAGGTATCTTGAGAGGGAATTTTAATACTTTTAAGTAAATTTATTTATTTTTCAGAGGCTTTTCGCATAATGATGTATTTGATCATGTAGTCTTTTACATAAAGCAAACTGTACTGGTCAAATGTTATGACTAAGTATTTAAAGTCAGTAAGAATTGTCATAAATGATTGAATTCAATCCCTTTCATACAAACATTGGTTTATAAGAGGATTTTTATTCAGATTGTTTTAAAACTAAGTAAACAATGCATACCATACAAAAATTAGAAAGGATTTTTATTCAGATTGTTTAGAAACTATGTATACAATGCATACAATACAAAAATTAGAAAATATAACCTGTTTAGATAATTTAAAAAATGATAAAAGTCAGGTCCACATTACAGCTACATCAGAAAACATTGATTAGGATGAAAAACCATTAACTTTGACTTAAAACAAGAACAATGTGCCAGACATTAATCTTCTGAATCAAATGTTACTAAAGACAAAACTCCATACTCTTCCAGTTTTTAATGTATTGGGGAAAAGTACTCGATATAAAGAAATATGACATTGAAATGTTTAAAACTCAAAGAAAAGTAAAAATAAGGAAAAAACAGTGGCAGAAAATTTCAGACTTCTAAAAACACTTTGAAGTCAAGTTCAATTTATATTACTAAAAATCAACATTTATTGAATGTTTCCTAAGGGCCAGAAAATGTGTACAGGACAACAGAAAGGATGTATTTCTCATCATCAATATAATTCTGTCTTCCAGCAGCTTACTATTGGGAAAGAGGTTCAGTGTGAGTATACTAACAACAACAACAACAAAAATAGGTTAGAGAATGAAGAGAGAAAATCCTAGAGGGTTTAAAGATCACACCTGGAAAGATCTGGAAAGCATCCTGAAGGTAGGTATTAAATCAAAAACTGAAGGGTCTGAGATTTTGGCTTACTTGCAAGTACCATGTGAGCCTGTCTTAATGATATATATGTATACAACTGACTCTTGACCAATGTGGGGATTGGGGGTGCTGATCCCCTGTGCAGCCAAAAATCCATGTATAACTGTTGACTCCCCTAGAAGTTTACCACGTATAGCCTACTGTTAACTAATAGCTTTATTGATAACATAAATAGTCAATTAACACATATTTTATTTGTTACATGTATTATACACTGTATTCTTATAATAAAGTAAGCTAGAGAAAATAAAATGTTGGGCGGCTGGTTTGCTCAGTGGTTAGAGTGTGGTGCTCATAACACCAAGTTCTCCAGTTTGATTCCCACATGGGCCAGTAAGCTGTGCCCTCCACAACTAGATTGAAAAAAAAAAAAAAAAACACAAAACAATGACTTGACATCCTGGAAAAACACTCTGTTCCCCAATGTGCCCCCCCCAAAAAAGAAAATGTTAAGAAAATCATAAGGAAGAGAAAATACATTCATGTACAGTGTATATTTATTGATACTACATAAATATAGAATTGTCTGCCAATACCTACATCAATATTGTCTTATATGATACAAAACTCTATACATGTTATAAGTATTACAGACACTAGACATGAAAAATAAAAACATAATTGCAAAAAAGTAATTCATATTTATTTACAAGTGTAGCTATTCATGAACCAATAACAAAAAAGCAGCAATATGATTGCTTAATGGTTGCCTAGTGTAATTCATGCAATTGCTTCATGGTAGTAAGGAAATCTCTAAAAAAGTTTCCAATATATTTATTGAAAATAATCTGCATATAGGTGGACCTGCACAGTTCAAACCTGTGTTGTTTAAGGGTCAACTGTACTGAGAAAATATGAGAATCCTGTGTCAGAGACAAAGACCAGTTATAACTCTGATAAAAGCAGTAGCCAGAGCAATATCTGACATTGATTTTTAAAGCTTGGATCTCCACACAGAGACACGGTGAGAGACTGGTGGTACCTGCACATGAACTGGAGTGCATCACAGAAGAACTCAGGAATTAGGCAATGCTGGTCTTACCAAGACCTGCTGGTGACTTATCTGTTCTCCCCGCAAATGAGAAAAAGAGGCCTTATCTTTATGCTGGAAGGAAAACAAATTTTCTCTGGGGAGGAGAAGGAGAAATTACTTTCCTGGAATGGTTCCTGGAAAAAAAAATAAAATAAAATAAACAAAACTCTCTAGTTTTAGTATAGTGGTCAGTAAAAGAAATTTCCCCCCACTTTTCATAAAAGCTTGCCATGATGGGTGAGAACAGTATTTAAGAGTAAGTTAGAGAAGACAATCACACTCTCTGTGAAAAATTTAGTCCATTGGGTGACATTTACGGGTATGATGCTCAAAATATGCCCAGTAAAATTTCATGATTTTTCCTGAGAGCCTCTGCCTCCATGTTACTACTATATTCTAGAGTTAGTTTGTTAGAGATATGGAGTCATAAAGCAGCATTAAATTTTCAGAAAACTGCATGGTGACCTCAAACCTATTACGCTTAGTGGAAAAAATATTCAAGGTGAGAAGAGTAAGAATACAAGACTGAAGTGTCAAGGGTGTGAAGATTTCCTTACTAAAGAATAGAATTTTAAACCTGGTGATTTTTCTGGCTTCTTACAATTCTAACCATTCATACTTACCTTTCCCAGGTAAATTCATTGTACTTGCCTACATTGAAAATTGTGACAACTTAGTTCACTTAGGTGTGGCTTGTCAGATCTTAATAAACAATCTCACACTTATCAATGTTTTGACATTATCAAAAATATATAAAGTCATTAGTAATTTTGCACTTAGGAAGTTTGTCACAATATTTTTGGCATTGGAAGACCAAGTGAAGGTTGAACATAGTCATTTTCTCTCATTAAAATACTGTCCCAAAGAATCCTGCATGTCAGAAGTTAATCTATCAACAAGTTGCAGCTCAAAAGTTATCTTCTCTGTAAGATATTTTCAATGATTCCAGTCATATTTGAATTCAGTTTTCTGTATTATCAGTACAAATTACAGTGGGTGCTGTAGACTTGTATCATACTCAATATAAATATATTTTATTCAGTGTGCTGTGTTTCCATATCTATTTCTGCTTTTGTGGAAGCTCCTTGAGCACATGTCTAATTTGGTTGGAGATTCCCTTTCTCTCATACAGCTTCTCATACAGGTAAATTCATATAGAAGTTAAACAATTACATAACTTATACAATACAAAATAATATTGTGTTTCCCCGAAAATAAGACCTAACCGGAAAATAAGCCCTAGCATGATTTTTTCAGAATGACATCATGCGTCTTTTGGAGCAAAAATTAATATAAGACCCGGTCTTATTTTCAGGGAAACATGGTATGTATTCTCATCTAAAATAATATTGATATGCATCATCTCATGAAAGATAAAACTAAAGAATAACAATCGTAATTATAAAAATAATAAATGTGTCCATAAATTAACAGATTAAAAAAACAACAACAAATGTATGGAGAGTTTCATCTGAAAAAAAAAATAGAGACTTTAGAATTGGAAGAAATTTTGTGCTGATATTCTATTTCACTAAGTCCAGTAATTGTCACTGTCACTGACAAATGAGGCTCAGCAAATAAGAATATTCACAACTAAATCAGCCAACATGGTTATCTCTTGGCCCTTTCTTTTGATTCTGTATTGATTTTTTAAATTTTTATTATACAGATTCAAGTTTGAGAGAAGACCTATAGAAACTATCAGTTTATAACTTAAATAGCAAATAATAATGGATACTCAAAAGAATATGTAAGTTTGTAACACTGGTAAGAGAAACATTATTCGAAAAATGTCCAATAGTAATTTATGAATTTATTATAGGGCTATTTGAACACTGTTATAACTTCCTAGTTTAGCATCATCACAGGATATCAAACTATCTCAAAAATGCAAAATGTATAGCTACGACACAAAAACTGATACACTATTGTTCTACATTTAATATAGTCATTTAAAAAGTTTATGGTATAGTTCAGGTTGGATCACACAAAGATGGAACGAATTGGAAACAAATTTAGTAGTTTAAAATAATAATGAAACTATATCGATGATTGTAGCTTTCAAAAATAATACATTTCAGTTAATGTACCTAAAAGTGAAATCGGATATAAACAAAGTACAGAGTATGACATACAGCTTTGTAACTTTTATTTTTAATTTAAAAATCTTTAAATATTTATGTTTCATATTTCATACTTGTTTCTAAAAGTATAAGTTCTTTCAGGAATTTTCTAGAATCCTGCAATTGCACAAATACAGTGTGAGTTTACATTCTATTATTTTGAAAAATTAGACTTAGTAAAAAATTGCAACTTCTGGGCAACTCTTTGTGTGTTAAATGCCATTGAGTCAGCTCTGACTGCTGGTATCCCTATGAATGAGTGTCCCTATGCTGAGCTCCTGGAGACTTGCTCCTATGGCTTCTTTCATGGAGTCAATCCATCTCATATTTGGTCCTCCTCTTTTCCTGCTGCCTTCTATTTTACCCAGCACAGCTGTCTTTTTCAAAGAACCCTGCCTTCTCATGATATGCTCCATGTTAGGATATCTACAGTTTTGTCATTTTTGCCTCAGTGATGTTTCAGGGCTAGTTTTCTGTAGAACCCACTAGTTCATCCTCCTGGTGGTTCAGGATATCCATTCAGCTCTTCTCCTACACCATATTTCAAGTGAATTATTTCTTTTCCTGTCTTCACGGTGAAGCTTTTGCTTCCATACATACTAGTTGGGAATACAAGGGTGTGGATGATCTTAGCTTTGGTTTCTAATGGCACTTTCTTGCTCTTGTTGATCTCTCCCAATTCTTCCATTGCTCCCCTCCAAGACTCAGCCTTCTCTTGATTTCTTAGCTGCAATCTCCATTTGAATTGATAAATGAAACCAGGCAAGCAAAATCTTTAATAATTTCAATGTCTTCGTTGTCTATGTTAAAGTTGTGCATTTCTTCAGCAACAATGATTTTTTTGTCTTCTTGATGTTTAAATGCAGTCCTGCTTTAGCATCTTTTTTTTTCCCCCACTTTCATCAGAAGTTGATTCAAATCATTGCTACTTTCTGCCAGCAAGACGATATCATCTGCGTATCTTAAGTTACTGATATTTCTTCTATCAATTTGCCCTTCTCCTTCCTCTGAGTCTAGTCCGCTTTTTCATACAATATGTTCTGTGTACAGAGTAAACAAACAGGGAGATAAAATGCACCCTTGTCTGACACTTTTACCTGTCGGAAACCATTCTGTTTCCATATTCTGTCCTGACAGCGGCTTCCTGCCCACAGTACAGGTTATGCATCAGAAGAACAATGAAATGCTGAGGGACGTCCATTTCTTTCAGAGCAACTGATAGTTTTCCATGATCTATGCAGTCAAAGGCTTTCCTGTAGTCTATAAAACATGGACTAACCTTATTCTGACATTCTTTGGAGGCAACTCTACGAATTATACCAATAAACATGTTTCTATCTTTCCTATAGATATCTCTTGCCATTCATAAAGGATAGAAATTCCTATGAATAATATACCTGAAAAATGTCATTAGTTAAGTACATAGAGAATTCCCAAACATAAAAATGCAGTACTCGCAAAAGCATATGTTGATAATAATAAATGTATAATAATGGGAACCAAAGCAGTAAATAAGTAGTGAAATACTTTAGAGCCACATACAATAGATAAATCTTAATGGTGAAACATTTCCCCTGTATTTGGGAAGAGAAACCAGACAATAGGGGAGTCAGCATAGTTCTGTCTGAACTCTCTGAAGGTTTGAACGCAGAAACAAATGTTACATTAGCTAGGATTTATCTTTACACTATTAAATGGCTTCATGATTACATTAAATAGATGTGTATATTATATCTGAAATTGATTAATGAATTAGGCTTTTTAATAAGTAATACCTGTGCTGTGCATGGACGGTTACTTTAATGATATCAAATTCAAAAATATGTTGAAGAATATCTACATATTTTTATTACTGTATTTCAAATCAAAGTAGACTTGTTATCATTTGTACAATGAGAACTTCACAATTTTCTCCTTATCATTTAATACGGACGTTTTGTAAATATACACATTGTGCCACTACCACATTTACTATATGTATATGATCAGTAACCTTGTTAATTTTAGTAATTCTTTCACAAGATAGAAAAACTGCACTTCCATTGATTTTCCTTTGAGGTTATTATACATAAAAATAAACAACTCTGTATCACAGTTTTAGCAGATCATCTAGAACTGGAGTTCAAGGGAACATGAAGTGCCAAGTTAAGAGAAAACAGTGTGGACTGGAAGGCCAGCAAATTTCAGGAGTGATAGCAGTAAATTTGCTTATTGAGAATATTTAATGCCTCAAGTGGTACACAACGGCAAACCGTTAGAAATGCATAATTTTATACTGTTCCTTTTAAAAAAATGTAGTTTTTTCAACTTTGACACTTTCATGGAATTGAGCTCAGAGGAATGAGATTTAAGGTATTAAATTTAACAGTAAATCATCTTAGTTGCACCGTTTGTAACATTGATTTTGAGGATGTCACAGATATTACATTACAGGATAACATACTGTGAAAGTTTTTGTTGTTTTCTATACCCTTGGTGTACTCAATTCTGATGCATAGTTATTTTCAATCAAGATCAATTTCGAAGTTCCAGAGCAACTATAAAATAATTCCAGGAGCTCTTCTAGAGTGCTAATACACACTTCCATAGTATACCCACACCTTGTCTTTATCCCAAAACCATTTCCAAACAAGGTTTTCTCTAACTCAATGAGTAACATCATGCCAGAAAGAATATCTTAATTACTTTCTACCCTGAGCAAACCCATCAGTTATGCACATAACAACCTTATCCCATTGATATTTCTTCCTTACAACTCTTGAATATTGCTACTTTCCTTTTTACTCACTACTCTTAGTTCAGATGCATATTCCCCCACATGGAATTTTTAACATTCTCTTGTATCCAGAATTCAGACTTAACATTTTAATCCAAAAAGTTTAAATGATTTTTTCCTAAAGTACTAATTCAATATTGTTATTCTTGTGATTTTAACGTATAAATGGTGTCTTTCTGTCTTTAGAAAACATCACAATTCTTTAATAAGGCATAAAACACGTCATGATCTAATTTTCTGTTATATTTACAGGTGTTTACATCTACTGTCTCCTTCCTACTCTCAATTAACCTTGCTTAGATAACTCCTACTCATTTGTTTTTCTTATAAACTCTTTTTTCATTGTTTGCTTTTAATTGGGGAATATTGGAGGGCGCAGCTGAGCTCCAAGTCCAGTTGCCGTTTTCAATCTTTAGTTGCAAGGAGTGCAGCCCACAATTCCATACAGGACTTGAACTGGCAACCTTGTTCCTACAGGAAACTTTCTCAAGCGTCCCCACCTTTCTTCCAATCCTGAACTGGCAACTTGTTAAGAGCTCCGCTCTAATCAACTGAGCCATTGGCCGCCCCTATTCTACTTATTCTTCATGCTTAGGTTTAGTCATTTCTCTCTGAGGTTCTTCTACCATCTAGCACTTATTCTGACGTTGTTCCTACTCACTTCACAGTAGCATTTTTCAGATTTTATTTATTTTTTCCTGAAGTCCATTGCTCTCTAAACTTCTTCAAGACAAGATTTCTGTCTTATTCAGGGCTTTATCTCCAGTACTAGCCTGGCATTAGACATAAATAGCAACTCAGAATTATTTGTTTAATTGCATGGGTTAATGTGAAATAATCTATGGAACAACAACCTAGATTAAATCTACACATTTATCATGAGGCAATTTTGACATAACTACACATCATATATTATATATTTTTATGTTTCATATGTCTGGCAGTTACGTATGTAAACTAGCTAAGGTAAAGCAAGAAGATTGCAAGTACACTTAAACATATATAAGAACATAGAACACACAGGTAAGAACACAGAACTGTAGTTCATTATTTATTTAATAATGCATTTATATCTTATTTTTATTATTTATTTTTACTTGTGTAAAGACTAAAATGGGTATTTCTTAAAGTAGTAATTCAAGGAGCAAGGTAGTTCTATTTTGGGGGCCAACCATTTTCAACCTGTGGTTTTCAAGGTTGTCATGCTTTTCTTACTTAACCTGACAGAAAAAGATAAAAATTATGGAGAATGCACACAGGAGGTTTCTATAGTCCAGTCCTAAAATTGGTGCATATTAGTGCTGTGTATATTACATTGGCTATACTCCAATTACATCCAAATGCAAAGGAGTCTAGCAGATATTCTGTAATGGGTTCTCCAAAAAGAGGAAAAGGTTTGTAAAACATATCTTGTCTCTGCCACCAGACAAACAAACTGGTCACAAAACAGATTCACCCTTGTTCCCAAATAGAGAACAAAATCAATCCCTTTTCAAAGAATATAAGCAAAAACATCCAATTGTTGCACCCAATTCAAAGTTCAAGATATCTAGGCTATCTATTTGGCCTTGGTGAATTCCTAATTATCTGACAACCTATAAACCAAAAGATTTCTTATCTGATTTTTCATTTCTCAGTTTATATAACAAGGAGCAGGGGTCCCTGTAAGTAATTTTTAGTTCCTTTATGCAAGTCCAACATTTCCACTTTCACAGCATGGTTTTTCAAAAAAGTTTAAGCCCCACAAATTCCCAATTCTAATCTATGATTAACACTAGGCAATAACTCCAAACTACAAAATGTCATCAAAATCAAATGAACTTTAGACTTTCAGAGTTTTCCATACTGTAGAAATAAAGGACAGATAACTACTTTGAAAGAAACAAACGACATGAAGTACGCTCAGATTTAATTTTATAATTAATCTAATCAAACCAATTTTATAAACAATTAGCATTCCCATAATTAGCAACTTCAATGCTTAGGTCTGAAACAACAGAATATTTGCCTTTCACAAGAAATATCTTTCAAAACCTTTGTGAAGTCTTGAAGGCTTTAAAAGCATGTAATTTCAGTAATAAAATATCCTATACATAACTAAGAACATAAAGTAAAGCTTCAAGGCTTTAATGGACATCACATGTCTACATGACATAAACTAGAAAATATACCCCCCCGACGATCTGGATACTAAACCAAGACCACTCACTGGTTAAGTGACCCTCTAAGTGAGCATGAGTTATCTAATTCTTACCTCAGCAAAGTTAGAAATTAACGGAGACTATGAATCTTCAACATTGCTTGAGAACATCTAAAACGAACAAAGTTACATCTACAAATACCAAGAACTTATAGTACTGGGCAACTTCATAAGAACCACTGAGCACATATAACCCCTGTCACTTATAATAATTACATGTTTTCTTTCATATTGTGTAAATTCATTTTCAAGAAATGTATACACTCATTGCTGTAATGTTTACACTTTAATAACTTAAAAGAAAGAAAATATGCTCAAACATCTCCATGGAAAATTAAATCAAATGATCCTACAGACTATTCCTGACTATTCCACCTCTCTAGAAAGACTCTGAGACGTAAAACTAGTCCTGCTGACATGGATTCAAAACAGAAAATCAAGAACTCTCCTTTGAAGACAGTGATTACATTATAAAAGATGGACAGGTAGGTAGATTCTAATGATTTTGTACCTCCAAAAGTAAGGCCGCTTATTAAAAGCGCCATTAATAAATGTCTTCATGTATCACATGGTGAAATTACTAAATTGAATAACATTTAAAAAAATAATGACAATTCTGCCTTTATCAGGTGTCAAAAATTGATTAAAAAATAGGAAATCATAAGTAAAATGATAAGGTGATGATTATTAACACGTGGCTGAAAATATTTTAAATAATCAATCAAAAAGTCTTACTGAAAGTAGGTCTAGAAGAGTCACCTAGGAGAGGGGGAGCACATGCGCTCACAGCAGACAGTGTAAGCAGCATGAGAGACCTCCTCACCGTCAAGAATGATGAATGTGTAAGATTAAGTCCTGCCTTACTTTCTAGAATATTGCATGAAAAGACTTATATTTACATCCATTGGCGGTTCCTGATCATTCTTCCATGATGCATCCGATCCCCTATCCCTAGGAAGAGAAAACAAAAAGTCAAAGTACTTGTTAAGATTCTGGTAAGCACTTATAACTTAATAATATGGAAAACCATAAAATTGTAGACGAGCTCAACTCTTAATTTTGCAATATATATGAAAATAAGAGCAAAAAGAGGACCATTTATATGTCCTTTACCTTGTTTCAGAAGATGTGGGAAGCTCCTAAGAAAAACCTACCAGCTGGACACACACAGATATCAGGACTGGGGTATCAGAATGAGAAGGCCAGGCTGTGGTGTGCAGAGGGAGGTGGTTCTGCAGACCAAAAGCATCTCCAGATGCTACGACTTAGACACTTTCATGACACCTGAGCTCAGTTCAGAAAACTCACTTCACTAAATGCTTATTCTATACCCACTATAGTTCAGACACTGTTCCAGGACAGTGCTAAGGACACAAAAACTAGTATGAGACAGTCCCTTGTGTAAAATTTTACAGGCTTAACTGTAGAGATAACAACATGGAATGCTTTTCCTCAATTTACCTGAGGAATATCAATGAGATTCTATGAATAAACAGTGACTCTCAAAGCAGAGAGGGTAAAATAAAGGTTATCCAGTTTGGCAAGTGGGAGGAGTTTTTAAGATTCCGAAGGACAGTATAATCACAAGCATTAATTACTTTTAGTAGAAAGTTTTATACTCTATGACCAACAAAAGTATATATATATATATATATATATATATATATATATATATATATATATATATATATATAAATATGTATATCAATCATTAGTATGATTATAATTTCTGTAAACTCAGTTTAATCTTATTTTTAATCTTTTTGATTCCATAGTTTGCCAATATATTGTCATTCAATTTCATTAAAATATTACAAAGTATTAGCAGTAGATGTCTTCACTGCTTTAAACTAGATCTCAAAAATAAATGAGATTCTCAGGAATTCATTAAAATCATTAATCCATTAATCTACAATCTATAAAAATCAATTTACAGATGTCAGAGGGCTGGCACAATGTGAAAGTCATTAAGTTTGCTCTGAAATTCTGATTCAGGACTTTGACAGATGAGGCACTGGCAATGACTTTTCCACCACTTCAAGTTTTACTTGCTAATTATCATCTTACTCCTATACATTTACCATAGCTCCAGTACTCCTTCTGTGCATATATGCCATGTGTGGTGTCCTTAACCTGGAGTTTAAAGACATAAATGGGAAAAGTGCCCCAACCCATGCACTTACCACTGAAAAAATCAAAATGTACTGAAGAAAAGATCAAGCAACATTTCAAAGAGCACTTTTAACACAGAGAGTAAGTTCACGGGAATCTAAGTGTAAAATAACCTCACTAGACGTGGGAAAGCTGGAGAGGAGCTGAACTTCTCTACCTCAAAGGCCAAGTACCGCAATGAGTTCCCAAGACAGACAACAAAATGCCGTCTAGACTAGAACCGGCTTTGTCGGGTGGGGCCTCTGCAGGGTAGGAGTAATTTCCCAGTTCTTTAGTTTTTTGTTACTTCTTTCCAGGACAAAAGTCTTGTTCTTGCAAATCAAGAACAAAGACTGCCCGTATCATTTAAAAATCTATTTAATAAACATCTTCAGAAAACCTTTTCCAATTTATCTGTTTTAAGTTAAAATATTTTATTTGTCAAAAGCAAAACGTATAGCATATCCATAGCAACATCCTAATATTCAAAGCAGAATGAAATGCTAATTAAGGCATGATTTTAAAACATACTAAAATTTTTATGACTCTACTGTCTATTTAATTCACTTTTCTTGTCAGGGGTCATTTAGAAAAATTAACCTTACACAGCCTGAAGAATAACTTAGGCATAGCGTTCCTTCAGGTAATTATGTGGATTCTCAAACATGAATTTAATCAATTATCGGGAACAAAAATTTCTTATCTGAAATAATAAGTAAAATTCAGAGACTTGATTTAATATGTAAGTGAAACAGAGACCTTCTGCCGTGCATTTGGCACTAGTACTTTTGACATAGCACCAACGCTGGTTTTTGAGAAACAAACAACTTCACGTTTTGACATTGCACTCACTGACTGAAGTTCTCTTTGTATTTCCTACAAAGACCACATCCCTAATGCTTTAGGATATTTCAAGTTTCCAATTAAAGGAGAACTAGGCTAAGAGAGACATGCAAGGCAAACTGAGTGCAAAGTCTTCCTGGATTTAACATCTCCCTTCCCTCTTGTGGACTTTTCTTCCACTTCTAATTTGACAATATTTTTAGTGGCTCATCTTCATTACATCTTTCTAAAGTATTCAACTAATTTTTATAGAGAAATCAATTACACTGGAACT
Source organism: Rhinolophus ferrumequinum (assembly GCF_004115265.2). NCBI lineage: Eukaryota > Metazoa > Chordata > Mammalia > Chiroptera > Rhinolophidae > Rhinolophus > Rhinolophus ferrumequinum. The sequence goes on from NC_046301.1 coordinate 54,567,986, forward strand.
ATATGCCACTGATTTATATAAAATTCAATTGTATAATTATAAAAAGTTTGATATAAACAGCTCTACAGCTAAACACTTGGCAGCACAATTAAAACACGGAAATGCAAAGTTAGCCAGTGGAGCATAAGTATGCAGCAATATTACTACCCACATGACACAGACATAATATAGCATAGCTACAGACAAAACTGAGAGCACTGGTTTATTAAAGTCAACCCTGTTTACTACCACTTGATACACAACTTTTCAGGGACACATTTTAGTTGTCTCTAAGTTTATCATTTATAAGGAAATCTACTCATTTTTTTTTCTTGAGAATTACAAAATTTTATTAATAGCTGGGCCAGTGAATGTAATCTAAAGAAAATATATAAAATGGAAAAGAATTCTTTTAAATGGTAACACTAATACTGAAGTAGCATGTATATCAAAGAATGTATATAATGAAAACCAATGAATTAGAATTCATAAAGTTTATATGGCTCAAATCTATTCCTACTAGTCGATGAACTCATTTTGGGCATAAGATGTAAATGATCTCTACCTGTAAAATCTGATAACAAATTTTAGCTTTCAGAGGTGTTATTGGGAAAATAAATGAACTCTTTGGAAGACAGATACCATTTAATGGTAAGAAACTACTGTCACTGAGAATGATTACTAAAAAATAAACATTAGATAAGTAAATGACATGTAATCAAGTACTTACTGTTTAAGTTTTCCTGTGAATATATATTGAGTGAAGTCTTTCATTCATGGAGCAAAATACATTGTGTCCTTCATTTTAATACCTTTACTCTCAATGTGTTCTGAAGAATTAAACCGTAATACACTAAACGGATGTGTAACAGGTCCAAATATCTCACATAGCTATAAAATAGAAGAAACATAAAAGCCTCCTTTAACATGTAAATAATGACTCAAAAAGTTAGTAATATTTAAAATAGAAAACAATGATAATTGGTAATTTTTGTCAGTGTCAGAGAAATAAAAACTGTATTCATATTAAAGCCATCTTTGTATACTCACAAAGTTTTCATATTTTGATTATAAGTGCATTAGCTTTTTTCAGATTTCTTTTTATGAATTTAAAACTAGTGTAGAAAGCTTACCCATTGCTAAATTCGAATCATTTTGGTGGTACCAACTATAAATTTAGTACAAATTACGAATTTTTATTTTTATTATAGCTCATTGAAGTTGTATGGTATAAGAAAAGAATTACAATTGATAACTTCTGAGAAATAAAATTCTGTCAGTCATATGGAATCTTATAATACAAAACTTAAAAGCAAGCTTCTGCTTTAATGGGTATTCAATCATTTCTGCTGTTTCCATATAGAGATTAACATTTTTATAAAATTAAATCACAACTTTGTCTCATTCAAAAAGTCACAAAATAGATTTAAACTTGAAGTTGCTTATTTCTCAAAAACCAAACATGCTGTATAGCCTTCAACTTTTATGTAAAAAAAATTACTTTTAGCACACATATTATTTCTGAAAATGTTTCATGAATGACGAAAGACTCTCATTTTCAAACTCTTCTCAAAATAAATACCTGAGTTTTTAAAAATACTGTTTCTAATAATGAATATATATATATATACTATAGGCACTAGGCCATCTATGACTAATGTCACTGCAGATTGTTCCAGTCTTTTTTCTATTAATAAATTGTTCAAGATTATATTGTCGTTTTGCATACTGCTCCCTTTTAAAACCTAAAGTTGCATTAAGTTTTTCAGTGTTATGAATATTCTTCGTAACCCCAATTTCAGTGGCTATATAACATTCCTTTATAGATCTAGCAAAATTTTTAGCAAAGTCCTTCTGACAGCAGAATTTATCCTTGAATTGCTTAGAATGGTCACGTCAATAAATAATTTTTAGTCAACTGTGTTCTTAGCTTTTAATATTGTAGATGTCATATTAAATCTAAGAGTTTATAAAAAAATATACAAAATATATAAATGAGAGTAAAAAAGGAGGATTTTGAACAATAAAATTTCAAAGTGACGCCTAGAACTCAACAGTCTAATAGTGATTGTAAGATTAACGCATCCCTCCAACTTTCAATAACTTCTTTTCCATAATATGTTTCCAAAAAGAGAAGTAAGAGGTTGAAAGAAATAGGTTTATGTGCTAAATTAAGATTTTTCTCCCCTTAATTCTTTGTATGTTGATGGACTGCAGTTCACATGTCTATAAAAATAAATACATCATATTTTCATGTTTAACTATGGCCTAAAAGCAAATTATTAAAAAAAAAAATCACCTCTTGCTCTATAAAATAAGAGCTTTATCTAGAATTCAAGGGAGAAAATGAAAGCAATATGAAAACACAAACTGTTATTATTAAAAATATAGAAGAATAAAATATAGGATCTTGATAGAGTTCATGTTTCCATTGAAGTTCATATGGATTATCCTAAATGCCTTAATTGGACAAAAATTATCCAAGGGAATTTTACTTAGTTTCATTTTAAAAAGCTAATTTTATTATAGTACTGTAGCATGGCTAGTATTACAGTAAGAGGGTAAAAAAAATGGATTAAAAATAAAAACTTGTATAATGTTACAGCCATAAAAAAGATTAGCTGTGAATTGATTTTTTATCCTAAGTCAGCCAATTTAAAAACACATCTCTTATGAGGAAGTTGACGAAATAGGAAAAAATACATACATGTATACAAAAACACGTATAATGCTATTTCCTGAAAAATTTTATTAGTGGAAATAAGATGTGCATATTTTTACACTCAAACAATTTCTTTCCGAAAAACCTAGACTTGCATGCAAATAAAAAAAATACATACGAAGATATTCAAAATTACCCAATGAAGATTTAAATACAGAGCAACATGCAGAAAAAATCATATTGTGAGAAGATGAACACTTTATTGTGGCAATGTATTCCCATTTTTCACTGTAATAGGTAGAACTGAAAATATTATTTTATCCTTAGACATTGAATTGAGTATTTGCATTAGGCAGAATAGTGTCCCCTCTAAAGATATCTATGATATATTCAAACTCCAGGACCTGAAAATATTAGATTATATGGCAATGAGGAAGTAAAGATACAGATGGAATTAGTTTGCTAAGCCACTAACCTTAATATAAAGAAGTTATTCTATATTATCTGGATTAGTTCAATACAATCACAAGGGTCCTTAAAGTGGAAAGGGGATGGGAAGAAAGAACAAGAGAGATGGCAGCAGTGCTGGCTTTGAAGGTGGAAGAATGGGCCATGAGTCAAGGCATATAGGCCACCTCTAAAAGATGGAGTAGCAAGAATCGGATTCTGCCATATAGTTTCCAGAAGCAATCCAACGCTGAGGGCACCTTTCTTCAGTCCACTGAGACTCATTTTATGCTCTGACCTCCTGATAATAAATTTGTATTTTTTAAGCCACTAAGTGTGTGGTAATTTATTACAGCAGAAATAGGAAATTAATACAGATTTGAATGCCTTTCCATTCAGAATTTCAAAATCCTACCCAATCCAAATATCTGTGGTCATTTAATTTAATTTTCTCTATAATATTATGTCAGAAAAATATTAAAATGTAGAGGCATTACAGGTAATTCAATCACTTAGCAGTTTCAGCTGAGAAACACAACTTGTTTATAATCTATACAAGTTTAGTTTTTCTATTTATGCATAACTATTCAGGGTTTTTTCACCCAAAATCACCATTCTAGGTAAAGGTATATGAAATTTTAGACTTTATTAATGAGTGTAACTTATTTACATGTAATGAGCATTTACCATATTCCAGATATTGCTCTAAATACATTATAGGTCTCAACTCATGTAATTCTCAAAAATCCTCTAAATTTATTTCCACTTCCCTTTTTTAAAAGAGGAACCTACAGTAAAATGTCAGCAACTTAACCAATACCATTCAATTAAAAACAGTGTAGTTAGAATTAAAATACAGGTTATCTGGCTCTAGAGCCTGACTGACTCACCAAAGCCCTATAAACTGTTACTCAACTATTGCTGTGATAACGTCTTGTCGCAAATAACCCCAAAGCTCAATGGCTTGCACTGATAAATGTTTATTTTTCCTGTTTATGGAATTTAGCTGTAGTTTGCCTAATCTCAACTGGACTTATTCAGTCTTAGCTGGGCTTAGCTAGACTCTAGGTTTCTTCATTTTGTTCTTCATATGGGGACCGATAATTACCCAGGACATATTCTTTTCATGGCAGGTATAGAATCCCAAATGACTAAGCCAAACAACTATATCCATTTTAAAACCTCTGTTTACATCATATCTGTTAACATTTTATGTCAAAAGAAGCCACAGGTCAGTGGGGTGGTAATAGATACTCTGCCTACCATATTGACGGGTACTGCAAAGGCAAAGAAACAATTAGGTAAAGGCATAATTAATAACAGAGATAGTGAAAGATTGGGAACAATTAGCAAATCCACTGTTAACTCGCTCACATCAACTCTCTATTTCCATTCCTGACATTTTAACTTGCTGTTTTTCTCTATAGTTCAGTGTTCTTTACAAGATTTCATCTTACTCATAAAGGAAAGAGTTTTAAGCTAAATGGTACTTTAAAAATACCTATTTTGAGGTTGCTGTCAGTCAAGTATTAAAGAACTATGAAAGCTCAAATGTATTTTATGACATTAGACTCACAGAAATCAGGGAGGAGTGATTAATCTTCTCAATTTATATCTATCAGATTTCATTAGTGGAACAGACAAAAACTCATGATTATATCTCCTTCCAGTCTCTTAAATGCAAGTTAAAAGTTGTTAAAAATATATGTATTTACATTAAATTTCTTTATTTACTGAGATTTGCATATTTCCATCATTTTATACTTGGTTCTTTTAAATTAATTTTACTGTGTTATTTTGAAAACACACAACACAGCAAACTATTTTTTGAAAAAAGCTTACCGATAGTAATAACCATATTTTAGCTTAACCATTTAAAACTTATATCGTTCTTTTTTTTTATATTTTTAAAATTTCTAACTTTTATTAAATTTATTGGCATGACGTTGGTTACTAAAATTATATAGGTTTCAAGTGTACAGTTCTGAAATACATCATCTATATATCACATTGTGTGTTCACCACCCAGAGGCAGTTCTCCTTCCATCACCATATATACGATCCCCTTTACCCTCATCTACTACCTCTCTCTCCCCTTACCCTCTGATAGCCACTAAACTGTTGTCTGTGTCTATGAGTTTTTGTTTGTTTGTTTGTCTTGTTCTTTTGTTGCTTTCAGTTTTATATCCCACATATGAGTGAAATCATTTAGTTCTACACTTTTTATGACTTATTTTGATGTCATAATCTCAAGATTAATCCATGTTGTCACAAATGGCAGTGTCTTACCTTTACTTATGGACAAGTAATATCCATTGTATATATGTACCACATCTTTATCCAGTCATTGATCAAAGGACACTTCCATTGTTGCCATGCCTTGGCCACTGTGAATAATGCTGCAATGAGCACAGGGGTACATATATCTTTATGAATAAATATTTTCAGATTTCTTATATACTAGCTCTATTCATAGAAAAATGAAAGAATAGAAGTAGAGAGAGGGCAATGTTTAGATAAATTTTCTAGATTGTGTGTAAAGTAAATTTATTTTTAATTTTCTTATTTCTAATTTTATTTTAATATTTGAAATGTTTACATTCATATATACAATTTCATCATAAAATATTTTTAAAACTTAAATATAATCAAATCAGGTGGGTAGCAGTTCTCATATATTTTATCATATAAAATATTTTAAATAAATTTGTTATTTAATTTCCCAGCCTTATTTAATATGTATTTATTTATTTAATAGTATCCTGCCTTTTTTTCCCTTGAGTCAATAAACTCCAAAGGGAAACATTTTTCTAACTCTGTCTGAATGTCTGTTTTTCATAGAGTGCTCAAGTATGACACTAACTAGAAGTAGGAAACTGTCTTTTAAACCACTGATAACTAAGAAGCAGAAATGGAAAGATACAATTTTCAATAAGAATAAAATTCAATTAAAAGCTCACATATTTTCTAGCATATACCTTTAAAACAATGTCTAATATATAGTTATGTCTAATAATGTCTAATAATGTCTCCATGACTATCCATTATAATAGTTAATTTTACCTAATTACAGAGAATACCTTCCTTCTTACATGTTTTTCAGACAGATATGACAGTCACAAAGTTAACTAAATGTTCACAATATATGATTTGATTTCAATATTCATTTATATTTATACATGATTGCCTGCCGTGCATGCAGACTTAGAAGACCCAGATGTTCTTTTTGTTGTCTTATATTTCAAATTAAGCACAGATACCCTCTGTATTTTATTTAATGCACTTTTTAAGTTTGTTTCTAACAGGAAGAGTGATATTAAATTTGATTTATCATATGTGCAGAAAATAAGTGTTTCAGACAGTTAGGCCATGAGCAAAAATAAAAGCCCCTTAGGAAAACACTAAGCATGACAGCTTGAGAGCTCTACTTCTTGTTTATTCTAAATACTGCCTGAGAGACTTTCTTTCCCTACTCATACTTAACTCTTATCAATGTTATGATAGGCATCCTTAAATACTCAATGGAACAAGCTGTTTCACTTTATTTTATCCCAGTAATCCTTTTTTAGACACTAGAATTGTGACAGGCAGAGCTTTTTGTTTATATGAAATCTCTTAGAAACACCTTTTGTTGGCCTGCTTCTATGTGAAAACAAAGTATTACCATTTACAAATTGTAGTACAAAAGATACAGCACTACAGTTTGGACTCATTTTTTTAATGTACACATTATCTTTCCAAATTGAATTTCAATTTTCATTCCATCATAGTCTGATGTTTGTAATAGTCAAGACGTGAACATTGCACAACAGTGACTATAATGGTGAAAATAGTGGGAATGATGGAAAATATTATTTTACATGGAGATAATCTTAGAAAATCTGATAGTTATAATCATGACAATGATGTATAGTCTATTTTATTAAGTTCATTAATAAAAAATAAAGTTCTCCTGAATAAGATCAAAATTACAAAAGTCCAAAATAATCTAGAAATATATTTAGTATACATGCACACAAATACAGAGGGTGCCAAAAATATATATACACATTTTAAGAAAGGAAAACTGCATTAAAATTGTAATACTCAATATATACCAATAACAAAAGATGAATACAAGTCACGTGTGACTTCTACAATTACAAGAGGTGCTCAAAGTGGTTACCATCAGCGTCCAAACACTTCTGATTACAGCGAACTACTGCTTGAGTAACGCTGACCCAAGTGTCCACTTGTATACACTTTTTTGGCACTCCCAGTATCTGTCCATGTGTATATATGTATATGTGTGTGTGTGCATACATATACACATTTCATACACATATTCTGTCATGCTGCCAGTCTCAGTTCAGTGTGTTGTGTAATACTATGTAAAGATCACTTTGAGATAGATCCTACTGTAAGTTCATTTTCTCTCTCTCTCCCCTTCTTTCTTCTAAACTGGGGAAAATGAAGGCACAATAATATTAAATAAGATTACTTTTGTCAAAATGTCAATTTATGAGAGTTGCAGCTGCTCTTACTCTAATGTTGTCTGTGCTTTTTAAATGTTATCCACTCCAGGCTGCCGCCTATCATTAAAAGAGAAACCAAACTAGTATTTCCAATAATTTTTATTTATGTCCAATGTTTTTTTCAATGGTACTTGCAATGTTTAAAGAAAAGTAGAGACCAACATGTGCCCGAGTTTCAATTATTTTCCAAACTAAAGACTTCATAACAGTTTTCTATTATAAAACATGTGTTAAGGCAGGAAACAACCATTTCTTTTTCATTCCCAGGGTGGCTGGCTCAATAACAAAGATTGATGAATCAGTCAAATATTGTTTCATATTTGATTTCATTAATAGTTGCAGAGTTGTTAAGTCCACAAGCTTTACTGTTTTATAAATAATATTTGGGTTTTGAGTCATCTAGTTATTTTTTTAATTTCTCTTTAAATACTTAAAATCAGTGAATTCTTAATAAAAAAGATTTCATGAATAATAATATTCAAAACTTATCTGGCATCACAGTATAACCCTTAAATGAATTTGCTCTAACATGCCTATTCCTTAATTAAATGTAGAAAACTCATATGCTATCGCTTATACATGTCATTATGAATCAAAAGATAAGCCCCCCACATTGCTGACATCCACAAACAGGTTTTCTTTATGTTAAAATTAATGATTTGTAAAAAAAAAAAAAAAAAAAATCAGTGAAAATTAGAAATACAATGACATCAAGTCATTGTTATTTTGTAGATTAATTCAGGATAGTTTTAATTGATAGGGAGCCATTAAAAAGTATAGTTTCACAAATTGTTTAGAACAAGTTTAAACTCTATGATCCATTTTATTAGCTCTCATCACTGGATGAGTTAGACTTCTTTGCCAGTGATTGACGGGGAGCCCCACTGAGTGTCCTGCCATCAAAGTCTCTTGAAAACCATTTGAAATAGCTGACTCAACCACAGAATCACTGTGTGGGGACAATTTCTTACATTGGTTGTTGAACTCTGAGGAATTTAATTCATCGTATGCTTTCTGTTTTTTAAACACTAGTTTGCTATAGAGAATTTTTATTTTGAATTCATGAAATGTGTCTTAAAAAATAAAACCAGCAACATACTGATATGATCAATGAGCTGCTTTATTTTTATTGGATTCTTTAATGTGAAAGTAGTTATTTACTTACTTTTCGGTGTGCCAATTTTTAGTTAAGTTTCATTTATATACCTCACTATTTACCTTCAACCTCCTTATTAAATGAGGTTTACATTGTGTGTAAGATATAAATAACTGAAGATGCTTCATACCCTTACAATCCAAATTGTTTGGATTGGGTGAAACTGTTTTCACTGTTGGGTGAAAATACTTTTATAGCTGCCCTGAGAATGAAGGGGAAAAAGACGGGAAAGAAAAAGAAAGCAGAATCTGTAGGTAATACTTGCATGCCATTTGTATTAACTTATAAGTACCTCTCACTCCTTATTTCATACCATCAGGGCAAATCTAACTTCTTTAAGTGCCTTTAAATCTCTAGTTTTAAAATAAGAACAAATATTCCCAACTTTCTTTTAAGTGTATTAACCCTGTTTCAAAGTCACTAACCGTGTTTGATTATCACATAAAAGTAGTTTAGAAGTGTACATTTTGTGTTACTAACCATTTCTGAAAAGACGTATTCTGCTTGTTTTCTTTTCGTAGATGTCTTTAATATGAGTTTTGCAAAAAGTTTTGGTATTGCTTATATCAAATGACCTCCCCATGTAAACATTTTATAAACAGGGTAGGGCACCACTCCTCAAGATATACTGTGGCAATTATTCTTATTTGTCTGAATAAGTCTTCATAAACTAAAGAAAAAAAATGACTACACATTTCAGTTGAAATACAGCACTTCAATGCTTTATAAAGCAGACACATATGGACTTTCAGATCTATTCTACTGAAACCGTCTGTTAACAAAACCATTGTTGGCTTTGTGTATATTCGTGTATATTCATCAAATAGCAATTCTTTACTCCTCAAACAAACAAACAAACAAAAAAGTTAAGACTTGCACAAAGTTAGATAACTGACGGAAAAATAATCATGCAATTTATGTTATTAAATTGTAAGGCAGTTAAATATCTAAAAATATTCAAGAATTATTAATTTATTTACTTGTTCTGTCATATATTCATCCATTTACTTAATGAATACATATCGAGTACATACTCTGTACTAGATGTGCTGGTGATACAGTAGTAAACAAAACTGAATAGCTCCTGACTCCACAAAATTCAGATAACCACGTATTGGGAGGAAAGAGACAACAAACAAGTAATAGTATGACTTTCTGTGAAAAATACGAAAGGAACATAATCATACAGATTGACATGTTGATAAGGGATATTGTACAGGCCTACCTTAGGAAGGTACATTTTGTCCACAATTAACCTATTAGGGTGAACCAAAGATGTAAAAAGCTAAGTGAAGAGACTTCTATATAGATGAAACAGCACAACAAAAGGCAGAGGGTAAGGAGGGGAGGGGATGGTAGAAGAAGGTAAAGAGGGTCAAGTATATGGTGATGGAAGGAGAACTGAGTCTGGGTGGTGAACACATAATGCAATATATAGATGATGTATTATAGAATTGTACACTTGAAATCTATGTAGTTTTGGTGACCATTGTCGCCCCCATCAATTTAAAAAAAAAAAAAAAGGCAGACAAGTTGTGTCTGAAGAACCAACAGAAGATCATGTCCTATTTTGAAGAGTCTGGAAAGTTAGGCAGCAACCAGAGCATTCATGGCAAGTGCGTATGTGTGCGCACGCGTGTGTGTAGAAAGTTTGTTTCTCATAATAGTGTCATTAAATATAAACAAATATTTATCAATTTTAGTGTTTCTATTATGTTCAAGTTCTGTTTGTCTACATAAATAATACAAAATCCATAGGTATATATTTCTCCAGAATTAAACATGAAAACTGACATTTATTCATTACACACTAGTTGCTAACCACTGTTCTAGAACGGTTTATATATTTTCATTCATTTCTTTCTCAAAACAACTCTGAAAGATCGTTGTTGTCATTACCTATTTTACACATAAGAAAAAAAATACCCAGAAGGGTTTAGTAACTTGCCCAGAGTGATCATTGTAAGTGACAAAAGCAGAAGTAGAATTTTGCCCATTTGGCTCCAATGTTTCTGCTCATTTTCTTTCTCTTTCTCCCTCTTCCTGATTCTTTGTTTCTCCCTCTCTCTCTCTCTCTCTCTCTCTCTCTCTCTCTCTCTCTCTCTCTCTCTCTCTCTCTCTCTCTCCCCCTCCCTCCCTCCTTCCCTCCCTCCCTCCCTTCCTTCCTTCTTTCTTTTTTGTGAATATACATAAAAAAAGATGCAAAAGAATGCCTATAATATTTCAAGACTTAATAATAAAATTAATACCCATGCCACCACCAAATTTAAATAGAAAGAATATCACCATTGTAATCAAATTACTCACTGGTTCTGTTCTAAAGGGATCCTCCGTCTCCCTCCTATCCAAGAAAATCATTATACAAAATTTTGTTATTTATCTGTTTATGTTTCACAATGTTACAGAACATACATGTAGCTTTACTTAATATAAAATTTTGCATAGATCTTTATTTCAATGTAATAAGCATATATACTCTTCTGTGCCTTGACATTTTTAATTATCTTTTTAAGGTTCATGTATGTTGATGAATATGAAGGCAGTTCATTAATCTTCACTGTTGAATAGCAATTTCATTGTATGACTCTATAAGGATCTTATTTATCTATTCAAACGCTAATAAGCATTTGAGTTCTTTTTAGTGTTTTGTTTTTAGAAATAATGCTGGTATGTTCACTCTTACACATATCTACTGACACAATTATGCAAAAATATCTTTCAGAATAAAACTGCATATCAGCAACTTTAGTTGGCAATCTCAAATTGTTTTCAAGACTGTTTCTATCAATTTATACTTTGCCCACACCATCTATTGCTCTATCCTTTATTAACCCCTGATATTTCTCCAATTTTCTTTTCTGTGTAAGTGTGCTTATTTTTTTTTCTGTTTTTCAATCTGGTAGAAATGAAATGGTACTCATCCAATGGCATATACTTTCCAGATTAATAAAGGCGAATTTAAAAATAAATGTTTACCATCTAGTTATATATTTCTATTGTGAAATATTTGAATGAACATGACTTTAGCCTAATATTCTGTCATGGTGCTTGTGTTTCTCTCTCCAACAGATACAAATGCTTAATATATTCCTAACTGAAAATATTTTGATTGTATATGAGATAAAATTTTTCTCCCAGCTCTTATCTTTTTGTCCCTTATATTTTTTTCATAATAAAAAGATACTTGACTTCATATAGTCACATTTATCAGTCTTTATTTTTATGATATGTATAACAAATCCAAGATATTTTTCCCTAGATCCAAAGACATTTAAAGATACTCTCATTTGTGGGAAATTTAAAAATGTTGTCTTTCATACTTAAGCTGTTAATCCACTTGAAATGTATTGATTTTTAAAAATCATATGTAATATTGAATTAAAGCAAGAGGAAGGATTTTAAACACAATAAAAAAGCATGTGAAAATAAAGAATATATTTAGAAACAATGGACGGATTATATGGACTAAGTGAATGGTTACTTTAGGACACCTCAAAAAATGCACTAGAAAGAAAAGGAACATATAGTAATGATCTTTAATAGGGGATGAGGAAATACAACATTTTCCAGTATAAAATATTGTTTTTGGAAGTATTGATTAGGTCATATTATCCTTAAACTACTCTAAGAAGGATAATTGACTAAAGTTCTGCAAGTTTAACTTGAATAAGATTAAATTAATCAGAAATAAAACAAGGGACTTTTAAAGTCCAAAAAAAAAAAAAAATTGGCAGTGGAATTGGAAAGCAAAATAATGAACAAGACGGCAATTTTAAAGAAAGTACAAAGTGATTATGATTGTACATTTAAGATAAAGGGGGAAAAAATAAAATGTGTTTACTATGTAGGCCATGTGAACAGGAGAATAGCTCCGTTAAAGTAAGACTCAAGGATATTAATCTGGACTGATTTGTGGCTAATATTAAGAGAAAAAAGGAGGGTGGAGAATGCGTGGTAGGGAGTTAACCAAAGATAAATATCATGAGTGTTGAATAGCATTTAGGGTCTAGTGTAGTTAAACTTGATGGGACTTTTAAGTATCTGTACAGTGATTATGTTTTTGTGTTCATAGAAATATTCAGAGGCAGAAATCTCAATTCTTTAAAAATGTATTTAAAATATATAACAATAGTCAAGTTAAATTTTTTTCTGTGGTTAATATAGCAAAATTCAAGCAGATACTACTACAATTGTGTAGCATCACATATACATACTAAGGCAAGGTTAGAAAACAACATTCTTCAGATCTATGTGAACCATTTGCTATAGAACAATTAGTAAGATATTTAAAATATCAATTTCTAGGAAGATACTTTGATCATGCTAATGTCTGAGAGCACGAGTGAAAAAAAAACTAATAGAAACTTCTGGTCTCCAGTTCTGCATGTAAGAACTTGAAAGTAGCCACTCTGTTCTAACAAGTAAAAAGGTGAACAGACCGGATAACTATCAAGACTTCTTGGATCTCCATTAGAGATGAGGAAGCAAGGCCTCCAAACTCGGCCTCCAAAATTGGAGAGACAGACAGGAGAATACAGACAGTCACAGCTAACAGCAGAGATTTACAAGGAGAAAACTCTGCAGAAACAATACTGCGATAGGAAAATTTGAACTATAATTGGCAAAATACTGGAGGTTGAGAGAAGACAAGTGTGAGCATTAGAAACTCCAGCAGGATGCAGTTCTATGAGAGCCCACATATTTTTGTGAGTTTTACTTCCAAAAGTTCGACCAAGTTCTCACAGTAAATATCGGGAGGAAAAAATCCCCTCATACTTCCAGCACTGGGAGGGAAAAAAACAACCATTTTGAAATATATCAGAGCTTGAGTTCTTCTTAAAAGGATGTGCTCTCAGGAAAAACAACAACAAAAAAAATAGTTAACCAGCGCCTAACCTGCTGGAGTATTATCAGAGACTAACTCCAACACACTCTAGCAATGTTGTCCCACTCTGGGAAGGAGATTGAAAAGGGGATTGAACTGTGAAGTTCACAGTTCAGACACATAGGCTCATTAAAAGACAGAGACCTAAATCATTCGATTATAGGATATTTCCTTCCCCCATACCTTACTACCGTATTACTAAAGACTTATACACAACAGCTCCCATTTACAGCAGTTCCTTTAACCTAGTACAAGATGTTCAGCTATCAAGAAAAACTACAAGGCACACTAAAAGGCAAAACAAACAAACAAACAAACAAAAATCATGATTTAAAGAGACAGAGTGATCTTAAGAAACAGACATGGGAGGGATGTTGAAATTATCACACCAGAAATTTAAACAACTATGTTCAACATGCTAAGGGCTCTAACCAATAAACTAGGTGGTATGCAAGAACAAAAGTAGTCAATATAAGCAATGAGATGGCAATACTAAGAAAAAACTAAAAGAAACGCAAATAAAATGCTGGAGATCAGAATCACTGCCGCAGACGTGAGAATGCCTCTGAAGTGTTTGATGGTGACTGAGCACAGCTCAGGTAAGAATCTCTGAACTAACGAATACATCACAATAGAAACCTCCAACGCTGAAAATCAAAGAGAACAAAGACTGAAAAAAAAGAAAACAGACTTTATTTTTTCCAAGCAGTGTTAGGTTCACAATCAACGTTGGGGGGGAAGGTACAGAGATTTCCCATGCACTGCCTGCCCCCCACACACGCATAAACTATGTCCTCATTATCAGTATTCTATTGACAGAGGTGCATTGATGTAGGGTGTGAACCTACGTCGTCAGCATAATCACTCAGAGAACATAGTTTACATAAAGGTTCACTCTTGGAGCTGTACATTTGATTCATTTGGAAAAATGTCTAATGACATGAATCCACCATTATAATATCATACAATCCTTACAATCCTATGTGCTTAAATTTTTTTAAAAAGCCTAATAATTGTTCTAACCACTTCTAGATGGGGTATAGAGTTTTCTGTAAAGGACGTAATTTATTGATAATTAGCTCGCTATCTTGGTGAGAGAGAAGGTGAATATATTGCCAAAGAAAAATAAATGTGGGTTTAGATAAGCGGAGACTTTATTTTAAAAGAGTATTACAATACAGAGGAGGCTCTGAGCTGAGAAATTTGCAAATATCTCAAAATCAAACAAACCAAAAAAAAAAAAAAAAGCAACGAGCAGGGACTTTGCGAGGGAAGAGAGCAATGGTATGAGTGTGCAGGTGGCAATCAGGATGCATCAAGAAACGTTTCTCTGTGTGGTTGGCTGATTCTCAGAAAGAGCTGCTGAGGAGGGAGAATCTGCACCTAAGGTTTTAGTGCTGGCTCAGATTTAGAGGCGAGACAACGTTTAGAGAGGCCTGTGGAGAGAAGCTATATTGACGTTTGATCAAGCCAAAGTTCACTGGGTAAATTTAGGGCAGTGTGAGCAATCGGTCAGTAGGTGATAGAGAAAGGTGATACATATATATATATATTTAGAGATAATATGTGCTCAGTTTGAGATACTTAATTTTTTTCCCAACTACAGTTGATATTCACAGCATAGTGGTTAGACATTTATATAATTTACACTGATTCTAACACTGATTCCCCAATTAGTTTAGCGCCCACGGCACTATACGTAGTTATTACAATATTATTAACTATATTCTCTATGCTGTACTTACATTCCCTTGACTATTTTGTAACTACCAATATGTACTTTTTAATCCCTTCACCTTTTTCACTCATCCCCTTAATCCCCTCCCATCAGGCAACTATCAGTTTGTTCTCTGTAGCTATGAGTCTGTTTCCGTTTTGTTCGTTCATTTATTTTGTTCTTTAGATTCCACATATGAGATCATATGATATTTGTCTCTCTCTCTCTGACTTATTTGATTTAGCACAGTACCTCCCACGTCCAACCATGTTGTTGCAAATGGTAAAATTTCACTTTGTTTTATGGCCAAGTAATATTCCATTGTATATATGTACCACATCTTCTTTATCCAATCGACTATTGATGGGCACTTAGGTTGCTTCCATATCTTGACAATTGTAATAGCACTGCAGTGAACATAGGAGTGCATATATTATTGTTTTGGATTTCTTCAGATAAATACCCAAAAGTGGAATTGCTGGGGCATAAGGTCATTCTATTATAGTTTTTTAAGGAACTTCCAAACTCTTTTCCACAGTGGCTACACGAATTTGTAATCCCACCAAGAGTACGGGAGAGTTTCCTTTTCGCCACAACCTCACCAACAGGTGTTTGTTGATTTATGGATGATCGCCATTCTGACAGGTATGAGGTGATATCACATTGTGGTTTTAATTAGCATTTCTCTGATGATTAGTGATGTTGAGAATCTTTTCACACGTCTATTGGCTATCTGTATGTCCTCTTTGAATAAATGTCTATTTAGGTCTTCTGCCCATTCTTTTAATTGCATTGTTTGTTTGTTTGTTTTTTGTTGTTCAGTTGTATGAGTTCTTTATAAATTTTGGATATTAATCCCTTATTGGATGTATCATTGGCAAGTATCTTCTGCATTCAGTAGGTTGTCTTTTTTTTTTTTTTGATGGTTTTCTTTGCTGTGCAAAAATTTTTAGTTTGATATAGTCTTATTGTTTATTTTTTTCTTTTGTTTCCCTTGCTCCAGGAGATATATGAGAAAGAAAGAAAAATATTACTAAGATCAGTGTTAGAGAGTTTACTATCTACATTCTCTTTTAGGAGTTTTACGTTTTCGGGTTTTACATTTACGTCTTTAATCCATTTTGAGTTTATTCTTGCATATGGTATAACAATGTGATCTAGTTTCATCTTTTTTCACATATCTACCTGTCCATTTTTCCTAATACCACATATTGATTAGACTGTCTTTACCTCATTGCATATTTTTGCCTTCTTTGTCATAGATTAATTGACCATATAGTCATGGGTTTTTTCTAGGCTCTCTATTCTGTTCCTTTAATTGATGTGTGTGTGTGTTTTATGCCAGTACCATGCTGTTTTGATCCATATAGCCTTTTAGTATAGCTTGATATCAGGTATTGTGATACCTTTAACTTTGTTCTTTCTCATGGTGGCTGTGGCTATTTGGGGTCTTTTGTGGTTCCATGTAAATTTTAGGATTATTTGTTCTAGTTCTGTGAAAGATGCCATTGGTATTTTGATAGGGATTGCATTGAATTTATAGATTGCTTTGGGAAGTATGGACATTTTAACAATGTCAGTTCTTATCCATGAGCACACTCTCTGCTTCCATTTATTTGTATATTCTTCAATTTCTTTCATCAATGTGTTATAATTTTCTGAGTACAGGTCTTTTACCTCCTTGGTTAAATTTATTCCTAGATATCTTATTTTATGCAATTGCAAATGGGATCATTTTCTTAATTCCTCTTTCTGATAATTTGTTATTCATATATAAAAATGCAACCAATTCCTGAACATTAATTTTGCATCCTGCTACTTTACTGAATTTATTTATCAGTTCTAATAGTTTTTTGTGGACATTTTCAGGTTCTCTACATTTAGAGATCTTCAATATGGACTAAATTAATAAGGTCCTTGAAATGAGGGACTCAAAAGCTTTTGTTTCTTAGTACAAGTTTCTAGAATATAAGATTCCTATTTATAAAAATTTTGACAGTATCTGCTTACACATTTTATTTACTTGCTTACTATTTGATTCTTTAGGTGTCAGTTATACTGATTTGATCTGAGAAAGTTTCATGGATACAGAGATCTTTCAGCCTAAACTTAAATAATATAAAATAATTATAATAAGAGATATTGCAGAGACACATGCATATATATTTATAATATATATCATATATTGGTAGAGTTGAGATCAAGATTAACTCAAGGAAATGCAAAGTATGACATTTCTATAGACCTTAGAAACAACACGATTTATAAACATAAAGAGATCATCCCTCACTTTTTCAAGAATCATTTTTCAAATGGCTTTTGATTTTTCAGTTAAAGTGTGTTATGTGAAACTTTGAATTAATTCCACAAAAACATGAATCACATGCATTCTTTATAGTACTAGAATCTAACTTTGATAGTCATTTGAACTCACTTTGAATGGAGATGTTCATATCTCTCAGTGGATATTGACATAAATATTTTAGCTTTTCAAATTGTGAAAATGTGACACCAAAATCATTATAGTGTACACACTGAACTAAAATGCAGTATACTATTATACTGGTATCTGCGCTTCAAATTTCCTTCTCTGTTAATCCCCTTCACCTTCATTAATATTCAAAATGTAGTGAAGATGCATGTTATATCGTAATAACCTCCAATTCAGTCAAAACTCAATTCAAACTGGAACCTCAGTGTTTGTCTATGAATGTGCACTGACCTTATCGCTGTGTTAATGTGCTATTTTAATATCATCAATGTCCTGTAATGCACAATTTGTGATTTACACATCTGTGAGAGCTGCACACAGTCATATCTTTAGTTGATCCAAGAAATCTCAGTTCATATGAATACAGACAGTCAAACAAGGTAAAGAAATAAGCAATAAAGAGCCAAATTTTCTCAAATAAAAAAAAATCAAAGATGATCTAACTGGCAGAAAGAAAATGGTCGTGTTTATTTCAAGAGAAATTATCATTCTAATGGGAATACCTTATCTAAAATGTGTGGAATAGAATTTGGCAGAGTGTCATTTTCACTTATGGTTTAATGAAAAGGAATTACAATGTACAATTCTAAATTAATAAACCTTCTAAAATGAGAGAAATGGTTAGGTTGCAATAGAAAGAGTATTTCAGTTAGAGTAAACGAGCATCTAAGAAGAAATTCAAGTGATATAATACAAGACCATTCTGGATATTCTTTTTAAATTTGGGCCTATGGTATAAGGTGTAAAACAAGGAGAATTTGGAAAGGGGCTATATTGTGAAATGCCATGATCATTTTATTCTCTACGGCAGGTATTAGTGTTTTTGTTGGGGGTAGATAATTACGATTTCTTTTTAACAGGAAAGGTATGTAAATGGAGTTAAATTTTTGTGGACACATAGTGAAGAACTGACCCCGGGGAAAATTTATTTGACATGTAGATGAGGGAATTATTAGAGTGACAGAGTGGAGAAAAATATAGACAGATAGGAAAGAGGATAAGTGATATTTATTGAGCAGCTATTATATGCTTATTGTTTTGCTATACCTTATCATATCTAATTTTTATAATGATTCATCTTGGAAGGTATTATTATGCCCATTTGAAAGGTTAGGAAGTTGATGAACATAGAGATTAAATAGTTAGCTAGAAAGTGCTAACACAGACATTCATAGCTGGGTCTGGTTCCTAAGTTCAGATACTTTCTACTTCCTAAAACGGTATAATTATAGGATGAAGGTAAATAAGGCTTTTCCAATAATCAAGACTAAGGATTCTAGAAGTGGTGCATTTTCAAATAAATAGAGGGTTGAGAATAGCTATTTATTTACTTAATTGGCAATTTGACTATACATGTATAGTAGTTTCAGAATAGTTAAACTGCACCCCTGGAGGAACCAATTTTAGCAACTAGAATACAGTGCTTACATGCAGATTTCTCACTGTTGAACCATGAATTTACAGATAAGTAATCAGGGAGTCTGCAAAAATCTATACAGATTATAGAATAGAGTTGGAGATAGTATGAACTCATGTTTAGCTCAATATAGGTAATTACATTTTTACAGATATATTTATATACACAGGTTAGTTTACACACATGCATTTCCTCTCCTATTTAACTGAGGGCTTAGAAGAAATGGCACCCTAATGGCATGAGCACAACTGGTGCCCAGGTCCTGGTTTCTAACACCATTTTTCAATAAAATGACCAGTGCTCCTTATAGAAATGCTGATTCTAGAACAGGGGCAGGGAACATATACGATGAGCCTGGAGCATGTTGGTACTGACAGGAAATAAGAAAGTGCTCAAGAAAAAAAAAAAGCCTATATTGAGGGGAGTATGTTAAAGGGAGCCAATTGAAAGAGCTCCCAATGGCCAAATCTGGACCAATTTGAGCAACAAAATAAATAACTTAGTATTGGATTATATCAAGTGTGATAAGCATCCATGAATCCACACTAATATAAATAAATGATTGAAAAAATACATAAATGGAGGAAAGAAACAAATCTTCCTTATAGAAGAATTCCAAGTAAATTATGTTGATACAACGCCCTCATGGAGGTGAAGCATAAACCCCTATTCCCTAAGTGTGCTTTGTGCAGTGACATCCTTCCATAGAGTACAGCATAAAAATGGGACGGGGGGGTGGGGAATAGTAACTTACAATAGAAAACCCCGAAGAACGTTACTCTAGTCAGGTGATCAAGATCAATATCAACAGTGATACATAATGTTGATAGTATGTACCACGTATGCTATAATAAGAATACCTCTTTACCTATGTGTCTTCCTCCCAGAAATCACAACCACAGACTGCACGTGAGGAAACATCAGACAAATTCCAACAAAGGTAAGTTATACTTTTAAATGCTAATATTTTAGAAATAATGATCTCAAATCAATAACCTAACCTGGTACCTTAAGACACTGGAAAATAACAAACTGAACCTCAAGGAAGCAAAAAGAAGACAACAATAAAGATCAGGGTAAATATTAATGAAATAAAAAATAGAAAAACTGTAGAGAGAATCAATGAAATCAAAGGTTTGTTCTTTGAAAATATTAACATAATTAACACACATTTAGCCAGACTGACCAAGAAAAAGAAGAGACACAGAATTACTAGAATCATGAAAAAAAGAAGGAATACTGCTACTGACCTAATAGAAATAAAAATAATTATTCGGAAATCATTTTGAGGCCAGTATCACACTGGTACTAAACCAGAAAACGACATCACAAGAAAAGCACAGATTAACATTTCTTATTAATGTGGATACAAATATCCTCAAAACATACTAGCAAATCAAATCAAGCAAAATATAAAATGAATTATATACCAAATGGGATTTATCTCAGTAATTAAAGGTTGTAATTTATCCTGCCTCCAAAATATAATATAAAAATGTAATTAATGTGTTATATTAATTTATAAATCAATTAACATAAAACATAACAATAAATTTTTTAAAAAATCATATGATCATCTCCATAGTCACAAAGGGAAAAAAATTACAAATACAAATCCTTTCATGAGAAAATACTCAACAAACTAGTAATAGAAGGGAAATTCCTCAAGTTGATAAATGACATCTAGGAAAACCCACAGCTAACATCAAATTAATGGTGAAAGACTGGATGGTTTCCTCCTAAGGTCAGAAATAAGGAGTATATCAGCTCTTTCATCAAATGTCATAATTTACTCCACAGAGACCTTACTCACTTTTCCCTTCCACAAGATATCCCATCGGTCCATTACACTGAGGATATTACGCTGACTGGACCCAGTGACTGAGAAGTCGCCATCAGTCTAGACTTATTGGTAATACATTTGCACGTCAGAGGTTGAGAAATAAATCTGACGAAAATTCTGGGCCTTATACCTCAGTGTAATTTCTAGGGCTCCAGTGGTGTGGAAATGTTGAGATATCCCTTCTGAAGTGAAGGATAAACTGTTGCATCTAGCCTCCCCTACAACCCAAAAAGAGGCACAACACCCAGGGGTCTCTCTGGATTTTGGAGGCAACACATCCCTCTTTTAGGGGTGCTACTCTGGTCCATTGCTAAGTGACTTAAAAAGCTGCTAAGTCTAAGTGGATCCAGGACAAGGATCCATAACAGATCCAGGTGGCTCTGCAGGCTGTTCTTCTACTCAGTCCACAGGATCCAGCAGATCCAGTGGCAGATAGCCTTTTAACATGCAGCTGCAGTCCCAGCTAGGTGGCAGGGTTCCCCAGAGGGCAAGTATATTTTGAATCAGTGTCCAATATACGGTTCCATTTCTCCCATAGCCAGGATTCATGAGTCCAGGTTCAAGTGGTAGAAATGAGTGGGGCACCACTCACTATTACCCCCGGAGGTCCACTACCAAACTATTTGCTTCCTGTCATTGTGCGCTTATGCTTTGCTGGTCTAGAGATACTAGTTCCAAAGGGAAGACTGCTTCCATCAGGTGACACAATAATGCTTTGTTTGAACTGGCAGTTAAGATCGCCACCCAACCCCTTTTGGGTTCCTTATTTTCCTGCATGAACAGGCAGAAAAGGGAGTTACTGTACTGCCCAGGGTAGGGGAAACTGAACTGCTACCAGATAATGGAAGTAAGGAAGAGTAGGTCTGGAACACAGGAGTTCGCTCAGGGTGCTCTTAGTACTGCCGATGGAGAATTACACCAACGCAATTCAGACAGAATGACTAATGGCCCAGACACTTCAGGAGTGAAGGTGTGGGTCTCCCCACCAGGTAAAGATTCACAACTAGTGCTCGCTGAGAGAAAAGGGAATATAGAATGGGTAGTGGGAAAAGGTAGTCAGAAATCCTATCTATGACCACATGAGCAGTTGCATGAACTAGGACTACAAATATTACGAGTATTTCTTCTGTATTTTGTTATGATTGTTTGTGTGTATATCTGATATACATTAGATTTGTTTCCTTTCTTCTTTTATCCCTTTATTATATACCATATGATGTATTAATAATAGTAATATGTCAATTTTTTAAATTTTTATTTATTCTAGTTTTCATATTAGTTTCAGGTGCACAAAACAACATAATGATTAGACATTTATACCCCTCAAAGTGATAACCCCCCCCCAAGTCTATTACCCCTCTGACATTTAAAAGTATATAGCTTTTAAAATACCATGATGGGATGTGAAGTATAGTATAGGGAATATAGTCAATTATAGTTGACCTTCAACATTATTCTATTTCAGCTTTAGGTGTAGAGCACAGTGGTCAGACATCTACACAATCTATGAAGTGATCCCTCCAATAAGCCCAGTATTCATCTGGCACCCTACGTAACCTGTACAACATTACTGATTATGTTGCCCATACTGTATTTCATATCCCCATGGCTATTTTGTGACTACCAAGTTGTACTTTGTAATCCCTTCACCTTCTCCCTATTACCCCTAACCCCTTTCCCATCTAGCAACCATCAGTTTCTTCTCTGTATCTTAGTGTCTATTTGTTTGCTCATTTTTTCTGTTGTTTAGATTCCACATATAAGTGAGATCATAGGGTATCTGTATTTCTCAGTCTGACTTATTTCACTGAGCATAATATTTTCTAGGTCCTTCAACATTGTTGCAAATGGTAAGATTTCACCCTTTTTATGGCAGAGTAATACTCCATTGTATAGATGTACCACAATTTGTTTATCCAATTGTCTATTGATATCATCTCAATGTTTAAGTTACAGAATATCAAGAAGAGGGAATACCACCCTAGGACTTTGTATTCTCTTCTGGGGAAATAAAGGGTTAATATATTTTTGGTTGTATGCAGGGTAATTGCATCATGTTAGGTGGATATGTGATTTTGCTATTGTCATTACTTGGAGATTAATTATGGTTTAAGGAGTTGTGTATGTCAAGTTGACAAGGAATGGAACATGATAATTATTTAAAAGTGCCAACTTGGCTAGGCTATAGCAACCAGTTATTTGATCAAACACTAATTTATGCTTTGCTGTGCAAATATTTGGTAGATATGGTTAGTCCATAATCAGCAGACTTTCAGTACAGAGGTTACTCTCTGTAATGTGCATGGACTTCATCCAATCAGTTGAAAGGGTTTAAGAGTAAAACTGGGGATTCCTCAAGAAAGAAGAAAATCTGCCTCAAGATGACATCAGCTCCTACTTGAGAGTTTCCAGCTTGCTGACCTGCCATACAGAATTCAAACTTTCTAGCCTCCATAATCACATAAGCCAATTCCTTGAAATAATCTTCTCTCTCTCTCTCTCTCTCTTTCTCTCTCTCTCTCTCTCTCTCTCTCTCTTTCTCTCTCCCACAAATTTTGTTTTTCCACTGGTTCCATGTCTCTGGGTAAACAGATAACCCTAACTGACTGATAGAGTTTCTAGCCAGGGCAATTAGTCAGGAAAAAGAAATAAAAGGCAACCACATTTGAAAAAAAGATAAAACTATACTTGTAGATAACACAATCCTATACATATATAGAAAATTCTAAGGAATTCACTTAAACACACACACTGACACGTTAGAATTAAGAAACAAATTCAGCAAGATTGGGAAAAATATTATCAATATGCAGAAATCAATAGTATATTTACACACTTGGGATTACCATTCCAAAAAGGAAATTAAGACAACATTTCTTCTTATAATAGCACTGAAAAGATTGAACGACACAGGGATAAATTCAACAAAGGAAGTGCGAAACTTATTCTATGAAAACTGAAAAAAAACAATGTTGAAAGAAATTAAAGATTTTCAAAATAAACAGAACATTATTCTATATCGTGGTTTGGAAGACTCAGTATTGTTAAGAAAGCAATACTTCTAAATTAATCTACAGATTTAATATAATCTTTAACCAAATCTCAGCTGACTTCTTTGTCTCTGCACTATCATATCAAATTTTCTATATATCTAAATCTATTCTAAAAACAAAGTCTATTTTATTTTTAATGAGGCTAATAGAATTGAACATTACATATGTGGCTCACAGTGAATTTATATTGGACCCTGCTGACCCAGAGAAGTATAGAGCAGGATGGGAAACCTAAACATTTGTGGACTTCAGCATAGCATGTGAATTTGAGAGACTTGTGGTTTCAGATCATTCCAGGGTATGAGTGATTGTTTATACTGAGAGTGACTGATTAGCAAAAAAGAATCTGGGGGTGAAAAAGAAAGGTTTTTTTCCTTCCATTCCCTAAGTCTCACAAAGGCAGAAACCAAACCAAACCAAACTAAACTAAAATACCACTCTGATTACAATGAATTCTAAAATATGCAAGGATCCACAATTTGTGGAGTTTACTTCAGGAAATTTAATCTGAATACTTCATAGAATAATCTCTTCTTCAATAACAGGTTACAATATCTTGTACAATAATCAATTTTTCCCCAAATATTAGACATACTAGATGTTAGAATGCTATTTATTTTAAAACCCATTCTGATTCCTTTCACAGAAAGAAAATCTCTTGAGGTCAGAAATATTGAGGATCATAATGTAGAATTTTTTTTCTGTCACTAAATTATTAATCAGTCATGACTTGCCAACTGCAGGAATATGACAGATGTATTTTCTCTGTCATAGATTTTTGGTTTATCTTCTAAACAACTTTGAGTAATTTGTCATCTATAGTATCTCCCCTTTAAAGCATTTAATTTTCTTGTATTTGTGGTCCAAGTGCTTTAGAGGCCAAAATATTAATCATAATACTTTTATTATGTGTATATTTTATTCATTCATTACACAAATATTCAGTGAGTGAAAATTTATGGTGTTTGGTAAATGATTTATCTGGTTAATTTTGACAACAAATGACACTTGTTAATGCTAACTGATTGTGTGGCCTTTCAGATCTGAAACACATTTCTTCTGATTACCAAAGAAGCTTGCTCCATCTCTGTTCTATACTCTTACCATTTCCATTCTCTACTTATTCTTTTTAAAAACATTTTTAATTGCCGTTCATATTATTGAAAACTTCCCTTCGATGTATAGATATATTGACAAAGTATCACATCTCGTGTCTTATTTTCTCAGCCTAGCTTCCTTGAATATTAAATTAATTTTGACTCTGAGGACATCTAAAAAACAATGAAATTTACCTAGTACAAATAATTTTAAACAATCATTTGCTCTTATCAGTACGTCTGACATGGGCCTAAGTTTCACACGTACATAACAATTATTTTCTCTACATGTCTACCTCAGGCACTTTGAATACTGCATGCACAGTTTAGCCAGTTAGAAAATAGGAATTAAAAAAAAAATGGTCACCTTGTTCCATTTTCAGTGTTACCTCGTTAATAGACACATCTAAATAAGAAACTAGAGTAAGTCCTCAATGTCATTTATAGGTTCTGCAACTTTAAGCAAAACAACGTATAATGAAACCAACTTTATCATAGGCTAATTGACATAGACAAGAATTAACTTCCTACAGCATCTCATTAACTTTATAATGAAATTAAATTGAACTGTAAGTTATTTGAGGAACTATAGTATTTACTTTTATGATATATTTTTGAAAAGGTGATGTATTACAAAAATGGAAGAGTTACATAAGACCAACAGGTCCTTTGGAGTAATCAAGAAATGTAGCACTGTGCTACATTTTTGACCATTTGCCACTACCATTTATCCCCAGTGGAAAGTTATATCATATTCTCACAATACTACAACAGCAATAATTATCAGAAGGGCGAAGGCGGAAGACTTGCAATATGTCATATACACTCACCAGATAGGTGAAGAGGGGTACGTGTAGTCTGAAAAAAACCAAAACCAAAACCAAACAAACAAAAAACACAGGTGTCATGCAGGGTCTCTGGTCCCACTCCCCGCACCAGAACACAGGATAGGGTAAGGCCAAAAAGGAACACCCACGGAGCCATGGATGGGGGTCATACCACTATAGTCTCGCTGGCAGCTGGGTTGGAGACACAGGAAGCAGACTCCACATGATGCGCAACCCACCGTCTGCTTCTCTGCCAACCAACCAACCCCTTGCGTAGCCACGGCAGTTATATCAGTAGTTAATGGTTACCTGGTAACAGCTGATGGCCAACTAGTCACAGCTGATGGCCATTTACTACCCGAGCCAGCACCTTTCCATGTGCGGTCGAGAGCCTGAAAACTGCTCTCTGTAACTCGGTCCCCACAAAAGGTTATTATGATATGCACCTAAATAGAAAGTGATTTTGTTGAGGATCACTTTTCGGGGTTGAGCACAAGAAATTTCATGCATATATTTTGCCCAGGTGACTTAACGGACGTCTTTCCTGTGTGTCAGAACAAACGGATATTATGTAGGATGCCTGCCTGTGAAGCAGTCCTGTGCTTTCCTCAGTGCAAAGCTGTACTTAAGCAGCAAATATAAGCTTAAAAAAATACATAACAGGCAGAGAAAACTAATAGACCAGGACACTTAGATGTCAGCTGTGAAGATCGGGGGACATCCTCAGGTACAATGAACATGTAAGTTTACATTTATTTATCTTACCATGCCTCCTCTCCTCCAGAATTATCCTGGCACATCCCTCTTCCTCAAAAATGTACCGTTTCGAAGTGATTCTAGCTGTATCTGTATAGATAGAGTGTAAAATCCAGGGCAGCTAATATTTGCTGAGTGCTTATCATGCTCCAGGCACTGTGCTGCCACTTATCTCACATACATCATTTTGGCATTTAGACCACATCTCACAGATGGAAAGAATACAGGATTTCATCATGAGATCACATGCCCTGATTTTGGGTTTAGAAAGCCACGCCAATGCATGAGTAAGACTTAGACTCGTAGAAACACAGGGTTTTAGAGTCGAAAGGGGCTATGTAGATTTTTCAGTCTAGTTCACCCATATTACAGAAGACGTGAAGCCAGCCTTAAAAGACTACTTGAGTTCATTCGAACAATGAGGGATGTTACCAAAACCCGACCGTTGACTGTTTATTCCAAGTCGCATATACCCCTAACCACACCTGGCCCCTCTTCAGCTAAAACAATTTAAAATTTTTTTATTGTATGTTATTGTCTGCATTTCTCTAAAACTCTCTATTACATTGCACTTGACATATTGTATCCTGAACAAATGCTTATAGTAAGGTGTGCAAACAGTACAGCATACTGCTTTTATAAAAGTCTTCCTTACTCGTGGAGGGTACTTACGAGGACCCCCTGTGGATTCCTGAAATGGCGGATAGTACTGAACATTCTATAGACTATTTTTTTCCTATACATATGTACTTATAATCACATTTAATGTATAAATTAGGCACAGTAAGAGATGAACAACAATGTAATAAAGTAATTATAATAATATATGTAATAAAATTTACAGGAATGTGGTTCCTCTCTCTTTCTCTTAGGGAGTTTTTACCATTTTTAGTCCAAACCTATTCTGAATCTGTGTAACCGTCCCTTACTTGCAATAAATGGCTTGGTGTCACTTGTTTCAGGAGATCCTTTGCTTCCTGGCACAACACGTTGCCATCAATTGGAACATATTTTCTGTTCATGTCTTCCACCCCAAAATTAAAGTCTCCCCGCATCTTAACTGAGTATTTACTTGCATCGTAGTCATAACTTATGCAGTTTGAGGTGCAACAGCAGAAACAGAATTTTTTTTCTTGTTCACAATTTTACAAAGACTCTTAAGACAGATCTTAGAAACCTCAAATACTTTTTCTTCACTACAACATCCCTTTGACATATCCAAATTGCTAGTATCACCACTCTTGTGCTGTAGAGCCATTATTAAGTAAAATAAGGGTTACTTGAACATAAGCTACAATACCAGGACAGTCAACCTAATAACCTAGATGGCTACTAACAAGTAGGGCAGGTACACAGCGTGCATACACTGGACAAAGGGATGATTCACATCCCAGGCCTAACTGAGCTAGATGGCGTGAGATTTCATCACACTACTCAGAATGACACACAATTTAAAACTTATGAATTGTTTATTTCTCAAATGTTCCATTTAACATTTATAGACCATAGTTGATTGTAGGTAACCAGAAACTTGGTTACTAAAACTACAGATAAGGTGGTCGGGGAGTGCAAACGTATTGCTTATTTTTTTTTTATTTTGGTATAATTGACATAATATTATATAAGTCTCAGGTGTACAACATAATGAATCAAAATTTGTATATATTGCAAAATGATCACCAATATAAATCCAGCTAACATCTGTTACCACACAGTTACAAAATAGTTTTCTTATCATAAGAATTCTCAAGATCCATTTTCCTAGCTACTTTCAAATATGCAATTCAATATTATTAACTATAATCACCATGCTTTGTATTACATCCCCATGACTTATTCATTTTGTAACTGCAAATGTGTACCTTTTGACCATTTTACCCATTTTGCTCCCCCAACCTTCACCTCAGGCAACCCCCATCTGTTTGTTCTCTATATCCATGAATTTGGTTTTGTTTTTTTTCTTCATTTGCTCTTTTAGATTTCACTAGTAAGATCACACAATATCTGTCTTTCTCTGTCTAAATTATTTCATGTAGCATAAGGCCCTCAAGTTCCATGTATATTGTCACAAATGGCAAGATTTTTTTTCATTTTTGTTGCTAAATAATATTCCATTGTGTGTGTGTGTGTGTGTGTGTGTGTGTGTGACACATTTTCTTTATCCATTCATCTTAAGATGGACAATTGTTTCCATATCTTGACTATTGTAAATAATGCTGCAATGACCATGGGGGTGCATATATCTTTTTGAATTACTGCTTCTGTTTTCTTTAGATAAATACACAGAAGAGAATTGTTGGAATATGTGGTAATTCTCTTTTTAATTTTTTGAGGACTCTTCATACTGTTTTCCATAGTGGTTGCATAAATTTACATTCCCACCAACAGTATACAAGGGTTCTTTTTTCTTTACATCCTCTCCAACACTTGCTATGTCTTGTCTTTTTGATAATCGACATTTTGACAGGTGTAAGGTGATATCTCATTGCAGCATTCATTTGCATTTCCCTGATGATTACTGATGTTGAGCATTTTTTCATATGCCTGCTGGTCATCTTTATGACTTATTTGGAAAAATGTCTACCCAGATCCATTTTTAATCAGATTTTTTTATTGTTGTTATTGAGCTCTATGAGTTACTTGTGTATTGACCCCTTATTGGCTATATGATTTGCAAACATCCTCTCTCATTCAGTAGGTTGGTTTTTTATTGATTGATAGTTTCCTTTGCTGTGCAGATGCAGCCCCACCTGTTTATTTTTGCTTTTGTTGCTTAAAACATATTTTTAGATTGCTGTAGAATCTAAGTTACAGATAGTTATATTAACAATGAATTTTCTTATTTGACACTTAGATATGAACTAAAGAGGAATAAAGTGTCTGGGTGACCTAGTTATAATAGTAATAAATAATAGATTAAGGAATAAATATGGTTTATGCATTTTAACTTCAAGTTTAAACTAAGTAGAATTCAGATTTAAATGCTTAAATTTAAGAGTATCTAATTTTCATTCCATACCACTCACTATACAGATCAATTACTTTTGGAATTTTTCCATTAAAAAATACATTTGAGGTATCCTCAGCATTTTGGAAGTATGTTAACTTTCAAACAATTTTGCTTTCTTTAAAAATAATTTATGTTTTATTTGATTTAAAAAGTTCTGAGGGTTTTATATTATACTGATTTTTAAGGAAAAAACAGTTTTAAAATGGAATGAAATTATGAGAGCAATTTATCATTTTACAAGACACTATCTTTTGAGACATACTTACTGAATTAAGTGTATGAGATCTATACATAGATCTCATAAAACTATATAGAATTTCAGGGCTCTATACAACCTTACACATTATTTCCCTAATTTATTGAAGTTTTACAAATATGAAAGAAAGACAAAGAAAAGAGAATATAAACAGGATTATTTTTAAATTATACAAAGATTTATTTGGTAATGGACATTCATATACAAATAAAAAACATTCTTTTATTGTGTTTTTTTTCTTAACTGTTTTACTGTTTAAAATTTGTATTTATATTGATCCATCAACATATTAATTCCTAATATGTATAATAAATATTAAACACAAAAAAGTATTCTATATGATTGATACATCATAAGGAAATTTTCCTTTCAAAAGAAAAAAAATATGTGGAGCCAATAGGTGTTACAGACAAGAGAATACCTAACACTTCTTTATCACTTGTTTTTGATCTTTGTAAAACTTCTGCAAAGGCTGTTATTTTTCTTTCTGGTTTTTTTTTTTTTTTTCCTCACTGAAATAGCATCCCAAGAAGATGTTGAGAAATTGACAAGCATAAAGAGTTTGTGTGTTGTAGAGCAGCTTGGAAGTCCTTTTAATAAATATTTATTTTACTCCTAGCATATGAAATAGTCTGACACTGTCTATTGATAGTTATTTAGCTTTGTATAAACTTCCAGTTGTTTAGAATGGAAAAAAAAGAAAAAAAAAAGCTACACATCCAGAAAAGCATGCCTAAGTAAGTTTTTATATGCTCAGAAACTGCTTATCCTACTCTCAAAGAGCGTAATTGAAATGGAAAACTGAAATGCTTTCATCATGTCCAGCAGAGAAAAGATTAGCTTTCAGAGCAATATTAACAGAAGGAGGAAAAAGAGGCACTGAAACAGATGAGATTGTATAGCAAAAGAACTGATGGAGGTAACTTGACTAAGGAGGCCGTTGTTTGGCAGAAAAATACAGCACTTTAGAGTTTTGCTGTTTCTAAGGGGTCATGCGAAACTGTCTCAGTTCAGGCAGGCCTGGGTAACTGAGGAGGCCCATCAAGATGAGTGAGATACGGTACAGTGAGAAAATAGATGAGAAAATAGATGACAGGCAAAAAATAGTGAACGAGCCTGTTTAGAATAGTGCCACTGATGAAGAAACAGAATTTTGGGGAGAATGGAAAAAGGAAGATTGAGTGTCACGGCTCCAACCAGCTTGCTTTTGTTTGGTGTAATGCCAGAATTTTAGCATACAAGAGAAATGTTATCAAGGCAGGACAAAATCTAGTTATACAGATCTAGCAACATGGCAGTGGGAGGAGCAGTGATGAAGGAGAGAAGGCCTTACAGGTAACCAGGGCTTTCCTGCACACTAAATACCATGTTATCAGCAAGACTAAATTCAGAGCTTATTAGCTGTTGTGTATGAGATTGCCAGTGTATTGACTACGCTGCTCAGGATATGGACAGACTGAACCTTTCGTTGATTAAAAAAAATATTAATTTAAACTGAGAAATGCCACAGAAATCATTTGCATTTTTATACACCAATAATGAATTATCAGAAAGATAAATTAAGAAAACAATCCCATTTACAATTGCATAAAATACAATAAAATAAAATACCTAGGAATAAATTTAACCAAGCAGGTAAAAGGACCTGTACTCGGAAAATTGTAACACAGTGAAGAAAGAAATAAGAAGATATAAATAAATGGAAGCATATATTGTGCTCAGGGATAGGAACAATTGACATAGTGAAAATCTCTATACTATCCAAAGTAATCTATAGAGTCAGTGCAATCCCCATCAAAATACCAATGGAATTTATAACAGAACTAGAACAAATAATTCTCAAATTTATATGAAACCACAAGAGACCCCAAATATTTATAGCAATCTTGAGCAAGAAGAATCAAATTGGAGGTATCACGCTACGTGATATCAAACTACACTGCCAGGCTATAGCAATCAAAACAGCATGGCACTGGCATAAAAGCAGACATATGATCAATGGAACAGAATAGAGCACAGAAATAAACCCACACCTATATGGTCACTTGATCTATGACAAAGGAGGCAAGAATATACAATGGAGCAATTACAGTCCATTCAACAAATGGGGTTGGAAAAACTGGACAGATATATGCAAAAAAAAAAAATGAAAGAAAAGAAAGTGGAACATCTTCATACTCCATATATTATATAAGAATAAACACAAAATGGATTAAAGATTTTAATATAAGACCCAAAAACCATAAAACTCCTAGAAGAAAACATAGGCATTAACTCTCTAACATTGTTCTTAGTTATATATATATATATATATATATATATATATATATATATATTTTTTTTTTTTCCCTGCTATATCTCCTGGAGCAAGGGAAACAAAAGAAAAAATAAACAAATGGGACTACATCAAACTAAAAAGTTTTTACATAGCAAAGGAAACCATCAGCAAAATGAAAACACAACCTACTGAATGATAGAATATATCCACCATTGATAGATCTGATAAATTTATAAAGAACCCATACAACTCAACACCAAAAGAAACAAAAATCCAGTTAAAAAAAGGGCAGAGGACCTATATAGACATTTCTCCAAAGAGGACATATAGATTGGCAATAGACATATGAAAAAATGCTCAATATCATTAATCATCTGAGAAATGCAAAATTAAAAATACAATGAGAAGAACCTCACACCTGTCAGAATGGCCACCATCAATAAATCAACAAACAACAAAGGTTGGTGACGATGGGGAGCAAAGGGAACCCTTGTGCGCTGTTGGTGGGGTTGCAGATAGGTGCAGTCATTAAGGAAAACAGTTTGGAGTTTCCTCAAAAAACTGAAAAAACAGAATTACCTTATGACCCAGCAATTCCACTTCTGGGTATTTATCCAAAGAAATCTAAAACATTATTTCAAAAAGATATATACACCCCTGTGTTCACTGCAGTGTTTCTTGCAATAGACAAGATATGGAAGCTACCTAAGTGCCCATCAATATACGATTGGATAAAGACGATGTACAATGGAATAGTACTTAGCCATAATACAGAATGAAATCTTACCGTTTGTGACACCATGGATGGACCTAGAGGGTATTATGCTAAGTGAAATTAGTCAGACAGTGAAAAAGAATTACCATGTGATCTACTTACATGTGGAATGTAAAGAACAAAATAAACAAAAAAATAAAAACAGGAAAAAAGAAAATAAAATTTTAGAGTATGTTTCATGTAGAAAGGGTGTGCATTGTTTCTTGAAAATGTGTGTATATGTGTGTGCATACTAGATTGCAAAATAATGTTTTTTTTCTAACTGTGGGACATGGTCCAAAAAACTGAAAAGCTTTGATGGCAAAGGTAAAAGTATCAATAAAGTAGGAAACAAACAAACTGAGAAATGCTACGGAGGAAGGCAAGTATGGATACCATACTCTGTGTGAAATAAATTTATCAACAGTATTGAATGAGTAAATCATTATTAAGTACAAATGAAACATTGTAGTGATAAAAAATACAAATAAATCAGTTATTCACAAATAATTAATTGATTTAAAAACATTTCCCCTATTTGTCTCCTTTTTTAAAATTGCAAAGTCAAAATATCTGTACTTTGGGGGCGTAAAAAGTACTGTCACATTACTTTTACATAAATTTCAAACATAATAATTGGCAGTAACTCATAATGGCTGCTTAGGAGTGTTCCAATATGTTTGCACACGCCTCATCTAAGTCCAGATGATTTGGGACAATTGAGGCGAGATCACACAAAAGTTTACGGAAGCTCTACAGTCCATGTGCTCAGGTTACTTTGGTATTTAAAATGTACTACTGTACAGCCATTATCTCACAATCCAACGGGGGATGTTTTCTTTTCTTAATCAAGTGAATATTGTATTAGAACTTTATAATTGAGTGTCTTCTGTGGTATTTAATTAGGATTCCAGTATACCTGTAATCGAGTAATGATTGTAAGAGGCACTTGTTTACCTCTCAGGGCACAATGTAAGAAACAGTGCAAGAGTCTACTTCAGGAATCTCAACTAAAAAGAATTTAATACAGGACATTTTGTGTTACAACACTGGTTGAAGGGCTGGAGACACAGGATGTGAAGAATCTTTTAGTATGGCATTCTCTGTTTGCCTTACATCTAGAACACTGATAGCTAAACTTCTATATACAAAAAATATGGAATTGATTACAAATATTTGTATATGTCTCGTGTTGCTTGCCAGGCATCAAAAGTGTAAGAAGACGGTCTAAGCTAAACTTTCTTTCAAATCCCATGACAGTGTTGTTTACACATAAAATTTAGGTAGATACAGAACTCTAGCTTCAAGAGAGAATGAAAATGTAGTGTTTAGCTTTCCAATCACTGTGATAAAAGTGTGTGTGT
Organism: Rhinolophus ferrumequinum; assembly: GCF_004115265.2. NCBI lineage: Eukaryota > Metazoa > Chordata > Mammalia > Chiroptera > Rhinolophidae > Rhinolophus > Rhinolophus ferrumequinum. The sequence continues at coordinate 54,602,492 of NC_046301.1, forward strand.
GGGGGGGTGTTGGGGGCGGTAAAGAGTCGGAAATGCATAACAACTTTCGATTGATTGCAGCATCTATAAGACTGGCCAAAAATGGCCAGTCCGTGTTTAAGAATCAGCTCAATAAATTGTGTCACAGTGTCAGATGTCCAGCAATCGCCAATAATTACAAGGTTATTTCCAAATGGTTAGTTCATTCCACTTGGATAATTTCTAGTTTAAGAAGAAATGGATTATTTCATATTGTGCTTAATAATTAAATGCAAATTATGAAATGATCTGTAATACCACGATGAGAAAATGATCGTAAGTTAACTAAAAGGTAATGTCTGTCTATCTGTCTATAATTTATTTTATGATCTATTAATTGCCCTCTTCTTTCGTTGCTCATTTCTCTTTATCAAGAACTGTTAAAGTGCTTTAACAAAATGTAGCTAGAGGCAGTGTCCTGCTCTGTCCCAGTTTTCTGTTTCGTCATTCTGCCCTTGGAATCTGTATTGTCCTTCCAAGGTAGTAATTTTCTCCTGAGGCAGTAATATTTAAAAGTACATCAGTCCCAGGGCCTTTCAGCTTCCCTATGCACTAATTTCTTTAAACTTTAATGGCTGCTACTTGTCTTTAGTTCCTGCTGCTATTACTACTGGTTGTATCTTTCATCTATCTCAATTTCCTTGCATTTGTTTATTCATTCTTTGTGTTTCACTGCTAAATGCAAGACACCCTCTCTGTTTAGTTCTGAAAACAGCTCTTACTTAATTATTTGTAATTTGCTTTTGTCATGTTAAACACTTTTCTATATTGGAGTCAGTTTTTATGGGCCACCCTTTCATAGTCACAATTAAAAGCTGTACCTATGTAAATATAGATTTTGGCCAAACTTGGTTGTATTTAGTCAAGTTAACATGTTACATACCTTTTCTACTAAATATGTGACATACTGCATGCATTTCTCAAGGTTGGACACTCTCTTTGGTTGATTTCCTCCTCTGACGGCTGGTTTTAGACAACTTGATATTCTAAGGGACCAAAACCTTGGTCATATTATGTGTACTGTTGATTTGGTTACGCTGGAACTATGTTTTCCAGAAACATAGTTGTTTCCTTGTAAGGTTCTAGGCGAGGGTTGGCAAAAAGAGAAATATGCATGAAATTTGGAAAACAGGAATGAAGCAGGGGCCATTACTGAAGATTGTCACATACCCATGAGTTCCAAACTCTGTTTGATCTCCTTAGCTCTTCTTTCCGACTCCTGAACTTGCTAACCAACATAGGCCCCAAGCCCACCCCCATATGCTTAGCCGACATGCACAGAGCGGACAGCGACTCAAAGGCAGCATCCTCACGTCGATCTCATCAAGAGTTTAGTCTTCTCAGGCCCACACTTAAAGGTAAAGGTGCTTGGCTTTTGAGACGGACTGATCAGTGAGTTCTTCGTTCCTCTAATTCCCCATTTCGGCTTTTGCTATCCAAGCTATCCATCAACAAATAGAAAAAGTCAAATTAGAACAGTAAATCCCTCATCCAATAACACCCACAGTGATTCTGCTTCTTTGACTGAATCCTGACTGAACTGCCAGGCTGTCTAAACATAGTATTAATGCCTTAATAAGTCTTATTTTTTCCCCCAAACCATACACATGGGCTCTCCATGACTCTTACAAACCTCATTCTTATGACCTCACATCTCCATCCATGGAATCTTTTTTGTATATACAGATGTTTACGTCTCAGTGATTTATTTCATGTTTACGCTCGACATTTTCAAAAGTCAGTTCACTCTGATGCCACAACAATGCATAGCAAGAAAACGTCTAGCAAGATTGGCCAATCTAGAAACATCCGATCACTTTCTCTGTGATTTCTTTTCGTTCTTTCTTTTCTTTATTTTTTCTAGTATCCCTTTTGAATCCTTTTCCCTTTCCATGAATTGCAGAATAAGAAATGATAATTATATGCAAAAGCACCCAGAACACTAATTGGTACATAGTAATCTTTTTTTTCCTTCTAAATACATGCAGCTTGACTTCCCATTACTGTTGACACTGTCTAAATATTTTTACTCAACAAAAGTACTTAACTCTTGCCAGATATACTGCCTAAAGGTTTTCTGCACAGATCTGCTTGAGGGTTCAATAAGAGATTATTATTCATATGTTTATTTTACTTTATCCTAACAATATCAAGGTACTATGGGTTGCATTTGATCGCTGAAATTAACAACTATTGTAAGAATACTTTTAATCTAGATAGTATACTCTTTTCCAAGAGAGTAGAAGCAGTATAAATAGGATATGTTCTGCTCAAGTGTAACATAGATATCTCTAAGTTTAGTAATAAAACATATAGCCAAACTTATATTGGTACTAAGTGAATATTAGACAATCAATCAATGGACTGTGTTATATTTTTATAACAAACTACTCCAACCACCATAAACATGAAATGTCTGATGGTTGTTTACACTCTTTATTGATACACTGTAAATCTGCCATATTTCACATACCTTGGCAAAAACACTGACAGAAGGTTAGAGAAGACATGTGTTCATCATCTCCTTTTATCACTATCTGAGGAGAATGCTTGGGAATATTTTTGATCAAAGGAATTAGATAGGTATACAACTTTGATACACTACTTTTAAAAAGAGTGCATTTATACAAAGACCAAGATGAGCAAGCACAGTGATTATCTTTCGGGGCCAGATTTCTTGCTTTTCTCCCTAAGTCAGAAGCTGTTCTTGGGAAGGATGCATAGGAGATCCAGAACACATCTCCTCCCAGGGCCACAATGAATCTATAGCTGGATTTATAGATATTGAACAATTCTTCTGAAAAGCTGAGAATATGCTGAAGAGCTATACTTCAAAATAAAGGATAAAAGGGTAATGTCAGGATGGGGCCACTCCTTCCAGACTGGAGAGATAGCCATTTCACGTAACACATAGAAACAAAGAGGCCAAGCAGGGGGTAAAAAAAAAATGTTTCGAATAAAAAAACAAGATAAAACCCCAGGAAAAAAACCCTTAATGAAACTAAGATAAATAAATAATTTACCTGCTGAAGAATTCAAAGTAATGCTCATAAAAATGTTCACTGAACTCAAAAGAATGCATGGACACAGGGAAGCTGTTCCTTTTACACCTGTCAGGATGTCTATTATCTAAAAATTAAGAAATAACAAGTGTTGGCAAGGATGTGCAAAAAAAGGAACCTTTGTACACTCTTGGAGGGAATATAAATTCGTGTAGTTACTATGGAAAACATTATAGAATTTCCTTAAAAAATAAAAAAAAATAGAACTACCATATGATTCAGTAATTCCATTTGTGCATTCACCTGAAGAAAACAAAAAACTAATTTGAAAAGATATATGCACCCCCGTGTTAATTGCAGTATTATTTACACTGGCCAAGATATAAAAACAACCTAAATGTCCATCTATGAATGAATAGATGAAGAAGATGTGGTACAGTGTAACACTATTCAGCCATAAAAATGAATGAAATTTTGACATTTGCAACATGGATAAAACTTGAGGGAACTGTGGTAAATGAAATAATTCAGACAGAAAAAGATAAATATTGTCTGATCTCATTTATATGTGGAATCTAAACAAACAAATGAACAAACCAAATAAAATAAAACAAAACTCATAGATACAGAGAACAGACTGGTGATTGCCAGAGGGGAGAAGTGTTGGTGGGTGGTTGTAATGCAGGGTGTCGTGCGGGGTCTCAGTTCCTGCTCCCCACATAAGAATGCAGGACATGGTGAGGCCAAAAAGGAACACCCGTGGAGCCATAGATAGGGGAGTCATACCACTATAGTCTCGCTGGTGGCTGGGTTGGAGACACAGGAAACAGGAGCCACACGATCTGCAACCCACTGTCCGCTTCTCTGCCAACCAACCTCACTTGGTAACTGCAATCCACCGTGCTAACTGCAATCTGCCTCTCTGCAATCCACAATCCGCACTTGCTAGCTTAGCCACGGCAGTTATATCAGTGGCTAATGGCTAACTGGTAACAGCTGATGGCCAACTAGTCACAGCTAATGCCCATCTACTACCTGAGCCAGCACCTTTCCACGTGAGGCCGACAGCCTGGAAACTGCTCTCAGGGATTCTGTCCCCACAGTGGTGATAGGGATGATGGGGAACAAGAGCTCCAAACTTCCAGATATAAAATAAATAAGTCATGGGGGGTTAATGTACAACATGGTGACTATAATCAATAATAATATATTGCAAAGTTGAAAGTTGCTAAGAAAGTAAATTTTAAAAGTTCGTAACAAGAGAAAAAACATCTGTAACTTTGTATGGGGATTGATGGTAACTAGACTCGTTATGCTGATAATTTTGCAATGTATACAAATGTTGAATAATTATTCTGTATACCTAAAACTAATATAATGGTGTATGTCAATTATACTTCAATAAAACAAATAAACAAAACAAAAATCTTCTAAAAAAAAAGAAGTTATTTTTACCAAAATACGTGAGGTACAATGGCATTTGGAAATATAGATGATGCCTAACAGGAGTGATAATTGGGTAACTAAAGGTTTAAAAATCCTTACCTTATATAACGATGATTTAACTAACACAGCTTGGTGGGAAGGAATTTTAAATCAAAACTAATCAGCAAAATTATCTTTCTTTATTTCTCAGCTGATGTTCCTGGAAATCCACACTTAAGTTTAATTCCTCTTGTAGGAGACAATAATTTGCATTTATAAGAGACAAAAACCCAAATCAATCTTGCTTACACAAATAGAGTTCACATTGACTTAGATAAACTGAAGAGTCCATGAGTCTTCTGGCTTCAAATACAGCTGATTTTTGGTGAAGATATTGGCATCAGGTCTAGATTTCTCTTTCTGCTCCTATTTTTTATCAAAAAGAGAGGGACTTCTTATAAAAGTAGCCAAGGAACAAAGAATTATTTTTTTCTTTGACCTAATTTCATTCCTACGCCTAAAACAATTACTGTGACCCAGAGATGGTGTGCCCACCTCTGGTGCAAGAGGGAGGATCTGCTCACCTGAATAACATTTCCTTTAAAGAATCTAGACTTCGACTTCACATGACTAGACGCATTAATTAGTACATAATTTCTTTTAAAATGATTTTTAATAAAGATTAAATATAACTATCTCCATAGTCATGAGCAATGTAGTATTTAAAATATCTAAACTAGGAATTTTCCATGGAGTAGATAGACAATAAGGCACGGATATTACAGAAAGAGTAAACAAGATTATAATATAATACAAGTTTGATTACAGTTAGGATATCCAGTGGTTTCTGAGTCATACTTACTCAGATTAGAGTTTTAGGTTTGAAAATGCATATCACAGTTTTTCCCCTCTGAACCATTGCAAAATAATGAATTTCCCTACTTCCTTGGAAAATTGTTATGCAGACAATCTTGTAAGATTATCTTCAAATTGTCTTAAAAATTTTTTTTAATGTCATTGGATCTCATTTATTTTATTTAGTTGCCTCAGAAATCTAGGCCTATTAACTCTCCAATGCTGAGCGTCACTGATCTTCCGGTAACAACCACAATATTCCAAATAAAGAACAAAAATGTCAATCCTTAGTTATAATTGAAGTCTATTATTTAACAGTTGTTTCAAAGCATTGTATGAATAAGCTATTTCCATTTGGAGGGGGGAAAAAAACACAAAAAACTATTGAAACATTTACAGAATTGAAATCATCTCGCTTTTGTTTAAATATTTGGTTCCAGTTTGACTGTGCACTCCTCGTGTCAAAGAAAACAACTTCCTGATTTGGCTTGGGGGGAAAATGGCCTTATTATCTGAACACTCATTAATTTTTCAGCGAGGGGTTAGAAGAAATCTTGCCCTTATCTCTAGTCTGTGTTTGTGCAGTAAAAGGAGTCCTTGTATGTTAATCTTTCATAGAGCTTCTGTAAGCGTGAAGCTTGCTGGGAAGTGATTTACTGTCTACTGACTTCAGATTCTGAATCTTTGTATTTTGTTAATGGAATTGATAAGAAAAATGGGTCTCTCCTGGCTTTTTTTTCCTTTCCTATTTCCTACCTACTTCACCTTGGCAGAGATTTATCTCTAGGCAAGAAGAGGAGTCAGGTGTATGAACTGCAGTGATGCTTACCTCCCTCTGAGGTCACTGTAGTGTATGCCTTTCCTTCTGTCATGAGAAAAGAATAGATTGATCATAGATGCGTAATAGTGAATGGCTGTTGTTGGGGAAACTACAATTTTTTCACATGCTGCAAGAAGTCATAATTATTCCAGATAGCTACTATAAAAAATTGGTTTAATTTTTAGTTGCCGAGATGCATAAACTTAGAAAGTGAAAATTATAAATATGTACTGTACTGAAATATCCCACATTATCTTTGAATTAGTTAAGTTAAATAACATAAGGTTTAAAAGGTGATCTTTAAATATTCAGATAAACCACCATTTGCCTTAAAATATTTATTTTACTTAGACCAAGCACACTTCCTTGATGAGTTAGTAGAATATTAAAAAAAAAAAAAAGGAAATGATAAAGCTTCCCAAAGTTGCCTCAGAATATTCCTTCTCAGTTTACATTTCCGTTATCACTTTCTCAATACATCTATTCCTTATCAGCACTCCAGATTGAAAATCTGTGGTCTCCAAACTTTCAAAGTACAGTATTTTGTTTCTCTTTTGCACTGTTAGAAAATAAGTTACACTTTTCTCTATATATAAAGGGACCTAGGCCTCATTCTCACTGCACTTTTAACCATTTATTTTCTCTCCTTTGAAATTAAAGAAAGAATAAGAACAGCTCTCAGGTGACAATAGTGGTGTATAACTGATTGCCCTTGTATTAGGCATCTCTGTTTTTACCTCACCCAGTGTTTTATATTTAAAATACACACACACACAATTTAAATATATATATACATATATACACATATATACACATATATGTGTAAACATATATATGTACACATATATATGTGTATATATATTTAAATTGGTAACACTTAAATACCCTTCATTCTTGGAATGCTTGATAATATTTTGGTATATACATAGACTGAAATCACATACATTCAAGATAATCACAGTTAGGGCCAGCCTGGTGGCACAGGCAGTTGGAGCTCCATGCTCCTAACGCTGAAGGCTGCTGGTTCAATTCCCACATGGGTCAGTGCCAGATGGTTCAGTTGGTTGGAGCTCGGGCTCTCAACCACAAGGTTGCCGGTTTGACTCCTTGACTCCCACAAGGGATGGTGGGCTGCGCCCCCTGCAACTAACGGCGGCAACTGGACCTGGAGCTGAGCTGTGCCCTCCACAACTAAGATTGAAAGGACAACAGCTTGACTTGGAAAAAGTCCCGGAAGTACACACTGTTCCCCTATACCCCAGTAAAGTCCTGTTCCCCTTCCCCCCAAAAAAAATTCATGAAAAAAAGATTATTATAGTTAATAATTTTAAATAACTTTGAATGCATGTACTTTTTAGCATTATGTAAAAATATCAATATGCAAGATAAACTATATAATATGTAATTGACTCTAAAAGATACATGTTTAGAATAAAACCTAGGAAGAAACAAAAATGATAATAGAATTTGTATCTAGATCATAAGATTAAATTGCTTTTAGTTTTTCTTTTTATAAGTTTATTTTATAATTTTATACAATGACAATTATTGATTTTTTAAATTAAATGTACCTTAATTTTTAAAGGTTCTTGCTACAAGTGTGTGAAAACAATAAAATCAATTAATTTTGGAATTATTTCATTATTTTCCCTCTGTTTCTATATCTCCTCTATCAGTCATCAAAACGTAGTATGTTGATTTTAAGATAGAAAACAAAAGCTTGCATACGTGAAAGTATTAACTCATTGGTGTCAGGCAAAATTCCACATATCAAATTGGGTGAAAATATAGTCTTTACTTTTAGCATTATTAATAACACTTCCGAATATTTCTCAAGTATAGTGTCCCTTTAACTTTATTTTTTAAAGATAATGTCTAGTCTCTACATAACATTGATTTTTTGGGGGGTTGTTTTTATAACACTAAATACATCTCAGAAATTGTGTTTATCTATTTGCCATTCCATCCTCAATAAAGACATGGAGTTTCTTTTTAGGCGATATTGAACTTAAAAAATATTGACGGTAATTATATTACAACATTCCCTTCTTCGTGAATTTTGATAGGTACCTACATTTTCTCCTTTAGAATTAAAAGTATAGCATCACTAAAATATTTCTTGAAATTCCAAATTTTTTGATTAATTCAATTGCACTTAAAACATTTAAAGGATTATCAAATATACTTTGTACAATTTTAGTCACATTGTCTTTAACTTGGATATTGTTCATAGTTAAAATAAGATTTGATTATAAATTAATAAAGTCAATTTTTCACTCTTCAAGAAAAGAGCATGTCTGTCAAGATTGAGTATATAGACATGATGGCGTCCAGTTTAACATAGTATAGTAAGTCTCCTCATATAATAAATCACAAAAAAAGGATATTATAAATGATTCTACTCAAAGAAAGATAAGCATATAAACATGTTTATATCAAGGTTTATACATAGATGTGTGTATATATATTTCCTGTACATATATATTATATATATATATATATATATATATATATATATATATATATATATATATATATATAGTGTGTGTGTGTGTGTGTGTGTGTGTGTGTAGAGTTGTTCTTGGAACTAATATGGACTAATATGGATTACTGCCAGCCACTAAACTCTGGTCACCAACTCATTTTTCAATTTGTATGCTAATTCTTCATAAGTACTATGGTAAATATGAGAAAAGAAAAAGGCATAATCACAAGTCTTATTGACTTTAGACTGTGATTAAAACAAATTTTAACCACTGACTCTATGCACAGATATCAACTAAAAGAAGGGTTATGTCCATCATGGAAGCATTAAACTTCATGAAAGGGGTGGGATTTCATCTGGAAAAGCATACTGAGGGGTGGACATACTATGTGAAATACACTGGAAATAGAAAACAATATATATGATACTCAGATGGAGAAAAAGTTACAAAAAAGTTGTTTAATTTACAACATGCTCTGATTTATGTAGTTGAATATACAAGATGAAAATGTTGAGAAAGTCTTCAATTTGTCTCAATGAATTACCACATTAGGGATATTTAAATCCAAAGCTCGGTTGATAAAACAGTTACCTCTAATAAAGTTTATTGACTTGACAAAAAAGTAATATTACTAGTTCATGCCATAAGGAACACTAGAAAATTGTTTTCAGGACTACTTGTGCAATACTCTATGTACTATATTCAATTTAATTGGAATAAGAAGAGGTAAACTGTGACCTAGAAAATAATCCTACTAGTGAGCTGCTGAAGCTATATGAATATAGGCAGATTTCCTGAAGAAAAGTAATCATTTAATTCTGAAAATTATATTTTTATAGTGGGGACAGAGTGCAATGTAGTAGAAAGGTAATGGGTTTAAAATCAAGCAAATTGTAATGGGAAGCCTGACGATACTAGTAAGTATGAATGTGACCTTAGGTGAGTTACTAAGAGACTCTGAACTTGAGTTTAATCTGCAAATAAAGCATGGTAGTTCCTATCATACAAGACAGTTCTGAGCATTGAATGAAATACAAAAGCAGAATGCTTAATACATCCTGGCAGACACTCCATAAATGTCAGTTTCCTTCCCACTTCCATCACCTTCCTATATGCTCAGTGATTCATTCACACATTTTTCATTCATGAATGCCAGGCATTTCTATAGATTTTATGAACACAAACAGCTTCTGTCTTCCTGTCCACTTAATCCTATATTTTGATTCTTAGTATATGTTTTTGACAATGAATCAGACTACATAGAGACTCTCTGGGTTTTCTCTTCTTTCCACTGCTAATAATAAAATATAGACACAGCCTTTTGTATAACTTCAGACAATTGTAGAAGAGGCATTATAAAGAAATGAATAAAACTGAATAAAAATTAAGCAGTTAGATGCCATTTGGCCATCTTAAAATACATTTTTTTGTGTTTCCTTTGATAAATGGATATTTAAAGTACTAATTATTATTTTATATAATGGTAACTTTTAGAAGTGTAAAAATGAATGAAAGCTGTAGTAACATTCACAATAATTGGAAATACTTTAGAAATAATCTGAATTAAAGAAACTTTATAGGTCGTGACATTTGATTTTTTACAAATAAGTGATTTCAGTACAAATCTTTACAAATGTAATTCATTCAGTATCTACAGAATCTCTCACTGCTTCATTTTTCTCTGAATGTGTTTCTCCATAATCTATGTTTCTTGTTTTTTCTGCCCTACATTTTTCTGAACCTAAATACTTCTTTATCTCTGTATCTTATTCCAAGAGTCTATGCCTGTTTATTTTTCTTTATATCTATTTCTCTTGATTTCCTGTTCTCTTTGTATCTTAATCAATATACAACAAGTTTCTGATCATTTTTCTTACTATTCTTGTATTTTCCCTGCCCTCTCCCTTTTTTGTTTCTGCATTATCTAACAAGAAATGAAAACAGTGATAAATAATAGCTGCCATATATTAAACAGTTACTAGGTGTAACACTACTAAGAATTTACATGAAACTACCTTAATTGTGTATTATTACATTCCTCATTTCAGAGTTCTGAAACTAAGGTTTAGAGAAGAAAGTCAAACAATTAATTTTATAGTTAGTAAGCAGGGACTGATATCTTGGCTGTCATTTTAGACTAGCCAACATCCATATTTAATTGTATACTGGGCTGATAGTCAGAATCACAATTTCATTTGCTACTTTTTTTCTGTCCCCCATTCATTTAAAGCCAGTATGTGAGTTTTAATTTACTTTCTCTCTTAGAAATACTGACAAACGGCCAACAGTTATATAAAAAAATGTTCAACTTCACTAGTTATTAGGGAAATGCAAATCAAAACCACAATGAGATATCACTTCACACTGGTTAGAATAGCTATTATCAATAAGACAAGTAATAACAAGTGTTGGAGAGGCTGTGGAGAAAAAAGAACCCTCATATACTGTTGGTGGGAATGTAGATTGGTGCAGCAACTATGGAAGGCAGTGTGGAGGTTCCTCAAAACATTAAAAATAGAATTACCATATGACCCAGCAATCACTCTCCTGGGTATCTACTCAAAAAATCGGAAAACATTTACCCGTAACGATATGTGTGCTCGATGTTCACTGCAGCTCTATTTACAGTGGCCAAGACATGGAAACAACCAAAGTGTCCTTCGACAGATGATTGGATAAAGAAGATATGGTATATATACACAATGGAAAACTACTCTGCCATAAGAAAATATGAAATACTGCTATTTGTGACAACATGGATGGATCTTATGGAGTTTATTATGCTAAGTGAAATAAGTCAGACAGAAAAGTCAAGAACCATATGACTTCATTGATATGTGGGACTAAAAATGAAAGCAACAAAGGAACAAGACAAAAAAATAAACAAAAACTCATAGACACAGACAAGAATTTACTGGTTACCAGAGAGTAAGGGGGGATGGTAGAAGAGGGTAAACGGGATCACATATATGGTGATGGAAGGAGAACAGACTCTGGGTGGTGAACATACACTATGATACATAGAAGATGTATTACAGAATTGTACACTTGAAACCTATGTAATTTTACTAACCATTGTCACCCCAATAAACTTTAATTAAAAAAGCAAAACAGAAATAGTGACAAAATGATATTTTAAAATTATATACTCTTAATGATCACGTGCACTACAAAAGAATACCTGCAGAAACATAGTTTCCATGGTATTCGAGAGCTAACAGTTAAGAAAGGGAATATCCAAGGAGAAAGAGAGACAGACTTAAGGTGAAAAATGGAAGCTAAGAAAGAAGTCATGGCAACTGAGAAGACAGGAGGAAGCAAATACTAAAAAAAGTCACCAAGAAGAAAAATAAAAATGTTGATATCAATATTTCAACAGTGAGATGAAGCATTTTACCAGTGGACAAAGCCGGGGGTCAGACTCTGAAACCTTGATATTAAGCCAGAGCAGATGGAAGGGGGATAGTGTGGTCCTGTTTTAAGAGAGTTACCTTTCACTTCCAGGAGAAGCAAATGCAAATCTGCTTTAAAAGACAGCATCGGAAACTTAGGGCTCAAATTTCCCCTTATAAGACCGACTTATGAAGAGTTCATCAATCAGAGCATGAAAGAGTAAGGGACAAATCACTGTGTGTACCTCAAGCAATGTCTCCAGGTTGAATTGATATTCTTGCCTCTATAGTTCAACATATATACTATTATTTTTATGTACTTACCCTTTCATGTATTAATAAAATCAAGTATTTGGAATAATGATTAAAATAAAATTCATTTCAATGTGTTTTTGAAAGTAACCACTCTCAGGTATGAAACTTGCATGTTCTGTGATGTTGAAAAGTGGTCTTTAAATCTGAGTCTGGTTTTATACACAAGGTTAATTATACTGGCTCTTCCTAACTTAGCTTGAGTTATCAAAAGGCAAAGCCGTTAGGCATAATTTGTGTTTTTGACGGTGATGTAAATTACTTCTAGGCTCCCCTCCTAGCAACTCTGTTTATCGACCTTACTTCTATTAGAAGCTATTAGGGGTAATTGAAAGAACAGATTTAACTTCCATTTCAACTTTGAATCAGTAGAAGCTTCAGGTGTTATTACTACTGAATCTCTCATCTTCCTACAAAATAAGAATAATAATAAAAAAAAAAGTCAACATCTTTAGATTTCAATATACAATATATTCATGACTAAATTTTACCAATTGGAAGAAGGTTGCATGAACTTCTTTGTTAAAAAGAAATGAAATAGTCTATCATTTTTATTTATTTTTTGTTAAGGTTTTTAAAATGATAGATGTGGTTTATAAATTTGTCGTAGTTATGGAAATGTGTCTTTAGCACCAAGTGATTTCAAAGAATTTGTAGCTTTTATCATGGATCATTACATTTTGAGCAACATTTTAAAACAGAAAAATAAAGGGACTTTTCAAGCAGTGATTGCAAATTGTTTTCATCACAGAGCCAAACTAAATTTGCTGCATGTAGATGAATGGTTTATTGATATTTTGTAGTGATTCTAAATATCTTATTTCTTCTGCTATGGAATCAAGGTTACAGTAATAAAATCGGGGTGAAGAAACAGGAAATTGAACTTCCCTTCTGTTCCTGTAGTCCAAATGTGCAAAGAAAGATATGGCGATATTTTAGAATTGACAAATAGGAGATCCTAAAATTCATCTATTAGTATAAGAAACAGGGATCAAACTCTTCCAGAAGATGATTTCATGATGAACTTTATTATTATTATTATTATTATTATTTTATAAAGATCACATTGACTCTGTACATCAATTTAGGGAATTTTGCCATAACAACAATATTTAGTGTTCTAATTCATGACCATGCAATAGGTTTCCATTATTTTGATATTTTAAAAATTATTTTTTAATCAGCAATTTAAAATTTTCAATCAAAAATGTTTGATAGTTTTTAATGGATAATATTTTCATTTCTTTTGCTAAATTCATCCCCAAATATTAGAGTATTTTTGATGCTATAATAAGTGGAATTGCTTTCTTTCTTGGACAAATGATTTTTGGATATTGAACTTGTATTCTGTAAACTCACTGACTTATTAGTCCTACAGTGTTTCCCCGAAAATAAGACCTAGCCGGACAATCAGCTCTAATGCTTCTTTTGGAGAAAAAAATTAATATAAGACTCAGTATTATATTATATTATATTATATTGTATTGTATTGTATCCGGTATTCTAGTAAAATAAGACGAGGTCTTCTATTAATTTTTGCTCCAAAAGATGCATTAGAGCTGATTGTCTGGCTAGGTTTTATTATTTTCAGGGAAACACAGGAATCGTGTTTTGGGGGCTTCCTAGGATTTTCTATTGCCAGATAGCATGCATCACATTATAGGTGAATAGAGATCATTTTATTTCTTCCTTCCTAATTTGGATGTCTTTTCAAACATTTTCCTTCTTAATTTCCCCATATAGAATTGCCAACACAATGTTAAATGGAAGAGGTGAGAGTGGAGATCTCTGTCTTGCTTTTTACTTACAGTGAAAACATTCTTTAACCATTAAATATGGTATTAGCTGTGGGTTACCTATAATTTTTTAAGTTAAGAAAATCCCTTTCTGACTGTAGTTTTTTTGAGTGTTTATCAGTAAAAGGGACTGTATTTTGTCAAAGGATTTTTCTGCATCTGCATTGAGATAATCATGACGATTTTTTCCTTTATTTTATAATACAGTATATTACGCTGATTGACCTCAGGATAGGGCGACCTTGCATTTAACAATAAATCCCAGGTGATCAAGATGTATAATTCTTTTGATACATTGCTGGATTTGGATGCTAGTATTGTGTTGAGAATTTTCTGTCCATATTTTTAAAGGATGTTTCTCTAGCTTCCATTTCCTTTGACACCTTTGTCTTGTTTTGGCATCAGGGTAATACTGGTCCCATAGAATTAATAGAAATAAATGTTTAGTGTTCTTATAATTTTGGAAGAGTTTGTAAAGCATTGGTATGAAATACATTTTGAAATTTTGGTAGAGTTTACCTTTGAAGCTATCTACGCCTGGATTTCCTTTGTGGGAATCCTCAAAATTATTAATTCAATCTGTACATTTTGTTCATCTATTCACATTTTCTATATCTCCTTGATTCAGTTATGGCAGTTTCTGTCTTTCTAGGAATACATGTGTGTGTGTATATACACACACACACACACACACACACACACACACACACACACACACATATATGATCCTGTTTTGTTTTTTGTAAGGTCTATAGAGATGTCCCTCTTTCAATCCTGATGTTAGTAATTTAAGTCTCCTTTTCTTTGGTCAGTCAAGTTAAAAGTGTGTCAATTTGTTCATCTTTTCAAAGACCTAACTTTTGTTTTTATAGATTTTCACTATTGTTTTACAATTTCCCATTTCATTTATTTCTGGCCTAATGAATTTTTTATCCTTTCTTCTGTTTGCTTTGAGTTTAGTTAGTTCTCTATTTTATATTTTGTTCAAGTAAAAGGTTAGGTTATTTTTTGTTATGTTTATTCCTTTTTAATACAGGTGGTTACTGCTATAAATTTCATTTTAAGAACACTTGACTACATTCCATTATTTGGCATGTGTGTTTTAATTTTCTTTCATATAAAAATACTTCTGTTTCTCTTGTGATTTATTCACTGACCCATTAGTTATTTAGGACTGTTTTCATATACTTGCATATATTAAGGGGTTCCCCAAATTTTCTTTTGTGATTGATTTCTAATTTAATTCCATGTGGTAAGGGAATGTGCTTTACATAATGTTAATCCTTTGAAATTTCTTATTTTATGGTTTAACATATGGTGTAGCCTAGAGAATGTTCTATTTGCACTGAAGAAAAATGCGTATTCTGCTATTGTTGGGTGAAATGCTCTATAGATATCCCTTTGGTATATTGGTTTATAGTTTTAATCAAGTCTTTTGTTTTTAATCTTCTAGCTATTTGTTCTACACTTTGCTGAAAGTCGGATATTGAAATATCTAACTGTTATAGTTAGATATTTTTTTTAATCTTTCCATTCAATTCTTTCAGTTTTTGCTTTATGCATTTTAAAACTTTGTTATTAGGTGCATGTATGTTTTCAATTGCTACAGTTCTATGATGTTTTAAGCTTTTTTATCATTTAAAATGTCCTTCTTTGATTCTAGTAATAATTTTTTTCTTATATTATATTTTGTCTGATATTAACAGAGCCACTCCAACTCTATTTCAATTATTGTTTGCATGGTAGGTATTTTTCTACCCTTTAACTTTCAATCTATTTGTGCCTTTTGTCTTTTTCATCTAAAGCGTGTTCCAATGAATACTGTATAGTTGGATAACTTTTTCATTTTGCCAATATGATGTTTTTTTTTTTTGTATTTTGTTTTTTTGTTAGCATATCTTGAAATTGTATTTGTTGTTATTGTTGTTAAAAACTAGATGTCTTACATATAATTGACAAGTGTGGATATCAGACTCCCTCTGTTCTCCAGGTTTTGTTGTTGATGATGATTTTTGTTTGTTTGTTTAGTGAGTTTTCTGAACTGATTCTATAAAGTCTGTATTCCCTGACATTTATGACTACTGAAATCTCTGCGCATTTAGCCTAGTGGCTAGGTAATGATTGAACATAAATTTCCTTAAATGCCTAGAATCAATAAGTCTCCTAGACTTTGTCAACATATCCTATTTATTTTTCACTTATTTTTAAATGTAAAAATGTGTTTATTCACAATCCTTCAGAAGTTACTATTCCTTCAAAAATTTCTTTATGAACGAAATGACAAAAAATTATAATAGCAACTTATGACAAATCAAAATTATACATCTGATGCATGCAAACTTTAAAAGGCATTGTGAACATAAATTACCTTTCAAATATTTCCAGGGGCATAGCTACAGCTCTATTTCTTATTTGGGGTCCTCTGTTCAATAGTCTTTAGGCAGTTTGCAACTCTGCTTTAGCCTTCACTTCCTGTTTGCACTGAGAGTCTCAAAGCCAGCCACAAGTGAAGCATAAGTGCATTCTGGAAGCTTTCCTGGCCATGCACACAGCCCTGAATATGTAAATGGACCGTTAGATCCCTAGGACAATGAGGAGATTTGCAGAATCATTATTGACATCTTCCTCATATTGTTTTATTTTCCTTGTTTGTTCCAACTGGTATCATCGCCTTAGTCTATGTGATGTTTCATAATTGCCAATAAGTTTTTCACTTGTTCAAGGAGAGAACTTTTTTCCATTGATTGAATTAAAAATCAGACAATAAGGCCCGGGAATGGAATTTCTACAAGATGCTGCCATACATGTCAATGGCAGTAGTTCTCTGGGGATAGGGTTTTTCAATTAGCTACACACTAGACCTGTTCCCTTCAATGACTACTAGGTTGCTTCCACAGCTTTCATAATTCTGAGGCTGTTGTTTCAAAGACTACCATGGACTTGAGGAGAGGCAGACAAGAATAAGACAAGTTAAAATGTCAAAAAACTGGCTTTTCTTACAAAGATTTAACTGTTATTATTGAAAGACCAGTGTTCAGATTGTTGCAAGCCTTTGGTTAAATCCAGAGTTCTGGAAAGCTGATTTTGACACTTTTTACCAATTTTATTGTGGATTTTACAGAGACGTAGATTTTTGGAGGGGCTTCCTCTGCCATTATGGAAGTTCTGCCTTCCTTCTCAATCTTTTATACATGCATGTAGACTGATTAATTTATGATTGTTGAAAAGTATGCATTTATCCATTTTTATGTGGGTTTATTTCTGGGTTCCCAATTCTGTTCCATTGGTCTGTGTGTCTGTTTCTCTGCCAATACCATACTGTTTTGATTATTGTCACTTTGAAGTGAGAGAGTGTGATACCTCCATCCTTGTTCTTTTTTCTTAGGATTGCTTTGGTTATTCGGGGTCTTTTGGGTTCCATTCAATCTGATAATTTTTTGTTCTATTTATTTAAAAAATGCCATTGGGATTTTGATGGGGCTTGCATTAAATCTGTATATTGCTTGGGATAATATTGCCATTTTAACTATGTTGATTCTTCCAATCATGAGCACAGAATGTCTTTCCATTTCTTTGTGTCTTCTTCAATTTCTTTAAAAAATAATTTTCAGTGTATACTTCTTTCACATCCTTTGTTAAGTTTATTCCTATTTTATTATTTTTGTTTCAATTGCAAAATGAATTGTTTATTTATTTTTTGAGGTTTCATTGTTAGTATATAGGAATGCAATGGAATTTTGTATGTTGATTTGTACCTGGCAACCTTACGTATTCATTTATTGTTTCTAATAGCTTTTTGGGGACTCTTTCCTAAAGATATATTATATATATCTCATCTGCAAAAAGGACAACTTACTTCTTCAATCCCATTGGATGCCTTTGATTCCTTTCTCTTGCCTGATTGCTCTTGCTAGATCCAATACTATGTTGAAAAACCAGAGGTGATAAGGCACCGCTCTGTTGTGTTCCTGAACGTAAAGCAAAGGGCTTCAGTTTTTTCTCCATTAATTGTGATATTAGCTGAGGATTTGCCATATATGGCCTATATTGTGTTCAGGTATTTTCCTTCTATACACATTTTATTAAGTGTTTTAATCATAATGTATGTTGTATCTTGCCAAACACTTTTCTTCATCTATTGATATAATCATGTGATTTTTGTCCTTTATTTTATTTATGTGGTGTATCAAATTGATTGGTTTGCATGTGTTGAACCATCCTTGTGCCCCTGGGATGAACTCCAGTTGGTTGTGATGTATAATTTTTTTTAATGTATTGCTGCATTTAATTTCCTAGAGTTTTGTTGAAGATTTTTACATCTGTATTCATCACACATATTGGTCTGTAATTTTCTATTTTTGTGTTATTCTTTCCAGGTTTTGGTATCAAGGTAATGTCGGCCTCAGGAAATGAAATAGGAAGTATTGCCTCTTCTTCAATTTTTTGAAGAGTTTGAGGAAGACAGGTATTATTTTCAAGAAAAAAGCCAAAAACATACAACGGAGAAAAGACAGCCTATTTAATAAATGGTGCTGGAAAAATTGGAAAGCCACATGCAAAAGAAGGAAACTAGACTGTTATCTGTCACTGTGCATCAAAATTAACTCAAAGTGAATCAAAGACCTAAACATAAGACCTGAAATAATAAAATGCATAGAAGAAAACATAGGTACTAAATTTACAGACCTTGGGTTCAAAGAGAATTTTATGAATTTGACTTCAAAGGCAAGGGAAGTAAAAGCTAAAGTAAATGAATGGAACTCTATCAAACTAAAAAGTTTCTGCACAGCAAAAGAACCATCGACAAAATAAAGAGGCAACCAATGGAATGGGAGAAGATTTTTGCAAGCAATGCCTCTGATAAGGGGCTAATATCCAAAATATATAAGGAACTCATACAACTCAACAACAACAAAAAAACAATCCAATTAAAAACTGGGCAGAGGACCTGAAGAGACATTTCTCCAAAGAGGACATACAAATGGCCAGTAGACATATGAATAAATGTTCGACATAACTAATCATCAGAGAAATGCAAATAAAAACCACAATTAGATATCACCTCACCCCAGGTAGAATGGCTATCATCATCAAGACAAATAGCAACAAGTGTTGGAGAGGCTGTGGAGAAAAAAGGAACCCTCATACACTGTTGGTGGAAATGAAGATTGGTGCAGCCACGGTGGCAGGCAGTGTGCAGATTCCTCAAAAAAATTAAAAATAGAATTACCATATGACTCAGGAATCTTTTTCTTGGGTATCTACCCAAAAAAAATCTGAAAACAGTTATCCGTAAGATATGTCTTCTCTGATGTTCATTGCAGCTTTAGTTACGGTAGCCAAGACATGGAAGCAACCAAAGTGTCCTTCAATAGATGATTGGATAAAGAAGATGTGGTGTATATACACAATGGAAAATTATTCTGCTATAAGAAAAGATGAAATAGTGCCATTTGCAACAACATGGATGGATCTTGAGATTTTAATGCTAAGTGAAATAAGTCAGATAGAAAAAGTTGAGAACCATTGATTTCACTGATATGTGGTATAGAAAACTGAATACAACAATGGAACAAGCAAACAAATGAAGAAACAAAAACTCATAGACACAGACAATAGTTTAGTTCATACCAGAGGTTAGTGGGGGAGGTGGGTGGTAGATGAGGGTAAAGGGATCAAATATATGGTGATGGAAGGAGAACTGCCTCTGGGTGATGAACACACAATGTGATATACAGATGATGTATTACAGAACTGTACACCTGAAACCTTTCTAACATTACTAACGATTGTCACCTTAATAAACTTTAATTAAAAAAATAGTATGCAAAAAAAAAGTATGCATTTAAATGCTTTAAGGCATTCCTCCATTTAAAATTTAGACAGATTATTTCCAAGTCATTTAAAGCCTTAATTCTAAGACTAATTCCTCATGTCTTCCCTCAATTGCTCTTCATCAGAAAGTATTATTTTATGCAGGCAAAACATACATTTACATGCAACATGAAATAATCTGTTACATATATATGTGAATACATGCACAGACACACACACACAGACACACACACACACACACACACACTCATGTATGTATATGTATGAGGACTGACAATTAAGCTCATGAACTCATCCTAGAAAATGTGCTACATACTTCATTGCTGAATATCACTACGTCACCTTCGAAGTCCTCCCCTTGGGAAGCTATGCACCAAGGCCAGTACCTAGTCTACCCTTCAAAGCAATTTTGGAACTCTTTTTCTGGAACGGCTATCAGAGTTGTTGTCATATGTCCTGTCATATGCCCTTGATGTCCTGAATGTCATCAAAATGTCTTCCTTTCAATATTTCCTTTATCTTTGGGTAAAGAAAGAAGTAATTGGGGACCAGATCAGGTGAGTAGGGAGGGTGTTCCAATACAGTTATTTGTTTACTGGCTAAAAACTCCCTCACAGACAGTGCCGTGTGAGCTGGTGCATTGTCGTGATGCAAGAGCCATGAATTGTTGGCGAAAAGTCCAGGTCATCGAACTTTTTCATGCAGCCTTTTCAGCACTTCCAAATAGTCAACTTGGTTAACTGTTTGTCCAGTTGGTCCAAATCTATAATGAATAATCCCTCTGATATTAAAAAAATAGCAACATTGTTGCAACAGTTCATGAACATAATTGTGTGTGTGTGTGTGTGTGTGTGTGTGTGTGTGTGTATCAGAGAATATTTGAACAACCAAAATATTCTAGACATTGGCAAAACTATGCAGAATAAACTATGCTGTCATTGCCCTAATGGATTGTATATTCTACATTTTAAAATGTATTGGAAAATTCTTTCTCTGTTTAGCTCTACTTTTTTCATTTTATAGAAAAGTACAAATATGCTTTTCACTTTTGATATTTAAGAAGTTTAAAATGTAAAAGTTTGTATATATATATATATATACACACACACACACACATACATATATGCATATAAATATATATGTGTATATATAATGTATACATATATATCTCCTTGGAAACTAATGTTCAGCACACTGTAATTAGATATCATGTATTCTTTGCTGAGGTCGTTTTCTATGTCAATATCTCTTAAGTTAAAAAGGATATGGCTTCTTTCGAGAAAATAATCAAATTATCATAATTCCCCCCTCTTAAAAAGATTGTTATTAAAATACTAAATAACACTATTTATCTGTCTATCTATACTCATGCTATGGTTTCTAGACAGCTATAAAGTCAAAACATATTTACAAATTAAATAGTAATATCACCATAGAAACAATTATATTTCAAGTAGTTCATTATTTTAATGTTATAAACAATGTGCTGAAACCAAATTTTCAATAAAAGCTCCACTATAATATTTGTAACTACAGCACAGTGTTTTTGTCAAATTTGTCATATTCTGATTTATGAGTGACATGTGATGCTTTAAGTTTCCTGCTCTTAAATAAAAAGATTTGAACTATTGAGTTAGCTTCCTTACTACACTATAACACCGTGAGGCTTCACTTGACATAAACTGCTATTTTCATGTCACATTTGCACTGATTATTTCCCATTCAGTTTTTTAAGTAGGACTACTCCTCACCAAGACCATTAACAGCATACCAAACACACACTCTATTTATATGACAATGCTCGGTGACAAAGTGAATAACCAGCTTACCCAATACTGCTGTGACAAACATGGAAGAGAAATCGTGTCCTTCTCCATGGTATCTAACAATATGAAGCTTTTAACAAGAAAAAGCTAGATTTTCATTCACGGATATAGAATCAATCTCAAGAAATATCGCTAACTAAAAACCTAATATTTAATAATTATGCAATATTGTTATATTACCTTATAGACAAATATAATATACTAAATATGATATATATATATATTATATATATATACACACACATGTGGATTATATATAAATATGCACACGTATATAAAATATCTGGAAGGGTAAACTCCAACTGTTAACTGTTTTTATTATTTACTGTCAATGAATGGGAGTGAGGGAGCTGAAAAAACTTACTTTTACTAATTGTTTTGTAAACTTCAAAATAATATTATTATCTAAATGTAATAAAAATATCTACGTCATATAGAAAAAATATATATTTAATTCCATGTTATTTGGAAGTTTAGGACAGGTATTGGATACAATTTTTCTGTTTTAAAAATAGAGTTTGGTACTATAGAGACTCCCACTGTGTATGAATCAGAAATATGAGTATTTAATCAATTTCGGGTAAGATAAAATCATTCCATACAAATAGATTTATTAAGAACCCTCAATTTCTAACACCAGAATTAACGCATTAGTATCTTATGTGATAGAACCAATTGTTTCATAGGTAGCAGATGAACTCATCTTTCTATTTGAATATCAACTTTCCGATACAAACAACATACAAGTAATAAAGCCCTCAGTTATGCATATGTATGTATTGAAATCCGTATTACATATATTATAAATGATTATTTCAAAATAAATGAAAAGTCATTTTTCAAGAAAATAACTCAGGAATAAGTTTTGCTGAGAAAAAAGTCACAAGGCAACAGTTATTCATACTTAAGATAATATTATACTAAAATATCACATGCTTGCATGCACATTATGAAAAAAGGTTATTGGCTTAGTTTAAGACTTCTCTCTGTCACAAAACGATCTAGTTAGTAACAGAATGAAGCAGTAGTTTAAAAAGAAAATACACAGAGCCTTTCCCATCTAAAACCTCATCACCAGGAACTCACTTCTTCCAGATGGTACTAACAGATAGTATTTCCAGGGCATTTTAGTACAGAAGCAGATATAATGAAGGTAGACTGCATAATTCAAAATTGACAAAACAGCAATTAATTATTCAGGACTAAATGGACCAAAAAAAAAAGTGTAAATCAGGAATAAAACACTCATTTACATATTGGCTTTCCACTAACTGTTAGAATTAAAGAAAATTTATCTTACTAAAATGATTATTGATGTTTATGAGCTTAATAAATTTTCAGGAGAAAACACTTAACACTTAGATTAAAATGATGCATATCAATTGACTTTGTTTACAAAATAGCTGAAAACAATAGCAACGATATTTAAATATTTTCCAAAGTATCTTTACTAGGTTCCTTTTACTTTTTTGGGGGGAAGAGGGTATCATTCTTTTAAATTAAATTTATTGGGGTGGCATTGCTTAGTAAAATTAAACAGGTTTCAAGTGTACAGCTCTATAATACATCATCTAAATATCACATTGTGTGTTCACTACCCAAAGTTGATTCTCTTTCTGTCACCATATATTTGACCCCTTTGCCCTCTTCTACTCTTCCCCTCTACACCCATTTGCTCAGGTAACCACAAAACTGTCTATGAGTTTTTGTCTGTTTGTTCGTCTCATTTGTTACTTTCAGTTTTATTGATAACCATGTAATTATATGCTTAGGCTTAAGAATATAACCCTTTGCTAAAAAGGACACAATTGGATATACAAATTTATAATTAAACCATGTCAAAAATCTCATTAATTCGGTATTATAAGATCTTACTACTCGTTTGAAAATAATACCTACAAAATCTTTCCAGGAAACTGGCCCATTATCTGCTGTATAATTAATGGAATCACAAGCTTACGTTAGTAAAGAATATCGTTTTCTGGCAGTGCAGGAATATGGAGAAATTTAAGATCTTGGAAAGAGAAAGAAAACACCTTTTAGGTGTAGGTAAAACACAGAAGAGTTGGACTCAATGGTTCTTGGTTTCTTATCTTTTTAGTATTAACATGATGGCAAAAATATGTAAACATAATAGCAATGCTTGAGTGTTGTCACTTTCATGACACAAATGCCTGTATCATGTTATGAATAGTCATGATTTTCATTCAAATAGAAGTTTGCTACATTAGCACAGAGCAATGCAAATTAGAGTCAATGTGTTACTAGAAACTACATTGCTCTGTGCTAATGTAGCAAAATTCTATTTGAATGAAAATCATGACTGTTCATAACATGCTACAGGCGTTTGTGTCATGAAAGTGACAACACTCAAGCATTGCTATTGTGTTTATACCCCTTCTGTCCTATATAAAAATACTGTTTCCATTAACTATTATTTTCATTATTTATCAGTAAGAGTAAGAAAAGTTTTGAGAGTATTCACATGGACTTGACTGAAATGAAATTCCTTGGTTAGACAAGGGCCAATTAATGTAACTGGATTAAAAGAGCCTGTTAGGCAAGGTGCTGAGTAGTAACTCAGTTCTCTTAGGATTTTCTAAAGTAATCTCGGATCAAATCTGCAGCTTTCTTTCAATGTTACATACATAAGAATCGTGCTGAGTGATGAATATCACGGCACTTGAGGTTTCTGCACCTGCTTTGAAAGGATAGTAAAGGCTCAAATAAAATTATTGTAGGCACTTGAAGTTTCTCACCTGTGAAAGACAAAATGCTGCAGTAAGAAGGAGTCCTTGGAGACCACTATAAAAGATGAATTTGCAAATAAGCTCAAGTGCCTAAGAGAGAACTTTTAAAGCACTAGAACACTTTTAATATTTGATATATTTAATATTTGATATATATATATATATATATATATATATATTTTTAGTCATAGCAGTTGTAAGAACAAACGATTTTCCTTCATAGGTATATCTTTGGAAAGTCACAATTCTGTGAAGATAACTAACATCTTAAAAAAATCTGATACCTCAGTAAAAACTATAGGTCAGTTAAAATAAAGATTAAAGAAGGAATTAGAAACCATTTGTGGGGACAGAGCCCCAAAATCAGTTTCCAGGCTCTCGGCCTCACATAGAAAGGTGCTGGCTCAGGTAGTAAATGGCCGTTGACTGTGATCAAATGGCCATCATCTGTGGCTAGTTGGCCGTCAGCTGTATCCAGTGAGCCATTAGCCATGAATATAACCGCCGTGGCTAAGCTAGCAGAAAAAGGGGGGCTAGCAAGAAGATGGGGGCTGAGCCTGCAAGCGGCACAGTGAGGGTTGAGAATTGTGTTGCTCCTGGTTCCTGTGTCTCCAACCCAGCCGCCAGCGAGAGTATAGTGGTGTGACTCCCCTACCTATGGCTCCGTGGGTGTTCCTTTTTGGCCTCACCATGTCCTGTGTTCTTATGTGGGGAGTGGGACCAGAGACCCCGCCTGACACCCCGCACGACACTATTAGAATAAAAAGAGGGTTATCATTTGAGGTCATTATTAAGAGTGTTTTATAGAACTCTGAGCCTTCTGGCCATTTATGTTCTGTCTCCTAAGGTTGAACATCTCATTTTATTGCATTCCATATTTCATTGTTACCTACATCTTCAACATATTTGTTATTTTTTTTTTTCATCTTCCCAATCTTAGTTTATATGCTCTCTTCCAGGCTAGTTTTCTGTGACTCCTACATTGATTCTAATTCACATTTATATACTTTTAACCACTCCTTATTTATTTATAGGACTTATTAACATTAAATTAAATAATTAAATGTATAATTATCTGCTTAAAGTCTGTTTCTACCTCAGGGATACAAGTTCCATTGATATTATGGGTCTTTCTTTTCTATTGCTTTCTTCAAAGTGTCAATCACGTTCACTTATATATAGAGTATTCCAAAGAAATCTCATATCAAGGATACGTAATTATATCATCACACGTGGATTATCCCATTACAAAAGATACCCAGCATGGTCATTAGAAATGAAAAAAAGTGATACCCCGAAGACCCTGTCTTCTTTTATAATGATAGTTGGTGATTTGACTTTGTCCACTTTGAGTAAAAATATTATAAAATGTCTTATTTGTCTTTTATGCTTTCAATACATTTCAAACATGTTTACACATTGAACACATTACACATTACACAATTACACATTACACATTACACAATACGCATTAACTGGTATTAATAATTTAATGGATAAATAGACTTAAGTTATCTATCGTCTTCATTAAATAGTCCAAGGAGATATCCATAATTCAGGGCAGGGTCAACTGCATAACGTGTTTCCCAGAAAATAAGAGCTAGCCAGACAATCAGCTCTAATGCGTCTTTTGGAGCAAAAATTAATATAATGTAATATAAGACCAGGTTTTATATTAATTTTTGCTCCAAAAGATGTATTGGAGTTGATTGTCCGGCTAGGTCTTATTTTCAGGGACACATGGTATTACTCATAGATTCCGATTTAATGATATTGAGGGAAAAGAATAATAATCATTGAGTGAGCCCTGACCTCCTTTACTCTGTTATTCTTTTAACTTTCTAAAGCACACCTATGAATGGATACTTATGAAACTGATATTTATTGTTGAACAGAAATTATACTTCTTATTGAAAACATATTATTCATTTATTTTAAATCAACACTATTATAGGAGACGACTGGCTTGTGTAAAACAGTAAGGTACCTTTGGTATAGATAGGTTGACATATTTGCATAAAAATTTAGAAATAATGAATGTTTAAAAAATGTGTTAGTTCAAGAGCGATGAGAGTTCAAAAGAAATGGCACCAATGGAACTTGTCTGTTTAATTGGTCTTTTGCACAGTGACATAACTTGAGTTACATTTTAAGGTTCAATTACTAACTTTTTAAGTCTAGTCATTCTCTCTGGACTGTGCACTGAGTATCGGACACAAAAGTATCAAGTCATGCTATGCACTTAGGGAATAATGTATAGAATATGATTGTAAGGAAGCTAAAAGGCTTTAACCATTGTTTCATCAACTATCCCTCTTTAATGTATTATAGAAATGCATGCATACACTTGAAACCTATGTAATTTTACTAACCATTGTCACCCCCGATACAATATATTTAAGTAAAAAAACACACAAAATCGACACAAGAATTTATACTATCATGAGGTGTACTTGATCAGACTAGACGTACGCAATATTAAATAATATTAACAATTGCCAACAAGGATAGCTTGATAAGGCTATCCCTCCAAAAGAACAGGACTGGAACGTCTCAAGTAACAGACCATGGCACTCGGACATTGAGAATTCTAGACATATATTGACAGGTTATATTTTCTCAGAAATTCAACTGTTTTATGATTTGTGAATACTTTCTTATCCTTAGCAACAAAAGTTTTTTCTTTAAAAAAGTATATTCATCAGGAAGTAAATCACACTAACTTTGCAATCTGAGGAGAGTTTCATAAAGAAACCTTTTTAAATGGTGCAAGAGGGGAGGAAGAGAATCCAATAACGAATAGAAACAGAACCCAGCCTTGCAATAAGGGAACGCACCCCTTTGCCTCAAGTTACCATAACCTGGACATATCAGCTGCAGCTTTCATCAAAAAAAAGAAGAAAGAAAACCTTAGCCAATCTGCAGCTACCTTGCAGGGATGGATTCAGGGAAAACAATCTCAGACTAACTTCTCTCCCACCTGCTGGTTTCTTGTTAGTACCTCTTGTTAGTACATTTGGATGCCAAAAGCAAGGAGTTCCTTTGATGCACTGCAAAAAACATCAATCTCTTGGCACAGAGCATGGGAGAGAGAGATGGTGAGTGGATTTAGTGAGACAGAGGAAATTTACATTCCCTACAGACAAACTATATTTGACTTAGTTACACCTACTAAAGTGATCATGTAAAACAGACCTTGATTAGAATAAGGCTATTCAAAGCCCATTTTAGTCAGCAATTTATAGATTGTTGTTTAGTTTCCGTTTCTTTACTAGAGGGCTAACCTCATTCACTCTATGTCAATTTTGACAAATTGCATTATTAGAAGGCAACCTTTATGTTAAGTTACAGGTTCCTTGATGTCATCGCCTGTGTACTGATTACAATTTCCACAGCTTTAGGTTAGGAAGCATTAACACACACACACACACACACACACACACGCACGCACACGCACGCACACGTGCTGCATACACCTACAGAATCTACATATGTTTCATCCTGATGTTTGACTGGAGAAATGCTCCTTTTCTGTGCTTTGTTTTCCTTTATGCGTAAAATCTATTAGTTTAATCTGTTAGCCATCAGCTGCACACCTGTTAGTATATGATATCATTGTAGCGACCGCATTTCACACACTTTAAGCATAACTGAATTTTGCTTTCTTCATAATGCTTTTCACTTTGCATTTGTAGTTGACTCTGCAGTGGTATTATTCATTGAGCAAACAAGAGGCCATGGTGAATGTAAAGGCAGTATTTTCACTTCCATTATTTCAAACAACGGATCACAATAAGTTTGCTGTTAGCAGGATGTGAAGGAAGCATTGCCTTGTGCTTCATACCCTGAAAGTCTACATACCAGCTTAGAGATGCTGTCATTACTGAAATAGTAGGTATTATACACATCCGACGTTATCAAATATTCAGTAATATTTTTCCAAATAAGAATATCTCTAGAGTATCTGACCATGCTTAGAATTAAACGTTTCAGCCAACAAAACTTAAACATTCCCTACTGAGCATTAACACACTCCTTGAATCTAGTCAGCTCTGTTACCTCTGCTAATGGAAATACACATATGTGAAAGAATGAAAAATCTGTAAATTATTACATTTTGTTTTGCAATAGGACAAATGGTGAATGAAAATTATCTAGCAATCTAAAAGAGACTGAAATCAAGCATAATGAGTTAAACATTTTAATTTGGTCATGTGAATAAAGTAAGTGGCTTATACAATTTTTCAACTCACCAGATGATTGTTTTCTTATAATTCATTTATAATCTAAGGCATGTATTTTTCCTCATTCTTGTCATATACAAATCTGTGGTTTACTTTAAATGCATGCAGCTTTCTAATTGTAGGGAATCATATTTATTGACTAAACTTACTTAGTGCTTATAATATTAATTAGACTTATAATGATATAATAATAACAGAAGCAACATTTATTAGAAAAAAAAGTACTAAGCATTTCCAATAACTATTTCATTTAATTTTCACCCAAATAGTCAATATGAGTGGAGCAACGGTGTAAAAAAGGTCAGAAGGACTCCTTAATAATAACATATTGAAATACAAGTGCCATGCTACTAATTGTTAAAAAAAACAAAACAAAACAAACAAATGAACCAAAAAAAAACCTACAAAGAAGATAAAAATTGCCTAATACAGAATATTTATAACAGGCCATCTATTTTTTTAATTATATAATGCCATGATAGAAAAGTTTATTAAATGGAGTTAGTTATCAGTTATCAGTGAAGTTATTAATGATGCAGACATATTTGTGAATTTGTGTTAGCTTTATTACTTCACTGCCTTCAGGTATTCACAGTTATAGAGTTACTCATCATTCATTCTTTCATCATACTCACTCAACAACACACAGTTTTCTACAAGTATGGCACATCAAAGGGATTTCTCATGCGTCCTAACTTTTCCAGCTCCTCTTTCATAGTAAAGCTGTCTAGGAACGCACCCATCAACCCCTGAACCATGGTCCCATTTCTCTAAACAAAGAATGGACATATTTCTTCCCAGGTATGTTACTTCCTTTAGATAACTTTCTGCCAGGCATCTCTGAAATCTGAAGCTGTAGGAGTTCTCTTTTGCCTGCTAGCAACTCTCCTTCATCTTGTTCCATTAAAGATGGATTTTGTATATCACTCTCTGACATTTCTTGTGGTATGTGACGATTTATGAGACAAGGGGGCATTATTTATACTCTACAATGTAACTACTATAAATAAGGTGTTTTGTTGTTGTTTTGAACTGAGTCAAAAATAATTCGGTGAGTGCACTGAGGCTAAACATAAAAATAAAGGAAAACTAAATGTGCACATTTCAGAAAATATTGTTCATTATATAGTTTTCTTATAGCAAAATTATTTTCAAATATGTAAATGAGATATATGTAAATAGTAAAACAAGCAAGGGAGGAGAAGACTCCCTGAGTTATGGACAGAAGTGTCCCAGAGATGCTGCAAAGTGGGTGGGTCTAAGTTAGACTTAACTGTATTATTTTTAATAATATACACAGTGTAATTTTGTTTATTTGTTCAACAAATAATTTGATTTAGATATTTTTGCATGGCACTGGCAAGGTAAAATAGGGGATAGAAAAGTGAAAATATATGGCCTTTTATCTTTATGAGCTTGCAGTTGGTAAAAGAGATGAACTCATTTTTGTGAAAGGCATAAATTCTTTATCATTAAAAAAGGAAAAAGATACACTGTGTTACATGAATGTTGAGGATGAAGAGAATGCTTTATTAAAGAGTTCATTCTGGAGAGTAGGAATTATTTAAAAAAGAGAAGACTGAATGTACTCCAGAAAGAAGAAAGAGCATGGGTGATGAGTAAATACATGGTATACATATATAAAAAAAAGTAAGCACATTTGTCTGAACTTAGAAAATGTAAAGGTATTAGTTGACTAGAAGTTAGAATAGTTTAGTAGAAGCCCTCAAATAGTAGCCAGAGTCATTTTGTCCTTTCTTTTTCCTTAGCCAATGTAAAAAAAGTTATAAGATACAAAGAAATAAAAAGATAGTTTTAATTAATGAGGTGAATAAAGTTTTTCTTAAAACAATTTTAAGTTTACAAAATATTTTTTTCTTTTTAAAAATGTTTGAAATAAAATAGACGTGAAAATACCTGAAACATACAGTTTTACTATTCACAGAATAATGATTTCCAGAAAGTTGCAAGTTTAGGAATTCAAATTTGTTCTGTTTTCCATGGATCAGAGAGAAAAATATGTTTTGACCCCCTTGCTAAGTTACTGCCTACTACTTGAAGATACATATGAAAAATGTTGTGGTTTTATTCTGTTGGTGTCTTCATCAGGCATTTCAAATAATATTTAGCAAAATTCTGACCTTGCTGCATAAAGAGCATCTAATGGTGAATTTTCAGTGGAACTAATAGAATTCACACTTTGTGCCTTTCACCTGCCTGAGCTTCTTTCAAAGACCAAGAAGGGCTCTGAATATTTGTACATACAGTCATACATGTTTGTAAAGTTTGCCAAAATAATATTCTAAATGCAATTGCTAAAGACTAGAAGACTAGTGATTTATTTTCTGTTTTTAAGACTAGAGCCTCTTAATGGTTTACTTACCATGTGTCGTCATCTTTTCTCTCATCCTGGTTGATAGCGGACTATGCATGGTCATTTCTGGGGTCTCACTGAAGGAACACTGAGTTGGGGAATCTTTCACTTTGGTTTTAGGAGGATATATACTTTGGGATTTGCAATGTATGGCTGGCCATCTCCATTTTAGGAACTGCCTTCCACTGGCCTGACTCACCCAGCATTGTGACATGCGGCAAGAGAAATTCACCATGCAAACACAGTCAACAGTACCAGACTCTGGAATTATGTGGGTCGTGTACGAGAAAAAAAAAGAAAAAAAGAAAAAAGAAAGAAAACTAAGTATACAGATCTGAAAGAATTTTGTAGAAAATTGCTAATATGAGCTGTGTAAATTGGTAAGTGTGCTACTCACTTGGTTGATTCTTAGAATGGATGTTCTCTCCTGTTTGACTTGTAATTCTTTTTTTACTATAGTATGAGATGCAATTAGATAGACAGATTGCTGATAGATAATTTGGGGATGGTTGAGAATTGTGTGAAATATAGATCATCAAAATGCATGTGTTTGTGTGGCACAAATTGCATTCAATACTTCAAATAGTGCCTGTATATAAAGTTTCATAGTATATGCATCTCAATGCATCAAATTGTGTTTTAGTGTGTTCCATGTGTTTTCCTGACAACATTTTACAGTCCCAAAAGAAATAGCCAGCAAATTTGCCTCTGCTGTATCAAAAGAGCCTAAAAAAACAAATACTATGGTGACAAAACTCCTATTCATATAAATAAATACATCAATGTCGGTAATATTAGAACATTCTGAATGTGCATGTTTGTAGCTTAATACATAGTGGCAAATAGTAAAATTTTTTTGAACTATCCTTGCATATGCTTTAATTCAGAATAATGTTAAGTACTTTTTCACATTAATTTATACTACAATACTTAAAATGTAACCTAAAGGAAACATTCTAGATGAAGCCAAAATGTTAAAAGAAAGGCTGCCAGAAGCATCAAAATATCAAACATTTATTGATTTTTGTCTGTATGTTAATTTGATGGCAGTTAATTTGATTTGATTCAAACAGAAAACTGTCTTGTCATCAAACTCAAACCTAAGTTGTTATCTATGCCTTACCTGCTATGGTCTGCCCCCTACTCTGTGGCTCACTGACAATCCAGGTATTTAGATCATGTTGATGCACCGATTTGGGAGCTCTCCTTTGGCTTTCTCCTTCCTGAGATTTTTCTCCCTCTCTTCAGCACTTGTCCTGCAGTTGTCCCAAACTCTGTACACTTCTTCACACTGTAAAGACTTCACATTTTCCTTCGAAGAGTTAGCCATCCATGGAGCACTGCCAGCAGCCTGCCTAAAGCTAAAAGTCATAAAAACTAGAAATGCACCCAGAGACATTACCTTCGTCCAAATGCCAACCAAGCCTGCTTGCTTTTGTTCCCTCTCCATGATCTTCACGTAGTTGTTTTTAGTAGTCAGTCAGTCTAGAGTTTGTTATCTACAAAACTTTGTCCATGTGGGAGTTCACTAGAACAATGTCTAAGTGTAGGTCCTTCCTGGTCTTTGGATTAAGAACACAGCAGGTTTCTGATTCTTCAGAGCTAACAGATGATCAAAAGTCCCATTCTATCCTTCACAAGTTTGAGCTGGCCTTTTTAGCCACATCTGACACATTTTCACAATCTGATTTATGTCTTTAGGCAGAGACTCATTGTGTGTATGTGGCCAGTAGTTCCTGAGTCCCCTGCCTCCTGGATTAGTGGATTGTTTGTTTGTTTGTTTTGTTTTGTTAAGCATATGACACTGTAGGTAATTTCACTTTGCCTTTCTGGCCAGACATCTAGCCCTATGTGCCATCCTAAAATTCATATAATGTGCAGGAGTAAATTCAGCCTGTTTTATAGATTGATTAATTTCCAAACTGTTAAGTTAGTTCCAGGTAACTTGGAAGATTTCAGTGTTCCCCCTCACCACTCTCCAGTAGAGACTGTCTCACTGAGCAAATTTCATTATCATACCGCACAGAGAGTTGGCAAATTCCCACATATGAGAAAATATCTGCTGATGATCAAATTAGTTATGAAGAGCTCTTCCTTCTCTGGTATTTTAGTTACATTTTAGTTAATCTAATTTTAGTCCATTTTAGTACTATTTCTATAGTCTTCTGATATTTTTCAAAACTTATTCTTCCTACACCCATTCATGTAAATAACTCTCAGCAAACTAGGAATAAAGGGGAATGTCCTCAATTTGATAAAGAATATCTTTTAAAAAACTACAACTAACACAGCTAACGTCATCCTTAATGTTGAGAAACTAGATGCTTTCCCCTAATAGAAGAAACAAGAAAAGGTTATCTCCTTTCCCACTCTTATTCAACATTATTTTGGACATCCTGGCTAATGAAATAAGACAGGAAAAATAATTAAAAGGTATAGATAGTGGAAAGGAGGAAACAAAACTGTCTTTTTTCACAGATCGCATGATTGTTTATGTAGAGTCCTAATGAACCCACGAAGTCCTGAAACTAAGAATCAGTGATGTCAAGGTTGCAAAACACAAGGCAAATAAATAGTGTATGAAGAAATGTGTTTAATTATATTTAAATATATATAATTATTTTTATTTAATGGATTTAGCTGCAAACAAAATCTAAGTTTCTCCACCCCCAATATTGAAAAATGTTTGCATTATTTTGATAAAATATTAGTGTACATATAACTCTAAACATTTTGGGGAAACAAAACAGTAAAATCATTATGTCCACTAAACATCAAAACAGCAGATTTTGAAACATTCTGTATTCAGAACTGCCTACAAGTCAACAAAATCCATTCGAGTTTAGATCCTCTGATTTTTTGCTTCTAGAATACCAACATCTATTTTAAAGGTGTGAGAATGGGAAAAACGTTGAATTACATTTCACTTAAGGAATTTAGTGTAAGTCTCCTAAGAGTCAATTTTAGATTATAAATAAATAAGGATTGTGGTGAATCTATTTTGACATGTTATTAAGAATAAAATGAAACCATGGAAGGATATTGAAACAAATAAGATGGAATACTTTCAGATATGGGTGAATTGAAACCAGCTTTATTATTTAAACTTATAGACAGAGCCCAGTTTCATCCAACAATATTACATGATGTTTTATATTTTTTCTACAAATCATGAAGTTGTTAGGTATTTTTATTATGTGGATTTTAGAAAGAAATATGGACCCTCTTATGTGCTGAAAAAGAAATTAAAATAAAATGGTTGCATACATTTTTGTGATTTGTTCATTCTTATATAGTGGAAAGCAAAAAAATATTTTGTAAAAAAAAATTTACCCTACAACATAAATTTCTCTATGGGACATCCATACCACTATTTGCAAATGTCAGTGATTCATGTTTTCATTCAAAACAATATCTTCTATTAATTTCTGTGAGCATTGTATACCCTGAGTTAGTTATTGATTTAACAGAATGTTTTATTTTTAGAATACAAAAATACATGTACACAATATATTAAATTATTATTATTTCTCTCCACTCTTCCAAAAAATGTAGGCTTTTAAATAAATATTTATTCATTCTTGTTTTTGCCAGTTTAGTTGAACAAGTTTATTCCTCCTGTCCAAATGCTAGCACATATAATAATACATAAGGCCTATGGCTGTGGGCTTAATATTGAGCCAGATGAAGAGTAGTATTCCCTTAAACTAGTTCCAGACAAAGGAGAATTCAGAATAATAATCAACACCTAAGACAAAGATAACTGTATTTTAGGAGAATTTATTTTTTGGCAGTGGTTTCATAGGGCCATATGGATAGCTTTATTTTCTCTTTGGCTCCAGCTACAGTTGTTTCCTTTTCCCCCTCAAGGATGCCTTAGATGTCTTGTTTGTAATATTTCAAGCAGCTTTGGGTCCAGTGAGCTATTGCAATACTATGGCACTGACAATAACTAAAAGTTTCCCCAGCTTGGAATGGCAGGTAAGTCTGAATATATATTCCTGCTCTAATGAATCTACAATCATGTTTATGCACCAGCTGCTTGCTTTTCCTCAGCTGCTGTGATATATCTGGCTCTGAATTTCCTCTTATTTTTATTAACTCTCTTGGAAAAAGAAAAGAAATAAAAAATCCACAGGATATGAAAAGAGCCTTTTGATAAATGCAAAGTTCTGACATCATAACTTTTCAAATATATGTGTACCATGATGAAACTGCATGTTCTAGATATACAGAAACACATCAACTACATTTATTTTAATATTCTAACTTATTTTAGATGGAAATTTTGCTAAATATGCAATATGTGACTACAAATCAATAAGACCAATTAACAAGGTACATTACATTAAACATCTTGTTTTTTTCATCACATCTCACAATCAAAGCCTCCCTAGTTTAAACAGATTCTGTATTTCCCTTGTTCTATTTTCCAGAGTTTACTTTAATTTTGTGATTTGAATGTAATACAGTTTCATAACGTTGCTAATGTCTTTGATGAATGTGCAAAAAAATACATTTGGGGTGTTTAGAATTTAAATGGCAAAGAAAATATAAGGACGGTATAATGTTTTAGACCATTTTCTAAAGATTAGGAACATTATGTCACCTTTAAACTAAAAAATCCCTCAGACATAGGTCAGTCATTCTCAACTTATACATGTAAGTGTAATTTGCTCAGATTCCCATCTAGCCTATGAACTGTGGAACTGTCAACTACATGCCCAGATTTCAATAAATTCTTGGAGTGTAACATTTTCATGGCTGCCTCAGCCTCTAAAAAACACTAATGACTGAAGAAACCTAGCGATGCAAAGACTATTGTAGGTGCAGCAGATGTCCCTAATGATTTGGCAGTTGTGGTACAGTGTACATTGACTGTCTCTTTGTTTCCCTGCTTGGTAAAACATTCTTCCCAACGCAGAAGGAAAAATGAGAAGTGATTCTAAGTTGTTCATTAATTAATTTATTGATTCCAAAAGTGTTTAATGAACACCTGCAAAAGAAGATATTTTACCAGATTCTGAGAATTCAACAGAGAGAATAGAATAACTAATTATCTTTCCTCGTGAGATTATAGTCTGCTAAACACTTTAAAAGAGTAGTTTAATACCTATGTAATCAAAAAAACATATCATCTACTGAAATTACTTGTTTTTCACCAAGAAATACAATGAATTAAGAATCATACAATTTCAGTTGTTTTCTGACAAATATTATGAAGAGGGAAGAGTTGATATTATTTGACAATTTGCTATTGATTTCTCTTTCCTCCTATTTAAAACCAATTTGTTATTATTATTTCACTTTCCCAATGTGTAACCTGAATTCCTTGACTGCATGGTTCATCTATACATCTCTAATTTTGAAATCAAGGCATAGCTTTTAAAATTAAAGATGCAATTTATTTCAATTGCTACTATTTGTTTTATAATATAGTCTGACTTTATCTAAATTTATGATTGCTTCTTGGGATAGATTTCCAATAAGAGGTAATTTAAAATACTTGACATCGAATGCTAATTTTCTATAAAAGTGATTATTTGACTTAATTTCCACTATCATTGTATAAGGACGCCCATCCAATCATTTCCAGCCTGTTATTCATATCATAGCTTAAATTTTTTGTACTTAAAAAAAAAAAAAACACTGTAATTTTAAAAATATAATAATTATTTGATACTGGTTAGAGAAATATATTTTCATATGGTATAGAATTTCTTTTTATTATTTGATATTTACTGCTTTATTATTCTTTGAAATGTAATATATTCATGTTTTATAAAAGAAAAATAGAGTGACTAACAAAATTCAGCCATCGCCTGCTATTTTCATCTTCCAGCTCCTATTACTGCTCTCCCAGGCAACTTCTGTTGAATCGTTTAGGTCATTTTTCTGTTAATTATGGCTATATATCAAATGAATATGCTTTCTCATATGTGCTTGGTATATACATTTTAGATATTAGCTATCACTTTACTGTTATAATAGATGACAAGTTAGCTCATTTATTTCATCTCGTAACTTTCCTGCTCCCAACCTTGTCCTATCATGTCTATATCCCCATTTTAATTTTTTTATAAATTGCTTGAATTTTTAAAAATAAGTTACATTGTATTACTTCTACCAACTCTCACTTGACTCCCAGTTTTGAAAGATGAAGGTGTCATGAATACTACTCTTTTCTTAAGTTTTGTTCCCCTGCTCCCAACTCTTAATATCTACAATCTATATTTTAATTTTATGTTTTGTAGGTTTGTGGTTTACCTAATACCCTTTAATCATAGTATAACAATATCTTTACTTTTAGTCTATAGGTAAGAAAATATAAACAGAGTTCACATTAATTTATAAAAAAGTTTCATATGGATCCAAGTAATATATTTTAGAATGAATCCTTTGTTATATACTTTTCAAACTTACAAATTTAATTTCTTTTTTCATGAAATACATGTCTGTATATTAGTCAATGATTTTCCCAAACTTTGTAACTAATGAAGCCCTATTGAGTCTTCCTTATTGACTGAAACCATCCTCCCTTCAGCCTTTATTTTTCTGCTCCAATATGTTATTTACATTTTCAGTCAATTAGCTGCCATTCAGTAAAGCTTTTCTAGTTTGTTTCTACACTTTTCTGGGTCCTACTCTTCTCTTTTTCGTTTGATTTCATCCCTTCATTTGCTTCAGCATATCATACTACCTTCCTGCAAAAAGTTCATGGGATGAAATGTTTTGAATCCTTTTAAGTCTTAAAAATCCACTTATTTTACCCATATAATTGCTTGATAAATTAGCTATGTGTAACACTTTAAAATACAATAATGGTGATACCTAATGCTTTTAAAGCACTTACTATCTTCTAGGCACATTATAATTGCTTGATATGTGATAACTTGTTTAATCTTGAAAACAAACTTACAAAGTTGGTATTATCACAATTATAAGAGGAATAAACAGAGTTTCAGTAACTCAGTAAAGTTCACATAGCTAATAAATGGTGCGGGCAAACAGTGGATGCGTTTTTCTGGAAACACATTTCCTAAACATTGCACCTACTGTCTCTACTTCTACATGTCTTTGTTCTCACCAGCTGCTCCACTTTCTCAGGTGCAGATGGATAAGGGAAAGCTAAAAAGAGCAACTCACCTGAACTGGTCTTTTCTAATAGTGTGCATACAAATGCTTTCACATATCCAAACGTTTTGCAAGACTTGAAAAAGTAAGATACTACTTCTCTGCATTCAATTAACACGTACATTCATTTAACATGTCTTTCTACTCTATTAATTGTATATTGATGATGGTGTGATCTTCATTTTAAGTTTGACAACAACAAAACGTGAACTCTCAAAAATCACAGTGAGGCAACCCAATGCTCTGGGACAATGAACAAACTCCAAAATGGGAGAAATTAAACCTTTGAATATCAGTGAGTAAAGCAATAAAAACAGAAGTTAAGTGCCCATTATAACACAGATTTTAATTTTGTGCCGTAGAGAGTAGAAAGCCATAGAGATTTTATGCTGGTGAGTTGAATGGTAAAATTTTTATTTCAGAAAACTCACCCTGAAAGCATAATAAAAGTTGAATGTGTGTGGAAAGAAAATTAAATTATGAAAAACTATGTATAGGTGATTGAAATTGGCCAGGATCT
Organism: Rhinolophus ferrumequinum; assembly: GCF_004115265.2. Taxonomy (NCBI): domain Eukaryota; kingdom Metazoa; phylum Chordata; class Mammalia; order Chiroptera; family Rhinolophidae; genus Rhinolophus; species Rhinolophus ferrumequinum. The sequence continues at coordinate 54,641,281 of NC_046301.1, forward strand.
CTAACTAAAGCAGTATAAATGGGAATGGGGAGATGGGCTTGGGGGGAGAGGGAGAGAAGGAGAGAGAGAGAGAGAGGCTTGAGACTTACACAGGTAGACACAGAAGTAGTCCTTAGATTTAACAAGGGCAGGTGAGGGGTAAGAAACAGTTTGTGAGTTCTATAAACTCGTAGCTTGCTTACTAAATAAATAGTTGTCTTGATTTGTAAAGTATGTCACATGGAAGGAGAAGCAAGTCTGAAAAGAAAAAGAAATATGTTTGCTTTTTCATGTGGTGAATCTGAAGCATGTCCTGGAGGAGCTTTTCAACCTCAACCTTCTACTTTCCCCATCAGCCTACTCCCGCCTTTGACGAGAGAAGACCTGAGGGTTTGTTTTGGCGGGATACACCAACTTATTTTCCATTAACATAGTCATTCAAACTTATATTTTCTCACCCAAATCTAAATGTTTGTGTTTTTTTTTTTTTAATTCTTAAATATTATTTAATACTGTTCTCCATTTCTGTACATCACAGCACAGATTTTGCTGCTTAGGATGTCTCTGTACAGGCTACAGAGAATGCAAAGGCTATGGTTTTCACCCTACTTATTTATGTTTCTATGTGTAATATATATCAGTATCTATCAATATAAACATCACTATATAATGCAATATATATCACCAGAGAGAAGAGGTTGAATTAAGAAATATCAAAATTTGGCATCATGTCCACACTTAAATAGTAAAAATAAAAACTGTAAAAGGAGTCGCATACCATAAATGTATCATGTGAAACAACAAGCATATTTGAAAATATAAATTTACATCCAATGTTTCTGGTTTTGTCATATCACATAGATGCATTTACAATGGTAATGTGTTTTGTTTGTTTGTTTGTTTTAATATACTATACAATCTTGCCAGAGCAAATTTGATTTGTGAGAAGAAAAAAAAAGTTTCTTTGGATATATTTAGCTCTCTCCTCTCTCCATGTCTTTTTTTGTTAATACTTCCAAGCCAAAAATGTTCCTTCTCAAGATTAGAATCTATATTACAGAAGGAGGATAATAGCCAAGATACCCATTGCTGCTGTTGAGATGGTGCTGCTAGTAATTTCTATAATAGCTTCCCTTATTTTTTTTTTTTTTTGTAATAGAATTATCTCTCTTCTCTCTATTGATGTTTTTAAGATTTTATGTTAGTCTTTGGCATCTTACATATTTTTGCAATAAGTGTGGATATAATTTAGTTTTTTATACTGTTTGGTTTATGTGCTGCCTATTTTGGGTTCATATCTTTTATCAATTTTCAATCATTACCTCTTTAAAGATTGAATAGCCTACAATTTTTGTTTTAAATTTCTTTTCACAGAAGTCCTTGAACAGAAGAACATAAGAAGTCCTCTTATCATAATCTGAACCAGTGAACTTGAAGAAGTTTGATGAAGTTTGAAAAGCGACACTGAAGAAATGCCAATAGACTTTACCCTAACTAAAACAAAAGAAAAAATATAATGAAAAAGAAAGTAATAGTACATATTGTTGCCAGTCAATATCAAATTGTTTAACATACATGCAACTGAAATTTTAGAAGAAATGGAAAATAATGGGGCAGAAAAATATCTGAAGAAATAATAGTTAAGATTCCTACAAAAATTGTGATAGTTAAACATATTTACAAGAAGATCAAAGAACATGTGGATTATTTTTTAAAAATCAAGGAAAAAAATTAAAATCTCTTAGACATATCATATTCAACAACAAAAATCATAATAATAGAGACTGAAACTATTTTGAAGGTAGCCAGAGGAAAAAAAGACACATAAAATATGGAGGAACAGAGGTAAGAAATATGGCAGTGTTCTTGTTTAAAAATATGTAAGTGAGAAGGGAGTGGACTGAAACATTTAGTGTTGAATGAATAAAATAAAATCTACCAAACTATATTATTTATTTAAATATCCATCTTTCATTTGCTTTCTATCTTTCAAAATGGAAGGAGAAAAACAGGCTTTTTCAGGTAAAGTAAGACAGGGAGGATTCAATAGCAGCAGACCTGCACTGCACTATAAGAAAATTAATGGAACTTCGTTAGTCAAAAGGGATATTATGAACTTATAGTAATATGATCATATGATAGACAGGAATCTCATCTACACAAGCGATAGAAAGCACTGGAAATGACAAAAATCAAAGTAGAGAAACGTATTTTTTAGTTTTTAATCTTTCTAAAAGTAAAGTGACTGCTAAACCAAAAATAGTAGTAATGTATTGGTGTTCACTGCACTTGTAAAAGTGAAATGTATATCAGTAATACCAAAAAGAATGGGAGGCACGGGACTTTGCTGTTGTCAGGTTCTTACACTACATGTGAAGGGCTACAATATTATTTTAAGGTAGACTATGGCCAATTAAATGTATATATTATATGTCTCAATATAACATTGCAACCTTTTTTAAAGTTGTATAAAGAATAAGCCAGTAGTGGAGGAGAAATGTGATCATAAAAATACTTACTAAACCATAATAATCACTTTCTTATATGAGACAAATAATGATCACAATATCTGTACTATCTGTTATCTCTGCAAACTGAAAGGGATTAAGGAATATATATATTTAAGATAAATGTACCATAGCCACATTAGGTCATTAAAAAGTATCCTCAAAATATTTTTATTTATTTATTTATTTATTTATTTATTTATTTATTTATTTATTATTTATTTATTTATTTTTAATGAGGGAAAATCTAAGTGCAAGCAGACCATAGTGTCCCTGGAACTCAGCATACTTAGTTTAGGTTCAGGCATCCTAGCACACAGACTGATGCTATCTTTAATCGCTCTGGTCACCTTCTTAGTGTATTTCCTTGGCACTGACTGATGATAAATTTCTATCCCTGTTCTTTTTGTTATTTATAAATGAGATTAGATTGCACTATTTCTCCTGGTGGAAACTCAAGTTGCAATGCAGTTTTCTATTTACCTGTAAATGACCTGGAAGATCTGGGGTTTTTTTGTTTGTTTTTGTTTTGTTTTGTTGTTGTTGTTGTTGTTGTTTTTTCCTTAATTGAAGACTTCAGGCTGCCAGCCTTTATCATGCAGTTATTAAAGTTGTGCATTCAGATGTCTATGGCTGTTAGATCATAACACAAAAAAAGCAATCATCTTTTGTTTATCATGCAGGAAACCTTCATCAGTACACATTAGCACTTATATGAAAATGCTGATTTCTCTTATTCCATTCATTCTGCAAATGTAATGAAAATTCACCACTGTATGTTATAATATGTGGGGACACTTTGATTATTTTGATTTCTTTAAATAAGCCAACTATAACCTAAGAATATAATATTAAGTTCCAATTATGCCAGATCTTTCTTTTATCTTCTGTAGAATGAGATCATATATGGCCTGATATTTGCTGTGATCAATTGTATTTTTATGTCAATATATATTTCAAAGATGTCTGAAGTAGGTAAAATGGAATAGATAAAGAGAGGATTCCACTTAAGTAGAGAATAGATCACAAAATAATTTGGAGGCTAGGGTACTAAAGATAGTATAAACCTATAGCTCACAAAAGAAATGAAACAGCAAGTCTAAATAATGTATCCAAATATATTTTATATTTGTTTTTAAATGAATATTTATTACATTTCATTATGAAGTTAAGCATTATAAAATTTACTATAGTCTTTAAAATTTTTATGACTATTCAAGATATTAATACTTTCTTTAAGAGTTACCCTATACTCTAGACCTGCAGCAATCTAATGACCATACATACATATATGATATATATATGTGGATATATATATATATATATATATATATATATATATATGCCCAATTATGGACATTTTTAGCACTTACTATGTTTTTTTGTTTAAATTATTCATTAAAAAACATGTGCAGTATTTCTGCTTGCTCCATACCCATCATTGCTCCCCAGAGCTCCGTTTTCACTGCATGTTCATCATCCTATATAACCTCATCTGGACGATGTGAACTGCCCTGTTTCTGTCATCAACCACGCTAGAAATTCAGAAACCTCAGTTTCTCCTTTTGTCTTCTGCTTGATCATCTACAGGAATCTGTGAATTCTAACTCTTTATTAAAGTTTGCTTTCCTCATCTCTCCTTTTCCATTGCCCCCATTTTGTTGTTCCCCTATTTCTGCCTGAATATCCATATTTGATTCCCAATTAGAATTTTCTTTTATTTTCACAAACTTTCAACCATCCTCCACACACTAGCAAAATAATTACTCTAAAAACAAAACATGCTTTACTATTTCAATAGCAGTACTTTGTCATAAAATTTAAATCCTTGGCTATAAAACCTTTTATAACTTGGATTTTATATTCCCATTTCATCATCATCGATCCTTACCTCTCCCACTTTTCTCTCTATTCTTCCAGAGAATGTCCCATGTTATTTTATGCTTCTCTGACATTACATACAATCGCTCCTCTACCTCGAAGACACTTCTCCCCTTCTTTATCCAACTGCTTCCGATCTTTCTTTCAAACCACAATGACTCACCGTGACCCAGTCTAATGGGAATTCCTCTCTCTCTCTTCCTGAACACACAGTACACAGTGTGTACTTTTGTCACCCTGCACACATACGTAGCACCATCTTGCAGTCATTGACATGCTTGTATCTTTTTTTCCCTCCGAGACACAATATTCTTTAATTCAGGACTTGTCTTCTTTAACTTTGTAGCACCTTAGCATCTAGTATAGTGCCTGGCAGATAATAAGGGATTTGTTTTAAAAAATGCTTTTGATATCGTTTTCTCTACTTTTTACATTTAAAAAACAAAACAAAAACCTGAGTCTCTCAGAAGCTAATAACGTGGCCAAAGTCACAATGCAAATGAATCAAAGAGCTTTTTTAAACTTAATTTTCTCAGTGACAATTCCACAAAATACATTATATGTTAAAAACAAAAGATTAAAGTAAAATGTCCAATTAAAATGAACATTCTTTTTATGCTTACTAGAATTTCATTATTTAAAAAGTCATAATATTTAGCTATTACTTCTTTTATATTAAGAAAATTTACATTAATCTTTAATAAAGCTTCATATGTCATGCCTGCTGGTTCTTTAATGACTATATGCATTTAATACAGTCTATAAAATTCAGATATCCTTAAACCACTTTTTTTGCTTTTCATTGGTTTCTCTTACTGTATTTAATTTTTACTGTATTTAATATTGAAAGAAAATTTTATATTAATATGTATCCAAGTTTTATTCTGACACATGATGATATAGTTGACACTGATTTTTCTAGGTACCATATTTCTCTAAAAGTAAGACCTCGCCGGACCATCAGCTCTAATGCATCTTTTGGAGCAAAAATTAACATAAGACTTAACTTAATATATTATATTATATTAAGACTCGGTCTTACATTAAAATAAGACCGAGTCTTAATATAATATAATATAATATAACATTGCTTATAATATAATATTGCTTATAATAGAATATTGCTTATAATATAATATAATATAATATAATATAATATAATATAATATAATATCGGGTATAATATAATAATATAATATAATACTGGGTCTTATATTAATTTTTGCTCCAAAAGACGCTTTAGAGCTGATGGTCCGGCTAGATCTTATTTTTGGGGAAACACGGTATTCCTTATTTAATCATGTAAATATTATATCTTTACCCATTTAGAAATGTTGTAAAATTATACTCTGGCTGATTTATTATGTGGTGCTGCTGGCTTAAATATATTCATTTATGTACAATTTTTCTTTCAATAAAGATTTATTATTATGTGTTCATAGTAAATATTCTCTAATTTCATTAATTTTAAAATACACCATCATCACTGTTTTGATCAATAGATAAAAAACAGATAAATCATTGTCTGAGATATTTTAGAAGATTTTATGGAATTCAGTAGATGTACTTTTATCACTTGACTGCATATAGAAACAGGAAATAACTTTATATAAAATATTAATCATATATAAGATAGTAACCATAAAATACAGTTTAAAAGAATATAGCAAACAAAATATCTCTGTATGCTGACTTTGAAACCACATCCAAACCTGTTCAAAGAGATTTAAGAAATACATGAACTGCTTTTATGTTCTGTCAGCTTTGACGGATTAAAATTTTTAATGTATGGTGAGAATACAAAACAAGCTTGGTAGAGAGATTAAATCTGGGAAGGAGGGAGAAGAATGTGTTACACCAATAAAGAGGGAGCTTACCTTTCTCTTTGTATGTAATGTTAGGGTGAGTGGGTGGTGGGTGGTAGGTGAGCTCTAAAGCATGCAAAGAGCCCCAGACGACCCTTGACTCTATATCCCAATCTTTCCCCTAGCTTTACTGAGATATAATGGACACATAACATTGTGTAAATTTAAGGTATACACATAATGATTTTGAATCTGTATACACTGCAAAATAATTTGCACAATAAAATTAACTCATCCATCGTCTCACATAGTTACAATTTTTGAATGTTTGTGTGGTGAGAATTTTTAAATTCTACTCTCTTAGTGTCTTTCAAATATACAATGAAGTAATGTTAACTACAGTCACCATGCTGTACCTTAGATCCCCAGAACTTATTCGTCTTATAACCAGAAGTTTGTACACTTTGACCTCCTTCACCCCCACCCCCACCAGCACTTCACCCCTGGCCCTTGGCAACCACCAACCTGTCATTCAGTCTTTTTTGGAGTAGATGTGTCCGTATTCATTGACGTCAGTCAACATCATTTGAATAGAATTTTGTGTGCACTTTTCAGTTTGATTAAACCTGATAGAAATTACATTCTCTCTCCCCAAGTTTCTAAATTTTGATGGGCAACAACACCTAGGTTTAGTTTTACTGCAAAGACCCAAGTGGGTGAGTTTGCACTGCCATCCTAAATACGTTGTTTGGCTTCTGGCTGGCTTAGGGCTTAGGCTGTGGAAGTGAGGAAGAGGAAGCACGTGACATGTACACATCCACCTCCTCAATTCCACTGGTCTCGTTCTAGGCAGGAGGCCACATCTAACAGCCAGGAAATGTAGTCTCTGTTTTGGGGTCCACATTACCAACCACAACTCAGGAACTTCTATAAATAGAAAAGGGAAATCAGATCAAATACTAGGGTATAGGTAGAAATCACCCATCTGGTTAGCAATGTATGCCTACATGCCATCTTTTAGAACTATTTCACTGTCTATTCCCAGGCTGAAAATCCTCATGTCCCCTCTGCGCTGTATCCAGCTCATTTTCTAGGATCTCTTAGTGATGGGCAGTAAGTACTCTTTATCAGGTCATGTCGTGGCTACTTTTTCACTGAGAACTTTAAAAATAAACATAGCTGCCCTTCCACAACCCGTATATAACCATAGAACAAACATAATAAACCTACTAAAGTTTCCATTTCGAAAAAGGAAAATGCTACAATACTTATGAGGAGTTAATTTGCTTTTTAAAAGCTCCCCGAATATATAAGGGCTACATTTACATTTTGCTTTCATGAGTAGCAAGCTTCATCTGCAGCATAGCAGAGGGGCTATGCTCTCACAAATTCAGGTGCTCTGCCATCTTCAATATGTGGCCCTGCAAGGTTCATCTGAGATAAGCTACGCCAGAAAGCCAAAAGGTGGAAAGAGCGTGGAGGAATCTGGAAATTTTCATGTGCCAGACTTAGACATTGCACCCAACACTTCTGTTCTCATCAGAGCTGACTTATTCACATGAGACCACCTAATGAAATGAGGCTGGGAAATGTGATTTAGTTGGGCATCCATATATTTAGCTTCTACAGCTGAAGGGGAGTATGAATCTTGTTAGGCAGCCAGCATTATCTACCTAAATAGAAAACACACGTCAGGCAGACATCAGTAGTCCTCTAAAAATCCTGCCAGGCAGAAAATGCAGAAATTCCCAGTTTCTTGGTAAGCCCATCTGGCCAGCACTGCGTCTGCTCTCTGTGAGTGATTCTCTGGCCATCCTTCACTGGGGCTTATCCTGTTTTCTAGCTTATTTCCTGCTAGTGCAGGTTTTGAAATCACCAAAAAATGACCTCAAGATGGAGACTTGGGTCCAGAGTGTTTAGGACAAGGTGATTCCAGGGAGTCCAAATGATGAAAATAATACAGTAAAGTGAGAAATACAGTAAAGTGAGAAAAGTCCAAAGGTATACAAAAAATGAGCAGAGCAAAAATGTGAGCAATCGGGGCTCGATTTTACAGTGAATCCCTGAGAAACTGTGAGATACATCACTACATTGCCTCACCAGAGGAATGGTTCCACCAGAGACATATATCCATTTAGACCCTATGTATTGAGGGTTGTACCCAGGATCTTTAGACTTTTAACGCTACACCCAACTCCCATTCCTTAGTTTTGCTATTCATAGCAGTCAGCTCCCAGATACAGTGCACGGACAGGGAGACACTAATAGAAATTGACTTCCACAACCTCAGGTGAACTATAGACTAGGTGTAACATGACCTGATATACTGACTTTTGGAATTCAAGCCTGTGGTTATTTGGGCAGTACATTTCCTAAAACACTTATTAGGCTACTTGCTGATTTTTTTTTTCTTTTCTAAATTTTTCCAGTTAAAGAAACCACACTCCAAACTTGGTAAGTATCTTAGTAGAAGGAACCTACTCAGCCCCTCTCTGACTCCTTTATCCTGACTGAGATCTCTTAATCAGTCCTACTGATCAGCTTAAGAGACTCCATTAAATTTTAGTTGTCTGTCAATTTCATTGTGGCTGCTGTGGGAGGGGCAGGAAGAAGGAATTCTATTTGCTACTAACTGATGTTAATTACTTCTTACTGTCTGAAGTTCCAGCAAGGATTTGGACATATCTGATAGGCTTTTGTTTTGTTTTGTTTTGTTTTCCTCACAATCACTAGGATCTCTCTCCTTGATCTCCATCTGGAGCATGAGTATAAAAATACAGAAAAAGGGTAGAGCACCTTTCTTAAGTAGCTTGTCCTGAAGACTTCTTAAAGCCTCTTGCACCTCTGGTAACGACATGAAGTCGCCTACACTACTCAAAATGGTATAGGATCCTGGTGTCTGGTGCCCAGAGTTCGTGGTCTCACGTACTCGAAGAATGAGAACATGGACTCGGAGAGGTAAATGGAAGCAGTATACAGTTTTATTGCAAAAGCAAAAAGCACAAGAGTAGAGCTCTCCGAAGAGAGGGGGGATCCGAATGGAATGCCCCACAGGCTAAGCTGCGCTGGAGGCTGTATGTCCTTGAGTCTACAATCTTCAAGTTGTTTACCTGAAGCAGAAGCTGATGCCCGTCCCCCCCAGGCCCTCCCCACACCTGCGCTGGTGCCTTGGCTGATTCTGCAGTCTGATGCGGTAGCCCCTCCTTCGTAGATCGCTTTTCTACATTTTTTTCTTTCTGTCAGTTCCTGTTCTCTTTGGCTTTGAGGTCCTCGGCCAAGCGTCCCTGACTGCCTATGATTTTCCTATCTCAATAGGAATAATAGAACCTAGAAAACACTGCTTTCAAAAACCGTGATTATGTTGCTCTGTTAGAGTCTAAAATGCACAGCTACATACTTGGGCCCTACCAAAAGATATTCTTATTATTTTCAAACCCTTAGTGTTCTTGGATGACAAACCAAGTGTTGGGGGTTCAGAGGGATTACCAATCAATTATACCCCATCTTTGTTGTGAATTCTGATCATATTTAATACAAGTCAAATAACTCATCACAAAAAAAGGTGAACTCATTCTCTTTACAGTGTTAGTTCTCTCTCCATTTCCTAACAAAGAGACAACACTAAACAAAAAAAAAACGTGACATAAAACAAGAACTGAAAATTAAGAGGTAATACATAACTAATTTTTTTGTCCCAAATGGTAAATATACTGTGATTGTGCTTATGAATCTTGTCTTTCCTTGATTTCTCCCAAATCAACTTGGGTTGACATGTTACGGATTCTGGACAATTGAAGAAGGATGAGCAGCACCTTGGGAATGATCTTTTCACCACCCCTTTTCAATCAGCTACCATTGAACTATTACATCAATGTTTGACATTTCTGAGTAATGATTTTTTGAAACATACTTTTTGACTTAAACTTTTAGTGCCTGAGAATTCTTTTGGAAGTGTGTATATAGTTTCCTGTGTGTAATATTGGTGGCATGGTGATTCATGTCATTTTAACTCTGAGACTCTTTAAATTGTGCAAAGTCAGAGGTTTAGATTCTAAATTTTGCGATTCTAAAGGAATCACGTCCCCTCAGTGAGAAAAGGCAAGATGGAAGCTGTTGAACAGACCCCAGTGCTACTCAGGCATCAGAATCTCTCAACTTTCAAATGTAGGTTTAGAAGGAATCAAACTAAAACATTTTTTTCCCATTTGTCGGTTTAACATTTCCAGTTTTTTCTTTCTTTTTTTTTTAATATTTAATTTTTCAGTTGTGGGTGTTACAGAAAAATAAAGCTATGAAAAAACAAACAACATAACTTATAAGGATTGGTACGAAAATATAAAAGACGTTAGGTAACGATCCCTAGGAAAGGTCATCAAGCACATCCTTTATTATCAAAAGAGAAAGGATTGTAAATATGAGTACATATAGCAGTAAGTCATCATTGTGTGGTACACCTATAACTGATAGTCATGTGAACATTCTCTCTGTAATTTAAATGTCAGATGAAGTATGAAATGCATATGAAATTAGCTACTGTACATTTTAATAAATTTAAGGCTTTAAATTTTAATCATCATAATACAACTCAACTGCAATAAAACAAATGACCCCATTAAAAAAAAAAAAAAGACAACACACCTGAGTAGACATTTTTCCAAAAAAGACATACAAATGGCCAACAGGTGTATAAAAAGGTGTTCAACATCACTAATTATCAGGGAAATGCAAATCAAGGCCACAATGAGTTATCACCTCAGACCTGTAAGGATGGCTAGTATAAAATAATAATTAACAAGTATTGATGAGGATGTGCAGAAAAGGGATACTGTTGATGGAATGTAAATTGGTACAGCCATTATGGAAAATGGCATGGAGGTTCCTCAAAAAAATTAAATAGAAGTGCCATATAATCCAACGATCCTTCTTCTGGAAATAAAATCAGTACCAGTACCTTGATGAGATACCTGTACTCCCATGTTCATTTCAACATTATGCACAATAGCCAAAATATTGGAACAACTTATGTGTCTGTCTACCATTTAATAGATAAAGAAATTGCGGTATATAACATATACCACAATTATTCATCCTCAAAAATATTATTCAGAATAATATTCAGTCTCAAAAAAGAAAGAGATGCTGTCATTTGCATTAAGATGGATGAACCTGGAGGACATGCTAAGTGAAATAAGCCACAAACACACACACAAATTACACGATCTCATTTCTGTGTGGAATCTAAAAAAATAAATAGGACCAGAGAAGAGAATGGTGGTTATCAGAACAGTGGAGGTAGGAGAAATGGAGAGATGCTGGTAGAAGAGAACAAAACTGCAGTTCTATACGATGATTAAGTCTAGAGATCTAATGTACAGCATTATGACTACAGTTAATAATAGTGTATTAAATACTGGAAATTTGCTGTTAATAGATTTCAGGTGTTTGCATCACAAGAAAGTGATGCAAACTTTTTTGCATCAACTATGTGAGATAAGTTAATCAGGTTGACTGTAGTAATTGTTTCACTATGTATATGTATATCAAACATCACGTTGTATGCCTTAATTATATACAATTATTATTTTAAAATAAAATGAAAAAAAATCTATGACACCTTTGGATCAATCCTCGCCAAAGAATACTTTTCTTGTACAGAATATTAAGGATTATAAAAAATAAAGAAACAAAAAGACAATGCACAGGAATGATTAAGTTGATCTGATCTTTATTTTAAAAACTCACCAGAAAAGGTTTATGATCCATTTGAGAAAAAAACTGGGTGGTAATTCAGAGCAAATTATATTGGATGTATGTTCAATACTCAGATCGGTATGATCAGTAAGAAAGATTCACTACAGGATCTCTTTAGACTTCTCTCATGATCACATGTCCGAAATCCCATTTCCTTTACTTTTTCCTTCTTTGTTACGCTGCCTCTTTTCTACCAATCTTAAACAAAGCCCAGGTTTGCCCTTTTATTTAGTACTTTATTGCTAATCTAGCACACATGAGGTTTCTTTTGCTCATTCAACAACAAATCAATAACACCTGTCTATAACTCTATTAAAATAGTGTATTTTATTTCTATTACTTGCAGATGCAATACCTGTAGTTCTCTTTATACCATGTAATTTATGTTATGAAAAATGCAAGACTTGATATATTTGCAAATTAGTAAACAATGATAAACACTATTAAAAATAAGATTAGCATCATTGTTTACAAATCTTTACTAGTTTTTTTTTTTAATTTTACATAACATACATTAAAATGCCTGCAACATAAACTAATTAATTAGAAAAGTATACAGATACCATTTAACTTTTAACTACTGACTTAGGTACAAAATAGAAAGATATAAATATCTAATCTGTGGTAGTGAATACATGCATGGCAGTAACAGTTTAAATAGACTCCATGCGTAAACCTTAAAGTATATATTAATCTACTAAAAATTCTCAAATAAATGATCAATAGTTTTATCTCTTTTGAAAATTAGGATCAAAAATATTTGCAATTTCCATAGAATAAATAAAACCAATAAAATACAATGTGTTGCACTGAAAAGCCAAGATAATATACAATGAAATCTGAGGTAGTAAATAGAAAATGCTAGCACTTATTTCTTCAGATAAAAGTGACATTAATGGTAAAGAAAAAGGTGATTATAACTACTGTTCTAAAATTTTGAAACAAATTTTGATATCATAATAGATATGTGTGAAGTATTTGAATATAATTTAATATAATTGTATTAGTACATAGACTTTTTAATTTGAAAAATGTCAGTCTATATTAAGAATACTTATGGAAACTACACAGTCATATTTAGTAAAATAAAAGCCACATTAAAACTAACCAACAAAAGTAATAAAAATCACTAAATTATCATAGTAATTCTGGCCCATTTTCTATACATATGAAGGTTTTCTATTATTTCATCTTTCTCAATATAAAGTATCCTTATATCTTTATTGTTTTCTATTTATATATATATGTGTATGTGTATATATGTATGTACACACACACATACACACATATATATATATATATATAATTTTCTTTAATTACTGGAAGTGTAAGTAAATTGTGTGTGTACATAAATGCGTGTATACACATATGTGTACATATACACACTATCTATATCTAGATATCTCTCTCTATATATATACATATATATATATAGTTTACAATCCCACTCTTACGACTTTACTCATAATGAACCTCAGAGAGTGTTTAGTGTATTCAGGTGCTAATCTCATGACTATTGTGTGTTTGTTGTTTTAACCAATTTCTCTTCCATTTCCCAGAAAATGCGTCTGACGCTAATAGCCCTGCCAAACAAATCTGCTTATACTGCTTCTAAGTCTTCTCCTTTTCAGAGCAACACTTAGCCTTCTATTCATGGTCTTTGGTCTATGTACTGCTACACAGTCAAAAAAGACTTGCTGCAGATTATATAGAAGGGTGAAAAATTGTCCAGTTTGTCATTTAAAGCTTAGGATTTAAGTTCTGCATCTTGGAAAAATCCTTCTCCAGGATTTAAAAATTCCTGTTTTTTGAAGATGAGTTTGGAAGTTTGTGTGCATGTGTGTGTGGGGGGGGGTCGGGGGGGAGTAAGTACAGAACTTGTGTAACCACGCAAAAAATAGGGACTGACAACAACACTTTTTAAAATGGATGGAGATGATCTGCCTTCTGTATTCCCTGCTACTGCTTTTTCTCCCCTGACTTGTCATCTTGGAAATGATGACCTGGGGTCCCCAAAACTGGATCATGAGAATTGTTGCTCACTCCGAATTATGAGACCGAGGGTGAATTGAAGTGTGTTGTAATTGTGAGCGTTAATATTTCATTTTTGACTTTGCCTATATATTAACTGCAATGATTTGCATTACTGTAATGCCAGCTGAATTTTTTAACATCGTGTATAGTGTGACCATTTCCTCTAAGAGTTAAGATAATGGAGATGAACGATTACAATAGCAACACCAGGATGACTCAGACATCACCCAAAAGAGGACTAAAAACTGTGTTGTGTTAATGGCAGATGAAAGGACACATACAATTGGATTAGGGAGGTAAACAACCACAACAAAGCATATTGGACAATCTGCAAAACAGAATTTGTTACTGGACCTGATGGAATAGAGCATAAGAAAGCACGCATGGAGGCAGAAACTCACAAATCCAGGACGAGACACATAAGCACTTCTAAATTGATCAAATGATTTTTCATCTCCCAAAAAGTTATCAATGGTTTGTAGAAAATAGTGGCTGCTGAAAATGCTTGGGCATACCACAGTAAGCAATAAATGGTTCCTTAATTGATCTAAGAAACTGAGTAGAGTTACATTTTTTGATTTGGAGGTTGCAACAAAATATCCTGTAGGAAAATACAAGGGGTCACTTTAATAACACGTTTTGGCCCTTTACAGTATAGAGCTAATTCTAATTCTGAGGATCTTACCTATAAATAACCATGATCCCTAAAGTTTATCAGGTGTGTTGAAAAATAGCAAAAACAAACACATAAACCAAAATTCCCCTTCTTGCTATTATGTACTTCAAAATGTAGATTTTCAAATAACCTAGATTTCTATGAAGATTACAATGAAAGTGCAGGAAAAACAATGAAACAAAAGATTGTTGATATCTTATCCAAATACAAAGTAGACTTTGCTTATTCATCCGCATGTTTGGCAGACAATGCAAATGTAAATTTTGCCAAATTCCATTTAGTCTATAAACTTCTTACCAAATACGGTTGACCCTTGAACAACAGGAGCTTAAACTGTGTGGGTCCACTTATATGTGAATATTTTTCAATAAATACTGTAAATGTATTTTCTCTCAGGATTTTTATTTTTACATTTTCTTTGTTCTAGCTTATTTTGTTGCAATACAGTATATAATAGATATAACATACAAAATATGTGTCAGTGGACTGTTTATGTTATCATCAGAAAGGCTTCTGGTCAACAGTAGGCTATTGGTAGTTAAGTTTGGGGGGAGTCAAAAGTTATATGCAAATTTCTGACTGCTTGGAGAGAAGGCTCTCCTAACCTTTGCATTGTTCAAGGGTTAACTGTAATGAAAAGATCCTACTTGCAAAATATCCTGCATACCTTGTATATAATGCTGTAAAAAAAAGGAGTGGGGTTTGCTAACTTGGTGCTATAGAGGCTTTCATAATAGCGGTTTTCTTCACTTTCGCACTTTTCAGTTTTCTTAAATCCTGTAGATGAATTTAACGAGATTTCAACTTTACAGAAAAGGAAAGCGATACCCTTCTTAGACATGTGCCTGCAAGACGGTTATCATTTTTGCTGGCCGTAAAGGTTTAAAAATGTTGGCCTGACATCAAACCATATCTTTAAAGTGTGGGAATACAGGGAGTTTCTCCCTAATTTAAAGACATATTGACGATGAGAATGGGGAGAAGTATTACAGTAAAACAGAAATCTCTATGTTGCCTCACCAACGTTGTTCGATGATCTTTGTGGAGGACATATGGGCCCTATGTAGTAAAAGACGAAAGGACTGAATTTGCGTTGTTCACTATTATATGTAGGTTACACAGAAATTCTCACAGTAAAATGTTAACCAAGTATTTGGAAATAAAATAGCTTCAGAACTGGGGAAAAAAAGCACAAAAACACCAGAAATGGGCAGCCAAGTTAAAGAAGACTTTCTCATGTTGTTACTAAAATTGACTCATTTGAAACTGAAGTTTAGTTTCACAAATTCAAGTTACCTCTGTGCATTAAAACATTTTTTTCCTGAGAAGAAGATGTTTAATTTATGATGACATCCATGTGATTCAGAGAGATTAAAAATGATGGGCATTTTAGCTATGGAGAGCCTATATGATACATTTATAAATCCAAAGAACCTGATCAACAAATAGCTATTTTACCAGAGCTAGCAGTAGTATAAATGAGTGGACACTTTTGGAGAATGGGATCTATTTCCTATTATGTCTAAAAACTTGCTGTTTCCAGTCAGTAAAATCCTAATTATTTTATGTTTAACTGTTTTTGTTGTGAGGATATTTATCTTGGTGCCACCTCATTGAACTAACACCAGGAATCAATGTAACAGGCTTGAGAAGAGCAGAGCTGCAAGTCAGAGTAAATTTTACATTAGACTGCATTCAGTTTTATCTACACAAAAGAAAAGAAAAATGTCCCAATGGCTGCAGGAAGTTTAGAGACGTACTATTTAAAAAGGAAACAGAGAGTAAAAATATTCTACTATATAATGGGACAGAAGAAAAAAGTCATTGTTATTTTTAAATTAAACATAAGAAGTATCTATTTAATTGGTCCTACTATATTAATCTCCTTTTAAAAAGCTTACATCTTGTATCAGATCAATACATAATAATATGGTATATAATATTTAACTATCTGATATGTATCTTACTTATTTTCATTTTTAAAAATTATTATTTTTGACAAATTTTATTATATATTAGTTTAATTATTCTTTTGGTTACATTTCTAATTTTGAAATACATAGTAATTCTCTGTTTATGTTATGGTCAATATTTAGCAGCATCTCTGGTCTTTCCACATTATAAGACGAGGCTATTATTGACATATAAGTTCCTACATTTTATCTTCCCATTAGGACATCTCACCTTCAGTCAGCTCCGCTTCCGTTTATGCCCTACGCTGTTATTCCTCTGTACTTTCTCCATGACTTAAAGCTATATTTTAAAATGAATAACAGAAAAGATTACACTACTATGACCCTATTTAATTTTTCTCACATTCCATTCATAGATTGTTTTGAAGATAGTACCGGTAGTAATAGTAATGGAGTAACGTCGCTGTTAACTGTCTTTTGCTGATATTATAAAACCCTTACTTTTTTTTTGGCCTATTTTATCATGTCTTCATTTTATTTTCTGCTCCCTCAATCAAACATTTTCATTTACTGATTGAAAATCCTTTTGAGAGACTTTCAATCTCCATTCTCGTGCTAAAATTTTGCTCTCCAACCTATAGTCGAACTGCTACCTTGGGACTCACTGACAGTAACAACTACTGTTACCTGCTTTCTGAGACATTTTCTTCCATGATTTATGGTGTCAATGTGCCAGAATACATCCTTACCTAACTTCCTGCCTTGCACCCTGCGCTGCCAGGAGAGGCTCCAGGCACCTGAGATATTGAACTGGAAAATCATCTTACTTGTTTTTATTAATCTTTCTTAAATGCGTATGTGTATCACAATTATCACAGTGTTGAATATTAGAAGTATTTGATTCTTTATTTAGAAGTTTGGTGATGTTTTTTGTGACCAAAAATATGCCACCGGAATTTTATTTATATCAAGTAACCTATGGTAAAATGAGTTTTATTATGTGTCCTCTAGTTCAAAGTCATAGTTCCCAAGAACTTATAGATATCTTTAAGTGAAGACTTTACTTACTATATATAGTAGTACAAGATGATAAGCTAAACAGAAAAGAATGAAAATGAGGAACACATTTCAAATAGTTTAAATGAGAGATTAACTAGTCCCCAAAAGACTTTAAACTCATCATTTAAAAAATATTAGCAACTTGAGAATATTTAAAGATATAAAGAAAGGAACACTTTACAAGAAAGGACCACGTTAGAAATGGGTATATTTATATGACTAATGTCTCAGATGTGTTAAGGTATGATAACCAGAAACCAGGTACGATTGTAAGTGAATTTTATAAATGGCGCATGTGTGTTTACTGTTGTACTGAGGTGAGATCAGGAAATGTTAAAAACTCAGGTTTTCCTAATCCACTCACCTTCTCCTCCATCCCCACCCTCCTCCCATTTAGCAACCATCAGTTTCTTCTTTATATCTCTGAGACTATTTCTGTTTAGTTTGCTCATTTATTCTGTTCTTTAGATTCCACATATAAGTGAGACCGTGTGGTATTTGTCTATCTCCTTCTGAAATTTCAATTAGCAAAATATTTTCTAGATCCATCCAAATTGGTAGACACAATACTGCCACAGGAATATGAAAGACAGTTTGGGGAACATAATCAATAATGTTGTAAAGATTTTGCAGGGTGTCAGATGGGCACATGTCTTATTAGGGAGACCACTTCATGGATGGTGTAGATGCCTGACCACTGCACTGTACACCTGAAGCTGAAGCTGAATAATATTGAATATCAACTATAATTATATTCAACATTTATATATATATATATATATATATATATATATATATATATATATATATGCTCATGGTATATGGAGTACAGCACAGGGAATAGAGTCAATGGAATTGTAACAGCTACATATGATGTCAGAGGGGTAGCAGATTGAGGGAAGGGGTTTATCACTTTTTGAAGTGTGTAAATGTCTAACTATTACATTGTTTTCTATACCTGAAACTAAAAAAAAAAAAACCCTCAGGTTTTTCAAGTAGGTATGAAGCAACATATTATTGGGTAGGGGTTGAGGTGGGAATGAGTCGAAGTTGGGGAACTTAAAATGAAATGACCACTTCTGAGATAACATCTGTGAATCAGACCCTATGGAAACAATTACAGATAAGCAAAGGTCTAGCTAGCTATGCCTAGATAAGGGTAAACTTGAAAAAATGTATGACTTCAGAAAAGAGTACTATTAAGGAAATGAGCACATAGATTCAATCAGTTGTTCATTTAAACTAGTTCAGACAACTAAATTTTTTATAATTATATATTTTTTTCTATGAGCTCCAATACGTAGACTTAAGTATTTAATTAATTATAACTGTAAATTTCTCTCTCTGTCCCTTCTTTGATTACTTCCAGTATCACTTCCAGTCCAGGGAAATTGGAGTAATCTATAATAATGAACTGAGCTACAAAATTCTAAAGCAAATTAACCTTTGGGGAAAAGTATCTTGGTTTCTGTAATTAAAATAATGAGAATTCTAAGAGTAATAGTATTTAGGCATTTTCTCTATAAAGGGAAACTTAGTATAGCCAGTTAATCAAAAGGCAAACTGTAACTGTATATTTACAATTGCATCCTTGTATGTCTAGGCTAAAATACTTTTCCTTAATATTAACTAACTTTGGACAAGGGGAAATTTGACATTTGCCAAAAGCATTGCCTCTTTCGAATGTCAATGTTAAACTTAATTGGCTTTGATTCATATATTAGCGCAGGAAAAGTTTATTTTTAATCCTGTGCAATCGTAGAGTGCAATTTTTATATTTTACCAATAACCTTTAATTCTCTTATGTCCAAAATTTAAATAACTTTAAGAGGCTTAAACTGTACTGTTATTTTTGGAAATAAATCATCAAAAATATCTTTAGTGACTGGTGTAATGTTGGTGACAACTTTACATTCAGATGATATGTGGATATACCATTATCAGGGTGTATGACATGGATGGATATGACAGTATGCCATGATGAAAAAGATCTTTCAGCACCGGTTCCAATGAATGTTGACAAGGAAAACACAGGAAAGAAGTGAAGAAAAACACACAATACAACTTCTATTTTTACCTGTCACAAATTGTTTTTGTAAGATAAGGTAGAGACGTGGTATAAATGATATAAGCATGGAGCAAATTGACAATCATAATGATTGGACTATTATATAAAGTAAGATTATTTTTTGAGGTTTCATAAAATACTGAAATTTTTATGTTGGTAACTACATTAGAACTGTTTAAAATCCTTTCAGCAGACATAAAATACATGTGTGTCATCAAGCCTTGTTTCTGAGGAATGGAGTGAGTGAGAAGGAAATCGATGATTTCTAAGTTCCCTTGAGCGGTTAGAAAAAAAAAGATTGTGAGGTCACCCAAAAGGTCAATGCAAACAGACCCAATATGGTGTTAAGAATGAATCCCTCATTTTCCTGTGTATTCTAGTAGTCCCAACCAAATCACTTAGCATTACAGTTATTAAAATATACATTTTAAACCCAGTAACTTTTAATGGGTACCAGCGGACACCATGTTTGTGCCTTTCCTGAACCAAAACATGTCATTAAACTCAAGATAAGAACAGATCATGGACAGAGTCTTACTTCCAGGTAGCTATGCCCACATCCTCAACAAATACTGTAGGAATGCTGTCTCACTAAACATCTTAAATCCACTGTATTTTAATAAACAAAAAATTGTCTTTAAAATATGAACATTCCTCTATAACATCTTGCATTTTATACTTTATGGAATATACATAAAGAGAAAGATGTTTCTTACTTTTCAAGGTAAAACTTTATGAGGAATTGAGATATGTAATAAAAACCACAAAAATATCTGAATTCCATTAATGTAAGGAGAATAAATACCTCTTTAGGCACAGTCATGGACGTTCGTATAATGCATAGTGGAAACAGGAAAATGCTGATAAGAAGTTATTGCTGTGTTGGTTTTCCACATGATCATTAACTGCTTAGGCTTTTATTCTTTCAACTTCCATTAGTAGCAGCAGGTTATCAGGTGACAAATAGTATATGTGGGG
Source organism: Rhinolophus ferrumequinum (assembly GCF_004115265.2). NCBI lineage: Eukaryota > Metazoa > Chordata > Mammalia > Chiroptera > Rhinolophidae > Rhinolophus > Rhinolophus ferrumequinum. Next base: position 54,661,932 of record NC_046301.1, read on the forward strand.
ATGAAAATCATCTCATGTAAGCATTGAGAGTCCTATCTCTTATGTCTGACTTCTAAAATCACTGTGTCTGTCTGTTTTACAACACTGCTTCATATTCTGAATAAAAAATAATATTCTTAATTAATGGAAAAGAGGCTAGGTTTCTTAACAAAAAGGTTCAAGAAAAGGAAGAGAAAGCAGAAAAGAAGAACACCTCTAGTGAGAGGAGATAGAGATTGTTGAACTGGGATTTAGATATATAAGAATTTTCAGAAGAGTTGTGTCAAGAAAATTAGGTAGAAAAAGGAAAAATTTTGAAAAACATTGACTTTGATTTTGAGTTAGATACCTTTTAATAATATTTCATAGATTCAAGTAAAGAATATAATTTAATTGTTTATTTTCTACATGCTGCTTTAGAAATCATTCAGTGTAGAGGTTAAGACATCTGTCCCTCAAATTTATCAGTTTTTTGTTTTGTTTGTCGTTTTTTTTTCTCTTTGGAGGGAGGCATTTATCTTAGATTTGGGAACTTAGGTGTAATAACAACCTATTGATTAAACCTATGCATTTCAATAAATTCAGAAATCTAAAGCACTACCCTCAGAAAACAGCAAATGGTGTTCCCCCCCCCCACAACTTCAAGAACAAATATTTGCTTAAGAATTTGGACTTCTCTTTAGATGATGAAAAGGTCAATATTTAGGATCATTTTCGTGGCTCTGCCTGGCTCTGCCAGCCAAGACCAGAAGTCTAGGATTAGGTAGCTGCTACGGAAATCATGACAAAGTTGCTAGTAGTATAAGAGCATTGCTATTAGAAACTGGAGTAATTTTTTTGTTAAATAATGGTCCATGAATTGCATCAACTGGCATATACATATACTTTCTATGGTCAGGAAATAGTCTTGAAATCATTTCAATATGAGTAGTATCGAGCATAAAAATTCACTATGTGAGAATTTATAAGGTCCACATTAGTGGGTGTTTATAGATTCAGAACCACAAATTGTGTTTTATATGTAACATATTTTATTCACTGCTCTAGGCAAATGTGTGTGTGTGTGTGTGTGTGTGTGTGTGTGTGTGTGTGTGTGTGACTTTGCTAAGGTCAAAATACATGCCAAAAGAGTGAGGGGGAATATTACACTGGAAGAGAGCTCAGATAAATTCTATCAATGATCATATTTGGCAACTAGAATTATAAGAAAATTACCCATAAAATGTAAAAGACACAATCTCCTGCTCTCTTGGCATCCCTTGGAGAGGAATGTTTTGGCCAGACACAGCTGGAAATAATACTGTTCTCTAGGATAAGAATTTTCCTAAAGTATGTTTTATATTTTTATGCAGAGAGTTTTCGAGCGTCCCTAAAAATGATAAAATAACACTGTGAGCTTGGGTCCCAACTGCTCAGTACTTGTCCTGGTATCACTGGAAAACCTTAAAGGATGCTACAACCCTTCACAGATTTTCCTGCTGCCTAATAATAAAACAAGTTGATTCATTTCCAAGCAACACAAAGAGAATTGTCGTGGTCATTAAACTTTAGAAAACCACATTGTTCTTTTCCTAGTCAACCCTTGATCTTAAAGAATAATCAAATATAGAAAAGATAGAGAGAGAAAGATATTATACCCTTCCATCCACTTCCTGGTGTTGGCAGTGTTTATGACTAATAAATTGGGGTTTCATTCCTCGTTGACTGTTAACCTTCTCTCATGCCAGCAGAAAACATTCTGTTACCATATGTGATCTCTATCAACACAAGAGAGTATCTGAGAAACCATCTAAAATGAAATCAGTGTCCTAGCTGTGTTCATCCTGCTGTCATTCATCCAAGCAATGGAAACCATCCATCCGCCTTCGACGTTCAAAGCAATTATGAAAATACAGAGGTCAGTACCATATTCCCCCAAGTGCAATACTCCTCTCCACCCTCCCAAATTCCCAGTTTTCTGGTTTTGTCAGTGCAGATAGAGAATCTGAGTATCAACTGCCTTTCTTTGGTGGACTTTCCTACCAGCATTTTTGTTCACAATGATTACTCTATTGAAGCTATCAGCAAAGGTCACAAGAATCAATCCCAACTTCCATTTTGGCACATTCACACTGAGCCAGGAGAACACCAGTCACTGTCAAGTCCAAGGAACTTTGCAAGGCAGATATTTGGAGTCAGAATTAATAGTTGTGATCTTTAAGAGGCGATCCTTTTCCAGTTAATACTCTTTCCAATCTCCTACCTGGTTACTTCTAAAAATTATCCGGATACTATATCCAACATGTCCCATCCTTATAAAACTTCTACCTCAATTTTTTGATGTAGCCTCAGTTCCCTGGTTTTCCTGCATCTCTGGCCCACAGCATTAGCTATTAGCAAGCTCCCAGGGAGATCACCGCACATTAGGGGTCATTCTAGAAACTTTCCTGAGGCCTGCCCAGCTACCTTATATATCCTTTCAGGTCAATTGACTTCCATGCTTTTCTCCATGGAAAAAGCCATTGACAAGTCCCTGGGGAGCAGAGCTGTGAGGAATAGGACTTTCAAATGGAAGCATGCTACCAAAGCTCCAGTGCTCAACACCCCGCCTTTGTGGAGCTTGGCTTTCATGTAGCTGCAAACCTGGAGTATTTAGCTGGGCTTGGATAAATAAAATAAAATAACCAGCATCCCCACTTTCATCCATTGGATTCCCAAAAGGCAAGGACTATTAGGTGGAAGGAAACATTTTCCGTATTCTTGATCTGAAATTTCCGACATCCATGAAGAGTTGAGGTTTGGGAATATGACCACTGATTTTTCTCTAGATAAATAGGGTATGATGTCATAGTGGGACTGCTTTAGCTATTTGGCCCATCGACTTCAGGTTATCGTGACAACAATATTGCTTCCTTACCTTGTAAATTCTTTGGAGGCTGAAGATGATTTTTCTCTTCCTTTGGTTGAGGTAAAGAAGCTTATCCAATGGCCGTTGCTATATGAACCAAACACCACCTTATGACGGGTATGCCTACTTCTAGAAGAAAAGTGTATGCAGTCGATCCTTGAACAACATGGGTTTGAACTGCATGGGTCCATTTGTACATGCAGTTTATTTTTCAATAAGTACCTGTACTGTTTTTGACCCACAGCTGGAAGTCCACAGATGAGGAGGGCCGAGTGTATTTATTTTATTTAGGTGGATTTAGGTGTACTTGAGCATCCATGGATACTCATCCATGGTACTTGAGTATCTGTGGGGGTTCCTGGAACCAATCCCCCATGGGTACCAAGAGATAACTTAAGTTATGGGGGAGTCAAAAGTTATACACAGATATTCAATTGTGCAGGCGGTGGCAGCCCTAACTCCCATGTTGTTTAAGGGTCAACCATATATATAAAGTGTACAGTTTTCTTGTTCATTAATCAGAAAGTCTATTCCTATTCACCAGTTTCCAAGTTTTATGTAAGTGATTCTGATGGACAAGTCAAATTCCTTCTGGCTTATTAAAGGTGCCCCAGAGAAATGATATAAATCCCCAGTAGGAAGAGAGAGGAGCTGGAGTGTAAATAGAATAGTCTTTGGGTGATGTATTTAAATATAGAGCATCTCTGTATTTGCAGACTGGCTAATGAAAATGTGTGCTATTAGAGAAATTAATAAGATATTCAAATATTTAACAACTGATAGAAAGGGAACATCAAAGTGCTAAAGCTTGTTCCAGAGGTGTCATTCTGTGCTAATCATTCACTCTTTATGAATAATAACATTAAGTATATCAAAGCCCTGACTTAAAGTCTTATCACTCTATGTAGAAAATGTAGGATACACACATTTTCCTTTTATCACACACTAACATAAAAGTAACCAATAGGAATAAAACAGTGACGTGCATAGCTTATACCTATGCTGAATTACTCAAAGCATTTTCTTGTGTATGAATTGAGTTATGAATGTGATTTTTCAATAATTTTAAGCAAGAATGCAATTAACCAGAGATTCCTACCCACTACACAATAAAAAACCATTTAGACTCTATAGGTATCAAACCTCTTTATAATTTGCTTGCTCTAACCAGGGAGTCACAACTAAGTAAGAAGGGTCAGTGTGCTGCAAAGGACTCATCCAGTGAAGCAGAAATCAAGGGTATAGACTGAGGATATTTATGAGTGAGCTATTCAATTTTATATGAATTTATTTCAAGAAATCGGCATATAGTATAATTGTGAGGTCTGGCTAAGCAAAGACAGAATTCATGTGGACTGGAATCCTTGCCCTATCCTTTATATGTGATCAGATCCCAAAATACAAGCCTAGATTTTGGTTTGTATATAAAATACCCTGAAGGTGTGTAAGTTCCAGCATCTCATGCTGTCTCAGGACTAATTTTCTTTAAAGCCATCAGAAAACTGCAACAGTTTAAGTACTCTGGTTGCTTGCAAGGACACCAAGAAAAAGATAGTTTGCTTTTAAAATTTCCCACCTATTTAATATTTCCACTGGAGCCATAAAATCTGGGAGTCATTATTGTATGTTGTAAAACCCAGGAAGATTTCTCTCAGACTATAGGTGAATGTGATAGTTCACATTGGCAGGAGAAATTCTGGAAAATATCAATCTAACCTTATTTGCTGGACCCACATGGGGGGCAGGGTTGCTTTATGATTATATCATAAACTTTTGTATGTGATAGACATGGTTTCAAGTAATGGATCTTCTTCACATTGGTGGTCTGGTCAGAAAAAAAAAAATCACTTGCCCTCTTGTGATTTTTCTCATTGTAAAATAAAAAGGAATATATCTATGTTTTAGAATGTTCTGAAAATTAAGGGGGATAATTCTTTTTTTCCTATACTGTGCTCAACAGATGGAGGAAGTACTGGTTAAATGATCCTTAGTGTGATATGCATTAAAATTGTAAGCTTAATGTTTCTACGTGAACAGTGTGCCCATTTTCCACCCAATGAACTGGACAGTGACATGGGCACAACAGCCACTGCCTAACAGACCCTTGAAAGTGGAAAGTAGGCAAGAGTGCCGTCCAAAACCAATCAGCTTTAGTGACCTGAGTTTACATTACTGTAAATTAGCTGCATGCCTTTGGCTAAGTCATTTTAATTTTGTAGACTTTACAGTTCTTTATTTGTATAAGATAATATATATCTCAGGATTGTTGTGATGATTAAGCCAAATAATAATGACAGAAAGCACTTTACTGAGCACGTATGAGATACTTAAGCCTTTTGTATGGTATATAATTCTTACAGAAATCACCACAGGTGGGTGACGGTATCATTTCTAGTCTACACGTGAAGAGAATGGTGCTTAGAGAGACATAAGAAACTTACCTAAGGTCATCAGACGCGGTAGCTCAAATCTGAATTATGCCTGACTCGCAAGCCTTTTCCCATAAGCCCTCCACGAGCATCCCTGGCACTGTACTTGATATTTGATAAGCAGCTGGCATTTGATAAATTTAATTATTTGCATTAGCTTTCCCCTTTCCCTGACTAACTTCATGTCCAGGAAAAAGGAAGTGCGTCTCCTGTGTTCGTTGGAACAAAATCGATCTCTTATTATTTTGAGAAAGGAACAACATCACATACGATTTTTCTGTGGCAGGGTAAATACTATTTTAATCAGTAGCTTTGTATACGCACAAAGATGCAGGGATTAAACGAGTGAATTCAAGCATCAACTATTTCTTCTGCATAGAGATAGTTGGTTTAGGTTCACTTTTCGTCTTGAACTGGTCATAAGACAGTCACTGTCTGAACTTAAAGAACTTCTTCTGGCAGCCAGGAAGGGAACATTTCAAGAGCCTCTGAGGGGCCAGAAAGCATAATTGTTCAACAGTGGTGGCAATTATTACTTTTCTATCGTAACTAATGTCATATATCTTATACTGCATCAAAGTAAACTGCCTTATTTTCAATACTTTACATATTAACAAACCAAAATAAAGCAGAATACGAAGAGGAATGTGATGCATTTAAAATTAATTCACAGCTAAATGTGTTTTTATTTTGTTAGTAGATTTTTGGAAGCCAATATAAACACATTTCCATGAACTTTATGAAAACATGGCATCTTTTTAGAGTAATGGTTACTGTAACTAATTTGTTTTTACATATTTAGTGGCACGTTACCAAATGCAGCAAATGAACAGACACTATTAAAACATGCAATTAGGAAATATTTTACTCTAGCCCTTTATTTACATTGTGTAGGTCTTGCTTGCCTAGAGCAAGTCTTTGGATGGATGTAACTTAGAAAAGTAAGGCACTGATTTTTTTCTTGGTGTTTTATTTTTGTTTTGTTTTAACACCAGAAGTGGCTCCCTCAAGTGAAAAGTGTAAAATTGCTGGACTCTCTTAGGATCCAAAGGAAATTACCTGTGGCATGAAGTGTGGTGCTAAAGTATTTTTTACTTTTTACCAAGATGTACCCCAAGAAGTCAATTGGGATACACATGCTTTCACCATTGCTATTAAAACATAAAACAAATAGCACAGTGACCAACTATTTATATTCAACTCTATAAAGAGACCAAAGAGAATGGTCTTTACTGAAGTCTCTAGGTTTCCAAAATGCTTTAGAAATATAACCATATTCCACAGTGGAATGAAAAAGACACCTTTGATAGTTCAGTCTTTTCAAATCCTAATAATAATTTGCATTTAGCAATTTTTAGTGAAAATATAACTTGACATTTATGAGACGCTACATTTGAACACTGTACTTTTTACTGGAATCGACTTTCTCCTGTAACGACACATGAGATTATCTATTTTACATCTGTAGCTCATAGCTGATACAATACCCTGCAGTTTTGTCTACATATAGTTTGATAATGTTTCCAAAACTAGCATGTTTAGGAGAATAGTGCATCATATTCTTAACGTTATTAAAAAATAAACTCCAAAGAAATAACAGAGAGTATGAATGAAAGTGTATTTAGTATGACTAATCTTTAGAAACATGATTTCAATTTCATGTTTTTCTGGGGAATTTATGGATTTCAAAATAGTTCTCTAGCTTCTCGCTATTAGTGCAAAGATGAGGACAAAAATAACACCTATTCTAATCAATCATAATATTGTGGAGTTTAGCTTTCACATTAATCAAACATTTATGTAGCGACAGACACCATTTTAAATATTCCTCTCATTGTCTTGATTTTCTAACTATAAAGTAGATAGTGTTATAATCTACATTTTAAAATAATGAAACTGAAGCACCAAGAACTTAAGTAGATTTATAAAATCAGACAGCAAATAAATTGCAAAACATGCTGTTACCCAGCTTCCAGTCTTAATAGTTCCTAATGTTCATACCACAATGCTTCAGTGTGGGTTGATGTAGGTGGTAGTTGTTTGGGTGTAATCAGTGTCTCCGTCATTTATTTTCCTGGTGTTGGAAATCTGTTCCATAGGACTTATGTGAAGGTACCTCTATCCACTATCCATACCCTACGTCAAGGCAGTGAGGATCTGTCTAGTGTTTGACAGCTATTTTGACATAATGTATCATGGGAAATGAAGGGTCTTTCTTTCTTTAAGATGAATACTGGTGTGCCAGTAAGTGGACTGACACACATTTTTCTGACCTTATGAAGGAATCAGAAAGAAACAATGAACAAAGAAAACCAGAGTTGATGGAAAAGCAGAGGGAAATCTGAGCCAAAATGTCACATTTTCAGTCCCTAGATCCAGATGTACCTAAAGGCAGACTCGTACTGTTCTTGTTTTGTGAACAATGAATGCTCCCACTTAGCTTACATTTAAAGAGCACTTACGAGTATCAAACTCTCCTTCTACAAGATGAGGAGGTAAACTAAGAGATGCCAACATTTGCTCCACTTTCAGCTCCTTGAAGGCAGAGCTTATGTCCTGTTGATCCTTGATGTACCTGCACATGAAGGCATGCAAAATTACTTGTGGAATGGAGGAAGGAAGGGTAGGCTCAAAGCTAGTAACTGCCAGTATCATAACAGGCAACATCATAACAAATATCTGTGCATGCCTTCATGTGCAGATATATCAAGGTTGAACAGAACATAACCTCTGCAAAGCAAGCCCTGACCTCCAAGACTCACTGATCATTTGATTATTATGATGCATTCACTCCACACTTGACTACATTTGTATTTAATATATTTTATCATCATCATGTTTTTAAAAATATTGATGTATAATTATTGACATATAATGAAATTAGGAGATATTCAGAGCAGACTTTCATGACTTTTGACAAATGTATACAGCCATATAACTCACACCCCTGTCATGATATAGATCATCCCTTCACCGCGAAAATGTCTTACCGTCTTTTCCAAGTAAATCCCTATCAACTAGACTTACCTATTCTGATTTCTATCACAGGTTAGTTTGGCCTGCTCTAAAATTTTATATAACTGAAATAATACAATAAAAACTCTTTTATGTCTGCTTTTTTTCCTCCTATCTAGATGCTATTCATATCCCTCTCTCATAGAGAAAGAAAGGAAAATAACTAGTGGCTCGTTATCATAGGTCATTTAGACAATACCTGTTAGAGCTCAAGTTCAAATTTAGCAACTTCATTCTAGAGTCCATGTTCTTAGCAGTATGTTCAGTACCCATTGACTTGAATTTCCATTTAATAACTAAATATATGATCAAAGGATTAGGGTTCAAATTTATTATAGAACACGTTTATTATTTTAAAAAGTACCTAACTAATTATAAATCATGTTTATTATTTTATTTTACTTTAGCATATTTTATACACACAAAGGAAAGAGAACCATGGTAGTAATCTAGAAATTTAAATAAAAAACAAAAAAACTTTTGATAGAATTATCTCACTGACTCAGGAATTGTTTTTACCAAAGTGTTTAAAATTACTTTCTAAATATTCTATTTCACTCTGCATACGTAGACCAGATTTTCTGGCAAAGTGCAACAATTGAAAAAGAGTTAGATTTATGTTAAAAAAGATAAATGTATATAGCACAATATAATTTACAATGACATTATTAGGCACTTTAGTTTAATTTGTTTTAACTAAAGCATTGATATAATGAAATGATTCATTGTTGATATTATTCAACAACATATTATTGTGGCAAGACTTTTTAAAATGACTGGTGTTAATGGATGACATAAGAATCAAGAAAATTGTTTACAGAAGTATTTTCTTATTGAATTATTTGAGTGAAAATTACTTAGCAAAATTTTGGCGTAACAATGTCATACAATATTGTCAGGGAATGAATTGCTGTGAACTCTTCATGAGTTCCGAAATGGAAGAACATTCTGTATTGAAATTTAAAGCCTCTCATTAAGATCTCGGAAGAAAATTATTGACATGTTGTAAGACTTCCCAGGGTGAATAGAAAACGATCTGCTTTTCTTCAACATCATATAAAGAGACATATATAATGAAACAGATGTGAATGAGGATAATAATGAAGGCACAAAACTGCTTTTTAAGGTTCTGATTACTCCTCTCAATATTTCTTCAGGCTCTTTAACTGCTTTTACTATGGTTATTGTCAATTATATAAGCTCATTTTGATAATTTTTCTGGGAATAAACACATAGAATGATGTCCTAGCCAAAGATGATCTGGAATTCTGTCCTCTCCCACTACCTGTCCTCCCACTTCCTCCTGCCTGGCCCTAGTGAACTCAGCATTTTAAATTGGTGAAAGTAATGATGTTTACATAATATACATAAAAATTAAGTGGCAAAGATAGATTTTTAATATTAACAGAATTATAGAGAATAATGCAATTTGTACATTAGCAAAGACATTAAACTATGCATTCTTAAAGGAAGCCATATCACCTTCAAGCAGACAAAATTTGTTTTTTTGGAGCCAAAATGTCTTAGATATTACCATGGTTTGTGGCCTTCCACAGATTCCAGTACCGAAACAGATATACAGTATGTATGTGTTATTAAACTTTCATGGTGGAAGTCAGACAATTAGCAAAAAAAGTCTAAAAGGTTCTGTAGGAGAGTAGTAATGAATGAAAGGGTTGCAACATACTAAACAATGGTATGTCAGATATAGCAGTGTTGATTCAATAATTGTGGCTATACTTAATTGTTTTTAATGAATATAAATAATTCAGTTAGATTGCTTGGTACTATTGACTGAATGTTTATGTCCCCTCTTCCCAAATTCCATATGTTAAAACTCATTCTCCATTATGATGGTATTTGGATGTACAGTCTTTGGGCAATGATTAGGTGATGAGGATGGAGCCCTCAGGAATGTAATTAGCACCCTGCTAAAAGAGATGCCAGAGAGCTCCCTTGCCACTTTCATCATGTGAAGTCACAGCAGAAGCAAGGCCATCGATGAATCAGGAAGCTGTCACCCGGCACTGGGTTTGCCAGTGCCTTGCTTTTGGGCTTTCCAGCCTCCAGACCTATGAGAAAATCTCTGTCATTTGTAAGTCACCCAGTCTATGGGATTTCTGTGATAGCAGCCTGAAGGGACTAAGACACTTGATATGGGAGGCGGGGGTGGGGTGGGGGGGATGATGGTGATGGGAAACGATCTAGCTACTTAAGTTAGTGGCCCATATTCACAAAGGTCTCATGGATTTTTTTAATAACATAGCTTTTTAATATTTGAACAAATGTACATAAAATTATTTTTATTAAATATTCTTATTAGCCAATTAAGATGGCAGTAAAGGGAAAAGTTGTCTCTTAGCCTGTGCCATTGCTTTGATTGTAAGTAGGCGGGTAGAATCCTAGATCAATAAGAGAAGGGAGGAAATAATTCCCCTACTAAGGGCAGTTTTTAAACTCTGCCTTTTTAGATATAAAATGATCACAAGAAACTTTGGTTTTCCAGAGATATATTGGCAATTCTTCAGATGAAAATCGGTTTTGGCCACACCTCTCTCCATTTCCAAGGAGGCAGAGTCAAAGAAAATTTTTGGAGTTAAACCGGCAAGGAAGACTTTACTCAAGACTACTGCAATAGGGGAGAGAAACTGAACTCAGCTCTGCTGAAACCAAAGCATTGGAGTAAGCATGCGGAAAAGTACAGGAAGACATGAAAGGAAAGGTTGGCCAAGGTAATTAGGCCATTTGTGTTTGCTAATTGGCATTTATCAAAGGTAGTGTTCTATCCTCCCATGGAGACTGGGAGATAGGGGTCCTATTTTCTTGATGGTTACATTCAAAGGAATTGTTTGAAGTTGTTGAGAAAGACATTCCTGGGTTATAAAACTCTGAAGAGGATGAAAGGAAATTTACATATCAAAGAGGCATTAAAATTACAATTGTAAGTTTTCTAAAATAAAAGCTGCAACAAATGGAGATCAGGGGCCTGTAATCAAGTGTAAAGCTGTCTAAAGTGTAGTCAAACTGAAGGGAACATTAAGGCTTTCTTGGTCAGGAGAAAACTACAAATGATCAGTATCCATGACATAATCAGATCATGCCATTTCACTGAAGGACAGGAGTTATTGTCGGGAGGAGAAAGATTAAAGTTAAACCTGTTTGTGATTTTCACTCTCTTTTGGGGATAATGTTTGGTGATTACAACAGTCTGCTTTAGGGCTTCATAATAAATACTTTTTCAACTGCTGCATTCATTTTTAGATTATCCTTTTTGTTTGTCGTTTTTTTTTGTTTGTTTGTTTTTGATTGCACTCTGCTTTTGAGAGAGGCTCTATATGTCTAAGATTAGGTTAATCTTAGATCAAAGAGTTATTTGGTTAGATTTTTGTGCAGGGTTAAATATGACAGGTGAAAAGGGCCTTCGTCAGCCATACATGGCTGAGCCCAGGTAACACAGACTATAGGGCGCACGATTACAGGTAGGTGATTGCTACGGTAGACATGCATCCGGGTGTTTGTGGTTTCTTTCCCATACATTTCTATCTTTCCATTATCAACACTACACTATTCTATATTTATACTGAGAAACTTAGAAGAGAATATTCTGGATTTTTTTTTTTTTTAAGTAATGGTAAACAATTTTTCTTTTGCAAAAAAAAAAGTCACATAGGGATTTGGAAAGCAAAGCAAAAAGCAAAACTATGTGATTTTATGTAATCTAGATTTTCAGTAATTTTAACCAGCAGGGTATAAATGCAAAAAAAATCATGTTTATGTGGGACTACTGGGCACTAAAGTGATTAGAGACTAGTTGAATATTGGTCAAATGAAATATAAAGTATTCCTGTGTTTATTCTTACGTCTATTTCTGATTGTTAAATAACCATATTTAGCTTTGAAATCATTCTGACCATAATCGTCTTTTGATTAAATAATTACTTTGGGGCACTTCAGGGCCTTATTTATTATAAACCTATTTGAGTATTTTCTTCTTTGCAGGCATTGTGCTTGTTTCCACAGGAGTTAAAACTCAACTGAAGATTAAATGTCCCTATTACAGGGTGGGGGATTCAAGTGAAGGGAAAGTAAAGGTGTCTCGCAGGGAGGCCCAGTTTAGCTGGAATAACAAACACAGTTGTACAAGGAGGTGATCAGGCTATCCTATCCTCCTCCTGCACTACAGCTATATAATGGGGATTCATGTGTCAATAGCAAAGTCCAGTCCTTTCAGTTTATTCGTTTGCCAATGCTTTTCCCTAACACTGTATGATTTCAGAGTTAAACTTTTAAATTAAATTATCATACTAACATTTCCCAAAGTGTATTGCACCAGTTAAGAATTGAGAAACAAAAACTGGGAAGGGAAAACTTTGAATCACACAAATATTTTTTTTTCTTTTTTAATTGAAGAACTCCTGGGATATTTTATATGGTTATGGTCATTGTAAATCTTCATGATGGCATTCTAATATAGTGTGTCTCTCTAATTTATTTGACCTTCTTTTCATGAAACACTTTAAGTGGTATTATACTATTGAAATTATATGCTGCATAATGCCATTTAATTTGGATGTTCACTAATTATATTTTCACTTCTAGGTTCTAAGTGGTTAGAAATAGTACTTTCATATTTTAAGAAGGCTGTATATGTTAAGTTAAAAAAAAAACATAAATTGCACATCCTTGGACTACTTTAAGAACCCTCATAAAAAGCACCCTTTGCCTGTTAGTCGTCAAATAGCTGACCTTAGCATTTTTCAAACATCCTCTTTCCACTTGAATCAATTTATTTGGCTATTGGAAAAAGGTAACACAAATTTATTAATGTAAACTGACCTTTAAAAAAATCACCTCTTTTTTTAAAAATTATTATTTAGATCTAGAAATAGCCGGTACCTTAACTGACTTATGGGATCTGACAATTAAGTTTGTGAACTTGTCGCTACAATGTAGCTAATCTTTTTTGATATCAGAGGGATTATTAATTATGAATTTGTACCAACTGGATAAATAGTTAACCAAGTTTACTATTTGGAAGTGCTGAAAAGGCTGCATGAAAAAGACAATCTGAACTTTTTGCCAAGAAGTCATAGCTCTGGCATCACGACAATGCACCAGCTCACACGGCACTGTCTATGAGGGAGTTTTTAGCCAGTAAACAAATAACTGTATTGGAACACCCTCCCTACTCTCCTGATCTGGACCCCGATGACTTCTTTATTTACCCAAAGATAAAGAAAATATTGAAAGGAAGACACTTTGATGACAAGGGTAATATGACGACAGTTCTGATGGCCATTCCAAAAAAAAGTTCCAAAATTGCTTTGAAGGGTGGACTAGGCGCTGGCATCGGTGCACAGTTTCCCAAGGGGATTTGCTTCGAAGGTGACCGTAGTGATATTCAGCAATGAGGTATGTAGCACTTTTTCTAGGATGAGTTTACTAACTTAACTGTAAGACCTCATATAATCCAATGTTTTTTCTCTTAGACTCATTACTCTCAAAGATATTTTAGTGAAAGTCAGATATATTTATTGAGTTTTGTTCTTAGCACAGATCTATAAATATAAGTATACTCTGTAAATTTAATTTACTTTTGATGTAGTTCTTGATTGCGGCAATTGTGATGATAATAATGACAGAAACTAAAACCAGCCCCATTCTAGGATACCCCTTAGAAATCTCAGGATTTAGTCTCAAATTTCATTCTAGTCTTTAGGAGGTGATCAACACCTTTTAAGAGAATTACAATTTGCATTTACCCAGTTGAAAAATTTCAAGTATATGCTAAGAAGATTGCAGATCAAAGCAAACAATTACCAATGTATGCCATTAATTGCCCCTTCCATCAAAACAAACTTCTTGTTAACTAATCTCATTATTGTCATTTTTTAAATGAAATTACAAAACATTGATTATTTATATATTGTGGCGAAGGATCACAACAGGTAAGATGTGCTGGCCCCTGATGTTGAGTGTTCCCAGCCTGTTTCATAGCATTTAATATATTCTTTTGAATCACAGAATTTGTGAATTATTTTGAAGATAACTATATTTAACTTAGTCCTTAAAAATTGAAAAGGCTTCTAAGGATATCCAGAAGGCTCTTGTTAAAAGTGACATTAGTTAAGTAAAGACCCTTACTGTAGATATCCCTGAATTTTCTAGAGTTCTGTCTTCTATTTTCATTTCCTAATATGCAGAATTTCTCTATTTCTTTTCTTGAATTTTCAATTGTTCATTAGAATCTTGAAGAACTTCTGAATATTGGAAAGATAATGTATTTATTAATAACACTGGGTGTGCTCATAATTTTTAAGTGTAAAAAAATGTTACACTGTATAGCCATATAGTCGATATTATTACTAGATGATGATATATACATAACAAGAGTCCAGAGCATGTTGCAATATCTTTCTTTAAATATCCCTTTAAGTAAGCTATCAACCCGTACAATATCTAGCACAGATCGGCATTGGGGAACCGTCCATCTTTTTCTCCTACCCAAGGGGTTCCGGTATTTTTATATGACTGTTCTCTCTCCACTATCTGGTTCTGGTTCTATCACAGTGGAACAGATATAGTAGGAATGATGGAAAGGTTTTGGGTTTTCTCAGGTCCCTCAATACAAGAGCAATAAATTCTTCTATGTGATGAATCAGCATTCCTCTTGTTAATTTTGAACAGCTCTTTCATCTAAACTCCATTCATCAATTCAGTAACAGAATGCTGTCTCTTTTCCCATCCTTACCAAAGACTACAAAGATATGAGTTTGGGAGGAAGTGAAGAGAATGGATTAAGTTCCCAGAAAAGAGGTAGAGGAAATTCTGACTTTTAAAAGACTATCCCTACAGGAATGCTATGGATAAATTCAAAGTGAGGATACTCTACTCTCCCAGCTTAGGGAGTAGAGAGGGCTAGAGAGCGCCTCTCCAGGTAGCTTCTAGCTGCATGTGGAAGTGATGGTAGTGGGGAGGTCTCTTCCTACGATTATCACCACATCCAGTCGGAAAAATCCACCAGTGGATTTTCTAGTGGTTTCTATGGGGATCTGTTTCTTGTTCCTTATCTTTGGATGCCAAGAATGACATACTGCCATCTCACAGTCTTCTTTTATGTCCTCAAATCACCTTCTACAATACATTTTTCCACATCTTGACCCTAGATATACTGAAGGTCTGAGATTCACTGGGCTGTTACTTCAGGTGCTTCTGCTAACTTTTTTCCACTTGTTCCATTGATAGAGTAGGAGGGACGAGGTCAGGAGGAGAGCCAAACACTTTGTAGTCCAGTTTGGAGCACAGCTGGAGAATTTGAGCACGGTGATTGAGTCAGACCTTTGAGGCAGATTAGGTGGATTCACACCACCTCCCTCCATTTTCTTAATCTTTTAGACACAGTGCTCATCATGTGAAGTCTGTAAAATCTCTCGTTAGGACTCACCATAAGAATACGGACAATTTTTGCTAACTATAAAACTTTTGGAAAATACTGATGCTGAAATATTTTCTTTATCAGAATAGGTTCAAGCCAGGAACCTCTAAAGAGAGGATGTATTTCCCCCCCCACCTTAACCACATCAAAGTGTTTTCGTCCTATTCTAGACCAATGCTGTACAGGTTTTGATGTGTATTTAAAGACAGGAAAAGAAGATGGCTGATACATCCTAATTCTAGTCACTTTTTTCATTGATAAAGACTACTTCGTGTGAAATACTTTCCCTGAATGCTCCAAGTTGTAATTTTGTCTAAACATCTGCAGCCACATAGGATCAGAAGAACCGTACTCTTATAACCTCCTTCTGTTCTTTCCGCAAGTGTCCAAAGTCACATGCATAATCACTAGGATCACAGCATCATTTTTCTTTTGAAACAGCATCCATATCTTTCTCAGCCCATCTATACAGCATAGTCTTAAGTTGGTGCAAAAGTAATCACAGTTTAAAACGTTGAAAATAATTGCAAAAACCGCGATTACTTTTGCACCAACCTAATAGACATCTATAAAATATATCATTAATTAGTAATGATTCCTTTGGTTCCTTCAGCACATCTCTTGGGTTCTTGCATTCATGACGGAAGCTTGCAATTTTAAATTGCACATTTCAAACTTCCCGCCAGGTGCTGCACCACTCTACGCATACTCCCATCACTCTCTTCAGTTCTGTGTTTTCCCTTTGACCATTGCACCAAACCTTAATCTCAATCTAGAAAAACCTTCATTCCCATCTACAGTGCTTTAGGGTTATATAATTTATACTTGTTGTGGCCACAGCCTCTAAGTAAAGCTACAGATTGTCAGGAACGAGTTCTTTGAATATTTGGGTTGGTTTCTCTCTTGCTCAGCCCACATCCCACTCATGGAGTAAGAAAGAATACCTTCCCTCGGGGTGTCATATCCACTTATTTGAAAGACAGAAAGGACTATGTTGCAAGTATTTGCAATTTTCCTCTTTTGTACTGAGCATGACAGAAGATAAGGAATATGACTGGATATGACTCCTTTACTGTTGATAGACTAGGAGATTATCAAATTATAATTTAGATTTAGATAAACTTAAAAAAGGAAATGATTGTGCTGTGCTGTTATTTAATAGGAATGGATTAGAGTCAGCAAGGGAGTAGAATCCTAACGTGTAGGGCTCACTGGCTCCGGATGACACGCTAAGGCATTTACTAGCCAGCTCCACATTTTCCCTAACAGTAAGGAGGGGTCCTTAAGAGAGTGTGGTCCAGTGGCAGGCTAAGATTTAGGTTGTGGGATCTGCCTTCCCTGGGTGCAGGCAACCGAGTATCACACGTTCTACAGAAAAATGTATGAACAAAAGTAAAACCAACTTTGAAGACTGGTTGATTTTATATTACCAGCATACACCGAAAACTGTACATCAACTCAGTGATAAAATAAATGTGTTATTTAAACACACACACACACACACACACACACACGTTAATAAATATGTATTTTACATATATCCTTCAAAGATGTTAATTTGAAAATTATCAGTCCTTGAATCACACAGATTCTGCTTTTTCACAGTATGCACATTTTTTAAAGAATAAATTTGACATTTGAACTTGGTTTGGCTCACTTAAAGCTCAATTTTGTCTCCAACCCCCATAGTGATAAAGTTTTCTACATTTAACCATTGGATTTGTAGTAAACAATGACAGCACAGTGCTAATAAAGCCAAAAAAACAGAACTTGAGTTATTTCAATTCTGTAATTTATGTGACCATGTTAAAAAAAAAAAAAGGTTTAAAATGTACAATCATAAATCAGATTGTTAATGATGAGGTATAACATTTTTGTTTGGTAAGTGCACATTTTAGATCATATTTTTAATATATTTGATTTGTGTTATCTAGGAACAGGGAGCCGTCTGTCTCGTTCACTGCTTTAGCCCCAGAACTCCACGCAGTGCCTGCCACATAGCAGATTCTCCATGAATAGTTACTGAATGAATGAATAATTGAATGAATTAGTGCCTCTTAGTTCCCCCAAGTTTCAAGCCTGCTCAAGTAAGATAAAAATAACTATGCTAGAGCTACGTGACAATGCAAGCTCATACTTCTTAGTGTCTAGCTCATAGTTTTTTAGTGAATGAAGTTATCTGACTTTGGAATCCTGTGTGATTATATTGTGGGTAGTCTTCTATGTCAGTAAATATATGGGGAAGATAACTAAAGCTTATTTAGAGCTTGTTATCCTTAAGGATTGTTGAGGACATTTAAAGTTCTTTTTTTTTTTTTTAATTTTCATTTTTACTACAACGTTAGGAAATGCCCACTATTGCTCCTTTCTACAAATTTCGGAACTGAGATTGAGAATTTAAATAGTAAGTGTCCAAGATTTTTCTTTAGTGATTTTGAAACAATGTTTTCTGGGCCCTATTGAGTACAGGCTATGTTCAGAGTACACTGATAAAGTTCAAGAGTTGCAGAAAGTCCATCTAAGTTTCAGCTAAAAAAGCTGATAGACACTTTGAACTTACAAGTGAAAACTCATTTAAAGAAAGATGTATACCTGATGGTACCATGCATTTTATCTCCCCACAGCAATGTTCAACACTCCAGACAAAACAACTCAATTATTCCTGGATGAATTATATGTACCCCAATTAACCCCATCTATGCACAGAGGTCTTGGAAAAGGAAAACAGGAGTAAGTAGTTCTGAGCATGATACAGACCTCAGTGCTCCAAGTAATTATCCATGGATTTCACAAAAACACACTGGGGAGTATTTATACCCCTTGAATGGCTCTTTGGCTGTTTAGTTCTGTATTCATAACAAAACCAAAAAAGCAACTGGGTAAAAATAATTCTGAATAAGTAAGATTTCTGAATTTATAAGCATTTGAATAAAAAGCTTCCTAAGTGATGAATTTTTACTGCCGTGCATTTCTCAAATAAAGTAGCACCAGCACATCCGTGCCATTCATTTCCATACAATTTGTAAAGTTATTACCTACTTGGAATATTACCCACTTTTCTTCATGTACAACATAAAAATTTATGATGGATACCCTTTAAATGTGTATCTAAAACTATGCATACCATAAAGTATAATTTGTGATGGGAATACACATTGCATCTTCATTTTTAATTACTTTTTCTCTTGTAGATGAACTCAGAAAAATATCAAAGTAAAATGTATCCTATCACAAATAATATACCAGGATGACTTGTACACCATATTAAACATTACACGTATCAATAATCAGAGTTATTCCTCTAGTAAGTAACTACACAAGTCTGAGTTCAATTTTTCTTTTATGGAGATGATTATTGAATTACACGATGTGTATTATTTTGCTCATTATCCCATGATATAGTATTGCACAGAACGGAAATATCTGTATGGTTTAAAACATGCCCATTGAGTTCTGAGAGATTCTTCCTTGTATTTTCTGTTGTCTTAGATGACAATTATGTTCATATATTCTAGGCCACTAAGTGATTCATGACTGCTATCCTAAGATATTTTATTTTGTGTCATCAAATATGGAGGAGTGTGAAATAAAACTAAGCAGCTTAGTCATCTTATGACAATAAACCTTGCTATTTAAGTTTGGGAGCTACAACTTTACGGATAATGTGCAATGTCAGCAATTTTGCAAAGGAATGAAGTTCCGAAATATGTAGAAAACACAATATACAGAAGAGAGCAGAATGTTAAGTGTCTGTGTTCTTTTATCTTGTAGTATGTGTACAACCCACAGTAGAAGTCAGTGATGGGTGGTGTAATGATAACCATATTCTATAGCAGAGCAAGTATGATCGAGTCATTGCTCAACCTCACTTGCTCTGATGCATGACTCAGCATGGCATCTTCCAGCTGGTATCAGAAGTCATCCTCTCAGAGAGTGCTCTTTTCACTTCCTTTGTCAGGTAGGTGCACAAAAGTCTCCCTAAAGAAATGATGGTTTATGGTTTATGGTATCCTTAGGAGAACACTGAAATACCACATCATATTTATTGGATGTGTCAAATCCAATTTATGGCAGTGAAGAAGATGGAAATGAAAACCACACCGATCTCTACATTTCTAAGATGCAATGGCCAGCTGCCAGGGCTCCCGGGTACAAGATGACCCCGGAATGAAGGGAGAAAATACAAAGTACGTTTAGGGGCTCAAGCTAGCTAGCTCTGGATACAAGTTGGTTGCCATTTCTGAGGAAGACATTTCAGTTCACTTGTAGCACGTAGAGTTTTAATCTTTGGTAAAAGCGAACTTCATCAGAAAATATCTGGCTGGAGCACTGAGCCATTAGTTTGATGCCTTTGGGCATTTTAGGGACAGTGACCTAGCACAGTCCTTGGGTCACTGAGGAACGCTGGGTTAAGACCAACATCCTACAGATACCATCCTTAAAATACAAACTCACAAACATAAAGTGAGATAAAAATCCAAACTAACAACTGCGCTTAACGTTTGTATGACTTTCTGCTTTTTCTAATCATAAAAACAAGACATTCATTTAAAGAATTTAAAATTACTTAAAAAGGAATAAAAAGAGATCTTTTCAGCGTATAACCCATAATTGACCAATTATGTGATACATACATGTCAAAATGAATGTTTATTCAATACAGTATTTTATACCTTTTTACACACATGAAATTTCTATTCATTAGAAAGACCAAGACTTTACTCTTTATTCTTTCCCATCTTCCTTCAATAATATTCTGTTCTAGCAATTAATATACGATATTACTAATGGTTACTTCCATAGCTCTAACTCTCGATTTATTAATATAAGATGGAAACTATTGACTTACTACAACAAAAGATGACTTTTAATCTGATTGAAATCACTCTGTCCAACCCTATGTTTATTCCACCCAATATGGAATAGTTATGGTATTTTTAAAACCTCAGTTGAATTTTAATTAAAATATCAATTTTAGACAAATTTAAACAGTATCCATTGGCTCATAAGGTGAGGATTCAAGAACCTGTACTCTTTCTGTCCTGAACTTATGTGAGCTATAACTTTACTATATTTTGACAAGGTTGAGAATGTTATTTTCTTTTGAAGCTGCAATTAATTCTTACGTACTTTGTTCATACCAAATATTACATATCAACATAGAGATTTCACTTCCAAATATAATAGACCTTCCACTATAAACAAATAAAAAATCAGACAAAATATAAAAATGAACACTTATCATATATCAGACAACAGGCAGCACACAACTGCTAGAAGCATGGGAATTCATGAGATGATCCCAACAATCATCCCTCTACCAGCAGACAATTTCCTAATGATGGCTCAGCCAGCTGGTCTCCAAGAGGAACCACAATTGTTCAACTGAGACAAAGAGGGAGAGGTCAGGATTCATGGATGCTCAAGCAGCTGAATTCTGTCGATATGGCCACCAAAGAAGATGGAGCCATTCTTAGTTGATTCCCACAAATATGCATGATGTTTTCTAAGAAGTTTTATGCCAAGTACCAGGTCTTATACAGACAATAGAGGACTCTTTATGATTTACCATATAGCAGCGACTATGGGGTTGAGAATGAAAGCAGTCCTAGAGGTCAAAAAGTGCTAGGGGTCATTGGTAGCCCAGTCCAGCTAAAGTGGAGAAATCTTATTGCCGCCTCTTGTACATCTTGTGTATACAGTTGAGACATCAGAAAGACCAAAACTTACAAGTAAATATGATGACATCAGTAAGTCCTACACTATACTTTCCATAACATAATGAAAATCAAGCCCTGACAAGTTCAACAGGAGAGGCTGTAACTAGAGATTGATTTTTACCAAGTTAGAGGAGCTTGAGAAACACTTTGGCTTTCCGCAGATCTTTCCCAGGAATTGCTAACAAAGCCCACACAGGACAAGGTGATAGCCAGTAACTGAACTCCCCACCAGAAGAAAATAAACATACTTCATAGGAAGCCAACAGAATCTAGAGTCTCTATAATGTATCGTTAAAAATACATTATTTAGTGCAAAATAATAATTGAATAATTAGGTATGTGAAGAAAGTAGACTATGTGAGTAGTAGTCAACAAAATAAGCAGACAGTAGGAATTAAACCAATAATGTCTTGGATGTTAGATTTAGACCACAAGTTTAAAGCAGGTATCATTTAGTTCAAATTAGTAAAGAGGGATTTATAACTATTTTCAAAGAATTAAATGAAAGTAAACAAAATAAGGAGATAATAAATGCATATATATATAATTTTTCAATCTCATCGAGAGAAATGGAATCTATAAAATAAATGAAAATTCTAAAACTGAAAATTATAATAGCAGAGGTGAAAAAATTCCCTATCCTTCACAGCAGTTGGGGATAAGGGAAGAGTCAGTGAACTTGATTACTGATCAACGGAAAATATACTATATGAATAACACAGAGAGATATGATTGAGAGAAATCATATGCAATTGTAGGACAAATGAAGTCTAACATACATGCAAAAATAGCTCCAGAAAGAGGAGTGTATGAGAATGGGGTAAAAAAAAGTAGAATAATTACCAAAAGTGATAGAAATAAATGAGCTTGCAGATCCAAATAAATTCACTAGAAGATCAAAAATAATCTGAAAATATTCAGAAGAAAAAGAAATATTATATACAGGAGAAGAATATACATTTCCTCCTACTACTCATCAGAAAGAATGGCAGCCCAAAGAAAATAGAACAATATTTTTAAAGGCTGAAAGAAAGGAAAACAAAACCAGGTTCGTTCCACTCAGGGTTTCATACAGTGAAAATATTCTAGAAAACAAGGGTAAAATAAAAACCTTGTCAGACAAAAATGGAAACCGAAAAATTTGGTTGCCCAAAGACCTGCAAGGCAACAAATGCTAACGGATAATTTTCAAGCTGAAGCATAGGAACTCCAAAAAGAAAAGTGGAGCTACTAAAAGGAAAGAAGAATGCCGAAAAGTAAATATGTGGATAAGTATAAAGGACCGGTTTTTTTTTCCCTTTATACTCTTAGAAGAGAACTGGCAAAAACAAAATTAATAAAATATAAAATGTGATTTATAATGCACACAGAAATACAAGCTATGACGACAACAATTGGAATTACACTGCCATGTCGATATACAATTCCCGATACGAGAATTATACTCCTGGGGCATCATTTCATTTGAGAAGTCAGAAATGGGGGGTTGGAACTAAAATTTGGCAAGTATGAAGTGTGAGATAGGAAGTTTGTGAAAGGTAAAGTATGAAGTACAAAGTTTAGATAATACAATATTGACTCTAAAGGCCCTGTCATAAATTAATAAGGCATATTATGAACTCTAAAACCGACACTAAAAATGAAAATAAAAGAGGTAGATCACAAACTTATAAACAAAAGATATAGCACTAATAACATATTAGAATGCGTTCTGTCATGCATGTTGGAGTAACTAGTATTTAACATTCTCCCCTGGCCTAAAAACCTAGAAAACTGAACAAAATTCAAAATAGATTTTTAATGTTTTTTGTTTTTTTTTTTAATTTTTGGAATCACTTTCTTATATTTAAATTGAAAGGCATTCTTGAACAGCAATTACACAGACTCACTACGTCAGAATCTTCTGAAGAATTTGTGTTATTACATTTGAAATACAGATTTTGGGCCACAAAACAAATTTTACTGAATACGAACTTCTAGTGACCCACATATTCTAATGTTAAACCAGGCATGAAAACTATAAAACTAAACGATCTTCAATCTGTCTTGCAGCTCTTACATTCAAATTCACTAAATAAAATAATTTTAAAAGTAATTTTAATATATGCTGATGGAAAGAGAACTGACTCCGGGTGGTGAACACACAATATGATACACAGATGATGTATCCCAGAACTGTACACCTGAAACTTATGTAACTTTGCTAACCATTGTCACCCCAATAAACCTTACTAAAAAAATAATAATAGTAATTTTAAACTTATAAATTTGCTGTTTTACTACTAACAATAAGGATTTTTCTAGTACCATCATAGGATGACTTAAATAGTCTTGCTTATGAATTTGGATGTTTAATGACCTTTTCAATGAAATGTTTCAGGTTAATACCCCTGAATTACAAATGTCTCATTAAGGGAATATACTCCCAGGAGCATATAGAAGTCCTGGATTTACAGAGTCAAACTATAAATGATAAATAGCAGTAATTGCATAGATACTACAAAATAAATCTTCAGAAACCTAATAATTAGCAGCAGTTTTTAAAACCAAATGTGTTTCCCAACATAAACTCAAATAATTACAGGTCTAGGAATAAATGTGAAAACGTGGACTGTTACATAATGAATGGTGACCAAGAATGCTGCATATTTATTATGTTTTTCCCTTTATTTTCCGTGGCATTTAAGCTTACCTGCCAATGGGATACTACCTAAGAGCCCATTATATATTCCAAAAATTGATTTTCAATTAATCTGCATCTCTACTTCCCACCTTCGCCAATATACCACCAGGAAACACTGCTAACTGAGATCATTAATTCATTAAATTTGATTAGATGGCACTTAATGGGCTCAAACTGACACTTTACCTCCTTGGGACATGTTAATTACACATTTGGTTTCTATAAACAAATATAACTAAATATAACTCTTAAGACTGTCTCACGCATAATTGGAAACCAGTCCAAGATTATTGATGGCTCTGTAAAGACATGAAATACGTAACTGTGTATTTGCTAGGCACATGATTTAAATAGGACTATTTATTTCTTCCATCTACCTAGGGATCTTTGAAAATGTTTCTTAGTGTTATATTTTTTTATATAAATTTTGCAACCTGCAAATGAATGTAAACAATAAGTTCTGTTCAAGTGAAACAAACACAAAGATAAATAACCTATTGCTATGCCCTTCTTGTATATATAACACAAATGAATCAAGTCTGTGAGCACACATAGAAAATCATAAGTGGGACACAAGATCAATTCAGCACCATGTAAAGAAAAGTTATGTAGGCTTCATATTTTCATTGACACACTGTGTAATGACACAGCATGCTTCTATGACTAATCCATGGCCGTCTCTATACAAACTTCTTTCTTCCACATTTATTTCTTCTAAAGGGAACTGGATTCCACAGCTCTGGTACTTCTTTTCAGTCCTGATCATTTCTCTACGGTCTTTCAAGCTAGTTTTAAAGGAAAGGGGTTCCAATCGAGACTTACACTATGATCTTCCTCTTATATATTCTCCCCCATATGCCAAACTACTACAACATTGAATATATTTTCTCCTTCTAACTTAATAATTTTGTTTCAAATAGGCACAGCTTAAGTTTAAATTATCTATTTCAGAAAATGTAAATTGAGTAATCAATTTAATTTTTAAGAGCTAATGTTAGTGATAAATGAAATTGTTATGATTTGGAGGCCAAAGATTTGGAGCCTAGAGCATTTAAACCTACCACTGGTAGTAGGAAACTTTTGAAAATCTTGTGTAATTATTATCATACATTTTCCTTTGACAGTAGTTTTAAACCCCAGAAAAAAATTATTTTTGCTTTAAGAAGTCAAGTATTATTATTTTTAAATATTTTATATTTGGTCCACATTTTCTATTTTCATAGTTCTTCTTTCTTTGTGTGATTCTAAGTAGCTATCTGCTATCATTTTCTTTCTACCTGAAGAGTTTTCTTTCAATATTTGTTTCCATACAGGCTTCTCAACCATTAGTTCTTTCAGATTTTATTTGTCTGAAAGTCTTTACATCCACTTTCCTTTGGAGTGATATTTTCAGTGGGTAGAGATTTCTAAGATGGCAGAAATTTGTTTCCGCACTTTAAAGATGCCTTTCCATTATGTCTGCCTGTCATGAATGTCTGCCTGGCAGTTAGTTTTTGTTTTATGTGTATTCTATATTCCCTTTTCTAGTTTATTTCAATATTTTTCTGAGTCAATTATTTGTAGTAATTTCATTATGATATGCCTTGATGTGTTTTCCTTTTTATATATACTGTTTTGGGTTTACTGAGATTCTTAAATGTGTGATTTTATAATTTTCATTAAATTGAGAAAAAATTTCCCCATATTTGCATTAATGACTAAATTGAGATTATTAAACTCTGACCTGTAGGTTCACCTCTCCCTGCCAGTGCTACTCTTCAGTTATATCACAGTTATTCGTGAGCTAATAAGCTCATATATTTGTCCTATTAGTCTCTTCTTCTAGTCTCAGTAAAAACTCCTATATATAAACTTTATATATATAACATATATATATATATATATATATATATATATATATATATTATTTCCATTATATATTTGAAGTTAGAATAGGACACATATCTTGCTCGGGAAAATGGGCTCTAAATAGAAGAGATATGTGTTCTGTGTCTTATTATTTCCCACAATGACCAAAGAAGCCTATTTGATCCAAAATCTGTGTCTAAGTGGTTACATACACAATGACTCTCACTGTATATGTAGCATAAAGTAAATTTTGCTGTGCTAAGCGACTGAGAGTTAAATAACTGAAGATGTTACTGCAGCATAACCTATCTTATGCTGACAAATAAATCTCCACATATTCATAAGTTTAGAGGTTTGTTTCTACTAATAGGAGAGAGAGTATATCAAGTAATTGAAAATTTGAAAAAGGTGTGGCTAGACAATATTTAGAATACATTTATAACATGATATGCTAAATTGAATTTGAATAGCACTTAACAACACATACTGAATCTCAAAGAATCCGTACACATTTATTTTTGCTTTTTTATATAGTACAAAGATTATTGGCATCAGAAAACATTCCAGTTGCACTTAGAAGAACCAGTGTTGTTCATTGGGTTAGAGACTAGCTAGTTATCTTCCAAAGCTGGCAACTCATTGAAGCTCACAGTTGACTACATTTCACAGTCCTTGCCATTAGTTGTGGTCATTTGTCTGAATTTTCAATTAATGAGATATGAGAAAAGGTGATGAAATCTATTTCCAGGCCAAGTCCTTCACAAAAGGGTCTTATTTAATCCTTTCTTTTCTCTGTCCCTCCATTTGACAGCTTTTTGCTGTTGTTTTGTTTGAATCTAAGGTGATCTTAGAAATCAAAAATCAAAGGTAGAAGAATCACCAGAAGTCCGGTCTCCTGAATAACTCTATTGAGCAGAACTCCCCCCAACAATAAACTTTATGTGTGACAGTGGTAAGCTACCCTTCTCAGTGTTAATGAACTAACTCACTTAAGACACAGAGATGTCAGGATTTATCTGTAACAACATTTAATTTACTTTAGTTTTGTAATCCACACAATTTCAGCTTTTCTCAGTTAAATTCAGGTAAACACAGGCCAAGTTTCACTGGTAACAGAAATTTGCTTTGCACAAAGACAGAAAGCCCAAAGTGCAAAAGTGCTCCAATTAATCATTTAAAGGAGTTTCATCACACTGACATTTTAAGACCTCTATTTGTTTGTCATGGGATTTGTTTTTACATCTCAGGACAAGTGCCCTCCTAGTTTCTCTGTTTCTCACCAAGCATCCACGACCTCTTTTACAGGAGTATCCTTGCCCTGGAGTATCCTTCAGGAGTATCCTTCTCCTTTGAATTATCTAGTCCTGTTTATTCTTTAGGACTTTTTTTCAATGCTAGCTGGTCAGAAATTGTTTCTAATCACCCTACCGCAAGTTACCCCCCAGCATTTTATTATTCAATTTAGTAATTCGTTTTTTTCCCCCATTAGTATTTGTTATATTTGTAGTTATTATATTTGTTCTTCTAAGTTTATTTCTGAATCCTAAGTAGAAAATAAACTACTCCAGGGAAAGCATCATGTCTTCTTTATTTATTAATGAAATCCAAGTGTCTAGCTTTGAGAGATAATCTTGGAAGATCATTTTGTAGTACAGAGGATGGATTGTTCAGGAGTGCCACAGAAAGCAAAATGCAGGTGGCGAGGGTAGGGAAGGGCAGAAGGGAGGCTACCACACATGAGGATAAAATGAATGTTTAGCACTGCTAGAAATAAATATGACTGAACAAGATAAATTTAAATAATCCCTATTTTAGCTGAAACTGAATAGGAATCAAACCACTGGGTAGGGACCATCCATGAATTAATCTCAGAGTAATTGGAGAGAAAAAAAAGGTGACAGCTAGTAATTGGAAAGTAGCAGATAGGTTACTTTTCTCTTTTCTGCTGTGATATTGGCCCTCCTGTGGCAGGAATAGTTTCTTTTATCAATGCTGTTTGTTAACAATAGAATCCTGAAGCTACCCAGCAAGCCAGGATGTAGTTTTTACTGTTACTCCCAGAAGTAGCAGTGAAGTAGTCAGAGTAGGAAAATTGTGAGCCTAGATTAAGAAAGCGATTTACAGTACCAGCTTTAAGAGCAACAAAATTATCATGGAGTGATTGACTTGCAAGACTTATCTGTCGGCTTGGAGCAGATCACTTCTTAGCAGTAGAAACAGCAAGATAATCCAAGCAAGAAATCACAAAACAGAAGGAAACATGTGCAGGAAAATACACTGAGGTGCATAAAACTTAGGAGCTCAGTAAGGAAGGGCAACTACCAGTGATTAAATAAAATAACAAGTTTATAATGCATTTGCAAAACCCACCTTGACATCATAATATTTAGAGATTCTGAATGAGTACAAAATGTGTTTTCTACATCTCTTGAAACACTAGGAAAGAAGAACTAACACTAGGACCCACTGCCACAATTCCAGGCATGCATCAGGTCACATCCATTTTATTTTATTTTTTAAAAATTATTGGCTCAACCCATTCCTTCATTAAATTAAAAGGAAAATGAATATGCCATGTTTATTGAGGTTTTCTTTTCTCTTATTTCTTTTTAACTGTGCAAACATTTTAAAGGAATCTATTTATTCCAAAAAAGGTTAAATATATTTTCAATAACCAGATTGGAGAAAGCCCTGCAGCAAGAACTTGATACTTATGTTAGTAGAACTGTGCATAATCTGCTACTATTTCCATAATGTCCATATTATGTCACTTTTGTATGGTGGTTTCCTACTGACTGTGACCTTTATTCTACCACTATCTTCATACCATTGCTCTTCCAGATCCTTCCATGAATCAGAAAAAAATCGCCAAGCTTGGTCTTCCAAGTTAACAACTCTTTATAATACATTTAAATTAATAGTAACAGTTCCTAAATTGTTGACAAGTAAAAAAAAAAATCTACATCTAGGGTCAATGAATCTAGGAGTAGTGGGGGAAAGAATGATAGGTTTCTAGTCTCAGTCCCAAACTCAAACAGAGACTCAGCCAGCTCTGGCAGTATAAAGCTGGCAGCACAGAAGCAAATCTGTTTCAAGGAAGCATGCTGTCCAATTTTAAATCGAGATGTTTATCATTAAGGGACACACAACATGAGAAAGTTAATTTTGTTGCAGAAGTAGACATAAATAGAAAAGTATAATTTAAAATATAGAAACACAGAAAAAAATAGAGGATCATTTGTCAATTTAGCATAAAGAATCAACTGCCGTAGTAATCATCAGTGTAGATATTAACATTCTGTATAAGCAAATATAAAATTACGCATTTACTTTCGTTTTTGGTCGCATTGTCATTGTCAAGCATCTCTCTTGGTAAGCATTACTTTTAAAAAATCTTAGCTATGGCTTATATGAATAACATTTACAATATGGCAGATGCTATTAAATATGATTACCTGAGCTCATGCTAAATCAAAGGAACACCGGACTGGAATATAGATAGATAGATAGATAGATAGATAGATAGATAGATAGATAGATAGATATAGAGATATATAGACATATATCTATTTATATATCTATCTATATTTATATCTATCTATCCCTCTCTCTCTATATATATATATATATCTATATATCTATATAGGTATATAAAAGGGCGTTAACAAAATTAGATGATTTTCTGATGTTTTGAATATCAGATATCAGTATTCACCCATATCAATGAAGAAAGGCTACATAGAAAGGGTATTTTTTAATTAACCATGAGGTTAGATTTAAGTATCAGAGTTATATAACTTCTGCAGTAATATCAATCAAAAACAAACAATAGTTCTGAGAAATTTTGCTTCCATCCATCAGGAAGTAATTTGAATGGGACTTGCTCTGCCATTCTAATCAAACATAAAACAGGAAAAAAATATGAAATTGCTATTTGAGATATTAAACAGGAGGCTGAATAGCACATTCTCCCTGAGAGAAAAGGACTGGGTTCAAACAAAGTGAACTCTATGATTTCTCTGGCTTTTTACTTGGATATATTTATCAGATGTGAAAAAAGAGGCAAAACTCAAGCTAAGCATCAGTGAACTGAGTTGAGGAGAAATGGATCAGAATTTTAAGAAGCCAGAGTTGTTAATTAGATGTTGCCTGATGATCAGGGTACCAAAATGGAAGAAAGTATGCAGAGAAAGAGGTCCAGAAAACTATACAGAGGTCCGCTTGGGTCTTTGGTTGAATTATCATGTGCAAGTGTGAAGGATAAAACTCCAAAAGGTTGGGAAAAAACAACTAGGGAGCTGTATAGTAAATGATTCACAGAGTTTAAATAAAATTGGGAGATGTTCAAAGTCTTATCAATTAGGGTGGATAGACCTTGTTGAAATCCCAGATCTTTTGACAGAGGCACCAAACAGTAGCAACTTAGTAATAGAGCTAAATTAGCACAACAGTAAAGGATAATCTAAATGTAAATTAGCAAATCTTAAAAACAAGGCTGAAGAGAATCAAGCTGGTCTGTAAACAATTTAAATGACTATAGGACACACACTTCAACATTCTCTAAATCAAGATGACAAATTCAAAACCCAAACTTTAGACAATTTGCTAATCATTAATACTGATATCTAATAAAAAGTTACTAGAAGCAGGAAAATTACTAAGAAGCAGAAAAATGTGACTCCTAACCTGGACAAGGAAAAAAAAATGTATATATATATATATATATATATATATATATATATATATACACACACCCACATATATATTATGAATAGACTCATAAATGATATAAATCATATACTTAGTAGACAAAGACTATCATAAATATCCTCAATAATATTAAAAAACATCCTAAGAAAAGAAATTAATGATACTTTTAAAAAACAGGTGAAATTGTTAATAAAAATATAGTATCTAAAGTAAAAAAAGTAAATTATTGGAAACATTTGCCAGAAAATAGACACTGAAGAAGAAAGTATCACAGGACTTGATGACATAGTTATAGAATGTTCTAAGCTGAAGTGCAAAGAATTGAAAAATAGAAAAAAAAAATGGTCCTTCAGTGACAATATTATATGTTTGAATAATGCATAATTGGAATTTTGAGGAGGAGAAATAGAAGAAAGGGCGGAAAAAAGATTGAAGAAATAATGGCTGTAATTCATCCATATTTTATGAAAAATTATAAACCCACAGATGCTAGAAGCTCAAGATAAATGTGAAGAAAAATCACACTAAATCACATCGCATACAAACTGCTAATCAAATGAAAGCAAGAAAACTTTCAAAGGAGGCAGAAAAAAAGCGTAAGAAACGTAAAAATGTTAGGACTTCAGAAAAATTAAAATGTCAGGATTAAATAAAATAGTATCTTTAAAACTGACATTAAAAAATGCCTTTCTAGAAATCTAAATTCAGGAAATAATATCTTTCAGAGAGGTAGCAAATTAAAAACTTAAAATATATAGTAAACTAGCAGAAAATCCATTTTGAAGAACTGGATATACTTATTCTACACAAAGAAAATATGATAAATCACATCTTTAAATTTATCTACATATGCCTGTCTGTTTCTACTTTCATTCCTATCCCAACATTTTCTTCATGTAATAATACCACAGACTCTGTGAGGACATGTATTTAAGGGGACAGAAAATCTTCACTATTTTCTTTAGATTTTTAACTCTATTTTGTAATTCTTCCCCTGTAGTAATTTGACAAGTGTTTTTTGTTTGTTTGTTTGTTTTGTTTGTTTGTTTTGTTTGTTTGTTTTTCTATTTCTGTTTTAGCCACGGCATAACTGTCATGCAGGTGGCAGGAGCAAAGTTTGAACACTGCCCACTGCATCTTGGTATCTAGTCACGAAGGAAAACAGCAGCAAGCACTGGCTAGAACGGTGCTTCTTCAGTAGTGAGCATCAGTCCCCCATGGCCAGAGGGCCCCTTCCAGTGGCAGCCATCATAGGGACATGCCCCTCTTGTGCTGCAGAATGGAGGAACAATACCATTCCTGCAGGGGACAGATATTATACCTGGGTTAGCCAGATGTCATATGAAGCACACACTTCAGCAGAACAAAGGAGTACACATTGAGTCTGCAACAGGGAAAGACAGTCCCAGAAAAGGTGATAAGCCTATCATGGGCTGTGTGGCCTCTTTATCTCTTGGTAAAGAAGTGTTCCAGGCCCAAGCCCCATTCTTAATAAGGCCCAGTAAGGTCAAAAGACTGCATGAACAGAGGTGTTAGCTAAAGCTATGATGGTAATCATATCACCGATATCTATATCTGTATCTATAGATAACACTATATATGTATCAAATCAATATGTTGTACACTTTAAACTTACATAATGTTATATGTCAATTTATATCTCAATAAATTTTCTTAAAGGATTTGTAATAAAGATTGTACCCACAAGAGACTACCTTTTCCAACAGTGTCACTATATGCTTGATTCAGTAGGAATTCAGATACTAATATATATTTATTAAACCCAACCAAACAAAAAGTTATTTCAAGTTAAAAATGAGATTTCTATTTAAAATGTATTTATATTTTTTTTTTATTATGTGTTCTGGATACCAGTTTTTTGTGAGACTATGTTCTCCCAGTATATATGGCTTGCCTTTTGATTTTCTGAATAGTCTCTTACTGTTGATCTATATATAGTTAACAATGATAGTGTAGCACTATTTCCCTTGTTTTTCTCACAGCTGAATTCCTTGTTAGTTCCCAAATGACCTTTCCATCTAGAAGTATCTACCCTTTTACATTTTTTCCAACTCATCACAATAAACTTCATTAATAAAAAAGGAATTCAGACCTATAAAGCCCAGTGCAGTTCCTTTTTCTGGATAGAATTTTACTTAACTGTTATTTAACTGTTCTACTTTCTGGTCAAATATTTCCACATTAGTGTTTTCAAAAGTTAAAGCAGCCATTTTCTTTCACCTTCCTTCTTTGTATTCAGCCCTGCCCAGTAACCATGTATATTATGCATTTAATAATATACTCAATCAATAACTAAATTTTCTACATCTTAGATGCATAGACTTATTCAAAGTTCCAAATTTTCGCCTTTCAGCATCATGATTTTGACTCCATGGTATCATTCTATTAAGACTGTTTCAAGACATGTATAATGCAGATTCTTCAAACAGTCCAACTTGAAGACAAAAATATAATTATGCTACCAATTAAAAATAGAAAATTATAATCTGCATATAGTAATTTTTGTCTCTGAAATTAATGAAAGTTTAACTCATACTGAAAACAGTGTTCCAAATGCTTTATGAGTTCAGGGTTGGGGCAAAAGTTTTAGACAAGTTTTGGTTTATTATTTTAAATTTACCTGTGTTCTGCTTTAAACTCCTTTTCTCTTTAATCTTTCCGTTGTAGTGGTAGACACTGAGATTTAATTTTGTGAATTTACCTTCATTATATAAATGATGGGCTTTTTGTGTGTTTAAGATCACAGACTTAAGAACATGGACACCCCAAGTCCTAGTGTCCTTTCCTCATTCTTGCTGTCACTTTCTACTGCTTGAAGGTGCTTCTAATATTGGGAGCCAGAATTACCAAATATTCTCTCTTGCTTTATAATACAGTTTTATTTCAATTCACTGTCACTCTTATGTCTCATTCTTTGTTTCTGGACTATTTGTTTGTTTATATTAGCATTTTAAAACTTCAGACACAAACTCCTTTCATAGTCAAATTATCAAAAATGAGTAAAGCTTACACTTAATCCAGATATCCTGCTTAAGTTATCTTAAATAATACAGTAGGTTTGTTTTAAAAATCTTTCCAGACTATTCACGGGACGTCTCCTAAAGTTTATATCCGAATCTTAGTATTAAAAAGATTTTCTTTCCTCTCACCTAATAGGTTTGCTTTTCTTCCCACGGATTTAATTATAAAAGTACCAATCTCAATCAAATATCTCTTAAACAAGAGGAAATTTCTTACTTAGACAACTAGAAGCTCGTTTTAGAAGAAACAATTTGTATGTCAACTGACACAAAAATGTTTTGTATGTCAACAGATACAGGGACAATGTAGTCTCCTAACGCCAAAGCACATATCTGCCAAGCCCAAAAGACTGTGAGTTAATGTGTATCTGATAAACGAATCTGTGAAAAGGATGTCCAGAGTCTTTGTTCTAATGATGTGGTAATTCTGATTCCAATAACTCTAACAATTATTACTTTGAGTCAGACTAAAGAGTCTATAGAACTCAAAGTCTGTCAGAAAGAAGTTAACTTATAATAATTGATATATCTAAGCATTTGACACTGTTCTCTTTTACTTAAAATTAAACAATTGGATGAGGAGCGTGATAAAGTCAGCTAAATCCTGTCTTAACACTGAGCCAAATATCTAAAACAGGCTTAGGAGACAAGTAGCTAAGATTTTAAATACTAGCATTTTTAAGGGAACCACATGTTCCTTCCTGTTCTTTAGTTTTTGCTGATGTATTTCTCCAATCTCTCTTTGAACTGAAGAGGAAAGAGCTATTTTACTTATTTCAATGACAATGATGTGATACCCTGTGGGAATATACACTTAGATTCTAAACTTGTGAGTGTTGATGTTTATGTATGTGTCAAATAATTTTTCAAATGGTTCAAGCTCCTTATAGCTCCATAAGAGGTTTGATAGCAAACTGGTTCCCAGACCACCTCTGAGAAGCACTGTTCCATGCAAAAGTCTGAATATATCTGAAGACGGAGAGAGAACAGGGAAAATAACTTCTTTGAGTGGTTTGGAAGCGTTCAGTGTAGTTGCAGAAAAGGATACAGTGTGTGTACACATATTTATACATATCCATATATATTAAATGTTTATTATTTGTTTGGATACACACACATTCTGTCTCTTATACACACATACACACACATATACATATGTATGTACGCATATACACATTCTCACACACATACTCTCTCTCACACATACACATATATACATATATATGTATATATGTACACACATATATATACACACACACTCACATCTGTATTTACAGACTTCCTCAATGAAGGAAATATTGCATCGTTGCATTGACTTATATTATAACGAAACTGCTCTATTTCCTTACATCCTGTTTGACCTGGAATGCTTTTTCCATCATTTTCACCTAAATAACTCCTATTTAAATTAGGATCATCAGTTACAATTGACAGCTTCCAAATCTGATATGTATGTCTTGCTCATTGGTACAGTATCTGGGTAGGTATTGTTCTTTATTTTTTTCAAACTCCCATTTTATGCCTATTACTCCAGTATAAACATTAACAACATACCCTTCCCTCCCAAAATATTTTGGGTCTACTCTGGACAAAATTACATGACATAATATGAATAAGAGTGTATGAAAACAATGTAATCTAAAGGTTATTACCAGACATTAAGCAGCAAAAGGACCGTCACTGTACCTTGTGAATGTGTAGGGTTTTTTCTTTTTTTTTAAATCATCTAATGATTGATATACAGTAACATTTAATAAATATTGAATCAATATAAGTTGAATGAATCTAAGCTTTGATTAATTTTTCATCTGAGAAAAAGTTCTTCCCTCAGAAAATTAGGAACATTGAAAGTTTACAACAAAATCATATACAAGGTATTATTATATCAAAAGTAAATGCAAGTAAACCAACCCTCTAGAGGGAAAAAATGCCCAATTTTCTAGTGTTTGCCAATTTTTATAGTGTAAGTACTTCCATTATAATCAATTTCAAGTTACTAATGTGATGTCACTGAACTTAGACTTGTGAATAAATGCAAATATATGACATCATAATCTGGTGTTAATCAGTCCCGTTGACTAGTGTGTCATGTTACACAGTTCTATATCATTGTTTCTTAAAAGATAACTCATCACCTCTACGTATTGTTGCATGGTTAAAGATAAGCAAACTTTGTGAAGTCGATTAAATTTATTTTTATCCTTGACAGCCTTTCTTCAGTTTACTCTTAGGATTGAGTCTTCTTTCTGCTTGGAATGCATCTTGCTATATAAAGTTATTTCACAAATTACATCTGAAAATATTTGAAATAATTAAATGCTTTATCATCAACGGATTTAGTCTGCCTGCTATACTAAAATACATTTGCTTTCCATGGATTTTTCCTGTATTTGAATTAAAGCATTTGTAATAGGCTAAAGAATTTCAGACATCTTCAACAGACTATAAATTGAGTATAAAACTTTGTTCTTTGCTCAGATGAATTGGACACTGATATTGAAAGAAATGTTACAGATATGTATCAGTAACAAATTTAAAATATTTACGCATCACAGAAGGCCAAGAACTCTCCGTCTTGCAAGTTCGTTTAAGTTCAACAAAACCGATCATCATATTCCAGGTTATTATTTTGCATACAGACATTATTATAGATTTCTAGAGTTACACTTTTAACTCATGAGCATAAATAAAATAATTAAAAACATTTACATGGATACGGAATTAGTGAATGGGAATTAATACCCATGTATAATGTGCATCCGTATTTTTCCCTCACAAATTTGGGCAAAAAAGTGCACATTATGCGTGGCAAAATACAGTATCACCTCACATGTGTTAGGACGATTATTATCAACAAACAAAACCTAACAGGTGTTGGGAAGGAAATGGAGAATTTGGAAATCTTGTACATAATTGATGGGGATGGAAAATGGTTCAACTGCTATGGAAAACAGTATAGAGCTTTCTGAAAACATTAAAAATAGGACTATCATATAACCCAGCAATCCCACTTCCGGGTGTACATTCAGAATAATTGAAATCAGACTCGCAAAGAGATTTCTGCGCTACCATGTTCATTGCAGCATTATTCACAATAGCAAAGAAAGAACCCAAATGTCCAACAACGGATGGATGGATAAAGAATGTGTGGTAAATACATACTAAGGAATATTAACAGACTTAAAAAAAGAAATACTGCCATATGTAATGACATGGATAAAACTGGCAGATATTATGCTAAATGAAATAAGCTAGACACAGAAGGACAAATACAGTATGATTTTATTTTTAGGAGGTATCTGAAGTAGTCAAAGACATAGAGAGTGGAATGGTGCTGACCTGCGGCTGGGTGGAGGGAGAAATGGGGAGATGCTATTTAACAGGTATAAATTTTCAGTTTTGCAAATCATTAAGTTTTAGAGTCTGCTGTACACCACTGTGCCGATAGTTAACAATACTGTATTGTACAGTTAAAAATTTGTCAAGAGGGTAGATCTAATGTTATGTGTTCTCACTGCAACAACAATAATAAATGATAGTTAATTAGGGTGGGGTAGCGGGGAGGAAGCTGGCCTCTTGCTTCATTTCTGAGCAGCAGAGGAAAGTTCTTTAATGAGTAAGCCATTTGGGGAAATGGGTGAGGTGGGGTGTCTCAGACAGTACTGTCACTCAGCCAAATGTCCATAGTTACTAAAAATTGCATTTTGTTTACGTGGTCAACATTGCATATTTTTATAAAAAAAAAATAAACTCAAAACTCTCAGAACACCATTTCTGTAGGTTGTAAAATTTCTTTGTGTTCTTGTGCATTTGTCCCTGTGAAACATCCTTTATATTGATTTATAGGATTTTTTTTCACACATTAGCGGTACTTATTTGTCTGCCAAAAAAGAAGGAAGGGAGGGAGGGAGGGAGGAAGGGAGGAAGGGAGGAAGGGAGGAAGGGAGGAAGTTAGGAAGGAAGGAAGGAAGGAAGGAAGGAAGGAAGGAAGGAAGGAAGGAAGGAAGGAAGGAAGGAGAGAGAGAGAGAAAGGAAGAAAGAAAAAAGTGACAAATTAATCTTCCTTAAAATTAAACACACAAACCATATGTATGGCCAAATGTGTGAAAAATAACTAGAATGCAAGTTCCAGTGTGAAAATGATATATTTAGATCTGGCAAATTCAACAAAGAATTGGTATTCAGAATATAGAAAAGGTATTTGTTAAATAGTTAAAAATACCCACACACCACTAGAAAAGTGGTCAGATTGTATGACTAAAAAAATGCATATTTGTGGACATTAAATGTGCATAAAAGTGCTCATCTAACTTGGTATTCTAAGACATGAAAGTAAAAGAAATGCTGATTTATTTTCTTTCACACCGTAATGATGGCACATGCACTAAAAATGTCTAACAATACCAAGCACTGGTCAGAATGTGGGAAAATGGATTCTCTCCTTCATTGCTGGTGGTAGAGTTAACTGGTCAAAACAATTTGGAAAAATAATTTCAAAATATTCATAAAATTGAAAAATGAACAAACGTTGCCCATCACCATTTCTACTTCTGGAGAAATAAAACCTACATTTGCACCAGGAGTATAAATATGATTATAACCATTCCAAAATTCTATCTGTTCTCTGCTAATTATTATTTTCATTTTTTTTGAAACTTGACAATATTTGCCGTTAACTTCTCCAGTTGTTCTGTTTTCCTACATGATTGCCCATCAAACATTGCTATTTAAGTTTATTTAATTTTCCCCACATGAATAAATCATTGACAAGAAAACTATAATGAACCTTTAAAGTATTTTTATGTATCACCAAAAACAACTTCTGCATTCATGATTCAATTTTGGTTCAGTATTGCATTCATTCTCAAATTGTAATCATGGATGACATGTACTATCTCCTCCTCACTGGGTTTAACAAAGACACACTGCAGATTTCAAAATGCATTAGTACAGCTTTACTAAGCAAATCTGATATGGTTTACTTAGACTTAATCAAAGTCTGTTGTGAGGCTCTACTTGTTATAAATAATACTAGCAAACTTCACAGCTATCATTGACCCCTGCTAGAAAGTGACACAAGTTAGAGAAATTGCAATCTGGAAATAAAAGAATACAACCTGTAAATAAAAGAACAAAAAATGTCATAGCTAACTCATCTGGAAACAAATTTTTTCCTTTCAAACCTATTTTTTCAGCTCAAGAGAAAATAAGTTTGTAGCTCATATTATCCTACAGAATAGGTTAAAGCTTGTTTTTGAATCCATTTGCACTTTTAAATTTAAACAAATTGTGCAATAAAGCCATGTTCATTAACGTAGGAATGAATATTTTTACTTATGGCTTTGCCTGAAATCTCTTCAAGCTATTTCTGAAAGTGAGAAATCTAATTGTGTATAATTATCTAATTTCTTTAATTACCATATTCTGATCATATTTATTCCTCAAAAGTGGTTAAATTTATTGAATATTTACCTTGTCTAGTTGGACAAATAACATATTTTAATATTGAGGAGCATTTTATATAACATTGAGCTATCCATTTATGATACTTGGCAAGTTGCTTCTATAAAATGATCGGGACTCACATGTAAGATCCTTGTTTATCTTTCCAACTGTACAATCATTGCTTCACTCAGGTTTTCTATTTCTTGGTCCAATTTTGATAACGTATAATTTCTTAAAAACATCTCTCATTTCATTTATAATACTTTTATAAGTATTTGGCATAAATTGAATAGAATTGTATGTTATAAATAATTTCAGGCTGGCTACAATCTTATCGTTGATCTAGCTGTTTGTAATGTCTTCTCTTTTTTGATTATGAAATTTCATTTTTTTATGAACTTCAAAAAATACCTTTTAATATTGAATACCCTATATATTCTAACATGCTTCTTAGGACATTAGAGTAAATATCTAACAATCTTTAGAAAGTGAGAAAATACTCCACTTTACCAACAAATAAGAAAGGCCAATCAAAGTCAGTTCAATTTCAATGTGCATGATTTCTACCTCAAATTTCTTATCCCGACCATAGTAGTGGCTGTTTTCAATCATTTGGTGTTTTGTTTTTACTAATGTTCTCACTTGATATATCCTTTCAGACTTCTTGACATGTCTTTTTTGGGCACTGAATGGAAAGGTAGTGTATATTCCTTTGGTGTGTACTCTTTTTTTTTTTTTTTAATGGAACATAAGATTGGAGGATTGCATTTACTATGTGGGGCACTTTGATATCTAATCTTGGATGGGGGTGCTCCATTTATCCTCCATATATAATAGGCTACATGAAACATCACTTACTTTCTTCTACCCCAACTCACATAGTCATTTCTCCGCTCTGTGGGGTATATACTTAACTGCTGTCAGGACTGAGGCAGGTGGGGATGGAGAATATGCAGGGTTGGATTCTCCAGGAATCCTACTGCTTATGCTTTAGTATTCTTGATCTTGAGACCTTTTCTTTCATAAGACCATACCTACTTATGAAAAGGACTATTAATGCCTCTGGCACACACTGCTGCTTATCAATCCAATCTCCATTTGAGCCCTGTTCATTACTAATAGAAACTTTATAGACTTCAATTTAGTTTGGAGAGGCAATGTGCAAAGCTAAGCAAAGAAAATGAAAACTATACTTCACAGATGTTCTTTTGAAAGCAATTGCCATAGGACAAACTTTTGGCCAAAGAGCTGTACAAAAAGGAGAAAGCCTGTTTAAAATAGGGTCAGCTGGCACAGGCTTCTCCCTTTTTTATTTACTTTTCTTTTTGGAGTGGCCCATGATGTCTCCTGATTCCTTCAGGTACATTCCTGAGCCACTGTCAAGAAAAGACTCAACACTAGTAACAGTTGAACAGAAAAAATTTAAAAGTCTACCACATTAATGAAAGCATGGAATTCTGAAATCCTTACCTTGGGGATAAAACAAAATAAAGCCCTCATTTGTTTAAGCCGTTATAGCTTCAAGTTTCTATAAATCATAACCAATTTGAATTAAAAATTCCATATGTATTTTCAAAATTTTTTTTGAGGTTTAATTGATATAAATTAAACTGCATGTGGTTAAAATGTGCAATTTGATATTGAGTACATATTAAATTATCACGACAATTGAGGTAATGAATGTATCCATCACCCCCAAAAGTTTGCTAACATTTGTATTTCCATCTACACCGTCACGACCCCCATTCCAGGATGACCACTAATCTTTATGTCACTATATTTCAGTGCAGAATTTTACATAAATGCTTTCCAAAGGCATTGTACAATATTACATTCTCAAGTGCAGTGTATCAGGTTGAATTACTCCACAGCTTAGGCAATACTTGCTATGGTGAGCTTTTTAAACTATAAACATTCTAATTGGAATGTAATAAGATATCATGGCTTTAATGTGATTTCCTAATAAATAATTACATTAAGCACTTTCATGTCCTTATTTGTCATCCTTATGTTTTGCTGGTGTCGGTTTTCTGACACTATTTTTTTTTGCCCATTTTTAATGGAATTGTTTGTTTTCACTTTATTAAATATTGCAAGTTATTATGGATAAATATCCTTTATCAGGTATGAAATTTGGAAATATTTTTTCCAGTCTGTGGCATGTCTTTACATTATTTTTAATGATGTCTTTTTGAAAAGCAGCAGTTTTTAATTTAGATAAATTCCATATTACCATTTTCTTTTATCAATCATGTATTTGGTGCTATATCAAAACATTTTCATGTCAATCATGGTCACAAAAATTTTCTCCTATTTTTTTTTTCTTCTAGAAGCTTTATAGTTTTGGGTTTACATTTAGGTCTAGGATCCATTTATATTTAAACTTTCGATAAGGTATGAGGTATGGATCAATGTTCATTTTTCAGTATATGAGAATCTAATTTTTCCTGCACTGTTTATTGATAAGATTATCCTTACTCCAGTGAATTTATTTTGCTCCATTGTGAAAAATGAGTTGACTATATTATTTGTGTGAGTCTATTCTGTGCTATCTATACTGTCCTATTGATCAACTAAGATTTTTATTGGGATTGATCGCATATAGAAATCAGTTTAGGAAG
Source organism: Rhinolophus ferrumequinum (assembly GCF_004115265.2). Lineage (NCBI taxonomy): Eukaryota > Metazoa > Chordata > Mammalia > Chiroptera > Rhinolophidae > Rhinolophus > Rhinolophus ferrumequinum. Next base: position 54,703,745 of record NC_046301.1, read on the forward strand.
AAGCACCCTACATACCTCTCCACTGTGAATTCTCTACTTACTCTCGCCTGTTCGGATGTGCAGCTCCAATCTCCTTAATTCAGAGACGCTACAAGACTGTTTGGATTTCTCCTTCCTTCTACATGGGCTGGAAACTTTCTCCTGGTAGTATAAGCCAGGGAAATTCTAGGATTTACCTTCTTATTTTTCCTCTATCAACGAATACAATCCTTTGTTATCTGGTATCCATTATCTGGACGACATTTGTTTTATACATTTTGTCTATGTTGTTTTAAATGGGAAGATAAATTTTGTCCCTGATATGCTATATATTAATAGAGCATACATACTTTCCTTTCACGCATTTATCACTGATTTTATTTATCAGTAATATGCCATCTGTTTTCCTTATTTCTGAAATGTTTGAAATTTCTTGTCCACTAAGACCCATTTCTAGCTTTCAATGAAAGCTATAGATATTTAAAAAATATTTATTTCTATAAATACCACACATTTAAGTAGGCAAGGGGAAGTCGAGTTAGGTGCTCAGCCCATTATGTTGAAAGAAAAGGTTTTTACGGAGGATAAATAATTCAGAATCAGAAGTCAAATCTAGCCTTAGAAGATTTCAAACCCCAAGGTAGGAAAACTAAAATATATAAACTTTACAAATTCTGCTTTTGTGACTTTAATATGATTTATTATTGTTTCATTAAAAAAAATTCAGCGGTCATCAAAATGGCAGCATGAGGTGAGCCTATGGAAATCCCCCCTAGATTTTACAACAAATTGAAAAACTGTAACTCCACAAAGGACTCCCTGCACAGCAGACAAGCAAGACGAAGAGTCTCACTATTAAAATCACCTAAAGGTGGGCAAATTGCTTGAGCAGGGAGGCGGGAAAGGAGAAGTGTACAGACAGGGTCGCGCAGGCACAGGACGCAGACCTACCTCGCTGCTCTGAGCGTGCTGCATCCCTGAACTACTGCAGCTGCGGGAGAGGGAAGAACTCGGACTGCTAGGGCTCCGCTTATGGCCCACGGGGCTGAGGGGATAGCATATAACACGGCTGAACCCAACGCTCTCGGCAGAGACCTCGGAAAAAAGACTGAGGAAAGCAGGTTGAAAACGGTGGAATAAACCCTCACTGCCACAGAGAATGGAGGCCTTAGGCACTGAGACTAGCCGCCCCCTCCCTACCCTCCCAGAGCTCGCCCTGCTCCCACCTGCTCAGTGCTAGAAGCAGAACAGTAGCAGTGTCAGATCAAAAGAACAGAATATGTGCAGTTCTGAGAACTGTGGTCTGCAGACACAGATTCGCAACCCAACTAGATCCAGGAAAGAGGAGGGAACTGTGGAAGTAGGACTGGCTGTGGTGGTGGTCACCATCACAGTCCTGGGCCACGTCTCACAACTCACCCCGCCCCTGTCCCCATCTATATGGGCGGATCCCTGCAGGAGTAAACAGAACTGCTGAAACACACGGTCTCTGAATCTGGTGCAGGAAGAGCTTTGGAACTTCAAGAGCTCTCCGCATCCCCACTGGGATGTGGCACCCTATGACCCAGGAGAACTGTTAACAGACGAGAAGCCCACCTTCCAGGGAATCCCCCCATTGTGTGAGAAGCTGGAATAATGCAGAGAAAACATAACACTACAGTGTGAGACAGAAAAAAACGGCTGCAGTCGGAGAGAAAATAAAACATTCTATCAACACATACTGGAAAACAAAAGAAAGACCTCTTCCTATCAACCTGTTGCAGAACCCACTCCTGTAGATGTCTAGGAAGAGAAATAATAAATCACTAATTGCCATGAATAACCAAGGTAACAAGACAGCTCAAAAAGAAAGTGAAAAGTCTCCAGAAAATAAACTTAAAGATATGGAAATATGTGACTTCAATGACAGAGAATTCAAGATTGCAGTTCTGAAAAAGCTCAACGAGATGCAAGAAAACACAGAAAGGCAGTTTAATGAACTCAGAAACACAATCAAAGAACAACATGAACATTTTACCAAAGAGATTGAAATTTTAAAAAAAAGAACCAATTAGAATTTCTGGAGATGAAGAACTCAATAGAAGAAATTAAGAATGAAATAGCCAGCTTAGGTAGTAGAGTTGACCAGATGGAGGAAAGAATCAGTGACATCAAAGATGGAAACCTAGAAATTACACGGATGGAAAAAGAAAGTGACTTGAGACTTAAAACAAATGAAAGAACTCTACAAGAACTTTCGGACTCCATCAGAAAGAGCAATATAGGAATAATGGGCATACCAGAAGGAGAAGAGGGAAGGGAACAGAGAGTATATTCAAACAAATAGTCGATGAGAACTTCCCAAACTTGTGGAAAGAACTGGATCCTCGAATCCAAGAAACAAATAGAACACCTAATTACTTCAATCCCAACAGGCCTTCTCCAAGGCACATTGTATTGAAGCTGTCTAAAATCAACCACAAAGAAAGAATCCTCAAGGCAGCCAGGGAAAAGAAGACGGTAACCTACAAAGGAAAGCCCATTAGAATACCATCAGATTTCTCAGCAGAAACTCTACAAGACAGGAGGGAGTGGAACCAAATATTCAAACTATTGAAAGAGAGAAATTATGAGCCAAGAATAATATACCCAGAAAACATATCCTTTAGATATGAAGGAGGAATAAAGACATTTCCAGACATACAGAAGCTGAGGGAATTTTCTAATATACGACCTGCACTACAAGAAATACTAAAGGAGGCTATTCGACCACCATCAACAGGGACAATTTGTGGCAACCAAAACATAAAAAGGGGGAGAGTAAAGGCCTGAACCAGAATATGGGAATGGGGAAAGTAAGCATGCTGAAGAAAATGGAATACTCTAAATATCAAACTTTCTTTTACATAAACTTAAGGGTAACCACTCAAAAAAATCCTGAAATGAAATATATACTGTAATAAAAGAAGAAACAGAGGGAAACATCATAGAACACAACCACACAGACAACAACAAAAAGGCAGAGAAACAATGGAGACACAGCCTTACCAGAAAACTAAAGATAGAATGACAGGAAATCTTCACATATCAATAATCACCCTAAATGTAAATGGACTGAACTCACCAACAAAAAGCCACAGAGTAGCAGTTGGATCAAAAAACTAAACCCAATCATATGCTGTCTCCAAGAGACGCATCTCAGCTACAAGGACAAGCATAGACACAAAGTGAAAAGTGGAAATTGACACTCCAAGCAAATGGTATCCAGAGAAAATCAGGTGTACCATACTGATATCAGATGCAACAGACTTCAGGGTGAAAAAGGTAACAAGAGACAAAGATGGACATTTAATAATGGTAAAGGGGACTATACAACAAGAAGACATAACAGTCATCAATATTTATGCCTTCAATCAGGGAGCAACAAATATACCAAGCAACTACTAACAGAACTAAAGGGAGAAATTGACCAAAACATAATTATACTAGGGGAACTACATACGTAATTGACAGCTATGGAAGGATCATCCAAACAGAAAATAAATAATGAAATAGCAGCCCTAAATGACACATTAGATGAAATGGACATAATTGACATATATAGAGCACTTCATCCTAAAACACCAGACAATACATTTTTTTCTAGTGTACATGGAACAATCTCAAGGATAGACCATATATTGGACATAAAACTAACCTCAGCAAATTGAAGAAGACTGAAATCATACCAAGCATATTCTCTGATCACAAGTCTCTGAAATTGGATATCAACTGCAAAAAGAAAGCAGGAAAAAACACAAATACATGGAGATTAAACAACATACTTTTAAAGGGTCAAAGAAGAAATTAGAGGAGAGATCAAAAGATACATAGAAACAAATGACAATGAAAATACATCCTACCAAAATTTTGCGGATGCAGCAAAAGCAGTTTTAAGAGGGAAATTTATATCATTGCAGGCCTATCTCAAGAAACAAGAAAAATCCCAAATAAATAACCTCACGTTACACCTTAAAGAACTAGATAAAGAACAAATGAAACCCAAGGTCAGCAGAAAAAAGGAAATAATAAATATCAGAGCAGAACTAAATGAAATAGAGAACAAAAAGATAACAGGAAAAATTAATCTGACAAAGAGCTGGTTCTTTGAAAAGATTAACAAAATTGGCAAACCCTTGGCTAGGCTCACTAAGATAAAAAGAGAGAAGACACTAATAAACAAAATCAGAAATGAAAAAGGGGACGTTATCACGGATGCCACAGAAATACAAAGGATCATTGTGGGGACAGAGCCAGGAGTGCAGTTTCCAGGCCCTCGACCTCACGTGGAAAGGTGCTGGCTCCCATAGTAAATGGCCATCAACTGTGATTGGATGGCCATCAGCTGTGGCTAGTTGGCCGTCAGGTGTAATCAGTGACCCATTGGCCACTAATATAACTGCCGTGGCTACACTAGCAGAAAAATGGGGGCTAGCAAGAAGATGGTGGCTGGCAAGCGTGGACTGCAGTTAGCACGGCTGAGAGCGGGTTGCAGATTGCAGAGAAGTGGACAGCAGGTTTCAGACAGTGTGGCTCCTGCTTCCTGTGTCTCCAACCCAGCCACCAGTGAGAGTATAGTGGTATGACTCCCCTATCTGTGGCTCCATGTGTGTTCCTTTTTGGCCTCACCATGTCTTGCGTTCTTATATGGGGAGCGGGAGCAGAGACCCTGCAGGCCGTCCCGCATGACTCCCTGCATGACAGTCATCCAAGAATACTATGAAGGACTATATGCCACCAAATTCAATAACCTAGAAGAAATGGACACGTTCTTAGAAACATATACCCTTCCTAGGCTGAACCATGAAGAACTGGAAAATCTAAACAGACCGATCAGCAGTAATGAAATTGAATCAGTCATCCAAAACCTTCCCAAAAGCAAAAGTCCAGGACCAGATGGCTTCACTAGTGAATTCTACCAAACCTTCAAAGGGGATCTAATACCAATCCTGCTCAAACTCTTCCAAAATATTGAAGAAGAGACAATACTCCCTAACTCATTTTATGAGGCCAACATTACCCTGATACCAAAACCTGGTAAGGACAACACAAAAAAAGAGAACTACAGACCAATATCTCTGATGAATACAGATGCAAAAATCCTGAACAAAATTCTAGCAAATCGAATGCAACAATACATTAAAAAGATTATTCATCACGACCAAGTGGGATTCATCCCAGGGGCACAACAATGGTTCAACATACACAAATCCATCAATGTGATACATCACATAAACAAAATAAAGGACAAAAATCATATGATTATATCAATTGATGCAGAAAAAGCATTTGACAAGATACAACATCCATTTATGATTAAAACACTTAATAAAATAGGTATAGAAAGAAAGTACCTTAACATAATAAAGGCCATATATGACAAGCCCTCAGGTAATCTCATAATTAATGGTGAAAAACTGAAGCCCTTCACTCTATGTTCAGGAACAGACAGGGCTGTCCCCTATCACCTCTGCTTTTCAACATAGTGTTGGAAGTCCTCGCCAGAGCAATCAGGCAAGAGAAAGAAATAAAAGGCATCCAAATTGGGAACGAAGAATTTAAATTGTCACTCTTTGCAGATGACATGATGCTATATATAGAAAACCCTAAAGACTCCACCAAAAACCTATCATAAACAATCAACGAATACAGTAAAGTTTCCGGCTGCAAAATCACCGTGCAAAAGTCCACTGCATTCCTATATACCAGGGGTGTCCAAACTTTTTTCAACGTTTTTCACCAAGGGCCATATGCGGTAAAATACACAAACAGCCGGGCCACTCACTCGAGGTGAAGTACATATTGCCTCACCTGGTTTATTTAATTAAACTAAATATATTTTTGGAATTTGCTGCGGGCCAATTAACAATGGATCATGGGTCGCAGTTGGCCCGTGGGCCGCAGTTTGGACACCCCTGCTATATGCTAACAATGAAATCTCAGAAAAAGAAACACACACAAAAAAAACAATTCCTTTTGCAATTGCAGCAAAAAGAATAAAATACCTAGGAATAAACTTTACCAAGGATGCGAAAGACCTATATGCTGAAAACTATAAGACATTTTTAAAGAAATTGAAGAAGACACAAGGAAATGGAAAGACAATCTGTGCTTATGATTGGAAGAATCAACATAGCTAAAATGGCCAAAGCAATATACAGATTTCATGCAATCCCCTTCAAAATCCCAATGCATCTTTTAAAGAAATGGAAGAAAAAGTCATCAGATTTGTTTGGAACCACAAAAGACCCTGAATAGCCAAAGCAATCTTTTGAAAAAAGAACAATGCTGGAGGTATCAAACTGCCTGACTTTAGTTTGTACTACAGGCCAACAATAATCAATACAGCAGGGTTTTGGCAGAAAAACAGACACGTAGACCAACGGAATAGAATTAAGAACTCAGAAATAAAACCACATAAATATGGACAGATAATTTTTGACAAAGAAGCTAAAAACATACAATGGAGAAAAGACAGCCTCTTCGATAAATGGTGCTGGCAGAATTGGATAGCCACGTGCAAAAGAAAGAAACTGGACTGTTATCTGTCACCATGTACCAAAATTAATTCAAAATAGATCAAAGACTTAAGCATAAGACCTGAAACAATAAACTGCATAGAAAGAAACATAGGTACTAAACTTATGGATCTTGGGTTCAAAGAGCACTTTATGAATTTGACTCCAAAGGCAAGGGAAGTAAAAGCTAAAATAAAAGAATAAATATCAAACTTAAAAGCTTCTGCACAGCAAAAGAAACCACAGCAAAAGACAAAATAAAGAGGCAACCAACTGAATGGGAGAAGATTTTTGCAAACAGTGCCTCCGATAAGGGGCTAATATCCAAAATATACAAGGAACTCATGCAACTCAACAACAAAAAGCAAACAACCCAATTGAAAAACGGGCAGAGGACCTGAAGAGACATTTCTCCAAAGAGGACATACAAATGGCTAATAGACATATGAAAAAATGCTCAACATCACTAATCCTCAGAGAAATGCAAATAAAAACCACAATGAGCTATCACCTCACCCCAGTTAGAATGGCTATCATCAACAAGACAAATAGTAACAAATGTTGGAGAGGCTGTGGAGAAAAAGGAACCTTCATACACTGTTGGTGAGAATGCAGACTGGTGCAGCCGCTATGGAAGGTAGTGTGGAGGTTCCTCAAAAAATTATGAATAGAATTACCGTATGACCCAGGAATCCCTCTCTTGGGGATCTACCAAAAAAAACCCTGAAAACATCTATCCATAAAGACACGTGTGCTCCAATGTTCATTGCAGCTTTATTTACAGTGGCCGACATGGAAACAACCAAAATGTCCTTTGTTAGATGAATGGATAAAGAAGTTGTGGTATACATACACAATGGAATACTATTCGGCAATTAGAAAAGATGAAATAGGACTATTTGTGACAACATGGATGGATCTTGAGCTTCTAATGCTAAGTGAAATAAGTCAGACAGAAAAACAAGAGAACCATATGATATCACTGATATGTGGTATATAAACCAAAAACAACAAAAGAACAAGACAAACAAATGAGAAACAAAAACTCATAGACACAGACAATAGTTTAGTGGTTACCAGAGGGTAAAGGGGTTGGGGGGTGGGAGATGAGGGTAAGGGGGATCAAATATATGGTGATGGAAGGAGAACTGACTCTGGGTGGTGAACACACAATGGGATTTATAGATGATGTATTACAGAAATGTACACCTGGAATCTATGTAACTTTACTAACAATTGTCACCACAATAAACTTTAATTTAAAAAAATTCAGCAAAGTGAATAACTTTTTATTGTATATTATAATATCAAATGTTAGCAAAGGGTAAAAGTCAGAATATTTTTATTTTAGTTCCCTATTTGCTACTAATTATCTCTATGATACTGGGTGCTTCACTTAAGCTCTCTGGATCTGTTTCTACTGATCAGAATGAAAAATGGTCGTGACATTTCTATGCAGTACTGCCAGTGATTTTACAGCAGGCAGCGGCAGAAATTATTTTATGGTGAATTCTACCTGGTTTTGTGTTCTTCAATTCTAAGACATTTTCTTTTATAAAGCTTTAGAGTTGCTGTTTTAAAGCAGAGCTGGGATATATTCAGAGTTGCTTCACACCAGGTTTATGTTTTGGTTCATTTTTTCATATCTTATCTGATCCATTCCTTTTCCTTTTCAAGCTCTTACTATTTAATTTTAATTTAATTTTAATTTAATTTTGCCCTAGAAGAATTGAACTCGACATATTACTTTTCTAAAGAGATACCTGAAGTCTTATTTTCATTGTGGTGTTAAGATTAATCTTTCGTTAAGGGGATTTCAAATATTGGTTGGAGAAAAATTACTTTGGAATTAAAGTATCTTCTCAGAGGTCAATGAAATCATGTCATATAGAGAATTATTTATTTATTTAAATGCAATGTGACCCTTCCCCATTAAAATGCAGAAATAAGCGTTTGCATTATAGTGGTACACTATTTATTATAGGATCTTAAAGTTCCATGGATATTAAGTTAATTTTGGATGCTGTAACTCAATAGATAATTAGAAAACCTAGAGAGGAGCTAGAGGATATCAAAAGAATACTTCATAAAACAGATATATTAAAAATAAGTTAATATAGTGAATTAATATAAATGGAATCAGCCAGAGGTAACCTGTAAGGAATAAAGTTAAAGATGCATTTAAAGAGCTTAGCAGCCATCACTCACATCCCTACAATAAGAAAAAGCCGACTAACCTGAAAATCGGTGACTTTTCTTGGATTCATCAGATAAATAAATGAATTTGCAGGGAAAACTGCCAGCTGAAAATATATAGAAACTGGCACATTCCAAGATAAACAGCTTACCTGGAATTGAAGCTAGTGGAGCCCTAAACGGGTAGAAACACTAAACTGGTCATTTTTATGATTGTTGGTGGTTGCATATAGATTAACCAAAGAATGAGAAACTCTTGGGGGTCTCTGTCTTAAGGAAGCCCCACACTTTTGTATGTTCTATCTCTAGCAACCCCACCAGGTTCTCATGGTGAAGATCTAGGAAATCTCCCATCTTGGCTCTGCAGGTGGAAGGAAAAGGTACATCTTGTGAAATCTACTGAGAGATTTCTCCATCACAAACGCCTAAATTTAAGGTGAAAGGAATTTGGCAAAGCTTTATGACATTTGGGGAAAGGATTCCTCCCAGGCCAGCCCCTACTAGCCTTCCTGTTACAACTAAAGGAAAACAGTAGTCAACAGGGGTCAGGACTTCAGGGAAATGAATTGGGAATGCTGTAGCCAGGAAAAAAAAAAGTAGAGGTCTGTGAAAAACCAAAACTATATCACTAGAGAAATACTTATGAAAGTCACCGCCTTGATTCATAGGGCCATGTAGGCACTGTCATATTTAATTAGGAGATTATAGAATAATCTCCTTCCACATACCTTTGGCCACACTGACAGGGTATCAGTATAGTAACAGCGGGTTACAGGTGAAACACCTCTAAAACAGAGACTCTTTCTGAAGGAGTCCTTACAGAAGACCGAAGCCAAGAGAAATGTCAAAAACAAGAACACTAACGGAAACTGAAGCCTCTGACACCTACAGCTACAGCAAAATTAACACAGTCCATCCCCCACCCAGGTTTGGACTCACAATAAAGGCCTACTTAACTCAGTTTCCAATAGCTGTGTCAAAAAAAAATAAAAATAAGTAAATAAATAAATAAATAAACAAACAGCTGGACAGTAGTTAAAATGATAAAAACAGATTTTATCAGGACTATTGTGATAACAGTAAAGAGACTTTAATATAGAACTGCAGTCAATTTTGAATACAACAAGGAAAAGTGGAAATGTATAGCCAAGGAGCTTTTTGGTGGATGGAAAATACTTATTTGATCGAAAAGACGACTCTTTGTTTAAAGCAATAATAGTAGCACTGTACTAGGTGATAGATTACATACGGTAAGTAAAATAAATAGCAGTGATAGCACGTGAGACGGAAGGGACGCATTGGGAATACTCTGGTGAAAAGTCCTTGTTCTACTCATGTGATATAGTGCTATTTGAAGATGGATTTAGATTAGTTAAAAATATTTACTGTTAACTCTGGAACAGCATCAAAACAATTTCAGAGAAGTACAATTGATATGCTAAGAGAAGACATAAAATGAAATCATACAAAATATCAATTTAAACCAGAGAAGGGAAAAGAGAGGGAAATTCATAGAAAATACAAACATGGCAGATATTAATCAAACTATATCCACTGATATTTTAAAACAACCATTTTGTTTTAAAATAAGTGGTTTAAATACGCCAATTAAAAGTTAGATTCAGTTGTAAAAAACAAGATCCAGTTATATGTTTTCGACAGGAAACACACTTTAAATACAAATAATTAGATTAAATGTAAAGTGAAGGAAAAACATACACCACACTAACAATCAAAGAAAGCTGGCGTATCTCTATTAATTTCAGAGAAATCATACTTCAGAACATGAAAAATGGTCAGCAATAAAAGAGTATTATATATTAATAAGTATGAAGAGATCAATTATCACAAAAAGACCTCATGATCCTAAACATTTATGTACTGACAACATAGCTTCAAAACACAGGAGGCAAAATTGATAGGAGAAATAGACTAATCCACTGTCATAGCTGGATACCTCCCCATTTCCCTATCATTAACAGATAAGCAGGCAGAAAATCACTAAAGATATACATGATCTGAAGAGCAACATCAATTAACATTATTTAATTTAAAGTCCATACAATTAATAAACCTTTATGCAGACTAACAGGAAAAATGAATGAGAAGATACACATTAGCAGCACAGTATCAGAAATAACAGAGAGGTCATTAATACTGATCTCATGAACATTAAAAGGAATACAATGAAAGTCTACAAGGAAAGACTGAACACTTTTCACTAAGACTGAGAAAAACACGTGGATGTCCTTTCTCATCATTCTTGATTCAACATAGCACTGAAAGTTCTACCTAATGCAATAAGACAAAAATAAACAAAAAGTATAGTTTGTACAGAAATAAAGGTAGAAATATACTTATTTGCAGGTGCCATATTGTCTGTGTGGAAAACGCCAAGGAATACATAAGAAAAGCCCTGTAACTAATAAGTGAGTATAGCAAGGTTGCAGGACACAAGACCAATATGCAAAAGTTAATTGCGTTCCTGTTTACCACTGATGAAGAACTGGAATTTGAATTTACAAAAACAGAAACATTTGCATGAAAAAAATGAAGTATTTAGGTATAAACCTAACAAAACTTATGTAGAATTAATAAGTGGACAACTATAAAATGCTGCTAAGAAAAGTTAAATGAAGAGAGATATCCCATAGTCACAAATTAGAATACTTTATATTGTTAAGATGCCAATTGTTCCCAGCTTTTTTTTGCAGATATTAACAAACTTATTAAAAAATGTATATGGGAAAGTAAAGATCTAGGGTAGTCAACATAATATTGAAGAACGACGTTGGAGAACTCACAATACCAGATTTCAAGACTAACCCTAAAGTTACAGTGACTGAGACAGCATGGTATTAGCAAAAGAAAACCCAGAAACAGACCACACAACTATAGTTAACTAATTTTTGAAAAATGTGCAATGACAATTCAATAAAGAAAAAAACAGCCTTCAACATACGGTTCTTGCAAAATTAGATGTACGTATGTAAAAAAATAAATAAATAACATAGAGAAAACCCTACAGTTTGCACAAAAATTGAGAATAGATCATAGCTCCAAATAAAAACTCAAAACTATAAAATCTCTAGAATGAAACAGAGAAGAAAAAATCAATGTGACCTTACTTTTGGTGATGAATTTTTAGATACTATACTAACAGCACAGTCCATGAAATAAATAATTTGTAAATTAGACTTCATTCAAAGTAAAAGTGTCTGCTGTCTAAAAGATTCTGTTCTGTTAAGAGGATGACAGACAAGTGACAGTCTGAGAGAAAATATTTGCAAAATCCAGATTGTAGCAGATTCCAAAAATTCTTAAAACGCAGCAATGAGAAAACAACTCAATTTGAAACGGACAAATGATCTAAACATTCATCAAGAATATATGCAGATGGCAAATAAGTATATAAAAAGATACACAACATCATTTGTCATTTGGGAAATGCATACTAAAACAACTACGAAATACTACCTACAAAGAATGCTAAAAACAAAACAACTGGTTATACAAATTGATGGAGAGGATATAAGCAATGGAAAGTTTCATTCATTCATTTGCACGGTGGGAGTGCAAAATGGCATGACCCCTTTGGAAGACAGATTGGTGATTTCTCACAAATTTAGTGTTACCATGTGACGGAACAGTGACACTCTTAGGTAAATACTCAATTCCTTTGAATCTTATCTCCACCTAAGAAATCTGCCTGCAAATGTTTATAGCCGCTCTATACAAAATCAACAAAAACTGGAAGCAAGCAAGATGTCCTTCAATAAGTGATAAACAAAATAGTACAATGGAATACTACTCAGTTATCAAACAAATGCTCTATTAAAACATGCAAAGCCATGGATAAATTTTAAATGTATATTGCTAAATGAAGCAGCTTTCTGCAAAGACTACATTCTGTATGATTCCATTTATATGACAGTTGGAAAAGGTAAAACTATAGAGGTGGTAAACAGATTATGGCTGCCAGGAATTGGGAGAAGTAATCATTGAACAGGGAATCAAAGCACAAGGGATTTTTTTAAAACAAACTTTTAATTTTAGAACATTTTTGCACTGGCAGAAAAATTGTGAAGATAGTACTGAGATTTCCCAATTATGCCACACTCAGTTTCCCATGATTATAACTTCTTACATTAGTATGGTACACTTGTTATAATTAACGAACCAGTGTTGATACACAGGCTTCTATGCATTAACTAAAATCCATATATTGTTCACAGTTTCTTAGTTTTTATGATTTTGCTCTTCAGGAACCCATCCAGGGTACTGTATTATGCTTAGTAATCATTTCTTGTTAGGCTATTCTAAGGGACAGTTTCTCAAATTTCCCTCCTTTTGATGACTTTAGCAATTCTAAGAGTACTGGTTAGGTATTTTGCCAAATGTTGCTAAAGTGGACTCTTTAATTTTTTTTCCCCTCATAATTTCACTGGGGTTATGGGATTAAGGGAAGAAATCACAGGGCTAAAATGCCATTTTCATCGTATTACACCAAGAGTGCATGCTATCGATGAGTCATCATTGTTGATCACCTAGCTGTGGTAGTGATTGTCAGGTTTTGCCACTACATAGTTATGTTCCTCTCTGCCCCTTTCCACAGCACCCCGTGAAGGACGTGACTATGTGCACATTTAAGAAGTGGGAGTTATCACGGGGATGTCAAGGACAGCACAGGGCATAGTCAGTAATATTGTAATAACTATGTATGCTGTCAGATGGGTCCAAGAACTTATCAGGGTAATCACTTTGGAAGGTACACAAACGTCTTCTCACTACGTTATACACCTGAAACGAATATAATATTGTATGGCAACTGTAATTGAAAAGTGAATTTAAAAAAATGTGGAAGTTAAACTCTACCTTCTTGAGGATGGAGTATCTACATAAGCTTTTTGGAATTCTTCTGTATGGGACATGTTTTTTTTCCTCCATTATTTATTTATTTATTTAATATTTTACTTATATTGATTAGTACAAATGCATATATATTTATTTCATGCTTTGGGCTATAATTCAATACATTTGTTATTATTATTATTATCATTATTGTTTTTGCTCAAATGGTTCCATTCTTGGACACCAGGAATTCTTTCAGTTGACCGCTATGTCACTTTTACGAGTATACACTTCTATTATTTTGGATTTTTTTTTAAGCACTTCCTCACTTCCTAGCATGACAAGTTGCTCCGGGCTTGAGTTGTGTATTTCCTGCCCAGTCCTACAAATAGCTATTATTCCAAGAAAACTTGGTTCCTTTCACTGAGAATGGTACCAGGAACCAAGATCTGAGAGCTAGATGTACTTCTGCTACTGAGATGTCGTTGGTTTTAGGCCCTGTCAGCTGACTCAGTCAAGTGAAATGTGTGTATACTAACCTGTGCATATGCACATAATAAATATTTCTGTATGAAACCATCTGTATCTTCATTAAGCTAAACCTGAATTCATAGTGATTTCTTCAACTCTTATCCTTTACCACACAGATCATTCTAGCATAATCCCCTTGCTTTTCTTTGAATTTCTACTGCAACTGTTAGAAATCTGGCTCTCAACATCTTCTATCCAGTACAGTGGATAGAATAATAGGATTGTTAGAGGAAGTTCATATGTAGTCGTTATAGGGAGTTCCCCTAAATGAAAGATTTAGAGGAGGTTCATATAGGGAAAACATGATGTACAGTATATGAAAGCTCTCTGTATGTCTCCTCAACTTTTTTGTAAATCTAAAAGTATTACAAAATACAAAAGATTACAAAAAATAAAATTGTTATATTTTTGCTTCCTGCTTTTATTTTTAACAATTTAAAAATATGCCAATGTTGTTATATATTCTTAGAAAGGTACTGGATAGAAATATAATATTGTATTGAAAACCATGATATAATTTCTTAGTTCATTTTCATACTTTAAAATATTTGATTGTTCTAAATTTGGTGGAATTATATGTAACAATCTAATGAATATCTGTAATAATACATCTTTGACTGTAATTTATACTATTTTATTAACTAAATTTCTGGAGGTGGAAATAATTAAATAAAACATTTGAACATTGTAAATATACATATGTACATATATTATTTTTAAAGTAAATTTATGCTTATTCCAATTGTATCTGGGTGAATATGAATTTCTGTCTAGTCTGCTCTGGAAAACACTATCCTCCTTATCAAGTGTTTTCATACTTTATAGTTTATGTAATTAAATTTTCGACCTTTGTATGTATTGATAAATTCATTTTTTCTATATCCATCAGACATTTATAGTCATATCAATATTTATAGCATCTTTTAATCTTTATCAGTTTCCCACTGTATTATTACTATAATGAAACTCATTCTATTGCTTAAGACATTTTCCAGAATTTCCATTTTACTAATGTAGTTTTAATTTTCTCAAAGAGCTTTCATTTAAGTGCATTTTTTATGTTGATTAATAGACTTAAGCATGATTTCTTAAAAAAAGGCAAAGGAAAGGTAAACTAATATAATAAAAATGGGTGTCAAATTATTGTAGTTTAATTATTCTATTCAGAAGCATTATTTGCCAAATTTTACACCTTATAATGAGTTTTGAAATCCATTATTTACAGAATAGCATAATGTTTCAAGCCAAATCTCATTCCCAGACAAAACTTTCTCAGTAACTAACAATTTGTGTAATTTCACTGGTCCTCTGATTTCTCTTTTTTAAAAAGCAGAGTGCATTGACGGTAAATACCTCATAGGCTTATTGGAAAAATCAAACTAAAAATAAAAATTTTCTTTACAACATTATTGATTATATTCCCCATATGGTATTGTTAGAGCTGTATAAAATTTCAGAGGGGTAACAGACTTCGTGGGAGGTTACCACATTGTGAGGGGTGTAAATGTCTAATCATTATGTTGTTTTGCACATGTGAAACTAAGATAAAAAGTAAACAGATAAAATTGTAGGAAAAAAACAAAAACTTTTTTTCACCTCATATAAAAAACACTCAATAAATGTTATTTGTGATACTGCTGCTGCTGCTGACAACGTATAATTCTTAAATTTTGGGTCATTCTACTACATAATTCCTATCCTTTTCAAAATTTTAGGCAGTTAAATAGGTGAGAACATTGAAAACCTTGTCAAATCCACAGATAATTCTCACCTCTGAGGAATAGCTAGGAATTTGGTGAGTGACAGAATGAAGTTGCAATGCACTTTTTAAAAAGGCAGAACATTAAATATTGATTGCTACAGAAAAATAAAGATAATATAACAATATGAATATTCCACAAAATGATAAACTATTATTATAAATAAATCAGAGTGGAGTAGAGAAGATTAGTAGTAAAAATTGGATGTGGGAACCAAAAACAAATTGTATGTTGACTGTATCATGATTTCAAAATAACACAACAATATGAGGCTGAAAACATAAAACCAAAGCAATACTACTGGCTAGATTTTTTTTAAGTTGATGAAGTTTTCCTTTTGGCTGAATGTCTCCTGGTGTAACATGTTGCCATCGATCGGAATACATTTTCTGTTCATGTTGTCCATTAACAAATGTATTGCCTGTTCCCTCTTAGCTCTGCCACTATGACCTGTGGCCACAACTTTTGCAGTTTAAGGTGTGACAACAAAACAAGCACAAATTTCTTTTTTCCTACTTCAACAATTTCATGGGTAGAATATTCATTCTTACCATGGATCTTAGCAACCTCAGCATACGATGTTTTTTCCTTATTAAGGGTGAGGGAAGGGAACTTTCACCTTTTTCCTTGAAAGAAGCACTCTGCGGCATCTCTTTGGCATCTCCAAACTGCCAGCATCACTACTCCTGTGCTTTGTGGGCAATATTCAGTAAACTAAGGCGTCCTTGAACACAAGCCCTGCAATACTATGACAGTCAATCCGATAACTGAGAGGGCTACTAAGTGACTTAAGGGGATGGGTAGTGCACACAGTGTACGCATGCTGGATGATTCACGTCATCATGAATGGAGTGGGACAGAGCAAGATTTCATCATAATACTCAGAACGGCACTCAGTTAAAACATATGAATTGTTCATTTCTGGAATTTTTAATTTAATGTTTTCAAATCAGTTAACTGTGGGTAGCTGAAACTTCAGAAAGTAAAACTACAGGTAAAGGTGGACTACTATATATGAGGAGGAAGGAAACTCAGTTCATGGGTTTCTAGGTCAAGGGGGGAACCATCCAGGTCTGATGAAGAGATAATCAGGCATCCCTCAGACTTCCTGAACATTAAATTTGACGCTATGCTGTTATTGTCCTGAGTGTCTCAGTTGTTTCCTTTAGGGATGAGGTGGCTAAATTTTGCCTGTGGGGAGAACTGAATATTTAGTGATAAATTAGAACTACTGCATTCATCAAATATTTTCAACTCCGCATTTGAGTACATGGATGCACTTCCTAGCTTCCTGACCTTTGAGTGGTACCCAAGATATAATGTGTGTATCAAGGTATGTTCTGGGCCAGAACATTTCATTGCTGGTGTGAGATCCTTCAGGATCTCTGCTGCTCTGGCACAGCAACAAGCAACATTCAAGTTGGAGTCTGTTCATCACCATACAAGAATTCAGTGAGCATAGACTCTTTCCAACTTATGGCAGACAGACATTGTGTGCAAAAAGGAGGCTTTGTTCTTTTAAGCCACTCTCTGAGATCATGGCGTTCCTTTATACCGTATCATAACCTAGGCTATGCTAACTGATACAGGCAAGACAGATGGATGGATAGATAGATAGATTTCATATAGATAGATTTATATGTGTATATTCACATATATCGATATCTATATCTATCATATGTATATCTCTCTATATGATATAAATCTATCTATATGCTTATGCATATGTATGTGTATACACACATATTTAAATTGAAGAAATTCTAGTATATTTATAACTAGTCAGAATTATTTACTAAAGAGAAAAAAAATAGAATTCTTCAGAAGAATGACCACAAAACTGTAGAATTGTACCTTGCAGAGAAGAGAGGGACAGGGATCTAAAGTATAATTATCGACACTGGCTTTATAGAGGTCTGGACACTTCATTCATAACAAGATGAAACTGGAAAAGTGGTGTATTATCAAGTAGGCAGCAATTACAGAGAATGAATGATGACCTTGTTAAGAACAGTAAATATAGAAATGAAAAAATAGTTCAAAAAAAACTATGTTAGGTAGAAATTTCTGTAGTTTATAGAAACTGATTCTTTACATAGGTGTTGAAGTACTTGACGGTGTCTTTGAATTTCTAGTGCGGGTGACTGGAATTTGTAGCATTATTGTTTTAGGTGAAAAACAAAGGGAAGGCAGGTCTAGGGTGGGGAAGATAAAGGATACACAGTATATATATCAAACAATCAGGAGTATGAGGTACTGAGTAAAACAAAATAATCAAGTATTTTTGCAGGTGAACTAAAATCATTAACACTATTCATTATCATCAAGCAAATACAAATAAGTTTCCGTAATACTCTCAATGGAATAAATGAACTTTCTTTCTATATGGTTTACTGTTTTTAAAACTTACATTATGATCATTAAACAAACATACAAATATGTCAACTCTTTCACACTTGAGTTTTAATAAGTTCGCCTTTTTTCCTAATCCTAAGACAAATCATGTAAGAATTATATTTCTCATTTCAATGATAAATAAGACAGAGATTAGGTATTTTACCCATTCACACAGTTAATAAAAAGCAGAGGTCAATTTCAAGCCCAAATCTAAATAATTCTGGATCCCACGGTTGCATGATGGTATAGGAGGTTATGCTACCAAACGGCTTGATATATATGCCAAGCCTTCCACAAGCATTTACCTCTCTGTACCACCTCCATCACTGATCACCGTATCTGCAAAATTCTGTTATCACTTTGAAAAGTGGCATATGCCTTACTGGTTAAGATGTTTCTCATCCAACCACTCCAAAAGGAATGCTTCAAACCACGTGACAAGGCAGCTAGTTGCTCCCTAGTATCTATAGTCTAAGTCCAACTGTCCTGTTGGGAGTAGCTTCCTATAGTGATGTTGAAGCCACGAATAGGTAGCAGACAGATTTGATTATGTTCATGAAGCTATCTTGTTCAACTGTCATAATGACTAATGACTATATTAACATTTGGATAATGGGTTTTTAAAACATAATAGGATTGACCATTTGTGGTCTGGATGTTTACGCCTTCTTGATCCATTCATAAGTGGCTGATAAAAATAGGTTTCTTCTTATTTCATCATAACCACTAACACACATGGAATTTCAAATTGTAGACTGTGAAGGAACTTCTTACAATAAATCTCATTCGAGAATTTGGAACCAACAACAAGCCTCCGAAAAAATGTCTATAGATAAGCTGCATTCTATTTCCAGGTAAGGACCAAATTGTTCATCATACCATGTGGAATATACTCATATGCCTTTAAATTGCCACTGCGTGTGAGCTATTAAACAAAGCCATATTTCTAAGAACAGTTTCCTTTATGAGCTAAAATTACAACAAATATAATTGTTGAATTAAGTCAAATAAATAATAAAGTAAAAAGGAAACAGCTATTTGAATGGACAGGTCAACAATGGAAACTTCCCAAATGTTATTCTTCTGTAAACCCTATGGAACTCTGCCAGTTTAAAATTAATGTTCATATCATTTTCACTCCTATATTGAACATGGCAAGTTAAACAGGCAAACAACCAAATCTCAATTTATATTAACACTTAAGCTGACAGAAAATTCACAGAAGAAAATGAGGAAACTATGTACAATTATCCCAACATAAAAGAAAACATATATATCTTTAAACACGAGCGGCAGATTGACTAAAGACCTATGTGACTCTACACCATTAATCTCTAGAGTGCAAACATTGAATTTTAAAAAGGTAAAATTATATTTGTTGAAAGATAACTGGCAGAGTTGTGTTTCATTTGATGTTTGCAAATTTGGAGAATAAGAAATGAACTGGTATATTCTAGAGTTTTTCTTTTGTATAGAAAAGGACTGAAACATTGTTCTTACAAAATGTAGCTATGTTTTGATTCACAGTAAAAGACACCAGATCATACAAGCTTTATTTATTGAATATTACAATTTTAAATAAAAATGTCATTATTTTTGTTAAAATACTCTCTGTCCAGGTTGTTATTCACTGAAGGCCTGGGATCTGTCCTCCACTTATGAATATCTAGACTCAGACTGATTTTTCAAAAATGTGAATTATGCTATTGTGGATTTTTGGTGCACTACTTAATTTGCTATACATTTTGAAGTACAAACACAACCAGAGAACTACCAAAACCCCCATAAATATGCAGCTCAATGAATTATCACAAATGAAAAACCTGTAAGCACTACCCAGAAATAAAATAGTATCACCAACTAGAAGACTCTCACTTTGTCATTCCCTGTCATAATCTCCTCATCCCTGGCCAAAACGATCTCTCAAAGTATGGTTTTGTTTTTCCTGGTTTTATATAAATCATTGATCTGATTGTATATAAACTTTATTATACACAAGTATATCCTTCAGGCCAACCTTCATTGACTCATCCCTACCATTGTGACCCCACCATTTTTAATGCATGTAGGTACCGTGTATTCATTTTTATTGCTGTATAATATTCAATGACATGAAATATTGCATTTGTTTAATAATTTTTCATTTGCTGGAAATGTGATTTGTTTCTAGTTTTATTTATTATAAATAATGCTGTCAACATTCTTGTTTGTTCTTCATATACGAGGTCTGACAATTAAGTTGGCGAACCTTTTGCAATGATGTTGCTAACCTTTTTTAACATCAGAGAGATTATCCATTATGAATTTGTACCCGCTGGACAGTTAACCAAATTTACTATTTGGAAGTGCTGAAAAGGATGCGTAAAAAGGTTAGATGACCCAAACTTTTCACCAACAATCCATGGCTCTTGCATCACGACAATGTACCAGCTCACACGGCACAGTCTGTGAGGGAGTTTTTAGCCAGGAAACAAATAACTGTATTGGAACACCCTCCCTACTCCCCTGATCTGGCCCCCAATGACTTCTTTCTTTACCTGAAGATAAAGGAAATATTGAAAGGAAGACATTTTGATGACATTCAGGACATCAAGGGTAACGCGATGACAGCTCTGATAGCCATTCCAGAAAAAGAGTTCCAAAATTGCTTTGAAGGGTGGACTACGCGCTGGCATCGGTGCACAGCTTCCCAAGGGGAGTACTTCGAAGGTGACTGTAATGATATTCAGCAATGAGGTATGTAGCATTTTTTCTATGATGAGTTTGCGAAGTTAATTGTCAGACCTCGTAAGTCAGTTTCTTTTCTTAATCTTAAATTAGGCTGATTGCCTTTTTATATATTTTTATATTTGCTAGGTTTTTTAAGTGTTGACTAAAGGCTTAGGTGGGAGCTAGTTCCCCTATGCAGCAGTGGACATTGTAGTCGTTGCAACATTATCCCGTTGGTAAACTGCTAAGTCTTCATAGGCAAAAGCAAGTGCCTTCCTTTTTAGAACAGAGCCATTATTTGGAGATGCTACTGTCAAGTTCAAAATAAATCTGTCAAAATTGAAGAAATCATACTTGCCACAAAACAAATTGAGGGCCTTATTGGAAACAAATTGTAAAACAGGCAGCTGGGAGGGGCTTGATTTCCCCACCAAGAAAGTGATACACTTTAAATCACATTTCATTCTTAGACAAAAGTCAGAATGCCATTCTAAGCAGCACTAAAACCTTTTCTGCTATTTTGATGGAGAGCCCTATGAAGCTTATAAATCAGATATAAGCTTAGTGCACTACTGCAGGCCATATACTCACTCACGTATCTGATGTGCTGTACAAGAACAAAAGGCCATCAATCCTGAAAAGCTACAGTACAGTGAAGTGAAGTGCTAGTGCTTCTTTCCCTCGTTTGGACTTTTCAACTCAGATGCCAGGGTAGTAAAGTCTATTAAAAAAGTCTCATTCAGAGTTTCCTGTTCCTATTCTTCGTCAATCCTTTACAATGTTTATTCAGAACTCACTACTATTCTCCTGCCTGTCTCCTCAACTGTATTACCTCTGCTTCTCACTACCAGGTGAGGGACCAAAAGTCTGTGGCTTAGGCAGAGCAAATAGAGCTCTTAGCCGTATGTGTGAGATGTCAGCAGATACATGACTAGAGTGGCCCTGAGTCCGGTTTGTGGGAGACAATTCTGGTTTATACCTGTTGTTCCAGTGTTCCATCTGTTTACTCTTGGTGCCACTATGTTTTAGTCTGAAAAGTGCTGGGTTTGGGTTTGTCTCCTTCACCATAACCTGAAATCTCTACCCTTACTTAGGGAGTAGTTATCATATAGTCTATGGCAATTTCTGAATATGATATAAATTTTAATTCATTTATTAGATCAAAATAGGAACAACTAGTTTCATATAAAGTGCACATAATGTGTTTCAACTGAATAATTTTTAACAATGTTTCTGTTTCAGTGAAAAGAAAATGAGACAGGAAGAAAGTTTTTCCTTATGTTGTATATGCCTCATTATAGACAAAAAAAGTCCTATAAATTTCAGAGGGATTTATTCCTATTAAATTTTTACTTATTTGTAGTTTTATATCAATAAGAATACTGAAAAAGAGATTAAAGTTATGAAAAAATTTAGATGACAAATAAATTTGAATTTTAGTTTTGAAATATTGATATTAATAGTCACAGAAAGGGCATTATTTTCTTAATGAAGATTCTTATTTCATATTCAAAAGTTGGTTATTATTATTATATTTCAAATGTATGTAATATTATGATGCACATAATTAAGTCTACATATGGTATAGTGCCAAATAAAAATTAAACTATAGCTAGCTATTTTTATATCAATGTATATTTTTAAAGTATCACAAAACCAAATATTATAATTTGAAAAATTGAATAGTTTATCTAAACGTGTTTAATAAAATCTGTTATTGTGACCCTTAGGAAAGTTAAGATTATACAGGATCAAAACATTTTAAATAAAGAACCATACCATTAACATTAAATAATACTGAATTTTAACATATAATTTAGGTGTTTATAAAGTATCTTTTAAGTCTTTTTAAGTCTTTTGTTGAATAATATATTTTCTTGTCCACTACAAAGTTTTCATTTTTATTAGTTATATCCATTGCTCAAATCTGAGAAAGCAGGGACACCCGAAGGCATGGGAATATGAAGGGAATATTTACTACATCACAGTCAGAGAACTATTGGAGTCGCCAAGTGAGAGATGAACTTGGCCAAATCTTTCCCTAATTCAAATCATGCTGCAGTCAACGGCAACTGCTTGTAACATTAAATGCTGTGTATATCGGTGCTTTCTCTGCCTTATAGTAGCTCAAACTTTAGCCCTTGAAAGTACAAGGGAACATTTTTCACATGATTTGTACACACACTAAGCTAAAGTAACCAAAGCTGCTCTGACGGAAGAGTCGGGGTCATGGAAAGAAAAACTTACTCTCTGAATACACAAGATATTCCAATTCTCCAAACATATTTTTCCCAGGACAACAAATGTTTGCTCATTTTTCCACCTGTGTCTGTAGATATAGATCACCTGTTGTATGTGTGAGTGAATGCATAGTCAGCTTGTACTTATTAATATGCTATTACTTTTCACAAGTGTCCTTGAAGTTATTTCTCTTTTATACCCAGTCCTTACTTCCTGTCACATTTCTTCTTACATTTTTGGCAGTGGCACCCTCAGCTTTAGGTTTTCAATTCTTGCAGTACTTCAGAGAAGGTCTTATTTGACTTTCTTGTCCTCCTCCTGTTCTTCTCCCGTCATTATTCTACTCTTACTCAATATTTTTTGATGGAGAGCAGTAGAGGAGGAATTCTCTTCCTCTCTCTCTCTCTCTCTCTCTCTCTCTCTCTCTCTCTCTCTTTTCTGAGTAAGCCAATCAATCCTAAGCATCTACTGTGTCCCTAGTCTCAGGCAGGGTGGTCCCCTAAGTGTCCTTTCCCATGTTGTGTTTCTGGCACATTCCAACCTGTCTCCTAAAAGTACAGTGTTTTTCATTTTGATTCCCTAGCCACAGCTGCAGTGGTTTTTCTCCAGTGCTTTACAGAACCACGATGTTTGGGGACCTCTCAACAATAGGCTTTTGTTCCGTAGGAGAGATAAAGAAGAAATGTTGAGGCGAATTTTCCTGAAACTCTTTAATTATCTGCTGTTCCCCTCACCCAGCGTTAAAATACAAAGAGCACTTTCTTTGAAAAATGATCAATTGAGTTTAAAAATTGTACGAATTAACATTAGCTTTGTATCTCAAATTAGAAACATCGTTCAACTTTGAAATGTAGTCATCACTTAGTTATCCATCAAAGATAGTGAACAAATAAAGAATAGGACTGATATAAGTGATGCTCAAGGATTCAAAAACATTTCTTAATTGAAATGCAATGGATTTTATTTCCAAACGACTCTGTTAAGTAATATATTTTGAGGAATTAGCAAGTATGAACTATAGGTTACACGAGGCTGTGTGTTTTGATTATTTAATTATGTGAAAAATTAAAGTGTGATAATCATGCTATCGCTTCTGTACTTTATTGAAAACATAATAGTATATGAAAATGTTGTTACATATTTCCAACATAGTGTAATCAACAGTGCATCAGTTATCTGTTATTATGTAAGGTGCCACTGCAAAACTTGAGTTAAAACAATAAACAAGTATTTAGCTCATGAGTCTCTGATCAAGATGCACCTGGCAGGTCTAAGGTGGCCCTGGTTATATATATATCTGCTACCATCAGCTGGGGGGTTAGCTGGAAGGTCTGAAGAGGTTTGGCTCTACTGAGTTCTTTCACATGACTTGAGCCTTAGCTTAGATGAATCAGCTGACTGGCTCTGCTCCACCTGGCTTCTCATCTACCAGGAGGCTAGTCTTGTCTCATTCATATGGAGGCTGCAGAAGTCCAAGAAAGTGAAAAGAGAAATGCAAGGCCCCTTGAGTCGGAAGCAAAGAAATAATAAAACATCACTTTGCCTCTCTCTTGGCCAAAGCAAGTCACCATATCAGCTCAAATTCACAGATAAGGAAACAGTCTCCACCGCTTAAAAAAAAAAAAAAAAAAGAAAAAGAAAAGAAAAAAGAAAAGACCTGCAAAGTCACTCTGCAAAGAACATAAACATAAAGAACTGTGAATAACTGTGGCCACATTTCCAGGCTATCATCTGTTATTATGTAAGGTACCATCTTACATATTTGTTGATAAACTATGAACAACTTTCCTTGGCAACTTGCTGTTCTGAGATTTTCCTTATAGAATCAGGGGAGTTGGTCTATATTATTATAATATTAAAAACAACTTATTACATGAAATTTCCAGTTGCTCACATATAATTTTATTCTTCTTCTGCTATCTCTGTGGCAAACTTATCAACTTGTATCCCTGGGCCTTGTCTGCGCTGGATGTTACTAAGCTACAAGAAAGTGTGTTCATTACTACCCTAATGCAAGAGTCAGTTGAATTTCAGTACAAGGCAACTTCGACCAAGGTCATCTCAGTCAGCTTCTATTTTGACAGGAATGTATTAGCATCAGGAAACATCAAGCAGTTAATAGCTATAGTTTAAGTTTAGTTGTTTTCATTTTTTCTCCCCTTACCTCTTAATAAATGGAAAACACATATCAAACCTTACAGTTATGAATTAGTATGTCTTTCCTAGTAAATGACTTATTGATGCTGAAGTGATTAACCTTTCATTAAAACATGATATAAAATTCTTCCCTCCATATATCTATGTTTATTATTCAAGCCCCAAAGGAAAATACATCAAACATAGGACAGCACCGTTTTTTTAAACACTTTTGCAACTCATAGACTCATAAACTCTGAAATTTTCTAATTTCTCCTCTGCTGTGTCTATTCCATGATAAAAGGGAATAGGTTCCATAAATAACCACGTACTTTTTTGAAATATATCCTATTATCTACCTTCAGGATTGATATATGAAATTAACTAATGTGATGTTTTATAATTCCCAGGTAATATTTAAATAGAGAGGTGAAAATAAATATTTTATTTTGGTAGAATATTTTATGCTTTCAATCAATGCAGCGCTTAACTTTATCACTGCACAACAACTCTGTGACCCGGTTGACACATATTGCATAAGGGACCCAGTTGCTTTAGGAACTGAATGTAAATGTAGTGTCACAAGTCCTGTAACTAAGAGAAGCCATGTGCCTCTATCCGAGGAGACTTTCAAAGCCTCTGTCCTATTTATTCCTTCAGACCCACAGGGGTTGTGGTTCTATGATCACAACACAGCTGTCAACTAGCACAGAGTCATCACCTTTTACCTTGTCTTTTGCTTTGATTGCGCTTCTCTTTGATAAAATTCACCTTTCTAAGCCTCTAAAGGCCGGCAAAGTCCCCAGCTAATATTTCAGTGGGCTAAAGATGTTCACAGCTGCTCATGTCGCTGGTACCAGTGCACTGTGGGAGATTTTTGACCATGTCCACTAAAGTGCTGTGAGGTCAACACAAAGCTTCATTGAATTTGCTTCACTGATATGGACAGAATCCTTTTGTCTGTGCTATAATCTGTTACATTAGTAAAACAAAGCTGTCTTATTTGACAGACTTCAGAGAGTTTTCATGTGATACAACCGTTAAAACACACACACACACACACACACACACACACACACACACCCCTGCACACACATGAAAAAAATTAAAAAATCTCAAATCTGATCATCTCTCTCCTCACTGCTCCTCCTCCTGCCCTCCTAGATCTTCATAGGGATGAGGCTCGCCATGGGGAACAATCTGAGTTTAGAAAACTATGCTGCACTCAGAATCTGATGACTGATAAACACGGCTAAATGAGAAAACTTATTACAGGTTCACATTTTTCTTTCCTAGGTGATTCCCTAGGCTTTGTCAAAATTATAAACCGAGATGACTCAAGACAATCCAAATAAACTTTGGGAATATACAGAGGATGCCAAAAAATGTACATACATTTTAAGAAAGGAAAAAAACGTATTAAAATTATGCTGATGGTATCCACTTGGAGCACCCCTTGTAATTGCAGAAGTTAAACGTGACTTGTGCTATTGGTGTGTATTACAATTTCAAAACAGTTTTTTTTTTCCTCTCTTAAAATATGCACACTGTTTTTGGCACCCTCTGTATTAACTTCTTAATTAAGATTCTTGATAATGAAAATATTTTCAAACATTATAACAACTATTGAGACGATATTCCATTAGTAGTTTTTCCACTTTGCTGAGATATGATTAGCATAAAACATCACGGAAGTTTAACGTGTACAATGTGATTATTTGATATGTGTACATATTGTGAAGTGATGACCACAATAAGGTTAGTTGGTGCATGCATCACTGTACATCATTGCTTTTTTTTGGAGGGAGGGAGTAAGAACATTTAAGGTCTACTCTCTCAGCAACTTTCAAGCATACAATACAGTATCGTTAACTACGGTCACCACACTGTACACTAAAGCCCCAGAACTTATTCATTTTATAATTTGAAGTTTGTACCTTTTGACCATCATAACCCATTTTCCCACACCTCCTAAGCCCTGGAAACTAACAATCTACTCTCTATTTCTATGAATTTTCTATTACTAATTTTTTAAGTTGCTGTCACATGGAGCAGGAAGTTGCCTATGACCTGCCACCTGCAGAATGAGACTGAAATGACTCATTTCACATTGTTGAGAAAAGGACAGAAGATGTAGAAAAGTGGTTGAGCAAAGCATTATCAGGTCACGTTGCAATTTCCAGCGATGGAATTCATTCAATAATACATAATATCACTTGGGATCTGAATTTTATTGTATATAAAAAGAAGGGAAAGTCAAGTAATTCATTCTTAATAACTGAAGACCAATTACTAGCCTGGCGATGTGCCAGGCAATGGTGACACAGTAAGTGTCACTATAGACAATGTCTGTCCTTTGTGTATATACATATTAATAACAAAGATCGATATTAATGAAATATCATGAATATACTTAATATAAATGGAAAGAGGGGCATAATACAAACATGAAATTGTAAAGATTGAATATAGTCATTAAAGTCGGGGAGGGTGTACTGGAAATCTATTAATATGTTAATCCAGCTTTACTTTCTTCTGTCTGGGAACACACCTTACCCTCTAAACACAGTGAATGAGCAAGTGTTTGACCACGTGACCTGAACTGGACTAGTCAGAAATTCCCTGTATGTTTCAAATAGAGTACAATTGACTTTTTTTTTCTCTGATAGTGAATCTGTGAGTATATAATAAAGCCCCAAAACCCCATAGTCCCTTGGAACATGAAAAAGGATTAGGTGTCCTAGAAAAAGAGAATAAAATTGACATTGAGACATGAGGCTGATTATGCAAATGTTGGGAAAACCACAAACCGAATTGAACTACTGCTAATAGAATGGAAAGCCAGTGCTGTGGTGAAAAGGGGAAGCTGGAATGCTGCTGATGGCACAGAGAGCCATCAAGACGCCCACAGGATGTAACAGGGATCAAGCCCCGCCTTCCTCCAGCCTTTCTCTGGTGTCCCCAGTTGGCGCGAGGCCTAATAGACAGCACTCTCTTGAAGCAAAAATGTGGCTTGTTGAATCTCAGCCCCAGCCTCCTAAAACTGAGTATGTGAGAGACAAAACTTAACTAATTTAGTTCTATGACCATTTTAGGTTGGGGGCAAATAGTGTAAGGTCTTCTTCACACCAGGCCCAGGATATTCTAATCATCCAAAAATTAAACTCTGGTAAAGAATATATAAAAAGGGAATATCCCCCACTATTCTTATTAAATTGGAATACTCTCGAGAGTAGAACCAGACGATACTGGTATAAGAAAAAACAAATCACAGGCCTGAAAAAAAAAAAAAAAATTGACATCGAGAGAGATATCAGGATAGAAGGCCCACATAATAGGTCTTGCTGGCCTTGAGCTCAAATTACAGGCCGATAGTTTTGTTAATCAATATTTTCCCACATTAGAGTTCAAATTGCTTTTCTGTGACTACTAAATATAAAAAAGTCCTACTTAATGCAAACATTGGTAACTATAAATATTGAAAGTAACATCATAAAAAGTGAGAGTGGTTATGCAAAGAGGAGTAGGGTCATAAATGTTTCTCCAACAAAACTAAGATGAGCTATTGATATTTGCTATGCTATAAATAAGAAGCTGCTTTAAAGCATATATCTATATATCTGTATCTATATAGATATATATCCTAAAATTAAAAAAATGTGTCCTCAAATCTTTTGCCTATTGATGAGAGTTTGTGAGTGCTTGATAGAAATATGTAAGAGTATGTTTTTGCTAGTTAATTTTTCAAACTTTACTAAGGTAAAATGAAAGAGAAGAAATAATTTAACCAAGTCAACTAATGTAATTAATGATTTGGAAGAGCAGGACATTACATTCTTTTTGTGGACTCTAGCAATGTGTGACAACTTTGTCAGTGACTGTCCTTTCCCCATTTTCCCAGATTAGCCCATTTGGAAGTTGCATAGGGATAACTGTAACAGCCTTTTATGCAACTGAGTTCCAATACCTGAGTAATGTAATAAAAAAGTATGGTCTAATGCATATAGAAAATTCTAGGCCCCAGACACTCTTTTAAGATTTTTACTTGTATTGATATATTTAATATTAACAAAAAGCCTATATGGTAAATACTATTATCATTTCTGTTTTTCAGATAACCATACCAAGGTCAAATGGGTCAAATGAATTGCACAAAGACAGAGCCAATACACGGTGGGTCCAGGATTCATATACAGGCCGTCTGACCCAATAGTCTATGTGTATAACTACTATTTTACATAACAATCCATAATATAACACCATGTTATAGGGTCAAACATTTCCAATTAATTATCCCTCCACCTTCCAAGTCCTGAATCAATTGAGACATAAACACAGACATTAAGTAGAAATTGAAATACATGTTTTGTTCTTGGAAAAGCTGTATAAAAGTACTTCAACTTGATGCAAAATACAGATGGTCTGCATAATACTTTCTTCCTTGAATTGAGCCTACCTATCCAGTTACAAAGAACAGAAGGACAACTGAATGTTTCTGGTGCAGAGGAAGGGCTTAGCAAACAACTTATTCCTTTTTTTTTTTTTTTTTTTGTTTTGCCATTGTTATAATATTCTTATTTTTCACTTCTGGAAGTTTTGTTGGATATTGTCTTTTTCTTCATTGTTATGAAATTCATGAAGATACTAACTGTATTTCTCTTTCATTGAATATTCTGGGCACTCCAGGACTTTTTAATCTAAACACTGGTACTCTCATTTTATGTCATTATATTATTATTATTATTATTATTATTATTATTGTTCGTATTTTTTGATATCTATTTTCTCAGATCTAGCATTCTGGGACTCTTAATTAGGTATATGAAATTTACAATCTATCCTCTATGTCTACTATATTTTCTTTCATAGTTTTAATTTTCGTTTTCTTTTGAAATTATGCTCTGTAAATGTTCCTAGATAATACAATGCATTTTTTCTTCTGATGTTCCCCTTTATTATTATTACTTTAATTTAAACAAGCATGTTTTTATTCTCTGGGTTTTAAGAACCTTCTTTGATATAGAAGCTTAGAATTTTGACTAACTAAAATAAAAATTGTCTAACAAGATTATGGTACTTTCATAACAGAAACCTAAAATATGTGGTAACGATTTAGTGGCCAGCCCACGAGAAGTGAGGAAAAAGATTTTGAAGACAGGAATTCTCTTGCCCCTTGTGATGCTGAGTTTAACGTTTGGTAAATCGCCATCTGTAATAACAGAATATCTACATACCCGTAAGGACTGTAGCTTTCTGAGAAGCAGTCGGAATAACCCCCAAATGTTAATGTGTTAGTTACTTCTAGTTATGTTTAAAAAATACCATAATAAAAAGATGATTTCACCCAAAATTTTGAACATTTGCTGACAGTGAAAGACATAAAGACTAGAGACTGAAAGATAAGTTATTTTTTCCTACCACATCAAATATAGGCCCAGAACAGGATAACAAAATCAAGCAAAAAAAAAAAAAAAAGGCAAAAGGGAGAATTGAAATCATATAGCAGTTCCTGGTTCACAGTAATGATAATTTCTGAAATCAGCTGGCAGCATTGGAAAGCCTCTTTGACCTGGCAGTGGAGCAGGTACTTAGTGTATTTGTTTCCTTTGTATGCTGTAACACATTTTCATAAATTGTGTGGATTAAAGAGATAAAATTTATTCACTTATAAAGTCCTGAAGTAATTTATCAAACATTAATAACAATATAGGGACTGAATATAACACTGTTCCTCGTGGTATTGTCAAAGGCTTCATACTAAGAGCTCTCATCCAAAATGAGTCCCAGTCCTGCAGCAAAGATCATATCAAATGAAGATATCACCTTTTCACTCACGCTGGTTATTTAAGATAGTTTTATTATAACTATTAACAAAATAAAGGAAACTTTACACATTTCAGGCAGTTCATAAAGCAGGCTGAAGAACTCTGTTCAAAAAAGAACATTGTGCTTGGTTACTAACCCATGCTACCAGAGCTATTATTATTCTTTTTTAAGATAATTTTATGATTAATGACCACATGCTTTGTCTGAGTAAAAGGATCCAGGTTTCACCAGAAGTAAAGGCTATGAAAAACACATTCGAAAGGAGAGTTCTCCAACACCCACCATGGCCAAAGATGTCATTGAGTAAAGGGGTTCCTCCCAGGGAAAAGAAAAAGAGTCTTCCTAAGAGGGGTAGGCTGAACTTTGGCAAAGATGTCCACATCCTAAAGATTCCAGAATCTGTGAATTAGTTAACTACGCGGTGAGAAAAGGACTCAGGAGATGGACCTTGAGAATAGGAAGATTATCCTAGGCTATTTGGGTAGGCCCAGAAACTTTACAAGAGGCAGGTTGGAGGATCAGAGTCAATAGTACGATATGTGAAGAAGGGAACAACAAGAAAAAAAGCTATGCGGTGTTGATGAGGAGCCAAGGCTCTAGAAACCTCTAGAAGCTGGAAAAGAAAGGCAAGGCAACAAATTCTTCCTAAATCCCCCAGAAGAAACTCATCCCACTGACACCTTGATTTTAGCCCCAAATAACTTCTGATATCCCAAACTGTAAGAGAATCAACTTGAGTTATTTTAAGCCACAGCATTTGTGGAAATGTGTTACAACAGCAATAGGAAACCAATATACTAAGGAACTCACTCCACTGCCAGGTTAAGGAAGTTTTCAAACCTTGCCCAGCTGGATTTTATCATTGCTGTGGACCAGGAACTGCTGTGTAATTTATTTTCTTCTTTTTGCCAATTTTTTTATTGGTTTGTTTTTGTCATCCTCTCCTGGCTCCACGTTTTTATGTTTTATGTGGTGGGAGCAAATACCTCGCCCTTCAGTCTGTAGTCTCAAGTCAATAAGCAGCCAAATCTGGACTTGATATAAAGGAGACTTGCTAAATAAAGTACCTCGACTGACCTCACAAAGGGGGAGAGTTGTGTTTGAAGTGTGAAAAGATTATTCCCATGAAATTCTTCATATTCAGCAGCTGCATATAGATCTCTCCCCAAATCTATTATTTTCTCTTTCCAGGGCTCATAAATTCTCAGCTAGGGAATTTATTCTCCCCCACCATCACCTTTAAAGAGGCCTGTACACCTGACTAAATTTTTACCAATGGAATATGAATGGAAAGCAAATTGTACTTTACTACATAAAAGGAAATTGCTGCTTCTGATCGATAATTCTATGTGTCAACTCGAGACTGTTTTTGGATTAACATTTAAAGCGGTAAACTTTGTGTAAGGAGACTGCCGTCCATAATGTGCTTGGGCCTCATCCAATCAGTTGAAGGCTTCAACGGAACAACAACAACAAAAGAGAGCTCCCCCAAGAAACAGAATTCTCCAGTGACTGCCAGCTTTTGGACTAGAACTGCGTCATCAGCTCAGCCTGTTCACCTACATTACTGATTAGAATTTGCCAGTAGCCATAATGATGGCCGCCAATTCCATATAATAAATCTCTCTCTCTCTCTCTCTCTATACACACACACACACAAACACACACACACACACACACATATATGTAGAAACATGTATATATACATATAAGTAGGGTGCCAAAAAATGTACACGCACTTTAATAAAGGAAAAAACTCAATATATACCAATACCAAAAGATACATACAAGTCACATTTGACTTCTGCAATTACAAGAGTTGCTCAAAGTGGTTACCATCAGCATCCAGAAACTTCTATTTATGATGAACTACTGCTTGAGAAATGTTGACCAAAGTGTCCACTTGTATACATTTTTTTGGCATCCCAGTATATAAAAATCCTATTGGTCTGTTTCCCTGGAGAACCCTCACTAATGCATTGCCCTAAACTTTCTCTCTTTTTTCAAGTTGCAACACAGGCATTTCATGATCCAGTATAAAACATGAAGTTGAGGATAAAGTTTCAAGGTTGGAAGAAATTTGTACAGCACTATTTCTCTAGAGCTCCTTCATTATAGAGCAATAACTTATTTCCTCTCCTTGCTATTTGCATTTGTAAATAAAAGTACAGCATTGCTTTATTTATTTTAATTTTATCTTCCTATTGCCTGGATTGTGTCTACAAATAATTACTCAAGAATGATATATGGGTAGTATTATTTTTTCCGAGTCTCTCAAAGTATGAGTGTCTTTCTATTGTATTAATTGTATTCACTCAAAAGAAAAACTAACAATAAAAAAGGGAGTGGCTGAAAATATTCTTGGGTCACAATTTTGTTTTACTTAAAAATTTAATTCTGTAAAATAAAAGAGCCAGCTATATACGCAAACTGCCCTTTCATATCTAAACTAAGTAAAAAATTAGTAGGGGAGCTGAGGGCCAGTCTTTGAAGTGAACATACATTCATTCATTGGTTCAGTAATTGCCATTCTTTATTTACATCAACAATTTCTGAGTTGGTAGGCAATTTTCGCATATGTTAGTCAGGTTTTGACTTTCCTCTTTGGTGTCTTTATGGATATTTTAATAAGAATTTGAGACCTAGTTTAATTAGAAATCTGAATCCTAAGAGTAGGATCCCAAAAGATCCCCAAACTCATTTGCTCTTTCTGGGCTACAGGGACTGTACTACTTTTTGATTAAAACATACATGTTTTTAAAATATTCTATGATGAGCAGAGTGCTCCTGAAGTACACTGTAAAAGGGTATTGAGATTTTAAAGGTAAATAAAAGAGATACAGACTGAACACACAGCGACTAACTCAGTCTATCCCCTGAATGATCTGTACATCACTGTGAGAAACGTGCATCACATTTTTTGTCAAAGTATGTGCATAAGTATATTTATTTTGTTTTAGTTAGGTATTTTTGTAAGATACCTCAGGGACTATTTAGAATGAATAAAGGTAAAAATAGCCAAAAATATTAATTAGATATTGACATAATTTCAATTCTAGCTCAGGACCTGCCACATTTCAGACAAAATACAAATTTGGAGCAAATACTCATTTTCCAGTACAAACATTAAACATTCGGAGACCTTGATTAAATATGCATTAGATACAGAATATTTGCTAATAAAGAGAATTATTTTGCTGTAAAAATTACATGTCAGTATCAAATATTAAAAAGAATACTGTCCTTTACATCAGCAGAATTGAGCTCTACTTCCAGGATAATAACCATCAAACCATATTATGAAGGTTCTAAGCATTTTATATGGTCCAAAGTGTTTCAATGCAAATCTATAACAGGTATAAATATGCAATTTTTTCTATAGAGAATCAAATTATCTTTAAATGGAAAATACTGATAATACTGCTTCATATGTTTTTAAAAATGTATCAAAAATACATTACATATTTTTAAAGTTTTGAATTACATTTAGATTCTTCATCATATCAAACATGATGATATAATTTCTGAAGTAATATATTTGCAAATCACATCGACATTTTAAAGTGTAACACGATATAAGTACACAACCAATTGCAATGATTTCTAATTATTTACACTATCACTTATTTTTGAAAAAAAATGGATTAGCTAATAAATGACATTTATAGCTTAAATATATCCTAAAATCATGGTAATTATAATATAACATGGTATGGTGTTTTATAATTATTTAAAAGTTTAAATAAGAGCCTTTAAAGATACAACATTGGGATGTCTTAGAGTTGCTTCTCCTAAATGCCACAGTAGAATTTATATGTACAAATTTAAGGTCAGACAATTCAGTGCGTGAACTCATCCTAGAAAAAGTGCTACACACCTTATTGCTGAATATCACCACGGTCACCTTCGAAGTATTCCTTTTGGGACACCAGCACCTAGTCCACCCTTCAAAGCAATTTTGGAACTCTTTTATCTGGAATGACCATTAGAGCTCTTGGCGGATTACTCTTGATGTTCTGAATGTCATCAAAATGTCTTCCTTGCAACACTTCCTTTATCTTCAGGTAAAGAAAGAGTCTTTGGGGGCCAGATCAGGTGAGTAGAGAGGGTGTTCCAATACAGTTATTTGTTTTCTGGCTAAAAGCTCCCTCACAGAGAGTGTCATGTGAGCTGGTGCATTGTCATGTTGCAAGAGCCATGAATTACGGGTGGTGAAAAGTTCAAGACATCTATCTTTTTCATGTAGCCTTTTCAGCACTTCCAAATAGTAAAGTTGGTTAACTGTTTGTCCAGTTAGTATAAATTCATGATGAATAATCCCTCTGATATCAAAAAAGGTGAGCAACATTGTTGCAACAGTTCATGAACATAATTTTCAGACTTCGTATCTGGTTAATATTAGAAGGAGTTAAAAGCAAGGATAATATTAAATTCCTCTTTTTTAATTTCCTTGGACTCTAGACACTTTGGTATGAAAATTATTCATTTTTGTGATATAAAGAAGAAGAGTTATAGTTGGTTTAATAATACCGTGTAAAGGAAAAAGAAAAATGCAGATTTTTAACAAAGTGTTTAAAAAGTATGATGTGTTATAGATTTGTATACTTGAAACCTATATAATTTCACTAACCAATGTCACCCCAATAAATGTAATAAAAAATAAAGTTAAGAAATAGAAAAAAGTAATTAAAAATTTTGGCAAGCCCTTTGATTGTAGATTTAATATGATTTATCCCTTTTAGAAATTTCTGGTATCAGAAGTTGAAGATTTCAAACATCTAATGATGGCTGTTAAAAGATTATCCTTGGTTTTATTTATAATGGATATGAATCAAAATCTAGATTCAAACTTGCATGGAATACAACTTTGTTTTTTGTTGTTGTTTTTAGTCACCCATTTAAGGATATAGTTTGATGAATTTTGAAAAAAAATATAGACTTGCATCACCATCGCCACCACCACCACAGTCAACATAAAGAACATTTTTATCACCCTAAAGAGTTTAATTGTTCCCCTTTGTAGCAATTTCCCACTAGCACTGCCAGCCTCCAGCAACTAGTTACTTGATATTTATCCTTATGGTTGTGCCTTTTTGTAAAATCATATACACGGAATCATATAGTAAACAGCTTGAATGACTGGGTTATCTTACCTTGAATAATTATTTTGAGATTTATTAATGCTGCTGCATTCATAAGAAGTTTTTTTAATCACTGAGTAGTTACATTGTATGAGTATACCAATTTTTTTAATCCTTTCAAGAATTGATAGACATTGTGATGTTTTTCACATTGTAGTTATTATGGGTAAAGCTGCTATAAACATTTGTATTTCGTTCTTTGTGCAAATAGACATTTTGATTTTTTTGGGGAAAATCTTAGTAATAAGATTCATGGGTTTTAATCTAAGCACAAGTTTAAGTTTATTGGAAACTGCATATTGTTTTCCATATGGTTGTTTTTCCAAAATGGTGGTTATACTATATTTTGCATTCCTACAAACAAACAATGCATGAGAGTTTCAGTTGTTTTGAATCTTTATCTATACTTAGGATCATCCCTCTTAAAATACTCTAAAGTTTCTAAGAGATTTTATGCTAAACGTTCTCACCACAAAAGGCAATAATTATGTCACATGATGGAGGTCTTAACTAATGCTACCTTGGTGATCATATTGCAATATATAAATATATCAAATCAATACATTGTGCCCCTTAAATTTATGCAGTGTTACATGTCAAATTATATCTAAAAAAATCTAATAGTGTGAATCTTGAAAATTTGTTTTCTTTTGTTCAAAATTGACTTAGCTATCACAAGTATCTTTTTTAAATGTCATCATAAATTCAATTGTGAGCTTTAGCATCAGTCTTTTGGGGTTATTTACCCTCCTCTCTACCATGTTTTAGGAATTTTAGAAAGTGTACGTGTGGCAATCTGATCACTGAATTATGCCCCCCCGTTTTTTTGCCACTGATATTTTCCCCTGATTTTCTACTGATATTCCAAATGTGCCACTGATATTCCAACCTTTTTCAGGAGTCAACAAGGACATTCTGCTCTAAGGCCTATCTGATGCTTTCCAGCTTTGCCTGGGTAAAGCAAGTGCAGAGACCAATTACTTTATTGTCCAATACCTGATATGTTATAGGATGAAAGGGGCACTATTAGTACCCATGTCAGGAAATTGGGACTTACAAAGGAAACTATGACTCTGGTTGGCTAAGTCAAGATGTATGATCATGATGGTAGATGTTCTTTTCTACCCCTCTAGACCTGGAAACAATATGACGTCTCTCCCATATATGGCCAACTCCATCGGCTTGTTCCTAAGTTGTCAGGCAAACATACCTTTCTCTTTCTGAGAAATACATATTTGTTTCTCTCTTTTCTCTTTTCTTTTTAATTAAATTTATTGGGGTGACATTGGTTAGTAAAATTATGTTAGGTTCAAGTGTGTATTTCTATAATACATCATCTGTATATTACATTGTGTGTTCACCAGCTAGAGTCAGTTCTCCTTCCATCACCATATATTTGACCCTCTTTAACCTCTTCTACCTCCCTCTCTGCCCTTACCCTCTGGTACCCACTAAACTGTTATCTCTTTTCTTTCTTCCTGAGTTACTATTTTAAAATTTTATACTATATTGTCTTCTATATCTTCTCTGCCAAATGGTAACAATCAGATAAATTTTCACTTCTTCCATGAGGACATGACCAATTTTTCACACTCCAATATGTTATCTTTTGTTTAAAATAGTTCTGCATAAATGGTCACATCCATTTTTTTTTAATTAGTTATTCTCTAATATTTTTTGTATATTTTTCTTTGATTCTATGATAGAAGAATACAGAAAATTTAGCAAACTTTGTGGTATTAATTACATATTAGTTACTTAATAATTCATTTTAAATTCTAATTAGCACAGGAATAGCATGTATAGAAATTATTTTCTGTCACTGAAAAAAGTTTTTGGACTAAAAACGGAGGTTAACAAATGATCAAAATTGTAATTTTCCTATCTATGTATGGCAAAGGCCTTGTTGTATGCGCCATGTCAGAAGAGAGGCTTTCCTAATTATTTTATAGTTAGAAATGTTCTTGCTTCTTGGCTGTACTTCAGCATAACTGAGAATAAATATTGATATCTTATAGAATTCAGCTATTGAGCAAAATTGCCTCCGAATTATACAAGATAAAATAAGGAATGCAATCTTTTATAATTAAAAAGAAAAAGGGATGTGGTCAGGTGTTTCTATTAGTTAGTTCTTCCTCTATTTGCCTCAAGTGTGTTTATTGCTTATTTCAGGCTAATTGTCACTTCTTTCTATTGCTTCCCACTATCAATATGTATTCTTGGTTACTAAGTCTCTATGAGAGTGTTTGTGATAATCAATTCCCTGTTCTGGAACACAGAAATAAAATCAGTCTCTCTGTCATCCATACGTATCTTTATCCACCAAGGACAAAATTTTATACTGAGTCAAAGAACTGCCTCATGTAACTTCAGTATGGCTCTCTTTGATGAAAAGAAATAAATGTTGCACATCAACGAGAGAACAAGAGCGCTGACCACTAAACTGGTGATAACTGTTGTCCAACTTTATGACTAGCTTTTCTCAAAAATTATTATTCATTTGGTACCAGAAAAGATTTCAAAACTTAATTGTCTTGAATTATTCTCGGTGGGTCATATTCCTACTGTTTCTTTTTTTCCTCTAACATTTATTTTGAAAAATAAATACAGCAAAGTTGAAAAGACTTTACAACGTGCACACTCATAACTAAAATACCACCTAAAATGTACCTTAGCGTTTTTCTTCATTTTTTTCACATATCTGCCCATCCACTTAATCTTCTCTAAATAAATACAGTTTAGTTATATTGTAGTTCAAAGCAAACTGTTGCTCTAAGTCCAGTGCCCCCTAAATTCAACATAGATACTTTTTAAAAATAGATTTAGAAACTTCTTGCCAGATTTTTAAGTAAAAATTACAATTAAATGAAATGCACAAATCTTAATTGCACAATACTTGATTTTTGACAAGTACACATGCCGGTGTAATCTGAATCCCTGTCATAATACATGAACAAATGCTCCTTCCATATCTATCTTCACTCTTCAGCCCACCTCCAACCCCAGAAGCAACCACTGTCATTACTTTTTCAATAGATTTTATTTTTTAGAGCAGTTTTAGGTTCACAGGAATATTGAGATTAGAGATTGAGTACAGAGATTTCCTATATATCCCCTGACTTTACACATGTACAGCCTCTCCGATTACCAACACCTCCCACCAGAGTGGTGCATTTGTTACAACTGATGAACTTACAGCAACAGATGATTTATCAACCGAAATCTATAGTTTACATTAAGGTTCTCCTTTGATGTTGTACATTCCATGGGTTTGGACACATTTATAATGACAAGTACCCATCATTACACTATTAGAGGAGTTGCACTGCCCTCCATGTCCTTTGGGCTCTGCCCAGTCATCCCTCCCTCCCTGGCAACTACGGATCTTTTTATCTCCAGTTTTGCCTTTTCCAGAATATCATGCAGTTGAAATCATATAGTATGCAGCCTTTTGCGATTAGCTTCTTTCACTTATTAATATACATTTAAGTTTTCTTCATGTCTTTTCATGGCTTGATATATCATTTCTACAGGGCTGGATGTTATTCCATTTTCTGGATGGACCAGTTTATTTATTCATTCACTTGCTGAAGGACAACGTGGTTGCTTCCAACTTTTGACAATTATGAATAAAGCTGCTATAAACATCCATGTTCAGGTTTTTGTGTGGTCACGTTTTCAACTCCTTTGGGTAAATACCAAGACACCTGATTTCTGGATCATATGGTAGGGGTATATTTAGTTTTATAAGAAACTGCCAAACTGTGTTCCAAAGTGGCTGAACCATTTTGCATCCCCACCAGCAACAACGAGAGTTCTGATTGTTCCACATCCGTGACAGCATTTGGTGTTGTCAGTATCCGGGATTATTCTAATCGGTGCCTGGTGCATTACTTTTCCACTGTGAATTAGTTTTTCCTGTTCTGGAATTTTATATAAATGGAATCATACATGATATATTCATTTGCGTAAAGATTCTTCTTTTACTCACCATAAAATATTTTAGATTTATCCATATTTTGTACATCAGTAGTCTGTTCCTTTTTAATTCCTAGTAATATTCTATTGTATGGAAATATCAAAATTTGTGGATCAATTCTCCTATTTA
Source organism: Rhinolophus ferrumequinum (assembly GCF_004115265.2). Taxonomy (NCBI): domain Eukaryota; kingdom Metazoa; phylum Chordata; class Mammalia; order Chiroptera; family Rhinolophidae; genus Rhinolophus; species Rhinolophus ferrumequinum. The sequence continues at coordinate 54,744,156 of NC_046301.1, forward strand.
CGGACATCTAAGCAGTTCCCAGTTTTGTGTCTTATAAATAAGGATGACATGAAGTTTCTTTTACAAGCCTTTGTTAAGCACATATTTTCATTTCTCTTGGGTAAGTACCTTAAGTGCAATTGATGTATTATAGGGTAAGGATATGTTTCATAAGAAGCATCCAGAACTTTTTCCAATGAGAGTGTACTATTTTACCGTCAGTGGATGTGAAACAGACTTGCTTCAAAAAAAATCACCAATATTTGGCGTGATCAGTCTTCTAATTTTAGTTATTTTGGCGGTTATGTGTTGTGATTGTGCCTTATTTTAAGCATATGTTTCAGAATTTATGTAAATATTAATTTAAATCAGAGCATTTTATTATATTTACATCTAAACACAAAATACCTCAGTTTATATGTCAGTTCTATAACTTATTGAATTCTCCAGCAATTGCATTCTCTAACTTTATAAGTACTCACTCATTTATATTGTTAATTTAAGTAAATATTCATTATTTCACTCACATATTTACCACCTGCTTACTTCTTTAAACTTTCTAGCATCTCACAACTTTTGTCTGAAATAACTTTTCCCTTTCACACATTAGACTTCTGGAAATCTTTTACAATTTCCTTTAATGATAGTCTAACATGAATGATCTTTCTTCTCCTCCCTTCTTCTTCCTCTCCTTCCTCCCCTCCTTCCTTCTTCTCTTCTTCTTTCCTTCCTCTTTCTCTCTCAAATATTCTTTAATGATAAAAAGGACAAATAACCAATAAGTAAAAACAATATTATAGGTCAAATAGACAAAACAAAATCATAGAGATAGCAATATTCTTTCTAGCTTTTGATAGAACAAGTGGTCAAAAAAATGGTAAGCCTAGAGAAGATCTTAACACTAACAATCAATTTCACTTACTGACTTTTACAAACACGGTATCGAACAACTTCAAACTACATATTCTTTTAAGTGCACATTAATATTCATGAAAATAAACAATGTACTTGGCCATAATATAGGCCTCAATAAATTCCAAACCTTGAAATCTAACCTAGTATGTTTTTCTGAGCACAAGGGTATTCAATTCAAAAGCAAGAACAAATAGATATTTACAAAATGTCAAACATGTAAAAATTATATTATGCATTTCTAATTAACCTACAAGAAAAAGAGAAATCACAAGTTAGAACATATGTTAAAATAAATGCTAGCTATAAAGTGAACATGATAAAGTTTGTGAGAAGCATCCAAAACATGAAGTGAATGTGATTAATCTGATACAAGCACAGTTAGGAATCAGGCAGAGGGACACGTTTCAAATAATTTCATGATTCCAGTACACACATCAAAGCCTGACAAACGTTGCAAGAAAAAAAATTCAGGTAGCATTACTGATGAACCTAAATGTAGACAACCCGAAAGAAAAAATATGACTACATAGAATTTCTGCAATATGTTTCTAACAAATGGCAAATTGAATTGTATCCCAGAAATGGAAAATCGGTTAACTAAATTCATTAAATAAACTGCATTAATAAAACAAAGGCGACTATTCATATGATAATCTCAATAAATGTAGAAAAATATATTTGACCATATTTAACACCTTTTCATGATCAACATCCTCAGAAAATTTGAGATGGGAATACTATACCAAGTTGATATAGAGCATCTATATAACATATATAATGATAAAATACTGAACTCTAAGACCAGAAAAAGACAATGCTTTTCTTTCATACCACTTCTGCTTGATGCTGTATTGGAACTACAAGCCTTTCTGATAAAGCAGATAATAAAATAAAATTAATAAAAATTAAAAAGAAAGAATAAAACCTTTTCCTAATTGAAATCAATATGAAAGGTATCAACACTGAAATTATAATCTAACATAACATATAATTCATGGTGTTTTGTCATATGATACAATAGTATTCCAACATCCTCATTTTTGTTGACCTGCATCAAATTTAGTTGGAAAGATGTTTAAAATGAATGGTCTTTCAATTGTTGAAGCCTGTCAAATTAATTTTAGTAAGGATACATTTAGTTTTCCCATCTCATGTTATATAACAACCTGTTCATAAAACCATTATACATACCATGTTTCTCCCCAAATAAGACAGGGTGTTATATTAATTTTTGCTCCAAAAGACGCATTAGGGCTTATGTTCAGGGATGTCATCCTGAAAAATCAGGCTAGGGTTTATATTCCAGTTAGGTCTTATTTTCCGGGAAACATGGTATTATATAACCGCAAAGAACATACAGTTCCGATGGCACCATGAAATACAATGCACAGCAACTGGAAGTAAAGGGAACAGCAGAAAATAAAGTTAATGTCTTATCTGTTTATGGGCTTTTCAGAAGTATCTTTACCTTTAATATTTTTTGTGTATATTTAGCTAAAAATTAAAGCATAGGAATGTGATACAGCTTTTCAAATATTTGTATTTGGCCAAAGAGAGGGGAAAAGATATGTATAATACCTATGACAAGGAAAAATTCATTAGAAGAGACAATTATGTAAGGATATAAACACCTTCTCATTGCTATAGTCGAGTAGAATCAATATTAAAACACGTAATTTGGGATTCTTACAAATACCGATTTAAAAATAATTAGAATAAGGAAATGTATTTAATGGACAATTAGAACAAGGTAGTCCTATTCTTCACGGGTTTGAGGATACAATAACTTGAGTAAATTCTCAATTGAGAAGCTATTTTGGGAACAAATGAGTCAGAGGCACAAAAATGTTAAATTTTTACAATCACAATTTATAATTATAAAAACTTTAACAATCATAATTTAGGTGACATATATGTTTATGTATGTGTATTCATAAAAATAAGACAAAAATATGTCATATGAAGTAAAGACTACATGGACAACATTTTATACTTTTCCCATTAGTACCAACATGGAACCTTCAGGGGTCTATTTAAATGCTTGTAAATTAACTTTCCTTTTTCAATTTTTTTTTTTTTAGTATCTGTAAATAATAACCATTTTATATGTTGTCAATCCTCCCTTGAACTATATTGAAAAAAAAAAAAAAGACTTAAGCATATATATTACAGGTCACATTTGAAAATGTCTGCAGTAACTGAAAGATGGGAAAATCAATCTTCATATAACTTAATTCTCATAAAAAATGGCTAACAGTTGGAGAAGGATGCTGTACTGCGAAATTTACATGAATATGAAAACGGAATATTAGTGGTATTGTTAAAAAAAGGTGACATATAGTTGATATCATGAAGATATTTAATTCTTAGTTACCTGTTCTCACAAAGACGGGCTTATGTACATGTGATCTTCTCAAATAGGTTTATCTGAAATTACAAAGTGACCAAAGAGTTCCATAGATTAGAGAAGTATGCCTGTGGATAAAAAGTACGCAATGGTACTTAGGAACCGAAGTCATCAGTTTGCTTATCTCCAGATCCAGAAGGGAAACTTTTTTTGATTCTAGTTTTGATTCTAGTATATTCTAGTATATTAATTGGATACTAAAATATCCAGTATATTAATGGATACTAAAAGCTCCCCACTTTTCACATGAGTGAAGTGGGGTTCAATCCATGAATCTACTGTATGCAGTGGTATTTTTTACTGATCAAGTAGAGCCCCTCCCCAATATTTAAAAACCTGCAGATAAAATGTGGAAAGAGCTTAGCAACGGGCCACTGACTGGAAGTGCAATAAAGCTGCACAGCACCAAGAGAACAAACTCAGGGACACCTTTTTCATATCTGGCAGGGATGGAAAATCAAACTTGCTAGAGATGTGTACTGAGTCCAGAAAACAACGAAAAATATTTTCTATTAATGAACCTGAAAACTAAAGCACGAAATATAGGAGGAAAATAACACGGAGCAAGACAGCCAAACATATTCAACAATCAGGAGATAAATTCAAACATGATGAAATACAACTTTCATATATATTTCATCACATATATTTATTTATACACGTACATACCGGGGGTGCCAAAAAAAAGTATACACGTGACTTGTATTCATCTTTTGTTATCAGCATATATTGAGTATTACAATTTTAACACAGTTTTTTCCTTTCTTAAATGTGTATACATTTTTTGGCATCCTCTCTATATATTCATATATATGTATATGTATGTAATATATATATATGTGTATACATATATATATATATACATATATATATAATATACGTATATATGTGTGTTTATATATATACACATATATATATATATATATATATATATATATGTATATATATACACCCTGTTTCCCTGAGAATAAGACCTAACCAGATAATCAGCTCCAATGCGTCTTTTGGAGCAAAAATTAATATAAGACCCAGTCTCATGTTATATTATATTATATAAGACCCAGTCTTATACTATAGTAAAATAAGACCGGGTTTTATATTAATTTTTGCTTCAAAAGACGCATTAGAGCTGATTGTCCAGCTAGGTCTTATTTTCAGGGAAACACAGTATACACACACACACACACAGACACACACACGTACACATCGGTAGTGTATATATACATATATATGTCAATAGATCATGTGAATCTCATTCTTAAAGGCCTTTTAGGAGTCATAAATTCAATCACATACATTTAGTCTATGATATTAATGTAGTATCAACTAGCATCCCATTACCATATAATCTATTAGAGAGCAAGTCAATAGAGAAGGACTGTTCTTCCATGATCCCGTTTCCTTCCACGTAGATGAAGCTCAATTACGATGCCATTATAGGGGCCTCTCTCCACTGTTTTATTTACTACCTCATGCTGAGAGAGAGAAAACGGGACGTGGTCAGCTCAGCTGCTCAGTGGTTGCCAATGGCTAGTGTGGGGAGAGGGAACTGACGGCAAGGAGGCCCTTGTGAACATCTGGGAAGACGGAAATGTTTTATATAATGTTTTCTGCAATGCTTACCAGTTTTACCTTTATTAAACACATAATCTATATGTGTTTATGTAGACATTTGCTAACTGCCTATGATTATTAAAGCTAATTATACACTTAATACTGACACATTTCGTTGCCTATAAACTATATCTCAATAATGCAAATTAAATAAATACATAAAATAAATATATAATTTCATCAGCAGCAGCTTTTCAAAAGTTAAATATTCTAACAAGATCGAGTTTGGCAATATAGAGAAACTATATTACTATAACTTGTAGGAGTATGCCTTGGTACTTCTTTGAAGCCAACTGCAATACCTAGCAAGATATGGATAACCTAAAACTCAATTCTATTTCTAGCTATGTACGTACAAGTAGATATGGATAAGTATATTCATTGTAAAGTTGCTTTTAATAGAAAAGTGAAAAGAACATAAATTTCCTTCAGAAATTAAGTAGATCACAGAAATTTATTCATGGAATATATTATTTTGAAGTTGATTTCAATAGCCTCTAACAAATATCAACATGAAAAAAATCTCAAGAAAAAGAAGAAGAATGCAAAAATCTTTTTAAAAGACATTTGAAACCAAAACATCAATGTATAGTGTCTATGGACACATATACACATAGAAAATGTAGAAAAATGAATATGACAATGCCACTTAGCACTTTCATGAGAGTGATTGCACATGGGGAGAAAGAGAAACCCAGTGGGTTGACTTCAGCTGTATTAGTAATATGATTCATTCAGTGTTATGAAGTAAGTGTGATGTAGCGTCACCATTTCAGGGTTGACATGTGTGTTTGCTACATTATGTCACTCAATTTTCTGAATACTTCCAATATATTGACCTTATATTAACTTTATGTTAAAAATAAATTAATTAATACTATAGGTCGAGATTTCATGTGAGAAGTAAGAGATTTGCTTAGGGGAAGAGTTGGGACCTTAGAGCGTAAACATGCATGAAAGGGTAAATAAACGAAACATATTCATAGCTCATTGCTCTCTAATATGGTACTGGGAAAACTTGGAGGCTCACAGATTTGATAATGTATGGGTAGGAGGAGGCAACAGTTCCAAGGTGTTTGAAAAAGGGAAGGGAAAAAAATCAGAGCGAAAACTACAGTACATATAAATAGTTATTCCCTGAGAAACTTCTCTGATAAGGAAACTCCTACATGGAAATACGCAGATCATCAATAATAAAGGCCATTGAAAGTGAAAAGAACATAAATTTCCTTCAACAAACACTATTTTCTATTTTCTTTGATTAAGAGAACACATACAGGTTCCGGTAAATCAGGTCAGCTATACTGGGAAAAGACCCGAGGACCCAAAATACGTGTAGGATACTCATCTGATGTTAGAAGAGGTGCAAATCCAAACACTCGATGTAAGGAGAAAACCACACCCAGATGGAAATGTATGGATTTAGAGATATAAGGTAAATTTGAAACTTTCTTTTTTGGGGGGCGGGGAAGAAAAGCAGAACAGCAATAGATTGATTCCCTATAGGAGAAAGATAGTAGTAAATGGATAAATGATACCTCTTGGGTGAAATTATCCAACTTAGGAGGAAAGGATAAAGAATATCTGTTTGAAAATGGATGTCTTTTATCAAAATTTGAATTTGTAGAATTCACTTGTTTCTATGTGAGAGACGCCCAACAAAAATATTGAGAAGGTTTTTAGAAAACAAATGTCTGTGCTTGAAAGCAAGAAAGAGAAAAATGAAAGAGGCCCACAGATGCAGGGCAACAGAAAAGGAGAAATCTTAAGGCATAGTTAACCTTTTAGTAACTTTAAAAGCTTCCCTTATAGGTGCAGGAGAAAAATAAATGTGAAATCGAACATAGGTGGTATATCCCACTGTTGAGAAAGTAAAGGACAAAAATCAATGGTTCTGTTGTCACTGAAGTAGCACAACGGGTAAATTCCAAATGTAAAGTAAGACAAGGTCTTAAGAAGAACACTTGACAAAGGAACAGAATCTTGGGCCAGGCACCGTGAAATGTGAAGAAGACTCTCATTGGATATTAGCTAAGGTAGATGAAAACACAAAAGGATAGAACATATTTTTCATGAAAACAGGGCCATAGGTTTAAAAAAATTATGGACCACAAATCTCCATGATACAGGAGTAAAACATGTCTAGGGACCCACAGGGATAGAGAAATCCAGAGACAATAGGAAATCAAAACGGAGAATAAAGTATGAACTCTCTTCAGAAAGTTTCCTGAAAAAGGGTGGAGTGCATTGTTCCCAGAGAAGTGGGGGGCTGTCACCCTATACAGTGCAGAACTATGTAGGACTAGTTTACTAGGAACACAAGATAAGTACAAATGAAGGGGTCTTAAATATGTTATGCAGTAGAAAATCCAGACATTGACTACACTACTAATATTCTTTCTCTTCTGTTTCTCCCTCTCATTCATTTCCCTCCCTCCTTTCCACCCCCACCCCCATCTCTATCTCTATCTATCTTTGAGGGACATCAGTTTCCACAGGAGAATCATTATTTGATGGAGGCAGGGACAGAGGAGTGGGCGAAATGTGTGAAGGTGGCTAAAAAGTATAAACTCCCTTGCTTTCACAGGTGTTCTTCTTACTTAATCTCCATATCCTTAGGAGCAACTCTAGAAACGTGCTATAATATACTTGCGAAAGTTGTCCCTACAGAGTTTGCTAGACAGAAGAGGGAAGTCAAAAGCTCATATTTAAGAATTGGAGGGGGGTTAAGATTTAAAGATATTTAAGATATTGATTAGGAAGATAAATGTGTAGAGTTCAAGGCTAGAAGAGAACTGTAAGTTGAAATCTTCAATTTCTGTTCCTGTTCTTTAAGATTTAATCATTTAGGGTATTCAGTTTCTTTGTTGCTGAGAAAAACAGAAATGAAAGAGCTCCTTTCAGTCTTACCCATATAAAACAGACTCTCTCTAGTCCCAGAAATGTTTGGAATACCTTCAAGAAAATGTACGAATCGAAACTGCTTTGAGGTCTTTGCTACTCACATGAAGGAGAGGCCAGTTTCCCTTGAACAGAAATGGATTTTATGAGGAGGGAAAGGGCAAAGGGAGGGCCCAAGACCAGCACTGGTTTCCGAGGTGGACCCCTGCACTGGTTTGAGTTCACTGCCCTTTTATTACTGTGGGGCTGCAAGAAAAACCCAGGTCGTTCTCTGGAATCCATCACAAGACATTGGCTATTTGGAATCAAGGTTTTACAATTAGTCCAAAGATTAGGATATACTGCTGATATTTGGCTTGTGCCACTAACATTTTTGCAGCTTTGCCTAGAAAAAAGGGAGGGAGAGGAAGGGATTCTGAAACTCTCACAGGTTTAGAATCATTTCCCCTCTATTTCATTTGCTATATTGGATATATATGTTTCAGGTATGTATTTGGACATAGGGGAGCTATCATCCCACCAAGGCATGTTGTAACAATGGAGCCTTCAGAGCTCACGAGTGAGAATTAGTAGTCGCTCGGCCCAGGGTGCTCAGAAGAGGACTCCCTCATCAGAGTGAAGCTTGCAAGCTGATGTTTTGTCTGCTGTCAACAAGTCTCAGTTGTTCTGCTCTGCCATGTAGGGAAGAGACCTGCAGGAAATGTGTAGACTAAAATCAGTGCAAGTCGAAGGCAGTTTTTACCAAGTAAAACTGTATGTATCCAAAGTGTATACCTTTGAAATGCTTCTTCACTGACCTCCTATGAGCTTACTACTTGCAATAACAAAATCCCCTTATTTGTCAGTAGAGAGTTGTGGCACTGCGTCTTTCTAGTTTATTTCAGGAGCCTCAAACAGTCACAAATGGTGAAAAAAGAATATTAATACAGAAAAGAGAAGATGAGATCCTTTTTCACTGTTGTTGCTTTTCATTGTCTGTTTTCCATTAGATATGAACATTGTTCAAGGAGTGCAGTCCAAAGGCTGAGAAAACAGTGAATGAGAGGACTTTTAAGATATACCCTATGGTTTGCATGGGAAAATATCAGAAATGGCAGGAGAATGTTTTCTGTGGCTATGAACAGAAGAGAAAGCTGTTCCGACACCTAGGATTTACATCCTGGGAGTAGCACTTCTGTTGTAGGCAGACGTTCTCAGCTCACAAAGCTTGTAGTGTAACAAGATTTTTTTAATTTATTTATTTTTTTTGCCGTGCCCCTTTGTCAAAACAAATGCCAATCAAATCCATTTAAACAGTTAACCGAAACTTAGTATAGCCATCTGAAAAAATAATACACATAAATTATAATATAAAAAGAATATTTTTACTCCATTCTTAAATAACCACAATTTCTTATGATTGGGTACGTATATTTTTTGTGCAGTGACTAGCTTCTCAAATCTTGGAATTGGATTGGGCACCACTACCCTCAAGTTCTGTTCCATGGTGATTTTCACACATGCTGTGATATTTAGTTATCACAGCAATTGCTGAAAACCCAGATTCCCAAAGACATGCCATGAAAAGAAATGCACTGTGAATTATGTTTAACTGTGAAGTAACCTGTGGTATCTAATGTTGAGTAATGCTCTTGTGTGTTACTTTGCTTCCCTTGAAAAATAAAAAAATAAAAAACTGCAAGGCAACTGGACAAGTTCTTGTGGGAACCTGGGCACCTCCGCACACGGTTAAGGAACTGTAGTACAGACACTGCTGTCATCACAATGGATAGGAAAATAGCAGCCACAATTAGGTGTGTCTCTTAGTCACTTGACAGTTACGTTAGTCTAGTCGCTGCTAGTCTGGATGCTAGAAAAGGAAACACTATATTGAATCCCAGCTCTGCCATTACCAACCCTTTTACTTTGAGCTATTTGTCTTTCTGTATCTTAGTCTCCTCCTACGTAGAATGAAAAAAATAAAAATACATAGTACTTGTCTCATACGGCTATTATGAACATTAAGTGGAATAAAGCATATAAGATTTCTTTTAAGTATACGGCAGATCATCATTAAAGCAATTTCATGTAGTATAATTATTATTGCTGAATCTCACTCCAGAAAAGTTACATTGATTATCATCATCACCACTACCTTGGCGACCATAGATATGTTATATATAAATATAAAATTGAAATATAGAATTATTATTATATTTTTTAATTCTAAGTTACATACAATGAATTTCATGATTTAACACATAGATATTAGTTTTAGCCTTATAGGAAGGAGTAAATAATATTACTAGTTAACACTTGAAGAAGATTGTCCTGAATAAGATTTATTTTTATAAACATCCCTTACCTCATTAAATAGGCCGAATCTTTGCATACTCTACGAAATTGTACTAATTCCAAAATATCCAGGGCTTGCTTTATCATGCATATACACTTACATACACATTTTGGTTAGATGACTAACATCATTGTAAAATGACAGTACACAGTTGATTACTGTATTGATATATTAGTTTTTACAATAAGAAGATTAGCAAGAGAAAATGACCAAATTTAATTGTGTACATATGTATGGGAACCCCTCAGACATGGGAGAGTCAGAGACCCCATGTGCGAGGTCTGACAATTAAGTTCATGAACTTGTTGCGACGATGTTGCTAAACTTTTTTGATATCAGAGGGATTATTCATTATGAATTTGTACCAACTGGATAGTTAACCAAGTTTACTATTTGGAATGGTGAAAAGGCTGTGTGAAAAAGTTAGATGACCTTTTTGCCAACAATCCATAGCTCTTGCATCACGACAATGCACCAGCTCACATGGCACTGTCTGTGAGGGAGTTTTTAGCCAGGAAACAAACAACTGTATTGGAACACCCTCTCTACTCACCTGATCTGGCCCCCAATGACTTCTTTCTTTACCCGAAGATAAAGGAAATACTGAAAGGAAGACATTTTGATGACATTCAGGACATCAAGGGTAATAGAATGACAGCTCTGATGGCCATTCCAGAAAAAGAGTTCCAAAATTGCTTTGAAGGTTGGACTAGGCACTGGCATCAGTGCATAGCTTCCCAAGGGGAGTACTTTGAAGGTGACCATAGTGATATTCAGCAATGAGGTATGTAGCACTTTTTCTAGGATGAATTTGTGAACTAAATTGGCCGACCTCGTATATGAGAGGTTCAGGAACAAAAAGTTAAAATGAAGTATATACGGTATTCTGAGCTAAGGAGTGGTAAGGGGTCTTAGGGGCTTTATTGGGTCATTGCAGGACTATATCAGATGTTTAGTAATTAGAAATTCGTCCCACCCTACAGATAGGTCACACAAAGTTACTTCTCGTGGCAATTGGTATTGTGGTCAAGGCCTCCAATTTAAATTCTTTAAGAGAGAGGTGAAAGTTTTTCATGAGCCTACAGGTTCTTGATTACCTTTAGTTCAAAATAATCCACATGACAAAGTGTACACTTTGGGGAGGCCTGTTCTGAACCTCTAGATTTGGAGAGAAGATATGAGGAAGGGAGGAAGAGAGGAAGGGAGGGAGGGAGAGAGGGAGGGCAAAAAGGAAGGAAGGAAGGAAGGAAGGAAGGAAGGAAGGAAGGAAAGAAGGAAGGAAGGAAGGAAAGAAGGAAGGAAGGAAGGAGAAAATGTAATCTGATTAACCAAGACTATTATTCTGAAGGCACTTATAATTAAGGAAGAAAGAGCTTCAATATAGATCTATGTTTTTAGTCTAAGAAACTAGACAAAGACCATGGGCTGAAAAATATTGGGATTCTAATTAACCAGCCAGTATGTTAACCTAAGGAGTACACTTTTCTTTTTTCTTTTAAGAAAACTTAAAAAAAAAAAAAAAAAAAAAAAAAACCTTTTTTTTTTCTCATTTAAGAAAACTATTAAATCACAGAAAAACTAAGCTTTGTTATTTAGGGATGCATTGATACTAGGACAAATTATTATTAAAAACAAGAAAATAACTGGTCTAAATGGTAAAATAATGGTTACTACATGAGAGGAACTCAAGTGTTGTAAATAAGAGACTTCTAGGGTTCTAACAATGTCCTACTTCTTGACTTATTGGGTAATTGCAAAGATGTTTCTTTCACACAATTATTCATTTATACTGAAAATGGTATGTGCTTTTCTATATGTAATATATCACAATAAAATTAAACAAATAAAATTGTATTGAAATGGAAAGATCAACGTTTCAATTTGGTAGTTATTTGTGAGTGTGAGTTATTTGTGAGTGAGTGAGTTGTGAGTGTTTCATAACTTTGTCTTATGAAAATGAGTAGATTGGGATGTGAAAGCTCTTAGCTCATGTTCTCAGTCTTGTAGAATTATTGTTTATAATTTATAATGTTACTCTAGCCATTTGACTCTTATTTTTCCTTCCTTCCTTCCTTCCTTCCTTCCTTCCTTCCTTCCTTCCTTCCTTCCTTCCTCCCTCCCTCCCTCTCTCCCTCCCTCCCTTCAAGAAACATCTGTTGGACACCTTGTATTGCAAGATATTATGTTAAGTACTGGGTGTAAAGCAATACATAAAACAAATGTTGTCTGGGACTAACATTTTTTAAATGTGCGTTTATAGACATAAATACACAACACATTAATAGACTATATCTATTTTGTCTTCTTAGTAAGTTGTGCAATCATGCTTGAAAATTTTTTGTACTCCAGTTTTTTGCTAAGCTAACACTTAGATGAAGAATCTTTAGATGTAGCCGTGTTATTAACTCATTCTTCTTCTCATGGATAGGCGACTGTATATTGCAACACCCACAGTGTCTCACATCTCTATGTGGACTGAGGCCAAAAGTCCTAACACAGTTGAATTACTCTTCCCAGTACAGATAAAAATCTAATTGTAATTGAGCACATCTAAACACAAAATATTTTTCTTTAATCTTTAACACAACAATAGATTTTATTATTCTCCACCCCCAATTCATAGCTGAGGGCACTACTATTCACAGTGACTTCCCATGCTCACACAATATAGACTTGAGAGTTGAGTTTAAGTTTGACTCACAGTTTATCTTCAAACACAAAATCTGCCTCTCTTGGCTAGGTGGCTCAAACAACCAGAGAATCATGGCACGATAGACAACTAGGTAGTCCAGCTATTTGTTATTTGTTTTCCTTAGAGTACGTGTGGGGAGCAAGGGAGAAGGAAGAGGTATGGCAGGAAACAAGAAAAAAGCAAGTATTTATTTTCAAGTAATATGAAATGTTATTTCAAAGTATTTTGAAATTGTAAATACTATAATAGATTGCAGAAGAATATTGAGTAGATGCAGAATTCATTTAGAAACCGTTAAACCTCATCCCATTTTTAAATTGAGTAACCTAAGCCACAGAAAGTTTATTTAACTTGTTCATATATTAACAGGTATTTCTCAGAAGTGTCACAGAAAAGACCAGAATATTGAACTTGTTTAATCATTTTTAAACATTTTAGCAAGAATGATTTCCATATAAACAATGTGATAATTGCATGATTCATATTTATTTATAAGAGTAAGTCCAGGAGAAATTATAATAGGCAACATTTTGCTAAGCTAATTTCCAGACTGATTTTTTTAAAAAGCTTCATCTTCAATTATTTAAATTAATGGGGTTTTACTCTATGTTTACAACTAAACCTTCAAAAGAAATTTATAAATTCCCTTGCTTTAAAAATGATTTTAGGTTTTTATGTCCTTTAGATAAAATTACACATTGAAATCTTTCAAAGATGAAGAACTAAACAACTGTTTCCTTTATTTCACAGCAGGTGACTAATATTCAATAATTCAAAATGCTGCTTGCAGGGAAGTGAATGCACTCAAGATTTACTCAAGTTAAACTAAACCATCACTCCCAGGCCTTTTGGCTGAGATCAAGTGTACTAGTTAAACTAAACACTCGTCAGTTTGCCGGGTACTTATATATGTGGTAGACCGATATCTGTCAGCTATCTTCCTTCTTTTCATATTCCTCTTCCGATCTCCCAAAATAACTGTACCATTTCGCATTCCCACCAGCAACGAATGTGAATTCCTGTAGCTCCCCATGCTCCCCACCATTTGCTGTTGTCAGTGTTCCAGATTTTGGCTGTTCTAATAGGTATGTGATAGGCATTTATTGTTGTCTTAATTTGCATTTCTCTGATGACACGTAGTGGGGAGCATCTTTTCATATGTTTATTTGCCATCTGTGTCTCTTCTTTGATGAGGTGTCTATTCAGGTCTTCGGCTCATTTTTTTTTCTTTCTTTTTTTTTTTTGTTTTAAATCAGGTTGTTTTCTTACTGTTGAGTTTTAAAAGTTTTTTGTATATTTTGAATAACAGTCCTTCGTCCTGCAAATATTTTCTCCCAGTCTGTGGCTTGCCTTCTCATTCTCTTGACAATGTTTTTGCAGAGCAAAAGTTTTTCATTTTAATGAAGTCTCACAAGATCACATTTTTTTCAATAGCAGTAATAGTAATGTTGGTATAGATGACATGGTTTATCCTTTTTACATTTTGGGGTCTTTTAGGAGATAAAAGTCTTAACAAACTTTGTGGACTATATACACACACACACACACACACACACATATATATGTGTATATATATATACACATATATATGTGTGTGTATATATATATGTGTGTGTGTGTATATATATATATGTATATATATAGATATAACCGATATTGTATTTACTATGTTTCAGCCACTCTTCTAAATGCTTTAAAAGGCTAATTCATTTAATCCTCATAAAAACACATTGGGTAGGTATGACCACAGTCCCCATTTCACAGCTGAAAGTACTACAAAATAGAAGGCACCTGAGTGACTTGACCGAGCAGATGTGGGAGTGGGATTACGACCCACACGACCGGGTATAGTCTCTGTATCGTAACTATTATATTATTCTGCTTCTTTTATGCAAAACATGACCTTCAGAAGCCTGTTTTCCCCTCAATGCTTCATAATCAGCTGGCATGTTCCTTCTCTTCCCAATCTTGGACTTACACTGAATGCCAACTTCCTAAGTGAGATGCCTCATGCACAAATCCAAGGGATTCTGTATGACTCATCTTTAGCGGAATTTCACTTTCTCAGATACTGAACTATTTTTATCTTTAGAAAAGCAAGTTTTAATAAAAGAACCTAAAATAGGTGAACGCAGTATACATCTGATATTTCTTTTTATGACCAGCATCTTCTGAAAAAATCTATTTGCATATAAATTAGCAATGTTGAAGAATCCCATAGACTCACTTCCTTTCTCCATTTACAGTATGGGGGATTCTAAAATATCCCCTAATTACAAAATTATCTGGGAAAAGCTAAATTGCAGGGAACCTTAAATTAGATCACAGAAATTCTTTAAGAAGCCATGACTGTTATTTGCTTTCTGTAATTTCTTTATCCAGCCATAATCTATGCCAGCCATTTCCATAAACTCTTCATAAGTAGCTCATCTGAGACTATGACTTAACACTATTTCCCCATGTTCCATGAAAATATGTCATATGTCACTGATATTGTTGAGTATTATATACCTAACGTAATGCCAGAGTTTTATGATTTTCATTTTGGAAACTCATTAGTAACTAACTTGCTTAAAACCTTTCAGTTATGTTTTCTAGCACGGGTTTTAGGAATAGAACTACCAGTGTATTTTTTTTTATCATTCTATTCTATCCCGTTGGACTTTTTTATACCTTATTCTACAGACTGGAAACTTACGCAAACGAGTTCCTTTAATATGCTTCACACAGATCTATTCATTCTATTAAGGTAACTTATAAATTTATGCCAGAAACAAACATATTGATTTGGCTCTAGAAGGCTTTTATAATGTATTTCATAATATTCTTATATCCCTTTTGTAATTAAACCTGCTTTCACTGCATGTTCACCACCATTTTAATAACCCAGGTGCATCTATGAATACAGTCATAATGCTAATGGTAGTGACTTATGTATTGAATTTGCAAGTCACTTTCACAATGAGTTCTTTAGTCTACTCTGCTTGCCTCTGAGATGATTTTATTAAACAAGTAATAAAGAGGTGTAGGTACAAAAGGGTACATATGGAAGCATGTAGGATGTATCACATGCTGAATAGAAACATGCTGTTGAGAGTACATAGTATCGCAAAATAGTGAGATGAGAAAATTTGTGGATAGTACCCACAAGCAGATATAACAGTCCAGGTTTGGACTGAATCAATAAACTCCATATGTGACAAGACAGCAACGTCTTTACAGACGTAAAGTTCTTTCGTTTCATTTGTCTTTCATTATGCTTAAAAAGAATGAACATGCGTCCTTTGCATAAATTGGGACAGTTACATAGTAGACAATTAGAGCAGTGGGTGAGGTAGAATGGGGTTAAACATTACCTCTGGAGTTTCCATCTTTGTGAATAGATTCAATATTTGCCTTCAGGTACAAAAATGGAGAATGAATAACTTAACGTTTAATACTAATATAAATTGACAGACTATATTAGCATAAACATGCTATTAGTATAAAAGTACAGTGCTGTTTTTATTTATGTTGAGAGATAAGAATGAAAAAATAAATACCCTCATATCTTACCCTATATTTGTGCTAAGTAGTGTTGTATTGTCAAGAGAATGTCTGGACTTACATGACCTTGAAGGAAAAAAACATGTGCACTTATTTAGCTAACTATAAGCTGAAACTTCTGTTTTCCCTTTAAATAAAACGCTAAGATTCTGATAACGGTTTATCCTGTTGAGTGTGTGCACTGGTCTAGTGTGAATACAGCCACACTCTGCTTCTCACAGCATGAAAGCAACACTTGGCTCTAGGCTAGAGCTCCTGTGAAGTCGTTTGTAAGCCTGAATGAAAGAAACAACAAAGGAATGAAGCAGAGGTGTATTCTCCCCTCATACATGACTTTTTTTAGACATTTTAGACAAAACCCGTAATTGGAGCTTTACCTCTCAGTCTGATTTTGAAAGACCAGAAAATAAAGGCCAAGCTTTAATTACTTACACACACAGTACTTCTCCCAATATACATTTCTCCACACCTACGTCTCCTTTACTTTTCCTTTAAATCCTTGAAAGTGCATAAATGAATAATTTGCTACAGTGTAAAGTGATTTCTGATGAGGGAAAAAGAGGGAATGACTTGAGAATAGTAAAAATAAAAGAGAATTCTTAGGAAGTAATCCCGCATAATACAACTGTGGCATAAACACAACAAACAGAAGGTGATATTCTGAGCACTCTAATAGGAAATCTTAAGTTAACTATTTAAGAATTTTGTCTCCAATTAGTTTGCTCATTTATTCTGTTCTTTAGAAAATAGTCTCAGAGATATAGAGAAAAAATTGAGGGTTGCTATATGGGAGGGAGGTGAGGCTGAGGGAGAAGGTGAGGGGATTAGAAATCACAAACTGGCAACTACAATATTACCACGGGGATACGAAAGACAGTTTGGGGAATATAATTAATAATGTTGTAAAGATTTTGTAGGGTGTCAGATGGGCACTTGACTCATTATGGAGACCACTTCATGGAAGGTGTAGATGCCCAATCACTGCACTGTACACCTGAAGCTGAAGCAGAATAATACTGAATGTCAACTGTAATTTTATATATATATATATATATATATATATATATATATATAGTCACAGGATGAGGAGTACAGCATAGGGAATAGATTCTGTGGAATTGTAACAGCTATATACAATGTCAGAGGGGCAATGGATTGGTGGAGGAGGGTTATCAATTTGTGAGGGGTGTAAATGTCTATTACATTGTTTTGTACACATGAAACAAATAAAAAAAAATTACAAACAACAAAAAAAAATGTCTCCAAGATCATGACTTTAAAATTGAATAGTAGGGTCTTGCTGTTCACTTGAAGAGCTGTTTTTTGATTTATGGCATTCTTTTCATGTGCTGTAGAGAAAATGCTCTGTTCATGCTTCTTTTACTGGCAAAGACATATGATTACCGACAGACTTACTAGATGTTCTGTGGACATTCTCTAATGGAAGACACTGAAACTGCATTTGGAGCTAAAATGTATAAAATATCAGGATTAAATTGTCCTAATATAACTTAAGGCTGGTTAGAGGAATCTAAACTTGTTTCTCACTTGAATAATCAAATATATGCACATAGAATAGTGGTATTATGTTACACATAATACTCTAGAGTGGTTCATTCTTGAAAAAAAGCAGCTTCATTTAATAAGCACAGCCCTCGATTTTATTTTTTTTAAATCCATTAACCAAACACCTTTTAAATTATAAAACTCATTCAAGAACACAAAATACTTTCTGCTTATAGCATACCATAATTGATCATTGTTTAGGTTTAATAATCAGTGCTTAAGTCAATCATATTGAAAACAAAAATTTATAAACACTATGCATTTGACCAATTGACAAAAATGTTTAAAATATGGTGTCACTATTAGGAAAGAAATGTTTCTATATTAATAATAGTTCAAAGTTTGGCAATGATTAATGCTATTGAAAACAAAAACAAAAATCAAATGTCCTGATTATGTATTGGATTATATTATTTTTATACTGAAATGTTTAAGTCTTATAGTTTTTTATATAATTTTACTTCTATAATGACATATAAATGTACTTATATAATGACTAATATATAGCTGTTCAAATTTGTTTAGTAATATTTATGTCTTATAAATGTTTCTACTTATAGACATTATTGTCTATTAAGAGTATCTTATTTAAGACATTGAGTTTCTCAATTAATACATTAAGAGTGAGGTGGTCAAAGATGATTAGAAGTTAATTATTTCAATACTCAATCTATTTTATCATCAAACCAATAACTTGATCCTTCACAATATAAACAACATAGACATTATAATTGTGAATTCTGTAACAACACGAGTCAGAACATACATTTTGAATTGAAATGCAAAATCTTCTTTCAAATGAACTAATTTAAATTCTCTATATAACACCAAAACAATTATTTGAATATGAAGAAACAACTGTTTTCTAAATGTTGTTTACAACTGATTTTTTCTTTTTCTTTTTTTTTTTTTTTTTCTTTTTTTTTTTTTTACCAATGAATGTGTGTCACTTGATGGCTCAACGGCAGCTATTTTCTGAAGTGGACTTGTACCATGCGTCTTTGTACAGGCCAAAGAATCTTAATCATTTAATGGAGCTTAAAAACACAAAGGTGTCCTAGATCATTTAATTAAAATAAAAGGGCTATTATATAAATGTCTAACCACTTTACTGCACACCTGGAACTAATATAAAATAATATTGAATGTCAACAATTTTTTAAGAAGTATATATATATATATATATATATATACATATATATATATATATAGTCACATGATGTGAAGTACAGCATAGGGAATATAGTCAATGGTATTTTAATAGCTGTGCACGGTGTCAGATGGGTAGTAGACTTGCTGGGTTATCAGTTTGTGAGAGGGGTAATGCCTAATCTTTATATTGTTCTGCACACCTGAATCTAACAACACAAAATGACGGACTATGTTTAGAGTAGATTTAGGTTTACAGGAAGTCCCCATATACCTCTTTCCCTCTCACCTCCGCCACCCTCAGCCCCCTATTATTAACGCCCTGCATTACAATGGTACATTTGTTATAACTGATGAACCAATACTGACATTCATATTAACTACAGTCCATAGTTTTCCTCAGAGTTTACTCCTTATCTTTTACATGTCTATGGGTTTTGACAAATGTATAATAACATGTATCCATCATTACAGTACCAAACAGAGTAGTTTTTTCTACACCCTAAAATTTCCCTGTTCTCCTTCTATTCACCCCTCCCTCCTTCTCACCAACCTCTGTAGCTACTGATATTTTTATCTCTAAGGTTTCCCCTTTTCTAGTATGTCAAACAGTTGGAGTCATACAAACATGGACTTTAAGAGACACCCCAGAGATTCTGATGTACAAACAAGCATGGCAACCAATGGAGTAAGGATGCCAAACTGAAGAGTCCTCAATTTCAAGAAGCTCACTGCTGTACTAACTAGTGGAGCTGTTGCTGACAGATGTTAGAGCTAAGACGACCAAATGTTAATGGAATAAATGAACTCAAAAGTCAATAAGCACAATGGAATATTTGGGTGAATAATCTTGAGTAAACTCAAAGATTTAGTTTGCAGTGGGGCTACAAAACAAAACAGACATCAACATGGTAAGGCAGATGACTGATAATGCCATGTGAATTTAAAGTAGAATAGGCTTCTACACAATAGAAACATAATAAATCTGCCAGAATATTTTTTAAATGTATCTCTGTGTTCACAGGTTAAGGCAAAAGGTGAGGGGAGGAGACTGATATGTACAAATGGGATTAATGAAAAAGTCTAATGTTCCTGTAGGAAAGTACTTAGTGTTGTAGACTCTAAGCTCAGGCCTGTTTACCACAGAATGTTTTTAAGAGAGATTTATTGACTGTCTTTATTATAACAAATGCAAAACCTTCAGCACATACATTATATTTTTCCACCATAAATATGCACAATTTTAATATGATTTATATTTTAGTTTCAAGTAAACTAGAAATAGATTTTAAATATAATCCTGATTTATATTAATTTAATGAAATAAAAATTGAATTATTTGATGTTCAGAAATTTCGGTTGACTATATCTTTCAAAACGTGAATTTCATAGGGGGTAAAAAACACAAAGCTGTTCACAAATAAAAGCTACTATCTATACAATATGTATTTTGTTGCAAAGGAGAAGAGGATTAAACATGGAAATGATAACTTGAAGGAAAAATAATTGATAGGAAAATTTTACCTATTTGATCCAACTGCCTTTATATTAATACCTAGAAAATAAGAAGCTTCTGGATAGAGCAAGAAAGCTATGACAATTAATAGCAGTTGTTTTCTTTTCCTTCCTCAATTAATTCCTGAGTATTAATCTTTAGTTTTAAGTAACATACTAAGGTAAAAAACAATAAAAATGAGTACTAGAATAATAGTATGTGAAAGTGAAATACATTATATAAACACCTCACGTACTATAATAATTATTTGCTTTTGTGCATCTCATCCCTCATTCCATTTTTATCAATACCCTAAATTCATTTTGAGGAATCCAGCATTGTATATAGACTTGGAGGAATGACGAATCAAGTTGCTGACCCTCCATCTGTGGAAAACAAATGATTTCTTGGAGACTATCTCTATGATGCTTCCTCTCACCCTCCTGGAACAAAGTGAAGGCACATTCAAATACATCTTGGACACTGATCTGGAGAAGAGGGTGAAGATAATTTTTCCCAGCAACAATGCATTAACCACACCCTTTCTATTATTCAATTGTTCTTTTCTACCCTGCTGAGGTGCCTCAATTTCTTCTAATTTTCAAACCTAATTTCTCAACCTTATTGTTGACTTTCAGAGTTTATAATAGTCTTACAATAAAATCCATTTTGTGAAGAGAATCAGAATCATAATGTCCATTGCTTACAAAGAAATCATCGATATACAACTATCTCACAAACTTTCTGCCTACATGCTATGAAGTATGCTACTTGAGAACCTCCACATATTTACTGATGTACAGGAAAAAAATAACAACTATCTTTCGTATCTAATGTTGAGAAATGAAATTCTCAGGGGGTAGTCCTTATTTTTGTTTAAAAGTAATTATTTCTCATTGTGCTAGATAGGCTAAAAGGGGAGGACACAGATGGAAAGATGACATTGAGGGTATCAAAATTCATGCAATCAAGGAATATCAATAATGCATCAAGGTTCCTAATAATAACAATAAATAATAATAATAATAACAGAAAAAAGCTATTTCTACCAAAAAAATAAAAAGTATTTGTTATTGTTTATAATTTGCATATACACTATTTATAAAGCAGTTAGCTAGTTGGCAAAGTATACACAAAGAATAATCCATGACAAAACAATAAGTCAGTCAAGGATATAACATTTATGGATTTACATATATTCTCTCTTTTCTGCTATATGACTGTCAAGGCCAGACAAAGAATTTATGAATAATCTATGTTCTTAAATGTGAACAATTAAAATTATTGTTGTAATACCAACAATAATTACATAAATGAGAGGCCTGTCTGACCGTTATCTAATGGCAAGAGTAATCATATTATAAATGAAAGCTTACTTTTATAACCTCATTAAATGCATTTTATGATTTAATGGAAGATATTAAACACTCCCACTTTATTCCATTATTGTCCATATCTCCTTTGTCCTTTCACTACTTTATATACCCCAGGATTATCTACAGATATTGCGTCTTATCTCTCTAGTTGGTTTTCCTGGAAGCATTTTCCTACATCGTTATCCTACGTTATATTTAAAATAAACTAAGAAGTGTGAAATTTACCAAATTAAAATAAATGCCCTCTATAGTGTAAAAGTAAGGCATCTTAGGGGATATTAAAAAAAGTTTTATTTTTGGAGGAAGTGGTCAGAGAGGTTGCAGGCTTAATGGTGTATGGCATTTTGTTTGAAGCTGAAAGGAAAAGGAGAAACATTCCTCCTGGTGCAGTGTAATACTAGCATTTCTGTTAGAAAGGTTGTCCTCTGCTTGAATCCCTCCTGAAGAAGCAATTTGGAAAAGCCAATTTACATACTTGTTCTATATGTAATAGCACAACAAATTTTACTATATAGCCAGACAAAACTGCAAGAAAACAATATCATCATTTAAAGAGTAGGCTAGGAATGAAAATGTGTTTGTTATAACTTAACAAATTGTTCCACTGTCAAAGAAGTTAGAACTCAGAGTAACGTTTTGTGAGGGAAGGTGCAAAATGTCGATTACACGTTACACACAAAACTGACTCTTTGTCCTACTGGATGACATTCCTATAGAAAATAAATATTTTAATAGAATTAAAATACACCCATGACCCCTTTTCAAAAACACGTTCATGTTTACATAGTTCTGCATTTTAATAGGTTATCCATGTTCTAGTAACTCCAAGTAAATATGTAACATTGTTTCTTAATAATTAACCCACTTATAACATTAGATATATGATTTTTTTCCTATAATCAATTATAGACTACCTAGAGTGGAGTGGCCACATAAGAGCTTCTATTCACTCATTTATTCATAAACTATTTTAGACCTACAATGTATTAAGTACTGCCCTAGGATCTATGGATACATAAGACAAGCTAACTGTCTACCCCCATGGGGTTTTATTCTATAAGCTCATGCTTTTATCTTAGTCAGTTTGGGTTGCTATAAAAAAAATACCATAGCCTGTGTGGCTTAAAACAATAACCATTTATTTCTCTCAGTTCTGGAAGCTGAGAAGTCTAAGATCAATATGCTGGCAGATTCGGTGTCTGGTGAGAGCCCATCTGCTGATTTGTGGATGGCTACCTTCTTGCTATATCCTCAAATGGTGGAGAGAGGAAGCTCTGGTTTCTCTTCGTCCTCTTATAGGGTACCAATGCCATCCTGGGATTTCCACCCTCATGACCTCTAGACCTAACTGCCTCCTGAGGGCACCACCACTCCTGATACCATCTGTGATATATATAGTAAGAAACGATTACTTGTCTTTGACCTAGTTTCTAACACAGAGCTTTCTAAAATCCTTGGAATTTCCTAAGTGATGAGAGTTAAAAGATGTCTTTTATTATATTAATAAAGATGTCTTTTGTTATATTAATAAAGTGACCTTTGGGAAACACCTAAGCACGGGGGTTATTTTCCAGGAAAACTAATCATGTGATTAGAGGATTGAGACTTTCAGTACTTGTGCCCACAACACCACCTTCAGGGAGAGGAGAGGGGCTGGAGGTTAAAAGGACAGCTTTCAGGGAGCTTGTGTAAATACACCAGTGCTACAAGACTGGCGGCTTCCTTAGGGTATGGAAGCTCCGAATCCTTTCCCCATGTTTTCCACTACTCATCTCTTCCATCTGGATGTTCATCTGTATCCTTCATCATATCCTTTTATAATAAAGTGGTAAATGTAAGTAAAATGTTTCTTTGAATGCTATGAACCTTTCTAGTAAATTAATCAAACCTAAGAAGGGAATTGTTGGAAACTCCAATCTACAGCCTATTGGTCAGAAGCACAGATGAAAACCTGGGATTGTGACTGGTATCCAAGAGGGTGTGAGCAGTCTTTTAGGACTGAGCTCTTAACCTGTGGGATACAATGCTATCTCTAGGTAGTCAGTATCAGAATTCAGTTTAATTAAAGGACACCTAGCTGGTGTCCTAGACTTGCTTGTCACCACAAGAACATGTCCACCCTTACTTCTCACTGAAAATCGGGTGTAGAACCAGACATCACATTGGGGGTTAGCACTTCAACATATGAATTTTGGGGGGCTACATTCTATCCCTAATGGCTCTCTTACGTTTCTATCATTCCAAATAGATATTCGTGGAATTATTTATTTTCACTGCAAAAATGACCTGTCTTTTGATGTGCTTTTCATTGCTATCATCTAAATATGCATTTATTTATTTTTTTTGTTTTCTATAATCTAAATCAATCACAGAAAAGAACCTTTCAAATGCTCGTTTTTCAATCAAGAGATCACTATATTAGGAGTTCTGTGTAAAGCATATGTGCCTTAATTTTGTTTTGAGTTCCTATTTTTATGCCTTTCAGACATCTGAATTTCCATATGTTCCATTTTAACTGTAAAACTATGTAAGTTTATTTGTACATGCTCTCTTTTCCTAATTTTCTCCTCCAACAAAGTAACATAGTAATATAAACAAATCTGTTACTATTACGACAGGTAATAACATTATCATCATCATAATAAATTCACTAATCTTTTCTATTACCATCCACAGTCCATTTAATTAAATAAGTATTTTCCAACTCCTTACAGAATGAAGAAAACCTGACAGACATTGTTTTCCTTGGCTTTATAGAAGCTGCCAATCTCAACTTGATATTTCCTAACTTTTTTTCAGTATGCTCTTACTCAGAAATCCAATCCTGCTTGAGGATGGAAGCTAGTGATGTCACCAAAAATAGAGCAACGGAGTCCTTCATCTATCAAGTTAACTACATTACACACTTTTTTTTATTTCTTCAAATAATTTAGCCTACCTCTGTTTTAACTAGCTGTCCAGTTATTAACAATAAAAAACAAAGTGCTTTATCCTCTTAATTCTGAGAATATTTGTCTTGTTTACTCATACTCTGCCACCTCTGTGAGTTCCCTTGTTAACTGATTTTAGCTTGAAACATCAATTTGAACCTATTCTGTACTTTCCTGTTTATGTACTCATTGGCATCAAAGGAGAGATGTAGCTCTCATCTGCAGAGTTATTGAAGCCATGAGCTTTTTGTGCTCTCAATTCCTGAATATGAGAATCTCTGCAAACTTATTAAAACAAACAAACAAACAAACAAAAATCATATTTTGAGTATCTGAGAACAGTGTTCCCCTCATACACTTTAGAAATCATGGAAAAGACAATCTTACAAGCGTACATCATGCCACAATGGAGTAACTTGAATAGAGTAAAAATGAAAGCAGCAGAAGTCTAAGAATCAAGACCAAATGTGGGAAGGATTAGTATTGACTCTCCTTTAGTAATTTGGTATAATTGATGAGTAAAGTCATCTGTCTCGTCCCGGGCTTTCATTTGTTGGGATAATTTTGATTACTGATTCAATCTTCTTGCTCATTACTGGTCAGTTCAGATTTTCTACTGGTCAGTTCAGATTCATAGTAATCTAGAGAAATACCGTACGGTATCACATATATGGTATCACATATATGTGGAATACTGTATGGTATCACATATATGTGGAATCTAAACAAACAAACAAAAAAGCCAAACTCATAGTAAAAGAGAACAGAATGCTGGTTACCCAGGACTAGGAGAAGAGGGGAAATAGGGAAATGTAGGTGAAAGGGTGCAAACTTTCAGTTATAATAAATTCCAAAGATCCAACATACAGCATGGTGACTACAGTTAGTAATATGCGTATTGCATACATCAAATTTGCTGAGAGTACATCCTAAACCTTTTCATCACACACACACACAAACTTACATTCGAAAAAAACTATATAGGGAAAAAGGGAAATGGGCAATAAGCCCTTTTGTCTGGCTCATGTGTCTTCAGAGGCAGCCTGATCGGAGATGATTCAAACATTTCCAAGCTACACATTTACACTTTCCACTTCAAAAATTTAGCTGAAAATCGGCTGCACTTTTCAACATGCTTCTGGTTCCAGTGAAAGGGATGTCCAGCAACTGGAGGCCAAGGTGGGATTAGCAGGTGGCCTAATCTAGGTGAAAGAGAATGGGGACAGTGTCCCAGAGATATTAACCAGACCAGGGAAGACAATGAAAGTTGAAATTTAAGATCCTAGGAAATTAGGTAACCCCCAGAGTTGGAGGCATGAGGAGAAGAGGGAAAAAAAGATAAGTCCTGACTGGACTAAATATTTGTACCAAATAGATATATTTTTTTTTCAATTTTTCAGAATCAGTGAGGAAACACAAGGACATTGGTAGAATAAATTATGTTGCTGGTGAACTGAACACGAGCTCATGAAATAAGCTAAATTCCGTTATAAAACTATTAGTAAGGTAAATTATTTCAGTGGACATTTGAGATTTGATTATGAATTATATACATGCTATATTGTTTTTCACAACTTTGTCTAGGATCAATTTTGTCCTTTAAATCCTCCTTCCGATTCCTTTTCATTTAATCACAGGGCTTCATGGCCCTCCCACCTTATGATGCACTGGTTATAACACTCTAATTCTGCCTATTTATCTAAACAAAAATGCCACGCTCTGGACCTTTCTCACCCCTCATCATAATTTCATTCACTCCATCAAAATTTACATGTTCTATGTGCCACTATTTCTGGCACAGAAAAAAAGCTATCATCAATCAATTCAAAACCTGCCATATAAAGAATTATAAAGGTACCAGCCTGGAACATTGCAGCCTTTAGATATTTAGACGGCAGTTATTTTGAAGAGGAATTTGTTGAGAGTGACTTCGATGGAAAATTGTGACATTTGCACTTATTATGTAAATCATAAAGGAGTTTCATTAAACCTACTATAGGACTAAGCAGGGGATCCCTCTGTCAGTGTGTTATCAACACAGTTGCCACTGGCCACATGTAGTTACAAGCACTTGAATAGTGGCTAATACAAATGAGGATCTGAAATTTTAATTTATTTAATATCTATTAATATGCACTTAAATTTAAAAACTGAAGAAATGTATAATGTCATTTAATAAACACAAATTTATTGTTCTGTTAGCACTACATGTCACTTTAACTGTTGCATTATGAATATTATGGGTTTATTTGTAGTATGAGTCTCTGGCACATGTATTTTTCTGGTATTATATATAAATACATCTAGTCAGTATCAATGGATTAATTCAGTTCAAATGCTTTTGTCTATACACTAATGGCTACATCATTACAAATAACATTATAATGTGTTTACTGCATTTTATGCAAACATCATGAGGTGCAGTGGCATATGTACATTATAATTTTAAATTAAATTATAATAGATATCATTAGTTTAATTACAATATATTAAAATATTTTCTAGTTAATAAAAAGGTACACACTGATTTTAAAATGAAGAATTACTAATGATTCAGGATGGATTAAAGAAACAGAAGCTATTAGTATAGTGGAAAAAGTAACTTTAGAAAGACTTCAAAAGATGTATTTTATAAATACAGATTTTATAAAGATGTATTTTATAAAGATTGTGAATTTTATAAATAATGCAAAGTACAATTTGCTAGGCTAAATAAGATGAAAAACTATATTACCTAACGTATTGTACAGATAATATAGTTGGCAAAATTGAGACACATTCATGATACATAATTTTAAAACAACATTCTTCCTAATGTAAAAAGTAGAGAAAATTAGTCACCTGAAATCAGAACTAACAATTCAACAAAAAAATATATAACAAGATCTGAGTTTGAAACTGTGGTCATCTATTGAATGTCTTGGTTCTAAGTTAACCTAAAAGTAAAAAGCAAAAAGTAGAGGCAAAAAGTGTTTATTTGGATTTAGGAGAATTACAATTTGGGGTGCATGGATTCAGAGAGAAACCCAAATAGTGTCCCAATTACAGGGTGAAGGTAAATGGTCTTTATAAGAAAAGAAGGAAAAATAATTACATGAGTAGGAGAAAGAAACATCTACTGGTGCTACTAAGCTAAGCTACTCTTTTACTACACATGGCTGGTTTGTAATTCTATCTTTAGAAAAAGAGTCAATAAGCATCAGGCCTGTGGTCAGGATGTCTTCTTTCCTATGAGCTTTGCAAACAGGTGTGTGAAGACAATGTTGCTTTGGCTCAGTCCAAAGGTTATTTTACCCAGTTCAAACATTCTAAAGATTCAAGGTATGAGACATACAAGGCAGTTCTTTGGGAGTGGCTGCTCTGGGTCCTTTTTAAAATGTCTCCACTTATGTTAACTTTTCACAGTTCTTACACAAAATGGAAACTATTTTTTTGAATGGCAAGGTAATAAAACAAATTATTAATTTTAATGGAAATTTTGTTAGACATGTATAAAAGCTAAAAAATATATATTTTAATAAAGTGAAAATCTTCACTTAAGCCACCAAACACTTGCCTATGCAATATAAAGCCTCTGCAGTAATATTTATAATCAATTGATTCAAAACATTAAAATACTAAGTATATTTATTTAGTTTCAGTTAGTTATATGATGCAAGAGACATTGCTCACTTAACACATTGGGTATGCATTCTCTCAAAGAATTTGCAAAGTAAAATATATGTTGCCAATTTGCAGACTAAAAATTGAGCTCATGATAGAGATTTTAAATTCTATCGTATTTGAAAAAGATCTCAATTAGATATGGAATTATTAGTTTTTATGACAGATGATGCTCAAGTTATTTTAGGTTAAAAGATCTGGATTTATTGGATTTTTAAAACAACTAAATGATAGTTTTCTTACTCCTTCACTGCACTGTATAAGACGAAGAGGAAGCAGAGTTTGTCACCCCAATTTATGCCCTTTGGGATATTGATTATTTTAAGCTAATCATTTTAAGAAACTAAAGACTCATGAAAAAGCTTTCACCTCCCCCCTAACTGCCTAAATGGATTTAAACAGAGACCTGCTCCAGGAAGAGAGCTATTATCATAGATAACTATAATTTAATATGAACTAAGTGTGATAGACTTTACTGTCTGAAATTTATTTTAAACAGGGAGGAAACTAGCAAGGCCTGTTTAATCAAAGTCTTCTCTGAGTCCCATTGTTAAAGATGGCCCAGGAAACATTTTCTTTTCTTTTTTTTTTCCAAACCAAATGTTGCCTTTCTATCTCCACATGAATTGCCTTCCTCCCCTTTGAAGTCCAAACTACATTCCCACCCCTTTCTTCTTAGCTCCAGAATGGCATTACAAGCCTCAACTGCCTGATTTGTCCTCTGGTATCATATTCTTATGGAAATCCCATATGTACATATGTACTAAATTTGGGATTTTTTTTCTTGTTACTCTCTCTCATGTTAATTTACTAATTCGTCCAGCCAGAAGAACTGCGAAAGGTAGGAGGAAATTTATCCTTTCCCACAATACATATTGAAGAAAACATATACTCTTGGGTAACGGGCGTTATCAGTTTGTGAGGGTGTAAATGTCTAACAATTATGTTGCTTTTACACCTGAAATGAGTAAAAATAAATTAAATAAATAAATGAATAAGTAAATAATAGAGCAATGGAAAAAGAAAGAAAAAAAATATAGTCAGTTTTTTGAATCCGATACTATAGAAAATGTGCAGATACAGTTGTTAACAGCATTCAATATATATATGAAGATGCTATCAATTATACCCCGTTTACATAACTGTTTAAAGAAACAGAAGCCGTAAATTATATAATATGATGTTCTTTGCCAGAGCGTATTGTTTGACATAGAGAAGAATATTACTGTGGTAACTCCATTTCTCGGAAATGGGGGTATTTCCTAAATATTCAGTAATCAGGGATTAAAATGTGCTGTTATTTCTATTTCTTCATATCACACTTCAGAGGCACAAGCCAAATGCAAAGTACCAAGGAAAAGTACATTTTTTTGTTACTCATCTAGACAATACCAGGTACATAATTTATGCTGTTCAGTACAAATTGAGATGTAGAATCATTTTCTAATGTTGACCAAAAAAAAAAAAAAAAAAAATATATATATATATATATATATATATATATATATATATATATATATCTCCAGTCTAAGAGAAAGCTTAAAAGAGTTTATTTGAGACAAACTGACGACAACTGCCAGGAAGCAAAGTCTCAATGGATTAAGAAAATGCTCTGCAAAATGGTGGTTTACACCTTATTTTATACATAGAATCAAAGGAATTTATTGGTGGTAGATTAAGGGGTGGGAGGAAGCAAAAAGGGGGAAATCTCTGGGATTGGATAAAAGTAAATTGGAGAGACAGGTACTTCTTTCACATAGGTGGTACAGGATAGTTAATATGTAGTCCACACCGAGATGTTAATCAAGGAACAAGAATAATAATGAGGGACTCTGTACTTTCCTGCTCTGGTCTGGCAAAAGGGGTTACTGACATTCCAAGGCTGTCATCATAGGTGCAAAAAGACAATAAACAGGCTCACTTAAGGTGAATATTGATTTTATGAAGGAAGCTTTAGGCTAAAGATGTGACTTCCCCCCATGGCCCACCTTAGTTATGAATTTATTTTATGTTCACACCATCTTATGAGGTTATTTTCAGTCTCCTGACCCTGTCAGGTTTAACCTGTGGCCCCTTTTCCATCTTCACTAAAATATTATTAAGAATTTTAAGACCTCAATAGCAGAGCATTCCATCAATCAAGGTCCTTCTAAGTGTGAGGCCTGTGTAACTGCACTGGTTGAAATTCTTATAAAGCTGTCGGGATGGAGAATTTGCCACTCCAAAATATGTGTGTTTGGCGTAAGGATTATTTTAACCTGGTTATTTTTAAGAAACAGCAGACAAAGGAGAAGCTCTGAAAACCAAATAGACGTTATATTTTGTAATAGATACTTACAGGTATAAAGTAAATCTCCGTTTATAAGGGTGTCTCCCTCCATGTACCAGTAAGAGGGGGATTACTCAATCTGTAGAAACTATTATCAATGCAGAATACAATACCTTACATATGTATTATATAACGACCTTACTTTTGTTTACTGTGTTTTTCATGGCAACTTCCTAAAACTGATTCTCCGGACCCCCGACATCTTCTTTTGTATTTAGCTGAGGATGATATTTAAGGTGATGGTTTTGGCCATTTCAGGGAGCTACTCAGTATCCCTGGGTCTCTTTCATATATACACATTATTAAACTTTTCTTTGTTTTTTTTTGGGTTAGTCTGTCTTAGATCAATTTAATTATGAGACCAGCCAAATAACCTAGAAGGGAAGAAAGAAAAATTTTTCTTCCCCTATAAAGCCAAACTTGCTGAATAAGTATAAGACTGCTCACTGAAACTGAACTTTCATAATATACATCAATAATAATGATTTTGCCCATTTTTCTAACATGAATCAATCAACAGATGATATTAATTGCAATCTATAGCATTATGTACTATAGGTATAAAATTTACAAGAAAATATAAATAACACTTAATATTGATAAATATGTAGTTCCTTTAAAATTTATTCAATGTTGTTTAAGTTTTATGCTGATAATACTGAGGTGACATAATAGTTAATGCATTTTCTTAATTTGGGTAGAAGTTTTAGAACCAATATGCTATTATCTCAAAGTCAAAACAATTCATGTAAAAATAACTAATTTTGAACATGCATCATTAAACAAAAATGATGTTCCATCACTTAATTCAATTATTAGAAAATTTCTGAATATGTTTGGAATTATATGGGACTATGAATCTTCTTTTCCAATGGAAATTTTATAAAATCAGGATATAAATCAACTACCTCTGATGAAAATTTGCATTTATTGAAATGATATATACATGTAAAAAGTACACTGAATTGTAAAGTTTTGTATGAAAAATAAATGTAAAGTATCAGTAATCTTATACTGCTTACGTGTTGAAATAATATTTGGAATTTATGAATTTAAATAAACCCTATACGTTTTACCTGTGTTTTTCTTACTTTTTATATGAGTCCTCATGAAAAGTTAAACCTATACACGTGGTCTACATTGTATTTTTCTTCGACAACACTGCTTTAGCATAATACTTTTTATAGCACTCCCCTAATGCTTATTGATGCTATCTTATAATTAATCTGTTTATTAAATCAAGGCTTAGAAACTATGGTCCATGGGACAAATTTATTCCACAGCCTGTTTTTGAAAACAAAATTTTATTGGAACACAGCTACCCTCATTTTTTTTATGTATTGCCACCGGATGTTTTTACACATTATTTTTTTATTATAATTTAAATCATTGAGTCAATGGTATATTGAGCCACATATCCCATAAAGACTGAAATATTTATTGCCTATGTCTTGACCCCTGAATTAGGTAATACATATCTCTGTCTTCTGGGCATTTAGCTAGTGGATATAGAACTTGGAGGAGGGATGCAAGCACCAACATTTTAAATTGAGTATCAAAGCTCAAAGGAAGTGATCAAAGCTCCTAATACACGTTGGTCATTGTTAATGAAGCAGTGACAAGAGAATAATGCCACCTTTACTAAACTCCCACAGAAAGAGAATGCTAAAATTGGGGGAAAACATGACTCCTGCAAGCAGAGGGCAATGCCTTTCTTTTTTCCCCTCTCTATCATACAAGTTTTGTTCAGAATGTCTATTTCAGAACAAGGTTTGTGCTAATAGTCTTAGCCTCACAATTTACAGGCAAGTCTCGTGATGACAATGTTTCCTACGTTCTAAATAAATAAATAAATAAATCTAAAATGAGGTTGCCCTAGGGCCCCAAATTCAGGGATACTGGAAAGGGGGCCTTGAAATTACTTATATAGCCGACTTTCTGTGTGGCCCTACAAGTCAGGTAGAATATAGTTGAAAACAATATCCATTTATGGATCAAATGTTATTATCCATCAAGGAAATGCATATCAAAACCACAGTGAGATACCATTTCACACCCATGAGCATGGCTATAATAATTTTTCAAAACAGGAAATAGCAAATGTCAGCAAGGATGTCATGAAAGTGGGAAACCGGAACCCTCATACATTGCCAGTGAGAATGGTATACAGCTGCTGTGAAAAACAGTTTGGCAGCTCCTCAAAAGTAAAACATGGAATTACCATATGACAGCAATTTCTCTCCTAAGTGTGTATCTCAAAGCTATGAACATAGATGTTCAAATAAAAACTTGTATATGAACGTTTACAGCCACAGTATTTACAAAAACCCAAAGGTGAAAACAACCAAATACCTGTCAACAGGTAAATGGATACATAAAATGTGGTCTCTCTGTAAAATGGAATGTTATTCAGTCATAAAAAAGTATGAATTACTGATACATACTACAACATGGAAGAACCTTAAAAGAATTAGGAATTGAAAACTACTAGAGTTGTTTCCAGCATGAATTGGAAATCTGGAATGAACTCTCAATAAGTAGCTTTGTTAGGATTAAAATAGACTATTTCTAGTTGTTCAAAAGTATGGATCCAGAATTCTCAAAAATTCTTAGTGTTGTTTTTATTATTATTATTTAACTTTTTAAATAATTCTCTACAGATATCGTAATATAAATTCTCTACGGATATCAATAATTCTCTACAGATATCGTAATATAAAAATAGCTGTGCTGGATGAATCCTATTTAAATACCACAGTTAAGATTATATGTCCATTGAGACACATAATTCTCCATGAGCATCTTTTGTTCTCAAAGGGGATCTTCTCAGTAAAGGCCACTGATAATTTTTGCATGGATATTTGCTTATTTATAAAAATACATCCCCTTTACTAGACTATGCTGTCGCTGAGTAAACATATTCAATAATTCTTTGAGACTCAGATCTGTGTTGTGCATAGCAAGTGAATAGAAAATATACTTTGAAGATATAGACAGTATCTCCTTTTGTGCCAGAGAAGACAGCTTTTTCATAGCATAGATAGAGGATACCCCCCTCCTCAGAAACATTCCGGGATAGTGAAATACCACTCCCTTCTTGGAGATGATGTTCTTATATTCCAAAAGAAATCTCTCTCTCTCTTCTCTCTCTCTCTCTCTCTCTCTCTCTCTCTCTCTCTCTCTCTCTCTCTCTCTCTCTCTCTCTCTCTCTCTTTATAAGATCTCTCTATATAAGATCAGTGCTTCCTAACATGGGTTCATTTTCTATAATATTTCCCACTGTATGTGTAAGTACCATGTAACCCTCAACAAGTCACTCTGTGGGAACTAATCTTTAAGGCACTGAAACAAAATACTGTTAATGCTATTTCTGTGGAAAGTAAATTGTCTCTAACCCAAGGATTCTAGATCTTCTGTATGCACACACTCACGTACATGAATGTTTGTGCATAAATATTCTTTATACATATATACCATAAATATGCACATATACATGCATACAGAATGCATATGCATAAACAAATGCATGCACAGATGTTTATAACTGTGGTGGGCTAACTTGTTGGCTTACATGAAGGGTAAAATCTCTGACCCTTCAAAGTTCCTGACTAACAGTATACGAGGTAGGATAATGAAGTTCGCAAATTTGTTGCAACGATGTTGCTAACCTTTTTTTTGGTGTCAGAGGGATTATTCATTATGAATTTGTACCAACTGGACAAACAGTTAACCAAATTGACTATTTGGAAATGCTAAAAAGGTTGCGTGAAAAAGTTAGATGAAAACGACCTGAATTTTTCGCCAACAATTCATGGCTCTTGCATCACAACAATGCACCAGCTCACGGGGCACTGTCTGTGAGGGAGTTTTTAGCCTGTAAACAAATAATTGTATTGGAATACCCTCCCTACTCACCTGATCTGGCCCAAAATGATTTATTTCTTTACCTGAAGATAAAGGAAATACTGAAAGGAAGACATTTGGATGACATTCAGGACATCAAGGGTAATATGATGACAGCTCTGATGGTCATTCCAGAAGAAGAGTTCCAAAATTGCTTTGAAGGGTAGACTAGGCACTGGTGTCAGTTCACAGTTTCCCAAGGGGAGTATTTCGAAGGTGACCGTAGTGATATTTAGCAATGAGGTATGCAGCACTTCTTCGAAAATGAGTTGGTGAACTTAATTGTCCGACCTCATACACCATAGGCAGGCGAAATCAACTAAGCAGCAGAATTCACACGTTAGATTGGTTAAAATTCCCTGCCTTTTTCCAGGTGTGTTGTGTGACAACCATTCCTATATTGTTTCTTCACTAGACTATACAGAAGTAAATACATCTAATTTGTCTTTATGTCATGGAATAATATTATGTTAAAAAGGAAATAAAGCCATATATACTTCATTGTCTATAGAACCTAAATAGAAGCATATACGGCATTCATGGATTGGAAGGATTAATATCATTTAAATGTCCATACTACTCAAAGCTATTACAGATTCAATGCAATCCCTATCAAAATACCAATGGCATTATTCTCAGAATTAAACAAATAGCCCTAAAATTTATATGGAATCACAAAGGACCATGAATAGTCAAAACAACCTTGAGAAAGAAGAAACAAAGTTGGAGGTATCACGGGCCCTGGTTTCAAAATATACTACAAAGCTATAATAATCCCAAGAGCATGGTACCGGCACAAGAATGGACGCATAGAGCAATGGAACAGAACAGAGAGCCCAGAAATAAACCCCCACTTACTGGGTCAATTTATCTATAACAAGGAGGCGAGAATATACAGTGGGGAAATGACAGTTCTTCAACAAGTGGTGTTGGGAAAACTAGACAGATACATTAAAACAAACAAACAAAAACACTGGAGCACTTCCTTATACCACATACGAAAATAAACTCAAAATTGATTAAAGATTTAAATGTGAGACCTGAAACTATAAAATTCTAGAAGAAAACAGGTAGTAAACTATGTGACATCAGTCTATGTAATGTTTTTGGGTATGCCCCCTCAAGAAAGGGAAATAAAAGCAAAAGTAAACAAACGGGACTTTATCAAACTAAAAAGTTTTGCACATTCAAGAAAACCATCAACAAAACAAAAAGACAACTTACTGAATGGGATAAGATATTAGCAAATGATGTATTTGATGAGGGGTTGATTTCTAAAATAAGGAACTCATACAACTCAAAAACAAAAAAATTAAACAATGCAATCAAAATAGGCAGAGGACATGGAGACATTTCTCCAAAGACAACACCTGAAACCAATATAACATTTTATGCCAAATATACTTTAATAAAAATAAATATATAAATAAATAATAAATAAAATAGGATTTATAGGAAGTTAAAATTTCATATCTAAAATATGTACAAAATTCCATATCATAAATACGAAATATCAAAAATTCGTACAAAACTTCATATCATAAATAGTATAACTCAAAGGTAAAAACTAAAACTTAAATGCTTAACTTAATACTTATTTTGTATGATTTATGATTTAACTATTTATAAAATTATTATTTTCTTTATACTCTAATTTGCTAAAAATAAGTGCCATCTTATTTTTCTTCTTCTTAATCCACAATAAAATATGTCCTAATATCTATGTTTAAAAGCCCATGTGTTAGTCCTTGTCTGCCCTCAGGCCTAGTCTTCCATCATTCTCCTAACCTACTCTGTATGAGGAGTGTTTGTGCCTCACTATCTTTTACACACGCCCCTATATGGGAGGAAAAC
Source organism: Rhinolophus ferrumequinum (assembly GCF_004115265.2). Taxonomy (NCBI): domain Eukaryota; kingdom Metazoa; phylum Chordata; class Mammalia; order Chiroptera; family Rhinolophidae; genus Rhinolophus; species Rhinolophus ferrumequinum. The sequence continues at coordinate 54,780,810 of NC_046301.1, forward strand.
ATTCTCCTTTACCCTTTTAGGGTCTCTGGATGGGCCCAAGAATTAAACTGATATAAGTTAGATTAATCCCGTGTTTCCCCGAAAATAAGACCTACCTGGACCATCAGCTCTACTAGGTCTTTTGGACAAAAATTAATATAAGACCCAGTATTCTATTCTATTCTATTATACCCAGTCTTATATTAAAATAAGATTATATATATATATATATATATATATATATATATATACACACACACATACATATATATATATGTTAAAATACACTATAATAAGATATAGTATAATAAAACATATTATACCAAGTCTTACATTATTCTAATATAAGACTAATATATTAATTTTTGCTCCAAAAGACGCATTAGAGTCGATGGTCCAGCTAGGTCTTATTTTTTGGGAAACACGGTAGGAGAAAAGTATACACATTTATTAAACATTTACATGTACATCGCAGCCTTTACAAGAGAATGAAATCCAGAAGAAGGGCCCAGAGCAAGATGTTTTTACACCTTTTAGACAAGGAACAATACATTTGAAAAATGGATAATACAATGGACTTTGGGCAGAGCGTGAATGGTGAAGAAGTAACTAGAAAGATGAAGGTCCATTTAACAAGGTTGGTTTGTACAGATTTCTCGGCCCAAATTTGCCATCTCTCGTGATAATGTCTCCCTTCCTCCAGGTATAGGGAGAGTACCTTTCACATGGGAGTTTCATCTCCTGCTTTCAAGAATAAAAAGGCATCCATGTTGCTGCAAATGGTAAGATTTCTTTCTTCTTTATGGCTGCGTAATACTCCATTGTATAAATGTACCACAGTTTCTTAATCCAGTCGTCTACCGATGGGCATTTCGGTTGTTTCCTTGTCTTGGCTATTGTGTATAGTGCTGCAATAAAGATTTTGTAGGGTATCTGATGGACACTTGTCTCATTAGGGAGACCACCTCAGGGATGATGTAGATGCCTAATCACTGCACTGTACACCTGAAGCTGAAGCTGAACAACAATGAATGCCAAGTACAACTATATATATATATATATATATATATATATATATATATATATATATATATATATAGAGAGAGAGAGAGAGAGAGAGAGAGAGAGAGAGAGAGAGAGAGAGGAAATGCAATGTATGCAATGTATGAAATGCAATATATTTATACACAGTGGAAACGTAATGGCTGTGTGTGATGTCAGAGGGATAGTGGATGGGGGAGGGAGGTTCACACAGTGTGAGGGATATAAAGGATAAACGTCTAAGTATTACTTTGTTTGTGCACCTAAAACTTAAATAAAATAAAATAAAAAGGCAGTCAGAGTGTCCTTCTTGCATCTGTTGTTTCTTAAAACGTGCTTTTAACTAAAAATAATGAATATGTCAAAGAGACATATTTGGGATAACATATGCTGGTGTCTTTCACTCCTATGCAAGCGAGGTCTTTTCTGGGTTTCAACAATGGTTGAAACCATGAGAGGGTAGGGGAGAGAGAGAAACCTGTGTGTTTCTCATCCACCTTCCTTGCTTCTAACAGCATATCCAGGACCTATTATGCTTTACTCTCTATTCCTCAAATCCCATCAGAAAGCCCTGTCATTGTTCTACCTTCCACCAAAGGACCCACACTCTGAGTACAGTAACACTATGACTATACCTTGTCTCTTCAACCTGTTTTACATACTCAAGAGTGTTTTTTTGTTTGTTTGTTTGTTTGTTTGTTTTAGCAGGATTGACCCTAATACAGTTTTTGTTACCACGAGTAGTTTCAGAAACAGCATAACACAGGATTTTGAGAGTAGGTTACTCAATTCTTTGAGTCTGAACACTGTAATGACCTCATTGTGGGGGAAAATTTGAAACAAATGATTCATACATTATTACAATTATCATTTATTATTGCATAGGTGAAGTGGTGATTGAAGTCAAGGATTCGGAATATTGAGTAATTGCTGCATACAACTGACATAGCCCAAATTGTGACTACAAAAATTGTAAAATGGTCTGGCTGCTTCTGAAGACATTGAAAGAACTTTAAGAAATTAAATGATAAGCTCAGGGCTTTGAATTTTCAACTAAATAATGGATGGAGATACAGGACTTTATGGAGACCTTAAAACAATATTTTACTCTCTCTAATTTCAAGACACATATATCTGCCATAGGCTGAACATTTGCGTCTTGCCAAAATTCATGTTGAACTCTTACTACCCCAGGTGATGGTATTAGAATACCAAGCCTTTGGGATGTTATTAGGTCATGAATATAGAGCCCTCATAAATGAGATTAATGCTCTTATAAAGGAAACCCTGGTGAGACCCCTCTCTCCTTTTACCACATGAGAATACAACCAAAAGTCTGTGACCTCGAAGAGGGCCCTCCCCTGACCATGCTGGCACCCTGTTCTGGAACACCCAGCATTCAAAACTGTGAGGAAAATAGTTCTGTTGTTCATAAATTACCTAATCTATTTTCTTATAGCAGGTGGAATGGACTAGGACGATATCTGAGCATCAAGCCCCAATTTGATTATGGTGATGGCTGAATTACAAATCAAGTTTAATACACACACTTGTGAAATTATTTAAGCTAAGGTTGTGGCATTAGTAGAGTAAGCTGGGGTACCTCAGACTTGATTTAAGGATATTATGTAGATTTAGATGAATTGAAGATATTTGATAACACAAATCACTCATCTCTTATGGCCTATGAACATCTAAGCCTATGAAATCTGATCCCAGGAGAAGAATTGTAACATCTTGAGTGGAAAGACATGGCCTCTATGCCACAGGAATTCCACGGTCTTGCTAGTTTTAATAGCAAACACCTTATGAGCTTGTGTGGAGATGGACTGCTGGAGTACTAAGTGAGAGAATAAGGTTAAATTTGACTGAAGTTATCTATGTACAGACAGTTCCTTATATTTAGAGATTTAATGCACTAGCTTTGTAAGCTAGAAGTAGCCCTAACACTTTACGTGGTTCAGTGCACAAAGCCTGGATTTAACAGTGTTATATCTATATTAAATGATGATGAGATATGCCTGAGCTTTTCTGGTCTAATGTAGAGAAAGAAATGTGGAGGTACAAATAATCTGTTGGATTTATTATGTAAAACTCACTTGCCTTCCACCAATAGGTATACACAGGAAGGACCCCAAGAAACTTCCTTTCTCCAATCGTTGAAAAAACACGTTAGTGAGATGAGTACCAGCATTCTTAGAAAGCTGTTTAGATTAGGAATAATCATAGGAAATGTCACCACTGAAATGCAGTGCCTCTTCAACAGTAATAATGGCACACCGGCAAGCAGAGGTCAGGTGACTGAGCTTAAATATCACTGACAATATACATGAAATGAGTATTCATCAGAAGCAGGAATGGAATGGTAATCATTTGTGTGGCATCCAATGAATTATAGTTGTTAACTGAGTATAGCACCTTTAAAAATGGCATCAATTGGCAGTCTAACAAAATATTTTAAAATAAAAATGTATTTATATAAAACTTGGATTGGTGCCTAGATGCCTGATATGACTTGTTCTAATAGGAATTCACAGTGGCTAAAGTTCCTACATTACACCAGTAAACTGACTCACCTCTACTTACGGAATATCCACCACACCTCCAGGCACATACACTGTAAATTTTCTTCCAAGCCTCCCACAAAGGAACATGGAGATACATATATACCAGAACAACCACTGTGGTGACCTAAAAGAATCAGAGATGAATAGATACTAATACTGAACAGATTCTAATCACTGAGCATCCAAAATAGTATATGGGCTCTATTGGTCTGAGTGAATGTTTATGGAGGCTAAGTGAGAAGTAAAGCTTTGACCAAGTTCTCTAGTACAGTGATTCTCACCATGGGATTGTATAGTTTGAATAGACCTAATGAGCCAATTGCAAAATACCTGCATTTGGTTCCCTGATAACTAAGGTGTTATGATAGAAAGGGAAGAGTTAAGTGAAAGATACACAATACTACCCCTTCTTAACGAAATAGCAAAATACAAGCAGCACCTCATTCCTGGAGGAATTGAAGAAATTAGTGGTGCTATGTAAGGTTTGAAAGCTACATATCCATTTCACTGATGTGTTTGGCTGGTGCAAAAGCCGTAAGGATTGTCCGTTATTTAAAACTTAAGCAGATGATGACTCTAAATCTAGCTGCTATGTTTCATGTTGTCCTTTGACTAGATCAACTCACAACTCACTCCCTGGAAAGTAGTAGAAGTTATATTTTTCTCCAAAGCAATTAACAGAGATGAGGAGAAGCAAATGACTTTCCTCAGGCAGGAGTAACAGTACGCCTTTCCTGTTTTACTTCAGGGCTACATCAGCTCTCATACTCTCTGTCTTAAAAGAATTGTAAGGGAAATCAATTATCTGAGTATTTCACAGAATATCATGCTGTGCCACCTCTGGCACCCCAAACTGGTGGGCTCTGGTAGCTACTAACCACATACTCTAGTAAAATACATGCATGCAAGTCCTAAGAGAGAAACTCAATAAAAATTCTGGGTTCTGTCAGATTATTAACGTTACTAGACATTCAACAATTTTGAACATTGTGGGTAAACCCCTCTAAAGGATACTTTGCACTGCCTAACACTGAGAAAGTGGCAAAAGTCACACTGGGTCTCTTCAGATTTTAGAGGCAACATAAACCATATAACCACATTCTTGTGCCAACTCATTATCAATGAACTCATTAAACTGAAACATTTTGAGTAGAATCACGAGAGAGAGATGGTTCTCCAGAAGGTTCAGACGGAAGTGAAAGCCTCCTGAAAATTAGGCCTCATAAACCAGCAGGAACAATGGTGCTTACACTGCCAATCACAAATAAGTGATGCTTTATGGATCCTCTGGTTAGCCCCACTACAGTAATTATAGTACAGATTCCAAGGATTTTGCAGCAAAATAATGCCCTCCCCCTGTGATAACTATTCTCTTTTTGAAAGGCAGCTCTTGTCTTTCTACTGGGCCCTGATGGAGACTGAACAAAACACTGTTGTATATACCCTAGAACTATGAGACCTGCACTGACATGAACTGAGTGAAATTTAACCCACTAGACCATAAAATCGATTTACAGCATTAGTTTTTGGCTACAGAATTAGAGGAGGAAGGGATATATTTAGAAGCTGTGGTATTCACTGGGATACCTCTTAATATGCCCATTACCAAGTTTAATGGGAGTGTACAGCAACCCAGTAAATCAAGGCTCACGGAGGACTCAGATCCTTTAAAATGAGGTTTGGATCATCTCACCGAATAAAGAAATCTGACCATCTTAGGTATAGCTGTGACAAAGTGGTGGATGAAAACCTAATAAATGCCAACTGCAGCTTCATGGCCAGCACAGATATAAGAATTATAGCAGCTAGGTATACTTTTATTACTTGCATATTAACGAATATGTCATTCTTGCTCTTTTTTCCCCCCTGAGGTGTGGTGCTCAGCTACACAATTTAGACCTAATGGGGAGAGTCTGTCTATCACATTGCTTTGGGAATGATGCCTCATCAGAGTTTAGATTTACTCTTCTTAGAGAAAGGATGAGATCGTCACTATATGGTAGGTATTCACCTAAGTTTAAGTGTAAACATAAAGGATTAAATAAAGATAAATAATTTATGTAATAGAGTCACACAATTCCTGAGTTTCATCTCATTTTTAAGTGTCAAACTAGGTTAAGAGGTTACCTGCAAATCGGACATACATTTGTTAATTTTTAACAGTAAGTTTCCTGGGGACACAAACTGTCTTGGTCACTAGCATCGGTAGCTCCAGGGGCTCCCAAATGATTTTAGATTTTAAATCTTATTTTTCTTTTTGACAGTATTGCTGTATTGATCCTCTTGATATTTACTGTTAAATATTTTTTAGACTTTTGTATTTTTATAGCATACATATTCTGAACTTTTAATAAACATAATGAATATATGAAATTGTTCAAATCTGTAAAATATAGTATAACCTAGCTATCAAACATATTTTATCTGGGGCTTAAGTAATTTTTTAATTGCTAAGTCCATGAAAAATAGTTCAAGCATCACAGACTCTAAAGACTGATTCTAATATTAGAATTTGAAAGAGCTAGTTAACATTAAGGTTTGCGTAGGGTTTTTTTTTGTCATTGAAAATATTTAGATTATGTTGCTAAAACTTAACAGATTTCTGTAAGTTTATGTGACAATCTTTACCTTCTTTTAAACCTCATCACGAAAATCAATGAAGAGATGTTTATTTGCAAATAGATAGTACTAAGTTGGTCTCATCATGCACAAGAAAACCAAGACTATGTTGTATAAATTATCTGGGGCATATTCAGAAAATATTTCTCTTCTTTCTCCATGATGTTTTGGTTCAAAATACCACACTACTCATGAATACTTACTATTTGCAAACCACAGATTATATTCAGAAATAAATAATGGCTATGGTTCCTGATTATATAGATGACAGTTAATCTTGGGTCTTATTTATCTCGCAAAAATCATCCAACAAATAGAGTGAGCATGACATTTAAATCATCTGAAGATAATTCTGACAATGTTTAGTTGAAAGATTGAAATTTCCTATCACAAGCTAGTTGAGTTCTCAATTTTTTTCTTCCTTTAGAAATGAGAGGTTTCAGAGATCAAAGCTGCTGCAGTATACATGGGAGCCAATCTTTTATCAACAGGACTGTCATCACTCAGAATCACTTTATGCCCTGTCACTTCTGGTGACACTCATGTTGAAGCTAACCGTGGCAACAAGCTGCAGAGCTGACATTTATGCTTTTGTCATGATGAGTAGTCCTACTAAAGCAAGCTGCCAAAGATATGAAAAAAAAAAAAAAAAGTCAAACATCTTCATGTTAATAAGATAACCTAAAATAAAATCGAATTACTGAAATTCACTAAAAACATATTGGGTGGTGAACACACAATGTAATTTATAGATAATGTAATATAGAATTGCACACCTGAAATCTATGTAATTTTAATAACAATTGTCCCCCCAATAAATTTAAAAAAAAAAAAGAGAGAGAAAAAAACATATTTATAACCTTAAGAATCAGGCAATTGTTGAAAACAACGTGAGTTTCATGCCACACTGATAGAAAAGCACGGAAATTAATGTTTAAAGAATATATTCAGTCCCCTGTCACACATTTGATTTCATTTACTTTTTGAAATTACTTAAATTGAATAAAGTGTATTATTTCTAAGGAAAATAAGTTATATTTATTGAAGAGTTTTCCTTTGGTTAAAAGTGGTTATATATTTATGCATCTCTGCCAGCATTAAATATTGATCTATCTTGCAAATAATTGCCAGAATATGTACTTAATGAATGTATAAATGATAAAATTATGTGTGAAATAATATAATAGTATCTGTGGTTTATGCATTGTATTCTTCTAAATCTTTGATTTGCTATATCATCTTTCTATGATTTATTCTACACTATTTTGAAATGTTACTCTTACTTATTACAAATAACATTTTGGCAAATGCCTTTCAGGAAGAAAAGAGCTCTATTAGATAATTATAAGATCATTTATGTAAATTGAAAAATATGAGTTAATTACCACAATTCTCATTACAAATAATATTCTATATAAAATATATCTTCATGATTCAGAAGTATATTTGCAGATTGAGGTCTTGGGTTACATTATGGGAAAAAAGTCTTCTCCACTCATATGAATCCTTCCTTTTTATCAATATATTCAGCAGATTTTAACTTACAATACTACTCTTGTTAGTATACAATTTCCAATGTAAATAGCTATTAACCTAAAATTGTACATCTCTAAAGGTGGGAATTTTGGTGGACACTGTGTTTCCTAAATACAACTGGTGTATTTTGTTTTTTTAGCAAACAAACATGATTTAAATCATCTCACACAGAGAAGATTTAAATTTTGGGACAGGCCTAGCCAGCTTTCCTATTTCCTGAAACATTACAGAAGACTTTGCAGGAAATACATGTTATAAAATGACTATTTGGGTCAAGAGCAGAGATTAGTCAGAAATACAGATAAATTACTCTTTCTTCTTCATGAGCAAAATGGACAAGAGATATTTAAGAGGATTACTTTTCTAACATTACCCTCTGTTTGGAATAATTTTGCATCACCGTAGTTACCAGGTGCTTCAATACAAAATCATTTGAATAAGAACGTGACAACCTTATCAACACAGTCATCCTCAGTATTTTGTAAAATGATACATTAACCTAAGATTCACATTTAAGCATCGTATCTTATGACTGCAATCATACTGGGTAATCTAATACACTAAAAATGTTTACCAGGCCATTTATCCTGCACAATAGAGAAGAAATGATTAACATATGGCCATAATAAACAAGACACTGCGATGGCATTTTACTATACAGTTGGAGAAAAGAGCTTAGAGAGATTTAGTAAATCAATAAGGCTTACAAAGGTAGGAAGGTTTGGTAACTCTAATGTGTAAGCCAGGATCCATCTGACTCCAACAGTTTACAGTGGTCAGTTTTGTTAGTGTGATAATCATTTGTAATGTATTAACATTAGACACTCTGGTTTGCACTTTAGATTCTATTCATTTTGGTGTAGAATCTTTGAATACGCAGTGGTCTAATGTCAGAATTATATGCCTCAGTTGGACAGATAATAAGCCTAACAATCTTCTTCATCCTGTATGCCATTGGTGAGAAAGGTTATAAGACAGTGTGGTAGCCAAATGTGAAGGGAGGCAGTTGTTCTCATTTTCAAATTTATATACATCCTTCCTTTATCTTTATTGTATGGGTTTGAAATGTTCTTGACAGTGCTACTACTGTGAATCAGTGTCCAAAGTGCATCTGTGGAATGACTTACCTACAGAAATATGGCCTACGTACATATTATCTTTGGATAATGTGAACTATTGGGGTTGGTATTAAAGGACTGATCATGATCACAATGAACCTGAAATGAAGTAGTTTATCTCACTCGGATTCTTTGGGAAAAGATATTTGAAAGTCACTCTCCTTCTGCTTAAAATTGTTGAAGAAACACTGCTCATTATGATAAATTTTCATGCATGAGATCCCACAGAGAAATGGATTTTCTAAAGTTTTATATCTTAAATGATCTACATTCTTTCTGCTGTTAATAAAAAATAAGGTATACTTTTTTTTTTAATTGACAGTCACAAATTTTGCATTTTAATTTAATGGCCATGCACTTTAACTGTTTCAGCTGTTAATCATTCATTCCTTAAAAATATTATTCAGGACTTATTATGCACCAGCAACTTCTCTAAACACTAAGAATACAGCAGTATATAAAACAGTTTTAAAAACTGCCTTCATAAAGACTATATTCCAGGAGGGAAGACAGGTAAGAAAAATATAAATAGGTAAAGGAGAAAAAAAAATCAGCAATGAAGGGTAAATAGGAAGTTTCAAGTTGTAGGGGTTGAAGGAATGAAATATCAGATAAGACAGCAACAAGGATGATCTTTAATGAGAAGATGGTTTTTGAATAAATACATGAAAGACCTTAATATTATATTTACATATTATATTTATAATTTGTCCTAAACAATTCATTAAATACACAGAATAAATTATTACATGTATTTTTAATCTGAGTCTCATAATACCCTTATCACCCTTTACAAATCATCTCCGTCTTCACTGTGCCTTTCTCACCACACTCCAAATTACTGATATTCTTTCAATTCCTCTAGGTCTACAAAGATATTTTTCCACTTAGGGACCTTTACAGATATTGTTCCTATAGCATAAAATATTCTTTCCTCTATCATTTTTATTCTCATCATTAAATTTACTTCATCAAATAGTCATTCCATAGTCACTTGCATAAAGAAAGTCTCCCATTGTAGTCTAAGTCTAACGCAAACATTCTTTTGTTTGCATAATAACATTCAATTTATTTATATAGGGCTTTACAGATTTCAACTTCTTACATCAGTTTGGATAACTTCTCTATCAAGGAATCTGTCCACTTTATCTAAGCCTTTAATCACTTGTGTACATTTGTTTACAATATTCCCTTTTCATCCTCTTACTGTCTGTTGACTCTGGAGTATTACATTTTTCATTATTCATTTCAGTAATCTGCATCATCACTATTTATTTGTTTTAATTAATTTTTTTATAGTTAAATGTTTACCAGATTTCTGATCTTTTAAAAACAATTTAATGTTTCATTGATTTTTTTCTATTTTTGTTTATTGTTTTTATGATTTCTTATTACTTAGTTTTCTTTTAATTTCTGTGATGTTTCTAACTTCTAAAAACCAGATGTTTATATCATGTTTATTACAACATTTAAACTTATGACTTTCCCTTAAATATTTCTTTATAAACATCAAAAAATATTATATTGTGTTTTCCTTAACATTTAGTTCAAAATATTTTATAATTTCACTTGTGTTTTTCCTTTGATCCACTGGCTATTTAAGAGTATGTTACATTATAAATTTTGGGAATTTTCCAGATACCTTTTTGGTATTGATTTTTAATGAATAAGTAAAGCATGCAAAGTTATATTTTTTGCTCATAAAATAGTCTCTAATGATTTCAATCATTTTATATTTTTTAAAAAATCATCAGGTTTATCATGGACGATTCACATGTGCCGTTGCAAAGAATGTTTAGTCTACTTTTGTTGGATGATGTGGTATATGTGTCAATTAGGTCAAGTTGATGTCTTTTATAGACTTTTCTATTTTCTAAACACTGTCATTTCCTAAGAAAGAATTGTTGAAATCTTTAAACATATTTTGGATATTTCTGTTTCTCTTTCAGTTCTAGCTTCTATACTTTCAACACTTTTTTTTTATTAAAAGCATACACATTTAGCATTTTATAGTTTTTTATTAACTTGACTAATTTATGATGAAATGTCCCTTTATATTCATTGTAACATTCTTCGCTTTGAATTCTATTTTGAATTATATTAATAGAGCCACTCTTGATTTTGTGTATCTAGTGTTTGCATGGTATAACTTACCCATTCTTCTAATTTAGCATATTGGTGAATATTACAATGTTATACAGTTTCAAAAATCTTTGCATTCTAATTGGTTTGTTTCATCTATTTATATTTAAATTAATAAGTGGCATGGTTACGTTTATACTCACCACATTTGAAATTATATCGCATCCCCATTCCTTTATCCTGCCTCCTGAAAACTGCTTATAATATTAGTACATGCATCACAAGATTATTATAAAAATTAAATGAATTAGTATCTATAAAGCTCTGAGAAAATTACCTATTGCCATGTAACTGTTTGCTAAACAAAAATTTATGGAGTATATAAAAGCCCTTGTGCAGTCAACTTTCCTTTTGTTCTTTGTCCCTTTGATCTCACACTGTTTCTAGATGCTTTTCTAACTCTTCTTTTTAATTAAACGCATTCATGGTTAAGAAACATTTAACTTCAAGATCTCCCTGATATAACGATTATGGAAGTGCCATTCCTTTATTCATTTAACATTTTCTTACAACTATTTCAGCCTGTAAAAAGTTGTATGCAAATACATTAGACTGTCTTTTAGGAACTTACTAAAGAACAAATCAGTATATAATATAATAAACAATAACAAGCATAAAAATGTGATCATCCAAAATAAATGATATTTGTATCTTTGGAGAAAATATCAAGAACAAATTTATATTGAATATGACATTTACCTTAGATCTTAAATGATAAAGAAGATATTAAATGACAAGAGGAAGAAAAGTCAACAGGACTAGTACATATGTTATATAGGAATGTCTAGAAATTGGAGAGTTAGAGCCAGATTTAATATCCTTTGAAGATGTAAATACTCCCCATGCAGTACCTATTATGTCACTCTTTCATTACATACAGGAATATAATTAGCTGCAAGTAATGGAAACCAAACTTTTAGTGGATTAAATGAAAAAGGGGATTAATATATATCTCACATAATAATATAGGTGCATGGAGGCTGGAATCGGTTGTGGTCAAAAATCCCTTTAATGAACCATTTTATTTCTGTCTTCCCTTTCTGCCCGTCTTAGAATATTAGCTTTCTTCTTCATTAGTGGTGTCTTGTGAAAGTACCAAAGTCTGCTAAATTTATATATTCTAAACCCAAGAAACGACAGATAAAAGAAGAGCAGTACCAGATACATCTATAACTTTTTATAAATATGATTATCAGTAAAATATTATTTTTTTATTCTTCCTTGCCTGTGATACAGAATAATCAGCATTGCCTTAATTCCAAGTTATCTTACAAATATTTCCCCCAAATTACTCAACAGCATTCCACCTACATCTCATTGGTTAAAACAGAGTAGACATCCTTAGCTGCAAGGATCCTGGATAAATCATTATTAACTGGGCATACTGCTGTCCTAACAAAGTTAGGAAGAAAGTTCAATGGATATCAGATAAGAATTGTGCTATGCTTCATTTTTTGCTAATAAATCTATGAGCTTGCTATAAATACCAAAGTGATTTTCTCTCAATAAAACCATTTTCATGTCTTTTAATAAATGTTTCCTTTGATTTCATGGCTGTACCCTCAATTATAGATTACTGCAGTTTGTTTACTATGTGAGACTCAGTGCTCTATAATTCAGAGGATTCAGTGGAATCTCTTATTATAGACAGAAAAAGAGTATTGAGGAACTGTTCATCCTTCAATTCAGTGTGCATTCCAAATGACAGCTTATACATTTGGAACAACAGGCATTCGATTTCAAGTAAGTTCTTGACTGTACCATAAAATCTTATATATCATATAAGATTTTGTATATCTTATATATATATACATATATATACACACACACACATATATATACACACACATATATATATACACATACATATATATGTATATACCCACATACATATTACATATGTATATATACACACACATAACAATATGTATGTATATATATTCAGATTTATAATTATAATATTTGTAGCTATAATAGTTATTGGTTTCAAACTATCTCTTTTACCAATGAACAAGACTAAAACTTTATTGACCTTTTCATCCACTGTCTTTGTGTTTCTCAAAAAATCTTGTCCATTTATCAATAAGAATAATCCTTTAACAAAACAATCCCCACATAAATTATATCACTTGATTATCAGTAAAATGTTTCAGCATTAGTATCACATATGAAACACTTGTAATATAAATCATATGCCTGTACTACTGTGCTAAAATGACATGTATCTTACAAAACAAATAAAATGAGAATAAAAAATAACCAAATTTTGATAATAAGCTAATACCTTGATACAACTAACATAGAGTTTATTACTATTAAGAAGAATGCAAGTTTTTAGTAGTCTTTTGTTGCCACGCAGCAGCCTACCCGTGTGTCCCCTCATACCTACCCCTAAAGAAAGGAGAGTCTGTGAGACTGATCCTTTCATGGACTTCGCTTCACCTTTGTGCTTACACCTTATGTCTCCCTGTTTAGCCCCAAAGGATGGCTGGTTAGTCAATGACGGGTAAGATTCCTCATTGGAGGAGCAACCTAAGACAGGCACAGTCGCGTAGCGGCCATCTGGAGAACTCACGGGGTTGATAGAGGTGGGCATAGACCTCCACCTTCCCCCCGACTAAGGAGAGCTTCTGCCTCTGTGGCTACATTCCTTCCCACATCCTGCTTGGGAAGAGATTCAATAATGTGATAACATCAGCCCTCCATCTATTCATATTAGTAAGTTTCAGCATAAAGGTTTTGCCCCTTGGGGAGGTACTTACAACAATTACTAAGTCATCCTGTGACTTTAGATTCTGGCTGTCTGCAGGCAAAGGTGATTGGTTTCAATCAGTTTCCTACTATAATATATGAAATTCACAGATCTTGAGATTAACAAGCTTTACTTCCTTTACTTCCTCATTTGTTAACCAATAAAAGCTATGTGTTGGCCTGATTCAGGGCTCAGTCCTTGAGGCTGGAGTCCCTTGGCCCCGCTTGCATTCTATTCTTGGCTACTGTATTTCTTAATCCTGTGCCGCCCTTCTCGCTTTCCACAGCTCTTGTTGTACAGGGATGCGACCGTCTTTCTTTCAATTGTAATTTTCTATTGCTTTATTGTCAAATATGTAATGATTATTTTCCACTTCCCATAATATATATATACACATATATACATGAAGATGAGTTTTTTCATTTGCCTGTTGCTTGTTGTGTTTTCATTCTTAGTATTCTTAGTAATCGATTCTGGAAATATCCTATTTAAATTTATGTAAGAACAGTATTACGTATATATCCATATGGCCATTTACAGATAAAATGCTATTTTTCACAAATCTCTGAAATCTACAAATAAGTAAATAGGATGATACTTACTAACATTACTCATTAAAGAACTAAAGTTATTTTATATATAGATGATAGATGCATGATATAATCAATCAATATTGACATATGAATATATAAATATGTACATACATTTATTAAGCATATGTTGCTAATAATTTAATAAGATGGATTTATTTTCTTTTTAATTTCTATGTAGAAAAAAATAGAAATCCAAGTAAGTTTTTCCCACTTCTATATTGGATCGTCTTTTTCACCCCTGAACGTACACAACCACAATTGGGGATCACTCTTCCAGCTAAAGCCGTAAGTAAAAGTTATACTATTTATCGTGTGTTCTCGTGGAAGATTTCATTTTCTTACCTACTTGATATGTAATTGACATATTAACACATTTATAGAAATGACTTGTACATTCACTCAGTTCCTCTGTTGGCACAGCTTTCTCCAAGGTAAATTTGACCAATTAAAACCATTTCTAACTATCTTTGGATTTGTTTACATTCATATATTATTCAAGCTCTTAATTAAATTTCACACATTTGATTATTCTTTGTTTTTTGTTATGATATCCTGATTCCTCTCAAACAATAATCATTGCATTTTTACTGCCACTACTTTTTTATCTAATTATAATCAATAGAAAAACCTTAAGACTCACTCCAAATACATTTAAAACATACAGTTTCTGATTTGGAAACCCATTTTAAATTAACTTAATTTATTTAAATAAAAATGTATCCATCTTTTATATACTCCACTATTTAGTTCCATATTCATGAATGACATTCCATTTGTCTTTTATTTTTCATTATGCCTTGAGACATGGACAAGGCAGAGATAATTAAGAAATAAATGAGTGCTTTGAGAAAATTAATTTCAATATGTATTAAAGCAGAATTTGGAATTCAATGAGTTAAGAATAGGGAAGTAGTTGATGAATTGATGGGAGAATATGAAGAATTATATTCTAAGTGTTTATACAGGAACTAGGAGAGTCAGTAGTCATTTTCAGAGTATACCAGAAAAAAAGAGGTAGTTTGGATTCTGATAAGCAGGGATAATTGAAGCAGAGATCGTTTTAGGTAAAGTGTGAAATCACCAAGTGGTGGGGAGGTAGGAAGAATAAGATCTTTAAAAGCTGTGTCAGAAACTGAAATGTCTAATTAGAAACCCTGGGAATAGAATAATTTAAAGGAGAAACAGTGTATATGAAGCTTAACTCAATGGAAGAGAAGTAAAGATTTTTACTATTAAATGTTTGTAGTAACTGGGAGCCTATCATTAATAGAAGGGTGTACAAAAGGAGATATTTTTCAAAACAATGGCAGAGGGTTATTTAGAGAGAAAAATTAACAATGTACTAGTTAATATAGTACTTATACAAACACATTGTATTTGGAAAACCATTTCAGCCTATTTCTGATGTTCTATTTCATACAATTTATTACTTGTCAATGTTAATTTTTTTTAGAAAAAAGTTTTATAACTCTGTAAGTACAATTCTAAAAGATTTATGAGCATAAAATAAATGATTGGCCTGATTCTTTCAGCTGCCTTTGTCTTAATAAAGATGTGTGCTTTTCAAAGTGCTACAAAATTGTAACATTTTACCAGGCCCATATTTTAAGAGTTGTCATTTTTTTTTTTCTAAATTGTAAATACAAATATGAGGAACTGGCCAAACATCTAACAGAAATAGCAATATAGTCAAATAAAATGATAAGTACATTCAGAGTCATACAATATTTGGTTGCTTGGCTTGATGTTATATGAGTTAATATATATAAAGATATGTTGTAAATTCTATTCAGTTAGCAAATTTTATTATGTCTAATATTGAATTGGAAATGAAAATGTAATGTTTTCAATATTCAGTTTAATATTTTGCTTACTTTGTTATTACTTTGAAATTATAATTTCAATTATAGCACTCAAAAATCCTGAAGTAATGTTCACGGCATCATATTTCCCCTGGCATCCTTGTACTTCTAAGAGAAAGGCTTGAAACACCCATCTTTAGATATTGATATGTATTTTAATAGCTATAATTAAATGGCTATTTATTGAATGGCTACTGTGTTCAAGAGTCTTTGCTGGATCATGAACTCACCAAAATTCAGAAGAATTTATTCTCAATTTTTAGAAGCACTTAACAAGTCAGGTCTTTGTTGGGACAATATCCACAAATCAATTAACCGAATGCACCACATAAACAAAATGAAAGATAAAAATCATACGGTCATGTCGAAAGATTCAGAAAAAGCATTTGACAAAACCCAGCATCTATTTATGATAAAAACTCTCAGCAAAGTGGAAATGCAGGGAACATATCTCAACATAGTAAAGGCCATATACTACAAACCCACACACTGATATCATACTCAAAAGCTAAAAGCATTCCCCTAAGATCAGGAACAAGACAAGGAAGCCCACTTTCACCACTTTCATTCAACACAGTAGTGAAAATTCTAGCCACAACAAGCAGACAAGAAAAAGAAATAAAAGGCATCCAAATGGGAAAAGAGGAAGTAAAACTATTATTTGCAGATGACATGATACTATATAGAGAAAACTACAAACAGTCTACCAAAAAAACTCTTAGAACTGATAAATGAATTTAGTAAAGTAGCAGGATACAAAATTAATATTCAGAAATTCGTTGCATTTTTATACACCAATAATGAACTATCAGAAAGAGAAATTAAGAAAACAATCCCATTTTCAATTGCATCAAAAAATTAAAATGTTAGGAATAAATTTAACCAAGGAAGTGAAAAACCTGTACTCAGAAAGATATGACATTGAAGAGAGAAATCAAAGAAGATACAAATAAATGGAAACATATACCATGCTCAAGGGTGGAGAATTAATATAGTTATAATGCCCATACCACCCAAAGCAATATACAGATTCAATGCAATCTCTATCAAAATACCAATGGCATTGTTTTTTCACAGAACTAGAACAAATAACCCTGAAATTTATACGGAACTATAAAAGACGCCAAATAGTCATGGCAATTCTGAGAAAGAAGAACAAAGCTGGAGGTATCACACCACCTTGGATAATCTCTGCTACTACTTTATGATTTATGTTGGATCTCACGTGCCAGAGGGCTTTCCTCTCTGTTCTCTCATGCACTGGTCCCTTCCACAGCAGGACATTTATGCTTATATTTCTCATCTTTGGATTCACCTCTTCAGCACACCTCTCGGTGTCTGGAGTTGTGGTGGGACTTTATCCACCACATATTCCTGTACATCCTCCAGAATCCTGGGGCATTAAATTTGTTTCATTTCTGTGGAGGTCTTTTTTTGGATGAGTGTCCCCTGCTCCTTCCCTGGTGATAACAACAGACTTCTGGGTGATGGTCTGACCGGTCTCCCTGCCTCTCTTACTGTCTCCAGTGGATTTTTCTCCCAACCTTTCCAGTGAGCCTTTGCCTTGCAATATGGGTTGCTGTCCCTTACACAGTGCTTAGTGTCCTACTTGCTTGTTATTTGCTGGAAAATCTGTGGTAGGGCAGGGGTCTTCCCTACCCCTCTTCCGGGGCAGAAGGATTTTGCTTTTGTCCCTCCCTCAGCATCAGGGGATCTTTGTCAGGGATCCAGAACAGGAACCGAGGAGCAGGCAGAGTTTTGTTTCAGTGTACCGCTAAGGGATGACTCTCTTACTAGCTAAGGATGGCTTTTCCTTAACGTGATTTGTGAGTTCATGGTCAAGGCCGGTAGAGATAGCTGATAAGTGACTATGGATTCCATGTCTGTCTGTGACTCCTAGTTATTCTAGTTTGTCACTGCAGCCCACACGCAAGCTTTAAGAAAACGTAAAACCTCAATGGTTTTCTCCTTGACTTTAATGGCAGAGTTTGGCACCTCTCTGAAAAAAGTGAAACATTTCATTTGTCCCACATCTCCTTGGAGATACTTGTTATGCTTTGGAATTTAGTTCCAATAGTTTTCTTGCAATAACCCTTCTTTAGCTCCAGTTGACTGCAGTTCCTCTTGATCCTTAAAGTTGGAACATATCAAACTGAGCATTATTCTAATGTTTAATGCTATAAATTTTTCACAGTTCGTAAAATTAAGCCTAATTTTTCACCTAGTAGTCAAGGAGAGAATACTTTCTAATATAAAAACTGATTGCGTTGGATTACTGAGAGAAAGTATATAAGTCTTTTTAGTGGCACCTTCCAGAGAGATTGTTCAAAGGTAATTTGATTGTGATATTTGTATAACTTGTTGATTTTATAATTTGCTCCTTATATAAATGACAAATGCACTGTATAACTTTAGGATTTATATTATATTAACCTGTGTCTTTTGAAAGTACAACCTAAACAAAGTCCAGAATTATACTCAATAAGTTGACATCACAATAATGATTTTTTTCCCTAAGTAGAATATTGAGAATAAAAACAAAATTTCAAGTCTTACTTCAGTAATTAATTTATTTTTCTCTGACCTTGAAGAGGTAATTTAATCCCAATTTTCTTTGCACGGAAATATCAGGGTGCTCCATCTCTCTTTAAAAAAATTCTGTCAATTAAGTAGGCAATGGTTTAGATCCTACCAGGTGTATAAACTACTCCCTAAGTGTAAATTACATTGTACTAACTGCATTAAGCCACCAGTGCCTGAAATTCAGTGAATTACTGCTCTACTGCACTAAATGTTCCCCTAATGACTTGAAAGAGTCAATGTACTTTTAAATTTTTCCAGCTTAAATACTAGGAGCTTTGTAATGTTCTTTACAAAACTTAAAGAGAGGCATATTACCTATATGTGGCATGTTTTCTCATACTAGTAGAAAAACAAAACTGAAAGGTAGCTTGAAACTAATCAGATTTTACAATACACGCACTGCTTTGAATTTATGGGATATACTTTAAAGGAAATAAAAAAAAATATGCAAGTTAAGGTTACAATTTAAATTCATCATGCTAAACAGAATATCTGAAGCATGAAGCAAAGGGTTCCTGAAACACTTGGTAGCATAACACCTGTCAGAATACTTGCTAATTAGTAAAATGGAAGAGCAGTTCATAGCGAAATGTGCAGTAGTTATCCATACTTTCAAATTAAGTAACTTTTAAGGCCTTAAAGCATCACTCTATATTATCATTGAACAGCATTTCCTTGAGACTTTCATTATGTACTGAAATGTGTTATACTTTTAGGTAAGTATGCCTACATGATTAGTTATCCAATAGTATTTTTTTAATTTGATAATAAGAGTTTGTTGTTATATTAGTGCTTTCATGTTAATTAGCTTCCAAATCTGTTGATGTAATGAAGGCTATCACTAATTTGAATGGAATTTAGTATATCAGTAGCTGTTCATCTGAGTGTCAACAACAGCAACATAGCATATTTTAAAATGTTCTCCCATTTTTATGTTTCATGAATATATTTTTGGCTTCACTTTCTCCTCCTTGATATACGAGCACCCAGCAATTGTGTTCTTAACTGGTTTTTCCCTCCCCTCTGTTCATGTTTTCCTTCTCTTGTGACATTACCTTTGCCTCTCATCAATTGCTTCACAAACCAAAATCTCTTATCTCTTCCCAACCCCATAAATACCCAAAATAAATTTTACACTTTTATACGTATCTGTCTCGTAATCAAGTACTAAACATAAAAATAAATAAATCTTGACTGCTAAGTCAGTTTGCACTCTTAGAGTATCTTTCAAATGTTCTGTCCTTCAGTCATATTTGACTTTTCCACATGTTATCTGTTCTATAACCTAAGTAATATATTTTCTTATATTATTTGGAATTTCTTATTTCTAAGATGCGACACACATCTCTGGCATCTTTCAAAAAGATCAGCTCTGGAGAATTTACAGAAGGGGTGATGATGACACAGAGAAATAGCAGAGAAAACAAACACACACCAAACAACTTGAATGTATGAAGACTTGTGTTTTATGTCATTGGTATGTTTTTGTTATGTTTATGTATGAATGTTATGGAGGATGGACATTTGTGTTGTTTCCATTATAATCATAATAAATACGACTACATTTTGATTTCCATTTCTAAATCTTATAATAGACTTTTAGATATGAATCTATTTACAATTACTGTCTTTCAACTCCAACTCTACCTTTTGTACTCTGTGATGTAAAATGTGGAAGTCAGCAAACTATATTACCCATACATCTTTAATTCTTACTGAATTTTTCCAATAGGAGTCATTACAGGGAAATTGTAAGTTAAAAGAAAAAGATAATGACATCTTTCCTTTTTTTTTTTATGTTCTTGCTGGTATTACCCAGCACTGCAAATTCACCCCAGCACCGACAGTTTGACCTAGATTTCTTTGGCAGTCCTGTAACAGCTCCATTGAGACTTTAGAAATATCCCTTCCAGAGAATCTGAGCAAGTGTTTCAAGGACTCCTCTGAAGTCCTGAGGTACCAGCATACTTATGGGACTCATTCTTCAAACATCTAAATTATAACTGCAACAAACCCCTTATTTAATCTCCTGACTTTTGGAAACCCAGCCTCTTCTCTTTTGTTTGCCTATCTTTAGAGTGATAATGCTTTCTGCTCCTTATGCTTTCTGGCCGTCCTTATTGTTTTTTGCTTTCAATTTTTAGCCTTCTTTCCTCTATAAATATATCCCTATATTAAATCTATCATTTTAAATAGCTATTATGTTTTATTGGCTATTCCCTGACTGATAAAAGATATTGAAGTTATTGGCTATGAATTGTAAATTAATTTCTAAAAAGCTTTTGGCATTTATATTAATGGAATCAATTCACGAAAATGCATTTTTCTCTGTCTTTTCACCCATTTACTAGTTTTAAAATATTTATTAATATTCTGGGTTACAAAAGACTGTTTTAATTCATATGTATTTCATCAAAAATGACTGTATAAACATTTCATTCATAGATTTTGGCTACTTTTAGAGGACTTCGAAGTCCTTTGAATAGATTATTTTTCTGAAAATATCCAGATTTAATTTTATGAATCACAAGTTTCACACATATCCAATACATGATTTTTCTGGATAGCTTTTGAAGAGTGGTAGAAAAGGAGGTGCCCTCATTTTCTGTTTCATATTCTAGAGATTAAAGTTTCTGGTGAATGTCATAATTTATTAAATTCTTCTGCTTACGAAAAGAAATATATTGGAATAGAAAACTAGCTGTGAGAATCCTCAGTGTACCTACTAGTACTATTCACAACATATTTGAAAATATAATTATTAAAACAAATGATATAAAGAATAAGACAACTAGTGCATTTCCACTTGCTGTACCAATCCCTGCCCATGGACATATCAGGAATTCATCCATATATAATCATTCTCTCTTATTTCAAATGAAATAACTGTGTATCATCTGTGCCTTTCAGCCTTCAGCATTTGTTCTTCATATTTCATCATTAATGCTTTAGTAATTGTCTCTAATATATCCTAAATAGAAAAAAATTATATCCATATTCCTGAGATCACTGCATGTTTTACAACATATCTAAAGGTTTTTATTTTAAATGAACTTGCATTTAATAATAGCTTGAGAGTTACAGAAAAGTTTAGAAAACAGTACTGAGAATTCTCATATACCCTGCAACCAGTTTCCTCTTTCATTCATATCTTACATCAGACTGCTCAGAGGATCAGAGATCTACTTTAATTGAAATATATGGCAGATCATTAGTTTGCAAGTAAAATGTGGTGTGTGTATATGTCGTTATTGCAGGCAACAGAACTTAACTGTCTAATGAAGCAATAGAAAATTAAATTAAATTATTTGGGGAGTTCATAGATTAATAGAAATGTTAGAGGGGAAAAAAAAACAGGGATAGAATAGAGGTAGAAAAATGTACTATATGTTGGAATCAAAAACATGTCCAAAACCTTAACTAGGAGTGAATTCTAGGAAGATATCAATAACGGTATGCGTATTCTTTACGCACTAATTGCTGACATTCTGATTCTGCTGTTGTTGAAAATCAGAGAGAGGTCCCATATTGCTAAGTACAGTAAACAATGTTTCTTTGGGACACCAATTCGCAAATCAGATGTAAAATGAGAGATCTGTATTAGTATCCTGTGGATGCTCTAACAAATTACTACAAGTGTGGTGACTTAAAACAACAGAAATTTATTGTCTCATGGTTCTGAATGCCATAAGTCTAAAATCATTATCATTGGACCAAAATCAAAATGTCAGCAGGACTGTGCTCCCTCCAGAGGCTCTAGAGGATACGGTGTTTCTTGCCTCTTTCAACTTCTGGTGGATGTTGGCATTCTTTGACTTATGGCTGCATCACTCCAATCTCTGCTTCTATGTTCCCATAGCCTCTTCTGTTCCTGTGAAGTCTCCTACTGCCTCTTTCTTAAAAAGACACTTTTGATGGCATTTAGAGAACAGGCAATCCAAGGATAATTTTACCATCACAGGATTTTAAACTTAATCATATCTCCAACGCTTTTGTAAAACGTTTCAGAGATTAGGAATTAAAAAATTTTAGGTGACCACTTTAAGCTTATCACAGCATCTGAGTATTTGAACTCATATTAAAAAACTCATACCACATCACTCATAGAAATATGGTTCTTACTGTAGACAACAAGAGAATAAACTATAGTTGCAATTTAACAATTACAATGAGAGCTCTCAGATGATTATCTCCACTCACCCAGCTAAGACGGTGTTATTAAAAGCTATTATACAACATTGAAATTCAGACTTAGAAAAAAACATTGAATAAGATGGTTTTCAAATTAAATTCATTTAAGTTGAGAAAACCAAAGCCAAAGAAATCTGAATAGGTATCTGTTGAACATTTGCTCATATAGTAAGCCATGTGTTGAATAGAAATTTCTCAGGTTATGCAGTTAGATTTCTGATTATTTGGATTGGACAGAAGACATAAAACTCAGTTGAGACTACAATAGGGTCAACTCTTAGAAGTAGAGCTACACTAACCACAGAATCAGGCCTACACCAGACCCATGCTAAACAAATTATAAACTAAACTTTGACAGGGTCAAAATAAAAAGCCAGTGAATTAACTGCCTGCTAAAACATATCACAACACTTTAAAGAAAGCCAACATAACCCAGAAACTGAAAAGTATAATCTCACAACAAGCTGGCACCAAAAATCTGCAAACCAACAAAAAATTACCAGCCATATGAAAAGCAAAAAAATTCTACTCATATAGGACTGACACAAGTCAATATAAAGAGTCCTAAACATGACACATATATGGAATTAGTAGGCAGAGACATAAATATGTTACAGTTTGGGGATTACAAACTGTTACAGTTCTGTAACTAGAATTAGTATAAATGTGTCCAAGGACTTAAAGGAAAAGTGGTACTATGAGTAAGCAGATGAGAAATCTTAAGGAACAAAAATCACAATTTTAAAATATGAAATGTTTGCAACCTCCTGTAATCTCATTTTTTGACTTGGCTCTTATTTTTGACAGTGAGGAGTTAAATCATGGTATGTCCAAGTGTGTTCATTTGTCTTTATCCCACTGACTTGGAGGTTCTGAATTTATGACTTTATATTTTTCTTTCAATTTAGAAATTCAAATTAAATAATTTAGAAAGTATCCTTTACTGTTCAGTCTGCTGAAAGCATATCTGCTGATTATTTTGATTCAGTTATTCTATTATTAGTTAAAGTACAAAATTATACCAAGTATGCTTTCTGGTCATAGCAGAAATAAATTAGCAAGGACTATGGGACTGTATGGCCCTTCCTGGAAGCAATCGATGGTTTCAAAAAAGACAATAAAGGCAGACAGTGACGATTAATCACCAATATAAGTCTAAATGTGAAAGCCAGAGATTTTCCTTAGTAACATATAAAGTGATTGTCATCTGCAGCAGAGGGAAGGCAAATCTGCATAGTCCAGGATCAGGGACTAAAATTAATCATGGGTAAATGAGCTTTGAGTAAGATTTAATTCCAGCCTTAGCAAGTCTACCACACCAAAGCCAGGGCTGTGACTGGGGAACAGCAGAATCATGACATACGGAGTGAGGATCATATCTTAGTAGATGGACTCAAAAGCTTGGTAACTTCAGATTTCCTTGAAATATTCCTTGGCCTGCAAAACACCCTCATCTTTTTGTTGAAAGCTAGTGCCTCTCTTTTTCTTGGAAACAATCTCAGCAATCTCTGTTTTGCTGGTAACACCGACTCCCCTGCTCTCCTGTCCATCTCTTTTGCTTCATTCTAATTTTGATCTTTCCACTTTCATTAGTAAAGGTAGCCTATTCCACACTCTTGACTACCCCTCTGACCATTTACCAAGTGACACAGAAAGGCGCAGCTTTTAAAATGAGCCACGGATATAAATTGTTCTACGGCAGGTCCTATTTGCATGGCCTTGCTACTTGGGCCATGTTTCTCACAGTTCTAAAGAACAAGTGGTATCTGAATGGTACAAGCCCCCAAAGAGAAGCAAAATGTAGGCTCACTGTAGAACTGGAAAAAGGCCTCGATTTTTACAATACTTACCTACTGTTTGACAGACAGCTCTGCTGGTACTATTAGGCCTTAGTAGAAATAAAACATTTGCATTTAAGGTATTAAGTAATCATCGAGTTCAAATGATTCATCAAGTGTTGATTTCAGTCTGACTCACCAGGTCATGACGTCAGGCACATCCATCAGCAATCCATCATGAACTGGAAGGGCCACTTACAGGTTAACACACAGGTAGGCACAGTGATTCCTATGTTGCTACAACTGGCAGCTCCATTGCCAATTCTCCCTCACAGGGTGTCTCTTTCGACAAGCTAGAGAATGAACACAAAGGCAGAGAGTAGTCCACGATCGATTCTTAATATCTGTGTACAAACCAAAATGATACACTTGGTAATAACAGAGGTATCCTTAAAATGTAGTCAGTAGGAGAAATCCTTACACTGAGAAGAGGTTTGGGCAGTACATCTAATTACCCACCTTGTTTGGAAATAAAAGTACCCAAGTGGGAATGCATTCAGATTCAAAAGCTGGTTGGTCAGGAGTCAAAACAGTAAATATCGGGAGATCAGTGTACACATATAATACATTTCATTGTATGAAATGCAGTATATGAATTTTACCACACACACACACACACTCACACACAAATATCTACGCTCAAACTAGAGTACAGATGCCAAGTGAAAAGTAAACTGAAGCCACTTCAGTGTTCAACGTTGGGAACAGGAAATTGTAGGATCCGTTTGATGTCAAAAGAGTAATAGGAATTAAACTTTCAAACTCAGAATGGAGAAGCCGATCTCGTGACTGGAGCCAGAAGTTTGGGGCTTCCCTATCAAAGAAAAGAGATGGAGCAAAATAGCTAATGGTTCTGCCTGAAGTTATATTTTACAGAAATTGACTATCCAGTTAGTTGAAGGTGAATATTATTACGGAATAATAAGGAACTCAATCAAGTCAATTGCTGACTATATGACTATATGTATGACTGTATCATCTCAAATATATTGATGAAACTAAAGCTCCAAATTTCCTCTAATTCCTGGTCTAGAGTCAGTGCCTGGTAAGTGAGGCAACACACACACACACACACACACACACACACACACACACACGGCAGGGATGTGTGTGAAAGTAAATATAATGAACCAAAAAAAAAAAAAAAAAAGGAAAAAGGAAAAAGGAAAAAGAAAGAAGAAAGGAGAGGGGAAGTACATACACAAATTTCCCCAAACAGAAAGTGAGTCTGCCAATCAAAATTCACATAGATGGATGTAATTTTTAAAAATATAAACATCAAATAATCATAAACACTGAGAAATTATGAAATAATGAAACAAAGCATATAAGATATGAAAGAAAATGTCAATTGGGCAAAATAATTTTCCAGGTAATCCATCAAAAAGAGGGTTTATTCGGGAAAATGAAAAAGCAAAACTACTGCAGCAGTGTGAGAATCCGTATCTCCAGGCAGCTGACCACGTGCAGAAAAGGAAAACACATCCCAAGATGGCCCCTATATATATATATACCCCACCACACAAGAAGTTAGAACCATAAAGTTTAACAGGAAGTCATAATTAGATTAACAGGTAGCCCAGCTCCATCCCTACACCTCCCAGATCCTGGGTCAGTTTTCTTAAAGTGCCAGTTCGCTTTAATAAAAATTTATCTAAACTTATATATGTATATTTTACTATAAGACTGGGTCTTATATTAATTTTTGCTGCAAAAGACTCATCAGAGCTGACTGTCCGGCTAGGTCTTATTTTCGGGGAAACAGGGTAGTAAGTTTAAAAATACAACAGATGAAATAAATACTATTCTTGAAAAGTGAAATGACAAGAAGTTTAACAATTCACCTAAAAGATAAACTTAGGATTATTTTTTAAGATATTTCTTTCCATTTAGAACAAATTAAATGTAATTGCAGTACATCTAAAATAAGACAAAGTAACTTAAAAGCTACCAGATTGGAAAGACAGTAGGCTTCAAAAGAAAGAAAATCCAATTATCATTAGATTGTCCATTAGTAACTATAGGAGACAGAAAAAAATGTAAGAAGGACTTCAAACTATTGAAAGAAAAAAAGAAAATGACCGTCAACATTCTGCTTTATGCACAGTGGAATATTCATTTAAGAATAATAAAAAAATGTTTTCAGATATTCCCACAGCCAAATATTTTACAATAAAAAATCCTACACTCAAAGACTGATTGATAGATACACTACAAACATACACGCACATATTTATATACACCTTGTAAGGAAAGGCATGGTATACAATCAGCAATGCTAATACATAAATTGAAAAAATATTGAAAATTTCACAATTTAAAAATATTAAAAACAATGTTATCACACTAAATCAGGATATAGAGCATGTGTTCATTTGAGTTAAGATGCTTTAAAAAATATAATGTGACTAGCGTCCCAGAAACCTAACCTGCCCGTTAGTCACTAAGCTCCCCCACATCATGACTTTTAGCTCCACAAATTAGTTTTGTATGTTTTTAACTTTCTATGACAAACATCATAGAGTAGTCGTGTTTTCTGTTTGATTCTGTTGCTCTGATGCTCTGATTTTGTACCATTCATCCATGTTGTTACACATAGTAAAAATCAGGCTTAACCATCTCATTACTGTATAGAAAGAATCACATTGTATAGACACCTGTTTTTGTTCTTCTGAGAAAATACCATTTTCCCTTCATTTCCAAAGGATATTATTACAGGATACAGGATTCTGGGTTAATACACTCCCCAGCCCAATTCAAGACTTTTAAAATATTATCCAATGTTTTCTTGTTTCACATGGTTTCTGATAATGTTGTCTTTGTACCACTATACATCAAGAATTTTTTCTTTCTTTCTGATAAACGTCTTTATATTTGGTTTTAGTTTCAACACTTTAACATGATATGATGGTTTCCTTAGTTTATTCTAATATTTATATTACACTCTTTGCATTTCTCTGAGTTTCTTGGATCTGTGATGTGGTATCTGTCGTCACTTCTGGAAAATTCTGTTATTTATTCAAATATTTTTATTCTCCAGTCTGTATTTTGAATATAGAATCTTCTTATGGATTCCAATTATATCTGTTGTGCCATTTGCAGTATTCTCAGAGATCTTAGATACTATGTTCTCTGTTTTTTTCTTTTTTTCTTCTATTTTTTAGTCATTTAAAAAAATATTTGTATGTGCTTCAATCAAGTAATGTCTACTGATGTGTCTTTACATACACTGATTCACACTGTTGGAGTTAGCCCTCCCTTGAATAAAAAGTCAGTCTCTCCATGCATGGGATACAGGTTCCTTTTTAGTTTTTTGTCTGTTTGTTTTATGTCTCCAGATAACTACAATAAGCCACAGACTTCAGAACCACAGTTCTAATAGTTTAAATGTCAAAAGAACTGAAGGACAACAATGACACCTGGGACGTGTTTTTATTTCTAAAATATTCTAAATCAAATAAGTTTAGAGATAGTATTCCATTAGTGATACAGCAGAACCGCAGTTAAGGGAGCAATTTGTAGTTTTGGCTTGGATAATAATTCAAATAAATGAGCAGGTATAGAAATTCGGATCAATCGGGGAAATTTAAAAACTGCCATACATTTGACAATATTAAGGGTTTGTTACAGATTTTTATAGATTTAACAAAATCTGTATGTTTATAAGAAACATTGTATTTTAGGGATACATATTAAATTATTTATAGATAAAAATATGGTATGCTGGGATATGCTTTGAAATAATCTTGAAGAAGGAATGTGTGGGAATCAATTTGGAGTATAACTGTCTATGAGTTAACTATATTAGAAGCTTAGAAGCTTAAACTATTTATATTTATTTTTTTATAATAAAGAGTTAAAATTGAGTTGATTGTGGCAATGTTTTTAATTTACCAAATGCAGATCAGTTTTAATTAATCATAGACAGAAGTTCTAATATTTATTGTATAAAATTGTCAAGATTATTAAAATGAATCAACTTTAAGTTTTTTTGAAATTGTTTAGAATTTATTTTCTCAAAAGTTTATACTATTTTTTACTTAAATATTACTTCAGGATTCATATAGGTTTTAAAGATATCTTACCTCAGATTACAGGGAATATATTACCAGGATATTCTGCTTTATGTAGTATATTATGGTGTCCTAGAAAGTTTAACTCAAAATGTTTGAGGAAGTGTGGAGTCTACTTGACATCAAGAACTGGTGTTCTCCTAGAGTGAGGAAGTTATATCACTTTCAAGAGTTGTGAAATAAAAATAAAAATAAATGAGTTATATGGATATGATTCAAAATATGTTTTTCTGCCCAAAACAATAAGATTTCTGGAAGTTATGAGCAGGTTAAGAAAACTATAATTAATGAAAAAAAAAGAAATTAATACAATCACTCTTATTCTTAATTCCAGCCTCTATAGAATATTTTCATTATGTTTGTCTTAATTATTCATTGTATATAAGACTTTCCTCTCCATTAAGTAAGTATTCTCATTGAGAATTGCATAGTGGGTATTATTCAGTCTGATTCCTTTAAAAGTATATAATCTCAATGTATATTTTCACAATAAATTGCTTTCATTGGGTAAGATTGCCAGTGTGCAAATTGCTGAGTAAGAATTCCCTTATTCATTGGGTTTCAATACAGAGAACATAGATGCCAACAGAATTATAAACATCTATATTTATTGTACATTCAAGATTTGACCTCAAAGACAAAGTAGGTATGTCATATGAACATTAATGTACTCTTTTCACTGTAGTTTGAAAATCTCTGAGAAGAATTAAATTCTATATAAATAGTTATGTAAAGGAAATGTGAAAGTGTCAAACTGATACATGGATAGCATTTTCCTTTTAATCTAGTTTTCAATTCTTTAACTTAATGATTCCTCTAAAGGAAGAGTTGAATATCGCTGAAACGTGTATGGTTCTCTTCTCAGAAAGCCAATTTTTTTTTCACACTTCAAAAGGAAGGAAAATGGTTGACAATCGAATTATGGTTTAATATTTGTTTTCACTTTATTTAAAGGCACCTGTTTTGTCCCTCTCCGTTAAGCCTTTATATAAAAATGGTGAGTATTGTCTGGCTGCAACTTAGATTCCTACTTTGACTTGTCAGTAACACTGCAGAGGATAAATACACAGAAGAGGATACATTTTTGTGCTTAAAGATGTGTGAAATCGTAAAAATGTCACTGTTAATATGTATGATATCATATGTACTTTGTACACTGAACTAAATGTTCATTATGATACAATTTTTAAAGTAATTTTAATGTACTAAATGTTCTAAAATAGTTGATTTGCACAATTATTGCATTATTTTAGGTCTGTGATTACGTTCTTCATTTTGAATTGAATATTCAAAAATGAAATAAATTGATATTTAAACAAACAGCACCAACACAAAAGCCCTCAAACTTTAAGAGTTACTAAATGAGATTGTTTTCTTTATTGTCATGAGGTTATTATTAGGCCAAAAAAAATCTAAAATAATCTTTCTAAAGAGGAGTTGACTGGTACGTATTCTAGCTTCAGTGGAAGTCCGTGGTCTGTAACTGTAATTGTTCTTCATTTTATTTTATTGACATCTATGTCTGGTTCCTAAAAGTTTCTATGGCTATGTTTGTTCATTAATGCTTTTAATGTTCCTTGTTATATTGCCGCTTCAATTTTTACTATCTGTCTCACATCAGTTTCTCACAGCTTGCCGTTTACCTTAAGTCATAAAAATTTGAGATTGTGACCTAAACTCTAATGAGGTAGAACGCTGCATGTTACTATAGGGCTCAGAGGGATTAATGGGAGTTTGCATATTTTTAATCAAGTGCTATAATGAACAATTTCCTGAATGTTGTAGAATGGCTACAAGATAGATAGGCATATTAGGAGAGAAAAAGATGATGCAACAAATCACATAAATAAAACGATCTGGGGATGGAAAGTGGCACAGATCTCCACTTAACTATGGGAATCCCACTGAGGATTCACAATGTGTTCTTAGCTAATGGCCATAAGTAAGCATCTATTTTATGTAGATTAACTTTTATATCTTTAAGACAGAGGATAATAGTAAAGAACTAAAACAATTCATGAAAAAGCATAAGGAAAAGGAATTTCTCTCCCAGGTTAGGTATACCATTTTTGATTCAAATTGAATAAAAATAATAAATTGGAGATGTGCAATTACATCTGCCCCAGTTGATCTTCTCACTCCTCTCACGTGCTTCAGACAACTGAGGCAGTTGAAGCAGAGCTGCTTTAAGCCAGATGGGCTGAAATCCATCAACTGTGGATCATTACCAGAAGCCCTATGTGCAGAAGAATTCTGGGCTACTTCTGGATTCAACAGGCAAGAGCAATGTGGTGAAAGAGAAATATCCACAATGAGCTGTGAGGGGGTGACTTTGGTGGCTTGATTACTACGCCTTTTCCACCCCAAATCTTTGATTATTTTCAAAATTACACAGATCAATGGCAGTGTGTATGTTAAGCTTCATTTTGTATTTTTCAATTACTTAAATCATAATTAATTTTACATAAAAACACACATATATGTGATTTTGTATAAATGCATACATGCAAATGCATTGCTACTTTTAAACAGCTTTTCTTTTTAATGACTTCTTTCTTATTCCCTCGCTCACACTTTCTTTCTACTCTTGGCTCCTCTCCATTCTCATTATCACTCACTCGCTCGACATCTCACCAATTCTAACAACATAATGTACATCTTTGGATTTTTATTTTTATGTTCAGATAACCCTGTAGAGACATGTACACTTGTAAATAGGTATATGGGAATAAATATATATAACAGAAATCTTTGCTATGGTTTGTTTTCAAAAATAACATATTATGCATATTTTTTGGCATCTTGGATTTTTTTATCCTCACACAATAGCATAAAATCAAAGTCCTACCTACCATGTATTAATGCTCTTATTTATACTTTTTAATGTCTACTAAATCCTGAATCCTTTGTATATATCATACTTTTCTGTCATTTCTCTATTGAAGTCATGTTGACGTTTGCTTATTATAAGAGATTTTTCCCCATTAGAAGCATGTTTTAATATTTGTCAAATAATATTCTATTTATATATTATGATGATGTATGGCATCTTTGGTAACTATTAATATATAAATACCTTTTCTTTAAGAGTTTCTGAGTTGAAAATCTTAACTACATATGAATCTTCTACTTCTAGAATATATATGCATTTTTATTCATATTATTAAAGGTATGCATATTGATTTTTTAAGACTAATACTATCTATGATATATAGATGATGTATTACAGAATTGTACCTTTGAAACCTATGTAATTTTACTATCCATTGTCACCCCAATAAACTTTAATTTAAAAAAGGACTAATACTATCTGAATTTTAGTTTTAAAATACTGTGAGATGAGTGTATACCTGTTTTAAAAATAACTTGACACCAAGATATGCCAGAAGTTACATAAATAAAAATCATTTTAATATTTAAATTATTTTAAATTTAAATTTAAAATATTTTGCATTGAAATATCATTTTAAATATTCTCCTATATACTGGAATCTACTGAATTATTAATTTATTGTCTATTTCTAGTCTAGAGTTATATTGATTTAATTACAGTAAGTCCAGAGTCTGTTTCTCTGTTGAGCTATTCCTCCATCATTGTTATACTTTAGTATCTTTCTTTTTTTTTTTAGGTTCTAATACATGATTTAATAAAATGTTCATGAAGGTTTGAGAAACTTTTATATACTAAATTATTCCTTACTGTTATGTAAATCGTGAATTGGAACAAGATATATAAAACTCATTGTCTTTTTTTTAATTTCCTTTTCCCTCTTCTACCACCCTCCCCTCTCCCTTTACCATCTGGTAACCACTAAACTGTTGTCTGTGTCAATGAGTTTTTGTTTATTTGTTTCTTTGTCTTTTTTCTCTGTTGTATTCAGTTTAGTACCCCAAATAGGAGTGAAGTCATATGGTTTTCGACTTCTTCTGTCTGACTTATTTTGCTAAATATAATAATATCAATATCCATCCATGTTGTTGCAAATGGCACTATTTCATCTTTTCTTATAGCAGAGTAGCATTCCGTTGTGTGTGTGTGTGTGTGTGTGTATAACATCTTCTTTATCCAATCATCTATTGAAGGACACGTTGGTTGTATACAGATTCAATGCAATCCCTATCAAAATCCCAACAGCATTTTTTAAAGAAATAGAACAAAAAATCATCAGGTTTGTATGGAATCACAAAAGACCCCAAATAGCCAAAGCAATCCTAAGAAAAACTTTTTAACAAGGCTGGAGGTATCACACTCCCTGATTTCAATTTATACGACAAAATGACAATAATCAAAACAGCACGGTAATAGCAGAAAAACAGACACACAGACCAATGGAATAGAATCGAAAACCCAGAAATAAAACCACATACATATATATGAGCATATAATTTTCAACAGAGGAGCCAAAAACATACAATGGAGAAAAGAAAGCATCTTCAATAAATGGCTCTGGGGAAATTGGAAAACCACTTGCAAAAGAAACTACGAAGGTCAGACAATTAAGTTTGCGAACTCATCCTAGAAAAAGTGCTACATAATTCATTGCTGAATATCACTATGGTCACCTTCAAAGTACTCCCTTTGGGAAGCTATGAACTGATGTCAGTGCCTAGTCCACCCTTCAAAGCAATTTTGGAACTCTTTTTCTGGAATGGCCATCAGACTCTCATAATTCCCTTGATGTCCTGAATGTCATCAAAATGCCTTCCTTTTAATATTTCCTTCATCTTTGGGTAAAGAAAGAAGTCATTGGGGATCAGATCAGGTGAGTAAGGAGGGTGTTCCTATACAGTTATTTGTTTACTGCCTAAAAACTCCCTCACAGACAGTGCACTGTGAGTGGGTGCATTGTCGTGAATCAAGAGCCATGAATTGTTGGCGAAAAGTTCATGCCATCTAACTTTTTTCACGCAGCCTTTTCAGCACTTCCAAATAGTAAACTTGGTTAACTGTTTGTCCAGTTAGCACAAATTCATAATGAATAATCCCTCTGACATCAAAAAAAGGTTAGCAACATCGTTGCAATAAGTTTGGCAACTTAATTGTCAGAACTGGTAGACTGCTATCTATCACCATTTACCAAAATTAACCAAAAATGGAGCAAAGACCTAAACATAAAACCTGAAACAATAAATTGCATAGAAGAAAGCAGAGGTACTAAACTTATGGACCTTGGGTTCAGAGAGGATTTTATGAATCTGACCTCTAGGCAAGTTAAGTAAAAGCTAAAATAAATGAATGGGACTATGTCAAACTGAAAATCTTCTGCACAGCCAAAGCAAGCCATCAACATAATAAAGAGGCAACCAACCAAATGGGAGAAGATATTTGCTAACAATACCTCAGACAAGTGGCTGATATCCAAAATACATAAAGAACTGGTACAACTCAACAACAAAAAAAACAAACAATCCAATTAAAAAATGGGCAGAGGACCTGAACAGACACTTCTCCCAAGAAGATATACACATGGCCAAAAGATATGTGAAAAAATGCTCAACTTCATTATTAGGGAAATGCAAATCAAAACCACAATAAAATATCACCTCACACCTGTTAGAATGGCTATCCACAACTAGACAAATAATAAGTGTTGGGGAGGCTGCGGAGAAAAAGGAACCCTCATATAGTACTGGTGAGAATGTAAGTTGGTACAGTCACCATGGGAAACGGTATATAGAGGCTCCTCAAAAAACTAAAAATAGATTTACCATATGACCCATAAATCCCTCTCCTGGGTATCTGCCAAAAAAAATCTGAAAACTTTGATCTGTAAAAACATATGTACCCTGATGTTCATTGCAGCATTATTTATGGTGCCCAAGACATAGTATATTTTTTTCTTGAGAACTCTAAATAAATTATTTCTTTCAGATGAAATGAACATTACCTTACAATATTCAGAAAAATAAAAATGAGAGTATTAATTTTAGGGGTTCTCATTATAGTTTAATGTAATGGATAGGAATTTTCTGAGAACTCATATTTTTATAATATGTCTGTCCTTCCCAGGACAAAACATTTAAGTTAGTGATCATTTAGACACACAGAGAACATTACAAAATTTGAAACCATATTCAATACATACTTAGTCCATAATCAGGCAAATTTTTCACATAAAATAAGTACATAAAAATAAATCACATCTATTAATAAAGTGTAAATAATCTAAAGTTTTACTTAGCAGAACCAAATAGAGCTATGTGAACCCAGTATAAATTTAACATCAAAACAAAAAAACCTTTTCACATTCAAATTTTGACTAATTTGATATTAAATTTATACTGGATTCAAAGATTGTAAAACTCCCTCTGTATCTATTTCATTTTCTTAAATATTCTGTATAATTATTTTTCACCTTAATTTATTAATTATTATTATTATTATTGTATAGGTCACTGTAGTCTTGATAGAGCTATATTTTATACAAAAATATATTTTATCAAGATATCTTTAATATCTAATTATTAATTTGTGTGTTTATTTCCCGTCTTATTATGTACATAGAAGTTTATTATCATTATATTTTTATCATACTCTTTGTCATATATATAGTTGTCCCCTTTTATCCATGGTTTCCCTCTTCATGATTTCACTCACCTGTGGTCAACTATACTCTGAAATATTAAATGAATTCCAGAAATAAACAATTCGTAAGTTTTAAACAGCCCACTGTTCTGAACAGCATGATAAAATCTCACCCTGTCCTGCTCCATCCTGCCTAGGACGTGAGTCATCCATTTGCCCAGTATATTCGTACTGTGTACCATACCCTCCTGTTAGACACTTAGTAACTTTCTCCTTTATCACCTCTACTGTCTCAGTACCACATTTCTTGTGTTCAAGTAACCCTTATTTTATTTATGGTCCCAAAGTGCAAGAGTGGTAATGTTAGAAATTCAGATATACCAAATAGAAGCTGTAAAGCATATGTCTGAAAAGAAACAACATAGTATATAAGAGGGTCTTGGAATGTATTCCCTGTGACTATATATATATTTTATATATATATATATATATATATATATATATATATATATATATATATATATATAATATATATACATTGATATATATACATTGATATATATACATTTTTATTGTGTTTGATTTGAACTTCTATTTGCTTGAGGTTATTACTCATATTTCCATTCTTACTGTTTCTATTTCCTAGTATTTTTTACCCCACCTCACAAAAAAAAAATGGTATTTTAGTCTATTTTTTACAAAAAATATATTATTGTACTAAATCTTCCAAATAGGTAAGGTTAAATTGAGGTAACAACCTAACCCCTGGTCTCTGAGTAGCTCAGAACAATAAAGGTTAATTTTTCATTCATATTTTATTCCTAGTTCTGATTGGGCCTGGGATACATACCATCTTGACTTCACTCAAGGACATGGGTCTGGTTAGCACAGTTATGTTTGATAGTGATCCTAATTTAAAATCATCTGTGATCTCTCTTCTGTTAGTACATGTTGCATTTTTACTGTATAATCTATATAGTACAATCTTTATAGTAAGAAAACACTGTTGATAAGAAACCCACTAGATACTTAAGCATTATTGATAAAGCTTTGGTGAGTAAAACTATTTTTGTTTTCAAAATTTACCACGAAGCCCTACAAAATGTAAATCCCTATAAAATTAAATTAAATATTTTATTTATATGTTGGACTCATCTGTATAGAAATAAGCTCAAGTTAAGACAAATATCAGAGCCAATAAACATCTGCATGCATAAGAAAACTAGATGATTATTTCACTTGGGATTATAGTTAATAAAAGCATTTGTGAGAACTGTAAATATAAACATTTTCATCAATTATATATAATGAAAACACAGTAGCTTCTGAATTAGATCTGTGTTTCCTACTCATAAGGAAGATGAAACAGTATTTAACTAGTGGTCCAAGAGAATCATAACCCTACAGTGACGCCTTTGGCTTCTTCTATTTTGGGTGATACTTATTTGGGATCTCTTTGTTGGCCCCTTTTACTAATTACTTGAAGTCACCGATATTTCCTCATAATTCCAAGCAGAATTGTCTTGTTCAAAATTTTCTCATACTGACTTCTATAGGAGAGTTTTCTTCTCGCTAGCATGCACTCTGAAATTCTGGCACTTATGTCCTCATTAATGACTCGTTATTAAGTCCTCGTTAATGACTACAGCCTCATGATGCTACAGCCTACTGGCTCTTTTTAGCCTAACTGTGCTGTGTCTATGCTCTGTAGATTGAACAGTGAAAAAAGCATTAAAAACCTCAATAGGAGGAAAGTCACTTCCTACTTGTAGTCGTATTTGAAAAGAGAGTCCCCTATTGTGAGGGATTATTAAACATCTTCCAAGCTAACAACTCCTGAGACACTGCTCTTCAAAGTATTCATGTTTCACATGTAACTGACATTTATTGAAAACAATATTCATGTAAGATATATTCATATGAACAGTTGTTCCATTTAAATAAGTTAAAGTGAATTTATGGTGTATTTTTATATTAATTAATTTCAATTGATATGTTAGTACTTCTCTTCTAAGAGCGCGGAAATAAATTAATACTCAATATTCAATGTTATTTTTACCAATAATTCTAAGAATAACCCAAACTTATTTTTTCACGACCAACTAAAAAAGAAACAAATTTGTTTTACTGTAAATGTTATTACATTTTTCTTGGGTAGTAATAGTCTGAAGCATTAAAGTTAAAAGCATGTCTTTACAGATCCTGTCACACAGTATCATATAGAGCAGGATTTATCGATTATAGAGTAGCATTTCACAGAAGGTTTTTGAAAGCATTTCCTAATTTCCCATTAATATGTAAATACTTTTCAAATAAAATTATACTGTAATAGCTTTCAGAATTACATCATTTCTCAAAAATAATATAATAACAAGCCAGAAATCAAATTATATATTTTAAAAAGTAATGGTAGCAAGTGTATTCAATTTCTATAACAATGGCAAATGAAAAGATATAGTTATCTAATTTTGTGAAACTCTTATGAAAACACCATATTCTCCAAATGTTGTAATGTTTGAACAGGTATTTCTTATGTTTGGGAACTCAGAGATCCCATTTCCATTCTGCTATTTAATGTTATATATTATGTAAAAACTAGACCCTCATAATCTTCTTTCCACAGACTCCTGCCATTTGGCTTCTGGTTACTTCTGCCAAAGGGAGGTAATATTGGAGTACTGGAAGTTGGGGGTGGAGGGGGATACTACTTTCTGCTTCAATTTATTTTTTGGCAGTATCTGTCCAGCAGCAGCTGATAACAAATCAATATGTAGAAGGTTCTGGTCAGTTCTAGTCTCCCCAGCTCAGAATACCTTCCCAGTGACAGGCAGTTATGTGATGTTTCTTCTGTGGTTGCAGCACAGTCCTAGGAAGCCCATTCTTACTTCTAGCCTGGGTCAGGTGGTCCTACCTTAATATTTATAGCATTCCATATAGTACTAGATGGGCAGCAACAAATGAGATGCTCCCCAGAATAAAGTGGGGTGGATATTTCCTGTTATTATTAACATATAGGTAACTTCATTGTCCTTATCTCTACTTCAGTCAACTCTTTTTCTACTGGTTCTCTGTACTTTATTTGAAAAAAAATATCCTCTTTTTCCAAAATCTAGAATAATTTGTTTTGTTGACTGATGCTTAATACCTAACTGATTCAATATGCAATATAATAAAATGACTCGGAGATTATAAAAGGTTTTGTTTATTTGTTTTATTATGAAAATTGTTGGAAAACAAACAAACAAACAAAAAACCCAAATCTTAGAATGGTAGGTTTTACCAATTGCTATGCCAATGATTGTAATATGTCTACTGGTAATTTATTCATTTCACAGAGTAACGATTAAAGCACTTGTCTTGAATATTCCAAATATATTCAAGAAGACAACTATCTAATAGGAGATTCAGAAATTGAATTCAACTTCTTTCTTTAATCAAAAGTTATCATGTGAATAATTACAAACTGAAACGTAAATTCAAGTTTAATGTTAAAATACAACAAATTTTATGTATGTAAAATGTGAGTTGTATCAACGTTGAACTTTAACTATTTTAAGATTTATTTCAATAACAAAAATAGTACATGTTCATTGTTAATTTAATGTAATGTAAACAAAATTGAAAATGCGAAAAGAGCCAAAATGGAGCCATCTCTTCTAATAGGCCCATATTTCAGCAAGAACCACTAAGAATTGTAAGGTATTTCCGTTAGACATTAAAGTCTAAAATGTCAAAATTAAGCAGCAAAGAAAACATGAGGATTTCAAAATGAAAATCTGAAACTACTCGTTGAAGATGTGGATGGAGAGCAAACAGGCCTATTTATTGAATCCAGTGAACAAGAGAGAAAAGGGAAAATTAGGTGTACACATGTGTCACCTCCCTTTGTCCTCCAGACTTATACTTGGAAGAGAATGTGATGTTGTTTAGGTTTACTTCTGCTAGATGTGACTGACATCAGCCCATTTAGACTATCGCTGTTTACCTCACTTGAACCTTTTATAAAAGCAGTGGTAGGTCAGAAAGTTGGGGTTTTACTGAGTCAGTTTAAGAAGTGTGTTTTTGTTTATATTAGCAGTTTTTCTGATGCTTAGTTTTTCGTATCATCTGACAGAGAAAAAGCACGGTAACATAAATATTTATAGATCAACTGTCAACCATTTCACACTGCTGTAAAGGCTATTGTATTCTACAAAAACAGACACAAGTTACGTATTATTTCTTATATATTCTTTAAGAATATTACATATTATGTATAGTATATAACAACCATATTTTCAAGATTACTCTGTTCAAGAGTATACAGGTATAAATCAGACATAGTTACTTTTAAAATATCTTTTTTAAAGTTACATGGGTGGAATGGTCCCACTGTTTTTTGAAATGAGAGGAAAACTGTATGAAACACTTAATTTTTCTCTCTCAATTTGACCCTAATTGCATCACCAATATTGAGGAAAACAAACAAACAAACCAAATTAAACATTACAACATTGTCTATGATTCTAAATTCAGTATTAACTTCAATTTTAGTATTTTACTGTGTTCCATCTGTGTATCTCTTACCTATCTATCCATCATCTGTCTGTCTATTGAGAAGAGACACTTCAAAATGAAGACACTCAAATTTCCAGAAGTTATTTTTGAGTAATAAAATGTTTCTATTATAACAAAGGCTGTTTAATGAAATAAAAAATTACTTTTTTAATTCTAAAGATTGAGAACATAATGTTACTGCATTATCAGCAATATATTTTTGTACATACTTAAATTTTAAAGGTTGAAATTAAACATTTGTCTGACTGTTAATAATATATCACCAAGACTCTGCTTAAATAAGAATATTTTAAAATAAAATCCAACCCGATAAATTGATATTTAACTTTAAAGTTAAATATCAAGGAGAGATTTGAAGGTAGTGGCCTTGAGGATTAAAGTGATGCAGCCACAAGCTAAGAAATGCTGACATCCACCAGAAACTGGAAGACGTGAGCAACCTATGCTTCGTTAGTCTTTCTTCCTGGGGAGTAGGGCCCTGCTGTCACCTTGATTTGCCCAAATTGATTTCAGACTTGTGGCCTTCAGAGCTGTGAGAAAATAAACTTTTATTGTTTTAAGCTACTAAATGTGTAGCA
This sequence comes from Rhinolophus ferrumequinum, assembly GCF_004115265.2. NCBI lineage: Eukaryota > Metazoa > Chordata > Mammalia > Chiroptera > Rhinolophidae > Rhinolophus > Rhinolophus ferrumequinum. Next base: position 54,821,365 of record NC_046301.1, read on the forward strand.
ACATTCTAGAGGAGCCCCAAGAAACTAAAACTCTTTAACCAACACACACACACACACACACACACACACACACACACACACACACTACATTAGTTCAACCATATCAGTATTTTGTCTAATACTAGCTGTACTTTGTTACTAATTGATAGGGCTATTGTTTCACCCTTGACTTTCATTTTCTCTGTATTCCTATTTTTTTGTGTGTCTTTTTGAAAAGTTTATAGTTTGGTTTTCTTCTAGTTTGGCATCCTTGTCTTTTACTTCTCTGTCCATTCTGCTAACATTGAACATGAATATGGATATTACTTGGACTGAATCTACTGTCATATTTTCTGTTAGTCTTATTTTTTAATTTGTTTTGTTTCTTTTTCCTTATCTTTGTAAGATTTAAGGTTTTTCTTTTCTGTTTCTATTTTTTTATTTACTATTTAGAATTCCAAACACTTCAGTGATTGTTATGAGAATTTTAAAATACATAAATTACGAAAGCCTAAGTTTAAAGATATTTACTTACTTTCTGGACAATAAGGATCTTAAAGCATGGTATTTATAATATTCTCTTTTTTATTCAGATAATTTTTTTTTTGGTCAGTGTTACTTTTATTGACTACTAGTCATTCAAATTTTTAAAATATATATTTTTAAGAAATCAATATGTTTTACGCTTTTTTCATTCCTTTTTTCTTGCATGCCAAACCTTCTTATTTATATTATTTTTATAGGATTTCAGATCTTCTTCCAGAAATATGTCTTTTAGCAATTTCTTTAATAATAGCTTATTTGTATTACATTCTTTCACATTTATTGAAACAAATGGATGGAGAACAAAAGAAAAGGCCCTTATTTGAATGGTAAAAAATAAATGCATAACTGTAAGTTGTAATTTAATTTCTTTCAAACAAATAATTGATATTATTCTACTACATTGTTTTCCATCATTACTGGTAATCATTCAAATATTAGTTTAAATGTCATTATTTGTTGATAATTTTTGAGACAATATAATGATTTTCTCCTTCTCTATCATGTTCTTTGCTTCTACAAACATAGGTTAGTTTGCTTGTTTACTCTTCTCACTATTCAGAAATTATTCTCTCCTCTCCCCCAACTGATTCTAGCTTTGTTTGATCTCTATTAGTAATAGCAGATCCAGGTTAGTATTCTGTTTTATCTTATACAATTTTTGCTATTATAAAACTTTATTAAGTATTTATATTATTACCTTTCAGTTACATGATCATCACCACCCCCATACCTTTCAAGGGTGCCTGTTCACTTTATTTTATGTTACCATTTTTTAACTTAATCGTGAATTATTTTTCTTAATTCACTTGACATATTGTTAAATAGACTCTAAGCATTTCCTTAAATAAGCTCAATGACTGTTACCAACTGTGATCCTTACAAGTCTGAAAGTATTTCACCCCACCAGGTAAATGGTAACTTATGTAGGACTCTCGGATTAGTCAACTGCTCTCGCATCTGACAATTCAGATTAAATACATCATCCAGGACCTGCCAGCATGTTTTTGCAGTTATTATTCAAGAGGGGAAGTTACAAAAGAGGGGAGTCATGGACGTGTGTGGAGCTTGCCATTTTCACAAAATGTCAATGCTCCCCAACTAAGGAGAGAATATTCATTATTTATTTGAGTTTTACTGTTGAGGTTCTGTGGAGTTTTAATGTTATTTAGAAGACATATGCTGATCTTTCGGTAGTGTTTAATTCTACTTAGTTAATATCACTTTTTAGTGTGTTGTTTTTTTTTACTGTGGGCAACACTCTGGACAAACATGCATAATACCCAGAAAGGATAACTCGTAGACAGTACTGATGCAATTCCAGTGTGCATCCGTGTGGCTGCTCCTCTTTTTAATACGTTAATAGGAGCATTTAAATATGCACTGCTGGCACTACTGAGTTTTTTTCTTGCCCATAAGAAAATATAAATGGCAACACAAGTGCCAAACAGCACATTAGAAACTTTTCAAAGATTTTTCAAGTATGTATGGAATCCATTTATTAGATAATAAGTCACAGGAAGAGATTACTTGTGGTGTTAGCTTTTCCCTAGTTGACTATTGAAAATCAAGTCAGTTGGTAAAGCATTCAGAAAAGTAGGACACCACTTTACCACTTAGGTAAATTTCTAAAAGAGATTTGGGCTGGTTTAGATATAAACTGAGACTACATTAATTTAACTTTAGCTAACATTTATTAGGTGATCATTATATCCACATCATTTTTTTTACTTTAAAATGAAAGCATCCTGAGAAGTTATGTTCATATATAATACAACTAAATGCATGCAGCTTTAGGGAGAGATTGTTCAGTGTTTTTAATGATAGACAATTATGCATACATAAGTATATAAATAAATGGTAGATAGCTTCTAAAATGGCCCCAAAAGCTTCTGCCTCCTGGTATGTACACGATTGTATAATCTCTGCCCTTGGAGGTGGAACTCGTGTCTCCCTTCTAAGAAACAGAATATGGCAAAGGTGATTGCACAGCATTTTTGAGATTAGATTACAGAATGACTACAACTTTCATCTCTCTCTCTCTCTCTCTCTCTCTCTCTCTCCTCACTTTGAGTGAATTAAGCAGCAATTTTGGGAGCAGACCCTCATGGCAAGGAACTGATATCTCCTGCTAACTGCAAGCAAGGGCCTGAAATCAGCTAACAGCCCTATGATTGAGTTTGGAACTGGTACTTCCCCAGCCAAGTCTTAAAATGACTGCAGCCCTGCTTTATACCTTGATCTTAGCCTGTGAGAAACATGGACTTAGAGGCATCCAACAGTAACTGCACTCAGTTTACTAACCACAGAATCTGTGAGGTAATAAATGCCTACTGCTTTAAGCCACAAAGTTTTGGGGTAATCTGTCATGAGGCAATGGATAATTGCCTGATAAAATATGCACTAAAATTTAACTCACTACAATTTTGTTCTTATCAATAATTTGTAGTCATTGTTATATTTGTTAAATGTACATTTGATCCTCCAAATCTTCAACTGATATTTGAATGGTTTACAACTATTTTTAATAACATGTCATGGTAGAACATGTCCCAGCTTGGTTTTAGGAAACAATGGCAAATGGTTTATTTACAGTGAAGAATGAAATAGTCCCTCTCACTTCATTTTAATTAGTCCCTTGGTCAAGAGGTAAAGTAAATATATTGGCTACAAATTTGCTTATTTGTATTGTGGAGATGCTATGAGGATTTCTGGGATTATACATTTCACTCAAAGACCCAAAATACTGTATATCTAATGGCTTAGTTTCTCTTTCCACAAGATATTTATCCTAATTTTGTTTTCCAGCAAGTCTGCTTCGATATCATCAATGGTGTCATTGAATTAATTATCATAAATGTATTATAAGCATCTAAAATCAAAGGATAATGTTGATATTATGGTCCACACATTGATATTCTATTGTTTGAAAACCAAATTCAAAACATAATTTAGTTTGATAACTGATGTTTACACAAAATGGTATTAAATGCATCACACAATATAGTAGTAATACATTCTAGCAAAGTCTAGCTAATTCAAATGAGAAACAAATTAAAATTCAGTCTGGATACTGAAAGTAAATATATACGCAATCCGATTGTATAATGTTGTAATTTACTTTAGTAACTAGTTGCACAATGCTCAAAAAATAGAAGATTAAAAAAAATGTAAGAGTTGACTGATGAAGAGCTTACATCTAGATCAAAATGAGTTAGAATATTTTAGGGAAGTGAACCAGTGAGAGGGCTGAAGGTTTATTTTGGGTGATTATAACAGGACTCCAATCAGCTCATTATGTTCTGGTGTAATGACCAGGCTTTTTGGTATAGACTTACAATGGGGGTGTGCACACATCTTTGCCCATCTTTAGCAGTAAAAGATGCTTTTATTTGAAATGTCTAGAACGATTGAATCAATGGTTTATCACCTGGACACAGAGAGGCTCTTGACTTCGGTAGAAGTGAATGGTCTCAGATGTGGTGAGCCCTTCATAGGTTGGCTGAGAAGAATGATAGGATTCAGTGTGGTGTCTGTAACTGGTGGCTCCACAGAACTCTCAGTACACAATGGGGGCGGGGGAGTGAGACGATCAGAGGGCCTTGGCCACATAGAGGGCTTAGATTAGATAATATGTCAATCATTTATTTAAATATATACTATATTTTGATATAAATATTGTACACACTATATGCAGCATTGTTAAAAATGAAGAACTTAACAGGTATAGGATAATATTAGGTCGATTTCAGAAAAAAACATCCAAAATTGATTGTTAAAGTCATTAATTACTTATCTAGTATACACACAATGTAATAAAATTACTTTAAAAAGAGGATCATAAAATGATATATTCACATTTAGAGAAAAGAAAGTATCCATTTATTTTAAAAATGGGGACAGAGTATACTTAATTCAGATCATACAGTATAGAGCTTATCCATAACTACTTGGTTTTAAATTAGTCAAAAGGAATTGCATTTTAGTTGGATTAATTCAACATGCATTACAAATAAGATTTTTCATTGAATCTAGTTGACAAAAGTTTTATTAGATTTTCTCTGTGTGTATTTATCATATTTTCATATTCTTTAAAGTTGGAATTTTCACTGTCCTTCAGAAGACTTTGAGTATGTCAAAGAAAGATTTTTTCTATTATTACTATTTTACTAATTTCCATGATGTCTTCATGAAACATATAAAGAAGTGAAATTGAATGAAATAAGAATATATCCAGCACAATGGAACTTGGCTCAAAATTCAAGGAAAAAGCCTCCAAGAAAAGATGAAAGACATCATGCAAAACCAGGACAAAAATGGCAACAAACCTAACTGAAAATGTTACCAGGGCCAATACTCGTAACTCCTAAATAAATGCATTCTTCCTTCAGGCTTAAATTCTATTAAGAATAAATACTTTTTAATATGTTTAATTATAGGTAGAAATATAAGTATAGAAAGCTTTTTGAAGATAAAGAACACCTTAATATTTATATTGAATACTACTGCATTCTAATTTCTGAATTTCTATATTATATCCTGTACTTCTTCCATTACATTTGTATATCACCAAATATTAATTGACTTTTCTCTTGTACCAGACAGCCCAGTGGTTGCCTATGTGACACAAACTAAATCATTTATAACAAGGAAAAAAAATCAAGTCATATAATTCCCCATATCAGAATTCCAGTGGTTGCCATAGAAGGGTTGAATTCCTAATCATGGAAATTATATATTTTTTCCATTTCTTTGTCCATCTGCCATCAATATTTACCTATGTTTGTTAAATTTTGGTTAAATTTGAAATAAGCACAGTTCACATGGCTTGTCTGACATTTTTTTGTATTTCAATATTTTTTCTCAATCTTTTATCTATAATAATTGCATCCTTTATCAAAATTATGCAACTACAGATAGAAAAAAATAAATAAACACTTCAAAAATCATCTTAAATATAAATTTTTATGACTCTCTTTCCCCAGCATCTTTTATAATCAGGTGAGTATCTAAAATGAAAAAGCACAAAAACCTATTGAATAGTTTTCCTTATGATGCTCAATCCCGAAGCCAGTTCCTTTGGAAAATAGTCCTTTATCACTTAGAGCTTATTAAAGTAAATTTGTAACTTTTGGTTCTAAGAGAAGATGGCAGAGATTCACTTTTTCACTTTTCCTCCTCTCTATATAAAACTACAGTGTAAATAAGCCAATACAACGAGAAGAGGACTCTGAAAATTGAAAGAAGAAGGTCAGCTAGCTAGGAACATCAAACCTTAAAGAACAACATGTGGGTGATTTCCACATTGGGTGGGAGAATGCTGAGCAACCCAGAAACACCAACAGGCAGAGAGAGAGAGAGAGAGAGAGAGAGAAAAAAAAAGAAAAAAGTAAGAAAGAGAACATTCTGTTTCTCTAGCTAGGGAACCAGGGAACTGAATCCTAGCTATGACTTAGGAGGGAGACCCATACTCAGTGAGAACAGTGAGTAGGTCCAACTTGTCTGGAGCTACATTATCAGCAGAGCTTGGGAAACAAAACCATCTCCTTTTCCAGTTCCAAAACTTCTGTCTACCCAACTTTTCCAGAAAAAGAAATAGCAGAACCCTGGTAGGCCAGTTCACGCCCCCACTAGCGGTCTGCCCGTCTGCCTGCACAAGCAGCACCAATACGGAGGTCTCGGGTCTCCTGGCACTCCACTCAGCAACACAGAGCCACTAGACACAGAATTCTCAGCAGCCAATCAAGGCTGGGCATCTCTACTAGAGATGGACTTCCACTCAGTGGCAGAAATCAACCCAGGACACATGTCTCTAGACTTTTCAAACAGTGGCAGAAGATGAATCAGGCCTGAGGTCTTCTGACTTTCCAGCAAGTGGCAGAGAGCGGCCAGATTCTATAGTATAAATACCAATTTGGTATATCGATTTAAAGCAATGCAGATCAAAATACCAGGAAGATTTTTTGTAGATACAGAAAAGCTTATTCTGAAATTTATATGGAAAGGTATAGAAACTGTAATAGCTAATGCAGCCTTTAAAAATATATACTGGGAGGAATCACTTCACTCAGTAGGAAGTCAATGTATATTGCCACAGTAATTAAGAGAGTGTGGTATCAATGAGGGACAGACACATAGGAAAATGAAGACAGATAGCTTTTTCAAGGAATGGTGCTAGAGCAATGCATACCCACTGTCAAACAAACAAGCAAACAAATAACCTTGACCTAAGTCTCACACCTTATTAAAAATTTTAACTCAAAATGGATTATAAACTCATATGGAAAAATTACACTAAAACATTTAGAAAAAAAGTAGTATAAGATCTAAATGAGGAAAACTGTGATAAAAGAAATAAAAAATCTAAATAAATGAAGAGCCAGTCTATATTCACAGACAGGACTACTCAATATCATCAAGATGTCAGTTCTTTCCAAATTAATCTACATACCCTGTGTAATCCTAATCGAAATACCAGAAGGCTATTCTGTGGATATTGACAAGGTGAATCTAAATTGTATATGGACAGGCAAAAGGCGCAGAATAGCCAATACAATATTGAAGGGAAAGAACAAGGCCAGAGGACTGACATTACCCAACTTCAAGATTTAATGTAAAGCTATAGTAGTCAAGACAGTGTGGTACTGGTGAAAGAAAAGACAGAGAGATCAATGGAACAAAATATAGTCTCATTATCGACCCACACAAATACAGCCAACTGATCTTTGACAAAGAAGCAAAGGCAATTAAATGGATCAAGGACAGTCTTTTCAACAAATGGTGCTAAAATAACTGATCTCCACATATGAATCCTTAACCCTTTCACAGAAACTAAGTCAAAGTGGATCACAGACCTCAATGTAAAACACAAAAATATAAAATTCCTAGAAGATAAAAATTGATAAATTGAACCTCACGAAATTAAAAAAAAAAATTTATTCTGCAAAAAGCCTTCCCTTGGGAAGAGAATAAAAAGACAAAGTTCACACCGGTAGAAACTATTTACACATCACATATACAATAGAAGCCAGTGTTCTGAATATGTAAAGAACACAAAATTCAAGAGTAAATTTTTAAACAATTCAATTAGCAAATTGGTAAAAAAAATAGGAACAAACATATCACAAAAGAGGATATACTGATTTTACATAAGCACATGAAAAGTTGTTCACCTTCATTACCATTAGGAAAATTAAAATTACAACTCAACAGATATCACTGCACATGGATCAAAATGGCTAAAATTAAAAATTATGACGCAACCAAATGCTGGAGAGAATGCCAAGAAAGCCTATTCCTCATACATTGCTGCTGGAATGTGAAATTATATAACCACTGTGAAAAAAAGTTTGGCGGTGTCTTAAAAAGTTAAACATACAACTGCTCTACAGTTCATAAATTTCACTATAGCCACGCACTGCTTAATGATGGGGATACTTTTTGAGAAATGCATCATTAGTCGAGTTTGTTATTGTGTGATCATAAAGTGTACTTACAAACCTAGATGGTATAGCCTACTACACACCTTGGTTATATGGTATAGCCTATTGCTCTATAGGGGAGGGAAAAAAATTTTACCTCTACACTATGTAATACATATAATATCCCTGTAATAAAAGACACTGACAGGAGAAAAACACAGAAAAGTTTAATAACATGTATACATCCTGTATACATGGGGGAGACCCAGGAAAACTAAGGCACTCACAAAAATGGCTGAAGCCACCTCCTTAAATACCACCTTCATCTGAGGACAAAAGAAGATGTTGAGGGTAGGGGGAGTTAGTTCTGGGAGGTTCCCTGGAAAAACACAGTGAATAGGGAAAGGTTGTTATGCAGATTGAAGCCCCTGCATTCTGCACTAATAAGAGTTTCTAGAGATGAGGTCTCCCCTTCTTCCTGGTCCAGCCAAAGAGACACCTTTGCAAAGGGAGCGTTCCCTTACAAATGTAAATGTCTCTTACAAAGGATAACTTCTACATGGTTTTCAGAATTTCTTCCATGGGTACCCTTTCTTAAAATTAACCCATCTAAAACAATCCTTATCCTAAAGAGACATATTTTTGGGGTGACAAATTATGTTCCTTTATAACTCCTAGGCTACAATCCTGTACAGCATGTTACAGTACTGAATACTGTAGGCAACTGTAATGCAATAGTAAGTATTTGTGCAATGTGCTGCATTATAACAAGGGCTAGGATTTTTACTAGGCATCAGGAATTTTTCAGCTCCATTATAATCTTACAGAACCACAGTCTTATATGCAGTCCATTGTTGACTGAAACGTCATTATGCAGCCTATGACAGTATTGGGTATTTATCCCTGAAAAATGAAAACCCATGTTCACATAAAAATCTGCAAACAAATTTTAATAGAAACTTTATTGTTTATATCCCAAAACTACCCTTCAATAGGTGAATAATTAAACAAATCATGGTACATACACACCATACCGCGTTTCCCTGAAAATAAGACCTACCTGGACAATCAGCTCTAATGCGTCTTTTGGAGCAAAAATTAATATGAGACTCGGTCTTATTTTACTATAATATAAGACCGAGTCTTATATAACAAAAATAACATAACATAACATAACATAACATAACATAACATAACATAACATAACATAATATAATATAATAATATAATGCCAGCTCTTATGTAAGACCGTGTCTTATATTAATTTTTAAAAGACACATTAGAGCTAATTGTCCGGCTAGTTCTTATTTTCGGGAAAACACGGTAGACTAAAATAAGGCCAGTCAGGAATGGGAATTAGGGAAAATAATAAAGTGGAATCTAAGAGGGAGAGAGATTCTTACTCCTCATAGAAAGAAGAGAAAGCTAAAATTACCGAAATTTCATCTACTTTTTGAAAATGTTTAAAGAACTTAGATATGTTTTACCAATAGACTGCTTAAGAAAAGTACATTCTAAAAAAACAACTGCATAATATGTACATAATATTAGCAAATCCTCTATGCAACTTAACTCCAAGTATTGTTCAACAACACTGTGAGTGGTAGTTAGATATAAATTGTGCCAATTTGATAGCGTATCTAAAAAAAAATCCTATTAAGAGACCTTACGTGCTGTCCTACTCAAATTACAATATATTTTCAAACTAATACAAATATATTTTTCTAACAAAAAAGTTTGGTGAACTAAGTAATTACTTCCTACACATTTCTGAATCGTGGAGATTTCAAAGTATTATTCCCCGAAATACTCTTAAAAAATCCTTTCTTTTCATTATAGACTAAGAGGGGGATAAAAGGAGTGCTTATCGTGAGACTACAAGATGCATTGTGGTGGAAGGTTTTCTTAGAGAATTATTATGCGATAACTACTTCTTTCATAACGTTTAATTAATTGTTGCTACAAAATTAGCTAGTAAATTCAACTGTGGGATTCAGTTTAAGGCAAAATGATTTAAAACTCATGCTTTCTGCTTTCTACTGCAGTTTCCCCCTGGAGGAAACTACTGTAACTGTAAAGAGGCAATGAGTCATAAGGCTCAGGAACTTGGCCTTTGAAAACAGATGTGATTTCAAGTACCTATTTTGCCAGTAAGTAGGGGTGTGAACTTGGGCAACTGTAACTTTTCCCTTTGACTGTATAAGGGGCCTACTAACTGTAATTACTTCTAGGTAAGCTGTAAAAAATTAAGTAAAATGATGCATGTTGAGATCATGGAATGGTTCTATATTAATGATAAAATCAACATATTTTAAGTTAGTTTCCCTATTGTTATCATTACCAGTGTTTTGAATATTTACAAGACATATCTAAAATTGTTTCTGTACACTGTCCAGGAAGAATTTGGAAACCTAAATTATTCAAGAATAGTTGGCTAGCTAATATATATATACCAGCATGGCTATTTTATTCCAAATATACTTTTTTTCTTATAAAGCAGTTCTCACTTTTGCATGGTATCATATTAATTGAAACCCATATGTACTAGGACCTTGTCCTCATTTTCAAATAGCTCCACAATAACTGAGCCACTGTAGCTGACATGTAGCTAATCATTAAATTCTTGTGGAACTGAACTGAATTATGCAGTCTAAAGCAAGATGAAACTTTAGAAGTTATGTGGTTTATTTTAATTCTTCATTTTTTTCATAATTGTTACATATGTAATAATGTAATAAGGGTTACTTATCCAAAATCACATATAAATTTTGTGCACGTTTCTTCTAGGTTTCCCTCCATTGAAATTTCTCAGACCTGAATAATTTAATTGTCTCGTATCTGAACAACTACATCCCAGCAATATAATTTCTGTGCTCTTCAATTCTCTAACAGATAAAACTTAATCAGTTAATATATATGCTGCATTTCTTTCTTGTGTTTCCTTTCTAAAGAATATGTCATAAAACCCCACACCATTATAAAAACAGAAATTTATGTAAAAGGTGGATCAGGCAGCTTAAAGCTGAACCTTTAAAAAGGTGAATTTAAGTTCACTTAAAGCATATCTATGCTTAGGTATTAATAATTGTAGTCATAATGATCCCCTTCATATTGCTGATGTCTAGCTTTCCTAGTAAATCTAAATGATAACGTTAAAATCTTTTCTGTCTTCACTGAAAACACTATCAAGACAAGGTGAGACAGCAACAGATAGTGAAAAGTGCTATGAAGGCAGAAAGTTATTAAGTGCTAAACCTGGCTCAGTCACTTACAAGTTAAAACATATAAAATGTCCTATGTTAAAATAAAGTCAAAAATGTCAATTTCACATTATTCCATGTGTGCATATTTTCTTTGAACTCCATTTCTTAATTTTTAAATTGGGGTAAACATTTCCTTTGCTGTAAAGAGTAGAGCTAAGGCAATACTAGCATAATATTAGAAATACCTAAAGGACTAAAAAATTTAAAATAAAATAAAAATAATAGCTATTTTATTAATTCAGGTATATCTTTACACTTATTCCATTGTGCTTTACTAACTGCTATTTAATTCCTCTAGGATTAATTTAAATGCAAATGTTGCATTCAGATCTTAGCAGTTGCATATTGGAAAAAAAAAGGTCAAGGCTTTGAAATAATGATAAATACTCTATTAACTTTAATTGTTATTTTCTAGGGAACATGCAAGAGAGTGTGACAAGAACATCACCACAGGCAAAGGTCTATTAGCCAACTAGACCAATAAAAATTATACCTCTTGTCAAAATTGGAAGAGCCAGTAATTATTAACAAGCCTAATAAAGAATTACAGTATTAATTTAAAAGTTTATTTTCATTCACTTGTGAACCTTGGGCTAATTCCAGAAGTCACATGAAGGAAACAGAAATACTGCCTGCCTTAATAAGAATAGGGTTAACTCTCCATTGCAGACATCAATTATTACACAGTGTAAACATTATTTTAATTTAGAAGGAAAATGTTTCTAAAAATTTGTACTGTTGTTAAATTGATTATTTCCTTCTCGACAATTTCTACAGTCACATATTCACCCTCAATCTTTCCACCAGTAGCAACATTTCTACTTAGAAGGGTTTTATAGTACATGACAAAATAACTAGCATTTCTATGCATACCTTTCTCATTACATTAGATGACATGTGTTCACTTTAGATGTAACTATGTCACATAACTAATTTAGGGGGAAAAAAACACTAGAAATGAAAAACAGACAGAAATAAAACCTCAAAAATAGTGTCTGGTAGATAAAAATAACTCATTAATATAACAGTCTGTAATTATAAACCCCTCTATAATGCTAAAAAAAAAAGTAAAAACTGAGAACTAAGTTTGCAAACATCTTTTAGAATATTTAATGGGAAGTAAAATTATAGAGAAATAAAGATTAACTTTAATGGAATCTGCTAATATTGTTCCAACACTACCTGATAAAGATATATTTACTGCCGTTGGCGTCAGTTTGAGGACAGTCTTCATTAAGAGCAGTCCCTCGCTTGAGGTTATCCTGCTCAATCTCGGAAGTTTGACAGTGACTTTAAAGGCTACTTTTTTTTTTTTTTACCATAACCTCCCTACCTCTATTTCAAATCCTCTGGGGAAGCTACCATACTTAAAGAGCTAAAGAATTATTATTTCCTTAATCTCTCCTGTTTACTTTCTTCCCCTTCTTGTTTCAGGTTTTATCTTATCAGTATTTTAAGTCTTTAAAGATATACTTAATGGTTAATAGTTTGAGAAAAAAGGGAAAGATATTATTCCCATGTCCTCTGAGCTCCTATTACATATGTGATCCGTTCTGTATAAATCTCTAAATACCAATACACCTAATGATAGAATATCCTCAGTATTTGATGCCCAAAATATACACCATATTGATAATATAAATATCTAACATTTGTTGAGAGCTTACTATGTACTAGATAATACTAGACATGGTATTCAGCTATAAAGGCAGCTTTTAAAGCCACAGTTACTGTTGAAGAAAGTAAGAAATACAAAGAATGTAATTTGTCATAGTTAACAAGTGTTCGGATTTGATTCCAAGTAGTCGGTCCCCTGAATCTTCACCCATTATTCTTTGTTTTATCATGTGGCACATGTATCTCTCTGTTATATGGACAACAGCTAAAGCATCAGCATACCCCATGAATTCAATATGCTCTTCAAACAAAGAGAAATGATCATAACAATATGAGTTTCTAGATATTTACCTTTGTAAGTTAGATATCTGTTCATGCACACAATGATATGACATATCTTAAGGGATATTTGTTTGTTTTGTTTTGTTTGGGTTTGGTTTCGTTTAAGGAGGGTGCAGCTCACCGTGTCCCATGTGGGGATTGAACAGGCAACCTTGGTGTTATCAGCACCTCTCTCTAACCAACTCAGCTAACCGGCCACCCCAACGGAACCATTTTAACATTGTCGCACAACCCATAAAAAAGTTCTGTCTAATTTATTTTGTATCAATTGTGACATATTATGGAACATAACTAAAATTTAAGAGAGCGAAATATGGCAATATCCCTTTAGTTTTACAGAAAATAACTTGCAAAATATTTTTCTTCAAAAACACTGTTTTAAGAGTCTTTTTAAAAATAATGAAGTTTAAATTTAAATGGATCAATTAAGTTTCCAACACTCTGAGAGTGAAAGAATCTTTATCACACTATCCCACTATTCTTTAGACAGGGACTGCTACATGTCCACTGTCGGGTGGAGAGACATTACCCTCTATGTGGATCATTGAAACCTTTTGCTCTGTTTATGGCTCTATGGACTGAGGAACAAACATAAATCCCCTGCCAATCCTTTTTTACCTCAATACAAAGGTTTTACCATTTTCTTTTCAAAACAAATTATTGCAGTACTGTACGTGTTCTCTAAATCATTGTCATTAGTGTTAAAAACCATGACTACAAGTTTACACATCATTGGTTTCTTTGGAGGTTGGCAGGAATTCACTAAGTTTCTTGTAATGGAAGGATTTAATTTTGGCACATGTCTAAAGCAGACAAAACATTCTGCTGGCTATTTCAGTAATACTACAGAAAAAAGTCACCTTTCACAACATAAAATAGATTATACACACACACACACACATATACATACAGTAGCTAATATATATGAGTCAACGAAGTATATATTATAAATTTTTGTTTGGTATCTACATAGCATTTTTAAAGGACTCTCAAAGTAGAAATGGAAGGAGAAAACATGAGAAAATCATTTCTTTCCTTTTTTTTCCTTTTTTCAATTTGTTTTACTTACTTATACTTTGTGACACTTGGACTCTTAGGAAAGAAATAAGTCATTATGTCCCCCGACCTGGTGTTAGTGCTTTGAGAAAAGAAAAGGAAATGAATACATGATCTTTCTTCACCTAGAGGATACAGTCATAAAATGATATTTGACACAAAAATAAGGAGTAGAACAGCCACCTTTCTACTCTGGCCCAGTGACTGAAACATCGCGTTTGCTAAAATGAAACATCACTTAGAAGTAAAGCGGGGAAAAACAGTGGAACTTGTGGGTGTTGGAGGGCTGAGCTGGACGAGTGCAATCTACTCCCCAATCTCACTGCGGGCCCTTCTTGTCAGGAGGCAGCACTCAGCTTAGCGCACAGGTAGAAAATTCAACCAAGTTCTTTTGCAAGTAAATCAAGAAGCAAACTGCTTCATGACTTGCTTTATTCTTAAACATATTTGTGTAATACAGGGTCACTCGTTCCAAGTAATTTTAATATCTCTTTTCCTGTGAAAAAACAGATATTCCAGTCAATGTTTTAAAAAAGAGGACCCAACGTGGTTGTGATTGTGACTTATTCCCCCTGGATTGCTCAACACTGAAGTCCTGTTAAATGACCATATGCACTTTCTAGGATTTAACTTTGGGAAGAGTCCTTACGGATTTTTTGTGGTTTTATTATTTTGAGTAAAAGGTGCCACTTAGATGCCTGCTGCCAACTTCAAAATGACACCAATAATTTCTCAATATTGAAAAAAATATGTATTTTAAGTTATGAAGACAAAAGTAAACTTATTCTGAAATCAAAATTATTTGCAGTTTAGAATCTCTTAGTTTCCTTTCAGACATGAATTCTTCCTTACGTTGTTCATGTTTTCCAACTATTAACTTGGATAAGTAAAGAGGCCCCATCATACCACCAACAACCTATTTTGTTACCTGTCTAAATATATATTTCTAACATTGCGTAATGATGCAGACACCAGCATAGATACTCTCCAATTTTAATTTGATTTTCAATCGAGGGTCAGTCATCAACAAGAAAATGAGCAATGTTGAATGTTACTACATTTCAAAATTATATAATTAATTACAAATTCCTAACTTTCAAATTATCTTGGCCTTTTTGTATTTTTCACTTTTCTTTTTCTTCTTCTTCTTTTTTTTTTTTTTAAAGAGAAGACTAAACCAAGGCAAGGCTAATCGGTTCCAGGCTTTTCAGCCAAATTAAAAGTGAGATAAGCTGTATTAGATGTTAAGTTGAAAACGATTAATTGATCTGCTGTGTTATGTCTTACTACTCTCCCATATGTTATATTTTTTAATTAAAATTTATTGGGGTGACAATAGTTAGTAAAATTACATAGGTTTCAAGTGTACAAATCGGTAATATATCATCTATATATCACCACTGTGTATTCACCACCCAGAGTCAGTTCTTCTTCCATCCCACATGTTATTAACTGAAATAGATGATCTTATTCACAGTTTCCCTGGAGCAACTTGAACCTTTTCTGAGTGTTAATCAAAAGGACAGGAAAAGTTATTTTATTCTTTCCGATTACCCACTTTGTGTCTGTCCAGGTGTAAGTCCTTAGTTATACAACATGTTCTGTCACTTGAATTTCTCTCTAGATATCTCTCACAGTGCATTTGCAGTCTACGTCAGTGTAAGAAGGGCTCTCTACCTGACAAAATAGATCTCACCAGTTGAAATTTTCCTATCAGTTGACAATAATGTAGCCTTTCTCAGTAACTCTAGCCCAAGCTGAGGTTTTATAAACATTCAGCGATATCATATTGTATTTAAACTGTTTTTAAACCATACTCAGATAGAAAAGTAGATTTATAAGACATCAGCATATGAAAGCCTACAGATGCAAAAGTTACACACCTATGTCAATCTCCAAAAGCCAAAAGTTTCTGGCATCAACTTAATATCATTTTAATAATAATAATAATAATAATAATAATAATAATAATAATAATAATACAAACTCTCTTTCAAACATGGTTTACTATGTTCCAAGAATTGTTTTAAGCAAGCTCTTATTCATTATGTTCTTCAACCCATGAATATATTATTTCTGCACAGATTCATGAAAAAAAAACACACTAAGATTCAGTGATATTAAACCATTTACCAAGTTAGCTAGTAATTCGTAGAAACAAGGTTCAAATGCACATGTCTGATAGTGTTAAACTACCACTGAAGTAACAGACACCCAAATTAACTGAAAATACATATTCTCACAGTTAGTTAATACATGTTATAAATTGTTAGAAATGCTATGCACGCTAATTTGGAAACCTCCACAGTAATATAAAATGAACTAAAAGTGTATGTATTGTGTATACTTGCAACATTTCCACATGCCATATATTAGGGGTATGCAATAAACCATTTTCTATTAAAAAACAAAATGATGCATTACAATGGAGACATTTAAAAGAATTACACTGATATGACTCTGCAGATACAGAAAGATCTTCAAAGCACATTATACATACATATATATATATACACATATATATATATACACATATATAACTATATATGTGTATGTGTATATGTATATATATATATATATATATATTTTTTTTTTTTTTTAAATCAAGATTGCAGCAAAAGGCCATTGATCTCTGAGAGACAGGAAACAAAGAAGGTGAGCCCTACATTTGTTTGAATTAACTGACTGAAGAGAGTTCCCAAGCCCTGCTGTGAGAATGTTGAACCCTGAGTTGAAGAGAAGAACATGGGCATTTGAGGAGGCCAAAGTGGTCAGAATTCACAGAGATAAGTACCAGAGAAGAAAGAGCAGCACAGAGAGAACACTGGAAGACTGCAGAGGGGTCCAATCAAGTCAGTCACACTGAGAAAACTATTTTGAGCACATGCTAGGATACGCTAGTATGAAGAAATTGGCTAAGACTGGGAGAAAATAAAAATCCATCTGAAGAGATTAAAGTAAATAATACCTGGAGTTCAAAAAACAGTTGAGTGGCATAGCTCACAAACCATGGGGTATTTGACAGATTTTACAGATATGCTTTACCACAGTAGTGAGGGAAACAAGCCCCAAAACACTGATCTTGTCTCAACTAACAAACTTAAAAGACCAAGGAGGATCAAATTCTTTTTACATAATTTAACAAAATGGTAGATTAAAGCTCAGAGATATTTATGGAAACACAAATATCCAGCATAAAGTGAAATTCAAAATGGCTAGCTTTCAATCATAAATTAACAGACATTTAAAGAAACAAGAAAATAAAAACCCATAATAAGAAAAAACAAAACATAACAACAAATCTCGAAATGACAGGATGATCTCATTAGTAGACAAGGACAATAACATTTACATAACTGTATTCCTTATGTTCAAGAACCTAGAAGAAACATAAAACATATAAAATATAGATATAGATGATGTTTTTTCAAGACCCAAGTTAGAGTACTAGAGATTAAAACATTAAGAGCTCAGATAAAAATTATTACGTGTGGGACTGATATACTGATTAGATATTGTAGAGAAAATAATGGTGAACTTAGACAGACAGCAGTAGAATCAATCAATAAAAACGAACGAACAGAGCATTAGTGAGTTGTGGGTCAACTTTAAGTGGCTTAGGTTTTATGTAATGGGACTCGGTAAAGAAGACTAAAAGGAGCAGGATGGAAAAATACTTGAAGAAATAATGATAAGGAAATTTCTAAATTTGATGAAAACTATAAACCCACAGATATAAAAAGCTAAACATTTAAATACCTAAGAACAAAACGTCAAAATGAAAGAAAGCAGACATAAAAGGGTACATACTGAATTATTTCATTTACATAAAATTTAAGAAAATGTACAGTGATGTGGGCTGGAACTAGGGATTGTTAAGGGGTTTATTTTGAGGGCTAATAAATTCATTATCTTGATTACAGTTATGATTCTGTGGCTGTATACTTACCAAATCGTACGCTTTAAATATGTGTAATTTATTATATGTTAATTAATATAAACTAATAAAGTTTTTGAAAATTTCAGCATAGATTATTTGGGAGAAAGATAAAGAGTCTCGGTGTATGCTTGTGTATGTTTGTGTGTGTGTGTGTGTGTGTGTGTGTGTGTGTAAGCGTACACGTGCTTGGTATCTGTAATTTCTCTCTCTATATATATATGTATATATATACACACACGTGCATATATGTATATATATACATATATGTGTATATATATATAAATATATATATATATACACATATATATAATAATTATTGGTAAGTAGTGTTCTGGAGAAAACACACAAAAAAAAGGAGATAGCGAAGAAGATATATGTCTGCAGAACTGGGTGCACAGAATTATTTTCTGAGAAAACTATTAAGACAAACCAAATGAGAATGGGTTTGTTCAATGTTAGTATGAGCAGGGCAGAAAATTTGGAATAAGAATATATGAAAAGCACTTTAAATCTTTCTTTATCATTATAATATAATGACTTAGTGAAATAATCTCTGAGGGTTACTGAAGTAGATGAATTATATTAACAATCATCCAAGGTACCATATTTATCATATACGAGTAACAAATTGTTCTTCAATAGAAATGATGTTGCCCACTAATGGAATTTGGCAGACAAAATAACCAGCTGAAATTATTGGTACATAGTGAGTGGATTTCAGGGATGCTAAACACCTTACAAAGTAAAGGACAGTCATGCACGAAAAAGAATTAACTTCCAACGTGACCTTCAGATGACCTATTTGATAATCATGACTGTAAAAATTATCTGTAACTAGAACATAAATCTATTGTACATATAAATGTACAAGTTTTGTTTTGTAATACCTGGTTTTAACATTCCCTGTGATTTTTGTAAGTACATCTACCATAAATTTAAGGGAATAGCTTATTTCTCTAAAAATTTTACTAAGGATCACCTCTCATCTTGCAAACATAACGTTATCTATGGCAAAGTCACTTGTGGTATTTAAATACCCAACACAGCACAATTGTATTTCATATGTATTTATAGCTGTAGCCATTCACACTAAGTCTATTATATATTTCATGTGTATATCTTGTTACACAGTAAAAGTTTGAGTAACTTGAATAAAAGAGGCAAAAATCTTCATTTGAGAGCTTGAAATTTAGTTTTAAAGCTCCACAAGCATGCACTAATGTCCTAGTCTGCTAACATTTTTTTTACTATTATTACAATGAATCCATTAAGACTAAGTGGACACTTTACAAATAAACATGATAATACAATATTATATGTATATATCTCATAATTATTAGAAATATTGAAGCAATATTATTCTCTCAACTATGATTAAAAACTCTCCTAATTATAATAGAGCTCTCATTGTATTGTTATTTTTTTTGGAGTAAGATAAATAATAAGAAAAGAATGTAAGTCACACAATGTTAGAGAATAATTAATCTTACCCGCTGCACAATACATTATTAGTATGGTAATGGAAAGAAATGTAAATGAAATAATTTATTCTATTCCATTGGGCAATGACATGGTTTCATGAAGAATCAATAGGATAGCAAAAATGTTGAAAATCAGCTGTGTAATGAACTGCAGTGAAGCAAATTTTCATTATAACTAAATGAAATCACACTGCGTGATAATGAAGATTGACTACTTGCATCTGTAATCTTTCTAAGAAAGAAAAAATTGCGGAGAAAAAGATAATTGTAGCATATATAAGAGTGACACGATAGATTTTTCAATGAGGGAAATCTTTAAATGTTATTTATTGTAAAAATATTTATTTTTCTAGTCACTGTACATTAGAAGAAATGTCAGTTATGACAATCTGCAGCATGGATGTTGGCCATCATACAAAAATGCCAGATATTTTTAATAAGTCATTGTATTAATTATTAGCAACATTTAGGCGCTAAGAATCACAGAGAAACATAAATTTAAAAAAATCAAAGAGAATTATCAATGTCCCTAATACACTAAAAGTAGTTTATCAAATAATAAATTTTCTCTTAGGCTGTAAAACCAGATTAAAAGAAGTATTAGCCTTTTAACCTATAATTAGAAGCAACATGGATTTCAAAAAAAATTGTTTAAAAACATCTATTTATTTTGAACAAAAAGTAGAATATTTTATACATACATTCATTAAAGAAAATGCTGGAAACACATTATTGCTAAATTTTATATTATATTTTAGTTTTATGTGTGAAGTTGAATGAGTATTTTTTATGCTAAGATGAAATAAAATTAACCTTATCAAAGTGAAGATACATATTATAGAATTTATGAATTATCTTAATTTTTAAATTTTCCTTGTTCTCCAAGGGTTTCAGTTTCCACTTTGTCATCTTTAGAAAAAGAAAGAGTTAAAGTTACTGATTAAAACATATATCACTCTTGTTGATACTCTTATTAGTAGATTAAAAGATTTGTCTGAATTTACATGATCAGACTGGGTGATTAATGTATTTGAAGCATATGCAGGACATTCTAGGCAAAATTCAGGAAGTTAGTTGAGCTATAATACAGTTTAATCACTATAAGAACAAACTGTTTTAGGTACAGTTAAAACTTCTATACACATTTCTTTTGAAATACTACATTTATTTTCATTTCATTTTAAATGTATTAGTTTACATTGGTTTTAGTGACATGTGCAATTACAACAAATGCATTAAAATGAACAGCAATTATGAAATAGAGTAGATTTGAGTCTCATTTTAGAAGACAGATTTATAATCAGGTTCTTCCTAGTTCTTTTCTCTGTGTGAAAGAGAATCTTCCTGGATGGAAGAGGTCTTGGATCTCTCTCTTTTTTTTTTTAATTAAAATTTATTGGGGTGACAATGGTTAGTAAAATTACATAGGTTTCAAGTGCACAGTTCTGTAATACATCATGTATATATCATATTGTGTGTTCACCACCCAGAGTCAGTTCTCCTTCCATCACCATATATTTGATCCCTTTTACCCTCATCTACCACCTCCCCCACCAACCCTCTGGTAACCACTAAACTGCTGTCTGGGTCTATGAGATTTTATTTCTTTGTTTGTTTTGTTCCTTTTTTGCTTTCAGTTTTATATTCCACATAGCAGTGAAATCATATGGTTCTGGTCTTCTTCTGTCAGACTTACTTCATTTAGCATAACAATCTCAAGATCCATCCATTATCATTCTTGGATCTGAGTGGGGATTTGATCTCTGACTCTTTCTGTTCAGTGAAACTCTTCCCTGCTTAACAATATGTTTAAGCAAGAATCTTGATGATGAATGTTTTCTTGGCTTTTACTGGAGGGTGGGAAGTGTTGAAGTACTTGACTTTTTCTGTTGAGTAGGACTCCTCCTGGCTTTTTTCTGTTGAGCAGGAATCTTCCCAGCTCCTTTGTGAGGCATATTTTATGTATTTAAATTCCATTGTATTCCCATCCCTAATTCTCACTTCATAGTGCAGTCTCCATCCTACTTCCTTACTGACTGTATGTCCCACCACTATGGCACTAACTTGGGCCAGTATCTTCAAAATGCAAAAATGTGACAAAGGATCATTTGGAACACTGTGGCCTCTTTAGGAAACTTGAGATCTTCCCAAACTAGCTCACTTAAGATTTCTCCCTTCCTCTGTTCCTTCTTAACTCGTCTTATTACCTTCAATCTTTCCTTCAGCTTCCTTGAATTCTTCAATTGTACCAACTTCATAATCTGTACCTCCTTCATCCTTAAATTAACCAGTGCTGCCAGTATTTCCCTTCCTATTCCTGACCCCCAACTCCCTGGAGTAACTCAAGATCACCCATTAGGGGCTCTTGAAAGGCTCATGGATAACAAGATCCACTACCCGAGGCTGAAAAGATAATTCAAGACAGGTTGGCAGTTTAATCCACTTAGATGGGCATTGGAGACACCCAGACAGCTGCTCGATCTCTCCTTGGTCCCTAACCCACATTTTAGTCTAGTATTAAACCTCTCCTCCGTAAGTGGTGGGCGTGTGTCATATCATTTTTATATCCTTCTTTACTGTATCCTTCTCTTTGTTAATTCCTTCTTGTAACTTTTTCTTTTCACATAATGTCTGACATGCAACCACTCTTTTCCATAATGAGCCTTACTTTGTATTATCTCCTCCGCCTTCCTCAATCTTTTTCTCCCTCAATAATCCCTCCATCTTTACAAGTACACCAGAATTGATAGCATCCCTTCATTCAATTAGAACAATCTTACAATCCTATTCCTTATTGCTCATTCTTCATTCTCATTCCTTCGGAATCTTCCAGTTTCCTGCAAATTCTTATATCGCAAATTTAAGGGCATTGATTGTGTTAATATGTAAAGGCCCCTTAGCTTTTCTCTCAAGACTTCAAAAAACCTCCTTCAACCTCAACAATTTTCAAAAAGAGCAATCTATGCTTCCACTGTAACACAACTGAGGGCTTTTTCACGGGCTTAAGTATGAGCAGTTATACCAATTTTGCCACCAATACAAAGAACCACACTGTTACTATGGATGCAAGAGTATATATCTCTTGTCTTGTAATATGCATCTAACAGGCCCATATGCTCCTAAGCATATTTTTACCTGATACACATAGGACTTTATGTCCTGGAAAAAACAACCAGAGGACTTTCCTATTTACAGACGGATGAGACAAGATCTCCATTAAGAGCTCACAAAATAAAAATCCATGGGACAATTATTTTTATGAAGTCTAGGTTTCCAAGAAAACCTTATTGAGACCTATTTTATTTGTGAAAACCAAACCTATTGCTACCTGCCAGGTAATTGGACTGGGTCCTGTTAATTAACTGTATTAGCACTTGCCAAATATTTAACCAGGCTGCCTTCTTTTGTCATCATAACTACTGTATTTTCTTTTATTTGAGTTTTACAGGCACTAGATGGTTTCAAAATGTCTACACAAATATGTTACAGCTACAAATTTAGGTGCTAACTCCAGCTCCAGTAAGACACTGTGACTTTCATTTCTTATTGGGTTCTCAAGAAACTTTCTAATGAAAAGCTAAGAGATTGGGAGTAAACCTGAAAGACTCGGCTGCCCTACAGCAGATCATGAATGCACAACCTTCATGTGTAGTACCATGTGGGCCACTGAAACAGTTCACCAGAACTCCCACATTTTCTATGCTCTCCTCTGAGTATAACCAAGACTGGACAACCTCACCGAATCCAACAACATCATTGCCAGGGAACTGTTAAGAACTCCTCTAAATCATCTGGAAGTGGGCATGATTCTGCCAGCAAGGAAGCACTCACTGCTGGAACCAACTATTGTGCATATGTTCACTAAAACCCCCTGATGGCTATGACATCACCAAAAATATATGGCTCATAAATCGGGCAGTTTGTCATATCACCCCTGCCTTTCTTACTCTGCCATCTAAGGATACCAATGTTTTAGAATCCTCTCAACTGACTCTCTTCCAAGCTAAAGTCTTGGTTTTATTCTCTTTTCCATCCTTTAATAGTGGTTATTTCTATTATATCCCTAGGCATACCTCTCCTCAAGTGCCAGATCTCCAAGACTCTTTAACAGTTGTTACTTTGATAACATGCTCAGTAGGTGATACAGCTATTCCTTTAAAGCTAACAAGAATGTGAAGGCTAACTTGCCATGAGAATTACTGCGAGAGCCTCAACTTGACAATGACTCTTGTCCCGTCTCTCATAGTTTTTAAGGGTAGACTTTGTCTGTCTTAGACAACAGAGGGCACTGACCAAGTACTAACATTTGCCTGTTACTTTGCCACTGACTTTAGCTTGATTAACCTTTTGTCAGGCTTCTCTCCTTCCACAGTCCCCTCAATTGCAGCTCCCCTCAAGTTGAAGCAAACGCTAAGGTGCAGAACATCCACTCACTACCAGAATCACTGAGCACAGAAAGAATTATTTCCTGTTGGACGTTCCCAATGATGCTGTGTGCACCCACCCACCCCAACTTGCTTGCTCATTTTTTTTCCTCAAAGTTACAGCCAGCCCTGCTCTCCTTCCCTATAAAAGGAAAGCCCTCTTCCTTCTTTCCTGTGTCATTTGAGACACAGAGAGATCCTCAGATCAGAGCATGCTCCCTGCTGCAACAGTCTTTTTGAATAAAATATCTCATTACCTAAGTCCAGACTTGATTTAGTTTTACGAGATCATGGACATTAAAGACATTACTAAAACTCTAGAGACTGCCAATGCATTCTAGAAAATGTTAAATCTCCAGAACACTTACCTTAATAAATTTCTATTCGTAAATTGCCCTTTGATTTGAAAAAATTTCCCATGCAGCTCTTAGTTGGATCCCAATAAGAAATATGAAGCATATTAAAGAAAATTAATTATTTATAGCATTCTTCTTCGTATAATGCGAAAGAACAAAGCTCTGCCATTTTTGCGAGCCCTCTAGCAAATCTGAACAATTTCAGGTGTAAAAGACATTCCAAATTATTTATTTAGTTAGTTAGTTATTCATTCATTCATTCGAATTTAAAAGTAGATTCTAAAAGGTAACATCAACAAAATTTCATAGTTGATCATGTGATCAAATAAAATCACAGATACCTAATATATGTTGCCTATTTAATCAAAGTGACAATAGAATGAATACAAATTTCTGATATGACTTCCCCAGTGGACCTTGTAATAAAGAATCTCCTGTGCCTCCCAGGGCCTTCCCTTTGTGTGCCTCTTATTAAAGACCCCTGTGGAGCTTAACAACACCCACTTTTGGGGTTTGAATTGACCAATCTGGCCTTAGCCCGGGAACCCCAAAGCACTCCACTCATGGACCCGAATAAAGCCCTGTGCCCCGGGTTTTGTCTCTTTCTCTGCCTGCTGTCTACTTCTAGGACCTGTGAGAAATAGACTTCTCTATTACAATTCCCTACGGTCTTCTGTTGAACCTTATGGTTCACCATGTGACACACCAGGCTCCACTTACCAAAGGTTAATTTAATAAAGTCACAACGTAAGTTGTACACCTTAAATGATATTATATGTCAATTCAATCTCAATGAAGGTGGAAAAAATACATAAATGTGTTTTAACTCTATTCTTTAAAAGAATATAAAGCATCACTTCTATATATTTAAAAGTAAAAGTAATAGTAAATATAAGTGATATTAAGAGCTAAAAATGTGTCAGCAATTGGACTTATAATTTTTAAATGTAATTTTTACACACAAGACTAAGTAGAAGATTCTTTTCCACAGTTTGCAAATGAGAAAACAGTTTTATAAATGTTAATATATTTGGCTAATCTAAATCCCTGGAAATATATATACATATTATATAAATATAAATATAAATATATATTCTGGTAATTACTAATTCTTTATTTATTCAGCAGTTTGAACAGAGTTTATACTTCTCTGGCTTCTATTACCTCTGGTAAGTCAAGTATTTGTCTAAATGTTGCTATTGAAATATAATCTCTTTTTTTCTCTCTAGTTCATTTATGATTTTTTTTCCTTTGGATTTCTATGGTTTCATTACGATGCATTTGGTTGTGATTTTCTTTATGATTATCATATTTGGGATCCTTTGAGCATCCTGAAACTATGAACTGATCACATTTAACTGTTTTGGAAAATCGTTAGTCATTAACTATTCATGTATTTCTTTTACTCCATTCCCTCTTTCATTTCTTGCTGTCTCCAATTAAATACTTATTAAACTGTATTTTCTATGTATCTTTTATAGGTCTGAATTTTCCATCTTTGTTTTAACCTCTTTATTTCTCATTCTCTGTCACTTATTTTGATACATCTTCCTGGTAATTACTTTTATTTACAGGTGCTTTAATCTGCTGAATCCATTCACTGAATTGTCAATTATAATTTCTCTGTTCATCAGTTTTTACAATTTTTCTTGGCTTTTTTGTTTCTTTTAGGACCAAATATGAGCTATCACTACTTTATTTTTATTTCCAATTATCTTTTGAATGTGTAAAGCTTAGCTATCATCTCTTTAAAATATTAAGCATAGCTTTATAACAGGCAATCTCTATAATTTAAATTCATTGAATTGGTATATGCTAGACATTTTATTTAACATGAATTATTTTTAGAAATCATTAGAAAACTAGTGTGAAGCTTTATCCCTTCAGAAGGATTATCCCTTTATCCATTTAGAAGGATTTTTTTCCCCTCTATTTTAATTTAAATACTTATGGTTGCAGATGTCTCTCAAATTACCACTTTTGCTGCAATATCTCTTATATTATCATTACAATATTTTCATTATCAGTCAGTTTCTAGCTTGAAACAATTATCATGGTTTACTTTTTGACCCCTGACTTAGTATTAATGATTTTTTTGTTATTTTTATCATTAATACCAGTAGTAATTACTTTGTCTCTATTATTAGTAACAATAAAAGCCAACGTTTACTTAGCACCTACATGATAAAATGTACTTTAGGTTTACTTTTCATACTTACTTCTGGAAATAACCGCATGGGGTAGATGAGTTTGTTAGATGTCCCTTTTCAAACAGTTTTATGGAATAGTAATTGGCAGATATTATACATTTTGAAAAGGTCATAAGATTTGCCATGCTATATGCCTGTGAAATCATGACTACATTCAAGGTAATGGACATAGTCATCATCCTCAAAAGTGTCCCCCTGCTCCTTTGTAATCCATCCCTCTCACCCCTCCATACTTCCTACCCCTTCCCTAGGCACCTGTCATCTGCTGTCTGCTGCTCAAGATCAGTTTGCATTTTCTATAATTTTATGTAAATGGAATTAGGAGGATGTGCTCTTTGTCTAACATCTTCCACTCTGTATAATAATTTTGAGATTCATTCATGTTATTGTTTGTATCCATAATTTCTTTCGTTTCATTGTTGTAGAGCATTGCACTCTGTGGACATCAAAAAAAAAAAATGGTTTATCCATTCACCTGTTGTGAAATGTTCTGATAATTTCCAGTCATTGCCTATTAAAAATAAATACTCTACAAACATTCATAGTGAAGTCTTTTTGATTAGCCCACGGATTTTTTAGACAAGTAACCCGGGTATGCCTTTGCTAGCCACAGGGCCTCAGCTATTCACTACCAGCTGAGACATATGGAGGGTTTCATCCACATAAAATCACATCAGAGCAAGGGAACCACTTTATAGTCAACGAAGTGCAGGATTTATTCCATGACCTCAGTATCTATCTACTATCATATCACATACTGCAACATTCTGAGATGAGTAGCTGAGAGAGCATTTGAACAACCTGCTGAAGGCGAAGTTGATCCCTCCCCAACTACTAGCAAAACAATAGTTTACAAGGATATATATTTTCCAGGATGCAGTATACACAATGAATTAACAACCTCTGTATGAGTATGTTACTGTATGCCCAACAGGAAGAATATATAAGTCTAATGAAGACGGAAGCTGGACTTACCCCCATTTACCACCACTCCCAAAAATTCACTGGGGAGTTTTGGCTTCCTTCTCTCACAAATTCATACTCTGAAAAGTTATAGTTTTGTTTCCCCCAAGAGGACCTTCTCCCTCCAGGTGTCACAACATCAGTCCCACTGAACTATACATTATGGCTGCCACCCAGGCACTTCAGGCTACTTGTGCTCAGGGACCAGCAGGAGTCAGGCTTGTCTGGGGTAATGGACTCTGATCTTCTCACAAGGAGGTAGCGCTGCTGTTACGCAATGGGGGCAGGGAGGATATGTGGAGCTGTCCCCCAAATGAGCTACTTTGGTGCCTATCGGTACACTCTTTCCCAACTGGGACTACACATGAACACCTTCATCACCTCAGCCTAACAAGGACATGGTGCTCAGGGTCTCAGAATGCGTAGGGCTGAGGGTCAAGGTCACAGCTCCAGAGAAACCACTGATACTGGCAAGGATAGAAGCTGAATTAAACACAGTGCGGACAGAATAATGAGTAGGTCGTGGGATGGACTTCGATGGGCACAGAGATGTTTTCACTAAATCCACCTTTAAGGGAGTTGTCGCCCTAGCTGTCAGTTTCTCAGAATTGCCTCAGTTTGTCCTCCTAGGACAGGCCCTATCCAGCGACTGTCCCTATCCAGGGACTAACTATGCTCCACGTTACAAGGCTGGTCATCTGGGATGAGCCATACATCCTTCTAAACTTTCTATGGGGTTGGCAGAGCATTTTTTCAGGTCTGTATTACAGGTGGACCTCATCCCTTTCCCAAATCTACTTCTTGCCCCTTCCTTCCACAGCTATAGATACCTGGTGGGTACTATGCATGCAAGTGTATACAATGAAAAGAGAGCACGTTGATACCAGTTTCTGCTGCCTTTTTACCAGCAGTCTCCCTCATCGTAGTACTAATACGTATATAAAGCGAACATACACACACGGATGTCAGCTTCACCTGATGCATACCTGTTTTAACATAACTCAATAATTATTCAAGTACATTGAAAACTAACTTTAATTCACGTAGCTCCCCTATCCCTAATCTATTCCTCCTCCCATTAAAGTGGCATTTCTCAAAAAAGAGCAAGAGAAGGGTTTACGTTTTCGGAAGGAGAAAGCATAATAAAAAAACATGAAGTAGCGCCTCAGAGATTGAAAGTACATAAAATAGGGGCTTATTATTCATTAGCCCATGAAACAATCATTGGTATGCAGGATGATAAACAAAGCAGTATGTGCTTGTACTTATCACAAAAAAATACAATGTGAGCACATAATATCAATATAATCCAATACGCCTAAATGTTAAAGAAAATATCTTTCTTTTCTGAAATATGTACTATCATATGCAAAAGAAAAAAATTCTTATTTTCACCTGTGGCCTTCAGAAAAAATATATTATTTATTTATTTCTTTTTTTGGGTAACTTTAGCACATGGCATAGTGACTATTTGGCTGGTTTTTCACTATTTGGAAGCAGTACGATTAATTTAAAAGCACAGTCCAACCAAACAGCCTATGAATGCTGCTTGCCAAATACCTGCTCAAAAATTCTACCTAGAGTTAACTGTGAAAAGTCATCCTAAAATTCATATTGGAGCATGAAGTGGTGGGGATAGTGACAAGAGATATTTGTGTCTTCATGTGATTTTTAACACATTTCGGCTGAATTCTTCTTGTCAATAGTTATATTTAAAAGAGGTAATCTTACCAGATCCTATTCAATATGCATTTTTCACATTGTAACAAAATATAGGTACTGTTTTAGAAAGATACATTTTTTTGTAAGGTCATCAAATGTAGTGGGCGGGTGCCTGTAAGGCACCATCACATGACTGAGAAGCATGAGATAGAGGAAGTTACTTGGGTCTTTAGGTAACACCCACATTCTGTAGGGTATGTCCAGATGGCTTAAGACCATCAGCCTGAGGCAACCCTGCTTATGTTAATGCCCCTCCACCCAGCACAAAAATGTATATAACCCATGATTGAGCTGCAATAAAGAGAGACTTGATCAGAACTCCTGTCTTGTCTCCGGTCTTTGTGTCTCCCATTTTCCTCCCTTCTAGGTACTTCGGGGTCCCTCGTGTAGTGTCCCGCGGGTCGGGACAACTGGCGCCCAACGTGGGGCCTGAAGTCTCCTAGAAGACGAGACGCCTGAGTTCGTCCGGTCTAAGGAGCTGCAGCATATTTCTTCTTTGATCACCATAAGACTACCCAACTTGTGGGAGATCTGTACAGGTAAGCGGACGACTCCTTCAGAAAATGGGACATATATTTGTGTTCTAGACTTATGTATAGTCTACAGGCTTCCCCTCAGACACTTAGACTAGGGTTCCCCTAACCTGTTGTCCCAGTATCCCTTTTTATCTGCTCTCAGCTCACTTTGGGTTTTAGTCGTTCACCAACGAGACAGTTTTCTAGGTGTTGGGGACCGTTTGAGCGAGATTTTGCCTGCTTACTTTGAGCTCCAATCGTCCACCCAGAGGATTTCCCGACCGGTTGAGTCCCGACTGGCTTTCGCCTGAGGGTCGTTACCAGCCGCGTCGCCTCTCGGGATCCGTGTTGGCGGATTATACCAACCGATTGCTCACGTAAGGGCTTTTTCTCCTCTCACCCCAACACCCCCATCGCTCCGGCCGGGTGAGTCCCAAAAGACATTCGTCTGCGGGTCGTTACCATCCGTGCCGTCTCGTTTGGGTCCGTGTTGGTGGATTGTACCAACCGACTGCCTAAGTGAGGAGAGTCTTTATTCCTTATCATAATGGGACAAGAGGTTCATGTTCATGACAAGTTTATCTCAGAACTAAAAGAGTCCTTACAAATAAGGAGAGTTAAAGTCAAGAAAAAAGATCTAGTTATCTTTTTTAATTTCTTAAAAGATGTTTGCCCTTGGCTCCCTCAGGAAGGAACCATAGACCACAAAAGATGGAAAAGGGTTGGAGATGCCCTTAATGACTTTTATAAAACTTTTGGCCCTGAAAAAATCCCCATCACTGCTTTCACTTATTGGAATTGCATTAATGAGCTGCTTATGGCAGATCGCTACACCCCTGACATCTACAGAGTGTTACAAAAAGAAAACACATTCTTACAAAACGCTTCCCGCCCCTCCTCCTCCTTACAGGACCCCTCTTCTAAGTCCTCCCACGATTCAGATTCTATTTCTATTTCAATGCCTCCTGAAGATCCTGAGACCACCAAAAAAGATCCTAGTAAGCCCTTATATCCTCCCCTACCACCTAATTGTCCTGATCTTAATGTAAATTCTAGCCCACCTGAGGACGATCAGTTAAGCCCTGAGGACGAGGCTGATTTAGAGGAAGCTGCCGCTAAATATCATAATCCTGACTGGCAGTTTCTGGCCTCTAATCAATTGCCCCCTCCCTATAATCCCCAAATGCCTTTAGCTCCTATCCACGATCCTGATCAAACTCTCCTCTCCCACCAAGTCCAACAATTACAAAGAACCGTTCAACTCAAAAAACAACATCTAACTCTCCTTAAACAACTTCAACAGTTAGATTTACAACTCTCCTCTGCTGCTACTCAAAAAACTCCCCCTCTTTCCATAAATCCTACAAAAAAAATTTCCCATCTCAAATAAAAAACCCCCTCTTAATCTTTTCCCTGTTATTGAATTCCCCCCAATAAAAACTGAAGGAGGCAGTGCAGATAGTGATGAAGACCCCGACAGAGACAATAAAGAACCCGCCAGACACTATAAACGCCTTGACTTAAAAACTACAAAAGAACTCAAAAAAGCGGTGGACGAATATGGCCCCACGGCCCCCTTTACACTCTCAATTTTACAATCCCTAGATGATCTCTGGTTAACCACCCACGATTGGCACTATTTGGCCCATGCCACCCTATCAGGGGGCGATTATGTTCTCTGGAAATCTGAGTTTTCTGAGGCCTGTAAAGAAACTGCACGCCGCAACGCAGAAGCGGGAGGCGAGTGCACTGATTGGACCTATGATAAGCTCAGGGGCTTTAAGCCCTACGATACAAATGAAGCTCAACTACAATATCCATCTGGCCTTTTTTCTCAAATTCACCTTGCCGCTACTAAGGCATGGAAAA
Organism: Rhinolophus ferrumequinum; assembly: GCF_004115265.2. NCBI lineage: Eukaryota > Metazoa > Chordata > Mammalia > Chiroptera > Rhinolophidae > Rhinolophus > Rhinolophus ferrumequinum. Next base: position 54,853,066 of record NC_046301.1, read on the forward strand.
AACTTCTCCCTAAGGGGCCGGCCACAACTCAACTCACTAGTATTAGACAGAGGCCAGATGAACCTTATGCTGACTTCATCAGTCGCCTAACCAATGCCACTGAAAGACTCCTTGGTAGCACAGAAACTGATAGTGATTTTTTCAAACAATTAGCTTTTGAAAATGCCAATTCTGCCTGTCAGGCAGCCATCCGCCCTAGAAAAAAGGGTTCACTCTCTGATTACATTCGCCTATGCACTGATATTGGTCCTGGTCACCAAATGGGCCTCACTATCGGAGCAGCTTTAAAAGATTCATTATTTAATCCATCTAAAGGCAAAAACAATTGTTTTTCATGTGGCCAGCCTGGACATTTCGCCAAACAATGCCCAACACCTCGCCAGACATCATTAGGCCAACCCACTCCCACACCCATATTGCCCCCGCGATTATTTCCCAGATGCAAGAGAGGCAAACATTGGGCCAATCAATGTAGATCAAAAATAGATGCCCACGGCAATCCTCTCCTGCACCAGCAGGGAAACTTCCTGAGGGGCCAGCCCCAGGCCCCTACAGAGAATCCAAACCTTGGGGCGACTCGGTTTGCTCATCCACAACAAAACTTTGCCCTGTCTCAAGTCTCCTCCGAGCAACCCCCGGCAGTGCAGGACTGGACCTCAGTCCCTCCTCCAAATCAATATTAACTCCTGACATGGGACCTCAGATACTACCTACGGGTGTCACCGGACCCCTACCACCAAACACTTTTGGTCTAATAATCGGAAGAGGTAGTTCGAGCCTACAAGGCCTATATATTTACCCTGGTGTTATAGATAATGATTTTACGGGAGAAATACAGATTGTAGCCTCCTCCACTTCCTCTCTCATTTCTATACAACCGGGACAGAGAATAGCTCAACTACTCCTTCTCCCACTCCAGACCACCCATAAATCTGCCAACAATGAGCCTAGAAACAACAAAAATTTTGGATCCTCAGATGCTTATTGGATTCAAAATCTCTCCCCCAATAAGCCCATGCTAGATTTAAAACTTGATGGAAAAACCTTTAAAGGCCTTATTGACACTGGTGCTGATGCAACCATTATTAGACAAGAAGACTGGCCGCTTTCTTGGACCCTTTCTGACACACTTACTCACCTACAAGGCATAGGACAAACAACTAACCCCAAACAAAGTGCCAAGTTCCAAACATGGCTAGATAAAGAAAATAACTCTGGCACAGTACAACCTTACGTTGTACCCAACCTCCCAGTAAATATGTGGGGCCGTGACATATTATCCCAAATGAGAGTAATCATGTTCAGCCCCAATTCCAAGATAACCACCCAGATGTTAAAACAAGGGTTTCTTCCAGGTCAAGGATTAGGAAAACAAGGACAGGGAATTAAAAAACCCCTGTCTACTGCTCAGCGCCTGCCTCGATTAGGCTTAAGACATTTTCACTAGTGGCCTCTGACCAACCTGCACCCCATGCTGACCCTATATCCTGGAAAGACAACTCGCCCATATGGGTAGATCAGTGGCCACTAAGTTCAGAAAAACTAAACGCTGCCAATCAGTTAGTGCAGGAACAATTGGCGGCAGGGCATCTAGAGCCCAGTAACTCCCCCTGGAACACACCTATCTTTGTCATAAAAAAGAAATCTGGAAATTGGAGACTTCTCCAAGACCTTAGGGAAGTCAATAAAACAATGATAATTATGGGCGCCCTTCAACCAGGCCTACCTACCCCTGTAGCTATTCCCTCGGGATCCTTAAATATCATTATTGATCTCAAAGACTGCTTCTTCACTATCCCTCTACACCCTCAAGATAGACAACGTTTTGCTTTCAGCATACCTGTAACTAATTTCCAAGGGCCCATGCAGAGATTTCAGTGGAAGGTCTTATCTCAGGGCATGGCCAACAGCCCGACACTCTGTCAAATTTGTTGCTCTGGCCATCGATCCCATTCGAACTCAGTGGCCCTCTCTTTATATTATTTATTATATGGATGATATCTTAATAGCTGGCAAAAATGGGTCTGTACTTCCTCTCCCCAATATAAACAAAAAAAACCTCAGCCTTGTCCCGCTGAATGCTCTACTATTTACCCTATTATTCATAGTTCTTGTTACAATACCTATAAAACATGTACAAAAGATAACTCCTCTTATTATACGGCTGTCATGACAAGCACCGCTCCCGCTGTCCCTCATTCTGACTGGTCTAACAGCCCTGCCGCGGTTGGCATTGGCTCCTATAAACCCGCACCCTGCGCGGCATCTAATATGTTAGGAAAAAATATTTGCTGACAGATCGAATCCCCTATACCATATGTTTCTGACGGCGGGGGTCCAGCCGATCTCCAATCCAATGAAAAACGCATTAAAAAATTTGCTGAAATACAAAAGACCCTTAACCCTAAACTTACCTATCACCCTTTGGCCCACCCTAAAAAACCGGGTCACGTGGACATTGATCCTCAGACTTTTGACATTCTTAGTTCTACCCACAAGTTATTGCTCTCTGTTAATTCATCCTACGCCACAGACTGCTGGCTGTGTTTACTACAAGGCACCCCTTTACCATTAGCTATACCCTATCCCTTTGTCACCTCTACTACCAATAATTCATGCAACATAGCTCTCCCTTTTTTAGTCCAACCCCTTGGCTTTAACAATACCCCGTGCGTCCTCTCTCCCACTCAAAACAATACTACAGAGGTTAATTTAGGAAGCCTGTCCTTTACAAATTGCTCCTCCTTCATTAATGTATCCTCTCCTATGTGTGCACCCAATGGATCGGTATATATTTGTGAAAATAATTATGCCTACACCTATTTACCACAAAACTGGACAGGAGTTTGTACCCTAGGCTCCCTCCTCCCAGATGTATCCATCATTCCAGGAGATGAGCCAGTCCCTATCCCGACTTTCGAACATATTGCAGGACGCACTAAACGTACAGTCCATTTTATTCCCTTATTAGCGGGTCTAGACATCACCACCGCACTTGCCACCGGGTCCGCGGGGATAGGACATTCCCTAGTACAATACCATAAATTATTCTGGACAACTCATATCAGATGTCCAGGTACTCTCAGAAACTATCCAAGATCTTCAAGATCAGGTTGATTCCCTAGCAGAAGTTGTCCTCCAAAACAGGAGGGGATTAGATTTACTTACTACAGAAAAAGGGGGCATCTGTCTGGCCCTCGGAGAAAAATGCTGTTTTTATGCTAACAAATCTGGAATTGTTCGTGACAGAGTCAAAAAATTACAAGAAGACCTTGAAAAAAGAAGAAGAGACCTCCTTTCCAACCCTCTCTGGACCGGATTCAATGGACTTTTACCCTACTTACTACCCCTGCTTGGCCCCATACTCGGGTGCTTTATCTTACTATCACTGGGACCCATCCTCCTCAATAAACTCACGCGCTTTCTCAGACAACAAATAGAGGCCTTGCAGGCCAAGCCCATACAGGTCATTACACCCGACTGGAGATGCAAGAGCGAGGAGATCCCTATCTCCAATAACAGGAGTCATAAAACAGGACTCCTCCCCTGTGAGATCAACTGGATAGCCAATGACGGGTAAGAGGACAGCTCTCTAAGTAACATAAAAAATCAAAAACCTGTCGCTGTACCAGGTTTCACAGAGATGGACTGTCCCAACCTAAGACAGACACAGTTCCCTAGGGGCTCAGAGCTCTTTTTTATAAAACAGAAAAGGGGGACCTGTAGTGGGCGGGTGCCTGTAAGGCACCATCACATGACTGAGAAGCATGAGATAGAGGAAGTTACTTGGGTCTTTAGGTAACACCCACATTCTGTAGGGTATGTCCAGATGGCTTAAGACCATCAGCCTGAGGCAACCCTGCTTATGTTAATGCCCCTCCACCCAGCACAAAAATGTATATAACCCATGATTGAGCTGCAATAAAGAGAGACTTGATCAGAACTCCTGTCTTGTCTCCGGTCTTTGTGTCTCCCATTTTCCTCCCTTCTAGGTACTTCGGGGTCCCTCGTGTAGTGTCCCGCGGGTCGGGACAATCAAAGAATGTGCCTAAATGTAAAGAAACAGTCTGTATATCAAAACACTCTGAGAGTTGCCTAGGCAATGAAGATATAAGCTTTAAAGTTGATATTTTAAATCAAGAAATAAAAATGTTATTTACTTTCTAGTTGTCTAGCACACCCAGTGCTGGCACAGACAAAAGTACAACTTTATTGTTACAGTAAAGACAAATAGAGGTTAAAAAAATGGAAAAAGATGAATCATCTGATTATAATTAAAGACAGACAAATAGGCTATCTTAAGATCAGAAGAAGTAGATTCCAGAACCCATGGATAAAAAGAGACTTGATATATGGAATAAATCCATCATTTAAATATAATAATCCTAAATGCATATACATCTAATAATAGAGCTCCAGTTTTTATGAAGCAAAAAACATGTGAAAGTGAAATGAGTATCACAGAAATACACAATTATAGTTGGAGACTTCAACACTTCTTTCCAGGACAACAGTAATTCAGAAAATCAGTAAGAATATAGAATATCTGAGCAATATTATCAATCAACTTGACCTAATTGACATATATAGAGCATTTCAGCCAACAGGCAGCAGGAAACAATTTTTTAAAGTGCAAAAGGAACATTTACTAAAATGAAACATATCCTGGGGCATCAAACAAATGTTAACATGTTTTTAAAAATTCAAATCACACCAAGTATGTTCTGCATTTAAATTGGAATTGAGCTAAATATCAATTTCAGAAAGATGTCTGGAAAATCACTGAATATAAAAAATAAATAATATACTCATATATTTAAATTTATTCATGTTTCAAAGGCAAAGTCACAAGAGAAAGAATAGTATATTTAGAATTAATGAAAATGAAAACACACACACCACCAATTGCTGATGAGAATGTGGCACAATGGGAACTCTCATTCATCCCTGATGGGAACGCAAAATGTTACAACTACTTTGGAAAATGGTTTGGGTGTTTCGTACAAAACTAAACATACTCTTACCATATGATCTAGTAACTGTGCTCCTCCGTAATTACCCAAAGGAGTTGAAAATTCATGTCGACACAAAAACTTGCACATAGATATTTAGAGCAGCTTTATTCAAAATTGCCAAAAACTTGGAAGCAAACAAACTGACTGAAAGTAGGTGGATGGATAAATAAACTGTGGAACATCCAGGCAATGGACTATTTATTCAGCACCAACTAAAAAGAAATGAGCTATCAGCAATGAAAAGACATGGAGTAATCTTAAGTGCAGAAAGCCAAATACTCAGTGAAGAAAGCCAATTTGAAAAGGGTATGTATCATATGATTTCAACTATATGACATTCTGGTAAAGGTAAAACTACGGAGATAGTAAAAATGATCAGTGGTTGAGAGAGAGAGGGGTGAGGAAGAAGAATAAGAAGAGTGCAGAGGATTTTTTTGGGTAATGAAAATACTCTGTGTCATATTAGTGAATACATGTCATTATACATTGTCCAAACCCATAAAATATACATCACCAAGAGTGAATTATGATGAATACTATGGACTTGATGTAATCATGATGTGTCAGGACAGGTTCAGTTGTAACAAATGTAACCACTAGGCGGTGCATGTGAGGACAGGGGGATATATGGGAAATCTCTGTACCTTAAGTACAATTTTGCTGTGAATCTAAAAATACTGTAAAAATACAAAGTTTGTTTTTAATGTAACTAATGTATTTAACCAGAAGAAGGATGAAGATGTTTAATATTTACCTACCTCCAAATCATTTGGGCCCGTGAATTATATCTTTGGTTAGCTATAATGTGGTAGAAATAATACAGTGGGTACCTTGCTTTTCGAACATAATCCGTTCCGGAGGACCGTTTGAGTTCTGCAACATTCGAAAACAGCTGACAGCTAGAACTCAGGATCTTGCACTCAGCAGAAGCTGCTACATGTGCAACTTCCTAGGCGTGTTTGAAACCCGAACCATTTACTTCCGGGTTTATGGCATTCATAAACCAAAATATTCGCCAACGGAGACATTCGAAAACTAAGGTACTACTGTGTCTATGACAGTGTTCTTGGCTATCTCTGAGAAAGAAGAATAAAAGTGCCTGTTATAGAATGTAAACGGAAGATGTTTACATTTATATAATGGCTACTGTTAGGTACATTCTAGCATTTCTACAAAGTTTGTGTCATATCCCTTTTGTGATCTCCATCATTTACAAATTAATTTCTTCATGTTTCCTCATGATTCAGTTAAACTTGAGTACCTAAAATGTTACTGGGATATTAATCTCAAACTGCCTAATATACCTGGCCAAGAAAAAAAAGAGTACTTTTATATTTTGCATATATATAATGATTAGTGTTGCCTATCGAAGGCTTTTTTTCCCCCTTCAAATTAAAGTTTATTGGGACGACAATTGTTGGAAAAGTTACATCGATTTCAGGTGTACACTTCTGTAATACATTTTCTGTATCTCACATTGTGTGTTCACCACCCAGAGTCAGTTCTCCTTCCATCACCATATATTTGACCCCGTTTCCCTTCTTCTAGAACCCTGCTCCTCCCTCTCCCCTTACCCTCTGGTAACCCCTAAACTATTGTCTATGTCTATGAGTTTTTGTTCTTTCAGTCGTTTATCTTGTTCTTTTGTTGTTTTCGATTCATATACCACATATCAGTGAAATCATATGGTTCTCTACTTTTTCTGTCTGACTTATTTCGCTTAGCATTATAATCTCAAGATCCATCCATGTTGTCACAAATGGTCCTATTTCATCTTTTCTTACCGCCAAATAGTATTCCATTGTGTATATATACCACAATTTCTTTATCCATTCATCTATCAAAGGACATTTTGGTTTCCATGTCTTGGCCACCGTAAATAAAGCTGCAATGAACACTGAAGCACACTTGACTTTATGGATAAATGTTTTCATATTTTTTCGGTAGACATCAAGGAAAGGAATTGCTGGGTCATATGGTAATTCTATTCATAATTTTTTGAAGAACCTCCACACTGTCTTCCATAGCAGCTGCACCAATCTGCATTCCCACCAACATGAGGGTTCCTTTTTCTCCACAGCCTCTCCAACACTTGTTACTATTTGTCTTGTTGCTGATAGCCATTCTAACTAGGGTGAGGTGATATCTCATTGTCGTTTTTATTTGCATTTCTCTGATTAGTGATGTTGAGCATTTTTAAATGTCTGTTTGCCATTTGTATGTCCTCTGTGGAGAAATGTCTCTTCAGGTCCTCTCCTCATTTTAAATTGGTTTGCCTTTTGTTGTTGAGTTGTATGAGTTCCTTGTATATTTTGGATATTAGCCCCTTATCGTAGGCACTGTTTGCAAAAATCTTCTACCATTCAGTTGATTGCCTCTCTATTTTGTCGATGGTTGCTTTTGCTGTGCAGAACCTTTTAAGTTTGATATAGTCCCATTCATTTATTTTAGCTTTTACTTCCCTTGCCTTTGGAGACAAATTCATAAAATGTTCTTTGAACCCAAGGTCCATAAGTTTAGTATCTATGTTTTCTTCTATGCAGTTTATTGTTTCAGGTCTTATGCTTAAGTCTTTGACCCATTTAAAATTAATTTTGGTACATGGTGACAGATAGCAGTCCAGTTTTATTCTTTTGCACATGGCTATCCAATTCTCCCAGCACCATTTATCGAAGAGGCTGTCTTCTTCATTGTATGTTTTTTGTTTCTTTGTCAAAAATTATCTGTCCATATTTATGTCGGTTTATTTCTGGGTTCTTAATTCTATTCCATTGGTCTAAATGTGTCTGTTTTTCTGCCAATACCATGCTGTTTTGATTATTGCTGCTCTGTACTACTAAAGTCAGGGAGTGTGATACCTCTAGCATTGTTCTTTTTTCTTAGGATTGCTTTGGCTATTCGGTGTCTTTTGTGGTTCTATACAAATCTGATGATTTTTTGCTCTATTTCTTTAAAAAATGCCACTGGGATTTTGAAGATGATTGCATTAAATCTGTATTTTGCTTTGGGTAATATGGCCATTTTAACTATGTTGATTCTTCCAATCCATGAACACGGAATGTCCTTTCATTTCTTTGTGTCTTCTTCAATTTCTTTTAAAAATGTCTGATAGTTTTCAGCATATAGGTGTTTCACATCCTTAGTTAAGTTTATTCCTAGGTATTTTATTCTTTTTGTTGCAATTTCAAAAGGAATTGTTTTATTTTGCTTTGTTTTTCTGAGATATTATTGTTAGTATATAGGATTGCAATGGACTTTTGTACGGTTTGTACGGCAACTTGACTATATTCGTTGATTGTTTCTAATAGGTTTTTGGTGGAGTCTTTAGGGTTTTCTATATATAGCATCATGTCGTCTGCAAAGAGTGACAATTTAACTTCTTCATTCCCAATTTGGATGCCTTTTATTTCTTTGTCTTGCCTGACTGCTCTGGCGAGTTCTTCCAACGCTATGTTGAAAAGCAGAGGTGATAGGGGACAGCCCTGTCGTGTTCCTGAACATAGAGCAAAGGGCTTCAGTTTTTCACCATTAATTATGAGATTAGCTGAGGGTTTGTCATATATAGCCTTTATTATGTTAAGGTACTTTCCTTCTGTACCTATTTTATTAAGTGTTTAATCATAAATGGGTGTTGTATCTTGTCAAACACTGTTTCTGCATCAATTGATATAATCATATAATTTTTGTCCTTTATTTTGTTTATGTGATGTATCACATTGATGGATTTGCGTATGTTGAACCATCTTTGTACCCTGGGATGAATCCCACTTGGCCGTGATGCATAATCTTTTTAATGTACTGTTGCATTCAATTTGCTAGAATTTTGTTGAGGATTTTTACATCTGCATTCATCCGAGATACTGGTCTGTAGTTTCGTCTTTTTGTGTTATCCTTACCAGGTTTTCATATCGGGGAAATATTGGCCTCATAAAATGAGTTAGGGATTATTGTCTCTTCTTCAATTTTTTGGAAGAGTTTGAGTAGGACAGGTATTATATGCTCTTTGAATGTTTGGTAGAATTCACTAGTTAAGCCATCTGGTCCTGGATTTTGCTTTTGGGAAGGTTTTGGATGACTGATTCAATTTCCTTACTGGTGATCGGTCTATTTAGATTTTCCAGTTCTTCATGGTTCAGCCTAGGAAGGCTATATGTTTCTAAGAACTTGTCCATTTCTTCTAGGTTATTGAATTTGGTGGCATATATTCCTTCATAGTATTCTTGGATGATCCTTTGTATTTCTGTGGCGTCCGTGATAACTTCCCCTCTTTCATTTCTGATTTTGTTTATTAGTGTCTTTTCTCTTTTTATTTCAGTGAGTCTAGCCACGGGTTTATCTATTTCATTAATCTTTTCAAAGAACCTGCTCTTTGTCACATTATTTTTTTCTATTGTCTTTGTTCTCTATTTGATTTAGTTCTGCTCTGATTTTTATTATTTCCTTTCTTCTGTTGACCTTGGGTTTCATTTTTTCTTTTTTTTTCTGGTTCTTTAAGGTGTAACATGAGGTTACTTATTTGGGATTTTTCTTGTTTCTTCAGATAGGCCTGCAATTATATAAATTTCCCTCTTAAAACTGCTTTCGCTGCATCCCAAAAATTTCGGTAGGATGTATTTTCATTCTCATTTGTTTCTATGTATCTTTTGATATCTTGTCTTATTTCTTCTTTGACCCTGTCATTCTTTAAATGTATGTTGTTTAATCTCCACGTATTTGTGGTTTTTCCTGCTTTCTTTTTGCAGCTAATATCCAATTTCAAAGCCTTGTGATCAGAGAATATGCTTGGTATGATTTCAATCTTCTTAAATTTGCTGAGGCTGGTTTTATGTCCCAACATATGGTCTATCCTTGAGAATGTTTTATGTGCACTAGAAAAAAATGTATAGTCTGATGTTTTAGGATGAAGTGCTCTATAAATGTCACTTATGTCCATTTCATCTAATGTGTCATTTAGAGCTGCTATTTATTTTCTGTTTGGGTGATCTATCAGTAGCTGTCAATGATGTATTTAGGTCCCCTAGTATAATTGTGTTTTGGTGAATTTCTCCCTTTAGTTCTGTTAGTAGTTGATTGGTATATTTCAGTGCTCCCTGATTGGGGGCATAAATATTGATGACTGTTATGTCTTCTTGTTGTATAGTCCTCTGTATCATTATGAAATGTCCATCTTTGTCTCTTGTTACCTTCCTTATCCTGAAGTCTGTTTCATCTGATATCAGTATGGCTACACTTGACTGTCTCTGGATACCATTTACTTGGAGTGTCAATTTCCACCCTTTCACTTTGATTCTGTTTGTCCTTGTAGCTGAGATATGTCTCTTGGAGGCAACTTATGGTTGGGTCTAGTTTTTTGATCCAATCTGCTACTCTGTGCCTTTTTATTGATGAGTTCAGTCCATTTACATTTAGGGTGATTACTGACATGTGAGGATTTCCTATCATTCTATCTTTAGTTTTCTGGTAAGACTGTGTTTTCATTGTTTCTTTGCCTTTTTGTTGTTGTCTATTATTTCTGTGTGTATTCTATGATGTTTCCCTCTGTTTCTTCTTTTATTACAGTATATATTTCAGTTCTGGATTTTTTTGAGTGGTTACCCTTAAGTTTATGTAAAAGAAAGTTTGATATTTAGAGTATTCCATTTTCTTCAGCACGCTTACTTTCTCCATTCCCATATTCCGGTTCAGGCCTTTACTCTCCCCCTTTTTATGTTTTGGTTGCCACAAATTGTCCCTGTTGATGGTAGTTGAATAGCCTCCTTCAGTATTTCTGGTAGTACAGGTCATGTGTTAGAAAATTCCTTCAGTTTCAGTATGTCTGGAAAGGTCTTTATTCCTCCTTCATATCTAAAGAATATCTTTGCTGGATATATTATTCTTGGCTCATAATTTCTCTCTTTCAATAGTTTGAGTATTTGGTTCCACTCCCTCCTGGCTTGTAGAGTTTCTGCTGAAAAATCTGATGATATTCAAATGGGCTTTCCATTTTCGGTTACTGGCTTCTTTTCCCTGGCTTCCCTGAGGATTCTTTCTTTGTCATTGACTTTTGACAGCTTCAATACAATGTGCTTTGGAGAAGGCCTGTTGGGGTTGAGGTAATTAGGTGTTCTATTTTCTTCTTGGATTCGAGGATACAGCTCTTTACATAAGTTTGGGAAGTTCTCATCAACTATTTGTTTGAATATACTCTCTGTTCCCTTCTCTTTTTCTTCTCCTTCTGGTATGCCCATTATTCTTATATTGTTCTTTCTGATGGTGTCAGAAAGTTCTTGTAGAGTTCTTTCATTTCTTTTAAGTCTTAAGTCTCTTTCTTCTTCCATCCATGTCATTCCCCGATTTCTATATTCAATGTCATTGATTCTTTCCTCCATCTGGTCAACTCTACTACCTAAGCTGGCTATTTTATTCTTCATTTCTTTTATTGAGTTCTTAATCTCTGGAAATTCTATTTAGTTATTTTTTAAAATTTCAATTTCTTTGGTAAAATGTTTTTGTTCTTTGATTGTGTTTCTGAGTTCATTAAACTGCCTATCTGTATTTTCTTTCATCTTGTGGAGTTTTTTAAGAACTGCAATCTTGAATTCTCTGTCATTTAAGTCACATATTTCCAGATTTTTAAATTCATTTTCTGGAGACTTTTCATTTTCTTTCTGTGCTGTCTTGTTGTGTTCATTATTCTTGGCAATTAATGATTTATTATTTCTCTTCCTAGACATCTACAGGAGTGGGTTCTGCAACAGGTTGATACAAAGAGGTCTTTCGTTTTCCAGTAGGTATTGGTAGAATGTTTTATTTTCTCTCTAATTGCAGCCTTTTATTCTCTCTCACCCTGTAGTGTTATGTTTTCTCTGCATTTTTCTAGCTTCTCACACAATGGGGGGATTCCCTGGAAGGTATATGACCTGGGTCATATAGCACCGCCTCCATTGGGGGATGTGGAGAGCTTCTGAAATTCCAAAGCTCTTCCTGCACCATATGCAGAGCCCATGTTCTTCAGCAGCTCTGTTTACTCCTGCATGGATCTGCCAAGATGGATGGGGATGGGTTGTTAGAGGTGGCCCAGAGCAATGGCGGCGACCACCACCACACCCAGTCCTGCTTCCACAGCCCCCTCCCATTTGCTGGAACTAGTTGGGCTGCAAGTCCATTTCTGCAGACCACAGTTCTCAGAACTGCAAATATTCTGTTCTTTTGATCTTACACTGCTACTGTTCTGCTTCTAACACTGGGCAGGTGTGAGGGGGTGAGCTCTGGGAGGGGGCGGCTAGTCTCAGTGCCTAAGGCTTCCATTCTCTGCTCGCCAGTGAGAGCTTAAACCACTGTTTTCAGCCTTTTTCCCTCAGTCTTTGCTCTGAGGTCTCTGCCGTGAGCGTTGGGTTCATCCATGTTATATACTCTCCCCTCAGCCCTGTGGGCCATAAACGGAGCCCTAGCAGTCCGAGTTTTTTCCTCTCCCACAGCTGCAGTAGTTTCAGGATGCAGCAAGCTCAGAGCACCTAGCTAGGTCTGCATCCTGTGCCCGTGTGGCCCCATCTCCACTCTTCTCCATTTTCTCCTGCCCCGTTTGTGCAATTTGCCCACCTTTAGGTGATTTTAGTAGTGTGCCTCTTCATCTTGTCTGTCTGCTGCACAAGGAGTCCTTTGTGGAGTTATAATTGTTCAATTTGTTGTAAATTCCAGGGGAGATTTCATGCTGCCATTTTTATCAGGATTTCCTTAGAGGAGGCTTTTTAGTGCACTAATGAGTGGCTGGAATTCTCTAGAGTTACTTCATTGACTATCTTTAATCAAATTTGGATTAAGAGAAATGGGTGTGTGACAATTTAAGAATTCTGTTTTCCTAGGAAGTAATGTAGTCAAATTGGGGCTTCTCCCTTCTCCAGGTAAAATTTGAATTTGTAATATTGATTTTGAATATTGCAGAAGACAAATATCTCTTGACTTTATATTTTAATTAACTTTGACAAACACTTGGGAAGTTCTCACATTCTGCTAAACCCTGCGTTGAATGTCTAGAAGATTCAGAGTTCAGATCATAAGATCACAAAGCTCACAAGTGCAGAAGGAGAACTGTCTTGAGTATGCTAGGACATGGTTGAATCAATGAGAACAAGTCAGATGGCAGGATTCTTACAAGCCTTCTGCTACCGATTGCCTTGTTGTTAATTAGTTTTATAGAATAATAAGCTGCTTGTGCAATTGAAAATACTTTCCCTCTCTTACTATTTAAAGTCTAATTTAGGAGCTAGTTTCCTTATGTTACTGCCTAGCTCTCCAAAAATCATATTCTAATGAGAAGAATCCATACCAGAGGATTTCATTTGAAGTGTGATGATAGCTTAACAGGAAAATCATCAGGTTACCAAAAAGTAAAAAATAATGTTAATAATAAAAAACTAATTGCATTTTATTTCTATTAAACTTTTAAAAGAAAGATAAACTAAATGTAGTAAATTTATTTAATAATTTTGTTTTATTCATTCTCCACTTCCAAAGTTATATCTAGAAACAGAAATTTTATTTATGGTTTGAGTTGTAACGGAATCTGAACTTTCAGTCTGGTGAAATTAATGGCAAACATACCAAGGGCTTTGAGGCTCTTCTTATGATTTTGGTAAGATAATTAGTGATTTTATCATTAGTTAAATAATTTGTGATTTTGGTAAAATAATTTAGTCATAATTTGGTCAGTTATACTATTTAAGTGTTACTGTGTTTTGAGGTTATCCCATTTGCTATGATCAAAGTGGAGTAAAAGATTGGTTGAATAGGTTTATGCAAAATAGTGATTATTGAAAACAACAAGAGAAATAGGACTAAATTAGGTCAAGATGTGTGTCACTGTGCAATAACACTCTTTTTATTTGCAGTCATTATATGCTCTTCTCTCTTGAATATGAACTGTTCCAAAATTCCAAATTTGAATTTTTCTTCTTTTGTGCATTGAGAGAATGTGTTCCCAATTTGCCTTCATGTGATGAAAGATTTGACTTTGTGTTTAGGTACTCAGTCTGTATTTTGGTGTGCTGCTAAAGGATCTTCACCAAGATTTCCTGTTACATTATGTCTTTTCTTTAAAAGTTAGTTTTTATTTTTTTTGACAGTGAAAAAAGTACAATGTGAATATATAAGAAATGCAAAGTAGTATGCAAAGCAGTGACCTCCTTCTGAGCTGAACTTCTGCTATCCTCATCATTTTATTCTTACTATTTAGAGAGAGACACAATAGCCCATACTTATTATTTTTTTATTACAATGTGGTCTAGAAATTCTATGCAAATATAAGAGGTAGATCTTAAGAAAAATTCTGACCAGAGGTGCAAGAAATTATAGTAGAGAGAAGAGCTTTTATCTTTCCAATGGGTGTTCTACAAATGGTTCTCAAAAGACAGACAGAACAATAAAGAAAAGAGATATTTACTTTTTGTTTTCCTTGTAACTGCCTGCACTTGTAGGCTTTTCCTGGAAATGTATGTGAAGGAAAAGAAACAGAATAGAAACTGAAACAATTATGAAAATGATCTTTTGGTTATTTTCTGCATTCATAATAGATAAAAAAGAGCTTTCAAATCATATTGCATAAAGACAAAATACACCACTTATGATTCTGCTCACAAAGAAATTAATTGTAAAAAATAATTTAAGAATCAATGGGTGTGAAAATATTATTTATTAATAAATAATTAAATTTAGCAAAAGTTTGGATTGTTACTAGAAAAGAAAGTATTTTGATCTTGGCAAAATGCTACAGAATTAAATATAAAAAAAAATGAGTCTCTGTGAGTTCATTAAATGCACTTTATTCACAGCATCACCGTAGCAGCAGGCTGTCGTGTGCTTCCAAAATAAATGTTAATAAATGTTAAGCATAAAATAATGCCATAGACATTGTAGTACTTCAGGTCTCTCTCCCATCAAGATGTTCATAAATAATATGGTGTACCTCATAAATCTAAACTTTTATTATTAAACATGATTTAACTAGTCTCAAGTTCTGCACACTTTCTAATTTTCCTGTAACCACTAAATAGGTATGAGATACTTTATATACCTTAATTATGGGTTTGTTTCTTAGAATGTTTGAAATGTATACATTTTCAAAATCCTCAACAATGCAGTCTTAATTATGTTGTCAACACCATATTATGCAACAAAGATACAAAACAGAAAAATAAATATGACTTGTTTAAGCAACTCTACCAAGCTATTTATTAGGCAATACTATTTTATATTTTAAGTGACCCCCAAATGCAATTCTTGGCTATTCTTCTCAGTTTCCTCAATTGTATATTAAATTATCTCCAGAAGTTGTATTTTTTACCACTTTTTTCCTTTACGATAAAGCTTCAATTCTTCAAACATTCTGATAAGACAAATACAAATTTCGGTAAATCTGTTTTTTTTATATTTGGTGAAAGGCAGGGTTCTTTACCCAGTGTGTCAAATATAAAGTAAGTTATTAATGCTATTCTCTTTAAAAATATGACGAATTGCAATGTCTTAAAAGCTGTACTATTAGAACAAGATAACCATCAATGTGCGTATATAGCTGTAAAGCTCAAGGTGGGACTTAAACTCTTTCAATGTCAAGTATAGAGAAGCATATTCTTCTGATTAGGTATTATTGTTATATTCTAGAGTGTCTTTATTACTTGTGGCATTGACACCTTACCTCATTATTGGGGAACATAATTTTTTGAAAGCTTATTTATACCATCATAGGAAGCTGGACACTCAGTTGCCATAGTATCCATTAGTGTTAGCAATTAATTCATTTAAATATTAAATCTCTCTTTATATTATAGTCCCTTAAATTATAGCCTTTACTACCTTAGAGTGAAATACTTATTAAATCCCTGGTATGCACCAAAACTGGGGCTGAGTAATTTGCATACAATCTTCACAATAAAGTTTATTATATTTTTTAGACATATTCTAGATTTATAAATAATTGACATATTTTGATTGTTTGTTTGTTTGTTTGTTTTGTTTTTTTTACAAATGAGGCAACCTAGAATGTGAGGCCAAAATGGACTGAGCAAATGTGTTATTATACATTAGGTAGGTAATTCAAATGCAGCTCTATCTAACTCTAATAATAATGCTTTTTCCACCACACATTAATCACCATAGTAAATAATAAAATAGAATGTGAGACACATACAAAGTAGAAATCAAAATATTAATATATTTATTGAATAGGCATTATCAAAGGATAGCCATTTATAAGAAAAGCAATAGTTTTTTGTTCAAATAACTTTTTTTTAACATTTTTTTAAATTAGTTTCAGGTGTACAAAACAATGTAATAGTTAGACATTTATCATTTATGTCCCTCACACAGTGATAACCCCTCTCCCCACATCTACTACCCCTCTGACATCTCATACAGCCATTACATTTCCACTGTCTGTATTCTTAATGCTGTACCCACTTCTTGTAACTATATATATAATATTATAATATTATATATTATAATATTAACATAATATATTAATTAATATAATATATATTATATATTATATATAATATATTATATAATTATATATATAATTATATAATATAATATATTATATAATTATATATATATAATTATATTATATAATATATTATATAATTATATATATAATTATATTATATAATTATAATATATATAATATATATTATATAATATATAATATATTATATAATTATATATATATATATATATATATATATATATATATAATTATAGTTGACATTCATTATTGTTCAGCTTCAGCTTCAGGTGTACGGTGCAATGATGAGGCATCTACATCATCCCTGAGGTGGTACCCTAATGAGACAAGTTCCATCACATACCCTACAAGATCTTTACAACATTATTGATTACATTTCCCAAATTGACTTCCGTATCCCTGTGGCAATCTTGTGGTTACTGATTATGCTTTCTAATCCCCTCACCTTACCCCTTATCTCCCTCAGTTTTTTCTCTATGTCTCTGAGACTGTTTCTGATTAGTATGGTCATTTATTCTTTTCTTTAGATTCCACATATAAGTGAGATCATATGGTATTTGTCTTTCTCTGTCTGACTTTTTCACTTAGCATAATGTTCTCTAGGTCCATTCATATTTTTGCAAATGGTAAGATTTCATTCTTCTTTATGGCTGCGTAATACTCCACTGTATAAATGTTATCTTAGATGTATGTTTGATTTGTATCTGTTGAAACCCATTGCTTTAACATAACAGAAGAAGAAATGCATTCTCACTGCTAAGGTCTCAAGTTAAACTGAGTTTTTTAGTCACCTCTTCATAGATACATTTGTTGCTTGTTATAATCTTGGTTTCTTTTTCTTCTCATGCTGCATATATACTCATTTTTATTCAACGTCTTGTTCTTCTTTTCCTTTATCAATATGTGAAGTTCTTTTTTTTATGTGATATTATGTTTATGTAATTTAACTTATAATTTTAAGGCAGTAAGTTTGTTACATTAGTTTAATTTTGGCTTACATTTGCTTGGTATTTTTTTTAAATCATTTAAAACCCTTTCTACATTTCCTTTGTACTTGTTACAAATGCAGTCCCCGCAATGTGAGAACTTGTTATTCTGTAAAATCTAAGTAGCCTTCTCTTTCAATGCATACATTTAAACTATGTTAATGAAATTGCCATATTACTAACATACAACATGCTACTAACATATAACATACTACTAACATATAACATATTACTATATTATAACTAACATATAACATATTACTAACATATAACATATTACTAACATAATTACTAACAATTATTTTCATCATTTTCTTTTATACTTATTATTTACAGCATTTAATTTTTGAGTAATATTTTTCTTTCCAGATTTCCAAGGGGTAAAATATGTTCTGCTGATTTGAAATGTGTACTTACTACTTTTTTCATTTGTTCACAGTCTTTACTTTAAGTACCATACACATTTGTTTACCTCTAGTGAGTTAATGTTATCAGCAACTCTGTGTGCTTCCGAACTTTACAATTACTTCAGAACACTTTCATGTTTATTTGGCTCCTTCATCCCTCACTCCCCCAACTCGACTGAGAACATCTCCATCATACAATTTTATTCATTACATTGGAAATGAGAGACCAAAAAGTGTAATTATAATTTTTAGTGAAATCAAAAATGAGGAGAGTAAACAATCTAAATGATTTTCAAATCACTGAAAGAACATCAGTTACAATGCAAATACTTGTAAATTGAGTTCCGAAGCTACATACTCTTTAGAAAAACTATGTATTCAACAAAATTGCAACAGACACAAAATAAGGGAAATTATGTAATAAAGATTAAAAACAAAAGGCATGATATTTTAACAAAATACAGGTAAACTCATGTTTATTTAAAAAAAGTGCATTGAACAATATACACTGGGTCATCTTGTGCATTTGAAACACCTAGAGAAAATGACAGTATAACTAGATGGCAGATAAAAAGGTATGACTAGATAAGAAACACTCTTTCTTCCAGAAATTAAATTAAAATATAACCAGGTAAAAATGAAAACCAATTATTTTAAGACACTTGCCTTCCTCTGCCATCCCTATGAGATTCTGGCACCAGAATGAGATTATTATGAAGTAAAATTTAATATATCATCTATACTTTTGGGTAAATATCCTACTTCCTCTGCTTAATCTGACCCTTACTTTAGAAATGTTGCAGAGACGTATTCCCAACAGGTTTATAAACTACTTCACCATCCCCCTCTCTCTTGCCAACACTTGTGCACAAACACGCATGCGCACACACACAGTTTACTTGGAAAAGTAATTAATTCCTTTCCAGCATATAATTTCTATTCCAATTTTTCAGTCTTCACTCTATGCTAACAAAATTATGTGCTGTTGAACACATTATTACCGTGTTTCCCCGAAAATAAGACCTAGTCAGACAATCAGCTCTAATGCGTCTTTTGGAGCAAAAATTAATATAAGACCCAGTATTATATTCCATTCCATTATGTTACATTATATTCTGGGTCTTATAGTAAAATAAGACCGGGTCTTGCATTAATTTTTGCTCCAAAAGACGCATTAGAGCTGATTGTCTGTCTAGGTCTTATTTTTGGGGAAACACGGTACCAGTGTTCTAGTTATTGTTGTTCTTGTTTTTTTTTATTTTGAAATAGTCATCATTTCTTCTTAACTTCCTACTTTATTTCAAAAGTCATCTAAAATGCTGTAAACTTAATAAGGCCTTTTCTCATTCTCTCCCACTATTCAAGTTTTCAACTTGTTCTTTTTTAATTAAATTTATTGGCATGATATTAGTTAACAAAATTATGTAAGTTTCAAGTGTACATCTCCGTAATACATTCTATATATCACATTGTATGTTTACCACCCAGAGTCAGTTTTCTTTCTGTCACCATACATTTGACCCCCTTTACCTCACCTTGTTCTTTGGAATTTTTCTACAAAGGTGTAATCTTCTTAAAGCAATTACATTAACTTGTTTTAAATAATAGCCTACTTTATGTTTTTATCACTTATTTAACTTATTTGAGAACAATATCATGTCTTCATAACACATGTTTATTAAATACTGTTAACTGTTATCATGTAATATCATAAAAGTTAATCCTCAGAGCAACGATATGAACTATATATGAATGTTATTTCAGGTCCCAGATAAAACAATTAAATGCTAAATTAGTTTGTAAATTACCAAAGAAGATACAGTGAATAAGGCACAGGGTTGCAATTATAACCCTGTATAGCTACATCCAGAGCCATCTTTTTTAAATATTCTATTTTAGTGCTGGAGATCTAAAATATATTAACTTTACTCATCAATTAATTTTAATTTAATTGATTACTATTCATTTAATGCCCACTATGTATCAATCTGTTTTAGGTTATAGGTTTAAAACAGTGTATATAACAGACAAAATATCTTCCCTTTCTGAAGCTTACATTACTTTTCCCTAAACATAGAATAATACCAATAAATCACAGTAAAAATTAATAACTATTATTGTGCTCTGTCATGAATTTACTAGTTCATTCTTTAAAATAACTCAAAAAAGTGGCTGTTGTTGTTATTCCCATTTTACAGATGATGACAATGAGGTTCTCTTAGTTGAGGATTTTTAAATTGCCATATTCTTAAATTTAGAATATCAGTTCTATCATAAACATTATCACTGAACTATATGATGTGTGACAGTTTTACAGCTTTATATAGAGTATATATAAAACATAACATTGGTAGAGCAAAATATCATGGGACTACATATGTTGGAAAAAGTCACTAGGAAAACAGGTTAAAAGATTAAGGCTGTCTAGGTTCCTAAGACTTTTTAATCATAGGAAAATGATTATGTATAATTATGGTCAACAGAGCAGTGATGAGTTTAAGACTTCAGTACTGATTAATCACAGTGAGTAATTGGTCTCTGAATATGTTTGATGGATGTGAAGTATGAAGACATGGAGTTTTATAACGCTGATTTTTTATATATTAAAAAAAATCCATAAATCTTTCAGCTTTCAAGAAGGGAGCAGGAAAGCAAGAGTGAATATAAAGCAAGTATAAATACTAGGGCATATGAGCAGAGATATCAGGACAGTCAGAAAGCAAAAATTAAGTGAAAATAGAAGGGAATGGGAGGGTAAAAGACGTGTGTGCCCAATTCAAGAAGATGTCTCTGCCCATGTAGCACTGGGTATTGATTGTGCAGAGTAGAAAACAGCCTGAACCAATTTACCAAGTTCTGAAAAGATAAGCTTTGGCCTTGTAGTCTTTGACAGTTTCTCAGCTTTTCAGTTAACAAAATGCTAGATCTTTATAAACCAAGAGTAAAGGAAGAAGATACAATATGAATCAATGGCAATAGTTGTACAACTTTTTTTCCTCTCAATCCATTGTTACTTAGTTTTTTATTTTAATTCAATTTGCAATCCAATTTCCTCTTTTTGCTTATAAAATAAGCATAATAATGCATACATAGGAAACAGTTTTGCTGATTTCTCTTGGGGAATTAAAGTTCCAAACAGACATAAGGACACAATTATCCAGTTTCAAACAAAGGTATGTGGTTTAGCTGACTGAAATGGGCCTTGCACTTCCCAAGTAGAAAGATGTCGTCATTTGATTAACCTAACAAAGCACAATTATTATATTGCTGCTTGCAGTTGCACAGATAAACATATTTGCTCTTCTTCTGCTTTCAAATTGCAAGGTATGAGGTAGTTATATTGGAGTTTAGCTCTGGCTGTGGAATATTTAGCAAGTTTCTGGGGCAGCTTTCCCAATGCAATTTGTTAAGTAAGACCTACAGGGAACATCTGATACATGTATTAATTCAATCAGAAATATGTATTTAATTACCATTATACATCCGTCAGTGTTCTAAGATCTGTAAATATTGCGAGGATGAAAATGCTCAACAATATTTCTATCATACTATTCTATTAGGTTGGTGCAAAAGTAATTGTGGTTTAAAGGTTAAAAATAATTGCAAAAACCGCAGTACTTTTGCACCAACCTAATAATGTTTTCCAAAGGACAAAAGTACATGCTTCAGCTAATACCAGTCACATTTAGAAATTGCTAAAAACTTGGGTTTCCTTTGTATTTATTTATTTATTTTTAATTTGTATTATTTCAATTGACTCAGATGAAAGGAGAAAACTTATCAAGAAAATGTAGCCTATACGAAGATAGCTTTCTGAGCTTAAATGAGTACAAAGGTGCAGGGCTACTTTCAGCAACATTTTTCTGTCTTCAGAGGTAGTCATCAGGTTCATGGGTCTGTGCAGCTCCACACAGATCACTTGAACACAGTCAGTGCAACCACCTGTTCTACAGGAAGATTTTTTACCAAAAAAATCACTGTAGTGTCATGATATAATGTCCTGACACACTACTATATTCCATGTATAGTGTGATGACGTCTGGAATTTTGAAGACACTTTTTTTTTTGCACAGTTAGTTCTAAATGGTTTTCAGTTAACCAATGATTAATTTCTTAAAGATCACAGGATTCTTAGTTCCAGCAAATAATAAAAATATCAATGATCACAAACAATATCAATAGCAACAAAAATGTTTAAAATGTTACAGAAAAATTTGTACTTATCACTTAAAGTAGTGCAACATAATGTCGAGTCTTAGGAATTTACACATGAAAACAATATTGCAATAAACTAGACTGTATAATAGCAGATTATAGAGAATTGTTGGACTGTGTTATATCTATGATACCATGGGTATATTTTTAATAGTAAGTGCACTCAGGCCTTGTGCATAGAAATCTGGGCTCTCTTCTTTGCAGTGTATTAAAGTGATTAGTAATTTTTGGAATTATAATCTCTGAGAAAATTTTTATAATATGTAGTTTTCATAGTCCTTTATAAATGCAACATCAAATAATAATCCCTCCTTAATCATTTTTTCATTATGGCTTTAAAAACTTAAGTACTCTTTCTGAAAATGTTGATTATCTGATAGCAATCTAAACCTATTCTAAGGGAAACGACTTCTTTAATTTACGATTATTTCTCACTGAGACATGGGTGTCAATCTTTTTACATTTTGTATAGAAACAAGTGTGCTAACCAAATTCTTTACAATTCCAAATCTCAGATTTAATTTCTGCTGTTCTCGCTCTGAATTGTCTTGATATCGTGCCCTCACGTTCACTTCAAAGACAACGTCGCATGTGACAGACCCTCATCATCTCTCCCTGGGCTGTGAAAATGGTCTCCCTATGGTTTTCTAGCCTCACATTTCTCCCATTTATATTAAATTTCCACCTTTCCACAGTATAATTCAAAAGCATAGAAGTGACTAATATACTCCTTTTCATAAATCTTTTACTTGGAACTCATTTCAGAATCGAGTGCAAAAAATGGTCAGCTGTGGACGTAAGGTGCTTTACAATCTGAGTACATTCTAAAATCCGAGTTCAGCCCCAGCATGCTCCCTTAAACCTTAGACTTTTTTCTTACCAATATCCTGAACTTTTAATTAAAAAAAAATCACCTCTCTCCAAATTCTACTGTATTTCCTCCATCATTTCTGTAATCTGTAAACAGAACACTTAATTTATTTCCCATCTACCTCCCCATTTCTCCCATCTGTTAAATCTATAAATGAAACCCACTATATTCCTATGAGAACAGAACAGTTATTTTCCTGTTTCATGTAATTGCTAGATAACATGCAATTGGAAAAAACAAAACAAAACAAAAAACTAAAGATCCACATAACCATATATTTATATATCATATATTTGTGTGTGTGTATTTATGATATGTATGGTTAGATGATATGATATCTAAGTCATAAAACCCTCATGTGTGCGGTGCCTTCCCTATGCCCAAAGGATAGAAATATTCTTATCTCCAAGATGAGGGACACCAAGAAGAATGTCAATAAACAAGATATAAAATCAATGTACAAAAGTCCACGGCATTCTTATATGCTAACCATGAAATTTCAGAAAATTAAATGAAAAAGCAAACAAAAAAAAACAATTCCTTTTGCAATTGCAACAAAAAGAATAAAATACCTAGGAATAAACGTAACCAAGGATTTAAAAGACCTATACATTGAAAACTATAAGACATTTTTTAAAGAAACTGAAGAAGACACACAGAAATGGAAAGATGTTTCATGTTCATGGATTAGAGGAATCAAAATAGTTAAAATGGCCATATTACCCAAAGCAGTATACAGATTTAATGTGTGATCCCCATCAAAATCCAAATGGCACTTTTTAAAGAAATAGAACAAAAAAAATCACTACACTTGTATGGAATCACAAAAGACCCTGAATAGCTAACGCAATCCAAATGAATGAATGAATGAATGAATACATACATACATACATACATATGTACAAGACAAGAGGTATCACACTCCATGACTTCGATTTATACTACAAAGCGACAATAATCAAAACAACATGGTACTGGCAGAAAAACAGACACACAGTCCAATGAAATAGGATTGACAACCCAGAAAAAAACCCACCCACATATATACAGGCAGATAATTTCCAAAAAAGGAGCCAAAAGGAGGTGACGGGGAAAAGAAAGCCTCCTCAATAAATGATACCGGGAAAGTGGGAAGCCACATGGAAAAGGATGAAAGTAGACTGCTGTCACCATGTACCAAAATTGTGACTGAAAAATGGATCAAAGACCTAAACACAAAACCTGAAACAATAAAATGTATAGATAAAAGCATAGGGTCTAAATTTATGGACCTCGGGTTCAGAGAAGATTTCATGAATTTGACCTCAAAGCCAAGAGAAGTAAAAGCTAAAGTAAATGAATGGGACTATATCAAACTTAAAAGCTTCTGCACAACAGAAGAAACCATCAACAACAACAGGAAAAAGAGGCAAACAACTGAAGGGGAAAAGATATTTGCAAATGCCTCTCATAAAGGGCTAATATCCAAAATATATAAAGAACTCTTACAACTTAATGAAAAACAAACAAACAAACAACAAAAAAAAAAATTAAAAATGGGCAGAAGACCTGAACAGCCACTTCTCCCAAGAAAACAAACGACCAACAGATAATAGGAAAACATGCTCAACTTCACTAGCAGATAGGGAAATGCAAGTCAAAACCACAATGAGATACCACCTCAAATCTGTTAGAATGGCTGTTATTAACCAGACAAGTAATAACACATGTTGGAGATGCTGTGGAGAAAAAGGAACCCTCATACACTGCTGATGGGAATGTAAATGGTAGAGCCAGTATGGAAAACTGTATGGAGGTTCCTCAACAAATTAAGAATAAAACTACCACATAACCCAGCAATCCCTCTTCTGAGTATTTACCCAAAAAATCTGAAAACATTTATCCGTAAAGATAGATGTACCCCTGTGTTCACTGCAGCATTATTGTCAGTGGCCAAGACATGGAAATGTCCAAAGTGTCCTTCCATAGATGATTGGACAAAGAAGATGTGGAACATATGCAAAATAGGATATCACTCGGCCATAGCAAAGATGAAATACTGTCATTTGTGACAACATGGATGGATCTTGAGTTTATCATGCTAAGTGAAATAAGTCAGACAGAAAAAAGCCGTATGATTTCAGTCATGTGGGATATAAAGCTGAAAACAACAAAGGAACAAGACAAACAAAAATTCAGACACAGACACAGTTTAGTGGTTACCAGATGGTAAGGGGGGTAGAGGGTAGGAGATGAGGGTAAGGGGGATCAAATATATGGTGATGGAAGGAGAACTGACTCTGGGTGGTGAACACACAATGCAATATGTAGATGATGTATTATAGAAATGTACACTTGAAACCTATGTAATTTTACTAATAAGTGTCACCCCAATAAATTTAAACAAACTAATATAGGCATGTTAATCTGGAAAATTGATAAAAATTTATTTTCCTGAAGGAAAAAGTTGTTGTTTACACCAAAGTAGCATTCTTTTTACTTATTGAATGACAAACTAGAGTTGATTTCATAAAACTGGCAGATCTGATGAAGACAACATATGGATGGGTCTTGCTTTTTAAGTCAAATCTCATAGTTCTATTTTTAAGTTTTGTAATGTATACCATATAATATATACCATATAATTTAATGTAGCTATTAATGTAGTTGATTTAAATGTATCTATGCTTTTCCAGTTGTTGATTACTATTTGTTCCAATTTTTTTTATTCTTTTCTTCGTTTTCCATGATCCTAGAGTACGTTTTTCTAATTATTTTGATGTTACTATTTTATGTAACAATTTTATATCACTACCAGCAAAGTAGTTAGATCCTAGGATTTACAATTTGTATCTTTGATTTATCCCAATTTGTATTCAAATAATATTATACTAGTCCTCATGTATTGTAAGAACATTTGAAAAAGTTCACTTTTACTTCTTCTATTCTTCATGCTATCGTCATGCATTTTATTGTTGCATCATATATTATAAACCACACAATGTGTCACTTATTTTGCTTTAGCCTCTCAATTCACATCACAAATAACATAAGAAAATAATTATCTAACCTCCTCATTTTTTTCCCTTTAGATACAACTTCTTCTTGTATCATAAAGCTTTCTACCTGAACTTCCTTTAATATATCTCATGGAATAATGTGATAGAAATTAATTATCTCAGTTTTTTCCCCAAGAAAATGTACGTTGTCTTAATTTTTGAAAGCTTTGTTTTCTGTGTGTGTATTAAAATCAACTTTTTTAAATTTCTGAACTTTTATGGTATTATTTCATTATTTTTGGCCTGCATTGTTTGATGAGATTACTATAATTCTCATTTTTTATTGTTTTCATTTTCATATAATGTATACTATTTTTTCATGTAAAAACTGTAGTTGCTATTGATTGCTTTGTTTGTTCTTTTTAAATTTCTGTACAGACTTTTCTCATTGGTGGAGTTTCTCCACTTAAGCACAAGACTACTAAAGATTTTTTTCTGCCTTTACGACTCTACTTTCTCACTTCAGGTCCTCTTGATACTCCTTGCCCTGAAAATTTTGCCTATGGATTATTTATTATCTAGCATTTACATTTATTTCTATTGTGTTTTTAGTATCTGAAAAATATCTTCTGAAGAAAACCTAATGTATATTTACTCCAGTGGCTTCTACTAGATTAAATTTTACATATATGCATCATGAGACTGTAGAAAATTCCACTCTACCATTCAGACCAGCGTCCTAAATCTGTCTTTCCAACACCAGACTATAACAAACGCTCTTGCCACGTGTTTGAAGTACTTCTACATTCCAATGTCACATCAGTTTCCACAATTTTCAAAATCTCTGCTTATATTTCTTTCTAGTAGGACAGTTCACTCTGCCTATGGTAATCTTCAGCCTCAGGAAATAAAATAGCCTGTAATAGCAGCTCTAGCTTAAAAGGGCTCTTCTTTCTCTGACATTTTAGTTCATACAGTCTCCATTCCACAGCTCTGTTATATTTAAAATTGATTAAAAAGTGATAAAACCAAAAGAATGACACAGATTCAAATCTAAGAAGGTACATTGAAGGCAACAGAAATAGACATATTTATCAGAGTTAATTCAGAGCTAACAATACAAAGCCAAATAAAGGACAGTTACAGGACAGCTAAGAATCTAATCTTATAGGTAGCTTATAGGACAGACCACCTATCTAACTTTGGGAGACTGCATAAATCTTTTCCAGGTAAACGTTATTAGAAAAGATACCTATTTGAATTCATCTTCAAACTCTAAGCTGAAATATGAAAAACAGTCTTAGTTTTAGAAGCCTGCCACTAGGAAATTTCTTAGTAGAAAACAGGTTAATTGGGCTTCACATAGCTATACTTTTAACAGCCTCGGATTAGTTAGTAATTCTGCCATCACTTGTCAGTTTATATCAGAATGCAGCAAATTTTCCATGAAATTTAGATATCATCCTCTTCAAAAGAAAATTACATATGTTTACAATCTTAAGTTAGGATCACTGGTTGATTAAAGAAACCATGAAAAATAGTAAAATCCCACCTTTGTAGTGGGACAGTGAGATGGCAAATACTCTTCACAATTTAGAATAACTGAGTCTATCTATATATGTGAATTTTGGAGCCTGAAACAGCATCAGTTTTCCACTAGGTATATTTTGCCAGGGGTCCAGGTCCAGGCTTCTGAGAGGATGGCTAACTGAAAACATATCAAAGTAATATGTTTGAGACATTCTTTGTTGTCTAGTACATAATTATTTTCTGTTATATGCTACATGGACATTTAAAAATAAAGTATATCCATTGCAGAATGCAAAGTTTGTTATTACATTTATTCATTTAACTATACTATTTATTTAGTAGATATATAATATCTAGTATATTCTTAAATATTTTACTGTAACTGTCACATAACTATCAAAATAGTAGCCATTTATATTATATTCATTATTTATAATACTAGATAGAGTTCTCTAATTACAGAAATTCAGCACAAGTGTACCATTTTACAGTTCCAGGTAACAGAGTTCACAGTGTCAGATCTGCTATAAAGATAAGATTATTCCTGGTTCTAAACCTTGACATTTTTAACTTATGACTACTGCCTCATCCAACCAGAGCTGACCAAATACAGACAGACACCTACTGAAGGTGATTTCCTTTTTAAAGTCACCCCCGCATAGTCTCTCCTATTTTCATTATTTTTGTATAAGTCAAGCCCCTTCTATTTTTTCCATCTTTCCAGAAACTATTGTCAGCAAAAATAGTAAAAAACAACAGTATAGAACACTGTCTCTTGAATATGCGCAACCGTTAGCATTATGGTCTTTAACTCAAGTTATAAGGTAAACTTAGAATAGTTTTCCATTTATTATTCCTAATAAAACACACTGTATGACACTAGTTTAATGAAGATAGCAATAAATATGTTATTTAATCCATCCCTCTGAATTAGGTAGATGATTTTTTTCTATTCTGGTGTGTTTTGTAACAATTTTCTTCCATTTCAAGGTTCTTCTATTTTTTTAATGTTCTTTGCTTTTGCTTTCATTTCATTTTCTGGTTAAGTTTTATTTATTGTTGTTTTCCTAAATATCTTCATTAGCATTTATCTTAAAGCACTGAAATATAAACCTGTTGCCTTCCTATGCAATAATCTAAATCTGTCACTTTTACTGGAAATTTTATAATTATTTTATCCAGTACCTTCGAAATTTCTTACATTTTCACTTAGTTGAAAATAAAAGTAAAGTCCATTTCCCAGAAATATTAATCCCATCAATGAAGAAAATGGGGTATTCTTCCAGTTTTCTACGTAAAACCCTTTTAAATACTTCTACCATCACGAGAATTTGCAAAATGATGAGTGTATTATCCTGAATATCTGCACCCTGGTCTATAACCTTGTTTCAAGGAAACAATAGCAAATTATCAATTTTGTGATGTTTTTAATTATCTTGAAAAAGTAAAAAATAAATAAATAAAATAAGACAAATATTCACCAAAGATGACAATGTGAGTTAAAATTTAAATTTTTAAAAGCCCCATTCACTGCTTATGATATATGTGCATAGAATGTAACTATATTATCAGGTTTAATGTTAGCTGCAAGTCATTTAAAAAGTGTTATTTTAAATGCTGTCATCAAGATCCTATGAGGAACTACCTGACTTTACTTGGGAATATAAGTCGACAAGCCCATTGGAGTTGAAGTCTTTCCAGGCAGAGGGTCAGCAGGTTCAAGATGTTTTGGGTAGAAAAAGAGCTAGTGCAAAGAAAAGTGCCCTTCCTTTATCATGTGAAATAATAGATTCAAACCTAATTTTTTTATTTATTTATTTTTTATTTCAAGTGTTGTATTAGTCTGGATCCTCTGTGAAGTAGATACTATGTCAGCATAGGTCCTATCAGGATAGATGAGTCACAAAGGAATTTTAACAGGGGAAGTTTAATACAAAGAATTTTCAGCTATAACAGGGAATTGGAGTAAGAGGGGTTCACTAGTAAGTAGCATAGAGAAGCCTAAACAAAAATAACAGTTGTAGTAAATAAAAGTAACAGCCACTAATCCAGGGCTGAGATAGAGCACCCAAGAGAAAAACCCCCTCTCCCTGGGCTCAGATTCTGACATTATTGGAGAGACCACAGTCATGGCTTTCTCAAATAATAGCGAAATTGCTATGGTGTTGTACTAGAAGTACTTGCTGGAAATTCTGGAATTTGCTAGAAATTCCTCCTGTAAGCTACAAGAGAAAGCTGTTTCTGAGGGGAAAGGTGGCTCCCCCCAGGTATTGTGTTTACAAAACTGCCCATGAGGAAGATGCCAGAGAGGTATGCCTGGGGCTGGGCACTCCCGACCACTGTGCCCCTCAGTAGCCAGGAGTGTGCAAAGCTGTGAGTGATGCAGGAAATTGATCCTGGAGTAAGGAGTAAACTGCACACAGAAGCCAGTCAAGTGAGCACACTGTAACCAGGAAGCCACAACCCCTTTTCTTCTGCAATATATTTTTAGTGTCCTCCATGGCAAAACTTAACATGATGCCAGCTGTCAGAATTAGCTATCTAAAGGGCCGGGGGCAATTTTCACAGATGAGGAGATTAAGGGTGAATTTGCAGCTGACAGGCAAGAAATTGATAGCTGCCATGATAGGATAAAACTTGCAAAGATTTTATTAAGGGAAAATACTGTGTGATAGACTACAGGGAGAGAGCAAAGTGAGTCTGGGAGAGCTATCTGACCGTAATATAAGACTGACTGTGACGGAGAGAGGAACGGAAGGTTTGCTAAAAGTATGCCATGATGCCGTACAATAAAATTCAGCAAAGCCTTTAAGGTATTCTCTAGTCAAAACTGGTCATGAGAGGTGTCACATATCTGGCAGAAATGGGCCTGACTTAGTAAACTTGCCTAACGTGCCATGCTCAGACATCCTATGTGAACAGTCAATGAGACAGTGGAAACGAGCACAGCCATGAATGTCAGAGTGCAGCAGTTTGATTGAGACTTTAGTCAATTACATTCTCCAATTTTGAGATTTGCAAGGTACATACGTACTCATGGATAACACAAGTTACAATGTAATTGTAATCCTCTGAGCAAATATTGATAAAAATCCACTGTATTCATGGATACTTTTTGAGACAGAAAAGTAAAAGGAAAACTATGTGGAAGTCAAGGAAGAGAAAAAATGGAGTCCATAGATAGACTAGAAATAGAACTGTAAAGAGAAATAGTATGAGAAAGAAATGAGAGAAGAGTTGTTGAAAGCCATGTCTAGAATCATGTGAAGCACAGATACATGATTTATTAAAGGAACTCAAGAGATAAAAGAGTCTGTAAGAATATGTGCAGAGTAAAGACTCTTTACTCTAAGAAACAGGCTAAGGACTTTAAAAACGGTTCATAGAACGGCATACCTATGAAATACCTTTTTACTACAATAATTAAAGAAATAAAAATAAAACTGTTTTTAATTAATCAGATTGGCAACACTATGAAGATTGATAACCTACCTACGGTCATAAGTTTAGAGAAAGAAATCCAACTGTATGTTAGTGTGAACTGATAAAACCTCAATGAAAGTTAATTGAAAATATCTATCAAAATTATCAATTTACATTTTCATATTTGCAAAATGATGTATCTACTATTTCATTAATTGTATTTGTCATAGCAAAGTAATTGAGGAAAAAACATGGGCATCAATTACATGGACCTGTTTAAATAAATTATGGTGTGTTGATATACTTTGAGATTTTATAAAGTTACATAAAAGTTTAGAGTAGCTCTATAGGGACACCTACGGAAAGGTTATCTAGATACATCATGATGTCAGAAAAGGATAACTGCATTAGTTTTCAATTGCTACTGTACCAAATCACCAAAAACTTAATGGCTTAAAAAAACACAAATTGATTCTATCACTTTTTTCAGATAGGAGTCTGGCTCATGGGCTGGACCTGTGCTTGGAGACTCACAAGAACCCAAATCAAGGTCTGTGTTTGGAGACTGTAGGGGAGAATATGTTTCCCTGCTCAATCAGCTTGTTACCAGAATTCAGGTTGCTGGTTGAGGCTGTATGAATGTGAGATCCCTATTTCCCTGCTGGCTATTGGCTGAGGGTTATTCTAAGCTTCTAAAGGTTACTGCATTTCTTGGTTCATGGCTACCTTCCTCCATCTTTAAAGCCTCCAAAAAAAGATGGCATCCTCACTATGTATATCTCTAATCTGCTGCCTTTCTCCGCCAAAGCATCTCTGACTCTTCTTCTGCCTTCCATTTTTTAGTGCCCATGTGATTGCATTGATCCTACCCAGAAAATGATTTAACAGCAGTTAAACAAGGTAAAAAAAGTGTGAAGTACAATGTCCCTATATGAAAGTCCATAACCTTAATCCCATCTGCGAAGTCCTTTTTGCCATTTAATAAATCACACTGAGAGATTCCAGGGATTATTAGGGTGTGGACAACTTTGGGGGATCATTGTTCTATCTACTATAGTAATCTATTATGTTAACACACGTTTTGGAAAAAATACTACAACCTATTTGTTTATGCAAAGCATATCTTTGAAGTTACTAAAACACTAGGAAAAGTCTGACAAGGGGATTTGGGTTTCCAAGAGAGAGTGCATCAGTAGATACTTTTCAATATTTATGTTTTGTACATTTCGAATGTATGTGTGCTTATAAACATTGTATATATACAGGGGGTGCCAAAAAATGTATACACATGACTTGTACTGATCTTTTGTTACTGGTATATATTGAGTATTACAATTTTAATACAGTCTTTTCCTTTCTTAAAACGTGTATACATTTTTTGGCACCCTCTGTATATATACCATATGCACAAATTTTGAATTTATATATACATATTTAAAATATAAACAGATACATTAAAAACATGAAATCACCTATTCAAATATTTTTTTAAATAACGATAATTTACTGTGGTGAAAATTAAACTAATTTCTTCACATCTGTAAATATGTTAGTGGAAAATGCCAAGGGAGTAAGATTTAGTGTAAATAGAAAACAAAACAAAAAACCTACATCTACAATGAAAGATGATTATATGAAGAAAGTTTTTTTTAATCTTTTCAGTTATTCAAGAAATGTTCATAGTTATAAAGAAGGCTCTAGAACCAAAGGCTTTCTAAAGAAAATAGCCCATTATTCATTATAATATAATAATGAGCATAGATTAGATTAAAAATAGCAACAACTGAAGAAGGAATTAAAAAGACAAAAGTTTTAACAGAAGAATGGTAGAATGAGAGAAGAACTGGAGGGTAATATTTTTACAATGGATGCAATACCTATAGATAGTGTGTGTGTGTGTGTGTGTACACATATATGACTTCCCCCCAGAAAATAAGTAAAGATACATAAAATACAAGACTGATATCATAAGAAAACTCACATAATGGAGGAGCTGCTCTTGGTGGTACTGTTTGAAGTGGAAGAAAGTTTACTATGGGAAACCCCACCTTATGTAAGACATACAGAAAATGATTTAACAGCAGTTAAACAAGTTAAAAAACAGGGTGATGTGCTTGTGACTATGATGGCTGACACTTGATTCTATTAGGCTTTTTAGATTTATCTGAATTCATCTATGGAGGAGCTTTCATTTGGGGGAAGGATGAAACATCAGCATAATCAACACACAGTAGTACATTTTCTTTCTTTTAAAGGAGAGATGAAGAATATTGGAATAGGAAGCTATGGAGATTATTTAAAACCAATGAACAGGAGCTTTCTTTTTCTTTTTTCAGATCAGAAATTTTTTGTCTTCATATTTGTCATCCCACCAATGCAGGATGAGTAAGAGAAAGTGTATGAGAGAAGGTCCAGTTCTATTAGTCCATAATAAAACTAAGAATAAAAGATCAGTGAACCATAAAGAAAGCACAGAATATCCCAAAAATGGCAGAATGGATGGATTTGTTTTTTAAATCAATAATATCTTTAAATAGGAACAGTATTATACTTTAGTACTTTGGAAAAAATACTATATCAGCCCAAACTTCCTCGTTGTATAATAGAAATGATCAATAAAGTATACCTCATTATCCAAGAGGAAATAAAGAAATCAATTAAAATTAACTAAAGAAATGATGGAAGACTCATTATCCTTTCTGTGTACATGCAGCTTGTAAAAACTATAAAGAGAACACATTTATAAAATTTAAGTTGTCAAAAATAAATTATACAAAGTATTGGAAGTCTAGAAATAAGGTAGATTAAGCAATCTGCTAATTGAAACAATAGAGCTCAGAGAAATATGAGTATATTAGAGCAAGACACAAAAAATCAGTAAAACAAATGGGATATACAGAGAAATTATATGTTACTGAATTAACACACATAGCAAAATAAGAGAATGGAGATGAGAAAAAACAATGGCATGCATTTTGAAGCGGAGTATCTGCTCCCTTAAAAATGAGTATGTGTGGGGCAGCCGAATGGCTCAGTTGCGAGCCCTGAATGTAGGGTTACCTGTTCGATTGCCACATGGGCCAGTGAGCTGCACCCTCCACAACGAGACTGAAAACAAAGAGCTGCTGCTGAGCTTCTGGAGGGGCGGCCGGATGGCTCAGTTGGTTAGAGCGCAAGCTCTCAACAAGGTTGCCGGTTCAATTCCCGCATGGGCTGGTGGGCTGCTCCCCCTGCAACTAAAGACTGAAAAACGGCGACTGGACTTGGAACTGAGCTGCGCCTTTCACAGCTAGACTTAAGGACAATGACTTGGAGCTGATGGGCCCTGGAGAAACACACTGATCACCAATATTCCCCAATAAAATATTTAAAAAAAAAAAGTTTAAAAAAATGAGTATGTGGTTATTACAGAAAGATTTGCTATGAGATGGACAGAAAGATGTCAAAAGGTATACTTTAAGAAGATAAAAAATACATTGGCAAAGTTATAAAAACCTGTAAAAATGGTTACACAAAATAAGAAATAATAGAGTTGGCTCCAAAATACAGGCATGGTCCTCGTCGCCAAAGATCCCATATATCCATAAGGAAAGATTCAGTAACTTGAGTTTGCCATGTTTGTAAGGGTTTTATGCTCCTCCAGCACTTTTAAACTCTTCTGAGAAACCTGTGTGCCTAAGGCCCACCCACAGCCAGCCTGCATCTGGGAACAATGTCCTCATGTCCCTTAGGTTTACTGTTATAAAAGTGAGGCCAAGGTCATTTTTCCTGTACTATCTTTCAACCAACCCTGACTTCAATCCCTTCTGAAAGGCTGATCCTCAGAAGGAAAGAAGGGAACGATGCTAATAATGGGGAACTTATCTTTGTAACACAGGATCCTATTTAATCAGGTTCTGAGGTCAATTTTCTATTGTGTTCATTATATGTGACTGCCACTAAACTGTGTAGTCTCATCAAGGAGACCCTTTGTTTTGCTATAAGTGGAGGAAATAGGGTTGGAATAAGAAAAGAAGCCTTAGAGTAACACCTAATATTTTATATGACCATGTTTTAAAGAGCAGAAAATGACCAAAATTTGTGTGGGGGCGGTTCTTACTGTTTTTTTTTTTTTTTTACTTTTTTGAATTTCAAATGTGAAAGGAGTTCTCAAGTAAAATAAATAATAATTTAAAAATGGACTTAATATAAATTGCAACGCATTAAGATAATGCCTGAGAATATAGTAAAAGACATTTTTTAAAACCTCAGAAATGTATTAGATGAAGGCATATCAAATGAATTATTTAGCTTAAAATAATAATAAGAATGACAATAATAAAATTATTTTACTATGCATGATAAAGAAGGACGGGGGGATAAGCAAGTGTGGGAGGGAAGAACGGAAGGAAGGGAGGGAGGAAGGACAAGCCAAGGAGGTTGACCCAGCAGATTTCTTTCCAGACATCGATGCCTCTAAGCTTCTAGGTCTATTTGATGAATAAGAGAGAGCTTGCGGAATACGGACAGGAGAGTTAGAGGCTTCCCGCTGTTGTTAATGTCTGGTTTTCTCACTGACCACTGCCATCACTTCAACACCCAATTCCTTACATTCACTTTCAGTTCTGACAGATGCAACACTATGGATTCCAGAGATCTCGGCCATATCTCTAGGCCTCTTTCAGAAAGCAAGGTGGAAGTTTTGATTTAATATTTTCATTTTGATGATCATATAAAATACATTATAAATCTGACATTGAAGGTAAAATCCATCTGGACATGTAACAGTGCAAAACTAGTACTCGCATGTGATTTCAGCACAAATATTTGTACTTATATTCATGACATTTTTGGTGACAAATATGCTATGTTTTCCCTGGATAGCAAAGAAAAAACAAAAGCAGAAAATATATAAATGTTGTTTTCATATCAAGTGAAAGCCGAATGATATAATGGCACATTAAATTCTCCAATAAAAAGAAAATAGCAAAAGAAAACGCAGCAACAAAAATAACAAAAAAACACGCAGACTTCTCTAAAGTAAAAGAGTAGAAATCACAGTTTTAATTCTCAAAAATGGTTGCTTTCTTTAAATATTTTAAGAACTTTTAATATTTTTATAGTAATTTTCAAAAAGACTACAGGAGCAGACTATTAAAAATGAATGAATCTGTTTATGCTAAGTACTTCAATGTACTTTTTCTTTAATATTTTGTCTTTTTAGAAAAAACTAAAGTCATGTTCTATCTGCAATGATCTTATTATACTATTTCCTTTCTCTTATCTAGCATTTTCACAGCCAATCAAGAACCTTGGAGATAAAGCTGTCAATATTAGGAAGATACAAGTACACTGATTTGCATGGAATTTATATATCAGTTTTGGAATTTAACTCAGTGAGTCTATCTCATATACAATATTTTATAATAGTATTGTATGTATGTAGTTATATTTTTAGTTATGTCAAACAGCTAAAGACACTATACACTGTAAAAAACTAAAAATATTTGATGTGATAAATACATGTATAGATAAATTGTATGTAACCATTTAAATTTATATTGCAAATTAGAGAATACATATGAATAAATACATGAAAAAAAAAGCACATTTTAGAGAATAATTATTAAACACTAAACTACCTATCCACCTTCCAGCCCAAACGTGGAAGACTATCAGGACCCACAAAGCCCCAGGCATGACCTTCCTGATTTCATCCTCCTTCAGTTCTCTCCTAAATGAGTCAGCACAGGCTAACCACTATACTCAAAACACCAGATCTGTGACACAGAGTTATTTAGAAACCAAGGTCCCCTCTATACTCGGTCATCTCCTGATGTCCTGGAATCTTTCAATGAATTACACTTCATTTGGCTGGTAGACAAGGGACCTGAGAGTACATGAAGCATAGTTCAGCAGGTTTTATTAGTAAAAACATATTCCACTGAACAGAAGTATAAAACAGTACCAAGGAATTATCTGTGAGCATTAGAATTATAGTCTAGCCCAGGGGTGTCCAAACATTTTTCAACGTTTTTCACCAAGGCCCATATGTGGTAAAATACACAAACAGCCGGGCCACTCACTCGAGGTGAAGTACGTATTGCCTCACCTGGTTTATTTAAGTAAACTAAATATATTTTTGGAATTTGCTGCGGGCCAATTAACAATGGATTGCGGGCCGCAGTTGGCCCTCGGGCCGCAGTTTGGACACCCCTGGGCTAGCCTTACTTAGCAGAAAAAGGGAAAGTATCTGGTGAAAACCCCATAGTCTTTGTGATTATTTTCCTGCTCCCCACCCCCAGTAAGCTGAAATGAGCTCGAATCATCCCCTTCCATTTTTCCTACAGTTTTTAATACCCATTTGCTTCACTGTGGTGTAATATCCCATTGTATGAGTCTCACAGAACACATTTATCTATTCCACTCTTATAGAACATGTTTTTTATCATCACTAATGCTTGAGTAAATAATATTTTATGCATCTCCTGCTGCACATATGCAAGCATTTCCCAAGGGTATAAGGCTAGTGGTACAATTACTTTGCTATCAGGTATGCACATGTTGATTTTGATGAGTATCAAATTGATGAGTATCAAAATGTCGTGATGCAGAACAGCTCATTCCATTTTTTAAGTCTATTTTTAAAATTTTACTGGAATTAATTTCATTGGGTTACTTATGTTTTGCATAATTTTTAAAGCAATGATTTAAGGTATTTTTTTTCAGCTTTCTGATATATATTAGAGTGTTAGTGATTATAGTTTCTGTCACTGAAGTTGTAATTTTACAAAGTCAAAACTTCTTGAAATTTTACCAGGAAGACTTAATTCTTCCATTGGTAGTTAGCCGTTGCCAGTTTTGTGATGATTATTTCTACTCAATCTCTTTTTCCAACTTGTGTTTTGTAGTTATCACTGTCATTAGCAAGATGATATGTGTGGTTTTAGCTATTGTGATTTTTGTTTCGTGTTATTTATCTTTACTAGTAATGCATTAATGTAGACGTGAATAAAAACCTATTGTTTTTATTTCTTAACCAGAAAAAAAAAAAAATGTCGTGATGATCGGTTGTGCTTGCAGCAGTGGAAAGCACTCCATTCTCCTCACCAGCATCTTGTTGCTGGACTATTTTATTTTTTTCAATCAAGTGGATGTAAAATTAATGGATTTTATTCACTGGTTCAACAAATATTTGATGAATGCTTAGTATATACCAGGCACTGTTGAGCTTGGACTGTATCAGTGTACAACAAAACAGACAAGAACCTTCCTGCATGAAGCTTACATTCTTAGGGGAAAGGTCAATAGAAACAAAGCAAGCAATTACTCTAGGGGAAAACAAAACAAAACAAGACATAAATGATAGGCTAAGAGAAGAAAAGAAACAGAAAAGCCACAGAACTAGAGAGTGGGGGTTTCAATATGAAGTAGTTTATTCAGCACGGGACTTTGAGAAGAGGAATTTAAGGAAGCATGAAATTAATTAAATCATGGGGACATCTGAAAGAATACCTTTCCTTATAAGTATCCCTAAACTTTTGTTTCTGAATGAGGGGCATGGTTTTCAATAACGATTTTTAAATTTTTATTGCTCACATATTGTAATGCAGTCAATATATCTATATCTATATCTTCAGTGTCCTTACTAAATCCACATATAAATCCAAATAGTCTGTAATTTAATGATCTAAGTATGCAATCATGTCATCTACAAATAATTTATTTTCTCCGACATTTACAATCCTTGCATTTTCAAACATTAATAATTAAATTTGACAAAAGTAAATATTCTTGTTTCCAAATCCAGGGAGTGAGCATTTACTACCTTAACACTAATTATGAATATGAATAGTTTCTATCCTTTTTCCTTTCCTTCCTCCCTTCCTCTCCCGTCTATCCCTGCTTTCTTTCCTTCCTTTGTTGTAGGTATGTTTTATGAGATTAAGAAAGTTTACTTATATTCCTAGTGTGATGAGAGGTTCTATTTGTGTTTTTTCATGAATTGGTATTGATTTTATGAACTATTTTTCTATATTTATTAGATGACAGTACATTGTATAATATTTCTTTTATAAATATATTAAACAACATTGATTGATTTTCAAATCTTAAACAACTTTCCTGGAATATAAGTCACAGTGGATTTTTCTTTTTATGCAATGTTGCCTTTGATTCATTAATATTTTATTTAGTGTATTTTCATTAGGCTCATGAGATTTATTACCCAGTAACTCTCACTGTAATATTTTTGTCAAGTTTTGCTGTCTGGCTTCAACTGGCCTTATAAAACACCTTGGAAAGTGTTTCTTTTTTTCCCTTTATTGGAAGAGTTTGTTTAAAACTGATATTCTTTGTTCCTTAAATTTTTTGTAAGAATTTATAAAGGAAGCTTTCTGTGACTACTTTTATTTAATAGGAAGTCTTAAATTCATGTATTTTTTTAAATAAATGTGAAATGATTCAGATTTTCTATTTCCCTTTTGTCCATTTCTGAAAGTTGTTTCTCAAAAAAAATTCCACTGTATATTAATAAATTTTAAATTTTTATTAACATATATATAGTCTTATCTATTAAAATCTACAAATTTTGTTTTGATATAATCTTTCTCTTATTTGGTAACTTTTCTCTCTTTTTTTTTCTTCTTCTATGATTCCTCTAAAGGTTTATTCATTATATTAATGTTAACAAAATTCTGGCTTTGTTTTTTTATATTGCACTTGTTTTTACATTTCATTGATTTCTGCTCTTCCTTCATCTCTTTTCTTTGTTTTGGGTTGTCTTTTTCCAGCTTCTTGAGATCTATCTAAGTTTTGGTTATTGATTTTTAGCATTTCTTCATTTCTAATATATGCATTTAGAGCTATCAGCACCATTGCAGCTATATTACAAGATTTAAGTTTGCATATTTTTATAATTATTCAATGAAAAATATTATTGAAATTTTACTGTATTTATTTTTGACTCCTTGCACATTTTTTAAGTATGCTGTTTAATTTGTAAATATTTGAGAATTTTCTATTTATCTCTTTGGTACCTATTCCTATGTTAATTCCACTTTAAAGAGGGAACATAATTCTTTATATTTGTTATTTTCCAACGTTCTGTAATTTGTTTTATGTACCAACATCTGACCTCCTTGGTTAAACACTCCCTGTATACTTAAAAAGAATATGTCTATTGTAGCTGTTGGATGTAATGTTCTATATATGACAATTAGGTCCAACTGATTAATTGTGTTGTTCAATTTTTTTATATTGTTACTGATTTTTTTTCTTTTTTTTTTTTCTGCTTGTTTTATCAGATACTGAGAAAGAGGTGTTAAAATGCCCAACCATAATCTGGGATCTTTTAGTTCCATTAACTTTTGTTTTATATATTTTTAAAATCATGCTATCAGCTACATATAAATTTAAGATGAACTTTTCTTATAATGAATGAAGCAGAAAAAGAGTACCTATACTTGTGGGAGGGAGTTGGCAAATCATGGAAGACCATGCAGGTAATTAAAAGAACTGTGGCTTAACTAGGAGTGAAATGGTAGCTATTGCAGGGTTTTGACCAGAAGAGTAAGATGAAGTGACTGATCAATCTGGCCTCTGTGTGGAAAATAAACTGTAAAGAGCAAGAGGAGAATGAAGGAGACCATTTAAAAACACGTTTTAATCTAAGTGAGAGATGAGGATGGCTCACTATAGTGGAAGCAGGAAATTAATTTGTACATATTTTTAAAGTAGAAACAAAAAGATACCTAATGGATACGGGGTGGTATGGGGGGGGCGGGTAGGAAGGAGTAAGATAAAGCAAGAGTCAAGACAACTTCCAATATTTTTGGTCTCACACATTGGAAGAATGGCATTTCCATCAGCTGTGAGGAGGAATTCTTCCTACGTGGTAATGGTGAAGCATGCAATCAAATATATCACCATAAAAGATACTTATCTAAAGATGTCAGAGTTGTGTAACTTTAAAAGTTATTCTCTCACAAAAAGATATTCCACACTCTTTGTGTTTCAACTGACAAACACAGTAAAAAAAAGAAAGAAAAGGAAAAGGAAAGAAAAGGATAGAAAGGAGAGGAGAAATGAGCCCGTGGTATGATTTTCATACATTACAGATTTAAACTAAGATTTGTTCCAAGAGTGGGAAATGTGAAGGAATTAATTTGTAGGGATTCTGTTTTTTTACAAACTTTTCAGTAATTTGTTTATGTAAGTATAAATGATACAATACAAAAGATACTTATACTTAGTTCTATTTGTGTCTTTTATAAACTTTATGTCCTCTATCAATTCAGATAATTATGATTTTATTTTTCTAAAGCCATCACACTTGGTTAGTTTAAACTTAACCTCATTTATTTAGCATAATGCCATATGACTACAAATGACACCTTCCTCTAATTTGAAGAAGACACATTTTATTTCCTGCTGTGGTTTAACAGTATCTTCTCTCCTCTATTAAATTCCTAGCATGTTACACAATGGATTCTAATTGTGATACACTTCCTTGGGCTAAAAAGCTCCATTTTCATCATGACAAAGGCCTCATCTGAGTCACCAACTAATTACCCATTCCTTTGTGTCCAGTCCCAAATGAATCTTTAGATCCTCTACAAATTATTAATATAATTTTCAAAGGCATACACATAAGGAAAGGCTTTTTAACACTGATAATAGTTAGAGAACTTCTATAATGAGAAAACCTTTCAATGTAATGATGGTATCAAAATTTTACTCCCTGCTGTTTTTTACTGTCTATTAAAAGTGTCCTCTCTCAAGAAAAGAAAAACAAAGAAAATTAGAAAGGATAAATAAAGTAAAAATTTTTACAAATGAGTGAGCTTATGTTATCATTTAAATTCTACTGTTTCTACTGTTTAGTTCTAATAAAACTGACCTTATTATGAAATGAAAAATTTCCATCACCTCGTTATATACATTTGAGTAAATTATATTTTGCTTCCGCTTTCACAGGCTGACCTAAACTCTGCTCTGGTGAAATACAAGTTAAAATATGTTTCTTTTCAATTTATATAATGCTACATGTCAATTACATCTCAATAAAATTAGAAAACAAAAAGTTTTTTAAGTTGAAAGTATTTCTTACCTACAGTTCAAATTTTTCTGTTTGTAACAAAATGGTATAGTAAAGACAGAATGAAAAATTGAGAACAAGGTTAGATTGTGATTTAAAGCTTAAACTTACAACCAAAAGCTAAATACTGGAATTATGACTCAAAATACACATCTCTACAGTATAAATGTGTATGCTTTTAAATGAGATTTTAGTTAATATTTAAGAACATTTATGTGATTTTATATTTTGTTTAGAATTTAATATTTATAAAAATCAATTTTCTGTGAAATTAAAAGAATAAAATGATAGATATCCCAGTCTGCAGCAACCCTTAATGAGAAACTAGAGTGAATGAACTAAATATCTATTATAGTCTGAGCTAACAGAAAGGTTTCTAAAGTTTGTATATGTGTGACTAAATATATAAAATAGTGAATAATATAAAGATAAAATATGGGGTGTTTTTCTACTGTACTCTAAAAAGGTAATTTTATTTACAAGTATGACAGAAAATAATGAGCCAAAATTTTACCGTGGCATTTAATGTCGCAGTGATTTTTCTGTTTTTAAGCCAAATATCTTACGGCATCTCCCCCACACCTTATGAATAGACTTAGATATATTGTGTGTTCTCATACAATATCTCTTCTGTGAAGATATGGGTATCATTTAGGTCTAGTTTGAACACTCTCATCCTTGAAACTTGTTTACACTCTTCTCTCCTTCCAGATACGAATAATTGTTTTTCTAGGTTGTTTTAAATTTGTTAGTGGTACCATACTCATCCACAGCCTGAGATTTGAACAAATGTCTGGTTGATGGAGGCCCCTTGCCTGGGTTCCAGAAGATGTAACATAGATGTAGTCACAGAATAAGACTCAGCACTATTGTGAGTTATAGCTATATGTGACCATGTCGGTAATCTATCAATACATGCTACCAGAAAAAGAAGTAGCGCTCAATCAAAAAAATGCTTCATAGAAATCTTGTTGGAAATTATTTCTAAATTGTGAGAGAAGCATTATCAGTGTTTTCAGGCATAGCAAGGAAAAGGGACTGTAGTTATTCACACTGATACATGAAAGGAATGACAGGGAATCATTGAGACTGAGTTCACTAACCTAGCAAACATTTATTGAATTTCTCTGTGCCAGGCTCTGTTAAGGGGAAAGGGATATGGAGGTGTGGGAGGTAGGCAAGAGACATGGTTTCTGTGATCACGGAACCTATAATAAACATATTCTGACTATTAGCAGGCTGTACTCTAAAGACTGAGCCTAGCGTGGTTTTAGTTACTTTGCCAGAAAAATCATGACCTATATTTAGTTATGATTGCTTTCTCAAAGAGGTGGATATGATATGAGCATATGATATATTTATACTCTTCAAGGATCTCACACAGAATACTCCATATAGTAGACAAGTCCTTACTATTATTTTAAAACATGGAACCAAACCCGGGAATCATTTAATCTTTTTAAGATCAAGTCTTTATAAATACTTCCTCTGTTCTCTAAGATGTACTCTGTACTGAAAATGTTTCCAACTGAGAAGAACCTCTCCATCTTCAATGGGCTCTAGAAGTTTGCTGTGAAGCATTTGGGTTGCTTTGCTCCCTAAAACTTTACCAGCTGTGGTGTGACTATGCCACCTGGCTTGTTTTAGCTGATGGGTGGAAATCAATCACTGAATCCTTTTCTTTCTAACTCAGACCTAATGCTAGTCCATCAGTGTTCTCTGTGAATTTTTAGTCCAGTCACCAAGGGTTCCCTTGTACATCATACAAATACCATGGACAAAAAGTAACTTTGTAATGGTATCTTTGTAACTTTGTAGGGCCCACCGGCTAATGGTCCATTTCATCACCTTGCTCACACTGAAAGTGCCTACATGGATAGCTTTTCAAAGAAGCCAAAGACTCCCCCCTCCCTTAACATAGGAGTTTACGCCCTTAGTTTCAATATCATCTGACTACCTGGATTCCTTCCACTAGATTTCTAATATCTCTTCTTCTCTCCAAGACTGGAAAAAAGTAGGAGGAAAATCAAGACCTTTCTTGACTCACAAAGCAAAGAAATCATGAAAGGTGAGTAGTAATTTTCTATAGTCTTTGTGTCCTTTACATTATAGAACCCTGCTTCCCTAGACAGAAGAACGTATGGCCTAGCCATCATAGATTGAGAAGATATATACATGATGGAGAAATGTTATAATACTATGACTTGGTTTTCACATAAAAAGGATTTTATAAGATGTCACCTCTTAGTAAAAGTGGCTTTAAATCATACTGTGTTGGGAGGCAATCCAATCTGGAACTTCAGTAACTTGATATCAAATACTTCTATCTCTATTATTTTTTTCCTATAAAAATCCTAATCACATCCTCCATAAAATTTTGTGGCATCTGGATTTCTCAGGTGGGCTGGAATTATGCCATACAAAACACAGTATAAAAGAACCAGTATATAATATGTTTTAAAATATTGCTGTGGTGTGTTCATTTACTAATAACATTTCTTTGATTCAGGTATATTTACTCTTTAGAGTTCATATATTAAGATTTTGGCTTATACACAGAAAGTGTATTGACAGAAAACATTAATCTGGGTAGTTCTGTTCAAAATCAGTGATGACAGGGACTCCCTTCCCACAGGCCCTGTCAGAGACCGTCAGTGACATCCTCAATCCACCCAATCTTCACTCAGAACAAGCAAAGGCTCAAAGGGCTACATAGGCCCCAGAGCCAGGCATCTCGGTCCTCTTTTCTCCTGTGAGCTGGAGTTTGGTGTACGGGCCCAGGAATTCTCAACTCCTTATGTATCTGGGCCACATCCTAGGTGGCCAGCCTGGAGCCCTATGGTGAAAATTCATTCAGGTCAGCCTTCACCTTCATCCCAACAGTTCAACAGCGGATGGTTGCCTTGCCAGAGAGAGCAGTGACATAGACAAAACTGTCACCACAGAATGCAAAAATGTGGCAG
This sequence comes from Rhinolophus ferrumequinum, assembly GCF_004115265.2. Lineage (NCBI taxonomy): Eukaryota > Metazoa > Chordata > Mammalia > Chiroptera > Rhinolophidae > Rhinolophus > Rhinolophus ferrumequinum. The sequence continues at coordinate 54,898,025 of NC_046301.1, forward strand.
TCACCAAATGTATTCTCTTCTTTGGCCGCCTAAGGTCACAGGCTAATAATGACTTGTTCTTCCTTCTCTCCTTCTATGATGGTATCATTTCTGTGACTGTCTCCAGAAACTGCCACCAGAAAATGTGTGTGTGTGCGTGTGCGTGTGTGTGTGTGTGTGTGTGTGTGTGTGTGTGTCTGTGTGTTCAAGTAAAATTAGAGCCATGATAAATTTGTTTTTAAATTCTGTTACGATGGGACAATATTATGTTTACAGAAAATTAATTAATGTATGTAGAAACTTTTCACATATGCCAAGAATTTGAAATTTAGGCAATTTTATTTCCTATACTTGAAAATAATACAACAAACATTGTAAAGAGCTTAGATAAAAGAAGCATATATTACAGTTAAAATGGGAATTTCAAGGTTAACTATGTGAAAAGTAAGCTCATCTTTCGATAAACTATTTACTTGCAGATAAATTTTGCATAGACTTCTGCTATGGACTCCTTCAGAGTTAAGACACACTAACTGTTAGAAATACTAAATATGATGTAAAATATTTTGGTAAAATAAATAATTTCTCCATGTCCTTGCTTATGATAACAGAAATAGTAGTGGAGAATAAAATAAAGGAAACATATATTTGAAAATTCAACATTATAAAATAAAAACTTTATTTTGATGCTATTTGATTAAGGATATCCCCACACTCAGCAGATTTTGTTTCTGTGGTTTCTATTCATTATATCATTGCGGACATGTTTCATGAGAGTGCAATTAAGTCTCTTAGGCTTTTGAAATTGTTAAATGGTTTCTTTAACTAATTTAATAATATAAACCTTTCAAGATATCTTTATCATTCATAAAATTTTTTAGAAAAACGTTATTTTAAACTGTGTCCCTAACAGCTCACTAGTTTTTTTTTTATTTCCCTTTTAACATGGTTCATAAAAATAAATACTAGACTTCTCCATCCTCATTTACTATAGAAAATTAAATTTTGTTCTCTTCTTAAACATGGTTTTATTTTATAATTGAGATAGCAGATTCATTTTATCTGTTTGAATAGGAGAAGTTATATGTCAAATTTCTTACAGGGTTTTCATGTGTAATTTTAAAAATACAGGATTTAAAGTGGTTCAAAATACATACCAATATTTGCAATGAGTAAAATAGAACACATGAAAAATTTATGAAATAAAAGAAATCTCTGTAGACATTTCAATCTCTTATTTCCTCTCTTCTTAGCTTTCTTATTGTCAACCTTTCACTTCAGGCACTTTGTATATTAAAATGATAATTTCCGTAAATCTAATTGGGTTTTGTCTCTAGTTTCTTTGTCATTTAATCATCCAATACTCAAGTGCAATATTTATAATCTCAACAAAATAAAGCAAAATATAAAAAAAGCAATAGAAAAATAAAATTGCCTCAGCAATAAGGTAAAAATCAAAATCAAAATCAAACAAACAAAACTTCAATAAAACCAAGAATGCTTCTCTATTGCCTTCTAATTAAATCAAAATTTGAGCTGGAACACAAGTCCCTTCATTGTCTGTTTTCAGATTTGCCTTCTAAATGTATCTCTTTCTCTGTAATTTTTACCTACTCATGGCACCTTCAAAGAGATTACTTGGTCAGATACTCCTCCTTGGTTCTTTTCACATGAAATGCCTTACATATGGATAATAAATAACATAAAAAATATAATCATTTTTCAAGCTCTATCTCATCCATTATTTTTTTTTTTTTTAATTTCTGATGTCATTCTACTCTCAAGGCAGAAGTGACATCTCCCATTTTACACTCACATTTTTATTTATTTGGACATTTGTTATCTGGAATTTTAGATAGGTCCATATGTATCTTGTCTCATTAATCATGTAATACAAATCAAAATGTCTCAATCTTTAGGAACACCTTTATCCCCCCTCTTTGCAATGCACTGCATATATAAATATTTTACAACTCAATACACAGAATGTAAAAAACAAAGTGCCATTTCTGAACCTTTTTTTTTATATATATATTGATAAGATGACAAAAAAATTGGAAGATAAAATAAGTAGATGTTGCCTAAGCATTGTTATATATATAACAATGTCCTGGGGAATACTTGATTTTACCCCATATTTACCCCATATTTCTTCACTTAACCACAAGCCCTGAAAACACAAATCCAACTTCCCAATAAACTGGTGAATACTTTTACCAAGAATTTCAAATAAGATGGAAGAAAAGTCCTTATTTTTATATACTACTCATTGAAAAACTCATTTAAAAATATTTTCAAATATCTCTTTGTTTTTGTTCTCTCCTTAACAAAGATATCATCAGGTCTCTCTTTGTTCCCATATAGTGTTAAATAATGCACCAGGTTGTGTATCTTCCTCAGAAATACAAAACAAGTTACACGGTGAATCTTTTCAGCTATGTCAACTCCTGAAAAACCCCAACCATTGCCAGACTGTCAATAAACACTAGTGATGTAACATTTGGATCAAAAATATTCAAATATATCTATTGTTAAAGACTTAGTGCAAGATTGTACTTACATAAAAAATCATTCAATCAAGCTCATCATTTAAGTCAATTCACCCCCAACATTCCTTCCTTTTGATGGTTGTCCTTGGTGTCAAAGAGACACTAACATTCAAAACCCTGAGTTTTTCCAAAGCAAACACTATGTCCTCACACTTTTGTTTTCTATGTGTTGTGGCATCTAACATTTCTTTTTCCAATGGAAGGGACATATATTGCAGAAACAATCAAATAAACAAAAATGAGAAGCAGAAGAAAACTTGTATTCCCTCCGTGCATCTGACTCTCAAGTGAAAGAAAACCTGGAATGCATACTATGGTTTTTCTTTCCAAACTTGTTAATTAGATCCATTTCCCCAGGTACAGAGCAAAGGAAGTAGCAGAGGGACTTCACGTGTGTTACACTATTAGATGTCGCTGCCCATGGAAAGCAAAATCAGGAGTGGAAAAATGTTTACCTCCTAATATTTTCCTATTTCTATTCTCTTAACCCACTGGGCTTAATTTTTAAGACTACAATCAATTAAGGATATAGTTATCTATTTCAAGAGACTAGAGCAGCCACATACAGTTTTATTTGTACCCTCACAAGACCAGTTTCTCAATAACTGCTACTGTTCCTTTCAGGCCCACAAGAAAGTGAATTATAACAGAATAGTGAGTTAATAAAATCTATCTCAAAGGCACCCATTCTCAAATCCATACGTTTACTCTATATTCTATTTCCCCTTCCAAATTAGGCCCAGCTTTGAAGTTCACCATCAAGAAGTCCTGCACTGTAATTAAATGCATAAGAATACTCCAATTATAAGACACATGTATAAAGATTTTCAAACGGTAAAGCTAAAAATATCAAAATGCTCCTAATTAATAAGAACCCCTCCCAATATAAAGTCTCTAAGAATGAATAAATTAAAATACAAAACATTAAAACCTCTTGAAAATTAAAGTACGTAATGTCAAAATTCAAACAATTAAAATCCAAAATTGATTTATTTTCCTTGAGTTAAAAGTTAAAAAATTGTGATTTGCTATTATTTATTAGTATTATCATCATCAGAATAATAATTATTATTATTTTGTTGTTGTTGTTCAGTCTCAGTCAGAGGCAAAGATGGGCCTAGAATTTCTTTCATCAAGTATTGCCTTGACTATCTCTCAATGGATTACTATAACGCCCATCATGGCCTCACATATTACATAAACATAGTTCCAAAGCTCTCATGAGCCTCACTTTTATAGAGTTAAATTCGGGTTCCTAACCCAATTTCAGTGTGTGTATGTGGGCACACAACACGGCAATTCTCACACACCAGGTGGGTGTCCTACAATTCAATTCAATTTTGACACTATCAGTCCCAGACGTTGAGGGCTCAGTCCGACAAGACTGCCTCCCATCTTACTTCAATCGTCAGTTGCAAGCCTAGGTTGTTACCTTTCTTCTGAACCACCCACAACAAACCAGAGATTCTAAGGATCCCCTCCAGCTCAGGATGTACATCATGAGTTCAGGTTGTTAACTATACTTCTGACCAATTCTCTGTAAATCACAGGTTCCCATAACCTCCTCCTTGGGTTTAATTAATTTGCTAAAGTGGCTCACAGAACTTAAAGAAACATTTTACTTACTAGATTAGTGATTTGTTATAAAGGGATTCAACTCAGGAACAGCCAGATGGAAGAGATGTAAAGGCATTCTATGTGGGAAGGGGTATGGAGCTTCCATTCCCTCTCCAAGAACACCCCTCTCCTCAAATCTCCACCTGCTCCCACCTGGATAGTCTCCAAACCTCATCCTTTTGGGTTTTTAGGAGGTTCAATGCATAGGCATGATTAATCAAATTATTGACCATTGGCAACTGATTCAACTTCCAGCCCCTTTCCACTCCCTGGAGGTTAGGTGGTAGGACTAAAAGTTCCAAACTTCTAGTCACATGATTGGCTACATACCAATCAGCCCTCATCTGTAGGTGCTTTCCAAAAGTCACCTCATTAACATAAAAATATCACTCTCGACACTTAGGAGATCCCAAGGTTTTTGATAGCTCTGAGCCAGGAACTGTAGACGAAGGCCAAATGCATATGAGAAATATATGTTGGTCATCTAAATGACCAAAAAATATAAATCACAATATCGCAAGAGTACACAGTTAATAGGACACAAAAGAGTATCATACTTGTGAATCTCCATCTACCATCTTTAGAATTATCCCATCCCCAGCTGCCAGAGCTGTGACCTTAGACAATATCATGATGCTAGAATACAGTTCCTAATTTTGCTGTGGGACCACATTAAAAACACAATAATAGCTGCATGATGGAGAGTGTAGGAAAGAAAAATCACAATCAATACCAACTGACAGCACTCTAAAACCTATAAACTTAAATTCATTGGTGAAATATCTTCCTGCAAAAGGTTAATTTTGGCATGACTTATTTACCATGGGGAATCTGACTTTGAAAACGTGGTGAAACATCCAGCTATGCATACGTCTTCTCTCTTGGAGAGCGATATTGAAACAGTCTTGCCTGCATGCAAAATTTAAAGATCAGCAATTGTAGTTCCATTCAACATAACTTACTTGAGGTATATTTCTTTTCCTTCCAGCATATTCAAATCATATTAATATTCATTACCCTTAAACCCTGTGTTTCTGGCACCCGTGGATTAGTAAACCGGACTTGGGCTGGATTTTATTACCTGCAGGCTGTATTATTTGGGGAAACGAATTTTAACTGAATTACACTGACTGTGCCTGTCGCCATTTGATGTAGAAATCATTAGATCTAACAGATCTGTCTCATGAAAAATGATTCATCCTTCATATGTCAACAGCCAAAATAGACCCAACTTGAGATTCTGAGAAGTGATGACTCCTATGCCTATACATGTGATGTCACACCTCTTGCTCCCATCTACCCGTATTATTGCCTTGACGCTGAATGGAAAATGGAAACTGGAACAACTAATCCAGAGTTACCTATGTAGACCTTAGTCTAAAATTTAAAGCTGGGACCTAATCGGTGCTGCCCAGAACATGCTGAATTCAATTTAAAATAGTATATATTTTTCTCACTCCTTATGTAGTAAAAAAAAAAAAAAAGGCAGTATTTGAACGTCCTGTTTTGTTATATTTGGATCTTTGCTTCATTGATGCCTGCTCCTGATATAGAAAGAACTACTCATTCGTGAAAAAAGTCAGCATAAGCTATAGTCACCCAGTAAGGTGATAATACCACATAGCCTATAGGATAAAACTTCTTATTCAGGCTGCAGTACAACCATAAAAGCCAGCTTCATATTTCAATATAAACTTCTGTAAACTACTAAATTCAAAATGCCAGCCCTACTCACAAAAGTCCAGAAGCTGAAGCCATCTGACTTGACTGTGTAACAAACCTCGATCAGTCAATATGTACCTTTACCTCTGAAGATTTACTCCCTGCCTATTTCTAAAAGGCCAGATTCCTAAAAATTGAATTTGCCTCCAAAAGGTGCAGTCTCCCAATCCTACCCTCTCACTCCCGCACGTGCACACACACAAACACAAACATCCATCCCAGGCAGGGCTTTATCCAGAAGGTACATGCCTTGGAGTAAAACATGAGAATGTGTACTTTCTCCCTAACAAGAACAAATAAGGAGAATGGGTCGATTGATTCAAGCCAAATTTCTTACCAACCAGATACTTATGTTAACTTCTAAAGCAGAAAAGTGAACAAAGGTGTAGAGAGAAGCGAAGAGCATTATATGAATCGATAATTTCCACATAGAAGAAAACATCAGAAGAATTTTTATGAGTGAAATAAAATCTTATTATTACTCTAATTTTAATTTATGGATTACTATATAAATTGATCATTTTTTTTCCCATTAGAAACTGCAGTTGTACTTCATTGGGAATTGTTTTTCCATGTTCCTTAAACATGTTTTTCCTCGTCAGTATGAATTTTCCATTTATATAAAAATACATTTATCCTTTGTTGCAAATGTCCTAGATAGGAGTCATTTAATAAAATCTACGCTAAAATTCTCACAACCTAAAACACCCATATAATATATAAAAATATGAATACATGGCCCCTGCATTGGTTAGGATGTAGTTTTGGATGTTGCAACAAGGGCCAAAATAGCAATGGCTTAAACAAAATAAAAGTTTATTTCCATAACATGTAAAGTCATACAAGCTATTTGGAAGAGAAATGAAGGACAGAATAGTTCTTTGTTGCCAGTGCAAGAGCTGGAAGCTACATACGTAATGTATGCTTCTATATCAATGGTCCTGTCACAAGACCACATCTAACTCAAAGGAGCATGAAAAATGTATTTTTTAATTGAATTTATTGAGGTAACATTGGTTAATAACATTATATAAATTTCAGGTGCACAACATTATAATTCGACACCTGTGTACTCTATTGCATGCTCGCCACTAAAAGTCTCGTTCCCTTCCATTACCATATATTTGACCCTGTTTACCCCATTCACCTTACTGGTCACCAGAGGGGAAGAGGGTAGAAAACGTATTCTTTAGCTGAATGGACATGCAGCTAAATCTTCTATTATTCTAGATCAAGGATCAGCAAACGTAATCTATAAAGGGAACGAGAGTAAATATTTGAAGTTATGGTGACCATATGATCGCTGTTGCAACTACTCAGGGTGCTGTTGTAGCACAAAAGCAGTCAAAATAACATGTACAGGAATGAGAGCTGCTGTGTCTCAGTAGGATTTAATTTATGGACAATGAAGTTTTAATTTCATATAATTTTCACATTATGAAAGAGTATTCACCTATTTTTCCTTTTTCCCCCCAACCATTTGAAATGCAAGAGCCACACAAAAACAGGACTGGATTTGGCCCCGTGGTAGTAGTTTGTAAGTGCCAGTCAATAGAAAAAAGTAATTAAGGAGCACTTACTAGTTTCTGCCACAGGTATCTAGTAAGATTTATTTCAGGAATGCAGGAAAGGGCACACCATTACCAATTCTATTAATGTATTCCATTTGTTAGTCCTTAAAAATCATAAGGCATTTCATATTTTTCAATACATAACATCATTTGAAAAGCTATTTTAAAATCTGTTTTTAAATCAAATTTAAAATCTATTCATAAATTGTAAAACAAACTAAATCCTTAGACATGGATTCAGTTCCGGCTTCACATCTTACTAGATGTGAACATTAAACAAATCGTTTAACTACATTGATGCTAACTTCCTTATTTGTACAGGGATTACATTAATTTTACCCATCTTAAATAATGATGTCAATTACCAAATGCAATGAACACTTTCAATTCTTATTTTTCATCTCTCTTAAGAATGTTTAGCCGTTTCCTTTATGCAAAAAAGTAAATAAATTTATAACTGTGATCCATTAGATTCCATTTATTTCTTTAGGAACTCCTTCTCAAATCCTTTCATGTTTCTTCTTCTTATGTTTATTCATTTTTCTGCCAATTTTTCCCTGACCAGTTTTAGTTAGTGAGATCATTTTTCCCTTAATGATCTCACCTGACTTCATGATTTCAGTGATTACTGATATAGCAAGAGCTATAACATTGGTATATTCAAATGCCTACCAGAAATCTCCTTCGGGATGCCCCTAGGCCTTTCAAACTCGTCATGTTTCCAGTTCCACAGTATGTGATATTAACCATTTTGGTCATTTAGATGACCATAAACCCAGTTGTCTAGGTGATATTATTTATTCATCCATTATTTATCACATGTATTTTTACCTGACATGCAGTTAGTTCTCTAGGCCCTATGCTGTAGTTTTGAGTGAGAAAGAACAGTTCCCAATTTTTGTGAGCTCAAATGCTAGATGGGAGAGGACTGGAAAATTAAGTGATAAACTACACATAAATTATTTCATTTTGAACTAAGCATTATGATGATAATAAAACAGACTTCTCTGTTGAAGAGTGACTATGGTGGGGTACAAGCAAACGGTGGTTAGGAAAAGCCACCCCCAGGAGATGGCATTTAAGATGGGTTCTGAATCATCTGGGAAAAAAAAAAAAACAGCCATGGCAAGAAGCCAGACATCTACATGGCATCCTTAACTGTCACCTCATGACATACCATGTATCCGAACAGTTATCCAAAACTGGTAATTATATCTTCTCAATAGCACCCAAAACCCTCAGCTTCTCTCCTTCCCCTCTGCTATTGTGACTCTCGCACAATCTTATCTCCCAATGGAGTCTTTCTTCCTCCCATTAATTCTCGCCACATTTTGCCAGAAATCTCCCGGTAATGCATATCTTATCAAGTGACTTCCCTGATAACATCTATTGGGCTTTAATTTGAGGACACCAATGTCCTCAAACTGAAAATGTTCAAGGCCCCCAAATATGCCCTGATTACATCTTAAACCTTTATTTTCCACTCCCATACGATCATCTATGTCCAGACTCCTCTAAAGTACGTCAGTCCCCTTAATATTTACTGTTTAATTTTGCCTCCTTGACTTTTTGAATGGTCTTCTTTCTGTTTGGAATCCTCATTCACTAGTTAACTTTGCTCACATCACTTACGTGCCAGCTTAACTGTGATACCTTATACATGTCTGTTGAATTATGTATGCTTCCATTAGTTTGTAAGTTCCTTAAGTTCTGGGAATTGCGTTTGCTCAATTTTATATACACAATACTTAGCACAGACACTAACAATATTGCAAGTAATGGTCAATAATTATTTATTTGATAATTTTTTTTAAAAGTCCATCTTTTGAACTGAATTGTTTTACTCAAAAATTTTATAGTAATAACAAATTGAGGTATTTTATTCAATTTTGAATCCCTAATACATGTGCTAACATAGGGTAGTTTCTCAACAAATATGTTTTTTTAATATTTGTATGCATTTGTATATATTTATATTTGTAAGAAAATATGAGTGAATGAATTATTTTCAGTTTAAAATAAAACATAAGCAAAAGTTATTTAGGGCAAGAAGATATGTGACACAAGCTTAGCTCTCTGAAACAGTGCTATTCAAAGTATGGTCAGAGGATCAACTCCACTAAAGTTACCCCAGGGCATGGTAGAAATTCAATTTTCAGGCCCATCCCAGAATTGATGAATCAGAAACTGTGGTGCAGGGCCCAAGAATCTGTGCTTTAACAAGCTACTCAGATGATGGAGGATGTATTATGTCACAGGTTACTGGAACCCAGCTCAAAAAGCTGATTTTGTAGGTATGAGATAGGCTATGATTATCCGAATTTCTAAGAATCTCTCGGGATGTTAGTAGTGCTGGCTGTGGATCATACTTTAAGGAGCACCGCTTAGAGCAAAATTTGGTAGACTGTGGCAGGCCAAATCTGTCCCGTTGCCTATTTGGTAAACAAAATTTTACTGGACCATGGCCACCCATTCCTTAAAGTATTACTTGTGTTGCTTTGGTACTACCACGGTAAGGTTGAGTTGTTGTGACAGAGACCAAGCGGCCCACAAAGGAGGAAGTACATAATCTCTGGCCCTTTACAGAAAGCTTGTCAAATCTACTGAAAGAGCACAGCTTTTTTCTCTCCTTGCAATTTTGTTCCTTTCAAGCTGAATTTAATAAATTGAAATGAGTTTTTATTAAAAAGGAAAATCTATTAAAGTAATGACAGTTGAACAAGTGATTTTCATGACATCTACCTGTTCTGAATCTATTATCCATATAGACTAGCAGAAGATTTCCAGAACTCTATTCAATATTGCAAGCCATTAAACCTTACTCTTTAAATGAATAAACACCATGTTAATTGCTGAACAACCAATCTCATAATACAGCTTCAAAAATATGTTTTAAGTTTACTAAAAGAAGCTATAAATTAAAATTAAATTATATAAATACAACACAAAGTAATATAATACAAAACAATATTACAAAGGAACTCATTTAAATGAATAACTATGGAAGTAACAGAACAATTTAAAAGATAACAATTTTTTGTGTTCTTAATGAGAAAGAAATAAATTCAACATATGTCACAAAAAATTAACAAATAAGCTTTATAATGATTCATATTCTAAGTATTAAAATATAAATACACTTATTTGAATCATAGGAGCACATTAAAATAGTAAAGCAGTTAAGGTGTGATGTCTCTATAATCAAATAAAAACATATTAATTTCTTGCCTTTACAAATTATACTATAGAGAGAATATTTCTTTAGTAAAAACATATTGAATAGGTTTTCCAAAGTATGTTTAATAAATAAATGTGTGAAGAAACTATAAATAAATATTTAATTTCTTTTTGTGTTAAATACTTAACACATTTCCTGGAAAGGGCTCATACTTATCACTGAAATTGGCTTATGTTTTTGATGAAGTAACATTAAAACATAGTAATAGTGTTAGTATAAAATAATTCATTTTTTTTTTTTAAATATCCAGGGCATGAAGTGAATAATTAGTTTGGGAAATTTTGTGGTTTGAATCAAGATTTTAACAAATAAGTTTATGTTTATCTATAGTGAAGATGTGTCTATGTTCATGTAAAGAAGATATGTCACTAAATGTTATCCCAGAGATATGTGCAGTCATCTAAGTAACACAAAGATGGAGGAATTATACATACATGTACGTGTGTGTGATCATAATTTTTCTAATTGTATTGCAGCTCCATCATAACAAGAAAAAAATATGTACGTAATATTTGACTACACATATTTCCCACTAACAGAGAATGCTGTTTTGTTTTTTGTTTTTTTGTTTTTCTGTCTTTTTGTTTTTTAAGGAATCTAAAACACATGTTTTTTAGGTATCATTACCAGGACACAAAAAGAGACAGGCCAGAGCTGAAGCTTGGAGAGAGCTTCCTGCACCCCAGTGTGTTGGATTTAAGTAAAGGATACCCTTCAAAAATTAAAAAACTTAAAAATCCCTGCTTCAAACTGTTGTGTGTGTGTGTGTGCATAATATTCTATTTAAAGCTAAAAATTAGAATGCAAATATCCAAATTAAATGTGGGTACTATAAAATATACGAAAAGTGTTTTAATTAAATAGGTAGTAATAATACTTAATAATGTAGTTCTTCTTAAACTTGGTCATATACTATATTCTGGAGTAATAGTCCAATATTTGAGCATATATCACTCGTAAAATAGAAATAAATATTTAATTCCACTTTGTGTTAAACATTTAAACATTTTTGAATTATCTTTACTTTAAAATTTGAAAAAATTCTTAGAGAAGCATTTGCTGTATTCCAAAGGTATTCATATTTTCAAAACTCAATAGATGCTGATTTTTGCACTTCAATGTTCGTGCACACATTTTCCCCAGTACTGTAATCATCAGTATTGTTTGTATTTACAATGATGGAAAATCAGTTCTAAGTTTTATGTGGCTATCGTTCAATTATCTGTGAATATAAAATATATTCACTTTTTTCATTTCTTCTTTACATCTCAAACCATTTTCATTAGGTGTTTTTTTTCAATTTTTATTTATACAAGCATATATATATATATATACACACACACACACATATATATATTTATACAAGCATATATATACACACACACACACATATATTTATACAAGCATATATATATATATATATAAAATAACTGTCACAAAATTTCTCTAATTACCAATGATATTTTAATTTTGATTACACTGACATTTATCACACAGAATTTTCAATTTCTTTATGCCTTTCTTTGTGATTTCTAACAATTTACCTAAAACTTTATTTTGTTTTTTCTTTTTATGTAGAATTAATCTTGATTCACCCTTTCACAATTACACAGAAATGTCTTGCCAAGGAAAACTACCTTTGCTAATTAATATTCGATCAAAGCACTGTTGATAAAATATATGGTAAAAAATGTGTAGATTATACAACATCTTTATTAATTATATTAAGGGATATTTTCCCCAAATCAGTAAATTTATGTGAATAAAAAAAAAAAACAGACCTTTGGTGAGGATATGACAATATGAAACCTGAAAAATGTCCTAGATGCCACTCTTGAGAGCTTATTTCACACACGATTTAGGTTTAAGTTTTAGCTCTACCATGGAATGTTGGGCACTATGATGAAAATCCTGGTCTCAAACTTTCCTCAAATGTCCACCATGTGGACAACCCCTCTAAAGTCTGAGAGTTTGAAGACCCCCAGTATTGCCCTGAAATCTCTTACTAACTGAACAGCACACTGGAGTGGTTAGTTTGTATTAGCTGCGCCATTCTAGCCCGCTCCCGCCCCCTTAATGAATGTTGTCTCCTCTGGCTTTCTCGATGTACCTCTTTACAGTCAATTGCAGAACTTCTCAGTAACCAAGTTAAGAATCGTGTAATTCTAGCTCTGGTACACCAATTTGAAGTATCTTTATTGTGACTACTTTGTGATTATAACTTTGCAAACCTTTAAAGCCAGTTCATTAAAGTAAGTACTGTGTAGATAAGAATTCAGACACTAAGCATGATTATCTTTTCATAGTTTGATTATCCATCCCATTCAAATAATTGCTAGAATAGTTTGACCTATATTTATGAATTTCCAAATTTCAAACCTAGGAAGTTCTGAGTATATTAATATCATCCACTGTCAGATGTTCAAGTTTTTATTCTTTATTCAAACTTGAAGACATTAGATTACTAAAGATCAGAAATTTAAAAGATTTGAAGAAATGCAATTTTCATTTGGACATAATACACTATACGTGTGAGTATGTGTAATAGAAATATCTGTATCTTTAAATAGTTCTGATCCTTACTACACCTAACGCACTCTGGTATTTCCTGTTGTATTCTTTTGTTCTGTGCTATTCTATTCTATTCTATTTTTTTCTATTCTATTCTATTCTATCCCGTTTCTATCCCTATCATATTCTGTTCTATTCTTTAATATTGCTTATTGCAATCCACTAAATTGATTTCATATTGAAATAAAAGGTAAGTATACTATTTAAGATGCATTTGACTACAAGTAACAGAGTACTAAATGTTGTTCAATATTAAAAAATGGTATTACCCCAAAGAAAAATGTATCCAGATTTCTTATTTAATATAACAAGAAATTCCAGAGTACATTAATTCCATAGGTAAATAATATTAGCAAAACTGTAGGAGCATTTATGTGCTTGCTGTACCTTCTTCAGCATATTGGCTTTTGTCCACAGCCCTGCATCATAATGGTTGCAAATTGACTGCATAGCTCTAGGCATACCAATCTCACACAGCTGTTTAGAGAAATAGAGTCTTGCTTTTTCCTTAAGTATATAATTTTATCAGGCAAGTTACATTTTCTCCAAAATTTCCACAACAAATATATCCTCTATCATATGGCTAGAGCTAAAATAATTATGAGCAAACAGAATGGGATTACCATGATTAAGCATAGAATGATCCACATTTTCTATAGAAGATGAGGAAGGGCCAACTTTCTTAAACACCTTACTACTCACTATCTGAATAAAAGCATGTTTCATTAGTAAGGATGAAGGAAAAGAATGATGCTCGGTGGGCAACATAGAGAACACTGATGATGCTCTACCCACATCCCCTTAATGTTATGTGTAGGTGTTGTGGTCCACAGTTCTAGCTGAGTCCAGCCCTCCAGAGAGTTTAGCCAAGGCTGCAGATAAGTGAACGAAGCTCATTCACGTACACTTCAGACCAGTTCATCTGCTAACTGAATACCACCAAGGGATATATTTCAGTGTCCCATGGAATAGAACAATCAACCAGCTGAGGCTGGCCTGAATATCTGACCAACAAAATGATGAGATTGAACAAAATTGTTGTTTTAACCTACTGTTTTTTATGTGAGATAGCAATGGAATAGATAACTGGAACATTCTTTAATTTATTCTTACCATTTGCGTGTACCTCCTCGCTTACTGTTCCTTTCCTTCAATCAGGCAACAATTAGGAGTCTTTTTCTGAGGAATGTACTTGGGCTAATTAAATCTTCTCTGCTCAGATAAAGGAATAGCCTGCAGTGCCTGGGAATGTTTGTCACCTCTTGAAGGAGACGTTTATGCAAAGACAAATGGATTTGAAAATATGAAAGTCACAGCAACATTACTGAGACCTAATTTATACTGCAAAGTTCCTATAATGGATGAGGTCAAAGTTACCCCCTGTAGAACTTGGCCTGAGATCACTATGTTTGACTTACTCCCCTTTCCTGCCCTCCTTCATTCCCTTACAAGTTTGAATAAATTACTTGCACTTGAATCCTTCCCTCAGGGTCTGCTTCTGGAAAATCCAACTCACAACAAGATACAGGATCGTGGAGGGGAAAGGAGGTGAAACTGCTGCACTGCCTAAAACTTAACAGGTTAGCAGTGAAAGATGTGAGACCATGCTAATCTTGAACAACATGGCCAAATGGGTTAGTCGTCTCAACCAAGCATAGCCCTTGACAGTGACGATATATTTTATTTACTTATTATATCTATACACTGCTGCAAATATATCTTTAGACAGCACAATTTAAACAGGATAAAATAAAATTTATTTTATTTTAATTTATTCAATCTTCACTTTATTTTTGCTTTTTAGACCTTTAGTTAAAACAAAACACTCCCACAGCAGGGAGTGGTTATAAAAATGCCCATTGACAATATAAATAAAAATAGTCAATGTTTATTGAATGATTATTATGTGTTAGGTAGTGCTAAATATTTTTAGAAGTATTTTTACAGATGAAGGCTGATAAGACTAGCCCATTAATATGAAAATGCTGTGGATCTTGCTCTTGACTATCCTAAACAATCTGGCCCCTGACCATTTTCTCATTATGGCCTTCTAGCCTTCATGATGTGTTAGCTGACAGCAATTCAAAACAACCTCCCCTGAGGATTTCCTGTCAAGATGGTGGAGTAAACACTCTGCTCACCTCCTTTCATGACCACATCACAACTACAACTAAACTACTAAACACACATCACTGAGAATCACCTGATGTCTAGCTGAACTGAAGCCCCACAATAAGGACATACAGAAGAAGCCACCTCAAGACTGATAGGAGGAGCAGAGATGCAGAAAGGGCTGGTCCCACACCCACATGCCCAATGAAAATCAGGAGGACTATCCCAGCTGTAGAGGTTCCCCCTGGAGGAGTGAGGGGTCCCAGCCCCACACCAAGCTCCCCAGCCCAGAGTTCCAGTGAGGGGAAAAGAAAGTCCTCATAACTTCTGACTGTGAAAATCAGTGGAGATTGTGGCTGAGTAAGATGGATGGTGGCTATAGCCCAAGGCGTTCCTCCTACAGGGCCCAAAAATGAACTTACTCAGTGATGGATTCACTCACTCTGAGCTCCAGTGCTGGGGCAGCAACCTGAAAGTTTGCAGGGACATATGAGGAGGAACTGAATTGTCTAGCTTCTGGGTGAGGGCTGGAGGGGGAGCATTTTCCTGGAGGAAGAAGCTGGCGGAAGCTATTGCTTCTTTATTGAGCCTACCCAATCCCATGGCAGATGCAGATAGCCACCATATCTGAGTCTCCATCAACCTGGCTAACACCGTTACTTTGCCCTGCTATAGTGATATCCAAAGACCTCGCTCCACCCAACTTTCAGGCACAACCAAGCTGCTTCCGTTGGCTTTGCCATACAAACAGCCTGTCTTGGCTCATGCTGCAGACTTTCCTGAAATCTCTCAAAGGCTCACAGAACTCAAACAAGCAAATCTGGCTTTGGTGTGTCGCATACCTCTTGCTGAGCAGTCCTAAGCCCGGGACTAACCATGGCAAGTCTCAGTTTGTGTCTGGGCCTCTTGAGGCACCTCCAAGTCCAGCACAGGGGGCAGCCATCTGTGGATTGCTTTGTGGTTCATGCTAGGTGACCCCAGGAGGGGCACAAGCTGTGGCTGAACTTGGCTGGCAGTAGGGCCCCTTTCAGGAGGCCATGGAAACCTGCACACCCAAATGCCAGATTGGGACTGAGCTGGAGCATCACTTGGCTGCTCTGACGATGACACACCCAAAGGGCAGACTAGCAGGTACCCGAGCCCTGCTAAAGTGAATCCTGCTTCATAAGGTCAGTCCCTGCTCAACAGCTCCCCCCTTGTAGTCACAGCCAGTCCTCACAACCAATCAGCCTGAGAGAGAATCCCGCCCAGTGACATGTAAACAGCAAGCAAGGCTCAACTACAACAGGAGGGCACACACAACTCACACAATGGACACACCTGGAGCACCCAGCTTTGGGGACCAGGAAGACTGTGCCACTATGTTCCACAGGACACTTACTACATAAAGCCTCTCTAGTAAGGCCAGGAGGTATAGTAGATTGCCTAATACATAGACGCAAACACAGGGAGGCAGCCAAAATGGGGATACAAAGAAATATGTCCCAAATAAAAGAACAGAACAAAGCTTCAGAAAAAGAATTAACCAAAATGGAGACAAGTAATCTACCAGATGGAGAATTCAAAACACTGGTTATACAGATGCTCAGTGACTTCAGGGAGAATTTCAACAAAGAGACAAGAAACATAAAAATGGAGATAGAAAACATAAAAAGGAACTAAAGAATACAGTAACTAAAGTGAGGAATACATTAGAGGGAATCAACAGTAGATTAGATGAAGCAGAGGACTGAATCAGTGGTGCAGAAGATAAGGCAATGGAAAACACCCAAACAGAACAGCAAAAAGAAAATAATAATAATAATCCAAAAAATGAGAACAGTTTAACAGGCCTCTGAGACAACAACGAGTGTACAAACATTTGCATCATAGGAGTACCAGAAGGAGAAGAGAGAAAGCAAGGGATTGAGAACCTATTTGTAAAAATAATGAAGGAAACTTCCATAACCTGGTGAAGGAAAAAGCATAGAAGCCTAGAAGGTGCAGAGAGTCCCAAACATGATGAAAACAAACAAGCCCACACCAAGACACATCATAATTAAAATGTCACCGGTTAAAGAAAGAATTGTAAAAGCAGCAAAGGAGAAGCAGTTAATTACCTACAAGAGTTCTCCCATAAGACTGTCAGCTGATTTCTCAACAGAACATGGCAGAACAGAAGGGACTGGCAGGATATATTCAAAGTGATGAAAGCAAAGACCTACAACCAAGATTACTCTATGCAGGAAAGCTATCCTTTAGAATCAAAGGACAGATAAAGAGCTTCCCAAACAAGAAAAAGCTAAAGGAGTTCATCACCACCAAACCAGTATTACCAAAAAAAAAAAAAAATATATGTTCAATGGACTTCTTTAAGAAGAAGAAAAAAGCTAAAAAGTATGTAAATGATAAAATGGTAATGTATATATCAACAATTACTTTGTTGTAATAATAAAATGGATATGTATCTATCAACAATTACTTTGAATATAAATGAATTAAATGTTCCAATCAAAAAATAGAGTAGCTGAATGGATAAGAAAACAAGACCCTTACATATGCTGCCTACAAGAGACTCACTTCAGATCTAAAAGCACACACAGACTGAAAGTAAAGGGATGGAAAAAGATATTCCATGACAATGGAAATGAGAAAAAAAGAAAGAAAGAAAACTAAGGTAGCAGTACCTATAACACACAAAATAGACTTTAAAACAAAGGCTATACTAAGAGACAAAGTAACACCCAGTAATCCCACTTTTGGATATTTATCCAAAGAAACCCAAAACACTACTCTGAGGGGAGGTATACATCCACATGTTCATTGCAGCACTGTTTACAATGGCCAAGATATGGAGGCAGCCTGGGTGTCCACTGATGGATGAATAAAGAGAAGGGATACATACATATACAACGTAATATTACTCAGCCAGGAAAGGGAATGGATTTTTGCCATCTGTAGCAGCATGGATGGACCTGGAGGGTATCGTGCTGAATGGAGTATGTCAGATAGACAGAGACAGATGCAATGTGGTTTAACATATATATGGAATCTAAACAACAAAATAAACAAACAAAACAGAAACAAACTCATAGATACAGGGAGCATTTTGATGGTTGCCAGATGGGAGGAGGCTTGGGGGAGAGTGGGTTAAAAATGGGGATGATTCGGAATTACAAATTGTTTGATAAAAAGTAGTAATGGTGATGTAGGAAGCATAAGGAATATAATCAATAATATTGTAATAACTATGTATGGTGTAAGATGGGTACCAGATTTATTGGGGTGATAGATGGAAGGGGGTGGGGTAAGGTGAAAAAGATGAATGCATTACGAAGTACAAATTGTTATTTTCAAAATAGTCATGAGGGTATAAAGTAAAGTGTAGGGAATATAGTCAATCATATTATAATACCTATGTGCCAGGTGCGTACTAGACTAGTCAGGGGGATCACTTTTTAAACTACACAAATGTTTAACCACTATTACATACACCTGAAATTAATATAAAATAATACTGAATGCCAATTGTAATTGAAAAATTTACAAAGGGATGAAAAGGTTAAGGAAAATAAGAGGTTCAAATTTCCAAGTATAAAACAAATAAGTCATGGGGTGTAATATACAGCACAAGGCATATAGTCAATAATAATGTGATAGCATGGTCCAGTGTCAGATGGTTGCTGGACTTATCATTGTGGTCACTTCTTTAGGTATGAAAATGTTGAATAACTATGGTGTACACCTGAAATTAATATAATAGTTTGTTAGCTATATTTTAATAAAAATCTTTAAAAAAAGGAGCTACTTGAGTGGGAGAACTAAATGTAGATTGCAATAAAACAAAGGAAAAACAAAAAACAAAAACAAACAAAAAAACCTCCCTTGTGATCAAGTTATCCAGAGTCTTTTTGCCACTGTTGTTTATAAAATAAGAACTTTTATTGATAAAGTATAGTTAGAGAGGCATTTCCTCCTTTCTTTGTGTGCTTATAAAATCAAGCTCATTATCTATTTTTAACTAGATCTCAAAAATTTCATTTATATTACAAAGTGTGAATTTAAGTGCTAACACTTTGTTTTAGCTTACAAATACGTAGCTAGGGCAAATAATTCATTTGAAACAAATATATTTCTAAACTTACTCTGATGAAATGGAAACGACACATAAATCTCTAAATTTATGACACCTCTATATTAAATATGCATACATTAAATAGCCAAACAATTACTTAGGCTGAGTCTTTATGTTAAAAAACTGAAAACAGGAATAGATGTTTCATAAATTTTCATAAATGTTTAAGAGTGAATCACCAAAAACATAGTTACATTTGATGGAATATATTGTTTGGATAGGATTTACACAAGTTGAATTGGGGTAAGAAGATACCCCAAAGTTTATCTATCTAAATCAGATACCCACAGTAACTCACAAGAGAGAAGAAACAACCACTGCATCTTCATACCATGCAATTTATGTTCAAAGGCCCACACCTTTGATACTGGATTATTATACATAATCCACACCTGGATTATGATTAGGCCCTGTCCATACCGGGACCTAATCTGGCCTGTCATATATGTTTCTGTTGCTAACGTCATTGGTTCCCAAGTCCATATGCTCTGCATTCTTCTAGTGTTCACTCCAGTCCTCTATGCTAAACCACTAGGTCTTTAACAGTATGAAAAATAAGAGTATTAGAACTGTAATGATGCTCTCCTACCACACAATTGGATGCACATTACTCAAGGGATAGGTCTAGACACAGGCAACTTAATCAGCATTTTTTTAACTACACTAGTGTCATACCATGTTGTATGTAAAACTTAATTGTATTACTTGTGTCACAGGAACCTTCTTTTACAGGATTCCTCCTATAAATATTAGGGTTTATATATACCATCCTTCATCCTAGATCTTAGCCTAGCAAGCTACTGTGTGCTAGTTCTAGGACTGAAGCAGTATTTAATCACACCCTTTCCAATCTACCCGCGTTTTTTGCTTTCTTTGCAAAAGGTTCCTTCACTCTTTATTAATCTCTCTTTTTATGATTTATGACCTACATATTAAGACTTCCAGACTTAGGTGTCTTTTCTCCAATGTATTGATACATGGTAATAATAGCACAATTTAAGAAAAGAATAAGAAACAGTGTCATGAACTGTGAATCATTTAATATTTTACCCACGTTGGAAGCTAATAAGTTAGCACACTAACACACTTCGTTTTATGCATCCTGGCAGAAGACATACAAATTGTGGGTCAGATATAAAGGACAGTTTATTGACCATAGCAATAGCAGCAGCCAGAGTACCAGCATTATCTTACACTGGGTCCCCAAGCTCCAAAACCCACAGGGCAATATAAAGGGGGTCTGCTCTTGCAGTGGTGTTGTGTTTCAGTAAAGGAACTCTGAAGTTAGGGAATCCAAGTATTTTATAATAGACAATAAGCGCATATACTCTTCTCTCCAGGAAGACATTATTTTTATTACATTGAACAGTAAGCACACTTGTCCTTTCTTCTAGGGGCCCTACTTTTATCTACCAAAGATGAAAGCGAACATGTCCTTTGGTCTAGACTGAAAACCTACTCTATCTTGCAAGGTTCTGAACTATACAAACATCTTTAAAAATTAATCCAGAACAAAAGTAGTCAGTGCCTCTGCTCAGAAAACAGAATTTTCCCAACAAGAATATCACTATTTATTTCTACACTGTCTTGGCTTCTGGAAAATTTCCCTCGTGTGTATGTACTCCATGAGCCATTCTGATTAATCTGACAAACAGCCCGGAACCAAATCTGTTTAATTTCTCTCTTTCATCATTTAGTCAAGGCTACAATCAATAGGACTATAAAAAGAAGGATATGGCCATCCTGTGGTATTGACCTCAATCATGTCCCCTAGGGCTACCAAAAACCAATCAGCTGAATAATCTTATAAACTCTCAAGGACTATCGGCAAAACCAGGTGACTTTCTTCTTAAGTTGCTATATTGACCTCTGTGATAGGGCCACAGCACTGATCCAGGTACATTAATACGTAATAGTAATTGCAGAGTTTCTGCCTTGGTTCAAGAAAAACATCTAGGACGATCCAAACAACTACCACAACTCTCAACAATAAGTTGAGGCAGACCTGAATGCATTCAAGGGCCAAGTTGGTGTTACTGATCACTTTGGCTAAAGTTAGGGATAAACTTCACATCGCCTTTTCTAATTGGATATTATCATTGTAGAAATAACTGCCTGCTTAAATAAGGAGTCAATTATCCCTCTAAGAAGTTTGCATAATTGATCAAGCCTCAGTTTGGAGTTATGATTCATTAGTGTGACATAATTTTCTTGACAATGCTTCTTAACCTGTTGATGGTGCCTTATGACCACCAAGACGATGTATTTTCCAGAGGAAAGTTATATGCTTGGCTTTAACACAAAATAGTATAACTCTGAAGTTATACCTGGTGCCCATGGAAAGAAAGATGTGTTCAGTATCATTGCTCTCTTTCAAGTGGGACTTATTCCAGTGAGGGAACACAGGTTGCCAGTGCTTCCACCTGGCCTTTGGACTACTGGTAAGACTTGCACTTTCCAATTCACTTTAAAAAAATTGAGTCAACTCCTTGATTTTGGAGTGACAGTCCAAGGGCAGTTAGTCCATCTGGAAGTATTAACAAGGGTTTTGTGTAGCTGGTGCTGGAATAGGGGACATTCTCTGCTGTTTCCAATAGACTTTTCAGTAAGATTACGAAAATGGAGATCAATTTTCCTCAATATTCTCTGGTGAGGGATGAAAAATCCAACAGCCCGTTGCCTTTAAGCTGCTTGGAACTGTCTGATAAAATGATCCCAAGTGGTTTCCTTCATGAAGGTTTCAGGAGGGATTCTGAAAGGCAGTGGTCATTAATGGCCCTCTTTCCATACATCTTCCTGGATCAAGATGTTTCTTTCCCAGATAAGAGTGTTGTTGCTCTACTTAAATTACCCAAAGTTGGCATACATCATTCCAGTAGTCCTAACTTCCCTGCTCAGATCCAGCTCTTTGGCTTGAAGAAGTCATATACAAGAAGTGCACAGCCATTTTTATGAAACTAAAAGAGACTGATTAGGTTTCACACTTTGGGCAACATAGGCAGTTAGAGGTGTTTCTGATGAGCCGTGTACTAAATCAAATGGTCATTATCATGATGATCATGACCATGCCAATCCAACAAGAAAATCCAGGGGGCTGAAGCAGAATTAAATTTGAATCCCCTAGGCTTCCCTTTGGCTAAACTGCCACTCAGAGTTATTGTTAAGCAAAGAAAGAAGCATTATGCCATGATGGAATCCCAAATTTTCAAATAGCTCTGTATAATCCCCAAACTCTTTGATTCTGATCAGAATCCAGAAACTGGCCACGCAGAGGTGATCTTTTTCTGTAGACAGTCACACTCATTGACCAAAAAGCCTAAGAAAGGTGTATGTGCTAGGAGGAGATGAGGGAGGTAGAGTCAGAAATACGTTAGAGTTAATTGTTCAGGAAAATGTTTTAATGTTTCATAAATGTTTGTGGATCATATGGATGGTTTACCTTGTCTGTAAAGTCACTGTTCCATGGCTTTGTAATGAAAGGCACACCACTGTAAGAATGCAAAGAGTATAGAAATCTACAAGCATAACACAGATCAATGTCAAATATCACAAATATGATCCTGGAATCAGCTGACTGGAACATCGTATTTAACCTGAAATAATGTCAACAACTGTGAGACCCCATAATTAGCCCCAAAGAAGAAGTGAAAGGTCAATGTTGGCGACTGCAAGGAACAGGCAAAGGCCATGCCTCTTACGTAATCTCTGCATCAGAAACAAAATGCATTATTTTGCTTCTCATACATAACAGATTTCTTCTCATGCCGTATATATGATGAAAGACCCAGCCAGCAATAATGCCCCGATAATGAATTAGTGAAATTCTAGGAAAAGAACATTCAATTAATATCCTGTTTCCCCGAAAATAAGAACTAGGCAGACAATCAGCTCTAATGTGTCTTTTGGAACAAAAATTAATATAAGATCCGGTCTTATTTTACTATAATAAAACCGGGTATACTAAAATATAATATAATATATATAATAATACCGGGTCTTATATGACTGATCTTATATTAATTTTTGCTCAGAAAGATGCATTAGAGATGATTATCCAGCTAGGTCTTATTTTCAGGGAAACACGGTAGTGAGATTACATTTCATCTCATCAGGGAATGGTCTTTACATGAATGTCTACATGAGTATCCCAGTGAGGGTTACTTTTATCTGTCAGTTGGTAATTTCCCAAGGAGCAGGCCAAAGAGCCAGACTGTTGGCAAAAACCCAGGAGATATTACAAATATACTAGGTTTCTTTAAGAGGAGTGTTAGCAGGTCCTAGGAGAACGGCAACAAGTTATGTCCCCTTAGCATGGTGTCACATCCATTGTTGTTTCTGGATTGCTGCTGCAGACGCAGAGCAACCCCGGCAGCCTTGTGGACACATACTACGCTTGGCCAAACCATCAGTGACTCGTGCCCAGGCAGTTAAGGGAATCTCTGCGAATCTGAGGCCACGTTGAGCCAGTGGGTTGGCTTCCACTGACAGAATGAGAAATAGTTTTCTGGGAAGGGAAAGTTGCCACTTTTTCGTGTAAAACTGAGATGGCCCTGTAGTCAGACCGGCCACATTCTTGAATATACAATCTCCATTTGACTGGGAAGGCTTGTTGGGCCCTTCTGACATTGTTAGTCTTTGACTTTGAATTGGCCGCTCCAGCCCGTCTCCTCAACCCCAAAAGAAATTTCAGGACACAGAGTCACAAGGTCTCTAGAGGTGAGCATCCCAGTTACGGAAAAGCCCAGTAGCAAAGTGCTTTTCAAAAGGGGTACCTAGTAGCCACGTCAGGGAGGTGATGAGCCCACTTCAAGGGGCACCTCTAGATGGAGGCTGTCTCCTGTTACCAATGGCTGCAATTGATAAAATCATCAGTCACAGAGACTTTTAGCTCAAAGGATTAATTAGGTTTGTGGGGCCTCAAAGGTATAGCACTTCTCTAGACGCAGTGCTTCCTAATAGGGAGAGTGCCTTCATTCACAGTACATCAATATTCATCATACGTTCAGCACATAAAGCCATAATATGATAATGAAGTGGCCAAAATGGCCTCACAGACACGGCTGTGGTAGCTTCATTCTACTGCAAATCTTGCCCTAACTCAATTCGCTAAATTCTGCTGCTCCCCATCACTGACGGGTAGAGTAGATGGTACTTGGTTGCCTAGACCCAAAAGTCCATAAAAGTTTAAGTTCCTCCCTTCCCTGAATTACTTCACAAGTGCATATGGCCTTTTGGGGACATGGAGACCTCGGCCCACCCAATCATTCTGCTCCTTAAATAAGTGGAGTCAGATCTAGAAAGTGAAGGATTAGCAGGCATCGAAGGAGACAGCAGCTACAACAAGCAAAATGAACTGTGGAAGCTTGATGAAGGCTCACAAAACGAATCACCAACGTTCCTGGTGTACCTACCTCCCTACATTAGATAGCAAGGTCATCTTTATTGATAGCGTCTATTTTAGTCTCCAAGTCCCCTGACTCTGCAGTCCAAGCCACATTCATTTCTGGCCAGGGACCCAAAGTTTGCGCCCTTTGACTGACTTAGTCCTGACTTACAAGTGACAGAATTCTTTGAAGAAGCTCAGTTTGATCTGGGGAAATTGCTCCATGATTGTCATGATAATAACTCTTAAATATTCTCCCTGGTTTAAAATAAAGTGTGCGGGAGTTTTCAAGATGGCAAGGCTCACCACTGTAAGAAAGAATTTTCCTAGATCACTCTGTATCATTTTTCTCATTTTCAGGTGGTTTTGTGATGTCCATGGAATAGATGAATGAATAAACAAATTGGTATGTCCATACAGTGAAATACTACTCATCAATAAAAAGGAATAACAATTTCATGCATGTACAGACTGAATGAATCTCAAAATATTTATGCTGAGGGAAAGATGGAAGACCAAGAGACTATATGCTACATGATTATATTTAAATAAACTTATTTATTTAAAATACTTAAATAAAATAAAATACAAACTATTGTATAGTGACAGTGGAGAGATTACAAAGAAGCACGAGGAAACTTTTAGGGTTGCTGATCTTTTCATTATCTTGACTGTGGTGACTTTTTCAGGTGTAGTCATATATCAGAATTTATCAACTGTACACTTTAAATATGTGCAATTTAACATATGCCAATTATACCATAATAATAATAAAAAACCTACTGCAAGGGTAATAAAAGAAAAATAAGCAAACAAACAAACATGGTGAAGAAAATTTAGAATAAGCACCAAAAATAGATAAGAAAAAGGCACATACAATTCTCACTACTAGTGGTCTGACAAATGTAATAAAAATATTACCTTTTTGCCATGGTGGATCTACTCAGAGCTCTTAAGAACTACAATATCAATTCAAAGGCTTGTAAAAAGCAATAAACCATATAATAAGTAAACAAAGACACAGGTATTCTTTCAGTAGGAATTCAGATAATAAATGTGAGTTTGTGTGAAGATAATATTAGAACCTCTGGAAATTTAAACTCCCCTATTCATGATTACCTTCATATTATATGTGTGTGTGTTTGTGTGTGTGTGTGTCTGTACACATACAAGGGATGCCAAAAAAAATGTATACACATGACTTCTATTCATCTTTTGTTATCAATAAAAGTATTAGAATTTTCATACAGTTTTTTTTCCTTTCTTAAAATGTGTTTACTTTATTTTGGTACCCTCTGTATATACATCTATCATCATCCCTACTATCTTTATGTTTAATGAGTTGGATTCTGCAGGAAATAGACCATAAAATGTAGATGTGCACGTTTCTTTGGGCAAAATATTCCTGGAGAAGGACTCAGCTCTGAGCTCTTAGTTATCACTTTGTAAATCTGGGGAACTGGTACCTAAGTAACTGGAATGGGAAGCTGGTATGTGAAACAACCACTAAGATTGTCACTTGGATGCACTGATTCATGTAATAAATTCACCCATCCGTAAACAGCTCAGTTTCTGGATGGTCTCTTTTCCTGAGAAAATTTGTAAAACTTTTGGTGGAATGAGTTATAGAGACTACTGATGCATCTAATTTCTATATGCAGCTGAAACTCATTCTTTTTCCATTTTACTACCCATTCTAGATTCCCTTCTCTGCTTGTCCAGGTGGCTGTAACAGACATGAATTATGTTTGCCACAGACGCTTTACTCAGTCTTCTCTTTAAGAGCATACCACTACAAGTAAGGTAGCTGCCTAACAACTTTCAATCGCCACAAACACTGGTTCCATTTCAGTGTTCCCACTGAGTCTTACTTTTTGTACTCCTTCCTCAAATGATCGAGTATATGAGCTGATAGAAGACTGCATTACAAGGTTCTCACTGGTCTGAAGGGCCCCATCGGCTTGTGTTTTTTTAGAGCTCTGCTATTGTTTCAGGCCCTTCCTACACAATCTGCCTTTCTGCCCACCTCCTTTCACATGTGTTAGACCTGCGTTATAATCATTAAGGCTTTCCCTACTACCACTCTCCTTTGTTCTTTATAGGCATATCCCTCATCCCACTCCACCCCCAAAGCCTTTGCATATTGAATCTCTTCTTGTTTTCTTCTTAGAAAATTCAAGTTAACATGTACTTTACCTGGTTTTGGGGTCACTCAGATACTCACCCCTGATGGCTCTGAGCCTTTACCTGTGTCATTCCCTTCTTAAAGTCAGTTATATGTCTATTGACTGTTCAATTTGCACTGAGAAATGACAAGAACACCTCAGTGCATCACCTGGATGGCAAATATATTCTTCCTTGCTCCTATTGTACAACAGATGCCATACCTCTTAGAGATGATCAGAGAAAATTATTCCTGCCCAGATGTTGATTCCTGCCGATGCCTTCTCATTTCCTGGTATCATTGAGAAGCCCAAAGTGATGAGGGAACACACAATGCTCGAAACATAATGGTGTTCTTGCTGTATATGATTGTACAGTGTTCTCTGTCTCTGGGAATAGCACTTATAGGTATGCAAATCCTACACTTACATGAACAGAAAACATTAGTTACCTAAAAATGGACCACTGAGTGAAGGTAAGTGAAGTTACTCCTATTCACATGCCTTGGTTCCTGGAACCATATGTTCTCACCAATTAGGGACACGATATCATGTAATGTACACTGATTAAGTTGTAAACTGCATCCTTGGAAAAGGCATCTCATCTAAATAGATTATCATATCCAAGAGGAAGTCTTACTTTATCCTTCACAAGCTTTCCCATCATTCTATTTGACTGGAAGATTCTGGGTAGTGTGGAATGTGATATGACAAATGAGTCCCATGATCCTGTGTACATCATCACAATTCATTTGCAGGAATGTGTGTCCCTTGGTCTTAAGTGATATTTTGTAGGGTAATGGATCCCAGATTCTGTATAACCTGCAGTACTTGGTTGTCAGTGGGTGAGGTGAGTTCATGAGGTATTGAGTTTATGTACAGATCCCATCCTTATCAACACAGTTGTTCCAATCATGAGCACAAAGTACCACCCTGGAGCTAGCCTATGAAAGAAACTGGCTGATGTCAACTTGCCAAGTCATTCCATCTATTTGTGTTTATTTTGTAATGCTTTTTCTTTTTATGGCTTCTCTGATGAGCTTCAAGTATGCAGTGCAAAGACCTGCAGAATCCACGTGCATTCCCAAAGTTCTGGGCAGGCTTCTTCTAAGAACTTTTTGTCCTTTATCTTCTAATTTTTGTTCCTTCAGGAGATTACAAAGAAGCATGAGGAAACTTTTAGGGTTGGTGATCTTTTCATTATCTTGACCGTGGTGACTTTTTCAGGTGTAGTCACATATCAGAATTTATCAATTGTACACTTTAAATATGTGCAATTTAACATATGCCAATTATACCATAATGATAATAAAAAACCTACTGCAAGGATAATAAAAGAAAAATAAATAAAAGAGTAAACAAACAAATATAGTGAAGAAAAAGCATCTCAAAAACACTTTTTCCGTGCTCTGGCCAGGCTTGGTTCATAGATAAGTTGGCAGGGTATTTGGCTGCAAATTAAAAATAGACCACTACTGAATTACTGCCCTACTCAAAGGTGGTCCTGAAGGTAGGAGTGAGGGGAAATATTTGCAATGATTAGAGGTGTAGGCCATGTAATTGGTCATTTCCTTTGTGTGGAAAGAAAAGTGATACACAATTAGAATAGACAGAGTCATGGGCAGTGTCAAGTTGCTGAGTCCTGTGATTATTTTTTCAAATGGTGAAACAGATGAGATGCATTCATCTGATAATATCCCAACATGCCCGAAACAGGTAAGTCCATTAAAAAATTATTCAAGATCATGCAGAACAGGTAAGAGACTCGTGCAACGATTACTTGAAGGTGGGCAAATTGGGCGAGCAGGGGAAGAGGGAAGGGAGCGGAGTAGAGACGCCGCCCACATCTGCAGCAGTGGAAACCGGTCCGCATTTGCGGCTGTGGGGACGCGGCCCGCACCTTTGGCTGTGGAGACGTGGTCGGCATCCGCAGCTGCAGAGACGCAGGGAATCCCAGGAGGGAACAGAGAACACAAAAGCCAGGAGGTGGGCTCCTTCCCTGCGTCCCACAGCTGATCTCTCCCGCCGAGGGGACAGTATATCCAGCATTTGAGGCAATAACCTCAGTGAGATCTCCAGTTGGGCCCTAGGCGGGACAAAGGACACAAACTCCATACCTGGGACACTCCCCCTGCTCTTCCAATCCTACCCCCGCCCTTCCAGAGACTTAAACTGGCCCCTGAAATGAAAGAAGATACAAATAGATGGAAACACATACCATGTTCATGGATAGGAAGAATTAATATAGTTAAAATGTCCATACTGCCTAAGGCAATATACATATTCAACGCAATTCCTATCAAACTACCAACGACGTTTTTCACAGAAATAGAACATATAATCTTAAAATTTATATGGGACCATAAAAGACCCCGGATATCCTCAGCAATCTTGAGAAATAAGAACAAAGTGGGAGGTATAACAATACCTGACATCAAATTATACTAGAAGTCTACAGTAATCAAAACAGCATGGTACTGGTACAAAAACAGACACATAGATCAATGGAATAGAATAGAGAGTCCAGAAATAAATCCATGCCTATATGGCCATTTAATCTACGACAATGGAAACAAGAATGAACGGTGGGGTAAAGACAGTCTATTCAAAAAATGGTGCTGGGAAACCTGGACAGACACATGCAAAAAAATGAAGCTGGACCACCTCCTTACACCATATACAAAAATAAATTCAAAATGGCTTAAAGACTTAAATGTAAAATCTGAAACCATAAAATTCCTAGAAGAAAATATAGGAAGAAACTTCACAGACATTACCTGGAGTAAGATTTCTACTGATATATCCCCTAGCACGAGGGAAGTAAGAGAAAAAATAAATGTGTGGTATTACATCAAACTAAAAAGCTTTTTCACAGCAAAGGAAACCATCAATAAAACAAAAAGGGATCCTACTGAATGGGAAAAGATATTTGCCAATGATATATCTGATAAGGGATTAATTTCACAAATTTATAGAAAACTCACTCAAATGAAAAAAAACAAACAACCCAATTAAAAAATGGTCAGAGGACATGAAGAGGCATTTTTCTAAAAAGGACATACAGATGACAAACAGACATATGAAGAAATGCTCAACCTCACTAACCATCAGAGAAATGCAAATAAAAACCACAATGAGATACCACCTCACCCCAGTTAAAATGGCTATCATTAATAAATCAACAAACAAGAAGAGCTGGTGTGGATGTGGAGAAAAGGGAACACTTGTGCACTGTTGGTGGGATTGCAGATTGGTGCAGCCACTATGGAAAACAGTATGGAGGTATCTCAAAATTCTGAAAATGGAACTACCTTATGATCCAGTAATTCCACTCCTACGTATCTATCCGGAGAAATGCAAAACTCTAATTCAAAAATCTCTATGCGCTCCTATGTTTATTGCAGTATTATACACAATAGCCAAGACATGGAAACAACAGAAATGCCCATCGGTAGATGACTGGATTAAGAAACTGTGGTACATTTATACAATGGAGTATTATGCAGCCATAAAGAAGAAAGAAATCTTACCATTTGCAACAACATGGATGGACCTAGAGAACATTATGTTAAGTGAAATAAGTCAGACAGAAAAAGACAAATACCATATGATCTCACTTATATGTGGAATCTAAAGAAAAGAATAAGTGAATGAACTAATCAGAAACAGTTTTGGAGACATAGAGGAAAAACTGAGGGTTGCTAGATGGGCGGGGGGGTGGGGATAAGGGGGAAGGTGAGGTGATTAGAAAACAGTCGGTAACCACAAGATGGCCACGGGGTTTTGAAAATTAATTTGGGGAATGTAATCAATAATGTTGTAAAGATTTTGTAGGGTATCTGATAGACACGTGTCCCATTTGGGAGACCACCTCAGGGAAGATGTAGGTGCCTCATCACTGCACTGTACACCTGAAGCTGAACAATAATGAATGCCAACTATAATATTTTTTATATATATATATATATATATATATATATATATATATATATATATATATATGTATATGTATATATAGGTATGTATACACTTACAAGAATCAGAGTACAGCCTTAGGAATAGAGACAGTGGAAATGTAATGGCTGTGTGCGATGTCAGAGGGATAGCGGATGGGGGGAGGGGGGTTCACACAGTGTGAGGGATAGAAATGATAAACGTCTAAGTATTACTTTGTCTTGTGCACCTGAAACTAATAAAAAAAATAATTAAAAAAATATTCAAAATTTTGTAGACATAGGAGTACTTGTGTCTTACCAAGGCCTTCAGTGTTCTGGTCACTTTGTGCTCATATAGTCTAATTGCCATGATTTTGTGAATATAAATAAATAACCTGATATTATACAGACTGTACAGGTATTATAGGTCTCTTTGAGCAACATTATGACAGTGAGCAGGGGAGTTAATATAACTCTAGGGCAAGAATAAAATATATTCTATTGTTTATCCTACATCGATAAGCTCTTCTGATCCTCACAGAGACTGAAAATAACAGGTTTCTCTAGATCAATGCTAATACACCACATGCTTGAGATCACGTTAATATGATGTAACAAAGATATCGTATTTGACTACTAGACTGAGTTTTCCGTAGCCCACCATCATTGTCTGGGTCTGTATGATCGTAATGGTTGTATTTGTGAATTAAAAGAGGGTTTGATGAGGGTTAACATCACTGCACACTTAAAATATTTAAGGATAGGCTGATTTCTACTATTTTCTTTGAGATACATCGCTTTTGCGTTACATTCTTGGCAGGGCCAAGGGCCAATTTCAACAGCTTCTATTTGGCTTTCCCAACTGTAATAGTTCTTACCTCACAGGCCAATGTTGATACTATGAAAAGTACCAATTATGTTTATTATAATTATCATCTGAAAGATAAGGACAATCACTAGTGAGTGGTCCATGGATACAGCAAACCTGCTGGGAGCTACACCTGGGCCAGTGCTCTAATGTACAAGACTCCCCTAATTAGAGGACTATAAAAATGTTTTGCAGGTCCAAGTAACAATGTCAAATTATACATCTAAGAGTTCTTGAAATGTTTGCTATCACACTTGCCTCAATATACAGTTGCCAGGATAAATGACCATGTGCCTCATTGGGAATGAACGTTGGTGATCATTACCGCATAAACTTGCCCCGGTGTTCAAGGTTCTTTGCTTATGGGAAACTGCCCTCTCCTTTAGTAAATGGGTTCTGGATTTTCAAATGGTCACATATCTGGAAACTGTGATGTTTTATGGGACTGGCTACCCCTTCACAGCCTAATCATCCATGCTTTACTTCTTTCGATTGAATAAACTGAAACGTATTCAAAGGCTGCCTGTCTATCTTGATCCTAGGGTACTGCACTCTATTAAAAATCTCCACAGTTCCCTGACTGCCTTGCTCCAAGTTTCCACTCTAATTTTTTCAGCTCATTTCAACAACTGAGCCCATCGTTTTTTCGAACACATGAAGTGCTGTCCCCTGGAATATTATTCTGTGATCCTATTATCCCCGTTGTTATCAAGCAACTACCATCAGCCATTGCTCATGTAGGGAGTCACTACTGATCCAGTGATGCTGGGGACCCTCTCTCTGTTCTTTTCTTTATAATACTGGTGAATGGGACCTTTTAGGAAAAATAGTCAGCTGGAATACTTTCCGATCTTACATCCTATATTCACTCTAGCCTGTCGACTTCACTGAGCCTTCTGATTTCTTCTTCCCTCCCAACATGGAAGTTCCATTTCTGTTGCCCTTTGCATGGGACATTGCTTTCCCCACTCTTTCAAAAACCATCCAACAGGATGTTGGTCCTATACTCCAGGGTCTTTGTTAGGGTATGAAACCTTTAATCAGAAAGGTTGTTTTGATACTGATAGATTATTTTCATCTATCTTTATATTCAGCCATTCTTTGTCTAGTCTCCTTAGGACCCTGTCACATGAATATGCTTCTGGCTCCTGACAGTGCACACTGGCTAGGTCCCATACTTTTGTTGCAGTATAATCCCTTTTATCTCTTAGTGGTAGCACTTATTAGAAACATCTTTCTTGATGGTATGTACTGGAACTTACCCTTACTTATTGGTCGAGTAGGCATGAAGGAGGTTTAGATATCTCTTGAGAAGGCACACATTTTCTTACAAGGCACAGGTCTCTGCATCACAGTCAAGCAAGGGACTAACGTTTAATAAGAATGGCCATATCTTTAGGCCCAGAGAGTTGAGAAATCTGGGGATTTAGGATTTTTGACCCTGACTTCTCACGTTATGATTCATCATCCCCATTTATACCAGTCAGGGTCTTGCCCTCAGCATAGCACTCTGGGTTGAGAATTTAACTTTTCTTTATATCAGGTATCCTTCTAATTAAGTCCCAGGCCTGATTTAGCTCTTTCTGACCTGTAGATGTGGGAGATAATGTATGCTGTTTGTATACTGATGCCCTCTGTTGCCTTAAATTAGTAATTAAGCACTTTAAGTCTTCCATTGTTCTTTCCCCCACAACGTTATAATGGCCTCCCAATAACTATCCCATTCCATAGTCCTTGTATTTATTATTTCTCTGGAATTTCTCAGTTGGCTGAGATCCATTTCATCAACCAATATTTCCCACTGCAACAGATTCCTGTCCTACTTATCATCTTGGAAATTTTAATGATTACACCATTACTACATGTCAGGAGCTCTCCGTATCGTATGTACCACCAATGATAGAGTTTTCGTTGCCAGTTGACTAGCAGATGATTTCGTTGTATAAAAATTTCATTTGAGCATCTGCTTTTTTGGACCGCAATTTGCACCAAGTGACATAGATAAAGTTCCCTGGGAAACAGACTTTGAGACAGTTACTTGAATGAAGGCAGTTTACGGGGATGAATTCACTAAAACAAAACCAGTCTGAGAGTGAAAGAAGTAAGACTAGGCAGGAGTCTCCGGCTTGGCCTTTTAGATAGGGTTGCCAGATTGAGCAAATAAAAATACAGGATCCTCAGTTAAATCTGAATTTCTGATAAACAATGACTAAACTTTTATTGTAAGCGTATACTTTTGTATACTTCAGTGTTAGTATGCCACAAATATTGCATGGGACACACTTATACCAAATAATTATCCACTGATTATCTGAAATTCAAATGTGACTGAGTGTCTCATATTTTTTTTAAAAAAATGCTACCTTCACAGTTGTCCCGAAGGGAGTCAATAGACTATGCCTTTTTCCTCCCCAAATTGACAAGTCTTTAGATGCAGGCTGCCCTATAAAAGGGGGCCAAACTTATATGAGTCAATATTCTTCGGCCAAAGGCAATTCATGGTGGTGATGTTAACTATGAATTGTTAGCAACCATTATTCCTGAGGGAATAAGTCCTTCCATTCTGGACTGAGGAACTGGCCAGTTTCTACAGTGATTTTTGTGTGTGAAAAAGGTAAGAGAAAGGGCAGGGGAAGAGAGAGGAAGAGGGAGATGAAGAGAGCGGGAAACAATGGGTAAGTGGCAGGAACTATCTCACAGTTTCATCCGGAAAAGATACCTATCATCAATCTCAGAATTGTGCAGAATACAGTAAGAATAGAATGTACACGGTAATATAAACAGGCAGTCATGACCTTAGGCTGCCGCCAGAATTTCTGGCCTCACCAGACCAGTGCATCTTCCTCACTGGACTTAGTGATGTGGAACTGGAACAAGAGCCATGCAAACAGACTCTTAGACCAGTCATATAGCTGGAGCTTCACTGTCCAAAAAGCAATCTACATATTCAATTTTTTTTTTCCCATCTAAAGCACCTGAGAGTCATCTGCAAGGTAGGACTTTGAAGACCACTGACTATGCTGACATTAGACAAAAGTCTACTTACGCAACCAAAACTAAAGATGTTACTATAATCTGCATTATTCCTATTATGCAAGCATTACAAATGGAAAAGCACTGCTGCTGCCTAAATGAGGGAAGGAAGAGTAGAGGTGGAAATAATACATTTCATAACAAAGCAAGGCTATGTCAGTTTACTAATCATTGAAATTCACTGAAACATATTAAGAATGGAATTGATGTATGATAGTCTGTGGAATTGCTGTGGAATTGTGGAAAATTAAAGTGGATAAAAAAATTAAAATATACCAAATAGAGAAAAATTGTGAAATATTAGCTTCCTCTTGCATAAACACACAGGTTCACTAAATAATTATAAACTAGATCATAATCATCTTATTTGAACTTTTTATTTATGGATTAAAATGTTAGAAGCACATAAATAACTGTCCAGTTGGTTCCTAATAATAAGGAAAACTTATGATTAGGTATCACTTCTATTAGAATTTAAAAAACATAAACAAAAGAAATTGGAAGTTTTTTTCTCCTTCACTCCATAATCCGTCATAGTTATTATGAGGATTAATGAGGAATTATTCCAGATGAATGGTACTCAGCTAGATGCAGTTGCCCCCTAAGAAATATTTGACATTGTTTGGACATTTTGATTGCTAAAACTGGGAATGGAAATATGCCACTCGAATCTATTAGGTAGAGGGCAGAGATATTGCTAAACATCGCACAAATTACAGGCTAACCTTTACAGTAAAGCAAGATCTGCCCCTAAATGTCAATAATACTGGGATCAGGAAATCCTACTCTAAATTTGTACAAAAATGATATGCAAATATTCATTATTTGATAATAAAAACATATTAAGCATTTTGATGCTTTTGGAATTCCACCAAAAATCCATTCTTTCAGTCAGCTACTCATTCAGGATCTCTTGTATATTAAGTACAATGCTACTTGTTGAGTCTTCAGTAGCATGCAAAATATGGTGTCTACCCTTTCATTATCATGTTCCCTTAGTCTTCATAGTGCTTCTGCTCTATTGGCTAACAATCCGGGACTGGCACAGCAACTAATAAATATAAAGATGCCATTCTGGACTAGGTGATGTTAGATAGCTTGGAATGGAACCTACAATAGGAAATATATTTTTAAACACCATTATAACTGGAAATCTACATTTCATCTCCATGTCATAAAATTCTAAAAAAAATTGTGAAAAATTTAAAATATTTCTATTTAAGGAAGTAGACTGTCATCCTGTTTTGAGCATTTATAATTATCAGCAAAAATAGATCAGAAGTAATGAATTTTAAAGTGTGTAAGACAATAACTGGGTATGCCTCAGACAAAGTAAGTGCATAATAAATATGTGATTAGTAAATAAATAGAATATGTAGGATATAATACATTTAAAAATCATATATAATATAGGGTTTATGTGTATCATATAACCAAAGATTTATAAGATTCATATGAATTTGTTTGTTTAAATTATAAATGGAAGAATTAATCTCTGATTCCTTTCTTATGTCATAACTAAAAATGTACTTTAGAATTGAATTTGTAAAACTAACCCAATTCATAAAAGATGAAGAATCATTTTTCTAATTCATCAACTGCATTTTGAGTGAAAAAGAAAAGCAAAGTTGACAATCTATTCAGTGCTTATCAACTTGGCCTTCAAGGAAAGATGTGCTATGAAATAAAGAATATATAGACATAACACACGTAAGCCTATCACTGCTTAGGATTTAATTAGAACTACAAAGCTTATGGTAAAAGTTGTATTTTTTGTGATCTCTTTTCCAAAACCACTTTGCTAATAATAAGTGTTGAAATATAACGAAAAAAACCCAAATCCCTTTTGATTCCCCCCTCAGAATTTCTCCACATTAGCACAAATAGGTCTATTATATCAACATGAATAACTACCTGGACAGGGATATTCCTAATATCCTATGGCCTGTAACAACTCCACAATTCCCCCAGGCTCATATCTAGTGATAAATTCTGGACAGTTCATAAGATTTGGGTGATAATTCTTGTAAAAGCACTCAGAGATCAGTAATTTTCCTTATTACCGTTTTGATACTTCTATTATTATTTCCAATAACTTAAAGACATCTAAGAGGGAAACGAGGGCTATTACCTAACTTAGAGTAGCCCCTAAACTTAGTTATACCACTTAAAAATATTCAGTTCTTCATTTCTAGCTCTTGGATTGAGGAAGCAAACAGAATCCTTGTTAAAAAGCAGGGCTTTTTTTTCCTTTCAAAAGGAAAATCACTTTACGATTTTATTAGGCAATGCTCTAAAAAGATATATTTTACCAGTTAGTACAAGCAAATCTGTGACTATGTTCTCGGACATTTGATGAGTTACACTTGATGACAAAAACAAACTAAAGTTAGGAATCTTTTGTGGAAAGTGGTTAATTATACAATCCTACCATTTGTCACTCTTTGGGGATATAGAAAATTAACTATTCAGTCTGCATTTTAAAATGCATTTTTTAAAACAATGCATTTCAAATGGCCAAGGAAAATACTGAAATTCACATGTACAGGAGATTTTATGAAGGATCCCAGGAATAATAACAAAAAGAACACAAAATTGTAACTGCTCTCTGAAGAGCAAATAGAAACAGACCTAGCTTCTGACTAGAATAAATCTAGTTGGATCTGCCAAAGATAGAATATCAATTCAAAGGACTATAAAAACAATGAAACCTAGAAACTGCAATCAGAGACACAGATCTTCATTCAGAAAGAATTAGGATTCTGCCAGGAAAGATAAATCAATACAAACATGCTCCCTCTCAGAGCCTTGTTCAGATATGTCAGTCAATAAATTTGAATGAGTCAAGAAAAAAAATTATATTAAATGATTTATCTGCAAAGAAAAATGGCTACCTATATTCTACCTGAATAAAAGTTTGAATTTCTCAAAAATTATTCTAACTCTAAATCAGAAGAATGAGCCCATTCAAAATGTGCATATATATTTTTTAATTTTAAAAATCATATCGTTATGCAGCCTCTTTGATAAGGATCATGACCATAATAAATTATGACTTAACTACTACAGTATGTTTAGATAGGAACAATATTAGTTCTTGTCTCTAACACATGTCAAAACTTAGACACATGAAATTAATGAATGTCTACCAAAAAAAGTAGAGGGTGGAGGGCAGAAAGTAATATCATCTAAAAAATAGAAACATAAATTGCTCTTCGTGGTAGGTTTCAAACAGCTGAAAATGAAGCATTGAGAAAGACCAATGAACCACACTGCATGAGAGTGTAATGACAGCTAGAATGTAATAGCAAAAATTCCTTTAAGGAAATAAAATGTATGTAATGCATCAGAGATGCCATTGCCATAATATTATAAAAATTCAAACAGTGAATGTGATTACTCTAAGAACTTGAAATATTGGCCTCTGCTTATAAAAATGATAGGATCAAGAGAGAAGGTTTTATACCCAAATTGATGCATCAGAAAAAAAAAAATTTAGATATTGTTTTATAAAAGAAAAAGATTTCATGTTTTGATCTGATCCCCATTTCCAATTGATTAATTGAGAGAAATATTCAATGGGTATTTTCCCTTTATCTTGAAAGTTGTGTAAAAAAAAAAAAAGAAAACTATTAGTTTGGGTTGCAGATAGCAGTGTTTCTCAACTTCGGCACTACTGTGATTTTGAGCTCTTAGGGTGTGGGATGGGCTGATCTGCGCACTGTAAAATTTATAGGAGTGTCCCTGGCCTCTCCCCGCTAGACGCTGGTAGCACTTTCACCCTAGCTGTGACAACTAAAAATTCTCCAGTCTTTGTCAAATGACCTCAACTGGTAACATTGGTAAATATTAAGACTTGTACAGTGTTAACAATGTTGGAAAAATGAAAATATCTAAATTCAGATGAACACATATTACAGATAGACTGGAAAACATTGGATAAAAATACCAATATTGGCTTACTAAATTAAGCATTTACTTGCTTTGATATGTTTACACAGAAAGAAGCAGAGTACCAAAGTGAAGTGCAATCTGTAAATTAAATGAAAAATGTGAAGAATTACTAAAAAAAAAAAAATACCATTATTGCATTTGTGATTAATTAAAATGATTACAAATCAGTAAAAATACTCAAATATGAAATGCTATTTAATTTTGGAACTCTAGCAGTCTTCACTTTGGGTCATTTTATAACAGAGTTCTTTTTCTCCAACAGAAAAGGTGAGGAAGAGTATTTCTCTAAGAAAAACAAGGTCAAACAATCAAGTAAGGTTCTGCATTTAATAGTCTAGACTGCTGAAATGTCAGCACTGTGTTACAATAAGGGAAAGAGGTAGAGACTCGCCTTTAACATTTCATGGTCTGGTGGAGACAGCATATATTATTTTTTTAATTAAAAAAATAGCTGTAAAATCAAAATTGTAATTAGTGAAAGGAGAAGTACCCTGGATGCAATACCAGTATATGATTCAAGGAAATATACAAAGTTTTGTCTGGTGAGATCAATTTCACAATTGATCTATGATTGAAAAATTACCAGAAATCTAGTGGTCAGTGGAAGGGAGGAAGGGAATACCCAAGTTGAGAGAACAAGATGTGCAAAGGTCCTGGAGTTGAAGTGAGTCTGGTCTTTTTGAAACCACTAAACCCATTTGGAATGTGTGAATGGGTTTGGTATAAGATGAACAAAAGTGTTTTATATATGATACCTCATCAAAGAACTTATAACCAATGAAAGGACCTGGAGCTTATTTAGAACAATAGGAAATCATTAAGAGTTTAAACAGAGACAGGTAATGTGATCAAATTTATAACTTAAAATGAAGTGACTGTATATTGAAAGAGAAGAACAAAATGGAGGACAAATTCTACCTGACTTTTAAGACTTATTATGAAGTAAGAGTAATCAAGGCAACATGGTATTGGCAGAAGAATAGATAAATAGAACAGAATAGACAGTCCAATAAAAAAAAAAAAAAGACCCTCGTATATATAGTCAACTGTTCTTTGATAAAGAAGCCAAGGCAATATAATGGAGCAAAGACAGTCTCTTCACAAATGGTGCTGGAAAATCTGGGTATCTACATGCAAAAAAAAAAAAGAATCTAAAAACAGACTTGAACACTCTTCACAAAAATTAACTCAAAATGAATCGTAGGCCAAAATGTAAAATTCAAGAGCATAAAACTCCTAAAAGATAAGATAAGAGAAAACCTAGATGATCTTCAGTATGGTGATCCCTTTGAAGAAATAACATCAAGATACAATCCATGAAAGAAAGAATTAATCAACTGGACTTCATTAAAATTAAAACAAGTCTGCTCTGTAAAAGATAATGTCAAGAGAATGTGAAAGCCACAGCCTGGAAGAAAATATTTACGAAAGACACATCTGATAATGGAATGCAATTCAAAATGTAAAAAGGATTCTTAAAAACTCAACACTAAGAAATCAAACAACCTGATTAAAAGTGGGCCAAAGACCTTAACAGACACCTCACCAAAGAAGATCTACAGATAGCAAATAAGCATAAAAAGATGCTCCATATCATATGCCATCAGGGAAACACAAATTAAAACGATGTGATACCACTATAGTAGACACCTGTTGAATGGCCAAAATCCAGAGCAGTGACAACAGCAAATGCTGATAAGGATGTAGCAGGAATTCATACATTGCCGGTGGGAATGAAAAATGGCACAACCATTTTGGGGGACAATATGGCTGTTCCTTACAAAAGTAAACATACTCTTACAGTATCTTTCTAGCCATTGCTCTCCCTGGTAATTAGCTAGAGGAGTTGATAACATGCCTACACATGACCTGCACATGGATGTTTGTAGCAACTTTATTTATAATTGCCAAAACTTGTGAGCAACCTAGATGTCCTTCAGTAGAAGGGTGGATAAAAAATTGTTACATCCAGATAATGGAATACTCAGTGCCAAAAAGACATTAGCTATGAAGCCATGAAAAGACCTGGAAGAACCTTAAAATGCAGATTAATAAGTGAAAGAAGCCAATCTGAGAATGCTGTATACTGTATGAGTCCAATTATAAACATTCTAGAAGGGAAAAAACTATAGAGACGATAAAAAGATCAGTGGTTGCCAGGGGTAGGTGAGTGGAATGAAATGCAGAAGAAAAATAAATGAACAAAGTCACTGAAGGACTTCCAATTTCACTCTCTGACATATAAAAAGATTGAAAGTTGTCACACCCATCCTTACCAGAAATTTTTTTTTTTTTTTTTTTTTTTTTTTTTAAGAATTAAACTGAAGATCAACCACTTTTGAGAATGCAGTCACAGCTAAATTCTACTTACCAGGAGAAAAGACTGATGTACTTGCTGGTAGGCGGCAGATACACGTCAACGGCGTTTCTGACAAATTGTCAGAGGCTGAGTATGGACTAGCATGGAAGTGAGAAAATCCTCTGGGTAACAGTCTTGTGGGAGGGAGGGTGCAAAATGTTCAGGGGTTTTCCCTTCGGTAACTCTAGCAGGCTCTGGCAAGTGGAAAGGAAACACAGGTCACTGGGAAAAGCGGGGACACCAAAAACAGGTATACACATGACTTTCATCCATCTTTTGTTATTGGTATATATTGAGTATTACGATTTTAATACAGTGTTTTCCTTTCTTACAATATGTATACATGTTTTTGGCACCCTCTGGCAATCTCAATATCTAAAGCTGTCTCTATAATGGAGGCCTACCAGGAAAAAAGGCTACTAAGCCTCATCGAAGCTGGAGGAAGGTCATTCCTTCCACTCTAATCCCTTCTATTGTTCCAGTGCTTTCTAAGAGAAACAAACAAACAAAAACACCAAAAATCACAGTTCATAGGGGTCAGTACTTTTAAAAAATAGATTGGGAGCCCTGTCATTTGGGAAGAGAGTAGGGAACAGGGAAGGAGGTAACTGACAAACTTGCCCAGTGTACACAGCACCCCCGCCCTGCCCCCAAACGATAGCTTCCATTGGAGGATTACAAAATGTCCTTTTCCCATACCTTACCACCACACAAACAAGTCTTCAGTATAATAACAGTGAATTGTTGAAGACAAACACAGCCAGACATTAATTAAAGTAATAAAACCCGGTTTTCATCCAGAAGCTACCGACAGTAGAGGAAAGAGCTGAGCTCCATTCTGATTTAAGCAGAGGTGGCCTGGCATTTTACAGGGAAAATTAGGGAGGGGGATGAGCAGAAGCCCAGTTGAGTCAGAGAAGTGAAAAAGAATAACGGGTTGGTCAATGTAAATA
This sequence comes from Rhinolophus ferrumequinum, assembly GCF_004115265.2. Taxonomy (NCBI): domain Eukaryota; kingdom Metazoa; phylum Chordata; class Mammalia; order Chiroptera; family Rhinolophidae; genus Rhinolophus; species Rhinolophus ferrumequinum. The sequence goes on from NC_046301.1 coordinate 54,940,145, forward strand.
CGATTAGGCCAGCTGTGTTTGCAAGGTGACACTTATCTAAAGGAGGATTATATCCTCCCACAGAGACTGGGAGAAAGAAGCGCAGTGCTTACCGATGACTACATTATAACAAAATGTCTCTCTAGTACTTAGAAAGATACTTCTGAATTGTAGGAGATACATATTCACAACTGTAAGCCACTGTTTAGTAAATGCTCTATGTAATGGAGATCAACGGCCTATCAGATGTTGGCTAGAACAAACATAAATTCAACTTTGAGCTTTGAGCTTTTTCAGACAGCATATTAATGGGGCGGGAGAGGGAGCCGCTGAAGTCATTTTAGGCATATGAATTTATGCTGCTAAGAAGCCAGGCTAGAGTTTGGTCTTTCCTAGCACGGAGGTTTGGAGGAAATTAGGCACCAAGAGTTCTGTGCTTCTCAGGATTACAGCTGAAAGAGCTGCACGGTGCAGATTCTTCGAGGAGGAGTATTTAAAGATGCCCAAAGTCAAGAGGGGAGACAAAAACAAAGACACTAAAGGAGTCAAGCCTCTTGACAGCTATAGCAAACTTTAAACACAGTTCGAAACCTAGTGAGGTTAACATAAAACTTCACACTAAAATCATATACACCGTGGGGGGTGGGGGGGAGGGTGAGGGGATTGGAGGGCAGTTGGTGACCTCAGGATGGCCACGGGTTTGAAAATTAATCTGGGGAACGTAATTTGGTGGTTACCAGAGGGCAAGGGGGTTGGGGGGTGGGGGATGAGGGTGAGGGGGATCAAATGTATGGTGATGGAAGGGGAGCTGACTCTGGGTGGTGAACACACAGTGTGATTTATGGATGATGTGATACAGAATTGCACACCTGAAATCTATGTAATTTTACTAACAATTGTCACCCCAATAAATTTAAAAAAATAATAAAAGAAAAAAAAAGAAAAAAAAATAAAATCATATACACCTATTTCCTGTTGCCTAGTAAAATATTCCTGGCTTTCAACCAAAAATTCTAAGCATGCTAAAAGGCAAGAAAAAACACTGTGAAGAGAGAAAAGCATGAGAACCAAACAGTTTTGACAAAGATATTGGATTGTCAACCTGAGAGTTTAAAATAACTTAAAAGTTCTAATGGAAAAAGTAGGGAACATAAAAGAACAGATGGGTAGTATAAGCAAAGAGATGAAAATTCTAGGAAAGAACTGAAAGAAAATGCTAGAAATAATTTTTAAAATCACTATAATGGCAATGAAGAATATTATGATAGGCTTATCAGTAGGTTTGACATGCTGAGAAAAGAATCAGTGAGCTTGAACATAGGTTAATAGAAACTTTCAAACTAAAAGGTAAAGAAAAAAATAGACTAAAAAACAAAAGAAGAACAAAATATCCACAGAGTGGGATAATGGCACATGTGCTTAACTGGAATAAAAGTAGGACAAAAGGAAGAAAAGGTGCAGAAGAAACACTTTTAGTAGTAATGGCCAAAAATATTGGTCCTGGCCAAAAACATATGATAAGTGAAAGAAGCCAGTCAGAAAAGAACACATACCATATAATTTCCTTCATATGAAATGTCCGGAATAGGGAAATCTATAGTGAAGACAGGAGGTTACTGGTTGCCTAGTGCAGGATGGAGATGATGACGGGAGGGGAGGTGACAACAAAAGAGTTCAGGGTTTCTTTTTGAAGTGATAAAAATGCTCTAAAATTGACTTTTGTGATGGTAGAACAGATCTATGAACATAAGAAAAACTACTGAATTGTACACTCTAAATGACTGAATTTTATACTATATGAATTTTACCTCAATAAAGCTGTTAAGAATAAAATTTAAAAATTAATAGCCCACAACTTTCCAAATTAATGACAGACACCTAACCATCAAACTACAGATTCAGGAAATGCATAGAATTTACACAGAATAAACACCAAAACATATCAGAGAAAACAAAAATCAAAAACAAACACACACCTAAATAAATCGTATTTAATTTGCAGAAAACCAAAGACAGTGAGGAAATTTTGAACAAAAACAGAGGGGAAGCAATCACCTTAGATATCAAGGGATTAGGGATATAACCATGACAGCTGACTCACATTAGAAACCATATAGGTAAGAAGGAAATGTCGAAAAAAACAAAACCCTGAACCCATAATTCTATAGCCATTGAAATTATACACAAAAAAATGGAGAAACAGAGAGTTTCTCAGGCACATGAAAACTGAAGGAATCCATTGCCAGTAGCCCTGCTCTGCAATAAATGTTAAAAATTCTTGGAGCAAGAGAAAAACGTTGTAGGTGAGAAAGTTGAATGTACATAAAGAAAGATGTACATATCAGAAAAGCAATAAAGGAAAATAAATAAATAAATAAAATATATTATTTTCATCTTCTTCACTGATATAAGCCAAAACTCTTTGTTAACAGTAACAATGTTTTACTGGGTGAGCAGAACATATGGGTGTGTGAAATGAATAACAGTAATTTCACAAGGGAAGAGGAGAAGAAATTGAAACAGAGACGTTATAAGTTATATACAGTACACATAATATGGCATAGTGTTACTTAAAGTTGCATTTTGATTAGTTAAAGGTGTCCAATATAAACTCTAGAACAATCATTTATATCTTTTTTAAGAAAAGAAACATTTAATAGCCTAACAGAATTGATAAAATGGAAAAATAAAATTATAAAATGTTCATTTAAAACTGGAGAAAGAATGACAGAGGCAGAAGAGTAGTAAATGTAATGAATAGAAAATAGATACATATATGTTACCGTGTTTCCCTGAAAATAAGACAGAGCCGGACAATCAGCTCTAATGTGTCTTTTGGAGCAAAAATTAATATAAGACCCGCTATATATGTTTTATTTTATATATTATATATTATATTATATTATATACCTGGTCTTATAGTAAAATAAGACTGGGTCTTATATTAAGTTTTGCTCCAAAAGACGCATTAGAGCTGATGGTCTGGCTAGGTCTTATTTTTGGGAAAACATGGTACATATTAATCCAACTCTATCTATAGTCACTTTAAATGCCTAAATGCACATATTAAAAGACAGTGATTATCATAGTAGATAATAAAGATAAAACCCAAATACATATTGTCTACAAGAAGCCCACTTTAAATACGAAGATTCCCATATGTTAAAAATAAAATAAAGGAGATATACCAAACTAATAATCATAAAAAGACAGTAGATAAAACTATATTAACTCTAGATAAATAAGAATTTGAATCAAAGAAGGTTATCATGGATAAAGAGGGCAACACATAATGATAAAAAGTCAATTCTCCAAGAAAACATAACAATCCTAAATGCGTGCATGCACCAAATAACATAAAGTCAAAAACCTTGAGGCAAAAACTTATAATGGTGAAAGGAGAAACAAATAAAACCTCTATTATAGTTAGACAGTTTAACACTCTCTTGTCAATAATTAATAGATGAAAGAGCCACAAAATAAGTGAGACTATAGCAGACCTAAACAAACTATTAATCAACTTGATCTGATTGAGAGTTGAAGAATACGCTATCCAATAGCAAAAGACATCTTCTCAAGTTCACACAGAACATTCACAAAGACTGTCCACCTTCTGGACCACAAAATACGTCTGAACCAATTAAAAAAGAATAGAAATCATACAAAGTATATTCTCGAACCATAATGAAATTAAATCAGAAATCAATAACAGAAAGATACCTAAAAAATTCCAAAATATTTGGAGAACAACACACTTATAAATAACATATAGGTCAAAATAGGTCCAAGAAGAAGTCTCAAGAGAAATTAAAACAATAGTGTGAACTAAATATGAAAACAGAACTTAAAATCTGTGGGATGCCTTAGAGGAGTCCGTACTTAAAAGGAAATTTATGGCACTGAATGCATATACTAGAAAACATCTAAAATAAACAAACTCTCGTTATAGAAAACTAGAGTAAAGAGAACAATGTAAGCCTAAGGTAAGCGGAAGAAAAGAAATATTATAATTAAGCAAAAATCACTAAATTCTATTCAGGAAAACACTAGAGAAAATTAATGTAATGGAAGGTAATTATTTGAAAATATCAATAAAATTGATAAAACAAGTCACTTTAGTATCATTTTTTTTCTATCCTGCTTATTTAATCTAAAATAGTGTGTAAGCTCATATAACATCACATATCAATGCATTGAAGTTGTTACTCTGTATACTTAAGGTTATATTTGTTTAAGCATAGAGGTTACAGTAACAGAATAATTCATCTACTAGGTGACCATATTTTTTTTTACCCTGATGACATGCATATTGTTAATGCATGTTAATGCATGCATTGATGTTATAATTTTCTTTCAATTTAAAAATAGGTAATAAATGTAATATGAGGAAATAAAAATCTAATGTTACTATAAGAAAATATTTTCTTATTCAACCCTTTTTTTTTCTTTTCTTTTTGTTGTATTTTTTTTTTTTTATCTTTATGGTCTATTACATCAAGTACCTGCAGATTTCAGGAAAGCCACTTTTAATACTGCAGGTATTTTAATAAATATAATGGTTTTTAACAGCAAAGAATAAATGAAAATATATACACAAAAAGCATAATATCAAGGAAATCATCTGGAGGATTAGAAAACAACTATGATACCTAGCATAACAAAGAAGGTTCCAATAATTGGATAACAATTATTTTTATTTAATCTGTTATTTAAAATGAGGCCCTCTTATTTTCCGTCTGCCTCATAAAGTGAAATTTCTTAAGAACTATAGACATCTGTAGATACAGGTTGGTGCAAAAGTAATCGCGATTTAAAAGGTTCAAAATAATTGCAAAACCTGCAATTACTTTTGCACCAACCTAATAAATCTATACTACAGAAAAGCACAATTCTAATACAATTTCATTTGGGCATTCCATAAAGTATAAGAGTTCTCATCTACTCAATGTAAGTATAGAGAAAGATGAGGACTTTAAAATTTGTGAAATGTATGTATTTGTATGTACGCAAGATAAATCACAGAAATAAGGGGTTCACATCCCTTTGTTTAGAACATGCAATTAATATGCAATAAGATGTAAGATGGTTGTGGAGTCCAGGATAAGAGTTATGAACACATCAGAGTAGAACCGTGGGAGAAATGTAAAAAAAAATTAAGAAATGTAAAAAAAATAATAATAATAAGATTCTAAGGGAGCTTCATCCTTGCTGATTGACTCAGTCACTGGAGAAGTCTTCAAGGCACTGAGAGAAAGTGACAGTGGCATATATTCAAGGAGCATCTGTCAGACATGTTCTGGGTTATAAAAAAGCACCCTCACACAACCACCAGGTCTCAGCAACTGCCAGGCAGCAGCTTCAGCGCCCACACCCGCAGGCACCCCTGAGAGCCTAGTAGATTTCTAGTTCACAGTGTCCCGCTTTCCTTTCCCTTTTCAATTTTTGTTCTTCCCATGGATGAACATTCTTCCTTTTACATTCTAGCGCTAATTTCACCAAAACATGGGGATCTTAATCATGCCTGTAATTTTGCCCAAACTCTGAAAGTACTTTAACAGAACAAGACCACTGCCCCCAACTCAACTGTAACATTTTATTGAGTCTTCAATTCATAGATTATCTTACATCATTAATCTCAAATATATCAAATACACTTAAATGTATGACCGTATGGATCTGTGAAGAGAGAAAACTCAGTCTGAAACTCTTTAAAGGTCAATTTTGTTCGAGGTTAAGGAAGGACATGCTAAATTCTGTTTATACGATGCTAATAAAAATAAAACATTATAGATAATCATCAATAGAAAGAATAGATCAAAAATCTTGACCAAAAATGATGAGATAAATAACTCATTTTTCCCCAGATGACTCACATATAGATTTTGGAAACAGAACATATTCCTCTATGATTGTTTCCCATTTTTCTAAGCAGAGAAACTCAGGTATTTGTGCTTCTCAAACTAAAATATAAATTACAAATAAGTAAATAAATACTTTCTAAAACTGAAAAAAATCTGTAGCTATTATGTTTTCTTTAGTCCTTATTCAACAAACATTCATAAGAGCAACTAACATTTAGCTTTTACTGGTAAGAATGATTCTGAATTAATTTAATATGGAAAACACATAATTTAAGACTTGTAACTGAAAGTGTTCATTTTTTCAGATTCAACTGATTGTAACTACCCCAAAACTCATTCTTCACAGAAGTTTTCTTTTGGAACTCCACGCTTTATGTGTTAAGGTCTTTTAATTATGAAACCACATATTGCACTTTAAAAGTCTGGTAGGCAAAGGAATTTTTATGCATATAATAAAGATAAAATACCATAGGTAGGTTATCAGGATGGTAAATATATTAAATAAGGTTATAAAAATACCTTTCTTGCTGTGTGTGAGAAATAAAAGCACTCTTGAGAAACAGAAGATAAAAGAGTTTATGCGGTCTAAAGAAAAATATATGCATGCAGTGGGAGTAGAGAGGTCAGCAGGCAAATTGTTGCTGGAGAAAAATGATGAACAACCAAAAAGCTGAACCTAGAGAATTCTTTTTTTCAGAGAAATAAAGATTTCATATTTGGAGCTGGGAACTACTTTCATAATTAAATAACCTTTCTTTATACTAACCAGGTTATTCTTTGTAACAAGTAAGTAGAAAAGGTTATTAAATCACTGTTAATCTATATTTGTTAATGCATCTTGCACACAATCTCTAACCCAAAATATTCAAATATATATTGACTGAGGAACTAAAAATGGTCATGTTGAATAAAAAATCCTTTATACAATCAAACTCCAGGGAAACATTAAAGATATTTAATGTACAAATTTTCTAGAAATACATGTGGAGTATTGAACATGTGTAAGACAATGTTCAAAGTAGTTAATTCTCACAAAAATGCTTTGAGGCCGATTCCACTAATATCTCAATTTTACAGAATCGCTAACCATGTTATCCAAGGTTACCCAGCCAGTAGATAGTGGATCCTGAGTTTGGATCCAGACAATGGATCAAGACTTACTTACTTAACAAGCAATGTTTCTTCTCAAAAGGAATTATACTATACTGCCTCTTAGAAGAAATTAAAGTCCGACATCAAGTTATCTGGCTCTTTTGAGATAAAGCTGAAATTCTAAATTCTTAAATTACATCAAAGTCCAAAAAACTGTCTACTCCAATTTCTTTTCTGTTCAAGGTGAGGGTGACAGGAGGTGTTATTATGAATAGTTACTCTTACAGCAACTGAGTTGGTCAAATGTCAAGACTCTGATATTCCTTACAGAAACCAGAAATGAGAAAAGGAAAGATCACCATTATGCTCTTCTAATACCTTTAAGATTTAGAAAAGTAGCCTACCACCCAATTCTCTCTCTTCTTGTAAACTTCTTTATAGTTCTACCATATGTAAATTAGATCAATGAATTAGATCAATGTTCTAATTATACGTTCTACCATATGTAAATTAGCTCAATCAATTAGATAAATGTCTGTTACAGGATACTTGAGCCTTGGATTTCTTTAAGAATTTTACAAATGCATCTTGACTAGGACACCCAGGCATCCTTAGCCTCAGGACCTTTGCACTGGCTGTTATTACTGCCTGAGATGCTCAGATAACCATTTGGATCAATTCCTTTATTCCTAATGAAGCTTTCAAGATGTGAATAAATTATTTGTTCTCCGTGGGATTTCAGATCTACTTAATAAGGTCTTTTTTTTAATAACATTGATTTATAATATACTCAATGTATTAGGTCTAATGTTTACTTCCTGTTTATTCTGCTGGAATATAAGTCTCATATGAGCTACATCTTTCTCTGATGTAGCACAAATGCCGTATCTGTGATGAAAGAAGTGCTAAAAGATAGTGAATAAATATATTCTCATTAATGGCTATGTTATGTTCCATAGATTTTAGTTAGAAATATGAGTATTCATAAAATTAGCAAAAATTAATGTTTTCTTTTCTTTTTTTTTTTGTTTAGAATAGTTTTCCATAGTTGCAAGAGAAGACACAAAGATATTTACATTTTTGGTTTCGATAGGTGTTGAAAAATTGTCCTTCACACAGCCTATACCACTTTACATTTCCCCTAATCAGTGTTGTTTTCCTTCAATATTCTCTTTAACACTGATCATTTTATTTTCATACCAGCAATGTGACAAGCAAAACATTTCCATTTATTCATTCATTTTTTTCAACTTTCATTTATTCTTTCTACAAACATTCTTTCAACTGTGATTGAGCGTCTTGCTATATGCCAGGTGGTGGTGTACATGCTACAAAATAATATTTAACTTGTCAAATAATGTCTTTACACTCATGAGTCTTCCTAATGAATAAGATTAAGAAAAATTAAACAACACAATGTCTAAACTAAGTAGAAATATCTCAGGATAATGGCTGTGATAGCAGTGATTGGGTAGCTATTTTACGAAGATGGTCAGGAAAACCTTCGTTCAAGAAATAAGTTGAAACTAGAATGACAAGCTGCTGCCCATGCAAAGATGGACAGAGCTGTCAGGAAAGAGCATGAGCGCATTGGGGTAGGGGACAGCTAAAACAAGGCAACAAGCAACAATAACGGGCTTGTTTGAAGGAAGTTATTATAACAACAAGTTCAACAACAACAAATTAAATAACTACTGGGAAAAAGTGAGCTAGGGTGAATGCATAGAGCGGGAGAAATATGGGATCTGAAAATCATACAATTGTTGGACAGTAGAGGATGACTGAGAAGAAAAACATATACGTTTTAAGAGATTTTTTTTCACTTGTTAAATAGCCAGGTATGCCTAACCTTAGTATCCAAATACATATAAGTATTTCAAACCATTTTTTCCAGAACTACATTCAATAAATGAATAGTGCTATGTCAATTCAATAAATGAATAGTGCTATGTCAATTTTAGAACTAGTCCTACTCCTTTTCAAGCTTTCAAAATGACCAAAGCTTTCAAGTTCAATATCAATAGACTTTAATGCAGTGTTTCATTTATTATATTTATTGCAAGTTAGAGCTAATCAGATATTACAGAAAAATAGGCCCCTTATAAATCATGCTGATTGTTTAGTTGGCTTTCAATGACCCTAAATGATGAACCTATTTAGATAAAATTTACAAGGAAGCACGATATAGCACTTCAATATATGCTGTTTTGTGCAAATATTTAACATGTTTCTATAGGAAAATATCCTCTAAAATCTATTTATCTCTGTTTAATTTTTATTATAAAAGCAATATTTTCCCCCTAGGGGGAAAAATGACTTTTGTAAACGCACAGCATAGGTTAAAAAAACGTATCATTTTCAATTGTTTGGAAAAACCAGTTACATTCAGAGTTGTACCACCAAGGAAAGAATGAGATTAATGAACCCAAAACAAACAAACAAACAAACAAACAAAACAGAAAAAAATGGTGTGTTAAGTAATTTAAAATTTTTTATTTATTTTTTATGTTTTGTTTATGGAGAGAAAGATTTGGTACTCAGCTTAAATTTTGTAGTAGAGAGATTTTGTAGTAGATAAGATCTCAAAAATCAACTAACAGGTATACTTATACTCAAAAGATTAAAAAAATAAATGGGGAATAGAAGTATATCAGATAAATGCTAAAATATTAAGATTTTAATATTATTGACACATACCCTCCTATAACAAAATAATAATAATATGTGTGTGTGTGTGTGTGTGTTTAAAGGAAAACATTTCAAGAAATCTATTAAAAGACCTTGTTTTGGAGGGAAAAAAATCTTGTTATAATACTGAATCAAAACTATTTTATATCTTAGAAGCATAAGAAGCACAAAGATAGAACTTGCTATGAAGAAGTACAAAGATAGAACTTGCTATGAAAGATATTTATTCCTGAACAAACATAGAAATCTTTTAATAATTCCACCTCAATATGGCAATCATTACAGAAATGAGCTTTTAGATATTAATGATATGGTCCTCTGGCTCAAAAGATAATTATGTTGCATAAAAGATCTTTTAATGGTTTACAGAATTTTTTGCTTTATAATATTTGTCAGTCAATAACATTTATGTAAAAGTTCATGTAACTGTTATGTAAGATGTTTTAACTGAAAGTGAAAATACCCAATCAGAAAAAATGTTCTAGATTTTATTGTTGTTTTATACAAATATAAACTCAGTCATAATTTTTCACTGCTGTTTTTCCACTGTATTTTTTCGAAAGAAAATACAAATAAATAATATACTGATTAAGTAAACACTGTTATGTAAGTATAGTTATTTTACCCACACATATGGTTTAAATAACCAGAATATTGCTCCTCCAGTTGAAGGGGTAATGAAACCTGTGAAAATAATGGAAGAGGAATATGCAGGACTCTTAAAGATGTTTATCCTAGGACGTTTCATAATGCCAACAGTCAAGGTATTTTATTAAAATGTACCCTGAGCTGAAAGTCAGGAGAAGATTGAAGTTCTAGAACCATTTTGCTACTGATTCACTCACTGGATTTTTACACACTTCACAAACTTTACACTACCTCACTGAATTTCAATTTGTATTAAATAATATAAAGGTTTTGAAATGCTTTGATCACTTAGGAAGAAAGGGACTATATATTTTCAGAAGCTGAATGGTATGTTATTACTGATATTATCAATTTTATATTCCTGTGCTCTCATATCTTAGAGGACAGTGACATTATAGCTTACATAAGAAGACAAGCCCAAGATTCTCACCAGTGTTTTATAGTTTTCTCTACCTTTACTTACATGTATCAACAGCGGAGCCCAGTTGCCAGAGTTACTCCACTTCACAATACTTTTTACGTCTATCAACATGAGCCAAAATTGAGCCCCAGACAGAATATTTTTTCCAATAGAAAGACTAAGATTTGGTGAAATTATATAATTTAACCATGGTCTCTTAGCTAGGACTTGACAAAGCTGAGATTGGAATGTCAGGGTCTCATTCTTAGGAATAAAACTAACAAAATATCTGCAAAGGTATCTTGACTATGTGCATGTCAAGATATGCAAAAGTGACTATGAGCATGATTTCACGCTTTATAAAATTTTAATTACTCATAGTCGAAGAAGCTGTTTCATTACACTTTCAAGCCAAAAAATATGATGATATCAGGTTTCTATATTTCCATATATTCTTTATTATGATGTTATAAACTACCAAAATGTTCCTTATACCTTCAATAATCATGATTTGCTTTATTTGTCAATTATTCTGTATAATACAACTACACTAATGGAATTATTTTCATGAACGTTACTGTCAGGTGAATTTTTAAAAATTCAGTGGCATTATAAAATATTGTTTTAAAATTATTTTTCTTTTCTTGGAAACCACATTTCAAATGTTAAAAGTTTTTCAAAACACATTTATTTCATGACCTTGTAGACAATATTCCAACATTAATATTTTAATCCAATTATTCAATACGTGTAGTAAAATTAGTGGTATGGATTAAATAGTTTCACAATTTCACGATTTTGAAATCTGGACTTTTATGATTTTACTTATGCATCTGCTCAAAACAAATCTATATATTTTATTTTGCAATGTATGTCTGAAGGAAGCAAGAATTCACAATTTATATCAAAGGCAAGTAAATGCCTTTAAACTCATAAAACAGCACTTTTAGTTAGAGGGTTTGTTATGTGTTGACTCTCAGACCACATGGAACTTCAAGGCTGCAATGCCTTATGCTCAACTTCTACATTTATGAAGACTGAAATGTAAGAAACGGTCTTTCACTTCAGGTTTTAAAAACGCCAGTCCAAAGATAAAAGCGAGTGATTTCAGTGATGGGGAAGAAGTATGTGCCTATGGAGAATTTATGGTTCTACAAATGGTGAAGATAGAAACTTCTCAGTTTAGCCCACTGTGTAACTCCAGCTCAGATGATTCAGTTTTTGGATTCTGTCTTTTACGATAAACAGAAAGAAAAGTGTGAAAGTGCTTTCCTTGTCTTGCACACAAACACCTTTCTTATTTGTTACCAATTGTTACAAACAATACTACCTTTAATATTTTTTAATTCTGCTATATTTCATGCCATCTCTTGCATTGTACTTCAATAAAAAATATAAAAATGTCCATGACAGATAATTATACTGGAGAAAATATCCAACATACATGTGCTCCACTAGTCAGCAAGACAGACACAAAATCTTTAAACTTCACGCTGTGACCCTATCACGTTAGCTTACTGAGCATCATAGCTTCTCAGAATGCTCTAATTTTAAAGTCGAAGTATAAATGCCTAAAGAATTATTTTTTTATTAATTAGGATTCTTTGATTGCATGCAAAATAAACTAGTTGGTTTATTCAGATCTCAGAGAATCACAAAGAACCAGAAGAAAATGTTTGTAAGTACGTGGGGACAAAGAAAGCTTCGGAAACCTAGGGATAAAAATAATGGCTAACATTATGTACCTTGATATGTTAGCTATTCATTTAGGTGAACATGTACTTAAATATATAGCTATTTGTTTTCAATTAAGTAGTGTACATTTTGAGTTCACATCTACAATCGCCTTTTCTTTATGGGTCAGATATGCAAATACTGGCAATTTACCATGTTGCTAAGGTTACTAATTCCAACAATATACAACCAGTAACTGGACATAAACACTAGATGGATGTGGGGTCCTGATAAATCTAAAATGAAGTTTTCCACTGTTGTATTTGAAATACCTGGAAAAATATCAATCGATTAATAGCAGGGTTAGAAAAAAATTTTTTTTTTCTTTTTTTGTAAAGTACCAGAAAGCAAATATTGTAGGCTTTGAAGGCCACAGGTGATCTCGGTAACATATCTGGAGGACAGTTAGAAGGGTCTTCCTTTGGCCAAAACTGGGACAGTTGAGCATAATAGATTATATCTCATTGAATACAGTTGATTCAGGCAAGAATAAATAATGAATGCTAAAACAAGCTTAACAAAAATGGACCATTTAAATCATCTCAACGCATTTCCTATAAAATAATAATTACAAAGGAAAAATGGGTGATGTGACAGTCGAGAAAACCAGCAGCCACCATCATAGGCTGGCTCACACAGTTTACATCACAGTCACTGGACACACTGCACTTGTACAGTACCTGACAAAATGCAATTAGAAAACAATAAATGAACTAGGGGCATGTCTACGATATTTCTGCCAAACAAACGAAAAAAAATGGATAACCAGGATTTATTTATGAGGACTCATCAGACAAATCCAAACTGATAAACATTCTACACTTGTTCTTAAAATGTTTCTGTAAGGTTGAAATCATAGTAACATAAATAAGTAAAAATAAAACAAATTCCTGGAACCCAAGTCAGAACAAATGAATCCGAATCTCTGGAAATGGTACCCAGAAAATCACATTTTAAAAAATCTCCCCTACGTGATGCTAATATGCAGCTAGCTTTCAGAACTGCATATCTACATAAGATCGAGAAGAGCCATCGTGGCGATCAAGTGTTGTGTCATCGGGTACATAACCAATACAATAAAATCATTACGTAAACCATATCCAGCTGCAGAATCTATTATATTAAATGCAGAGGCTCATGGAGTATATTCATTTGAGACATCATACAAAACTAAAACCAAGCTTTCTCAGTCACGTACCCTGAAACTTCATTACCAGAACTAGTCTCTAGAAACATGATGACAGAAATTTAAGAGCTTATTTTGTGCATTCTTCCTTGAGGCATGCTGGGGTCTGCTTTTAGTTACCTATCTTGTAAATGTGAGGAAAATAAGTTTTTGTGGAAAGGAGAGACAAAGATGTTCGATCCATGGAGAAACAGCTTCTAAAGACAGAGGAAGGTCATTGAAAACCATTCTATGGGCATTAAGGTTTAAGAAACTTCCAGATGCCTGCAAATGATGCCATCCCAATGATCAGGGATTTAGGCCTCCCCAAACAATTCCCTAATGTTCACATAAGTGAGCAGAGAGGTTATGAATTGAACTGACATTTACAATCTGTAGAATCAAATTTTAATTTTGTTTTTAGTACTCAAACATGGACCTACATGAATAAGAGAGAATCAGGACCATCGTAGGTCATTTGAGAATTTCAATTTGTGCACTCAGAAGCATTAAATAAATGTAACGTACGGGTGAAAAAAATGTCATTATAGAAATGCCATTGGCCTACAGTAGACATAGAATATAAAGCAGAGTTAGATTTCATGGGCATTGGCCCTACGACCTCTGTGGTTCAGGGATTTACATTTCCGTTAGCTCTTATTTTCTCACCTTCTCATTGAGACTGGCTTCTCAGCTCCAGGACAGTTTAACATGCTCGATGGGACACAGTCTACAAGAATTCTTAGCTCCAGTAGCCCAAGATCTGACTATATTCTTTGTCCTTCATTCCAAATCTCACGGGAATCTGACTTGCTAGCAGTTATCCAATCTTGGGTCAAGCTGAACAACTAATTTGGTCCAATTACATAACCCATGCTTGAGATTATACAGATCAAATTTGTCTCAGATGAACAATTAAGTATTTTAATTTGTCACTCTCATGTGAAATTATGACGGCTAATCAGATATGGCCACATCTTATGATCTCAGTTACAGTATTTTATTCTAATGTTTACCTGCTTTGCCAAAAGACATGTCCCATTTTCATGTGTCCTTGGGTGCTAATTAATTTAATTATTTCCCCACAGCGTTCTGTATGTCCCATTCTGAAATATGAATGTCTCCCTCCCCTTCTTGACTAAGTAGTTCCAAATACTGGTTTTCCCTGAGTGCTCTCAGCCTTTAAGCCATTCTAAGTAGCAATTTTTTAAATCAGTTAATAGTTTTGATTAAAAATTGGCAAAACAAACCTTATATTGGTTAGCAAATATAAAATTTATTATAATAATATTTGGAGCTTATATAAATCAGAGGATAAAATGATTGGAATTGGAGCAGAATAGAGAAAGATCTGGGATGCCATTCAAGCTAAACTCTTGGAACAATTTTAATAGCAGCAGTAGTAGAGAACTTCTGCTGGGAGGAATGAATATTAACTACTTTATCTAGTCTTGAATCACTTAAGATTCCATGCCTTCATAGGTCACCTGACTGGTAGAGTTTAGAATATGGCTATTTTGGCATGATCAGCAAAGAGATAGTGACAAAGAGCTTCCAGGAAACCCATAAGCTTCAGCAGCGGAATGGCAGGCAATGGGTTATAATACCGCACAAAAAAATAAATAAACAATTCATAGTGCTGGTAGAAAGGACAGATGGATGCCTAGGGCAGAGGGAAGGCAAAACACTAAAGTGAACCATAAAAATGCTGTTAAAAGATGTAATAAGGATGATGTGGTCACCTTGAAAATACTCTAAAATACTGACCCCAAGGATTGGTATAATCAAGGATAATTTCAGGTAATTAGGAGTCAAAAGAGAACATCCTAAAAGCTATTAAAAAAAAAGTCATAATACCACAATCCGGAGCTAATAACTACTGTCATTAATATTACTGTGTACTTTCTCTATCCCAGTTACCTTTTTTCTCTCTATGTAATTTAGTATTTGATGCCTTATATGATGCTTTTAACATTTTGTCATATATATTTACCCTTACCACTAAAACTTATTTACTAACTTAAATTATCCTTCAGTTGAAACTGGTAAGCTATCAGCAGAGTCTATTTCCAGACTAACAGACATTAAAGTGCACTGCGGTCTTCTTATTAGGGAGCAAAGGAATATGAGGCAAATAGGGCAGGATTTTAGTCATTTGGAACCAACTCTACATTTTTCAAAGAGATTGTTTCAGTTAAACTTCTGATGAGAGGACTATTATAATTAGTAACTGCGTTTAGGTATAATTTTGTATGAGAAGTCAAGTTCATCTAAGATAAGGGGTACATGAATGATAGCAGGATTAAAATAAACAAGACACTTTGCAAAGTCTAGGAGACTATACCATTCTAAATAAGATTACACTTAATATTTAGAGAGTGAACCCAGGCAAGGAGCAGTTGCATCCTATCTAAAAGTTTCACGTGAAACAGAAACTCCTTTTCATCTTCTCCTTGACTTTTGAACAGATGAAAACGACAGGGACATTTGCCCATTGTGAATTTTTTAAAATCTTTTCTGGATGGAAAACAAATTGATTATAGACAAATGTGAAGCATGATGGTATGTAAAATTTAAATACACATTTCTGTCTACTGAAAATCCATGCAAAAAGTCTTCTTTGAAATTTCAGTATTATCTGATTCTGTAAGTTGGTTGAGGTGGAATCTCCATCTCTCCATCTATGATGTTGTACAATGATCTATCATCACAGCTTGCTTAGGGCCTACTGCCTGCATAATTATGAAATGTGGACTGTATTGTAAAAATACCCATAGGGGTCCTGGGTTTCAAGAGATGTGACAATCCCATCATTTGAATAATTCCTTTGACTACACATTTATTTTAATAATATGTATTCATTTATTTTAGTTCATCAATACTGTCAATTAGCCGTATCTCAGATATCACTAAGCTCTGAAATACAGTGATGAGGATGATCAATGTTTTCAAAGCTTCCACAGTCTAAAGGGGGAGAAAGATAAGTTAACAATTGCATGCAAAGCGATAAGTGCAACAGCATTTAATATAATAGGGAAAAGCAGATTGGGTGAGAACACTTTCATAATTGAAGGAGGTTCAGCTGGGTCTGCGCCTTATATATAATTAAGAGTCAATGTGGGTGGGTCAGGAATCAGGCTTGGGGGTAGAGGAGGAGCATTCTTAGCAGGGGACAAAGCTTATTGAAAGTATGAAGCTAAGACATGCCCTAGAATATGGGAAAATTTGGAAGTAGTTTAGTAAATTTCTTTCCTTTTTATTTTATTTTTTATTTTTTTTAAAGTTTATTGGCGTGACAATTGTTAGTAAAGTTACATTGATTTCAGTTATACAATTCTGTATTACATCATCTATAAAGTCCATTGTGTGTTCACCACCCAGAGTCGGTTCTCCTTCCATCACCATATATTTGATCCCCTTTACCCTCATCTTCCACCCCTCTGCCCCCCTTACCCTCTGGTAACCACTAAACTATTGTCTGTGTCTATGAGTGTTTGTTTCTCATTTGTTTGTCTTATTCTTTTGTTGTTTTGGATTCATATACCACATATCAGTGAAATCATATGGTTCTCTGTTTTTTCTGTCTGACTTACTTCACTTAGCATTATATTCTCAAGATCCATCCATGTTGTCAGAAATGGTCCTATTTCATCTTTTCTCACCGCCGAATAGTATTCCATTGTGTATATATACCACAACTTCTTTATCCATTCATCTATCGAAGGATATTTTGGTTGTTTCCATGTCTTGGCCACCGTAAATAAAGCTGCAATGAACATTGGAGCACACGTGTCTTTATGGATGTTTTCAGATTTTTTGGGGTAGAAACCTAGAAGTGGGATTGCTGGGTCATATGGTAATTTTATTTTTAATTTTTTGAGGAACCTCCACACTGCCTTCCATAGCGGCTGCACCAGTCTGCATTCCCACCAACAGGGTATGAGGGTTCCTTTTTCTCCACAGCCTCTCCAACACTTGTTACTATTTGTCTTGTTGATGATAGCCATTCTGACTGGGGTGAGGTGATATCTCATTGTGGTTATTACTTGCACTTCTCTGATGATTAGTGATGTTGAGCATTTTTTTCATGTCTATTTGCCATTTGTATGTCCTCTCAAATGACATAGAGAAATGTCTCTATTTCCTTTTTTTTTTTAAATGTTGGATGTTTTCGTTTATATTTTTCCGTTTTTGTTTTTTTGTTTTGTTTTGCTTTGGTTTTTTTGATACATAATTGGAAAGGAACTTGTGTGTAATAGTCTGGAGTTTGACTTTGATTCTGAAAGATATAGGAAACAATGGAAAGTTGGTACCATCAGTTTTTCATTTTAACCTTTTGTTAGGATTGTAGAGGCGGATGAAAATTTGCAGACTCAGAACACATTATTATTCACTGTACGGTTGCTAAAAAGAGGTCACGAGGGCCTGACTCATATAAAATAGACAAGCAGATTGAGATGTAAAGATATTTAAGAGCATAATCTATATAACTAACCGTGAATTAGAGAAAAAATTTTCTACAATTCCTATTGAATGGTTCCATAAGTCACAGGTGAAAATTACCTCTGTCAGACTAGAATACTAAATACTAATGTGTTGATTCTTCCCAAATTTTTTGTAAATTTAATGCCAGTCCAATTAAGATCTTTATAAACTCCTTAGCATTAACTTAAATGCTCAACCTAAAACATATTCAAAGAGCCCAGAATAGCATAAATAATATTTTAAATAATGTACAAAGTTTGAAAACTTGTATTAGCTTATTTCAAGATATTCTACAAAGCCAAAATAATCAAAGCATTGTGGTATTGACACAGGAATAGACCTATGTCAATGAAAAATAATGGAAAATTCAGAACTTTCAAAAGTAGTCCTTCACAGATACAGTCCATTGATTTTTGACCATGAGGCTAAAGCATTTAATGGATAAAGAAAAAGCTTTTCAACAAACTGTGCTACAATGATAAAATATCCTAAGAGGGAGGAAAAAAACAAAAAACAAAAAACAAAAAACGCTTGACATTTACTTTACACCATTCACAAAATTAAGTAGAGATGATTTAAAAACCTAAACTCACAAGTTACGACATTAAAGTCTCTACAAGCAAAAAACAGAATGGCCTTGCCACTTTGGGGTAAGGAAAAATATTTTAGGATACAGATGCCATTCAAAAAACATGTCTGGGCACCTCTAACAACTGTAATTGGCAAATATCTGAATTCTCTTTCACTGACCTATACTTTTTTATTCTATTGAATTGTCCAATAAAATCCTACCAACATCAATTTCTACCCCACTCACTTTACTTATTCTTCAAGATTCTACAAATAAGTTGAGTGCCTTAAATATTTCTGTCCCACATCTTTTTCTTCACCTGTGTTCAACGCCCTCTCTGCTCTCATTATAGTTCGCTCAAACTTTTATTACAGCATTATTTCACACAGAATTCAAGGCATTGTGTCTTATTCATTATGCCACCTAAACTACACCTACACCTACCCAGAATGAAGTTTAATATCACTACACAACTTTGAAAAGTCTGAGAATGCCTGGATTTCATTATATTAGTCCACATGATTTAATATTGTTCTTTTTAGAATTATTCTACTAAGCCCAATATTTTAATTCTAACTGGAAAATAGATGGTGAGTTGGAGATGGTGACAAGAAAATAGCATCAAGCAAGTAATGATGAAAGCCCAGACGTATACAGTAGCATCAATAATGGGAGGAAGAAGAGATGTAATATACTTGAAAAACAATAATAATTGCTATAATTTCAAGCCCATACCCTTTGTTAGAAATATTTTTTGAAATAAATAATATATGCCAAGTTTTCTAATTAATAGTAAAAACAACTGGAGTTATTGATGCTTATAACCAAAGCCATTCATTTATTCATTCATTCATGCGTTTATTTATTCTTTCAAATATATGTAATACTTCTTACATAAATACCTGTGACTATACTCTGAACTCAGGGAGATAATTAAATAGTAGATAGGTAGGTAGATAGACAGATATATAGACAGGCAGATAATATAATTTATATAGAGATTTTATGTATAAAAAACATAGATAGATCTATACCCACACACATGTGTATAGTACAGTAGAAAACTTCTATTGCATACAATATACACAAAATAAAATAACCAAATAAGAACAGAGGCCATTTATAACAAAGAATCAGCCAAATTCATTACTTGTATTGTGAAGAATGACAAAGGCAGGCAGAGGAGCGGGAAAGCTGTGCAGACATAACAAGGAAGGCTCCAGTCTGTGATTAGAGGTTGTTCACATGGGGAAGCATGGCGGCAGGCTAACTAGGCCTAGTACATCTAAAGGGATTGGACTGGACTGGACTGTGTTTGATTGATGAGCATATTTGGTTTTCTCTGGTGGTTAGTCCTGAGTTGGAAGTTGGGTAAAAAATAGGGATGCCCTCAGTCAATGACCAAGCCTTGAGTATCTGGGGCAATTTCAACAGAGATTCTGGTTTGGCTTCCTGGACTGGTGGCTGCAGAGGTTGTGGGCCAGACAGAGGTATATTATCTGGCCAGTTCCCCTTAGTATAGTCAGTCTTTCAGTCCCCTTTTTGGTCATTCTCTTGCTTGTATTTAACCAATTCAGGGAAGGCTAGAGATCTGGATGTTGACCACTTGTGGTTTGTCCGGTATCTCCTAGATCACGAGAACTTCTTGAGCATTTTCGTTGTTGTCATCATCAGACTGGAGGGCAGCTGCACAGACGCAGTTCAGACTCTCAATAGAATGCAACTGACTAGCATCGTAACTACTAGCGTAAAAGCAAAACAGGTCATATTCCTGGCATGATGCTATGGAATGTCGACTAAGTGCCCACCAGCCCAAGAGAACAAATCCCACAGGCTCTGAGGATCAACCTCAGAGGGCCAAGTGGGTTTCTTCCTTAAAGCTATGTACATGCCATTCTAATCTGCCTGGTCCATTGATTCATGTATATCAATGTTCCTACTGACATCATTACCAGTCAACAAAATAATCCAGAGCAATGTGATTGCCCCTCACTACGCACGCCAGTGAGTGAAGTTGTCTATATTCTAGCTATATAACCCAGAGATCGTATTGTTAATAACTTCTGTGGATATGAGTGATAAGCTTCTTGCACTCTATTGGTACAAGTCCCACTCTTGGGAACGCTATGCTGATTGTTCACATAAACAAGTATTTACCCAGGTAGATTGCCTGAATAATTAAGGTGGTCCTTTAATTATTTTGCATCTTTTGGACATTGTATCTGAAATCGAATATCTAGCCTGTGTGATTTATATAATTTGGCTCTTTGTATAGATATGAGTCTAAGATTACTATTCCTAAGGGGCATGAGATTTTAGTCTGACATACATGAGACCAGGCCTGACCACAGAGAAAGAAATTGATAGTAGAGGCACATGGCGGTTGAGGAAAAAGGAGTTGTTCACTGACATGTCATCTAAACCAAGGCCTTAATTAGCTAGCTTACATAATTTGATCTATATTAGGTAGAAAGTAAGTGGCCCATCACCCTAAAAAACTACTCTAAAATATTTAGAATTTACTAGGATCTGATTAATAAATAATAATAATTGGTTATTTTTCTGGCACAGAAGGACACCAAGTAATTTCACAGGTTAGTTTGTCTAAGGTGTTCAGAAGGGTTTGGTTCAATGGTAACTGCTGAAAATCAATTGCTTCTAAAAAATTTCTGAAAATATTCAGTTTGAGGACTCCCATTGGAGTTGTCATCAAATTTTACAGAATTCTTGACTGCTTATTTAGTTGTGAAATGTGTACTCAAGAATTGATTCCTTGGAGTTTCACTACTATACACTACTATATTTCTTGTTAACAATACCCAATAAAGCCCTTTCCAGTGAGTTTCAAGAGGACTTTTCTCTGATGTCTCTTCAAATAAACAAAATCTACTAGTTAGAGAGCTTGAAGAGATTTTATAGGAAAATGTCATGGGGATGCAGCATTAACCGTTTGGTGATATGCTGGGTAGAGTACATGAGTCCCCTGCAATATTTTGCCACACCTGCTTGTAGCTAGGCAGAGTTCATTATTCCTAAACATATGGGCCTTCCAGATTTCCAGTTACTAGGAGGATAACCAATGTGTCTCCAAGAGAGTGGACCATATATCACAAGAAGAACTACTGGGAGTATCTTTGGAAAAGATATGTTCCAATCGATTTTTATTTGAAATGTTTGTATATGACTTTTAGGATACTTTGCCCTATTTTCAAGTCTCTTTTTCCCCTCAGGTTTATTGTGAGAATAGGAGTCCAGCTTTCCAGGCTAGTGCAATCATCTTTTGTCATTCATGATTTAGCATGTGAGGTTCCAACCAGCACGTATACCAGTTAGTTGCTATAGGTCAGGTAACCTAAAACAATATTCTTCCATGATTAGTTTCTGGTCTTGTCCGGGCTTAGAAATATGCTTTATTATATATCATATCAGCTTGAGTCCAAGATTTAAATTCAATAATTGAAAGCAGAGTTGGTTCATAGATAGGATGGATTTTTAGAAGCAAGCGGCATTTGGAGTCTTATGAGTAACACTGAAAGATTAACAGTTTGGACAAGGGGAAGAGGAGGGATGAGAGATATTGATTCAAAAGGGAAGGGATTGAAAGGATAAGGGAAAGAAGGAGACACGGATATAGGAAGGCAACTGAAGGACAAGAAAAGGGAGAACTTACTAGGGCAGTGTTCTAGCTTCTGATTGCTTACGTTTGCCAAAATTTTCATTAGCTTTAACCAAAGAATGTTTTAGTGAACCAATTTTTGAATCAGAATTTTATTTAGTGGACTCTGCATACCAACACAGTAAGAAGAAATGTACACTGGGCCTGAGAAATGTCATTCCGTTTCAATGATGTCACATTCTGAGGTTAGATGTTAGGACTTCAACATATGAACTTGGGGGAGGGAGGACATAATTCAGCCTGTAATTCCATTAAAGGCCCAAATCATACTGTGAAATTACACCACTTTGAGGGACATTCATAAGAATTAGGATTGTAAAGAGTACATGTAAAAAGCAGTGTTT
The DNA here is from genome assembly GCF_004115265.2 of Rhinolophus ferrumequinum. NCBI lineage: Eukaryota > Metazoa > Chordata > Mammalia > Chiroptera > Rhinolophidae > Rhinolophus > Rhinolophus ferrumequinum. The sequence continues at coordinate 54,962,788 of NC_046301.1, forward strand.
TTCCTGCAGCGGAGAAAAGGTTCAGATTTAGAGAACTCCATAAGAGAGAACAGTGGGCCATTTGAAAGTTTTGCTTGTGAACTAAAAATTGAAAAGTTCTGTGTTGGGCCCCCCATTCGACTGTTGGCCACCCACTCTGAATGAAGACTCAACCATCAGCAACCTCTGGGAGGCAGAAAACTAGATATCTCTGGATCAAAGTCAATCTCCCAACATAAAAATTGAAACAGGAGGAGAATCCCATCAGGTTTTATGGGTGACCAACAGCAAACTTCTCCCAATGGATATTGGCCTAGTGAGAACAGCAAACTCAATGGTCTAGAACACAAATTGAAAAAGCCTTATAAAGCCTATTTCTGTATTCTAGCTTTAATTTCCTTTGGGTGACAAACACTTTGAAATGGCACAAGGCAAACTAGAAGAACAAAAGAGGTCATAAAGAGGGCTTCCACCAAGGATTCCAAAACAAATAGGAACCCATAACAAAATCCAGATAACAAACAGAAAAAACAAAAGGGCCTCAACACAAGCAGAGTAGGGTTAAAAACTGGTTCTGATTCATCACGTTAATGAAGACTCACTAAGTTTTAGGAAGCAAGTCAAAGGGTGACTTCCTATGTATCTCACCTGGTTGAAAACTGAGTCCATGGTAATTAGATATCTTGGTGCAGCCTCCAGAGAAACTATGGAAATAAACAATGATGACCCAATGAACACAGTCTATTCAGAGCTTGCTAAAGCAAGAGGATCACCTTTCCTTTGCATTGGACAAAAATTTGAAAGCAAGCAGGAGAGCGGGAAAGATTCATAGTGAAAAAAAGAAAAGACCTCAGGTATGTCCCGACTGGACATGTTGGCATGGCGAAGGTGGAGACGGGCTAAGTAGGAGTTGGGCATCCTATGTGATTGGCTTGAGGGGCATATTTGGTTTCTTTGGTTGGTCCTTAGTTGGAAGTGTGGGCAGAAACAGGAAAGCCAGCAGTCATTAACCAAGCCCTACCCATGCTGGGCTGATTACTGTAGAGGTTGTGTCTGGCTCCTGGACTGATTGCTGCTGAGTTGCAGAGTTTGTGGCTGACTCCTCAGGCTACTTCCTCAGGACACTGTAAGCAAGAGTTCTGCTGTCATATGTGTTCTGGCCATTTCCTGTTTGTCGTTTTGTATATTTAGTCTCTCATATATCATGCAGAATATATATTACGTAAATATATAATCTAAGCTTCTATATGTATCTATCTGTCTATCTGTCTATCTGGACATACACACGAGTATACACTGCCCTCAATCCAACTCCAAGGGAGAGATAAATATATGTGAAAGAAAAATATAAAACAAAATTGTGTAGTATATTCATGGAAAATTATAGCAGCATATATTTGAGGGTAAATTCTGAACTATGTCTGTTTGAATTGAGGAGTAAGTGTGGTAAAGCTTTGCTTGAACATTAAAACAACGTGTATAATCTAGTCAAAGACAGGGAAAGAAGGGAGAGAATATTTCCTAGTAAAATAAGAATGGATGAGCAAAGACATCCAGAAGGTTAAATAAAATTGTATGTCAAGAAATAAAATCAGTGAAATGTGTTTAAAAATAAAGAGAAGCAAGAGAATGGATGGACAAATGGGCAACAGCTACACTACAGATTATCTGGTTAAGGAGCTCATGCTTTGGTCTTCCTATGATGGGAAGCTATCGAAGCTTTTACAGGGTATACTGATTTAATCTGAACTTTTAAATAAACTGCCTCGGGGACACTGGAGGATGGATTTCACTGACTCAATCTATAATCAGAGAAAGCAGTTTTTAAGTTAGCATAAGGATACTCAAGTGATAAGTGCCTGAAAAATCGGCAGTGGAAGATAATAGAGATGAGAATAGGAAGCAGAATTACAAATCAATTAAGAAGTAAGAGCAACAGGACTTTGTGATGCAGAGCGGAGAAGGTCAGGCAGGAGTTAATATACACTGGATGGCAGCAAGATCAAATCACTGACCCAGACACGGACTGCAGAACAAGAGATTACTAAAGATGGTACATAACGTTGAATATGCGGAGGTTGTCTTTCCCGTGAGAGAGCGGGATAATATTTCCAATAAATATTTTGATATAATCTCAAGTTAAAAGGAGATGCAAGGGAAGATGCCGTGAGTTTGCAGGATAAAGCAGGCCACATTATAAAGTTAATGAGAGAAAGTAAAGTGGAAATTGACAGTAGGTGTCCCTGCATATGTTTATATAAAATGATTTCCTTCCTCCAAAATAGCACTTACCACAGCTCTAGGTTTCCAGAAAGTTATTTAGGTGCCTGGTTTATATATTCCTGCTGGCATTCTGACACGAGGTAATTTATTATCCTGTTTACCACTCTAATTTCAGTGACTAGCATAGCCCTAGAATGTTTTAATAGCTTAATAGTTTAAAATAAATCAATATATAAAGAAATGGATGAAAATGTCATTTTGAGACAAGCACAAATTTAAAGACTACAGGGAGAAGGAGGGACACACAAAAATGACCATAAAAGAATGCATGAGAAAATGAGAAGAAACATGCAAGGAAGGTAATGAAAAAGAGAATTTAAAGAGGAAGGTAATGAACTCTGTAGTTCAAGTGGAACAGAAAGCCTTGGTAAGTAAAGACTGAAATCAATTGGCTTTGGCAACAGGATCTTTGCCAGAATTATTTTCATAAAGTGAAAAAGGCAATGTAAGAATGCAGTGGATTGGGATGGAAAGTAAATGGAAGAGAAAATGAAGACAGAGATTGCAGTCTATTCTTTTAAGAATGTGAGTGAAGAAGTACAGAAACTATAAAATTGTGAGAGAGAGTAAAATAATATTGTTGTATATTGATGACATCATAAAATCCGGGAAATTTGCACATATTTTTATGTTAAGAAGGTGCAAGTAGAGAGAAAGAGAGATTGAAGATGCAAGAGGGAAAAGAAAAAGAAAAAGGCATGACTGGTGAGGACAATTCCCTGTTGGGAAGTAATGTCTTCAGTAAAGAAAGTAAAGGAGACTGTGGATGAAAAACTACAGGTCCATAGAGATTTGGGGAAGGGAAGAAGTGAAAAGAAATCACAGTGGATAATCTCCATTGTCTTTATGGGCCTGGATTTGATCTCACATCATCTGGTTTCAAATTCATATTAAGTTTCAACATAAAACTAAATAAACCCAGGTATTTGGGGACTGGGCAAGAACTTTAAAAAATAAGACAAAACCAATTTTTTCCCCATAGATCAGGCAACTATGGCAGGATGGATATATATATATATATATATATATATATATATATATATATATATATTTATCATGCCCACATCAAATACTTTCATCCCCTGTGCTCTTGTTACAATTTGATGACGATACTTCTCCCATTGAGAGATGGGATCTATGTTTCCTGTTCTTGTATCTGGGTGAAAATGTAACTACTCTTGAAGTAACTTCGGAGGTTATAAGGTGATCCAGCGGCCCCATGCTTTCCCTGGGGCACTCATTCTTGGAACCCAGCTGCCACCCACTTTGAGAAAGCCCAGGCCATTCAAAGAAGTCATGGGTGAGGTTTGGGCTCACAATTCTAGCTGTGCTAGCCAACAACCAATTCTCCTTTGTAGCCACATGAACGAGCCGTTTTGGTAGTAAATTCTTGAGCCCGTCAATTTGCCCCAGCTGTTGATGCATAAAACAAAGATGAACCTTTCTCTGTAAGGTCTGCCTACGTCACAGATACATGAGCTAAATAAGTGGCTGTTATTGTTCGAAGCTACTAGAATGCAGGCTGTTGTATTATGTAGCAATAATTACTTAGAACAACAGTACTAAATATATTCTATTAAACAATTTTATGCAGGACAAAGCCAAAAATCTCAAGGCCCATGAAGAAGCAGAAGCAGCACCTTGACTATCCTTCTTTTAGGAAATAATTTACATTTGCTGACCTATGACAGATTAGCTAAAGGACATAATTGATTTTGAAGAACAATCTATTTAAAAGTTGTTGATTTTTCTATAATTTTCCCTAAAAATTGTCCCTATTGAATATTTTAGCAAACATAAACTACTGTGCAGAAATGACTTAGATGAGTAGGCAGAGTTAACATATATACTTGAGAATCAATAAAATATACCATTTATTCTTCTCTATTATTTACATTTCTATATAGACAACTTGGCAGATATCCTTTAAGATATAATAACTGAATCGTTTGAGCACTTTGTAATAAATTAGACAGTTCTTTAAAATATTTTGTTGCTATTTCAACAACATATATATGGAACATTTGTCCTCTTTGACACCATCCTGACTACTTGACAATGAAGATTTTTTGTTTCTCAGTGATAAACAGGGTCAGTAGAAGTTGCTTAGTACCATATTCAATATAGAGATTTCCTTAGATGGTACAATATTATATAAGCAAAGAACTTATCTCACTATTAAAGGCTAAAGAAAAAAGTAAACATTTGCATAAAATAATTCGTGGTGAAAAAATAAAATAATGAGGGGCAACTGGATGGCTCAGTTGGTTAGAGCGTGAGCTCTTAACAACAAGGTTGCCGGTTCAATTCCCGCTTGCGATGGTGGGCTGCACTCCCTCCAACTAGACTGTAAACGGTGACTGGACTTGGAGCTGAGCTGCGCCCTCCACAACTAGATTGAAGGACAACGACTTGGAGCTGATGGGCCCCGGAGAAACACAGTGTCCCCCAATATTCCCCAATAATTTATTTAAAAAACCCAAAAAGACCAATATCCAATGAAATCTTTAAAATAAAAAACAAATAAATAAATAATGATAATAAGCTGGTGATACCATCCTTAATAATAATGGCTTTTTGACCTTTGCAAATTTTATTCCCTGACAATTATTCTCTTGATAATATTACTTATAAATCACAAAATATGTTGAACGAAAAGAAAGAATACGTTTCAAGGATTAGTATAAGTGCAAAAATGCATTTATCTGTGATGTCAATGTTAATAGACTCAAAAATTGAAAGATAATATCAGTGTGATAATTCAAGCTTTTATGTTAGATGAGAACTGAGACATTTTTTAAAGCAAAAAGAAATGGTGCCTTTTTTATCCTGTGTATGTAAAGGGATTTGAAAAATGAAAAGCATAAGGCTTTTTTTAAAAAAATGCTTATAGATATTAGACTTGAGAAAATAACTACAGTTGATCATGAGATAAAAACTTTTTTCTAAGAAGAAGGAGCAAAAGGAAGACATGATTCGCACTTAACAAATTCACTGAACAGCAGATGGAGTTATTAGTGAAGGACAAAGATAAAAGTTAGGAAATAAAGAGACAAAGTTAGTTGGGTTAACAATCTGGGAAAACATCAAAGAATCAAAACTAAAAGGAAGATGGGTCTATTCAAAAAGTGAATCTATTACTCAGATAGTGGAAGGCCAATATCGTGAATCTTTTGAAATCAAAGTAGTTTAATTTGAACATCTAAAAACGGAAATGAAAACCATGTAGAAAATGTGAAGACCAAAGTTGATAGAAATATCACAATTGATATATCAGCCTTTAGTTATTTAAACAAAGGCATATAGAGTAGTTTTAACACATTCTAACAAGGTCTATAAACCATTTCAAATCGAAATTATACCTTTAAAATGTGACCTTTTATTCTTATTTCCTTTAGTTAATGGTTAATTTATATAGAAAAATATCAAGAGAAAGTGTCTTTTATATCACAGAAAGAATTTTAGAGATTATATGTAGTATGTAATAGAAAAAGTAAAAGAATCATTATACTGTGTATTATATTATAAAAGTAAGAAATTTAAATTATAACTTTAAGAGCAAAATTAATTTCTTATTGCAGTATATTAAAATATTTTAAATGTGATCAAATCGATCTATTAACTTAATGAATATCCAGTAAACATGAGAACATCTGCCAGCTATTGTAATATTTATCAAAAATTACTAAAATGTACATAAGGTAGGTCTCTGGAATAAATTTTAAATGATAAAAATATTTCATTGAAATAGGACCCAATAGCAATTGCCTCAAACTGTTAGTTTTCACAAGGGTTTATTTTACTTAGAATATTTTCTTAGAATATTTACTTAGACTATTTTCAATGTATTATAACCGAGTTAAAGGCTCAGTGACATATTAGAGAGATTGAATGTAGATTTTCTAAAAGGAAATGAGATGGACAACTGGTGCATTATAAAGTAATTGATTATTGAGAATCCAGTGAAGAACAAAAGTTTGATATGCTGTTGCACTAAATTCAAATTTTTGGCAAGGATTCTAATAGAATAAAAAAGCTGCTGATTCTTACAAATATTCTTGTAATTATGATTATTCTTATACTACAAGGGCCGTACAGTAGTCTCCCCTTATCTGCAGGGGATATGTTCCAAGAACCCCCAGTGGATGCCTAGAACCACATATAATACCAAATGCTATATATATAGTATTTTTTTCTATATATGCAATCATTTTCACTTAAAGGAAGCATTTTACGGCTTCTCTTCAGTATATCTGAATTCTCAGCATCACTACTCTTGTGCTTTGGGGCCATTATTCAGTAAAATAAGGGTGACTTGAACACAAGCACTGAGATACCACAAGTCAATCTGATAAGACAGAAGTTAGTAAGTGACTAACAGGTCAGGTGGTAGCACATACAGAGTGGATCTACTAGAGAAAAGCGATGACTGAAGTCCCAGCCCAGATGAAGTGAGATGGCGCAAAATGTCATCGCGCTACTCAGAACAGTACATGATGTAAAGCCTATGAATTGATTATTTCTGGAATTTTCCATTCAATATTTTCAGACCACAGTTTACCACGGGTAACTGAAAGTGAAACTATGGATAAAGAGGAACTACTGTAATGGAATACTCCTTAGGCAACAAACTTTTGGTTTTGCTTCTCCCATGATACATAGCAACCAAAGTTTCAACTAGGGGGTTTGAAGTAAAAACAGAAAAAACAAAACCATCAATAATAAGTATCATATAAGTACAGAGAATTCCATAGAGCATACTTACTGCATCATATAATGCGGTGCCATGGGGAAACAAAAGCAAACCAATATTTGCATGATATTGTCACTGATCGAAATTATTCAGCTTTGCATTATTTTCTTTATACTTTATACTATTTTATACTAAAGTATACTAAAGTATACTATTTTATACTAAAGTATACTTTATACTTTATACTATACTTTATTTCTTTATACTATTAAGAACGATCGAGACTATGTTTTCCAAATCACAATTAGTTGCTTTTCTTTCAAAATAGACTGTTTTAGGACAGGGATATTTTATACTTTAATATTAACGGTTCATAAGTGCATTATACTGTGTAATTTGGTGGTCAAAAACGTGTTTCCTTTTCCAAGGTCAATATCCCTGCAATACTTATTTATTGATTTCTAAGAGTAACAAGCCTCCTTGGAGTTAATGACATCATTAGAGAACTTGCAAACATTTTTACAGGTTACTTACCACGTTTTTTCCCTAAAAAAATTATCATCTTAAGGTCTTAAGATGAACAATGCAACACAATTCAAAGATCTAAAAAACAAAAACTCCCAATATCATTACATATAAATACTAAAAGAAATAATTAACTTTAGGAAACTGGTATCATTGTGTCAACTACCATGATATTATATACTTTCATGTATAAAACTATGGTTATCTAGAGAGAAAACCATTTTGTCAAAAATTTAAATATATAGTCTATAAAATGTTCAGAGGGCTTTTACATTATGTTACTTTAGATCTTTATCTGGTTTTGTAAAGAGATAACAAGGTTAGTACAGAGATGGAAGAGACATTTTTTTCAATTTATACTACATTACATTTAATATATATTTAATATATAAATTCATTCATTACGCAAAAAAATAAATAATTTGAAAAAGGGTGATGGTAGCCACAAAACATTATAAATGTCAACTACAAACCTGTTTCCCTACCTTTCTAGGTCACACCATAATAAGTCAAAAAGCATTTGATCATGAACCAGCACTAATAGTAGTTTAAGAAACACAATGTGTATATAATGTGAGAGGGAATAAATGTGTTCTGATGACACAATGGACCCTGGCAGTGATTCACTTTTCCAGTCACAAATCAGTGCTACTGTATTGAATTTAATAATTAAAATAAAACCATTATTTGGTAAAATCAAAGTATCCATGTATATAAAATTCTTAAAAAGGCAAAACTGATCAATCTATAGTAAGAACTAGATAAAAGGATGCCTAGGTCCTGATATTGAACTAACAGTTGGCTAGAAAGAGGCATGAGGAAATCTGGGGGATGGCAAAATTTTCTATATTTTGATTGTGATGGCAATTATATCAGTGTATAAATTTCTAAAAGTTACTTGAATGGTTCACTAAAAATGGGTGCAGTTTACACTATATAAATTTACACCATACTTCAATTGCACAAATAAAATAGAATATGAATTATTAACGTTTCAAGGTTCTAATTACAATATTGAATTGTTAAAATTTAAAATCAATTGCAGCAATAAGTATGTTTTTTCTTATATTAAAGTTTTAGAAAAATAAAAAATAAACTGAAACAAAACAATTACTATGACAAATAAATTATTAAAATGCTTAATAATACTATAAGCTGTTATACAGAACTAAAAAAAAGCAGCAAGTCACAATGAAAATAGGCAAAAGAATCTATACTATAATTTATAAGAGAAAAATACAAATATCTAAAGAACATATAATAAACGTTCAACCCCATAACTATATTCCCAAATGCTTTTTAAACTTATTTAAAACTCCACGTTCTGTCCGTTAGGTTGTTGGACTTTTATTATTCCTATTTTTTCTTTATCATTTTTAAATAATAACACCCAAGATACCCAGGGCACAGATAAATAATCACATATAGAAATGTTATATGTAGTTACTAATATATGCATATGACTTGACTATGTATATAAAAATGAGTATACTCATTGACATTCCCCTAGGAATTTAAACAAAGCATTAAAATATGCTTAAGTTATCAGCTATAAAATAATGCAAAAAATAGTCAACATTAGTAAAAAGCAAACTGAACATCAAAAACCAAAAACAGTTCCAAAAAAAGTTGAAGCATATTTTACACTGCACTTACACACGTTATTCATAATAATACATTATAGGAGTATTGTTTATTAGTCTGCAGTATGATCACGTTTTACAATGTACATGTGTATGCATGAGACTATATTATACACATTTATAGAAGAAACTTTACATAAATCACGTGAAACCCAAATAGACACAAATTAGATGCACCAGAATATATACAAAAATATGTCAAATTAGGGGAGGGATATTCTTGTCTTGATATTTAAAGTAATGAAAGTAAATGTTAGTAGAAAATATCAAATTAGTACACATTGAATAATAACAAAACCAAAACAGTTTTACTTTTACTTCATTTTTTTGTCATAAAATTTTGGACCATAGTCCCTTAGCCATTTATCCATAGTGTCTTCAATAAAACTATGAGTTTTTTTCTATTGTGCACGGTAAACATTAATCTAATAATGCAAAGTTTTGTGCTGAGTGTTCAAACATGTTTTATTTTCTTTAATGGACATTGTGTATGTGGGTGTGTGTGTGTGTGTGTGTGTGTATGCTTGCATTTAGATATTCTTTATATATATCCTATGTATGCATGCATTTATCAGGTTGGTGCAAAAGTAACTGCAGTTTAAAAGATTAAAAACAAATGCAGGACATCATAGGAATGCCGGCAGCAGTGCACACTTTTTGAGTTCTCCTCCAGGTCTTATCAGAAACAGGACATCTATAACCCATCAAAGGACTCTCTGCTCATCACACAGAACAGCTAAGAGACTCATGCAAGAATTACTTGAAGGTGGGCAAATTAGGCGAGCAGGGGAAGAGGGAAGGGAGCGGAGCAGAGACGTGGCCCGCATCTGCGGAGGTGGAAACGCCACCAGGATCCGCACCTGCAGAGAGGCAGGGGATCCCAGGAGGGAACAGAGAACACAAAAGCCAGGAGGTGGGCTCTTTCCCTGCATCCCACAGCTGATCTCTCCCGCCGAGGGGGCAGCCCGTTGGGCCCTAGGTCAGACAAAGGACACAAACACCATACCTGGGCCACTCCCCCTGCTCTTCCAATCCTACCCCTGCCCTTCCAGAGATTTAAACTTGACCCTGAAATGAGGAGTAGTGTCAGATTACAGAGGAGACTTACTGCTCAGGCTCTGTGAAGACTGGCGTGCAGCTCTGACCCAGGGAAGAGGCTGGGAAGAGTGTGATTTTTGCTGGGCTAGGAGAGAAGAGACTCCTCCACCCCCAGCCACCACCTTTTCTGGCCTGAAGGAAGAGTGTGACATGGCTGGGCTGGGAGAGAGAAGACCCCTCCATCCCCAGCCCCCACATTTTCTGGCCTGCCTAGGGCGGGGCAAGTGCAACTGCAGAGACACTCCCAGGGATCAGCAGTAGGTGGCAGACGCAGCTCTGGACTTTCAGCAGCTCAGAAATCTCCTGCCCACCACATACACACATACACATACACACACACACACACACACACACACACACACACACACACGGAAGAAGTGGACAAAGACTCAGGAGAACTGGACACAGGGCTGGTGGTGCTATTCTCAGTGCGCGTATGTGCAAGCAAGGGCAGAAATTGCACTGACTTTGTAGAAACTACCATCCAGACCCCTTAGCCCCACTCATCTAAATCTGCAGTCCCAACATCACTCTAGGCACCAGGTGACCGGCTCTGCCTGCACAATACGCAGAGGACTCTTTGGTACAGCAGAGGACAACCTGGAGATTACTTGGTGGGCTTAAGTCAAGACTGGCACTGCTTTTTTTTCTTTTTCTTTTTCTTTTTCTTTGTTTTGTTTTGTTTTGTTTTGTTTTGTCTTTATATCTTTGATACCTTTGCCTGTGTTGAGTGTGGGTTGTCGTTTGTTTTTACATGTGAATGTATTTGATTTTTTCTTTGATGTTGTTGTTGCTGTTGTTGTGCTTGGTGCTCTGCTTTGTTCTGAAATTGCCCTACCAGGGCCCAATTAAGAGGCACAAGGGTCAACACACAGAGAGGCCAACTCCAGACCAAACCAGAGTACTACTAGGTTTGACACACGCAGAGGAAATTTTCTACAGGCACAAGAGCCCATAGAGAACAAGCCACATTTAAGTGGTCAACCTTCATGCAGCAGAACACCCTGGAGTGGGCAGAGCCAAGTCTCACAACTAGTCAGCCTGGGAGTTAACCCCACCTACTCACAAGCGAAAAGCAATTAAAGATCTTCTTTAACAGGACAATATACACAACACAAGAGTCACCTTTGGAGCACATGGAGAGAAGAACGAAGTAGTGCAATGTCAAATATAAAGGACACATACTACATAAGATAACCCAGCAAGAAATAAGAACTCTAGGGGATCTACCTAATACATCGAAGCAAACACAGTCAGCCAGAATGGGGAAACAAAGAAACATGTCCCAAATAAAAGAACAGAAGAAACCTCCCTCCAGAAATGGAACCAAATGAAACAGAAGTAACCAACCTATCAGAGACAGAGTTCAGAACACTGATGATAAGAATGTTTAAGGAGCTCAGAGATGACATAAAGAAGGATATAGAAATCATAATGAACAACCAGTCAGAAATAAAGAACACAATCACTGAAATAAAGAACTCACTTGAAGGAATTAACAGTAGGTTAGATGAAGCAGAGGATCGAATCAGCAACTTATAAGACAAGTTAACAGAGATCACCCAAAGAGAACAACAGAAAGAAAAAAAGAATAAAAAACAATGAAGATGGTTTAAGAGACCTCTGGGATAACATCAAGCGCAACAACATGCGCATCATAGGAATACCAGAAGGTGAAGAGAGGAAGCAAGGGATCGAGAACATATTTGGAGTAATAATGTCTGAAACCTTCCCCAACCTGATGAAGGAAACCAACATACAAGCCCAGGAAGTGCAGAGAGTTCCAACCAGGATAAACCCAAACAATTCCACACCAAGACACATTTTAGTTAAAATGGCAAAGGTTAAAGACAAAGAGAGAATCCTAAAAGCAGAAAGAGAAAGACAGAAGGTTACATACACGGGAACTCCCATAAGACTATCAAATGATTTTTCTACAGAAACACTGAAGGCCAGGAGGGAGTGGAAGGAGATACTCAAAGTGATGGAAACAAAGGCCTACAACCTAGATTGCTTTATCCAGCAAGGCTATCATTTAAAGTTGATGGAAAGATAAAGAGCTTCCCAGAAAAGAATAAGCTAAAGGAATTTATTACCACCAAGCCAGCATTGCAAGAAATACTAAAAGGACTTCTGTAAATAGAAGAAAGATGAAAACAATCTAACTACAAATTTAAAAATGGCAATAACTATGTACCTATCAATAATCACTTTAAATGTAAATGGATTAAATGCTCCAATAAAGAGACACAGAGTGGCTGAGTGGATAAGAAAGCAAGACCCTTGTATATGCTGTATACAAGAGACTCAACTCAGATCAAAAGACACACACAGGCTGAAAGTGAAGGGTTGAAGTAAGACATTTCATGCAAATGGAAATGAGAAAAATCTAGAGTTGCAATACTTATATCTGACAAAATAGACTTTAAAATGAAGAACATATTAAAAGACAAAGATGGGCACTATATAATAATAAAGGGATCGATCCGAAAAGAGAACATAACCCTAGTAAACATCTATGCACCCAACATAGGAGCACCTAAATATATAAAACGGATATTGACTGACATAAAGACAGAGATCAACAGTAACACTATCATAGTAGGGGACTTCAACATACCTCTGACAACAAGGGACAGGTCTTTTAGACAGAAAATCAATATGGAAACAACAGCCTTAAATGACACATTGGAACTCTTGGATTTAATTGATATTTTCAGAGCATTTCAGCCCAAAGCTGCAGAATACACGTTCTTCTCAAGCGCACATGGAACATTTTCCAAGAGAGACCATATGTTAGGCCACAAAACAAGTCCTGATAAATTTAAGAAAATTGAAATCATACCAATTGTCTTCTCTGACCACAGTGCTGTTAGAAATGAACTACAGGAAAAAAAAAACTGGAAGACACACCAATTCATGGAGGCTGAATAACATGTTACTAAATAACGAATGGGTCAACCAGGAGATCAAGGAAGAAATCAAAAGATACCTCAAGACAAACGAAAATTAAAACACGATGACCCAAAATGTATGGGATGCCACAAAAGCAGTCCTAAGAGGGAAATTCAGAGCTTTGCAGGCCTACCTAAAGAAACAAGAAACATCACTAATCAACAGTTTATCTTCACATTTAAGGGATCTGGAAAAACAACAGCAAAATAAGCCCAAAGGGAGTACAAGGAAGGAGATAATAAAGATCAGAGTGGAAATAAATGAAATAGAAACCAGAAAAACAATACAATATATCAATGAATCCAAGAGTTGGTTCTTAGAGAAGATAAACAAAATCGACAAACTTTTAGCCAGACTCATTTAAAAAAAAGAGGGAGAGGACCCAAACTAATAAAATCAGAAATGAAAGAGAAGTGACAACAGACACCGCAGAAATACAAAAAAAATTAAGAAATTACTATGAGCAACTATACGCCAACAAATTTGACAATCTGGAAGAAATGGACAATTTTCTAGAGGCACACAACCTTCCAAGGCTAACTCAAGAAGAAACAGAAAACCTGAATAGACTGATTACCACCAGGGAAATTGAATCAGTAATCAACAATCTCCCAACAAACAAAAGCCTTGGACCAGATGGCTTTACAGGTGAATTTTACAAAATGTTCAAAAAAGAATTATCACCTATTCTCCTCAAGCTCTTCCAAAAAATCCAGAAGAAGGGAAGACTCCCAAACACTTTTTACGAAGCCACTATCACCCTGATCCCAAAATCAAAGACACCACAAAAAAAGAAAACTACAAGCCAATATCTGTAATGAATATAGATGCAAAAATCCTCAACAAAATATTAGCGAACAGAATTCAGCAATACATTAAAAAGATCACACACCATGATCAAGTGGGATTCATCCCTGGTATGAAAGGGTGGTTCAACATTGGAAAATCAATTAATGTGATACACCACATTAACAAAATGAAAAATAAAAGTCACATGATCATATCAATAGATGCAGAAAAAGCATTTGATAAAATCCAGCAGCCATTTATGATAAAAACCCTTAAGAAAGTGGGAATAGAGAGATCATATCTCAACATAATAAAGGCCATATATGATAAACCCACAGCTAACATCATACTCAATGGGGAAAAGCTAAAACCATTCCCCTTAAGATCAGGAACAAGGCAAGGTTGCCCACTATCTCCACTTCTATTCCACACAGTGCCGGAAGTTCTAGCCACAGCAAAAAGACAAGAAAAAGAAATAAAAGTCATCCAAATCGGTAAGGAGGAAGTAAAATTGTCATTATATGCAGATGACATGAAACTATATATAGAGAACCCTAAACACTCCACCAAGAAACTATTAGAGCTGATAGATGAATTTAGCAAAGTAGCAGGATACAAAATTAATATTCAGAAATCAGTTGCATTTGTATATACCAATAATAAAACATCAGAAGAAGAAATTAAAAAAACAATCCCATTTACAATTGCTCCAAAGTCTGTAAAATACCTGGGAATAAATTTAACCAAAGAAGTAAAAGATTTGTACTCACTAAATTATAAGACACTGAAGAAAGAAATGAAAGAAGATACAAATAGATGAAAACACATAGCATGTTCATGGATAGCAAGAATTACTATAGTTAAAATGTCCATACTGCCTAAGGCAATATACATATTCAACGCAATTCCTATCAAACTACCAGCGACGTTTTTCACAGAAATAGAACATATAATCTTAAAATTTATATGGGACCATAAAAAACCCCGGATAGCCTCAGCAATCTTGAGAAATAAGAACAAAGTGGGCGGTATAACAATACCTAACATCAAATTATACTACAAGGCTACAGTAATCAGAACAGCATGGTACTGACATAAAAACAGACACATAGATCAATGGAACAGAATAGAGAGTCCAGAAATAAATCCATGCCTATATGGCCACTTAATCTACGACAATGGAAGCAAGAATTTACGGTGGGATAAAGACAGTCTATTCAATAAATGGTGCTGGGAAACCTGGACAGACACATGCAAAAAAATGAAGCTGGACCACCTCCTTAGATAAATATAAAATGGCTTAAAGACTTAAATGTAAGATCTGAAACCATAAAATTCCTAGAAGAAAATGTAGGAAGAAACTTCACAGACATTATCCGGAGTAAGATTTCTACTGATATATCCCCTCACGCGAGGGAAGTCAGAGAAAAAATAAACATGTGGGATTACATCAAACTAAAAAGTTTTTTCACAGCAAAGGAAACCATCAATTAAACAAAAAGGGACCCTACTGAATGGGAAAAAATATTTGCCAATGATATATCTGATAAGGGGTTAATATCACAAATTTATAAAAAACGTACTCAACTCAACTCCAAAAAAACAAACAACCCATTAAACAATGGGCAGAGAACATGAAGAGACATTTTTCTAAAAAGGACATACAGATGGCAAACAGACATATGAAGAAATGCTCAACCTCACTAATCATTAGAGAAACGCAAATAAAAACCACAATGAGATACCACCTCACCCCAGTCAAAATGGCTATCATCAATAAATCAACAAACAACAAGTGTTGGCATGGATGTGGAGAAAAGGGAACCCTTGTGCACTGTTGGTGGTATTGCAGATTGGTGCAGCCACTATAGAAAGCAGTATGGAGGTATCTCAAAAATCTGAAAATGGAACTACCTTATGATCCAGCAATTCCACTCCTAGGTATCTATCCAGAGAAATCCAAAACTCTAATTCAAAAAACTTTATGCACCCCTATGTTTATTGCAGCACTATACACAATAGCGAAGACATGGAAACAACTGAAATGCCCATCAGTAGATGACTGGATTAAGAAATTGTGGTACATTTATACAATGGAGTATTACGCAGCCATAAAGAAGAAAGAAATCTTCCCATTTGCAACAACATGGATGGACCTAGAGAACATTTTTAAGTGAAATAAGTCAGCAGAGAAAAGACAAATACCATATGGTCTCACTTATATGTGGAATCTAAAGAAAAGGATAAGTGAATGAACTTATCAGAAACAGTTTTGGAGACATAGAGGTAAAACTGAGGGTTGCTAGATGGGGGCGGTCGGGATAAGAGGGGAGGTGAGGGGATTAGAAAACAGTCAGTAACCACAAGATGGCCACGGGGTTTTGAAAATTAATTTGGGGAACGTAATCAATAATGTTGTAAAGATTTTGTAGGGTATCCGATGGACACTTGTCTCATTAGGGAGACCACCTCAGGGATGATGTAGATGCCTGATCACTGCACTGTACACCTGAAGCTGAAGCTGAACAATAATGAATGTCAACTACAAGTTTGTATGTATATATATGTGTGTGTGTATATGTATGTACTTACAAGAAGCGGAGTACAGCATTAGGAAGAGAGACAGTGGAAATGTAATGGCGGTGTGCGATGTCAGAGGGATACTGGATGGGGGAGGGGGCTTCACACAGTGTGAGGGATATAAAGGATAAACGTCTAAGTATTACTTTGTCTTGTGCACCTGAAACTAATAAAAATAAATAAATAAATAAATGCAAAAACCGCAATTCCTTTTGCACCAAACCTATCTTCTTTACATACCTATCTATCTTACCTTGAATCTGCCATTTAGAATACATGTGCTTTAGGATTTTGTTTTTAACACCCTCAATCTCTTTGCCAGCTTCTCAATAATGATCACAGATTGGGGAAATGGTATCAAGTATAAATCATGGAGGAATCTATTCCAATTATGTCTTTACATCAGTATTTCACATTCTCTGTTCAAAGCAAGCTGCTTCATGACATAATAACATCTGTCCTGCTACTCTATTTTTAAATTGGAATCCTGCTAAAAAGTTACAAGAAAGAACAGCCTCAGGTGGAGTTGCCATAGGTGGCTTGCCTACACATGAGTACAGCATTTGGTAAAATTAAAAACTGTTTATAGGCTAAATTAAATTTTGTATCTAAAGAATTCATGAGCTTAAATAAACCAAATATTTTTTTTTTCATATTGCTGATATGCTGATATTAGCTTCTGTTGTTGACTTCTTTTCCCCATTAAATTTGCTTTCACAGGTGCATATTCTTAAGGCTTAAAACATGCCTCAGCACACCTTTCTCAATCTCTATTTTTTAAATAATTTATTTTTTTAAGAGCAGTTTTAAGTTCACAGTACAATTGAGAGGAAGGTACAGAATTCTTTTTCCCCCTTACCCTAACACATGCAGAGCCTCCGCCCTCATCAACACCCCCAACAAGAATGGTGCATTTGTTGCAATTGATGAACCTAGAGACACATCATCGTCACCCAGAATTAACAGATTACATTCTATGGGTTTGACAAAGGTATATGAATGACATGCATCCATCATTATGGTATCATAGAGAACATTTTCCCTGTCCTAAAATTCATCTGTGATCCACCTAGTCATCCACCCAACAACTCCTGGCAACAACTGATATTTTTAATATCTCCAGAATTATGCCTCTGTCAGAATGTCATCTATTTGGAATCACACAGCATGGAGCCTCTACAAATTGGCTTTTGTTCACTTACTGATAGGCACTTAAGGCTCCTCCATGTCATTTCATGTCTTGAGGTCATTTCTTTTTAGTGCTGAATAATATCTCCTTTGTCTGGATGTACCACAGTTTATCCATTCACATACTGAAAGACGTCTTGCTTGCTTCCAAGTTTTGAAAATTATAAACTGTGTCTATAAACACCCCTATTCTGTATATTGACAGAAATTGTCATATACTAGAAGCAGTATGTGACACAAAGGATTGTCATGATGGAGGATGATTTAGGGCACACTTTGAAACACACTTTCTCTCAACTGTATCTTACACATGACTGACAGCACCGAACAAGTTGAAACTTGTCACACAAGGATACTAAGGTTCAACGTGCGACTTCCCATATTGAAGATCCCTGCCTTTCTGTTGGATGGCACTCGGCAGCAGTATTCACTGCATTATTTGATCACAATGGAAAGGCTCTGTGTCACACTTCACTTCTGATACAGCAATTTCTGTCAAATAAAAACATTACGGTGTGTCCTCATTCCCCTTATTCACAGGAGCTGGCACTGTGCAACTTCTGGCTCTTCCCCAAAGTCAAAATGGCAAGAATGAGGGATAAGTGTATTCCAAGTGAGGGGGAATGTTCTGAGGGGGATTAATGGCAATGTGTCTTTTACTATGATATATTTTTTTTTTATTTAAACATTCACCATATTTGTTGATCACAGCTCAAAAAATGTGGCTCTATTTCTTGGCTCTCTAACTTGTTTCATTGATCTACTTGCCTCTCTCTTTTTTTTTTTTTTTTCACCAATACTACATTGACTTGATTACTGTAGCTTTATAGTAACTGGGTAGTGTCAGTCCTTCAACTTTGTTCTTCTCCTTTAATGTCACATAGACTACTCTGTTCTTTTGCCTCTCTATTAACTTTAGAATCAGTTTGCTGATATTCACAAAGTAACTCACTGGTATTCTTATTGGGATTGTATTAAATCTACACATTAAGTTGGGATGAACTGACATCTTGACAAAATTGAGTCTTTCTATTCATAAACATGGAATATTACTTCTTTGATTTCACTCATCAGAGTTTTGTAGTTTTCCTAACATAGATTGTGTACATATTTTGTTAGATTTTTACCTAATTATTTCATTTTTTGAATGCTAATGTAAATACTATTGTGTTTTTTTATTTCAAATTTTACTTTTTCATTTCAGATGTGTAGGAAAGTGATTGAGTTTTGTATATCAATCTTGTATCCTGCAACTCTGCTATAATCAGCTAATAGTTCCAAGAGGCTTTTTTGTTTGTTTTTTTTCTAATTATTCTTTCAGGTTTTCTACATAGTCAATCATGTTATCTGCAAGCAAAACAGTTTTATTTCTTCCTTCTCAATGCATCTACCTTTCATTTACTTCTCATTTCTTACTGCATTAGCTAGAACTTCCAATATGACATTGAAAAGGAGTGATGACATGGGCCATCCTTACCTTGTATTTTACGTAGCGGGAGAGTTTCAAGTTTCTCACCACTAAGTATGATGTTGTAGGTTTTTTGTAAATTCTTTGTAAAACTGAGAAACTTCTGGGTGTCTGGACTTCGAAGAAGCAGTCACCTCTTTCAGACTTTATGGATTGACTTCAGTAAGGAAAACATTTCACCTGCAGGCGAGGACACACTGGGTCTTGCTGTGTCCGTGTGTCTAGTGGTGCAGGGCACTGACTATGAAAGTGTATGGTGGCACCCGGTCCAAGGGGGTGTGGTGTCTCTTCGGCTCAGGCCACTGGATTCCACAGCATCAACTGTATGTTCACTGGCAAGCTCTGCCGGGGGCCTTCAACAACTACAAGGGCTGTTGTTGTGCTCCATGGTGCCTCCTGGCCCAGCTATGTGCATACACTTGGGTATAGGGACCACCTTCAGGTGTGTACACAGGAGCAGGGGCAAGCTTCAGACACACATGTAGTGGTAGGGGCCAGGGCAGTTAGCAAGGGCTGGGCCAAGTATGGAATCATGGACCACGGTGGGGGCCCTGGCTGTCGCTGTACTCTTTGTGACTGCACACTCTCCGCCGGGGCATGCACATTGCACTGGAGACTGATGATGGGGTCAGGCTACTGCACACAGGTGCCCAGCTACGGGGGCTGGTATACTCTCCCTCTGGGCATGGGCACTGCAGTGGAGGCTGGCGAAGGGCATCAGGTGTGCAGCTGGAGGGGCTAGCTCTTAGTGTGCACACAGGAGTGGGGGTAGCCAGGGGGCCTAGGCAGCTTGTTTCCACTCACACAGCTGTAGTAGCCAAGCTGGCTTGTTACACTCACATAGCTGTAGTAGCCTGGGCCGGCTTCCAGCTTGCCTCCCAGGCTATGGGAGGGGCAAGGAGGAAATCAGGTGGCTGGCTGGTGGCTGTCATCATCAGACCCAAGTACCTGTGGGGTAAAAGTGGGCAAAATCTTCAAGGGGTGCATGGGGGCTGTGCTGGCAATTGGCTTGTCAATAGAAACATCTGCTGAGTTTTTCTGCAGAGAAGATCTCTGAACCAATCTCTCCTGAACCGTGTCTGCTAATAATAGCCTTCCCTTTTTTACCCTTGTTTCTAGCTAGCTCTAAATATCTCAGCTTTGTCAGTTTGGTTGGAATGAAACTGAACGAAGCAGGACCTTTTGCACAGTGCCCGGAGAGGCTGGAGATCTGGTCGCTCGCCCTGTTCTTCCTTTCCTGGCAAAAGGAACTCTTTCTAGCTGGGAATTTCCTTCCTGGCACTGAACAATGCCAGCTTGGCAGATAGGATGATGCAAGTGAAATGAAACTGTCTTCCTTCATTTCTTGCGTGATTATTGTTTTTCTTGTTGTTGTTGTTGTTGCTCTATTGTGTTGCTAAAACTTTGAAAGTGGACTTCAAAGGTCTCCCACAGTTGTTTTTGCTCATGGATAACTGTCTCATTGCTGATCTTTGTGGTTGCACTGGGAAGCTGGGTTCTCCTACATGGCTGTTTTTCCCAGTCCCTCTTGGGCAATTCGTTCACCTTAACTTTCTCACCAGATCCTCCTGTTCAGGATTCAAAAATGTGCAAGGAATTACCCACTTGGAATTGAGATTTAGTGTGTTAAAAACTGCAGCTGACAATCGCGTGGACTACTTAAAATAATGTAAGTTGATAAACTAATAAAACTAACCATATGAAATATAATGTATGAACCTTTTACATAACTGTATGTCACCTTTCAGTGACCAAAATAAAAGAGCCATTTCTGGCTCACTGTTATAAACCACATTTCAGACACCAAAAATTATGTGCGTATGTGTATTTAGTGTATACATTATTTCTTGTGATCTTAATATGTAAATACATCTAAACAGCCCTAAGAAGCCCCATAAAAGCATGCCTCTTATAAAAATGCGTAGAAAATTTGTTTTGCAATTATATGATGCTTGTTCTTGCTTGAGAGACGAAATGTGTGTTATTGTAAATGAGGCGGAAAATAATTAATTGTAGTGCTTTTAATATGTATTGACAGCTAAGTTCTCCAGAAGTATTATAATTAATAGACATTTTTAGGCCTTTTTTTTTCTGTTCAAGATATGCGGTGTATTTTAAGTGTCAGTCTCCAGAATCAGTGTTTATAGCAGTCATATTTTATTGGAGTAAAAACATTTATGAATTTAAACCCTTGACAATTAAAAAGATAGCATCACAACTTAGCATATTTTTATGTGAAGCAATGTATTACAGTGACACTATCATCCGTGGATAAAGAGAAGAGAAAATAATATTTTTCTTCTTTGGTCTGACAGAAGAAGAAAGATGACTATTATCCAACTACAGGTGTCCACACAAGTGTTCCTTTAAACGAAAGTTTCTTCATTTTGCTAAAATGAAGATTGAACATGACAATGAACAATATATTTTATTGCACTAAAAGACCACCACCACCAAGGACTATCATGTAAGAAATAACTATTACCTCATGGCATAAAACTAGAAACCACATAAAATCTCCAGTAAGTTTTCTTACAAAAATTGAATTCCAGAAGATAGTCATTGGTTGTAGAAAGAAATATAATGCCATTGATATCTTTACAGATTGCATTTTTGTGATTTATGATATTGTCTATAATTTTGAATGTAGTTTATTACTTTCTGTTACCTATACTGACATTGCATTGAAATTGTAAACTTTCATTTTTAAGCTACCTATCAGATGATTTTTACCAACAATGGTTTTATTTCAAGTGAGTCCTAAATTCAAACACTAAGTTTAATTTCTCAGTCTCTACGTTATTTTTCTCCTCAAATATTGACTTCAAGTGGAAAACTCAACTCCTTCAACTCCTGAGGCATATTTCAATTTCAAGAGTAAAGATTTCAAAAAGGATTAGCTCAGCCCAGTGAGCTGTGTTCATCCTTGCGAGCAGTCACACTCCATGTGCTTTCTGGGGCTGGGCTCAGCTTTGCTCTTGTGAACAATCACCTCTTTCCAGGATATGAACTAAACACTTTCCCTTGAACTATAAACACTGCACGCCACATCAAATGACTGGACTTCAATTCTGGCTGCATCTCTGGAAATGTAATCATGACTGTCTCATACTCACAGAGCTTATGCAAAATTTGTTCTCCAGTACCAAATACTGAACTGTTGTCCAGATCATTCCTGACATTTTGGCTTTGGGACTTCCGACCTGGCAATGGAGTCCAGAGCTCACCCTGTGACCCTGGGATCTATCCATTTCACCACAATGAACCAATCCTTTTCAAATTAAGGTTTTGAAGTATGACATTGAAAAATAATGGTATGAACAGACCTTCTGAGAGTGTGACATAATGTGGTGGTGACAAGCGATAACATCAGTTGGATAAGATGGATTTCAGTTAATGTCAGGGACTCTCAGAAAGAATATGTTCTCTAGCTTATTACATTTATCCTAGCCTTACTTCCTTCACACAGGATTGGTGTTTTATTTGTTTTGCTTTGTCTAATATATTTTTTATTTCCCCAAGATTTAAATGACTCATTTTTCATCACTGTGTCTGTATCTACATCTGAAATTTATTGATTACATTTTGGTCCTTGGGGGTAACAAATCCAATGGAGAGCCTTAAAAATAAACCTGAGTTCATATTTCTTATGGTAAGATCCATAGTTATAGTTTTAATATTTCAAAATAGGAAGTTCTTTTAAACTGAAATAAAATTGCTTGGGGTAAAAAAAAAAGAAGAAACTCACAGACAACAGTTTAGTGGTTACCAGAAGGTAACGCGAAGTGGGGATGACAGAAGAGGGTAAAGGGGGTCAGATAAATGGTGATGAAAGGAGAACTGACTCTGGGTGGTGAACACACAATATGATCTATAGATGATGTAATACAGAATTGTACAACTGAAACCTATATAATTTTACTAACCTTTGTTACCCAAATCAATTTAGTAAAATAAATAAATAAATAAGGTAAAGAGAAAAAAGAAAAAAAAAGAAACTACTTATGAAATAATAAGATTGAGGGACTTGCAAACTCCACTACTATTAGCTCTATATGTTCTCCAGTGCTCAACCATATTAGCGGCCATTTTCTATTTTGACATCCTACTGTCTCTCCCCAACTTCAACACACACAAAACTCAACTTATTATAATATGTCCATTTAATAATCAGCACACTATCTTTCCAGTTCTAGTAGTTCATATTCAGGTAAAAAAAGCAAAACCATTAATCTTTGTTTCTGTTACAAAATATTTTTTTTAATGAAGAAAAAAGTTTTAGAGTAATGTGCAATTTAGTTTTCACATCGTTCAACAATATATTCTGAGTGTGCAGTAGTAGGTATTGTTCTAGATCTGGGGATACAGTATTAAAAGGAATATATAAGTCTCTGGCCTAGTGGTAAAGATACACAGTTAATAAACAAAAAATGTAAATATATATTTATATATATATATTGCATGTCAGTTTGTGGTAAGTGCTCTGGATTGACTACTATAGTGACAAATGAAAAACCTTCATTTCAGTAAAAAGAAACAATTCATCCTCAATGAATGGCTAACCCTAGCCTTTAGCCTAAAAAGTAGAAGAAAATGTAACAGTTTGAAACAAGTACTTCCTGAATTAGGTAACTCAAACATCAATGGTAGGATAAAATAGTCTAGACTGAGGTTACACCAGTCAGCTCCTTTTTCCCTCTGTTGCAATATGAGATTTTTAAAAATGCATTCATGTACATTCTAAAGGACTCTCTACCCTAACTCTGCATACATTTCAAGAAAATCACAAATGAACAATGAACACCTAAAAAAAAAAAGACAAAAACCAGAGAAATCCATACCTAATTTGCCAAGTATATGTATAGTCATATGGATGTATGATAAGTGAAGATACTGTCTAGAAAACACCTGCCCGTAACATTTTACATAAGTATGCAGATAGCTTCTTTTGCCATGTCTTTTCTCAAATGTCTGTATTTTAGAGAATATTCTTAATGTATTTTTGCATAAGTATGCATTGAGTACATGCTCTTTTCCAAAAATAAATGGTGTTTCTCAAAGTAAAACAAGTCCTTCACCTCCTTGAAGGGAAAAATACTATGGAACTTGAAATAGCCAGATTATATTTCATTCTTTATGCTCCTGTAAGAGGCAAAAATAAAAACCAAACCAAACCAAAACAAAACAAAATCTCTAGAATACAGGCTCAGCTAAGGTAAACTTATTACATATATAAGAGTCCTAATACAGACATAAGTACACGGTGGGTCCTCAAGCAGTGCTATTTCCATTCCCTTACCTCTTTATTACATTAAGTAATCAGGTCAATTAGTCTCCAACCTATTAGTCTCCAGCCTGTCACCCTAACCTATATTTCTTACATGTAAATAACATCTTACAAAGTGTTTACTATTTCAAATGAGGAGACATGTTTGCCTTTTTGAAAGTATCACATTTATATCATTATATACATTCAGAAGTCAAACTATTCTGAAAGGCACTTAGTTTTTTCTGTAATTGCTTTGTATCATTTTAGTTTTAATTCTGTAAATACATTATTAATTGGCCCAGGATCATAACTTACACAAATTAGGTATAAAGTAGGAACTCAATAAAATCTTATTGATACATTGCCTGATAAATGTAGACATCTTTCTAAAATAACCTATTATATTATGTAGAACTCTACTTATGTATTCAATCTTTTTGAACTCTTGAATAAAAGCTTCTGTCAAAATGTATCATAGTTACATAAAATGCACAGATTTGACTTTAAAATAATGTATAAATGGAAAAGAAGAGTCCCTAGATTAATTTAGAGAGAGACATGGTAAGATATAAATGACAGGAAAGGATGAGTATTTTTACAGCATAATTTGAAGACGACAGGAAAGTCAAAGAAATGATTAGAATTCTAGAAATTGAGTGACAGGATTTTTCCAAATGACAGTAAATAGGCAAGTCAAAGATAAACAAGAGTTATTACCTTTGGGAAAGGTGTAGGAGAATCATATTTTATAAGAAATAGTATGGTAAAACATAAGTGGATAAACAAAGTAGCATCAAAAATCATCTAAAAATTAATATGCTATATGTGAGAATACATTCTGAAGTTTTTCAACAATATGAATATTAGAATTAAAAAGGAGTTAAAGGCAAAGAGAAGAAACCTTTAAAACATCTACCTTTAATTGAATTGGTAATTTTAAAAATACATAATAAAAAATTTCCATATATATTTATATATACATATATGTATATATGTGTGTGTATGTACATACACATGTGTGTGTGCATACATACATATATGTATATATACGTATATACATACGTGTGTGTATATGCATACTTTCTCTTTTTAAATTGAGGTGAAAGTCACACATTAGATGACTAAACTGATGTACAATTCACTGGCATTTAGTTAATTCACAATTGTGTGCAATCACCACACTAGTTTCAACCTTTTTCATCACCCCAGAAAAACATTCTATGCAATAAGTAATTCCTCCCATTCCCACCTCCTCCATCCCTTGGTAACCACTAATCTTCTTTCTGTCTCTAAGAATTTACCTATTCTGGGTATATCATATAAAAAGAATCACATAATATGTGATCTTTTGCACTTGGCCGCAGAAGAGGAGAAATGGTAATTTACACTAAAGCATTTAAACCAAAGTAGATACAGAAAATTTGAAGAAAAATTTTAGATAAAGGTCTCTGACAAAAAAAAAAAAAAACTAGAGTAGAATTTTTATTAATTTCATTCTATGATTGTTTCAGCTATTTTTACTTATTTGTAAGTGCAATTTATTAACTATGAGTAAATGTGTCACAAACATAATTTGAATAACTTATGTAGGAATCAGAATGTGAGAAATATGATGACAGATGGGCCAGTTTATCACCTTCATAGCAGGTTTATGCAGTATTTTGGGATAACATATTCAAAGTACCTATCAAAGTATATTCTAAATAATAGTAATAAATTAGGCTCATTTTTTAGTTATTTGTGCCTATTCACACATAAACATCAATTTTCCTCTCAGAAATCACAGAAACAGTATTTGTTGCAAACAAATCTTCTTAAGACACAATACTTCCATACAAATCATCACAAGCAAAAACAAGACAAATATCATATCTTATATTAAACTACGACCAGCTCTGTGATTTTACTTCTGAAGTAAGAATGAGTATATCAGAGTTCTGATCCAAAATGTCTGAAATTGCAGTGGCTTTTCTGTGGCCAACAGAAAGGAAACATGTTCCATCTGTGAGCTTGTTAGCATTCAATGCACAGCTGGCTTGCAAATAGTTTTTCAAGTTACCACTCTACACAGTGTTGAGAAAGATCAATTGGATTTGTTTACCACGATGAAAATTAAAA
Organism: Rhinolophus ferrumequinum; assembly: GCF_004115265.2. Taxonomy (NCBI): domain Eukaryota; kingdom Metazoa; phylum Chordata; class Mammalia; order Chiroptera; family Rhinolophidae; genus Rhinolophus; species Rhinolophus ferrumequinum. The sequence goes on from NC_046301.1 coordinate 54,989,376, forward strand.
CTCAGAGAATTATACAGTCACTATTACCATATGAAAATGGGTATACATTTTAAAAATTGGTTTGACACACTGATAAATTATAATAACTTTTCAGTCAAATCCAAACCTCATTAAAGCATAAGCATACTAAAATGTCTTTTGTAAATCAGTATTAAAAAACAAGTGAATGAAAAAAGAAATGTATCTAGTGGGCAGAGAGGCCACCATAAGAAAAGATTTTCAGGTCAATTAAAGGATAAAGACTGTTATGATTTCTATAGCTGAAAGTCCTTATTCATGAATATACCTTTTCCTAGAAATGTTTTCTCTTTATCCCAAAATAATTTGACTTGCTTGAATATCAAGGTTTTATTTTTCAACATATATTTAAAATTCCATTCAATCCTTGACACACTTCTTCATTCTTAATAGGACTGACCTCTCCTTTGGGCTTCTTTCTAGCCATCCAAACTTTTTCCATTTATAGCTCTGTTGTTATTATATATTCCATTCATGGTTGAAATCCATGTCTTTAATTTTAAGCCTCCTATGCTGTAAACTGCATGAGGAAAGGCACGTTGTTTTCTGCTCTTGTCCAGGCGATATGTTCAGCAAATGGCTCACAATTGGTACTCATTATATCTCTAGTAATGATCACAATATGTGAATGAATAAAAAGGTATATTTGGGAAAAAATGTCATGTTATAAAGTTCCGCATACTTAATAAAAGTTTGTTGTATTTTAAAAAGTAATTAATGTACTAGTGTTTTATAATTAGTTCATCTTTGAATCTAAGTTATTATTTTTCTGACCCCATTGACTCACATCTTTGAAATCCATCATGAATTCTGGAAAATTTTACTGGAAATATTCTTTCTTTCACCTGCTATTTGAAGAAGCTGTCTGAAGTGATTTTTCTGGTCCTGTATTCAATGGCCAAAAAGTTTTCAGAAATAAAGGTCAAGGACTGGTCTCTTCTCTGTCAAAGTGTCACAGGAAATGTACATTTCTCCATACACAACATCACACAGTCCGTGATGTTGACCCACTAGAGGATTTGTCATGTGTTTATTTAATGAATGTTAAGGAATGGGAAATTAGGAGTATTTGCTTTTGTTTGTTTTGTTTTCCTAATCATTAGCATTGTAAATTAGTGTGGTATTAAAAGAAGAGGATTAGGTAATGTAGAATAAATGGAAAAAAGTTAACACCTCTTGACATTTCTCATGGCAAATACAATCATATTTTTGTCTTTAAGACTATAATACCCATGTATCAATATAACATTTATACAAACAAATATTAATAAAAGAATCAACATTAAGGTATTCTCTCCCTGTGAATTTCTAATACGTAAATTAGAACAACCGCGTTTCAATGAAAATGTGTGCATACTTCATGGGGATATTTCTGTCCTTTACATGATTGGAGATACAGCTGATTGTGTCAAAAAGATATACTTATTGCCATCAGATGATATTTCTTCAAATGAAAACTTAATAGGACTTGATAATATTCATCATAAAGAATATTTTATTATTAAACAAGTTTCTAAGAATTTCAGAAACTTTTTCTGAACTAGAAATAATAAGGTCACAGATAATTGTCCCATTTCTATTTGTGTTTTTTTCTTTTATGCCCAAATAGCTTATGTGATGGAATGGGTTTTCTTCAGTGAAATTTTATTAGAAGATATTTTTTAAATCTTCTCTGAAGACAATAATCCTCACTGCACATTGTTTGAAAATCTAACCTCTATAAGATTGAGGGCAAATATTATGCAAATAAAGACCCAAAGAAAGACATTGGTGTGATGATGAAACATTCCATCAAAGACTTTTAGTAATGCTGAGTTAACACTAAAAATCTTTGAGAAGCACAGCTTCCTCACATATCTGTTTCATCCTAATATTAGTAGCATGAAAGTTCAATTGAAATACAGTAGTTGTCCACATAACTACCTTAAATTGGTATTTTGATTTCATAACTGTTTTTCTTGCCATCAAAGTCACACAGTAAGCTTAGGTAAAATATTTAAACTAAATACTTTTCTTGTGAGTCCATCTAGACCAGAAGTTGGCAAACTATAGCCTGCGGGCAAAATCCCGCCCATCACTTATTGTTGCAAATAGTTTCATTAGAACAGGGTCACACCCACTCATATATCAGTGTCTACAGCTGCTTTCACTTTATAATCACAGAGTTGAGGGGTTGCAACAGACCATATAATCTGCAAAGTCTAACATATGTATCATCTGGTCCTTTATAACAAAAGTTTCTTAATCCAATATAAACTGTTCATAAACATGGTCAGTGTTGAAATTAAAAAGTGTATATATATATTCCTGAAAACAAAAACCTTATCTTTCTCCTAATTCCAGAAAAAGAAATAAAATCTTTTAACTGGCTTATTATTTTAAAACATTTTGTGATTTTAAAGCAGAGAAACATTTTTAAAAATTGTTTTCTGTTTTTCACATTTCATTTAAAACACGTATAAGCATAAATCTTAGAAACATATGTATGTTATCTTATTCATCTTAGCTTGAATTTTATATATATGAGAAAAATTAAACATTACAAGTCAGAAAGGAATAATCTTGAAGTAACTAATCTGATACATATTGTTTTTATTGAAAAATCTACGTTTTTGGGGTTTTTTTTTTTTAGGAGATAATTTATTTGAGGGATTTGAAGTGGTCATGGCAGATCTGGAGAGAAACACTTTACAATTAATTTTCAGAGTTAGCATTATGCTATTTATAGTAATGCTTGCTACTTAATGCTGGAAATTTGCCACAAAATATCTTCCTCCATTTCCTTCTTTCCTTTATTGTCTTTTTAAATGGGCCAAGCACTGTGCTCTGTGCTGTCAGTGCTTTATTTTATTTGTTCATTTATTTATTTTTTTAATTAAAGTTTACTGGGGTAACAATTGTTAGTAAAGTTACATAGGTTTCATAAGATACATAGATGATGCATTACAGAACACTACATCTTCCTCCATTTCTAACAATCAATACTGAGTTAGAAAAAATTCAACTCACCATTAATAAAAATTCCTCATTCCAAAGATGAGTTTTTGTTAACCATGTAATTTAAAATTACTACTTTAATAAGTAGATTAATTTAAAAAATATTGCATAGCAAATATCATACTCCATTTAAAATTTGGGGAATGTTCTTTTTAAAGATTTAAGAATATGGGACCATAATAATTAGAGAGCAATGACTAGGTGATATAAACTATGAGAAATAGGGACAGAAGTCAGAGGCAAGTGGGTGGGAATGACCGTATACTTTTTTTTTCTTTCAGTTCATTTCAATAAACTAATGTTAATAAAGAACCCACTATTGGCAGGCACTGCATTAAATGTTAGAGATTCAGTGATTAATAAATCATAGTCCATGATTACCAGGAGCTTTCACTTTGTCTTAAATACGAGAAATTATCTTCCATTGTATTCATCTATTGTACTGTAACAGTTTATAAATAATATTGCATTCTGGAATATATGACAGCTGAGAGCTTAACGACTCCACAAAAATTACTGACAACATTCAGTATTCATTTAGTTTCTACAATATTCCAGACAGTGTGATAGGTGCTGGGTTAAAATGATTAGCAAACACACATAAGTGCTTTTTTCATGGAAATGAGTTTGTTTATTATGGAAAAGAGGTTGATCAAATATCAATGAAATAGTCTTAATTAGAAACTGTAAAATACCATGTAATCCTTATTTCATTTAAACCCTCCCAAGCATTTTTAAATCTAAAGAAATTCAACTAGCTAAAATGTCTTTGAATTCAAAACTACCAATGATATTATTGTCCCTTGTCTATCTGGACTCATGTTTCAGCATCTGATGCCCAAAAGGAAAAGCTTTCCCTTCCTCAATATCCTCATTAAACAGAGAGAAATAAAGAGAAGAAAATAAACTTAAAAAACTCGGAGCATTTGTGAATAACATAGTATTGTCAATATTTGTGAATATATGGAAAAGTTGTAGATCACATCCATGCAAATACCTCAGACATTTTGATTCTTACTATGCACTTTAGATTCTCCCCTCATGAACATCCATGGACCACTTCAGCTATGTTGTTTTTTGGGTTTTTTTTTTCCGAAACACAAATACTGTTTTTGCCCTATGCCCCATTTCATATATTCATCAATTCCCGTTTTTTTCCTCCTCCTATCACAGAAAAACATTGACTTCCAATATTTCTGTGTGCAAAATGGAATGAGCTGGACTGTCGATAATAACCTAAGCTTACAAGGTATTCCTATAGAGAATATCCATTTCTAAAAGGAATTCCATCGATGGGCGGGAGGGATGGGAGGTGGGGGGGAGGGTGAGGGGATTGGAGGGCAGTCGGTGACCACAGGATGGCCATGGGTTTGAAAATTAATCTGGGGAACGTAATTTAGTGGTTACCAGAGGGTAAGGGGGTTGGGGGGTGGGAGATGAGGGTAAGGGGGATCAAATATATGGTGATGGAAGGGGAACTGACTCTGGGTGGTGAACACACAGTGTAATTTATGGATGATGTGATACAGAATTGCACACCTGAAATCTATGTAATTTTACTAACAATTGTCACCCCAATAAATTTAAAAAATAAAATTTAAAAAAAAAAAATAAAAGGAATTCCATTGCCAGCTACTAAGTTTATAGTTTCCATTCCTATAACTGCTAGATACAGAAAGTACAGTTCTATGATGTATGTTACAGAGAAAGCGTACTACTTAGGAAAGGAATATTTTAGTTATTTTCTGAAGGATAAGATTTCAATCAGATGCTGCACACTTATTTATACTAATTTGGACATGCATAACTCTCAGAAAGCCTTGATATTTACTATACAAACAATTATTAGCAGATAACAAATTGTTTGTATAACCTCTTCTCTGATTTGATGAAGTCCCAGCTCTCTGGCCTTTCAGATATACTGACCACATCTGGAGTGTAAAGATCACTGGAGACAAACAAAACATTCCGTATGCAGGACTGTTGGATTTCTATCAGCATCAGGCAATTAGAAATCCTTCCAAGCCAATGGCTGGCTGGGCTAATTAAGAATCAGTTCTCCGGTAGCATCTGGGAATAGAACTACTGATCATGGTTCACTTTTTTTAAAAAACCATTTATAGCCCAGAGATTTCTCAGTATCGTGGTAATTTTTTCATGGAGCTCCTAAGCCAAAATAGATGTTTAATAGCACCATGCATTATGTTTTGTTATGTTCACACAACTTAGTAAGTACTTATGCCCTAACAATTTAGAATCTGTTTGGCAAACTTTGAAATCCAGTTAGACACTGACACCCTTATTTCCTGTTCCATGTTGATTTTCACGTGACACTTGCTCTTTAAAGTTTTGTAAAAATATAACACAGGCATTGCACCTAAGACTTTATATAGCAGTGAAAAAAAATTAATCTGATAGAATTTATGCCCTAATAAGGCTTACATCTTATGGTGTATGAGGCAGATAAAAAATAGAAAATATTTCTTCAAGTAAATATTAAGTTAGAAGGAGACAGCTGCCATTAGGGAATGTAAAGGATAGGAGGGAATCAGTAGAATACAGAGAACGATTTTAAATTGTGCAGTTTAAAAAGGCTTCTTAGAATGGGGCATTTTGACTTGAATAGAATGAGACTGCATTGTTTTTTCAAGACTGTTCTAGACAGGGAGAAAAATAAGAAAAAAACCCAGAAATTTAGTGAATTCATACACCATCAAGAAAGTCAATGTGACTGGCGGTGAGTGAGCAAGTACATGCAGAAGAATGGATTGAGGACAAATTATAAAAGGCATCAGAGCTCAGTGTAAGGACTGCCTTCCATCCTGATGACAAAGGAAACGTTACGGTATTTTGAGTCAAGAAGGAAGATTATGTAACCCACAGTTAATCTGGATCACTTGACTGCTCTGCTGAGGCCAGAATTTATATGGGGAAGAAGAAAGTTCAGTTAATATCTGATGACAATCCAGGCTAGACTTCGCAAACAAGGCCATCAAGAAGTTGCCAATATCAAGGCCAGATGTTGGCAACATCTTGTATCAGGATAATAGCAGTGCAGGTAGATAGCTTATGTTTTATTATTAATACACTTTTAATTGGAGCTAATATGAGTTGTTGATGAATTACATTTTGAAGGTGAAAGAAGGAAAGGAGTCAAAGATGTCTCCAAGATATTCCATGTGAGCTGCCAGATGGATTTAGGAGGAATCAAGGATGAAAGATAATGAGTTTGGTATAGAATCTATTAAGACAGAGATTCTTACTAAATATCCAAGCCTTCTAATATCTGCAGTATAGATACAATAAAATTCATTAATTAAAACAAACAAGTCTCATTATTTTATGTTCAAAATAAATACCAACAGACACATGTAACTGTTAAACAGACCAAGACCAGAAAAATACTTGCATTCTACATACCCATTTTATGTAATATAATTGTAGCCTGGTGGAGAGACAGATGATTCACATTGACTTGTGCAAGTAGCTATATCTGCATGAAAATAAAGTAACTACAACGTTTCTTGCAACCATTCTGAGTAGTTTTGCAAACAAGGTCATCAATATGTATGTATGTATACCATATTTTCAACAGAATCATTATAAACTTTGGCAGTGGTCTGGTCTGCAAATAATGTTTTGATTTTTCACAAGTGTTCTGCAGTTAAAATAACGAAAAATTTAATCCAATGCTCTTTATCAAAGGGCAGAAGTGATTTTGTAAGCTTTTCCCATTATAAAAGTATAGTAGAAACCTGCAAAATCATAGATTACGGTTTAACAAAAAAAGGAAAAGAACCTTCTTCATATGCTTATCAGAAAATAAAATATTTAAAACGATACCTCTTGATGTTTCTTCTATGAATATCTGGTCTGTGGCTTCCAATTCAGGGCAGGACATTCAGGCTAGCGCTAGAGAAGAGGAAAAGTCATCAGATCATGACAAGACTGAATGGTTCAGTGCATTTATTCCAGTAACTAACACCACTGAAGTGGAGACTGTGGAATCCCCTGTTGGGAATGTAGTACATAAGATGACGCCTTACCTATAACTATTTCACAAATACTTCGAGGGTTTTATAGATAGTGTATGCAGAGGGGGCCACACAAACCAACTGGAAAGTCAAATAAGTGCACAGATATGAGGAGGAATGTTCACTCCTCTTTAGATGTAAAAAACACATTGGGTATTTTTTTCTCACTTCTAAAGTAATCACCTATTCACAAGTAATACAAAAACAAGACAACCTGTTCAAGAGTTCAACTTTGAATTGAGTGAAGCAAAATTTCTGCTTTTTTGGTAAAATACAAAGAGAACAAAAATTAAATATCCTGTTTCGTTATGAGAAGAAAATGTCAATTATATATAAACTTCTCTCTTTTAGAGAAACAAACATATAACTTAATATGTATGCATTTAACTATACAAATATATTTACAGTCCAGTATAATAGTAAATAACATTAAAATTTTAATTGTAAAATTCTTAATATAATCTTTCAAAAGACATTTATGACAATGTCTGTTTAACATAGCTATTTTATCTTCTTCACTTAAATGTTATGAAGAACTAACATATTTGCCTATATAGACAAGGTCACAGAGATAACAACTATTTTGTGATGATTAAGTATTTTTCTTTACCTATTCATTTATATTATTTTAAAACATTACCCATTTACTACCTTAATATAATATTAATTCAAATACCTACAGTCAAATATGTAAGTATATTACCACAGAATAAATATACTATTATTAACCAAATGCCTAAGTTTAAAAAAAATGGCATTTTAACTTGATTGCTTGCAAGAATAAAACTTTGTTGATATTAAAAAATTTTAGTGAATTGTCAAACACACTTTAGTCAGAAAAACATTCCCGAGTCCATGCTGATACCTATAAATGAGTGAATACATTAATAAATGAGGGAAAAGAGACAAATTTCCTGCACAAATTCCAAATAATGTATATAGATATTCCATCCTAAAGAAGACAGAGCATAAATCCCCATTAAGTTTGAGCTGCACATAGTCACTTCCTTCCGAAAAGTATCATATGGAAAGAAAGAAAAAAGGAGTAACTTTACAGAAGAAAAATATGACAATCACTGCTTCAGCCAGGTAATGAAGACCAGCATCAACACCCATAAATCTTGGTGGTAGTATATATCTTTGATGTGATGTGATAAAAATGGCATTTCGTCTCTGTGATCTTCCTCTCCAAAACAATATCCCCAGTTTAATCACGAGAAAAGAATCATCCAAATTCCAATACAGGAGCTTCCTACAATCTATCTGACCATTATTCTTAGAAAGTGTCAAGATCATCGAAAACAAGAAAAGTCTGAGAAAACGTCAGAGTCGAGAAGTCTGAGACAATTAAGTGTGGTGTAGCATCCTGGACAGCACCTTAACAGAAAGATGCAGGGGCCTGTCCGTGTGTATGGAAACCAAGGAGATCTGGGGTAGGTCAGTGGGTTATATTTGGAGCACTGATCATTACAAACAGAACAAGAAATCTTAAGATTGTGCCTCAGCTCATGTCTGGAACAGGTTTTTTTTTTTTTTTTTCTTGCAAATAAAAAGGCAACGTGATATTACTGTGGCAGACTATAAAAGATGAACAAAACATGGAGTTGGCAATGCTGCAGGGAATGTGTATTTTCCCATATACTTTGGGTAGCAGAAATTGTTTCTGTATCAAAGTGGACAGCATTTTATATTTGTCAAAGGTGTGTGCAATTTATCCACCTATCTAAATTCTAAACACATAACTCCACTTGATAATCACAAGAAAGCAAAGATTCATGTAGAAGAAGGTTAATGATAACATTTTTTGCAAAAGTAAAAAACATAGAAAACACCCAAGTAAAATTCTATTTTTAATTCTTATAAATTATATGTAGACTCTAAAGCAGGCATAGTCAAATTTGGGCCAGCAGGTTGTTCACTATTTTCTGTGAGTAATGTTTTCTGGAAAACAACTGTGCCTATTTGTTTACATAGTGAGCAGAAAATAAGAAGATCATTCAACTGTAAAGTGAAAATTAGCCAATTGCACCTTCTTCATTGTTTGGCTGAGAGCTATTTTACAATTCTATAGATAAGCAAAAAATAAAATAGTAACGTACTGTACCTTCTGGCATGAAACTTTTACTTTTCAATCGGTGGATAATTTATGTAACTGAACAAAATGAGGTACCATTGCTAACCTGGTATATCAATTTCCTTTTAAAAGTTGATTTATACTAGGAGAGCTAAATACATCATTGACAGCTATGGATAGATCATCCAAAAAGAAAATAAATAAATAAATAGCAGCCCTAAATTACACATTAGGTGAAATGGATATAATTGACATTTATAGAGCACTTCATCCTAAAACATCAGACTATACATTTTTTTCTAGTGCACATGGAACATTTTCAAGGATAGACCATATACTGGGACATAAAACTAGCCTCAGCAAATTTAAGAGGACTGCAATTATACCAAGCATATTCTCTGATCGCGAGGCTTTGAAATTGGATACCAACTGCAAAAAGAAAGCAGGAAAACCACAAATATGTGGAGATTAAACAACATACTTTTAAAGAACGACCAGGTCAAAGAAGAAAAAAGAGGAGAGATCAAAATATACATAGAAACAAATCAGAATGAAAATACATCCTAATAAAATTTTGGAAATGCAGCCAAAGCAGTTTTAAGAGGGAAATTTAAATCATTGCAGGCCTATCTCAAGACACCAGAAATATCCCAAATAAATAATCTCACATTATACCTTAAAGAACTAGAAAAGACAAATAAATGATATCCAAGGTCAGCAGAGGAAAGGAAATAATAAAAATCAGAGCAGAACTAAATGAAATAGAGAACAAAAAGACAATAGGAAAAATTAATGTGACAAAGTACTGGTTCTTTGAAAAGATTAACAAAATTGTCAAACCCTTGGGTAGACTCACTAAGATAAAAAGAGAAAAGACATTAATATAAAATAAAACCAGAAATGAAACGGGAAGTTATCACGGATGCTACAGAAATACAAAGGATCATCCAAGAATACATTGAGGGACTATATGCCACCAAATTCAATAACCTAGAAGAAATGGACAAGTTCTGAGAAAAATATAGCCTTCCTAGGCTGAACCATGAAGAATTGGAAAATCTAAATAGACGGATCACCAGTAATGAAATTGAATCAGTCATCCAAAACCTTCCCAAAAGCAAAAGTCCGGAACCAGATGGCTTCACTAGTGAATTCTACCAAACCTTCAAAGAGGATCTAATACCTGTCCTGCTCAAACTCTTCCAAAAATTTGAAGAAGAGACAGTACTCCTTCACTCATTTTATGAGGCCAACATTACCCTGATACCAAAACCTGGTAAGGATAACGCAAAAAAAGAAAACTGCAGACCAATATCTCTGATGAATACAGATGCAAAAATCCTAAACAAAATTTTAGCAAATCGAATGCAACAATGCATTAAAAAGATTATTCATCACGAACAAGTGGGGTTCATCCCCGGGGCACAAGGATGGTTCAACATCCGCAAATCCATCGATGTGATACATCACATAAACAAAATAAAGGACAAAAATCATATGATTATATCAATTGATGCAGAAAAAGCATTTGACAAGATACAACATCCATTTATGATTAAAACACTTAAGAAAATAGGTATAGAAGGAAAGTACCTTAACATAATAAAGGCCATATATGACAAACCCTCAGCTAATCTCATAATTAACGGTGAAAAACTGAAGCCCTTTGCTCTATGTTCAGGAACACAACGGGGCTGTCCCCTATCACCTCTGCTTTTCAACATAGTGTTGGAAGTCCTCACCAGAGCAATCAGGCAAGAGAAAGAAATAAAAGGCATCCAAATTGGGAATGAAGAAGTTAAATTGTCATTCTTTGCAGATGACATGGTGCTATATATAGAAAATCCTAAAGACTCCACCAAAAAGCTATTAGAAACAATCAATGAATACAGTCAAGTCGCCGGCTACAAAAATCAACATACAGAAGGCCATTGCATTCCTATACACTAACAATGAAATCTCAGGAAAAGAAATAAAAAAACAATTCCTTTTGCAATTGCAGCAAAAAGCATAAAATACCTAGGAATAAACTTAACCAAGGATGTGAAAGACTTATATGCTGAAAACTATAAGACAGTTTTAAAAGAAATGGAAGAAGATATAAAGAAATGGAAAGACATTCCATATTCATGGATTGGAAGAATCAACATAGTTAAAATGGCCATATTACCCAAAGCAATATACAGATTTAATGCAATCCCCATTAAAATCCCAGTGGCATTTTTTAAAGAAATAGAACAAAAAAAATAATCAGATTTGTTTGGAACCACAAAAGACCCTGAACAGCCAAAGCAATCCTAAGAAAGAAGAACAATGCTGGAGGTATCACACTCCCTGACTTTAGCTTGTACTACAGGGCAACAATAATCAAAACAGCTTGGTATTGGCAGAAAAACAGACACACAGACCAATGGAATAGAATTGAGAACCCAGAAAGAAAACCACGTAAATATGGTCAGATCATTTTTGACAAGAAGCAAAAAACATACAATGGAGAAAAGACAGCCTCTTCAATAAATGGTGCTGGCAGAATTGGAAAACCACGTGCAAAAGAATGAAACTGGACTGCTATCTGTCACCATGTACCAAAATTAATTCAAAATGGATCAAAGACTTAAGCACAAGACCTGACACAATAAACTGCATAGAAGAAAACATAGGTACTAAACTTATGGACCTTGGGTTCAAAGAGCATTTTACGAATTTGACTCCAAAGGCAAGGGAAGTAAAAGCTAAAATAAATCATGGGACTATATCAAACTTAAAAGCCTCTGCACAGCAAAAGAAACCATCAACAAAATAAAGAGGCAACCAACAGAATGGGAGAAGATTTTTGTAAACAGTGCCTCCGATAAGAGGCTAATATCCAACATATACAAGGAAGTCATACAACTCAACAACAAAAAAATAAACAACCTGATTGAAAAATGGGCAGAGGACCTGAAGAGACATTTCTCCAGAGAAGACATACAAATGGCAATTAGACATATGAAAAATGCTCAACATCTCTAATCATCAGAGAAATGTAAATAAAAACCACAATGAGATATCACCTCACCCTGGTTAGAATGGTTATCATCAACAAGACAAACAGTAACAAGTGTTGGAGAGGCTGTGCAGAAAAAGGAACCCTCATACACTGTTGGTGGAAATGCAGACTGGTGCAGCCACTATGGAAGGCAGTGTGGAGGTTCCTCGGAAAATTATGAATAGAATTACCATAGGACCCAGAAATCCCTCTACTGGGAATCTATCAAAAAAATCTGAAAACGTAGATATATGTGCTTCAATGTTCATTGCAGCTTTATTTATGGTGGTCAAGACATGGTAACAACCAAAATGCCCTTCGATAGATGAATGGATAAAGAAGGTGTGGTATATATACACAATGGAATACTATTCGGCAGTAAGAAAAGATGAAATAGGACCATTTGTGACATCATGGATGGATCTTGAGATTATAATGCTAAGTGAAATAAGTCAGACAGAAAGAGAACCATATGATTTCACTGATATGTCGTATATCAGTGAACCAAAAACAACAAAAGAACAAGAGAAGCAAATGAGAAACAAAAACTCATAGACACAATAGTTTAGTGGTTACCAGAGGGTAAGGAGGGAGAGGAGTGGTAGATGAGGGTAAAGGGGATCAAATATATGGCGATGGAAGAAGAACTGACCTTGGGTGGTGAACACACAATGTGATTTATAGATGATGTACTACAGAATTCTATACATGAAATTCGTGTAACTTTACTAACAATTGTCACCCCAATAAACTTTAATTAAAGAAAAAAGTAGGTTTAACTTTGGTGATCAAGTTGCTTGCTCATAAAATGTTTATAAAATATTATCACTAGTTCCATCTCTCCTGGGTTGCTATGCATTTGTGATTACATAATAAACGATCAATTTTAAGTAATAAAGCTTTACATTGAGCCTTTGTATAGGGCTTTTGTAGTTTATAGGGAGGTTCTTATTATCTTTTAAAATAACTTAAGGACAAATTGCTGTACTTTCAGGTGTGATTATATTCCACTGTACTCATTCTCTTCCTGAGCATAAAAATGGAATATTATACCAGTTTATCATTTTATTAGGTATATCATTTTAGTAGGCACATTAGCAGGTGTTTTTTTTGTTGTGTTGTTTGTTTGTTTTAGCTATTCAAGGAGGAACTCACTTTTCATTTTTTTCTATTTTACAATTCTTATAGCTTTTTAATAAATTGTTTATATTTTTCATTCTTTATATATAAGTAGAAGACAAGAACACTATAGAACTGCATGTAGCCCCAGCAAAAAGTAACTACATTTAGGTATAAACTGTTCTTCTTTCCCTAAAAATATGGACTATGCTTTTTTTTTTTAAATTTCCAAGCTTAGGTGTTGACCCAATTCATTTATTCACCCTTATAAAAATTATTTTTATGTGCCATACAAGAAAATAACAAAAGAGTCTCTGGTGATGGAGAAAGTACCATACACAGTTCCTTCCATAATAGGTTCATTTTGCAATGGAAAAATACATTTGACTAAACAAATGCATGAATAAATAAGAGGGTGTGAAGAAAATAAGACTGAACTATGAGATAGAGAGGCTGAGGAAGTAAAGCCATTTTCACAGGATAGTCAGGGGACGCACATCAGAAGTGGACACTGTCACTTGATAATAAACCAGCCCTACAAAAATCCTTGGTTTCCAAGTCAGGGAGTATGGCAGATCAGATACTCAGAGGAAGCTCCTGACTAAAGTACCTGGCACATAAAATGCTTGATATTAAATGGAAAAAACTTTATATATATATCAAATTACTAAGCTGTCATATATATATATATATATATATATATATATATATATATATATATAATATATGTTATACATAATATGTTATACATAGTACATATTATATGTAATATATATACATGCATACATAATACATATATTTATCAAATATATAACATATATAAACGAATTTACATATATATATATATCATCATTTACTAGGGCAAGGGAATAAGTCAGAAATGTCATTGACTCCTTGAAGAAGCACACTGACAACACTGAAAACTGCAGTGTCAATGTTTGTCAATTTAAAAGTGCTCTTTTATATGTTAAATGTATTGGAGTGATGAATACAGATGCAAAAATCCTAAACAAAATACTAGCAAATCCAATATAACAATCTATTGAAAAGATCATACGTCACAATCAAATGGGTTTCATTCCAGGGATACAAGGATGGTTCAACACACACAAATCCATTAACATGGCACACCACTTAAACAAAGTAAAGGATAAAAATCATATGACATCAACAGATGCAGAAGAAGTACTCGACAAGACACAACATCCACTTGTGATTAAAACACTTAATAAAATGGGTATAGAAGGCAAGTACCTGAACATAATAAAGACCATCTATGACAAAACCTCAGCTAACATCATACTTAATGGTGAAAAACTGAAAGCTTTTCCTCTAAGATCAAGAACAAGACAAAGATGCCCCATATCACCACTGTTATTCAACATATTAATAGTATTAGAAGTCCTAGCCAGAACAATCAGGCAACAGAAAGAAATAAAAGGCATCCAAATTGGGAATAAAGAGGTCAAACTGTCACTTTTTGCAAACAACATGATTCTTTATACAAGAAACCCTAAAGACTCCACCAAAATCTATTAGAAACAATATACAAATACAGTAAAGTTGTACAATGTTTTTAATAGGCAAAGGTAAGATATCATCTTAGACACCAGAGCAGTGGTCACCTTTACACAGGTGGTGTCTGGGATGATGTAGGAGAGGGCATTTTGAAGGCGGCCATGTTCTCTTTCATGATCTAAGTGCTCATCACACGGATGTGCTCACTCTTTCAAAATGTACTATGTTACACAGTGATGATTTATGCATTTTAGTATACATGTTATACTTCACCAAAATGAAAATAATAACTTTGTATATTGTCATCCTTCCTTTTTTCACGCTCTTAATATGAAAAACACTATTGACTATTTTTATTGCCTAAAGAACACTGATTCTGGTAATATTTCTAGATATTATTGTTAGATTAATGATAATATTTTATGAAACTTGGTAAAATGCATAAAGGTCTTCAAACAATGTGATTCATCTTACGTGAAAATTTAGTAGTGACTATTTTATGGAAACCTAAGGACTAGTATTTTTTCATGTATTTCTAGAAAGATGTACATTAGGGTAAACCAGGCTTTCCCAAGCGCACAGAAAATAATACTCTAATATCCATTGCTAAAAGATTAAGAACATTTGAAAGTAAAATAAAAAAAAACAGAGAGAGAAAAACATGAATAGGGGTTAAATAAACGTTTTAAAGTCCAATAAACTATGACTGATTTCAAATGTATTCAAATGTTTTTCTTCAAATTTGAAGAAATTTTGTTCAGAGGTTCTGTACCCATGTTCTATAGACTTTGCTCATAATACCTTAATTTAAATACTATTTACGTGTTTTTTCAAAACCCTTAAACCACTTCCATGAACATAATCTAAGTTCATAACCACAAGAATCTATAAATGTAGAGAGTAAATAGATATTTATCTCTATTTTATTATGCTTTTTAATCCCCATTTTAGTTTTGAGGCAATTAAGCCTTCTCAATCTGAAATGACTGAGAAAAATGTAAATCTTTTGACTTTCTTATTTGTGCCTCATTATATAAATTGTTTCAAATATTATTTTTTAAGTTTGAATACTTAAGGAATGTTGATTAGATATAATACATTTATTGATGTATTCTTACTACATTATCATGCTAATTTCATGTCTTTTTATATTTCTTTCATCTTTTTCACTTATATAAAAAAATGAGTGAAATAAACAGGTTAAGAGAAATATAGATATAATTGTTACTTGTTTCACTATAGAAGAGAGGTTTGCATTGCTGGTTTGGTTTGCTCTTTTTCTCTCAATACCAATAATTATGTGTACACATAAAATATAGTTTTCTTGACATATTACATTAAAATAATCATTTTACACAGCATTTCTGGTCACAAACATGGACAACGGGAATAAATCTGTAAGATTCTTCAATTTCGTTTTGAATATTACACAAAGTATATTTTCAGAAAAGGAACCGGCATTACAGACTCAGACTCAAATTTCTAATAAGAATGAAAAGTTTTATATGAAGAATTTTTCTTGCTTAGTAATTGCTACAAAAGTGAAATTGTCATGTTCAATTTTATTTTCTGTTATATCCTTCATGAGAAAGATGTAGCAGGAAACATCATTCCACATTATTAAAAAGAATAATTAAACTGGATCGCTAATTTCTTATAGTTTTTTGTGGTTTCTTATAGTTTTTTGTGGTTTGTTTTTGTTTTTGTTTTCTGGAAAGCTACAGGAGAGAAGTATTCAATGAAAATTACCTTCCACACTTTCACATTCCATCAAACTTACTACTGCAGTCTGATAACGAGAATTTTCTAGAAACAGAGAATTTTGTGTGCATATGTTGAAGACTAAAAAACAATGATTTAGGTAAAGACTATCAACATATAAAGTGAATATGTGTGCTTTCCTGTGAAACAAAAACTGTGTGACTGACCCCACTATAATATTTGTTTTTAAATTTCACATATTATTAAAACACATTTTATGTGTGTACTTATATCTCAGGTACATAGATTATGAAGCAACACTTTTCAACTAGGCAATTTTGCAATTAAGGCCAGAGTTAGCCTTATAGTAGTTACTATAGATACTGAGTAGTTACTGAGTTTTCACTTCCAAACATTATACACTGAGTGCCTATCACGTGTTCAACATTTATATATGAAATGATTATTCATGGCAGGCAAAATTAACAAAAAAAAAATGATCCTTACAGAACTCCTACTCTAGTGCTCTACATGTACAATACTCAAGAAAACTAATATATTATCAAAATGTAACATGACATTTGCATTTTTTGGAAATAAAATATATTTTTTTCTGCACCAACTGAACACACATTCTACTATTCTCCATGCAATACGAATGACTGAGACTGGCCTTATTATACAATAAGCTGAATTTGAGGCTTTCGTCAGCGGTTGACTGAGGTCTCAAATGAGTGTCTACAGTGTTTATCAAGAGCACTTTTTTCTGTTTTTCTTGTTTTCTTTTTTGGTGTTTTTTTTTTGACCAGGTGTTTTCCTGCTTTCCTAAGAATATCACTAAAAGCTGTTCTTACCGTAGGACACAATGCCTGGGATACAAGACACAGAAAGCTAAACGTGAATACATGTTTTCTTAAATAATGAGGAGAAATTTCTACATTTATGAACAGGAAAATAAATATTCCAAAGAAATAAATTTTCACAAATTTTTGTTTGTTGATTCAACACAATTTACATCAAAATGCTAACAGAGTTTTTATAAGATCTGAAAAAATATTTCAAACATTTATATGAAAGAGGAATCAGACAAGAATAACGAAGACACATATGAATAGTAAGGAGAGAGGGCTTGCACTATAGGATATGAAGACATAAAACCACAGTAATTAAAACAGTATGCAATTAGAATATATTAAATAGACAGGATCAATAATTCTACCTATAGAATAGAAAGAATAGAGACCCAAACCAAGACAGTTTTTAGAAATCTTTGAAATATAATGAATTTGCTTGGAAGATAAGGAAAAAAGGGAATTTTTAAAAACAAAATAGAGTAAGTAAATAATTATTGATATGAAATAAATTTGATTCCTTTTTTGTAGCATTAGGGAAAATCAAATCCGTATGAATTAGGAAGTTAGATTTCAAAAGTAGTATTTTTTAAAAAATTGGCGTAAAACTCAATAAGTTCTATTTCTGAGCTTCAGATAGTGAAGTATTTCTTAAATAAAACAAAATGGCCATTTATAAAGCTGAAGACTGACAAATGGGATCATATTAAAATGCAAAAGTGTCTAAATCAAAAGCCACTTTATAGAAATTGAAAATACAAGTTACAAACTAGAGGAAAATCTTTTCAATACATATAACCAATAAAGAAATATAAAGAACTCCTACAAATCAGTATGAAAATGACATACAGCCTCATATAAAAAAATAAAAAATACATGAGAAAGTACTTTACAGAAGAGGTAATACATATGGTTAGTGAAGATATGAAGGGTATTCAGTCATATTTATGATCAGATAAATGTAAATTGAAACCAGAATGAGATTCAATTTTACACATTTCCAAATAGCAAAAATCAAGAAGACAAGACCATGTACTTGAAAGAATGTGATTCATCACAATGTCTTATAAAGTCTTGTTGGAACTTTGCAGATAGTGTATATAGCCATTTTGTGCAGATATTAAAAAATAATTTGACATTATCTTATAAATGTTAACATTTACCCCCATCTTTACTATCTATAAATTCCACTTCTAAGTACATACAAAAGAAAAACAGTACAAATGTATTCTAGGTTAATATCCAAGTATGTTAACAGCAGCACTGTTCAGGATAGCAAAACTGTGCCCATCACAGGAGAATGGAAAAATCAACTGTGGGACAGTCAAACAATCAAATATTACACAGGGCTCAGAGTAAATGACCCTCAGCTAGTCCTGAAGATACAGATGAATCCTATTAATACAGTATTTGGTTTAAAATTCTTAAAAGGCTGTATAAAGTATGATACTATTTTCACAAAGTCAAAACATCTGAGATCATATACTTAATAGCAATACCTTTAAATGTAACCAAACTAAGTTTTTAACACAAATGATATAAACAAGATTAAGAGAATGGCTACCTTGGGTGGTGGAAGAAAGGAGAATTGACTATAGTAGTATCACAAGGGAGGAAATGAATGATTGTCATTTTATTTTTCATGTTCAGTGAGCAGTATCTAGATATATTCTTCAAAACAAACATATACATACTCAAATGCATGCAAGTGAATCATGCATTGACCAATGATAAAATAATGTCATGAATTAGATTGTAAAAAAATTCAGTTCTGTGCACCTGAGACCTAGAGAACACAAACTCACTCACACTCACACACACACACACACACACACACACACACACACACACACAGAAAATTCTTGAAGATAACTTTGAAGACTGTCTTTGTATTGTCATAGCTCTCCTATGCAGCTTCATTTTTTGCCATTTGGTGGATAATATTGCATATTATACTAGTACCAAGCCACTTATATTTTTTTTTTTGCAGAATAGAGTCTTATTTCTTCATCTCATGACTCCAGTGCCTATACACGTATTTTCTTCTTTTAACCTAGCCTATTTTATTCATCCTTCATAGTTCAGTTTAACTTCATTTTCGATTTTTTTAAAAGAAGTTTCTCTGATTCTTCCAATGCTCACAAAAGTTCTCTCTTTGCTTCCACAATACATTTAGCTGATTATATGTCGAGTGGAGTTTCTTTCACTGGACCTGAGCAATTTAAAATCTGGAAGTACATCTGGTTAATCTGTATATTCCCAAACTAGGTACTATGCTGGGAATCTAAAAAGACATTCAGAAAATATTGAATTCAAAAGTAAGTATTACAAATTAACCTGCTTATTAAAATCTGTTGGACTCTATCCATAGTAACTACTGATCATTATAAGGCTACCTTCTCTAAATACCTCTAAGCTGTTCAACAATTTAGCAGAATAGGGTTCCAGATATTATTATGCCAAAAGCATAATCCTACAACCACCCTTAGAAATGGAGAGAAAAGTTTCAAATTCACATATCACTTCCCCCAGCAATCTTTCACCCATTTTTTAATTAAAGTTTTGGGGGTGACAACTGTTAGTAAAGTTATATAGGTTTCAGGTACACACTTCTGTAATACATGATCTATAGATCACATTGCGTGTTCACCACCCAAAATCACCATATATTTGATTCTTTTTATCTTCATCTACTTACCCTCTGGTAACCACTAAACTATTGTCTGTGTCTATGAGTTTTTATTTCTTCATTGGTTTGTCTTGTTCTTTCATTGTTTCCAGTTTTATATACCACGTATCAGTGAAATCATATGATTCTCTACTTTTTCTGTCTAAATTATTTCACTTAGCATAATAATCTCAAGATCCATCCATGTTGTCGCAAATGGCATTATTTCATCTTGTCTTATGGCAGAATAGTATTCCACTGTGTGTATATATCACATCTTCTTCATCCCATTATCTATTGGAGGACGCTTTGGTTGTTTCCATGTCTTGGCCACTGTAAATACAGCTGAAATGAACATCAGAACACATATATCTTACGGATGTTTTCAGATTTTTGGGGTATATACCCAGGAGAGGGATTGCTGGGTCATATGGTAATTCTAAATTTTTTGAGGAACCTCCGCACTACCTTCCATAGCAGCTACACCAGTCTGCATTACCACCAACAGTGCACGAGGGTTCCTTTTTCTCCACAGCCTCTCCAACACTTGTTATATCTGTCATGTTGATTATAGCTATTCTAACCAGTATTAGGTGATATCTCATTGTGGTTTTTATTTGCATTTCTCTGATGATTAGTGATGTTGAGCATTTTTTCATATGTCTATTTGCCATTTGTACGTCCTCTTTGGAGAAATGTCTATTCAGGTCCTCTGCCCATTTTTTTCTTGGACTATTTGTTTTTTGTTGTTGTTGAGTTGTATGAGTTCCTTATATATTTTGGATATTAGCCCCTTATCGGAGGCGTTGCTTGCAAAAATCTTCTCCCATTTGGTTGGTTGCCTCTTTATTTTGTTGATGGGTTTCTTTTGCTTTGCAGATTCTTTTTAGTTTGATATAGTCCCATTCATTTATTTTACCTTTTACTTCCCTTGCCTTTGAAGTCAAATTCATAAAATTTCCTTTGAACCCAAGGTCTGTAAGTTTAGTACCTATGTTTTCTTCTATGCATTTTATTATTTCAGGTCTTATGTTTAGGTCTTTTATCCATGTTGAGTTAATTTTGGTACACGGTGACCTGTAAACTTTCATTCTTTTGTGACCATGGTTTTAACATCTGTTGGTGATCTTTGTTTAAAGAAGTTATTACATTGGGGTTTTTCATTTTACTATTCCATACATATTTATTAATTGGCATTCTACAATAAATATCTTTCCTTTCCCTCCTGTCTTTAATGTTTACTGAGTACAGTATAGATTAATTTTATAAAACAATTATTAAATATATAATAAAATTATTATTATTATTATTACATTTTGATGCTCATAATACCAAAACTTAGACCAGTAGGAGCCCTTTTAAACTAGTTCTTTGTCTTTTTGTCATGACCCCATTAGTTGTTGAGCAATTCATATATATATACACACACACACACACACACATATATACGTATATATATATATATCTATATTTTATATATATGTATATATATATATATATTTAATATTGATGTTTAAGCTTCAGATATAACCCTTCAGTTCTCTTTCTCCTCTTTCAGTAAAAACTGACTTCCGACATTATCAATACCTTCTTCATTTGATCTTTTATACCATACAGATGACAGTTTCAGAATTGTAAAATAAATACCATCCCAACATCAAAAGTAAATTTCATGCTTATGTACCATTAAAGGTGTACAATCAAAATGCAGTTTGGAAAATTACATGAACTTTTTTTCTCCCTTGTAGTTAAATACATTTGGTATAAAGTTAGGATAGCATTTATTCATACCCAACTTCAGGATTTGCTTTGAGGGTACACATTTAGTCCTTTTTTTATTCATTATATTATTAATTCTCTGTAACACAACTGTTATATACTGTGTTATTATTTTTAAAAAAACAAATGTCCTTTTCAGTAACAATTATCATTAATCCTGAATATATAGACATTTTGTTTGAAACTCTCCGTTTACATATCTATGACTCTCTACCTTGATGCTTACTCTTCCTTTGTTGTTCTTCATAATGCAGGTGTTTCCCATTTCATTTTATCATACTGCTTAATTAACTGACTTTTTTCCTATAACTGCATGGAATTCCAAAATGCATCTGAATTTGAAGTGCAAAAATAATATCTCTAGAAATTTAAGTCCCACCCTCATATGGAATATAATTTTCCTTGATAATGTGTTTCTGCATATATACACATATACAATGTACATATATACATATACATGTATTTGTGTATATATACAATATAAATTCATGTATGTACACATGCATTACTTTACACTAAGCTCTATTTTGAGCTAAATATTTCACTTTTAAAAGTGTTTATGATCTCTAGGTATGTGTTTGTTAAAAATTCTATAGTCAAAAGTACAGTAAGTCATCTGAATGATTTTAAGAGATATAAACTGCAAACACTTTCAGCTTTTCCAAACAGTGGTCATTTGCTTTTATTTTCTGCAATTAACTTAATATCTATCTGAAATACCATGTTCTTAATTCATTGTTGATAATGAAATACCAATATTCACTCTAAAAGCCTCAAATTGTCTACTGAAACAAAATAATGATTTTATTTTCTAAATCATAGATTTGTATAAAATAGATGCTTTTGAAATTGATGTCAAAATTCATTCCATATATTCCTTCTGGTACTTCAGCCATAAAGATCTGTATTGACTTGGTAATGCAGCATGTTGCAAGACTGAAACATCAGGAATACCTGCCATCGTTCAGGGAGTAAAAGGCAATTGGCATGTTATTACAAGGCTGGCTTTGGCTGCAATATTTACTTAATCTTGCAGTTGTTCTACTTTGTCTCCACCTCTACTTTTCCCAGGACAGATTTGTTTTTTATATGTGGAAATACCACTGCCTGGCAGGTTAACAGAAATAGACCTTCTTACGGCAATATCACTTTAAATATTTATTTAAAGTTTCACAGGGCTTTTAAAGCCAATTTAAGTTCGTAAATGTAACTCCATCTCCAAAATAACCACATACAAGGAAAAAAGGTAAGTCGAACATTACTCACGTCTATGATATTTAAATCAGGAACTGTTGAATAGAACCTAGACATGAATATAAAGGCACACTTAGGCAATATTATTGTGAGTTTGGTTCCAGACCACTGCAATAAACCAAATATCATAGTAAAGTGAGTCTTAGTAATGTTTTGTTTCCCAGTACATATAAAAGTTATGTTTACACATTACTGTAGTCAGTTAAGTGTTCAATGGTATTATGTCTAAAAGAAAAAAACAACAACAATGTATACACCTTAATTAAAAATATTTTATTGCTAAAAATGCTAACCATTATCTGAGTCTTCAGTGAGTTGTAATCTTTTTGCCGATGGAAGGTCTTGCCTCAATGTTGATTAAGATGCAGTGTCTGCAAAGCTCAATAAGATGAAGCACAATAAAATGAGGTACGCATGCACCTTCTTTTGAAATATATGTGATGGTCTTTTGATGTGTTAACTTGCATAAGCTCCAGGCCCCAGTGATTCAATCAAACTATAAGTTATGTGTTACTCTGCAGGTACTTTGTAGATGTGGTTAAAATATATAATCGTTGATTTTAAGTAAGGAACATTAACCTGAATAATATGAGTGGGTCTGACTCAATCACTTGAACAGCTAAAAGGCAGATTTTCCTGAACAAGAAAAAACGCTGCCTGTATCCAGCAGTTTCAGCTCATGCCCAAGGCTTCCAGCCTGCCCTTCCTGATGACCTGCCCTATAGATTTTGGACAGCTCCAAAATCACATAAGCCACGTTCTTACAGTAAATCTCTTAAAATATATTGCCTACTGGCTCTTCTCGGTTTGAACTCAACTAGTACAGACTTAGGTATTGGAAACGGTGCTATATCTTTTTTTTTTCCTTTTCATTAGCAGCTATATTAAATTATCCACGTTAACATTCTACTTCACTATATTTGGTATTTTGGAAACATATGATAAAATTTTAATTTTGAATAAACTAACACTGTATCATTTCTCTCCTTGCTTATGCTTCACCGTACAGTAACATTAATGTTTTCTAATCTAAGAAGTAAATTTTATCTGGTTTTTCATGTGTGTAGGGTTTATATGATTTGAAGGCTCTCACAAAGACAAGCCTGAACATTCCTTTTATTTTATTTCAAGATCAACTTTTCAGGGATAATTCAACTAAGGATAAAAATACTACATTTGGGGAACTCTAGGATCACATTCTTTTTTATATGTTGATGTCTTTTTCAGACAGTCCACAAACATCCTCAAGTTGAGTGAATCTCTAGAAGGACTCATGTGGGTTTAACTAGAAATATTCACAGCTAATGTTTATTACAGCACAGGATTCAGAGTAAAAGGAAAAGGAAATGGATATATACTGGCAAGGTCCAGAGAGGTTAGGTGCTGGTTTCTGAGTCTATCTTTATCCAGGTCACAAAACATGCATTCTCTCCAGAATCCAACTATAGAAACACATATAAAATGTGAGTGCCAGAAAATCCAACTCATGTCTCAGTTTCCAGTGGTTTTCTGTAAACAGCAGTTAAGAAATCTGCATTGCCTTCCTGGAGCAACTCAGACAGTGATAACTTTGTACTAATTTCTAGAGCTACATTGTTTATCATTTCCTGGAACTCTCCCTATAGATTGCCATGCGCTTTGGATATCTTGTTCTATCTATTTAGCTATGTCTTTACTCTCAGCCTCGGAGTCTTCAGTTTCTGCTCCCACTCCACTTAGCCAACTCTAAAATGGGTCCTGAGTTTATCCACAAGTCTATTAGTTTTCTTTTTCCCCCATATGTATGCCTTTCTCATGGTAATAAAAATAAATTTCAAATACATCTCTTTAAAGCTTAGAATGGCCAACATATCTTTTAAACAGTCACTTAATTTTGCATATAAGCATCTTATTTTTTACTGGATATCTTGTACATATCTTATCATTCAAACACCAGCCATTATAAATTTTGTTTTCTTTTTCTATCAACTTCAGGTATGTTATGCATCTCACTTTCAACAGAGTCGCTCAAATTCTATTGCATGTAATGATTATTTTACTCCTCACTGCATCTACTTCATTCAAAGCTGCATTAAGATTCATTTAATAATTTAAGATTTAATATGCGAGTGAATCAATTCCCACAATCAATAGTATTGAGGACTACAATTACTATCTGGGCCATTACAGAAAAACTAACCCAATTTATCAAGCACATATATTAAGATTGCGAGGTTAATGACAAGTCTAAAAACCAGAGAATGAATAGAAAGACTGTATTTTTCAATGAGTTATAATGTGGTTTCAAAATAATTTATAATCATTCATAGGAACTTTAAAAAATCAAATATATCAAATAATATGCTGAAAATAATGGGTAAAAAAGAAGCATGTGATGCCTGTTACTATACAAAGTTTGAAGGCAGCAGTAAATCCAAATATAATTGCTAGACAATATATTTGAAGTAACATCGTTAAGAACATTTTGAACAAAGCATATTCAGAAGAATTAATGGATTTGATTTATCAAATTTATTTTTATGATATAACAACTAGATTTCAATTGCATATTTGAGGCATGAATGGTTTATTATTTCATTCAGTTCATGTTATTAGGAGGCCTATTATATTCTTGGTGCCTGAGCAGAGTCTTCCAGAAAGTCATAAAGGGGCTGAAGCAGTGGGAAGAAAAGAATAAAATAAGGTAACCTTAAATTATATGAGATAAATTCCAAAAAAACTTATAAAGTGGTATTTCTATAGAAAAGCAAAATGCTGTAATGAGAAAAAAATAAATCACTGTAACTTCTGGTGGTTAGCCAGAAACTACTACCTTAAAACTTGCCCTTCAACAGAAAGTCTCTCTGGCTAGTTATTTCATTGCTGATTTTTGAAATGGACTCTTGATGGGGGAATTAAAATTCTTGACAGATGTTGAAGTGCAACCATAGTTCAAAAGGAGGGCTGTCAGGTAAGTGTATTATATATATATGTAGATATGCACACATATACATATACATACATATATATACATATATATGCACATATACATATATATCTGTGTATACACACACACACATGAGGTCTGACAATTATGTTTACAAACCTGTTGCAACGATATTGCTAACCTTTTTCTGATATCAGAGGCATTATGCATTATGAATTTGTACCAACTGGAAAGTTTACCAAGTTTACTATTTGCAAATACTGAAAAGGCAGCATAACAAAGTTAGACGACCCGAACTTTGGTCAACGATTCATGGCTCTTGCATCACGACAATGCAGCAGCTCACATGGCACTGTCTGTGAGGGAGTTTTTAGCCAGGAAACAAATAATTGTATTGGAACACCCTCCCTACTCACCTGATCTGGCCCCCAATGACTTCTTTCTTTACCCGAAGAAAAAGGCAATATTGAAAGAAAGACATTTTGATGACATTCAGGACATCAAGGGTAATACGATGACAGCCCTGATAGCAATTCCAGAAAAAGAGTTCCAAAATTGCTTTGAAGGGTGGACTAGGCACTGGCGTCGGTGCATAGCTTCCCAAGGGGAGTACTTCGAAGGTAACCATAGTGATATTCAGCAATGAGGTATGTAGCACTTTTTCTAGGATGAGTTCTCAAACTTAATTGTCCATCCTCGCCTGTGTGTCTGTGTGTGTGTGTGTGTCCTTTAGGAAGGTGACAGGCAGGCCTTTGAAGAGAACTGAAATAGGAGCCCAACAGAATTTTGACACTAGAATGTATCCCTTATCCCTGTCTTTTATCTTCTACTTTGGAACTCCACGATGGATAAAGAGTCCCACACAGGCACCACACTAACAGGAGAGTGCTGTAAAGCGGTGTTGTGGTGAGTTAGAAATACAGGCCCCTAAGACGACCGCTCACCATTCATGCCCTAACCCTCTGGCTTTCTTACCTAGTAGAAGCCATGTGAACACATATTAAATTCCCACAAGTCTGAATGGGGCCCCAATGTATCTGAACTTGAGAATCAGCATTTCTGTTAGCAACTCATCATGAAAAAAACAGGGAGATCTCATAGAAGAGAAAATGGGCTATGCAGAATAAACTGCAGTCGATGGAGAAATTCACTTTGGAAATGGGGGAGTCAAAAAAAAAAAGACTAAACTAAGTGCAAAACTTCCCAAGAAATATGACATATATATGACACATATATATATATGTATGTATATATATGATATGTAGTCAAATATAACATATGACATAACTCAATGAAGAATTATTGACTGAGAGTGAAAAACAAAACAGATCGGAAAAGTGTCAGAATGAAGAAAGTTTTTCCTTCCTGGCCCAGATATGTTGTG
Organism: Rhinolophus ferrumequinum; assembly: GCF_004115265.2. Taxonomy (NCBI): domain Eukaryota; kingdom Metazoa; phylum Chordata; class Mammalia; order Chiroptera; family Rhinolophidae; genus Rhinolophus; species Rhinolophus ferrumequinum. The sequence continues at coordinate 55,016,727 of NC_046301.1, forward strand.
GAAAATAGAAGAATGAGAATTCCACTTTTAATTATTATCAAATTATAATGGTATCACATTTAGGGGGAAATGCTCTAATTATACTGATGAATTGAAAGAAACATCCATGGGATAATGATTATCTCTGTTTAAAATTTCTAACAAGCAGCAGAAGTTACAAATACTATATATCGGACTATACAGAAAAAGGATTAGTGAGACAAAAATCTAGGTAGGAATCATAGTGACTTCTTCACTACTATACAAAGTTAGATGAAGACTGTCATGCAGGGTGTCAGGCGGGGTCTCAGCTCCTGCTCCCCACATAAGAACGCAGGACATAGTGAGGCCAAAAAGGAACACCCACGGAGCCATAGGTAGGGGAGCCATACCACTATAGTCTCGCTGGCAGCTGGGTTGGAGACACAGGAAGCAGGAGGCATACGATCTGCAACCTGCCGTCTGCTTTTCTGCCAACCAACCAACCTCACTTGCTAGCTGCAATTCCCGCTTGCTAGTTCAGCCACCATCCTCTCGCTAGCCCCCATTTTCTGCCAGCATAGCCGTAACAGTTATATTAGAGGACAATGGCTCACTGGGTACAGCTGACGGCCAATTAGCCACAGCTGATGGCCATCCAATCACAGCTGATGGCCATTTACTACCCAAGTGAGCACCTTTCCACGTGAGGGCGAGAGCCTGGAAACTGCACTGTCTCTGTCCCCACAAAGACACAAGTGAGAAATTTACGGAAAGCTTCTCACTTTGGGTTGTGGTGGATGAGAGAATCAGAAATTTAAGAATTAGAAAAATGATCTCCAAATTGAACTTAAATTCACGTGTTACTGTCTGATATATGAAAAGATGGTGAGTCACTGAAAAATCTACTTTTCTAAGAGAATTCTTGGAGGAATCATTAATTTAGACCTACACTTGTGGTAACAGGTTGAGAACAGGGAAAAAGGAATTAGGAAGCCTAGTCCCCTGAAGCCAATCTCCCCAGAACTCCTTGGACTTGCCATCCATGGTGGGCTAGGGAGTGCTCTGATGAAAGACACCTGGGAGAACTGACTCCCAAAGCCCTGCATATGTTCCCCGCACACCGGATGCCTGTATGCCTGACAGCAGGTGCATGGAAGCCATGGGCGCGTGCTTAATTAGGCCTCCTGCCTTGGCAGCCAGGCTCCCTGGGATCCAACAAGAAGTCTGGCCCACATAGGGACTGGCCTGGCCACAAGCAGGGACTCCTGGGGGACTCACCGGGTTGCCAAGGTCCATCCTGCTGCTCCAAAACAGAGTCGCCAGTCCAATGAAGGCAAATCTTGCCAGAACTCCTTAGCCTCGCCATCCCAGGCCAGACAGAGGCGTCATCTGATGAAAGACACTCGGGAGACCTGACTCCCACAGAGGCCCAGCCAAGGGGCATAAGGGGTCTGGGTCCAGCTACTTTCCAATCTCTGCATCATGTGTGCACTGGTTGATCCAGGAGGATGGCTCGGTTGGGAGCAGAGGTAGCTGTGCAACCGACCACACAAGCCGGGAGGTCCTAGATGCCTGCCCACGCGGGGCGCGGGGGCGAGCTGCGTGTGCGTGACTCTGGTGAGCTGCGCACGCATGCCTCTTGTTCCCTGGCAGCCGGGCTCACTGAGATTGGCTGGTGCCTGGGCCTTATAGAGACAAACAGGGCTATCGGCCGGACCTCTGGGAATACCAAGGTCCATCCCACTGTTCCAAAACAGAATCCCCAATTCCCCTAAAGCTAGAGTTCATGGAGTCTTTAGAAGCCATTCAGGCCCTGACTAGGCTACAGAAGATGAGACACTTGGAAATCATGATTGCCAGGTATGCCGCAAGTCCCGTTAAGGATGGCAGGGCCAAACACTGGTCTGATGGGAACACCTTTCCAGCCTCCTTGTCAATATCTGACCCCAGGATGTACCCAGTTCAGTACTGTAGTACTTACTTTCTCTGAGGGACACTTGCAGCCTCCTACCCAATCATCATCCACACAAAAGAAAAGATAAATTTGTGAAACAATTTAAGGTGAGCTGGACTGGTCAATTTGGCCCATATCACCTGCACAGCTACATGCATGCAAAGTTCCAGATGGTTGAGCATTCTCTTCTAAGAGAAAACTCAGCCATCATCCCTCCCTTTGGAACCCTTTTTTCCTTTAGTAATATAGAGAAGGAAAAAAAAAAGGAGGGGAAACCCTGGTACTGATTCTGAAAATTCCTAGTTCATCTCAGTTCTTTCCCGTCAGATTGTTTCCTTTCATATAGATGACCTTAGTAAGTTGAAACCTGTAGTCATCAGACAAATTCTACTATAGGCCTGCTCTCTCCATTGCTTAGATTACACAATAGTCTTCATATGCTTACCAGAAACTTGGAAGTTATATTAAAATTTTCAAAAAGCAATTAATTATTTGATGATATTATTCATTGAACAAATATTATTCACTATAACTCTGGTGCTTAGGCAACAGCAATTTCAAATTTAGAATCCTGTGTGCTACCTTCTTCCATTTCAAAACCCTGTATGCATTCCTATTTTTTTTATGGAAATATATGAGTAATGAACGCCATTCAACAAGACACCGCCACACGTTGACATGAACACAGCTGTGAGACACTGATATCCCAAGGTTATGAAACCTTACTGAGCTGTTTGTACAGTGCTGTCAATGTAAGCGCATGGGGGCAAATTTGCAAACTTAATTGCCAGACCTCATGTATCTTTCTGTCTGATTTACCTTACGTAGGATATAGGCACACCTCATTTTATTGTGTGTTTCACAAACAAACCCGGGCAGTGTGGAGGAAGGTGTAGGTTTAGCACCTGGGGCATTGGCGCTGCCCACACACCCGGCTTGGGGACCCTCTTGCTAGATTCTCCCATAGGCTTGTGGACAGACTTCCTGTGGGAGTCCTGAGTGAAGTCAGCAGAAAATGCGTCCTTTTAATTCCCTCTGATACTCTTATCTGCTTCCCCGGCACCACCTCCCTCTTCCCAGTCGGAGAGTTTCCACCTCAATACTCTGGGTCCCTTGAAAAGATTGGAGTTCTACAAAGTCTCTCTTGTCCGTGGGTTTCTACCCAAGTTAGTACTCTCCAGATTTTCCCTAACAATGACCAAGAGGGGCTGGGGGAATGTTCTATGGTCCCTGCTGGTTTTGTAGCCCATTGGGAGGTCTCTCTGCCTATTACCAGATGCAGGAGTGTCCTCCAGGTTTCCTCAGTATATGGTGCTGGATCCTATAACTCCGCCATTGGCACTTTTGCTCATGGATAATGCCTAATTAGTTGTTAATTAAGGTGGACAAAAAGGAAGGATGTCTTATACTGCCATGATACTGACCTCACGCCTCTCTATTTCATATTTACTCTTATCTCATTTTTTTTCTGTAAGTAATGTTAAGCTAAGCTACAAGGAGGTACATATTCTCAACACTCAGTATAACTTATTAAAAACTCTTTTATTTCATTTCTCTGATTATCTTAAACACTGGAGACACTGCTATATATAACTCCTGGTACTTTCATAAGAATTTAAACAGTCATTTATTCACTCTTCCTACAATCTCTGGAAGTGTTACCTGCTCTGAATGGACATGACAATTTCTTAGTCCCATTCCTTCTGATGGTAACCTTAAAACTATTTCCTTGTAAATGTAGAATATATATAAAATACACAATATGAGTGAATTATTACAATCTCACCATTATTTGTCTCTCTGCTGGTTCCATGATGAAGCAAAAATCCAGAGTTCTGCATGCATCATGATGTGGAAATAGTAATGGTAGTGTGGGCAAAGGATAAATTGAATGGATGAAATTTGTGCTGAACCCCAATTTTTTCATGAGTGATACGTATCTATCACACGATTTTATGCAAATACAAGACACTCATTCAATAATCACACTTAAAATTTCATTCAACGTCCTGAGTATCTTGCTGAGATATTCTAATAATAAGGTACTTGCAGTTTTCCAAACCATATTTTACCGAGTCGACATAAAATATTGCTCTAGTGTGCCTTTATTCCTCTGAAGTGACACCTTGAAAGTGATGCCTTGTGTGTTATAGAAGATAGGTTAAAAGTAGATTCAATAAACTGTCTGTCTAATTTATACTGCACACAACATCATCTGGGGACACGGAGCAATAAGGCAAAAAAGGCAAGAACTAGTGTTTCTGTCATTTCAGAGTGTGAGGTTTTGAAGCCATAGAGACTATATTTTGTACCTCAATACCAAGAACTTGTCAGACTTTAAGTCTTCCCCATCTTTTACAATTAATACTGTATCACAAAGTCATCTAGGAAATGTTTGCTATCAATTTTTAGTTTTTTTTCCCTCAGTGGTTCAGAAATATTCTTTAAATACTTTATGAATTTAGAAAACAACATATGTCTTTTTTTTTTACATAAACACTGGCCTTTATGAAAAATCGCCTGCTCCTCCTCTCCTTTTAAGAACATGTAGTTGATTTTAAATCAAGGGAAAATAGAGGATTGGTGGCAGTGATGAGCCAAAGTATATTATAATACTTTGTCATAAAGAGCTACAGTTGTGGGGTTTTTTTAATGCATATGTAAAACATATTGGATAGCGTTATAGATATTTTGTTCATCAATTAAGATGAAAATATGAAAAGACCAGTATGTAATTCAAGATTGCAATGCTTACAATATTTTACAATACATTGTCTCTGTTAGGTATTTAGTAACTGTTTATTATATTAAAGTGAAACTCCATTCCGATGTGGAACATAATGTCTAAGTCAAGTTCAAAATATTTGGAGAAATAACTCAATACTATGTTGACATATTACACATCCAAGGAGAACTTAAGGAGGTAATAAAATTAAGTGGGTTAACATTTCAATTATTTGAAACCTTGAAAATGATCAATTATACCAACACGCACAATAAAAAGATAATTAAGCAAACTGAGTAATAAACTGATTCAGAAAACATAAAAATAAAAATGTTATTGATCATATATGTTCTTTACCAAAATCAGCAGTTATATTTTAAAATACGCAAAACCTCACCAAAAGCTTTTGATCATTTTCCATAGTCTTGTTTTTCTATTTACGTTCAAAGAGAAAGGCCTACATGTTAAGAATATATTTCTTGATATTTTCAATTGATTGAGGATTTACATTGGATCGTCAATTTGACCTTCCTTTTTGGATGAGAAATTCTTTATGATTCTCATGTTCACCTTCTGACACCTAAGCTGTAGTCATAAAATGGAATAAAACGATTGCCTTCAGGTATATATCATATACCATGACCACATTTTCAGAAAGTTATAAAGATACTGCAGAGGAAAACTGCAAAAAGTTCAGGGATAATTCACTTATAGAATCAGCTTAAATAATAGTTTAATATAAGCTATTTTGTAACTGATATAACAATTGAAGATAAACATACTCCTCAAATATTTTAAGCATTGTAAATCTTTAAATGGTTTAAATATTGTTCAGCATCTTTAGAGAGTTTGTTCTAAAAATGTTATCAAAATGAAAATCATCTAGAAATTGTTTTGCAAAGTGTGAATTGTAACTCATATTTATTTATTCCTTTTTTTTAAGATTAGCAAGTGTTTGAAATTTTTCATGGTTAATAAAAACCATTACATATAATATACGATATTATAATTTCTAACCTATTTTTTTAATAAGCTACAAAGATTTAGAAGAAAGATTGGTTTCTAAAAGTATCAAAAGTTAGTTTTTTAGAATTTTTTTTAGCGCATTTTAGGTTCTCAGCAAAATTGAGGGGACTGTACAGAGATCCCCATACACCCTCTCCCTTACACACCTCAGCCTCCCCAATTATCAACATCCCTCACCAGAGTGGTTACATCTGCTACACTGGATGAAACTATAGTGACACAGTATTATCACCCAAATTCCATAGTTTACATTAAGAGTTCCCTCTTGGCATTGTACATCCTATCAGTTTAGACAAATGTGTAATGACATGTGTGGAGACAGAGCCCCAGAGAGCAGTTTCCAGGCTCTCGGCCTCATGTGGAAAGGTGCTGGTTCGGGTAGTAGATGGCCATCAGCTGTGGCTAGTTGGCCGTCAGCTGTAACCATTGAGCCATTGGCCACTAATATAACTGCCGCGGCTACGTTGGGGATTCAAATTGAGTCGAGGGAGTAGAGGAGAGTCGGTCGGTTGGCAGGAAAGCGGAGAGCAGGTCGCACGTAGTGTGAATCCAGGCTCCAGTGTGATTATAGTGGTATGACTCCCCGACCTATGGCTCCGTGGGTGTTCCTTTTTGGCCTCACCATATCCTGTGTTCTTGTGTGGGGAGCGGGAGCTGAGACCCCGCAGGCCGCCCCGCATAACAACATGTATCCAAGCATTAAAGTATAATACAGAGTATATTCAGCACCCAAAAAAGTCCTTTGAAGATCTCTTAAAAAATCTTTTGAAAACCATTATTAATCACTAAATATAAAATACTTTACATTAGGAAATATTGAGCAAAATTTTAGCAATGAAAATTTGCTAGTTTGTTTTGATAATATAACATTGTTAACCCTGCTGCAACTGAACCAGCCTTCCCTGAGTTTGCTGGTAAATCTGGAAGCTAAGAACATCCAGCTGGAGTGCAGTTGACCCTTGAACAATTTGGGGATAGGGGTGCTGACTCTCACTCTCCATGTAGCCAAAAATCCCTGAATCAATTTTGACTCCCCCAAACCTGAACTACTAATAGCCTACAGTTGACCAGAAGCCTTACTGATAACATAAACAGTTTATTAACACATATTTTGAATGTTGTGTTCATTACATATTGTATTCTTACAATAAAGTAAGCTAGAGAAATATTACTAAGAAATCATAAGGAAGTGAAAACAAAGTTACAGCATTTACTTAAAAAAAATTTTATGTTGGTGGGATCCACACAGTTCAAACCCTGTTGTTGACCACGACAGAAGCCAGTTGATGGTTACAGTGGAACGCTGTTGGCTCTTTAATTATTCTCTGTGTCTGAAGATCTGTCTCTTACCACCTCTAACCAATGAAGCATAATTGTTGCTGTTCTCTGTACCTCCTAAATCTTGCTCAACTTCATTTTTAGTGAACTCTAACTCAGTACAATATATGGAAGGTAATTCTAAGAAATACAGCTTCAGCATAACCAAACAGAAATAGAACAACCCGGCCCAGATACATTAAGATATGAAACTCACTATTTTATAAGTCCGTTGCCTCCAGTTCCTATTTATGGCCAAGTTCCCTCTCCATGAGGCAGAGCAAATCTCCTTACACAGGATCTCAATACTCGATGTCCAAGATTCCTATAATGATAGACTGTGGGTCTATGAGTCCTCCCCCCAGCACTTTGAATCAGAACCCAGGGACAAGAAGAACTAAAGATTGAGTAAATAATGTCTAGTTGAAGTTGGTAGGGAGGAAAGTCTTGAGTGAAACAGTGGAAACTGCATTAATTTTCTGGATGTAGTAGTAGCAGAGATTATATCAGCAGCTTTGAGTGTTAAGAGCTCCTTGTCTATGACAGTAGAAATACAATTCGTGGTGTCAGTATCCAGTGCATGATCGACATTCACTGAAAGATTAAAATCCCATTCTATGGGCCTCACATAGATAATAAGGGCTACCCAATATATTTCCTTCCGTGATTTTTTAATTTATTACTTTTAAATTATTTCAAATCCTTAACTTCAACATTGTCATTTCTGAAATTTTTTATTAAAGTATTAATATAACACACAGAAAAAAAATAATGTCTATCAAGAACTCAACTTTTTTCCTCTTTGCAACCAGTACACAGATTAAGAACAGGACTAGTACAACAAAGGCCCACATAGTGCCCCACTTAACATCTCCTGCTACATGATAACAGCTACCCAGATATTTTATAACATAGGTTAGTTCTTCCGTCCATTTTTTAAAAATTTTTCTATCAATAAAATCATATAGGATATGTGCATCAGTATCTGGCTTCTTTCAGTCAACATTACATTTGCAAGTTAACCAAATTGTTGAAAAGTTATAGTTAATTTATTTCATTTGTCAAGTAATAGTTGATTGGGTAAATATATATTACAATAATTTATTCATTATTTATGAACATTGGGTAGATTTCAGATATTTGTTATTATAAAAATATGAGTATTTCAGTGCATGTTTTTTGGTGAAAAAGTGTACATAGTCTGCAGAGTAATTTCCTAGCAGTGGGATAGCTTGGTTATAGGATATGCATGCATTGAGTTGTAGTTATCACTGCAAAATCATTTTCAAAATTGATTTCACTTATACAAGTTAGATAAAGTTGGGTAATTATGTTCTTCAAATGCTTTATATCCTTACTGATCCTTTGTCTGCTTGTTCTATTAGCTATTAAAAAAGATATATAGGTGACATCCACTGTCTTTTAAGTTCTGTCAAGTTTTGCTTTACATAGATTATGCTTACAGATTTAGAATAGAGATTTCTTTGTAAAGGATTGCTTCTTTTATCATTATGACATTTTTTCATTATTTCTTGAATAAGTCTCTTTTTAATGTATACTCTCAGAATCTCAGCTATGTTCAAGAGACCTCAGCTATCAGATGTTGGAGTATCCCATTAAGACAATAAGCTAACATGAAAGGAACAGTCAAGCCTTTAATCACCTACTGTGATAGTAATAATCAAGAGGTTAAACCAGAGAAAGCACTGATTCCCTCCCTTTTCTATCCTATTTTTCCATACGGAATGACACAGGTGTATCAGAACAGATGTGGGGGTAGTCTTATTGCAGAGGAAGCCCTGCACAAAAAGTTTCTGCAGTTTTATGGAACTGTATGATGGGGGAAGGGTGAGGAGAAAGGTCTAGGAAAAAAAATATACTGAGTACTGAGTCAGAGAAATATCTTCAAGCCCTCGTCTTCTTCCATAAAGAAATCTCAGAAAAGGCACCTGAAGAAGTCCTCAGCCAAAGGCCCCAAATAAAGAAGGCTGCAAATGAAGACACTTGAGCTAAGAATGCAGCTAAGTGTAAGTGCATGGCCTGTCAGGGGGGCCTGAGTCCTGACTGCTACTTGCTTCAAAGACGGAGATGCACTCACAATGATAGTCCCCAATGACACCACGTTCAGTTGACTTTAAGCCAAAATATTCTCTACCTTATTATCATTCCTGATTATTGTTCACTAGAATACTTGAATGTCACAAACTGTTTGATCACACTTAGAAACTTGAAGTTCTCATCTACGGAACTGTTTTTTATGTCAAATTTTAGATCCTGACTTTCCACCTTCACCTCTATTACATCCATATTTAGAGAGCTGGTTCAGAGAAAAACCTCAATTTTTTGCATTAAAAATAATAATCCATGTGGTTTTCATTACAGATGAAATTGATTGATAGAGTATATTCTAATTTACGACTAAAATCTACCTTAACTTTGAGGTAGAACTCATTGGGTTTAAGATAAGAAAGTTTTACAGCAATGAAAAGAAAATAAAGTAGAATATAATTTTAAATACCTTGTATCCCATCTTGCCTCCCAGATCACAGTAAGTAAAAGTTATTACTAAGAAGCCCAAAATGCAAATAAAACTGTTGCTTTTTATAAGACAATCTCTTAAAGAAGATTTTTTTTAAAAGATAAAGGTTAATCTCATTATATTTTATTTTCAAGCAATAATACCATGACTATTAGAGTCTAAACATCTGTGAAGATATCAGAATATGAAAGGGTCTTTTGTTTGTCAACAATTTTACTATTATTCCTTTTTTTTTTTTATCTGTAACTTTTTGATATGTCCACAACATTTACTCACATACTTCCGGTTACATAAACCTGCAATTGTATGTTTCAGCTTGAAAATTAGGAACCAAATTTAGATTGGTTATAATAATGGCAAAACCTTAAAGTTACCCTTAACTACAGATACAATAAAAATGTTAATTTGTAGGCTTTCCATGTCCATTTACTGAAATATTCCTGATCAGAGTATACACTATAACTCTAGGTTCTGATCTACCCATTAAAGATTTGCTCTTATTCTTTTTGTTTTAATTTCAAGATACGACATTTTATGGAACACACAGTGTGTTTGTGCTCATAATAAAGTATTACTTTAGCCAACTTTATGGGGTCACAATGTGACCTCCAATTATTCTCTGGAACTAAAACCTACCTGATTCCCAATCACTTAGGTTAAATACTAGAAGTATTCTGCCTTGTTTTATCAGATTCTCTGTCTCTCCCTCTGTCTCTCTCTATCTCGTAAACTAGCCATCTCTCTCTTTTTCACATAGCTACACATGCATGCTATATTTTCCCCCAAACTGTATCACCACAAGAAAATATAGCATGCAAGGAAACAAAATGAAATTTGAGCTGAATAATATAGTAACTTAATTGAAAACTTCACTAGAGGGATGTAACAATAGACTTGATCAAGCAGAAGAATTAGCAAATTTGAAGCAGATCATTTGAAATTATCCAGTCAGGGGAGCAAAATAAAAATTTAAAAAACAAAAAAAACAAACAAACAAAACAAACAAAAAAACAAAACAGGAAGAAGAAGGAGGAGGAGGAGGAGGAGGAGGAGGAGGAGGAGGAGGAGGAGAAGAAGAAGAAGAAGAAGAAGAAGAAGAAGAAGAAGAAGAAGAAGTAGAAGAAGAAGAAGAAGAAGAAGAAGAAGAAGAAGAAGAAGAAGAAGAAGAAGAAGAAGAAGAAGAAGAAGAAGCAGCAGCTAGAATAGTGATGAGATCCTAAGGGATTTATGAGAAACCATCAAGCCAACCAATACACACATTATGGGAGTCCCAGAATGAAGAGATAGATGATAGATAGATAGATAGATAGATAGATAGATAGATAGATAGATAGATAGATAGATAGATAGATAGATGATAGATGATTTGAAGAAACAATGAGTGAAAATTTTCTAAATTTTGGGAAGAAAATGAACCTCCATATTCAATAATCCTAATAGATTCTAATAGGATGAACCCAAAGAAGACTACACTGAGACACAATGTAATCAAATTATGGAAGTCAGAAACAAAGACAGTGTTTTTAAAGCAGCAAGAAAAGCAACTCATTACTAATAAGAGAGCCCCTATGAGACTATCAGTAGATTTCTCAGCTGCAACCTTGCAGGACAGAAAGGAGTGGGATAATACATCTGACCCTTGCATGTAGGAATTAGGGATGCTGACCCCCCTACACAGTGAAAAATGCATTACAACTTTTGGCTCCCCAAAAACTTAACTACAGTCAGCCCTTCACGTCCATGGATTCAATTAACTGTTGATCAAAACAGTATTTTTGATACACAGTTGGAAATTTTTGGTTGGTAAACTGCTACTGGGAATATGAAAATATGGTTGTCGATCTGCTGTTGGTTGAATCCCTGGATGCAAAACTCGTGTATATTTAGGGCCAACTGTATTGACAGAAAAAAATCCACATACGAGTGGACCCATGCAGTTCAAATTCATGTTATTTAAGGTTCCAGTGTACATTCAAAGGGCTGAAATTTAAAAAATATGCTGCTAGCCAAAACACTATATCCAGCAAAACTGTCTTTCAAAAATGAAGGCAAAGTAAACTTTCCCAGATAAACAAAAGCTGAGGGAGGTAAGCATCATTAGACCTGCCTTATGAGAAATTCTAAAAGAAATTCTTCCAATTGAAATAAAAGAACATTTGATAGCACCACAAAAGCATTTGAAATTATAAAGCTCATTGTTAAAGGTAAATATATAGATGAATACAGAGTATTATAATACTATAATGGTGGTTATTTATTCAAAAGAATTGAAATCATGATCTTGAAGACATGTCTGCATTCTCACGCTCATTTTAGCAGTGTTCCCAATATCTAAAAGGTGTAAACTTCCTAAATGCACATCAATAGATAAGTGGATAAATAAAATGAGGTATATACATACAATGGAATATTATTCAGAATTTTAAAAAGCTGGAAGTCTTGTCATACGCTACAACTTGGAGGAAACTTGAGAACATTGGGCTAAGTGAAATCAGTCAGACACAGAAGGACAAATATTACATGATTCCACTTATATGAGATATATAAAGTCGTCAAACTCATAGAAGGAGAAATTTGAATGGTGGTTGGCAGGAGTAGAGGGGAGGGGAAATAAGGAGTGCCTGTACAATCAGTACAGAATTTCAGTCCTGCAAAATGAAAAGGTCTAGAGATCTCCTGAGCAACAGCATACGTGCAGTTAATAATACTGTACTATACACTTAAAAATTGTTACTAGCATATAGATTACATGTTCTGTGTTTTTACCAAATAAAAACGAATAGCCATTGGTCTAATCTCATTCATCTGTCGATTTGTACAACTCTGTCTTAATTATTATGCAATTATATTGAAGCTAGAGGTCTTCCTTGTGACAGTAGGTCCAATAGTAAATTTCTCCCTCCACCTCCTGCCCTGCAACATTTTATAGATTCTTCTTGTTACCCACTGGAAAGAAGGTATGCCTGTATTATTCCTGATGGTAGAACGTCTCAATGAGAGAACATAAGCAGGTATACAATCTTTTTCATGTCATTTTTTCTCAGTATTTTAAGGTGTTTCTATACTATCTTCTTGATTGCATTGTTTCTGAAAGAATATCTACTTCCATCATAATGTTTTTTTGTATGTACATATCTTTGTCCTTTGGTTCCTTTTCAGTTTTTTTTTATAACTTTTTTAATAACTTAACTGTGACATGCCTTAGTATAATTTTCTTCATGGTAAATCCTGTGCTTGGGATTTGTTGAGATTCTTGAATTATCTATGTTAATAAATTGGAGTAAATTTAGAAAGAAATATTGGCCATTGCTCAAATATATATATATATATATATATATATATATATATATACACATATATATATATATATATATTTTATATATATATATATATATATATATATATATATATATATATATATATATTTTTTTAAATTTACAACACCCCTATTTTGGGAACTCCAAATATACATATATTAGGTAGGTTATTTGACATTTGTCCATAGCTCAGTAACTTCATGTTTGTGTTCTTTAAAATCCTTATTCTCTCAGCCTTTCATTTGAGATATGTATTTTTGTTGTCATCAAGCACACTAATTTTTTTTTCCTCTCTAGTGTATAATCACTGTGAACATCCAGTGTATTTTTTTTTCATCTTATACATTGCACTCTCTAGAAGTTCATTCATTTTGGGTTATTTAGATATCTTCCTATTCTCTTCTTAACTTTTTCAACATATCAATATGGTTATGATGCCATTTTAATGTCATTGTCTGCTAAATCTAATACCTATTTACACTTCAGGTTGGTTTGGATTGATGTATTTTTCTTTTCATTTTGCATCATATTTTTTTTGCATCTTTGCATGCCTGGTAAGGTTTTATTAGATGCCAGACATTATGATTATTGTCTTGTTTGTTGCTAGATATTTTTGTAACAATTGGTAAGCAAATTGGTTTCATAAGCCAGAACAGTGGGATGTCTTGCATCAATGATTAGGCTAAATTCAGATGGAAAGTGAGACCAATCTATGCATCAAATAAGTCAGTGAAGGCAGGATATAAGGGTTAAAAGGCAAATTACTAATAGATACAATAATGGCAACAAATAGGATTTTATTCTACGTTTTCTATTTTCCCCATTTAAACACACACCATTGTCATTATCTGTAATATAAATAAATAAGACGAGAAAAATGGCTCAGTGATTTCATTAGGAAAAGTTGTATGGTGCTATGCTGGGTTGAATAATGTCCCACAAAAGTCCATATCTACCCAGAACCTATGAAGGTGACCATATTTTGAAATATATGGTCATATGTGTGTGTGTGTGTGTGTGTGTGTGTGTATTTTTTTGTTTTTAAATGGATTTAGTCATGTTAAGATAAGGTCATACTGGATTAGGGTGGTCCCTAAATCTAATAGGACTAACATCATTATAAGAAGAGGAAATTTTGGATGAAGAAACACACATAAAGGAGAACACCATGTGATGATGGAGGCAGAGACTGGATTTATGCTACCACAGGCCAAGGAATTCAAGAATTGCAGGTGACCACCAAAAGCTAGGAAATAGGTATGGAACACATTCTACTTCTGAGCCCATCCAAAAGGAATCAACAGTGAAAATTCCTTGATTTTGGACTACCTGACTTCAAAAGTGTAAAAGAATAAATTTCTGCTTTTTGTTTTGTTTTGTTTTTTGTTTTCTTAAGCCACTGAGTTTGTGGTAATTTGTTACAATGGCCAAAGAAAACCAAGATAGTTGCTGAGAAGCAACAATGTGTAATTCAGTCAGCATAATTGTATCATTTCTTCCCATCACATGCAGCTGTATTTTAAACACAAAGCCAATGGAGATTTGGACTTAACTTGGGTTGGACTTCATCAGTTTTGTTCAAAAAAGGAAAGTGAGGGCAAATTAATTGCTGATATATGCAAGGTTGTGAGTGTTATAATTGGAATCTAATACTAGTGAATTAAATTTAGACATGCATAGCTTGACAAAGAGACAAAGATTGTAGGATCATTAAATTTTAGGTGCTGGGTTTAAAAAAACTGAAATTGGAATACTATAGTGAGATAGAAACTGAGAGAGTAAAATTACTTACACTGAGATTATTGAATTTTAAGTATGTTTATTCTCTTTGCTTCTCCTGATCTACTGTCTGTCCTTCATGCTTATCTTCTCGCCAGGAGACCCACCTGTATAGACACTCACCACACTCTCTGGATACGATTAAGTCCAGACAATGGGCAACCCAAACATAAAATCACAGTGGAGGGCAAAAGAAGATCAGGGGACTTAGCCTACGGAGTCTTCCTCTGTGAGATCCCCTTAGACTGGCTCTGTTTCTCAACCCAGTCCCATCTCTAGGTAATCTTCTCCAAACATCCTCTTATTTTAGGTATATTCTTTGAGACTTACGGATACTATAACTCTGTTGCTGCTAACCTATGCTACTGCACATTGAAGTTCCGCTACTTTCTTCCGACACCTTTTCAAACAGCCATCTTATAAATAAATTTTCCATAAGTTATGCTAAATATAATGGGCTTTCTGTCTGTTAGGACCTTGACTGATACAGAGTAGATTGTTACTGCTAACGACAAAGTTTAAGAGCAAATAAGTACAATAGGGTGAATACCATTGGTGGGCAGAGGTTCTAGGAACTGAATAGACAGTACTTATAAAAAAAAAATCTATGTAGTCACTGAACCATTAAGAAGTTTGTCAGTGAGGTATATTAAGAATTTATGGGGAGTGAAATGGATGCCAAGGGTATGGATGATCAGTAAACATAGTGATATCGTCTAAGGGAAAAGTGTTAACATCTGGAACCAGCAACAATAATCAAGGATGGTGTCTAGTTGACCCTGTTATAGACCGATGTGAGAGAAAAGACCATGCTTTAGAAGGCTTCTGAGTTATGTATTTCTTCAGAGAAAGCCATGTTCAGAAAGAGTAATAATATTCAAGGAATATTTTACAGGTCAGTGGAAGTTTTTAAAAATTGGAAGTGGTGAGATGCTGTCATCATTGAACATGTATGACTTTCTCATATTAGTTCATATGTTTATGAAAGATGTAACAAAATATGTTAAATACCTAGTAGAGTACCTGGCACATATTAGGTAAGAGGTAATTGCCCAAATTTGAATAAATTTCTAGAAAGTCAACTAAAAAAACAAGAAAATACCTAGGAATGATCTTAATAAGAAATATATTTCAGCCATCAGAAGAAAAGAACACAATTATGTGTAGCAGTAAGGGAGAAGTTTTGAAAAAAATGGTGAAACATACTAAATTTAAGTAGAAAGATTGGTTATACCTTGGAAAACTTATGTTTAATTCATTCAAATCTACATCTAAAAGAGTTGTTTTGAAATAGAAGATTTTTTTTTTAGAGTTTACCTTTGAAAGAAAACCAAAGGGAAATAAGCAGAGCAAAAAGAAATTAGTATTTCTAACAAAATAAAAACCAGTTATATTTTAAGTATATACTGCTTCTCAGATTCATTTAAGTAAGAAAACCCAATGATATAATCTTTTAAAATGATGAAAAGTGATTATAGATATAAGCCAAAGATTATTATTTTAATATAAAATCATAAAATTAAGCTTTACAGCTCTTTCAGTTTCTGATTGTCTATAAAAATCTTTAATATTTAATCAAAGATGGTATACGATTGTAGCAATCAGAAAAACCACAAATTTACAAGGCATGACGTTTCAAGGGTCTAGAGATTACTTCCCAAAAGCTAAGGATAAATGTCAGACCTCTTTTGGGCAAGGCTGATTTTTTCACTACATACTTCAGGAATAATTTATTATTTCAATACACATATTTGCAATTAACAAATTTTCTATCTTAAAATACACACTGTCAATAATGATAGTAATTAATAGTTTTAGAAAAATTAAATGAGCTTTTGGATGAGTCCAAAATATTTTCACCACTTGTCCTAAGTACAAGGTTTTAATAAGTTCCAAGTCTTGAGTACAAAATTCTAAACATTGTACATTGTTGATCAAGCAGTAGGTGTTATATGAAAATCATTTCTTAACAAAATATTTTGTACATTAAGTTTTTCTGGAATATTTGTTAAGATCAATTGATAATTCAGAATATTTGTCCACCAAATCATTTCACACTATGTTTGCAGTTACCATGTTTCCCCGAAAATAAGCCTAGCTGGACCATCAGCTCTAATGCGTCTTTTGGAGCAAAAATCAATATAAGACCTGGTATTATATTACATTATATTATATTATATTATATTATATTATATTATATTATATTATATTATATAATATCCAGTCTTATATTAAAATAAGACCGGGTCTTATATTAATTTTTGTTCCAAGAGACGCATTAGAGCTGATGGTCTTGCTAGGTTTTATTTTTGGGGAAACACAGTACCTGCTGTGCTAGTCAACCATTTTCTCTATAATGCTGTGTTTCCATCACCTCAACACTTATTTACTTACAATATAAGTATTAATACTCCACAGGTGTGTGGATTAGAAATAGAAGCTCTGACTCAAAAAGCAGAACTGCAGGCCTGTTGGAGAGATCTCTTCCACATAAAACAACACATAGGCATTTTTCAAAATCATTTCTACTTATCAAATATCTAATGAAAGGTACAATTATGCTATTACCAGCTTTCATCTCGAGACATAAATCTAATCCTATACTTCTAACTTTATTATCTGTAAACCATTTTTTTCAACTATGAAAGATACCAGTTTGCTACTCTAGCAGAAGAAAGAACATGTGCCCACGGATGCAACATCTCTCAGTCCTGTCAGTCTGAAAATATAAGACTAGTGACAGAAAAATCTATCTCATTAGCTTCTTCATTTGAATGGATATCGTTAAACATTGGGGCTGTCATAGGTTAATCACAGATGGAGTAACAATCAATCAACTATTAGAATATGTCCCCCTGCTTTCTAAAACATCTATTAAATTACCATTAAACATTTCCTGTGGAATTTTTTGTCTTATTCAACAATATATCTTATTCCTAGAACACACTTTTCTTATGCTGTTTGCATTATAATATAAATATTAAAAATATATATGGGTTATCAACTATAAATATAAATAATTGCAATTTCACAGTTAAAGATATTATGCACGCCCCCCAAATCAACTACATAGTTGATCAATAGACAAAAAGGATTAAAAAATAGATGATGAGACTCAAGTATTCTTTTATTCATTCTTAAATCTTAGTTCTTTACAAACTGTCTAAATGTGAATATTTTCCACAAAATTATAAAACAATTATCATTGCATATTTTCTATCTGACAAAGCAACAGAATTAAGCTTTTAAAGTATAGAAATCATATTTGTTTATATTTTAGGACTGTAGTTTTATTGGGATTCTGTACACAAATAATATACCTTTTTTTCTTACCATATATAGAAACTTCAAAAAATTTGACCATAATTATATTTCACAAGAACAAATCAGAATAACATCAAGTAATTTTTATAAATTAACAAAAGAGAGAAAAACAAAAAGATACAATCACTCGGGAATTTTTTTTCAAAAAATCAATCTAAAAATATTCAGAGATTAATTACAATTATATCACAAATTATTGAGAATGTGTATATATGTGTGTGTGTGTGTGTACTAGAAAAATGATTAAAATGAGTAAATAAGCGTTCTACAAGTAAATGGAAAAAGAACAACAAAACAAATAAAAGTGGAAGCAGAAAAAAAATATTTTTAATCCTAAAAATAATTATTTACAACACATAGTAAAAAAAAAAAAAAAAAAAAAACAATAAATTGAACATACTCAAATGGGAAAATAATTTAAAAGTGAAAAAAAAAATTTAACATTTTCTACGAATATATTAACCCCCAAAGTTTTTAGCTCTTTTTAAACAAAAAAGAGTTGAATATTTTAGTCAAAGTAAATAAGGACAACTTTAATTTTGAATGAGTAAATTCATAGTAACAACTCTTTCAATGGAATAGGTGATTCCTTGTCAAAGAGTAAGATGAAAACCCTTTTGGTTGCAAATGCACCGTTTAGAGAGGTTTAATATTTGTCTTAATGACCATCTAGAGAAACTAAAGAAATCAATCTGAAAAACATATTTGAGGAAAATATTTTCATAAATTGGAAAATGATCTCTTGGCAAAATTACTTTGCTTATATTTTTTACAAAATGTCTGCATAATCCATTACAGGGATTTTATCCACTAGTACTAATACATCAATTAATAATTAATATGTAAATCAAGCAATTAATATTTGATAAAATACTCACAGACACCCAACTTGCTGACAGTTAATGAGAGGTTATATATACGTGTGTGTATATATATACACACACATATATATACACGTATATATATATATATATATATATATACACACACACACATATATATATATATATATATATGTTGAGGGAACACTTGGTTGTGGTCAAAGAGTTGCAGAAACATGGTTAATGAAATTAAGCTAAAGAGAGATTGGCTCGTGAGAATATCTTCATCACTGTAGTGGGCATGATTGATGGATGCTAGAAATACCAATGTTTACTATTGAATTTTACAGTTCTTTGCTGTTTATTCCCCCAGTTATTTTGTGGATATTGGGAAATATATTCAAAAGATTATATGGAATATCTAAAAATATATTGAATAAGAACAAAGTTAGAAGACAGGCACTACCTAACTGTAAAACTTACTAAAAGCTACAGTTAAAATCACTTGTTTACATATTAGAATAATTGTGCTGTGTGTGTGTGTGTGTGTGTGTGTGTGTGTGTGTGTGTGTGTGTGTGTCCTATTTTGAGTATTTGGAGACTTATGAAAATATATTTATAGCATATTTTATGTTTTTAAAAATCTACAACATATTGGCTAATCTCAGGTACAGAGATTAGTCAATGTTTCTTTAGAGATGTCTTAAATATTTTCCAATGTCTGAAGCTCAGTTTGGTGTCCGATAGTAGATGGTAGTAAAGTATTCAAACACTTTCATCTTTATAAAACTACGTGTCAATTAGTAGTTTTCTTGAGGTTCATTAGCATTTCTTGGGCATTGGAAGAGTTTTATTATGCACCAAACAAGACATTACATGCTGTTCTAAATATTATGTTATTTTATGGAAAAGCACACATTCCTGTTATAAAATATATTAGATCATATAATTAAGAAAGTTCAATCTCCATATATTGGTAAGTATAGGGAGAATGAAATTCTATCTTTCACAGAGGAAAAAAAAGTAAAAATGTAATGCTATAATAATATTAGTTGATTCAGAATATGCTTTTTTATGCCATAAAAAGTCTTGGAACAATATGACAAAATGAATATACAAGATCTGACAATTAATTTTGCGCACTTGTTGCAATGATGTTGGTAACCTTTTTTGATATAAGAGGGATTATTCATTATGAATTTGCAACAACTGGACAAACAGTTATCAAAGTTTACTGTTTGGAAGTGCTGAAAGGCTGTGTGAAAAATTTAAGACGACCTGAAATTAAGATGACCTAAACATTTTGCCAACAATTCATGGCTCTTGCATCACGACAATGCACCTGCTCACACCACACTGTCTGTGAGGGATTTTTCACCAGTAAACAAATAACTGTATTGGAACACCCTGCTTACTCACCTGATATGGCCCCCAATTATTTCTTTCTGTACTTGAAGATAAAGGAAATATTGAAAGGAAGACATTTTGATGACATTCAGGACATCAAGGGTAATACAACGCAGCTCTGATGGCCATTCAAGTAAAAGAGTTCCAAAATTGCTTTGAAGGGTGGACTAGGCACTGGCATCGGTGCATAGCTTCCCAAGGGGAGTACTTGGAAGGTGACCGTAGTGATATTCAGCAATAAGGTATGTAGCACTTTTTCTAGGATGAGTTCACAAACTTAATTGTCTGAACTCGTATATTGTGAGTTAATATGTTTAACTCTTTCACTCTTAAGTAGCCTTCACATGTACATATCCCTTGAGTTAACAAATAGGCATAAAAATATGAAGAGCAAAAACATCTATCACTGATGTGAACTTAGAACAGACCTAGTTCAGAAATCTCAAATATGTCCTCCTTGATATAGCAGAGATGACCCAAATAATTCCTGAAATCGAATTCATAGCTGTCTTTTAGTAAGAACTTACAGTGAATCAAAAATAAAATAGTAGAAAAGCTATGCTGAACCCAATCAATAAGTGGGTCCACACTGATGTGGCATATTTTGGGTGAAAACATAGCAAATTATGTATTCAATAGACAAAGTAATATCTCCTTATGCATGTCTTTAAATCCATTTCCTTGTAGTTTAGACAAAGAAGAGAGATTATTTTTATGATAGATTTTTAAAGATATTTTATTCTTATAAGGAAATATTGTCTCTGTACTGTTTAGGATTTCCTTGGACAAACCCTAGCCAATGTGATATATGTAATGGGTTAAAGTGTGTATCATTTTTGTGTGTTTTGCAGCATTAAACAAGGTTGGTTGTATACTTGGTTGGTTCCTCATACTTATAGGTACTATTAATGATTAAGGAGCAATGCTCATGTCTGTATGTTTTCTATAGCCTCAAATAACAAGTCCAAATCCGTCAGAACTCAGAGGTATGTAGCTTCTTAACATAAAACCCTCCAGCATCTCACTTCACTCAGACTTAAAATCCAACCCTTTGTGCTAAGATTCTCACGATCATAATCCTTCAATATACATCATAACCTCTTGGACATCACCTCTTCTGCCTCCTTAGCTCACTTCAGCCAGCACTTCTCACCTTCTTTCTGTTCTTCCCTCACTACAAGCCCAATGCTGATTCATTTACCTCAAATGAATGGTAGTCTTCAAATATCCATGTGCTCGGCTTCTGTCCTCAATTCCATCATATCTTGGATAGACTGTCAACTCCTCAGTGGGACATTCTCTGACTATTCTACTTTAAATTGTGAGTAGCCTCCGACATTCAGTGCCCTCCTTCTTAGCTTTAGTTTTATTTTTAGCAATGATTGCTTTCAATACACTATATATTTATGTATATTTTCAATATACTATATATTTATCTATATATTTAATATTAATGTCTATCTTGCTACGCTAGAAAATAAGTACCATGAGGACAGGGTTTGCTAATTTACTGTCTTATTTGCTAATTTATTAGCTTCCTGTTGACCATGTCTAATACCAAGTGGTGTTCAATAAAAATTGTTGAATAAGTGAATGAATGGTTTACTATAAATATTCCCTCTAATATATGAAAAAAGCGTTTGTATACACAAAATAAATTTATAAATATTTGAGCACCTATAATATAAATATATGTTAAGCTAATCATTAGGATTTTTCCTTAATTAACTGAGTAACCTACCCGTAATAGTATAAAAATATATGGAACACACACACACACACACACACACACACACACACACTCAAATTACCTCAATATTTAAACATGTATGAACTTACTCATTATCTAGTTGACTCCCCAAAGTGCGTATCCAGGAAACTTTCAAGACTAATTCCAGGTGTGAAATAAGAATGAGTACAAATGTGACCATCCTAACTGTGTAAAAAATACCAACAAACTGTTCTTTTTAAGCACCAATATATCTCTAAATAAAGATCAATTTTATGGAATGAAAGTTATGAATTCTCTGAAGTATTTATGTGTTTTATGGTATCAAACAGAACAGCTATAAAATAGTGGACAGGAAGCTTTAAATTGGTGTTGAAGTGAAACTAAACCACTCCATAAAATAACTTAGATTCACTCTTAAATCTGTATTGAAAAAGAAAAAGAAAGAAAAACAAACAAAAACCTGAGGAACTGGGAGATCACATTCTCTTTGCAATAATGGTTAATAGCTGAGTTTTCCTCATTCTCTTTTCATTGACCTTTCATGCAATCAAATCAGTCTGGTAAATCCTAGTTGACCATTCCTTAAGAATATACTTATTAAACCATTGTTACTTTTTTGAAAAGTAATTTCCATGAATTTATCATGTTTAAAACCTAACACATAGACATATTAACATTTGCAATCCATTTCTCATCACTGATACTCTTCATGAATTCTACACAAGGAACATTCTACCACTAACAATCATTGAGCAAGAAAGTCTTTCTCTTAATGTTGAATAACTAACACAAAATTAAATGCAGAATTTAATAAGGCTTCTCTAATACTTTTATACAATATTTATGGATGTATATTTGAAAGTGCCTGATATGGATTTTCTTAAATATTCTAAAATATTAAATCAATTTAGAATATTGTTTCTAAAACATTGATATGAAATTATCTTTGCATTTCTGAGCACTTCTACTTTTAGTAATATTTTTCTCCTGAATCTTGTTTACCACTTACTTAATTGCTTATGACTTTATTATTTATGATCAAGATAGGAAATTCTTTTTCACTTAATAAGAGCAAAGAGAATGTTTTAATTTTATTTTTAAACTTTTTAAATTCCTTTCTTTTTTAAATTAGTAACTCCTAAAATAAATTTAGTATATTATAATCCTGTTCTTCCCCATGATTTTCATTTTAGGAGAAAATTATGTTTCATTATGGAGATTATGTCTCCTTTTTCTTTTCTATTTCTTATTCACGTTAAACTTAAAATGCTAATCCTTGTGCCTAATTGGAGAAGTATATCCTCAGCCAACTGAAGCAGAAATATGAAGATGCTTTTGATATGACTATTCCATTAGTGAGTTAAAAATAAAATTTAAAAAATAGTTTCTGTGGAAAAATACAAACTAATGCAGAGTGAGGAAAAATTCTGGCAATCTTGTGGGCTGTACAGGTATTTGATCAGAGGTAGCTGTTTTTAACTGGCAGAGACCATATCAAATACATTTCCCATAATTGTTTATTCCTTCATTCATAGGTGGTAAATTTTCCTAAGGCTAATTTTCCCTTATCCAAAATGAATTTTCTATGGCATTTAGCAAATGGTGATCAGTTTGTCTTCTGCAATGTCGATGTGTGTTTGATATGAATTCAAAGCATTATTTGAATAGTTCTTTATATTCATCCTTAAGGTTCAAAAGTTGTCACACACATCAAATATCCTTTGAACAAAGAATGATGTGAAAATGAGGGGGAAATGTGCTTACCAAATGCACAGGGTACAATAGTGTTGGTTCCCAGAACTGCATCAAACAAAGAAACAAGAACAAAAGAAAGAATAAAGAGAAACTGCCACACATTGGATCAGGCAAGTTGGTTTCCTTCCTAAATAAACAATTTAGAGTTTCTCATCACTCCTCATGTGCATGCTCCTATATCATATCCAGTTACATCTCAAAACCAATTTTGTGATTTCTCTGACTAAGTATCAAAGTTTCAGACAATATCTTCTTTCTTTTTTACACTATTAATAAATCTGTTGGACAGAAACCACTCTGCAGCTTTTTGAATGTGAGATGCAGAGGCTTTATTAAACCTACACATCTCACATACACATCCCCAAAATGAAGTCTTACAGAGTTACAGAAAAAATCATTTTCCCAATTTCAATGTCAGATTCAATGACTATGTAACCCTTCATGTGTATTATGAAAGTTAGTTAAGCAACTTTCAAGTCAGACATGATGTACATTGAAAACAGGATGGGGAAAGACAGGTTGTTTGGGATTTTTAGATTTTTATATATTTTGTTCATGAATTTCTACTTGGTGTCTTGATCTTATCTGATCACCACCCCCATTTTTCTGAATTTTGCTATGAAATGTTCATTTGCAGCAGCTGCTCTATTCTGGATCATTATTGCAAATTGTCTTTATTTATTGCTCTTTTCAGTTTTGTCTGCCAGCTCTAATCAGAATCAATATTTCCAGGAATGTTTCAGTTAAAATAATTAAGAAAAATATACACCTGTTCAGATGATTAGCATTCTGCATATGCTTAAATACATGTAAAATGATTTTAGTATTCAAACTTATATAACCCTCTGGGTTCCTGGCCCTCTAGCTTTTTACAGCCACCTTGTCCTCTTCATGCAAATAAATGGCTCCAGCTTCCATTCCAGGTCCTACTGAAAATCTACCACGACCATTACCAATAGTCCTGATGATGCCTGAAGAGTTGGTGATGCTCTTCCATGACTTCTCATCCCTGCCTGGTGTCTGTTCCCAGACCTACTCTCAATCGTCACCTACCAGAGCAATCTACTTTCCCTTTTATTCTGCACATGTGTTATTTTTCCTCAGCTTTAATTCCTCAAAAAAAAAAAAATGCAAGTCTACAGTAGTGACACTGACTAAAAGTGTGAGGATAGCAGGAGTGTGGTGGAAATTCTTTAAAACTTAGAGCCCTATAGGACATGTATCACCTACAGACATTCAGCACCTCTAATGGTATTCGATCTATTTACACAAAGCAAATTTTACTCATAATTTTGTTTTTCTTAAAACATTATAAAAGCTTACAATTGAGTTGAGTACAGTGACATACCAAAAAAGAGTGAATGTTGGGGTGGCTGGTTAGCTCAGTTGGTTAGAGTGTGGTGCTAATAACACCAAGGTTGCCGGTTTGATCCCCACATGGGCCACTATGAGTTGCGCCCTCCTTAAAAAAACAAACAAACAAAAAAGAGTGAATATTAAATTAAGTTATTTGAAGGCAGTGGAGGCTTTGGGAAGAAAAAAGTCCTGGTAATATTTTAACTATGATATTATAGAAGAAAAGGTAGGCTCATAAAAGGACAGGGAATGTTACGGAATGAGTGATTCAAAGAGTTTTTTGTTTTTCTTTTTAAATTAATGCAAGATATTTCTACCTTGATGATTATGCACTTACTCTCTAAGGTAGCATATATTTTTATTCCTATATGTTTCATCTGCAGTTACAGGTGATAAACATAAGAAGTGGGTCTTGAAGAAAAAGTAGAACAACCGATATACAACAATGGTAAATTTAGGGAAGTTTAGGCAGAGGAAATAACATTTACCTTTGTAAATGAGATATTTTAGAGTGGTAGGAATATAAGATGAAATAATCAAGGATCAAATTAAGGTAGCAATAAGGTTATGTAGTCTAGAACTGATTATAATGGATCTTGTTTTTAATGTATCAGATACAGTATGATATTCCTTAAAAAGCATCAAGAAAATGAGTTTTATGAGAGAGTTCAATAATAATGATTACAATATATCAATCTATTTCTAGAAGATTAGGACTGAAGTAAGAAATCCTGCAGATAAAAAAGCAGTTCAAGAAAGATTAAACTGTCCAGGTTATAATTGAAGATGTGCTGGACAAAGGCTATAAAACTATAAATAGAAAAAAAAATAGAATGCATTTATGAGACATTTGGGATGATTCATCATTTGATTGATGATGTGTTAAGGAGAAAGTCATAATTCAAGAACTTCAAATTTGTATGATTTTTGTAGTAATATGACTGAAGAAAATACACATAAGAAAAACATTTGGGAAACAACAGTGATTTTAGTATTAAAAAGGTTTAAGTTGTCAGTGGATTATGCACTTGGAGATAATAACTAAATTACAAGAATTTTAGGGTAGAGTACATAACGAAAAAAATGTTTTGACAGTCATTATTATATTTGTGTATTTTTAAGTTTTTTATTTCAGTTAACTTTTCTTTGTAACAAACCATTCTAAAACTTAGTGGCTTAAAGCAATATAAGCAGTAATTTAGCTCACATATTTGCAGGTTGGCAAAATATCTGGGTGATTCTTCTGGAGTGGATCATCCATTCTTAGCCAGTCTCAGCTCAGCCCATTCATGTATCCTCAGTCAGCTGGTGGGTTGGCTGAGGCTGAGTCATTTATAAGTGTCATTCGTAAGTGATGCCTTAGAAAGCTTGGGGTACTATTCATGTGGTCTCACTCTCCAGAACACTAGCCTAAGTTTGTTCAAATGGTTTCAGAATTTTAAGAGAGGGAGTAGAAATAAACAAAGCCTTTTGAAGTCAAGGCTACAACAAAGCATACCACTACTTTCACTGCATTTTATTTGTCAAAGGCAGCCAGCCCCAAATCAAAGGAGGTAAAGAGACTCCATTTCTTGGTGGTGGGACTATTGCAGCAGGAAGGGATGAATGTGGGACCACATTGGATGAACTCTTATGTAAAAATGTAGTCCAGTAATTTCTAATAAGGTGCCAAAAATAAAACAAGGAATTTTTGGTGTTATGTAAAATGTTGAAACAATGAATAACGTTAATTAAAAACAGAAAAGGTCAGATGCATAGTGGGAAGACTATAAGAGAATTGTTTAAAAAATTGCAAGTCAAGAGAAATCTAAGATAATCTGAAAGTCCGTATTCCAATATTTAGTTTATTTCCATTATCTACGTATTAGTGGTAAGAAAAGTAAAAAAAAAAAAAACTTCAAGAAACACAATCATCTCTTTTGTGAGTATAATCTGTGTTGGAACTCATTCTTGTACAATCTTCTGCTTATTCATGTTGTCTCTCCGCTTTCCTTCCTCCCTCCCTCCTTTTTTTCCCTCTCTCTCCTTTTCTCCCATCTTTCCTTCCTTCCTTCCTTAGGGTAGAACTCACATATTTAGTGTCCTTCCTTCCTTCCTTCCTTCCTTCCTTCCTTCCTTCCTTCCTTCCTTCCTTCCTTCCTTCCTTCTTTTCCCCATTAAATGTAGTGTTGTGATCATCAATCTGCTTCATTTAACTCTCGGAAGTTACCTGATGGAATTAGTCATTAGTCAGTTTTATGTCTAATTTTATAAACATATTAAAAACATGAATATTTTTACTGTTATTTGGTTTTATTTCTCTTTGATTCATCAGTTTTGGAATTTTTCTCATGCAGATCTTAAATATGTTTTGTTAGATTTAAATCTCAGTGTTTCAGGTTTCTTTATGTTAATATAAATTGTATTGTTTTTAACTTCAAATTATAATTGTTCATTATAATAGTATACAGGAGAGCAGTTGACTAGTCTGTATTAACCTTGTATTCTGCAATCCTCCTATAGTTCTTACCAGTTCCAGAAAAATTTTGTTGATGTTAATTTTTAATGATTTAATTAATAATGTTGAGTTTTTTCACGGATAACTTTTTGTGGTTACTTCTGTAGTATTGCTCTCTATTACTACCCTAGAGCAAGGACCATAGTTCACATTTTAAATATTTCAAATAACTAGTATCTTTCACATTAGAGGTACTCAATAGGTGATCACTGGAAAGGTGAATAAATGAGAAGAAAATAATTCAGACTATAAGATAAAAACTTAACATAAGCAACACTGAAAGACAAGAAAATACTCATGCAAATTAGTAAACTTATTTGTGCTAAGGCATAGACATAATACAAAATAATACAAGCAGGACTTTCATATTTGAAAGTAAAGTAAGACTGTATTTATA
This sequence comes from Rhinolophus ferrumequinum, assembly GCF_004115265.2. NCBI lineage: Eukaryota > Metazoa > Chordata > Mammalia > Chiroptera > Rhinolophidae > Rhinolophus > Rhinolophus ferrumequinum. Next base: position 55,044,634 of record NC_046301.1, read on the forward strand.
AAATAAGGTCATCCAAACTCCGGTGGATAACATATGCTTATCTCTAAACATACAATTTTTAAAGCTTTTGAATTTTTGAAAATGTATTGTTATCAAAGCAGACATAGCACAGCTTGCCTAATACTTTGATGTTGGATGACTAGTTCTTAAGCTATGTTTTCTTTGTGGTTAAATTCTTGGCTGAAAGGTTTGCAAGTCTGCTAAAATAAAATACAATAATTTAAATACCAGACAGAACATCTACATCATTAACCACCCGACTAAAGTAAAAAGAGATTATGAAAATATAATAAGGTTTACATCTGACTTCTAATTTGAATAGTGATTTTGGTATTTTTCTTTTAAATATGAGAATATTTTATCCTATAATCCTTGGTTTATTCTCTCTCAAATGCTAATATGTGTTGTGTTAATTATGTATGCTAACTAATGTACATTTAACAAAGCCAAACATAGTACAAAGTCCTACATTTCGTTATAATGTTTTACACTTGAAAAAATATGTCAGTCTAAGTGATTGCTAATAAAGTTTGTGAACTTGTTTTCATCATTCCCTTATACAGAATCAAAGAATTTGAGGGAAAAGAACATGAAATTGGGTATTTTGTGTACAAGTGTATTATGGGGGAAAATGAATTCACTGCCACCAAGCTGAGCTCACAAATGAACAGGTATTCTTTCATGTTTCACCTCAGACCTGACTCCATTTTCAAATGAAAATGAGTCAGAACAAATACATTTGTATGCAAATATAATTTAAGAAATACCAGCTACATAAATTGTATACATATAAAAGGCAAACAGCCATATTTTTTTTATAAACTTAGCAAAGATTTCTTGACTGTTTCCTGAAGTTTAGGCATTATATTAGACAGTAGGAATATAGGATACAATCCTCTGCTTTCCAATACAGTGATATACAACCCTGGCTCTGTTTCATTATTATTTATGGAGCTATTAAGACAAACACTCTTAACCCTACTTTTGAAAACCACAATTTTTGAAAAGCCACCTTTCTCTGTGTGATTCACTGTTTCAAGAAGACATAATTAAAATAAATCTAAGAGCACCATAGAAATATGCCCTGGATACAAAATGTTCATTAATGATGTTTATGTATCCCATTGTATTTTTCACCAAAACTCATTTTATGAGTCTCAGAGTTTATCCTTTAACAGATAGAGGGTAGGAACATACAACACTTTTTCTTTTTTTTTTTTTTTTTTGCAAAGCATTAGTTATAAGATAGATGAGGTTGGAGAGGCAACCATAGATTGACCGTGAGATATGATGAGCATTCTTCCTTGAAAGCAATGCGGACTTATTAAAGAATTTTAAGGAAAAGAGTGAAAACTGTATTCTAGAAACTCTGGCTGTAGAGTTAACATTCAGAGCTCAATTAATTGAGACTCAAGGAGGAAAGGGATAAATAGAGGAATGTTATGAAAACTGAAGTGAGGAATGAAGAAGTTTTGAACTCAGATAGAAAGGACGGGATTTGAGAGAAATTTGGAGGGTCAATAGAATGTGGTGACTTGTGTTTGGGGCGTATAGAAGAGGGAGGAATAGAGACCAAGACCTCACTTTGAAGTCCCAGCTTTATTATCACATCCTCAGAGACCTTCCCCCAATCTATCAATATTATTTCTCTTGGAACTCTTCCCTCACATGAAAATTCTCTCATTGCACTTCTCAACATTTAAAACTGTATATTATTTCTGTATTAACCAATGGATATCGTCTTGCTAAACCATATATCTAAGAAGGTGAGAATCATGTTTTTAATCACTCTATTTCTGATGATTAGAATAAATAGTAGATCAGTCAGTATGTGTTGACGGATATTAATGAAAAGATGAACCCAAATTTTCCACAATATAGTTCTATTCTGCTATCAGGTGTTCTCTATTGCTGGACAATTATTAGATGCATGATATCTCACTAGTCTCTAGGAATGTGATCAATTTCTTTTCTAAACCAGATTTCTTCTCTCAATCACATAACTACTATATAATTTAGTTTAAATATAAAATCACTAATATTTCATTTTAAAAGATGTCATCTAAATGAAAAACAAAGGCTGCCAGTTTATATTGACAATATATTTAAAAAGAATGTTAATCCACTCTAAACTCAATCTTGAAAAATATAATTAAAGAGCGACTTGGAAAAAAAGAGAGTACAAGCAAGTGATAGAATGTAGCAATCCACTCAGTAGGTGTACTTTCAGGAGTAGATATTTAGGTTCCTTCTGGCATTCTGGAACCTGGCTGCTACCGCTATAATCCTCTATCAGTGTTAAATGAATTAAAAAACAAGTGACAAAATAATGACAGTGACCAGTGTTTTGAATACAACTACACTTACTTTTTTGATGATTTGGGCAAATATCTGTTCGCAATAATCCTTGTATGTAACAAGAATCTACAAGATTCTGATTATCAAAGACAAACATTTGTGACACCAAATGTGATCCAGTGCCAAACTAAAACAATTTGGGGGTAAAGCAGGTAGAAAATGAGTTTGAAGATTATCTATAAAACATTAGAACCACTCACTTCTTGACAGCATTCAACAAATATTGGAATAAGTAGGTTAGAATTTATATGTCTCATTATTAATATACACTCATATTTTTCTTGGTATTTTAATTCTACTATTAAGGATTTTACTTCAGTGTATTATGCCTTAAGACCATCGATAAGGATGATTGCAGATATTTATACATCAGCTAATGAACTTTTATTGATACCATATATTCCATTCAAAGGTTCATTTGTGGTGCTATTACAATTTATGTTATACAACAATATTTGATCAATTATTTAATATATTATTCAGTTTTACTTTACTCTTTAATGTAATTAGGGTGGAAAATAAAAATCACTACTATTAGTAATAAGAGGTCTAGAATTCTTGTTCTTAATGCAATTATAATGACCTTGAAATAAGTAGGTTTTCCAATGCAGCAAATTCTTAACCTCAATAAAAATAAATTTAAAAAAATCACTGATTTTTTTTTAAAGCATAGTCTCTATATGTTCCATTGTGAAATAAAAATATACAATTGAAAATATGTAAGGATGCTACAAATACATTCTCAAAGATGCCAAAAAATTCATAATATATTTCACTCTCTGAAGATATATCCTCTTCATAACTCTGTCTATTAGTTCACTTTGGCAATTTGTTACTTTAAATTCACAAATCTGTCATGTAGTAAGAAACAGAGTGTTTTTTTTTTTCTTAATCAAGTATTATTTATGGTTGGTGTTTTTTTTTTATGCTTAGAACATATTCTGTTCTTGTTTTAACAATCCAACCTGTTAACTAATAATATGATCTAGACCCACTTTTACTTTTTGAAAAGAGATGGAGGGAAAGAAGCAATAAATGAAGCCAAACAATGTAAACAATACCCCAAAAGTTAATGAGAATATTTATTGACAGTAATACTATGGGTGGCCAGGATTTAGAAAATAGACTTTCTTTTCTTAATTGCAATGATATTTTCTGATACAGAGACTTTCTGGGGCATTGGGGGGGGACTACGAAAACTACGAGCCCCCCGGATGTCTCAACAACAATGTTAGCATTTATTCATCTGTCCACACAAAGTTTTCCTAGGCCCATACTGGGTGATTCCTAATGCTACTGGTAGATTGCAAAATACAAACTTAAAATACAAAATGAAGACAAATAATGCAAGATTCTAGTTTACTGGCATCGTTTCCTGCATGTACACTAAGCATTCTTCTACCACTTTACTTAAATAGGAAGAATAAAGCCTAAAAATAAGTAATTACTGTCAAAATTTAATGTGAAATATTCTCACTAATATTTAAAGAAGCTATATGTATATTGTAAATGATCTGATATTAATGACAAAACCCATGTCTATACATTTTATTTGCTAGTATTAAACTCTAAAATACTAGCATTATGAAAAGTTGATTGTGTAAAAATGCTAGCTTCCAAAAGCAAAAATAAAATTCAGTTATATTTTCTTGCCTTCAAATTTCTTACAGGATAATGGAGGAAATAATTTATAAAATAGGATAATTTGAGTATTAGAGATGGCAGTACATAAAGTGCTATACTATTTGCTAAAACAGTGTATATAGGAAAATGCGATTAAGAGAGAAGCATTGCATTGTAGGGTATGTCAAATGACAAAATTAAAACAATTTAGTAACTAGTTCAATGTCCTTATTCGAGGGAAAACAATCCATAAACCAGGGGAGTACAGTGGGTCATAAGCAGTGGAGCATTCTTCCTGAGGGACTTTGAGCAAAAGCGAATCTTACAGAGCATTAGAAGAGGCAATGTGGAAACAGTGCGTGATTAGCTAGGAGGCTGGGGTAAAAATAGAAGGTCTTATTTTCTAGAGTAATGTAAGAGAGCTAAAGCTGAGTTGGAGAATTGTGATTGGAGTATGTCAGGTTCCTTGACAGGTGTTTCCCAACAATGCATACTGACTTAGGTTTAGGTTTGTGCCGTGGGCTCGGCTACTGGAGTGGCCTTCATTTTGTGGTTCCAATATACTAATTATCAGGTGGAAATATTAATGAAGTGTCTATTAAAGAGATGGCATCTAATGTGTACTTTACAGGACATTGAGGCTGACTAAGACTACAGCTGACTAACCTATCATCTTCTGTTTTATAAAACCATGCATACTGTTTTCTTTCAGATCACTCCAGAAATATCAGTACCTCTTTGATTCTTCTCAAGAGTGTAACTCAAAAAATTAATTGGGTAATATAGATTTTACTGAAGTGTGTGTACAGAGAAAATTTATATATTTCCACAATGTTAATTAATATAAAATTTCCTTAGATATCTATTTTCTAATATCCAATATCTCTACTCAGATTTACTCTCAAGTATTTCCTGTACAATGGCAACCTTGCTAGAAACATTTGTTTTGTTCTCCCAGATTTTTACAGACATTCAAATTATTCTCCCTTTTATTAAGCAGAACATCTCAGCGTGAGCCGATGTCTTTCTTTTAAATTTGCATGTCCCAATTCAAACAAAAGTGCCTCCGTTTTAAAGATCCATCTTCCTCTGAGTGCATTTTAGAGTCAGTCTTTATGTCTCAGAGCAGTCATGGTTCTACTCTCACTTAAGCTAATTTCTTACAAACAATATTGCTCTCTTAAAGAGGAATTTGGGGAGACATACATATTTTCCCAAAACATACATTTTTGAATCATTAAAAGAGAAGCCTGAATGGATAAGATCAAACAAAACTCTGAATAAGAAAAATGGACTGTGTAGGGTAAAATAGGAAATGGAAACTATTGTAATAAAGGGCTTAAGTTCGTATAGATAAGAAACAAATTTGATAATGGAAAGCTAGGTGATTTTTTTTTCCAATTTTTGAGGACGATAAATGATTTCTGAGGATGAGAATCCAATGTAATAAGTATCAGTAGCACCTTAGCAATCATGACAGTTTTGAAGTACGAGAATTAAATTTAGAAGACATGTAATGATGGGTCACAGATTGGATCAAAGGTGAAGAAAAGTGTGAATAGATAGAAAAGAAGACGATTGAAACAAACTAAATATGGGATGATTGGGTTTCAAATCAAATAGAAACAATGGGGATAGAGTGAGAGTGAATCTGAAGACATGAATCAAACTGCATGCCATACTAAGATAAATGTTGGATTTATGTTTATACATAAAATTTAGAACATTAGAAAACACATTTAATTTGCATCTGTGTAAGATCTAAAAGTAGTCAACCTCAAACAAACAAAAATATCTTGTACAAAACAATAAATCCATAAATCAGGTTTCACAGGGTTGCAAGTAAGCTTAATCTCAAAAAATATACATTTTATTGTACAGGTTCATTCTTATCTGTTTTGTGGATTAGGGTATTTTCTTAGAATTCTTCCCATAAAAATCAAATATACCCTTATTTTATATGTTATGTATATGCTAGCATATCTGATTCTAATTCTGATTTAACTTAAGTTTGACAGTGGTTTTCTTAAATTGTGTATATTGTGAGTGATCTCTAAAAAGAGGTACCCATGTTCCAGAAAGTTTATATGTTATCCAGTTAGACAGGTATGCTCTTTGTGGGGAGGAAACTATTAGATCTTCTACTTATATATATTCTAAATTTGCTTTTTTAATATCTAGTTTTGTACATATTTAAAATACTTATACTAAGGCCAATGTGCATATTTATGATTTATAAATAAATACATTTATGTATAATAAATATAGATGCAATTATGTGTGTGAATATGCATACATATTACATCTTAATTCTTTCGCATAATAAAAAAGAGCTGGGATCCACTGTTAAATGATGAACTAACATGGCTGAAGGCACGCACAGACAAATATTAAACTATGTTAAGTCATATATTTATATTTCTCTTCACATCATTGTTGTACAAAGAAAAAGCAGTGTGTAAGCCCCTACTTGTCCAGCCACAACAATATTCTGCCACTTTAGAAAAGAGGAAGTTTCCTAGCTCCTACGGGAGCCAAATGCCAAATGCCATAGAGCAAGACTGTTGGATAAAAAGGTCCTCAGGAGAACAGGTTGCCTAAGAGAAAGCCATCCCTTGAGCAAGACTTCAGGCAACTTAACACCTTGGTTACCACTCCCTGAAATGAACATTGCTCAGAGGCTCCACACCATCCTTATGGAAACGGTTTCCTGCCTCCCTTCTAGCGACTACCACGAGCCTCATACATTAGCCTTCTCTACCATTAGCCTTCACATCATTAGAAACCTAGGCACCATAGACACCTCATACACCTTATACACCATTAGATACCCAAGCCTCCGGGTCACTTCCCGTTATACATATATATTAATGGGACATGATATCGTATATTTACACAAACTCCCAAACCATCCTATACGTTGACTGGCAGATCCATAATCAGTAAATTTCCTCAAATTTTCAATCTGTTTCTGTATGTATTTAGACATCTTTATAACAGAAACTTGGCTAGATCCTGACAACAGTTCTATCTCTAAAGCCCTTTCAAAAGAACATTTGTTTGTTTGTTTTATTTTTGTTTTTATTTAATTACCACTTAAATCAAGACTCAGAGATAGGTGAAAAACAAATTAAAACAAAACAAAAACTACTCTCTGAACATGTCTCCTGTCATTGTAATTCAGTTTCTTTTCTACCAACATTTTGACCTTATTGAAAACTCCAATTGATTTGTTTCTATAAACTACTTTTTCCAACTCATGTCTTCATGTAATTTGCTACTCAACTTAGATTCCATGCTCCATAATTATAACACCTTTGCAAACCCTTTTAACTCCCTTTCCCCTTTGCCATCTGTTTTACCTGACACCTAATTAAACTCAGTTTTCTGCCTGCTCCATGACTGCACACATCAGAACTGACATGTCTTACCTGAAAATCAAGACTACACATTTCATATGATCCCTTTGTATTACTCAAAAATCTGACTAAATTTTTATATTTTTCTTCATTTTCCTACTACCTCAAATCTCTATTGCTCATTTTCTGTGCATCTTTTCCACCCCCTCTTCTTTCTTCATTCTTGGCTAACGGCTCATGCTTCATTGAGGAAACAAACAATCTGACTTTCGTCTTACCCGGAGCAAATGTACATTCACATGCTTTCTCTGCCTTCCATTTTGCTACCATGAAAGACATATCCCTGCACTTATAAGTCCCTTCATTTATGCTCTGGACTTTCTTCGTTTCAAGAAGTTATCCCTACTGTCCCCTACACTAGCAGTTTGTCAATTTCAACTGGCTCATCAACATGGACTATATGTTGGTAATCCCTAATTTTAAACCTGAATTCTCTGAACCTCGGATTTCTTACTCAACATGCTCATGTAGACTTTTTATAGTGATCTCAAATTTAATAGGTCAAAAATGTCTTGATTTCTGTTCGTGACACACTCATCTGTTTCTCTGTTAATGTTCATCAGCTCAGTAAGGATAATCACTGTCAATCAGCTGTTCAAGGCCAAAGTTGAGGAATTTCTTTGAGTACTACCTTCCCCAATGCATCAGTAATCCTTAGTTTCCCCTATCTCCAAAATCTATCTTAATGTCCAATATACCCAGTTTACACTAGCTCTAGTATCATTATGCTAACCACCATAATTTCTTCTTAGACCAACTAATTAGCCTTCTGTGTATTCTCTCTACTCTCACATTTTACCCCTGTACACTATTCTCCATATCATTGCATAAAACTCTTCAAAGTGTCTTCCATTAGCACGTCAACTCTAAATGTTCTTCTAGCTAAAGCAGCTTTACATCATCTGCCTTCTTCACAAAACCTCAAAGATGATCTCACCCCATAATTCTGTTTATCTTGTTTCTCAGATCTAGTCATAGATCTTAGCTCCTTCTTTTGGTTTCTTGAAAGCATGGAGCACATTCTTGTTTTAGAGCCTTTGCTTGGAATGTTATTCTACTCAATCTTTCCATGAATAGTTCTAACGTGGAGTTGTGTGTTACCCTCTCAGATGGGCATGTTTTAAACTAATCAACCGAATGGAGTCACATTGTCATTGCACCATTTCACTCTCACATTCTGTATAGCACTTGAACATTTGGTCTAATTTTTGTGTAGGTATTTATGTAGTTATTGAATTATAAGCTGTCTCCTTCAATGATATGTAAGTTCTCTGTTCAATGCTACATTCCCATTCCTGGGATAGGGCTTGACACATTGTAGGGTCTTAGTAAACATTTGTTGAAAGAATACTTTTGAGAGATTCATTGATTTTAACATTGTCAAGCAGGGATCAGTAACTCTCAGAGTAATGAAGATCTACTTGGTTTCACTTATAATAGACTGAGAAAGTTGAATGTAAATGTTGCTTCGGAATCTCACAGCCTTTGCCTCCAATACATAAAGGGCACACGTCACCTCAGAGTGACGAGGGCACTTTAAATACCTATTTAACACCCTGAAAGCAGGAAATAAGGCTACCTTCAACATCTTCCAAAGAATAGAAAAATGTTATTAATGATAGCTTAATAATGTTTATACATTCCAAAATTGTGCTATATTACAAAAGATAATAAACATTATGCCTGGGATCTAAAGGGAAAATAAGGTATTGCTAACTTAGCATGTTATTTTTCTTCTCTTTTTTATTCTACTACAAGTTAACAGAGCCGCCATTAGATACTACTTTGCTTGAAAAGACAGTATGTAACAAAATAAAAGCAGGTATAAATATATACTGTCATCCCACTTCCTACATGGATTTTGTACATTTCCATAGACTATTCTGATTTGTAGTTATTTGGAAATGTGAAAGCAAGAAAAAAAATTAATCAAAACTAACAAGGCAAGAATAAAATTTATTCTTCAAAATATTTACCAACATCCTGTCAGTATTTTAGGCAATTGTTTAAGTAATTGTCTCATCTAGTATGTAATAATGGTAAATATTCCACTAGAGGCCAGCTTTTTACTATATACATATGCTTATAGAATTGAACACTGTATTGGCTTTTTGTCTTTAATAATTGATTAATAAAGGAAACAACAGACCATGCTCCTGGTCATGTAATTTTTCACTCATAGAAATTTTAGAATATCACTTTGGTAACATCATAGTGTATGTGGGTATTAAATAATATGCAAATTGAAGATTTATACAATGTGCCTAAAGGAAAGGGCCAAATGGAGGAGTAAATCAGGAGGTTTTATTAGATGGGTGAAGAAAGTTTTCAGTTCTTTTTTGATCAACCCTTATGGATTTAATTAGGGGAAAAAAAACATCAGAAACTAATAAAAACAGAATGTAGAGAGATAAGTGGGTAGAGAAAAATATAAATGGAACTATATGTATTTTTTTTATAATATTGGGAAAGATCACAGTAAAAGTGTGTGTGTAGAAGCCCGCACTTTAATAGGGATAGGTCCCACTTTGTCTATATAACATATGGACAATTAAATAACCAACCTGGAACTCTGTATGGGTTCACGCAAAATAAGTAACTTATTTATAAGTCATATATTAGGTTGTTGCAAATGTAATTTCTGTTTAAAAGTTTAAAAATAATTGCAAAAACCGCAATTACTTTTGCACCAGCCTAGGTGCACTAGGTCAGAGAAAGATTTAAAATACACACACACACACACAATCAGATTTTTCTATTTAACATTTATCTTGTAATATGAGGCCTCTGCTACATAATATTGAACGTCTACCCTAAAGGAACAGGGGTGGGCGAAACCAGGAATTGTTCAAAGCACCAAGTCAGTAGCTAACAAAAGGCAGGAACTTTTTGACTTGGCTATCAGCTATGTGACATCTTTTCATTAGTAGAATTTCAACAGTGGAAAATATATGTATTACTAAAGGAATATTAGAATATGTAAATGATGAAAAATTCTCTTCAACACGGTCTTAAGAAAGGAAGGAAGGAAGGAAGGAAGAAAAGGAGGAGGGAAGGGAAGGGAAGGGAAGGGAAGGGAAGGGAAGGGAAGGGAAGGGAAGGGAAGGGAAGGGAAGGGAAGGGAAAGGAAGGGAAGGGTGGAAAGAAAGAAAGAAAGAAAGAAAGAAAGAAAGAAAGAAAGAAAGAAAGAAAGAAAGAAAGAAAGAAAGAAAGAAAGAAAGAAAGAAAGAAAGAAAGAAAGAAAGAAAGAAAGAAATTGTGGGAAATTAAATCTACTCTTCCCTTTCCTGGAAGATAGCATCATAATTCTGTTTTTCATGCAAGTTGAAAATCTGTAATGCCTCTCCCATCTTCAGCAACAGCTCCTAAGAATTCATTATGCAGTACTGAGCACTCTATATAGATATCCATTTCTATTTCTCTAGACTTCTCTCTTCCACATGCTGTTTTTCAGAGTATATAATCTATACTTTTGACTTGCTATTCTTTTTGTCAACTCTGTTTCATTTTATGCATGTTGACTCCAGCAATACAGTTCTTCAGAAATCGGCAAAGCAGCTTTATAAAGGGATACTCAAACAAAAATTGTCAGTTTACCACATAGAGATCAAAATGAAATAGGGCAAAGAAAGATAAATTCCTCAATATAAATCTAGACGTGGATAATTTTTATGGAATAACTTAGACTCTGGCTGTTATAAAATAAAACAATATTTTATCTCTCAACTAATTTTCTATGTTTTATAAGAGATGATATATTTACTAAATCTAAACCATATTCACATAAGCAGGGTAAATCTAGATTATTTAAAATAGAATAAAATCATTACACCTTCATATTTTCTCTAATTGTGTTAATACATGTTTTTATTTAAAGTTAATTAATAATAAAAATACACACCTACTAGCTTTCTTAATTGTAAAAAGATTTCTTTTGAGATTTTATAATAGTTCTTCACTCTTGTTAAATCAAATGCAGGCTTAAAAACATCACATTGTAGCTAGCTATAAGATTATAAAGTAATCATTAGTATTATTAGAACATGATCATATCGCTTTTTTAAAAAAAGCTTTCTGAAAGGACTTTTAAACTTTAATGAAATAACTGGCATTACATGAGCTAGTATACAACAGGAATTATAAAAAGATCACTGGTCTAGTACTACACCTTTTGTCTAGTATAGATTTCAACAACTGTTAGCCCTAGATGAATTCTGTAGTCTCTTAAACTTCAAGTTCTCATTTGATACCAGTTTTTAATAGGCGACAGCCAGTCCTGCTACACTGAATCAGGAGATCGGTACGTGGTGCAGCAAGAAATAAAATTCACAGCCCAGAAATGACTGAGCAATATATGATACCTTGCAAGTGTTACTAAACTGGGTTATGGGACTGGACATTAAGAAATTATAAACTTCAGGTGTTAAGCCTGAGTTAGATAGACTGACATGTGCCCCATTTCACTCTGGACATGAATGGAAAAGACAGCACACATGTCTCGGCTCCTTTGTCCCAATAGGCATCTCTCTCCACGTTAGCTGCTGAGACCACTGAATTTCTGAAGAGCCCCTGGAGCATTATGGAGGCAAGATGGCACTGATTTTCCTTCTATTATCATGTGTATTTGATCTTCTATATTTATTTTTTATTGCTATCTGGAAAAGACAAAAGTTTTAAAATGTAATTTTAACCAAGCCATAAATATATCTTTATATATTAAACTTCATTAAATAAATAACTCAAATTTTCTCTCAAAGTCAGATGTATACCAAAACCATGTCTTAGGCCACTTTTCAACTGAGTTGTTCTTAATTTTGTTTTCAAGTTTAATTTTCCCTAGCTAAAGAGAGAGGGAGAGAGAGAGAGAGAGAATGAGCGGCCATCGTTAGCACCATTTATTAAACATTTTGAAAATAATTTTTATGCCTAGCATAAAAATCAATTCCAATTTTTTCAAAGATTTGTAAACACAATTTAAATTATACTTTCTTCTGAAAATTTCTTTGCTTATCCCAGCTTCTATTTCGTACGTTCTTTAAAAAAAAAAAAGTCTGATAAGCTTTAATAGCACTGATCTTTTGGGTTATATGTAGTAAAGCTCTAGAGACACACTGGAAAAACCATCAGATCTATCAATATGCTGCTCGACATTTTTTTTTTCTTTTTCTAATACCTAAAACCAAAATGGAGACGGTACAAAATACACTAGCCTTGGATTTGTGGATGAAACAGACTTGGGAATATATAAATTCTCAATAGTCCCTGATGAATCAAAACCAACACAAATAAATGTAATAAGAAAAGTAAAATCCTCAAATTAAACTAAAATAATTACAAATTTCAGAACCAGGAGATCTACCCTGAACTGAATGCTTCGTAGTTTACTGATCTGTAACTCAGATTTTTTTTTTTAAAAAGGGGTAGGGGACAAATTGTATGTTTCAAGCTAAATGTGTGAACACAATGTAATATGTGGCATGTTCATAAAACACAGATCAGAATTTAGGCTCTACTTCTCAAAGTATAATAGCCAGTATATATAATTCTTTATCTGTTAGTAATTCTGCTTTTTCCGTTGTTTTATTTTTAGTAATTTGTGTCATTCTTTTGACGTTGAATTATTTTATTCCTGTGTACGTGACATCTAGTTACTATCACAGGGCTTTCTATTTTTCTCCTAGCTTGGTGTCCCTTCCCTTTCCATTGTATGAAAAAAGTCTAGTCTTTTTAAAATAAATGGACAAAAAAATATATCAAAGCTCAGGTTAAAATAGTATAGAACTAACATAAGTTATTTATTATCATCTAAGAAAAATTAAATTCTATTATATTTCATTAATTAACTTGTGATAATGAGGTATAGTTAAAAGAGTAAGGTTTTTTGTTGTTTTTTGATTTTTTTTTTTTTGGTAAGGACAATAACATACATATTTTGCAGTAATTATGAGTGCATATAGTGATCAGCTTCTAAGCTTTGGAGACCATCTCTTAGAGATCATAATGATACATTTAGATGTAACTCCATAATTTTATTTTAAATCACGATTAACTTTTCCTAAACTAAACACTAAAATTTTTAGGAAGTCTCTGTGTATCATCATATGTCTACTCCAGTTTATAGACTATTGTTCTGATAGAATATGCTTAAGCTTGCAAATTAAATACCTTTTATTATTCATAATTACTTCTATTTATCTCCAATTCGAAGGGTATGTTTTAAAATTATGTGTGTTGGTAAGTCATATTCTTTGAGGATACCATTTCAAGATAATAAAAGGAACATCATGAAGTATTTGCTTTATGCCTGATAGGTTTGAAAAACCACAAAATTAGATTGATGTACAGCAAACTGTCTTAATGTGTGATGCGTAGTATCCGTTTATTTCTCTGCTGACCTTAGGAACCAGGATCAGAGTTCTCATTCTTCTGAGTATCAGATATGCTTTGAATGTGGCTTGGGTACTTTGGACTCTGTATTGCGTGAAAGGTTACATCCCTTATTATGTATTGGTATTGTTATTTCTAACTCTGTGTAGAGTGTCAATAGTTTCTTCCCCGTGACTAAAGAACTTAGAATGCTTTCCACATTTCCCCTTGACCTTCTACATTCTTGCGGATTGTGCATTTTAGTTATGGTATCTTATGAATAAAAAAATCAAAACTCTATGGCAGTGGAATGATGGATAAAGTACAAATTTAGGTCAGGCAAACTCAGCAAATCAGAACTGGGCTATGACCCTCAATTTGTTTAGATTATTTTCTGTTCATTGCAGTCAGTGTCCTTGAGTGAACGGTATATAATAAGCTTAGTTTGAAAGATGTCCTACCTTTCAGGAATTATCAATCCACTTGAAGTTCAGCATAAAGACTTCGTAATCCAACTACATGAGACACACAATTAGCGGAAAATCCCTCTAGAATTTCGTTCCTGGTTTTCTATAATATTAAGATTAGAGGAATGACATCCATTTTGGTATCTCTGTGTTTATTTATGGGGGTATTTTCACGAAGGATTGGGATACGCTATATTAGATACCACTTTCAGTTCTCGGGTTGACTTGGGAATCACTTTTGATTTTAAGAGGACCATAATAATAGCCTCCCAATAGAATCGCTGCCGGACTCATATGTTATCACATGTGGAATCAGAATTTGTTAGGATTACACAAAGATTTTAGTTATAGAAAAAAATCTTAAGTGAAATTGCTGATATGACAAACTTGAAGGTTTCAGAATGGATTTAAATTGATTTATTTTGTTTCGAAATATTATCATAATTTTCCCTTCTCATATCCTCTAAGTTACTCTTCCTCATAAAGTAAGGTATTCCCCTCTTAAAATTTCAGACATATTTGGACTCAATGGGCTTATTTTCGAAACTCAAAACATTTTTGTCTTAGTCATATGCTAAACTTTGTAGTTGATTTTTAAAAATTCAGGTCTCAAAAACATACTTTACATGTGTTTATTTTATATTTTTATGTCATGTATAATGTAGCTATCATCTAAAAACTAAAGATTTTAAGAATTAGCAAAGAGTCTACAGTTTTTAATATTTTGCATGATGATGAAAATATAAACTATACCAATTAAGTTTGTGAAATCATCCTAGAAAAAGTTCTACACACCTCATTGCTGAATATCACTATGGTCACCTTCAAAGTACTCCCCTTGGAAAGCTGTGCACCAACGCCAGTGCCTAGTCCCCCCTTCAAAGCAATTTTGGAACTCTTTTTCTGGAATGGCCATCAGAGCTGTCCTTATATTATACTTGATGTCCTGAATGTCATCAAAATGTCTTCCTTTCAATATTTCTTTTATCTTCAGGTAAAGAAAGAAGTCATTGGGGGCCAGATCAGGTGAGTAGGGAGGGTGTTCCAAAACAGTTATTTGTTTACTGGCTAATAACTCCCTCACAGACAGTGCCCTGTGAGCTGGTACATTGTCGTGATGCAAGAGCCATGAATTGTTGGCAAAAACTTCAGGTCTCCTAACTTTTTCATGCAGCTTTTCCAGCACTTGCAAATAGTAAACTTGGTTAACTGTTTGTCCAGTTGGTATAAATTCATTACGAATAATCCCTCTGATATCAAAAAAGGTTAGCAACATCGTTGCAACAAGTTTACGGACTTGTCACACCTTGTAAGTCAGTGACTGTATTTGTTGAAGAATATTTAAAACTTTACTTAAATGGAATCAGATACTGAGGAAAAGAAATTTTTCATATGTATCTTTTATGTTACAGTCATTCTCAGAAAGCCTTCTTACGGCCATATCATTTCAATTACGCTACTGTTGCTCCTCTCTATTGTTTCTTATTTGAGTTACTTGGCTTTACTTCAACACTCTGGAAAAGGAAAAAGGAGGAAATATGTATTTTGTAATATTTAGTGTACAATGGCTAATTACTTTCAAGTGCTGTGAATAGTGATTCATCAGAAAAAAAATTAAGGAGGCGTTCCAAAAGACAGCCTCAGAAATCCTGCCTTTAGCCAGCAGAGTTGGGAGGCTTGCCATGATGTTGGGAGGCAATGAAACTGGAAGGAGTATGAAGGACATAGGAAAATTTTACAATTTGTATAAATTTAGTGCCATTTCATAGAATCAACTTTGGACAGGAGCATTCTCTGAATACCACAGTAAAGTACCATGTTTCCCCGAAAATAAGACCTAGCCAGACAATCAGCTCTAATGAGTCTTTGGAGCAAAAATTAATATAAGACTGGGTCTTATATTATATAAAACCTGGTATTATATTATATTACATTATATTATATTATATTATATTATATTATATTATATTATATTATATTATATTATATTATACCGGGTCTTATATTAATTTTTGCTCCAAAAGACACATTAGAACTGATTGGTTAGGTCTTATTTTCAGGGAAACATGGAAGATATGTCTCTCAATCTTGCTTTCTTTCTAGGGTCCCAAAGGGCCCAAGCATCTAAAATGTGTGTGTGGAGGACAGAAAGTGAGAAGAGTAAGTAGCAGTGAAAACTGTTTGTCTCTTTATTATTAGTCCATTTTCCCCAAGTATTTTCAGGATCAACTCCTAAATCCTCGGGTTACCTAACTAGGATTTTCAGCTCCATTCAGAAGTCACTCATATTATAATGGTGGAAAAGAAGGGGCAGGCTGTCAAAGAAGAGTCCAGTATTTTCTGACAGATGAGAATTATTCATATCAACCTAAACTTGGCCCTGACAGAGTGTAGATAAAAAATTCATCCCTGTTGAAGGAGGCTGATTTATTCATCTGTGCCTTTGACATGAGGTCATATATTCCTTATTTAACTTCAGTTTTCTAATCTTAGAAATCTTCTCACCTTTAAGTTTGGTTCTTAAGACTACTGCAAAAGAAAATCTACAACTCAGCCACTCATCTAGGTGCATGTATTGGTTCAATGCCTAAACTAAGTAAACTTACATGCTATCGCCTGTGCATCTGTATTTCACCAGCAAATAATATTCAGGATGGTAGCCCCCTACATTGTGATAGCAGACTAGCAACAATATGCACGTGTATCTAATAAAAGAACTTCTACAATCCAGCTGGATAATATCTATACAAAATTAGAGAATAGATTTCACACTCATAAATGATCTCCCAGAGTCTGTTCTAAGTATCCATATGGTATAAAATTTAAAAATTCCTCTTTTACGCATTAAAGAGTAGTTTTGGAACATACCCATGCACTGACTATTTTAAAAGACCATCAGCAAATATTTACACCAAATATACTTTCTTGATGTGATTACATATGACTTCCTCAATTAAAGGCTTTTAATAATCATTTTATATGAAATATACAGCTGGGATAAGGCAACGTGGCCCACGACCATATGTACTGCTTTGTTTCCTGCCAAAGTAATTGTGGTCATGTAGCTTCGACCTCTCTTTGGGCAAGATATTTATCTTTCTCTGCTTTAATCTGTCCTAATTACTTGGGTTTCTTTACCACCATCACTCACAAAGTACCTAATTGCTTTCTTCGAGATGCCAGCCCTACTTGAAATCACCAATATGCTTTGTCACTGAGGGAGAAGCTCAGCATCTGTTATCACATCATCACCTCCTCTTCTCATGAAAAAGCAGCTGCAGCTGTTTTTAGTAAGATTTCTCACCATGTTCAGGGTTATGGAGAGGTTGATGTCTTGTTTTTTTTGTTGTTGCTGTTTTTGTGTGTTTTTTTCTATGAGATAATTTACTGAAGGAAGACTGGGTTTTAAGACGCTTCCCCAATATTCAACATGTCAATCAGGCACATATAATGTTCTCTGTCATGGAGTCACACAGAGCGTTTTTTTTAATCCTAGCCTTTCATGAAGTGATATGCAACTTTTACTGCCTAGTTCTAAATTAATTCTACTGTCTTATTTATGTTACACTGTGTCATTTGTAAACCAAGCTATCGGCATAGGTGTAAAAGACACTCCTATTCTAGCATTTTTATCTCAGTTGTGATATTATACTTCCTCTCTTTAATAAGACATGATTTGGAAGAGTTTCCCCCTCTGTTTTCTATGTTCATCGTAAAGAGTTACAGAGAATAGATTCTGAGTGTGTTAAAACAAACAAACAAAAAACAGTTTTTTTTGAAGACAGATCCATTACTACCAAAACATATTTAATCATTTTATAGGTGTTTAAGTACCTTCATTTGTATACCCTATTCCCTTATCAATATAACGAGAGAATAATTAAAAAGAAAAAAGAAAAACTACAAAGGCATAAGTGACTCATTTTCATACCAAATAACTTATGCGTACAAGCTATAGCAGGCGACTGATTCTATTGGGAGATCCTGGAGGCCTGACTCTGAACCTACATTGTCAGTAACTTTGATTTTAGGTTAGACACTGAATCACTTTTACCTATTTTCTACCATGAAAATAAAACTACTACTTGCAATTACTTAACTCAGATATAAATATTTAGGCCTCCTTTGACTTTCTTGATCTTAACTGAGGATGAGGCCCTACTCTTTGAACAGATAGCAGGCTAATATGTCTGTGCATACCCACAACTAAAACTGGAGAATTTCCTGTTTCACTTACTTCACATGGGACAAGCAGAAGTTTCAAGACAGAACCAGAAGATAGGAGCAATGATCTTAAGACCATTAGTGATGAAAACAATATATATATATATATATATATATATATATATATATATATATATATGTATATATATATATATATATATATATAAACTCTTCCTGTATAGGAACCTAATTCTACCCAATAGTGTTTCTATATCTTTATCACTGAATTCAAGCCCTATGACTCAACCACAGATGACTTTTTTTCCAATTTAATGATCAAGTTAGGATCATCATGTATGAACTCTCAATCTAATGTCACCAAAACTTTATTACACATTATTCTCCTTTCTGTGTCTAAAAGTCTTAGCCCACTAATATACCTCTTTCTTTTCCTTTTCATATTAAATATTTGTGAAAGAGGAGTGTTCATTTGCTATCTCTGCTTTTAGTTCTTAATCCATTGAACTCTGATTTCTACTGAATCTGCTTAGTATGGGGATCACTTACGATCTAATTCTAAATCCACTGTAACTTTATCCAACACTTCCATGGTGTTTACTATGAAATGTAGATTTAGAACATATTTAATAAATATACTGCTTCATTATTAAATATTGGAAGGCTGATAGTCACAGGAACAAATAAGAAAACTAAAGTTCAAACTACAAGGGGAAATCCATTCTTGTTGTACAATGCTCATTTTAATATATCTCCACTTGGTTAAACATTTAATCTAAGATGTAATGATTTCCTTTTTACTATTACATATGCAGCATTCTACAATATAGATAATAGAAAGTAGTTATTAAATATAAAATAATATTAAGCTAAATAATATAGAATATTGAAAATGCTTTTAGGGTAGTCATTGAAAAATCATTATACATGTTTTCTAAGAGAGATTTAAATTGAGTATGCATCGTTACCATGTACTGATTGATTTTGAACAGGAACAATAAATGTTTTCCCCAGAAATCAGTTTCTCAATTAGGTGAATTATATATATAGAGAGAGAAATTTTTTAACAAAAGAATGTTTATTGTCAAAATAATATGAAAACCACATAAGAAGTCTTTGGAATATATCCTCAAATAGTATTTTGGATTCTTTGAATGACCAAAAATATGTGAAGCCAGAGTTTATGAAAGATGAACACAGTTAGGGAGAATGTGAGATGAAGTAGTCATCTTTTCAAAGAACACATTTTACTTTAATATACACAATATTTGATAATGCTAAAAATTTCTAACTTTATAAAAGAGGATAAGGAAAATCTTAGAAGTTCGATCTCTATATCAATTCTCATTTGTTAGTTCCTAGAAGTAATTACAGTATCTGGCTTTTTCTTCCAAAACTTATATTTAAATTTGCAATCATTAATTTAATAATTTATTTTATTATTTACATACAAATATAATTATACTAGAAACCCTATTCTAAAATATGTATGCATCATGAGAAATGTTTTTAGGTTACTTGTATATAAATTGCGTTCATTCAGTTTTGGGACTATTTATTACTTCCTTTTAAGAGTGTCTCATAATTTAATTAGAAATCTTATATTGATAGATATTTATTTCATTTTTAGTTATATTTTTATTGTATTACCAAGAGTTCTACAAAGAATGTGTATACAAGGTCTGACACTTAAATTCGCGGACTTGTTGCAACGATGTCGATAACCTTTGTTTGCTATCAGAGGGATTATTCATTATGAATTTGTACCAACTGGATAAACAGTTAATCAAGTTTACTATTTGGAAGTGCTGAAAAGACTGCGTGAAAAAGTTAGATGACCTGAACTTTTCACCAACAATTTATGGCTCTTGCATCACGACAATGTACCAGCTCACACAGCACTGTCTGTGAGGGAGTTTTAGCCAGTAAACAAATAACTGTATTGGAACACCCTCCCTACTCACCTGATCTGGCCCCCAAGGACTTCTTTCTTTACTTGAAGATAAAGGAAATATCGAAAGAAAGACATTTTGATGACATTCAGGACATCAAGTTTAATACAAGGACAGCTCTGAGGGCCATTCCAGAAAAAGAGTTCCAAAATTGCTTTGAAAGGTGGAGTAGGCGCTGACGTCGGTACATAGCTTCTCAAGGGGAGTACTTCGAAGGTTACCCTAGTGATATTCAGCAGTGAGGTATGTACCACTTTTTCTAGGATGAGTTCACGAACTCAATTGTCAGACCTCATATGTATATCTTTCTATAATTTGTTATGCAATTGTACTATGTATCCTTAGGAAGTATAACTTTCTTACTCTATTTTATCTTGTGTTAATCTCACACTCACCACTAGTCTCAAGTTGATTTTTCCCACTGCTATGTGTACATTCAAAGAGAAATTTCAGACTCTAAAAATATATTCAAATTAGCTAAATCATGAAGTTCTCTCCCAATAGTCAGCTACATTTAATGTTATCTATCCAAACTCATTCTAGGCTTCTAAAATAGTGACACTAGCTCATAACTGAAATTTATGACAACTACAAAGAATTTTCTATAAGAAGTAGTTGTCATGTTTATTACTTGTTCCACTTGTCAACTTTTTTTGTTGTTTGTTTTAATTCTGAGAAACAAACTGTAGTACATATTTATTTCCAGATTCACATGTAAAATGATTACTTGTCAATCCTAGTCTGAGTAACTATAAAATAAAATGTGTTTTCTTTCACTATAAACTGGATTTATTTCACAGGTCTGTTTTTTAATTTGATGAAAACCACTTGACAGACTAGGTTGAAGATCTTTATTAGAAATATCGCTGTGTTTTACGACACGGTTGTATATATCTCAATTATCATGGGTGGTGCATCCTTTTTGTGACACTATTTTAACTCTGTGGAATGACAATGTAGTGACAAAGCTAATAGAAAGGTATATGGCCCTCTCCATCTGTTTCCCTTCTGACCAGACTTGGTTCTTTAAGGTTGCATGAATGGTAATCAGAAAACATCAAGGCAATTAAGTTTATAGTCAACTGCCAACCAAAAAAGTGGTGGAAGAACAAAATAGAAGGTCATACGATCACTTTCCTCCTTGAATTAATTAAGGAATAACATAGATTTTTTTTCTGTGTAACAATCTTTTATTTTCTTTACACATTATACTCAATTTTTATTCTTTGGCACTGGTGCTGAATTCTCTTGAGGATACAATGTCCAAACCAATCTGTTCAGCCTTCAGGTAATTATTTTGTGCACTTAAACTCTCCTTCCATTGAAATAAGATGAACAAAATGCAAAGATGCACAGTGACCATTTGAACAGCAACTAGAAGTAATTGTCAGTGCTAGTGTTCACCAAACCAATGGATGTTGTTTGACAATGTGTTTGTCAAAGATATTTCTTCAATGGCGTTCTTGCCTGGTTAGGTATTGTGTTTTTACAGCTGAAGTTCTAACGCTGTAATACCCTTTTTATAATTAAGTCTGATTTACAGAGATTCCTAATTTGAGAGGCCTGAATGCCCAGTAAGATTAGATAAATCATGAAACATTTTAAATCAGACAGAAATTATTACAATAGCCAAATGACTACTTCAAAGTATAAGTGTGCTGCAATAAAATAATTACAAGTAGCAGGAACTTAAATATTAAGGAAATGGGTTGCCCAATTGAAAGAATGAGATTATAGAAATAATTTATTGTTTATTTTCATTAATCTACAAATTCAGTAGGCACACACAGAACCTCACACACAAATATTTTTTTGTTTTGTTTTGTTCCCTTCCCCCCTCCATAGCTTGGAAATGCAGAAAATAAATTGTTTCTAATTATTTCTCTTTAAAATAAAACATGGATGATCCAGGCGCTTTTGCAAAACAAACATTAAATCTGGGTGAAGATTCAATTACTGCCATCTGCATTCTATAATGTGTAATACAAAGCCCAGGCAATTTTTCCCCCTGTGAGAAAAACATCAGTTTCTTTCATTTAATGAAGATGCCTTCAATGGTGTTTTCTCCCCCGCTGTCAAAAGTGTCTGTCTACCACTGGTCACCCATGGAACTGGATTTACATGTATAATGCAAACCCTGCACATCTATATAATAATTTGCAAACTACATTTACATGCAGTATCTCATGAAATCAATATTCCGGCAATCTCTAAAAGTATTCAGATGTTTAAAATGAAGATATTGAGACTATAAAACAGATGTGCCTGGTGTCAAGTTAGTAAGTCGTAGAACCACACTTGAACTTAAGGTCTCTCTCTACAGGTGATAAACTTGACCCTACTCCCCAGGAGATGCACAGATCCTTCGATAACACTCTAGCATGCAATCCTCTCAACCACTGAAAAACAGTACATAAATAGCTATTGTTCTTAGTGTAAATATACTATCAGGATTTTCCTTTTCTGCTCCCAGGACCATACTTTCACTTTACAACTCGAGAATATATAAATAAATTGGTTGTGTACCAAAGTCTGACACTTACATGTAAACTAGAGGTTATCGTCTAATAACATACTGCCCAGAACAATCCCTCTGAGGATTTTTAACATTCTTATAGTGATTCTGTCTTTGAGGAGAGTGAAGTAAGATTAAAAAAAAAAGTAGGTCTTGATTCAATTTTCATAATAGTGCCCTTGAGAAATTTATCCTAGTTCCTTCATGTCTTGAAAATGCGGAAGAAAGCATGTTATTTCAGTTAAGCCTTCCCTATTGGATTCCCTTTCCAACTTCCTATTTTGACAGTGGCAATATTATTATCCTGTTTTACTAGTCTCAAAAACTCTGTAACCTTTAATCTTTAAACTTTAATGTCTCCCTCTCCTGTGTAACTTAATCAGATACCATGACTCCCCATTTCCTACCTGAGAAAATTCATTTTTCCACTCACTTTTGGACTTTGGGCAAGGGAAACCCCGTGTTTCAATTTTGTCAATAGTTAAATGGAGATAATAGAAGTACCCATCTCATATGGTTCTTACAAGTATAAAATGTGTTATTGTTTCCATTATGTACAGCCTTTCATACAGTATCTGATATACACCAAGCACGAGATAAGATTAGCAATCTTCACCAAGTGCACAAAAATCACGTGAAGCCTCATTCTGAAATTATACCAATCCCCCATTCCTATATTCGCTATTTCCCAACTGCCAAAATGATCTTGTCAGTATTTTCCAAATAATGTCATCACAAATCTGTTGCCACACTTTTTCCCAAAACTGTGTTCCTTATTTATAATGTTCTCTTCTATACTTTAGAATGATGACATTTCTAGTTAGTAATCAGACAAGGACACAGCTTAAATTTCCCACCTTCCAAAAGTAATGTTAGGGTTTTCATCACAGGGAAATCAATCCAAACTACAAATTCATAGGACTTATTACATAATATTTAAGATTTTTATGAGGATACGATGACATGAAGAGCTTAGTCCAGTGCCTGATAAACAGTAGCATTTAATAAATGTCAAATACCGTACATAACTATATTACATATAAATATTATGTATATCATTATTTATTATATACACCACCACTTGACGGCCATGCATTGCTTTTTGAAAATTCTGTTTTTCTATATTGCCTTTTAAAAAACATGACTATGTGCCTTTCATATCCAAGTTTGTCCCATTTTCTCAATCCAACTGTAGATTATTTTTTAGATAAATGTTATTATATCCTCAAAATTGATCAAATAAATGCCAAATTATGATAAAGTGTTATTATGGGACCTCGACCCACCAAGTTCACTTTAAAATATGGAATGTATTTTATGTTCTACATGTGAAAACATGGAGTTTCAGCTAGAATGTTAAAGTAACAGAATTTTGTAAGAGAAGCACTGCCAGAGGAAATCAACAACCTTTGGATCCCTAAAATAAAAATGGAGGAATTACCATTCAAAACATATCAGCCATGTGTTCATTATTCCCTGTCAATGACTTTTAACAACTGTGTGAATAACATTACAGTTGCTGGAAAGTAACCAAGCTTATTCCAGTGGCCTGGGAACTATGAATTCTTGAGTAAAGGTATGCTTGGCCTCAGTCCTCTTTTCAAGCAGATCATATAGATAAAAGAGAACATTAAGACTGAGTATAAAATCATCAATAAAAAATGGGGGGAAGAAAAGTATTAAATGAAGCTATCTGAATTTAAGGATGTGTGTTATGGTATATGTCCGTGTGTGTGTGGGTCCGTGTGTGTGTTTGCGGGTGGGGGTCTCCAATTCATAGATTAGAACAGACATGTAAAAGTTTGTCTTCCTATGAAAAGGTCACTATTGGTGGATTGCAAATTGGTGCAACCACTATGCAAAACATATGGAGATTAATGAAGAAATTAAAACTAGAACTACTTTATGACTCAGCAATTCCACTTATGGGTATTTATCCGGAGAAATCCAAAACACTAATTCGAAAAAATGTATGCACCCCTATGTTTACTGCAGCGCTATTCACAATGGCCTAGATATGGAAACAACCAAAATGCCCATTAATAGATGTTTGGATAAGAAAATTGCAGTACATTTATACAATGGAGTATTACTCTGCCATTTAAAAATGAAATCTTAACTATTTGCAACAACATGGGTGGACCAAGAGGATTTTATGCTAAGTGAAATAAGTCAGACTGAGAAACACAAATATCATATGATCTCACTTATATGTGGAATCTGACGAACAGAATAAGTGAAAAACAAAACAGAAATAAACTCAGAGATACAGAGAAACGATGGTTCTAGATGGGAGGAGGGCTGGGGAGATGCCTGAGAAAGGTGAAGGGATTAGGAAATACAAATTGGTGGTCACAAAATAGTCACAGGGGTGTGAAATACAGTATGGGGAATACAGTCAATAATGTCATAAAAACAATGTATGGTAGCAGGGGGGGTACTAAACTTATCGGGGGGATCACTTCATGAATTATAATAAATGCCTAATCACTATGCGGCACACCTGAAACTAATACAAAATACTACTGAATGTAAACTATAATTTATATAGTCATGGGCTGTAAAGTACAGCAAGGGGAATACAGTCAACAGTATTGTAATCGCTGAGTATGGTGTCAGATGGGTAGTAGACTTGTTGAGGTTATCACTTTGTAAGGAGTGTAAATGTCTAACCTTATGTTGTTTTGTACACCTGAAACTAATAAGTTTTTAAAAAGCAGGCCATTAGTTGAGAGAAGGCACTTCTTCCACACATTACCATTTTTAAATGTTAAACTTATGTGACTCCCCAAATAGGTAAAACATTCTCACTTTAAAACATCTTTGATATTTAGAAAGCTTTATTCACAGAAGCACCTGTAGAAAGAGACTACATTTGCGATACCTTTTCTCTCCCTCCCTCCAATCCTAGCTGATGATAGACAACATCGCTCTCGCTGACATGCATAGCCATTTGCCAACTAAGTCACTCCCCCTACTCAACAGTTGTAATTACAAAAAAACTATTAAGAGAACAGGACTATACTGAAGCCATCTAACACATCCATGCATAGTTTGTTTTTCATTATCTTTAATTCTTAATGATGGCATTTGTTAATTTTTAAGACTTGCACTCCATCACAGAATGAAAAAATTAATACAACACTGTTTTGTGATGATTCTCTCATGCCATTTTCTGCCCTCAGATCACAGCTAAATAGTCAACCTTCTCATCTTTCATAGTTGTACATCCTTCCCCCTACAAGGGGAAGATATATATTCTCAGCTATTAAACAATACTTGCATTAGTGTGTATTTGTTTTCTAGCCTCTCTCTGGGCTAGTATTAACTACAAGGAATGATTTATGCTACGTGTAATCTAGAAATATATTTGTTAAAACTGATGTATGTTTCACACTTTTCAGAATCAGTAATGATAATAGGAAAATATTAGCAACAAAGAATAATGTAACAAAATGTCAGACATGTTCATTAAAACTCTTATTTATGTACTGTTAAAATCCTATATCAAAGTTAGATATAATAGAAAAGAAAGGATCATTTTAAATCACACATAAATGGAAATAAAAATAAAGCAATTATAATTAACTGTTATTCAAAGTGAATGAAGAAATACAGAGGCATTGATAAATTTAAAATGTAAATAATAAAATTAAAAAAAACTTCCCTAATTATTTTAATTTGAATTCAAAATACATGCAAAGATTTTTTACATTCATACATTAATGATTATACATTGCCCAGCCATATTAAATTAATATGTGGGTGGTTCATAGTAACCTAGAATTATATTAATTGATAGAAAAAAATGATATAAAATATGCTATATATTAAATAGCTATAGATGACTCATCTTTGTACTGTGCATAATTCAGGCAAAAGCAAAATTTTGACTTTATTTGAAGGATACAGGGTAATAATAAGAATAATAAGGTATTTTAAATATTTAAAAATCAAAGTTATATTCTAAAAATTTCATTTGGGGAAATAAAATTTGGAAAAAATTACCTGTAGTGTGTAGGTTTTTAATAGATTATATATTAAAGTATATCTGTAACCAAAATAAACCTCTAAGTGACCAGAGTGTATCCTGTAATAAATCAAGTCATCATAA
The DNA here is from genome assembly GCF_004115265.2 of Rhinolophus ferrumequinum. Classification (NCBI taxonomy): domain Eukaryota; kingdom Metazoa; phylum Chordata; class Mammalia; order Chiroptera; family Rhinolophidae; genus Rhinolophus; species Rhinolophus ferrumequinum. The sequence goes on from NC_046301.1 coordinate 55,071,630, forward strand.
AGTCTAGAAAGAGAAGTCCCAAATTCATCACCATAGTTCCAAAGTTGGCCACGATTCAATTTGGTATCTTAGGAGCTCTATTCTAAATAACAACTGGTTATTATAAGATGATGACTGTGTTAGATTTTGTGATCATCTACTAAACGCCACTCTTTCTAAATGTGTATTACCAAGGACCAACTTAAAATCAAATTTACTTCCATTTATGGGTGAGTGGCTTTTCTATATTGAAAGATTACAACAAAATCAATTTTGAGCATAGAATGTGCTGTTTAAACAGGTATTATCCCATTTTACTGGACTTAGGTGTTTATGGGGCTGAATGAGAAGTACTTGAAAGACAGACTATTTCATTCAATCAATCCACTCAACCTATTAGAGCGCCTGGTGTCTAAGAATTACTTAGCAAGTGTTCATTGAACAAACCCCATAATTTCTTCTTTCCATTACAGAATTAAAGTATTTCATATTTTGTAAGCAGCATAACATTTAAATTCAGCGAACATTAAGTTCAAACTTAATGATTTTTTTTTAAGAATAGGAATTACATATCTAAGGCCGAGATCACCGTATGATGTTGTACTATCACCTTGTACTTTACTCCACCCTTTTTTATTTCTCAATTGAGCATATTCAATCAAAACCTACTCTAGAGAGTGCTCAGTCCAAGGGTTATTTAATCTTGAAGCCTGTACACTCTTAAAACTGGAACTTGGCATGGGTGCAGTGTGAGCAGATGTTTATGAGAGTTCCAGAATAGGACAGACACTTAAAGATATTGAGTGATTCAGTGCACTGATTCTGCAAGCTGCTGTCAGAAAGCTGAAAGGCTCTATGGCCTTTCTGTGTATTGCTGTTTTCAGCAATAAAATTTGCATTTTAATCTGCAGGGTTGTTCATATCTTTCTGCCAGCTAGTATCAGCATCCTGTCCAGAATCATCAAACGAGAAGCATGATGGCCTTGACAAATATTTTCATTTCACTTAGCAAATATTTCTTCCATCGCTGAAAAGTTAACGCCTCCATAACCAGAACTTATATGACTTTGGAGAGTCTAAAACTTCATTTAAACAAACAAAAGTGTTTTCATAAGGAATTAGATTGCCATAACAAATCAACAGTTTGAGTAGGGGAATAGTCAGAGGAGTCTCCATGGCATCTGGAGCGCATAGAATTCAAAGTGCTCAAAGGGGAAAACATTGTTCTTAGTTATGCTTGCTCACTTTAGTGGAAATTACACATGCATATCCGAGAAGAAGCGGTTCCTGCTCAACTTACTGAAAATTCTAATTAGAGAGATCCACACAGTGCTCATCCAATTATTCCTATGGACTTTCTAAAACCACTTATGTAAGCAGGGATATAAATTAACATTGGTGGCCCAAAAATAAATACAAAAGATATCACAACCTTAGGAAACCAGCTATTAAATCACTGATACTTTTAGTTGCTGGAGGGATATTTAAAATGAGATTAAAAAGAGAACCAGTTAGGTTATCTGCCTCATTTTCTCAAAAGAAGAAAAAAAAAACATTAAATACACGTTTAATTTTTCCAAGAGATGCTTGGCAAAATATCCCCCAAGGAAGCTATTCTAAATTCCATAAATCTGTTGAAAGGATCCTTTTACTTTCTGATATTTACATGACAAGATAAGGACAAACTGCACAAAACGTAAATTTGAAACTTTATGGTGCGTAATAGCATCGTAGTATGTGGTAGTTGACTACACACAGTTAAGTGGCAATGTTTGTTAAAACAACAGCAAGTTGTACAAATAAAAATTGTAGAGTCTCCCGTGTTTCATCCTCAGAAAAAGACAAAGAAAAAAAGTTGGTGCAAAAAATATAAATAAACAGATAGATAAATGATAGAGTGATCATAGATGGAGACTGTTATAGTTGATTTTAGTAAAGACCAATTGTGTCTACTTTTGACGATCCTTTTTTTAATTTAAATCTTGACTACTCTTTCCTCTTTCTGTATATCTCACTCATGATCTCCTTCACCCTGTTGTTTATCAACATTCTTAAAAATATCAGATGGTAACAACGATCATAATAGTGAATGCAGTGATTGTAATAACATAGTTTTAAATCTCATGTTCCAGTATACAATGCACTTTATACAGTAGTGATAATTTTTAGTTTAAAACTCCATTATTTCTTTATATTTAAAATATATTAAACATAAGAATTTATCAATTGAGATGTACACATTAAAAGTATATATCAAGCAAGTATGCAGTATTTCATATCGCCGGAATTTTCAAAAAGAAAAATAAATATAATAAATGGTGTGACTTGCAATAATCTTTCGTCTACTGTAAAGACTTTCTTAAGTTAAAAATTAATGTGATCGTATTAAAAATGATACAATTAATTCTTCTTTGAGATATCCGTCTACATATAATGAATTTGGAGAGCTCAAAGGAATCGAGGGGACAGTATTTGGAATTAGATTATAACTAATTCTTCATCAAGACTCATCTAGAGTATTTAAAAAGAACTATTTCAGCAGCTGGAAAATTACTAAAAATTATGATCCAGACCTGAATATGACAGAAATGACAAATTTATATCCAAGCATCACAATAAAGCTACATAATATCATTTCATTTTAAATTGTATGACTGATTCATAGTCTTCATTTACATGGAATTTCCATTTTGTGTAGTTTGCTGCTTATAACTTATATCAGAATGATAATGCTGAAGCTTATATTTCATAGTTGTACTTCTACTGTGTTCAATGATATGTCTGTAAGTTATTTTCAAAACATCTTTAATATTTAGTAAATGTAAAACTATCAAATAACATCTGATAGTAATACTGGTAATTCAATATCGGTATTGTTATTTTGCTCTGACAACACAATAATTAAACAATAAAAATAATAAGAGGATTGGAAAACAGAGAAGATGAAAAAGCAAGCAAGGAAGAAAGGGAAGGAGATCAACTATGATGTTATATTTTTATATAATTTTAGAATTTACAAAGGACTTTTACAAATAATTTTCTTGATAATCCTCTCCAAACCAAAGTATTCAACATCTAATCAACCTCAGCAACCCTCTGGCATTAATCTCTATATCACTGGAAATAACATTTATTAAAAGACCTCAAAACTTGACTTTCCCCATTAGATTGATAATTCTTTTCCTTCCAACTCTCTGTTTCCTTTACGCCCAATTCATATATTTATTTATTATACAATATTCTTATTGCTGGTTCCTGGTACTTACCTAGAGTCAATATACTAAACAACTTTTGCTTTTCTTGCCTTTGCATTGATGGTCAACCATTTGTGTGTAGAGGAAAGAAAGCAGTGATAATCAATGAATGCTACTCTCAATCTATGGAAATACTGTGAAATCCAACTGAGCAACAATACACTCCCTAAGAATGGGCCACTAAGAACCAAGTGGAGTTCTTAAAATAGAACCGTTTATTTCTCCTAAATGATTAGTGACACACTCTTAGGAACGCCTAACATACCCGCTAAACACTGATTCTGAAGCTAAAAGTACTTCACTATCTCAGCAAACCACAGTGTTGGGGGTAAGAAATAGATGGGAAAAGACAGAAGGAGGGGTAGGAGGAAAAGAGAGGAAGAAAAGGTAAAAGATGAAAGGACAAAGAGGAGAACAAAGAGGAGAATTTAAAAGTTTCTAAAGGTCTTACTTGGAGATGAAGAGCGAGAGAAAACAATCACGTTCACAGGGATACATTTTATTGGGAAGGGAGGCCTGCAGAATATTAGTGAGGAAATAGTGTTTTGTTTTCGTATTAAAAGAATAAGAGATTCTTTCAATAAAAGATTCTTTTAAAAGAATAACAGATTGAGAAGAAGAGTAATGTGAATATATCACCGATAACAAAGCAACAGGCAGAATAACATATTCATTCATCTTATACATAATATAACATGAAAGAAATACTGTCAATTTACCATATTTTTCAAAAAAATGAAAGGACTACATTTTCCACTGAAAGGAACACATTGTCAGATTGAAATAAAAAAAAGTAACTTCAACTCTGACATAAGAAACATATGGTATAATACAGAAAAGTCGGCTCTAAGGAACATGGACACTAGGTGTTGCTTCTTTTGCTCACCCCCCACCCCCCACCGAGGCCATCCATTCTATTCTCCCCTGTTATAACAGTGCCTGGAAAGATCAAAAACCATTTTCCATCCTCTGGTAGTTAGAATTCTGAAATCAGGCAACTTCTGTGAATGAGGTGCAGTAGCACAGAATTTAGAAGTGAGAGAAGCGCCATCTCCCTGCAGATGTGGTGTCTGGCAAACAAATTTTAATACCTGTGAGAATTTGTGGCTACTGGGCACTAACTCCAGAGTCTGAATACACAAGGGCATGGAGTAGCAGTAGTGAAAGTGGCAACAGCTGCAGTTTCCTAGATTCTAGTTGCCTCTAGGGCCTGTTAACCTTGGAAACAAAAGTCTAGTGGTAATCTCTTGACTTTCCCTCACCTAGTCCTTCCCATGCTGTTTAATCACCAAACTCCATCGATACACTAACAGTGGTCTTCTACTCGTACTGAACTATGATAGATACAGATGAGAAAAGAGAGACCAGAAAAATGTGAAAAGAAAGCAACAGACAAAGAACTAAACATGCTAATGATCTATATTACATAATGGAATATTCATACCATCATACAAATTATGAATGTAAGATGACACCTGCCTCACTTCTAAATTCTGTGCAATTGTGCCATATTTACAGTAGCTATTCCTAGCTACAAAAGAGACAGGAAAATGTGTTTTAACCTTTCTAGACACTGCCATAGCATGGAAGGATAGAATTGATGGGATTCACGCCGAGGAAAACAAACAATACTTAATACACATATACATGTGTTCCATACATCAAATCTTTATGTCATTTAATTTTAAGACATTCTGTATAAATATAATATAGCTGAATTTCATTTTGAACATTTTCAATTTTAATAGGGAAATTTAGAATTTAATAGAATATATTTACATATACATAATTTTTACGTATACCTACAACACACATAAAACACATACTTTTTATTTACTTTTGTGCATGTTTATGGAGCATTTACAAATAAATTAAATATTTTATGTACTTGGTTGCAATGATACCTATCTTTAAAACATTTTTCAGAACTAACATTTGCAAGACACATTATCTGATCATAACACATTCCAATTAAAAATAAACAGTGAGATGCAGAACAAAGAATTTTACTTTGTGAAAATGAAAGAGTCCATTCCTAAATAATTAAACCAAATAAACAAACAAACACATACACACATGCATACATACATACATACAAACTAGAAAATTTAATTGATCTGAAAGCCATGAAAAAGAGAAAATTTCATAGAAAAATGTTTACTCACAATGGCAAATTAAAATGCATAGTTTTAATGCCTTTTCCATAAAAGAATCAAAACTAAAATCAAATAAATTTAAATTTAGTACCTGTGGTCCTCCCCCCTACTGGTCTTCCTTGACAGAAAGATCCTTCCTGGAAATAATAAAAATCAGACCAGAACTAAAGGAAACAGAGAACAAAAAGACAATAGAAAACATTAATGCAACAAACAGCTGATTCTTTCAAAAGATTAATGAAATTGACAAACCCTTGGCTAGACTCACTATGATAAAAAGAGAACAGACACAAATAAACAAAATCAGAAATGAAAGACGGAAGTTACCACCGATGCCACAGAAATACAAAGGATCATCCAACAATACTACGTAGGGCTATATGACACCAAATCCAATAACTTAGAAGAAATGGACAAGTTTTTAGAAAGATACGGTCTTCCTGAATCACGAAGCATGGGAAGATCAAAATAGACTGCTCAACAGTAAGGAAGTTGAATGAGTCATTGGAAACCTTCCCAAAAGCAAAAGTCTGGGACCAGATGTCTTCACTAGTGGGTTCTACCAAACATTCAAAAAGGATCTAATACCAATCCTGCTGAAACTCTTCCAAAAAATAGAAGAAGAGTAATACTCCCTAACTCATTTTATGAGGCCATAAATGGCCTTGATACCAAAACCTGGTAAGGACAACACAAAAAAAGAAAATTACAGACCAATATCTCTGATGAATACAGATGCAAAAATCCTAAACAAAATTCTAGCAAATCCAATGCAACAATGCATTAAAAAGATCATTCATCATGACCAAGTGGGGTTCATCCCAGGGACACAAAGGATGGTTAAACACAAACAAATCCATAAATGTGATACATCACATAAACAAAATAAAGGACAAAAATCATATGATTATATCAATAGATGCAGAAAAAGCGTTTGACAAGATACAACATCCATTTACGATTAAAACACTTAATCAAATAGGTATAGAAGAAAAATACCTTAACATAACAAACACTCAGCTAACAGCATAATTAACAGTGAAAAACTGAAGCTCTTTGCTCTATGTTCAGGAATACAACAGGACTGTCTGCTATCACCTCTGCTTTTCAACATAGCACTGAAGTCCTAGCCAGAGCAATCAGGCAAGAGAAAGCAATAAAAGGTATCCAAATAGGGAATGAAGAAGTTAAATTGTCACTTTTTGCAGATGACATGATGCTATATATATATATATAGAAAACTCTAAAGACTCCACCAAAAAGCTAATAGAAACAATAAACGAATAAAGTTGCCAGCTATAAATTCAACATACAAAAGTCCATTGCATTCCTATATACTAACAATGAATCCTCAGAGAAAGAAATTTAAAAAAATCAGTTTGCAATTGCAACAAAAATAATTAAATGCCTAGGAATAAACTTAAGCAAGGATGTAAAACACCTATACACTGAAAACTATCAGACATTTTTTAAAGAAATTGAAGAAGACACAAAGAATTGGAAAGACATTCCGTGTTCATGGACTGGAAGAATAAACATAGTTAAAATGGCCATATTACCCAAAGCAATATACAGATTTAATGTAATCCCCATCAAAATCCCAATGGCATTTTTTAAAGAAATAGAACAACAAAAAAAAAAAATCATCAGATTTGTTTGGAACCACAAAAGACCCAGAATAGCCAAAGCAATCTTAAGAAAAAAGAACAATACTGGAGGTATCACACTCCCTGACTTTAGCTTGTACTACAGGGCAACAATAATCAAAACAGCATGGTATTGGTAGAAAAACAGACACACAGACTAGTGGAATAGAGTTGAGAACCCAGAAATAAACCCACATAAATATGGACAGATAATTTTCAACAAAAAAACCAAAAACATACAATGGAGAAAAGAAACCCTCTTCAATAAATGGTGCTGTAAGAATTGGAAAGCTACGTGCAAAAGAATGAAAGTAGACTGCTATCTGCCACCATGTACCAAAATTAACTCAAAATGGATCAAAGACGTAAACAATAAGACCTGAAACAATAAAATACGTAGAAGAAAACATAACTAAACTTATGGACCTTGGGTTCAAAGAGCACTTTATGAATTTGACTTCAAAGGCAAGAGAGTAAAAGCTAAAATAAATGAATGGGACTATATCAAACTAAAAAGCTTCTGCAAAGCAAAAGAAATCATCAACAAGATAAAGAGGCAACACACCGAATGGGATTAGATTTTTGCAAACAGTGCCTCCGATAAGGGGCTAATATCCAAAATATAAAAGGAACTTGTACAACTTAACAACAAAAAAACTAACCAATGAAAAAATGGGCAGAGGACCTGAAGAGACATACAAATGGCAGACATACAAGAAGAGACATACGAATGGCATAAGAGACATACAAATGGCAGACATACAAATGGACAGAGGACCCAAAGAGGACATACAAATGGCAAATAGACATATGAAAAAATGCTTATCATCACTAATCATCAGAGAATGCAAATAATAACCACAATGAGATATCACCTCACCCCAGTCAGAATGGCTATCATCAGCAAGACAAATAGTAACAAGTGTTAGAGAAGCTGTGGAGAAAAAGGAACTCTCATACACCGTTGGTGGGAATGCAGACTGGTGCAGCCGTTATGAAAGGCAGTGTGGAGGTTCCTCAAAAAATTACGAATAGAATTACCATATGACCCAGCAATCCCTCTCCTGGGTATCTACCCAAAAAAATCTGAAAACATCTATACATAAAGACACGTGTGCTCCAATGTTCATTGCAGCTTTGTTTACGGTGGCCAAGACATGGAAACAACCAAAATGTCCTTCGACAGATGAATGGATAAAGAAGTTGTGGTATACATACACAATGGAATACTATTTGGCGGTAAGAAAAGATGATATAGGACCATTTGTGACAACATGGATGGATCTTGAGAGTATAATGCTAAGTGAAATAAGTCAGACAGAAACAGTAGAGAACCATATGATTTCACTGATATGTGGTATATAAACCAAAAACAACAAAAGAACAAGACAAACAAATGATAAACAAAAACTCATAGACACAGACAATAGTTTAGTGGGTACCAGAGGGTAACGGGGGTAGGGGGTGGAGATGAGGGTAAGGGGGATCAAATATATGGTGATGGAAGGAGAACTGACTCTGGGTGGTGAACACACAATTGGATGTATAGATGATGTATTACAGAAATGTACACCTGGAATCTATGTAACTTTACTAACAATTGTCACCCCAATAAATTTAAAAAAAAGATGAAATTGTGCCATTTTTGACAACATGGATGCATCTTGAGATTTTAATGCTAAGTGAAATAAGTCAGACAGAAAAAGTCAAGAACCATATGATTTCACTGATATGTGGCATATAAAACCGAAAACAACTAAGGAACAAGACAAACATGAGGAAACAAAAACTCATAGACACAGACAATAGATTAGTGGTTACCAGAGGGTAAAGGGGGTGGGGGGTAGTAGATGAGTGTAAATGGGATCAAATATATGGTGATGGAAGGAGAACTGACTCTGGGTGGTGAACACGCAATGTGATATATAGATGATGTAATACAGAATTGTACACCTGAAACCTATGTAACTTTACTAACAATTGTCACCTCAATAAACTTTAATTAGAAAAAGAAAGGAAAAAAGAAAGATCCTTCCTTCTTTTTTCTTTTTTTTCCCCTATTTTGGAGCAACTATTTGTTCTGCCTCAAGGAATGAATCACAATCAGTCCAAAATTGCAAAGTCTATGGGCCAAATTTGGCCCACTGCCTGTTTTTTTAAGTTAGCTGTTGTTGGACTGCAGCCATGCTCATTAATTACATGTAGTCTATGGCTACTTTCACACTCTGCGAACAAAGCTAAGTAATAGTTGCAGCAGAGACTAGTGACGTCTCAAAGCTTAAAATACCACTATCTGGTTGTACATCAAAAGTTTGCCAACATAACTTTAAAACATTTTTTGATAATTCTGATGTTCTTTTGCCTGATGTTTAGTATCTATACCTCCTCTGAATCAGAATGATTATGTGATAGTTCTAGATAATAGCACATAAGCAAATGTCTTAAGGAAGGCTCCTAGAACGAATGTTTTGCCTTTAAAAGAAAGAGACAGAAGCAAGTTAATGGCTTCACATGTCTTCCCTTCTTTTCTTTAATTTCCTTAAACCTGCAGCAGCCACGTGTTAGCATAAGGCAATAAGCATGAGAAAAGCATCATCAAATCATCGTCATCATACACAACAATATGCCATATTAAATATATCCCAATATATGTTATCAATAATAATAGTTTCTGGTCCCTGATTTCACAGTTGCATTCCTGCCCTAGCCTTTGTCTGCCTACTGCAATATATTGTTTGTGAGATAATTTTATGTTTTAAACCAATATTATTTTTATTATGAGCAAACATAATAGCCAAGGATTCTTATAATCCACTATATTTTTATTCTTACATTGATTATATCATGAATTCCCCATTAGAACATAAAGTGAATGAGGACAAAGAAAATGACTATTTGCTTTGTTATTGTATGTCTGGTGCCCAGAACAGCACCTAGAATGTGCTAGGCACTCAATAAACATTAACATTTTTCAACAGTTAATAATATGTTGCAATTCTATAACAAGAAACTTGGAAATCTAAAGGAATCAGAATATTTCTTGAAAAGCATATATTACCAAAATTATCCCAGGAAATAATGAACATGAATAGACTAATTAATGTAGATGAACTAGAAAACTATGTTAAATGTTTAATAATACCCAAATAAAAACTTCTGGTTCCAGCAACCTGTTAATACACAGTTAGACACTCTTCCCACTGCATATAGCTAGTAGAAAGATCACACAGAATTTTAACATTTCTTTAAATGCACAGCTTCAAATAAATGCAATGAAATTAGAACCCTTGGTACAAAAATTACTGAAGAACAAAAGCAGCTCAGTAAGCACATACTGTGTTTCCCCGAAAACAAGACTTAGCTGGACCATCAGCTCTAATGCATCTGTTGGAGCAAAAATTAATATAAGACCCATATAATTATATGTTATGTTGTTATGTTATGTTATGTTATGTTATGTTATGTTATGTTATGTTATGTTGTTATGTTATGTTATGTTATGTTATGTTATGTTATGTTATGTTGTTATGTTATGTTATGTTATGTTATGTTATGTTACGTTATGTTATACCAGGTCTACATTATAGTAAAATAAGACCGAGTCTTATATTAACTTTTGCTCCAAAAGATGCATTAGAACTGATGGTCCGGCTAGGTCTTATTTTCAGGGAAACACGGTAGTTGAGAAGATGCACTGGCTGCTCTGGGATGGGACAAAGGACAAGTCTAGTAAACAAACATGCCCTTGAACTCGTACACGGGAGAAGGATATGAGACCTGAGCCCAAGGGAGATGAAGGTGAATTTAGACCCTCATGTAAAGTAGAAATCCGAAGGGCTCCATAAAAGGCAGACAGATGGAAGGGTGAACTAGGCAACACAAAGAACCTATCTACAAGCAAAGGAAGACCGCAAAGTGCTTCTGTCACTACCTACTCTCTAGGTTGACAAAAATCTCTCTCTAGATAGTTGGGAACCATAAGCTATGCCATGCATGGTCATGAAGGTGGAGTTTATGCCCTGCTTATTGGTACAGATGCCCAAGTTGAGAAATTAGCATAAAGATAAGTCCCTAAACACTGACATTCCCTGAGCACCCAGAAAAGCTAACACTAAAGCAGTCAAGTTCTTCAGAGACAAGTTCTCCTCGAGAGCTGCCCCAAAACCATCCACTAACTCTCAGTTAAAACTGCTCACATTGAAATGTTAAAGACGTATGAGGAAAGGTCAGCATTCTCAACAAAGGGTCAATTTAGATTCCTAATGGTTATAACAAAAAACAAAAAACAACTTTCAGAGTATGAAACATAATATACTATATATATATAATACAGATATGTATGTAATTGTATGTTTTCATGATATTTGATAGTATTTTTGTTCTACTCTCTTTAAAGACTGTCTATACTCAGAGTTTTATATGATAAGTATATATTTTATCAATATACTTTGTAAAATAAAAACATGTATATTTAAATTAGAATATGGACTTTCAACTTTCTAAATTCCTTCCAGAGAGAAAAGAATTCTTTCCAGAGAGTCAAGAATTTTTGCAACTTAGAATTCAATGAAATAAATATTCATTTTCTTAAATTGAAAAACAATTTAATGTATTTTTTGGAACGCAAGTGAATTAAAGCCCAAATGAAAATGTGTGTGTGTGTGTGTGTGTGTGTGTGTGTGTGTGTGTGTGTTTTAAATAAGCCCAAAGAAACTGCAGCCCGGCATCAATCCCCATCCTCTGTAGTTCTAATTTGGCTTGGTCTCAGCCTCAGGAACCTCACATAGATACCTTGGGGAAATGAAATTGCTTCATCACACGCAGACCGAGCTGTGTTTTTCTGGAATGGATATGGTATCTTTAAGACAGTGAAAGTTAAATTAGTTCAACAGTAAGTCTTCTATACTTTCTTTAAAAAAAAAAAAAATCCAAAAAGTTAACAAGATCCATAAGACTATGAGAGAATTTGTCCCACATTGATAAAATTTAGAAACACAGCTTTTAGAGAAGATCTCCAGCCAAATTTAGTTCTTTGAAACTGGTATCATATTTGGGTTTGCCAGATATCAGGGCAGAAGTAGACTTATGTAGGAAATGTTTTGGTTGGAAGGAATGTACTTGGAGAGAATCTTAGTTTCAGCTTTGCCAGGATAACAGTCCGTCTTTTTTATTCCCTTTGTTTCTTTGTCTTTCTTGTTTTACTAATTCTGACTAACTTAAAGTCTACATCTGCTTTTTGCTTTTACTTCTGAACTGCTAAGAGCTTCTGGAGAAATTCACAAAATTCTCATGGTTTCCAACCTCTAGTGACTTATAACAGCTCCATTGGCCAAACTTTCATTCATTTCTAATTCCTTTTACATGTCCTTTGAAACATCCATATGTTTTTTCTATATTTAGGCTTAAAATCCCTCACTCTAACATTTTCTAAATTGCTTGATTTTGTATTTTATAAGAAACCATACAAATAAAACAAAGGGAAAAAATACCTAGGAATTAATCCATATATTTTAATTTTTGTATGAAAAACTTTCAAATGGCATGGATTTTCCCCTAGGTCCAGTATCTTTATATATTATAAAAATTGGTAAGGAGTGAGAAATGATCAATGACTTATGCTGATATCACCACTTTCATATTAAGAAATTTAGTACAGAGATTCACAAATAATATCAAAATTAGAATTATAAATATGCAAAAATATTTCTGTATGTTGACGTAAACAGATATATTGTTTCACTTATACAAATTTGTACTTTAATCCTACTTCGTAATATAACTAATGATATTTAACCAGACACTGCTATTTTAGCTAAATAGTTTCAATTTACTCCCATATTATGAGTTCCTTACTCTGTATCCCTGTTCCAGAACACACACACACACACACACACACACACACACACACACACACACACACACACAAGTTCTGCTTTATAATATCTATTCACTGAAGAACAGGGCAATAATAGGAAAGTCGCCATTAGTACATGAAAGCATGCTCTGCTCTTACCAGTTGATTCAGACACTGTGAATCTCTGTCATACCCCAGATTTTAAAACTGCCAGGTTCAATACCCATAACACCAAGTATGTCTACCTGTAAAGCAAGCTTGCAAAGGACCAGCAATAACTTCCAGATAATAAAACTGCCCATTCAATAACCACCTCAGAAAAGAAAAACCAGTAACTTCCATTAACCCCATCTATAATTGCTTATGTTTTTATAGTTAAAGAAAACAACTAAAAGGATATTGGAAGACATGAATGAGTGTATCTCTGATGTCAGTTACAGAAGCAAAAGCTAAACCTTACCTAGAGGCTGCCTCCTGCTATAATTTCTTTTTCACCAGAAATACATGCAAATACCTAGGTATGTTTCTGGAATTACTCTACCATTGACAATTCTCTATTTCTAAGACATATTTATGCCCTTAAGGGAAAGTGGAAGGAGGTAAGAAAATCTCCATTGTCCTATTATGAGGATTCATTTACTTTTTGCAAATATTTTCCTAAATCTTATAATTCTACTTCTTTCAACGTTACAGACAAGAGATTTCTAATATAGCTCTTTCGCTTCTGTATTTTTCAGAAAAGTTTCTGAAGGGATTACTTGAATGCAGTAAAGATAGGATCTAAAACTATTACAAATATTTACACATGACATTTTCTTTAACACATAATATTTTCCTTTTATAATTGATGGATGGGTTACATAGTTTCCAATCACTTAGAGTATTTTTAAAATAAGGTCTGTCTGTGTCTTAAAAGCATTTTGAATCCACTCAATAGATACAATGCATTGACTTGATTTTGTTAACTATTTTGTGACAAAGTCATCAAACTAATTCCCAAAGATCTTTTCAATTATTTCTATTAGAGATTAATACAAATTATTAATCATATTCTTAATCATTATTTGCCTATATCAAGTTCTTTTATACTTGTGATGATGATTATGATGTGACTATTTCATTAATATAAAAAAAATCAGGAATCATATAATTTAATACTCTAAGAGAGATCATGGTAAAACCACTGTTTGTAGTTAAGGAAATTAAAATGAAATAAACTAGTGAACTAATAATAAAACTCAATTCCCTGATACTTTACCAAATGCTCTTTCCAGTATATATTGTTACCTTGAGCTTAGATTTTTGCCATCTCCTATTCCAAAATTGCCACCATATAAGCATATATGCACTTACAGAAAAATTAATATTTCAGTAAAATGTCAGCATATTATGTTGTAATGAATCCAAGTAGCGTTTTTAAATTTCCAATTAAATTAATCAAGTATTTAGATAGGTCCTAATCATGTTTATTGTATAGTTACTGTGTCATGTTTTTCTGTAGTTACTTATAAAGATCCTGCTGAATGGGCATGAAGAATGCAATTCATTGTCTGAACTATGTTTTCAAGGTCTGGCATTGTTAGGAGCTCTAAATTATAGACTAAATTTCAGGCAAAACCTGTATTTACAGAGAACCAGCCTATTTCCAATAGCAATTGTCCGTATCTCTCTGTTACAATGTTTTAACATCAGTGACCTTCACTACTTGCAGATGAGTAAAACATATTCATTTTACCCTTCTCCCAAGGCTGTATACTGTTCTGACTGTACATTAGAATATCTTATCGTTTCTGCATGTGAAGATTATCTAGCCCATTAGGATTGCTTTACAATGATCATTACTCTGATAATGTTGAACTCCTTATTGATCTTTTCTTCCACTAAAAGTAGAACGTCCTCTGAGAGTTGAAGACAGGAGTTTTAATCCTTATTTGCCCTAAACTAGTTCTGCGTGTTTGAATGTTGTTTACCTGGAGTTTATAAAATGAGGAATTGAACACTAGCTAGGTATTATCAAAGGCTATTCATCAGTTAATTTGCCCATATGTAAGAAAAGGAAAATTTAACAAAACTTAAGTGATAAGGAAAAAAAAAAAAAAAAAAAAAAAAATATATATATATATATATATATATATATATATATATATATATATATATCTACCTTTGATTTAACTGCTCTTTCAATATTTCTTTGTAGAAGGTGGTTATACTCATTTTCCCAATATCCAAGAACAATATAGGAATTTTGGCTTGACTCCTTAACGTGGTGATAGATCTCCAATAAAATAGTGTTCTGAACAACTAGAGATGTTCCATTGATAAAAGTTAAGTTTATGGTACTATCTAAAATTGATGGTGTTTATGTTTCCATGGTGAAGATTAATTCATAATCTAACACTTCTTTAGCATTGCAAGAGCTCTACAAGTATAAAATCATTCATGATCATGTTGGGAGCTGCCTTCGGAACCCAATCATTGGTGTGAAATAGTTCTTTATTGAATATGTCCATGATATTTGATAGTATTTTTGTTCTCTTCTCTTTAAAGACTGGCTAAGATATATAAAAACAATTTTAGAGACAATCATCTGATATTACACTGGAACACTCCATAAGTTTCTGCAATATAAATGTCTGCTCTCACACACATGAGTTCGTTCATAGACATATCACTAGCATATAAATGCGATGGACAACAAAATAGACATTAAATAAGACCGTCAAGGATAATGTCTACAAAGCTGATAAAACAGCTACTCTAGGAAATGACTGACAAAGTAATATGTTATATTATTATTATTTTGTAGATCAGAGAATTTTATTGTAAGTCTGAATTTACATAAGAACATCACAGCAGAATATTAGGATTTAAAAGAAACAGATATTGAGTTAAAAATGTGGAAAATAAAATGCCGTACTGGTGATTTATTTTTGGCTGAAATTCAAATAACTTAACCTAAACTTACACAAGTATCTTTAATAAAAATATAAAACCATATTGATCATTGTCTTGAAATCAGTTTCCATTAGAAACGTGAAGATCATTCAAGTTTTTATGATTTACATTAATGTATTTTTTAACATTTAAGAAATATTCTTTTACAAATAGATGCTCATCTTGAAGAAAGAGATCAAGATTAGGGAGAAAGGGAGATAACGGAGAAAGAAATAAAGATGCAGAGTAACTGAGAGGGAGTAAAAGAAAACATAATAAGGGAATTTCAACTATAAAGAGAACATATTTTTCAATTCTATTTTCTTGTTTAAATATACATATATTCCAAAATAAGGTAATTTTTTTACAGAACAAAAATACATGTAAGGAATAAATTGTTGCTCATATAACTTAAAGATTTTATGGGTAGTTAGAGTCAGGTTCTAAAATGATGTACGATAAATAGAGCACTGAATAATGGAAAATTAAATAGAAAATAAATCATAATAGTTAATCGCTCCCAAGTTTCACAACTTGTTAAATCAAAATTATCAAACACCTATCTTCATGATGTTTAGGAAATAATTTTAATGACCAGTATTTCTAGATAAAGTTGCTCTTCATCATGTCTCATCCATATTAATGATACATAAGAACATGCAGAGCACTGGGTTTTGCATTCATTATAATTTCCATTCCATGAGGGTAATGAAATGTTTCTGACAATATAATTCATAGTCATTTTACTTTTTGTGTGTTCTCGGTCACTTGGCCTATAGAAGCAAAGTTTATTAGATTTTGCTTGAATGGTTATTACAAGAGTACTTTTCTCTAGGGACATGTCTGTGGAACTCAATTATATTCAGTTAGGCAGTATTATTTGAACCATAACTACCCTGATATACCTCACCATTCTACATGTGGCACAACAAAATGGTTTAAAATTTCATTTGACAAGTTATTTTGAAAATAAAGCTCACATGTGCACACACACACACACACACACAGTCAAGAATTGTGTGTATTATTTAAACAGAAATAAATTGAAATATCATCTATAATAATATCAATAGAATGACTTTTTTCACTGTTTGTGTATCATACCACATACTAAACCTAATCACGAGAGAGTTTTTTCACAAAAAATAAATATGTTAAATTGTCATAATAAAATAAATTAATGTTACCAATTTTTGCTACAATTTTTCTTTAAGTAGGGGAAAAAAGCAAGATGAACTACACAGTACTTGGTATCTCAGTTCAAATTATGTTCATTAAAGCAGACATAAGAGAAAGAATTGAAAAAATACACTTTTAGTGCTTTGAATTTGCTTACCTTATGAAAGAAAAAGAGACGATACACATTCACTGTGTGCCTACCTTATTGCATCGCCTCATTTAATCCTCAGTACAATCTCAACCACAAGGTTGCCCGCTCAATTCCTCGAGTCCCGCAAGGGATGGTAGGCAGCGCCCCCTGCAGCTAAGATTGAACATGGCACCTTGAGCTGAGCTGCCGCTGAGCTCCCGGATGGCTCAGTTGGTTGGAGTGCATCCTCTCAACCACAAGGTTGCGGGTTGGACTCCCCGCAAGGGATGGTGGGCTGCGCCCCCTACAACTAGCAACGGCAACTGGACCTGGAGCTGAGCTGTGCCCTCCACAACTAAGACTGAAGGGACAACAACTTGACTTGGAAAAAAAGTCCTGGAAGTACACACTGTTCCCCAATAAAGTCCTGTTCCCCTTCCCCAATAAAATCTTTAAAAAAAAAAAAAAAAAAGAGTGTGAAGTAGATGGTAACCCTAATACAAAAATTTGGGGGGAAAAGATGAGCCTTAGAGAAAATAAGCAACATATCCAAATTATCTGACTGTACAGTAACACATAGACAAACCCATGATTATACTACTTAAAAGCTTCAACATCCCCTTTCAGTAACTGATACATCAAGCAGGCAGAAAAATCAGTAAGTATAATGTTGACCTGAATTGCCTTTACAATCAATTTAATCTAATTGATATGTATAGAATATTTCATTCAACAACAGCAGAGTACACATTTTTCTCAAGATCACATGTAATATTCACCAGAAAAGACAACATCCTGGGCCATAAAATGCACCTTAATAAAACTGAAAGAATAGAAATCATACAAATTATGTCATCTAATGACAATGGAATTAAACTAGAAATCAATAAGAAAATAACAGAAGGAAAATCCCCAAATATTTGGAAATTAAATAACACATAAACAACACAGAGATCACAAAACTTGCAAGAGAAATTAAAAAGTATTTGCAATTAAATGAAAATAAAAATGCAACTTATCAAATGTAGGACACAATAAAAGTAGTGTTTAGAGGATCATTTATAGCCTGAATGCTTATAGTATTTTTTTTTTTAAATAGGCAATACATCATTTAGGGGTTAAAGTAGAAAACTCAGTAAAGTATTCCAAGTCCAAGTCCAGAAATAGACTTACAGTTTTGTTCCTAAAATAGTATTTCTCTAATAATTGGGTTTGTTTAGGAACTCAAGAAAGAACTAGATTCATTTTAAAATTGGATTAATGGGAAAGCAAAACAAACTAAAAGAAAACTAAAATTGTATATAATTATATAATTATTATAATAATTATACTATAAAACATATCTCATATCTCAAGCTGAAGAAAGAATTGTAGCGATCTTTAGTGACATGCTGGAAAAGTATAAGGCTATATAGGTTTTTTTCTTTATTTTTTCCAAGCTTTATTGAGATATAATTGACATATAACATTGTGTAAGTTTAAGTGTATAGTGTGTTGATCTGATACAGTTATATATATTGTAAAATGATTATCACCATAGGGGTAGCAAACAACTTCATCATGTCACATATTTGCCATTTCTTTTTTGTGGTGAGAAAGCTTAAGATTTACTATCTTAGCAAATTTAAAGTATATAAAAATGAAAGTTCTGTGCATTACATCCCAGAACTTCTTTATCATATAATTGTAAGTTTGTACCCTTTGATCAGCAACTCTCTCTTCCACTCCCCACCCCTAGTCCCTGGTAAACACCTTTTAAAAATCTGTTTCTATAAGATGGCTTTTTTAGATTCTACATATAAGTGATACCATACTGTATTTGTCTTTCTCTGTTCAACTTATTTCACTTAGCATAATGCCCTCAAGTTCCACTTATGTTGTTTCAAATGGCAGGATTTCCTTCTTCTTCGTGGCTGAATAATATTCCATTGTGTGTGTATGTGACATGTGTATGGATGTATAAAGATATATAGATATATATCACATCTTCTTTATCCATTCATCAGTATAGACACTTAAGTTGTTTCCATATCTTGATATTGTGAATAATGCTGAAATGACCATGAAAGTGTATTTATCTGTTTGAGATCCTATTTTCATTTCCTCTGGACATATTCCCAGAAGCTGGATTTCTGGATCATACGGTAGTTCTGTTTTTTTAATGTTTTGAGGAACTTCCACACTGTTTTTTATAAGACTAGATGTTGATAGTTAGTCTTGGGACCTAAATGAAAAATGGAAGGGTAAGGGCAGAAATTATTTCAGAGAGAATAATGAGGACTTAAAGATATCTAACAGAGGGAAGAAAAGGCCCTGAGAGAGTACCCCAGGCTAATTTTCAAAGAAAAGCATAGATTCAAAAATACATATTGAAAGTACTTCAAAGCAATAAGTGAAGTGTTCATAATAAGAGCTAATATTAAATCACCATGTGAAGTTTCAAAACTTTGGAATGGACATACTTGAGAAGGAGAGATCAAACAATCACCAAAATATATTTAATTATTGATTAACTATTTAACTTGCATTAGTTTAATTATAATATATGACAAATATAAATAACTTGTGTACTCCCTGAGTACATACCAATGTAATTAATGAGTTTAAGATCTGAATTGTTTAGTTCAGCAGATTAAAGCATGTTTTAAAAAAAAAAAAGAAATGATGTGGTACAACCAATTCTGCATATCTAACCAATATTAAAATTTGAGATTTAGTTATTTTTAAGTTTCTTCTTAATATAAAAAAAGACTAATCTATCAGTTCAGAATGCTTTTTTACATAAAACTAAAAATAGCTCTCATGGATCTTAGGATTTTTATCTTGAACATCCAACCAAATAACATCCATAAAATGCCTAGAATTTAATTAGTTTTGTTTAATTATTCTGGTCATTAATTTCATATAAATTATAATCATTGAAGCTCAGTAAGGAAAATATGGCATTTTATTACATTTTATGAGTGGCTAACTCTTACATAAAAGTACGAAACATACAATGGGAATTGTACATACCTATAACTTGTTTAAATACATTATAACAGGATAACTTGTTTGCACAGAAATATAATTTTTGTGTTTTGAAATCATTTATGTGAATTACTAAACATTAGAAAATGATAAGCTACAGCACCAGATTTCTGAATTGTGTTTTACTATTCTAAATAATTTTAATAAATATGATGTTTTCTAGTGAATAAAATACTTCTAAATCTTTATTTTATACCAACTTCACTTGAGTTCTTAAGTTATATTTTGTTTCTCAAACATTTGCCATATAATGACTTCTACAGTTCCCAGAGAAATCATGAAACATTCATTTCTTCAATAAATATGTAAATATCAATCAAAGTATGGTACATTTTACCAAGTAAATACAAAAGAAAGTGTGATTATAGTAAGTTAAACTATTGATAAAAAAAACTCTTCATAAGAATTTTAGAATTTTATTTGAGTTATAGTCATGATAACCTGGCATTTATTTTTTAGAAATAAATAGGAAATACATGAACTTAAAATTACTGTAATCAGATTTAGAAAATGAAGACATTTTTCCATAAAATTCTTCAAGATAATGTATATATTTATAAAAGTATTAACAATAATCAGTTGTTTAAATATTTTATGATACATTGACATTAAAACTGTAGTGAACTGAATATTAAATGTTAAAAAATATCATTGAAGTTGTTATAGATCTTGTTCATAATAGTGAAAACAATATATTTGTTAATGGATAAGGGGGAAAACTTCTAAATATTAGTCCTAGTCCCAATTGAATTAATTAATAGTCAGAATAGGGAATATTGCCAAGAAGAAAGCGGGGAAAGTGTTCCATAATAGTAAAAGAACCAATTCATCAAAAGGACAAAACAGTAACAGAGCCTCACAATAATGAAAAAAAACTCAAATAATTGAAAAGAAAACTTTTAAAAATCAACAATTTTGTTAGGATATTTTGACATTATTCATTCAGTATGAGACAAAACAAGTATGCTAAAATTCAATAAAGATATAAAAGAAGCTGAAAAACACAACTGATTAGCTTGAACTAATTGATATATATGGAGCCCAACAAAAACATAACACAGTATGAAACAAAAGTATAATACACATTGTTTCCAAGTACATATTAAATATTTACCAAGATAAATGATATTTTAGGGCATAAAAATAATCTCAGTAAATTTAAATAGAGTGAAAGCATATAAAGCATGATACAAAGTAATCAAACTAGAAAGCATTAACAGAAATATGTCTTATAACACACCTCGTATTGGAAAGCAAATGATGCACTTCTAAATAACCCACAGATTAAAAAAGAAAGCAAAACAGAAATTAGGAAATATTTTTAACTGAATGAAAAATGACAACAAAACATATGAAACGTCATAGAATAATGTTTCAGAAGTAGGAAAACATTTTAGAAATTAAATGTTTAAATTAGAAAAAAATAAAATCCCAAATCAATCATTTAAATTTATCCTTAAGAAACTGGATGGAATGCTGGGAGATGTGGGGGAAGAAAGCAAAATAAATCCAAAGCAAGCAGAAAGAAGAAAGTAGCAAAAGTGAGAGCATAAATCAATGAAATTAAAAAGAAAATACGAAAGAATACAGAAAATTGATGAATAAAATGCTGGTTCTTAACAGAGCAATAAAAATAAATCTCTATAAAAATAAATCTCTAGCAGAATGACCAAAAATATGAAAGACAAATATACCAGTATTTAATAGACATTAAAAGAATCATGAGACCATTACAAATTATTTCAAAAGCATAAATTTGACAACTTAGATGAAATGGACACATTTCTTGAAAGAAAACTAACAGTGCAATCAATAATAACTAGTTAAGCTGAACAATCTTATATCTATTCCTTGAGCATCTGTGGTAATTTAAATTATGGGAGATGGAGGAATCTGAAGAAATATATGCTGGCTTTTGGTTAATTAGATGTGAATTATCGATCATTAATTTGGGGAAAATATATCTGAATATATGCTGGTATATTTGAACAACAGACTGTGAATTTATACAGTACTTTACACAGAGTCTCAGAAATGTTAAACCACATACCTAATGACACAAATTATGAGCAATAAATGGAAAATAGGGTTAGCTTAACAGTTTTTTCTGACTAAAGTAGAGATACTCTTCTTTCTATACCTGGATTCCAATTAATTTCAAGATTGCTATCCTAGGGATTGACACAATTCATGAGCTCATGTAGCTTGAATGTGAACAACTACATATGTCAAAATTATTGTGCCTCAACCAATATAACTGTATTGCAATGGGATTAACAGTCTGCTGTTTGCCTTGGAATGATATTTCCACGACAGAGATTCAATTACTTAATTTTCGTTCTAGAACAGATGAACCCTTGAAAGAATGAAGGAAATGTTGTTGTGATTCTGTTTTCTCAATGAAAAACAAAACAAGCAAAAAAAAAAAACACTACATCTTCCAGGATTGCAAGTGGACACACAGAATGGCCACTAAATTAAATACAGGGGTTTTTTAAAAAGCAAACAACAGAAACTCCTGTCTTAAAATAAAAAAATAAATAATATGTCACACGGAGGTTTAGAATTTTTTCATGAATCCTGACATTTTTGTCTGAATTCTGTTATCAAATCTGGGAAACATAGTGAGAAATCCTAAGCTGTGTCCGGGAGGTAGAGGTTTGGCTCCTGCAGTTCAGGTCGCCATAACCATATGCTGCAGACTGGGTGTCTTTAAAAACAGGAATTCATTTCTCACAGTTCTGAAGACTAGAGAGTCCAAGGTCAAGGTGCCAGAAGGGTCAGTGTCTGGTGAGGACTCTCTTCTCGGGTGGCAGACAGCAACATGGCCTTTGTTGGTGTGTGCAGGTGGGGAAAGAGAAGAAGCAAGTTCTCGTGAAGGTCTCACCCACCTGAGCTCATTTAACCAACTTACCACCCAATGGCCAAATACCATTACATTAAGGGTTAGGTCCTCAACTTATATATACTTCAATCCATCACACTCCCTGAAGTGTTACAGCCAGAGAACATGAATGAGAGCAGAAAGTTCGAAAAGAAACATTAACATACCAGTGGATATCCTATTGGAAGGGGCTGCGTATGGCACAGAGACTGAGAGAACTGGATCATTATTGTCTAGAATACAAAGGGAGACAGACTGAGGATTGTAATTTAAATGCTTCTCTACCATTTGTGGGGAGCCATGATTTCTTGTTTATTCTGTAACCTTGCAGACTGGCTCAGTTTTAGCTCTTAAGGCGTTGTCTCTGCCTGCACCTGGAGGGTGCTTGCAAGCTGCTGAGGAATGAGGTGGGAACCGCCAGTTCCCGGACACAGATCACTGATGATTATCAGGGTAATTGGTGGGCTTTGTCCTTGACATAATGACTTTGGGAGAGTTTCAGTGAGTCTGTAGTTCATATGTAAAAGTTGCAAATTTTACTTTCAATGAGGAAATGCTCACTCGTGATTGTTAAGCTGCACGTACACAGGTGGTATATATTGGTAAAGGAAAGTAAACTCCGCGCTTCAGGATCACTGAAGACCGGCCGCATCATCAATTGTGTGAGTGTCTCTTTTTCATTCCCAGTCCCCTTGTCAGGAACTGTTCGACTCGTAACGGCTGGTCCGCTACAACCATTTTATATTTTAAAGACTAAACAATATCAGGGACCTCAATATTAGGAGTATTAATATTAGGAGTATTAATCATTCAATCAAACGTAAAAGCAGAAATGCCCTTTCCTTTCCGATTTTTTTCGATTTTATTTCCTAAGGAAATATTAAATACGTATGCTTACATCTTTCACTAAAGGAATTAGAAATTGAAAAATATTTTTTTAAAATTAAAGTATACTTAGAAATGTGTTTAATGAATAGTCAGAATAAAAAGGCCTGTGTCTAGAGTGGCCAGATTTACCAAATAAAATACAGGACACCTAGGTACATTTGAAAAATAGGTCTAACAAGTAACTTTTCATACTCTAATAAAAAAAGTTGCATACGAAACGTTTAGGGTGCCCTGGCAAATTCATTACAGGATGCAGAATGAAGCATTAAACAGATGACATGTTCTGTCTATGCAGGATGCCTGCAACCCTATCTATGTCTCACTGTTTGGTTAAGTTCCCTCCATCTTATTTCAAAACCAAAGTTAATAGTTAGCATTAATTTTATAAACAGAAAAAAAGTCAGAGGCATTGTATCCTCCAACTGGACAAGATTCTCAGCTTTTAAAATGTTTTTTGGTCACACAATATGTGCAACTGTGAAGCTGTAATAAGAGAAATAAAATACTTTGAAAAACTTGCTGACCCTCAGTCATGAAGTAATCTTGTCACCAATTATATCTCTAATTTTTTTATTGTCCTTTAGATCTTGAGTAGGATAAATTGAAGGAATATGACCAAAATAGAAAGGAAAACAAATGAACAAACAAAGGACAAGGAGAACTGACGGAGTCTTAGCAATTCTGATTATATGAATTCTAAAACCAAAAATACACTTGGTTTTAAATCTGTAGCTGTAAGAGAGTGAGGTGACATGACAAATAGATCTGACATTACTTGTTTTGTAAGCCATCTTGCATGTCAGAATTCCTGTGGTGAAAGCATAAAAGCTGAAGTGGACTTGGGATCACAGAAGAAAATAAAGTATGCCTTTAGCATTTACAATAAGTGAAAAGCAGACATTCCACCTACCCTTTGTTCCACACTTGGGAAAATAGGCTGAAGGCCCTTTATGCTTGTGATGGTAGGAAATCACTTCCAATGAGGGAGTTTTTGTTATAATTACTCAATACAGCCGAGTGTTACTGGGTGTCTTAAAAGTCGAGTGAATATTTGGCATAAAGGTTAAGATGCCGGCCAACATTACTGGAAGTAGGAGAAACAGGAAAAAATATTTACCTTTGGGGAAAATGAAACACTGAAACAAGAAATGTGCTACAGAACAAAGTTAAATGATACTTATGAGAACAAAAATGACCATACAAAATTATATAAAATAACATTAGAAAGTGCACTAGATTTACATGTAAATCACTTTAAGTAAAGGCAGTTGAAATATTGAAGCAAGAGCTGGAAGGCATACAATGTGACCTAATTCGAACATTTCATTATATTTACAAGTAATGACACAATTATTTGTGAATATATTTCTAAAATAATACTACAATAGGAAAACTGGTTCACAGCAGAAAAATTTGAAAATAAAAGGAAGTATAAGGACAGCATAAATGTAACATTCAAAAGAGCTTTCACTGGTTGCATGGAATTTGATCATATTTAGTCAATTCCTTGGTTTTTAGAAATGGTATTACAAATTGTGCTATAATCATTGTCCTTCAATTAAACATAAATATTTTTGAGGGCTGAATACGTGATGCTAACATCTCTCTTAAAAAGCACTGTTATCAGCATGCTATTTTATAGAGGAAGAAACTGAAATTGCGAGTTTAGGTTTAAACCTAAGACGTCAACTTTCTGTGCGTGTACTCTTTACATTTATGTTATATTTATATTTACATTATAAGGCTGTGGTGGAACCCCATCAAGAAAGTCAGGAAGTCAATAGCCCTGGACCTAATGGGCAAACACATATAGCCGGGGGTATCCATATTACCTGTGACTGTGTCTTTCAAAAGGAACCTGCAACAAGGTCCCCTGGAGCTCTAGCAGCCTGTGCTTTCAGGTATTAAAGAGGGCAACGAAATTAAAGGGCTCAGACAGGATGTTCTTTCAGGCAATGCTGAGATAAAAGTGGTAACCGCGAAGCCCTGAAGCCACTTCCCACCAGCAACCCCATGACCAGGACGTGGAAGATAGTAGCTTGCAGGGACAACGATGGAGCAAATCTCCATCCAGGAGAAAACCTGGCAGTTCTTGGACCACTGGCAGCCCAGCCACACTTGGGGGATGCTCATTTTGCCTTGAGAGGCATGATATTCACATGTCCATTCTCAGGAATGTAGAGACAATGGAGAGGGTTGGGAAAATGCCTGTGCCTTTGAGAATCACACTCAGGTGACTTGAGCGGTCCTGTGATGCCACGTACTCCTTTGTAGGAAACCTTCTGCATCCAGCCCTTCCCCAGACTGCTCAGGTAGCGGCAATGCAGGGCCATACCACTCCCTCCAACTCAAGCTGCAGGGGTTCCTGGAGCTAAGAGAACAAAGCCCACCTCCTGGTCTTGCCCTGCTCCTCTTCCCACGCCACAGAGAACCCCATTAGATTCTCCCAGGACATGGTCAGGTCTGGTTGTGACTCTCAGAGGGGAAGTTCTTCAGAAACCTCTGGCCTCAACTCGGACTCAACCTTAGGAAAGGGGGGCATGACGACAGGTCCCCCTTCCCTCAGCCTCTGGTGGCATATGTAGTTTTATTTTTTTTTAAGACTAAAACTACCTGTCTAACCATTAAAAAATTGTGTGTACATGGATGTGTGTGTTTGTGTGGTTTGTGAATGTGGTTTCTGTGTATGTGTTTGTGTTTACAAGTGTATGACTTGCCTGTGACATGTCTACAGCTGGCTTATACCAACTCAAGACACCAACAAATAAAAGTTCAAGAAATTTTGCCATCCAATTGACCGATAGTTTGAAATCAGTCATCTTGGGGATATTTATTAATACATAATGGAAAAGAACAAACTATATATCATAAAACTCTATGTAAATCAGGGTTTTCATCCCCGTGGAGAGTCCCTGTCCATTAATTTTGTACAATATTTTACCAATGAAGAAACTGAGGTCTAAAAGTTACATTGACACATTTATAGCCACAGATGTAGGTACCATGTTTCCCAGAAAATAAGACCTAGCTGGACCATCAGCTCTAATGCGTCTTTTGGAGCAAAAGTTAATGTAAGACCCGGTCTTATTTTACTATGATATAAAACCGGGTCTTATCTAACATAATATAAGACTGGGTCTTGTATTAATTTTTGCTCCAAAAGACGCAATAGAGCTGATGGTCCAGCTAGGTCTTATTTTCAGGGAAACAGGGTAGTGGCCAAGAAGCCAACCACTGAATACTATTTTTGAACGTGGCTTAGTGTTTCATCTGGGATAATTGATTTAGTTTATCTGTGAGATTCTAAGTCATTGACAATTTTTTCTCCCTCAGAGTTAGGTCATACCAGTAACGGTGAGTACAAGCAAGTGTCTGGTTTCTGATACTATTCTTCAGTAAGAGGAGCAAGGACTCCTTGGAGAAATGGCTCATTTTAGTGCTAGGACAAAGAATACATAAGATGAGCCTCTAATAGACCAGAAAGTAAGTGCCAATGAAACAAAGGGATGAGGGAATGTTAAAGGGACACAGGAGTCAGCTGAAAGGGCTACTAGTAGCCAGAGCTGGAACTGGGGAGAACAGATAAATATTCCATACAGAAGAATTCCAAATAATTTATGTAGACACTCTCCTCTCAAGGGGATGAAGCGTTCCTTAAGTGTGAGCTACTCATTGTAACTCCCTTTCAAAGGATACAGTATGGGAGAGAAAAAGAGAGAAAAAGGAACTTTACAATGAAGCAAAAACGAAGAACCTGACCTCATCTAGGTAATCTAGTTTGACATTATTAGTGATAAGAAATGTTAATAGCATATGACATGATGTAATGAAATGGCACTTTGCCTCTGTGGTCTTCTTTCCCTCAAAAAACCACCACAGTCCACCCATGAGAAAAACATCAGACAAATCCACATCAAGGGGCACCCTACAAAACATCTATCTAGTAATCGTTAAATTGTCAAGGTCATCAGAAACAAGTGAAGTCTGAGAAAATGTCACAGTCTGGAGAGGTCTACAGAGTCATAACAAGTGAATGTAATGTATCCTGGATGGGATTCAGGAACAGAAAAAGGACATTAAATAAAAACTGAAAAAATCTGAACCAAGTGTGGATTTTAGTTAAAATAATGTATCAGTATGGTGTCATTAGTTGGAACAAATACAACACACTCATGCAAGATGTAAATAACAAGGTGAGGAGTACACGGGAACTGTCTGCACTAAATTTGCAACTTTTGTAAAGTATTGAAAAATAAAAGTATTTTTTAAAATCAGTTTTTGGTTTATCATCATATTAAAGTCTTTAAATGGGCCACTCCACTCTTTATTGAAGAAAATCAAACTGATACATCAGGAGCTTATATAGTTCTATAAAACAGAGTCATGGCTCGGACAGGAAACAGTAAGATTTGCCAAGACTCTGGTCAAGGAATTTTGAAATACAACTAAGAAACTAAGCATGCAATATATCCACTCAACTGAACATATGGAAAATGGAAACAAAGTCAGCAGCAGCCGCAATAACAATGGCACTTTGAATCTTTGCTTGAAAGTCGTAATAAACTATTTTAAATGTTCTCTTTTTAAATCCACTTTAAATATTCAACACTTGGTTATTTCAAGTTAATTGAAGTTTCTGTTTTGTTTTGTTTGTATTATCCAAGAATACTTATCATTCCTTAATACCTTCATATTTGGCTAGATAGTTCCTCATTAATAAACCCATTTAAGGACAAGTATTTTTTGTAAGAAAGAGAAAAAGGATTAGTTTCACAACCATTACTTCTCCAGAAACTTCGAGCTGGTAATCAGTTACATATACTGGCTCAGAGCATCTGAGAAAAAAAATCAATGGCAGAAATAGGTTGCAGCTAATAGTGAACAAAAATATGAAGCATGACAACTATTCAATTTTATGTATTTAAAATGTCTTCATCATACTGAAATAAAACATTGACAGCAGACTTCTTAAAAAAATATTTTTCTAATGTTTTTAAAGTACCATAAAACTTTAATATATTTTAATGCATATCAAATTTGAAAGCAAGATTCTCTCCTATGGTTATTTGTAAAATAAGAAGGAAAACACTAAAATAGAATCATACAAAATGAATACTGTTAAGATTTAGATTAATTGTATACAAATGCATGTTTCCTGAATAGGTGGTTGACTGGATTCTTTGTGATTCAAAAAACTGAAGAATACTGTTAAAATCAAAGTTAATTTTTCTGAAGTAGAAAATTTACTTAAAAGTTTCTATTTATCTAACAACAGTAAAAGAAAGAAAAAAGAATAATTTATAATCAAATGAAAATATATACTAGATTAAATATATGTAGTTATATAGTTATATATTAAATACATATAGTTATTTGTATGTAAACTATACCTCAACAATACTATTAAAACAGAAAAATAATTCAATTTATAATATAATAGAAATATAATAGAAAATATATTTATTCAAGAAAAAATTTCAAATGATATCTAATGAGCTAATAATTGCAAATTTTCCTTAACCTGAAAATTCAAAAGGGAGTCATTTATATTGTGGTAAATATTGCTCACAGGGGATCTCACTATCTCTGTTTTTAAATGAGTTTCCCTTGAATATCTGAAATAGGAAAAGAATATAACTATGCCATAATCATTGCAGTTAGAAATTATAAAAAGGGAGAAATGAATGTTAGTTTCAGATACATTACTTTTCCAGAAACTGCAAGCTAGCAATCAGTCACTAGAAATAGAATATTAATAATTGAATTAAAGCTCAGTGAAAATGGAACTCAACAAGATCGGCTGCTTAAAGAAGTTTCATTTAGACTCAATTGTCACAGGGTAGAGAAAGAGCATATTTGTGACATAGAGGAAGCCTAAGTATTATTATCCTATAACGGCCAAAAAGTGTCCAGGAAGAAAATCTTTATTATATATTATTACAATAAGCCAGGATGACTGACCATTTTTTTTTTCTTGTTGCAGACTAGCATACCAATTCGAATTAACTCAATGGCTTATGCAGAAACGGATAGCCATATTTCTGCATGTCCTCTAATTCAAGAGCTTTTACTCAATATTATACATTCTAGGGAAAAAGTAACAAAGTTTTGATTATTTAGTTATATATATATACCTGTATATAGATATATTTAGTTACATCTAGGCCTTTATCTAATTATTCATAACTTCTATTATTTATAATGATTATTAAATATTTTCTTTATTAGCCCCTTTAGAAAAAGCATCAGCAGTAAATTCAGTCATGTCTATCAACAGGATGTAGAATGATCTGGTTGGTAGAAGGATATCATAGGATAATCTCATAAAATACTTTTATTTTCTAGAGTCTATGTATATTAAAAGTGAAAAAAAAGTTGCAGGTGGCATTGCTGTTTCTAAACAGAAAAATACCAAACACAAATGTGGTCTTTCTTTGGGAGAAATTCCAGATATAAATAATGTTATTCACCGACATGGACTAAGTTCTTAGAATTGTCGAAAGTCAAAATTGCATCAGAAGAATTTGCAATCAGAAAATTGTGCATGTCCTCTAAAGTTCAAAAAATAGCACAGGGAATTTTTAAACCCTAAATCTAAGCATAAAGCAAATTTATTTTTATTAAATGTATCTGACAGATCTGATCTGAATTGATAATACCTATGTTAAGTTTAAAAATAACTAGTAGATTTAGTAACAGTCAGCTTTAGAGATGGCTGCTTAAAGCTACATTACTTTTTTTATTAAAGTTTATTGGGGTGACAATTGTTAGTAAAGTTACATAG
This sequence comes from Rhinolophus ferrumequinum, assembly GCF_004115265.2. Classification (NCBI taxonomy): domain Eukaryota; kingdom Metazoa; phylum Chordata; class Mammalia; order Chiroptera; family Rhinolophidae; genus Rhinolophus; species Rhinolophus ferrumequinum. The sequence goes on from NC_046301.1 coordinate 55,102,348, forward strand.
GTTTCAGGTGCACAGTTCTGTAATACATCATCTACATACCACATTGTGTATTCAACACCCAGAGTCAGTTCTCCTCCCATCACCATATATTTGATCCCTTTTACCCTCTTCTACCACCTGCCTCCCCCCTTACTCTCTGGTAACCACTAAACTATTGTCTGTGTCTACGAGTTTTTGTTTCCTCATGTTTGTCTTGTTCCTTAGTTGTTTTCAGTTTTATATACCACATATCAGTGAAATCATATGGTTCTTGACTTTTTCTTTCTGACTTATTTCACTTAGTACAACAAGCTCAAGATCCATTCATATTATCGCAAATGGTACTAGTTCACCTTTTCTTATGGCAGTAATAGTCCATTGTGTTTATATACCACATCTTCTTTATTCAATCATCTATCGAAGGACACTTTGGTTGTTTCCATGTCTTGGCAACTGTAAATAAAACTGCAATTAACATCAGAGCACGTATATCTTTATGTATAAATGTTTTCAGATTTTTTGGGTAGATACCCAGGAGAGGGATTGCTGGGTCATATGGTAATGCTATTTGTCATTTTCTGAGGAACCTCCACACTGCCTTCCATAGAGGCTGCACCAATCTGCATTCCCACCAACAGTGTATGAGGATTTCTTTTTTCTCCACAACCTCTCCAACTCTTAATTATTTGTCTTGTTGATGATAGCCATTCTAACCAGTGTGAGGTGATATCTCATTGTGGTTTTTATTTGCCTTTCTCTGATGATTAGTGATGTTGAGCATTTTTTCATATGTCTATTTGCCATTGGTATGTCCTCTTTGGAGAAATGTCTCTTCAGGTCCTCTGCCCATTTTTCAATTGTGTTGTTTGTTTTTTTTTGTTGTTGAGTTGTATGAATTACTTATATATGTTGGATCTTAGCTCCTTATCAGAGGCGTTGTTTGCAAAAATCTTCTCCCATTCAATTGCCTCTTTATTTTGTCAATGGTTTCTTTTGCTTTGCAGAAGCTTTTTAGTTTGATATAGTCCCTTTCATTTACTTTAGCTTTTACTTCTCTTGCCTTTGAAATCCAATGTATAAAATCCTCTTTGAATCCAAGGTCCATAGTTTAGTACCTATGTTTTCTTCTATGCAGTTTATTGTTTCAGGTCTTATGTTTAGGTGTTTGATCCATTTTGACTTAATTTTGGTACATGGTGACAGATAGCAGTCTAGTTTCAACCTTTTGCACGTGGCAATTCTCCCAGAACCATTTATTGAAGAATCTTTTCTTCTTCTATCTTTTCTCCATTGTATGTTTTTGGCTTCTTTGTTGAAAATTGTCTGTCCATATTTATGTAGGTTTATTTCTGGGTTCTCAACTCTATTCCATTGGTCTGTGTGTCTGTTTTTCTGCCAATATCATACTGTTTTGATTATTGTTGCCCTGTAGTATAATCTGAAGTCAGGGAGTGTGATACCTCCAGTACTGTTCTTTTTTCTTAGGATTGCTTTGACTATTCGGGGTCTTTTGTGGTTCCATACAAATCTGATGATTTTTTGTTCTATTTCTTTAAAAAATGCCATTGAGATTTTGATGGGGATTGCATTAAATCTGTATATTGCTTTGGTAATATGGCCAATTTACCTTGGTGATTCTTCCAACCCATGAACACGGAATGTTTTTCTATTTCTTTGTGTCTTCTTCAATTTCTTTTAAAAATGTCTTATAGTTTTCAGCATATGGGTCTTTCACATCCTTGGTTAAGTTTATTCCTAGGTATTTTATTCTTTTGTTGCAATTGCAAAAGGAATTGTTTTTTTTGTTTGTTTATTTTTTTATTATTTCTTATTCTGAGATCATTGTTGGTATATGGGAATGCAATAGACTTTTGTACGTTTATTTTGTAGCCAGCAACTTTACTGTGTTCGTTTATGGTTTCTAACAGCATTTTGGTGAAGTCTTTAGGGTTCATGTCATCCACAAAAAGTGACAATTTAACATCTTCATTCCCAATTCAGATGCTTTTTGCTTCTTTCTCTTGCCTGATTAAAAACTGCATTTTATAGAAAAGTATATTGATCTCCAAGCTACTCGTTCTGGAAGGCATGATAATGTTTCCAGCTATAGATGCCAATAATTCTATTATTTTAATAAATATTAATTACCCCATAGTATATTAACTAAATCATCTGTCAAAGATGGATGAGGATGATCTGTGCTTTTAACTACATAGGATGATAATATAAACTAGCAGAAATTCAAAATAACGTTTTTTAGAGATTCTAGGATCTAGTGAAACTTAGAGAAGTCAGGATTGTGTGCCTGGTAATCTGATTAGGGCATATTACAAATACTTCCAAATTTGTGCTTATATAATTCTGTAGACATTAGCTTTGTATTTGCCATTCACTGCAAGCTACTTGGGCACCCTGTTGTGCAAGAAAGGATACCAAGCATGTCCACATTGGAGTTACAGCTAATTGACCATGTCCTCCCTATTGAGAGAATTACATATATGGCATGACCATAACGATTGTTCTATATATTTTCATTGGGAAGTTAATTAATTTCTAACTTGGGAAGTATCTTTTTACATTAGGTTAAATAATATCTGCCCTCTTTTAATGTTCTCACTTAATTATTTTTACTCTTCTTTCTCCTTTATTTTAGTTAGTCCTTCGTTCCAATTATACTGAGGGTGCCAAAAAAAAGTATACACATGATTTATATTCATCGTTTGTTTTCAGTTTATATCAAGTATTACAATTTTAATATATTTTTTCCTTTCTTAAATTGTGTATACATTTTTTTGGGGCATCTTCTGTGTATAATCCCAAAACAACTCTGATGTTGAAAGATACTAGTTTGAAGAATGGAAGGAAAGCAATATATTTGGAAATATATTCTGATATCCAAAATTAGTTTCAATAACCTCTAAAGTTATTGCAAATCAGTAAGTTCTTTGCCTCCTCTTCTTATAATAATTTAATGTGATTTTTTTCAATCAACAACAGTTTATAGATAAATAGTTTTATATTTTTGACATCCTTATTTTTTTTCTTTTTCATGAGGAAAATGGGGTATCAAGTTTACTTAGAAAATGTAAATTAGTAATTTTGTGAATATAGGAGAGCAACCCAGGTCAAAGAAGACTTGAGAAGGAATGGAAGAACAATGTGAGGAGAGACTCCAATCTTTAGAAGGTTTTATATTCTTCCTACATCTGGAGAGACATAGGCATGAAATAATTAGAGTTTAGCAAGGTGGAACATTATGTTCAGAAAATATTGAAGTAGAAATAGTATATTGCAGTAGTTCATGTCACATGCTCTGGAAACATACACTACCTGAGTTTGACATCCAGTTCTGCCCCTTACTATTTTAATATTTGTTTTTTTTTTATTTAACATATCATGTCTCAGTTTCCTCATCTGTGAAATGAAATAATTACAGTACTCCTAGGGTTATCAAAAAAATAAAATAGTCAAAACATGTTATATACTAAAAACTATGCTAAGCATATTAGAAATTCTCAAAAGAATTAGCTATTACTTTTCTTTTCTTTTTTTGGCCAATTTTCTTGCTAACCTCTTTATGCTAATAATATTATGATGAAAAGCACACGCAAGTAAAGTAATAGTAATTAGAGGCAAAGCCATTTATGGGAAAGGTATTCCATCGACATGTATTACACAGTTTGTAAACAAAAACTACATTTTCATAACTTTTTTGCAACTAACATTCTTGATGAGAAGTAGATTGCATCAATTAGATGCAAAAGCATAAGATTTGAAAAGAAGAATGGAGGCAGAGATCACTGAACGTGAGAATGTAAAATGGGTAAACTCTACATTCTATTATCTGATTACGAGCTTTTTGGGTATGAGAGGCAGTTTTAACAAATGAGAGAGGTCTCAGAAAGCGCAGCAGTGGCTGCAGTACTTATTGGCCCTCCCTTTTCATGGGTATGAACTTGAGGCCAATAGTCCAGATACAGTCCCATGTGACTCTCTAAGTATCTAACTGCTTGTGTTAAATGTCTTTCTGCTAGAAATACCTAGTCATTTCTGAACTCATTATCTACCGTGTTTCCCCAAAAATAAGACTTAGCCAGACAATCAGCTCTAATGTGTCTTTTGTAGCAAAAATTAAATATAAGACCTGATTATATTATATTATATTATATTATATTATATTATATTATATTATATTATATTATATTAGTTATATAAGACCCGGTCTTATATTATAGTAAAATAAGACTATATTTTACTATGTTATAGTAAAATAAGACTGAGTCATATTAATTTTTGCTCCAAAAGACACATCAGAGCTGATTGTCCGGCTAGGTCTTATTTTCGGGGAAACAGAGTAACTTGAACAATGTTGTGCTTGAGATCATCGGTAGTAACAGCAGCAAGTGACTACCAGAAGCAGAATGGCCAGGGCCACTGTAATGAATAGCAGTGTCAATTCTATAAGCAAATGATTTGACCTGCAGACTACCAGGTAGGGGATAGGGGGATTAATTAATTATGGTGCCCTTAACACTAAAATAGATAAGCAATCTAAAAAAAGTCCTACTGGACTTATGATAAAAAATAATAGACAGATACCCAGATAACACAGATACCAGATAATGGATAGATGATAGTTAGGTAAGTAGATAGATAGATAGATAGATAGATAGATAGATAGATAGATAGATAGATGATAGAGAGATCATAAAAACCTCCACATCTGGACGAAGTGACCTGACTTGTCATACAAGTGGAAAGTCAGGATTCTTCACCCAATTTCTAAACCTGAGTCAATTCATAGACACAGAGCCCTTTGCATGAAGAGACAACCAGTTTTCTTTAAGGAAGACGACTATCACGCTGTTACATTGCGTTTATGTGACTTGTGGTCACATACTACTGTAAACATGTATAACAGAGATAAAGGAAATACTCAGTTTAGGGGATTTTGGTTCATGGATAGTGAGTTGAATTTCTGGTGTCACAGAAAGTCACTATTATTTACCTCTCAGATGGAAAACTGAGGGAGGCAGATGGTGACTCCATGTATCTCAAAAATGTCTAATACATTTATAAACCCACCCTTCGCTTATTTCCCCACTTTCTGAATGCAAATGTGAATTCACCACAAAGGAAACAAGCAGGAGATCCACATTGGCTCCTTGTGGTAAGAGAGCTTGGGGAAGCTCCTTTTCCTCCTTACTAAAATAATAAGAAGCATACAATACCACTTCTACCATGGATTTCAGAGATTACCATATTTTGCTGTGTATAATGTGCACTTTTTCCCCCAAAATTTGTAAGGGAAAAATAAGGTTTTATTTATTTATTTATTTATTTATGGGTATAAATACCCATTATACATGGGTAGTATTAATTCTGTATCTATATAAATGTTTTGAATTCTTTTATTTATGCTTATGAGTTAAAACTATAACTCTAGAAATCAATAACAATATCCATATGAAAAATAATACCCTGGAATACGATAACCGGTTTTTGTTGAACTTGTGTCTTCTATGATGTATTAATATTATAAATTTGTTACCGGTAGATAAACTTTCTTGTACCTTGTATCTGTTCTTGTGTTTTGCAATTATTTGTTACACAAAATTTCTTATACCATAATATATTAAAAAATAAATGTTAAAATTCCTTTATAATATGAAAAACAACTACCTAAATGTAAACAACTAAAAATTGGAATTAAAAATTTAAAACAAATTTTTGTTTTTTCCCTGAAAATTTGGGCCAAAAACATGGGTGAGCATTATACACAGGAGAACATCATATGTGGCAAAATACGGTAATACCATTATCAAGGACTTAAAATCTTGAGGTCTGGTGATTCCTACCTCTTCCTCATTTTTCAGCTTATTTGGCTTATGCAGAAAACACATACATCTTGGAGAACATAAGTGGATTATTATAAACATAAGTGGCATTAATTCTAGTTGCAGATAATTTCTGGATGCAGTCACTTTACTGGACCAAATCAACACAGATGCTGTCATCTTCTATGAAGCTTTCAGACTAATGAGTTATGTTCTATCCCAGGTACCCATGAATACTATAAATAGTTTGCTTTAGCTGACAGTGGCAGCAGTATCTCTTTCTGGCTTACTTCAGCTTTCTGTTGCCATCTAGTCCACAAAGTCATGGAGCTCCTCCCATCTAAGGGCCATTATCCAGAACCACCACATTGATAGTATATCAGAGAGATGAAACTTAGAAAACCAGAAGTAGCAGGACCATGCAACCTGGTAATACACATATGGGCCAGGTGATAAGAGAAATCAAACAAACACACAAAAAATTAAGATGTAGTGAAGTTTCTGGAATGCAGTGCTCTGAGGCATTTCAAAATACCGCGCCTAAAATCAAACAGCAATTGCTGAATTGTTGCATGTCCTACTTCTAGGAAAGACTGCAATACTTGGTTGACCCTTTTGAATTATAGAGAACATAAATATCATGGGTTGCCATGTGTCTCCAACACATTTTAAGAAGTCTTTAAAGCTACACATTTTGAATAGGGTTCTGGACAAGGGAAGAATTTTCAGTGATGCTGCGGTGGAAGCCCTGCCAATTGAACCCTATCACCAAGCAAATCCAAATCCAGATTCCTCTCTCTTATTTCCCTACTATATATAAAGTGTGTGCGTGTGTGTGTGTGTATTGCAGTCTTTTAGTTAGAATATCATTGTGGGCTTGAATTAGAAGAGGAATAAACATCATCATCAAGGATTGGATATAATAGAATGACGGTCATAGACTTCTTCCTCCATACAAAGATTATGACGAGATGTACCAAACCGTTGTCCTTGAGTGTGGGACTGTCATTGACAGCACCCCATTTTTATCTTATAATAACTATGGAGAAAACCCAAACTTGAATCCGACCTAACTTTTTTCCTGGTCATAAAGAAAAACTAATGATGCCATAGGTGTGAGCTGCGGGACAGGTGTTGATACAACAGAGGCAGAGGACATGGAATCTGGGACATGTGACCATGTAATTTACTTGTAGCATCTGAACCTACTGATAATCCGGCTTTTGGAAAATATATCTTGTGACTGAACATGTCACTGATACTAATATAATCTCTTTTCTAGTCTCCAGCTTCTGCCCTTTTCTCCTATAACTTTGTCTCAAGCCAGTAGAACGAATAAGTTTAAAAACAAAAACAAAATTACAGCAAGACATTCTCCTGCCTAAAGCTGCCCAAACTATTTTCATAACATTGAAATTAAGATCAAAATCCTTAAGAAACCTACAATAAGCTACCTCAACTGGCTGACTCTTTGACACGTCTTCTACTTTTCGGTCAATAAGTACAGGCCAAACATATTTGCTGGTAATATTTTTTGGGAAAATACATTAATTGGATTAATCATTTGCATTAAAATTCAGAACCAATTTGACTGGATATTCCTGTAAATTCTATAAACTGTTTCATGACTAGTTGCACTAAAATAGCTTTGAAAATGTAGTATGATAACTAAAAAAATAAAACAACCACATCTAGAAATGGGAAGAATTTGTAGTTTGCACACTAGCACACTATTGTGCAAATTACTCATGTGCTCATTTTGGACATTTCTTAAGCACACCTATTTTCTCATACTTGTAAACCTCAGAGCTTTAACCCACATCTCTAATAAAAGAATTATTTTGATGCCTGAAATACTTTTCATAAATTAGCATAGAGCCCCATGATTTTATATCACCTAATGCCATATATCCTAATTAAAATAGATAATGTGCCATATATAACTAATCAATATTGAATAGTAAATTCTAGGAACTTAGAAAATGCCTGAAAGAAAGCTCTTAGATCAATGTTAACTCAATTATTTCTACGTCATCAGTCTATTTTTAAGAAGAAATAAACACTAGAACTACCATGTAGTATAGCAAATAAAAAACAGATTTATAGAGCCTTAGTTTTAAAAGTATGTGATTATAAAGTATTGATTTCATATTTTAGTACTGAAATTATTTTAAAGCCACTTTGGAGACCTGAAGATTCATGGAAAGCTGAGTCTTGAAGAAAAGAAATAAAACAAAAATCAAATTTGCTGAACTAGGAAAAGAAAGTAATTTGATCCTCTTTGGCATCTTGGAAAGTCTGAAACAGTTGGAACAATTAAGAAGAATTCTCAAAAAAAATTTGAATTAAAGTATCTGACACAAATATATTATTTTTAGTGATTCACTGCATAATGATAACATATTATACTAAAATCTAATGAAAATAATGTCTTTCAAGATAAGAAATGCCTCCTTTTAGCAGAGACTCCAGATGTTTTTAGTAAATATTGTGTGCTTCTCTGAGAAGGGATGGTGGGTAAAAGACGTCCCATCATATAAATTAGTGAAAAATTCTTCTCGGCAATGTCACAACAGATGTGGATATGAGTTTTGATGGTAGCTACCAGCTGTGCTTCTCTCTATCCCACCAGAAATCATGCACATGTGACATCTGTGAATAACATGGAGTGAAAAAAACTGGCACAAAGACCTCTTCTTATGTAGTAAGGAAGATCCCCTGTCTTTGTCTTGGTTGATGTGAGGCTTCTGCTAAAGTATGTGATATTATTAAAATAAACAAACATAATAATCATGATTTTGAGTCTAGTATGTAAATTCAAAGTTTATCTTTTTCAAGAGGTCAGGTTTCTTTCTAGTGATCTGATCCTTTTTTTTTTTCTCCTGTTACACACCTACTGTAAAAAAAGCTGAACAATTTTTAACATACTCAGGAAGTTGTTTTTGAGATGATAGATCTAAAACATTTATGATATGGCATATTAAAAATCCATTTTGGGAGTTCTCAGTTCATCTCCAGGGAAGGGGCAGTCTAGACATCTAAATCAGAGAAAGGAGAGCCTGGATAATGATGATTGAAAGAAACATATTCAATGTCATAAGATACCGGGATAGAGAAAATTAACACTGACTCCAAATTAAAAGTCAAAAGGAAAATATTTCAAGTTGATTTGCAACTTGCTTCTCATATGGGCAAATCTAAGAAATATGTATACTCTATCATGCATAACTACACGGATTGTTTAATAAAAAAAAGGTTTCAGAGTCACACTATTTTGTAAACTAGCTATGTCAAGCATATTTTAAACAGTGGTAGACACTTATGAAAAACAAGACTAAGACACCCATAATGTATAGAGGTAAAAAAAAAAAAAAAAAAAAAAAAAAAACCTTAACTGTATTGTTTGTATTTAAACCTGAAGACGTATCTTTCAAGAAGTTGCTGTCAAAATTTGAGCTAGAGTCAAATAATATCAAAATATTTGGATGTAGGAATCCATGTATAGCAGTGTCTTCACAAAACATTAATAGGAGCCCATACATAGAATGTTCACCTGGATTGAGGGAGATAAAATAATAGAATGTCTCAGGAGCAAATTTTTTTTCCACTACTTTATCAAAATTGGATTTATATACTTCTACTTTACACCCCCAATATATAAAAATTAAAATAAAATACATCTTTAAATGAGAATTAAATACAAGCTATGGATAATCATTTATATTTTATCTTCTTAAACATTAAATGTCAAATGCTCACATCTATTATGTAATATTTAACAATAGAGTTTTTGTGTTTCTTTATTATCTGCTCAATATTCAGAATTATTCAAGAAGATACTTATTTTCAAGTTGCACCAAATATAATTTTATGTTTAGTTTTGTTTGAAACATAATAATGAAATTTCATTTCACAAGTATAATGTAGTAATGGAAAATATTTTTCTTACTAAAATTGCAACATTTGAGAAATAAACTAACATATAAAAATCATTTTTTTCAAGTCTTTACAAATTACTTCATCCTCTTTAAAAATTAAGACTTTATTTTATGAGCAATTTTAGGTTTAGAGAAAAAGTAATCAGATAGTACAGAGATCAGATATAACCCATTTCTCACATTTCACGTATTTTTAATATCTTGTACGGAACATTTGTTTCAAATAATAATCCAATATTAATACATTATTAGTTTACAGTGCGGTTTGCTCTTTGTTTTCTATAATTTCATGGGTTTTGACAAATGCACAATATCAGGTATCTTTACAGATCATTACAGTATCTTCTAGAATAGTTTCACCACCCAAAAAAATCCCCTGCACCTCACCTAGTAGTCACTCCACTCCCTCCCAGGTCCTCTGAAACACACTGATTTATTTCTTACTGTCTCTATAGTTTTGCCTTTTTCAGAATGTCATATAATGACATACACGGTGTGTAGAAACTGGCTTCTTGCACTTAATGTGCACTTAATTTTCCTCCGTGTTGTTTCATGACTCAATAGCTCATTTCTTTGAATTGCTAAATAACATTCCACTCTATAGATGTACCAAAGTTTGTTTATGCATTCACCTATCTGGGGGCACCATGACTGCTTTTAGTGCTTGGCACTTAAACAGCTGCCGTAAACATTTGTGTAAAGAATCTTATTTGGACCAAAATCTTTACCTCATTTGTGTAAATACGTAGGAGTGCAATCGCTGGAATGTAGGCTAAGACGGTGGTCAGCTTCTCATAAAACTGCCGAACTGTCTTCCAAAGTGGCTGCTTCATTTTGCATTCACAGCAGGAATGAATGAGAGTTCTTGTTGCTCCACATCCTTTTCAACATTTGATATTGTCAGTACTTTGGATTGAAACCATTTTAAAGGATAGGCATTGGTATTTCAATGTTATTTGAATTTGCAATTCCTAAGTCACGTATGATGTTGAGCATTATTTCATATGTTTATTGGCTACCTGGGTATCTTTTCAGTGAGGTGTTTATGCAAATCTATTGTTCATTTTTATAATTTAGGTAAAATTTTTCTGACAGCAGAGTTTTTAAATATTCTTATATCTCTTAAGCCTTTATTAAGCTTAATATTCAACATTTGGGAGGTTTATTTTCTATTTTGTATGTGATATTTTTTTCCAGTAATTTTTGTAATAGTTAATATATTTATATTTCTATTCATATTTATATGTATATTCTTATATATGTGATATATATATATGTGATATATATATGTGATATATATATATTCATATATATATATATATATATATATATATATATATATATACTCACAATGCTCAATTCTGACATTGTTCCTAATGACCTTTCAGGGGATTTCCTTTGGCTTTCCAGCTATACATCATCTGATCTGATCTCTAATCTGAAAATGACATGTTTTGACTCATTTAATAATATTAGACTATACGCATTTACATTACATATTTATCCATTCCACATCTACACATGATTTAATTTTGACTAACTGTATTTATTAGTATGTCTAGAATATTACACGAACAAACGAATATTGGCCATCCTTGCTCTGTTTGACATTTAATGAGAGTGTTTCTAGTGTTTCACTACCAAAGATTATATTCACTCTCACTTCTGAATATCTCTCTCCTGCCTTCCTCCTCTCTTTCTCTCCCACTTTCTTTCTATATCAAACTAGCTAACTTTCAGGTGAAGAAAGGATCCAACTATTTTCATTAGAATGGAATTTAAGATTTTGTCAAGTGCTTTCAGATTTTATAGAAGCAAAACGATATTATCCTCTTCATTCATCAATAAAAAATATGAAATCAAATATAAATATCCATTCAATCAGATAAAATCAACATTAATTTTAAAGTGGTGATGTATTTCACTTAGATTGAAAAATACATTGCTCATACTCTGTTTTGTAAATCATTTTCTTCACTTGTTTAGAAAAGCTAAGGACCAGAGTGTTTACAACAATGGAGAAAAAAATTAGAGCCTGCCTGTTGTCCAATAAGGTTCAGACAGATAATTAACTCTAAAATCAACTCTGGTCAATTGTAAGTGGCAGAGTGCCTGTATTGTGTTTTCTTCTCACTCAATGTAAGAGATAAGAATGATATTTCTTTCAAATTATTTTGTTACCAAGGCTGTCTTTAGTGATCTGAAATATAAACTTTTACACTGAGGTATATCATGTTTCCCTGAAAATAAGACTGGGTCTTACATTAATTTTTGCTCCAAAAGACACATTAGGGCTTATGTTCAGGGGATATCATCCTGAAAAATCATGCTAGGGCTTGTTTTCCAGTTAGGTCTTATTTTTGGGGAAACGCGGTATATTAACTGCAAAGGCTTCCAGGGCTTTGTTTAAAAAAGTTTCAGAGTCATATTTTGGGGAGTGGAGGTAGTAGAAAAGAAGTCATTTAATAAAATACAGTAATACTATCGTGCACTTAATTTGTAAATGAAAACACTTGTCTATTTTATCTCCTTTCCTGTCTTTGTTCTAAAATGAAGCTAAAATAGCCCTCCAATATTTTTTTATATATATTTTGAGATAGTCACAATATTGTGCTTTCTTTAACAAAAGCTTTTAAAAAAAAGCAGTAAATATGCTTTTGACTGTTTATTAACATAAAAATTTGTGAGCTTGGTTTATATTTTATACTGTAACTTAAGAATGACTCAGAGCTCAGGACTTGGCCCGATTCTCTGTTATCTCATACGAGTATCATTTGTAGACAGATGATCCTAAAATATCAACTCTGGCCCTGCTCTCTCTAATGCATTCCAGACTTACCCATTCAGTTGCTCATTCACCATCTCAGCATGGATATCTAATGATAACCTTACACTTAATTTGGTCACACAAAGTGCTCAATCTACTGCCCCATCAACAACAGCCGTCTAATCTCCTGTATCAGCATCATTCCGTCATCCAAGCAGTTACTCAGCCCAAAACCTCCAGAACTATCCTCAATTCCAATCTTTATGTACTTGGTACACAAAGTGTGATCCTGGACCACCACTACCTGGGAACTTGTTTGAAATGCAATGTCCTATGCCCCAATTCAAGCCTACAGATTCAGAATCTGGATTTTAACAGAATCCCTGGATGATTCATATAAATATTAGAGTATGAGAAACACTACCACAAAGTATCCTCTACATGCAGTCTATCAGTCATCGTTACCCTCTGTCTCTGAAACAAACTCAGAAGACAAGAACTGTCATCATCTCCGTTGCTGCCACTCTAATTCTTCATCAGCTCCAAGTAATCTATTTCCCAATTCCCCATGGTCTAATCTTCTCCCAGCAGCCAGTGTTCCTTCAGAATTATAAACCAGACCCTGTTGCCCTCCTGTCTTACCATCACCTATCTTATATGTTCTATATGACCTGTCCCTATCTGCCTTTCTGTCTTTATTGCCAGGTGCTCTAATCTCATTTACTCATTTATTGGACTCAGCTACAACAGCCTGTTCTAGAGACATGGCCTAGAGACAGACACCAAGTGTTCTGTCTCTACCAGGGCCCAGTAACATGCTGAGAGATACTTTTACAAAGGCATATAATTCTTCACTGCCACTGGTATTGAGACAGGTTAGTTAGCATGTCGTTAGGTAGACAGGAAGCTCCCTGGTGGAATAAATAAAAAGCAGCCATATCCTGAAACTCCAGGTCCTAGAAAGTCTCTCTCACTCCAGGACAAAGATATGAGACCACACCTTGAGGTTAATAAATTATCTCAGATCCCTTTTGGCCCGACAAAGGAGCAGATCTGATAGATAGGAATGGGTTAGTTCATTAATCCCTTCGGGAGGAGCAAACAGGACAAAGCTGATAGATGAATTCCATTAGAAGCCTCCAGCCCCTTTCCCAAGCAGGCAAGGGAAGGTATACAATTAAGAACTTTTGTCTCAGTCACCAGGCTTCCCAGTTTCGGGTACCACCTTCCGCTCAGGAGCTGCAACCTCTTCCCCAGCCTCTAATAAACTATCTTCCTTTAAAACTCTGCCTCTCCTGGTCCATGTGTCCATTCTTCGGCTTCACGAGACACGATCCTGGCCCATACCCAGAAACTAGACAGACCCAACATCATTCACATAATTTGGGGACTCACAGAAAAACATTCCTACATCAGTATGACCCTGTCCCAGTGCCCTGAAGATCTGTTTTGTGATTCTTCTGCTGGAATTTGCCATAAGCTGCAAACTGCACCTTTTCTCATCACTGAAACCCACAGTAACACAATGTCCTGCAGATCATACAGCCCAAGCGTAAGGGCCATTCAATGGCAGCCTGGATCTGCTGCTGAGCCCTGCACTGTTCTGGGACTCACCTGAGTTTGGCGGCCTTCATATCTCCCAGGATATGAACCTGAACAGTGTACCTATCATAGAATGTGTTGTCCCCAGAAGCAAAAGAAGTCTACCAGATGCTTTCTTCTCTGTGGTAGAAAGATGCAAAATAGAGCGATTTGCATCTTATTTGGAGGGAATCACCTTGCATGTCCCTGAATACCAGGCCCTAAATTTTTACTGAGTCCCACGTCCCTGAAACTTCACAGAGTTCACCTTCCAAGATATGGAGCACAGGCTTTACCAAGACCTTAGGCACACCAGCCACATATTGTATGCTGTGTCCAAACCGCAGGAAGCCTTCAATATAATGTACTAATGTAATGTTCCCAGGGATGCCCAGATGGCCCAGGCCTTTTAGGACTATGTTACTACAGAAGGCAGGATAGTGAACCTAGCCCTGTGGAAAATCTGTTGTCTTTTCCACGAATGTGTCCAGGAATGTGACCTCTTTCTGATCCTCTATACTGATAGGCATAAGGAAAACAGCAACAACACTCACCAAAACATGGCCGGCTGACATGCATGTGCTGAGACTTTATTAATCTGCTCTGGCAATGACAGCACCTAAACATAGGAGCTACGCTAGTGGCTCCTGGTTGGTTGAATCTACTGTCCTTCTCAAAGATTCATTCAGTTTCTGTCAGAGCCACATTAGCGAATTAAACTGAGATGTGACAGAGACTATTTCCCCTGTATCCTTTATATCTTTAATGATATCACTTATCCCCACTATCATTCTAAGGATGTAATTTGATGTTTGATTCACTCTCTTGGCTGCAAAGGAAGGAGGCAGGAGCAGGACAGCCTCAACACTTCCACACATCCTTCCCAATATAATATTTCTTACCTCACATATTGCATCTGGAGTTATTCCAGCCCTCAAATATGTCAATTGTATACTCAGTACTGTGGAATGAACCATGTCCGCTATCCCAAATTTATATGGTGAAGTCCTCAGCCTCTATTTCCATTTAATTCCCAGCTCATAATCTCTTCCTCTTCACTTTTGTTTTTAAGAGGCCGTTCCAAATATATGGACTGCCATACTTCTTTTGCCAATCATTTTATGCTTAATACTTCTATTTTTGGTTAATTTTTTAACCAACTTTATGGAGGTACAAAATACACACCATAATAATCAATGTTCAATTTTATGGATTTGGAAAAATATTGATAGTTTTGTAAACATCATAGTTATATAAATTTAGAACAATTCCATCACATCACACTAAAAAAATTTCCTAGTTCTCCTGTATATTCCATCCCCTCCTTTCTGCTCACTAGACCACGGCAACAAATGATGTGCTTCTTGTTATTGCAGGTTTGAAATGATTCTCTTTTGTAAAACTGCATGCCATTCACCTGGGTGACCTAATTTTACTTAGGATTGCATTCTGTCTTGTTTTCTAAAAGGATTATTTTTATTGTCTCTTTTGGTTTCAGTATTGCTAAAGACAATTTCCTGTAGAAATATCCATTCAACTTATTTTTAGCTTAGAGCAACCAAATGAGTGAGAACCCAAATTTACATCTTGCCTTTGGTGGGATACAAAAGTGATAATGAAAGAACGTCTGCTCTTTTCCTCAAGGGTATTTACTGTACCTCTTTGTCTGTCTCTGCAGGAGTGTATGTATATGTGTGTGTTGGGATCACTAGGACGTTTTTTTCAGGATTTCTCTTACCTATCTTTAATTTTTACACCTTTACATGTAGGGCAGAGGAAGGAGATCTGAAATCCTCAAGGAACCAAATTAGAATTGTAAAAATGTCTCTCAGTGTGAACTGCTTTCAACAAGATTAGAATTTGAGGCCTGGCAACTTCTTTCTCTAAATGTTTCAGTGTTTTTTTCTTGGCTTGTTTGTTAACCCTTTTTATTCTTCTTAAGGTTAGTTTCTATAGGAGGAAATTTAAAAGTGTAGCTTGGCTCCTTCATCCCTCTACCATTTCACCTATTTTGAAATTTTAAAAAAAAGGAATATAATTTCTGTTAAATAAAGACTAAATTTAAACTGCATATTGGGAATATCAATTCTTTGCATTTTGTATGTCAGCTCTGACAAGGATATTACAAGTTTAACTAACACAAGAAAAGCTTATTATGCCAGAAAATATCACAGAGGATCCATCAGTCAAACAGATCACACTAAACTAGGAAAATGACAGAAGAATCAATAGGACAGACATTATATAGGTACATAAGTGTCCCACTGAGAATGAGTGGATAATTAATAATTAGGGCCTCACAACTATGCAATATCTGTAGAAGTTTTAAATTGATTCAATATGATTACTCCAGGTGAATTGCACTATTCCTGTTGAATGGGTTTGTAGCATTTATAAGGCCTGCATGTGATAAGGCCTTAAAGGAAGATGCTTCCTCAGACACGACTGGATAATAATCAAAATGAGTTTTCTCTTCTTTACTGGTGTACAGCCAGATTCCACGTGAGTGGTCATGATGACCTCCACACTTGGCCCTTGGAAACCTCCACTGTCTGTCACTAGCTCTTCCCATTTCTGGGTGACTGAGAAATATTCTACCCTCAGGGAAATCTTCAAAGGCACAAGTTAAAGAAGTTGGAGATGGGGTGGCCAGATGGCTCAGTAGGTTAGAGCACGAGTTCTTAACAACGAGATTGTCAGTTCAGTTCCCGCATTGGATGGTGGGCTGCGCCCCCTGCAACTAAAGATTGAAAACGGCGACTGGACTTGGAGCTGAGCTGCACCCTCCACAACTAGATTGAAGGACAACCACTTGGAGCTGATGGGCCCTGGAGAAACACACTGTCCCTCAGTATTCCCCAATAAAATTAAAAAAAAAAAAAAAAAAGAAGAAGTTGGAGCCTCCATCAGTCTGGATTCCTGAATTCTAACATAAAGAAAAACATCCCAATTCACTACTCCCTGGACACGAACCAAAAATAAATGTGCTGGGTTTGAGTCTTTATGCATTTGGGGCCTGTTTGTTACCCCTGCCTACCTTAACTAATACTATCCCTGACCCTAGCGGCATCAACCAAACCTTAGAGTTGACATCTTATTATTTAAAAAAAAAAAAAAAAAAAAAAAAAAAAAGAATTAAGCCTATTCCTTTTGGGGCATATTAATCCATACAGAAAGCCATCTTTCGGGTCTTCTTTTCTATACGTATTATAAATTAACAACACATATATATTTATATATTCAAATATTCCATAGAGCTGATATGGGAACCCCCTCACTATAGAAATTTTAAGTCTCCTTTTCCCTAGTTTCTTAGCTCCTTAGCCTCTGGCTTTGATTACTCTTCTAATCAGTTTCTGATTCCTAAAGATTGCTCCTAGCCTGAATCACAGAATGTCTCTCAGATAACTACTTAAAAGCCTGTGACTTCCCAACATCCCCCAAGCCATTCTGGACCCCCCAAGACAGTATACTTGTTGATTGTAATCATGGAAGCCTAATGTTCTTTCCAACCCATTCTGGGTCCAGCTCCTGAACAACTGATGCCACCTAAGTGAGTGGTTGAATGGCCACAGACTCTATAGAGCTAATGGATTTATTAATCAAAATCTATTTTTCCTCACTTAAAGCCTTGGGGATACAGAGGATACCCCAGCAAGATTGCCAGTCGCAACCGAAGAAGCCAATGTGGTCTTCCAGGCATATGTCGGGACCCCTTCCTCTCATCTAAGATCAGATAGGGCGAGAGTTCTGTGAATCCCCCAACAGGTAGAGACAGCTCTACGTACCTGCCCAGCAAGAAGCAGATACAGAAGAACAGACCTTCTGTCCTCAACTTCCCATAGAGATTTTATGGGGCTCATGTCTCTCAAGGGGAAAACCACGCAGGCAGTTAGAGATAGGTATCGGGTCTCTGCATTCCTGCATAACCCATAGTTTTCAACCGCCTGAAAGACCTCCCCTCTCTGTCCAAAACTTCCCTTTTCATTGTAATTATCTACCCTTATGAGGAACAAAAGGGTACCAGATACCCAACTAGATTAAATCGGCCACTCACACCTGCACAGTTTAAAAAGATGAGGTAATAATAGCCTCTTGTCAATCACAGGTGTCAATCAAGTGGTCCCACGTCTGGAAACTAACAGCCCATTCTAGAAAAAAAAGGATAAAAACTCCAAGTCTTCACCAGTCAGTCCTTTTTGAGCCCGGGCCCTTGGCCCTTTAGGCCTTTTTGCCTTTTGAGTCCCTCCCTTTGTTCCACCTTCAGCCCCTGGACCTTTTTGCCTTTGAGCCCCTTCTTTTGCTCCTGATAATGCCACCTTGGGCCCTTGAGCCATTCTCTGCTGCTCCGGGACACTTCTATTTCTTTGAAGTGTACTGTCTCTTCTAATAAACTGCTTTTTCACCACATTATCTCGGTATCTCATTCACTTCTTTGCTCCAGATGCCAAGAACCTGGACACCGTGCACAGAAGAGCCCACCCTCCAGTACCAGAGCCGTTATTTCAATACAGATAAACATAATACCTCAAAAAATATGGACAGAGAGCAACACAGGTAAGATTTTTTTTGTCCTTTTTGCTTCACACTCTTAGAATAAACTAGAAAACTCTATGCCATTACTTCTTACACAAAAGAATCAAGTTATGTATTAAATTTTAAAAAAAACATGAATTAATAAAAAACAGAGTTATTGTATTCGTGTTCTTTTAAATATCTGCTTTACACAAAGTACATTTTCTTTAAAATTGGAACTTATCACAGGATTTAAATGAATTGACAAGCTGGTTAAATTCTCAGGCAAACTACTCTGACTTCAGCTGAGAGATGAAAAGCAGTTTCTTTGTAGTGCTTTCCAAATCCTTATACAATTAAAAAAAAAGTGTCAAAAACTCAGAAGGTAGAAAATCAAGACTGTAATAATAGGCATTGTCACTAAACAGTTATGATACATCAGTGTAACTGTGTTCCCTGTGGGGCAACAGCAAGACGTTCAGCAGGAAATTGTACCATTATTTAGGTCTTACGGATCCGGTCATTAGAGGCAGCTGGTGATTCACGTTCTGCGGAGGAGTACGGTCTAAGGTGTTCTCAGCAGTTTTGTCTCATTTTTTAAAGGGGGACATACAAAATGACATGTGTACACCGTGACAACTTGCCCACAGGGGTTTCATTAAAAGCATTTACCATGAAAAATCTTGATAACAGCCTTTTGCTGGAAAAGGTAGCTGAAAGCTGTCAAATTCTGGCCGTTTGCGGTGCGTAATTAGCCACTGCCATTGCTATATTATCCTGCCGTAAACTGGGATTTAAATGGTTCTTTAGGAATAAACTCCTACATTTGTCAAATTCTGTGTAATTTGGAAATTTTGTTCTGGATGTTTGTTATGTCTTTTCAGCTAACCCCTGTCTCTTGTTCATTCTTAACTCATCGCCTGACAAGAAGAAAAAGACTGCACAAAAGAAGACAAAGATGCTCTTCCAAAAATACCCCAGACTCTCAGCGGTGGTTTGCATTTGAGTTAGTGATTTCCTCCATGTGTCCTATTTCCTACTGCTATCGAATCTGAGCTGAAAACGTACGATTTTCTTTGGAATTACCAGTTTCGTTCTACTTTTCTGTACTTATATATTCACAACTAACACCCTTCCTCCCGGAAACCTGTTTTTTGTTTTGTTTTGTTTTGTTGTTTTTTGTTTTTTTACTTTAAAATGGAAATAAAAACATTCTATTTTAATTCTTAGGCTATGGCAGTTGGTATGTACTTACAAGGGAATGAATAGTGTCAAACTCTTTATATGCCCTGAGTTCTCTATATGCATCTCCCTGAAAGTACGAAACAGTTTAAAAATACATACCCTAATGCTTTCTGTTGTAAAACCCAAAATGTGGACTGTCAATGCTAAACTAAAGCATAACAGGAAGGAGTTATTTTCTTGTACTGTACATATTCTTTCGTTTATTTTCTTGATCATTTTCTGAAACTAGGCCTGACTTCCTGTCACTGGATTTCCCTGGCGATGTGTATCCGGAGCTCCGTCATCCCCTGTAAGGCCTTGCCTCAACTATCACATGTCCTCACAGAAACTGACAATACATTGATCCTGCCACCTATTTTCCAGTCCTCATCCCTAGCCTATTCTCACTTTTCTCCACTTCCAGATTAGAATCCATGGCTTTTCACTATTCTCACTCCCTTGAAACATCCTCAGCAGCCTACGTCATCGATTTTGCCCACAAAACTGCCTAGAGAATCCCCAGTCTGGGAATCTTCCATTCACCCTGTGCTTGAAGAGCAATACCCAGTCTTGTTGACTGGACTCATTTTAAATCATGACCACGAACCTTGGTGGGCCTCTAATGTGGCCTGGCAATCCTCACAATTACCCAGTCCAGTAACTCTCCCACTCTCTCCAAGAAGTATTTTACACCATCTTCTCTTTCGTCAAAATGCTCCAAGAGCACCACTCCTGTCCCATACTTATTTTTCTTCCATTTCACCACAGAAATAGAAATACTCACAGAAAAGAAATTCTAAATGCAGCCAGCATCCCGTTTCCAACTTATCCACCACTGTTCTCATATATGTTGTCCTTACTCCAATAATAAGGATGGATGAGTCCAGTTGTTCACTAAACCCCATCTACTTTTCTTTTACTCCAGGACATAATTCAAGGAATCATTCCTTCTCTTACTGTTATATGTATGTGTGTGTGTGTATATATATATATATAATATGTATATATATATATAATATGTATATATATATATATAATATGTATATATATTATTCTTTGCTCATTGCTCATTTTATACTTTTTCTATAAAAATACATCTTTTTACTTCATCACCATTCCTACCTGCTGTACTACTTTACAACAAAACTAATCACTATCTCCATCTTTCTTAAATTCATTAATTTTCACTCTATTACCCAATAAAATATCTTCACTTATGTTCACTTTGATAAATTCAAAGGGAAATGTTCTGCTTACATTTTACTTAATCTATCAGCTTCACACAATTTGACCAGTTTTATATGCCATCCCTTTGAAAATGATTCACAAATACTTCTGTGTTGCGATATCTACCCAGAATTCTAGACTTGTGTATTTAGTTACCTGGCATCTCCACTCAAATGCATCAACTTTCCTCTTGGCTTCCACCTTAACCCTTACTCTTCCCATAGTTTTCTCCATCTTAGTAAATGCAAACCTCATCTTTCCAGTTACAGGGAAAATAAATCTTGAATTTATTTTAGAATCTTCTCTTTCTTTTTATACTTCATATCCAAACTATCACTAAACCTTTTCTCTACACTAAAATTAATTTAAAATTTGTCCTGTTTACATGGCCTCCACTAGTAACTACTTGGTCCAAACTACTGTTTTTCTGTCACCTGAATTATTGCTATAACCTTCCAAGTGATCGCCCTTCTTTCACCCCTTGTCCTTCTCTATCCCTTTTCAACACAACACCCAGAAAGAATGATCTAAGCCAAACCATTACACTCCTCATAATGTTTCTTTCACTTGGAGTAAAATTTGAAATCCTTTGCCCTACGAAATGTTATAAGATCTAGCCACTGTTACTGTTCTAACTTCATATATTAATTCACTAAGCATCCATCACTGTGCTCTAGTCACACAGGTCTCCTCAATGTTCTTCAACCATGTAAGCCCCCTACATCTGCCTTTGAAGTTGTCTTTCTCTTTCTGGAATGTTCTTGCCTCAGACACCTACAGAATTTATACCCTCTCTTCCTTTCAGTTTTTTAATGAATGTTATATTATGCGGTCTTCTGTTACTCTTCTATATATGTAATGGAATCCTTTGTTCTGCTTTGGTCCCCTTCCCTTCCTCTTTACTCTCTTTCATATAATTTATTACCCTATGTCATAGTATGCTTTTTATTAGAACATGAGTTTATTGAGACTGGTGAGTGCGTTATGTTTTCAGCTATTAGAACTGCTAATACGTATGTGTTCCATCTAACACATGTTACATATTCATGAGTGTCTGTGAAATGAGTGAATTAATGCATTTTCTTACAAATAAATTTAAACAATTATAGCCTCAACTATTATAAATGACATATATGTCAACTTAGATTTCATTGACTTGATCAGTCAATGGCGATAATATCAAGTCCTTGATTATGCTTATTTCAGATAAACATGATATCATATTGGAAATTAGCATTTGGTTTAACCTAGATTTTTGATTACTTCACCCACATAAATTTGTCTTACTTTCCCTACTTACTGGTTAATATGAAAACTGGTGGTATTTTCTCTCTCACTCGTCTAGCCCTTCTTTTATGGGTACCACATACTCTGCATTAATTCCTTTATGCTTTAAATGTCTATATGGTTTCTGTTTTACTGACTAGAGACTAACCAGCAATGTATTACAGAAATAATTTTCATACTCTTTTGATATAGTTTTCTTGGTCTAGGAGACCATTATTTTTTACCATATTTGAAGTACTTTTCTTTCATTGAATAATCTGGCATTACACCATTAATGCTTTCCTGTGTCTAAAATCCCGTTTCCAAAATTTCAGGCTTTTGAGGGAAAGCAGAGGCAATACAAACTTCTTTTAATTCCAGGTGAAATGATCCTTCAATCACTACATATTAAAGTTTCTATACTCAAAATTTATTTTTATCTTACAGTCTCTTATGTATAATATGGTTACTAAAATAACAATCTCAGTTACTTTGGTATTTTTTTATTTTACCTTTTGCTATCTCTTTAATCTCACTTTTTATTTTTAGATTATAGATATATCTTTGATAAACAATATAGAGTTGAACATATAAAACCTGAGGAAATCTGATAATCTTTTAATTAGGAATGCTAATCTATTTACGTTTATTGTGATTACCAATATATTTTGACATGTTTCTACTGTCTTATAGATTCCATATGATCTAATGAACTATAACTAAAAATGAAGTAATGTGCTTTCAACACATCTATTATGCAGAGATGGAAAAGGGAAAAGATTACTAAAATTTAAAATTTGAAATATGTTCTCTGTGTAGAAATAGCAAGAATGCCTTATTCCATATGTTGATGAGCACCTGTTTAGCCCTTGTAGCAGTTCCTCATACAATTTAGAAAGACTTCCATTACCTTATTTCTGTCTTTGGGAAGTAGATTCCTTGTCCATTTTCCTATATGGCCATATACTTGAGTATTAAGAGAGAGTCTCCTCTTCAGACATGTAAAGTGCTTACAATTATTATTATTATTGTTGCTGCTGTTGTTGTTGTTGTGGTACAAGTTTGAAAGCCAAAGATAGGTTGAAAAGCAAAAGTGACTGATCACTAGGCCTTATTTACCAATACAATTCTCTCAATTATGTGTGTGTGAATGGGTAGGGAGTGAGTTCAATTTACTTAAGCATAACTACAGTCAATCATTTTATCCACACACAGGCTTTAAAAGTTAGGAGTCTTGTATTTTAACAACAGGCTTCCATCCTTTTCACAGCCAGTACCCTGAGAAAATGTGAAACAGTACTGTCAGTAGCAGAGGCACGTTAAGCACTCACTTATTCAACAGATTTGTATTGAGTACTAACCTTGTTCCAGATACTTTTCCAGGTACTAAAAACAGAGTAGTAAACAGAAGAGAGAAAAATTACTTTCTTTCTGGAGCTCATAATACAGTAGAGAAAAACTGGCAATAACAATTAAGCAAATAGCATACAGTTTCTAAAAGTGTGAAACTTGTTACAGAGAATAAGAAAGCAGGAAGAGTGTGTAAGAAAGAGTTGCAACGTAAAATGCACATATCAGGAAGGAACCCAGGATTACTCCAATGTGAATAGTTTAGGGAGAAGGAGAATGATTAGGAGAAGTTCCCAGTGAAAAAGGAGGAAAACTTGTTTAGTGTGTTATCTAGAATTCAAGGGAAAAAGTGTTCCAAGTAAGAGAGTGGCATCCATTATTCCCCAAGCTACGTGGAGATCAACTGTTAACAGTCACTGGACAGCGCTTTGCATCTGTAGGGAAACAGAACTCATGATACAATGTTTACAAGATAAAGGGAGGAGAATCCAAGGGAATACAAAGTGTGAGCCATTTTTTCCAGATGTTTTCCATAAGGGAAACCAAGGGGTTTTATCTGGTGAGAGAAGTGGGTCAAGAGGGGTTTATGATGATGGAAGAAATAATAGAATTTCTTTTTTATTTTCTGATGAGAATGGCAAAGCAGGGAGGGAAAATTTGATAATGCAGACGACAAGGAAATCAATGTAATCCTACCATTGAATAGGCGAAAGGGGTTGGGATCAAACACATACCTTGAAGTTTAGGTCATAGAAGGAGTACGGACCAGTGATCATTGTGTCAGATGTGAAAGATGAATGAATGCATCAGGGATAAAGGTTTGCAATGTGGGTAGAATTCCTTTTCTGATCTTTTTCAATATTCTGAGTAAAATGGACACTAATTTACGAACTGAGATTGAGTAAAAGGGAGGATGTACGGGGAGTTAAGGCGAGGTGAGGAGGCATAGAACAGTCTTCTGAGAGAGAGGGAGAGTAAAGGATTTAGGAAAATGCACGATGATTGTCAGGCAGATTTTAGCGTCCATTTGATATTCATTGTATGGATACAAAGTAGACTGTTCAGCTAAGGGACTGGCTAATACCAATTATAAGACCGATAAAAGGGATTGATGTGTCTATATCCAGCGTAAGAAGTATTCACAGAGTACTACAAATACCCTATAATTTACAGCAGATTGCTTCAAGACAGCCAGCCAACAAGGAGCCCTACTACACATAAACCTTCAGGGATAAAAGTTTTTCTGAAAGAAAGGGTTTATTTAGCCACAAGTTGGTCAGAAAAAGAACCAGGCCCTGGGGCCTGCAGTCTAAACCATCAGCAGCAGGGCTACCTGGAGAAGAAAACATGTCTGCCATCCTTGGGCTGATGGGGCTTTTTTATACAATGAGTTTGGGGAAGAAAGATGTAATTTGTTTCAAAGGAATTTACATTGGCAATGGGTAAGGGGGGGGGTGGCGGGAGATAGGAGAAGGTGAAGTGGAGAAAGTTCTGGGATAGGTGCATAGTCTCTAAGGAAGAAGTACTTGCTGCTTTTCGATTGGTTGTGGGCAACAGTCCAGAAAGTTCATGCATAAGCAGGATGTTGTGGAGTCCGGTGGTCAGCTATTCTCTCTAGATAAGAGCTGAAATAGCCACCTGGAAGTTGATTCAAAGTTTCAGCATACATTCAGGAATCGAGCAGTTTTTTTATTGGTTTCTGCCCGCACTCTGCTAACTGATTAACTCCTTGGTTCTTCTTCCCATTCTCTGGCTGGCTACAGTTTAATTTAGGACATCTCAGAATTACTTCTTTTTTTTCCTTCTCAGCCTGAATTGCTAGGTGTACCACACAACAATTAGGGTCAATGAGAAACTTCAAGAAGGGTACATTTCTTACCCTACTGGTGGCGTCACCACCTTTTGTACACACTCGAATAGGAAGCATGATGATGAGCATAAGAGTCACACATTGACTTGCTTCAGTGATTCTGTGAGTCCTCTTGTGCCTCATCATTTTTATACATATAAATTCTTAATTTCTGAGTCCCTAAACTCACGTTAAAATTACTTGTTTATATTTTGTTTGTGTTTACTTTTGTCCTGTTTATGTCAACTGTGACATCCCTATAAATATCCAGGTGTTTTTTAAAGTTATAATTTCCACAGTTGTTTATCCTTTATTCTATATTTCAATGTATTCACGGTTTACTCCCAGTTCTTTCATTCTATTACTTTTCTTTTCCACAGCTACTTACTAAAAGTTTTGAAATATTAGAGACAAAAGCTAGAGTGGACAATATAGTGTCTAGACATGTACTCATCATATCACACAGCTTAAGAAAGAGAATACTAATACAGTTTAAGCTCTGTTTATACACTGCTCTGCACGTGTGTTCTTCCCTTTATGGAAAATTGTTATTATGCTATATACTTAGTGATTATAATATCCATGTATGTCTTTATAGTTTAGTGACATATGTTAAGCTTTATATCTTATATTTTAACAACATATGTTAAAACAAGAAGCGTACATACACTATGCTACACAACGCATTTATGTGCATTGTTTAGCAGGATTTCAAACTTTATACAAATGATAGTATACTGCACATCTCTCAACATTCTCCCCACAGGGTGTTGTGAAGGTTAATTTCCACAGTCCTCGAATTAACCTGAACTATTTTGCTAAAGTTCTTGCATGTCATTAACCCTGGAAGTCATTGAACATACTGATTGATAGTGTTTCTTTGTAATTATTGGTACCAGGAGTTTCAGGATGGATTATGCCTGCTTGTCATCATTGTTTATTGGTAACAGTAAGATTGATAATGGTAAGCCAGGTTTTACCATTAAGCTGGTCGCATAACAATATGCTTGTGACCGGTAGATTATAGGAAACTTGACCAAGATTCCATTTTGTACTTCTTGGTTCTGATGTATTTTGTGCACACTTTAATGATTTCTGATCCAAGGGAAATACATAGAAATATATTTATATATTTCCTCCTTATCGAGGAAGTAAAATAGGAACTAAAGCCTGACACATCAAGACCTTACAAAGCTATAAGACAGCTTTGGGTTATAAAATTTAGTGTTGTTGCAATATTGTATCCTTTTTTGCAATAAACTATAGATTTGTAAGCATTGTCATCTGGGGCCCTATAAGTCTTCTTTAGCAATTGAACACTGTCAACCTCCCACTGTGCACCTAGCAGCATTATATTTGTGAAACTAATTCACTTTGATAGATATAGCACTAATTACTTCATATATCTTTCCACCTGAGAATTTCCATTGCAAGAAAATACTGTAGTTTATTTTTCCATTAACTTATTGAAAGATGTTTAGCTTTTATTTTATATTGAAAATAATGCCTCAGTTAGCATTCTAATACATGTCTCTCCTTATATTTATGTAAAAATTGAGCTACTAGGTCAAAGGACATAAATACTTCAATTTCATTAAATTTTACTGGAATGCCATGCTCTTATGTCCAGAAGCAATATAGAAGTATTGTCATTCTCATGCCAGGAAAATTTTATTTATTTTTAGGCTTTTACATGTCAGCCAATCTGTGAAATTGTCATTGGGTTAATTACTAGTAAGCATACTTTTATATGTTTTTTGGGCATAAGTATTTCCTCTTCTGTGAATCGCTTTTCATAAAAAAAGTAAGTTTTGCTTAATTTTCCTTTTTTTCCTACCATTTGCTTATTTTTTTTTTAGGTTATTTAACTTTTCTTATTCATCTGAACAATTTCTTTACATTATCTTTATAACAACTGTGTTGTTTATATGTAAAAGATCCTAAAAATCTGGGATTTGTGTTTTCACTTTTTATTGTGTCTTATCGGGATTTTAAAAATGCGATCTATTTTATAAACTTTGCATTTATTTCTGCTTATTTTATGTTTTGTTTTAGAAATACCAAATACTGTGAAATCTTTTCCCATATTTTCTTAGAAATTCTAAAAATCTTAGAGTTTCACATTGATATTTTTAATCCATCTACAATTAATTTTATGTATGGTGATAAATAGGAGTTACTTTTTCATTTTTTAGTGGGGTTTTTTTGGTACATTAACATATCTCATGTTAAAATATTCTTGCATTCTTGAGACTAAATACAATTTGGTTATGGCTTTTAGTTATATTTCTATATTTAATTAGAGTTTTTCAATGTGTGCATATAAAATCATAATTGAGGTGACCTTATAATTTTTGTATGCCTTTGTGGATTTTTGGTACTATAGTTTACTAGTTCGTAAAATAAATTGATGAATAATCCTTTTTTTTCATCCTCTGGAATATTTGTATCAATTTTGGATTTTCTGTTCCTTGAATATTGATAGGACTAGTTAGTATAACTATCTGGGTAGGTGCTTTTGTTGAAGAAAAATTCTTAAATATTAAATTTACTTTATAGTTCTAGGACTCCTTTAGAATATCTATTTAGTATGTAGTCTTTCTTAGGAGATAATTTATTTGCCTTGGATTTAAAATATGCATCACAATTCTTTTTTTATAAAGTTTTCTTAGTTTCCACTCATACCAATACATCTTATCTTCTGACATATTCTCCAGACTTTTCACTTCTCCAGATTCTTGACTAAATCCAGAAATTAAAGAAGGAATTATTGAGTAAGAGCCTTAAAGACAAGAGAATGGTTTCCAGGTAAGACAGAAAAAAGAAAGAAAAAAAATCCTGCTACATGCTTTTAATTAGAGACACACTTAAACCATAAGGAAACAGAATACAAAAAATTCCAAAACACAAGAGGATAATTCCAAGGGAAAACCGTTGTAGCTGTAGTAATACCAGTCATTATCAATTACTAAAATATAGTAGGAAACTGAAGATTCTCAAGGCTAACATTAATCAATGGAAAATGGTGATAGCTTTATTAATATCAGTTAAAATATACCACTTAAATTAAATACTACCCAAAGTAGTATGGACATTTTAATGATATTAATTATTCCAATCCATAAGCATGATATATCCTTCCATTTATTTGTGTCTTCTTCAATTTTCTTTTCTTTTTTTTTTTTTAAATCAATGTTTCCTAGTCTTTAGAGTACAGGTATTTTACCTCCTTGGTTTAATTTATTCCTGGGTATTTTATTCTTTTTGATATACTTGTAAATGGGATTGTTTTCCTAATTTCTCTTCCTGATAGTTCATTAGTATACAACAGATTTCAGAATATTAATTTTGTATCCTGCAACTTTACTGAATTCATGCATTTGTTCTAAGATTTTTGGTGGCATCTTTAGGATACAAGTCAACAATCCAATTAAAAAATGGACAAATAATCTGAATAGACATTTCTGCAAAGAAGACATACAGATGGCCACCAGATACATGAACAGATGCTCAACTTCACTAATCACCAGGGAAATGCAAATTAAAACAATAAAATATCACCTCTCAACTGTCAGAATGGCTATTATCAAATAAACAACAAAGAATAGGTGTGAGAGAAGATGTGGAAAAAAGAGAACCCTCATGCACTGGTGAAGGGATTGTAAATCAGTGCAGCCACTGTGGAAAACAGTATGGAGATTCCTCAAAAAATTAAAAGCAGAACTACCATACGACTCCATAATTCCACTTCTGAGTATTTATCTGAAGAAAATAAAAACACTAATTAGAAAAGATATGTGCCTCCCTCTCTTCATTATTCCCCTATTCTAAGATATGGAAGCAACCTAGGTTTCTACTGATAGATAAATGGAAAAAGAAGATGTGGTGTATATATACCATGGAATATTACTTAGCGTTAAAAATGTTGCTATTTGCAACAAAATGGATGAAACTAGAGGGTATCATGCTAAGTGAAATAAGTCAGACAGAGAAAAACAAATACCATAGGATTTCACTTATATGTGGAATCAAAGACACAAAACAAATGAACAAATAAAACAAAACAGAAATAAACTCATAGATACAGAAAACTGATGATTGCCAGAAGGGGAGTGAAAGGGGGAATAGAGGGAAAAGGTGAACGGCATTACGAAGTACAAACTTCCATTTATAAAATCAATCATGATGATGTAAAGAACAGCATAAGGATTATAGTAAATAATATTCTAATAACTGTGTATGGTTCCAGATGTATAATAGACTTATCATGATGATCACTTCACAAGGTATATAAATGTCTAAGCACTATGTATACACCTAAAACAATATGATATTGTATGTCAACTATAATTTTAAAATACATTTTTTAAAATTTTCTATTTTTTAATTTTTTTTCAAGTTAAAGTTATTGGGATGACAATTGTTAGTAAAGCTATCATAGTTTTCAAGTGTACAATTCTGTAATACATCATCTATATATCACCTTGTGTGTTCACCACCCAAAGTCAGTTCTCCTTCCATCACGATATATTTGATTCCGTTTTTTAAAGAAAAAAAAACTCTTCTACTTTTTTGATACCATGTACTGTTTTGTACTTGCATCACTTTCTAATTAATGCGACTTTCCAAGTTTTCTACACTTCGTCTGTTTTTTCTAATCATGTAGTTTTATCTTTCTTTCTATATATACTATGCAGGATGTGACTGTCTGCCTTACTACGACCACTGCTGTAACGGGCCTGCCAGGCCTCTGAATCATCTTTATGTGACAGATTCAGTATACAACAGTCCATGTTCTGAAACTATTTGAGGAATGCATCTAGAAAGTAATGCAACATCAAATCACAAAATATTTTTAAATTTTACTAACTCTGCCAAAATGAAGTATAATTAAAAATTGATCATTGTCTATATTATCTACAATGTAGTCACGTCTTCTTTATTTCACACCAAACTGAGTAACAATATAGTTACTATGTAGGTTTTATGTTAATTAAAATTTATTTACAGGAACTTCTGACTTTCTTAGAGACTGTTTAGTATAGACTCTGTTGGGAATTTATACTTAAGAATAAATAATCATCTATTTTAGCATAACATTTGAAACAACCTTGTTTTGGAAACAAACCAACCATCAGATTACAACAGAAAACAACTCCCCCACTTCTCTCACTGTATTTCACACTATGAAAATATATCCAGAATCAAGAAACACAATATTTTGTGTAGATGAATTTTCAGGGCGAAGGAATAATAACGCCTAAAGCCATAATTTGTAATAGCATACTAAAAAATATTCATCAACCACAGATGGAGTTCAAATTATCTACAGAACAAAACTGGAAGTACCTGTAACTTCGAGGTAGTTCAGAAGGTAATAAAGGCAGTTGGCAGATTCTTCTCCAAATGTTCCTTCTGGAGTCCTGTCAACTCTCTTTAAAGATAACATCATCCAACTGCCAGATTTGGCATGCTAATCTGTATAAAACCTCCTCATGTATTTTCCTACACTGACAGGAGTTCAAAAGTGACCACAGATTTTCCAGAACAATATAGCTTTGCTTACCCTGCTATTAAAGTTCCAATACAAATTTTCTTCTTTTCTCTGAAAGTTAAAGATACGTAAGTGTCTGTAGAAAAATGTTTTTTATTAAGTTTTATGGTTGCTTTGGTTTGGGGAAGTTTCTTTTTTTTTTTTTCTGAAAATATATTTAACCCATTTACAGTTTTAAACTAAAAAAATCAATATACACCTTATAATTATTTTTAAAGATTCATAATTATTACATCATCATTTGAAAAATTAATTATTACATCATCATTTGAAATCATGAGAAGTAATCTAAACAAAGCTCTAGTCAGGAGAGACTGGTAAAAATGAGGAACTTGACTACATATTTTGTATAATTATAACAGTATGGGTTATATGTGCCTGTCAATTCCTTTAGGAGAAATCGTGGGGAATTTCAAATAGATTAACATTAATATATGAATGAATATATTATAAGTGAATGAATTAATGAATACATGAAATGCAAAGAGATGGTATCAGAGAATAAGAAAAAGAGAGAGAGAGAGAGAGAGAGAGAGAGAGAGAGAGAGAGAAAGAGAGATATGAAATAGCCTTAAAGTATCTTAAAACACTGGGTTTCCAAGTCGGATCACTGAACAATAGCGTAAGCATCAACTGGGTCCTTATTAGGAATGCAAATTCTCAGGATCCTCCCCAACCCTATTGAATCCAGAATTCTAAGTTTGTGAATCTATAATCTATGTTTCAAAGAGGTTTGCAGGGAATTCATCTGCTGGTAAAGTTTGAAAGCACGGCCCTAAAAATCACCATTTGCAGATCTGAATATCCTTTATACAAAGTAGAATCCATGACTCCTCTTTGAGACCCCAGCTTGGCAGAAACCTTAAATTTCCCTCTTTCTCTATCACCTCATTGTACCTTTCTGGCAAACAGTAATTACCATGAAATCTATCTCACTGCATAGCTGAATATGACTAAAGAAATACCAATAAATCTAACGATGGGTCTCATTTTATACGCACAACCATTAATCTTGAGTGGGCCTCTTGGGCTGCTCCAAAATCCTGCTAAGTAACCTACCCAATTCTGTCTTCTGCTCATCTAGATTATCCGACCTTCTCATTCCACACACCTTCGGGTTTTTCGCATCCTCATTCTAATTGGATAACCAGCATACTATTACAGAGAAAACAGGAATTATCAGAATAGAATTTCCACCTGATGATACTACCACATTTAACACCTTACTGGCATCGGCCCATTTACTCTGCTGTCCTCCCTGTTCTTACGGAAGAACCACCTGTGCTCCTAGTTCACGCAGCAGCCACACTGATGTATTTGGTCCCATTTGCTCTCACCTGATCAAGGACAGAATTCCAAAAACTACCCCTTCTCCCTTACATCATTTTATTTTCCTATTTAGTGAAACATTATTATGAGCGTGTAACCACCTTATAATTTCTTTCATCTAAAAAAACAAAAATAAAAAAAAACCTCTCTTTCGACTCCTCATAATCTGTTTCCCACATTCTCAACTCTTCATTATCACCTCTTATTTCTCTGCTCTGCTCCACTTACACTGTCTTCTCCCTCAAGTACTCCAGGCACACTCAACACTCGAAGCCAAGGATCTTTGCTCTTAGCTATCTCTGACTGGAATTTTCTTTCCCCAGACAATTGCTTGGTTCACTGCCTCATCTTCTAAACCAAACTTGCATCTCACTTTATCTGTGAGATCTGCCTGGATCACCCTATTTAATAGTGCGTCATCAACCTAGTCCTTGGTACTCCTGTGTCTTCCTACTTATACATGTTTTCTTTGATTCTACATCATTTAGCAGGTTCTAGAACTATACAATTTACTTATTTATTATTCCACTAAAATATAAGAGATAATGTAAGGTCCAAGGTGGGAAAATATGTGTTATTTTTCTAAATTTATTTATGCATCCTATATTTGAAATAATGAGTGACCCCTCACACGATTAAGTATGAAATGAAAAAATGAAAGCAAAGAAATGAAATATACTAGTACAGAATATTTTTAACACTTAACATTAACAGAAAATGGAGACAACAGAGAACTTTCAGTTGAAACCTATAGTTGACAATTCCATACCCATCGATGTTCAAGCTCACGAGTGACAGTGATTTACTGCTTTTCCGATGCTTTGTGGTGGCTCATCACCCCTTCATAGATTCCCTCGAGTCTACCTTTATTTTTGTAATTATTCCCAGAACCAAGAAGGGAAGGAGATTCTGGGAAATATAGTCCCAACGTACTTAACACAGTATAAAACATTCACACTCCACCTCTTATCAACTAGATATCCATACCAGATATTCCCTTTTAACTATTCTTAACTTTCAAAAACAGGCAATTTTAAATAATTTCCCCAGAATATAATGCAGTTATTCCTTATACAATCAGAAACATACTAACTCACTCCCTAAAAGAGAATACAAAGCCCTGTATCACATTTATTTATCTTGGTTGAAGTTTCAGTCCACTTCTAAAAGAGTCACAAATACTTTGATATCCTTAAATTCTGCTATATAATGTTAATCCTTAATAAAATATTTTATTTCAGCTTATAAAGCAATGGAATGCAAGAAGGACATAATTATTTAATATGTACAATGATGTATTCATATAAAAAGAAAGAAGGAACTATGATAACTCTTATATTCCTTATTTCATATTTTGTTACTGGTATTTATATCTGCCTATTGCACTGTTCATTCTATATCCCCTCAACTTCAGCAAGCAACGTGCCTACCCATGAGTCCCTGCTTTGTGGAGTGTACCTCACCTTACCCGGGTGGGTATGGGTCATGGTAGTCCTGCCTACCCTGGGTTGTAATAGTTTTCTGTACATTTTTATCATGGGACATGGGAGTCCTGAGAGGTGTCTCATGGGTTAGCCTTCGTTCTAGATATACATCTCTTTGTTCCCATTGTGTAGTAGCAACCCAAGTTCTATTTGAAAGTGAGAGTTAGGCACCTTATTCGATACAGCAACTCACTTTTCTGCCTGTTGGTTTACTGGAATGAAGAGTCCAGAGACCACATGGCAGTCTCTCCCAACTTCATTTAATGGAACCATTTCCATGTCCCTTGCTCAAATCATTCATTCACAGTGAAACTAAGACCTGGATATCCACAGAGAGCAAAGTTGTGGAAATGGAAAATAAAATGATTTCTGTTCAGTCATTTGGGCTAATGATGAGAGAATCTCCTCCTATTTCATCCCTTTGAGTCCTGGACCTGTGACCAGTAGTTATGGGATGAAGAGCATCATGAACTGGTATCAGGTGCTGATTGAGAACCTGTACATAAGGTGGATTACATTATCCCAGCCTTGGAAGATAGTGCCGTCAGCTTGCACTATATGTGAATTTCCGAAAGGCCATTTGCTATTCTACTGGGACAACTATTTCAGAGTGAGGCTGAATATGATAAGACCAGTCAATTCTATGAGCGTGCATTCATTGTTACATTTTCTCTTAGATAAAATGAGTCCCTTGGTCAAAAAGCAATGCAACATAGAATTCCACAATGGTGTATAACTCATTCTGTAACTACATGAATAATGGTTTGGGCAGAAGCATCGGAGGCCTGGGAGGTAAATTCATATACAAGGTAAGTGAAAACTGCCTCTTCTAAGATGAGAGCACTCAATGCAGACAACCTGCCACAGGTAGCTAGCTGTATGAATCCCTTCGACAATTACGCCATACTGGAGGCTCAGCATGACCACTGAGTGTGCAGACAGTAAGTGCCAACTAGCCGATGGCAAGTCAGACACTCAGAAATGGGTGTTGTTTAGTGAACCCATGCGTAACTTAGTCCCTGCTGCCACAGCCACTTTGTCCATGAGCCAATTTGTGAAGACAGAATGGTTGGGAACAGGTTGAATAATGTCTATAGAACAGAACATTTTTTATCCACCTCATTACTAAGATCCTCTTCTGTTGAAATTGCTCCTTAGACAAACAACTTTAGAAACTTTTACAATCTCTCCTAGCTGCTAGAACTAACAGTGTATCCAGATCGTCTGCCAACAAATATTATTTGGCCCAAGATTCACCTTTAGGAAGCATTGATATTAAACTGGAAAAATCTTACATCATTCTGACTCTCCTCACAGGATATAATGTATAACTTACCACCCAGGGCCTTCAGAGTTAAATTTAATTCAGTTCTAGGAACCATGACAGTCGGTGGGCCTAATCCTTAGGAATATCAGCAATTTCCTTCCTGGCAATTGGTTCTTTGTGCAAAGGGATACCCTGTCCCCCAGAGAATGAAAATCTGCTTCTGAAGGCAAAGGAAGCTTAGCAGAATTAGCAATCAAGATTCCTAACTTTATAAGAATTCACACACTCTTATCTAGTCTATGCCTCAATTTTAACATAGGAGTACTTGTAAGATCTTGAATTCAATTTGCATTGCAATTCAACCACCCACAAGATTAGACTGCAGCATTGGTTTTTATAACATTGTCTCTGTGTGTATAGAGGATAAGGGATATTGGAGAGTCATCACAATTTTTTCTGAGCCTTTTACCAGAGCTCTAGTTGTGAATTTAAAACCGTGAACTAGTTGTGTTTTTTTCTGGTTTGTTTTTTCCCTCTAAATACTGCAACACAATTAGAAACAACCAACGAATTACATTATACCCTTTATTTTCATTAAAATATTTCTGATAGAAATTACTTTGTTACCCTAAGCTTTGCCCTTTACAAGTATTTGATTATAAGGGTTTAAGTACAGCAATTTAAGTGACGGTTTTGCCACAGCTTGCCTTGGGCTACCAGCCCGTATTACCACTGTCAGCAATACGATCAATACCATTAGAACTAATCATATCAGAGAAATATTTCAGAGAACCCTTCCCAAAGGTTGTGTTTCTTGGAACCACTTGCAGGACAAGTGATTAATCAAGGATGCAAAAACAATATGCGTGATACACTGGTAGGAATATATTGCTGTGATTAATCTTTCCACAATTGTGGGAGTATTGTGACAAACTGTATGGGAGGCGCTCACCCCTGAAACTAATGATCAGTGTGAATTAACTGGAAGGTAGAAAGTCAGTAAAATGCTGAACAAGAAGTAGGGGAGAGCAAGGACACACTGGAACCCATGAATCCCGGAATCCATATGTGTAAACCACCAACCTTGACGTATATGACCTGAGAAAGAGGCTGTCACCTCGTAATAGTGCTGCACATGCATTGCCTGGCCACAAATTGGAATGGGCTAAGGACCTAGTGGCCTGGGTACAGCACTAGGGCAACAAAATCACCCAGCACATAAGTGGCAATGTCCATGACATGCAGTGACAACAGGCACTCTACGTCAATCTTCCCTGCATAATGGCTGCTGCTTTATTGCCACCTTCCAAACCTGCAAAAATTCCTTTTGTTGCCAACTGTAATTCATATCCATAAAGGAAAGTAATTTCTGGCAAATGTTGCTCCAATTTAGCTAAGTTGACAGAATACAAATCCACTATAATCTATGTCAGATGCCATCATAATTTCATGATTAATGGCCACCTCCCTTACTTCACAATATCTTTAAACACAAAGACACTGCCTTCTCTATTAGTTTATCTATAGTACATCGTCTAATGATTAAAACATAGATGATCCTAAATAGATATGTGTTATATAAGAAAACATACATGATCTTAAAAAGTGCATAGATATAGAGTAGCCAGTTGTATTCTAAAAAGGGGATATGTTTTTAGAGTGGATAAATTGAGACCAGTAAAGAGGGTAAAAGTGACAAGATGAGAAGTGTGTTTAAAACTCAGCGAGCATACATATTCAGTTAGGAGTGAGGTTAATACAGGGAAAAAAGGGAGATAATTTTGGAAATATACCTTTAAAAACCAAATTGTGAAGGATTTTAATGACTAACCATGTAATGTTGAGCCTGATATATGGCTTAGTTCAATAGATATGTAATGTCTTTCAAAGACAGCTTGATTTAAACATTCCTACATCCATGAATAAATGTCTTTTCAATCAAAAGACATTGGACTTTGTCCAATATTAATTAAGACTCTGAGATTTGTTTTTATGTATGTCTTAAATGGCAATATGTTTTATAAGCCTTCAGTATGATCCGGGCTTTGGGCTTTGCTGATACACTATGAAGAGTTATTAAATTCTTCTTCATTCTTTTTTTTCTAATCCTCACTGGATAGGCTGTAATTAAATTTCAAGTGCCAAATATCACTTAAGAAGACTCTTTCTTTCTACAGAATCCATGTATTTGTATCAAGTGCTTTAAAAAATCATCCAGGTATTACAATTAACATAGTGATGTATCAACAAATAATATAATTTAACTCACAACGATAGTAGTTGAGTCCAAATTCATATTACTAACAGAAATGAACTCTTTTGAAAGGTGTCTATAGCTTTTTCTTATTTTCATGAGTTCCCGAAGTTGCCCAATATTCTTCCATTTTTGTACTTCCCTTTAAACCAGTCCTCAATCCCTACATTTAGTGTAGAGTCATTCTTCAGTGCAAATCACCACTAACACCACCACACCAACCTTAGTATTGATGATTCTTCACTAAGCTCTTCCTAGGTAGGAGGCTTTCCTTGATTATCCAGGAATATCTAGGACCAGGCTGAAACTTCTAAAGGTGTTTTTGTGAAAGCATAGAAGAAGCCTTCTGTCCTTACCATAAGCTTGTTTATTTCCAGACCCATTTCTTATCTTTCTCTTGCAAGCCACATTTGAAAAGCTCCTTTGCTCCCTGGTATCCTGGTAGATTTAGTCAAGGGGAGGCAATTGTACAAGATTTGAGGGAAGGAAAGAAGGAAGAAAGGAAAATGAAAGCAATGAAAAAAGACCCAGGCTATTTCTCATTTATCTCTGCCTTCAGCAATGGTCTATAGGAAGAGGTGGCTTCCTGTAATTTCAGTGTCACTGGCCTGACCCTCCTTTTGTGGCACAGACCCGTTCAGGGTGGCAGTGCCCTGGTTCAAGATCAATTCAGAATTCTGTGGTTTCTGATTTTCTTCCTGTGCACCTCCTGTCCTAGGGCTGGTAGCATCTTGTAATGCTAATCTCTGGGTTGCATTACTATCTGTTGCTATAAAAAAAAAAAAAAAATCCTCAACTCTTTCATCATCCTGTTTAACCAATTCCTCGAGTTAAATTCCCTAAGCTTGAAATACCTGGATTTGTCCCTATTTCCTAAGCAGATCTTTACTGATACACAGTTGCAGTCTTATTTGACAATAATCAGAATAACATATAGATATTTCTAGGAACACCTCCCCCATCCTATATGTTCAAACTCTGCATCTTCTGTAAAACATTACTTGCTAACAGCAAATATAATTCAACAGGAATGGACACCATGTTAGTCCAAGTCCAGATGTACCAAACAAACATTTTTAATACTCTCATAATTTGCAAAGGCATAGTTTATATTATAAAGCAGAATAATCATCTTAAACATCTGTTCTTAGATCACTTTATGTAGCTCATCACAATAGACTTTCCTTATATGGGCATAATTAAGGGTTCACTAAAATGTTTTCTGTTCCACATCCACCTCTAAAGGAAAACAACTTCGAAAATAAAATCTCATTTCTATCCAAAAAGGAAGAAAAAACAAACAAACAAAAAAAACCTTAAGGCAATTTGCATCATTACAGTTTTAATCCTGCCTCTCAAACAAAGCAACAAAGCAAAAACACACTGTCATACACATAATTTTGGTCAAACCATATGATAACATTTATATATAAATATGAATATAAATGTAGAGAGACGTTGATATATCTGAACACCCTCTTCGTTTATTAGTTTCAAAAAGATTAAGAAAGTAAACTAATAACAGTGTAATAGTAAACTTCCTTATGCTATTTGCCATGTTATCATAGTTCTGTATTCTCAATGTGTGGTTATAACCACAACTTGGAGGATGCTTCACCATATCACAAATCAACAAACCAGGGAATATAAAGGCTGTCCCAACATTATGAGTTATGTAAACTGTACACAGCATAAACTTTCTTATACTGGTATGTTCTAAGTGTGAGAATCTGCAAGTGTTTGAGTTAGTGGTAAATAAACTTTGACTCTTTGTGGTAATTAATGTAACTGTTTCCCTTTTAGTACGAGCCTGGTAAATAATAATCCTAGAGATCTTTTTCAGTCATCGTCATATTCCTTTTACCTTACTCTCTGTATGCTATTTCTAAGGACAACCCTGCTTTCTCATACAATCTTCTTGCTCCTATCGATGGATAGTGGTCTTACCATCTTTTCTGTCCACACAGTTGACAGCCATTCTCACCCCTCAGCTGCAATATACTAACTACACTCTTTGAAATGCATTAGCTTCAAAAGGTAACAAAATATAAAAATCAAAAAATATTTTTTCATTATTTTTACAGGACATAGAAGAAAATATACTTTTTCCATCTAAAAATTCTTATTTCAAGAACATTTTCAAGTCTTGCTAATTTCTTCATGAATGGGCTAAAATATTAATTTGTTTAATATGCAAGGTACCACTTATAAGAGCAAATACTATGCAGCCAGGACTTCAATGGAGCTTATGTTCTAATTCTGAGAGATAAAAATAAACAAGAAAGCAGTATTATTTGAGTGTATAATAATTATGATTAAAAAAAAGGTTGTAAAATTTTATTCAGAATAATTGAAGGTATGATGAAAAGAGAGCAACTTAAGACATGCCATTTCTGAAAAGGTCACATAAGGCAAAGAAGGAGAAAGGACCAGGCATTGCAAAGTTTAGGCAATACAGGTTTTTTGATAAAAAAGTAAAGCTTGGAGTGTAAGAGAAACATAATAACCGTCATGATAGTGAAGACACAGTTATGAAAGGAAAATGTTGTACAATAAAGAATGTAGGCTGAAGGCTGATGGCCAACCCTAAGATCTCAGGCTTGCATAAACAGTTTGAATATTTTTTCTAACTCTCATGGGAAGCTATTGAAAAATTTTTAAATTATTATTAAAATTTATTGGGGGTGATAATGGTTAGTTTTAACCATGGTAGTGACATAACATAGTTAAAATGGAAAATGGGAGACAAATTAAGCTATTAATTGCAGAATTCTAGGTAAGGTATCTGAGGATTGACATAGTGGTGGCAATAAAGAAAAGAAAAATAGATAGATTTAAATTTTATTTCTGGATTAAAATTTGTAAGTCTTGTTAATGGATTGAAAACCGGTTATGAGCTTCTGTGAGAAAGAAATAGTTACTAAATTACAGAGAATAGCATTGTTTGATGCTGTCCTTGCTCTGTCTCTCCTATGTGCTCAATATTTTCATGTGTTCTCTCAATATCTATGCAAAATAGCCTATTCTCAATAACCACTAAAGTAATCCTGCATATTAATTTTTTACATTACATAGTAATTCCTGATGCAAGTCCAAATTGAGACAGGAAACAAAGCAGCAAAAAAAAAATCCAATTTCAATAAATATAAAGTAATTATTATAGTGAGCTGTTTTATCATTATGCCATTTTATAGAATATCCTTAAATTCAAAATTTTACACTCTCCAACAACACATGTATTACAGGAACCAGTGGATGACAAATCTAGAAAATAATGATTAAGAATTTGACAAGACAAAATGAAGACTGACTAATTAATGAATAATCTTTCTTTAAAATCTAAAAATAATTTGATAGAAAATGAAGGTAGTCTTTATAAATGATTTCTAATGCAACTAGTTTTTAGGATTTAAGGAATATTTAATGAGAAATAATAGGATAGAGAAGAAAACAAAGCAGTTCAAAAGAATGAAATAATTAACATCTAGCATTAAAAATGTAAAAAAAATAATGTACTTACTGTTAAGAATGACAGCCATAATGAATTCTTGCACATGGGCCAAAAATGAACCTGGTGTATTAGTATACGTCAAAATCCATAGCTAATGCAAAGACAAAGAAAAAATAAAAATAAAAAGGTTGCTATTTATAATGCTAAGTAATAATAAAGCCTAACGATCAAAAGCGGAAAAAAAGACGTAATTTGGATCTGTCATTATTTTAAGAACTGTAACGTTATTCAAAATTAGGTATTTTAACATATGTGCCTCTTTGTTTTTGTTCTCTTACCACATACTTTTATTTACAAACCTATTGTTATACTACTAGTTTCTTCTGCGTTCACATTATCTGCTTCAGAATTCACAAAATTCTTGATTCACAACCCATGTTCACAATAATAGGTAGACTCTCAACACTTTGTTACTGTATTTAGTTATTTAATCACTTTCGTGAGGTATATAAGGTGGCGTTTTTCCTACCCTGCATCTAGTTTTGGTTAACAAAAGATAGTTTTTTTTTTAAGTTCAGTATCCATTCGTTGGTTATACTTTGTCTTCACTTTTTCCTCCATCCATGAATAGAAAATAAAATTGCCCTGACAATTTTGCTGTTAAAGGATGACTACAATTTCTGTATAAAAGTTTTGGAATAATTTAATGAAAAGGCAGAGAAACACTTCTTCAGCAACTAGACAGAGAAATGATCACGTACCTCTCTCATGAATGCACTGTGATCATAGCATAATATGAATACCCAAATAATATTCTCATGGCTTTGGAGGCATAGTGTTTATACACAGACAAAAGCAAAACATGCTATATAGTCGTCTCCTTACCTGTAATCTCATATAATGTCATTAAAAAAAAAAAAAAAAAGAGGTCTGAGCAACTGGCAACAATGTTCCTTTTAGAAGAGGTGAAAAACAAAAATAGTAAAAAATCAAATAGTAAAATAGTAAAAAAAATCAAATAAGTGAGCAAAAATCTTAATAAGCTTTTCTAACACATGCAGTGAAGTCAAGATCCTTTAGTCCCAGGATCAAAGGAGAAAAAATAAAGTGCAACCATTCTATAGCAAAATTAACACAAATTTCTCACTTCCTAGTCTTGTGACTTCAGATGAGTTATTTACTCTATCTGAATCTGATTTATCATTTAATATATGTACAGAGCATGCGAAACAAATGTACACACACATTTTAAAAAAGGAAAAAACTATTAAAATTATAATAGGATGAATGATGCCAGATTTCATTTGATTAACGCCATCTTTTGAGGGAACGTCATACTACACGTTGCTACCGTAATTCAATTCGACTTCGAAAAGTAATACATAGATAACATCTCTTAAAATGTGTATATATTTTTTGGCACCCCCAGTATATATATATATTTCCTGTACCTAACTCATAGAGCGTGTGAGAAATAAATGAGAAAATAAGGGAGAGCACTAAATTAGCACCTGGCACAGAATAAGTACTCCATGAATGTTAACTATCATTAATGAATATTAAGCACCTAACCATCTTCCCTCACTAAACTCCAAGAACTCCCAGAATAAACATGCCTAGTTAATTAGCATCCTTTTGGCAGATGGAAGACATCTTCACTGGGGGAAATAAACTGCCTCAGACAAAAAACATAAAGGTACTTTTATTTTGGTTTTCTAAATATAACAGACCTGCCAGATTATCCTTCAGTTAAATTCAGTCCACAAAGCACATTAAGATACCTCGTAATTGATCCCAAACAGCATTTTAAGGCATAATTCTTAAATATGTTGAGATAGCTAAGGAATCCCAAGCACTTGAGGAAAATAAAATCTAATAATAAGATACATAACGAAAGAAGCAAAGAGAACATAAAAATTTTAGAAAATATATAAAGG
This sequence comes from Rhinolophus ferrumequinum, assembly GCF_004115265.2. Taxonomy (NCBI): domain Eukaryota; kingdom Metazoa; phylum Chordata; class Mammalia; order Chiroptera; family Rhinolophidae; genus Rhinolophus; species Rhinolophus ferrumequinum. Next base: position 55,145,157 of record NC_046301.1, read on the forward strand.
TAGAGAGAGGAAACTTCAAAGATGCTATTATTAATATAATGTTAAGAACTGAGATGGCATTGTGTTTATGAAAAAAGAATAAACCTCTATTATAAAGAAATGTCATTCATAGAAAAAAAAGAGCACTTGAAAATAAAAGTTTTTGTCAAAAATAAAAACTCAATAGAAAGACTGGATAATAAAGATGAAGAAATAGAACAAAAAAGAAAAAAAAGATGAAAAATGGTAGAAGCATATAACAAAATTAGAGAACCAGGATGGAAAGACTAAGCTTAAAATAATAAAAGTTATTTTAAAAATGAAAAAGAAAAAAACAGAACACCAAAAATGGGGGTGGGGGAAACATTGGCAAAGAAATCGTGAATAAAATTTTCAGATGTAAGAAACATTATTATGATGGCAGGGACCCACTAATTGAGTGCCTAGTATAGTAAATAGAAATGGGTCCAAATAAAGGCACATCTTTTTGAATTTTAGAATACGCAAACTGATGAAGAAATCTTAATGGTTCAGAAAAAAAAAATTACAAGAAAAGGATCAACGGTGAATCAGACATCCGTATTCTCAACTACAACATTGGTAGTTGGAGAACACTAAAATGATGTTCAAAAACTTCTGAAATTAAAATTTATGTCTAGTCTAAATTTCAATTAAAGAGGAGGATAGATTAAATATATTTTCACTAGTTCAGTGTCTCAATAAATGCCTGTAACCCCCAGTCTTTCTCAGAAAGTACTAGAATACACATTCCACCCAAACAGGAGAGTAAATCAAGAAATAGAATTAGGAAATTCAGGAAAATTCTCACAAGAAAAAAGGGAGAGAAATCCCAATGATGAAAAAGGGATATCCCAGATCTACACCAAGACTAGAAAATGTACATATATACATACACATACTAGAATGCACACATACATATATACACATATTTCTGCATGTCTATAGTAGATATTTGATTCATAATATAACCGTAATATACGAGGTCTGACACTTAAGTTCGCGAACTTGTTGCAACGATGTTGCTAACCTTTTTTGATATCAGAGGGATTATTCATTATGAATTTGTACCAACTGGACAAACAGTTAACCAAGTTTACTATTTGGAAGTGCTGAAAAGGCTGCATGAAAAAGTTAGATGAAAGCGACCTGAACTTTTTGCCAACAATTCATGGCTCTTGCATCACAACAATGCACCAGCTCACACGGCACTGTCTATGAGGGAGTTTTTAGCCAGTAAACAAATAACTGTATTGCAACACCCTCCCTACTCACCTGATCTGGCCCCCAATAACTTATTTCTTTACCGAAAGATAAAGGAAATATTAAAAGAAGACACATTGATGACATTCAGGACAGCTCTGATGGCCATTCCAGAAAAAGAGTTCCAAAATTATTTTGAAGGGTGGACTAGGTGCTGGCATCAATATATAGCTTCCCAAGGGGAGTACTTCGAAGGTGACCATACTGATATTCAGCAAAAAGGTATGTAGCACTTTTTCTAGAATGAGTTCCCGAACTTAATTGTCCGACCTCATATAATGATACATTATTATGAATACATGTAATTCATAATATTGTAAACATGAAATGATCACTTATCCCAAATTATAATAAAAGGTTTGGGAATGGAAAAATTCATGTGATGGAAAAAAGTGGATAAAAATTAGCAAATTTTCATATTTCATAATAAACCAAAACCATAGAAAAATGCTTCAAATGGAAAAATAAAGACAGGGTATTACAAGAATGTTATTTAGAAAAATGAAAGTAAAAATCCTTATCATTTGCTAAAATATTTGAAAGTAGTTGTTTCTGGAGCAATACATACATAAGTGTAGAGGAAAAGAAAATAGCTGCTATTATCCTTTTTTTTTAATAATGAGCCTTATAAAAATACTTAACTCTTTGAAATGAGTATATACAATCGTATTAGGGTTCTGCAGGAAAAAAATAGAACATGAGGATGTGCATATATGCCTGTGTATGTGTATCTCTATATCTATGTGTATTTCTATCAATCTATCTAACTATCTATCATCTATCTATGTATCTATCTATCTATCAGCAGATTTATTTTTAAGAATTGGCTTACATAAATTTCGGCGCTGGCAAATTAAAGCTCTGAAGGGTAGACTAGCAGGCTGGAATCCCAGGGAAGAGTTAATGTTGCAATTTAAGTACAAAGGCAATTTGTATGCAGAAGTCCCTCTTTTTCAGGGGACCTCAATCTTTTTCACTTAAGGCCATCAACAGATTGGATGAAGACCACCATATCATGGAGGATAATCTGCTTAACTCCAAGTCTACTGATTTAAATGTAAATCTCATCTAAAAAATCCTTTCATGGCAACATCTAGACCAGTGTTGATCAAATATCTAGACACCCATGGCCTAGCCAAGTAGACACATAAAGTTACACAACACAACAACTTTGATAAAAATAAAACTTAAATTTAAGAAAATAATAAGTTACATATGTTGTGGAAAAATTCATTTTGCTAAGCCAGTCTTCTGAAAGCTCTAATGAACTGAGTCAACAGTCATATTTTAGGGTCATTTATCCTGAATTTATTATCCTACCTTTGAATTTAATTAGTACTGACAATCGATAGAGCCTTCAAATCTACATCTTTGCAAATATTAGATTTTGAATAAATATGAAAATTTGGAATGCACTTTCCATATTGAGTGTCAGTATAAAGGTCCTGTGTAATTTTCTATGGATTACAAGAATAAGAAAGTATTCAGTCTATGCTCATTTCCTAAAAAAAATACAGTAATTAAGAATGGTGCTTTAAGTCCTTTGCCTAGTTTTAATTGGTTAATTTCTCTCTATTGTTGAGTTGCAGAAACTCTTTATATCTTCTAGGGACTAGAATGTGTCAGATATATAACATGCAAATATTTTCTCCCATTGTGTGCATTGTCTTTTTACTCTCTAGACATATCTCCAAAGGAGATACACAAATGGCCAACAAGCTCATGCATGAAAAGATGTCCAATATCATTAGTCATCAGAGAAATGCGAATCAGAAGTACAATTAGATACAACTCCATACCCTCTATGTTTCACTCCTTGTTGTCAACATCGTCACTGCCGTTCATCGTCATCGTCATCATCATCATCAAATACCAAATGTTGGCATGGATGTGGAGAAATTAGAAGCCTCTTACTTTGCTGGTGGGGATGTAAAATGGTGTGGCCACTGTGGAAAACAGTTTGACAAGTCCTCAAAAAGTTAAACATAGAATCACTATATGATCCAACAAATATACCACTAGGTAAACACCAAAAATAATTGCAAACTGGTATTCAAACAAATACTTGTACATGAATCTTAATTGCAACACTAGTCACAATAGCCAAAATGTGGACCCAAAGGTCCATCATCTGATAAATTGTTATATACACTATTCAGCTACTGATACATGCTACAATGAGGATGAACATTAAGAACATTAAGTTAGGTGTAATAAACCAGACGAAAAGATAACATATTGTACATATATATGGACCATAAAGACAGAACACAGACTTTGCAATGGCCAGAGTATGGGGAGTGACTTGTTAATGAGTATGTATTTATTTTTGGAGGTGAGGAAAATATCTTGGAACTAGAGGTGCTTGTTGTGCAACATTGTGAAAGTACTAAATGCCTCTGAATTATACTTAAAATGGCTAATAGTTGATTTCATGTTATGAAAATTTTACCTCAATAAAGAAGAATGGCAATTCAAACATGTAAAAGAAGCTGTGTAAAAAACAAACACTATAGTAGAAGTACAAGCAAAGAGTTATGATCACAAAGAAAATATAACAATACAAAAATAAGAACAATATCATGATGAGCTGAGATCTAAAATATAAATAGAATATTAATGATAGAGAAGGTCATATGGCTTTCATATTACATGTTCAATATGAGCAAAAGCATGGGAACATGATAGCATATAGCATATCCCAAGATTTATGAAGAGTTTGGAATGATTAGAGGATAGAGTAAAAGAGACAACATGGTTAGACATGAAAGCTGTCAAATAGGCAAGATCTAGATGGCAAAAGCAGACAAATGCATCACATGGAATTTTGCATTTATTCTGTAGATACTGGTAGACTATTGAGCCATTTTGAAAACAACTTTTAAAATGAGTCAATCTGTATAGTTTGATTGCTTTGCTGATCAGTTGGAAAAAAGAAATATTACGTGCATTTAAACTATTATAAAACTCTACCCAAAAATGGGAAAGAAAGCAAAAAACGGAAATAATGTTTTGCATAGATAGTGGTGATTAAATCTGTTTAGTGGTTACCAGAGGGTAAGGGGGGTGGGGGGTGGGAGATGAGGGTAAGGGGGATCAAATATATGGTGATGGAAAGAGAACTGACTCTGGGTGGTGAACATACAGTGGGATTTATAGATGATGTAATACAGAATTGTACACCTGAAATCTATGCAATTTTACGAACAATTGTCACCCCAATAAATAAATTTAAAAAAAAAAATCTGGTCTTTAAGTGAATAACTTGGGACCACGATAAGGAAAAGATTTAAACTGAATATGTTTTGGAAATTTCTTGTTCTCTTTTCTGAATGAATGTAGTGTCTCTTGCTGTGAAAAGTAGATAAAAGAGGAGACTAGTGGATAATACACTTAATTTTGGCCACTTAAAAGCATATGGTATGTTCAGAGTATGTTCTATTTTTAATGCAAATGCCACCAGCTATCACTGTTCAGGGAAGATGAGTCAAGTAGATTTGAATTAGTTTGATTTCAAATATTTATTCAGAATCTCCAATATTGCCTTAAAAATGCTAGCTCCAAATTCAGTTATTTTTGACATTTCCTAAAGTCAGTTTTTCATAGAAATGACAAACCAGTGTTCTGTAGAGTCCCCAGAAAATATTCAACGTGGGGTTTGTTTTTCAGATCCACAATATTACTGTTGATGTTTACTTCCCATGTAGTCATTGAAAGGGCTCCACTGGATTATAAGAATGTTGTTGTAATTTTTAGGGTACTACAGCTTAGGGTTGTGAATCCACAAGCTGCCAAAGAGATGGGGGAAATAGTGCCCTCCCATCCACACTGCTAGGCTTCATCACCTCAGAAAGGAAAGGCTATGAATTTTATCATTAAAACTTACTTTCACTTTCCTCTCTCTCTGCTCTTTTATTAGAAGTTCTAGTGGTGTTCCAGGATCAGAAGGGACATAGCACTTTGTTCACTATTTCTATGGCACCTATCACACTCAATACTTCTCTTTTGTGTTGGAGCACAGTGCAATATGTCTTGCATACCAAAAATGCAACACGGAAGGATTTCCACACTTTGTTATCTCATGGGTTAGCAAAATTTAAAGCAAAGGATTTGCTTACTACCATAGAATTATTTACTCTATCAAATAAAACACCTAATTTCATAAAAAAGGCCCTCGACCTCCAAATTTTAAAGAACACTATCTTAGAATACAAACATCAAATTATTTTCATAATAAAAAATGCATTTACTAATGTATCTGTAATTGTCTTACGTGTCTGAGAAGTGGGTGAAACCCTGTCAAACACTGCCTCAGTCCTTCAGAGCAATGCTTGAGAATCCTGGCAAGGGAAGATGGGACAATCACCTGCCAATCGTATTGAAGACAACCAGGCTGAATCAGGATACTCAGCTATTAAACATACAATCCGTCATCTCACTCATAGATTAAAAAAAAAAAAAAAAAAAAGGTGATGGAAGGAGAACTGACTCCGGGTGGTGAACACACAATGGGATTTATAGATGATGTGATACAGAATTGTACACCTGAAATCTATGTAATTTTACTAACAATAGTCACCCCAATAAATTTAAAAAAATAAATAAAAATAATTAAATAAATAAATACATAAATACATAAATAAAAAAAGAAAGGCTCATTGAAGGTAAAGGGGATCAAATATATGGTGATGGAAGAAGAACTGACACTGGGTGGTGAACACACAATGGGATGATGTGATACAGAATTGTACACCTGAAATCTATGTAACTTTACTAACAATTGTCACCCCAATAAATTAAAAAAAAAGGAGCTTATTTTTAATTATCTAGTCGTCATGTGAGAATTTTATTTAATTTCTTGCTGCTCAAATTTAATTGTCCACACCTCATGTTTCTAGAATATATGATTCAGATAAGCTTGCCACATCTTTCTGAACATGACTTTTTACTGTAGGTTTTGAGTACAAAAATTGGAAGGAACATGTAAATTACGATTCAGGACAATTTCACAAACCTTTGCATTCATATAAAATATATGCAAGTGTTTCATTAGATTATTTTCCTATATATCTTGGACAGGGTTGATGTGTGGAAGAAAGTCAGGAAAATACAAAGTCATTCTTTTTTCCAATAAACATATTTTGGTGTAAACATCTAAGAAACATTGCATCTAATCCCAAATCAAAAATTATATATTCCATTACATCTTTATAGAGAAAAATGGGGCACAGAAACCCTTCTATTAAAGTAAGCATACCCGAACTTATACAATGCCTTTAATAATTATAAAAGTATTTTTATTCAAAAATCAAGATTCTTCCTTAATTTGTGCTTTCATGCTAAACTTAAAAATACAGCTATATCACTTTGTGAGGGATATAAATGATAAATGTCTAACTTTTACATTGTTTTGTACACCTGAAACTAATAAAAAAAAGAAACAGCAAAAAAATACAACTAAAATTATTGAAGTACACGATTCCTGAAATAGAAAAAAACGTTATCAGATTTTAAATCTCAACACTATTAAAATTTATTCTAGATAAATTGTTTCAATTTATACAGATAATTTAATATTATTTCTCCTGTGTTACTATTTATTCCCTGATCTTAATTTAAACTGTTGGAAATAACTCAGTTTAGGATTTTAAGTAAAGGACACTATATCAGCCTCGATTCCATCAGGGAATGCCCTACAACCTGTGGACTGATGAACTGCCAATGTGAAGGCTGAGATTACCCAGCTGACGTGGTTTATAAGAGAAATTAATAGACCTTGAAAATGTTTAGAGAACACCTGCGCATTGTAGTTAAATTATCAAACAAAGCACTCCACAATCTCTTTCTCTAATCCCTGAAAAGTATAAATGCAGTTTTCTGTCAAAAGGAGCACAGCTCAGGCTTCACAACTTCTCTACTTGTCACATAGCACCAATTATAATTCCGAAGTTGCTCAAAAATACATACTCCTCCTCCCACTTCAAATTAAAATAAAGCAACATCACAGTGATGAATGAATTTTATGACTGAAAATATATGGATAGGGGAAGCAGAGGAGACAAAGTCTTTCTGGATCCTCCCTCATCCACAGATCTTTACTATTACACATTCTCTTTACCCATTTTGTTTCAGGATACCCAAGTTGGTTAGCTACGGACCCCGTGTAGTATCAGGAATATGCAGCACATCACATAAGTCACTTGGATATTTAATTTAATTTTATTTTTTGGATTTTGTTTAAGAAATTGATGGTTATAGGGCTCAGTACCAATAATTAATTGGATAGTGTCTTGGAAAATAAAAAGGAAAAATTCCTTGAAAGTTATCCCTATTGTTAGGCTGCCAGAGCTCTATCATATGTTGGGTAGGAGAAGAGTTCAGAAAAAAATCCTTCTACCCACGTTGATAGAACTTGATATTCTTCCCAGAGTTTTGTGGCATCATGCAGTTTGTTCAATTCTGGTCCACATCACCAAATCTCTGTGCTGACAACACCCAAAAACAATCTTTCTGTCATTCAACATAAAAACACACAAACCAAAGCCTGAAGTTATATCATTGCAACATAGTATAATACATGACAGTAAATTTCAGTGTGGGTGTTCTTGCATAAAAAATACTAACGTGAATTTTAGCATGTATGTTGAAAATAATTCTAGGTTGATGGTTCAAATTTTAATTTCTATTGCTACTTTATAAACTCCATTACATTTAGAAAATTTGTCAATGTGTATTTTCTTTTTCTTTTTATTAAGTATCTCAACTTTCAACATTTTATTTGAAATTAAAACTGGGACAGTGATTGGTACTTTGTTAGTGCTTAGTGAAAATGTGTTGATTAAAGGAAAAAAATAAATACTATGCTTCACAATGTTAATCATTTTAATTATGTGAATCTTAATTTTCATAAGAGTTTGTCCTATAACATGTTGAGAATATAAATTATATTCATGTCTACATAATTTTAATTATTCTAAAAATGAAGTTTAATTCAGGTGTTTAGTCCCTTGTTTGTAAATTGAGGGCTTGGGACTAAACAACCTGTGTTTTAAAAATTATTTCTAATACTTTATATTTAAGGAAATCAAGAAAAGAGGTTCTAATTCTGTTACGGTATATTTTTATGGCATAAATCCCGCACAACTCATCCTTCCCACTGATGACACCTAAAATCTCCGTAAGAAATACAAAAAAGCAACTGCCTGGAAACTTCAAAGAGTAAACAAAGCAGACTGGATTGAAGAGCGGTGCCAAAACTCGCATAGGAATAAATTTCCCATTGCTATGGTTGTTATTGTCTCATGGCTTTTGTCCAGGGTAGGATCTAGTTGCAGAAAAGTACAGCAGTATGGAGAAAATAAAACAACAGTAATTCGATTGTTCAATCCCAAGGAACCAGAGAAAGGATCCTCTGTATGCAGAGTATTGAATAATTCCAGAAGGAAGAGAGCTAAAAGAGATTCCCTAATTCTGTGTGCAAATCCACACATGTATTAGCTACACAGCATGGGGCTGATGCAAAGAACATAATGAGCCCTTTGAAATCTGAACTGACATTTGAACCAACCCATATAAGCCTCAGACTAACCTCTGAATAATGCATAAATGCACAGATCAAAACCAATATAGCAAAGGCTTAGGGCAGTAAAAGGAAGCAAACATAAAATTAAGAAAAAAGAAAAAGAACATCAATAGGAATTCTCACCAGTGAAAAGAAATTATTAAAAAAAAATTCAAATGGGAAATTTGGATATGTACAGTACGTGAGGGGAATTTCACTGAATGGTCTCAATAGTAGAATATACACGACAGAAGAGTCAGTTGACTTAAGACTGACCAGCAGAATTTTTGCAATTTGCACAATAGACGGGGTGGGGGAGAAGACTGATAACGAATGAATAGATTTTAACACACCCATGGGAAACTGTCAAAATGTCTAACATGTGTAATTAGACTCCTAACGTAAAATGAGAAGTTGGGAGAAAAATATATATGTGTACATGTATACATATATATTTATTTTTATACTTATATATACATATATACATACGTGACAAACATACACAACACACACACACATATGAAATAATAGCTGAAAACTTCATAAACATGGTAAAATTTCCTAAGCAAATGTTTATAGATCTCCAAAACTTATGATTCCAAATAGGGATAAAGTCAAAGAAAACCACATTTAGACATATCATAATCAAACTACTAAAAACCAAACAAAAAGGAAAACTCTTGAAAGCACTAGAAAAAGATGAAAAGTTACAATGATTACAAATTTCTCCTCAGAAACCATTGTGGCTAAAAGACAGTAGAACACCATCTTTAAAGTGCTTAAAGAAAAGAACTGTCGATCTAGAATTCTACATTCAGTGAAAATGTCTTTTACAAGTAAAATGAAAGTAAAGATATTCTCTGATGAATGCAATTTATTTTTGGAAAACCAACTTTACTGGTAACATAAATGGCACTCCATAAGATAAAGGTAAATGATACCAGAAGGATTCTTGGATCTTCAAGAATGAAGAAAGAACAACATAAAATTGTAAAGAGCTAGGTAAAGATAAAGACATTTCATCACTTATATTCTTTGATATGTATGAATGTTTAAAGTAAAAATTATAAGAACTTCTGTGGCGTTTTCAACGCATGTGCATTTATGATAACTGTAACATGAAGTACAGTGGAGAGATAAAAACACCTATATATCTTCAAGGATTCTGAATTTTGAGGTAGTACAAAATTAACCCTTAGTACACTGAGAAAGTTTATGTGTATATATTGCAATCTCTAGAGCAATCAGGAAAAGAAAAAAAAAGCCACTAGATGTTGCGTCCAGCGCAGCACTGGCAGTAAGGGAACGAGAAGGGGCGGCGTTAGGTTAAGTTTTTAAGAAAGAAACACAGACTTAATGCAGTTAAATCCCAGCAGGCCAGGGGCTCTCACAGCCTGACAAGAGACTGGAGCCCAGAATCAGACTAACTGGTGGCTTTTATTGATAATTATACAAGGAAGTAGCATTGTTTTTTCCACGGTCTGTGAAACTCATCCATCATGTCACAAAAGTGAACCAAACCAATTATTTTCGTCCCCAAGCAGCCAGAGCAGAAAGTCCTATGATGATTTAGGTGAGGTATGCACCTCCCTGGGGCTCATGTTGAAACTGTTCCATGAGCAAAATGGAGAGAGCTGATCTTTATCGTTCTCCTGACTTCTCTCACAATCAGGTGAGAGAGGAAAGCCAGAGTTAGCAGTGGCTTTTCTCAGGCAGGGGGAAGGGAAGGCAAGGCCCTTCCAAGGCAGCTCACTGGGGGTCCCCAAACGGTTCTGCCTGGCTTGAGTTGTCCCCGCCATGGGGAATCTTACTCGTCATTGGCTGCAAACCATCTTTTGGGGACCAGACAGAGAGACATGAGGTGTAAAACATCAAGATAAAACAAAGTCCCAGAAAGGCACAGTCTCACAGACCCTTCTTTCCTCAAGGAAAGACACGGGGGGACAGTCAGCTAGGCTGCTGTGTGACAACAACTAGTTACAATGGAATAATAAAAAATATATACAAATAACCCAAAACAAGATAGGAAAAGAACACAAAATAGGTAAATAAAACTGAAACAAATAATATGTTTTAGGTCTAAATCTTAACATTATTTGCATTAAATGTTATTATTTTAAAAACTCCAATTTAATTGAAAATACAAAGTGGATTTAAAAAAAAACAAAACACAAGCACCTACAATATGTTGCCTAAAAGAACACACTTAAATGTAAAGAAAAGGATAACTAGAAAGTAAACTAATGATACGATATTCACAATTAAATTCCTTTTTAATAGTGGCTTTCCAGAATATATGATTCTGTTAGAATTCCCTCTCTGTTATCTTTCCAGATTATAAGTTTGGCACATGGGGAAATGTGGAATAATACCAAAATTAAAACAGAAAGTGAAAATCTCATATTGCCCTGACCAATACAGAGGGGATAAGAGACAGAGATCTACAATGTATCCGTTACTTGCTAATTAAAGTAGCATTTTACATTTTGATAGTGAAACATAAAAATTTACACCCCAAGTAATCTTGTCAAACTCTCTAAATCAAAGTATGAAGATTAATAAAATATTTTGAAAAATTCAAAATAAATGTAAGTAAGTATAAATCCTAAAATAATTTTCATAGTGCAGAAAATGACAGCACAGATCTAACTAAAATTATTCAATTATTGGAAAAAAAAGTAGAAACAGTTCATTTAAAATTATGGAATATACCCATGTGACGATTTCAAATGTGTTTAGTACTAGATATAGAATTGAATACAGAAATCTGAATCTTCTGTATGAGTCAGAATTACTGACTACATGAAATCAGAACTCTTGGGGCTTTATTAAAATGTGAAGAAAAATCACTAAAACTATTTTGAAACATATAAGAGATACTTGCTTTGCAGAAGCAACATAATGAAAAGCATGATTAAATACATCGTAAAGGCTCCCTTAAAGTTAGCTTCAAGATTAAATTTGATATCATCATGGAATTTGAAGCTTAAACAATTGATGGAAATTTATTGAAGCCAGAGACTAAAACTATGGACAAATATATTTCAGGTTGAAAAAGGCAGCGAAGCTTAACATTGTGCCCTTATGGGATGACAGTCAATAGATGTGTTATAAATTTCTGAAAAGCCATACTAGAAAAAATGAATTGAGAGAATGATGTTAAACTGGCAATTTTCTTTAAATTTGTCTGATAAAATTGGAAGTGGGGTGAGAGTAATTTGGCCATTTCCATGGTATTGCCCCCTTTAATTATAAAGATAATGACTCTAAAATTATTTCATTAACACCATAGTAGCTGGTAAAAAGTTCCTGAGGATATTTCAAAAAGAGATGTGATGTTTAATGTTTGGTTGTCATTCTGTGACATGGTACTGACTAGGGAAAAAAAATTGTGTGCATGTGTGCCAAATTTGGGGCCAGTATATTTGTGGGAGTGCAGAAGTTCCATTTTAGCAAAGGCAAGTTTCAAGTAGACAGTTACATATATTGTTCTAGTGATCTTTGCTTGAGATATCAAATTTGGAGAATGGGGCATTTAGAGATTAAGATCACTGTTATAAAAGATAAAGTAGAGAAACGGTGTAGAAAGAGGAATTACAAAAGGTAAATTCAAGTAAAGGAGAAAAAGCAAAGGAGACTGAACATGTGTGGAAAGATGAAAGAAAACGTGATTGTGGCAACACAAAAGTAACATTAAAGATTTATGAAGAGAGATATGATGACTTAAAGCCAAATTTCAATGTCTCCTTTATTCAAAGAGAATAATAATATAAATAACTAATTGACAAAATATAGAAAAATATATCAGCAACCACCAAAGGAGATGGATTGACCACAAAACCAAACCAAACAAACAAGCAAAAATAATATATAAGATAAAATTATCTAATAATATGCAGGGCTAGGTTTGGATAACTCCATATTGTTATGAAATCTGATTTCCACATAAACACTACGTAGGGAGAAGTGAATGTACAAATTCCCAAAATGTCTCATTAACAAATCTTTACTTCAAGAATATATAATGCTTAGGGTTAAAGAGAGAACCAACAGAAGAATTCAAACTACAAGCAAAAGAAAGCAAAATTAAGCAACGAAGGAAAAGTTGAAAGGGAAATTTACCTGTGCTAACTCTAATATATAGAATTATGAAGACTCACTAAAAGAATAGCTTTTTTCCCAACAATCTCCCATTCAACTATAGAAAATTAGAAAAACAAATCATTTAAAGTTTCTAGGATTTTAAAATCTCTGGAAAAGAATATATAGCAAATGGAGAAACATTCATTCAAGAAAAATGTACTAAATCTCAATAACAAGTGGGATTTTGTGGCATTTGAGCCAGAATCTTTGGTGTTTTATTTGGGGTGGGGGAGGGGTATTTTCTCTGAGGATCTGATTTTAAACATCGGGGAATGCTTTCTAACTGGCTTCTAAGTACATTTAGCTGTCTTTGATAGTGTTTCTGTCTCATGCTACATATCGGGGTGCAAGTTCACAGGAGTTTTCCTGTTTCAACCTGAAGAATATCTGGTCCGTGGCTGTCGGGTCTGAGTCTTACATAAAGTTTCTCAGTTTCTACTCTGGTCATTCTCTCAACTAGATTTGAGAGACAGGCCATTATTTGGGTTCCTCTGATATCTCGATTGTCAATTCTGGGTCAGCTAACTGGATTAAAATTCAGAAAAAGTGGATTCTAATGCTAATTTTCAAGAATTGGCTTTTGTTACTGTGGGGAATTTGAATAACTATATGGGCTCTTCTCATCTATGAAATGAGTAGTTGGATGAACTGATCTTTGTTCAAACTCCTCAGTGTAAAATGCAAAAACAGCTATCACTTGACAAATTCAATGAAAGTCTGGGTTTTCACGGTAACTTCATTGCGCAAGATTAATTAATTAAAAGATTCTGCTAAATGTAAAACAGCTTTTATTGCAGTACTTTCAAGCAGTTTTAATTTGAGAAGTCTAGGTTTTGTAGCTATCTAGTCTTTACTCTGAAATTTTCCACTCTGTTGAATGATTTAACATACTTTACCTCTAACGTCACTTGCTAATGGGTAACAAATCATCTTAATTAGCATGTGAATCAAGATGGTTGTATTCTTTGTATTATTTTTGTTTATGGCTTCGCTTTGATACACTGACATCTTTTATGTGCTTTCTTATTTTCACCATTACGTACTTCTAACACGAACAATGATATAAAGACTTATTCTGCTAATGGGCAACTCTGAAGAGTGAATCAGTATAAGAAATGTTGCCAATTTGAGATCTAATTCAGTGATTCTAAATTTTCTTTTATGGAATAACATCAAAACTTGTGTTGCTTTTTTTTAAGAGTCCCTGTTAAATCAACTTTGCTGTATTTGTTACTTTTTTTTGAATCTTCATTTTGATACGAATGTTTAAGTGCCAGGTAGTCATTTTATGTAGATTATTCAGTTTATACAAAATCTATGAATACTTGCACTCCTTAAGATTAAACTGGCATGGTCATCACAGATGAAGATACTCATGCAGTTATTTAAATGATTTCTCATATTTACAGGTGGACTATGGAATAATATTTATCATTTTCTACTAACAACCTCTACAATATAAAACTCAAATACACAGGCAGCAATATAAAACTGAAGCTTTGCTTGCCACGAGACATTTTTAATAATACACATATCTATGAACCTTATAATTGTAGACTTCAGTAGAATCAACCAATTTTCTCAGAGAATAGTGTATCCAAAGAGAACATCAATACACATCCATCTAGAATTTTTTCTCCTTTTAAGTTGAGAAATCAATTATTAAAGTCAAACTCAAAAATTCACCAGAGGCTTGTCAAATTGAAAACTGAAAACTTGGTGTATTCCACATAATGAAATTTATATGTTGGATTTGGCTTCTGGCTGCAATGCACATTTAAACTACATTTTTTCACTTTAAAAATACATATGAAATGCATTATCTTCTCAGTAAGAAAACAGAATAGTGACTATCAACTTTTCCGTATAAAGAGTTACATAACCTTGTATCATACTAAGAATCATTAATTTGAGAAATGAGAAAAAAACATATTGAAATAATGTCATAGCTTGTCAATATTCCTAATGAATTCTAACCCCAGACTCTTACAGTATTTTTGATTGCTTCTATTGCCTCAAGTTTTTTGTTTGTTTGTTTGTTTAGTTTTATTACTAAGTGATGTAATTAATTCAATACCAATATTGTAGCTGAAATCTAAGGAGGAAAGCTGTTTGGATAAAAGCTACTGACCCAAAGCATCATGAAATGGGAAAAATCAGTTCACAGTTATTTCATGAGACGAACCATAACATACATACTTTGAGACTCTTTAGGCAAACATCTCAATCCATAGGCTAACGTTTAATTGACTGATGTCATGAAACTGAGCATGTCAGTGGTGATATCTGTATTTTCTTTGACTACACTCAGCCAGTTTATCATCAAGCTATTGCTAGACCAGAATCACAGCCATTCTGTTAAAATATCAACACATTCCTTTTTCTTGAGAAAGTACATGTCTATGAAAGCAGTTTAAAAATCTTAAAATTATTTGACCATTATTTCAAACAACTATCTAAAATAAACAACTGGTTGGGTTTTAAAATGATTTATTTATTTATTTTTTTTTGTAAAAGAGGCAGATTTCAGATTCTTCAATGGCTTTATTCCAAAAATGTCTCTGTTAGTCAAAGCCATAATAATACACTTTAGAATGACGTCCTAGGTTCCTCCACATTACAGCTCTCATATTTATACGTGTTCTTTATCTTCTAAACTCCAAAATTGTAAAAAACAAAAAAGTTTGTTGAGATTTTAATACGTGATAAAAACGTATCCTTTAATTTTAAAAATCAAATTCTGAAACAAATGAAAGGTAACCAGGAGTCAGGTAGATGGAAAGTAAAACACTAGTAAGTTTTTTTCCCCACAATAATGCTGTTTTAGCACACAGCTAGGGTGTGTAGCAAAAATGGGCTTGCCAAAGCTAAACATTAGTTGTATAGTTTTCCACCCAGTCAAAGCAGCTCTAGCCAATTGACAGGCTTTCTCCAGAGTAAGGTCCTTTAAATATTATGTTTAATGCAAGTCTGAGAGCAACCAAGAACATATGAAGTCTGACAATTAAGTTGGAGAACTTGTTGCAATACTGTTGCTAACGTTTTTTGATATCAGAGGGATTATTCATTATGAATTTGTACCAATTGGACAAACAATTAACCAACTTTACTATTTGCAAGTGCTGAAAAGGCTGTGTGAAAAAGTTAGACAACCTGAACTTTTCACCAACAATTCATGGCTCTTGCATCATGACAGTGCACCAGCTCACACGGCACTGTCTGAGAGGGAGAGTTTTTAGCCAGTAAACAAATAACTGTATTGGAACTTCCTCCCTACTCACCTGATCTGTACCCCAATGACTTCTTTCTTTACCCAAAGATAAAGGAAATATTACCCTTGATGTCCTGAATGTCACATTCAGGACATCAAGGGTAATACGATGACAGCTCTGATGGCCATTCCAGAAAAAGAGTTCCAAAGGTGCTTTGAAGGGTGGACTAGGCACTGGCATCAGTGCATAGCTTCCCAAGGGGAGTACTTCGAAGGTGACCATAGTGATATTCAGCAATGAGGTATGTAGCACTTTTTCTAGGATGAGTTCCGTGAACTTAATTGTCACACCTCGTATAGTCTCTGCAGACAAATGCCCCATAAGGGAGGATATGAGCCAAATTATCTAAGAAACCTTATTATTCTCACTAATGAGGAAAGCCAGTACCTGAAAAAAACAGAGTGCAGGAGTCTGATTAATGGATCTCCCTCTACTTGGAAGTAATCATGAGAAATGAAAACTATGTAGTCCCTCAAAAAGCCCTAGCTTTTTGGTTTGTGTGCTTTTTGTTTGTTTGTTTGTTTTTTAATTCCCGATGCTCAACTACTAAGGCTATGATCAAAAAGGATGATTCAGTCTATTGGGACAGAGAAAGAGGGATCCCAAAATAAGAACTGTAACTTTATCGATGCTCTTGGAATATGTAAGGCCCTGAAATGGGTTATAATAGCACATTAAGTTAGCTACAAGGTCATTCTGTATTCTAGTCTGTAATTTTATTCCATCTTTTACTTTCCATTCTATTTTTTACTAACCATATTTTTGTCAATATAGCCTATCAGAAACCCTTTAATGAGATCAAATGACCTTACAAAGATATTTCAATACAAAGCACCAAAAAATGTTATCCCACATTTGAAATAGCTACCTTCTATTATCAAAATACCAGGGAGAAATTACAGGCCAAAATGAAATTCTCTTGAGAATTAAAGCCTAAATGAATTTGAGTCCAAAGACAATTTCTCTTTTCCTACTGATTTAAAGTTTTTAAAAAAGTCCAAAATGTAACCTACCTAATTTATTAATAATTTGTCTTCTAGAAAGATTATCAATGCTTAAGTATCAATGTTTATTACTTTTGTGCTGCCAAAGCTGCCTCTAACTGATATGAATACGGTTCAGGTAGAGTTTCAGGAGTAGTATTCATACAATGGTAAGGCTCTAGTATGCTCAATGTTAAAGAACATATACTGATAAAGGACACAGGCTTATTTATCATGGAATTGATACTAGATACACTGAATTTAGAAAGCAAGCCAATCTCCAGAGCCTAGAGCAGTTAGTTATGTTACCAGGATTATGTTAACCCATATTGCAGTACCAGGATCCAATGCTTAGTGATTTTAGCTTCGTTATTATGCTATCAGTCAATACCAGTTAACCAGAATCCATCTGTGTGTGTGTGTGTGTGTGTGTGTGTGTGTGTGTGTGTGGTGAAGGCTAGCATTTAGAGAGTACATTAAAGTCATTTCTGCCTTCTTTTAAAGTTCAGAAATTTATTATAGAGACAGCTTCAGTCACTGGGCCTTAACTGAGGTATAATTTATTTTCTTTTTGGTATATTCGAAATTCTTAAATTGCATTTTCCATTTAAGCCCGGTTTTTCTGGAACTTAAGTGTTGTAATTTCAATGTTTGTTTTACCTTAACAATTATCCTTAGGGCTGTCTTGGACTGAATCTTCTATCGATGCTCCTGAGGCTTATACCCCAGAATCATAAGGAGAACTAACATCCTTGCCATGTGCTCCTCAAAATAGTTCAATTTGGGACTCCAAAGCAGTGGTGATAGATTATATAAGCAATGCAAAAACCAGTTAGTTACAGGTAATGTTATAAGAGGTGAATCTTGAGCCTATGAACAAGCCATACAAATCCACGTCATCTCACACGGTGTTCACTCTTGTCCCTGAATGTAAAATACAATATGTAAAGGACATCTAAGCAATTTGAACCTAAACCCTACCAGTGCTCTGTAGCTCAGGTAGAACTCAGCTACCTGGATGTTTGATATCCTATCCTGCAGACATAGTTAATAATAGAGAAAAGTTAATGTGTTTGCTTGCCACTGTACATAAAAAATACTTATACTTCCAATTCACCCTCACTTACAAAATATTCCAGGCTATGCTTGATCAATTTAAGGTCAACCTGCAGTAGCCTGCCGCTTAAGGCCCAGATCCTGTGTTTTGACCTTTTTCCATTTAGCTCTATCCTAACGCAGCCTTTCTTTGTAAAAAGGAACACTGCCCCATATAAAAACAGCCATAAGGTATAGGGAACTGCCAACATCAAAATCACTTGCTTAAAGTCTGAAGTCAAAGGTTGCAGCATGCAACTGAGAAAACAATCATGTGGCACAACATAGGCCGCTAGGAACATTCCAGGCGAAACAATAACCACTATGCTCTAAACTATAACAACAAATCTTTGTTGCTATTTTCAGTTCAGTGCCACCAATCTGTAAAGTCCCTTCCCTGGCAGCACCAAAGCCTCGGTCATGCCAAATCACTTTGAGCTGTGCAATTCTACTCCAAAGCCTCCAAGTTCCTTGACTGAAATAATAGTTATCAACTTTCCATCTCTGATTTGAACTTATGGTCCCCAAAGTCCAGGGTTCCCTGCTTAGGACCTTTCCCTATAAAACCTATATGACAAAAGTGAGATCAAAATAGCACTTTTGAAACTGCCTGGGTAGGAGGCAATTATGGACTTCTAATAGTGAACTGTAGAATTAGACAGAAAACCCACCTAACGCGGTTGTTCTGAGAACCTCCAGGTATCTCCCAAATAGACAGAGCCTTGACTTCTAAGCCTATTTTGTTGGGAACAAATGAGACAACCTGCTCTCTGCCGGCGGGAAGCTTCACAGAATAGAATAACTGAGATACCTGGTTCTCTGTACCAAACTCAAAATAACACAACAGTCATTTCACTTCCCTGGGGGAAGAGTGAGGCAGCAGAGAGAATAGATGTTCTTCTACATGGAGGAAAATATCAGTAATTGAGAGTAAGTGGTTCCGCTACTAGACTCACGGAAATATGTCATAGGTCAGAACATTAAATAGAGACTGCAATGCCCACGATAGGAGAGTTCGTTTTACACAGTCTAGACTTGACAGAGTTGCTGCAACTCAAAAAGAGCCCAACTCAGTTAAACAATAAAGTCCCACGTAACTCTCACTTTCATGTATTTGTTCTTACAACATTGTTTTGTTGGGAGTTGGTAATCCAAAGATCAGTGACGAATAGTCTTTGATCTCTAAGAACTCATGACAAAGATAAAGGAGACATATATGCAGGCAAAATAAAATGTGCTAAGTTATGTAAGAAACATGTATAAAAGTCAATGGAAGAACCAAGGCAGGAACTCAAATGGAGGAGCATGTGATTCGCTTTTTTTTTGTTTGTTTGTTTTTTTGTTTTTTTTCTTAAAAGAAAATCTTAATAACTTTTAAAAATAACATAATAAGAAAACATTGAACCATAAAAAAAAAACTTTTCATAGTTTTACTATGAATATTTTACATTTAACACATAAAGTAGTCAATGTTATAATATGTATCCTAGTTCTTCTATCCCAGCAAAGACATTGCAAACATCCCCAGTGTCACAAAAGCAAAACAGAATTTTGGAGTTCCCATGTAGTTATCATCATAGGGATGGGTTATCACCCTAATTCTGTGCTTCAGTATTAGAGGCCTATTGTTACTGTCTTTATACCTAAGCCAACCAAGTTGTTAAAAGAGAGAAATAAAAAGATATATAAGGTGTTAGAATCCTGAATAAAAATAATAATTTGTGGAAATAGTACCATAATCAAGGCCAGAAATATGACAATTTGATGTAGACATTGCTGTTTCATTTGTATATAGGTCCAGAAGATTTCTCAATATTAAAACCATATAATAATTATGTTATTTTATTTATTTTTGTCTATGAATGTGTGCTTAAGGTAGTTGCTAATAAATCATATAGTCTGTGCTGTTTTTATAATTTTATAAAAAATAATAAATTTGTGGGCCGGCTCAGTGGCTCAGGCGGTTAGAGCTCCATGCTCCTAACTCCGAAGGCTGCTGGTTCGATTCCCACATGGGCCAGTGGGCTCTCAACCACAAGGTTGCCAGTTCAACTCGAGTCCCGCAAGGGATGGTGGGCAGCGCCCCCTGCAACTAAGATTGAACACGGCACCTTGAGCTGAGCTGCCGCTGAGCTCCCGGATGGCTCAGTTGGTTGGAGCGTGTCCTCTCAACCACAAGGTTGCTGGTTCAATTCCTGCAAGGGATGGTGGGCTGTGCCCCCTGCAACTGGCAACTGGACCTGGAGCTGAGCTGCGCCCTCCACAACTAACACGGAAAGGACAACAACTTGAAGCTGAACGGCACCCTCCACAACTAAGATTGAAAGACAACTTGACTTGGAAAACAGGCCTGGAAGTACACACTGTTCCCCAATAAAGTCCTGTTCCCCTTCCCCAATAAAATCTTTAAAAATAATAATAATAATAAATTTGTGAAA
Source organism: Rhinolophus ferrumequinum (assembly GCF_004115265.2). NCBI lineage: Eukaryota > Metazoa > Chordata > Mammalia > Chiroptera > Rhinolophidae > Rhinolophus > Rhinolophus ferrumequinum. The sequence goes on from NC_046301.1 coordinate 55,165,909, forward strand.
TTTATTATTTTTTTAATTTAAAGTTTTATAATTCTTAACAACTCTTTTGTTAACCTTATAAAAATGAGCACAAAAAACAAAAACAAAATAACACTTCTTATACACTAAATAAAGTTTACATCAGATAACCACCTTTTGTGCCCTAGTAAAATTCATTTTTGTTATGGGTAACAGCATGAAAAAAATTTCTGACACCTTTAAATAGAATAGCAATACTTAGAAATAGAAAAGTTTTATTCTTAAGAAAAATCAGATGTTATTTCAAGAAAAATTTCAAGATCAAAGGGATGTGAAATACAGTATGAGGAATATAGTCAATAATGTTAACTCCCTTGCTCTCAAGGTGTTTTAACCAGATAATGTAACTGGGAGAAGAGCTATATTTAATTGGCTTAAAGAGAAGCCCAGGGTTTGCAAAACCACATGTCTCGGTGATCCAGGCAGGTTACATAAAAGAGTGAAGTGGTTGGATGTCAAACACAATGAATAGTATAAACTGTAATAAATTGAATGTGCCCATCCTAAATTATTAACTTTTATTTTTCAGTGTTGCATGAGCTGAACAAACCCATCTGCAGGCCTCTTCCACGTTGTAACTTTGGGGACCAAAGCTCTTTTCACTAATGATTAGACATGGCAGCGTACATTTTATGGACAAGTAGAGCAGACCTGCCAGGCTTCTGTTTGTATGAAAGATATAAAAGATTGATAAAGTGCCAATCATAAGGAAAGTTATAGTCTAATAAAAATGCCCAAGTTGTAGCCAAAATAAACCAATCCCAACAGAGACTGATGTGCTGATGTGTCTCACTTACATCTGACCCTTTTCCAGCCTCAAACTCCCAAAGTGCCTCATTCCCTGCTCAAATCAGCTAACCAACGGAGCTTAATTTGTACAGCACTCAAAATGCAAATTGCAGGAAACTGCAAAATATACTGGTGGAAACTAGTCATTTAACCACTGTAATCAGACCTACTCTACCCAGGTCAAAAAGTCCTCAATATTTACTTTAATATGCGAGAAAAATTCTTTTTAATGGGTGCTTTCTCTTCTAGATTCCCTTCAGAACAGAGAGGATTTAAGAGAATATTACTCCAATGGGTTTTTGAGTTAGTGGGAATTAAGACGTATTTATTACCTCCATTCCACTAAGAATAAAACATAAAAATAAAATATCCAATTCTGACCTATTATATATATATATGTGTAGCATTCTGGTAAAATGATAAATTACATCTCTAATATACAATCTCTATTGTGATAAAACTGATGCTACAGACTTCACACCAATTTTTAAAATTTATTTTGTGCAGAATATCTTCTGCTTTTTCATTTTTATTTTGGAATGGCTTCTTGGAACAGATAGTAGACCTTATACCCTCAATTCTATAAAAATAATTGTTTCTCAGAAATTTAATGATAAGTCTACAATAAAATTAAAAACATGGTCATGGTTTCAAGTAGATCAAAAAAAGCATAGTTTAAAAAAGAAAAAAAGTAGTTTGCTTCTTAACAAACCGGTAACACCTTCCTAACTGTATTAGTTTCCTTTTGTTGCTGTAACAAATTACCAAAAGTTTAATGTCTTAAAACAACACAAATTTACTCTTTTACAGTTTTAGAGGTCAAAGGTCGAAAATCAAAGTGTCAGCAGTCTTGCATTTCTTCTGGAGGGTTAAAGGGAGAATCCGTTTCTTTGCTTGTTTCAGCTTCCAGAACTTGCTTCCATTTCATTGTTCATGGTCCCTTTCTCGACCTTCAAAGAGCATCTCTCCATCCTTGGGTTCCATTCTAACATCGTCTTTCTTTGATTCTGATCCTCTTGCCTCCTTCTTGTAAGTACTGTTGAGATATACTGTATCCATTCAGATAATTCAAGGGAATCTCTCCATCTCAAAATCCTTAACTAAATCACATCTGCAGTCCCTTTTGCCATGTTAGGTGACAGACTCTCAGGTTCTAAGGGTTAGGGCATACACATCTTTGGTGGGGGGCATTATTCAGCCTACCTTCTATAGAGAGCTACCTTCTTCACTGTTTCATTTTAGAGACTTCCAAAGTGGAGAGCAAAATGTCAATGCTCACTAAGTATTTGTTGAGTAAATGAAGTCAGCCATGCCTGCGGGGGCGCAATAATTAGCATCATCACATGTAATGAGATCACAGCAGAGGTTTACGTGGAGACACTGTGACATGAAGAAGAGGTGGAAGGATCTCATGTCACAGCACTCCAACCGAGCTAGCGGGAATGTAGCCCACATTTTATACTGCTAGCCGCAGGACTATGAAAAATAATAATATAGTAGATAGCTGAAGGAAGTACCATGCAGTCAATCAATTTTTACTTCCTTTAACCCAGTTTCTTTATTTGAATTTCTTTAGGGTTATAATTAGAGAAGTTTGTAATTATAGGAATATCAGAAAAATACAGTCACCCCTGCTTCACCCTCCAAAAATGCATATCCTCGGTGATCATTTTCTTTTTTCTTCCCAGACTGTGGGAAGTATCCAGGGGAAGAAGAAAATCATGGAGCTAGCAAAGATACATTAAAAATAAACAGATAAACAACAACAACAACAACAACAAACATGGCAACCTTTCCAGCCATCCCTGTCACCTAAGCTCTGCAGCAGTCCCCTTCCAGCATTCCCAGACTCCCAGCTAGGAGATAACGGGTAGCTGTGATTTTAGTTTTTGAAATGCTGACCAACAGCTAGAGGTTTGCTTGAGCAAATGTGTATTGAAGAAAACAAAGAAGATTAAAAAGATTCTGTGTTGTTTTGTTTCTTCTGTATATGAATGCTTGGTAGAAATCGATATATGTAACATGCTTGTTATTCTCCATTTCACAATACCTGAGTGGATCATCTCAACTGGAAAAATCTGGAGATAGAGAAGTACTTTACTGGGGAAAAGTTCCCTGCTGTTTGCCACCAGTGGGTGTGTTAGGGTATAGCACTGATGTCTCTTACCTTGGAGGGCCCCTAGTCAGAAAAAAGCTGCTGTCTTTGATCTCTCACCACCAAAAAGAAAGTGGTATGTAAAGGGAGACAGCATACAGAGGAAAACAGCCTCCAGCTAGAGGTTCCTCCTTTTGGGAGTGTTGGAGATGGCTACTATTACTCTAACAATACCTCTTTGGAAAACTTGCTACTGAGCTCTTCCTGAAATTAAATGCTTTACCCATGGAGGCCTGGTGACTCTCCGGCCTGAATATCTATTTCTGGGTGGAAAGGAATTACAAGACAAAACTAGTGCCTTGCTTGTCAAATGAACTTGGTATGTTAAAGAATGGAGCTCTTCTGTCCCAGCAGTTATCTTGTCTTTACACAAAGAAGTGGTCCCAAACTCCTGTAAAGAAAATTTTATCCCCCGCTCTAATGCCTGAAGTAAAACCAAAGCCACTGGCTATTTGAGGGGCTTCAATTCAAAAGTTCCCCTGAAGTCATAGGTCTATGCCAGGCATGTTTAATTAAACTCAACCCCCTAATATGTGCTGTAGCCATTCCAGGCTTCTGAACTATGTAGCTGTGATTTGTACCTAGGAGTAAACAGAAACATTCAAGTATTTAAGCGACACCTCGGATGCATACTCTGGGGGCAATTTTGCCTACAGTGGGAGTTATTTCATTAGAAAGAGTAATATGAAATTTGTCCCTAACTTGAACTGAAGTGATAAATGAGTACCTCGGCCCTTGAAGGCATTCAGATCAGCCTCAACCGAGGAGCCGGGTTTGTCATGGATGGCAATTGCCCTAGACGGTCTCTTTGTAGGCCAAGGTGAAGTCTGTGCAAATTACTGAAATATCCCACTGTATTTGGGTTAATGCCTTGGGCCAGGTGGACAGGTCAAGCCACCAGGCTTTTTAAGGTAGACCCTGAAAGTTAATGAAATTTGTTTAGCTGGCTGAATCTGAGACCCCTGCGGGGGCATGGCTGGGATCAAAACTGCTGGGTGATCTCAGACTACAGCTCTGAGTTCTGTGTTAATAGCCTCCATAAATGCTACATGAGACAAAACAGATTGGTCCTATCCCCTGATGGTAAGAGTAATCAGAATGGCCGATGCAGTGGCATATAAATGGAAAATTTGACATAAACTTTACCAGGAAAAACAAAGGAGAAAACTTTAGGGACAATATTTTTATGTTTCCTAATGGTCAGGGCTTTCTGAGTAAAAAATCTTGATAACCTGGGTTAAAGGATGTTTGAATGGCAAGCATGCCTTGCAACTTGGAGACTCGCAGAGAGTTACAGGTTTATTTTTCCCAGAGCCATGCATTTGTTTGCCTTCTAAAGTATTGTAAACATGTTAGGGACCTCCCTCTGTTTTCCCAGCGAGAATTCTTTTACAATAGCAAGATAAGGACATCTCCCCCTCTCGAGAGAGACGATGAGCTGCTGTGCAGCAATTTTTGTGTAAGCTCTGAAATCCATAATTTCAGACTTCTTCTCTAGTGCGGATCCTCTCTATGCATAGGGGCCATCTGCTCTCATTCTGTCGACCAAGGGGGAGAATGAGGTTATTGAGCAATAACAAATCTGATATACAGTCCAGAAACTTTATGCTTGCTTTCAAGATAAATAAATATAGATAATAAAACCCTTCGTTCAGTTATTCCTGTACACTAAATTCTATCTATTGATGAGAGGGTCTGTGAAGCAGTGTCTTTAAATTTCGGAGTTCTTAGAGCACACCCTACATTTGAGTTATTTGCCCTGAGGCCTTTCTTACTTTGAGAAATTTTTGCTGGCTGGAAGTGTGGGAAATGAGAAACAGTTTTATTTTCCAATCCAACAAGTTATTGAACATTTTCTTGAAAATGAGAGCTATTTTTTTTATCTCATATTTCTCCTGCAATATCTTATCATTCAACATTTTCAACATTCTGCCTCAAAACCTTAGTCAGATCCATAAGTTCGTGGAGTGGATTTTCTATCCCTCAAGTAACCAATGGCAACAGTTGCAATTGTTCCATCAATACATAAAATAACTCTTCCTTTCTCCAGTCTGCAATAGTAATTCACTCATTGTACTTCCAGTCCCAAAACAAACGCTATAATTTTTGCAAGGTTTGACATTCTCTTCATATGTTTATGAGAAAATTTAATTTCTTCTCTTTTTTTTTTTGAGTGATTTGCTCTTACCCTTTACCTATTTTTTTCTATTGAGTTGTTCATCATCATTTTCCTATTGACTTATGATAGCTACATTTTCCTTTATATTTTCCTTATAATTTTTCAGAAAATAGCTTTAAAAAATATTACCCAGTTTCAGCAACAAAGCCAACCAATTACATTGGTTATTTCCCTAATTGGAAAGTTGACATTTAAGTAATATTATTAACTTCCAGAATTCTTATTTTATAATCTAAAATAAATACATTAAGTAGCTACCCTGCTTCCCCGAAAATAAGACCTACCCGGACAGTCAGCGCTAATGCGTTTTTTGGAGCAAAAAGTAGTATAAGACCTGGTCTTATTTTACTATAATAAAAGACCCGGTCTTATATGATATAATATAAGACCGGGTCTTATATTAATTTTTGCTGCAAAAGACACATTAGAGCTGATTGTCTTATTTTAGGTCTTATTTTGGGGGAAACACGGTATATCTTTAAAATTAAAAAAGTTAAGAATATATCCAGCTATACTAGTTACAGGATTTAAAAAGTGAACTTCTCATATTGAAAAGACTTTCTATTTCCTTTTTTTGTGTGAAAACTTGAAAGTTACAAATCAAGTATTGGATCTCAAAGAGATGACTATTCTATTTACTTGTTTAATTAGTAAGTTCAGTTAGCTAATATTTATATTTAACTATTCAGAGTTCCTCATGCATATTTATAGCGTATCAGCAAATTCTTTTTGAACACCAAGGAATATTTTTTTGTTTGTTTGTAACAACCTTCTTGAGATAACTAATACTGATGTACAAAATATCCACATATTTAATGCATACAATTTGATGAGTTTGAATATAGTAGGCATACATTGCTGATACTATGACCACAATCAAGACAAGCTGCATATCTGTCACTACCAAAAGTCCTTGTGCCCCTTCATTTTTTTGTCTTTGTGTGTATGTGTGTGGTAAGAACACATAATGTGGTATATACCCTCATAACAAATGTTGAAGTGTACAATATGGTAATTTTAACTATAAGCACTATGGACACAGCAGATTTCTAGAATATATTCATCTAGCAAAACTAAACCTTTATACACAGTGAACAACAACTCCAAATTTTCTCCATTCCCACCCCCTGGAACCCCCAGATAATTCTATTCTCTGCTTCTACGGAATGCCAAGAAATATTGATACACACTACAAAATACTGGTCCTCAGATATAAACCCTTTAGTTTAAAATCAAACTAGCACGCATATAGCAAATACACAAATACATGAAATTGGAATGTCATTATGATAGACCATGTAAACACAGTCAATTAAACGCAAAAATTCATTCTAGAAGAAAGACTAAATGAGGTTTCAAATGTTGCAATGAGTTGTTTGGGAATACCCTGTAGATAAAAAGGAATATACCACCTGGCAGGCCTTCACACTTAGATTGAATTACCCCACTGGCTTTCCCAGTTCTCCAGCTTGCAGGCAGCAAATTCTGGCACTTCTGAGACTCTATAAACCCATGTGTCAATTATTATAACAAATCTCCTTTCTCTATATATATCATCATATATCCTATTGGTTGTTTCTCTGGAGAACTCTAATATACCCCTGGACATCAGAAATGAAATAATAATGCCCTCAGTCGTCACTTCTACCCAATACTGTACTGGAAGTTTTAAACAGTGCGATAAAGAAAAATAAAATAAACAAAATTAAAGGGCATAAGAATTAGAAAAACAAAATAAAAGACTCATACTCACATGTAAATAACACCAAGAGGTCATTTAAAATAACACTGAATACACAAAAATCCAGAAATTAAACTTTTAAAAGATGTGTATGACCCTTCCACTAAAACAATCTATTATAGAAATAAAGTAAAGAAGACCTAAACAGAGGAATATGCTGTATCTATGAATTGCAAAACTTGATATTGTAAAAGTATCAATTATTTCTAAATTGATTTTTCTATTCAATACAATTCCAGTCAAAACATCAGAATAATTTTATGTCTTTAGAAATTGACAAGCTGGGTCTATTATTTAATACATGGAAATACAGGTAAATTTGAAGAAGAATATGACTATGATTAATCTAATTATATCAAGATTATTTAGTGATATAAACAGTTTGGTATTTGTACAAGAATAGAAAAATAGAACAAGGTCTAGAACTGAGAGCCCAGATACAGACCTGTCATCTTATTGATTATACCTGTTTCCCCGAAAATAAGACCTAGCCAGACAATCAACTCTAATGTGTCTTTTGGAGCAAAAATTATTATAAGACCAGGTCGTACGTTATATAAGACCCGGTCTTACATTATAGTAAAATAAGACCAGGTCTTATATTAATTTTTGCTCCAAAATATGCATTAGAGCTGATTTTCCGGCTAGGTCTTATGTTCAGGGAAACATGGTACAGGTGATACTAAAGTACATACAGTACAGTTGTTCTAGGTTAATTGGATATTCATTTGAAAACAAATTTAAAAAAAAATCTTGACCCCTATGTCACAACAAAAACACACACAAGTTGTTCACAGAATAATTATTTTTAATAATGAGCAAAAATTAAATAGATATCTGTGAACCCTAGAATGGATAAATACATTGTAATATGTCAATAAAGCAGAATGCTACACACAAAATAAACATAATACACCTATACTCATATATAAGAATGATCCACAAATATATCTTGAGTGAGAGAAGACAGAAACAAGAGTATGTACTGTTTAATTCCACTTGTATGAAGTTCAAAAATAGACGACATTCATGTGTGCTGTTAGAAATAGGATTGTGGTTATCCTTGGCCCAGGGGTAGAGAATGGAAAGGAGCTCAAGGTGGACTTCTGGATTTCAAGTAATTTTTGTTCTGTTGCAGTCAGGGGGAAAAAATCCTAGATACCTACTACAAAGCATATTAACTCTACAGTTTTGATTAATATATGCTGACATATGAGTATTATTCTTCAATAAAATTGACAAAATAGACTTCTTTTGTCAAGGCTGGAGAAGGAAATATTAAAGCAGAGAATAGTATATTTTAAAGGTCCTATCTTTTGAAGTAGTTCTAGTTTTGTTTAAATTTTATACAGGAGAATTGACTCTGGGTGGTGAATACATAATGTGATATACAGATGATGTCTTACAGAACTGTATACCTGAAACCTGTGCAATTTTACTAACAATTGTCACCCCAATAAACTTTAAAAAAAATCTTATATAAAAACTTTCTGATAATTATAATTTAAAAAAATCTAAAATATTCATGTGTTTTATTGTTTATATCATCAGGAAAAATCAGTATATATGAGAAATTGTAGAGTAAAAATGTCAAAAGGAGATGACTCTTTGTCACATTCTTAGTGTTTTTCCAGAGTTTTTTTAATCTCATAAAAATCTACATCTGGGTGGTGAACACACAATGGGATTTATAGATGATGTAATACAGAATTGTACACCTGAAATCTATGTAATTTTACTAACAATTGCCAATCCAATAAATTAAAAGAAAAATTTACAGACCTTTTGTAAATCGATTGCTGTAATATATAAGGTATTCGGTTTGGGGATTAGGCTATTAGAAATTGCATTCAGAAAGAGGAGAACATGTTTAATTTAAGTAAAGCCAACACTGGAAATCTAAATATACAAAAACAACTATCAAATCTACTTGCATGCAATCGAAGGCAGTATGCCATGTTTCTCCAAAAATAAGACTTAGCATGACAATTAACTCTATGAATCTTTTGGAGCAAAAATTAATATGAGACCTGGTATTATATTATCTTATATTATATTATATTATATTATATTATATTATATTACATTACATTACATTATATTATATTAAACACCAGTCTTATAGTAAAATAAGACTGGGTTTTATATTAATTTTTGCTCCAAAGGATGCATTAGAGCTGATTGTCTGGCTAGGTCTTATTTTCGGGAAACACAGTAGTATTTGGAAATAATGGTGATTGTGGAAAGAAGTATAGAATTTAGAGATTATTAGGTTTAGCAAAAGATAATGAGAGGTTCTTTAGTGGCACATAGTAAAACCATGGCACAAAAATCCAGGGAAGTACGTATTCAGTGTTTGGATGCGGTGAATATTTCTACTTCTTAAAAGGAAGGATGGAACTTCCAGGCAAGAAAGCACTTCCAAATGAGGTTAGGGTAGAGATTATAACGAAAGTGACAGTAACAGGAGCGATAGCAAAGTTCAACTGAAACTAAACCAGGAAGCAAATAATGGTCACCCATATTTTAAAACAATCGTTAGATTGGTGACATTATCTCAAGAAATAACTTATCCTAGATATGGTAGTCATGTGGCTCTAATAGTGGAGATGAGAGGATATGGGTACAGGGTTGGAGTGGTGCTCAGAGATGCAGCCGGGTCATCACATTGACTAAGGATAGTACCTTAATCAGATGTATCCCTCCACTGAGAACAAAGTATTCTCTTTTGCCCAAATGGGATGTGACACTTGCAGAGATTGGTTAGTTTACTTTGTAATCTTTCCAAAAGACCCTATTTTTTTTCCTTTCCTGTATTTTATATGAGAATTGTCTTAATTCTAGCTTATAAACATTATTGACAGTCTACCTATGAGTGCTTTTATGAAGTTACCACATTTTTATCATGCAGTATTAATAAGTTGATGACATTAAAAAATTTACTGCTATTTTAAAAAGCTGAGCATTTTATGAGAGAAGCTATGTATTAGGAGGTTTTCATATCCACAAATATAGAATTAATAGTATTAGCTTATACACTGAAGTAATAATTTTCATCTTTACCTTGAGATGTGTTTCCCAAAATTTCATGGCCAATGTATATAAGAATAATTTCAATTAAATTTTTATTTTTTGTAAAATTATACTGGCCAGAGAAGCACAGGGATATGGTTAATGATTGCTGAAAATCTGAATATTTTTTTCAATGAGCTTGACTTCAAATACACTAGTAAAGTAAGATGCATTCCTTATCCTATATCCCAAGGCAAAATTCAGCTCACCTGACTGATTTTAAGATTAAATCAGTATATCTACTTACGAGCAAAACTGAGAGAACATTGATCTGATAATAAATAATGTAGTTTTACTTGAAGGCCATGAAAGTTTCCTTTTGCAACGTCTAACAAGTACAATTTTCTCAGTCCCCTAGGGAACATGATGGGCAAATTTCTCAAGTGAAAAAATAGTCAGTTAAAATGGAGGTAAAATAGAACAGGTATTTCACATGTTTTATTAGTGTCTTCTTTAATTCAAGACTTTAGAATGCTTTTATGTGATCTGTGTAATCAGCACTTTTTCTAAATTATATATATCACAAAAGTACAAGCTACTCCCAAATGTATGAACACATTTATGTATCTAGAAGTTAAAAACCAGGAAAATAATAATAGAGCTCCCTTATCCAGCACCTTCTGTGAATTAAAGCATGGGGAAAGACTTCATATACAACAACTCTTTTTAATTCTCACGTGGTAGGCGGAATTCTAAGATGACCACTAGCGACTCCTGCCCTTGTATAACCCCTCCCCTTGAGTGGGAGTGTGACCTCTGCATATAATGGATATTAGTCCCATGATTAGATTACATAAATGGTAAAATGGATATGGTGGAGGTAAGGAAGGTCCCTCATCACTCGAATTTGAGTTAATTCAAAGGGAGATTATCCCGAATAAATTTGACCTATTCAAGTGAGTCCTTAAATGAGACAAGGAGCAACACACACTGTCCTGCTGGACAAGGTGAAAGCAAATAGCTGTGTTGGAAACAAGCCTATGGAGACGGGCATGCAGCTAAGAGCTGAGGTTAACTTCTAGGACCCGAGAGTGAACCTCAACTGACAACCAGCAAGAAGAAAGATACCCCAGCTCTACAACCACAAGGAAATGAATTCTGCCAACAACCTGAATGAGAAGAGGAACCAGAGATTCAGATGAGAATCTCAGGCCCGGACAATACCTTGATTTCAGTTTTGTTAGAAATGAGCTGAGGATCCATGGTATGATGCCCAGACTTCTGACCCGCACAAACTGAGATAACAAACTTGTATTGCCTTAAAACACTAAGGTTGAGGTAATTTATTATATAGCATTAGAAAACTAATATATCTCACCACAGCCTTGTAATGCAGGTATTATATCCTCATTCAGGACAGTAAGAAAACTGAAGCTCGAAGAGATTAAGTGAAAGAGCTGAGTTAGTACACAGCTCAATTTTAAGTACATACATACATACGTACATACATACACACATACATACATACCTGCATTCCATACACAATCTCATTATTGTCTAACTAGCTCACAAAATTTTATTTCACTCAAATAAGAATCATCATGTTACTATAATCCTATAATTTATAAGAGAAAGAGGACAAGAAGATCCCCTACCTTTAAAGGGACAGGGGTTAACTTTAGAAAGACTTGTGAAATATGACAACCACTGATATTTTCACTGACTCCATAGAATAGCTTTTTCCAGAATGCCATATAGTTGGAATTACAGAATATATAGAAGTATGTGGCTTTGTTTGCTTAGTAATATGCATTTAAGTTTTCTCTATGTCTTTTCATGGCTTGCTAGCTCATTTCTTCTTAGAACTGAATAAAATTCCATTCTCTGGACATACCACAGTTTATTTCTCTATTCACCTACTGAAGACATCTTGATTGCTTCCAAGTTTTGGCAATTATGAATAAATCTGCTATAAATGTCCATGGGCAGTGTTTTTTGTTGGCCTAAGTATCAACTCCTTTAGGTAAATAACTATCAAGTAGCATGTTCGATGGATTGCGTGGTAAGAGTATGTTTAGTTTTGTAAGAAACCCGAAACTGCTTTCCAAAGTGGCTGTACCATTTTGCAGTCCCAACAGCAATATAAGACAGTTGCTGTTACTTCATATCCTTACCACCTTTGCTGTTAGTGTTCCAGATTTTGGCCGTTCTAATAGACATGTAGTGGTATCTCGCTGGTGTTTTAATTTGCATTTCCCTGATAACATATGATGTCTTGTTACCCATTCTTCTTTTCATATGCTTATTTGCCATCTGTATATCTTTTTTGGTGAGATGTCTGTTAAGGTCTTTGCCCACCACCCTCCCTTTTTTTTTATTGGGTTGTTTGTTTTCTTATTGTTGTCTTTTAAGTATTTTTTTTTTTGTATATTTTGAGTAACAATTCCTTACCAGATGTGTCTTTTAAAAATATTTTCTTCCAGTCTGTGGCTTGTCTTCTCATTCTCTTGACATTGGTATTCATTGAGCAGAAATTCTCCATTTTAGTGAAGTTCAGCTTATCAATTTTTCTTTCATGGATTTTTTTTTCCAGTTTTGTATGTAAAAAGGCATCACCATACCCAAGGTCATCTAAGTTGTCTCTTATGTTATATTCCAGGAGTTTTATAGTTTTACATATTGCATTAAGCCAATATCCATTTGGAGTTCATTTTTCTGAAAGATATAAGGTCTGTGTTTAGATTTTTTGTTTGTTTGTTTGTTTGTTTTTTGCATGTGGATGTCTAATTGCTCCAGAACCATTTGTTGGAGAGATAAAGAGTCTATCTTTGCTCCATTATATTGCCTTTGCTCCTTTGTCAAAGATCAGTTGACTATTTATAGGTGTCTATTTCTGGGCTCTTTGTTCTGTTTCACGGATCTATCTGTCTATTCTTTCACCAACACCACACTGTTTTCATTACTGCAGCTTTACAGTAAGTTTTGAATTTGGGTAGCATCAGTCCTCTGACTTTGTTCTTCTCCTTCAATATAATGTGGGCTATTCTGGGTCTTTTGCCTCTCTATATAAACTTACAATCAGTTTTGACAATATCCATAAAATAACTTGCAGGGATTTTGGTTGGAGTTGCATTGAATCCATAGACCAAGTTGGGAAGAACTGACACCTTGACAAGATTGAGGAAGAATTTCTTCTTAAATAGAGTATAAGAGAAAATTTTCAATTATAAGGTAATATTTGAACAGAGACATGAAAAACTTAAAGACAGAGGTATAGAAAATAGCATTTTTGATTATGTGCAAATACAACAGAGGTAGGACAATTCTTATCATGCTCATGGAGCTTCAAATAATTCAGTGTAGGTGCAATCCAGTGCATAATGCTTACGCAAATAGAAACTGAGGTTGTAAAAGTAATGAGGGCCCATGATAATAGGACTTGAAGGGCATTGTAAGGACATTGGCCTAAACCTTGAATGCAATGAGATGTCATTGGAGAGATTTGAGCACAGAGGTGACATTATTTGCTTAGCATTTCAAACGGTCATTCTAGTTTCTGTGTTAAAAATGGACGAATGATTACTAGAATGAGTGGGGTTATCACTTCGTAAGGTATAAGAAATGTCAAATTACTACATTGTACACCTGAAACTAATATAACCAGTATTAGACTGTATACCAATAATACTTAAATAAAAAACAATTTTAAAAGAATGGATTGGTAGAAAGAATAGAAAGAATTCAGGGGAAGGAAGTAAATAGAAAACAATTGTAATCCAAGCAAAAAGTGATGGTAGCTTGGAACCAGATGATAGACTAGGAACAGGTTAGAAAGCTTCATACTCTGGGGATATATCAAAGGAAGCGTCAGCAGTAGACAGACTAAATATGAAATATGAGGGAAAGATAAATCTTGAATGGCTCCCAGTTGCTTGTTCTAAGTAACTGGAACGATGAAGTATCACTTTTCTGAGAAAGGAAGGAATGAGGAGGAGCATATTTAAAGTGGGAAATAAAAAAAAAATGGGGAGACATTTGTTAAGTTAGAGATATCCACTGTACGTTAAAAGAGAGATATCAAGTAGGCACGTATATACATATCTGAAGTTCAAGGAGAGATAGACATCATTTGTGAGTCATCAGCACAAAGGATAATTAAAGCCAAGAACTGGATGGAAACTTCAAAGGTGTGAATAAAGAAAGAGAAGAGAACATCTGGGGTATGAGCTGTGAATTGTCAATGTGATGAAGCAAAGTCAGTACAGAAAATTGAGGAGGAACAGCTATTGTGGTATGAGGAGGAACAGCTATTGTGGTAGAGGAAATGATGGTAATTCCCCAAAAGCCATGTGAGGGCTCATCTTGATTTTTCTGTATTCATTGACAACTGTCAGGCTGGTAGAGCGGGACCTTTGAGAGTTAAGGGTCGAGAGCAACAATAAGGTGATAACTGAGTAAAACTGAGGGGCCATGTTTTCTTAAAACAAAATCACTTCTGTGTTGCAGGTTGGGTATGTGTTGACATTGACTTGTACTCTCATCCTTGTTCTTTATTTTAAAAGATATGGTCTTGCTTTCTATTATTTATAATTCTGAATTCTGAAGACCCTATTTACAATTTTTTTTTTTTTTTTTTTTTTTTTTTTTTTACTAAACTGTCACAATTTAGTGATTCAACTATACCACCTGACCTGCATGAGTTACAAATTTAAGGCCTAGCCTTATCTTGATTCTACTTACCAATCTGCTTGGAATGAAAAGCTATGGAAATTTGCATTGATTTTCTTGATGGATTATATGAGAATGAACTGCTGGTTATAGAGAAGCCTGAATAATGAGCTCTTTTCATCTTATACTCCTCATAACCATTGATCCTTCAAAAATAAAATAATAACAATAATAACAGCAAAAATAATGATATACATGCAGATACACAAAACACCTGGTTTAAACTGTAGAACACATATTTACATCTATACTAGAGTAAAATATATACTTATTTGAATTTTGAAGAAAATATATAAACTAAAATATTAAAAGAATTATGTGAAGCTATGAATGATAAGCTTTCTAAAGCAATACCTTTATATTTTACTAGATGCATGATACTGACTTTTCAAATATTGTAGTTACCATCTAACACGAAAAAGAGAAAATGCAATTTAGTATAGAATTGACCTGGTAATTAGAAATTCAGAACCAGCCTTAAATATGCAACAAGTTTATGCTACAGTCCTGAATAATGCATTTAACCTATAATTTCAAAAGAATTGAACAGAAGCAGATATCATGAGTCAAACATTTGTCAATGCCTAAAGGATGATTCTGTATATATGCATGAGTAAAACACCTGATATTTTGAATCTACAACAGTTCATTAATATAGTCTTATGAATTAAAAACTGAAATCTTAGGTATTTCACAAGTTTATGCAATTAGAAACAGTAAAACACATTAAATAGATTCTTATAAAAAATGTACAAACGTAAACTACAACATCTCATGGCAATACGTCATGTTTATGGGGGAATGTTGTGTCCCCTGTCAAGTACATTAATCATTTTTAGGTACATACTATCATGGTATTATCTGAATGAGTTCTCCTCATCAAGTGCTTAATCCTTTGCAGCTTTCGATCACAATGATAAAGTCTCTATAGTTTTTAATTCACTAGAGTGAGCCAACATTCTCAGTCAAAAAGAACTGGTCTGCCATACAATTTTCCTTTGTTGAGACTTCTATGATCTCTCAGCCATGGTCATTATTCGTGCCCATGAAACTCTTGAAAACTTCTGGTTATGGGAAATTTCAAACATATACAAAGGAAACCAAATGGTATCCTGAACGTCCCGTACCCACTTCCTACCTTCAATAGCTCAATACTGTTAAATCATCAATCCCGACCCCAATTCCATACCCCCCCAATGATTGCTAGTGTATAGTCTTTTTTTGAGGTAAAATTAATGTGTATTGAATTTTATATATTTAAACTGTATAAATTTGACAAATTAATTCACGTATTTAACCCAAAGACCTATCTAGCTATAGAACATGTTATCACTCCAGAAACTCCCCTGTGGCCCTAACTGGTCCATCCCTCCCAACAGATTATTTTCACTATGGATCAGTTTTGCCCGTTCAAGAATGTAACAGAAATTGAATCATACAACTCTAGCGCCTTTCATGCAACATAATGTCTATAAGATAAATTCATACTGTCGCAGGTGGCAGTATTTTGGTTCATTGTGTGCATATCTCACAATTTGCGTATGCATTCCCCTGTCATGGATAGTTTGGAGTTTTGGTTTATTATAAGTAAAGATCCTATGAAGGTTCTTGTATGAGTCCTTAATACGATTGTGTTTTTTACTCCTCTTAGATTTAAAATACCTAAAAATGGAATTGCTTGCTCAAATGGTAAGTTGATGTTTAAAGTTAAAAGATACTTTCCAAACTTTTTATAAAGTAGTTTTATCATTTTATATCCTTATCAGCAACATAGGAGATTTCTGTTCATTCCACATCTTAGCCAACATTCTGTTTGCCAGTGTTTTCTCTGTTGTTGTTGTTTTACTTAAATAGCTGTATTGAGATATAATACAATACAGTAAAATTCACCCATTTAAAATGTACAGCTCAGTTGGTTTTAGTATACTTACAGAGTTGTGTGTAATAAAGAGAAAGACTCCATTTTGGACGTTTGATCTGAAAGCTTTCAAACATTACCCATTTTTCCCACACACAGACAAGGCAACTGCCTCGCCCTTACCTACCCTCCATCGGCAGGGGTTCAAAGTTTGAAGCAAGGAAACCTTGGCCTGTGAGCAAGAACCCTTGCTCTGGCTCCACCTCCTAGCCACAAAAAAGGCAAAAGTCACTGTCTCCCTTCACTTTTGTCACCTGAACTAGCATGTGCCAGCCCTGCTCTCTCTGGGAAGTCCTATCGTATGAGTAATACACCTTTTGTTGAACTCCTGGTGTACGTGGCATAATCAGTCTTGACACATCAACTAATTTTGAGTATGAGATTGATCCAGACATCCATGGGGCAACTACAAAATATCGTGTAACCACATAGTCGATTTTTAGAATAGTCTTACCTCCTCAAGAGAAGCCTAATAGATGTTACTATTCACTCCTAATCATCTCCTCCATTCTTCCCCCTTAGCCTTAGGCAAGCACTAATTTATTTTCTGTCTATACATTTGCCTATTTTGCACAATTTATATAAACGGAATCACACAATAGGTAGCCCTTTGTAACTTCTTTCATTTAGCATACTAATTTTGAAGTTCATCCATGTTGTAGCATGTATCAGTATTTCACTCTCTTTCATTACCAAATACTATACAAAAAATGAATACACTTCATTTTGTTTAATGATTCATCAGTTGATGGAAATTTGAGTTTTTTCCAGATTTTGCTTATTAGGAAAAATGTGAACATTTATGTACAAGTTTACCTGTGAAGATATGTTTTCATTTCTCCTGTGTACTCATAGGAGTGGAATTACTCAGTCACATGGTAACTCTGTGTTTAACATATTGAAGAATTTCCAAACTATTTTACAGAGAAGTGCACAAAACATTCTCAACAGCAATATATGAGGGTTCCCATTTTTCCACATTGTGCTAACACTTATTATTGTTTTTGTTTTTGATTATAACTCTGTTCTTGATCATTGTTTTATGTTGATTTGTTTCTAAGATTTTTGACAAAGTATCTATAAAACACATTTTACCCACTTATGTATGTTTATATTTTTCTTGTACTAGGAGAGAAGGCAGAAAAATTAACTTAATAATATATATAAATTTAATGATGTCACATAGAGTCTATTACCCTAATTTAGTAACTTACAGCACTAAGTTACTAACAGATGAAGGTGAGAAGACCCTAAAAAAGCCATCCTACAACACAATAATACTTACATCTGAATAAAGAATGGACTGGAAGGGATTAAGAACAATTTTTTGAATCACTCTAAAAATACCTTAAAGGAGCTAGCAAATCAAATTAAAAATTATAATAATAAAAAGAAATACTTTAGTTCTCCTTCCAAAAAACTAAGTGAGCAAAGCAAAAGATAACATCATTGTCACCTTCCATTTAGTATCAAATTCATTCTGAATGATAGTCACCATCCTCTTATTCCCAGAAATATGAACACCTGAAACCACAGATAGCACCGAGCCATACGTATGT
Source organism: Rhinolophus ferrumequinum (assembly GCF_004115265.2). Lineage (NCBI taxonomy): Eukaryota > Metazoa > Chordata > Mammalia > Chiroptera > Rhinolophidae > Rhinolophus > Rhinolophus ferrumequinum. The sequence continues at coordinate 55,184,008 of NC_046301.1, forward strand.
TTTTTCCTAGAGCAGACATACCTATGATAAAGTTTAACTTATAAATTAGGCACAGTAAGAGATGAACAACAATAAACTAATAATAAAATAGACCAACTATAATAATATACTGTAATAAAAGTTATATACATGTGGTCTCTCTCAGCAAACTATAATAGCATGAACCTTTTTCCTCTTCACAATTTCACGAAGAGAAGAGTCACTCTTACCATAGATCTTAGCAATCTCAGCATACAGTACAATTTTTTTCCTTTTGTTATGTTGAGAACTTTCACTTTTTCACTTATCGGAAGCAATTTACTGCATTTCTTTGGCATATCCATATAGCCAGCATCACTACTCTTGCACTATGAAGTAAAATGAGGCTTACTTGAACACAAGCACTGTGAAAGCACAACAGTGAATCTGATAACCACAAACCTACCAAATAACTAACGGGCAGAGAGCTGACTAACCAACGTGAAGACACTGGACAAAGGAGAGGATCCACGTCCTGGGTGGGATGAAGCTGGACAGCACAAAACCACATGAGATGTCCTCACGCTAGCTACTCAGAATAGAGCACAATTTAAAACTTACGAATTGCTTATTGAACTATTTATTTATGGAATTTTCCACTTAATGTTTTCTGATTGTGTCTGGCCATGTGTAACTAAAACCACAGAAAGCAAACCATGAATAAAGGGAGACTATTGTACCAATGTTCAAATACATCATGAGATGAAGAAAAATGACAACTATAGGTTTTTAATAGCACTTGGCAAAAAAAAGAAAAGAAAAAAAAAGAAAATTTAGGTGGATCTCTAAAACTCATTTTTCCTTCTAAGAAATAAAGTAATAAAGCAAAATTATAACACACTGAGATAAAATAATCCCAGCAATATTATTTACTGCAGCAAAATCCCTAAAATAGACCATCACCGGTAATCCAACGGCTAGCGGGCTCTCTTTAATATCTAAATTGCTGCCAATGAATAGCTTAGAATATTTCAATGAGGCCATAGTAGCCATGTGTTTCTAACGAAATGAGCTGATAAACTTATATAAACAAAGTTACCAGACCCTTGTCTTATTTTTAATATAGATATTCTATATTATACATGAATCCTATATACAATAGAGAAATAAAATACATTCTGCCGTATATTGTAAGCTGTAAGAGCTCACGTTGTACCCATATATGTATATTTCATGATATTTATCACACGATGAGAAATAGTTCAACACTAATTCAAAATCATATAAGCCTTGAGGCATTTGTAAGTCAGGTAAAATGATAAAGTATTTACACAGGTAAAAACACATTTGAAATATAACTACATTGTTTTCTATTTTTAGGTATTCTCGGATATTAAACTATTTTATTTCCCTCCAACACACCTAACTGTGATCCAGGGAGTGCCTTAGAACCCAAGCAATCAGATTTATATTTAACAAACTGACTTAAGAATTAGTGCCTGAGTTTTAAGTTTTTTAAAAAAGTCAATTGCTAGATTTAATACATATATTATAGTACTTAAGTGATTATTGAAGAAAACTGCTGTAATAAATCATTGTCAAGAGATATTGTTTATCACTTATACGGTTAGAGACATTAACATGATTTATTTAAAAATATTCATAAAAGAATAAATACTATCACATATATTAATTTTTAATTCAATTGTTTATTTCAATTATTTTTTCATAATGAATTACATCTGTTTTCCCAAAAGCAGTGATGAGATATTTTAAATTAAAATTATATATGTGTACATACATATCTGTGTTTATTTTATATAAACATATTCAATGCACAGTAAAAGTGGATTTTTTTTCTTTCATTTTTGTTATAATGAAGTTGGGAATCAAATCCTATTGATACTACAACAATACAGTTCCCTTCACGTCCTTCAAAGGGTACCAAATACTCTGATCAAATAAGAAATGATCAAAGTCTAAGCCTGTTTTAAAAACCCATGAAAATATTGGATTCAAGTGCTTTTCTTTTTATTTCTCCTTGAGTTGGTCCTTTGATCCATTTTACTAAAAGAAAAAGTAAGGAAACTAATCTAACATAGAGAATAAGCTTTGGAAACAACATGTGGGTGATATTTCATTACAGGTAGATTTATCATGACACCGAAATATCAGCATTTTGAAGTGAAAGTCATCAATGATCTAAGGACATGTGTTCCGTTCAGATGTCACAGTTGCTTCATTTATGACTGTCAGGGAATTCATTTTTTATGGTTGAATTTTACTGCTGTTTATATGCTTGTTCGATTTGAGAACTTCTTAAATTTAAATGAACATATCAGTGCTAAAATAGTCAGAAAAGACTGAATTTATTCCTAGATGGAATGGGAAAATATCGTATCAAAGTGCAGACTACAACTTTCATCAATTCTCTACCAACTCACAAAATTATCAAAACCAAAAATGATCCCGAAATGTCTTTGCTAATGTTAAACCATACCTCCTTGTCATCAGCAGGTCAAATTGGGTGAACAGATAGCATCCACCGATGTACTGTTATAGTCAGCTCACAGTGGATGCAGAAAATACTTTATCTAATGCAAGTTATTTTCTTGTTATCAAAACACCATGTTGTCATTCTCTCTAAAAGAGAAATATGCATCTTTAATGGTACAGTATATATTACAGAGTAAAGAATAATCCTCTCAACTAAGACAAAGATAGGGGAATTTTTGTAAAATCTTAAAAGGTAGAATGCCCAAATATAGATGCTTCTAGTGCTATATTTGATTTATGTTCTCCTGAATGTTAGAAGTAATGTATATGGCTTTATTATTTGGGGGAATGAAAGAATCCCCGATCTTATCTACACAGTTGCTTAGAACACATAAGGAAAATATTAACCACCTATGAGATGATGGGTGCCTATAAAATAATATCTATCTTCTATCTTTCCATTTATCACTGTCTTCTTTTTCTGTGTGCAAGGACATAATGGGGTGTTCATGATACAAATTAACACAAACAGTGCTAGCCCCACTACTAAGCTGCTTCTCTGTGCCAGCAAAGGGCTCGTGTATGTATTCATATATGCTATGAAGGAACAAAAAACAAGCGCTGAAATATACAAATTTTCTCCTACTACGATTTAAATATTATTGGACTCATTTCACGAATCTCAAGAGTCACTCTAGTTTTTGGGACAGTGGATTCTTAATGTAAAGCTCTGGTGTTTCATGGAAGAGACTTCAGGCCACTAAGGGGGATTTGTAGAACATGTAGAAACCCAAGGAGGATAAGTAGCAGGCCCAATGTTTTCACTTTACACCAAACAAACTTGTTTTTAACTTTTGCATATGCAATTGAGTTCCACATTTAATTTTGTAAATAAACTTTTAATATTTGAAAGTCTAAATTTACTAAAAAGTTGGGAAGATAGTACAAAGAGTTCCCATATATACCACACCCAGTTTTCCCCAGTATTTACATGTTACTTTAGTATAATACATTTGTCACAACTAACGGACCAATTTTGATATATTCTTAGGAAATAAAGCCCATACTTTATCTATTTCCTTAGTTTTTACCTAATGTCCTTTCTCTGTTCCAGGATCCTATTCAGCATTCTACATTACATTTAATAGCCTCAAGTTCATTTTGGTTGTGACAGTTTCTCAGATTTTTCTTATTTTTGAGGAGGTTGACAGTTTTAAGAAGTATTGCTCAGATAGTATCTAAAATGTGCCTTATTTAGGTTTGTCTGATGTTTTTCTCATGATTAGCCTGGAGTTGTGTACTTTTTGGGAGCTGGATCGTAGAGGTTGAAATGCTATGTTCATAACATATATCAAGAGTAGATTCTACCAACATGACTCGTCGATGTTGACATTAACCTTGATCACCTGGCTGAGGTTGTATTTGTCCTATTTATCCATTGTAAAGTAACGTTTTCTCGATTTTTATACTTTACTCTTCGGAAGAAGTCACTATGAGCAGCTCACACTTAACGTAGGATTCTATCTTCTTGAAACGGGAGTATGTACATAACTATTTGGAATTCTGCATGGGATATTTGTTTATTTATTTCCCCAGTTATTTATATCAGGATGGACCTATATATTTGTTTATACTTTGGGTTATAAGCCAATATTATTTTGTTCTCTAACTTGTCCAGCTTTGGCACTTGAGGACTTTTTCACTTGGCTCCTATTCTCCTTCACATTCACGCCAATATGTGTTTGTGTGTATGTGTGCACTTCCTGACTTCCTGACACTACAGAAGCTATAGCTTCATCTTGAATAGTTCAGTGCCAGTCCTAGAATCATCCAGGAGCCTTTGGTCCCTTTATCGGGAAATGAAATTATAAAACCCAGATCTGGGTGCTGGATATGCTTGTTGCTCCTGAGAGTTCACATTCAATTTTGATAGGAAGAAAAAAAAAATCACTGCAGCTAATATAAGAGTTAAATTATTGCACTATATAAAATTGATCTTTTCTCTCTCTCTCTCTCTCTCTTTCTCTCTCTCTCTCTGTCTCCTGTTCTTACCAAGTCCCTAGGCTTTCTACAAGACAGACATTGAATTGAACAGAATAAGATCTCAGTTTCAGTTCACAACGTCTTTAAATATTATAATTTAATCTCCAGTGGCCCCAAATCTTTCTTCATTCCTTCCTTCTCATTCTTTGTTAAAAGAGTTAGTCTTAGCACCTGGCAGAGGAAAGAACTCTTTAGTTATCTGATGGCTTAAAGAAAAATAAAAATTATTGTAGGCAGATAAATTTTTCCCTAGTTTCCTAGGAGTGTATCAGTTTGAAGGATTTGGCCACACATTGTCCCCTTCCTTACACATGAGCAGTTAGAACAACTGGTCCTAATACAGTGGTTTTAAAACTACATACTCGTTACTGTTTTCATATCTATGGGTCAGTCACTTAGGAATTTCTGCTCATCTAAACTAGACTCATTTGATCTGGGATGTGCTTGTTCATAAGCCTGTGATCAATTTTTAAGTTGACCAGGAACCGGCTATTTTAGGTTGGCTTCTTTTCTATATCAGACAATTGCTAGACACTCATCTGGGGAAACAGATGTAATTGAGCTATGTTTTTCTTCATTTTCCCTTTCTCCACAAGGTAAGCCAGGCTTGTTCACATGAAGCTCAGTATTCCCAAAGAGGAAGTGGAAGTGTGCAAGTTCCCTTGAGGCTCAGACTCAGAACTGGCACAATATTACTTCTGTCTCCTATAAATGACAACCCAGATGAAAGGGATGGGGAAATAGACCTCACCTTTTGATGGCAAGAGCCACAATGTCACAATGCAGATGCATGGCTTCATCAGTAAACGGAGAAGATTTTTGCAATCAATCTACCACACAATCTAAACTGGGAATCAAAAACGTCTAATGTCAGAACACACAAACACTTAATTGTCAGAGAGAGGTGTAGGAATCATTAAAGGACTGAAAAATACTGAAGCCAATGAGATAGAAGATGAACAGAATAACAGTTGTGTCCCTAGAGTGTAGTACAGAATGGGTTTCAAGAAAAGAGAGCAGTCAGCCTTTGAAATGGTGTGGATAGGTTCAATAAAATGTAGCCTAAGAAGTGATCATTGAATGCAGCAATGTAAACATCACTACTTGAGCAGAGTGGTAGAAACAAAGCCTGTCTGGGTTAAGAGAGAATGAGAGGAGAAACATAAGATCCGACAAGTTAGGGGTTCAGTCCCACAAGGCTTTTCCTCCCAGCACCCCCTAATTCAGTTGCCAAGTACAAGTTCAGGTTATCTCTTGTGATTCAGACTGTCCACCAGTTTCCAACAATCCCCAACTTTAAGTTTGATTGATTTACTAGAGAAGTTCACAGAACGCAGAGAAACATTTTACTTATTAGATTAGATTACTTTCTAGTTGTTCTGCTGGTAACCTGCTCTCATCTTTAGGTGCTGGTCCAAAAGTCACCACATTAACATAACAAAAGACACTTATATTTCTTACCACTTAGGAAATTCTAAGGGATTTAGAAGTTTTGTGCCAGAAATAGGGATGGAGACCCTATTATAAATCACAATATCACAGATGTACCGGGGGTGCCAAAAAAATGTATACAAGCGGACACTTTGGTCAACGTTGCTCAAGCAGTAGTTTGCCATAATCAGAAGTGTCTGGACGCTGATGGTAACCACTTTGAGCACCTCTTGTAACTGCAGAAGTCAAATGTGACTTGTATTCATCTTTTGTTATCAGTATATATTAAGTATTACAATTTTAATAGTTTGTTTTTTCTTTCTTAAAATGTGTATACATTTTTTTGGCACCCTCTGTACTTATTGCTCAAACCACCATCCACTTGAGAATAAGTGGATCTGCCCCAGGCAAATCTAAGTATAACGCCCATTCGTTCATGTTTACAGGATGAAAGGCACTTTATATAGGTACAAATGATGATATGTCGAGAGTTGTATGGTGTCAAAATGCTAATATTGCCTCTGCATTTTTTCTGATTGCCTCTGCGTTTTTTAAAATAAAAATCAAGATAATTAAATCAGAGTAAGGATACAGAAAAACAAGCTATTACGATAGACATTTAATTCAAAGAGAAGTCTACTTAAGTGAGCAAGTGAATCAACTAGATACTAGCATAACAATGTTGAGCAGGACGAGGGTTCCACTGAGGGGGGTGGTTGCAGATTTAATGTCACCCTAATAAGCTGTTATTGGTTATGCATATCTCTCCAGTTATATCAGACTGTACAGGAACAAATTTGTCAGAACACTGGGTGTTATTCAAGATAGTATTTCTGCAAGTGAGTACATAAGTGAGATAGGAGCAAGGAAGTTTAAGGATAGCAAGGAAGTGATTATAATAAAACATCAAGGAGTCTAATATTCTAATTAGGGAAATGACATTTTGAGGTTGGTAGAAGCAGTCAAGTGAGATAATATTTGTAAATTATATATAGTAATGGGGTCAAAGAACTGCCAGAGGACTGAGAGTGAGTTGAAAAGTGAAGAGGTGGAGGTGAAAGAGTGAAGTAGCATGATGTAGGAGTTTCAGTTCTTTCCAATGGCAAAGGGTGGGAGTGGCTGAGATATGGTGGTGGACAGGTCACTGAAGGGCAGGAAGTGAAATAATTATACATTAGGGTATTAAAATGATTATCTGCATGGATATTAAAATTAGCACTCATTATGACAGGAGGAGTGCTACAGACAATGGCAGTGAGACAGCTGTTAAAATTTTAAAGAACAGGAGTGAGTCATCAGCAGAAGACGGCACCGAGGAGAGACCGTGTAGGTACAGCTTGATGACAAGAGAGGTAGATATGAGTACATTACGAAGGTGGCAATGAGATTTATCTAGAAATGACGACGAGAAACCAGGAAGGTACCGATCGGTATCTAGCCACCATGTGAGAGTGTTACAGGAGAAGCAGAGTCTTCACAGGAGAAATAAGTTTCAGTTCCTGTACAAAGTGAAAGAACAATTGGAGTAAAGAACGTTTTACTGATTATGGACTTTGAATTGCAGGGGTACAGTTAGAATATTTTAGTATTTGGAAAGGAATGACAAATGAGGCAGATTAGAAGATGCAAAAAGTGTCTGGGAATGAGAATTTAAGGGATACGGGGTGACCTGGATATCTTGGGCTTCTTATTTTTATTGATGTAAACAAGGAAAATGGGCATAATATGATTAGTTCTGATAGCTCACAGAATTACATTGTTATGAGGGTGTGAATAAGCGGGGAGAGGCATATTCACTATTACAACCACAAAGTTTCTAAAAGAAATCATATTAAACAGAAATGGTACAAAATGAAATGTAAAATTAATTATCCTACCCTCTTATATATAACCACTAAGAACAGTTTGGTATGACTATTAATATCTATGCATAGGAAAAATACATAAAGTTTGATCATTAGCTGTAGTTCATGTATATACAAATGCATGTCTGCAAGTACATTTATACGGAAAAAAAGGATCTCACTGTGTATTCTGTTCTTTGTGCCTTTTATCTCACTCGTAATAATTATCTTGGTACTCTTCTTCAAAAGTGAATATATGGATGTACTTAAAAAAAATTCCTGTAATATATACCTTTAAATTAATTTATTTAACCTTTTTTTCTACTAATGAACATTAGTAATGAAAGTTGTTCACAGTTTTCTTGATTTGTAAGTAATAAATATTGGTGCATACTTCATTTCATAATGTTTACATTTCACAATGCTTTCATAATATTATGTATTATGAAAACCCGGAATCAATCTTATTACTTGCAGTGTCATTTTTATTTTAGATTTTGACATGTATTACTAAATGTTTCCTCTCAAAAGCTATGAAAACACGCATCATCAGTACATGATATACACCATTTAATATATATGTTATCAAATTTCTTAAACTGTGTCAATTTTATGTTTGAAATAGAAAAATATACTGCTTTAATTCAAAGGTTTCCAAAGCCAAAGGTGGGAATTTGGGCAAACACACAAACACACACATACACACACACTTTAAGAGAAGTTATTTGGTCAAGTGAAAGTGTTTGATATTCCATAAATCACTTCATCTCAACAGATTCTTACATTTTTTCAAAGGACCAGCCTTACACCTGCGCAAGAAAGATCAGCCTTACCTCTTGCCGTGAAGGAGAGAAGTGATTTATTTGATATTTATTCCGAATATGCACAAGCCAACTAGGGAAGCAGCTGAAATTTGACCTGAGTGATTGCAGCATTTTTCTCTTCTCTCAGGCATATAATATTCAAACCTCGGGCACATGTCAGAAGGCTTTACCTCTGGCAATCTGGCCAGGTCCTTTGAGGGATACTTAGCCTGGAGCAAAGCCCTGTGTGACACATCATTCTAAACTCAATCCATCTCTTGATTGATCCTCTGGGCCAGTGCTGAAAATGTCTACTTCCTTTCCTTAACATGAAGTGTTGTCAGTGATACATTTCAACTGTTCTAAGTATTGAGGATTTCTTATTTACTTTTGTTATGGCTTTCAATTTAATTTTATTTATTTGAGATGGGGAATTAAAATAAGATAGTTTGCCTGATGAAAACATATATTTATTTAAATAAAAAAGCCAGTTAACCTATTTATCAACTCACCTAGTCATCTTTTTCCTTTTTCTTTTCTTTTTCCTTTTTTTTTTTTTTCTGGTAAGAATGCTTAAGATTTACACTCGTAACAAATTTCAAGTATACAGTATAGTAGTATTAACTATAATCACTATGCCATACATTTTAAAAAGTCATTTGAAAGAGAGACTCGTAAAGTAAAATTTAAAATGTCCATAAAATAATTTTATACTGTTTAAAATTTTCTATTTCTTTCTTTAATGAAGCACACCCAAGATACACTTAAACGTATTTTCTCAAAATCTGCAAATAATCCTTCCTCCCCAATCTTAGATTACTCCTCTATTTGAATCAACTTATAAATTTCAACTGCAGGATTAGCAGAACTACAGAATCTTCCACCTTAGTATTTCAGAATATTTAAATTTAGGGAAAAACCTCAAATGAAGATAGGAGAAGAAAAGAGAGAGTAAAGGAGAGAAAGGGAGAGAAGAGAGAGAGAGAGAGAGAGAGAGAGAGAGAGAGAGAGAGAGAGAGAGAGAGAATACAGAGAAAATAATATAATTGTTTTTCTTTGTTAAACTAATTTTTTACCACACATTCATAATGCCAAAAGTTAAAACATTGACTGTGTCTCAGAGAAGTTAACCTAAAATTTTTACCAAATTATTGACATTTTACACATTTGTTATCAGCAATGTATAATTTTGATGAACTCTAAAGGCCTATGCTGTAATTCATCAAAATATATTAAATTGAATGCTAAACTCCTAGTGATACCAATAGTTATCCGGATGCATACCTTATTCCTTTTATTAAAAGCAAGCTTCTTTAATACAAGTTTTTCATTTTCCAGAACAATAGTGTTCATGTTATATGACGTGGGGATTCAACTCAGTAAATATCTGTGGACTAGATGTGTAAAGTTATTAATTAATTATAGTATTGAGCCATAACTATTCTTCAACAGTGCGAAACACAGTAAAAGATGGAAAACATTTACATAAATGAGCCTTGGCTCTTACATAGTTATGCACTAGAAATTAATTATAACATTTCTACATATAGGCACTGCAGAAGAAGCTGAGGCAAAGCTTAGTGTAGTCCTTGTAAAAAGATCCAATGAGATAAAATTCTATTCTTGCTCTAATTGTGTTCCATTAAAATTCTTCTGATTAGTCCTTTTCAAAAAGTCCTTTATTTTCTTTTTATTGCAAATTTTAGTAAAGAGCTACAGCCAGGGGACCAATGTTGGTAACAGTTTCAGAAAAGACTATAAAAACAAAGATGTAAATCTGAAACCTTTGATTGTCAACAAGAAATTTAGGCTGAAAGAAGAGAGTTTGGCTTAGTTCCTCACAATAAAGAAAACTTTATTTAAAAACAACGAGCAAAAAAAAAATCAAAACAACAACGACAAAAAAAGAGCAATTAAGGTTTAGGCAGTTCTTGAATACAGACTTAACAAATTGAAAGGAAATTTTAAAACTTGAGGGGCTAGAAGAGAGGAAATAATTTAGCACTTGAGTAAACAATACAATATTCACATTGGGAACAGGATTTGCAGGAAGTTACAGACTAGTATTATAAAACAAAAAAGTATGGATCTAAGAGAAAGAAGACATGAAGTACTAGAGCACCATAGTTCCTGGACGACATTTTTCCTCCTAAATATATTTGTTTTTAAAAATTCAGCCTTATTTTCGTTGCTTAAAGAGATGCAAACTGTTACTATTAGAAATTTCAGAGATCCAGATAGAGTACATGCTTATTGTTTCTAATAGAATGACCAAAGTAATTAAGTATTTCAGAAGGTCCCTTTTCTTTGGATCCACCACTACAAAAACTGTTCTAATTGTGGAGAGCAATGAAGAATGATGTAAAGACAAACTTTACATTCTCCAACTCTATGAATTGTTTTAATATTTAGCTTACTGGACATACTCAAAAAGCCAACATTTATTATATCCCACAGTTTCTGAAGGATAGGAATCCGGAATCAGCTTAGCTTGCTAGCACTACCGGGTTTCCCCCAAATAAGACTTAGCTGAACAATCAGCTCTAATGTGTCTTTTTGAGCAAAAATTAATATAAGACTCGGTATTAGATTAGATTAGATTAGATTAGATTAGATTAGATTAGATCGGTTCTTATAGTAAAATAAGACCCAGTCTTATATTACATTATATAAGACCCAGTCTTATATATATTATATTATATTATACTATGCTATATTAATTATATCAGGTATTATTATAAAATAGGACCAGGTCTTATATTAATGTTTGCTCTAAAAGACGCATTAGAGGTGATTGCCCAGCTAGGTCTTATTTTGGGGGAAACACAATCGCTAAAGTTCTTTCCGGAGGTTGCAGTCAAGGTGTTGGCTAGAGCTGAATGTGTCTGAAGTCTTGATTGGGGAAGCCTGGAAAGAACAAGGAAGAAACCACAATGATTTTTCACATGGGACATACTGTCACTTCTACCACATCCTCTTAGACACGTAGACCAATTCTGGTTCAAAGTGGGAGAAAACTCCAGGAGAGTGTGCATATCAGTAGGACAGTATCATTGGGAACCATGTAAGAGTCTGGCTACAGATGTTTTATGTGCTTGTTTAGCCTGGTTCACCTGCAGCAGGCAAGGAAGGGTGGTGGGGAAGGGAAGGGGAGCTGAGTATACATAAACCTGATTAAAAGAGAAGAAACAAGAAGGGAGGAAAAAGTATGATGTTCTTGTTCCTGCTAGGCCTAAGGACAAGAAACAAAAAGCCAATTGTGTTCATGAGGACCACAGGTCAGTGTCACACAATGTGTGTGCTCCGCAGACCAGCGTTGGTCCACAAATTCTGTTACCATTCTAAAATGAGGGTCCTACAGAACTAGAACACAAAACTCTGAGGAAGCATGCTTTCCAGCTCTGCTGGTTCTCTAAGGAGGATAATGCTGGATCTGTGAACATTGGAGGAAGCTGGAAACTGAAACCTTTGCCTCTGCTGATGTGAAAAATATTGGCTGAGGTGATACTGGCAGAAACAGGAAGCCAGCAGGAAGAACCGTATCTCTTTCTCTTCCTCCAGCATCACAGTATTCTTCTTGCATCACCTATTGGTAGAACCTAATAGGAAGTCAGCAGGCAAAGAAGAAATGCGGATTTAAACCCCAGCCTCACAACTACTCCTGTGCCTCACGGGCATCTGTACATGTGCTCTACACACATGTGAACTTCTATACAACATAAACATTTCTTACAAATAAAAAGATTTTCACTCTCTTCCCCAAAAGAGGGACTTACATTTCAATAGTCACGGTACTCAATTTGGGTTATATTTGTTACTCCTCAAATTGAATGTGAGTTCAATTTGAATATTCCTTAACCTGATGAGTAAATTGTACATAATACTCTTCATGTAAAACAATATGGGAACAGGAGAAAGGGAAAAGAAATTCACGCGCACACACACACACACACACATTTAACAAGTAGGGGAGACAATATGCATAATAAGTTGCACAATTCTAATACTACACTTGAATGTGTATTACTTTATTATTTCACTTTCCATTCCATGTTCTTTTTATCCTCAGCCACAGCCTCAGAGGCTAGGGATTTTTACCTGTTTGGGGACCCAAAAATATACTTCTAAAAAATTGAAATGCTCAGTAATTCTGACTTTTTTTTTTTTTTTTTTGCTTGTTGTGGTTTTCCTTTATTTTTTCTAGACAAGGAGGAACAAAGATACAGACCAGAGAATTACCTGTGCTCCCTCAAATAAGGCCTCTCTGTCACTATTGTATACTAGAAACCTGATTTCCTTCATTATCACCACAACCAATGTAGTAATAGTTATATTTGCCCATGGGAACAAAGATAAGGGATTCCAATAAAGACAGGTATTGGTCTAAGTATTTAATCTCATGGAACTATAAATCACTCCCGTGGAAGCTAGTACTCTAGCTCACCAAATCCCAAATTTGTAATGCTACAAATATAAAAATTTTGAGTGATTCATGAGGAATAATACTGAAGGTTGCCAACGCCGCTTTGATTCCTAGTTTTCTAGACTCATCCTCTGCAATAGAAAAGCTCCAATCTGTGAGGTGACTTGGGGAAGAAAACATGGTGAGGGGATGTGACTCTCCTTTCACAACTCAAGTTAAGTTTCTGGCATTGTGCCTAGAGTTTTTCTGTTTCAGAAATTGAGAAATATTTTAGTAGGTTGCCAATCTGTTTTATTCTTAGGGACACCGTATTCAATTAACCACTAGCAGGAGTCCCAGTAGATCAAAACCTTCCGATCCGTACAGTGTCCCTGGTACACATTATGGTAATTGTGATAGTTAGTCTATCAAGGTTAAGTGCTACCGCTTGACCCTCACTGCTCTAAGATCACATCTCCCCTACTCCAACAGTGAAGCCATCTCAATGGCAGCATTTCCAGTAGCCATGTGCAGCCTACAGACGACCATCACCACAGAAATCTTGACGTTTTCTAGCATCCCCTTCACTAATGTATTTATCAATGTCTTAGTGAATGGAGTGTCTTCTAGGCCCTATTAGGGGTGTAATGGAGGATGGTATGTAGGTCGGACATGATAAATGTACTCCAACATTTCCTTCTTCCAAAGAAATTCTTTCTGCCCTTCAATTTCTTATAGCATTTCAGTCATTGTAAATCCAAGTTTAAATCAATTAAATTAGTAAAGTGTGGGAGGCAATTCCAGGTGCTTAGGCAAATTCATTAAATCTTGACTCCGTGGTAAGGGCAGCTATATCGATATATTTAGAATCCTGAAAGTAAAACCATCTACTTTTGGGGGAGAGAGCTATGGCTAAGGTGGTACAAAACAGGAAGAAGTGAGTACTTTTTCTATCTCTGTGTCTTGCAGTCTCCCTCTTGCATTGCTTTTTGACGGAATGCAATAAGAAATCAGTTAAGGGAGAGATAAAGTTTTTGTTTCCTTACTCCCTGCATCCCAGAAGAGGGTATAAAAGGGAGGACATGGAAATGAGAGACAATAGCTTAATTAATTATGCAGCTACTTAAAATAACTTTAAATATCACATACTACTTTACACATTCTTCAGCTGACATTTGAAATTTTCATTTTAAATATATTAGTTTTGTGTTAATATGAGTTAGAATTCTTAAACTATTTATAAGGTGAAATAAGGTGAGGATTCCCCTATGACTGGCATAACCATATCACAACACAATTTACAAAAGTAAATTTGAATTGTCATATTGCACATCTCACAATGGATATGAAATATTGCCACATGCAAAAATTTATCATAAAAATGTCTTATATCTGGAGAATATTCTGGTTAAATTTTTAAAAATCAGGGTCAATACCAAAACTATAAATTTTGCTTTGAATTCAGAACATCCCAACATGGGCACATAAAATGAATAAGATTATGAATAAGAGAAGGAAAACAAAAAGTATTATAGAATTAAAGAGGTTTAGGCTTCCTGATTCAAATACCAAACTTCGAAATATCCCTTTATTTGGTTCTTGGATTGTTTTTGGGCTCTGAGTCACTGTGCCACAGTGAGAATTGGGATGACTGAGGAGATTGAGTTCTGTGTCAGATCCTATTATTGTCTCCTTATAAGAGGATGACACATTTCCACCAGTTTCCATGTGAATCATAGGCCCCATGTAGAAGAAGAATCTCTATTTGCCTTGTTTTCAGGCTTGGGCATGAGTCTTCTTTGACTAGTGAAATATGAGTAGAGGTGACATTTGACAGGACCACACAGAACCTTTGAGAGACACCATATATTTCTGCTGGCTTGTTTACATCTTAACCCCTGCCATGTCCTAAATCGGGGCTGCTCTTTCAGCCTGGATCCAAGGAATAAGATACTTTAAGAGTGTTTGAAATTGACCGTCAGCCCAGAGCTCAGCCCTAGCTAATCAGCAGCCCACGTGCAATACAAATAGCAAATATTTTTTGTGGTAAGGGACTGAAATTTTGGAGTTGTCTTTTTGCTACAGCATAAGTTAGCAAAAATTGACTAACATGTGTGTTTTGATATAGTAGGAAACAGAATATTTTAAACTCAGGGAAATTCTAAGGCAGTTTCAGAATAAAAGTGTTCATAGAAGCTGAGGATGTGGAAATTAATTCTCTCAAAATTCTCTGGCTACACTTAGCGCTCGGAAAGGCCTTATTGACTGCGAGAAGTATATATTTATTCTGAAGACTATTTAATCAGATAACATGAACTAAAGAATAGCATGAATCCCTCATGCTCACGTGCAGCCCTGTGACACCACAAAAGAAAAAGAAATCTTCCTCATAACATTGTTAATATCTAAAATTCATTTTACAGGCAATATATATTTCATTATATTGCTTTAAAATAAATACAGCAAACACATAAGTATGGAATAACAAATTATCAACCAATAACAGACTATTTTAAAACTGTGGGTTTGACTGAAATAAGAATGTCTCAATAACAAAGTCCCCTGCATTCCAGAAGAGTTCAGAAATGTTATATGATTGGGAACTTGGGAGTCCAAAGAAAAAGATTTTTTTCACATTTTTAGTCCAGGAAAAATTCTGCGATCTGCTATAGAAATCATACAGTTTATACACCATTATTTAGTTCTTTATAGTGATGTTGCATTTTAAACTATGGGAATTATGGAATATTTTTAATACTTCTCATAGTTTAAAATGTTGTTTTAAAACATAACTATTCTGTTAAAATCTAGTATTCACTATGGAGCATAAGCTTTTTCCATTGTAATGTTTTCAATGGCAACTGAAACAGGTGTTCGTTTAACTTTTTCTATCTTTTCTTTAATTCAATGATTCCTCTCCTCTCACTTTTTGTGTTCACAATACGTATTGAAGTGAAAACCATTTTTGAAACAGTTTTGAGTCACTTTAAAAAATATGTTTATCTTTCATATTACATCGTTGCCATAAAACTGTGGCTACTACAAGCCATTTTTTTTTCAATATTGAGGCCACTTTCTGAGTTCGTTTTATAAATGAGAAAGTGGTACAAATTATATTAGTCCAGTACAGCATTACTATGACAATTTTGCACTAGGCCCTGTCTTACAAAGTCTGGTATATCAATGCTGTATTCCAGAACCTCTTCTCTGATGCTGTAAAAATATTTATTTTCATCTACATTCTTATTGCATTTTCATCATCCCACTTCCTACAAGATGCATCATTTTCTATTCATATTACACATCTCCTGGAAAGCAAAGACCATGTCGTATTCATTTTCACAAAAACCTGATTTTAATACTTCTCTCACAGAGTGTGGCAAATTGTAAAAATGTGAATAGATACTTCCATCCCTTTATTCACACCCTCTTGAAATGAGATTCTGAAGTGCTTCACGTTAAAATGTAGTCTCTTTTGATATTAATTCTGATCTTCCATTAGGATATTTTCCCCCTAATAAAATGTGGTAGAAGAGACCTTGTGCTAGTTATAACCTCAGTCTCAAGCATATTAGCATGCTTAAATTTTGCCTCTGCCCTGTCATTAAGCATAGGCTAGTGCATTGGAGGCTAAGAGACCATAGGAAGTAAAAGCCAGAAATCACATCAGAGGCTATCAACACCAGATGTTCCTCAGCCACTACGTAGAGATGCATGAGTAAGCTGAGGATCACTCAAAAGAACCACTATCTAAGCCCAACCCAAAGTGTCGACTCACAGAATTGAAAACTAAATAAACAATTGCTTTTTATACCACTAAGTGTTGGGGCAGTTTAATATGCAGCAAAAACTAACAAATACACAGAGCGAAAACAAAGTGCCATAAGTATTTACTCTCTCTTCTATATGCTACGATTAGGGTCCTACAGCTCTTCTTTTTAAATTGTATTTTTAGGACCTCGTTCTAGTTCTCTGGTACATACACATTTAGTGATTTAGTATGTTCCAGTTAGTAACAATTACCATCACCCATCCATATTTGAACTCTATTTTCTTTTTTTTTAAATTTCATTTTCCACTGAAGA
Organism: Rhinolophus ferrumequinum; assembly: GCF_004115265.2. Lineage (NCBI taxonomy): Eukaryota > Metazoa > Chordata > Mammalia > Chiroptera > Rhinolophidae > Rhinolophus > Rhinolophus ferrumequinum. Next base: position 55,201,070 of record NC_046301.1, read on the forward strand.
TTTCAAAATTATCTTAGATACCCAAGAATCATTGGAATAAAATATTCAGTTTCCAATGTATGTTATGGCTTATATCATTTCTCACTCAAATAAAAGTATGTGATATTTTAGATATAAGCATGACTTTGAAAAAACTTAAGAAAATATTAACCACCATTTAATACATATAACTTGAAATATCTTGGATCATGTAAGTGTGGCATGGACAGTTTGATGCTAGACAATTATGATGAAAGTCAGTGCTCTTCGTGTTGGGTTCATTTGTATGAGGAGAGTAAATAATCCACAGGTGGCTGTGAATAAACATGAAAAAGGACAGAGGGATTTCTTGGGACAGCAGGAATGCCTTTGTATGGAAAAACAAAAACAAAAAACATATAGATAGATAGATAGATAGATAGATAGATAGATAGATAGATAGATACACACATAAGTGTGTGTGTATGTGTGTGCAATCATAGTAAAATATACAAAACAAAATTTATTATTTTAACAACTCTTTAAGTATACAGTGCAGTGGCATTAATATATTCACATTGTTATGCGACCATCACTACTTTCCATCTCCAAAACTTTTTCTTCATTTCAAAATGAAACTCCATACCCATTCAACAATAATTCTCTCCTCGCCCAGCCTCTGGTAACCACTATTCTACTTTTTATCTGTATGAATTTGACTTTTCCAGGTATCTAACATAAGTAGAATCATACATTATTTGTTCTTTTGTGTCTGCATTATTTTACTTAATGTCTTCATTAACTATCCATGTTATAACATGTATCAGAATTTCATTCCTTTTTAAAGCTGAATAGCATTCCATTACAAATATATACCACTTTCTGTTTATTTATTCATCCTTTAAAGAGCATTTGGGATGTTTCCACATTTTGACTATTGTGAATAATGCTGCTACAAACATGGATCCACTAACATTTACTCAAGTCCCTGCTTTCAATTTTTTGCGGGTACATGTGCAGAAGTTAATTGCTGGATGATTATTTATTTAACTTTTATAATATATTGCTAGATATCCATACACAACTATAAAAATATTGAGAATTGTACATAAATTATCGAGAAATTAGTACATCAATGTTCTAAAAAAGATGAAAGAAAAATGTGTTTCAGATTGCTCACAATTTCACACAAAATAAAATTGGATCAGGCCATTCCTTACTGCCCATATTTCCACCCTTTCTTGGACAGTTTCCAGACTATATTTTTAGATGCCTACCTACAGGTTGATAGGATCCTCCTTTGCAGTCTATATACCCAGTCAGATTGTTCTGAACCTGCTCAAGAGCTTGAAACTCTCAGGATGGCTCAAGAATTCCATCTTCAAGCTGAGTAATCAGAAACACCACACATACTATCAAACACTGTAACTAAAAGGAAAAAATAAAACCCTAACTGGACATGGCCTCTTGTCTGTCTTAGATTTTATTATATTGTAACCTATAATCAAATATTGTCTCACACATAGGAAGCAAATAAAGAGGCTTTGTTATTTTAAAAAGTAGTGCAAGTCTTGGGATTTGTTTTTAATATTTCTAGTATAAATAAGGCATTCATAAAAAAATAAAAATCTTAGTTCTTAGATACACTCTAATAATGACCAATGACACATTTAAAATTTTGGAATGGTTATAATTTTTCCAATTCTTTTGGGATGTGTGATTCTATGCTTGTTTTGGAGCAATGGAATAGAGATTAATAGGAGTGGAACAATGAGTTTCAATTTTATTCTACAGTGGCTAGTAAAATCAAAATCTCTATCAAAAGACACACAACACAGAAGAGGAAGGAAGGAAGGAAAGAAAGAAGAAAAGATAGAAGGAAGGAAGGAGAGATGAAAGAGATACCTTCTGCGGCCTATGAATTGCCTTGGAGTTAAATCAATAGAAGACTGTAGTTATGAGGTAAGTAAAGAACCCAGAGATCAAAGCAAGAATTTGCAACTTTCCTTAAAAATAAGGGGGAGACATTAAAGGATATCACATGATATCACATGATCAGATTTTTGTTTAAAAAATATACTCAGTGATTTGACAAAAGTCGTTGCAGAGGGCAGATAGGAGGATATGCAGTAGTCCTTTGGAGAGATTATGCTTATTGGACTAAAGAGGTGACGGGAATAGAGAAAAACTATTTTTAAAATGCAAGAAATAAAGGAGAAGAATAGAGGAATAGAAGATTTGTATGACTCAAGTTTCTAGTGTGAACAACTGATGATGGTAATACTAAGATGGAAACAGTGGAGGAAACAAAGAGGTCTGGACTGAACGGACATTAAGACACTGAAGATAAAATTAGAAAGCAGTATCTAACTACAATGAAGCACACTCATGTCCTCTAGTTTTATAGCATGAAATAATGAAATTTCCATTGTCAGAATAAGTAGTAATTATGTTCCATTGAAGAATATAAAGTATTTTAACGTGGTTAATCAGTGGGATGAACTCGGCTTTTGACTAATCAATTTCACTGTAAATATCTTGAGCCTGGTGATTTTGTCTTTATCTTTTTAAAGTCATGGCCTCTGATCATCTTCTGAAGCTACAAAGAAATGCCTATATTTTTTTTTAATTAGCATTGAAAACAGAAACTCTTTATGATAAGTGTGGATTTTTTTTTTTTTTTTACATTTTGCACAATGTATTTTTTTTAATTAAAATTTATTGGGGTGCCAGTGTTTAGTAAAATTACATAGGTTTCAAGTGTGCAATTCTGTAATACATCATCTATACATTACATTGTGTGTTCACCACCCAGAGTCAGTTCTCCTTCCATCACCATATATTTGACCCTGTTTACAGATTTCTTTGGCATTAAACAGGCTTGATATTGGAGAAACTCAACTAAAATTGGAGATAATAGTGTTTTGTTCTCAGTACCTAGAGATTAGAGGAACAAATCTGGGTACAAATTTTTTTCAATTCAACATTTAAATCATCTGTTGATTCAGTTTACTTGAACCTAACATTATGCTATATAGTTTGAGGAGTACATTAAGCACAAAATATAATGAAAACAAATCATTGGCAAAGAAAATTCACACACAGTTAAAACCTAAAAAATAATGGATTTTATAATTTATATAACTATATAATATAGCTATGAAGGTATATTTCTTTAAACTGTTACATGAAAATATAATTATAAACACAAACACTAACAAAAAGGATACAAAATTATTGAGAAAAAGGAATTATTGACAATATATGAAAATACCATTTTTCTTTAGTATGAAAAAAATTAACTTGACTACATTTCATCTCCAAATAAGACTTTGACATGTGACATTTTAAAACAACTGTGCTTCTTATGTCTTAATCTTACAAATTCTAAACAGTTGGATCATATTCATGAAGTTTTACTTTATGCTCAGCATGACAGAAAGGACAGGAAATGATTGTCAGGGCAGACAGGATAGCGTAAGGATTTTATTACATTTTAATGTCTTATAATTAGACAGGTGCCATGTCCATCATAAGGAGACCTACCAAAATAGACTGCATTGTTTTCTTTGTTTTTTTTTTCCTTGTCTTCTCAGTTTGACAGAATTGACAGAAAGGAAACTGAATAGAGACATGTTTGGTTCTTTTCACTAGAGATACTACTACCAAAATAGAAAAAGCAAAAGAGAAAGCAAAGGGATAAGTCATGAGCAAGTAACTGCTTAATGCATAATATTTACCTGGTAACAAAACTTTGTTTTCATTATGGTCCTGCCTGGGACATGGGAAAGACTTGGTACATATTCTAGCTCTTATTTACATACATTGATAAATATTATGTAGCTCAGTTTGATCATCTATAAGAGTAGTCATATTAGCTTAAGTAGATATTGATATAGAACCATCTTTGTAGAATCGGTATGTATATTGTAAAGGTAAATGGTAAAAATATATATGTATGAAAATTTAATGAGAGACTATTGTTTTTTCGTCTTTAGAATTCTTTTAAATCATTTTATTAAATTCATGCTCTACAGTAACATTTCCATAATAGGGAAATAATATGTGTTTATGTCTAGAAAAGACACATTCTTTTTCTGAGAAGCAGTCATGATCATGGGTCTGCCTTTCATTGAATTTGTCTAAGAGTAATTTTACCAAAGTAATCATAAAATAGAAATTATCTAAGTGAACCAAATAATCCAGCATCAAAACTAAAAGATTTTCCAAAAGTGAATAATAATGTCACCTATAATTTAATATGTACATATAATATCTATATGTTATATATAAAATATATATATATGTTATCACTTTGTGAGGGGTATAAATGATAAATGTCTAACTATCACGGTGTTTTGTACACATGAAACTAATTTAAAAACAGACAAAAAAAGATAAATTAGAAATACTTTGAGGTAAACAGAAATGAAAACCAATGCAATATTATTGGTCCGTAAATGAAAAGAAGTGCTGATACATGTTACAACATGAATACACCTTGAAAATGTCATGCTGAGTGAATGAAACTAGTCACAAAGCCTAGTCACGTGTTATATGATTCCATTCATAAAATGTTCACTACAGGCAAAACCACTACGACAGAAAATAGATTTATGACTTTGAAGGCGTGGAGATGGGGGTGGGAATGCAGATGGACAGCAAATGGCTATGGCTTTTCTCTTGTGAGTGACCAAGATGTTCTAAAATTAGATGGTGGTGGTGCTTGCACTGAATTTTATGCTTCAAAAGGGTGAATTTTACGGAATGTAAATTATATCTGAATCCATTATACGTACGTACAGTATATCAGAATAAAGCATTTTTATTAGGAAAAAAAAACTAAAAGACTTTCCATGTCTTCCTTAAAGGTGACAATGATGAAACAAAAATAGCTTAATTACCTAATTCATTAGCAATATAGCTTCCTGACTTTTGGGCTCCTCTAGGAGCAGTTTCCCTCTTCTTGTTCTAGTTTCTTAGACTGAATTGAGGAAAAAAGCTTTATTTATTACATCTTGTCTATATCTACCACTTCTACAGTATAACAAGCACAATTTCTTAATGTGAGGCACATGGTATGAGATGGCATATTTTTAATTATTAATGCAATAATCAATGAATCCTTTTTCGTAAGTATTATAAAGGATCATCGGAAGCTCCCACACTCCAAGGACAGAACTAGAATGGTAATTCATATTGTAGCACTTCTGGTGTTCAAAAAAATATATTTTTGAAGTTTAGGAAATGTGTAATGTTTTAAAAATTGTCACTGGTTGAAAACGTCTTGAATTTTAAGATACTTTAAATATTTATAGAAAAATATATTACTGTTTTTTTTCTAAAAATATATTCTAAATACTGTACTAGCTTTTCTTTCTTTTTTTTATATTACAGTAGTGAATAGCACAGGAGCAAAACAAGAACCTTGTATTCTAATGAGATTAAATATGTCAGAAAATGCCTAATTTCAATGAATGTTAACTGAAATCATACAGGAAATATAGCAGATGATGGGAAAGCTTCTTGAGTGATAATACACAGAGAACTTCAAGGAAGTAAAATCTTAGCAAAAGATGAGTACCGTGATGAGTCCAGCCATACAACAACTGAATAACCTAGGAGAAATGGATAATTTATAGAAGCATACAACCTACCAAGACTAAATCAGAAAGAAATAGAAAGCCTGAAGAGATCAATGTCAAACAAGGAGCTTTAAGTAGTAATCAAACGTCCCAACAATAAAAGCCCAGGACCAAGTGGTTTCCCAACTGTATTCTAGCAAACATTCAAAAAAAGATTAACACCAATACTTCTTAAACTCTTCCAAAAAATAAAACTGGAGGGAATACTTGTAAACTCATTTTACGAGGCCACCATCATCCTGATACCAAAGCCAGACAAGGAATCACAAGAAAATAAATCTACAGGCCAGTATTTCTGATGAATATAGCCACAAAAATCCTCAAATTCAACAAACAACATATCAAAAAAAATTATACGCCATGATCAAGTGAGAGTCATCCTTGGGATGGAAACTTGGTTTAATATATATGAATCAATCGATGTGATACACATGAAGAGAATGAAGGATAAAAACCACAAGATTATCTCAATGAATGAAGAAAAAGCACTTGGAAAAGTTCAACATCCATTCATAAGAAAAACTCTAAATAGTTTTAGAAGGAAGTTACTTCAATACAATAAAGGTCGTTTATTAAAAGCCCACAGCTAATATCATAATCAATGGGGAAAACTGAAAGCTTTCCCTCTCAGATCCACTACAAGGCAAGGATGTAGTGGATGAATAGACTCTTGCCACATCTATTCAACCTGGTCCTGAAAGTACGAGCAAGAGAAATCAGACAAGAATGAGAAATAAAAGGCATGCAAATAGGAAAGGAAGAAATAAAATTGCCTCTGCTTGCAGATGGTATTATCTTATATGTAGGAAAACTAAAGACCCCATCAAGAACTTCTAAAACTAATAAACAAATTCAGTAAAATTGTAGCATTCAAAATCTACATACAAAAGTCTGTTTTGTCTTCTTATACCAACAACAATCTATCTGAAAAGGAAATAAAGAAGACAATCCTATTTATAATAGTATCAAAAAGAATAAAATACTCTGGAATAATTTAACCAAAACGATGAAAAATCTGTACACTGAAAAATATAAAACACTGAAGAAAGAAATTGGAGTAGACATAGTAAGTGAAACGATATCTTATGTTTATGGTTTGGAAGAATTCAATGTTAAAATGTCCATACTACCCAAAACGACATACAGATTCAATGCAATCCCAAGGAAAATTTCAACGGCATTTTTCACAAATATGGAAAAGACAATTCTAACATTCCTATGGAAACACAAAAGACCTCACATAGTCAAAGCATTCTTGAGAAAGAACAAGGTATGTTCACTATTTATATCTGTTTTAAAGCATCATGTTGTACACCTCAAATATATACAACTTTTATTTAAAAAATAAATTACAATTTTAAAAATGATCTATTGGTCAACTCAGAGAAAGGAGTAATCTGACTTCAAAATACACATTCTGGGGCCGCCAGATGGCTCAGTTGATTAGAATGCGAGCTCTGAACAACAGGGTTGTCAGTTCGATTCCCACATGGGCCAGTAAGCTGAGCCCTCCACCACCAGATTGAAGACAATGAGCTGTGCCTCTGAGCTTCCAGAGGGGCGGCCAGATGGCTCAGTGGGTGATAGCGTGAGCGCTCAACAACAAGGTTGCCGGTTCAATTCCCGCGTGGGATGGCGGGCTGCGTCCCCTACAAGTAAAGATTGAAAACAGTAACTGGACTTGGAGTTGAGCTGTGCCCTCCACAACTGGATTGAAGGACAATGACTTGGAGCTGATGGGCCTGGGAGAAACACACAGTTCCCCAATATTCCCCAATAAAAAAATTTTCAAAATACACATTCTGGCCCTCACAGCTCATCTCTTCTCAGGTCTGAAACCGATCCACATGATTCGTGGGCTGCATCTTTGAGGGCTTCTGAGTAGCTGATCAGAGCCATGCTCTTACCTCTACTACTATTTTATTTCTGTGGCATACTTAGCATAGTTAACACCTGAAGTCTATTATTTTCTAACACCCACATTTTCTATACAGGAAAATCATTATCCTCAAATGAAACAAATGATAACAATGGCCTGAAAAAAATTGTTTTTGTTCTATTGAACCTCATATATATAAACATGTCACTTGAGAATATACAAGTTAATAATAATAAATATAACAGAAATAAAATAATTTAAATGTGTTTTTTTTTTCCTTTGTAAAATCACTGTACTCTCTTTGCTTATTTCAAACTCACCGCTTTTCATGGCAGAAACATCTAATGTTATAGGGTTTGTAAAACAAACTGTACCTGAGACAAGTTCAAAGGATTCCAAATTCTCAAGAACTGACTCTTTAAATGATATGCCTTAGGCCACATGCAATGGGAGTTAATTTTATAGCTGGGAGTTTTTTGCATTAACATCCCTGCAGATACAATGCTTATTAAAGGAAAAATAATTAAAATATGCTGAGTTAAAGCTTGTGTGTATATGATTAAAACTCAGTAACAAGGGCAATTGTTTAGTACACAGACCAAAACTAAGCTTTGTTTGTTTTTCAGGAAAAAAATGTATTTTATCATTGACATAAGAAACAAACTTTTACTCAGTGTTATTATTGGTTTCAAATTCACTGCAAACAATACACTTCCCTATTGCCTCTCACCAGATGGGAACAGTAGCTAGCCCTTGGTTTGTTACTCCTTTATTTGTATTTTACTTGTACAGAAACCAGGTGCTCATACTTTTACATTAGAATTACAGGCATACCTCACTTTATTGTGCTGTGCTTTATTGCACTTCACAGATACTGCATTTTTATTTTTGTATTTTTTATTTGTTTTACAAATTGAAGGTTTGTGACAACCCTGAGTGAGCAAATTGAAAACCTTCTAGAAAGGATTCAGCATTCTAGAGGCCATTAAGAACCTTTGCGATTCATGGGAAGAGGCCAAAATACTAACATTAACAGGAGTTTGGAAGAAGTTGATGCCAACAACCCTCATGGATGACTTGGAGGGATTCAAGACTTCAATAGAAGAAGTAACTAAAGATGTGGTTGATTAGCAAGATAACTAGAATTAGAAGTAGAGACTGAAGATGTGACTGAATTGTTACCATCTTATGATAAAACTTTAACTTTTGAGGAGTTGTTTTTTATGAATGAGCAAAGAAAATCCTTCCTTAGATGGAATTTACTTTTGGTGTAGATGCTGTGAAGATTGTTGTAATAACAAAGGATTTAGAATATTACATAAACTTAGTAAAGAAGCGACAGGGTTGGAGAAAATTAACTCCAGTTTTGAAAGAAGTTCTGTGAGTAAAATGCTGTCAAACAGCGTTGTATGCTACTGAGAAATTGTTTGTGAAAGGAAGAGTCCATCAATGGGGCAAAATTCATTGTCTTACTTTAAGAAATTGCCATAGCAACCACAACTTCAACAATAACCACCCTGATCACTCAGCAGGCAAGACCTGCCACCGGCAAAAAAGATTATGACTCGCCGAAGGCTCTGAATGAGAGTTAGCATTTTTTAGCAATAAAGTATTTTAAATTAAGGCAAGTACATTTGTTTAGATGTAACACTATCACACACTTAATAGACTACAGTATAATATAAATATAAACATAAATTTTATATGCACTGGGAAGTCAAAAACTGTGTGTGACTTGCTTTATTGTGTAATTTGCTTTATTGCAGTGATCTGAAACCAAAACCACAACATCTCTAAGGTATGCCTGTGTCAAAATAGTGTTGAATTTTTTTTCAGCATTTTCTGGTGATTGTTTTCCTGTCTTAGAGTCAGCCTGAATATTGTTCCAAGATTAATCTTCCTAAAATAATATCTACATCATGTCCCTATCTAGCATTTAAAATGAAAGATCAGACACATTCACTCCCTATTTTCTTTTGTGTTAAGCCTAACAATTTTACTCATCTATTAAAAACTGACAAAATCTGTTCACTTTTTGCTAATAATCTTTTCTATATAAATGCGGTTTTGTCCTCCCTAGTTCTTCATTGTTCCTACATATTCCATGCTAATTCCCACTGACACGCATATATTGTTTCGTGTCTCAGGACACAGTGCTTAAATTCTGATAAATCCTTTCCTTTAAGGTGAGCTTAATCCTTTTCTTCACTAAATTTTCTTCAACTACACCAATCCATAATAATCTAACTTTACATTGAACTACTATAATCAACTCATATTTCATTTCTATTCTATTGCATCTACTAAAAAAGTATGCATAGTACAGAAGGAGACATGGGGGTCTCAAAAAATAATTGTTAGATATCTAATCATTTCTGAGGAAAGGTTAGATTTTTTTTATATAGATTTTTTTTATATATATTTTTTTATATATATTTTTATATATATATATCAGATAGAGTTGTAATTGAAAATACAAGATTTCTTACACATCAAGAAAACAGATTTTATAGTTTTTGTTTGTTTTTTAACTCAGCTTCGAAATGTAATTTAAATACGTAGTATTGTTTTTGAGAAATTTCTCACAGTATTTTAAGAAAGTGAAAGGTAAAGGTATTTACTATGAGTACTTTTAGTACAGATGTAGTCCTTGTTTCTCAAAGATAATCAATGGAAATTTACTATAAATGCAATTTTTTGTAAGGTTAATTTTCTATTATACTAATATCCTTGTAACATAATGATCCTTGCAGCTCAATTTTGAAATCATTCTATCTCAGGTAGATTTTCTAGGTAGATGATAGTTTCACAGATTTAAAAATGTGTTAGAGTTGAAATAGATATATTCTTTCAGTAATGAAAAAAAAAATAAAGAACTTTTTTTCCCCTCAGCCAGTGATAATACTGCAAGTTCTATTTTACGTCATCCCTTCTCATCTATGTAAAATGTATTGTCGAATTCCCTATGGTTTTCCATGTCATTATTTCTATGCTTTTTGGATGGCAGCGATGTAGCTATAACTTCTTGGTAAATTTCTGTTGGTTACATGACTCCTCCCCATGGCAATGTCATTATGTCTTCAACCTGTTTTCCAACTCTCACTGCTACAATTCTGTGTAAAATTTAGAGTTAACAGATTATAAAGTGGTGCTATCTACTACTAGCTATCCAAGGGTAATTTTTCCGTAATTGATGGATCTAGGCCAAACTTATCTTTTATACAAATTTTAAAAATAGAAAAAAAAAAGGAACTCCTTCAGGAAAAAGTATCCATTATAGCTGGGTTCTATGGCTAGGATTTCTGCTGAAATAATAATAATGAACAACTATGTCTCTGACGCGCAAAATTTTCCTTCCAAGCATGAAGTTCTTTAATATTACAGTAGTCCCTCTTTATATGCAGTTTTGCTTACCATAGTTTCAGCATCAACCACGGTCTGAAAATATTAACTGAAAAATTCCAGAAATAAACAATTTGTAAGTTTTAAATTGTACGGCATTCTGAGTAATGTGCTGAACTCTTGTGCTATCCCCCTCCATCCAGCTCAGGACATGCACCGTCCCTTTGTGCAGTGTATCTGTGCCATATATGCTCCCTGCTCATTAGTCACTGAGTAGCCATTTCAGTCATCAGATAAACTTCTGTGCTATCGCAGTGCTTGTGTTCAAGTAAACTATATTTTACTTAATAATGTCCCCAAAGCACAAGAGTAGTGATGCTGGCAATTCAGATATGCCAAAGGAAAGCTGCAAAGTACTTAAAGTGAAAAGTTGAAAGTTCTTGGCTAACTAAGGAAAGAAAATAATTAAATGTATGCTAACGTTGTTAAGATCTACAGTAAGACAAATCTTCTATTCATGAAATGGTAAAGAAGGAAAAAGAAATATGGGCTAGTTTTGCTCCTGCACCTCAAATTGCAAAAGTTACAAAAGGATATAATGAGTACTTACAAGGTAGCAAAGGTATTAAATTTGTGGGTGGAAGATGTGAGACAAAAAATGTGTTTTGACTGTCGGCAACATGTTGAGCCACAAAGCACTGAGCCTATGGGAAGACTTCAGCAAGGGATCCCCTGAAATGAGTGACCCCAAGCCATTTATTGCAAATAAGGGATGGTTGCCCAGATTCAGGAATAGGTTTAGACTGACAAATATAAAAACATGGAGAGAGACCACATTCACATAACTTTTATTACAGTGTATTGTTATAGTATAGGGTTTAATGAATAGTTATTGATATTAATCTCTTACTGTGACTAATTTATAAATTAAACTTCATCATAGGCATGCAAGTATAGGAAAAAATATAGTATACATAGGGTTTAGTACTATCCATGGTTTCAGGCATCTCCTGGGGGTCTTGGAATGTATTCCCTGTGGATAAAGGGGAACTACTATAAATAAACTTATGTCTATTCTCTTCAGCCAAAATCTTTTGAAATTATATTATGTTCAGAATTGTACACCTGTACTCTATATAACTTTACTAACAATTGTCACCCCAATAAACTTCAATTTAAAAATAAAAAAGAAATTATGTTATGTCCTTACAAGGCAAGTAAAATTTCCTAACCAATGATACCAGTTAGTGTAGAGCATTTTCTAAGAAATTTCATTATTCAGAAGATAGCCCCAAACCTGAGAGTCAGACAGAGCTCCAAGCCAGCAGAAAGGACACCATAAGCTCATTCACTCAGAACTAATTTCACCTATGTGGATCATGCTAATTTTCAACTATGCCATTTAAATGAGTGGTTATTCTACTTAATAGTCCTCTGGCATAAGTATGATGGTACCCCGAAAGCTTTGCAAAAGCTAGTGTCTTTCCAAAATGCTCAAGGTATTACCTGAAAGGATAACTGACAAGAAGTCATGTCATTTACCATACAAGGTTAGCTATTAATCCAGTCTTCTTTCCATTCAGAAATCAGTGAAGCTACAAAGTATATGAACCAGGACTTTGTCATTTTACTATACTTAGTGAAGACATTATAAGAACAACTGATCATTCTTAAAAACAAACAAACAAGCAAACAAAATCATAAGCCCTCCTAGATGGGAAATTCTATTGTGATCATTTAGTTCAACTTCCTTATCTTTTTTTTATCTAAGAGCCAATAGTTTAACTGATTTGCTCAGACTACAGTATTTGTTTCATGAATCCCAGTTCACCAAAGATTCTTATCTTTCTGGTGGCTGGAAATCAATTAAAGATCACCTGTTGATGAAGCTAAGGACATTTTTACTGGACAAATGTCACATACACAGTGCTTTCTACAATTTCAGAATCTGAATTTATTTTTTCTACAACAGGACTATTAGAAATACATTTTTAAAAATTTCTATACCTATTTATTTTTAAATTATGTATTGACGCATCAAACCAGGCCATGTTTTTTTCTTATCATATAAGTTGTTTTCATAGAGATAGATAGCTTTTGCTGGTGGTTTTGCTAACAACCAAATGTTAACTTGTGTAAGATTAGTGGAGATTTGTGTGGAAACAATAGCAACAGGCATTGCTTGCATTTTTTGCATTACATAAATATTTACTTCTGAAGAAGTCTAAGGTTTTATGTTTCCATGTTTGTAATCTAGCCAGAATGTCCAGGCGTGGGGTCAGAATTGAAATAATATTAATTTTTAATAATAGCCCAATTAGGATAAATTGCAGCTTTGATGTTTTTATATACTCACACATAAACATAAATCATACCAAGTAGACCTTTTCAAAAAAATGTCCCAATTATTCCTTGGAATCTTTTAAAGTGTACCTGCATATGTTTAGAGATCTGTCCCACTTCATCTCCTACTCAGGTTCCATGTTGCAATGGCCCCTCTCATTGAAGATGCTTCATGAAAAAGAAAGATAATGAAATTTTACCCTTGCCATGCAGAAGGTGTTCGTTTTTAAAAGTCCAGTATTCATGCCAAGGGTGCTTAGTTTTTGAGATGCCAAGATATTGTTGACTTGTATACAGATGTTGTAAGCATAATCTTCCCCTAATCTATGCCATATGTTCTATTTCCCAGCACAGCTCTGGATGCATTAAGCATCCCATAGAATTATCTGGTCAGCTGTCTATGTCAGGGGTTAGTCCAACTCCTTGACACAGAATCTCAAAATTACTCTCAAGAAAATAGATCCTTTCATTTACAGTTACCTTCCCTTAGAGCTTCACGTACACGGACTCAAGTCCATGGAGCTTCTCCATCCGTCTGTGAGATTTTGCTCAAGTCTCAGCCACTTTGGCAGCTCTAAACATCATATCTTCTGTCTTCAGCCTACTTACTTCTTTTTATTTTTCTTAAGTCAAACTTTATTAATTCAGACTGGACATATATTACAGATGATTTTTAAAATCTTTTTCAATTACAGTTGACCTTCAATATTGTTTTATATTAGTTTCAGGTATATAGGATACGCAGTAATTAGACATTTATATAATTTACAAAGTGATCCCTCTCCCCGATTGGTCTAGTACCCACCTGACACCATACAGAGTTATTACAATATTATTGACTATATTCTCTATGCTGTAGTTTACATCCCATTAACTACTTCATAACAATTTGTACTTCTTAACTCCTTCACCTTTTTCACTCATCCTGCCAACCCCATCCCCCATCCAGCAAACATCAGTTTGTCCTCTGTATCTATGGGTCTGTTTTGTTTGTTCATTACTCCTTTTTACATATTCGCATTCTATTCCCTGTGTCTTTCTGAACTGGCAGAGGTCCTCAGGGGTAAAACAAAAAAATGATAATGCAGTTCTCCTCAGAGAGTCTCTCAACTCTCGGGGATTTTATGCTAGTAAATCCTGGCTACACTGGCCCCTCTCTGGTACCTTTAAAAAGAGGTTTTATGTACTTAGTCCAGTTTTGACAGTTCTGTTCAGTAAGCAGTTGAGTGTGTTACAGGCTATTCAGTCATAGTCAGAACCTGTCGTCTCTACTTGCTCATTTTTATTTTTTTTCCCCAACAAATTTCTTAACCTGTCTGATTTCTTTAAAATTGGTCACGTTGTCACACCAGTGAAAGTTTTTCAGATCAGTCACTCCTTAGATTAAAAAAAAAAAAAACATCTATCCTGGTTTTTTAGTGCCATTTTTTCCTTACCAAACGACATTCAATAAATAATGGAATATAAGTATCAATTTGTACCTAATTTCTTTGTAAACCTTTTCTTCTTAAGTGATATACCATGCTAAACAACCAAAGAAAAGATTTTTCTTTTTTAAAGTTTGTCAGATTATTCAGACCAATAAAATTACAGGAGGATTAACACTCACTTACTGTAGAGTAATGATACTAGCAAGCCCCGCCCCAAAAAAGATGGTACTTTTCTTGCAATAAAAATATTTTCAGATGTTACTCTTTTAATATGGAAACTTGAGGGAAAATAATAACAATAATAATAGTAAAGTGCTATTTGACCACTTGACTTTCCTCAAATTTTAACTTCATTTTCAAATAGCCACTTGAATAATTTTAAATGAATCCCCCTTTGTTTAATGTTTTATGATATTCCTTATTTAGATTGCAACTAGAATACATTTGGTAAAGCAAGTTATACAATTTATTTTACGTTTCATGTGTTAATTCTTATATAATATAATTTCTTATCTACCACAATTTTAGAATTCTCTTTGGGCAGGATGCAATGATATCTGACTTGAAGGGAAATAATTCTATTTATTTGCCAAAATATCACTCATAGAAAATATGTACTTACCATACATATTTATTTCAATGTAAGAGGAATATATTTGCTCAAGAGAATTTATCATCTCAGATATATATCATTCAGTATAGAAATAGATATGACAATTCTTGAGTTAATTAATTTTACATTACTAATCAAGGGGTTAGTTTTTGTTTCTTTTTTGCTTACCTTTATGTCAGTGATGGATATTTTACCACAAGTGGAGAATGAAATTTTTCTTGTTTTTTTGTATTGCTTTTCCTCTGGGGATCATACTCAGTAAAACATGGAGCCTGGAAAATAAGAAGAGAAAGAACAAGTTTTTTCATTTAGTAATGACTTTCTGCACCTAAGACTTTGCAATATTTTACCCATAAGTTTTAGAAGATAACTTATTTCTATACGGCAATAGGGCATCAACATGCTTACATAAATGATTATGTTTACTTAATATAATAATGTCATTTAACATTTACTGTATAATCAGTGAGGACATGGCCTGTCCTGAGCCACACACTTGGGAAAAAAAAAAAAAAAAAAACAGCATAAAAATCAAGAACGTTCTCCTGTGTGGGAAGACGTGACTGAGAGATGTGAAGGACTACACATGCAACATTTCTTAGGCCACAGAAAGGAGTTTGTCTTTTATTTCAAGTTTCAAAGCAGGGCTTAAAGCGAGTGAAGAACATGATCTGAGTTAATGTTTTTAAAATACCATGATGGAAGCTGTGGGGAGATTAGATCGCAATGGAACAAGAGTGCAAACAATAAAGTCAGCTGGAAAGGTAGTGAAGTCAGACAGGTGGAAGTGATACTGCCACAGAACAGAATGGTAGCTGTGGAAATGAAGAGAAATATATAAACATGATAGATACAGACAGAAGTGTAGTGGTTACCAGAGGGTAAGGTGGTCAAAGAGGGTAAAGGGGACCAAATATAGGGTGAGGGAAGGAGAACTGACTCTGGGTGGTAAAGACACAATGCAACAGATAGATGATGTATTAATAGAATTGTACACTAAGCAATGTCACCCCAATAAATGTAATAAAAATTATTTTAAAAATCAAAAAATGATTTGCATTTAGAGCCAAAAAGAATGTCTGATAAATTGAGTGTCCAGAGGTTGTGAGGAAAAACGATAGGTTAGAGCTGATTTTTGGCCTGAGGAACTGATGATGTGAACGGATTTCATTCTATGTCTAGGTGTGTGTGTGTGTGTGTGTGTGTGTGTGTGTGTGTGTGTGTGTGTGTGTCTGTGTGTGTGTGTGTGTGTGTGTGTGTGTGTGTGAACTGGAAGATATCTGGGCACTTCCCAGGAACTCTCTTTAGATGAGAATACCCTCATGGAGAATCACTGTTACAGATTTGCCACTTTGTTAGAATAAGTTATGGATTTTTACATTATTAAAACAGTCTTGTCTTTAGAGAGGGAACATAAGCTGCAATCAGCATCTCCTACAGAGAGGAGCTGGTGCAACTCCATCATATTTCACTCACGAAATTATGTTCCGAATTTATTTATCTTCTCTTGTTCCCAGTGTCTCAGATATCATTGCCATCCTGCCCCACTTCCAGGATACTTTTGGGAAAAGTCACTCAGAAGTCTTCTCTCTTGCTTAGAGGGGTGGCAACATTTTTATTTCAATAGTTATGTAATTATTTATATTTTATATTTTTGGCAATTTCAAATAGACTTGCGCATAAAAGTTAAATGTGCATACCCATGCACGGATCTGGAATTCAGTCTATAAATATACTTATCATCCAGCATTTTGATCAGTTCTATTGTAGAAATTTCAGTTCATTTGGTATATGATAATTATTTGAAGTTTTTGATCATGCTCCTTATTATTTGTTTATTTAAACACCTATTTTATATGCAAAAAAATGTATATCTTCTCTGGATAATAATTTTCAAGACCATTTATGCTTCCAAATCAAGTAGAGTTCTATAATCATATGCCCAGACCTTTCTCAGCTATGCTGAATCAGAATTGTAAGGAGGTCAATTTGATGACTGCATTTTTATTAATTCCACAAATGACTATGATGAACAGCCTAATCTGAGAAGCAGTACCTCAGGGTGACACACCCTCCTACTTCGCTACCATTTTAGATTTATTCGAGGTAATGAGCGATGTCACCCATGAGACTATGTTGTAAATACGATCAGTCTGAGACAGAAAATAATTCAGATAACTTATCTACTGATTTAGATAATTAAGATGCAGCCCTTTCTAGCACCATAAATTAGAAGATAATCATCTCTCTCTGTGCAGATGACATGGTTTCATTATGAAGAAGCCTCAAGCAATTGAACCTTTGACTAATCATTGTCAGAATAATAGCTTAGCAGCCACCGAGCTAAAACAAAACCCTAATGTTTGACAAATATTTTCTAAGGTTTCACAGGGTAATATTACACAGTCTTATTCAGAGGTCAAATTATTTGTGACTAAATCATCAGTCATTCTACAGAGACCAAAGTAAGTTTCAACTAGGGTCAAGTTGTCCAAATAAAAGGTAATTTTTTTCTTGCACAGTTTATTACCTTCTAAGACTCTCAGTATCTCACTCATACTGTCACAACTGCCATGTGGACTTATCTTCTAAGTATTTAATATGGAAATATTATATTATTAATTACATTAATATGGGAATTATATATATATATACGTATATATATATATATATATATATATATTCTTCATTATATACTTTGTGATACCATTGGCAATATATATATATTTTTTTTATTGTCTGAGTACAAAATCACAACTTTGCTCCCTAAATAAATTATGTGAGCAGAAGAATTACAATATAAGACAAAGATTGAATACATTCCATTTCCAAATAATGTGTACTGGTTGGAATTATGCTCTAGGCACTTAAGTCACTATGTGATGCTGATCAATTAATATATGCTATTTGTCCAGCCTTCTTGTCTCTAAAAGAGAATAGTAACACATTTCTAAAATTATTGAGAGAATAACATGAAATAATCTTATAAGTGGCAAGCAGAAGTACCGGCATATAATCAGGCTCCATATATGATGCAATTCTTCACAGTTTTTCATGCTTAAAACAAAATTGCAGCATCTACAGATCAATACTTCTTTTTCTATTCTGTGTACTCACTTATTTTTCCTAATACATTCTTTCTTTTTCCTTATACTGTTCTTCACTACAACCACCTTCTACAACCTACACAAATATATTGCTGCAAAACCTAGCCACTGGAAATTGTAGTTCCACTTCTCTTCCTTTTTTCATTACTACTCTAATGTGGTAGTTCTATTTGACTCTGTTTATTAATGTTGACATTCTAGCCTATTGAGGTGTCCCTTTTTCATGAATTTGATTTATAGAGTTCCAATAGGTTTGTGCAGCAGTCTTTATCTCTAGGAAAATGTTCCGCTTTATTTTGTAGGCATTCCAGTTCTGACATTTGGTGACATTTTCTCTTACTGTTGACAGTTTTTTGTTTTTTTCTTTTTTTGTTTTTTCTTTAGGTAGCAAACCAGACTGGTGAGGTATTTCATTTGTTTTATCCAGTCTGTTTCATATCTCATAAAGCCCTACAAAGTTCTCATGTCACAATACATTCTTGTTTGGTTTTCACTGGCACCACCTTTTTGCTTTACCTTGAATTATTTTGTTGTGTACTAGAATATGGGAAGTTGACTTTTTTCCCTAGACACCAGGCAAACATATTTTGCTCTTTTTATAAGAAATTGTCCTCTTTCCATAATCATTATGTTGTCTTAAGTTAATTTTTAAGCTCTATAAAATAAAATTTCTTAATCTAACTAAAACTTAATTTTGTCATTATTTTGCAACCTGTTTTATGTTTACTTATATTGGGTAAATGAGGTAGTCAATTTTTTTTTTATAGAATCCTCATATCTCTCAGCAATTTTTGTATCTTTGTCATTTGCAATAAACATTACTATCCAAAATTACTCATAGAAAAAATAGCTTGTGTTTTCATAGCACAGGAAATGTATTTTCATCCTTGTTAAAATGAATGCAATTAAGGCAACAGTTTTTGGCTGGTGGTAAGAATTGCTGACTGTATTGGAAAGCACTTAACCAGGATTCATGTTCTGCTTCACAACTATTTCCACAACACCTGACAAAGCAAGAGTAACATTTCTTCCTAGGTATCCTTTCATAAAAAATCAGTATGTAACATTCTTGCAAAGCTTGGAAGTTTCAAGTTCTTAGTTATTTCTTTATTCACATGTCAATCATGCCTATTGCTGTCTCAAACTTTAAATTTTGGGTGCCTCCAGGTATTTAATCCACAACCATCATACTTAATTTACTATTGGACTTGTACATTGCTAGACTAAAATGTGTTTGAGTTCACATAAATAATCACATCTCCATACACACACACACACACACACACACACACACACTCCACACACACACACCCTTCATATTGAATTCCTTTATTGGTACTTTTTCAATGCCAACTTTCTTTTTTAAGGTGGTTGAGACAAATTTGATAAATGTTAGAGTCAGAATTTTCTGCAGTGGTATGGAGATAAATTATTCCTCCATATACCATATATATTTAAAAGATGCAGAATAAGGGAAGATTCTTAACATTTTTACTATTCTTTCCTGTTCTTCACAGAATCAGCTATATTACTGCTCTTAGAGTCAAACATAAGATCAGACCTATAAAGAAGGGATGGCTTAATTAAAGCACTATATTCACAGCTCCCTATTTAAAAAATCTCTCAAAGGAAAGGTTAGAGTATATTATAAAAGATGAACAGTCACCACACCAATATTAACTAGTCATAGGCCTTCTTAAGAAGCAGAGATACTCTCCCAATTTCTCCCGAGAAGGAACCTAGACATTTGGGTTTAATTTGTTCATGCATAGATAACCTTAACAAGATTATCTTTGCCCTTCTCTTGTGGTTTTTAATTATTTCAATTTGCCAAGTCCTTTAAAAAAATAATTTCTATCATAAATTGTAATTTGTGTATTTGAGGAAATTAATGTTAAAAGCCATTTTGGGGGCCAGGCTAAACCCTCCTGTCTACCACCCACACCCTTTAATATAATTACTGATATTCTCTTGACAGAGTTCTATACCCCCTAACCATTTCATTTCACTGTACTGTTAAACTCTAACCTTGGTTGAAACCAAGGGTCAATCTGTGCCTGTGCAAGCTAACTGAGTCATGCCAGAGGAAATCACGCTGTCCAGGTGAATAGCACCACTACAAACTCCTGGTCACCAACCACAACTCGCTTCTTGATTTCCATCAGCAATGTTACTATTTCCTTTGTCAACTTACTCTCTAATTTTCCTCAATCACTATTTTAAACCTTCTGACTGTCTTTCAAGCTCCTTAGAAGATGACTTCAGATTCACTTTAGAAGACTAAGTCATCAATCAGGTCGAAAGGCTCAACTTGCCACGAGAAATTTAATAAATGTATATTTACCTGGGTCTCATTCTCTACTGTTCCACATATGAATGCTTCTGGATTTATCCATTGACTGCCTTTCTCACATCCCCTGAGTCCTCTGAGCATCTGGTTATGTATTTTCTCTCACTGCCTCTGGATGTACATTTGTCTTGTTATACTGGACTCTTCTTTTCAATATTGTTACATGTTAAATTACTTCTTATATCAACACAGACATTCCCTTGATTCTGTTCCCTTGGTTTTTCTCCAGTTCACACTCAATCTCTCATTTATTTTGCACTTTATAAACTTTTGTATGCACTTTCTGTTTCTGTTCCTCATTTCCAACTCACACCTTCATTCCATTTAATTTGGCTACTGATTCCACTATGCCAGTGAGACCGATTTTGCTAAGGTCACCAAGACACTTCTCTGGGACATTTCTAAAAATTCTCATAAGCATATCAACTCATCTTTCCAAAACTGAACTTACAAATTTTCTCCCTAAACCAGTTCATTTATAGACTTCCCCAATTGTGCTGTTATATACCGAGATTCTCAAGCCAGAAAACTAGATGGCATGCTTACCTTTTTTTTTTTTTTTCCCTAGCCCTTATATCCAACTAGTAAAGATTACAATGGGTCTTCTTAATGTGCGGCTCACAGGAAGTATTTAGTAAATATTAAGTATTAAAAAATAGTAGTAGCAAAAACGATCGTGTTTGGCATCCCTTAACTATATGTGTAAATTTGTGTTTTTCCTGTGTTTTCTTCAAAAGGTTCCAAGTTCACTGGGGGGAATAAAAATCCACACACACTTCTGAGTCCCCAGTTCCTATCACACTACACTCTCCATCACAAATTCAATGTGCAGAAATAATATTAAGCTGTACTTTAACTTCAACAGATATAAAACAAATGGCAGATGGATAAAAGAAATAAGTATAAAATGAAAATTTAATAAACCTCCAGCTAGAACTGTAGTATCCTAATATGAAACAAAGTGAAGCTACAAGAACACATATCAATAGATTTTACTACTCATAAAGTTAAAAAAACTATGAGGCAAAAATAATACTAAAGCAAACTAAAGAGCAAATCACAAGTTGTTAAAATACTACAAAAAAATAAGTTCTTCCAAAAGATCTTTGAGAAAGGAATTTGGCTCTGGCCAGGACGATCTATACTTACGTGTTACAATCTGGCATATGTTCCCGATAGGCCTAAGCCCGACCCACCGCTGTGATTCAGGCATTACTTCACATATTTGGCAGATATCTGGGCTCTCAAAATGTATTTGAATCATGGAAATACACTGAGGATTTTAGCAAAAGCAGAAGAGAGCACATCCATCACGGGGGCAAAATTAATGGGGAAGTTAGCAACCCACAGATATCCAAGTAACATGGTGACAATGGGGGACACCATAAAGAGCTGCCTTACAGAAAGTACCAGGAAAGGACTCTGCAACTGGAGAAGACATAGCAACGCTCTGGTGCCAGCTGACGATGTTTGATGCAATATGAGGAGATTACTTATCTTCCTTCTGCATCAGAGACACAGTGGCTTTGGAGCAATTCAGTATCAAATCAGAAGTCATGCCCATGACAAGCTGAATGAAAAATGGAACAGTATTGGCAAGTACATACAGCCAATACCTGTATAGACTACTGGTACTAGTAAAAGCTCTAGTATTAAACAATAGAAAGTTGAGCAGTATGGTTAGACTTTTTGCAAGCACCTGGGAGACACTACTGAAGATGTCTTAAGATAACTGAAAAGAAATAATTGAGAAGACGTGGAGTTACAGGATAATGGGTGAAAAAAAATAATGAAATTATTGTTATTGGATGAGGTGAATAAGGAAATTTTATGAAGGCGGCCAAAAGATACAAACTTTCAGTTATATGATAAGCACATTCTAAGGATATAATATAAAACATGATGACTATAGTTAACACGGCTGTTAAGAGAGTAAATCCTAAGAGTTCTCTTCACAAGAGAAAAACAAAAACAGAATCACTTTTTTTCCCTTTTTGCTTGTATCTATATGAGATGATGGATATCAATTAAACTTATTGTGGTAATCGTTACA
Organism: Rhinolophus ferrumequinum; assembly: GCF_004115265.2. NCBI lineage: Eukaryota > Metazoa > Chordata > Mammalia > Chiroptera > Rhinolophidae > Rhinolophus > Rhinolophus ferrumequinum. The sequence goes on from NC_046301.1 coordinate 55,223,790, forward strand.
CAATACATGTTAGCTGTCATTATGCTGTATACCTTAAATTTATTCAGTTATATCGCAATAAAAACGGAGGTGGGAAGGAAGAAAAAAATAAGGCTCTTGGCACTTGTACATTTTATTTGTATCCATAGCCTGATGAGATATGGGGAATTATCAGAGGTACACACACACACACACACACACACACACACACACACACACACGTAGTCTAAGAGTACTATATAGAAACACAGGAAAAACATCTACAATTAATGTAATAAATGTACAATAGTGCTTAATTCTGTATCATGGAATGTTAAGTCATTTTAATTTTCATTTCTATATTTTTGATATTTTCTAGTATTTCCATAACTATATATCTACATATCTATATATAGATACATATATATTATACATATTACAATACTATATATATTACAATATTATATATTACAATATATAAGAGGATATTATTCAAAATGACAAATGTAAACATATATTTCATCAGTTATCTGAGTTTTATTTATCCAATTATTGCTAAACACTATAATAACAACTTATCAAAATTTCTTATCTTTAAGTATGAATTATTATTTTTTACATCAGGGAAAGTTATATTTATGTCCTCTCTATTAGCAGAGAAAGCAGGACACTTCAGAAGAGTGAGTAAATGTATTTGTCCCTTGTTAAAGAAGGATGCTCAATTTGACGGCAGACATTTATGGAAAAAAAATGTTTAAACAAGCAAATATATGAAGCTGAAGGGAAAACAGTGAGACCTAACTGATCTTTTCTCTGTGTGTTAAGCCAGCAATTCCTCTCACACATTTAGGCTTCTAGTATATGTGTATGAAAAGGGAACCTTAACTTCTGGCACTAAGTTCTGTTTTTCCATAAACCAATACCGTGTTTCCCTGAAAACAAGACCTAGCCAGACCATCAACTCTAATGCATCTTTTTAAGCAAAAATTAATATAAGACCCAATATTATATTATATTCCATATTATATTATATTATATTATATTATATTATATAAGACCCAGTATTATATTATATTATATTATATTACACCGGGTCTTACATTAATTTTTGCTCCAGAAGCATTAGAGCTGATGGTCCGGCTAGGTCTTATTTTGGGGGAAACGGGATAGCATAGAGTCTTGTCAGGTTGCCTGTGAAGGCTTGTTCTGAGCTATATTCCTGTACTTGAAGACATGGCTTAGGTGAGCTGAAGTCCATGAAATATGTTCTATGAACCACTTAGAGAGTTTTACCAGAAACAAATAATACCTAGTACCGTGTTTCCCCAAAAATAAGACTTAGCTGGACCATCAGTTCTAACACGTCTTTTGGAGCAAAAATTAACATAAGACCCGGTTTAACAGTATATTATATTATATAAGACCCAGTCTTATATTAATTTTTGCCCCAAAAGACGCATTAGAACTGATTATCTGGCTGGGTCTTATTTTCGGGGAAACACGGTAATCATCTGCTGTAGCAAACAAATGGAATTATTCGGTGGAGAAGGAGTAATATATGTTAATGAGTTCAGAATTGCCTTGTGGCAAGGAAAAAAATGACAAATATTTGGATATTTCCCCAGGATCACACACTAATAATATTCACTAATAATTATATAGGCTTTATATACTGTATAATATATATAATCATATACCAATTATAATATACATAATAGATTCTTTATACATAAATCATATATATTTAATATTTATAATATTTACTTCAATATTATAAATATCATCAACTCATGTGGCACTGTGAGGGAGTCAGACAATTAAGTTCGTGAACTCATCCTAGAAAAAATGCTACATACCTCATTGCTGAATATCACTATGGTTACCTTTGAAGTACTCCCCTTGGGAAGCTATGCACTGACACCAGTGCCTAGTCCACACTTCAAAGCAATTCTGGAACTTTTTTTTCTGGAATGGCCATCAGAGCTGCTATAGTATTACCCTTGATGTCCTAAATGTCATCTAAATATCTTTCTTTCAATATTTCCTTTATCTTCGGGTAAATAAAGAAGTCACTAGAGACCATATCAGGTGAGTGGGGAGGGCATTCCAATACAGTTATTTGTTTACTGACTAATATCTCCCTCTGTGTGAGCTGCTGCATTGTTGTGATGCAAGAGCCATGAATTCTTGGCGAAAAGTTCAGGTCGTCTTTTTCACACAGCCTTTTCAGCACTTCCAAATAGTAAAGTTGTTAACTGTTTGTCCAGTTGGTGCAAATTCATAATGAATAATCCCTCTGATATAAAAAAAAAAGGTTAGCAACAGCATTGCAACAAGTTCAAGAACTTAATTGTCAGACCTCGTATGTATGTAAGTACTGCTTTCAAATAAGAACATACATATTTAAGTATTGAGGGAGTAATTATACTTCTTCAAAGTGCAAAGGTAAGAATTATAGCAGAAAGAAATGGGATAGGGACTGGCACAGTAAGACATTTTGATTAAACTAAGTAATCGATGTTTCCAGTCATTACTCTGACATAATATATTACATTTTTTTCCATTGCTACAAGACATAGGATAATATCTGCTGTCCTATTATATAGCTATATCTACACACATGTATAGATATACATATAAATATATGCATATGTTTATATACATACTCATGTATATGTGTGCAAATAACTTCCAGAAGCTTTGTACATTGAAATTTTGCCACTTGAAGTTAATCCTACCAAAATCCTGATTTTGATTAACGACATTACAAAAATACAACTCTGTGTTATAAATGGAATCTCACTTAGATATCCTAAAAGATACCATAAACCACAGAATAAACCAATAGGCCAAATTCAATGCTTAGGCATTTACTTTGCTTTCAAATTGCTTTAATAAGTATTAGGCTCATATAATTACACAATATTTTTCATATTCTAAAACTTTAGTGCATTTTTAATGACTCAAGTTTATACATATTGCCATCATATCAACTGTGTAATTAGGTTCTTATTTCTTATAAAATTCCATAGACTTTGTGCAACCTATTTGAATTACCTAAGTTTTAATTCTCAGGAGCAGTAAGTTGCTGAAAAACCAAAAAGTTTTGACCTGTAATCAGTTAAATAATAGAGTACTCATATATTCCCAAAAGTAATGATGTCTCCAGATAGAGTGGACCCCATTTTTAAATGAAATTGTATAGGTTTTTTCTAAGCACTTGCAGAAGTGTGTACTTGGCAATTAATAATTTCATAATGTTTTAAAAGCTATGCCTTTTAAAAAGTAATATACATTCTAGCATGAAAAAAGTGACTAAATTAAACTTGACATATCTATTTTCATGCATTAATAAGGCAGCCTAAAGCAGTGCAATATAAACAATGTGTTCTTTAAGTACTCATAAGAATATATACGTTGTATCACTTGTATGATTCTCTAAATTAAACAAATGCAACCAAAAGGCTAATCTGTATTTTCTAATAACATACAGAAAATTCTCAATCAAATTCTAACATTCAGAACCTCCAGCCTGTCTAAATGCAGCATAATCTCTGCATAGAGAATCAGAAATATAGATTCCATAGCTTATAACAATTTTTGTGCACCTTATCCCCCTTAGAACTAGAGATGTTTGTCCAAGTTACGTCTTAAAAGATCCTATTTAATGGCATGAATCATTTAAAATTAGAAATTGGACAAAGTTGCCAGCATTTGCAATTTCTCATGTATGAAACAAAGATACTGAATACCATCAGTGTTCTCAATAACCCCCGTATTCTTTTTTCTCACTATTTTATTACATATACAAAAAGAATATGAAAAGGCAGCTGCATGAAAATTAGCTGCACTGTACTAAAGTAACTACCACGTTGAAAATTGGATTTCATTTTTAAAATCATCTTGCCTAATTTTGTTTTTTGAAAATGCTTCTTAATGAAGTTTTATGGTGACCATTTTATGCTGATTAAACACTATAATCCTTTTATTTGTGCAGATTTGTTCGGGTCCCTCATGCTCATTTGTATTAAACACAGGATGTAATGAAGCTTATGCAGTGTTTCTGGGCAATTATTACTTACAGTCTGAAGTAAATTTCAGTTCTAATTCATTTACATTTATATGCTGAAACAAAATAATGTGAATTGTTACAATTTTGAGATTTAACTTTTCAGAGTAATAAAGCTATAAATTTCAGGTTCTTAGAATCTTCTTGTTTCATATTTAATTCAGTATGTAATTGAGAACAAGCTTTTAATATAAACAAGAGGACTTTCCAAATTTAAATTGATTAGCTGCTAAGCTGCCCTAGTATGTTTAAAGCAAAATATTTGACTGCTGTGTAAAACATAAAAACAAATTTGAAAAAATACAATTTGAAAAAATTGTAACATTAATTTACTTCCCCAAGTTATTATTTCAAAAATCGTGTGCCTTCAGTGTGCTTATACAATTATTTTAATCTATGTAATACTTCTATAAAAATCTATTTATTCAATGCCTGTCAGTTATCTTACAAGTGTGGTTAAAAATTCTACATTCCTTACTCAATCAGCTATAAGGAAATGTAAGATGCTGTGTTATGATCAGAATGCCCACACTGAACTAAAACTTCTCCATAAAACAAGAATAACCATAGATTTATCCCAACCATTACTTCACCTTCTAATTCTTATCCAACTTATAAAGCATCTATAATTATCAAATGATTATTGCAAACTTACAGAAAGATTGTCATCATGAGATTAATACGCCATTAATTAAGAACACCAGTATACACTTTGCCCAGATCAACTTAATATGCCATTTTGTTTATCATTTGTACACATGCACTCTCTTTCTCTACACACACACACACACACACACACACACACACACAAACACACTTTTTTTTTAAATATTTGAGAGTAAGTTACTTCTAGCATGGCTTTTGAGCTTTAAATAATTAATTTAGTGACTCATTTCTAAGAATAATGATATTCCTTTACATAATGATAGTATAGTTACCAACTTCTGTACATTTACAATTAATATGACATTTTTATTTAATTATTCAAATTGTCAGTTTACACAATAATGTCCTTAATCACAGTCTTTTTTATGCAGTATAAGATCAGGTGCTGCATCTGAGTCAGAAAAGTACCATCTGTAAATGCTTTCACTAAAACCTACCTATATTGGTATTTTGGGGTTCCTTCAGTTTGTTTTTTGTTTTAATTGTAGCTTTTATATTGAGTGATTTAAAATTCACATGCAGTTGTAAGAAATAATATGCCAAGCTCTCTTGACCCAGTTTAGTTTCCTCAATGGTAACATCTTGCAAACAGTCCAATATGATAATGGGTACACTGACATTGTATACAATCAAAAGGTAAAATACAATATGATAATATTTATATGACATACTTGAAATGACAACATTATAGGAATGGAGAGCAGATCAATGAAATCAGGGGCTGGAGACGGGAGGATGGTGAGGTGGGAGTCGTGTGGCTACAAAAGGGCAGCAGCGGAGATTGTTGTGGTGATGGAACAAAATAGGTATTTTTGAGAGATCAGTAAGCTTCTCCAAAGAAAATTTCAGTAGATGTGTTATGCTTAAATGCCACAAACCTCGGAGGGTTTCTAAGGGCAGAAGAGTCTTTTTGTACACAAGATTGGGTTGGTCAGATTTACTCAGACGATTCTGACTTCTAGTTATTGGAAGCCAATGACCCACACTGGCCTAAATAAATATGACTTGAAGGTGGCAACCTGATATAATAGTTAAGAAAATAACAATGAAAAATAATACTTTGCATATTAAAAAGGAAAACAAATCTATCTGCCCTTTAGAGGAGATAGTAAACTCAGATAGAGGTTATACATGGAATTTAATACTGATTACTTATTTTTCTCCCTGATACACTCAATCATGTCTTACTTAATGAGTCTTCATATAGTTACAACTGTAAATCAAGGATGATCTAACGGCACTTGCATTCACCTCACAAGAACTAAATACTTGCGTTCAACCATTCTAACACCCAACCACAAAATATTTGAAAGAGATCATAGTCAAGTTTCTTTTAAATAACAATTAAATTTCTTTCCTGATTTCCCTGTTATTATGGTATCTACTCATCTAATCCTGGAGATAAGACAATGTAATAATTGGATAATTTGTTGTAGTCCCTCCCCCCCAAAAAAATGCTTTATATTACTATATTATATCTTTGTATCTTATCTTTAATACACTCATTTCCCCTTTTAATTTATATGAGAAAAATAGCTTATCAATAAATACTGACACACATGATCATCAATGATAATTAAATAATAAGTCAGAGTGACCATAAATTGTTGCATCAATAGTAAGGACCCAGGAGCCACCATGCATGTGTTCAAACCATAGCTCTTCCATTTAGTTCCTGTGTAACTTCAACAAGATGCTAAAGCCCTATATGCCTCAGGTTTCTCATTGGCAAATACAAAATAATTTTGCCATCTCTGAGGATTTCTGTGAGGACTAATATAATTAATGATGAAATGCCATTAGAATTATACTCAGGAAATAGATAGTGTTCAGAAAGTACACACTTTAAAATCAGAAATATAACTGATTTTAATCTACTCTGTAAATTGAATGATAAATTAAACTATTTTAAACGTTCATACAGACTCAGATATAACTTAATGGCCAGATAAGGCCACTCATTGAAAACACACGCGTTGCTAAGACAGCAGCGGTGTTACTATCATCATCCTTATCACCTCCATAAAACTTTTTAAGTCAAATTCAGAAAGTCAGTATGAAGTTTTAGAATATTTAAAAAGCATTTAGACATCTGGTTGATTGAGTTAATGAAATGGTTTAGACAATGGTTAATTTAGTTAATGAAATGCTTAAAGGGTTTGATCTTGGGAGATTTTTTTCTAAGTTTCAGAGTTAATGACTATATCCTTCATTTCTGTAAGAAACAGCCATCAGATGAAGATAGTGTTTTCATTAAGAGATTCTTAAAACTATTATTATTGCTAATAGCTGACCTTATCTACCATAAAATAGACAAATTTGTTCAGGTGGTACGATGCACTGAAATAAGATCCATTAATATAAGAGAATCACACTGAGAATTATGGAAATGTCTTTTTATTTTTTCCAAAAGCTATGTTTTAACTAAAATTTTACTCCTACTCTCCAGCATTGGGAAATCCAATTCTACCTGGGACCATAGATGTTTTAAATGTCTTAAAATTAAGATATTTACGATGAAAGCATACGAATTAAATTTGAATGACAGAAATTAAATATAATGATATATAAACGATTGGGAAAATCAGAAGACAAAATGGCCATAATTGAATAATCATAAAAGTATACCAATATTTTTTGCCTGTAGACACAATAGTTAATTTGAAGGCCAAAATGTATACATATACAATGTGTGCAATAAGCTAGATACAATTTTATTTACCACATTTTATCCTGGGAAAGGCCTGTGGTTTTATGAAAGAACTAATGTGAGAAAGCGCCTACCATAGAGACTTGAGACCGCAAAAGTGCATACTAAAAGACAGAAAGCTCCTCCCTACATTTACAACATTAGAGGCTCCCTACTTTCTAAACTTATAAGAGAAGAAAAATAATTGCTTAGTTTCTGGGGCCTGGGCGGGGGGAGGGAAGAGTGAAGTAAAGAAGCAAGAGAGAGAAAAAGGAAAAAACAAAGTTTGCCTAATGGTATGAGTTTGGAGATACGTAGCTGCACACCTCAATCTCCCATTCCTCAGAATTGCATCACACAAAATAAACTAAGCAGAAGTGATGGGATATCATTGAGATGCTTAGGTAACAAATGACTACATCTTTGAAGTCTCTTTTGACAACGTACTTGCTCCTTGCCATGTGGTGAGGTGCTATGTGGAGCGGCTTCTCTGGCAAGGGACTACGAAGGACGCCCTTCAGCTAACTTCTTCGGAGAAACTGAGTTCTTAGTACAACGTGTATAGGGAACTGAATCCTAACAGCAAAAATGAAGGGTGACTTTGCAAGTGCATCCTTCCCAGTCAAGCCCCATTGGCAACAGGACACTGCAGCATAAGTGGACACCTTAAGGACGTCTCTGTGAGACCCCCTGAGTGGATGATCCTAAACACTTGACTCACAGAAACTCTGAGCTACCGTAATAAATGCGTTTTGTTTTAAGATGACAAATTGGAGGGTAATTTATTACACAATACTAGGTGACTGATTGTGTGTGTGTATAATTATAGTTATAATTGCACAGTTATAAATAGTTTATGTCTGTCTATATATAGTTACACATGTAGCTACATATAGATATATAATGGTATAAATGCATCTACTTAGGTATTAGATATACTTACATATATAATTGTGTAAATATAGAGCTGTGTTTCTAGTAATAATAACTTAAAGCCCCAAAGGTTTTTATTTTAAAAGGAAAATACAGTTCTTATAAAAATTGAACAAAGTAAAATATTTATTTTGTAGCACTATATTCTCAACAATTATGTACAATTTTTAAAAATTATTGTTCAGAAATCTTCGTTTTATTCCTAATAAGTAATAAATAGGACGAACATGTGAATTACCTAGTTAGTAACTCCTATTTAGTAATTACTACTAATAAACATTTTTGTTGTTTTTTTCCTCAAAAACATTTATTCACAAGGAGAAAGTTCATATACGTGCAAGTGATATTTAAAAACCAAGTGTATTTATGGCATTTTTTGCTTTAATTAAGCTGGTACTAAAACTTGATACTAATGAGTAAACCAGTAGTCTTTTTTAACCCCGTGACAGAATTAATATCTAATATCTAAAATGTTCTTATGACTTAAAATTAAGACATTTAGGATGAAGGCAAGCCAGTTAAATCTGAATAACAAAAATTAAGATATGATCATTGTAATTAGAAATTAAGTTGTAGAACAGTTTGAATGTTTCAAAGCTTGATAGAATGTTGGTTCTTATTTTTGAGTAATGTAAGATAACCAGAAATCAATGAAATAATTTATTTATTTGTTTCTTTAAACAAAATTTAAAGAAACCCAGAGTTGAAAATGTAATTAAGAAAGGAAGATGTATAAATGCTTCTAATGGCTACATTCCAATATTATTTAATAATTTAAAATGTATTTTAAAGAAAGAATAATTTTTTATTAAGCTCAGTTTATTTTTATTAACCTCAGTTTATGTACTAGAATTATGCAATAGAAAATACAGTGGAATTATGCATAACATATATTGTCCTTTGGTTTTAAATATAATGATTAGGAAAAAAATGAAAGTCAAACTTGCTTCATAGTGAACACAATTTACTAAAAGTTCACAATTTATTCATATGTTTTATCTAAATTTCATTTCACAAGTGTCTGTAGCATTTTCTCAGGGAAGATTTTATATCTCAATTCATACAATCTTATTTTTTTACCTGCCATCACCTTTATAATTTACTCTTTCCAAAAAAAAAAAAAAAAAAAAAAAAAAAAATCAAGCAATCCTCAGATCAAAATAAATATAACAGCATTGATGGGAGTTGTAATTTTTGACCATATAAAAGGGTTCATTCCCTATTAGTAATTTATCCTGTGTATTTCCATGACTTTTTAAAAACCTACTAATTTTCAGTCTCCTAAATGTTCACATGCATACACATCACAAATGCACACACATCACTAAAGGAGTCAAAATAGTTTATTTTTTTTAATGATGACATTTTATGTTAGTGCTTTTTTTCACCTAAGTAATAAATTTATGTGTTAAATAATATGCCTGGCAAATAATAAGGACTCACCAGACATTGGGTATTACTATTTTTTATTTTAATTATGGAGGGTTGCAGTAGCACCTCCAAGGCCAGTTATGTGATATTATAGGTGATTGCTTTTGCAAAAATGTGGTATCACAATGTATATTTTCCAGAAAATATTTTGTTGAAAAATTGTAACTATGTTACTATATGAAATTAAAACTGACAATTCTCAAAATGTGCTTTAAAAAGTAAACTGCAGTTACTAGTAATTGGAGAAATGCAAATTAAAACCACAAAGATACCATTACATACTAATTGAATGCATAAAACTAAAAAGACTCATCAAACAAGTGTTAGTAAAGATATGAGCAACTTGAACTGTCATATTCTGTCATGTTTTTCCAAAGCACTTTTATTTCCACTTCAGGTGTTTGATAGAACCACTAAAATTGGTATTAATGATAAAAATTAATTAAAATACCATCTACTCTCCAGGTTTTATGAAGGTTACAAAACTTAGAATACATATATAATAAATTATACTTTATAATATAATATATAAATATTATACTATTATATAGAATGTATAAGCATATATAATATACAACATATATCATACATAATATAAAACATATGTGATGTATATAATTGTATATATAATTACATAAACACATAGTTATATATACCCATACAAAGATACAAATATTACACCAATGCTAAAATGTAAGGAAGAGACCTAGAGAGAAAAAAATAGAGAAAGCAAGAAGGAGGGAAAGGGAAAAATGTTAGTAGGGAAAGTGTGAGAACAAGAGTAAGAACAAACGGAATAAGAGAGAGAATATGTTTCATTAAAAGTTGAATTGGGAAAATTACATGGCTACCTTCTAAACTGTGAACAAATTTTGTTATAAAACAATAAGTAAAAACGTTCCTGGAGTCTTTTTAGGCTATTGAGTCTTTAATCTTCACTTTTACACTATATTAATTTGACAAATTTAATTTATCACCCTAGTGAAAGAATCAAATTTATACTCTGTTTTATTACAGATTTTAGCTAATTTGAATATTAAATATAACTTCTCAATTACATTAAACAGTATCAGTGCTGAACAAAGCAGGAAAAAATAGCTTTTGTTTCTTTGGCCTTATATTTTATTTATATTCATTATTCCCTTTTCTTTGCATTTCAATGGATGTTCTGCATTTAGAGCATCAGATTATGTTTTGGTTTATAGAGATCAATATTGTAAAGATGTTTTAATTCACCCAATTGGAGTCTTGGGGGACCTATACATTAAAGGTAGCAGTTCATAGGTGATTACTTCTTAAGTGCCTAAAGGGATTACAACGGAAAGGAGGTCCCTTTGGTGTACAGGATAAAATACGTAGCTGGAGTGTCACACTTAATTGTACCTGAAGAATGTTTTATGTACTCACCCTTCATTGTACTGCTTCATAAAACTTAACACAAGTGTCTGAACAGAAGAAAATCAAAAAGTACTACATCAAGGAGCATTGATTGTGAATGAATGAAACTTTCTTAGCAAGCAAGTCACTTGCCTGTGGATATTTCGATCTTTGAGTGCTTTTCAAAGCTTTTTTCTTTTCTTAATTATTTTCCCCCCAAGAACCTAAACTGAGCTAAAGAGCTCTGCAGGGAGTGTCTTCAAGGCTTAGCATTTCTGTACACCAATGGATCTTTCCTCAAAAAGGGCTGAATCCCCAGTGACACAGTTGGATTAAGTAAAATTTTGCCTTTGTTGCATCTGTTTAATTTATATTCATGTTTACTATAGGTAGATATTATGTCTGTATAGGCAAAGTAAAAACCTCTGGGAAATTTTATTCCATTTGACTTCATTAAAAAGATTTAGTATGGACTAGATTACTGATTTTTAGCCATCTATTCAGCTTCTGAATAAATATATGTCAAAGCAAATATTATAGTAAGTGGTATGTTGATTAATAATATTTAAACTAGTTCAGACTGTATAAAAACCATTCCTGGGCAGAGGAAAGAATAAAAACCAGAAGAAAAAAGATATGGGTTTTACTACTGGTTCTGTTATGGATGGACTTAAACAAAAATAAAGTAGGTTATCTGATTTACAAAAGCAAAGGATCACTTAGCTCTTCCAGTTGTATTTTTAATGTTTTAGTCACCTTTATTTTTCTTATTATAATGTATATGTAATGCAAAAAATATTATAAACTTGCATATAATTACGAAGAAGACCCTAAAAACTCATTACTTATATTAACCAGTGGTGATATTTTTCCTTGTTATATTTATCTTTTTTCTAAGCATGTTTCTGTGCATTTTTTATTTACCAAAAAGAGGTCTTAGTGTACTGTTTTGTACACTTTTTCCCTCAAAATATAAATAAATATTGATATTTGTAATGACTGTAGAGTGTTCTGCTCTACCATAAACAAATTTAATAAATCCTGTATTGTTAAACATTTAAATTTTTACACTTTTTTACTATTATATAAAAACTTTAACATATATGACGCAAATATGTGAAAGAATCCATCTATGAATATACATAAAGCTATAGTATAAATTATGAAGAAAAATTCAACCCTCCCAAATGAATAAAGAACATCTTGAGAAATTTCACAAATGAAAAAAACACGTTACACAAGAAGTATAAAGAAAAGCATAATCTGTGTACATTTTTTAAAAAATAAAACAACAGAATACCATTTTTCCTAAAAATGTCATCTAAGTATTATAGGAAAATGAATCATCTAGAGTATTGCTTTTGGCAATTTAAACTGCTACCACAATTCCTGTATCAAAACCATTAAAATAGCCATAAAACTAGGCCAAAGATTTCATGTTCAGGGATAGAGACTAATGACTAACAAAAACATGTGTCAAAGATCTTTGTTTACCATAGTACCACCTGTAGTGTAAAAAAAATCAATAATATAAACCAAAATATCCAACTTTAGGACATTACTGAATGCATATGTACCCATTCACTGAATGCAACTCTATACAATCATTAAAATGGTTAATATAGATTGCATTAAAATACTAATATAGAATATATTCCTGATCAATATTTATTATCTAGTGAAAAGTAGTTGACAAACCAGTATGCGAGGTAATTCAAACATAAAATACTTAAACAAACATATAGTTTTATAGAAACAAGTCTGGAAGAACATATCCCAAAATGTTAAGCATTAAAGATCACTGCATGTTATAATTAATGGAGCTCTTTTTCTAATTTGCACTTTTCCATATCGTCAAAACATTCAATAATAATCATGATTTTCTATTATAGATTTTGAAAACGGAAAGAGCATGTTTTAAACAATAATAAAAAATAAAATACACCTATAAGCTATTAAATATTTTGTTTTAACATTTGGATTTTACTTGGAGAAACATTAATATGAGATGCTGAAAACATGAGGACCTTAAAAATACATTCCCCCTTATAGACTGAGAATTGGTAACTTCCTTTACTTTACGAGGAATTTGTGAACTGAAGCATTCTTCAAAAGAACTATTCACTCGGAAAATAATTCAGGGGTCAAGCCACGGCATATCTCAATTTCCGAGGTCAACTTGCTTGCCAATTTTAGATGAATAAACTCTGTTTCAACGTATCTAAAATGATTTCTTAAATATTTGTTATCTAAAATCCTTTCCTGATTTCCCTATAGCAACTGTTCTTTTCCAATAGAATTTTATTCACTTGCAACTTTTCATCCAATGCAGTCTTCAGTATAATGAAATAAGGTTTGGCTATTTACTTTTAAGTGGGCAATAAAAATTGGGGAAAATGCTGAGATAAAATTAAATCTCTAAATTGAGATTTAGATGATATGTTCACTTCCTTCTCTACATGTGAATTTACTTTAAAAATTTCTGGTATAAAAAATATATAGAAATTCCTGTAGTCCCTTCTTTTAGTCTTATACTCTCATGTTTTCCTTCCAAATTAAATTAAATGTACTAAATGTACTAATGTACTAAATGTATTAATGTACTAAATATCAAATGAAATATGTCTTTAAATTTAAATAAGGCTTACAATACTGGTATTATGCAAAGGAAACTGACAGATCAACTCAGAGTAATGGTTCCCAATCTCTCGGTACATAAAAATCTCACCAAAATGCAGAGTCCCAAGCTCGACCCTCAAAATATTGATCCAATAAGCCTGAGGTTAGCTTAGTAATCAGAATTTTTTTTAAAAGCTCCACAGGTATTATAGGTGAAGTTTGGACTTTACTTTGAGAAAATTTGACTTAGGGAATTATTACTGAATACATGAAAAATAAACATTGTATTTCAGTAAAAGTGGATATATTGCTCTCAGGGGCCTTCACTTTTATTGAAGAAAGTATCAAATAATGTGAATTACTGTTTAACTTTCTTTTAATAATCATAGTTGTTGGCCTGGCACCAAAAACACAAATACAGTAGCTTTATTAATAACTCTGTTAGTTTGATTAATGTGCCCAGAATGTCTAATGAAACTGGTTGATCGAACTAATATGTTGATTCTCATATGCATTTTTTCATCTATTTGGGTACTGCCCACTTTCAGGATAATTGGGATAGCACCCTTGTCGGAGATAACCACAACAAAACATTTTCAATAAGCCTTATTAATGTAAAATATATTTTATGAAACATTTCTTAATAAGTGGTCTCATGCCTACTATCTCAATTCATAGGATGTAAAGTAAATGAGAAAGTGTTCTTCCTGGTTTTGCTCAGAATTCAGAATTAGAATGAAATGAAATATAGAACTAAGAATGAAACTTCCAAAAAGTCACCATAACTTAAAGTACAATATCAATCTCATTTCATTGTATTTTTTTAAATCCGTTTCTTGGAAAGAAGAAGCCTTTCATTCCAAAAGATGATACTTTACATTCAATTGTTCTTTGCTGCCTTTTTCTGGTAGTTCCACTGTCTCTCTAACCTTCTCGTTTCTACTTCTTGTCCATATTTTTTCCTCTTACTGAGAATGAATAAAATTTAGGAAGACAAGTCAGAATTAATAAGCTCTGTGATAATAATGCCAACTTGACAATAATGTAAGGAGATCGTGACTGAGAATATTATTCAATCAAGGGCAAGACTTCCCTGTACACCTTCGACCTCATTTCTGCCTACAGTCTACTCTTGTCAGTCAACATGGCTTGATCCAGCAAAGAGAATAAAACATTGAAAAGAGCAATCAACCTTTGTTGAGGGATCAACTGCTCGATAATGCTGCTTTTCTTACGTTCACACTTTAGACCGAGCCAAACTCCCTGGACTCTGTCTTTCACTGTCCTTGTGCCATCTGTCAGATTGCTTTTATTTAGCAGGACACCTAGTTAGTATTGTCCTGTTTCTACTCTCACTCCAGAAATATGCAGAGTAAGGGAAGAAGTTCAGTCTATTTATTCCTCGGTAAAGCCATAAAAAATAATAAATTGACATTCTGTAATGCACCTGAAAATGTATTTAGAATAAAACTGTGGGAAAATATTGTTAATTTAATACATAATACACCTATAAGTAATTAGAAGTACATTCTACAAAGTCTAAACATAATCATTCTCCCTTATATAGGAAAAAAGAGATGTTCAATAAATGAAGAACAGAGTCATCACGTAGGCACTAGAGGAGCCTTTCCATATATAAATTCTCCTCAATCCACAGGCAATTTCCCTTTTCAGGTCAAAGAGAGTATCCATTACTTTGAAGTAATTCAAGTTCAGATTGAAAGCATTTGCATTTTGTCTAATATTCATTGTGACTGATATCTCCTACTCACTGATTTTTAAATAGCTGACTGAGAAGGGGGAACAAAGGATAAGAGAAAATTTTCATTGAGTCATCTATTTAATCCAGAGTAAAGGCAAAACTATTCCACTTACATCTGATTATTATTACTATTATTATTATTATTACTATTATTATTATTTAACAATTTCCTGTTAGATTCCATCTAAACATGATTTAATCTTAAAATTTTTGAAAATCTCTAGTTAACCAAAGATCTCAATCAAACGTTATTCATGCCCACTGTGATTATTTTTTCATTAACTTCAGAATATTAAATAATGCTTAACTTCAAATTATAAAAGGAATTTTAAAGTATAGTTTAACCAAGAGTTACATTTGGACTTATATTAACCAAAAATATGCAGTGATATAAAATATGAGCCCTCTCGTGCTGTCTATAAAAAAGTAAAGTCAGAAAAGTGTCTTTTCCCACTTGTTTAAAATGCTAAAGCTATTTCAACACTGACTCACATGTCTTTTCCCATTTTCTATTAAATTCTAAATATCAGAGTCCCAGAAGCAGCAGTTTTGCATCACTGGCTAAGACTGGCAGAAGCTACAAATTTTCATTATATGTTGTTTCTGTTTTCTCAGTCTCCATGTCATCATTTTCATCCTAACTTTCTGCATTCATGATACATACTATTACTGCATTTGAAATATATACAATGCCAAAATGGCAATAGTTACAGTCATAAGAGTTAATCATCGAGAACTGATGTGATAAGAATAACTAAAATGTATTAAAATAAAAAAAAGCTAGACATGCTCAGAATATTTAAAATGTTTTAAAGAGTGTTAGAGAATTTCAAGAAATATGGTTCAATGAATTCCACAATAAACGTTTCCTAAATGAGGTATTGAAAGAGAATATATATATATATATATATATATGTATGTATATATATATATATATATATATATATATATATATATATATATTTTTTTTTTAATTTATTGGGGTAACAATTGTTAGTAAAATTGCATAGATTTCAGGTGTACACTTCTATAATACATCATCTATATATCACACTGTGTATTCACCACCCAGAGTCAGTTCTCCTTCCATCACCATATATTTGATCCCCCTTACCCTCATCTCCCACCCCCCTCCCCCCTTACCCTCTGGTAACCACTAAACTATTGTCTGTGTCTATGAGTTTTTGTTTCTCATTTGTTTGTCTTGTTCTTTTGTTGTTTTTGGTTTATATACCACATATCAGTGATATCATATTGTTCTCTGCTTTTTCTGTCTGACTTATTTCGCTCAGCATTATAATCTCAAGATCCATCCATGATGTCACAAATGTTCCTATATCATCTTTTCTTACCGCCAAATAGTATTCCATTGTGTATATATACCAAAACTTCTTTATCCATTCATCTATCGAAGGACATTTTGGTTGTTTCCATGTCTTGGCCACCGTAAACAAAGCTGCAGTGAACATTGGAGCACACGTGTCATTATGGATAAATGTTTTCAGATTTTTTGGGTAGATACCCAGGAGAGGGATTGCTGGGTCATATGGTAATTCTATTCGTAATTTTTTGAGGAACCTCCACACTGCCTTCCATAACGGCTGCACCAGTCTGCATTCCCACCAACAGTGTATGAGGGTTCCTTTTTCTCCATAGCCTCTCCAAAACTTCTTACTATTTGTCTTGTTGATGATAGCCATTCTGACTGGGGTGAGGTGATATCTCATTGTGGTTTTTATTTGCATTTCTCTGATGATTAGTGATGTTGAGCATTTTTTCATATATCTATTTGCCATTTGTATGTCCTCTTTGGAGAAATGTCTCTTCAGGTCCTCTGCCCATTTTTCAATTGGGTTGTTTTTTTGTTGTTGAGTTTCATGAGTTTCTTGTATATTTTGGGTATTAGCCCTTTATCAGAGTCAATGTTTGCAAAAATCTTCTCCCATTCAGTTGGTTGCCTCTTTATTTTGTCGATGGTTTCTTTTGCTGTGCAGAAGCTTTTAAGTTTTATATAGTCCCATTCGTTTATTTTAGTTTTTACTTCCCTTGCCTTTGGAGCCAAATTCATAAAATGCTCTTTGAACCCAAGGTCCATAAGTTTAGTACCTATGTTTTCTTCTATGCAGTTTATTGTGTCAGGTCTTGTGCTTAAGTCTTTGATCCATTTTGAATTAATTTTGGTACATGGTGACAGATAGCAGTCCAGTTTCATTCTTTTGCACGTGGCTATCCAATTCTCCCAGCACCATTTATTGAAGAGGCTGTCTTTTCTCCAATGTGTGTTTTTTGCTTCTTTGTCAAAAATTATCTGCCCATATTTATGTGGTTTTATTTCTAGGTTCTCAATTCTATCCCATTGATCTATGTGTCTGTTTTTTCTGCCAATACCATGCTGTTTTGATTATTGTAGCCCTGTAGTACAAGCTAAAGTCAGGGAGCGTGATACCTCCAGTATTGTTCTTTTTTCTTAAGATTGTTTTGGCTATTCGGGGTCTTTTGTGGTTCCAAACAAATCTGATGATTTTTTTGTTCTATTTCTTTAAAAAATGCCATTGGGATTTTGATGGGGATTGCATTAAATCTGTATATTGCTTTGGGTAATATGGCCATTTTAACTATGTTGAATCTTCCAATCCATGAGCACGGAATGTCTTTCCATTTCTTTGTGTCTTCTTCAATTTCTTTTAAAAATGTCTTATAGTTTTCAGCATATAGGTCTTTCACATCCTTGGTTAAGTTTATTCCTAGATATTTTATGCTTTTTGCTGCAATTGCAAAAGGAATTGTTTTTTTGTATTTCTTTTTCTGAGATTTCATTGTTAGTATATAGGAATGCAATGGACTTTTGTACGTTGATTTTGTAGCCGGCAATTTTACTGTATTTGTTGATTGTTTCTAATGGCTTTTTGGTGGAGTCTTTAGGGTTTTCTACATATAGCATCATGTCATCTGCAAAGAGTGACAATTTAACTTCTTCATTTTCCAATTTGGATGCCTTTTATTTCTTTCTCTTGCCTGATTGCTCTGGCAAGGACTTCCAACACTATGTTGAAAAGCAGAGGTGATAGGGGACAGCCCTGTTGTGTTCTTGAACGTAGAGCAAAGGGCTTCAGTTTTTCACCATTAATTATGAGATTAGCTGAGAGTTTGTCATATATGGCCTTTATTATGTTAAGGTATTTTCCTTCTATACCTATTTTATTAGGGGTTTTAATCATAAATGGCTGTTGTATCTTGTCAAATGCTTTTTCTGCATCAATTGATATAATCATATGATTTTTGTCCTTTATTTTGTTTATGTGATGTATCACATTGATGGATTTGCAGATGCTGAACCATCCTTGTGCCCCAGGGATGAACCCCACTTGGTCATGATGAATAATATTTTTACTGTATTGTTGTATTCGATTTGCTAGAATTTTGTTTAGGATTTTTGCATCTGTATTCATCAGAGATATTGGTCTGTAGTTTTCTTTTTTGTGTTGTCCTTACCAGGTTTTGGTATCAGGGTAATGTTGGCTTTATGAAACGAGTTAGGGAGTACTGTCTCTTCTCCAATTTTTTGGAAGAGTTTGAGCAGGATTGGTATTAGATCCTCTTTGAAGGTTTGGTAGAATTCACTAGTGAAGCCATCTGGTCCTGGACTTTTGTTTTTGGGAAGGTTTTGGATGACTGATTCAATTTCGTTACTGGTGATCGGTCTGTTTAGATTTTCCAGTTCTCCATGGTTTAGCCTAGGAAGGCTATATGTTTCTAAGAACTTGTCCATTTCTTCTAGGTTATTGAATTTGGTGGCATATAGTCCTTCATAGTTTTCTTGGATGATCCTTTGTATTTCTGTGGTGTCCGTGATAACTTCCCCTTTTTCATTTCTGATTTTGTTAATTAGTGTCTTCTCTCTTTTCATCTTAGTGAGTCTAGCCAAGGGTTTGTCAATTTTGTTAATCTTTTCAAAGAACCAGCTCTTTGTCACATTAATTTTTTCTATTATCTTTTTGTTCTCTATTTCACTTAGTTCTGCTTTGATTTTTGTTATTTTCTTTCTTCTGCTGAACTTGGGTTTCATTTGTTCTTCCTTTTCTAGTTCTTTAAAGTGTAACATGAGGTTATTTATTTGGGATTTTTCTTGTTTCTTGAGATAGGCCTGTCATGATATAAATTTCCCTCTTAAAACTGCTTTCGCTGCATTCCAAAAAATTTTGGTAGGATGTATTTTCATTGTCATTTGTTTTATGTATCTTTTGATTTCCCCTCTAATTTCTTCTTTGACTCGGTCGTTCTTTAATCGTATGTTGTTTAATCTCCATGTATTTGTGGTTTTTCCTGCTTTCGTTTTGCAGCTGATATCCAATTTCAAAGCCTTGTGATCAGAGAATATGCTTGGTATGATTTCAATCTTCTTAAATTTGCTGAGGCTGATTTTATGTCCCAATATATGGTCTATCCTTGAGAATGTTCCATGTGCACTAGAAAAGAATGTATAGTCTGATGTTTTAGGACGAAGTGTTCTATATATGTCAATTATGTCCATTTCATCTAATGTGTCATTTAGGGCTGCTATTTCGTTATTTATTTTCTTTTTGGATGATCTATCCATAGCTGTCAATGATGTATTTAAGTCCCCTAGTATAATTGTGTTTTGGTCAATTTCTCCATTTAGTTCTGTTAGTAGTTGCTTGGTATATTTCAGTGCTCCCTGATTGGGGGCATAAATATTGATAACTGTTATGTCTTCTGTTGTATAGTCCCCTTTACCATTATGAAATGTCCATCTTTGTCTCTTGTTACCTTTTTCACCCTGAAGTCTGTTTCATCGGATATCATTATGGCTACACCTGATTTTCTCTGGGTACCATTTGCTTGGAGTGTCAATTTCCACACTTTCACTTTGAGTCTATGCTTGTTCTTGTAGCTGAGATGTGTCTCTTGGAGACAGCCTATGGTTGGGTTTAGTTTTTTGATCCAATCTGCTACTCTGTGCCTTTTTATTGGTGAGTTCAGTCCATTTACATTTAGGGTGATTATTGATATGTGAGGATTTCCTGTCATTCTATCTTTATTTTCTGGTAAGGCTGTGTCTCCATTGTTTCGAAAGAGAATATATTGAAATAAAAATAAACATATTAATAACAGTCTGAAGCCAAAATGATTGACAATTGTGTGAAGCCCTAGGATGCCTGGGCTACGTTCTGAAATGGAAGGCAATGAACAACTGTCAAACCATAAGTACCTACTTGTTCAGGAAATGATGTTAAAAACTCGACCATTTTACTAGGTCTAAGGCTCATAGAGAGCAGTATACTTGCTAGTGGATAGGAATAAAAAAGTCTAAGCATACAGGACAAATAGACCGATCCCCCAAATCGCCAATATCTCCACAGGAAAGAAAATCAGACCTGCCAATACAGTAACATTGCTATTCTAACACAGCAGCTTAAAGAAAATAGTTGACATAACTTTCTGCGTCAAAGTTGACATACATAACAAAACTGTCAGACAGAAAAAGATAAGCATAGATGTAAAAGGAAAGTAAAACACGAGAACATGAAGGTTAAAATTAAAAGTACAGGAGGAAAAGTAATATTAGAGAAAAGCACCCAACCGAATAAATAATCAGGAGATTAAGTCACTAATGATGTAAATAATATCGCATTCTCAAAGTATGTCAAAAATAAGTACAATGAAGACTCTCAAATAAGGGGGAAAATATACATAAAAAAACTAAGAAATCATAAAACAAAATAGGCTATCTAAATCAAAACCAGATGAATATCTAAGAAAACTTATCACACATACTAGAGAAATATATTTGTCATATGAAAACAATTCAAATGATGCAGTATATTCTAGAACACACATACAAAAAAAAATAAATTATTTGGAAGAGGGTGCTGGAGATTTCATTCAGAATAAACCAAAGAGAAACAGACTAAATCTGGAAAATTAAAAGACGTGAATACTTGATTGAGAGACTCTTAAATATGTTCCATAGAATTCCTAAGAGGAAAGATTAAATAATAGAGAATGAGCAAGGACTAAGAATATTCTAGAACTGAAAAAACATGCGAGACTTCAAAGTAAAAATGCACATAAACTGCAAAGCAGTATATTTAAAAATGTAACCTTATTATATTGAATTGCAGAGCTCAGGCTGCCAAAAACTCCAATGAAGAATTTCATTTTGTGACTGGCTAAATTAGAAGGCAAGTTGAAATCCTAGTCTTGCGGTGTCTACTGTTAAACATGAGGGAATTGACTGGGAAAGAATGTGATTCTGTATGTTAGGATAGGGACATGTGGGAAGACACTGATGAAAATTGGACATGAGACCTTAAATTCTGAAGAGTCTTCTTTGCTATATGCCTGCCCAACACCAGTAGAAGCAGCCACCCCACTCTCAGTGGGATCAACCTTAAGAGAGGATGAGCCAGCCATGCATTGATGTGGAAACTGTAATGGCCTCCTTTGGCCAGGCAGTGGAGGTTTTAGTTACTGAACTGGGAAAACTAAATACAATTAGAGTGATTGAATCCCCAGGTTGCAGGGGCTAAGTGACTGCACTGGATCGCCAAAAGCAAGGTGGGTGTGGTTCTGGACAGCAGAATCAAAGAGGCAACTGAAACAGCCAACTCACACAGATAGATGGCATTGGCTAGTTGATCACCGTGTTCCTAAAGAGAAATATGCAGGGAACATATTAAATTCTTATGTGGTCTACATAAGGAGTAAAGTTCTAAGGCAAGTGAACAAAAGCCTCATTTGAATCATAACAACAGAGATTCACAGCCCCTCAATCAGTTCCCAGACTTGAGCCAGTTTAGAGACCCAGAACCCCTTGAATAAAGGGAAGGTTGAGTTCCCTTGAGAAATTACCCTGATATACTGCCAAACCTTTATATTGTTAATCATTTTCCCGAAAGAAACATATATGACCCAGCAGTCCCTCTCCTGGGTATCTACCAAAAAATTTTGAAAACATTTATACATAAAGACACGTGTGCTCCAATGTTCACTACAGCTTTATTTACAGTGGCCAAGACATGGAAACAACCAAAACATCCTTCGATAGATGAATGGATAAAGAAGTTGTGGTATATATATATTCAGCGATAAGAAAAGATGAAATAGGACCATTTGTGACAACATGGATGGATCTTGAGAGTATAACGCTAAGCGAAATAAGTCAGATAGTAAAAGCAGAGAACCATATGATTTCACTGATATGTGGTATATAAACCAAAAATAACAAAAGAACAAGACAAACAAATGAGAAACAAAAACTCATAGACACAGACAATAGTTTAGTGGTTACCAGAGGGTAAGGGGGTTGGGGGGTGGGATGTGAGGGTAAGGGGGATCAAATACATGGTGATGGAAGGAGAACTGACTCTGGGTGGTGAATACACAATGTGATATATAGATGATGTATTACAGAATTGTACATCTGAAATCTATGTAATTTTACTAACAATTGTCACCCCAATAAACTTTAATTAAAAAAAAAAGAAAGAAACATATAGCCTTTTACCAGGGGAACCGTGCATTTGGAAAAAGGAAGTAAGTTGACATTCCAGGAACTTCTGGACACTGGCTATGAACTGACACTAACTCCTAGAGACCCAAAACACCACTGTGATTTACTGGAGTATGGATTTATGGAGATAGATGGTCAACGGGGTTTTACTTCAGGTCCATCTTAGAGTGGGTCCAGTGGCTCCCCCAAATCATTTTGTGATTATTTCTTCATTCCAGATTGCATAATTGGAATAGCTATATTAAGCTGCTGGAAAAATACTTACATATATTGATTTCCACGACCTGTGTTGGGGGGGGCAATTATAGTAGGAGAGGATAAGTGAAAGACACAAGAGGTGACTCTATGTAGGAAAATAGTAAACCAAAAGCAATACTGTGTTCTTGGAAGGACTGCAGAAATTAGTGCCATAGTCAAGGACTTGAAAGAAGCAGAGGTCATGATTCCCAACACCTCTGTATTCAGTTTGCCTCTCTGACCCATGCAGAAAACATAGTTGTTGAAGAAGGGCTGTGGATTACAGCAGGTTTAGATGGGTAATGACTCCAATTGCATCAGGTATACCAGATGTGGTTTTATTGTTTAAGCAAATTAACACATGCCCTGGTACTTGGTATTCAGCTGTTTATCTGGGAAATGATTTTTTTCCTAATATTTGTTAGTAAAGACCTCTAGAAATATTTTATTTTCAGCTGGCAAGGCCAGCAATCCATCTCCATTGTCCTATCTCAGGAGTATATAAACTTTCCAGTTTCATGTCATAATTTAGTTTGCACAGATCTTCATCATCTTCTCCTTCCATAAAATATTACACTGGTCGATTACATTTATGTTATTATGCTGATTGGATTGAGTAAGCAAGAAGTAACAAGGATTCCACACTTATTGATAAGATATTGGCATGTCAGAAGATGGGAAATAAATCTGACAAAAATTCAGGGGCTTGCTACCTCAGTTAAATTTCTAGGGTCCAGTGGTATGGAGCATGTCAAGATACACCTTCTAAGCTGAAGGTTAAGTTGTAGCATCTGGCCGCCCCTACAACCAAAAAAAGAGGCACAATGTTTAGAGGGTCTCTCTGGATTTGGTGCTATTATACGCCTCATTTGGGTGTTTTACTTGATCCCATTTACCAAGTGACCTTAGAAGCTGCTAGTTTTTAGTGAGATCCAGAATAAAAGAAAGCTCTTCAACAGGTCCAGGCTTCAGTACAATATGCCCTGCCTACTTGGCCGCATAATCCAGGAGATCCAAAGGCACTTGATGTGTGAATGGCAGACAGGAATGTTGTTTAGAGGCTCCCATAGATGAATGGGAGGCTCCCACAGATGAATCACAGCCTTTAGGATTTTGGAGCAAATCCCTGCCATCCTCCAAAAATAACTATTCTATTTTTGAGAAATATATTTTTGGCCTGCTACTGGGCCTTAGTAGAGACTGAACCCTGAACCATGGGCCACCAAGTTACCATGCAGTCTGAGCTGCCAATCATGAACTCTGACCCACCAAGCCATAACATTGGGCATGCACAGCAACATTCCATCATCAAATTCAAGTGGGATATAGGGTTTCCAGGTGGGAATTCCCACCCATTCTCAGGAATTTCTTTTTGCTTTCCAATTCCCAAATCCCGAGAAAGTTGGTTGGGAAATCGGGAAAATCGGTTCCTTGAACCCAGGTGGTTGGTAGTATCAGCCGTCACTTTGTGAAAACAACTCATTGTGGAGAACAGAAAACAGTTTATATCTCGGGATTCGGGAATGGGAAAGCAAAAAAAAAAAAAATTCCTGAGAAGGGGCGGGAATTCCCGCCTGGAAACACTAGTGGTATATATGTGATTAGTCTTGAGCAGGCCATGAAGGCTCACGTACGTATTATAAAGAAGTGGTTCAAATGCCGATGGTGGCTGCTTCTGCTAACACTGCCTTCTCTCTCCTAGTCTGCACCTATGGCTTCAGGGGAATTTTCCTACGATCAGTTGACAGAGGAAGAGGAAGACTTGGGCCGGGTTTACAGATGATTCTGCACTATATGCAGGTACCACCTGCAAGTGGACAGCCATAGTTAACAATAGCCCCTTCCTGAGACATCCGTGAAGGACAATGGTGAAAGGAACTCCTCCAAGTGGGCAGAACTTTGAGCAGTGCACCTTGTTACTCACTTTACTGTGAAAGAGAAATGTGAAGAAAAAATGGCCGGACATATGATTACATACCAATTCATGGGCTGTGACCAGTGATTTAGCTGGATATTCAGCAACTTAGAAGGAACACATTTGCAAAATTGATAAATAAGGAAATTTGAGTAAGAGGTATGTAGATAGATTTCTCTAAATGGGAAAAAAACATGAAAATATTTGTATTCCTTGTGAATGCTCACTAAAGGATGACCTCAGCTAAGGAGGATTTCAATAATCAGAAAAGATCTCTCATTCTGTGGGTGACAATCAGATCCTTTCCCCAGCCACACATGTCATCGCCCAATGAGCACATGAATACAAATGGCCACGGTGGCAGACATGGAGGTTGTGCATGGGCTCAGCAACATGGACTCATCAAGACTAATCTGGCTATGGCCACGCTGAGTGTCCAGTCTGCCAGCAATGCAGAACAACATTGAATCTAAATATGGCACCATTTCGAAGGTTGATCAGCCAACTATCTGGTGGTAGGCTGATTACATCGGATTGTTTCCAGGGCAGCATTTTGTTCCTGCTGAAACAGACATTTACTCTGGATATGGATTTCCCTTCCCAGCACACAATGCTTCTGCCAAAGCTACTGTACATGGACTTACAAAACGACTTAGCCATCATCATGGTATTCCACACAATATTGCTTCTGATCAAGGAATTTACTTTACAGCAAATGAAGTACAGCAATGGGCTCATGACCATGGAATTCACTGATCTTACCATGTTCCCTACTACCCTGAATTAGCTATTCAATAGAGTGGTATAGTGGCCTACTGAAGACTCAAGTACTGTACCAGCTAGGTGGCAATACCTTGGAGGGCTGGTGCCAGGTTGTCCAGAAGGGTGTATATTCTCTGAATCAGCATCCAATATATGGTGTTGTTCCTCTCATAACCAATATTCATGGGTCCAGAATTAGGGGGTCTAAATGGAAGTGGCATCATTCATCATTACCCTCAGCAACTCACTAGCAAAATGCCAGCTTCCTGTTTTCACAACCTTATGTTTTATTGGCCTAAAGGTGTTAGATCCAAAGGGAGGAGAGCTTAGATCCAAAGGCAGATACAATAGGGCTTCCATGGAGCTAAAAGTTAATACTACCACCAAGCCACTTTGGGCTTCTCATACCTCCCAATAAATAGGTGAAGAAGTGAGTTACTATGTTGGCTAGTGTGTTGATCCTGAACCAAAGGAAAAATGGACTACTATTCCACAGTGGAAGTGAGGAAGAGTATGCTTGGAATACAAGAGATCCCTTAGGGTGTCTCTAAGTATTACTACGCTCTGTGAATAAGGTCAATAAAAAATTATCACAACCCAGTACAAGCAGAACTAGACCCTTCAAAAAGGAAAATTTGATTACTTTACCAGGTAAAGAACCATGACCAGCTAAGGTGTTTGCTAAAAACCCAGGAAATACAGAATAGATAATTGAAGATGGAAATTACAAATACCATCTACAACAACATGACCAGTTACAGAAATAAAGACTGCCATGAGTACTTACTTCATATTTTGTTATGAATATATTTGTATAAATATGTCTTCGTTTTCGCCCTCTATTATTCTTTTACCAAGTAACATAACATATATTGACTTTACATTATAGTATTTAAATACTGTTAATTTTACATCATAGTATTTAAGTTATGGGGTATCAAGAAGAAGAGCCAACATAACTCAGAAGTCTTTATTTCTTCTGCGGGAGGGGATAGCTTGTTTTCTGTGTATGCAGGATAGTGTATCATGCTAGGTGAAAATGTGACTTTGAAAATGTCTCTATTTGGAAATTAAGTATAGTTTAAGGGGATGTACATTGGTGCGAAGTTGACAAGAGGTGGACTTGTGATGGTCAATTTTGACTGGGCCATGGGATGTCCAGATATTTGATTAAACATAATTTTTATGAAAACAACAATAAGAATTCTAAATGTCATTCAAAAAAAAGAAGAAATTCATAAGAATATTAAAAACATTTTTAAAACTGGAAAGCAGTAAGTTAGCCCTTCCTTGCTTAAAAATTTAAAATATATTACAAAACTATAACAATACAAACTATGTTATTTTAGAAAACACAACTTAATCAACATAACATGAAAAAGCCGAGGCACAGATAAAACATATATAATAACACTATAAATGAAAGAAAAGCCACCACATATTAATTTTAAAAGCTCAATTTTTAAAGAAGTTATATTGAAAAAAGTCGCTTTTAAAATTATAAGATGCTATTTGATTCTTTCCATATATAATTATCTGAAATAAATTCTAGTAATGTACTAGAAGTATGAAGTTATCTGAATGTGGTATATGTTTGATAATTGCAGGAGTGCTAGTCTTTTTTTCAATGCAACCCAGACTTCATTGCATGGACTTTTGGCAATTAAACTGTGATAGCCCTCAAGGTATGTGTTCTCTATATCTATATCTTAGTCTTTGACAACCATTGCTTTATGCCTATTTAAATGAAATTGTTAAAATGATTAGTAAGAGTTTTCCTTACTTTTTATAACCAACAAAGAAATAGTTTACGACTTGATCAAAAGTCACTTGGGCATCATATAGCTTCAAGAATGCAGCTATTCATAAGATCAGAGACAAATTTATAAATATCCTAATAATTATAAAATTATCATCTAATACCAGAATAAACTGCTCAAAGACCGATTAATAGTTTTATAAAAATGACATTACCCACTTGACCAGTTAGTTACTCTGTGTGCTTATAATAAAAAGCATGTTAAAATACCTGGGAATAAATTTAACCAAAGAAGTAAAAGATCTATACTCAGAAAATTATAAGACACTGAAGAAAGGAATGAAGGAAGATATAAATAGATGGAAACACATATCATGTTCATGGATAGGAAGAATTAATATAGTTAAAATGTCCATACTGCCTAAGGCAATATACATATTCAATGCAATTCCTATCAAACTGCCAACGTCGTTTTTCACAGAAATAGAACATATAATCCTAAAATTTATATGGGACCATAAAAGACCCCGAATAGCAAAGGCAATCTTGAGAAATAAGAACAAAGTGGGAGGTATAACAATACCTGACTTCAAATTATACTACAAGGCTACAGTAATCAAAACAGCATGGTACTGGCATAAAAACAGACACATAGATCAATGGAACAGAATAGAGAGTCCAGAAATAAATCCACGCCTATATGGCCATTTAATCTACGACAATGGAAGCAAGAATGTACGATGGAGTAATGACAGTCTATTCAATAAATGGTGCTGGGAAACCTGGACAGACACATGCAAAAAAATGAAGTTGGACCACCTCCTTACACCATTTACAAAAATAAATTCAAAATGGCTTAAAGACTTAAATGTAAGATCTGAAACCATAAAATACCTAGAAGAAAATATAGGAAGAAACTTCTCAGACATTACCCGGAGTAAGATTTTTACTGATATACACCCTCGCGCGAGGGAACTAAGAGAAAAAATAAACATGTGGGATTATATCAAACTAAAAAGTTTTTTCACAGCAAAGGAAACCATCAATAAAACAAGAAGGGATCCTACTGAATGGGAAAAGATATTTGCCAATGATATATCTGATAAGGGATTAATATCACAAATCTATGGAAAACTTACTCAACCCAACTCCAAAAAAACAAACGATCCAATTAAAAAATGGGCAGAGGACTTGAAGAGACATTTTTCTGAAAAGGACATACAGATGGCAAACAGACATATGAAGAAATGCTCAACCTCACTAACCATCAGAGAAATGCAAATAAAAACCACAATGAGATACCACCTCACCCCAGTCAAAATGGCTATCATCAATAAATCAACAAACAACAAGTGCTGGCACGGATGTGGAGAAAAGGGAACGCTTGTGCACTGTTGGTGGGATTGCAGACTGGTGCAGCCGCTATGGAAAACAGTATGGAGGTATCTCAAAATTCTGAAAATGGAACTACCTTATGATCCAGTAATTCCACTCCCAGGTATCTATCCGGAGAAATCCAAAACTTCAATTCAAAAATCTTTATGCACTCCTATGTTTATTGCAGCACTATACACAATAGCTAAGACATGGAAACAACCAAAATGCCCATCGGTAGATGACTGGATTAAGAAACTGTGGTACATTTATACAATGGAGTATTATGCAGCCATAAAGAAGAAAGAAATCTTGCCATTTGCAACAACATGGATGGATCTAGAGAACATTATGTTGAGTGAAATAAGTCAGACAGAGAAAGATAAGTACCATATGATCTCACTTATTTGCGGATTCTAAAGAAAAGAATAAGTGAATGAACTAATCAGAAACAGTTTGGGAGACAATGAGGAAAAACTGAGGGTTGCTAGATGGGCGGGAGGGGTGGGGGGTGGGGGGGAGGGTGAGGGGATTGGAGGGCAGTCGGTGACCACAGGATGGCCACGGGGTTTGAAAATTAATCTGGGGAATGTAATTTGGTGGTTACCAGAGCGTAAGGGGGTTGGGGGGTGGAGGATGAGTGTGAGGGGGATCAAATGTATGGTGATGGAAGGGGAGCTGACTCTGGGTGGTGAACACACAGTGTGACTTATGGATGATGTGATACAGAATTGCACACCTGAAATCTATGTAATTCTACTAACAATTGTCACCCCAATAAATTAAAAATAAATTTAAAAAAAAAATTAAAAAAAATATTAAAAAAAAAGAAGCATGTTATTGCAAGTTAGCCTAAACACAATGATTAATGCAGTCTCGAAGAAGAGCATTAAAAGTAAATATCTGTTTGTGAAATAGTTTATAATTTTTTATATAAAAACACTCTGGAGCTAAAGAATTTCAGTTTCAGCCAATGCTAGGATTAAGACTTACAAATAAATACACAGTCAGTTAAGCAAGGTATTAAATATGTAGGCTTTAATAAAAATGCTATTTCTAGATTTTCCAATTGCATTTTAATTTATGTGGTGTATAAACAATTCTGGGTCAGGATTTATGTAATTCTAACTTATACACTAAAAAGTGTATTATTTACTAAAAAGTAAATAATATTCAATAATAATCCTTATTGTGAAAAAATAATGTTAAAATACTATTTTTCTCATAATAGATTCCTAAGACATTTGCATTATTTATTTCTAAATTTTATTACTACATTCGGGAAATATATTACAAATAAAACCTATTTCCACACTATTTATATTTATGATCAGTCAATTCTTGTATTTAAATTAGTTTGAAAGATAATCCTTGAACATAAAACTCTCCTTCATTTTAACAATGTTTTTTAGTAAGGTTTGATTTTTAGAGAAAAAGAAAACTCAATTTGCTCTAGTAAATTGTAATGATTGCAAACTAGACAGGAAAACAATGAGCATAGGGGACAATTTCAGCAATCAGCCAGCCAGGCCTAAGGACTATGATAAAGTTGATCACTTACAATTTAGCAACAGATTGCGATTCTACTTTAATACTGGAGGAGTCTACATTCTGTCTACTGCATAGCTGTAGCTATAAGTCTACTACATCATGCCTTTTGCTGAGTCTTCTCTATTTTCTGTATGTTTGGTTTCCACATCTTGCATTTATTTGATAATCCTATTAGTCTTAGATTCAAGAACCCCAAAAGAGAACATCTAATTTGGTCAAATTTTCAGTAAGAAGCAGACTTCAGGACAAAGCTCCTAGGCCAGGTGTCTTAAAATTGGCTGCCATTAGGTGAAGTGCTGATCCCTGGTCTAATATATTGTGCTCTTCACAATAGCATAACATGAGACACCTTGGAAAAAGAATCTAAGTGGATCAGAGCTTATTTACACTGAAAGGGCCAGTGTAAATAAGTACTTTGAAGAATTTCTCTAATACAAACATGATGTTTTAGACATGACTTTGTCCAATCTATTGTTATGACTATCCTTCTGTATTTCATTCATATTGGATCCAGAGAAAGCAATTTATAACTTGGGAAGAGCAATTGGACACAGTGATTTTCAATAACAGTAACAGAAGAGGGCTTTGAAAACTTATCCAAGATCAGGGGGTAATTTTTTTATATATAAAGAACAAAGTTACACTAGCATGAGTAGAATGATATTTGTAGCAAACACACATTATAGCCTTAGGTAAAAATTTAACCCTCATGAGAAGAATTACATGATTTTTAAAAATGTTTCTGAGACAATGAAAGAATAAAAATTGTAACCTAAAAACTCACAATTGAGAATACTTCCAAAGTCTCATTCTTGATTCCTTTTGCTCTAGATTCCTTTTTTTTTCTCTTTTTTTATCCAAAACAGATATTAGGAGGTGAGAAGCTCTAACAATAATACTGTGAAAGGTAATAAAATTCACATGACTCAAGAAAACTTAAGGAACTAACGGATTTGGGGATGTATTAGGTTGGTGCAAAAGTAATTGCGGTTTAAAAGGTTAAAAATAATTGCAAAAACCTCATTTATTTTTGCACCAACCTAATAGAAATAGTGGCCCAAAGAAAATAGGATAGGAAAGAACTCTAGGAAGGAGAACTGATTTTAAAGGATGGAAGGAAGGTAATGAGGAAAAAAGATACAACATAACATGAAAAAGGACATGACACGTCATAATGTTTCACATGAAAAAGAGTGAACAAACAATACAGTCATAATCTGAATTTGTGATGGTCCTGTCTCTTTATGTGGTTATTAAATGGTTTTACATCATCCCTTGACTCTATCTACATGGCTTGGATTTGATACCTGAAATATTTAATAAAGATGTGCTTAAATGTTAAATTTCCCACATGGTATGTTGGTGTCTTGGACTGACATAGAGAAGGAAATATTTATCTCTTCTTCCCAGTAATGATCGGCAACAGAGATAACTTCTTCTGGGGATAATATGTTATTGTAAATAACATCCTTTTTCTTGGAAATAATATAGTGAAATAACATATGGCTGTCGAAAGAAAAAGGATGGTAGTGCAGCTTCACCCTTACCATAACTGAAGACGCAATAGAGAAAGAGCCTATTGTACAGATTATATACGCAAATCCAGGTGTAAATAAAGTTATAAATGCAAATACATGTATAAACAAAGTTAAGATTACTACTTTAAAACAAGTGCATTTATATACTTTTTAAAGATAAAAATCCTTCTATGTTATCCTTTTATTTATTGCCTATGTTATGATTGAAAACCTCCTTATTTTAGATCAATCTCCCATTTGGAGATTACAAAATCTAATTGTATCACCACTGAAGCTTGGAGTCCAGTCAATGTCTCAAGTGACTCAAAATATATAACAACTGTAGTTTTATATTCTGTCGTATGTTTCTTATCTCTTTCATGCCTTTAATTATAATCCTAAAACATACACTTTGTTCACTTAAGGCATAAATGTTAGAACATTTTGTTTATTGAGTATGTGTCTTCTAAAGCCAGCATCAGCATCATTATTATGGACTGAAAACTATGTTCTAAGTGAGACTACAGCGAACAAACGCCATTCCCATCTGACCCCTGGAAAGCATCAAAGGGAATACGTGACATACAGCAGGTCTTCAAATACGCCGCTTTGTTTAACGTTCTTTTGTTAAAACATTGATGAGGTGTCACAGGAACTTAATTCTTGTTTCAATTAGCCTACGGTAAAATTGGTTTCCTTATACGTTGTTTTCCTTAAAGTCACAAAACCTATGGATGACATTGAGTGAAGAAGACTTAGTGTACTTCCTTAGCATGTATATTAGTCTGTGAGATGTACACAAACTTCTTTCTAAAAAAGAATAATGAAACATATATCGATAACAAATACACATGAAAAAAGTTTCAAAACATGAAATAAATGTTGCTACCCTGCTCCCCTGAAAATAAGACCTAGCCGGACAATCAGCTCTAACGTGTCTTTTGGAGCAAAAATTAATATAAGACCTGGTATTATATTATATTATATTACATTATATTGTATTATATTATTATATTATATAAGACCCAGTCTTATATTATAGTAAAATAAGACCGGGTCTTATATCGATTTTTGTTCCAAAAGACGCATTAGAGCTGATTGTCTGTACAGGTCTTATTATCGTGGAAACACGGTAGATGGAAACATAATGGAAAAATATACCATTATTTTGTTCTGGGTGATTAAAATGTTCTGTATCCTTTATACATTTACCTTAATACTTTGAACTTCTGAACTGCTAGAAATAAAATAAATAAACAAGCAAACAAACAAATAAGGAAAAAATATTAATGGGAAGCCTGTGAACAATATTATTGGTAACACAATCTAAAAGCTTCAATATGAATCCAGCTTGCTCTCTCCCAGATTCATAGGAATTGGTGAATTAGA
Source organism: Rhinolophus ferrumequinum (assembly GCF_004115265.2). Lineage (NCBI taxonomy): Eukaryota > Metazoa > Chordata > Mammalia > Chiroptera > Rhinolophidae > Rhinolophus > Rhinolophus ferrumequinum. The sequence continues at coordinate 55,257,332 of NC_046301.1, forward strand.
AAAACTAACATAGTGATCACAGACACTAAAACCAGAGCCAAAGAAAAATCTGAGCCCTAAAAATCCCACTTGGTTTTAAACTGAGGCACCATTTATCTATAATGGATCATTTGGTCTATGGGGGAAAATAGCAGAAAAATGGGTCTTTTAGGTCATAAATGCTAGCATAATAGTCAAAACATTTCACAGTTTTTTGACACTTAACAATGTTTATTACCACCAGAGCAACCCAATACACTATATATAAAATAAGAATATACTTCTCTATTATAGCAGTTAGTTTTGATGACTGTTCCCAAGCATAGTTTATACTTAGTTTTCTTCCCCTCCAATAAAATTCCTTTGATGTCCTGGAGATGGAGTATTTATAGAGTTAAGTCTCATTCTTTTCAACCACCTAATCCTTATGTGTAAAAATATTGATTTAAAGAGAAATTTATCCATTAAATATGTATTCTACTATGATGAAGGAGAGCTATAAACCTACTTTAAAAAAATAAGCATTAGATGCAGCAGATTATTTGTATAGTCCTTTTAGTTTAGTGAGATATTTGAAAATAACATATTTAGTTTGTGGAATCATATATCTTAAGAATATGAAATATGAAGCATTGAATCTATTTAAGATCTTGTTTGTGTGGAAATTATTTATCCACATAAAACCTAGAAACAACAACAACAACAAAAAAAAAAAAAAAGAAAAGAAAAGAAAAAAACTCTCCAGGACAACGGCAATATCATATAGTAAATTGATGCGAGTACAAAGTAAAGAGAGTACCCTGTTTCCTCAAAAATAAGACCCAGCCAGACCATCAGCTCTAATCCATCTTTTGGAGGAAAAATTAATAAAGACCCAGTATTTATTATATTATACCCGGTCCTATATTATATTAAAATAAAACAGGGTCTTATATTAATTATTGCTCCAAAAGACACATAGAGCTTATGGTCCAGCTAGGCCTGATTTTCGGGGAAACACGGTAGTAAACCCAGATGAGCAAAGGCTGTATCTACACATGTAATTTGAAGCAAGAGTTTGACTCCGCTAGACTATTAAAAAAAATATTCCTGTCTTTTAAAAATATCAGGTACCAAGGGCAGGAGAAAATTTTCACTTGAACTTTCAAGATATATGCTTCATACTTCACCAGTACACACGGCATCAATTGTCCCTATAAAACATTGCCAGGTTTTTGAAATACTGCTTTAAAAATAACATTCTTCATATTTGAAAGAATTTATTTTCAATTCTGACGTACACATTTTTCAATAATCATGACTGTACATTCTATAAAAAGAGGCAAATGATCGTGAATCTCTAAGTCATTTAAGGCACTTTACTGCTTTTAAGCCACACATTTTTTTAGATAAGAACGTTTATAAAACTTGGAAATTTCTGCTATTAGGTAGGAAATCATAACCTGACTCCTGAATTCCCCTTGCATATCCAATAGTATTGCTTATATATGGTCAAGGTGAAATTCTATCCAATCAGCAGCGCTTAAGCCAGAAATTGCCCCCACTAATATAGTGGACTTGGCAAGTGCATGGCCTGCATAAAATGCAAAGTTTAAAAAATGCTAAATCTTTGTTATTTCCAACACCTAGGGTTAAATATTTCTAGAATGCTATGTGAGAGGAAAAATAAAATAATGATATCAGTCACATATTTATGAACAAAAATATTTATATTTCCCAGAAACATATGATATCAAGATTAAACATATTGTTTGACAGAAAAGAAATAGAAATTTTGGCATCTATGAATGTCTACATCTTCCAACACCCAAATCACCCAACTTAAAGTTGTTTTTATTTCCCCCCAACCAACAATAAAGTCATGGAAGTCAGAGAAAAGGTTCTGGCGTCTTTTATTTAATGTGCAGGCTTTTCTCTACCACATTTATGGCTAGACTTCCATCATTCCGTTATGGGTCTCTATTATGAGATGGAAATGGAATTTGGCTTTAAGATAAACAACCCCTGAAAATAAAACTGTACTTGATCCTTTCTTCTACTTGTGTTAGTGAAAGGACATGAAAAAAGGGACATAACCGTAGACATATAACTTCATTTACAGAAGAATTTGTGTTACAGAATAACCTGGATATTGCTCAAACTGAGGGACCATCTTTTGACAATGGACAATTTGCTTGGTGAAAAAAAATAAGAGTTTGAGATTTGTAGTAAGTACTTATGTTACTTTTAGAGTCAACTAAAGCAACATTGTATGCAGTTTACTTTCCTATTTAAGAAAAAGAAGTTAGTCAAACTCATTATATTAGCCATTAGTACCTTTAAACCAAACCAGACAAAGACATCACAAGAAAACTATAGACCTATGAATTCTATAAACAAAAATGTTGTCAATAAAATGCAAAACCAGCAACTAATAAAAATAATTTTATAACATAATCAAGTAGGAAATATCCCAGGAATTCAAGGTTGGTAGAGCATCCAAATGTCACTTAATTTAACATATCAAAGAATGGAAAACAAAAACCACATGATCATCTCATTAGACACAAAATCGGCATGTGACAAAATCTAACAAACACCCTCTCATGATTAAAAACATTCAACAAATTAGACCTAAAAGGGAGCTTCCTCAACCAGATAAAAGATATCTATGAAAATTAACTGTCAAGAATAGGCAAATATATAGAGAAAGCAAACGTATTAGTAGCTACTTAGGTCTAGAAGGCTATGGAGGGAGAGGGTAATAATTAAAGTGTTTTAAAGTCTTTTCCTGTGAGGTTATGAAAATATTCTAAAATCGGTTGATGTGATGATAGAAATACCTGTGAATATACTAAAGAAAATTAGAATTATACACTTTAAATAGATGAATTCTACAATAAGTGAATTATATCTCAATAGTTTGTATTAAAAAAAAAGAGAGAGAGAGAGAGAGAAGAATCAAGTGTGACTTGAAGGATATTAACCTGGGCAATTTGAAAAATGGTGTTAAACTTACTGTGATGAGGAAAATGTGGGAAGACAGGATGGAGGGGAGTAGTTCAGAAATCAGCTGCCACTTGTATACATGCTAAGTCTGAGCTGCCTGTTAGGCCTCTAGAGGAGACTGAATCAAAGTAGGAAGCTGAGTATAGAAACCTGCCGATTAGGGCTGTGGTCCAGGTAAACAACATTTATTTGACAGTAATTAGGAAAAGATAAATAAAAGTCATCAAACTGACTGACACTACCAAGAGAATTAACACAGACCAAAAAAAAGGAATAAGAATCCGTGATTGAGTTTTGGAGTTTTAGAGATTAACGTTAGAGATTAAGGAAATGTGGGAAAAAATGAGGAAATGCGGGATAACGGAGAATGAACAGTAGAGTAAAAGAGGGAGAAAATGATGCCTCAAAATATATTTTTGATGAAGATATTTTCAATAAGTAGAAAATTATCAGTTGCTTTAAATAACAATGATAAATAGAAAACTAAGTATCAGGTACCACAATTGGAGGTAATATTGACATTGATAAAGCGACATGATGGGAGTAAAAGCCTAGGTGGATTATGTCCAAAGGCGAATGGGACAATTAAATAATAATTTTATTACAATTTTTGAAATTTAAAGCAAATAAAACCAGGATACCTTCATATTGATTGTGCATTAAGTATCCATGAAACAATAATTTAAAATAAATTTAAGTTAAAATATCCTGACTGTAAATTTGATGCTTGACAATACAAAGGAATTCTTGCTCCTTTTAAAGCTGTAGTGATAGTTGTGATCATATTTTTAAACAAATTGCTCCTTTTTAAAGATACATACCCACATATTTACAGATAAAATAATAACTCCACTGAGGAAGGAGGTATGTGCGAGCTATAAAGAAACAATATTGACCATAAGTTGACAATGAAAGAAATAATTGTAGAAAAATTGTAAATTGCCTTCAGCCTTTTTCTGAGTTGATCTGTTGCTGTGTACACAGTTGCCTGCATGTTTACAGCTTTGTATCCTCAGTGCAAGTCTTCTTGTCACCCTGACACCTTTCTCTCACACAACAGGCTTTCCTTGGTCCTCTGTGCATACCCCAGAATTGTATGAAGGTAATGACTTCCAGAACAACCCTCAACCAAAGTGAGGAGAGATGGAAATAAGTGAACACACGCGACGGCCTCACCAAACGTATTTCTCAGAGAGTCCCGTTCAGTACCCCATTCTGCACAGTCTTTATTACTCCCTTCTGGTCTTTCCTACATCCCTCATTTGTGCTTCTAGACATCATCTTCCAAACTACCTGTGCTTGTGGCCTTCTTGGAGGGTCTGCTTGGGAGGGACCCAATTTCATACAATTTAGAAGCAATTTTAGAAAGCAGGCACTCTAGATGAGATTTTGGAATTAGATCAGTCACTAGTCAGATGGCAACAGGATCCCACTGCTGATGATAAGAGGGGTGATGCTAACCTATATCATGATATATCAATATCAATATTTCTCATTCTCAGTAATTCTCACCCTGAGTAAATGAGAGAAGATGCAGGTGACATGGGAAGTAATGGCTTGTGAAGTACCACTAGTATTTGAAAGCTACAAGGGCAAAAATTAATTATAAATATTGTGGTGGTGCCTTAGCAGTTTTGAAAGAAAATGAAAGGCTCACATCAGATAATTATCAATTCGGGAATATTGTAAAAGCACGGTGTCCTACATAGCAGCATATAAAGACATTATTTGCTCTGAAAAATTCAGGCTCAGAATTTGATCTTAAGTATAACAATGTTATATGGGAAAATAAATGCAAAGACTGGCGGGTCTTTCATGCTCATGTTTGGTCCCAGATAGGAAAGAAACAGAAAAATGAGACTTGAAATGGGAACCCTTAAATTCTCTGGTCCAGAAGAGCTCCAGAGAGAAGACTTTCATTTGCTGGAGAACATGCAGTCTTCACCTGAGGTGGGTGTATCATATGATGCTTAACACCCTCCCAATCCATCCTTGCCTGTTTTGATTTTCTCTAAACCAGCAACTGGGGTCGAGACTCATCATGGACCATACAGGGAAATATGGTTCCTGTTGAAGAAGTAAACATATTATTTACCAAAGTAACTCCAGGTCCTAGACAATATAAATCAGCAGAAATGTTGAGAACATATTTGGGAGTCAATCTTGAGGGTGTTGAACACCATATTGAGACATAGAATAAAATGACTGGACTGGGAGTTTATTGATGTCATGACATGCTCCTATGATTCAGAATACAATGCCTCAAAAAGACAGCTGGGCTTGACCCTAACTTCCTTCTGGGATGGCTTCTTGAAATTTGGTAATGATAACTGTTTATAGTAAATGAGGTAGAGACACCAAACTTGCCTTTATAGAGTATAGAAAAAGGGATTAGTAGGCTCATAGATTTGAGCATGGCAGAAAGGATTTGATGACCAAAGTCCAGCACCTCACTGTGTTCCCCAAAAGGACCCAGAGGACAAACTCTTTGTTAAAGTAATAAGACAAACACTAGTGTGAGAGTATTTCAAAAGTTCCTTGGTGGTCTTCCTGTGTTGTCCAGGTTTGCAGATGGGAGAGACTCCCTCGGGGCAACAGGGTGATGATAGGACTACAGAATATCAGAGACCAGATGGTGATAATTAGCCAGCATAATTAATTACTCCATAATTATCTAAATGGGCAGTCAGGCTAGAAGGATAACAAAGGGTTATTATCCCAAAAGTACCTGTGGCAATAGTAAATAAACAATAGTGGGTGAAACGTGAGAACAGGCAACAAAAACATTACTGATTTATACAAAGCTCAAGAGTTGAATTCTGATGTCAGTTGTGGCAAAGGAAAACTTGTGATCCCTTCCCCAATTTCTACACCTGAGTCATTTCTCTGACATAGAACTCATCAAATGGAGTTAGGGAACCATGTAGGAGGTCCCTATAACAACACAAGTGTGTCAGTTCACCCAGTTATTTGCACAAAGAGTCTTTTGGCCATTTTCTCTGGATTGCACCTTGTGTTTTCAGTCGTTTAAAGTCATATATGTAGGAAAAAATATCACAGGATATGCTTTAAGTGGAAAGGAAAATACATTTTGAAATGTAGAAACCCAATTTGTAATTTTTTTAAAAAAACAGGAATGTATGTAAGATCTAGTTGGTCTTATAGCTGTTGATTTTTACAGTCTTCTTTGTAAAAATGTTAAAGTTTGAATAACTGTTTTACAAAGATTGTGAATCATCTCTTTATCTTGCATTGTCAAGTATTAAAATACAAATCATCCTCTCAATAGTCTCAGAGCTATTTGCAGAAGTGACTACCAGATTTAAAAATGAATCCTGAAAACGTAGCCAATGAAGAGTAATGATAGCACAGGAAAGACAGAAGCAAAGTTCCTCTGGGATTTTGTGGAAGCCATTATTCAACTTTCTGCTCTTATCTTTGACATAGGAGTTGAAAACCTCACAGCAAAAGTGCAGTCCTGCTAGCTATTTTAAGGGTTTGGAAGTCCTGTTATTGCTCTTTGAAAAAATATGTGTACTGAAACACTGTTCTACTTTGAAATAGCAAACACTATCAGACTGAATAGCCCATAGGTAGCTGCTCTACCCATTCCTTACTTTGCTAGAACATCCAATTGATTATAAGAAGAAGAACAAATGCTTGTACAACATTAACTATGAGCTAGGCAACTTTTGAGGCTGCTTACACTGAACTAATAATTTATTTTTGTGATTTAATTAATAGTTGGGGTTTTTCAGACAAGAATATATAGAGTCTAACACTAGATTATCTCTGCCTGCCAACTGACCTGATAACCAAGATTCCCTGTCTCTCCAGCATATAAATAAGACTCTTTGAACATATACAGACACTAAGGTTATGATGGGTTCTTTGTTCTATCACAATCTATGTAGTAACAGATGATCACTCCGAAATTATAGCCTTTATTTTCTCCACTGCAAATACCCCAAAATCTCTAAATACTGTTATATTATGCATCAGGAAACTCTGTCATATACATGAGCTATCCCCATCACCAGACTTTAAAATGTAATTATTAGTTTACATTCCATTTTCAGAGGAGACTTCTTAAGGCACTCCATGTTTTCATCTACCTAATCATGACTTGTGACATTGTCTGTCATGATTTAACAGATTTTCTGCCCATAGATAAGAAGAATATTTTAATCAAGATCTAGAAGTATTTCTTTAGCAACCACTCACACTGGAATTACAGATCCCACAAAAGTATGAAATTGGACCCTTACACTATAAACAAATACCCTCTCAAAATGGATCAAAGAGTTAAACATAGTACCTGAAGCTGTAAAACTCCTAGAAGAAAATATACAGAAAAACCTTCTTGACATTAGCCTTGACAATTATTTCTTGGATATAACATCCAAAGCACAGGAAACAAAAGCAAAATAGACAAATGGAGTCACATCTGTTAATCTAAAAATAAAAGCCCACAGTGAGAAGCAACATGTATTTATTTCAAATCAAAAATAAATAAATAAATAAATAAAAAGCTATGTGGAAAGCACTGATTCAGGCAGAAACCCAAAGAGTGTTTCTCTTAGAAGGTGAAGACAAGGGGTATTTATAAGACAGGGAAGGAGAATAACTACACGAAGAGAAGGAAGGAATTTCTATGTGTGTTAATAAGCTAAGAGGAATTTCTATAGGTGCAGATAAGCTAACAGTGTGGCTAATTCCAAAGGTCTTTAATTTTTAGTCAGTCATAAAGTCCACTTTCTTATTATCTTTGCAAACAGTTGTATGGAATACGAAGTTGCATTAGGCCTAGTCCAAAGGTTATTTTGGCTAGTTTTAATGTTCCAGAGGTTTGAGGCGTAAGACATACCAGGCAGTTCCTCTGGGACGGCAGCTCCAACTTCGTTTTAAAGTGGTTCCATCTATATTATTTTTCACACATCAAATTGAAAAGCTTCTGCACAGCAAAAGTAACAATCAACACAGTGAAAAGGCAATATACTGAATGAGAAAAAATATTTGCAAGCCATATGTCTGTGAAATGGTTACTGTCCAATATATATATAAGAAACTCATATAATTCAATAGCAACAAAAACAAACAAAACAGCTAAAAAACAAATAACCTGATTACAAAATGGACTAAGGACCTGAATAGATATTTCGCCAAAGAAGACGTACAGTCAACAGGTATATGCAAAGACGCGAAACATCACTAGCTATCAGGAACAAATCAAAACCATAACGATCTATCACCTGAAACTTATTAGAATAGCTATTACCCAAAAGACAAAAGATAACAAGTATCGCCAAGGATGTGGGAAAAAGGAAACACTTGTACCCCATTGGGTGGCATGCATATTGGGGCAGCCACTATGGAAAACAGTATGGAGGCTCCTCAACGTCCAACAAAATCCCATGAACCTATTACCAATGCCAGGGGAGGATTGCAACTACATGGAGGATAGCAAAGACCGTCATTATGCCAACTACTAGGAACAGAAGTCCAAGCATTTCTGCTCACTACATTAGCATCACCATCAAAAACACAACATGGTCAGGTCTTGGAAGGAACTACGCTTTTACTCACATACCAAAGAGACAGAGCATGGTCAACTCCAGTAGTATCTATTTGTCCCCCATGGCTGTTGGGTCTTCTGCAAATAACATGACAACTATTCTACATAGTGCAGAAGACCCTCTCTCTACCTCCTTCCCATGAAGTCTGAGATACTGAAAACTTGGGGAGTACCTGAGGGTCATGGACACACATACTTAGAATGAACAAAGGAGCTTAGTGTTAAGCCTGAACAGGAAAAGATTCCCACATAAAAGCTGACAAAGGCTGCAAGAGCTCCTTACCTCTTGCTTAGGAAGTGTTCCAGGACCACGTCTAATTCTTGTCAGGTTGGACAATTAAGTTCGTAAACTCATCCTAGAAAAAGTGCTATATACCTCATTGCTGAATATCACTACAGTCACCTTCGAAGTACTCCCCTTGGGAAGCTATGTACCCACGGCACATAGTCCACCCTTCAAAGCAGTTTGGGAACTTTTTTTCTGGAATGGCCATCAGAGCTATCGTCATATTACCCTTGACATCCTGAATGTCATAAAAATATCTTCCTTTCATTATTACCTTTATCTTTGGGTAAAGAAAGAAGTCATTGGGGGCCAGATCAGGTGAGTAGGGAGGCTGTTTCAATATAGTTATTTGTTTACTGGATAAAAACTCCCTCACGGACAGCGCCTTGTGAGCTGCTGCATTGTCGTGATGCAAGAGCCATGAATTATTGGCGAAAAGTGCAGGTCATCTTTTTCACCTAGCCTTTTCAGCACTTCCAAATAGTAAACTTCGTTAACTGTCCAGTTGGTACAAATTCATAATGAATAATCCCTCTGATATCAAAAACTTGTACAAGTTCACGGACTGAATTGTCAGATCTCATATGTGGTCGAGGTGGGGTAGAAAGACTGTGCGCATAAAACTATCTTTGTCAAACCTCAAAAATTTAAAAAGAAAACTACTGTATGATCCAGCAGTCCTTCTGGGTACATATACAAAGAAATTAATATCAGCATCTTGACGACATCTGCACTCCCATGTTCACTGCTATATTATTCTCAATAACCAAGGCATGGAGGCAACCTAAATGCCCATTGATATATAAATGAATAAAAAAAACATATGGTATTTACATGTAATGGGATATTATTCCACTTTAAAGAAGAAGGAAATCCTGCCATTTGTGACACTATGGCTGAACCTGGAGGTCATTATACTAAGTGAAATCAGCCCAACGCAGAACAAGTACTGCATGATTCATATATATGAGGAATCTAAAATAGTGAAAATCACACAATCAGAGAGTAGACTGTGGTTACCAAAGGACTTGGAGGAGAGGGAAGTGAGGAGGTGTTGGTCAAAAGGTACAAAGTTTCAGTTATACAAGGTGTATAAATTCAAGAGATTTGTACAGCTTAGTGCTTGTGGTTAACAATTTATTGTACACTTCAAATTTTGCTAAGAAATTACATCTTATGTTAAATATTCTTGTTCCACAAAAACATAAAGAAAGAAGGCAGGAGAAAACTTTTGGAGGTAATGGACGTGTTTATGGCATTGATTGTGGTGATGTTTTTACAGGTGTGACTTTATCTCCAAGCTTATCAAATTATGTACATTAAATCATTAATTTCCTCTTTGACTTAAGGAAGTTCACTCCATCTATTTGGGGTCTCAGTTTCCACAATCATAAGAGAGTTAAACATAACGGCCAGTCAAGTTTCTTTTCAGAAAGAATGTCTGTGCTGTGCGATGTGAGTAAAGTCTGTTTGGATTTTCAAATGTATCACTAGAAACCTTACAACAAACAACTAAGAATATGAGTAAAAATAGTCCAACAACAATAACAAATTTATAAAGGAAAGAAGAACATCATAGTCCTTATTTGGCCTTCTACTGGCAAGAATATATTACACTGTATTGAGAGACTGAGAAAAAAGTTGAGTCACTTCAACTTTTATAATGAATAAAAGGACAATCACTTATATCTTGTAAAACATAATATATGTTTCCTTAGAGATTGGGAACTTTTTAGTACAATATATGAAAGTTCTAGTATTCAATAATAGACAAATAATTTCTACCTTTCTCAATCAAATGTTTAAAAGTCTTAGAAAAAATGTCTAATATTGTAACGTATTCACTTGCTGTAGAAAATTGAATTGTCTATTTTATCTGCGTGTCTAATTTCATTTTCTAAAAAATAATTGCAAAATAATAAAATACAAGTATATGGAAACAACCTAATGAAAGGCGTCATGTAAATGCAAAGTAGCCATATTGAAGTTGTTACTTATTATTGAAACTCACTAAGTTGCATGTTTTCCCATTTCCTGTTACTACCCACACATATTGTCATAAAGGAAAATGAACCAAATTAAAATTCAAGACATTTGAAAACTATCCAGAACTTTGTAAAAATGTCATTATTTAAGTAGTTAGAGAAAACTGTGCTTAAAAAAAAAAAAGAAAAGAAACCCAAAACAGCCAACACATATAAAAAAGAATTAGGTTGCTGCAGAGCACCTCATCTGAATGCAGAGAAAGAGAGGACACTAAACAAGTCAGATTAACATAGAGAAATGGGTTGTTTTCCTAGAATCATTCTGTAATCAGGTAATGTATGGCATTATGCAATCATCTCTGACAGGAAGTTTGCTTTATCCTACCTTTACCAAGAAGATCAGTGTAAACTGTATCACTTGGAATTATAGCTTTCCAAATTGAATTATGTTATTGTACATCAGCCATGTCAGAGTTTTTACAAATGGTTAATCTCCTGGTAAACATTCTCACATCTAAAACACAATTATTATTTACAAGCAAAGTTAATGTCAGGGAAATGTAACAGACAGCCATTATGCATAAACTACCTACTGTCCCTTGGTACCAGAAAATGAGATATTGAATCTCTTAAGGGCATCCTAAAAGAAATATTGATAAGTAAATAGAATCACAGAACATTTGGTAAATTACCATTTCAATGAATCATGTCCTTCCTAAATTAAGAAGGTAGCACCTTTCAGGAAAACTGGGGGATGGAAATGAAAGCATTTTAAAAATGAATTAAGAAAACATCAATGTTTAATACTGAGACTTCACATAAAAAATGAAAAAAGATTTTTTTCTTCACATATATTAAACTGCATAATTATTATACGGGCATGAGTATCATAAAATATAGCACTTACTCAGCCTTCTTCCTGATCAATGTGGACATAAAAACAAACAAATGAACAAAAGCAATAGTTTCTCTAAGCAAATACTAGAACCTAGAAAGGCAACCAGGAGGCTACTCAGCTGTAATTCTTCCGTGAACATTTATACTAATATACGTAAAAAGCAAAACACCCCATATGCCACAAACTGAAAAGAATACATTCAAATATCTTCAATTAAAAATTGTCATAGTTTTCATGTACTGAAAATGTATTATTTTCCTTATTTTCAGTTATATATCTGGTATTTAATAGTTGCATGTACTTTTAAACGCCATTATTTTAAATGTTTATGTACTTTTATGGGCATGTATGCTCATTTTTTATTATCTCAATTTTTATTAACTGTAGTAAAATGTTAATGAATGTTCTTGGACATTTTTTTAAGAATTCAGTACTCCCATCATGGGAAATATATCACCTATGTTTTTCTAAGGAAAAATTTTGACATGTCCCCTACAATTCTCCAGGGAATTATAATGTATGTGATTTCTGATGGTAAACAGGAAACTTAAAACATGTTTGGCAAAACCTACCTGCATATTTAGATAAACCACATTAGGCATGTGTTATTCTTTACTCTGAATCTTTTTATTTCCAAATTATATATTTATATATGATTTATAAATCATATAAATTATGAGATCCTAAGTAACTTATGATCTAAATAACTCAGGTTTTAGCTTTTCAATTAGGATGCAAAAATCTTAAAAACAACTGTTATGGCCTTTTAGGTGATTTCAAATCACCTATACAGAGCATTCTAAATACACAGATTCCTCAATAAATATGTTTGGAATAAACTGCATTATAGTGGAAATTTTTTTCACCTTCTAGATATTGGGTTTTATTTGTTTTTATTAATAAATTAATTCATTCAGTCAAGACAATTTTAGTGCACTTCATCTGTCAAGTACTGGACTCAACGTTGGAGGTGCAGAGAGGAGATTAGTCCATTGTTTTCCAATAACTCACAAAAATACTTTGCCTCTCATCATTTCAAGCTATCTATACCAAAGCATGAAGTGTAAAACTATTCAATTACAATAATCCCCTTGTCTTATTCCATCGAACTTTATTTTCTAACCAATAGTCTATATTTCTTACAAATGGCAGATCATCTATCAAGCCAATTCTTCAAAACTCTGCTTGTTCAACGTCCTTGCTTTTTTACTTTCCTGCTCTCTTTCAACTTCACTGAGTCCTCAGGAATTCAGTAAGTTAAACAGCTAACTCTATTAATGTGAGCCTGCTTGTAATAATGCAGTTATGGGGCACAAAGCAAACACATAAGAATTGCTGCTTTTAAAATTATCTTTGATAACTTTCTGACTAGTATTGCAACCAAAGGAATTTGACGCAGCAACCATGAAGCAATGAACCAATTTGTAACAAATAAGGAACTATTTTCTGAATGTAAAGTTTAAGAAATTGTTCTGTGTCTTTAGGGCAGGTGACAGGTACCTTCTTGGTTGGGGAAGAGTTCAACTTATCTGAGTGTGAATCAATGAGTAAATGGGATGTGTGTTATTTATCTCACACTTCCCAGCACACGTTATTAGACCTGGCATATAGTTGGTGCTTTCCTATTTTCTTACTTAGAAGGCCATTTGAAAATTAAAACATTCAACTCTTATGAAATATCACTGTGGTATAATAAGATAACTTTCTTTGATACCAAAACGCCTATTCTCATATTTCTTTTCCTTGAAGTTTTGCAATTTGACAGGACTCATGCTTTATCCATTGTTTGGAATTGCCTCTAATATTTTTAAAAGACTTTTTAATAAAACAGAACAGGACTTCAAATAATATTCCATTTCTGGTCATAAAATATAAAGAATACAAAAAATAGAATCCAATTTGAAAAGTTTTCAAGATAAACATTTTCTTGTAAACAGAGCCATTCCTTCAGGGATATTTCTATAACCAGGAGTGCATGAAACCCTGGGGATAATGAAACTATTTCATTTTCCATTTGTTTAGGAAAAGGCCAGAGGCTATTTATGTACTAATAGGTTTATTAATAAAACTGAAAAAAGCAATAACCTCACCTGTATAGTGAGCAGTGAAGCCAGTGATAATGGAAAACCAACTTTATATAAAAGGAAATTTTATACCTCTCGTGACTACCTTTGATTTTTTTTTAAAATAATGATTCTATTTAATAAACCTTGTTTTCTCTTTATATATATATATATCTCTTTATATTTTATTTTAAACTAAATGAAAAATATTTAGATAAATTATTTTTCATTGCTTGAAAATTATCAAATACAAAAAAGTCTCCTGTAAATTAATCAATCTCCTGCACACTAATGCTATGCATTATAATCCTCTTGTAAAGCTATTGGTGACTTTGCTAAGTTACGTCCTCATCAACATATGTTTTTAGACAAGTTTGCAATGACCATTATAATCAATCCTTTCAGAGTAAGTTATGCATTTTAATGAAAAGTCTACAAAAATGATGAACTGGCTGTTTCTAGTACCTGTAACTCTCTGACTGGGTTATAAAAGGAAAAGGGAATAGGGAAGAAGAAATTTTGAAAAATCAATTATGCATGTGTGCAAAAGTGAAATATAGAATCTACAATTATGTTTATATATATAACTGACCATTATGAAAAAAATTCGTTAAAACAACCTATTAATAATACTCAATGTATTTTCAGTAGAAAGATATTGTATACTAAAATCATCATTTGCCAGATGTTTAGTCCTGTTTGAGAGGCAATAGAAATAGTGTATTCTTGGCCTTTTAAAACTAAATATAGATAATTACCATAAAACCTAGATCTCAAATTCTATCCACGTTTAGGCCAAGCATGTCCAAATAAAGATCTACCTACATTGTGTGATCATTTAAATTTGATTGTTTTTAACTAGCAAGTATGATCGATCTGATGAAATATGCCACAGAATGCCTTTCAGTGATCAGGTCATTGTTAATTTGATGATTTTACATATATATAACCTGAGACAATATAATGGCAAAAAAAAGATAAAATATTGAATGTTTAGATTAAAAAAGATTAAAGAAGTAAATATTGAATAATTTGATTTTGATAAAATTTAGATATGTTACAATTAGCAAAAGAAGCAGCTTAGAGATATAATGAATCCAGTAGAGCTGTAAGGCAAAATTGAGCTGAATGATACAAAGGGGCAAATAGCCAGAGTTGGCTAAACAAGAGATGTATGAAGGATGAGACAAAATGGATCTTGTCAGAAAAAAGGTAGACATGAGATCAGTGAAGATAAAAATATCATGAGATACTTTGAATAGTTTTAGTGTTAGAATATGAAATGTGAATGTATATGACATGAAATTTGCACGAACTAGTAAAAGAAATATTTCAAATAAATATTTACAAAATTTATTATTTAAAATTATTTATTAAATTAAAAAATAAAGATGCTTCATCAGTTTTAAAGTTGTCAGTGAATGTATAGAAAATATATTTCTATAGATGGATGTGCTGGACAAAATATCTAACAAGTGCCAAACAATGGCAAAGTAGATAATTAAAAATAAGACAAACCTGCTATGAAGAATGGTAAAATATATAAATTGACTTTTGAAGACAATAGATGTTTGTTAGTAGAATAAGTGATTCTTTACCACAGATAATGTGAGAGAAATTTTTTTTCCATGGTTAAGTAAAAAATTCCATATGCTCTTCACTGGAAAGAAAAAATTCTGAGACTACAAGGAATACCGGATTGTTTTATAAAGAAACATATTAGAAACATTTAATTTCCAAAATGTAAAGAAAAATTATTATTCACTTTTGGGAATCTTTGACTGCAGATTTTCTTGATGTCTATTCCAGATCCATGGTTCCATGATTTTATGAACAAAGAACCTTTAAAAATGTAAGCATGTAAGTACAAAGTGATTTTAAATTCATAAATCAAAAGTGTTCTTTTCCCGTTTTAAAAGTGATTTATTTTTTTCAGTTCCCAGTGGTTTTCAACACTTTTTGAAGACTCATGGATGCCATTTCTGAATTTCATAGCAATATCCATCCTTATGCAGAAATTCCTCTTACGCATTTATTTCTCAGAATATTCTTCAAAATAAGTTCTCGGAAGTCAAGTTAAAAATCACTAATGTAAATTGTCTGTTACTAGGAACAAGATCATGAACAAATGCCATACTAGTTTTGCAAAAGCGTCAAAGCATCCATACAAACCTTCCTTACTACCACACTTGAACCCAAGAAGATCATTTTAGACTGGGTGCACACAG
Source organism: Rhinolophus ferrumequinum (assembly GCF_004115265.2). Lineage (NCBI taxonomy): Eukaryota > Metazoa > Chordata > Mammalia > Chiroptera > Rhinolophidae > Rhinolophus > Rhinolophus ferrumequinum. The sequence goes on from NC_046301.1 coordinate 55,273,334, forward strand.
CAAAAAAAAAGAAAGACTCAAGAACTGACCAGTGATTTGGGGTTGTTTGCAGACTACCACTCTATATAATTCACCTCAAGGTATCTATTAGCCCCCTCCCAGTCTTTCCATTCATTTCCCCAAAATTATCTCAATTATTCAGACAAAAAAATAATCACAAATGTGTTTTCCAGAGTCTTAAGCATATTCCTCAGTACTCCAAACAACTGCAGCTAGGATAATTTTTAAATCCTTTATGTTGGAGAATAAAGTAAAATTGTTGTTGTGTTAGCAAGATATCAAAAGCTGAGAAGTGTGCAATCATATGTTACAAAACTAAAGAGAAAATTCAAGCATATTCCTAGATGAGGTTTCATCTGAATAATGTAGATATTTTTCAGCATAATTTTATGTCCCTCAGGTAATGCTTATGACTATATTGCATATAAAATAGCTACAATTCTGGTCAATTCGAAAATAACTAGTAAACACTATTTTAAAGCTGATAAATCTTTTAGTACCATGAAAATCATTTTATTTTTAAAACTTTATATTTTCTGTTTTGCTCTGTACAGTGCACATGTCTTCAACTCAAGCTACAATTAATTGATGACTTTGTTATTATTTCTATTTTATCCAATATGATTTTAAGTGTTAACAGTGTTAACACTTCAGTTTCCTAGTGGTCAAACACCTAAACACAGTTAATATGTAAAAATTTGAGGATTCTGTAAGTTCTACTCAAGGTTGAAAAGTATGTTCTCTTGAGTTTTTATAATGTATTTTTCTCTGTCTAAAAACACCTATTCAACCACATACTTTCAAATAAACCCTTTCAAATAATTAAAAGATGCTTGTACAAATTACATTTGAGTTAAATAGCTTCAGAGCAAGGGTAACATCATAGCATAACTACTTCATGTAGCATTCTTTTTCATTTTGCAATTTCTATGGCTTTTTAGAGCAAAATAAACTTTACTCTGTATGAGAAACTTGGCAGGATGAAAGATCATGTTTCCAAAAGAAAATCACTTTTCCAAAACAAAAAAAAAATCCTATGCAAAATGTATTATTCACACATGTGTGTATCAAAATTCATAAAGATAACTGCCACTGGTGAAATCTATTTCCCATGGGTAAACTGACATTAGTATGAAGCGTTCTTTTTGTTTTGGGTAACTTTTTTTTTTTTTAATTAATTTTTCTCAACTGGGTTTTATGCTAAGCTAAGAATGTTATAGATACTTCGACCAAATGTAACAACTTCTTTTCCTCTGTGAATTTCACCAGGTATTTTAGTTTCCTCTGGTATCCTTAGCATTTATTAATGTTACAAGTATATTCCTGGAACATTAATCTTAAATGTGTTCATTTAGAGATAGTTACTACACGAGTGAGCTCATTAATAAATCAATCATAATTTGCTGAGAAACAGAATTGAAAGTCCAGTGGTGAGCTATACATACAAGACTTACTGTTTTAGTGAGTCAGAAGTGTATATTAGCATCTTTTAGAACCATCCCAGAAACGCCAGATTTAGATCAGAGATAACAGACAGAAACAATTTGCTTTAGAGTATCTGTTTGTTCTCATTCATGAGACTGCAAGAGTCTGAGGACACATGTAGACTACATGTAGTGTTAACAAATAATTATCCAGCAGCACTAATTTAGCAAATACATATTACATGCCTGTTATATACCAGTGGTGGAATGTAGATTCTAGGGGAAGAAACATACAATAAACAAATGAATTAAAAATTAATAAATGAAAATCTGTGGCCAACATGGTGCCATTTCAGAGAATGACAGAGATAAACTTAGCTACTTTAGATAGGAGGGTAGAGAAAGGTCCATCTACAGAAGTAATTTTTAGGCAGATTCCTGATTTTAAGTGAGAAGGTCCTAGGCATATTCAAAGGTGGGGCAAATCATTTCTACACAAAAGCAGACATCCAAAAGAGCATGTAGTACTGACTAGATGGTGCTGTGCTGGACACTATACAAGGTTAATTCAGACTTGCTTTTCACCATTTACATATATATGTGTGTGTGTGTGTGTGTGTGTGTGTGTGTGTGTGTGTGTATGCGTGTGTATATATATACATATATACATATATATATATACACATATGTATATATATGTGGAACATTGGATATAAGTGATTCTGTCTTCACAGCTTTGTAGAGAATATTTTATCCTATCCAAGCCACAAATCCTCTCTTCTTAGCATCATAGACTATCAATTAACTCTAGGTCAGCAACTACAGAGGTTTAAAAAAGCCACATTAATATCCCTGACATTTCTGCTGATGTTAGTTGTACTTCTTTTTGCTCTGGTGCAGTGGTGAATGCATTTTGGAATCTCAGGTCATTAATGACTCTGTTCCGAAATTTATAAGACAGGTAAATGGCATCTGATATTAGAAATTAAATCGTATGCTCTGTAAAAACTATAATTCATACCAATATATATTTTGTTGCATTTATATTGCAGTCACTTTCTATATAAGTATATTCTTTACTTTAATAATCATATGGGAATATCATTAAGGATTAGTAAATCTATCATCTCTTCTACCAATTAATTAAGTCATTACTTCTTGGATTGTATAGTTATAAGAGAAGAGTAAGGTATAGTTATTATGAAATCAGCCAAAATAAGATCTGATACCAGTTCCTCTCTGAGTTCCCATACCATATACACAATACTTTAAACCTCGTTCAACTTACATATTTTTAAGCAAGAAATATAAATGTGTGCTCCCAAACGCAACGACTCTCAATTTTTGGTCATAAGTACTCTGACTTTGATCATTGTTTTTTTCATATCATACTTATGCAAATAACAATGCTGGCGACTTTGAGCTCTGCTGTTGGACAGATAGGAGTTTGAAGCCTGGCTTTGTCATTTGCCATCTGTAATCTCAGGTGAGCTAGTTAACATCCCTAAGTCTGTTTAACTCTGTAAAATGGAGGTACCTGGTTTATAATATTATCATGATTAAGTTGCATAATATATTTGAATAACTTAGTACAGTGTTGGCACATGGTAAAAATTAAAAATTGAAAGTTATTCATTTCCATTATTTCAGATTGAAAATAAAATTGTGTTTCTATAAAGTAGTGAAGTTTTCTTTTACTTTTCAGCACTTTTCGTTGTTTGGAATTATTCAAATCCTTTTGGATCCCTAAAATTGTAAACCTGAGTGATAACTAGGGCCATCTTGCTATATTTCAATTCAACGTGAAATGAGGAATTGGAATTAATTAAGAAGAGCTTAGTTAAGGGGTTCACCCAACCTAAGAATATATGAAAAATAAAAAAATTGGTTACTGCTTTAACATTTCTTTCAAGGAAATGTTAGAAAAAAAATGTTCTCAAAAGCTCAAAGTTGCTCATTTCAATAACATTTTAAATGTTGGACAGGCTTAATCTTCTTTCATAGAGAAAATTCTAATATAATAGAGAAAATTCTAATATAATAAATCATGGAATTTAGTCAAGAAAGCAAATGGGGGCCACATAGGAAATACTTCTGGAAGAAGTTCAACTCTAAGCTATTGTCCAAAAAAAAAAGTTTTTAAAAATATTCCTTTTCAAATAACATAAAATAATTTTAAAACATGCAATCTATTGTTAAACATAACTGCACAATTTGACTTACTTGTATTATCTAGTTGAAGCTGACTTTCATTACAGTGTCCTCCTTTCTGTCATTCCACTCAGGACTTTCACTTTTGCTTTCCTTGACGCTCACCATGGCTGTCCTCAGATCTGTCTCACCCTCCAGAGCTCAGCATGAATTTTGTCTTTTCAGAGATGCCTTCTCAGCCCACCTCATCAAAAGTTCCCACACCAAGAGATAGGCCCCAGCCCAGCAACCCATTTACTTCCTCCCATTTCTGCAAAGTTGTAAGATGGAAGTATTTCATTTGTTATAACTTATAATTTAGCAATCCAGTCTTCTTCATGCAGATAGAGACCATGATTATCTCTTCACTGATACGTTTCTAGTGCCTACAAGAGTGCTAGGCTTATAGTTAAGTACTCAATAAAAATGTTTTAATTAATAAATGGAGAAAGAAGTAGTTTCAGGTGGCTTTTATAATGTTTAGGGAGAGTGCAGGGTAGAAAATACGAGTTAAATTTGAAACAAGAAAAGTTTGAGGTATCTGTAAGACATCCAAGGAGAGACTACTACGTACTGAGCTGGGTGGGTAGGCCTTCAGCAGTGAAAGTGGTACAGCTTGGATATATAAATGTGGGAATCATTATTCGAAAGATAGGCCATGAGTGAGGACAGAATACTCATGTTTCAAGAATGTAAAGTGATAATAGAAAAATAGTGTAAAGAACACAACCTTCAAAGGGTAGTGGAGGAGATGCCTACTTAATAGACTAAAAAGGATCCAATGTGTTAGAAGGAGGGCAAGGAAGAGTGTCAGGGAATCTCAGAGAAAGAATATATCAGGACACAGCGAATGAGTAACTGAGTCAAATGGTGCTCACAGGTCAAAGAAGAAAAGAAACAGAAAATGTCGATTGGATGTGTCATCATGGAAGTTACTAATTACCTTAACAAGAGTAGTTTCAACAGAGAAGGCTGGAGTGAGTATTGGAGGCACTAAAGTAGAAATAGTGTGAAGGGAACTACCTCGGGAAGCTTGAGCAAACTGGAAAGGACAGATCCACAGTACCTCATGTGAAAATTTAGGGTCAGGTGTGTTTTGTAATTCTAATAATTTTTCACACTTAAGAAAGGTAAGGAAAAATCTATTATATATAAGTGACACCCAATGACTTTTTACCATCACCCCAAAATCAATTATATAAAAAGTTTCATTAATTTTTCTGGAGTAAAATACATGAAAGCTCATGCTAAGTTAGATAAGACTATAAACAACCTCTTGTCAGTTAAGTCTGATATAATTTTGATCATCTAAATAAAATTTTTTTAAAAAACTTTTGGTTTTCAAACTCTTTGGATATCTGGATTGTGGTTGAAGACTTATGTAGAAAAATAGGGAGAGGGATCTGTCTATAATAGTGTTGTGTTGTTTTGTTTTTATACTGAGTTACCAAAACATATTTTAAAAGTGATAATGGGGATCCTAATACAGATTGAGGAGAGGTAGGAGATTTCTAATAGAATTCAGGACCCTGAGAAGTCAGTTTGTAAGAAAATCCAGAGGATGTAAAGAGGGTCTGGCATTTCATAGAGAGAGGGCACACTTTAATTTAAACCTAGAGAAAAAGATAGAAAGGGTATACAGGCAGAGAATGTATTCATTTGTAGAGGGTAGATAATGGGATTCATTTTTAATAGCTTTTATTTTCTCTGTGAAATGTGATAAAAAGATATTGCCAGAGAATTTAAAGAGCAGATAAAGAGTTCACTGTTTGAGTGTGAAATATTGTATGAAACAGTCTTTGAGGAATATGGCAGAGCAAAATTACTAGGAAAAAATGCTGGAAGACATGTTATTTTCATCAAATAAGTAAATTTGATAATCTAAGATTAATTCAATCAATCTCTATATAATTATAAGGGTCTATGATGTTACAGATCTGTCCTAGGCATTAAAATAGAAGAGAAGGTAGGACAGAGTCACCCTCCTGTAATTAAATCCTAGTGGGAGAGAAATTTCAATGTATAGTAAAGATATTCAGAAATTAGACCCTCAAAAATAAACTAGTCATATTCCTTAATTCATTTAAGCTAATTGTGCAGTAGTATATGGGAATAATAAATTCTAGGGTCAGGTTCTAAAATATCAAATTATTACAGCCAAATTAGAACAAGATAAATTTATAAAATAATTCATATAAAAACATTTTTGATCTCACATAATCACATGAAGAAAATTTCTGCAGAATTATATATGTTATTTAATTGCAAGGTAAAATCAAAAATGAATGTACTGATATAATGAATAGTTTATTTTTCATAAAATGGTCATCATCTTAAAAGTTACCATAAACTTTTATTACTGTATGCTGATCTGAAAGACTGTTTGAATCATGTGTTATAGGAAACTAGTTTTATTTCACAAATTCATCTTGGGCTAGCCCCTGAATCATATTAGCAATTACAAATCATGCAAAATACATTTCGTCCACTAGCCATGACATGTTCTCTGTGAGAAACATCTTTCATCTCCTCCTGAGAGAACCATATAATAAAATTTTTTTTAAAAAAAAGTAAAAAAATAAAAATCTCACTGAAAGTGTGTATCAAGAATTGTTTCTTGATTACAGTGTCACGCATCATGGTGCAGTAGTTTAAAGTCTTTGTGCTTCCCTTCAAAACACTGGGTTTTGACCATTTCTATATCAGCAACTCCAAATGTAAAGTCCTGAAACCTGGCACTCAAATTGCAAGCTGAGATGAATACTTTTTTACAAGAATTAGTACAACTCAGTCAAGCCATTTCATTTTTTTTATGTAGTTTCTATGACTTTTCTAGCCAGCCACAGATAAAACATGTTCTCAGTACTTTTAAAGATTAATAGTTCAGCACTATGTTGTGCAACAGCAAGATAAAAATTAAATAAAGGCTGACACCAGGAAAACTTACTTTTTTATTCTGAGACATAAAGAACAAAAAAGACTGAATACTGGTCTCAAGTGGCTTTCAACTAGCAATGGGACAGCAACTATTCTCAACATACTACATACAAATCAAATTTATAATCTTTATTTCATATCCTCAAGTTATTTAGGTTTTATTATACTGAGTGCATTAATTTCTATATACACTCAAACATTGCAAAGCAGATCTGACTCAGAGTCAGGTCATCTGTGAGAGGGTGAGTAATGCCTGTGTGAGAGCAGTGCTTTAGGTTCCTCCGTGTTTCCCAGCTATTGATACAGAGGGGGGAAAAAAAGAAAAAAAAAAAAAAAAAAAAAAAATATATAAATATATAAATATAAATAAAAAAATAAAAAAAGAGAGAGAGAGAGAGAGAGAGAGAGAGAGAGAGAGAGAGAGAGAGAGAGAGACTTTGGACTATCATCGTATACTTCCAAACCCTGGATGTGATGTTTTCAAAAACCACAAGTCATCCCATTGGTTCTACTGGTTTGTATCATCTCCTAATGAGGCAATATGCTTCCAAATGAGACTATTTGAGATATCACTTTTTAAATGTATTGTATGGCATGTCAACTCAATTGGGACTTAAACCTGCATAAGGGAGTTGAGTGAATTAAGTGTTAAGTGAATTGTCTTCATTCAAGATTCCAAGTTTGATAAGAATGGATGATCTCAAAGAATCATTAAACAGATCAAATGCCTTTCAAATCTAGGTTACCGACTTTTATCTGTATTACTTAATTACGTTTCTAAATGTCCATCAGTGATTGTTTTTAATCATTATGTTGATGGTTTTAGTCCATTGCCTTCTACATTAGAAAAACACGACACATTGGCATTCTCAAAAAAAACAAATACGATTAGGTAAATAAGAATAAATTATGAAAAAATGTAATTTTTAACACCCTTCATGTGGTGGGGGGGGAAATGCTTTAAAGTGCAATGTTTCACTTATTGATGCAGTTGTGAAAAAAATTAAAATAAATATAAACATCAAATATATATACACATATACATCTATACATATATGAGTGTATATATATATGTATTCATATATATATAGACACACACACACACACACACACACACACACACACACATGAATGAAAAGCTGACTACCTTATTCTTGCTGTCCCTTTTCCATGAATGCAAGCAGTTTACTCTTTAATAATAAAAACATTCACAGTGTACTTACACTGGGCCAATAACTTACAAGCTGGGATTTGAACCCAGGCAGTGCGGCTCTAAAGTACATGAAAGAACCAATAAGTACTTTCACAAATGCTTTTTAAGAATTTCATTAAAATCTGCAACAACTTAACCCCCCATACACACACACCCCCAAAATGAGCAATGACTATAAAGCACTATGGTAGATGCTTTGGGGTCCAACATAAAATGGACTCCAGAAGCTCATGGCCCTTGCAAGGAAAAGGTGTGACGAAATGCAGCTGTAAGTAGTAGAAACTTGGGTATTATTTCTGGATGTTGTAAATAATTCCACCTGGGACTATCCAGAAAGACTTCCCCTGTTCAATTGCCTTGGTTTGTCTGGGCACAATTCTAGTTTTAGTGCTGGAAGATCCATGGTCTGGAAATCTCAGAGTCCCTAACAAACCAGGATGATTGGTCCATAGAGCATGGGTTGGCAAAAGTAGCACTCAACCCAAAAGGACTGAAAACAGGTACTCAAAAACATAATTGTACACCAATGTTCACAACAGTAGTATTCAAAATGACCAAAAATGGAAAGAACCCAAGTGTCTGTAAGTAGGTGACTGAATCAAGAAAACACAGTATATACATAAAATGGAATATTATTTAGCCATAAAAGGAATTAAATGTTAATGTATACTACAACATGGATTAACTTCAAAAATGAACTAAGTGAATGAAGCCAGACACGAAAGGTCACATAATGTCTGACTCTATTTACATGTAACATACAGAATAGATAAACTCATAGAGACAGGAAAAAAAATGTATTGGTGGTTCCCAGGGCCTAGGGAGAGGATGGATAGAGAGCAACTAACTATTTAATGAGCATGAGGTTTTCTTTTAGAATGACATAAAAGTTTCAGAACTCGACAGAAATGGCGGTGGCACAATAATGGGAATGTACCAAATGCCACTGAATGGTTCACTTGCAAATGACTAATTTTAAGTCACGTGAATTTAACATCAATAAAAATGCAGTACTCAAAATTCTAGAGAACAAAAAGAACAATTTTAGACACACACTAATGCATAGTACTCTACAAAAAATTAAAGAACTAGTCTTACAAGGTACATAATTACCATAATTATGTAACTAGAATAATCAATCAAAAGTAAAGGATTAAGTGATATTATTTTAGAATATGCCAGCTTTGTTTTGATATTCATATGTTTCTATAAGAAAGAAAAAAAATCTCAAGTCATATTTTGATAATAGATCCTTAAGATATTCATGAATAGAGGTGAATGAATTATTGGTCTTAATTTTTGACTACTTATTCTACAACTCTGTTACCTATGGACTGTCTACAGTGTTTTGAGAAATATAAGGAGTAATCATCACACTTGCTTAAAAGTATCACTAAAAAAGTACAGGAATAGCCTCTAAACAAAACTGACTGACTTGCTAAAAGTCACAGGGTAATAGCATGTTAGCAAATTCTCTTTAGGAAAATAATTTCACTCTTTTATTTTTAGGATTTAGTGAGAAAAAGAATGTGCAGCTACTATAATTTGCATCAACTGAAGCATTAAATTTTATGATTTACTTGTTCATGGAAGCATATGAAATCAGATGTAATATTCCTACCAAGAAACAATATTCTTATTACCATTTAAAGATTCTTATTCACTAAGCCAATGACAAAACCGAAAATTAACCTCCGTAATTAATCTGTTACTATAAATCTCACCTTCCAGGTTATGACCTTTTTTTTTTCAGTTGAAATGCAGTTTCCAACTGCATCATTGATTTTTCTTACAGCACATCAACTCATCTGTACATGAACTAATAGGCAAATGAAATTCTAGCTCTAAAATTAGATTTGGTGCTCTCGCCTAGGTTTCCAGTGTTCCACTACCATTCCTTCACTGACAATACACACCACTTCAATACTAGAGCACATAATGATTAGAAATCATTACACTAAAATATATTTGTCTTTATTTGGAGAGACTGTTGTGTTTATTACTAAGTACTTATTTTTTGACTGAGCATGTGTTTGTTTGTTTGTGTGTTTTTTCTGGCAACATTTCCTGTGTATCCTCAGTTTATACTAGTCTATCACACATCCTAAATTAAATATAATTATTTATCAGAGCACTTGCAATATTGGAGAGGACATTTTATTATCTACAACTCTGATTGGCTTCTTGGGATTTGCATGGTATACAGCTCTGATGTTCATCCTATCCTCAAGTAAGTAATCCATATAATGGCTTTTTTCAAAATATTTATTTAGCATTCTTGTATTTAATTCAACAATTTTTTGGTCACTTTATTTTCTTGTGACTTTTTTAGCTGGATAATCATTCAATAAGCACTAGATAAAAGTATATAAAATACCAGGGGTGTCAAAAAAAAAAACAAACATATACACATGACTTGTATGCATCTTTTGTTATTGCTATATTTTGAGTATTATAATTTTAATACAGTTTTTTCCTTTCTTAAAGCATCTATACATTTTTTGGCACCCTCTGTATGTATTAGAAATTGTTACTGATCACAGAAGCTTCAACTTATAAGAAATTAACAATTGAGTAGTAATTCACAAAGTAATATATTATGTTCAACATACTGAGAAACTGAGAAAACAGGAAGTGACTTCTAGTTGAGATGAGGAAGAAAACTTTCATGAGAAATTTGAGACGGTGTAAACAAAAGCTCAAATTAGGAAGCTCAGGGGCTGTGTTTGTGTGGCAACAGTAGGACCAGAAACATAGACCAGAGGGAAGAAGAAAAATAAATGTAATAAAAGACAAGACCAAAAAAATAAGTTTCAAGTTATTGCAAAATAGTTTTAAATGACAAAATTTAGAATTTCAAGTTAAATCTGTAGGCAATGATAAATCTTTGAAAGTTTTTCAGTCCCCCTCCCCTCCAAAAAAATAAATCTGATTAATAAAATGAATATGCCAGTGCAAGCATAATCCATTGGGAGTATGAAAAGACTAGAAGCTGCAAAGCCAGTTAGGAGGATATTACTGTATTGTATATTTGAGGTAATGGGGCCCTAAGCAGATGGAGGTAATGCCTTTGGGGATAGAAAAAGTTATTTGCCTTGAAAAAAAACAAGTAATTGGACCTAATAAATTAAATACCGTGGGTATTGGAGTATTGTGTTCCAAGTCACAAGTAGACTGGTGGTGGGGACAATGGTGAATTTTAGGGGGGATGACCATACTCCAGCTTTCCTTGGTTAGTCCAGTTTATATCTGTTGCCCAAATATAATTATCAATAAGGCTTGTTTAAACTATTTTCTTTCTCAAAAATGTCAAGGTTTGGATAATAAATTATATGGAAACCTAATTATACTTAATAGAGAACATCCAAAATAAACTGTAGAGTATGCAATAAGAAAGATAAGAAATTAAAATAAAAATTAAGGTTAGAAAGAAGGGTGTGAGATTCATTTATATAGAGAGGGGCGTTATTCATAGAAATAGACTAATCACTAAATGAGAAGATGAAAAGTAGAGGTTGAAATTGCTTTTAAAGCATGATAAAAGCAAAGGCATTTAAGGATTACAGAAGTTGCCGGTCATAGCAGGAGACAAACCAGAATGGGCAGTGTTGTGGATATCACAAAGGAGATCTGAAATGACATAGGTAGACCCCTGTCAAATTATGCACATATCGAGGAATTAAAGGCCAAAATGAGTTCTCTGATTTTATGACTAAAAAACTGTATATGAGTAAGCCTCTGAAATACGACGTTTATGATATAGTTAGCATCATATCCAACCTAGTATCTACCCCCATGCTTGATAAAAAAAAAAAAGAGCTGAAAAGCCAATTTATTTCCTACTATAAAATAGTAATTTCTCATTACCCAGTCCATCCCAAATGGTACAATAACATTATCTACTAATGGAAACTAGCAGCAACACACACATGCACCATTGCAAAAGTTTCCCATTCTAAAAGTAGTTTCTTGGGATAGGGTTTGTCTTTTATACAGGCAACCGGGTGATATTTGCTTAAAGGACAGTATCTTTTGATTAAGAATTCAGGTTTAAGCTGCTACTGAGTGAGTGGCTAGTCATGAATTGAAAACAGCAATTTTATGCTTTGATTTCACAGTTTGGATTTATCAAGGTTAAAAAGACTTATGCGTGCTTGAAAGAAACATATGTATGAGAGAATAAGTCAACAATAGAGAGAGGCAAACTGGCACTGCTGAATGCATGAGGAGACGGCAGAGAATGGATTCAAAGGCTAGGATGGAGAGTTAATGGAGGGAAGGAAAATGCACAACTCTTTCTCAAAAAGAGAAACAGCATCAATGCATAAAGATACAGGGAAGAAAAATGTGAGATGAGAATGAGAAAACTCATATTTAATGAAATTATGGCTTTTTAAACTAAACTGAAGAGACCTTTTGAAAAACGGAAGCTGTATGTTAAAAAAATCAAAATAAAACAGTATATACCATTTATGCTTGGTGATAACTTTGCATATCCCCAAACACACCAAACATACTTTACATGTAATACCGTTGAGTAGTTGTACTTGGCATTCTCTCTTCATGCCTCTTCATCTTTTCATATGTTGATTATTCCTTACATTTCCTCTCAAGTTTTATGCCCTTCCCTAAATCTATCTTGACTGCTGTAGCATACAGTGATATCTCACTGCCCGAAATACTCAGCATTTGCTCTGAGCCTCACACATTTGAATCTTCACCATCTGCAGCTCTGTATTGCTCTTTCAAATTATAAATCACTTGCTTATGTTTTCAGAATGATTGCAATTTCATATGGGTTAAAGACTATATATGATTTTTTCTTTGTTTACCACCATTAGAGATTCCTCTAATTCTTCTCATGTGAACTAAATAAAAATATAATACTCACATACACACAACCAAATGACTGGGAAATTATATAGAAAAACAAGATTTTTTAAGTGTCCAAATACTGTGAACTAACATAAAGTAAAACAGAAAATACATTTGTATTATTTCAAAGGCAATAATAAATAATTAATAAGACATCCGAAAAATCGCAACTGTTTCGTTTATACCCTGAGTTTTCTTAAAGCTCATGAACATGTTATTGTATTTTATGTAGGCATTACATAATCTTTTACAATGAACATTTAATCGCATGAGATAATATTTGATGCACTGCTTTTGAAAGAAGGTGAACAGATAGAAGAGGGGGGTGAGTTCAGTTTTGTACTTGTTGAGACTGCTGTGCCTGATAAGACATATAAGTGGAGTTGCTCAGAAAGCAGTTGAATAGTTTTAGAGCTTGAGAAAGTGTTGTAAGCTGGTTAAAAACAGTGACAACCTTTACACATGGAGAGAGCATGGAGTGAGAACAGTAAGCAGTTAAGACAAAATCTTGAGAAATACACACATTTAATGAATGGAGAAGAGCAGGAATTCGCACACACAATCACAAAAGAGCAATCTGAGAGGGAAAATCACAGCCAGGAAAAAAGTCTGTCAGAGAATTCAACAGTTTAAACAACTCACGATCTGTAGTGACACATCACCAGTGATGTCCTCATAAATGTTGAACAAGCCACTAGGGACTGGGAGGAGGACCGAGATGTGTAGCTTTTGCTGATTTTTATTATTGTAACTATTTCCAAGATGATTGATTTTCACACTACCAACATGATGTCAAGTGGCTCTCAAACTTCCAGAAATTTTAATAATTGGTGCTATTGAGTGGATAAAAGCTGGTTCCTGCATACCCCACTGCATCACGTTTAACTAACACGGGGTTAAGAATTCATTAGATGACAACCTTGGGTCATTGAGAAACTGTTCTATGTGTACAGGGGAGAGAGGGGAGAGGCAGAGCAAGGAGTGGTGCCTGACTACCATGTTCTTTTGCTTTGCCTAAAGCCTTTTATCCCATATTCTCAACCATGGCGAAAAACTGACCCTGATACAAGTATGTTGATGCCTTATCACACTAAGCAAATCTTCCTTGATCATCCAAATACTTGTAGTTGTATAGATTTCTTTCCTGTCCATTGACTAACCGATGGGCAAGCTTTTAATTCTGTAGATACATAAAAATACAAATATAGGAATGACACTTGTGTTAAAAATAAGAATACAAAAAAAAGTGTGTCTCATCTTAAAGTTCAGTAATAGTATACCATATGTAATGAGTACTTAAAAGAATGAAATAAAAAGTCCTGATGTTTTGCTTGATTTTTATCTGAATCTTTTGCATAATTTGGACCAAGTTACATATTTATATATTAAAAACAAAAACAAACAAAAAACTATAATCTAATAAGTATATATACTCAGATCATGCCTAACCTACAAACATTTTTTTTAGGACAGAAACCCTATCCTCAGTGTCTGAATACCACTAAACAAGTATATACTATAAAGAATTTCTAGTATCAATTAAATATGCATTCCCCATTTAATTCTATTTGATATGTAACAAATTTTTACAGTTTTCTATTAAAGCATTCAACACAATTGCTAAGTGGCTAACTAGAGGAAAAAGGAAACAATAATTTAACAGGACAGAATATTTGTCCAGGAAAATAAATATCCATACAGTTTTGCATATCTTCAAGAATATCGCATGTATATACACGTATGTGTGCCTGTGTGTCTGTGTGTGTATGTGATCATGTTCTATTAAAGCTGAATAACTCCATGTGTCCACGTGTCCATGTTTTCACTTCATTGACTGAATACAATTTAAACAAAACCCAATCTTAGGTTTTTGTTGCAGTCAGACCCACAATATTATGATAATTTATCATTTGGGAAAATGACTAGTTTGACACTATTACTTAATATATACATCACCTACCTGGCTCATTGACCTGGCAGTAGTTCAGAAGGACTCTTGTCATCCAGTTCCTCTTCACATACTTCATCTTTTACCACAGTACCTTATTTTTTTCTTCCTGGAAAGTGGTACAAAATACACTTCAGATAAGCTTGAGTTCTATATATATGATTGCCTTTCTCAAAGCACTAAAATCACTTTCTAGGTACTGTACTGCCTGTGAGTTTGATGAGGGCTTTCATTGTGAACCCAAAAGGCAAGGGGATTTCAATTATTCCTCTTCAGATATCAAAGCCTGTCCTTTAGCTACTATCGGAAAATATCCTTGTCTGTTATTACTGATATTGTCCTTTAGGATTTCCCATCCTTTTAAAAGCCTGCTAAAATTTCAAACACTGAAGTTCTTTTGTTTCGGGATAAGTATTCTTTATATTAATTAACTCATTGAAAATCTCTTTTTGTTATTATTATATGATTTTTCTGCTTTACTTAATGTTAGTTATTTACTTGTTGGTCTTACCTTTGTTGCTTGAGAGATTTCTAAATCTAAGTCAAATAAGAACCTGCTGACTGGTATGCATTCTAAACCATCCTGCATAGAGTTGTCCATGAAAGTGAAGTTTGATCATGAATATGTACAATTCAGAATAACTGACTTTGTGATTTTTCTTTTTGGTTTATGTTCAAAATGATTGTTTATTTTCCTCATTCTAGACTCTTATTCATGTAGCACGTCACTCATGACTGACAGTCACATACATGGTTATGATTACTTATTAGTGGATTTAGAGGTTAGCTGTATCTTTGCCTCCAAAGGTGAATTTCTTGTGCATTTCTTAAGCTCTACTTTTAGACGAGCATAGCTTTCCAAATTTATTGAGCATTTGTTTCCATGCAGATTAACAATCCAAAACTTATTTTCGCTAATTTAGATTAAGAAACCTTGATAACACATGCTTTTTAAAAACTTATTTGAACTAGCAGTAATTACTTTCATGGGTCTAATGCAAAAGAATATTCAAATATCAAGCTAATTTTGTGTTGCAATGTTTTATCTGTTAGCTAATAGTGAGATCGTTTTTAGTGATTGTTCTCTGCAAATAATTTCTATAGTCAGTAAACTCTCTTTGACATTGTCCATAATAATATTTTCATTTGGTTGCAAGTGAACTTTCAAGATTTTTTGATTTTGTCTTCCAAAGATATATCTACCACTATATCAATCTCTCCTATGTTCTGTCACCAAACCAAACTTTGTGAAATGTAAAACAAATATACTGAAAAATGTAACCCAAGAGGTAAACAGCTTTTTAAACTTGAAGTGCTCAAAAAAGAGTCAGTGAGAAAATGATTTAACAGAGCGTCTACTAAGCAAACAGGTAATATATTAATTTGGAGAATTTTCCTGAAAATTTTATCATGTACAAATAGAAAAGATAATTTCTAACATCAGTTAGCATAACCTTGCTCTAAATTGGAATCTTCATATGTAAGGTGCATTGTCATTTGAATACTAGTTCATTGATCAATTTTTTTTTCCAGTCTTCCACACTACTTGATGTTGTCATTGAAAAAAGAGATTACTTTTATCAACTTCTGTTTCCTTGAAATAGAATACTTGTACCACACTGACAAACAGACAATACCAGAGGAGTTATTCACACATTAGTTATCAGATGCTTTGGGAAAAAACAGTTTTCATTGTCAAAGTCAATTATTTATTAGTTTGTTGCCAAAGCTATCATGTACCGCAGTTGTGTGATTTCCTTTGCAGAATATGGTCTATTTCATGATTAAATGGCAAAGCAAACTTTATAGTAGAATAATACACGTGAGCAAATGTAACTCTTGGTAAGAAGTAAAGTTGATGATCAACCTTGTTTGTAATCCTTATTGGAATGTTTTGAAGTGCTTAGCTTTTTTTTTCTTTATTTTTTATAACTGATATAAATACATTTGCTTTTTGAGGTATTTTTATTTCCAGAACTTTATGCCTGGAAAGCCCGAGAACAGAAGTCCGATCACTAAAAACATGATAGGGCATCATAAACTGTGATTGTTAATTGTCCTAGTGTACAATTTTTTTTTTAGTACTCTTATAGTCACCAGAGTTAATATGTTCAAAGTAACAATGCTGGAAATTTTATGTTTACAAATACCTTTTAATCAGATAACTTCTTTCAATTGCAGACGCACTTATATTTTTCAGGAGAAGTTAACATGACTTAAAAAATCCATATACATGTATTTCACATTTTAAAATTCATAAACAGATCCACCATAAGTATACTAGGACTGGAACTGATTCATATATAAACCAAATATGCAAAGTGTTATCCATACTTGTTATTATTTTGTTAATTCTTTGCATAAGCAATGTAAAAGTGGTGGTACAGGAAGGTAAACCCTCTTGTTCAACTGTTTTATAAGGAAGGCGACATACCAAGCAATACATGTTTTACAAGATATGTTAGCATTTCACAGCCTTGTATTAGGAAAACTTTTGTGGATGACAGTCTTCATATTAGAATTACAAATGTGGGGTTTGTCTCAGAAATCAAATATTATTATGTAATATACCATAGACAGGTTTGGGAAGTATATATAGAAACTTAAGCAACACCCAAAATACTGCCTAAAAGAAATAAGTAGACATCAAAATAAATATAACATTGGACTCTTATGAAGACATTATCATTCTAGGAAATAAACCTGCAAATGATGACTAGGTAAACAAGGATGGGAAGGATTGAGATGAGATCATGGTACGAACAACGGAAAGGAAATTACTAATACCACAAAAGTGATAAAACAAGTGTTTACAGGAGAAAAGCACAAAGAGAGAGGAAGTATTGAACAATAATCTCACAATTCTTCTCTGCCTAGAATATAAAAGAACATGAAAGACTTTTACACCTGCTAAAAACAAGATATTACTAGATAAACCAAACTATCATATATTTTTACAGCCATCTAAAAATAGTGGATAAATAATTTTAAAGGAATAAAACTCCACATGAAATTTCCCTTTCCTTTCTTGAATGAGCACACAATGGAAAACGCTTTCATACCAGGGGATTACAACAGAAATTAGGGACAGGACATGCAAAAGAGCATGAATGTTTCTTAGACAAAACAAAACAAAACAAAACAACCTTACTGGAACTAATACACAAATATGGTAAGGTTGTAGATTACAAGAACAATATACAAACATCAACTGTATTTGAATACACGAGCAGTGAACACTCTGAAAATAAAATCAAGAAAATTTGATGTACAATAACATAAAAAAGTAGGAATAAATTGAATAAAAAGAAGGCAAACTTTATATTTTGAAAACTACGAACCACATTTAAAGAATTAAAAGAAGACTTAAATAAATGGCAAGATGTACAACATTCATGATTACAATAGTAAATAATATTGATATGGCAATACTCCCCAAGATGATATATAGATTAAATGCCATCCCTACCAAACCCTACCGGTCTTAATCACAGAAATTGCTAAACTAACCTTAAAATACACATGGAAATGCAATAGACCCAAAATAGCCAAAATAATCTTGATAAAATGAACAAAGTTAGAGCAGGCATGTTTCCCAGTTTCAAAACCTAATTCAAAGCTGCAATAATCAGTATATTGTGGTACTGGTCTAAGGATAGAAATATAGATTGGTGACATGGAATGTAAGTATCCTGAAATAAATTCACATGTTTATGGTACATTGATTTCTTTTCAACAGGGGTGCCAAGGCCATTCAATGGAAATAAAATAGTTTTCAACAAATTGAACTATGACAACTGGATATCCACATTCAAAAGTATGAATTTGAACGTCTGCCTCATAGCATGTAAAAATTAAATCAAAAAAGATCAAACACCGAAATGCAAAAGCCAAAATTATAGAAATGTTAGAAGAAAACATGTAAAATTCTTAAAAATGGATGTAAAATTTAATTACCTAAGATTAGGCAATAGTTTCCTAGATATAACACCAAAAGCACAAGCAATGAAAAAAGAATCAATAAATTGGAATATGTCAAAAGTAAACACTCACAAGTTGAATGTGTTTCAAAGGATACCATTAAGGAATGAAAAGACAGCTTATAGGATGGGAGAAAATCTTTGCAAATTTTAAATCTGAAATTTGACTACAGAATAAATACAGAACACTTACAACTCAATAATAGAAACACAAATAACCAATCAAAAACGTGCAAAGCATCTGAATGGACATTTGTCCAAAGAAGACACACAAATAGTCAATATGCCCATAAAAAGATCCTCAAAATTATTAGTCATCAGAGAGTCAGAAAACAAAACTACAGTGAGATACCATTTCACACTTATTAGGGTGACAATCATTAAAAAGACAATACGACAAACCTATGGAGTAATTCACTGCCAATGGTAATGTCGTATTAACCATGCCACTTATTTTCTATATCTTGATGCTTGGTATATTGGGCCTTGCTGACTTTGGAGGGACTACCCTGTCAAGGTTAGCTAATTTCTAGAGATAACAAATAATTTGCCCGGGAGTGTCACTTTCATATACAAAATCAACCAATTCTGAGCCCAGATGCCCAACTACCCGCTTTATCTGGCTCTCAAACTAGGTGGTGGACCACTCTCCACCTGCCCTACCCACCCTGGGACCAGGTACCAGAACCAAAGACAGCCTGTGTACCCCAGAGCCCACTGAAATGATACAACGAGTCAATCCTGAACCAGCTTATCCTACTTCACCTGTTCCTTCTCATGGAAACTACGAAAAGACTCTTACATACATTTTCCCCTCACTCCTTCCTCTCTGGTTCCTGACCAACCTGGTGCTTCCCCATGTGGCCCCCATGAAGCGGCATCCCCCACTTTGAGATCTGTGAATACAACAAACTATCTCCCGATCTGTTGGCCTTGCCGTGCCTAAATAATAATAAAACATGTTTGAAAACAAATGTAAGATCGTGTAGCTGAACTGCAAAATAGTTTGTCAGTTCCTCAAATGGTTGGACACAGGGTTATCATATGACACAATTCTAAACATACACCTTGCCGAAATGGAAATGTATGTCCACACAACAATTTGTACCTGAATGTTCATAGCAGCATTACTCATAATAGGCCACAAGTTGAAACAACTCAAATATCCATCACCTGATGAATGAAAGAGTGAATAAATGTGGTATATCCATGCAATGGGATAGCACTGTCAATAAAACTAAGTGGAGTTCCAATGCATTCTCCAAATGGATGAATCTTAAGAACATGTAAAGCCAATCAGAAGAGACCGTGTATCATGAAACTCTATTGGCATGAAATGTCCATAAAAGGCAAATCTACGGAGACAGAAAGGAGATTAGGGCTGATGTAGTTGGGACAAATGTCCAATGAGTGTTAATGAGTATGAGGTTTTTGTATGGCATTCTAAAATCGATTGTAATGATGACGGATATGCTAACACCCTTCAACTGTATACTTCAACTGGGTGAATTATAGGATACATAAACTATATCATAAATCTGTTATAAACATACAGGTTACTATAATTCACCACATTAAAAGAATAAAGGAGAAAGACAGTATAATAATCTCAATAGCCCAGGAATAGCATTAGACAAAAGTCAGCATGCATTTATGACTTAACAAACATAGAGAACTCATAGCAACCTAGAAAAAGAATGACAATTCCTCAATTTGAAATAGTATCCACCAAAACGATAGGTTAACACTATATCTAATGGAGCAAGAAAAAGACCTGTATAAGATAATATATAGCAGATTGATTGATGACAGCCAATAACCGTATAGAATACAAATGTCCATTAAAGAGAAAAGAAATGAAATCAATTGTAGTCTCTGCACAAAATGCAATGATACTCAGCAATAAAATGTACAAACTATGTGTACATGTAACAACAAGGATGAATCTTAAAATCTTGTCTAATGAAAGAAGCTGGAAGAAAATGAGTTATATGCTGTAAGATTCCCTTTATGTGAAGTTTCAAAACAGGCAAAACTAAGATACGGTGATATAAATTAGATTAATGGTTCCCTGGTGTGGCAATTGTGATTGCCATGGCATTTTGAGGAGGGCTAGAAATATATTTTGTTTTCAGTGGTCATTACATTGGAATATACATTAGATAAAACTCGTTAAACTGTAGACTTCAACAGTGTTCATCTTCTTGTATGTAAATATACGTAAAGCTGGCCGACAGTAATTACTTCACAATATCAAGGCTGGAGGACAGTGAGAAGGCACAACAATTTGCTAAAATAGGACATTTACGAAGTAAAATTAACTTTGGAGAGATTCCTCATGGTCCAAGTACATAATGGCTGAAAATACAGTCTGATGACATATACAGTTTCAAACTTTTTCCTCAGAATTCAGTCTACAATTCAGTGCCATTTATATTGCTATTCACTTGATAAACGCCAGCTTTAATTTAGTTATAAAAAATATTTTTCCAGTAAGTAAACGTGTATGTTTGGCATTCACTTTTCATAAAATAAAAAAAAAATTCATTATTTCTTTTACCTTATTTCCTAAAAACTGATACAAATATATGGACAACATACTTTAAAATATATTACCTGAGTGCTTCAAATACCTTCCACTTCAGCTTTTGTCATTGAATTTGTTGTTTTAATATAAAATGTGCTTTGATTCCTCTTAGGAAAAACAAAATATGCATCTTAATACTAGTAATAACATCAAAACAACACTCATCTCCACACGTTATTCAATTTTAGTGAAAAGGGATAGACCTGAATAATGTACAGTAAAATGACCAAGAAGCACTTCTCCAGTGTTTTCAAGTGCGAAGACTGTAAATAAGGAGTCAGAAGCATCTTTTGAGGAGGTTTATGCTTAAGCTCAGTTATAATTCTCTGGTGATTAATTATAGTGGCCACACTAGCCTGACAGAAAGAACTCAGGAGATAAAAACATGATTTGTTTGTTCGTTTGTTTTTTCTCTCCCATTCTTATTTTAGACAGAACGCAAGCATAAATAACCACCTATGAACACCCACCAGGCCCTGCTCATTGCGCAGCAGCGATGAGTCAAAGGCCAGCAATTCTATGTAGGAAAAATGGGAACGAGCCGCGGGTCGTCAGTTAGAATCATCAATACACATTTTGCAGATAGATAATGAGCATGCTGAGCAACATCAGCTTTAGGTAAAAAGTACAAAATATATAAAACATGGCACTGGGAACTCTTTTTTATCCTCTTTATTTAGACACCTAGAGCGAAGTCACTCGGAAAGAGAGAAAATTGCGGTTGGCGACTAGGACATTTTGCTTCTGTTTTGAGCTAATGTAAAAGTATTTGGAAAAGCTAAATGTGTTACATATATATAATATATTAATATTAGTGTTCAAATACTTTATTGGTTTTATTATTTGTAAGTACAGACAAGTGAGTAAAAGATTTCATCTCTGTTTAATCAATTAGTATTTGATTTCCCAATAAGGGACGTCTTCAGAGCTATAACGAGGGCTGGCTTGGTGAGTTTTGTAAAATCGGCTTCCTATCTCTGAAAGGAAGAGTTATAATGCTACCATAGCTTTAATATTTCTTCTAACTTCTATTTCTGCTGAGTAATCCACTAATAAGCCATCAATTCCGTGAGCCATACACTAAAAGCCTCGTCTCTTTTTTTTTCCCCATAAAGTATATATTCTGTATTATTTCTGTATTATAAGAGCCCCACATAACTTAAAGGCAGCAAGTCCTTAAAATGGTTTCTTTCTCTGGGAAGTAGGTTGATCAACAATGTGTCATCTATTGTTTAGTCTTCTACTAACTAGGTTGAAACTTGAAACAAGTATCACATCTCACTGATGAGCAATCTTCTTCAAATAATGAATTTTTCCTATCATATTCTATGTGAAAAGAGTGCAAAAAGAAAACATTTTCTCCCAAATTGCTCTGCAAAAGTAATATGAAGTACATACTAATCTTTGTTACTTGGTAGAAGTTAATTTAAGCTACTTAGCTCTTACGATAACAATGATTTGAATTTGACTTTAATGTAGAAAACAACTACAGTACATTTTCCATTTAGAATGAATGTTGTTTAAATGAGGTTTAATTTTGTACATAGTTACAAGGTACCTTCTGTTTAGAAATCCTGCTGTTTGCATGTGATTTTATTTCAGAAAATCGGCAGTTACAAATTCCATTTTCTTCAGAATGCTGCCGTGTGAATGAGACTTTTGAGCAGAGCACTTGCTGTTACCAGCTACCTTCCATTCACAGGACTGCCTTCTGAATGTACTTTCAATTAGGAAATCTCAGTAAGTTCATTTTAAAATCCAAAAGAACTCGATTCAACTCTGCCGCTTTGAATTATCAGGCCATTTTGAAACCCAGTCCCTACTGTTCTTGATATTGGGAGCCAGCCAAATAGGAACAAATGAAAATCGTGTACAAGGAAAGAATTTTTTAAATTATCCATTTTTTAAATGTTTGTGCCAAAAGGACAGATGGTACAGTCAACACACACAGGGTCCTGCATCTTTGGAAATCTAATCACAATATCCACCTCCTATCTTAAATAATTCCATCTGTAAGCATTTGTAACCAACCATGTTGAAAGAAATGAAGTAAGTATAAATCGATGTTTTAATCACTCAGAATACAGAGAAGCCTGAAAAGTTAGCAAATGAAAGAATAAAGAGCAATGAAGTGTCACAAGAATATCATCCGTCCGTTGTAACAATTGAAAAGCACAAGGATTTACAACATAAAAATCTATGCCACTTTCAATTTGTTGTGATTCCTTCTTCATCTAGTTCAAATAAGCCCTGTTTCAGAAAAATCTCTAGTAATCATCATATTGACACTTTATCTAGACTGAGTGCTAATGAGCCAAGATTTTTCTGCCATTATTTTTACCCAAGAGCTCACAGAGTCAGAGCTCATCAAAGAAACAGTGCCAGACACACACACTTTCAACCTAAAAACACTTACCTCTTTCACCAGCTTTGTTTTCAAGTGTGGTGGTTTATTTGTTCCTGAATATCATTTTCCCTACTCCATTTCAATTGTCTGCATGACTTACAATGAAACGAAGCAAGAATAAAAATTTCCCTTCACTATCAATTTGTGTCTTTCTTTATCTTTTCCAAAATCTGATGATTTCCATTTAGACCAAGTACTTTACAAGAAATTCTCCAACAGCAGCCGTGTATATTCCTGATCTTAAATTAAATTACGGAAACTTTCATGGGT
Organism: Rhinolophus ferrumequinum; assembly: GCF_004115265.2. Taxonomy (NCBI): domain Eukaryota; kingdom Metazoa; phylum Chordata; class Mammalia; order Chiroptera; family Rhinolophidae; genus Rhinolophus; species Rhinolophus ferrumequinum. Next base: position 55,297,165 of record NC_046301.1, read on the forward strand.
AAGGGTGAGAAAAATATTGTGAGTAAAGAGAGACAAATAAAGAACTCGTTAAAAAAATATCCTCGAATGTCTAGAAGCTACTGAGCAAATCTATTTTATATTAATGGTACTTTCTTAGCTATATCTTCCTGATGTTTTTTTCCTTGACTTTATAAAAATAATCACTGCCATACAATTTTTCTGTTTTTGTCTCTTTAAAGCTCTGAAGTTAATTTATAATCCTAGGGGAAAGAGTCAAGTCTTACATTTAAGATGAAGTCTCCTGTTGTTCTTTAATAATGTATTTTCACTATTTACATGATAGAAATCCAAATAAAGAATCACTAAGTTATGTCATCACTACTTCCAGCCCTTCCAAAAAACAAAAACCGTAGTCATCGATCACCCATATCTTAATGAGTTAGTCCACTGCGGTAATGTCAAGCATTTCAATGTGTTGTCTTTTCTAAGTATTTCAGACACTGACTATAGGACCTGCGTCATAAGAGGATTGTGGTGCCTTTATGTACAACTTCTCAAAAGACTTGCTATATTTGCTGCTTATACTTCTCATCTGCCCATTTTCTCTTAAACTTACTCAACGAAACTATCCTTATTAATGTCACATTGCATATTTACTGATCAATTCTCTGAATTCACCTTATTCCACTTAGCAGTGACATTTGATACACTACATTACTTCAGCCTCAAATTACTTTCTTCACTTAGCCTCAGGAACCCACATTCTTTGTTCTCCTCAGTCCTCACTGACATCTCCATTCAGTCTCCTTTGCTGTTTTCATTTCATGCACTTAATCTGTAAACACTGAAATGACCCAGGGTTCAGGACTTGAATGTCTTCTCTTTTTAACGTACACTAACCCCTAGGAAACTAGATGCCTTTTGAAGGCTTTAAATGCCATCTATTCACTGAAGACTCCCCAATTCATTTCTTCATCCCAGATATCTCCCCTGAATTCCAGACCTATATACAGTCAATTGGATTTTTATATTTCCACTTGGATGTGTAACAAGAATTTCAGACTTAACATGAACACAGCAGAGCTGACTTGGTGATTGCCAGAGGTCTGTGCTATTACTTAGGTAGAGAGCTGATAAGAAAGAGGTACTCAGGGAAAGAATTTCCCTGTAGCTCTCTCGTAACCTCATTTCTAGGTTGACTTATGTCACTAAGTCTGGGTGGTAGAATGTAGGTGGAAGCACTGTGATTTCCTTAAAAGTTGACAGTAGGTACAGAATGTGATCTGTTCTGTCTGTTGTTACAGGACAAGAAGGTTATCTTGGAGCCATAAGACGGTAGAACCACGAGACAGAAGCAGCTCAAATCTTAGTCAGCCCTTAAGGGAAGAGTGTCCAAAAGAACTGTCCAACCTGGACGTCTATGGGGGTTTATAGGTGAGATTTACCTACAAGTCCTATTGGAGCGACCATGAAAATAAATCCAGACTCTAAGTGTCTTACCACATCATCACATCTTGTATCAACTACTGTAACATTTTTCTATTCATCTTTGTTGCTTCCATACTTTCCCACCTAAAATATTCTTTGTGTTTAGTGATGTTTCTCATAAGCAAGCCAGATATTTCAGGTCAGGGTCTCAGTGCAGCAGACTTGGCTACCAAGACATGTATGGAGATTTATTAGAAAGTGCCTTGGGCATTGTGACATGTGCAACAGAAAGGAAATAGGACTGGCCAGAGGAAGAAGGTGAGTTGCAATGCAGTCTCACTGAGGACCTCAGCTAATCCCACAGGAGCTCTGAAATTGCATAGTTGTTCCAAGTTTGGGCAGTAAGACTGAGGCTTTCTCACATCAACTAGTCATTGTTGCAGCCTGCCCCAGGAATGAGGCTAGCCTTAACTCTTAGCCCAGCAACTTTCTTCAGTTAAGGCAATTCTAGGAGAGCACTGATGCCTAAGGGTTTTCTGCAGCCAACATTTTCATCTCCTGAGGGAGTATGACCTTCAGTCCTGAAGGGGGATCTGGGAAGAACCTCACAGTGTCCACTACATCAATTCATATCACTTTTATCCTGAAAATCATTCAGTGGCTTCCCATATTACTCAGGATCGACTTCAAAGTCTGTTTCAGGGCTGTTAAGACCCGTTAGTGATCTTTTTATATTCTCTCTCCATACTGGCCTCATTCATTTTACTTCTGCTCCTTGGGACCATTGCTATACCTTGGATATGTCAGTCACCATCGTACTTCAGGACTTGTTCCTTGTTTTCCCCTCTCCCTAAAGTTTTTATCAGTATAGCACATGCCTTGGTCCCTTACTTTAGTTCAGGGATTGGCAATTATTTTTCTGTAAAGGGCTACGTAGTAAATATATTTAAGATTGTGGGCCATATGGTCTTTGCCTCAACTATTCAGTTTGCTTGTAACCTGTAACCCAAAAGCAGCAATAACACATGTATATGAAGTGGGTGTGGTTGTCTTTCTATAAAACTTTACTTACAAGAATAGTTGGCGGCATTTGGACTATTGGCAATAGTTTGCAGACCTCTACGCTAGCCAAACATGGGCTCAGATATGGCCTCCTTTGAAAACAGTTTAGCAAGCCGTTTAAGAAGTTTGGTTAAGAATCTACTTACTTGCTCAGTGTCTCTTCTCGATCAGACAATTATTATATGTGTAACCTTCAGTTTATCTATGCTTTAATTTCCAAAATGGGGACTCAATTATTCCTACATAAGGTTATGCTGTTGGTCAAAGGAGACCGTACATATAAAACAATTGTAACAGTATATACCATTTATTGTATATACAGTATATTTTTCTGACACAAAATAAATGCTTAATGAAAAACACCTACCTATCACTCAGTTTCTTTCTATTGCCTAGCACTTATTGCGTAAAATTTGTTTATTTAGTTATTAAGTTAGTTTTTATTCTGATATTACCTCTTCCCCTTCTCCCACTAGAAACAAGCTCTCCAATAGTGGGGACTGCCTTCTTGACTCACTGCTCAATTGCTTGATCCTCCCAAAGTACCTTACATATAACATATAGCAGACCCTCAATATATCTTTTTTTTTTCTTTAGTTAATAAAGCAATTAAGAGAGTTCTGTACTTTCACGGCTCTGAAATTCGATTTAAGAGACATAAATTCTAATTCCAAATAAATGAGTAGTTTTAGTTTTAGCCAAGTCATTTACCTGAGCCGCACTGCCTTTATTTGACAGTGGAGAAAGAAGACCAAATGCTGAGCAACTTAAAGGAAACATTAGTCCTGTGCCTCAAAACAATCTGCATTTCCTTTTACCCTCAGGTTACACTTAAATGTAAATACACATATTCAACAATGAGCTTCAGTGGGTAGCTATATTGTTGTATATTGTACATGTGATATTTCACTCTTAGGTCATCAACAACCCTGAACTAGAACAACCATGATGACTTTCTGATTCTCCCAGGATCAGACTTACCCGACCATAACCTAAGAAATTTGTTAAACTTAACACAGTCCTACTTTAACTTGTTTGTAAGTCATGAGCCCTATTGTAAGTAATTGAACTTAAAAAAAAAAAAAAAATTACTTGACAACCTCCACTTTATTATCGTTTCAAGGGAAAAAATTAGAATGATTCTTATTTATAACACTCCCTACTGCTCATATTCTAGAAAGCCCTCTCTCTTCTATCTGCATATCAAAATCCTACCCTGCTACTTTTCTACCTCCTTCTCTGCATTACTGCTGAAGTCCATAGTAAACTCCATCCTCTAAAGCAGGGGTGTCCAAACTTTTTTCAACGTTTTTCACCAAGGCCATATGCAGTAAAATACACAAACAGCCGGGCCACTCACTCGAGGTGAAGTACGTATTGCCTCACCTGGTTTATTTAAGTAAACTAAATATACTTTTGGAATTTGCTGCGGGCCAATAAAAAATGGATCGTGGGCCGCAATTGGCCCGCGGGCCGTAGTTTGGACACCCCTGCTCTAAAGGTACCTGGCTCTACCCTAACTACTATGTTTTAAATGCTCTCCCAGCACTCCCAATATTTTCTTTGTTCTTCTTTATTTTTTTTTTCATGAAGAGCTCATCATCTTTTAACATGCTATAATAATGTACTCCTTTCATACAGCTATTGTTCATTGTCTGCCTCTCTAGAATATAAGTTCTACAAGGCAATGATTGGATGTTTGAGTAACTGATGTGTCCTGAATACCTAGAACAGCACCTAGCACATAGGAGGCTCTCGATAAGTATTTGTTAAATATACTGTCATTAACACATTGCCATTTTGCTCATTTTTTGTTTCATTCATTGTTCCACACTAATTAAATATATATGTCATGATTTTATCTCCAAAATTAGATCACAAAATTGAGGAATGCTGAGACTTCGCTCAACAACCACCCCCCCACACACCAGAGGCCAAGAAAAATATGGCACCAATATTAGAAACTCAATAAACATCTGTTGAATGATTGATTGAATAAATGGCTAAATGAATGGTGGCTTGGAGAGGTTAGGTAATATCTCACAATAGTCACAGAGCTAAATCCACAAGTTTTCATTGCTAATCGTTTTTGTATTTAATGTAGTGTAGATGTGAGTTTTTATTAATATGTGTTATTTTATTTAAAGAAATAACAACTTCTAGGCAAGAACAAGTATTTAGCTCCAATGACCCTATGTAAATTATTAACACAAGTGTGTGTTTTCAGAAGCCCTGAGGCATCAGCATTGCTGGACCAAACTAAAGGGTTTGAAGAAAGAAATTATTACTCCAGAACCCTGTTTTCCAACCATTTCTGGAAATCATTCAACAACATAGAATTATATTTAGTCTATGAACTTTTCTAAGAGGTTGACTTTTATTTTCCTTCCCTTCAGGAGAAAACGAAAAGGTAAACTGTATCATTGTTACTGCAAAACTGAACAAAGAAAGTTTGAATAGCATTTGTCTATTAAGGGATTTTTCAGAGGAAAAATTCAACTCAAAATGCATCTAATACCATTTTAATTATAAAAGATGAGACAATTCCAAGATTTCTGAAAATATTGATTTGAAATTATGTATAAATGAATCAAGGTAGATAGTTGTTTATCCTATACACAAGGATTAAAAAAACAAATATTTTATACTTTTTTGTTTGTCTTCAAATTGTAAAGTACCTGGTATATTTTTATTTTACATAAATTTTCTTGCTTCACTGATATATTATTTAACTCTGAGATAGAGAGAGAGATCTAGTAGTCTACAGATAAAACAGCGCTATAACTTTGGTCTTACTAACGTTTCAAAATAATATGCAGCCAAGTCTAAAGGTAGTAACATAGACACAAATTGCAAATATATGAAGTTTCAAACGGTAATTCAAATAATTAATTCTATGACTGTTAACAGATCAATATAAATCTATTTATAGAATGTTAAAATTTTTTTGACACAACAGCTGAGAATGATTTAGGTCATCTATTTTTAAATACACTTTTAAATTATTTTTAAAATGTAGTCTGTATTTTTAAATGACAGAGGGTGCCAAAAAAATGTATGCACATTTTAAGAAAGGAAAAACACTATTAAAATTGTAATACTCAATCTATACTTATAACAAAAGATGAACACAAGTCACATTTGACTTCTGCAATTACAACAGGTGCTCAGAGTGGTTACCATAAACGCCCAGACAATTCTGATTACAGCGAACTACTGCTTGAGCAACGTTGACTAGAGTGTCCACTTGCATACAATTTTTGGGCACCCCTGGTATTACATTTCTAAAGTGGGAGATATGCTTTCTTTCTAAAAAAAATAAATTCCTTCATGAATACAATAAAAATTCAATCAAAAGCACAAATATATTCTAAATGTTTTATTTACGTAAAAACCCCAAAATTCAACACTTAAACCTGACGCTTCCAACATTATGTTCTATAATTCTATCTGTCCATAGTATAAATCTGAATGTTTCTCCAAGGTGACAAGAAGAAACATCCCTTAATGGGATCTTTATATCTTCACTTCAGTTCAAACTTGATATGAACTTCCAGGCAGACTTAATCATGCAAATATAGAATGTCCTCTAGTATTCCACGCAAATAAGCACAGACTATGGACTCCTGACATAACATGCAGAATCTAAGCAGATCTTAAATGTTATAAAACGCATTCATTCTTTCTGCTTAGCACCTCCTTCCTTCTTTACTCTTTGTCATTCTACCCCTCTGTCCCATTTTCCCTCCCTTCCTTTCTTCCTTCTTTCTTTTTTTCTTTTCTGATCTATCAGTTTTATTGTAACCACCTGTGACCCACTTATTCCTTTCAGGTGAAACATTTAAATCCAATATTTAAGCTCTTGAAGGGGTATTTAGTTTTTTGTTATTTATTATAGGTTTCAATGTCTATAAATAGATTCTCTCTAAGTATCATTGTGATATATTTGGAAACAAATGCAATTTTTAACACATTGTGCATCGTATAAATTTTAAAATAAATAATATGCTTAAAAAGTACATATTGAAGAAATACTAGGGTAATTTTCTTATAAATACAGCATATAGCTACTAAACATGCATACAATTCTTATAGAAAGACATTACCTATCTGATACCTGTGTTTGTTAATATTTATAAATCAACAGGCTCATATACTAACGAATGCATCAAATATCAAGTGAAAATTTCTCCTGAGGTTTTTTTATATAAATGTTTACTAAGGGTAAATGACAGAAAATGGCAAACTGATCTCTGGAAGAAATAACAGGCCTATAACTCTCCCTTGCAACACACACACACACACACACACACACACACACACACACGCATGCACGCATGAACACAGAGTAATTTGGATTATACAGGAAAATCCCATGGTAATTAATAAACAGTAAGTTCTTACTCTTGTTAGCCACTATATATAGGAAGATCTATTCATTTATTCTAGTGATAAATCTGAGCTGGTTAGTATGTTTGAATAATCAGTATGTCTGAATTTGAATCTGTCACTCTATCCAGGTAGTTAGTATTCAAGAGTGTTTCTTAAATATGGGCTGATCAATAGGTCTTGAGCGGCTAGTTTCTCTCAAATAGCCAGTTTATCTGAAGTCTTCTGTTTGAATCTTTGGTTTTCAATATACAAGCAATGATCTTTTATTATGAAAATTCAGTTTCATCCCAAACTCCATGATTGGGTACTATACCTTTGCTCTGTTTATATCTCACTTGTCCATTGCTATCCTCAACAATCAGGAAATAACCCACAAGAATAGAGGAGGGCAATCCTGTCAACCTGGTGGAGAAGGTACATGCTGTGCTTACCTCCTCTCACCATCACATTAAAATTACAACTAAACTGCAGAACCACCATCACTGACAATTGCCAGAAGCCCAGCAGAACCGAAGCCCACAGCTAAGGACATACAGAAAAACCACCACGAAACTGGTAGGAGGGGCAGACATGGAACGGGCTGGTTCCACACCCCCATGTACACATTAAAATTCAGGAGGGATATCTAACCTGTGGAGGTTGTCTCGCTGAGGAGTGAGCAGTCCTAGCCCCAGCCTAGGTTTCCCAGCCCAGGTTCCAGGGCTGGGGAGACCGGTCACCATAGCTTCTGGCCGTGAAAACAAGCAGAGATTGTGGCTGAGTGAGAAGGGCAGCTGCAGTCCCAGGTGCTCCTCTTAAAGGGCCTGCGCATCGACTTATTTGCTGACAGACTCACTCACTGCAAGCTCCAGCACTGGGGCAGCAGCTTGAAAGGCACCAGGGACATATGGGGAGGAACTGAATTTTCTTGCCTCAGGGCGAGGGCTAGAAAGGCAGCTATCTCCCAAAGAGAGGAGCTGGCAGAAGCCATGTTTCTTTGTTGAGTCCTCCCACCTCCTGAAATGCAGACGCAGGTGACCATAATATTTGAATCTCCATCAACCTGGTTAACACTGTTTGTTCACCCAGATTCCCTCAGGCCCTGCCCCACCCAACTTCTGGGCCCACCCAACCTGCCTCCAGTGGCTTTTCTGTATAAATGGCTTATCTTGGCTCATGCTGCAGTGTGGGGACAGAGCCCCAAAAAGCAGTTTCCAGGCTCTCGGCCTCACATAGAAAGGTGCTGGCTCAGGTAGTAAATGGCCATCGACTGTGATCAAATGGCCATCAGCTGTGGCTAGTTGGACGTCAGCTGTAACCAGTGAGCCATTAGCCATGAATATAACTGCCGTGGCTGGGCTAGCAGAAAAAGGGGGGTGCTAGCAAGAAGATGGTGGCTGAGTCTGCAAGCGGCACAGTGAGGGTTGAGAATTGTGTTGCTCCTGGTTCCTGTATCTCCAACCCAGCCGCCAATGAGAGTATAGTGGTATGACTCCCCTACCTATGGCTCCGTGGGTGTTCCTTTTTGGCCTAGCCATATCCTGCGTTTTTGTGTGGGGAGTGGGACCAGAGACCCCACCGGATGCCCCGCACGACATGCAGACTGTCCTAAAATCTCTCAAAGGTTCACAAAAGCCAAATAAGCAGAATTTGACTTTGGTATGTCCTGTATCTCTGGCTGCGTAGCCATAAGCCCAGCACTAATAACAGCCAGCATCAGTTCATGGTTTCTCCTCTCAAGGCACCTCCAAACACAGTGCTAGTGATGGCCATCTGCAGATTTCTTTGTGTCTCATGCCAGGTGGTCCCAAGCAGGGCACTGACTGCAGTTGAACTTGGCCTGTGGGGGGTGCCTTCCCAGGAGGCTTCTGGGATGGCATGCCAGGTGGCCAGCTTCAGACTTAGCCAGAGCATCACCCAGCAGCCTCTGAGGATGACACACCCAAAGGGCACACTGGGCAGGCACCAGAGCCCTGCTAAAGTGATTACTGTTCTGTAGGGTCAGCCTCTACACCACAGTTCCTCCACTGTAGTCACAGCCAATACTCACAACAAATCAGTGCAAGGATCAATATTTCCCACTGACATTCAAACTGCAACCAAGGCTCAACTACAACAGGAGGGCACACACAGCCCACACAATGGACACACCTGGAGTACCCAGTTCAGGTAACCAGGAAGACTGCCACTGAGATCCACAGCACACCTACTACATAAGACTACTCTCCTAAGACTAGGAGGCATAGCAGCCCTACCTAATACATAGAAACAGACACAGGGAGGCAGACAAAATCGGAGACAAATAAACATGTCCCAGATGAAAGAACAGAGCAAAGCTCCAGAAAGAGAACTAAACAAAATGGAGACAAAGAATCTAACAGGCACAGAGATTAAAACACTGGTTATGAGGGTGCTCAATGATCTCAGTGAGAATTTCAACAAAGAGATAGGAAACATAAAAAAGAACCAGTCAGATATAAAGAATACAATTACTGAAATGAAGAATACATTAGAGGGAATCAACAGATTAGAAGAAGCAAAGGATGGAATCAGCAATTTTTAAGATAAGGTAGCAGAAAACACCTAAATTCATATTATTGTTAGATGCTTAAATATTATTTAATATTTAAACTGGATTGATCAAGTACAAATCAAGCCAAGCAGAACTTGTGAAAATTAGGTGTAGCTAAATTTCTGGGCATGGTCTAAAAGCATCCAGTGGAACTTCAAAGAACTAAGCATTTTATAAGTGGACTGAAAAGAGTTAGATTCTTTGAGCTGTTCCTCTATTTCAAATTTATTTTACCTATTGCAACAATGTAACCTATCTCAAGATTTTCACTGAGGTAGTAGTAGGATTTCCCTAAATAGTGGTATGATTTTCCTGGTCACCAGTCTTTATCCATGCTCTCAGAACTAGGGCTTTCTTTCACTATACAATCTAGGTCCCATTATTGTCCCTTCCACTAATTCTCCTCAAATTCACTTAAGGAATTATGCAGTGAATCTTTTTCTCGTATGTAGAATCTATTGTAAATTTGTGAGAAGGTGTATTTCCTTCACACCACTTTTCCCTTCCTTCCTCCATTCCAAAATGAGAATTAGAGGAAAGGATATACTCACTGGGAATTTTTAGCAAACATAAGTAAAATAACTAAGCAACACTTCTTAGTTATGAGTAAGTTTTTAATAGTTCCATTACATGATCCCTGTTTAGATAAGAATGTGGTTTATAAAGCTTTGAGAACCAACCAATACAAATAGTTAAATATTCTATATTGATTCAATATTGTAATTAATTTGAATAAAATTCAAGACTTTATCTCACTTACTCATATAAAAAACATTTTGGAAAATTATATTTTATTTCCCACTGTTTTGAAAGAATAACGGTTTTAATATGGGCTTAAAAATTATGAGTTATAACTCAAAGAAGTAAAACATGCAGTGCGTAATTTCATATACTATTATGTAAAATTTATAGTCATAATAACATTGACCAAATTGAAAAATATATTTAATTGAATTTATCAGATTATTATTTAGATCTTATTTTGAATAGCTGATAAACATTTATGAGTCAAACAAATCTATTTTTTGGTATATAATTTATTTTTTAGTAAACAATTGCTGTTTATCTTGCATAAATTTTAAGCAAATTTAGTATTTAGTAAACAATACAATCGTTCATGTTTTTACAACTGTCAGTGAAAAAAATGAACCCAAATTATCTATGTGCTATATACAAATAAAAGTGAATGACAGCCTAACAAATAAATTAAAACAATGCAAAATGTGTTTTTCCAGATTTTGATTTAGCTAATTAGAAATACTGTGTATCAGAAGAGTTATCCAGCAATCAAGGAAAAGGCTTAGTTTTAGAAGCCAAATTATCTTGATATTTAGAAAAGCAGCAGAGCAGTAATTTCACTGCTGTCTCTATGAATGTCTTGCTTAAATTGGGTATTGATGGGTTCAGTCCCCATTGCTAAATGGAAAAAGAAGTCTTTGCTCAGAGCAATTAAAGGGACTGAAGGGATGATAAATAATGAGGTGTCTGTGAAAAAGGAAAGTGGTATCTAACAGGCCTGCCAACTGACTCTACTTCACAATAGCAGCCCTAACTGGAAGATTTGATTATGTCGTAGTGCAACAATGATTACCATTTAGGCATTTAATCACTTGATATTTTTGCTACACCATTTTCTGGAAACCTGTGTAGATCACCACAGCAGTTAAAGAGGTTCCTAAACCATTTGTTTTTATGTTGTCTTTTTATCTCCTCTGTTTACATTTTAATTGGTGAAATAAGTTTTACAGCACTTAGACAACTCTGGTTTTATATAGTGTTTCCAGTTTCCCTGCCAATGCAGTAGTAGGTCTAGTTACCAATTTCATAAAATAGATGCAATCTGGTTTCCCTATTGGACACATGGATGAATAATGTGATGACCAGGAGTAGGAGTTGCTCCTGCCTAAAGATTATGCCCTTGATGCTGCAATCCACCCAGCAAAGCAATCCATGATACACATCGCTCTCTATAATGTTTGTCCATGAGGACTGGCTTTCTATCACCCTCCTCTATCTCCTCTGGGAGAACATTACACCACTATCCAATCTGTCTTTTCAACTCCCTGAGAACAAATTACAGACCTGCAAATTGAGTCTACCCATATACAGTCGTAGCTCAATTCTAAGCTCTGCTAGTCACAGAAAAACTATTTTCCAGTTTTGCCATGTTATTGGTGTGGTTTTCCTAAAGCAGAGCAACACGGGTATATATATATTTTTGTATGCCCTTGAAGAACTTCATCTAGGTGTCCTGCACAAACCCATCTCTCTTAAGTTCACTGAAACTAGTTTGCTTATCTGGGTGTTATCCATTCTCTTGACAACCGCAGTAAAACGAAGCTGAGTTTTTAAGATAAAACTTTCCCTAAGAAGAACTGAGTGTATTATAGTTTATTGTTTTGGAGGATATTTGCCTTCATAACCCTTTCAGTATTAAACATGAGGTCTAAGTGGTGTGATGGACATTTTTTGAGTAAAGGAACACGACAACAGTCTTGTAATGTGAACTAGACTGTCTATAAGCCCATTGGAGGTACTGGCACTGGGTAACACAACCTGGTTCTAACTCCGCACTATACCTGGTGTGAAGGAGAGAAAAGCATTCTCTCAGATTCTCCATTGATCTCTCATTCGTCCAGACAACTGACAATTCAGAAAAAATAAATAAATAATCAGGAAGTGGACCCAGTTACACAACATGGAATATCTTAGAGAATAAAAAGAACTGACTCTGGGTGGTGAACACACAATGCAATATATAGATGATATAGAAATGTACACTTGAAACCTCTATAATTTTACTAACCACCAAATTTATATAAATTTGTCACTCCAACAAATTTAATATTTTTTAAAGAGTCTTTAACATCAAAGAAATCATTACACTACAAAGAAAATTTGGATTAATGAGAAAGTCTTCATATAGGCTAGTTAGTGCAGGCAACTCCTGCTCTTCATACTAGGTCACCAATTAGTATCACAACTAATATGTTACGCTGGTGTTTCTGAGGTAGTAAATCTTCGATAAATTTATTTTCTTGCTTATATTTAAATGCTTAGAACAGAGTCAGAAACATAAGGTGATTGATATATATTTGTGTTGATTCCTCCTAGGGAATGTACTACAGAACAAATTTCAGATAGCAAAAGGACCCAAAAGAAGGAGCAATATAATGACTTGAAAGCAATAAATAAATATTTACTTATGGAACTCAGTGTGAGTTGGAACATAGTATATAATGGCATATGCTCTTACAGTGTAGACACAGTACAACTAGAAAATGATATGCAAAAAAGTTTTAAAATATCTTTGGTTATTTTATTAATGATGGTAGTATTTGTGTTGTGAACTGAGACTATTGTGGATAATGTGCCAAAAGCAACTGAGTAATTATATCAGATTCTAATCGCATCCTCTGTGTCCTCGAGAATGAGGATTCTCAATGTGGAAAAAAGGGACATACAGATGTTAGATGAGGTTAAGTAAAAATATAATATTCCTCAATTTGAATAACAAGTGTCAGTAGGAATTCATGAGCTATTTTATCTAATCAATACAATTCTCTCTCTCTCTTTCTCTCTCTCTCTCTGTCTCTATCCCTCCCTCCCTCTCTCCCTACCCCCATCCATGTATATAATTGCCTTACTTCATTCACTGAAAATCTAGAAATAATGAATGAGAACTCTTAACTTATGTCCAGATTATGTTCTTGAAATACCATTTTCCTCTGCTAGAAACCAGGGCTTCTTGAAAAAATGGGTGATTCCAGGTCTGGGCAGAAAATGTTCAATATGAGCTGAGAATATCTTGTCATACCAGATAGCAAGCAAGCTCTAAAAGTCAAAAGGACTCAGGAGTCCATCTGAGAGCACCCCAATGGCCAAAAAATGGCACAATTTGACCATCAAAAGGATAATAACTACAATGTATTAGAACATATCAAATTGTTCAAATTAGCGGGTTAATAATGATTTTTAAAAATATCTAAATGATCACTTTTAGAGGAGAATAAGGAGACAATCAAATATTTTGAAAACTGGAAAGTAAAGGGAAAAACAAGAAGTTATCCTGCATTCCCTATACAAAATGTATGTACCTCTGTGTAACCAAATAGTAGATGACAAGAAGTTTCTCATTATATTCCAGCTAATGGCAGAATCAGAATATCACCATTTGACAACTACAATGAATGAATAAATTTAAGCTCTAGGTATTAATGGTTGCCAACATAAAAAAAAAAAAAAGATAAATGAACACCATGTGCCTCTTCATACAACAAACTATAAAGTGGTCTTGCCAGAAAAAAAAAAATCAAACCTCAATTTCAGAGTCAGCTACCAATTTACAGGAAATATTAAAGACAGGGACATCACAGGAACGCTACCAACTAAATCCAGACCATAGGAAAATCTTTATGACAAATATACACAGTTTATTCAATAAATAAGCTGCATGAGAAAAACTAAATGATTAGATATTTATGTTGAATAATACCAGCCATGAAGATACCATTCATTGCCCACAGACAGCTTGATACTAGGACCTGCAGGCGTAATTATCTATAAAGCACCTTGTGAAGATGTTTATAGGTTCATAGAAGAGAATCAAAGGAAAACACACACTAGTCCAATAATATATCAAAACTGCCATTATTTTTAAAAGCTGTGAAACTAATATTTATCAAGAGATTGCCATATGCCAGGCACCATTTTAAGCGTTTTACATGTATAAACTCAGTTACACTTCTAATCAACCTAGGAAATATGCAATATCATTATCATATTTGCAAAAAAGAAAACTGAGGCGTAAAGATGGTAAGTAACTTAACTTGCCTCTTTTCCCTCAGCTAGTGTGTGGTAGACAGGATTTGAACCCAGGTAGTCTGACACTATAAGCTCAACATACAGCATGCCCTCTGTTAGAGACTGGGCTATGGTGTGCGGAGTGTAACAACAAAAGAGGTGATGAATCTGGAGATGCGTTCAAGAAGGTGACATTTCAGGAGAACTCAAAAGATAGTCAAAAAATGTTCTAACTTCTCTCCTTACCGACCATTGTTGTAAAATATATAATTAAGCATGTAGTCTCTTACTTATCTCTCCCCCCCAGTTTCATCTTATTCTTATTTCTAAGGCTTCCAATCTGTTTCATCTGTTGACACTGGTTTATGCACACGATCACTTTTCTGGATTGAAAAGTCAGAAATTGACATAAAGAAGATCACTTCAGGAATATGAGACTCTAATATAGCCTCTTCTCTTACAAAGATTTGCTTCAAATTGAGTTTGCAGGTGTCCCTTGACGTCAGAGTAGGAAGATGATCTTTTCATACAAATATTCCATGTGGATCAGATTAAATGTGAATGTAAAATACAACCACACATGGCATTGTGGCATGATGATCCCCAACCTGGGGAAGAAAGAGATTAGGCTTTTCCTGCTCATAATTGAGTGTGCTCATAATTTCCTTTTTACTCTGATGCTAAAATAATCAAACTTCAAGCTTTTTCTAGCTTTGTAAATCCACATTATCTTCTGGTAACAACCTAATTAGCATCAAGAGTGTTTAACTAAAATGCTAATACATTCCTTGTCATATGAAATTTACTTGAGGAGTCAAAGTACTGTTTCTGTTAGACTTTTCAATTGTTATTTTGCACAGTATAACCTCAGACAAATTCTATAATATAGCTAAAGAATCAAAAATTCAGAATATGTGTCTGTTAAATAACTATAATTCAGGCAGTAATAGCAGTGTCTGGATTTTCTTATCTGTAAAATGGTGGGAATTATGTTTACACGAATTGTTATTCAGGGGAGGAAAAGTAAAAAAATAAACAGAGATTGCAGGATAGTGACAGAAAAGTGATAAAAAGCCATATGATGGTGCTTAAGGAGTCAAAATCATGTTTATCTTCTTTGTCCATAAAAGGAGAGTTAAAAAATATGCATTTCATTAGGTGGTATCATTATATAATTATAGATATTAATATATCTATGTAGTGCTATACTAAGACTTGTTTTTCAACTATTACAGTATACCTTAAATTTAAACAAAATAAGTAATTCAATTTTAACTACCTCCTGGTTATTAGATTTTCCCCGAAGACACAAAATGAAGAATTTTATTTCTCTATACACATTACTGTTGACTTTTTAGAATGTGTTTTCTAACAGAATTATCTTCCCAAACTAACATAACAAATTATCTTGCCACTCCACAGAATCAGGATGAATACCCCACACTCAAAATTGGTTCCATGGCAGTTGAAAGTGATGACACTGCATAGTTACCAAGAGTGTATGAAAGGTTTTTTACTCATATCATGAGGCTTTCTGTATAGAGTACAATGCCAGTACAAAATGGAAAGGAGAGAAAATGCAAAGAAGACTGGCTTGGGGATTTTGTGGTGGTTAGGGGTAGGCAGGAGGGAGGATTCCCACATCTGAGCAACAATTTGAACCTTTCACTGGCAGTACAGGAGATATTACATCTTGCTCAGGTGCAGGGTCCAACGGAAAGAGGAAGAGGTGAGGCTTAAAAAGTATCAGCATCCAAACATCAAAAAAAATGAAGTGAGACTCTTTATTATATAAATATAAATAACTCTTGAAGTGAGGCAGGGAGAGTGGTGGAATATGATGTCAGCAGGGGACAAATCATGGAGGCTCTCAGAGGCCATAGGAAGAGTTTGAAATTACCCGTAACTGGACTACTAAGATATAAAATATCACAGAAGAAAATACAAAAAAAAAAAAAACACCAAAGAAATGACATAACGTAATTTACATTTTGAAAACATGCCTTTGGTTGCTTGGTATAGAATGGGCTGTACAGAGGCCATGGCAGTGTCAGGGAGACCAGTTAGGATTGTAATAGTCCAAGTGAGAGGAGACGGTGGCTTGCACCCAAGTGGTAACACCAGAGAGAGGGAAAAAACTAGCAATCCATGTTTGTAGTTAGACCCTAGAGGACTAGTGCAGGAACGGAGGTGAGAGGTGAAGCAAAGAGTGGGCCAGGAAAGAAACTTCCATTTTTAACTATAGCAACCAGGTTTATGGTTGTACAATTTATAGAGATGAAGGTTTCAGAAGAGTAACTATTCTGTGAAAAAATGAAGGACTTGGCTCAAATAAACACTTGCTGAGATAAAAAGGAAAATTAAATATTTACACAGACAGAGATACTCCAAATGTCCCTACTGACACGTATGTTAAGGAACCAAATTTGTAAATTTGCAAATTACTTAGGGAGATTTTTAGGTATGTTAAACTCCTGATTTCTTCATAAGTTTGATAAAGTTCATTGCTTCATAGTTGTTCCCTTAATTTTCTCATCTCTAAAAAAGAAAGAATTGTGATTAATTGACTTTAAAAGCTGCTTTCTACTCGAACTGTATGTCATTCTGATTGTAGGTGTGCAAAGAATGGTTGAGATATGATATGGAAGAAAACAAAAACAAAACAAAAAAGTTAGAAGGGAAGCTTTGATGAATGAGTCCAAAATGCTTTCTTGAGTCCTGATTACTGAGGTGTTTGATATTTCTGCATTGTCAGCTAAGAAGAAAATTCTGTTTTTTACAAACAGTTCTCTAATGATAACAAATGGTCAATTTCAACTTGGCGAAACCCCTTTTTTTCAGAGTTTTCTTTCTGAAGATTGATGACACAGTAGCTTCCCTGTGCCCACCCATTCTACAAAGATATAGCAACATGTAAAATGATGACTTAAAATGAACAGGAAAGCCATGTCTTAAACAAATTTCTTTTCATTTAGCTTACTCACTTTCCAAAGGCCACGGCACTTTACATTACAGTTTAGCTCATTGGACTGCCCCTGTTTATAAGGAAATCAGAAAGAATATTACCTAAGGGACTTCAAAAGCCAAACATCATGGTGATGACCTCTGAACCAGTTTGTCTCCTGTTTGTCCCTGAAAGTGGCATGAATAATAAATAAAACTGTATCACCAGAGGTCTGTCTACACAGGTGCTGTGTAAGCCAAAGAATATAACAACACAGCAAAGCTTGAGTCGGAAAGCTAATAAATCAAGAACTAGTCTATGTAGTAAAACTGCAACAGTACATAGCATGGCTGGTTGATAGCCATGACAGCAACATTGAATTAAATCAGAAAAAAAAAAAAAAAAACACCCACAATTGTAATCCATATTGTTTTATTCCTTTTGAGTCTAATGTAGCAAGTACAAGTATTTGCCATTCTTTTTAAAAAATAGACTTTTCAAAAGATGAATGCATCCACCTATGTTATACATAAAACATATATCACGTTGGCAAGCACTAGATTTCTCTCATGGTTAGAAGTTATATGATTTAAAACTTATTCTTTAAATTCAGCGGTTAAGGTAGGTGACTCATTTCTCTGCCAAAACATGGAGAAATAGAAGTTGTTTTATTGATGCTTCATTCAGTAAACCCATGGTACCTCATTAACTAAAATAGCCATATAAACCAGCAACAATTTTCAGACTATTATGTTAGACTCATTAGGGATTAAGTAAAAGTACTGCAACCCAATTTACGAGGATCGCTAGAAGATAATAAGGTAAAGACCTGTTTTATAAGGCTAATAAGCAATGCATTGATGCACAAGTGGTATTTGCTCGAGTGCTTCTTCCCGTACCATGGTGCATCGAAAATCCGAAAGTTGTAACTGAATCATATTTTGAACTGAGGGGAAATTTTTATAACAAGTTAAAAAAATTGTGAATTAAAATATATAACTGTACAAATAGAAGTCAACAATATGTTATTTTCAGTTTGTATTTAAATAAATCACATTAAATACAGGTAACATAAATAAGTGTTCTTTTTAAAATCTATTATAATATTTTATTGTTATTACAAACAGTAAAGTATTAAGACACAAACTCTGTAGCCAGAATTCCAGTTATGACTGTCTGACTCTCAGCAAGTTATTGAAACTCTTTGTGACCCAGTTACCGCAACTATAAAATACAGTCTAATTAGTAATGGTAGTAACCTCCTAGGATTGTTGGAGGAATTTCATAAATGAAGACAAGTAAAATCCTTTGGTACAGTGCAAACAATGATAAAATATTAGTGCTTTTCATTATATCCACTACCTACCAGCTGTGTGAGCATCAGTAAGTTACTTTATTTCTCTACGCCTCAGTTCAGTGGCCTATAAAATAATAATCAATAATAGCAGGCACATTATGCAGGTTGTAATGAGGATTAAATAGGTAGATAGGTAGGTAGATGATAGATAGATAGATAGATAGATAGATAGATAGATAGATAGATGATAGAATAGTGCCTGCCTTTCCAAAAATGTACTTTTAAATGTTGGATATTACGATTATTAATTTATTCATAAGCTCAGGCACGGAGCAAATAAAGCTTACACAGCTTCAGTTCAGAATATACTAAAATTAATTGTGAAGAACACTGATTCCTCGAGATGACAGAAAGTGTTGGAAAAATGAAGTTTATTCTCACTCTCTCTTAGAGAGTGACAAAGCCCATCAGCTTATTAAAAGCACTGAGAAGTTAATATTTATTTTAACTGTTGTTTCCCCAAACTTAGTTGGTTATATAACCCAATTTTTACTTTTGTTTATAAGATTTGAATGAAAACTATTAATATCCTTGAAATAATATTTCTCCAGTGGATCCAAGGAAAAGGGGCAGAAGTAGCATTGAAGCAAAACTATACTGGGAATAATGTCCACGTGGTTTGTGTGGCAGCATCAGGGGGCAGCCTCATTCTGGAAATAGAAGAGGAGCTGCAGTAAAATCATTAGCCTCAGAAAGGCCCTCTTCTGTGGGGCGAGGGGGGCTGAGGGGGGAAATGGAGTAGAAGATATATTATGAACACTGAAAAGTACTACGTTTTTCCAGGATAAAATGGTTGGTAATAAGGAAGACATTAAGAGACCCATCTTTAAATCTCATTTGGTCAGAACGTACTGTTCTCAATCCATTCTTGTAGTTATCTACAGATTATCTAAGCCAATCTCATTTCTCAGTGATTTTAGTTTCAGAATTAATGAAATTCCCTCCTATATTAGTTATTATTATTATTATTTTGTTATTATTAACATCCACCCAATTAGCACATAATTCTCCTCTCTTTCAATAATATTCTACCCCAGTTTAACCTCTTTCTCTCATTCCCTCAACCATATGCCTGACCCAGTATTAGAAATGACTATACATTACACAATCTCATTTTCCACCATCTCACTCTGCAACTGCTGTCTTTCCTCTCTAAAACTCATGTTCTCTGGTATCCTTACACTAAAATGTTTCAATTACACCAAGATATTTTTCCATTGTTCTTCAACCGATCTTCATGTCCTCAGTTCCCTCCTTACCCAGTAGGGAGTGCATGGCGCACCACTAAAATCACTCCCTGAACAGACCCTCTATTCTCTTACCCTCTTTGTTGTGTCCCCACTTATTCCATTTGCAGGCCAAAATTCTAATCCTGGTGAAACGCAGTGCAATTCATATTTTGTACCTCATCCACTCAGAAGAATATGGATAGAAAAAGACACAACTATGCAAAAACGCCTGCTTTTGGAAAAATCAAAGCTAGCAACCTCAATCAGTTCCTCATTGCTGCCTGGTAATTATACTAATTTCCAAAGACCATTCCCCTCCTACTCTCCCAGTCTATTTCACTACGCTTTCTCTCTTTTCCAACCCATAAAATTTCCATCCCCTTTCTCACTTTCAGCAACTGTCTCTTTTTCTCAATTTTTATTAAAAGAAGTAGTAGTTGCAAGTGAACTTTCGCAAGCTCCGAGTATCTTATTCACCAACTCAGCTGCATCGCTGTTCGTAGCTCAATTGTCTTTGCTCATAGGTAAGCTAAACTTCCACTTGTACACTGAGTTTCCCCAAAGTTTCTGGTCTATATCTTGTCTCTCTTGCAATATCAAATACACTCAGTATGTGACTACCTCTTTTCACTCCCCACCCAACAACTCTAGTAACCCATTATCATTTCTCAATTGACTTCTTGCAATAACTTTCTATCTGAACAATCCCCCTGTGTCTGTCCTTGCCTCTCCTACAATATATTTCAACACAGCAGCCAGGATATGACATCCCTCTGCTCACATTTCTCTAATGCTTTCTGGATCATACAAAGCAAAATCTTTTAATTTCTACAAATAACTAGTGATCTGGCCTGTCTTCATCTCCTATAATATTTTTCTCCCTCTTACTCTAATTTCCTGATTTTCCTTGAACACACCACCTCAGGGTCTTTGCACATGCTTTCCCTCTACTTAAAAAGTTTTTCCCGATACACACATGAATTTCTTGCTCATTTATCAGGCCTTTCTTCAAAGTCACCTTATTATTAAGTCTTCTCTGATTACCCTATTATAAATTGCATCACGCCTGACTAAGGAATTTTTATCCTCCAGCCTTGCTGGATTTTTTTCCTATAACTTTGCCACTCTCTTATTTGTTTGGTTAATATTTGTTTAGTTATTCCTTTGCATAATTAAAAATCATGATAAAAATACCATGACTCTCTGAAGTGCTGCTCAACCTCCAAAACTCTAAAATCTAAGTAGAACTGCTGGAATAGAAAGAGGCACATATGAAAACAATAACCCAAATACAAGTAAACCTACCAGATTATTCTTACCACTACATCCCGTATCATTCCACAGTGGTGATTCTTTGCCCCAATGCTAACCCCATCTCAACTAGTTCCCTTTAGCCCCGTTTTTCACTTTTGTATATGTAAATTTAACAATTAAATGTGAGCTGTAACTGTTTCCTTTTATTCTAGTGTGCTACCATATATGGCTATACCCACTTTTGTACTATTAGGCAATTATCCCAAAATTAAGAACCATAAGCACATTCTCTAAATGCATTAAAACTTATAAAGAATAGTCACTTCAGACAGTTTTCTAAATGCATGCAATGAAGATGAAATGTAGTAATGTGTAAAAGTGTTTTACACAAGTGTTATAAGGATATTCTGAAGCCCATTTTAAAGCAAACATGTAATATAGAGGAATAAAAGTAAGCAATAGCCACTAAAATCTATAAACATTCAAAACATAAATTAGGTGTTGTCATTCCAAGATTTGATCTCTTGTTAAACGAGAATCAGAAAAGGGAGGTGACTCAAACTCCAAAGTCTGCTAGTCAGGCTGCTCTCATGACTCAAAGGAAACATGCATAAATCAACAGTGTGGCAGAGATTTCTACTCACACATTTATCATGGGACTTCCATTCTGACACATCTGACATAGTTCAGTCAAATGCTAAAGACAATACTCCCCTAAATCATGACTACAGCAGATTCATGATGACATTGTAGATAATGAAAAAAAATTTAGAAACACTATGGGAACAATTTATTCACCATAGTAATATGAGTAACAATAATAGCAATTACCAAGTATGGAGTATCTACTGCCTTGGCTTAGGGCCTTTGGTATGCCAGTTTTAATCCACAAAATAGATTTCTAAAGAGTCATTTTTACTTTATATTATAAAAGACAAAACTGAGATTCACAGGAGTTAAATATATGTTTTTGTTCAAAAACTAATAAGTAGTAGAGATAAAATTATGTTTCAGGTCTATCTTATTCCAAAGGCCTATTCCTTAAACTATGCCAAACTTTCTTAAATGGTTATACTTAGTAAAGCCCTTAATAATACTCAGTAAATAAATTTAAAATCTAAAGTAAAGAAACTCTTCATGACAATTATTAATCAAGCTGACATGTGTACCACTCAAAGAAACATTACAAAGGAGGATATCCATGTCACAAACTCTATGAGATTGATAAAACTACTTTTATTTGTATAAACAGGGTTAGAAAACTTCAGTGAACTAAACCTTATGTCTTTAGTTAGTCTTATTGTGGCCAAATACAACATTTAGAAGTATATATAAAGTTAGATAAATGTTTATGTGACTTTAATTCTAATTGTTTGTGTTCTATTACATTATAATAATATCCCAAAATTTGCTAAACTTAATCGTCATAGCATAAGAAAATAAAATCCAAAGGAAACCATATACATTTTTGCATGCAATATATAGAAAACATTTTTGTTCCTTAGCTTATATTGACATTTTTGCATTCCTATTCAGGATTAAAACAGAACACTGATTACAGCAAACCTTTTTAAATGTCAAGGGAGAATACAGCCATGCCCCAAAGCACAAAAAACAACTGAAATATATTGTAATAAGTTCTACAGTGAGGATGAGTTCAAAGAGATTTTGGAGCCCTAAGGAAGGAGTAATGGATTCTGTTCAAGATGTAGGAGTCAGAATGTGTAGCAGAAAGACCTCAGAGAGAAGATACAATTTGAGCTATGACTTGAGGATAAGTGCATTCTATGGGGCTCAAAGGAAGGAAATAATATTTCAGTCAGAGAGACAACATGAGCAAAGGCTCAGAGGAACAAGAGAGCATGATATACTCATTCAAGTGGTAGAATTCTTTGGGGTCTAGAATATAAGGTTCTTGGAAGTGGGGTGGAGAGGAAAGTTACCACAGGCAAGTCTGAAAGAGAGATTAGAACTTTGGATCATTTCTTTAAAAGGTTGGAGTTTGTTATTTAAATAAGGGGAAGCAGTGAGGATTTACATAAAACATAAATTTATCTATATTTCCACAAAATAAGTCTACCAGCATAACTGAGATTGAATTTGAAGATACAACTATTATAATAGTCTAGTTAAGGAAGAAGCAATGAGCGTTTGGATTAGGGATAAGAAGTCATGTCAAGAATATTTCTGAAGCAGAACTAAGAGGACCTAGACTATTTACCTGTGGAGAATAAGAAAGCTTAATAAAGATACTTGTGAGGTTTCTAGCTTGGACAACTATGTGACTGATGCGTACATTAAACCATCAAGAGACATAATGCAGTTGTAAGAGATGTTCACTTTTGAAGAGTACTTTGATTTGTCTGTAAAGCATTTCCAATGAATATTAATAATAAACAGAATATGGGTCAGGAGAAATCTGGGAATTGGAAAGCTATTATCTAATTAGAGAGTAACACAGAGTACTGATTACTAGCTCAGAATCTAGTCTGGCAACTTATATTTGTAACCTGATTCCAACACAGTTAACTTCAGATGATAAGCATAAAACTTACTTTCTTATTTTCCTTATTTGTGATATGGAAACAATAAGAGAAACTATACCATTGGATCTGATGAAAATAGATGAAAGAATGCAAATTTTCCCAGAACCTCTCAACATTTAATAAATGTTACATATTATTGTTCTTGTCAGGGAATAGCTAATAATTTAAGTAATGGAAGCAGGTCAGATAGGCCAGGGAAAAACATAGAGAAAAAAACAGAACCAGGCAGAAATTGACAAAAACAAACAAACAAAAACAAACAAACAAAAAGTTAAGAATACCCAAATCCAAGACTTTTCCAGAGAAATTTGAACAAAATAGCTAGGAAGTGGTATGGTCAAATCCAGAAGGCAGAGTACTAAAATCACAGGTTGTTTAAATTGTCAAACATTGCAGAGAAGTTCACTGTAGAGAAATGAGAAGCAGGCATTGAAATTGGCAATTAGAAGTATTATGTGGGATTTGAAAACTGTATTAAACCTATACCCATCTTTACAAAGCTTACAATCTATTCAGAAACCTGTACATTCTGAAATAGTTCATTTAATTTGATTGATGTCTATTGAAAACTCACTATGTGCTGGACAGTGTGAAAATATAAGGCCAAAATTAAGAATGCAGACAAAAATTGTTACAGTAGTGCAGAGCAATCCTAATGCATGCTGATGCAGCCAGAGAGAACACAGTAAAAAAGCAGTGCAAACTAGAATCAGGAAGAGAGGCATGCAGAAGACATTCCGTGACAGAGGACCATCAGAGACAAATGCCTAAAATGGGAACAATAAGTGAGTTTTCACCTGATTTTAAGGAAACAATTCCACCGCAATTCTTCCTTTTGATACAAATATGTAGAGACAAGAAAAATAGAGAAAAGCAGTTATTTAAAGACATACAATTCAGTAAGCTTTAGTCATATATTCAGAAACAATCCTCTTAGCTTATTCACGAGAATAATACCAAGGAATTGTTCACAGAACAGCATGGGAACTAATGTAGCTGGAAGAGAGGACAACCTACTTTTAATATTTCAGTTAAAAAAAAGTAAATTATAGTTTATTAGCAAAAATAGTTGAGTCATTATCAAATTCGTGCTACAAATAGAAGTGACTCTATTGGTACAAATAAAGTCCAAAAAACAACTTGCTCAGCAACACTGTGAATGTGAAGGTCACCTTTGTGGTGAATTATATGATTTTATTGCCTTGTTAATGTAACCTGTACAATCATGTTATAAATCAGAGTGACTGTAGCCTATAAATTATACAAATAATTCTCAAAATTATAAAATAAAAATGTCCTGTAATTACATAATTCACTTTCCATATGAAGCCATACAACACTTATCTTCAGATGCTAAATTCTAAATAAAATGTTTTCTTCTAAATATCCATTTAAGTTTTAGCTAGTTTGGCTGCCAAATTTCATATTTTATCTTTCTCATACAAGACTTTCAATATATATAACTGCAGAAATATTTGGTGCAAGATTGTTATGTGTTTTTATCCCCTAAGAACTATGTTGACAAGGTATCACAGAAACATGCATAATAGTTAATATTAAAAGTATATAACTGGAATGTTAACAAAGATATTAATGTTTAAAATAGATCAGGGATTAAGTAGCATCTGTAATGTGTTTTATATGACTGACGTTTAAGTGTCTAGACAATTTATATTTAACGGCACTTCATGAGAATTAAAATTTTTTAAAGTCGATAGTGATTAGAAATTTTAATTCATTATTGTATTACCTAAAACTGAAATAACTGGTTGCAATAAGTAGAAAATTTATCTTGGTATTAAGTAGAAAATTTCTTACATACTTAAAAAATACTTTAAAACGTTTTTGTGTTTTTATTCCTAGCCAGAAATTTAGTGAATGCTTTATAGATTGTAGAGATGACTATATGCAAAATGAAGGCAAATAACATAGATTACATATACTTACAGTTTATGGTTATTATAGTAAGCTATTTTGAAGTACAAATTTTGCTGCTTAAAAAAATCAAGCCAGACTTATGGTTTCTGGTTCAACATATAAAAAGCTTCTCAGTCACCACTCAATTCTAACTAACATCAAGTGAAAAGCTGAACTAAAAAGGTTACAACTCTTCTTAGATCCATAAGAGAAGTAAGGTCACTGGGCAAATTGCTTGTCTTAGAGTATTTAGGCTGCTATAACACAACACCACAGACTGGATGGCTTATAAACGAGAAAAATTTATCTCACAGTTTTGGAGTCTAAACGCCCAAGAACAGTGTGCCATTATGGTTGAGTTCCAGTAAAGCCCTGAGCTGCAGGCTGCTGCTGTCTCTCTGTGTCCTAAAGTTGTGGAAGGGGCCGGGGCTCTCTCTTGGGCCTCCTTTATAAGGACATTAATCTCATTCATGAAGGCCTTCATGACATAATCACACCTTCCAAAGGCCACATTGTTTAACAGCCTCACCCTGGGCATTAGATGTTCAATCTTTGAATTTTGGGGAGACACAGCATTTAGACCATAACACTGCAGTATGCAAAATTGGAGAGCCCAAAAGGAGACTCACAACTTACCTGAGTTGAAACTCCAAAGCTGAAACCTCCGTGGGACCAAATTCCAGGGCAGAAAAACCTAAACTATAACTAACAAATTGCTGGAGGCACAATGCGGACAAGACTGAGAGTCAAAAACTCCAGGGGTACCCAGTCACAGGAGGCCCCCACACTTTTGTAAGTTTTCTTCCAAGGGCTTGACCTGGTTCTCAGTGAATATCAGAAAAATCTTCTCATGCTTCCCATAGGAGGAAAAGGACAGGAGCCTTTTTGAAATACAGTAGACATCCTTTTATCCGAGGTTTCACTTCCTGTGGTTTCGTTTTCCATGGCTTCAGTTACCTGCAGTCAACCATGGTCCTAAAGTAATAAATAGATTATTCTAGAAATAAACAATTCATAAGTTGTTCTGAGTATCATGATGAAATCTTGAGAATCCTGCTCTGTCTTGCCTGTGACATGCGTGAACCGTCCCTTTATCCAGCGTCCCCACGCTGTTTGCATCTCCACACTGTTGTTGCTGCCCACCTGTTGGCCACTTAGTAATGGTCTTCGTTACCAAATTGATTGTGGTGGTATCACAGTGTTTCTGTTCAAGTCACCCTAATTTTACTTAATGGTCCCGACGTGCAAAAGGAGTGATGCTGGCAATTCGAGTATTGGCCAAAGAGAAGCCATACCATGCATCTTTAAGTGAAAAGGTGAAAGTTCTTGACTTCAGAAGGAAAGAAAACTTGTAAGCTGAGGTTGCTAAGCTCTACAACAAGAATGAATGATCTATGAGTGAAATTGTGAAGAAGGAAAAAGAAATCTTTACTAAACAAGAAGTTTTGTTGTTGCACCTCAAACTGCAGAAGTTATAGCCACAGGGCATGATAAAGGCTTAGTTAAAATGGAAAAGGCATTAAATTTGTGAGACACGACTTACCTTTTCGTGGTTTGATGATCCCCCTTCTGATAAGTCATCAGAAGGTCAATAGTAGCCTAATGCTCCGTCACAATGCCTATGTCACGTAGGCATTGTATCATCTCATATCAGCACAAGAAGTATAGTACAATAAGATTTTTGAGAGAGGGAGACCACGTTCACATAATTTTTATTATAGTATATTGTTATAATTGTTCTATTTTGTTTTATTATTGTTCTTAATCTCTTATTGTGCCTAATTTACAAATTAAACATTATCATAGATATGCATGTAAAGGAAAAAATAGCATATGTAGGGTTGGGTACTACATATCTGTGGTTTCAGGCATCCACTAGGAGTCTTAGAATGTATTCCCGTGAATAAGAAGAAATACTGTATGCTAGAGCATTTTGTTCTTAACAAGGTCTGACTTCAGAAGAAATTAACTGGAGCCTAACTTGCTGGGATTTTACCAGAGCCTAACCAACCTAGGGAAAGAAAATATCCAACTCTAGTCAGCTCTAGTCTTTCATTTGTGAAAAGTGAAATGCCCTAATCCAGCCCATTTTAGCCATCCTGTCCCACTTAAAAGTTCACAGTCTAGAGGCACAGGCTCACTAAAAGGCAGAGACTGAATCAGTGGACTATGGAATACTTCCCACGCTCCCATACTTTACCAACACACTGTTAAAGTCCTATTTACAGCAGTTTATTTTACCCAGTACATCATATCCAACTATCTAGGAAAAATTACAAGCATAATAAAAGGTAGAAACATATGCAAAAAAAATAAATCTAGACACAGATATGACCTACTTCACAAAAATTAACTCAAAATGAATCATAGGTCTAAATGTGAAACACAAAACTATAAAACTTCAGACTAATATAGGAGATGATAATTCAGATGAATTAGATTTGATAATGACTTTTTAGATACAACACCAAAAGTATAATCCTAAAAAAAAACAAAACAGAACTGCGAATCTGGACTTCAATAAGATTAAATTTTCTGTTCTGTGAAAGACTCAGAAATGGTAAGCTCTGCCTGATCCCACCACCCAGTGGCACAGCCAGTTCTGGAAGTAAAGTCTAGAGACTCCGAATCCAAGCATCTTCCTTGTCACCAGCTGACTGGAGGCCAAGAGGAACAGAAAAAGATGATTTTCAAGATGTGGAACAATTCAAAATTAATACAGATGAGTGTACTTCATAAATTGTAAAACACTAAAAATGCTCCTTATTATTATTATCTTTGCTAAAGAGTGTCTTAGGCATTTTGTTGCCATCAATTGCTACCTTACAGAGTAATTTTGCTTAAAACTCAGTGTGTAACTATTCATTAACTTGTTGAAGAAATGCAACTTTTCTTCTTTTTTTTTTCTTTCTTTCTGATAATGCACTATCCTTAGAAGTGAATGCTAGTGTATGTCACTGATTATATATTTCCAAGATGTTTGGCACAAAACTCATTTTTATAAGTTTGCTAAATACAAAGCACACATGTAGCTTTTATTCACAATGATTCCCCAGTGTTGACATAGATATAAATGAATTGCATAAGATTCAACCTATCAATATTTAAAACTGATTCTTTTGTGTGTAGAGACTAGTTGCTTTCTTAAACTAACTTGAAGTTGAGAAAAAGACAAGTAGTTGACAAAGAAAAGAGACAAATTACCTTTTGTGAAAATTCAAAAGCATATTTTATTTATGAGTTGTATTTGTATTTAGATCCAAAGCTACCAAATCAGAAGATTTCATTATAGGTTGTCTAAGGTCTCCCTCAGCTCTTATGTTTTATGGTTATATTAATACAAATTAAAATCCCACTAATATTAAAGAAACAGCTTTTAATTTTTCACTATCAAGTATGATGTTAGCTGGCTTTTATTACATTGGGTTAATTACCTTCTATTCTTAGCTTGTTTAGAGTATTATAAGAAATGTGTTTAATTCTGTCAAATATTTTTTCTACATCTACTGAGTTGATTGTGTATTATTTTCCTTCACTCTGTTAATGTAGTATATCACATTAATTAATTTTCACATGTTGAAACATACTTGCATTCCAGAGGTAAGTCCCACTTGGTCAAAGTATATGATCCTTTTAATGTGCTGTTAAATTCAGTTTACTACTTTGATGTTGAGGATTTTGCATCTATGTTTATTAGGGATTTCAGCCTGTAGTTTTCTTGTAGTGTCTTAATCCAGCTTTAGAAGCAGGGTAATGTTGTTCTCACAAAATAAATTTGGAAATGTTCCCAGGTTATTTGTGGTTTTTTTTGAAAAGATTAAGAAGGATTGTTGTTAATTCCTCTTTAACTGTTTGGTAGAATTCACCAGTGAAGCCATCTGCTTCTGGACTTTTGAGAATGCCCACTCTGGCAACTCAAAATAGTACTGAAATTCCTAGAAAGAATAATTTTCATATGTTTAAACATTCTTGCATTCCCGAGACCTTGAAAATGCTGTTTCTTTAAGATTAGTGGTATATTAATTTCTATTAGTATAACCACAAAACATAAGAGCTAATGGAGACCTTATACACAAAAAAAATGAAATGAAAAATAAATGAATAAGTAAATAAATAACAAGCATCCAACTCAGAAAAAAAGAAAAGTAAAATTATCTGTAGCTACAGATGACCTGATCTTATATGTAGAAAACCATAAGGACTCCACAAGAAAAAAACAGAACTAACAAACCAACTCAGTAAACTTACAGAACAAAAAATAACATAAAAATCGCTGCATTTCTATACACCAACAACAAACTATAATAAAGAAAATAACCCAACTGAAATAGCAGCAAAAAGAATAAAATTATTAGTAACACATTTAATGAAAGTGGCAAAACATGTACAATAAAAACTACAAAATATTGATGAAAAATATTAAAAGAAATTCATATTTATAAATTGAAAGAGTTACCATTGTTAAAATGTTCATATGAAGCCTTTCAATAAATGGTGCTGGAAGAATTGGAAAGCCACGTGCAAAAGAATGCAACTAGACTGCTATCTTCTGTCACCATGTACCAAAATTAACTCAAAATGGAACAAAGACCTATACATAAGACCTGAAACAGCTCTTTCCCTGTGTCCCACGGCTGATTTCTCCCGCCGGGAGGGCCCTAGCGCAGACAAAGAACATAGCCTCCATACCTGGGCCCCTCCCCCGCCCCGCTCTTCCAATCCTACTCCGCCCTTCCAGAGACTTAAACCGGCCCCTGAACCGAGGAGTGGTCTCTAACGCTCAGGCTTTGGGAAGCCTGACGGGCAGCCCTGACCCAGGCAGACTGGGAAGTGTGCGTGATTTTGGCTGCGCTAGGAGAGAAGAGACGCCTCCACCCCCAGCCACCACCTTTTCTGGCCTGCGAGAAGAGGGCGACACGTGGCTGGGCTGGGAGAGTGAAGACCCCTCCATCCCCAGCCCCCACCCTTCCTGGCTTGCCTAGGGTGGGGTGGGTGCAGCTGCAGAGACACGCCCGGAGATCAGCAGTGAGGCAGGCGCAGCTCTGGGCTTTCAGCAGATCAGAAATCTCCCGCCCGCACTCACACACACACACTGAAGAGGTGCCTTAAGACTCAAGAGTACTGGTCACGTATCTGGTGGTGCCACTCTCAGTGTGCATATGTGCAGGCAAGGGCAGAAACTGCACTGACATTGTAAAAACCATCATCCAGACCCCTCAGGCCCACGCATTTAAGTCTGCAGTCCCAAAGTCTCTCTGGGCACCAGGTGACCGGCTCTGCCTGCGCAATAAGCAGGGGGCTCTTTGGTATAGCAGAGAACAACCTGGACATTGCTTGGTGGGCTTAGGCCGAGACTGTCGCTGCTTTTTGTATTGCTTTGTTTTGTTTTGCTTTGCTTTGTCTTTATATCTTTGATATCTTTGCCTCTGTTGAGTGGGGGTTATCAGGTGGTTTTGCATGTGAACGTATTTGATATTTTTCTTTGTTGTTGTTGTTGCTGTTGTGCTTGGTGATTTGCTTTGTTCTGAAACTGCCCTGCCGGGGCCCAGCTTGTGAGGCACGGTCAGCAGATCAGAAATCTCCTGCCCGCACCCATACACACACACTGAAGAAGTGCCCTAGGACTCTGGAGTTCTGGACAAAGGGCTGGTGGTGCTACTCTCGGTGTGCATACGTGCAGACAAGGGCAGAAGCTGCACTGACTTTGTGGAGACTATCATCCAGACCCCTCAGGCCCACGCATTTAAGTCTGCAGTCCCAAAGTCTCTCTGGGCACCAGGTGACCGGCTCTGCCTGCGCAATAAGCAGGGGGCTCTTTGGTACAGCAGAGGACAACCTGGTCATTGCTTGGTGGGCTCAGGCCGAGACGGTTGCTGCTTTTTGTTTTGCTTTGTTTTGCTTTGCTTGGTTTTGTTTTGCTTTGTCTTGTGTCTTTGATATCTTTGCCTGTGTCGAGCGGGGGTTATCGGCTGTTTTTCTTTTGTTTGTTTGTGTTTTTTTTGCATGTGAATGTACTTGATTTTTTTTTTTCTTTGCTGTTGTTGTTGCTGCTGTGCTTGGTGATTTGCCTTGTTCTGGGACTTCCCTGCCGGGGCCCAGCTTGGGTGGCACGGGACTCGGCATATCCGGGGGCCAACTCCAGACCAAATCGGAGTGCAGCCGGGTTTGACCTGCAGGTCACACACCTAGAGGAGGTTCTCTGCAGGCTCTGGAGCCCACAGAGGCCAAATCACATTGGGGTGGTCAACCCTCACGCAGCAGAGTGCCCTGCGGGGGGCAGAGCCAAGTCTCACGGCAGGTCAGCCCAGGAGTTGACCCCACCTGCTCACTAGCGGGAAGCAATTAAAGATCTTCTTGAACGGGACAGTATACACAACACAAGACTCACCTTTGGAGCACACGCAGAGGAGGACGACGTGGTGCGAGTCAAATATAAAGGACACATACTACATAAGATAACCTAGCAAGAACTAAGAACTCTAGGGGATATACCTAATATATCAAAATAAACACAGTCAGCCAGAATGGGGAAACAAAGATACACGTCCCAAATAAAAGAACAGAAGAAGCCTCCACAACTGGAACCAAATGAAGCAGACGTAACCAACCTCTCAGAGACAGAGTTCAGAACACTGGTGATAAGAATGTTTAAGGAGCTTAGAGAAGACATAAAGAAGGATGTAGAAATCATAACAAACGAGCTTAGAGAAAACATAAAGAAGGATGTAGAAATCATAACGAAAAACCAGTTAGAACTAAAGAACACAATTACCGAAATTAAGAACTCACTTGAAGGAATTACCAGCAGGCTAGATGAAGCAGAGGATCGAATCAGCGACTTAGAAGACAAGGTAGCAGAGATCACCCAAACGGAACAACAGAAAGAAAAAAGAATAAAAAACAATGAGGATGGCCTAAGAGACCTCTGGGATAACATCAAGCGCAACAACATGCGCATCATAGGAATACCAGAAGGTGAAGAGAGCAAGCAAGGGATTGACAACATATTTGAAGTAATAATGTCTGAAAACTTCCCCAACCTGATGAAGGAAACCAACATACAAGTCCAGGAAGTGCAGAGAGTTCCAACCAGGATTAACCCAAACAGGTCCACACCAAGACACATTATAGTTAAAATGGCAAAGCTTAAAGACAAAGAGAGAATCCTAAAAGCAGCAAGAGAAAGACGGAGGGTTACATACAAGGGAACTCCCATAAAACTATCAAATGATTTTTCTACAGAAACATTAAAGGCCAGGAGAGAGTGGCAGGAGATACTCAAAGTGATGGAAAACAAAGGCCTACAACCTAGATTGCTTTATCCAGCAAGGCTATCATTTAAAGTTGATGGAGAGATAAAGAGCTTTCCAGAAAAAAATAAGCTAAAGGAATTTATCACCACCAAGCCAGCATTGCAAGAAATACTAAAAGGACTTCTGTAAATAGAAGAAAGATCAAAACAACCTAACTACAAATTTAAAAATGGCAATATCTATGTACCTATCAATAATCACTTTAAATGTAAATGGATTAAATGCTCCAATCAAGAGACATAGGGTGGCTGAGTGGATAAGAAAGCAAGACCCTTGTATATGCTGTATACAAGAGACTCACCTCAGAACAAAAGACACACACAGGCTGAAAGTGAAGGGTTGGAGTAAGATATTTCATGCAAATGGAAACGAGAAAGAAGCTGGAGTTGCAATACTTATATCTGACAAAATAGACTTTAAAATGAAGAACATACTAAAAGATAAAGATGGGCACTATATAATAATAAAGGGATCGATCCGACAAGAGGACATAACCCTAGTAAACATCTATGCACCCAACATAGGAGCACCTAAATATATAAAACAGGTACTGACTGACATAAAGGCAGAGATCAACAGTAACACTATTATAGTCGGGGACTTCAACACACCTCTGACCACAAGGGACAGGTCTTCCAGACAGAAAATCAATATGGAAACAACAGCCTTAAATGATACATTGGACCACTTGGATTTAATCGATATTTTCAGAACATTTCACCCCAATGCTGCAAAATACACCTTTTTCTCAAGCGCACATGGAACATTTTCCAAGATAGATCATATGTTAGGCAAAACAAGTCTTGATAAGTTTAAGAAAATTGAAATCATACCAATTGTCTTCTCTGATCACAATGCTATGAAATTAGAAATGAACTACAGGAAAAAAAACTGGAAGACACACCAATTCATGGAGGCTGAATAACTTATTACTAAATAATGAATGGGTCAAGCAGGAGATCAAGGAAGAAATCAAAAGATATCTCGAGATAAACGAAAATGAAAACACGACGACCCAAAATCTATGGGATGCCGCGAAAGCAGTCCTAAGAGGGAAATTCATAGCTTTGCAGGCCTACCTAAAGAAACAAGAAACATCACTAATCAACAGTTTATCTTCACATTTCAGGGATTTGGAAAAAGAACAGCAAAATAAGCCCAAAGGGAACACAAGGAAGGAGATAATAAAGATCAGAGCAGAAATAAATGAAATAGAAACCAGAAAAACAATACAAAAGATCAATGAATCCAAGAGTTGGTTCTTAGAGAAGATAAACAAAATTGACAAACCTTTAGCCAGACTCATTAAAAAAAAGAGAGAGAGGACCCAAATTAATAAAATCAGAAATGAAAGAGGAGAAGTGACAACGGACACTGCAGAAATACAAAGAGTTTTAAGAAGTTACTATGAGCAACTATATGCCAACAAATTTGACAATTTGGAAGAAATGGACAATTTTCTAGAGGCGTACAACCTTCCAAGGCTAACTCAAGAAGAAACAGAAAACCTGAATAGACTGATTACCACCACGGAAATTGAATCAGTAATCAACAGTCTCCCAACAAACAAAAGCCCTGGACCAGATGGCTTTACAGGTGAATTTTACAAAGCGTTCAAAAAAGAATTATCACCAAATCTCCTCAAGCTCTTCCAAAAAATCCAGAAGGAGGGAAGACTCCCAAACAATTTTTACGAAGCCACTATCACCCTGATCCCAAAATCAGACAAAGACACCACAAAAAAAGAAAACTACAGGCCGATATCTTTAATGAACATAGATGCAAAAATCCTCAACAAAATATTAGCAAACAGAATTCAGCAATACATTAAAAAGATCATTCACCATGATCAAGTGGGATTCATCCCTGGTATGCAGGGGTGGTTCAACATCCGCAAATCTATTAATGTGATACACCACATTAACAAAATGAAAAATAAAAATCACATGATCATATCAATAGATGCAGAAAAAGCATTTGATAAAATCCAACAGCCATTTATGATAAAAACCCTTAAGAAAGTGGGAATAGAGGGATCTTATCTCAACATAATAAAGGCCATATATGACAAACCAACAGCTAACATCATACTCAATGGGGAAAAGCTAAAACCATTCCCCCTAAGATCAGGAACAAGGCAAGGATGCCCACTATCTCCGCTTCTATTCAACATAGTTCTGGAAGTTCTTGCCACAGCAATCAGACAAGAAAAAGAAATAAAAGGCATCCAGATTGGTAAGGAGGAAGTAAAGTTATCATTGCATGCGGATGATATGATACTATATATAGAGAACCCTAAAGACTCCACCAAGAAGCTATTAGAGCTGATAGATGAATTTAGTAACGTAGCAGGATACAAAATTAATATTCAGAAATCAGTTGCATTTGTATATACCAATAATAAAACATCAGAAGGAGAAATTAAAAAAACAATCCCATTTACAATCGCTCCAAAGACTATAAAATACCTGGGAATAAATTTAACCAAAGAAGTAAAAGATCTATACTCAGAAAATTATAAGACACTGAAGAAGGAATGAAGGAAGATATAAATAGATGGAAACACATATCATGTTCATGGATAGGAAGAATTAATATAGTTAAAATGTCCATACTGCCTAAGGCAATATACATATTCAATGCAATTCCTATCAAACTGCCAACATCGTTTTCACATATAATCCTAAAATTTATATGGGACCATAAAAGACCCCGAATAGCAAAGGCAATCTTGAGAAATAAGAACAAAGTGGGAGGTATAACAATACCTGACTTCAAATTATACTACAAGGCTACAGTAATCAAAACAGCATGGTACTGGCATAAAAACAGACACATAGATCAATGGAACAGAATAGAGAGTCCAGAAATAAATCCACGCCTATATGGCCATTTAATCTACGACAATGGAAGCAAGAATGTACGATGGAGTAATGACAGTCTATTCAATAAATGGTGCTGGGAAACCTGGACAGACACATGCAAAAAAAAGAAGTTGGACCACCTCCTTACACCATATACAAAAATAAATTCAAAATGGCTTAAAGACTTAAATGTAAGATCTGAAACCATAAAATACCTAGAAGAAAATATAGGAAGAAACTTCTCAGACATTACCCGGAGTAAGATTTTTACTGATATATACCCTCGCTCGAGGGAACTAAGAGAAAAAATAAACATGTGGGATTATATCAAACTAAAAAGTTTTTTTCACAGCAAAGGAAACCATCAATAAAACAAGAAGGGATCCTACTGAATGGGAAAAGATATTTGCCAATGATATATCTGATAAGGGATTAATATCACAAATCTATGGAAAACTCACTCAACTCAACTCCAAAAAAACAAACGATCCAATTAAAAAATGGGCAGAGGACTTGAAGAGACATTTTTCTAAAAAGGACATACAGATGGCAAACAGACATATGAAGAAATGCTCAACCTCACTAACCATCAGAGAAATGCAAATAAAAACCACAATGAGATACCACCTCACCCCAGTCAAAATGGCTATCATCAATAAATCAATAAACAACAAGTGCTGGCGCGGATGTGGAGAAAAGGGAACGCTTGTGCACTGTTGGTGGGATTGCAGACTGGTGCAGCTGCTATGGAAAACAGTATGGAAGTATCTCAAAAATCTGAAAATGGAACTACCTTATGATCCAGTAATTCCACTCCTAGGTATCTATCCGGAGAAATCCAAAACTTCAATTCAAAAATCTTTATGCACTCCTATGTTTATTGCAGCACTATACACAATAGCTAAGACATGGAAACAACCAAAATGCCCATCGGTAGATGACTGGATTAAGAAACTGTGGTACATTTATACAATGGAGTATTATGCAGCCATAAAGAAGAAAGAAATCTTACCATTTGCAACAACATGGATGGATCTAGAGAACATTATGTTAAGTGAAATAAGTCAGACAGAGAAAGATAAGTACCATATGATCTCACTTATTTGCGGATTCTAAAGAAAAGAATAAGTGAATGAACTAATCAGAAACAGTTTGGGAGACAATGAGGAAAAACTGAGGGTTGCTAGATGGGCGGGAGGGGTGGGGGTGGGGGAGAGGGTGAGGGGATTGGAGGGCAATCGGTGACCATAGGATGGCCACGGGGTTTGAAAATTAATCTGGGGAACGTAATTTGGTGGTTACCAGAAGGTAAAGGGGTTGGGGGGTGGGGGATGAGGGTGAGGGGGATCAAATGTATGGTGATAGAAGGGGAGCTGACTCTGGGTGGTGAACACACAGTGTGATTTATGGATGATGTGATACAGAATTGCACACCTGAAATCTATGTAATTTTACTAACAATTGTCACCCCAATAAATTAAAAATAAATTAAAAAAAAAAAAAGACCTGAAACAATAAACTGCATAGAAGGAAATATAGGTACTGAATTTAGGAAGTTTGAGTTCAAAGAAGATTTTATGAATTTGACCTCAAAGTCAAGGAAAGTAATAGCAAAAATAAATGAATGGGACTATATCAACTTAAAAGCTTCTATACAACAAAAGAAACAATCAAAACAAAGAAGCAACCAACTGAATGGGAGAAGATATTTGCAAACAATAAGGAGCTAATATTTGCAAACAATCTCAATAAGGGGCTAATATCAAAAACATAAAAAGAATTAAAACAACTCAACAACAACCAAAAAAAAAAAAATCCAATTAAAAATGGGAAGAGGACCTGAACAGACACTTCTCCCAAGAAGACCTACAAACGGCCAACAGATATATGAAAAAATGCTCAGCTTCACTAGCTATTAGAGAAATGCACATCAAAACCACAATGAGATATCACCTCACACCTGTTAGAATGGCTATCATCAACAAGACAAATAGTAACAAGTGTTGAGAATCTGTGGAGCAAAAGGAACCCTCATACACTGCTGGTGGGAAGGTGGATAAGTACAGCTGCTATGGAAAACAGTATGGAGGTTTCTCAAAAAATTAAGAATAGAATTACCATATGACCCAGCAATCCCTCTCTGGGATATACACACAAAAAATCTGAAAAAAAATTATCCATAATGATATATGTATTCTGATAGTCATTGTAGCATTATTTATGGTGGCCACAACATGGAAACAACCAAAATGCCCTCTGATTGGATAAAGATGTGGTATACATACACAATGGAATATTATTCTGCCATAAGTTGAAACACTGCAGTTTGTGACAACGTGGATGGATCTTG
Source organism: Rhinolophus ferrumequinum (assembly GCF_004115265.2). Lineage (NCBI taxonomy): Eukaryota > Metazoa > Chordata > Mammalia > Chiroptera > Rhinolophidae > Rhinolophus > Rhinolophus ferrumequinum. The sequence continues at coordinate 55,335,136 of NC_046301.1, forward strand.
AGTCTATCATGTTTGGTGAAATAAGTCAGACAGAAAAAGTTTAAAGCTATATGACTTCACTCATATGTGGAATATAAAACTGAAAGTAACAAAGGAACAACACAAACAAATGAAGAAACAAAAACTCATAGACACAGACAACAGTTTAGTGGTTACCAGAGGGTAAAGTGGGTCAAATATATGATGATGGAAAGATAACTGACCCTGGGTGGTGAACACATAATGCAATGTATAGATGATGTATTATGGAATTGTATACTTGAAACCTATATAATTTTACTAACCAATGTCACCCCAATAAATTTAATAAAAATTAAATATATATATATATATATATGTACAGTATAAAGCCATAGTTATTAAAACACTATGGTACGAGCAAAAAAATAGACATATAAATCAACAGAACCGAAAAGTGCCCCAAAATAAAGTCACACATATATAGTCAATTGATCTTCAACAAGGGTGCCAAAATATACAATGGTGAAAGGATAGTCTCTTCAATAAATGGTGCTGGGAAAACTGAATATCCACAGACAAAAGAATGATACTGGACCTCTATCTTATACCACTCACAAAAATTAACTCAAAATGGCTTAAAGACTTAAATGTAAGGCCTGAAACCATAAAAATCCTAGTAGATAATATAGGAGAAAAACTTCCTGACATTATTTTTGGCAACAAAATGATTAGATTCAATACCAAAAGCACAGGCAACAAGAGCAAAATAAACAAGTGGAATTATATCAAACTAAAAAGCTTCTACCCAGCAATGCAAATACTGAACAGACTGAAAAAAGCAACCTATGGAATGGCAGAAAATATTTATAAGCCATATGTCTGATAAAGTGTTAATATCCAAAATATATAAGGAACTCATTCAACTCAATTACTAAAAATGAACAAAAGAAAAAGAAATTAATAGTGGTTTCTCCAAAGTAGATACACAAACTAACAGATACATGAAAAGATGTTCAACATAAACAATCACGGGAGAAATGCAAATTAAAACTTTAGCAACCAGTGCCATATCAAATGGGAGGTAAGTACCTTGGGAGCCATCTCCCTCTGGGTGTAGTCAATAATGGGGTGTATTTTCTATAAAGAATTTTAAGCAACAGTAAAACTGACTAGAAACCCACCCTGCTTATTATTAAAATGTGCAGGAATTCTAAATAATGTCAAAGATAAAATAGTCCTTCCATTCAGAATGAAATTCTCCTACTGTCTTCCCATCCTCCCTATGCCACTGACAACAAATTAAATTACATCCCCATCAGTATTTGGGTTATGTTAGTTGCAACAATCATTTCAAATAGGTAAATGAGTAAACAGAATATTTTCACAATTGTCCATTTGTGCTCCAATGTCTATCTTCTAAAATAATTATTTTGCTTTTGTTTGAACTACTTTTAACAGAAATTGGCAAACAATTTTATTTCCTTTTTAGGGTACGCTTGGGAATATAATTGTAAAGACAGCATCATCCGTGCAGACAAAGATGCTTGTCTTTCTGTTTACTAGAATATGAGAGTTTTTATGCAATTTATCTAAAGTCTGTTTGAAAATAAAATACAAAGAAGGTGAAATAGAGGTTTCTATTATGTAAACAGAAATGTGACAAAAATTAAAACACATTTTATCAGAATGCCATTTCTATCAACTTGTTTCTTGAAATTGTATGATAAAGATTCTAAAAAAGACTTCAAATTCATGGACTTACACTTAAACTGTACATTGATTTATTTTTAGGTTTTTAAAGTACAGACACACTGATGAAAACCTGTAGAAGTATTAGAGGGCTCCGTGGTCCATTCATTCACCCATTCCTTTGTTTATTCAGTAAATATTTATTAAGTTCTAATAGTGAAGACAGTAACATGTCACACAATAGGCGTTCAGCAGTAAGCATGATGGGTGTGATATCTTCCCTCAAGAAGCAACAATTAGTGATGAGAAGAGAGAATAAAAAAGTAAACCAATAGATATAGAAGATATTTACAAACTTTGCTAAACACAAGAAAGAAAATAAGTAACACAGGAATGGGGTCAGAGAATTGTTCTCTACGTAAGATGTTAAAAGAAAATCTCATTAAGGAGTAATAATTTTATGTATGTCAAAAACCCAATAGAAAATTTTCCATACAGAGAGAAGAGGAAGATAAAGTTCCTAAATCAAGAAAGAGCTGTGCATATTCAAAAATGGGAAAGAAGATACTGTAACTCAGTGTATTGGAAAGGTGGTATTAGGAGTTGTAGTTACTCAGGTCTCTGATCACAAAAGGCATTGCAGAACATTGTAAGGAATTTAATTTTATCTTAAGCACAATAAGAAGATATAGAAGGGTTTTAATCAAGGGAATTTTGTGATATGACTTTTGCTTTTGAAATATATTCTCTCCAGCTATGGAGAATGGCTTACAGAAAGACAGAAATAGAAATTAGAAACCTATTGCAAAAAGTCCAGGTGAAAAAAAAATAATGAAATTAGCTTAAACTAAGATGGCAAACCATGGAGCTAAGTAAACAAATTTGAAATATATTTTAGAGTTAAAATCAACACATCTTCCTCATTGTGTCTGTGTGTGTGTGCGCGCGCACGCGCTCGTGTGTGTGCGTGTCAGTAGGAAGGATGAATGGAAGAAAAAAATCAAGTCTCATAGTATTTTGGGGGTGAGGGAAAGGGTTTTATTTTGTTTTGGCTTTGAGCAACTGGTTCTACCACTTAATGACATATAGAAGACAAAGAAACAAATTTTAAGAGAGGGAAAAGCAAGATTTGTATTAAGTCGAGATGCCTAATTGACATACAGATGGGGATGTAAAACATAGATTTGGCTATAAAGATCTGGAGTTCAGAGAAGGAGTCAAAAAATATTTAAATACAATTCTATTTGAAACCAGCAGTCATAATTTTTGTTCTTGAACCCCATGAGATGAGAGAGAGTAGGAAATGAAGAGAAGAGGGCCCAAGTCTGAGACTTTTGATGTAACATAGATGAGAAAGAGCCAGCAAAGAATGCTGAGAGAGTGAAACCAGACAATCGGAAGAAAACAAGGAAAGTCTGTTGTCATGCATGGCAAGACAAGGGCGTGTTTCATAAAGGAATGAGTGAGCATCTGGGTTAATTTTTACTGAGAGGGCAAATTAGAACATAGAGGTTGCTTTTGAATATGGCACTTTGGAAGTTTCTGTTGTTGACTTGGAGCACAAGACCCATTAGACTATGAGGAGGAATAAATGAGAGGTGAGGAAGTGAAGGTAACAACGCTAAAGGAATTTGGTTTTAAAGATTAGTCAGACAGGACAGTAGCTGGAGGCAGAAGGATGAAAGTAGAATGAAGGGAGTTGGTTTTTATTTTGAGATGTGAGATGCATACTCCATGCCTCCCCACCCTCAAGGTAGGAATAAGCCAATGGAAAGAGACATTTCTCATGCAATAATGAGAATATGCAGAAGTAAAGTCCTTAAGAAAAAAAAAGTGAGAACTGACAGGATCCAGAGTACATATTACCTGTCTAGTATTTGTAATGGCAGTGTTAGGGTATGAAAATATTTTTATACATTTTAGGCTGTTGTGTAGAAAAGAATTGGCCATTTTGTTTTATATGAAATGGTAAAAATATTTTACATTCACATTGTACAAGAGAAAGACTACTATAACTTATAAACAGGTTGCAATTTTGCCTATTTAACAGAAGGAGATTGGTACATTTGTCAGAGGTTCAACCATCTGATGGCTCCTACTTTCCTCTATGTCCTTTTCTTTTTCTTTTTTCCTTTTTTTTTTTTATAATTCTCCCTGACAGCACAGCCCCAATGGAGAACAAGGATTCCAGATCAGCAACAAAACTGACAGTGACCCCAGGCAAGACCTGGGGTCAGATAGAGTCATAAAGGAGCATTTTTATACCCTGAATCAGCTTCAGAATCTCCTGGAAACTTATAAAAACAAAATTGCGGACTCCAGTCCAGAACTATTGAACCTAGCATGCAGGAGACAGATGCTTGGGGAAATGGGTTTTGATAAGCACTCAAGAGTATATACATTGTTATTTTGGCCCTGGCCTGCAGATCAGTATTCAACAAATAGTGTTGAAAGAACATTAGTGTCGTAGTCTGTTCCCGCTGCTATAACAAAATGCCACAGGTGGGCTGGCTTAACAATGACAAACATGTATTTCTCACAGTTGTGAAGGCCAGAGGTTCAAGATCGAGATAGATGTTGGTAGACTTGATGTCTGATGAGAACCTACTTTCTGATTCATAGAGGGTGCCTTTGAGCAAGAACCTAACGTGACAGAAGGTGTGAGTGACATCTGGGGCCTCTTCCATAAGGAAATCAATCCCATTAATGATGGTTACATACTCATGACCTGATCAGGTACCAAAGATCCCACTTCCTAATACCATGAACTTGGGGGTTAAGGTTTCAACACATGAATTTTGAGGGAATACAAACATTCAGTCCATTTCACTTAGATAGCTATAAAGAGGAAGAATAAACTAGATCAACAAATTCCAGCAATAAACAATCATGTAGAAGACATGCTGGAAAGTCCTGAACACACAAAGTAAACACACAATGAAACCCATCAGTATCCAGTGGATAGACAGCCTAACTATCCCTGGAGCTTATTATCCCATCCAAAGAAAAATCACTCCATCAGGCTTAAATGAGAAATAGATGTTTTACTGAAGATTACAGAGAAGAAATGAACAATGAACAACACATTAAATCAATATCCTATGTTTCTTAATTTCTCTTCTCCACTATTATCTGCATTGTTTTATTCTGGCATATTGCCCCTAAACTCCCAGGTTCCCATATAAAGCTCCCTAAATATTTCATCGTGGCCTTCATTTTGTATCTCTTTTGTACGCAGAGAAATTGAACTCCATCTGAGTTACACAATTGTTGCCTTCTCATAAGTGTCCTTTATTATTTTGTTTAAGTTTTTGAAGGCTCAGCACAATGGACTTTATTACAAACATTCCATGTATGTTCATGAAGCGTGGCAGAGAACTATAAACATGCATTTTCTGTCATATTTTTTATACTGGGGGTGTAGTCATTGATATCTTAAATACACTGTGTAATAGGAAAAGTTGACTACAGTTTGTAAAATGAAAAATGTAGCCGAGAACAAGACAAAAGGCAAGTTAGTCATGGATGTTGGTGCAAAGTCAGAGCAGCTCAGATGGTGTTTGTACTCTGCCAGGCAGCCTTTTAACTTCAAGGCCAATTTCCAGGACAAACCTCTCCTTTTTTTTTATGTAATAGACAGATGTTGGGGCAATTCCTTAGTAAGGTACATGCAAACTCTGTAATTGGACTCCAAGGTCATATAGAGGAAAAATGAATAATATTGTTTCCTAGCACAGGATTGCCAACTAAGGAGTAAAAGGCAGGATTTTGGTGGGCCCAAAGTGAAACTCAGGCGATGATGAGATGAAGATGTCTCTAGAAATTGGTTTTAAGATACATTTATCAATTTAAATTAGGACCTGGAATGTGAGAAGACCATTCACTGGCATTTTGACTAATTGAAGGTAGACGCTCAATTAGAAAATGACAGAGCAATTTTAGAACTAATTTTTGAAGTAGGAAGAAGTTAAATCTTTCTCTGTTCACTATGTAAGATTGTTAGTACATGAATACTTCCGGCAATATTTCCACATAATTTATAATTATAATAACAAGTATTATAAAAAAAAACTAAGCATATACTTGAGCATACGGTACTATTTTTAAACATTTTTCTGAATCAACATCCCTTAAATTCGTATTTATAAATGTAGGATGGACCCTATATCTGGTATACAGTCTCTTAGAATGTGCAAGGACCTTTGGAATAATAATAATAATAATAATAATAATAATAATAATAATAAACTTTATAGTTCTTTTAGCCTTGCGTTCAAGAAAGTATTTCAACCAAACTGTGTTACCCTGGAAATACGCGAAAGAAAAATGAGCACTGTGTTCATAACTGAGTTTACTATGCTTTTTTCTAGGGTTGTGTTAAGTTACACAGCCCTGAGATCATTGATGAACTAAAAGGGCTCAAATAAGAATGTGACTAGCATCCAGCCTAGTCTATATGTAGGATTACTCCTGTCTGGAAGTTTGGACGGGAAAGTTCAAATTCTAGAAGGTCTAATAAGAAATCTCTGCAAAGATATTGGCTACATAGGCGGCCGGTTAGCACAGCTGGTCAGAGCACATCGCTACTAACACCAAGGTTGCCAGTTCAATCCCCGCATGGGCCACTTTAAGCTGTGACCTCCATAAAAAAAAAAAAAAAAAAAAAAAGAGAGAGAGAGAGAGAGAGTGACTACAATCTCAGATTGATAATTTTCTTAGCAAAAGTATCTGAAACATCCTACATTATTTTATCAGGTTTTCAGTTTGCCAATAAAAATAACACTAAAAACAAAAACAAGGAAACAATCATCAAAGAATACACTTTTAGAAAGCATAGTAAGTCTTGAAATTTTGGTTGCTTAATAGAGAAAATATATCCCACTGTAATTATTCTGTGAAATAGCCGAACTTTTTCCAGAATTAAAAAATAACAACACAATTTATAATATTTTCTCTATCTGGTCTATATCCCCATTTAATATGTCTATATTTACGGGTAAAAATGTTTTCCAATTTCACTGAGTCCATGGTAGATGTTAATAGATTTTCTTTTTTACAAATTTTATCAGACATAGTCTGAAATTGATCTTTTGGAAAAGCATTTTTATTTCAAAGTGTGCATAAGAGAAAGTCAACCTGTCAATGTTCTCTGTTTCAAAGAACAGTGAATTTAATGAACGTGTCCATAAAATATTTGCCATTTACTCAGTTTACTACACTATCTAAAACGCAAGTTTTTCATTGTGTCTTTAATTATGCAATAAAACGTATTGTGCACCCACACTCTGCCATCTTAATGAGGTGAGAGAGATATTGAATAATCACAAGAATAAAAATAAAATTTCAAAGCACGATAAAGGCCAGAAAGGAAATGGATAATGTAATTGTACTCCATCACAGGGATTATCCTGACCTTGGTGGACAGGGTAGACAGATAGGAGTTAACTAAAGTGTGAAAGCTGCTTCCAAGCAAAGGGAATTGCATATACAGGCCCTGAGGCCAATCAGAGTTCTCTGGAGTGTTTGGAGTCAGAAAGCCCATGGGAGAGAGTTGTGTGAAGAGAGAATAGACAAGCAAAGAGCAGATCATCCAAGGTCTTGTGGCTCATGATGAGAACTTTGAAATGTATCCCAGTAGTTGTGCAAAGTACTTGAAGATTTTAAGGATGTGGAAGGGAGGCAGGAAAATTCAGCGGAAAACTAAATACAGGGATTTTTATTTATATATGATAGTTCTGACGGCAGTGTTTAGTAGAATGCCAGAGTGAATACAAGGATATCAGTTAATAGGACTATTGTAGAGATCAAGTTGTGAAGGAGTGTGAAATCTTATCCTATTGTTGAGAACTACCTTCCAAATATATTTAAAAAATGGAAAAGGTAGGCTTTATGCCTCATACTTCCCACTTCCTATAATGTGCATTCATTATATACCTGTTTCTAATTTTTGTCGTGTTATTCTAAATTAGAGCTGTCATCAAGTTTCTATCTCAGAGTGACTAATCTAATGCATATCTATCATGTTCATGTTGTATCCATGTTTGCTTGATACTTCTGGTACTCAATATGTCTTGTCTTGTAAAATAAATTGAATTGAAATTCTGGATTCTAAATCAATATTGAAGTTCCAGATTTGAACAAAACTTAACCTTTAGACTTCATAGACATTTTTTCCCCAAAATATTAGCTACCCCTAATTATAATGTCATTACAATTTCTTTTCTCTAAACTCCCCTACTCTTAATTTTAAAGTCATTTAAATTATACAGTTGTTCAATTAAAATCATTATTTCCCTCAGGACAGTAAAATTAAAAAACAAACAAACAAACTAAAAGACGCTTCCAAGGCAAATCATTTTTCAAAATTGGCCTTAAACTTTATCAATACTAAGCAACACACATATAGTTAATTAATTGAAATCATCATGCCTTATATATTTAAATGAGAAGACAAAAATCTTTTAGCTCTATCGTTAATGTGGAATTCTTGAGTAACTAGAGTTTGAGATCTATACTATTTATTGAGAATTCTTGTAGTTGTTGATGTTTTTGTTTTTGTTTTTTATTTCCCCAGAGAGAAGGGATCATTGTAATGTGTATATGAAAATCTCAACCTGTTTTTTTTTACTCTTCCGCATTCTTAAGCATGAAAAAGTGTACCAAACACTGCCTCATACTTCACATATTAAAATATAAAGAAGAAACTGGATAGCCAAAGCTAAAAATGTATGTGATATTTCTTTTTGTTCTCTCCTTTGTGTCACAGTCTATCTCCTGCCAGTGACAATGCCTCCTCATCTGAAAAAAAAAAAGTATTAAGATTCCTCTACCCACCTGATGAACAGATTGCCTCAAAGATGGCATCGCAATTCAGTACTCACTGCAGGAATTTGTATGATAAGGTTTCACATAGGCTGGAGTAAAAACACAATATTTCTTGAGGTAAAAGTCTACTTAAAATGTAGCAGAATTCAATTTTGCAATTGTTTTGATATGGCAATGAATAGTGTGACTTCAGACATGAGGAAGGACTAGCTATTCAAGGAAATCCCAACTGAGAGAACATGACAACTCAAGAGTGTGGAGACAAGATTCTAATTAAAATTAATTAAGCAGTTCTTGTTTTTCCAAACTTTAGCCTTTCTCCAAATTTTGAGCACATGATTAAAATATTTAAAATAGGTTTTTAAAACTTAATCCTTTAGGATTCCCTGCCCCCCTCCAGACCAGTGAGACTTAAGCCCATGAAAGAACAATCTTACCTGCAAGGACATATTTTTCTAGGCTAATGCACAATACCATCATCTAGAAGCTTCCCATGCTATCACCCCAGATTACACACTACAAAACTACCACCTACGTAGAGGCCAGCTCACCTTTTTCCTTAAGTGCAAACCTCAGCAATTCTCAGGGATCCCTTACTGTTGCTAAAGCATTGTCACATGAGTAGGGGTGAAGGAAGTATGAGTAGAAACACTCAACTTGTGGCTAGTACCCCTGCAATCTAGCCCAGTATCTCTCCACTGCCTTCTTTTTGATTTCAGATGGATTGCCCTGAGTTCCTGTCAAGCTTTCCACTACTTCATCTCCCAGTAACCTTAGCTCCCCTTTGCTACCAGCAAGTCATATGGTTAAGAACCACACTGCATAATCAATTCCAAGAGTGACACCACCAGCACCTGGATTTTTATACTTTAAAATGGTATAAAATTTTCTTTCTAAGAATCAGTATTAAAAATATATGTGTATATGTAAAGTGCGAGAGACCTGGAGAAAAGAAAATCCTCAATAAGCAAGTATTGCCTTTCTCACTATTATATTAAAGAACAAATCTGAAAGCAGAATTGATGAGAAACTTACCTGGAAGTCAGCTTAACACCATCCTGTTTATAACCAAAGAGCTTTTGTTACAAAAATATTAAAATATACAATCACAACAAAACCATTTGCTGTCATACCTCCTTTAAAATATTTTTGTAATTATGATTCTATCCCATTTTTAAAATTCAACAGGCATGTATTTTGGTGGCTATCTTATATTGTACAGGTATATATACAAAATAGGTCTAAGAAAATATGCCTACTCTTAAAGATTTACTTTATTATTTCTAATAATAGTAACTATAAGTATGATAATGATATAATAACAAATATATGCAATTATATGTAGCTATATAAAATTAATTCTAATACAGAAAATATATGGAAACAGAAACTTTTGTTTTGTTTTTCTAGATCTTTTCATGGTTAGATTTAAGAGATTCCATAACGTACCCTTGTGGATTCTGAGCAAACCATGAAAACAATGGAGAAAAGAGAGGCTAACAGTTTGAATTTTGTGGGTAGTAATCATATAATATCAATAAAGATTTCAGGAAATTGTTTCTGAGAATTTTCTAAAGGAGAGAATTGATCTCATTCTATGATTCTTTCAAGGTCCAGACAGGCTGAAGTCTAATGGATGAATTTATAGTTTAAATGTTAAAGGATAAATTTCAAACAATGGGAGATTACTTATAATAGCATTTTTTAGTATTTATCTGAATATTGAAAGTTTATGAGATAATTTTCTTATGCTTCTATGTATTTACAAATAATGTGAAGTTTTGGTTTGTTTCTGATCACTACTTTTTATAGTGATTTTAGTTAACTGTTGCTTGCCAATAGGTTCTAAATTGTCAATTAGGCTGGAAAGATTTATTGTTCCCAAAAGAATTATTTATGGTATATAATTAAAATGGAAGTAAAATATAAATGTTATAATTAAGTCCTTTTTCAAAATACAGAAAGTAATGTAATGAAACAATTTCTTTGTTTTTGCTGTTATTTACAGCAATTTCAGCTGTAACTTAACTTACAGCACTTTCACATATAAATTGTGCATTATATATTATATATATATATTATATATATTGTGCATATATATATATACTGTTTCTGTAATGCACAATTTATATAGATATATATATATATATATATGTAATTTCACTTTAAGTCAATACAAAAATTATTACTATAAGTAAACATAAGCAACTTTTCCTACTTTGCCAGGAAAGATCATCTTTTATGGACTCCTGTTCTGCCTCTTAAACTGTTTTTCACTGCTTATGTCTCTGAAACTTCCTCTTCATTTTTACCTGTGAACTCATTTAACTTTCATTTTTTGACATGTTTCTTCAATTCTCTTTTCTCGCATGATAACTTAAGACACAGAAAGTAGAGAATAAATTTTCTTCACTTATTTCCCTGAAAAAATACTTAAAGACCTAAGGAAATAATATTGTCCGTGAGAAATGTCTTGCTCTTCCTCTTATTTTAATAGCACCAATAAGCCCAATATGGTGCCTCATCCTCTTCTCATGCTTCATGGATATTATGGACAGCCCAATAGATTTGAATATTATTGCATTCTTCAGTATGAAAAATGTTCTTCAGCCGCCGTGGGAAAGTGTTGTGAAAACCACGCTAATTCAAGAGTATCTTTGGAATTATGAAGTAGGAGATGAAGACAAGCAAGAAAATGTAAGGTCAGCACTACTGGGAAAACATATTTTATAATCCAAGAAGCGATTGCATTTGAGCTATATCCGATGAACTTTTGACAAGTTAATTTGTCATGTTTCTTACACAAACTCTTCAGCTGCTCCAGTCCTCCAGTACACAGAAGCATTATCCATCTGCAGAAGAAACTGGGTCACGATCTGCAACCTTCTAGACATTCAGAACAGTCACCTTTTTGTTTTTAAGATATAGGGGCTGGCCTGGTGGCTCAGGGGGTTAGAGCTCCATGCTCTAACTCCGAAGGCTGCCAGTTTGATTCCCACATGGGCCAGTGGGCTCTCAACCACAAGGTTGCCGGTTCAACTCCTCGAGTCCCGCACGGCACCTTGAGCTGAGCTGCCTCCCAGATGGCTCAGTTGGTTGGAGCCCGTCCTCTCAACCACAAGGTTGCCAGTTCGACTCCTGCAAGGGATGGCGGGCTGCGCCCCCTGCAACTAGAAAACGGCAACTGGACCTGGAGCTGAGCTGCGCCCTCCACAACTAAGACTGAAAGGACAACAACTTGAAGCTGAACGGCACCCTCCACAACTAAGATTGAAAGGACAACAACTTGACTTGGAAAAAAGGCCTGGAAGTACACACTGTTCCCCAATAAAGTCCTGTTCCCCTTCCCCAATAAAATCTTAAAAAAAAAAAAAAAATATATATATATATATATATATATATATATATATATATATATATATATATACAGCCTGAAATGAGGAGAAGCATTTTCCTGGAGCTTGATTGGTCATTGGTCATGATAATACATAGGGCCCTCAAGTACAGGACCCAGAGAGAGGAAGGACCCATTGAACTGGACCTAAGGATGTATGGACTGTCCTGAGCACCGCAGGCTTGAGAAAGCATGTGGTCCAGAAAGTATGTTGCATTAAGAGCTGTGGCAGAAAGCACATATCAGACTCTCAAAATCAGAAGGCCAGGAAGGACCCTTTGTACATCAGTGGAGACTGCAAAGATCAGGATCCAGTGCCAAATATAGAGATTCTCAATCTTGTTTCATAGTAAAATCCCCAGGGTGGCATGAACTTTTAAAAGTGCCTGTGTTCAAACTCAATTGCTCCTCTGCCCACAGAGTAGGATTCGATTCCTGTTGCTGGAATTGAGAAATTTCAATCTAACCAGACACCGTTCCTAATGACCAGGGGATCCTTAAGAACACTTGAGAGTTTAGGTAACTCCTGAGATTAAGGAAAAGAATGAGGAACAATCTGGAATTTACTGCTTTAAACTCACTTAAAATGGGAAAACCAGTTTTTCAGATTTTTTTTTTTTCACTGTAAAGTTATTCTCCTCCCTCTTTCCATTTCTGGAAACAAGTTATTTAGTGCCGCCCACACTCCACGGGCAGGGAAGTTCAAGTTCCTTCCCCTTAAGGGAGAAGTATCTACAAAAATGATTTGGAATTCTTTCCTATGGGATTTGCCTCACCTCCATTTAATTGCTTACTCGACAATTTATACCACAATGGACTCATAGATACATCTGCTAAAATGTGGGTTATAATTTAATACTACATTATTTATATTGTTCCAGTTTTTGCTATTTGGAGCTCTTTCAGGTAAACTACTGGGTCTCTTTGACATGACCCCATTTTTTTAAAGGTTCACCATATAGATTTAGTTCCACAACACTAAAATATCTCCTGTGCTTCCTCTCATCAAATTATTATCTTTCCCAATCTCTGGCAATCAGTAGTCTGTTTTCTGCATTTTCCGGAATGTCATATGAATGAGGTCATATAATATGTAGCATGTTAGTCTGGTTTCTTTCACTGAACAAAATGCATCCAAGACTCACCATGTTGTTACGTGAATGATTAATTCATTCCTTTTTTTGTCCAAATAGTATTCGATTATATGCATAAATCACACTCTGTTTATCCATTCAAGTATTGAAGGGCATCTTAGTTGCTTCCAGCTTTGGAAAATTATGAATAAAAATGCTATAAACTTTCAAGTGAAGGTTTTTATGTAAATATTAGTTTTTAAAGCAATTGGGTAATTGATGGATCATATGATAAGTCTATAGCCAATTCTATAAAAAGCTGCCAAACTAATTTATGCTCTACCATTTTGCATCTCCATCACCAATGAATGAGAATTCACATTACTCCACATCCTCCCCAGCATTCGGTATTATCAGGTCTTTCTGAAATTTAGCCATTCTAGTAATTACGTAGAGGTGAATCATCATTTTAATTTTCATTTCTCCTATGATAAATGATGTTGAGCACTTTGCATTATGATTTATTATTTTTGAGTTTTAAGAATGCTTTGTATATTTTAGAGGCAAATTTTTTATCAGGTATGTGATTTGCAGATATTTTCTTCTACATATGAAATGCAATTTTATTCTCTTAAACTGTCATTCCAGAGCAATATTTTTAATTTCGATGAATATAATTTATCTATTTTTAAAATTTTCATGCATTGAGCTTGTTGTGCTGTATATAAATATTCATTGGTAAACCCAAGGTCATGTAGATTTTTTTCTATAATTTTTCCAGAAACTTTATGGTTTTATATTTATATTTAGGTCAATGATTTTTTTTGAGTAATTTTTGTGAAAGATATAAGGTGCCTTCATCTTTTTGAGCTACTATAACAAAATAGCAGAGACTGGGTCATTTATAAACAACAACAGTTCTGGAGCCTTGAAAGTCCAAGATCAACGCAGCATCATGGTTGCTTTCTGACGAGGGCCTTCTTTCTGGTTCATAGCAGTCACCTTCTCTCTGGGTCCTCACATGATGGAAGGGTAGAGGGATCTCTCTACAGCCTCTAAGTGTGTTAATCCCATTCGTGAGGTCTTTGCTCTCATGACCTAATGACCTCTTAACATTATCTCATTGGACATTAGGATTGAAACATGAATTTTGGAGACACATTCAGTCTATAGCATAAGATTTTGTCTAGATTCAGTTTCTGCATGTGGATGTCCAATAGTTCCAACATCATTTCTTAAAAAGGCTATCCTTTCTCAATTGATTTGCCTTTGTGTTTTTGTTAAAGATTAGTTGATTATATTTGTATAAGTGTATTTCTGGGTTCTCTATTCTGTTCCACTGAATTATACCCACTATACTTTTCATCAAGACTATAATGTCTTGATTTGTGTGTATGTGTGTGTGTGTGTCTGTCTGTCTGTCTGTCTGTGTTTGTGTTAAGAATGCTTAGCATAAGATCTATACTCTTAGCAAGTTTTTAAGTACACAACACTGTGCTACTAACTGAAGGTGCTATTTTGCGTATGTTGGTTACTATTGATTTATAGTAAGTATTGAAGTCAGGTAGTACGAGTCTTCTGATTTTACTTTTTTATCTTCAGTATCATGCTGACTATTATGCCTTTCCACATGAACCTTAGAATCAGTTTGTCAATATCCACAAAATAACTTTCCGTGATTATAATTGGGATTTTGTTGAAACAAAGATTAAATTGGGAAGAATTAACATCTTAACAATATTGAATCTCCTAATCTATTAACATGAAATACCTCTCTATTTATTTATACCTTTTTTGATTTCTTACATCAGTGTTTTATGAATGTCCACATACAGATCTTGCATATACTTTGTTCAGTGCTATTAAATAGTATTTTCTGAATTTCAAATTCCACTTGTTCATTTGAGGTACATAGGAAAACTATTGATTTTGGTTAATTGCTTCATATGAGACGTGTTCAAGAATGTACATAGCAGCTTTTTAAAATAAGAGCTCCAAATTGGAAGCAGCCCATGTCACCATAACCAAGAGAATGGAAAAAAAAAAACAACTGTGGTATACTGCTAGTGATCAAAAGGAACAGGCGTGGATCAATCTCTGAACATATTATGCTGAATGAAAGAAACTTTACACAATGAAGATGATACTGCAAGATTTTACTTATATGGAGTCAACAAAAGGCAAAATTAATCCATTTTTAAATATTAGAACACTGGTTGCTTCTTACTACGGGCATGAGCTAATTTTCTAGAGAGATAGAAGTGTTCTAACTCTTGATAGGGTTTTGGGCGGTGCAGATGTTTGGATTGGTCAACACTCATCAAATAATGGAAGTATGATTTTCCACTTTTAAAAACAAAAGCAAACACAAAACAAACTCTAAATAATTATTTCTGTGGTTAGGTGTTAGGTATGAAGTGTGCTGATGCCTTAACATACATTGAAATGAAAAAAAAAAGTGACATGGATCGATGGGTAGATATAAGGATGTCCAGATTATGAATATATAAGGAAGACTAGATAGCAAAATATTTATTGTAAAAGTTAGGTCAAAAATATATGTATTTGTGCTATTATTGACTGAATTGTGTCCCCCCCCAAATTCACATATTGAATCCCTAATCCCCAAAGTGACTGTATTTGTAGATAGGGCCTTGATGAGGTAATTCAGGTTAAATGAGATTATAATGTGACCTCAGGATGTCTGCTGTCCTTATAAGAAGAAAGAAAGGTACCAGAGATGCACACAAGAAAAGGCTTTGTAACCGTCTTCAAGCTAAGAAAAGAGGCCACAGGAAAACAACAAACCTGCCAACACCTTGATCTTTAACAACAGCCTCTAGAACTATGAGGATTAAGTTTCTGTTGTTTAAGCCACCCAGTCTGTGCTATTTTGTTATGGCAACAATAGCAAACTAATTATATACAGATAGATAGATAGACAGATAGATGATAGATAGATAGATAGATAGATAGATAGATAGATAGATAGATAGATAGATAGATAGATATAATTATATATATATACATATATCTGTATATATATCTGTGTGTTTGAAATATAATAAAGGATTGGGAAAAATAATGAACAATTCTAGGGAAAAGCACATCTTTATATTACTTTTGACAGAGTTTGGAAAAGTTTCCCAACAACTTCTTAGCAGAATTTTCCAATTTATATTTTCACCCATAAAGTATTAATTAGAAACATGATCTCAGTCTATTTTCTTTCCGCAGAAAAAGAAGACAATATGTAAGAGAGTTTTAATGTTTATGATTCTTTAATAGTGTATATATTTTCATATCGGCAATATAAAATCTTGGACTGGATGTTATTTAAAGCAATACATCTTCATCTTTACCACAGTTAATTATCTTGATACAAAGCCTCAAACCAGATGGATATCTAGGAATGCATCCAAAAACAAACTCGGAACATTTCCATACATGATATAATATGGTCCACGAGAGACTAGCAATGGAATCTGTCATCTTTGCTAATAAGACTTCCAGCTGGGCAGCTGTATCCCTTTTTTTTAATTAATAAACTTTTTTAGAGCAGTTTTAGGTTAAAAAAACTTGAGTGGAATATACAGAAAGTGCCCATATAGCCCTCACCCCCATATCTTCTGATTTCCCTCGCAGTTTCCCTATTTTTAACATCTAACATTAGTGTGGTACACTTTTTTAAATTGAGACAGCATCAAAATACTATTACAAACTAAGGTCCATAATTTATGTTAGGACCCACTTTCTGTTGTACATTCTATAGATTTTCACAAACGTATAATGAAACGTATCCACAACTGCGGTATCACACAGAATGGTTTCACCATCATAAAAATCCCCTGTACTCCACATATCCATCCCTCTTTCCTATCCATACAGTAACAATCATTCATCTTTTTACTGTTCCCTACAGTTGTGCCTTTTCAGAATGTCATACAGTTGGAATCTACCATATGTAGCGTTGTCACATTGGCTTCTTTCACTTGGAAATTTGCATTTGAATTTCTCCGTGTCTTTTTGGGATTTGATAGCTCATTTCTTTTTATCACTGAAACTGTGTAGATGTAACATGTAGTATTTACCTATTTACCTATCGAAGAACATCTCAAATGCTTCCAAGTTTTAGCAATTACGAATAAAGCTGCTATAAACATGTGTGTGCAGGTTTTGTTATGGACATGATTGACAACTGATTTGGGTAAGTAACAAGAAGCGTGATTGCTGAGTCATATGGTAAGAGTATGTTTGGTTTTTTAAGAAAGGCCAAACTGCTTTGCAAAGTGGCTGTACCATTTTGTTTCCCCATCAGCGATGAATAAGAGTTTCTGTTCCTCCACAGTCTTAGCAGCACTTGATATTATCAATGTTTTAGATTTCAGCTATTCTATTAGATATGCAACGTTATCTAATTGTTGTTTTAACTTGTGACAGATGATATTAAGCATTTCATTGTATCTTTACTTTTGCATATCTTTTTTGGTACAATGTCTGTTTATATATTTTTCCCATTTTAATTGAGTTGTTTTCTTATTGCTCATAAGAGTTCTTTGCATATTTTGAATACCAGTTCTTTATCAGATATATGTTTTGCAAAGATTCCCTCTCAGTCTGTGACTTGTCTTTTCATTCTCATAACAAGTACCTGTAACAGAACATAACTATTTTTCATTTTAATGATATTCAACTTATCAATTTTTTTCTTTAATGGATTGTGCTTGTGGTGCTGTAACTAAAAACTTATTGCTAAAACCAATATCACCTATATTTTCTCCTGTTATGTATCAGAAGTTTTATAGTATTGCATTTTGCATTTAGGTCTGTGATACATCTTGAGTTAATTTTTGTGAAAGTTGTAAGATCTGTGTCTCTGTGTAAGATCTGTGACTAGATTCTTTGGGTTTATTTGTTTGTTTTGCATAGGGATGTCCAGTTGTTCCAGCACCATTTGTTGAAAAGATATTCTCTTTACATTAAACTGCCTTGACATCTTTGTCAAATATCACTTTGCTATAGTTTTGTGGCTCTCTATTCTTTGCCATTGATCTCTTTTTCTATTCTTATGTAAATACCACACTGTCTTCATTATTATAACTTTATATTAAATATGACGTTAGGTATTATCAGTCCTCTAATTATGATATTCCCCTTTAATATTGTTTTGGCTATTTGGGGTATTTTGCCTTTCGATATAAACTTGAAACTCAGTTTGTTGATCTCCACAAAACAACTTACTAAGATTTTGTTTGGGATTGTGTTAAATATACGGATCAAGTTGACAAGAACTGATATCTTAACAATAATAAGCCTTCCTACCCACGAATATAAAAGTATTACCGATTATTTGGAACTTCTTTGATTTGTTCATCAAAGTTTTATACTTTCCCTCCTATACTTCTTCTGCACAGTTTCTTAGATTTACTCCTATTTCATTTTCTTAGATGTTAATGTAAATAATACTGTATTTTTAAATTAAAATTCCATTTGTTCCTTGTTTGTATATAGGAAAGCAATTAACTTTTATACAAAACCTTTCACTTTGTTGTAATTGTTTCTTTGTTTTAGGAGTTTTTTTGCTATTGTTATTGATTCTTTAGGATTTTTGACATAGATAACAGGTGAACCTGGAGAGTATTATGCTGAGTGGAATTACATCAGACAGAGAAAAGCAGATGCAATGTGATTTCGCTTATATGTGGAATCTAAAGAACAAAATAGAAACAAACTTATAGATGCAGAGAACATTTTGATGGTTGCCAGATTGGGGAGGAGGGGTGAGTGAAAAAGGGGACGGGATTAAGAAGTACAAATTAGTTGTTACACAGTAGTCATGGGGATGCAGGGTATAGCATGTAGGATGTAGGAATATAGCTGATAATATCATAGTAAGTATGTACATGTCAGATGGGTACTAGATATACTGCAATGATAGATGGGAAGAGTTTTAGGGGTCAGGGTGATAAAAGTGAAAGCTTTAAGAAGTATAAATTGGTAGTTACAAAATAGTCATTTGGATGTAAAGCATAGGGAATATAGTCAATGACGTGGCAATAATTATGTACAGTGCCAGATGTACTAGACTGGTCAGGGTATCAGTTCTTAAATCATATAAATGTCTAATCACTATGCTGTACATGTGAAAGCAATATAAAATAATATTGATTATCAAAATAAATAAATAAAATGCAAAAAAAGAAAGATACACATTTTTGAAAATTAACAAAATCTACAGTGATTTTTTTTTAGTTACTATATTGATATATTTTTAAAAGTCAGTCAAGTGAAAAACTAAAAGAGTTTTATCTCCCGCTTTCCTTTTCCCCAGTGTTACACACACACACACACACACACACACACACTCACACACACACTCAAATTGCTGAATTGGCATCCTAACTCACTCTCAATGCAAACCTTTCTCTGATGGCCTCCCTTCTTTCTAGTTTCTGTCATTTCTTACCCTGACTAAAAAGTCTAGTAACTGACACCAATATTTTTACTCCACGATTGAATCTTCAGCTGAGTTCAGAGAAGCTCTTTCCATACACATACTTCCCAGCCATTTGGATTTAATTATGGCTCATTTTCTCAAGACATAAAATCTTCTAGGTTGCCCAACCAAAGTGTTTTCTTTTTTTAAATAATTGACTTACTATAAATTCTAGAGCTTCTTGTATTTATCTCTTTCAAACATACAGAGGGTGCCAAAAAAATGTATACACATTTTAAGAAAGGAAAAAACTGCATTAAAATTATGCTGATAGTAAACACTTTGAGCACCCCTTGTAATTGCAGAAGTCAAACATGACTTGTATTCATCTTTTGTTATCAGTATATATTGAGTATTACAATTTTAATAACAGTTTTTTCCGTTCTTAAAATGTGTACACATTTCTTGGGGCACCCTCTATATTTCTATTAGTACTTGCCTCTTACTGGAGTATCTGGTAAAGTGTTGTGGTATAAATAACAGCCCTTTTTATTTAGCAATTTTGTATTTCCATTGTCCATTATTTTAAAAAGAATGCCTCTTTTTTGAAAGTCATGTGAGAGCAAAGATGTAAATATAAACATATGCATACAAATATTAACAAATTTTCAATTATTTTTAGCTCTTCTTAATACCCACTAATAGACAAATCTAAAGAACAAAACACCTTCAAACAGCTGGAACAATATACTTGTAGGTCATTGATGCTCATTATTTTAAATGTTACTGAAATGTATTACTTGAAAAAAAATTAAGATAGAATAAATAAACCCCAAGGATAAAACTGTTATGTAATTTCTTTCAAATTAGACGTTATTCAAGAACATAGTTGAGATTTATTTTATCGAGTAATGTCATGAAGTAATTAGTTTAGAATCACTCCTAATCTTATTTCAACGTTTAAAATATTTAATATTTTATACTTTCTATCAAGAAGAAAATCAAAAAATAATAGGTTAGCCAGCAAACTAATTGGTTTTGATGGATTTGAAATTTCCCCTTTATTAAATACATGGGAAAGGTCAGTCAGGATTCATTTTATTAAATGATTCATTTTCAATAACATTTTACCTTTATCTTTAATAATTACTTTTAAAGCATGTAGTTTATTTGAATAATTGTGTATTCATTATACATGTGTTTTCTAAATGCTGAAAAAAGATGTAATGCTTCATAACTTATTGTCAAAGGAAATAAACTTACTTTAAAATTACATGTTACACATTAATATATACATAGATTAATTTATAGATATATAAGTTTTATATAAAAAATTATAGGATGAACAAAAGTGGTGAAAGTGGACAATCTTGTCTTGTTCCTGGTCTTAAGGGGGGGGAATGATTTTAACTTTTCCCCATTGAGTATGATGTTAGCTGTGGGTTTATCATATATGGCCCTTATTATGTTGAGATATGATCCCTCTATTCCCACTTTGCTAAGAGTTTTTACCATAAATGGAGGCTGGATTTTGTCAAATGCTTTTTTGCATATGACATACGATTTTTATTTTTCATTTTGTTAATGTGGTATATCACATTAATTGATTTGTGGATATTGAATCAACCTTACATGCCAGGAATGAATCTCACTTGATAGTGGAATATGATCTTTTTAATGTATTACTGGAAAAAAGAATACAGTATATATAGCATATATATATATATACACACACACACATATATATATATATATATATATATGTATATACAAAATAAGTGTTAATCGACTATGTTGTAGGTAAGGTTCTGGTAAACAGTAGACTATTTATTAGTAGCCAATTTTTTGGGGGGAGTCAAAAATTGTATGCAGATTTTCAACTACATGTGGATCATTGTTCAAGGATCAACTATCAATATTTCAAAATTAACAGAGTAAGGAACATATTATCTTTCACCTTCATAATTGGTGTATTTAAGAATTCCTTTCAATAAAAAATAGGATGAATAATTAAAGACTTTCAATTATATAAAAATATTAAATTACATATTTAGTATTACATATGTAGGGTTAAAACAATTATGCTAACATTTTAACCCCATTGTTTTATTATATGAAGAGATTCCATGTAAAATAATTGATTGAAAATTATTTAAATTAACAGGCTATACGTCTGTAGTAGGAGAAGACTGAAAAAGTTCAGGGTTGAAAAGAAAATGTAAAATTCTGAATGTTAATAAGCTGCCATGTTTTTCTTTTAGACATAATGGTGGTATATATCAAATCAATTTAATATTTAGATGCCATTGATTATATTTTAAAAAGTGATGTAACAGTTTTATTTTTAAATGTCAACATTTCTGCTATGCCACAAATTACATCCCGGAAACTATTTTAACATGTAATGAAAAAAAATTAGATGAAAAAAATAAAAATGTTAAAGGGGGAGCATAGATTTCAAAATTATTTCAAATTGAATATATGAGCAAAAATGATTGCTGCTGAGCATATACATTTCTTTCCATTCAGGATTTTATCTATGTAATTCCACAGAAAAAGCTAACTTCCAGGGAAGGCTGTTTCACAATTTTCATCAGAAAATTATTCCTAATGTATTTAGCACTTGGCAGCAAATTATTTTCTGTATCTAATGACTCATGTTAGAATTTAAATCAAATTCTTGTTCTATCTCTAGTAAAGATATATAACTAGTATCAACATTTTTCTACTAAATAACCCAACATACACATGCAAAATCTATTCCTTGCACTTACTTTTTCAACCTTTTAATTCATTTATCTAGTAAAATCAAAATCTTCAAGCATCACTAAGAAATCTATGTAGTAAAATTGAAATTCCATTACTTTCTACTTGAAAGCAGTATATAGGATTTTTGAGCTTTTGTAATGCCAGATAAAGCTTAAATGAGGTTTTAAAACCAGATTACTTTTTATAGGTGAAATCCTGAGCCTCTTTGAACTAAAGCGTACTATCCTCTCTGTGCACATGAAAGTGTATTTAATTCACAAAGGAAAATAGTGGATTTATTAATTAAAATGGTTTTAAAATTCCATGTTAACAGTCAAGTTACAGAAGAAAGGAAGGCTTTTCATGGAATACAGAATAAGTTATTTGAACACAAAACAATGGTGACCTTCTAACACAGTAAGCAAATGAAGTTAGGTATCTTAATTGGCAGAGATCAAACGATAACTGAAAAACCAAAGAACTGATACATCAGAAACATGAGACAAGTTAAATAATTTCTGAAAATAATTTTTTAGTGAATGTAAAGGTGAAAATAAAAACAAGTAACATTTTTAAACTCAGTATGTTTTAGTATATCAGGAGAGTCGAAGATTCTGAAATAGTTTAGCCTGGCAGCATAATAGCACCCTGAATAATCCCCTCCAAAGTTCTTGCTTAGGATGGAAGAAGCATTCAATACATAAACTGATTTTTTCAATATGCAAGATGACAAATAAGTTCCTGAACTGATTTCTCAAATATGATGAATAACCATAACTAAACCATTTTTATTGACTTCTGTAATTACCTGATAGTCTATCATCAAAGGCTCCCTGATACAAAGCAGAATATTTTATTCGAAAATGAAATTGTCAGTAAAATTGAACTGTTGGTGAAAAACAATTAATATGTTTTGCTACTAAACCATATTTAAATTGAGCTCAAGTCTTACATATAACCTAGTGTTCTAGTTACCATTGTTGCATAGCATCTCAAAAACTTAGTGGCTTAAAACAATAGTTATTTCATTATTATTTCTCATGGGCTCACGAGATTGAATGGGCTCAGCTAGGTGGTTCTTGACTTAGAATCCCATGCAGCTATAGTAGGTAGTGGCTCTGGTGTCACCACAGAGGGCTTCTCCCTCGTGTCTGATGGTTAATACTGTCACCAGGGACCTTTTGTGTGGTCATCAGCTAAAAGACTGCATGCAACCGATGCCAACATGGTGAATCCTCCAAACTGGGGACTCAAGCCCTGGGCCAAGAATGTTCTTGGCTTCATGTAGGAGAGAATTCGAATATAAGCCAATATGGAGTTTAAAATGAAAGTAAGTTAATTTAGCAGAGAGTAAGTAAGAGAAGGCCACCCCACAGACAGAGTAGGAGGCTCTATCCACTAGAGGAAAAGAGACCTCCTCCACGCCCTGGGCTAGGGTTTATATGTGTTTGCTTGCTTCTATGGAAAATTTCTGGGTATGAGAAAAGAAAGAAAGAAGAACAATGGTAAATTTATGTTTAACTTCTGTAAGATGCAAGAAGAGTAAGGGCAGGTTTATCTTTAACTTTTATAAGACACAACCTGTGGCTTTTTGTAGTAGACTTAACTACGGGAACAGCCGTAATGAAATCTCTTTGCTCAACAGCCTTTAGATGGTTCGTTCTGTGTGATTGATTAATGTTTGCTTGAGTTCTGTGTCCTGGAACACATACGCTGCAGGTTTGGAATCCAATCTTCCAGTTCCTTCACTTGTAAAAATAGTCCTCATGGACTCTATATTATAACCTCTTCATGTTGGTCGCTTGGCTTCTTTTATAGCATGGTCAACGTATGTGTGCCAAGAAAACCAGAAAGCAAGTGTACTTGTGTTATGTCCCTTCTACCATAGTCACAAATTTACCCAGGTTCAAGAGGAAAGAACAAAAATCCCCACCTCTTGCTAGGAGAAGTATCACAAAACTCAGGGGCTATGTTTAAAATCAGTCATGATTTACACACTAGCATAAAATTATTCACATTCCTCCTATATAAAAAATTGAAGAATACAGACAATGTAAAACTCAATTGTTATCTTCAAAATCAATTCATATATCTGAGGATCCTTCTTTCCAAAGAAAGCATTTTGGTCTTCTGAGAAAGAGGATACAAAATGTGCCAACACAAAGCTTATATAGTGAAATTTTTCAAATGTACTTATATTTGATTGGATTAATTTAAAATTATATCATAAAATAATCACACATCATGTTCTTGTTAAAGACAAGCTGTTGTAAAGTGAATGAAATGTATACTGTTTTTAGACTTTTGCTGCCCGGATTTCCCCAACAAGAATCAAATTTTTTAAATGAGCCAGCTTACACTAAAGGACTATAGCTCAAATGTTTGGATAGCCTTCTGCTTTTCCATTTGCTCATGTTATGTAGCTTATAGTGATTCTCACAGTAACATCCTACACAAGCCCACACGTTAGTCATCAGGTGTGTCCACAGAAGGCAGATGGCAAGCATTGCTCTTCTGACTTAGACCACTTTAACTCCTCTTTTTTCTCTCTTAGAGCTGTTTTAGCTATACTTCCAATGTTAAAATTACTAAATTTTTTAGCACTTCTATTTTTATCTTTGTAGAGGCAGTCTTTGGACTTATAAACACTTTAACATATAATATCTCAGGTGGTAGTCCAAGACTTGGACCATCGATGCCTTATAAGTAATAGGTTGTCTGCTGCAGTTCTTATAATGAGACCTAGATAAAATGAAGAGAAACAGAGATCTTTAAAAATCACCAGGTGATATTGCCAGGTAGCTTCATGCTAATTTGAGGTATTTAAATGTTAAGAAAAGTAAGAAATTATAGTACTATAGATAGTACTGAGATCTATCTGCTGACCTTATATTATAGCAGAGCAATGGGTAACTTCAAGTGGAGGCAGGATCTAATATGTATCAGACAGATGTCTGAGTCAAAACACAGAGAAAGAAACCCAGATATTTCAGAAATATCTAGGAGTTTTAAAAAGTCCTATCAAGAACTTAAAAGAGGTTAGAGAGACTACTCAGGTCTCAAGTAGCAGCAAGGCAGAAAAGAATCCATGTCTAAAAGAAACAGGAAGTAGATATTGGCACCCGTGAGCAAAAATAATAAAATTAACATGGTCCTTTATAACATTTCCTTCTGGGCTCATACATTAAAATAGAGGACTAGGAAGTGATAGTAATTTCTGACATCTTATGAATTTCCAACTTAATCCAGAAAGATGGTCCAGTTCTAATTTCTTCAAACCTGTGGCCTTCCTGACTTTATCAGTCAGCTCTCGTTGTGATAAGCACTGCGTGGTAAACCAATCCTGATACTCAGCGGTTAAAAACAATGCAACACCTATTCTCATGGGTCTCCTGGGTGACTCAGTGCCGATGTGTCCTGGCTGCTCACCAAATACTGCAGATCTGACATTGTCTATCTGTTCTATGTTTCTCTCTCCCTCCTTAGACCAGTGGCCTAGGAAAGATATGCTCTCTGCCAAGTGACTGCAGAGGCACAAAAGGAAGTAGCCAATCATGATGACACATTTAAAGTCCCTACTTGTGTCCCATCACTAGCTTGCCATTGACCAAATCGAGTTATATGGCAGAATCCAAATTCAAAGCATATAATCCACTGTTTGTGGGGTAAACTGCCAATTGGTATAGCAAAGGAACAGATACAGAGAGGAATAAAAAATCGGAGGCCAATAATTAAATCTGCCAGAGTGCGCCTACCTTAGAAGTGAGAGCTTTTTTCCAGTGGAGAGTACTATATGGCTAGTTTTAAATCCATCTTGGGTTTTACCAACCAAGAGGCAGAAGATTAATTTCACCTAAGGCCTACATCCAGATCCTGTGTTGTGAAGAAAGATGCTCACAGAATTTTGTAAAATATTATTTTCTTAGTCCATTCAGACGGTCATAACAAAATACCATGGACTAGGTCGTTTACCCAGCAGACTTATTTCTCCCAATTCTGGTGGCTGGAAGGTGCCAGCATGGTCATATCCTGGTGAAAATCCTATTCTGGATTATACATGGGGACTTTGTGATGTTTTCGCATATAGTGGAAAGCACTGGAAAGATCTATAGGACCTCTTTTACTGATCCATTCACGAGGGCTCCACCCTCAAGAATTAAACACACCCAAAGGCCCCACCTCCTTCTACCATCATCTTCGGGGTTCAAGATTTCAGCATTTGAATTTGGGGGGGACATAAGCATTCAGACCATAGCAATTATTTTGACAAATGTGCCCCAATTTAGAGAACATCTGACAATGTTACCAGTACATTCAAAATTCTCCAGGTGTTCATTCATTCATCTGTCTTTCCACAACACACATGTAGAATACTACAAAAATATATTCACTAATTAAGATTACATAGTCCCAAATCACTTTCTCTAGCATTTCAACTGCTTTCTCTTCATTATAGTCAGGTTCCGTGGTGAAAAACAGTCAGTTAAAAGCAAAGCTATTCGAGAGGCCCAGCGTGGAAATACCACAACTAGATTCCAGTTTTATTGAGCTAGAAATTTTATAAAATTCTTAAATATTTTTAAAAGCACATCTGTTATTTAGTTTTCCTGATTTATTGTCGTCACCTTCTGCCAGAACCATAAGGAAAGCAACTCTTTAATAATCTGTTCCCACTGCCAAGATAAACGAAAACTAATATTTTTTGACCATGTGTACAACGTGCCTACTCTTTTCTGTTATTAAACTTTTGCCCAATTATTAATTCATTTTTTATGAAATAATGCTCAGTCTGTTTATAAATATAAGTTTCCAAACAAGAATCTATATCTCAGTGAGTGTAAATTATTTTAAGCAGACCGATATCATTCTCCCAGAGCCAATGACTGATTCTGTAATCACACTGCTAGTCCACAGGCATCATTTGATTATCTCACAATACCTTGTTACAGTGTTGCTGATCTGTGACTATCATTACTAATAGCATTTCCCCAGAATAAAGCAGATCTACTTCTCTCATTGACAGCATTCCACAGACAGAAAAATCTTGTCAAATGCACTTTACTACAATTAAAAAGAGAATGAGAGACTGTGCATAGAGCAGGTGGTGTCTGCTCAAGGAGAGAATTCTATTTTTATGCCTCTAATATGCATTTCTCCTGTCCTAAATGTGACATTGGAGTTGCAGTAGAATATGAAGTAAAATCCTAAAAGGGAATAAAAAGTATTTCACGTCAAATCAAGAGGTTCCAGGCCCCACATAGCATGCCATCAGTTTATAATAACTATTTCCCAGTTTGCAAGGTTGTCTATTTGCATCTGGCTTTAAGTCAGTGCTTTGATAGTTTATAAATCCCTGTTTGTTTCTGACTCTAGTATTCACAAAGATAGGCATCTTTAAGTACTTCAATTTAGCATCTTCAAGTACTCCCTTATCATCGTTAAGCACTTCAATTAGTCAGGATAGAATAGGCTTTTGCTTGGATAGCAAACAACCCCAAATCTCAGTGGATTACAAAGTTTATTTCTCACCAAAGATCCAAAAAGCTGCCTTCAAGCACTAAAAATGCAGATTGCTTCAATCTTACAGTCCTGCCAGCTCTCTTCCAAGTCACCTGCTGCAAAGGAAGAGAAAGGTGAATAATTCTACAGGGAGTTTCCATTGCTTCAGGCCAGGAGTGTCAAATGTCCTTTAAGCTCACAACTCATTCATCAACATAGTCATATGATCTACTTAACAAGCTAGGAAGTGTGGTTTTCCATGCGGCCCAGCAGAAGCAATATGAAACAGATCAGATGATCATAAAGCATTTTTTTGTTACACTATTCAAAGCACTTTGCTTGACATAATCTCCAATGCAGTGTAGTAAACACAAGAGTCAGTATGTCTGGGTTTAGTGAGGAACTTCATTTCAATTTCCTCCATGTTATGCGGTGTGTTCACAAAATACAGTGAATGTTTAAATTAAAAAAAACAACGTATTACAGTAAAAGACACATTGCTATTAATCCCCCTCAAAACATCGCCCTCACTTCAAACACATTTATCGCATTGTTCTTGCCACTTTCTGAATCAGTTCGAGAAGTCCTCTTTCGTGAGTGTCTTTAGTTGCACTGTTGTAGCTGCCTCAATGTCCTGATTTGATTCAAAATGTTTTCCTTTCGTGGTCATTTTGACTTTGGGGAAGAGCCAGAAGCTGCATGTCGCCAGTTCCAGTGAACAAGGTGGATGAGGACACACCGTAATGTTTTTATTTGACAGAAATTGCCATACCAGAAGCGATATGTGACACAGAGATTTGTCATGATGGAGGATGAAGTAAAGACACTCATAAAAGAGGACTTCCAGAACTGCTTCAGAAAATGGCAAGAACAATGGGATAAGTGTGTTAGAAACAAGGGGGAGTATTTCGAGGGCGATTAATAGTAACGGGTCTTTTACTGTATATTTTTTTAATTTAAACATCCACTGTATCTTTTGATCACACCTCATAAATTTAGATATTGGACTATAAAGACAGAACAAATATGGTGACATGCAGGTTGCTCCTTGATATCTCCCCCTGAAGTTAGTTACAAGCTGAACAGCTATAATTCAACAAAGGATTCTTACACAACACAGAAACATGTCTGAAAAATTGGCACATCTAAACATCTGAAGGTGGGTGAATTGGGCAAACAGGGGAGGAGGAAAGGGGGAGGTGTGGAGATGGGGGCTACAGGATGCAGGCCAGAGCTCACTGTGGTCCTGGGAGAGGGGAAGACTGAGCTGCAGGTACAGTTTCTGTAGCTCCAAAAACGCTGCCTGAGAGATCAGCATATAGTATGGCTGAGTCCAGTGATCTAGGCAGAGACTTTGGGGCAAAGAAGGAGTGCAAAATTGTGACAATCCTCACCGCCCTCACTGCCATGGAGAAAACAAAGCCATGGAGTGTGGCAGCCTCCGCCCAACCTCCCAGAGCTCACCTCCCCTGCACCCTCGCAGGGTTAGTAACAGGCCCCAGAAAGAAATGGTAGCAGTGTCAGATTCAAGAGCAGAATCTCTACAGAGATAAGAGCTAAAGAGATAGTTCCTGATTGGCAGACGCACAGTGCGACTAATTCCAGCAGCAAAGGAGGAGCTATAGGCTTGAGGCAGCTGTGATGTGGCAGTCACCATTACTCAGAAGAGTAGAAAGCCACAAGCACTCTGGTCACCACTCCTAGCCCACCCTTCCCCCACCTTTCCTAGCTGATGGAGGGGGGGGGAGGTTGGGCGGGGGGCACCCAGGCCTGCTGAGACACACAGCTCTACATTTGCCTGCAGGGGCAGCACTGGGATTTCAGAGGCCCAGAACCCCACCACCCACCACATTCTCCCATGGAGGTGATGCCCTGAGATCGAGGAAGCCTGTTCACAGAGAAGAAGCCCAACTTCCTAGGAAATCTCCCACCGCAGAAGCCGGAACAGCAAAGAGAAAATAAAACTCTCTAGTGCAAGACAAAAAATAAAACGCTCAAGCATCACCTACTAGAAAGCAAAGGAGAGACCTCTTCATATCAACTGGCTGCGGAATCCACTCTGCACATGCCCAGGAAGAGAAATAATCCATTAATTGCCATAAATAACCAAGGTAACAAGACAGCTCAGAAAGAAAAAAAATCTCCAGAAAATGAACTTAAAGGCATGGAAACATGAGATATAAATGACAGAGAATTCAATATTGCAATACCGAAAAAACTCAATGAGATGCAAGAAAACACACATAGGTAATTTAATGAACTCAGGAATAAAATCAATGAACAAAATTAGTATTTTACCAAAGAGATTGAAATCCTAATAAAGAACCAAATAGAAATTCTGGAGCTGAAGAACTCAATAACAGAGATGAAGAATGAAATAGCCAGCTTAAGAAATTGAGCTGACCAGATAGAGGAAAGAATTAGTGAAATCTGAAAATGACACAGATGGAAGATGAGACAGACTTGAGAGTTAAAAAAAAAAAAAGTATTTTGTTGATGGTTTCTTTTGCTGTACAGAAGCTTCTTATTTTGATATAGTCCAATTCATTAATTTTAGCTTTTACTTCCCTTGCCTTTGAGGTCAAATTCATAAAATCCTCTTTGAACCCAAGCTCCATAAGTTTTGTACCTATGTTTTCTTCTATGCAGTTTGTTATTTCAGGTCTTTGATCCATTTTCAGTTAATTTTGGTACACGGTGACAGATAGTCTAGTTTCATTCTTTTGCACGTGGCTTTCCAATTCTCCCTGCACCATTTATTGAAGAGGCTTTTTTTTCTCCATTGTATGTTTTTTGCTCCTTTGTCAAAAATAAAGAGCTAACCAACTGAATGGGAGAAGATATTTGCAAATAATGCCTCCGATAAAGGGCTAATATCCAAAGTATACAAAGAACTCATACAACTCAACAACAACAAAAAGTGAACAATACAATTAAAAATGGTCAGAGGACCTGAATAGACATTTCTCCAAAGATGACATACAAATGGCCAATAGACATAAGAAAAGATGTTCAACATCACTAATCATCAGAGAAATGCAAATCAAAACCACAATGAGCTATAACCTCACACCGGTTAGCATGGCAGTGGAACCGCCATACACTGTTGGTGGGAATGCAAATTGGTGCAGCCACTATGGAAGGCAGTGTGGAGGTTCCTCAAAAAATTACGAATAGAATTACCATATGACCCAGCAATTTTTCTTCTGGGTATCTACACAAAAAAATCTGAAAACATTTATCCATAAAGACATATGTGCTCCAATGTTCATTGCAGCTTTATTTATGGTGGCCAAGACATGGAAACAACCAAAGTGTCCATTGATAAATGAATGGATAAAGAAGTTGTGGTATATATACACAGTAGAATGTTATTCAGCGATCAGAAAAGATGAAATAGGACCATTTGCGACAACATGGATGGATCTCGAGATTACTATGGTAAGTGAAATAAGCCAGACAGAAAAAGTAGAGAACCATATGATTTCACTGATATGTGGTATATAAAACTGACAGCAACAGAAGAACAAGACAAACAAATGAAGAAACAAAACTCATAGACAGACAATAGTTCAGTGGTTACCAGAGGGCAATGGGGGTTGGGGTGGTAGATGAGGGTAAAGGGAATCAAATATATGGTGATGGAAAGAGAACTGACTCTGGGTGGTGAACACACAATGTGATATATATATGATGTATTACAGAATTTTACACCTGAAATCTATGTAACTTAACTAACAATTGCCACCCCAATAAATTTGTTTTTAATTAAAAAAACAAAATGAAAACATGAAATACTTCCATTTGTGACAACATGGATGGATCTTGAGATTATCATGCTAAGTGAAATAAGTCAGAAAGAAAAAATAAAGAATCATATAACTTCACTTAGACGTGGGATATAAAACTGAAGCAACAAAGGAACAAGACAAATAACTAAAGAAATAAAACTCATAAACACAGACAATAGTTTAGTGGTTACCATGGGGTAAGGTGGGGAGAGGGGTGGTGGAAGAGGGTAAAGGGGATCAAATATATGGTGATGGAAGGAGAACTGAGTCTGGATGGTGAACACACAATATAATATATTGATGATGTATTATAGAAACGTACAATTAAAGCCTATATAATTTAACTAACTAATGTCACCCCAATAAACTTAATAAATAAATAAATAAGTAAATCAAAAGATAGAAAGTATAATGGTGGTTGCAAGGGGATGGGTGAGGGGAGATGCAAGTTTTTATTTAATGGATAGAGAGTTTCATTTTTACAAGATGAAAAGAGTTATGGGGATGGATGTTGGTGATACCTGCACAATAGTGTGAATAGTACAACAGTACAATACTAAATTGCACACTTAAAATGGTTAAGATGGTAAGTTTTATGTTATGTGTACTGTACACACACACAAAAAGTAAAGAAAATAAATGAGAAAACAACAAAGATATTGTACTAAATAATCTTTTTGGCTTTTCTACGATTACATTTTTACAATTCCCTACTCCTTGGAAAGAAGCTCTTAGTATTTTGTCTTGCACCATAATTGTTAGCTTTTATAAAGATTCGCTATTGCCGTGTATTATAAGAGTGGATTAAGGAATCACCTCAGGGTGGTAATACAATGGCAATAAAATTATTCAATTAAGTATCTTCCCATGTGAACTACATAAGAAATGGAGCATAGACTCATAACCATAGGATTACGGAAAAATTATCTTTTAACACTTATTTTTTTACAAGAGTGTAAACTGATGAATTTTGACTGAAATCATTACCACTCGAGTATAGTTAGGGTGTTTTGTCTCTCTCTTCCTGCTGGTCTATGTGGACACCTGGCAGATGCATGCTAGAGACATCCTGAGGCAGTAGAAAGAACATTGAGTTTGATATTAGGCAAGATTTTGCTTGAATTATAGTGTTCCATTTACCAGTTTGATAATCTGGTGTTTCATACATGATATTGAAATTGATGTGTTTAAAAACTATAGACTAAATGAATTAATAATAGACAGTAAATTGAACATTGCAACATAGGAAATGTATTAGCAAGTTTCTGCCGAATGAAGGGAATCATAATTTATCTCACATTCCAATCAGGAAATTGCTTTTTAGCTCAAAGGAGGTCAAAATTTGCCCCTTTGGCACTGACCAGCATAATGTAGAAACAGATAGAAAAATACAAGTTTACACAGTTGTGCTACAATAGCAAGAAAGCAAGATATCACCAGTTTAAATACAAATCAGGTGGTTGGTATCTAGTAGAGCACACTGGAGGTAGAAAAATAAATCTCTATAATTAATTAATAGAGACAGTTTTAAGAAACTGCAAGTTAATGCATATGTTAAGTAAGAGGAAGAGGCCCTTAAAAGGAAAAAAAAAGTGAAAAAACCTCAACAAGAAAAATGTAGAATAGTTTCCATTAGTTACTAATGAAAAGGAACTGAATATTGATGCAGAGCCCTATTGTATAGTTTGCCAGAATGACAGTCACTGAGGTAAACTAAGTACAATGTATATAATTATAATGTATAGTATAGATCCAATCTTTTTTGACAAATAACTATCTGTTCTTATTCATATTCATCAGATCCAAATTTGAAGAACTCAGTCAGGTATTGTTATGAACAGACGCCTAATCTTAAAATTAAATAAATAATCTTAGGCAATCAGAGGAAAATGAGATGCATAGCAATCTTTACATAATACCATTTCAGCAAAGCTATGTTCTCATAGGTTTATAATATGTTAATTCCTCCTGGATCTTCTGCAACCTTTCACAAGTAGCTATTCTTTCACACGTCCTGTTGGTCTTTCATATTAAATCTAAACTTTTCAGGCTAAGTCCTTGAATCTGTTTTCTTTTCTTTTCCATTGGCTCATTTCCAATCTATAATCTCTCATGTTTCAGCCTTTAAAAGCAATATATATAACTCTCAAATTTATATCTCCTATCTATACCTCTTTTCTTAATTCTGGATCAAATATCTAATGTTTTACCAGATAACTACTTCAATAACTAAAAGCATCTCAAATTTAAAGTGTTCAGAATTGCAATTCTGATTTCCATTCCATCCCCAAATTGTTCTTCCCCCTGTCTTCTACTCTTCAACAAACAGCAACTCAATTCTTCTAGTTTAAAGTGCAAAACAAAACTTGGAATCATACCAGAATCTTCTCTTTTTCTGACAATTCACGCCCAATCCAATTTGGACTTTCAAAACAGCTTCAGAATCTGAATCTTCCTCATGACCACCAGTGCTACTATTTTACTCTAAATCATTCGTATACTTATTCTAAACTAAATGGTTGTAATGGCCCCCTACCATGCACACCCAGCCATGCCTGGTGTAAACATAGTTTTCCTATCTATAATCCATAGCTCTTTTTTTGCTATTTTTATATCTTTATAGATTTCATCTTTGGGCTTTAGTTCTTTGGAATCCCTCACATTAATATTCACAGATCACTGGTCCTTTTAATTAGGCTGTGTGGTAGTTTTATGCATCACTAATTTCATAGCAACATACCAACACTAAAAGAAGTGTGCCAATAATGCTAAAATTATGTATTCGGCATCCGCCTCGCTATAGATTATGTCATATTTGTTTCCTGACAAAAGGTAATGTTAGAAAACACCCAACTGTGTTTTTCATAGATTATAAACAAACCTGCTGCTAAATCATTGACAAACAAATTGTACACTTCATGCATTAATAGTACCATCTGTAAAATGAAAATTGTTTTTAAATCTACCTGAAAAATCAATGAAACTAACAGTAAAAATTGTTATTTGTCAATTTAACTACCTGAAAAACTAGGCAAAATGATATTTCTGGTGTGTCCAAATATAAATTGTAAATCTTTCACTGTCAGGAAAAAAAATTTTTCTGCCTCCAAAATTATCAAGAGTTTTGAGGTTTACCTAAAGGGGCATTAATTTTAAGTCAATACATTTTATGTTAATGTAAAAATTAACATTTCAGATTTTTAATGTGAGGCTTTTATAACTCAACATTGTAAATATCGGAATTAAGAAGGAAATCCTCAATTATTATAAGTGGGTAGATAATCTTTTAGTGACAGAGATAAAGCAGCTGAGTTTTCATTTGTAAAGGGGACATAGGAAGTAAGAATTCTACACATAAAGATACAGAACTTAGAACAACTGACAAAGAATAAAATTCAACATTTATTTAACAGCAACTCTGTACCTGGCCTTAAATCTTAATAAATTATTATCATGATGTCATCCAATTCTTACAACAATATTTGAACACACATCTATTTAACTCCATACCAGTATTTTTAACAACTGTGCTATATTCACTCTACAAATAATGTTAATAATTTAATTTATGAGCACCTATCCCATAAAAAGCTTTTCTCTCATATTATTTTATTTACTCCTCCCAGTACCTCTATAAGTATTTAACCATTTTGAACATAAGGAAACAGACCAATGGAGAGTAAATGAATAGCTTTATGGGCATTCTCTTCTACTCGAGTAATGTTTTTTTCTTTTACTATTTTTAAAATTCTTTCTGCATCTCTGTGTTTAGGTTTTATTATATTGTATCTTGAAGATGATCTTCTTGGCCTGAATCTACTTTGGGACCTATGAGCTTCATGAACGTGAATGTCGCAACCTCTATGAGAGTTAAAGGACAAAAATATTAAAATAATTGTAGCTACAATAATTTGTTAATGGATATACAATATGAAAAGATGTAAATTGTGACATCAAAAACGTAAAATGTGTGGATGAGAGAAAGTAAAAGGGTAGAATTTTATATTTGATACAAGTTATTATCAGGTTACAGTGGACTGCTATAACTTTAAGATGATTTATGTAAGCCTCATAGTAACTACAAATCATAAACCTATAATAGCTAAAAGAAAAGAGAAGGGGCTCAAAGTGTAACATCATGAAAAATCATTATTTATAAAGGAAGACAGCAAAAGATGAAAAAAGGAACAAAGGAATACAAAACAGCCAGAAAACAACCATATTTCCCCGAAAATAAGACATAGCTGAACAATTGGTTCTAATGCATCTTTTGGAGCAAAAATTAATATAAAACCCATTATTGTATTATATTACATTATATTATATTATATTATACCCAGTCTTACATTAAAATGAGACCAGGTATTATATTGTATTATGCTATATTATATTATATTAAAGACCTGGTCTTATGTTATAGTAAAAGAAGACCGGGTCTCATATTAATTTTTGTTCCAAAAGATGCATTAGAGCTGATTGTTCAGTTAGCTCTTATTTTTGGGGAAACATGGAATTAATAAGACGGCATTGGTAAGTCCTTATCTACAAGTAATTACATTAAATGTAATTAGATTAAACTTTCCAGTCAAAAGACACAGAAGAGCAGAATGAATTAAAAAAAAAAAAAAAAAAAAAAAGTACCCGAGAAACTCACTTCAGATTTAAGGACACACAAAGAGTGAAAGTGAAGGGATGATAAAAACCACAGTAAAAAATGAAACTAGACTCATATCTTATACCATACACAACAATCAACACAAAATTGAGACATGAACATACAAACAAAAATCTTAAAACTCCTAGAAGAAAACATAAGGGAAAATTTTTAGACTTCAGCCTTGGAAATCATTTCTTTGGATTTGACATCAACAGCAAAGGCAACAAAAGAAAAAATAAATAAGTAGAACTGCATCAAACTAAAAAGTTTCTGCACAGCAAAAGAAACCCTCAACAAAATGAAACGGTAACCTACAGAATGGGAGAAAATATTTGCAAATCATATATCTAAGGTACTAATGTCCAAAATATATAAAGAATTCATACCACTCAATAGCAAGAAAACAATGAGATTAAAAAATGGGCAAAGGATCTGAATAGACATTTTTCCAAGAAAGACATACAAATGGACAACAGGTACATGAACAGGTGCTCAGTACCACTAATAATGAGGGAGATGTAAATCAAAACCTCAATGAGGTGTCATTTCAGACCTGTCCGAATGGTTATCATCAAAAAGACAAGCGATAGGGCCAGCCCAGTGGCTCAGGTGGTTAGAGCTCCATGCTCCTAACTCCGAAGGCTGCCAGTTCTATTCCCACATGGGCCGGTGGGCTCTCAACCACAAGGATGCCAGTTCAATTCCTCGAGTCCCGCAAGGGATGGTGGGCTGTGTCCCCTGCAACTACAAAATGGCAATTGGACCTGGAGCTGAGCTGCACCCTCCACAACTAAGACTGAAAGGACAACAACTTGAAGCTGAACGGCACCCTCCACAACTAAGATTGAAAAGACAACAACTTGACTTGGAAAAAATTCCTGGAAGTACACACTGTTCCCCAATAAAGTCCTGTTCCCCTTCCCCAATAAAATCTTAAAAAAAAAAAAAAAGACAAGCGATAAAATGTGTTGACGAAGACGTGGAGAAAAACATGATCTCAAAGAGATACCTGCATCCCATGTTCATTGAAGAATTATTCACAATCTAAGTGTCCTTCAGTGAAGGATGGATAAATATAGATATAGATATATTATAATATATATATATATATAATATACATATATATTCTTAAATTTAATGTGTTCCAAAATGCAAGACAGAGAAAGACAAACACTTATGAATACTGTATGATCTCACTTTTATGTAGGACCTAAAAGAAAAGTCAAACTCAAAGAAACAAAGAGTAGAAAGGTGGCTATTAGGGCTGTGGGATAGGGGAGATGAGGAGATGTTGGTTAGAGTATAAGTTTTCAGTTATAAGATAAATAAGTGCTAAGGATGTAGCATACATCATGGTGACTATAGTTAATACTGCAATTGCACACTCGAAATTTGCAAAGAGGGTATTTTGTAAACATCCTAACCATGAGAAGAAAAAAAAAGTTAACTCTATGAGGTGATGGATATGTTAATTAACCTGATTATGATAATCATTTCACAAAGTTTACTTATATCACATCATCATGTTGTATGCTTTAAAAATATACATCTTTATTTGTCGATTTTACTTCAATAAAGTTGGTGAAAATTAAAAGAGAAAGTATGTGAAATAATAATTCTGAAATTCTGGAGTAAAGAGCTGGAGCCTATTATAGCAATCTAGGACAAAATGTATCCTTGTCTCTTAAAAGGTGGAATAAGAAAATATTAACAGTGATCTTTCTTTGAGACATAAATGGTTGATGTCTCAAACAGTGGAAGAGAAAAAGAAAAGTATTTCTGGGAAAGGGACCACAGAATCATAAAAATTCTCTCCTACAAATCATTCAATACACCTATAAGTAATTGTGCCCGGAAGGTGTTACTTATCGCAGTGTATCAGTCAATGTCCAAACATGACAATATAAAACACTCAAACTATATCAGAGTGGATATTTAATTCAGAGTTGTGTTACATAGTTGTTATTAAGACTGAAAAGGCAAACCAGAGGAAGCTGAGGTGTGTCAGGTAGCCCAAGACCACGCTAAGTCCTGATGATTCACTAGAACAATTCACAGAACTCAGAAAAAAATATTATTCTCATGACTACAGTTTATTACAGTCAAAAACTAAAAACTAAGATCAACCAAGGGAAAAGACACACTGGATGAAGTCCAGGGGAAACGAGACACAAGTTTCCAAGAGTCCTCTCCTAGTGAAATCAAAGGAACACACTTCATCTTCCCAGTAATGAAGTGTGACAACACATGCAAAAAATTGTCAATCACAGAAGCTCACCCAAGCTTTGTTATACAAGGTTTTTTGGGGAGTCAGTCATGTAGGCATGCAGTAAATGACCTCAGCTACTCAGACTCCAATACCCCAAAGCAAAAATAGGCGTTCCTCATAAATCACAATGTTAACATAGACTACTACCTAATGAAACTGGTATCTCAGGTCCCAAAGCCGCTGA
This sequence comes from Rhinolophus ferrumequinum, assembly GCF_004115265.2. Lineage (NCBI taxonomy): Eukaryota > Metazoa > Chordata > Mammalia > Chiroptera > Rhinolophidae > Rhinolophus > Rhinolophus ferrumequinum. The sequence continues at coordinate 55,373,662 of NC_046301.1, forward strand.
CATACAAAAACAGGTGTTTACCCTAAATCACATTGTTAGCCTAAACTATCTGACCAAACTAGTACATCACCTTCCAAGGCATCAGACACACAAAAACACTCTTATCAGGCAGAATATTCCAAGGGCTCAAAATTGATCTCCCAGGAGGTAGCTGAGGGCCACTGCAAAAGACAGTCCTTGTGAATGCACAGGGTTTGAGCAACCAGGCATGCGGAGTTCATTCTTTTCTGCACATAAGGTAACCACGATATATTGATTACAGGAGGTATTACCTCTAATACTGATGCACAAAGAGTAAGAGCTTAGAGACTCATCCTCTACATAACTGATGCTGAGACGGCTTGGTGGTGGTATAGGGTAGGAGGGTGGGAATGTGGAGCTGGAAGTTGGAACCACTAAAGGAGATTTAACTGCCTGGTCTTGGTCTCGGAGGGGCTGGTGCTAGAAGTGCTGGAAATATCCAGCGAAGGTAGAGCATAAACTGCAACTGTCTTCTCTTGCTGGAAGAATACTACTGTCTTCCTTGCACTTTCTCATTTCCTCTAAGGCCTCCCTTAGGCTTTTCTTGCTCATGCCTTCATGGCCAAAAGAGTGTGAAATTTAGTAAGCAGGACTCCCGGCTAAAGCAGTGACTCAGCAGGTAACTAACCATCATACTCCCCTAAAGAAAACTACTACTTAATGGCAGAATCAAAATAACTTAAAAATATTCTTACTTCTAGACCAATGGTCTTTCCACCATATCTTGACAAGAAAGTCAATGAAAAAAGTGATTAAGTAGACATTATAGTTTGGACCACCAAAGGAGTATAGCCTTCAGTTTCTATAGGAAAGGACCTTTAAAGTTAGAATCCCCTTTAAAATTAAGATAAAATATTAGAAATGTTGGACTCTTTATCAACTCTCTCTATGACCTTAACTCGCAGTTAGCCCTGGTTTCGGTATCCTTGTCTGTGAAACAAATGATAACAAGTGTAAGTCTATTTTCAAATTAAGATCTGAAATAACCTAATTAGCGCTAGGAAACAAGATGTTTTACCCAAACCCAATTTGCTAAATTGGCAATGTATAGTTTACATTACTTTTAACTAGTTGGCTTTGGTTGATCAGTTTTAATTTTTCCTTCATAAGAATATTTTAAGGAAAATTCAATTAGCCTTTGTTCTGTAGGGGGCAGAGAGATCAGGAAAGTACCACCTGCTCAGTTTAACTGATAGATGATTTCTTTTCCTTAAGACTAATGTTTTCAGGTGAAAAGACCATCTGTTGTCCTAAGATGCCCACCATCTATTTGGAGGTGATACATAACTGCTGGCACCAAACATTAAATACACACGTTTCCAAATTCTTTCCTGTAAAATATCTTTATAACATATTTGTATTCGTGTTTGTTCTTTGCTTGGGGAAAAATATAACTTCAATTATTGAATATAGGTAATATATAGCAATATCCAGGGAGAAATTAGACTTAAGATTTCATTCTTTTAACATTCTTTTCACAATATGGAGCAAGAATTTCTGAGCATAGACCTAGAATATGCAGGTTTAGTAAGCATTCTAGGTTGTCCTTATTCACCCTTAAATTGAAGTATAACCAGTCAAAGGGTTTATCTATTGGTTTATACACTTTGGAGTCTATTTATCCAATTTCTATCATATTTATCCCATGGCATGATTATAATTATCTAGGTAAGTTCCAAACATGATTTATTTGCTTTCCATACAGAGGTCTATACGTAACGGAAGAGTTCAAAACTCAAACTTCATAAAAATAGTTTGCTGAAATGATTGGACTCACATCACATTAATAAAACATTATTCAGGTCACAACTCAAGGTTATACAATAATATCTAATACAAATCCCCAATTTCTTCTTACTACGGAATGAATGGTAACTCTTTACCCATGTGGTTAAGTGAAAGTTACCTGTTTCATTTCTAGCTTCGTTGGTGTGGACCGTTGGTGTGTGTGTGTTGGAATCTGGAGTTATTGGTTGTACTAAATTATTCTTGGCAAAAAGAATGACTTCATGATTGACTTAAAAGTTCAATAGATTGTACATTGCACAGGAATTTAATGCTACTTCTTGTGCAATATTAAATGTTCAATCCCTTCCTCCCACTCCAGTAGTAACTCTGAGCTTCTTTGTTTAAACACAGCCTCATATTAAACAGGTTACACATGAACAATTTATTTCTGAATCGCTGATGACAAAAGGGGATCAAATTTTAAAATACTGTCAAAAATATGGTAAACAAAGCAAGTTTATAATCAACCATGTATTTTACTTTTTAAGTCATGTAAAATACTGTTCTTCCAAAGAGCTGGTGTAAATTCTTGTCACTGTACAATTTTCAAGATGTTTTTCATAGTTTAAAAATAATTTGCATAAATTGTTTTGAAGAAAGTTTATGACACATCATTTTAAAACTAAAGGGATTATTTCTAAGACACTATATGATATAACCCAACCATACAACATGTTGTCAGACCATGTTGTTGTTTATTTATCAGATTTTGGACTTTATAGAGAAACGTGTTGAAACATTGTTATATTCAGTACTCAATTCTTTCTTAACTTCAACAAATGCAAACCAGATTAACACTGGATAGTGTTGGTCTTTTTTTTCTTAGTTGATTGATAGAATGAAAGTGATTGACAGATACTTGACCTGGGTGGAATCTGGTTTCTCTCTTGGTTTGTAGTTTGGAGTCTTCCTGAATAAAATATAACTTTAGAAGAGATTTTGTATGTTTTAAAGAGATAAATGATTGGCTTGTAGTTTTAAAGCTAGTTTAATTTTTCATTCTCCATTAGAAATATTTCTTGGACCCTTTTCCTCTGTAAGGATGCTTCCCTTTATCATGTCAATGTTTGAACTTCTATGTAAGTTCTTGAAAAATCAGTGTTTTTATATCCCTAATAACCTAACTATTGTCTCTCTGTCACCCAAGGCTTTCTTGTTTGCTATGAAGCACTTTGAATTTTCCTTCTTTCTAAACAGACTTTGACGTGAAATTTTAATTTGCTGTTAGATAAATATGACTTTTAGATATTAATAATATATAATATTTCAATTATGTTCACTTAGCTCTTTACCCTCTTTGACTATTATACCCATTTGATTGCTCCGTTTTCCTCTTTTCAGTTAATTGCATCTTTCAAATCATTCCTTTTTCTTTGTGCAAATACTCAATTCTTTTAAATTCTTCATGCTTTAAATTATCATAAGGCAATTCTTCATTGCAAAAAATGTTTTATAAAAGAACATAAATCTTATATTATTCTAAACATTGTTTCTTCATGTATTAACTCTTCATTTATTTTTTCAATGTACTCAGAACTTTTTTATTTTCCTAGTTACTTAATGATTCTTGTTTATTGACTTTTTCCTTACTACCCATTAAGGTAATTTTTGTATTTTAAAAAATTCGAAACTATATCTTCTCTTTTTCTTTCTTTCTTTACTACATTCAGGGTTTGAGGCTTATACTTAATTTAAAATTTTGCATTTAAGAATTAAGATAAATAAAAAGAGAGAGTGAGAGACAGAGGGATTCCCTCAGCATTTCAAATTCTGTAGTTTGGGCAGAGAATTTATTTTGTTTCTCAAAATTCAGTGATGTCATTGAAGGGCCACAATTTATTTTCATAAAAGAAGTAATCCATAAATGCATTATTTTGTATATAAATTTAGGTGATGTAATCTGTGCTTCCTTCTCTCAGGAGATTAACATTTTATACATAGTATTTACAACAGTTTTACAAAATTGAACAGATATCATTCCCATTCATTGCAAATGATTTTCTTTTCATTTTCTTTTTTTAGTACAACTACATTAAAACTGTCCTGCTCTACTGTTTGTAACAGCTTTTCATAGTGTGTATCATTACAGTACCTTGTGCCATTTCTCTTTCATGACATAGTGGTCTGAGCTTTTTATAGAGATCCTTTGATTCTATTTCTGATTCACTCACCACCTGACTGAAGATCTCTTACTTAAAATCAATATTGATTTATATTAACCAGTTCTCACTTGACAGATGGAAAACAAGAAAACTATGAATAAGCTCTAGAGTGATTCTGTCCTAATATAAGCCAGAAGATCGTAAAATCAAACAATAGTAAAATCAAAGTTTTTGAAGTAACTTCAAAAGTAATGCAGTTTTAATCAAACTTTTTCTCTGATGCTTTAATGTCCATTACCACACACCCATAAAGAATTTGGTAGATCCCAAGATTGAAGACATCTAGAGAAGGAAAACTTCTAAGGAAGGAAATATTTTGTTTCCTGTCATGCTGATTCTCAGATCTGGCATCCCATACTATGACTTGTGCTTACTGGTGGTGTTGCTAGCTCTTTGAGCTTAATAGAACACTGCTAATCCCTCCTTCGTGTGACAGACACCCTTATAAATATTTGAGGAAAGTCACTGTATCCTCTTTTTATACAATTTTTTTCAAATATGGACAACAAAACATCATGTCTTTAAGTCCACTCATCATTCTACTCCAGTCTTCTGTAATTACACTCTGTGACCATCAGAGCTGAACTAGACATTGCGCCATTAAGAACTTCTGTTTTTCTGTCACTGAAGACTCCTGTCATATTAACGCTACTCGTACCCAACCAATTATATTGCTTCCTTGTCTTGCATCTATTCCACCTAAAACCCCTGTGATAGATAGAATAATGCCCTCTCCCTAAAGATGCCACATCCTAACCCAAGAACCCATGAATTTGTTGCTTTACATGGCAAAGAGCCTTTGGAATGCAACTAAAATAAGAAATATGAGATGGGGAGATTATCCTGGATTATCTACGAGGGCACAATGTAGTCACAGGGTCCTTATTAGAGGGAGGCAGTAGGAGGGGAGCCAGAGAAAGAGATGTGGACAACAGAAGCAGAGATCAGAGTGATGCTTTGCTGGAAGGGAGCCAACAGCCAAGGAATGTAGACAGGCTCTAGAAGCTGGAAAAAGGAAGGAAGACATTCTCTCCCTCAGCATCTCCAGAAGGAACACAGTTTTTGCTGGTGCCTTGATTTTTCTCCTTGGTAAGACCCATTTTTAGACTTTCTGAACCCCAGAGCTGTAAACTAAACTAAATAAATAAATAAATAAATAAATAAATAAATAAATAATCTGTGTTTTTTAAGCCACAAAAGTGGTAGTAATTTGTTAAAGCAATGATAAGAAATGAATGTAATTCCTCAATCATCTTCATCCATATTGCTTCTAAGTTATGAGGTACTTATGCAATTTATTCTTAAGAACTTCATAAAGCAAAGTATATTCATTCTTTTAAAATTTGAGATCATTTGGATTCATCTCATTTCTCTGTTATTTCAATGCAATCTAAATGCTGATTTTGACTGCAATCACTAGCTTTATCACTTTTGTTCCTCCTGAAACTTGGTAAACATAACCTATGCTATGTAACCATGATATTGGAATCGATGTTTATTTTACGTAATCTACCACCTGCATTGATTGGTCTTTGCCTTTGATGAAGGACACAGCTATGAACTATTGCTACACTCTTGCCTTTCTCTATAGCATAAAGGATTCAAATTCTAGCTCATCTCATTCTAACAATATTGGGAGCAATAATAACCATGTTTCCCCGAATATAAGACCTAGCCAGACCATCAGCTCTAATGCGTCTATGGAGCAAAAATTAATATAAGACCCAGTCTTATTTTAATATAATATAAGACTGGGTCTTTAATATAAAATAACATAACATAACATAATATAATGCTGGTTATAATAAAATACCCAGTTATAATATAATATAGTATAATATAATACAATACCAGGTCTTACAATAATTTTTGCTCCAAAAGATGCATTAGAGCTGATGGTCTGGCTAGGTCTTATTTTCGGGGAAACATGGAAGAAGGAAACAGATGTTGACTGTTTTCCATTAGGAATCTAAGAATCCAGAACCACATCAAAAACACAAGGTCACCTCCCAATTTTACCAAAATCCCAACTGCAAATATGACGATTAACAGGGACTGTTTTGTAAATAAAATTACTTAACATATCTCGAATGAAATATAAGGGTTGATGTACAATATGAATACCATAAGTCAGGCACTGTAAGAGGAATTTTTTCATGCATTGTCATGTTTAATCCCCACAAACTCCTCTCTATTTGGTAGATGTTATCTTCATATATGAGATTATGGTCAGAAAACAATTTGCCTAACAATCACATAGATAGCTATAAATGTTGGTGATGAGAATCAAACCCTCTTGATGTTTTAAATTTTATTATTAATATTGTTATTATTACCATAAATTTGTGAAAAACTTGAATACACTGTAAAAACTTGAAAACACTATATAGAAATGCAGTAATATTCAGATTTTTCTAGCAAGAAAGTTGACAGATTGAATTCCAAATAAATTCCAGGATTTTTAATTTAAAATATGCAATAGAACAGAAAATGTTTCTAAAACACCAGCAGAGTAAAATAGAAAAATCAACTATTGCCTAAATGTTATAAGGATGATTCATTAACAAATTGTTGGAAGTGGGTGAGCTATCAATCACATTTTTATTGCTTAGGTTGACCTAAATATCTCAGATGAAAGACATTTTTATTTTAGTCTCATTAATCTGGATTAAAACACTTTTAAATTGTCATGCATATCTAGGAAGAAATAGGTTTTCTGAACAGAACTTTTATCAATATCAATTTAAAAGGATGGAATTTTATCTTTAAAATGTTCAGGTCATTGTAGTTATCTACTTTGATTCTTTAGAAGATAGAATTTAAATTTTAAAAAAGTAGATGGGTCAGGTATTATTAGGCAATTCTCCATAAACAACAATTAGTTGCTATGCAACAACCTTTCAAACAGAAATTGAAAATGTGTTTTTATAAAACAATATTCTTTTATATTCTAGCTGGCCTCAAGCTATGCATATATAAATAAGAAGTGTTCAGTCTTACTCAAATTCTGATCTTATTTGTATCTTATTTATAGCTTTAATGATATCTTGTTCACATGAAGGAAGAGTGCGGTGTTTGACTATAAATCTTATACCGTTATAAGCTTTAAATATGTGTTTGCCTATACAAAGATAGAAGATGACAATAGGAGCACTGGCATTTGGTATTCGTTTATCATCGGTCGCTGAGAAACTCAATAACACTACAAAAATTATCTTCTCTATAAAATAAACACCTTTATTTTAGCGAAAGATAAACCAAATAAACTTTTAAGTATTATCATCAACTCAAAATATTAATTTGCTAATGAAGGACGAAGGAGTAAATAGTTCATGTTCAAATAAGCAACAATTTACTTCCACAGTGTATGAACAAACCCACTACAGAGTGGGGATGTGGTGAAAAATGGAGTATTGATTTTAGTAAGAGGATATCCATAAGATATTTCCGCTTTCTCTGCTCTGAAATCAGATGCTCTATGACTAGCAATCTGAAGGCATGTTCTAGACGGACTTCCGCAACCATTGTGATCAATTTCACACCTACTTATTGTTCAGCATGACTGTAACTTAGAAATGATTGCAATGATAGTTCGCTCCTTTCTCTAATCCACAGTGATTTTTTATTCTGGGGGGGGAAATGAACAAGTCATACAATCTGTATGATTTTATTTCTTCTAAAAAAAATCCATATTATTTGAAATATGTAAGAATGGTCCTATTTTTCCACTGTCCTTATATATGCTATGTGTACGAATGAGTGGGTGGGATTAAAACACACACACACAAATACACATATCAAATTACAGATAATTTCCCCTCAAAGCTGATATAACTTATTGGTTTGGATCTTATAATATTACATTAGTAACATACATAAAATGCAATTGCATAGTTTAAAAGCACTGTGCTTCAACTCAGGAAGCCTGGTTGGTATTTCATCGTTGTCTCTCCAAGTTCTTTGATCTTGGGCAAAATATTTCTTCCCTTTAAGTTTGTTTGATCATCATCTATAAAGTGAGCACATTAATATCTATCAAGTTTGATTTCCACAGTGATTGTTTGAAAAAGATAAAGTGATATAAAATTACTTTATGTATAAATTGCATTTGATGAATCAATAATGATGCAAGTCAGATTGAGTTAGAATTTTATGGCGTATAATCATAGAAGTTCAAAAAGAGCAGAGAGGTCGTTTTGTTTGGTTGGTTGGTTGTTTTGTCAAGATGGTCTTAGGCTTACAAAAACGGGGGATCCTAGCTTATTCTAAAAGGTTAAAATAGAGAGGATGGCCCTATTACGGGAAGTTACAATGAGCAAAAATGTAGAATCACTAAAAAGAAAACCATGCGTGGGAGCAGTGGATAAATAATTCTCCCTAGAATGAAATGTTCATGTATATTAACAGAGGGTGACATGGTTGGAAAGACTGGAAATACTACAGATTGGGCTTGGTAGGGCTTTTATTATGAAGTAAGAATTTCATGATTATTCAGAAGATAACGCAAGGGAAAGAGGGAAGGAAAGAAGGGAGGGAGGGGAGGGACAGTGGGAGGAAGAATATAACAAAAGAAAGAGATAATGAGGGGAGAAAAGGGACAAGAGAAAGCACATGGCATTCACTGAAGTCCTGCTATGTTTTCACATAATGTACATGCTCACGCATAGATACTTTTATTATGCCACTCTATAATTTTTTTAATTAAGAGAAATTACCTAGCATGGGCCTAAGCCAAAAGGGTGAATAAAATAATCAGGTTTGAGATCAGTTCTAACTGGACTTTTTGCTATGGCATATGCTATTTCTCATTTAACAGGCATGGTGGAGGAAGGATTTTGTGAGTGTAGGATAGAATTATCATATAATGAGGTTAAGACAGCTTATCCAACTGTACTGTCCTATCGGCAGATACATGTTTCGTTTTCCTAAACTACTAACATACGTTAGGGAAAAAACATTAAAGAAAACAAAACAAAACCTGTTCCAACTCAGTATGGTCTCATAGTGGATTTAGAAAATCTTTCTCAGAAAGGTATTTAGCATAGGGCCAGAATCCTCAGCGATTTCACAGGACTGATTCAGAAGGACAATTTTTCTTAACCATCTGCTTACATAAATGGAAAGATAAAAATCGACCTGTATTCAGATGCCTTGTTTTTTATATCCAGTGTATTTTATCAATTCAAGACCTTTGGGATTTTCTCAGGGTTCCTTCTAAATTAAGAGACTAGACAACTCTCCTTGATTTTTTTATCTCCATGGTCACCACTTGCTTAAAAATCGTATTTAGAAACGGAGAACAGAAGCAATAAATATAATATAGAAGATAAGAGAGATATTTTAAAATGTGAATTATTTTCCTCCATTTATATCAATATAGGAGGCAAAGTTCTTACTTAATTCTGACCAGGCCAGCAGGGATTCAGAGGACTCTAAGGACAACCCTCACCTGAGATTTGAAGTCACACACAGTCAAGGCTCAGTGGGGTCTTCCACTTTTCTGGTGAAACCAGAGCCGGGTCTACAAATCATGTGTTGCCACAACCTTTACCCCATTTTCTATTACCAACAGCTCATCCCCAAAATGACTAGAACTTATCTCTCCCCCGATTCTTGTCCAAATAAATTTAGTTAAAGAATTCTTATTTTCAAAGGAGTTACCAATTTAGGTTCAACTCTAGGTTATTTCTATTTGCAATGAATTACCTTATTTTTTTTTCTAAGTATCTTTCGTTCACCTAGGTTGATACTGATTAGTACAATCAGAATATAAATGAGGACTCCACAGGTATCATAATTAAGTTGCCGAAGACTTTTTATTTCCTTCTGAATATAGGGACAAAAACAACTTTTATGGAGCTAATATCATATTGCTTTTTAAATATCTCCTTTTTAAAAGGCAAATAATCGTATCAGTCAAGCAAGCAGAACTTCTTTAATTTGTACTTGACCTTTACAAAATATTTAATGTCACTGACTAGTTGCTTCTGAAACTCTTATTTTGACTTTTAAGACATCACTTGTCTCTCTCTGATTACTGTTTCTTGGGGGACTTCGTAGATTTTAGTTATACGTATTCCTTTAAGTGCTTTTTTGTTCCCCGTGGTCTGGCTTAGTCATTATCTCTTCTTTCTAGGCGTATACTTGTATTCCTTGAATGACAAGCCAGCCTCACAGCTTCGCCTACAAACAACTTGTTACTGAATTCAAATCTACATTTCTATTCAAAATCTCTCCTAACTTCCCTCATATATTTCCCTCTTTCTTGCATACCTCACAAGCAATTCAAACTCAACATGTTATACTCAGTTGGAGATGTTTCCATAGTTTGTATGAAGATATCAGATTTATCGCTTGACTTAATAGCTGTCTGCTTATTTTTCCTCCTGACCATTAGAATATCAAGTCTCAAGGAATAAACAGTGTGATTCTCAATTGACATGTATATCAAAAAATAATTTTGGATGTAGAAGAGAGGAAGAGAAGAGTGACACACAATAAGAATAAAAGAGGTAGAGGAAACCTAATTGCATTTAGGAATATCAGCTGTTACCACTAGCATGTCTAGCTCAAGTACCAAATAACATCTAATGATTTATTCCATTGTCACTTTCAACCACCAAAAATAAAAATACAATTTATTACCAAGAATATGAAGAAGAAAATAACCTCTTGATTTCCATTTCAACCACAATCTACTTAACTACAAGAGACAAAAAGAAGGAAAACAACTTAAAATATAGAGGAAGACAGGGGGAAATGCAGTAAGATACAAAGGAAAAGTGTGTGAGAAGTCTTACGTTTATTCAGCATCATATAATGACTGGTAGATTTTCTTACTTATAGCCTAAAATCTAGAGGCTATGGTCCAGCATTCGAATAAGAGGGAAAATAATTGTATTTTTTAAAGCTAAGTATTCAGGTAGAAACCTAGAAACTTCGTGTTATCTCTGAGGAACAGAGAAGCATTAAGGGAGCAATAATGAAACAACAGTCCTAGGGTGTTACAGGTTAATGAATTGCTGGTCTAGGTAGTTCCATCAAAGTAGGCCAATATTGATGTGCCTTTAGAAAGACAGATGGGATATTGCATGTGCCACTCAATGTAATGAATTGTCAGGGAGAAAAAAACTCTAGTATGTGTATAATCATTTATGAGCAGTGGAGGACGAAACTAAATTATAAGAAGATGTATTTCAATTCAGCTAAGAAAAAAGCAAAGACATTTCTGAGTGTACAAAAAGAGTTCTTTTTTAAAGTAATTGGTTATTTTATAGAAATTAGCTATTTTCCAAAGTAACTCTTATATTGAATCTGAATATATAAATATAGTCTGAGGATTTCATTACATGACAGAAAAAAGAAAAAATTCAATTTACTGGTTAAAAAAGGCAGGAGGAGGGCAGAATATCAGATATAGGTAGAATGAGAATCAAATCTCCCAGATAAAACACAGATATCCAGGACTATTTCTTAGTCATCTTGAATGCCTAGCATAAAACACAGTAAATACTCAATATGTGCTTGAATAAATAAATGAGGACTAAACAGAATTCTAAATAAGTACGTAAATAAATAAAGGCTTTTAAGCAAAGTTGTGGTGCCGAGGATTTTCATGTTTATAGTTCATTTATATTTCTCACTTATATTAATCTTCATATCGACCTTGAAAGACTGGTATGATTATGCCCATCTTCGAAAGAGAAAAGTGAGGCTCAGAAAGACTATAGTAGCTTACCAAAGTCAACATAGCTGTAAGTGACAGAACTGGGGAGGAACATATCTCCTATTATCTAAATGGCTTCAAATTATTCTCTCCTCTCCTCTCTCTCTCTCTCTCTCTCTCTCTCTCTCTCTCTCTCTCTCTCTCTCTCTCTCATTAAATCACTATCAAGTTCATTGAAAATTGACAAAAGATGTATGAAAATGCTTCAAAGCAGGCATTTCTAGATCTCTAAGCAGGCCAGTTCTCTTGGTGACATCATCAGATCAAATAACATGGCAAATAAGTACTGATACATAATCAGAAACGTAATGCTTTTCTTTATTTGGGGGTCAGGGTAAATTTAAGGAAGAGATTACTTGGTATTTTCATTGCAATATTTCTTTCCATCTCCTCTACCTACCCTCTGTGGAAATTATATATTTGACTTGATTTCCACATTTAGTAAAATAGCTGTGAAATAGCATTTTATGTCACAGTAGACTAATAAATAGAGACGTTCACTGCATGGAAAGAAATATGCAGTAACAAAGGACAACTACTAGGACTGACAAAAATAGTTGTGACTAGAGAATTATCTAAATCACATATTTTCTGACAGGTGATATCAGCAGTAGAATTCAGTACACTTTGACCCTTACTGTTCCTTTCTCTCAAACTTCGACACAGAGTTTATAATTTTGAATTTGCAAGCACCAACACATAGATACTACCCTCTCAGGAGAACTCTTTGCAGTCTTAACCAGGCTTTTTTTGCCCAGCAAATGGTAGAGTTGAGATTTGTCTGTATGATGTACAAAGTGAATTTCCCTTATTAAAAACTGTTATTAATCATTGCATTTAATTCATTTGGCAGAATTTATTAAGTATCGTGTGCCAGGCACTATTATGGATACAGGCTATACAGAGTAAACAAAATAGACAAAGTCTCTGAGTTCAAGGAGCTTACACTGTAACTGGAGGAGACAAAAATAAAGCAGATAAATAGGATAGGAAAGGATGAAAATGGAACTATAAACGGATACAAGCATGAATAGGTTCGTCAGGGAAGGTCTCAGTGATACGCTGACCTTTGAATAAAGACTTATCAGAAGGGAGGGACTGAGCCCTGCAGAGAGCAAATGAAAAGCATTTCAGCCAGACTGAATAGAAAATGCAGGTCTTGAGGTGAAATTATGTTGACTGTATGTGAGGAAGAGTAAGGAGAAAAGTGTATCTGGACAGAATGATGGAGGATGTGGTAGATGAGTTCAGTTCAGAAAGGTAAGAAAGGTGCTATGCTCTGAATGTTTATGTCCCTTACTCCTAAAAATGACATGTTGAAAACTAAATGCGCAAGATTTTGGTCAGAAGGTGGGGTCTTTAGGGGGCGTTTAGGTCATGAAGGTAGGGCCCTTGTGAATGGGATCATTGTTCTTGCAAAAGAGACCCACGGAGCTCCCTGTCTCCTTCCATCCACCTCGTGAAGATGCAGTGAGAAGTCGGCAGCCGACCACCAGAAAAGGGCCCTCGCCTGACCATGTGGGCACCGGATCTCAGATTTCCAGCCCCCAGAACTATGAAAAACAAATTCTGTTGTTTATAAGCTACCCAGTCTTGGTATTTTGTTAGAGCAGCCCAAACAAACCAAGATAAACATTGTAGACCATGTATGAATTTATCGGCCCATATACAGATGTTAACTTTTACTGTTGTAACTGCACACGTACTTTATTTCTTTAGCATGCCTTCTGCTTTAATCCAACTTAGCTTTGTTTAGCCTGATAGAACGATGACTCACTTGCATTCTTTCCCCCAGGCCCTCGTACCTGTACTGGTCCTGTGTGTCGGCTCCTTTTCATCAATACGCCCTTAGGACATTAGGTTCGGTCTGCGTCAAACCCACTTAAGAATAAAGCTTCAGGTCTATCAACCATGACCAGGATACAATAACCAAACCTCAAATTAGAATAAGATTTTAGTCAAACAAAGATAACACTTTGGCCTCCAGTTATGTTTTAGCTCCAGACTCAGGAAAGCAGAAGGACCCCATGGATCGCATCCCCTGGGAACCAGACAAAACAATGCCATGACTGACAGCAGGACCTGGAGCCATGATCAATCGCTGTCTGCCTTAGCCCCAACCAATCCGTAGGGCCCATGGCTCCAACTCCCATGGAAACCATGATTAATGATCCTTCCCTTATATAACCTAGCTGCTAGAGGCCTGCGGGGAACCAGGTTTGTGCGAGCACTAGCGCACCGGTGTCACCAGGCTTGGCGCCAACTTCTTAAATAAACTTTTCCTTACTTTGCTGCAAACTCCTGCTCCTGCTCCTGTCCTTTCAGGGCTTGGATACGCCCTGTGTAACAGTATAAGTGATGTGAGCAGTCAATAGATTGTTCTGAGGGAAAGGAGTGATATGATCCAACTTCAGTTTTAAAGGATCATCTGGTGCTTTGCAGAAAGTAGGCTTTTGACGGGCAAGGGTAGATTCACATTAAGAACCTCGTGTAATATTCTAGAGAAGAGAGGGTGGTGATTGTAGTGGGAGCTGTGAAAAATTATAGGAGACTGGATACTTTTTGAAAGTAGATACAGGAGATTTGCTGAAAGAAAAAGAAGAGTTGATGTTGATATTGATTATTTTGTGTCTCTCTGGTACTGATCAGTATTTAATCGGAACCCTACGTTGATCCTTATTTTTGCTGCAAACACAGAAAGATGGACCTTCTTCCTGTTCCGGGTGTGTCATACTTTTGTGGTACGCCAGACTGGTTACTTGGTGTTCAGTTTTGAAAAATATTAAATCAAAAAACTCATCTATAAAAAATAAAAGTTTATTTTCTTTTTTTAAAACAAACAAACAAACAAATAAAACTGAGTTAGCAATTAGTTTAAGCAATAAGTAAGGGAAAAGAACTTACTTGGGATCCCAACCATAATTTGGAAATAGGTACACAAGGCAAGAAGAGGTGAATAGGGTAAATAAGGCAGAAAATAAAATTGATCTGGTATTTCTTAGGAGTAGTCAGTTGTTTTGTTAATCAGCCACACATGACGTACCAGCAGAAAGAAGAGCCATGGGAGCATGAGAACTCGTTGAAACTTTTCAATATGGAGACCGAGAGCCAAGCCAGCACCGTGGGTTTATTATGTCTCCCTCAGGCTCTTCATTTCTCTCTTGACACTAGCACGGACAGTTCAGTGGGAGCACTCTCTTTGGAAATAGGAGTTACTCATCAGGTACAGGTACCTCTGGTTTATCTTCCTGGAAATAGGAATTATTCAATGACTTGCTTCTATGGTAACAAGATATAAAGCAAATCAAAATAACTATTAGAACTCTCAGTTTTTAGAAAAGTGTTTCAGAAGCCTTTAAAGATTCATAGCTTTGGTTTGCTGTTTTCTCATACAATTCTTAAACTGTTTTTACAATGCTTTCAGGAATGTAACGAAAAGAAGAAGTTAAAGAATTAAATGGACAAAAAAAAAATCTACTTGCTCCTTTCCAAAGGGAGGAAAAATATCACCCATTAACCTGTGATGAATGAAGTTCCTATTATTGCAGTCTGCTTTGTGTAGGGAATGGCAGGGTGCTCCATTGACTTCGCTAAGAGCAAGTTGTAACCAAGAAACTTGTCATAAAGGAACACAGCACCTAAGACAGATCAATGTAGGAGTGTTCATTAAACTAAGACAAGCAGTATTGATCTGCGGGAGGGGAGAAGAGCCGCAGGGGACTTTTCAACGAGGTGGAGGCAGGAGAAAGAAACAGAGATGAGTGAACTAAACTGTTATTATTCTATTTCCTTTATCAAAAGTAGAGTTTGCAGTGTAACTACTAGAATACACTGAAAAAAAAAAAAGTAGAATACCAGAAAAACAGTGGGACTCTAGCAGTCCATGAAGTAGTGAGGGATGGAAGAAGTGCCCACTAAAACACGCAGGCAGCTGAAGAAGATGTGTTGCTAAGGGTTTGGTCTAAAACGTGAGCGTATTTCCACCAGTGTTTTGGAAGATTTCATTTGGACGGTGTTAGTATTAGGTTGGTGCGAAAGTAATTGTGGTTTTGCAATTATTTTTTTTTTAATTTTATTTTTTAAATTTATTGGGGTGACAATTGTTAGTAAAATTACATAGATTTCAGGTGTGCAATTCTGTATCACATCATCCATAAATCACACTGTGTGTTCACCACCCAGAGTCAGTTCTCCTTCCATCACCATATATTTGATCCCCCTTACCCTCATCTCCCACCCCCCAACCCCCTTACCCTCTGGTAACCACTAAATTACATTCCCCAGATTAATTTTCAAACCCCGTAGCCATCCTGTGGTCACCGACTGCCCTCCAATCCCCTCACCCTCCCCCCCACCCCCCACCCCTCCCGCCCATCTGCAATTATTTTTAACCTTTTAAACCGCAATTACTTTTGCACCAACCTAATACTTAAAGTATATTTCTAATTGCATGGCCATGACATTTAGAAACTAGATCAACACTGTTTATAAATCTCTGAAACTGGGGGAAATAATTCAGCACAATTAGTAAAAGACAAGATGGGAATAATCTATCGGCTAGGAACTCGCTAACATTCATTAGTATTTGTCTTCTAGCAAAAGAAGTTGATTTGTTACTCACTCCCTACCCTTTAATAATACTAATTATAAGCCCTATTAAACTCTGCTTCGCAGAAAACAGAGATAATGGATTAATTGATAGAGAAAAAAGACATAATTCCTTAGAAGTATATCCAACCATTCATTTACTCAAATACACATTGCCTATTGTGTGCTAAACACTCCTCTAAGTTTGGTTTTTAAACTCAAATTCAAATCTTATAAACAAGAATAGGTCCAGTCTGCATGGAATTTGTGCTTAAGTATAGAAAAAATATCATCAAATAATCACAGAAATAAATATATTACAAAAAGTGTGTATATAAAATAAAAATAAAATATCATTAAATTCTATAATAGGAAGAATGTCTTCTATTCTGAAATTTTCCCTAAAGCTAATTAGATCTGCCAACTTACAAGAAAAGTTGAATCTCAGCTTTTCTTGTGTTTTTTTGTTTTGTTTTGTTTTGTTTTTTAATAATAAATAGCTGTTTTCTCCTACCCTCACATGATGGAGAGAGGTGACAGAGCTCTCTGGAGTCTCTCTCAGCAGGATACTAATCCCATTCATGGGCTCCACTCATAGGACCTAATCAGGTCCCAAAGGTCACAACTCCTAATACCATCAGATTTGCATGTAGGACTTTGAAGTATGACTGGGGGGATGGAGAGGGAAGGAGGAAGGACACAAATATTAAGTCCATAGCAAATACCATACTCATACAACTTATTTGGTAGTAGTAGGTGTTAAATAAATATCGGTTAAAACAATACCAAGGAAGAAAGAAAGGAGGCAAGGATGGAAATTAGGACATAGAAATTTCTTAATAAACATTTGGATGGAAAAATGATGGAAGAAAGGAAAAGAAGATGGAAACAGGTAAGGAAGGAGGGAATAAAGAGAAGAAGCATCTTGGCAATTTGGCAGAAAACTGACGGAATCAGGAGAGACTCAATTTCAGATCAAATTTAAAACTTACAGGACCAGGATCTCCTAAATAGTTGAAATGTATACATGTAGATATTACATTCAATTCCTTCAAACTGTCTCTTAGTTTCAGCAATAACACAATTAAATCTATAAGCTTGGCATGCAGGTAGTATTCTATCAACTTTGATAGAGTACACCATTTTACTGGAAAAGCATTGTATAAACCCAGATTGAAAATAAGATACCATACCAAGATGACTTCTCGTGGATAGCAATAACAAACAACTCATCTTTGACTATTCCAATCAGAAATGGATCATTTAAATAATCAAATTGGGATCATCTGAACTGAGTCCAGCGGGCTAATTCTAAGCATACATTTTTTTCCCTACTGTAAAAAAATTAAAAATCAATTTTGAAGAAGCAAATATTAAGAGTCATAAAAATGATACTTGCAATCAAACAAGAATGAGCTTTGTCCATTTTCAAGCAACTCTGTTAAAAATCACTCTGGAAAAGGCAGAACTATGGAGACAATAAAAAGATTTATGGCTGTGAAAGGTGTGGGGAGAGAGAGGGACAACTGATGGAGTACAGAGGATTTTTAGTGTACTGAAATATTCTGTATAATATTGTCATGGTGGATACATATCATTTTACATTTGTAAAAACCCACAGAATGTACAACACAAGGAGTAAATCCTAATGAAAACTATGGACAATGCATCGATATTGGTTCACCACTGTAACAAATGTACTACACTCATGTAAGACACTAATAATAAAAACTTTGGGAGAAGGGAAGGAGTATCAGGGAACTCTGTACTTTCCACTGTTTTTTCTTTTTTTCTTTTCTTTTTTTTTTTTTTTGGAAACTTGAAACTGCTTTAAAACCTAAGTTCTATTAATTAAAAGCAAATCGAAGTCATTACAATCTTTTTTCACATCATAGTAATTATATTTTTGCCAGACAATAGTGAGTCCCAACTAATTAAAGAGCATAGCGAAATAAAAATATTTAAGAGTAAATGAAGTATACATGTGACCATATTGACATCTCGTACAAATTTAGAATTAAAGATGTGGCATTCTATTTTTAGACCAAGAAAACCTGTCCGCTTTGGGAAGATGGCCCACAGAAACAGTGAATGGTTGATCTCATTACTTTAAGGTTCACACAACAAAATATTCCTATATGTACCTTTTTGGCTCCTCACATTGTAAGAATAATACTTTATTAGCAAACAATGTCATTGCTTCTCAATTAAAATATATCATTAGAAGAGAGCTGAACTAAGCAAAGCTTAAAATCTTTATTCTGTAAATCTTTGTTTAGTCATCAAAAGGCACTTAACGTTCAACCACATGCTGTCCGTGACCAACCTGAGAGAGAAAAAGCAAAGCTTTTTAGATGTTAACGCTCTAGAATCGTGGACAGAGATGGGAAGAGAGTGTGCATTACTCCTTTGTGCCCGCCATACAAAAAATGAGATAATTAACTTTTTTGTTTATTTTTGGTATGTTTTGTTTTTACATGACTGATGCATGCACCTGCTTGATGCAGCTGGCATTGAAA
The DNA here is from genome assembly GCF_004115265.2 of Rhinolophus ferrumequinum. Lineage (NCBI taxonomy): Eukaryota > Metazoa > Chordata > Mammalia > Chiroptera > Rhinolophidae > Rhinolophus > Rhinolophus ferrumequinum. The sequence goes on from NC_046301.1 coordinate 55,392,465, forward strand.
GGATGGGACAGAACATTTGAAATGGTTCTAGTTTATTTTGGCCATCTGTAACATATTTATAAATTGTGTTTTCTTTTACAAATTGTACAGACTTTGTTTCTATATAAATCTTCAATCATGCCAAAAATTAAGTGAAAGCCTATCAAACTGGAACATAGGAGTAGGAACAACTCTGCACACCTAGATTATCAGATAAATGTTATTTGCTATCCACGAACAAGAAATGTGACCCTCAATGTTATATGAGTCATCTCACCACAACTAAAGCCTTTGTGCAGGACCTATACGAGATATTACAATGAGGCACCTAAAATTAGGAAAATACTAAGAAGAAAGTAGTGAGAAACATTCAATAGCTACTTTTAAGTATTTTTTATATTCCAGATTCTTCCATACGGGTTAAGGTGTCCTCTATTCATCCAGCAGGTAGTTTTTATGCATCTACATTAAGCCAAGAATAGTTCTAGACATGAGGGAATCAGCAGGAAACCAAAAATCCTGACCTTTTGAGATTTAATGTTCTAGGAAGGAGAAGGAAAGGTAACTGCATTAAAAAAAGAAAAATTGAAGGAGATTTCACCGTGGAAGACATGCTTAAATTAGGTCTACTGAATGGTCCTTCTCTCACCGGAAAGGGCACAGAGATTCATATATGCATCGAGAGAAGTCTGAAAGAGCATGGGTGCATTTGGAAAAGGACAAAGGGTAGGTGATGAGTGTGGTATACAAGAAGAAAGTATGTAAAAAGGTTATCCAAGATTATACCATTTTAAATTTATCATAATTTATAGTCCATTGCATCTTTTTAAGCCAGAAAAAAAAGCATGATTAGTTTTGTTTTAAAATAACATGTAGATTGAATTTTAGAATGTGAAAATCAGAAGTAGTGAGCATTGTTGGGAGGAAAATACAATAGGCCATGTAAAAAATAATGAGGGTACAAGGTAAGGTTCTGGTGGTGAGAATATAGAGAAAAGAATCATTTAAAAACAGAATATAAAATGTACAACTTGGAGCAGATGTCATGGGCCTGGACTGCATGCAACAAAGGCAGCAAGAATGAATCCTGCCAAAAGAGTCAGAAACAAAGCCTGTGTGTGTCACACAGCAACAGGACGAAAAAATTCCCAGAAATGGCAATTGGATTTGGTTTAAGACTTAGAAGGCTATCAGAGTATATACTAGTCACTCAAAATAATAATTAAATAGATAGTGTGTTTTTTATAATCTGAAATATCTCTTACATCTGTCAAACTAACCTGAGACGATCTAATAACATATGTAAGTGTCCTGCAATAGCAGTAAAGGGGGAAAAAATGAAGAAAATAAAAAAAAAGAAACAATGAACAAGTACATGGAAATCTATACAAGTGATTCTTAAATCTCACAGTCATACACTTACATCCTCTCATAATTGTGTCATGTTCTACGTCGTTCTTGACGATCTATACATTTTCCTTGTCTATTTAACTTTCTTAGTCTCCACTCCTAAAACCTCCAACATTTCTTTCCTGTATTTACTTTAAGATGATAACTTAAAAAAAAAAAAGATGATAACTTTGTTTCCTATTTCACTGAAAAAAAAAAAGAAAATGAAGAATAGACTAGTAATTACTTAAGCACCTGGAAATATTCTATTAACTCTCATTTAAAGAGCTTTCTTTTGACTCCATATCCCCTCATAGCTACTCCCCCATTTTCTGCTGCTCTTTTCAGAACAGAAACTTCTCAGAATGTTGTCTGTACCTATTGTCACCAATTTCTCATCTCCCTTTCTCTCTTGAATCCACTTGAGTCAGGCTTTTCTCCCCACCACCACTCCATAGCCGCTATTGTCACAGACACTACTAACCCTGCATTATTAAGCTCAAAGGTCACTTTTCAGTCCTCATCCTGCTCTGCCTGTCAGCTACTTCTGACACAATGGATCACTCTCTCCTTGAAGCACTTCATTCTCTTGGCTGCTAAGAACTACTCCTGTCGATTTCCCTCTGCCTCAGTATTAGCCATAAAACTTCTCAGACTCTTCTCGGCTCCTCTTCTGCCTGGTCTCTTCCTATGGAAGCCTTCTGGACTCAAACCTTGGTCCTATTTTATTTTCTGAACACATTTACTTCTTTGGTAATCTGATATAGTAATAGTTTCTTGGCTTCAAACAGCATCTTCCAGCGTATGATTGCCAAATCTGTATTTCCGTATTGGGCCTCTTGCAAACTCCAGGTTAGAACCTACATCTGTCTATTAACCATTTTTATTCTGATGATAACATATATTGCAAACCGAATGTATCTAAAAGTAGTCTCCCAATTTCCCCTGTTCCTATAGTCTTTCACATCTCCATGAATGTCAACTTCATTCTTTTCGGTGCTCACACCAAAAACCTTGGAGACATTCTCTCTCCCATACAAAAATTTCAATCCAAAAGCAAATCTTCTTGGATCTATATGCAAAACATATCCAGAATCTGACCCTTTTGCAACAACGTTACTGCTCCCACCCTGGTCAAAGCCACCATCATCTCTTCCATGGATTATTGCAACAGCCTCCAAACTGGTCTTCCCTACCTTCCTCTATATCCCTCTATAGCTCTTCTCAAACAACAGACAGAGTGATTATTTTCAAATGGAATTCAGACCACATCATCTTCAGTGGAAAACTTTCCCATGACTCGCAACCTAATTCAAAGGAAATGCCAAAGCCATCTCAGCACACACTTACACGGCCGCATCGCCTACCACCAGCCCCTCACTTATTCTGCAAAACCTCACTGGCCTCCGTGCTGTTCTACAGGCACAACAGGTACTCTCCCAACTCAAAGAATTACCCTTGCTCCATCCTCAGAGATCTCACATCTTCCTTTTTAGAGAGATTTTGCTCAACCATCACTGACTCAGGAAACCTTCCTTGACAACTCTGCTTAAAATTGGAACACATCCCATCAGCACTCCATGTCCCCTTCACTCTCTGATTTTATCTAGAATATTTTTCTTCTACTATACGGTGCAATTTATTGGTCTCATTTATTTTCGCTGACTACTCACCAGGATGCCACCTTACTGAGGGAAGTCGTCGTTGAGTAGTTCACTGCTGAATCTACAGGATGAAGATCCATTTCTAATGCTTAGAAGGCGTTTTATAAATAGCCATTGGTAGATACATTATAAGAAATACTAATATTTTAGTATTTAGTTTAAAATAGCATCAGACTGGGCCGGCCTGGTGGCTCAGGCTGTTAGAGCTCCATGCTCCTAACTCCGAAGGCTGCCGGTTCGATTCCCACATGGGCCAGTGGGCTCTTAACCACAAGGTTGCCAGTTCAATTCCTTGAGTCCCTCAAGGGATGGTGGGCTGTGCCCCCTGCAACTAGAAAACTGGATCTGGAGCTGAGCTGCACCCTCCACAACTAAGACTGAAAGGACAACAACTTGAAGCTGAATGGCACCCTCCACAACTAAGATTGAAAGGACAACAACTTGACTTGGAAAAAAGGTATGGAAGTACACACTGTTCCTCAATAAAGTCCTGTTCCCCTGCCCCAGTAAAACCTTAAAAAAAAAAAAAAGCATCAGACTGACAACTAGAGATTAGGACTAGTAGCAGGGAGCAATGGTAGAGAAGAGGATGCCCCAAATTCCCTGGTAGTTGCAAGCATTGGAAGAGAATCTATGCTGCCGCCTCAGAAGTTTAGCCCCATATCTGGATAATGGAAATATTTCTAGTAAAGTGTTCATTCTGAAAAATTCCATTTGGATCACTTTATTGTATTTTAAATTCATTATCTCATCAGGTTCATACAGGACATGTTGCTTGCCTGCTTTGTACAAATTTTATAGCTTTGCAAGTTAATGCACAAAAAGGTTGAATATCTTATCTAGAATTCCAAAGCAAGTCAATGATTGAGCCAGAAAAATAAATTATGGCTTCCACATATCTAGACACTGTTTTAAATCACTAAATGCTGCTTTATAAGACAATTAGATAGAACATATATAATATTGTGTAGTCACATAGTATTTTCCTCAAAACATAATGGCACAGGGTTTTGACATTATTACTTCTGTACTGTGGCTCACAGCCAGAAAAACACTGATAGCTAAGCCAAGAGAAGAATCTGCTTTCATGCCAAATTATAGCCATTTTCAAGGATGGATTCACATATAACATATGGCCCAAGTCCTATTGATTTTGCTTATGACTATTAAGTTTCTAAAGTGTTAGATGTTAAAACATCTTGTGCATGTTTGTGCTAGCTTAGTTATTCCCATTAACATTAATAGAAGTTCTAGAATGCATTCAGAGAATACGTAGTATTTTATAGAATTTTATTACCAATTATGTTATGGCCACTTATGAGATTTCTAGTCATATTTACTAAGATGTTCCACAAGCATATGTTCCCTGAGAAAAATTTCAAGTGATTATCAAAGCACCTGTGGCGTATTTTAAATAGAATTACTATTGTGAAATGATTAACTTTTTATTTTGAGGGGTTAAAAGCATCATCAGTCATTTCTTTTGCGTTTAGACCAGAATATCATTACTATATATCACCTAAATGAAGGCTAAGAGGCAGCACAATAAGATGTAAATATCCCTCCTTTTATGGCTCACCATCTTTAAAATGTATACCCAAAGGGATGTCTGTCTTCTGGTCTTTAAATTAATTTATTTAACTATTTCAGAGGCTGTCAAATAACCTGGAGATGACAAATACTCCTAGATTTACCAGTCCATTGTTAAGGCTTTTTTTCCCCCCAATAAAACGTACCTTTGTAGTCTTAAAATTAGGCCTGTAGTAGCAGAGGTTCTCTTTGCACTTCTTGTGTACATAATGTATAAATGTTGCATTCTTACAGTCACAGAAGTTAAGAAAACATTACAAATATAAAATAACGAAGCTGGAGGAAACCTAGTAAGTTGCTTTCTTTGTCTGACTTTTCTTCCTGCAGAGTGTAAAAAGGGGGGCTCTCAGGTACATGTAGGTTGTGAAAGTAATTTTCTCTTATTTCCTGCAAAGTTCAAATTAGTTTCTATCCATTCTGCCTTCTCTAGTGTCAAAAGTAGGGGAACATAACCTTCACTTTCTAATTATTTTTATTCTGACTCATACTCTCTACTTTCTATTGGAATCATAATTCACCAGGCTAGTATGTATGTTACTTTTTGACTTTTATATCTTCTTTTTGACTTGTTTCTTAATATTTTCTTTTGTTTTCATTGAGGTCAAAAAGGAAGAATCAATAAAACCTGCAACAAATAGGCCATAAAAAGCATACTGCACTATTTATTGGACTAGTCTTATTTCAACACAGCATATCAGCTGAATGTTAAAAATGTTAAATTGTCTGTAACAGAACAAAGTAGGTTACTAACAGTCTCATTTATGCTGCAAAGAAACTTGAAAGCCTCATGTGTATGTATGTTTACATAGTATCTGTCTCCCAATACATATACTGGTCTACGTGTGTGTATGGAGAGGGAGAGGGAGAGACAGACAGAGACAGAGACAGAGACAGAGACAGAGAGAGTTTAGCCAATGAACTACCAATTTTAAATATTTTAAGTTTTATAAATGCTGATTATTTTAACTAAGACGCATCAGTACCAGCCCTCTTCTTTGTTTTTGAGCCTGTGATTTGACAAAGTTCACTAAACTGAGTAATAAACTAGGAACAATACATGGTTTTCTATCTTTTTCCATTTTCTTTCATTAAAAGTCAGCTGAGATTAAATAAAATCTTTTAGCTTATACTTACTGTCAATAAAACCATTTTATTTCACATATTCCGAACAAAGTTTTCTGTTTCCATAGTGTTGTAGTTTCTGTTTGAGGTTTCCTCCATTCTCCATGATGAAGAAAGAAAACCAAAAATCTTACCTAGTGTTCCTAATATATGAAAAGTTCTCATTTACCTCGAAACCTAAAATGAGCTATTTCCTACCTCATTAATTCATTCATTTTATGCATTCATTTTTTTTTTCTTTAGACATTTATCAAGTGCCTAGGTAAGGCATTAGCCTCGGGCTTACAGTTTAGTGAGAAAAAGTAACACATAAATAAAATTCATTGTGATAAGTGCCATAAGAAAGATATGAGTAGATGTCATGTGAAAACAAAGGAATGAAATAATTCTGTCTGGGGAAATTAAGAAAAGCTATACATGTGGTAACATAAATTGAATTTGAGAGAGAGAGATTTCATAGGCTGCTTTCCCTGTCTCAAACTTGGGGGTAATGTACCTTTATACTTCAAAATTACCTGGAGGCATTCAGTAACATAACTCCTAAGAAAACTGCAAATTGCTCTATGTGGGTGGAATATAAGATAGATAGAAGGATAAGGCAGGAAATAAACCCACTAAGAACTGAGGAAAACAATTACTGAGGAATTTTTATACCATATGAAAAACTGTAGACTTTACTATGCTGGGAATGAGTTGCGAATAAAAGTGGCCTGATTAAATTAGGATTGTTAGAAGAGCAGTGCCTTTGTGGCATTATGCCAGCTGAACCCGTTAGGAGGTCCTCCAGATACCATTTTTTCAGAATGAGGACAATGCTTAACCCAACAGAATGATTTTAACGATGGCATCAGGTTGAGTTATTTTAGAAAGAGACATTCATGGTGACCTAGAAATGTGAATTAAATTGGAGAATCCATAGAGTATTAGAGTTGAGAGGAAATGTATCAATTATTTATTTACACCCTGTCTTATATCCCAAAAGATTGTATAATGGCTTAGAGACATATATACACTTCAATAAGATTGTAAAAGATAAAGAAATCAAAGTGAAGAGTAAAGGACGGTCAAAATATAAGGTAAAATAAGAGAAAATAAATCATATACTCAGGCAATAAAACTAGGCATACTTTCTCAATACATTTTATTTCAACATCAATGAATTCAAATGTTACTGTTCAACTTTTCAGGAAAAAATACTAATAAAAAGAAATTTGTTTAAATCCAATAAATTTAAAAACAAACATATGAAGATCTGGGTAGTAAAATAAATAAGGAGAAGAGAACTTCAGGATATATAACAATGAAATGGAAAGAAAAAATAAGTAAAATATTTATTAAGCACTAATTTGATGCTGGCATTATTAAAGGAACATGCAGACTTGCAGACCTTTCTTACTATCCTTATATAACTTTACTCATCCTCTACATTGTTATCCAGAGCTACATTATAATGCATAATTTTTATCTTATAAATTGTCTGTAATATGTTTATATTAAGTTTCCTAAGCCAATATTTGAATTCACATTAATTATTGTTCATTCTTAATATTAAGTCTCAAACACTAACTTTGGAAGAGATCATAATCATAGTCTCACATAATTTTGTTTCTGAGAAATCAGAATCCCAGTGATGAGAAATGATGCGTGCAAAGCCTTACTGTCAGTGCCAAGGTTACCAAATCTGAAGTTATGGTCAAAGCACTGAGCTAAGTATAAATTGATTACATTTGGATTCCCCTGTCTTCGTAATAAAAGGAGTGATATAGTAGTTTTTGTCCACCATGACTTTTCACTTGAAATTCAAACATATATGAATGGATGATTAGATACTACTTCATCATTATACAGTTTGTGAATATTGAGCATAAGTTGAAAAAGCAGAAACACTAGTTTAGAAATATAAAGATAGAATAAAATAGAAAAGGACAAGACTAAAAGAGTTTTCAACAAAACTTGGGAAAGGTATGGGAAACTAAGGAAACAAACTAAAACCCTTTCCATTTTAGGAAAGAGATTTCTGGAAGGCATGTAAGTTTGTGATATGTGCTTTGACATGACTTATCATAAGCGAGATTAAGGCTATTATTAAACATCAAGGAGAATGCCAGTGTAGCTATAAACAGTACATTATAAACTGTTCAGCATTTTTCTAACTAAAAAGCCCATATTACTGTGAGACCAGTTAACAACAGTCAAATATCAGGAAGACATTGGAAATTTGAATATTGAAACAGTCACCATACCCAAAAAGCCTCTTACTAGGCATTTAAGGTAATCTGCAACAAGGTAAACCAAATGTATAAGAATTTATTAGTGCTGTAATATAGGTCCTGTAAAATTTCTATCAAGGAGAGAATGATGATAAAATATACACTACCTTTCGGTAATATTACAAGATACAAACATGTAAGTGATATATTTTATGAGCCATGTTTGTTGTTTTATTTTTTGTGAAAGCAAAAAATGTGTTTTCAAGATTTCATAGGTACACTAGACACCTGTGCCCATTCAACTCTACCCATTTGCCCATAGTAAAATTCAACACCAAAATTGGTTCTGACCCTGCACACGAACATTATGAAATGAGAACTCAAAACGAATCCTCCATGTTTGGATAGGATGTTAAAGATATAATGAATATTGCTTTCCTTTCAAACCTTACTTATTTCAGGTTTTGTTCTTCATTTAAAATATGCATCTCCTGAATTCTTCTTGCCTTCTGAATAAATAAACAAGTGATTGAGATGAACAATTCTTTGTCTCCCGTCAAATAATAACTGATTATAACTGATTATCATAATTGAGTAAATTCAGGTACCTGTTAAGATAAAGTCAGTATTGGATGATGACACCTTTAGCCGTTTTTTTTTTTGTTGTTGTTGTTGTTTTGTACAGAGTTCTACATTTAAGTTAGAAATATCTACCAGAAAATCAATTAAGACATCAAAAGAGACCATCATAAATGAGTGCTGGGTTATATACATAGACTAAAACTGTTCAGACTAGGACTAAAGAACTTTGGAAAAATGGTAATAAAAGTAACAAAAGAAATTACTGCTATACCAACAATATCACTACTTTATTATAATAGTTTGTAGTTTGTTCTGCCTTCTTGAGCTTTTGCTGATTCTCACATTTTTAGCCACTAGAGAGTAAGGGGAGACAAGAAATTAGTCAGTACACTCACACTCTGAAATCAATTAGTATGATCACACTCCAAACACGTTTCAACTTTGCAGAGGAAAGCATGTCATAGCCCATGTTCCTATGGCGAGCATAAAGTAAAAACAATAGGCCTTTTCTTTACTTGTTCTGAGAATTTCCACTTCTATGATGGCTGTAGAAACTTTAACAGAGTATATGAACGTTAAATTTAAATTCTCTGCAGACTTATTCAATTTCAAAACTGGATGGGACTTGAAAAATCATCTCGTGACTAATTCATCTTCATTTTACAGAAGACAGATTTACACATTTGAATTTCTATTCCCATTTCTCTGAGTATAAAATTAAAGAAACTGGAAACTCTTACTGAGTGATAATTTAAATGATACTTATTTTAGTTTCGAAAGCAGTGCTAGATAACCACTTGTTCATCTTAGAAAAGTTGTAACTATTGAATATTGAAGAGCCCTTTGAATTAGACAGACACTAAAGTAAATAAACAAGTAAGTGATGCTTATGTTTCACTTCTTATAAATAGGATCAAGTAAGAAAATGACATTTTTTCAAATAGATTGTTTAAATCAGTAGTGAATAAGATTTCTACTTTTTAATTTTTTATATAATAAAAGCAGAAAAAGTTCTGTTGACTTTCCTTCTTGGGAATTGATTTTTTGTCCTAAACGTCTACATTTCATATCTTCATTTTATTTCTCTTTACCTTATTGCTAGTGTGTGTAATCAAAGATGTTGCCACGGAATCTCAGAAAATAATTTATTTTCTATTGTTAACAGGGGAGATTTTAGGAATCACAGAACAAATAGCTGAAAATGTTTTCAATTTAAGACAAAATACTGATGTGTGTCATAAAAGTGTGTGTTCTCTTAAGGGTTTAAACTGCAGAAATTAATATCTGCCTAGTACATTTTGTATGTGTTAATAACCCTTTCAAAGGGAACAAGATTTTCATCTCATAGAAAAGATCTCTTAACTTCATAATCTGATTACAACTTGAGTATATTTTATGTAGAATTTTAGTCAGACTTTGAAACTAAGATGAAACAAATTATTAGAAATAATTGGTTAAGTTATAGAGTTTTAAATGAATATTCTGAATATCCTTTGATATAAAAAAGTGATGTGAATCCAATGCCTAATTTTTGTTTCTGATGACGCTGTCCTATAAAAGGAATAAGCATTCCTGGATATTACTGGTTCTAGAATCAGATATTACTGATTCTAGGATTCAGACAAGTAATATACAAGATGAGCCTCAAGCACCTTGCAGTGCCAGAAAGAAAGACAGTCATCAAAAACAAAAGGATAGAAGTATGTCAAAGGGATACAGAGCCAACTGAAAGAGCTTCCCATAGTCAAAGATAGAACAATTGAGTAACAAAATAAAAAGATTAGCATACTGTACTTAACGTATATTTTTTAAATATAAAGATATAAAATTAATACCAATGCTGATATAAATAAGTTATTAAATAAATAAATAAATAAATAAATAAATAAATAAATAAATAAATGGAGAAGAACAGAAAAATCTCCTGTGGAAGAAACTTCCAAATAATTTATGTGTATGTCCTCCTTCAAGGAGATGAAGCATAATTCGTCCCTCCTTAAATGTGGGCTACACAGTGACTTGCTTTCAAAGAACGTAGTATGGAAATGGGGAAAAGCAACTTTACAGTTGAGAAACCTGGCAAACATCACCTCACCCGGTTAACATCAAGGGTGATAATTCATATCGATACGATGTAATCTTGAGATCATGTGATGAAAATGGCACTTCCTCTGTGATCTTTCTAAAAGCTCAAATCCTCACTCTAAGCAAGAAAAAAAAAATCCAATTTGAAGGAAAAAATTCCTGATCAGTACTTCTCAAAACTGTCAAAATCATCAAAAGAAAGGAAAGTCTGTCTTAGCCAAGAAAAGCTTTAAAAGATATGATGAGTAAATGTAATGAGGTATCTTAGATGGGATCATAGAACAGAAAAAAAGAAACAAAAAACAAGTCAGTGAGGAAAAACTAATCAAATCTGAATCACTTATAGGTTTTAGTTAATAATAATTTATCAGCATTAGTACATTAATTGTGACAAATGCAGCAGAGTAATGTATGATGTTAGCAATAGGAGAAACTGGTATCTCTGTAGCTTTTTTTGTAAATGAAAATTATTGTCAAAGAAAAAATCTGATTTTCAGAAGAGACATATGAAATGTTCCTAAACGTGAACACCGGGTAAAATCCGTTTTTATATGGAAGCAATCACTATAAAATTGTTTACAATAGAATATATTTCCTTGACCAGCCATATTTTCTGTTCCTTACAGATAAAGCTAGAGAATATTTGAGAACAATTTATAATGACTCTTTCATTCACCGAGCATTTAAGTACCTAATGTCTTATTTGTCTTAACTATTTCCACGACTGAGCATAATAAGAGTAAGAATATCTGATATTCAGTAAGTAGTAAAGATGAGTGAGGTAAGTGCTATTTTTCATTCATCATACCAATCATGACAACAAAATAAGGTTTTTGCATATGGAAAGCACAATAACACTACAAGACGTGTGTGTGACTCTCAATTTTAGAAGAGGGATAATAGGTCTGACGGAATCAGCTCCTGAGGTGAAATAAAGCTGGAGCCATAATTCCAAGCATGTGGTTTAAGTCCTGGTCTTTTTGCGTCCGTGATTATAGCTGCAGATGCTTTCATTTTAACTGCCAGGAAAGACAAAGAGGTGTGACAGAATCAAGGCTTAAGTCACATAAATTCAAGTTTCTATTGCCTAGTGAGAACTACATGACTTATCTTTGTATCAACAGGACGCATTGCTTTTTAAAGTTTAATTAGATAGGAGTCTGTCCACAATGTTTATGAAACACCTAATTAGAGTTAATGATTATCACCACATGTGAATAAATATAAAGACAGTTTCTCTGAATGTGCTCTCTTCATTTATTCTAAGTCCTAGAAAACTTTTTTAATTGTAAAATACAAAGAGTGGAAAATAACTCTAGCATCAACCCAAGGGACCGTAAAATATGACCATAATTATCGGAGAATACCGTGGAGTGCTCACACAAATTTGAACACCAATACCTGTGCCAACTGTATGGAAATTTGATCAGATTTTTTCTGTTAGAGACTTTTTTTAATGATTTTAAGTTATACAATGATGATAGCAGCTTCATAAGCAAACATCAATTTTAGGCAGATGCCATTGACTTCCTAGTATAAAATACTTTTTGTTTCCCAAGATAGGAGTAAGGAGAAAATCAAATGAGATATCTAAAACCACTGTGTAAGTTGGAAAATACCATACATGCGTATTGGAATTGTATTTTTTTTGTTTTAGATTTATACAAGAAAATGTGCTCCCTTTTTATTTCTATTATTGACAAAGACACATTCACTTCCTAAGTGTGGTAACAAACCAATTATGCATTGATATTTGCAAGGAATACACAAATCTGATTTTCCAACTTATCTGAAGCACTTTAAAAGTTTTTATTCAATTAATTAAAATATATGTACAAAACAGTACACATATCATTCAATCCATAACTTAATGATTTTCTGAAACTAAGTCCACCCATGTGATGAGTCCACCCATACCAACACCACTATGTTACCAAAAATCAGATGTTCCTTTGATACCCCCTGCAGTCACTACCCCCAAAGGTAACCACTATCTTGACTTCTAAAAGCACAGGTTAGTTTTACCTGTCTTGTACTTTATTTGATTGGATTTTTCAATGTACAGTCATTTGTATTTGGCTTTTTTCACTCACCATGTATGGTTGTGAGATTCATAAATATGCTAAGTGCAGTGAAGGATGTTCATTCTCATTTCAGTACATTATTGCACTGTGTGAGTATATTACCCATTCCTGTCTTGACAGGTATTTGGGTAGTTTCCAGCTTGAACTAATACAAATATTGACGTGACCAACATTGAACTCTATGAGTTGTGGTGAATATGCATACACCAACAGGTCTTAGATTATGCATCTGACCTGCTTTAATGGATATGATTATCAGCTTTTGACTAATAGAAATTCACTTTAAAATTACTGAATACTTATATTTTGAAATAAAACACAAATAATCTCTATTCCAAAAGCAAGCAAGCAAATCTTGGTTAGCCTCTGAATTCTGAACTCTTGAGTATCAAGTATGAAACATGACAAAAAAACCCCAATAAAGTATTTTTTAGTTTTTTTTATATTAAAAAATCTTGTTGGAGGCTAGTCTTCAAATGATTAACTTTTAGGAAAGGCATTTTTAATAGTGTAGGTGATGTATTCTAAATTTTGACTGTGAATAATGGAGAGAGTGCTTATTGGGGTATGCAGTGGCTTTCAGAATGCCCTTTCACCATATAATATGTCAGAATAATAGGTGGCATACTCTGTAAAGAAAATTAATTTAAATAAGTTAGGTAAAAACCTACCTTTCTTGAAAGAAAACATATTTTGTATAAGTTCATCTTTTTCATTGCTTATCTGCACAGGTAATGTAGTCAGACGTTTCCAATCTATTCTTTTGGGATAAAACAGATTTTAAATGCTCATCATGAGTGCTACCACTTCTTAAATCTTCCTGCACTTAATGTATTCTTATTATAGTTATCATTTAATTATAGAATTCTGTGTTTCTAATTAACAGAAATTTTCTTTCTTTCTTTCTTTCTTTCTTTCTTTCTTTCTTTCTTTTACTATGGAAATTTTCCATTTTAAGCAATGACAGTAGCCTTAAAAAAATACAGCAATATTCTTTATATGATTCTTCAATAAGTGATATGTTACCTATGTGTGGTACTTCTCTGTCCTAACTATAGATTCATAAATAGAAAAGGTGCTGTTTTGTAAACATTTTATTTTATAAAATTTTATACTATTCAATTATCACAAATATTGAAACATACAGTGCTTCTCCTTACAGAAATAGACCTACAAAAAGAAACTTACCTACATCATGTTAATAAGCACTATACAAACTAGTCAGAATTTATCAACCTTCAAAATACCACATTAGAGACATTATATAAGAACATATCCACCAGTGATTTAAATATATGGAAAGTTACCAATTTTTGAGTTTATATCTATATTTGTATATGTATATAAGTATGTGTATAAAACTATGTTCTTACACATAAATTCTATTGCAAATAGATTATACATGTGCACATAATGGCTCAATAAATATGAATGTGACTAGTCATTAACTCGAGAAATATTTTCAGTTTTCTATTATGTTCAATGCTCTGTGCTAAACTCTTGAAGGATGACAGGATGACTACAACGAATAACATATGACCTAGAAAGGGATGTAATATATGCACACAAGTGAACTTAAGTTACAAAATGTTATTGATAATATGTGATATTTATTTAATGAGATGCACACATAAAACCTTTCCACTTAAAAATGATATGGTCTTCTACTGTAGTAGACAAATATGCTTGAAAAAATAGTGCCATAAAATTGTCTTTTAAGATAGAGATATGATAGAAAGGTACCTGCTTTGATATAACTATGATATAACTATTATATCATAGCTATAATAACTATGATAAAAAGAATACCTTAAACAAAGCATGGAAAATATCTATGTAAAACAAAATTTAAAAGACTAATAAAGAAAAAATTAGCATCACTTCCATCTCATTCTTTTGGTCAAAACAGTCACAAATCAGGAGACTAACTGGAGGCCATACTGTCTTCCTGGGTAAGTACACTCAACATTATAGTAATGTAAATATTTTCTCTGGAAAAAAAAAAGGATTTCTTTTGTGATATTCTGATGGGGGAAAAAATGAAAAATCAATAATTTCTAAGAAAATTCTAGTGAAAAACTGTATTGAGGGGGAATATCCCTTTCAGATGATGTAAGATCACAATATTGTAATAAGGTCAAAAGAACACATGAAAATGTCCAAATGGAACAGATTTAAGGTAATTGATATATGATAAAGGTACAAACTACTGGGATAAAGATAAACTATTCAATAAATGGTATCGGAAACACAGAGTAGCCAGCAAGAAAAAAAAATGGATTCATAAGATAAACTTTAAATAAAAATAAATTACATGTAGTTCAAAGATTTAAACACACAAAAAGAATAATACAGATTTTTTAAAAAAGTAATTTCAGAATGAGCAAGGCATTTCTGAATACAAAACAAAGAACTGTGAAGATATAAATTAGACTTGAAAACAAATTTTTAAAATTTTGTTGAGTACGAAAACACTATGACACCAAAACAATTAGGGAAAATCACTTTCAACTCATCTAACAGGGAAAGGACTAATTTCCTTTATGTATATGGCAGATTAAGTATGGGTGTAAATTTGTTAACACTCCTCCTTCCAGCGGTATAGTCTAGTTCCCCTCTTTTTGATTCTGGACTTACCAGTGACTGCTTTGACCCTAACGTTAAGCAAAAGGGATGCTGTGTCTGTCCCAGGCCTTCCTTTAAAAGTATCCACTGTTTCTGCCTTGGTAATTTTGTGCCCTGACACCACCAAGCACAAGCCAGCCACATTGAGAGACAGCATAGAGAGATACTTGACTAGTTCACTGCTCTTTATGTGAATAAAGAAGCATTCACATGACTCTAGGCCCAATTATTATTTGACTGTCTTCACATGAGAGGCACCAGGCAAAACCACTTAGCTGAAAAAATAATAATAAATTATTGTTTTGTCAATTTGAGTTTTAGGGATGGTTTATGAAGCAATAGACAACCAAGACTATACCAAAAGAGCTCCTACAAAGTAAATAGAAAAATCCAATAACAAAACAGAAAAAAATAGCAACTGTATATGATAGATTATATTTTCCAAAGATGATTACAACGAAAACTCCTATCCCATATGCTCTTCTGTTGCCCCATCAAGGTTTAACTCTCCTCTTAAATCTCGGCTGACCAAATGACTTGCTTAAGCAATACAGTACAGGTGAAATGACATTTAAGACACAGTCATAATGCTCCTTCTCAGTATACAGCTGGCATGACATGAGAAACACAAACATGGACCAGCCAAGTGTAGCTGCACCAGTGAGCAGCCCAAGCTGACCTCCCAGCAAACAACCAGCGTCAACTGTCAGTCACATGTGTGGACTACCTTAGATGTCTACATTAATGGAGAGTTCAGATCATAGATTCTAACTATGACTGCCTGAAAGAACACAAGAAGGAACTGTAGCCATAAAATCCTGAAACTGGTTGTGGAGCTTCTAAGTTTTTATACAGCAATGAAAAACAAGAACTGTGGGTTATTACCTGTTCCCATGCCACATGCTTGTCTGCAAATTGACTACCCCAACAAACGTTGTTGCTGATTTTTTTGCCTTCATTTTTTTAAATCTGGATGGGCTTTATGGCTGTTTCGAGCAATATAGTATGGTAGAAGATATACTACGCTTTGTGCTTTCCTAGTATATTCTTTAAATAGCCTGGCAGCTTCTAGTTCTACTTCCTGTCTCTTTAAAATACTGGTTCTTGGATAATTCCCTATTGGGAGGAAGCTATCATATGCAAAATGTAACAATCATGAGACCACCCTGCCTTGAGAAGAACAAACCATGTAGTGTGGCCCTGGAAAATGAAATGCAATGTGGAGAAAGAGAGGACAAGAAATACCACAGTGGACAAAATAATGCCCCCACCCCCCCATCCACACACACACACACACAAATGTCATTCTCTAATCCCCAGCACCTATGAATATGTTACTTCGCATGAGGAAGGGACTTCACAGATGTGACTAAATAGAAGGATTATTCTAGATTATCTAGGTTGGCTTCATGTAATCAATAGGCCCTTAAAAGTGGAAGAAGAAGGCAGAAAATTGAGTCAGAGAAATGCAATGGATTAAAAATAAATAAATAAAAAGTAGATAGTTAAAACAAGAGAGACCCAATCTATTATGGCTGGTTTTGAAGATGGAAGAAAGGGATCATGAGCCAAGGAATGTGGGCAGCCTATAGATCTAAGAACAGCCCTCAGCAGAGTCAACAAGGACGCAGGAGCTCAGTCCTACAACTGAGGTAAAATCTGAACCTGTAGGGGGTAAATTCTGCCAATAACTTCATTTCAGGCTTGCTCTAATTGGAAAAGTAGGCAACAGGCAAGAACAGATCGATAGCGTATAAAGATAAACTCTAAGAAAGAATCAAAATGAAATACATCTTAATTTTAGCAGTTGCTTTGATTGTAGTTAAGTATTATACTCACACTTGTATCTAAGGTCAAAAGACTGTATCAGCAATAAGAGTTGGAAAATCAATCTATGAGGATTTGCTTTGTTTCTTTTCTGAGAATGCATAACAATGTAATTATTAGATAAAGGTGAAAACTACAGGTTGTGTGTTTTCAGCAGCTCCACCTAGATAGACAAGAAAGATGCTTTTGTGGCAAAGTATTCTGACATATAAGGATATTTAGAGGCATCATAGCCATGGGAGTCAGTACATCCCTGAATATGGAGGGAGAATATAGCTTGATAAGTCAAATGGCCTTAATTTTACAAGAAAACTTTTGTTAAGTTATTATTTAGATCAGATCACGGTAACATAGGAAATAATTTGTTCCATTTGATGCTACTATCATTTTCTATCCAAATAATACCTTCATTTTGTGATTCCCAGGGTATATATTCTAACAATGGAAATTATTAAACAACCCCTAAAGTTAATAGCACCTCTTACAGATATTAAATATGTCTTTGTATGTTGCCATTTTCTTTTTTTTTTAATAGAATCATTCTTTATTTTCCCTTGAGTACTATTATAGATAATTGAAAATGAAAGTTTTATGAGATCATCATAGAGGTAATTTTAGGTAGATGTGGAGCAATCTGAGAATTATTTAATGAACAGAAATCAATACCTTACCATCAGAAGATGGATTAAAGAAATGGTAGTCAATATACCATTAGTAAGTACATTAGAACCTCCATTAGAGCATGTTGAATTTAAGGAAACTAAAACAATTAAAAGTGAATTTTAACAAGTGAGAAATGAAGGGCTAATTTATAACCGAAACTGAATAGTCACCACTTCCGTTCTACCAAAAAGAAATTTTACAAGTCATTATTAACCATATTAACTACTCATTTATTAAACTGTGTACACAGGCAGAGGTAATGTTGTATGACATTTTCTAAAATAAAACCCTTTTCAAGGAAAACCCAGATAGTAGTAGTAAAACATGCTTTTATATCAAGTTAACTATTAAAAAAGTATAAAACTAAGTATTTTTTCTAATAATTTTAGATAAAAATAAGAGCAATCTAAGATTAATGACTCTTGAACCATAAATTTTTGAACGAGAGACAAATTGTACCTACTAGAATTTAATAACTGTGATTACCATAATGAACTCTCAGTTCACGAGAACTAATAAATGTTTCAACTACACTATGTGGAATGAGCGTAGAACTCCAAATGAAGGAACTGGATTGAAGCCAAATTTTTGCACACACTGGCTATCTATCCTTGGGCAAATCATTTAACCTTGTGAAATTCGATAAAGTTTTCATTATTTCTTTAAAAGAGTTACACCTTGCAAATGCATCATGAAAATCAAAGGAACCTTTTTGAATCGGAAAGGCTGAAACTTGTCTTGATAGTTAAGGTGTCTTGTTTATGGTACTAACCTGTTCATTACACTCAGGGTCGGTAAAATGGTCATGATTCTAGCAGTATTACGAGTCCTATTTTAAATTAACTTTGCAATCATAGTCTTGCTTTATTGGTCCCTGTGACAAATAGCCCATTCCCCTTTCAAAAAAATGTCATCTTTGCTCTCTACGTGGAAGAGATGGGAAGCGATGTCCTGCAGGGACCTGGGCGGACCCCTCTGTCAGACCCCACAGACTCTCAGAAATACCGAAAGGGGTAAATGAGACTTCCTGAGGATGTGATCCTGACTGAGCTGGTAAAAGCACTAAAGTCACTGGAATTTAAGTAAGATATAAATGGAACTGTTCAGTCTCACATATTAAGCATCAAGTTTCCTTAAGAGTACCATGTAATCAGAAAGCTGAGCGAGGATCCTTTTCTACTCATATAGCTCATATTACCACACTGGGTGCTTGAATGGAGAGAGCGTAGAATGAGAATCCTAAAGATAAATATGATTATTTACATAATCCTCTTCTGGTTCGAACGAAGGATAGGTTTATTTAGGCAGCATCTGTATAAGAATTTCCCTAAGAATCTCTACTGAAGAACACATTACAATGTGAATTACATCATAGATAATCAGTGCAACAAGGGCTTCTCATGCTCTGGATATCATAACGTGTTTGACTTCCTAGCCTTTAAACCAAAACACTTTGCTTCTTATCCATTAACATTTTTGATACATGATAAATTGGTCTTCAAGGCTTACAGTGGTATGATTAGGAAATGGCCTTTTGAAAAAGCGACTGAGTTACATTGTGCTATTTAAAAATCCACTCAAGTTTTAACACCTATTTTTTAATCCAACGAAAATTAATTCGAGTTAACAGACCTTCTCAATCTATAAATACCCTAGGTAACTTAAGCCTAACGTACTAGACTTATTTATACCTCAATGTGAATTATTACAATCTCCTCATCAGATTACCTAAAATTGGTGTTCTGTAACCATGTATGTTTCTCTCCAAAAGCTTAAGCTCATTGAATAAAGAGTCTCTGTCTTTCTCACCTTTTGTCTCCCTGGTGTTTAGCAGAGTTCCTGGCACATATCTATTTTGTAGAAGACATATATCTTATTTAGGGATGAAAATGGGTTTTGAGTGGATGCCATCTGTACTATGAGACACATTAAAAACGCTATTACCTACGTGATGCCTGTCAAGGCTAGGAAAGGAGAACTAGGGATAGGCTGTGGCTATGGTGAGGGAGAGAGCAAAGAATCAGGGATATACTTGTATATTTACTTGTTAGCTATGTTTCTGAGACCTCTGATAGTGGCACACCCTCTATCTGTTGAAATCAGTTTCTTACTAATTCTAAGGGTTGTTAATACCTAATAAGCTCATATTAGCACATGACAGAAGCTTTTCCAAGAATGCTCCCCAGCAAGGTGGCCTTGGAGAGAGCACGGTATCCTGTTGCAAAACTCCATGGAGACCAGCTGCAGTTAAGCGTTGGGGCGATCAATATTGGTAAAATGTCCAAGTGAAGGATCCGCCCTGGAAGCCTCCCGTTCACCCTGCAACCACAAAGTCCTTCAGTTCCTAGTCATGCCAGGGTAAGAGCTGAGGCTGACTCTTAGCAAAAAGACTTGAGTTTCTCTCCTGAAATCTTATGTATGGACCTTTTAGACCCAAGATATGAGGATAATTCATCATAATGGATGAATAATGTAACCATGCATCAACTACTGCTTCTTTCTCCGTAAGTTTCTCCAGGAAACGCTATAAACACTGTTCCAAGCTTGGTATGTGTCTTGAATTATCTTTTGCCCTTGTTTGTTTGACAAGATGAAACTCAATATTGTGAGCATTGAAATGTATATTTTAACTAAATAGTGTGTGCCAACTGGATCACTCGAAGTTAAAAGCATTTAATAAGATTTAGTCTGTTAAGGTATATGGTTTGAAAAGTCCCCTTAATAATATTTGTACTTAACATCAGCAATATCCTTAAGCAAAATTAAGACGTCAACTTATATTTCAAATAAACAAATATTTAAGTGTCTGCTATGTATTAATTTTCTCTTTTTCTTTTTTCTTTCTTAACAGCAGCTACTTTCAATCAAATAATAAAATTAAGACAAGCTCATTGTGTTTGCACACTAATTGTATTTGATCTGAATTTTATATGACACTTCATAAGAATTCTGATTAGGAAAACTGAATTCATGAGTTTGGGTGTTAGCTGCAAACAGTTACTGAGCAGATTTAACAAGCTGCTATTAGCAATCAGAGCTATGAGGCGTGAATATACTCACTGAGATTTTCTTCTCAATTTAATCAAAAGAACTTAAAGAAAATTGAAAAGGGGAGATTTTTTGGAGAGTGAGTGGGCAATTATCTAAACCATTGTATATTAAGAACCAAAGCTCTATTAGTTGGTTTTCTATAATCTCTAAAACTCACTTTCTGCAAAAAAAAAAAAAGAAAGGTGAAAGAAAATGTAGTATCTTTGCTCCTAATTACAAGTCCTGGTAATAAAATCCCATAATTGGATCATTGTCACACTTTAATACCAAAATATTATCCACATCCTATGCTTACCATAACTTTAAAGCGCAAAGCCAGAAATTATAAATGCTCACTGTTGCATTTAGATGGGTGTGGTAATAACAGAAAGTGAAACGTTACCGAGCCAGTATCATGGCCAATCTTAATTAGGGAAGGTGTCTAATATAAATTATGATTAATAGGATTTAAATTAACCACTTTTTATGAGTCATTGTTTATTCAGTTTTATTTTAGTAACTTATTTATGAACATTATAATAATTCAAATAAGTAAAAAAGTGTGTGAAAGAAAGCAAATAACCCCACAGCTTTCCACTTAAATCTATTTAATATTTAGGTGGGTCCAAACACATGCATTTTTAAATTTAAATAAATATTACTAGATTATTTTCTTTTGAAAATAGGGGAAATTACCTAGGAACATAAGATTCTGCACAAGTAAACGGAAGTAGTAAAATCATTGGAATTTAAGTAAGAAAGTGGGACTTGTTTAGATTCTAAAAGACAAATAGTAACTTAAAACTGCCATGTAAATAAAACATTGACTGAGGATGCTTTATCACCCATATAGGTGTTATTATAGACTAGATGCTTGGAAGGAGAAGAATGTAGAATGGGAATTCTAAAGATAAAATGAAAATTCATATACCCCATTCCAGATTGAAGCAAGTACACATTTAGTTAGGCAGTATCTGTGTGAGAGTGCTACTTTCATCACACACTTGCCAGCATTGGATGTTATCAAATATCTAATTAACAACAATAAAAATGGTGGTCTCCTGTTTTCATCTTTACTTCCTCAGTGATTAGTAGTTTAAGCCTCTGTGTTTTATTTTTGTATTAACCATTTGAAGTTTCTCTTATGACATACTTATTTATTTGAAGTTTCTCTTATTCTCTTATAACATACTTATTTATAGTCTTTGCCATGTTTTTATTCCAATGGTTGTTTTTTTTCTTGTATATACAGAAGGATATTTAGAAACATTAGACCTTTAATAGCCATTTATGTCTCAAATGTTTTATTTCATAAAGGATAATATTAATGTAGTTACATGGTAAAAAAAAAACCCAGACATGAACTATGGGTGTCCAAGTGGGGCATTGTATTTCATCATAACCTACTTTTTTCTTTTTAAGCCACAGCATTGTTCTTCTTACCTTAGTGTTTGCCTTTCTCATTCCCTATCCCTTTGAGGTGAAGATTCATTTTTTTTTTTTGAAATAACAGTGCATAAAATAAGTTCTTTTGGACGATATAAACAAATTCTGCTTAACATCATGTGTGGAGGCCAGAAATAACTATTTTTAAAACGATTAAGTTTACTCTGTCTGTAATACAGGAAATAAATGAGTCCTTTAGGAAACCCTTAAAGCTATTTATTCCCTTGGTATTTGTCTGTCTGTCTGTTTGTCAGTCTCTCTCTTTCAATGTGTGTGTGCCTATGTGTGTGTGTGTAAATATTGTCTTTCCTTATAATGTTCAATCAATCATTCCAGTAATAATTTAATATTTTAAAATATCATTTAGCTTGTGACTTACTAAAGATACTTTTAAAAGCAATAACGCCACTTGACTGGCAAATAAATGTTCAGGGAGTAACAAAGTAATCATTTTTGGTTTATATATTAGAGCCAATATTCATATATTCAAAATTATAAAACCATGAAACATCTTAATACAAATATGTGAAAGTTATACATGTAAATTAGACATGTCTTTCAAGATGGTTACTTGGAATGCCTATATGAATATTTCTGGAATTCTTTACAGAGACACAAAAGTACCTATATTGTAGTCAGACTTCATATTTTAACACCAAATTATACGTTACAGCTTATCTTCTTCTTATTCAACAGGTAATTTTGAGTTAGTATTTTCGCATTGATGAAATTGACTGCCTCCATTGCAGACAGTTTTGGTAGTACGTACACAGTAGCCCTATTCTACAAGCTCATTAAGCATAGAAACTGCTTCTTTCTCATGTCTGAGCACCCTATGCTACATCTCCGTGTAACTGGTACGGCAAATGCTAAATAAACACCTTCTCAATTTTAAGTTGTTCAAGCTGTGAAAGCCATTCTCACAGACTAATTCCAAAATGTTTCAAGTAATGGCAGCATCACTGGAATACATGCAACGCTTCCAGGCTGACTATTTTGGCATGGGCAGCATTCATTTGGATGTCTAAATTCTAGCAGGTTTTTTGGAACCAGAAAGAACTTTCATTACTCTGACATGGTTTTGGCAAAAATCTGTGCAAAAGGAGTCCAATCCAGAAGATGAATCATGGCAATCCACGGCAGGGATGCACTAATATTCCAATTCAAGCAAATATCATTTTGAATCAGGATCCATAACAGTAGTCAGGGGTATGGCATAGGCTAGTGTGCAGAAAAAAAAAAAAAGAAGAAGAAGAAGACTCTGAAGAGCTGAAAATAATGTCTGACCAAGCATTCTGGAGACATTTCATTGCCATTAAGTCTTTCATATTGACTTAAGCACTAAGGCAAATACCCAGGCACATAGTGTGATGTATAAAAAGATCGTTATTTGAAGGTAAGAGATTTATTTAGAATTCATTCCCTAAAAACTGAGTTAATGGCTGAAATTTTAATTCACAGCCTTACTCTGTCGTCAGCCAAGGCTATGGATAATATTTTCTGCTGAGGTCGGGATTAGTTTGGGGATTCAGTGCACAGCCTAGAGCCTGACCAGTGAACACAACTAAGTTGGTCGAGATCACAGAGCTGTCTAATAGAAAGTTCTGTGGTGATGGAAATGTTCTAATGCATCGTCCAGTATGGGACTCACTAACCACATGTAACTATTGAGCACTTGAAATATGGCCAGTATGAGTGAGGAGCTGAATGCTTAATGCTATTTAATGATATTTAACTTAAATAGCCATGTGTCTAAAGGTTACCTGCTAAACATAACAAGTCCATAGCAAGGAGTTAGCGAACTACCACCGTGGGCCAAATCGGGCCCGCTACCAATTTTTTGTTAAACAAAGCTTATTTTTATTTATTTATTCATTTTTTAATTTACAGCCACACTCACTTGTTTATACATTGTCTATGCTCTTTTCACCCTATGTCAGGGCTGAGTAGTTGTCACTGAGACCATATGACCCAGCGAGTCTGAAATATTTGGCTCTTTAAAGAAAGTGTTTGCCAACCTCTGGTCTAGAGAAAGCCAGAGTTATAGCCTTCCTTTGGTTCAGCCTATTAATGAGCTGCAAATGGCCTAATCAAGTCAAGAATTTGATTGTTCAAAGGCCCACTAACCCAATCAAAAAATTAGTGAGCATTTAAAAAATATCCAAATTTAATCTAGCCTTATAATTTCATTAGGCTCCAACTATAATTGTACTATAATTGTATCTGTGTGTTTAGGCTAGCAGAAGAGAGCGAAGTTTCTTGAAGGCAAATTGATGTAGGACTACGAGGTCAAAGGTCAACGGTACTGTCTCATTCAACTTTGCATATTTCACAGTCTTTAACAAAGGGCTAGAAAAATGTATAACAGTCAGTAATTTGCTATTGGGTTCATTTTAATCAAAGTAAAGAGTTATATGCCTGTCTCCAAAAACACTAGACCCAAGTTAGACAGCAAAAATGATAAAAATTGCACTTTTCTTTAAGTGTATAAGGTTTCATATCCTTTTCTTTCAAAATATGTTTTGCTATAAGAGATAACTGAAACTATAGTTTAAACCAGAAGTGAAGTTTTTTTTTAGTTTGTAATGTTTGTTACATTTATAAGTTACAAAGACTAATCACGTTCATTAGATGATTTTGAATTCTAATTAATTTTAGCAACAAGTCAGAGTTTTTTGGAAAAAAAGCCTCTCTTCTCTTAAAAAAGAATTTGGGATTACTCTGTAAAGTTTTGGGGAAAAAGAAAAACTGTTTTACATTGAAGCATAGAGACGATCTGCATGATTATATTTTTTTCAAGAGCCATGTCCATGAGAGGGTAAAGAAGAGACCACTTCCTCAACAGCAGCGTCAGGAAATTCAGTCCTGGGGCCAGTCCAGTGCAAAGGACCACTGTCAAATTACTCTTACACTCATTATGTATGTTCCTGCTTTCAACAGACACAGAAATGTTTATGCGATGTTAAAACTCAAGAAGCTGAATGAAGTAGCCAGGGGGAAAAAAATCCTTCATTTTATTTATCAGAAAACAGATGTTAACAGGCCAAGAGCTGACAAGGCCAAGGGGAGAAATTTGGCCTGCGGTACTGGAATTGTCCTTATGCCAAGAGAAGTGACTAAGTTTAAATGAGGCCCTTAGACTGGGCCCTGATCCAATCTGACTGCTGTCCTTATAAGAAGAGAAAAATCAAACACAGAAAGAGACACCAGGGATGTGTGTGCACGAAAGAAATACCATTTGAGGACGCAGCAAGGAGCCATCTGCAAGCCAAGGAGAGAGACCTCAGAAGAAACCAAACCTACTGGTACTTTGACCTTGGACTTCTCGCCTCTAGACCTGTGAGAAAATAAACTTCTGTTGTTTAAGCCATAAAGTCTATGATATTTTCTTATGATAACCCTAGCAAACTAATTTACTAGTCTATCCTGACTGACGGAGAAATCAGTACCTATATGTTAGGTAACAACAACAAAGTGTAACAAAAACAAAATATGAATGAATGTATTTAATTTTCTAACATCAGCATATTAGTCACTGAATTCAAATTACTTACTTCACGCAGTATTTTTGAAGATACGTTATGATGGTGATAACTGTTACTAATATTTAATTATATCTCTATATATGTTTTTTCTATCTCTGTTCTACCTTTATATCTACCTCCAAGGCTCTCTTAATCCATATGAAATGGATTGCTTTGCTTAATTTTGTTCTCTTTGCATATAAATGATTTCATTGGTGATTTATCAAGTTAAAAAATAATATAACCCACTCTGTTCCAAACAACAAGAATACATTATGTATCTGAAACTCCAAACTAATATAAAATACAGTGTGGTTGTTTGATAACCCTGCAACTAAAAGATAGCAGGAAATATCTGTTAGTTCCTAGGACAAAGACCTTGAAATTGCTTTTCAGTTTGTCTAAACAGGGTAAAATATGCAAAGCAGTTGAATACAGTAGTTGTACTCATAAATATTATGTATTAAGAAAATTATCTTCAAATTATATGATTTTTCTTTCTTTTTTTTTTTTTTTTTTGCTTTGGTGGGCTGCTCTATGACCCCAGTCCCCTTCTGTGTGGGGAAGTCCCAAAGCAAGAATTTGGAGGCTATAACCCACTGCTAGACAACCACTGACTATATCATGTTTTGCCTCAACTCAGGGCATTGAAGTACTCTTCAAAGGGAAACACATTTACATGAATAAATGTATCATTCATATTATATCAAATAAAGCCAATCACATTATTTCTCCAAGGACTCTATTATTCGGGGAACAATTTTGCCTTTTAGCCCTTACTCCTTGATGAACAAGATTTATGTTATTTGCACTACTAACATGAAAGGCAAAGCCCTCTACAGATAAAAGAAAGCCAACTGCCTCCGCGGAACACTTCAGAAGTATACAACCATGGATGGGCTGACAATGTGGCTGGTTTTCCAAGGTCTCTCCAAATGTCAGGGCTGGCGCAGGGTAAGTACCAATTACACTGTCAATTCAAGAACCACTGAGTATGCAGAAGTGTGGTTTCAACAATACACGTTCTTGACTCTTGGTCTTTTGCATTACTAAGATCCTCATGAGCACGTCAGGTTTTCCGTTAGTGGGAGAAGCACTCTAATAACTTGCTTTACAGTTTTCATATCATAACTAGTATTACACAGGTGTTGTAAATGCAGAAGGGATCTGCCCCACCATTGTGTGATTGATGTCCTTTGTTTAAATCTTTAAGGTAAGTAAAAGTGATCAGATGATTCTGCCTCCCCTGGGAGTTTCCGAAAACTCCAAATCTCAAAGACTTTTCACCAAAATGACGGACAGTGTTATTTTGGTCAGACATGTACAGTAGTGCCTCGGTTTTTGAACATCTCCATTGACGAACATTTCAATTTACAAACGTCGTAAATTTTATGGATCTATGGTATCATTAGATAGTAAAATCCATGCTAAATTTGCAGTTTTAGGGGTTGATTTTAAAGGTCTGGAATGGATTCATCCATTTTGCTTTACTTTCTATGGGGAAACTGTGCCTCGGGTTTTGAACGTTTCAGAACACGAACGGTCTTCTGGAACAGATTACGTTTGAAAACCGAGATACCACTGTACTTTTTTAAAGGAAAAGTGAAATCCTCTTGGAAGCAGGAGTTCAGACTCCATCATAATAAGTCACGTGGGTGTCACTATTGATGCCCCCGTGACTGTGTGTCCCTGACTAGGTTTCATGGTGTGGGAATGAAGCGGCCATGCTCTTCAGGGCGGTGAGTCGCAGCTCTGTGGGGGCCTGTGTTGCTCCTGAGACTACTTTAAAAGCTCCCTCGCATGGGGCACTTGCTGTGCTGACTACTTCCACACTGGCCTCCTGTTCTCCACAGTTCTAACTGGTGCCATAGAGCTTAGTACTTTAGTGTTTAAGACATGTTAGTGTAGTGTCCATAGCTGAACTGTAGACTCCTTGAGAGCAGAGACTATGTGTTGCCCTTCTTTGTGTCTCTCACAGCTCCCTCTATCTGCGTGCATGAAGATGAGGATGATGGGGATGGGGATGGTGATGGTGATGGTGATGGTGATGATGATGGTGATGATGATGATGGTGGTGATGATGATGATGGTGATGATGACGATGATGATGGTGGTGATGGTGGTGAGTATGATGGCATATTAGCAACAGTAGTAACAAACATCACTGACTGCCAAAGCTGGTGCTCTTCTCTTTCATAGATCTGACTTCATCCCCACAGGAACCCTTTGAGGTACAGATGAATAAAAAGAGGTTAAGGTGGCCATACTAAGTCACTATACTAGGTTGAATAGTGTCTTCCAAAATCCATGTATCCCTGGAACCTGTGAATTTGACCTTATTTTTAAAGAGGATCTTTGCAGGTTTAATGAATTCAGTTTAGGTTAGGTTGTAGGGAAGGAGAAAATTATTTTCCTTCTGTCCTTCTATGTTCTTGGCTGAAGTACATTTCTTTCCTTCCTTCTTCTGTTTCTCTTGTTTGCTATAGTCCTTGGTAAAGCAAAATGTAGGTGACACCAAGGACCAATGGACTGGGAGCCCCAAGACAAAGACAAACATTCCAGAGTAAGTGTTTGGTCCTTGCCTCTCACACTTGGTGTGCTCTCCTAATCCTTGCTTACTTAGGTGCCGTACCATATGGGTATCTTCATTTTGTGTGGAAAGCAAAGTGAGATGCTTCCACGTTCCATAGAGTCAAAATCATCTGTCAAATAGCTCATATGGTGAAATGATGTTGAATGCGTAAGGCAGTACCTGGCCACAGCATGTTCTACTCAGCAGAAATGCACTGAATCAGATGGCTGGAGCTCTACCTCATTTTTTTTTTTTAACCTTTTGACCCTCTTTACATCTTGTTTCTTTATATGTTAATAAGCTATTGTAACCTTTTTAACATCTCTCTAGCACACATTTCTTTAAGTATGGATGTATTATTCAAACTGGATTACTTCAAATCTTTGAAGTATTCATAATCTCATAAGAGAGGAAACTCATCAAAACAAGTCAAGATATCTATGGTGGCTTATTGGGTAAAGATGCTCAGTTAATACGAAGCTATGTCCTCATGCATACCTCTATTTCTGTCATATTTCTCAGACTAATCAGGCAACATTCTACAAGAACAAAAAAAACAAAAATTAAGAGTTTGCCTGTAAATAAATCTGTTTATTATGAAACTCAAACCAAGGAAATGTTTAAAGAAAAATAAGCTAAACATTGTAAAGTGCTATTAGTTGTGCTGCTCAATATTAATTTTGTGATTAAAATTATTTAGAAGAAGTGGATATATGGACTATGATTTATTAGTCACAAAAATTATTGAAACTTGATTTGAAATTTGATAAAATAATTTAATAGCATGTATATATATAAATATTTTCATTGTTCAGGCATTAAGGAGCTTTATGATTTGTAAATGAAATTTTTACCTGTTCTTGAAAGAGACAAACAGTAAGATATGAAATATATATAAAAAAAAGTGAAATAAAAGCTGTTTTGATTTTAGCACTAACTGTTCTTGAATATATTTAGAGATCTCAGAGGTATTCGATTATTATATATAATCATGTACATTCTAAAAGTCTATATTTATTTTGGAAATTTGTTATTTTTATTTTAGTGTAGAAGCTATTTTTAAGTCCATGGTGAATAGTAAAGATCTCCCTGATGCTTGTCTTTTCCTTGCTTTGTCATTGCTCTATAATTAATACAATAAATAACAATAGTTACTAAATATATATGTGTGTGTGTGTTTGTACTTTTAATCATGTAATCATCAACACCTATTTAAATATATAAAACACAGAAGATCAAAGATGGAGGAGTAGATAAACACTGTGCTTGCTTCCTTCCACGAAAACAGTAAAATTACAACTAAATTATAGAACATTCAACCTGGAGAACCATCTGAAGTCTTGCTGAACACACGTTTTGTAACTAAGGATATAAAGAAGAAGCCATGTCAAGACTGGTAGGAGGGGTGGAGATGCGAAACGAGCTGGCCCTAACCTCCATGTGGTGGTTGAGACACAAGAGGGATATACCAGCCATAGAGGTACCCGTGTTGAGGAAAAAGGGACCTCAACCCTATGCCAGGTTCCCCAGCCTGTAGTACAGATTCTACAGGGGAAAAGCCCCCACAACATCTGGCTATGAAAAACAGTGAGGATTCTGACCTCCAAGGTGGGACAGAAGAATTTGGGCAACCCAAACATCCTCTTAAAGGGCCCAAGCACAGACTCATTCACTCACAGGAACTCACTTTGGGATCCAGAGGAGGGACGGTAACTTAGGGGGCATAGGAAGCATATGGGAAAACAGACTGAGGTATGTTACTTTGGAGCGAAGGCTGGAGGACAGTCACCATTTTCCCTGGGTGGGATTCTCCTGCCTTGCAGCTGGCAAGCGGCACCATCTTTCCTGTGTTGAGCCGTCCCTGATTGGTCTGGGGAGCTCCACTGCTCCACCCTGCTGACTCACTGGGAACCCACCCCACCCAACTCCCCCAATGCCAGAGGCACTTTCTCACCAGCAGCCAGCCCCACCCACATTGCATTCTTTCTTGGAAAACTATCGGAGACTGCAGGCCCCATGTAGGCAGCGAGTGGCCTCAAAATGCTCTAAGACTTTTATTGAGTAGCTCCAGGCTCAATAATGGCACCAAACCAGAAACTACACTAATCTGGTGAACAACACCCTTCCCACTCTAGTGACTCCCTGAGACTCTGTCTCACCCAAATTGCATACTGCACTAGGCTTTATGAGTGGCTGAACCTTAAGGGAGTCAGCAGGTGGCAGCAGGCCTCAGAGTATCCTGGCTTTTTGTGAAGATAACCCAGGCCCAGTACTGGTGATAGCCATCCTTGGTTCACAGCAAGGACTCTGCCATGCAACTCTAGGTTTAACACAAGTTCTGAACAACCATGGATTGCTTTGTAGCTCCTACTAAATAGTCGCCAGCTAGTCATAGGCTGTGGGTGACGTGGGTCTGGACCTGAGCCCCTCCCAAGAGGCTCCAGAACAAACATACTTGAAGGTTGGCTTCAGACCACAGCACAGCACTGCCCAATTAGCCCCACAACTGCCACACAAAAAGGGCATTCTCAACATGCACCAAAGTCACTGGAGCAAATCCCACTCAGTGGGGTAAGGCCCCTGCACAGCAGCCCATAAGCTGTGGACATGGCCAAACTCCACAGCCAAACAGCCTGAGGGTCAATTCCACCTACTGATGTGTCAACAGCAATCAAGGCTCAACTATAACAGGAGGGTACACACAACCCACACAAGGGATACTCCTGGAGCACCTGCCTCAGGAGTATCCCTCATGTGGGTTGTGTGTACCCTTCTGTTGTGACCAGAGAAACTGTGCTACTGGGCCCCACAGGACACCTACTACATAAGACCACCCAGCCAAGACATAGTAAATCTACCTAATACATAGAAACAAACACAGAGAGGCAGTCAAAATAAGGAAACAAAGAAATGTGTCCCAAATGAAAGAAAAAGAGAAAACTCCAGATAAATAAAATGAAGGTAAACAACCTACCAGATACAGAGTTCCAAATAATGGTTATAAGGATGCTCAAGGAACTTAGTGAGAACTTCTACAAAGAGATAGCATGCGTAAAAAGGAACTAGTCAGAAGTGAAGAACACAATGACTGAAATGAAGAATGCACTAGAAGAAATCACCAACGGACTAAATGAAGCAGAGGATAAAATCAGTGATTTAGAAGGCAAGACAGCAGAAAACAGAATGGCAAAAGAAAAAAGAATCCAAAAAAAATGAGGATAGTTCAGGAGACCTGTGGGACAACGCCAAACAAAACAACATTTGCCTCATAGGGTACCAGAAAGAGAAGAGAGAAAGCAAGGGGTTGAGAATCTATTTGAAGAAATAATGACTGAAAACTTCCGGAACTTGGTGAAGGAAATAGACATAAAAGTCCAGGAAGTTCAGAGAATCTCAAACAAGATCAAACCAAACAGGCCCACACCAAGACACATTATAATTAAAATGGCAAAAGTTAAAGACAAAATGAGAATCCTAAAATTCAGCAAGAGAAAGGCAACTAGTAACTTATAAGGGAGCTCCCACTAAGAATGTCAGCTGATTTATTAACAGAAACTTTGAAGGCCGAAAGATAATGGCACAAAATATTTGATGTGATGAAAAGCAAGGACCTAAAACGAAGACTACTGTACCCAGCAAAATTTTAGAAAACGCAAAAAATAAAAATTAAGAATAACAAAAAGGCAATAGCTACATATCTATCAACAATTACTTTCAACATAAGTGGATTAAATGCTCCAACCAAAAGACATAGGAGGGCTGAATGAATAAGAAAGCAAAACTCTTATAAATGCTGCCTACAAGAGACTCACTTCAGTTCAAAAGACATAGATGGAATGTAAATGGATGGAAAAACATATTTCATGAAAGTGGAAACAACAAAAAGGCTGGGGTACAATACTGATGCTAGACAAAATAGACTTTAAAACAAAGGCTATAACAAGAGACAAAGAAGGATCCAATAATCATCCAGTAATCCTACTTCTGGGTATTTATCAAAAAAAAAAAAAAAAAAAAAAAAAACCCAGATACTGCTTTGACAGGAAATATGTTCACTGCAGCATTGTTTACAGAAGCCAAGATGTGGAGGAAGCCTGGGTGCCCATCGATGGAAGAATGGGTAAAGAGGAGGTGGTACATATATAAAATGGAATATTCCTCAGCAAAGGAAGGAATGGGTTCTTGCCACCTGCAGCATGAATTGACCTGGAGGGTATTGTGCTGAGTGGAGTATGTCAGACAGAGAAAGACAGATGCAATGTGAGTTTGCTTATTTGTGGAATCTAAAGAATAAAATAAAAAAAAACAAAACAGAAATGCATAGATACCAAGAACATTTTGATGGTTGTCAGATGGGAAAGGGGTTAGGGATATGGGTGAAAAAGGGGACAGGATTAAGAAGTACAAATTGGTTGTTACCAAGTAGTTATGGGGCGTAGGGTATAGCATAAGGAATATAGTCAGTAATATTGGGGATGTAATGTACAGCATGGGGAATATAGTCAATAATATTGTGATAGCATAGTACAGTGTCAGATGGTTGCTGGACTTATCATGATGATCACTTCCTAAGTATATAAATGTTGAATAACTACGATGTGCACTTGAAACTAATATAATATTGTATGTTAGCTATATTTTAATAGAAACCTTAAAATAAACAAATAAATATATATATAACATAGACATTAGTAATTTTGTAATTGAACCTCTACCATGTTTTTCAACCTTTTTCTTGTTCCATTTATAATATGTAAATAAGAATGAGAATGACTTGTGTCAAGTGATTATTTCTTAATTTAAAATGTAAGCTAATTTGAATATTTCTGAGTATCTCTCACTTAATTACTTCCAAAAACATAAACTATTTCCAAAGAAAGCAGTCACAAATTATACTGTTTGGCTTCAACCTTTAGTTCTGTATAATGAGAACTACAGATAAAAATCTAGTTTTAAATTTTAGAAGTTTCTACACTAAAAAGAAAATTTTGGCTTCACATCTTCCTATAAATTGCTCTGTTCAATATCCCATGGCAAATTTTGTCCCTGCAGCAAAAAGAAAGATAGACTATTTGTGTCTCATTAATTTTTATGTAAAATTATTCTTTGTTCTTTTGGTTGCTCCCTGTCTAAATTGAAAGGGAATAACTAAAGATTTTTTTTTATGAGTTGAATTGTCTAGATTCACACATCTACTACTTGTGATTTTAAAAAATCAATATTATGTAGATCCATGATAAATATACGTAATGTACTCATTTTAGAGCAATGACAGTCAACAAGATGAATAAAATAAAAGAAACAAAGCAAAAATAAAAGAAAAAGACAAGAGTCAAGTAGGTCATGACTGTTCACCATGAACTTCAAGTTTGCTCCTACACTAAAACATAAATAACAAATTTCCAAAATAAATAGACTTTCAAACATATAGGATTATGCTTTAATAACCAAATACTTCTGAAACCTCTGAACACAGTCAAAGACAGCTAGTGCTAAAACTAAGACAACTTGTACTGCATACCTCACTCTCTCTTTCAGTAACATGTCAGCATTTCATTTACAAATCATAAACCTTATTAGCACCTGAAAAATGAATAAACTGAAAAATGAAATTATTTGTATTTCAATAAAAAGTATTACTCTATTAAGTAATTTTCAGTGCCTTAGACAACAGGGAAGTTAAGAAGAATGCTTCCGAGGCTTCTTTCCTCAAATCCTATTAGGGGGAGCCTTTATAGATAAACTGTAGCAGAATTAAAAACACTGTGTTTTGGTTGTTCAGAGAATCATGATTAAGTGGGAGAGAGGGGTGGGACACTACAGAAGATATTAACCACACAGCAGGATTACCACAGAAAACATACATGCACAAACAACAAGGAAAAATGTAAATTTCAACAAGGATATAGATTAGAGACCTGAGGTTGATCTAGAGACAAAGATAAATATACATAAATAGACAAAAGGTATATTATTAACACTCATTCCATTTTATGTGACATCTTAATGATATTTATTAAATTATTCATTAAGCACAGAGGGCTTTTCTTTTTTCCAAACTATACATTCTCTCCATTTTCCTGAATCCACTGAAATTCACGTGTGGTTACAGATCAAAGTTTCCTTGGTTTAAAATTCATGGTTACTAATAAACACTATTAACTTCGTAAATGGAAACATAAATAATGTGTCAAAAAGCATGATCATTGAAATCAGTAAGATGAAGTTCCCTGCCAACTAGTTTTTCAAACTCTCTATCCCTTTTATTCTTATCTAAATAGCAAGAAAAATTCAGTACCTTGATAAGTTGTGGAAAAATAAACAAGGAGGGAGTTCTACGCACATGGTCATTTTCACTAATATTATTTTTTTTATCTTAAAAATTGACATTTTCAGTATTCAAGTACAATACTAGTGAAAAATTGTCCAATAGTTCCGTAATTAAATTCACCAGTTTTCAACATTTTTTTTAAAAAAAACCTAAGGTAATTGTAGCCTACAAAAGAGAGATAGGTTGAAGAGAGCTGAGGCAGATATGCATTTTTTTTCTATGACCCATTATCTTAACTTCCAAAAACAGCCTAGAGGAAATATATAGCAGAAAAAGATATAAAACAATAACTCCAAACCAAGTTTACAGTATTAACAATAGTTTTATATATATATATATGACACTGAAGTACTAAATTAAACCGATATCTATTAAGTTAGATATTTAAGCTATCTAACTATAAGCCAAGAGTTCATAATGACTTCAGATTTCAGTAAGAACTATCTTTGAAAGCCACAGAAATACAAATCAAAAGGAAGAAGACTTCACCAAAACTGAGACATAAACTATCAAAAGTCACTAAAATTTAAGAATAGAGAAAGACTATCCAAGGCAGATTAAAAACATATACACGTCAGTCAATAGGAAAAACTAAGAAAGCAGCTTGGTCTCAGGTCTCCTCTGATTTCATGAAATAAGAGAGCAATGATTCTAGCCAGAGGCAATTTCCGCACGACCACCTCCTGACACCCGCCCCCTCCACCCGGGACAACTGGCAACATCTAAAGACATTTTTGATTGTCACAACTGGGGTAGAGGCTACAAGCATCTAGTGGGCAGAGGTCAGGAATGCTACTAAACATATTATAATGCATAGAGTAGCACCCCTTCCGGTATAGTATTATCCAGACCAAAATGTCAATAGTACTGAGGTTGATAAATCCTGCAGTAGAGTAATAAAAGATGAAGTTCTGAAGAAAAAGGCATATGACCCTAATGTTCTTTATCTACTGAGGCTAACATTTAAGTAAAAAGACAACAGGAAAATAATCTTCAATATTCCAAACTCAACTCAGGAAGTACAGTGTTAGTAAGACCTCCATGAAAAATCTCCCGAAAGAGATAGCAAAATAAAGTGTGAATCAAAATGAAAAACTCATAATTAAAATTTGATCATACAATAACACTGACATTGACATTAAATGAAATTAAACATAGAGTTAAGTATTAAGTATACACGTCTAAACATCATTTACCTGTGATATGCAGCTTGCAAAAGAGGATAAAATGTTTAAAGATCTTAAAAAGAACCAACATACAATGTAAAAAGATACGTCACATCTCAGTAAAAGATATGTGAAGGCCTAAAGATAAAAGGATAGAAGTAAATAGCTTCTAAAGAAACACAGATACCATAAGCAGTGAAGACAGTAATCAACGTGAACATTTATGCACCAAATGATAGAATAATAAATATTTAAAAGAAACTATAGAGCATAAAGAAGAAATCAACAGAAAAGACAATAATAAGAGACTTTAACTTAATAGTCTCAATTTGTGACAAATCATATTGGGGGTTAGAATCGAGAATCACATGATCTGAATAAGAACATTATGTAAGCCTGTTGTTTTTAAGTATATACAAAAATACTATCTAAAAAGTGATTATATCATCTGTTATTCAAGTTCCTATGGGACATATATTTTTTAAATTGGCCACATATTGTTGGCGAGAAAATTAATTAAGTTCTAAACTATGTAAATGAGAGCTACAAACCATTCTCTTACCACAATATAATCAAACAAATTATTTTCATTCTATTTTCTTGTATTCTGAAAAAAAAAATTGAATTTTTTTCTTAAAAAAAAATAAAGACAACATGAGAGGCCAATAAAGATTTTGATAAAAAGTTAGGAAGAAAGTAGGAAAACCTTACTATCCCTTCCTGGAAAGCAAGGCTGCCAATCTTTCTGGAGCACTCTCAACAAACCAGAACAGCTTCCAAAGTCCCCACACCAGGAAAAGGAGCAGACTGAAGCTTTATTTATTCACTCAGCATCATGGACGAAACCTGGCAAAGTGAGACTTTATTGGTGGCCAATGGCTGCAGCCCAAATCTGACAACAAGCAAGTAATGGTAGAAAACGAGCCAAGGGCTGAGAGTGAGATTTGTGTACCAAAAGAGATTAGCAATGCTCCAGAGCCAGAGAACAGAATAGCAAGAGAGTCCCAAAAGAAAGAGCGTGCCAAAGAAGGAGAATATATTCTCTATGCTGTTTCCACTTTAGGAAAAGAGCTGTGGTGATGATATTCGAATTCCTTCAAGGACTAAAGTCTTCGTAGATGGTCAAGGCCAAGGAGTCCCTGTGTCCTAAACCACATTCTGGAGCCATCCAGAGGAACCAGTGCTTTAGGGACTTCCCAAAAGCTAAATGGGGATCTCAGCAGTCTAGACTCTTCAATGAACAAGAAGCCCTTTTCAACAAGAATGTTGCTTGCCCAAGATACGACTAGCCATGCCCTAAAGAGCTAAAGCGAAGATTTGAGGGAGGGCCACGGGCCACTTCAGGGCTATCCCTCTGTTTCCTTGGCTTTGGTCAGCTTATCCTAAAAGTCTTGCAGTGCTGCCCATAGAGTGTGCTTGATAGGGTGATGGCAGCTTCCCAGGGACCATAGGTCCACCTGAAAGACACAGAGAGCAGCATAGGCCATCTATAGCCTAAATTCCCTAAGCTTCAGAGCAAGGCAAATAAGTTAGTCTCAGCTGATGAGGATCTGTGGAGACCCAAAGCATGCATTGCGGAGGAGATGGGACTTCCAAGCTAGAGGATGTTATCCACGCTTATCCACGATGATCAGATCGAGAGAGGAGCAGAGACCCTGAGAAAGAGCCCTGTCACTGAGGGACAGGTTTCTCCAAACAGAAACGGGTGAAAACTTATGTAGCTCTTTTTACAATGACTTTTTCCCAGGAAAAAAGGCAAGAGCAGGAAAATATCCTGCAAAATCTCAGTCACGAATAGCCTCTGAACAGAGATCAAGCTCAGCTGAAAGCAGAGACGACTTCATGAGTCTTGGTCATTACATAAATTAATAAGTGACAACAACAACAACAAATAAAATAAAACAAAACAAAAACTTGAGGCTGGGAGCAGGAAAGCCAGCATAAGGAATTCCGGCCCAGGAATTCCTTCATTGCTTATGGTATCTGTGTTTCTTTAGAAGCTATTTACTTCTATCCTTTTATCTTTAGGCCTTCACATATCTTTTACTGACATGTGACGTATCTTTTTACACGGATAGGTATTTCTGGACTCCAGGGTTCCCTCCTGTCTTGAACAAAGCAAAATGACCGGTGCCACTTCCTGCAACTATCAAACTGGCTGTGAGAGCTCCAGTTGTACCAGGACACAAAGCAGATCAGAGATTATGAAAAATATCACTGGAATTGTAAGATTCATGGCTCAGCAACTGTGTCTGAGACATTCCCACTCTCATCATGCCCAAGGAGCCCGTGTCCTCAGCCAAGCCAAATAGCAAGGGCCAAAGAGCTCAGATACCCCAGGCTGCCCTCACCACGGCCCTGGGCTCTGTCTTTGAGCATGCATCCCTTCTAGTTAACCAAGAAAGGTTTCTCCCCCCCTTTCTAACAGGACACTTTCACTCAAAATGACCAGTCTAGTTAAAAATGCTAACATTCTCTGAAATGGGTTGTCTCCTAACCCATAGCCAAAGATATTTATTCTTTCCAAATACTTTGGTATCTTCTAACAGGAGTGCCATATCTTTTGCCATTATTAGGTATGGAATATAAATTTACAGTATCCCAAGAGTTTGATCTTAAAGGAAGGGGTAGACTGCAGCAATTACTGAGTGCCAGCTTTGGCCTCTAAAAGCTGACCAGGATCATAGAAGAAGGTTGAGTGTCACGCTGCATATCCAACCTTATCTTAATTCCTTCATAGTGTGGAACTGCATATCTAATCTCATCTCGATTTCTTCATTTGCCCCTGCTCAGATGACATATTTTAAAAATATTTTCTAGTTCTAAAATACTGTCATTAAAAGGAAGGAAGGAGGGAGGGAGGGAGAGAAAGAGGGAGGAAAAGAAAAAAGAAGAGAAAAGAAAAGGAAAGGAAAGGAAAGGAAAAAAAGAGAAAAAGAAAAGGAAAAGAAAAGAAAAGAAAGAAAAGAAAAGAAAAGAAAAGAAAAGAAAAGAAAAGAAAAGAAAAGAAAAGAAAAGAAAAGACATCTGTAAAAAAGTTCCAGGGCCTTACTAAAGGAAGAAAGACAATAAAGACCACATTCCCATACCGGAATCACGAATCACCAACTCCCAACGCCAAATCTGAAGTAGGCCCCACTTCCTGAAGGCTCAGAGCACTGCAGAATATTTTAGTGACAGAAGCATTCACAGGACTCAGTTTTGAGCACCACGAAATTGTCTGCAGGCATGTTATCAGACATGACAGTACCACCTTTGGGGGAGATCAGCATAGTATCTTCCTTCCAGCCACACTGATGACCATATGCAGGCCTTTGGTTCATCCGTTGGATGGGCTGCCTTGTGACCTTCCGGCATATGCCTTCACTCTCATCACCCTGAACTCAGGGTCTGTCTCTTCTTCCTTCTATGCAGGGCCCTGGGCAGGAACTGATGTTTATGCAACATTGGGGGTGCATGGCTATGCTTCAGTTTGGGAGAGAATAGACTGACTTCAACTGGATGAGGTGTTCCTTTCCACCTATTTATTCTGCGCCACAGAATTTACATTTGTAACAAGATAATCTATCAAGCTATTAATTATGGTCTCCTACTCTTGCCAGCATCTACTCTTGGAAGGAGGAAAGAATAATTCTGCTTCTTCTCCCCTTAAGAAAGTTCTGGGCTTCTGATCTCAGGGATTATTGATGGCTTTTGTATTTTCTGGCCTAAACGGAATTTGCTAAGCACCAGTTACACGACCCTATCCAGGTTCTTGTATGAGAAGGCTATTTCTGTCAGTGTTTATGAGACAGAGAAGACAGAGTGGTGAGAGGGAGGCATAGGTTGAAAGAAAGGCACTTGCCCAAGGGTAGGAATGTTATCAGGGGCTTGAAAAATAGAATGTGGCGATGGGTTTCATAAATGACACTCTACTGTGTGGAGACAGTGGGAATTCTGATCGGGCGAATGAATGCGTTTGCTGAAAAGAACTCAATCAAGTACAAAAATCTTAATATCTGCAGCAAAAGGCGTCATTGCCCATACATGGCATAGAGACAGTGAAGTCATTTGCCTTTGAATGGGCCAAATAGGCTTGGACGATGAGTATCCTAAATGGAACCACAATGGACTGAACATCAAAGTCTCTTTTCTAAGTATTTGTTAACAAAGGGCATCCTGCTAAACAGGAAAAAGTGGCCCTATGGTAGCTACATTTTTCTCATCCTGTTAAATAGTGGCTTAGAACCAGATTTACGTTGTCAAAAATGTAAGATACTTTTTTCTCCTCCTCGGTGCTATGAAACAAATGTATGATTTTATGTTTATTATCCCATATTCAAACAGCGTATTGTTTATACCGACTGAGGCACGGAAGAGTTAAATTGCCTATGTTTAGTGGGGTAACACAGACGATGGAGATAGTGATAGAGAACATGCTGTGTGTGAGCAATCCTAAGGAAAGTATTGACTCACACAACTAAAATATCTGGGAGCAGGTTAGCTTCAAACAGCAATGTTGATACGGGGCTTCCATGGATATCATCAGGATTTAGTTTTGTTTCTGTATCTTCAATTCCTCTCTTCTGTGCTGGCTCCCTTCTCAGGCTTCAGGTGGTGGCTGGATGGCTGCTATGCAGCAAGTTGGGAGCTACATCCTGCCAGGTTCAAGTACACTGAAACATGTGGTGCTTTCTCACAACATTCCCTGCAGGTGTCACCAGTTGGATCATGTGCACGTCCCTCAAATCGTCACTGTGGCTAGTTGAGTGGAATCCTCATTTTGGCTAGGACTAAATAGACTTATGGGGAAAGACAACCCTACAAGCACGTAGGCAGAGACTGAAAAATGGGATAAGTCTCCTCAGAGGGCAACAGAAGCCCAGTTAATAGAAAGTGAATGAATGAGGGGTGACAAAATAAAACCAAAACAAAGCAGATATTGACTACAGTATTGTGTAATAGCCCAACTTTTGATTTAGGGCCCAAAGTCACCCACTGCCCCTTCAGGCACTGATATTTTCTGTCAAGTCTGAAAGTAGATACCAGTAGAGACTCTGGAAGGTAGGAAAAGTGGTGGGATAGAGACCAGGGCAAGGGTATTGAAGAGAGGGAAGATATCTAGGAGATTTCTGCCTTCCTAGTGATGGGCCATCCAATAAGCAGATTTCTCAAATCTTAGGTCTTCTCATTTCAGATTCCTTTACCTCTATTCCAATATTGCTATGCCCCAAACCTAGACCTTACCACAAGAGAGAGCTCTGCCTTCTGAATAATACAGTGTCACATCCCACTCTCTGACCTCTACTTTTAGCCCTTTAGCTTGTGCCTTCATATGCCAATTCTTCAACCTTGCCAGAACCTCCAATCCTTTAATCCTTCCATCAGCAACTTTTTGCAATCACTTCCTCCTTTTCCACTATATGCTATGGTTGAGATTTATCTTTACTTCATGGGATACTGATTCCAACTTCAACTCTCTATGTGGATCTTCTTTCTCTTGCTCTACTACCTAAAAAGGAATCAAGTTTTATCAATACTTGTGAAAAATAAAGACAAATCGGGTAAGGAAACCCTAGGCCAAGTCCTTAGTATAACGGTTAATTTTACGCATCAACATAGCTAGGCCATGGTACCAAGTTTTTAATCAAACATAAATGTTGTGAAGGTATTTTCAGATGAATTTAACATTTAAATCAGACTTTGAATAAAGTACATCACCCTAGGTACTGTGGGTGGGCCTCATTCAATCAGTTGAAGGCCTTAAGAGAAAAGTCTGAGGTCCCTGAAGAAGGAATTCAGCCTCCGGACTGCTTTTGAACTCAAGACTGAAATATGAACACTTCCCTGGGTCTTTGGCTTGTTGGACTGCCCTAAAAACACCAGACTTACCAGCACCTCTAGATAAAGATATAGACATATGAATAAAGATGTGAGACAGATATAAATACACACACAATGGAATATTATTCAGCCATGAGAAAAAGACAAAATGGATGGACTCTGAGGGCATTATTTTATCCTGTGGTCTAAAAGAAATAGGTAGTTGCCTGTATTGGTGTCCTGCAACAACTTTATTTATCTCTTAAAATTTTTATATTTTTGAGTGCTAGCCATGTATTACATATTGTACTAGACTACGATAGTTATAACATTGAAAAAATTTCCTTTGATGGAAAATAAGAAGAAACACATAGATAATAAAATAAAAATTTAAAAAGCTTTCAGAGCAAATTAATTGCAAAAGCAAGAGAAGAAAAACTAGAATTATTGATAAGAGCATATATATTCAATCCATATTGTGTAGCTTTATAAGTGTATATTTTCAAATCTATTTTATATATTAGGGCCATTATTAAAAGTAATAGCATAAAATACACAAATGTCTAAAACTAAAATATTCTGGAACCTCATTTCAGTCAATACTATATACACAAATATTATCTTTTAACCATATCCATTAACAAAAGAAAATGCAATGTTAATAGACTTTGTGGGATGATTTCTCTTATCAGTATAGTCCTGGGTCACTTAACAAGAGGGATGAGTTCTGAGAAATGAGTTAGGTGATTTCCTCATTGCGCAAACATCACAGAGTGCACACACACAGACCTACGTGGTCTAGCCTACTACCCTCCTAGGCTGCATGGTGTAGCCTATTGCTCTGAGGCTACAAGCCTGCAGAGCATGTTACTGTACTGAAAACTGTAAGCAATTATAACACAATGGTAGTATTTGTAAATCTAAATATAGAAAAGGTAAAAATCTGGTAAAAACCATAAAATCTGGTAAAAGATTTAAAAAATGGTACACCTTTACAGGGCACTTACCATGTATACGAGGTCAGACAATTAAGTTTGCGAACATGTTGCAACGATATTGCTAAACTTTTTTGCTATCAGAGGGATTATTCATTATGAATTTGTTAACCAACTGGACAACCAGTTAACCAAGTTTCCTATTTGGAAGTGCTGCAAAGGCTGCGTGAAAAAGTTAGACGACCTGAACTTTTCACCAACAATTCATGGCTCTTGCATCACAACAATGTACCAGAACACACGACACTGCCTGTGAGGGAGATTTTAGCCAGTAAACAAATAACCATATTAGAACATCCTCCCTACTCACCTGATCTGGCCCCCAATGACTTCTTTTTTTACCTGAACATAAAGGAAATATTGAAAGGAAGACATTTGGATGACATTCAGGACATCAAGGGTAATACGACGACAGCTCTGATGGTCATTCCAGAAAAAGAATTCCAAAATTGCTTTGAAGGGTGGACTACGCGCTGGCATCGGTGCACAGCTTCCCAAGAGGAGTACTTCGAAGGTGACCGTAGTGATATTCAGCAATGAGGTATGTAGCACTTTTTCTAGGATGAGTTCACGAACTTAATTGTCAGACCTCGTAGAGCTCACAGGACTGGAAGTTGCTCTGGGTGAGACAGTGAGTGAGTGGTAAGTGAACGTGAAGGCCTAGGACATTATTGTACACCACTGTAGACTTTCTCAACACTGTACATCACCACAAATACTTGCGTAATGCATTGTGCTACCATGTTACAAGAGCTACAATGTCACTAGGAGATAGGAA
The DNA here is from genome assembly GCF_004115265.2 of Rhinolophus ferrumequinum. Classification (NCBI taxonomy): domain Eukaryota; kingdom Metazoa; phylum Chordata; class Mammalia; order Chiroptera; family Rhinolophidae; genus Rhinolophus; species Rhinolophus ferrumequinum. Next base: position 55,435,929 of record NC_046301.1, read on the forward strand.
GTTTTCAGCTCTATCATAATCTAATGGGAACACGATTGCATATGCAGTCTGTCATTGTCCAAAATGTCATTATGCAGTGCATGACTATATTTAGAAATATTATCCCTAAGCCCCTTGTGCTTATAAGAAAAATTTAGACAAAAAATAGAATGAAACTCAACTGCTATTCTTTTGAGAGTCACAAAAGTATTAACTTATAGCATGAGCATTTCTATCTCCAATAAAAGACTGGAGTTCTAATTTCATTCTGAAATTGAACTTTCTTTTTCCAACTGGTAGGGAAGACATATTACAGGAAAACAACAAAGCTAGTTCCTGTTCTTGCTACTGCCATTTGACAGTAATGAGGATGAATATAAAATTGCAAATGTGGTATAAATATTAGATGGGAAATAGTGATGTTACCATAATTCAAATGATCTTTCATTATTTCCAGCTCACTAATTTTTTATAGTTCATGCTTGAAACAGCATTATGCAATCTACAATATACACTAATTGAAACTGTGTCAGCAGTTAGCATTCTATTAACTAGTCTAACTTTCATGGGGTTTAATTTTAGTTACCAAAGTTCTATTGTATCAATACTTTTCCTATGACTTCTTAATTGTGTATGCAGTGCAGATGATAGTTCCATTATTCTTATTTTGAGAGGTCAGAGAGCAGAAAAAGGAGGAAGATTGTGCTTGTTTGATATTTGTTTTCTGTTACCAATATTTGACATCATTACACTGTTTTGCAGTGAGCTGAAGCTAAGGATAAAAAGTTACTTTAACACAATTTTAAAATTAATTCCTTTTACTTTCTTGATAGATTACTTTGTCCTAAGTGGCCTTGAATTTACTAGAAATATTACCATAAGTTTAGGGTGGACTTGCCTTCCATAAATCTCTGTTTTTCTTGCTTTCTCTTCTGTCATTGCTCTAAGAATGAAAATTAAACGCAAATCAACTAAATGCTACTCAATGAGATACCTAGTCACCTACCTAATAAGTTACACAAATCAAAGACAGAAGTACTTCTAAGATAACTCAAAAGAAGTATTTTCTTAGGTGAACATTTTTCCCAGTCTCTTTTTGTTTGTGCCCAGAATTATATACATATGTATAATATATATGGAATTATATATATTATATATACATATTATATATATTATATACATATATTATATATAAAATTATATATATTTATACATGTAATATATGTATATAATTATATTATATATATATATAGTCAAAATACTTCAAAAACATGTAGAACACTTTTGTGTCACACTACAAAGTAAAAGAACCAATATCCTATCAAAAATAATAGCACGTGTTATCTTCTAATCTTCACAAACTGTGGGAGAATCCAACCCATTCCATAATCAAAATGTTAGCCCTTTCTCAAATGATCAACATCCCCTATATTGGGTCAGGACATATTTTAATATCCCTCGACTAATAACTTCATGATTTCATATCTAATGAGTGTTACCTGTGATTATAACAACACCTCATCTCTTGTTATTATGCCCCCTTATTCTTGAAGTATTATTTCCTTACCCCCAGAATCATTGATATTAGCTATTCAGATACTTTAGATTGCTGCTTTTTTCCGACCAGATCTTTTATTTATTAATCCAATTTGTTCTTCTGTTTCCCAAATTTTACATTGTTTCTATTCCTTTTATTTTACATACACATACCACTTTCCTAATTTGATAACTCCCATTTTAGGGAAAATGGCCCACAGAGGCACATAAAGAGCAAGTGAGTTATCCATACAGGAAGCTCCTCTGAGCAACAAAAGGTAATCTCATTTTAAAGATATCTCTGTGGTTATCTGAGAGCAACATGATCTACTAGAGGTATTTCCATCATCAGTTGAATGTCTCTTATGATCACTCCTAAAGTACAAGCTACTGCATTTTGGGGAGGAAGACAAGTTAACCTGAACCCTTTTATTCTGATTATTGCCCAGGAAGTGGCTGAGAAGAGATAAATCCTTTCTGAGGACAGTCACATTGAGTGGCCAAACCACCTTATTAAGAAGAAAGTAGAGTTAGAAATCTTTTTGGGTCCATTTTTAAGGAGGTTATTCCAACAATTAACCGTAATACATGATAGGGAGTATTGGAAATTCATCGAATACTTTGGTAATCCGTTGCCAGATTGCAAAGGTCCATAAATCTGAAAGCACGACACAGATTAGTTTCAAGAGCCACAGTGGTATGTCCAGAGTCAGCTGGATCAGACTAGAAGGGCAACATTGTAAATTAAAAAAAAAAATGTAAAAATAGTGGTGAGCAACCATGGGTAACGAAGAAGGGGGATTAAAGATTCATGTAATCAAACTGTCAGGAGTGAGCGGGGACAATGCCATGTGCCATATGGCCTCCTTCAATGAAAGGCAAACAGATCAAATTTATGCAGGACTCACGAGTATGCCGTCAGTGGTAACCTCTGCATCAGAAACATGGAGTCTTTTACGTGCCCATTCTATTATGGCTACAGATGGATGGACATGTCCAGTATGATAACGGGTGCACGTAGCAACAGTGGCAATCTTGGTAACACAAGCTCAGTCAGCAAATTGACTCCAGTCAGTTTCATCAGAAAGCAGGCCCTTATCATGCGGGTTTACATGAGTAATCCAGTTAATCAGCCATCATTACTTGTTTCCCCAGTTCATGGGCCCAAAATGGGTGTCTTTTATCCACTACTCTCTACTTTTCCAAGCTTCAGACAAACAGCTAGAATCATTCAAAATACAACAAGGTTTTTTAAGGAGAGCATTAGTCAGAACTGTGACAATGACTTTCAGTAGTGCTCACGAAATGGAGTAGCCATGACCATTTTTGGTTCTGAATAATCAGCTCTGTTGCTGAGTAGCTACCCAACCCAGAAGACACCATCTGCTTCCAGCCTCGCTACACCATCAGCCTGTACATGTAGGAGAACCTCTGTGACTGAGACAGCAGCTTTGCTTAACCAGCAATGTGAAGAGATAGCTGTCATATTTTCATGTATAGCTGAGATAGGGCTCGGGCCAGACCAGCTGCATTGTAGAATATGCCATTGCCACTTGACAAGAAAGGCTTTTTAGACTCTTCTCACCTTATTAGTCATTAAGTTGACCACACAAAAATGTGTTATCAGACCAGAGAGTGATAAGGTCTTCCTGGACATTCGATTTTAACAAGAGCCTCAAAGTGAGGTAACAGCTAAGTTTTATCAGGGAAGCAATAGGTCCAAAACTCCAAAGAGCATCTCCAGGTGGAGGTTGCTTTCCTTTGCCAGAAGCTGCAACTAGAAAAATCATCAGTCTCAGAGGCTTGTGGTTCAAAGGTGGCACTGGAGCCAGAGACCCCCAAGGGTACTAGTACTTTTCTATATTCAGGTCTTCCCAATTGGGAGAATCCATTTCAGCACTTACAGGACAGGGAAGTACACATACAACATTTCATTTCTTATTATATATTCAGATGCAGAAACATCAGTACGCTGAATCAGTACAAAGAGCTGTACTCACAAGGTCACATTACCTTCCCTTCTCACTTCCTCACCACTTCCTTCCTGCCCAAATGCCATCAGTGGCTTTTGGCACACCTGCCTTTCATTGACCTGGATAGGATGGTGACTTGGTTATGCATGTGCTGGATAACAGAGTTGCACACCTGCATATCCCTGAAATGCCCCAGTATACTCAAGTAGATGCATATGGATTTCACTCCCCTTTAAGAATAACAAGACATCAGGTAACGAAGGATGATTAATGAAGGGGGACTAACCACCCTTAATCATCTTTCTCCCAGCAGCTTAAGTCAAGGTAGAGGAATGAATTCGAGGTGGGAAATGGGAACAGCATTTTTGGGAACTCTTTCAAACTGTCTGACGGTGAAAGCGAAGAGAGGTAGGGTAGACCACTGATAGGATATGGAGCCAAGATGTTTAGGATGGAAAGGACATTAGCATGTTTAGAAGATGTTGTAATGAGACTTATAAATACAAGGTTTATTCCACTGTTAATAATAGCACACTGGGGAATTTGGCATAGAGTATGTTGTAGATTCAAAGAACAATACATAAATAACAATCAAATTATTACACATGCATTATCTATTTATATAACACCAAAAATATGCAGTCTCTAGTAGAATTCCATTTGTATTATTATTTATTTTAAAATAGAAAGCTGCAACATGATTTTGACTAACCAGACAGCTGCTCTAAAGCACCTGAATTTAAGCACGAATTTATATCTAGATATACCTTTACTAGAACAACTGCTTAACAACTGGCTAATATTAATGCCCATTTAAATGATCTACAGGTAGATCACAAAAGTCCCTAAATAAATCTCTCCCTGACCACCCCTGAAAAAAAAAAGAAGTGAGGGGTTGAGGGAAGGACAGTGGAAGCAAGGACAGAAAGAAGGAAGGAAGGAAAGGAACAGAGGGAGGGAGGGATGGAAGTCAAGAAAGGAAAAAGGAAGGAAGGAAGTAGATTTATGAAAACTTATTTAACTTAAAACATTCTCATCTGCAATAATTTCATTTATGCATATCGACTCCGAAAGGTAAGCAAACTGAATGAAGATTAAAATACAAAGAAAGAGGAAGCACAAAATATGGACTGATTGATTGATTGATCTATTTATTTATAGTACTTGTTTTAGAGTAAGAGAAAGAGCATGAATCTAAAAGATAGTAAAGTCCTGCTATTATGTCTACCACTGTGGCAAAATTCATGTGACAGAAGAGAACAAAGAAAAGATTGGGTACATAGTATGAATTTTGGCTTTATGAATAAAAGTCTATTACGCTATGTCGGAAATAGCTGTATTCAAGAGAACTGAACCATGTTTACATAAAAAGAAATGGTGGTTTTCTAAATGTGAAACCATGCAGAACCCTGCTTTGCAATACCAGGAAATCTGCAAGGGGAGAGCCGAGATCAATGTCATTATCCAGAAGGCATTACTGAAATAGATTTTAAATCCTTTGATGTAATTGCTTGCTGAGTTTGCCATTACAGCAGCTCCATCCTTTTGACTGATTGAGGGCCTTTAACAGCTCAAGTTTTACTAAGACTGCCAACATCCATTGGAATCTTAAAGTTAGACAGATGTTTGATGTTTAATTTAACTAATATGGCACACCATGAGTCAACAAAACACATTCTGTGTTAATGCCAAAAAAGAGGGAAAAAAAAGGTGAGGGACAGAAATGCATGCAGAGTTAATCTTTCTGTTTCAGCAGACAAGTCTTTGCTCATAGACTTATTAACACGAATTCTGATTTGAAAAATCCCATGGCATTTTTCCTGTCCCTTGAGAAAAGCAGTCTTGATTCTACTAGAGCATTTAGAACCAGAACTCAATGAATAAATTAACAGTGCATAAAATCCTCAAGTAAAGTATAAGGAGCAATGAGGTGAATTTTTATTTTTTTAGAGTCCCTATGTTTCATGATTTCTTGAATAATTTTTATTCTTTGCGATAGACCTGCTTTTCTTTTTCCACAACTACCTCGACAAACAGACAATAATGCATTTGATTATCTTGTCTTTGGATTTTCTCTCTTGCTGAAGAAAGACTGATTTGACCAAAAACAAAGAATTTCATTCATGGTATTTTCAGCATCGATGGTGCCTCATACGGAAAAATAAATAAATATTTAATACCACTTAGTGAAAGATATTTTTCCTTAAAAAAAATGTTGGCTCTACATTCTGTTCAAGAAATATGGCTAACACTATTAGCTTCTCCAATTAACATCATTTTCTTAACATTACTTTGACAAAAAAACACAAACAAAAAAACCTGGAGATCCCTTCTTCAGTGTGGTTTTTGCTAAAGTAACCAACTCAACGACTTTGGCCTCTTTGCCTTAAGTTTTACAGGTAAGAAGAATAATAGCATTGAGGTTGTACTGGTGACGGTGGTAATAGTGGTTAAATAACTAAAAGAAGGAATTCAGAAACCATGAAAATGGCGTTGATAAACATAGAGTAAAGTATGGAAAATTTCAGTGTACTTGTACTAGTACTATATTTTGACTTTCACAACAACTTTATGAGATAAATAGAGGAATTATTATTATTTTCATTGGATGAAGAGGATACAAAGGCCCATGAAATTTTGGTGACTTTTGAAAACAACATTTGACTATTAAGTTAGTCAAACCTAAGTCATCTGACTACAAATTTAATCATATGCCTGCTACATTTATGAGTTTTCACTGGTCAGAAATAATAATTAACAATTCCTAATGATAGATTAATTTTATTAATTGTATCTTCATACCAATATCAGTAAGCTGGTTGTGCTGGTTTAAATTTCAATTCAAATGGAATTTCATCCTGTTTTCTGTATACTTTTTTTAAACTTTATTTACTATTCTTAAAATTTAACCTGTTTAAACTAGCTGGTTTATATGTGCATTGATCTATTCAAACCTGTAACAAAGCATACGCTACTTAAGACTTAAGGATGAATATGCATTCATCCTTCTTCATATAACTGACGTGGACTCATTCCTCATCTCAGTAGATTTCAGGGCTTTGGCATTCCTAACTGCAGTCAGGGTTCCCCAAGACAAGGGTAATGCTCCTCTAACAGGACTCACAGCAGTTGGGAAAGCTGCTATAGTCATCGTGAAAGGATAAATATTAAAATCAGCAAAGACAAAAGGCATACAGAACAGACTCTAGAAAAGCCCAACCACAGTTTACACTTGGCTTCTCCAGCTGGAGCCGTATGGACAGCACTTAAGCCTCCCCGCAACAATGTATGACAACTTGCATGAAGTGTTACCAGCCAGAGAAGCTCTCTAGAGCCTTTGTGTCCAGAGATTTTATTGGGCACTGGTCATGTAGGTCTGGAGAACCTCCATAATGGACCTCAATCTCTCAGTCTCCAGCTCCTTCAGTAGTCAAATTGATACCATGTAGCTCAAGGCCCCCTTCATAAATCACATTGTTAGCATAAACTGTCTGCCGTGACCCAAGGACCCAGGTACACAAAGACACTTTTATCAGGCAGGAAATTCCAAGGACTTCCAGGTTATCTCCCAGGGAGATGGTCAAGGCCCAAAATTTTTGTCAGAATGTATAGGGTTTAGATAACCCAGATGTGCCAAGTTAATCCTCCTACCAAATTAGCACTCATTACGCTTCCAATTATGTTTCCAAGATCTATTTTCCATTCTAATTATAAATGCCACAGTGTCAGAAATTATAAAAATTTCTCCATCTTTGCTTGACGAAAGTGCATAGAAGTTTAAGCACTGTCAAATTAGTGATTGAAGGATGGAATATGAAAAATAATTTGAACAAAATAAAGGAAATAAAGAAAAGGGTCGTTACTTAAGTGCTTTTTGGTTGGGATTCTTTGGGGATAATAAATAAACATAAAATCTAGGTTTTATGTTTAAACATAGATTTTCTAATTCTCCTAATTCCATTACATTTTTGTAAATTCTGCTTGAATCCTGAATATTTTCTTTTTTGGTCATTTCTCTATATTTATATCTTATGCATGATGAAAAGAAAAAATTTGACACTTTCAACATTCTGCCTGGAAATCTCCTAAACCAAATCTACCATTTTAACAGGTACATTTCCCTTTTCCAACATTACAACAGTTTTACCAAACTTTCAGCCACCACAAAATATGGACACCCTTTTCTCCAGCGTCTACTTATAAAATCTCGCTGTCTGCCGTCCTTTACTAAGAGTTTCCTTCAGATACTCGCACCTTCTGCTCTCTTTCGTATCCCCAAACAATGCCAGATATTATAGTTTTTGTTTTGTAAGCACTTCAATTTCTGGTGCCAATTTCTGTTTGAATTAGATTTTGCTGCGTAACCCGCCAGCCGAAGACTTGGTGGTCCAAAATGACAAGTTAGTATCTCTCATGGTTCTGTGCCTTGACAGCAGGTGGTTGAGTGGTTCAAACTTGGAATTTCTTAGGAGACTGTAATAAGACAGCAGGTGGGGCTGCAGTCATCTGAAGTCTGACTAGGCTCAAAGTCTAAGATTGCTTATTCATATAACTGGCAGTTAAGGTTGGCTATAAGGGTGGAAAGTAATTTATGGCTGTGTTATGGGATGTTTGTGTTCCCTAAAATTCACTTGCTGAAGTCCTAAACTCTAATTTGATGGTATTTGGAGATGTGGCTTTTGATAGTAATTACAGTTAAATGAGGTCATGAGAAAAGGACCCTGGTCTGATAGGATTGGTGCCTTCCTAGGGAGGTCTCGGTCTCTCTCTCTCTCTCTCTCTCTCTCTCTCTCTCTCTCTCTCTCTCTCTCTCTCCCCCATATGAGGACACAGTGAGAAGTTGGCTGTTTGCAAGCCAAGAAGAGGTCCTTCACCAGAACCCAACAGTGTTGGCATGCTGAACTTGAACTTCCAGCTTCCAGAACAGTGAGAAAATAAGTTTTTGTTTGTTTGTTTCTTTAATCCGTCCAGTATTGGTGTTTTGTTATGGCAGCACGAGCAGACTAATATACACAGTCTCTGGAATATCTACACATGAACTATACACATGACTTGAACTCGTTATAGTTTCTGGGCTCCCCAAGGTAGCATCCCAAGAGCAAGTATTCCAAAAGGCTCAGGAAGAAACATAAGGCTTCTATGACCTAGTCACAGAAGTCCCATCCCAGATTTGTGAAAGGAAGTGGGAATTGAGGAGTAGCATGTGCTTAGAGGAAAGAAATTGTTAGGTGCCATCTTGAAAACTATCTACCACACTTGGCATTTGAGCTGTGAGAATCCATTTTTCTTTCTTCCTGGTCTTGGCTGACCTAATTCAGACAAGTACGGATAACTTTGATAGCAGATAGATGAGGTTTATGCAGTGGTATCCTTGTGAGATCGGGCAAAAGAAAATCTTGGTTAAGAGTAGAGTCAGAGTAGGCAGACTTTCTTTCCAAATGATATATCAAAAAACAAATAATTTTTAAAATCATGTGTCATGTTCATTACCTAGGTTAAGTTGTAAGGCATTTTAACTAATATTATCAATGAACTTGGTTTAAATACTGTCAGAGTGCCAGAGGATGTCTCAGTGCTCCCTCATGTTGTAATTTTATTTTTATTTTGGAGCACTCATCTCTAAATATTAATTCTAATAATAACAGCTTAAAAAAAAACTAAACCAATAAACAAACAGAAAAAACGTTTACTCTTAAAAAGGTTCTATTGACCATTTAATTGTTATTCTAAAATGTAAATTATATTTTCTTTAATAATTTTCAAGAAAAGGATTAAGCTGCAATATAATCTCTCATATTACTGGTGGGATTATAGGAGGATATGTCCACAAACTGAATTTTATTTGCTAAAGGGAGGGTGCTCATTTGTCTATGGAAAGCTCATCTGTCTAGGACATTTTATGGTAAACAAACCAAGAATCTACAGATAACAGTTTCCTGGCAAATGTTCTGTGTGCATTGTAACTATCTGCGTATAAAATGGAGAGGCTTCATGACTGAAAAGTCTCTCTTTTGTGTAAATAGTGTAGCCATGTAGTACTTAGAGACATAACATGTCAACCTCAGCCAGAAAACATCTTTAAGGAAAGAGAGGAACTAAGAATCATTCTCAACAGTCAAGTGTTTCTCCCTTTTTCACCTGTGTTTCGTGATTATGTCCTTGAAAGCTAATATCAGGCAAGAGCTTTGATTTCTGTTAAGTCCAACTTAAATATATGATCCTTTGCATTATTTCAATGTTATTAACTAGCATTTATTGACTGACAGGTTGCTAATATATTCATTTAGTTCAATCTGTTAATAATGATGAAAAACTTAATATCAAAACAAAAAAAGACAAAGAAATTATTAGCATATTAAGAAAAGGTTAGGCTGGTGAGGTACAGGTACAGTCATTTTTGAGCAGAGCAGAGTGCTGATCTTACACCGGGTTTCTGCGAAGCATTACGGGCAGGACTGGTCAAGATTTTAAAGGCTTAAGAGAGCTGACAACCAATGTTGAAGCTGGTTGCTCAATTGAAATACTTGTTGATTGGTTGCTATCGGAGATATGTTTATGGAAGTGAGTGTGGTCCTGACTGGCTTTCCAAAGTATAGGGCTATCACAGATTTGTTGGCTTTCAGAGAGGTGTGTTTACTAAGAAGAAGTGCTATTGATCAACTGAATGATTTGACAGTGTTTCTAGTGGCCATCATTATATTAGCAGAGCTCCACAGCAGCTTGTCCTTTAGAGTGTGGGATCATTTTTTTAAGTCTCCAATCAAAAACAAAAGAATGAACAAAAGGAAGGAAAGGAAAAAAGGGAGAAAGGAAAGGAAAAGAAAGGAAAGGGAAGGGAAGGAAGGAAAGGAAAGGAGAACGGAAGGAAGGAAGGAAGGAAGGAAGGAAGGAAGGAAGGAAGGAAGGAAGGAAGGAAGAAAACATAGGAAGAAAGGAAGGAAGGCATGGAGAAGGAGGAAAGGAGGAAAGAAAGAGGCACATTCAATGCAATGTTTGGGATTCTGTACCATGTATGGATGCATATGTAGTCTTCTTTCTGAGACCTACACATTCACCCACCACTGCTATAACAGGGCTTCAATGGTATACCTCCAACATTTTAGAGATGTGCCTCCACATATTAAACAATGTGTAAAACATACATTTTATACAACTCATGACACAAATTACCATGTCAATGACCTTTCCCCACCCAAAGAACTCTGAGCTGAATATATGGAACACTGAAGTGTATAAAAGGGTACAATTGATGAAAAAGATGATAGACATAAGTGAAATTCAACCTGCCACCAAAGAAGAATCACTGGGTCTTACAAGAAACACAAGAGAACTTAAGAGAACTTTGGCAAATTAACAGTGGTACTCAAATTATTTTTTTAGTGCAAAAGCTATATTGAGTGATGAGTGTGACAGCCATACACAGAAGTTAATTTTTTCAGGTGTACCATCACAAATTCTAGTTATTTAAAATGTTTCTCAAAGGAAAAAATAAAGACAAAGAATCATTGCTGTGTACTCCTGCTAGCGGGTAGAAAAAAAATTCCTCTACCATACTGATCCTTTGAGGAAGCATTTATATTCCTGAAATGTGAAAATGACATAAGAGAAAAGGATCTATATTTTATGATACCTCCTTTAACCCACTGACTTTCGTAATTACAGAATGATTTAATAATACCTGCTATTATCTAATTGTATACCCTCAAATTCATCTATCGAAGCCCTAACGAACCCCAGTACCTCAGAATATGACCTTGGAAAAAGAGTTGCAAAGGTAATAAGATGAGGTCCTCAAGGTGAGCCCTAATCCAATACGACTGGTGTCATTATAAGAAGGGGAAATTTGAACACAGAGGCAGATACACACACAAGGGAAATGCCAGGTGAAGATAAGGCAAGCATGAACATAATTTTGCTACAAGCCAAAAAAATGCCAGAGACGGGCAATAAACCACTAGAATCTAGGAGAGAACCATGGAATACATTCTTCCTTATGGCCCTCTGAAGGAACCAACAATGCTGACACCACGATTTCAGACTTATGGTCTCCAGAACTGTGAGACAATAAATTTTGGTTGTTTAAATCACCCTAGTACTTTGTTATGGCAGCCGTAGCAAACTGATAGAGATAGCTAAATTGCTAGACAGACAGACAGATAGAAACAGAAAAAGAATTATTCCTCACAACGTTCAAGTATTATTATCTCCAATACCATTTTTAAATATGTTACAGCTGAGGATTTAAATGTTGTTGCCAGAAGTCACAAAGCTAGAAAAGCAACAGGAGCAGGATTCAAGTCTGTGTCTGCCTGACTTCAAATCTCCTTTTCTTTCATTTATTCCGTTGTGCCTTCACTCTACTACGCCTCATGTTAGCTGAAAACAAGCCTTGATGAGCTGAAGCTGCCTATAAAACTGATTTCTTTTGGTGATTCAAGTTTCTTTAACTCCATATTTTGAGTCATTGATTTTGAATTGCTTTTATTACATTTTAATTATTAAAATTTCCCTCACCTCTTCAATAACTACCTCCTTACCTGAGTTCTAGAAATTCTAGCTTCTTATCTTCCTAGAAATTAAGATATTCTAATCATCCCCCACTTACTTCTATCCATCAGGCAGAAATGAATTTCAGACATTCTTATTCTTCCCAACTCTTCCTACTCATTCTTTTAGATGTTCAGGTTTCTAGCTTTCTAGCTTTGTGACTGCAAACAGTAGTACAAGTCCTATGAGAAGAAGTAGCTAACTGATGAGGTTGTATGAATTCAGAGAACCAACCACAAAAAAGTCTTCCTCTGACTGTTTAATGAAAATGAAATCTCACTCTAGGAATTTCATTCATTTAAATCAATAACAAAATCACTCTTTCTAAACCAATGCCTGAGAATGAAAATAATTCAAGTTATTATAATTCATTTATACAGTCAAAGAAAGGAATTTCACTTTCTTTCATATGAACAACTTTTTTTTTTCTATTATTAAACCCAGAAAGGCCAAGTTTACTCCTGGTGGTCCATTGCAAAACCACATTCACATTAATTCCACAAAGCTTACTTAATAAAGTCTCATGTTCAAGCCAATAGACCGAAGCTTTTAGTATAGTACGCCACCAAGGTTTTTTTGTTTTTCTTTTTGTTTTCTTCTCTAAGCTTGAATCCAATCTTGTAAAAGGAGAAACCTTGGAGGCCACATGAGAGGCTTTCAATCAAACTTTCCACGCCAGTGCTTGATTGCATAATCTATCAATTGACTTTCAAGTATAAGTCAAACATTTGACTAAATTATGACAAAGATTCGATTTATAAGCATAGCATTCCATTTCCCAATATGGCCACCATCACTTTCTTTATTCTATGCCCACATCATAGTGCTGCAAAAAGAGGAGGGATCTAAGTTCTCTCCCCTTGACTCTTGACTGGCCTTCCTGATTTGCTTGATCTGTGTAATGGGAAAAGTGATGTTCTAAGAACCTTAGGAAGTGATGTTCTGGAAATCCTTGGCAGCTTCTGACTGGATTTCTTAGAACAGCTTGGCAGCGACACTCCCTCTGGGAACCCAGCTTCCCTATTCTGAAAAACTCAGTAACATTGAAAGGCCTCAAGCCAACACAGGAGATCCAGGCAACAGCTCTAGCTGAGCTTGCAATCAACAGCCATCATCAACTGCCTGCCATGTGAGTGAGCCATCTCGGATGACCAGCCCAGTCCAGCCTCCATGTGACTACAATGTGACCGTAGCCACAAAAGACACCAAGTGAGAATGTCCCTACTGATCCCAGATAGCGCATAGTATTATACTATGCGAGATGATAGTATTGTTTTAAGTGCCTATGTTTTGGAATTGTTTGTTACACACCAACAGATAATGGAACAATGAGATTGGTTTATGAATGATTCTATGCTCAGTCCTATTTCTATAAATTCTGGGTATTAGTGCCAGATATCTAAAAGCAAAGCACTGTCATTAGTGTATTCTTTATAGAATTTTGACTCTTTCTGACGGGTGAAAGAACCTATTTGGTTAACTGGCCCAAGAAGTACAACTTTGGAAACTAGTTAATTTTTAGAGGAACCATGTTTTTAAAATAAGCAATTAAGTATTATTTTATTTAACAAGTGATTTATCTTTAACATCTATAGCTAACTATACCCAGTGTAGTTTCAAATTATGGTCTTTGCCATAAGTGGGTAATGGCTGCTTTATAGAATCAGAATTTGAATCTCTGCCAAGCCACTTCACAGTCTGCGTGACCTGGAGGATTAAACTTTAACCTTGTTTTCTCATCTCATTTAAAATGAGTATTTTGATAGCCCATTACTCCTAGGGTTTTAGTGAATCTTAAATGAGAGCATATATATAAAGCACGCGGCGTGTCGTTTAGCATATGATAAGCATGTATTAAATATTATTTATTGTTAGTCTACAGAGAAATAAAACATAATTAAAGGACCTTTCAATGTATAAATACAAGACGTAAAACAGGGTTCACTGGTGTCTATCTGTTAGAATATTTATCAATGATCTCTGGGAGTTGATAAATTATTGTTCGTCACTGTGTGTGTGTGTGTGTGTGTTGTCAGGGAAAGGAAGATTGCTTCTCTTATGCACAGAGTTTTACCAAAGCCCTTTTATCAAACCTATTACCATAAAGTGTTAAGGTTCTTCAACCTGCTGACACAGAATAGAATTGATTGTTGGCACCCACATTATAGTCACAGGTAAGTTTATGAGTACTTACAACTTAATTCATCGAAATAGAGATTTAAGATCCAATTATTTGCCAGAATTAGGGGTAGACAAATTTTCTAGACTAGTGCTCTTATGACTAAATTATTTTATTTAGAGTAAGAAATGTGTTGACTAACTGTAAGAGACTCGTTTTTAAATTTAACTGTCCAGAAAATATTTATTTTATATCAGTATTAGAAAATATTATATTGTCATTTAAACATAATTGAAGGACTTTTTCCTAAATACAAAAATATGTGTTTTAACATTTCTTGGGCTAGAAAACTTTATATTATTTAAAGTGTGCCTTCCATTCACATTTACATCCACTGAAATTTTAAAAATTTGAATTATTAAGATTAATTAATACTAGATACAAACTGTTTACTTCCATGTGTATGACGTAAGCCAAGTCATAAAATCTTCAATATATTTCTGTACTTTACTTATAATGACACTTTATATTTGCTTTTATTTTTCCTTGCTCTGAACTGAGCAGAGGAATAGTACTCTAGATAAAAAGGTACAGAAATTGGACAATAGCAAATATTGGGAAGGCTGTTATTGCAATAACCTCCTAACTGGTCTCTCTGCTTCCATTCTTGGCTCTTCAAACAATTCTCAACACAACAGTCAGAGTGATCTTATAAAAACAAAAGTGAGGTCTTGCCATTAATATGACCCATCCAAATAGCTTTTCATCTCTCTCAAAGTAGAAGCCAAAGTTATAATGGCCTAAAGCCCTACTTTAGCTGCCACCCACCTCCTACGCCATTACTTTTCTATTTTCATCTACTACTGTTTTCCAAACTCACTCTGCTATAGCTACATTTGCCTTTTAGTTTTTCATTTAATTTACCAGATATGCTCTTACTTCACTGCTTTTACACTTGGTGTTTCCTCTTCCTGAAATGCTTTTCCTCAGCCACTCATTCAATTTCTCATTTAATTATGTTTATTTATCACTTTTTTTTTATATGAGATAAGCCCTTTCTAGAAGCTGGTAATAAAACAGCGAACAAAACATTCAAAAATCACTGTCTTCATGAAGCTTATATCGTAATAGGGTCAGTAAACAAGATAAATATGTATTTCTATCTAGAGAACTGTAATTACTAAGGAAAGAAAATCAAAATAGGGATGGAAAACAGAAAACACAGGGGAGGAGGACATAGAGAAATGTTAGAGTGATCAACTTCTACAAGTGATTCAAATGTTATAATTTCAATGACGCCTTCTGTAACTACACTATTTAATATCGCAATACTCCCCCAACAAATACTGTTAATGCCTCTTCCCTTAATTTTTGTTGTTATGTTAACTATTAATATCTAACATATTTGATATTTTAGTTGTTTATTTTGTTCATTTTCTGTCTCTAGTTACTAAAACATAAACTCTATATGGAAGGAGTTTTGACTATTTTTTTTGTACTGTTGTATTCCTATAATGCAGAACAATGCCCACCACATAGTAGTCACTCAATAAATACAGAGGGTGCTAAAAATATATATATACAAATTTTAAGAAAGGAAAAAAACTGTATTAAAATTGCAATACTCAATATATACTGATAACAAAAGATGAATACAAGTCACGCGTATACACATTTTTGTAGCACCCCTGATATTTCTTGGCAGATTCAAATTAAGGAAATATTATGATAATGATTAAGGAGCAGAATGGTCGCACCGCACCACGTAGGCCAGCACGGTTGAGGGTAGTATGTGAAAAATAATTAATAGGGAAAGTTGACACAATGGACGATGCGGTCATAGAGAGTCCAACCCAGATTATCAGAGGAAAATCTATGATGGCTCTCTATGCATGAACTATCCTCTCCTTTTTCACACTGTGCTTTGAAGTTTTATCCCCCCATGATATTTCAGGAATACCATAGTAAACAAACACTACAGTGACTTAAAATATTAAAGAGCCATTTGCACCTAAGATTACCTTTGACCCACTTAGAAAAGTCATAATTGACATACAGCCATGACAATTAGGATGCATGAAAGACAGTCTGATCTCTCCTGAAGTCCTCCTACTTCAGATTACAGATGCCATGTGCCCGACCATTGAAAGAGATAGCCAGTGGGTAGCATTTTTAATGGATATTGAATCTTCATATTTTTCTTTTTAAATTAAAATTTTTGGGGGGTCACAATTCATATGTTTTCAAAAAATGATATATGTCAAATATATCAAATCAGGGATCAAAATTTAGATTTTTCTACCTTTTAAGTACATACACACTTTTTATTCCATCGGTTCCTTGGATTTAATTTAGAGTGCTATACAACCAGAGTATTTTCATACATGTAGGTAATCTTAAAACATTTTAGATTAATTTAAAGTCATAGACACATGGAGAGTTTAACTTAAAATTTTAAGTGTCTGCTCTGGAGACTATTATAGCTATTTTAACGATTGATAGAAATATTATTTTTCTATGTGAAAAATAATTCAGATATTCTCAAACATAGTTAAATTGTGCAGTAGTGTTCACTCAGAAGAGATTCATTAAGCATTTTAAATGTTTACAGAACCAAAACAATGTACATTCAGAATTCTCTAAAACAAACATAATTTTCAAAGATTTTCCCATTTTTGAGATGTGTGGGTTTTTGTATGGTTTTCCCTATACAGCCCGGAGAGGAAGCCAGGTACTACATTTCTCAGAATCCTCTTCTTTGTATGCTTCCAGATTAGAGTTTATCAAGTAGAGACATGGGATTTGGAAAAAGTAAGAGTAGGAGAAGCCATTATTCTCCAGGGGAAGTTGCTGGCAGATGAGTGTGCAGACATGATATACGGAGCAATCTCAGCTGAACTTCTTGAAAAACTCACATCAGACCAGCACACTGAAACACTCTTCACTGACCTTCATATGCCCCAGTTCTTTCAATGGTGATGTAAGCCTACCATTTCTATATTAAGACCTTCAGACTTAAGTACATAGAGTGTCTTTGTTTCTCAGGCTGAATTATAGCTAAAATCTGTATGTTTATAAACCTATACATAATTCTAAGGAAAAAAAACTAGCACTAAGTTCTGTGTTTACCTGTCATGATGTCACATACCAGTAACAATTTACATAGAAACAGAATATTTATTAATGCTTTATTAACAAAAAATGTCATTAAGCCTGAAGCTCCAATTGATATAATGAAGTTAAATATATAAAAATTCCACAGAAATGAAATTAAAAGGGCCAGGATTAAACTTTCCTTCCTTTTCTAAATAAGCATAAAACTGGAGAAAAAACATGAGACAAGTGTTTTACGGACAGCAAACTACAAACAGAATAAAAATATATTCTTTTCAGCAATGACAACTTTGACATATCTGTCAAAAATCATTTTACTGCATATATATATATATATATATATATATACACACATACATACACACACACACACACGTATGTATATGTATATATTTATTTATTTCTGGATTCCTTGCTGTATTTGCCTTTCCTTATGCCATATCTCACCTCCTTGAAAACAATAGCATTATCATTAAGTTGCGAAATTATACTGTACAAGTCTTCAACTTAGTCTTACATTTTCAAGATTGCCTTGGCTATTCTTGTTGCTGGCATTTCTGTACACATTTTAGAATGAGCTTGTCAATTTCAAAATAATGATAATAATAATTATTTTTTAAAATCCTGATAAGATCCTGATTGGGTTTTTTTTTAATTTATAGATCAATTTGGGAAAAATTCACATCTTACCAATATTGAGTTTTCTAATCCATAAGTGTGGTATATCTCCCCATTTATTTAGGTCTCGCTTATTTTCTCTCAGCAGTGCTTTGTAGTTTCCAGTGTAAAAGACTTACACAATTTTTGTTAACTTTATTTCTTAGTATTTTATGTTTTATGGTGGTATTGTAAATTTTTATTGCAATTATTAGCTGCTAGTATACAGAAATACAAATAATTAAATGTAAGCCCAAGTGGAGGATGAGGGTAAAAGGGATCAACTATATGGTGATGGCAGGAGAACTGACTCTGGATGGATGTGATATATAAATGATGTATTACAGAATTGTACACCTGAAACCTATGTAATTTTACTAACAATTGTCACCCCGATAACCTTTAATTTAAAACAAAAAGTGAAAAAAAAAACGATTAATCTTCAAAAAAAAATGTAAGCCCAGTTGTACTCTATATTAAAAATATAATTGATCTAAACATATCAATTGATGGTTTATATAGTAGAATGTATATATCTAAGTCATTAATTAATAAATTAGACTATCAGGTATAAAATCTTATTGAAAATATCATCAAACATATACTATTATATATTTTTAAACAGCAAAGTGGTATAAAATATAGAATTAACATGTCAACATTTTTATGTAACTATATAATCAAGAGAAAAACAGAAGAAAATAAGTGGTGAAAAGTAATGTAAGATAAATATTGTTAAGTTAAAGTAGTTTATAGAAAGCTAAACAAAATTTTTTATACCTACACTTAAATAAAATCCATAAAGTGAGAAAATTAAAGACAATGAGAAATTTCTACAAGTTTCCAGAGAAATAAACAAAGGAAAAATATTAAGATTTTTATAAAATTTTTCAGCAGTAACTCTGAATGTAGGAAGAAAACAAAGTCATATTTAAGTAGTTAAAAGATCATGAATTTTAACCTGTAACTTTATATCTATCTCACCAAACGAACATATGAATGCAAAGACAAACTAAATTTTTCTATATGAATATAAGTGTCGGTTCGTGTTATGATACACTCATTGAGATTAGTCTTGAAAAATTTACAACAGCAAGAAAGAGAAGTAACACACATGAGCAATTACATAATATTTAGAGGCAAATATTACCATAATTATGGTCTTAATAATTAGAATTTGCCACCAGTAAAAAATGAATATAAAACTTTTGAAGTGGGAGGAGCTGGGAAAGAAAAAAACAAAAATAAATATGATTATATTGAATATAAAATTTGAAATGACAAAAATGGCAAAAATAGCCCTAACAAGTGTAAACATGTAAAATATAAATTAATTAAATGCTCCAGTCCAAAGAAAAAAGGTTCTCAAATTGAATTTAAAAAAATAAATTCAGCAATGTGTTGTGTATAATAGGTGTACTTAAAAGAAACAGAAAACAAAAAGCAAATTTTTTCTGTGTGTGGCTATGTCAAAATGAAGGATTTCTGATCATTAACACGTAATAAATAAATGGCAGACTGGGAACTGATATTTACTGCATATGAAATCAAGGAATAAACACTTTGTAGTCAAAGAAATGCACATTAATACAAGGAAGCCTTATCTCTTTACATGAGTAAATTTGGCAGAAATTAGAATTGCATGTAATACCAAACTTGTCAGGCTATGAGGGTTACAGAACTTTCGTGGACTAATAATGGGAATGGAAACTGTTACATAAATGACAACCATGTGTAAATTAAAGTAAAATGTCGCAATATAATTTGTGCAAATTAAAGCATAATGAAACAATACAAACATTACTGTGTATTTTATAAGATTACAGATGTACACACACACACACACACACACACTGAGGTTATCAATCAAATTATAAACATGAGAACCTATAGGAGAAAGGAGAAAAGAAGTGGAAGCAGATGATTAAGAGGAAAATAAAAATAAAATAAAACCAAGAGCTAGCCCTTGCAATGGTAATGATGAGAACGTATTATAAACTGACTAGTATAATGCTTCTTAAAACTATGATGTCTCTGACATAAAAAAGAAAATAATAGAAAAAAATTTCAATGTATAGCCTATTCAAACACACAAATACTTTTATCAACTTGTAATTATCTGTTAGCTCTCTATAGGTCAGTTTCAAATTTTTATCACTTTAAAAATATCAATTTCAGATGTACGTTGGTCTGGAGAGTATGTATTCTACAGTATCTTTTTTGTTTATTGTGATTATGGGAAATTTCAGTACGATTTTGTCATCAGTTCTTTCTCTCCTTGTAAAAATAATAAAATATTACTTATACAGTTATCAAACAATTTAAGAACACCAAGATGTAATTTCCAATCAATAATAAGAATATTTTAAAATTCTACTAAACACCAGAAGCTATACAGTGTTTCTAAATTAAATCATATAAATCATCAGCTGCAACATTTAAAATTATACAAATGTTGGTAGTAATACCACTTATGGTGTTAACTGCCATGACTTTGAACTGTCATTTGCAGAAATTTACAATACAAATTAAACACAATAATCCATACAAGAAGAGCTTTTTTTTATTTAATAGAGCCCTTCAATTCCAAAGAGCAAAGAACTCAACAATGTCAATGCAGTCTTATAAGCAATTGGGATATGTATCTTGTAGAAGCTGGTAACTTCACAGCGGTTTCCTGTTTGTCTCTGACAAATAACTACTATGGTATAAATGAACTCCTTGATCATGCTAAGTGGTAGTTGTTTTCCTCTAAAAATATTAGATTTCTTATTACAGCCTTTTTCATTTTGACCAGTGTATTCTTTTTACTCTTTGTCTTGAAAACTGTATTATGTGACTTCAGAAATGTTCCAAGCTATTTAGATCAGACTTACACAATGCTACAGAAGATTTAGTAATAAAGGAGTTTTGTTGGTTGCAAAATTGACTATTCTCTCTTAGTCTAAATAGTTTACTTATTGATGGAGAAATAGCCACAATGAGCTGTAATCATTTCCTCCATGGCCACAGCTATCTTTAAATCTCTCTTCACTTTTATGCTTAGTTGGGCTCTTCACAAGTATGTATTTATTATCAATAACAATGATTAAGCACTTTTTTAAAAATTCAGCTTTTTTCCTTTTCTACACTGTGGATTTTCTTTTCTTTCTTACGTTCACTCTCTACTTTGATGCTTAGGTTTAAATGGTACTATCAAATGATAATATTCACTACTCATTTTTCTAAATTTTCCCCATTTTCCAGAATTATATTTTGTTAAAATCATACTTTGCTACAGAATGAAAAACTCAACAATTTAAGTCTTCTACAACTACTTAATTTAGGATTTCAAAAGCTTGATTTATAAAGAACTCTTTACACATAGAAAAAGCTCTGACTGGTTTATAATAGTATTTCAGCAGGAAGTTATAAACATTTATTAAGTTACGAAACACCTGGACCCAGTCTTTTACTACCCAATACTTCATCAAAGAAAAGATAAAAGCTGAAGAGTGAATTATATAGTATGTGTCCAAGAGAGCTGATGGACTATTGAGAGCTGTACTGCTTGATCTTAGCTGTTTCAAGACCACTTACAGCCAAGATCTGCCTGACAGGTCAAGCTGTTGAAAACGTGAAGGGTTAAAGAAAGTAGACAGGGTAAGAAATAGAACTTTTTATAAAAACTGACACTTTATTAACAGATCATTAGACCTTACAAGAATCAAGATTAAAAAGAGAACCAACCAAGAAGAGTTAGCAGATAAGAACTTGGGTGTAGATCAAAAGCAAAATACAACTATTGTTTTTCATCTTTTCATTGAAATACTTTTATAATTTAAAACTATTATTATTGAATAACGTCTGTACATCATGACAATAAGAAATACTGAACAATAAGGTTTGTTTTGCTGATACATGATAAAATGCTTCATGACTGAATACTCACTAAAAATTGCTTTATTGAATCTTTGTATCTATCTTATCCTCAACAAGCTTTTTGTGAATTCATTTCTGAAATGTCCAATATCAACGCAAACTGCAGTATTCACAATTATAAAACAGTAATAACATGGACTTCAAATCAAATACTATATGTATTCTAACACAGTGTGCGTTCATCCAAAGATATTGATTTGGCTGTTTATTAGAACAAGGATGCATCCAAATGTGTCTTGCATTTTAACTTCATATAGTATGCCTCTCCCAATCATGTATAATAATTCTAAATATTTATTATTTTTGGTTATTTTTATTTATACCTAACATGTTTCATGTTTCAAAAAATTACATTACACTCATTTATTTAAAGTTGACCTTTTTTAAAAGCACACTGAACACAGATGAGAAGACTTGAGGCTTGCATATAACATGATGGATTCCATGATGTGTTTATTTCTGTTCTATCTCAAAAATTCACTGATAATACAGTGAAGGAATAAAAGAGATGTAAATCTGCAAAAACAAAGGTGAGAGTCCAAGACACGACAGTAGAAAAAGATATCAGCAAAAATTTGAGAGCTCAAAAGTGGATGTAAAAGTGGTAACAGACCTATCTGACTAAAAAAGCTGACCCCTAAATATCTCTGAAGGAAGGCTTCTCGGTGCTACTAGGAGCTAGAGGATTGTTTGAAAGTCTTTATAGGTAGTGGTTAGATGCCCAAGAAACCATCCTCCGTCCAATACAGGCAGGCAGTTCTCACTTCTCACCACCATAACAGAGGACTACAGCTCTACTCTCCAGAGAACTTGAAGTAGACAGACTAGACTCTGCGACTAAAGGTACAATGAAGGGGATGGTGTGAGATGGGATGCTCTACTCCAAAGCATGGCATTAAGTGAAAATGGACCTACTGGAGAGTGAAACCCACAGTCAACCTTAACAAATTGACTTGGAAAATGCTGGGAGCCACAGTCACAACTGCACAGGCAGGAAACTGGAAGAATCCTCTCTAAGAAAGCTGCCCTGCCTCAAAAAAAAGATCCACAGATACTCACTCACATTTGGGAGTACCCCATCACACTGGCAGGTTCCCTATGCTAACACTATAATAAAGCCCATAGGACCACAAATCACCTGCATAAACAGAATTCCCAAACAGCATTTCAGGGTAAGTATAAAAAGAAATGAGGATCACACAGATTTATAAAAAGGGTTGTCATTCTAGAAAGAGACCAAAATAACATAAAGGAACTCACAGGAAACAGAAACCATATAGGAAGCAATAGAAAAATAACTAAGATCTTCAAATAAGAGAAGATACTTTATATCTAAGACAAAAGCACCGGTTGCTTTTTTGTTTTGTTTTAAATAAGAGACATCAGAAAGTACTAAAAGTGATTGCCTCTAGGAATAGAAATCAGGCCTCAGAAGAAACAGGGATAAAGATTGCTGTTTTTCATTAGGCAATTTTGTTATTATAAATATTATTAAAATGCAACACATAATACTATATTATATAACATTCTCTGTCTTTTAAAACTATGTACAAATATTAACCTGATAAAGATAAAAGAGACCTAGAAAATAGACTTTTTAAAAGCATAGAACGGTCTGAATCCCAAGGAGCTAGATGAAGCTCCATACTTCCATCCTACATTTGTAGTAAAGCAGCAGAGGAACACGCAGCAACTGTGACTAATGTTCTACGAGACAGCAGACACTCAAATCCTGGCAAAAACACCAAATAGTGACAGGATCTTAGGCAAGTCACCCCCTCAGCGGAATTCAGATTCAGCATTTGCAAAAAGAGAGTGTTGTCTCAGGATTTTTTTCAGTTCTAATATGTAAAACGTTTATGCTTATTCTGCAGTGGTGTGTGTTGCTAATAGACTAATGCCGACCTTGCCTCTCTACCTCTTTATCCTCCTTCATTTTTCCTCATAAAACAGCATTATCTGAAGTATTTTATATATATATGTGTGTGTGTATATGTATAATTAGTATGTTTATTGTCTGCCTCACTCCCAATGTAGGATCTATGAGGACATGGAATATTTATCACTTGTTTATCACTGTACTGTGTATCTTATTTATCACAATATTGTAAGGAAATAGAATAGTGCCTAACACACAGTGGGCATTCAAAAAATATTGGTCGAATAAATAAATGTTGTCAATTTCAAAACTGTGTGACAATCCCACCACCCAGCATTCAATCTTCTTTGTTTGAAACATTGATAACAATGCAAGAAGATATAAGATTATTTGTGACTGAAGCTTTGTAAGTACACAGGCTAGAAAAGGTAACGTATGCAAGTCTGAATCCCATTTATTGTAGCCCTGTAACATAATGTCAATAATTTAATTTGATTGCAAAATATATTTCTTTCCTTGACGTAACTCAGTCCTGTGTGCAGTAGTCTTACTAAACAGTATTCAGTTTACACTATGGTTTTTGTGTTTTAGCTTCTCTTCCTTTGCATTCAGCTCCTCAGTGCCACTGAAGAATTCGATAAGCAATTCTGCTAAATGGTCAAAAGGTGGGCACTTCAGCTATTAGCTTTTACTTCCATTTCATATCATTTATTAGACAACAGAGGAGACAATGTTAATTGCATTATGTTCTATTAATTGGGAATCAAATAAAAATGCTCTGCGTATCTTTGACGTTCTGTAAAAGAATCTCATATTTCTGAGTGATTACAACTCAAAAAGTCAAAAGTCTGTATTCTGGATAGTTAACATTAATACTTGAATATCAATTTAAACAAAACTGACCACATCATAATATATTAAGCATAATCCAAGATATGCCAGCTATTTATCCATAGAGTTTTACGCTCTGATCAAATCCTAAAGGGAAAATCATAATTTGGAGATAATCTGCATGAGTTCTCTGATCATTTCACATGACATTGGCTTTCATTATTAATCAAAAACTTTAATCTTGGTCTTTAGGAAGATTTTTTTTTTGAAATGTTATACATTTAGTTTGACTGGATTAAAGCCATTCAAAGAAAAGGTGAAAATAAAGGCTTCTGTACCAACAAAAGAATTTATCCATTAAAATATGTAGATACTTTTCCTTTCCTCCTTCTTCCAACTCTTGATTTCTTTGTTTCTGCCTTCTTTGGATAATTTAGTCAAAAAGCCATTGGAGACTTTTCCGTTCTATTCTTCTTCTCTTTGTCATTCCCCTTCTCCAATACTTGTTGGCAGCAGCCAAGGGAGTTTAGGCATCCTTGCAAAATGACAGCCAGGCAAGGTTTAGGGCAGCAGCTCTAAGTAAGGGGTTATTTAGATGGATAGATTTCAGAGGTACTGAAAAGTAATCAATTAGAAGTCAGATTTCCCACTACCAGAAAAGAGAACTAGAAAGGAATAAAGCTGGAATGAATTCTGGAATGTGGATTAGAATTGGAGCTATTGGGGTGAATTTAAGGTATTGGTGTGAATTTAAGGTGAGAGAGAGAGAAACATTAATGTAAATGTGTGTACATATGTGTATGTACATATACACACACATAGACGGCATATACATTAGTTTTTTTCCAGGTTTACTTAATTAGCCAACTGAATGGGGTTAGAAATTGTGGCTCAAGTGTCAGTAAGTACATCCAGCTCATTATTTTTAGGTTTCTACAGACTATTCACCACTAATAGGAATCAGGGCTCATTAGAGAAATGGCTTATTCAGGCAAGGGGACAGGAAAAATACAAATAAGCTTAGAACTTATTGGGGTGCCAGAAAATAAGGGAGTCCTCAAAGAATGATGAGGCAATGTCAAAAATGACACAGGCAATGTCAAAAATGTAGGTTAAAGTTATTCCACTGTTACACTGATCTGCAGCAGTTTGAGCATCAAGAATGACGTTGTTAGTTGGAATTTTACATAAAGAATAATGGAATTAGAAAACCACCATTTGGCAAAAATTATATTAATACCTCTTTCAGGCAAAAGTCCTCAATGAATACTAAAGGTTTGTGTGAAGAGTTGATAAGAAAAGCTAAATTTAAATACTTTTAAAGTGTCTTCCCACAAAATGGAAAGTAATTATCCATTCCAAAACAACAAGAGTACCTAGGAGATATCACTTTAATCAAGTGATCAGAGTTAAAATAACCAGTAATAAGAATAGGAATATTGACATTGTAACAACCTATTGGATGAAGTATAATAATAAGAACAAATCCTCACTTAAGTGATATTCCTGCCAGATGCATATAGCTAGGTGGGAAGGTAGGTGGATAGGTAGGTAGTGAATAAAATGAAACAAATGCAGTTAAGTGTTCTCAGCTGTGCAATCTGGATTATGGGTATTCATCCTTCATAATACCTTTGCAACTTTGTTGTAAGTTGGAAATTCTATTAAAATAAAAAATTAAGAAAAAAAGTATAGCTAAAAATTCATTGGAAAATTACAAAATAGTTTTACATAAAGGAAATCAGCTAATGACAGTTGCTTGGTAATACTATGTTGGTGAGCACGATACAACTTTGGGTTGTTATTTCATTGTGTTTCTAGAGAAAGTAGCAAAGTTTACAGGAGCTTTTCTAAAATTGGGTTCTTGGGTGAAGTCCTGGCCAAATAGAGAAAATTAGTAGAATGTTCACCGTCAGCAGGCCTGCTGGGAATATCATCTATGCCTGTGCATTAATTCTTTACTCACTGCTATAACATGCCCTGCTTTGATGAGGGTTACAGATAGGACTGCATTCTGGAACATTACCTTATGGTTAGATTTTCCTCGGAAACTAGGAGTTCAGGTACCTTCAGAAGTATAGATAGACATAATTTTTATATATTCCTGCCAACTATTTGAAAAACACAACTGAAAAAAACCCTTCACCCACCCCCACGCCTTGTCAATAGACGAACTGGAGTGCTGTACTAGGTTTCCCTTTTTGCATATGAAAAAAGTAATGCAATACAGAATTGAGTATACAACATACGCGTACACAGATTTTTTTTACCATGTAAGCATTTTATGACAATATATAAAATAGTATTCTGAGAGATTTTTGCCATAAATCATTGTAAGAGAGTGACATCATCAAGATGGCAACATAGGTTGTTCCTAATTTCACCACCCTTCACAAGAACAACTAACAACTATTCAACAATTAGACACCAGTTAGAGAATCCTAGAACATGGGGGTGAGGCTGAAACACCCCCCACACACACACACACACCACAGAGACCAAGACAGACTGCTTTAGAAGGGTCAGAGAAGTAGCTATATATTGACTACATAGCCCCTCCCCCAGCCCAGTAAAGCACCATGTAGAGACGTCTCCCCTGAATCTCCAGTTCCTCCAATGAGAAGAGAACCCGAGAGGGACAACCCGTGTCCCCCAGCATTGTGGGTTACTTTGCAGGAGCCCCTACTCTATTCTTGAAGGGATTGCAGGAGAATCTGTGGGGCTCGAACCTGGAAATCAGAATGGAACAGAGAAGCTGGAAGGAGCTCGCACCCACCAGCACATACATCTTACAAGTTCATACCTGCAGTGCCCAAGTAGTAATTCCAACCAATGACTTTACTCATCGGAAGAACTAAGTCCGGGGTGCACTCTGACCAGGAAACATGGCAGGCTGCAGATCTGCCTGATTGGATCCTCAAGCAAATAGTTTTGCCAGCCCTAGAGTCCAGTTTGCATAAGCCCAAGCCAGGAGCTGAATCACAGCCCCACCTGCTATGGAGAGTGTCTTCTGCCCCATCTGAACAAAAGGGCTAGATACAACTCCTGGAAGCTGTGTGATCCAAAGACACTCTAGCCTAGAGACAGGCTAGCGGAGCCAATAATTTGCACAAAAAAGCCAGGGGCCCTGTTCTGTCAAGCAACTTGGGATGTGGCTCAGCTTGAGTTAAGACAACAGATTTTTACCAGCTTTAGAGTTGCTTTCCCTGCTATACTAAAGGCAGGGAATCTAATTCATAGCCTCACTTAATGCTGAATACAGCCTTCAGCCTGTGTGACCAGTAAACCTAACCAGAGTACATGGAAAGCTACATAGCCCATTCTATAGCCCTATATATGGTGACACTTGAACAGAGAGCACATGACTTCCCCCATCTGCGGAGCAAAACTGGTGATTTCACCCGACCAAGGAATTCAGTGCATACTCTGCCCTGATTCAGATCCCCAAACAATGAGCGGTACAGGCCCTTGATCCCATCCTGCGGCTCCCCCCACCCCAGGTCAGGGAAGCTAATTCACAGCCCTAAATACAACTAAACATAGTGCCCAGTCCCAACCATCTAAGCCTGACCAGAGAATCCAGGCAATTTTGGAGCCCATTCTACATCCTTATGTGACTAAGGAACCAAGCCAGCCATCCTAGGCAACTGTCCTCAGCCAGTGGTATACCTCCCATCCCCATCCTCTGAGCTCAAACAGTTGCCTCACCCAAAATAAAGATGAGAGCAGAAATAAATGAAATAGAGGACAGAAAGGCAATAAAAAAGATTAACCAAACTAAGTCTTGGTTCTTTGAAAAGATAAATAAAACTGACAAACCCTTAGCTAGATGAACCAAGGAAAAAAGAGAAAGGACCTAACTCAACAATATTATAAATGGAAAAGAAGATATTATAACAGATACCACAGAAATTCAAAGGGTCATAAAAAGCCACTGTGAACAACTATCCATCAATAAACTAGACAATTTAGAAGAAATGAAAAAATTCTTAGAAACATACAACTTACCAAGACTGAATCAGGAAGAGATAGAAAATTGGAATAGATCAATTTCAGTAAAAAAAAAAAAAAAAAAAAAAAAAAAAACCTCTCAATGAGGAAAAGCCAAGTATCAGACGCCTTCAATGGTGAATTTTACCAACACTTACTAAAAGAATTAATACCAATTTTTCTCAAACTCTTCCAAATAATTGAAGAGAGAACATTCCCAAACTCATCTTATGAGACCAGCATTATCTTGATACCAAAACAAAAAAAAAGGTCTCTATTAGAAAAGGAAACTACAGGCCAATATCCCTGATGAATAGAGAGGCAAAACTTCTCAATAAAACATTAAAAAACCAAATTCAGCAGCACATTAAAAGGACTGTTCACCATGAAAAAGTGGGATTTATTCCTGGGATACAAGGATGATTCAATATTCGCAAAGCAATCAATGTAATACATCACATTAATAGAATAAAAGAGAAGAATAATATAATTATCTTAATAGATGCAGAAAAAGTATTTAACAGAATTTAACATCTATTTATGATAAAAACTCTTAAGTTAATCATAGAAGAAATGTATCTCAACATAATAAATATCATACATGATAAACCACTAACATCCTACTCAAGGGCAAAATGTTGAAAGATTTTCCTCTAAGATCAGGAAAATGATTAGAGTTCCCACTCCTATTCAACATAGTACTAGAAGTCGCAGCTCGGGCAATCAGACAAGAAAAAGAAATTAAAAGGTATCGGAACTGGAAAGAAGTAAAATTATCTCTATTTCCAGATGACAAAGTTATATATATAGAAAACCCTGAAGACCCAACCAAAATGCTGTGAGACCTCATCAATAACATTGCAGGATACACAATTAAATTACGAAAATCAGTAGTATTTCTATACACTAACAAAATTTCTGAAAAATAAATATAGAAACCAATCACATTTACAATAGCATAAAAACAATAAAATACTTAGGAATAAATTTAACTAAGTAGGTAAAAGATCTGTACTCTGGAAACTATAAGACATTGATGACAGAAATCAAAGAAGATACAAATAAATGGAAAGATATCCTGTATTCAGGGATTAGAAAAAATAATATTATTAAAATATCAGTATTACCTAAAGCCATCTATA
This sequence comes from Rhinolophus ferrumequinum, assembly GCF_004115265.2. Classification (NCBI taxonomy): domain Eukaryota; kingdom Metazoa; phylum Chordata; class Mammalia; order Chiroptera; family Rhinolophidae; genus Rhinolophus; species Rhinolophus ferrumequinum. The sequence continues at coordinate 55,465,617 of NC_046301.1, forward strand.
GATGCAATGCAATCTCTATCAGGATTCCAATGGCATTTTTTACAGAAGTAGAAAAAACACTCCTAAAATTTGTGTGGAACCACAAAAGGCTTTGAATAGCCAAAGCAATCCAGTAAAAGAAGAACAAAGCAGGAGGCATCACACTTCCTGATTTCAAGCTATACTATAAAGCTATAGCCATTAAAATAGTATGGTACTGGCATAAAAACAGATAAATCGATCCATGGAACATAATTGAGAGTCCAGAAATAAACCCAAGTATATACAGCCAACTAATATTTGACAAGGGAGCCAAGAATACTCAAAGGCAAAAAGACAGTCTCAACAATAAATTGTGCTGGGGTAATTGGATATGCACATGTAAAAGAATGAAACTGGATCCATATCTTAAATCATTCACAAAAATTAACTCAAATGGATTAAAGACTTAAATGTAAGACCTGAAACCATAAAACTCCTGGAAGAAGACATAGAAATAAAGCTCCTTTACATAATCTTGGTAATTATTTTTGGACTATCACAGCTAAATCACAATTAAAAAAAAAAAAGTGAAACTACTCCAACTCTTCTTCATACCAAAAGGAACATCAATGAAGTGAAAAGACAACCTACAAAATGGTGGAAACAAATATTTGTAAACCATATATCTCAACAGTAGTTAATATCCAAAATATATAAACTCATAAACTCAACAGCAATAAACCAAATAGCCCAATTACAAAATGGACAAAGGACATCAATAGACAGCTCTCCAAAGAAAACATGCAAAAGGCCAACAGGTACATCAAAGATGCTCAAATTAAAACCACAATGAGATATCACCTTATCTGATGGTCTGTTAGAATGACCATCATCAAAAAGATAAGAGATAACAAATGCTGGTGAGGATGTGGAGAAAAGGGAACCCTTGTGCATTGTTAGTGGGATTATAAATTGACACAGCCACTATGGAAAACAGCATGGAGGATTCTTAAAAAATTAAAAATACAACTACCATATGATCTAGCAATTCCACTTCTGGGAATATACCCAAATGTAACAAAAACATGTGAAAAGATACCTGTACTCCCATGTCCATAGCAGCATTATTTACAATAGCCAAGATATGGAAACAACTTCAGCATTCATAGATGGATCAATGGATAAAAACAAGTTATATATATGGAGTAGATGTATATGGAATATTATTCAACAATAAAAAAAAAAATCTTACCATTTGCAACAACATGAATAGACCCTGAAGGCATTATGCAAGTGAAGTCAGACAGAGAAAGACAAATACTATGTGATCTCACTTATATGTGGAATCTTTAAAAAAAGAGAGAGAAAGAGATCAGACTTGTGATTACGAGATGCAGAGGGTGGGGGGCGGGGGAATTAGAGGAAGGTGGTTTGAAGGCACAAATTTTCAGTTATAAGATAAATAAGTAGTAGGAATGTAATGTATAGTATGATAATTATAGCTAATACTGCTGTATGATATACAGGAAAGTTGTTAAGAGAATAAATACAAAGAGTTCTCATCGTAAGGAAAACATACTTTTCCTCTTTTTCTCTCTTTTTATTGTATCTATAAGAGAAGAGGGATGTTAGCTGAATCTATTGTGGTAATCATTTTACAAGATATTAAATCAAGCCATCATGCCGTACACCTTAAACTTATACTTTATACTATACTGATACGTATACTTTATACTATACTTATACTTTATAGTAAAATATGTCAATTTTTTTCTCAATAAAACTAAAAAGAAATCATTGTAGCATTGATTATAATAGTCAAGATTAAGAAATAATTTAAAATGCATACCTGGTCAAATTATTGTTATATATCTATATAGAATTCTTTACAGTGATTAAATTCATGTTTTAGAAGACATATTAGTGATTTTTTAAATAGCTCTCTATATATGACAAGGGAAAAAAGCAAAACATATTAGATAAATATAGTCAGTACGATCCCTTAAGTACACAAACCTATATATACAACTCTAAATGGTGTTTTCTTTGAGTGATGGAATTTTGAGTGATTCTTATTTTCTCATTTGAAATTTTTGCATTTTTTAAAATTTTCTATTATGACTTTGTCTTGCTGTCAAAATCAGGGTAGCATGCTAATTTCATTTTGCAAATTAAACATATTTTTTTCTTTTTTAATTAAAATTTATTGGGCTAACAATGATTAGTAAAGTTACATAGGTCTCAAGTGTACAATTCTGAAATACATCATCTATATATCACATCGTGTGTTCACCACGCAGAGTCAGTCTTCTTTCCATCACCACAATGAGATATCACCTCACACCAGTTAGAATGATTATCATTAACAAGACAAATAATAAGTGCTGTGGAGAAAAAGGAACCCTCATACACTGTTGGTGGGAATGCAGATTGGTGTAGCCGCTACGGAAGGTAGTGTGGAGTTTCCTCAAAAAATTAAGAATAGAATTACCATATGACCCAGCAATCCCAAAAAATCTGAAAATGTTTATCCTCAAGGATATATGTGAAACATAATGTGTTTCCTTTATGTTAGCCCAGGTATCATCACATTTCTTAGAAGCTTTTATAAGCTGAAGTTTTATTTACTCTCAGAAGTAAAATCGACTAATTTTAGTTCCTATATTTGTAACCTGGCATGAGTGCCAGAAGAGATTAATGTGTGATTCTTTATCTATGGTTTTCCAGGACTGCCTCATTTTAGAAGCAAAGAGTTGTGTGAAGCATATTTTCATTTCATGACCCTGTTCCACCAAAAACATCTAACTTAAAAAAAAGAAAAAAAAAACTATCTTATTGTGCCTTTCTTCACAAATATTCTCCATCAAATATTAGATTGACAATTAGCTTCTTCTGGCAGCACCAACTTCTATCTGAAGTTAGATAAGTTAAAAGAAAGACCTTAAGTTAAAATGACTTGCCTGTGAAGTTCTTATTTAAATACCTGAATTGATAGAGAACATAATAGTATCTGAGATTTTAAATCATTATTTCAGCATCCCAAAATTTGTCTTAAATATGAAATACCACATCTAAATAGTTAAAACTTGTTACTTGAATTCCTATGATAATTCGATCAATTAAAACCTGGACAATCATAAGAGGTGCAAATGAAATTTCACTGTTTCATAATATAAAATGTAATCATGATATCTTGAATCTTTCGTTTATCTAACAAATTCTTATGGAATGGCTACCTTGTACATATTATTATATTTCTCGCAAGGAGTACAATGAGATACTAGGGGAAAATTTTAAAAGAATTTTTTTTTTTGCTGGTTAAATTTGTGTGAAAGCAAAAATAGAGAAATAATTACTTCTAAATTAAAGTGATATCCTTCTTCAAAAGTAAACATACAAGGGGCAGCCAGATGGCTCAGTTGGTTAGAGCGCAAGCTCTTAACAACAAGGTTGCCAGTTCAATGCCCGCATGAGATGGTGGGCTGAGCCCCCTGCAACTAAAGATGAAAATGGCGACTAGACTTGGAGCTGAGCTGCGCCCTCCACAACTAGACTGAAGTACTTGGAGCCTGGAGCTGACAGGCCCTGGAAAAACACACTGTTCCCCAACATTCCCCAATAAAAATGTTAAAAATTTACAAAAAAAGTAAACATAAAAATTAAATAGCACAATAGTGCAATGATACTGTTTTTCATATGCAGTGATATTCATTGTTCAGGGTTGATACTCATTCCTCCAGAGACACAGGGACCTGCAGATTATCACAAAGTTAATCTTGATGAGGAACTGATAAAATGAAAAAGCATTGTGTGTGCTTGTTTTACTGGTGGTGGTTTATATACTCACTGCAAATGTAATCATATTTTCATAGCCTCCTATGTCCTAGAAGCATTCTGTGGTCTACAATCCAAATAGGTGAAGTTAATGAGTTGTGTCTTGGAACAATAAATAGAAAAATAAAGAAAGGAAGAATTGTTAGTACATCACCATGATGAACCGATTAGTAAAATGGAGAGCCTGAATTAACTATAAGGTGACCTTAGCAATATATCCATTTCCTTCCAGGAGCATAATATAAAGATTACACTTCCATGTCATTATCGTAATGTTGCTTTGACATTATTACAGAGAATCTGGATCATTTTTCAATCATCAGTGGAAGATGGGGTTAAAATGGGAGAGAAAAGACTCTCAGAAATATTCAAGGAAAAATTCTTTTCGCTTCAAGGAATGTAAATGTTTGTTAAGGGTTCCGCTAATAATGCAAGAGGTTTCATAGCCCCACCTAGTGGTCAGGAAGTATTCACTGCAAGAATCACCTACATAGTACTCTAGTTTTAAGATAGGTATGATTTCAGCAGTCGTGGAGTATCATTGTGTTCCTAGCTTGTAGGCTACAAGATAAGCATGCCATGTTAAGCAGAAGTTGAATATTAAGTCCCTGTCCATTTACTAATTCTTAAACTAATGGAAACATTAATCTCCAAAACTAAATTTGTTTAGAAGTTACTTTGTCTATTTTAGAACTGACCTCTTGTTTAACAATTATTTCTAGTATTTACATAAATCTTAAGTGGCACTCAGTAAAAAGTCTGATAAGAGAATCATACAAAAAGTTCCTGATGTTTGAGATAACATTAACATTACCTTAGTCTTTAAAGAAAAATAAAATTTCAAAGGATCTTTATAACTAATTCTGTGTCTTGGTCAAATTGGAATATTTATGGTTACAATCCTTCTAGAATTTTGAGATTCAAATAAAATAGATTGACTATATCTCCAAACTTAATCCATGCATGGCTGTCCTCACCACAGCCCAAATATTCAAGGATTCAAATTTTTAAGTTACTCATACACTATGTCAACTATGAAAATGTCCTTCAAAAACTTGTTTACAGTCAGAAAATATTTTTTAAAAACCACTGGATTACAAAAGAAAAAAATACCAGTGAGTACATAAAGTTACTATGAGTTTCTACTTAGGCAGCAAAGGGAGCTGAAGCATCTAAAGATGGAAAAGTAAATCCGTCAAGAACTGCTTGTCCTTCAGGAGGTTGCCAGGTACCGTGTCACTGGTACAGCATCATGTCGTGTAGGAAGCAGAAGTGCTGCATAACATACTAACCAGCTGTGAGGCTTCCCCTACTTAAAGATGCTGCATCTGGCTTCTTAAGCAGTTTCACAGACATCATCAATAAACCATAATCAGCCTGTAATGGTCCAACAAGATCACCAACAAGAAGAGCCTGGAAGCCAGCCAGTCTATCAGCACTGACAATTCACTGCAATTTAGTCCTCCTGAGCTGGACATGTTTAGAAATAGATGAGAACAAGGAGTACAAAGAGCAACTACAGGGGAGACAAAAGGGACGAGAGACCAGCAAGAAATGGAGGTGATATGCCCGAATGGTGAACTGAACCCCTGAAACAAGGCTGGAGCAGCCAGCCAGACTGCAGGTCTGGGCAATTCAATAAGTAGTTGTTTCGAGTCCGTGCAGAGCAGATATATATCAATATGTAAAAAAGTCTCACGGTTCACACATCAGTGATCAATGATCATTTGCAGAATTTAAGTATACAACTAAAAATGACAGCTAAAATATTTATTCATTAGTCTATTTAGGATTCAAGGAAGCAAAGCATTCCCTAAGTTTTCAATATTAATAATCATTATTAATTTCCACTATATGCACCTTCCTAGAATATTTCCATGAGTTTTAATCAACCATGAATTGAGACTCTTAACTCTCTTGTTACCAAGGAACAAATGTGAATTTATGAATATCAAAAAGTCTGTACCAATTATGCTAAAAAGTAGAATTCCAAAGGTCAAAAGCAGAAAATAACTGGATTCTTTCTGCACCCTGTCCCTGTGGAGATGATCTAGGTAAAACTGGGGTGCATCCCATGATTTCTAGTTTCTCTTTAACAACAAAAATTCTTTTGATCACTTTTAGTCACAAGAGAATCATCACCCAGTATCTCTCAATCTGTCAATTATAATCATAACTGAAACACTTCTCTTTCCTTAGTTTAGACCTGTGAATCCATTGGAGGAGGTGAAGAGCTGGGTTACTAGGAGAACATAAAGTGCCTTGACTGCTTTGGGTCTCTCCAGGTGTTAAGTGGGAATTAGCTGGGGAACAGAATTCAGAAAAATCCTCTCAGTGGTATTGATCTAATCTCACAGTACTTCCTCCTGGCCCTGCCATATTTAAATCTGACTCTTTCTCTCCAGTTTACTTGGGAACTTTGAAGATCACTCCACCCCCCTCCTTTTCTCTCTTCTTCTCCTCCCAACCCCTCTGCATCTCTGGACACCTGTCACCTGCAAGGACAACTTTCCTCTTACCATCAATTTATAACTTTGTAGCTCTCTTCTTCTGCCATATGTGCTGAAGCCTCCTTAAGTTTGCTATATTCACCATTCTGCTCTCAGGCAAAGTCTCTTACCAGAGTTCCCGTCCAGCTTACTCTTCCACGTGATGCTGTGAGCCATAGAAAAATCAACATCTTTTGCCCCCTGAAATTCTGGGAGTGAGTGGAGCCCAATCTTAAGGCAGACACATCTCATTTATCCATCAGAGCAGCTAACAAGCCACAGTTTAGCTTCTGTGCCTCCACAGACTCCACTGGAAATGTGAAGCTCCTTATATGTCTCATTGAAACCCTAATCATCAGCCTCGAGTCAAGGGAAGAACAACTCATCCCTCCACCATGATTGGTTTCAACACAACAAACCACAACTTTCTCCAAAGATATTCTCCTTTTTCACAAGTCCACTTTGGGTCCCCTCCATCCCTTTTAGAGTCTGGTAACGAACAATCATAAATTGTTCTTAGCCACTTCCTCTGCAAGTCTTTCTTACATGATCTAGTAAACCATTTGAAATGTGTTGGCACCTCTTATATTGGGGCCTCTCTTAATTCCCTCCAGCTATGACAAGCATCTGAGGGCACATAAAGCATATTTTATTTGGGAGGTAATCCCAGAAATACCAGTGGGGAGCCCAGAAGTGTGCCTTTGAGAAATAAAGGAAGCTGATAAAGCAGGTTTCTGCCAAGGCACCTGGAGTCTAACCCTACAGGGGAGCTCTGGGTGTCAGCGTAGAAATGGGCCTCAGATTTATCCCCACCAAGGACCAAGGAAGTCAGCATGTTCATACAACCATGTTCATCGGTCACTGGTTGAAGGTCTGTTCTCAGAGGAGCAGAGTCAGGATAAATTTTCAGCTATTTTGGCACAGAATACATATGTGAGAGGAGAGCAGGCTCTGGCCACAGAGAAAATGCTCAGAGATACAAGTGCTTTCATTTGGAATTGGGACTGGTGGTTCTGAAACGGTAAAGGCTGAATACATATGGACCAAAAAGCGGCTGCTACAGAGCCCAGTGACCTAAGACAGAACAGCTTGTTTTAACATAGTTAAACTGACAAATGATAATATTAAAATAGAAATCAGGTTCTTTAAAGAGGATTGTCTAACTCCATTTTGTTCCTTTGGTGATGTACGGGGTGTCTACGAGACCTGTAAACACTGAGCGGTACCAACATTCTCTTTGAAACTCGAGCAGAGTTTCGGATCTAAAATCCTTATAGGCTTCTTCTAACCAGCATGTGCTCGAAAAATGAAGTATCAGCATTCACCTGGGTATCTTGAGGCCAGGAAACCACAATGGAAATCTCTTTTCATTCCCTCTCTCAAATTCTGCTCCAATGAAATCCCTGAAGAAAATTTTCTGGGTCTCACACATTATCCTGTTATATCATCAATCTTTTCTTCACAGTTCTGTCTCAAATTCCGTACCATACTGAAATCTGGCCTTCTCCCAGGGAGAAGACACCCTCGGTTGCCCTAGTTGGTATTCTGCTCTCGTCAGAATTCTCCAGATCACTGTTACCTCCCCATTTCATTTAAAAGTCCTTCCTCATCCTTTACCACTTATTGTTGCTGTCAATTTGGACATGTCCCAACATTTATTTAGAACGCTAGCATATTTAGAATATTTCAGCTTTATTGAGGTATGACTAATAAAAATTGTATAGGAGGTCAGACAATTAAGTTCACGAACATGTTGCAACAATGTTCCTAACCTTTTTTGATATCAGAGGGATTATTCATTATGAATTTCTACCAACTGGACAAACAGTTAACCAAGTTTACTATTTGGAAGTGCTGAAAAGGCTGAGTGAAAAACTTAGACGACCTGACCTTTCTGCCAACAATTCATGGCTCTTACATCACGACAATGCATCAGCTCACCAGGCACCGTCTGTGAGGGAGTTTTTACCCAGTAAACAAATAACTGTATTGGAACACCCTCCCTACTCACCTGACTTAGCCCCCAATGACTTCTTTCTTTACCTGAAGATAAAGGAAATATTGAAAGGAAGACATTTGGATGACATTTAAGACGTCAAGGGTAATACCACGACATCTCTGATGGCCATTCTAGAAAGAGTTCCAAAACTGCTTTGAAGGGTGGACTAGGCACAGGAACAAGAGTTTCTTGTTCCTATATCACAGCACTTGTCATACTTTGTAATTGCCTATATAATTATCTACTTACCCTAACACTAAATTTTAAGTCCCTTGAGGGCAGCAACTGCATATTTTACCTCCATTTTTATCCTTAGCAGCAATTAACACGAGTTTGTGTCACTTATAGGAAAGTATTACCCCATATTAGTCTTCTCTTCCAACATATTAGCCACTCAATCAAATTTCAGCTAAATCCCTAACAGATATATGTAAAATTTAGTGCTCTGGATTTAGATCTCTCTACTTCTTGTTCCCCAGACTCAAGTCTTTCACTCTGACTACTTCTTAACAATGTTTTAAACTATGAATGATCATAATTCCTATTCAATTCACTGAAACTGAAATACCTTCCTGGTCTTTGTTATTTTTAATATCAAGATCCACCAACCGAAAGCAACCCAGCAATGCATCTATCGTTAAATAAAAGTTATATTTATTGAGCAACAAGACAAGGGAGAACACACCCCAGAAGAATCATGGAGAATTTCAATGAAAGAAAGTCGAGAGGGACTTCTTAAATGGCTTGTGCTAGACAACGCTATAGGTAAAGTAATGGGAGGTCAAGTCTAGATTGGAGGCTCTCAGAGACAATGGTAATTTGGTGGTTGACTGAATACATTTTATCTAGAAAAATAATAGGTTTAAAGGCAACATATGATCACCGTTGGTTAATTGTCTCTCTCTTCTTCCAAATGTGGTCATGGAGTGGTACTGGCTATGCCTTATTTTGAGCACTGTTTATCCCTTTGGGAACATTATGACTCTACAGTCATGGATAGTTGTCATGTATCCATATCCATTTTTTTTTTTTTTTACTTTCTCAGTAATAACATTGTCTGATTTGAAATGTAATTGTATGACATTTTTCTTATACTCAAAAAGAATATTTCCTCCCCCTTTGGGTCTATATATTCATTTATTTTTATATAATAAACCTTATGTTTAATCAAAATATAGCATACATAGAGAAATGTGTACAGATTATGTCTGTACAACTTGATGAAATTTGCCGTTGAAAACAGCCATGTAACCACCACCCAGAGCGAGAAAAATATTATCAGCATCACATCAACCTCCTCATGCTTCTCCCAAGCCATCACTCCCTCTGTCACCCAAAGATAATGCCTACCTTTTCTTCTTTTTTTTCAGCTTTTTTGAGGTATAATTGACAAATAAAATTGTAAGATATTAAAAGTGTACAATGTGATGATTTGGAATAGCTATCAAAAGAATATTTTTAACTTCAGCCTTCCAATGTTGTAGAATAACATTGGATTCATTTCACACCAATCTCTCTGTTGGACATTGTCTAGGATACTTAATGATTCATCCAACACTTAACATTTCTCCGCAAACTAGTGCCTCCATTTCTTTGGCCCTTAATTATTTATTATCTTACCTTTTACCTGACTGCTTTTGATGTGCATGTCTTATTTCAGGAGTCAGATTGAAAATAAGGAAGACATCGTATACTTGAATATTCTTATTAGTGCCTAATGCAGTACAAATTTTCCACTCTTATTTAGGTTATTTTCTCTCAGCATACACTTTGCTTACAGATTGTAAAGAAAAAGTTCTCTTCTCCAAATTGTTACAATTGTGAGTTTCTTGTATTTGAAAGAAATGACTGCAAAGCAATTTTCTTGCATAAATGAATACAGTCAACCATAAAACTTAAATTAACATATGCACCCTATTTTCTTACTGTCGACACACGACGCATCATAATTCCTTGTGGAGTTATCAGGATGTAGCGCTTTGACAAGAGCCACAGACCAAAATCATAGTAAATATTTCAGCCTCTATACATCAGCCATATTTAAGTAAACTTAAATTCTCAAACTTTAGGATCCAGATCTCTTGTATTTTGTTTTCACTTAGTATTAATTTAGTAGTTAGAGAAGTAACATAATTTAGACTCTTACATTTTGTTTGAATCAGAAATGAAATTTTAGAGGCAAATGTCTAGGGCAAAAGTACAAGTTGGTGGTAATAAAGACCTAATCTATTGTGAATATAGCATCAAAATACAGGTACAGTTGCATTAAATACTTGCGGGAAACGATTAGTGATGGGCTGAATATGGAATATGAAAGAAAAGAACTTCAAAGTTAAGTTTTAAGAATTTTGAGCCAAAAAGAATGATACAATTATCATTGTAGCATTAATAGAAATAGGAACGATGCAAATCAGATTCTTTGTATGGGGAAGAATAAATCTAGTTTTAAATTCATTAAGTTCAAAGTAGTAATATAACATGTTACAGGAGATCTATAAGGAAATAGGAAATAGGGACCAAAGCTTTCTTGGCAAATCAAAGCCAACTATTATACAGATCATACGTCAGGCCATATAAAGACAATGGCAGAAATAAAAATTTTTACCATTGCAAAGCAGACATTTTTTTCGACTATGAACTATTGAATATTCCTAGGAAAACAAAAGGCATTCACTGAACTCATTTAGGAAAGGGTATGTAAAAGAGTATTCATTTGATGTTTTTAGTAACTTTACTGAAGAACCTGGGCTCTTCTTATTTATACTGACTGTAAAGCCCTCTGCCCCACCCCACTCACCAAGATACGGGCCTAAATAAAAACATGATGTATTTTTCTAATATAATGAAGTTATATTATTATAGATATATACGAATATATATCTATATCTATAATATAAGATATTCATATAATATTATATATTCGTATTATAATATTATATATTAACATAATATAATATATATAATATTATATATTATACGAATATCTTCAGCATAAAGACAAAAGTTGCAATCGTGGAACAGAAAAAGTGGGTAGAGAGAAGGAAGACACACATACTTCATTATACTAGAGGAATACATCATGTTTTTATTTAGGCCGATATCTGAGTGGGTGAGTGGGGTGAGGCAGAGGGCTTTACAGTCAGTATAAATAAGAAGAGCCCCAGGTTCGTGAGTAAAGTTACTAAAAACATCAAATGAATACTCTTTACACACCCTTCTGAGATGAGTTCAGTGAATGCCTTTTGTATCCCTAGGAATATTCAATAGTTCATAGTCAAGAAAAATGTCTGCTTTGCAATGGTAAAAATTTTTATTTCTGCCATTGTCTTTTTATGGCCTGACATATGCTCTGCTCTGCTCATTGACTTAATCATTCTTTGCCTACCTAACTGACTCTGTTCTTCCTTCCTTCTCTTGATGGATTAAAATGTATCATGCACAAAGAGCCTGATCTCACAATAATGGGAAAAGATGGGAAAACCTGTGAAAAGCTCAGGCAAAGGATCAAAGTGGAGCTAACACCGTGAGTGCCACGAGGGAGCATATCAGACAGGGGAAAAGAAACCAACATTTTCAGTACCTGTCACAGATGGTACAACATCCTCATTTCTACTTGTGCTGCTGTTTACCTGACAGCCCCTAAGAGCTCTTTGGGAGCCACTGTGATTTTTCAAATAAATATGTATTTCAGTTTGCGGGCTCATTTTGAGAACTCATTTTAATTACCCAGTAGACATTAACAACGTCTTCCCAGGTGTTACTTCCTATTATGTCCTGTAAATGAGCCTGTGGCTCTTTTTGAAAATGTATCTTTGACCTAATGAGGGTACTCAAGCAGTCGTGACACTAGGCAGTATAAATTCTCCTCCGTTGGAATGAAATAGGCAGCTTTCCTAAAAAGAACCCTGGTCTATGACTTCCACACATGAACACACATTGTGTTTAGTATTTTCATAAATTATACCCTCAAAGTATGTGAAATAAAATCCATGTATTTCTTGATGAGAATCCCTCTGGACACATACTTTGAATCTAATACAGGAAAACGCTCATGACTTAACTAATCCTTCAGGTCACTAAAAAGAACAAGAATGAACAAAAATTATCCATAAACTACTTTTCTGCTTAATGCTTCACATCATGCTGTTTGTCCCGTTGGCTATAGAGAGCACAGTCTTATTGAATAAAACCAAGTTTATTCCTCTATGATTTCAAAGATTTAATGATTAATTTGGCTCATCAAATTTGTTAAAGGTATCTGTCAATATATGAATAAACACAAGTCGACAACAAATTACACTGTGATATAGTAACATGTATAGCTAAAAAGATGACTTTCTTCTAATTTAGTTGCTTTAACAAACCTTTTCCTGAGACCCCTTAAAAAAACATGGAACTGGTTTGTTCCTTTCTGCCAAATCATGTTGTCTTGAGAAACCACAAAAAGAATTTTAAGAAAACTCTGATTATGCTGTGACTTTTTTTCCCTTCCAAGATTGTATTTCTAAAACACAGAAGTCCATCTCAGAATACTTTTTTTTCATTTTGTAGCAAATAGAAATTTATCCTACAAGTCCCTACAGAAACCTGAGAGAAAAATCAATGATTACTTTGACAAGAACAATGCCACTTTCTTTTCAATGGGTCACCTAGCTCCTAGTAACCTATTCCCCCAGGACAGTTTATTTAGAAAATCAGATCAATCACCCTTGAGCTTGCTCATTACTCTGGTTACCAATCACACACAGTATATTAAAAAAATCCTTAAACTTCACAACGACTGGGAACTATTTTTTAGTGCACCTATTTCATGAGTAAGAATCATTATATTCGTCTGGTACAAAGAGCAGCAGCTGCTGTAACCATTCCCGTTTAGATTTGTCTGTTAAGTCTGAATCAGTAAATGGAGTGAGACACATTATCTTCTTTTAGATGAGTCATTATAGGATATTATTTGAAAACCTGGTCTTTTAAGCCAGACTATTGTGGTGTGGAATCCTGATTCCACCACTTACCGACTTTGTATCTTTGTATTCTTGGACATGTTACTTAAATATCTGAACTTCAATTTCACCATTGGAAAAATGCAGATAATAATAACAAAAAAGATGGTTCTGTTCGTTTATTTAAATGATGCTTACAAAAGCTTACATGGGTGTCCTCAGGAACACTGAATTTGTTCTGTTGCTATTGTTATAGTAATCCGCTTCATTTATAGAAAGAACCTATATATTTATATTCAAAAATCTTCAAGAGTAGTGTGAAAACCTGAATGCATCATGACTATGATGTTGCCCTTATTTTTACATTTTAAAATGAATAGATCTACAGCTTAAATCTATGGCTCTAAGAGACCTTTGAAGTTTTGATTGACTTAAAAGGGAAAAAGAGGCACTATCTGAGATCTGGGATCAAAGCATACAGTTTCAGGAAGGGTAAAGCCGAGGGTGGGATTACCTTCTCCACCTGTATTGATGTCTGTGATGGTTCATTCCAGTGCCAAAGCGACCTCCTTAGGAACCCACCTGGTGTACTACTGGTACTTAATCCTCAGCAGAAACTCCATTTCTGACAGTAGGAAAGAGTATGCATCGATCTGAGTCCTCTCCTTTTTCTCTCTCTCAAAGGTATTTCCAGTTCTAATACATAGCTTGTGGATTGGCTGCTTCTTAGTAAATCTGTGTCATTACAGCAATCGGTAATAAATAGGCAGGTAGTTATAAGAGAGGAAGAGGAATTACCCCGTGCTAGTACTGCTCTAAGTGCTTGTCGTGTAATGATTCTCATAATCCTCATGACAACCCTGTGAGATAGATACTATTGGTACCCCTACTTTATAGAGGAGGGCACACAGGCACAGGGATTTTAAGCAACTCGCCCCAGGTAATGGCTCATAAATGACAAACTCAGGCAGCATGTCTCCAAGGCAGTGATATAGAACACTACACTGCGTCAGTGAGAAAGCTACAGATGACAACTAATTTAGTATAGCACTGATTTTTAAAATTTTATCCTACATAGTAAATCCATGGAATAAATGAGATCATTGAAAACAGATAAATGAAATGAACTATCTAAGACTTCATAGTTCTTTAGAGAAGGAGGTTGGATGAAAACCCAGGTTTTCTTTCTATGAAGGTTCTCCTTGTTCTTCTGTACCACAGCTCAGTCACAAGATGGAGTGGTAATTAGTCTGCAAACCACTTTTGGTAACTATGTTTTACCCAGAATGAAGGTATTTTGTGAACTTCTGTAAATGAATAAAATCTTGAAACGCTATCATTAAAACCTCAATAATAGGCAGACCTTTAAATAAAAACTATAGATATTATGATTGCTTAAATAACATTTAAACAAATTCATTGAATTTGGATAAAAAAAAACAAGATAAAAATCAGTTAGGAATATACATTTTGAAACAACTATTTACAAGGGCAACTTAGCAAGGTGGGGAAAAAAAAGTTGTCTAATTTGCTTTGGTCTTACAGAATTATACCTATTGTAACTTTAAAATATACTATGAGATAAAGTAATATTTTTCAAGCATATATTAGGTATAGAACAAGATGGTTAAATAATCTGAACTATGTATCATTATTGGTTAACTTAAATTCTGTTTCATAGATTCAAAATTGGTAAGCAATGTTACCCCAACATTTTATTAGATAAAAGAAAAAGGAAAGAGAATAAGCTATTAGTGTGCTGTGTATGATACAAAGTTTATTAAGAAACATAAATCTAGTTTCTCTGATGGGGCTCAGATGAGGGATAAGATAAGTATATAAAAGTTGGATCTTCCCTGTTTACAGCAAAGCACCAACTGGCTTGATTCAATGGCCAGGCCTTTAATTATAGTTCATGAGTCCAGAAGGTACACAGTCTTCAACATTCCCACCAAAACCACCCTGGCCGCGGCAGTTCCTGCCAGGGCTTGGGGACAAAGGCTGGCAGGAGTGCACATTGATAATAATCAATACCATTGATACATTGAATACTGGGGGTAAATCAATGGGGTCCAAAGGGACACATCCACAGTCAGACTTGGGCAAAGAACCCAGTGGTGATGGCCTCGGACCCAAAACCAAACAGCATTTTCCACTTGTCTTGGTGCCAGGGGTTGCATAGACCCCAGTCACTTGTCCCCTCAAGTCTGGAAGGCCCAAGAATTGCCACTCTCCCCTACCTACTTCTTAATATTTAGAAAAATCTGATTTATACCTTGAATTTTACAAATGATTGCATAATTCCTCATTTTTGCCATATTCACAACAACTTTAAACCAGATGCTCATCTGAATATGAAAATGGCACTAGAAAAGGATTGTGGAGCATTATGACAGCATGCTTACAAAGTAACGAAAGAGATTTACTGTTTAGTTGGTGAAAAGATGATTATGATGGATGATAGACAGCCAGACAGACATATACATGTCTAGACATATACATATATATATGCACACACATTATATACAATGTTCGGTATACCGTGCCTGACATCAGCCCAGACATTTACCAACGACATAAAATTGATTTGAGAAGGAACTAAAAGGAGAGAAGAATTGTTTTGACAATCTAGTTATATTTTACATTACTTTTCTCTAACATAGAACTTCACTTTCTAGAATTAGTCAACTACTCTGATCAACCAGAGATGACTTACTTGGGTGGCCCCATTCTGGGATTACATACCTTTCCTCCTCTTACTAATGCCAAGATTTTCTTTGCCTCTTACTTAGTTCAAAGTCATCAAAATTTTATAATTTTTTTAATGTTACAATACCTGCCTGAATTTGTTCAGTTTTCTTCTTTCTCAGTTATGTTTTGTTTTTTGTTTTTTTTCTGTAAAGTATGCTTGCCTCTTGTGGCACTGCTAATCCTGTTTACCTTAAACATATATACCAGCACTTATACTTCGTGTTATAAGCTACCTGAGGGCAGAGATCTTGCCTTATTTATTTTGTATCTCCAAAAACTAGGTCAAAAACATTTGTGAAAAAATGAATGGAGGATTAAAATATTGAAGACATACCAGGAGTTTTAGATTCTTGGCTCAAGATACTGCTTCCGTATCTTAAAAGTTGAATTATTTTTTTTGTTAAAATGTAAAATGTAACTCTCCTCTTGCATTTTGCAACTTGGTCATAACTCTGGAATATAGAATACAAAATTTATTTCTTAATTCTAAAATTTATATACAGATACCAGAATTAGATTAACTACAGCTGAAAAATGTTATCAATAAAAATAAATAAATGTAAGAGATGCTTTGATATGTTTTTCTTTAAAAAAAGAGAAGTGAAAAATTGTGGCCATTATATTTTTAAGAGTGATGAGAATTTAGATACTCTAAGAAAAGCATGGCAATATGTCTTAGACAGTTCCTTCCGATTTCTGAAATGAATTTCATGCTTACATTCCAGGCATTAAAACTATAACAAACTGAAGTTGAGCCTGCCTAAACAGAACAAAATGGTATCAATAGTTCCCCTACCAAAAAATGTTTAAATTTTTCTTTCACATTCACATTTATTAATGTTCCTGTAAAATGTATTCTCAACCTTTGTTATTGATGTTTCATTTACTTATGTATAAATATTCAAACACTAAGAGAAGGCTCATGGGATTTGGAAGTGTGGAATTACAGGCTTGGCTTTACCATGGAGAAAATGAAACTTTCTTCCTACAGCATTTCATAGTAGTTAACCATAAAATAAAATTGACAGATTGCCAACACTGTAAAAATCCTAAACAAATCTAGGTCATGGTATTCAACCCCCAGTTAAGTCTCTTGATAGCAGTATTTCTGAGCATTCAATTGGTTTAAACTCGGTTTTGGAATGTCAGCCTGGGTTCACAGACGCTTAGAACAACAGTCTCACATAGAAAGTCAGAGCTTAGTAAGACTACTCAGAAAACAACGTATCACAAGGGGCTCATTATTGCACAAATATGTAAGTATCAATTCCTCATAGAAGCCCTTCCCTGATACGGTTTTGAACAATTTCCTGAGGAGGGCAGGGCAATAAAAGACTCTGAGTGATATGTTTCTAATGAAAGCTTCCCATGTGACAGTAAAATGATCCCATTTATCATTTGGTCTGCTTGACACCTACTTAGTATACACTATTTCAGACATTCTTAGCTCTGACTACAAGACACCGATTCTATACTCTATCATGATGAATGGCTCACCCTAGACTCTCCAAGCTCTCCTGTCTTGGATCAGAATCACATGCACAGTCGCTGCCAAATGAATTTCAATCCATCCACTGAGAGGGAAAAAATATTCTTAGTTGATTCGAAAAAAAGAAAGGTCAATTAAGCAAGAATTTTCAGCATCATTTAAGTGCTTATCTCCATGTAAGGCAATGCTGAGGGAGGAAAAAAAAATGTCTTAGATATAACCCCTGCCCTCCCAAAGCTTATAACTTAACTAGGTAGAAGATTTAAAAAACAATAAATAAATAAACAAGTTAAATGCTAAACTATATGATACACAAATAAGAGTTAAGCAAATAGAAGAACAATAAACTATTAGACAAATAATTCCCAGAGCAACAAGGTTCCCTATAATTCCATCTCCTTTCCATTTTCCTAGATTCTGTAGTATGCAGCATCCTAAGACATTTGTTTTAGAGAACATCTGGTGGTTTCACATCTACTTACTGCTATTATTTCTTATATCCTCAAATCTGAAAATAAACAGACTTGCATTTGTCTAATTACCTTCCGATAAATTGTAGGTGTAGAATTTAACTTTTTTTCTTTACATGTTTTTTTAATTCAGGAAAAAATAAATAAAATGTAGTTTTTATTCAATAAACTGAAGCACCTTTGGAGGTAATCCTAGGAAGAACGAAGGTGGCAAAAATGTGCTGGCTATCTGGAGACAATGCATATTAACTGACACCAGAAACTAATAAAAAAGAGCATCTCATCTGACATAGATCGGGATGGATTCAAACTGATTGAAGACATATTACACTCATTCAAAAACGTTGAAAAGAAAACTCAGGCCACAAATACCTGGAGGGCCTTATAAATCCTGCTTCAAGCTTAAAAGGAACTGTGACTCAAACATGATTTATAATATAGGTATGTACATACAACTTTTCACAATGATGTCTGTAAAAGAAGACAGAGACACTGATTCTAAGAACTCATGTTCAGCATTACAGAGACATAGTTACATAACTACAATGACGCAAGGTCATTCTTCCCATTAGGATTTGATATTTAATGGAGACACTCAAATGCCTAAAGATGTCCCTGGATCTGAGTTCGTTATAGTCAAAAGGATGGGCTATTCACTAAGTTAGCTAGCAGTTCTTTATAAGTGTATGAATGTATTTATACATGCGTGTGTGTGTGTGTGTGTGTGTGTTTGTGTAAACTTTCAATCATTCTGAAACTCCACTGACAATAATTCAACAATGAGATTTTGTTGTAAATAATGACTGACACTCAGTTAATGATGCTTTTTAAAAACACTCTAAAATTTTCAAAAAAAAAGTACTCAGCATTACTACATGTACAAGATGGATTCTACAACAGCATCACAATTTCACTGATCTCTTATGAGGAAGATAAAAAGAACATTCAAAAAAAATTTACATAGAATTAATATCATCATTATTATTATATTATTTTGATCCACTAATGTAGAGTGTGGCTGGAATTCCTATAGTAAATTGTTGCTATCTTCAAAGGGGAAGAATGAAAGACTTCTGCACAAATTTTAAGCCTATGGATAGCTTGAGAGGACCATCAGTACAACAAAAAGCTACAGAAAGTGATGAGACGATCCAGTGCCATTTAAGGCAATGATGTTTTGAGAACAAAATATTCCAAAACTTTCCTAGAAACTTACAATGTCCCAAGAGTTAAGGAAGGGTCTTCAAATTTGCCTGCATAATTTTTTTTTTTTTTTTCTGGAAGGAAGTTGAAGTTAGGGAAGTAACATTTGATAGAAGGAAACAAGAGCAAAGTTGAGGCTGGAAGGACTAGTTCAAACTTGAAGACCTGGGATTAGTACAGACTCGGACTGTTGAGATTATATTATTACTGTTAAGCAAGACCTCAGGGACTAGGGTAAACAGGTAGGTCCCCATATCCCCTAAGTATTCCTACCCCCTGCTACACTTGGCTCAGGTCAGTTACTACATATATCCTATTTTTTCTATGGTATGGGATAGCCAGAATGTCTGTGACTCAATAGAAATTAAACCCTGTTAGCAAAAATATCTCCATTCCGTTTGGGGGAGCAAAATCCAAAGGCTTCTGTGAAGCGATAGTCTTTCTATTTTAATTTGTGAAATTCACCTATAGTAAATCCCTACCCTAATTATCCAGAAAGTGAAGTTGGAGGGGAAAAGTCAGGGAGGGACCCCTCTTAAAAGAGAAATAAGGCCAGATGGAGGGGATGAGTAGGCCAGGCATATCTCAAGTAAATGTTATCCTTGTGTTGGAAGATTACAAACATGGTAGTAAGCACTGTTTCTGAGATTAGGGAATACATGGCAGGAGATATAGACTGTAGTTTCTGCCTACTTGTTAGGTCTTCTTTAAATCTTCTCAAAGAGGGCTACATTTCTAAGCCAACTAAGGCTTTTGAGAACCTTCCAGAGACAGAGCAGGACCTCTAACTGAGGTGCGTGGACTAAAGTTTGCTTGATGGGACGAATTTACCAGTGGGGTAGTGGTCAAGAAACTCTTTCCAAGACTGGCCTTAGAGCTGAACTAAAAGTGGGGTCTCAGGGAGTCACTCCACAGCCTTCAAAACAGAAGACTTAGGAACTAACTCAAACGAGACTTGAAATATTCTGGTTTGCCTGGGACTCACCAGTTTTGGCCCTGAAATTCCTGTATCTCAGGAAATTCTTCAGTCCTGGCTAAACTGGGATGGTTCACTATGCACATATAATTTACAGAATTCAATTTTGGGCCTTGAGCCATCTCACCTATGACTTAAGCGTATTTGTAAAACTTCTGGGAGTAAGTATGTAAAACTTTTTTTTTTTTTTTTTTTTGCTATGAAATGATGCGGAGAAAGCAGTATTGCCTAAATAACTATTACTAGAATTATTCACAGGAGAAAGGACATATTATTATAAGAAAAAATACATTAGTTTTTTGTATGTGGGAATGATAGAAGAGAAGCCTTGCCCCAGGCTCTACCTCAGTTTTAGGGGCTATCAGTGAGGGAGCTTCTAGCTTTAGATGAGGGAAAGATTCTTCACTTCCTAAAGGGAGAAGAATTTAGAGAAGAGTGGAAGTGGTGAGTGGAACAGACAGCCAGCTAAAGATTACAAAGCTGTATGATGTGACCCCTCTTCGTGAACACCTATCTATCTTCAGTAAAGTCAATTGAAATTCAGTTGACTGGTGTATTTTTTGTCTCTGTGAAACTCAAGAAGTGGCCGAGTATGAAAAACGACCCAGATCTGTGGGAGTCTAGATTCAAAAGACAGAGAAAACCTGGGCAAGGTAAATTAACACCTAGGGATTAGAGTGGGCTTCCATGGCCCAGTGAATTTGGGTCACTTCGAGAAGGTTTCTGCTCAAAATGTCACCTTTCAGAGAGGTATCTCCTAGTAACCTTACACAAAATAGCCACCATCTATTCCCATCAATGTCTGTCCTTTTACCCAGATTTTATTATTCTTCATGCACTTTCTTCAACCTGACATATTATGTGATGGAATGTTAGGGAGTTTAAATGTGATATCCATTTCTTATCTTCCCCTGTTTAGACCAAATGGAGAACTAAACCACAGGAAAGAGACAAATGAATTTCAAAGTGTCAACTTCATTGCTGATGAAGCCAATACTGGCGTCCTCTGCTCTCTCCTCCCCCGCTTGACAAGGCAGTTTGGTTTGGATCTGTTGGGAGGTTGTACCTACCCACGGTGGCTGCTTCGCAGAGCTCTGATGTACAGGAAGAAAAAGAGCAAGTCTCCATTGCAGAGAAAGAGGCCAGAAGAGTTACATTAGCTTAAATTCATTCATGGAAATACGGGAACAGGGAATAGGAGGTTACCACCTTGTAACACAGTGTATATTTGATTACGTGTTTAAAATGTAAGTTCCATTAGGGCAGACACAGTTCCATGAGGTCCAGCATTTGTTAGGTGCTCAATAAATTTTAATGAGGGTAAAGGGGATCAAATATATGGTGATGGAAGGAGAACTGACTCTGGGTGGTGAACACACAATGGGATTTATAGATGATGTAATACAGAATTGTACACCTAAAATCTATGTAATTTTACTAATAATTGTCACCCCCAACAAACTTAAAAAATAAATAAATAAAAATAAATAAATTTTAGTTGATTTAGTAAGTTCACTGGGGAGATTTAAATTAATTTCAAACAAGGAGCAGTGAAGAACTCATAAGACACCAGGAATGTGTGAACTGCAGTAGGAAACATTCAGGAGGGATGGTTGACACGGTGATATGCCACCAAGATCTCCTTCAAGGAAAGACTTGCTGCCCAGGGAACCTTGCTAGCAGACAGCCTCCAGCCATTACTTCCTTCAGGGTCTGGGTCAGCGGTCAAGACATCCAGGATCACGTTCTTCCCAGCACGGCTTACATCTAATCACTGACCACAGCGGGACTCTAAGAGCATGGCCATTCTGAGCCAGGGCAGGGCTCTGACAGTCAACAACTGCCCATAGGGTCGGCTGAGACTGTCAGGCTGCACTGTAGTCCAACATTTCTCTGTGCACAAAACTTTCTTCTTCTCCCTTCCTCTTATAAGTGTTGATGCTTAATAATCATCGTATACGCCTAATTCTGTTCTCTGCATCTGCTTCTGGAAAACACAACCTGTGACAGAGGGTATGCTGCAGAGAAATAGACACGTAAACGTGGAATATGAGGAGAAATTCATTGGTGTGGCGATACCAATTTGAGAGGACCACCGTAGACATAGACAGTGAAACCCTAGGAATCCATGATACCATCTAGGGGGGAAAGAGCTGTAGGAAGGGAGAACAGGAGCAAGAAATCGCAAGAGAGAATCCAAAGGAATACGAATATTTAAGGGATGGAAAGAGAATCCACAATGTAGCGGAATGATCCAGGAAGGATGGAAAAATTTCCACCATATTTGCATAGATTTCAATTGCTGCATTGTGAACTGAGTGAAGAAGAAATAGAGGCAGTTAAAGACAGCATTTAAACTCACAAACTTTAGAGGAAAAAAAGATGGTTGCTAAGATGGGAAGAAATAAGTAACAAAAGGGATATAAAGAAGAAAAATAACAGCAAAAGGCAGACATATCAGGAAGCAGAGATAGCAATAGAGATTAAAAACAGCAACAGGGAAGCAAGTGACAGTCAATGCCAAAAGTGGCATGTAAGAGAAGAGCAGAATGCCAGTTGTAAGAATTTAGAAGACAAACAAAAAAGCACTCTGCAAAGTAGATATAATCACTTACAACCTAATAACCCCTTCAGGAAAGATGCACTGTTCTGTTCTAGAAACATATCTAGGGGATATTTTTTTTTTTACCCAAATGAGAAAAACAAACAAACAAACAAACAAAAGCCAAGGAGCTATTCAAACAGGGCATCGCCAAGTCAAGAGAACTGTAATAAGCTGTTATCCTACTGGTGCAGATCCCAAGTCGAACAGAAAGGTGATAATTCTGTGGAGAGCTCAGAATATGCTGGAAAAGGCATGTAGGCCTCAGCTATCAATGACAGAACGGGCATCTGCTCCTTCATTTTTTTCCTTTCTTTTTTCTTCTTTTTATTTTCTGCCTACAAAATTTGTTTTATTTTTATTCATATTTATACGTAGAGTAATACACAGCTTAAAGTTTTAATGTTTGGAGGTTTTTCAAGATAGCATTTTAGGCTGATCGAATCACGTGATTAAATATGTAATACTTCAAAATGCCCAGCTTCTTTTACTAGGTGTGGAAATGTTAATCAAGTAAAGTAAGATTTTGTATACCACCAGATATGTAATTAACGTTAGTAGAGGGTGGATGTTTAGAAGAGGGAGAGGGACATATTTTAAATTTGTGAGGTGAGTTGTTTTCTTTCCAGTCCCTGTAGTTATAGAAGAATATAAAATTATGTTTTCTTCCAAAATTTGGATTCTTTTCAAAGACTTCCTTGTACGTTCCCTCTGTTGCCTTAATACAACTGAAACAGCTGATGTCTGAGAGTGAATTCAAAAGATGTCTCCCAAGACTCCAGTCCCCTGGTTATTCAATTAAAACTAATTTAGGTCCTGCTGTGAATTGAAAGGGATTTGCAGATAGAATTGAGGTTACTGATCAGCTAAATATAAAAACAGAGAAATTAATCTGGATTAGCTGAGCCTTTAGGAGCATAAAATAAAGGCAGAAGAGTCACTCAGACAACTACCATAGAAGAAGAACAAAGAGATGAGGCAAAGAGGAGTCAGAGAGATTGGAAGGGAGGGAAAGACTTAGCTCGTCAGTTCCAGCTTTAAAGATGGAGTGGACCGCAAGCTAAGCAGTACAGGAAACCTCTATAAACTGAGAATGAACCCCACCGAAAACCAGAAAGAGACCAGGGACCTCAGTGCTACCATTACAAGGAACTAAATGAACTTGGGAGAGAATTCTTCTCTGGAGGCTCCAGAAAAGAATGCTACCTCGCTGGCTGAAACCTTGATTTCGGCCTCGTGAGGCCAAGCTGGGAACCAGCAGAGCCACACTGTGACAGGTTTCGGAGCTATGGAAACTGCAAGATAATGAATGGGTGCTGTGTTAGGATGCTAAGTTTTGGGTAATTTGTTAGAGCAGCAATAGAAAACTAGCAGAACTAATGATCAATTAAATAACATTACAGTATTTACTCCCAAATAAGTCTTCCCTGTCTAATGTAGGCGGAGTTTGAATTCGATAATTCTGGAGTTCAATCCCAATTTGTCTCTAAATCTTATTATGTATCATGCATAACACATTTAAATATAAAAATTTTATTTTGTTTTCAATTACAGTTGACATTCAGTATTATATTAGTCTCAGATATACAGCATAGTGTTAGACATCTACATAATTTACAAAGTTATCCCCAAATAAGTTTAGTACCCACCTGACACCATACATAGTTATTACAATACTACTGGCTATATTCCCTATGCTGTACTTTACATCCCTGTGACTATTTTGTAACTTGCCAATTTGTGCTTCTTAATCCCTTAACCTTTTCCACTCAGCTCCCTAACCCCACTCCCTTCTGACAACGATGAGTTTGTTCTCTGTATCTGAGTCTGTTTCTGTTTTGTTTGTTCATTTCTTTTATGTTTTAGATTCTACATATAAGTGAAATCATATGGTATTTATCTTTCTCTGACTTATTTCAGTTAGCATAATACCCTCTAGGCCCATCCATATTGTCACAAATGTGAAGTAATAGACAAGTTATATTCCATTTATACATGTACCACGTCTTCTTTCTCCAATTACCTATCAACGGATAGTTAGGTCGGCTCCATATCTTGGCTATTGAAAATAATGCTGCAATGAATATAGTGATGCATATATCTTTTCAAATTACTGTTTTGGATTTCTTTGGATAAATATCCAGAAGTGGGATTGCTGGGTTATATGGTAGTTTTCAGTTTTATAAAGAACCTCCATGTTGTTTTTCCATAGTGGCCGCTTCAATTTCATAATGCATTTAAATTGATAAGTGTTGTCACACCCTTCAAAACATAAGAAAAACACTATCAGTGCTGTGCAAAATAATGTTACTATCATCGATGCCGTTGAAAGGACAATGATTTAAACTAAGTCTAAAACAAAACTTGTAAAAATGACAGAACTTGATAATGAGAGCATAACATTTATTATTTAGGCAAAACTTTAATTTTTAAGGTTTTAAACACTTAGAAACACTAAGTATTCATCTCCCCTATTGACAACCAAGGTGAAAACATTTTTCATGAACACATTGGAACAGAAGCATTACAGCTTGGCAATCATCTGTGTGATACATTCTGAACGCACTAAGATTATTCTAATGTGCTTAGGTTCATTCCTGGGTTTCCTATCTACGTTTCGTTTTTTGTTAATCTTCTGATTTCTGATTCTAAATTCAGAATGTTCCTAAGCACGATAATCTTTTAAACATATTTCATTAATGCACTTATGGCCACTCGGGGAGGAAAATGTTTATTTATTAGCCATCTTGAAAGAAGAGAACAAATGATGTCAGACTCCATCTATGTAGAACGTATTAACTGTCTTCTCAGCCATCCGATCTTTAAATGTAGTTCACCTTGGGTCGATTGGCAATTAATTACATGATTTAGTCTATAATTGTCCTCATCCCCCATATTGCCATATTCTTATATTTTGTTCCAATATAATAACTTGCCTCAGCTATATCTTTTCACTGACTGAAAAGGCATGGCCCATTGTTATTTTTCCAGAATACCCAACTCTTTGGCCGTGAGTAAATGTTAGTCACGCCAACTAGAGAGCATAATGGCAGTGCTTAGTGCAACTGCAAATCAACTGCATCTTCTTTGAGTTGTCACAAAAATATATAACATGTTTCTTTCATTTGGGGCAGCAAGGTAGACACCTGATTAAAACAGACATTCCTAATGAGCTTCAGATGAGCTGCCAGTTGAAGCACAGGATCCTATTAAAAGATATTATATCTTATTTGGATAGGATGTAAATTTTCTTGAGGGAAGGACAATAAGGACATAATGAGAGCTGACATTGGCAAGGATTCAATTATTAAAACACCTGACTTTTTAACTGTATATTGAGTAATAGGATTCTGCCAATATATTGAACCATAAAAAAATCAGCTTGTCCATGCTTGGTCTTTATGTAGGAATTATAGGGCAACGAAGCCATATGGATAATGGTTAAGAACTTGGGCTGGGAAGTCAGTTACAGCTGGGTTTGAATCTGTGTTTCACGACTCTTATGAGCGCTATGACAGTCTTCATGCTCCTCAATCCCTCTGAGCCTCAGTTTTCTTCTACTTAAGTGAAGACAACACTTAACTGCTTAGGACTGTTAAGAGGACTACAGGATGTGGTATATAATCCACATAACACTGTCCTTGGTACATAGTGCCTGGGAAACAGTATTTGTCAATCAATCATTCTTACTAATATCATGATGTTGTGCTGAGTCACCTCTGATATGCCGTGGGGCAAGTCATGTAGCCACTGGAATATATCTCTTCATCCCTAAAAATAATAAAAGCTCAAAGTCATCTGTGCAACTTAAGTGACATAATGTAAGAGATGCTCAATTAATGTGTTTCCTTTTCTCCTTTTGGCTTCTTTGAGTAGGGTCCATCACTGATACTAACCGTGGTAGTTGGTGATGCAGTTTCCCTCCTCAGCGATGTGTTTGCATTTTCACAACAGAAATCTTGGGAAATTCTTAACCAAGCAATGGTAATGCTAGCAACTTCTACTACTGTGGCAGATTTTGTGACAGCTATATTTGGGATTTCATTCCTTTCAGGAATCCCTCCACGTTGCTTTCATGAATTTACCTCCAGGTTATTTACAAACTTCCTCCCAAGAATTTTTGCCATTGGGTTATAGTCTTCTCCACTTATTCAACTTCTCCTACGTTGCTAGTCGATTTAAACAATCGTGTAGAAAAGCCACTTAGGATCCTAACCCTGCAATCGCGTCACCTGTTTAATTCCAATGACTTTTGATCTCCATTACACACACACACACACACACACACACACACACACACAATTCATTTGGTCTGAACCTAACTCCTCAGTTTTCTTTCCAAACCTATCCTTCCTGCTACATTTCCCTTCTCCGTTAATGTTCCCACCTAGTTGCCTAAGCCAGGAACCTGGTCACCCTCAATTCCTTCACCACTGTTCTTCCCGTATAAATCAATGACTGGACTTTGTCAGGCATTCAAAAAAATTAGCTCCCAAGTCTGTTGCCTCCCCTCTATCACCTTTGTCACTGTCTTAGATTCAGTTTTATTATTTATTATTCATTTTTTAAACCTGAACAACATTCAAATTGAACTCACTACCTCAATTATTAGACTCCTAATAACCATCCTTCACATAATCAGAGAGTCTACCTTTGGAGCTTAAAATTCCTCAGCAAATGCCTATCACCTTGAAGATAAAATCCAAACACTGCACATATTGCACAGGATACAAGGGCTTCCTGTCACTTCACTAACCCTCCAGCTTTCTCTCTCTGCCGTCTCTCAGGAATATCCTCTGTTCTTATCATACAGAACCATTTGCTTATCTCAAACATCATTGCACTTAAAGCATTACATGACAACATGTATAGTCTCTCCCTAGAGCATATTTTCAGCTATTTAAAACAAAAACTATCTCCGTGCCTCTCTCGCTTTCACCCTCAGCTTAATATCGACAGTGCCTTGAAACATTCATATAAAATAGTTTGTAGAATAAACAAATGAGTTACTAAATGAAGATACCCACACTATAAACAACTGTCAGTAAGGTGATGAGCCGAACTCTATGGGAATATACAATAATAAAAGGACAAGGTCCCCTGCTCTTTAGGAGCATATTGTTTTAGGGATTAGTAAGGAACGTACATTAACAATTATTATAAAAGATGGAAAGCAATAAGCTCTAAATGATAAGTATAGATTAATTGTCAAAGCTTGAACAGAAAAGAAAGACGACATCCTCTCTTTTCCTGCAAGATAAAAGGACAGGAGCAGAAAAGATTTGAGAACGAGATAATATTCGAGAAGTACCTTGAATGGTACATTCTGAAAGAAAAAAAAAAAAGGAATGAGTTTTTCTAGCATGCCTGTCTTCCTTCTCACACTTCCCTAACTGAAGGGGGTGGGGAGGCTTGAGAACAGTGGGTACTCTGATGAGTAAATTAATTATTGAATTTGTAAAGAAGAGAAGTGAAAAGTGAGGCAGGTTGTGTTTAGATTGTGGATTCCATTAAATTTTATGCTGAGGAATTTGAACACCTTCAGATAGGCCGCTAAAATACCTTTATTCCTCATTCTGACAAACATGTCAGTTTCTTTAGAGGAATAAATTAAATGACATAGTAAAAAATGTACAATTTCACACTAATCGATAGCCTACCATTCTATAATAAACATTTTGTCACTTGAAATTCATCTTACTGCTTTTCTTTGACAGGTAGGGGCTGTTTCAGGTATCTCTTCCCGCACAGACTTTACAGGGACTTTTCTTCATTTAAATTATATGGGTGTCAAGGAATTTACCCCAGTAAGATTTCTTTAAATTTCATATGCATTTTTATTCCAAATACATTAACATCAAAACCACCATCCAGCTTTGTTTGGGATTTTAAAAGTCTAAATGATTGTGTTAAAAAACAGAAAAATATTTCTTCACGCCCTAATTAAGCCACCACCTTTCCACGAGCTGGATGAATTCAAGCAGCCTTTTAAACAACACTGCCATCTCCCTGACCTAAATATAATTCCTTTTCAGCATGTCAGCGACATGTCTTAGACGAACCTGTAGTGATTAAAGTTTAATGTGTGCTCTGTCATTTTATTCATGTCTTCTTCCTCTTTAATCAGTCTGTTACATTTTGACGTTGAGTAGGTGAAGAAGAAGCAGCTTTATTAATATTTCCCAGTTCATCAAGCATTCTAAGCGCAAAATGAGTCCCAGCTTGCAAATCTAAGAAGAAATACAAGACGGACTAACTGTGGGAAATGGCAGGGGGAGGCTTTTTAACTTACATTCTGCTACATCCAGGATCACTGGAACTTATATTTCCAAAAAGCTCAAAGTGTATTAATAATAGGAACTAACATTGATTAATTTGTATGTGCCTGAAAGTGGTTAAGTTCTTTAAAATGATCATCTTTTTAACACTCTCATTAATTCCATGATGCAAGTACTATTTTACAGACTAGCAGCCAAGGTTTAATGACTATAGACGGATTTTTCTCAAGGATGACTATGCTCTATCTATATTTATATCTCCCTATAAAGTTGAGGCTCCCAAGACCTTGTGGAAACCAAGTTCAAATGTACAAGATACCTGCTTCTTATATCTCTTGCCTTTCTAGCCTTGACTTTGAACCAAGCTGCAAAAGGCTACAAAATACATTGTGAGAAAGGGGATGATTTTTCAACAGATATCATGCAGCCTACAAGGCAAAGCTACCCAAACAATGACGGTTGCAAATTGTAGCTTTAGCTATTATGTGGAAGAAATTCCAAATGTTATCAGTTTGGAAATAAGATTAGTACTTCCTTACTAGGTTGAACTACACATGAAAACTTGAACGCAAAACCGTACATTATATTAAAATACAAGAAGTAAGGACAGTAAGAGGATGAATGACAGACAAAGAGGCCCCATCAACCTTCAATATAACCCCAGCAGGCTGAAAGGAACTGAGAGTCTTGAACTTACAATATACTCTCCAGCCAGAAACTGGCATCTCTTCTTTTCAGCACTCCCTTTCCTCAGCTGTCTCCCCTACATAGCACACTTGGCAGACATATGAGATGAAACACAGAGAGGGGCTAAGCCAGTTTCTGAAGATCATACCTCATGATGGGTTTCTGGATTGTGAAGACCACTCACTACTGAAGACTTGGGTGTTGAGATACAGTAACAGTACAGAAAGGAATTATTAAAATAAGGTAAGTCCAATGTTGTTTTCTGCCCTGTGATCCAAAGAAGATTATTAAGTTCAATTAGGCATGTGAATGATAGTTGTAGGATACTGATCTATGTGAATAAAAAATAAAAATATATTTATCAGTTAACTATCTGGAAACAAACACCACATACCCAGATATGGAGGTGGAAGTCTTGCAAATTAGGACAATGATGCCAAGATTTTTTTTTTTTTCATTGTAAAGACATTTGCGTCTCCAACAGCATCCTAATAATTTTTTATCTGGCACTTTTACATGCAGAGATGCTGAAAACTGCATTACACTTCAGAAAAGAAGCAGGTATAAATTAGAAGCAGTTCAACAAGAGAGTCCAATTCAAGCTCTAAGCAATCTTTTGGATCACTTTTATTTCTATGTTAAGCTCATTTTTCCTAGTTAGAGACCATCATTCACATAGATTAACTCACTGATGAACCTGCAGTGTCACCAACTTCAATATAACCAAGTGTTAGAAGAGTTCCTTCTGTGAAGTTTACCACTCAATGAAATATTTACATATTCAATTACCTATGTGATGGGCTTAATTAAATCTTGCAGAACAACTAGAGTATCTTATTTTATTTTTTTACTTTTTTAGTACTATTCATGGAAGTTATTAAAATATATTATACCCCAGAAATGTCCCATAAAGACTTTACAGATATTCAAGTTAAAATGGTCGTAATAATGTGATTTACTTTCAAAACCACCAATATTAAAGTTAAGCAATTACATAGGCCTTTTTAATACCTTTCTGTCTTGGATAAATTTAATTTTGCCTTGTCTCAAAGAAAAATGTTTTACTAAATTAAATATATTTATGAAAAATGAAAGCAAGAACATAATTTAGTTACATGTCTCAATTTTTAACTCATGCATCGGGTGTATTTTCTTCTAATAGAAGTTATCACTATAATAAGAAAAATATACCATTAAGTATTCAATTTTATCTTATATATTTTTTAAAATATCTAAATGTACAAGCCTATTGAAACCATAAGCTGCTGATGCATATCTTAAAGCAGCTTTTATATTCTAAATCACTGATGACCTACTATACATCCTCTTGTGTATTGTTTGAATCATTCATCTTTCCAAGTGAAAAGAAGCAAAGAAAAGAGAAACAGTGAGTGATAATGGATGGTGGAAGATTTGGAGATTACAAAGCTTGAAATTTGTCTTGCTGGAACAATTTTGAAATCCTGTCTCTCGATTACTTTTTTAGAAAGTAGGGAATATAGTCATTCTGAAACTAATATTGTAAAAACTCAGGCAAGACATTTATAAAGTGATTCTTTCTAAAGATACTTTCATTTACTGGAGCCAAAAACCTTTGTCAGATTATTTTTATTGATGCCTCTCTATAGGCCTTATGATTAAATTGTGAGGTCTCTGCCTGTGGATTATGTTATACAAGAATTACAAGGAATCCTTGTGGTACTTCCAGTAACTTTACATGTGGAAATGATTCAAAATATATCTGAGCTACAGAGCTATAAATTCCTAAACCCTTGAGCGCAGTGTTTTTCCTCATTGAATTCTAGAGCCTACGGTCTCAATAAATTGCTATTGGTTTTGCTATTGTTATACATAATCACAACCATTAAGTTCCAAGCACTAAAGAAGATTTTGTGTGTGTGCTTTATTTTAACCCAGGACCTCTCTAATACTGACAATACATTGCAAAGTAGGTATTATTATCCCCAGTTTACTGATGTTGACACCAAAGCTCAAACAAAATAAATACATCGCCCAAGTCACAAAGTCTCTAGGCAGCAGGATACAAGGCAGCCTGACTCCATACTATGCTCTTTCTGGTACATCTTATTGAGTTGACATAATTTCCACATCAGTAATGCTCTGATGTAGATGGAACAAAAATAGATTTGCTTGTAATTCTGCTTAAATATAAAAAAGGAAATGTTTGATAAAAATCACCAGTACGCCCTTAAAGCTATCCCTTGGTGCATCAAAGACATCCATTCTCTAGTAGACATGAGTCCAGTTAAGGTCCAAGGAGCACACAGTCTAAATCATACCCTGTGGCTCTAGCAGAACTAACAGAAATCATGGGCGATAAAGGATAATATACTCAAGTAAGGACAAGATATGCTATTGATTATTTTTAGTGATGGATCTTTTCTAGAATCTATAGCTAAGGGTTGAAGGGAAGAAGTGATGTCTGAGTAAGTTAAACACTCCTCTTTGAATGTAGCACCACTGCATGTCAGCCAAGGTTGAGTTTAAAATTGATTCCAGTTTGTCTCCCAATCTGTTGAAAGCTATTGTCACCCCACGAAAAGCCACACACCGATCACTTCCCAAATTTGGTTTCACACATGCACCCTCTAATTGATGATCTGTCAGCAACATCGAACTTACTCTGATAAGATCTGTGACTTTTATAAGAGCAGTCAGAGATTTGTTTATTTTTCCAAAGAGACCAGCCAGCCTCAACTCTGCTGATAGTGGGTTTTTTTGTTGTTGTTTTTGTTTTGTTTTGTTTTTTAAATGAGCAGACAGGCTGCTGGAATCATCCTGAAATCCACGCCACCTAACAGCTCCAGCATGTTAGGCTCACAATGCCTATAATCTAGCAGGTTTAACTTTATTCTCATCTTAGGCAAGTAACAAACAACTGCAGAAACAGCAGAGACAAGGGTGGGGGAGCTGTAGGCAAAGGACATCGTAAAAATAAGAAAAATCCTACATACTGAATGAGGATTTTGAGGTAATATTAGGTTGAAAAGAAAACAGATAGAGAGGGAAATTGTATAATATATGCCTGTGACAGGTCTAAGGGTTACAGAAAAGAAGCCAGATTTTAAAAGATAATTTCCTTGAAGAAAGCAATTCAGAAAATCACATTTTAAGGATTCTGTCCAAAGAAGAAAGGAAACAAGATTTTAGGACTGATTTTGTGGTCAAGCAACAGAGCCTCAGAATCCTTCTGAGTATTTCATTCCTGGAAACCACTATGAATTGATCATGGGTAGCGCTCACAGTGCTCACTGCCACATTTTTCTCTCTCCTACCAGGTTTGCTCCTGACTGAAGCAGATCCACGTTGTGTTCCCACTCCACCTAACTAAAATTTACTTATGTGTGCACAGTTGTGAGACCTTAGCCATCAGCATTCAAGAGCAAGACTATAAAAGGTCAGATGTCAAATTATCTGTGTCCTGAGGCGTGACTTTCTGACTGCCGATGGTGCAGTTTTTCACTACTCAATCTTGCAGAACTCTCCTTGCTGTTCATTTGACAACATGACATTTGTATACAGTCTAAGGGATACCAAAATGAATATTCAAGGAAGTCATGAAGGACATAAGCAATCAGAAAATGATACTGTGAAATCTGAGGGTGTGTGCACACATATTTCCAAAATAAACGAGTGACCCCATCAACCTCCATTGTAGCTCAGTAATGGTGGGAATTTTTGTGAACTGTTTTACGTGTATCAATTTCAGACATTTTTAGACAATACATACAGGGATCCTTTCTTTGCTATTGACTATTGATTCCCATAATCTTTCATCTTCATCCTCTCCCCAGCCCTTCCCTCATTCCAGCAGCGATTATAGCTGAACTACTTTGAAACAGTCCATTATCTTCTTTGCACTGGACTTTCCTCCTTTAAAAAATGAAATATTTGAGCTAAATGTTCTGTTACGTCCTGTTCAGACCTGAGGTTCTATTTAAAACAGGGAATTAGCAAAATATGCTTTCTATATTTCAATGTGATATTTCAAGATATTTATGCATAGGCGAGACCTGACAGAGCCTAAGTTGGGTGTTTAGAAAATTTGCACTTCTTGGCCAAAACCTTAATCAAATATTCTAAGCAACAGATTACAGCTGGATGATTGGTGTAGTCCATCTAACCCAGATGAGGTATTTTTCTTTTGACCATAAATAAATTGGTTTCTTAAATTGAGGACTTTAGAAATTAAGCAGTTTTGTTTCAGGAAGAATAAAAGTATTTAGGCTGCAGCACATAAAATTATTTTGGCATATTGAAAAATATTTGCATTTATAAAGTTTATATAGATTAACCTAACAAGTTCGACATTGCTTGCTTTTCTAAACTATTATTTTAGGCATACGTAAGTCAAAATGAGTAAAGCCCAGATAGAATGAAGTGAGAACTACAAGCTACAATTTAAACAGAAAACAACAATATTCTTAAAAATTAATTTTTAAAAATTGTGGCATTTTTTTCTTTCCCACAACTTTCCTCTCTTCCCTAGATATGAGAAAAAGGGGGAAATGGTGATATCTGAGACAAATCCCCTCTAAACTCAAACCTAGTCATTTGTGAAACTGCTGGGACAGAGTCCTATACTCTCCTTTAGGGACTTCTATTTAAATAGAAAAGCATGAGAGTTTGCATTTTGAACTTTTAAAAATGGTGGGATGTTTTGTGCAAAAATCCATGGAAGGAGAGAGAATAAGAATAGAAGATTCCAGACTCTGCCTCCACCCCCACAAAGGAAATGTTTTCTAAGTCTTAAAAAAGTGAAGAGTTTGAAGTAGAGATTAAGGAATCTGTTTCCCATGGAATTCTATGGAGGCTGAAAGGAAAATACTGGGGGTGGGGGGGGGGACAAAAAAATGTACACAAGTGGACTCTTTGGTCAACGTTGCTCAAGCAGTAGTTTGCCATAATCAGAAGTGTCTGGACGCTGATGGGAACCACTTGAGCAACTCTTGTAATTGCAGAAGTCACAGGTGACTTGTATTCAATCATCTTTTGTTATCAGTATATATTATTACAATTTTAATACAGTTTTTCTTTCTTAAAATGTGTATACATTTTTTTTGGCACCCTCTGTAGTTACATTTTGGAAAGAATTTTAGTTTTGGGGTCATTTCAACCTTAAGATATGCTGGAAGAAAGCATCATGGGCAAGCCACAACCAAAAAGATGGGCATGGCATCTGCCAGGCAAATGTTTCAGTGGTCCTGCCTGTAGGCAGAACACCAGAGCTGGGGACTAATTTAACATAAGCAGCAGACCGCAGGATGAGTAATGGTAATAATAGGGTGGGGTGTATTGCAGAAGGTTACAGTTCCTGAAAGAGTATATAAGGACATGACTCAGGGAAATTTGTGCTAGGCTGAAACTTCATCTAAACTGCTGCTATTCTGGAAAACATTTAAAATTCCTGTCAGCGTTTAAAAATCTTTTAATTCATTTTTGCACTCTACGTACTGGTCTCAATTACACTTGTTACTGTTTCCAAACCCATCATACTTTATCCCAAACAAGTTAGATATTAATAAATCTTCTAATAAAGATTTTTTTTTAAATGCCAACTTGATTTAAAATGAAAATCAATACGGAGAATACCACCCCCAGCACCTGGGTTTTGAAAGTAGTTTGCAGAGATTGATTTAATACCACAGCTGTAGAGAGCAAGATTGTTCTGCCTCCCTGTCCCATTTTGCTTGTGGGCAAGATAAGGCACAGAGGAATTATGTGATTAGCCCACAGACACACAGCCAATCGGTGTCAGCGCTGAGATGGCCCATGTTTAGCCCATAGGGCTGTTCTCGCTCCCGTTCTCATTATTTACTGCAGTTTTCATCTCCTGGTTTGCCGTCCTAAATAGCCCCGCTGTTCCACAGCAAAATGGCTAAGGTCTTGGTCAACAAGCATCTGGTACTGCTATAGATATTGCTCTGTGAACCTGTTCTCTTTAACACTCTAGGGAGAAGAGGAAGTTTTCATTACTATTGATTGGCTCCTTTGCTGGATGATGTGTTGTCAAGTGAAGAGAAAGGCAAGACCAGGAGTAAGGACTGAATCATTTTAATCCCACGTCTATCTGTAGCTTTGAGCCACGGCCTTCCTTCATCTTACAACACTTGAGATGTACAAGGAAACTCAGAATGCCCATTTCTGCCGGTTTTGAAAGAAACCCAGGTATTTTGTAATAATAAATTGGAAAGGATTTATCAAGCTTGTGTGATTTCCAATCATCAATTTTATCATTAGTCTTCTGAGGCTTTAATACCATATTGACTAGACAACAATGATTTGAATTATTCAAAGAATTTCAAGTTATTGAAATACCAACTGCCTGGGGAGTCACCTAATCATCCTCCTCTTTTTTCCTTAAGAAATGGGACATTCTTATAAAGCTCCAAAGAAAGGCATTTGCTTCAGTTGGTAAGAAAGAATTTTGCTACTAATATGCCAACAAAGAATATACGACAGAAGTAGCCAAACTTTTAGAAGTAGCCAAAATTTATTACCCCCCACAAAAAAAATTTGGTTTTGGTATTTTCATTTTCACATATGAGTCAAAGTGCTTTTCAGCTTTCTAAATCAGAAATGCTAATAAAAGATGCAAAATCCCCACTTTTATGACTGTGACAGCACTTGAACGAAATACTCCTCAATGCTTACTGAAGTGAAAATTCTTCTCCTCAAGTCTCTCAATGTGGTTTTAGATCTCTGCGATTATTTGCAGATGTGGTTTTGTGTTCATTTATTTTTTATAATTCATAAAAAATGTATAAAAGCATAAAACCCCTACATGCAATTCTTCCATCTAAATGGACCCCTTTACTGCCTGCTCAGTCTGTGAAAATCTGCTCCCTTGGCCGGGCACCTGCAGTGAGTGAATATTCACAAAGCTGCAGTTTGCCAGATCAATGGGAAATGGGCCGTATGCAGGATTCCACTGCAAAATAAGCCTTGACTCCCCACTGCCTAACTGTCAGAGCAAAATAAATAAAAAATAGCGAGCACTTTCAGGTGCAGTGACAGGACAACAAGAAAAGAGAACCACAGATGGTAGAAGGAGAATTCTTGAAGAATAACTGGATCTAGAGAGTGGGATCCACTCCTGATGTCTATTTTAGATTCTCCTTTTGTCAAGAATACAAATATTCGTGTCCTTCCTACTACCTCAATGCCATTCTCCTATTTCTTTCTTCTTTTATCTGTATTTTCCAAGAATAGGATAATAGAAAGTAAAGAAAAAGGGTTACTGTGTTGTTCTCTTTTTAAAAAAAAAAAAAAAAAAAAAAAAGAAGAAGAAGAAGAAAGAAGTCCTTTTACCTCTACCTCCTCTTCCCAATATCAATTAGTGCAATTGCAATACTCATGATTTACTCACTGGAGTGAGTGAATTTATAGCTACAGCAAATGTACTTTCCTTCTTGTGCTTTTCTGGAGCAACCGTTATCAAATGAGCACGGTGCTATCAACAAGACAGATAAGTGCCTTCCATTTCCCAA
Source organism: Rhinolophus ferrumequinum (assembly GCF_004115265.2). Taxonomy (NCBI): domain Eukaryota; kingdom Metazoa; phylum Chordata; class Mammalia; order Chiroptera; family Rhinolophidae; genus Rhinolophus; species Rhinolophus ferrumequinum. The sequence goes on from NC_046301.1 coordinate 55,502,810, forward strand.
TTACATGTGAGTAGGCAGAAAGCAGAGAGCCAGCAGACTGGATGACAATCTTAAAGGAGGATTTAGAGTTAGGTCACATTGCAGAGGGCTCTGGAGTCATTTGTAATTGGACTTGCTACCAGGTAGCCATAATGGTTTTTCATTTTCCATCAGATATTTCAGGGCAGATTGCAAAAGAAGTGATGTCTTTTAGTGGCATATTTCCACCTGACAGATAAATGGTGAATATAGTAACACTCAGATGGTGGTTTAATCAAATCAGTAAAACTCTTTTCATACTCAACTTTCCAACTTCAGTGATTTTCCTAGTCTACCCCTAACCAACTTCAATGTGTAAGGAGATTTTAAAATTCTAAGACCAACCCACTCAGAATTGGGAGTCTTTTTCATTCTGATCTATGCCAAAGTATTATTTAATGCACCAATTGGAACAAAGCTATCGCAAAAGTAATAAGATCAAACTAGGAAAGTAGATACATAACCGGTCATCTTATTTTGTGTGTGTGTGTGTGTGTGTGTGTGTGTGTGTCTATATATGTTCATATATGTGCATAGCCACACACATTTATACTTATACATTATATATATATATATGATGTGTATATAGATATAGATCTATAGGTAGATATATCTATACACACACACACACACACACACGTACATATACATTTACATATTCTTCCCCATAGCGGTATATCTCTTTCTTCACATGGAAAGCAAGCAACATCAATTCTAACACTTCACCATTCTACACAAAGTGTCCCTTATTTCACTTCCTCAACCTTTGCATTGAGGGAGAGGTTCAATTCATTATCTCGTCTTCATCTGTCATGTTAATAATACATAACCAAAAGGCATGCTTGATCTGTTTTATTCTTTCATGTTCATTCCTGGGATACTGTTTTTCTTCTGTTTTGTAAAACGCCAGATTTTCTTTTTATCTATTTTCCCGCTCAGGAGAGACTGAAACTTTTTACAGAAGCTCAAAACCAACCAAATCATCAATATAGAACTGGGGAAGGGGTGTGTATGGGATTGCTGGAGTTTTTGAACACAAAGGAATTTTAAGTTTTTGTAAGGGCCCACTGCTCAATAACATTTTCTACTTTTTTTCATAACAAAATGTATATATTATTTCAATATATACAATTGAATTATTTCAGCTTCTATTACTAGTCATGACAATGGCTGGCATATGCAAAGTCAGAAAGACTTTGCTGTCCCAGAAGGCACTTCACCTCTTATGGATGATGATAGTTTTATGTGGACCAAGCAGGCGTATTTTTGTAGCATTATCTATTGGGAAGAGAGCAGGCATGGCAGGCTGCAGGTAGTCCAGATTTCACTCCAACCAGTATATACATCTAATACATCCAAAAAGCACAAATTAGCAGAAGGTGGTCCATCATTTATGCTCAGCATTCCAGAAATTCATTGAGAATGTGTCTTTTGTTTGAATGGGCTTTAGGCAATGAATGGTTCAAGGCAAACTGAAGTCGTGAGGGTCCCTACTGCATAAATTATACTGAGTCAGAGAAATATCGGCTTCCACAGGGTGTCCTCAAGCCACCATAGCAGAGTAATGGACAACATTTACAATAGTTGAGATCATTTGATTTGATTCTGAAAACAAGAAGAGCATGGGGATACAAAGTTGTTTATGCTTCCACAAAGTTTTTCCAATGTTACACATCAACTTCATGTACCAAATCTCACCTCAGTTAACAGATATATTTGTATGTCTGGCACTAGCAAGTCGAGCTTAGAGGAAAAGCTACAATGTAGAGGGGAATTCATCAAAATTGGTTAAGAGTGTGAGTTTTGAAATAAGATATGTATTTGAACACTAACTTTGTAGTTTCTTTTTTTTTATTTTTTTATTTTTATTTTTTTTTAATTTATTGGGGTGACAATTGTTAGTAAAATTACATAGATTTCAGGTGTGCAATTCTGTATCACATCATCCATAAATCACACTGTGTGTTCACCACCCAGAGTCAGCTCCCCTTCCATCACCATACATTTGATCCCCCTCACCCTCATCCCCCCACCCCCTAACCCCCTTACCCTCTGGTAACCACCAAATTACGTTCCCCAGATTAATTTTCAAACCCGTGGCCATCCTGTGGTCACCGACTGCCCTCCAATCCCCTCACCCTCCCCCCCACCCCCCACCCCTCCCGCCCATCTAGCAACCCTCAGTTGGAACATTATGTTAAGTGAAATAAGTCAGACAGAGAAAGATAAGTACCATATGATCTCACTTATTTGCGGATTCTAAAGAAAAGAATAAGTGAATGAACCAATCAGAAACAGTTTTGGAGACAAAGAGGAAAAACTGTAGTTTCTAAATGACTTTAATCGTGTTTTTAATTTGCCTATAAAGAACATACCAAAATATGAGGCATAATAAACACTCAATAAATGGCAGCTCTTATGATACTATTTTAATGGGTCTGTTTTAAATACCCGTAATTCAGATATAGCTACAATACCAAGAAAATGCAAATCAGAACAGTGAGACTTTAAGACCTCATTAAAGACTGTCCAATCTTAGGGGAGGACTGCATCTTATCAGGACTTCTTTGTTCCATTTTATAAGGAATAATACCTTTCTATAAAGAAAAGCATAATTTTGTTGATCATCACCATCTTATTTTTTCTTCATCATTGCCCTCTACCGAATGCTCAGTAAGTGCTATATACACTACTTTCTTTAATCCTTACAAGAAGAGGATAAAGCAGGTATTTTTATTCATTTTATACATAAGAAAATTGACACTTGGAGAAGTTAGCTAACTTGCTTAGGAACACACAGTTATTAGGAAAGAGAAGAAAGATTTCAAACCAAGCATTTCTCAAACCAAACACCAAAAATCTTAATTATATAATATGCTTTATCCCGTGGTACGTTACATATCATGGGAGACCAGAAAGTAACTTAGTGAACATAACTTCAGAGCTTTCTTCCTTTAAAGATGATGCTTCTACCATTTTTTCCAAGGTTTTTACTATCAATAATCCATGATTTCTTCAAACAGTGTTGTACGGGATACATGTATTAAGAGAAAAAAATATAAGAGCAGCATTCTTTTCCCAGCATAATTCTTTTCTTTCAGTAACTGTACAGTGTTAACCAGCTATCTAGTCATAAAAATAACTGTGTTCTAAAGCACTGGCATTTTGCGGTAGCCTAAAGCTATGACAGCCCTAAAATTAAGCATCAAATCTGAAAAGTCACTTGTTTTTATTTTTGTTTCCTCCTCATCTAGATAAGTCACAGTGGGAGACAGAGGAGCTGTTCAGTTTCACTATGTCAAGACTGATAAGACGGAACAGCTCTTGGCTTACTCCTGAGTTCTAGTACATTATCTTTAGTCAAGGAAAGGTAATGTCCTCCTTTTTGCCAGTTTTCACTGCAATATCAAGCATAAGGCAAACAATTCTAATTAGGCTCTTTGTCATTGGTACACCAGTAATTCTTCTTTATAGGCAACAGAAATGCTGTGCTTTCAAAATCAGGTAGCTTTCCTTTCTGTCAGAGACAAGCAAAATCTATACTATCTTATCGATTTGCCCAACCAATTAATCCACTGATTTTTTTCCCCATCTATAAAAACAACAGCAATAAAAAAGCATACATATACAATGGGGGAAAATGATAGAAATTAAAAGTCAGCTATGAATAAAAATCATTAATAAAAAAAAAATACCTACAGATGTGTGCATTTTCTCAGTAGCTTGCTTTTCATGTTTTTTTCCAAGAGAATAGTTCACAGTATGTTGTCAAAACATAACAAAATCCATGAAAATGATGTAAGAAACTCCCTAGTAAGAGATGAAACTACAGAAGAAATAAGAGAGCTTGCATTTGTGTACATTTGGCTCCTAGTTCAAAAGTTTATGCCTTTCTTTTCACATTCAGTTGACATACTACTATATCCCAGGCTGAAAGATCTGAACTATCCACACTCATGAATTGTGAAGGCCAAGACATTTGGGACATCCACTGGATTTATGACCTTGAAAAGCAAAAATAGAGCAGGAAAGGGATGGAAATAGAAAGCATATTTGAATCTATCTTGTAAGAAAAAAGAATGAGCCAAAAAAGTTAGAAGATTCTAGAAGTTAAAAATTTATGTCAGGCAATAGTGACTGACCAAGTGGGTTAGGTGAATGACTGTATATATATATACAATATTTATATATATATACAATATATATATATATATTTGTAGTTTTGCTTAAGAACAATGGTGCTCCCATGAGTTTAAAAAAATTATTTAAATTTAAGTCTGAATCATACATGTAAATTATAAGAGAAAGATCACATTATAAGAAAAAGACGTCTCTTATTCTAGGAAGCTGTATCATTTTAGTGATCCTTAACTACTAAATATCTCACTAAGCAGTCTGAAATGTTTAAGCCGAAATAACCCTGAAGACATATATGTCAATTGTGTAATAATTATTCACCTGTGTAGGAAACCTTACATTATATGAAACATCAAAAGGTAGACAGAATTTTAATTGTCAAATCAAAGAGATATTCTACTGAGTTACCTTGAAATTATAAATTAGGAAATAACCAGCCCACATAGAATGTAATTGATATGAACCCAGTACCCACTGATTAGAAAGATTTGAAGTCATTAGCATGGAATCAATATTTAAACCATACAAGTGGATAAAATTGACCAGAGACAATACATAGAGTGAGAAGAGAACAGACTAAGCACAAAACAATACCACCAAAATAAATAAATAAATAAATAAATAAATAAATAAATAAACAAAACAAACAAACAAACAAAAAAACCCCACCTGGAGAACAGCAACATTTAAGAAAACAACATTAAAGGAAGACTTTTTAAAAAAGGTAAACCAAAGAAGGAAACAAGAGAGTAATAGTGAGGGGGCAGGGGTTAAGAAGATAACCAGACCGAGGATTAATTCAAAGAAAAAGAAAAAGTCTGGAAAATAATTTAATAATGATGGTAATCTGCTAGGGCTACTATTACAAAATACCACAACAGAATTTAGTTTCTCACAGCTCTAGAGGCTGGATGTCCAAGATCAAAGTGTAGACAGATTTCATTTTTCCTGAGGCCTCTCTCCTTAGCTTGCAGATCATGCTCACGTGGTCCTTTCCTTGCACACGAAAATCCCCGGTGTCTCTTCTTCTTCTAAGGACACCAGTCATATTAGATCAAGGCCCTTTCTCTGACCACATTTTACCTAACTATCTCTTAATTACAGTTAAAGGCCCTCTCTCCAAATACAATCACAGTGGGAGCCGCAACTTTTTGGGGAGAACACAATTCAGCCACAACAGTAGTCAAACATTTATTGAACATTAAATACCGAATGTTTGTGTCCCACCAAAATTCATATGCTGAAATCTAATCCCCAGTGTCATGGTACTTGGAGGTGAGGCTTTGGGGAGGTGATTAAACCGTGAGGACAGAGCCCTTATGAATGAAATTAGTGACCTTATCAAAGAGGCCCCAGAGAGCACCCTCTCCCCTCCCACCATGTGAGGTTATAGGGAGAAGACAAGATGCCTATGAACCAGGAAGCTGGCTCTCACCAAACGCTAAATCTGCCAACACCTTGATCTTGGACTCCCCAGCCTCCAGAACAATAGAAATAAATTTCTGTTGTTGATAAGCCACCCAGCCTATGGTATTCTGTTATAGCAGCCCAAACGGACTAAAACATTGACTATTCACTGTACGTAAAATAAAATCCAAATTCCTTAGCATGAAATAAAGATCCTTTGCAATTTGGTCTCAGTCCACCTTCCAGTCCCATATCCTGTCACTTTCCCTACTTTATATCCCATATGTTAATTACTCTGGCGAAATTTGCTCTCTCCTGATTATGCCTTGTTTTTATGCTTCTGTCCTTTTTAGAGTGATCTTGATGAGAAAATTCCCTTTGAAAAGCTCCCTCAAATATCATTCTTTTCAAAAGACTTCCCTTATCCTTCCTAGCAAGAAATACTTCCTTACTCTATGCTACCTCAGCATTTCGTCCCTATGCCACAAAGTATATATTAAATTTATTATAATTACCTCTGCTAGAGTGTGACAACCTATATCTTATTCTCCTTTTATAAATGTGTCCTCTAGTAGCATTTCAGGCACATACCAAATGTTTATCAAATGTAAGACCGTAAATAAATGAATGTATAAAAAAAATAAGTAAATTAATGAGCTGCTACACTTTACATAATGAGTTATTTTTCTAATAAAGATACTATTAAACACAAAAATGCTCTCTTCAAATTTTTATGTCAGATTAGTGTTCAACTGTTCTAGATAGTCACAGTTTATCACATACCCAGAGTGCAAAGCAAAACAAACAAAACACTATAATAGAAGTGGTAGAAAATTTTAGATTTTATAAACAGAATAAAACAAAACCTATCTGAACCTTAGCAAGTTTATATATTATGGGAGAAGTAAGTCAAATTGCATGCAGGAAAAAAGCAGAGTATCAAATTACACTCTTTCAGAACCTACTTGTTACAAGTTTAGTTTATCCTGGTCTGTTATCCTGACAGTGAATATTAAATTTGATATATTTTAGACACAAAAGATTTGCCTGGTTGGATAGTACACTACAGTTCTCTTCAAGTTTTTCAATATAAGAATGTAATTAACAATTTATTATCATCCAGGTTAGCAGGAAACAACCTTTGTCTCCCTACCTTAAAACAGTTATAAAGCTTATAATATATATAGAGTACCCTATTAATTAACAATGGAATTACTTACCCTTCCAGAATAGGCAATATTAATGTTTCCATATTGCTGAGACAATAACTAAAAGATTTAACAGTAAGGAAACAGCTAAGGTAGAGGATCCAAAAAGCTTTCCTCACTCAAGTCTCTGAATTGGGACTGGGGGACTCCATTTTCCTAGTTCCCAAGTCACTGCCTGTCAATAAATGTTCCTGAAGATACATGAATTTTCTCAAGGCACAAGGGCACAATTGCTTTTCATACCAGCTGATTTCTAATCCAGTCCATTAGCTCTCATAGCATTCCCTTAGAACAACTGAAACAAGACTAAAATCATTAGTCATTTTCTCCAATAATCCTCCCTGCTTCTTTGATTACTTTAATGACAGAGCATTGAGGTTCAGCCCATAGACTTTGTTAAAAACATCCTACTAAAGAATGTCAGGACTTCTCCATTGTCATTTTTAACACAGTCTCTGTTCACATCATTCTGAACTCCAAATAAAATGCTACATATCAGTGTCTTGTTTCACCCAAAGCTGAGAAATTTGTCAATAGCGATTTTCTTCACAGCTGCCAGAGGAATGCTTTAAAAACATAAAACAGACCATTTATTCTCCTGTTCAAAACATTCCCACCATATTGCATCTCAACTCCATGTGGCCTAGAAAGCACTACATGCTCTTCTCTGCCTACCTTTTCTACTTTTCTACTCCTTCCAATTTTTTCCTCCCCTACTGTGATCTAGGTTCATTGGAGCAGTTCCTCTAAGATGTCATGCTTTTCTAACTTATTCATCTTAATCTGCTTTTATCTTCTAAGCACTAATCACCAAATGCAATCATATTACACACGCAGTTACTTGTTTTATATCTGTCTCTTATTCTAGAAAGTAAGACCTTAAAAGAGCAGTGCCTAATGCGTGGTAGACACTCAATATTTTTTCTGAAAATAATGCAATAGTTAGAGAAAGACTTGTGCTTCAAGATAAAGAGCTCCTAGAAATTTGTCTAGACATCATACTTCTTAAAAAGAAACATCAGAAATATATACAACGTTCTGTGGAATTTGATGTTTTCCAAAGGAGAAGAAAGAGAACATTACTAGCCAGGAAAAGCTAGTGTCCTCTTTTGAAACAAAGAGTGAGAAATCAGCATCAACAAAACCGAGGCAAAGATTCTTCCAGGAGACAAAGGAATCTAACTGTATTACAAATATATGATATAACTTCACTGAAGAAGATGGAGGAAAGGTTCTGATGTAAGGAACTTTGGAAATAAGTGAAGACTGTAAGACTATAGAAAGAAAGGAACTGTATGTTATCACTCTACTCTCATAGAGAAGATTGTTTCTTAAGCCGTACAGGTTACCCATCCTAATACCACAATAGATGCATATTGGAAATGAACAAATAAATAAATGGCAGATGGTGGAGCCAGCTGTCTCACTGTTGGAGTGGGAGTTTACAGATAAGCAAGAGGAGAAAACTAGAAGGACCTCTGTGGTTTGGAGCTGGTGCTATCAGTATGAATTCATGTTTGACTTAATATAAATACAGATGGAGAGATTCGGAAGAACGTATAGATTTGTGTGCATACACAGGTTAGTAGGACACATATATTTGCAAACGCTGTTGACTGGAAGGGCTTAGATGCAATGAGCAGGCCCAGAACCCAGATCTTAGTTTCTAATACCATTCTCCAATTATGATTCCTTGGGGGGAAAAAATGGCTACTTCTAGGCCTGAGAAATGGAATATACAATATAAGAACTGCCATACTACACACACACACACACACACACACGTGCACGCACGTAATGGTGGGGGCATGTCAAAGGGAAACAGGAGCCAACTGAAAAAACTCCCAACAGCTAAAGCTAGAATAATTTTAGCAACAAAACGAATGACATATTGTGGATTATACATCAAACCATAAAATAAATGTCATGAGTCCATGCTGAACTAACTGACGAATAAATAAATAAATAAATAAATAAATAAACAGGCAAGAAGAGACAAATATTCAACATAGAAGAATTCCAAATAATTTATGTAGATACTGCCCCTCAAGATGGTGAAGCATAATTTCCTAATCTTTAAGTGTGGACCATGCAGAGGGACTTCCTTACAGTGAATACAGTGTGGGGTAAAAAGGGGGCAAAACGAATAACTAGAGTAGAAAAACTTGACAAACACTGCCGCAGCCAGGTGATCAAGTTTAACATCAACAGTGATTAGTCATGTTGAGAGTATGCATCCTTGGTATGATTTGATGAAATGTCACTTTATCTCTGTGACCTTTCTCTCAAAACACACATAACTCCAGTCTATTCATGAAAAAAGGAAAAGACAAACCAAATTGAAAGGCATTCTACAAACAACTGACCAGTATGCCTCAAAATTGTCAAGGTCATTCAAAACAAGGAAGTCTGAGAAAATATCACAGCCAAAAGCATCCCATAGAAACAGAACTACTGAATATTAATATGGTATCCTGGATTGGATCCTGGGTCAGTAAAAGAAAAGTACTAAAGAATTCAAAAGTATGTTCTTAGGTTAATAATAATCTATCAATATTGGTTTACTAATTATGACAAATGTTTCATAGTAATGTAAAATGCTAACAATAAGGGGAACAGAGCGCAGGATATATAACAGAATTCTCTGCACTGTCTTGGTAAATTTTTAAAAAATCTAAAAATCTTCTAATATAAATAAGGTTATTTAAAAATAGTTGCCCTGTTGGTATTCTTAAAAGTTACGCACAAATTCAAACTCAACAGATTTATACCTTCAATTCTCTAGGCACCAATCATTCCCATTCTCATTTCCAAGTGAATTATTAAACACAACAACTTAGAAGAGAGGTATAAAAAGCTTTACTTGAGACGTCTCTGTCGTTTTAATCAGGAAACTCAAATATTCATACAGTGTTACAGATTGTGTACCCTTTTTTAAATTATTGTAACAGGTGCGTCCAAGAAAAAAAACACAGGAAAATCAAAATCGTATTTACTGTGAAGAAAAGTCCTGATCTGAAGAGCTCTCTCAGAGATGTTTTTGACACAGAGATATTTTGTACTGGGTTGGATACGGTCCCGCCAAACTTTGTGTCTACTAGGAACCTCAGAATGTGACCATTTTTGGAAATAAAGTGCCTGAAGATGTCATTAATTGAATTAAGATGGGGCCATACTGGAACAGAGTGAGCCTAATCCAATGACTGGTGTTCTTATAAAAAGAGAAAACAGACACATGGGCGTAGGGGGCAGTAGGAGGAAGAGAGAGAACATCACTTGACATTGGAGGCACAAATTGGAACGCTGCAGCTACAAGCCAAGGAGAAGCAACTGGCAGCCACCAGAAGAAATGATCCTCCCCTAGAAGCATTGGCGATTAGCATGGCCCTGACAACCTCTCGATTTCAGACTTCTGACCCCCAGAACTGTGAGCGAACAAATTTCTGTTGTGTTAAGCAACCTACTTCCTGGTATTTGTTATGGCAGCCCTAGCAAACTAATGCATACGGATTTGCAGGGTGGGGTATGTACTAGGGTAAAAATGATGCTTAGGTCTTACTCAAAGCTAATTATTTCTGTTGTATTTCTTTTTTCCCAGTAGTGTCAGTCTGCTCCAAGTGCTAAAACAAACACTTTGATTCTTAATTTCATAACAACTTTACATTATCATCATCTTCTCTTTCCAGGTCTATCTCTGCCTCTTATCTCTGATTAGCAAATTGTGCCATTGGGATGAAGACCCTTCCATTTAATTAAAAATTATTTTCATAAGTGAATTATTTTATTTCAAAGCCCCAGAGCCTAATTTTAGCTTATTAACCTCATTATGTCCGTGAGATCACGTTGGTGCGATTCTAAAGCTTCTCTCATTTACTTTCTCGATTAAAAGTAAAAATACACACCAGACCAGCATATTAAAGATTCTCCTCTAATTAAATCTTTTCTCTAAAGTTAATATGGCTGAGAAGGGGAAGCTTTTTACTTTTCCTGAAGTGTATAAAGGGCCTTTCTTTGATCTCAGTCTTCCTGACATGATCTTTTATTTTTCAAGTCTATAACATGCTCTAGCTATTCTATGATACTCTGCTAGAAAAAGGTCAAGCATAATTTTCCAGTCCTCAGAAAAGAAGGCCTTGAGAAAAACACTACTTTCCCTCGCATTCATTCCTATTCCCTAGCCTAAGGAACTATAAGATATATTAAGATAAATAGGAAAGAAATGAGTTTTTAACTGTGAGAAAAAGAGTGAGTCTTTCAGCAAGTTACTTGAGTTCATACAGTAGAAAAGTGATTTCACAGCTGTGTTCAGGCAGAATCACTGGAAAGTAAATTTTACATATATAGATAAAGTAATACTATATACATATAAAGTAAATACTATATATAATATATATATAAGTATACATATATTATATATATATAGAGAGAGAGAGACAGAGACAGAGACAGAGAGACGGGGGGTGGGGGTGGGGAACTTTATACTAAAATAAATGTTTGCAAGGTCCAGAGCAGGGTTTAATTGCTTGTGAACCAGAATTATGGAAGGTAAATAACAAGGTGACATTAAGATTCCCAGTAACACAGGTCATTATTTTTACAGAAAACTAATTGCAATAACCTCTTAGCATTTTCCTCCCAATATTGTTAAAAAGAAAAAATAGATTGGCACTAACAAAATAAGACCTGACAAATGAATGATACACTCAGCAGCTCCAAACTTCTTCGATGACAACCCTACCTTTGCCATCCATAACTTTTCTGAATTGCTTATATTCATGACAAGCCATAAAACAATTTATTTTTTATATAATCCATGAGTCAACATTTATTTGGTATGTGTAGACAATAGAATTCAAAGTCAGCTACACGTGTTCAATATTAGAACACAGGTAGGATATGCATCAGTAAACATTAACAATTATACATGGGTGAAAACTAAGCATCAGAACTCATTTCTGTGTATGCTTTGAATAAATAAACACAAGTAACAGCAACTACCACCTACTACACTTGTGTAGAATCTGATAAGAGTAATTATTCCCACCTTTGTCAATACAGTAGTTCACTCCCAAGTTATTTCCGTGTTAGTTAGGGTTCCCAGGAAACAAATGTTTAGAAGGAAAATTGCTTACAGGAGGTATACCAGGTATGCTCTTGGGAGAAAAATAAAAACATGCCAAAAAGCAGTGAGGCAAGCAGGATTGGGCACAGGGAGGCATTGAGCTGTGATGCAGTCCAATGGTGGTCTTGGCCGTTCTCACAGTGAGCCCTGAAGAAGGTCTAGCCCTTCAAAGATGCCCCAAAATGCAGTTAAGAGGTCAGGCCTTTCTAACCCTGTATTGACAAGTCACTGGAAGTGTACTCTGTGTTGGTACATGGCTTACCACTAGGCAAGATGGCTTCCTTTCCAAAGCAATTGCCAGAAAGGGACTGTGCTGTGGGCTATCAGCCAGCAACACTCCCGGCAGCTGGGGGTGAGGGTCACAGTCCTGAAGGGGTACTGGGCAGAGCACCTGTGCATCTACCAGAGCTTCCCATTTGTCCCCAGCTTTGTGTTTTTCTCTCTGTGTGCTGATTTATGCCACTACCATATCCCACTCAACTGCCCTTTTCTCCTAAATCGTCTCACTTTTTTTTTTTTTTTTTTTTAACTTTTGGTCCTGATGGCTTACTGACTGACTAAGTCCCTAAATACTGCTGACTATTCCAGTGCTGGCTTGGGAATCTCAATTGAATCCAGCTGAATGTAGCCAAGAAGGTACCTGGTGCACACCTAGAATCAGGGAAAGGGGGAGTTCTGTTACCGTAGCAGATACGATTGGTGTCCCCCCATAATCCCACATTCCCATTTCACTTCACATTGGCTGAATTCCAACTGCCAGCACTGTATTTCTTTGCCTTATGGCTTTCTCTGTTTTCCGAGAGCCCATTTTGCCCATTTGTATGCACACCAGAGAGGTCTGGGAGAATCTAAACGAATGACGAAAATTGGATTATAAACCACATCAGTTTCCGTACTCATCAGCTGATACATGTGTTCTGCACTAGCTGCCAGAGTCCTAGGTGGGATCAAGCTCCAATTAACCATGGTGGTGACTTGATGGATTACAAACTCTTTATTGGAGGGCTTTCCTTCCCCGTCTCACTTCTACGCTTCCAGATGAAGTTTTCGGGCATCACCTCCTAAATAAACTACTTAAAAGCAAATCCTTGTATACAGTCTGCTTGTTGAATAGCCCAATCTAAGATATTTACATCAGTCCAAATTCCCACAGAAGGACAAATTTTAGGTGGTGACAGAAAGGGAGAACAACAGAAAAAATAAGCAGAAGATGAATTTATAAATGAATTTAATCTAAAGGGAAGATTAAAAGAATTAAGTCAGGATACAAAATTATATGTCAGAAGAGAAAAGTACCAATATTTCAGAAGATTGATAATTGATACATATTTTTTTTCCAATTGCATAGTTTGGTTTAGAGCCAGCATACTGTTCAAGTATCCATGATAATGAGATGTATTGTCATCACACACAAAATTAAGTAATAGTACATATGCCAGTTGAGTGTATCTCAGGAACAAAAAACAAGAAGATAGATCTGTGCTGTAAACATTTGTTGTTTATTAATTGTGCAGCCGCAAACCCTCTCTGCTACTAGTACCATTCTCTCTCTTTGGAGAATCCCTTTTTGTGTATCATCTTGTGAGGGGGCACCCATCTCTCAATGTGGAGATGGTGGAAGCCAGCAATAGTTTTCTTTTTCTACTCTGTGCTCTGGCATAATCATTGAACAGGCTCATCAGATGCTCTCTTCCTAGACTCTGAACCTTGAATCATCAGTCTCCGCATTTAGATCAAAATGTTTCCATAGAGCGACCATGACCGTGAATCCTTCAGGGTGGCTTTCCCAAGCTTCCTCCCTATTTTCCCAACATGCCTTTCAGCCTCCAACCAATTCCATGAACCATTAATATCCTTTCAATTAATGATATTTTTGTTTAGGGAGGGAGATTAATGCAGCTATACCATGAGTATGTAGCAGTCAGGAGCCCCTTAGGGAAACATAGGAAATTTGGGATAGGTTCCCTAACCGTGATGGAGCAGTCGTCCATGGGACTCCTATTAATATTCTTCGGAGACCATTTAGAGCTCCCTGACACTTGTCATTGCAAGCCACGATCACATATCTTTCCAATGCATTCCCTTTAAGGGCTGATTTTGTTTTCAATCAAAGAAATCTAATACATATGTATTTAAGTTATAAATTCATGTGAATTTGGTAATTTATGTAGATTTGAGTCCACATGAAATTCTTTTTTATAATTCTAAATTGGATATTTGTGTCAACCTGACCTAAAGTTCAAATGTATACTTCGTAATTGTATATTTCTAAATCTGACCAACATCACACATTAAAAATAAATACATGTCCCCATTAACAGTTTATTTGAATTTGGATCAAATGACGAGCAAACGAAAAGGTATGCAGAAGAAATTGCTAAATTCACTAACAAAGTACTATGAGAAAATAATGAGAAAATGAGTTTAAGCTGCATATTTAAGGATCAAACTGAAGACATTGTCCTTCGGTACAAGTATTCAAAATAATGATTTTCAAATACGTTCTCATTTTTAAAATCCAATTTCCTATGGCCTATTTTTTACATTTAAAATTGGAGACTCTTTCTGTCAAAAATTAGTTAAGAGAAAAATGAAGGCGAAGCCACAGAAAAGCATCTGTGTATTCAGCATGTAAGTGTAGTCAACTGTACCATGTTAATTGATCCAAGACATCTTCCACTCTGTTTTGATTATCTGCATGGCTTATCAGGAAATGGAGTGGGAAAGCAAAGATTATGTGTGGGGTTTATATTTATCTTAGTTTTTAAACTGTTTAGTTTTATTTGTCCAAAAGAAATACCTCTGTATTTCTTTGGAGACTTAGATTAATTAATTTAAATCCGGACATGAATCTCTCCCGAGTTAAAGAGGTAGCAGTAGAGACATGAATATATAGGATCTAGCTAGGGTCTTGGTCCATACAATGATTAAACCTAAAAAAAGTTTAATTAATGGGGAAGATCTGATTAATGCTCCAGGAAGCAAATTAATATCATTATTTATTTGTTGAGAAATAAAACCATTCTTTTTTTTATATCTTGACCTCATAATAGAGGGGAAAGAGTGGATTTTATGATTATACATCGCTTAGCACATGGTCTCCATTGACCGTCATGATTATCTACCAAATAATGAATGAACTACCAAAAGCTGAAGTAGCTTTACTTTGGAGATCTGACGTATTATTTCCCAAGGTACATACTTTAAAGACCTCTTTGACAAATCAGATGAAGAGTAGAAATTTTAAACTTTACTTCCCATAACCTACAGAAAAAATAAAACTCTTTAACACGTCGTACAAGATTTTCAGGATCTGGATGTTCTAAGCTTATTGCTTCTCCACCTCCATATAAACCATTGATTCTTGCAATACTGAACTTTCTGAAGTATCTTAAATGTGTAAGTTTATGCCTTTTATATGCTTCTACTTAACCTGCTCTTTCTCTATTTTCTCATTAAAGGCTTATCTCAGATATCATTTCCCTCCTTCCCCTAACTTTTGCCTGTCCTCTACTGCCATCTGGCATCTTTTTCATAATCCTATGGATGCCCTGATGACCTAGTTCAATAATCTTTAAGGAAACTGTCAGCATCTTGGTGGCAGGTGCCATGATTTACTCTCTGTGTCTCAGACAACCAATACAGGAACTGACATACACTGGGTCTTGATATATTTTTATTTTATAAATGAATGAACAAACGTCCCATTGCTCTATAAGATGGATGCCTTGAAATATGCCATCCGATTATTAGAAGAGTTGCAATGACAAAAGATGAGAAAGTATCTCTGGCATACAAAATATAGATATTTAAAATTAAAAGTATTGTTCTCATAAATCATTCCCATCTACTTAGAATGCCTTTTTTTTTTAAGTGTTTTAAATATACCAAACATATTTTAGAACTTGCTTACAATAGCTGGAATGGTAGGTTTATCCACTTCTGGTATAGACCCCGTGTGTAGATGTGCGATCTAATGATTTTAAGAGCATATAATATATTAAAACATAAACCCTATCTAATGCAAGAAAAAGATACCGTATTGTGCAAACAGTAGTAGGGGGCTAAAAGCTCTTTATTTTACTTTGCTCTGACTGTCAGGTGGTAAAGGCAAACTCTCTATAGAATATGTTTTTATTGTTTTAGCTGCATTTACACTTTCTCATTATTCTTTTATTTTCTATCACTTGTTTCTCTTTTTTCTTCCTTCCTTTATCATTAATTTTGCAACTCTGGGGCATTTCTAGTCTTTTTTATTATCTATCCCAATGACTCAACCTTTTGATAAGCCCAGGAAAGGATGTTAGTGATTATAATTAGAGGGTAAGAAATCACTAAAATGTAACAAGGCACAGAACACTGCCCTAGAGGAATGGACTGACATTTACAGCCTGTGCTGACTTCCTTTCACCACTCGATAGATGTATTTCTATATAACTTAGGACAAAGCCAGATTATTGCAAGGCAACCAATAATTTGTCTAATTTCCTTTATGAAAAAGGTTATTAAGGGCATATTTTTCCCTGGAAGCATAAAAAACGTTTTGTCTCCATTGCATTGTTTTCATTATCATCAAAAAAAAAAAAAAAACACGTAAATATTTATGGCTGCATGGCCCCAAAAGGTAGGTTTGAAGGTTTGGCCCTTCAAACCTGTATGCCCCATATAGTAACGACAGTGCTCAGGAATAAAAAAGTAAGTGACTTATCTTGTTTAAAGAATGTAATTAACATCCTAATAGTAGAAAGGGCAGGTCCACAGACAGGAGTAATATGAGGTTTGGATCAGAATGGAGTCAAAGGGATTTTACCGCCACACAGGGAGAGTGTATTAAAGGATATTTAATTTAAATGACTAAAAATTTAGCAGGGATTTCCAAAACTTGAAGAAGAAAAAAAAAGAAAGCAATGTAATGGAAGACTCAGGTAGTGAATAAAGAATTGGTGGGTGTAAAGTACCTGCAAGACTGGTCTGTCCAATACAGTAGCCATTAGCCACGTGTGGCTATCTTAAAATGTTCCAGGACTTCATTTCTTAGAGCAGTTTTAAGTTCACAGCAAAGCAAAAAAGAAAGTACAGGGATTTGCCATGTACATCTTGCTGTCACACATGTACAGCCTCCACCATTGTCAACGTCACTCACCAGAGTGGTATGTTTGTT
The DNA here is from genome assembly GCF_004115265.2 of Rhinolophus ferrumequinum. Classification (NCBI taxonomy): domain Eukaryota; kingdom Metazoa; phylum Chordata; class Mammalia; order Chiroptera; family Rhinolophidae; genus Rhinolophus; species Rhinolophus ferrumequinum. The sequence goes on from NC_046301.1 coordinate 55,519,863, forward strand.
GTAACTGATTAACCGACATTAGTAACCATGATTACCAAAAGTCCAGAGTTTACATCAGAGTTTACACTCTTGATGTTGTACATTCTATGGATCTGGGCAAATGTAAAATGAATGACATGTATCCATGATTATATCATAAAGAGTATTTTTACGTCCCCCAAAATCCTCTGTATTCTGCCTGTTCATCTCCCTTCTCCAACTCCTGGCACCTGCTGAACTTTTTACTATCTCAATGGTTTTTCCTTTTCCAGACTGTCACATAGTTGGAATCATACAGTATATAGCCTTTTCAGATTGGCTTCTTTCACTTTGTAACATGCATGTAAGCTTCCCCCATGTCTTTTCCTGGTGTGAAAGCTCATTTCTTTTTAGCAGTAAGTAATATTCTATTGTCTGTATGTCCCACAGTTTATTTATACATTCACCTACTGAAAACTTAGTTGCTTCCAAGTTTTGGCAATTATGAATAAAGCTACTGTAATTATTCATACGTAGGTTTTTGTGTGGACATCAGTTTTCAAATCCTTTGGGTAAATACCAAGGAGCATGACTGATGTCCTGTGTCATAAGAGTATGTTTAGTTTTGTAAGGAACCGCCAAACTGTCTTCCAAAGCATCCCATTTTTCATTCCCAATATAATGTAAGACACGTAAGCATGTAAGAAAGTTCCTATTGCTTCCATGTCCTTGCCACCGTTTGCTGTTGTCAGTGTTCCATATTTGGCCATTCTAAGAGTATATAGTGGTATCACATAGTGTTGTTTTAATTTGCACTTCCCTGATGACATAGCATGTGGAGCATCTTTTCATATGCTTATGTGCCATCATACATCTTTGTGTCTGTTAAGGTCTTTGGCCCTTTTTAAATCAGGTTGTTGGTTTTCTTATTGTAGAGTTTTAAATGTTCTTTTTATATTATTCATGTAGATGTCCAGTTGTTCCAGAACCATTTGTTGAAGAAATTGTCTATGCTCCATTGTAGTGCCTTACTCCTTTATCAAAGATAAGTTTGTCTATGTTAATGCAGGTCTACTTCTGGACTCTCTGTTCAGTTCCTTTGACACCTTTGTTTGTTCACCAATATCACATCATCTTAATCACTACAGCTTTATAGTAAGTTTTGAAGTCAGCATCAATCCTCTAACTTTGTTCTTCAAGATTCCATCGGCTATCTGAGTCTTTTTCCTGTCCATATATATTTTAGAACCAGTTTGTCATAATCCACAAATAACTTCCTGGGATTCTGACTGGGATTGCATTGAATCTATAAATCAAATTGGGAAGAATTAACAACTTGACAATATTGTGTCTTCCTATCCACGAACATGGAATTTCTCTTCATTTACTTCTGCATTCTGTTCTTCTTTGATTTTTGTTCATCTATTGTTTTCCTCATATAGATATTGCAATGTAAATGTGTTTATAATTTCAAATTCCACTTGGTCATTGCTGGTTTATAGAAAAACATGTGACTTTTGTATATTAACCTTGATCCTGAAACCTTGCTATAATGGCTTATTAGTTTTAGGAAATTTTTTTGTTGATTCTTTTCTATTCCTAGATAGATGATCATGTCCTCTGTAAACAGAGACAGTTTTATTTCTTCCTTCCCAATATTCAGACCTTTTATTTTCTTTCCTTGTCTTCTTGCATTACCAAGAACTTCCAACTGAAAAGGAGTGGTGAGAGGAAACATCTTTGCAGTGTACCTAATCTTAGTGGAAAAGCTTTGAGTTGTGATATTAGTCGTAGGTTTTTTTGTAGATGATTTTTTTTTATCAAATTGAGAAAGTTCCCTTCTATTTCTAGTCTACTGAGAGTTTTTATTACCACTATGTGGTGGATTTTGTCAAATGCTTTTCTGCATCTATTGATATGATCGTGTGACTTGTCTTTTAAGTTGTTGATGGATTACAGTAATTGATTTTTTAATGTTGAACCAGCTTTGCATATCTGGTATAAACCCCACTTAATTGTGATGTATAATTCTTTTTATATAGTATCGGATACTACTTGCTCATATTTTGTTGAGGATTTCTGCATTTTTGTTCATAAAAATGTTCATAAAAATATTGGACTATACTTTTCTTATGTCTTTGGTCTGGTTTGGTTAAGGTGGTGCTGGCCTCATATAATGAGTTAGGAGGCAGTCTTTCTGCTGCTATCCTCCAAAGAGATCGTAGAGATTGGTATAATTGCTTTCTTAAATGTTTGGTAGAATTCATCAGTGAATTCTGGGCCTGGGCCTTTCTTTTTTGGCATCCAAAATTCATCACTGTCTAGATTTAGAAGCCTGTTAAACACTTGCTGAATTAACTAATGAGGTTTTAGAAATAAATCCCAGCATCCCTTCCATCATTCTAGTTAGAAAAGAGGCAAAAACAGTTCCATCCTACAGCACAATGCTATTACAAAAGTACCTTACTCGGGCCAAGGGAGGTTTCCCAGAGGAGGTCACATCTGAGTGAACTTTGCAATGAGTATTACCTACCCAATTGAAGAAGAGCATTAAGGAAGAGAATTTAGCAGGATAACAGACTCCTTGCTCTGCTGGAGGAATGGAAGTATCTGTGTGACTGGAGACATATATGCAAGCCAGAGCACAGTTGAAAAAAATGAGTTGAAAAAAATAATGCTATGGCCTTTTGTGAATGATTGTGACGTGGGACCTTGTAACATTGAAACACTTAAGTGGGACAGTGAGATTTTCAAAGCTGTTCCTCAGAAGTCATTCTGGTAGCAATCTAGAAGTTATGTTGGGGTTGAAGTGAAAGAGGCAGTTATCTCAGAGGCAGTGACAGCTCAGGTCAAAAAATGACCAGTCCATGAACCACCAGTATCAGAATCAAAAAGATGGGACACAGAGAGGGGTCATTCCAAGGCAGACAAAAATGTTGATCGTTTGTTGCTTTCAGTTTTATATCCCACATATCAGTGAAATCATATGGGTCTCGATTTTTTTCTGTCTGACTTATTTTGCTTAGCATAATAATCTCAAGATAAACTTAATTAAAAAATTCCGATCAGTAATTAGCCACGAAAAGTGAGCAAATGTGAGTCAAAGATTTACCGTAAAGTATCATTTTCTCCAATATCATTCAACATCCTGCAGGTGAGATTTCTTGGTTTTTTTATCTTATTAACCTTCCAATACAATTAAATTCTACCATCTACACCTACTCATATATAAAAAAAAAGTCAACTCTCACTTTACTGATTCATTAACTCATTAGCTATTATTATTACAAGATTAGCTCAGTAATTCTTAAAATGAGATTTAGATGCACCTAATAAGAATAACAACTGTAGATTTTCCACTGGGAAAAATGTTGTCCTTATCATAAATCAGTCTTGGGCAAAATTCATTACTTAGTCATAAGATTAACACACAGTATTGTCTATAGGGTTACTGCTAAATTAGGTGTTGCAAGGGATCCCTCAGAAAATCACCACATTTGATTAATTTATCAAAGACAATGATACATGAGATAAGCTTAGGGCATTCTTTGTGCTCCATAATTCTATCGTCTGTTAATCAGTATCCGAATTGACAAACTATGAATCGGGCCAAATATATGTGCCTTCCTCCCCCACCCACGCTTCAGCTGACCAACCTTACTAGGAGTCCAGTCTTCTTTACCTTGGCCACACTCCCTAACTACATAGAACCTCAGTGAGGGTGGCCCTTCTCTTAAAGATTCTCACTTCTTGTCCTCTACACTATTTCCTAGAATATTAAGAGGCAGAAAACATAGATCCCAATTTCAGAGCTACCATAATTAATTGTGTGATTTTTTATAAGTTGCTTAACATTCAATCTCTTTTCTTATTTGAACTTAGAGATAATATCTGTATGCTTCATGGGCTTGTTATAAAGTTTCAATAAATTTGCACATGTCTAACAGCTTGCATAATGCCAGACATCTTGTAACTTTTCAAAAAAATAATGGTTATTAGTATAATAATTACTATCTCCGTTCCATTAGGATACTGTCTTCTAGAAAATGAGAGGCCCTGTAATCTGAAAATTAATTCATAATGACATAGTCTTCTGTTAATACTGTAAACTTAGTGTTAACTACCAAGTACATATTTGTAATTAAAGAGCTCCCGTCTGCTGCTAATACTTATCTCAGTGTTTTTTTATATTTGTGTCTCTGGTTTTCAGTAGGTATTATAATATTACTCCCCAAAATGACATTCTATGACCAAACAAATTTGGGAAATGCTGGGTTAAACAAAATTGAAAAGTATTCCTTCCTGTGGTATCTCCTAATTCTTTAACATGCTCATATACATTGTGAGTATTTGAATAGGAATCTTAAGAAACCAACTGGTCCATCTGAGCAATTTCCAGACCTTGGGTTCCATGATACATACTAGGGAAACCGTGATACCCAAAAGGGTCTTAATGGTAAGAAGAACATGCAACCAGCAGCAGGGTCTAGTCCTTCTGATACATGTCCTTTCATACATGTGTATCAGTCCCCAAATTAGTTATTCAATGTATAGCTTATAAACCACAAATATCTGCATCAGGATTTCCTAAACTATCTAGTCAAATTCTTGGTCATAAGATTCGCATTTCCAAAAGATCACTGAACCATACCACCTTCCTTTGGTTTTCACTGAAAAGTACTTGAAATGTAGGACTTACTTAGAAAGTGTTTCTATCTATTCCTGTCTCTATTCATCTCTTCATACGATATCTCACTCAGTGTCTGCTGTAAGATGGTAATTCTCATGTCATTTCCTCTGCAATGAGCTTCTAATTATATCTAGATAATCAAGACCAATGCCTGTGCATGCTTTCTCTAAGAACTGCATATAAAGAATTCAAATAATGGAAATGCTTGGCTTAGAATCTACGTGTTTATGTAGTAAGTACTTTTCCAAAATAAAAGTGGTAGCCAGTACCTCAGTGCCATTTAATGTACATGATGCTTTCCAGCTGAGTACAAAAATGTGATTACTTACAACAAACAAACATGGGAGAAGAGCGGGAGGACTCACAATTATAGGCAATCACCACACTGCATTTGTTGCTTTGCTTTCTGGGAGCTCTGCAGACAAAGATTATCATGTGACAATCAAAAGCAGCCCCAAGAAGGCCTCAGCTCAGGTGGAAAAAGCACTTAATATGGAGCCACAGGAACAGGGCTGAGGCAAACAAAACAACAACAAAAAAAATGGGAGGGAGGATATTACCAAATTAAGGTAGTTCTACATTATCTCAGAAAATGTATTACTATATTATTAGTCTTATTAGTTATTATTAGATTAATTAAAAAGAATTAAAGCTTCAAATAAGCATTTCTTAGTAACTGTTTTAAGAATAAATATATTTTTTCTTCTTTCTCCTTTCATTTTAGATATAACCTGGAAGTGTGAAGAGCTTGTATTGAAATACAAATAATTTTCTTAAATAAGCAATTACCCATATGGCAAAAGTCACATTTTAGGGTATACATATTTATATACATTGTCTCATTTACAGAAAGAGAGATTTCTATAATTTTATAGACTGAAGCAAAGATAGAATAGCACTTTCCAAGACCACAAAAGAGCAAATGCCGGAGCCAGGATTCAAACCCAGATCGATCTCAGGCCCAAAGTCTTAACTGGCTAAACCATTATGCCACTGTCCTCTTTTGCATGAATCATGAGCAAATAGACTTCACAATCTTTTTCATGGGCCTAAGACCATTCTAACAGTCAAGCTTGTCTCTGTGTGAGTTCACAACATATTCCTGGAAAACTCATTTCTATATTTTCTGAAAGGCATAGCGTATATTTGGAAGTCTACTGTAATATCTTTTCTTGGCACAACTGCCTTACCTTTGACCATCTGCATTTCTTACTGTCAGCCCTTTCCTTGTACTTAGTGGATTTGACCTAAAACTTTGAGGGACACTGTTTGATGATCTAGCACGTGAAGGTGGCCTGACCTGGTCTGTGAAATTGTCAAATCCATCACAGAATTTTACCTCCATGTAACATATCTGTTAGAGACTATTTTTAAAACAGAATGATATGAGATTGGAAACTAGGTCAGTCTATTTTGCCCATTTTATATTAAAGACTTCACATAGAGCATCTCCTTCTTAATTCTTGAATTTGTATCAAGGAATATTAGAAATTAAAATTACTTTATGAAACATCTAGTCAAGCCTTTCACTTTATAGACAAGAAAAACAAGGTCAAGAGGAGATTGGTCTCCTGGGATAGTGTTTCCCATTCAAAATACAATTTCATTTGTTTATATCCTCGTCCAGAATTATTTTTGAGCAATTAAATATTCTTTATTTGTATGTACATAGTTTTAGTATGCATGAGACTTTATAATACTACCTAATCAACAAAGAAAGCATCAATAAGATTTTGCATGTAAATTACAAGAAAATATTTTTAGTTCTCTTTAGTGTCAGATGTTCTTCCCTTGTGATAGGCAGATTTTCATTCCATTTACTTCATTTTTCAATCTTTGAGGATACCCTTTAATGTAATGTTAGGTCTATCTTAGTTTACTCCTTTACCATTTTATCAATGTGATTCTGAGTCCCCAAGCAGGTTATCTTTGTACTACCTCCTCTGAAATTTTGCAAGGTCCAACTGGTAAAGGAAACAAGATTCATTCCAGTAACTTAATTCAACTACCTATAACTCTGTTGTATCGTTTTTTCCTACTGAAATCTATAAGCTTGATTTAAAAATCTACTTTTATTTTCAAAGAAAGAGAAATAGTGGAGAGTATTTGGGAGAAAATAATCCAAAAAAAAAGGGCTAAGAATCCAAAATGTACGGTACCGCGTTTCCCCGAAAATAAGACCTAGCCGGACTATCAGCTCTAATGCATCTTTTGGAGCAAAAATTAATATAAAACCCAGTCTTATTTTAGTATAATATAAGACCGTGTATAATATGATATAATATAATATAATATAATATAATATAATATAATATAATATAATATAATATAATATAATATAATATAATACCTGGTCTTATTTTACTATAAGACCCGGTCTTACGTTAAGACTTACATAAGTCTTAACGTAAGACCGGGTCTTATATTAATTTTTGCTCCAAAAGACGCATTAGAGCTGATGGTCCAGCTAGGTCTTATTTTCAGGGAAACATGGTATTCTTAGTATGATGTGATTCCAACCAAATCACTTTAACTTTTTAAATTTTGGCATGTTTATCAATAACCTAGTGCTAATAATACTTGTGTTGCTTACTTTACAGGGTTTATTTGAGATTAAAGGTGATAATAAGTGTGAGACTGCTTTGTTAGTTGTTAATCACTACCAATTAAGTTATTCCTTTCTTCATGTATTCATTTATTCAGTATTTTAAAGCTCTTCCCCTCTGCCAGACTCTCTGCTAGGCACGAACACACAGTAATGGCCCAAAAGATACAGACCCTGCCCCTGTGGCTCTTACTGTTAAATGGGAGACACAGACATTAACCAAAAAACACAGAAATAAGTATATAATCAAATTGTGAAAAGTTGAAGGAAAAGACTAGGGTACTGTGAAAAAGAGTGAGAATGGAAACCTACTTTAGATTTGGGGAAAATCTCTAAGTTAATAGCATTTAAACAAGCATGAGCAGGAGATGGAGGTGAACAGCACTCAAGTGTAGAGCGCAATGCATACAGATACCTTAAAAGAGAAATAATTGTAAGTTTTCCAGGAATAACAGCAGGTAGAAGAGAATGGTGTAAGATAATGTTGGAGAGATAGGCAGGGACCAGGTCGCACAGGACATTATATTTCGTGTGAAGAATTTTGGATTCTATTCTAAGTCCAATGGAAACCATTAAAGTGTATTAAGCAAATGCATTGACATAATATGAACAATGTTTCTAAACACTTCAATGTTTGTGTAGAGTGTATTTGAGATCTACTTATGATTTAAAAAAAAAGGAAAAGAAAGGATGGTGAATTCAAAATTGAGACAGTGAGGGAGAAGAAAATGTCAACAGGAATAATGTTTCATTCCTTGCTGAGGATTAGCTGGATGGAAATGCTAGACAGATAGCAGATTTGAAGGAGTGTCAGGAGTTAAGGGTTCATTTGGCAACTTGCTAAGATTGGAAACGTATGTTGCCATAATGTAAAAAAGTACACAGATGAACCTGGGGTCAAAAATTCTGAAATAATTTGATAGTCCATTATGTCACTAAATATCCTTTTTTGTCTGAGTTGGATTACTCCAAATCTGTACCGTTTGGGCACAAGTGAAAACTTTCTCTCAGTATGTTTCACTTTAGTACAGCTTGCTTAGGACTATAAGGTTCACTATCTCTTATGTGAAATTCCAAAATATAAAAATTATAAAATCTAAGTGTGGTTTTATAACTCATTTATGAGCAAAAGTTGACAGAACCTAACCAAATTTGGCAACCAAACCCACCTTGAATTTATGGGAGGCTATTATAGGCTATTTCATCCCACTTAGCTTGACTATTTGCATATTTTACAGAAATATAAACATATTTGATTACAAGGTGTCACTCCAGACCCTGCTGGCAATGTTATGTAATATACAACATATGCACTTTATTGCCTTTCTAAAATCTTAAAAATTCTGAATCCAGATGCATATCTGGCCCCAAGGAGTTCCAGTAAGGGAACGTGGGCCTGTGACAATATACACCTTTTTTTGAATCACTGAATATTTTTCAACCAATAAGTTGATTGGCAAAAGATAATTACTGGTTCTATTCTAATTGCATTTTGCAGATAGATTTGGGAGCAGGCTATCCTAACAAGTAGTTATTTATTTGTTAGGATAAGTATGTATTTGTTAGGATAAGATAAGTAGGTGACTTATCTTAACAAATAAGTCACCTACCCTCCTCCCAACAAAGAAAACGGGATTTGGACCAATTCCAAAACTTGGTTTGTTTATTTTGTTTTGTTTGTTTGATAATTAAAAGAATCCAAAATACTAGTCAAGTGATGAGAAAAGGAAAAGGATTAATTATTGATTCTTCCCTATTGATCTTCATTTAGTTTGTTTCTGGTTTGTAAAGAGGAAGAAGCAACCGCATAGGAATTGCAGCTTAAATGTAGCCGAGGAACCCACGTAACCTAACCTACTGATAGTGAGAGGAACTTAGCAACTTAGGCCTGTTTTTCTGCTTTGAAAGAGGTAAGGACTGCTACTGGATTCTCAGAGAAAAAAATTCTAACCACGTCCTTGCAGCAAGGGAATCAGACTCTCCTACCAACTTTACTTTTGAGAGATCTTAGGTCTGTGTACCCAACACAGATCTCAAATCCTTCATCAAAAGTTAGAGTGCATCAAACAAGAGAATACTGCCATGATGCACATGCACCCAGAGACCAGAAAGTAGGAAAATAAGAAACCACCTTCCGAGAAGATGATGAGGTAAAGCTCTGCTGCTTTATCCAACCAGATGCATCTGTCTGCCCATTTAATCAGAGAAAGGGCAATATCTAGAAACTAGATACAACTACCAGGGGCCTATTGTTAGTTCCAGCCCTAGATAAATGTAGCAAGGATACAAGACAGGTAATAATAAGGGCAATTACTTTAATATTAATAATTAGCCTTACATTTTTTGAGTACCTACAAGTATCAGGCATGAAACTAAATATTTAACATGCATGATCTTGCGAAAATTTACAACGAACTTGCAAAATAGACATTGATTTCCATTTATACATGCAGAACCGGATGCCCAGAGAGATTAAATAATCTGCCAAGGTCCTACGACTTAGAAGCAGTGAAAGAATTCCAGCTCTCCAGAACTCACATGGTGGTCTAGAATTTAAAACAAGGTCTGTTCTCAAAATAATCACAACTAACATTTGTGTGGCATTTGACAGTGTAAAGTGCATTAACTTTTCTGATTCTAAAAACAACATTTAGAAGGCCCTTTTTTAGATGACAAAATGGAGATCCAGAGAGAATGAATGATTTCCCTTAAACTGTCTAACTAAAGGGTTGTGGACCCAACCAACACCACGAAGAAGGGCTTTGGCCCTAAGCTGAGCCCTCTTGTTATTCCATGTGCACCTCAAGTTCAAAGGTTTAGAACTGAAAATCAGAACTCTACTGTCTTTTTGTTGTTAACCTGAGAGTTGGAGTCTTATAGAAGATAAGGAACAGAAACATAGCCTGTGTAACAAAATGGTCACTTGTTTGTTTGTTTGTTTGTTTAAATGAATCCCAACTTGATTTACTATGGGTTCATGTGACATTTGTGGTTCTTAACCAGCTGCTTTAGTTCAACTCGGTATATCCTCTTGCAAAATCTCAAGGCACTCAAATATATAGGAATTATTGGTTAGCATCTGCCTTCATCTGGTCTGCATTATTTCCCTCTTAGAGGAGTTTTGTAGTTACACAATATAATAAATGGACATGCCTAGAAATAAGCAAGTAGCCAAATTAGACTTCCAAAGAAGTGGGGAAACAATGCATCCCATCCAAACCAAGATAGACAGACAGACAGACAGACAGACAAACAGTCAGACAGACAGACAGACAGATCTATCTATCTATCTATCTATCTATCTATCTATCTATCTATCTATCTATCTATCTATCTATCAAGAGAGGAACAAATAGTAGCTCACATTGTGTCAGACATGGTCAACAACCTCTCCCACACTCCCCCAAACCCCAAATCAAGACCTAGAACTGATGTGCAGAGAGGAAGCTTGAACTGGAGACAGTTGTAAGAATCCTCTAGGACTTACATTTCTTGAGTCTTTACTCTCTAGTTTGGGCTAAGAAGTCCTCTGCCTTAGAAAATATTCATTATAGCAACTGGATGGTTCAGTTGGTTAGAGCACAAGCTCTGAACAACAGGGATGCCGGTTCGATTCCCACATGGGCCAGTGAACTGCGCCCTCCACAACTGGATTGAAGACAACGAGCTGCCACTGACCTTCCAGAGAGGTGGCCGGATGGTTCAGTTGGTTAGAGTGTGAGCTCTCAACAACAAGGTTGCCAGTTCAATACCCACATGGGATGGTGGGCTTCACCCCCTGCAACTAAAGATTGAAAAACTGCCTGTGGATTTGGAACTGAGCTGTGCCCTCCACAACTAGATTGAAGGACAACGACTTGACTTGGAGCTGACAGGCCCTGGAGAAACACACTGTTCCCCAATATTCCCCAATAAAATCTTTAAAAATAATAATAAAGTATTTATTCTGTAAATTTAGAGAAGTGAGAGGTGAGTGCAGAGGGAAGGAAGCAAAGAGCAGAGAGGTGTACCCTTTGGAGACTCAAAGGCACAAATAACCTTTGCAAATAACTCATGTCAAGTTCTTTGGCTTCACTCAGTTCACTAGATGGAACAAAAAAGAGCAGCACATTTAGGCAAACACTCTCTCTAAAAAAACAGAGCATAATGCTGCATGTGCTGTTCCTTCTGCTCAGAACACTAGGTCCAGCTCAGACCAACTCCTCTCTCAAGACTCAACTTACATTGCATCTGTCTGAAAATTTTTCTCTCAATGCCTCTTTATCTTGGTTAAATGACCGTCGCAAGTATTCCTATGATAACCTAGTTAATATCAATCTCTAAAAATATACAGTGTGACAGACTTAACACCTTGAGGATAGGCACTGCATCATGTCGTTTGTTTCTCCAAGGTCTCATGTGATCACGAATGGTGAAACATTTTTGTGACACAACTGTTTTCTTTTCCTATCTCACTTTAAACAGCCTCAATTAGGGAAAAATTTCCTCTGAATTGAAACCCTGGTAGGACTTATATGAATTTTCTGCATACTTTTAGACTCCCTTCAACAAGAATTATTTTAGTTTATTAATTAAAATATCCCATCCAGTGCAATAATAAAGACTTTGAATGTGACTTTCAGTTAAATCTATTCTCCTCTGTCAGTGAGCTCTAGATTCAGGCAAGTTCCTGCCTTTTGAGTATAATCCACTTTTTTTCTCTTTCTCTGTGCTTTCTCATCCACCTTGCAGTCTACACCTTCTATATCCTCTACGATTTGAGTACAGGGAGAGAAAAACATATATCCATTCCAGGAAGTTCAACTTGACTGGCTTTCTAGTCTCAGGGCATAGTATTGTTTAGAGATGACTTTTTCTCTCACAGGTGATTTCTTGGTGCCTGGACCCTGTCCTTTAGGGTCCCTCTCAGCGGGCTGCTCCCCCTCCAGCTCTCTTCTTCTTCAACTTCTGGTTTTTTGGTGGTGTTAAAAAACAAAAATTCAATCAAGTAAATTTGAAGATCTTACTGGCTTTATTGAGTAATTCATGAATCGGGCAGCATCCCATCTAGTAAATAGAGAGGTGCTCCAAGGGGCTGTACAAAAATGGAAGGATTTTATGGGCAGAAGGAGGATGGAGAAAGGAAATTATTGACGAAAGAAAGAAAAGGATTGCTTCCGGCCAGGACATCAGGAGAAGACACTGGTAAAGGGTCTCACCAGGCAGAGCATCTCCCTAATGCTCATCAGGAAATTTCAGATTGACAGCTGAAAGATCACATTCCTGGGAGAGGCTGGACCTGCAATTAAGCCTTGTCTGGCAGTTGTGTGGGCAGATGGCTCCATTTGGGGCCTTTTGTTTCTTTTGAACAGTGGTCATTGCAAAGAGTGACTTTTCGTTAGGATCTTTGCACCTCCTGGGGAAAGTTAGGAGCAGAATGCCTTTTATGTTGACAGGGAGCTGGTCTAGCATAGGGTCCCCACTGGAAGAGAGTGGAGTTACTTCAAGTACAGCACCAACTCCCTGCCGCTCTCTGCTGTTCTACTTTAGATGCTAGTGGCAGCCTCCAGCCTTCAGATTACTCCACCATGTGTCTGATGCCTGTCCATTCTATCCCCCATAACACCTAGAGACACATATTTAGCTCTCCATGAGAGCGCAGACTTAGAAATTAACCACCATACCACCACCCCTACTCCAAAAAATATCTTTAATTTTCAAAAGCTCTTTAATTTAACATTCACTCTTGATAATTTACTGGCCTCAAAGTACGTCAGAGATTGCAAGTGTTAGGAAATTGCATTTTGCTATTATTACCTTTAAAAAGTCTCATTTGCACCTAGATCTTCACCTAGGAATTTAAATATTCCATCCTGGTGTGTCTCAGTCAAATGCCCAATTTATTCTGCCCACCAGCAGAGGACATGGCATGTAGTATGCACTACTCATTTTTGAATGAAAAGGTGCCAATTTTACAACACTCTTTAGAGCACATAAATTACTTCTTTTATGTTTTCCAGAGTGGACCTTCCTTACAGAATTAATACTTTTTACTGAGTTAATTAACAAGATCCATATCCTATTATAATAAACCTCTTGGCAAAGGCATGTAACAATCACTATCTTATTTTAATAACTGCAATCTTTTCTTATAGCTTATCTACCAGGCAGGCCAATGCTACAAACTTTTGCCTCTTTTTCGAAGTGCTGACGGAGCCACTTCTTTACATATGTGTAGACCTTGCTTTTCACTAAATCAGACAAAATCAGGAACAAGAAATGGAATGTGATTAGGATATGCAGAGGAGAATTTGAAGTTGAGAAGATTGAGCAGACAACAACTTTTGAATTGAATTAAATGTTGCCCATCAAAACAGGCTGTACTGTGTACTCATGGCACACTCATGGTAAGCCTCTTGAACTTCAGAAAATAAAATTACCTGCTAACCCAGCATAACTTAGATATGATGAGCGGTATACATAGGCATATTGAAATTCTCTTTTAAGATCTCTGGGGTTTTTTCCACTTTTTTCTCTTGGTCTTATGAGTAACTTAACACCTGCACACAATTGCTTTCTCCTGTTCCTCCTAATTTTAGTGTTCAATGTAAGCACCTAGTATAAAGAAGGATATATTTAGGTAGTTATGCATGTACTTATCTCTTTTGTCTTTAAGAGTACCTTTATGAGGAGAGCTTTACCTATCCAGCCAAAAGCATCCATTTGCCTAGGAAATAAGATGAGAACTGTTTAAAGAGAGAGTAAAAAGGGATGGAAGAAGCGTTGTTAATATTTGCCTGTTAAACAAAATAGAATTTTGCAGAAAGAAAATTCCTTACAAACCAGGTTGCTGGCTTGCTGCTTTCAGAAAATAGTTCTCAGATGCTCTTATTTCCTCCCCCTTAGCAGTACAGTAAAAATTAGCCGGAAGCAAATTATGCAAAGCATCCCATACTCCCACAAAGTAAAGAAAATATCCTTTTTTCTTTGGAAAACAAGACCACGTGTTTGTTACCCTAGAAAGTAGGGTAACTAAAATAAAAGTATGCCCCCTTTTGACACAGGAGGTTATTAGGGAGAGAGAAAGAAGAATAACAGAGAAGAAAACAAATGGTTGAATGTCTGCATCCAGATAGCTTTCATGTCAATAAAGGGAAATGTCCTCAATGGTTTGGGAGGTATTCGTGCGCTGCTACATGTTACAACCTATTATCTAAGAAAGGGAAAAGAGACTTCCTCTCAAACTGCTCTAAACCAACCCAAGGTCAGTTATTCGATTCTTCTTTGGATGGATAAAATCCAGAAGTATCAGATTAAGGAGGCAGACATGCAGTCTATCTTAGAAAACTAAAGTCCTTCATAACAAGAGCTGCGTAAGAGAAACCTACAACCCTACCCAGGCTTGGACTGAACAGAAATAACATCAAAAGTTCAGAGTAGTCCATGGTTGAGGTGAGATGGAGCTTTGCCCAAAATGAAAGTGACCACCAGATCACAAGTTGCACTATCCTCAGAACTGCATTATAAATGCCAGCAGGATAAACATCAGCCACGTGGCTTATTCTACAGCAGGCCACCTCTCCTACCCGCCACTAGGAAACATAAACCACAACCTCTCCACAGATTATCTAATCATCATTCTTAGATAGAAAAACAAATGCTGTTAATCTGGAACTTAAAAAAAAAAAAAAAAAAGTGTGTCTAAGATACTATTTCTCCCATGATTCTTTTATTTTTGTTAACTTCTTTCTGAATATATACACTCAAAGAATTTTAATAATTACAACTGACCTGGATGGTCAATTATATTTATAATTAATTAAAAATCGACCTATTAAATAAATAAAAAAGACTGTAGTCAATTCACATATTTGAAAACCACTGACCTTCCTATTATAACACCATTATTTTATAATTACCATTCAAATGTTCTTGACAAGAAAATATGAAAGGAAAATATATAAGAAAAATATATAGTTCATCAAAAAACTATAAAGAGTAAAACAAAAAAAAGGAGGAGAAGGAGAAAAAGAAGGAGGAGAAGGAGAAAAGAAAGAGCATCAGAGTCAATTTATTGTTTTAACATGGTTCTTTATACTCTCTTATCCTATAATCTCAACCAGGAATTGAGATATGAACATAAATTACTATAGCTAACATTTATTTAGCATTTGATATAAATAGGACACTGTGTATTGGGCTTTCCACACATCTTCTCATTAAATATATTCATTCAGGATATATTGTATCAATGCTAACTATGCACCAGGAACTGTGCTAGTTACTGAGTAGAGAATCCAGACTACATTGTCTCCAGACAGATACTTTTTCTGTCCTCACTTGGCTTAGCTTCCATGGCAAATACACACAAGAAAGCAAATAGATACATAATAAAATAATTTCAATCATAAGCATGATCATAGAAACACATGGTAAAGATCACACACAGGGATCTTCAGTTAGGACAGTCAGGGAAGACCTTTGAGGAAGACATGTTTAAACTGACGTCTAAAGTGACAAAACCACACAGAGAGTTAGGACGAAGTGTGAGGAAACGGATGGGAGGAAAACATACCATGCAAAGGGCACCCCTTATACCAAATGGCCAAGGTCAGAAAGAGTTTGGTGTGGTCAGGATTTAAGGAAAAAGAGTTTGGCTTGTGTATGGTAAGCTTGAAGGTGTATAACACACCATAAATTTGGCTAGATACGTACTAAACAAATAGGAAGAGCCTTATGAGCCATGGTAAAAATACGTGTTATGTTAAATTCATGTGAAACCCTTATGGAATGCAAAGCAGAAAAATTCTGCGATCCACTTTCAGTGCAAAAGATATGAAAGGGTTCAGAACAGGTCTCCCCAAGATATGCTTCTTTGTGGATTATTTTGAGCTGAAGGCAACTAAGAGCCTGTGGGCTCAAGAGAAAAATTTACTTCTCTGTTTAAGAATTTAAATTGAAGCCTGGCGTATAAGAGTTACTACCAGAAATAACCCTTGACCTATCTAAACGGCAGGACAAACTTCTAATTACTGAACATCTGTTCTTCTTGTAGTCATTCAAATGACTTTTCTCCACTCTGGAGCCTCAGGCATCTTACTGAATGCTTAGCTCAAAATGTCATATTTACCTCATTTTACCTGTCTGTCTCTGAACCTGTCGTGTGTGGGGTTCCCATATGTAGGTATGCAACTAAATTTGGTTATTTCTTCTTGCTAATCTGTTGTATGTAGATTTAATTATTAGACCAGCTAGAAGAACATAGAGGGCAAAAAAAAAATTTTTCCTCCCCCATAGTATTATAGCTGCAACAATGTGGTGACTGGCTAGGAGGGACACAAGAATGGGAAAACAACAAAAAACAACACAGATTGTAGACACAAGCAATCTAGGCAGAATATCACTGTAGTTTGACTAAGGAGGTGGCATTGGAGATGGAAGGATAGTGAAGGGGATCAGAAGTTGTCACCCCAAAATATGCCACTTTGGTATAAGGAGTATATCAAGCTAAGGTAATCAAAACCCAACAGATACAGGAAAAGCTCTTTACCTCCTTCTCCACTGCCAAAATTTACATTGGAAAGGGGGCCTGTACCAGGAGGAAAGATATTATCAAAGATAACTTTTTACCTAAGAAATGTATCTGCATATCAGGGCAACCTTGTTTTCCAAACATCTCCTCTTGTTTTCCTGTGAAAGGCCTTCCTTCCGTTTGTATCCCCAGACACCTACTCCTTTTCTTAGCTCAGGATGTTACATAAGCCTCGGTCACCATGGAGATTTCATGTCTGCTGTGCTCCCACACATACAAGATTAAATTTGTTTTTCTCCTGTTAATTTGTCTTATGTCAATTTGATTATTAGACCAGCCAAAGAATCCGGAAGGGCAGAAGGTAAATGTTTCTGCCCCTTCAATAGAATAAAATTATATTTTGAAAATAGAATCAAGCTATTAATGGCTTCAATGCTAGGATATGAAGGGAGGTAAGAATAGAACATAATTTCTTTGGGTGAAAACAAAGGATTATTTGAGTAAACTGTATGATTATTATGGTAAACTGTAGATATCTGTAAGAAATCAAGTTAAAAATCAAGTTATGTTAAAAAGTTAGGAATGCAAGTCTAAAGCACAAAGGAGAGACATGTATTGGAGACATCATTATTATCTTAAAAATGGAATTAAAATCCATAATAATTGATGAGATCCCCAGGGGAGGGTAAATGGTAAAAGTAAGAAAATAAAAATGTTGCACAAATACCACTCAATCCTTTGAGATAGGTATTGTTTTATTATTCCTATATTAAAAGATGAAGACACTAAAACTTAGTAAAGGTTATTTAAGTTGCCCAAAGGTTATACAGCTATTAAGAGACCCAAGGGACAAAGGTAAAGCCTAAGCTCTGATTCAAAGTAGTTCCAACCTAAACTTCCACTGAACAAATATACAAACAAGCAAAAAACCAGTCAAACCCCATTCATTGGCCTCCTGATTTCACGTTTCTTACATAATTTTATTACAATTTACCTAAAATTTCTTGAGCGTGACAGATTACATACTTATCATACTTCCTAAGTTTAAATCTCTCTATACATTATGAAAGATGGAATTATTTGATTTCTCACATTCATCTGTGGATAAACCCTGTTTATTGATTTGTTACAAAACGTAGAAGTTGGTTTCCCATAGAGCCACCATATGTAACCCTCTAGGCATCACTTACTACAACTGCTACTGTACTAACCATGAAATTAATTGCCTTGCTTATTTTTTACCATAATTTAGCATATACAGAGTGATTTTATTTGTTTGTGTTTTGTGGAAGATTGAATAACCTGTTATTAACATTTTAAATCAATCTAATTTATGTTGATGGGATACACATAATTTGTATTTATTTCTCAAATAAAATTTTCAGCAAACATGAAAAAGGCCTGCTGTGTTGGGGTTTTTTGTTTTGTTTTTGTTTTTTGTTCTTTGTTTTTTTAATTCACAGACGTTAATAAGATTCAGAAAAGTTGTAAAAAGGTTAATCATGATTCTAATTTAAAGATTTCATCCCCATCCCATTCCAAAACCCAATTTCTTATAAATGTAGTTTTGCAGACAAAAACTTTTTGAATAAGAATGTAAAGAAGTTCTGGAAAAATAGTCTTCGCTTTTCTAAGGAGATTTGCTGTCATCATATTACTAACAGCTTTCAAAAACGTAAAAACAGGCCACCTCAGGGATAAAAGAAGATATAAAGACACATACCACCTTGAGATTTCGGTGATTGAACAGAATGGCATTCATAGGACTTCTTGAATATACACTGATGACTAGACTAGGTTATAAAATCGATTTCCCATATTATCAAAACTTTATAAATTTGAAATATTCACATTCAGAGTTGTGTGTGTATTATAAAATCTCCAGAAACTAAAAATCTGGTTTTTGGTCCAGTAATTTTCATATGGTTCAATGAATTGCAACTACTACAATAAAATATGAGCATTTGGGCCCCCAAAAGGAAGACTAGAATGTATAACTAAGTCTGAATAGATCATATGTCTATATCCAGTGAACTATTTCACAAAGTTGACATATTTTCAAATGCAATCCAGTGGATTCAATCTAAACTCTATAAAATGCATATGGATAGGAACAAATGTATCACACTTGAAGCACAATACATTATTCACAAACATACCCCAAGCATTTCTTACAGATTTATAGAGTAATTTTATGGAAAAATATATACATCTCAGCATTTCCATTCCAACTACCTCAATTAAACTCATACCATTTTAACCAATGTACTCTAAAAGAAAACCTAAAAAACAAAGTAGTATCTGTATGGCTTATTTTTAAAAAATGTTTTCAAAAAGATGAACTCAAAACTATTTACATAGACAAATATTTTTAATATGACATAGTTACCAAGATAAATCTTTTTTATGAAATGATATTTGCAAATATTGAACTTAGTACTTATAATTTTCACTATTTCCCAAAACAGAAAAATGTATTTATTTGTGTCTAAGAAATATTATTGTTAAGCTTAAGTAGGCCAAAACAATAAAAGAAGATTAAGTTCCTCTGACTCAAGGTAATGAAACTGGCTTTAAAAGCTAGTGAATAAGCTTAATTTTGTTTTTGCAGCAAAAATGATGGCTTTCAGGGAATTTCAACCTTTAACAAGAATAATACACTTCACAAAAAGAATATATTTACATCTCCTCACCTGAAATTTCTCTACATACCATTTGGCTCTCTATTTGAAACACTTTTTATTTTATAGTTTTATAATCATTGTATGTAGAATTTAAACCTTATATGTTTCCAAAGCTTTATTTTCTTATCTTTAGAGAAAATATCAAGAAAGAAAGAAGATGAAATGAGTTAAAGATCTATTAAGATGAGTTAGAGAAACTATCAAGAAAAAGAAAAAAAAGATGAAATGAGTTAAAGATTTGTCTGCTGAGAATTGTATATATTGTTGCCTCATAATTCAGATTAAATGTAAAGAAATGTTTCCTGATACAGATTTCTTTGATTAAAAAAAAAAAACTGTTCTTAAAACGATGTAGAGAATTTCTTGCTCTGAAGCCTTCTTAATATAGTATTTTTCTTTGTTTGTGACTGTGTATAAATGGCCTTGTCAATAGACAAGGAAATTACTAGATCTGGCTCTAAAGTAATAAGAAAATTCCATAGACCAATTGCCACAAACTACGCTACAACTCTATAGTAAAAAGTGACTCTAAATGATCTTTCATGGTTTTGTTCGAGCTAATTCATTGCAAAAAAGGAAATGATAACTCAATTATTATGGATGTTTCTGTTTTAAAAGCTGTCTACTACTAATAGACACTGCAAAGACCAAGGGTTCATGTCTTTTGTTTGTTTGTTTTCTTCTCATAATTATATATATATATATATATGTAGCATGAGATCAAACCTGAATATTTTTATCCCCTCTGCCGCTAAAAAAATACACACATACTAGATTTGATTAGAAGTGTATCTATCTGTTTGGAGTAAAAATAACCATTCTCATGGTTAACCATGTGAATAAAAATGAAGTGAGTGGGAGGGCCAGAATTACTCTAATTTTGAAATGTAATATCCATATCTACACATCATACATACAGCCTCCATACTGAGGTTTATTATTCAATTTGTTCAGAGTTCATTGTTCTGTGGAGGAAAAGAATGTAGTAATGAGATTCATATATTTATAGCACCATTTTGGTGTACACGACTTGAACAAACGGGATTTGAATCAAATTTGAATCAAATAGGGGATAATACAAATCCCTTGCCATCTTAGGAACAAGGAAGTAGTAATTCCATGGATAGAAGATGGTTAACCCTACTAAGGGCTATTGGGAACATCAGGGCTGAGAGGATATTTAGTCAACTCCAGTATTTTACCAGTGCCAATAACTTCTGATGTAGCCTACAAAAAAGAGAAGGGTCAAAAACAAGGCATTTTGCTTGATGAAAATACAGAGTTTTCTATTTGAATAAAAGTGGATTCTGCTACCTCGTTATCGAGGATGAATAGAAGGAAAGGGGTACCTTATGGCTGAACTACCCAGAAAAAAGATTTTCAAGTTTTGAGTGGAAACTCTAACTCTAGGAATCAAGAATACCCTTAGTGTTTGTGTTGTGAGCATGACCAAATCGAGAGTTAAACCTGAGCATTGTAATTTAAGTGACATTGGAAAGGCCCTCACCCAAACTATTTTCGAGAAACCTGCTCCTAATATTTCAAATTCTAGCAACGCAAATCCATTCCCTGCTACTCACTTGTGTGACCTTGGGCAAGTGATCTAACTTCTTTAACCCAAATGACGTTAAGATGAAATGAAATACTGCATTTGAAGCACTCATGAGTGCCTGGCACATATTAAGTATTTTAATAAGTGTATTAATAATGAGAACTGTAATTAAGAGCTTCTTTCTGCAGAATGACTCTCAGAAGCCATCAATTTTGAAGGAGACAAGGGCAGAGTGAGAGAGAGAATTCATAGACCAAGGCAAGAAGGACAACCCCAGAGGCAGGCAGGCAAGGGGGAATTATCAGAGTGGAGAAAGCCAGAACAGACAGAGGTATAAGAGGAAATGAAGAGACTAAGGAGATGAAAAGAAAAAATAAATAAAAAGCAGAAGAAGATGATTAAACATGCCAGAGGATTAAACATGCAGGAGAGCACATGAAAAGGGAGACAGAAAACAAAAACTATTAGATTTGATCACATTAAAATTAAAGGCTTTCTCTGGAAATTATGTCATAAACAAAGTTAAAAGATAAATCCAAAATTGTTAAAAAAAAAAAAAAATCAGCCCCAAAAAGTGCTTTCTTCCTAGCTTTATTAAAGAGGGTTGTTTTTTTTCTTTTTAGTCACTAATAAAAATATGTGCTCCTGAATAGAAAAAAAAAATGGTTAACTTCATAAATTCATAATTCAAAAAGAAAGAAAAAATGTTCCATATACATGTTAAAAATGCTCAACTTCACTAGTAATGAAAGAATTGCTATTTAAAGCAACAATGAGAAATCTTTCATTTTTTATTTTAAGACCAGAAAATTTTTTTTAAATGTGCCTATTGCGGTCGAGGTAAAACAAGTTTTTTTTTTTTTTTTACACTGTTATTTTGTGTGCAAACTGGATAAAATACTTCTTAGGATAATTTGCAAGAAAGTTAAACATGCTTAGAACTGTGATCTTGAGATTAACACAAGGTAGCTGAGCACACACCTAAATTGCTTTCCCAGTAATGTGGTGTCATCCAGCTATAACTAACTCCTACCAATGGAGTATGAGTAGAATTGAGGCCACCACCAGGCTTGACTCATATAAACCTTCTATGCAATACCCTTGCTTCTCTTCCTCAATCGGTTGGTTAGACGTCATCTCCCAGGGTGAACCACTGAAGCCATGTGTTGACAAGACTAGAGCCTGCCACCATTAGCCTAGGACTGAATAATACCTTTTGCACCACCCCAACCACCAAAACCATACCTCACTCTGACTGACGTTTATGTAAGCGAAAAGTACATGCAGCTAAGCACTGATTTCTTGGAGCTTAATTGTTGCAGCAGCTAGTACAACTAAGATAGACTCATAATTCTACTTCTAGAAATGTATCCTTATTATGTTTAAGAATATATATCAACATACTAACTATAATACTAGGCAAAACTGAGAATCACCTATCTAACAAAATAAATTATAAAATGAAATACAGAATATTCATTTAAACGGAATATCCTGCCACAATTAAAACTCATGTCTAATTATATGGGGAAACGTATACAGAATACCGTTTTCTGTTTTTTGGGTTTTTTAATAAAACAGCTTACAAAATTGTATATGACAGATGATCATAATTTACACACACACACAGTCCAACCACACTTACTTAGAGGTTTTGGAATTATGGGTAATTTTATGTTGTTATTTACATTTTTTATTATCCAAACATTTTAGAATAAATGTTTATTAATTATATTCAAGAAAACATTCTCGTGAATACTATAATAAAAGATGAGGGGGAAGAGAAGGAAAGAAGAGAAGAAGGAAGAGAAAAAAACCCAAAGTTTACATTCCTAGTAATGCACTAAATGATTTTGCCAAGGCTGCCCTTTATGCACAGAGAGCTTCCCGAGGGGTGTGCTGTGAGGTACAGGTGTGTGGATGTATTTCTCCTCTCACGGGGCAAGGCCCAGGGCTAGCCAAACCTCCAGGTGGTTGCTTCAAGGTCATCAGCAACCTTGTTATTGACCTTCGTGTGCTGTACAAATACCACCATTTTCTACTAGGTTGGTACAAAAGTAATTGCGGTTTTTGCAATTATTTTTAACCTTTTAAACCGCAATTACTTTCGCACCAACTTAATATATGTGACATGACATAAATAATGTTAGGAATTATCAGTATAACATCCTTTTTGAGAAAAAAAAAAAGTAGATTTCAAACATGCCCATTTCCTTTTAACCGAAGAACACAATGTGCTCAATAAGTAGAATGTTTAGGAAAAAATATTTTAAGATGTACAGCATTCATGAAATCATATAATCTAGATTAAATTATTCTTAATGAAAGAAAAAAAAACTCTACCAATAGTACAAATAATGAATCTAGTAATACTATTTTTCATTGTAGTTAAAGTGCTAATTTTTGTTTTTCTCTGACAAACTTACTACCAAAACCTGGGAAATTTTATTTAACATTTAGATGTTATACATTTCTCTTCATTTCAATCAAATGTAACTGGTGTGTTTCATATACACACTCAAAGAAAGAATTAATAAAACACTTTTAAATTGTACTATATTCATACAAATGCTACAATACCTTATCAGTCAGAAAATGACCAGAAAGTGAGCCAGATTTTTTTTTATTATTATTTAACTGTGTTTTGATGAGCATGAGTGAAGCATCTGAAGATAGAATAAAAAGAGTTCTAGGACACATACTGAAACTTGACAGAACATTAGCATGTGAATGACAAAGAACAGAAAAAAAATTAATTTAAAAGAGTTTCTTATCAGGGCTTACCACTATGTGATATTAAATGAGTTCCAAAGAATACATTAGTCCCATTGAAATTTGCTTCATGGAAATAAAATTATATACTAAATGCTTTGCCAAAAATAAAAGAAACTGCACCAACATTATCATTTACACCTGCCAGAGATGATTAAGCAAGCCAAAAAAAAAAAAAAAGCATTGAAATGTATGTCTTAGAAAGAATTGTGAGACGCTCTTTCTCCTTACGTGTTGAACCAAAAAAAAAAACAAAACAAAAAAGTGAATTAGTCTTAAGTTTTCGTCTTAGTTTTCAGACATTATGCTTAATATGTTATATTTCAAAGGAAAACAAGAAGATAAATTTAGATTCTCCTCTAAAATTTTCTGGTGGTAAATTAGAAACTGAAATGCTTTAAAGAACCAATTTTCTGCTTTAAAAATACGCATGTTTTTTAAAAGACCTCAAACCCAGAAACGACTAGAATTCGTGGAGATGCCCAATTCTCTTTTAAAGAGAGAATTGTGCTAAGAAGCAGCATTACTGGGCCCAGGAAGTTAAGAATTTCTCTGCCCCTCCCCTACAAAAAACTTCTGACCAGAACAACCAGCCAACTATAGACCAATGTAGTCTGGGTGGATCCTAAATGGAGAAGTTGGGTGCCCCTGCTTGGCCTGTCCAGCACCCTGGCCTCCCCTCTCATGACACTTGGCACCCTGCACTGCGTTACAATTGCCTGTACACTGATCTGTATATGCCTCCTGCATGGGAAGGACCAATGTCTCCTATATCCATCACTGTATCCTCAGTGACTAATGCTGTGCTGGTACATACTGGACACTCATAAAGTATGTGTGAATAAATGGGTTCGTTCATTCATTCATACAATCTACACACAGTTACTCAATAGTTATTATTTGCCAGATACTCTCACCAGCACTGGGATAAAGTGATGAATAAGCTACATAGCATTTTATAGCTAAATACAAGCCCATCAGCAGAGAGAAACACTATTTCTAAGGAAGGCAGCAGCAGGAATAGCAAGCGACATCCCTCAGTGTCTCTATGGTCTCAGACAGTAAACAAACCACAGGCCCCATGAAATCTTGGTACAGGGCTGGGGGATTTTGAGTAGGAAGCCAAAATGCTACAGTTATTTGGTGAGGTCCACAAGCAAAAGAATTGTGGGTATAAATAGTAATACAAAATAATCAGTAATCATAGAATGGTGAAACCTGAGGACATTAATGTTATATAAGAATTGATCATAAACCAAATCGCATATGCTTTGAAAATCCTTAATCATGGAATCATTGGAAAGAAATATCTCCAATATATAAGATATTTCCTTTTTCGTTGTTCCTATACACATTTAGTGGAAGTGATACCTGGAGCAATTTTTTCAGTTAGTATTTGAATGGTTTTTATGCTTTAAAAAGTTACCAAAAAATTCAAGTCACGAATAATTTAAGAATATCACTTTGCAAAAGGGAAATGCATTTAGCACAGAGGAAATGCTGCTTCTTCCACAAAAGCATGCCATCTATGTGATTTTTTTTCATAATAAAATCAAACATACAGTTACGTAGATAGATAAGAAAAATAAAAAGAAAGGGAAAACAAAAGACTAACCTTAAAGCGTGTGTTTGTATGATTTGTTTTAAAATGAGCATTAAACACAAGTTGCTCAATTCAGAAGGCAGATAATGCCAAACTTTGAAGCACAAAGGGAGAGATGGGAAGTTCTCCCAGCCCAGACTGAATCACTATGTATACATGTATCACATGTCTAGTATGTGGATACAGATACAGATTTATTTACAGATATAGATATAGGTTAGATACAGTCTATGACCCACTGAAATTTTGTATATCGAATACATGGACTGAAAGTGTTTCCAGGATTCAAGACTTTCAATGCTAAAACCAGCAAAATCCCTGCAAACCGGATGAATTGGTCACTGTATTTGAACATTCTCATCTCTGCAAAAGGATTTGCTTTCACAGATCTCTATTATTGGCTTTCACCCTATTCCTTATAGCAAACTGTTTTTAAAAGGGTCTTAAGGGTGTGGGAAGTTCAATCCTTAAAAATTTCATGCAGCAAAAATAAAATAATTTCAAATTGATCGAATATAAAATTAACGTATATATATAAAATTTTATACAACTAATCACAAGGTTGAAAAGAAATTATTTATTCATTACTTAAATTATCTAGACACGGTTACATGACATAATGATAAAGTTTATCATATTTTGTGTGATAAAATATAAGATGTGGTCCCTTGTCCAAGTTTTCTTCACAGCATAGAAAGTTGAGGGATCGAACAAATGTAAGAGTAGAAAAGACCAATCCCATACTACCAGATAGGTAATATTTTATTAGTCACAAACTGTACACTTCCTATTGAAGACAATATACAGACATGTTTTGTTTACTTCTTCATAGAAAAATAGCTTAATAATATATCATAACTGTTTTTACTACCCAAAATTTCATCTGAAAGATATGGAATTATTTTTTGTTCAATTATTATTTTTCTTTTCCTTCTCAAAACAAAAGTCTCCACTGGCCTCTTGGAGGCCATTACTCTTTTATAACTTATAAAATTGTATGGCTGATTTCCACGACCACAGCAAATTTTGCTTACCAATAAAATAAACTGCAATATTTGATTTCCTTCAAAAGGAAGTGTTAGTGTCTGCATGAATGAATGTGGTTTCTTGCTCCTTTCATAAAATTTGAATCTATAGCAAACATAATTTGCTCTCTTTTTTATTCTTATAAACATCCACACAGGTGAGAGGCCATTCCAGAAATCACCTGATTCATCATAAACCTTTACAAATATAATGCAAGAGTCATTTTTACTTTTGAAAGCTATCCAAGGAGGAGCAATAAAACTTATAATGTAAGAATTTAAAAACTAAAGGTTGGAAACATTGCTTAGAAACATTGTATATTTACTTAGTTTTGGCCTAATATTTTTTTCTTCCAGATTTTGTCTTTGGTAGCGCAAGAAAATAATGAGTTTGAGTTTAATCTTCCTCAAAGAAAATAAATAAAATACAGATTTTTTTTTTCCTTTTCATATTTCCCTTAAGGGTAGAAAGCAAGTGCAGCACTACATCCATAAGCAAACCTGAAGACGCAATTGCCAGGTAGGGCCACATCAATGGCTCATTATAGCCAAACTCACTAGCCAACAACATGACAGCTAAATTCTATCAAAAGGATTTTGATACAACAAAACCTTTGTAACCACAAAACCTTCAAAAATGCTTCAGAAAATTAACCAAGGAGAAACAAATCAAAGGCCACTGAACATCTTGAAAACTTGAGAAGATAACTAGCTATATGCATGTTTCGACTGCACCATAACATTTTCATGATATTTTAGATCAGCCATAGTATCCTGTGTCCAAACAGAAGGCAGATGCACATCTTAAAGAGACTCTAATAAAGCCTCGTCCAGGAAAGTCTTCAGCAAACCAGAGCACAGCATGTGGTGACTTGGGATTGCCAGAGAGAGGAGGTTTATTTTGGTCTAGGATGGCAATGTTTGCTCTGATAAGTCATGAACCGTCACAAGAAAGTCAAACCTCCAAAATCCCTCCCCCTGAGAAAACACTTCCTCCTTCACTCAACCTTTCCCAAAAAAATACTTGAGGAGTCTATACCTAAAAATTTTCCTCATGTACTTGCTCTATAATTTATCCAGAGCTTCCCTCGTTCGTAAACTTCCCTATGTGCCTGATCAAGAGGAAGTTTAAATAATTTTGACCTGCATTTCACCCTGGTGACTTTTGTTGTTTTTAGCTTTCTTGAAGAACTGGACTATGTATTTTGACCTTTTTTCTGCTAATCACATATACTTCAATTATTTATTTTTTCCTGTTATTCGTTATATGCTTTAGGTTCTAATAGGTTTTCAGGTGGTTTAAATCAATGGAAATCATTCATTTTCCATCAGGTGAGTTAGATTTCTAAATGAGTAAATGTTGTGCTATCCTTTTAAATTAGAGTTACCTTTCAACTTGTCTGTGCCTACACAATTTAAACATTTGATGAAAGACTACATTTTATATAGTCAGTTTGGAAAACCTAGATGATAACTGATATGTTTTTATTTCAACAAAATCAGCAATAAAGTTAGTTAATAATACATAGAATTCACTCATGTAGCAAAAATATTTTTTTACAATTATTTTTTTTAAAAAGCAAGATTATAAAAATAAATTTCCAATATTTTTAATCTCTGAATCCATTAATGGAAATATTTTTAGCAAACATTTACTATAGTCGCAGAATTATCAAAGGATAGATATGTTATTTTATTTTATTGAGAGTAAAGCTGAGCTACGTCATTCTTTGATTATCTTTTCAAAAACTTAGTTTGCCTCATTTATTAAGATCCTAAAACGTAGGCTTCCACGGTACTTTCCAAACAGGAACACTTAGAAACTTTGTAATACACTGAACAATCAAGTTTCTTGTGCAGAAACTTATACATAATATATGTAGAGCAATCCTTTAATAGAAAAAGCATACTTTAAAGTCAAAATGCTTTAAATTAGAACATTTTAAAAGACACTTATTATTTCATTTACTATCTTCAATAGACCATTTATTTTCAGAGAAATAGTGTTCTAGGGTACTTTATTTTCTCCTTGCAGTGATACTGTAAGTATGGAAAGGAATAGAGGTACCTTTTATATATGCCCTTGGTATAGCCTTTACTCTACCAAGTTGTTTGTACTTCTTTAAGGTCAAGTTTTGCTCCATCACCACTAGCCAACTAAACAATAGGGTACATGTACCTTTAAATTTACTCATCTATTCTAAAGCCAAAACAAAAACAAAACAAAAACCCACTAGTGACCACTATGTTTAAAGGATTTCCAGATTTGGCTCTAATATTTAAAAAGAAAAAAAGTTAAGAAATAGATTCGGCTAATAGGCTAATGGGAGAGAAAAGGAAAGACTGAGGAATATATTTCCCTAACTAATGCCTAAAAGAACACCTGGTATATATTAGGCTGTCAATGTATATTGTTATATTAATGAACAAACAAATGCAGTCATTAATAACTAAGAAAGGACAGAGACTCAAAATAAACACTGTACCTGCTTCCTTCCATGAACACATTAAAATTATAACTAAATTATAGAGCAATTGACCTGGTGAACAATCTGATGTCTAACTGAACAGAAGTTTTATAACTAAGCATATAAAGAAGAAGCCACATCCAGACTGATAGGAGGGCCAGAGATGCAAAATGGGCCGGCCCCCAACCTCCGTGTGGAGGTTGAGAATCAGGAGGGATCTCTCAGCCATGGAGGTCCCCACAGAAGGAGCCAGAGAACCCAGGCACACCACGCTCGCCAGCCTGTAGCCCTGGTGCCAGGAAGAGGAGCCCCCACGACATTTGGCTATGAAAAAGAGTGGGGATTCCAACCACCCAGGTGGAATGGAAGGCTTCCGGGAAACACAAATGTCCTTTTAAAGGGCCCACACACAGACCAACTGGCTCACAGACACTCACCCTGGGCTCTGGCGTAGGGACAGTGACTCAGGAGGCATCGGAGGCATAGAGGAGAGCAGGCTGAGGTCTATTGCTTTGATTCAGAGCGCGGCCGGAGGACAGGTGCCATTTTCCCTGTGTGGGGGCTCTCCTGCCGTGCAGCCAGTGGGCAGCCACCATCTTTACTGTGTTAAGCCCGCCCCCAAACAGCCAAATCTGAATCTGATTGGCCCGGGGAGCTCCGCTGCTCCATCCTGCTGACTCACTGGGACCCAGCCCCACAGCTGAGGTACTTTCTCTGTGAGCAATCAGCCCCACCCACATTGCACTCTTTCTTAGAAAACTATCAGCGTCTTCAGGCCCCACGCAGGCAGCAGCTGGGTACAGTGTGCTCTGAGAATTTTGCTGAGTAGCTTTAGGGTCAGCAATAGCACCACACGAGAATACACGTTAACCTGGTAAACAAAGCCCTTCACACTCTAGTGACTCCCTGAGACCCTGGTTCACCCAATTTGCATACTGTACTAGGATTTGTCACTAGCTGAACCTTAAGGGAGTTGGCAGGTGGCAGCAGCCTTTGGGGTATCCTGGCTTTTTGCAGAGCTACCCCAGGCCTAGTACTGGTGGCAACTCTCTTCGGGTTCCAGTGTGGCCTCTCCCACGTGTCTCCAGGTTTAGCACAGGCTGTGTACAACCTCAGATCACTTTGTAGCTCCTACCAGGTAGTCCTTGGCTAGTCACAGGCAGTGGGTACTTGGACCTTCACTGGAGCCCCTCCCAAGTGTCCCCATAACCAACATACTTGGAGGCTGGCTTCAGACCACAGCAGAGCACACACAACTAGCCCCACAAGTAGCACACCCATAGGGCAGTCTCAACAGGCACCAGAGCCTGCTGGGGTGAATCCCACTCAGTGCAGTAAGCCCCTGCATAGCAACCCATAAGCTGTGGACCTGACCAAACCCCACAGCCAATAACCATGAAGGCCAATCCAACTGATGTGCCACCCTCTGATGTGCCAATACCAATCAAGACTCAACTATAACAGGAGGGCACACAAAACCCACACTGGAACAACGAGACTCCTGGAACAACGAGAGCAGGTGGCCAGGGAGACTGCCACTGGGCCCCACAGCACCCCACTACATAAGGCCACCCAGCCAAGACTGAGAGAAATAGCAGATCTACCTAATGCATAGAAACAAACACAGAGAGGCAGCCAGAATGAGGAAAGAAAGAAATGTATCCCAAGTGAAAGAACAACAGAAAACTTCAGCAAAAGAACAAACAAAATGAAGGCAAGCAACTTACCACATACAGAGTTCAAAATAATGGTTATAGGATACTCAAGGAACTTAGTGAGAACTTCAACAAAAAAATAGCAAGCAAATAAAAATAAAGTACATAGAAACAATAAAAAAGAACCGGTTAGAAGTAAACGATACAATAACTGAAACGAAAAATGCATTCGATGGAATCACCAGCAAACTAAATGAAGCAGAGGATTGAATCAGTTATTTGGAGGACAAGGTAGCAAAAAATATCCAAACAGAACAGCAAAAAGAAAAAAGAATTCACAAAAATGAGGACAGTTTAAGAACCTCTGGACCAATATCCAGCGTAACAAACACTTGCATCATAGGATAATCAGAAGAAGGACGCAGTAATCCCACTTCTGGGCATGTATCCAAGAAGCCCAAAATGCTACTTTGAAGGAACATGCACATCCATATGTTCATTGCAGCATTATTTACAATGGCCAAAATGCGGAGGCAGCCTGGGTGCCTGTCAATGGAAGAATGGATACAGAGGAGGTGGTACATATATACAATGGAATATTGCTCGGCCACAGAAGGGAATGGGCTCTTGCCATCTGCAGTATGGATGGACCTGGAGGGCACTGTGTTGAGTGAAGTATGTCAAACACAGAAAGACAGATGCAATGTGATTTTGCTTATTTGTGGAATCTAAAGAACAAAATAAACAAACAAACAAAACAGAAATAAACTCATAGATACAGGGAACATTTTGATGGTTGCCAGATGAGAGTGGGTTTGGGGGTGTGGGTGAAAAAAGGGGAAGGGATTACGAAGTACAAACTTGTTACAAAGTAGTTATAGGGATGCAGGGTACACCATAAGGAATCTGGTCAATAATTGTAATGACTATGGTGTCAGATGGGTACTAGATTTGTTGGGGTGATAGATGTGTGGGAGTTGGGGGCAAGGTGAGAAAGGTGAAGGGATAAAGAAGTACAAATTGGTAGTTACAAAACAGTCATAGGCATGTAAAGTACAGCATAGAGAATAGAATCAGTAATATGATAACAACTATGTATAGTGCCAGGTGGGTACTAGACTAGTCAGGGGGATCCCTTCTTAAATTATATAAATGTCTAACCACTATGGTGTACCCCTGAAATTAATATAAAATAATATTGAATGTCAGCTGTAATTGAAAAATTAAAAAAGCAGAAAACGTGAAGGGAAATAAGAGGTTCAAATTTCCAGGTATAAAACAAATAAGTCATGGGGAGGTAACATACAGTATAAGGAATATAGTCAATAATATTGTGATAGCATTGTACAGTGTCAGATGGTTGCTGGACTTATGGTGATCACTTCTTTAGGTACACAAATGTTGAATAACTACTGTGTACACCCAAAACTAATATAATATTGTATGTTAGCTATATTTTTAATAAAAATCTTAAAATAAAAAAAGTATGAAATATGTAACATCACAAAAAAAAAAAAAGAATTAACAAAGAGAAGCAAGAAAGAGATCACAAAAAAGGCTCTGAGAAAAACCCCAAGTGAAACAGCAAAGCAAAGTAACATGAGCTCCAAAGTTTGGTAAAATAATCAGAAAGGGAAAAAACACACTCCACTGACACTAATAATAGGTATCTAAACGCATTCATTCAAAAAATACTTACTTAGCTTTTACTGTGTGCATGCAATATTCCAGACAATAAGGATCCAGCATTAAACAAAGCAGGCAAATTTTAAAGTCTCATGATGCATTTATTCATTCCAGAGAATGACACACAAGATAAAGCACGGCAGACTTCTGCTTCAGCCCATGAAGTATTCTGCTCCAGGAATTGCCCTCTTGGCAAAAAAACAAAAACAACAACAACAACAACAAATACAGGACAAACATATGAAACAATTGTTTTCAGACATTGGACATCAGATAGCACAAGACTGTGAGATCTCTGAGAAGGGAGGGAAACAAACAAGGTTAGTCTCAGAATTGCCCCAGCTTCCTGCCTGGAGGCAGTTTCCACGATGCAGCAGAGTTTGGCAGTTCTCTGAATGGAAAGACCGGTAAAAAATGTTCAGGAGATTCTGGAATTTGCAGGGCAGAGTACACCACAGACAGGGAGCTATACAAGGAAAGAGCTCATGGTCTCAGCAGAGTCCTCTCAAGTTTTTGGCAGAGTACTGTTCTGAGCCAATGTGGTGTGAACTTCAGGAGACTGAGGAGGCAACCAGGTGAAGAAAGTAGGTCTCACAATTCCTACAACTTGCACAGACCTGCAAAGTGACACTAATAAAAACAGCATAATATTGACAGAAAAACAGACACACAGACCAATGGAATAGAATTGAGAACCCAGAAACAAATCCACATATATATGGGCAGATAATTTTTGAGAAAGGAGCCAAAAACATACAATGGAGAAAAGACAGCCTCTTCAATAAATGGTGCTGGGAAAATTGGACAGCCATGTGCAAATAATGAAACTAGACTGCTGTCTATCACCATACAACAAAATTAACTCAAAATTGATCAAACACCTAAATATAAGACTTGAAACAATAAATTGCATAGAAGAAAGCATAGGTACTAAACTTATGGACATGGATTTAAAGAGGATTTTTTGAATTTGATCTCAAAGGTAAGGGAAGTGAAAGCAAAAATAAATGAATGGGGCTATAACAAATTAAAAAGTTTCTGCACAGCAAAAGACACCATCAACAAAACAATGAGGCAACCAACCAAATGAGAGAAGATATTTGCAAATAACACCTCTGATAAGAAGCTAATATCCAAAATACATAAGGAACTCATACAACTCAGCAACAACAACAAAAAACAAACAATCCAATTAAAAAATGGGCAGAGCATATTACCCAAAGCAATATACAGATTTAATGCAATCCCCATCAAAATCCCAATGGCATTTTTTAAAGAAATACAACAAAAAATCATCATATTTGTTTGGAACCACAAAAGACCCCAAATAGCCAAAGCAATCTTTAGAAAAAAGAACAATACTGGAGGTATCACACTCCCTGACTTTAGCTTGTACTACAGGGCTACAATAATCAAAACAGCATGGTATTGGCAGAAAAACAGACACATAGACCAACGGAATAGAATTGAGAACCCAGAAATAAAACCACATAAATAGGGACAGATAATTTTTGACAAAGAAGCTAAAAACATACAATGGAGAAAAGACAGCCTCTTCAATAAATGGTGCTGGGAGAATTGGATAGCCACGTGCAAAAGAATGAAACTGGACTGCTATCTGTCACCATGTACCAAAATTAATTCAAAATGGATCAAAGACTTAAGTATAAGACCTGAAACAATAAACTGCATAGAAGAAAACATAGGTACTAAACTTATGGACCATGGGTTCAAAGAGCATTTTATGAATTTGACTCCAAAGGCAAGGGAAGTAAAAGCTAAAATAAACGAATGGGACTATATGAAACTTAAAAGCTTCTGCACAGCAAAAGAAACCATCGACAAATTAAAGAGGCAACCAACTGAATGGGAGAAGATTTTTGCAAACAGTGCCTCCAATAAGGGGCTAATATCCAAAATATACAAGTAACTCATGCAACTCAACAACAAAAAAACAAACAACCCAACTGGAAAATGGGCAGAGGACCCGAAAAGACATTTCTCCAAAGAGGACATACAAATGGCAAATAGACATATGAAAAAATGCTCAACATCACTAATCATCAGAGAAATGCAAATAATAACCACAATGAGATATCACCTCACCCCAGTCAGAATGGCTATCATCAACAAGACAAATAGTAACAAGTGTTGGAAAGGCTGTGGAGAAAAAGGAACCCTCATACACTGTTGGTGGGAATGCAGACTGGTGCAGCCGTTACGGAAGGCAGTGTGGAGGTTCCTGAAAAATTACGAATAGAATTACCATATGACCCAGCAACCCCTCTCCTGGGTATCTACCCAAAAAATCTGAAAACATTTATACATAATGACACGTGTGCTCCAATGTTCATTGCAGCTTTGTTTACGGTGGCCAAGACAGGAAACAACCAAAATGTATTTAGCGGTAAGAAAAGATGATATAGGAACATTTGTGACAACATGGATGGATCTTGAGAGTATAATGCTAAGCGAAATAAGTCAGACAGAAAAAGCGGAGAACCATATGATTTCACTGACATGTGGCATATAAAACAAAAACAACAAAAGAACAAGACAAACAAATGAGAAACAAAAACTCATAGACACAGACAATAGTTTAGTGGTTACCAGAGGGTAGGGGGGTGGGTTGGGAGATGAGGGTAAGGGGGATCAAATATATGGTGATGGAAGGAGAACTGACTCTGGGTGGTGAACACACAATGGGATTTATAGATGATGTAATACAGAATTGTACACCTGAAATCTATGTAATTTTACTAACAATTGTCACCCCAATAAATTTGAAAAAAAAAAAAATAGGCAGAGGACATAAACAGACACTTCTCCCAAGAAGACTTGCAAAAATGGCAGCCAACAGATTTATGTAAAGATGCTCAACTTCACTATCTCTTAAGGAAATGCAAATCAAAACCACAATGAGATACCACCTCACACCTGTTAGAATGGCTGTTATCAATAAGACAAGTAATAACAAGTGTTGGAGAGGCTGTGGAGAAAAAGGAACCCTGATACACTGTTAGGGGGAATGTGAATTGGTGCTGCCACTTTGGAAAACAGTATGGAGGTTCCTCAAAAAATTAAGAAAAGAATTACCTTCTGGGTATCTACCCCAAAAATCTGAAAACACTTATTCATAAAGCTATTATGTACCCCTATGTTCATTGCAGCATTATTCACAGTGGCTAAGACATGGAACAACAGAAGTGTGCTTCGATAGATAACTGGGTAAAGTAAATGCAGAACATATACACATATACTTGGACAGAAGAAAAGATGAAATATGCCTTGGAACAACATGGATGGATCTTCCGCTAAGCAAAATAATTCAGACAGAAAAAGTCAAGAACCATATGATTTCATTCATATGTGGGATAATGTGGGATATAAAACAGGAAGCAATAAACATATGCACAAGACAAACAAAAACTCATAGATACAGACAACAGTTTAATGGTTACCAGAGGGTAAAGGGGGAGGGGAGTGGTAGATGAGGGTAAAGGGGATCAAATACAGGGTGCCAAAAAAAATGTATACAAGTGAAAACTGGTCAATGATGCTCAAGCAGTAGTTCACCATAATCAGAAGTGTCTGGACGCTGATGGTCACCACTTTGAGCACCTCTTGTAATTAAAGAAGTCAAAAGTGACTTGTATTCATCTTTTTTTATTGGTGTATATTGAGTATTACAATTTTAATATAGTTTTTCTTTCCTAAAATGTGTATACATATTTTTGGCATCCTCTGTATATGAGTGTTGTGGTGGAAGGAGAATTGACTTTAGGTGATGAACACACAATGCAATATATAGATGATGTGTTATAGAATTGTACATTTGAAAGCTATATAATTTTACTTACCAATGCCACCCCAATAAATTTTATTAAAAAAATAAATAAAACCATGAATCACAAAAAAAATAGATAAATAAAATAAATTAAAACTCCTTTTTTGCAAGCTTTAAACAATTAAGAAAAATTTACTTAAGGCTTTTTGTTTTTGTTTTTGTTTTTAAGAATGAAGATGGGAGAATTTTTATAGGCAATACCATCATTTTCAAAACAGGCCAAAAAAATCACAGAAGAATAAAAACATTTGGATAATTGGATGAACGATACTTGTGATTGACCCAATAACTAATAGTCTCCCCTCCCTATCATTCTTTCTTCCTTTTTCTGCTATTCTTTCTGTATTTATTTGCTTCTCTTCCCCCTCACTTTCTCTCTCATGCTTAGGCCATAGACTGTCTGGAATACTGATGGTTTCTACAATCCAGTTGGTGTTGGAACAGCTACTGCCATCCAGGTCTGGAGAGGAGAATGACTAATGTTCTCCTCCAGGATCTTGCAGTTTGTCCAAGGACCGTAGCAACAATCAAAGCATGAAGATAGCCTGAAACTAAGTGCAGATTTTTTTTTTTTTTAAGTCTGAAAAGGAGTGAGGCCCAATAAAAGCCCCCAAAACAAAAAGCCAAACTCTTGGGATGAAAGTTAGACTTTAAACAGACTTTACAGTGTAATAAAAATTTGTAGACACTAATCGATCCTATACATAGCTGCCAAATTAATCTTCCTAAAGTATAACATAGATATTATTACTCCAGGCTCCCACCAAGAACGATGTGTTCTGTCCTGGGCGTCAGCCATTAAGAAGAATCTGATGACTGGATTTAAAACAAATGGGAGTGAATTCTGGAGGGAGAACCTTGCAGAAAAGTCTTACCATGCTAAGGACAAGGGACAATTCTATAATCCAGGAGATGGAGATAATTTAAAGAGTATTTTTTATCAAAGTGAGAGGAGTGGCATAGTACTATTAAATCTGTATTTTATAAAGAAAATTGCCCAGCAAAAATAGCAAACTCTTTCAGTCAAAATTTGATTTTATTTTATCATTTAACATATGGTTTGGATTTAAATTTGTTTTCAGAGAACCAAAAGCATAATGTTTGTATGTTTTCCCCAGTGGTATAAAATTTTAATGTGGCAAAGCTAACCTGAGAAATCTACTTATTTGTGCCTTCGTATCGTTTGTCTTCTAAAATTCCAAACAAATACAAGTAGTCTTTAATTACTATTTTCCTTCCTAAAAGCCCACAATGATGAGGGCTTTAATTTTGCCCCCATCAAAATCTTTACTGTCTGCTTTTAGTTCTACCAATTACAGTTTTCCTTCTGTTATGCCTATTCACTGCGTCTGGGTTTTTTTTTCTTGTTGTTTTTTTTTTCTTTTTTAATTAGTTGTTTTAAGGTAAGACAGAGGTGAACCAGTCTTTTGATGATGACATCATGAACAGAACAGGTCACCAAGCAAAAGCCTAGAAACACCACAAAAATAAGTAGAGGCAACATACTCAAGCCAAGTTAAAAAAAATATTGATCTGCTGTGTACCTGCCCTTCATCTTCTCCTTTAGTTTGTTTTTTATTATTTTTTTATTTTTGTCAGAAAACTCAGCTCAAATTTTTTTTCTTGCTTTCCTGCCTTCCTTTGACCATTTCTTCCTCTATTTCCCATGTTGTAATCTATTACCCTATTAGAGTCAGTCATTTTTTCACATCTAGGCACTTTGGTTCTGCCTTCAAACATGATTTCCCTCACATTTTCTCCTTAATTTCTATCCATTGTTGTAATTATCACTCAATCTTCTTTCTGCCTCTGTTTCAATGTCCTTTGAGTTCACTACCTGTTCATTTTTCTCTCAAATTTTTCTCATTCCTTGCTTTCACAAGAAGAATAAAGGAAAGTCGGGTTTGATTGTTGTTATTTTTAACAGAAAATCAGCTGTTAGGAGGATTTGGCATTCCCCTTTGATGGACAGCCGGGTAGAGTGCCCTATTAAAACTGGATATTTTTCCATATAAAGGTCTACACAAAGCTTTCTTATAAAGCCAATCAGAATCTATTATACTGTAGCATTTTAAAAACCAAAAGAGACACTGACGGCCATCTAGTTCAATCGTTGTTTTATAGATGAAGGCAAATGGAAGCTAGCAGTTACCAATCCCTTTCATGTGTAAAGCTTTGTATTTTGTGTTGCTATTGTTATTGGTTTATACTTGTTAACAAATATATTCTCATACTCATCCCAAGAGTTAAAGATTCAATTTAACACCAGAAATATTTACTAAGCACCTCCTCAGTCCACTATCCTAGGGAAAAAAGTTTTTTTAAAACCACCATGCAAGGAGCACCTTTGATTTTCCAAGTATTTAATACCCCAGCTCATTGAATCATCGCATTTTGACACAAACATTCTCATCTCCATTTTTCAAAAAGTGAGCCTCAAAAATGAGGATCACAAAGTTATGAAGAGGCACGCTGAGTATCTCAAATCAGGTCTGTCTCAATCCAATGTCTGTTTTTATTTGTTTGTTGACTGTTTCCTTTTACCATTCAGAGTTGTCTATTCAGAATAAGCACAACCATGTCAGTTTCTAAACCAGAGATTGGTGGGTCCAGAGTTCCCAAACCAAATAACAATCGCCCTTCTAAAGCTTTGGCCTTTGTTTACTTTATATGGGCCATCGTACCCATGCCACGGCAGCCTGGGCAGCCCCTTTGTGTGAGTATGGTAGATGTTTAATAAATGCCTCAGTGATGTTACCAAGGAGATAGAATGGAAACAGAGGCACCAGATTTGGGTAACTAATTTTAAGGAATCCCCTTTTAAAATTAATAACAATCAACGCTATTTTAAAAAATATAGCTTAATATTTATTCCACTAAACAAAAGGCTCTCCCACTCTTTTGTAATTTTACTTTTGGTGATTTTAGTTACTTTTATCATTTTTTCCTTCCTTTTCTTAATGCTTCACTCAATAATATGTGATTTATCTTTCTGATCTAAGGATGTCTGTTGCTTTTTTAACATAATAGCAATTTCCATTAGTATTAATGACACAAAGTCTAACTCCTTCACCAAATTCTTTCTTGGAGATAAAGAATAGCAAAACATCACTTCACACTTGAGAAGTCCCTTTAAAAATATGACCTTGATAAATATGACCTATTAAAAACAAAATCCCTCACATTTAGTCTAGGTCTTTAACTTCTTGGTAATTAAACATTATTGACTAAATTCATATCTATTATGCCTCTGATATTAGATCAAGACATTTTGGATGAAAAGAGTTTTCTCCTATTCATTCTCAATCTCTGGCTATTAAATTTGCATTGGTATTAGTGCTTAATCCTGCATCCATATAAGGGAGTGTGTACATACACACTGATCATTTTTTTAAAAAACCACTTAGATAGGACACTTGTTATGTATACCAGGACAACACTGTTTTATCTCATTGTGGTCAAGGGGAAGTTACTTGAGGGAAGGGATTTTGTTTGGATTCATCATAAACGCTACTGCTGCCATATATTCTTTTTCACAACTTTCAGGAACCAAAAAGCTTGAGGAAGGAACAAAAGCAGAACAGAACTGAATTCACTCACTTAACAATTATTCTTTAGAATCTACTATGTATCAGGAACTATGCTATGAACTTCACTTACATTATATTGTTTGTCCATAAAGCAATTTTGACTTAGGTTTGATTATATTCATTTTTGGGTAGGAAAACACATCTTGGGGTTGCTGTGCCACTATTTCCAGGCCTTATATTTATAAAATGGTAGAACTCAAATTTGAACCAAAGTCTGCTGGTATCAAAACTCCATGCTCTTTCCACTTCACAAAGCTACTTCATGCATACAAATAAAACTCATAAACATAAATGACTTACTCTCTATTGATAAATAATATAGAATCTCATATAAATCAATTACCTAAAAATGCATTAGTGAACAATATTATATAACTACTAGCAACTACAGTCTGAGGCACTCAATAAAATGATAAATTTATTAAAGTCTCAGTCCTGCTGAATCTGTCTGTTACCTCATATAAATAACACTCTGCAGTGAAATCTGTAACAGTTTGAAGGTAAAGACGCAACATTTACAGATGTCAGTGTCACCGCAGGAGCTAAATTCGGCACATGTTTCCACAAGGTAGACATGTCTCTATCCTCTGCCACCTAAGACAAGAACAGCTAGGCCCTTCATCTTTCCTTATGCTCTGGAAGAATATGTGGTATCAGCCAACTTACTGAAATAACACCATTTTTCTTCAAAACTAACACTGAATTGAAGAGGGGCTGTGTTGGCATTTTATAGGATCAAAATTCTAACTTGTTTCCTCAAGAGTGAATCCAGACTCATCAATTTTACTTGTTTATTTGTTTGTTTTAGTTAGGAAGCCTTCCTATTCAAAACTGTGCAGGTGGTGAGATCGTCTTGGATCTGTTCTAGTCATCCTGAAGCAGCCAGCCAGCGACCCAGACGAGGTACAGGTTCCGGAGAAAGGCTCCTGTGGCAGTACACGTTGTTAGATTTAAAAGGGGCCATAAAGAATACCTTCTTAGTACTCTGATATGTCCTATGAGGCGACTGAGGCTTAAAGAGGTTAACGGTCTTGCCCAGACTGTTGATATTTATGTGGCAGAGTGAGTCCTAGGAATCCTTCGACCACATCAAGTTGCCTGAGAGAGCTCAAGAGAAGATACACAGCCCAAACCCCAGACACCCAAAAGGAGAAGCTGGCCAGGGCCGGTTTAGTAAATATATGTGATCTGACGGACATCTGATTCCACAGAAAGCCAATGTGATTTCAGTTAACAATCCAAACAAGCTCATAGTTCACATGTGATTTTTACTTTTCAATTTACTTTGATTTATACACAGTCTGCTATTTGCTTTTTGCTCTCCATTTGTTTGTGTGGTTTTTTTAATAAACTTGATAGGATTTCTGATCCAGAATTTGCACACCAGCATTTCTCAAGGATATAACTTCCCTATTCGGTTTCACTCCTTATAGAGGAATGTAGAGAGAAAAATCAATCTCCAAAGAATGAAAACTACATCCTTTATCCCAATAGAATTCCTAGTTACCGCTTTTAAAAATATGACATGTTAATCTAACATGAAGAATAAAATGGATGCTGAATCTATTCAAAATTTTAAAAATAAGAAAATGAAGAAAATTATATCAAATAGCATATCTTATATTTTTCAAAAATGCCTGGGTATTGAAATGGACTGAATCAACCATATGTCTCTCTATTATCTATTAGCCAGCATCATTTTCCATTACTCTCTAGTAACCATTCTGCATAATCATAAATTATGTTCACTTTAAATAAATATGTTTCTGTTTCTTGAAAACAATGTAAAGATCTTCTATTCCACATATATGTTCCTCCTGCATGCGCCTTTCTTCCAACATCCTTCCAAAATCCACTCCATTTATCCCATTTCCACCTCCACATTTATGCTCATTCCCGTGTCCTGTGTGACCAGAAAGACCAACATTTTCAAACAGCTACATCCTATCCAAACACTAGTGAGCATGTGAAAGATTCTGTCTTTCCCAAACTCTCAAACCATAGAAACCTCTCCCTCCTTTGAACATCAGTAGCACTTATCATTTCTGTCATTTAATTGACGCTTAGAAAACTCTACCCGAATTCAATAGATACAGGGAACGTCGCCCACAGGATATACTTCAGCCTTTGACATCACTGACAGAATCTTGAAGAGCACCATTTATATAGTTATTGCCTTTGGGGTGAACAGTGACATGAAACATCAACACAGCAAAATGGACCCAGAGAAGGCAAAGATAGTAAATTCCATTTGGTAAATAAGGAGTCTGTTTTTTCAGAGGAATAGAACTTGCCACCAGGCCAGAAATCTGATTATTACCCTAGACTCCTTCAATCATCATTATCCAATTAATCAATTTTGCTTAATATTTCTCAAATCTAAATCCAGAACTCTCGCCCCACTAGTAACTATGTTATTCATTTTTTTATTCATAAAAGAAATACTTATTTAGCATCTACTGTGTGCCAGGCACTATTCTAGGTGCTGGAGGTACATAGTGAAGAATAATTTTTTATAAAGATCATGGTCATATTGAAACTTATATTCTAATGGAAAGAAACAGATAAAAAGTAATAATAATTGCAAATTTAAAATTTACTAGAAGTTCATTTCTAAGGACAAAAATAAAAGAGGATAGATGGTGCCTTAGGAGTTCAACTTTTTAACTAGAGTCATTGGGCAAAACCTCACTAAGAAAGTAATATTTTAGCAAATATGTGAGGAGGGCTAGGAGCAAGCCAAGCAGATATCTGATGGAATAGTATCCTATTTTATGCAAAAGGAACAGAAAATGCAAATGGTCTGAATCAGGGACAAGTCTGTCTGGTTTGAGAAACAGCCAGGAAACCAGTATAGCTGAAAAGAGGTGATGAGAGTAGGAAGAGAGAAAATGGGTGAGGGGGAAGATCCAAGAGAACTTTGACTTTTACTCTGAATAAAATAAGAATCCATCAGAAGATTCTGAGCTGGGGAATATGATCTGACTTGTATTATTCTCTAGGGAGAACAGACTGTAAAAACGTTCTACATTCTGTTGTGACAGATTAAGTAATTCATAACAATCCTCCTGCTGAGAACTAGAAAAGCAGGATTAAAAAAACATCAGGAACCACATTTCCCTTAGGAGCGTATGTCTACTTAGGAAGACATTTCTGAGAAGATGAGAAACAGAGCAGAGCTTTCGATGGATGCAGAGGGCAAGGGAGCCAAAAACTGGAGTTCAGAGCCAATGCTGGTGCGGGAGTTGGCCAAATGCTCAACCTATGAATTGGGAAGAGGAAAAAGTACTAATGTATAGTAGACTTTT
The DNA here is from genome assembly GCF_004115265.2 of Rhinolophus ferrumequinum. NCBI lineage: Eukaryota > Metazoa > Chordata > Mammalia > Chiroptera > Rhinolophidae > Rhinolophus > Rhinolophus ferrumequinum. The sequence continues at coordinate 55,562,817 of NC_046301.1, forward strand.
ATATGTGAAATATATGTATTGTAATTCATTGACTAGCCAATAAAAGAATAGTGAAAGGATGTTACACTACCAAGGAGGATAATGTAATAATAAAAAAATTAACTCAAAAAAAGTCAATAAAAGAGAGATAAAGAAACAAAAGAGGGAGAATAAAAAGCAAATAACAAAACGGTAGGTCTAAAGCCAAATATGTTAGTAGTGAATGTAATAGTAACCATATGTGATAGATAATGACTAAACTCTGTGGTGTAAAAATGAAGACTGTCAGACTCAACTCTTTAAAATGCAACTACATGATGCTTTAAAAAGATGCTTTTACATTATAAGAACATAGACAAGTTGAAGTAAAGGAAGGAAAATATATATCATATTTGCTGGTTACTTATTCTCTCTCACTTCAAAGAAAAACAAGTTTTCTATTATATATTCTACTCTGATCCTGGGGCTCGGATCCTGCAAACTACATTTAGACTGCCAGCTGGATTTCTGTTAAAGTTTTCCAATAAGGGTGACTAGAGAGAATTGGGAAGGCCAGAGGAAGGGAAAGGGGGCTTACTTCCCTTATTCCTATTTCTAACAGTGATCAGTGTGAGATGGCCCCAGAAGTGCAGGCCAAAGGCGTCAGCTTCCATTGACTCTCCCAGAACCAGCCCCTTCATGACTCCTCAGCGGTACAAGCAGGAGCTCGGCAGCGCTGGCTCTTCAGAGGTGTGGGCAACAGATCCATTGGGCACCTCCTCCTCGCTCTGAGTGGCATCTTGTTTTCAAGATCTTACTGCCACTTTTACAGGGCACTTCCTTTCCCCTCAATATTGTGCTTTGGTACCCCCAGGCTAAGAAAAGTAGCTGTTTCGTACACTTCTCTTTGGGTTACCTCGGTATTCCTTTTTTGAACTTCAGCTCTCCAAACCTACGTAATCAAGTCCTGTTACAAAATCTTTTGTTCAAATATTTAATGGGGTTCTTGTCTTCCCGACTGGGAAAAAAAAAAAAAAAAAAAACATGAACATACTAACCAAAGGAAAGCTGGTACAGCTATGTTAATGACCGATGGAGTGCAACTTAAGTGAAAAAGACATACTAGAAATAGAGATACTTCATCATAGGAATGCATTAGTAAAATATTACAATTCTAAGTATATATGTATCTAAGAGCATGTCCTCAAAATTTATAATGCAAACCAGAACTAAAGAAAGAATTAGGGAAACCCACAGTTTTAACGGTCGTCTTGAACAAACTTCTCTCAGGAACTGAGCGAACATCCTACCAAAAAATAAATACATAGAAATAGAGATTGAGCTGAATTGAGTGAGCATCACAAGAGCAGAGGTGGGGGATGGAAGGCAGTGATGGAAGGAAGTTGGAATCCTTTACAATACCTAGGCAAGAGACGGTAGAGGAAAGGATTGGAATTAGAAATAATGGAGGCGTGGAGAAGAGGTTGCATTCTGGATAGATTTTGAAGGTTGAGCCAAGATTTCCTGACATGGGCTATAAGCTGTAAGAGAAAGAAAATTTCAAAGATGATATATAGGCAAATGGAAGGATGGAACTGCCATTAGCTGGGATGTGGAGGACTTGGCGATGATAATCGATAGGTTTGGGAGATGGGATGCGGAGCTCAGTTTGCACATCTGAATTTGAAATGCCTTTATGTCTCTATCTACAACCATTCTACTTCTAAGTCACTTACTGACTTCACTTGAATGTTGAGCCCCTCTGCTCTCAGGAAGTCCTTGCAATAGTGTTTAGGGCTTTCCCGGGTTGGGTCCCTGCTTACCTTTCTAGTCTCATTTCTCACCTTTCCTCCCTTGTTCCTTATGTTTCTGCCATTCTGAACTAATGGCAGCTCTTCTGAGTCTTTCTTACTTCTAAGCCCTTTACACATTCAATTTTTTTTTTAACTGGGAAATCTTCCCTCTCTTGCTTGAATAGGTGGGTGTATCATTCGGCCACCTGATCGTATTCCCTAGAAATCCTTTGCTGAAGACAAAGCCTGGCCTGCAAACTGCCTTTTATGCATTACCATCATCCTTGTGTTTTCTGCCATTGTATGACTTACATTTCAATTGTTTATTTCTCCGTTTCTCTCACTAACCCGAAGCCCCTCAGGACAAGTAGCAAGACCTGTATGCATACCTGATACAAAGGTATCTGATATATTGCCTAGTGCTAACAAAAGACTGTTAGATAAATTCTCTATTAAGGCTCACAAACAATCACTGTGAGGACATATGGCTCCCAAAAGATCGGAAAGCATGGCTTTAAAAATCTCTTAGTGTGTATCCTGGAAATTTAATTTTTCAGGTGTAAAGTTATCACATAACAATTGGAAAAACAACAAAGAGCAATACAGTCCTCAAGTTTTTTCAATAAGATCACACTGAAAGCCGAGGATACACACTGGCTTTTGAAATGAATATAACTTGTACCGTCACTGTCACTCATTAAGTGGGTTCCCAGTGGCTCCTACTAAAAAACATGCAACAAGCCATGTTTTCACTTCCTTTAGTTTTAGTGATGTATAATTTTTTATTCTCAAGCAGGTGAAAATAAAGAAGCTAATTATGAATAATATTGTCAGAAGCTTTTCTTCTACCGAGAAATAGAAGATCTCACTGCCAATTGGATTTTGAAAAAGAACGCTTACCTTCCTGACATGGTTGTTTTTCAATATTCGCTTCGGAAAGTACTTCAATGATGCCTGCCACTGTGACATTTTACATCACATTGATCTTGTCTTTCTGGCTGCTGCTTCAAATATTCCCATTTGACCATAAACCTGTTTCATCTTCCCTGGGATAAGATTTGCCAGCTAGATTCCATCTACTCGCCAATATTTCTCAGAATCAGGGAAGCTGTAGCTACCTACTTCCTTAGATATGTAAAAAGATAAATCTAAGAACAAACAAACAAGCAAACTTGAGAAGACACTGAAGGAAGGGGCCTCTACTTCGAAGAGTCCTAGATGAGGAAGAAACCTTGAAATTAATTTTTCCCCCCAGAAAAAATGACTCTTAAAGCGGGTATGTTAATTTTTTCATCTAATTCATGACTCTAATAATGTATGCAAAGGGGAGAAAAGCAACAAATTTCATCCAGAAATTAGACACAAACCTGTTATTGAAAGCACGTGTAGCTATGCTTTATAACAATTTTACATGTTTTAATGTGTACAATTTTAAAAACGGGTAAATACCTGTAGCCGTCTAATCACAATGAGCTTTTTGTTACACGAATCACTTCGGGTAAGAATTGCACATCCAACAGATATGCTCTCCTTGCTCACTCTATACCAAACATCTCTAAATTCCTTTGATGTTAGTGTTTAGCTTTGTGTTAGAAAGCTCAATGGTAGGGAGAAAAAGAGGAAAGATGACTTCTAATGGAAGAAATACATCTCACAAGAATCTATAACAAGAAGAAAAACAGGTGTGTTGCTAAGCAAAGTATTTTTTTCTACTGCCCTATTCATGCCCTTTTCAAACACCTCATTTATGAGTCCAAAGCAGCTGTCACTGCACTATTTTTGTAAGCCAGCGCTCATCTATTTATTCTCTCCCTGCTTCTTAGAGATCTATATGTCACTGATTTTTTTTCCTCCTTAATATACTAGAAGCATGATACTAATAGCTAACACTTGTTAATTGCAACATAAAGATCTTGAATTTTACATAGCGGTTATTCCAGCAACACACACTTATTCAAAGAATAGACATTTAGTATAAGAGATGAGGTCACTAAAAGAAGGGGAGGACACAGGCTTTGACCATAAAAATTGTACAAAGACAAGAAGAATGGGAGTAGAGATTTATTAATGTTTGCCCTAATGAACCTTTAGAGGAACTGGAAGAGAAGACATGGGGAAGTAATGATCAAGAAACAAAGGTTGATACTAAGCGTCCCTCTCCATGGACCACAAATTCTCTGTGCTCACGTAAGCACACATCAGATTTCCCTTTAATTTGTTTTCTAATTTTACCTTTCAAGATAATTTTAACAGATTGCCTACAATAAATTGTTTGGCCACTATCAATTCTCTGCATCAAAGTGCTTACACATATTATAAAATAAATGGTAGAAACACAATTTTAAATAACATAGAGACGTTCTGGGATTATGCTATTTTCATCAACATTCACGTTCTATTAGGAAAAGTTGTAGCAGTATATTAAAAGGATTCTAAATCCCAGAAGTCTTGGTAAAACAGTTCTATTGTTTTAGGCAAAGGTGATACTTATGAGAATTACCAAACAATTTTATGCAAAAATAATTTTAAAACCATCAAAAAAAAAAAAATCTGTTACTGAACCCAAAATTGACTTGCCTGTGTTCCGATTCAAATATTTCAGTCAAATCTGCGATGCCTGTTAAAAAACATGTGACCAGACCTGTCATTTTATTATGCCAAATACAGCACAGAGTCATAAGTCAGTCCTGGGACTGTTTGCCTTGTATTTTCTGGAGAGGTGAAGCCTCTTAACTGAATCCTACACTTAATCATCCCCAAATCCCAAGCTATATCTCCTGATCTCTATTTCGATTTAAAATAAAATTCATTTTTTAGTGTTCTTGGTGAGTTTGCTTCAGGCATGACTTAGAGATTTATGAATAGCATTTACTGCTTGTTCGCTGACCACTTCAGCAATTCTGATGTCTGCAGGTGATTTCCACAAGGCTGGTAGTGGGGACAAGGTGGAGTGGAGAATGATTTCACGCAGCAAAACACAGCACCCTCATACTTAAAGCCAAAACAAATATTTTGAGGATGAAGTAACCTCCTGGATTCAAGTAGCACATTTGATGTGAAATACAACCATGTCTGAAACTTACGCTGTTTCCAGTATTCCTGCTGCATTCTCCTTCTGGAGGGAGGAAGTGCCCCTATATTGCAGAGATGAAACATGGTGAGTCCTCCTTTATTTATTTATCGGACAACATTCAATCTGATTTTTGCTAAAGATAAATTGTTTTCTTGCTGGAAGTTAGTGCCCAGAAATAGCGAATGATGGCAGCATTGCTCAATCAACGTCCTGGAGTATTCGTTGCATTAAAAGCATGTGGGGGAGGGGGCGGGCAGCATGTTGCACTAGAAGGAAACAGGGCTCTGTGCCCCACGAACGAACCAACGTAGAAAGCTGGCCAAAAGCCTGCGACATCCGGTAAGAATAAGTAACCCCTTAGGCCCCAAAAGTTAACGTTCTCTGAAATTTTCAACAGCATCGTAGACGATGATGCCTCACTTCTCTAAAGCCTCTCCTCTCTCGGCCTCTGAGACTGACACTTCCCTCTTACTTTTGCTACTATTTTAGTCAGCCGTCTGTCAGATTCCAATTATTCATAACCGACACAAATGTTTCCCAAAGTGTTGTTCACTTACATGAGACTCCCCTGGGTGTGGATCAGAAGGCCTGGAAATAGAGTCTGAAAAGCTGTGTTTTTTCCCGGGCGATCTAACTGGCACTTTATACACAGGAAAGAATCGCTGCCTTAAAAGTTCTTGCCCTCCGTGTTTCATCTCTCTTCACTCACTTCTTGGACAACTGCATGCGTGGTATTTTCTTCCAGCTACCCCTTACATATTCATGAATCACAAATATCTCTCTCCAGACCAAAATCATCTCCTGGTCTCTGGGTCAACTTTATCAACATTCTGCTATATATCTCCATTTAGATGTCCCGGAGGAATCGTAATCCCCCACCACACAGACACACAGGCACACACACTCACACTACACACCACACACTACACAGACACTAGAACTTTTGTTCATAATTCACACTTCTTATCTCAGATGCTAGCAGTGATATATACCCTTTTTCTCCATTCACAAACCTTGAAGCAATTCTAGACACTTCTTCACTACATTCAATTATGTACCAAGTTCAGGTAATTCTGTCTGTACTTAGTTCTATATTTTAATTCAGGACTTCATGGATTCTCTTTTGGATGACTGAAATATCCTTTTAACCGGTCCTCCAGATATCTGCAAGGGGTGTAATACAATAAAAACTGCAGGTGTCACTTCCTCTTTGTATGACTTTGGGTGATTTAATTTTCCTCCTCCTTGGATAATAACTATTAAAGTAGGTAAAACACTTATCACAAAACCTAGAAAAGATAAACGAAATACTTGCTACTTTGATTCCTTCGGAGTAGGGAAGTCTTCATACTGTTTTTGAAATGGTTCTTCTAAAATGCAAATCTTACTATACACAGTTCAGATAGTCATGTCACTCACCTGCTTATATATCTCCAATTCAGATAAAGCTAAAAAATTATTAGGTTGGCATTCAAGGCTCTTCATGTTCTCCTCCTCTTGCCATTGTTTCTCAGGCTTCCATGTGTCTTTGCACCAATTATTTCTCGAATGCCATCACTAATTTAAGCACTAGTTCAATCAAGCAAACTAAATTTACTTTGCTGCCCTCTCCCAGCCACTCAAGAGAAGAGCCAGTACTGGCTGAGACCCGAAGGGACACTCTTTGTAATTAATCCCAAGTAATAATCTGCTTGTAGAAACATGTATTTGAACATTCAAGGCTGGCTTTACACATAATTTTCAGAATTTTTCAAAGTGACATGATCTGAATAGCAGTGTGAATTTATAACCAGGCTTTCTAAGCCAGTTAGCACTCTTCTAACGATGAAATACTGTCACCAGTGAGTGCCTCAGTCTTCGTCAGTTTCATCTGTTCATTTTGCTCAGATCAGGACTGAGAAATAAAACCCCACTTTTCTTTACAATGCACCCCCAGTACCTATTCATTTAAAGGCTAGCCCTAGGATAGAAGAGAACTTTCATTTTGAAAAGGTCTGTATTTGGGGTTTGTTTCCAGAGGAGCTCCTGAAAGCCTTTTGTAGCTAAAGAAATCGCTGTTCAAAGAAGTGAACCAAAAGCCCAGTGAACCACTGACCTGTCATTCCCAAGGCTGTCAGGGGATTTTAACCTGCAGAGCAAGTGTGGTGACTCTTGTGCAAAGTGTTACGCGCGACCTTCTCTTTTTTCTTTTTGTATCATTCCAACGTAGAAAAAGATAGATTAATACAAAAATTAAGGAGAACCAACTTTTTCCTGTGACATTTTAGTTTGTCTTTTTAAAATATCCCCGATCATTCATTTGAATTTATGATGGGACCAGGTAACACTAAATATATTAGACATTCTCCATATGAGCAGCATGTAATTCATTGTATTCTAAAGAATTCTAAATTTGCCTTGAAAGAGATTCTGATCACATAATTTTTTTTTTATTTTAATTCTGGTGTTTTGAACATAAATGCACATGATCCAAAGTCTATTGACAATAAATGTATTCAATAATCCATCATTCACAGTCAAATAAAAGTTTAGAACTTTTTTTTCTTCCTATGACATTAGTGTTCCAAAATGCTTAGCTTCATTGCTCATACAGCAATACATTTCTAAATATTAATCGGTGCATTTTACATGTGTCACCCTCCTAAATTCACCCCCACTCTGACATTAAAGCTGCTCGGCTACTTTCTGCTCTTTTCCTCAAAAGAAGGAGATGAGGAACAGGAGTCAGGGAAAGCAGGAGTTCATATTTTTCTGAGTTTTATGTTTGAAATAACACATTTCTTAGAGGAATAAGAAAACAGACAACATATTTTTGGGGGGCATATATTTTTTAAAAGATTCTGTAGGCAAAGGGTGGGGAGAGAAAGGATGGGAAAGTGACACAGAGGAGGAATTAATGACGACATAGATGAATATGGGTCCTAGATGAAGAGTTTCTGAAACCTGCCTCCCCAGGATGACAAGTGTCACTGGAGATGAGTGTGTGAGACCCAAGATCAAAGAAAGCCACTGTATCTTCCCTGGGAGGAATCCTCACGGGTGGGGGGGGAAGGGAGTGATTGGGTAGTGCATCTCGGTAGACTGGGCCTATGGCACTGACAACGCATGAAATCAGTGGAATGATTCTTATGTCCCCAAGGAAGGCCGAGAAGCGGAGACACCACCATGACTTACAGGGACCCAGCAGACAGGCCCAAGAGACAACTCAGCCTGATACTCAGAAACCAAAGGTCAAGGTTCAAATGGAACAACTGAAATCGCACTAGATTTTTGCATGGCGGAAAACATCTACTTTTTACTCTCTCAGTCTCATGGGATTTTGTTAAACCATTACTATTTTATTCCCCAAATTTTGATATCTATCAATCTTGGGTAGAGGATTCTGGAATTGGCCAAGATTAAGTGTTCATTGCAGTGTTATAAAAATTAGGCTAAGTTAAAAAAAAAAATGGAGCTATTTTTTATAAATGTGAGTTAGCAGCCTTTAAAATTCATTATAAATTATCCATGTGAATCTATTTAATATTCTTATTCTTTGTCTAAACTTGTCACTATTAGTGTTCCCATGTACATTGTTTGTCATCATGGCCCAAATACTTATTGACCATGATCTTTGTGTGGGTCATTGAGGTTACGTTGAACTAGAGTACAAGAGTGGTGAATTTTATACAATGAAATGTGTTTCTATTTTTGGGAGATTTAGGGAGAGCATGAGATAGCTAATAACATTCTTGAAGAAGTTGCTCAGTCTATGACAATACGTTTCCTGCTGAATATCAGAAGAGAGAATATACGGCCAACTTGAATTGCTTCAGAAGAATAAAGTGATGAATACTTGAAACAAATATATAATTAGCATTACCACAGCTCGTGAACCTGTAAGACAGGACTTGTGGAGTCCAAGTAATTGATCCAATTTTCACATACATGTATTCTTTTAGTTTTTTAAGATGGTAGAAGTATTTCAATGTTTGAAGCACTCATTAAGCTTCCAAAAATGCTAAAGGTTGACTTCAGAACTATTAATTAGAATGGTACTCTATCTTAGATTACACTGCCCTCCTCTATCTCAGTATCCTTAGATACTTCAAGATGTCGATGTATTAAGAATGAATAGAAAGCTTTGGTGGGCTGGCACAGTTTGCAAGTAAGACTCACAAAGGCTGCCTTCTCTTTTTAGCTTCAGACTCTTCCTTCACAAGGGAGAATAGATCTATCTGACACATTTGTGAAGGATTTTTTTATTCTGTCACTTTTCAAGCAGAGAGTAAAAATCACCTTTCCTCTTCCCCTACTAATATATTTTGTGATTTTCCATCAGCCCACAAACTCTGCAAATCTGATAAAAGTTGCTTTAGTACACCTACAGAGGAAACTATAGTTTTCTCCTAAAAGGAAAAATAGCTCATTTCACTGTGAAAATGTATATTTTACATATATAGTATATGTATATATGTATATATATCATATGTATATATATCATATGTATATATATCGTGTATTATATGTGAGATGATAGATAGGTAATTACTTCAGGAACAAATAGATATTTTAACATGTAAAGATGTAAAGTAAGGAGAATAATTCAAGAAATGTGGGATGTGAGAACACAAAAAGACCATATCCCAAATTATGCTTGACAGACATTTGTACGATGTTAAATAACATGAAAATCAAAAATTTCAAATGAGAGCTTCACCTACACCAAATGATATATCCAAACCATGAAAATATTAAGGCTTGTAGTAGTTAGGAGTAGTTTAGTTAACATTATAGCAAAAAGGCTTTAAATTACATTAACACAAAAAACAAAATGTGTGCTCTGATGAAATATTAATAGGAAAATATTAATAGTCTTATAACATATGGGTTTCTTTCTGGTATAAAGCAATTAGAAAAGAGTGAGGAAGGAAAATGTAAGTAGACGCAATAAAAATTTGTAAGTTTTGTTATAAAAAATAAAATATTTTTAAATGCATTGCTAAAAGCACATTGTGAATTTTAAATGAATATGAATCATCAACATACCCTGTAGATCTTTAAAAGTCCATGTCGTCAGAAGCACTAGATTCCCTTGGCTATTTCAAAAGTGGTGCCCTTCCATTGGGGGATTTTTTTCACCAATATAATCAAAATATCTTTTTTTAAGATTCAAATTTTGATTAGTCCTTTTCCTTTTAACTGCATGATACTAATAAGTTTTCTAATAATGAATGAAGAAGTGTTTAAGTAATAGATTTTGTAAAGATATTGTATAATACAAACGTAGTCTCTTTGTAATACGTAATTCTGAAAATATTATTTATAATTCATACATCCTAGTGATATTAGGGAAAAAACCTTTAATCCACTCTAACTTTTTTAAGTAAATTATTCACAAGGTTCAATATGTTCAACTATTATCTTTATAAACTGTGTTTCAATTGCATGACTAATTTTATACTGAACGACAATGAAAACATAGCAGTGAGTCAAGAAGTTAAGTAATACTGGTACAATCATAATCTATTTCATAGAAATAAACATCATTGACCCTCTTTCCTCAAAAGCTATACAAATTGAATACTAAAAAATTAACAAATCAAAATCTACTTATACTACACAAGTGATTTCTATATATTTTGAAAGATAATGAAACACTAAACTCTTCTCATTAATCAAACCACAAGAAAAGAAAAACGCAAAACAAAAACTAAGAGAAATAATCTATCATTGATAAAAATACCATATAAGAAATTCAAAATATATTTTCCAACTTCCCCTTAACAAATTAAAGTATACAGTAATTAAATAGAGAAATATGTATTAGTCACCTCCCCATTTGTAGTAACATTTTTTTCTTGGTAATAGAAACAATACTCATACATATTGGAAAACAATGAATTATAAATTCAATGTTTCAACATAAGGGCACACTTTAAATTCTAATTTTTCAGACTTATTTTCCTAATTTTAATCCATATATAATTAACCCCCAAATACCTAATGGTATATTAAAATGATTGCCAAAAGTTTTTTTAAAGCTTCATTTTTGAGATTTTTTTTTTATAGGAGCTTACTGTTTGAGTTAACTTGGTTATTTATAGATAATGTAATATCTATTTTTTTCCATTGGATGTACAAGCAAGAACTTCTGCATAAGAATCCACTTGATTTGTAACTCTAAAGTGTTAATTTTTCTCAGTTTGATAGTCTTTTTTTGTTCCTGCCTATTGAATTTTTTCATAGGAAACAAAACGTAAAAAACGATTACATGTTGCTCTAGGCAATTCCGAATCAGTTCAGTTGTTCATTCAGACCTGCAAATCCCCAGCACTCAAGATGAGTAGTCTACATCTAGACGATAAAGTGAAATACGCATGTTTAAAAAAAGTCAGTCTTTTGAGATATGACAGCAAGCCACTGATACTGATCAATGCCTTAGATCACAACAGTCACAAACTAATTGCTCTAGTCCTTCACTCTGACTCATAAATATTCTGAGAATCCTTTTTCAAATGGAAATTCTAAAACTTAATCTCTCATAATATATTCAACAAACATCTCAAGACAACACCTACATTCAATTTACATTTCATTTGATAAATAACGGACCTTATATTGATCACATAACAGCAAATCTACCTAGGTGGGTGAACAACAATATGTATGTCTACAGATGCAATAGCTACAATGCACTTAGCTGCCCGAACTAGATCGGAATTTTCTGATTTACAGCTGTCCCTGAGGCACTACACCTGTGATCCCCACCTGCAAACTGTCCCAGAATCTTATTAATTCCACCACTGTAGTGGCTCTCCAATCCATCTATGTTTCTCTATTCCCGCTACTACTGCTTTAGTCTTACATTACCTTTCACTTGCAGTACTGTAATTGTCTGGTCTCCATGCCTGCAATTTCTGTACTTTCTGATGCTATTGTCCTAATTTTAGTCAGAGGAAGCTTTCTTTGACCCAAGTTCTATCCAAGTTATTCTCTACTGCTTACAGCAGCCACACCCCTAGAATACAATAGAGTAGAATAAAAGCATCCATGATCTGATCAGTCTTTTTAGCTGTATTCTCCCCAAAGCTCTCTCATCTCATATTTCATATTTTTAAAACTACTACCAGTTTCTTCAACATACCAGAACACTTCATGCTTCCAAGTGCACGAGGTCAGAAAATTAAGTTCATGAACTCATCCTAGAAAAAGTGTTACATCCCTCATTGCTGAATATCACTACAGTCATCTTCGAAGTATTCCCTGGGAAGCTATGCACTGATGCCAGCATCTATTCCACCCTTCAAAGCAATTTTGGAACTCTTTCTGGAATGGCCGTCAGAGCTGTCATCGTAGTACCCTTGATGCCCTGAATGCCATCAAAATGTCTTCCATTCAATATTTTATCTTTGGGTAAAGAAATAAGTTATTGGGGGCAATATCAGGTGAGTAGGGAGGGTGTTCCAATACAGTTATTTGTTTACTGGCTAAAAACTCCCTCACAGACAGTGCCGTGTGAGCTGGTGCGTTGTCGTGATGCAAGAGCCATGAATTGTTGGCTAAAAGTTCAGATCACCTAACTTTTTCACACAGCCTTTTCAGCACTTCCAAATAGTAAAGTTGGTTAACTGTTTGTCCAGTTGGTATAAATTCATAATGAATATTCCCTCTGATATCAAAAAAGGTTAGCCACAGCATTGCAACAAGTGCTTGAACTTAATTGTCAGACCTCATACGTTGCATCCTTCGCGTATGCAATTCTTCCCTCTGTATTCCACTTCACCCTCCGCCACGGATATGGGAAACAAAGCCATTCAAAACTGCTCAAGGAATCGAGAGTAGAAGTGGTCATTTATTCCTGCACACATGCTTAGCATAGCCCCAATAGCTCCTCACTGCATCCTTACATGTTTCATCTCTCTGTAGGTTCTTTGAAGATGGCGTCTGTGTCATATTCATCTTTGCATCCTAAGCCCCCGATAACTGTCTGGATCATAGTACTGAATCAATGTTTATTGAATGAGTCACTGAATCAATAAAATAAAAGTTTATTCTGTCTTTCTAGGGTGAGATGTATGCCAAATTACATATTGAAATATCTCTCAAGACTACAGACTGGCTCAGGAAGGAATGCTATCGGCAGTCCATGAATTGCCATCCTTTAAAAAAAAATAATAATTGAAAAGACATCACAGCTAATTTAAACCACATAACAGAGTCACAGAGTGAATAAACGCTTCACAAAAAAATTTCCCTTTGGTCTTTTGGAGGTCTGTGGACACAATCGAAAATAAGCACTTCTTATTTTTCTGATGTCATCAATGACCTCAATTCTATACCAACTGAATCAAAATGTCCTCTACCTCAACTTTATCTACTCCTTCTCAGTACTCTAAATTTAATAATACCCTCATAAAAACTTAAATTGTGATAAGACTATCATGTTCTAGAAAGAAGATTGATATGGGGTCGGGAAATCTGTGTTCTACACTGGCTTTTTCTTATATAAACTTTGCTATTTGATCAGGTTGCAACCTATAAAACACTAAGGAAAAAAACCTAACAGGATACCTTCACGAGCTTTATTTTTAAAAATGTAGATATTACTGAGGCTCATAAAACAGAGAGTACTTAAATGGGAAAACATATCCTCACATATGAAACTTCATAAAAATATCAATTATTTCTAATCTGTCTATAAATTTTATACAATTTCAAATAAAATATCAATAGAACTCTGTGGAATCTGAGAAATTGATCATAAAATTTACATAGCATAGATAAAGGACAATTTAGTAGAGAAGTTTTGGGAAATTTGCCCCCACCAGATGTCAAGAGTAATTATAAAGCCATAGTAATTGTGACACGGTGCAGGTACTATGATGACCAGCTAAAAGACCCATGGAACACAACACAGAGCTTAGAAACAGTCCTGTATGTACACGGACACTTGACATATGACAGAGGTAGCATTAAAAGCACAGGAAGGATGGACTATACAATAAATGCTTTTGAGACATTGGATATGTGACCACACGGAAAAATTAGATGCACACTTCATACCACAAATAAATACTAAGTTCTCGGTACTTTAAAATACTAAAAGCAGAAATGTTAACACACATAGATGAAAATATACACAAATACATTTATGACTTCTGATCAGGGAAGATTTTCTAAAATAAGACTGCAAAGCACAAAACATAAAGGAAAAGACAGAATTTTAACTATGTTAAAAAAATATTTCATTTTTCAAAAGACACCATAAATAATTACTTCTATAAATGTATCTAATAAATAAATAACCATGGATATGCACAGTGATCTTGGTATGTGCCCATTCACGAAAGTATGTTTATAATAATGTAAGAGTTTCCATAAATGCCCCCAAGCCCAAGAACAATGTGACAGGAGCCAAGGCACTGAGGCACCAATGTCTCTATGGTCCTGTCACAATTAGCAAGTCACCACCCTTCCGAATGGGTATTTAAAAGTGTAGATGGAAGACGCCTGCTGTAAGGAGGATTTCATTGAAATGGATTTTCCAGTTAGTGAGTAAAAGATACTCTCAGCACACTCTTTAAAGCAAGCGAACCACTGGCAAAACTTGAGATATGTCCTTTGCAATTTGAAAGACACAGGGACTGATGTCTGACTCACACATGTGAAGTTTCAATGGAAAGGGCTGAGTGGTGGCCAAGCCACAGCAGAGAAAGCTTTGCTGGTAAGTGGCAGAGTTTGCAGAATTTGGTGGGACAGCCCTGAATATGTGTATTTCTAAGAGTTGTGGGCTGAACTGTGTCCCCTAAAAATTCATATGTTGAAGTCCTAACCCTCAGCACCTCAGAATGTTACTGCACTTAAAGAAAGCATCTTTAAAGAATTAAAATGAGGTCATTAGTGTAGATCCTAATCAAATATGTTGAGTGTCCTTACACGAAGAAGAATGCTGGACACAAACACACACACAAAGGAAAGATCATATGGAGACACAGGAAGATGGTGGCCATCTGTAAGCCAACCAAGGAGAGAGGGCTCATAAGAAACCAACCCTGCCGACATCTTGATCTTAGATTTCCAGCCTACAGAACTACAGAGAATAGATTTCTGTTGTTAAACCACCTGGTCTGTGGTATTTTGTGATGGCAGTCCTAGCAGACTAATACATTGGTTATTCAAGTGTGGACTCCATGGAAGTGGGCAGATTTTGGTATGTCTTAATAAGAACCCCACCTAAGAGGACCATCGAGATGGGCAAAGGTACCCCAAGAATAGGGGAGGGAAGAAAACAGGAAGTTATAAGCATAAGGAAAATTAATTTTGGAATACTCTAGCAGAATTTTCTAGTCATCCATTAAAGGATCATACAAGAGAAAAGTAATCCTGCCATCTGCCATACCCAGGGAGCATCAAGGCTAGATTCTAACTGTACAGTGGAATAGAACCATTTTTTCTTCCTTCTCAATTTCCCTTCCTCCCCTAAGGTCCTGACCCTAGAGTAAGGGTGGGGGTGAAATTAGCAGAGTGAGAAAGATAAATAGAGAAGTTGACCACACCACCCTTTCTCATTCCAGGTTGCCCAGTCCAAAGTAAACCTAATCTAGGGGCTAGAGGCACTGTAAGTTTGTTAAAGATTGGAGACAGGATACTAGAGTGGGCTAGACTTTTTATCACCAGCAGCAGAAAGTGATGGAAAACACTACAAAAACAGCCTCAGAATAAATCCAGGGATGAGACATTATACCCTACCTGAGAGAGCGGTGAGAAAGACTGAAGGCATCTTGACCTACAGCTAAGCAAATCCATAGCTTTAGTAAGTTAGTTACAACCAATTAAATACCAGAAATCATACAAATGACCAATGTACGATGTTTATTATATAAGGACATAAAGGACCAACATCCTGTCTTCCGTAACTACACATGGCGTATAACTGACCAAGCTGCCTCCAAGTGCATCTCCTAATTCACACACTTCTTCATTCTTAATTTATTCACTCAAATCGTTTTTGAACATGTCCCATAAGCCAGGCATTATGCTAGGCTCTGGCAATAGAATGGTGAACAAAGTGCATGCCCTCGCTGACTTCAGCACATGCCAGGAAAATGCGAAATGGGATCATTATTTTACAAATAATGCAGAGGATAAGGTAAGTCATTTGCTAAAGCCTCTGAGACAGCAAGGAAAGCACACAGGCCACCCTTAAATCCAGGATTGCTGAACTCAAATCCTGCACTCTTTCCATTATTACCCTTTGATTCTTATTCCTTTGAAAAACAATTATAATTGAGTGTCAGTAGAGCCTTTCTACAGAATAGTATTGAAAAGTTAAAGAAATTCTTTTCGACTCGTATGCCATGAATTAGTAGCTACCGGAATGTCTCCAGGTATATAAAACTTTCCAGGAACAGCTTTTTCATTGATAGAATACAATGTTCAGACTAAATGGTTACTAAGGCTTCCTCAAATTCTACTTTTTTTTTTCAATTCTAAGCTAAAAACTAAATTATAAAGTTTGACAAATTGATGTAAATATTAACCATAAAAAATTTAATTTTGAAGGTGTTGCTATTGGGTCTCAAATTTCATTAGAACTAAGACAGAGAGACATAACTAAAGTCATTATTCACAACATTATATTACAAAATGAGAGTGCAAGTTATATCAGTTGAAAATTTTGGAACCAATACTAAGATATATTATTACTATTTCATCGTAGCCCATTAAAAACATGAAATTACATTGACTGCATTTTTCTAAGGCTGTTAATATTATTATATTTTGCCTTTAGCCAATATCATTTCAGTGATTATTGCTGCCACTGCAAATATTCTTTTAAAACTCTAAATTTATTTTAGTATTATAGCTATACCTGAGATTAAGGTTATCAATCTTTTCCATAAGATAATTAAAGATCTTGGCTACCAAAGAGGAAATTTTTCAACTATTTTTATATACAGTTATTATTCTCTGAAACCTATAGAAGTGAAACATTAAGTCGTTATTGGAAGGTCTTATACTTAAGATGGATAGTTATACTTTTGCTCCCTTGATAATCTAAATGTGTTACTTAAAAAGCACAAACCTGGTTATGGAGCAATGTTTTTTTTCATCTCTCCAGCTCCCTCACCACTCCAGAGAGAATAAACCTAATGGTACAAGGTAGTGATTATTTAATAAATAATTGTTGAATAAATTAGGAAGTAAGTAGCACAGAAAGAGAATATACTGCAGAGAACACAAGTCCATCTTCTAATCGAGCACCAGTGATTTAGGGAAATTCATTCCACGTCTATATTTCTCATTCACTCATCAAATTCATTTGTCTATTCAACCTATTTTCTCATTATCTGAACACAGTGCTTGGCCCTGGAAATACAGAGAAGAATAAAATAGAGTTTTCCTTGGCTGAAGAAGCTTACTGCTAAGGCAAAGAAATATAGTAGTGAAACATTGAAATTGCTATAACACAAGGAAATTGTTCCTATAAGTAAATGTTACTAATACTGCTTCTATGAGTATGAGGACACTTAGGAAAGACAAAGTAAGAAATAACTGAACTTGCTCTTCGAAGGAGAGATTTTCCTTGAGGAAAGTGGAGAGGAGGATTCTGAGCCGAGGGAAGAGAGATATAAAGGCAGAGTACTGTCCAATAATAATGGCCAGAAATAAAATTTGAGCTTAACTGAAGCTTACCTGGGACATGGTGTATTAGTCTGTGCACACAACTGGGGGGCTTATATGACAGAAATTTATTTTCTCACAGTCCTGGTGGCTAAAAGTCACAGATCAAGGTGCCCACCGAACTGGGCTCCTGGTGAGAGGTGTCTTCCTGGCTTGTTGTGGATGGTTGCCTTTTCACTATGTCCTCACATGGCAGAGACAGAGAGAGAGAGAGAGAGAGAGAGAGAGAGAGAGAGAGAAAATTTTTTCTCTTTTTAGAAATTATTATTATTATTAGGCCAGCAATCCAATTGGATCAGAGCCCCACTCTTATGACCTCATTTAACCGTAACTACCTCCTAAAAGCCCTGTCTGAAAGTACCCGTCACAGTGAGGGTTAGGGTTTCATGAATTTGGAGGGGACACAGTTCAGCCCATGGCACCTGGAGTGGGAGAAAAGTAATAGCTTCCATAACTAAGAGAAAACGGAGGCCAAATTGTGAAAGGCTTAGATTCCATTTTTATTTAGCTAGAATTGCCAGTTAGATAGATTTGGTACAGCTAAAAGGTTTAGAGGAAAGAAACATCCACTCGAAGGCAGACAAATAGAGTGGGGAATAGAGATTAAGGAGATATGAATAAGGAAAAATCAGTGGGACTAGATCGATTATGCATGGTTTGTGAGAAAGAGAGACACTGAGGATGAGTCCCAGGTTTGGGAAATGTAGGGATCAGTGGTAATGCTTTTAAGTGAAGTAGCAAATGTCAGATGGGAGCAGAATTAGGAGAGAGAAAGAGTGAGAGAGAGAGACTGAACAAGTCTGAGTATGATGACTGAGCTATCTTTGGAATTTAACTGATCCGAATGCCTTGTATACAATAGAAAATGCTACTCTGAGAATTCAGGAGAAGAGAGCCCAAGACAGAACTCTAGGGAACATTTAAAGTACAAAAATAAAATATAAGAACCTAAGGAAACTAATTTGGAGGTCCTGACAGCTAGGAAAATACCGAGAGAGAATGGTGGCATGAAGGTCAAGTGAGAATACAGTTTCAAGAATGTCATATATCTCAAACGCCTTACATGTGGTACATAAAACAGAGAGAAAATTGGCCATCAAATTCTCCAATTAGGAGATCACTGTAACTTTTATGGAAAGATGTTACAGCAGAATGGCGGAGACAGAATATCCAGTCAGGTAGAGTTTGGGTGTATCTTACTCATCACCCGCTCCCCATTACCAAGCACACGGCCCAACACATATGTACACTCCGTAAGTATCTGTAAGCATAAAGTTAAATTAGAAACAGAGGAATACCTTAGAAAAGAAAAAGAGGAGATGGTGAATGTTCAAGACCTGTACTTGGAATAAACAGAGCAGATAGATTCATACTTAAAAAAGAAGAAAGAATCAAAGAAAAGTTTCTTTTTCTTTTTTTAGAAAGGGATAGAAGCCCCTTCATACCATTTATAGAGGATGAGAGGAAGTCATTGAAAATGGAGGGAAAAAAAAAAAAAACAGAACAAATGGGTCAAGATGGCTTCATCTATATTCTATCAGAAGACCAAGATATTCATAGAAAAGTAAAAGTGATTGAGAGATTACCGTTCACTCATAATCATCAGGAAAACAATAATAGTAGCTAATAGTTATTAGAGCTTAATAAGTGTGTTTTTTTGTATTAAAAGCATCTATAATATTAATAGACATCATCTTAAAATGTAATACTATTATACTATTTCAGTTTGCAGATAAAGAAACTAAAGCAAAGAGAAATTAGGCAACTTGTCTAAAGAAAGCGTGAAAAATAAGTAGCAAAGCTGGTTTGAACCCAAGGTCAAGGCTAAAATGCTACTGCTTTCTTATAGCACAAAGTCAAGAGCCATGTATTATTCCAGGCTGCAAGTCCAACAGACGAGTCCTGAACATGTGACCCTCATGGGAGCCACCCCTGCCGAAAACAGTTTCTTCCATGGGAAACAAAGAACAATTTTATTTCAATAGCCATCATAATTATCACTCCTTGGCAGATGTTTTTTTCCTAAAAAGTAATTTTTGAACAGTTTATTTATCAACTACAGTTGATGTACAATATTATACTGATGTACAATATTATAAGGATGTACAATATTTAGTTTCAGGTGTACAACATAGTGACTAGACATTTAGATACCTTATGAAGTGCTCACCTGATAAGTCTAATACCCATTTTACACTATAGTTATTACAATGTTATTGACTATATTCCATATGCTCTACTTCATATTTCTGTGATTATTTTCATAACGGGCAATTTGTACTTCTTAATCCCTTTCATCTTTTTTACCCATCCTCCCAACCCCTCCCATCTAGTGACCATCAATTTGTTCTCTGTCAGATGTAGTTTTAAAAGAACATTTGTACCTACCTATATAAATACCTTTGAACAATCTGATAATATAGAAAACACATTATCGTATTTTCATACCTCACAAGTATAAATTCTATTAGGTTGGTGCAAAAGTAATTTCAGTTTTTGCAATTATTTTTAACCTTTTAAACCACAATTACTTTTGCACCAACCTAATATAACATCAGCTGGGTAGGTGAACTTGAGTTGATTTCAAAACATAAGTTTATCAACCAAAAATTTTATCCTAGCAATAGGAAGAATGACAAAATCTAAAAGAAAGTCAATGCCTCTAGATTTATGACAGATGTATTTTTAGTACGTAAAATTGGACAATGAGGCATATTTAAAGGCATATTTAAAGGCTCTGACGTTGTCCTTCAGGATCAGCTTCACCCGTATTTATTAGTTGAAATGCTGGGAACATCAGACAAATCTTGTGTTTGACAACGTCTTTGTATTGCTGCAGTGCTCTGTGAATATTCTCAATGGCTTTCTACAAAAACAGAAAGAGTTTAAAACATAGAAGATGGTTTTTAAAAATGAAAGTCCTTAATTCCTAGTCAGTTTCATTATGACAATTTTTAAAAACATGAAAACTATAATATAGACCACTAATGTCAGGGTGGATGCACATTCCCCATACCTCCCATTTCCAGAAGGAAAACATTCTATTAGAGTGATATTCTTGGTCTCACACAGCCTTTCTCTTGGTGGCAGTGACCTATGATTGGAAAAGCGACTGCATAAGCTTTGTCCATACCTTTTGTCTCTCCCTTGCGATCTACCTGACTACAGTGAGTATATATTCTGTTCTCCGTGGTCATTCAAGAAGAGACCTGCTGTTACCCAGCGTTGCCTTTGAGAGGGTGGGTAAGGTTTTCTAATTTAGGAAGACATATTAACAAGCCTCACTTGGCTCTGACGTTGTCCTTCAGGATCAGCTTCACCCGTATTTATGTTGGTATATTCATTCCTATCTTCCCAATTTCTCTATCTGTCTCTCACATGGTTACCAACTTGAATTAGAGAGAGGGTTGCTTTTTACTGGGTCCTCTAAAACCTCCATATTTAAAATGGAGAGAGCTAGGAATTGTGACAAAAGTGATGCTTCAACAGCAAACTTCAGCAAACCCAAGGGAAACCTAAGGACATGTATAAGGAGTTAATTAATAGGTGTACATACGGTAGCAAAAACACTTGGCATAAGCCTTGTGTTTGAATATATCACAGAGCAAATCCACTGTAAATGATGTTGATTTAGCTTTCAGAAAACGTTTCAATGGAAGTGAGTCTTATTTTAGGGCTTTCACATTGATAGCGCTAAAATAAATAGGTTCCTTTAAAAAGGTACACAACCAAATTTATTTTTATGGAAGCGGGTAAGATTTTTAGGCCACTTTTAAAAATCATACTCATCACACAACCTTTATTGACCCTCATTCTCTCCCTTAAGTCCTGAGACTGTCCTCAGAATTTCACACAATGTTGTAATCAGCATATGTCCCAGGTGAACAAATTCTAATTTACCAGGTTCTCTAAACAACTATGAGCCCACTGGTTCACTTAGAACAAAGGAGCTTCCTTTCTGACACAGTTTGAGCTCCAACTTCCAAATTGTACGCTGACAGGTTCAGTACCTTTCTTTTTCCCAAAAAGCTTAACCCACACACTTCTCATGAAAAGTACTCCACCCTATAAAGAAAAACAAAATCCCTCCATCCTAGCTGCCTATTCACTCCCTCCGCTTTTAGAAGCTCCTTTGATTTACTTCTTATCTTTCAAGAATCCTTAATGTCTGCATCTCTTTGGTGCTTACTAAGGGATCAGTCTCTTGGGCATTTAGTAAACATGGCAACCAGCATGACATCTAGGAACACCGGCAGGCGGTTGTTCTCTATCTCCAAAGCGGTCATCAGCTTGAAGGAGTTCAGAGCAGGCCTCTCCAGCATATGCCATTTTTGCATGTGGATTATTTTGAGCTGAAGGCAGCCTAGACCCTGTGGGCTCAGGAGAAATTTCTGCCCCTCCTTTAACTACCTAGAAGAATCTAAATTGGGGGCCTTGCCCATAAGAGTTTAGCTGGAAATAACATTTTATGACCTATCGATATGGCAGGGCAAACTTCTAATTACTGACGACCTGCTCTTCCTCTTGTCCTATGAGTTGCCTTCCTCACCTCTGAAGCCCCAGGACATCTTACCTCACTCATTGCCTCATTGCACTTTCTGTCTCTGAACGTCTCCTGTGTATGGAGTCTCTGACTCTCTCATGCATGTGAGGTCTCTGTCATGGATGTGGGGTACTCATACACATGTATGTAATTAA
The DNA here is from genome assembly GCF_004115265.2 of Rhinolophus ferrumequinum. Lineage (NCBI taxonomy): Eukaryota > Metazoa > Chordata > Mammalia > Chiroptera > Rhinolophidae > Rhinolophus > Rhinolophus ferrumequinum. The sequence continues at coordinate 55,585,005 of NC_046301.1, forward strand.
AGTTGGTTATTTTCTCTCTTAATCTGTCTCGTGTCAATTTAACTATTAGACCAGCCAGAAGAACCTAGATAGGCAGAGGAAAATTTCTTTCTCCCCCAAATGCTCACGAAACAGGAACAGTGTTAGTTTCAAGCCACGTCACAATCTATTAACACTTAAATGTGTTTTGAGGGTAAGAGAATCTGTTTCTGCCAAAGGAAGAAAATCAGAAAACTGAGTATAGTCAGTAATTGAAATAAACCATGCAAAATGAAGAATTAAAGTAATTATCTAAATAATTCAGGCAAGCAAATATTTTTGGCAAAAGGGAAAAAAAGAAGAAAGGAATTTGAATGACGAGGATTGGCTCTCTACAATCAGCACAGATAAATATTCAACATACAGGTCTATCCACAAAATAATACCCAAGTTCCTATTTCCAAATTAAGGCTAGATCACCCTGAGGAGTTTTAGAATTTTTATAAAATGTATAATGATAATTATTAAAATAAAAATTTTCTGTATCTTAAGACTTCTTAATATGTCATGAGTAGTTATAGTTAGTGTTAGCAAATAGCTACTAATTTTAAATGCATCATGAATGCAATACCCACTCATTCAGTGAGTATTCACAGAGTATCTGTCTGTGTAAGATACGGTGCTGGGGAGGAAGTACATAGATGGATACGACATGCACTATTTTCAGCAAATTGGAAAAAGAAGTGGGGATACATTAATGAGAGAAAACATATTGAATATTCTAGATCAAAGGATGAAGGGTTTTTTCCCCCACCATCCCCACCATGGCAACTAAAGAGGTGGGAGAGGCATCATGAAGAATTTAAAAATTGGATTTATATAGGAATTTAAAAATTTGTAAGGATTTGAACTTGTAAAACCCTGGAAATGAATATTCTCAGCAAGGGACACAGGATGAGCATGGCAGTAGAAAAAGAGAGTATGTGTTTACCAAAACACATACTGGAAGATAAAATCGCTGGGTGCAGGTGTATGGTGGCAGGGAAGTGTGCCGTACACGGGTATATGGCTATACCCATGTGCAGCGCCTGGAATGGCAGGCTCCTCATTTGCAGATTATATGGCAAGTTTTTGTTTGTTTGCTTGTTTGTTTGTTAATCACAAAAAAATAACTAGTTCAAAGCTGTGTTCTTTCCACATATTTTTTAAAAGTTATCAAGATTTATCATCCAAGTAATGTTGCTCATCTTAAGATTCAAATAAATAAAACGAAAATAGTAAGAACTATGTATCATTGGGTTACTATATGCCAAGCACTGTGCCAAATGCATCACATTCATTAACCCATTTACTCTTCATAAGGTTAGGATTATTAGTTGGCCCCTTTTCCAGATAAGAACATGGAGGCTACACAGCCAAATAACATGCATGAGCTCATACCGTTGTTAAATGGCGGAGCTGTAACTTGACTTACGATCCATCATATCTCAAAGCTCACACCCGCATCCACTATACTGTACCACTTCTCAATGTTTTCATTAAGTAATGTAAGTAAAAACACTCGGAAAACTGATATTTTTTTCCTAGTACATTTAATAAAAAGACATATCTGGGCTACTTTCCACCATCAGTTTTCCATGTAACAATTTATGTGACAACACCGATATATATCTTTGAGGCTGCCTTACAAATATGTCTTAAAAATAATTTCCCTAAACATATATTTTCTAGACATTTATAATGTATTTGAAAATTAAAATATTGATTTAATTTATGTACCTTGATGATCATCTTGCTTCATGGAATTACAATTTTAGAATGCATAGATTATTCTTCCTCCAGAGGGGAAAATCTAATCAAGAAAAAACCTCAAGCCACACACAAAATTGTGTTTGGTTCCTTTTATAATTTAATTAATAAAAATAAAGTATATGGTCTGAAATTACTAGAGTCCTAGAAATATAATATTTTTAAAGTATTTTCTCATTGTCTCCTGTTTCTAAAGCATTTGCTCTTACCAATCAGAATATCACAATGCACCATTCCGCTTTATTTGAATTGATGTAAAGTGTTTTTAAAACTGTTCTAGGAGATGTGATTTGTTTACTGATGTAACCACTTTGAAGATTGTCACATAAAAGAATTAGAAGCAAAATATTTGGAATGTTAATGAAGTAACTATATAATCTAGTTATTTTTATTTTCTATATTAGAAGAACAGGAACTCTTTTTCAAAAGAAAAAAAAATCACTGTCCTTTTCTAATTATGGTAAGCAAGGCAAAGGGTAGTCACAGTCAACGTGATAAGTGACATGTTCTTTGACATGCTATCTGCTAGTTCTCTATCCTTAGAGTTTTCTCAGTGATATTCCCCCATTTCCTTGTGAAACTCCCCAGCTGTACACTATTTACACTATTCTCCTTCCAACCACTGCTTTCTGTGTTCTTATTGTTGCCTAAGGGAGCTTGCTTAAGGTTGTACCAATCAATCTTATCTCTACTCAGCAGAAAAAGACAGCTCAACAAAGCACTGCTGCTGATTTGTACTTGTGATCTACAATTGGTTTGTTTTCTGATAAATTTGTGGTTTGTCGGGGCCATTGTCAGACATTTTGTATTTATAGCCTCTGGGGTGATCAATTCTAATACAGTGTTTTATGCTAAATTTTGAATCAAGATCACTTCTGACATTTACTTAAACACAGAGCTCTCTAGTATGGAAGCTCATTGCTATGCCTTTTGTAATAAAAGAGGGAGAAGAGTGACAGCTTTATATTTTATTACCATGACGTAGGGCCACCATTTAAAGTAATGAGCCACTTCATACCTGTGCCACCTCTTCTATTTGTATTGGACCATAATCTAAATTACGCACGGCACCTTCTTTGAACATGAAAAGACTATAAAAGTGACTCTGCAACTTATTTTTTTAATGTGCATTAGGAATTTATACTTATTGATGAACTGGTATTTAAGTTCATAATTTGCAAAAATAATACAAAGTTAATGTAAATCACGTATTGCCATTCCTGTGAAATACACGCAGTACCCATGTCACCCCACCAACCCCCTGAGCTAATCTACTTCATATTGTAAAAGCAGTTTTTAGCAACTTCAAATTTATCCTTATATGAGGTATAAAATAGATTAATAAAGACATCTGCCAAACTAGGATGGAGTGGCATATTTCAAAGCAAATGAAGCTTTTCTAAAAATTCTAAATTTATTTTCCCTTGCTGGATTTGATCAGTTTATTTAGTCTTGACTTCATTTCACCTCACTATAAGGATATGGGAAGATATTTGACTATATCTAATACATAGAAACCTGAAAGTATAAATAGAATGCACTAATGTTTCTTGTATAAACAATTGATCTGTTATAAAAATACTTTATGAATATATTACATATATCATATGTTTAAAAATGATTAAAGAAAATAATTTAGGTGATAACAAACAAACTTTATTTCACACTATATGAAGGGAACAGTCTCCTTTGGGAGAACTGCAAAATGGTGTGAAAGAAACTTTCATAGGATAAAGAATAAAGAACAAGGAAAAGACAAACAGAAAATATCTGATTGGCTGGGCTCATATAGTCAACCTTGTTTGGAGTAAGAAGACCCAGAATTGTCTTGCCCTTTGAGAATCATCTGGATATACTGCATCAAGCGGAGCATTTGTAGGAACACAAAAGTTATCTGAAATTTGGTTTGCTGACATGGCATTGCAGGCGGGAGCAGCTCCATCTTGGGCCTAGAAATTTATTTCAACATATATATGTATGTGTATGTATACATATGTTTATGTATATGCATGTATACTTATGTTTACATATGTATTCATACACATACATATATATAATAAATTAAGACAAAGGGATAAATGTTTACAAAAAAATGAAGATTGAATATTCATGTCTGTATGATCACTGCACTAAGAATTGGACTTTAAGCCAGAGTCTCCTAAAGAGGATACTCTAAATATATCCTTTAATTTTAAACACTGTTCTCTTAATTTTTTAAAATTTACTTTTATGACACACCATTTTTTTCTTCAAGTTATTTTATAAACAATCTAATCACATACTCTCTGTTGTCTCTAAAAATGCATATAGTTTGAATCTAACAAAAATTATTAAATTCAACTCTTAAACAGCTTAGACTAAATACCTATCTATTTATTTGCACATTTGGTACACACACAAAAAAACTATTGAATGAATGTCAGCATTTTAGTCATTCACTTTATACGAAGTTTTATTCAACAGATTTCTATATTGCTTCATGCCATATATTTTCAAGTGCTAGAGTTTAATGAAGGTAAATATTATCTCTTACCTTAAGGAAATTTAATTCCTTAGGAAGAGGAAAAAGTTTTCAATTATGTATATAAAAACTGGCATCAACTTACGATAGTAAAATTCTATTCCTTGTGCTTTTTTGAGAACAGTATTGAATTAAGCAAACCTCTTTTCGGACCCAAGAAATAAGAAACCTAACAATTCTTTGAATACAATTAAAAGCACAAGAAAACATTTAACAATAAAAATAGTTGGGTTTGGACCAACTTTTGAGTAGAAGAGAAATTCTTCTTCTTTACCCACATTTCATAAAAGACATTAATTTCTCAAAATATTTTCTGATGGCAAAAAAAAAGGAAAAATAAAGGAGAAACGATTTAATTTTTATATTTCAAAGAGAAAAAAAATTCTTCACCTGTATTAAAAGAATCACTTATACTTGTTACATTCTATCTTGTGGGTTGGCTCAGCAAACTATCAGTTGAATTGAAAACTAAAGATGATTTTTTTTACAATTAGATTAGGTAATAAACTTTATTATGAAAAGTTTTTCTTCTTTTTTTAACGAAAATAAAAAGTAAAGAAAAGTAAAGATGAAATTTACCTAGAGCAGTAGCGTTACCTGCTCTGGTACATTCTAGAACATGCTACGGAGCTTTTTAAAAATGCTGGTTCCTGGGCCCCTCTTCAGACTGATTAAATCTTAAAAGCAAGTGGTAGGCACGAGTATTTTTAAAAAGCTTCCCAGGTAATTCTATTCAATTGACGACTCCTGTAATCGTCTCTTCAAAACTGACAGAACACCAAGGGTAGATAACACAGCCATCTTTCACACTCTCCAGAATATGAGCAGAAGGGCCGAATCTGAATGGATTTAGCAGCTTTGCAGATAGAGGGAAGGGAAGATACAGGAAATTATGATCATCTCAGGGGACCCTCAAACTTCATTTCATGTATTTACAATACCCTAAAAGAGCAAGTACTCTACTCTGGGCAGAAAAATTGGCAAACATACCTCAGCACAACCAGAAAGGGCTGTGTGACTCCATCAGAGTGCCCAAAAAGAGCAGAAGGTATTGCAGCTGCCTAAGTCCCTGAGCATCTCAGAAATGCCCAGAATAATCTCCCTTCCAAAAACACAGAAACCCACAGGGGGGTGGGAGAGGTGGGGGAATCTGCGGGGAATAGAATCCAAATTAAACAGTCAGAAACTTTGGGTGTTCAGTTACTAGACATGAAAGTGGATCTCAGTTCTGAGGACATGTCTACAGAGAGGCCATATTGTTAATATTTTGTGGTAACAGTAGAGGAGAGAGTCCTTAAGCAATAAAACTGAGGGCACTACCTTGGCCCAGCTCACTCCCTGCACAGAAACCTACTACTCAGAATATGAGAAAACCCATCTTATTAAACATAAAAAGAAGAAAAGGATTGCTTTTCAAACCCATGACATTATATCCTAAGAACAAAAGGAAAAAAAATCCCGATTAACGTACTAACAGATAATGAAAGAACCACTGTAAAATATGGCTGCAGGAAGTAGAAGAAAACTGTAACCTAATCTTAAATATGAGATAAAGTAAGATAAGAAAGGGTTAGAAGTCATGAAATTAAAGCATAAATCAAAAATAGAAAAGATAAGGGGAAAGGGTGCCTATACATCAGGCAGTTGTGAAAAGAGAGTTTACAGAGCTCAGAAAATACTTAGGGAAGAAAAGAAAACTAAGTCATTTCTTAAATGTTTTTTAAGATTAAAAAATTTAAAAAGCCTGGCTGGAATTTCATGATGTGCATGGTTTCTCTTCTATTAAATATAGGTGCTCAGTGAATACCCTGGGTTAGCGTAGAGGATAGGAATAGAACGTCTCGGTTTTCAACTGGTTTATATAAAAATAAAATTTAAAAAACTGCTCTTTTGCCCACTTGGAATCCATGAAAGACCCATACTGTGTAGCACTGGACATATCTCAAGGCAGAAATAATGAAATTAGACAATAACCATGATTACAATATTCTAATCGCTCCTTTACTGAGTTCTTATTACATAGTAGAGACAGGTACATAATGTCTGCTTCACATACATCATCTCACTTATTCATCACAGTAACCCGCACAGCTGATTATTTATACCCATTGTACAGAAGGAGAATCTCCATATATAAAATGAATTTTGCATGTATTGATCCTGTTTATTAGTTTCTATATTACTCTAAAATACCTGGGTAGACTTTTGTGACATTTAATAGGGTACTATAAAACATGAGCTGTGTCATGCACACAAATTTTATTTCGGAAAATCTTTTAAAGCAGCTGACAATAAGGTAAAAACGCTAGACCTGAGTGTCTGCTGACAGGAGACGCACTGTTTGTACTGAAGGAGTGACACAAAGAAAATAAATGCAATTTCAGATCTAAGCCCTAAATCAAAAGTCACAAGGACAGATACTCTGAGGCAATCACTTGCAATTGAGTTGCTTCTCCGGGGAGGTCCCCATGTAGTATGCTCTGCACTGAGTAGCCACAGAAATTGATCTGTCTAAAGATGGCCAATGATTTCTGATGGCAAGCCAGTTGGGCCAGCTAGCAAATAAATAATCTGCAGGAAAAGTGATAACATGAATATGGCAGTTGGTAGTTGAGGTGTTCTCAACAGCTGCTACTCAAAATGTGGTCTGAGGGCTAGCCCTGCAGCATCACGCAGGTGCCTGTTAGAAATGCAGAGTTTCAGGCTCTTCCACAGACCACCAAAGCTGACTGTGCATTTTAACAAGAATCCTCAGATGACTCAGATATATACTAGGTCGGACAATTAAGTTCGCAAACTCATCCTAGAAAAAGTGCTACATACCACATTGCAGAATATCACTATGGTCACCTTCAAAGTACTCCCCTTGGGGAAGCTATGCACTAACACCAGTGCCTAGTCCACCCTTCAAAGCAATTTTGGAACTCTTTTTATGGAATGGCCAATCAGAGCTGTCATCATATTACCCTTGATGTCCTGAATGTCATCAAAATGTCTTCCTTTCACTATTTCCTTTACCTTTGGGTAAAGAAAGAAGTCATTGGGGACCAGATCAAGTGAGTAGGGAGGGTGTTCCAATACAGTTATCCGTTTACTGGCTAAAAACTCCTTTACAGACAGTGCCGTGTGAGCCGGTGCATTGTTGTGATGCAAGAGCCATGAATTGTTGGCAAAAAGTTCAGGTCATCTAACTTTTTCATGCAGTCTTTTCTGCACTTGCAAATAGTAAACTTGGTTAACTGCTTGTCCAGTTTGTATAAATTCATAACGAACAATCCCTCTGATATCAAAAAATGTTAGCAACATCGTTGCAACAAGTCCTCAAACTTTATTGTCACACCTCGTATGAAGGTTTGAGAAGCACTATTCTAAAGGATGTAGGTGATTATGCTTTGTTTTGTTTTTTGCTTTGTTTTGTAACACAGTGGAAATTTTTGCAATAATCAAAAATAGCAAATTTTCATAATTCATTCATTCAATAATTATCCTTTTAAGTTCTTACTCTGTGCCATCAACTATGTGAGGTGCTGGCAATAAAATATTGAAAGAGATAAGGTTTTTGTACTTACAGAGTTGAAAGTGTAGGAGTAAATAACAAGATTAGTAAAAAAAAATTAAAAGAGTAATAAATGCTATGAAAGGAGAAATACAGGAATATATAAAAGGACCTAAGCTCAGTTTTGCTCACCCAAATTTAAGAAAATAATTGTAGCTTATGCAATGTTTCTTGCAGATTTAGGGGGCCTTCTGTTTAAAACAAACTCACTTGACTTAGCTTATACGTCAGTAGGTCGGTTCCACATATGTCACCTTCCATCTCGCCATCACCAAGACAAATCCAGGCAAAACAGCGCAAGAGGTGGGTTAAGAACATTCCAGGCAACCACTGTGTGAGCTCACTATTGTACGAAGAATGACTACAAGACGGTACAGGAACTAAAGGATTAGCCACTTCTGGTGATACAGAATGAAAAGAAAAATGACGTCGGACAGCTCTTACAAATAGGTAGCTCGATAGCCTTCAGCAGCACTTTTATACTGAAATTTCCTTTGGCAGAAGTTTTGCTGGCTGCACTTTGAATGGCATCCCACGTAATGTAATAGGCTGTGTGCTATATAGAAACTCTTTATAGATGCATGATTCTAGTAAGCCAAAGAAGTGGCATAGAATTGAAACAATCTAGGCTCACTTGTATTGTGTACGAGCGTTTAAAAATGACCTAAATGTTCTAGTGAGGAATCAATCAGTGAATGAGTGATTATATCAAATAACCATTTACATCAATCACTTCCTTTATACTGTTCAGCATGAGTAGAAGCGCTTCAAAGACAGACAGATTTTAGTTTAAACCCCACTCTCTTTTTGCCAGCTTTATGACACCGAGAAAGTTACTTATCATCTCTATGCATCAGTTATTTATAACATCTATAGAATGTCAATAATCCCTGACTCCCAAGATAGTTGAAGAAATTAAGTATGAGTAGAACACTTTTTAAGTGCCTGGTACAAAGTCACAAAATCAAGGGGGCTTTCCATCACAGGTCACTTACATTCCTGAGTTTGGTATACCCAAGCTCCCTAATATAACTATCCGGCCTTCCAAAAAATTTTCCCAGCTTTGTAACAGGTAAGTTCAAACAGTTAAGCTCCTATTATATGTCAAGCACTTTACTAAGTATAAGGAACACAGTGATCAATATGTAATACAACATGGTTCCTATTCTTGCACAGTTTGTAATTTTTGGTGATGCAAACAGAAATGCAAACAGATAATGCCAATAAACTGTGGAAAGTACAATGATAAAAGGATAATCAAGTCTCAATGAAAGCACAGGGACATTAAACCTCACTGCAAAAGATTAAAGCAAGTGTTCAGCAGCAGTTGATGCCTGAGCCAAATTTCTAAAGATTAGAGAAAAACTAAGTTAAAACAAGTTTGAGGAGGACTTCTTAGTTAGACAAAAAACATCAGCAAAGATAGTGTAATGTGAAACAGCATAATGCATGCACCCAATTACTACAGTATTACTGGAGCATAAAGTGTACTTTGTAGAGAGGGGAAACACAAAGAGATGGACAGGTGACAAGATTTTGACGACATGTTAAGAAGCATAGATATGATAAGAAACCACTGAATGATTTCTAAAATGGTAAGAAAGCCAGATTTGCGGTTTGTATCTTCCTAGCGTCCTGGTAGAACAGCCATCCTCAATTCCAGTATCAAAACTCACACATGTTTCTCCAATATGTGAAGGCATATTCAAAGTAATTCATTATTAATAAAGTAACAAAGTTTGTAAAACTTGTTCTTTAAAAATTATATTAGAGCAAATTAACAGTCCTCTCTATCAATAATCCACTTTTCTGATATGCTCTGATGTGTTTCCTGATATGCTTTTCTAATTTCAAAGTCATTGCAATAATAAGAAAAGAACAAAAATTATTGTTATTGATCATTATTTTTCACTTACTTTTTTCATTTTTTTTATTAGTTTCAAGTGTACAAAACAATGTAATAGTTAGACATTTACACCCCTCACAAAGTGATAATTCCCTTCCCTCAATGTACTACCCCTCTGACATTGTAGCTGTTACAATTCCATTGACTCTATTCCCTATGCCGTACTCCACATCCTGTGACTATACATATATTACATCATAGATGACATTCTTAGGTGTCATCTATGAGAATCCCAAATGCTAATTCAAAAAAATATATGCACCCCTATGTTTATTGCAGTGCTATTCACAATAGCCAAGACATGGAAATGACCAAAATGCTTATTTGTAGACGACTGGATTAAGAAACTGTGGTACATTTATTGGAGTATTACTTGGCCATAAAAAAGAATGAAATCTTACCATTTGCAATGACATGGATGGACCTAGAGAACATTATGTTCAATGAAATAAGTCAGACAGAGAAAGACAAATACCATATGATCTCACTTACATGTGGAATCTTCACATATTTTTTAAACTGCATTTCCAGTAGGGAAAGAGAAGGGTAGCTAAAATTAAATTTGCATAACTCTGGATAATTCCCTTAGAGTATGTCATAAAAATGATAATCTCTATTTGTTGAGGTAGTAATTGTTATGGAGAATAAATTGGCAGTCTAGAATTCATCAGTATCCATCACCTCCTCTAGAAAAGACATACCATCAAGTTTGCTTGTCTCCTCCCACATCACCCCACCCTGTTGTAGTATCTAAAGTCTTTCAAATTAGATAAAAGTCATGGATTCATAGAAAAGAAGTCACGTTTGTGAAAAAGAGATAAACATGCATTAATATTTTCCAAACTATGATTCCCATGGATGGTATGTCTTCTTCTAGAGGAGGTGATAGTTACTTCGAAATTTTTCAACTGGCTATAGTTCATATAACAGAAAGGAACGGATTTTTCTGTATTGCTATCTTGTCTTGTCATGAACTTTTAAGATTCTGGAGGGTGGGTGTGGAGATCTACTCATCATGCAGCACCCAAGACAAGCCTAGTAAGCAAGTTCCCTTGCTTACGAAAACTGCCACCTACCAATGTAGCGGGGTCTGCCCCTTTTTTTGGTCTCTCCTTGCCCTCCATGTACAGTGGCCAGTTTCAGATTTCACCAGGAAACTGCCAAGGTTGCAAAGCAACATAGATAGAACTTATAGGTAGGTGTTGAGAGGTAGAACTGAAATAGAAAACTTAAAAACAATTGTCTTCCACACTGAAAGCAGTCTCGGAAGAAACAGAAAACAATATGTCTTATGATTAGGGGCAGTGCCAGAAGAGAAACAAGCAAACGAAGTTCCTGGGACCTGCTTAAGGAAGAAAAAGAGATCACGGGCGGTTGTTTGTGCTTGAGAAGGTACTCAGTGATTAGTAACAGGTGTGCATCTGACCATGAAATCAGTCCTCTTAGGAGTCTGCACCCAACCGAAGCATGGATATCTCTATTACATCAGAAGAGTTCTTCACAAACGTCATTTCTTCATGGAGACTCTTTCCTGTGGACTGTGATTTTAATGTCATCCGCTATTCTCCCATTTATTCATTCACTCGTTCAACAATGGTTAATTACTTATTATATATGAGCCCTGTTGTAAACTCTGAGGACACAATGGTGAATAGTAATAACTAAATCACTGCCCTCATAAAGCTTGTATCTACCTATGGGAACCGACGTACCATAGGTAGAAAAATAATTTTAGAATTTACTAAGTGATAAAAAGGAAATAATCTAAATAATCAATGGATGGTAGTGTGGGTCTGAGGGGAGGTCATTTTAGGTACGGAGGTCTGGGAAAGCCTCTTGAAGAAGGTGATATTTAAACTGTTATCCAAACGGTAAAGAACCAGATATACAAGAATGGAGGAAAGAATGTTCTATTCTTCGGCTCTAGATACAGAGCATGAGTAATATTAAGGGAAAAGCACCTCGAAAGGGACCAAACTATGCTTAACACAAATACACACACACACACACACACACACACACACACACACACCATGATTTTCCAAAACCAGCTCTATGGTAATGACTACTTTGATCTCTACAAAAAAGCAAGTAAACCAAAAATAAGTCTAAGCGAAGAGAAAATGTGTGTGTGGCGTGTTTGTGTGTGTGGAGGGGAGGATCAAAAGGATCAAGGGGGGAAAGGTAGGGGTCACATTATAATTGAATGTGACTCAAAATTAACAACCTGAACAATAGAAAAGCAGTACATTTGTTAATTCCAATATTGAATTCAGTCTTGGCACAATCCCACCCTTTGTTAGAGGGAGACATCAACAGAACCATATCACTTAATAATGGTCCCCTGGGTAGTCTTTGTATATGACTAGTCTTCAGAGGAAGTACTATTCATATCATTACCAGTACACTATGGTCAAGATGAAAAGTCTTGTGCCCCCAGAGCATCTGTCTAAGGCATCAATTCTTACAATAGGCAATGAGAAGTCCTCAAAGTGTTTTCATCAAGGAAGTGACATGATCTGATTTACGTTTCTGAAAAATCACTGTACTAGGTGAGTGAAAAATGTAGGACAAGCCTGGAAGAATGTAGTCTAGTTTGGAGAATTTTCCAATAGTCCAGGCAATGAGTAGTGGTATCCTGGATTAGATGCTGGCGGTGGAAGTGGAGAGTAATCTATATTTTAAGTAGAGATGATAAGACTGATTGTTGGGATATAGAAGACAAGAAAAAGGGGTCACCAAGCATGGGTACTAGGTTTTAAGATTATCCATCAGATTGAATGATTTGATCATTTACCAAGATGGAAAAGGCTGAGGGAGATATAATAGGAGAGCTGTGAAGACGGAATATCAGGAGTTCTTTTTTCAGATAAGCTACATACAACCTGTATATTAGCAGTGGTGTGCTAGCAAATGTTTAACAACATTCATTAAACTCTCCAGGGAAAAGAATACAAATATATCACAAACATAAGTTTATCATAAATTTTACTCACATAAAAAATAATAGCATATAATTTGCAAATAAAAAATGTGAATCACTCTTCATTACAAAAAACATATAGCATTGTATATTATTTTAGTTTTTAAAAAAATAATCAGCTTCTCCAGGGCAGCCTCAGAGAAGAAAAATCATTTGGTATAAATGAAGTTTGGGATTTTGACAGTTGAGGAAATAGAGGAAGAAAGAGGCAAAGAAGTTGAGATTGTTACAGAGGCCACTCAACTAAGTGTGAACTCTCTGACAGTTATGAAGAAAGCAAAGATAAGAGAAGGAGGATGAAAAGTAATGCATGCAGAGTTTTGATTCAATTAAAATATTTTGAAATTGAGAGGTATTAGAGTAAGTGAATTGCAAAATCAGGAGCTGATGTAATTACTGATATGGAAAAGTTTAGGATATATATGACCATGGCAGAGGATGATGAAGGTGGAAAATAGATTTTTGGAAATGTGATTTATCATTTAGAAGGCCAGAAGTTTGGATGAGTCATCCATGTGAATTTTAAATTTTGACCATGAATAAAGACTGTAATAGGAGTAGAGAGGAAGACAATAATGAACTGGGAGCTAAATTTTTCAGTGAATGAGAAAGAGTGATCAGGAGGTTGGTAAAAGTTGTGGGCAGTGAGTGGTGTATACTTGAAAAAAGTGAAAAATTTTAAATGAGAAGGGAGGAACATTAGATGGATATTCCAGTGATAAGCAAGGATGATATCTATCCCATCTCTTAGCCCTGGGAGTCACAGGACATGAGAGATATAGACTTATGATGATCGACCATAGATAGATAGATAGATAGATAGATAGATAGATAGATAGATAGATAGATAGATAGATGTGTTTCCACTGATGGCAACTTTGTATTATTAGTACAACAAGTTGACAGATTTCTAATGATGGTGATATATAAATTTTGTGGGTTACAACTCATCATTGGATGTGCTGAGAAAATTTATAGAGTGCTAAAAATATGTAAAAGCCCACAGAAAACCTTCAAAACTGTAAAATTGAGAAAAATGATGTTTGATTTTCAAAGCCTTCTATAAAAAGCTTATTTAAAACTGCTCTGACATGAAGAAGAATAGAAACTGAATTACAAGTGTCATATGTAGTTTATAAAATCAACCAGAGGCACTGTTATCATAAAAAGGTTAGGAACCAGTAGGATAAAATACCAAAGAGGGCGAAATAAGATTATAATCTGAAAGCATTTGAAAAGGTAAATGTTTATAGACACATACAAAGTCATAGTATTATTATGAAATGCAAATTGAATATGAAAGATTAGCCTTCTGGCAATTTCCTCTGTAGGTATATTGTTCATTTCTCACTTGTGTCTAAGCTCAAGTTGGAACACCAATCATTCAAGTATTTAGGGTCCCCAGCTCAGTGAGGGGGCACAAGTTTTGAATAAGTTCTGACCTTAGGAGGTGAACAAATTCTGTACAAAAATTAGTACAGGAAGAAACAGCATGTAGCCAACTATTAAACGGTGTGGTAAGATCACAAGCATAACAAGGATTCAGAAAAAGTAATAACCATTCGGAGTCAGAGCAAAAATTAGATTATCCTTGCACTAGAATTTGCCCCTCAATGTAATAATTTATTTCATTGACTGTCAGAAGTTAAGAGTTCTTAACACAGGAAAAAGAAATTAAATAAAACTAGAAAAATGCAAATGAAAGCACATTGTATCACCCTTCTCACCAAAAGGTCACTCTAAAGAGTTGTTTTGCTCATAAAACAAAAATGATTTGTTTTAAAAAAGAAAAAAAAAAAAAAACAGTCCAACATATCAAAACAAAATATCAATGCTTTTCACCTTTTCAATTCTCATGCCCAAAACTGAGAAACCCTCTACAATCAAGCACTTCATTCATTCAAAAAGGATTTATTGAGCACTTATTTCGTATTCAGATGAGTATTAAGTGTTAACGGACGATATTCATTCATTGTAAGATACAGCCTCTGTCTTTAAGGAATTTATGGTCAGACGAGGAAAACATGATTAAAACAAGTAGAATATTGCAAGACAATAAATAATTAAGTTTTCTTTTCTAATTACGTATTCAAAAAATTTGTAGTGCAGCCATTTAGTATTTTAAAGGCTAAAAAAGAGGAAGCCTGTGTAAAGCCTGACGGATAACAGGAAGTCTTCAAGGAGGAAGTGGGAGACGGGTTGACTTAATTCGAACAAGCAGCAAGGCGGAAAAGCATGATGCAAAGGAAGTGAACCATGTAAAGACGAACTTCTCAAACTGACGATGTGTCCTGCATGAAATACTACCAGGGAATTCATCTGAGTCTTCAAGAGTCCACAAAATAAACATAACGAATATTTTAGAACTTGATCCACTGGCAACTGATTTGAAATGTTCCTTTTCGGTGAACACAAACATATGATGGAATAGAATGCAAAATGTGTGGACATTTTTTCAAATGACAGATGAAAGCTTGTTCTTTGAATCATCTCAGAATATGAAATAATTGCCCAGGAACTTAATAAGGGCAGCTTGTCAGAAAAGACTGCAAATTATTTCTCAGGAAAGATAGTCTAGCAGTGGTCAAACTATATTTTTAAATAAAGGAAACACAGTGATAGACAAGAAAAGAAAAAAGAACTGAATAAGTAGGTCATTGAAGCCAAATATAGGTCTTTTACCTTCTGATACACTGCTATCTACTCCCTAAATTACATGAGATTTAATGTAACAGAAATATCAAAAATCTTTTAAGGTGCCAAATAAAAATATATCAATATGCCACAAGTGTGTAGGATGGATTACAAGTGGGAATGGAGGTAGGTGTGTCTTGGGGATGCTAAGATGTAGAAGATTATTGCAGTCATCCAAACTTCCACTGGTGAAGACAGGGCTTGAAATGATGTGTGTGTGTTAACAAAAAACAAAAAACCAAAAAAAGGTCTACAGAAAACAGGGGTAAGAACTCTCTGAAATAAATATGAAGACTAATTATAATGTACAATTTGAGTTATATATAAATCTCGATCTTATTCATCAAAATGGCTTCACATAGCAGGAGATAATGCGGCCAGTTAAACGTTGTATTTATACTTTCTGTCTCACAAACCTCAAGGAAGAAATGTGTGAACCTAGACAGCTCTCTGTCCCCTTGAGCACTTGCCCTAGATTTCCTGTGGACACCTGTGTCCACACCTGGAAGCCAGAGGCAGGTGCAAGAAGCAGGCACTACTGATGGGGGTTGGTTCTAGAAAGAGGATCACACTCTACATGGTAATGCTCGGCTGGCAGCTTATTAGAGAGGGAGGGAATGATGGCAGGGCTCACTGGTCAGCTCTGCTTGCTAAATTAATGTATTCCCTGGTGAAAAAGAGAAAGTAACAGTGGCTTAACAGTGAACACACCTAGGCCAAGACTCGGAGACTATCAGACTGCATAATGCTATTAATTTTGAAAGTGGGAGCTTCATCGACTACTGCTTACCACCTGTGGTTGATGTTAGTGCTTCAATAAGGGAGAAAAAAGGCAATCTGAGGTTAGTGATCTTAGAGATGAGAGCTGCCTCCAACTGGGCCTCTTCAAGAGAGTCTTGATAATTTTACTGTACACCTCTCTTACAGGGGTTTCTCATGCTCACCTGTAATTTGTCATACCCTCACACTAGTGTGACTAATAATCTGCTTAAATTATCGTTGCCATGTTTTAAAGACAGGGAAACCAAAAGCGGCTTTTATAGAGCTGCTGAGATCACATGCTTGTTTTCTTTCTTTGCATTATTCTAATATAAAAGCAGTGGTGGAGAACAGGGAAGAGAGACCGAAAGCTATTTCTGCAACCATTTCCAAGACACTGAGCCTTCAGCAGTGCAAAAGAACATTTTGTACAAATTTTAAGATTCAGTACAGGATGATTCCTCTTTCATCTGTGACTCTCTTAGATGTCACACTCATACTTTCTCCGGAATGACAAAGAGGGAATCATGACCTTCTCCCCTCCAGCCATAATGAAACCAAGATCACGGTATATAACAACATATACCAGAGAAAGAGTAAGACTTAATCTAACATTAAAAAATTCACCTTTCAGGGAAAGTAATGACTCATGTCACACGTAGTTCAGAGGGGCAGTAGGTCCCAGGTAAAACTGAATTCCAAACAACTTTTACAAATTATTTGATCATTGAAATAAAGTGAATAACTACCTTGATGCCTGAACAAACTAGTCACTCTTACATCTCTGTCTTTGCTCAGGATGTTCCCTTTGCCTGAAAAAGAGAGTCCTACTTTCTTCTCCCTAACTCACCTACTCAACATCAAAGAAAAAGAAAAAAACTGGCCTTCAGTATGAATTATACAAATGTCAGCTACTAGTTTATAATTATTATCTTTCACGACTGTTTAAGAGATCAGAAATAATAGATATAAAACACGTACCATAGTTTCTACCACAAAAGAAACACCCACTAAATGGTTATCATCATCATCATTACAAGCATATAATTAAGACAAATTTACACGTCTGTACCCAGCCAGACTGTTAGCTATTTGAGGGCAGGCATAATGTCTTCATTTATTCGTTTAATAAATACTTCTTAAACATCTGCAGTGTTCCAGGCAACATGATTTGTATTGAGATACAATGAAGGACAAGCTAGTAGCAATCTCAGGATTTCCTAGACTAAACTACCTGCCCCAGGTATTAGTACCACATCACATTCTATATTCTATATTCTATATTCTATATTCTATATTCTTTATCACTTAGCACTTGTTACACCATATTTAAAATATCAATTTAAATGTTTGTCTTGTGGAGTCAGAGAAGGCTTTCCTTTCCTTATTCATGATTGTACCAATTTCACAAATATTAATGAATTAAATTAATATTAAAATATGAATTGACCATCTTATGAAACATTCTACTTTTATTTCTAGAAATCACAATTGTCTTTATAATTAAAAATTAATATCAAAATTCACTTGAAAAATCTCCCCTATAGTCTAGTTTATGAGTTCCCAAATTTTTGAACTAATAATGTATTGTGGCTCAATTAATTAATATTCAATATTTCACATACATGATTGATTAAACACCGAAAATGTATTTTTTCTGTCAACTTGTTTTCCAAAATACAGAAGGAGGATATAAAATGATATGAAGTTATTATTTCTAGGTTGAGATGTGAGAATTCCTTCAGTTCAAGATCTAAGTAAATTCTAAGTGATAATAAAGTAAAATTTAAAACTCCAAATAGTACTTAGCTGGGTGAGACTTCTCAGAGATCAAAAATTTACTGGAATATCACTCCAGGTTATTAACATCACCGTCAATAACCACTCATTTCTATCACTCACACTGAGCCTTGTGAAGCCGGTTTTCAACTTTGAGAATAACTAATTGCTATACATTTATCTTAAGAAATTCTACTCACATTTTTTGGGCGGGTGGGGGACATGAAAATGTAATCATATATTTAAATGTCTAAGTGTTATTGTCTATGTGTTACATTAAACGATGTAGAAGGCAAGTTACAATTTCACTCTAATTGCAATCGCAGGAAATAAAAGGTGAACTTCTAATATTTTGATGTTATCCCCAACTTCTATTTCAAGAGCCACTTTTCTAAACAGGATTTGAATGGCTTTCAGAGAAAGAAATTTATATCAGATTCTTAGGCCGCCAAAATAGATGCAGGCATTGAAGACACGTCTATATATCAGCAGAAATTCTGCACATATTAAAAGATAGGTAGAAATTAATAATCTTATAGTAATTAATTTCTACCTTTATTCACTGATAAAATGAATATCATATCTCAATATAATCATCTTCAACAATAGAATAAATTTTAAAGACGTTTAAGATATAAGTGTAATTTTAGCTTTTAAATCCTCTTAGAGTTTTCTAAAATTCAGCTATATGCTCTGCTCACAACTTGCTCTGCATTAAGACAAAACCCATTTTCTTTGATATCATCACATCATTTCCACTGACATACTAATGGATCCCTCTGTGTTACAAGTTTATGGCTATGTGATTCATTTCTATGATAATCTCAACTTTCATTAATATAACAGCTCCAATTGTAGTACATCAATTCCTGAGATATCCACATTCACATCCTAATGACTTTTTCAACCCTTAATGTGTTTTAAAAGAGAAGAGTCACTTTGTTCTGTGGAAAAGGGGGGGGAAAAGAACCTATAGGAGACGTTGACTAACTACATAATGTCCTCTCCACAAAACTGAATGTAGTAATCCGACACTTTGCATTCATGCGCAACATCTCCTCAAAAAGATCTCAAAAAACATAAGAAGAAAACTGAAACTACAAACAATAAAAATAAATTTTCAAAGTGATTCAGTACATATTGCTACATATTCTAGGTGATAGCAATTGTACTACCAGGGTGCTTTATCTGATATCTATGGGCCAGTGAGTTTGTGGGTGGGCTTCAAAAAGTAGATAAAGCCTATGATGTCGTAGAAAGAAATGTTACCTATGCACATATTTAAGGAGATAGTTCACAGCTTTCATCACATTCTGAAAGTGGTCTGGTCTACATGACCCAAAAAACAAAAAAGGTTAGAGACCTCATTCTAGACTATCCCTGTAACATGGACTGGAGGAAAACAGATTGGGAGTTTAGGCCATAAGAAGTGATTCGTGAGTGAGTAGAATTCAGGAGAAAATGGAAATAGTACTTTTAACCCGAAACACCCATCTCATGAGCACCAAAATAAATTTGGAATTATAAAAAAAGAGAAGTGATACAAAGTCATAGGTTTCACTTAAGAAGGCAAAAAAAATGTGTCTTAAAATTATAATACAACAATAGATGCTTATACTCTTTTCATAAGAAACACACCTATTTGGATCAAAGACAGATAGTTTCATGAAAATACGTTGAAGAGTCTGTAATCAAGGGTGAGAGGGAATTGAGGTAAAAATCTATGTAACTAGGTGAAGAAATTTTTTTACCGTAAGAGCTGGCATGAGAATTCCTTTCTCTTGTGAGATCTATCCTTATGAAAAGTAGCCTACCTAGAGCACAGTACACTTGAAGCACCAAACTTGTAAGAGAGAACTAAATTCATCCAACTGAGACAAACAGACAATTGTTATTCAGAGAAAAAAGGAAGGAAGTAGGAGAAATAGAAAGAACTTAGAGATAGAAAGAAATTAGACATATGGGGGAGGAAGGGTTAAGAAAACTCCCTAGTGGAAGGACAACTGAAATAAATTAATAACGATGCCCAGAAGCAGATCTAAGTTTGGCAGGGATGAACCCACACCATTTTGAGGGTCCTCGCTAAGAAAAACGAACCTCAAACTTGAAATCGTCCAAATAGGAATGGATCTTTGGAAGAAACATGTATAAGTCGAGGCCTATTTCATGGAAACCCATTGTTTCATTAGTTTCATGGAAATCCATAACTAAGTTGTCTTCTCTTCAGCATGAAAACATTGTCTCAAATAGGTTCAGTAAATCTCTTCAACTCAAAACGTTTTGAATGAATTCTACTTTTGTGGAAATTCTAAAAAGGAGCTGAATTGCTCATGGGTAGAAGAGGGACGGAGCAAGGTGATTCGGAGAGTATAAATCCGCTGGAAATTCACAGAAATTTTGAAGACGCCACGAAACTTGGAGAGCAGTGTCAAGTTAATTTCACTTAGCTCCTGAATGGCAGGGAGGCATCCATATAACGTGTTGCATACGAAAAGTAAGCTAAGACTACAGGTCGCCTAGCCTAATGTGCAAAAAAAAGGGCTATGTTACCATACAGATCAGAACTTACACAAAGGCGAGGTACGGTAGTGGAAATCCACTTTACTCATTCTTCTATGTGCAGATCATTATTTAAAATTCATGACTCCTGTACTAACCAGTTTGTATTCCTAAAGTAACCCATAGGTAGGCATTGAGGCACCACATTAGACAGGAGATGCAACGTTTCTGATTTTTCAAGAAAGGCAGTATACCATGACAATTAAAGATGCTTGGGAGTAACTGCAGCCCTTGTTAATTGGCTAGTTTTAGGCAAGTTACTTAATGCTCTGTGATTCCATTTCCTCACACATAAAAGAAGGATAATATAGATCCTACCTCATTAAGCTAATATGAAGATAAATGAAATAATCCATTTAGAACTTGATACTGAGCATGAAAGCTAATAGTTGATTAGTTAATGTTAGCCGTTACTATTCTCCATACTACAAATACTTCTATTACTATCACAAACCAGTGAATCACAAGAGGGACCCTAATCCCAGGTTGTGTCATGGGATCTCCTAGAAGAAGGAATTCATTTTCTCCTCAAAGCAACTGAAGTGACGACACAGGGAAAGACGGAAGGCATAACATATCTAGAACTCAGCCTCAATTTCAAGGTTCAGGAATGGTTATTGTGATAGTTGACTGATATAATACTTATTAATCTATTAAAGTCATTTCTGCAAAAAGTTTTCAGAAATGTGCCACCCTGAGCCTTGACCTCTTTACTTTTCAATGCCTGGATGAAGCCAGAAAGAAAAAATGTGATTATATTTTAGAGTAATGTAAAGCCCCTAGAATCTGAGCTTTTTGATAGCAAGCATCTCACCTCGTTGTTTACCACGTTTGCCTGGTACAGATGCTCAGTTAATATTGTGAATGAATTGGAATCCAAAATTATTTCAATCTGGATATATGCAATAAATCTTTGTGAAAATAATAGAGATAAATATAAGATTTTGACATTTAATTTGAAGGTAATATCTTGAAGAGGAAAAGCAACTGAGCTGCAGCAGCATATGTCAAAAAGAAAGAAGATTTTTATTCAAGACTAAACACCATTTTAGTCAATGTTACAACATAGTCGTTGAAAAGCTTCTCTGATTCTGGGCCCTATTAAAATCAGGCAGTAACGAGAGAGAGAGAAGACTGAACTGCTTGCTCTACTCAGAGCTGGTTCCAGTCTCTGTGCAAATTGCTCTTACTTCTCAGGATCATGTTTGAACAGGGAGAGAAGACACATCAAAGTTACCATCAAGCCAAAAAGTAAAAAGATCTGTAAAACAAGTCAGGTAAGAAATAAGGGAATTATGAACTATGTCCTGGAAAAGACTATAAAATGGCATGTTAGTTTTATATAAACCTTTGAAGGGCTAGATATCTGAATTGCCCCAGGCTTACTGAAACAGTATCGATGGATAGAATCTATAAGAAATCATATTTGGAATGAATAAAAGACAGAACAAATATTTCTAACCAGGTAATAGTTCAAATCATAATAGTTTTGAGGGATTATGAGTTCTCACCACTGAATTTTTCAGTACTTAACATAATTCATTCACTCATTCATTTAACAAGTAACTATTTAGTGCTTCCTGCATGCTCTGTATGACCTGTTCATGTCTAATTCTCCAGCGTTATCTCTTATCATTCATTCTTCCTATTACCAAATTCTGGCCTTTCCTTAGTCACCTTAAAGGTCTATTCTCTTTCTTGCCTCAGATTTCCTGCCTAAAATACTCTTTTTTTGTATTAAATTTATTAGGTTGACATTGGTTAATAAAATTATGTATTTCAAGTGTACAATTCTAAAATAATCATTTATATATTACATTGTGTGTTCACCAGCCAAAGTCAAATCTCCTTCCATTACTATATATTTGTCTCCCTTTACCCTCTTCTACCTCCCCGCTCTCCTCTTATCCTCTGGTAACCACTAAACGGTTGTCTCTTCATCTTTCCCAATTCCTATTCATCTTTTAGGTCTAACCTTAAATATTATTTCCTTAGAGACTTTCGCCAATTTCAAAACCTAAATAAAATATCCCTCTTTTTTCCTTCCCTTCCTCTTTCCCTCCCTCCCTCCTCTCTCCAACTTTACTGAAGTATAATTTACAAACAATAAAATTCACAGACTATCAGTCTACAAATCAGTGAGCTTTAGTAAATAGAAATACTTTTACAAACACTCCAATTCAGCTTTAAAACATTTTCTTTACCCCCAAAAAATTATTGTACGCTCATTTGTAGGCAATCTCCATTCCCAGCCCAGACAAACACTGATCTGTTTTCTGTCTCTAAAGTTTTGTTTTCTCTAGAAACTTCATATGTATTGTACCATTTAACATGTATTCTTTCACTTAGGATGTTTTTGAGGTTCATAAGTGTTTTTACATGCATCAATATTTTCTTTCTTTAAATTGCTAACTAATATTCCATTGTAAGGATATGCCTCATTTTGTTTATCTACTCATCAGTTGGATATGGCTATTTGGATTGTTTTCAGTTTGGAGCTATTATGATCAATGCTACTACTGTGTTTCCCAGAAAATAAGACCTAGCCAGACCATCAGCAAAAATTAATATAAGACCCAGTCTTATAATATATTATATGGGGTATTACATTATATTATACCCGATACATATTATATTATATTATATTATATTATACTCAGTCTTATTTTACTATAATAATTTTACTATAATATTTTACTTATTACTATTTCTTATACTAATTTTTGCTCCAAAAAATACATTATTGCTGATGGTCTGGCTAGGTCTAATTTTGGGGAAACATGGTATCAACAGCCACACAGAAGACTTTGTGTGTGTATTTGTTTTCATTTCTATTAGGTAGATATTTAGAAGTAGAATTGCTAGGACACATGCCAAGTATACACTTAATGTTTTTAGAACAGGTTTTCAAAGCAGTTTTTCAAAGAACTGCGTTTCAAAGTAGTTCTTTTACATTATGGTCCCAGGAACAATGTATCAGGGCTCAAGTTTCTCCATATTCCTGACAACACTTGAAACCTGTCTTTTTAACTTTAGCCATTCTACAGGATGTGGTATGGTATCGCATTTTGGCTTTGATTTGCATTTCTCTAATGACTAATAATGTTGACTATATTTTTAGGTGCTTATTTGTTACCCATATTTTGAAATGCCTATTCAAATCCTGTGTCCATTGTTTACTTGAGTTGTTTCTTATTGGATTGTAAGAGTTGTTAATATATTCTGGGTATAATTCCTTTATCAAATATATCATTCACACGTATTTTCTCAAAATTCTCTGGTTTGTCTTTTCTTACTAGTGCCTTTTGAGGTGTAAAATTTTAATTTTTCATTTAGATGAAATCCAAGTAATTTGTTTTCTTTTATAAATTATGCTTTTGATGTCATGTCTAAGATCACCTTGCATAACTAAAGATCACAAAGATTTTCTCCCATGTTTTATATTATGATCCATTCTGAGTTTATTTTTGTTATTGGTAAGGTAAGAATCTAAATTCCCTTTTTTCTTTTTTTTCTTTTTTCTTTTTTTTTTTTTGTTGCATAGGGTGTTCAATTGTTCCAGCACCATTTGTGGAAGTAACCATCATTTCCCAATAGAATTACCTTGCACTTTTGCCAAAATCAATTAGCCATAATAATGATGAGAATGTCAAAATTATGGACATCTACATATTCCTTGTTGTAAATAACAATTACTGATAAATGCAAGTTGTTTACCAGCAGAAGCATAAAAATGCATATGCATTCAATTTGTTCAATAAACAAATAATTGGTGTGTATTTACAATGTAGGTAATCTTGAAAATACAAAGGTAGTTTGTAGTGATCATTTCTTAATGTATATAACTATTGAATCACTATGATGTACACATGAAACTAACAGGATATTATATGCCAACTATAATTCAATTAGAAATACAGAGGTAAATCAGACATAGAACATGCTATATCAAAAAGTTTATCATTTAGACTAGGAAGTGACAAGGGTTTCAAGAGGGTAAACATAAAGTAAATATTCAGGCAGGAAGAGTACCTCTAAGGATATCTGTATAGGCTTCATGGAGACAGTGGCATTAGAGACAGAACTTAACAGATAGGTAGGATCTGATTGTATAGAAATACATTGGAGGACATTTCAAAATGAGGATAAAGCCTGGACATAGGCAAGGAGACAAGAGTAGGGAAAGCAGGACAGATACAGGAAACATAGGGAGATATAGAAAACATCCAAAATAGACAAGAGTGGAAATATGGGAAACTAAATTTGAAAAGGTTAGTGGTAGACTAAACAATTATATTTTATTTTCTAAGCAATAGAAATTACTTAAGGTTTATGATCAGAAGAACGACATGGTTGATGCTCACAGCTATGCCAGTACCAATAAAATGAAACTGCTAAAAAACATGTACCTTGTCTATATATACATCTTCTTTATCCAATCATCTATCGAAGGACATTTTGGTTGTTTCCGTGTCTTGGCCACCGTTGACGATGTATTACAGAATTGTACACATGAAACCTATGTAACTTTACTAACAATTGTCACCCCAATAAACTTTAATTAAAAAAGAAAAGAAAATGTACCATAATTTCTAAAATAATTTTACTTAGGAGATTCTATAATTCGGTTCCTGCTCTAAAAGTTTCTGTGTTTATTCTTATCATGAAACCAATTAAATTAGAATAAATTAAATCTCTAGACTTGAGCATTCTTTTTTCTTGAAGCTCATCATACATTCATTCAATAAATATTTTCAGGTACCTTCTATGTGCTCAGCTATGGAGATGTATTAGTTTAAAAATAAAAGAAAGAAAAACCTGTTCTCAGCCTTCATGTAGTACATTTACATATACACAAAAAATACACTTACATAGACATTACACATGTAAACAGACATACATTAACTAAATTATTGTGATTGCTAAGTAACAATAACACCTTGTATTTAAATAGACCTTACTATTTTTTAATTTTATTTCACATGTACATTAACTTGTTTAATTCTCAGAAAAGCGATTTTAGGATAATATTACAATCCCCTATTTACACATGAGAAATATTAAAGAACACAGAATTAACTCACTCAAGGTCACAATGTTGGAATATTAGAAAGTCAGTACTGTAACGCAGATCTCCTGATTCTAAACCCAGTAATTTTGCTATAGTGCTTAAAAGATTTAAATTACAGATTTTTTTTCCTAAATTACCATAGAGAAATTTCAGTGTCTGGCTTAATCAATGGTATGATACACAACACTGCTAAAAATATTCTGCTCATTGGGGTATGTTTCTTAGCTATTTTATTCTCTCTACCCAAACACCCCTGATCAACCCTCTCCCTCCTATACACACACACACACACACACACACACACACGCACGCACATACACACACGACAAGAGGATGCTTAATAAATGTGACTCTGATCTAATTCTGATTACTTAATCTTAGGTTGTATATACAGTAATTCATACTCTGAGCAAGGAGGAGATATGATCTCTTAAAAGATCAGTTATTTGTCAGAAAGTTTGGAAAGCTCAGCCCAAAGCCTCTCAGGATAGAAAGATACAAAAAAAAAAAAAGACAGAAAGAATGACATGAAAGCTGAGAAAACCTGGAGAGGTAAATAGGTCAAATATTTTTAATTGCTTCCAAACTGGTGAATTTGGCCCAGAAACATACCCTGAATTTAGGAAGACTGGCCTCAAAGGAGATTCATTCTAGAATCACATAAGAGCTAAGATGTTGAAGTTTACTGCTTTCTTAAAATAAACAACTGAAACCTATGTAACTGTACTAACACTTGTCACCCCAATAAACTTCAATAAAAATAAATAAATAAAAAATAAATGACTGTTTTTTAAAGCCACAATTTTGTTGTTGTTATGACAGTGTGATTCAAAGTTTGTCTTAGAGAATTAGATATATATTTTAGGTAAGCCACTTATATTTTGTTAGAAATTTCTAGTAATACCAATGGGATTACATGAGAAATTTATTTTGATACAAAGTTAACTTTTTCAAAAAGGATGCATTAAATATCCTGCCAAGATCCCCAATAAACTTTAATTAAAAAAAAAAATCCTGCCAAGATCAAAAATCTACGTGTAAATCTCATATGCCAGATGTCTTCATTTTTGATTCATAGTATTTTAGGGTTAGGTAGGAACAAGAGCTACATAACAATCTATTCGTAGATCAAATGGGGAAGGAAAAAATTACAGGCTACATACAGTTCATATAAGACAAGGAAACATAATCCTAAGCAATTTTAAGTGCAGATAGTCACAGAATAGCTATGACACATTAAGAGGCTTAAGAGAAATACAGATCCTGACAAAGATTATTTAAACATTTTTGCATTTAACACTTTTGCATCTAATAATTATGCATTTTTATAATCAAACATATAACTATCATCATCATAATAATAGCCTTAAAATAGAAATTAGTTTAATCTCTGGGAGACATTAGCATATACTTTTTTAACTTTTTATTTTTAAATAATTACATATTCATAGGAAATGGGGGGGGAAATGTTCAGAGAGATCCTATGTACCCTTTTTATCCAGCTTCCTTCAATTTTAACATCTTGTAGAACTATAGTAAAATATCACAACCAGGAAATTGACTGTGATCCAGTCCACAGATTTTATTTAAATGTCACCAGTTTTACACACAAGCATGCATATTTTGCATGCACGTTTGTGTGTGAGTGTGTGTTTCCATGCAATATTTATGCATGGAACATCCACCACCATCAAGATACAGAAAAGTTCCATCACCACGAGGCTCACTTGTGACACTCTGAAAACCACACACACTCCCCCATTCCTAACCCCCTATGGCAACCATCTGTTTTCCATCTCTGAATTTTCTTATTTTAAGAATGTTCTAGAAATGGAATTATTACAGTATGTAATCTTTTATGACATTTCTCAGCATAATCAGAGAATTTTGATTCACCCAGGCATTAATAGTGTGTTCCTTTTAATTTGCTGAGTAGTATTCTATCACGTGAATGGAGCACACTTTGTTTCCCATAGACAGACATTTGGCTATCACAAATAAAACTGCTAAAACATCCATGTTCAGGTTTTGTTTTAATGTAAGTTTTTATTTCTCTAGGATAAATGTCCAGGAGTGCAACTGTTAGGTCATATAGCAATAGTATGTTTATTTTTATAAGATATTGCCAAAATGTTACCCACAGTGGCTATCCCATTTTACATTCCCACCAGCAAATTGTGAGTGATCCAGTTTCTCTACATCCTCATCAGCATTTGGAGCTATCACCATTTGTATTTTAACCATTCTGATAGGGGTCTCGTGATAGTTCATTATGGCTTTAATTTTCATTTCTCTAATGTTCAATGATGTTCAATATTCTTTTCACATGATAATTTCTCATCTGTAATTCTTCAGTGAAACATCTGTCACCCTTTTTTTGATTGAATTGTTTGTATTTTTTTATCGTTGAGTTTTCATAGTTATTTGTGTGTGCCAGTTAGAAGTTCTTTTTCAGCTATGTGCTTAGCCAATATTTTCTCAAGTGCATAAATTTTATAAAAATGAAAATGAGGAGACTATTAAACATGATACTTAATTATCTCTTCCAGGAAACATCAGATCTAGTCGGTACTCACGAATTATGATGAGAAATACAGAGAATCATTGGGAATCTCATAGAGTCTCAGGGTTAAAAGCAATGCTAAAGAGCATTTTAAGGGTGGGAAACACCTGCTACATTTTACATCATTCTCAAGTTCAAACTCTTTGTGACCCAAAGACTAAAAGCATCAAGCACCTGTAAAAACTTGTTTCTCCATCCCATTTCTGTGACTGATATAACCTCAGGGGGTGCTTTTTTTCACTGAAATGTGTTTACTAAATATAATGACTACATTACTTTTGAATTCACAGAATATCCCAAGTCCAGAGAGTGAAATATTTCCAAACATTTTCCTATGACACAATGCAGATATTACTGGTTTGGATGCATTCTGATTATATTTGCTATAATCACTAAAAATAATCCAACCTGAAATTTTTCATCAGCTCAAATTGTATTTCAAGATGGCACACAGACTGATTCATTAATTGAATTGAAGTTCTATCTGAAAATCCTGTAATACTTAAAATATAATTCAAAATTAATCCCTTCCTACAAATGTTATTGTGAAACAAAATTGACTTTAAAAAGGACTCAAAACCAAACATAAAATGCCTGGTGGTCCAATTGAAAGACTGCTTTCACTTTACTTTTGATAGAGAATTCAAGCTTAAGGAGATTATTAGACATACTGCTTAATGCCTACCATTCTGTCATTGTTCTTGCCATTCAAATTCATATCGCTTCACGTAAATGGTAGATTAAAGTAAAATTACATATGGCATAGAAGTGCAGTGTATATAGAAACAAAATTAATATTTCGCTTATAACACCACTCAATTGAGAAATAGCATGAAGTAAAGTTGTTTTATATTTATATCCTTAAATTTTATTTATATGAGTAATGCTAATCAGCAGATTCAACAGATGAATGCCAGTGGAAGATTTTAGAATGTGTATATGAGCACATAAAATTTATTAGGATGGAAACTGTAGTACGTTTGCAAATAATTGACATTGAATGTCTGAACACTGAGACATGTTAACACAAATGTGAATCAAAACAAAACAGCAAGAGTCCAAGGTGAATTCAAAATACATAGAAAACAACTGAAGTTTTTGAAAATTCAATGATTCTTAGAACTGGGAAAAGACACCTGTGCTACCTGGTGACTGAAAAACAGGGGCTTTCTAAAGTTAAGAAAAAAATAATGGCAGGGTGCCATCTAGAGGCAATGAGGTCATTTTTAACAGTACGATATATTTTAAAGAACCATTCCCTGACTGCCAATTCACATGCATGGAAAACCTTCAGTGCAATTTAAAAGTTTTTTGGTTTTTTTTTCTTCTGGGAGAGATAAAAGAACCAGTCCTTGGTTAGTTGCCAGGAAGTGAACCATATTAGAACACACGCAAAGGAAGTTGTTGCAGGCCGAAAGACAAATTATATGGTATGGTTTTCTGTATCAAGCAAAATTCAGCAAAAATAAAAACATCCAGAATCAGACATTCATGTGGAATTGAGTTTGCAGATGTCCTTGATCCTGTTAAAGGTGAACAAGAATGGAGATAAAGTTTCAGCCTGGAAAAGAGCCTATGATGGACAAGCATTAATCTATATTTTCACTGAAAATGGAAAGGAGATTTGACTTTAGATGGTGAAAATGGAAAGGAGATTTGCCAACAGTTTGGCAGTTTCTTATAAAAATAAACATGTCATTATCATAAAACCCAGCATTGCACTCTTGCGTATTTATTGAAAAAACAAATAATTGTTTTCATGCAAAAACTCATAAGTGTTCACAGCAGTTTAAAAACTGGAAACTACCCAAATGTCTCTTCATGAGTGACTCGTTAAACAAACCATGGTATGTACAGCCATACCATGAAATATTATTCAGCAATAAAAGAAATGGACTATTGATATATGCAAATTGACTAGATCGCAAAGGGATTATCTGAGGGACAAAACTCAATCCCACAGGTTATACACTGTTTGATTCCATTTATACAACATACTTGAAATAACAAAGTCACAGAGTTAGAGAAAATGTTAGTGGTTATCAGGGATTAGGGAGTGGGGTGGGCGAGTGGGAAGGGGTGAGGAGGAAGGTCCGTGCAGTAATAAAAAGACAAGGAAGGAATTGTTTTCTGTCTTGATTATGGTGTTAGTTATAAGAATCTACTAACGTGATAAAATTACATAAAAGTAAAAGATACACACACACACACACACACACACACACACACACACCCTCAAATGAATACATACAAAACTGGTGAAAGCTGAGAAATTTCTGTGGATAGTACCAATGTCAATTTCCTTGCCTGGTTTCCTCTGGACTTTGTCCCAACACTTTTTCTCTTTGCTGATTTTGCTTTGTAGCCTCTTGCTGTATTAATTCTTACCATGATGATGACTATATGCTGACTCCTTCTAGCGAATCACTGGCGCTTCAGTGGTTTTGGGGACCTCTGACCATTTGGACAATTTAAAAAGAAAAAAAAAAAAACACCTGGATAATTTCTCTAATCGTGTTTGGGAGCTAGATTTATTCTCTTAAGAAGCCAGATTTCTTTTTTTTTTTTTTAATGCTTAAAACATTCCATGTAAAATAACATTTTGGACAATATATTAACATCCATGAGCTTTTTATAAAAATGTGGCCGTATTACAGATAAGCAGCTTGGGGAGGATGCCTCAATGGCTCAAATCCATATAAAGAAAGGGAAACACTCTGCCCTTTGATCTATGGTTCAGTCCAACAGAGCAAGCACTTTTCCAGTTTCCAATTTACTAATCTGAGTTGACACCACTGGAAAAATTCACATCAACATTAAAAATGTGTTTGTGTAAATCTTACCAAGATTGGGTAGGGATTAAATGAAAGTCTCTGTATGAATCCCAAAATCACTGTGCCAACTTTTAACTTCATACACAGGGATGCTACTTTACTATTTAAGCACTTGAACAAATACGATCTCTCATACATATCAAACATTTCTTTCAAGCAAAGTACCTTTCTTTGACCATCTCTCCTCTGACCCCCTGTCAGCATGCACTTCCCAGCCAGAAACGTTTTCTGAAAAAGAAGAAGAGCAAAATACATTTCAAAATACATAAGATTACAAAAACCTATGATTTATTTCTTTATGATTTGTCAATTAAAATATGTGAGGGGTAAAAAGGAAAAAAAATACACAAATCCTGGTGACCTGATATTCAGAGTAATCTAAAGACAAACTGACCCATAAATTTACCTCATGTCTGTCTCAAAATTTTAGGGAAATAAGTATATTCAAGAATAAATCCAAAACTGTGTTGGGAAAAAAAAGGAGGGTGTTATCAGCAAATGAAAATAAACAGTGGATTAACCTACATCCCAACACAAGGAAAGGTAGGAGCTTATGGAGATGCTTTCTGACCATTCTGGAAAATACCTGGGTGAGCTGTGCATGCAGTCCCACTGTCTGCTGCCCTCCACGCCCGCTGCCCCGTGGTAGGTAAACTTAGAAGGCGGAATTCCCCAATCAGGTTTAACAGCAAGGAAACTAGCATTTTGTTCACTATTTAACTCTTTTATATATTTTCTCCATTAGTTCAGACCCTATAGAGGAAATCGATGTGATTGCGGTCACACGGACATTTCCCACGTTTTACACACAGCGCCTAGCACACAGTGTGACGCTCAAAAGAGCCGTTTAATAAATGCTAAATGATTGACAAAACGTCAACCCTTCAAAAATGATCACAATTTAAATTTTATATGATTGACTTCTCAATATGCATAAGTAGCCGAACTATGGCTTATAAAAGATGTTTCTACATTATTTTAAACACATTATTAGGTTACATGCAAAACAGACAAATAAAAGTCACTCTAAAAAGTAAAGCAATCTTGTTATGTACAAGGTATGGTGAATATCAATGATACAATTATAATTGTATTTTCCAGATAATTCTGATGAAAATAGGTTTACATGTTATAAAATTTCAAAGAGCCACAAACTCTTAGCAAAGGAAAAAATATTCCTTGCTTTCCTACTTTTTTTCTTTCTTCCCTTCCTTCCTTCCTTCCTCCCTTTCTCCCTCCCTTTCTCCTTTCTTTTTCCTTCTTTCTCTCTCTCTCTCTCTCTCTCTCTCTTTCTCTCTGTCTCTCTATCTCTCTCTCTCTCTCTCCCTCTCTGTCTCCCTCTCTCTTTCTGTAAGTCATCCAACAAATATTTTAGCGCTGTTCTCAAAACTGGAAAACGTCATGGAAAAAGATGTTAGGGAAATAAATATTTTCAAGAATAAATCCAAAACTGTGTTGGAAAAAAAAGGGAGGGTGCTATCAGCAAATGAAAATAAACAGTGGATTAACCTACATCCCAACACATGGAAAGGTAGGAGCTTATGGAGATGCTTTCTGACCATTCTGGAAAATACCTGGGTGAGCGGTGCATGCAGTCCCACCATTCTGGAAAATACCCGGGTGAGCGGTGCATGCAT
The DNA here is from genome assembly GCF_004115265.2 of Rhinolophus ferrumequinum. Classification (NCBI taxonomy): domain Eukaryota; kingdom Metazoa; phylum Chordata; class Mammalia; order Chiroptera; family Rhinolophidae; genus Rhinolophus; species Rhinolophus ferrumequinum. The sequence goes on from NC_046301.1 coordinate 55,617,634, forward strand.
CCCTGCTCCATGGGAGCTTGCATTCTTGAGAAAAGTGTTTTAATTCAAATTAGGTCTGGCCTTGAGTGACAAAAAAAAAAAAAAAAAAAAACCCTGGTAAAATGTGTTTGCCGTCCAAGACCATTGCAGTGGCTCCATGATTATCAGGCAGGTTTATCAAGTATGGTTGTACAGGTTTTGACTGCACAGTTCTAAACACTGTAGATTTTTATTAACAATGACAAAAATGGAAGCAAACTTCCTAAATGAGGAACACCTTTTTTTCTATTTCACACAAACCACCATCTAGGATAGTGAAGAAACCTCAAAACCCTCATCTTGAAGCTCCCACTTTATGGTACTTCCGGTAGTCCAGCTCTACAGTTCAGCCCACACAGAAGAGTAGGACATCCTTCCTTCTTTTACGGGCAGGTTTTACAGGTTACACATTGTACTTGTGCTCATTTGTCATTATCAGAACTCAGAAACATAACTACTTCTAACTGCAAAAGAGACTGAAAAGGTGCTTTGTTTGGGTTCCATATATCCATAAAGATCAGGAGGTTTTCTGGTTCCTGTCAAAATGTGAAATAGAATAGCTGTTATTTTCTCCCCCAAAATAAACCATACAGAAACTATACACACTCAAATACTTTGACATGGTAGATAATCGAGTTGGTAAACTGCATTTGATACTGCATAGTTGTGGGGATCTCTATTTCTCTGTGTTGTCTATAGGATCTTTCACAGTACTATGCAAAAAATAAGCACTCCAAAAATATTTGATGAAAGACTTACCAAACCCACTAACTATTATACTATACTAGAAAGAAAGAGAAAAGTCACTGTATCTGATAATTCTCTATATTATCAGATTGACATCATCACCTTTCAAACTTATCTTCTGAACCAACTCATCTCCATTCCTTTATCTTTCCTTATTGATTTGGGTACAGAAACCTCCATTATCTTCTAAGCATTACTATAGACTATTTCCACTTTGACTAAATAAACAAATTTGATAAACCCAACAGGCAATTACTGCACAACACAGATTAACAGATTCCATCAACTGTCTCCAAAAGATTGAATATTCTGTAGGCAATTTTCAGCAATGCAGATCTGTGGATGGATGTTATTTATCATCGGTTTAAAGAGCATATACTCGTACATGCAATGAAGATTTTTGCTAAATTCTTCCCTACATTTTATTTGCTTTCATTTTTATTAATGTCCTAAAACAAAGTGTCCTTTTCTGATCAGAGCTTTTAGTGCTTTGCCTGAGTTCCCCATAACAAGTGAGTAGGCAAGTTTAAAAATCCCTGAGAAACCTACAGTTTACAAATTTCTATTGCCATTTATTCTTTCACTGCACTTGACAGTAGAAATTCATATTTCTGAAAATGCTTCTCTTTGCACTTCCCTAATAGCTAATTTAGCAAAACCTAACTCTGTGAAGGGAATTAAGGGATCAGGAAAGCTACTTAGCCCCTTGAGTTTGCTTGCAGTCCTCAATCATAAGAGCTGCATTTTCTTGGGAAAAAAAAAAAAAAAAAAAAAGACTATTCTGGAAGGTGACAAGCTCAGGAGTCCTTAATATTTTTTGTTTTAAATTAGTAGACTTTAAAGAGAGTTTTTGGTGATGATGATAAAACACACCTTTTAATTTGAAAAGTCGTTTTAGCCTGCATCCTTACATTCATTATTCATTCATTCAATGTTGTATTCATTCATTCAATGTTGTATTCTTTACTGTGTGTCAGGTATTATTCTAGGTCCTTGGAGTAATGATGAAAAAGAGGCCCTTGCCATCATAGAAGTAAAATGAAATTTCCAATCATTCTTAGCCTAGTCTTTATATATGGAATACCACTTTTGTTTAAAAAAGAATACATGCTTAAGTGTGTAAACTTTGTTGGCTGATATAGAGTTCCTGACATTTTTGTCAAAGATTTTTTTTCTTTTCTCTGGGTCACTTAGGGCTTTAGCTAAAATAATCTATATAAAGCCAAACATAAGAAATTTCCAATAGAGGAGTAAACAGTATCTTAATTAATCACTACTTTTCCCACATTTGTAGGAAAAAACACCGAAATAGTGAAAATGAGTTCTCAAGCCATCAGGCACGTACACGCACGTGCACACGTGCACACACACATATACACACCCAACATAGTCTCATATCTTTAGTTTCCCATTTTATTAGGTATTTAGCCATGTCACATTAAATGCGTAGTTTGAATCATAACAAAACAGTTTGAACTAACTGTGTTCATGTAAAACATTATATCATACTATGATAGGTGAAACTGCTTAAGGAAATCTTGTCAAATCTCATGGGTGTATGTGTTGAAATATAGATAAGAAAAGTAATATTGAATGAAGAGAATTAACATTTTAGTTCATTAAGTGAAATTATCCAAACACAAACAAAAAATGTAGCCAAGGAAACATATTAAAACTATAAATACTTAAAGGGTTACTTGCAGCATTTCTTCTTGTGTCCCTTACATTTAAAAGAAGAACATACCTGCTGTTATATACTCTCATTTGCAAAGTAGCCTTTTGAACTGTAGTTATTTACTTTTCTTATTAAGCGAAAGAAACATTTGTTTATATATTTGAACATTTCTTTTAAAATTTCATTACCAAAGAGTTGAAATAGACACTTGATTTCACCAAATAATTTTATCCCATTTTCCAAATTGTAAAGAGTAACACTGTTCAACCCCATAGGCGTCAAATAATACTGATTTAGGCTGACTGTTTTCAAATCTGCTTTCATTGCTTTCTGCTCACCTATTTTATCAGCAACTCATTCTAAGTGGTCACTTTTAAGCAGTGTTTTTTCTTCTCATCTAGTCTTCATGAGAACAATTGGATGTGTCTAGACACTGGACAAAGATGTACAAAACAATAGTACTGTAATATAGAAATGTTTTTATAATAGACAATCTGAATCCAGACTGCTTGGATTGAATCCCCAAATCTCACATTTCAAAGCACATTTCTTGAGCCATCCATACTCCTGTTTCCTTATCTGCAAAAACAGGAATAATAAAAGTATATACAAGGTGTGATCAAACAATATGGTGAATGTTTAAATTTTAAAAAATTATTACAGTAAAAGACACATTGCCATTAATCCCCCTCGCTTCAAACACACTTATCCCTCATTCTTGCCACTTTCTGAAGCAGTTCTGGAAGTCCTCTTTTGTGAGTGTCTTCAGTTGTGTTGTCGTGGCTGCCTTGATGTCCTGAATCATTTTGACTTTGGGGAAGAGCCAGAAGTCTCACAGTGCCAGATCCAGTGAATAACATAGATGAGGACATACTATAATGTTTTTATTTGACAGAAATTGCCATAACCCGAAGTGATGTGTAACACAGAGCATTGTCATGATGGAGGATGATTTACGGCACACTTTAAAACATACCTCTCAACAGTAGCTCACACCCCACTGACTGCACCGAACAAGCTGAAATTTGTCACACACTGTGACTAAGATTTGATGTGCTGCTTCCTGTACTGAAGATCCCTGTCTTCCCATTCATTGGATGGCACTCGGCAGCAGCATTCTCTGTATTTTTTTATTACAACGGGAAGGCTCTGTGTCACATGTCATTCTGGTACGGCAATTTCTGTCAAATGAAAACATTACGGTGTGTCCCCATCCACTTTATTCACTGGATCTGGTACCATGCGACTTCTGGCTCTTCCCCAAAGTCAAAATGACCATAAAAGGTAAATGTTTTGAATCAATTCAGGACATCGAGGCAGCCACAACAGCACAACTAAAGACACTCACAAAAGAGGACTTCCAGAACTGCTTCAGAAAGTGGCAAAGACGATGGTATAAGTGTGTTTGAAGCGAGGGGGGGTATTTTGAGGGGGATTAATGGCAATGGGTCTTTTAAGTCTTTTTCTTATTTAAACATTATATTACCATATATTTTGATCACTCCTCTACCTCATAATGGTATTATGATAATTAAGTGAGTTAATATTTTTAAAGCACTTAGAATATTGCTGGCATTAAAAAAGTGCTAATGTTTGCTGATACATTAAACTGAATTAATAAATAGATTAATAATATGTAGCATTACCTTCATTTGCCTTACTTCTACTTTAAAAACACACATGTACAAAGAAAGTCAGAGAAGTGTTTTACCAAAAAAAAAAAAAAACAGTACTTCACTAACAATCTACATTACTTAAATATCAGTTAAGTAGTAAGCAGTGTTTCTCAAAGTGTGTACCACAGATTAACAGTGATCATTAAAATTTTACAAAGTGGGGCCGGCCCGGTGGCTCAAGCAGTTAGAGATCCGTGCTCCTAACTCCAAAGGCTGCCGGTTCGATTCCCACATGGGCCAGTGGGCTCTCTACCACGACATTGCCAGTTCAATTCCTCGAGTCCCACAAGGGATGGTGGGCGGGCGGCCCCCTGCAACTAACATTGAACAGGGCACCTTGAGCTGAGCTGCTGCTGAGCTCCCGGATGGCTCAGTTGGTTGGAGTGTGTCCTCTCAACCACAAGGTTGCCGGTTCAACTCCCGGAAGGGATGGTGGGCTGCGCCCCCTGCAACTAGCAATGGCAACTGGACCTGGAGCTGAGCTGCGCCCTCCACAACTAAGATTGAAAGGACAACAACTTGACTTGGAAAAAAGGCCTGGAAGTACACACTGTTCCCCAACAAAGTCCTGTTCCCCTTCCGTAATAAAAAAAAAATAAACAAATAAATAAAAAATAATAATAATAATTTACAAAGTGGTACACAGACTAGAAGAAAATGTTATATTGATATTCTGTTGACGATTTTTATTGACATTTATTTAACAAATTTAAAGTGAACAAACCATTACATGTTTTATTATGTTCTTAAAATATGCTTTATTTGTACATGTTTTACTAAGAATGCATCGGTCAGTTTACTTTTCTCAGCTAACATTGAGTCTACATAATGGTGTTTGTCTTGATTAATACATTGTCATATTACTTGCGTACTACTGAATGTGTTTTCAAATATGCATTTTGTGTTGTTATTATTGGGTTGCAACAGGTACTTCGTCTGCAAAAATGTATCAGTGACTCAAAAGCACTTTACTGAAGCATAAAAGGAGCTATAAAAGTGACCCCATAAATATTGTAATATAGAATAATGACATAAATGTAAACAGCATTCCAGTGGAGATATACAAAGGGAACCAAAACGGACCAGCACAAGTGCATCTGTGTGATGAATTCTCATGAGCAATGGAGAAAAACTGGGTCCTTTCATCCAGGATGAGGGCAAAGCAATGTTTTCCATTACAAAGTTGAATATTTGCTTGCTGATGATAGAAGCGTGTGAACCAATTATAAAGGCAACATTCAAAGTTGAACATCTTAGACAAAACCAAGCACGAATCACGCAACTGCTGAGAAACTATAAAAGCAGCCACAAAATTAATGGCAAAGATTAAAGTCAGAAAGAAAATAAAGCAAGTTATTGGCAAGATTCTTTCCTTGAATGACAGTATTGAATGGCACGTGATGCCAAGAGCATATAATTTGAAAACACAAGTACATACGTACCAAAGAGATTCCACTTTAGAAGTAAAGTAGATAAAGCCACCCATGAGCAGAACCTGAACCGTCTTTTTACCTACGCAGCAGGAATTTATGAGAAAACTTGCTAGCTTTTTTTTTCTGTTGCTGAAAACTCGTGACACACTAGAAGAGATTTTTCACTTTAGTTAATGATTTCTTTGTGCACCAAAATGTAGACTAGAAAAAGATAAAATATGTTGCAATCAATAGTAACGGAGCAACAGCTATGAATACAGCAACAAAGAGTGTAGCTACTAAAATTTAAAAGTTTGCTTCTTAATGCCAATTACCACACTCCATTAATCATAGAGAACAGTTGGCATTGCCCTCTAATCTTGATTCAACATACAAGGAAATTGTGAAAAATGTGAATGTAATTATATTGTGCCCCAGAGCATAAGTATTTTGAGGCTGCCCAATAAAAAATAAAAAATAGGCAGTAATATGAGATCCTGCTTTTTCCTGCTAGAGTATGCTGGCTATTAAGAGAAAAAAATGTGCATACGGGTTTGGGAATGAGGGAATAAAACTGTTTTTCAGCACCCTGTTAATGCCAGGGTATACATATCAGTGATGAATTCCCTTGAATGGCCTAACAGTTGTCACTTCAGAGTAGAAACAATTAATAATTTTGAGGCTAGAATATGCTAAGAAGACTGGACAATAAAAAAATAATTAATTACTCGTTAGAGAAAGTAACCAATGGCATGTATTTAAATAACTTCAAATGCTTCACAGAACACGAAGAAATGCTCTCCAGAACCAAATCCCTTACAGCTTGAGTTATGAAGCACTTGACTATACCATCTACATTAAAAAACATTCAGAGCTCCAGGTGTGATGTGATATACTCATCGTAGTGCAATTTAGCATAGAACTGGAAGTATCCATCCAGCATATCTAAAACAATTTGACCCAGCCAATTTCTGCCATAAGCGGTGTCCTTCTAAATTAGTTTTTCTAATTTTGTAGCAATAACTACATGTGGCAGATTGATTTGTTGGACACAATATTTCACCCCTTTCTGCATACAACTCCCTTGTCATGGCCTCATTGTTGGGAGAAGGTAGATAATGTATTTTTAGCACTTGACTTTGGGCTTGACCTTGAGACTTCTTTTAGTCAATGAGCTATCAGCAAACATGACACAAGTGAGAATGTGATAGGTGCTAGTCCAGGCTGGGCATTCTTTTTCACATCTCTGCCATCGTCATAATTAACCTGCTGATCCAAGAAGGATGAGGGACGCATGAAACAGACCATCCCCAGTTGACTCGGGGAGAAAAGTGCCAGAAGCAGATCCAGAGGCACAAACTGGTGAACCAAACAAGGGTCATTTTGGTATACCACTGTGATTTTTCTGATTGCTATGCACCATTATTGTGGAAATAGCTCACTAACAAAAATGTGCAAATGAGAACATCTTTCAACTTTGGCTATGGCTTATCAAGCAGAAGTGGATATTTTGGTTGAAAGATTAAAAACAATATAATCCTTCTAAATGATTTTTTAAAAATTATCAATATTTTTAATTTTACTTGAAATTATAATAAAATTTCTAATTTACCTTATTTCATATATGTGCTAAAAATCTATTAAGCAGTATTTAAAAGAATTAAAAAAACTGAATTAAAAAAGTTTTGTCATGTATAACTTTAAAAAATATAAAAGTCAGGTACCTTGAACTGCTAAATTAGCAAAAAAAATATTTTCATACACACACACACACACACACACACACAATTATCTTAAATTGTTAGGAGAAAAAAAATTTTTCTCCTGTGAGTATATTATCCCAATTTAATGCATATGTTCATCTTATTCATGTGTGCATAAACTATTTTTACATAAAATGTGTCCTGAACAATTCAAAATTACTCCTTGAAAATTATCCAAGCAATCAGATTTCATTCCTTTAACTGCCACTAAGGCAATGCGTTTCTTCTCTTTTCCAATATCTGCTTTAGAGCAAAGAATGTAATTGAATTTATTCTTTCTACCAAATAAGCCAAATTGGCTTTGATGGTTCAGATACTTTATTGAAGACACTTGATGTGACCATATGGGATATCAAAAATAACTAAAGTGATCACAGACATTTCAGACACTTTAGATTTTGCTATATTTTCACATTATCCCTGATGTAGTTGGAACCACGGCTCATTTTCAGGAAGCCGGATTGTTTTATAAAGATTTCTGTAAAATTCAGAGACCATAAAATTATTCTTCAGATTTTGTTGTTTTCTTATGTTTATTATGAGTTATTGTTGGTGAGGAAAAGGGATGGAGCAAGAACTAGTGTTTAAAATCTTCAAAACCTCCAATACATGAAAATTTCAAAATATATTTTATAGCTAAAATAAAAGTTAACATTTTAAATGGTGAAAAATCTAATATTTGTTCTGGGGAAAAAAAGAATCAACACGAAGTCTGACTTCTCTCAATTAGACATATCCTTCATTAAAAGCTGATAACACATTCCCAGAATTAATTTAACTATATCCATGACCCTGACTTACCTAGCCCTCAGTTTTATTGCTGCTGCTATTGGAGGTCATTGTGGTGGCGGTGTTTTCAATCAATACAAGAGGGCGAATGCTCAGAACAATTCATTAAAAAAAATTTTTTTTACCATAACACACACATTATCAAGTTCAGAAGACATTTAAAACAAATTGACTCATTATTCTTTGTTCTATATGCACATCTAATATATGTAACATAAAAAATGTGTTTTACTGAATAGATACACACACACACACACACACACACACACTTTCACACGTATATATTCCTACTGGATATAGGCTATATGATATATTTATTTGGTATAAGACTGGTAGGCTAGTGAGTACATTTATCAAGGGATTTTTTTTTTGTAATCATATGCACAACACACTTTCCTAAGCACTTTACACTCCTAAAATCTATGAGCTAGTTAATTATCTCCATCATTACACAGACAAGAGAACTGATACACTAACAGGTAAATGTGCCCAAATTCAGACAGCTCATAGATACAAACTGAGACAGCATGACTTAAGAGCTTATGCTCTTCTGCATTATGCTATACTATCTCAAAAATGTTAATGATAACTATGTGATATGTTAGGCACGGTTCTGAGTGTAGTACCTGCATTAGTCTTCATAGTAGGTACAATTATTACCTTATTTTACAGCTGAGAGAACCACGGGACAGAGAGTCTAAATAACTTGCCCAAACTCACACAACTAGAAAGATGATGGTTGGGGTATTAATTTGTGTTTTATCTTGTGTTTTCCCTTTTATTTCCCTCTCGCCTTTTTCCCTGAGAAGGCCATCTATCCTTACTGTGCCCTTCCTTGTTGGCTATGTTACAGGTCGAAAAGTAGAATAAGCCTGATGAGGGCAAGGGAGACTTTTTAGTTTTGAGGCTCTTTTTGTTTTGTTTTCAAAAGTAACCCCAAGGAAGTCATTATGCTAAGTAATTCCCTGAGGTATGGAAAAAGACAAGAAGGAATGAGTGCAAGGGAGCTTTCCACAACTGGGGAAATGACAGAGGACCATGGGTTCCCTGAGAAGACAAAAACATCATTTCATTCCCAGTCGGAGTCCTCAGGTAGTTGCAAGTACTCAGAGGGAAAAGGAATAGCTGTATGATCTACTGAGGGACCACTGAACGCTGGACTGAGGCTCCAGAACGCTCAGGCCTGGCAGACAGACCCACCCATTCCCCAACATGTCCGAACTCCTACTTTCAAGGAACGCTAGTAGTTTGGACAATGAGTAGTAACGAGTACAGTCTAAAGCATAGAGGGCCGACCCCCACTGTAATACGCTTAAGTAAGAACTCTAGTAACATGATTAGGGTGGGGAGAAAGAAAAACCTGGTAACTGAGTTTGCATTTCTTGCCACTTGAAATGAAATTTAGTTTTAAAAAAAAGAACAGAATGTAATGTGACTACACAGCTGAGCTTCTGGAGACTGCAGCCCTGACGTACTTAAACTTTATCCATTCGATAAACTGCAATAAGTGTTCCAGTACTTGGGTGCACGGAGGGTGTCTTTTCTTACCTAGAATTATTCGCATCCATTCTAATTTCTGAAAGCATTTCAAAAAAATCTATATAAGTCAACCTCAGAATATCTATATAAGTCAGCTTTGTAATGCAGGAGTCCAATGATTTCTAATTTTCCAAAATGTTCATATTTATTCGCCCTAATGCCATATCAAGAGAAAGAGTTTGCCTTGTGGTCAGTCTTTTCAGGAAACCATTTTGTCAAAATACGAATTCCTGCTTTTCAAGCGAAGTCATGAACAACGGTACAAGGAAGTCTGAATTTTAGTCTGAAGGGGTAAAAGCATAACAAAGTTTTTATTTCAACTAACTGTAGAAATGATGAAAATGTCTATTTCTGCTCTGTCACCTATAGGAATAAGCTCCTACAAAACTGAAAACATACTCTTTTATAATTTTGCCCCTGACATACTTGAAATTGATTTACCTATAATTATTTTCTCTTTTTTTCCCCTAAGCAAAACATTTTCATGGTTTTTATAAATGCCAAAATAGGAGGAAAAAAACACTTGGATATCATTGCCACTTGCTAGAGTTATTTAACATTATGTAACACAGTTTTTGATATGACAGACAGATTACGCACACTACTAAAGCATAATATATAATAGGGATAAATGCTTCTTTCTGTTCTTGTTGAAGATTTTTCTCCATGACAAGGCACAGTTGTCAAAGCTTCATCAGAACTCTTTTTTTTTTTGGCAGGAATAACAATTACAATCTGAGGTTTTCTGATTTCTTTCCAAATATAGCTCCCTTTTCCACAAAGGTAGCTGACTGCCTGTAGGAATTCTAACCAAACGGAAAACCAAGAAGGCGCCTCTTGTTTCTGGAGAAGGTATGTCAAGTTGTCAAATTTTCCAGATAAAAGCTCACAGTCTCAGTTAGTCAAGGAAATGCTTGGAAACTCATACCTTTTTTTAAAAGGCTGAAGAGACACCATTGTTGCTAGTATACTCATAGATCCATGAACAAATGTTTTATTTGTTCCTAAGCAAAAATACACGTTTCTAAGCCAAGATGACAAACATCAATTGAGGGATGAATTATAAAATATTTCTGGTAAATTTTTGTCACAAATCCACAAAGACTGAATTATGCCTGTGTGTGTCAAGTTTCTCCAAATGTATTTATTGTGATAATCTATCTCTATTATGCTTTGAAGTCCTTACATGTCAAATTTATTTTCAAGATAAAGGTTTAATTACCATTTAGCTGATGGCTTCCTCTGTTCTTCTAAGTCAGAATCATGAATGCCTAGTGGGAAGGTAGTTCCGTGTTCTTAAGTTTTAGTTTTTCTGTTTGGTTTTTGTGTGTGTGTCCCTGTAGTAACATAGTGCAGTGATTCATGCACACGGTTAGGGAGCCGTGGCTGGAATAGTGGCCGCAATTAAAGACCTCTAGATGGAGGCCTGTTTATCACTGCTGTCAATCACAGCAAGGTCAGGTGAGAAAGATGGGATTCTGGAAATTAGATATGTTGTTTGCTTGATTGATTTTGGTTTAGTTTTAGTTTTAAGTTTCTTTGTCTAGTGAGGGTGAGATGGAATAAAAGAGAAGTTTAGAAACTCTACTACAGTTTTTTCTCTATTACAAGCAGGCAATAGAAGTCATGCTGCACTCAGACGTTATAATAATCTGAGCTACTTCAATATCCTAATGAAAGTGATGTTAGCTAATTGAATTTCTATGGCATCCATCCTGAGAATTTTCATTCTATTCCAAAGCAAACCTATTAGAAGACAGAATATGAAAAGACTGATCTTTGGTAGTCTAGGGAATTCCAACATTTAAAGGACAAATATATCTCATGATTTTAACTTCCATCTTTTTTCTGATTCTCAAATTAGATTTGAGTTGGCTTATGAGAAAGGATATATTTATTACAAGGCTGTTAAAAAGTATACATATAAAACTTTGAGCCATTAAATATAGGTAGAAATAAACATGTAACCATGAAATCTAAAGCAGTAACCATGACCTACCATTACATTTAGGTCTGAAGTTTCCCTGAACAAAGCAAAAATAGTAAGGCGTTTTATTTATTATTTGATGAACAAAAAAGTTGTAGTCCTTTAATAAAGAGTAATTTTCTTTACATTAACTCCTGCAATTGATTTCAGAGAATTCCCACTTTTTAGGACTCCAGGAATGGCATCATATATTAGTGACCATCACCATGGAATCAATAATCAATTGATTTATAAAAAAGGTGAGTCTCTTTTATCATTTGAACATATCAAATATTTGCATTGAAAAAGACAGAGATATCAAAAGTGAATTTATTATCTTGTTAGAACATCAAATTACAGATGCTTATATTCACGTACTCCAAGGGATGGAATGCACCTACCGTGTTACCCCAAAAATAAGACCTAGGTGGACAATCAGCTCTAATGGGTCTTTTGGATCAAAAATTAATATAAGACCCGGTCTTATTTTACTATAACATAAGACTGGGTCTAATATAATATAATGTAATGTAATGTAATATAACATAATACCAGGTCTTATATTAATTTTTGCTCCAAAAGACGCATTAGAGCTGATTGTCCAGCTAGGTCTTATTTTCAGGGAAACATGGTATTCCAGAAGCAAAGTAAAAGCTGTGCCTAAGACTATCACATTTCTGTCATGCTTTTTATCCATAAAGAGTAACAACTTTTAAGCCACTTCATTGCCATCATGAAAATAAAAATCATTTATAGTATTGGATTGAACAGTGATTTGGGAGACAATGAATCATTAAACTCTTAGTCTATTCCAGTATATTATGAAGGCCAAAATTATCATGGCAAATAATGAATACCTCACCTTACAAGAAGGGTAAGGTGGGGAGACATGGAAATGAAATAATAGCTGTTTACCAAATGAGAACTTCTCAGCTACCAAAGGCATGAGTCAGAAATGGGTAAAAGAAGAAGTTTCACAAATATTTTCAAGAAGATGGTTTAATACTTAGACTCTTCACAAATTTCTTGACTGACTCTTATGTAAGGAGGTTTCAATACCCTTAATTATTTCACCAATAGACAGCCCTCGTGCCTTTTGCTTACATCTTATGAAGTAAAAGGTGAAAAGGGTATAAGCTGTTGACTCCTACCTCCTCATTCACTATCTATAAGACTCTGGAAAACTTAGTTTACCTTTTGGTTTCCTCATCCATAAAATGAGAATGATAACTAGTCCCAAAAAAGTGCTGTAAATATTAAAGAAGGTAATAAATAGAAATCACAGAGCACACAATAGGTATTCAACACGTTTTAGTTTTCTTGCCCTTTATTTCCCTGTATGGCTATAAAATGCCTGGAAAATTAACGTTGAACATCAATAGTCTAAACTATCTTTCATGACAGATCACAAATTATTCTGTGGCATTCTCACTGAATATAAAAAAATTTTTAAATACCTCCTGTTCTTACTTGAAAAATCCAGTGGGTAAAGGAAGGATACCTTAGTGGATGAAACCAGGTAACTGATTAACAATTTTAAAAACAAAATAAATGAGTACTTCATTACATATCACACACCAAAATAATTTTTATGGGAACTACCCATATAGAAAATATCTATTAATGAAAAAATAATATTAAAAAACTTCTACAAATTAATGGAATAGAAGACATTCTAATTGATAAATCTTACTATATAAAATTGGAAACATTTCTGGGTGAAAAAAATGACAAAAAATTAAGATTAAGTAAATTAAGGAAAATAAGAAAAAAAACCCTTAGTAAATATCCTCAATATCTATCCTTATTATAAAAGGCACTCACATACCAATGATTTAAAAAAAAAAATTAAAACCCACATAAAATAACATGAAAGATATAAACTGATGAAAAAGACTAAGGAGGGTTCCTAACCAGCATCTTATTCCCTCTCCTTTTTCCCCATATTACAGTGTATTCCCCTTACCTCTTCACAAATTTGTGTTCTAGGGAAAGCTGGCTCTATTCTCAAGTTGAGGATGGGTTCTGATTAGTCTGAGTACACCAAAGACTGGCCTTTGCTCTTGTTGTCTGCTTTTGTTCCAGGAGTGGTGTGTGGCCATAATCAATCCAATATGGAGGAAAGGACCATGGTTACAGTAGAAATTCTCTCAATCTATCTTGCTGGATGTGAACAAGAAAGTGTATAGCTCTGATAAAGAATAGGGACAATCTCAAGATAAAGCCGACACTAAAATGGGAAGACACAAAGAAATAAGTTCTGTTCTTACTGATATTAAGTAGATAATCAGGCTACTATATACTTCATTCTACCTGTCAACATTTTTTAATGTGAGGCAACATAAGTAGAGACAAATATGAAATGAAAACTAAAATGATACATTATATATATTAACCACAATTATAATTAACATGTCAATGATTTGGGAATAGGGTAAAAAATTGCTCATAAGAAAATTCATAGATTTACATACTTTTGTATTAAATCAAGGTTAAAAACAAATGCAATAAACATTCAAGTTGAGAAGCTAGAAGAATTAATTTTAAAACAAAGGCAGAACAGATATTATTGTAGAATAATTCAACTATCAAAATTGACTCCAGATATAGTTAAAAACCCAAGTAAACCCGTAATATTAAGAAATATAGAGAGATCAAAAATGGAGAAGCAGATAAACACTGTGCCTGCTTCCTTCCATGAACATATTAAAATTACAACTGAATTATAGAACAATCAATCTGGAGAACCATCTGAAGTCTAATTGAACAGAAGTTGTATAACTAAGGATATAAAGAAGCCATGTCAAGATTGGTAGGAGGGACAGAGATGTGAAACAGGCTGGCCCCAAACCTCCATGGGGCACTTGAGAAATAGAAGTAATATCTTAGCATGGAAGTCCCCCCAGGAAGAGCGAAGGAACCCAGACACACACTAAGCTCCCTAGCCCAGAGTACTGGTGCCAGGAAGAGGAGCGCCAAAAACATCTGGCTGAGAAAAACAGTGGGGATTCCAACTATATGGAACAAAAGGCTGCAAGAAAGCCAGACGTACTCTTAAAGGGCCCGCACAGACTCACTCACTCGCAGGCACTACCCTGGACTCCAGCAGAAGGACAGTTACTCTGGGGTTGTCGGCATATGGTGTCAAACTGAGGTGTGTGACTTCTGTGAGAGGGCTGGAGGAGAGTGGCCATGTTCCCTCTGTGAGGTTTTGATCCCATGCACCCAGCAGGTGGGCTCCATCTTTCCTGTGTTGAGCCCTCTCCCACTCAGCCAAATCTGAATCTGACTGGTCCGGTAAGCTACGCTGCTACCCCCCAGCAGTTTCCTTGAACCCACCCTACACAATTCCCACAATACTAGAGGCATTTTCTCAGTGAGTGACCAGCCCTGCCCTCATTGCACTCTTTCTTGGAAAACTATTGGCGTTTGTGGGTCCCAGGCAGGTGGCAACTGGCCTCAGTATGCTCTGAGACTTTTGCTAAGTAGCTCCAGGCTCAGCACTGGCACCAAGCCAGAATCTACACTAACCTGGTGAAGACAACTCTTCCCACTCTAGTGACTCCCTGAGATCCTGCCTCACCCAAACTATGTACCACATGAGGCTTTATCAATGGCTGACTCTTAAGGGAGCTCACGGTTGGCATCAGGCCTTGGGGTGTTCTGACTTTTTGTGGAGCTACCCCAGACCCAGTATTTGTGACAGACATCCGCAGTTCACAACGTAGCCTCTCCCATGTGCCTCCATGTCTAGCACAGGCAGCCAAAACCACGGATCGCTTTATAGCTCCTACCAGGTAGTCCCCTGTCAGTCACAAGTAGTGGGTGACCTAGGCCTGCACCAAGCCACTCCCAAGAACCCCAGAACCAACATACTTGGAGGTGGGCTTCAGACCACAGCAGAGCACCACCCAATAACTCCACAGTGGCACACACACAGGGCAGTTTCAATAGGCACCAGAGCCTGCTGGGGCAAATCCCACTCAGTGGGGTAAGCCCCCCACACAGCAGCCCATAAGCTGTGAATGTGGCTAAATCCCACAGCCAATGAGCCTGAGGGTCAATCCTACCCACTGATATGCCACTACCAATCAAGACTCAACTATGACAGGAGGGTACACACAACCAACACAAAGGACACTCCTGGACCACCCGGAGCAGGTGGCCAGGGAGACTGCCACTGGGCCTCAAGCTAAGATATAAATTAGGGCATAATAGATACAATGTGATACCCTTTTGTATAAACACAGAACTACACAATAATGCATAGTTTTTTAATAAATATATATCAACAAATATAGATTAAATCATTAAGAGGCTTTGTAGTGTTTCACAGCAAATTTTAATAGTGGTTAACTTTCATAAGGAGGGGACAGAGGTAACTATTAGCATTGAAAATAAATTAGCCTTATCTATCATGTTTAATATATTTTTTAAGAAAATGTACTTGTGGGTTATTAATATAATAAAAGTTTTTAAACAGTGCCTTAGACTGAATATTTACTTCCTCCTAAAATTCCTATGTTGAAATCCTAATCCCCAAGGTGATGGTTTTAGGGGGTGGGGCCTCGATAAACCCTCATGAATGGGATTAGTAACCTTATAAAAGAGACCCCAGAGAACTCACTCAACCCGGTGCACCATATAAAGATACAGCAACAAGACAGCCATCAATGAACCAGGAAGTAGGCTCTCACCAGACACCAAATCTGCCAGCACATTGATCTTGGATTTACCAGACGCCAAAACTATAAGACATAAATATCTACTCTTTATAAATCACCCAGCGTATAACATTTTTGTTATAGCACCCTAACTGACATAATAGGAAAGGACAATAAAAGTAATATAAAATGCACAGGTTAGACAAGATGTAATTATATGACAGAAGTCACATTCAATGAGAAGAAAAGAATACAGCAAATGATGGTGGAACAACTGGCTAACCTAGAAAAAATATTGTGTCCTACCGAACAATACATGTAAAAAAATTTTTAGACAAATCAAATATTTAAATATAAAAATGTTTGTGGTAGGCAAAATGGACCCCTAGAGATATCCACCCACCAATGCCTGGCTCCTGTGAATATGCTGCATTAGGCAAAAGGGACCTTGCAGATGTAATTACAGTTAAGGACCTTAAAATAGAGAGATTATTCTGGATTATCCAAGTGGGCCCAATCTATTCAAATGAGCTTTTAAAAGTAGAGAATTTTCTCTAGA
The DNA here is from genome assembly GCF_004115265.2 of Rhinolophus ferrumequinum. NCBI lineage: Eukaryota > Metazoa > Chordata > Mammalia > Chiroptera > Rhinolophidae > Rhinolophus > Rhinolophus ferrumequinum. The sequence goes on from NC_046301.1 coordinate 55,634,442, forward strand.
TGGAGATATACTGTAGAAGGACAATTTGGAGAGAACTGGAGCAGGCAAAGGACTTGAGTTGCACTTGCTAGAGAAGAACCAAATGGAAAGCATGGTATAGACTGCAGGCACCCAGAGGTAGGAAATAAGCAGCGATGACTTCTCAGCCAGCAAGGAAACAAGGACCGCAGCCCTACAAGCACAAGGAACTGAATTCAGCTAACTACCTGAAATGAAATTGGATGTTGAATCATATCCAGAGCCTCCAGAAAGGAAAAAAGCCCTCCCACACCTGATTTCAGCCTTGTGAGATTCTAAGCAGAGGACCCAGCTGAGGCATGCTGACTCTTACCACGTTTCCCCGAAAATAAGACCTAGCCGGACAATCAGCTCTAATGCGTCTTTTGGAGCAAAAATTAATATAAGACCCAGTCTTATTTTACTATAAGACCAGGTAGAATAGAATAGAATAGAATAGAATAGAATAGAATAGAATAGAATAGAATAGAATAGAATAGAATAGAATAGAATAAATATATAATACCGGGTCTTATATTAATTTTTGCTCCAAAAGATACATTAGAGCTAATTGTCCTGCTAGGTCTTATTTTCGGGGAAACACAGTAGAACTGTGAGATAAGTGGATGTTGTTTAAAGCTACTAAATGTGTGTTAATTTATTAGGGCAACAAAAAAACTAATACAAAATTCTATAAGAAAATGTAAGTGAATACTTTTACACTGTTGGAGTAGGAAAGACATCTTTCATCATGCCACCAGAATCCAAATCAATGAAGGAAAAAGGCTGATAGTTTCGATTCATAAATATTTACAACTTCTGCCCAGAAAAAAAATGAAGATAATATAAACCAATTGAAAATCACAGGGCAAAACCTGAGAAGTAAGTACATTGCCCATGATAGACAAGAGATTAGTTCCTTTAATATATAAAGAACTTTTACAACCAACAAAAAAGTAAACACTGCATTAGTAAAATGGACAAATGTTATTTAAAATTTAATAAATCTGAAACCTAAAGAAGAAATTCTTAAATGTGTTCTTGCTAGTATTAGGTTGGCGCAAAACTAATTGCGGTTTAAAAGGTTAAAACATTGCAAAAACTGCGATTACTTATGCTCCAACCTAATAATACAGAAGTAGATATTAAATGAAGATAAAATTTTTCATGGATTATAGTAGAAAAATTCTAACATTTTCTAATATCCAATGTTGGCACAGGTATAGAAAAATGAATATCTTTATATATTCCTAGTAGAAATGTTCGGCAGAGCAATTTAATGATACATATCATATATTTAAATTAGTACACTTAATTTTCCTGCCTCCTTAATCTACCACCAATGGATTTTATGCACCTTCCTTACATCTTCTTTGATTCTAATGTATAAAACTAGCTGCAAAACTGCCATTCTCTGGAGCATTTAAGACCTTGCTCCCTGGCATACGTCATCAGTTTTGCTCAAATAAATTCATACAAAATTCTCAAAAATAAATAAATAAATAAACAAATTTATTGTCTGAATTCATTTTTATATTTTCATCTTTAAGAACTAAATCAATATAAACAGTCATATAGTTACATTCATTATAACTGTTGATAAAAAAATCAGAAAAAAACATTAAATGTTAATGACAAAAATAAATTGTTACATACATATAATGATAAAACATGAAAACATTAAAATGAAACTGCAGATCCATATATTACATTTGAAGTATCAAGCAGTGATTAAGAATCTGATAGTTGTGGGTTCAATTCCTCACCCAACCAGTTACTAGTTGTGTGACCTCGCATGACTTCCCTATGTCCTGGGCTTCAGATTCTTTTTTAGCAAAGTGCTGATAATATAATAAGACCTACCCAAGTAGTGGTGAAACTTAAATGAAATAAATATATAAATGCCTAGTTCAAACTCTGTTATATAAATGTGCTCAATAAGCATCCAAAAGTGTGAGCTTTGTGTTCTAAAAAGAATTTTATGCAAAGTTTTAAAACACTGATTAGAAACTACAAAAGTAATTACTTTTAACTAAATTGATTTATAAATGAACCGCAGAGCTCAGATATAAATACACCAGCCATATTATGAAGCAGGACAATGACAATATTAATACTCATGCATGGACAACTGTGTTGGCAGCCTCCCCAGAAATAAAATGAGATAGTTGATAACAAAAGATATCACTATACATTTGACCCTTGAACAACACAGGTTTAACCTGCACCAGTCTCCATATATGTGGATTATTTTCAATAAATACTGCAAATGCCTTTTCCTTTCCTTATGATTTTCTTAATAACATTTTCTTTTCTCTAGCTTACTTTATTGTAAGAATACAGTATATTACACATATAACATACGAAATATGTGTTAACTTACTGTTTATCAGTAAGGCTTCCTTCCAGTCAACAGTAAGCTATTAGCTGTTAAGTTTTTCAGGGATTCAAAAGTTATATGCGGATTTTCGACGGCACAGGGGTCAGTGTCCGTAACCCCTGCATTGTTCAAGGGTCAATTTTATAATTATGTGTTAAGTAATATAATTGTTGTAATATTTCTGGGAGAATTTCTTCTGGAAAGCTTGTTTCTTGAACGAAAAAAGAAGTGTCTAGAGCTTAGATATTCTTATTCTGTCTCTCAAAGGTAGAGTGAGTTGTGAAAAGTTGTCACTAACACCGTTTCTTCAGTCATCCTTGCCAAGTAATTAAAGCTGACGCAACGTACCATTGCAAGAACTTGATTTCTGCGTTACTCTGGTAATTCAAGGCATGTCATATTATGTGGAACGAAGGTATCAGTCAGTACTAACATGAAATACTCTTTAAATCTACCGAAAGCCCTACCATATTAGCAACTGCCCAGCACTACCCAACGCTGGGAACTACGAAAGTGCAAATGTTCTCCAACTCACAGCCTGCCCCTGCAGTTGCTCACAACTAGCCAGAGAAATTACTTCTTTTCTCTGCTGGGTGCCCTATAATTTGGGGGAAATTCTATATACAGCCCTGGATTTTGGCAAGAGATTAAATTTCAGGCTAATATTTGCCTTAAAAGTATCTGTTGTTGTGACTGTATCACGGGCTGTCCATGTCACCATCAGACATCTCTCTAGGTGTGAGGCGCCAGGGTTTTGCTGCTTGGGCATTTCTACCCAATTATCACAAGGAAATATAGCTATTTCTATATCCCATCTCTTTGATTCTCAGGATATTCCGTTTATCATTAAGAAAGTAGTAATATTTAATTTTGAGACAACTAAAAGGGAAATGGTTTAAAAGGTATATCTAGTGACCTTTAAGGAGATGATGTCTTCCACTGTTGATATTCTTTATTTCTGAGAACATACCTTTTCCAGCTTCTAGAAGCCACCTGCATTCCTTGGCTTGTGGCCCCTTCCTGGCATCATTTCAATCTCCTGCTTTGTTTTCCAGGTCTCCTACTACTGACTGGTCGGCTTCCCTCTTATATGGACCTCTTATATGACTACATTGGGCTCACCCAGATAATCTAGGATAATCTCCCATTGCAAGATCCTGAACTTAATCACATCTGCAGAGACTCTTTTACAATACAAAGTAACAGGTTCCAGGGATTAGAATGTCGGAAATCTCTGGTGGGGGGTGGGGGGGATGCATTATTCAGCCTGCCACACTCAACTATAAGACATTTTTAACAATTCATATACAGAAAAATCTGTTAAATTTTCTGTCTCTGCAGGAAAGAAAAATGTTATTTATTCTAAATCAAGTCCCTTCTGCAACAGAGTTTTAAATGACTGCAAAAATGAGTTTGGCTGCTTGAAGGGTTGTTTTATATATATATATATATATATAATAATAATTTACAAATCTCATTAAGCTTTGTTATTGTTTTCCCAATTCTGAATCCACAGCTGTCACCAGAATGACATGCATGAGTTAGAGGGCATGAAAAACCACTTGTGGAAAGACTTCCTAATTCTTTTTCTTTTATATTTATGACAGAACATTTTTATTTTCTTGACTGCATCTTATACAATGATTAAGTGCCATAAATTATTGTCTAGCTAATAAAAAAATGTAAAACATAAAGTTCAGCTTCATCTCTCTAAATCACAAAGGGAATTCTTCTAGACCACCCTGGAATAACTATTCTTTGTCAACACACACACACACAACACACGTACACATAAACTACATTTTAATTTTCATATTTAAGAGGCAAATTTAAAAAATACTAGGGTCTTCTTTCTTCTTAATCATGTTACAAATTGGCCCTTTGCAAATGAGTCATTTGGTCACTTAATGTTCATTGTAAAATTAAATTTAGCTGTAACAGTTCCCGTCAGTGAAACCATTTTTATCAAGTAAAGCCTTCGACTAAAATTATGACAGTTTCATATTTGATAATGATTGACATTTGCTCTGAATTCACAAGCAATCAGAAATCCCACCAAAACTTTGTATACAAAACTTTCAGTATTGGTTCTTCCTCACAGACATGACAGTGAGAAATATAACTGAAAATTGTGAAGGGTGACTACAAAATCACTGACTGACCTTATATATCACTCAAACACTGCCTCTGTGTGTTACAGAAACATTTGTCATAATCTGAAAGATTATGAAAAAGAACCATTCTATAACTTATTTTAACTGCTAAGCTGCTTTTGTTGTTTACAAAAGCATGGGATAGTTTTTGTAACCTCATTTCACATAGTTGAATTTTGTGTGCATATACTAATTGACACAGGAGGTTCACCAGTAATTCTGCTGTGTATCGAGGGAAGTCTCATATTCGAATTTTTTTTAAAAATAGTAGCAGTAATACTCAAAAGGCACTGCCAGTATTGATTTCATTATGGATACATTATGCAGTTAATTTCTGATAAAACCAAATAGGTCTTTTTATTCATTACATGATGCATAAATACTTTGAATATTTGGATATGTAATACCTAAATTAACTTATTAAGTAGAAAATATATCTTATTTCAGTCTGAGTCTTGAGATTTAAAGGCAAGTCATTAAATTGCAGAAGTTTTAATACTTTAATCAATTCCTAATCTAATATACTCTATAACAATTCAAACAATCAGATATGCAAGTATTATAATAAGATTATATGAAATGTGATATAATTTTCTAGTCACTATTGTGTTATTCAATTTAGTTAATATATCTAGGCTTAATTTGCATAATAGGCTTACCTTTTTCAGGAAAAGCATCAAGATTGCTTTAGGTACTGTTTCCCCTCTTACACATGGGACTGCCTGCCAATCACCACCCCAGCTCCATAACTACAGGGCTGGGCAAACAATCCAGCCAGTGCTATCCTTCCCACAGCATTATACTGAATGAGAATCAAGGATAGAGAGTCCATTTTTCTCTGGTGATGAAGCTAAAAATATATAGGTCATTTTCTTTCTAGCCCAGATTTATTCTTCATGGAGAAAACTAGCCTAGAAAAATTAATACTATTTGCAAAATAAAGCATTAATAAAAGATGCAGAGCGAAGGTTACAGCAGCACTTGAACCCTGGGTTGCAAAGTGCTTGAACCCTGGGTCCCTGTGCCTCCTCTGCCTTGGATCATGGAGCCAACAAACTCCTTTCTTTGCTTAAACCAGTACAAGAGTCAAAAAGAAGAGGTGATTTTGTGGTAATTTTAAAGATTGATAAGATTTTCGTAGTGGAGATGGAAAGTGGTGGCAGCTAAGAAAGAGTGCAAGGAGATAAAATAGGAATTAATTTAATGTGCAGTGGAGATGAGTTCTCCCATGCTGGTCCCACAAAAGAACAAAGAACGGGTGCTGAGAGCCTTCCTTCCCTAATGCCACCACCAGTCCAGACGTCATACTCGTCACCTATTTTGTGGTGTGGCCTAGGCACTGGCAAAGGAGAAGGCAACATGGGGGGTTTGGGTGGAACTCGTCAAAATCTGTGGGCATGGAATGCATCCCCTCTGCTGGGTAATCTATGGACAACATACAAGCTTCTCCGGAGACGCAAGTCAACCGGCAGCAACGAGCCGATCCGCTGGAGGGACCGGCGTCCCCGGCCACATGCAGCGCTCGACCGAATGAAAACGGACAGACATTTGTTTGCCTCCCTGGTGCTGGTGACGTATGATATTCAGCAGTTTCTCCAATGGCTCCCATTTCCCTAAATCCAGGCACCTTACACCGGATGCTATTGACCTCCTGCAACATCACGTCCCGTGACCCTCTTACGCCTGCTCCCAGCCCAAGTGACTGGCATCTCACCCGTATTCTCTCTTAAATTTAATGCAATGGCATAAAGTCAGCCCCCTTTTCCTTCCAGGCTTCTCTTTGGTTCTTATGAGTCTTTTTCTTATTTCTTTTCGTTTTTTTTTTTTTTTTTATTTATTAAAATGTATTGGAGTGACAGTGGTTAGTCAAGTTACACAGGTTTCAAGTATACAATTCTGTAACACAGCATCTATATATCGCATCGTGCGTTCACCACCTAGTCTTCTGAGTCTTCTAGCAAAACTCCTATTTTATGAATCAAAGTTTGCTTTTTCCAATCTATTGTTTCTGGAGTGAGTTTCAAAAACCTACTTTAAAAATAAACAAACTGAACATTCTAATTCTCAGATCAATTTTGACGTCTCTGAATGACTTAAAGGATTATTTAGAAAGAGGTGCAAATGTTTATGAGCTCTTACTATATGTCAGGCACTGTTCTAATGTCAAAAAGAAAAAGGAAAAAAAAAAAAAAACACAGAGCCTAATAATTCTAACCATTGTTCCACAACGTTCTTCACCCTGGTCAATTTTGCATCTCTGTCAAGATCATCTTCTCTTATATTTGCTCTAAATCTCAAGGCCTAGTAACTTAATCCATCGCATTTGTGTAAATTCAGTTTAGGAATACATTTTTTTTTTTTTTTTTTTTGAGAGAACATTGTGCTGGTTCTCTAATGCGACATTTGATATCACAGTTTCCTGGGGTGGGTAATACAATGGAGGCAGTGACACTTCCTTCCCTTCAGTCTAGTTATAGGTCTTTGTGTGTCGCCCGGAGGATGATTTTTCCTTCATTTACTCAATCTGGTGGGGTGGGCATTGAGGGTGAAAACACATCCTGCCTCCTCTAGTTCAAAGGCTCACTCTGGACTCCCAGGGAACTTCATCTATCCTTGCTCCACCTGCTGGTAAAGACTCAGGCTATTCCCAGCCAAGTTCTCCCAACTGTGCCATGCTGCAGTTCCTAAAAGATCAGTGTGGAAGAACCATACTGTGGGTACCTACCTTTGAGATACCTCTGGACCAAGACGTGGGCACCAGCCCCTTACCCTCCAGAATCGCCCCCTAAGCTACCTGAGAGATACCCTGGAGCACTCCTTTGGAGCAGGAAGAGTTCAAAGCTGCCCCTCGTCATTCAGTAGAAGAAAGGGATTCTGTGCTAACACTATTTTTCTGTCATCTCTGCTCTCTGGAAAGAACATTTTCTTCGAACCAACTTTATAGTCCTGCTCTAACCTGGGGAGAAGGAGGTGGGAACACACTTGTTGACCTTTCTTATTTACTCAGTTTTATCTCATGGCTCAAAAGGGATCACTTTTCTTATTTCTTTGTCCTCAGCAACTTTGGGTGGCAGGATGGTCACAAGCACTCAACCCAACCACAGGGAATTGTGATAAGTAAATAGGCTACATGCCAATTCATTTTATACCTTTCTTAATAGTTTTGAATTTTCAAACTACTGAGGTTATGAACTACAACGTTAAAGGGAGAAAAACTTTGCAAAACCCTGAATACTCCTAGGGATCACTTCTCAGACTTCTCTTTCTTCTGCACATACTCCCAAGGTGATCTTGTCCAGAACCAAGCTTTAAACCCCAAGTATTGACTCCGGAAGACACAGATTCTCCTGCAAATTCCAGACCCGTGTATTTAAAGGTCCACTTGATCTCTTTCATTTTTCAATTAGTTCAGAAAATATTTATGGACACTGACTATTAATATTTGCAAGTCACTGTTTCTACACTCCTAGGAAGAGATTGATTATTTTATAGTCATGGTAGAAAGTAACAACCAGACTGGATTAAATCTGTTTGCTCCATCAATGCTAAATCACCTCAATGAACATGCTTCTGAAAGCCAGGCAATCAGTGTCCTTCTCCTGCTTTTTACAGCTAGCCAATCACAGCCTCACTTCAATGAACTTGCGTCTGAAATTCAGCCCATCAACAACACCCTCAGCCCCGTGGCCAAGCTTCTCCAACTGAGTTCATTCATTCTTACCACTGAATGTTCACCAATACTTGCACTCCATGCTTCCCAACAAACTTATACAAGATCCGCAGGCTTCTTTGTTTGGAGAGACTGTGCCTGACAAATGCAGTTCTCTCTTTCTTACTACATAAGTAATAGATTCAGCTCTTTCATTTAGAATTGAATGCTGATCTCATACTTTAGGAACCGAATAAATTACTGATTGATGACACATTTAGGTAAGTTATCACTGCAAAGCCCACGTGGGATCAATGGAACTACTCTAAAGATAAGAGAGAGTGCTTCTGGTTAGATCTCTCCCAACACTTACAAGAAACCACAAGAAGACACTTTTCATTTATCTCAGAATTACTGATGACAAAAACCAAGTTCATTATATAAGTTCTCCTATATGGCTACATTCAGTGCATACTGAGTACTTTAGTTTGCTAGGACTGCTGTGAGAAAATATCACAGATTGAGTGGTCTTGATTTCTCACAGTTCTGGAGCATGGAAGTCCAAGTTCATGGTGTTGACAGGTTTGGTTCTTCCGGAGGCCTTTCTCCTTGGTCTAGATGGCCGCCTTCTCACTGTGCACTCACGTGGTCATTTCTCTGTGAGTACACATGTCTGGTGTCTCTCCATGTGTCCAAATTTCCTCTTCTTATAAGGACACCAGTCAGATTAAATCAGAGCCCACTCTAAAGACCTCCCTCACTTTAATTTAATCTCTTCTTTAAAGACTTTATGTCCAAATACAGTTACATTCCAAAGTACTGGGGGTTGGGACTTCGATATATGCTGCATTTGAAGGTACACAATTCAGCCCATAAAACTGATATACACAGCCCAGATCCCCCACTAGTGCTAAAAGGAATTAGTCCACCAGATGCTGGAAGTGCTGCCAGGACATAGCCTTCAGTTATCAGGTCTTTTCAGGAAAAGTCTTGCCTGAAAAATCTCTGCCCCCAAGATCCTCTTCTCAGAGTACCTCATATCCCAAAAAAATGATCAACACAGTGTTATAAGGGCCCAGCCCCAAGCTTCTGAAGGCCCGTCTCAGCTTCAACTGCATCATGTATCAAGCTCTCCCTCTGCCCTATCCTGCTTCCTTCCCTTCCATAGGTTGGATTCCAAGAATACTTCCTAGTACATTTCTTACTTACTTATCTGTCTCCAAGTCTACTTCCTGGGGGACCTACCCTGTGATACTTCTGAAACAGAATCTTGATTACAATGGGAAAAAATTAGTAGAGGCAAATCTCGCTCACCTGTTATATTACTTAAAGTTTACAGAAAATGATATTCCACAGAAGGTTATAGAAACAGGGTGGCATGTTTGAGTTTCTTTTAAATAATAGTACTTTCATAAATTATTTATCATAGGTCAGAAATGTGAGTCCCTTATGGGCTGTTTGCATAAAATGATTACATTTAGATATTTCTAAGAGATGATGTTTATTTAAGTTATCACTAAAGTATGCAGTGTTCAGCTTTTGATAAATTTTCCCCTGGCTATAACAGAAGCATATAGTACTTAACAGAACATGAATTAAACAAGGAAACTGCTGAGGGATTCAAAAATTCTGGTCTGGCCAACTTTGCCTATTTATCCAGAATAGTGGATGTGTTTGCTAGCAGACATCTGTGATATGAAGAACAGTATATAACATTTTTGTTGTTGCTCCTGCACACTTATTGAGACCAAACTTCTAAGCGTGAAAGCCAAAAGCTTTGGTTGTGGACCAAAATGAGAATCCGGCACTGCCAGTCACATAATACGAGAACTGATCAGTAACCAACTCCCAAGGCAGAAGGCTCACCAGAAACCCCTTCCCTCTAGAACACAACTGAGCCTCTAAGTGAAGAATCCACCACTCCCATCCCACCTTCAGATTATGAGCACTTACTGTATCTACAGAGAGTGCCAAAAAAAATGTACATACATTTTAAGAAAGGAAAACTGTATTAAAATTGCAGTACGTGATATTTACCGATAACAAAAGATGAATACAAGTCACATGACTTCTGCAATTACAAGAGGTGCTCAAAGTGGTTACCATCAGCGTCCAGACACTTCTGATTATGGCGACCTACTGCTTGAGCAACGTTGACAAAGTGTCCACTCGTATACATTTTTTTTGGCACCACCAGTATATATACCATGATATTATAATATTTTGCCTCCATGGTTTTTGTTATTGTGAATTAATCCAAATTGTAGTCTGATTTCCAATATCACCTTGAAGAAAATGATATAATCAGGTAGTTTCTGTCATGAGAGACGGCCATGCTGTTGGCAGATCCCTCTATACCCATTGCCACCACAACACAAACTTCTCCTCAGTGAACTAGCTATAAGATTCTTTAGCAGCTTCATGTTATATTAAGTATTTTAATGAACTTGGCCAGTTGCTTTCTTCTTGAAGTCACAGAACCATGATTAGACAATGGACTCATAGCAGAGGATCAGAGCCTTCAAGGACGGACAGTACATGGGCAAACTTTGGACACTGTCGTTAACAAGTCTACCATTCAGATCTCCAGAAATTATCACCCAATTGTCAGGCCCAGAGAACATATGAAGTACAGAAGACTGGATGTTGAGCTCGCACATCGAAATATTCTACATCAGTACTTCTCAAACCATCTTGTGGTAAAAGACCAGTTTTGTTTGTTTTTATTTCCAATTCAGTTTTTATATCGGTGAACTACTATTTTTGGTCTATATCATATTCAAGAAGATGAGTCCACTAAGATGGTAGGGTATTTTGACAATGTCAAGTTGCTATGAAATGTTTCTATTCACTGACGCTGAATTTCTCCACTGATCTTTTTTTTTTTTGCAAGCAATTCTAATTTTTTTTTTTAATTTATTGGGTGACAATTGTTAGTAAAATTACATAGATTTCAGGTATACAAATCTGTATCACATCATCTATAAATCCCATTGTGTGTTCACCACCCGGAGTCAGTTCTCCTTCCATCACCATATATTTGATCCCTCTTACCCTCATCTCCCACCCCCCACCCTCTCCACTGATCTTACTGCAGAATTGGACAAGCAGTTTGTGGACAAGCCCCAGTCTGTGGACTATACTTCGAGTAGCACAGCTCCATGTAACCTGTGTGCCACTGAAAAGAGGATATGAACCTCACAGAATACCATCTCTGTCTCACTGCAGAACAAAATGGAAATAAATAAAGCAAATTACCTTATGTGAGCTTAAATGCTTAAAACCTGTCTCCCTGACATTAGCAAGTTCAACGTGGGAATCAACTTGTATCTCTCTTAATTTTTTAATAATACATCTGAAGTGGAAGGGACGTAAACCTTTAACAATAAAGAAATCCATGTTCTAAAAGCCTTCTCTTTTTTGAAATTCTGAAAGAATGGTGGCTAGATCAGTGTTGGCTAAGGAACTCTTTATTTAGGGCATACCACAGGTTCTAGATTTTGCACTAGACATTTGGACTAACTAAGGCCTGTCGTTGAAGAGTTTCCTATTTAAAATCCTGTCTAGTAAAATATCAGATGAGAGATCTTAGTCAGTAGAAGAAGATCCCAAGGTCCACAGTGGGTCAGTAAGGATCGTTCCCATAGAGACACTACCAGTGTAGACCAATTTAAACGGCATTGCTGACCTAAAAATGATTGGTTCCCATGGACTGCTGCCAGCAATGGCTTTATTGCTGGTTTCCTGCAGGACCATATCAATCATCAGGTTAAAGCTGCAGGCCGACCCGCCTTTGGTCTATGCAATGAACAGGTTTAGACAAACAACTTGAGATTTCACAATGTCACATATCACATCACCTAAAGTACTGAAGAATTTTTGTAATATGGACCTTTTTTTTTTTAATTAAAGAAAGAAAAGAATTTTTTTGACCGACTAGTTCATTTGCTTAAATTCAGCAGATAGGTCTTTCATTTTGTCAGTTTGCTGGTCAGTAACTAGTCCTGTGCAATTTCATAAAAATCAGTTTTGACCCTGAAACATTTTGGGGGTGACCAAACATAATTCCAAATCTTTCCTCAACAATAGACTGGATATATTATAGCCAATAGTTTATTTCCATGGCACACGCTACAGGCTAACTATTCTTAAAGAGAGAAAAAAGATATTGGTATGAAACAGGCAAAAGTGTAACTCCATAAAGAGAGAAGTTTTAAAGGGGACTCTTGTAAAGAATATGTGATACATATCACTAGTTAAAGAAAGTCACGTGTGCAATATTTGTGTGGCTAAAATGAAAGTTTTCAGAAGTGGGACTTCAGGATAGAATACATGGATAGTTTAAATTTTTGCTTTAACAAAATTTTTAAAATAACAAAACTGCATACAATAAGAGCACCCAGTTAGCTATTTAATAAAATAAACAATGATCAAATCTCAAAATTTGTGATCAAACTTGAGTGGCCCAATATAAACTGAAGGCACAACCCACTTAGAATATTATATAGACATACACATAGACATGTAAATAGATAATGTTTGATGTGTTGAAAATACTACAAAATGATTTTTAATACAATGTTATGAGAAAAAGCATGATAAAAACGTCTAACTATAGGACAATTTCAACCATGCTAAACAAAATGGCATGCAACATACCAACTTGTTAACAGCCAGTGACAACCCCTGAGGATAGAAATATTCATGAGTTAACATTATTTTTCTTTTTGTTCCCCCTGAGAGTCTATTCTGAGGATATTACTTTGACAATTGGAAAAGAGAAAATGAACTTCATTCAAAAAAATAAAAACAGAAATTATAAATAGGTAACAACAACAAAAAAGGTTGCAAAGGGCATGCTTACATTTTTTTAATTGGGTAGGAAATGAAAACCAAGTGGATTATTTTTTTTTTATAAAAGCAAATTAAGTGGGCAATGCCATGTTTCCAGATTTAACAGTGTCAAGTAAAGGAATCTATCTTTGAATAAAGGTTCCCGTAGCTCTAATCTCTCCCCCTGCATTGTTTTCCCAAGTCTTAGGATACTATCAAGAAGGTTTCCTTTAAGCATCTTTCAATAAAAAAGCATATTTATAATTTGAATTTCTCATCCCTTATATTAATTAGCAAATTTTCCTTAACAGTCTTCAAATTGGCTTATATGGACTTCTCAGGACAGGGACTAAAGAACACAAAATCACCACTTCCCTTATATTTCTCTCAACCAAGGAAAAAAAGCAAACCTCACACTGATTTGCACTTTCATATTTTAACCAGAAAGATACATTAAATTAATAAATCTGAATTTAAGTTGATCCTTCATCATTTAGATTTATCATCTCTGCTTTATAGCATGCTACTAAATGTAACTGTAATCCCGGTCCCCAAAGAATGCTTAATATATGTTTAGCATTACCCCCATAGTCTCTGGAAACCTTATCCTTATATTTAGATTAACTAGCTTAAAGCCATTTTATGTAAATTCAATTTACATTTAAATAATAAAAGACAATGAATCATATTAGTAAAACAAGTCTTATAGCAATGCTCTGATATCGGCATAAATAATACTTTGGTTAATGTTTGATGGGTTAATAATAATAAAATCTATATGAACAAATACTATCTACATGTACCAGATGTTCAATTAAAGGTTAGCTCAGTCTCCTGCCAGAATCCTTTATGATATTCTGTATCAATTATTATGGCAAAATTGTTATTATAGGAAATGAGAGAAAAGGGGATTCCATTCTGGAGACTCTGAGCACATACAATGCCATGCTTAGAAATTATGATACGTGCTCCCTGCTTATCTTAGATGATAGATAAAAATCTGATAGAATCAGATTTTAATGGGAGATAAGCCAAACACCTGTCTCCCATTTAAGCTCTGCAAACCATTTATGTACAGGTTGGTGACTTGTTATCAGAATATTCCAGTTTGAACCATCAGATGATTGCACTTTGATAAGGAAAGCGTTAGCCTCAAATAGAAGTGTCTATAAGAGAATAAAAATCCAAAGTAACTTAAAGTAAAAATTGCAACCTATTATTTACATAAAGAAAGAAAAAATCAAAAGACAAGAAACATTATTGCTCATAATTATTGATTCCTGGGAGAAGAAATTACGAGCAATTTATGATAGAAAAGCGTTGTAACAGTCTAAGGCCAAATTTAGTGTAGTTTGTTGATTTAAACAAGTACTAATATCAAACAAGTACCATAAATAAACACATAAATAAATAAATAAATAAATAAATAAATAAATAAAGTACCAACATCAATTTGTTATTTCCATGGGTTCTAATCACCTTAACAGAATGTGATTTTTATTCCTACCTACAGATATATGTGATTTCTGTTACTTCATAATAGATAATATTCAAATTTCTGGTAAGTAATTAGAATACAAATTTTAATGATTTAAATTTGACATGTTAACAGGTCGATTATAGCATAAATGCAAATTGGTAGTAATAAAATTTACTAAGTTAGATTAGACATGTGTTTCAAAGGAACGGTGGGGGTCCACTTACATGTAGATTTTTTCAATAAGTACTGCACATGTATGTCTTCTTCCTTATGTTTTTTTAATAACATTTTCTTTTCTCTAGCTTGCTTTATTGTACAAATACAGTATGTAATACCTATAACATATAAAACATGTGCTGACCTACTGTTTATGTTATTAATAAGCTTCCAGTCAACAATAGGCTCTTTGTAGTTAAGTTTTGGGGGAGTCAAAAGTTATACACCAATTTTTGACTGTGTGGGAGGTCGGTGCTCCAAATTCCTGCGTTGCCCAAAGGGTCAATCGTACTTCCTAATACACATAATAACCAATGTAATTTATTCTTCATAAAATGTAAAGAATCGTGTAGTCAAATGGTCCCAAATTTTTCTCAAGAACAATGTATCTTCTGAGAACATTTCACAGGCCTTTGTCCATTATGTTTCACTCTGTCAATAATTATTTTGGGTACATATATGACACTTGAAATATGCTTGGATGAATAACTTGTTCCTTCTCTTGTACTTCTGCTTTTGCCAAAAAACATACCCATCTAACCTGTAGGATAAGAAGCACATGGTGTAGAACTCAGTGGGCTCAGTCACCTTACTTAGCTAAGGCCAACTTCAATCAACTCCTGAACAGATGAGACATCCCAGCAAAAGCCAGAAGAGTCACCTGTTCTAGCCCTATCTGATCCCAGACACATGAGAAATAATTGCGTCTTGCTGTATACCTCTGATCATTTATTGAGAAATTGCTAAGAAACAACACTACTAAAGAAAACAGGTCAACAATACAGAGACCTGATGCTCAACAGACTGAACATTAAACATAACGAAGCCTTATGTTCCAACACAATATAAGGAACCAAAAAAAAGCTAACTCTTTCTGTGTCCAAAACAGAAACTGACGTGTCTCCTGAAGAAGTAATATCATTTAAATAACTCAATATCTCAATAATTACTTTTCTGTTCCTTTCCAGCTAATCACATTAGTCTGCTACCTCCAAATTTTATTATTCTTTACATTAGTTAAAGTACAGTAAAGTACAAAGAAAATTACTTATCAGCCCCACTCTATAATTCCAGTCCTTACATCCTTGTCTGTCCATATGTTCCATCTGCTTCAAACTATCCTTGCTACATTTTCATCTAACTTTCTCCAGCTCCTACTGGTCTACCAGGACTCAGCTGAAACACCTTCTCCATTGAAGCTTTCCTGTGCATCCTTATTTAAAAATGGTCTCCTTTATGTTTCCCACAAGATCCTTTAGAACAGTGGCTACAAGAAACAATATCTTTGAATAAATGAATGCTCTGAAGAACAAAACACTGCACGTACAGCTTTCTTCAGCATAAAAATGAAATAGCATCATTATTAAAACTATCACCTGTTATTACAACGATGTTAAGCTAAAATAAAATAAATACAGCAAGGACAGCCAAACAACCATGACCAGGAACATGCATTATTTCTCAGGCACTGAGCTATGTGCTTTACATGGATTATTTCATTCTCACTAAATCCATCAGGTTTTACTATTACTGTATTTCCCCGAAAATAAGACCTAGCCGGAAAATAAACCCTGCCATGATTTTTCAGGATGCTTGTAATAAAAGCCCTGCCCCCAAAATAAGCCCCAGTTAAGATCATCAGCCAGACGCATTTAGTATGTCTGTTGCAACACACAATGGACGTATTGAATTATAAAATAATAATATTAATATATAATTAAATATAAATAAATAATATTATTGACATTAATTCTTAAATGATAATATAAATTATAATTAAGTGTTTGTAAATACCCAAGTGGACACCTTTGGATGAGAGGTAAATGCCTATGTAGACAGATGAACTCAAGACTTATTGTCGAATGACCAATTGGAGTACAGACACAACGCACGAATAATGTGCACACTTGATAACGAACTAACGTGATTGTGTCTAATATGAATCTTCATAATTCAATACGTCATGTGTTGTAACAGACATAGTTAATGTACTTGTGTGAATAAAAAAACGTTTTCTAAATTTTTGTGCCTGCGATTTTTCGTCGCTTTTGTGTGGACCATCATTTTTAACTGTCGTCATTTTTGTTGCCACTCCTGTCTCATAACTCTTCAATTAACACTTGATTTAATGGTAGATTTAAAGGGAGTAATATTTTGACTCCCAGACAAGATGAGTGCAAAAAGAAAGAGCTATTCCGTCGAGTACAAGAAAGGAATCGTGGAGGACTCCCGGGGCAAGAATCTTATGGCTTTCTGCAAAGAGAAGAAGTTGGATCTCCAAATGGTCCACAAATGGCAAGCAGAGTACAAGAACCTCAGTCAATAAGTGGAAGAGGGAAATGCTAAGAAGCACAAGTGTGGATCAGGTCAGCAACCACTATTTCCTGAGCTGGAAGACATCATCTGTGAGTGGACTGCTGACAGGAGAGCAAAGGCTTTGGTTGTGCTCAGGGATGATATTCAAGCCTATACCCTTGCAATGGCACCACAGTTAGAAATATCCCCAGAAGAATTCAAAGTATCACAACACTGGCTGGATGGCTTCCTTCATCGATGTGAACTGTCTCTAAGATCAACAACACTGTTCATGCTGGAAGATACTGAAGTTATTAAACGTGCACCTGCATTCAAGTCCTTTGTTGATGGCGTCGACTTTTCTAAATATGAACTCTCCAACATGATTGCTATGGATGACACTGCAGTGTTTATGGGCCAAGGATCTCAAACGACAATTGATCAGAGGGGTGCCTCGTCAATCTACATTCCCTCTACTGATTAAGAAAGTGCACGTGTTACCTGTATGTTGGCAATTCATCTGGAGGGAAAGAAAACCCCACTGCTAATCAACACTAAGGGCAAGAAAAATAAAGTGGAACGTGTTTCAGGCATTTATGTTCTTGAAATCGAAAAAGCCTGGTGCACACAAGCAGTTATAAGGAAGTGGGTCAATTTAATGCTGCCACTTGTTTTGTGAGGTTGCCAAAGAGGTCTGCTAGTCTGGGATTCAGCCAGCACTCATCGCGCTAAAGACATGAAGAACTTCCTTGCAGAGAGAAGAACAGATCAAATAATGATTCCTGAAGGAATGACTGCCTATCTCCAGACTCTTGATATGGCAAAAAACAAGCCATTCAAGGACCATTTGCACATGGAAATCAATGATTACATTGAAAATAGAATGGAGAGAAATCAGAATGGAAACTTTGTGAAGCCTAGCCTGCAAGAGGTCGTGACTTGGGTGAAGAATTCATGGGATAAAAGTACTGACAGCTGTGTTGCCAATGCACTACGAGCAGGCTACATGGACAAGAAGTGCTCATTTAAGGAGAGCTCTATTGCTGGACATGAGACATTGGGGCCAATGGTTCTACAGGAAATGGAGTCCCAAAAAATTCAGCCATAATTCAGGGTTTGGAGAGTTATGATGATGTTCCAGAAGAAGATGATATAACTGTATTTAAATAAATGTAGATTTTTGTACATGAATAAATGAATAAATGTAGATTGTTGTACATGGATAAATGTAGATTGTTGTACATGAAAAAATAAGACATCCCCTGAAAATATGCCCTAATGTGTCTTTTGGAGCAAAAACTAATATAAGACCCGGTCTTATTTTCAGGGAAATACGGTACTATTCCCACTTAATGATGAGAAAATGAAGATTCAAAGAGGTAGGCATCATAACCAATCCATATATGCAATGCTTTGGTCATATCCCCAGTAAAACAGTCATCGGTATTCTATGTGACTCACAAAGGACAAAGATGTTGGTATATGGATAAGTCCATTATATCAGTCTTTATAAGCAAAAGTGACATTGGTCATATTTTAGAAGTTTTATTCAGTACTGAAAACCAGGAAGCACATCTTTTATCTTTGGCATTCAATTTGCAGCTATGTTTTTTATCAAGGATAGAAAAAATTAGCTCAAAAAATAGACATTCTACATCACAGAATTCAATGCATTTGTTCTTATCCAGTTAAGAGAAACTGGGCTTTTGAAATGTAAATGATATTTCAGTGACTTGTTTGTATACATGTTTGACAACATATTAAAAGTAAGTGATGAGTTATGGCATGTGGGTAGGTCCCTATTATGATCTGAATAAGTTCTGGTTTAAGTAGAACGTTGTGTGCTTGGTGTTTTCTAGGTGTGAGTTTAATCCGAAGTTAGCTAAGATTCTTCAACACTAAGTTTACCTCAAGAGATACATTTCCATTATCTTACACACACACACACACACACACACACACACACACACACACTCACACACACATTCTTAAGTCCTCTAACCTTAAACATCACAGTGGAAGCTCTCAGCAGGCTGCTTAATGCCACAGGCCACGTACTTGACCTTTGGTGCTTCAAGAAGAACAAGATATATGAGGTCTAAGAATTTGCTTCACCTATGCACCTTTATCGTCAAAACTATGGCTGAATCCCATCATAAACTTTGAGTCAACCTGCTGTTCAATGGAAATGAATTATGAATGAGTTTGTCAATGGCTCCGAATGAAACATAAATCTCTGAACCTTATGCAGCTAGTTTTATAGTTGTCTTAATTCACAATTAGTATTTTTTTAAAAACATTTGACTACCATATCACAGTTGCTGCTCTATTCATTCATTTGTATTTTATTGTATTAATACATGTTTTATTTATTTTTTTAGTTGTCTCTTCCCATTTTGTTGTGAATAAATTTAATTAGGAAACAAAAATCCTTTTCAGTTTTACTCAGTTTAGCTGAAACCCTTCCCTCTGTTCTGGCATTAAAATACTTCAAGTGTATTCTATTCAAGGTCAAGCCACAGCAGAATGATATAGCTCAGCCATTCAATTAAAAAAAGTGAGAAATAAAGAGAGAAACTGCATATCAGGTTTCTATTGTCAGATGCTTTCAATGTGATGAAAATGTATTACACACTAGTGAGCTTCAAAAGGTCACCAAATAGAAAGCTTTCTTCTTCCTCCTTGCTTGGCTAATATGACATTGCAAGCTCAGAAAATTAAGTCTCCAGCACGGGTATTTTATTCAAGTTCTCCTCCATTCATTCTTTATCATTCATTCATTCAGAAAATTCCAAACCAGAGTGAGATAATCAGCAAATGAGTTCAGTAAGGAGAAGTGAGGCTGCCATTTGAAATAATTGTTTTAAATGGTCCCTACCTATGCTTAAGTGTCAGAAATTTAATAAGGGCTTCAGGTCCGCAAAAGATCGGCTTAACTTCATCATTGTGTTTTTCCTCTCTCTGTGTTCTCAGGTCCCAGCTTCATGAAAGCTAAGAAATAATAGGGCATTTCATGGGAAAGCCAGTTCTCATTTTTGCTCTGCATGTGAAAGTTTATCCAAGAATGTTGGATAGGCATTTGAGGCTGGCGGTGAACAGAATAGCTCACATCACACTGTTGAAGTGTTCCAATGCTACACCATCCTCAAACATCTTTTGATCTGACTTGGCTCAGAAGTTCCTTGTTCCCTCTTCTGTACTCGGTCGCATTTTATCAAGGCTGCTCTGTGAACTGTTCAGCTAGCTCTTCTCAATACCTGCTGGAAATGAAAAGAAGCAATTGACTCCTCCAGGAGTCAAACCGCCATCTGTTACAGGTGCTCCTCCCCTCTTTAAATCTGCTTAAGAAGTCAGTTTCCTGCTTCCTGGTTTCTTCCCCAGGCTCAACTGGAAGCATTAACTAAACTGTGAGGCTTAACAACTTCAGTTTTACAGGCTGCCGGGACAGAACAGAAAGAGAACCAGAAAGTGAGCAACTGCTTTCACACAGAGCAG
This sequence comes from Rhinolophus ferrumequinum, assembly GCF_004115265.2. Classification (NCBI taxonomy): domain Eukaryota; kingdom Metazoa; phylum Chordata; class Mammalia; order Chiroptera; family Rhinolophidae; genus Rhinolophus; species Rhinolophus ferrumequinum. The sequence continues at coordinate 55,654,940 of NC_046301.1, forward strand.
GAAAGTGGACAGAGTCCCAGTCGGCTGGACCATTTAGAATCCAGCCAGAATAGTGAATAATCATCATAAGAAGAATTGTCATGTTCCAAACCATGCATGACAGCACTACCCTTTTGTTATAAACTCTCTGTTGGCCACATTGTAGAAAATCATCTCCTCTAAATTTCTCCCTTCAGTGCAGATGGCCTCTGCAAAGAGAAGGGCACCTGCCAGAGCCAGCTCTGCCTACAAAGGCAGAAGGATCCCCTCAGAGCAGGCGATATCATCATAGGACATCCAAGTGTCCTCTGAGGTGACAGTGGCTTCTTTTCTACACCATAAAAATCTTCTAACTCCCCTATTCTGTTTTGTTTTGTTTTGTTTCTTTTTCTTTTCTGACACACTAAGAAGGGAAAAAGCAACATTGTAATTGAGACTTCCAAAGGGCATAAATATTTCACTGCAATAAGACAAGTCACAATTCATCTGCTTCGTCTCATTCATTACAGCTACGAATGTCAATACACCTCATTTCTTTAATATGTGAAACAAAGCATTTGACCTAAAATGCCTAAAGCATGGCAGTGACCTCCATATGCATAACAAGAAGTTAAATATCCTATAATAGCAGTTCTAGGAGTATCATATACATTTTGATTTTTCAACACAAAACTCATTAATATGGCCTCAGAGAACGCATTCTGAATTACTAAAATATTTAATATTGGCAGACTGTTTCTAAACAAATGCCTGTTCTGTTTCAAGTAATAATGTGACTAGAACTAAACCAATAGAAGATTGCTTAGTGAAACTCCTGGTTTTTTTTTGTTTTTTGTTTTGTTTTTTATAAAGATTTTATTGGGGAAGGGGAACAGGACTTTATTGGGGAACAGTGTGTACTTCCAGGCCTGTTTTCCAAGTCAAGTTGTTGTCCTTTCAGTCTTAGTTGTGGAGGGCGCAGCTCAGCTCCAGGTCCAGTTGCCATTTCTAGTTGTAGGGGGCTCAGCCCACCATCCCTTGTGGGAGTTGAACAGGCAACCTTGTGGTTGAGAGGATGCACTCCAACTCCAACCAACTGAGCCATCCGGGAGCTCAGCGGCAGCTCAGCTCAAGGTGCTGTGTTCAATCTTAGTTGCAGCGGGCGGAGCCCACCATCCCTTGAGGGAGTCGAGGAATGGAACTGGCAACCTTGTGGTTGAGAGCCCACTGGCCCATGTGGGAATCGAACCGGCAGCCTTCGGAGTTAGGAGCACGGAGCTCCAACCGCCTGAGCCACCGGGCCGGCCCCAAAACTCCTGGTTTTATTGAATAGATGATTTGCCACCGGCACATCATTGTCAAGAATGTAAATATTTACTTCTAATGTGCTTAAGGAAGCTTACAACGTTTATTGATGCTACATATTCAACAAATACATAGTTAGAGATAGTATAAAGTTAAACTCCAGGAGGGCGTCCAACCAATAATTTTTTTTTTAAAAATCTGACTTACTGTCAACAAACCTTTTCAGCCCATTATTTGTTGTGAGGAACTGAGCTAAGAACTGGAAATACAGAAAGTTATATGATAGAAGCCTTTCCATAAAAGAGTTGAGAATATAATCTAAGACTTCCGCAAAAACACACTGTATTACTCAGGGTTCTCCGGAGAAACAGAACTAATATGATACGTAGAAAAACAAATATATATTTACTATATTATTTAATATATATTACATATAATCCTACGTGCTATGTATAATTATTTTACTTATATTTATGTATATAAGTATATGTTTATATATATAAATATATACTCATACCATGTTTCCCCGAAAATAAGATCTAGCCAATCAGCTAGATCTGTAATGTGTCTTTTGGAGCAAAAATTAATATAAGACCCGGTCTTATTTTACTATAAGACCAGTTATAACATAATATAATACTGGGCCTTATATTAATTTTTGCTCCAAAAGACGCATTAGAGCTGATCGTCCTGCTGGGTCTTATTTTCAGGAAAACACGGTACATATAAGTATATATTACCTCATTATAATAATATAATTTTAAAATATTTGCTAATGACATATATTTTATATATATATATATACAGAAAGAGATTTAATATATATTATATATATTTATATATATATGTACTATATATATATATAATTTATATATTCGGGGTGCCAAAAAAATGCATACAAGTGGACACTTTGGTCAACATTGCTCAAGCAGTAGTTCACCATAATCAGAAGTGTATGGACACTAATGGTAACCACTCTGAGCACCTCTTGTAATTGCAGAAGTCAGACATGACTTGTATTCACCTTTTTTTATCAGTATATATCAAGTAATACAATTTTAATAGTTTTTTCCTTTCGTAAAATGTGTACACATGTTTTTGGCACCCTGTGTGTGTGTGTGTGTGTGTGTGTGTGTGTGTGTGTGTGTGATTTACATTTATTATTATTATTACAAGCATCTATTTATACTACCTATACTTAATATATGTAATGGAACTAGTAATACTTTTTCCACTCCACCTCTTCTGAGTTCCCTCTGCCTTCAGCAAGCACCTCAGGTGGTCAGGGTTCTTCACCTGATAAGTTCACCTAAACCCTTATTCCTGAAGCGTCACGGCAATTAGTAGTCCTACGTGGACTGGGTTTATACAGTTTTCCATCAACCTTAGTCATAAGGCATAGTAATCCTAAGAGATGCCTGAAGGGATTCCCTGTGTTCTTCCTCACCCCCACTGTAGAGCAGCGGTCCAATTTTCCCTTGGTAATTAGGAGTAATCATACTAGCCAGCACAATAACTCTTTGCTTATTAATTCAGAGGAATGAGACGCCGCAAGCGGCCAGCTGTGGTCTTAACTTCAAGGTCAATGGAGTCATTGTGGTGTCTGCTGGTGGAAGAATCCCTCTGTCTGGAACCAAAACCTTTAGGCCAGCAGAGCATAAGGTCAAGGGAGCAGAAAGCAAAATGTTTGCTAATGGTTCACTAGGGATTATACTGAGTCGTGCCTGTCCCTTTACCAGTCCTTGAATCCTGAACTCCAAGAATCCAGGCTATAACAAAAAAAAAAAAACCACATATTGGATGCCGATTCAGTATGGAGGTTCCTCAAAAAATTAAAAATAGAACTACCATATGATCCAGCAATCTCATTTCTGGGAATATATACAAAGGAAAAGAAATCACTGTCATGAAAAGACATCTGTACCCCCATGCTCATTGCAGCATTATTTACAATAGCCAACACACAAGTCAACTTAAGTGTCCATTGATGGATGACCAGATAAATAAGTTGTGGTACTATATACAATGAAATACTACCCAGCCGTCAAAAAGAAGGAAATCCTGCCATTTGCAGCAACACAGATGAACCTTAAGGGTACTAGGCTAATTGAAGTAAGTCAGACATAGAAAGTGAAGTATTATATGATTTCATATGTGGAACCTGAAAACTGAATTTCTACAAACAGAGAAGAGATTGGTGACTGCCAGGGATGGGATATGGGGGTGTGAGAAATGGGTGAAGGTGATCAAAGGGTACAAACTTCCAATTATAAGATGAGTTCTGGGGATGTAATATACAGCATGGTGACTATGATTTACAATACTGTATTGTATAATTGAAAATTGCTGAGAGTGAATTTTAAAAGTTCTCACCACCACACACACACAAAAAAAATGTATCTGTGTGAGGTAATAGATAAACCTTATTGTGTGAACCATTTTTGCAATATACACACATATTAAATTAATACATGTACACCTTAAACTTACACAACGTTATTATATGTCAATTATATTTCAATAAAACTGAGGGAAAAAAAGAAGAAAATTACCTAGATGCCCAAAAATAAGAAGTCAGCCAAGAAAATTATGGCATATCCATACAGTGGTAAAACATTATTCAGCCATTAAAAAATAATGGAATGGAAAATATTTAATGAAATATATGTTTATAAGCATTATTATGCCAAGAAAAAAATACAAAAACTGAATGTATACAGCTACCCCACTTTCATGTTAATGTTAATTATATGTTCACATTTATATCTATGGAAAATATTTAAACATATTATTCTGCTCCCCAAAAAAACAAAACACCTAAAATAACAGTGGTTAACTCTGTAAAATAATCTTCAGATAAAACAACTAGTAAACAATGCAGCCTAAATTTAAATTCATAGCTCTCAGATTTTAAAGTCCATAATCTATGTGAGGTTTACTGATTTTGAAGATGGGAGCATATGATAGCAAGATTCTTCTCCAATGCCATATTTAATGTCACAGGAAAGGTTATCAGCAGAATCAGACCAAAGGCAAAAAAGGGCAGTAAGAATTGCATGCCAACAGTCACTCCAAACGCTTGTCAAAAATATCTAATGTCTTTTTAACCTCCATCATTCAACTCTTGTAAGAACTAAGATGAACTCTTATTAGACTGTTATTTTTAAAGCTAAATCCATAATTAAATAGATGTATTTTCACTTATAGGGTGTAGAAAAAAATATTAATTTGTGCTCTGTTCAGTTCTTCTGAAAAAGATTTACAATGTTGGAGCTCATTTGAACAGTAGTCTGAGAAGATTTCATGGTGTGGGAAATAATTTCCTCCAACAAATTTGGGTCAGTAATTTTGCTTGAAATTAGATAAAGCAGCATGACATTCAGTACTCAAATTGAGATCAACTTGTTCAAACTCAGTGTTCCCAAAGCAAAATATGGTGTAGTACCAATCTCTTTTCCATCTGCATTATATATTTGAATGTAAAATCACCAATTACATCAAATTCCACTTGCATTCACAAACTCCCTATTTGTTTTGTTGAACTGTGATGAACCAGCTCGTGCTCCATCAGTATAAGGTTACTCAACCTTGAACTGTTACAACCAAACAGAGCTTTTCCCTGTCTGCATCTTTTGCCTGACTCCCATAAGAGTTACCCATAGCCTTTTATTATTAGATTAAATGTCACAGGAAATGTATTCTTTCATCTTAAACAGCCAGGAGCTATTATTATTCTTTTCCTAGCAGGAGAAATGTGACCTCCTATGCACAAGTTTCATATCCCAGAGAGAAGAAGGTTTATCATTTAATTTACAACTAGATGACTTTAATGCTTTTACTCGCAGGAGAGTGCAACAAAGTCTTTTGTCAGTTACCATAATGTAAAGCCCAGGAAATAGGTTTTAGGGAAAAAACAACTTTTCTCCATGTTTGGTTTGGAACTTGTGATTTGGTACCACCTTGGGTCTAGGAGGAGAGAAAAGGAGGTAGTGGCTGTATTACATTTATAACAGTTACCATGTGCAAGATATTCATGTACCTTATATGGTTTAGTGCTCTCAAAACCCATCAAAGTAGTATGACAATTCTTAAGTTAAAGACAAATAAACTGAGGCTCAGAGAGATTAAATAACTTGTTCAAATTCATGCAGTAAGTGGCAGGGCAATGATTCCAATCCTTGCCTGACCCCATAGGCATGTTATTTCCATTACTTCATTCTGTCTCTTTAAATATATCTACCTTTTGTCTCCTGTCCTCTTTAGCTCCCTATGATAAGAACTAATAAGGACCTGTTCCTGGTCACTGCACAAAGGTAAGAATATTCAAAAGCAAGACTATAACTATCATGAGTTTCAGAACTGAAGCAGGCAATTTTGTACCCATTTAAACTGTCCCATTCTTCAGTGACAAAGCCAATTAATTCTCATAGACATTAGGCTCTCAGATACTATTTTTTTTAAGTCCAAAGAGGAACATATTATAGCCTTATAAGAAATTCACGCAATTAGTCGATAAATAAGTCTTGGAGATCCAGTACACAGTACAGTGATTATACAGACAACAAAACTGAATTGTAAACATTAAACTTGCTAAGAGACTGGATCTTAATTGCTCCCAACACTGGAAGAAATTATAATCATGTGACATGATAGAAGTGTTAGCAAATGGTACAATGGCAATCATATTGCAATATAAATGTATCAAATCAATATGTTGTACACCTTAAACTCGCACAATGTCTTATATCAACTATCTCAACAAAAAATAATAATGAAAAAAATCCAGAATTTTATTAGTTAATTGGGCTTGATAAAAATTGATAAAGTTTTACTAAGACTGTGAAATTACAACTAAGTTGTATGGGAAGAGCAAAAAAAAAAAAAACAAAAAAACGAAGCTGGGACAAGATTGGTTTCATTTATTGCAAATCTTATTAAAATTCTTAATTTTAATAAGAATTACTCAATATGTATTTGTTAAATCAAAATTAAATATTATACCTTTTGTTTGCCAATTTATAACTCTTAGAGACTTCTGTTTTATAATATTTTAAAATAAATAATTTATTTTGGAAGACATTATTACTGACTAGAAAGATTAGTTCAAGAATGTTTCAGAGTTCATCATTAGGAATAGTATAATTTTAAGGCTCCATTACACAGATACTACTGAAGACAATAGGTCTTTAATGACAATAATCAACAACTTATCTAGAAACTTCAGTTGAATATTCAACATATTACAGAAAGGGCAAATGCTATAGCCAGATATGTAAATTACAGATATGTAAAAAACTTTCTTACTTATTCTAAGACATCATCAACAGCAATAAACACCATTGGTTTAATAATAGCGATTTATGCAAAAAAAAAAAAAAACAAGAAATGTATTAATTGTAGCTAAAAATATATTAAAAATTTCATTGCCCAACAAAAGAATATTCTAAAATAAAGATAACTTTATCTATAGAAATCACAATCAGAGTTGGAGTGTAAGACTTCTTCACAACATATCTAAACTACTTCTGAAGTTCAGCAGAGGATAATGGTGCCATGTGGTTTTTTATAACATATGATTGGAATCTTCACCTCCTAGTAACATTAGAGCAGCCACTAGGACATTAGTGTCACTGGGACAGCCATTAAAATGCTAAAGCTTATGAAATATAGCAGGATTATTATATCCAGTACTCTTAAGCAAGATAATTCAGGTTAACCCCCTACCTACACAGAACACAAGTAAAAAACTGAAAATATAAAAAAGAAACACATTAAAGAACTAAAATGAGAGTGAAAGAATGTTACCTGAGCCAATGTACAAGACAATACAGAAATCCAGAGAAAGGAATCCTACTTTCAGAAAGGCTTTTGTTCTCAGAGCATTTGCCAAATCCTAAAGAGCTGAGCAAGAGAGTGAGCAGTACTTTTTTAAATCCAGGACTCAATAAAAGTAAGAGAACCCCAGTGAGGCAAAATTCACCTCAAATTCCCCTTTTTCCTGCAAGTGAGTAGCATTTTAAATACATAATTTACAATAAGATAGCACATTTGTGGGTCCCCTACACCTACGGGAGGTCAGACAATTAAGTTGACGAACTTTACACCAAGTAAATGCGTGGCAGAAATTTCGCGAACTTAATTTGTATTGTTTGATTCATACTCATGGTTGTTTTCAAGTTTCAAAATATTAAAAAGTAATCTCCAGGAGCTCTTTTGGAGTTCTCAATATCTGTAGCCACAGTCAGTAATTCTTCTGATTGCTAAAAAGTCCATTTCTGGCTCACTTTATGCTCAGTACTAGATATATGGTACACATTTAATAAATATTAATACCTTCTCCCTATCTCATGCTGCCACAAACATAAGATCATCAATTATATTAGATTTTCTTCTAATGCATATTTCAATGAATGTATTCAAGAATCTCAAAAACATAACATGCCAGTATATCTTCTTTCCAAGACACTTTATAATACAATTGAAATATGCAAAAATATTTTTTTTATCTTATACTCTTGATTGTTATCACATGATCTATTACAACTTCTCTATGGTCTGTGTAAGTTTTCTTCCCTTGCAAATAAATAGTCTCCAGAGTTTGATATTGATCAAAGGCAAAACCTGATATATAAATTATTTCAAGAACTTCAAACATCAAGTTGAGATTTCAAATTAGGTGTATAAAAACCTGTTACTGGCAACTTCCTTCTGAAATTAACCAAAAGCAAGGAGAACAAAGAGGTGAAATGGAAATTCTGTCTTCACTGATACTGAAAAAGAACCTTTAACATATACTTCAAAGTTCTACTAAATGGATTGAAAATGGGACCAAGGTGCAGACAGAGAAAGATAAGTACCATATGATCTCACTTATTTGCGGATTCTAAAGAAAAGAATAAGTGAATGAACTAATCAGAAACAGTTTGGGAGACAATGAGGAAAAACTGAGGGTTGCTAGATGGACGGGAGGGGTGGGGGGTGGGGGGGGTGAGGGGATTGGAGGGCAGTCGGTGACCACAGGATGGCCACGGGGTTTGAAAATTAATCTGGGGAATGTAATTTGGTGGTTACCAGAGCGTAAGGGGGTTGGGGGCTGGGGGATGAGGGTGAGGGGGATCAAATGTATGGTGATGGAAGGGGAGCTGACTCTGGGTGGTGAACACACAGTGTGATTTATGGATGATGTGATACAGAATTGCACACCTGAAATCTATGTAATTTTACTAACAATTGTCACCCCAATAAATTAATAATAAATTAATAAAAAAAAAAAAAAAAAAGAAAGAAAATGGGACCAAGGTGAAGGTAAAAAGAAGAAGATTAGCTGCTCACCACTGAAGATCTCAGGTAAAGACAGGATGGTTACAACCAAAAGCTCTTAGTCTGGCACATCCAGGATAGTTGCAGAAGCTTTTTGCCACCTTGTTTGGAAATACGAATTTGCAGGGGAAACAAAGATAACTGAAGAAATACACACATTCTTTATCATTACTATAGCTACATGAAAACCTTGAGTAGGTAAGTGCACCTATAGTATCAGTCTTTGTCAGGTAAAAGCAAGCCAAGGATAAACACACACACGCACACTTCTTTTTTTTTAATTCTATAGAACTCTACCAAGAGCCAGGTTGATTTCCTGATAGCCCAGACTACTTGTTCGTTCCTCCTCTATACTAGTTACTCTGTAATACCTGACCTAAACAATGACGGCCATTAAAAAATTAGTAATACTTAAATAATAATAACAATAGCCAGCACCAGAGATAAGCAAAAAGTCTTCAAACAAAAAAGCCACTGTCATTGAGCATTTTTTAGAAGAACAAGATCAGAGAAAGACTGGTTATGTGAAGTTGCGCTTTTTTTTTTAAGTTATGGTAAATAAAACTGTATGCTAGTCACTCAGAGAGACAGACGTGGGGGTGTAGGGAGGGTGACAGGGGGAGGGGGATGAGAATAGACTGAGCCCAAAACCTGTCCCATGAAGACATGCAAACTAAATTTTTGATGGAGGTGACATTGATAGTATGTGAGAGGAGAATTATTTTTTAAATTGTGTGCAAACAATTTTATAAAGGTAAAATGAAATCAGAACCTTATGTTATTTCTTACAAAAAATCAATTCCAGGTGAATTAAAGATTTAAACGTGAACATCAAAGCCACAAAAACTTTCAGAAGTAAAAACAGTATCTGTTTTTGACCTAGAGGAAAGGAATAAATTTTTCAAATGAGACAAAAACAATGCAAACTTTAAAAGAAAAGACTAATAACACAGAGCTTCATTGATATTGAAATCATAGGTTTATCAAAAACATTCTAACAAGAGTGAATATACAATCCACAAACTATGAGAAGTTAAATGTACCACACTAACTGACAAAAGATTGGTGAAAACAAAGAATGCCTCCAAGTCAATATGAAAATTATAATGAACCAAGTAGAAAATCTGGGGGGAAACTTACAAGTAAATATTGGCAACACCAGCCACTTAAATGAAGAGAAAATAAATATGAAATAAATAATTGAAAGGTGCTCAACCTCATCAACAATAAGGGAAATGCAAATTAAAACCATAAGGAGACAACATTTTACTCTGATCATGCCGCGTCCCACGCGACAAAAGTAGTGGGGAACGAGGAGGGCGGTTCAGGGTTAAGAAAGACAGCAGCCAAGAATATAGTGCAAGCAGGGCCAAGGGACTGCAGCCTCAAGGACTGAGCCCCGAATCTGGCCAACGCATAGCTTTTATTAGTTAGGTGTGGAAGTAAAGGAGAGGAAGCTTGTCAATCTCAAGATCTGTGAATCCCACACATCATAATAGGAAACTGATTCAAGCAGCAGAACCCTAAATCTCTGGATAAGTACTTCCCCAAGGGACAAAAGCTTTATGCATGTGAATAGATGGGGAGCACACCATTGAATCTCTTCCCCTGCAGGTTGTGGGAAGGAATGCAGCCACAGAGGGAGAGGTTCTCCTTAGTCGGGGGAAAGTGGGGGGCTGTGCCTCTATCGACCTCTATCAACCCCGCGATTTCCCCAGATGGTCCCCATGCGGCTGTGTCTGGCTTGGGTTGTCCCCCGCCCCATGGGGAATCATACTGGTCTTCGACTAGCCAGCCATCTTTCTGGGGCCAAGCAGGGAGACATAAGGTGTAAGCACAAAGGTGAAGCAAAGTCTCTGAAAGGATCTGTCTCACAGACTCTCCTTTCTTTAGGGGCAGGTACGAGGAGACAGACGGGTAAGCTGTTGCGTGGCAACATGATCATAGTAACAAAAGTTTTTAAATCTGATTAATACAGTGCTGGCCAGGACATGGAACCCTGGGAACGGTCATGCACTGCTCGTGGGAATATAAACAGCCATAAATACTTTGGAAAATGATTTCCCCTTCTCTGAAGCTATTCAGACATAGAATCACGTACTCTCAAACACAGGCACAAACCCAGAGCAATGGACTGACCCGACCTTTTTTGCTGACATCTTCCTTAATATTTTTGAAAACTTTATACCCCATTGCCCATTTTTAAGTTGGCTACCATCATTAATCAGAAGTTTTTGTAATTCCAAAAGATGTGATTTCCAGTGTAATATAAATAGAACATTATTAAACAAAACTGTTAAATCTCTCTTTTTAAATGTTTCTGAGGAATATAAATATAATAAATTTTTTTACCAACTATCATTTTTTGGTTGCTTTCTTTTGTTATAAAACTTTTATTAGTTTTATGTGTGTACATTCTAGGAATAAGAAAAAATACAAAGAAGCAGAATTTTAAAATTCACTCATAATCCTACCACTGACTGTACTTTTTTGTCTTTCATCCTTCACACGTTTATCTGTGCATATATGTAATATACAAATGTATGTTTCACTTTTAAAAGTACGATATTTACATTATTACTTAGTAACATTTTTTTCATTTTACATTCTGTCCGGAACTGCTTTTTGTACAAATGAATAAAGCTCTCCTATTAAAAAGCAGAAATTTGGAGATTGGTTCTAAATATGATAAACAATGAGATGCAGATAAGAAGGGATGCATCTAAAAACCATTAAAAGCAAGCAACAAATTAAAAGTAAAAAAAATGGAGAAAGGTTTATCAGTAAAATGCAGATCAAAAGAAAGCTTTATGACAATGTTAATATCAGAAAAAATAAAAATCAAGGTAAACTACATTAAATAAGGGTGAGAATGGTTTCAATTCACCGTCCAATGGATTGCTTTGAGTTTGATTCTTACTCTCCTTGTCTATTTCACCCACTTCTCTAAACACATCATCCTTGCTTAAATGATGTTGTATATATCTTATTTAAATTCCTGGAGAGACTAAATCAGCCTTTCTCTAAAAGTTCCTTCTGTGTTTTCCTTCTCCTCTGGCTCTTCCTCCTCCTCTGGCTTTTGCTAAGGCTTCGCTCTTTAATGTTTCACTCTCATTCTCTGGTTTTTCTTCAATTTGACAGGGTTTCATCTTCTGTCTCTCTTCCTTTCCTCCTTCTTTCCTTTTTCTCTGCTAATTTCTCATTGAATACAATTACTTCAGTATTGATCCAATCAGTTTCTTCCTCATCTTTTCTAGCTTTGCTCACTGCTATGGAAAACAGACCTGCAAAATTCCAGCAAGTTGGCTCTTTCTCCTTTCCCTGGCCTCGGGGCCCACGGTCACGCTGCAGGAGGAAGTTGGTACTCAGGCGAGAACAAGGACCAGACTCAACCATCATTTATTTTTAAATGTATAATCAGCTTTTCTTTAACGTTCATAAATTTAACATCGGTCCTTTTTCTCCTTAAACTCACATCTCTATTCCATCTCCCTCACATAATTTTGTGCTAATGGAATGTATTTTATACGTGAAAGTCTATCAGTGAAAATATTATACCAATTTAGAAGGTAAGAAAATAAAGACATAACATTAGTGAATAAAAAATAAACCAAGAGAAAAAAAAGTAAGGAGATTTCTGTTTCCAGGAAGAGGGAGTAGACATACTTTTCCTTATCCTTTCCACTAAATACAACTCAAAGCCCTGGATATTGTATATAAAACAAGCATAAGAAGAGTAGAAAGAAAAAAAAAGACTGCCCCGAAAGCACAGGACCCACAGAATGACACAGTGGTGAGTTCCTTGGGGGTATCTGATGTGCCTCATATATCCCAGACTTGGAGCTGAAAAAGCTGGCAAATTGGAAATACCAACAGACATATATAAAAAGAAGCCTCAACAAAAGACTCTCCAGCCAAAACAACCAGGAAAGGGGAAGACTAGCAAGGCAGAAAACTTTTAAAAAATAACTTCTTCACTCTAGTCAAACAACATGGGGCAAGTGGGGGAGGAGAAGTGTGGCTCTACTCCAATCGTGCCAGCAAAGGCCACCCTTGTAAGATGGTCTCCATCCTTGTAAGACTATAATAAGGTAGCCCAAACCCCTCCCTGCCAGGAGGGTTCCAGACATGGCCAAGCAGGGAGCCAAGACTTTAATCTTCGCCAACCAGTAACAAGCCAACCCCCTGCAGTGTCAGTGGAGACCACATGAGGAGCTGGAACTCCTGAATTCCTAACCCCACCAAGCAGTAATGAGGACCCCCACCATGTGTCAATAGAGCACACTGTTTTGGGGAACTTACACTTCTACTTCCATCTGGCAGAAGCAGATCTGCTGCAAAAGTGGTGTCACATTAATCCAGCTAAAAGAGTTTTAAATAAGATACAGTCTCACAACATAATACAAAAATGTCCAGATGTCAATCAAAAGTCACTTCTTATACCAAGAACCAGAAAGATCTCAAACTACATGAAAAAAAGAATCAATAGATGCCAAGACCAAAGTGACAGAGTTGCTAGAATTATCTGACAAAGATTTCAAGGCAGTCATGATAAGAACACTTCAGTAAGCAATTATGAAAACAAAACAGAAAAGTTCAGCAAAGAGCTATAAAGCCTCAGCAAAGAAATAAAATATATAATGAGTAATCAAATAAAACTGAGAAATACAATAACAAAAAAAAAAAACGCAGCAGATGGGATCAACAGAAGAATAGAAAAAAAGGGGGAAAGAATAAGTGAACTGGAACATAAAACAATAGAAACTATTCAATCTGAACAACAGAGATTATAGACTAAAAACAAAAACATGAACAAAAGAGCTAACATGTGTTATCAGAGTTTAGGAAGGAGAGGAGAAAGAAGATAGGACCAAAATGTACTCAAAGAAATAATGGCTGAAAACTTCAAATTTGGCAAAAAAAAAAAAAAGAAAAGCAAACAAACAAACATACAACTACAGATTCAAGAATCTGCACAAATTTCATACAGGATAAGCCCAAAGAAATTGATGTCAAAATATCATAATAAACTTTTAAAGGCAATCTCTCACTCAGAAATGACAACTTAACTATATGGGAAAACAATTCAAATTAAAAATAAAGGGATGAAAAAATATATGCCGTGTAAATATTTTAATCAAATGAAAGCCTGAGTACATTAGGAGCATATTATTAGCACATATAGTTGACTTCAGAGCAAAGAAAAGTACTAGGGACAGAGAGTGACATTACATAATGATAGAAGGGCCAATTCTCTAAGAAGATACAACAATCCTAAATGTGTATGCACCAAACAACTGAGATGAAAAACATGTGAAGCAAAAATTTATAAAACTAAAAGAAGAAATACACATCGACAATTACAGTTGGAGATTTCAACACTCCTATGTCAACAATTGGTAGAACACCAGACAGAAAATCATCAAGAATATAAAATAGCACCACCATTACTCAACAGGATTTACTTGATATTCATACAACACTCCACTGAATAATAGAATACTCTTTTTTTTTCCAAGTGTCTATGGAACATATACCAAGAGAGACCACATCCTGGGTCATAAAAAAAAAATCTTCAGGTAATTAAAAAGAAATCATACAGGGTGTATTTTCAGACCACAGTGGAATCAAACTACAAATCAGTAACAGAAAGGTAATAGGAAAATTTCCAAACACGCGGTGACTACACAACACACTTCTAAATAATCTATGGGCTAAAAAGGAAGTCACAAGGAAAATTTAAAAAATACATTGATGAATACAAATTCAGCATATAATATTTTGTGAGAGGCAGCTAAAGCACTGCTGAGAGAAAAATTTATAGCATTAAATGTTATACTAGTAAGAGGAAAGTCTCAAATCAAAAATCTATTCTCCATTTGAGATTACATGTATATTAAACTTTTGGATATGCCCCACAGTTCTTGGAGAGCCGGTTGTGTTTTGCTCACTTTTATTTTTCTCTTCTGTTTCAGTTTGGGTGTTTCTATTGATCTATGTTTAAATAAACTAATTCAATCCTGAGCTATGTCAAATCCACTGGTGAGCCCATCAGAGCCATTTTTATCTGTTAACACGGTTTTTTAAATTATTTCTAGCACTTACATTAGTTTCTTTCTTATAGTTTCCATCTTTCTACTGAAATTCCCTATCTGTTAAATCCCATTGTCATTTTTTTTTCACTAGAGATTTTCACATATTAACCATAGTTATGTCAAACTCCCTCTCTGATAGTTTCAACACCTGGGCCATCTCTGAGCCTAGTTCTATTATTTTGTCTCTTGACAGCAAATTGTTGTTTCTTGCTTTTTTGTTGCATCTTATTGAATTTATTGAGTTCCATACATCTTGGGTAGACGTGGAGAGACTGAGGTAAATGGTATTTAGACTTGGAAAGGTGCATGCCTTTTTTATTTTGCTACGCTATAATGAGGAGGAATGAGTCAATCTAATCAAGCGTTGAAGCAGGCTTGAGTTTTGCTAGTGTTTTGGTACCTTCCACTGTACCATTTGCTTCGACTTCCTTTAGCGGGCAGTGATGGACCAGGGTTTCCAGTGGGGTTTTGTTTTTAACGTGTTTGTTTGTTTGTTTATGCTGTCATCTCAACTCTCAATCTTCCCTGACGACACCCGCACCATACAGGGGTTCTCTCTTTATTCTCTTTTCTAAACCAGTGCCAGTTCTTACTACCCAGAGGTGGGCAGGCAAGGTGCTTCTTCTCTATGGTTTTGGTTGAGCCTCATTCTTAGGCAAGCCCTGCGCTTATGTCTCTAAAATGCGGCTTTCTCATGCTCTTGTTCCCCATTACAGCCAAACTCTGCCTCAACTATTTGGTAGATCTTCATTTGCCACAGAGTTTCCTGCCGGTGGCCCCAAAATAGGAAAAAATATATATAACCCTACTTTGTTAGTGTAAGGTCCTGGCACCAGCATTTTTCCCTGCCTTTTCCTCCAAGATAGAGGTCTGGGGAGGTGGGAGGAGTGGTGTGTTTGTTTGCTTTTTCTTTTACCTTTTACCCAGCCGTGTGGGTCTTCCCTGTTCCTTAGAAAAGACAGCATTTGTTTTTTCCCCAAACTCCATCAGGTTAAATCTTTTGTGCCATTTGAGAGAATGTTCTGGTAGGGGCTTCATGCTTCAACCCCGCCCTCCCCCCTGACACCATCACTCCCCTCCTCCAGGACTGCACTGCTGAGGGAGTCTCTCAGCTCTCACTCCTTGCTTCTAATTTTCTCACCAGCACCCCCTGGAGGTCTGTGGAGAAGAACCTGCAAGTGGATGTGAACCCCATTTGTGTCTATGATGCCCAAGGTATTAATCCTCTCACTTGGCCATTAGCAATTCATTAAAAAGTTTCTCTGCATTCTCACAGCTTATATCTCTTCCTCCAAGCTCTGCCGCACGCAAGCCAATGCTTGTCTCTCCTTGGAGCAGTCTGCCTGTCTTTGGATTTCCAGTTGGATTCCTTGTGACATCAGCTCTGTGACAAGCTCAAAAAAAGTTACAGTTTTGTAATTTATCTGTTTGTGTTTTTTTTTTCTTATTTCGTAAGGTAGGACCACCCTTTCTAACTTTTTACACCCTAAGCAGAAGCAAAAGCCTCAGTTTTCAATTTATGATTGATATACATCAAATGTAAGTCACTAATCACATAATTCCTTCCACAGAACTTTGTCTTTCTTTTTTCCTGGTGTTCTGAATGATTTTGACCTTTCAGATAAAATCTTCCTGCAAATTGCTGGTAAGTCAGGACATCTCAATTTCCGGTTTTTCAAAACCAAAATTTCAATATTTTATTTGTGATAAGGTTATTTTAACTATTTCTGTTTCCTTCGGTTACTTTGGAATTTAAATTTAAGTTCTTAATTTATCTTAAGTTGAGAAATTAATAAGAATTTAACAGTATTCACGCTTACCTTTGAAATTGTATTTGCTAGTCACAAAATTAAAGCTGTCATATTACTTGAAGAATTTGCAAGTGAATAGTCAATACGTTAAATTTTTAAAAACTGGAAGATTTTTATAAATAAAATCACTAGCTGTTTAAATATAATGATCATATACAAAATGGCAGGATTTTGGTTAGAAAACTAGCTTGAATTAAGGAAAATTTTTAACATATACTGATTGCTATTTCACTAGTCTATAAGCAGCTTTACGTTTCGCTGGCTAATTTCATCAGTAACATATCAATCTTACCTTAATTGATTTTAAGAAAAGCATGTGTCACTAGTAATCAAAATTAAACATTCTTATAAAGCTGTTAAATCATTTCTTTTAAAGCTTTCAAAACATTCCTGGTAGGACTATAATTGATATATTCATCCAATGGGATATTCGACAAATTAGACTTTAATTTGTTTTTTGTGAATTGATTTGTGAACTGCATATTAGGCTAATTGTCCATTTTGGAAAATTGAATATTGACCAATTTACCTGCTCTCACTAAAGCTTCAAACAGTAGAAAAACCTAAGCATCCATCAACGGGGGCACACTAGCCACAAAGAGCTCAAGAGTCTGAAAGAGAAAGATGCGGTTTCAAACAAACTGACAGGAACAAATCTTTCTAGATAAGGAACAAAGCAAGTTACTGCCATTTGCATAATTCAGTGATTCTAAAGGTGTGATCCCCGGACCAGCATCATCAGCTTCACCTAGGAACTTGTTAGAAAGGCAAATTCTCACATCTCAGTCTTAAAACTTTGCAAATTAGAAACTGGGGGGGGGGGGGGGGGGAGGGGGGTAGCGAGGGGCGGAATGGAGGGATGTACATTTAAGCAAACTGTGTTTTCACAAGCCCTCCAGGTGATGGCCAGGCATGCTAAACTTAGAGAATCACTGATACCGGTATCATTAAAAGGAAGACAGTGTACATGTTGCATGCACACAGAGACACACACAATGACAAACACATACACTGTTACACACAGATGCATACACATCACTCTAAATGCACAGACAGGCCTCTTTTAACTATACAGGAACCTGTGAGAGTTGTTCTTTCTGGGCAAGAGAACAGAAGCTCTAGAAGCCCAGGAAGAAAAAGATTACTTTTGAGAGAACCTTGTGTACTATTAGAATTCGTTTTCTACTTCTTTGACAAGAATAGGTTTAAAAACAAATCTTCAGATTTAAAGCTAAAGAAATGTTCCCAGCTATGGTTCACGCAGATTTTTTTTTCCATTAACTTTCCATGTGGAAATGAAGGAAAATTAGAATTAAAGCAAGTAAAAGAGAAAGCATTTTTAAATATTTTCTGCCCCTTTCATACAATAAACATATTAAGTTTGAGAAAAGGTCGCAGGTTACTGTCTAGGTAACTATTTCACTGTTAGGAACTTGAAACAACTAAAATATCAAATAGTGATTTTAATTAATTGTCATGCTATTACCTTACTAAAGGTATCTGTCATGTAAAGGTATTACATGACATTTTAGAAATATCTACACAAGGCAGAAAATTATTTGTAAAACATAACTAAGTGGGTGTCTACAGACCACAACTTTAAATGGAATGCAAGGTATTGTAAGCATAATTCGTCTCCATCCCCTTGTAGTCAACTTGGCAATAACCTTAAAAGAAGCTTATAGACATGAACTTATATTACGTCTCTGAAGGCAAAAGGTTGCAGTTGTGTTTTTCATTCTATAAGGTTTTCTGAATTGGTACGTAAAATATTTCAAAATGTTTAAAATACAGTCTACCAACATATCTAAAGCAATCCAGATAATGAACTAATTAGTACCACCATAACAAATATACATATTCATGTTATATTATATTATATTAGTATTTCCAAAGCTCAGTATAATTTTCTTTTTGAGATGGGAATATAATTCTAATTTTTTCAGGCCACAAATTTATATGTGAGGAAACAACTAAAAAAAAAAAAAATACAAGTCTTTGTGATTGTTCTAGGTTATAAGTCCTAACTATAAAAGTCCTGTGGTGATTTTAAAAATATGTCCACATTTTTATTTTGTATTTATCCCTTCAAGACATGAAATTTAACTCTTTCCCCTTGAGTGAAACATGGCAGAAGTGATATTATGTCATTTCTGATAATAGGTTATAAAAAGCCTGTAGCTTCCATTTTATGTACGAAAAATCTTTCTTAGATCTTTCACTCTTGGGGAATTTAGCTGTCATGTAGTGAGAACATTCAGGCAGCTTACAGAAAGCCCTGCATGGTGACGAACTGAGATTTCCAGCCAACAGCCAGCAAAGAATTGCAACTTGCCAACAGCAAGTGAGTGAATTTGGAAGTAGATCCCACCTGCACTCATCTGCAGTCAAGTTTTCAGATGACAGCAGCCCTGGCCAATAGTTGACTCCAACAAAACAGACCCTGATCCAGAACCATCCAACGAAGGATGGTTCTAACTTTAAAATTCCTGACTCACAGAATCTATGAGGTAATAAATATTTGTCCTTTTAAGATGATAAACTTTAGAGTAATTTGCTATGCAGATATAGATAACTAATGCATGTCCTAAACACTATTATCTGCTCAGTATAGTGGACATGCATTTTGTATTTCCCCATCATCCTTTGCTTTGTGGAATCACTCCTTCTGCACTCTAAATAATTCTGCACAATCCATGACATTCCTGGTATGGCTGTCTTATATGCCCTCCTTGGCATAGACCAGACCAGGAAGTCAGAGTATGCCATAGTGTAACCAGAGTGAGTGATTCAGAGTTACACATGTAAGTTAAACGGGGCCAATCAGAATCACCTCAAATAATGTTACCAGAGTTATTAGAAAGATGTTCACCCTTCCTCTGAGATCATCACTCTAAGTTTCACATAATACTAAAACTGCCATCTTTTCGCTCTTTGGAAACAAGTTTTCTAAAAATAGAGCCAAGCTGATATAAGAAAGCTGGCAAACACAAGATGGAAAGAGAATGCGTGTGTTTTTATCACACTGTTTAAACTTCTGTAGTCTATTATCAACATTTTCCTTTCCACGTAGGTGAGCTTTTTCATATTTCAGCTATTTCTGGAGTTCAGTTGGATTTCTACTTCTGAATGAGTCTGAATGAGTCAACTGAATGAGTCCTAATAAATGTGACAAATTTTGTAAACTCAAAATACACCTAAGACTTTTGCTTCTGGCCGTGATGAAATAATAGGAAACAGTTTTACCCTGTCACCATAAACAATTTAAAATGAACAAAAAATATTCAACAAGTTTTCAGACATTGGACAAAAATCATCTCAGGACAGTGATCCTTGAGAAAAAGGAAACAAATGAAGTGAGGCCTAAAACTGTTCCAGCCTACTGTCTGCAGAGTTTCTAGGCCTCAAGACAGAATAGCTAAAACCAAACAGACTCTGGAAGTCTTCCTGAATTGAGACAGAGTTGAGAATTTGGGGATCCCAAAGCAGCTAAAATTCCTAGTGCAGAGTAACAGTCAGGAGAGTGTTGGAGAGAGAGAGAGAGAGCTGAATTCTGAAAATATGCAAGGAATTTCTCTTGAGTCTTCAGCTGAGTGCTTTTTAGCACATGCATGGGAAATAACTACCTGAGGCTAGTGAAGCAATTCCAGAGATCATGGTGGGCTGGGAATAATTTATCCTCCTAACAGCTAGGGTGTAGAAATCTCTCAATTCATGAGGCAACGGGTTATGTACTTGGAAAAGGATTATCTCAATAGTGGAGCCAAATTAGCTCCAGGCTAAAGGTAACTGCTGTTTTCAAGGAACTTAGATGAGTCAGAGAACAAACTTCAAAAAATGTGTAAAAGAATACAAAAATGCCAGAACTAGACAACATAAAATTCATTAAATCACCCTAACAATTTCATTCAACACTGTACTGGCAATCCTAGCCAGTGCATTAAAGAAGAAAATTTTTAAAAACAAAGATGGAGGGGTCGGGGAGGAAATTGTTTTTATTCTCAGATGACATGATCATCTATCTAGAAAAGGAATCTGCAAAAAAATCTACTCGAAGTAATAAGAGTAGTTTAGCATGGTTTACAAAATGAGTATACAAAAATCAATTATAGTTTTACAAGCTAGTAATAAGCAATCAGAAATTAAATTTTTTTAAACTATACCATTTACAGTAGCATGAAAAAAAATTAATTTGACAAGTATTTATAATACCTATACACCAAAAATTATAAGACATTGATGAGAGAAAAGCCAAACATGTAAAAAAAAAAAAGCAAACCATATTCATGGGTCACATCAATTATTGCCAACATATCATTCTTCCTAAATTGATGTATAAATTCAATGCAATCTCTAACAAAATTCCAGCAGGTTTTTAACAGAGAGTGATCCCCTGACCCTAATATTTATATGTAAATGCATACAACCTGAAAGGCAAAAATGACATTTAAAAGAAAAGCACAAAGTAAAAGAAAAGAACAAATATATCCTGATTTCAGGATATATTACAAAACTGCATTAATCAAGGAAGTGTGATATTGGTATAAAAATGGCAAAAGTCCACCAAAAGGTAAATGAATAGACAGACGTATATATCCACACAATGGATTACTGCTCAGCAATAAAAAGAAATAACCTATCAATATACACAACATCTACAAATCTCAAAATAATTATGCTGAGTGAAAAAAGCCAAAGTAGAGTGCATACAGTATGAATCCATATATATAAAACTCAGAAAAAGTGCAAGCTAATCCATAGTGACAGAAACAGACCAGTGGTTGGTTGCCTTAGGGACAGTGAAGTGTTGGGTGGGAGGGACCAATCACAAGGCACAAGGAAACTTCAGGAAGATGACAGATATCTCTGTCATTCTGGTGGTGGAGAGGGTTTCACAGATGTCAAAATCCATCAAATTTTAGACTTTTTAATACGAACACTTTAAGGTATGTCCATTGCCCCTCAATAAATACGTGCAAATGCTCTTGCTTCTTCTTTACGGAGACTAAAATATTATATCTATAAGAATACATAAAGTCATTTTACCAGGAACTAGTACAGGTCATGGATGGCAGAATCTTACTGACAAAAACAGTTCTTGCTCTACATTTCAATCTGCAGGGCACTTTCTACCCATGGAAAAACTTCAAACCATAATGATTCAAATGGTCTGTCAGCTCTTTGTTCAGTGGTAACATTTGCATATTCCCATTGATCTTTGAAAGAGCATTTAGTGGATCACTAATAATGACTATGCTCCAGCCATTGCTGCTTAGCTGAAATACAATTTGGAGGATAAGGAACAAGTCCTTGGCTTGGCAGATCTAATCTCTCTTGAGAAACGGAGAAAGATTGTTAGTGATAGTGAGTGCCCCCATCCATAACCCAAAGTCCTGCTGTGAAATTCAGGGGAGGCTCTTCTCTCCTCCAGTATCGTGGATCAACAACTGAGATTCTTAATAAGCTCTATTGTGCTCACCCTCCCCGTGTCCTTCTCTCTGCATTATCCTAATTAGGAAATGAGTCAAAGAAACACAACTCTTCTGAGATAACTTTATAAGAACATTAAATATGGAACCAAAATTGTGCCTTTCCAAAGAACAGCCTGCTTTCATCCTCCTCCTGCAGTGGAACGTACTTAAAGGATAATTCTAACTCTAGAAGTAGAACTTAACAAATGCAAAAAACAAATTTGTGAGGCACCGTAGTATTCCTTAGTTTTCCTTTTTCCCTCTCCTCCACACCATGGAGGAAAACAGCTAAAGCCTGCATTTACATCGCTTACCCTCTCCCGGCACCCAACACAAGCATACACATATATGAACACACTCTCAGCTGGATTAAATGTATGTTAAAATCTCTAAACCTTAGGAACTAAACGTTTTTCGAAATGAAGTTCTTCAGTTGAGTGTAAATAGCTTGATTTGTTGCTCATTTTAGAAAACAGAATAACTAACATTTATTGAGGACTGTGTATGTGCCAGGCACAGTTCCAAATGCTTCACCTGCGTTATCTCATTTAATCCTCATGAAAACCCTTCATGAGAGAGGTACTATTATCATCCTCCACTTTACAGAAGTGAAGATGAGGCACAGAAAAGTGAAACAGACTACGCAGAATCACAGAACCAAACACACTAAAAACGACCACAGCCTATGTTGAAACCCTGGCACTCTGACTTCAGAACGCAACTGTCATGCAGGGTGTCATGCGGGGTCTCTGGTCCCGCTCCCTACACAAGAACACAGGATATGGTGAGGCCAAAAAGGAACATCCACGGAGCCATAGATCGGGGAGACATACCACTATAGTCTCGCTAGTGGCCAGATTGGAGACACAGAAAGCAGGAGTCACACGATCCACAACCCACCATCCACTTCTCTGCCAACCAACCTCACTTCCTAACTGCAATCCGCCTCTCTGCAATCCACAACCAGCGCTTGCTAGCTCAGCCTCGGCAGTTATATTAGTGGCTAATGGCTAACTGGTAATAGCTGATGGCCAACTAGTCACAGCTGATGGCTACCTACTACCTGAGCCAGTACCTTTCCACATGAGGCTGAGAGCCTGGAAACTGCACTCTAGGACTCTGTCCCCACAGCAATTCTAAATACTAGATAGTTGCGCCTCCAAGGAAACAAGAAAAAGTGACTAATGTACTCAAAAAGCCCAAACACCATAAGTATTGTTAGCCCATGTCAGTTGCTTTGACTTTCAAATACAAGAGTAAAATCGCATATTCCAGGGTTATTTTGTCAAACCAAACTTGAATCTGTGAAGGAATGAAAGCACCTCAGAGTGGGGAGCACTCAGACTTCCTGAGGGGATGTTACCCAACATGGCCACCGAGGGATCAGACACTACACCTACCCTGGCAGGCCAACTTTCCTGAAGCATCTGAGCTGTCCGAAGACTTTTGCTGTGACCATGGCAACCCTTACTTTCCAGCTGTGTCACACCTGGTTTCCATCATGACAAGAACATTTTCTCCTAGCTAAGTATATTTCTCCTAAGCAGTATATTTCTGCAAATAATGATTTTGGCAAAATGATTCATCTCCGGGTTGTAACCCAGCTTTTCAGGTGGGTAAATTTAAGCTGTTTCTTGGCTGTTCTTCAGGAATGTAAGAAGAGAGGAAGAAAAGGAGAGAGAAACTTTCAAAATGATACAAATGGGATGTAATTTTATTTATCTGAAATTCAGTTAAAGCTTACTCTGAGCATACACGTTTTTGGTCCTTCATTTAATCCAATCTATTAAATCAGGGACAAATTATATTATCATTAAAGTAAAAAAAAAAAAAAATAAAAAAATAAATAACTTTAACACCTCTCCTGGCAACAATATGCCAATTTGAGAGAGGCTGAGAATCCCCCATCAGGTATTTACCAAATAGATTCCAGGGTCCCTCCTCTTTCAAAATCATGGTTCTTTATGTACAGAATGGAGCATACAGAGTGATCAGTCTGGAATTTGGGATTACCTTCTATGACAATCCAAATTTGAATAACTTTTCCCCTTTTGAAGTTATCAGTTCTTCAGCATCATTACTCTCTCTCAGTGTTAACCTATTTTCCTGTTCTTTTATGCAATGTAGGCTACACATCCATTGGCACACACATTAATAGCTAATTGCTCAAAAGCCAGGAACACAATAATGATGGCTCCCTGCTTTCCTACTCAAAAGAGAAGCTTTCTGTACCTCATCATGCTTTCCTGTGGGATACCTGTATAGCATTTACAAGTATGTAAAGAATTCAGATTGGCCCAGCAGCCTTAGCGGTCGCCAGGTTGCAGAGAAGAAGACAGTAGAGACCCAGACACTGGTGGGAGAATAGACTGAAATCTGGGAATATTCTTCATAAAGAAGAGAGAAAAGAGATCTAAGAGAGTCCAGGGATGAGGGGCTGGGGTGACCTGCCTTTGATTGAGGGTGACCCTCACAATAAGGCAGTATAGCTTAGAAGTAAAGAGCACAGCCAGGGGTGTTTGAATCTCACCTCTCAGCTGTGTGACCTTGGGTAATTTACTTCACCTCACTATGCTTCATTTTTCTCATATGTAACAAGCGGATAGTAGCAGAACTTAACGCACAGGGCTGTTGTGAGGATAAAATACACTAGTACATGAAAAGTGCTGAGTGGCATACCTGGAACTATAGAAGTGATAGTTATTGTGACTATTACAATTGAAAAGAAGGAACAGGAAAACTTCAAACACCAAAACTTGGGGCTGAACAAGCATCACTGAAGTCTCCCCTCCCATGGTCATCACGTCTAAGTCAGAGTCTCCCAAAGAGCCCCAACAGCTGCAGACACTCTTCATCGGAGGTTTGAACTTTGAAAACAACCAGGGAGAGTTAAAGAGCCATTCTGAGCAGGGGGAACACTCACAGATTGTGTAGCGATGAGAGATCCAAACACCAGAAGGTATGGGTTTGTCTCCTATGCCACCGTGGAGGTAGTGGGTGCAGTCATGAAGGCAAGGCCACACAATGAAATGGGAAGAGTTCTGAGACCAAAGAGGTTTGTCTCAAGAGAAGATTCTCAAAGACTTGGTGCCCACTTCAGTGTGGAAAAACTTTTGTTTATTGTATTAAAGAAGACACGGAAGAACATCACCTAAGAGATTATTTTGAATATGGAAAAATTGAAGCGATTGAAATCATGACTGACCAAGGCGGTGGCGAGAAGAGAGGTTTTGCTTTTGTGACCTTTGATGACTGTGACTCTGTAGACAAGACTGTCATTCAGAAACACCATCCTGTGAATGGTCACAACTGTGAAGTAGGGAAAGCCCTATCTAAGCAGGAGATGGTTAGTGCTTCATCCAGCCAGGGGTCGAAGTGGTACTGGAAACTTCAGTTGTGGTGGAGGAGGTGGTTTTGATGGGAATGACAACTTTGGTCATGGAGGAAACTTCTGTGGTCGAGGAGGCTTTAATGGCACTCGTGATGGTGGAGGATATTTTGACAGTGGTGTTCGCGACAATGGATTTGGTAATGAGGGAAGCCATTTTGGAGGTGGCAAAAGCAACAATGATTTTGGCGGTTACAACAAATCTTCAAATTTTGGACCAATGAAAGGAGGAACTTTGGAGGTAGAAGCTCTGGGCCCTAAGGCGGAGGCCAATACTTTGTCAAACCATGAAACCAAGGTGGCTGTGGCTGTTGCAGCCACATTACCAGCTGTGGCAGTGGCAGGTTTTAATTACTGCCAGCAAACAAAGCTGAATAGGAGGGGGAGAGTCAGAAAAGTGACAGGGAAGCTATCGGTTATAACAGATTTGGGAACTCAGCCAAGCACAGTGGTGGCAGGGCCGAGCTGCTACAAAGAAGACAAGTTTTACACAATACTCACGTGTATGGGCAAAAAAATTGAGGACTGCATTTGTGACTAATTATATAACAGGTTATTTTAGTGTGTGTTGTGTGGAAAGCATAAAGCATTACGACAAAGGATTTTAATGTAGTTTTTTTTTTGCACCCATGCTGTTGATTGCTAAATGTAATAGACTAATCATGACGCTGAATAAATGTGTCTTTTAAAAAATAAAGCAATATGTAAAATAGTTACTTTGTAGAGATCACCTGCACTCCACAAATGCAGGAGTGGGGGGGATGAGGGGGGTGGGGAACTGTCCTCAAAATCTGCAGGCTGTAGTCCACAGTGATTGTAAGGGGGTGGCCTGGAGTAAGTCAGCGGTAGTGGTGGCTTAAGATTTTCTGTGACAGCGTCCAACACAAGAAAGAGTGCTGGAGTTCCAGACGGTGGGCCCTGAAAAACTGTTTTAATGATTCAAAGAGTAGGTCTAGTGATGATAAAGACACAGATAATTAAATATGAATAGGAAAAGTCTCAATAAGTTATTTATTCATAAAATGTAAGTAGAAAAAAACCTACTTCTAAATTAATGCCATATATGATTGTAAAAGATAGCTAACATTTTTATTGAATATTTGCTATGGGCCAGACACTCTTTAAATACCTTAATTAATACACAAAATTACTAATGGGGAGGGCATTAAAAATCCCTAATTTACAGATGAGAAAATAGAAGTACAAAGAAGCTAGTAGTGCACAAAAGCCACTTAACAATAATGAGGCAGAGCCAGGATTAGAACCCAGATATTCTGCATTTAGAGTGGACAGGACCACCACGCTTTTATTGCTCAACTAGATGTGTTTTTCTAATCCATCTATGCAAGGAGGGCATCTTTTTCTAATTCCTACAAAGGTGTCATGTAAACCATTAGTTCTGAGAACACGTGTGCTCACACACATCTATAATTAATAAGAGATTTAATATCATACTCACATGGTATACTCAATTTTGCTACATCCCTAAAAGGTTATATATTTCCATCAATCAAATAAAACAAGAATTTTGGAGCTTCTTAGGAAAATGAGAGAAAGTGGAGCCTGTATATTGTCTTCATGAAGTCAGTCTTGCTCAATATTCTTGTATAAACTGCTAAGAAACTTTCTACCCACATTTTCAAGAAAATATACAATAAAGGAAATACAGAAAGCATAAATAGAACATTCATTTTTAGTCATGTTGACACTTCATTTGACCCAGTTTCTCTCAAATGTGGTTTTCACAGATAAATGTTAAGAGCTGGATCCCATTTAGAAACTTGCATCATCTATTTTCTATCTACACTGGAAGAGGCCAAGTACAGTGCACATAAACTGGCTCTAGATTAGCTGAGTTCTAATCTGACTATACTGCCTAGGTGCACAACTCTGGGCAAGTTACTTAACCTGCCAGTTTTCTTATCGGTAAAATGGGAATCATAATAGTACTTTCCTCACAGAGCTGGTGTGAATTATTAAATGATGAAAAGTACATAGCACTTAGGAGGCACTATGTGAGTGTAAGCTATACGCATATATAGCCCAATGAAAAATAGCTTTCAAACAATGTTGAGGTTCCTCAAAAAATTCAAAATAGATCTACCATTGTATGACCCAGCAATTTCACTTCTGGGTATTTATCTGAAAAAAATCCAAAACACTAACTCAAAAAGATCTATGTACCCCTATGTTCACTGCAGCACTATTTACAATATTCAAGATATGGAAGCAACCCAAGGGCCCATCAATAGACATTGGATAAAGACGATATGGCACATATATATAATGGAGTATTAGTTGGCCATAAAAAAATTTAATCTTACCATTTGCAACAACATGGATGACCCTAGAGGGTATTGTGCTAAGTGAAATAAGTCAGACAGAGAGAATCATATGTCAGACAGAGGATCACTTCAGAAATTACATAAATGCCTAACCACTATGCTGTACACCTGAAACTAATATAAAAGAATACTGAATGTCAACTATAGTTGAAAAATAATAATTTTTTTTTTAAAGTGAGGCACCACAGACCACAAATGATTCTATTTCCACAAAATGTCTAGAACAGGTAAATCCAGGAAGATAGAAATATATTATTGGTTGCCAGGGATTGAGGGGATATTGTTGGGTGAGGGCCTTTTGTGATCTAAATCTAAAATTGATGATGGTGATGGATGAATAACTGTAAATTTACTAAAACCAACTGAATTGTACACTGTAAATAGGTTAATTGTATGCAAGTGAATTACATCTCAATAAAGCTGTTAAAAAAGAAAATAAAAAAATAAGTAAAAACAGCTTTCAAAAAGTCCATAATAATAGTATTACCTTTATTCCTACTATTCTTTTACAAGACAAAAATCCAGGGAAAATGTTATTTACCTTCTTTCGCTCCTTTTCTTGAGCTATCTGAAGAAGACTGTCTAGAGTTTAAGTCACCCTGAGGGGAACATTAAGACCCTTTTGGTCGCCATCATCATCTATCAACAATTACAGACAGCTTGTTATGAACACAGCCCTGGGTCAGAGTCTTAGATGCATTACCTCTACACTTTCCCTTCACTGCCTATCTCACATCACTTACCATATACTATTTTGTCAACTCCTGAGCTGGAAGATCATTTAGACAAGCTGTTACACCCACGATTACAAATATCTTGAGATTATAGTGAAATATTTTGGATTTCTATTTATCCGGCAATAGCTTAATTGTTGAAGGATTATCTATGAATTTTGAGCCTGAGAAATTGACAGACCGTAAAATGTAATCTCTATATAAGCATTTTTCACCATGTTGCTGGTTATCTCGACTCAATCAGCCTTTGAATTTTTAGCAAAACTGTCCCTAGAGCTCCTCCATGTGTTGATGAAGACAATGCTCCCAAATATTATATCTTTTTGTGGAAAAGCAACTATCTCAAAGTGTGTAGCAACCTTGAAAACTGATCTTAATCACACCCCTAATTAAATTAGGGGTAAGAGGAAAAGGATACAAGGCAGGAATTAAATGAGTAGGAGTGTAGCTATGTAGTGATGTGTTTGATAGACTGCAGATCCTCAAGGAAAAGTGAGCTCTGAGAGAAAATGATGTTTGGTCCTCAAGGAAAAATAATCAAGGATGAGCATCAGGCCTGTATTCAGTATATTGGACCACCCCTTTGTTCGGCCAGCCCTGGGGGGACCCTAAACCTATAACAGGGGAATACTTTCTCCAAGATCTGGTTATGAAAGACAGTAGGTGCTTTCCCACTGGCCAGAGAGGGATAAGAATGGCAGGGGTCGATTGGCCAACAGCAGCGTGGGCTGTAGTCCACAGTGATTGAAAGTGGTGACCGGAGGAAGTCAGCATCCGCGCGGCAGGTCCCACAGACCAAGCAGCTGCGCAGGCCGTGACCTACAGGCTGCCAAGGACTGGCGGTCAGAGCAGAAGAAGGACCCTGAGACCAACGGGCAGCAGAGCAGGTGGAATCCAGCCCTGCAGCCTTTGGTTCCGAGAAAATGTAAAGAGCTCGCCTTTTTCTGGGGATCCCCCCTCCCAGCAGGAAAATGATGTTACTCAAATCTTCGGTTTGATGATCCTGACCATTTGAAAACACAGATGAAGAGTTATTTTTAACATGTAAGGAGGCAGATTTCCGGGGAGGAAAAGACCGATTTCCTTCAACAAATTGGAGCACAGACCATCCAGATTTAAATATTACTGTAAATGTGACACTTTTTTTACTTGCTGGAAATTAAACCCTGGAATGTGAAATTTCAAGCCTAAATTATCAGTAAAATTGTTGCAATTTTCAGTTAAGAGGCCTCAACATAACTTTGGGCATGAAAGAATCGGTCTCTGAGTACAGAAGCATTCTCTCTCTCTCTCTCTCTCTCTCTCTCTCTCTCTCTCTCTCTCTGTGTGTGTGTTTTTAGTCATGTACATTCATACACATACAAGCCCACAGACTCCACAAGTGATTCATGTTTACCTCTGTCGGAATACAAGAATCAATTCTCATTCCAAATGAGAAAACACTGGACATGAAGCACTCAAAGTTAGAACAGTGTGCTGTACAGAGCTTTGTGCAAATGATGACAGGGCAGAAAACCTGTGCAAGATTTTAAAACTATATTCCTTTAAACATGTTTTTCATACTTTGTATGAAAAAGGAATATATTTTGTAATTTGGCTTTGTCGTCACCTTTTTGGAGTGGAAGGGAATTACTTTGGCTTAAATTTGAAAGAAAGACAGGATTTGTGTTGCCAGTGGACAATGGGGTTAAATTTTAGTGTTATTTCTTTATTTGTTGATTTGATTTTCCATTGGTTGCTGCATCTATGCACCTTGATTCCCATACTGTTAAGAAGTAGGGTATGATAATACGGGGCACTTAGCCGTGTGTGATATCATGTTTAAGTTGTCCTATTTATTACTGTGACCCCAAAAGTGAACCAGAATCCTTGGGAGCTGTTAAGAAAAGAAGGTATCTTTACCATAATCCATATAACCAGAGCAATGGGAATCTGAGAAAACAGAGAGGAGAGATCTTTGGAAATTAAAACTTTTCCTATAGGCATGGGAAACATGATTCTCTGAAAGCCATTAGTTTCAGAGAAGAGAATACGGGACCAAAATAAGCACATTCCCCAGACTAATGACCAACACACCATGGAGAAAGCCACATGGCATAGACTAAACCAACATTTAGTCTGTCCCTCTGAGTCTGGTCCTAACCCCTGAGAGGCAGGTGACTCTTAAGGCATCATGCCAAAGGCCCCAAACAGCATTTGGCTAGTGTTTATATAAATGAAAATACATGGCCTTCAACAAACAGAATCCAAATATCTCTTTAGCCCCATCTCCTAGTTTTCACCAAACCCTTAACGCTAGCCCCGGATGTTCTCTGCTAAACCTCTCCTGTTCATTTCTACCTCCATCTTTCTGTTCAGGACTTAACCGGCTTGAAGTACCTGCCATCTTTCTCATCTAAATCCCACCCATTTTCATGGCTTTATATAACAATCACCCTGGGGAAAGCCTATCTCTACTTCTGAGCCTGAAACGTTTCCTTCCTCCCCTAAATTCCTAGAAAATTTTGTGTTAGTAATCTTACTAAAGTGCCTTTCTTATTGTCTTGAATTATTGTTTAACTACAGTCACATCTAATTCTCCTGTGCTTTTTAATGTGTCTTATACACTTGTCTCATAAAATACAACCTCTGCCTTTGAAGAGTTTACAATAAACAAGCTCCTTCCGGTCAGAAGCCGTGTTTTGCATCTTCACAACTTCCATTAGTGTTTTAGTCTTTTGATGCCCTGAGAACATGCCAGATGATCTATCACCTTCTAGGAGTGGCAAGTGTTAATCATAAACCCTGGTAATCCATTCCTCCTTTAAACTCAGCACCTAATTCATTTTAGACAGTTAAAGATCAATCAGATTTTTAAGAATTTCCCAAAGGTGACTTTTCAAAGCCCCTTCTAATCTTTGCTATTCATTTGAAAATCACCTCCGCAGTTGGTCTGACCCCACACTCCCTGCGCAGCCAAACCAAGTTTTCCCAAATTCCCTTAGCTCAATGGTTCTCAAACAGGAGCATTTTGCCCCCCTGGGGGTGTTTGGCAATGTCTGGAAACATTTTTGGTTTTCACAGCTGGGGACGATCTACTTGCATCTAGTGGGCAGAGGTCAGAAATGCTGCTAAACATCTTGTAATGTACAAACCTGCTCCCCACACACAACAAAACATCATCAATATCAAGAAGTCAATAATGACAAGTTTGGAAACCCCTGCTCTAGCTAGTCTCCCCCTCTTCGTAAAGTACTTTCTGTCTCCCTTCCTTATGGGAGCTACTAATCTCTTCGTAATTTAGTGAGTGTTCTGCCTTCATCACGTTTTTATCCCCTGCTCTCAGTACTTAGCCCCATGCCTTATGTTCCCATCTAATTCAAAGACTGCCAGCAGACCCTCAGAATAATAATACCTAACAGTTATTAAATGCTTGCTCTCTTCCGGATACCCTAAGTGCTTAACACGGGTCATCCCAACTGATCCTCTAACAACTCTGTGAGATAGATACTGTTATTTTAAAGATGAGAAAAGCAAGACCTTAGGGAAGATCTTTTTCGAAGTCACACAGTTAACAAATGAAAGGTCCAAGATTCAAATTCAACGTTCTGACGCCAATGACTATCTCTTTCACCAGTGAACTGTATCGTGTGCACTCTACTAATGTTTGAACCATAATCTTCCAGTGCAGACCTCAGCAGG
Organism: Rhinolophus ferrumequinum; assembly: GCF_004115265.2. NCBI lineage: Eukaryota > Metazoa > Chordata > Mammalia > Chiroptera > Rhinolophidae > Rhinolophus > Rhinolophus ferrumequinum. The sequence goes on from NC_046301.1 coordinate 55,687,048, forward strand.
TTTTCATAACAAGGTTAGAAAAAGTACACTCCCGAATAGAAGCGAATAAAATCCAGGAAAGCAGGTTATTTTCCCAATACATTAACTAGATGAGCAGTGTCAAAAAAACAAAACTTGTTTCTGATAAGCTGTATCTATCATATGCATTTTGATTTTCAGAAATTATATTAAGATCTGCACCGAGGTATAAGGATGAACAAGACACAGTCCCTGACTAGGAGACAACACGAGGGTTGTGTCAGCAAAGTGAAAAAACAAAAAACCAGGCCCATGGATGTATATGTTCTTCACGGAACTGCAAGGAATTCATCTCATGGAGTAAAAAGACAGGTTTAAATCAGTAGCAAGGTAAAAACTTTGAAAAGAGTAAAATGAGGACGCACCCAGTTTGTGAAGCTGACAGACTGAGGATTCTTAAGCAGAAACAAGACATGGCCAGATTTGCCCTTGTAAAGGTCACCTGGGCATCAGAATGGAATACATAGTCCAAGAAGACAGATTAAATGAAGAAAAACCAGTTAGGCATTTACTGTAGCAATCCAGGCAAGAAACAGTAGGTGCCTGAACAGAGACAGTGGCAGTGGAAATAACAGGGAGTTCCCTGCCAATAAACAGATTTTCCTTCCCTGAGTTACTTCCTCAAATTTACAACCCAACGTACATCACCATCAAACAAAGCACTTACGCACCATCATAACGTCTTGCTCTTCCGCTAAACTTTGGGTATTTCTGTGATTGCCCTTGGACCTTGTGAGAGAAGGTTAAACCTTGCTCTCCAAAAATCCCAGTCAAACCAGCATTTCATGAGAGACGTTGAAGAATCTAGCAGTGGGTAAGATTCTCATTTTTCAAAGAATAACTAGAAATCAGAAACAAATGCTAAATTCCCCACATACATCTGACCTGTGGTAGGCCCTCAATAACATTAGATGAACGAGTTTTTTAACTTGAACTTTTTACTGGAAGTGTTCGACGATGTTCAATCTAAGTCCTTCATACTGTAGTTAGAGTTCATTTGGCCTTGTTTTGTATGATTTCCTCATATTTTAGAAGTCACATATATATTTATCTACCTTGATTTTAGCTTTCTTACAGCAGCACTTTATTTTAAACACCAAACTAAAATTTTTCATTTCTGAAAGCTTAAGCCTTAAAAAAAAAAAAAAAAGCTAATTCACTTCAAAGCCTAATAATGCTAAATGTGCTCACACACGTATCTGACAGAAACAAGTGCTAAAACACGGGAACTACTTAAATTAGATATGACCACATAACATTCTTTCTGCCTCCCATAACCTAAAATAGATGAAAGAATCTGTTAAAGCCATTGCCTTCCTTCCCCAGGTCTTACTGCATATTATCATTCTCTCAGGGAGGCCTTTTTACAACCCTCTAGGTCAGGGGTGTCCAAACTGCGGCCCGCAACCCATTGTTAATTGGCCCGCAGCAAATTCCAAAAATATATTTAGTTTACTTAAATAAACCAGGTGAGGCAATACGTACTTCACCTCGAGTGAGTGGCCGGCTGTTTGTGTATTTTACTGCATAAGGCCCTTGGTGAAAAACGCTGAAAAAAGTTGGGCCACCCCTGCTCTAGGTGAAGAAAGGTACCCCTGCTGATGCTCCCCAGCACCGCGTACGACCCCTACCTTAACACTTGTCACCTTTACGACAATGCTTATTTAATTACTATCTCTCTTTCCCCACTTGCCCCAAAGACTCAATGAAGGCAGATTTTTTTCAGTGGCCTTTTTCATAACTACATGAGTAACACCACCAAGCCTGATACACCAGAAGTGCTCAATAAATATTTGTTCAGTACGTGATATAATCTGCTCATTTATGCAAGCTATTCACAAGAGACTCAAGACGAAAAAATAAACACGAATCATTGACAATGGGGAGTAAGTCTGTGTTCTAAGTTCGGGGGAAAGATTTACTCTCGCTGTACATGGTTTTTCCATTGTTTGGATTTTGATATTGTTTTCAGGTTTTTTGTGTGTGTGTTTTCCATAATGTGAGGCCCATCTTAATTTAAAATGTTTAAAAGATATTTAAATTCAATAATAAATAGGTTTCTTCTTCTAGTTAACAGACTCCTGAGAAAACATAGTTGGAAAACAGAAAGAACATTTATTGATTCATAAATACCAAAAACCTCTTTATTTCCTAAGTATAATTACACATAAGTGTTTTAAAAAACAAATCCTTCCTTGAAGATATGCCACTTTTAAAACTATCACAGCAGGAATTTCAACAATCTGGTGTTCTTGAAGTAGACATTCATTTGTATTACCAAATAGAATAGGTGGAGGGTGGGAAGCATTATCTTAAAGTGTAGCTCACCTGATTGAAAATCCTTCCTAACACACCTTGTCTATAACAGTGATCAGAACTTCTCCACACCCCACCAGCATTTGGAGACATTCTTCTCAATCCAATCAAAAGTAATTAAATACCTCATCAGTGTCTGATAACTGATTAAGGTTTTATTTAGTACTCTTTTTTCAACAAAATATAATTTTATAATTTTATCACTATACAAGTATCACTTGCCTATTGTCCTTTATTAAGACACCATTCTGTGAGAGCAGCAGTTTGGACTTCAAGTAACATCTGACCTATTAGAATTCCTTTTAAAATAAATTAATTTTGTTCTTTCACATAAGGAGAAATTTGAGGCAGAGTGTTTATGAGGGTGGATAATTCAGTGATTCTTTTCATATGTCTGTTACCATCATGATGGTGGCTATGCATCGCAAAGCCCCAAAACGACTTCAGAAGCAAAGTGCAGAAACACATAGCTTCTTTCCTTTGTTGAAATAACTTTCTAGCCCCAAATGGAGCTGCCCCTGCCTGAGGTGCCACATCAGCAAACCAAAATGTAGATCACGTCCGTGCCCCTGGAAACGCTCTATCTACTTGACCAGAAATGCAGTCTATCCAGTCAGCCAATCCCCAAACATCAACTCTGGGCTCTATACTGACTTCCTGGTTCCTTCTGACCCCAAACAAGGTTGACTGTGATCCCAGCCAATCAGGTATTTTCTACTTTTCTCTTCCTTATGCTTTATTCTTTATCCCATAAAAGCTTCCTCCCTTCCATTCCATTGTACAGTTCTCCAAATGGAGACTGCTCACATCACAAAGTGTTCAAGTTTGTTTGTATCACCTAACTTGTCTTCCTGAATCATTTCTTTAACACCTTGGACCTCTTTCCTTAAGAAAGGAAAACATTCTCAGAGGGTGGTATCATCCCTCACCAGTCATGCTCATTCCTGAAAAAATTATTGGCAAAGGGAACGGAACTGCCAGGGTTGCCTTTTTCTCATCAGGATGACTGAGGAGGGACCTTTCCTCCTCTTCCAAGCAAATAACTGCCTGGCATCTGGAATATTTCATGGATCTGTTTACAAGAATGGGAGACAATGGGAACTTAACAGGCAACAAAATCCATCAGTGCCATAAGTATTGTTTTCCATTTTGCCCACTTTAAGGAATAGAATTGTGATCATAATGGTTGGTAGAAGTTCAGTCTGATTAGGTATCTTTAGTAAGAATACAAGGGGTATTTTTCTTTATTGGGGTGACAATTGTTAGTAAAATTACATAGATTTCAGGTGTACAATTCTGCATTACATCATCTATAAATTTCATTGTGTGTTCACCACCCAGAGTCAGTTAAAAGGAGTATTTTTATCACTAATTTATTCAATGCATTTCTAAAACGGGCTCGGTGCTTGAATAATCATTAAATACATGGTTTCTGCTCTCGTGGATTTTCCACTGTAGTAGGGGAGATTGACAAAAGTTAAGTAATAGATGAAAACATTATCATATCTGGGATAAGTGCTATGAAAGATGAAACCATAATAATAATAGGAGGATAATATGGGAGGAAGCACCTAGATTCAGTGGTTCCCATTTCTCTGAGGAGCCAACATTAAGCTGGAAGACGAAAGGAAGTGAGTAGAAGGCAACCACTCTGGGCAGAAGAAAAAGCATGTGAAGGCCTCGAGACAGGACAATGTCCATCATGTGGAAGAAGTGACACTTTCACCTCTGACTCAAGAGAGAAGAAATCAAGGATGGTTTCAGGTGCAGATAAGTGACAACAAGTTGAGAGGTGCCTTTTGAAAAGGTTTGGGGAGGAAAGTTTTTCCCTTCTTCCCTTTCAGCTTCATTGGGGGGTCTAATAATTAAATTGACATAAGACAGATTAACAGAAGAAAAACAAATTTAATTACATATGTACAGAGCCTCACAAAGACAAGAGATTCCCATGTATTCAGGCAATTGAGGCTTGTATACTCTCCTGAGCTAAGGAGAAGTGGGTGGAGTATGGGGCTTCAATGGGGAGGAAGATGAGAAAAGCAAATGTTTGATAACAAATCTTTACCATGTCACACAAGTAAGTTTTTCTCATGTAAAAAGTCATCTCTGGTAATAGCTTTCTTCCTGGTACAGGCTCCCTACCTAAATACTTTTAGGCAGTTAGGAGGGAGTCAAAAGCTTTTCCTGAGTCTGCTAGGTCTTAATTGACTTCAGCTGAAAACAATTCATATGCCGAAGTGGTACCTTTTGGGACTGTGTATTCTGCTCCCCCTCAATAGGTTCTATTCCTTTAGTGAAATAAGACTTTAGGTGATTCACCTCAGTATATTGCCATGAACAGAAACCACGAAAAACCCATTAAAAAGAAATGGGCTGTGGGCAAGGGGAGATTTATAAAGCTCCTCTGGGGGGTGGTAACATAACTCTTTTTTTTTTTTTAATCTTTTCAAGTTCTCCACTCAGAATCCTGCAACAAAAGACAGGTTAACAGCATACAAATTTACTTAATATAAGAGAGAAACATACACATTTATTTAAGTTTTACATGACATAGGAGCATTCATAAGGAAATAAAGACTTGAAGAAACAGTTGAAGTGTTTTTACGCTAAGTTTGATGAAGAATGGAAGATCACAGAAAGATATGATAAGACAAATGTGAGTTAAGTATATAGTAAACTGGGGGAAACTTATCAAGGTCTGTCCATTCAGATGCCTCTCTGTGTTTTGTCTCTTCTTCAGAGACAAGGAGGACGCTCTGGGTCCAGAGAGGGCACTTGTCACATGAGGGTTTTATGACCTGTATCAAGGGAACTTGCCATTTGTCATGCAGGGTGTCATTGCGGGGTCTCTCATCCAGCTCCCCACTTAAGAACGCAGGACACAGTGAGGCCAAAAAGGAACACCCACCGAGTCATAGATAGAGGAGTCATACCACTATATTCTCGCTGGTGGCTGGGTTGGAGACACAGGAAGCAGGAGCCACACTATCTGCAAGCCGCCATTCTCTTCTCTGCAATCCGCAACCCGCACTCCGCCCTGCTAACTGCAATCCGCTCTTGCTGGCTCAGCCACCATCTTCTTGCTAGCCCCCATTTGCTGCTAGCATAGCCACAGCAGTTATATTAGTGGCCAATGGCTCACTGGTTACAGCTGATGGCCAACTAGCCACAGCTGATGGCCATCCGATCACAGTTGATGGCCATTTACTACCAGAGTGAGCACTTTTCCACGTGAGGGTGAGAGCCTGGAGACGGCACTCCTGGCTCTGTCCCCACACCATTCCTCAAATTCCTTTAGCTTGAGATATACAATATGCCAAGGAACCGTATTTGGGGGTGACGTGTGCTGAACCCCATCATCCCTGTGGTAGCCACAGAACAAGAAGTGCTTCCGGAAACCAGGGCAGCCACGAGGACCTAAGGGACTAGAGCAAGGAACTTAAACAGTCTGAAGAGTTTTCAGTCTTGTCTGCCCCCTGGGCACCAGCTTCACTCTCTCAGACTTTCTCCTAGGGAAGTGTGACATGGCTGTAGCCTACTCTGAAGGCAAAAGCTTACAATCCCACGGTGGACAAAAAAAGGGGATTCTCTGGAAAGAAACCTCACAGGGTGATCTGATCATAAATTCCTAACTGGGCAGGTCCTGGTGGGGAGTCACATTCCAGGCCGATAACTTCTTTAGTGAAAGGTTTTAAACCAGCCCTGTCCATTGTTCTTGTGCATCTAGGTTAACAAACCTTTGAAATGATAGAAGTAATGCCTCCCAAAGGGGGTGTCCACCCTCAAAAGAGCACATAATCTTGGTAACTATCCTGTAATCCAATCCCCACCTTGCTTTTTCCCACCTCCACATAAATTCCTCCTTAATGTCAAATGCTTAAAAGAAGCTGCAAAACTGTTATTCTCAGGAGCATTTGAGATCTTGCTCCCTGGCATTGCCATCAGTTAGGATCAAATAAACTGTAATAAATATGTTCTACAGGTTTGGATGTTTCTTATGTCAACGCTACAAAAGAGAGATAATGGACTAAATTCCCTATGACTTCCATCCAAAACAACAAAACAGAACCCAGCGTGGTGCATCCCTCAATTCATGACTGTGGCCTGGAAAGGGGACCACTGTTATTGACTCACTGTGTCATGCAGGTGGTGGGGGAGAGGAGGGTCTGTCACCCAAAAGGCAAGGAGAAGAGTGTTGGACAGATGACAGTCATTACATGCAAGCGCTTCCAAAACACACTCAAGTGTGGCTGATAACCAAATCTACACTATTTTTTAAATTAATTACAATTAATTTATATAAATAAACTACAAAAATCCTCTACAGTTCTCATACTAAATTTCTAATCCACCTCACAAAGGAAGAATCGATAAGGCTTTAAAGCCAATCACAGCTTGAAGGAAAGGCTTCTCGTACTTATTTGGAAACTTCTTTCACTGTGTCAGTTCCAGGATGCTAAATGATCTCATTTTGTCTTCCAGTTTATTCTAGCTCCCACACCAGACCTTATCAGAATTTTCCCTTCTTTCATCTATCTGCAAATGCTCGATATTTCACACCTGGTTTTTACTCTAGTGCCCCTAACTGGCCACGCCACAAAGATGGGACAGGAAAAAATTATACAGAAAATCATGGAAATAGTCAACCTTGATCTTTATCGCAAATCATACAATCCACATGCAATCGCTTAGTTTCGATTTAAAGTATTGTTTTTCTAATAGAAAAAGACCTTGTGACTAACTATAAAATTCAATTTCAATTCAGATAGCACCACCTGCCGAGCCCTGATGAGATGATGCAATTCAAAAAACCAAGCAAGCATAACATTTACTTTGAAGAGTAGGAGACAGAACTACGAGGTCAGATTCTCAATTGTTATATGTTTTTCCCCGGCCCTGTCTTTACCCACTATATTGTGGTTTTCTTTAGGCATATTTTCCAGAAAATTTAAATGTCTAGGGCTTCAACATTTCAACTGTTTTCGCTAACCTTGAAATCTAAAGGTTTAGCTTAAAAATGTAAAATACAATCTAAAGGTATTAGAATATTTTGTTACTTATCTCCTTATACTGCATGACTGTCTTTAAAAGTTAACAATTATTTGTATGGTTGGAGCCATGTCAAACAGAACTCAAGCAGTATAGAAAACATGGACTACATACTTGAATGAAGGGAAAGATGTGCTTTCTTCCTAATTATTGCAAATTCACAATGTAGCTCCATGCAGTCTCCATACATGGTTAAACCTTTTGGTTAAAGGAGGTATTATTTACTGGTTTCCTACACCTTTAACTGTTCAAAATGTTTTTAAAAATGACTTCCTACACCTTTAACTGTTAATTAGTTCAAGTATTTGGTTCAGAAACCACAGCCCTGTTTAGTGTGACCTCACTGGTATGGCATCTGGGCAATTATCTTTGAGATAATGAGCCTTTTCATCCATAACAGAACAACAACCTCTCACTCGGATTGCAAAAGATCAGAGACAATCTGCTGCACGCTAGGGTGCTTGCCACCCCCTTTGTACCATACCTTATTTTCAAACTAACCTTTCACATTCTGAATTAATTAAACTGTTTTCAGATTAGAAATTAATGAATTCATTTTGCCATCATCCAAACAACGTTTTGGATCCTGTTACCACAGCCAAAAAAGGAAGAAAAACTACATTGCTTAAGGAATTTTCTGACACATGTCACAGCCTAGCCAGATCCTGATTTTGATTATTCGGGAAAATAAAGCCTGAGAAAAAATTTAGCTATTCGGTGTGGTAAATGTTCAGTTAGCATTTATTCTTATTTCATTCAAAAATTAATTTAGACGTTATCAAGTTTTCTATCAGGTTGTGAAAATGAGTTCCCTAATCATTACCATCAATAGTTCCTCCTTATCCATTTCTTGCCTTGCTGTCTCACCTAGTCTTCAACACTAAAGATGTCTCCCCCTTCTTATATAACACTAAGCAAATATGAAACCACTTCCTCAATGAGTCAAGCACTCCTTTTCAGAGATTTATCAGAACTCTATTTCTTTAAAAGGCCATTTCATGGATAAGACTGACATGGATAAGATTCTGTAGGGGAGGAAGAAACTTTCCTGTACCCTTCAAGGTTGTTATGGGTGGTCTAATTAAATCTATATAGACAGATTAACAAGAGAAAATAACCAAATTTAATTACTTACGTACAAGGTCGGACAATTAAATTTGAGAACTCATCCTAGAAAAAGTGCTACATACCTCACTGCTGAATATCACTACAGTCACCTTCCAAGTACTCCGCTTGGGAAGCTATGCACCAATGCCAGTGCCTAGTCCACCCTTCAAAGCAATTTTGGAACTCTTTTTCTGGAATGGCCATCAGAGGTGTCTTCGTATTAACCTTGATGTCCTGAATGTCATCAAAATGTCTTCCTTTCAATATTTCCTTTATCTTCGGGTAAAGAAAGAAGTCATTAGGGGCCAGATCAGGTGAGTAGGGAGGGTGTTCCAATATGGTTATTTGTTTACTGGCTAAAAACTCCCTCACAGACAGTGCGTGTGAGCTGGTGCCTTGTCGTGATGCAAGAGCCATGAATTGGCAAAAAGTTCAGGTCGTCTAACTTTTTCACTCAGCCTTTTCAGCACTTCCAAATAATATACTTGGGTAACTATCCAGTGGGTACAAATTCAAAATGAATAATCCCTCTGATATCAAAACTTTTAGCAATATCATTGCAACAAGTTCGCAAACTTAATTGTCAGACCACATGTGTATGAAAAACCTGCACACAAGAAAGATTCAGAGTAAGGGAAAATGAGGTGTCTATGACATTATGAATTAAAGATCAGGTAAGGCACTTCGGGGTTTCAGAAGGGAGGGAGTTCATTGCAGGATGATAAAAAGACCAGATGCTTATTAATTAGAAGTTTGTCCTGCCTTATAGATGAATCATAAAGAGTTATTTCTGGTAATAACTCTTGTTATAGGCAAGGCCCCAATTCAAATTCTTTAGGAGAGAAGTTAAGTTTCTCGTAAACCCACAGGATCTCAGTTGCCTTCAGATCAAAATGATCCGCATGCTAAAGTAGCACATCTTGTTCTGAAGCCCTTCCATGCCTCACAGGTATACTGTTAAAGCAAAACTTACTCAGATACTTATTAAAGACTATCAGGAAGAATTTATTCAAGAGACTTTGCAATGGGAGTTCTGCAGTGGGGAACAGAGACTGAAGAGAACAAGGATCGGAGGAGACTCATACCCAAGCGTCAGGGAGGGGGCTGTAGATGGAAAATTATGAAGAGGAAACATCAAGGTGAGGGGAATTCTTGCTAGACCTACTCGATAGGATTCTTATTGAAGGCAGGTCAGAAGGATAAAGATATAAAAGGTAGAGGATTTTTGCTAAAACTGGACTAAACCAGCCAAGGACAGAGCCCAAATTTGGGGCCTAGTCAGAAGACTCAGAGACACCTGACTCAAGTTTGGTCAAAGGAAAGAATCTTTGTAAGTATTAAAACTCTTAGTTTTGTCTCTAAGAGTGAATCTGACTTGACCACTTTGGTCTGCTATGCATTACTGGTCTGTTGCTTTTGCAAAGGAAGGCAACCACATAATATCAAGATGATTGTTGTAGCTCATAGCAGGAGGATAAGGACAGTTATCTGTCTTAGGTCTAGGCCATTCAAACAAGCTGTCCCACTGCCCAGGCTGAATGCCTGCAAAACACTGGCACTCAGTCGTAGCACATTCAGCATAAATAATGAAAATTCAGGTGTGCCAGAAGGCAAATCAGTAGCAAATAACCATATATATGGCCTCAACTAATACATCTAGCACTGATTTTGCCATTGATGAGCCTTAAATCTCCTAAGGAAGGAAATTGGAAAGAGAGAATAGAGTATTTTTCTCTCTCCATATCGAAAGAGTCATATTGCTGTTAGTCTCCTAGATACAAGTGGGAATTAGGAATTAAATTCAGCTGGAATAGTGATAATGCATCTTAAAAATCATACCTAGAAATCTGGCTGATTAAGTTACATAAAATTCACATAACTCCTTTGCCCTTTTAAGAAAACTTGTTTCTGTCATCAGCTAATCTAATAAAAGGGTTTTGCTCACATTAGAAGTTATTTATATGCTTATTTTATAATTCTAAAACATGTGGTTGTAAAGTACAGGCCTAACATAAAATAACTAGAAAATGTTAATCGTTGATTAACCCTTAAATTTAAAGAGAGCTATGAAAGATAGATTCCATTTTAATGCAGTAAATTTAGAGACTTCAACTCGGTTTCATTTCCTCTTTTCTAACAATAAATTCTTACTTTCAGCTATTATTTTTAAAGACTGTTGAGTTGAACCTTGTAGGGGTTATAACTTGGTATTTTCAGGAACTTTTTTTTCTGGAGGAGATCAGTTATTAAATGCTTCACTCACATGAAGCTAGGCAGTAAAGAAAAAATACACACTGAAGTCTTGGGAAATTTAAGATCCGTGGCTGAAAGCCACGTAAAAATGATACAGGGAACAAGACTACATCTGTCTTATCTGTGATACCAAGCTTTCCTACAGGTAACTTGAGGTTTTACAGGAGGGAAAAAAATGAATCTATGCAATATTAAGTCAGATTAACATTTATTCTGTGATATTTCCACGGTGGGAAATATTGCACAGTTATTCCCATCCCACCTTCAGCATCTCTCCAAACTTCTTCTACAAACCTCCAAGGAAACCTGGGCTTTGAAATCTATCACATTGGTAAAAAAAAAAAAAAAAACTCCAAAATGCACACCCCATGGTTATGGATGAAAAGCACAATGTACAGATCTCACACTGTACAGCTCATTCCTATGGTTAATAAATAATTAATGCTGTACTTAGATTTGCTGGCTTAAGTACAACGCTCTCTAAGAGTTTATGTCATGATTTACCAATTACTACACAGTTAGGTTATGTTAGTATGTTGAATAAGCCATAAGTGACACCCTCTAGTTCTTTCCACCACCTATCAAGAACCCTCAGCATGACCACAGCCTGCTCCCTTATGCCTAAAAGGCATGTCTTTATTCTTTCCATTTCTCTTTGTCCACTGTCACCATTCTGGTCTCAGCCCCCAGCACTGCCTCCTAGAACTATCACAATGACCGCCACACCGGTCACCTTGCTCTCCTTGTTTCTCTCATTACCTGGATGAGATAGAATGATGCTATATCCTTACCGACCTGCTAATACCCCGGAAATAGTCCATCCTTTCTGTAACTGTGGACATCATTTCCTGTTGCCTTACTTCACTGAATTCCATTTTAAAAAAATAACGAATAGCAAAAACAATGCGTCTCTCTATTCCTTTTAATCTAGAAGAGCCTAACAAGTGTTCCATGATGAAGAAAGTTCCCTCTAAAGCTCAGTGCTACCGTGTTTCCCCGAAAATAAGACCTAGCCTTACAATCAGCTCTAATGTGTTTTTTGGAGCAAAAATTAATACAAGACCCGGTATTATATTATATTATGTTATGTTATATTATATTATCAGGTACATATTACATTATATTATATTATATTATATTATACCCAGTCTTATATTATTGTAAGATAAGACCAGGTCTTATATTAATTTTTGTTCCAAAAGATGCACTAGAGCTGATTGTCTGGCTAGGTCTTATTTTCGGGGAAACACAGTACATAAAATGCCACCTCTATCCAAGCACTCTCATTAATCCACTGACATTTTTTTTGGAGAGACCATACAGAAGGGCTGATTTGGCAGACTGTAATGACATTTTATTTTCCTTATTGAATTAGAAAACCTTTGCCAAAAAAAGTGTCTCTACATTTCAGAGTGTGGTGCTAGAAAGGTATAATACTACAATAACAAAAATGGCAACTTTGGACTGCAGTATATCAAATATTTAATAATGGCTACGCAGTCTTAAACAATGGAAGCATTTGATTCTGATTAAAATAAAAAATATCCCAAGCTCTAAAAAATCTCTTTAGTTTTTAGAAAAAAAATATTTTAATCTTTTTTGTTATTCTTTAGGCAATCAGCATTTAGTTGATAACACCTTTATCAACTGTGTTCCTTTCATAGTTACAAAGAAGGGTTATTCTTTTTTTGTTTTGTTTTGTGGTGTTTTTTTTTAACTAATCTAAATAGCTAATTTATATCCTTTGCCACCTGCAGGTATTTCATTACCACATTGAAAGGTGAGAAAATAAGTCATTAATATTCATAGTTGCTTTCCTTAAGCAATTTAGAAGGGTATATACAACAAAAACTGTTTCTAGATCTCCAGCATGGCAAAACTAAAATATTATATTGAAACTCAGCTATTTAACCTTCATAAATGAGGTAACCTGCATAGCTTCCATTAAATGTTTGATTTAATTTACTTGCACAGGTAACTCACTGAGAAGGCATTTAACCTTACAGCTAATGATATCAGATCTATTCCACAGTGTATGTGCCTCCAATTGCTTTCTACAGCACTGCACAAACTAATATGAAGTTCTCGTTTTAGTAATATCCGTGGGCAGGAGGGAGACATTATCCTCAATTATCTCTGCATAACATCTTTGTCAACCTCAGAGGCCTTCCACTTCAAGAGCAGTGGGTGAGGAAAGTAGGGGCAGGATCCTGTTCACACCAGATACCCTCTGAAAGCAGATTCAAGGAGAAGCCTGTTAGAGCAAAAGCATGAGTGTTTATTTACAATTGTGTCTAGGCCAGAAAGGCCTTTCCTTTTGATGTCTGTGCCTCAACCACCTGTAGGATGACTAAGGATGTGTGTGTGTGTGTGTGTGTGTGTGTGTGTGTGTGTGTGTGTGTTTCTAAAAGGAGGAAGTGACAATAAATTATGAGAAAACCTCTCTGGAGAATGTATCATAATCTCAGAGGGGGAAGGCCTTTCTAATCATGATTTAAAAACTCCGAAGACTTAAGATTGAAATATGGATAACTTTAACTACATATATATCAAAGATTTCTGCATGGCAAAATTCACCAAAGTCAAAACACATGACAAACAGGAGGGGAAAAGACAACCACGTCATAAGGCGCTCCTCTCCCCTTTAATATATAGTTTCTACGACTCGGTTTCAAAAGTCTCATAGCACATGAAATCAATGGCAAAGGATACGAGCACATAATTCACTTGAAAGAAATAAATATGGCTCTTAAATAAAAAAAATAATGCCCACCTTCATTCATAGTAGGAGAAATATAGTGGTACCGAGATACCTGTATTCACTACCGGAGTGGCAGGGACCCAGATACGATTGGTTTTGTTGTAGAGCCACAGACACTCTCATACAGTGCTGATGGGTGTACAATGTCAAAACTAATATGGAAGATAATTTGTAATATGCAGCAAATTTACAAATATATCCACCCAGAAATTCCACTTCTAGGAATACGTCCTATAGATGTACTCATGCACTTAGGAAAAGCATTCATTGTGACATTTTTATAAGAGTAAAATGAACAAACAACCTAAATATTCGCATACCGTGGATTTGTTAAATTAAGGAATATATGTAAGAGAATACTATGCAGTCAGTTTTTTTAACAGGATGAAGTTCTTTATATATTAAAATAAATTGACCTTCAAGATACACTGTTAGGTTAAAAATATATAAAGCAAAGTGTGAAGCAGTATGTGCAGTAATAGTATGCATACATTTGTATAAAAAAATCAGGGGGGAAAGAATATTAGATAATAAAGAAACCCAAGACTAAATAAAGGACACATAATAAACTGATAATACTAGTTTGCTGAACTGAGAATTGTGTTACTGAGGGACAGTGGTGGGAGAGAAAATCTGGGATGAATATCCTTTTTATTTTTAAATTTTGAAACATATAATTACTACCTATACAGAAAGTAATTTTAAAAATTAAAAGAAGGAAGCAAATAGATAGAGCTATTGCCTAAAATAAGACATGTAGATTTTCTATGAATTTCACTTATTAAATTCTCTTTAACTCTTATCATAATGGAACAAAGGTAATCAAAATTATTTTTTGAAAATAAAATTAGGGATGCATTTTTAAGAACAACTGTTAGAGTTACTCACGGAAATTCTCCTTTCTGTAGAATTCTAAAGGCTTTGTCAGCACTTTCCCCACTCTATGACTCGTCTTCCCTCACAGAATGAGACAATTTCACTAGAAAACATAGGTTAAAACTTACAACCCTTGCCCAAGGTCTATATGGAGTTATCTCAAGCCTGTTCAGTATCAAGTTGTAGACTTCTTGGAACATAATTACAGTATTTCTCAAATAAGCAGGCCTTGTCTAACATATAGTCTGGCACTGGGACAGAATGTTTCAAATGTGGTCATTGAGAAAATTGGAGACATAAAACACGAAAAATTTTTAATGTCAGGTTAGAGATTTGATATGAAATTAAATATTCGTAGGTGTTTTTTTTTTCTATTCTCTTTATGTTTGCTTTTCATGGGTTGTTTTGGTTTGTTTGTCTGTCTGTCTCTCTGTCTGTCTGTTTTAATATGGAAGCTCTTTAGTTACTGGCTGGAGAAAAATGTTCAATACTAACACAAATGGCCAGGGCTCTTCCCTGAGGTCAAACCATAGAGAAAATGGGCTGGGCAAGAAGAGACAGGAAGAGACAATAAATGTGAATGAGGCAGATGCATGGTTATTTCAGTACTGAGTGTGGTTCAGAGATGAAGGGTGTGTGGGAGAGTGGAAAATAAAATGTGACCCTAATGATTACTTAAAAATGACCACTAAACTGTTTGGCTGTTTTTGAAACAAAATTATCTCCAGTCCAACAGGACTGCCAGATGTATGTTATCATAATTGAAAATAGGTAGTTTTTAAATATCACCTGTAATAGCAAAGTAGGATGAGCCAGGAGTGCATTTCGTGCAACGTAATGTACTTAGCCCACACAAGAGAGGAGATACCGATAAAAACTAAAACTAAGCCAGAGAGACAATTTACCACAATTACACTGTGGTCACAAAAAAATTTTCCCTCTGGCACAAAATCTTTTTCCTCATAAACTTAAGCTGAGCACAATATGTTCCTCCTCCATTTTTTTTTTCTCTCTGCACATGCTATGACATTGCTTTGTTGTCATTAACATCACCTTCAACAAATCATTTTCTTCACTTGTCCAATTACAGGCAACATAAAAGTGCCTGTCCTCCATGTTTCTTATTTCAACACTGGACTTGACATGACTCTACTCTAAATCACAGAAGCCGCTTGTCAGTTTCTATGACTTAAAGTTAATTTTCACTCGGCTTTCTCTTCTTTTTTATTTCACATTTCTTATTGGTAATGGCCAGAGTGGAAATGATGGTTTAAGAGCTTCTCTCTGTCAGACCCCTGCCTTCCCCACCACGGATTTATAGCACACTTTTCCTCAGGGAAATTTTAGTATAGCTCCCCTCCACTCAACAATAAAAGAGAAGAAACTATCATAAACCCTTGAGACAAGGTCTTTCCCTTATACCAAAATATAGGAGAGCTACCACAATCAATGAAGAAAATGGAGCATTTCCTGTCCTAAGAAGGAACTCGTGAGTGTTTCTACTCATTTCATTCTACAACTCCCAAAACAGGCTGAGAGATACACAAGCAAAACGTCAACTACCTCTGTGACTGCAGTGAAGGTAAACACACAACATTAGCAAATCAGGGAAGTATGAGATCACTCTCCTTTCAATTTGAAGAAAAACATTCTGCTAAAAAGGAGACAAGCTAAGTAACTTAAATTTCACTAAATTAAAGTTATGTGTCTTTAATCTTTAGTTTCTGCATAAAAGCAGCAGCAATGGAAATACTGGGTAACAACTCCAAGCACAAAATAAACTACTGAAAAAGTTCTTGTGTGTTGTTTTAATGCATGTTATCTTGTCCTCTCTTGAGGTCAGTGGTTTACATTTGGACCTTCCATTTTCCTTTTTTTTTTTTTTTTTTTTTTTTGGTCTCTTTCGTAAGGTTTTTAAATGCTTGGCTTGCAGGGCACACTTGTTGATTTCCCTGGGAACCAAGATTCACCTTGAAATATAAGATAATATTCTAACCAGCAGTCTGAAACACCTCCGGGTCTCCCATGTAGCACTGCTGAAGCTATTACCGTCCAGCTTTTATAGGTGAACTTCAGAGCTCCCTTGGATTAGTTGAAAATGTGAGTGTCTTGAAGATGAAACATCTTTCACTGCCAATGTCTCCTACCTGTCTATACTTTATCTTTGATCCTGTGTGTTCCTATGTTACTTTCTTTAAGGAAGAAAAAAAATGTCACCACAATTTAGACTCAAGGAATTTACTTTCAGTTCAATTTATGCTACCCTGAAACCTAAACCCCATTTTTTAAAAATCCAGAATGAAAAATAAAAAAAGATTCATCAGGGGTTATAATGTATCAATCCCCACGAGTATATCAACTATACATGGCTTTTATAATTTATTAATTGATTATAATATCTTCACCAAAAATCATTCATTTCAATAATTTTTAAAATGCTAATTGCTATGCTGGGAATTCCAGCATGCATTGATTTAGGAGAAATATCCAAAACCATTTTAATGCGGGCAGAGGGAGATACGGTCCTTACACTGCATGGATGTTGTTTAGTCCCACATTGGGTTACAGAGTTCGGTATGAGCTTCCTGTCTTAAAGGAGACTGAGCTATTCCATGTGTGTCTACTGAGCAATAGAAATGGGACTAATCAGAGTTGGGGTGTGCTATAAAGGTAAAATACACATTAGAATGTAAAGACTTAGTGTTTCCAAACACCTCACCCCCACAAAAAAAAAGGTAGCTATGTGAGATGATGGATGCATTGTTCATTAACTCAATGAAAGGAATCCTTTCACAATGTAGACCAAATCATCACATTTAACCCTTTAACTATCTTACAATTATATTGTCAATTATACCACCACAAGGCTGAAAAAAATTAAAGATTTACTATACAAAAAAGAATGTAAAATATCTCATTAATAATTTTTATGTAAATTATTTGTTGAATTAAAAAACTTTTGCTATATTGGGTTAAGTAAAATATATTATTAAAATTAATTTCATCCAATTTTTTTGTACTTTTTTGATATGGCCACAAAATTTTTTTAAATTACATATTTGGCTCATATTATACTTCTACCAGAGAGCTCTAATATAGACATTTTAATGGTAAAATGCATTAAAAGGGTTAGTTAGGATCATGGTTCTTTACTGCTATATCCCAAGGCCCAGCACATATTCTAAACACCTCCACCCCCGGAATTATATAGGTGCTCAGTAAATATTTATTAAATAAAATAACAAGTGAAAGCGAATAAACCATTTCTTAGCTATCAATTATATTTTCCCCAAGGAAATCAGAATGGTCCATAAGTATGCAGAAACTAATAACTTGCATGTTTAAGGCCTAAAGGAAGGCAAGTGCTAAGAGAGATAAATTTGCAAAGTGAAGAAGCTGTGCTTAAAACAATGAGTAAGTAAGTTGCAAAACCAAAGGCAAAAAAGGAAAAGATATTTATAAGGTAGAATAAATGCAATAAAGAATATATATCGTTTCTAAGGAAGGTAACAATGCGGTTGAAAGATCAATACAATTTATGTGAAATTTAGGCCATTTATTTTGAGAGTGATTTATGCAAAGTCATGATTTAAGGAAGTTAAA
Source organism: Rhinolophus ferrumequinum (assembly GCF_004115265.2). Classification (NCBI taxonomy): domain Eukaryota; kingdom Metazoa; phylum Chordata; class Mammalia; order Chiroptera; family Rhinolophidae; genus Rhinolophus; species Rhinolophus ferrumequinum. The sequence continues at coordinate 55,705,031 of NC_046301.1, forward strand.
TCAAAATTTGAGTCTAATAAATTTCATAATTTCTGAATGATACAGAAAGAAAAAAATAGTTTAAAAAGTGCAATAATGGTGACTGGTGGCATCAAAACTAAGTTGGCTATAAATACTAACCAGGCAAAGTTTGCCTTTATTTAGAGCTTTAACTAGAAACAAATATCCCTCAGTTTTACCCGATATTAAAAATAAGTTAAAAGTGAATTATTTATCATGAGGGAAACTTTAAATGTTGGAAAACAAATTAGGCAATTTGGAAAATCTGCAAGATATTTAATAAGGGAGAAATCGCTCAAGTTAGTTTTTGTATCTAGAAGGGAGCAATGGTATTATTAGGTGACATATAGTGTTTAAAATATGCCAGGCACTGTCCTAAGCAATTTGTAAATTAACTCCTTTAATTTTCACAAGAACTTAATGATGTAAGGATTCTAATTATCCCTATTTTACAGATAAGAAAAGTAAAACAAGAGATCAACTAACTTGCCCAAGGTCACACAGCTGAGTGACATAGGCTGAATTCAAACACCCAAAGTCTGGCTTCAGTAACTTTGCTTCTAGTCACTGTGCTGTACATGTATGAGAACCTATCATGGGAGACGTGATTTGTGTAAATTACTCATTTAATCTGTACACACTCCAATGAGGAGGTGCAATTATTACCAATTTAAAAATTTAGGCGATCAGGACTCAGAGAGGTTGAGTCACTTGTCCAAAGTGACCCATTAGTAAGTATCAAATTTAGATCCAGATGACCCCCAAACTGCTACCACTAGCAGAGACCTTATGCTGAATACATAGAGCCTGCAAGTGGCCTTGAATGAAACTTGTGTCTACTCAGTTTGATTAAGGCAGATTACTTAGATTATCTGTACCAAGCATTCTGAAGCATTTTTCTCTTGTCAAAATCGAACATCCACTCTAGTAAAAACTGCTTATTTTCTCTTAAATATTTGTCCTTGTGAAATTGCACAGACCTGTGCTCTGATATTTACTAGATGTTCGTATTTTTAAATCTTACAGTATGTGCTGAAATAGGTATTCAAACGTGTATACAAAGCTATGAACAGTACAAGGATAGAGAGTCAGGACCCTGGAGAACTCCACCAAGTGCCTGGCTGCTTCTTAGACAAAGGATAACTGGATTTTGAGAAAGCATCTGCAAACTGCAGACAACTCTTCTCCCAAAGGAAATTCTCTATGTTCCTTGTAACCTGACCCACAAATGCCAGTGAACACTTAAAACAGGGAAATACAAGATCATCTCTTTTTTTTTTTCCTTTAAGAAATAAAATGAGAGGAAAGCAAAGGAAGGCTAATGCTAATTGTGCTGAAGAATTAGAATGCAGGAAAGTTAGAAATGAAAAGTTATGCTTCCCTTAGTAACTATAACTTGGCATATTCTATATAAGGGCATAAATATAACAGCAAATATAGTACATAAAATACTATCATGTGTGCAAGGAATGAATAACAATAGCTGGGAGGATCATAATTTTGACTTTCTTGACTTTTATGAGTTTAAATTCTCAGCCATAATGTTGCATTAATACATGCATGTTTTTTAACCAATCTTGACTTAATTTTTGCTTCTCTCTATGCAATTGTCCTGTGGGTTTTCTGGGCACTGCGTAGGTTAAAGCACTCGCATTTGAACCCTGACCTTCTAAATTTGATTCTGATTCAAGTCTCAACCTTTAAGGGGAAAAAATGGGGGGGAGTGAGTATTTTATCATAGACCTCATTAAACAAGGGGTAAAAGAAGAGGCGAAGCTTTCAGCAGTGCATGATTGTTAAACAGTAGGGGATACAGAAACTGCTAAATAAAACAAGTCACGCATTGGGCCAGAGAAAAAAAAGCTGAAGCGATCGTTTAAACCTGCACACTGCTGTTTTTTATTTAATGCTGAGGGGTAGCTGGAGAAATGTTAATCCAGATGAGTGAGGGAGTAGCGGGATAGGAGACTGTTTCATACCAGCTCTCGGCGGTGAATATTTTAGCAAGCATTGTGCTTCCATGTCAGCAGTGCAACCATCAAATGAAACCATCAAAAGAAAGCAAATACTACCCTGAAGAATGAAGTTTGGTTTAAAATAGAAGCAGCAGCATTTCCATTGCCCTCTGCTGCATTGGCGATGGGGTGGGAAACAGTTTTCATCAGAGTAAAGTGTTTTTTTTTGAGCTCTCGTCTTCTCAACTCACCATCCTATTTGCGAACTTGAGAGGTAAGGAGTAAAGCACTCCACTCAGCCTCCTTTCCGGCTTTCATTTAGTTTCTTTCCCCCCACGAGCTTCAAACTAAGTAGCAATTCTCTCCTTGGAGAGTATTACCTTGCCTCTGCATCAAGCTATGTCAAAAACTATTCAATATTCTAAGCAGCTCCACCAGGGCACACGTTCCTATCTTATTTCTTTCCCTGCAAAGTATCTGTATTGATCTCTCCAAAACCTTGGGGCCAAATGAGAATAGCAGGAGAGGCACTGTGTAGGAGGAAAAATGCAGATTTGTACTGTCCCCTCCATTTTTTCTTTCCTTGCTTTTCCAGAATATCAGTGCAGACAGAGTAATATTGGAAACTCAACATTAGTTTCTTTCTTCCTTCTTCCCCAAGGCTATGTTAATAGCAACCATTTGTGTTCCTGCCTTTAGAACTTGGGGACCAAAGATTAATCAGAATCATTGTTTCTACTTTTCTTTTGAAAGAACCACTGCCCAACTCATAAATAAAATGCAAATTTTCTCTACTGTTCCGTGTTACTGATTTCTGTGAATAATTACTTCAACAATTCAAATTTCTTTGAGTTCAGTTTTTTTTTTATGTGCCCAGTTAACATTGTTTATGATTTTAAACTCTTGTTAAAAAATTATTCAGACACTTGTCAAAGACTGTCTGGCAGACTTTATTTAAGAAGGGATACTACAGTGGGGTTTCATAGAAAAGGAGAGAGATTAAATTCAACTTAAAATACAAGGACAAGCGAAGGTTTACAGCCCAGGAGCACGGTGGGTATCAGTAGATGCAAAATTACTGAGAGAAAGCATCAGGGATAAGGGGACTACGTCAAGGGCTAAAACAACTCGACAGGATCTTTGCTGAAGGCAGGCAAAGGTGACGGGAAGTAGGGAACACAAGATAAGGAAATTGATCAGATCACCAAAGGGGCAGGATTTTCCATAGGGTGACCCAGCAGGATTCTTGATAAAACTGGACTAAGTGTCCAAAGACAAAACCCAAGAATGAATCATAAACAGGACTCAGAGGAGACTAACTAATGCTTGGTCCAAAGAAAGAGTTTTTGCCAACTGCCTTTTTAAAATTAACTGCATATTTTTTAGAGAAGAAAAGGAACATATGATCCTTTCAATATAAGCACATTCACTATAATTAATACTCTTGTGGTAATATGCATTGCAAGCAAATATGTTTTTGATACTATGATTTTTATATTCATAATTCTTTTCAAAACATATTTTATTAATAAAAAGCATTCCAAAACACCTACATAAAGCAATGTCAAAAAGTCAGGGAAAGAAAAAAACATCCCTAGGCAAATTGGATAATTAACTTATTATTTGAATGATAAATTAATCAAATCTTACACTTGCGAAGTGCTTTATACTTTATTTTCACATAATAATACTATTAACAACTTACATTTACTGGGTGTTCAGAAGTGTCAAGTCCCCTACTGAACATTATAAATTTTGCCTCAATTAATTCTTTTTAGATATGCACTATTATTACCCTCTTCTAAGTATGAGAAGAATGAGGCTAAGAGTATTAGAAAGATATTAAACATTAGAGTTAGGATCCAAACTTAGATGTGCAATGAGTCACTGTGTTATAAAGCACACCCATAATTTCATTAGATCTTTTGTACATTCTTACAAGACTGGAGAGCAAATCTTATTTGTGCTTGACAGATGTGCAAACTACAGGAAGAAAGGGAATGACATAAAAGGTCATCCAGCTAGTATGGATGAGGACGAACATCTAGGTATGTAATTCCTGTAAGTACACTGGTCTTTTAATCATTCCATGTGCTTTAGCCATGCATGATTTAAATGTCCTTTTAATCAGGACCGTGAGTTGATATTTTGAAAATTCACCTTTATAACAAACCGAGACAGGCACATTAAAATATGCTACCATTGCCTATCAAATTAACAGTGCTTTTCAAATAAAACTATTCAGTGTTCGGTCAGTATGGTGAAATTGGCAATCCACTATACTGCCAGCTGAAAGATTAAAAAAAAAAAATACAGGCTTTCTAGGAAGGTTTTTATAATATGTAGTAATAGCTTTAAAATACTGATACCCTGACTCATTTCTAGTAATCTCTTTAATTGAAATAATCTACGATTCAAATAAAGATTTATTTGTGAAGTTGTTTATGTCAGCATGATTTAAAAATAACAAAAATCTGAAATATACTAAATATTAAAAATTAGAAAAATAGATAAATTATGGAATATTTATACCATGGAATATTATACAGCCAATAAAAATTATGCATCCAAGGAATTTTAATCACTCACATTAATATTTTTATTCAAATGGGATAGACAATATGATTCCAATTTTGTAATATGTAAAATGTTTTTCTCTGTATATGTATTATAAACGTAAATATGCACAGAAAAAGCTGAAACGCAATATATACTGGCATTAACACTGTTTCTCAAAGGCTTACAAACAACTTCTTTTTCTTTGTGCTTTTCTCTACATTCCAATATGTACCAATGTATATGCCCTATATCTATTTTCCTGCCTGTAAAAAACTAAAGTTGCTATTTTAAAGAAAAAATTCTTACTAATTCAAAAGAGAGGGGAAAGGGTAGTTCCAGAATTATCAACAACTTGAATTATATATTTTTTTTTTAAAGTACAGTTTTTGTTTTTTCAGGGGCAAAATAGGCTAATGAAGTCTGTTATAAATCATATTAAAGATGAAAAAAATTGTTTCAATCAGGTTTTCAAAGTGTGGTCTACCCAAGTTCACAAGCAATTATGTTGTTTATAAATCAGTGTTGTAAAGAAGCTAAAGAAGTTTACATCCCCCCCGAAAAAGTAGAGATTTCTTTTACAATATTATTTATTGTATGCAGTTGTTTATTTTCTTTCACCATACCCCACATCCTGCTTCCCTCATAATATAAAAATAAACTTCAGACTAAGTTATGTTCTTATCATAAATCTAAATTAATAAAATCAGAACAAATTATCTAATACTGATTTTCGATATATTGCTAATGACCGTTAAAAACATGTTAGAGAAGTAATATCATGTTTTCTACCTATTCAAAACAAATTTAAGTTTAAATAATGTTTTTTGAAGATTGTTACTTAGAAATAATTGGAAAATTTGCAGTCAAGAGATTCAAAAGTTAAGATTTTCAATATATATATTCAGAATGTTCTATGTATATTTTAAGGATATATAATGTCATCAGAGTATCAAGATTAACTTGATTTTTCTTCAAAGTTTTTCTTTTCAACTTTAAAAAGCCAAGATAAGTTTCAAATATTAGTAGCGGACGTTATCAGGATAGGTTTGTTCTATATGCCAAAAACACTGAAAAATGAGCAATCAAATGTAAAAATCTTCAACATTAAATCATCTACTTTACATATTCATACAGTTTAGGCAAATATGTGATTATAGTTCATCGTGATGTATTTTAAAAGTTCAATGTTTTATATTAGATCATATAAGCGTTAAGTAAACGTATCCCAAATATGAGAGGCAGAAAATAATGTCAAATAATTCTGAATTACTGAGAAAACGCTAGATGTTGTCTTCAAACACATTTCTATCTCAGAATATTTTATAGAGTCAAGTTTGAGATAAAAAACTGAAGCTTTTTTATGTATAAATAATAGTTTAGTGAAGTTTTTATACTAGCCCTTTAGAAAGAAGAGAGGAAGAGAGGCTTTGAACAAGTTTACACACTTAATTTATTTCCCTCATGAATTCTGTGCTACCCTCTAGGCCTTAAAAGGTAGAAGTTGGACGTTGACAGTAATTACTTTGGATTGCACAGCATGAAGGCAGCTGAGTGTAATTCTATACTTCAAAGAAGTGCAGCCATGTGTCACTTTGAACAACCATTATGAATGTAACTTGAGGTGACCAGGGATGCCTTTCGAGAAATAATCTGTGTAGATAAGTGGTTTTCCTTAGATGTTAGATGTAACCACATACGTGTATACACAGAGGTTTGAAAAAGGGAATAAGAAAAATTGTGACTATGAAACAAACTGTCTTTTTTAAATTGTCTTTTGAAAATATTGAATCAAAATGAGATTTTAAATGCATCATTAAAAGTAGCTAAAAACATGCCAAAAGTAATACTAAAATAGATGTTAAAATTTTTATAACCAATAACATATTAGTAAAATGGCTTTCTTTTGACTCCTCACAATGGCAAACCTGCTGAAACTCAACTCTGGATAATTGGAAATAAAATATCTCTTTACTCCCAGAACTAATGAACTTCACTTTTAACTTCAAACTAGAGCAAGATCTGAGTACAGTAGTCTCCCTCATCTGTGGTTTTCCTTTTCATGGTTTCAGTTACCCATGGTCAATTGTGATCTGAAAATATTAATTGGAAAATTCCAGAAATAAGCCACGCATATGTTTTAAATTGCAAGCCATTCTGAGTACTGCAATAAGATCTCGTGTTGTCCTGCTCTGTCCTTCACAGAACATGAATCATCCTTTTGTACAGTGTATTCATGCTGTATATGCTATGCTACCTATCTTTCAGTCACTTGGTAGCCATCTTGGTTACCAGATCTACCGTCAAGTTCTCACAGTACTTGTGTTCAAGTAACCCTTATTATCTGAAGGTCAATAGCAGCCTAACACTACAACACAATGCCTACGTCATTCATCTCACTTTATCTCATCACACAGTCATTATATCATCTCACATCATCACAAGAAGAAGGGTGAACACGGTACAATAAGATATTTTGAGAAATAGACTACAGTCACATAACTTTTATTATAGTATATTGTTATAATTGTTCTATTTCATTATGTTATTATTGTTAATCTCTTACTATGCCTAATTTATAAGTTAAACTTTATCACAGGTATGAATTTATAGGAAAAACATATATATAGACAGATAGATAGATAGATAGATAGATAGATATACATATAGATATATACAGAGAGAGAGAGGGTGCAAAAAAATGTATACACTTTTTAATAAAGGAAAAAACTGTATTAATATATATCGATAACAAAAGATGAATACAAGTCACCTTTGACTTCTGCAATTACAAGAGGCGCTCAAAGTGGTTACCATCAGCATCCAGACACTTCTGCTTACGGCAAACTACTGCTTAGCAACGTTGACCAAAGTGTCCACTTGTATACATTTTTTTGGCACCCCCGGTGTGTATACATACACACACACACACATACACACACAAGGTTTGGTACTATTTGTCATTTCAGGCATCCACTGGGGTTCTGGAACATATTACCTGCAGATAAGGGGGTTCTTCACTGGTGAATCAACCAAACGACTTAACTGGTGAATCCAACCAAAATTTAAAGAAGCATTAACACAAATCCTTCTCAAAATCTTCCCAAAAATTGAAGAAAGAGAATACTTCCAAACTCATTTTATGATGCCAGCCTTTCCCGGATACCATATCCAGACAAAATGATTAAAGGAAATGAAAACTATAGGCCAATATCCATGATGAATATAGATGCAAAAATCCCCAACAAAATACTAGCAAAACAAATTCAAGAGCACATTAAAATGATTGTACACTACAACCAAATGGGATTTATCCCTCGGATGCAAAAATGGTTTAACATGTAAAAATAATTAATGTGATACAACACATTAACAGAATACAGAATAAAAATCACACATTCAGCTCAGTAAATGGACAAAACCTATTAGACAAAATTCAACACCCTTGCATAATAAAAACTCTCAATAAACTGGGAATAGAATGACATTACCTCAACATAGGAAAGGCCATCAATAAGATATCCACAGCTAATATCATACTCAAAGGTGAAAAACTGAAATTTTTTTTTCTAAGATCAGAAACAAAGCATATTTACCCATTCTCACGACTTCAATTCCACATAGTACTAGAATTCTTTGCCAGAGCAATTAGTCAAGAAAAATAAATAAAAGTCATCCAAATCAGAAAGGAAGAAATAAATTGTTTGTTTTCAGACAAACAATCTTATTTATTAATATAAAAATCCTAATCTTATTTATTAATATAAAAATCCATAAAGAGTCCATAAAACAAACTGTTAGAACTAATGAAGTTGTAGGATACAAAATCAACATACAAAAGTCAAATGTGTTCTTATACACTAACAATGAGCTATCTGAAAAGGAAATTAGGAAAATAATTATATTTGCTATAACATCAAAGAGAATAAAGTACTTCGATATAAACTTAACTAAGGAGGTGAAAAACTTGCACACCAAAAACTACAAAATATTAATAAAAAAATTGGAGAACATACAAACGAGTAGAAAGACTTCTGTGTTTGTGGATTGGAAGAATTAATATTCTTAAAATGTTTATACGACCCAAAACAACATACAGATTCAATGCAAACCCTATCAAATTTCCAATGACATTTTTTACAGAACTAGAACAAACAATCCTAAAGTTCGTATGGAACAAATAGGATGGTTATTATCAAAAAACAAAGAAAGGCTCTGGAAAAATCAGAACCTTTGTACACTGCTGGTGAGAATGTAATTGATACAGCCATTATGGAAATGGCACCTCAAAAAATTAAAAACAGAACTACCATACGATCCAGCAACCCCAGTTCTTGGTATTTATCCAAAAGAATTGAAATTAGGATCTCAAAGAGCTATCCCTCCCACGTTCATTGCAACACTAGTCACAATAGCCACCATATAACCTAAATGTGTGTCAGTAGATGAATAGATATAGAAAATGTAGTATATATACACAATGGAATAGTATTCAGCCTTTAAAAAGAAGAAAATTCTGCCACATGCGACAACATGACGAACCTTGAGGACATTATATTAGGTGAGATAAGCCACAGGAGGATGAATACTGCGTGATTCCACTTATGTGAGGTATCTAAAATAGTCATACTCAGAGAATTACAGTGTGGAATGATGGTAGCCAGGGGTAAACGGAAAGAAGGAACAAAAAATTGCTAATTAACTAATGTAAAGTTTTAGTCATGCGAGATAAGTAAGTTCTAGCGATCCGCTGTACAACACGTACCCATAGTTAACAATATTATATTGTAGTCTTAACAATTTATTCATAGGGTACATCTCATGCTAACTGTTCTTACTACAACAAAATAATTGTGTTGTTTTTTTTTAAAGACTGACATCTAATCCTAACACTATTGAATGCTTCCTCTGTTCCCACACCTTACCACCTCATCAATCGGACTCCTGTTTCATGACAGGGGATTGTAACTGAAGTAACTACAAACCTCAGACCCCATTTAAGAAGCAGTCTCTAGAGAAACTTAAAGATAACAGGGGAGATAAAAACAAGACACTAGAGGAATTTTTAGCTTCTGACACCAACAGCTACAATAAACAGTAAACATAGACTAACTTCCAGATAAACAGACATAAAACCTCACCCCAAAGCCCTATTGATTTACCTCAATTCTTTATACCCAATACTTCATGTCCAGCTATCAACAAAAAATTTCAAAGCATGCAAAAAAGATAAAAACAGTCTTAAGAGACAAAGTAAGCATCAGAATCATACGCAGATATGGCAAAGATTTTGGAATTATCAGATGGGGAATTTAAAATAGCTATGATAAAATACTAAGGACTCTAATGGAAAAAGTGGACAACGTGCAAGAACAGATGGATGATGTAAGCAGAGAAATGGAAATTCTAAGAAAGAATCTAAAGAAAATGCTAGAAATCAAAAACACTGTAACAGAAGATAAGAGTTTTATATCAAGGTTAACTTTCTTAAGTATGTTAATTGAACTGTGATCACATGAGTGAATGGTTTTTTTTTTTTTTTAGAAAATACTTGCTAAATATTTAGGAGTGGAACAGCTATTGTCCGCAACTTAATATCAAATGGTTCTGAAGTTAATAGCATATGTATGCATATATATGTGTGTATTGGGGAGGAAACGAGTACGGTAAAATATAACATTTGGTGATTCTAGGTAAAGGATATACAAGAGTTAATACTATTCTCGTTATTTTTCTGAATGTGTAAAGTCATTTCAAAATAAAAAAGATGTGTGTGTGTGTGTAAAACAGTACAATATATATACCAATTAAGTGGTAGAGATTCCTTTAGATACCAGAGAACTGAGGTGGGTAGGGGAAGCATAATATAGGATCTTGAAAGAAGGGAGCTGTGAAGTTTGGAAATTTTTCAGGGAAGCAAAAGGAAACAGAAGACTTAAACATGAGGAAAATGGCTTTCGCAAAAGCAACAGTCAGAAACGTGCACAGTATGTTCAAAAGATAATGAGTACAGCATTGTGACTGGGAAATAAGTATGGAAAATGAATGAAAATACTTGACTATTCATAAAAAATAATAATTTAAAAAAATCACTGCAGGGAGCAACAAATTACCAGCACTAGAAAAAAGCAGTGCCTAGAGATACTCATATTCCCCCATAAATATGTATTTACTGAATTCTTTTCAACCAAATGCTCGCCATTTGCCTGTATCCAAATGTCTTTTTGCTGCACTGTTTTTCTGCCCTGTCACCTGAACTCGTGAGGCTGGAATTCAGGGTTTCTCTGGGAAAGTTTAAGTGATGTATTCTAGCCAAATTTTACTGACTCTTGATTGCCATGGACAAAACTGCTATCAAAGCAACAAGCTAGGAAGTTTAACTGCAGTCAGATCTGGGTGTGAATCTCTACACAGATACTCAACAAGTCTGCGACCTCAAGCAATTCGTAACCTTCCTGGCATCAGTTTCAACTCTTAAAATGAATAAAATAATATAGGTTCCCTTCAATATGCTTATTTGAAAATGGACTAGGAAAAGAAGCCTGGCACATGGAAGGAACTCGGTATTATTGTTGGAGCCTCTAAAATTGAAACAGCATCCAACAAATATTTCTCTAAAATAGGAATAGGTAAATTATAATAGTTAGATTTGACCTACTTAGCTGTGACTGTAGAAATATTTTTAAAAAGAAAATGGGAGACATTAAAGTGTCTGCACACCTGATTTGCTCAATCATTTGAAGGATAGCAATGGAATTTTGAATGAAACATTCATTCTGATATGAGGTCAAAAAATTGTCTGCAGCTCTTTAGTCTACCTTAGCCATCTTCAGAGTCAAAATGAATAAGGAAGAAAAACCCATTGTGACTGGTAACTGATGTAACAATATATCTCAAACTATAGTTGTATAGTACTAGGTAAGGAGTCATCAATTTATCCTCCTTATGGAAGCCGTTATCAGCCATTATTTTCACTCTGCACATCCTCTCCACAAATATTCCAAGCCCTGGGATTCCAAAGGAAAAAAAGTGATAAAATACTTCTTCACGCTAGTTGTCTCTGGGTTAGAATGCGGTGGAAAGAGAAAAAGACGCAGGTGTGAGTAGTAGTCTACAAGCAAGGAAACAGTTCTGAAACACATTTTTAGTTCAGGATTGAGATTCTGTCCCAGAAACTTTTTGTTTTTCCCTGTAGAGATATCCTACAGCCAAATTATCATAAGGTACAAAAAAAGGTTGAAAACCATCCAAATAGAAATTGCTTACAAATGCTTGAAATACTGCATGAAATCCCTGTTTAATCTTCCAAATAGATTTTAAGAATCACTGTCTTAGCCATTTTCCACAGCTGTTCAAAAAGCCCCACAGCCTACAGTGCCCTGCCAGGCAGAATTGAATTAGTTGTCACCTAAGAGAAGCAGAGGGTTTGGGTGATGTATGTCAGAAAACAACCCAAGTATAAACTACTTAGGGCTTATTTGCCAGATTCTACGGGTGTTCTTGAGTTAGACTTGGTCGATTTGTGTTTGTTTGATTGATTAGGGAAGGTTTATTTTGAAGGGGAAAAAAGCGTTGAATTAGTGAACATCTTCACATGAACAGCCTTGTGGCATATTGCTCGTCATTTTCCACAAGGTAAGGATCCTCATCCCAAATGGATACTGGAATGTCTCTGAAGGTAGAAAAATGAATGAAAGACCAACCATCTCTATTACCATGTTAAAGAAGAAACTAGTCTTCTGGGGATTACGTTATCCTTGCGATGGTCCCTACCCTCTCTGAAGCTCCTTTCCAAGGACTATGAAGTTTAAACTATTTCTCTCCAGCTCCTTTCATTTTATGCTCCCCCTCAATGATTTTCTTTTTTATTCCTTTGTATATTCTCCTTGCATCCACCATGTTTCTTTTCCTTTCTAGGGGCTCTTCTCATTAACATCGTCCCTCATTTTTATCTAAAAGAAAGCCTGCTAGTAACTACATTGTTTTCAACCCATAAATTCTCAACCATTAAATATGTTTCTTAAGATAATTTATCAATATTCCGATCGGTGCCAAGAGTTCTCGAGAGATAAAAGAATCAGATAGTGGTCCTGCCCGATGCAGACAACTCAGTGGTAGGTACAATGGGGTACGTGCTATTTAGCATATGAACATAACGCAATGCGATCACTATACGTATTCTGAAATCGTTGTATGATGTCTTAATAGGTTCTTTTTTGCTCTTTTTCCCCTTTCAAAATTTCTTGGCCATTATATTAAAGACTCTTCAAATGTTCGCTGTGAAAAGAAAACTTTTTTTTTTTAACAGCTCTTCCAAAAAGTGAAAAGATAAAAAGCAACATTTCAATATCATGCCAGAACTGACGTGTGAATAAACTTCAAAGAACGAAGAAAGGAAAACAGAGAGAGGTAGAGGGAAGGAGGAAGAAAAAAATACTTTTCACTAGCATATGCTCAGGGATCTGCCAAGTGTCACAGTTGGTTCATATTCTGTAATGACTGGAGTAGCCCTTTAATTGGCGGCTGACACTTGTATGTCATCGAATGATATCTTCTGCAGGCATATTTAGAGCATGTTCATTTCCTCCCTGTACTCATCTGATAGTCAGAGTTACTAAACTACTCTTTCTAATGAACAGAGTTTCCCGTAATTTAAACATGTCAATCTTTAGAACAGTGGTGATAGCCTCACACAAACTCTTAGCATGCTGGAGACAAGGACGAGCTGTTTCATCCACTTTTTTTTTTTTCATTTTATCTATGCACTATATTTTTACAAATTGAAGAGTAGAGTATAAATTTGTGATTCACATTCCACTTTCAAAACTGAGAGACTGATATTGCAGTGGGTGAAAATATTTCCCTCAGGACTTCAAGCCACAGAGCCATGGTACATTCCCAGATAATGAGGTCTCAAGATAAATACATAGCAGACCATATAAATGCATCTTACATAGCATGACTGGAAGGAATAACTGCACCCTCAAGTTTTCTTAAAGTCTTTAGTAAAGTCCTTGAAAGTTAACCCACTGAGACAATTTCTTCTCCTAAAATGGTAAAATGAGTCAGAATACATTTGTAATGGAAGCCAGGTTCATAAGTTGTCTGGTATGGGATTACAGAGATAGAATAAATATTTATTGAGAAATTCAGCCATCATATCAGAAAAGTGCACAAGCCTGATATTTTTGTCAGTGGTCTGGAACATAGAAAATATTTTCCTGTGGGAATAGCATGGCTGCTGTAGAAAGAAGAGACTCTGTTCAGAAGGATGAATCAGTTGCATTATTTTGCCAAATATTTGGCTCTGATGTATATACTATTGAATTCCAATAAGGATTTAGGACAGCTTACAAAGACATTTTAATTTATTAATAACAAGGAATTAAAAATAAAACAACGCTTGTCTAGTTCTGGCAAAGGTATGAGGAAATGGGACATCTCATGAATTTTGAAAGGGAATGTAAAATATTTGACATTTCTGGAGGGCTATTTGTACCAACATTGAAAATGTGCATGTAATTTGGTCCTGAAATTCCATTTCTTATTATTTATCTTATAATAAGAATACAAGTATACAAATATGTTATATAAAGATGTTTGTTGAATGTTTATTGAAATAATCAGAATATCTTGTGATGAGATTAAGTAAATAAGAATATATCCATATAATAAAACACTATTTACTTCTTTTTTTAAGGTAGACTTTATGTTGAAATGGAAATATGTCCACAATATTTTGTTGAGTTAAAAAAAAAGAGGTTATGGATTAAAATGTGTGGTAAAAATGACTACATTTATGTAAATTATACATATATTATAGTTGATACTTGAAGAATCACCTTGAAATACATAAAATGAAATTTTTAAGAGCAATTAATTTTGAGGAGTGAAATAAGTAAGTGTTTATCATGTACTACTTTAAACTAAAGATGTCTCCATTTTCAGAAAAAAAATAACAACAGGACAACTCATTTTAAATTATGTTGAAGGAATATTTCATTATATTGGAAAATCCTCACAATGAATTATTAAATGAAGAGATTCGATTTTAAAATAAAATGCAGTTTCCTAACCAGTATAGACAGCATAATCATGATTTTCTAAGTTTATTCATATGTACGAGAAACTAAGTCATAGAAAGTAAGTCTGAAAAGTTTGTACCAAAATGTTAATAGTGCATTTTCATGGGAAAAGATCAAAGTTGCAAATTGAGAGACTAGGCTGGAAACACACCTGCTTCCATGAAGCCCTGGAGGTGAGGAATGCAGGGATCTTCTTCTCTCACCTGTCACAGCAGCAGGAAGGACATTCCCACCACTGCACAGCAGTGCAGAGAGTAGAGAAGAGAGTCCCAAGCAGCCTTAGCAGTAGCTAGAAAAGGTGACAACCTTGGAAGAGAGGATCTGCAGGGTCCACAGTAATAAATTAAGTCCAACGTCAAATTGACAAGAAAAGGCACATGTATTGAAAGCTTGAGATATATGAGGTAATCTGCTAAGAACTATAGATACGAATTATCTGCTTTATCTTTAAAACAATTTTAGGAATAAAATACTGTTATTTCCATTTTTGAGATAAAGATACCAGTACTCAAAAAAGTCATGCTAGTAAGTAACCAGTAAGAGGCAAAACCCAAACTAGAACACAGATTTGCCTGATTCTCAAGGTCATACTTTTTAACCATTTTATATGCCAGGTTCCATAATGCCGGCACTGCCTCTGTACCTTCTTTTCTTGTTTATAAGATCCTAATCAAATCAATGCAGTCTGCTACTTTGTTTTGGCTAAGACCAATTTCACCTGGTTGCCATATGGATACCTACACAGGGTGCCATGGAAAAGTATAATGCACCACATAAAACTTGAAGCTTCTCACTGAAGTGTGCAGTACAATTTTCAACCCAGAAATCAGAGAGAGAAAATGACTGTCCCCAAGATTGCTATTCCGAAAGAGATAATTGCTGTTCATCTCACTCTGCTCACAAAGTGCTTTGCTAGGGTGACACTTACATCCTTGGAGGTCAGCCCACACTTCACTGACAGGTACTAGTTCGGCTGTGTCAATTCCACCTGAATCGACTTGCTTGCAGGGTTTCCAGAGCACACAGCTTACCAAGCCATTATTATTTTGTACCTGTGCCCAGAGAGTTCTACAAAGGGTGCATTTTAATAAGCCTGAAATAGGTAAATAAATAAATAGCTCATAGGTAATATGTAATTTACTAGCAAAAAAAAAAAAAAACCTGGACTTGATGCCCTCACAGTCTATAACCTGACGCCTCTAGTGATTGCTTGCAGAATTCTAGGGTGCAGAAAATCTGAATTTCATTTTTTAGCTTATTCCTTAAAATTGTTAGTTGATGGATCTTTCCTCAGATTGCCTCAAATGTCCTTGCTCGTCTCCACTCTGAGGTAAATATATTTCACTGAAAAACTTCATCTATGCATGGAGAACAATGCATTCAACATCCTCTGCATGCCTACTCATTCTACGAAGGGGACATAACTGAGTGCTCAGAAACAGCAAGCCATCTTTTCCTTTCTTTATTGCTCAAAAAATGAAGGAATTATTACAGATCTCCTTATCATTCCCCAGCTGTGGGGTCAATCCATTTTGTAACTTTCCTTTGAATCTATGATGTTCTAATTTTGATAAGGTGTCTAGCAAATTTAGTTGAAACATTTCAGGGTACAACGGGTATTGAAGCATAGGCGCTGCTTGAGGGCAAAAGTAAAGTGCTTCCAAAACACTCTGAGCAGTTTGCAATCTGGGATCCATGGACCCCATAGCTTCAGAATATCTATTAATATGAACTCCTTAAACTGTACATAAAAGTTTCTGTTAATGTGCATTTTCAACCACCTATTAAATTTTCAAATCATCTGCAAACCAAAACAGATTAAGCAACACTGAGCCATTCAGAAAATCCTGGGGAAGAGGGATACTATAGAACTAGTGCTTTTTACACAAATGTTTATCTCAAGAAAACTCATTCATACTTACATTATTATTGTTCACTTATTCACAATAGGCCAAGTCTGAAGCACTTCCTCAGTGAAGCTTTCAATGACTACTTTAACGCAGATTGACTTTTATCTTATTTCTGAATTCTTGTTTTTTTTTAAAGATTTTATTGGGGAAGGGAAACAGGACTTTATTGGGGAACAGTGTGTACTTCCAGGCCTTTTTCCCAAGACAAGTTGTTGTCCTTTCAATCTTAGTTGTGGAGGGTGCCGTTCAGCTTCAAGTTGTCCTTTCAGTCTTAGTTGTGGAAGGCGCAGCTCAGCTCCAGGTCCAGTTGCTGTTGCTAGTTGCAGGGAGCACAGCCCACCATCTCTTGGGGGACTCGAACCGGCAACCTTGTGGTTGAGAGGATGCACTCCAACCAACTGAGCCATCCAGGAGGCAGCTCAGCTCAAGGTGCTGTGTTCAATCTTAGTTGCAGGGGGTGGAGCCCATGATCCCTTGCAGGACTCGAGAAGTTGAACTGGTGACCTTGTGGTTGAGAGCCCACTGGCCCATGTGGGAATTGAACCGGCAGCCTTCGGAGTTAGGAGCACGGAGCTCTAACCGCCTGAGCCACCGGGCCAGCCCCTTATTTCTGAATTCTTATTGTACTCAGAGGAAACCACTTAGAGAATGTGTGTGTGTGTGTGTGTGTGTGTGTGTGTGTGCACGTGCACATGCACATGTGTTTTTCCATAGCTGTTTCATATATGGAAATCTTCTCTCCAGACATATTATGACATACAACCAATATCTTAAGCTTATATCTTCATTATTATCAGGGATTACATAGCTCATGAAAACCAGGGCTAAGTCTTGCTTTTTGTGTAGCTCTCACTATGACTAAAACTATGCTTACTTGCTTCATTGTTATCATGAGCTATCAGTAACCCAAGGAAATGCCTGTAGTGTTAGCATCCTTCTCTGTAACTGATTGTGGTTAAAGAAAATTTTCTTCCCTAATGTTAGAAGCAATGACACATTAGAGGAA
This sequence comes from Rhinolophus ferrumequinum, assembly GCF_004115265.2. NCBI lineage: Eukaryota > Metazoa > Chordata > Mammalia > Chiroptera > Rhinolophidae > Rhinolophus > Rhinolophus ferrumequinum. Next base: position 55,722,543 of record NC_046301.1, read on the forward strand.
ATATGAATTAGAGATGAGGTTTTTTTTAAGATGAAATGTTCCTACCAGTCAAATTATAAACTCCATGTCTAATCCATATATTTCATCAGCAAATGTTTCACCATTTTTTCATAATCTGATCTGTTTTCTCTGTTCCATTGCAATCACCCTAGTCTTACTGACTCTTGCAACAGCCTCCTGACTAGCCTCTGTATTTCTGCCTCTGCTCCCTAGAGAGTCTTTATCACAAAGCAATAAAAGTGAGTCTTTTAAAATGTGAGTCAGATCATGGCCTTTCTCCTTCAAATTTTCCCATGACCACCTATCTTAGAATAAAAAACAGAGTCCTTCAAAGGGTCCCCAAGACCCTGGTTATTCAGCTGCTCACACACCACTTTGGTTGCAACTGCTCTAATTTCAACTTTCCTCCTGGTACTCTCCATTCAAGGCAACAATTCCATTTCCTACGCCAGATTCCTAGCTGTTCCCTGAACTCATCACACATACTCCTGGCTCAAGGCATTTGTACCTGTTACTGCCTCACATAGTACATTTCCCTCAGATCTTCTCTCACTTCCTCCTCAGCCTCGGGCTTGCCCTGATCACCCTTCAAAAATACACATATGAGTACATGCGCACAAAGGACCCCCAATCTCCCTTACCCTGCAGATCTATTTTTCTCCATAGCACTTATTTCCATTTAGTATATTGTATATTAGTTTATTACTTATGTTTACCAACTAGAGGACTCAGTGGCTAGAACATTGTCAAGCCTATAAAAAGGGCTCAATAAATTTTTGTTGAATGATCACTATTAGTAGTTTCAAAGAAGGCCATTCAAAAATACTTTAAAGAATATTGCTGAAATTTATAGGCAGAGAAAAGATTAGGGGGCAAAACACCGTAAAGGTCCACAATATGGTCAGTGACTCATCATTTCCTAAATGCCTTTAACGGGTACAGTAGAGAAAAAGAAGAACGAGGAGGAGTTGTTTAAGTAACAGTGAAACTTAAACAGTGAGACAGATTATCTGGAAATTCTGAGACTAAAAAACCTACTCTGGAGACTAATTTCTAGAGGTAGTGGGAAAGGATTCCTATCTATGCTGTCTAATATTATCAAAAGATATCATTTCCTCTGACAATTATGTATTTGTTTATTGTCTGCATGACAATAAACAAATACATAATTTGTTTATTGTATTTGACAAAGCCCTATGGAAGACAGCCTGGGTGTGCCTCTCTCAGCATCTTAATTCTCTTTACTTTGTCATGCATACCAGCTATGTCCATCAGTGTGTTTTCACTTCCAACAGCCAGGAACTACATCTGTTTGTCAGAGGATGGACCTCAGGAGGCCAGAACCCTCACCTGTGCATACAAAGAACTGGAATTGCCTGGGAATAGATTTCCCAGCAGTGACAACGGCCTTCACCAATGACTCCGAGTTACAGAGCTACAGATTCTCCAGCTCTCCTGCTTCCTGGTCACGACAGCCCTGAGGTATGTCGACACTGCCTCTTGGTCTTCCCCACGGGAATGAATCAAAGTTCTTCTTCGGGATACTTTGCCCAGCACCTCATCCTTGCGTGACTTTCTCTTCCTGGCCTTACTTTCCCACTCTCCTACCAATCTTCCTGGAAACACTTCCTCATAAATCACATTCACACAAATCCTTATTTTAGGGTTTTCTCCTGGAAAACCCAGCCTAATTTCAGAAATGATCCTGAGACTGACTCTCAGGATCAGATTTTGAAGTTGGATGACTCACTGGCTAGATGGCAACAGGAACCCCACGGTTGGTGGTGAGTATAGTGACAAAAACCCAGGAGGCACTGCTAAAACTCCCATAGGTGGTAAATTGGGGTGGGATGCAAGAGGAAGGGGGTGTACTAGATTGTACAATAACTCTAGCATTTGAGATATATGGTAGTGAGGGTAATTATAAGAACTGTGGGGTTATGGCTACTATTAAGTACAATTAATGGATTGGAGAAAGAAAATTACAAGTTTAGGTCAGCCAATTACCAATGCATAGCACAGTGTGAAAGCCACAAGTTCTCCATGGCAGCATTTAAAGAGAACAGCATCATCTGTAACTGCAGGAAAGACCCTGCTGAGACCAAGACCAGGATTTAAGAATGAGAGTAGCAAAGCTACAAAGAAGGCTGATTTGTCTGATACTAAAGGTAGGATCCTGATAGAGAAGGAATGGGATTCCGAGACTTGGGACAGAGATACTTGGAATGCACACACAGTCATTGAACTCCCAGTGCTCCAAACCCCTCAAGTCTGAAAAAGTGCCCCAATTCTTCCCACGGGACAGCAGCAGCTTCCTCTTGCCTGAAGACTGTGCAGAAGCCTCAACTGAGACCAAAGTTTTGCTAGATTATACTTGTCCCTCAAAATGGGCCAACCCTTCTCTTCCTGTCTACTAGAGCCGCATGATCTTGTTGGCAAAATACTACCTCTCATGGGAGGAAAGAAATTATTCACTAAAAGAGAGACAGAATCTAGCTCATCGGTGCTGGAAGGAACTAAAAGAATATGCCTGGAAGTGGATAGTGAATGTGCTGGACTGGAAAATGGAGACTATTAGGCTGGATAGGGGAGAATTCATTGCCATGGGGCACATCCCAGAAGAGCCATCTGCAGCCAGTCCTGATATAGTTTGCTTGGTTTGTTCTTAAAAGGTTTGAAAAAAACGACTCACATTCATTGAGGTAGGAATACCCAGACTTCCTTGGCAGAGTTTGAAAAAGAGATCAGTGGGTCCAAAAAGTGGGCCAGCTAGTTGTTTGAAACCTGACACTCCACCAGGAGACCATGTTCTCTGGGACATTCAAGAAGCTTATTGGTGATTGTTCTCAGTAGGCTAGGAAGGTAGGGATGCTGTTATGGAACTGACTTCCTTATAGCTGTGAGAAAGGTAAGATTTGGAAGACCAGAGGCCAAATGGCAGCACTGAATCACCAGAGGCCAGGGCAAGGTGGACAGTTACCATAACAGGTATCAAAGCTATTTAGAGTGATGTCTAATAAACCATGGTGATTTTCTAGGACAAGATAGACAGGCAGACAGCAAGGGCTGCGGCTAATATATTCATATAAAATCAAAAATTTTTTTAAAAGATGAAAAGCAGATGAACAGAAGACTGATGTCATCTGTACTAATGGACAAATTACTGTCCCTTTCCCTCGTTTTCAGGTGTGAGCTAGTTCTCAGACACAGACTCCATTGTTTGAAGGGACAGCCAACCTATCTGAAGAAGGAGCCTGCAATCTACAGCAAGGATATACAATACTGGTTCTCCCAGTCTTCCCCAAAGAGAACTATGGACATTTACACAAATAAGTGTAAACTACGAAACAGAGAATACCCACATTTTCCTTGTACTTTTAGCTACAAGGTCCAAGCTAACACTGATGCCAGGAGTTTCCAAAACATAATCATGGTACCCTTTATAACAGAAGGGACATATGGAGGACAGATGACAAATGGAGTCCTGACCCAAGTACTGGGCCCCACACATCCAGCCAATGGCAGTTCCACATCGAAAGCAATTTACTGAGTCCACTGATTCAAAAGTTAATCTCATCCAGAAACACCCTCACAGACACACCCAGAAATAATGTTTCATCTGGGCACCCTATGGCTCAGTCAACTTGACATATCAAATTAGCCATCACAACTCCCAAAAGATTACAGCAGAATTTGGTAGGTTGCCCTATATCCAACATTGGCTCTTGAAACGAGCCTGGACCTGGCGATTGTTAACGGGGGCTCTTTAGAACTGCTCCTGTCTTCTCAAGATGCTCTGGTATAGTGGACTCCACAGGATAGATTGTAGCCATATAGGCAAGTTCAGGCACTGGGTATTTTACACATGACTCCAGGACCATGTAACTGTAAATGTTGTCGCTTTAGAGTCCCAAGTCCTGGCTACAGGAAGCTTGTGACTGCTTTCTGTGCACAGAGCCCACCGTCACACACCTCCACCCTCAAGAAAGAAAAGCACCAATATGTATTGTCTGAGTTAATGAACAGCAAATCCTGCTACTTCTACCTTCAGATACAAAATCCAGAATCTGATCTCTAATTGTTTCCTCCACCAAATGCAATTCAGATCAACGCTACCATCACTCCTCTCCTGGATTTTTGTAATACTTCCTTATCTTCTTCTTTCTACCCTTGAACCCATGTAGTCTAATATCAACACAGCAGCCAGTGTATGCTGTTAAAATATGCCTGGTGATACCACTCCTCAGCTGAAAGTCCTCCAATCAATCACCAGCTCATTCCGAGTAAAATCTAAAATATACGTCAGGTTTCAAGGCTCTTTCTCCATCACCTGCATCCCACCCCTTTCCTCTCTCATTTCTTCTCCCACACTTTCTTCTTAGCTCATTCTCCTTAAGTCATATTGACCTCCTTCCTGTTCTTTGAACATAGCAAGTATTTTCCTGCCTCTGACCATTGCACTTCCGGTTCCTATCCTGAATCCTGTAATGCTCCCTCCCGTAGCTGCAGGCCTTGAACCCTGATTTCCATCCGGCTTTCCCTGTCCTCCCTGAACCAAATGACAACACCCCCTTCACCCAGTACCCTCAGCCCCTTTCCCTAGACTTGCTGTCCTCCTCACCTCACTTTCTTTTCCCCCATATTCCTTATCACTTTCTGCCATTACACAGTTACTTGTTAGTATGTTTAGGGCCTGTCCCACTAGCCTATTAAGTTCTTTGAAAGCAGAAACTTTGCCAGCTTTGTTTCCTTCAATGTCCTTAGGTCTTTGATGCCAGACACATTGTAAGGAGTCAGTAGCTATTTGTTAAATGAATACAAAGATCTCTAGAAAAACGCCTTGCCTCCATTTCAATATTATTATTTACATCCACATTCTACTTCCCATTTATACCCACTGTTGCACACCCAATGGGAAATGTAAGTTCCCATTTATACCCACAGTGTGTACCCACTGTTGTATACACACTGTTGTATATACCCAGTTGCCGCAATGCATCTATATATCTCTGTGCCCTGAAATCTTCCATTTTCCCCATTCTTCATTGTTGTTGTTTTTGAGGTGTTTGTTTTTTGTTTTTTGGGTTTTTTTTGCCTTCATAGCCATTAAATATTAACAATCCTTTATGTCCTCAGGGAACCACCTTTCTCCTCATTTGACTACACTGCCTTGCACATAAAAGGAGCTCAATTACTAGAAGTTAAATGACTGACGGTGGCAGTTTGCCAGCCTATGCTAATGAAACAGCCCTCCTGTCCCTGCAAGGCAGCGGGCACATTTTGACAGGGGCCTCCAGGAGACCTTGTACCAATGCCTTAACACAAAAGTTATTGTTAAAACAGGAGGCCAAGATAAAGTAGAATGAGTTTTGACCCAGGGAAGGTGGTTTGGACAGAGGATCTTGTAGTACCCCAAGGTCATTTATAAATACAACGGTCTAAATCTCTTATTCAACAAAAAATATGCCATTTAGCCTTTTGTTTGTCATGCTAATGGAGATCCTATTTGTAAGAAATAGTAATGAATAAATTCTGCAAAATCGTGTGAACCTGAAAACATTTGCTCTCTTGTCCTCCCATGTAAAAAAGCTCACCCTGACCCAAAGAGGTAATTCAAGAATAGAGATGTACCGTCATTTGCATGGAAAGAAAGCACACAGTGTTTGGCTTTTACAGAAGCGCACACTTCTGCTTACATTTATACCGGGGGTGCCAAAAATCTGCCTCGCATGACTTGTATTCAACTTTTGTTATCAGTATATATTGAGTATTACAATTTTAATACAGTTTCTTCCTTTCTAAAAATGTGTATACTTTTTTGGGGGGGGCACCCTCTACATTTGATCTGTGCAAAGGTTATTGCAAAATAAAGAATATGTCAGAATAAAAAAATTCTGGAGAAGAGTTCAGAAATATTCTTAAATGCCAAAGTAGACACTAGATTAGGTCCTAGAGATCTGTACGAGATCATGCCTATGGTTAACAATATTATACTGTATTCTTAAAAATGTGTCAAGAGGGTAGATCTCACGTTAAGTGTTCTTATCAAGGTTTAAAACACACACACACTATTGTGGGTCCACATATGTATGCGATCGTGCTAATGATGGGGAATCAGATTGATGAGAAATTCTGTAACACAAAATATTAAGCACTTTTGTTGTTGCTAAAAGCAACTTTACCAGGGAGTGAAAAGTGGATTCTCAACAAACTCTTGGTATTGCACTGGGAACTATAAATTCTAGACTGAAAAAATATCTAACACACAGAAAATGGGAAGAACAGGGCGGGAATGGCAAGTAACTGCTGAAGAGGGATCTTAAAACTGCTTTGACCTGAAAAACATTTCAGAAACAAAACTAGTGATTTATAAACTGAAACACAGATATAAAAATATATTTAGCTCATCTATTTTCCTAGATCTTCCTGACAACAGTGCCATCTGGAGACTCAAGGACACAAGATCTTAAGAAAAGATAGACACAGACACTGAAAAGGTTGCTGATGAAGTCATTCTGTTTTTCTCGTTACTCTTACGCTGTTTGTCATTGCAGCAAAGAGACAATTAAATATTTGATAACTGACTTCATAAAAAAGTTTTTCTAAATATGCAAAATTACAAAAGAGAAAATGCATCAACTCTATAATATTCTAATGGGAAATACGAAGCAGTTAACATGTGATTTGTTCATTCAGAGAATGTTATTATTTTAGGAGAATTAAGAAAATGATAATATATTGCAATCATTCACGAGAATGCCAGTATTCATAAAAGTGGTTTTTTGATGTATATATTTGAAATTGCAAGTAAACAGATGTGCTTCCAACCCTCAAAAGAGGCAATTCAAGTAGGATCAAAAAATCTGAGAAGTAGAGAACAAACAAAATTCAAGTCACCACAAGCTTTCCTCCACCTGCCCACATAGAACCTCAGCAGCCTCTGAATTTTCTCCCAGGTGTCTCTGTGAGGTCCACTGAAAAGTCCCACAGTTTGTAGAGAATCTGATGAGTACCCCCTGGTTAACAATATCACATCTTCTTGGTACCCCCCACTCCCACTGGCCATGATGCTACCTCCAAGGTAAATAGCTTCCAAAAGTCACCTTTTTCTTTGCTAGTCTGCCATACTATTTCCACTCTGTCTTCCAGGCATGGCTGCTATTTACCAGCAGGTAACACTGGGCATTACCACCATCAACAGCATGGGGCCCTCAAAATACACAACTTGAGTGGTGATCGGTGACAAACAGGAGAGGATGTCTTCACCCTCTTTTTGTGGCACATTCTCCAAGAAGGATGCTAAAGTACAACTGTTTTTGCTCAGACCTTCCAGAAAGCTCCTTGGCCCCAAAATTGTTGAGTCTATTATTCACATAGAACCTTCACTCTCCAAACTGTCTCTAATTTTTCTAACACAAGAAAGTGGTTAAGATGCAACAACATGGATGGATCTAGAGAGTATTATGCTAACTTAAATTAGTCAAACTGAGAAAGAAAAATACCATATGGTCTCACGAGGTCAGATAATTAAGTTCGTAAACTCATCCTAGATAAAGTGCTACATACCTCATTGCTGAATATCACTGTGGTCACCTTAAAAGTACTTCCCTTGGGAAGCTATGCAAACACCAGCACCTACTCCACCCTTCAAAATAATTTTGGAACTCTTTTTCTGGAATGGCCATCAGAGCTGTCATCCTATTACCCTTGATGTCCTGAATGTCATCAAAATGTCTTCCTTTCAATGTTTCCTTTACCTTCGGGTAAAGAAATAAGTCACTGGGGGCCAGATCAGGTGAGTAGGGCAGGTGTTCCAATACAGTTATTTGTTTACTGGCTAAAAACTCCCTCACAGACAGTCCTGTGTAAGCTGGTGCATTGTCGTGATGCAAGAGCCATGAATCGTTGGTGAAAAGTTCAGGTCATCTAACGTTTTCACAGCCTTTTCAGTACTTCCAAACAGTAAACTTGGTTAACTGTTTGTCCAGTTGGTACACATTCATAATGAATAAACCCTCGGATATCAAAAATGGTTAGCAACATCGTTGCAACAAGTTCACAAGCTTAATTGCCAGACCTTGGATGTGGAATCTAAAGAACAAAATAAATTAATAAACAAAATAGAAACAGACTCATAGACACAGAGAACAAACTTAGAGTTGCCAGATGGGAAGGTGCTTGGGGAGTTGGATGAAAAAGGTGAAGAGATTAAGAAGTACAAATTGGTAGTTACAAAACAGTCATGGGATTGTAAAGTACAGCATAGAGAATATAGACAATAATATTGTAATAACTATGTATAATGCCAGGTGGGTACTAGATTAATCAGTGGATCACTACATAAATTATAAAATGTCTAACCACTATGTTGAACACTAATATAAAATAATATCAAATGTCAACTGTAACTGAAAAATAAATTAATTTTTTAAAAACTACCCAGGTAAGCCCTGCCTAAGTCCCTGTCCCACAGAACCATGAGAAATAACAAATCATTGTTTTAAGTACAAATAAATTAATTTTGGGGGAAAAAAGAAAACGTGGTTAAGTTTGAGGGCTGATCCAGGGAAAAAGTCAAGTAATAATTCACGCTGATATCAGAGCACTGGCTTATCTGCAATCTTCCATTAATTTAAGCAATGTTGAATTCAACGTGGAAGCTGAAAGGTGCTTTCTTGTGCTTTTTTTGTGTGTTCCAGTTTTAACATAAGTACCCAAAACATGCTGCTTTACATACCGTGTCTCATAGAGATTTTAGTTAAAATTGCTTTTACTGATTTAATATTTTTGTTTCACTTTTTTTCAGTCCCTCTCTCCCGTGGGTTATTCATTGGTTCACAAGGCATAGCTAGAGAACAAGGATTAGTGAGAGAACCCAGGCTGTTCTCTTCACTGCCAACCCCGTTTTCATCCCTTATTTCCACTGAGACGCGCTTATTGAGCCATCTTCTACGTTTGACTCCCTCTTCATCCAGTAGAAGAGGTTCTTTTCCTTTTCGAAATGCTCCTTAGTCTCCCATTGAATATCCTCATGGAAGTTTCTACCACCAGACCTCCAGCCACCCCCATCAGTGAGGGAAGGTTACATTCAAATTAGGCTGTCTGCGAAACATGACTGAGGTAATATATGAGGCACAGAATCGAAGACAAAAGGACACGGTGGATCAAGTTCAAAGTCATGTCTGATGATTGCAGATTCTGGGTATTTCGGGATTTTCTGGGGATTATACAGCCATGTTGCTTTACAATAACTCATCAGATCTATTAAGAGTTTATCATATCGAATCTGACTGAATTTTTATAGCCTGTTAAAGCGAGAGGAATAGGAAAAACGGAGCTAGCAGGAAGTTAATGTTGGGAAACATCGGCTGTGTTTCCACCAATGTCATGAACAAATTCTGAACTTGGGCAAAGCACTTACACTCCCTGGTCTTCATTTATCACAGAAAAGGGCTGGGCTGAATGACTGTCAAGGACCCTTTCGGTTGTAACAATTTACTTCAGTAATAATGTATGGTTCTCTAAGCAACCTAGAAAAAGGAGGGCGGTCATAAATAAAGAAACAGAGCTATGCCTCAGTGGGTAAAAGGATTATACCCAGCAGGGGATTTGGGTAAAAGGAAAAGTGCTTTTCAGAGGGAGGAAGAGGTGAGAGGATACCCGCCAGCAGGAAGGCGGAGTACTGCCATTTCAGTGCAAAAATTATATTGATAACATGAAAACTGGCACGCTGTCCAAACAGTGGTATTTCACTCACTTTAATAAATTCAAATCAGATAAAAATGCTTTCTCAGAACTCTAAAGTACCATATACAGAGAGTGTCAAAAAAATGTATACACATTTTTAGAAAGGAAAACTGTATTAAAATTGTAGTACTCAATATATACCGATGACAAAAGATGAATACAAGTCATGTGTATACATTTTTTTTGGCACTTCTGGTATATGTTAAAATTAGCTTCATAGATAACATTACAAGTGTGTTCTTTGAGATTAAAGGGCAGCTTACAGGGATTCCAGATAATTTTTAAGGAAGAATAAATCTGACTTCATGTAGTTTCCTATTTGGGTTAGGACACCCTTTTTTAAATGTCATCTTTTGGGCAATGGATATTTTTACTTAATCCCAGTGAATTCCAAACGTATCAGCAACTGCCAAAGACAACCCTACCCAGCCTTTTATGTGTAGGAAACCAGCAATTTAAGCATAGGAAAATCAACACTGAGACAGTGGTAATACTTTGACGGCTTTGTGGAGAAAAAAAATAAATTCCCTGGGTTTTGTTGAAGGAAAAAGACACACACACACTCACACATGTACACACAGACACACCCCACATTTTCCCTCTTCTTGACAGATGTTTTGCTATTCTTCAAGGAATCCAAAGAGATTTCTAGGGCCTAAGCCAGGAGTCTTTGAACCAGAAGAAAACAAAATTAGTCCAAGAGCTGGCAGGGCTGATAATTAGCTGTATATAGGACTGTAAACCTTAAAAAGACACCGTAAGAGACATGTTTGCATTTATAGTAACACATATATAACCATCCAAATTGGGAAGTCCAGACACGATGGTAATTTATGTGGTTAGGTCTGTCTTTACTATTCAGCACTCTTCATGGTCTAACAAAGAAAACTGGGATTCAAATATGAATTTCCTGTTTTGTGGCACCTTATTAAAATTATAATGAAAAACTCAGTTCCTCTGCTTGGAACTTCAGTATATAATGAATTGCATAAAAGGACAAAAAAGTACATGGAAGAAAATGCAGTTCAGTGTGATAAAGGAGAAAGACTCTCAGGCTGGGAGTCAGAAGACCGGGATTCTATTCCCAGCTCTGCTCCTAACCGGCTGGCTGATTTGGAGCAAAGCATCTCATTTCTCTGAGCCTCAGTTTTGTCATTTGTAAAATGTGGGGACTGGTTCAGATGAATACAATCCTATGACCACCAGTGTCAGATCTTGTAGTACTTTCTGTGCCGAAAGAGCCGCTAAGCAAATTATCAAATACTCTCGCATAATAGAAAACAGCATTTCTTTAAATCCGTTACCTCCCATGGGGTCTGAGGTAGACAGGAGAGCCTAAACACATAGTATATTATGCATCCAGTTGATCACAATTTATCTGCACAATATCCCTTCTCTGACATTTAAGAAAGGTCAAAATTCTCAAGAGCTGAATAGGAATGTTAATGTCCTTTAAAGCGGTATGGCCACTTCGTTAAGATTGAATCATTCAAAGATCCCTGGGACTGAAAAATGAATGACAGTGACCTTGAACATCTACTCTCCTTTTGTCCAGAGGTAAGGGAAAGGCTAGGGATAAGGGAAAGGGAACAATACTGTTAATCTTTCAAAAATTATATAATTGCCATTAGTAATATATATAATGCTCTGTTCACCTCTCTACCTTTATGTGTATGTCCTGATATGCAATTTTATTACATCGCAAGATTCATGTGCAACATTTCAGTAGTTTTCTTCTCAGGTGGTAAGATGCAGTGTAATTATGATAAACATCAGTTAGCATGCCACCTGCCTGGAAGGTTCCGAATGGAAAGCCAAAGAGATGCAATTAGACATGACTGCAATGAGTGCTGATTTAATTGTAATGCACATTTTGACTATTAGGGTTTTCCTTATTCTCATTTTGAGAAAAATAATTGCTTAGCCTCTTTACCCAGATTCTCACCCCTTTCACTCAAGTCTGTAAAATCCTCTTCCGTTTTAGAAATACAGAGAATCAGATGTCATTCACTCTATTAACTCATAACTAGTAAAATTAGGCAAATAATTTTTTCAATTAATGTGCATATTTAATTTTTTCTTTATCTGTTGTTGGATATTTTATTTGAAAACAAAAGAGAATTTTACAATGTCATTTTATGTTTTCCATATCCCAAATGTGATAGAAGGCCACTGATATTTAGAGAAACGTAAATCCTACTTTCTTAGTCCTGAACTCCATTCTTATTCTCACTTCATAAAAAGGATTCAAAACCAACTGATCGTATATTCCTTTATAGTCTCTGAGAAGAAATCACTGAAGCAACAAATTGTTACCTGATGTAGATAAATATAAACCAACTTCAACTTTGTCATTATTTCAATGCTATGAATTAAAAGGTTTTAATATTTGTTTCTACAACCCTCCTATAAAACATCAAAAACAATATTTAATGTATCAAAACTTTTTTTTACATAGATATAGAAAGTAGACTTGAGGTGAGGTGGGGGGAAAACAGGCTGAAATAGAAGATTTTGTGTTTTTTCCAACCTTTATTGAGGAATAATTGACAAATATTATTGTATACATCTAAAGTGTACAGCGTGATGATTTGATATCCATGTACGTTGTGGAGTGATTTCCAAGCTCCAGACTATTAAGACATCCATCACCCCACATAGTTAAGTCCTTTTTCGCATGTGTGTATGTGGTGAGAACAGTTAAGGTTTACTCTCAGAAACTTTCAAGTATATGGTACCGTATTATGAACTAAAGTCACCACGCTGTACATTAGATCCTCAGAACTTATTCTTCTCATAACTGAACGTTATACCCTTTGACCTATATCTCTCTATTTTCCCCATACCCAGCCCCTGGCAACCATCCTTCTATTCTCTGTGAAATAGCAGATGTTCATTTCAATGGATTAAAGTTGTGCTAATTTCTGCTTTAGTAAGTACTACTCTTCTTCAAGCTCCTTAGTTAGTATATTAATAAGTGTTGGAAATAAATACAATTTTAGAACTCAAAAGGTTTTTTAGTAGTCCATTCACATGGTTGAGAATCAGAAAGCCAAGCCTGACAGCATAGGTTAGAACCTAGAAACCAATGTCTTTGGAACAAGAGTGCTTGGATTTTAATCTCACTCCACTATTTACTCACATAGTGATTTTGGCAAGTTTCAGAAAACTCTGTGCCCCTTAGCATGTTAACTCATCTGTCAAATAGGGACAAAAGTATCTTATAATGTTGATTGGAGTGTTCCATGAGGTAATACATGTAAAGTGATGAGAAAAGTGTCGGGAACATAGTAAGTGACTGGTAATTATTGCTTAATCCCATTTATTATAATAGTATAACAAAAATGACAACTTAAGGATCCAGCAGTTTTAATTCACTGCAGCCTGCAACCAACACATATGGCTCTGAGAATGTCAAGAAAGGTGGAAACACAACCTGCATGAAAGCTGGTGACTCAACTCACCGGTTAATCTCCCTGTCACCACTATACAAAGGTTTTAGGTTTTAGAGCACCCAGAGTATGCCGCTAGTCTACAACGTAGATAGGAGTTTCTACTCCAAGTCTACACAATATTAACCTCTAGATAGAAGATTTTTTTTTAAATGTGATTTAAGCCATCAATCTTAAAATTACTAGGTCTATTTTTTTTAATGGAAAATACAGATATTTTTATTCATCCCAATGTTTATTGTTGTGAAATTTTACAATACAAATTTCCATGTCTGCTAAATGAAAGGAACACTGTGTGGACAATTATTTTACTAGGAATAATGACGCAGCCCACAAAATAGTCTCAACTCCTGGAATGTAAAGCTCCGAGGAATGGCACACATCAGAAAGAATTACTGGCCAAAATATAGTTTTTTCTTATTAACTGGCTTTCCTCTTAATATTAGAATTACTTACTTTTTACTTCAAACAATGAAATTCTTTGACAATAGCCGATCATTTTATTTGGAATATATACAAGTATAGATACACCCTCAAAAACTATGAGACTTAGAAAGGGGAACAGCATCTAAAGGGAGGTGATCCATGATGATGGAATTTGGAATGAAAAAAACAAAAAAGTAAACCTTGACGTATTTATTTATTTGGCCAAAAGTGTGTTCACTAGTTTTCCTGTATTTTTACTTTCTCTCCAAACATGATATTAAACTCAGTTAAAAGGCTCAGAACAATGATTTCCGTGTCCCATGCCAAACTTACTCGTTATTACCCAGTTTTATTAATTCACATTCTTTGCTTGAACTTTTGGGGGAAAAGTGATTCAAAAGCGTTCATGAATGACCTCTGAGTTCAGAACTACTGTGAGAAAACAAGTTCCTGCTCCTTATCTCAGAAAGTCTGACGTCTAAAACCCACTACAATATCTGTCCCTGGAGAAGAACACTTGAAAATCCCAAAGGCCCGTCCCATCCCACCAACCGATATCAACAAGAAACATTGACCTTTTCAGCACTGCGTTATTCAACTTTTCTTCACAGCTGTCAACAGTTCTGTGCTGCAATTCTGACAGTTTGCAAGTAACCTATTTTTCTCGCCTTGCCAAATCAAATTGTGAGTGAAATTGTATTGAAGTTTGATAGGTTCTTGTTACCCACATGTCATTTAAACGCTATGTAATTCATGTATTGCTCATGAAAGTTTACTGGAAATATTTGGAGGAGGAAAACATTTCCATTTTTAGGGCTATGCAACTATTATATTTTTTAACGAAGCCGTAAGTGTTAGGAGTCTTTTTCTACTTTCACAAGTCCCTCCAATGGCCTAGAAATACAAGATAAAGAGGTAAAAAGCAGTTGTTTACTTCTTCAAGTTTCCTACCTAAACCAAATGATTTTAGTGAATACGCACTCTGCAGTTGGTTGAGTATGTAAGAAAGATAAAGGCTCTGAAAGATCTGACCTGAAAGAGCTGGTGCAGACATCTAAAGACTCAGAGAGAACAAAATACCAATTATGTTCTTACTCTGCAAGCTCTAAAGTTACAACACTCAACAAGGAGATTCCCACTAACTAGGACACCATTCCTGAAGGGGACAGAATCGTGTAAACAGAAGTTACAACGCAGCAAAAGCTAACCAGGGGGCAAAAGGATAGATAATGTTCTGTTGGATTTAATGTTCTGTTGAGCACTGTTTTAAGTGCTTCACATGTATTAACACATTGAATTTTTCAAACCCCAATGAGACTGTTCTATCAGAAGCATCATTTTGCAGATGAGACAGAGACGACAGAAAGGTGAAATAACATACCAAAAGTTACCACCGGCAACGATCAGAGAGAGAATTTTAGCCCAAGTTGTTGGATGCCAAAGCCTTGCTCTTCACCACGGTGACACATGGTCGTCCCTAATGCTGTTGAACAAATACTACAGTTGGAAAGTGGTGGCCATGTACTTGCTTTGGACAATAACATATGAATAGCAGTGACATGTTCTTTCTATAGGAGACTTTGGGAGCCAGGGCACGATTCACCATGAGGTAATCATGGACGTGTATATCAAGTAAAGCTTCCATTGCCAAGTCTCTGAGTAGTTACAAGGAGCAGAAACCGCCTGTGAACTATTATTGGTTGTGTTGTATAGGTGAGAATTAAATATTTATTAGTTAAGCCTATTGAGAATTTGCAACTATTTATTACTACTGCAAACCTAGCTTATCCTGACACAGACATACTGCCTGCACATTGTAAGGGTTCATTTATTCTCACTTAATCCAGTTTTAGAGGGAATTCAAGATGAGTATGATTTATTCAGGTGAAAGCAGGACACAGTTAGAGAAAAAATATAAGCAAAGCCCCCAAAGCAAAAAACAAAACACACATGAAGTTCTTAAAAATTTCAAGTTGTTGAGCAGGCTAAAGATATTCACATGAGGATAAAGCCATAAAGTACACAATCATACACATAAAATTTGATTTGTTTAAGGAAACTTTTTTCCACAATCTATTTTTAAAGTCATGGTAAATAAAGAATTCCAAATTGCGTATTAGTTTATATATCTAGGGATGTCAATGGATCCTTCATTTCATTAAGACGAGTGCTGGGCCAGGCTTAATTCTGTTTCATTGTGGTCATGAATCACCCTGATATTTTCGAGTCAGGCTAGTTCTAAGCAGTCCCTCAGGTTGTCTGTGGTAGAGGGATAACTAACAAACTCTCCTCATTCCTAGCATTTCTTGCCTCTTTCTCATTTCACTTTTCATTTTTATTTTAACTTTGTAAGTGAGCAGGAGTAATTTGATATTAGTTTAAGATTCACAAATTGTTAAAATGTTCACGGATCATATAAATATAGATGGGCCCAGTTTCTCAATATCCCATCACCAGTAGGCTTAGATTTCTAAGCTGTAGAACGATTGCCACCAAGAATGGCTTTTGTAATTATTTGTCATCCTATGTGACAGGTAATGACATTACGAGAATTGCAGTAATTGACTTATAAATTTTACTTACATATTATACCCTTTGATGAAATCACTTCTTGTCTAATTTAAGATAGGCATTGACTACCCATTTTTTATACATAGAGACCAACTTTTCATTCTTAGTTGATAGAAATTGTCCATGAATGATTTAGCAGAAAACCTTGTCAGGGTAAACTACCTTTGCTAAGCAAAAAGTGCTTTGAAATGGGGTGACCTCTGACAAATTGTGTTGGGAAGACGTGATAGACATGAATGCTTACATCAGAAGGGTAGGTGTAGTGCAAGTGCTATGCAAAGCAGCAAGATTACTTATTCAGCACCGAACTTAGAAGTAGAAAGTTTTGTTTAAATCTAAACTTGGGTCAGAATCTGAATCTATCTTTCTGTCTCTTAGGTGCAAAGCCAGCCCTGTAATAGCCTATACTCTGCTCCTGCCTTGCTGGAGAATTAGAAAAGCGATGAGATATTGATGGAAGTCTGCAAGATGAAAACAAAAAAAAAAAAAGTAAAAGAAAAATGGGGAAAGTTGCTATGACTGTAGAAATTCTTTCGCTATGCATTTCTTTAGAGGATCACTTATCCTCCCAGGTAATGGAAAACTGTTAGGTATTCTTACACTCTGTTTCCTTTAGTATTGTTACTCTACCTTCCCATTACACCCCTCCCCTAGAAACATACACATAGATACATGACCTTTTGCATTTTTCACATCACAAAATTATTGTATTTAATCACGTCTCCTTCATAGAAGCTTCTTCAAACAATCTCTCATTTTACCCGTCTGAGCATGGTCTAAAAGGCCATACAATTCATTTTTCGTCACTTTGACAGATTCTCTTTAGTTTCAGCTGGCTTTGTTCCTCCTTGGTCAGCATTTCTCCTCACCCATGCATGAGCTCTATCCAGGAACAGAGGCAGCGTCTTTCAATTCTTTCTGGGTAGTGGGTTTAACATAAGGATGTTTTAATTTTTCATAGTGTTAAATGACCCGTTTCTGGTCATTGCACTTTCTGATCCAGTTTCTAAAGACACATTGCTATGAAACAAAGGAAGTTCATAAATAATGAGTGCATCATTTCCTTATATCATAGCAAAGAGAAGCAAAGATTGAATGAAACAACTTCATTTGTAAGAGAAGAGTAAACCAGGTATCCTTGCCCATAAATTCTAAGATTTAAAGTTGTTTATCAAAGGTAGAATCCTTCCTCATGTGTCCTTTGACCATCAAAATAGAGTTGCACATCCTGGAGAGCTAGCTGTTGCTAGGTGACTTCTGATTGGGCTCAACCAATGGAATTTGTTGGCAAAAGAATGGAGGGCAGAAGAAAAAAGAGGTTGAGATATTTTGTCCCCATAACTACCCTCTGGACCACTTTTATGGCAGGCGCTGCATCCTTCCATGGCTACCGTCTTTAGCTCCAGCTCTCCCTGGACTCTGCTAACACTATTTCCTCTCCTTGCCTATTCAGGACTAATGATATAAACTGCTTCCTGCTGTTGCTAATGTCTGGGTATCTCAACATTCCTTATTAATATAAGTTCCCTTAAGCCTCCTGAACTCAAATATGCACGTTTCTGTAAGGATTCTCTCCATTAAAATATCTTGCATCACTTGAGTTGAATTTTCTTTTCCACTAAGACCTAGCTGATACATTCAGTTTACTTGGTGTTAATTGTAAGTGTTAAATCCAATGTTAAAATAAGTTAAATTATAAGTGTTAAATTATAAGTGTTTAAATAAGTGTTAAATTGTAAGTGTTAATCCAATGGGAGCTACTGACAAACAATCATCCCAAAAGAGTGAAGCAAAAACCACCCATTTCTAGAAGAGATGTCTGTACCCCATGTTCACAGCAGCATTATTCACAATAGCTAAAACGTGGAAGTAACTCAAATGTCCATCGACGGATAAGATAAGCAAAATATGGTCTATATATACAATGGAAATTATTCAGCCTTAGAAATGAAGGAACTTCTGACATATGCTACCACATGGATGAACCTTGAGAACATTATGCTAAGTGAAATAAGCCAGTCACAAAAACATAAATACTGTATGATTTCATTAATATGAGACACCTAGAGTAGTCAAAATCACAGAGACAGAAAGTAAAATAGTGGTTTCCAGGGGCTCAGGGGAGACGGATGAGACATGATGGTTTAATGTGTGAAGAGTTTCAGTTTTGCAAGATGAAAAGAGTTCTGAAAAGGGATTGTAGCAATGGTCTCACAATATGAATGTACTTAATACCACCGAACTGTACATATAAGAATGGTTAACGTGATAAATTTTAGGTTATGTGTATTTTACCACAATAAAAATTGAAAAACTAAAAGTAACACCTGATAGTATTTTGAGAATTAAATAATCATGTAAAGCGCGTAGCCCAGTACCTGAGAAATAATACCTGTTCCTGTTGTCCTTGATGCATTTACTCTATTTAGCTTTAACATGCTTGGTGTAACAAATAATAGTTTTAATAACGGTGCTATTTTATTTTTATGCTGAGGAAAGCTGTATGTGCAGTGTTTTATTCTTCAGAGCATTCATTCGTTCAAAGATATTATTTTGTATGACCACTGCTCTAGAGGGTGCTGTGAAAGCATGGAGAGTGTCTCTAAATAAGAATGCATAAAGAAGTTTCCATGGATGAGGTAACGTTTTAGCTGAGTTCTGTAGACCAGTAGGAGCTGGAGGACGTAGATGAAAATGTAGAAAACATCATTTGAAGCACATGGAGCATGTGGACAAACAAGGACTTAAGGACTGGAATTATGAAGTGGAGTTGATAATTTCCTTTTTACTTTATGATGATGCTTTGTTCTAAGTTTCATCTTATGGATTTCACATAAAATAACAATAATTGTTGTAAAGTATCAATGTATAGATCAGTATACTTCCAAGATAAATATGTAAGTAAATGAATTTCTTAAGCACACAAGCTGGCCTTAAGGAACATTTGTCATTCTTTTGACTGATTAACAGCTAAGCCCCTCTCCTATGTGAGGGAATTCTCAGTCCTTTGAGTCTTAGAGGACTCAGCATTCCACTATAGAAACAGGATTCCATGAACTTCCCCAGCCTCTTTTGTAGGTAGGTCAGTGTGGTCTGGGTTTTATCACAGAGATTCAATAGCTTAGACTTTAAATATGGAGCTAGTAGTATAAGGAATTAAGAAATAAAGGAAGAATCTATGACACAGAAAGCAGTTGGGATAAGGTCAAATTCCTGGATAGAAAGAGAAAATTATTCAAATATAAACAAATGATATCTTTCATTTTTTTAAAAAAAAAAAAAAAAAAAAAAAGGATGATTAAGAGGTGGAACTAAAAACCCAGAAAGCAAAGCCAAAAGCCATGAAGAATTATTTCAGTTATTGAGACTTAGTTAATCTTCAGACTTTTGTCTAGCTGGATTTCAGAATTCCCATTATGCAATGGCTCCCTTCTGCATCCCATTTTTCCCCTATTTTAACCAGAAAATCATGTAACACCCTATGTCTGTCCTTTCACTGTGTATTAGATGTGGAGAATGGGGAACAGATAAATTGTCTCTTTAGTTTCACAGGTCTACAGATTGAAGGGACAGGTACTCTGGAGCTGTAATTAAGGAACTACAGCTGAGGAATCCCATCCATATCTGGACCTAACTTGATAAGATTCTGAACTTTGAGTTGATGCTGTAATGAGATGAAACTTGGAGAGATATTGTCTGGGAATGAATGTATTTGTGTCAGATGGACATGAAGTATTGGGATCTAGAGAGTGAACCATGGAAGGCAGTTTCTAAGATGATCCCCAATACTCACTTTCTGATATTTAAGTCCTAGTTTCAGCTCTACTTGAGTGTGGGCTGGACTTACTGACTGAGAGAATATAGCAGAAGGTATGTGATATGAGATTATGAAAAAGACTGAGAACAAAGGCTTCCAACTGTTATGCTTTCTCATCCTCTCTCCCTTTCTTATTCTGAAGGAAGACGGCTATCACATCGTGAGCTGCCTTATAGAGACTCACATGGTAAGAAACAGAGCTAGGTCTCTGGCCAATGTACAGAAAGGAACTGAAATAAGACCCTCAGTCCAAAAGCCAGCAAAACTGGATTTTTCCAAGAACCACCTGAGTGCGCTTGGAATTGTTTCTTCTTGCAGATGGACCAGATGAAAGAAACCACAATCCCAGCCGATATCTTGACTGCAGCTTCGTGACAGAACTTGATTTGTGGGAACCTAGCTAAGCTGTGCTCACATTCCTGACTCAGAGAAACTGTGAGAAAATAAACAATTGTTGCTTTAAGCCTCCAAGGTCTGAGGTAATTGGCTGCACAGTATAAAATATAAAACAAATATACATCTCTAAAGAGTCAATATAGTCCATTCCATTAGATAATGTTTAAAATTAAAAATAATTAAGAAATAACAGTATTGGCTTATTATTGAGAAATATGTAGGTGAAAGAGTTGGAACTGCATGTCTCAGGATTAGGGAGTTGAAAGGCGTGGGGCAAAGACTGATGCTTTTTTATTAAACTGTAACTTTCAAAAGTTTGCCTCAGGCTTCTAAAATCTTCTTCCCGAAAGTTGCTTCACCGAGCCTTCTGAGGAGCCAACGCTTCATTTTAAGATCTCAAAACTACATAGCATTACATAGTATTAGTAGCATTTCCAAATGCATTACTTCTGTAATTCTCTCATTTCCTTCAATAAGAAGGTGAGAGTAGTGAGATTTTGACATTATCCTAAAAGCAGAAGAAAAGGACTTGCCCCCCCCCAGATTTCATAATTCTTGAATAATCAGTCAATTCATAAGAAGTTACATATTAAATATTAAAATTAGTTGAGAGGTCTGACATTTAATGAATTTGCAAAGGAAAAAATACAGAACACATGGGAAAAACTCAAGAAAGTGGCGTTCATAAACTAAAACTTTAAAAAAATAAATCAATGTAATTTAATGGTGAGCTGAGAGGGTCTTATTTGATTTAACTTCTTTTATTAAAAAGTCATATGGCTTTTTTGCCATTTCCTTTTGAACGATAGCTTACATCTATAACCATGTCAAAAACACAGAAATCAAAGAGAAATGGCAAGGCCCAGAGTACTAGGTAAAATTCTAGGATTTGAAGGAATTGAATTTAAGATCCACTATTGACCTTCTTGAGGTTGCATCTATTCACTTAAGCTAATTAGAAACCATCTATGAAATAAAAATAAAAAGAATCTTGCACCTCATAAGGTTGTGTTGGGACTAATAAATAAAATGGATCATAAAGCACTTAACCAACTAGAAGGGAAAAGCTTGGGATTATATTCTATACTAACAATGTTTTCGTGTCCTCATTTAACCCCTAGACATGGAAAAACACTGACTACAGACCTAAGAGCATGGAGGTGGAAAAAACTAGCGGACAGTTTCCAAAGTAAATCTCTCTCCTTGAAAGAAGTGCCACACACTTACCATTCAAATACAATTAACATTGGAAAGGAAAAAATCTCTCAGGCTGAAGGATGTCAAGTAATGAAAATAAAAACTACAAGAGACCACCAGCCCTATGACTTGCTGAGGGCTTGTTATACTCCAGACATTGTGCTGAACACCTCATTTTCGTTGCTTATTTCCTCATCACAACACTCCTCCTACTTGGGATACTTACACCTACTTTATAAAAGGGAATGTAATCAATATGTCATACAGTAAGTAGTTGAGCTGATATCCAAGGAAGGATCTGCTTGAATGTAAAATCTGGTAGGCGAGAAATCACAATACTGGGAATATAAATGTCCTGAAAATATGTTTGTTGTTTCAATGAGAAGAAAGATTTCAAGTTCTTTGTAGAGACACACACCGAACACCCCTCAGAGTGTCCCCCATGTCTGGGCTCTACCAAGGAGACTGAAGCAGACATTCATGTCTGATGATGGCAGCCTACTTTGGCCTCGCTGAGAGGACCAAGAGCATCCATGCCTCCTGAAACTAGCCATCCACTGGCTGCCGTTGTCCAGTGCAAACAAGCGGAAGGTACAGAAAGGATGGATGTTAACTGAGATGATCAGAGTCTCTCTTTCGTATTATAATTCTTTTTATTTTGAAATAGTTTCAAATCTACAGGAAAGTTTTAAGGACAGTACAAAGAGCTCTTGCAGGACCTTCACACAGATTCCCTAATTGTTCATTTTTATCACATTTGCTCCATTTCTGTCTCTTTCTTTAGAGAGACAGAGAGATGTGTTGACCCAACACCCTTAAATACTACTGTGTGTCCCACCTTGACCCCAAATAAGGATACTGTCCTATATTACCGTGTTTCCCCAAAAATAAGACCTAACTGGAAAATAAGCCCTAGCATGATTTTTCAGGATGACATCCCCTGAACATAAGCCTTAATGCATCTTTTGGAGCAAAAAGTAATATAAGACCCAGTCTTATTTTTGGGGAAACACAGTATTATCATACACTCCTTCCAGTCAGGTAATAAACATTGATACAATCCCATCAAACAAGTCTCAGACACCACACAAATTTTGCCCTCTACCTTAATAATGCTTCTTTTTCCTGTAGAGTCCAAGTTCCTACCTGCAGGCTCACATTGCTTCTACATGCTATGTCTCAGTATCCTTCAGTCTAGAACAGTTCTCTAGTCTCTCCCTGTCACTCATATCCTTGACAGTCTTAAAGAGTACAGGTCTTTCATTCTGTAAGGTGACCCTAACCTGAGTCTATCCAGTTTCCTCGTGACCAGAATCAGCCCCTGTATTCATGGCATGTCTGTCGAGAAATTACATAGTGCATAGCATTTGGAGATACAACAGATGTACAATTACTCCCAAACAAGCATTCATCCACCATTTCAGAAAGAAAATTGGTAGACTTCTTTTTTTTTCTTTTTTTCAATTTTTTTATTGTGGTAAAATACACATAACATAAAATTGGCCATCTTAACCATTTTTAAATGTACAATTCAGTGGTATTAAGTACATTCATATTGTGAGAACTTTACCATTGCTTTTCAGAATTTTTTTCATCTTGCAAAACTAAAACTCATTATTAAACAATAATGTCCCATCCCTCTCTCCTGAGCCCCTGCAAACCACTATTTTACTTTCTGTCTCTATGATTTTGACTACTCTAGGTTTCTCATATTAATGGAATCATACAGTATTTAATTTTTGTGACTGGATTGTTTCACTTAGCATAATGTTCTCAAGGTTCATCCATGTGGTAGCGTATGTCAAATGTTCCTTTCTAAGGCTGAATAATATTCCATTGTATGTATAGACCCCAATTTGCTTATCTACCCATCCATCAATGGATACTTGTGTTGCTTCCATGTTTTAACTATTATGAATAATGCTGCTGTGAACATGGGTGTACAAATCTCTTTGAATCCCGGCTTCATTCCTTTGGATACATAACCAGACATGGAATTGCTGAATCATATGGTAATTCTTTCTTTTATTTTTTGGAAAATTGCCATACTGTTTTCCCCAGTGGTTGTACTAGTTTACATCCCCACCAATACATAAGGATTCCAATTTGTCTACATCCTGTGCAGTGCTTGTTATTTTCTGTTTTTACTATCGTAGTTATCCTGATGGGTGAGAGATGGGATTTCATTGTGGTTTTGATTTGCATTTCCCTAATGATTAATAATGTTGAGCATTCTTTCATGTGTTTATTGACCATTTGTATATCTTCTTTGGAGAAATGTCTGTTTCAAGTCCTTACCCATTTTGTTTTTTTATTGTTGGAAAATGGGTAGACTTTCAACACCAAAGTTCAATGTCAAATTAAAAAATGTTAGTTTCTCCGTCCCAACATATACACAAGTAATTAAAGTAACTGGTAGAAAGATAATACAAATATGGTATTGTGGGCTTTTCAAGCTACAATTATACTTCTATAGTCCTGTTCTTGAAATGTATTCTAACGGCCAGGAATTCGTACTTAACATGTTATCACCAATATAGACAATTCTAACTTAAAACAAATTCCATTTCAAACGTTCATTTGAAACTCAAAATAACAATTTTCTATTGAAACAATGCTATGCTTGATTGTCAGGGCTCTAAAGCTAGTCCACAAGAGCCAAATACCGGGGGCAGGGCGGGGGGCTGGAGGGGGAATTACAAAAGCTAAAAATCACTATGTATAATGAGAGTCCTATAACAGAAACAGTGTCTTTAAAAAAAAAATTACATAAGGGCCTGAAAGCAATAAGAAATAAGGACACCTTTTCTGATAAGTGATAAGAAAGAAAGAAAGGGTGAAGTACAGATAAATTATCTCTTCTTCCTCCATCTTATTCTGCCTGGATTTTAGGCATAACTATTTTATGGGACTGTTCTCTGTGTTCCCTTTAGCAGTTTATGTGGCCTTCTATTGGCATTTATCTCAGTATTTTAATACCCTATTTAAGTGTGTGCTGTTTTATGCATTCAGTACCTGGCATCTTTCTAAAGCATTCTATGCATTGAATATGTGCTTTATAAAGAATGAGTGAATAAATGAAGACATCAACAACAGGAATTCATTACCCTGGTGCAACCACCCTGGTTCTCTTGGTACCTTTAAAATGGCACCTAGACATTCAATGTCTTCCATAGAATGGAAAATTGAAAATAGATGAACCAAAACATTTTTTCAGAACCACTTACTAACTTGAATTTCCTACAGGACTGTTTTCCTTGTGCGCTGAGTTTACGTCCAGCACAAGAATGACAGCCAGGGGACTAGTGGGATTCACATCTCTGTTCCCTCATCCTGCAAAGACAGTGAGTGTTCAAACAGAGCCACCCCAGAAACATGCAGTTACGATTTTTCACAATGAACCATTTTCCTGCTAAAAGTGCACATTCTGAAGTTTTAGCAGAGCCCATCTTCACTATAACACATATGGTCTGCATGCCATGTTCACTTGGAGAAAAATGAAGCTATAAATGCTTTTAGGTTCAAGCGAAACTTTTAAAGGACAATCTAAATATCCCTCCACATTGCCACATTTGTATTGTTTTATTCTACTTATGGTGCCTATTTCTTCTATCTCAAAACTCAGCTGGAGTGAGGGAGCCTCTCTTGAAATTTAAGTGAATGTAGTCTAAGCCCCTATCCCATCCACAAAGGAAAATTTGCTGTCCCTCCCAGCTCTATGGAGATTCCTCAGAAAAGGTGAGGGGAGCATTCATCTTTCTCCTACTTGGCTCCGATTTTGTGAGTTCCGTTAGTTGGGTTAAAGGGATTATTTCACTAAATCCTTCTCACTGCTTTAACTACCACCTCCTTCCCTGCCTCAAATACCAACAAACTGAAGACTGGACAGAGGTCAGACAGATGTCTACTGAGGTTTGAGAAGAGACAGGAGGGCTGGGATACAGCACCACCCAGCAAACTAAATTAAAAATGTACATCAGATACGCATACGGCAAATACCATGCCCAACTGGCCATGCTCACTGTATGCTCCATGTAAATTCTTAGCTTCCTCTTTATAGCTGGGTTCCTCTTCTCTGGTCCAGTCCCTGGCACCCTCCAAATTCTTCTTTTAGTGGTAAAGGCACTTGAGTTCTCTTTCTCAGCCCTTTCCAAGCCATTCCCTGAAGCTTATCTTTTTTTCACAGCCAAACCGCTCATGTAGCCCAAAGAGAAATTCTGCCGCTTACTTGGGATTCGGAAGCAGCTACGGTCTGCTGAGATTTTAAATAACAAATCGTTTTTCCTACACACAAAGACTAATCCGATCTAGTAGACTAGTCTTAAGGGGTTTCCCATCTCACAAGGCTTCTACTCTCTGTAAGAACCTCCACACTCCTGGGAGCTGAGGGCAGATGTCATGTCTGTTTTCTGTGACTCTTCCTGGTCCCCATCAACAGCTGATAGGTCCTCAGGGGAAGATCTAATCACAGTTGGAGGAACAGGGAGCAGGAATCAGAGAGTCGGGTGAATGCCAGCACTCAGAGAGGGCAGGTCTGGGAGGGCCCTGGTCGCTGCCCTCCTCAGAGCTAGACTGGTCTGTTCTTTTCTGCATTCAGTGGATACTCCAAAGTCTTTTTGTTCCTGAAACTGGGTAGTGTTAATTTTTATTACCTTTACGTGAAAGACCTTTAGTGAATGAAGACATTTAGCTAACCCTACAAAGAATACCATACAAACTCTCAGGACAGGAGATTTTGAGAAAATATTTGGAAAACTAATTTTTAGAAAGTTAAGGTCAGCCAGTGTCCTTGATCAAGGAGATAGTCAGCTGTTATTGCCAGAAAACAAAATGACCATGAATTCTCGTATAGCTAGATGCATTTGTCTTACAGAACAATCCAAGATATCTTGTGACCTATGATATAGAAAGTACTTGTATCAGAGACTTCCACTTACTTCTAGGGGACTATGCATTCCAGGAAAGGTGTAGAATTAAAATTGTCGTCACAGTGTAGCCAAACAAGTTCTTCTAGGAACGCTTACGCTCATCACAACATTAGTTAAAAGATTTGGGGGATAAAGGGCCTATCTAAAAGTTGTTTTGTTTTCGTTAAACTTCATTGGTTCTCCAGAATTTGTTATTTCCAGAAAGGGACTGAGAAATGCTGCTCCTCAGACTCTGACCTATCACAGAGATGAACCCAGCTGTGTACATAAGGCTTTTTCCTCTGTTAATCAAGTTATCGTTCCTTCCATGCCCTTGAATTTCAAAGTGAAACTTATAAATAATCTGATCTTAACATTTAAAATATTCACTCTCCTTCTGCCCGCCAGAAGGTAATGAGCAGTCTAAAGTCACTCAGCCTGGGTTTCCTTCCCCTAATTGCCCTAAAAATTAAATAAAAAGCTCCCTGCATCCCTTCTGCTGCTCCGTGAAAACAGGATAAAATACAGCAAATTCTAATAAGCCAGCATGCGTGAAGTTTTCCTCCCCGCTCCTTAACACATTTGCATTCCCTCCCAAACAGCACTAACTTCTTTGCCTCTTTATCTCCATAGAAATCAAATCACTATAGCTCAAGTTCATGTTGTAGAGAGAATTTTCTTCTATGAGAAAAAGATTGTCTTCCATTTTGCAGTGAGGAGTTTTTTGTTTTATTTCTTCAATGCAAGGTTGGGGGGTGGGGGGGAGGTGGCTTGAATTACAGGACTATTTAAGCCACATTTAATTTCAAACTTCGTCCTTTGCCACCTATTACCTCAGCTGCCATCTCTCTCCCTTTTTCTCATTTTCTGTTGAAAATTGATCTCATTGTTCTTGTCTGAATAAAACGACCCAGGCTCAGGGTATTTCAGTTGGCTTCAACTCAAGAATAAAAGATCCCTGTTAAAGTGAAAATCATGGCTTTTGCCAATTCAAATCACATTACTCATTTCCCTCCCAGGCCAGGCAGGAAAGCCGGGGCTGCACCCAGCAGGATCCATGCATGCCGCCAAGAGGTCTGGCAGCGCCAACTTCACCGACAATCTCCCTGGCTGTGTGACCTGTCAGTTGACGGGGAGACCCCAGAGACCTACTCAGAGGGGTCTTCAACTGGCAACAACAGGCAAAACCCTACACATAGCCATGCGGTGTCCCAAAGAGGGAACTTTTTGCCTTTGACTTTATTTTCTGCATCAGTTAGCCACCTAAATAGAAATACTGCTATTTGTCACCAATTTCTAAGGGAAAATGAACATCCAAGTTTATCTAGAAAGTAAGACATTCTGAGCACTTCTAGTGTCACTGTGCACTGTTTCTGGAGGAGGTCCTGTGGAAGGGCCATAGCACACCTGACACAGCATTCCTGTTTCCTGTTTCCTCTGATAATAATCCCCTCCCTTCATCTACTCCTAATAATAATCCCATTCCCTCCCTCATCCTTCCCTCCTTGGCATCCAAAGAGACCCTTACATTTTGATTTCTATGCTCTACACAGACAGGACACTACCTAGAATACAGAAAATTAAAACATGGTCATTTTAAATTAGCATCCTATAAAACAAATACAGTAAAATGATAACAATTGGGGCAGCTGAGCAACGAGTGCACAGGAATTCATTTTTCTATTCTTGCAACTTTTCGTAAATGTGAAATTATTTCAAAATAAAATTTTACCAAAAAAAAATAGCATCATCTTCACAGCATATGATAAAACTTTGAACTCACCAAAAATCGAATAAGGTTGATATTTGTAGAGGTCAGCAGAACAATAGAGCAGCACAGGGAAAGAAAAATGTTCAGGATTGAGGTAAGAAAAAAAACAATCACTGCTGAGTTAAAGATGCAGGCAGATTAAAGGTTTTACTATAGAAATTTATTCCGTGCCTTAGTTTATGAGTCTAGTATAAAGGCAAGAGGCACAGAGCTGTGCCAGGAAACTCTTTTTGTGACTCTCCAAGCTCATCCTCCAGGACCATCATATATTTCACCAAACAAAATGCCCTTAGAGAGTTCTGAATCTTTATATCAGCAACAGTCAAACACAATCGAAGGACAAATTGAAACATAATAAGCATAAAACATGGCCCGGAGACAGACTGAAATGAGAAAGGTTTTCACCCACATCCAACCAAGATGGCCAAGTTTAATCAATAGTGATAATGAGTCCCTTATCAACGAAGAATCATTCGCAAAGATGGAGGGGTTGGGGCGGTAGTCAGGGAGTGAGAGGAAGTAAAACGCTGTTCCTGGGTGATGCTACACTGCGGATCACCCAGGTGAACTATACAGTGTGTTACCTTTGGGACACGATGCTATTAGCATCACAATCAATAAATGAAATGGCAAACAGGTTTATTGTTTCTGTACACTTTATCATGCGGAGCTGGCATGAATGAAACATCCTCTTCTCACTATTCAAAATTCTTTCAGTTTGCCAAGGCTCAGTTCAAATCACCTATCCTTTTTGAAGTTTTCCCTGACTAAATAAATCTACTAAGCACAGCACAGGTGCAAGAGAGCAAGAGAGAGACCAACCATTTTTTCAACGGCAAGTGGCCCCTTGGGGACATGACAGGATTTGCTGTTTCACGTAGCAGCTTTCAGAGCAGAGCCTTTTGGGAAAATGTTACCAAATAGAAAGTATTTGAGGCAATTTGGGAGTTCGTTTTGAGCCTGCCCTTAGAGTAAATCTCACCTAAAATATCACTCAAAAATGGGCCCAAAATCACATGTATAGAGAGAAAAAAAAAATCTAAAAGCTACTATGATTCTCCTTCCAGCTGCACCTGAGAAATAACTGGTAACGTAATGGATAAACTTTGTTATCATAGTAAATTCAACATATATAATAACCAATGTGATAAATAAATAAATAAATGTTCCCAGACTAATGGATCATCATGTTCTATCAAATTCATAGCTTCAGTTGAGGATCATGATAACAGCATTAAGGACGCAACTCTAGAGCAGGATACCTGGGTTTGAATCCCGCCTCTGCTGCCTACTGGCTCTATAACCTCAGGAAACTCACTTAGCACCTCTGTGCCTCAGTTTCCTCGTATTAAATAGCAACAATAATATTTTCGTATTAAATAGCTCATTGGGTTATTATAAGATTCATGAGTCTAAATTATGTAAAGCCCTTGGAACCATGCCCAGCACATAGTGTAATATAATTATTAACCATTATTAATAGGATCTAAAATTAAACACTCTAATTTAAATAATTAGGTGATGAGATCAACACTTTCCAAAAGTTAACTCTTCTAGGCCTGTGGAGAACTGGATGCAAGTCCTTCTTCCATCATTGTGCCTGTATAATCTGAGCCAAGTCAGTCACTTCCTTGAAGTCTCTTCATCTACAAAACATAAGTGAATAATAAACAAAATGTATCTGGGGCTACATGAAGAACAAAGAGTAGGAGACAAGACTGGTGGAGGGATTTCATTTAAGAGGCTATTACATGATGGCCCAAATGAGAAATAAGTATTGTTTGAACCATGCTAGTGGTAGTGTAGATGTTGAGTGTTGGGATTCGTGTTTGTCAATGAGCTAGCTGGACAAGGAACATAAAGAAAAGAAAGCAGTCCGGGATATTTCTTCAGTATTTGGCCTGAACAACCAGATAGATGCCATTAAGGAAGACAGGGGAGACGGAGAAGCAGTTTTGGAGAGAGAGAAATCAAAATTTCAGTTCTAGACACGCTAATAT
Source organism: Rhinolophus ferrumequinum (assembly GCF_004115265.2). Classification (NCBI taxonomy): domain Eukaryota; kingdom Metazoa; phylum Chordata; class Mammalia; order Chiroptera; family Rhinolophidae; genus Rhinolophus; species Rhinolophus ferrumequinum. The sequence goes on from NC_046301.1 coordinate 55,752,827, forward strand.
GACAGTTCTAATTCAAGGTAATCTGTGTAAAGTACCCCATTCAGTCAACATCCAAGTAGAGAATCAGGTAGACAGTTGGATATTTGAATCTGAAAATCAAGGTAGGGTTCAGAGGTTGAGATATAAATATAAGAGTTATCAATATTTACTGATGTCCCAATATTTAACAGGAGAGGGTCCAGAAAGAGAACAGGGTCAAGGACCAGGCAAACTCCAAATTTTAGTGGTTCAGCAGAGCAGTCTGCAAAAAGAAACTAGCCAAGGAAGTAGACAAAAACCAGGAGAGTGGGGGTGTCATGGAAACCAGGACAAGAAAGTTTCTAAAAGCAGCAACACTTTAGCTGTGGAGGTCAGTCCAAGGTGTCCCATCTTCAAAGCATAGATAATGTCTGTCCCCATCTTAATTTTACCCAGCTCAACCCCCTCCCCTCTGCCAATCATCAGTTTGTTCTCTGTGTCTATGAGTCTGTTTCCATTTTGTTTTTTCATTTTGTTCTCTAGAGTCTACATAAAAGTGAGATCATATGGTATTTGTCTTTCTCTGTCTGACTTATTGCACTTAGTGTAATATCCTCTAGGTCCATCCGTGTTGTCACAAATAATAAGATTTCATTCTTTTTATGGCTGAGTAATATTCCATTGTATGTATGTACCACACCTGTTTTATTCAATCGTCTATTGATGGGCACTTGGGTTGCTTCCATACCTGGGTTATTGTAAATAATGCTGCAATGAACATACAGGCTCATATATCTTTCCAAATTCGTGTTTTGGATTTCTTCAGATAAATACTCCAAAGTGGAATTGCTGGGTTATAAGGTAGTTAGTTCTATTTTTAATTTTTTGAGGAACCTCTAAACCATTGTCCATAGTGGTTGCACCAATCTGCAATCCCACCAACAGTATGTGAGAGTTCCCTTTGCTCCCGATCCTCACCGGCTTGTTTGTTGGTTTATTGATGACAGCCATCCTGACAGGAGTGAGGTGATATCTCATTGTGGTTTTTATTTTCATTTCTCTGATGATTAGTGATGTTGGATATCTTTTCATATGACTATTGGCCACATATGTGTCCACTTTGGAGAAATGTCTATTCATGTCCTCTGCCCATTTTTTAATTGGATTGTGGGTTTTTTTGCTGTTGAGTTGTATGTGTTTTTTAAACAAATGTTGGAATATAACCCCTATATCACTGGTGAATATCTTCTCCAATTCAGTAGGCTGTTTTTTTTTCCATTTTGTTGATGGTTTCCTTTGCTGTACACAAACTTTTTAGTTTGATGTAGTCCCACTTGTTTGACTTTTGTTTCCCTTGTCTGAGGAGTTATATCAGGAAAAATACCACTAACAGCAATGGCAGAGAGTTTAGTGCCTATGTTTTCTTCTAGGAGTTTTATGATTTCACGTCTTACATGTAAGTCTTTAATCCATGTTGAGTTTATTCTTGCATATGGTGTAAAAAGTTAGTCCAGTTTTATTTTTGTATGTATCTGTTCAGTGTTCTCAACATAATTTACCGAATAGACTGTCTTTACTCAACTGTATGTTCTTGCTTCCTTTGTCATAGATTAAATGACCATATAGGCATGGGTTTATTTCTGGACTCCCTATTCTGTTCCATTCAGCTATGTGTCTGTTTTTAATACCGGTACCATGAGGTTTTGATTACTATAGACTTGTAGTACAGTTTGATACCAGGCAGCATGATGCTTCCAATTTTGTTCTTTCTCAAGATTGCTGTGTCTATTTGGGGTCTTTTGTGGTTCCATATAAATTCTAAGATTATTTGTTCTAGTTCCATGAGAAATACCATTGGAATTTTGATAGGGATTGCATTGAATCTATAGATTGCTTTGGGTAGTATGAACATTTTAACATTATTTCTTCCTATCCATGAGCACAGTACATGCTTCTGTTTATTTATATCTTCTTCAATTTCTTTCTTTACTGTCTTATAGTTTTCTGAGTACAGGTCTTTTACCACCTTGGTTAAATTTATTCCTAGGTATTTTTTTATGCAAATGGCAAAGAAGTAAAACTGTCATTGTTTGCAGATGACATGATACTGTATAGAGAGAACCCAAAAGATTCCAAAAAAACCCAAAAAATTTAGTACTGTTAAATGAATTCAATAAAGTAGCAGGATACAAAATTAATATTCAGAAATCGGTTGCATTTTTATACACCAATCATGAACTGTCAGAAAGAGAAATTAAGAAAACAATCCCTATGCTACTTTAAAATTAGCTCATTGTGCATCATGGAGTCAACTGAAACAGTTTACTATGCCTTAAAAGTTAACGATACATGTTGTCAAACAAAGGAATGTTGAATGAGTACCTTGGTTGAGACCATTCACCATTTGTGTGTTGAAGAGTGATGTAACAGAATCCGACTAGAGGAGGCATTTTTCACTATCCACATATAACCTTAAGATTCAGAAGTGTGAGCCTTGTTGCCCAGAACCACTGTGAGTGTGACTAGTGAGAGGAAGAGCCAGCAGCTGGAACCCCAATTTCCCCTGCAGCAAGCATGGCTGTTTCCTTTTTGCTGCATATTTCAATGGTTTCCAGCAGCTTTGAAAATCATTTAGGAGCCCAGGGTAGCCAGCAGCTTCACAGACCACTGCCAACAGCTGAGCAATTCTGTTTGAACCACTCGCACAGGAAGATGGGGCCAAAACAGCCACTATCTTTATCCTGCACTTCCAGCCCAGGTTTTCTTATGGAAATATGCAGAACTTATATCCTCAAGTTCAGAATCAAGTTTTGTTTTAGAAAGATAAATGCAGGTAAGGATTTGCTCTCTGAGGAAGTGATTTACACAGAAAGGCAATGAAGCACCATGTAGTATGTGCTACAGACTCCAGAGCCTAATAGACGGACTTAATGATGAATGTTCAGCTTTATCTCTTTCCATTTGTCTGCGCTTTGTGGAGCCAGACCCCCAACACGCTGTGTTTTGTGGTTTCAACTGTGTTTCTGCAACAACATCCTATCCTGAGGCCCTGCATTCACGCCACTGGAGAGAGATGGAGCAGACTAGATAAGCACACCACTGGCCATGGCACGATTAATGACCTTACTTAGCATTTATGTCGCACTTATATTCATGTTTATTATCCATTCCTTACAGGATCCCTGGGAGGTAGGTGATCACTGTTATCTTCAGAGTTCAGTGAGGTGGAACGACTTGCTTGGGGTTACACAACAAGGAAAGAGGCAGAATCGGAGCGTCAGTGTGCCATCTAGCCCGGGAGACATATGCTGGTATTACAAGCCGTTCATCAGCAGGAGCCAAGGAATCCAGACTCGAACCAAAAGTACAAATCCTGCCACTCTCTCACTCCCCATATAGGAGAATTTCCCAGAGCAATCTCTTCCCAAATACAAGGCCAGGGACAGAATCCATAGGGTGGTGCCCAGGGAGCCACAGGAGGTGCCTGGGAGGGCTGTGCTCCCATTCCCCCTGCACACCCTCAATCTTACCCCTGTACACAACAGACAGAAAGCCTGTGTGAGCGGCAGTCTCTGCTCTTTCCTCTAAATGGATGAGAGCTCCAGACCAGCACTGTTTACGCCTCCCTCCTCCCCACAACACACAAATGCACATTCGCACTGAGCCCGATACCACATCACATCTCTAGGTTAGAGACTGTTTATATCACTGTGTCTTTGGAAGCCGTCACCAATTTGGTTTCTTCTCACTTAACTTTGTCTCCTTGGTACATATGGTAAGCTGTGCTTTTTCAAGCATGCTTTCCCCTAGGACACTTCTTATTCCCTTAGGTTGAATGGAATCATTACGAAGCAAATGCATTTTGGATTTCGACAAGTAGGATTAGAACCAGTATAACTTAATAGGAAGGCAATCTCCTAGGAAGCTCTGTTTAAATAGTAAGAACACGGATTTCAGAGTTGAAGAGACATGAGTTCAAATCTTTGCTCCAGCACTTACTGACTCTGTCATCTCAGTGTATCACTGAATTCCTCTGAGCCATAGCTGCCTCAAAAAAAGATCTGGAGGACAATCATATGACTTGCAGAGTAACCATGGGGAGATAATAATATACAGCATAGCGAGCGCTTAACACATAGGAGGCACTCAATAAACAAAAGTAATCGCTATTTTTAACAGTTCCTTGGGTTCTATGAATTTCAGTCCCTTAAAAAAGTCAATTCGAACGTGAATTGTGAGAATTAAACGAGGTAATATGTGTAAAGTACCCCACAGTCTTAACGCACAGTAGATAGGCGATAAATGTTATTTTCCCCTACTGAGGGAAGGAACCTAAGGCATTCTGCACCATGATTTTACTTCACAACTAAGGAAACCAAGGTTTCTCTCTATTTTCCCAGGTGGCATAGTTGCCACTTCAGTTCTTCAGTTAGTGTCCTTTCTTTTCCAACAGAAAGTTCATGGCTTTTCATGTGTATTAAAGAAATACCTTTGAATGATAAGCACAGTAAGGCCCACGGCTAAGATGGTAGATAAACAAAATAACAATAATAATGAATAATAAACAGGTAAAATGTAATTAGTACAAACTATGTATCAGGCAGTGTGTGTGTGTGTGTGTGTGTGTGTGTGTGTGTGTAAACTGCTTTAACTCAAAGGAAAAATCCTTTTATGATTTTAAAACTCAAATAGATATGAAACTGGTTTTGAGCCCTGGCCTCATCCTTTGCATTGCAGGAGGTATGTGGTTCCTGTTGGCAAATCAAAGTTCAGGTACAAGGTGATTGTACCAGTTGTGCCAGCATGTAGAACAATATGTATCTTTTGCTCGAGATGAAGTGTTGGACAAATGCCCGGGCACAAGTCAGCAGCATGGATGTCCCATGCTCTGCTTGATTTACTCAAGCACCTTTATCCAAAAGGCACCCTCTACTCTTAGGAAATATGGTCTATTTTAAGCCAAAGGAAAGGGGATTTTCCGTACTGTAATTGAGAGGGCGCAGGCCCGCTCGAGGCCAGACCATGGCAGGAAAAGGCTCCATGTTTTGCTGTGATTTCTTTCCTTTGCCTATCCACCTTGGCCCACTGCACTTTTGTTCATATAACCCGAAGCCCTCTTCAGCCAAAAATCAATCATGCATGCACAGTTGTGCGAGCACGCACACACACACACTCACACACACACGCAGATGGAAACATCTTGGCATCAATTTTGGATCAGCTTCATTAGGTTAACCATCTGGGTCATTTCAATTCTGTTTCCAGTCCTGAAATAACTGCCACATCTGAACCAGCCATCTCCCCAATGCCACCTCTTCCCACCCCGCCACCCCCAGCCAGCTGCATAAGTGTAAAACTTTGTGAAGAGAATATAATTAATGTTTTTGGAAGATTGGAGAATTTTGTAATCCAGATAGGATCAGACAGTCAGAGGGCCGGAGTTAATCTCTATGTTGGTCAGAGCAAACAAAAGCCCATCCTGTCTTGGAATAATTCCTTAGAATTGTGTATCCTCTCACCACCCCCATTTCTGAACTCTCTGCTGTGACTAAGCACATCATTGGGACAGCATCCAACAAATAAAATGTGACTCGCTCTGTCGTGCAGGGTGTCATGCGGGGTCTCTGGTCCCGCTCCCCACATAAGAACACAGGACACGGTGAGGCCAAAAAGGAACACCCACGGAGCCATAGATAGGGGAGTCACACCACTGTAGTCTCTCTGGGGAGCCACACAATCCACAACCCCCACTCCGCCGCTTGCTGGCTCAGCCCCCATCTTCTTGCTAGCCCCCATTTGCTGCTAGAGTAGCCACAGCAGTTATATTAGTGGCCAATGGCTAACTGGTTACAGCTGATGACCAACTAACCACAGCTGATGGCCATCCAATCACAGTTGATGGCCGTTTACTACCTGAGCCAGCGCCTTTCCATGCGAGGCCGAGAGCCTGGAAACTGCACTCCTGGCTCTGTCCCCACATGCTCATTTCATCTGAACCACCCAAATTGTACTGAAATACCTGCTAGGTCCTTTGGTCTCTCACTAACTGTTTGACTTTATTTATGCCCAAGGAAATGATTATATTTGGGTTAATATGATTACTGGAAGGCCCTAAGAATCCCCAAGCTTGCAAAGGGTAAGTACTTCATGCACATAGAAATGTTGTTGTTGGAAGGCACTGCCTATTAAATCCTTCTGTTACTGAGTTTTTAAACCATGGGATTTAAAGGTTGCAGAAATAAAGTCAGGAAATTGAAATAAATTAGACTGGTCATGACAAATTCACCAGCCAATTACTTCACAAGAACATGGCCATGTAAAAGTTGTCGTTAAAATGTAAGAATGCAGCTACCTTTACGATAGAGAACATCGTAAGTAAAAAAGGTTTTGCTGTTGTTATTTTTAGACACTTAACAGATTTCTTAAATGTCTGCTCTTTCTTACTGCTTTATTCATTCATCCAACCAATATTTATTAACTTATTCGTATTCACTATCATCTGCGAAAACTAAGGATGAACTGTACACAAGACAGACACAATCGCTACCCTCGCAGAGTTTAGGGTCAAGTAGAAGATATAGACCAGCAAATAAGATTTTACAATACGGCAGAGTAACCACATGAAAGTGAAGAACAAGGTGTTATGGGGACACTTAAGAAGCGCAGCCAACCCAACAGGCAGTCATAAAAGCATCTCAGGGAAACAAGCTATCAGATAAAACCCGAATGACAAGAGTTGGGCAGATGGGCATGGTTGGTGTCTTAGTCTGTTCGGGCTGCTATCATGGAATACCAGAGACTGGGTGCCTTAAACAACAGACATTGCTCACAGTTCTGGAGGCTGGAAGCCCTGGATGAGCGTGGCAGCACTGTCAGGGGTTGGTGAAGATCCTTTTCCTGGTTATGTCCTCACATGGCCTCCCTCGGGGGCTGCACAGAGAAAGAAAGAGCTCATGTCTCTGCCTCTTTTTATAAGTGTATCAATCCCTTCGTGAGGACCCCACCCTCATGACTTAATCTAACCCTAATTACCTCCCAAACGCCCCACCTCCAAATACCCTCACCTGGAGGGGTAGGGTTTCCTTATACTAATTTAGGGGTGGAGGGACGCAAACATGCAGTCCATAACAGTTGGGGAATATGTATTCCAGGCAGGGAAAACACAGCATGTGCAAAATTCAAGAGGCTAGAGAGATCAAGGCGTGATCACTGTAGGAATTAAAAGCTGAATTTTAAAGTGTGAGCGAAAAGGAAGTGGAAAAGAAGCTTGTGCAGGAAGAAGAGGGGAGTGACGGAATTTATCTTAAGATCAAAGATCTGCATTTTTAAAGGAGTGAAACGTCATAATTAGATTTTGATGGTTAAAAGATTATTCTGATAGCCATGGAGAGAAGGAATTGGACGGGAGCAAGTTGAAAGCAATGAATTAGTATACACGAGGACTGTTTGAGATCTGCTGCAATGGAAGACTCTGACACATACAGATTACTTTTTGCTTTAATGAACTCAAAGGATACGTTTTTTCAATAAACCACCTTTGGGGACATTAGACTGTGGAATGTTCAGTGACTCTTCTATTTCTTCATTGGAAATGTCCCTGGTTGGTGTCAAGGATTGTCACTAGCTGTCCGTAAGAAGGGCCTATCAGACCTTGTTACATACGAAGTAGGGGTTTACCAAGTTCATATTCCCCAACCACAACAATCTTATATCCAGCAGAAGTAACTCGTATGGTTGCAAAAACCACCATCCACAAACTCTGGACATAGCTTCTGGCTTCCAAGTGTAATTCCTGAAAAAGCCACCAGCATATCCTGATAAATTGCCCACCAATCATATAATAATGACCAGGCATCACACAAGTGTGATCGTATCATAACCCCAAAGTAATGACCTGTCTGTGTGTCCGTGCAATAACTCATCTCCTGCTTTACCAGGCATGGGATGGTCTGAGCAGGACAGATTTGATGAAAGCCCACCACAAACCAGTCTGGGAGCTGGTGAAATGAGGGTGATCTCAACTCAGGGGGTCACAGTAAGAATGAAATTGGAGAAAGCTGACAGATTCAAGAGCCACATGCGAAATAGAACTTAGCTAATGACTGGATATAGGCGGAGACAAATCTCTAGCAAGTATTTTTTTATTGACATATAATATTCTATAAGCTTTACCCAAAGCTTACAACATAACGATTCAATATACTCGTATGTATGTATTGCAAAATGATCACAAGTCTAGTTAACATCCATCACCACACATAGTTTTAAATTTCTTTTTTCTTGTGATGAGAACTTTAAAGATCTTTTTAAAGAAATTTTATGAAGCACATTTTTAATCTAGCATCAATATAGCTGGAACCTCAGTGTCTTTTTGCATTTGTAAGAGACTTTTGTGCATTTCAATCTATCAACATCACCACCAGCACAATGTTTTCCCAGCAAAAATAATAAGCCCAACATGGCAGATAAGGAACAAAATAACGAAGCAAGAAATGTTTGTTTTCCTTCTCTTCTACGAGGTCTGCCAATTAAGTTTGTGAACTCATCCTAGAAAAAGTGCTACACACCTCACTGCTGAATATCACTACAGTCACCTTCAAAGTCCTCCCCTTGGGAAGCCATGCACTGACGCCAGTGCCTAGCCCACCCTTCAAAGCAATTTTGGAACTCTTTTTCTGGAATGGCCGTCAGAGCTGTCTTCGTGTTACCCTCGATGTTCTGAATGTCATCAAAATGTCTTCCTTTCAATATTTCCTTTACCTTCGGGTAAAGAAAGAAGTCATTGGGGGCCAGATCAGATGAGTAGGGAGGGTGTTCCAATACAGTTATTTGTTTACTGGCTAAAAACTCCCTCATAGACAGTGCCGTGTGAGCTGGTGCATTGTCGTGATGCGAGAGTCATGAATTGTTGGCAAAAAGTTCAGGTCGTTTTCGTCTAACTTTTTCACACAACCTTTTCAGCACTTCCAAATAGTGAACTTGGTTAACTGTTTGTCCAGTTGGTACAAATGCATAACGAATAATCCCTCTGATATCACAAAATGTTAGGAACATCATTGCAACAAGATCGCGAACTTAATTGTCTGACCTCCTATGTCTTTTAGCTCTTCCTTTGCCTTCTGGGACCTTCTACTCTCTAAGCACTTAGGACCTGACACTGATCCTGGTGTCCACAAGCTGCTGTCCAGCCTACCGGACTTGGAAAATCCCAGACTCTTCTGTTCTGCTCACACTTATTCAAAGTTCACTCTCCCCTCAGCCAGCTGCCAGGTGGGAAGGAAAACTGGTGTCAGTTCCATAGGTGATAATGTTTAATATAGTTATACCATATTTTAAGTCCACAGCTCGCTAAGGACAGTCCCTTTTATCTAAACCTCCATTTGCTTATCTGTAAAATTAAGTAATTGGAGGAGATTAGAGGTCATAAATGCAAGTACTTACAGAGGCTGAGGGTGTAACATGATGCGTGAAGCAAACGAAAGTGATAGGCAATCAGGAGCAAGGATTTCCTTGGGGACTTAGGGAGCTCCCGCCCCACGTAAAAGGAGCAACCTCCATTCAGCTTCCATAAACTGTTGTCCTACAAGTTCAAGGTTGCCAGATCTTCCAACTTTTTTCAAGAGAATTTGGAAATGCAGCATTTTACTATAATTATCCAATTTCAAAAATTCAATCATGTAACTAATTTGAATTTTTTAAATGTCTGAGCCAGTATTGTGTGGACTAAACAAAACTCATCCGCTGGCCTGCATACTCCCAGTTGGCACTCTCTCGATTAGACGATCTCTGAGGCTGTTTCTGGCTCTTTAACTGCGGAGAACATCGAAAATGCCTTCACCTTTAGGACTTAATCTCTAAAGTTGTGAAGTTCTAGACTCCAGGCCAGGCCAGAGGTAAATATACTCGTAAGCTGGTACCAAGAGGTACTTAGAGTGTCCTTCAAATTTCAGCAAGTAAATACTTCTCTATAGTTTGTTCCTTAGTATCTGTGGGAGAATCAGTTCCAGGATCCCTGAAGGTACCAAAATCCATGGATGCTCAAGTCCCTTGTATAAAATGGCATAGTATGTGCCTATAACCTAAGCACATCCTCCCATATACTGTAAATCATTTCTAGATTACTTATAGTACCTAATGTAATGTAAATGCTATGTAAATAGTTGTATTGTTTAGGGAATAACGAGGAAAAAAGTCTGACCGTGTTCGGTATAGACACAATCATCGTAGGCCTAACTACATTGTACACATCGGCCACAACATGACTTTTTTTTCCAAATATTTTCTGTCTGTGGTTAGTTAGATATGGAGGCTGACTGTAAATATGACTAACCTCCTTTGTGTTGATCTTATAACACAGAAAGGATTGAAGCTATCCAATGTGGTGAAAGATGGAAGTAGTGATTTCTCAGAATAAATGAACCATTGACCCAAATTTAAATGGAGCTGAGCCATATTAAAATTAATGTCATTAGGGTAATATTATATTAAAATGATATGCAAATAGATTTTTTTCCAGTTATGAAACTTGGGAATAATAGTGAAGGTTTTTTGTTTTGTTTTGTTTTTAATTGCAATAATTTATTATTTCTGACCATTCTCTGGGTTAGCTGGGCAGCTTTTCTAGTCTAGGTTAGCGTGGCTAATCTCTGTGGTCAGCTGATAGCTTGGCTGAGGCTGGATGGTCCAAGATGGCCTCCCTCTCATGCCTTGTGTGGGCAGACTGTTTGGTCAACAGAGGCTTAGCTGGAGGACTTGCCTCTGCTCCATATACTCTCTCATCCTCCAGTAGTCTCAGCCAAGCTTTATCACATAGTAGTCTCAGGGTTCTAGAAGGAGAAAGAGAGGGAAAACCAATTGGCTCATCCATGTTATATACTCAGCCCTTGTAAGTATTTGAATTGATAACTTCTGATATCCTCCAAGTTCTTTCTAAGTCTCTGATTATGTCATGTTTGATAATGTCACCATGGCCTATACCTTAGACCTAGTCCTTCTCTACGCCACACATCTGCCCCTCCACCCCCTTTCCCAATAGCAAGAATGGCCTCCCTGCACTATCATACGGAGTGTGCAAGTTTGTGAGATCACCATTGCTTAAGAACAGCACTTTTTACTTTTTTTCTTCTAATGCTGCCAATGTGGTACGAGGCACTTGGGAAGGGTGTCTCTTCTCTGCACTTCAGGTGGGTACAGATCTCTACTTTGCCTGGATACCCCCTCAGCTTATCTGAGGTTTCGACCATCTCATGGATGGTCTTGTTTGAGACCCAAAGATCTATGGCCCTGGATCCCTTTTGAGATAGTCAGGCCCCACCTAGTGCCAACTCTGCTGATCTTCCTCCTTTGACCTTCTCATGGTCCTTTCATTTATCAGTAGGAAATTTTTCTTAAATCGTATTCTCTCTCTTCTTTTGCTCTAGGATTTAAGCTCTGTAATCAGTCCTCCAAGCATTGGCTCAATATTTTTCAATTCAAGTCCTGAAGGTCTAATTTGCCTTAGATCAGTATGAGGTCTAAAGGTCAAGCTCAGAGTTTCCATTTTTATGGCGATTCCTGAGGTCAGACAGGAAATCTTCCTGAAGGCTCTTTCCTCAATAGAGATAATCCAATAATGGGAAAACATGAAGAGGTAATTTTCAAAATAAGCCAATTGTTGCTTCCCTCTTGGCATGCATTCAAATGGATTTTAAACACATTAAAAATTAATGTCATCTGAGCACAACCATGTATAAATAGACTTTTGTCCACTTATGAAATTTGGGAATGATAAGATAATGCAAGGTGTTTTAATGCTTATAAAGTGACCTAATAACTTTTAATTGACATTTTATGCAACCTTAGTTCAGACTGTTTGCATATAATACTCTGAGTCCCTTAGAAAGAAAAAAGAAACATTAACTCAATTACCACTTTGCCTGCCATGCTGTTTAATTCTGTTTCCCGTCCTGTTCAAAACACTCTCTTGGGATAGCTGAGTAGTTTTTAAAATTATACTTGTTAATTATTCCTAAGAAGACAATGGCTTTAGCATGTTATTTTTATAACCTATACATCTAAACGTATTTAAATGTGAGTTTTTATAAAAGCATAGAGATAACTGGCCAGGAATTTAGTGCTGAATTCCTAACCTGTGGATGAACATAGCAACAACTTTATCACTTTAATCCGTCCTAATGTGTTCACCATAATCTGCAAAGCACCGTTAAGCACATGACGCAATGAGAAAAGTCAATTCATGTTCTTTTGGAAGTTGAATCCTGACGTTGTCTACCACTGAGCCTAATGTTTACTACAACATGTTTGCTTTTGTTACATGCCATCACTAAGTTATTTTTCGTCATGTCCTTGGGTGTTTTTTTAATCTGGTTATAAGGACCCAGTAAAAAACATCATTTCTGGGATGTGAAGAGAAAACACAAGAAGCAGGAGAAACAATAGCAATGAGTTTCTTAGAAAACAGGCATCATTAGAAACATAGTCTCTTCAAAACAGAGATGCTAGACCTGCTGCTGGCTGGCGTCATCCCACTCTGGGCACCACCTGTGAAGAAGACCATGGACAAATGCCGTTCATTCAGATGGAGGAAGAATTGAAAATGATACCATGTTTAAAAAATAAAAGACCTCTGAGAGATGTTAATGCGTTTAACATAGGGAAGACGTGGAGTGTGAGAGATAATTTTATGTGTCATTTTGACTGGGTTAAGGGATGCCCACGTTATTTCTGGGTGTGTCTGTAAAAATGTTTCCAGGAGAGATGAACATTTGAATCGGTACATTGAGAAAAGATCATCCTCACCAATGCAAGTGGACATAATCTAATCTACTGAGGACCTGAATAGACCAAAAAGGCGGAGGAAGGGCAAATCCCTCTCTCTGAGACATCCATCTTCTCCTGCTCTCAGACATTAGCCTTCAGACTCCAGGACTTAAGCCATCAGCCTCTGATTCGTTAGCCTTTGGACTCAGGCTGAATTACACCGCCAGTTTTCCTGGTTCTACAGTTTGCAGATGGCAACTCATAGCACTTCTCAGCCTCCTTAATCACATGAGCCAATTCTTATAATAAATCTCCATATGTATGTACATATCTCATTGGTTCTGTTTCTCTAGAGAACCCTGAGTAATACATGGGACATTCAGAATAACTCCCTTGAAATGTGTGAAGTACTGTCATGGGAAGAAAAATCAATCTTCTTTGATTGACCCTCTGGGAGACGAGGGTTTTTTGTTTGTTTGTTTGTTTGTTCCCAACTGACTGTAAAGCAGAATCTTCTTACAGTCAGAGACGTCCAAAGACAGAACAGACTTGAGTCATGTGTTCCCCCATCACGGTTATGTATAACCACAGCAAGGAAACCAGCTGGTAGTGCCACAGAAAACATTTTCATGTTCTATTGCCTCCTCTGGCCTGAGATTTACAGTCAAACGGCCTGAGTGTTAAGAATATGGATCAGGCAAGCCTGGCCTCTGCTTTAGCTCTCTGTGAAGATCTCTGTTCAGCCACCTGTAACACGGTGTCTCCATGACAGGGCCCCTTGGAGGGTGATCAGACATACATATGTTCAGCGAGAGCTCAGGGCAGAGCATGACCCAGTACTTTCTCAATACTGTTGGCTGCTACCTTTATTATTAATCTATCCTCTCGAAGATCCTTTCAGAGAATGATTCAGGAATGCAAAGACAGAACATCAATGGGGACACACCTTTTTTATAGCAGACATTGAAGAGAAAGGGAAGTATTGAGGAGCTGTAAGAAGAATGGAAGACTCATTATTAAAAGAGAGAAATAAAAAAGAAAGAAACCCGGGGATCTGAACTCTGTTTTAATGTTTTTAAAATGCATTGTCCAAAAATCTTTGAAAGAAAACGAACGGGTCAGGAACAGCTTTTAATGTTCTGTACTTGAACACCTCAAAGGAAGCCTGACTGGAGGATGGGCTTGCTGGCCTGGGTCTCTGAAGTTAGATCAATAGCAGTTGAACCCAGCAGAGCATTTCCTTCCCTTAGGGATCCTCTACTCTCATCTCTTCCAGCCCCACCTATCTCCATTATTCTTCTTCGCTCCCCTCTAGGGAGAAGAGCTCCAGAATTGGCGCTGTGGTTCCCCCTCCCCCCACCTTTACCCAGCGAAAAACATCCTTTCTGAGAAGTAAATTGCTGTTTTTCGGTTTTGAGTTACGATTATGAGAGAGTTCTGCGTGTGTCCCCGTAGGGCATCCTGATATCTCGTGGGGGAGCGTTTTGAGTTCTGCGCCTCAGCACCGAGGACGCGCAAGCCTCCTATTTGTTCTCTGGTTATTGGGTGACCCCTGCTGGTCACGAGGAGATGTTACAGCCTTTTCTAATTTTGTCTTGGCCTTCCGCATTTAATTGCAGTCATCAGACGGTAACTGCCTCTTTCCAAGATTCAATTCACCTTCACTTAGTTGTGATAGTGTCTATTAATACCTGTTGTGCATTAAATGTCATTTTTATTGCATTTAAACTCAGAACTTTTGAAAATTGCTCCCCATAAAATGATTAAATCCATAGCAAAGGAAAACATCTTTGGCTGGCAGTCTGTGCTAGTGAGTCTTAATGATTCAGTGATCTCATGCTGACAGAGAAGATGACAATTTTTATATTTTCTTGAAAAATACTAGTCGGCAACAAACAGAGGGGCTGCCATATTTCAAAGCCCAGCTGGCGCAGAAAACAACATTTGCTTAAGTCCTTGGCCCAGTGCTCTCATTGATTGAATATACATAGCTGCCCACCCATAGCACAAGGTAATCTATGGCTCACACAGCCCGAAAAGACTTTAAATAAGGTTAAAAACTTCCCATCATCGTAGACATCGACCACCTATCCTCCCTGGACCACCCTAACAGCATTTATCTATTGAATAAATTTTTGTTTAGTGTACCTACTACATCAAAACCTTGACATAGGGTAGGGAAGAAAATGACTGGGTAATACATAGAAAATAGGAGAATACAATCAATTAAGTTCATGAACTCCTCCTAGAAAAAGTGCTATGTATCTCACTGCTGAATATCACTATGGTCAACTTCGAAGTCCTCCCCTTGGGAAGCTATGCACCGACGCCAGCACCTAGTCCACCCTTCAAAGCAATTCTGTAACTCTTTTTCTGGAGTGGCCATCAGAGCTGCCATCATATTACCCTTAATGTCCTGAATGTCATCTAAATGTCTTCCTTTCAATATTTCCTTTATCTTCAGGTAAAGAAAGAAGTCATTGGGGGCCAGATCAGGTGAGTAGGGAGGGTGTTCTAATACAGTTATTTGTTGACTGACTAAAAACTCCCTCACAGACAGTGCCGTGTGAGCTGGTGCCTTGTCGTGATGCAAGAGCCATGAATCGTTGGCAAAAAGTTCAGGTCACCTAACTTTTTCACGCAGCCTTTTCAGCACTTCCAAATAGTCAACTTGGTTACCTGTCCAGTTGGTACAAATTCATAATGAATAATCCCTCTGATAACAAAAAAGGTTAGGAACATCATAGTAACAAGTTTGTGAACTTAATTTCAGATGCAACAATGTGTTATCTGTGTACTTGAGCCTCTTACCCATTCACATTGAATAATTGATGTAAGTGGATCCCAGTGTCTCCTACTGAGGATTGCGTCTCTTACCGTGAGAGTAAAATGATAGCATATACCTACCTCCTTTAGCACTGTAAAGGCCAGCAATCCCCACTCCTGTCACTAATTCACTGTAGACAAAACTGAGCCTTTAAAAAGACAGTGGTGTGTCCTCCAATGGATGATAACAGCAGCTCCCTTTAGTCAGAACCAAGATGGGAAGTCTCCAATTCAGCCAGTCATGTGTGTCAAATATCTTTAGAGATAATACAGGAATCGTCATGTCCAGTAGACTCGGAGGTTATTGACCCAAGAAGAAAGCACAGGAAAAAGGAAAAGAAGTTTGGGCACCTACTGGCTATATGAATTGTGTGTGTGTGTGCGTGTGTGTGTGTGTGCGTGTGTACATACGTCTACAAATGTTTCATATACACAACAAACGCTGATAAATAAATGACTATATTCTAACATGAATGCTAGACTCACATTAATAACGAAGTTCATAGGATTTAAATGAGCATTGCCTGTTCCTGGTGATTTTGCTTTGTGAAATTGTAGGCACATACAGCAAATCACCTCCGTCTCTTTGAACTTTGCAAACTAAGCTATTATGTATTCTATTTATTCGTACTTTCTCTTGAAAAGTTAATCCTCCACAGACCCTGAAATACTTTTGTTAGTTTTTTTTTTTTTCTCTGAATTCCCATCTCTGTTTGCCTTCATCTTCCTGGCAGTGAAATGCCTCAAACTGAATACAATATCCAAGGCTTTTTAAAAGGTCTTCATGACTTCCTAACATTAAAGACCTTGTCTAGGTTTTAAAAATCAGCCTGTTTAGAAAACAGTAAACTCACAGCATTATCTCTTGAAAGTCTTATCACGACTCTCCTTTTTATTTATGAGCGTGCCTCTTCCTCTCTCAAAGGTCTTTCTACTTTATGTGGTTCTTATAACATCTTGACTCTTTCAGGAGACATTAATTTAAGTAAATATTTCTGCTTCTCCGAGTATTTTCTCCTTGAAGTTTTCATTTTTTGTTGATGCTCTTTTCACTGTTCCTCTTTCCCGTTTTCCAATACTTCCGTGACCCGCAGACTTTGAGAAAATATTTGAAAAGCTACACTGACTCCTTATTTATTCATGGCTCTTTCTCAGCAATGTTCTTTTCTTTGCAAAGTGCTTAAAGCCACTAACAAGCACTAAGGTCATCGTCAAAACACATCTCTGATTACAACTGAAAAATAAAGGTAGAGTGAAAAAACTTTTAACCTATTTTAAGAATCCTAAACATACTCAGAGTTGATTTAAGTTAAACATTATAAACTACCTCATTCTTTTTTCAATGACTTGGTAGGGTCTTTTCGCTATATCTTTTTCCACCCAACTTGAGAATTTAAACTTTCTCTAATTTCACAAGAAGTAAATTTTCCAAATATTGTGGAATACATCTTAACTAAAACTTTTTTTAAAAATCCTGCCCAGTGGATTTCACAGTTGCTATCCTGAAGGCGGCAATGAAAAGTTTACTTGACAACCCGTATCTCACCTACACACCGGACTCAGCCTGGATGGTGACTAAGCATCCCTGCTCTTTTTAAATCCTTGGCTTTTTCTTCCTTCTGATAAAGGTAGAGATATTTCTTAATCTTGGCTCTAGCCAGGCTTTACACAGTCTGGATCATAAAGTTTTCATTTTTAATGGAAAAGTATCTTATGGCTCTTGAGAACTTGTCTGTTCCTTTTTATCTGGCAGGTGCCTGAATAGATAAGCTGGTGAATCCAAGACTATCCACATGTCATCCACCCCATGCTTTCAAATACAGGGAAAATGGAAAGGCATTTGGATCATCCAGATAATTCATCATAGACTCCGATTATGATTTCCATAGTATTCTTCATATCTTTACTACCAATTCCAAACACAGGGACATAGAATCCTAGACTTGTACAAGTAGCTGAAGTTGAGTCCACCCTCTTTGCAGTATAGATGAAGTACAGCTACAGAAGTTAAGGTACATGGCCAAGGTCACAAAAGTCGGTTAATGGCACAGTTAGAATAACATCAAGTCTTTGTATATTTACACGTGTGTGTGTGACAAATACTTATGCACAACCTACTATAGACCACAGACCCTCTGAACCCTTGACAGTGTTGACTCCTTCAAACCTTATAACAACCTTATGAAGTATATATGATTTCAAAGATGAGGAGATTGAAGCACAAAGAGCTGAAATAACTTGCCCAAGGTCACCTGCCTTGTTGGCAGCAGAGCAGGGATTGAAACCCAGGCAGTCTGGCTCCCAAGTCTGTGCTCTTAATCGCTATGCACTCTCTTTCTCAAATGTCAAACAATCAGTTACGTGTCATCGAACAGTAATCCTGTTCTAGCAGGTGCATAAATTGCCTTAGTACTTGCTGAGCATAGCTCTCCATCATCAACCTACACATCTTGGTTTCCAAAATTATCCTCCCACTGGAAACAGAGAGAATCTTTTCAAATTTTCACACATAGAGCCAAGGTATGTTTTATCCAGATGTGACCCTCTACATAAAGAAAAATATATACTCCCTTGCCCTCAGGGAAATAAAAGCTGAGCCAAAAGGTTACCGCAGATTTTTGAAAATCGCTATGGCCTGGCTGCTCCGCTCACAATCTGTGTCTATAAGCTCCCTTCCGTCCCCCTAGTGGGATTTGAGCCTCTCAAAGGCTGGGATGCAGAGCTAATATCTTTGCATTTAACAGATTTGTTCTGCTACTCCTGTTTGCCTATGCCTGCCTTTTGCTTTTCAAGAGCCTTGGGATTGAGATATCACGCCAGGCACGTGAGGCGTGGCATGCAGCAAATGTCAGTCGCAGCCTCCATCATTCAGGGCCTGCCCTCGTCTGGATCTTCTTGGGCCTCACACGGTGGCTTCCCACACACAGTGCTCAGTGACCCCTGGGACTACAAGCAGGTGGACCCCATCACCAGCCAGTAAGAACACAAGAAAGCTCAATGAGTCCACGGTACCAGGAGCGGTGCCACTAAGAAGCCCTTAGCACCCAGGACATAAACACCTACATAAAATCATCTACTTAGGTTTTTATTACACCAGCAACTACACTGCCGGAGGTAGTTACTTCCGGGAACACAACAACAAAAGCACACCGGAGAAATATGTTTCTATGACTCACCTGTTGCCTTCATAAATTTTTGTTTGTAAGTGATGAGAAAAAAGACATTAATATTGACTTCCCCTAAGACACAGTCCAACGATTTGAAAGAAACCATTATTTCTGCTGGGGGAACATCTATTGACCCTCAAACGTCTGAAGGGGTTTGGCGTGATTTTGAGGGAGTTTTGAGAGATAGTGGGCAAAGATCCTGTAGGGTGTTAAAGAAAACAGCTGTCAGGTGTGGGATTGTACCTCCCTGCACGCCCATCCGTGGAGCGAGAAAAGGTTGCGGGTGTTTTATCTCCAACAGCTACCGAATACCCCATTTGTTTTTCAGAAAAAAGGGCATGTTTGAAAGCTGACAAATCATCCAGCACATATGGTGTAGTGTTGAGAGTAGTGTGGGAAATCTGAAGTTAAAGATGGATTTTATAAAATAGTGCAGGGGTCTCAAAGAAAAGTAGTAGGAGGAAAATTTCTTTTTCAGAAACATAGCAAATGCTTCCCTTGTTATTATCAAATTATAGATTCGGATCTTTGTGTCAAATGTTGTGTGTTGTCTGTAAATGTGATTTAAATGTGATTCAAGAATTTATTTTCTTTTCCTTTCAATTTATCATTTATATTTAAATTGGACATTCTAACCATGATGCCATTTCCATCGACCACGGTTCCTTGCTCACTCAAGGAAGCTGGCCCAGGCTTTTCTTTCACAGGGATAGGCACAGAGAGGATTACTGGCAAAAGCAAGGGCCAACTGTCCCTGCCCATAGGACTCGCTGTCCAATCAGAGGGTGGTGGTTTGCAAAGCCAGTCACACAGACCAGCTGTGTGACAGCACCTTCAGGTTATGGACTAGGGAACCTGATTGGCCTGGTCTATGGGTCAGAGAGAAGTGGAGAAAGGCCTTGGGAGCCAAGGGAGGGGGCTGCTGACCTGTGGGGTAACCTTGGTTCTTGGTTCTTTGTTCCAATGCGTGTGTATCCTTAAAGTGAGCTTTATTATTTTTTTTAAATCTAGTCCACATCTCAGTTCCCTGCAACCAAAGCACTCAACTAAGCATAATATGAAATAAAATCAATGACAGCTCTATTAATTGGAACAGTTCTGGATTTAATGCCCTAACTATTCTGATAAGATTTCTACTGTCCCTCATTTACACATTTCATCTTTCACCACATTTCACTCATTGTCTTCATTGTTTTCCTCTATTTGCCTCCTCCCTTTACATTGTATTGATTTCAGGTATACAGATAACGATCCGATATATCCATATTGCAAATGACCACTACAATAAGTCTAATTAACATACATCACCACACACAGTTACAAATATGTTTCCTGTGATAAGAACTTTTAAGATCTACTTTCTTGTCAACTTTCAAATATACAATACAGTATTATCAACTCTAGTCTATCTCTTACATATCTTCTCTCTTCTTTTCTTGTTTATGTCTCCTATACTTCTTGTCTCCAGGAATGATGTCATGGTTAGACTTATTCTTCCCCTTCTATGTTTCCTTCTTCTCACAATTCCGTCCAATTTTCCTAACTAGGCTTCCCGTATTCAATATTCCTCCCTTACCTCATGTACACTTGAGATCACACCCATTAAGGCTTAAGACGTAATCAATGTATAGTTTAAGCAAGTATTAATTATTCCTAAAATCTGGTCCTTTGAATAAAGCCATTTTAGTTCAATGCTAGTCAACAAAATACTAAATTTGATTTTCCATGTTCAACATAATTCCACGCATATTTATACCCATACAATACATTCAGCAGGAAGGACCAAAATGCATAAGACAAGACCCCAACCACTAGTTGTCTTACAGTCTGGGACAAAGGAAGCACAGAAGGAGAAATAATTATCACACCAGGCAGAAGAGTACTGCCCTGCTATGAAGAGGGAAGCCCGGTGGGAACAAGTGTCAGCCAGGATGTTACCCACATCCTTGGCACCACTCCACGAATGCATGTGCACATGCTTCATAAAATGTGACTCATCTATCATAGCTGAGGTGAACGCTTCTTTATACCTATACGGTAAGACAGGCACTAGACTTGACACTTTTCAGAATACGACAAAGAGGGCCCAAGAAGATTTTCAGTATTGTTGTAAAAATAACCATGACCGACCCCAAGGACAAATTTCGGAATAGGAGATAACGATCTTGGCCCCAACCATTTTCCTACCTGTTCTCTCCTCTGTTCTATGTTCTTTTTGCATGTCTTTTGAAGTAAAAGTGTCTCAGTTCCTTTCACTTTCAAATTGCTTATCGGCTTCCCAAATCCACTCAGGGTCCTTCCCAGCCTGCCTTTCCTACCTTACCTATGCTCCAAGTCTATCTTCCCCAAGAATCTTATTCCACCATCTTTTAACCATGTGCTGGGCAATGTAATTATCTATTCAAATAGTCTGCAGTGAAATGCAAATAACTGATGGACTTTACCCTCCCAAGGATAATTTTTTTAATACTGAAAAATAATTGACAAATGTAATTGTATATATTTAAATTGTACAACATGACGATTTGATGTACGTATATATTGTGAAATGATTACCAAGGGTGTTGGGCTTTCTAACTGCAACTCACTTAAGTCAAAAACTTTCAAATGGATAGAATGGATATTTGAGATACAGACCTTTAAAATGATGTCCTATTTCTACCTTACTTCAGTTCTCCCAGTTTACCACCCCCACCCCCACCCCACTACCATACACACACACAATACCTGTATCAGAGAGATACAGGGAGACTCTCTGCTATCATTTGAGGAAACTGGCCTCCAAATTTAAAAAAATTTAAAAAAAAAATTTAAAAATTTAAAAAAAATTTTTAAAAAATTTAAAAAAAATTAAAAAAATTTAATTTAAAGAAAGAAAGAAAGAAAGAAAGAAAGAAAGAAAGAAAGAAAGAAAGAAAAGATACTAAAAATCTAATTAAAAATAACTAATGTAAGGTAAGCTCGCATGCTGTTTCTAAGTAAAAGTTAAATTACACATATCTAGACTTTTGTGACTTCCTCTTGCTGCATAACAAATTACCTTAAAACTTGGTTTTTTAAAACAACAATCTTTTATTATCTCACAGTTTCTGTGGGTCAGGAATTCAAGAGTGCCTTAGCAGGGTGGTTCTGGCTCAGGGTTTCTCATGAAGTTTTAGTCACGTTGTCACCTGGAGCTGCAGTCATCTGAAGTTATTTGAAAGCTTGACTGAGGTTCACTTATATGGTTAGTAAATTTGTGCTAACTGTTGGCAGAAGGCTTTAGTCACTCACCCATGGTTTTCTTGGTAGGGTCTCTCGAGTGCCCTAATGTCACAGTGGCTGACTTCTCCTCGGGTGAGTGATCCAAGTCAACGTAAGGCAGCAGTAATGCCTTTTATGACTTGGCCTCAGAAGTCACTCATCACAGTTTCTGGTACATTTTCTTATTAAGAAGAAAGTCACTCAATCCATTTATATTCAAGGTTAGGGGGGATTTCAACCTTGCCTTTTGATAGGAAGGACTACGAAAGAATATGTGGACATATTTTAAAAACCACCACACTTCTTCAGTCTCTCCCTATCTCTGTGTATTTAGTAATATGCTCTGTGGAATAAATACTCTATTAAGTCAATATTTTGAGACATTAAGTTCCTAGATTTTAAACATTCCCATAAGCAATATAGGGTTTTCAAATCTTTGTTGCTAATCCATTTCTCCATCTTTCCATAAACTTCCTCAATCCCTGGTTACATACTGCTATTCAAAGTAAATCTGAGTAATTTGGAATTCAATTACATAGCTTTGCTTCTCCTGAATTGACACTCATAAAATCAATTTTAATTCTTTTATATGTAGTTAAGTAAAATATGTTATGAGGTATTGGATCAAACGTATGTCTTATTTCTTTTGACTACTACTTCAGTAATTGAATTATTTTTGGAAAAGGCAATCAAATTAGTTTCTCGTAATTATAGACTGTTGATTGTTCGTTTTTCATGTCCCGTACGACACTTAAGTGAGAGTGGTTGTTTTTCTACAAAGCATTTTCCGTTATTTTACTAGAAGCTAAAGCAATCTTATTTACCCAAGTGACCTGTTTCACAATCTGTTTTTAAGAACAATGACAAATAAAGACTGTTTATCTTATGGTTCCAAAACAAAACCTATATTCTTTTCCTAGTTGATAGATTTGTACTGCGGAGAAACAATGGCAGATATTCTTAAGAAATGTTAGTTTAAGTAAAGCAAGAGTCCACCAAGCTAAACCATGTGGATAAACAGAAATCTCTGCTTCTTCTCTCCAAGTCTACAAATTGAGTTAACAGAATAAAAGTCATAGAGCCCATGTATCTAATTAGGTCAAACAGCATTCCATTTCAATGAAAAAGTAATCAGACCAGCTATTTAATTCATTTACTCATTAAACGAACATTTATTGTATATCTGCTGTGTACTCATAGCTGACTAAGACTTAAATGCCCTAAGCTGTAAAAAGATTATGAGTTACCATACTTTTTTTTTCCCTAAAATAAAACTAGTACACACTTCCAAAACAGCGAAATAAGCTCCTACTGGATCTAATCTACTAGATATCAGCTATTAACTATGGACAAAATAAAGTAAAATAATGCCCTGATGGTACTGAAGAGTGAAGAAAAAGCAGGTAGAAGAAACCATCATAGGACATGTATACATTTTTTAATGGCTTTTAACTGGCAAGTAGGATGAAGGTGGCACCAAGTGAAGTACCTAAAACTTTGACATAAAAACCCACATATTTCTGGCCAAGAAGACAGAGTTCATAACTACCATAGATAGTAGAAAGTAAGGGAATGAATCTCAGAGAAAGAGAAGCGCAGAGCATAACAACCATGCTGTATACATAATCTCTGCCAAAGTCTCTAGCTGCCCCACGAATGTACGTATAAAGCAGAATGAAAGCAATGCAGCTAAATTGAAAATTGAAAAATGATTTGAACTGCCACTAAAAAGAGAGTTTTAAGTTTGAATACCAGCAAGTAAATTATCTGATAAAACTCTCATACTAGGAATATAACAGAATCAAGAGTTTCCACAAAATAATATTCACAATGCCTAGGATAAAATCCAAAATCACTCAACATACAGACAGGAATATACAAATCATTCTTAAGAGAAAATACAAGCAACCGAGACTATTGATGAAATAACCTAGATATTGCAATTAGCAGACAAGAATTTTAAAACAACTGTTATAACTATGCTCAGAGAAGTAAAGGGAAATATGCTTGCATATTTGAAAGGATAGGACATCTCAACAATGATATATAAACAATAAAAAAAAGGACTAAATGGAAATTCCAAAACCAGATATGTAGAACACAGAAAAGAAAGAAAAAAAAAGATTGGGAACAAAATGAACAGACTTTCAAAAATCTGAGGACAATATTCAATGTCTAACAGACATGAATAAAATGAGAGGTCAGAGAGTATGAAACATACAACTTATTGGAAGAAACAGTGCCCTAAAAACTTCTCAAATTTGATGAAAGACATATAAAATTGAATATTTAGGAAGCTTAGTAAAACCCAAGCAGGACATATACAAAGAAAACCATGGCATAGTCAAACTGCTGATAACTAGAAATAAAGGAAATCCTGAAAGCAGCCAAAGGAAAATGACATATTACATACATTCAGAAGAACAGTGATTAAAAATGTATCAGTAGCTATGACAAACAGTTCTGGCATACTTGTCTTTTCATTGTTCAAAAAAAAAAATACTCTCAACTAAGGATTCCATATCTAGTGAAAATATTTTTCTTCAAACCTGAAGATGAAATAAGGACATTTTCATATTTTTAAATAATACTAAGAGAAGTCATTGCCAGCATAACTCCTGTACAAGAATTGTTTTACAATTTTATTCAGTTGGAGTGAAATGACTCCAGGCTGAAACTTGAATCTTCAGAAAGAACTAAAGAGCATCAGAGATGGCAACTATCCAGGGGGTAAATATAAAAGACTATCCGTATAAATATATCTGGGCAACCCAAATCCCTATCAGGATATAGAATATTATCATTACCTCAGAAAGTTCCATCAGGCCCCTTCTGTATCAACTCTCCCTCCCAGGAGGAAATCCATCTTCCAGGTTTTTCGCCCCATAGATTTATTTTGCTGATTAGTTCTCCCCATCCTAGAATTCCAATAAATTCAGGATAAGATCCTGAAACACACTTAAGAGAAAATAGTTGTGAAAACCTTTTGGTTCGCAAGGCTGGGGCATATCCAGTCTGTACTGTATAGTTCGTCCATTCTTCAACTGCCCAAGCTTCTCTTTAAATATTAACCCCTAAACAGGCTTTCCCTGGGTACCCGAAACAGGCATTGGTTGTGTGGAAGAGAAAGCTACCGTGCTCCTGAACTTGAGTGAAAGTGAAAAGAACAAATTCTAGTCTTCCCATGGACAAAGTAGTGAAACATACTTCCATTACCAAGTTTATAGCCTAGAAAGGAAAGCACCAGTAGAGGGGGTAAAGTTGAAGATATAGACAAAAGAAAGAATGTTCTGAGCAAGTTCCTGGAGAAGATGGTGTCAAAGGACAGACTGGCCTTAAAAGTTAGAAAGGACATCTTATCTCCTGAGACTGGAAAAAAGAGGATAAGATTTATGATGAAATAAAACCCTTTAAAGTATAGTAGATTCAAGGAACTAAGACATAGCTACCTTGATGAATTGACAATCACTGCAGTAAAAACGGCTGAACCAGGAGAATCAGGGGAGGCAGGCATTAACTACAGAAGGAGTAGCGAGTTGAAGGTCAAAACAATTAAACCCTGTGCACCAAATAAAGCATAGTGGCTCAAGCACAACAGAGCAACGACTAGAAAATGATGCTGGATCCCAGCTTCACTCCTTAAAGCACAATTTCCATCTAGATTTCAATATAGAGAATAACACCCTAGATACATCTAGAATAAAATAACTATTACGATATAGTACAACTCATTGCCCATTTTTAAGATTAAACAATGTGTCATGATAATGCCACACATCATTTTTTAAGAAAACGTCCAGCATTTTATATCCTCTTTCTGCCTGGATACTCGCTCTGCTGTCTCAGCTCCGTTTTTACAGGTTAACTACGGTGGTGAACTTCGCTGAGACAATCTCTAAACTGCAGAGATTAAAACCTGACCTATGATACACAGGAATTAAAAAAGACAAAAAAACAAAAACAAACAAACAAAAAAAACACACCTGACCTATGAATTGAGATTGCAGGAATTGGCCAGAGTAGCCAGTTGGGGAGTGCTTCACTCTCACAGTCCTCGTGGTGGGAGAGGGGGCTGGCTACACATTTTATCTGTTGAAGCATTTGGAGCCATAGTATATTGTAATTCAATTCAATTGCTCCAAAGTGTATTTTCTTTAATTCAAGCGATAATAACAAGAATCCACTGAGAAAAGAAACCATATTATATTAGAGATAAAAACAAAAGGAATGGCGGCATTTTATGCTCTGAAGAAGCTTAGTTTCTGAGAGCTGATTTTGACTGCTGAGAACTTTCTGAACCTCTCCACCTTTCTCCTCCATGGATGTTTGGGTCTTTCCACATTTGTCATTCTGGAATGTTCGAATCACTCAGTGAAATCAGAAGAATATTACAGATGGGCACCTGGCCTTTCTCCTTCTGACCAAATTAAGTATCATGTTATCCCTTTTAGTCCTCCCAATTTGAGCATTTATAAAAATAATCAAATCAAACTTCTGTTTCAGCAAGTAGCTCACAAAACAATTGAATCAGCTCTATACATCTTGTCTTCTTTCTATAAAACTGTTTTTGAAATTATTTTACAATTAGGGGGATAAGGAACATCCACACCCTAAGTGGACTGCTTTTTACTTCAGAAAAAATAAATTACAGCAAACATGACTTGTGGGTGGGATAACAGATACAAGATATACTATCTTAGATGGCCTTGGAATTAATTTTACCATTGTGTAACACACAGTAAGATATTGCTGCCCACCTGGCATCCTGAAAGTTCTAGAGCAGGGCGCTAGCAGCATAGAACCATTGAGTCAACCCTTCTATTAGCAGTTTTGTATGTGTTTGTTCTCTGCTCCACTTCAGGACCCTGTCTAAGGAACACCGGGGTGTGTGAGGAGTGAGGGGTGGGGTCCCACCTCTCTTGTGGACACCACGAGAGCAGGAGATTTCTCACCATCCACCGTTCATATCACCTTGATGGTTCCTGCCTCTTCCCTGGACTTCGGGCATCTCGAAGGTGCTTTGTTAGAGAAAGGATATAAAGCCTATGCTTTAACTGCTTTAGAAAGCTGAGATAAGAATCCTGTTCAATCTGTGTTGACTCACACTGAACACACGGTATGCTGCCCCAGGACGGCCACTGAGAGGCATTGCTAGGTCACAGACTGCATTTATAACTACCAGTTCTTCAGCCCTATCCTGACGTCCTCCCCCAGGGAACTCAGCTCAAACGTGAACTTCAACATCGCCTTCCATGCGTTACGTAGATAAGAGTCTGAGCAGACCTTCACCTGAAGTCTGTGCTGTCGTTTTCACTGTTACTTCCAGAGGCTCTTTTTCCAGCTGACGCTGTTAAGTTTGGAGAGGAGCTATGGTGCTACAGATGAACATTCTGCCCTAAAGGCCCTTGAGGCTGTGACTCAAGCACAGTGACCAAAGCAGCACAGAGTCCCCCTAGTTTACCAAGGTCAAGGTTAAATGAGGTGGGGAGCAGAATGGTCTGGCTGGATGTCACTCACAAATTAGAAAGGGGAAGTTTACCTTAAATCTTTGGCCCAGGTGCTACTGGCACACATGGTCACAGATTATGACTGTCACCCAGGGCAGGCTGGCTTCAGGGGCATGTGACCTGTGCAGTTGCATAAGGCCCCATGTTCAGAAGTGCCCTGTGCTTGGTTTAATGCTCTTTTGTCACTGTCTTAAATGACTGATGATTTTTAAATAAGGGCTTTGAATTTCCATTGTGCACAGGGTGCTGCAAATTACACAGCCAGTCCTGTTGTCACTTCTTTGTCTATGTCATGAGGCAAGCAAGGGCGGGGAGAGGAAGAGTCCATCGTAGACAAAGTGGCTGATAATCAATTATGGCTGTGAGGACGCAATGATTCTTTTCTCCAGCGCATTTTAAAATTATGCCCTGTGACTCCTCAATTACTATCTGCTCTAGGTCACAGAATAAGCTGAACAACAGTAAACCATATGCTCCTGCCTTTTTTTTCATGCTCACTGGAAAGATCCATTTTATGTGATGAAGCTCCAGGGGAGGAGTATGTTTTTACATCAGGTCCTTGGAGAGAGGCTGGGAAAGAGTGACTCTAAAAGAAGTGAAGGTGACTCTCTAGGAAAGAATGAAAAGAGATCTTTCACATTCAGGAAGATGTAAAAGCAAACATAGGACGACATCCCCAGGAAATGACCCAGTTCCCCTCCGACTGGCAGAATCAAGTTCCATGATGCAGGAAAGGGGTACAGGATTGCAAAGCCCACAGGACGCCTCAGAAAAGAGTCAAGATTCCAGCCTGAACAAATAAGAGGTTTGTTGTCAACAGAGACAGAAGACAGCAATTCGGCAAATGCAGTGGCTCCACCCCGCCCGCCACCGCCCCTCCCCCACCCCCCCAAAAAAATCAGCACTTGTTGCAGGCAAGGGCGAGCCGAGGAGAAAGAAAGCAAGCTACTGTCTCCTGGGAAGCATGTGCAGAGTGTGTGTTGCATACGTGTGGGGGGCGGTGAGATGGGGGGCGTGTGGGGGGCGGAAATCACATCTGCTGGGGAAGATTGAGAAAGTTGGGAGGATAAATACAGAAGCAAGCAGGCCCCGATGTGCCCGTGCTGGGAAAGGAGCAGCTCTTTAATATCTGCAGGTGATGGGGATGAGCTAGCTGCACGGTCTCCGGTGGTCCAGGAATTCTCATGACTTCCATTGGCGAACTCCATTAAAGTTTGATGTATGCTCTGTAGTATTTTCTCTTAATTAAACTTCTTAATTAAACTTTATAGCAAATACACTTGTCTTTTATGTCAGAGATCCCCAGGAGTGCTGGAAAAGGGAAATGTACCACCAGGAATTGTTCCATAAAAGCAATTACCTGAAGGACTTTATGAAACAAATGTACTGATTCAGGTGTTACACATACTGTTTGTTAGTCACATTCGAAAAATCTTAATACAAACAAAGCATTTTTATCCTCTGTGGATGATATCAGCTCTGAAGAGACAGTTGTTTCAATGCCGAAATGTTGACTGTAGATGCTATAACAGTGGAAAGAGCGTCCGACTGTTGATTCTGGATATAATTTCCCTTCTGCTACAACCTAACTACAGGACAGTAGCCTGTGTGGCCCTCACCTGAAAAGGGACACGTTTAGTCCAGTGGTTCTCAAAGTGTGATACCCAACCCAGCAACTCAGCATCACTTGGGAACTTATCAGAAATACCAATTCTGAAGCTCCATCCAAGACCTATCGAGTCAGAAATTCTGGGGGCACAGCCCTTGCAGCCTGTTTTAACAAGTTATCCAAGACATTCCAATACACCCTGAAATTCGAACACTATTTAATTTGATGGACTCCAACTCTCTTGACAGCTCAGAAATCTTATAGCACTGCCGCTGTCTTCATCATCGTCATCAGTAATACATATCAAGAACATACTCCGTGTGCCCCCACCTCCTGTTCCAGGCAATTTATGTATAATGACCCATTTAATCATTCTGGGAAGTAAACTCTAGTCACCACTTGGCAAATGAGGTATGAAAGGGTCTGATAGCCATGGCCAAAATGCACCACCAAGCTCCTTCTTCAAGGAAGGGTTTGTTCCTCCAGCTGTCGGCAACTTTAAGGTTTTCTTCAGCTGCAGAGAGCGCCTTACCCAAGGATACATGCTTCTAGGGAAGTACTAAATCAAGTACTAAATCACAAAAGGGCATAGAATCCTGACCCCACCATGGGACAACTCTGGCAAGCATATGAATATATGAATATAAGAGATCCCCACGGGGTTGGCCGAGCCTTTGTCAGGCATGTATTACAGTTTGATTTCACCCTGTCTTCTTGTCTTGCTTGCTTTCCCTTCCTTTCCCGTGTGGATCCCTGAATACCTTGCACACCAAACTTCTCAGGGTCTGCTTCTGGAAAACCCATTTTACAACAAGAGCTGATTGAAAGTGTGAAGCCAGTAATTGGTAAAGCCAGGTTTCAAATCCAGGCAGGTGGACTCTAAGCCTTAGGCTCTTAACTATTTATTATCCTGCCCAATAATTTGTCCCCCACTTGGGTTTATAAATTAATTACCCAAGTATTTGAACATGAGATTTTAGCTACAATTTTACAAATGAGGAAACGTAGGGTAGAAGGATTGCCCCAGGTGGCCCCTGGGTGGTAGTGAGCAAGCACTGATTGATCGGAGAGGTCCTGACTCCACTGATCCACTGTGTCATGTCAGCCCCCACCTGAAGGAAATGTTCACATATCATACCAGTGAGATAAGGTCTTTTTTTATCATTGTATTGGGGAACACTCTACACAACACCAAGGAGATATTACAAATGATAACAAGAAATAAAAAGGACAATAAAAGACTACTATCAACTACGATATACCAACAAAGTACGTAACGTAGCAGAAATGCACAAATTACTAGAAACATACACCCAACCAAAACTAAACCGTAAAGGCACAGAAAACCTGAACAGATTGATAAAAAGCAATGAGATTGAATCAAAATGAAAAATCTTCCAACAAAGAAAGCCAAGGACCAGGTGGCTTCACTGGTAAATTCTACCGAACATTTAAAGAAGAACGAACACCAATCTTTCCCAAACTCTTTCAAAAAATAGATGAGGAGGGAACACATCCAAACTCATTATGTGAGGCCAGAATTAACCTAATACGAAAGCCAGACAAAGATACTGTAAGAAAACTACAGGCCAACATTCAGATGAATATACAAGTTCTGACAATTAGATACGCGAACTCCGAGAAAAAGTGCTACATACCTCATTGCTGAATATCACTACAGTCACCTGCGAAGTACTCCCCTTGGGAAGCTGTGCACCGATGCCAGCGCCTAGTCCACCTTTCAAAGCAATTTTGGAACTCTTTTTCTGGAATGGCCATCAGAGCTGTCATCATATTCCCCTTGATGCCCTAAATGTCATCAAAATGTCTTCCTTTCAATATTTCCTTTACTTTCAGGTAAAGAAAGAAGTCATTGGGGGCCAGATCAGGTGAGTAGGGAGGGTGTTCCAATATAGCTATTTGTTTACTGGCTAAACACTCACTCACAGACAGTGCTGTGTGAGCTGGTGCATTGTCGTGATGCAAAAGCCACAATTTGTTGGTGAAAAGTTCAGGTCGTCTAACTTTTTCACGCAACCTTTTCAGCACTTTCAAATAGTAAACTTGGTTAACTGTTTGTCCAGTTGGTACAAATTCATAATGAATAATCCCTCTGGTATCAAAAAAGGTTAGCAACATCGTTGCAACAAGTTCGTGAACTTAATTGTCACACCTCATATAGTGCCAGATGGGTACCAGATTTATCAGGTTGGTAGATGGGAGGCGGGTAGGGGACAGGGTGAAACATGTGAAGGCATTAAGGAATATAAAAATGATAGTTACAAAGTACTCATGGGGATGTAAAGTACAGCATAGGGAACATAGTCAATAATATGGTAATACCTATGTATAGTGCCAGTTGGATACTAGACTAGTCCGGGTATCACTTCTTAAATTATATAAATGTCTAAACACTATGCTGCACACCTGAAATTAACATAAAGTAATATTGAGTATCAACTGTAATTGAAAAAATAAAAAAGAGGGGGAAAATGTGAAGTGGAATAATTTCCAGGTATAAAACAAATAAGTAATGGGGATGTAGTATCGCATAGGAAATACAGTCAGTGATATTGTGATAGCATCGTACAGTGTTAGATGGTTGCTGGGCTTATCATGGTGATCACTTCTGTAGATATGTAAATGCTGAATAACTATTGGATAAATCTGAGGCTAATATTCTATGTTAGCTATATTAGCTGTATTTCAATAAAAATCTGTTTGAGAAATGAAATCCTGCTATATGCAACGATATGGATGAAGCTTGAGGGCATTTTGCTAAGTGAAACAAGCCAGTCACAAAAGGACAAACACTGCGTGATTCCACTTAGATGAGGTGTTTATAATAGTCAAAGTCATTAATGAGAGAGTGGAACAGTGATTACCAAGAACTGGGGAAAGAGGGAACTGGGGAGTTGTTTTCAATGGGTATAATGTTTCAGTTACACAAAATGAATAAGTTTTAGTGATCACCAGGGTGTCTATAGTTAACAATACTGTATTGTGCACTAAAAATATTTGCTACAAGGGTAGCTCTCATGCTAGGTGTTCTTACTTTCAAAAACCAAAAACAAAAGAGGATGAAGGAAATTTTTGGACGTAATGGTTATGCTTATTATCTTGATTGTGGTGATGGTTTCACAGGTGAGTGCATATGTCAGAACGCATCAAATCACACGTATTACGTAAGTGCAATATTTTGTGTATCCATTATACTTTTAATAAAGCTTGTTTTAAATCCTGAAGTATAATTTCTGGTTATACAGGAAACAAAGAAATCAAAGTTTTTGAAGCAAGTAGTCATCACCAAAAAAGAATCCTCACTGCAGAGAAATACCCAGAAACGTCATGAGCAGCATAAGCGTTTTCATGCAAT
Source organism: Rhinolophus ferrumequinum (assembly GCF_004115265.2). Classification (NCBI taxonomy): domain Eukaryota; kingdom Metazoa; phylum Chordata; class Mammalia; order Chiroptera; family Rhinolophidae; genus Rhinolophus; species Rhinolophus ferrumequinum. Next base: position 55,785,272 of record NC_046301.1, read on the forward strand.
GATGCTGAATATTGGCTAATCATCAGAATCATTGGAGATTCTAGTAACTGGTGCAGTTTTACAGGTTCAGGGTGTAGTCTGGGTATCAGGAATGTTTTTTTTTTTTTTTAAAGCTCGCCAGGTGATGCTAATATTCAGTGAAGATTGTGAACTACTGCCTCAGGATAAACTCAGTTTTCATTACACAGCAAGCAGTTCCTTACAGGAGAAAGCACTTTTGTATCATAAATGTGGAAACCATTTCAATATTTCATTTCATACAGTGAGTTACTTCATAGATGTAATAGACGAATACAAGAGATTCATCCCAATAGTGATGAGATACAAAACTAAACATGTATTTCTATTGTAAAATGGTTGCGCACACATTTTACCCACTACTTTCTCTCTTCCTTCCACCACAAATTCAGCCTCATTGGGATCACAACAACCAAAGCTACTGTCGGTCAGCCTGAGAATCATACAAATATTCTAGGCTAGTGGGTCTATCCTAATAGTAAAACAGAGAACTGTATAGAACTTAATACCTCACACAGGATTTCAAGGACATTATCACACGTAATCTCTCTAGGTGAAACTCCGTGAGGTTGCTGTGAGCAGTTGTGACTTTATTATATAGAACTAGAGAGGTTTAGCAATTTGCCCAATGTCACTGTTCTCTTCCCTTTCTCTGAAATTCCTCAGAAAATGCTCTGGTAGCATCAAGGACTATGAAAAAGAAAACTGCTGAGTAGGCATAGAAATGACATTTTGGTCCTGAATACAGGCAGGACACAACTGGGTAGGGGAGAAATGGGATTCCACCACAGAAGAGAAGCAGTGTTGGCAAGTCTGTATCTCAGTCCTGGATGCAGAACTCCTAAGATGCAACCCCAGTGAGACACACAGTGTCATGACAAACAAGACACAAGTCAAACAGTTCTTGACTCGCTGGATTCTTTTCCTTGTCCCTGAACAAGGACATGAGCTCAGAACTATCTCATGATGTACTCTTCAGGCACGTGGCCTAGGTAAGTGACAAAATATTTGAGAACCCATTACTCATTGAAAAGCTTTATGCAACAAGTATTTATTGAATATCAGCGATGTACAAAGCACTAGAGATACTCAATGGGAAGAGACAGAAATATGAATTAAATACTGATCCTTAAATAAATCTACATTCACGTAGAGACCATAAGACAAATGTGAGTATGACATAGGAGAAGCACAGAGAAAATGCAATGAGATTTTCAGATTAGATAAATTATATCTGGATGTACAGATGATAGATTCAGGCTTAGTGGAAAAATATGAGGAAACAGACCAGTTCACCAAAAAGCCAACCTGCTAAAGGATCAACTTTCCAAAAGCCCTAAATGAGCTGATCATTGTAAAGGACGAGGTCCTGGATGTGAAAAAGACATTGAAGAGTAGATAGAGGGGGGCAGACTGGGACTTCCCGACCTAGGGAATCAATGAGAAAGGGAATCCATATTTTAGAATGTCACATAGGGTATGCATGACAAACAGAGAATCATTTTTGCTTGGCTAGGCTAGAGCAAAGAGTGTTTAAAAGGGAATAACAGAAAAATAAAAAGAGTAGTTGCGAGATGAGACCATGAAGAACCGATGTATCTGGCTAAGGAGTTCTGAGACTTAGATAATGCCCACTTTTTCCAGCAAGGAAGTCACATGGCCAGAGCTCCGTTTCCAGAAGTTTATAATGGTCTCAAGGAAAGATTGGAAAGGGAGTCTAAACAGGAAGGTACGGCAGATATAACAAAGGCCTAAGCCATCCGCAGTCACACGTATGCTGGAATAAATATTTCACTCAAGAAACCAGACTGGCCAGTGCATAGGGGGCGGGTTGAAAAATAAGATTCGGCTGAAGAGAAGGACCAGAGTGTGGAGTACCTGAGAAGGTAAGCAGAGACGAGGCTTCCAGGTTTCTCTGCTCTGCAGCTGTGGCTTTAGATAAACCAGTGGACCTCTCTGGATCTCAGACCCCTCACTTACTACAAGAAGGAAGTGAAGCAGCCGGGAAGTTTACCCAGTCTCTCACTTTGCAATCTCATGATTTAATACAATTTCCCCAGAGAAAGCCACTGTATGTTCCTGAGCAGGAAAACAATTAAGATGAAAGGGACTGTTTAAAAACAGGAGGCTATCAGCAAATACCTATTGTAGATATTACTGTGTTGATAACACTCTCCGCACAATGCCTTCTATCCCGATGTCATATTTCAGTTTCTTAGGAAAGCTTTTGATATACACCGACCATGCAGCATGTATCACTGCTGAAGACAGGCAGTATGTTTCTCTTGTAGAAAGTATAATGATATCATTGCAAAATGGATTCAGATGAGCATTTCAAAAGGGGCGCCTAAGGTGGTAAAGTATGTAACCTCACTCATGAACTGTTCAACAGCCAGAGATACAGCTACTCTTCATTTAGTCAACATATTATCGAGCATTGCTATTGTGCCAGGCATAGAACGCTAGGTGACGAAATGAGTGGTAAATCAAAAGAATGTGGGCTCTTCCTTCATGAAGCTTACACTCTAGGAGACAGATACACATACATATTCAAACTGCCAGCAGCACTATGAAAAAAATAATAATACTGGGATGATGAGCAGTCTAAGCACCTGATTTAGACTGGAAAGTAGGAAGGACTGACAAGTCTCCCATGAGAGAGAAATATTTAAGCTGAGACCTGAGGATGAGAAGTCAGCTAGGCCAAAATAGGGAGAATATCGGGGATGGCGGGATCACATTTCCTTTTTCTTGCTGTTAGACCATAGTGAAGACTGAGGCCAGCCCACTGTGACAGCTGGCCAACCAGAGGTCACATCCTCTCCGTGACCTTCTCTAACACCACCCCCAGCTCTTTCTGGTTCTGATGGTCCCCATATAACTCTTCCCTGAACTCTTCCCTCTGATATTAATTAACGAGGAAGGTACCTGGACCTTGGAATATTGCTTTTATTCCTTTCTTTTCTTCAACATCATTTTGAAAATCATTAAAAAGGTTTTTTAAAAAGCCAAAAGTAAAAACTACCCAAAATATTTGTAGATCAACTGTTTCGATATTATATCATGTAGATATCGGAAGTCTCCCTTTTTCACAATCCTCTTTCCCTGACATGCAATCTTATTCGCACAACCTTCTTACTCTTGTTAATATTATACATTGGGCATTTCCTTCTCAACCTTTTCCTGTTTACTCAGACCTGATTTTTTTTTTACATCACATTTCAAATGTCAAAATTCCCAGTATGTATATTCCCGAGATGTATATATAATACCACCTAGTTTCCGAAAGAGAGAAGTTACCACTATTAAAAAAAAAAAAAGTTCTATTATCAGCCTGATGTTTTCCTCACAAGGGCTTTAGTCTGAAAAACCTCTGAAGATTCTGAACTGATAAAAGACTTACTTGGACTGACAGCAAGATTACTGTCAATCAGCAGGGAAACCAGGAACCAGACCTCTGGGACAGATCAACTTATGGGATTAACTGTCCTTAGGATATGTATGTATAATATTTACACCCCAAATTGTATCCAGGATAATAAAGTTGAAATTTTCAAATGCAACAGTGCTATATTGTGATCATTTGTTTGGGAAAGAAAGAAAAATGAGGACTATCTTAGTGTAATAAATAGCTGAGTAGGTAGCCCATACTTCAAAAAAATCAACATACTTTTAAGAGTTAATGCAATGAACAAATGAGATAAAAGCACCGGAAGTACATCCTATGATCAATATACTTAATAAGAACTCTCAAAGATGTAAGAAATAGAAACATTTAATAAGCAGTATCAGCATGTGAAAGAACAATATAAAAATAGTAACAGGCATTTGTTGTCTATTATCACAGAGGAAAAATGAGACATAAGAACAGGCCTGAATGTCATTAGAAAAAGTTCGGTTAAAAAACTCAAGCAAAGGAAACTGATTAATGTCAGAAAAATAATGTTAATGCAAATAAGCACGTAAGTGCACAATGTTTTACATGCTCTTTCAAATATGTCTCCAAATTACTCTCCTCTTAAATTCTCATTGTCCAAAAAAAAACCAAACTGTGTCGCAACTTCCCTCATCCCACATGCTCACTTGTTTCAGTAACCAAGCAAAGCCACTTTCATTGTGCAGTTCCCCAGGAAGATGGAAGGTCTTAAATGTTTTTCTGTGATATATGTACCATTGTACTTTGAAAGTACAGGTCTTGGAGTGGAAAGTTTACATTACAAAGAGCACAGGGTGGAGATGCAAGTCTGCAGCAGGTTGGTTCATGACTGCAATAAAGACATCACAAGGGAATAATCTGCAGTTGCAGGAAGCTACCACCAGAGGGGGAGTGTGAGCCATAAAGAAGGAGCAGAGCCATAGACAACCCTTTGTTAAAAGAGCAGTTTGAAAGAGAAACGTTTAGCTTATTTATGTATGTGTTTTGTGACATGTAGATGTTTATTTATAATTCAATAGTTAATATGTACAAATAAAGGTATAAAGAATAAGAGGTAACACCTATGTACCCTACTTAGTTTAAGAAATAGGACATAGGGTCAAGATGGAGGAGCAGGTAAACGCTGTGCTTACCTCCTCTCAGGACTGTAGAACCACCACCATTGAGAATTGCCTAAAATCTTGTTGAATCGAAGCACTACAACTACAGACATACAGAAGAAGCCACGCAGAATGAGCTGGTCCCACACCTACGTGTGACCATTAAAAACTGGGATATCTCAGCTGCGGAAGTTCCCTCCAAAGAGCGAGGTGTCCCAGCCCTTCCCCAGCCCAGGATTTCAGTGCTGGGAAGAGACATCCCCGTAATTTCTCCACTGTGAAAACCAGTGAAGATTGTGGCTGAGTGAGAAGGGCAGCTGCAATCCCAAAAGCTCCTTTTAAAGGGCCCCACGCATGGACTTACTCGTTGATAGACTCAATCACTCTGAGCTCCAGCGCTGGGGCAGCAGCTTGGAAGTCACCAGGGACATGGTGGGAAGAACTGAATTGACTAGCTTCAGGGTGAGGGGTAGAGGGGCAGCTTTCTTCCAGACAGAGGAGCTGGCAGAAGCCGTTCTGTCTTTGTTAAGCCCTCCCCGTCCCTGCATGCAGACGCAGGCAGAAGCCATATCAGAGTCTTCATCTAACTGGATAACACCTTTCATCTGCCCCGCCCTACTGATTCCGTGAGACCACCTCCCACCCAACTTTCAGGCACAACCAAGCCGCTTCCAGTGGCTTTTGTGTATAAACGGCCTACCTTGGCTCATGCTTCAGACATTCCTAAAATCTCTCAAAGGTTCACAAAACCCAAACAAGCAGCACCTGGCTTCAACAGGTCCCATACCTCTGGCTGGGCAGCCTTAAGCCTGGCAATAGGGACAGCTGGCCTTGGTTCACAGCTTGGCCTAAAAAGGCACCTCCAAGCACAGTGTAGGCAGTGGCCATCTCTGGATTGCTTTGTGGCTCATGCCAGGTGGTGCCAGGTAGGGCACAGACTGTAGCTGAACTTGGCCGGCGGCAGGGCCCCTCCCAGAAGGCCCCTGGGCTGGCAAGCCCAGTGGCCAGCTTCGGAATGGGCTGGAACATTACACAGCCACCTCCAACAATGGCACCTCCACAGGGCAGAATGCACAGGCACCAGAGCCCGCTAAAGTGACCTCTGCTCTGTAGGGTCAGCCCCTGTACAACAGCTCCTTCACCGTAGTCACAGCCAGTCCTCACAATCAATCATCCTGAGGGTCAACCCCTCCTACTGTTGTACAAACAGCAATCAAGTCTCAAATACAACAAGAAGGCACACACACCCACCCAATGGATACACCTGGAGCACCTGGCTCTGGTGACCAAGGAGACTGCACTATTGGGCCCCACAGGGCCCCTACTACATAAGGCCACTGTGCTAAGACCAGGAGAAATAGCATCCCCACATGGAAACAAACACAGGGAGGCCACCCAAATGGGGAGACAAAGAAACATGTCCCAAATAAAAGAATAGAACATAGCTCCAGAAAAAAAAAAACTAAACAAAATGGAGAAAAGCAATCTACAAAATGCAGAGTTCCAAATACTGGTTATAAGGGTGCTCAGTGATCTCAGTGAGAACTTCAGCTTCACCCTTGGTTTGATTTGTGGCCCCACTCAGAGAGTCTGAGAAAAAACAACAACAAAACAAACAAGGAAAATCCTATAACAGAATGAAACACATAGCAAAACAGATTCACAGAGCAACTGGGACACATAAAGAAGAGAATACAATGGGAAGAAAATGAGACAAGAAACAAGATTTTCCAGGAAGGTTCCATGAGTGTAGGGTTATTAGCCCCATCTTGTGGCCTTTTCAGAGATTGCCTCTAAGGTAATTTTTGAACCAGTAACCATAATTTGAGACCTAGTTGTTAAGCAGCTGTAGAATAATGGGTCTCAAACTTTGGTGTACCTGAGAATCATCTGGGGAGCGTGTGAAAATGCAGCTTCCTGGACCTGTCTCCCAGATAGATGAATAGATTGAAGTGGGCCCGGGAATCTGTGCTTTTAAAACGTGCCCCAGCTGACTGTAGGAGGATCATGCACCATATATAAGAAACACTTCAGAAGCCAGTAAGAATGAGTGGTATTCATCCCCTTGGCATTGTGGGGAAAGGACTATTCTGAGGAAAAGGTGGGAAGGAAATTGTCAAGAACTAGAAAGGGTCAGAGATTTTTAGCCTACTTGCAAACTGACAAGTTAGCCTGCCACAGTTTCATGAATATGGGTAGATGAGACTCCTAGGCCAGAGACAAAGGGCATTTTACTAACAGCAATAGCACTAGTCAGATTATCATTATTTGGGTCAGTTTTCTGAGACTGAAGTCCCTCGAGCCCATGTGATGAAGGCCACGGGAGGTTGCATTATAGTAGAGGTAGAGCTTAAAGACCTGAAGCTGAAACACGAATCTTTTATAATGGAGAGTAAGATTGTCAGACCTTTTTCTGGAGGGAGACATTATTTCTGCCTTCCAAGACTATGTACCATAGAAACATCCTTGGAAAGATAGTCCCAAAAAGGCAGTCAATGCCTCAGTTTCGTACAGAAACATGAGACGTGCAAATTGTCTTCCAATGGAAACCAGGAATGGAAGTGGGTCAGAGGAAAGGAATCCTCTGAGTGAATGCTGTAAAGTGATCAAACTGAGGCAGGAATAGGGAGTTGCAGAGATTCAGGCCTGTTATACTGGGCAGGAATTCAGCCAGGATTCCAGTTCCATTAGCTCAATTTTGCAGAACTTCCTAATCTCTGTTTTAATGAGGACCTGCCAATGTCAAGAGCACTTCCCATATTTATTTCACTTTAATCCTCACATCTCAGGGAGTCAAGAGATATTATCGTCATTTTATTGACAAGGAAATAAGAGTTTGAAAAAATGTGACTTGCCCATTTATTTGACCACGGGACAAGAATAGGGTCTTCCCTCACCTGTTTCCTTCTTACTCCACGGGGCAGGAATAAGACTGGCCAAAATTAAGTAAACAACTCATGCAAAAGTGGGCACAGATCTGTGAAAAAACACTATAAACTCTAGTGGTGAAAACACTAACGGCACAGTGAGACCCAGATTCTACTTCGGAACCAGGAAGTGGGGAGCTCTCCCTTCTCCTACTTCACGGGTCTGACATTTCCGGGGATTGGTTAAGGAAAAGGTTCCTAGTCTCCATTTCCCATTTCAAATCGGAAGTAGGATTCCTGTGACACGGAAGCCCTACAGCATGGCTGGGGAGTTTCTTCCTCGCTAAGCCTGGCTGCCCAGCCTGAGACTGGAGGCGACCACTGAGCAGAGGGACCCGCCCTGCTTTTTCGGAGTTTCCAGCGCAGACCGGAAGTGGGGCGGAGCCTCCCGAGCGCGCCCCCTGCGATTGGCCCGCGCCGCTGTCCTTCCGCGCGCGGAGAGGAAGGGGCTGGGCGCTGCTCAGCCCCGGGTCCCGTGAGCCTCGAGGCGGGTAGGAGGGGCTGGAGCGAAAGTTGCGGGCGCTAGAGCTGGCGGCCGGTATTATGGAGCCAGGCCCCGCTCAGTCCCCCGGCCCCGCTCTGTCCCCCGGCCCGTCCCACTCTTTCAAGGAGGAGCTGCTCTGCGCCGTCTGCTACGACCCCTTCCGCGACGCCGTGACTCTGCGCTGCGGCCACAACTTCTGCCGCGGGTGTGTGACTCGCTGCTGGGAGATGCAAGTGGCGCCCACCTGCCCGGTGTGCAAGGACCGCGCGGCCCCCGCCGACCTGCGCACCAACCACACCCTGAACAACCTGGTGGAGAAGCTGCTGCGCGAGGAGGCCGAAGGCGCGCGCTGGACCGGCCACCGCTCCCCGCGCCTCTGCCGCCTGCACCGCGGCCCGTTCAACCTTTTCTGCCTCGACGACAAGGAGCTGCTGTGCTGCTCGTGCCAGGCCGACCCCCGGCACCAGGGGCACCGCGTGCAGCCAGTGAAGGACACTGCCCACGACTTTCGGGTAAGTGCGGCAGTGTGAGGGAGGTGGCCCAGCGCGCACGTGGTGGCTGAGTTAGGATTGGAACCCAGCACCCCTGACCCGCTGTTCCCGCTACTACAGCCTGCTAGAGCTGAGTGTGCCCAGACCCACCCCTCTTCCTGCCGCCAGCTTGCTGGTGTCACCTGAGGACCCCCAGCTCTTATGACTCTGGTAACCTATAGTAACCTATAGAGGCTGCCGTCTTCATCAAGGCCGACCCAGGAGGCCTGAGATGGGAGAAGAGAGAATGTAAACAGGAAGTGTGAGAACTGGGGTTACAGGATGTTGTCAAGACAGCCCCACCCCCTTCTGAAGAGCTGAGGCCATGCACCCTTTCTGCCAGCAGTGTGTGGCCCATACCTGTTTGAAAAGCACAGCTATGGGTAACGCCCAGGAGCCCTGGAGCTTGGCACATTCAGGTTAGAGGTGCAGGAGCCCAAGGCCTGGCCATGGATATGGAGCCTTGAGGTCCCCCCAAACTGGTCACCTGCTTCCCCAGCTGGCCCATGTATTGTGTAGCTGTGGGAACACCTCTGGCCCTGGTCATCTGGCTTATTCTGGATCACTCTCTCAGCATCCCAATACCTAGAGTTCCAGTGGCAGTAAATAAAGTAAGGAGCAACTTACAGGGCAAAACTAACATGGAGAATTTTTAGTATAAGAAGGAAAAATGATTAGATAATAAGAACCAACTCAGGAGTTTTAAAATTTTTTGACCTTAGCCATTGTGATCCAGCACACTCATGTATGTATCAGTTGAAACAAAAGTTCTGTGTCTGTTATACTCTGGAATTTTCTTTGTTGTATTTTTGTTTGTTTTATTTTTTAAATTGTGCAGGGTGTGAAACATTCATTTATTTCATCACCTACTAATACATGAGTTAGATCCACAGTTTGGAGAATACCTGTTAGCCCGTAGGAAGCTGCATGTATTGAAAGGAGATGCTGTAAGAACTCCCCCAATGTCTGGTCTTCAGACACTGCTTTAGTTTGTTTTAATGCCTTTCTTAAGAAATATCAAAAGTTGATTATAGTTCCATAAACATTTTGAAAAATTCAAGTGCGTAATGTCATCATTATGCACATTTGAACACCAGTGTAGCTTGCCAAAGGGATCACCCTTAGCTCCTGTCACCTTATTTAACAGTGGTCCGCAACAATGCTTTTTCCCATTTCCACTGGCAGAAGTGCCAGGTCCTGCTTTGGGACAACTAAAGTAAGTGCTGGGCATTCTGGGGACTGGGGTCGAGGTAGAGGGGCACCATAGATCAAGTGATGACTGATCACCACGGGACTGGCAGAGGTACAGATCAGGAAGAGGGTCGAGGTGAAGGCAAGGACACAAAGGCAGATCCCCAAGGTCTGGGCGAAGCCAGGGTTCAAGATCAGTGAGCCAGGAGCCAGGAAGTACATGTGACAACTTTCTGTTTATTCAGCAGAGGCTTCATACTAAGCCTGGGCAAACTGCAGGACATGCGGTCAACAGTAATTTATACCTTCAAGGAGCTTCAAGCAGAGACCACAGGGATGAGGAGATGTGAGCCAGGTGAAGGGGGCGGTGAGGGAGGGTGTCTCAGGCTGGGGCAGCGTCATCTCTGAGTGTTGGGAAGCGGGGAGGCTTGACTTTCTGGGCCCCAAGAGAGTTTCAGGGTAGTCAGAATGAGGATTGAGATACACAAGGAGCCAGGAGGATTCGAGGCCTGGTTTTTATCCTAAATAGCATAGGAAGCAGTGAGAGGGTTTTCAGCACAGGCATGATTCCGTCAAATGGGCACTCAGGGCAACGTCTGAGCGGGTAGGGAGTCTAGGCCTGAGAGATCTCAGGTGAATGCAGGCCGAGGGTGCTCAGTCTGATACAGGGTGTGGTTCATTTGTGTGTTGGACGACGAGGTACTGAGGGTCCACTGTGTTCCAGGGCCTCTTCCGGGTGCTGAGGCCAGTAAGACAGAGCCCTCGCCCCGTGGAGTCCCACTGCAGTGGGGGAAGTCACACAGTGAGTAGAAAAGTTGTAGTTCTAGATGACGGGAGTAGGTGGTGGTTGTGGGGGACGATACGGGGAGGCAGGAGAGGTGAGAAGGCGCTGCAGGGCCTTCGTGTGATGTGGGGAGCCCTGACAGCGTTTAAATAGGGATTTTGTGATAAAATGTACGCTTTAGAAAGATCACTTTGGCAGCCATATGGAGAATTCAGCAAAACTAATAAGCATAGCAGCCAACACTCTTTGAGCACCTAACTATGTGTCAGGTGCTCTTAAGTATTTATGCCAACAAACTTCACCCTCACAGAAACTGTGAGGTTATGTATTAGTGTCCTGTTGCTGTAATACATGACCACAAACACTGTGTTTAACACAGCCCAGATTTAGTATCAGTCTGGAGGTCAGTAGTCCTAACGCCAAGGTGTTGGCAGGGCTACATGCCTTTTGGAGGCTTATTTCCTCGCGTTGTCCAGCTTTGCGAGGCCCCTTCCTCCATATTTGAAGCACATCGTTCCAACGTCTGATTCTGTCATCCCGCTGCCTTCTCTGACTAACTCCACTACCTCCCTCTGAAAGGACCCTTGTGTACATGGGGCCCACCCAGACAATCCAGGGTAATCGCCCTACCTTAAAACCTGTAACTGACTCACAGCTACGGAGTCCTTTCTGCCTTACGGTGACATACTCATAGGTTTAGGAATTAGGGCATGGACATCTTTGGGGGACCATTCTTCAGCTTGCTACCGGTAGGTGTCTTCTCCTCATATTGTAGACAGTGACACTGAGTCTCAGAGAGGTTAGGTAACCCATTCAGAGTCACAGAGCAGGTACTATAGAGTTCACCTGAGGCCTTGTTCAGCTCCCACTCTGGCCATGGACTTTGAGATTCTTCTCTGGCCCCAGGGTAATACGTTCCCTGCTGGTCCAATGTTCCAAGAGCTGTGATGGCAACTGACTGTGTGTGTGGAGGGGGCAGGGGGTTACTTAGAGGCTTCAGTGGATAAGGACCACTGTCAGTGGGCTGGCTGAGTGCCTACTATGTGCCAGGCAGGATATGTCCAGTAGAGGACAGCGCAGGCCTAGCCCCTGGCTTCTCGGAGTCTGATAAGGATGACTGAATAATAATCACACTAACAAGTGTGTGGTTCCAGGCTGCTGTTCCTGTGCAGGACAGCACAGGACATGACGAGTCGTGACAAGGATGCCTGCTTTTGTCTGCTGGGCACAGGAAGCCGTTTCTGGGAAAGGGATTTTGCAGCAACCCAGAGACGCGCGGGATGAGGGATGAGGGCATCCAGGACAGGTCCTGAAGGGCCCTAAAGGGCATGTGAAAGATTTGGAATTTTGTCCTAAGTGCAGTGGGGCACGGAGGCAAGGACTGATGAGATTTCAGAACCTGGTCTAAGCGTTTAAACCAGAGCTTTAAAGTGCATCTTGGCTCTTGAAGGGATGTTAGGAAATCCTCTAGTGCAGTGTTCCTCAAACTTGAACAGTGTACACATATTCTTCTTAACAGGGAAAAATATTCCAACAATATGTCTTAAACTGTCTTATCACATTCCTTACATACAAGCGCAAAAACTAATGTAAATTCCTCTTGCTTACGCCACAGATAGGCAATAAAACGAAAAGAAGTTTCCAGATTAAGTACAAATTAAATTCAAATCAGTATAGTTCTAGTGAAAATAGTATGTCATTAAGGGATCTCATTTTGCTGGAACAGAAGCACTGTTCCTGGATGGCTGTGAGCGTCTCGCAGTGCTTGTGAAACCCTTTCACCCTGTTCCAAGTGATGGCTTGATTCGCCAGCCAAAAGTTCCCTGTTTGACGAACTGTGACACTTTTCCTGGGCTGTGACTCGCCTTCATTTGGGTCTAGCACATCCCTCACCTGTGAAGTGTATTTCTATTCTTTCCTTATTAAGCCAGGACAATGAAGGTAGTGTAGCCTGATGTCAAACACGTTGCTAGGAAAATACAAATACTGGTACTGAAGTTGAGGGAACCGCAACATGTGTCAGCACTGTTTATAAGGTGACTCACAATAGGCTTATCTTGGGGAGTTTTTGGGGGGGTTTTTTTGTTTGCTTGTTTTTTTCGCTTATCACTGAATGAAAACACTAGTTTAAAACACTCATGGGGAACTTGGCAAATCCCCCAAATACGCAGACCCAGAGCTGCAAGGAGATGATTACATTTCACTAATGAGAAAATCGGAAACTTGGAGAAATACAGCAACTCACGCCAGTCACAGGGAATGAAAGTAGAACACCTGGGATTAGAACTCAGGTCTCCTGACTCCCAGTCTAGCGGCTGCTCTGGCTTCTATCTCCAAAGGAACCCTGCCCTGAACCCGCACCAAGCGCCAGGCCTCTGAATTGCCTTGTGGATACCCCTTTCTTACATGGGACTGACGTGAGGGCCATCTTCTGCCCTCCAGCCTCTTCTGCCCCTTCCAGGCACCTCTGAGGTCTTTCCCCCTTCCAATTCTGCCCCCCTGTTTGCTAACTACTCACCCCCATCCCAGAGGCCCCCGTATGGGCCCGGCCCCACCAGATCCAGGTGGCTGGAGGATGTTCATGTCAAAGCATGTGCCCAGGACAGGACAGGGTTACTGAACGCTGCTCCTGAAAGCTCCTAAGTTATGGGGCACAGCAGTCGGCAGTAGACACCTGCTTCTTAAGGAGGGCTGAGCACCTAGGGGAAAGGAAGCACGGGGAGACTGGATTGGACTTAGATAAGAAAGGGATCTGGACGAGATCAAGTTGTCTCAGTGCGTTTATGCTGCCCATTTAGGATAGCCTTTGGGGAAGGGAGGTGGTGAGTGAAGTGGGTGAAGGTGGCCAAAAGGTACAAACTCCCAGTTATAAAACACATAAGTCATGGAGATGGAATGTACAGCATGGCGACTGTAGTTAATAATCCTGTGTTGGATGTTTGAAAGTTGCTAAGAAAATAAATTTTAAAAATTGTCATCACAAGCAAAAAAGTTTGTAACTTTATGGTGATGAACATTAACTAGAGTTATTGTGGTGATCATTTCATGATATAAGCAAATATTGAACCATTATGTTGTACACCTGAAACTAATATAATGTTAGGTGTCAGTTACATCTCAGTTAAAAACAGAAACCTGGAAAGGAACCACTAGGAGAGGTAAGCTGCCTGGCACTAACGAGAGTCAGCACAGGCCTGGTACACTCTTACGAACACTTGACATGTGCTGACTTGTATCCTCACTGCTGTGCTAGGTAGTGTTCTCATCCCGGAGGAGCAAAGAAGTCAAGGAACTTGGTCAAGATCACCCGCTACCAAGTGGGAGTGCTGGGATTTGAACCTGGGGGGCCCGGCACCAAACTTCTTAGCTGCACAAAATCTACCTGAAATTAAATGTTTGACGTCTATAGGGAAAAAAGACACGAACTAGAGACAGATGTGAGGAAACCCTGGCGATGGTCCAGGTTAGCACGGACACAGAAAACCACACTCTTCATTTTCATGGTGAAACCTGAGACACCGTAGGGACTTTCATGCCTTCATCTTAAGGTGAGGAGCCTGACAGCCACAGAGAGAGAAGGGGCTTTTGCCAAAGGTCTCACCAGTGGCTAGTGACAAAAACAAGGGTACAAATCAGTCTCCTAACGATGTGGCGTAGTGGAGACTACATGGGCTTTCAGTGCATTCATTGACTGGGAAAGGAGTGAGCGAGCATCTACTCTGTGCTAAGACCTGGGGATATGCAGTGGGCAAAACAGTCTGTACCCCTGCAGAGCAAGCCTTCACTCCTGCAAAGGTTTACTGAGCTTGACTGTGGTAGGTGAGAGGACCCGGGTGTTCGGACCCGCCCCCAGGAAGCCTGCAGCCTTCCAGGAAAGTGAGGCGATTACCCAGGGTAGTACGTGGGATGCCAGAGGTGTACTGGGGGGCTGTGAGAGAGCCCTGGGAGGTGCACCTGAACTCTCCTGGGAGATAAGCTGGCTTCCTGGAAGAAACGAAGGGGGCTGGAGCCGAGTTTTCAAGGCCATGTTGGGATAGTTTGGTGAAGCCGGTGGGGATCAGTCAGAGGCAGCATGTGTGAGGCCTGAGAAGACGGAAAACCTGAGAAGCCGCATCCGTGGCTTCAGACACGGCTAGTACTTACAAGGGCGCCATGACTATTTTGGAAAAGGATATGTGTTCTTTCTCTTACCCACACCCTTCTCACTTTGTGTTACGCCACATAGCACCTGTGTGAACGGATATTTTGGGTAAAATAATTTTGTAAAATCCTTAGGGTATTAAATATGCTATTGAAATTTGCTGTGTCGGGAATCAAATTGTAATTTTAAAACTGTAGATTATATAATCACATTCTGACTCCTTCAGTGTAAATAAAAGCTTCATATTTTACGTGTGTACGTAATAAGTAATCTCGAATGTTATAATTTGATGCCAAAATCAGAGCTCATTTGCTCTTTTGGGCTTGGGACCTGGGTGATATTCCAGATGTGTCATGGGCCACTTAGCTCCACCCAGAGCAGTGATGTTCCATATTAGTTAGTCCTGACTGAGCTTCATACTATAGTCCAGACCTCACTAGTGACCCTGCAGCCTCTGCTCATTCAGGCACTCCTTGGGCTACCTGCTGGCATTATGTCCCTGAATGGTGTGTCCGATTGGGATACAAATACGCTTAGTGTTAAAATTAGATTATCAAAAGCCAACATAAAAAGTATGTTGTTTAGATTCATTTGAATTCACACTTTTTAATGTAGTGTTTTCTAGGTTAACCACTAAATGCAGAAAGAAAAAAAAAGTGGAATAAAAAATACATAGTAAATTTAAAAAAGACACAAAAGGACAGAAAAAGAGATATTGACCAAGCCAGACAAATAGCACAGAACAAGAATGTAAGTTTAAATGCAAATATACTGGTAATTATGTTAAATACTCCAGTCCAATGACAAAAGTTGTCAGATGGGATAAGAAACAAAAACCAATGCTGTGCCACTTAAATATGATCATGTCAATATGTAAAAAAAAAAAAAAAAAAATACATTTGATAAAATGCAAGATCCTTTTGGGATGAAATGAAAAAAAAAAAAAACCCAGCAAACTAGGAATAGAAGGAACTTCCTTAATCTGATTAAGGGCATCGAAAAAACTTCACAAGCAAATAACCATACTTAGTGGTGACACATTGAAAGCTTTCTTACAGAGATGAGGAAAAAGACAGGAATGCACATTATGACCGATTCCGTTTTGTACTGGAGAGCCTAACTAATAAAGCAAGTCAGGAATCATAAATAAAAGGTATAAGGTTTGGAAAGAGGGAAACAACGCTGTGGTTAAGAACATGACCTTTAGAATTGGACAGTTCTGAGTACAAACCCTGGTTCAGCGACTGTCTGTAATTCTGACGAGTTACTTAACTCCTTGGGGCCTTATTTTCTCCTCTGTATGATAGAAACACATTCCTTGCAGGAATGTAAGACTTATGCAGAACGACGTTTGTAAAGTGCTCAATGAGTGCCTTGTTCAGAGCACATGCTCAGTAATAACTGCTTGCTAGTAGTAACATAGTCATTGGTTGATCACACCAGCTGACATCTCAGAGAATGGCCATTTAGGATTGGTCTTTGCTGAATTAAACCAGAACTCGTAAGTGATTGAAAAGTTTGGGAAGGACAAGGGACTGTCACCCCCACCTATTTATCTTCATAACTCCCTAACTGTCAAGGTGGAAGGGCAGAGGGTCTGGTGTGGCTGTGTTGTTTTGGGGCCAGCACACCCCTGGGTGATGCATGTGGGCAGTTGCTTCACTGTCATTCACACTTACTTAGCGAATCAAGGGATTGTCCTTTTGGACTTTATTAAATAATTTTGTAACAAAATATCTCATCCCACAAAATAAAACACTAGGATGATATCTCAGTAGTCTTGTGGGACACTCATACTGATGTTGATTTGCTATTTAGGAGACACACCTTAAAGATGACACACTACAGAAAACAATTTTTTTAAAAAAATCTGTTAAATACTCTCAAGAGCATAAAAATGACCAGAATGAGTAGAAAACAAAACCTGCAGAAAATGAAATCAGTCGTGATGTCCTTTTCTGTGGTATATTGGTTAAAAGAAAGGGCTACGGAGCAGGACACATGGGCTAGTAGCTAATCTGTCGCAACAAATTACCCTGACACGTCGTAGCTTAAAAGAAAAAACATCTATTATCTCATGGTTTCTGTGGGTCAGGAATCTGGGCATGACTTAGCTGAGTGCCTCTGCCCCAGGGTCTCCTGATGCTGCAGTCAAGGTGTCACTGGGGCTGCAGTCTCAACTGAAGGCTCAAGTAGGACACATCCTCATTCAAGCTTGCTCAGGTGGCTGCTGGCGGGGTTCAGGTCCTCACGGACTGTTGGTGGGACGCCACCCTCAGTTCCGACCCCCATAGGCTAGATCAAACAAGAGGCCACGAAATGGTGTGTGCACAGGCTTTCTGTCACCTCATCTCAGAAGTGACATCCCATCACTTTTGCCATATTCGACTGGTTAGAAGCAAGTCACTAGGTCCAGTTCCCAAGGCAGGGCATTTCACCGAGGCGTGAATACTAGGAGGTGGGGATCATGGGGGCCATCGTAGAGGCTGCCTTTTTCATTCTGCCCTCTGGCCCCCAGTGATTCGTGTCCCTCCCACATGCAGAATCCACTCACCCTCTCTTAAGATCCACATGCATCTCATAACGGCATCAGCTCAAAATCCAGAATCTCATCATCTAAATCAGGTCCAGGTGGGGATGAGGCTTTTGAGGCCAAGTCTGCATTGTCTATTGGTGCTTAACAGATCATCCCCCCAAATTTGGCAGCTTAAAACAACAAACTTATCTCGCAGCAGGGAGGGACCGCTGGGGGCCATCCTGGAGGCTGCCTACCAGCACTGTCCAGGTTCACACTGATACTCCGCCAGGTACCAGCTGGGGATGTGTGCCCTGGTCACATCCCCTTTCTGTGCTTCAGTGTTTTCATGTGTAATACAGGGCTCCTGATGTTACTTACCTAATACGCCTCACGTGATGATTAAGTGACGTCATTTGTAAAGTAAGGCAGTCCCTGGCCAATCGTAAATGCTCAGAATGTAGAGAGGACAGGGTAACGATGGAGAGAAAAGGCGAGGCCTTGGATACAGAAGGCGGGAATTCCACCTAAAACTAGTCCCGGTTCTTCAAGGAGACCAAGGAGATCAGAGCAGTGGTTAACGTTCAGAAAATAACAGCTACTAAAGAAAAGGTATTTGGATCTGCTGATTAATGTGTTCCACATAATCCAAGCACTGTTAGAATATTGGGGTACCGTCAGGCTGTGGGGAGACATGTACTTTAGATAAGGCCCCATGGGAGTAACGGGATGAACCCCGTAATCATGCCTGTTGGTTAGTGACTTCAGGCGAGTCCAGTTTAGAAAGCTGCAGAGGGAGGCTGGGAGCACATCGACTTTACAGGTATATGCACAGCTCAGGATTCATGGACCAGCCTGAGGCCTGAGCAGGATGCCCCTCTATGCTGTACTGTGACAAACTTGAAAGGGAACAGGTCCCTCAACCTCCTGAGCCCTGTCTCCCCATCTGTAGCAGGTATAAAACGGAGTTGCTGGGTTGTGATATCTGAGGGCCCTTTATGCTGTAATTGTCAGGTTCCGAGTCAGGGCTGTGCTCACCTTCCGGCTGTGCCCTGCAGTGTATGGCAGATCTGGTTCAGTAATTGTGATTGTTACACCCTTGTAGAAATGGAGCTCCAGTTGTAAATGGGGTGTCATCCTCCCTGCCTGACCTCTAGCCCTAACCTGCCTCCTCACCTCCCTTTCCTTCCTCCCATCAGGCCAAGTGCAGGAACATGGAGCACGCGCTGCGGGAGAAAGCCAAGGCCTTCTGGGCCATGAGGCGCTCCTACGAGGCCATCGCCAAGCACAACCAGGTGAGTGGGAGACCGGGGGCACCCAGCGCCATCAGGGTAGGCGAGGGTCAGCCGGCTTTGGCTGTGGCTGTTGACACAGCATCGGCCTTCCTTAGTCCTGATAGCACAGCTATGCCCTTGGACGCCGATTGTGGCTACGCTGCCATGGCCTGTTTAAGTACCTGGGCATGGCCACGCCAGCAGCCATGGGAGCAGCTTAAAAAGCCAGCTGCACCACCTGCACCAAGGTTTCAGACTAACTTCAGCATGTGTGGCACTTCTCCATCTTCCTGGGTGCTCAAGCCAATGATGACCTGAGGCTCATAATCGTTCCTCTTTCCATTCATCGCCACATCCACTCCATCAGAATCCTGTCCCCTTTGTCACCAAAATACATCATGTCCACCCAACACTCCATTTCCACTGCCACCATCCTGGTCCAGGACCCCACTGTTTCTCACCTGGCCTCCTACCTGGGCCCCACTCTTGTTCTGGATTCCACTCTCTACAGAGTGGACTGATCTTTTAGAAAAATACACCGATCGTGTCACTCCTCTGCTTAAAACTGTCCAGTGGCTTCCATGACACACACAGTGCAATCCAGCCTCCTTACCATGGCCTCTGAGGCCCTCATCTCACCTGCTGGTACCTGGCCCTCACCTCACCTCCTCCCAGGCTGGCCCCTCTGCTCCAGCCACACTGGCCTTTCTGCCCCTTAAATGAGCTAAGTCTTCCCTCCAGATCCTCCCTGATACAGATGCTCAGTATCTTGTTATTAAAATCTCAGCTCAAATTAATGTGCCTTTTGAGAAATGTCCCTGATCACCATACCCAAAGCAGCCCTCCCCTTTTACTTATATCTCCGTTTTATTTTCTCCATAATACTCCATTACCTGTAACTAACTTTTGTTTTCTATTTTTTTTCCGTCTTCTTCCATTGGAGTATAATGGAAGCAGGGCACACTAGTAATTAAAAGAATTCTTGACACAATAGGTGACCGATAAATGTTTGCTAGTTGAATGAATGAATTGGCTCCCGTCTTTCCCCAGTATCTTTGTTATATTATGACTTGGCACCCTCTTTTCACCTGAGTCCTGTGTGGAGTGGCAGCCTGGTTTCTGACTGGTGTTCCTGGCTTTGCTCCATCACTTCCTGAGCGAGTGCTTCTAGTAGCTGCTGGTGGACTCATTACAGCCTCAGCTGAGACACACCTGACTCCGCTGCCTGGCCCTCCAGTGCCGGGTCCAAGGGAGAGGGTTACGCTTGGGAAAGACCCCCATTAACATCTGAGCAAGCACAGAGCTGGTGCACAGGGAAGAAGGAAGGATTGTAGAGTGTTGGTGGCCAGTGCAGTAACCGCAAAGCAGCCCTGTTTGTTTTTTTTAAGGAGGGCACAGCTCACAGTGGCCCATGCGGTGATTGAACCGGCGACCTTGGTGCTACCAGCACCGCGCTCTAACCAACTGAGCTAACTGGCCACCCGGAAGCAGCCCTATTTTCAGATCGAAGCTTGTTCTCTAGGCAGATCCCTCGCCACTCCAAGCTAATCCCTCATCTGTGGAAAGAGGTCACTTGCCCCTTCCTGGGATTTTTTTTTTTTACATGTTCAGATGAGATAATGCATGGGAAGTGTCCAAGAGAGAACTCTTTCAGCATTTCTCATGTATTAATAGATCAGCAAACAGAGATATTTTTTTTCACTTTTTCAGTGAAGCATTTTATATTGTCAGAGCCATACACATTTATTGAATTTTCAATCCAAAGAGATGGGTTCCTAACCTGCCGTTGCTAGAGCACACATTTCGAGGTGTTTTTCCAGTAGTCATTGTGGACTTGTATTTATGTATATAATTATTAGTGGTCTCTTTCTTGCCATACAAAAGTTCTTATTTTTATGTTAATATGTATTTAGTTATCACTTTCTTTCTTTGAGGGCTCTCAGTTTCGTTTCTTTGTAAGAAAGGTCTTTCTCACGCCCAAGGTGTGGAATATTTTCTGCTCTTTGAGTACACTTGTAGTTTTGTTTTAACTTTTAAAAGGTTTTTGTAGTTATGATTAGGAGTATGCATATTGTGAATGGTTCCATTTTAAAATAAATACTTCCTGCTACTCGTTTGGTAAGCCTCTCAATCAGACAAGTATGATGCCTTCAAATCTTAAGATTGGAAGGCATCATTTTTAAGAGTCTTTGCTGTTGGCCCCAATTCATTTCTGTGATTCAGGATGTGTGCTCTTATGCAGCCTACACAAAATACAGGATATAGTATGTTGAGGAAGTCACAGGACTACAGTTGCCATGTGTAAGCAGCAATTTCAGTTTTTTAAAACTTAATCAAAACAACCTCATTTTGCTGTTTGACTAATGTTCAGCTTGTAAATGTGTGGTAAGAAAGCAGCTTCTATATTTTATCCACTTGGGTTCTACACAGTTTCTTTGGAAAGTAGAGTTCCTTTGCTAAAAATCTGAGAGTCATTGGGCTAGGTGATGGCCTGAGGTTTCCTCCACGTCTGGTCTGATCGTCTGGGGCTCCCTCCTGCTCTCTCCTGCAGGTGGAGGCTGCCTGGCTGGAAGGGCGAATCCGCCAGGAGTTTGATAAGCTTCGCGAGTTCTTGAGAGTGGAAGAGCAGGCCGTCCTGGATGTCATGGCCGAGGACAGGAGGCAGAAGCAGCTGCAGGCCGAGGAGAAGATGAAACAGCTTGCGGAAGACACGGAGGCTCTAGCCCATGAGATCGAGCGGCTGCAGAAGGAGATGAAGGAAGATGATGTTTCTTTTCTCATGGTGAGGAGCTCACCGTCATTCAGTGACAGGGACCAGGTATTCAGGAAACAGTGGGGAGGCGGAGACTAGCGGCACCGGCCAACACAGTCTTCCCATAGCTTCCGGGTGCTGGGCTAGAGGGGCTTACAGACCGCATCCTCTGCTTGGGTCAAGAGGCCGAAAAGATTTAATCAGAGTAGAGTTCCTTGAGGGCCTCTTCATTTCTCTCTGCCTCTCCTTTTCTTCTCCTTCTCCCTCCTTCTTTCTCTTGGACTCACTCTTGCTCTCTTTTTTTGTTTCTTCTCTCTGTTCCTTCCAAATATAAGGGAGTACATTTTTCATAAACTTTTTATTTTGGATTAATTTTAGATTTGTTTAAAATTGCAGATCCGTGCAGAGTGCTCCTGTATACCTGTCCATGTAGGTCCTCCCATTGGTAACACCTTGCACTGTATTTCCCCCAAAATAAGTCCGGGCCTTATATTAATTTTTGCTCCAAAAGACGCATTAGAGCTGATTGTCTGGCTCGGTCTTATTTTCAGGGAAACACGGTATATATGAAATTTATTAAGATATAATTCACCCATTTAAAATGTACAATTCAGTGGTTTTTAGTATATTCACAGTCATCACGGTCAATTTTAGAACATTTTCATCTTCACAAACAGAAACCTTTTAGCTCTTATACACTCATGCGCACCAGCCCTCAGGAATCACTAATCTGCTGTCTGTCTCTATAGATTTGCCTATTCTGGACATTTCATATAATGGAATTATACAATATGTAGCCTCTTGTGACTTACCATCATGTTTTGAAACTTCATGTCATAATATATATCAGTACATGGCTTAATAATTTTCCATTGAATGTATACAGACTACATTTTCCTTATCCATTCATCAATTAATGAACATTTGGGTTGTTTACACTTTTTAGCTATTGCGAATAATGTTGCCATAAACATTTGTGTACATGTTTTTGTGTGGACACATGTCCTCAGTTCTCCTGGGTATGTACCTAGGAGTAGAGATGATGGATCACATGGTAATTCTAGGTTTAACCATTTGAGGAACTGCCAGGCTATTTTCCAAGAGACTGTACCATTTTACATTTCCACTAGTAGTGTATGAGGATTGTAGTTTCTCCATAACCTCGCCAACACTTGTCTTTTTATTATTATTATTATTATTATTATAGGTATAATAATGGGTGTGAAGTGGTATCTCGTTGTGGTTTTGATTTGCATTTCCCTCACAGCTAATGAAGTTGAGCATCTTTTCATGTGCTTGTTGGCCATTTGTATATCTTCTTTGGGGGAATGTACATTCAAGTCCTTTGGCCATTTTAAAAATTGGGTTCCTTGTCTTGTTGTTGAATTGTAAGATATTTTATGTATTTTGGATACTAGACCTTTATCAGCAATATGATTTATACATTTTTTCCTATATTCTGTGAGTTATCTTTTCACTTTCTTGATGACATCCTTTGAAGGACAAAAGTTTTTCATTTTGATGAAATCCCGTTTATGTTTTCTTTTGCTGCTTGTGCTTTTGGTGTCATACCTAAGAAACCATAGACTAATCCAAGGTCAAGAGTTTTATAGTTTTATCTCTACATTTAAGTCTTTGATCCTTTTTGAGTTCCTTTTTGTATATGGTGCAAGGTAGGACTCCAATGTCATTCTTTTCATGTGGATATCCAGTTGTCCCAGCACCGTTTGTTGAAGACCAGTCTTTTCCCATTGAATGTCCTTGGCCCCCTTGTGGATAACCGATTGACAGTAAATATGAGGGTTTATTTCTAGACCTTCAATGTTCATTGATCCATATGTTTGTCCCTATGTTAGTACCACACTGTCTTATTTACTGTTGCTTTTAATAAGTTTGGAAATGGGGAAATGTGAGCCACCAACTTTGTTCTTTTCCAAGGTTGTTGTGGCTATTCTGGATCCCTTGGATTTCCATATGCATTGTAGGATCAGCTCATCAGTTTTGGCAAAGAAAGCAGCTGGAATTTTGATAGGAATTGCATTGAGTCTGTAGATCAGTTAAGTGGGTATGGCCGTCTTAACACTATTAGGTCTTCTGATCCATGAACATGGGATGCATGGCTCCTCTTACGGTCAGAAATTTATGTTTTGTCTGTGTCTATGTTTGTGTCTCTGTGATTTTTTTTTTTTCTCTTTCAGAAACATAAGAGCCGAAAACGCCGGTAAGTTGCCAAGGCTGATGGAGGGGAGGGAAAGAGCAGGCAGAAATCCCAGGGGTGCAAACTCCAGTGGCTCCAGGGCCAGGCAGGTAATGAAGCCAGCGGGGTATAATACAGAGGGAGTGATGGGGACTGGCCAGGTGGAGAGAGCCCTCTTTCAAGGCATCCCATTGATGCAATGTTGTTTTCCTGAGTCTGGAGAGAGAGAGTGCCATCCTGCATATGGCTCATAGTTCTCGGTGGGTTACCCCAACATTTTGGCTTGTTTTTACTCATCCCGCTCCTTCTGAGAGCCTCAGGATGTATACTGGTTTGTGTTGATGGTTGTTGGGTTTTTCAGGGATGGATAAGAAGAACTGTGTCCCAGTCAGAGCTGCACAAAGACGGAAGAGAGTGCTTTGGGCAGTAGCGAGTTCCCTATCACTGGAGGTGTTCAAAGAAAGGCCAGTGACACCTTCAGACTGTTGGACTGGAGGACCCTTAAGGTTCCTTCGGACTCAGATATCCCATGTGCAGATGTGTAAGTGTGGTTTCTGCCCACAAGGATGGGAAGCATGTCTGAGAACCTCCTGTTTATATTTATCCCCACTAGGGGAGGGTGAGCCCGAGTACTGAATCCCGAAGGGGTAGCAGGGGTATTGATTCCTGGCTCATCTCCCATGAGAGCCCAGTCTGGGTTTGTCTTGGGTAAGGTGGCCAGGGAATTTAGGTCTGAGGCAAGGGAACAAGTCCCGTTGTCCGTTAAAGCCAGCTGACGCAGTAAGGCCCAGGAAGCATGGCCCTGGTCCTGCCCCCAGGCCAATTCTTCTTTCCCAGCCTCTTCTGCACCATGGAGCCAGAGCCCGTGCAGCCCGGCATGCTCATCGACGTCTGCAAGTACCTGGACTCCCTGCAGTACCGCGTCTGGAGGAAGATGGTCATGTCTGTTGAATCTGGTTAGTGGGGGCACAGGCAGGTGACACAGGCAGGGGGGAGTACTTCATGCGAGGCAGAGCGCCAGCTGAGCTCACTTCTTCCAGCCTCCCACCCCACGGGACCTTGTCACCCTTCAGCTCATCCCTTTTCCAGCTTCATTCAGACCAGGTCCCCAGAGCCCAGCTCATCCTCCATTCCTTGCTCCACTGATCGAACCCCTCCTGGCGGAACTCCTTCCTCTTTGGGTTCTGACACTTGGTCTCCTCTTCAGAAAGAGAAACTGACTTCCTCTCTATTCAGAACCATGTTGTGTGTATAATGAAAGACCTCTTTAGTCCAGGATCACCTCTCCCAGGGGGATTCCAGCCCAGGGGAGTCACTCTGTCATTGTGCTATGAACTGAATGTCTGTGTCCCTCCAAATTCTTATGTGGAAGCCCTAACCCCTAACGACAGTATTTGGAAGCAGGGCCTTTGGGAGGTGATTAGGGTCAGATAAGGTCAAGAGGGTGGGGCCCTATGATGGGATAAGTGCCCTTAGAAGAGACACAGGGGAGCTGGGTTCCTCTCTATCTCCCTCTTGTGAGGACACAGCAAGAAGGTGGCCATCTGTAAACCAAAAAGGGGGCCATCACCAGAACTGAACCATATTGGTACCCTGACTTCAGACTTCCAGCCTCCAGAACTGTGAGAAATAAATTTCTGTGGTTTAAGCCACTCAGTCTATGGTGCTTTTCTTATAACTGCCCAAACTGACGGAGACATTGTGATTTTACAGGGAGAAATATCAGTCACCCAGGGAATGTTCCGAGCTTTTCTAAGACGGCCTGGGAATTGTGTGGGCATCAGGCTTGATGTGTATTGGCTTCCCGTGGCTGTCATAACAAAGGACCACAATCTGGATGCCTTAAAATGACAGACATTTATTCTCACAGCTCTGGAGGCTCGGAGTCCAAAATCAAGGTGTCAGCAGGCCACGCACCCTCTGAACCCTATCGGGGAAGACCTGTTTTGCCACTTCCTAACTTCTGGTGTTTGCCCACAGCCCTTGGCTGGGCTGTGGCACTTTGATCTCCACCTTTGTGGTCACATGGCCTCCTCTCTCCGCAACCCCCTGTGTCTGTGTGCTCCTCTTTTTGTAGGGACAACAGTCATTGGATAGAGGACCCACTCTACTCGAGTAGTTACATCTGAAACAAATAAGGTCACCTTCTGAGGTACTGGGGGTTAGGCCTTCCACATACCTATTCTGGCTGGCCACATTTCAACCTGTAACACTGCCCCTCCGCCCTTCCCGCACCGGGGCCAGCTGCGATACCTTTGGTCATTCTGGGGGACTGGGGCATCAGCTGCTGGGGCAGAGGGCAGTATGTGAGAGGGTCTCTGATTTTCCCCCAATTTCCCCCCTCTGCTCTTAGTGCCCTTCAGCTTTGATCCCAATACTGCAGCCGGCTGGCTTTCTGTGTCAGATGACCTCACCAGTGTCACCAACCACGGCTACCGCGTGCTGGTGGAGAACCCAGAGCGCTTCTCCTCAGCGCCCTGCCTGCTAGGCTCGCGTGCCTTCTCCCACGGCTCCCACGCCTGGGAGGTAGACGTGGGGTCCCTGCCCAGCTGGCGGGTGGGCGTGGTGCGCACGCGCCAGGACACCAGTGCCGAGGGCCACTCGCACAGCTGCTACCACGACACTCGCTCGGGCTTTTGGTACGTGTGCCGCACACAGGGGGTAGAGGGAGACCACTGCGTGACCTCAGACCCTGCCACGTCGCCCCTGGTCCCCGCCATCCCGCGCCGTCTGCGCGTGGAGCTGGAGTGCGAGGAGGGTGAGCTGTCTTTCTATGATGCCGAGCGCCACTGCCACCTCTACACCTTCCACGCCCGCTTTGGGGAGGTGCGGCCCTACTTCTACCTGGGGGGCACACGAGGGGACGGCCCCCCCGAACCTCTGCGCATCTGTCCCCTGCGCATCACCGTCAAGGAGGAGTTAGATGGCTGAGGCTGGCCCAGGAGCTTGCCGGACGCTGTCCGGGTCCTGTGCCCGTGTGTTTGCTTTCTTTCTGCCCCTCTTCCTGAAGCCCACACTCGCCTGGGCACCTCTACCACCTGCTTTCTTGCCGGGATCTTGCTACTGAACTGTCTGACCCTTCTCCGTGGCTCCAGGCCCCAAGCCTCCCTCTCGATTTTTGGTTCCTTCTCTACCCACAGTTGAAAGTCCTTCAGGAGGCATCTCGTGGCCCCCGGCTCTCCCCAGAGATGTGAATTTTCTGAATCCTACTTCCAGTATTTTGGGGGATAATGTTTGCCTCTAGAGTACGCCTGTTTTAAAATGTAGGTTTTATTTCTATCCAGATATGGTGAGGCCAACAGACCAGGAGACAACTGCCATTGAAAAGAGTTTGTTACTTACAGTTCCCAAGAGGAGGGGTCCTGCTATGGGGGTGGGGGCGGGGGGGGGGGAGCGCCCAGGGAAGCACCAGGTCCCATAGGAGGCAGAGGGAGTGAGGGGAGAGCATGGGCGAGAAACTGTTGTGGTTTTCCCAGGAAGGGACAGATGAGACATGTATAGGGTGGAAAGGTTTACGATTGGCTAGTTTCGCCCTGGGAGGTGCAGTTCCCCATGGTCAGTGAGCTCCAGATGTCAGAGTATCAAGAAGACAGAAAATAGTAAGATATCCAGGGCCATGGCCATGGCTTTGGGGAACGACCAAGGCTCAGTGTATCTGTCACTTTAAGCCAGTGTTTTCAAACTGCCTCACAGAGCCTCCCTGGGGCCCCCCCGCCAGGGCTAGAGGCAAGGCTGCCAGCAGATCAACTCTGATTTATCTGTTTACATGTCTGGGATGATTTCCTCTGAAGAGAGGGTTCCAAAGCATTTAAAAAACACAATTTTAAAACCATGGTTTTAGACCCATTCCCTCTCTGGCCCTTAGTTTCCTCATCTGTAAAGGAGACAGCAGGACTGGAAGCTGTGCTTCTGCTGTGGAGGAAATTCCTCTGGTCACTGTTACAAAGAAGGGAAGGAGGAGGATGCAGTCTGGGGGGCGGAGAGGGGACACCCGGAGTGAGAAGGGAGGGAGAGCCCTGTCTGCTCCCGCAGCCTGCTCATTCTTCCTCTGCTGCCTTTTGTGTTCTCTTCCGGATTTCTTCTCCCTCTGCCATGCCTGCAGACTAGTACCTCCCATTTTTCTTTCTCACGCATGCCTACAGGTAATTTTTAATGGTCAACTCACCATGTCCCGGGGACAGTGTCATAAAAGGAAATGTTTTCCTGTCGGAGCCATTTCTCATTGGAGGGAGGCACGTTCCTGACCAAGGGCTCACATCCTTTCTCCTGCCTGTGCCCCCTCAGTTCACAGAAACGGACATTTCAAACAGAAATGATCATCCAAAACTATATATTGATTATAAACGTGATGTGTATATTGGTAGGGGCCACAGGAGGGTTGTGGTAGGAAGTGCCACTGAGCAAAGGCAACCAGGGTGGGCGTGGGAGAATGTGGGCAAACTCGCCGGCGGCCGTCTAAAGACACTCAGATTCAGAAAAGCCCAAGACACTTTGAAACCAAACGTATCTGAGGCCAGTGTGTATGCTCTACAATAAAGTATTTAGCCCATCTAATATAATTTCTATAGAATTATCTTGACCTGAAATTATTTTGTTAGTTACAATAAACTTTTTAAAAGGTTTTTTATTTCCAATTTAGGTGTTGGAAGAGTTTCTTTCTTTTTTCTTTTTTTTTAACAGGATAATTTGGATAGCCTGGGCCCCTCTTCACAAAAATGAAAACAGTATTTGAGCTAAAGCCCTCTTTTGCTTTTGACATTTTCCTTTCAGTGTTCTTGAAAGCAAAAGTTCATCCATGTTGTAGCATATATTCAACTTTATTCCTTTTTATTAACATAGTATTCTGCTGTATGCATAGACTACGTTTTATTTATCCATTCTTTAGTTGGTGGATATTTAGATCGTTTCCACTTTTTTGGCCATTATGAATAATGAATAATGCATTATGAATAATGCTGCTGTGAACATTGGTGTATAAGTTTTTGTGTGGACATACATTTTCCATTCTCTTGGGTAAATACCTAGGAGTAGATCGGCTGGATTTAACCTTTCGAGGGATTGCCAGGCTGTTTTCCAATATGGGTGTACCGTTTTATATTCTTACCAGCAGTGTATGAGGGTTCCGGTTGCTCCATAGCCTTGTCAGCACTTGTTATTTTAACTTAGCCTTGTCTTTTAACTTAGCCATCCTCATTGGGGTAAAGTGGTATCCCTTTATGGTTTCAATTTTTATTTCCCTGATACCTAATGACATTAAGCACCTTTTCATGTACTTATTTGCCATTTCTATGTCTTTTTAGGAAAACCGACTTCAGATCCTTGACTCATTTTTAATTTGATTATTTGTATTTTTCATTACTGAGTTTTAAGAGTTCTTTATACATTGGAGATACAAGTCCCATATCACATTGTATGATTTATAAAAATTTGCTCCTCGTTTGTGGGTTGTCTTTTCACTTTCTTGAGGATGTCCTTTGAAACACAAAAGTTTAATTTTGATGATGTCCAGTTTGTTTATTTTTTCTTTTGTTGCTGTGTATCCCAGACCTGTCACCTTTGCCACTTCTTTTAAGTTCTGGATTTTGGCTTGGTCAGCCGGTGGTTGTCCCGGGGACAGGGAGCCCTAGTCCAAGTGTTCTTTCTTCCATGGAACCCTGTCCTGCCCTTGTCATCCACTCGCTCATCCCTATTTCACGCTCTGGCTCGTTACTATATCGAGGCTGAAGACAGCAGCCCACTGAGCAGCCTCCCCTTTTCCAGCTTCTCCCATGTTCAGTCCATCCCATGTGCAGCTGCCAGACGCACCAGCCTTCAGTCTCACCTGTCACCTGAGTGACCCCCAGCCCTACCTGCCCAGGTACAGTTAGTTCTCCAGAGCAGTCCAGAGCTCATCTTTCTCCAGCTCTGCCGCTGGACCCAGAGTTCCCTGACTTCTGTCACACACATGCCCCCATCAGCCTTGGCTTCTCATTACCCTTCAGACAGCTGGCTGTTTGAATTGGAATGTTCTGACATCTGTTAACTTGGTCGATTCTGGTTATATTGGCCCCACCACTTACGTGCTGTCTCCTTGGGCATACTCTTTACTTTCCTGAGCTCATGGCCCCATCTGTAAAAATTGGGATAAGTCCCACCTCATAAAGGTCTGATGCAGCGTGCCTGCACAGCGCTTGCTGTCCCACGTGAGGACTTCACAATGGCAGCCATTGGAGGCGGGCTGCAAGCTCCGAAGGAGATCACGTAAGGTTCCCTCGTTGACTTCCCTGCCTCCCTGTCATTTCCACACCTGCCACCAGTTATTTTTTGGTCAAAATTAAGTGTGCATTGCCTATCTGCTTCTTTGCTTCCTCCTGCTTGTGGAGGATGAAGTTTCTCTCAACCGAATTTGAGGATCTGTTCGTTGATCAGAAGCGTGGAGGAAGTCTGATGATCCCATGGGTAGAGGCAGTGCCAGGATCTTCGGCAGAGAGTGACTGTGCCATCCTGGAATTTCCCCAGCTCCTTAGAGTGACATGCAAGAGCCCTGTCTTGCACCCCTACCCACCTGTGCCACCATTCTGTGCATAGAGTGCTTGGCGTTCCCGAGCCCCAGGTACACGCACATCCCGGGAGCTGCCTCTGGTAGCCTCTCTGGCCTGCAGGGTCTGTTGCCTTCCCTTGGTTGCCTTCTGTTGGTGGTGGTGCCTTCTTGGCTCGGTGGTGCCTTCTGAGACCTGTCTAGACTCCCTTGGCTGCCACTGCACTTGGGTGACAGAGCTACCTTTGCTGTCCTCTCTGCACAGAGACTTTCGAGTGCAGGAATCACATCATCTCCATCTTTGTGCCCCGACACCCAGCTATGCTGCTGGGGAGTAACATGATTAGTGATGTATGCACTGGAGTTCAGAGAAGCTGTTCCAGAAAGTTCCATAAGAGTGGCAGTATCATTAGCAGGGAGAAGGAACTCGAAATCCAGTTTCCTGGGTCCAGACACCAACTTTCTCATTTGTAAGCTGCCTGGACCTTTCGAACCTCTTCTCTCTCATCTAAAACAAGAATTACAATATCTACCTCAGGCTGTTGTGGGGATTCAATGAGGTAATTTTGGGGGACAAATGCCCTACACATAGTATAGACTTAACCCATGTTGGCTAATTCTTCAGAAAGTGAGAGGTTCTGAATGCTGACGTTGATTCTCATTAACGAAGAATCCCAAAGGCAAGTGAGAAATGTAAGTTATCCATATTGGGAGTGCCCAGATTTCTTGAGATTTTTTAGTGAGGATGTATATATAAAACTTAACGTTTATGAAGAACTTCAATAACATGGGAAAATGGTTATGTAACAATAACTGAGAAAAACAGGATTCAGAGTTATACATACAGACATACAACACACACAAAAAGACAAGTGGGATCTTGTCTCTAATTTGTGTGTATTGTTTGATTAGATCATCCATTTCCAAAGATACAAAGAGTACTAGGAGAGTCTCCCACTTTTGCCCAAACACTCAGTGCACCGCCTTGTGAACAATCATATTACCATTTTTTAAAAAAATCCTTCCAGAGATGTTCTGTACACAGCAATATTCTGAGTGTATCTGGTTCTGCCAATACACTATCATTTAAGAGGAGATACTCTGAATCTGTATCCCTAAGCAACCCAACAAGAAGAGAAAAAATAAAGGATGTTACTAACATAATTTCTTCCTCTCAAGGGGGAGGTTTGTCATGGATGTTTTCATGCAATCCTACTGATGAAGTTAGCTTTTTGTTGTTGAAATATTTCGCCCCAGGGTTTTAAAACGGGGAAAAAAATTAAGTGGAAATTTCGTTGCTCCTGACATTAGAAGATAAACCTGAGACCTCAACGTAGATTCTTAAAACCTCAGTCCTCACAAAGATATCTAGTGACTAAATAGCCTAGTGGTTAAGACGTTGGGATATGGGATTGGACAAGCTGGGTTCAAACTCTGACTCAAGAGCTGTGTGACCTTCAGAGAGTTACTGAACCTCTCGGTGCCTTGGTTTCATCATGTGAAAAATAGAGATACTAAGATTCCTTACGATTAATGGAAATAACCCACCTCCTAAGGTGGTTATGAGGCTAAATGAACACATATGTGAAATACTTAGGGTTGGATCTAGCACATACTTAGCAGTTGAGAGTCCACTATTGTTTTACCTGGCTCTGCTACTAAATAGCTGGGAGACTTTAAATAAAGCCATTCAACTTCTCTGCTGTAATCAGGGAAGCTAGGACACTTGTGTGTTTTTTTTTCGAGGTCTTTTCCAATTCTAACGACCTGCGATCCTAGCAAAAGCCTAGTGTCTTGCACGCAGCAGGGACTTCTGCTGGGACTTTTGCCGACCAATATTCAAGAACCTGGGTGTGGTACCAGGAGCTTTGCCTTATGTTTTGAGCCTAGAGAAAAAGAAGACTAAAGAGTCATACGGTCTGAAGTATAGAAAAGATGATTCTAGAGAAGAGCGTGTCCTGAAAAATTCCTAAAATTAGTAATCAGTCATGCCTAATAAAATTGAATTGTCACGTTCCAGTGATGGCTCATGTGCTTGTATGTGCCAGGTTACAGATGATGTCAAATAGTGACTCACGTCCACCATGAATATGATCTCAACTGCAGCAGAGCTATTTGGGTTGGGCAAAAAGAGGACCGTTCGTAGTGGGGGTTGTAGCATCTCCCTTCAAGGTTTCAAAAAGAAAATGCAGCTTCATGCACTGGCCTGTGCCACTCATTCCTTTCCCCAGCTGCAACTGGAGGACAAGGCCGGATGGATTGAATGACTGTTAAACCTGATGTCCCAGGACAGAAGGAAGCACCCCCTGCTCTGGATGCTCTTTGTCCTTGTTTGTGGGTGTCATTTGGGTGGGATTCTTTTGCTAGGGAACAGGCTGAGGAAGATGGGAGATTTTGGTTTCTATGGATACAGGGCTAGCTGGGATTTGCATAATGTATTTCCGAGAACAGACAGTCTGGGAACAATGTGGACCCAGGAGGAACATAAAGGCACATGGAGAAGAGTTGGAGAGTCTGGGTAGTCAGGCTCCATTTCAGCCCCCCTCCAGGGACAGGAGTCTGGGATCCTCCCCCACCCTTTGGAGAGGTGGTAAGACGGAGCCCTGAGGATTGAGGGAAACTGCATGAACAGTGCGCCCCACAGGGCATGACCTCCCCCTTTATGTCAGCTGTGGGCTAAACGGGTCCTTCAAAATCTATATTAGCCTGTGAAACTCGTCTGTTTACTTACAAAACATTCCACAACATGCCCTCATTTTAACCCCCTCTGCCACCTGACCACCGTGTGAGACAGGCTCAAGAGAGACTTGTCCAGGGTCACGTGAAAGATCTGCAGCAGAGCCAGACCCCAGTCCCAGGTCTGGAGTTACCGTCCCCCACTTGGGGACTGCCGGATGTCTTCTGGGGTTTGCAGCAGTAAATGAGGCCTAATTGAGTCAGTTCAGCCGAGGGCCTGAACTAAGGCAGTGAGGATAATGAGGGAAAATGGGCATTAAAATACTAGAGGTAGTAGGGTGGCCAGGCGGCCTCGCGAAGGAATGTTCTAGGTGAGAAGTCAGGAGTCAGTGGCGGCCAGGTGACTGGCTTGAGTGGTGTGCTAGTCACTGAGGTGTGGCCTGGACCCCAGGTGGGTTTAATGTCGTGGTTGGGGGGGGACATTGCAGTGAAAGTGTGGAGAGGACCATTAGGTACAGCTCTGCGGCTCACCATATGGACGAGAGATACAGAGTCAGGAGGCATTGACAGGGTTGTCTTAGCGAGGGCTCTGGAGTCTGCACTCCCACATGGAGAGTCTATAGAATAAAGGAGGGAGGCAGGGACAGGGTCCTGTTGAGCACCACCACGGTTCAGAGGGGGGCCAAGGATTCCAGGTTAAAGACATGAGGCGTGAATAGAGAAGCAGAACCAAGGAAAGGTGCTGTGACAAAAGAAAAAAAAAAACATGCTGAAGGTAGAAGGGAATGAGCAACAGTGTCAAAAGACCCAGGACATCAGGTAAAATGAGGATGAAAAATAATTCACTGACTCCAATTTAATTGCAACTCCTGGCACGGCTTCTCCCACTATCATTGAAGACAGAAGTAAAGGTGAAAACTCACATCATCAAGAAGTGATGGCTGACCAACCTGGGAGCAGAAGTTAAGGAGGAATGCCCCCTAATTCTAGAGCCTGGGGAGCTGGATTTTTAGCACCCTCTCAGACTCTGCCTCTTGAAACACCTACCCAAGAGACATCACAAGCCATTTTGTCCCTCCTTCTGTCTCTCTAACTGTGCTCTGTGGACCAGATGCTACAGACGTTCTGATGTTGGACTTTTGGGTTCTAATGAGGCAGTCTTGGTGCCGCAAAGTTGTGCTCCTTGGTTACTCCTTGCTTTATTTCTGTTTGCTCTCTTGAACCTGGTCTTGGCTATGGGAATTAAAGGAGGAATCCACCCTGTGAGCCCATGGATGACAGCACAGTGGTGACAGAGTTGCTGACTGAGGTGAATACTTGTTGAGTGAATGCATAAAGGAGTGACTCAATCCCCAAGGAGAAAGTGAATTTGCGAGACAAAAATTGAGGATGTGAGACCCAGCCGTTCTCCTTACCTAGAAATGATCTCTTTAAGGTAGAGACTGCAAGTCAGAGTATTATAACTAAGGGACTTTCCTTACATGTCCTAACCCTCACCTGGACTCGAGTGGCCAGGCATACTGTTTTCTTCTCTCCATCCTGCCATACCCATTCAGTTACTGCATGTCCCAAAAGACAGCCAGGCAGAAGAGGAGGGGGAGTAGTGCCAACACCGGGTGTAAGTCCCAGGGGATGTAGTCCCTCCAAAATGAGGCTGATACAGGAAAGACCCTTACTGTGGTGCACGCGAGTTTGTTCTTGTTTATGTTTCTGTTTTTATTAGTCCACATTTCCATAGTTTTGGGAGAGCTGTAGGCATAGATCCCATTCCCGCCCCATTTTGTATATTAAATTTATTAAAACTGGTTAATAACAAATTTCAGGTGTAACACATTATAATTCAATATCTCTATACTCTATTGCATGCTGACTACCCAAAGTCAAATTTCCTTCCATTACTGTGCATTTGACTCCATTTACCCAATTTGCCCTCCTCTCCCCCAAATAAATGAATGGAACTACATCAAACTGAAAAGTTTCTGCACAGAAAAAACACCAAAACCCTCAACAAAGCAAAAAGGCAACCAAATGGGAGAAGATATTTGCAAATGATACCTCCAATAAGGGGCTAACATACAAAATACGTAAAGAATTAATACAATTCAACAACAACAAAAAACTCCAAACAATCCAATTTAAAAATAGGCAGAGGCTCTGAATAGACATTTTTCCAAGGAAGAGATACAGATGGCCAGTAGACATATGAAAAGATGTTCAATGTCACTAGTTATTAGGGAAAAGCAAATCAATGCCCCACTTTTGTCTGAGAGAAGCTAGGAGGTACTGAGAGATTGGCACCCCAAGAACTGTCCTCAGTTGTACACATCGTCACCTGAGTGGATCTTGTATGGGGCTGATGGAATCCACGTGTCTAGTTAGGAATCACCTCCTTTGAGAATGTGTCCATTGGTTAAAAAACAGCATGGGGGCATGACAAAATACTACAGAACAAAGGAGAAGAATCATTTGAAGACTCAGTGGGAACCTAAATTTCTTTCAAAGGCCATCTGCAACATCTAGAAGAAAATTTTTGTACCCTCAATAAGGAGTCATCTCAATTTGAACAGGAGCAGAGAACAAGAGGAGAGGAAGCTAAAATGGGAAGAGTGGGATAAAACAGAACTGCAGAAAAACTGAAAATGTGAAACCCATAGAAGCAGTAAAGAGCAGAGTTGTATTAGCCTGAGAACAAATGAACAAGAAATGTGGAAGATAAACCTGAGAAACTTGGCAAGAAGACAGAAGTGAGGGACATTTTTTTTAAGAAAGAAAAAAGTAAAGATAACGGACAGAAAATGAAAATCCAACTTAAGGAATGTAGGGGGGAAAATAAGAACAAATTAGATCCAAAATGACTGACGCAATTGGAGATTGAAAGTTGTATTGTGGACAAATTCATAGCAAATACTTTGAATGACAGGATATTAAAGTCTACTGACATTCAGGACTCCAAAGGAAAACAATACAACAAACACCTAGTTACATACAAAGGAATAGCATCAGTCTGGGTTACCAGAAAACAAATAATGGGGAAATATATAGAATCTTAAGCAATTTTTCCTGAATTGTCTGAGAATTTTATACCCAGACAAGTATAGGAAACTTAAGAAATGACACTTCCAAAAATGTAAAGATTCAGAAAATAAACCATCCATAAGCCCTACTCAAAATAATTTTGTTGACGATGTGTCGCAAATGTCAAAAATTCTTGGAAGAGATAATATATATATTGTTAAATGTAATAACAATAACCTGATTATAAAACTCCAGGTTATATTAACCAAGCCCAGAAAAGTTAAAGGCAAGAGGAGTAAAATTTCTTAAATCCCCCACATGAGGAAAAAGGGTGGAAAGGAAGAGAATTTTTAAAACATATTGTTTCATTCTGTACTTTTGATACTGAGATAAGAATATATTCAGTTTGCTAAAAAACTAGGAGACTTTTAAAACAGCATATATGTCTTCCAAAACATGAAAAAGTAGGAAAAAATGAAAACAAAGGAAACAAGCAATAAAATTAAATGTAATAGTTATGTTAACAAATATATCCCTATTAAAAATTAACATTTGCAAATAAGATTTGAAAAACTAAAAAAAAAAATAATTTTTAAAAAAGATTTAAAAAACTGTAATCAAATGCTTATAAAGAAAATCTTAGACAAAAATGAGAAAATGAACCACAGTAGCAAGGAGTCTGGTTTCTAATAATACACATCCAAATAGGAAACAAGATTTGCAACAATAATTTTACATAGGAATTCAAGGAAAAGGACAAAACAGGATTTAAAGGGATATTTCATACTGACAAAAGCATCAAAGTATATAAGGCAAGTTGCTGGACATACGTACACTGCAAATTTGTTGCTGTAATAATTGCCTACAAACCCAAGAGAATCAACTGAAAAGAGAACCAACGAGATTTGATAAAGTAAATCCAAGTGCCATTAGTTTATAAAAATTAACACTTTTTATTACAGTAATACCCAGTTAGAAAATGTAATAGGATTAAGATTCCATTCACAAAAACAACCAAAACGTAAAACTATTTTGGATTAAATTTTAAAACAAAACTACAAAACTGTACTGAAAAAAAAAATCACTAGAGTAAGCACTTAGCATTCCTAGTTCTTTGTTTTTTTTTAAATTAGACAGAGATTTTAATTTCATCTGGAATAACAAGAAAGGATTAACTCAAATATTTGGGGGGGGGGAAATGATATCCCTAAGATATTTTCAAAGGAATATTCAGATATTGGGACAATATATGTGCAAAAGATCCTTGTTCCTTACAGAATTATTTAAAATGGGAATAGTTGGGAATAATCTAGATATACAAGAGAAGGGGAATAATTCCATATACTGCAATATTATGAAGCCACAAAAAATTTTTTTAAATAAATGAATGTTTAAGACATGAGGAAATGCTTACTTGACAAAAACCAAATTAGAACAACAAACTGTAACCAGAGCAACTCCAAATCTGTAAATCTATCATATTTTGGAAGCAAATACCCAATATTGTTAACCACGGATATCTTTGGATGAGGCGTTTACACATGACTTTTGTTTTCTCCCTCCTCCCCACTCCTCGTTTTCTTAAGAGAAAGCATTACATTTAAAATCAGGAAAAGGTAACATTAAGAAAACGAGAGTGTTAGCTCTGGCTATTAGGTGGTTACTGGTACCCTTGACGCAGGGTTTTACCTTCAGAACTGAGCCTAGGAGGGGAAGCCTAAACAGACAAGGGAGAGAGGAGGTAACCGCTGGGCTGGGTCACCTGAGAGAGGAGGGGTGAGGACAAAGGGACAAACAGAAGCATTCGGGTTGTCTTTGTGAATCCTTGAGAATTTTCAGCAGGATGCAGGGCCACCTGCTGAAAAACCAGCGGAAAAACCAGCGGCAGGGGTGTCCGAAAAGAAAGTGGTGACGTTCAGGAACAGAGGGGCTGGGAGAGGGAATCACAGCCTTTCAAAGACCTGTCCCGCAAGGTCCACAACCCACAGACTCAGAAAAGACCCCAAGGTGGCGCGTGCCTGGAGGCAAGGTCTGCAGGGCGTGGCTGGCGGCTCAGCCAGCTACCTCTAGGTTGGAAGTGTCTACCAAACTGGTCCAAACACCTCATTAACACATCCGGGTCTTACGGGAACTTTTTAGCAGGGACGCTACTATTGGCTTCTGCTATGGCATGATGTCACCATCATCCAATCTGAGAAGTCAGAAGCTCCTCCCAGGTTAAATAGTTACTAATTAGGAGTTAATTAACTCTTCCTAAGCCACGGTGAAGGGGCTAGTAAAAACAGTGTCCCTCATCTTTTTTGATTCTACTTTACCAGGGTAGTCGAGTGCGGAGGTGGAGATGGAAATAACTGAGTAGGAGCAGATAGTGCCAGGTTTTGTAGATATAGGTATAGATATAATTTTTTTATGGTGTAAAGTAATCATTGTTCATTCAGAAAATTGTAAAAAGAATCACAGAATTCCACCACCCAAAGAAAATACTATTAAATTTTTTGATAGAGTTTCTTCCTATATTTTTAAACTCAAAAGTGAGATTTTTACAGAAATTAACTCACACTATATTTTTTGCAGCATTTTAAAATTCACTTACTGTGAGCATTTTCCTTTGTTATTAATCTTTAAATGAATAGTATTTAACGGGTGCAAATTTTTTTCAAGTAAATAGATATTCCATAAGTGCACCATTTTCCAGTGTATAAACCTATGCTATCATTTTTACTGGCTATAAGGAATTGTATTGTATGGATACATCATGATTTATTTTTAAAGTGCCCAGGTCACTGCTACAATGAACATTATTCTATATATGTTGTGTTGTAGGACCCTCGAGCAATTCATTCCTTAGGATAAATTTCTAGGAACAAAATTCCTGTGTCAAAGATTAAAATACATGTTGCCAGATTGCTCTCCAGAAAATGTTGTAAACAGTCTATGAGTGTCCAATTCTTCATACCCTAAACAAACTTGGGTGTTTCCAATCTTTTACATCTTTGATAATCTAGAACAAAACGATAGCTCTTAAATCTTTTTGTCCCCCGTTTCCTTCATTACTAGTAATGTTGACCATGTTTTTATGTATCGAATGCCTCATATTTCTTTTCTTAATTATGTCTTCTCTGCCCATTTTTATATCAGGATGTTTGTCATTTTCTAATCCATTTGCAAGATCTTTAATGTCAACTTGACAGTATTTTCTTGAATCTATTTCCATAGGTACATAAGTGGGTGTATAGTTATTTTTTAATGCTATTTTTGTCAGGTTTTTGTTTCAGTGTTCTGTTACTTTTGTAGTGCATTTGGGCAGCTTTCCTATTTTTTCTGTGCTGTGGATTCATTTTTATGTAGTATGTTCCTGGAAAGTTTAAAGAACCAGAGCCATTACTGGAGCTAATTTTTCGACCACTTAAAAAATACCTTACATAATTATTAGTCAGTTCAATTCAATTAGTCTATTCTTTGCTTTATTAAATTTTAAAATGTTAATTATTTTAGTTAAAATAATTAAAGTTTTAATTAAAACTTTATTAAAATTGCTTTAATAAAAAATTTTAAATTGGTAATATTCACTTGGATACAAATTCACTTGGATAAAAATTCAAAAGGAAGACAGACAGTACAAGGCAAGTTTCTCTCTCCTCTCTGCCTCCAACTGTCTTCCTCCTGTTCCTATAAGCAAGCAGTATTGCTGGTTTATTATGGATCTTTCCAGAATCATACTAAAAATACGCATGTTATTTTTCTTTTCCAAACCACCATATTATTACAGACTATAAATATCTTTATCTTGCTTTTTAAAAATATGATGCACTTTGAAGATGTCTTATTTAATATGTAGAGAGTTACCTCATTCTTTTTAAGAGCTGTATGTTGTCGCAATGTATGGAACTTACAATTTACTTAACCATCTCATTTGTGAGAGAAACTAAGGCTACCTCTAATATTGCCATTACAAATAATGGTATAATCCTTACACATAACTTACACATAGCTGATTCCTTTTATCAAGCATCTTTAGTCCACTTGCAATAATTAGCATGACAGATAAGCTTAAACTTAATTCTGTCATCAAATTTATATATGAATTCTGTTTTTATTGTTTCTTCTGGAGTTTTAGTATTTTACTGTGAGTCTGTGTTTGTGTGCCTGCATGTGTTCCTTCTGATAATGTGGAAGGTTTGTATTTTTGGTCTAGTGGTTATCTTTATAATATAAACTTTAGTTAAGCTGTTTTTATTTATTGAAGTCAAAGAACACAGCCTGTATAACTTCTGTTTGTAATTATTGATGCTTTCTTTGTGGTTTTGTATATAATCATCTTTTTTAAGTGTTCTGCGCTTCATCTGATGGTTTTAAAAATATGTTCATAAATTAATTGATGTTCCGTCTTTGACAAGAAGGATCTAATTCCTCTCTAAGTGTGCTAGAGTCAGCAAGTCAATTCTAAGGAAATAGAATGAAGCAGAAGTGATGGGGTGCAACTTTGGAAAGTAGGTCATATAAAGAGGCTTCCACATCAACTGTGGCTGCTCTTCCCCTCTTGTTTCACTTGCTCTGCTGTGTCTTGAGAACATTCTGGAAGCAGATCCTCCAGCCCATTAAACCTTAATATGACCACAGCCCCGGCCAACATCTTGGCTACAACCCCGTGAGAGACCCAGAGCCAGAACCACCCAGCCACTGCTGGGTACTGACCTCCAGAAAGTGTGTCTGATAATGTTTGTCATCTTAAGCTTTGAAGTAATAATTTTTACAGCAATAAATAACCAATGCACTGTTTCCCCTTAAATTATATTTTATCTGACATAATATTGCCACTCATTATTTTTGTGTCTATTTGTCTACTATATATTGTTCTATCCTTTTAGTTTTAACTTTCTGAGTAATTGTTTAGATATGCTTATAGTAAAACAGTGACGTGAGATTTTTCAGATGTTTTTAATAGAAAAATCTAAAACGTACTTCTACTCTCACCCTGTTTTATGTGATTTACACTTCTTTGTTTCACACATACCCCATATTTTGTTCTGTAAAATGTATTTTCTTTGCATTTCTTCCCTCTAGAAACTTGGTAAGTACTTATGTTATTTTTAGTTTTAGTAGTTGTTATCTTTAGTTTTATTAGAAAACCTAACTAACACTCCCCAACTCATTTTATGAAATTGGCATTACAGATCAAAACCTCAGAGGGACTGTAAGAAAGATAATTATAGACCAATTTTTTTGCAAACCGAAGATCCTACACAAAAGCCCTAAAACAAACAGGGATTCAAATTTCAAAGCATTTAAAACATTATATAACCAAGTTAAGCTTATTTCAAGAATTTATTTCAGGCGTTGTTTTTAAAGTTCAAACATCAGTCAATTATTTCATCACATTATCAAGAGAAGAAAGTATGTCCTCATCTCAATAGATGCAGAAAAGTCATCTGACAAAATTCAAGAACAATTCATTAAAAAATTGAAAGCTAGAAATAGAAGAAAACTTTCTGAATCGGAATGGGTGCATACAAAAAACTTAGAGAAAACAATATACATCATAGTGAAATGTTGAAATATTTTCCTTGAAATCAGGAATAAGACAAGGATGTCCACAGTCACCTTTGTTCACCATCTTTTTGGAGACCCTAGCCAATGCATTAAGGCAAAATAAAGAAACAAAAGGTATAAGGATTGAAAAAAATAAAAGTATCATAATTTTCAGATGATACAATTATTTGTGTAGGCAAATCAAAATAATCTACATGTAAATTGTTAAGAAATGAGTCTAGTATCACGCTACCTGATATCAAATTCTACTACAAGTCCATAGTGATCAAGACAGCATGATATTGGCATAAAGACAGACACATAGATCAATGGAAAAGAAGAGAGAGCCCAGAAATAAATCCATGCCTATACGGTCATTTCATCTATGACAAAGGAAGCAAGAACTTATACTGGGGTAACGACAGTCTATTTAATAAATAAACTGGACCACCTTCTTATGCCATATATAATAAACTCAAAATAAAGACTTAAATGTAAGACCCGAAACCATAAAATTCCTAGAAGAAAATATACAAAGTAAACTCTCAGGCATTACCCTTAGTAATATTTTTACTGATATATCGCTTCAGGCAAGGGAAACAAAAGAAAAATAAACAAATGTGACTATATTAAACTAAAAAGTTTGTTCACAGCAAATGAAACCATCAACAAAACAAAAACATCCTACTGAATGGGATAAAATATTTGCCAATGATACATCTGATAAGGGGTTAATATCCAAAATTTATAAACAACTCATACAATCAACACCAACCCCTGCCTCCCCCAAAATCCAATTAAAAAATGGAGGGAGGACCTGAACAGACATTTCTCCAAAGAGGACATACAGATGGCCAATAGACATATGAAAAGTTGCTCAACGTCACGAATTCTCAGAGAATTGCAAATAAAAACCACAATGAGATACCACCTCCCTCCTGTCAGAAAGGCTAGCATCAAAAAATCAACAAACAACAAGTGTTGGCGAGGACATGGAGAAAACGGAACCCTCGTGCACTGTTGGTGGGATTGCAAATTG
This sequence comes from Rhinolophus ferrumequinum, assembly GCF_004115265.2. Lineage (NCBI taxonomy): Eukaryota > Metazoa > Chordata > Mammalia > Chiroptera > Rhinolophidae > Rhinolophus > Rhinolophus ferrumequinum. The sequence continues at coordinate 55,827,397 of NC_046301.1, forward strand.
GTGCAGCCACTATGGAAAACAGTGTGGAGGTTCCTCAAAAATTTAAAAATAAAACTACCTTATGACCCAGCAATTCCACTCCTGGGTATTTATCCAAAGAAATCCAAAACACTGATTCGAAAAATATATGCACCCCTACGTTTATTGCAACGTTATTCACAATAGTGAAGATATGGAAACAATCAAAATGCCCATGAATAGATGACTGGATACATCATCTAAATGTACCACCTTTGGATACCAAAAAGGTGGTACACTTATACAATGGAATATTACTCTGCCATAAAAAAGAATGAAATCTTACAATTTGCAACAACATGAATGGACCCAGAGAATATTATGCTAAGTAAAATAAGTCAGATTGAGAAAGACAAATACCAAATATCTCAATTATATGTGAAATTTAAAGAACACAATAAATGAACAGACAAAACAGAAATAGGCTCATAAATACAGACAACAAATTGATGGTTGCTAGATGGGAGGAATGTTGAGGGATGGGTGAAAAAGGTGAAGGGATTAAGAAGTACAAATTGGTAGTCACAAAATAGTCACAGGGATGTGAAATACAGTATGGGGAATATAGTCAATAATGTTGTAAAAACTATGTAGGCTGTCAGATGGGTACTGGACTTATTGGGGGATCACCTCATAGACTATATAAATGCCTAATCACTGCAGTGTATGCCTGAAATGAATATAAAATAATATTGAATGTCAACTATATAATGTCAACATATATATATATATATATATATATATATATATATATATATATATATAGTCATGGGATATAAAGTACAGTATAGGGAATATAGTCAATGGTGTAATAACAATGTACAGTGTCAGATGGGTAGTAGACTTGGGGTTATCACTTTGTGAGGGTGTAAATGTGTAATCATTACGTTGTTTTGTACACCTAAAACTAATAAAAATGAATAAATAAGAAATACAAAAGAAAAATGAATCAACAATACATTCATTAAAAATGGACAAATTGAAATCATCAGTGAGTAAAAATTACATCAATAAATATTCAAAAAGTGCTTATATGAACAAAACTTGAAAAAATAAATAAGTCTAGCAAGAAACTAGAATATAAAATTCAACAAAAGGTATTTTCAATAAAATATTTTTCAATAACATTGAAAAATTAAATAGGAATAAATAGAACAATATTTGCAAGACTACACAGAAAATTATCAAAAAAAGTAAAGAAGGCCTAAATAAATGAGAGATATACAATGTCTGTGGATTGTAATATTCAATATTGCTAAAATGTCAGTTCTTTCCCAATTGGTTTATAGATGCAGCACAATCTGAGACAAATTCCATATGGTTTACAAAAATAATATTGGGTAGATTATAGATCCAAATAGGAAAGATAAATAACAATTCTAGAGGATAAAATATGTAAATATTTTCATGACATGGTTTAGGGAAATAAAGCATATGAAGAAATTGATAAACCTGACTACATCCAGAATTAGAAGTTCTGCTCATCAAAAGGAGTCATTAAGAAAATAATGAGAACCCGCAAGGGATGTTGGGCTGTGCCTCCTGCAACTAAGATTGAACACAGCACCTTTTGCTGAGCTGCCTCCCAGATGGCCCAGTTGGTTGGAACGCGACCTCTCAAGCACAAGGTTGCCGGTTTGACTCCCACAAGGGATGGTGGGCAACTAGCAACGGCGACTGGACCTGGAGCTGAGCTAAGATTGAAAGGACAACAACTTGACTTGGAAGAGTCCCAGAAGTAAGACTTTTTCCCCAATAAAGTCTTGTTGCCCTTCCCCAATAAAAAAAAATCTAAAAAAAAAAAAAAGTAATGAGGAGAGAGATCCAAGATGGCAAAGTTAATGAACATTGTGCCTGCATCCTTCTATGAATACATTAAAATTAAATTACAACTAAATTACAGAGCAATCAACTTGGAGAACCATCTGAAATCTAGCTGAACAGAAGTCCTGTAACTAAATATATAAAGGAAAAGCCATGTCGAGCAGAGGTAGGTGGAGCAGAGACATGGAACAAGACACAAACCTCCCCGTGCTGGTTGAGAATCAGGAGTGATACCTCGGCCGCGAAGGCTCCCCCCAGAGGAGCGAAGGACCCCAGCCCCCCCCACACTGGGCTCCTCACCCCAGAGTACTGGTTCCAGGAAGAAGAGCCCCAACATCTAGCTGTGAAAAACAGTGGGGATCCCATCTGTTCGGGTGGATCGGAAGGCTGTGGGAAACGCAGACATCCTCTTAAACAGCCCACGCACAGACTCACTCGCTTGCAGGCACTCACCTTGAGCTCCAGTGGAGGGATGGTTACTCAGGGGGCCTCAAAGACATATGGGGCAGACTGAGGAATGTGGCTTCAGGAGGACGAACGGAGGACAGTCAGCATTTTCCCAGTGAGGTGTCCTTCTCCCATGCAGCAGGCAGGCAGGCGCCATCCTTCCTATGTTGAGCCTACACTTCAGGCCAAATCTGAATCTGATTGACCTGATGAGCTCCGCTGCTCCGCCCTGTTGACTCAGGTGGGACCCCGCCCCACCCAACTCTCACACCACCTGAGGCACATTCTCCGTGAGCAGCCAGACCTGCATTGCACTTTTTCTTGAAAAACTATCTGAGTCCATGGGCCCCGGTCAGGCAGTGACTGGCCTCGGGGTGCGCTGAGACTTTTGCTGAGTCACTCCAGGCTCAGCATGGGCACCAAACCAGAGTCTACATTAACCTGGTGACCACAACTCTTCCCACTCCGGTGACTCCCTGAGACCCTGACTCACTTAACTCGCAGACTGCACAAGGCTTTATTAGTGGCTGAAACTTAAGGGGGCTGGCAGGTGGCAGCAGGCCTCTGCATGTCCTACCTTTTTGTGGCGTTACCCCAGGCCTGGTGCTTGTGGCAGCCATCCTCGGTTCACAGAGTGACCTCTTCCACTTGCCTCCAGGTTTAGCACAGGCAGCAAATAACCACAATCACTTTGTAGATCCTACAGGGGCTACACTTTTTAGCCCCTGGCCAGTCACAGACAGTGGGTGACCTGGGCCTGTATTGGAACCTCTCCCAAGAGGTCCCAGAAGCAACATACTTGGAGGTTGGTTTCAGACCACAGCAGAGCACCCGCCACAAGTGGCAAACACAAAGGGTGGTCTCAACGGGCTACAAATGCTAGCTTCGTGTTCAGCTCTAATGTTAGCTGGTCTTAATCATTGTCTCCGTGATGTGCTGTGGGAAACACAGGGGTGAGAATGACTGTTTCCTGAGTCGGGGAAAGCCTCCCAGAGGAGATGACATGTGCGCAGGGACTTAAAAGATGAGCACGAAGTAGCCAGAGAGGTGATGGGAAGTCAGTTCAGCCCTGAGGAAGGACACTGTATTATTCAAAGGTGGGTGGCTGGACATGATGTGGCTTCTTTGGGTCACCAGTTGTATTTTGTTGCAGCTTGAAAAGGAGTAACGTGTAGGGTGGGTCTGTGTGTGTTTGTGTGTGGCAGGGGTGGGGCACAGGAAGGGAGAGTGGTGTCCACAGTGGGCCTCCGGGACACAGCGAGGTTTGAACTTTTTCCTGTGGGTGCTGGGGAGCCATTGAAGGTTTTAAAGGCGGGTCAAGGTATGATTGGGAGCAGGTATCCCCCTCTTTCTCTTCCCGCAAGTCCCAGCGCAGTGAGGTCATTCTCTGTATGAGAAAAGGATGCCAATAGCGGCCTCACTTCCACAGCTGTGGTGCTCATTACATAAAGAGCTGCAGCCACCTGTGGTCCCGGCAGGACAAGCCCAGGTGTCCCTGGGGAGCTGAGGGCATCATTGGAGTCCTCAGAGCCTCGGCCACCAGGATAATGTCATGCTCAATGTGACCTGAGTCCTCCTTCCCCCGGGGACGGCATTCACTGTACCTGTTGCCAGTAACTCTCTCTCCAGGCAGAGATCGTGCCCACAGGCAAAGGAAGGCCCAGGCTGGAGAGCTGAGATCCTGGCTGAGACAAAGGCCCCGAGAGGGCTGTGTTGTTTTCTGAACATTAACATGAGGTTGGCAGTGCCTTCCAGTCTCTCCATTTCTAGATCAGCTGTTAGAGAAATGGCAAAGTGACACAATGACAAGCCCTCTGTGCAAGAGCTGTGAGACGGGTCCTGTTCCCTTTTGGCCCATCGGGCTCCCCCTTCTATTTCTGTATAGCGTTTCTCAGAGTCCACGAAGGCCGACCTTAAATTACAACGGGTTGGGTTCTATCAACTCATCTGGGGGATAGTTGTTCCAAACTTGAAACACATAACCCATAAAGTAATAACGGTTTGCTTCCGTTGCTTTGGAATGCATCCATTTACTGCCTCTGTCCCCAAAAGTTCCCATCTTTGTTTCTCTCTCCCTGGGATGTTTCTGGTATATTCCGGGCTCACAGCCCGCTAGGTTAATCCCCAACACCTGCACATGTGTTTCTGTTGAAATGCACCACCCAGTCCAAGGAAAGCAGAGAGCAGATGGAGACAGTGCACTATCTGACTTCTTTCTTCTCTCCGGACACCTTAAGAAGCACGGTAATGCCCCATGAAGGGGCCTTAGATATGACTCAGCTCAACACTCTCATCTTACAGGCTGGGAGCTTGAATCCCCACTTCCTCTCTCTATCCCGGAGAACACCTAGGCCCCTTCTGCATCAAGTTCTATGACCAAATTCTTGTGCAAAGATTGGGGTTTGCAAGACCAGTTCATTCCCTGTCATTTATTCATGGTGTTTTTTTTCATGCCTTTCCGTAATTCCAGTTTTTGAGACTCAGCCATGTGCTGAGATCCTTGTAGAGAATAAAAGGCTAATAAGTACTTGGCTGTAAGAAGCTCACAGTCTGGTGGAGAGACAGGTGAGTAAAATATATTGTGAACATTTAGTGTCAACATTCTGCCTGAGGCCAGAGAGGAGTGGGGTGGGCTGGGGAAGGCAGGCGGTGTCCCATACGAGGAAGGACGGAGCAGCAGGAGAGCGTGGGGATGGAAGGAAGATGGGGTCACACCTGCACTGTCTGGATTCTAAACTCCTTAAAGGCTTTTGGATTCATGGATTTTGTTGCCATGATATCAACCTACATAGAGTATTTACTCCCGGGTCCAGCGCAGCATGGAATCCTAGAACAAGAAAACCTGGGGGTGGCCAGATGGCTCAGTTGGTTAGAGCACGAGCTCTCAACAACAAGGTTGCCGGTTCAATTCCCGCATGGGATGGTGGGCTGCGCCCCCTGCAACTAAAGATTGAAAACGGCGACTGGACTTGGAGCTGATGGGCCCTGGAGAAACACACTGTTCCCAATATGCCTCAATAAAAATTAAATTAATTAATTTTAAAAAAGAAATCGTGGATTCATCGTTCAGCTCCTGTAGGTAGCAATGTGACTTTGGCCAAATCAGATAACCTCCCTGAGACTCAGTTTCCTCATCTGTAAAATGGTAATAGTCATTCCCAACATATAGATTTACTATGAAAATTAAATGAGATGATCTATGTCAAGAACCTTGCAGAGTCAAGGACCCCTGTAGAAATCAGAATGTAGCAGCTGATGCTCGTGTTGTTTCGGGCTGAGATTCCAGGAAAATAGGGCCAATCACTCCCACACATTCTTTCTTTTTTTTTTTTTTTTTAAAGATTTTATTGGGGAAGGGGAACAGGACTTTTTTTTTTTTTTATTGGGGGAACAGTGTGTACTTCCAGGCCTGTTTTTCCAAGTCAAGTTGTTGTCCTTTCAATCTTAGCTGTGGAGGGTGCCGTTCAGCTTCAAGTTGTTGTCCTTTCAGTCTTAGTTGTGTCGGGCGCAGCTCAGCTCCAGGTCCAGTTGCCGTTTTCTAGTTGCAGGGGACACAGCCCACCATCCCTTGCGGGAGTCGAGGAATTGAACTGGCAACCTTGTGGCTGAGAGCCCACTGGCCCATGTGGGAATCGAACCGGCAGCCTTCGGAGTTAGGAGCACGGAGCTCTAACCGCCTGAGCCACCGGGCCGGCCCCCACTCCCACATTCTGAAGTGAGGAGTAGGACACTATGTGGGTATATGAAGCGACTGACAGCCTGTTTTGCAAACCTCAGCTGACCTCCCTCTTTCCCAACCTATAAGAGAAGTTGGGAAACCAAGGGCAGGGCTGGGATTAGTGGAAGAATTTCTCTGAGCAGTGTTGTTGGGGTGCCATGGGTCTCACTTTCCCTCCCAATCCCCCCAGCTCCCCATCTGTGCTTCCACCACCACATGGAATAAAGGATATGCCATTCTCTTGCCCCAGGACTAAGGACAGGAATTTCACCGGGACCACCTGGAATACTTTCTATATGACCTCTGGAGCTCAGAGGTCACAGTGGCTGGTGTCTGACTAGTGTTTGAGGAATCAGACTGGAACATCACCTGCTCTGATGGCAGAGTAGAGAGAGGCTGCTGCATAAGGGGCAGCCTGAGCCATAGGTTTGTTGGAAGAAAGAGTGTGAGTGAATCTCCTAAGGACCAGATGTGGCCGTGTGACAAGCTGCCTGGAGTTGTCTTAGCTTCTGCCCAAGGGTGCCACCTGGAGGGCAGAGATGCCCCAACCCAACATAAAGAAGCTGGTATGTACCTCCCCTGCCCAGGGGCGCTAGAGCATGAAGCAATCAGCTAGAGAGGAACCCACCCACCCACCGGAACTGCAAGTGACAAAGGCCAGAAGTGGGGTGTGGGGGGTCTCTCTGAAGAATCCTCCAAAGTGCTCCAAGGGAAAAGCCGTCTCTAAACACCTTGGAGGCCCAGAGGGCAGCAATTCATTATGAGGACTGAGGCATCCTCAGAAGACCCCACTTTCCCCACTCTCCTCTCCCTCCACCCCCATTCTGTCAGGAGGGGAAGAAAGCAGAACAGAGGGATGGAGAAGGAGCTGACCGTAGCCCCAAACACTCCCCAGGCAGGAGCACGGGGCGAAAGTGCTAAGTTCTAACAAAGTTGGAAATGTGGATGACATGTACTAATTCCTGATGAGGCTGCTTTGGGAACTGAGAAGAGTGGAAGCAGGAGATCAGGGGATTTGCCAGGGTTTTCATCCATGAACAATTGGTTGCCTCTCACAGGGCTTGCGTGTTCATCTTCATGATGATTTTACTGTTATAGTTCACTGAATACACCACTCAGTAAAGCCAGTGCCTTACACATGCTCATTTCTCTGCCTTACGTGCCCTTCCCACTCCCGCCCTCCTAGCGAAACCATGTTCTCCCACCCAAAAGCAAGCCAACCACTGTCTCCTTCAAGAGTCTCTCTTGAACCTCCTTCTATCTGCTTTCCTTTGTGCAGAGAGAGAGGTGCAATACCCATCCATGCCCCAGCTTTGGGGGATAGACACTCTTCCCTTATAATTTCTTTTTTCTGCTATTTCCAAGCAGTGGTGTTTTTTTTTTTTAAATCAACTTTATTGAGATGCAATTTACCGACAATCAAATAAACTCATTTTAAGTTCAGTGAATTTTGATAAATATATAAACCCACAAAATCAGTACCACAATCAAGATCTGGAACATTTCCATCACCCCACAGTTCCCTGTGCCCCTCCCCAAATAATCCTCTCCCCCACCAGCCACAGGCAGCCCCTGACCTGCTTGCTATCACTGCAGAAATGTCTTTCCTAGAGCTTCCTACAAATGGAGTCATACACAACGCTTCAAGTTTAATCAACACAAAGCTGTCTAGATACGAAGCAGCCAATGTCTTTCCAGAGAACAAGAAAATCCGTTTAAAATGTGAGTGGTGTCCTTCTAACAGGCTAGCTAATAATCATTGTCTCTAGAAAGTAAACACACTGAAATAAAATCTTTTTCGACTATATGTTCTGATTAGCTCAAAATCTCTGCTCCCTCCCCCTCTTCTTCCATGTATGTTTCCGTGTTCCTCTGATGTCTTATTTATTTCGCTAGGATGTAAAAATACTATTGGCATTCTGCTTATGGGCATTTCTAATTTCCTGGGACCTTTGGAGGCAAATTGATTTTTCATGGGCTAATACAGCTCCAAGATTACTTGGCTTGAATGTGGCTTGTTCATTGATCTAAAATGGTTTTGAAGCCACTGAGCAGAACTAGGCAGATCCTAACGTACGTGGTGAATGAAAATCACTGCAGCTTTTTGTCACTGTGGTGGGATTGTATGTGTTTCTTCCTATTCCGCCCTTCTTTTAAACCTATCTTTACAGTGTTCTAAGTCCCTTAAACCTAAATTCTGCAGGAAAGAGCAAGCTAGCTCTTTCCCCATTGTTCTGTCTGTGTCCCTGAGTGGGGCAAGGAGGGAACGTGCCAGGAAGACTCAAAAGTCATTCCAGCTTCCTGGTTCTGTGTCCACACACAGAGTAGGATGCAGCAGCAGACGGAGCTCCATGGCTGGCTAGCCATGACCTTGGCTGAGGGGACAGGTGGCCCCCTCATTTCCCAGCCCCCAACCCTTCAGACACCCTGCGTTTGAAGCATCACTTGTTAGCTCCCTCTCTGGCAGGTTGGGCCCTTGGAAATTCTGCACTGAAGAAAAGACAGCTGTAGTGCTAGAGGCCAAGATACGCAAATACTTTTCCCATCCCCAGCTTTTCTACTTTTTGCCTAACCGGATTCAAGTGTTCTGCCATTGGCAATTACCCTTTGTTCAAAGGCAATGAGCACAGTGTTGCTGTCTTATTATTAATCACTAACCCTGATGGAGTATCCCGTGGGATGTCTGCTCCGCTCTCCTTACTGCCCACGCTGAGGAAGTACCCTTCCTCCAGGCAGATGCACACTTGCTATGCAACCCATCCCCTGGCCAAAATCTTTGCCATCGGACACACACACTGACTGCAATTGGGCCAGATGGGGTCTCTTGCCTGGACATTTGAAATTGGGTTGAAAGAGGGTTAGTCTGTCTCTCTGTCACCCCTAGAAACATGGGATGACCGGTGTTCAGAAAGCAGAGAGTCTGTCATGGAGATGGACGGAAATAGATTTGTGGACAGAGGCAGAGGTGGACAGGAGTGACCACGTGGTGCTAGGGGCTGGAGGCACACCCAATTAAGAGAGGGAGGGGCGTGGGGGAGAGAGCCAGGGGGAGAGAGAGGCCCAGGTTCTGTTGGCTTCGGTCGTGCGGGGCGTCCGGCGGGGTCTCTGGTCCCACTCCCCACATAAGAACGCAGGACACGGTGAGGCCAAAAAGGAACACCCACGGAGCCATAGGTAGGGGAGTCATATCTCTATACTCTCGCTGGCGGCTGGGTTGGAGACACAGGAACCAGGAGCAACACAATTCTCAACCCTCACTGCGCCGCTTGCAGACTCAGCCACCATCTTCTTGCTAGCTCCCCCTTTTTCTGCTAGCCTAGTCACGGCAGTTATATTCATGGCTAATGGCTCACTGGTGACAGCTGACGGCCAACTAGCCACAGCTGCTGGCCATTTGATCACAGTCGATGGCCTTTTACTACCTGAGCCAGCACCTTTCTATGTGAGGCCGAGAGCCTGGAAACTGCTTTTTGGAACTCTGTCCCCACAGCTTCCCTCCCAGCTGTCCTTTTGTGTTGGTTTCTATGTGATCTCCCTTGAAAACTTGAATGAACTTCCTCGTTTTGCTTGAGGTAATTTGGAATAGTTTCCTGTCAATTGGCAGCCAAAAGACTTTGAATGACATGCAACCTGCTACTAGGAAATGAAGAGGCATATAACTGGCCCATTTCTGGGCTTGGGTACAATAAGGATTCCACCTTTCCAGGATGGGGAGGGGGAATGTTTGTGGAACACAGACTGAGACGGCTGGGGAAATTAGTCAGTTACTTTGAGGATTTAGGACATTTTCCTCCTGAGGCGGAGGCTTTAGGATGTCCCACTGTGCTGGCTCCTCCCTGGGGCTTCAGTAAGGTGACAGGAGACAGGGACCAGTCTGAGGCTGCCTGTCTTAAAGTACATAGGGGAAAACGGGTCAGTTATGCAACTCTGCTCCTGGCATCCCCTTCTGCTTATAGTACAGGCGCTGAGAGCACTTGGAGCTCCTTCTCGGAAGTCATCATAGGACTTACTGAGATGCCGCACCCAGCACTGTGCAGCCACCTACATTGAGAACTGAATGTGGCACCAATTACGAAAGGGTGAGGCCTCACCATTGTACCAGGACAACACCAGGGCTGTTTGGGACCCTGACCCTTTGATCTGATGTTTTTTCCAAGTCGGTCTCCTGCGTCCTCCTCTTGCCGGACAGAGGTGGTGATGCCTGCCACCGGGCCACACACACTAGGACCAGGTTTGGGATGCCCCACTGGGCTGCCCTCTACGCCCTCCGGTGAAACCCCCTCCGGTGAAACCCGTTAAGCAGAGAACATGGGCAGGTGCCCTTCTAAGAAACGGAAGCCCCTCAGACACAGCCAGCCTCTGGCTGGCCAGCTTAGCAAGCTGGCTAGAAAAGGCTTCCAGCAAATCGACTCTCCCTAAATTAAATTGAAGGGCTGCCCATTTCGGTTTTATAGGCCTTATGCTGCCAGAAAAACCTCAAGCCTGGAGAACAGGGTCTACAGAGAGACACAGATCCACGCCACGGGCTTCTCAGTCTTTCAGGGGAGCCCAGGCCCAAGTTCAGAGGCTGCCAACTCCATTCAGAAGGTATCAATGCCTCACAGCCAATTCCTCCCCAGTTTCCTCCCAGGGGTGGCCCTGGAGGACCCCAACAAGGGCCATGTCCTGGGGCAGAACCTGGAGGAGCTAAACAAGGAGCTCCTCCAGGAGCCTGCGGAGACACCACCCCACGGCCACAAGCTTTGTCACGTACCCTGCAACCAACACATAGCTGCTATCTTGGATGTCGCTTCTTCATTTTTATGGGAGCTTTGTGGTTACTGTCCAGTCTCTCTCCCAAAGTTCTACATCTGGTGGGATGAAGATGGCAGATTGTATCATTCCTCCATAGACTGGACCAGCTGGAGACTGTCTCGGAGGAGAAAGGGGCATGGCATGTGATCAGAGCCTTAGTGGGGGAAGGTGAAGGTGTTTACACGGGCAGGCAGGTGTGTGCTGCCGTGTGACCCCCACTGCCCTGTGACGAGGCGTGGAATCCTGGCCCAGACAGGGCTGGTTGATTTTGTTTTCCTGGGGATTTTGAATTGAATCAAGGAGAGAGCTAATGAATTTCTCTGGGTGGCTCAACTACAAAGGATTCCAGCCCTGCCAAATGGCAATGGGTTCCTTTCTGGCTGTGAGGCAGCCGTGTGCAATGGAACAGCAGAGATGGTGGTCCACAAAGAGAGAGGAAGGAAGTAGCAAAGAGGCGGAGGGAGGGAGGGGGAGGAGAAAGGGGAGAGAAAGAGAGAGAACATGATTACTTTCTTGGTTTTTGTTTTGGGAGGAGGGGGTTCACTCTGCTTTGGGTGCCATGAAATATCCCTGACACTCCCTCAGCCTTAAAATTTTTTTTTTTAATTTTGAAATAATTATAGATCCAGAGGAAGTTGCAAAGATAGCGCAGAGAGGTCCCATGTACCCTTCGCTGTTTCCCCCACGGTTACCATTTACATAACTCTAGTACAGCATCAAACCAGGAAATTGACACGGGCACAAGGTGTGCCATTTTATCATACACGTAGATTTCTGCAGCCACCACTGCAATCAAGACATAGAACTACCCCATTCCATAAAGATCTTTTTACTGCTACCCCTATGTCGTCACCATTCTTATCATCATTCCTAATCCTTGGCAATTTACAATCTGTTTTTCACTTTTATGATTTTGCCATTTTGAGAATATTCTGTAAGTGGAATCATAGTTTGCGAACTTTTGAGAATGGATTTTTTTACTCAGCATAATTTCCTGGAGATCCATTGGAGGTGTCGTGTATATCAATAGTCCATTCACTGTTATTGCTACCTTGTATTCCATGGTAGGGATGTACCACAGTTTGTGTAACCATCCACCTATTGAGGGACATTTCAGTTGTTTCCAGTTTGTGACTATTACAAATAAAGCTGCTATGAACATTTGTGTGCAGGTATTTCTGTGAACAGGTTTTCATTTCTCTGGGAATAATGCCCAGGAGTGCAATTGCTGGGTTGTATGGTCAGTGTTTGTTTTGTTCTTTAAAGAAACTGACAGACTATTTTCCAGAATGGCTGTACCATTTTACATTGACACCAGCTGTGTATGAGGCTTCTAGTTTCTCTGCATCTTCACCAGCATTTGATAGTGTCATTTTTTAATTTCACCTAGTCTAATAGGTATATAGTGATATTTCATTATCTTAAATTACATTTCCTTTATTGTTAGTAACGTTAAACATTTTTATGTGTATATATGTTGTCTGTATATCCTCACTGAGAAACTCTCTCTTCATATCTTTTACCCATTTTCTAATTGGTGTGTGTGTGAGTGTGTGTTTACTGTCAAGTTTTGATAGAAATCATCCTGTTTTGTGAACAAGTTTGAAATGGGCTTCTGTTACTTGCAAACCTGTGGCTATTCTACTTTTGTCTTTAATGACAATCACAATAACGATGAACATTTCTTGAGCATGTACTTTGTGTCAGGCATGTAAGTGACTTACAGGGTCTCGCCCACCTCATATATGTTGTTGTTATAAACATCATATATTATTGGTCTAAACATTAACCACCATTACAATTTAGTTTACAAATAATTGTCAGCATAAATAAACAGCTCCAGCAATCCATCATGGCCTAAATTCAAATTTGCTGAGTTTGTGTTTCAGTTGATTGAAAAAATCTAAGCCACTGAAGTCACAAGAGTACATGGGTCATGACAGCTGCTCTTCAAGTGAAATAACAGTTTAAAAAAAAATTACATAATTGTGGGGACAGAGCCAGGAGTGTAGTTTCCAGACTCTCGGCCTCACGTGGAAAGGTGCTGGCTCAGGTAGTAAATGGCCATCAACTGTGATTGGATGGCCATCAGCTGTGGCTAGTTGGCCGTCAGCTGTAACCAGTGAGCCACTGGCCACTAATGTAACTGCCGTGGCTACGCTTGCAGAAAATGGGGGCTAGCAAGAAGATGGTGGCTGAGCTGGCAAGCGTGGATTGTAGTTAGGACGGCGGATTGCAGCTACAAGTGAGGTTGGTTGGCAGAGAGAAGTGGACGGCAGGTTGCGGATCGTGTGGATCCTGTTTCCTGTGTCTCCAACCCAGCTGCCAGCGAGACTGTAATGGCATGACTCTCCTGTCTCCATGGGTGTTCGTTTCTGGCCTCACCATGTCCTGCGTTCTTATGTGGGGAGCGGGATCTGAGACCCTGCCTGACACCCCGCGTGACAATAATGACTCATTTCTATTTGTCTTAGTAAATACCTGACCATGTTCAGTTCAACACATTCTACAGAAAAAAAACAACCTCAAACTTGTCCCCTCCTGAAATAAAGTCAGAAAGTACGTGTCCATTTGCTTTATATAGTTAAAAAACAAACAAAACTCGGTTGGTGCAAGCGAAGCAGATCCACATGCACTGATCAGATATTCTGAATTCCCGTGTGAGGCTAGGACTCTACTTCCTGAGGTCTGGAAAGATCCAGAAGCTTGTGAGGGGTCCCCAGGCTGACCGTGCAGTTGGCCCTAGAGCAGAACAACTTCTTCGACAGGCTGGGTCCCTCTAGGGACTCGGCACTCTCCTTCATGTCCCAGGGGCAGTGACTGTGAGTCATTGTGAGTCACGTTGAGCAGGGACTGCCCTCGCAGGCCTGGCTTCTGGATAATCAATCATCTGTTTGCTGCTGCTTCTTTCCACACTTTGAAATAAACAGGACGCTGCAGAGTCCCCATTCCCGCACACCAGACAGTCGTTTCCAGCCTTGGGAGAGTGAAGTGATGGCATCGCCACAGTGCCACCAGGGAGTACATGGCGATTTGGAGAATGACCACACCTGCCCCACCCCAGTGTCATTGCCACAGCGCAACCTGAGCTGTGAAAGGTGGCATCCGCAGAGCGAAGTCACAGGTCTGTGTGTCGAGGGCCCCATGTCCCTTTGACTAATGTCCAGCTGCTGCATTTAGATGGATCGATCACAATCAGCTGGCTCACCTCACAGCTGTCTCAGCAGGTCCAGAGACAGCCTCTGCTCGCCCACCTTTCTCAGTGAACCTCACTGCAGCTTTGGACCTTGTGGTGTGTGAGGCGCGGGGCCCATCGGCCTTTCCCCCCTCTGTTCCCTGATCGCAACCCCCAACCCTCTGAACGTCCCACCTTTGACCTTGCTGATTTCTCTTTTGGTTTGGGTCTCTCCTCACCCTTTATCCTTTGGATTTGCTGCTTGGCACAATTTTCCTACACAAACCATGTTTCTTTCTTTGTTCCATCACCGTGTTTCTTTCTTCCCTGAGGTGTCAGGGAAGCCCTGGGACGCTCCCATCTGGTGAGATCCCAGGAGCCATGGCTCCACTTTCTCTCCCTCTTCCCAAGAAGATTTCCCTCCCCTACAAAAGTTCAAATCTAGCCTCACCACTCAACAGCCAGGCTATTTGCAATTTACTTTTCCTATCTGACTCTATAAATGGGGTGGTGGGTGAAGCCCTTTCTCACAAGGCTGTTGTGAGTTTTACTGATTATATATTACCAGGGGCTGTAGACAGAGGGAAAGGGGGGTTATTGTTTAACGGGTACATAGTTTCAGTTTGGGAAGATGAAAAGTTCTGGATGGTGGTGATGGTAGCGTGTGTGTGTGTGTGTGTGTGTGTGTGTGTGTGTGTGTATACACACGTATATATATTCTCCCATCACAGCTTAGTACTCAGATGGTAGCTGGCTAATTCTAGAAACGGGGCAGCCCTCACCATTATCCTTCTCCCCCACCCTGGTCTCTGCTTGCAGATTGTGATCTCCTGCCCTGTCGTTCCAAACCCTCTTGTGCCAGACCCGCCCTCCTAGCAGTCAGTTAGGGGGACACAGACACAGAGCTCCCCTGCCCTAGCAGCACAGGAGCTCTCATTGGCTGCCATCACCATGGCAACTCACATCTCCTCCCCCATCCACTCACTTTCCAGAGCTGGCAGATTTGTGGAGTTCCCGACTTCTTAGGGCTGGGAAGGAAGAGCAAAGAGGGATGGGGGAGGGGAGAGAGGGTCCCCTGACTGCAAGGGCAGGTTTGCTTGCATTCCAGCCCGGTGTGCAGCGTGGCCTCTGTTGTCTCCCCACGATGAGAAACCATCCTGATCCCCTCTGAACTGGGCCAGCTCGGAGAGGGGCCTGGGGTAGTGGCATGTGGCAGGCATGATAAGCGTATTGTTCAAACAGAAGAATGGTTTTCATCCTGCTGCCCTTGCAGCACAACTGGGGGTGACATGAGAGCCCCAGTGGGGGTGAGCTTTGAAACCCCCAAAGGCTGTTGGGGTCATTTGTTATTCTGGCCACCCCGGAGTGTGGTTGGTTAGAGGGGGCAGCCTAGTGGGTGCTCTCCCTGCCTGATGTAAAGTAGGGTGCTTGGAGATACAAGTCCACATGGGACCCCTGTAGGACCACACAGGGCACAACCAGTGGGTCTCAGCTGTGGGGTGCAGGCCAGGGTCAGTGCCAGGGCCTCAGAACCTACTGCCTCCCCAGCCACCTGCAGAGTGACCACATGGCACACCTTATACATACATGCACGCACTGTGGTATGCAAATAAATGCTCATGGGTGCTCTTGCAGTTTAAAAGCATCATTTGAAAGCACGGGCTGAATTGAAGGTAAGTTTTTGTCATTGTGTGTGTTCCCAGTGAGCAGGGGTGTGATGGCAGAGAGTGAGGGTCCATGAAATGGATTGTAGTTGAGCGAACCCTCCTTCAAAAGGGTGAGGTCATGAAATTCTGATACACGCTATGACGTGGATGAACCTTGAGGACGTCATGTGAAGTGAGGTAGGCCAGAAACAGGAGGACCAATGTATGACTCCACTCACATGAGGTCAGACATGAGGTGATGAACTTGCCTGTCCTGGATAGGCAAATTCATTGAGACAAAAAGCAGGTTAGAGATTGAGCGGGACGTGGGGAGGGCGAATGGGGACTGAGCGTTTAATGGGGACAGAGTTTCAGTTGGGGAAGATGAAAAAGTCCTGGAGATGGCTGGTGGGATGGTTACACGACAGTGTGAATGTATCTAATGCCATGGAACTGTACACTTAAAAATGGTTAAAAATGGTAAATTTTATGTTATGTATATTTTACGACAATAAAAAAATGTATCCCCCCCCCCCGCCCCAAGAAAAAGGGGTGAGACTAGGCGGGGTGGTGCGGCCGTCTGTACCTGCCACAGGAGTGGAGAATAGAGGACACACCCAGGAAAGCTTTGACAGGGAGAAGCGTTCTGGAGAAGAGGGGCTCACTCGACAGGCGGTCTCCCCCTCAGCTGCCACCTCCAGCTGCCTGGCTGAAGACAGGCAGATTGAAAAGGTTACAGCGGAGCCTCCCTGCCCCCATTCCCTGAGGGAACTAAAGAAGCTACCTTGGATAACCCATCGCCTCCCTTCAGGGTTCCACTTGTTTAGGAATCTCCAGGGTAGGAGTGATGGCCCTCAGCCGCACTCATGGTCTGCCTCCTTCTGGAAGGCCCAGGTGGTCTGGTTGGGTTGTGAGGACCACCCAGCGCGGGTCCAATCGCCACAGCACAGGTGAGGCCAATGTCACAGCGAAGTGGCCAGAGGGAAGCCCTGCCCCCCTGGGAGCTCTGCCCAGCCCCCTCCCCAGCTCCAAGCCCTGGGGTGCTGCAGCCCCTCCTTGCCTTCTGAGTCACTGTTCAAACCCACCAGCCCTTCTGACAGAGCTGGAATCAGGCACCAAGCCCTCCGGGAAGCTATTTTTAGGATTCATCTGTGCTTTCTGATTTCTCCCCTAAATCCCATATTCTCCCACCCCCAGATCTGAAAGAGCTAAAGATGCTGGAAATCATTCATCCATCCCCCCTGTCCAGGTGCTCTCTCTCACTGGGCGGCTTAACTTACAAGCTGGGCCTTCACCCCCACCTTTCCATACCCCTCCCTCTTTCTTTCTTCATCCCCACCCTCATCCGCTGGTTCCCCAGCTTCACTGGCAGCATGGAAAGCAGGCTATTTGTCTGACATCATCTTCCACTCCCTGGCCTGCGAAGAGTTACTCACTCAGGCAATCCCTGGTCCGCCAGAGGAGACTGTCCAATTGCCAAGCAACCCACTGTTAGCCAATCACAGAGCTCAGAGGTGATGTCATGGCGAGAGCTGATCAGTGGTGCTGATGTGGAGAGAAGCCCAGGGTACTACTAATTGAGGGAGTGAGGAAGGAAGGAGCTCGCTTCTAACTGGACTGCAGGTAAGTAGAAATGATATGCAAATTATTTGAGGTTTTTTTAAGGAAAAAACAAAACAGCAGCAGCAGAGAGGAAAAGCAGCAGGGGTCTGACACCTATTGTGTTGCCTTTTGGTTTCACTCAATCAATTAAACTTTGTCAAATTCTGGGGGAAACGGGGTGAGGAGAAAAGAATGCTTGGCAGAGAGGTGAGGGTGGGCTACAGGCATTTCTTCTATTCCAGAGCTCAGGAGAGAGAGGACAGGCAGGAATCCTCGGGGTCAGATGTCCACGGTGAGCTTTTTTCTGCCTAAAAATGTTTTGTTGATGAGGGAGACAGGTTTTGTTCAGAGTCCAGCTTCCCTGCAGCTGGCTCTGACCCCCAGACCCCTTTCCAGCGAGATGCTGCCCTGTGTTTTACATTTCTTTTCTCAGCCCCAGCTTTTCTCCTCTCCTTTTCCCATTGTATCATCCTTTTCTTTCTTCTCTATCTATACTGGGTTACTTTTTTCTCTTGGTTTTAAAGATGCAGTGAGATCACCACCTCTTCCTCACCCCGCCCCACCCTGAAGTCAGCCGGATCCTACCTGCGCAGGGTGGCTGGCTGTAAAGCTGCAAACTGCGGGGACCCACAACTGCCACGCCCTGGTCGCTGCCTGGGGCCCAGCCACTTTTGCTCAGCCCGCCACTTTCACCTGGAGCTTAGGCACTGTCCTCTTCTCATGTGGGACCCAGGGATTTGCTGTCCAGTGGCCAGCTCTGTCCCCACATGGTGGTGCTGTCTTTGTTTTATTCCTCCCAGGAAGACACAGGCAGGTGTGGAAGAGTCCCATTGTCCTGAGAAAGGGCAGGCAGGTCTCCTGAACTCCTTGGGAGGCTCCAAAATATTCAGGCTGCTTGTGTTGGAACACCGGGGCAGGCACGCCCCGTGTTTCAAAACCAAGAGAATTGCAGGAGGGATGGCCAGTGGTGCTGCTGGAGTCCTGCAGGGGACGGTAGGAGATTGAGCAGGAAGGTGGGGGAAACTGTCTCTGCTGAGGCCCCTCTAGGGGGAATGAAACCTCTCCTACAGGCGGGGAGTCTGGGTGCCAGGGGAATGAGATCATCTATCAGATGAGGAAATAATCATAGTGCTGGAGTGAGCGATGAGGAGGCAGAGTGGGAAAGGTCTGATGAGGGGAGCTCCAGTCTCCCAGGGACACTGCCCTATCCTCCAGGGCCAGCCCAGCCCCTCTCCTCAGCTGACCCCAAGCTCCCACCTTGCTTTCTGGAACGATGCCTTCACCCCTCCTTGAAACCCACTTTTCATCACCAGCACCTGAGCACCTGTCCATGGATTCCAGCCTTTCTGGGACAGGTTTGGAGTGGGTGAGGATCTTTAATTGTTAGATAGAGCCACCATAGAGCATTGTAAGGAGTGAGTTGCCCATCGCAGAAGGCATTCAAATCAGAAGTTGGATGACCACACAGCAGGGTAGCTAGAGAAGAGATTTTTGCATTGTGTTAAAGACTGGTCTAGATGAATGTTTTTCAAACTGCAGATTGAGACCCATTCGTGGATTATGAAATCAACTTGTGGATTGTAACTGGTACTTTTTTTTTAATAAGATGGGAAAAAATAGTGTAGAAAAAGAAAGTCAGAACACGTCCCATATAGTAAACAATGTTTCCTGTACCATTTTGTAGTTATATATTTTCAGTTATATATTTATGTTTATATTTCAGTTACGTGTATATTCATGTGTATGCATGTCTGTCTGCCTATATGTGTATGCATCAATGACCATATATATGTCAGTATCATGACATATACATACCAGATTATTATATAAAATGTAGCTCCTTATTGTGGGTTCCAGTAAGAGAAAGGTTTTAGAAACATTGGGCTGAAAAACCTTCCTTTTTCTAACGACAAGACTGGAAATCTATGGATAACACTTCCTGGACTGTGGATGTATTTTTATATTTTTTCATTTTCACTTGTGCTAAAATACACATAATATGCAATTTGCCATTATAACCATAGGTAAGTGTCCAGTTCAGCGGCATTAAGTACATTCACATTGTTGTGTAACCATCATCACCGTCCATCTCCAGGACTTTTCACCTTTTTCCAAACCCCGTACCCGTTAAACAATAACCCCCCTCCCCCCAGCCCCTGGCGGTTACCTGTCTAATTGTGTCTCTATGAATTTGACATACAAGTGGAATCCTGCAGGATTTGTCCTTTTGTGACTGGCTTATTTCACTTAGCATGAAACTCTCTCTCAAGTTTCATGTTGTAGAGTGTGAACTTCTTGAAATGAGGACTGTCTTGTTCATCTGTGTCCCTATTATCAGGTACAAAATAAGTGCCCCAAACCCAAGTATTGTCTTTCATGGAAAACTATGTCTCTTTAGGGAGATACTTATGCTAAAGGACCCATCCAAGATAGACAAGTGTGGTCTCCTGCGCAGACTGTTGAGCGGACACACAATTGGTGGTGGAGTAGTGGGAGTGTCTTGTAGTTTTGGCTGAATGTCTCGGTTTCATTTGGCTCCATAAAAGACATCCAAGCGCCAAGCAAGGTTGGCTGCCCTCTCTCATCCGACCATTTTAACCACATTTGCCCTATAGGACAGAGTGGGCCAACTGATGAGATTTAAAATAGAGTAGCAAAGATTGATGAACTGAGATCCAGAGAGTAAGGCAGTGGAACAGGAACCAGGGAGAGAGAGCACAGAAGGAAGAAGGGAGGGATGGAGGGAGAGAGAGAGGAGAGAGAAGATAGTTTCTGCCTTAACCCAACCATATGGAAAGAATGGGGAAATTCAGATCTTCCTGATTTGAAACAATTGGATATTTCAAACATCAAGGTCATAAGCAAAGAAAGGCTTAATTTTTCCTGAGCCCTTAAGATCCTCTCCCTAATTTCGCTTGATGTTTTTATATTATTTCCTATTTACCTGCAGATTCCCATTTGGAGACATAGAATTCCCAGAGATTTTGAAGTCATGGGTGGGTAGAAATGAGACTTTTTTGGGGGGAAGATAGAAATTTTGGGGAAAATTATAAAATATGCAAAATGTAATTTTTATAATGCCCTGTAGGGAACCAAACTCTCTCTCTCTCTCTCTCTCTCTCTCTCTCTCTCTCTCTCTCTCTCTCTCTCTCTCTCTCAATGGCTTGGGAAATAAACATTCATCATGTACAATTTCGTTTGCTTATTAAGTTAGAATTTGCTATATTTAGAGATGTGATAGTCTGGAATATGTTACTTTTTCTGTTTTTCTTTGGGAAGGAGTAAGGAAAAAAAAAAATCTCTCCTGCCATTTAAAAAGGATTTTTATAGGTTTTTGCATTTTTAGTCCCCACTAGGAAGACAGAAAGACGCACAGATGTAGGTATATTACACCCACCTCCCCATACACCCTTCCTCCTCTCCATCAAAGCTCACCGGCCTTTTTCATCCATTCTAACTGACAGCCAGCCGGGCGTCTACCCCTTAGGGTCCTGCTGTCAGAGGTAGGTGGTGGGAGGCAGGAGGACAGAACGATCAGAAGGGGCAGGAGTCTGATGGTTGGCTGAATTTATGACAGGGCACAGGCAACCTGAGCACAGACTCTAGGGTGAAAGACCCCGTGGGGGAGGGGGAGGGGGGTGGGCAGAACACAGCGTTCCAGCGGATCATTTGGGTGTTGGTGCCCAGAAATCCAGACCAGGCTGGGAGCAAGATTCAAACTGAGTACAGTAGTCCCCACCCCTCATCGGTGGTTTCGCTTTCCACAGTTTCAGTTACTCTCGGTCAATAGTAGTCTGAAAATATTAAACGGAAAATTCCAGAAATGAACGGTTCATAAATTTTAACTTATGCACTGTTCTGAGTAGCATGCTGAAATCTCATGCCGTCCCCCTCTGTCCTGCCCGGGATGTGGATCATCCCTTTGTCCAGTGTCTCCACACTGTATTCTTGCCCCACCCATTAGTTATTTAGTGGCTGGCTTGGTTACCAGATAGACTGCCGAGGTGTCACAGCTTGTGTTCAAGTAACCCTTATTTTCCTTAATAATAGCCCCAAAGCGCAAGGGTAGTGATGCTGGCAGTTCCAATATGCCAAAGAGAAGCCAGAAAGTGCTTCCTTTAAGGGAAAAGGTATGTTTGTATAGGAAAAACATATATAGTGTTCGGTACTGTCTACACTTTCAGGTAGTAACTGGGGGTCTTCAAGCTTATTCCCCGTGGCTAGGGGAGGACTACTCCATGTGGAAACAGGTGGAAAGGCTCTGTCTGCTGACAGTGCAAACACAACTTGACTATTGATACTGGGACAGGTGTATCTTCTGCACCTACCACCAAACCGGAATTATGGACTCGACAAGAGTCCTTCCTAGAAAAACATGACTCCAGGAGTAGTAGTCTAGCTCATACTTTTTTGAAAAAAAATTTTAAATCAAATTAGAGAATTCAAGTACAAAAAGGATATTGATAACGGTCACGAAGAAAGAAAACAGTAGAATTTAGAGTCATCTAATCATAATCAACACGTTTATAAAACTAAATGCAATTCTCAAATGACTTCAGACTAGGGAATATGTCTGTTAAATTCATCATTTTCCTTCCTAGCATCTCCCATAGAGCATACAGTAGGCTCTCAATAAATACAGAGGGTGCCAAAAAAATGTATACACATTTTAAGGAAGGAAAAAACTGTATTAAAATTATAATACTCAATATATACCGATAACAAAAGATGAATACAAGTCACGTTTGACTTCTGCAATTACAACAGGTGCTCAAAGTGGTTACCATCCACGTAATTTTAACACAGTTTTTTCCTTGCTTAAAATGTGTATACATTTTTTTGGCACCCTCTGTATTTGTTGAATGACATGTAAGAAAGAAATCGATAACAGCAATCCAGAACTGAAAATCTAGATGATTCTGACAAAACCAGAAGGTTTGTAGGGCAAGGAAGTAAAAGTATACTAAATCTCTCATCTCACACAGAGAAAACTGTTAGCTACTGTTTAATTCTTAATATAGTGAAATATAGGTATAAATGATTTTAACTTAAAGATGAAAACAAGATGTAAAACTTACAAAGCATTGGAGAAGAATGAAAGTACAAAGAAAACAAGAGTATTATGTCAAAAGATAAGAGTCTCCCTTTGGGTAGCTAAATGCAGGCCTGGCCACTGGCTCTGTGACTCAGACTTAATCTTAGGAAAGGCACGGAACATAGTCGGCCCTCTCTCTCTTCATCTGAAAAAGGGTGGCAAATGAGAACGTGAGAGATCTCTGTGGCTCCACCCATCTGTGGGCAGAGAGCTTGACTCCTGAAAATGTCTGCAGATTCTATGGCTTGTGATCTGCTGATATGAAAATTATTTCATTTGTTACACTTGGCAGGTCATGTATGTGCGTTTTAACAGGGGCTTTCTGAGGCCGTGCCTGACACAAAGGAGAGCTGGAGGGTGAGAATTTTAAGTACCATTTTAAGACCACCCATAGTTGAGAGGCAGATTTGGAGTAGATAAGGCTTTGTGCACTCTTCAACCACACGCCGTAGGCAATCATCTATCTTGCTTCCATTTGTGCTTGGCCTTGGATTTGAGGAAGTACCATGAGACTTTACTGGAAACATCATGGGCTTTGATGGAAGAAGCCTTGTGTTCAAATCTCATTTCATCATTTTCTACTTGTATGACTTTGGACCAATCAAATCACTTACATGAACTAACCAGTAGCATAGGTATAACAGTATATATTTCATAGGATTTGGGGAGAATAAAATGAATATATATATATATATATATATATATATATACCTCCATATTATAAATAATAGGCATAAGAAAAACACTACAAGGAAATACCAAAATACCAATAGCAAAAAGCAGCAAGATGATAGGGATTTCATTTCTTTTCTGTCACATACATGTTCTGAAATATGATGTTAATATGTTTGTAATTAAAACATTACAGATACACATAAAATGCACATATGCATATACGTATACGAAAGTGCCTGCTAAACTGTAAAACACTACGAAGTATTCCCGCTATTGTGACTAAGAGTAATATGGCACAGGCTTGTTCCAGTGCTTCGACCCCAGGACCCCATGCGCTACCTGGGTCACAAAGCCTTGCAACTCCATCCAGTGACACTGAATAGAAGTCTGTGCCCTTGAACTTCCAATATTTTGATTCTTCTGTATATATAGACTCGAAATAAAAATAGCCCAGAAAACGCCATCACTGTGGATTATTTGGGGCTGTCAGTTTTCCTGGCTTAATTTTCCTTCTCTGGCTTGCCTCTCAATGTAACTGTTACAACAAGGGGCCTCTCAGACTCAGCCCTGCATTTGGCAACAGGGAACCCCTCCTTATTTCCTAGAAGCACAACTGAAGCCTGTTAGGTACTGGCTGGAAGTTGCTCTTGACCTCGGCTCCCGTCAGCTTTTCCTCCTGAAGGTTTTAGAAGCAAACCGGAGAGGAGTGATTAGACAAGCTCTAGTCCCTCAATGCTAATTAATCACACGCTGCTCTGCTTTGCCCAGTTTCCCTCTGTGTGTCTCTCTCGCCCTCCTTGGCCTGTGATCTAATACCCACTCCTCTCCCTTTATAACATGGTCCCTGTGACTGCCAGGGACTTGCCGAAGGTCCACACAGCACCTGTGAAATTTCCAGAGGCTCCAAATTCCCACCCAGGGGACCTGTTTCACTTTTTCATCATCAAAAAACCCTGTGGTTCTTTTAAGACCTAGCCAAGGGCTTGGCACAGAACTTAATATTCAACAAATATTGTGCAAAGAATGAAAACCACATTCATGAAAAAATAATGTATCTCTTAAAAAAAAATCCAAATGAAGACACATGGCTGCTAATCAGAGCCTTCTGACTGACGTGAAATGCCCAGGGTTATTGCACAGTTGTGATTCCACGACATTTAAGTAAATTGTGCAACTTATTTCATGTAAAAATACAACTTCAACAGGACTTTTAAAAAGACTGTTAATTGGCACGGACCTAAAGAGTCACCACCCTGTACTGCTTGTGGTCAGAGGACGTGGGTCAGAGCTCATTGCTTTCATGCCCCGGTTCTGTGCAGAGTTCCTAGAGTGTCTCTGATCACATTTGGCAGGGATCATGCTATTCAAACCACTTAGATTTGCATTGGCTTCTTAGCCCTCAGAAATAGTCCACATGGGATTCACACATCCTGATGGCATTATCTGGGCATTTCTTGCAGTGACAAAATGCTTGTTCACTCGGGCCAACCGTCAGAGGTGCCACAGGAGGTCAGGTCTGCACCCAGTCAATGGCCATTTAGCATTTGAGAACTGGTTGCATTTCTCTGTCAGCAGCTCATTGACTGCATTACAGAAAACCTGGGAGTGTGAGTCATCCTCTCTGGTCACAGAAATACGTCTGTCTGCTGTGGTATCCCTTCTGGATCCTCATCTTTTCATTGCTGCTCTGAGGGGGTCCCCTGGAGGGCTGTTCCCTCACACCGTCATCGTGTGTGGGGGAGAGAACGGATCAGCATGAAGGCAGAGCACAGATGCTGAAATCCAGAGGCTTGGATTCCGCTCTCATCTCTGCCACCAACTCAGTGTGACCTCTGGATCTTTGGTCACCGGGGAGGAGGCTATTGGCATTTTGGAAGGGACAGTTGGTGGTGGTTGTGTGCAATGCACAATGCTTAGCCCACGTGGCCCCTGCCCACCAAATGCCTATAGGATCCCCAGTCTAGTGCCCATCAAAATGTCCCACGGCTTTTCTGGGAGGGAGGCTGCCCGTAGTTGAGATTGGCTCGTGATCGCGAGTTCTCTCCATCTCTGACATTCTGATGTTCTCGAGGAAACTGAGGGACCCATGAGATCCCTCTTCAGTCAATAGCCTTTAGTCTAGACTAGGGGTGTCCAAACTGCGGCCCGTGGGCCAACTGCGGCCCGCAATCCATTTTTAATTGGCCCGCAGCAAATTCCAAAACTATATTTAGTTTACTTAAATAAACCAGGTGAGGCAATACGTACTTCACCTCGAGTGAGTGGCCCGGCTGTTTGTGTATTTTACGGCATATGGCCCTTGGTGAAAAACGTTGAAAAATGTTTGGACACCCCTGGTCTAAACCTTCGCTATCAGCCATCCCCACCCCCAATCAAAATTTACTCATTCTATGTCTTATCTCTTCCTGGTGGGGCTATCACTAACGAATTAATTTTACCAATTATGCTAATGGATCCATCCATCAGGAGAAATGTGTGATTACTTGCTTTGCCATATACAGACTCTCGGAGGCAGGAGCTGGGGGAAAGAAAGGCATGGAATCGGTTTGCAAACAGGAAAGCAGTCATGGGTGGGCTGCCAACAGTCCGTGGTGGGACTCGTTCCAAGCAGGTCCTCATCACTTTCGACGTGGCCTTGGCTTCCAGCCTCCTCCTCCTCCTCTTTTCCCCAGCTCATGCCGCCGGATGAGCCTTTCTGCACTAGTAGTATAACCTAAAGACAAAGCCAGGCTTTAGAATGGAAATCCCAGCTCGGCCCCTTACTACCTGTCGGATATGGTGTAATTAAGCTTCCATCTCTTCATTATAGAAGAACTTCATAGAATAAATGGAGATAATGTCTGTGGTACAAAGCAAGGGCTCAATAAGTGGTAGCTATGATTTTTGCTATTGTCTTACCATCACCACTTCCTCTCCCCGTATTCAGATGTCAGTGGCTTCCTACTGAACAGAAGATAAAGTGCACACACTCTTTCCCTGGTCTAGAGGTCTATGATCTTCCCGTTCTTATTCTAGCAATCGGTCTCAAAGCACCCTGCATGCAGCCCGGCGGGCCCCCCTCTGTCCCACAATAAAACCCAGTCACATGCGCAGCACACAGTCGAGTTTAGAGTCATTGTACGACGAGAGGCATTGCAGAATCTGACGTGCATAAGAACCTATCTTACTCTCACCTTTGCCATCGGAAGCTTGAGTCCTCGTACCACCTGCTATGCTGGATCAGTAACTGACAGCACAGCGGCTGGGCTGCTCAGGGAGGCCCCGCCTGTGGTCTGCACCCATCAGAAGTCCTGGGGAGGGAGCACTGGGCAGGAGTCAGGAGACCACGGTGCTGAGCTCCAGCATCCTGCGTGATTATGATCAACCTTCAGTCGGGGGCCCTTTTGATCTTTGCGCCTGCTGAATGTGATCGGTTTGCTGATCTTCCGTAGAGGCTACCCAAGGCCTGGGATTGGCCTCTGCCTTAACAGAAAACGTGCAAGGAGCCTGTGGGAGGGCCAGAGGTTTGCTTCTGCACGGGGTTTTATCCTATGATGCCCTGATGTCTGATGCCCTCCCTGGGCCTGTCCCCGTGGCCTCAAGCCTACTTTGGCCTCCATCGTCTCTTAGCCTTCATCCTGCCTCTGGGAATTCCTGGCATTCTGTTCTCTTGGGCGATAACACCCTTACTGCCCCCTCTCTGGAAGTCCCAGGATAGGCCTGGTGGCCCCACTGCATGGTGTGTGTTGCAGGCATGACAACATGACTGAAACCACCAAGCCATTAACAGGTCCCACAGCACCTCTAGGACTAGGGCTAGTGTGTGGGCCTTAGGGTTGATGGGACATGCCCAGGAAAATGGCCTGGGTGGTTGGTGTCCAAGATGGGAGAACAGAGGCCTAAGAACTTGTTCTGCAGGGCCTCCAGGCCACGGGTTAGCGTAACTAGCGCCTCTGAGGGGTGTGAGTTCAGTCCAGGTCTAACCCGCATGACAACCTGGAGTTCTCACAGCCAGGCTGAGTGCTGGAGAGGCGGTGTGACCGGCCCCAGCCCACGCGGAAGCCACAGGTCAACCATCCATAAAGGCAGGCTCCCTGCTGTGGCTGCCGCCAGCCAGTGGCCTAGGGCCACTTTGTGTGGCTGGGCCTTCCAGAAGAGTCTTGCCCTCCCCCCTGCTCCTTACATCCTTTCTCACAATGTGCGATGGGCAGCAACCTTTTTTGGGTTTGAGTGGCCATAGAAGTGATGTAACTATCGGTCTGAGGATTAATAAGGGCCCCGTGTACCCAAAGGTACACTATTAATAGTATCTGGAGGAAACTATCCGACTGTATATATAAACACTGGTACATGACATCCGGTGAAAGACTCATGGGTTTGGACCCTAGCTCTGTCATTTCCTGAGTGTATTCGGCTGTAACAAATAACCACACACTTTAGAGGCTTAAAATAACAGAAATTCGTTCTCTCACGGTTTTGGTGTCCGGAAGTCCCAAATCCAGGTATCAGCGGAGCCATGCTCCCTTCCAAAACTCTGGTGGCTTCTGGTAGTCTCACGCCAATCCCTGCCTCCATCTTTGCACGGCCTCCGTCTCTCTGTGTGGCTTTCCTCTGTATGTCTCTTACAAGGACCCCTGTCATTAGATTGACATGCCAGGTAAGATACCACGATCTCGTCTCGATATTCTTAACTTCGTTGAATCTGCAAAGACCCTTTCCAAATAAAGTTACGTTCACAAGTTGCAGGGGTTAGAACGTGGATGTACCTTATGGGAGGGGACACCATTCGACCCACTACACTGAATGGCCTTGGAAATGTCACTTAGCCTGTCTGAGCCTCAATTCCCACATCTACCTGACAGGGATCGTAATTCCGATGTCACAAAGTTATTATGAAAATTAAAGTGACTACATTTGTCACACAATAGGTGCTCTCTAAATACATATTTTTAATTATGCAGATTCCAACCCTGCGAAACTGAGTTCTCTCAGTTACAAATCCCTTGGCCACACATACCTCTGTCCACCTTTAGGATGTCTCCTGTGCCCTGCCCTGGTCTTCTTTCTGTGCCCCTTGGACTTGTGTTCTCTACCTGGTTCCTCCTGCTCCTAAAACGCCTAGCCCAGTATCTTCCAGAGAACTATAGAAAGCACTCATTACATATTTTAATTAAGTCAAATCCTCAGGCCAGATTGCCTTTCCTGGAGTCCCCAGGACCACGGAGGAACCAGCAGTTCACATCTAGTCCCTCCACTGGCCACAGGGAAGAGCTTACAAGTCAGAAGACCTGGCTCCTAGAGCCGGCTCTACCACCAACTAGCTGTGTGACCTTAGCCAAAAATCTTAATGTCTCTGAGCCCCAGATTCTTTATCTGAAAACAAAGTTGATGATGCCAGTCTTGTCGGCCTAGCCCGGCCTGGTGCGAATGCAGACGACAGGGATTGTCAAGTGCCCTGTGAGTTGTAGGGTCTTAATTATTACGCCCAGCTCAGGCTGAGGGGCATGGTCCCTAAAGCCATTTATTTAGAAGCTCAGCTCAGTCTCCCTTCTTTCTCAAGGTGTCCTTCTCTATCTCCCCTTCACCCATTTGGACCCCACTTCTACTCCAGTACCTACATTAAAGTCTGAGGCCACTCCCTCCCCTGGCAAGGGCTCCCTCTGCCAGCTGCCTCAGCAGTCAGCCTGGTAGTGAGTGGAGACTGTGTAGAATGTGGCCTCATAACCAGGGACGTCGCATCCAGGCATTCAGGGATTCACTGGTACTGTCGGGATCAACTTGACTCTGAGGAGAGAGGCCCATTGTGCTGCGCTGGGAGGGATGTGGAAGGGGCCTCTGGCTCCGAAGCATAAGGAGAAGAACGAGGAGACGCTGCGGGATAGAGCACTTTAAGGCCCGCTGACCCGGCTTCAAGTCTCCGCTCTTGCACTTTCTAGCTGCAAGCTCATAAATCCTCTGAGCCTCCGTTTCCTCATCTGCAAATGGGGACAATAGTCCTTACTTGCAGGGCTGGTGAGAACCAGGGGTAATGACGCTGGAGCAGGCATGTGGTACCTGGTAGCCACCCTGATGAAAAAGGCAAAGGAAAGGAACCGAAACAAACAGTTTTATTAAGCACCCCCTTTTTGCTGGAGGCTGTACCTAGGCATCTCTCATTTAATTTATGTGACTCGGGGCAGAATTAAGGGGGTTCCGGAATGCAACGTCAGGCCTGTGAATTGACTCATGACAGCTAGTAAGAGAGATGAAGTGTTTGTCTGACTCCGTTCAGGGCGAGCCCTAAAGCTGGGGCTGAGCGAGCTGCTCCCATCCCCTCTCCTGCCCGTCCCCAGCCAGTAGGGACGCTGGGCCCCAAGGGAAAACATTTCATGAAGGAGGGAAAGGGCTTCTGCATCAGCCTCGGGGTCTCTGCGTCATGAGGACGCAGGCAGGGAAGCTGTAGGCTCACCCCCCTCTCCACTGGCACAGTGACCACTGAGGGTAACTGTATCAGTCAGGGTTCTCCAGGGGGACGGAACAAATAGGACAGATAGATACAGACAGATATAGACATAGATATAGATATAGACATCGATAGATACATGGAGAGAAACTTACTATGCGGGACTGGCTCCTGCAATGATGCAGGCTGAGAAGGCGCCTGATGACCCATCTGCAAGCTGGAAGCCCGGGAAAGCCGGTGGTACAATTCCATCCAGCCAGAAGGCCCGGGAACCAGGAGCTTACCCATGTCTGAGGGCAGAAGACTATGGAGGTCCCAGCTCAAGCAGAGAGCAAATTTGCCCTTTCTCTGCCTTTTGGTTATACTCAGGTCCTCAGCAGAATGCATGAGGCCCGCCCTCACTGGGGAGGGCCATCTTTGCTCAGTCCATCGACTCAAAGGTTAATTTCTTTCAGAGACCTTCTGACAGACACATGAAAAACAATGTTTTACCAGCTAGGTGGGCATCCCTTAGCCCAGTCAAGTTGACACAAAAGTTAACCATCACAGTGGCCAAAGATCAAGTGGTCCCCGTGACAGCCACTCGCTGCTGCCTATTTCTCACTCCATCGAATGAATAGTAGCCATCAGTACAGGCCCGCTACCTACCATCCGCCAGACACTCTCCGGTCGGCTCACTCCTTGCCTCTTGTTTCCAACTGCTTCCCCTTCACACTTTCTGGTCCAGCATCAACCAGCCTGAGACCCTCATAGACACCAAGCCTTCTCAGCCCTGCCCCTGGTGTGTCCTGTTTTTAGCAGAATGCCCTCCCTACTGTCTCCTGCCTAATTTAAGACTCAATTTAGGTGCTGTTAATACCAGGGAGCCTTCCCTGGCTCCCCCGTCATCCGGCAGAGTACAGAGTCCCTTCTCTGTGCTCCCACGATAACCCGCACACCAATCACCATCGCTGCGCTGACCACATTATGGTGACATTATTCCTTAAGACCGTTTGTTCTTCTCCTTGTCAGAGGTCATCTTACCTGGGAATCAAGGAATGCTTAGGACAGTGGTTCTTGGAGGGAAGGGAGTGAGAGGGCATCTGAAGGGGTATTTTGACATCCTGTGTCCAGTCCCCTCTCACCCATATCAGAATGGGCTGGTGTGGAAGGAAGCTCTGTGTGGGTGTAGGGAGAGAGATTCACAACACACTTATTTTGTGAATGTCTCCCATGTAATTTGGATTTAAGATTAATCTCTCACCCTCGTCCTTGCTTTGGGCCAGGCCAGTGAGCGGTGCAGGGAGACAGATGACCACCCTTGGATCCACACAGTTTGAGGAAACCCATGTCTGCACACTCAGCGGGCTTGAGATTGGGAGCCAATTAAGAAACTACCCTTAGGCCATGGCAGCTGAAGTTGACTGGGGTGATGTGGGAGAGGTGGTTCGTGTCTGGGAAAGAGAGGGTAGGGGAGGCACCTCTTGGGGTTCTCGCCCCGCTTGTGTAAAGACCTTCCTTATGGGAATAACCCGTCAGCGGTAAAATACTCTCTTTTTCTCAGACTTGCGACAGCGTCCTGAGCTGGTGACAGACCTCATCTGTGACTTTCAGTTGGATTCAGCTCTCACATTCCAGAAAACATGACCCTGGCTGGTAGGTATAAAACCATGTATGTGACGGGGGCACCAAAGCACAGGGTATTTCTGTACATGCATATATGTACTTACACACTCACAGAAAAAAAGACTGACGGGAATTACAGCCAAGAGTTAAAATTGGTTATCTCTAGACAGTGGGTGGGATCCCAGCCGAGCTCTTCTTCCTTTTGCTCATGTGTTTGAAAAGTTTTTACAATACACATGTATTATTCTTGCAGTTAATTATGGTTTTAATTTGGAAAAGAAAATGAGGAGGAGAGTGCCAGGGCATCGCGCTGAGCGTTAAGCTGAGAGAGCCTGAGTGTGCCCGGGCTTTAAAAATGGTGTGCTGCCCCAAGGCTGTGGGGGAGGTGGGTCATGCCAGGAGCACGGTGCCAGGGTGGGGGTGGGGGTGGGCTGGCCATCGACACATCAGCTCTGATTCATGACCTTCTGGTTTGCAAATCCTCCCCAGTCACAGAAAGACTAGACAATGGTGGCGGTACTGTTCCATGGTGTCCTCGTGGACACCAGCCCCTCTGGCTGTGACCACTGCACTGGGAAGGTCAGGGAAGGCTCACAGCCTGAGCTCGCCACCCAGGGAAGGGTGAGACCAGAAGGATGGGGGTGAGCTTCTTGACCCTTCAGGGAAGCCCTGCCAAGTACTTTGAGTACAATGGAGTGTGGATTTCCTGCATGCTGAACATCCTAGGCAAGTGTGGGGAGATAGCTGAGTCCAGGGTGCTGGGCTGGGGTGAAAGCACTGGTGCTTGTGGTCTTCCTCTGGACATTTTGCGTTTGACACTGTGAAGGAAGACGATACACTGAGGAAAAGATGGTGTCATCTGGGTGCTCTGGAAGGCTCAGGTTCTCATAGGTGACAGAAGTGGGTCCAAATCACACCCAGGACTCCTAAAGAGGGTCACTTGGGGCAAAGGGGGCTGGGTCCCCAGCCAAAGGGTAGGTCTGGGTGCCTCTGTGGAACCTGGGGACCCCCAGCTGCTTGGGCATCCAGACTCGCAGGGCTGCTGGCTCTGAGACTAGGAGGGGTGAGCATTTTCACCTCCTGGGTGTTTCCGCAGCCTACAAAGAGAAGATGAAGGAACTCCCGCTGGTGTCCCTGTTCTGCTCCTGCTTCCTGGCCGATCCCCTGAATAAGTCATCCTATAAATATGAAGGTAAGTGAGGGCTGCCGTCGTTTGAGTAATGGCTGGAGAGGCCTGTGGCTTATATTCATGAGTACAGCACCCCTACCTCAGTTTCCTGACCGCCTCCTCCTCCCAGTACCTTTCCTCTCCCCGAGCCAGAAAAAATCACTGCAGCTAACTCTGAGGGTCTAGGCAGCAGGTGATGGCAGGCGTGGGGCTAGGCCTGGGGGAGCAGGCAGCAGTGGAAGGCCTGAATCACACCTGCTGCAGAGTGCGCTTGATTTCAGCTTTTGTTCACTCACTGAACAAATGGGTGCTGCGGAAGACGGAGAAGTGAAGCAGAGCTTATGCTCCCGGGGAACACCTAGACTGGAAGAGGAGGCAAGACAGGTGTAAACTGCTAGATTCCATGGTCGCCAAGTCTCCTGCGCGAACGGTAGACAACGCTCTGGGAGAGTCCAGAAGTGGGCAGGCGACCTGCACCTGCAGCCACCCTAGGAAGCTCTGTGATAGCCGTGCTGACAGGTTCCCAGGACACTGTGCCCCAGGATGCGAGCAGGGAGCCCCGAATGACCACGTCCTGATTAGGGGTGCTCGGGGTACAGGCCGCCTCTGAATTTCCTGGGGGTTCAAAGAAAGGGACGGGTTTGGTCTGGAAATGAGAGCTGGAGGTGCTCGGGTTACCTGAGATTGTTTTTCTCTGTTGTTTAGGCTGGTGTGGGAGACAGTGTAGGAGAAAAGATCAAAGCCAGCGGAAAGACAGTGCTGACTGGAGAGAAAGAAGAGAGCAGGGTAGGAGGGAGAGGGGGAGAGGTGTCAACAGGCTGAGCCATCAGATTGGTAGTGGGTTGAAGAGTGGACGGGTGGTGGGTGGCGGGTAAATGTACCACTCTTAGCCACCATAGAAGACAATTTGAGTAAGAGCTCAACTATGAGAGGAACCTTGTGGCAGAAGCAAAAGCAAAAGCAGTTGCTACAGCCATTATTAGAAAACACATATCCTGGGACCCTAAACTGGCAACCTGAGACGTCACTGTGGCTACCAACCTCCAGCCCCATCAGAGCCCACTGACCTTAGGTGTCATGTTCAGGACAGACCTAGAACCCTGGTCATTGGTTTGCCTTGGGGACCCCAGATCTCCTACGTATGTGTGCATGCTTTATGGGTGCCCGTGCAGTCTTCAGGGGTGAGCAGCCCTTTTTCTGCTCTCTGCAGCAGACACAGTGGACCTGAACTGGTGCGTAATTTCTGACATGGAAGTCATTGAGCTGAACAAATGCACCTCAGGCCAGTCCTTTGAAGTCATCCTGAAGCCGCCTTCCTTTGATGGGGTGCCCGAGTTCAATGCCTCCCTACCCAGACGGCGAGATCCATCACTGGAAGAGATACAGAAGAAACTAGAAGCAGCTGAGGAGCGAAGAAAGGTACGTGCTGTCCTTTCTTCTTTCCATTTCAGCAGGAGGGGGAGGGCGCTGGAGAAGATAGGTGGTGGCCCTGAGCTGGGTAAGGTTACCACCAACCTACACATTCTTAAAACAGTACCTCCCATGTGCAAGGCAGAGAATGAGGCACCACTGAGCAAAACAAAGACGTGACAGTCCCTCATCTCTGGGAGCTTACAGTTTGGTTAGGATAAGGCACTGCATTACATACCTCCAAGAGGTGGCCTTCTATGTACAGTGACAAGAGTGAGCCATAGACAAGCACTGAAGATTTAAGGAAAGTCTAGACAATTAAGAAAGGGCTCCTTAGTTGGCGTGCCTGCCATGTTTCCCATTAATTCCGTATGGCCCAACTCGGACGCCTTCTTTGTATAAGCTTTCTTAATCTTTCAAGCAGAAAATGATCTTCTCCTCCCTGGAGTCCCTACAGCACTTCCTCTCTACATCTTAAGACATACGTCACACGCTAGTCTGGGTTAGAATTATTTATGAATATCTTATCTGTACTATAGTTTTTTCTTTCCCAAGTTGTTAGAATAGTGCCTGGTACATAGTATATGGTCACTTAGTATTTGTGAATGAGTGAATGAATGAATGACGGCAATGAGAAAAAGACAACTGAATGTATGGTGGGAGAACCCAGGAAGTGTCTATGCTTCCTGCTAATGGACCAGGGACCCAGCACAGGGAGGGGTGTGTTCTGGGTATGGAGCTTTTAGGTCATGATGGTAAAAATACCCCTGCTATGCTCCCCTTCAAGGGTCTCTTTCTGTCTTTGTACTTCCCTAGTACCAGGAAGCTGAGCTCCTGAAGCACCTGGCAGAGAAACGAGAACATGAGCGGGAGGTGATCCAAAAAGCCATTGAGGAAAACAACAACTTCATCAAGATGGCTAAGGAAAAACTAGCCCAGAAGATGGAATCTAATAAGGAGAACCGGGAGGCTCACCTTGCTGCCATGTTGGAACGGCTGCAAGAGAAGGTAAGTAGCCTCGGATCAGAGAGGAGACTCCTGGGATACTCTCTTCCTTCTGTGGCAAGTATAATGGATCTGTATAGCATTTCAGGGAGCAAGCAGCCTCAGGCAGGAATGGGGGTACTTCTGTCAGGCTGGGTGCTTAACGAGTTCCACGGGATGGTTTGGGAAGTCATAGACAAGAAACACAAACCGAGCACTGGAATTCCCTGGGGAACATGCTGTCCAGCTACACAATTGAAATTTCTTATTATCTTCGGGCGATTAGACCTCTTATCATCTAGAGGAAGCCTGCCTGGTGCAAAGGAGGAGGGATAAACAAGCAGTTGTACACTCCTGGCTTCATCCTTGAATGGACTAGTTCAATTCACTGGAAGACGCTGACTTGAGCTCTTGGCTCTAAACCACGGGCATGATGAGCTGAGCTGCCCATTGAGCAGGAAACATGATTTTCTCCAAATTTCTTGATATGGACTGAGGGGAGTCACAGGTCTTTCCAATATGCTGCCTTTTGTCAATAAACTAAACGGTGTCACCTGAATATGAGAAACGTGAGAGAGACTGGGGTTGGTCCCACGTGTCAGCAGAGTAACAGCCCGTTCTGCTGAGAACATGATGGCCTCATTTCTCGAGTCTCAAGGCTGCCCCAGTTTCTTCTGCAGCTCCTGGGAGAGCTCCAGCTCTGTGTTTTATTTCCAGGAGCCGCCTGCTGCGCGGTGACTCCGGGGACCCGATCGGTGGCCTCGTCCCATGGTGAGCAGCGTGGTCCCCGCTCCTTTCTGCCCATCCACCTAGACTCTCAGGCACTTCAAAAGAGCTGCAGAAAAATCTGGTTTCTTCACAGGGGATCTGAATGTTGCATAGACCCTGCAGCTAACCAGCATGGGGCAGCCCCTCCTCTCATATACTCCATCCTTCTGGGGGCAGCAAGGCCCCCACCAGGTGTTAGATGGAAGGGAAGTGATCTGGGTATGATTTCAGGCTTCCCCAGTTATCCAGAGGGATGGTTAGGAGCAAACTCTTACAGGAAAAAATCTTGGATTGGGATAGAATGGGGCTGGGGCTCTCAGGAAGAACCCAGAGGAAACGATTAAGACTAGAGCCATGATATGGCGTTTGAAAGACTGTAAAACACTTCAATTTCACCAAACGCCTCGCCTCACAACCAGTCCATGAGGTAAGCAGGAGAGGTGTTATTTTATCATTGAGGAAACCATGTCAGAGAAGGTCAAGTGACTTGCCCAGGGTCACACAGCCACTGAACAGTGTTACTGGGACTAGAACTCAGTTCTTTGGCTGCCAACTGGTGGCTCTTTCCACACTTGGTTAAGGAAGATCAGCCCATAATCATCCTGCCAGCCTTTTGTCAGAGAGGTGGCCATTGGAGGCCGTGGAAAGGGAGTCCAGAAACCCAGGGTTGTGTCCAGTGAGCTCACCTGGGCATGGAGGTAGATTCCAAAATGGAGAGATTGGGAAGGCTCACAGTCTGGGGTAATAGCTTTGGTCAGGTAAGACTCTTTGGGTCAGGTAAGACTCAGAGAAGCAAGATGTCAGAGCAGAAACTCTTTGGGTCAGGTAAGACTCAGAGAAGCAAGATGTCAGAGCAGAAACTCTTTGGGTCAGGTAAGACTCAGAGAAGCAAGATGTCAGAGCAGAAACTCTTTGGGTCAGGTAAGACTCAGAGAAGCAAGATGTCAGAGCAGAAACTTGAATGGGCATCTCTCCCTGGGCATTTTGACCTCTATTCACCATTCCCCACCTGGAGGCAAAAGGTAGAACAATATAGGCGTTGTTTCTGCCCTGCCTCAGGCCAGGTGCATCTTCAACAATACCTCGGTGCCCGTATTTTGTGGGTCTCTGGCCACCTGCACCAGACTCACCTGGTGTCACGTTTCACACTACAGATATGTGGATCCTACCCCAGACCTATTCCC
Organism: Rhinolophus ferrumequinum; assembly: GCF_004115265.2. Classification (NCBI taxonomy): domain Eukaryota; kingdom Metazoa; phylum Chordata; class Mammalia; order Chiroptera; family Rhinolophidae; genus Rhinolophus; species Rhinolophus ferrumequinum. The sequence continues at coordinate 55,863,931 of NC_046301.1, forward strand.
TCTGGCTCTGTAGGGAAGGTGCCTGAGGACCTTCAGTTAATATGCTTCCTACGTCACACTGATACATAGCAAGGTTAAGGACCACTGCCTCTGATGTACCATTCCCCATTCCTTCCCAGAGGCATGGAAAATTCTAGGGCCTCTCCAGGGGCAGATTTATAGTTTAAGGTATATTCTGAGAACCTGGAGTGCCTCAAGGGTCCTGCCCAGGCTGAGTCTTCGTGTGATGTGATGCTATTTGGATGGATGCCAGAGTCTGGCACACACAATATTTATTAAGCACCAACTATATGCAAGGAGCTATAGAAGGAGCTGGGGGATACCGAGAAGAACAAGGCCCGCTCCCTGCCCACAAGGAAGTCACCACATAGAGTCCCTGGATATACATATACGCAGTGAATAAGTCGTAATATAAGGCAGACCATATAAGCCCTACAGGTGAACATTAAAATCGCAGAATTTTACAGGTAAGAGCGTCCCATGCATGCCCTTCTCTTTAAGGACCAGAGAACGGAGGCCTGATCAGTGAAGTTGAGTTGCTCAAGGTCACAGCTCATAGGGCTTTGAAGTCACACCCCATCTTTTGGCTTGATTATGATGTGAAACAAAAGAGGGTTCTCGCAATACGCTTGTAAGCAAGCTCACCGTGTGGAGTTGGACATTCCCCAAAGTTCTTCAGTCCATTCACACTTCCAGAGCCCCCATCGTTCACCAAGGGGCTTAGCTTGGTGACAGCTAGCTCTCATAAGGAGATGGGCAAGAAATAAAAGCAGCAGTCAAGTTGCATGCGTGTGTAGGGGACGCTTGCAATGAGGCCTGTCTATTCTGCCTGTTCCTCCAGCAGCCACCCCGAGTGACTCCTTCTATTACATCAAGCAGCACAATTCAGTGCAACCCCCAGGATGGGCGGATGAGGGAGGGAGAGGCTGGTGGGCCCTGGGCTTGCTGTGAGGTGGGTCTCCCACCGGAGGTTGGCCCCAGTCAGTGAGCTCCCTGGAGACAGACCAGCAGGCTTGAGGACCCGCCTCCTGCCAGTCTCACCTGCTACCTTCTGCCCCTTCTCAGGACGCCTTGAGACCCTGCTCTTCACCTCCAGTGGCGGCCATTCTTCGGGTTCTCTTGTTCTTCGGCCTCCCTTTACCCTCCCGGTGTGACGTGCCCTTTTCCTTCTCTTCCCTCTCAGGACAAGCACGCAGAAGAGGTGCGGAAAAACAAGGAGCTGAAGGAAGAGGCCTCCAGGTAAAGCCCAGAGGCCAGAGAAGTTTCCAGAACAGCTGGACAACTCCAGCAGCTCCACAGTTCCCGAGGCAGCCTCGCCCGCCGCCGGCTGCTCTCCCAGCACTAGGGTTTGGGGGGAGGGGGGTGGCCAGGGGTGTTTCCTCTGCTTTTGGTGTTTGTACATGTAAAGAATTGACCAGTGAAGCCATCCTATTTGTTTCTGGGGAACAATGCTGGGGTGGGAGAGGGGAGAGGAGAGAGGTGGGGGAAGGGAGATGGAGGAGTCACGGACATTGCAACCCTGCCTACCGCAAACTCAGGTCAAGTCCTCGGCTTTTGTTTACCATGAGCGTCCAGGCACCGTGTTGAGGGAAGTTGAAAACAGAGCAGTAGAAGACCGAGTGAAGGGCTGAGTCCTGGGGGGTGGGATAGGGGTGGGGTGGGGGGGTAGTGGCTGCAGCCTGTGGCCAGAGATGCCTAGCGAGGGGGTGGGGACCCGGAGGTGTTGCTTCAGCCCTGCAACAGGTGGGATGAGGTCTGAGTGTGTGTGTGTGTTAACCATCATCTTTTTGATCATCATGACCAATGAAATATTTACTCCAAGTCTCCGGTTCTTTATTTCCTGAATTGGTCTTTGGGTGATTGATAAGAGTGTTTCTGATTTGGGCTCCCACCCGCCAGGGCAGATGACCCTGTTGTTCCTTAGATTGATCGTCAGGGCATCTGAAATGCTGGGCGAGGTGGGTTAAAACATGTCAGCCTTTCGCATATCTGGAAAGTTTTCTCCCTCTTTTTCCTCTTCTCCTTCTTCTCTCTCTCCTCCTCCTCCTCCTTCCTTTTCCTCCCGCTCCTCCTTCTTCACCGTCCTTTATTGAATTGAGTGCACTGGATTGATGAGAAAAAGCCAGTCTTCCTTTCTATGGACCGACATTCTGATATGGTCCCCCAGATGCATGGTAAGAAGGAAGTCCTCCTCACTTTGGGAGAGTGGGATTGTACGTGGTCACCAAAAGTGGGTGAGGAAATAAAGTGTTAGTAGAAAGCAGAGGGAGTCATTGCAGCCACAGCAGTCCCCTTATCCAGAACACCGACCATGGTTGGGAAAGGGGTGTCCCTCCCCCTGTCCCCTGCAAACAGGAGTGGGGGGCAGCCTGTGTGGCCAGGGTCCCAGGGCATCTCCCCACCCTGCCACGCACAACATGTAGTTTTGTACGGCTCTATAAACAAACTGTTTGGTATTGCTTCCTCCCCGCCCCCACTGGATTTCTCATCGATCCAGTGCACTGCAACTTAGCTTCATCTTAGGGAGAACAGGAGAGACAGGGATGATGATGACGATGGCAGCTAACCCTCAGGCAGCACCCACTAGACGCAATTATCAGGACTTACATATTATTATCTCACTTAATCCTCGCAACAATCCCACACAGTAGGTACTCTTATTATCCCATTTTGTAGACAAGGAAAACAGGGACAGGAAGGTTAAGGAACTTGTTCAAGGTCACACAGATAAAAAGTGAGAGAATAAGACTTCAGATCTGGCAATGTGCCTCCAAGCATCGTGCCGCTTCTCAACACTTCCAAGCTGGGCTGCGAGTCCTAGGACAGTGTTTCTCAAACTGCAAGTTCTGAGTCATTGCATTGTGAAATCAACTTAGTGGGTATCCCCCAACTTTAATTTTTTTTAAAAAATGAAATAGGATAGAAAACAAAATATTGCAGTGACCACAGGCAATAACAGAAGTATTGTTTTATGGAAATTTTTTTCAATTTTATATTTGTGTATGTACGTTCTCGGTCACAGCACAAAATGTATTTCTTACTGGGGGTTGCAATCAAAACCCTTTGAAAGTCACTGCCCTAGAATGAACGTGGAGCCCAGAGCTAGAGCCCCAGGGGCTTATAGGAAGCTCCTGCGCTTGAGAAAGTAAGATGTGGCCTTGCCATCAAGAACTGTCTGCTTCTGAGTAAAAAGAGACACAAGTGCCCTCAAGGATGTAGTCCCACAAATTTATCCCATCAACGCCTCCATCCTCCTAATGGATACCCACGGCATGGAGGAGGGTCCATTCTCACCACTCTCCGTTACCAAACTCCTGCATGCACCATTCATTTTCTGATAAACCATTTTGATCTAAACCCTCATTCTTTGCATATGTAGTTCCCTTGCTTGGGTTTCTCTTCTCTGCCTGGTTGAATTCTTTCTTATGCATTCTTTTAAACGCAGCTCAGAAATTAAGTGCCCCGACTCTGCCAATACTTTTGTACCTCTTATATGCATTGATTACTATGTAATTATTTGTTTACCTGTCTCTCTCATCTATTAGACTTGAAGTTCCTTGACAACAGGAACGAGTTTGATCAACCTGTGTGTCCCCAGCAGTGGCTTCTCCAGAATTTCTCCACAGGACGGTATTAGCAAGAGCAACCTGGTTGAAAGAAAGGGAGGGGTACTGATCTTGAAGCTTCATTTGTCTAGCCCTTTACTGAACAACTGTACATAAGACCCAGAAAACACTATCAATGGCACATATCAAAGAACGGAGCTGGCTGAACCAGGAGACTAAGACCCACCACAAAGACACCCCGGGTCCTACTAATCCCCAATGCCTGCCTGAAAACTGAAAACTCCCATTATGTGCTCGGCATGGGGCTAGCTTCCAAGCATTAAAAAGAAATTCCTGTGTGTCCCATCTGGTGTGTAAAGGGGGTACACACCAGCTGGGACGCACATGAACTAACCAAGATAATGATTCTTAAATTTTCAATTTCTTTCAAAATCTCTCTGAGAGCTTGTTAAAATGTACATTGTCATGCAGGGTCTCTGGTCCCGCTCCCCACATAAGAACACAGGATATGGTGAGGCCAAAAAGGAACACCACTATACTCTCGCTGACGGCTGGGTTGGAGACACAGGAAGCAGAAGCCACACGATCTGCAACCTGCCGTCCACGTTCTGCCAACCAACCAACCCCACTTGCTAGCTGCAATCCGCTCTTGCTAGCTCAGCCACCATCTTCTTGCTAGCCCCCATTTGCTGCTAGCGTAGTCACAGCAGTTATATTAGTGGCCAACGGCTCACTGGTTACAGCTGACGGTCAACTAGCCACAGCTGATGGCCATCCAATCACAGCTGATGGCCATTTACTACCGGAGCCAGCACCTTTCCATGTGAGGCCGAGAGCCTAGAAACTGCACTCCTCGCTCTGTCCCCACATACATGGCTTGGCTTTGGGTGTTTGTAAATGAAAATAATTGACCAGGCTCATGGAAATATTATCTTTTAAGGATGTTGCCTTAGAACCCACATTTTAACAAGCCATTCTCCAGGCTTTTAGGGGCCACTCTTGACACAGTTCTGTAGAATTAAGAACTAAACCACAAGCTATCTATCTCCAAGGGTAAGAAGAAGGGTAGGTTGCTGCCAGCTGGAGTGGTTGGAGAAGCCCTCGTGGCGTGGGCAGCACTGGGCGGAGCCTTTAAGGATGAGCAGACTTTGAACAGGCAGAGGAAGAGACAGGCACAGGAGGGGAGGGCTGGAGATGGGTTGGAAACCAAGAGTACTGGGCAGTAGCTGCAGACAGAGACGTGAATGAATTCTTCATCCGGGAAGAGTATACAAAGAAAAGGGCTCTTGGGATTCCCTTGATGATGTGCCAAGATGAGGAATTGGGGCCAAGGAAGGGCAGCATGAAAGAGAAGCACATTTAAATCCTGAAATCCCAAACCTGTGGGTTTCAATGGGGGCAATATCGCCCCCTAGAGGGCATTCTGGAAATGTGCGGCAGCAATTTTGGTTAACAAATGGTGTAGGCTCAGCGGGTCTATAACATGGAAAAGTGAAATGTATTGCAAGGCACAAAAGATGGGAGACACAAAATGGAAGTGTACCAGTGTAAGGGTCTTACACTATAGGTGAAGTGGTATGATATTGTCTGAAGCCAGGCTGAGTTCGGTGACATACTGTAAGCCTCAGGGCCACACCTAAACCAGCAGTAACAACAAGGAAGAACGCAACCACAAAGGCAAAGACGTGTAGCTAATAAACCGAGACTGGAGATCAGTGGAATATTTTTTTTAAAAATCCAATCCAAAACAAGACAGGAGAAAAGGAACTAAGAAAAAAATGGGACAAAATGTAAAACAAAAGCATTTTGTTTTTGTAAAACCCTAGAATTTTTGTAAATAGGTATATTTACATCTAACCATATTGATCATTTTCTTCCTAGTTTTACTGAGATATAACTACCGTACAGCACTGTAAAAGTTTAAACATTATGACTTGAGTTACATACATGATGAAATGATTACCACAATAAGTTTAGTTAACATCCATCATCTCATATAGATACATATACCGTATTGATAATTACAATAAATCTAAATGATTTAAACACTCCAATCAAAAGGCATAGACTGTCACACTGGACAAAAATGCAAGATCTGGTTATTTGCTAAGTACAAGTAGCCCACTTTAAATATAAATACAATGATAGGTTAAAAGTAAAAGAATGAATAAAGATATATTATGTGATCACTAATCAAAAGAAAGCCAGAATAGCCATATACATATCAGACAAAGTAGATTTCAGAACAAGAACTATAATCAGGCATAAAGAGGGATAACACATAATGATGAAGGAGTCAGTTTATCCAGGGAAAACAATTCTAAATGTATGTGCGTCTAATCACAGAGCTTAAAATACGTATGGCAAAACTTGACAGAACTGAAAGGAGAAATAATTGACCAACTTGATCAACTAGAACATTATATTCAATAGCTGCAGAATATAGTGCAGAATGTTCTTTTTCAAGTACATATGAAATTCATCAAGATGGACTATATTCTGGGCCATAAAACAAGTGTCACAAAATTTAAGAGAATGGAAATGATACAAAATCTCTAACCATAATGGAGTTAAACTAGAAATTAGTAGGCGAAAGATATCTGGAAAATCCCCCAGTATTTGGGAATTAAACAACACAAGCTAAATAACCCATGGGTGAAAGCATAAATCACATACAAAAAAGAAATATTTTGAACTGAATAAAAACAAAAATACAATATATCAAAAACTATAGGATGCAGCTAAAGAAATACTTAGAGAGAAATTTATATCTTAAATACCTATATTAGAAAAGAAGGAAGGTCGCAAATCAATCATCTAAGGTTCCACCTTAAGAATTTAGAAAAGGAAGAACAAATTAAATGCAAAGTAGCTGGAAAGAAAACATAAAGAGCAGAAATCAATGAAATTTAAAATAGAAAGAAAATAGAGAATTGTTTATCTGGATAAAGATATAAAAACTACAGTACCCCATGGATGGTGTTGAGTTTGGCTTCCTTGGAAGTGTTATGCAGACTAATGCTTCTCAAACTGGCCACGTGATATTCAGGGACATGCAAAGTTGCAAGATAAAATTTGCATACTTCCTAGGGTACAATTTTTACTTGAAAGTTAGGGGAAAACATTGTTATAAATATAAAAATCAACTGTAATATACAGATATACCTAGATCTTTTTTATTATATTAAAAAGATATAATGTAAAATTTGCCATCTTAACTATTTTTAATTGTTCAGTAGTGCTAATTATATTCACATTGTTGTGAAACAGAACTTTTCATGTTGCAAAACTGGAACTCTGCCCACTAAACAACACCTGGCCTTTCCCCTTCGCCCAGCCCGTTAACCACCATTCTACTTCCTGTCTCTATGAATTTGACTGCTCTAAGTACCTCATATAAGTGGAATCATATAGTATTGTCTTTTGTGATTGACTTATTTCATTTAGCATAAAGTCGTCAAGGTTCATCCATATTATAACATGTGACAGAATCTCCTTCCTTTTTAAAGTTGAATAATATTCTATCGTATGTGTATACCACATTTTGTTTATTCATTCATCCACTGATGGACACTTGGATTGTTTCCACCTCTCGGCTCCTGTGAATAATGCTGATATGAACACGGGTGAACAGATATCTCTTCAACACACTTCCTTTAATTCTTTTGGCTGTATATCTAGAAATGGGATGGCTGGATCATACAGTAATTCTATTTTTAAATTTTTGAGGAACTGCCATGATGTTTTCCATGGCAGTTGCAAAAATGTGCACAGAATTTTAAAGAAGAAAACAAAGGCTTCTAGGAATTCACTTGCTTACAGAGAGCTAAACTTTGTCTATAGTCCCCATTCTCCAAGGATCAACTTTCAATCTCTTTTACCATGAGGCTCACCCTGGTGGAAAAGTTTGGAAAGTTCTGGTGTAGTGGTTAAAAACATGACCTTCAGAATCAGTGCCAACTGGATTTCTGAATAGCAGATCTGCTATTAATTACCTCTGTGACTCTTGGTAAGTGGCTAAATCTTTTGAACTCTTAGTTATCTACCCGCAAAATGAAGATTCAATAACTAGTATAGCTAAAATGTTTAGCACAGCGCCTGGCACATGGCTAATGCTTGGTAAGTAGTAACTAGTGATATGCTATCATTGTTCTCTGTAATGACACTGAAGACAGTTTCCTCTTCATCATGACAGTGTTACCATAATGTCTTTCTCAAGATATATTTCCAAATATCTATCATGTTCAGCCTTATTTCTCTTCAGGTAAATTTTCCATGTATCTCTAATAATTACTTGGATGTGATGTTTACAAATTCTCAAATTTGTTTCATTCTGTTATAGATGCTTTCCAGTTGGCCTACATCTTTATTAAAATGTGGTGCCCACTCTCATGTACTGCTTTTGTGAATCCAAATGGGTTCAACCATGTTAGCAAACCATTTGGCAGTATGTAACATGACCCTTCAAAATGTCCATACCCACACACTGATACAGTTATTTTCATTCTAGGAGTTTATTTTAAATATTCTCAAATACAAAGATGTATGGACAACAGTGTTCACTGAAGTGTTAAATGTAACATAAAAATGCAACTATGATGAATATCTAGCAATAGGGAAATAATGTAAAAAGTATGGGACTGTTCTACAATGGTTATTTACGTTTTTTTAAATATTATAGGAAGCTTGATTCTGCAACCCATTTGAAATAAAAATAGCATTTTATAATTTTAAGTGGAAAAATAGGATATCGAATTATATATAATTCAGTAATTCTCAACCATATGAAATTATACAGGCATAAACACACCAAAATGCTAATTGATGTGTTTAGTTTTTCATTCTATTGAGATCTTATTATTTGCCAGGTATCGTGCAAGGTTCTGAGGATACAAATATAAACACAGTAAAAATTCTTATTCTAAAATGTCTTGCAATCTAGATGAGAGAGAGTTTTAACATTGTGATAAGTCATATAACGGAAGCGTTGTGTTTTAAGGGCGTGAAGCAGAGGGAGGGCCTCAGTTTTCAGTGAGGTGGGAGGAGGGTGAGCGGAAGAGAAGGTGGCTGAGAAGAACGATGTCTGAGCTGACTTTCGGAGGAGCGCTAGGAGAAGGTCAGGCAGGCAGAGGATGGGAAGGAAAGGGGGGGCGGGGGGGAGCCTTCCTGACTGAAAGAACAGCAGGTCCAAAGACGGGAATGCCACGTGGCATTCTGGAAGTGACAGTGTCTCCCGAAGCAAGGATTTATGGTCACGAGGGGATGTGCCAGAAGCTGGAGGTAGAAGGGTTGGCAGGGTCCAGATTCTTCAGGTGTGTCCAGGCGGGGTGAAAGTTAAGGACTGTGGGCTTGGTCCTGTGAGTGTGCAGGAGGATGTAAGGATGTGAGCAGTACACTTGTAAGTAGGAAGGTCACCCCAGAAGCAGAGAGGAAGGGGCTGTGATCAGAAGCAGGGAGGTGATAAAGAGGGTACAGAAGGAGACCAGGCACGGTGAGAGCCTGAACTAAGAGTGTGACGGTAAGGGGGTAGAGGGAAGGATTGAAACAGGAAGAATCAGCAGAATTTGGTGACTGAATGGAGAGATTTCCAGGTTTCTGGCTTGAGCAGATGAGCAGAAGATGGTGCTATCATTAAGATGAGAGTATGGAAGGAGGGGAAATTTCTGTAGGGGAAGATTCAGTTGGGGGCACTGAATTTAAAATGTGATTTCTTTAAATAATATAACTAAGCTGACTTCTTGACTACAATTAAGTTATAGAACTTGCTTAGGAGCTGTTTTTCATTAATACCATTAGGGAGCATTGGGTCTCTGTGTTTAATAACCCAAGCTGAGGAGACCAATCCTGCTAAAAGTACATAGGCAATCTCAAAAGTAGTGACTGCAATAATATCCTTATACGTGATTGAGTTAAATTTAAGTCCCAGCTATAAAAACATATAAAAATATATGCTTGAATGTAGACTAATTCATTCTAAATTATAGCACATTAATTTGCCTTGAGCATAACTTCAAATTATCATAAGTCATTGCAGTTGCAAGGAGTTTGTTTCATGCATACGTGTTTTGTTTGTATAATGCAACTTTAGATAAAGACTCTACACTTCCCCACCTCCCCTATTGCTAGGTGTAGTCAGTTTACTGGTTTCGGGCCAGGAAATGGAAATTGTACCTATGATTTCCAGGAAATTCATTGGAGGAGTGTGATCTTTTTCTTGACCTTCTCATCTCCTGCTGCATTGAATGCGGGTGTGATGGCTGGAGCTGGAGCAACCACCTTGGATCCTGAGGTGAAGGTGGGAAAATAGGTATGCATAGGGGCAAAATAGGGTGGCAGAGCCTGGATCCCTTACACTATGGTCACCAGACCTACTTCCGCTATATCAAAGAGAAATAAACTCTTTTTTCAGAATTTTTTTCTGGCAGTCACAATTGGATCTAATCATATTGGATTTAATTTCTGTTTTCATTAGTCACATTTGTATAAAATTTTTGTCCTACCCACATCCTGAGATTATAATGCACTAAAAGCACTGGCATGATGGATATAAATAAAAAACTTGTGCTCTTTTGGGAATAAATTATACACCATCAACTAAAGAACAGATGATAGGTTCCACTGTTGTTGTTTGCTGGGGGCGCAGAAGAGGGAGTCATTAGCCCAGGCTGAGTGAGAGTGACATCTAAGCTGAATCCTAGGCATAAGGAAGCTGTTGTCAGGTATGGAAGAGGTGTGGAGAGAGGGCATTTCAAGGATGATACAGAGTCGGTAAAGGCAATGCTTGTACAGCTTCCAGGCAGTGCTCTCTGGGAGGCTAGTGCATTTAGGGAACAGTATGTTATCCAGAGGGACCGGATTACCGGGATTACCGGAAGATGAGCCTGGAATGAACAGGCCATTAGTAGGGGCTTGATTATCAAACTAAGGAATTTGGACTTAATCAACAGGTAATTAAGAGCCATCAAATGATCTGCAAAGATAAGAAGTCTATTCATAGCTTGCCTGACAACGATCACACAGTTCCATATTCAGAACACCACTCTGTGGCCAACAAAATAGTGAAGGGACTCCCTATAGGAGTATTATGTCATTACCACTCTTTTCCAAAGAACTGAAACCATTTTAGGGGCTAAGAGGTCAGAGTTGAGGGAAGGAAAAGAGGGAGAGAGGGAGGGACACACACACACACACTCAGAAAGTATGTGTATGTGCGAATGTTTAATAAAAGCTCCAGATGGTAGACAAGGGAGAGAAGAAAGCCTGAAGACTTGTATCAGAATAGATTTCAAAGGAATGGAAGGAAGAACCAAGATGAAATTTAAAAAGTTTAATTAAGACCCTGGAACACTTACTGCCTTAGGGAAACAGAAAACTGTCTCTACATTGATTTGTAGTGAGATCTTCACACTTTCTTCCTTGGTCTATTTTTGTGGCTTCTATGTGTGCAGGTTCGTGGTACTGGATGTTAAACACTTTTTTGATTCAGTTTCTAGAAATGTTACACGTGGTATTTATTAAATTTCAGATTTACTCTTTATAAATACACACGGGAAATTTTATAATCTATAAAATTATATTTCGTACTGGGGACAAGAGAAGAAAATGGACGCGAAGTGCCTACAATGTGCTTACTACGTGGCTGGCATTGAGCCTGCATTGAGCCTGCATTGCGTCATTTGGTTTACTCCTCACTGGAACCCTCTGAGGTAGGCATTCGGCACCCATTTCACAGAGGGAGCTGGGGGCCTCCAAGATTGGGGATGGTGCCTGGGTTCTTTCTCAGTGGCAGAACCAGGATTTGAATTGTAATCAGCTTGACTACAGAACCCATGTGCTTTCCAAAACACCAAAGAACATTCTGTCTCTGCCTTTCACAGGCTGAGAGAACGTGGGCAGGTTGTGAAGGTGAACTATTACGTTGGTGCAAACGTAACTGCGATTTACAAGGATAAAAACAACGGCAAAAACCGCCATTACTTTTGCACCAACCTAGTAACACCCTTCGTCACTCCACCATGATGTTGACATGATTCTCCTAAGTTACATTTTGAATTCCCAAGGAGAGCTTCTGAGAACCTTGAAATAAGACACCTTCGTTATTGCGTGTTAAGTTTCTCATGGGAAGGAAATATAGCATTTGTATATTTTTTTTCTTGTTGGTAGTTTTATTTGGATGCCTTGAATCTATGCACACACACAAAAAAAGATTCTTCTGAAGCCACTTGAAATGCTCTGGCCTCAGAGACTGAAGGAATAATAGTAATTGTCAGTCAGTTTAAGTCACTGAGTCTCTTTATGTGTAAGCCACATGCTTCGATGAAAGGTCAGGAGTGAAGTCCGTGACCCGTATGCAAAGCTTTAAGAACATAGGAACGCCTCGTTACTCTGCTATTTTTAGTTTGCATCAGAAGTCTTGAATATCTCAAATCAAACAGGACAGTAATCTGTTGTTTTTTTTAAAAAAAAAAAAACTTTTAAAATTCAAGAAAAATATTTGAACACTTATAGTAATCTGCATTTAGTTTTCTTACTTCCTTTCCTGCCTGGGTATTTCATGAAATTGTCATGTACTTGGTATTATGAGTAATAATAGTATTATGAGTAATAAAGCTCTATTATCAGATTATGTGACCCTGCAGTAGAGATAAATAATGGCTGGGAAATGGAACATCGTGTTTTGTGCTACAGCCCAGAATCCCAGAGTGCACACATTCTGGCGTCTATCTTTTCAATCTGAACTTCTAATATTCCTTTTTGCAAAGCTGTTTTGCCTACCAGTATAATGTCCATCACAAAATATGTATTCCCAACTCCGCGCCTTGCTTCCTGCTTGGAATGTGTTCCTCTTTCATCTTCTTGCTTCTGCCCCACTCTTCTTTCATTGAACAGCTCAAATCTCATCTCTACCAGGAAGCCTTGTGGTTTCTTCAAGTCGGTCCTTCCCTGGGAATTTACAATTCTGCTACTTCATGTTGTTTTTGTAATCCCTTAACTTAATGTTTGTGCCTCTATGTAGTTATTTGAGACCAGAGTTGTGTCCGATTAGTCTTTATATTTTTAGCATCCGGCACTTAGCGGGTGCTGAACAAATGGTTATTGATGATTGACAGGCCCCAGGACGGCGTAGATCATGCCCCTGGGCCCCTGGGAAAGCTGGCCCTTTCAGCCGCATGCTGGGTAAAAGGAAGCGCAGCAGGACTCTCAGAACTTCTACCTCCTTTCTTTACTGATCCAGCTGTTCTCAGCCTTCTTTTTTCCGGTTTCTCCTACCCTACTTCCTGACAGTCTTCTGTTTGCTCACACATTGCCAACTATCGTCTACCTCCTGATGCTGATCTTTCAGAGCCTGATGACTCTTGACACTGGACTTCTACTGTTCCCTTGCTCACAGATATGGCGTGCCCTGGATTTGGTTCTGAAATACCTGGACGTGCAGTTTTTCTAGTTCTCTGACGACCTGACAATTATTATGATGCTTGTATCTCATCTGCAAAATGGAGATAACAATACTTCATAACATCACGAGAAATTACTGATAGTGTCCAAAACTTTATCATAGTATAAGAAATATAATAAACAGTTGATAAAATGTTAGACCTTATTATTAGCTTCTCCTATATCCCTATACTTTCTACCACTCGCAGTCCAGGGTTAGCCTCTTTTTTCTCTCCTGTCTGATCTAAGGAAAAAACTGTTTCAGTTCTTTAAAAATCTCTTGCCTTTGTCTTCTCACTTTTGTATTTTCTGATGAGAAGGGTGCTGCTCTCCTTAGCTTTCTCTATTCAGTAGTCCCCCCTTATCCTCAGGGGATATGATCCAAGACCCCCAGTGGATGCCTGACACCACAGATAGTACTGAACTCCACATGTACTATGTTTTTTCCAATACATTCCTAGGATGTTTATTTTACAAATTTGGCACAGTAAGAGGTTAAAAACAATAATAATAGAGCAATAACAATACACTGTGATAAAAATTATGTGAATGTGGCATTATTAAGTAAAATAAGTGTCATTTGAACACAAGCACTGCGATACTATGACATTCAACCTGATAACCAAGACGGCTACTAAGTGACTAACTGGCTGGGAGTGTCTACAGCGTGGAGATGTTGAAAGGATGATTCGTGTCCCAGGTGGGACACAGTGAAATGGGGCAAGATTTCTTCATGCTACTCAGAACAGCACATGATTTAAACCTTATGAATTATTTATTTCTGGAATTTTCCATTTCAGACCAGACAGACTGTGGGTAACTGAAACCGTGGATAAGGGGGGACTATCATATGTGTCTTTCTTCTCGGACTGCTTCTTCTTTATCTGCTTCAGGTTCTCTGAGCGTCTTGAATCTGTGGTTTGATGTTTGGCATTATTTCTAGAAAATGTTCAGTTATTATCTCTTCATCCTGTATGCTGCCTATAAGAAACACACTTTAAATATGAAGACATAAAAAGGTTTAAAAAGTAAAAGGATGGAAGCAGACATAGCATGCTAGTGCTAATCCACACAAGGCCAAACTGGTTTTCTTACAGGCAGCATATAACTGAACCCTGCTTTCCACCCAACAGGCTACCTCTACCTTTTCATTGGCGTGACTAAATCATTTTATATTTTTAAATAATAGCTTTGCTTTATACGTAATGGGTCTGTTTTCTCTGCTTTTTTTAAAATTTAAGTTTTTTACTGTGGTAAAAGCACATAACATAGAAATAGTCACCACAACCATTTTTAAGTGTACAGTTCCGTAGTGTAAGTATATTCATATTGTTCAGCAACAGATCCCCAGAACTTCTTCATTTGGCAACATGGAATCCCTACACCCACGGAACAACTCTCCAGTCCCCCACCCCCAGCCCCTGGAAACCACAATTCCATTTTCTATTTCTCTGCGTTTGACTACTTTAGATACCTTATATAAGCGGAATCACTTATTTTCACTTATTTGTCCTTTCATGACTGGTTTATTTCACTTAGCATAATGTTTTAAATGTTCATCTATGTTGCAGCATGTGACAGAATTTCCTTCTCTTTTAAGGTTGAATAATATTCCATTGTATTTATATATCACATTTTGTTTATCCATTCATCTGCCAGTGGACCTTTGAAGGGCTTACACCTTTTGGCTACAGTGAATAATGCTGCTATGAACACGAGTGTGAAAGTATCTCTTCGAGACTCTGCTATCAATTCTTTTATCAATATATCCAGAAGTGGGATTACTGGATCATATAGTAGTTCTATTTTTACTTTTTTCAAAGAATTGCTGTTTTCCATAGCAGTTTCCCATAGCAGTTGCATTATTTTACAATCCCACCAACAGCGTACAAGGATTCCAATTTTCCACATCTTTGCCAATACTTATTTTTTTATATTAGTCATCTATGGGTGTGAAGTGATATCTCATTATGGTTTTGACTTGTGTTTTTCTACTGATTAGTGATGTTAAGCATCTTTTCATATACTTGTTGGCTATTTGGGTGTCAACATGGAAGAAATGTCTGTTCAAGTCCTTTATCCATTTTTTTTCAAATTTTAAGCCAATTTTATTAAGAGATAATTTACATACAATAAGGCATTTTACTTATTTTAATTGTAAAGTTTTAGAAAGCATAGGAGGTGAAGTATAGCATAAGGCAGATAGTCAATGGTATTGTAACTGTGATATAAGATGTCAGAGGGGTAGTAGCTTGGGGTAGGGGGGGTTATCACTTTGTGAGGGGTGTAAATGTCTAACTATTATGTTGCTTTGTACACCTGAAACTAATAAAAATATGAAAACAATCCTTTTGCAATTGCAACACAAAGAATAAAATACTTAGGAATAAACTTAACAAAGGATGTGAAGGACCTATACACTGAAAACTATAAGACGTTATTAAAAGAAATTGAAAAAGATACAAAGAAATGGAAAAATATTGTGTTTATAGATTGGAAGAATAAACATAGTTAAAATGGCCATATTATCCAAAGCAATACACAGATTTAATGTAATCCCCATCAAAATCCCAATGACATTTTTTCAAGAAATAGGTTTTTTAAATCGTCAGATTTGTATGGAATCACAAAAGACCCCAAACAGCTAAAGCAATCCTAAGAAAAAAGAACAGGTTGGCAGTATCACACTCCCTGACCTTAGCTTGTACTACAGGGCTACAATAATTAAAACAGCATGGTATTGGTAGAAAAACATACACACAGACCAGTGGAACAGAATTGAAAACCCAGAAATAACCCCACATATTTATGGGCAGATAATTTTCAACAAAGGAGCCAAAAATATACAATGGAGAAAGGAAAACCTCTTCAATAAATGGTCCTGGGAAAAACTGGAAAGCCACATGCAAAAGAATGAAATTAGACTGCTCTCTGTCACCATATACCGAAATTAACTAAAAATGGATCAAAGACTTAAACATAAGACCTGAAACAATAAATTGCATAGAAGAAAGCATAGGTACTAAACTTATGGACCTTGGGTTCAGCAGGATTTTATGAATTTGACCCCAAAGGCAAGGGAAGTAAAAGCAAAAATAAATGAATACGACTATATCAAACTAAAAATCTGCACAGCAAAAGAAACTATCAACAAAGAAGCAACCAACCAAATGGAAGAAGATATTTGAAACAACACCTCTGATAAGGGGCTAACATCCAAAATACAGAGGGAGACAGAAAAAGGTATACACATTTTAAGAAAGGAAAAAACTGTATTAAAATTGTAATACTCAATATATACTGATAACAAAAGATCAATACAAGTCACGTTTGACTTCTGCAATTACAAGAGGTGTTCAAAGTGATTACCATCAGCATAATTTTAACACAGTTTTTTCCTTTCTTAATACGTGTATACATTTTTTTGGGCACCCTCTGTATATAAAGAACTTGTACAACTCAACAACAACAACAAAAAAAAAACAATCCAATTTAAAAATGGGCAGAGGACCTGAACAGATATTTCTCCCAAGAAGATATACAAATGGCCAACAGATATATGAAAAAAATGCTCAACATCACTAATTATCAGAGGAATGCAAATAAAAACCACAATGAGATATCACCTCACACCAGTTAGAATGACTATATTATCAACAAGACAGATAATAACAAGTGTTGGAGAGGCTGTGGACAAAAAGGAGCCCTTGTAGACTGTTGGTGGGAATATAAATTGGTAGAGTCACTATGGAAAACAATATGGAGGTTCCTCAAAAAATTAAGAACAGAATTATCATTATCATATGACCCAGCAATCGCTCTTCTGGGTATCTACCCCCACAAATCTGAAAACATTTATCTGTAAAGATATGTGTACCCTGATGTTCACTGCAACATTATTCACGGTGGCCAAAACATGAAAATAACCAAAATGTCCTTTGATACTGTCGTGCGGGAGACCCTGCTCACAGCGCCATGTGTCATGCAGGGTGGCATAAGGGGTGTCTCAGCTCCCGCTCCCCACATAAGAACGCAGGATATGGTGAGGCCAAAAAGGAACACCCACGGAGCCATAGGTAGGGGAGTCATACCACTATACTCTCGCTGGCGGCTGGGTTGGAGACACAGGAACCAGGAGCCACACAATTCTCAACCCTCACTGCTCCACTTGCAGGCTCAGCCACCATCTTCTTGCTAGCTCCCCCTTTCTTTGCTAGCCTAGCCACGGCAGTTATATTAGTGCCCAATGGCTCACTGGTTACAGCTGACGGCCAACTAGCCACAGCTGATGGCCATTTGATCACAGTCGATGGCCATTTACTACTTGAGCCAGCACCTTTCTATGTGAGGCCGAGAGCCTGGAAACTGCTTTTTGGGGCTCTGTCCCCACAGATACATATCTGGATAAAGAAGATGTGGTGCATATACACAATAGAATATTACTCAGCTATAAGAAAAGATGAAATACTGCCATTTGTGACCACATGGATGGATCTTTAGATTATCATGCTAAGCAAAATAAGTCAGACAGAAAAAACGTCAAGAACCATATGATTTTACTCATATGTGGAATATAAAACTGAAAGTAACAAAGGAACAAGACAAACAAACAAAGAAGCAGAACTCACAGACACAGACAACAGTTTAATGATTACCGGAGGGTAAGGGAAGGGGGGACAGAACAGGGTTAAGGGGGTCAAATATATGGTGATGGAAGGAGAACGGACTCTGGGTGGTGAACACACAATGCAACATATAGGTGATATATTACAGAATTGAAACCTATATAATTTTACTAACCTATGTGACCCAAATAAATTTAGTAAATAACAAAATCAAAAACAAAATTGGTCACTATCAGTTGCCGATATGATTATCTCCTTAGAACACGAAAGACAGGCAACTTAAACACAGTTATAACTAATCAGTGTCATCAGCTTTTTTATGTCTCTGCAAACAATCATTAGGAAAGATAACAGGGAAAAAAGGTCCATTCACAATTGTCATGACAGCACATGGATAATACCTGGCACATAGTGGGTATCCAGTACATATTTGTTGAATCAAAGAGTGTATATAACCTCGTATAACGCAAATGATGATGGAGCTGGGGTGGAGAAGGGGGACTTTGCAGGAGCAGAGGTTCCCCAATGATAGCATGCATCAGAATCATCTGGAGGGCTTGTTAAAGCAGATTGTTGGGTCCCATCCCCAGAGTTTCTGCCAGCAGGTCTTGAGTGGGGCCTGAGCATCTGCATTTCCAACAAGTTCCCCGGGGGTCCTGATGCTGCTGCTCCAGGAACCACCACACTTTGAGAACTACTATACTAGAGAAGGATAAAGAAGCTGTTAGCAGGTGGGTTGGAAACTCTTTACACTTGATGGAATGCCAATTCCTATTGACACTGAGGAATGAGTCACTAGTTGCAGAATGAGGTCACTAGTCTCCATCAGAGCTGGAGGTGACAGAAAACAGCTGCAGTGGAATTTAAAAAGACATAAATAACCCAAGGAATAAATTCTAGAGATTAAACAAAAAGAATTGTCATGAAACATTATCAACAGTGTTACTTCTTTCCCCCACCACTTTTTAAATCCTTCTTTTCATACACAGCACGCACTAAGACAGGTGATTCACTCCACTGACGTTGCTTAAAGAAATATTTGTACAACCTCTTTTTCCTCTGAGTGTTGGATGCTGGAGATAGACGGTCCCAGGGAATGGTGGGGAGATGGAACCTGTCATAAAGTCATGTTTACGGAAGGCACAAGTGTGGTCTCCTCCTGGTCAGGCATCACTGAACTATGGGTGGGGATGCTAAGGAAGTACTGATGGCTTCTCAAGCCTTGGGGAAATGATTTCTCATTGTTCCTCATTAAATAAATTGTTCCTCTGATTTTCTGGTCTTCAAGTCATTCAGCTCCCTTTGGGAAAAGAGCAAACGGCAGAACTGAACGTGTGTACTATTTCTCTTTCCAGGAAGGCCTCTCTGGAGCCAGATGGATCTCACTGACCCCCATGGGCCCCTCCTTCTTGGAAAATCTTTCACCGTGATTGATTTCACTTTGGGGAAAGAGGTTCCCCCTCAGGAATGTGTGCTGCAAAGACCCATCCTCCTGTAGCCACAGTACTTAGGTTTTCAAAGTAACACAGAAGAAAATAGAGACACATCTGTCTCAGTGAACCCCTGTAACTATATCAGGACTGGATAGGCTACCTGGTGGTAAACATACTGTGGAGATAAACTCATATTTCAAAAGAGAGAGAGAGATGATCAACCATGTAAAATGACGGTACGAGGTCAAGTAAAATAAAGGCTGAACAATAAGTGATGGATTTAGTGACATGGAAAACAGTAGAAGAAATGTGCTAGAGTGGGGGGGAGGAGTCTATTTATAGTGGGTTTGGGAGTGACTTGGCAGTGAGGAAATTGATTTCATAAGTGTAGAACATTATCAAGAACTTTGATGTGAAGAGCAAAAGAGAAAGGCTAGTACTATAAGATATATTTTTTTTTTCATTTTGGACATGAGAAAATATTTAAATGGCAAAGGAAATGCTCCAGTTGATTGTAGGAAATTAATTGATACTCTGATTTGCCACAAAAGTTGGATTTCTGCAATGCATTTTTAAATGAATGATATATTTTATCAATTATTTATTTTTATAAATTATTTGTTCTTAATTCTGGTGAAATGTACCATTCTTTCATTAGCTGAGTAAATTAAAATTAAAGTAAAATCAAAGTCAGACATATTAATACAAGTTTAGTAAGTTAAAGCAATTTCCTGTTACCAAGTATAACATCACTAAATGTGTGCCTTCTACCACATAATATATCATTTGATAAACACTTAGAACCTCAATGGTATAATCCAACAACCATTGGAACTATAAATACACGACTTCAAATATTATATAGGCAATTTCCTCATCCCTTTTAGTAATTAGACTTAGCAACAACTCTATTATGGCAAGATTAAAAAATATCTATGCCATGAATTCATTTTACGGCTATGAATTGAACACACTTTTTAATATATTTGGAAATTCTATGAGACAAAGTTTATCAAAACATTAATTGGAGAGGATCTCTTCTACTTCAACACTAAGTAAAAAAAAAAAATACTTGCATGTTTTGAAATTTTAAATCAATTGTTCTCTGATATCCCAAGAAAGGTCTTTATTCTACAGGAAATTGTTCAGTGGCTTAATTGACTCTTTCATGTTTAAAAATATTTTAATTTTTAGAGATTTCCAGCCAGGATGGCAATGTAGGTAAATGCTGTGCTTACCCCTCTCATGACCACATCAAAATTACAACAAAACAACAAAACCACCATTATTAAGAAATGCCTAACGTCTAGTTGAACCAAAGCCCTACAACTAAGGACATACAGAAGAAGCCACCTTGAGACTGGTAGGAGGGGCAGAGATGCAGAATGGGCTGGTCCCACACCTGCACATGATATTTTGGTTGCAAGGGTCAAAGGAGCAAAGGAGCAAAGGGTCCCAGCCCCACACCAGGCTCCCCAGCCCAGGATTCCAGTAATGGGGAAAGAAATCCCCATTACTCTGGCTGTGAAAACCAGGGAGATTGTGGCTAGGTGAGACAAGGGTCCCAGGTGCTCCTCTTAAAGGGCTCATGCATGGATTTACTCTGAACTCCAGTGCTGGGGCAGCAGCTTGAAAGGCACCAGGGACACATGAGGAGGAACTAAGATGTCTACCTTCAGGGTGAGGTCTGGAGGGGCAGCATTCTCTTAGATGGAGGAGCTAGCAGATGCCATTATTTCTTTGTGGAGCACTCCCCTCCTGACATGCAGATGCAAGATGCTGCCATATGTGAGTCTCCATCAACCTGGAAAACATCCTTTGTTCACCCCATGCTGGTGATTCCCTGAGACCCCACCCAATGTGTGGGCCCACCCAAGTCACTTCCATACAGTGGCTTTTCCATACAAATGGCCTACCTTGGCTCATGCTGTGGACTCTCCCAAAATCTGTCAAAGGTTCACAGAACACAAACAAGCAGTATTTGGCTTTGACATGTCCCGTACCTCTTGCTGAACAGCCCTAAGCCCAGCACTAGCGACAGCCAGCCTCAGTTCACAATGGAACTCTCAAGGCACCTCCAAGTCCAGTGTAGGTGATTGACCACCTATGGATTGCTTTATGGCTCATGCTGGGTGGCCCAGGACAGGGCACAGGTGGAGGCTGAACTTGGCATGCAGTGGGTTCCTTCCCAGGAGGCCCTGGGGCTGGCATGTTTGTGGCCAGCTTCAGACTGAGCTGGAGCATCACCTGGCCACCTCCAAGGATGACACACTGAAGGGGCAGACTGGGTAGGCACCAGAGTCCTGCTGAAGTAAATCCTGCTCTGCAGGGTCACCTCACCCCTGCAACACAACTCCTCCACTGTAGTCAGGGTCAGTCCTCACAACCAATCAGCCCAAGGGTTAATCCCTTCCATTTATGTGTAAACAGCAACCCAGGCTCAACTACAGCAGGAGGGTGCACACAGCCCACACCAGGGACACACCTGGAGTACCTGTCTCTGGTGACCAGTGAGACTGTACCACTGGGCCCCACAAAACAACTACTACGTAAGGCCACTCTACTAAGAATGGGAGACACAGAAGCACTACCTAATACATAGGAACAAAAACAAGGAGGCAGCCAAAATGGGGAGACAAAGAAATGTGTCACAAATTAAAAAAACAAAACAAAACAAAACAAAAACCAAAAACAGAACAAAACTCCAGAAAAAGAACTAAACAAAATGGAGACAAGTAATCTACCAGACAGACTAAAACACTGGTTATAAGAATGCTCAGGGAGCTCAGGGAGAACTTCAACAAAGAGGTAGGAAACATAAAAATGGAGATAGACTCATAAAAAACAACCAGTTAGAAATAGAGAATACAGTAACTGAAATGAAGGATACATTAGAAGAAATCAACAGCAAATTAAATGAAGCAAAGGATCAAATCAGCAATTTAGAAGATAAGGTAGAAGAAAACACCAAACAGAACAGCAAAAAGAAAAAAGAATTAAAAAATTTGATAGTCTCATTAAATTTTTTTTTTTTTGCTATTTCTTTAAAGGAAAACATAGATTTACCATATGTCCAGCAGCTGAACTCCTAGTGTTGAGTTGCAAACCTATGTCCACCAAATTTTATGTAGTTTTCTTCATCAATACCCCAAATTAGAAGCAACCAACATGTTCTTTAAGAGGTGAATGGATAAACAAACTGTGGTACATCTAGACAATGGAATCTTATTTAGCAATTAAAAGAAATGAGCTATCAAGCCACAAAAAAACATGGAGGAAGCTTAAATTATAGTGACAGTAAGAAGATCAGTGGTTGGAGAGGGGAGGGGTGAATAGGTGGAGGACAAGAGATTTTTGCAGCAGTCTGTATAATACTGAGGTGATGCATAAATAATACCATGCATTTGGTAAAACCCATAAAACTATACAACACAAAGAGATAACCCTAATGTAAATCACAGATTTTAGTTAATAAGAACGTATCGATATCAGTTCATCAACCATAACAAATGCAAGACATTAATAACAGGCAAACATGAGGGGATGGGCAGAAGGGTGAGAGGATTGTATGGGAACTCTGTACTATTCAATTTCTCCGTAAACTTAAAGCTGTTCTAAAAAGCTATAAAATGGCATCTAAATCTTACTCTGTTTAAGTTTTCATTGATTAGGATGGAATTTGAGCACCTTTTCACGTTTTATCCTAATCTAATTACACGTTTTACTTGTATTTAGCCTCTTATTTTTATTTTTTGATTTGTTTTTTCTTATTAAGTGCTAATTTATTAATTTACTGCACTTTTATATTTTTTTATAAATTACAAATTCTCCTTCCCTCAGATTTTAATATACCTTTTAATGTCATTTGTTATTATTGATAAACAAAGGATTTATTGTATGTACTTTAGACTACTGATCTATTCCTTTATGACTTATTTCAATACTCTTCTGCTTATGAAGTTTTCACACTTCAAGAAGTCACATAAATGTATTATTGATATTCATTTCTAATAGTTTTCTGTTTTTAATTTTGCCAGTCACTCTCTTTTCTATCAGCTATTCATTCTGAGGTATTTAAAAAGTTATCTAGTTTTCTCATTTATTACATCATTTACCTTTTATAGATTGATTTGTGATAGATCTATACTGTGAACTAAATTCTCATATTGGGTCGTGTCTGTTTCCCGACTGTCCATTTTGTTCCATTGATCTCTATATTTACGTCTTTCACCGTTTCAAAAGTGGCCTGTCCTCATCATTAATCTTCTTTTACAAACTTTCTTCATTTCCAACTAAGTTGATATTCTTTAACTTTGATCAAGTAATATTTGTAATCACTTTCCTGGAGGTGACTATAAGGGTCTTAATCATGATAATTACTGCACAGAAGTCAAAGGCAGCAATATTTCCATGGCAATCAAAGCTGCAGGAAGGCAGAGCCCATGCCTTTCACCTTCCTGTACTTAACCCTAACCCACTCCCTGGCATACAGTAGGCACTCAAATAGCTGTGGAGTAAATGAAAGATGAGACAGAGAGTCTTCTAGATGTCTACAGAAACTTAAAGATTACCATGGCAAAGAGAAATGGTCCTCAGAGAGAGGAACTAAGACTGTGTAAGTTATAAAGAGACACATTTCAACTCAAAGGAAGGAACTTTCTCTTATATGTGCATAAAATTGAAGACCACAGTCTCTGAGTTTATAAATTCCCTCATGATGCAGAGACCTACTATTGAAACAGAAACTAAGGCTTTTTTTAATGAAGTGAAATAAAACGTAGAAGGCTCTCATTCTTTATATATTCAATTGAAAAGCCTTCATGATCAATGGTGTCTTTGTTCTTGGTTAAAGGGTTTTACAATGGGAATTGCCTCTATTATTCCCTGAAAACGTCTTCTAATCCTTCCTTCATTAAACACGTTATTTATAAAGCACCTATTATGTACCAGGTACTGTGCTAAGTGCTTGGGATATAAAATGAAAAAGAAATAGAAAAGACATAGTTCTTGCAACTTAAAGACATTTAAAGAACTACAACACAATTAGATTGTATGGGGGGTCTGATTTGGTCTTTCTGATTGAGGTGTATTATGGTACGCTGACCATTACGACGATGGTAAAGAGATAAATTGGACAGTAATAGAAAAGTTACTATAATAATAAATTATCTATAAAATCCTTTCCCAATAAACTTCTGAGTTTAAATTGAAACAGAGAATGGTCTATTTCAAGATACTGGCAAAATGGCATGAGGACAAACAAAAAACGTCATGAAATTCTGCAGCTCCCAGTGATCTACTTCTCCCTATTTCCCTGGGACTCAGAGAGACCACAGCTACGAGGCAGATAGGAGATGTTCACAAGATGGTTATCCTTTCACAGGAATTATACAGCCGAGGTGGACTGGCCAGGAGTCAGAGAGTGCAAAGACGACCCCTGAATGGTCTCCTTTGGGGAGACATTCATTTTAAAGAGGTGTTCCAGGTAACAGTAGAAGAATCAGGGAAGGAAAGGAATTGCTGAAGAGATTTTCATCAACTAAAGAAAACAAAACTCAGATAAAACGTTAAGACGTCATGTGTGAATGAGTTTGAAATGTATGGCACATTTCGGTTTTGCCACTATTTTTATATTATTCTTGCCTCTTGACAGGCAATTTCCATAATTTATGGAATCAGGGAACCAAACAGCTATTTCAAAATTCATTCTTCTGGGACTTTTGGAAGACATGGACCTGCAGCCCCTCCTCTTCGGGCTCTCCCTGTCCCTGTACCTGGTCTGTTACAGGGAACCTGCTCATCGTCCAGGCCGTCAGCTCAGGCTCCCACCTCCACACGCCCATGTACTTGTTCCTCTCCTTCATGTCCTTCACTGACATGTTTCACCTCCACCACCATCCCGAAGATGCTGGTGAACATCCAGACACAGAGCAAAGTCATCACGTATGAAGGCTGCCTCACCCAGATGTATTTCTTCATGGGTTTTGCTGGGCTAGATAATTTGCTACCGTGATGGCTGATGACCGCTTTGTGGCCATAAATACATCTGTCACCCCCTGCACTACACGGTCATTATGAACCCACGCCTCTGTGGTCTACTGCTTCTGCTTTCTTGGTTCATCTGCCTGACATATTATTTGTTGCAAAGTCTGATGGTTTTGAGGGTGTCCTTCTGCAAAGAGACAGAAATCCCCCACTTCCTCTGTGAACTTCCTCAGATTCTCAAGCTGGCCTGCTCCGACGTTCCTGCCAACGACATCCTGCTGTATGTTGTAACTGGCCTGCTGGGTGTTATTCCCCTGACTGGGATTCTCTTTTCTTATTCTAGAATTGTCTACTCCATAATGGGCATTTCATCAGCTGTGGGTCAGCATAAAGTCTTTTCCACCTGTGGGTCTCTCTCATCTCTCAGTCACCTCCTTGTTCTCTGGTGCCCACCTTGGGGTGTGTGTACCTCACTTCTGGAACAGCCCATGCCTCCAGAAAGAGTTCAGTGGCCTCGGTGACATACACGGTGGTTGCCCCATGCTGAATCCCTTTATCTACAATCTGAGGAACGGGGACATGAAGGAGGCTCTGAGACTTTTCAGCAGAGGAGCTCTCGGTGAGATCATGGAAGTTAAGAACAACAGAGATCCAAAGTGCTGATAATTAGTGGTCCTGGATATGTAATTTAGAGACACAGAGAAGGGCTATTCATGATATACTAGAAGACATTCCTGAACCAAACACAAACTTGAAGCAGCACACCCAAAGGCTCACCACCTACTAAAAGGGAAAAAATGGCCAACCAATAACTAAACTTCTTGTGAAAATAAATTATTTCAAAGATACAGACTCCTGCAAGCATCAAGAGAAGAGAAAGCAAGTCAGGAATGCAGCAGGGGACTAGAGAGGCCAAGAATGACAACAAATGTTTACACACCAACTCATATTTACCTCTGTGATGTTCCAGCGAGAACACAGCACGACGCCTACTGGACCGTGTTTTCTCCAGTCTACCTGGGAACCATTGTCTGGACTGTCTCTCACACTGACCTCCTCGGCCCCGTAACATTTTACTTACTGCATCTTGCTTTGGTGGTGGCCACTGCCCTATACTGAGGACTAATTAGAAACTTCTGATCTTTGTTGATCCATATGAGCCAGATCTGAAATAAAAGTCCAAAGCAATCTACTTGCCATCTTCCTTGCCTGCTTCATGCTTCACCAAATCTTCACATGCCTGACTCCTCTCCTTCTCACAAGTTGGGCTTCAAATCTAAACTGGCAGTTCCTCAAGGAGGCCTATCCTGACCACCACACTCCTACTCATTCCAGTTTCCATATCTATATCTATCTATCTATCTATATAAACTAGATATATAGGTATATCTATCTGTATCTATCTATTGAAGGTGCCAAAAAATGTATACACATTTGAAGAAAGGAAAAAACTGTATTAAAAGTACGCTGATGGTAACCACTTTGAGCACCTCTGGTAATTGCCGAAGTCAAATGTGACTTGTATTCATCTTTTGTTATCGGTAAATATTATTACAATTTTAATAGTTTTCCCTACTTAAAATGTGTATACTTTTTTTGGAGATATATATATATATATATATATATATATATATATGGAGAGAAAGAGGAGAGAGAGAGAGAGAGAGAGAGAGAGAGAGAGAGAGAGAATTTTGGTATTTTCAGCAATTGTTCATATTCCCTAGTCTGTTAATCCTCTGCCCTTTTCCTCAAATGTTGGTCTGTGGTACCTTTTTAAAATCTTTATTAAATTTATTAGGGGGACATTGGTTAGTAAAATTACATAGGTTTCAAGTGTACAATTTTATAAAACATCATCTATGTTTTGCATTGTGCGCTCAATACCCAGAGTCAGTTCTCCTTCCACCATTATATATTTGACCCCTCTTCCCTCTTCTACCACCTCCCCTCACCCTCTGTTAATCACTAAATTGCCTGTGTCTGTGAGTTTTTGTCTTGTTTGTTGCTTTCAGTTTTATATGCCAAACATGAGTGAAGTCCTCTGGTCCTCTTTTGAGGGGTATCAGAGCATAGTGGCTAAGAGGGCTGTGGGTTCAGATATCTTTATCATTCACTATTGTACAATCTTGCCCAAGTTCCTTCTCTGTGCTTCCATACTCTCAGCCATAATAACAAGGATGAGAATACATTTCCTGAAGCGTGCTGGTGGAGATGAAACGTCACACATCGGAGAGCTCAGAACAGTGTCTGACGTGAGCACTCAGTAACTGTTAGCCATCACACGATCCATGAGGGCCATCGGGGTCCGCGCTGATCACACAAAGGTACCAAGAGCCTGAACAGCAAGCCGAGGCCTCTTCCGTCCCTTTAACCCTGTTAACTACGATAGTTTGCACTGTTATGGGGGTGAGGGGGGCTGCAGGGCAGTGCAGGGGAAGGATCCATGACCAGAATTGGAAAAACTGGTTAGAGGGTTGATCAGGCTAGGGCTGAGACGGGGCTGTGACTCAGAGCACCGAGAAAGCCATGTAGGAAAGGGGGCCCTTGTGCAAGCCCCCCGAACAGCCCTAGGAGCGCCAAATGCTGGCCAGATCTGTAGAGGTCAGGAGATACCAGAGACAGAATCGGACCAGTATGTGGCCCCAGACAAGGGCTCCCTACCGCTGGGCGATGGAGGACAAAGCATCCTTTATACTGGTTCAGCTCCATGGGGAGAGTCTCTTGAACTGAGCGCAAAAATTTAGAGCTTTAAAAACGTGTCTTGGGTTGTCTTGAGGCCTGTTGAACCCTCTTAGTGATCAGTGCATTCAGACGAGGCACATTCCAATGTTTGACCCCACTTAATTATTTATGAGGCGACTGACTGTCTCTAAGCAGCCTCAAATTCTTGATTTGTAAATAGTTGTTGGGTGATTATAGAAGTGTTGTGTCTAATATAGAGATTCTCAAAAGTAGTGGGCGTGTTTATGAACACGGCATATATATCCGTTTCCCTTCTCGTGCCCAAAAGAGATAGATCTATTGGCAGGATGCTATACCCTGGAGAGGTCTGTCCCGGCGGCATTCTTCTCCAGCAGATGTCTGAGGGAGAGATACCAAATAACTACTCCTGGAAAAGTCACTTTATTCAGTGCAATAGTCTTACGACCAACCGTTCTGTGGAACCTTTGGCTCTGGTGACCTGGGCAGATTAGATGAAGCCAAGAGAATAGGACCAGCCTCGTGAGCCTGGAGCACTGATTGTCCTCCATCCTGCAATTAATTCCTGGTATAGAAAATTATTAATCTACCACATGGTTGTTCAACCTGGGTACTGTTGCCATTTACGGCCAGACAATTCTTTGTGGCGGGGTTGTACTATGCATTGCAGGTCATTTAGCAGCTCTGTAACCTTAGACACTAGATACCAGGAGTTTCCCCGACTTTCATGCCCCAGTCATGAACTCTAAAAAAATGTCTGCAGACTTTGCCAAATGACCCTAAGGGATAAATCACTCTTGGATGGGAACCACTGATACACCATGACCCAGAAGAATGAAGGAAAGGAAAATGTAGGAAAAATAAAGTGAGGGGAAGACCCTGGTTTTCCTGAGGTCCAGAACTGAATAGACCTAACATACTGGCCTCTTGTCAAGAGTGCTTGCATGGAGGAGGCCTTGGGTGTGGAATAGAAGAAACACCAATGCCATTTGTTGAACAAACAGATGAACAAATTTTAGTGACCTCAGAATTCCCCAGGACAAGAACCTTGCTTGTTCATTGGTTGCCTGGAAATGATCAGGATTATAAAGGCACATGAGAAAAACGTTTTGGGGTTCACCACCTTGATTGTGGTGATGGCTTCACAAATGTACACACAGGTCAAAATGTGTCACATTGCATATTTTAAAAATGTAGTATATGCCCATTTTATCTGTATAAAGCTATTCCTTCTCATTTGAACACTTGCAATGCAAACTCTGGCCCTGGGGTGACTGCAAAAATAGCTACCATTTCTTCCCTTCCTGTTTCCCGGACCCAGGCCTCTTCTGTGTACCTCTTGAGCACCCTTCCACTCTGGGCTCACCCATGTGACTGCACTGGGCAGCGGGTTGCAGACAGACACGATACAAGCCGGGACTTGAGAAGTACTTGCACAGGGGAGCTTGTACTCTTCTGGAACCTTCCGGATACATGTATACATGCCCCATCTAGATCACGGAGGATGTGACCTGAGTGAAGAGCAAGTAACCCCCAAGCCAAACTGGCAGCCAACTGCAGACACGAGTAAGCCCAGCGAGGCACAGCGCAAATTGTCAAACAGAATTGTAAACTAAATTGTGGTTGTTTTGGGTAGTTTATTACGCAGCAGATATAAACAGGCCCTCTTCATTCCATTCTAAGGGGCACACATTATCTTTCTAAACTGCAAACCTCACCAAATGTCAAGGGATTTTCATCAACTTCAACTGACATTTAAACTGAGACTGGTGTGTAAATTGTGGAGTCTGTGTGTCCACGTGTGCGTGTTATTTAATCTGTCCCATGTTACTCCTCCAGCTTTTTCTCCGACTTCATGGATTATCCTTTTACATGTCAGATTGTTTCCATGACTTTCCTCTCAGAACTGGCATGTTTATTCAAGTCTGATCCTGAACATTATAAACAAGCCTTCTACACTTAGCTTGCATCCCCTCTTCCATATGGCTTTCCGCGAAGGCTCCAAGTTCAACATCCTATCCTTGGGACTTCCAGAACGGATTACCTGGCCATATTAGCTATCTTGTTTATTGTTTATACCTGTCTCTCCTCCTTGACCTTTACTGCTTTAAAGACAGTACCATGTCTGTCTTTCTTCCCAAAGCCTAATTCAGTGCATGGCCCATAACTGATATTCCCTGGTTCCCTAGAGAGGAAATAATCATGAATTGGAGTTACCCAAACATGACACTAGATAGAGCTGGTTCCTGCTGAGAGGCCTCAAGAACTGAAAGCCATAGCGAGAGAAGGAGACTGGGTGAGAATATAATTAGAAATCCCCTCCAGAGAGATTGTGTAAGGTATTATGTCTGTCCCAAGAACTGGCAGGGAAGGGCAATGAGAGTCAAGAGCTCTGGGAAACTTGTGAGTATGTGGAGATGGGAATTCAGTTTCCTTCTGTGCTGCTGCTAATTGAGGTGATGGAGGGACTGTGCACAGAGGGGGTAATTGCCCTGGACTCCCAAGGCTCCTAATTAAAGAAATAACCCCATGTCACTCACTGCTGAAAGTGCTCTCCTCCTCCTCCCCGCAGGCCTGGCCTCCAGGGTACACATTTTTTCGAAACTGAGGAGAGCTAGTCAATGATTGCTACTTCTTCATTAATGAGTCTAGGAAAACTTTTGACGAAGGGCTGAGGAATATTCAGCACCTCCACTCAAGGATGTGCCCAGAAGCACTGCAAGTAGAAAGGAAGAGTGCAGAGATGTCAGGAAGCCAAATGGAGGGCAGAAGCCCTGTGACTGTGGGCCCTTCCCGTCATGCACCATCAGCCCAACTGATCCATCAGTTGATGCAGGCCTGAAAGGCACAGCAGTCAAGAGGAGGTGAAGTGAGGTCTGAACAGAGTAAGCACTCTGACAGAGGGTCCCAGTTTCTAGCTGATAAGCTGACTCTTCTCACCTGTCTTCTGTGGGTAAATCCAGACTGCCTTACCATGGTGTGCACAAGACTACAGTTAATCTATTCAAATCATATTCAAATCTGCCGTCTTCTCGTGTAAGACAGAAACTTTTCTTTTAATTACGACAAATATTAAATCAAAACAACTGTTAAGGGTCTGAGGCTGGAACTTGTCTTTAGGAACTTGTGTTGCTTAAACTGAAGGTTGAGAAGAATTTTCTAGGGCTCCTGTATGATGGGAATACAGTTAAAATAATTGTTAGTCTTAGGCCTTATTTGAGGAGTCCCTAAAAGAACCCAAATAAAACAGACAAAAATAAGGACACTAGAGCAAGCTGTAGCCTCTGACACAATAGCTACAGCAACTGGTAAACACAGGCTAACTTCTAGCTAGAAAAACAAATCACACTCAATGCCTATCTATTGTTGTTCCTTTTAACCAATACATCAAGTCAAGCTTTCAGCAAAAAATTGCAAGACATGTTAAAAGGCAATAAATAAATAAATAAACATCTAAAATGAGAAAGTAAATATCAGAATCAAACTCTATTATGGCAGAATCAAACTCTATTATGGGGAATTTAAAATAGCTATGGTTAACATGCTAACAGTTCTAATGGAAGAAGTGAACATGTAAAAACGTGGGTAATATAAGCAGAGAAAGAGAAACTCTAAGAAAGAATCAAAAGGAAATGCTAGAAAGAATTAAAAAGACAAACAATACCTGAGAACTGTGGGATAATTACAAAAAGTGTAACGTGTAATGGTAATCCCCCAGTTCTCAGATATTCTGTTTGTCAAGAAGAATAAGAGAAAGGACCAGAATATTTGAAGTAATATGGATGAGAATTTCCCCAAATTAGTGACACATATTCAGGAAGCTAAGAAATCACCAAGAAGGATCAATAGCAAAAAAATCTACGTTGAGACATATTATATTTAAATTGCAGAAAAAGGGCAGCCAGTTGGCTCAGTTGGTTAAAGTGCAGTGCTCCTAACACCAAGGTCGCTGGTTCGATTCCCACATGGTCCAGTGAGAAGCAACAGCTTGAGCTTAGAGCTAAGCTGCTGGTAGGTGGCCGGTTGGCTCAGTAGTTAGAGTGCGGTGCTCATAACACCAAGGTCGCTGGTTCGAGTCCCACATGGGCCAGTGAGAGGTAACGGCTTGAGTTTGGAGCTGGGCAGCCAGTTGTCTCAATGGTTAGAGCGAGGTGTTCATAACACCAAGATTGTCGGTTACAGTTCCACATTGGCCAGTAAGCTGCACTCTCCACAACTAGATTGAAAATGACTTGACTTGGAGCTGAGCTGCACCCTCCATAACTATATTCAAAAACAACGACTTCACATCCTGGAAAAACACACTATTCCCCAATATTTCCCAATTAAAAAAAAAATTCTCAGCAAACTAAGACTAGAAGGGAACTACTCAAATCTTTAGGAAAAAAAAATTGCAGAAAAATCAACATACAATAAACCTAGTATTAACAAAAAAAAAAAAAGGCTCATTTACCTGGAAATTTAAAAACCTCTCATTAACTCCTCAGTAAAATGAGAAATACAAACTGAAATTACAGAATTTTTAAAAAATAATGATTTTTAAAACTTACCTATTAGAACGTATGGACTGTATTCTAAAGCAGTGGTCAAGAGGAAATTCACTGCACAAAACACTTGTCAATAAAAGATTAAGTATAAGTTAATTACCAGTTGAACAAAAAGACAGAAAAATAAACCAAAAGAAAGCATAAAAAAGGAATGGAGATAAAATCATGAATGAGGAAAATAGAAAAACAACAAATCTAATTAGTCAAAATTCCACTTTATTTATTTATTTAGAAACAAGTAAATCACTAGCTCATTTGATTCAGGAAAAGAAAAAGCAAATACACACAAAAAAATAGGTGATGACCATCAAATCAGAAAACATTTTAAAAATCATGAGACAACTTTGCTGACCTCTGTGCTAAACGAACTGGACAATTTCCTAGGAAAATACAGATTAACAACATTGACACCATTAAAGTTAGAAAGTTTAAAACAGAGCAATATCCATAAAAGAAATAAACTTTCTAAAAAAATATTCCACTAAGAAAGCACTTGACCCAGATGGTTTTACAGGGAGTTCTACCAACTCTTCCAAAACCCCAGTAACTAATGCTGCATAAATTATTCGACCATTGAAAAGGAAGGAAAAATTCCTAATTCTTATGAGAAAGTATAATACCACTAGGTTGGTATAAAAGTAATTGCGGTTTAAAAGGTTAAAAATAATTGCAAAAACCGCAATTACTTTTGCACCAACCTAATAATACCTAAACTAAATAAAGACAGTACAAAGAAAACTACAGACCAACTATCATTCATGAATATCAATGCAAAACACTAAACAAAATACTAGCAAACAGAATCTAAAACCACATTAGGAAAATAATACATGATGACCAAGTGAAATTCATTCCAGGAATGCAAGATTTGTTGAATATTGAGAAATTTATTAATATCACATACTATATTAATAAACTAGAGGAAAAGAATCATGATCCTCTTCACAGATGTTCAGAAAACTTTGATAAAATGCCACACCTATTCATGGTAAAACATCCAAGAATATAGAATACCTTCTCAACATGATAAAATAAATATATACCTTAGTTTTAAAAGAGATTATGTTAATTAATGGAAAAATAATAGGGACATTACCCCTCGGACAAGACAAGGATGCCCATTATCTCTGCTGCTATTTATCACGGCAGTAGAGGTATCAGCCAAATGCAGACAAGCAAACACAATTAGAGGTGTAAGAACAGGTAAACAAGTAAAGCTATCTCAATTTGCAGACAGTGCCTGGAAAACTACCAAAAAGCAATAATAAATATCAAAAAATAAAAGAATTCAGTGAAATAGCAAGTTATAAAATTAAGACACAAAATTAGTAGCTTTCATATACATAAACAGTGAAGACATAACGGCACAGAAAATCTCATTTACAATAAAGGATTAAATACTCAGGGAAAACAACAAAAACTTGTTATAAGGAAAAATGTTAAACACTCCTGACAAACACTAAAGTAGACTTAAACAAATGGAAAGACATCCCCATTCTTGGATGAGACAACATTATAGAGATATTAATTCTCCCCAAATGAACTCATAAATTTCAGGCAATGCCAATAAAAATACCAACAAGCTATTATCATGGAACGAGACAAGATAATAGGAAAGTGCATATATAAAGAAAAAACAAGCAAGCATAATACCTAGGGAAACACCGAAAAACCATGAGGGGGAACTAGTCCATTCAGACATTAAAACTTACTATAAAGCCTCTGAAAATGTAAACACTGAGTTGTTAATGATAGCCATTCTAACTGGTGTGAGGTGATAGCTCATTGTGGTTTTGATTTACATTTCTCTGCTATCAACAAGACAAATAGTAACAAGTGTTGGAGAAGCTGTGGAGAAAAAGGAACCCTGATACACTGTTGGTGGGAATGCAGATTGGTGGAGCCGTTATGGAAGGCAGTGTGGAGGTTCCTCAAAAAATTAAGAATAGAATTACCATATGACCCAGCAATCCCTCTCCTGGGTATCTACCAAAAAGATCTGAAAACATTTATCTATAAAGATATATGTGCACCAATGTTCATTACAGCTTTATTTATGGTGGCCAAGACATGGAAACAACCAAAGTGTCCTTTAATAGGCGATTGGATAAAGAAGATGTGGTATATATACACAATGGAATACTATTTTGCCATAACAAAAGATGAAATAGTGCCATTTGTGACAACATTGATGGATCTTGAGATCATTATGCTAACCAAAACAGGTCACACAGAAAAAGTCGAGAACCATGATTTCACTGATATGTGGGACATAAAACTGAAAGCAACAAAGGAACAAGACAGACAAACAAAAACTGATATAGACAATAGTTTAGGGGTTACCAAGGGGTAAGGGGGAAAGAGGGTTGTAGATGAGAGTAAAAGGGATCAAATATATGGTGACGGAAAGAGAACTGACTCTGGGTGGTGAACACACAACGTGATGTATAGATGATGTATTACAAAATTGTACAACTGAAGCCTATGTAACTTTACTAACAATTGTCACCCCAATAAACTTTAATTAAAACAAATTAAACACTGTGGCATGGTGTATGAACACGTAGATCAATGGAATAGAATAAAATTCAGAGTTAGGCCAAATACATATAGAATTTCAGTATGTGACAATGGGGACATCTCAAATCTCCGGGGCAAAGATGTACTTTTTAAATAAATGATCTGAGTCAATGTGGAAAAAAGAAACTTAATCCTACCTTATAAAATGCACAAAAAATCAGTTCCAGGTGGATTGTAGATCTAAACGTGTATACTAAAACAATTAAACTTGAAGAAAAAGTAGAACATGTTCTTGCCTTCAGGGTAGTCAAATATTTCTTACACAGGAACAGAAGAGTACTGTCCATAAAGATTAGATGACATTAAAATTAAGAACTCATTTCATCAAAAAATACCAATTAAAACATGGAAGAGGGCCGGCCCGGTGGCTCAGGCGGTTGGAGCTCTGTGCTCCTAAGGCTGAGGTTGCCGGTTCGATTCCCACATGGGCCAGTAAGCTGCACCCTCTACAGCTAAGATTGTGAACAATAGCTCTCCCTGGAGCTGGGCTGCCATGAGCAGCCGGAGGTCGGTGTAAGCTGCCGTGGCTGTTGTGTGCTGCCAGGAGTGGCCAGTGCCCAGCATGAGTGGCCAGCAGCCAGAGTGAGCGGCCATGGGCTGCTGTGTGCTGCCGTGGGCTACCATGTGCTACCATGAGCGGCCTGTGGCCAGCATGAGTGACCAGCAGCCATTGTGAGTGGCCAGCAGCCGGCGAGAGCTGCCATGAGCTGCTGTGAGTGGCCGACCAACTGCCTCAGCCGGGGGGAGCGCAAGGCCCATAATACCACCATGGGCCAGGGAGCTGTGTCCTATACAACTAGACTGAGAAACAACAGCTTGAACCAGAGTGGCAGGGGTGGGGGCGGAAGAAGAGGACAGAAGAAAAAAAACATGGAAGAAACAAGCCACAGAGTGGGACAAAATATTTACAGAACATATCCACCCATAGGGCTGACATCTGGAATACGTAAATCAGGCAACTTTAGTGCCATCTTATTCAACTCAATAAAATAGCTTCTTGGAAAACAAATTTGCACAATCACTTTGGAAAACTGGCATCATCTATGAAAAATAAACATATGGATCCCATATGACCCAGCAATTTCAGTCCAGGGTACACACCCATGAGAAATACATATATACTCGTGCACTATCAGAAATGTTAAAATAGCTCATAGCAGCATTATTCACAAATAGCCCCAAGGTGAAAAGTCAAATGTCCGTCAACACAACCTGCTAAAACAACTTGTGGAATATTCAAATAATGGAAGACAGTAAAATGTATTAGCTAGTGATACTCAAAACAGTATGGATCAGTTTCACAAAAACATTCGGGAAAATTAAGACACACAAAAGAACATATGCTGTGTGGTTCCATTTGTATAGGATTAAGAAACAAAAAACCCAAGCTATGTCAGTCGGAATATTGGTCACCTGTGGAGAGTAGAGAAGGGTTTGTCATTTGGATGAGACAAGAAGAGGTATCAGGAATGCTGGTAACACTTTTTTTGCCTCACCACATGGATGTGTTCATGTGATCATTGAGCTATACATGTATGAATTAAGCACTTCTGCATTTTAGTAAAACCTGTTTTAATGTTACCACATATACACAAAATGTCATTATACAAACACTGTAGAAATGACTTTGGCATTATACTGATAAATGCAACATGCACAGACCTTACTACCCAGGAATTTCACACTCCTGGAAAAACTCACCAATCCTCCAGAGGGTATGTATACAATTTCTTAAAGCAGCATTGTTCATAACTGGGAAAAAGGGAAACAGTCCAGGAACTAACGGTACATCAGCAGTAGAGAAAGTCAGTAAGTTGTGGGATAATGAAACCAAGAATCACTATCTGGAAGTTATAAAGAAACCACGGCTATCGTCATCAAGGTGACTCTTATTAATAGTCTGCCCACCATTTTATCTAACTTGAATTCTGCAATGGCCTTCTAACAAGTTTGTTTGTACCTTGTTCCTCTATTTAGCGTATCAACCCAGAAGCCACTGTGATCCTTTAAAAACAGAAACCGGATAGTTGTCACCCTTTTCAAAACCCTCCACTGACTTCCCAACACATTGATCATGAAAGGCAGAGCCCTTCAAGTTAACCCACAAGATGTCCCCATGATCAGGATCCTGATCTAGCTCTGACCTCATCATCTTCTGCAACCCGCAAGCCTGATCCACGCCATCACACTGGTCCCTTTGTCCCTAGCACGTGGCTATCCCCAAGCACAACTGTTCTTCATGGCCTCTGAACTGCCCAGGGTGCTGCTCTTCCCCACATTACAACACGGCCTACGCTTGCAGTTCCTTTACAGCTCTGCTCAAACATCCCCTTAAAGGAAAGACTTTCCCTACCTGCCCCAGAGCTCCACTAAATCCCACATTCCTTCTCATCATCACCCTGCTTCATTTTTCCTTCATTGCACTGACCACCATCTGAGATACAATATATTTACTCATTTATCAGGTGCCTCAACCCCATGTAGAATGTAAGCACCACAAAGGCAAATATTCTGATTCACTGTAGGCTTGGGGCACAGAACAAGGTCTGACCTATAAGAAATACAGACTCTGGAGCCAGACACCAGGGCTCAAATCCAAGCTCTGCCACCTACCTGCTAACAGGTTGACTGCAGACAAGTCACCTATACTTCTCTTAGATTTCTCCATATGCAAAAGGAAGACACTGATGGCACCTGCTTCTTAGCGTGATTGTGAAAATTAACACCATTCTTCAATACAAGAAGTCAGGAAAATAAATGTTTAAATACATCAAAGATTTGAAATACCACTTAAAAACTTGGTTTAAAAAATTTAAAACTCCATATCCAACAATTAAAAGCACAGCAGACACACGTGTAGCAGTTATAAAAGCTCACTCGTGATCAGGTGAACGGATTACAGACAGCATCCAGGGGGTAGCTGAACCCTCCCCCATCAACAAGAAAAACAATTAAATAGAAATAAATGAACTATCCAAAGCAGCTTAAACCCATAATCAGTTTTATTTTTCTCATGTACTAGGAAGTCTGGAAATGACAAATCCACGGCTAGTGTGGACACTCAAAGAAGCCACTGGGGAGGCCAGAATCATTTGTGATTTTCTGTAGGCTCCTCCTTAGCCCGTGGGTTACATCCTCTTGGTCACAAGATGGATCTTTTCACACTAGGTACTGGATCTCCTTGCAAGGTGAGAAGTAGGGAAAGGGGTAAAAAAAAAAAAAAAAAAAAAATACGAGGAAGAATCCAGGTAAGAATGACCTTTTTCAAGACCCTTCTCAGTGCCCACACAGTAACATCTGCGTATTTGTCAGTGTACGACACGGACTGTACTAGTTGCAACTAAACCTGATTTTTAAAATAGCATACCATACTAGTCTGACAAAATCTGGGTTTTCTTGATGTGGAAGATGAGATACTGGGGAAGCAACTAGAAGTAGATGCCACTCCTGGCTGGACAAAAAGCTAAGAACATCCTAAAGGATCCATCTAATGAAGACCTCATCTGATCACCATTCATTTAAATTAGATGCTCGCAACAAACAGGTACTAAAAATACCCACATTACACAGCACATAAGATTGTACAGAGTTCATTGGTCAAGAAAGTCACCCAAAGTGAAATTAACACACTATCAAGAATGAAATAAAAATACTACACACAAACCTTTTGGGATGTGGCCTAAAGGTAATTTAGAGCATAACCTTAAAAACAAAGGCTAAAAAATTAATGAGCTAGGGTCTGTTTTCATTATGAAAAACTGAGAAATGCAATTTCATATTCACTAGAAAATTCCATTGGGGTGTGAACGAATTCTCGTAAGCACAAGTGAGGGGGCCGTAGCTGACATCATCTCCACACAGGGATTGTCTGAAGTGTGGGTTCTCATGTTTCCTGAAATGATTACATTGATTATAGTTTCAAAGTTTTAAATAGAAATTTCTCCTACTGTGAGTACTCACGTTTCACAAATTGGAAGGCCAATGTTTCTCAACCTCTCATTATTTCGGGGTATGTAATTCTTTGTTCGGGGGGGGTAAGAGGGGGCTCCTATGCATGTAGGATATTTAACAGCATCCTTGATGTCTTCCAACTGCACGCCAGTAGCACCTCCTCTAGGTTTAACAACCAAAAATGTTTCCAGGTGCTGTCAAATGTCCCCTGGGGAGCAAAATCACTCCCTGTTGAGAACAGCTCCTGTGCAAACAGGGGTTGGCAAATTTGTTTCTGTAAACGGCCAGACAGCAAGTATTTTAGACTTTGTGGGCCACACATGGTCTCTGTCACACCTTTTTCTTCCTTAAAAATGTGAACTATTCTTAGATTATGGTCTGTACAAAAAACAAACAGCTGGCTGCAGTTTGCTGTCCCATTATTGACTTTTCCATGTTCCTTACTTCTGTGTTATTTCTCTCATGAGGAATACAGTGAGACTAAGAAATGTTGGCCTAGTTGTTGAATTTACAGATTCTCCCTACAGTGCTTATTCGTGTGCCCAGAAGGTGCAAGCTGGTGCTAAAGTCATTTCAACATTAAATACCAGGCTAGGATTTCTCTCCCTAAATTCTCATGTTAAAAGCTGAATATACACTGATGGCTTCTCCACACCAGTTATATGTTTTCTCCCCGTGTGGTGAGTTCTCATAAATCTCCAAAGTGATGAAAAAAAACTCACGTCTTTTCACAATCATTACACAAATTGTATTTCTCCCAAGTTACATGTATTCTTTTGTGTCTGTAAGATGAATTCATAAAGGCTTTCCTGCCTTCCTTACACTTATGGGGTTTCCTTCTACTCTGAGCTCTTATGATTCTTAAAGAGATGTCATTGGAGCCTTCTCCACACTGATGACACAAAGAGTTTCTCTCCCCGGTGAGTTTTCACATGACTCCGAAGAGATGAATGATCGCTGAAGGCTTTCCCACAGGCCGGGCATTCATAGGGCTTCTCACCAGTGTGTATTCTCCTGTGGACGTTAAGGTTGGAGCCTATGCTGAAGGCTTTTCCACAGTGATCACACTCGTATGGCTTCTCTCCTGTGTGACTCCTCATGTGTGTCTTAAGGGTTGACTGGTTTCTGAAGGCTTTCCCACACTGTCTACATTCAACGTGTTTCTTTACAAGATGAATACTCATGTGCCGCCTCCGGGATAAATAATCACCGAAGATTTTCCCACAGGCAGCACATTCATAGCGTCTCTCTTGAGTGTGTATTTTCCTGTGTGCAGTTAGGTTTGAGCTTGCACTGAAGGCTTTCCCACACAGATCGCACCCGTATGGTTTCTCTCCAGTGTGAGAATTCATGTGTGTCTTAAGGATGGACTGGTTTCTGAATGTTTTCCCACACTGCCGACATTCGACAGGCTTCTTTACAATATGAATGCGCATGTGTTTTCTCCGCGACAAGAGATCACCAAAGGATTTCCCGCATTCTTTACATTCGTATGTTTTCTGTACCATGTGGTTCTTCTTGTGCAAATTAAAGTTAGACTTCCATCGAAAGGCTTTTCCACACTGTGTGCATTCATAGGGTTTCTCTCCAGTGTGATTCCTGACATGCTCTTTGAGATGAGAGGGATGCTGGAAAGCTTTCCCACAGTCATGACATTCATAGGGTCTCTCTCCAGTGTGTGTTCTTCTGTGTGCAATGAGGTGGCAGCTCCTGCCATAGGCCTTGCCACATTCGTCACACTTGTAAGGTCTCTCCCCAGTGTGAACTCTCATGTGGATCTTCAGGGCCGAGAGGGTTCGGAATGCATTTCCACACTGACTGCAGTCAAAGGGCTTCTCTGTGAGGTGAGTTCTCGCATGACTCCTGAGGGCGGAGGGATCATTGAAAGCTTTCCCACAGGCACTGCATTCATAGGGTTTCTCCCCGGTGTGTATTCTCCTGTGCCGGGTAAGGGAAGCACTTGTGGTGAAGGCTTTTTGGCACTGGTGACATTCGTGCATTTTTCTCCCATTGTAAATGCTCACATGTTGGGTTAGATGCGACCTGTTCTTGAAAACCACCCCACAGTCCCTGCGGTGACAGGGCCTCTTGCCAGTGTGCCTTCCCATCTGTTGAGTAAGATGAGCACCCATGTTGAAGACTTCAAACAGGTGAGCATAGTCAGTGGATTTCTCTCCGAGACGAGTTCTTTCCTGTTGATGGAGAGATGAGTGCTGACTAAGGCATTTCCCATATTCATTACATTCCTAAGAATCATCCCCACGTAAACTGACAAAAATTGAAGTACATCAGTATGACAAATGTCACAATTTAAAGTGCAAAAGTACTGCTTCTGCCCCATCTGGGCTCTATCAAACAGAACAGGTAAATGCTATGCCCTAAGGCTCCGTGTGTGTAACTTTATAAAGCTTTTACACACACTTGAACTGTTTAAATCTGAACTGAGCCTCAACACTCAATATCTGAGACACAATTATAGAAATATTTACTCATCAAAACTCTAAGTGGAAAAATTTGGAATTAGATTTAGGGTTTTCCTCCAACTTGGTAATATTCACTGTCCCCGACACTGTTTCCTCTTGGAGAATGCCACTTGCCT
This sequence comes from Rhinolophus ferrumequinum, assembly GCF_004115265.2. Lineage (NCBI taxonomy): Eukaryota > Metazoa > Chordata > Mammalia > Chiroptera > Rhinolophidae > Rhinolophus > Rhinolophus ferrumequinum. Next base: position 55,905,352 of record NC_046301.1, read on the forward strand.
GGTTTTTGGGCTGCTTTTGTAATTTAAGCTGCCCCAGTCTTCTCCTAATATTGAAGACCTAGAATTACCCCAAGGAAATCTTACCATTGTCACATCCCTGGATGTTTCCTTCCCAAGAATATCTTCCATGAGAATGGACCATTTGGTTTTAGATGGAGTTTCCCAATCTGAAACGAATTGAAAAAAGATTTACTTGTTGGAAAAAGAAAATGGTGGGATGATGGTGACAAAAATAGGTGAATTTCTTTGCAAATATAAATCCTAAGATAGGTAATAGGAAAAGGGAGAATGCACACATGAGTAAAAATGACTGAAAATTTTGGCTGTGTGAGATATGTGGCAAAGACAGGGATAGACATTTATGTCAACTCACTAAGAAGTAATTCTTCAAAGACTGACATTGATAATAACAGAAAAAGTATAATCAGGAATGTTCAATATGAAAGGATAGGAGAAAGTCCACATGGACATGTCAAATTTAAAGGTGAAGAGAATAACAACACCAAAGAGAGAATGGAGAAGCAGTGAAAGAGAATGAGCATTTTTCAAATTTCCCTTGGTGACATTTCCTAACGGATCTCCCTCCACCTCAATCCCTGGGGAGAACTGACACTCAGCAGCATCTGTGTTTGCCTCGTGCTCACCGGAACAAGTGCCTCCGTGAAGTCCCGTCTCCTCTGTCCTCAGCTCCTCTTCTTCCTCCAAGTGGGAGATGAGGCTGGGTTTGCCCACTTGACACCCTACTCACGGGGAAAGACACATGTTGAGGGAGGATCGTGCAGAAGACACGTGTTCTGAAGTCAGAGTTCTGAAGATGGACAAGACTGACTTAGGAGCAGCAAAATGATGGTGACAAATTTCTAAGGGACATAATGAAAGGCTTTCATAAAAAGTAAACTCACAAATACCCACGTTTTGCCCTTCAAAAGACTTCTTAACTCAGAAATTAAGGATTTCTGAACTCAGAAACCTATACCCAAGCTCAGGCATACTTGACAACTTCCAAGGTCAATGCAATACTGTGTTTCCCCGAAAATAAGACCTAACCAGAAAATAAGCCCTAGCATGATTTTTCAGGATGACGTCCCCTGAACATAAGCCTTAATATGCCTTTTGGAGCAAAAATTAACATAAGACCTGGTCTTATTTTTGGGGAAACATGGTAGACAGATCTCAATATCCATGAGGAGACACACGGGGAGTAGGTACCAGGTCCGCTTGTTGACAATTGTGTTCCAAATCCCCACACAATTCTTGGGTTATAGCAAGTACTTAAAACAAAAACATTAGGTTCATGAATGAAGAAATGATGCCCGTATTACCCACTGAGGCGAGGTTGCTATAGTTCTCCAGCATCACATCCTTGTACAGTTTTCTTTGAGAAGAATCCAGCAAGGGCCACTCCTTCTCAGTAAAGTCCACTGCAACATCCTGGAAAGTCACGGATTCCTGCAACACCACACACATTTGGGGTCAGTGAGAACCCAGCCTGTGTTCAAAGATGCAGAAGCTACAGACTGGGTATGAGAGGCTCAAAACACAGGATTTTCAGTGTGGGGTTCTGGTGGCTCAACGTTTATTCCAGAAGTCAGTCAGCAGTTGTCTTCTCTTCCCTGTGAAGTGATCTCATCCTGTCTCATTGCTTCAAAAGTAACTCTGATGTGGGACTAAAATCTCTGTCTACTTCCAGCCTGGCCTGAGTGCTTTGAGCCACATTATGAGAAAAACATTGGATACATACATCATTTCCCCTAACAACCCTAATACCAGGACAGACTCACAACATTCTTTAGCTCTTTCATTGATAAACCTGGACGGAGATCTAAAAGAATTTTAACATGAGATATTGGGCTATTCTAGGAAGTGCCTCTCCCACCCTCAGGGGCCCTAAGATCTTGGTGTACCTGGGAACCAGCATTAGTTGGCATATGAGGCTCTAGGTCATTACAAGCAAACAGGTCCACATCCTGGTGACAGGAATGATCTTTTGAAGAAAGAGGAATTTCTGAGTCCTGGGTGGATGTAGCTAGAGAAGACAGGATCCGTGAGAATTCAAGCCTGCCGGACACTCACAAACCAAGAAACTACCCAAACTAAGGGTGCAGTGCACAGCCCCAAACACACACACACACGTTTTGCAACAAGCCAAAGCAGCCCTGCTCTAATTCAAGGACAGGAAAAAGGGAGGTTGGCCAATATACCCATAAACAAAGCGATGTTATACTCTCAATTTACAAGTGAAGAAATGAAAGCTCTACGAGGTAGAGCTTTACTTGCTTTGCTCAGATTTATCAAAACGATAAATGGGATAGTACGGGGTTACCCACACTTGTGTCCTTCCTTTCACACCAACTGCACACACTCCCTCTCACCCCAACTCACAAAGACCCTGAATCAGACAGCCCCCTGGGGGACCTCCCTGGGCTTTGCTCCCACTGCTTCCCAGTGGGAAGCAGCCCTCCCCTGACAGCCTCCCCTGACAGCCCTCCCTCTGGCCTTGGACACCCCTGACCTTGGTGAAGTGGCAGGGGTCACTCAAGCTTGATTTCTGAGAGCACTCTTCACCCCAAGAACTTACCACATGTGGGAGAGAGACCAAGAGCTGCCATCCTGTGAGGATGATGATAAATTTGCCCAAATAACAGGGCACTGGCACCAGAAAGCTACTCTCTTGCTCTCATGGGACACACTGCGCAGGCATCTGCAGTCAACGAGAAAAAGGCTATTAGGAGAAGTCGAAGGCTTTCTATCGCTCCTGCTCACAGGACAATTCTGACCTTTGCTTTCCAACATTTCCTTTTTTGAGTATCAAGTTCTGTCTGATCCCCAAGCCTTTACCTTATTTAGGCAAAACCTCCAGGCAATGTGGTATAAAGCCCTGACCTGTCTCAAGGAAGATTCAGGCTCACTCCCCCACGTAACTTGTCATCAAGTACAATTCTGTGACACCCCTCACTCATTATGCACTTGGGCCCCAGACTTCTGTTCTTCAACTTCAAGGTTTGCCATGGTTTCGGATGCTTGTGGCAGCCACAGAGAAGGTGCATCTAGGAACGCACGTTCCAGTCTCCACACTCCACACCAACATACACACCTGTGGGCCAATGAACAGGCCTTGTTACTGCTACGAGCAACTTTACCTTGCAGGCAATGGTTTAGAAATCTGCTCTCTGGACAAAACTTCTACACAACATTCTTCTCACATGAACTCTTTCTTTCACTTCCGAGAGGATTCCAGGCCACCCATATTTCTACCATCTTGCTAACAACAAATTCTTCTTCTTACTGCCCCAACTATCCAGCTGAGATTCATCAAGACCCATCACTTCTATTTATTTGTCCAAATTCCCTTAACCCTCTATTATAACCCTGAATGAGCAAAAACCCAGCACTGGATGATTCCAACCATTTGCTTCCTCCCTAAAGGTACTTCTAGGAAGACCCGTGTGCACAAAACAGGTAACCTTCAAAACTCTTAAGTTGCTCACCCTAAAGGACTAGGCAATCCGACCTTCCAATCTCCCAATAACCATGTAAAAATCTCAACAGTTTTTTTCTGAATAAAAAATTGTCTTACCATTACCCTTACTTTCAGCAAATATTCTTATATTCATTACACAGTAATCACTAAACGTACAAGAAAGAACTGGAAAATGAAACTTAAAAAACAATTCCACATGATAGTGTAAAACATGTAAAATGTCTCCAAATAAAAAGTTGTGTTAAGACTTTGACAATAAAACTTTTGAAATACTGCTGAAAATTAAAGACCTAAATAAATGGGGAGGAATATCATCTATAGATACAGCACAGTTCCTAGCAAAATCCTGGCAGGCTTCTTTTCTGGAAATTGACAAGCCAAATCTAAAATGTGTACCAAAATGCAAAAGATCTAGAAGAGCCAGAACAATGTTAAGAAAGAAAAACTTGGATGATTCATACTAACTTTACCACAGTAATGAAGAGTTATTGGAATAAGTATAGACAAATATGTCAGTGGAACAGAACAGTTAGAAATAGGTATGCAAATGCACAAACAATTTTCAACAGGAAACAAAACAATTCAATAGTTTAAAAAATTTTTTCTTTAAAATTATAGTTGACATGCAATATTATATTAGTTTCAGGGGTACAACACTGTGATTTAGACATTTATATACCTTATGAAGTGGTCACCCCAATAAACATAGTACTCATATGACACCATATATCATTATCACAATATTACTAACTTAACAAAACAAAAAAGACAGCAGTCTTTTTAAAAAATGGTGCTGAAATAGTCAGTGGGGGTTAAAAGTAATTTTGACTTCTATTATCATTACACACACAAAAATTTAAATTTAAAAAAATCTTTTTTGAGATGAATCAGACAACAAAACATAAAATCCAGACTATTCTAATGACCTGTGTTACACAACAATATTTTAGACTAGACACAAACAGAATCAGACCTAAAAAAATCTATTCTTAGACTTTACCAAAATTAAAAAATTTTAGTCATCAAACAACATCAAGAAAATATGGTATATAGCCACAATGGAATACTATTCTGCCGTAAGAAAAAATGAAATATTGCCATTTGCGACAACATGGATGGATCTTAAGATTATAATGCTAAGTGAAATAAGTCACACAGAAAAAGTCAAGAACGATATGATTTCACTGATGTGTGGTATATGTGGTATATAAAACTGAAAACAACAAAACAAGACAAACAAATGAAAAAACAAAAACTCATAGTCACAGACAATAGTTTAATGGTTACCAGAGGGTAAGGGGGGGGGGTAGATGAGGGTAAAAGGGATCAAATATATGGTGATGGAAAGAGAATTGACTCTGGGTAGTGAACACACAATGTGATATATAGATGATATTACAGAATTGTACACCTGAAATCTATATAACTTTACTAATAATTGTCATCCCCAATAAACTTTAATAAAAAAAGTGAGAAAGCTGGCATAAAAACAGACACATAGATCAGTGAAACAATTAAGAGCCCAGAAAAAAACCCATGCACACAATTAATGACACAGGAGCCAAGAACATACAATAAGCAAAGAACAGTCTCTTCAATAAATGTGTTGGGAAACTGGGCAGCCACATGCACAAGAATGAAACTGGAGCACTATCTTACATTATACATAAAAACAAACTCAAAAGAGACTAAAGACTTGAATGTAAGACCTGAAACCATAAAAGTTCTTGAAGAAAACACAGGCAGTAAGCCCCTTCACATCGGCCGTGGGGATGATTTTTTAGATTTGATACCAGAAGCAAATAAAACAATAGCAGAAATAAACAAGTGGGACTACATCAAACTAAAAAGCTTCTGCACAGCAAAGGAAACCATCAACAAAATGGAAAGGCAACCTACCGAATGGGAGAAGACATTTGTAAGTCATATGTCAGACAAGGGGTTAATATCCAAAACATATGAAGAACTTGTACAACTCAATACCGTGTTTCCCTGAAAATAAGACCTAGCCTTACAATCAGCTCTAATGTGTCTTTTGGAGCAAAAATTAATATAAGACCCGGTCTTATTTTATTATAAATAAAAATTTTCTTATAATAAAATAAGACCGGGTCTTATATAATGTAATATATAATGTAATATAAGACCCAGTCTTATATTAATTTTTGCTCCAAAAGATGCATTAGAACTGGTTGTCCAGCTAGGTCTTATTTTCAGAGAAACAGGGTGGAAAAAAATCCAATTAAAAAATGGGCAGAGGATCTGAACCGACATTTTCTCAAAGACATACAAATAGCCAACTGGTACATGAAAAGATGTTCATCATTAACCATCAGAGAAATGCTAATCAAAAGGATGAGATATCACCTAATACCTGCTAGAATGGCTATTATAAAAAAGATAAGAGCTATGGGTTGGCCAGGATATGGGAAAAAGGGAACTCTTCTGCACTGTTGGTGGGAATGTAAATTGGGACAGACAGCCATTATGGAAAACAGTATGCAGGGTCCTCAAAAAATTAAATATAGAACTACCATATGATACAGCAATTCCACTTCTGGGTATTTATCCAAAAATGGAAACACTATTTTGAAAACATCTCTACCTCTATGTTCATTACAGCATTATTTACAATAACGAAGACATGGAAGCAACTTAAATGTCTATCAGTGAATGAATGGATAAAGAAAATGTGGTATATATACAGCTATAAAAAAAAAATCTTGCCATTTGCGATAGCAATGGAACTTGAAGGCATTATGCTAAATAAGCCAACAGAAGAAAAGTACCTTAGGTTCTCACTGATATATGGAAACTTAAAAAAAACAGAACACAGCAAAAACCAAGGTCATGGATACAGAGAACAGACTGGTGGGAGTGGGTGAAATGGGTGAAAGAGGTCAAAAGGTACAAACTTCCAGTTATATAATGAACAAGCCTGGGGATGTAATGTACAACACGGTGACTATAGTTAATAATACTGTATTGCACATTTGAAAGTAGCTAGGAAAGTAGGTCTTGAACATTCTCATCACAAGAAAAAAAGATTTGTAACTCTGTATGATGATGATTGTCAACTACATTTATTGTGATCATTTTGTAATATATAAAAATATTGGGCTGGCCTGGTGGCTCAGGTGGTTGGAGCACCGTGCTCTCAACACCAAGGTCGCCGGTTGATTCCCACATGGCCCAGTGAGCTGCGCTTTCTACAGCTAAGATTGTGAACAACAGCTCACCCTGGAGCTGGGCTGCCAGGAGCAGCCGGTGGCCAGCGTAAGTGGCCGGCAGCTGGCGAGAGCTTCCGCACCAACCACTGGTGACCGACTGCCTCAGCCGGGGGGGAGCGCAAGGCTCCTAACACCAGCCTGGGCCAGGGCGCTGTGTCCTACACAACTAGACTGAGACACAGCGGCTTGAACCGGAGTGGGGCCAGGGGAGGCAGAAGGGGAAAAAAAAATAAATCAAATAATTATGTTGCATACCTGACACTGATATAATGCTATGGCAGTTATACCTCAATAAAAATAAATGAATCAATAAATAAATAAATAAAATAAAAAGGCAAGCCACAGACCGGGGAAAAATATCTGTAGTATATATTCCTAACAAAGAATTCATATTCAGAATAAAGCACTCCTATAAATAAAAAAGTACCAACTCAAAAAAAATGCTAAACTTAGCCCTTCTCAAAATTTAATAACCTATAATAAGCGTGGCAAAAGGTACTTAGTATCATTAGTCATTAGATAAATACAAATTAAGTGACATAGCATTTCAACCCACTGAAGTAATCAAAATAAAAAAAGACCATCTACATTAAATGTCAGAAAGGATGTGGCATACCCTCAACTCTCAAATACTGACGGTGGGAATGTGAAATGGTTCAACCACTTTAGAAAATAATTTGCCAGTTTCTTAAATAATAGTACGCCTACCATTTGACCAAACAATTCCATGCCTAGGTATTTACCCAAGAGAAGTCTTTAAAAATATGTCCACAGCACTGATTCATAATAGCCAAAAGTGTAGGCAACCTAAATGTCCATCAACAAAAGAACATATAAACAAATTTTGGTCTGTACAATGGAATACTGCTCAGCAATAAAAAGAAACGACTGAGACACACAACATGGCTGAATCTCTATGTTGACCAACAGAAGCCAGACACAAAAAATGCTCTATGATTCCAATTACAAGATGTCCACAAATAGACAAAACTTTAGGCCGATACCAAAACTTGTTTTAGTTGATAGAAGTAAAAAAAAATGCTTGCCTCAATGGAAGAATACGAGACGGATATAGACTGAAAGAAGTGAGAGGGAACTTTCTGAGGCAATTGAAGTTTTCTACATTTTTAATTTTTTTAGTGGTTACATAATGTGCAAAGTGTGATCAAACAATAATGTGAATGTTTAAATTAAAAAAAAATTATTACAGAAGACACATTGCCAGTAATCCCCCTCACAACACTTCCCCTCGCTTCAAACACACTTATCCCATCATTCTTGCCACTTTCTGAAGCAGTTCTGGAGGTCCTTTTTCCTGAGTGTCTTTACTTGCACTGTTGTGGCTGCCTTGATGTCCTGAATCATTTTGACTTCGGGGAAGAGCCAAAAGTCTCAGGGTGCCAGATCTGGTGAATAAGCTGGATGTGGACACACCGTAATGTTTTAATTTAACAGAAATTGCTGTATACCAGAAGTGATGTGTGACAAGGAGTGTTGTCATGATGGAAAAAGATTTATGGCACACTTTAAAACACACCTCCTCTCAACCATAGCTCACATCCAACTGACTGCACCAAACAAGTTGAAACTTGTCTGTTCCTAAGGTTCGACGCACTGCTTCCCGTATAGAAGATCCCTACCTTTCTGTTGGGTGGCACTTGGCAGCAGCATTCACTATATTTGTGATCACAACAGAAAGGCTCCGTGTCATACATTGCTTCTGGTACGGCAATTTCTGTCTTTTACTATAATAATTTTTTTTTTAATTTAAACATTCACCATAGATTTTGATCACACCTTGTACACAACTGTCAAAAAATTGATCAAACTGATCACCCAAGAGCTGTGCATTTTCTTATAAATTTTACCTTAAAAATTTAAGGGAATCTTTTTACTTTCTGGTCTCTGCAAAAATTCCTCCCACAGTTGATCTCCTTCTCTCCTATTACACACAAGGCAATGTCTGCCCTCCCTTCTAAAGCCAATTTCTTCACAGTAAATAAATATGTAAATACATTGAAAATGTTCAGAGAAAAAATTGGGATAAAAAATACTCAAATCAAAGGAAGCTGGAGAAAAAAGAAATTGAAAAAGATAACACATTCAACAACCAAATATATTAACACATAAAATGCTAAATGGGTTAAATGCTTCAACTACAATAGATATTCTCAAAATGGATTAAAAATAATCCAGTTACATGCTGTTTACAAGAGATGTCTAACACATAAGAATATAACAAGACCGGAAATAAAAAGATATACAAGGCATGTTTTTCGAAAAAAGTTGGTTTAAATATATTAACACCAGACAGAATAGATTAAGGCAAAAAGCTCATAAATGAAAAGCATAATTCAAGAAAAAGCTGTATATACTTGTGTATATGTTATAACATAGCTTCAAAAATTTGAAAAAAATTTAAAAGGGCAGAACGCTAAGGGGAATGGATAAAGCCACCACCAGAGTTCTCACAAATATAGTTCAGGAAGATAACTCAATATATGCAGACTGAATAGGATGAGACAGTATTTCCTAACTGTAAAATCCAGCCATACAAGCACAATGTGTCTCAGAAAATGGCATCAATCTCTCACAATGCAATAAACAATAACCAGAATATAACCAGAAAAATGTCAGAGGAGTGAAAATTAAAAGAGAAACTTTGAAATAATTCACATGTCAAGAAAGTCATACTACTCAATAATATTTAGAACTGAAATGTAATACAATACTACACACTGGACTTTGGGATGTGACAGATACCCAATGTAGGAAATTAGAAAAATATCCTAAAAAAAGCAAAGAGAAAAAAATCATAAAAACAGAAGTTATGAAACAGAAAACATACATATTATAAAGTGGTTCAATCAAGCCAAAAGTTGTCTGATAAAAACAAAATTGACAAAATTCTGGCAAAGATTTATTTTTTTAAAAAACTCCTATATTTACATATGTGAGTAAATATAGGAGTGAAAAAGTGGACAACATTACAGATGTAGCAAGCGTTAAAAATATTATAATAAGATCACGTTATTAACAACTTTGACTATACAATTTAAACCTTAAATGGAATGAATAAATTCCTGAAGGAATTTTTCTTACTATAATGAAATAGAGAACTTGGATGCCCTATGATCCTAAGGGAACTGAAACAACAGCTTTGAAAATTACCATAAAGAAAACTCCAGATCTAAATGGGTTTTCCTGGTACAGCTCCCTTTATGGAACAAGTCATTCTACTTCTAGGCAAAATACTCCAGAGTTTAGAAAAAAGAAGGAACACCCCACTCCATTTTATGAAGCTGGCATAAACCTTACACAGAAAGGGAAAACTACACGCCAATTTCACTCAAACATAGATCCAAATCACCAAATAAAACATTAGCAAATAGAAGCCAAAAATGACACAACAGTAAGTGTCCTTTCCAGGTAACTTATTTACCAATGCATATTTAATGGAACATTAGAAAACTCCATTGGTATAACTCACCACACTACAATCAGACAAGAGCATATTATTCACTCATTCATTCCTGGAACACACAGTACTATCACAGGCCAGACATCGTTTAAAGTGCTTGAAATATATCAACTATAAAATATTAGTAAGCCCAATAAATATCAAGAGACTAACTCTCAAAGTAAACAACAATGTGGAAGTGAATTCTTAAATCTAGTTATAGGCTATTTACACGAGAATCAACGAAAGTTAATAAAAACAGACAAGTGCACCGAAAAGTTTAAGTATAAAAGATAGTCAAAACATATGCTACCAAAAATAAAACCAGTGTGCCTGTATTAATATTAGACAAAAATTGACTACAAAAGGAAACTGACCAGAAAAGCAAAAAGAAGGTAGTTTATTCTGCAGCCTCCAATTCCCGAGCCTCCAAAATGTTCTGAACTCTTTCCGCCGGTCTTTTCCGTCTCCACCCCAAGGTGTCAGTTTTTTTGACCCGACCACCAGTGTCTGCCCCACGTCAGGACCCAATTCAGTGGTCCTAAATTTCAGTCCTCGCTTGTCCCAGGTCCCGGTCCTGTCTAATTCCTCCCTGCCTGTGGGCCTCTGGAGTCTCCTCAGGAAGGCTGGGGATAAATGAGTAAAGCGGGGCTTACCCGACTGAGGATAAAATTGGAGGAAGCGGTGATCACGGAAGCTGTCATCGAAGGGATGAAAAGTTCAAACAGAAGGTCCAGTCTGCCGCGGGGAGGTGGAAGGTCCCAAACAGTTCCGAGGAAACCACAGCAGAGGTCTCCTCCGCCCATCTGTACATCGGAGATCCCATCCCCAAAGTAATGGCTTCCGCCTCACTTCCGCCTTCTAACTCTCACGGGATTTCATTGGCGGCTCTAACCCGGAAATGCTGGGCACAAAGAATTCTGGGAAATGTAGTTCTTGAGCTTAGACGGGCATGGCGGAGGTGGGTTCTGACTGTGAGCACATTTCCCTAACTTTTAATTGTTTAACTGCTTCCGTACTCAGTTCTCTGCCCTCTGGCTTCTTTTCTTCTTATAATTATTCGCTCTTCGGTAGCAGCGAATCTCACTGCTTTAAGTACTGTTTACTGTGGACGAAAAAGGGACCACATGCTAAACCTGATAAGTTCAGGGGAGGCCAGCATGGCAGGCTCTACAAACGCAGAGACAGAAATTAACCACATAGGATGGTCTCAACATAAATGTGGGTCATGGAGAGTAGTCTCAGCCTAGGCCTATAGCTTCCTTGACGAAGATCAATCTTTACCTTAAGTGAGCCTGTCTATTGTCTTTTTGCCTCCAAGATAACATACCCTTGGACAGTCAATGCATTTCATGTAACCTACTTATGTCTCCTTTTTTATTCTAATGTATAAAATAAACTGCAAAACTGCCATTCTCTGGAGTAGTGTCTTAATCTGTTGAGATTTTGCTTCCCAGCAATTGTCAGTTTGTCTCAAATAACTCATTAAATTTCTTTACAGGTTTGGATGTTTCTTATATCCACAATACACTCAAGACTCAAATATCCATCCACTGCCTCACAACTCTACCCTGAATTCCAGGTGGAATGAGACATTCTCTCACCACTTGGATATTTTATAATGTTGACGTATGAAATGTACAAACCTGTAGAAAATTTGTATAAAAGTTTATTTGAGCCAAACTGATGACATATGCTGGGGAGCAAGGACTTAAATACTCCAGAGAATAACAGTTTTGCAGTTTCTTTTATGCATTTGAAATTAAGGAGGGGACATGTCACGCGGGGCGTCCGGCAGGGTCTCAGCTCCCGCTCCCCACACAAGAACACAGGATATGGTGAGGACAAAAAGGAACACCCACGGAGACATAGGTAGGGGAGTCATACCACTATAGTCTCACTGGACGCTGGATTCACACGACGTGCGACGTGCTGTCCGCTTTGCTGCTAACCGAGCGACTCTCCTCGACTCGACTCCCCAGCTCAGCCACGGCAGTAATATTAGTGGCCCATGGCTCAATGGTTACAGCTGATGGCCAACCAGCCACAGCTGACGGCCATTCATTACCCGAGCCAGCACCTTTCCATGTGAGGCCGAGAGCCTGGAAACTCCTCTGTGGGGCTCTGTCCCCACACTCCACCCCTACAGGGTCTTGTCTCACAATCTACATGACAAGTGTCTTCCACAATGGTCCCTGTGCCATATTAGCCTATCGGCACCTACGGACGAAAAGAAACAGTAGTCTTAGGAACCAACAATGGCAAATCCCTTCCATCTGGGAGGATACACGCTAGCTTTTTGTCCTGGGAAAGGAGGGTTGCTGCCACTGGCACCTTTCCCAGTTTGTGGTACCAGACCTTTATGGCAGTGCTTGGGGTCCCTTGCATAGTTTCAACATGTAACAGAACAGGGGACCCCAGAATAGGCCATAGTGAGAGCACATAGGTTCCCCACAAAATCATACCAGTATCGGGACCTCCATATATTACAGTCACTTGCGGTGGCCACTCAGCCACCACCTCTGGTGTCACTTGCAAATCATGAGTCAAACCGGCCCCCCATGGGGCTACCAGGCCCAACCATCGACAGTGGGGGCTTTTGACCTGCGAGGGCCAAGTCCATTGCTGTCATTCCCCTGCTTTCAAGTATGTGGGTGCTGGCAGCAAAATGTTTCCATTTCTGCGGTAGCCTGGCTTTAACAGAGTCTCAGTGGTGGTAACTTATAATTGTTCGATGTAGCAGAGCTTCTACTGGTGCGGGCCCTCCCTTCCATGGTCTCTCATTCAGGACTCTCAGGACGTCCCATAGACACGAGGCCCAGTCACGCATCGTGGGAGGGTGTTTTGACACCTGGAAACCTTGCTTCAAAAGGCCATTATAGCATTCAATCATGCCAGCTGCTTGTGGGTTATACGGAGCATGAAACAACCATTGCACGCCCATCCTGGCAGCCCAGCGCTGCACTTCTTGCCCAGTCAAATGAGTACCCCTGTCACTTTCAAAGACTTGGGGGCGACCATAGAGGGCACACAACCGTGTAAGAGTGACCACTGTATGCCGCTGATCCGCAGCTGGACACGGCCAAGCAAACATCAATCCCGTAGCAGTGTCCACTGCTGTAAATGCGTATATCGCATTGCGGGCCTTAGGCAGGGGTCCAATGTAATCCACTTGCCAGCGAGTGAGGGGCACCCTCCCTCACGTTATCTGGTATGTCTCCCAGAGGAGCCTCTGCCTTTGGGGGCTGTCCTGGGCACAGACGGCACAGTCATAGCAGGTATCTGCTATCTCCTGCCATTTCAAAGGCAGACCCCAGCGTCTGCTCACCTGCCACATGGTTCGGCTTCCAGCGTGCTGCAATTTCCTATGCAGCCAATGGGCTACATCAGTGGCAGGAGCCCGTTCTAACCATCGGACCCGTGCTAGGGCATCTGCTTCATCATTACCTGGGGACACTAAGGGGGAGTGACCTGTGACATGCATTAGGGTCACCTCCTTTCTCTGCTCTAGGTCCCAGAGGTCCTGCCACATGGCTTGACCCCACAGTAGAAGGTGTCCTACCAACCAGTTTTGGTGTTTCCACGTAGGGAGCCACAACGTCAGGCCCCAGAACACCACCCAGCTGTCAGTACAAATAACTAGGGGCCCGGGCTCGTGGCTGATTATCATCCACACAGCCCGTATCTCAGCCCACTGGCTACTCTGGCCCGTCCCAGTATCAACCCAAATTGTGTCTGTTTTGGGCTGCACACCAATAGCCGTCCAAACAGCTGCAGCCCCTCGGCTAGAACCATCAGTAAACCAGGCATCCTCAGGTACTGGGGGCTGTCCTTCTCTGTAGGGTGAAGGCTCCAAGTCCTCCCCTCTAGGCAGAGCGCTTGGCTCAGCCTGGGCTACAAGCTCCACAGGCCCTAGGACCTGTTGTAGCTGTGTCCTTAAAGGGCTTGAACTAAGGGTGCTACATTGCTCCAAGTAGGCACCCCACTTGGCGAGGGTGGTGGTCTGTGCCACCCCCGTTTTGGGTCCCTGGGTCCATGTACGGACCCACCCCTGGACGGGATAGGTTGTTCGAACCAACACCCCTGCCGTTCCTGTGATGGCTTCTGTGGCCACTAGGGTTGCGAATACAGCAGCCAGCTGTTTCTCTATTAGAGAGTAGCGGACCTCCGTTCCCTTCCATAATTAGGACCAAAATCCCACTGGCAACCAGAGATGCTCCTGCCGTTGCCAGAGGCCCCGTCCGTACCCCTCTTGGGTTACGTGAACATCAAGTTCAAATGGGCGGCCAGGGTCCACTACTTGCAGAGCTTGTGCCTGCTGCACTGCCCGTTTTGTGGCAACGAAGGCTTGCTCTACAGCCTCTATCCAATCCCCTGAGGCCCCCTTTTTTATCATATTGTATAAGGGCCTTGCCATTTGCACTAAATGGGGTACAAACACCTGCCAATATCCTAGCAGACCCAAATACGTCTGCAGTTGGGAGACCTTGGTCGGCCAGGGAAAGGCTGGTATCTTGTCAATAATCGCTTCAGGTATGACCTCTGTCTTACCTGACCACACAACACCCAAAAACTTGACAGATAAGCCAGGGCCTTGGACTTTTTCCTCATTCACCGCCCAGCCGCGTGACTTCAGGTGGCGGAGAAGAGAGGGAGCTGCTTGCTCTAAATCAGAAAGAGAATCTGATGTTAACAGAATATCATCGACATAATGAAACAAGGCCACAGAGGACGGGCGATCCCACTGTGCCAAATCCTGGGCCACGAGCCCGTGGCAGATAGTGGGGCTGTGCAAGTATCCTTGCGGAAGGACTTGAAAAGTTCACTGCCGCCCATGCCAAGTAAAAGCAAACTGCTCTTGACACTCGGGTGCAATGTCAATGGAGAAAAAAGCGTTGGCCAAGTCCTCTACGTAGTGATATGTCCCCAGGCGGGCAGTCAGACGATCCATCAAATTGTGAATTGAAGGTACTGCCGCGTGCAAAGGTGGCGTCACCTTATTTAACTCCCTATAGTCCACAGTCATTCGCCAGGTCCCATCTGGCTTCTTGACCGGCCATACTGGGGAGTTAAAGGGACTGTGTGTCGGCTTCACAATATGTGCCTTCGCCAATTCCAATATTGTACGACCAATCTCCTCCTGCCCTCCTGGCAGGTGGTACTGTCGCACTGTAACCACACACCGGGGCTGTGGCAACACTTGAGGAGGGTGGTGAGCATGCCCGCGTGTCACCGCTTTCACCACCCGGATCCGGAGACGGAACTCTCCTACCGACATCTGTAAGCTGAGGCCATGTAGCACATCCACCCCTAGAATATACTCCGGAACGGGGGAGACATACACCTTGTAGGTACGAGGGGGAAGCCTCCCTATACCCAGTGGTAAGGAAACGGCTTTCACAGTCACAGTCTTTCCCCCATAGCCATCAATGCAGATTGCTGGTCCAGGGAACAGTTCTGGGTTCCCATAAATAAGACTGCAGTCTGCACCAGTGTCAACTAGGGCCAAAACCCTCTGCACATTAGAAGGGGACCAATGTATGGATTGTTCCACATGGGGCCTCCGGTCCCTGCTGTCCCCTCTGACCGGGTACCTTGGCCCCACCTCTAATCAAGCCGAAAGGAGTCGTCCTCAAGCGGCTGCATGAAGTCCTGGAGGGACACAGGTCGCGCTTTCCCAGACTTCTCCTTTAGGCTTCTCCGGAATTGCTGTTCCAGACGCAACTGTTTCCAAAGTTCCAGCAGGAGTGCATTTGGTTGTCGGTCTATTTTCTTCCAATCGACCCCTGCTGCCACGAGATCACGCCACGTCTGTGCGCGTGTTACTCTCTGAGGCCCGCCACCTCACCCCTTTACTTTTGATTTGGGCTTCCAGGTCTCAACTGCGTGGACCTCCTGTCTCTGGCCTTCCTTCGCCTCTGGCTTTCAACATCCCCTAGGGTGGCCATGGCAGTTGTGACTTCATGGATCCATCGCCCCACATAGGGTGTAAGAATGGCAACCAAGGATCCAAAAGCACTCGCAAGTGCAGTATCCAAAACCAGATCTCTCATGTTGGCTGTAAAAAGCTCGTCATCCGGCCCCTGCATATTAAGGTTGAACATAGCATGACTCATACCCATTTCACGAATGATTTGAGTAAGTTCCATGTATGACTGCCATTGACTCACAGCATCTGGCAGCTCGCCAGCCTGTCCCCATACTGTGCGTACCGCAGCAGTGAGCCACTCCATTAGAGAATGGTTGCCCTGGTTGTGGGCCAACCTGTGGCAGTTCTGTAACCTTTGTCACAGGGACGGATGCACTGTCACAAAGGCTAGCTTTTCCATCTCACCCGGGGAGCAGAAAATGTTGTCTGCTCCCTCATCCCATAAACGTAGTAGCCAAGCCGAGACTGGCTCTCCAGGGCGCTGTCGGCACTGCCTCCCCAGCTCCTGCAAATCAGTGGGAGTGTAAGGGATGTAGGTTGTGAACTCAGCCACAGCTGGGTTTCTGGCAGGGGCCCAAAGGTTGCTCACGGTTTACCCTTTGCTTCAAGATTGGCCGGGCTTGTGGGTTGGGAGCTACATTGTCTCCACTCGCTTCCTCCGCCTCTGCCTCAGGGTCTCCACTGTGGGGCCCCGCTTCCAACAAGCGGACCCGAGCTTCCAGCGCTTCCAACCAGGACACCTGGTCCGGCACCTGGGCCATTTCATTAAGCGCACTTTCCGTGTTGAGACTCAAGGCCGTGAGGAACATCCAGCCCACGCGGCCGGCTGTAGCCTTCTCCTCCTCTGGCAACCGCTCAGCCAGAGCCTGCAGGGCCCTCTCCACGCTGGCCGGAGAGCTGTCCACGTCCTCCCACCCCTCCTTGGGGGTCCAACTCCTGAGAACAGTGGCCACCGGACGCCACACACTGTGTGGGGTCACACATCCTCCTGCCCAGAGTCAGATTCCATTCCTACCCGGTGGGAATCCTGCTCGCTGTGCCAGGTGTCTGAGTGGGTGGTGGCCTCAGTGTATAATGTCCACAACCCTCGGAGCCAACAGCAGAAGCAGATCAACAAAAGGAGGACAACGCCTTTCATGGCCAAGAGGGAGGTGTGCCATCTGGAGGCTCGAGTCTCCCAAGCAGACCGTGCCTCCCGCTCCCAGCGTCGCTCCTCATGGGCCTCCCGAAGCTGAACTTTTGTACGCATAAACTGCTCCACCATCCTTCGGTGAGTTTTGGCCGGCACCATACCCTGCTCACTATGCCATTTGTCATGCGAGCGTCCAGTGGGGTCTCAGCTCCCGCTCCCCACACAAGAACACAGGATATGGCTAGGCCAAAAAGGAACACCCACGGAGACATAGGTAGGGGAGTCATATCACTAGTCTCACTGGACGCTGGATTCACACGACGTGCGACGTGCTGTCCGCTTTTCTGCCAACCGACCGACTCTCCTCAACTCGACTCCCCAGCGCAGCCCCGGCAGTTATTTTAGTGGCCAATGGCTCAATGGTTACAGCTGACGGCCAAGTAGCCACAGTTGATGGCCATCTACTACCCAACCCAGCACCTTTCCACGTGAGGCCGAGAGCCTGGAAACTGCTCTCTGGGGCTCTGTCTGTCCCCACAGGACAAAAGGAATATTGGAGAAAGCAAGATGTGGATTGAATTACCGGATAGTTAACAAGATCATATGCTCTCTTGAGGTTCAACACCCCCTTTGAAGGGTATTACTTCTGTCATTTCAAAGGTTTGTTAACCTAGATCCACAAAAACAATGAACAGGGCTGGCTTAAAACCTTTCACTAAAAAAGTTATAGGCCTGACGTGTGACTACCTACCATGACCTGCCCAGTTAGGAACTTAAGTTCAGATCACCCCGTGAGGTTACTCTCCATAGAGCCTCTTTTTTCATCCACAATAGACACTTTAAAATGCCACAAATCAAACTTCTGACTTCACCTTTTCAAACTCAAATAATAGCAACTCCATCTTTCCACTTCGAAACCTTGGCAACACCCTCAACCCTTTTTTTGTCTCATCAATCCATCAGGGAATGTTTAGTTTTACCTTGACTGGCAAGCCAGAACCTGGTCAGTTTGCCAGAAATGTTTTCCTTGCTCCTGTGTCAAGAGAGGTCCTGGTGGGTGTGGGGACAGAGCCAGGAGTGCAGTTTCCAGGCTTTTGCCCTCACGTGGAAAGCTGCTCACTTGGGTAGTAAATGGACATCAACTGTGATTGGATGGCCATCAGCTGTCACCAGTGAGCCATTGGTCATTAATATAACTGCCGTGGCTACGCTAGCAGCAAATGGGGGGCTAGCAAGGAGATGGTGGCTGAGCTAGCAAAAGTGGATTGCAGTTAGCACGGCGGATTGCAGCTAGCAAGTGAGGTTGGTTGGCAGAAAGAAGTGGACGACAGGTTGCGGATCGTGTGGCTTCTGCTTCCTGTATGTCCAACCCAGCCACCAGCGAGACTATAGTGGTATGACTCCCCTATCTATGGCACCACGGGTGTTCCTTTTTAGGCCTCACCATGTCCTGCGTTCTTATGTGGGGAGCGGGAGCTGAGACCCCCTCATGCCACCCTGCATGACACATGGCGCAGCAAGCAGGGTACGGTGCCGGCCAAAGCTCCCTGAAGGGCGGTGGAGCAGTTTGTGCGCATGAACACTCAGTCTCAGGAAGACCAGGAGGAGCAGCTGCTGGAGAGCTGGACCCCCGTGGAGGGGTGGGAAGACTTGGACGGTTCCGCAACCAGCATAGGCCGGAGAAAATGAAGGTCGTTGCAGCCCTGTGGGCTGGGAAGTGCTTGCTGGGGCCCTCACCCCCAGGTTGGGGAGGACTTGGAGCCCTTGCCCTGCGGAGAGGGCACACATTGTGAGGGTAACGCACAGCCCTGGCGAATGACTGTGGACTATGGGGAATTGCCTTCCATCCCTCACCGCTTGATTGTTTGCTTGGGAACATACCATCATGAAGTGAAACTGGCAGATGTTTGCTTTTGTGTCTCTACCGGCCGCCTTTGAGAATATGTGAGAAACCGTATTTGTGCCCAGGAAATCTGGCTCTGCCCAGAAAGACTGATGTTACCCTGAGAAACCCTGGCTGTGCCCAGGAAGACTGGCTGTACCCTGAGAGGCCCTGGCTGTGCCCAGGGAGACTGGTGGTGCCCTAAGAAACCCTGGCTGTGCCCAGAGAGCCTGGCTGTGTCCAGGATATTCACCTCCAGGCTCTTCGCACAGGGCCCCTTGTGGAAGACGCTTGTCGCGTAGATTGTGAGGCGAGACCTTGTAGGGGTGGAGAGTGGGGACAGAGCCAGGAGTGCAGTTTCCAGGCTTTCGGCTTCATGTGGAAAGGTGATCACTCGGGTAGTAAACGGCCATCAACTGTGATTGGATGGCCATCAGCTGTGGCTAGTTGGCCGTCAGCTCTAACCAGTGAGCCATTGGCCACTAATATAACTGCGTGGCTACACTAGCAGAAAATGGGGGGCTAGCAAGAAGATGGTGGCTGAGCTAGCAAAAGTGGATTGCAGTTAGCACAGCGGATTGCAGTCAGCAAATAGGGTTGATTGGTTGGCAGAGAAGCAGACAGCAGGTTGCAGATCGTGTGGATCCTGTTTCCTGTGTCTCCAACCCAGCTGCCAGCTAGACTGTAGTGGTATGACTCCCTATCTATGGCTCCATGGGTGTTCCTTTTTGGCTTCACCATATTATGCGTTCTTATGTGGGAGCGGGACCAGAGACTCCACATGACACCCTGCATGACAGTGGGTCTCAGAAAAATCGGGTTTAGTGTTTTGTGGTGCTCTTTTACAGTACCTGAGCCAGAAAGTTAGGAGGCACAACTTCCAGGTGAGGGCTTTTATCTGGGTGAGGAGCACTTAGAGCAAAGAGAAGTCCTAGTACAAATCCTAATCCTAACTTCGCCAAGGTGGGCATCTCTGGTAAATTGCCTATTTTTCCTTCTGTAAAAATGAGCCACTTCCTATAGTTGTTGCAAGACTCAAATGAGAAATGTAAGTAACTCTGATTACTGCTCAGCAGGGACAAGAAGGAGATGGAAAAAGCCCAATACAGAGAGGTGAGCAAAGATGGAAAGACCTGGGGCAGGAGGTGCCTTGGGTTGAGGCCAGGGAAACTCCAGAAGAGGTTAAGGATAGGATCACCAAGATCTGGAGCCAGGACAGAGGAGGAAGAAAGGAAAAAGATTCATTAGCATTCAGGCAGGACCTGGGGAAACCGGGTAGTTAAAATCGGTGAAAAATGCAGGGTCAGGATCAGAGCTTGTCTTATCAATGCTGAATCCCAGTAAGCTTACAAGGATTAATTGATGGAATGAATGAAGGGGGAAAATATCACTCAGTTGACCCTTCAAAATTAAGAGGAGGAAAATTCTGCAATACTCCCCCAACAATGGAAAGTATTATTAAGGTAAACAGCACCCTGGAAGGTTTGAGAAACGTCATGCACATCCTGTTTCTATATAAATAGTGTAGAGAGATAAAATACTGATGGGTTAATACTGTTGAATATCCCACTCCACCTTGTAAATGGCTTTTAGTCAGTCATTCACATTGCCTAGAGAAGCTAGAAAGAGATAGTCGACTTATTTTTTTTAATTATTTGCGTAATTACAATGAACATACAAAAAGTCCACAAATACATTTTTTAAGTGAACCCCCCTAGGCACAAATCATAAAAAGGGCACATGCTTATGAAAAGTCGATGGAAGTGGAGCCATTTTAAAATGGATCCAGAGCAGCCATTCTAGAGGCACTGCCTTGTACGTCTGGTTCCTTGAAAGTTTGGAATATTTGAACTGGGCAAAATAACCTCTGGACTGGGCCATAGCCACGTGGTCTTCCAAACAACTGTAACACTAACAAAAGCAGACAAGAAGAAGGGTGAAAACGGTGGTTTAAGCCCTCACTGCCAACCAGAGGACAGAAGACTTAGGCACTGAGCCTGGCCGACCCCTCCCACTCTTAGGGAAGAGTGGATTAGGTGCTGGCGTCAGTGCATAGCTTCCTAAGGGGAGTACTTCAAAGGTGACCATAGTGATATTCAGAAATGAGGTATACGGCACTTTTTCTAGGATGAGTTCATGAACTTAATTGTCAAACATCGTGATAGGTGTCCTGTCTCTGCCCAGAGAAAAGGAGCATCCTGATTTACAAAGATGGAGGGACACAGAGAGAAACCTAAACGAACGGAATTGCTCAGTTTTCCTTGTATCCTTTTGTGCCATCAAACTTTCCCACGACTTTCCACTCTTCATCAAAACTAGCACAAAGATGGTCAGGTTTGGACTTTCAGAGATGACGTCATAGAAATGGCTGTGTAAGGTGAGCTTCTTGAAATCTCCCCTGGAATTCACAACAAATTGAACAACTACAATTCCACAAAGGACTCCCTGCTCAGCAGAGAGGCAAGACTAAGAGATGCACAACTAAAATCCTCTAAAGGTGGGCAAATTGGATGAGCAGGGGAGAAGGGAAGTGGGAAGTGCGGAGATGCAGGCCACGCAGACAGGACTCAGACTGGAGCTCGGAGCTCCAAGCTCCCTGCATTCCAGAATTACTGCAGCCACAGGAAAGGGAGGAATTTGGACTGCTAGCACTCCCCTTATGGCCCACAGTCCCACCTGTGCGAGCACTATATAGTACGGCTGAACCCAATGCACACGGCAGAGACCTCGGAGCAAAGACTGAGGGAAGAAGGGTGAAAACGGTGGTTAAAGCCCTCACTGCCAACCAGAGGACAGAAGACTTAGGCACAGAGCCTGGCCGACCCCTCCCACTCTTCCAGAGCTCACCCTACCCCTACCTGCCCAGTGCTAGAAGTGGAAAGGTAACAGTGTCAGATCAAAAGAACAGAATATTTGCAGTTCTGAGAACTGCAGCCTGCAGCCATGGACTTGCAGCCCACCTAGGTCCAGCAAAGGGCAGGAAACCCTGGGTGCAGGACGGGCTGTGCTGATGGTCGCCGCCATTGGTCATAGCCACCTCTCACAACCCACCCCACCCCCACCCCACCTATCTGGGGGAATCTCTGCAGGGGTAAACAAAGCTGCTGAAACACAATGGCCTTGAATCTGATACAGGAAGAGTTTCAGAACTTCAGAAGCTCTCCACATCCCCCAATGGAGGCAGTGCTCTGAGACCCAGGCAACCTGCTCACAGAGGAGAAGCCCACTTTCCAGGGAATCCCCCCACTGTGTGAGAAGCCGGAACAGGGCAGATAAAATATAACACTACAATATGAAAGAGAATTAAAGGCTACAGTTGGAAAGAAAATAAAGCATTCTGCCAACACTTAATGGAAAGCAAAGGAAAGACATCTTCCCACCAACCTGTTGCAGAAGCCACTCCTATAGATGCCTAGGAAGAGAAATAATAATTCACTAATTGCCATGAATAAACAAGGTAACAAGGCAGCTCAGAAGGAAAATGAAATGTCTCCAGAAAATGAACTTAAAGACATGGAAATAAGTGACTTAAATGACAGAGACTTCAAAATTGCAGTTCTGAAAAAAATCAACGAGATGCAAGAAAACACAGACAGCTAGTTTAATGAACTCAGAAACACAATCAAAGAACAAACTGAACATTTTACCAAAGAGTTTGAAATTTTAAAAAAGAACCAAATAGAATTTCTGGAGATTAAGAACTCAATAAAAGAAATGAAGAATGAAATAGCCAGCTTAGGTAGTAGAGTTGACCAGATAGAGAAAAGAATCAGTGACACTGAAGATAGAAATCTGGAAATGACACAGATCGAAGAAGAGAGAGACTTGAGAGTTAAAAGAAATGAAAGGACTCTACAAGAACTTTCTGACTCCATCAGAAAGAGCAATATAAGAATAATGGGCATACCAGAAGGAAAAGAAAGGAAGAAGGGAACAGAGAGTATACTCAAACAAATAGTCGATGAGAACTTCCCAAACATGTGGAAAAAACTGGATCTTCGAATCCAAGAAGCAAAGAGAACACCTAATTACCTCAACCCCAACAGGCCTTCTCCAAGGCACATTGTATTGAAGCTGTCAAAACTCAACGATAAAGAAAGAATCCTCAAGGCAGCCAGGGAAAAGAAAACGGTAACCTACAAAGGAAAGCCCATTAGATTATCATCAGATTTTTCAGCAGAAACTCTACAAGCCAGGAGGGAGTGGAGTCAAATATTCAAAGTATTGAAAGAGAGAAATTATGAGCCAAGAATAGTATATCCAGCAAAGATATCCTTTACATATGGAGGAATAAAGACCTTTCCAGACAAATAGAAGCTGATGGAATTTTCTAACACAAAACCTGCACTACAAGAAATACTGAAGGAGGCTATTCAACCAGCATAAATAGGGATAATTTGTGGCAACAAAAACATAAAAGAGGGGAGAGTAAAGGTCTGAACTGGCATAAGGGAATGGAGAAAGTAAGCGGGCTGAAGAAAATGGAATACTCTAAATATGAAACTTTCTTTTACGTAAACTTAATGGTAACCACTCAAGAATCCAGAACTGAAATATATAGCATAATAAAAAAAGAAACAGAGGGAAAAATCATAGAACACCACCACACTGAAATAATAGACAGCAACAAAAAGGCAAAGAAACAATGGAGACACAGTCCTACCAGAAAACCAAAGATAGAATGATAGGAAATCCACATATGTCAATAATCACCCTAAATGTAAATGGACTGAACTCACCAATAAAAAGGCACAGAGTAGCAGATTGGATCAAAAAACTAAACCCAACCATATGCTGCCTCCAAGAGACACATCTCAGCTACAAGGAAAAATATAGACTCAACGTGAAGGGGTGGAAATTGACACTCCAAGCAAATGGTATCCAGAGAAAATCAGGTGTATCCATACTGATATCAGATGAAACAGACTTCAGGATAAAAAAGGTAACAAGAGACAAAGATGGACATTTCATAATGATAAAGGGGACTATACAACAAGAAAATATAACAGTCATCAATATTTATGCCCCCTGATTGCCAAAATATACTAAGCAACTACTAACAGAACTAAAGGAAGAAATTGACCAAAACGCAGTTATAGTACAGGACCTAAATATATCATTGACAGCTATAGATAGATCATCCAAACAGAAAATAAATAAAGAAATATCAGCCCTAAATGATACATTAGATGAAATGGACATAATTGACATTTAGAGAGCACTTCATCCTAGAACATCAGACTATACATTCTTTTCTAGTGTACATGGAACATTCTCAAGGATAGACCATATATTGTGACATAAAACTAGCCTCAGCTAATATAAGAAGATTGAAATCATATCAAGCATATTCTCTGATCACAAAGCTTTGAAATTGGACATCAACTGCAGAAAGAAAGCAGGAAAAACCACAAATATGTAGAGATTGAACAACATACTTTTTTTTTTTTTAAAGATTTTATTGGGGAAGGGCAACAGGACTTTATTGGGGAACAGTGTGTACTTCCAGGACTTTTTTCCAAGTCAAGTTGTTGTCCTTTCAGTCTTAGTTGTGGAGGGCGCAGCTCAGCTCCAGGTCCAGTTGTCGTTGCTAGTTGCAGGGGGCGGATCCACCATCCCTTGCGGGACTCAAGGAATTGAACTGGCAACCTTGTGGTTGAGAGCCCACTGGCCCATGTGGGAATCGAACCAGCAGCCTTCGGAGTTAGGAGCATGGAGCTGTAACCGCCTGAGCTACCGGGCCAGCCCTGAACAACATACTTTTTAAGAAGAAATAAGAGGAGAGATCAAAAGATATTTAGAAACAAATGAGAATGAACATCCTGCCAGAATTTTGGGGATGCAGAGAAAACAGTTTTAAGAGGAAAATTTATATTGTTACAGACTTATCTCAAGAAACAAGAAAAACCCCAGATAAATAACCTCACGTTACACCATAAAGAACTAGAAAAAGAAGAACAAATGAAACCCAAAGTCAGCAGAAGGAAGGAAATAATAAAAATCAGAGCAGAACTAAATGAAAGAGAGAACAAAAAGACAATAGAAAAAATTAATGTGGCAAAGAGCTGGTTCTTTGAAAAAATTAATAAAATTGACAAACCCCTGGCTAGACTCACTAAGATAAAAAGAAAAAAGACACAAATAAACAAAATCAGAAACGAAAGAAGGGGAAGTTATCACAAACGCCACAGAAATACAAAGGATCACCAAATTCAATAACCTAGAAGAAATGGACAAGTTCTTAGAAACATATAGCCTTCCTAGGCTTAATCACGAAGAATTGGAAAATCTAAACAGACCGATCACCAATAAGAAAATTGCGTCAGTCACCCAAAACCTTCCCCAAACCAAAAGTCCAGGACCTGATGGCTTCACTAGTGAATTCTACCAAACATTCAAAGAGTATCTAATACCTGTCCTACTCAAAATTCCAAAAAGTTGAAGATGAGACAATATTCCCTAACTCATTTTATGAGGCCAACATTACCCTGATACCGAAACCTGGTAAGGATAACACACAAAAAGAAAATTACAGACCAATATCTCTGATGAATACAGATGCAAAAATCCTAAACAAAATTCTAGCCAATCAAATGCAATAATTCATTAAAAAGGTTATACATCACGACCCAATGGGGTTCATACACCACATAAACAAGATAAAGGACAAACATCATGTGATTATATCAATAGATGCAGAAAAAGCATTTGACAAGATACAACATCCATTTATGATTAAAACACTTAAGAAAATAGGTATAGAAGGAAAATACCTTAACATAATAAAGGCCATATATGACAAGCCCTCAGCTAATCTCATAATTAATGGTGAAAAACTGAAGCCCTTCACTCTATGTTCAGGAACATGATAGGGCTGTCCCCTATCACCTCTGCTTTTTCCCCCCTCCCCTTTTTCCGCCTCTCCCCCACACTCCAGTATAAGCCATTGTTTCTCAGTCTAGTTGTATAGGACACATCTCCCTGGCCCAGGCTGGTATTATGAGCCTTGTGCTCCTCCCTGCTGAGGCAATCAGTCGCTGGTCGTCAGTCAGCCACTCAAAGCAGCTCATGGCAGCTCTTGTCGGCTTCCGGACACTCATGATAGCTGCTGGCCACTTACACTGGCTGCCACCCACTCACGCTGGCCATCGGCCACTCATGGCAGCACACAGAAGCCCGCAACAGCTCACGCAGACCTCCAGCTGCTCAAGACAGCCCAGCTCCAGGGAGAGCTGTTGTTCACAATCTTAGCTGTAGAGGGCGCAGCTCACTAGTCCATGTGGGAATCAAGCCAGAGACCTTGGTATTAGGAGCTCGGTGCTCCAACCACCTGAACCAACCGGCAGGCTCTGCTTTTCAACATAGTGTTGGAAGTCCTAGCCAGAGCAATCAGGCAAGAGAAAGAAATAAAAGGGCATCCAAATTGGGAATAAAGAAGTTAAATTGTCACTTTTTACAGATGACAGGATGCTATATATAGAAAACCCTAAAGACTCCACCCAAAAGCTATTAGAAACAATAAACAAATGCAGTAAAGTTGCTGGCTTCAAAGTCAACATACAAAAGTCCATTGCATTCCTATATACTAACAATGAAATATCAGAAAAAGAAATTAAAAAAACAATTCCTTTTGCAATTGCAACAAAAAGAATAAAATACCTAGGAATACACTTAACCAAGGATGTGAAAGACCTGTATACTGAAAACTGTAAGACATTTTTCAAAGAAATTGAAGAAGACACAAAGAAATGGAAAGACATTCCATATTCATTGATTGGAAAGATCAACATAATTAAAATGGCCATATTACCCAATGCAATATACAGATGTAATGCAATCCCCATCAAAATCCCAATGACATTATTTAAAGAAATAGAACAAAAAATCATTAGGTTTGTATGGAACCACAAAAGACCCTGAATAGCCAAGGCAATAGAAATGAACTCAATGTACAGAATTACACATTTGTCAAAATACACATTTCTCTCTCAGCACAAACAGACTGTGTACTAAGTTTGACCACAGCGATGCATAAGACAAGTTTCAATAGATTTCAAAGAATTAAAATCATGCAGAGAATGTTCTGTGGTCACAACACGACTATACTAGAAAGGAAGACCCTCCATACATTTGGTTATTAAGAAGTGCACTTCTGGATAACACAAGGATTAAGTAAAAAAAAAAAAAAATCTCAATTGACTTATTTCAAATATATTTCCCTGTGTAGATTCTAGCAGAAATGAGAACAAAATAAAGAGAAAGATGGGGCCGGCCCGGTAACTCAGGGGATTGGAGCTGCCATGAGGGCCAACCCATGCCCAGTGACCCGCTGCCTCAGCCGGGGGAGCGCAAGGCTCATAACACCAGCATGGGCCAGGGAGCTGCGACCTACATGACTAGACTGAGAAACAACGGCTTGAACCGGAGCGGGGGGCGGGGGAGGCGGAAGAAGGGGGGAAAATAAATAAACAAAGAGAAAGATGAAGATTCCTCAAAGAGGAGAAAGTGAAATGAAAATTGATATAATCAATATATTAACGTGGAAGCAAATGAGTGTTCACTATAAGTTTCGAACACATGGATTGTACACCTGATAATTCTTATTTCCCCCCAGCTTGATTGAGATATAATTGACTGTTTCAGCACCCAGTAATTATCCATTAAATTTTACTAGTGCTTAATACACATACATATTAAATTATCTCATATATCCCAATATCACTATTAAGTGTTAAATATTATTCTGCCCATTTTGTAGATGTCAGACTGAACTCACAGAGTTAAATTAGTTGATAAATGACAGGTCGTAACACAGGACAACAGGATTTATTGTAAAGCTATTTGACTTGAAAGCCCAGGAGAATTGAACTATGGAAGAGTCGGGGTTTGTGGCATACCCAGTATTTCATTTTCTTTGACTCTGGCTGAAAAAGGCGCCACATACTAAATCTGACAAGCTCAGGGGAGGTCTGCATGGCAGGCCCTACAAATTCAGAGACTAAAATCAAGCACATAGGACTGAACATAAAAATTCCTAACTAAAAGTGGGTCATGGCAGGTAGTCACATCCTAGGCCTGTGGCTCCCTCGGCAAAGGTCCATCTTCACCTTAAGTGAGCCTGTCTATTGTCTTTTTGCATCTAAGATAACATGCCCTTGGAATGTCAGCGTAATCCCTTTTTCTGGACCCCTCAGGGCACAACCCACCACACCAGAGCAGGAGACCACAGAATCCCTCATTGTTTTCTTATTCCCTGAAGACCATCTCTAAATGCTATAAATGTTCATTATTAACTATCCTGTACCCACCAATGTAAAAGAAGTATGTGTCTCTTCAGTTTACTCTTCATCCAATCCAGAGCTTGTCTCACTTTGCTTTCTCCCGCCTCCTTAATCTACCACCAAAGGACTTCATGTAACCCTCCTTACGTCTCCTCCTTTGATTCTAATATATACAATAAGCTACAAAACTGCTAGTCTCTGGAGCATTTTCTTCATCCGTTGAGATTTTGCTTCCTGGAAAATGTCTTCAGTTTGGCTCATATAAACTCATTCAAGTTCTCTACAGGTTTGGCCGTTTCTTAGGTCTACAACACATCCTTGAAGCCCACACCCAAGGCCAAGGACAGAATCATGAAAAGGAAAATGTTCCAGAGATTAGTTTCCTTAAGACTCACTTCACGTCCCCTGTTCCTCAGACTGTAGATGAAGGGGCTCTTGGTGGGAGTGACCACCGTGCACGTGACTGAGGCCACTGCCCTCCTCCTGGGTGAAAGAGTGGCTGCACAACTACGGTGGACTCCAACACATGTCCCATAGAACGAGGAAACAACAGACAGGTGAGACCCACAGGTGGAAAAAGCTTTATACTTTCCATCAGCTGATGGGGTTCTCAGGATGGAGGAGACAATTTGAGAGTAAGTGTCGTGCGGGGCGGCCTGCTCGCTGGACCAGTTGTCATGCGGGGTATCCTGCCGACTACGCCAAGTGTCGTGCGGGGTGTCAGGCGGGGTCTCTGGTCCCACTCCCCACATAAGAACGCAGGACATGGTGAGGCCAAAAAGGAACACCCACGGATCCATAGGTAGGGGAGTCACACCACTATATTCTTGCTGGTGGCTGGGTTGGAGACACAGGAACCAGGAGCCACACAATTCTCAACCCTCACTGTGCCGCTTGCAGGCTCAGCCACCATCTTCTTGCTGGCCCCCATTTGCTGCTAGCGTAGCCATGGCAGTTATATTAGTGCCCAATGGCTCACTGGTTACAGCTGATGGCCAACTAGCCACAGCTGATGGCCATTTGATCACAGTTGACGGCCATTTACTACCTGAGCCAGCACCTTTCTATGTGAGGCCGAGAGCCTGGAAACTGCTTTTTGGGGCTCTGTCCCCACAGTAAGAGAACATTATCCCCAAGAGGGGACCAACACCCAAAAGGCTAGTCACTAAATACACCAGTATGGTGTTGGCGAGGGTGTCAGAACAGGCAGGTTTGAGAGGATGAGCTAATTCACAGAAGAAGTGGGGGATGTCCGGGTCCCCGCAGAAGGACAGCCGCAATGTGATCAGAGCGAGCAGCAGGGCATTCATATAGTTAATGAGCAAGGAGAGAAAACCACCAGGCCACGCGGCGGGCCTCGTGATGACCACATAATGCAGAGAGTGACAGATAGCCATGGAATAGTCATAATGTTACCAGAGAGTGAGTCCTTCTCGGCACAATGTCCAGGTTCTTGGCGTCTCGAGCAAAGAACTGAATGAGACTCAGAAATAACGTGGTAAAACAGTAGTTTATTAGAAGAGGTAGCACACTTCAAAGAAATAGAAGCGGACCTGAGCAGTAGAGAATGGCTCAAGGGCCCCGACTCATGAGGCCTTGGTGGTTTTCATCTTTTTCTCTCAAATGGGCTGTTCCTTTCCCGGCGTGGGACCACCTGATTGACACCTGTGATTCACAAGAGGCTCTTACCTCATCTTTTTTAAACTGCACAGGTTTGAGAGGCCAGTTTGATCTAGTTGGGTATCTTGTACCCATTTTTTTTTTTTTACTTTTTTTACTTTTTTTTTACAATGGAAAGGGGAAGTTTCAGACAGAGAGGGAAGGTCTTCTGGGCAGGAATGTAGAGACCTGATGCCTATCTCTAACTGCCTGCTTTGTTTTCTCTTAGAAAGATGTGATCCCCATAAAATCTCTATGGGAAGTTGAGGTACAGGAGGTCTGTTTTTCTGTATCTACTTCCTGCTGGACAGGGGCATAGAGCTGTCCCTACCTATTGGGGGATTCATGGAACTCTCACCCTATCTGATCTTAGATGAGAGGCAGGGGTCTCGAGATCTGCCTGGAAGACCGTGCTGGCTTCTTTGGTTAGGACTGGCAATCTTGCTGGGGTATGCTCTGTATCCCCAAGTCCCCTGAATGAGGAAAAATAGATTTTAATTAATAAATCTATTAGCCCTATAGGGCCTGTGGCCATTCAACCAGTCATTCAGTGGCATCAGTTGTCCCAGAGCTGGGCCCAGAATGGGTTGGAAAGAACATTAGGCTTCAGAGATTACAATCAACAAGTATACTCGCTTGGGGGGATGTTAAAACCTCTGTGGTTTCTGGGATGGCTAAGAGTTAGGTCCGGAATGGCTTGGGGTTGTTGGGAAGTCACAAACTTTTAAGTAGTTATCTGAAACAGGGATGAGAGATATTCTGTGATTCAGGCTAGGAGCAATCTTTAGTCTAGGACTCAGAAACTGAATAGAAGAGTAACCAAAGCGGGGGGCTAAGGAGCTAAGAAACTAGGGAAAAGGAGACTTAAACTTTCTATAGTGAGGAAGGCTTACAACTTTTTTGTAGTGAGGGAGCTCTCCCGTATCAACCAGTCATCACAGTCAGCAGTAAACTGTCCATACATATAAACACCATGAAAAAATATATCTGAGTGAGGCAGCCTGTGTAGGTGACGGCTTTGTTCTCTGTCTGGATAGTCACATCTTGGGGACTATAGTGGAGGTGTGAGACATATCAACCAAGGACAGGTGGGAGAGGACATACATGGACGTGTGCAGGTGAGAGTCTGAGCTGAGGACCCCGATGATGAGCAGGTTCCCCAGCGCGGCGACCAGGTACATGGACAGGAAGACCCCAAAGAGGAGCATGTTCTTAATCCGTTGTTGAGATTTTGCTTCCCAGCAGTTGTCATCAGTTTGGCTCAAATAAACTCATTGAAATTCTTTACAGGTTTGGATGTTTCTTACATCGACAGAGCCGAGGAGGAAAATCCTTGAACAATCTTGAGGTTTTATTTTTTTCTCATCTGTGTAATGAGAATAAGAATATAGTGCCGACATTCAAGGAATGCACATGAGAGAAAAAAAGAAACTACACAGCAGAGTGTGCACACATTATTTATATTATTTATATTACTGTTAACAGGTCTTGAGAAGATCCTGACAGGATTCCTCACCTAGAAGGGTGTGTGTTTGAGGGGGTAGGGGGAAAGGACAGGAAGATAAAGGAGAAGGAGGAGGAAGACGAGGCAGGAGAGAGAGAATATCTAGGCAACCACACCTGTGAGTTGTGAGGAAAGAGGAACATTGTGAAAATTCCACGAGAACCCTCGATCACATCAAGAAGCAAGTTGAGGGGAGACCGACCTCCTTCCCTTGAATCCCAGTGTCTCCTCTGAAGGATTGAATTTAAAACCAGCTCAGTGAGGACAGAGTAGCATATGTCCCCTCCTGCCCTTCCTGGGAAATAAAGAGAGGGGTACCTGGGAGCAGCCGGAATCCTTAGAAAATGTTAGAAAACGTTGATTCCTTTGAGTAAGGAATTGGTGTGTAAGGCTTGCGGGGAGATAATGAGGCTCGTCAGGCAGGTTGAGAAAGTGAGTGCTTTATTCTGCGCTCCCCGGCGAGGTTCACTGGTCCCGCAGACGGGGCGAAGTCACGCCCAGGGTAGAGGGAGGGAGGCATATGTGCGGTTTTGGGGGTGGGGCTTGGTTGAGTGAGGTGGCAGATGAGCAGGCCCCCCACCCCAGCACAGATCGGGCGCGAGCGGCTGTGTCCGGAGTTGCTTATCGCACCAGCGGTCTGCTGCCTTTTCTGGGAAACGCCAGAGGCCTCAGTCTCTGTCATGCGGGGAGGGGTCTGACTTGGCAGAGGGGCATGACTTGGCTCCTGGCCGCTTTGACCGTGCCCGTAGTTGACCTAACAATTGGTCCCTACAGTTTCAGGGTCAGAGAAAGAGGTAAGTGGAGCCAGAAACAACAGTGAATCCAGTGCCAGAGCCTTGGAAATATACCAAGTAGTTAATGAAAAATCAGGAGTGCCTTTAGA
This sequence comes from Rhinolophus ferrumequinum, assembly GCF_004115265.2. NCBI lineage: Eukaryota > Metazoa > Chordata > Mammalia > Chiroptera > Rhinolophidae > Rhinolophus > Rhinolophus ferrumequinum. The sequence continues at coordinate 55,937,793 of NC_046301.1, forward strand.
CAGAAATTCTCAATCTTGACCAGGCATCAGCGTCACCTGACGGGTTTCTTAAAACATTGCTGCGCCCACCCCAGAGTTTCAGGTGAGGCCTGAGAAGTTGCATTTCAAATAACTCCCCAGGTAACGCTGATACTGCTGGCAGGACCGGCTGGCTGCGTAATTTTCAGGTCCCAGTGCGATATGAAAACGTGGGACCTCCTTGTTCAAAAATTTCAAGACAGTGACAAGAGAGCATTAAACCAAGAGTGTCCTTCTGTGCAATTGTCTGGGTTACAATACCATGAATCCAGCTCTGGCTGCTGGTCTGGGGCAACATTCTGAGCACCATTGATTTAGATTTCCTACTTAATTAACCTAGGACTACCTCCAGATGTGAATAATAATAGTAATTAGCAATAGTAATAGTAATAATAATGGTAGTAACAATAATAATAAAGTTGCCCTCTTTCCTCCAGAACTTACAAGGGATTTCTGTATCTCCAAGTGACCCCAGAGAAGATCACAGAGGCTGAGTTTCTCTCTAGGATGTAAATGTTGAAGACTAATTGGCCTGTCACGCAGGGTGTCAGGCAGGGTCTCAGCTCCCACTCCCCACATAAGAAATGCAGGATATGGTGAGGCCAAAAAGGAACACCGACGATGGAGCCATAGATAGGGGAGTCATACCACTATAGTCTCGCTGGCGGCTGGGTTGGAGACACAGGAAGCAGGAGCCACACGATCTGCAACCTGCCGTCCACTCTCTCTCCGCCAACCTCACTCGCTAACTGCAATCCGCACTTGCTAGCTCAGACACCATCTTCTTGCTCGCCCCCATTTGCTGCTAGTGTAGCCACGGCAGTTATATCAGTGGCCAATGGCTCAATGGTTACAGCTGATGGCCAACTAGCCACAGCTGATGGCCATCTACTACCCAACCCAGCACCTTTCCACATGAGGCCGAGAGCCTGGAACTGCTCTCTGGGACTCTGTCCCCACACAGGTGTACAAAACAATGTAATAGACATTTATCATTTATATCGCTCACAAAGTGATAACCCCCCCGCCCCCAATCTACTACCCCTTTGACATCGCATACAACCGTTACATTTCCACTGTCTCTATTCCTAATGCTCCACTATATATATAGTACTCCACTTTTTGTAACTATATATATGTATAAAATTATAGGTGACATTCGCTATTGTTCAGCTTCAGCTTCAGGTGTACAGTGCAGTGATCAGGCATCTACATCACCCCTGAAGCGGTCTCCCTAATAAGATAAGTGTCCATCAGACACCCTACAAAATCTTTACAACATTATCGCTTATATTCCCCAAACTGACTTTCGTACCCCCGTGGCGATCTTGTGGTTACCGATTGTGCTTTCTAATCCCCTCACCTTCTCTAGAGAGACAAGGTACATTTTCCCTGGTCTGGCAGGTGTGATGGTGTTTATAGGGGACAGGTGGTCTTTTTACAGTTCTTTCTGGCCCTAGGGGTCTTATCTCCAAAGCTCTTTATTAGCCAAATCGTCTCTCTTCATTCCAGTCCTGCAGCGGAAGGAAACTACTGGCTTCCTAATTAGCGGTGTGCCATTTCCTTGCTCCTGTCCTTTCTGATCCCACGTTAAGGTTCACAGTCCAGGACCGATTGAAAGGCCCAACAGCAAACAGTGCCTTTCACTGAGTACCACTCACTTTTTCAGGAGGCAGCTTCCCAAACATCAGTCATTCCTGACTGTCTCCATGGCTGTGGCCAATCCTCTCCTCCACTTGAAAGGGACTCTCAGTTGGTTCACATTTTTAACTCAGCCCAATCCGGAGCAAAATGGTGTGTGTGTGTGTGTGTGTGTATATGTGTGTGCTGGTGAGAATACAGTTGACCTTGAACAAGGGGGTTAGGAGCTCTGACACCCTGCACAGTCGAAAATCTGCATATAACTTTCCCCCCAAAACTTTACTACCGTGTTTCCCCGAAAATAAGACCTAACTGGAAAATAAGCCCCAGCATGTTTTTTCAGGATGACATCCCCTGAACATAAGCCCTAATGCGTCTTTTGGAGCAAACCTTAATATAAGACCAGGTCTTATTTTCGGGGAAACGCAGTATTCATAGCCTACTGTGGACCGGAAGCCTTAGTGATAACATAAACAGGCGATTGACACATACTTTGTATGTTACAGGTGTTACATACTGTATTCTTATAATAAAGTAAGCTGGAGAAAAGAAAATGTTATTAAGAAAATCATAAGGAAAATACATTTACAGGACTATTTTTAAAAATTTATTTTTAAAAATCTGGTGTAAGTGGACCCGCACAGTTCAAACCTGTGTTGTTCAAGGGTCAGCTGTACTTTTTAATACACATTAAAATATGTGGTCTTCAAAAAACTCTCTGCATCCTGTTTTGGAAATGACATATCTCTACAGCTTCTAGATTTTTGCTTCAGGACACCTGCTAAGGCAGCCTCCTCTGACACACATTCTAGGTAAGCGTTCTTGGTTTGGGGCTCTCTCATAAGTGGCACTCACCTACAATTACACTGAGATCCAGGACTTTGGCAGTTATTTCATGAGAGCCCACTTCACCCTCCAAACTACAGCTCCAAGAGAACAAGAACTTAATTTTTGCACATCATGGCTTAACAGTGTCAGACCCAAACTTAATATAAGATCCGCTCTTATTTTACTATAATATAAGACTGGGTCTTTATAATATAATACAATATCGTATGATACCGGCTCTTACATTAATTTTTGCTCCAAAAGACGCATTGTTGCTGATTGTCCAGCTAGGTCCTATTTTCGGGGAAACGCGGTACTGGTATGAATCAAGAAATTGTTCCAACCTATGAGTTAGGTGCTATTATTATACCCATAATGGAGATGAGTCAGTAAAAGGTCTGATTTACATTGTAAATTCTTCCACCACATTCAATTTCAAGCTAAGAATTGGCAGTCACTGAAGGCAGAGTTGGGAAGAGATTGCATGATCGGCTCTGCAGAATAGACTTCAGCTCATCACCTAAAGGGATTCTCTATTCTTCAAACTCCCCAAGCTTATTCATGCCTTCAGGCCTTTGTACCAGCATTTTTGGCATTTTTCTCTTGAAGCTTCTCCCAGACCTTCCCATAGTTGGCTCTTGTAATTCAGGTTGTCAAATTAAAAAAGAAAGCCCCTTTAAACATTAGTAAAGAAAGACTGTATTAAGCGGGGCTATTGCAACAGGACGCTGCACAAAGCATAGGCCAGAACAGGGAAAAAGTGGGTGAACAAAGCTTAAACATTCAGAGGCAAGTAGCTGGGGAAAGAGGAAGGGTCGTGCTAAAAACTGCTACGTTGGTGGGGGTGTATCTTGAAACTTAACAAACTGTTAAATATTGCGCTAACAGGAAAGATGAGGCCAGAAATGTTTGTTTGTCACCAACAAGACAAATAATAACAAGTGTTGGAGAGGCTGTGGAGAAAAAAAAAACCCTCATACACGGTTGGTGGGAATGCAGATTGGTGCGGCCACTATGGAAGGCAGTGTGGAGGTTTCTCAAAAATTAAGAATAGAATAACCACATGACCCAGCAATCCCTCTCCTGGGTATCTACCCAAGAAATATGAAAACATTTATCTGTAAAGATATATGTGCTCCAATGTTCATTGCAGCTTTATTTACAGTGGGCAAAACATGGAAACAACAAAAGCGTCCTCCATAGATGAATGGATAAAGAAGTTGTGGTATATATACACAATGGAATACTCTGCCATAGGAAAAGATGAAATACGGCCATTTGTGACAATATGGATGGATCTTGAGATTATTATGCTAAGCAAAACAGGTCAGACAGAAGAAGTTGAGATCCATATGATTTCACTGATATGTGGTATATAAAACTGAAAACAACAAAAGAACAAGAAAAATAAATGAAGAAACAAAAACTCATAGACTCAAATAATAGTTCAGCGGTTACCAGAGGGTAAGCAGAGAGCGGGGATGGTAGATAAGGGTAAAAAGGATCAAATATATGGTGATGGAAGGAGAACTGACTCTGGGTGGTCAACACACAGTGTAATATACAGATGATGTGTTATAGAGTTGTACACCTGAAACCTATGTAAATTTACTAATAATTGTCACCACAATAAACTTTAACTAAAAAAAAATAAAAGAAAGAAATGTTTGTTCTCAGGCACATGGAAGAGGGGCTGGGATCTCGCCTGAGCCTACAGGCTATGGTGCTGGGAATTCCATAAAAGGCAGGGCCTTGCTCTCCTAGTCGATCTAGCCTAGGTCAGGTCAAGCACAAAATCTGATCAGCCTTTTCAAGATCTCAGCTGGAACATTAGCTCCTGAAAGTATAACTGTGTTCAACTATCACCAACCATTTGTTATCCTGTTACCATATACGTTTTTTCTCAGCATTTGACATCTGCTCAATCTTTCTTACTTATTTGATTTTTCTATATGTACATGTGTTGTTTCGTTTACATTTCTGGTACTTAGAATAGTGCATGGTATGCAGTAGGTACTCAATAAATATTCATTCAATGAATGAATGATCATTACCCTGAAAAAAGATGCAACGTTTCGACTTTCCCAGGCAGTGAAACACTCTACTGAAATTTCTGAACACCTGTATCTTTCTGGATATTTAGGAAATAAATAAGTGGACCATGGGTTAACAGGGCATATTCTTTGGTTTATTGACAATCCTGTATAAAGTTCCCTGTGTAAATCTTTTTTTTTTTTTTTTGTGCTCCCCACTCCCAATCCGCCCTCTCCCTCCTTCCGGCTGTTTTTGTTTGTCTTTCTCCAGAAGGTGATGATTTGGGGCTGGCATATTGATCAGCTCACAGGGTTTCTGAAAGGGAATGGGGCTATGGATTCGGGTCAGCTGAAGGTACTTGATTGGTTTAAGATTAAAAACATTAAGAAATGGAATATTTGGGGGAAATAGCAGGCTTTCTTTCTTTTTAAAATCAGGGATCTATATTAGCCAGAAGTAGTTAAATGGAAATGGAGGCGAAAAGGCTCCTCATGCAGATATGTGAAATAGAATTAGTGGAAACCCTGAAGACTAAGGCCACAGGAAACTCCCTGCAGCAGTCTGCCCCATGAGACCATCTTTCTGCTTGGATTCCTGCTCTAGAAAAAGAAAATCAATCTGTCTTCCTTTTCTTCTCTCTCTCTCTCTCTCTTCTGTACTTGAAGCCCAACCTCATGGTATTATCTAACTGTTTTTCAGCATAAACAGGGAGAGGCTCATGAAACCATACTCTTTGAGGGTGGCCACCAATCTTAAAGATCTCTGTAACTGCTGATGGGACTCAGCACACACTGGGTGAGGGGAATGACCTGGCCGCTGTGCACAAGTGAAGTCTGCAGAGGGCATCCCAAGGTCAATCTTCTGAATGCAATAGGTACCGAGCCCAGAAACATCCCGCTGTGTAAATCTAATCACAGAGAAGAGAGTGCGTCTTTCAATCCTTTAGTCCTTCCCATTGCATCACCAGATAAAAAGTCAGTGACCCTGTGCGTTTCTCCAGACAGAAAGCGCACGGTAGCTGAGAAGTGTGTCAACATCAGCCTGGCCCCAGCCCTTACCTTACCGCACTGAGGGCTTCTGTGTAGTTTGGTGAGTAAGGACTAGAACATGTATGTGGCAGAGGTGTCCCATTTGTAAGAGAATTTTTCACCTGCAGGACATTTGCTCTTGACTGTGGGCACCAGGTTGGGCTTTAAGGTTGGGGCATTTTGTGAAATGAAAATGTTCGGTTATTTGTGTTGGGCAAGGTTTGCTCCCGGTGTATCACGCTCGGCAATTTATCACCCTCGAATCATCAGTTTTCCTATCAAAGTCAGCTTTGTCCTTTTCAAGCAGCTAAAATTACAACCCCTGATGCTTAAACGTGGAGATTCTTTAAAAAGTGATGTAAATTTCATTAAGATATTACCCAAAATTAGAGTTGAATTGACTCCATTAAATGAGTTTTGACCTCGTGTGTGTTAATGAAATAAATATTTACTTCCTCCCAAACCAGATAAAACACAATGGAGGCAAAGTAGGTATCAACTTTGGGTTTAAATGCAAGAAATTTAGTTACAAAAGAGTATTCTCTTACAGAACTTGAAGCCTCATTTACCTAAAAAGAATTCACCTTATTTTAAAAACTCATGAATAAGCTTCGTTGCTTTTATATTTTATTTTGTTACATATGTTTTAGTTATTCTTGTCATTTAGTGTGTTCATACTAAAAAAATTCTTGGGCTAAGTTTTTGTGGCCTGTCAGTAGTCCACAGGTAATTATTACATGCCCACCCGGAGCTTGTTATTGTTTGCTCAGTCCCACACATGCAATGGCAAACAAAATACAGAGGGTGCCAAAAAAATGTATACACATTTCAAGAAAGGAAAAAACTATTAAAATTGTAATAATATATACCGATAACAAAAGATGAATACAAGTCACGTTTGACTTCTGCAATTACGAGAGGTGCTCAGAGAGGTTCTCAAAGTGGTTACCATCGGCATCTAGACACTTCTGATTACCACGAACTACTTACTGCCTGAGCAACCAACGTTGACCAAAGTGTCCACTTGTATACATTTTTTTGGCACCCCTGGTATATAAGGGTCAGGTCCCCCCCGCAGTTGGTAGTCCAGCCATTAAGCCTAGTTGTAAATGTAGCTGATTTTGAATTATTTAAAATGAGAGCATGTCAGAGGATTGACCTACAGATTCATAATGCAGCTGGGAAAGAAAAGGTATTAAAGTTACAATCTTACTAAGGACCAGGATACAGCCAGGCCCTGGGCTGGGCTGTGGTGGGGCCCGGAATGGAGAATGGGTGGAGAGCGTTTTAGCTGGAGGGCGCTGCACATGCAAAATCCCTGATCTAGTGAAAAGGGTGGAGTGGGAGTGTACCGAGGGAGTTGAGCCAGACAGGACTTGGCTGAAAAAGAAGCAGGAGAGAATGAACGTGAATTGGACTGCAAGAGTACTGGCCAGATGACTTGGAACCTTGAAAGCAAATTAAGGGCTGAATTCTAAGGCTGGCGGTAAGTCTTTGTGAGCAGGAGTGTCCCATGATTCGATCTGTGTGTAGCAGAACTCAGCCACATGGTGAAGGCGGCGGGCAAGAAGGACAAGCTTGACCAAATGGAGAAAAGATTTAAGGATTTAGGAAGGAATGATGGTAATCTAGATTCTTGAGGGTTGCAACGTAGAACAAAGGGATGATTTGGAGGGCAGATGGAAGGTGGGATTGATACTTTGGTGACTCGTTTAATTTCTTCACCCAGAATACTGGACACTTACCATAGGGGCTAGCACTTCAGGTGCCTGGGTATAGGGTTTTCATAAGAAAAGACCACTCTCTTATACTTTTGGACATTGCAACCTAGAGGAAGAGAAACAAAATTACATATCATGACCAGGGCTACATAGGAAAAATAGACCTCTTAGGCTGTAAAATAAGAGGAGACTGGCTTTATATTGGATGTGGGACTCACAGTAAAGGTGATTCTGAGGAAATGACATAGAGGAAGAAATATCCGTGTGTGGCAGGGGATGGATAGGGGAGTGTGCAGTAGTTGGAGATTTTCTCTGGTGAAAGCACCATTGAAAGGTTGACTGGATTTGAATGTTGAGAGAGAGAGAAGGGTGTGGCTTGGATGAGTTTGACTTTTAATTGCTTTCTGTTGTGTGTTAGGGTGGAGGAACCTATCAGGGAACGGTTTTATGTTTCAGGTGATTGCTGCTGCCTTTTGGGGGATGGGAGAGAGAGTGTGCCTGTATTTTAAAATTTCAATATCTGTGTCTGTGGGCTGAGGGAGAGGAGTCGAGGATTCTGTTGGATTTTGATTGATCCCAGCCCACAGGAGGGGAGGAGGGCTTGTCAAGTGGATTCAGCTTCAGGGTCAATTAATTACAGCTGTGGGGTGGGGCGAAGGGTGTTACCTATCTATCATCCCGTCTGCCTGTCTGAATACCCTGGGCACTAATACTCCTCACTCAGAGGGCCAGAGTTTGAAATAAAAGGTTTTTTTTGGAAGAAGCCAAATTCAGTCTTTCATAAGTTTCCTCAGAAGTGCCTATGAAAATTTTAGAAGGCCATAGTTGAAAGACAGCTGATTTATGGATTCTAAGCTTAAATCTGAGATCTCAAACTGGAGATTTGGGTGTTATGAGTAGTGGAAATTAAGTTCAGGGAATGGATAGATATAAAATGCATAGAATAAGGTGAGAACTCGGAGCCAGGACTGAGCCTTGAGGAAGGAGGGCAGTCAACACTGAGAGAAGAGCTTGCCAAGGACCCTGAGGGAAAGTGGCCAGAGAAGTAAGATGACCAGGAGATTGGAGTGACAAAAAGCCCAGGAAAAGAGAACACTTTATAGAAGAGCGTCGCGATAGAATTTTTCTGAGGGACCAACTAAGTCAAAGACAGAAATGTATTCACTGGGCTAATTCTTATTCTTATTCTTAATCCTTGGTGTCGTGCTGGGCGTCCAGCGGGGTCTCTGGTCCCACTCCCCACACAAGAACGCAGGATATGGCTAGGCCAAAAAGGAACACCCACGGAGCCATAAGTAGGGGAGTCATATCTCTATACTCTCGCTGGCGGCTGGGTTGAAGACACAGGAACCAGGAGCAACACAATTCTCAACCCTCACTGTGCCGCTTGCAGGCTCAGCCACCATCTTCTTGCTAGCTCCCCCCTTTTTCTGCTAGCCTAGCCACGGCAGTTATATTAGTGCCCAATGGCTCACTGGTTACAGCTGACGGCCAACTAGCCACAGCTGATGGCCATTTGATCACAGTCGATGGCCAGTTACTACCTGAGCCAGCACCTTTCTATGTGAGGCCGAGAGCCTGGAAACTGCTTTTTGGGGCTCTGTCCCCACACTTGGCAACGTAGTGTCAGTGAAGTGTGGGACACGAACCCGATTGCTGTGTGCTCAGGGAGGTGAGGGAATGGGGCGAGTGTGACGGTAGATTACTTTCATAAAGTTTGATGATAAAGAGGAAGAGAGATTGCGCAGTAACTGGGGAGCTAAGTGGGGCCTACGCATGCATTTGTTTCACGATGAGACTTTGCTTCAAAACAGAAACATATTTGATTGTTTTGATGTTAGAGGTATGATGAGTACAGTGGAGTAGAAATTGGTGCTGATGGGGAAGAACCAAGGAATCATTGATAAAGCAGCTTTCTGAGAAGATAGGAAGAGATTCTCGACCAGTGATTTTTTTTTTTAAGTTTATCGGGGTGACAACGGTTAGTAAAGTTACATAGGTTTTAAGTGTACAATTCTATAATACATCATCTGTATATCACATTGTGTTCACCACCCAGAGTCTTAATGGGGGCAATTTTGCCCCCTCGGGGACATTTGGCAATACCCGGAGACATTTATTTTACCACTGGAGGGGGTACTACTGATATCTAGTGCGTACCTACCAAGGCACAGAATGGCGCCCCCTATAACAAAGTACTCAGCCCCAAATGTGAGTAGTGCAAAGAATGGGAAACCCTGGATTAGCAAATTAGGCGATGCTAGCTTTAAATAAGGAGGCAGACATCTCCTTGTTTGCAAAGTGAAAGCAAAAAGAAACCATGGTGTTGGCGGACTCCTTTTGAAGCGGCAGAAAGAGGAGACAGCCTTGTTACCACTTCTCCGTGAAGTGAGACGTACGTGGTGCAGGAGGCGACGAGACGCCTCCCCTGGAGAGGCCCCAGAGAAGCGCGCTCCACCTGTGAGTGGGTTCTTGGCAGAAAAGAATTCCAGCGTGAGCCAAAAGGTAAGTAAAGCAAGGATAAATTTATTCAAAGAAAGGAAGAGGAAGAAGCAGGTTCCTCTATAGACAGAGCAGCACCACTCCTGCCTGGGTTTGAGCCTATTTGTAAGGGCTGTAAATTCAAATTTGCAAGAGGACTACTATTCAGGGGTTTTCTTGGAGAAGGCAGCGTTTTCTCGGAAGGGCTCCATTGGCCATTTTGTGTCCGTCTATGGTCTTTTCATTTCCAACAGTGGATGAAAGAGTGGGGGTTGTGTCTTTTAGCATGTTAACACATTGTAACACAACGAATAACGAGTCTTAGTTCTCTGCTCGGTGAAATCAGTGCCTGTTGGTTGTGGCTGGTCGCAGCTGGTCTTAGCAGCGGCTAGATTATTAACCGTCCATCCTGCTTTGGGGTCTGGTGGTAAGTTTCAAGGACAAATTTCAATAAGGGCTGAGATTTCTTCTTCCGGAGCCAGTCCTGACTTTTATCTACCTCATGAGATCATTTGTTATTGAAGAGGGAAAGTTGAGACCATGTGAGGTTGGAAATCCTAGAGCAATGGTGGAAAGATCTTTGGATAATTAGGAGATAAAATGGCTTGTTGGTCTTTTTCTTAAGGGTTGAGGGCCCATGTAGAGTGGGTGGCCTTGAATTTTTAGTACTTCCCATATAACGGATTGGTTAGAAATTACTCAGGCAGGATAGACAGAGGGTTGGAGGATAGACAGGGCAGATGTTATAATAGGACAGAGTGAAAAGAATTTAAAGTTTTGGAAAGTATATTATTGAAGTGATGCGCCATGACATTTCATAAGTCGTGCTAAGGAAATGAGGATTCCAACTAGTGGAAGGGTAAATAGCTTGGAAGTTTCTATGAGGTAGAAGAGCAGACGCAATCAATACAGGCGAAAAAGTGAACAAGGTTGGAAGTATAGCTTCTGTGTTCAGAGACGGGGATGTCTGACTTTTGGCCCCGAAGAGGAAAAGAGTGTCAATAGAGAATTTCAAGGTGTATGGCTGAGATGAGGAAGCCTTAGGTGTGTGCTAGTTTATGCCCCAAAGCATACAATCGTCTTGAATCAAGGCACGACTGGGAGTCCAAATGAGGAATGAGAGCCAGGTGCCAAGGACTAATGAGTCAGGTCTCTGTGGGTGCCAGCGCAGATGAGAAGCCAGTGAAGTACCTCAGTGGAGATGAGATTTTGTTAATAAGCAGTGGGTTATGTGGTTTGATAAGGTGGTGGATGCACATTGGGAATGGGAAGGACAAGAACACCTAACAAAAAGGTGAAGGCAGTAAGAAATACAAATTGGTAGTTAATACCGTATGGAGAATATAATCAACAGTGTTGTAAAGACCATGTAAGGTGCCAGGTGGGCACTGGACTTATCAGGGGGATCATGTCATAGACTGTGTAGATGCCTGACCAATGCGCTATACACCTGAAGAGCTGAAATAGAATAATATTGAATGTCAATTATAACTAAATATATAGGTATATATAGTCACGGGATATGGAGCACAACATAGGGAAGATAGTCGATGGTATTGTAACAGCTATAGAAGATGTCAGAGGGGTAGTGGCTTGGGGGGTGGGTTATCACTTTACGAGGGCTTTAAATGTCTGCTGTGTTGCTGTGTACACCTGAAAAAAAAAAAAAAAACCCTGCCACATTGCTTTGAGCTTGTACATGCCATGCAAAACAAAACCCAGGATCAAAACAACTCGAATTGTGTACTGGATGCACTAGGATGGAATTGTCCTCAGTGTAAAGAAGAAACAGAAATCTTGTAACTTTTCTTGTTCATGTTTCATTTCAGAGCCCTCCCATAGAAGCAAGAAAAGGAGGATCATAGTGTTTCTCCTGATTTGCTGTCTGGGTACGTTTACTCACAGACTTGCAGAATGGCAGCCACACATCTGCCCACTATGTTTGGTAAGTTCCTAGGGTGGATAAATTTTGCCAGAATTGAGTGGTCCCTCTACCTTAGAGTGGCCACAAATTGAGGGAGCTGAGCAGCCACAGGAGGACTGGGAAGGAGGGGCTGAAAGGAGGGGGTGTGTAGAGCTCTGTGAATCTTGGGAACCCGAGTTTGCTCATGACTCATTCAATACCCTTTGGGATTTTTGAGGGAAGGGCGTATGTGCATGGTGGGGAGGGGAAAGGAAATTTAGGGGATGTGAAAACTATCCCACCCATTTGTTTCATAAACTTGGGAAAGATAAAAACTCCACCTTTCTCAATTTTAATTTCCTTGCCTAAGAAAAATGAGACTTTACATCCACTCCTCATGGGTACCCTATTTTCTGGCTCTGGGTGGGGTTGGTTGCTCTCGATAATATGCTTTGTGTGTGTGTGTGTGTGTGTGTGTGTGACTCAATTGATGTGGCGCAATTTCTAGGCTTGTGAATGTGATTCTGGATGTGCCCAAACTCTCATGTCACCCTCTTCTCTATCTCTGCTTATTCTAGACCCTGCCTCTGCCCAGGAGAGGACCACAGAGACGGGACCCTTCCACTCTGGGTTACAGGTGAGTCAAGAATGGTTTTCTTCCTCCTAAAATACATTTCTATTGGAATGCATCTCCTTCCAATACTCGAGCCTCACAACCGGACCTGCATCTTGAGACTTCCAATGGTGGTTCAGGGACTTCCAAAAAAATTCTCCCACTACCCTACCACTTACTAATTTTTTTAGGCATCCCTCCTGCTGAGTGCTGTTAGGGAAAGTAAAAGAAGGAGATAAGATTGTCCTAGCCTTAAAAAATGTGTGGTCGCTCTGTGGGTAATAATTCTTTCCTTTCGTAAGTATTTCTCTCATGCTTGCAATGTGTTCAGGTCTGTCGTAGACCCTGCAGATAGAAGAGAGTACAAGCTCTCAGGCTGCGTGAAGAGATACATTTCATCATGGCTTAGAGATGCCTTAAATTCTTGAGACTGGATGAGATCCCTGAAGGAGTAAGCATGAATAGAGAAGGGCAGATTCTGAGAAATGGGTCCTAGAGTAAACGAGGAGAGTCCTCAGAATTTTGCAATTGCTGTGAAACATGTCTTCTTTTGCCAGTGCTGTCACCCATGATCTTCTTCCCCAAAACATGGGGTGGGGGTGGTTGAGACAAAATGCATTAATATTTCAGAACTCAGTAACCTTTGAGGACGTGAGCATGGACTTCACTGAGGAGGAATGGGTGTTGCTGACTTCATCTCAGAGGAAACTGTACCGAGATGTGATGCTGGAGAACTATAGAAACTTGGCTTCACTGGGTAAGGATGTGACACAATCCCTTCATTTATCTGTTGAGCTTGGATGTCTGGGATGAGTACGCCCTAATCACTGTGTGCTGTAGACTGTTGATTTCTTGTAGGTTTTTGCAGATTTTTACTTTTAAGAAAATTAGCTGTATTCAGATATAATTCCCATATCATAATATACCCACTTAATGTGTACAAAAGAATTTTGTTTTTTAGTGTATGCACAGAGTTGTGCAATCATCACCACTATCTAAGTCCAGAACATTTTCATTGCACAGCCTACAGGACATTCCATTCCTCCCTGGCTACAGCCACTGGCAACAACTAATCTACTTTGTTTCTATAGATTTGCTTGTTCTGAACATTTCATTTTAAAGGAATCATACCACCTGTGGTTTTTTGGGGGGTAGCTTCTTTCAAGGTTAATGTTTTCAAGGTTAATCCAAGTGATAGCGTTTATCAATACTTAATTTCCTATTTATTGCTGAATAATATTCCCTTGTATAGACATACCACATTTTGTTTATCCATTCATCAGCTGATGGACATTTGGATTGTTGACACTTTTGCTATTATGAATAATGCTGCTGCACACATTTATGCACAATGTTTTTTGAGGGTAAGACAGTTGTTGCATGGACATACATTTTCCCTTCTATCGGATATATGCCTTGAGGTGGAGTTGCTGAGTCATTTGGGAACTCTATGCTTAATATTTTGAGGAACTGCCAAACTGTTTTCCAAACCTGCTATGTCAGTTTGCATTCCCACCAGCAGTGTATGAAGGTTCCGAATTCTACACATTGTTACCAACACTTAATTGTTACCAACACCTGTCTCTGATTATAGCTTAGTGGTTGCAAAATGCCAGTCTCATTGTGGTTTTGATTTGTATTTTCCTCGTGACTAATGATGTTGAGCATCTTTTCATGTGTTTATTGGCCATGTGTGTATCTTCTTTGGAGAAATGTCCATTTTAAACCTTTGGCCCATTTAAAATTTGGATTTTTTTTTACTGAGTTGTGAATGTGCTTTCTGTATTTGGGATACAAATCTCTTGTCAGATATATGACTGCAAATATTTTCTTTCATCCTGTGTTGCATTTTCACTTTCTTGATATTGTTATTTGTAGCAAAAAAGTTTTTAATTTTGATAAAGTCCAACTTACCTGTTTTTTCCTGGACTCTCAATTCTATTCCAATGGTTTATATATTTATCCTTGTGCCAGTACCATGCTGTTGATTACTGTAGCTTTGGAGTAAGTTTTGAAATTGGAAGGTGTGAGTTCTCCAATTTTATTTCTCTTTTTTCAAGATTGTTTTGACTATTCTGGATTCTTTGCATTTTCACATGAATTTTAGGGTCAGCTTGTCAATTTCTGCAAAGGATCCAGGTGGAACTTTGATAAAAGGTCACATTGCATCTGCAGATCAATCTGGATAGTGTTGTCGTTTATTGGATGTCCTTCCATTTATTGAGGTCTTTAAATCCTGTCAACAATGTTTTGTAGTTCTCAATGTCTGTGTCTTACAAATCGTTTGTTAAATTCGTTATATATTTTTTGATGCTATTGTCAGTGAAATTGTTTTCTGGATTTTATTTTGCTATGTTCATTGCTAGTGTGTAGAAATACAATTGATATTTTGTGTATGATCTTGTACCATGCACCTTTGTTGAAATTGTTTATTCTTTCTAATAGTTTTTTTGGTGGATTGCTTCAAATTTTCTATTAATAAGCTTATGACATCTGTGAAGAGAGGTTATTTATTTTTTCCTTGCCTAATTGCTCTGGCTAGAGCCCCCACTGTAATGTTGAATAGAAGTGGCCAGATTGGACATTCTTGTTCCTAATCTTAAGGGAACAGTTTTCCATCTTTGTCTATTAAGTATGTGTATAATAGGTGATTTTAAATCTTCATTGACTAAATCCAAATTCTTGACCCCTTAAGGGACATTGGCTACTTCTCCCCACCATATGTGGTATACTTTTCTGTTGATTGGCATCTCTCATTTGTTTTTGCAAACTGGATGTTTTAGATAATTTACCAACACTAGTATCAGATCCCTCTGCCATCAAGGTTTGTTGTTGTTGCTGGCTTTTGTTGTTGTTTTCTTGTTGGTGCTTATTTGTTTGTGACTTGTACATGAATTCTGTATTCCCTGCAGTATGCAGCCACAGTTTTCGGCTAGCTTCTTATTTTAAGTATTTACTTTTATTTTTAAGGCTGGCTTATTAGGAATACAGATCGGTCATTATAATTTACTAGTCTGCCAATCATTGGTTAAAAGATTTTCTTAAATGCTTTGCCTATATCCCTTCCTCTCTTTGCCAAGGTGATCTACAGGTATGTGAGAAGTCATACCTTTAAGCTTCAGGCAAGTTATAGCTGGGCTTAGCTTTCACTTCCTGCGTGGGTAGGGTCTTCAAAGCTCACTGAACATAAGTGAGTTAGGATTTATCATTTTCTCCATCTTTCCTGGGCATGTGCACAGCCTCACTCATGCTCACAGACTTGTAGATTCCCAGGAACTTGCTGGAGCTTTTCAAAAATCCCTACTGCTGTCTAGTTTTTCTGGATTTCCTTTCAAATTCCTAGCCAGTCTTTTGTTTTCCCCAAGTGAAGTCACAGCCATAAGCATCTTACTAGCAGGTTGCTGTTGTTACGGTAATGCCTTGGGGGTAAGAACTTTTTTCCTGAGTAAAATCAAATAGCCATACCCTGAGAAGAGAGATTTTTCTAGGAAGCTGCAAGTTTAGAAAAAATATTGACTGTTCTGGGGATTTTTTTTTTTTTCCCAGTGGTGCTCCCAAAGTGGTCAGACCTCTCTGTTGACTGCAAGGCTACTGGTTTTTGGCTGCCTCACTAGGACTGAGCTGAGGACAGAGGAGGAATGGGAATAATCTCAAGTTAAAATGTCACAGATCCTGTTCTCTTACCACGGTTCAATAATTTCTTTTGGATAGAAAATTTTCCATGTTTTCTGTGGCTTTGGTTAATCTGCAGAGTTCTAAAATAATGGATGCTAGTTGTTTTGCTTATCATTTGTTGTTTTGGTGGGAGTTCACCAGGGTCCCCATTCTATCATTCTGGAAGGTGCTCCCTCAAGTGCTTTACTTTTGCGTTGTCCACTAGAAATTTGCCGTGATCATTTTGCTGCTCCTAAAGTCACACTTGCCTACCTTCAGAACCTCAAAGGCCAAGTTGTTGCGGCAGTTTGATGGTAGTTTTTGTTGTACACTGTGTACATGTATTGTTTCTCACTATAGGGCATCAACTCAGCAAACCCGCTTTGATCACTGAGATGGAGCAGGAAGATGAAATGGAGACAATAGAGAGAATTCACCACGATACCTGTACAGGTGAGTGCCAAGCATATATGGGTGTTTTACCTCCCAGATCGGATGGGGATGAGGAGGAGGTACATTACGAAATGTCAATCAGGGAACTTTAAAAATCACCCTTTTAATTGAAGGAGAAAGCAGAGACCATTTGGTGTGAACTTCCTCATGTAGTTTCAACTTTACTCAATCTTTCACTTTTTACCTACTGTATTTCCCCGAAAATAAGACCTAACCAGAAAGTAAGCCCGAGCATGATTTTTTCAGGATGCTCGTAATATAAGGCCTACCCTCAGAATAAGCTCCAGTTAAGATAGTCAGCCAGATGGATGCATTTAGTACATCTGGTGCAACACATGACGGACGTATTGAATTATAAAATAATATTAATATATGATTAAGTATAAATAAGTAATATTATTTACACTAATACTTAAAATAAATGATAACATAAATCATAATTAAGTATTTGTAAATACCCAAGTGGGCACCTTTGGAGAGGTAAACACCTATGTAAACGGATGACCAATTTTCGCTGAATGACCAATCGGAGTACAGACACAACACACGAATAACGTGCGCACTTGATAACAAACAGACATGGTTGTGTCTAATATGAATTTTCGTAATTCAATACGTCGTGTGTTGTAACAGACGTACTTAATGCACTCGTGTGAAATAAATAAACATTTTCTGAATTTTGGTGCCTGCAATTTTTTGTCGCTTTTGTGTGGACCATCATTCTTAACTGTCATCATTTTTGTGCCACTCCTGTCTTGTAAGTCTTCAATTAATACTTGATTTAATGGTAGATTTAAAGGGAATAATATTTTAACCCCCAGACAAGATGGGTGCAAAAAGAGCTATTCTGTTGAGTAAAAGAAAGGAATTGTGGAGGACTCCCAGGGCAATAATCTTACAGTTTTCTGCAAAGAGAAGAACTTGGATCTCCAAATGGTCCGAAAATGGCAAGCCGAGTATGATAACCTCAGTCAACAGGTGGACGAGGGAAATGCTAAGAAGCACAAGGGTAGATCAGGTCGGCAACCATTATTTCCTGAGCTGGAAGACATCATCTGTGAGTGGACTGCTGACAGGAGAGTAAAGGCTTTGGTTGTGCTCAGGGATGATATTCAAGCATTTGTCCTTGCAATGGCACCACAGTTAGAAATATCCCCAGAAGAGTTCAAAGCATCACAACACCACTGGATGGCTTCCTTCAGTGATATGAACTGTCTCTAAGAAGATTGACAACACTGTTCAAGCTGGAAGATACTGAAGTTATTAAACATGCACCTGCATTCAAGTCCTTTGTTGATGGCATCGACTTTTCTAAATACTAACTCTCCAACATGATTGCTGTGGATGAAACTGCAGTGTTTATGGGCCAAGGATCTCAAATGACGATTGATCAAAGGGGTGCCTCGTCAATCTACATTCCCTCCACTGGTTATGAAAGTGCACGTGTTACCTGCATTTTGGCAATTCGTCTAGATGGAAAGAAAGCCCCGCCTCTAATCATCACTAAGGGCAAGAAAGATAAGGTGGAACGTGTTTTAGGCATTTATGTTCTTGAAACTGAAAAAGCCTGGTGCACAGAAGCAGTTATAAGGAAGTGGGTCAATTTAATGCTGCCACTTGTTTTGTGAGGTTGCCAAAGAGGTCTGCTAGTCTGGGATTCAGCCAGCACTCACCACGCTAAAGACATGAAGAACTTCCTTGCAGAGAGAAGAATAGATCAAATAATGATTCCCGCAGGAATGACTGCCTATCTCCAGACTCTTGATATGGCAAAAAACAAGCCATTCAAGGACCATTTGCGCATGGAAATCAATGATTACATTGAAAATAGAATGGAGAGAAATCAGAATGGAAACTTTGTGAAGCCTAGCCTGCAAGAGGTCGTGACTTGGGTGAAGAATTCATGGGATAAAAGTACTGACAGCTGTGTTGCCAATGCACTACGAGCAGGCTACATGGACAAGAAGTGCTCATTTAAGGAGAGCTCTGTTGCTGGACATGAGAGATTGGGGCCAATGGTTCTACAGGAAATGGAGTCGCAAGAAATTCAAGCCGGAATTTGGGATTTGGAGAGTTATGATGATGTTCTAGAAGAAGATGATATGACTGTATTTAAATAAATGTAGATTTTTATACATGAATAAACAAATGTAGATTGTTGTATATGAAAGAATAAGACATCCCCTGAAACCAAGCCCTAATGTGTCTTTCGAAGCAAAAATTAATATAAGAACTGGTCTTATTTTGGGGGAAATACGGTATCATTGTTACTGTGCTGAAGGTGTCTGGCTGCTCGCTGCACAAAAGCCGAAACTCAAAGGGGTGAGTTTGATAGGAAAAAAAGCAGGTTTATTCAAGATTCTGGCATTCTGGGAGGATGGCAGACTCCTGTCTGAAGGCCATCCTCCCTCTCTCAGCTGGGGCAAAAGGTATTATAAGCAGGTAAGAAGAGGCAGAACAAAGGAAAGGTGTGTGTGTGGGGAGTTGTTGGCCTGGAGTAAATAGAGTCATTGAAAAAGTGCTTCCCAGAGACTGATTTATTTCAGGGATAGGAGTGGATCTTATGCAGATGTAAAAACCTCTTTCTGTCCTGGAGGTTTCCTTGAGGAAACTGGGTCATTGAGCCTGGTGTGCATATGGTCTGGAGTAAACAGAAGCATTGAAACTGGTATGCAGAGTAAACGTATAGTAAACAGAAACATTAAGGTTTGGCAGGAGAGGAGGGAGGCAAAGAAAAATAAAAACTTTCAAAAATCCCAAGAGAAACTACACCATTAAATCAAATTACACTAGAGGTTTAAATCTCAAAATAGAAGATACCATGTCACCCTTACGTCATTTCTTACTCTCTGTGCTCTATGTCTTGCTTTTTAATATTAACATTGGGAATAATTGTTTAATTCTTCCCATTTTGCATATATAATAATACCTTTTGCCTGTCAACATATTTTTCAATCATGACAGAACCATTCCTTAGTAAATTACATAAAGTATTAAACCAGGTAAGTATCATTCCTTTGATCATGAATGCAATTTTCCTTCACATTGCTTCCTAAGTTTGGGTCAGTATTTGAAGAAAAATCCACATGGGCCTCTCGTTTTTGTCATTATCATCCCACCATTTGAGTTTATGTTTCCCAGTTGTTAAAGATTGGGTTTGAGCTTTACCTGCTTTTGTCAACATATGTCACCATGTCTTTTCTAAAACTTAACTTTTCCCCAATTTGTTCAGATGGGATGATTCTCCTGAAAACCAAACAATTACAACATAAACAAGATATTTTGGAGAAAGAAACACTCAATGGCAAGAATAAGGTAAGATATACGTGCAATGATTTTTTATCTTGCATATTAGAAGCCCAGAATGATAGAAAAGGAGCACATGAACTAGAAGGTAATTTGAGGCAATGAAATCACATTTGTTTCACCAAAAGAAAGCAGATTTTTTGTGAAGGTTAAAAGGTAACTAGATTAAATGTTCAAATGCTATTACGTTTGAGGTTGTTTATTGTGTGCATAGAGATCTTTATCAAATATGTTAAAATGGTTCTCCTGAGACTTGTGAAGCAGTGTTCTCCAATCTCTCTTATTGAAATCAATCTAAAAATATTTAGCATTGTATAAATCTTGTGGTAGCCACATGCATCTTTATTAGGTCATGCCAATATTAAAGAGATTTACAAAAAAAAAACACAACCAAATATATTTTCTAAATATCATTACTTTGAAGGAAACATACAACCTAACTCCAAAAATGGTTCTAGAGAATCTCCAAAATAAATATTTTCATAATGGAGATTAGATATTAAATGTTTAAAATAGAATTCGCTCTAAAGCAATTACATGTTAAAACTCTGTTGAAGAGACCCAGATGCAGTCATCTGGTATAGCGTTTAGCTTAATCAAAGTTGATAAACACAAGCAGTCAGAAACCGTATATTCTCCAAGGAAATACTAAATAGATTCTAATGCCAATAAAGTGCTTGTGA
This sequence comes from Rhinolophus ferrumequinum, assembly GCF_004115265.2. Classification (NCBI taxonomy): domain Eukaryota; kingdom Metazoa; phylum Chordata; class Mammalia; order Chiroptera; family Rhinolophidae; genus Rhinolophus; species Rhinolophus ferrumequinum. Next base: position 55,958,156 of record NC_046301.1, read on the forward strand.
GATATGTCAGAATTTATGTGGGGGGAGATTCTCAATTAATATGGTAAATATGGTAAGTTTTGTGATCGTAACTCATATTTTAATCAATAGGAGCAAACTCATGAAGGCAAACTCATTGAAAGGAATGAAATTGTTAAAGCCTTGAGCAAGAAATCTAGCATTCCTCAGAATAAGAGAATTCCTCGGAATAAGAGAATTCATCCTGGAGAGAAACCCCATCAAAGCCTTGACTCTGGAAAAACCCTCAGAGATTGCTCACCTCTTAAGCCATGTGAAAGAATTCTTTCTGGGGAAAAGTCCCAGGAGAATAAAAAAGATGAAAATGCCTTCATCAGGAGCTCTTACTTAACCATGAATAAGAGACAACATACAAAAGACAAATCCTATGAATGCAGTGACTGTGGGAAAGTCTTAAGTTCAATCTTACACCTTAAGCAGCATGAAAAAACTCACATTAGAAAGAAATCTTTTGAATGTAGTCAGTGTGGTAAATTATTTCAAAGCCACTCATCCATTAAGTTGCACATGAGAACCCACACTGGGGAAAAACCTTTTATGTGTAATCAATGCGGGAAAGCATACAGCTCAAGTTCTTACCTTACGCGACATAAGAGAATTCATACTGGGGAGAAGCCCTATGAATGCCGTGACTGTGGGAAAACCTTCAGAGATAGCTCACTTCTCAAACAACATAAAGGAGTTCACTTAAGAGAAAAACCCTACAAATGTAATCAATGCAGCAAAACCTTCTCTAGGAGATGCAGGCTTACCATGCACAAGACAATACATAATGGAGAGAAACCCTATGAATGCAATGATTGTGGGAAAGCCTTTAGTATTCTTGCATACCTTAAAAGACATAAGAGAATCCACACTAGAGAGAAATCCTTTGAATGTAGCCACTGTGGAAAAGTACTAGGTAGTCAATCATCTCTTAAGACACACGTGGGCATACATACTGGAGAGAAACCTTACAGATGTGATCAGTGTGGGAGAACTTTTAGGATCAGCTCTAATCTTACTGTGCACAAGAAAATTCACACTGGAGAGAAACCATGTAAGTGTGATGACTGTGGGAAATCCTTTAGGGATCGCTCTTGCCTTAAAGAACATGTGAGAATTCACACTGGAGAAAAGCCCTTCATGTGTAATGAATGTGGAAAAGCTTTCAGAGTAAAATCTTCCCTCATTTTTCACAAGAAAGTTCACATAAGAATGAAACAATATGAATGTAAGGAATGTGGGAAAGTTTTCAGCGGCTTCTTGTCACATAGGAGACATATGAAAAGCCATACCAGGGAAATGAAACCCTTCAAGTGTAGTGAGTGTGGAAAAGCCTTTCGGAGGCACGTCTCTCTTACAATACACATAAGAACTCACACAGGAGAGAAGCCCTATGAGTGTAACCAGTGTGGGAAAACCTTCAGTGTGAGGTGTAATCTTACTGTGCACACAAGAGTACATACAGGAGAAAAACCCTACAAATGCAATGTTTGTGGGCGCGCTTTCAGTAAACTCGTGTACCTCCGGTGTCATGAGATAACTCACAATGGGTAAAGCTCCTAATGACGTCCATGTAGAACAGCATTCAGTGAACTCAATCTTCAAGACATACAAACAAGTGCTAACGAAGAGAAAAACTAGACGTAAAGAATGTGTGAAAGCCTCTGAATAACACATTATGTAGGAGAACCCTTAGTTGTGCAATGACCATGAAAAATCCTTTATTCATTCTTCATTCCTTAGAAGATATGTGACAGCTCAACACTGAAGAGAAAAACTTTTAATAGACTTGTTACTTGAGAGAAATAAACACCTAATGTATGAAACCACTAGGTTTTCTGTGTTTGTGTGTGTGTGTTTTGGCCGTGGGAGGAAGGTTGTTTCTTTTATTCCCAACTGATGGCAATCACTAACCAATATAAGCTATGGCAGGCCAGTTTAAATATATACATACATATGTATATGTTTACCATATATATATATATGGTTTTAAAAAATTGAATAATTATTTGGTATAGGGATGTGCTTTTTAAAAAGATTTTTAAAATGTAGCTAACATACAATATATTAGTTTTAGGTGTACATCATAGTAATTCAACAGTACCCACTTGACATTATACAGAGTTACTACCACATTATTGATTATATTCCCTATCCTAGAGAAGTGATCACCACGATAAGTCCAGAGAACATCTGACACTGTACCATGTTATCACAATATTATTTACTATATATCCTGTGCTGTATATTACATCTCCAAGACTTGTTTGTTTTAAGGGGTATGTGTTTAATAGATGTTTACATATAAATACAGATTCTGAACTGTGTTTACAAATCATCTATATACACGTTTCATGTCTCTTGACCTGTCATTTCCTGACATAAGGTCCATAATGAATCTTCCCATGAACATTGTGGATGTTTAAATTTTTGGGATTCTGAACTTCTTAAAACATACTTTGTTGTTTACATTTAACATGTACAAAAATGTATAACTCCATGAACTTTTACAACATAGAACACAACTGTATTGACCACAACACACTGATCAGAAAATAAATTATCAGTACCCGAGAATCATCCTTTAATGCTCCCTTTCAATCACGAATGACCCTGATTCCTGCTACCAGAATATAAGTACTCTGTGAACCATGCATTTTTAACAGTTTCTTGAGGTATCATTTGCATACCATAAAGGTCACCCTTTTGAAGTGTAAAATTCAATGGTTTTTAGATATTTGTTTCAGTCTTTGTTCAACATATTTACAGGATCCATCTTTGTTGTTCCATTTAGCAGGAGTTTATTGTCATTGCTGCATAGTTTTCCCTTGTGTCAATAGCACATTTTATTCACTTAACTTTTTTCATTTATAGCTGGGATAGTTTACAAGTAGTTCTGCTATGAACATTCTTGTCCGTGTATTTTGGTTCACAATTGTGCATATTTTTGTTGGATATATATTTAGAAGTGCAATTTATGAGTCACAGAGGATACATGGTCATATTTACTCAGTCCTACTAAACAATTTTTCCAAAGTTTGGAAACCAACCAATATACATATCTGCTATCCTGCCAATATTTTACATTGTCTTTTCCATTTTGGTCATTTTGATGAGTGTGTAGTGGTACCATATCTTAATTTAAACTTGATTTTTATTTTTTGATTTTGTAAAACTTTTATTATTATTTTTTTTAGTTCTCTGGGACGGATTTTCTTTTCCTTTTTTTTTTTTAAAGTTTGGGGTGACAATTGTTAGTAAAGTTACATAGATTTCAGGTGTACAATTCTGTATTGCATCATCTATAAATCCCATTGTGTGTTCACCACCCAGAGTCAGTTCTCCTTTGTAAAACTTTATTGAGCTACTTTTACACTTACAGAAAAGTTAAAATAATAATATGGAGAGTTCCTGTATATTCCTGTTTCCCAATGTTAATGCAGTCAATTGATCAATTGCTTCCTTTACGGTTCGTGCTTTTATTGTGATCTCTTTTAAGAGTGCTGGTTTTGGTGTCTGTCTTTCAGGCATTCTCTAAAAGCCTGTCCAAGTAACTAGTAAATTGGTTTCTTTGCTACCGCTTTTCTGCAATAGTACTGTCATTCATGAAGGGGCTTTAAGAAAAGAGAAAATTTTCTTAGTGACTTTTTGGAGATGATTCCATGATACATTCTCTGCATCTTTGAGTCTCTGTTTCTGTGGGGACATGCACCACTCTGGTTCTCTAGTCCTTTCGTGATAATCTGACTCAGAGAAAGCTGAGGAATTAGTCTAAGGGGAAGCCCACCGGTTCCCTAAGGTCAGACCCAAGAATTCAAGAATGAGATTCTCTGGATGTAAGAGGAGACATGTAGCAAGGGAATGACGTATAAGTCATCCAGGAATTCTCTTCTAAGAGCTGTGCTTCTTAAGGATTTGAACTGCCTTGGGGAAGAAATAACAGTACATGTTGTGCTAATGAGGAGCTTTGGAAATTGGCACCCCAAGGCAACAGGGACCGAAAACAGTCTACCTGTTACCACCTTACTCAGTAACCCTATTTGGGTTAGGAAACAGCACACCTGAGTCTCCTGAGATGATCCTTCTTTCCCAGGTGTCCAGTTGCCTTACTTGGTCCACCTGCCTTTCTGGGGGACAGATTTCCCATTTCCACACTTCAATATCCAGAGGAAAGGTGAATTACTCATTGATGGCTCCAAGGTTATCTGAAATGCCCCAGTAAATGCTGTAAGATATTGAACAGTTTTTTTTTTTTAAGCCAGTCTATCTGGAGGACATCCAAGAGGTAAGCGATCTCAGTAGTATTAAGTTATAAGTGAAATTCGAAACTAATTTTTGACCCTCCTCTTGATATATTTGCTTTCTCTTTTTCAATCAATTTATAATCAGTTTTCATCATTTCTGACTCCTACTCTGTCTTCTAAATTCCAGGGACTATTTCCCCACTCGAGCATGAATTAGCCCCTTCAAAAATCAGATATTCTACAACTTTCTGATTTCCCTCATTTTTGGGGAGAATGAGTGGGGCTAGGGTGGGGTGAGTTTGGCTTTCACAATTTTCCCATATCTGGTTCCAAATTTCATCTTTAGAGAATTCAAATATTATCCCTGTCTCTTAACTGTGAGGACTGTGGGATTGGAGACAAATCCGCTAGCCTATCTTACCAATCTTTCTTTGAAAACCCCCAAAACAAAACATGAAATATCTTAAACCATCACAACCGCACAAGTAAGCAGGGAAATATAACAGCCATGCAACCACTTTCTAGAATTAATGCTGAAATTTTGCCATATTGGTTTCAGACACCTTTTAAAAATAATAAAAGTATTACACATACACATAAACTCTGTTGCTTTTAACTGAGTTTCAGACATTCAAAATCCAATGAAAGTCCTTTCTTTGCCTCCAAACAAGGATAGGTTTTTTTTTTTCAATTTTGGAATGGGAAGCTCTTTAACATACCGTGTTTCCCCCAAAATAAGACCTAACTGGACAATCAGCTCTAATGCATCTTTTGGAGCAAAAATTAATATAAGACCCGGTCTTATTTTACTGTAATATAAGACCTGGTCTTATATAATATAACATAAGGCCGGGTGTTATATTAATTTTTGCTCCAAAAGATGCATTAGAGCTGATTGTCCGGCTAGGTTTTATTTTCGGGGAAACACGCTTGTTGACATCAGGGAGAACTATGTCATGGAAAAGTCATCTTTGTTATTATTTATTCCCCTCCTTCCCTCTCAGAGGTTGCCAGTCTGAAGAATTTGGTGGGTATTTGCCATGCTTACTTTAATACTATTATATGTGAATGTGTCTTCTTAAATACTTCTCTACTATATGGAGAAAAACAAAAAAAAGCAAAAGCTATTGATGTGAGAATGTATGTTAAAATTAATGAACCACACCTGCTTGTATTAATCTTGATAAACATAAGAAATACCATGTTAAGCCAAAAACAGTTGCTGAATTAAAATATGGAATATGATACCTTGTGTCACAAATGTGAACATATAATGTCACATAAATAGAATCTTTATGGAGTCATTGTTCCTCATGTGAAACACTTCAGGGGAATGACACACATGAAGTTCAGTGTCTTAGTTTTCCCTGGGGAGGAACGGTCAGTATTGAGATTGTGCAGGAATATGCTGGAGCTTCAAGAAGATCTGCATTGTTTTATTTATTTTTTTTTAAAGTGAAGCAAATGCATATATTTGATCATGCTGGCTGGTGGCCTTAAGCCCTTCATTGTCACTATAGTTTTTTAGATGCTTGAACTATAACAGACATTATAAAAATAAACAATTCTAAGGGGTATTTATAGTTACATAAATATCAACGTGTGATAGCTATCATTGTATAAATTGCTTTTCTCTTAATTTTTCAGTTTAATTTGTATATATAACAATATGCAAATATTTTTGATGTTTGAAATAATATGCTGAACATTTAAAACATTAAGTATGATGAAATAGTGTGAAATAGTTTTACAGTAACATTCCACAACGTGGCTATGCCATAACTCGTGTGTCTATTCTCGTAGTCATGTTTGTTTAGGTTATTTCCTCCCCCTACTTCATTATACTAAGAGGGTTCCCAGTGGTAATCGAGCAAATCCCTCCTTTCTCAGCCCTGAGACATTATTCTTGGGGTGTCCTCCCTTTCACCTCCTTCCTCTTTCACCCTGCCTCGCCCTCAGGACTTGTCTACAGCTAAAATAAAAAATGGTAGGAAAAGTCATTGCAGAGCCCCCTATGCTGACCACTGCTTGATTTGTATTCATTTCTCATCTCTGCAACACCCCTGTACATTTTGTTATAGTAGTTCCCATTACAGAAATAAGAAAATTGAATGCTCAGAAAGGTCGGGGACCTTCCCATGTCACAGATCCATGTCACAATTGGGGGATTCATGATTGAACCAAGGAATGTCAAGTTCAAGTTCTATCCCTACATGGTTGGTGTTCTTGTGATCACTTGTCTTTCTCTGGGAAAAGTAAACTCTGCTCAGGACCTCGATTTGTGAGGCAAAGAGCTTGGATTAAGTGGGCTCATCATACCATTCAGCTCTACACATTGTGATTCGATGATGTATTGGCTGAGACACCATTACAGAAATTCCTTTAACTCATTAGTTCATAAGAACAGTAGACAGATGCTTTGACACTGACAGCACGTGCCAACCTTTTATTGCTTCTTTTGGAGTGTTAAACATCAAAATTTAACTGAGTAAATTTGAAGATATATTGCCTTTATTAAGTGATTCATGAATTGGGCAGCATCCCATCTAGCAGCTAGAAGGGTGCTCTGAGGGGTTGTATAAAAAGGAAGGTTTTATAGAAAGAAGCGTGGGGGCGAAGATGCTATTGACAAAAGAACATAAAGGATGATTTTTAGACCGGGACATCTTATTTTGGGGTGAAGGGAATGGCAAGGGTTTTTGCCATGCAGGTTGCCTCCTCTTCCTATGGAGGATGGTGGGATAGTGTCACATCCAGCACAACACGAGCTGTGAGAAACGAGAAGGGCGGCGCAGGGCTAAGAAAAGACAGTAGTCAAGAATAGGGTGCAAGCGGGGCCAAGGGTCTCAAGCCTCAAGGACTGAACCCCGAATAGGACCAACGTGTAGTTTTTATTGGTAAACTTCTAAAGAGGTAATGATTGTTAATCTCAAGATCTGTGTGTTAGTAGCCTGCTGGCTGTCTTTCCGAAAGTTCCCATTGTGTTCCAGCTTGTACTTTGCCTTCGCACACACATCTCCAAGGACTCCATTGAAGGGGAGGGACCGATATAATTCCATCCAGTTTGCTGAGATGTCCCCTCAAAGGAGCTTTTCTGATCTCTCTCCATCGGGCCTCAGTTTGCCGAGGCACTCCCTTGTGAAATCCTGGGAAGAGCGCGGGGGAACAAACGGTTTGGCAGCTGTAAGGCAACAGGATGGAGAGGCCCATGTGATAGATTGCTACATCGGTATTGACCAGAAAATTCCAGACTGCTTGATTCAAATTATGTGTCTGGGAAAAGCTGAAACAACACTTAGGTGGGTTTTTTTTTTCAGGTTTTTTTAAAAAAAACTTTTAAAATTTTGGTTACAATTTCGTTTTTGTTTTCTTAAGGTTATGTTTAATCTCTCAGGATAAAAAAACAAAACAAACAATTAAGATTCTAAAGAATTAAACAACAAAGGAATGTCAAGGGAAGGGCACAACTGCCCCATTCTCTGGGGTATAATAGCTATTCCAGTTTAACACCTAACTTCAAAACAAAATTAACTTTTATATTTTCTAAATGAATTAATGTACAACCATCATCTTCATCTGAGTTTATTCTGATTTTCAAACACAACGCTTCATTTTAAGCTTGGAAAAAACTTAAGAATGATGGCCAACCTTAGTATGTAATGTGTACCTTACAGGAAATTTTTTATAACAATCATAACAGAGTAATAATGCCATTAATGAAGTCCTCAATTTAGAATCTGGAACGTTCTTCCATCAAAGGGGGGGAGGCGGGCATTCAGTCCAATGAGTCTGTCTCAAGATCTTCATCTTTTGTTTGCTCCACTTGTATTTTCTTTTCAGTAACTGGATTAATGCTTTGAGTCTGCTCAGTTTCCGTTTGTTCCTCTTGCTTGCGTTTTCTATCTGCTGCTTCTTTCTCAATGTTGGCCTTTCAACAAATTCCTTCTGTGAGCAGTCTGAAAGTTTCTCCCACCTTTTCTCTTCTTTTCACCTTCTTGATCATCTTCATCTTCAGAATCAGAGGTTGATGTAACCCCTGTTTTTGCTAAATTCTTCCTTTATGATTCAAAATTCTTTCTTCCCCTCTTTTGTCAGGCTCTTTTCTTGGCTTATCTTCTTCCTTCTGGCCTTCTTCATCCTTTTAAAGCTGCTTTTTAGGTTGTTTTTCCTCTTGCCCTTTTCTTACTTTTGTCTTCTTCAGTTACCATGTCACTCTCTGAAGGACAGGTCTGTTTTACCATTTTGGGTCTGCCTCTTGGTTTTGGAATCTTGGTTTCCGAAGCTGCAGGTCGTCGTCTTCTAGGACTCACGTTTCCACTAGCAGATGCTGCTGCTGTTGTCATTACCCCTGCCTCCTTGGTTTCTATTTGCTTTTCTGCCTTTCTCTTTCTCCCTCTTCTGGCAGCTTTTGGAGTCGTTATGTCAATTGCTTCAGTCACATCCTCATTGCTGGCTTTTTCTTCATGGTCAGTATCTTCCTTTGAAACACTAGTGTCTTTTTTTTCAACTTCTACATAAGGTGATGCATTTGATTGTTTAGCTGATGCCTGTTGACTTGAAAATTTCACTTTCGTATTATTAACACCCATAAACCTTCATGAAAGCCTTTTTGTTTATTTGGTTTTCCGTACTTTTCCTTGTTTTCTGAGTAAGGAAATATATCCTTTGGGCCTAAAAAAGCGGCCTCGTGAGTTCCAAAAAAGAAAATGGGTAGTTTGTTTGTGGGTGGCTTTACAGCTCCATCAGGAACTTCACCTACTCGAGCTGGCCAATGAGGATAACCTTTCATCTTGGCGAAGATGAGGTCTCCAGGTTTGAAATAGTGAGTCGTGTTTCGCGAGGGGCGATGCCAGGGGGTACGAAGCCCAGGGAGGAGGTGCGGTGATAGGGACGGCAGGGGGGATGAAGGCGGACGAACCGGAGCCGAAGCTCTGGGGGGGCGGCAGTAACCGGAGGATGCCTCGGGGTGTCCCGACGCGCCTGCTGGGGCAGCGGGGGCGCTGAGGCTGCAGTGGCGGGTGGGCCGCCTCTGCCCGCGTCCACGCAAGCCGCCTGCGCCACCAGCTGCCGCAGAGGCGTCTCAACGGCTCCGAATCGCAACCGCTGCCTCCGCCTTCGCTAACAATTAGGTATTAGACATCTAGGTTGGGTATCATGAGCTTTAACACAAGTGATGCCATTTTTGGCCTCACGTGTTTGCTCGTTAACACGGAACTCCAGAATCAATTTCTCAGGCATCTGGATAAGGGGGTCAGAAAGCCTGGAGCTGGTCCTGAGTTGGTCCACTGAGGACTCCTCTCCTGAATCAGGAATAATGGGGGCGGGAGGGGATGGGGGGCGGGATGGGGGCTGAGGGGAGGGCGGCGGGGGGTGTTTGCTGATCTATGGCTTATTCTTAACATTTTCTTGTTTTTAAAATCGAGATATAATCAATATATAACATTGTATTAGTTTTGGGTGTACAATATAATGATTAGATATACGTATATTTTGTGAAATGATTATCAGAATAAGTAGTTAGCATCTATCACCATATATAATTACATTTTTTCCTTGTAATGAGAACTTTTAAGATGACATTTTCTTTTATATATTATCTATGATAAAAATGAAAGACATGGGTTAAGACAAAAATAGAGGGAGGGACCTATGCTCCTGGATAAAGAGATTAATTTTTAGTTTTAAACTGCAATATGAAAGGGAAAATGATGGGAGAGAAAGATCAATGATGAGATATCTGTGAAGGAAGGAAAGGGCAAATAGATGTATCTAGACTATTAAAATATGCAGAGAGATAAGATGTAATGACTCCATTGACATTTGAATATTTGTACAATTATTTCCCTTTCTTTTCTTCCTCTTTTTCTTCTTTCTTGCCCCTCCCTCCCTCCTTTTCTCCCTCCATCCCTCCCTTCCTTCCTTTCCCCTTCATTCATGTGTTCAAAAGACCATTAAGCAGAACAGATCATGTGTGTTTATTTTAGAAATTCCAGTCAGGAACTTCCAAAATCAAGAGTCATATTTTCTCTCTCAAACAAAAAGATAGGTACACGTACTGAAGTTTTACTGTTTGCATATATTATACTATGTCAAACCCTGCATTTATTGTTGTAAGTTGCATCATTACCCTGAAAGTATAATTATTCGGGTGTATTTACTGCTATTTCCCTTCTTCTTCACCAGTCTTTCTGGGGACCTAACTTAAGTGGCTTGGATATCAGCGTTAGCTAATTAAGAGATACTTTCTCTCTAGGACTCTGAGGGTGACACACTTATTTTATTTGCTCAGGACCCCTTATGTATTATTCTGTTTCCCACTATTCTATTATGGAAAAAGAAATGCTTCATCATAGCTTCAGAAGGGACATTTTAGCCTTCAAATTATGAAGAGCAAAGAGAAATATATGAGGTCTGACAATTAAGCTCATGAACTCATCCTGAGCGCTACATACCTCATTGCTGAATATCACTACAGTCACCTTCGAAGTCCTCCCCTTGGGAAGCTATGCACCAATGCCAGCACCTAGTCCACCCTTCAAAGCAATTTTGGAACTCGAATGGCCACCAGAGCTGTCGTTGCATGAAGGTCTGACAATGAAGTTCATGAACTTGCCACGGTGCACTTACATTGGCAGCACTGTACAAACAGCTCGGTGAGGTTTCATAACCTTGGTATATCAGTGTCTCACAGCTGTGTTCGTGTCGACGTGTGATGGGGTCTTGTTGAGTGGCGTTCATTATTGTTGCGTGTGTTTTTTTTTTATTAGTTTCAGGTGCACAAGACAAAGTAATACTTAGACGTTTATCCTTTATTTCCCTCACACTGTGTGAACCCCTCTCCCCCATCCACTATCCCTCTGACATCGCACACAGCCATTACATTTCCACCGTCTCTATTCCTAATGCTGTACTCCGCTTCTTGTAAGTATATACATATACATACATACACACACAGACACACACACACACAAGCTTGTAGTTGACATTCATTATTGTTCAGCTTCAGCTTCAGGTGTACAGTGCAGTGATCAGGCATCTACATCATCCCTGAGGTGGTCTCCCTAATGAGACCAGTGTCTATCAGATACCCTACAAAATCTTTACAACATTATTTATTACGTTCCCCAAATTAATTTTCAAACCCCGTGGCCATCCTGTGGTCACCGACTGCCCTCCAATCCCCTCACCTTCCCCTTCACCCCCACCCCCCGCCCATCTAGCAACCCACAGTTTTTCCTCTTTGTCTCCAAAACTGTTTCTGATTAGTTCATTCACTTATCCTTTTCTTTAGATTCCACATATAAGTGAGATCATATGGTATTTGTCTTTCTCTGTCTCACTTATTTCACTTAACATAATGTTCTCTAGGTCCATCCATGTTGTTGCAAATGGTTAAGATGTCTTTCTTCTTTATGGCTGCGTAATACTCCATTGTATAAATGTACCACAGTTTCTTAATCCAGTCATCTACCGATGGGCATTTCAGTTGTTTCCATGTCTTGGCTATTGTGTGTAGTGCTGCAATAAACATAAGGGTGCATAAAGTTTTTTGAATTAGAGTTTTGGATTTCTCCGGATAGATACCTAGGAGTGGAATTGCTGGATCATAAGGTAGTTCCATTTTCAGATTTTTGAGATACCTCCATACTGTTTTTCATAGTGGCTGCACCAGTCTGCAATCCCACCAACAGTGCACAAGGGTTCCCTTTTCTCCACATCCTCGCCAGCACTTGTTGTTTGTTGATTTATTAATGATAGCCATTTTGACTGGGGTAAGGTGGTATCTCATTGTGGTTTTTATTTGCATTTCTCTGATGGTTAGTGAGGTTGAGCATTTTTTCATATGTCTGTTTGCCATCTGTATGTCCTTTTTAGAAAAATTTCTCTTCATGTCCTTTTCCCTATTTTTTAATTGTTTTTTTTTTGTTTTTTTGGAGTTGAGTTGAGTGTTTTTTTTATAAATTTGTGATATTAACACCTTATCAGATATATCACTGGCAAATATCTTTTCCCATTCAGTAGGATCCCTTTTTGTTTTATTGATGGTTTCCTTTGCTGTGAAAAAACTTTTTAGTTTGATATAATCCCACATGTTTATTTTTTCTCTTACTTCCCTTGTGCAAGGGGATATATCAGTAAAAATCTTACTCCGGGTAATGTCTGTGAAGTTTCTTCCTATATTTTCTTCTAGGAATTTTATGGTTTCAGATCTTGCATTTAAGTCTTTAAGCCATTTTGAATTTGTTTTTGTATATGGTGTAAGGAGGTGGTCCAGCTTCATGGTTTTGCATGTATCTGTCCAGGTTTCCCAGCACCATTTATTGAATAGACTGTCTTTACCCCATCGTACATTCTTGCTTCCATTGTCGTAGATTAAATGGCCATATAGGCATGGATTTATTTCTGGACTCTCTATTCTGTTCCATTGATCTATGTTTTTATGCCAGTACCATGCTGTTTTAATTACTGTAGCCTTGTAGTATAATTTGATGTCAGGTATCGTTATACCTCCCACTTTGTTTTTATTTCTCAAGATTGCTGAGGCTATCCGGGTCTTTTATGGTTCCATATAAATTTTAAGATTATATGTTCTATTTCTGTGAAAACTGTTGTTGGTAGTTTGATAGGAATTGCGTTGAATATGTATATTGCCTTAGGCAGTATGGACATTTTAACTATAGTAATTCTTCCTATCCATGAACATGGTATATGTTTCCAAGATATATATTTATATCTTCTTTCATTTCTTTCTTCAGTGTCTTATAATTTTCTGAGTACAGATCTTTTACTTCTTTGGTTAAATTTATTCCCAGGTATTTTATAGTCTTTGAAGCAATTGTAAATGTAATTGTTTTTTTAATTTCTCCTTCTGATGTTTTATTGTTGGTATATACAAATGCAAATGATTTCTGAATATTAATTTTGTATCCTGCTACTTTACTAAATTCATCTATCAGCTCTAATAGTTTCTTGGTGGAGTCTTTAGGGTTCTCTATAAATAGTATCATGTTATCTGCATATAATGACAATTTTACTTCCTCCTTACCAATTTGGATGCCTTTTATTTCTTTTTCTTGTCTGATTGCTGTGGCTAGAACTTCAAGCACTATGTTGAATAGAAGTGGAGAAAGTGGGCAACCTTGCCTTGTTCCTGATCTTAAGGGAATGGTTTTAGCTTTTCCCCATTGAGTATGATGTTAGGTGTGGGTTTATCATATATGGCCTTTATTATGTTGAGATATGATCCCTCTATTGCCACTTTCTTAGGGGTTTTTATCATAAATGGCTGCTGGATTTTATCAAATGTTTTTTCTGCATCTATTGATATGACCATGTGATTTTTATTTTTCATTTTGTTAATGTGGTGTATCACATTAATTGATTTGTGGATGTTGAACCACCCTTGCATACCAGGAATGAATGCCACTTATCATGGTGTATGATCTTTTTAATGTATTGCTGAATTCTGTTCGCTAATATTTTGTTGAGGATTTTTGCATCTATGTTCATTAGAGATATTGGCCTGTAGTTTTCTTTTTTTGTGGTGTCTTTGTCTGAATTTGGGATCAGGGTGATAGTGGCTTCATAAAAAGTGTTTGGGAGCCTTCCTTCCTTCTGGATTTTTTGGAAGAGCTTGAAGAGAATAGGTGATAATTCTTTTTTGAACGTTTTGTAAAATTCACCTGTAAAGCCATCTGGTCCAGGGCTTTTGTTTGTTGGGAGTTTGTTGATTACTGATTCAATTTCCCTGGTGGTAATCAGTCTATTCAGGTTTTCTGTTTCTTCTTTAGTTAGCCTTGGAAGGTTGTATGCCTCTAGAAAATTTTTCCATTGACAATTTTCCAGATTGTCAAATTTGTTGGCATATAGTTGCTCATAGTAATTTCTTAAAATTTTTTGTATTTCTGTGGTGTCTGTTGTCACGTCTCCTCTTTCATTTCTGATTTTATTAATTTGGGTCCTCTCTTTTTTTTAATGAGTCTGGCTAAATGTTTGTCGATTTTGTTTATCTTCTCTAAGAACCAACTCTTGGATTCATTGATCTTTTGTATTGTTTTTCTGGTTTCTATTTCATTTATTTCCCCTTTGATATTTATTTTCTCCTTCCTTGTATGCCCTTTGGGCTTATTTTGCTGTTCTTTTTCCAGATTCCTTAAGTGTGAAGATAAACTGTTGATTAGTGATTTTTCTTGTTTCTTTAGGTAGGCCTGCAATGCTATGAATTTCCCTCTTAGAACTGCTTTTGCTGCATCCCATAGATTTTTGGGTCGTCGTGTTTTCATTTTCATTTGTCTCAAGATATCTTTTGATTTCTTCCTTGATCTCCTGGTTGACCCATTCATTATTTAGTAACATGTTATTCAGCCTCCATGAATTGGTGTGTCTTCCAGTTATTTTTCCTGTAGTTCATTTCTAATTTCATAGCACTTTGGTCAGAGAAGACAACTGGTATGATTTCAGTTTTCTTAAATTTATGAAGACTTGCTTTGTGGCCTAACATATGGTCTATCTTGGAAAATGTTCCATGTGCACTTGAGAAGAATGTGTATTCTGCAGCTTTGGGGTGAAATGCTCTGAAAATATTGATTAAATCCAAGTCGTCCAATGTGTCATTTAAGGCTGCTGTTTCCATTTTGATTTTCTGTCTGGAAGAGCTGTCCCTTGTTGTCAGAGTTGTGTTCAAGTCCCCTACTATGATAGTGTTACTGTTGTTCTCTGTCTTTATGTCAGTCAATATCTGTTTTATATATTTAGGTGCTCCTATATTGGGTGCATAGATGTTTACTAGGGTTATGTCCTCTTGTCGGATCAATCCCTTTATTATTATATAGTGCCCATCTTTGTCTTTTAATATGTTCTTCATTTTAAAGTCTATTTTGTCAGATATAAGTATTGCAACTCCAGCTTTTTTCTCATTTCCATTTGCATGAAATATCTTACTCCAACTCTTCACTTTCAGCTTGTGTGTCTTTTGATCTGAGGTGAGTCTCTTGTATACAGCATATACAAGGGTCTTGCTTTCTTATTCACTCATCCACCCTATGTCTCTTGATTGGAGCATTTAATCCGTTTACATTTAAAGTGATTATTGATAGGTACATAGTTATTGCCATTTTTAAATTTGTATTTAGATTGTTTTGATCTTTCTTCTATTTACAGAAGTCCTTTTAGTATTTCTTGCAATGCTGGCTTGGTGGTGATAAATTCCTTTAGCTTATTCTTTTCTGGGAAGCTCTTTATCTCTCCATCAACTTTAAAAGATAGCCTTGCTGGATAAAGCAATCTAGGTTGTAGGCCTTTGTTTTCCATCACTTTGAGTATCTCCTGCCACTCCCTCCTGGCCTTCAATGTTTCTGTAGAAAAGTCATTTGATAGTCTTATGGGAGTTCCCTTGTATGTAACACTCTGTCTTTCTCTTGCTGCTTTTAGGATTCTCTCTTTGTCTTTAACATTTGCCATTTTAACTATAATGTGTCTTGGTGTGGACCTGTTTGGGTTTATCCTGGTTGGAACTCTCTGCACTTCCTGGGCTTGTATGTTGGTTTCCTTCATCAGGTTGGGGAAGTTTTCGGACATTATTACTTCAAATATGTTCTCGATCCCTTGCTTCCTCTCTTCACCTTCTGGTATTCCTATGACGCACATGTTGTTGCTCTTGATGTTATCCCAGAGGCCTCTTAAACGATCTTCATTGTTTTTTATTCTTTTTTCTTTCTGTTCCGTTTGGGTGATCTCTGCTACCTTGTCTTCTAAGTCGCTGATTCGATCCTCTGCTTCATCTAACCTGCTGTTAATTCCTTCAAGTGAGTTCTTTATTTCAGTAATTGTGTTCTTTAGTTCTAACTGGTTGTTCATTGTGATTTCTCTATCCTTCTTTATGTCATCTCTAAGCTCCTTAAACATTCTTATCATCAGTGTTCTGAACTCTGTCTCTGATAGATTGGTTACCTCTGTTTCATTTGGTTCCATTTCTGGAGGTTCCTTCTGTTCTTTTATTTGGGACATGTTTCTTTGTTTCCCCATTCTTGCTGACTCTCTGTGTTTGTTTTGATATATTAGGTAGATCCCCTAGAGTTCTTAGTTCTTGCTGGGTTACCTTATGTAGTATGTGTCCTTTATATTTGACTTGCACTACTTCCTTCTTCTCCTCTGCGTGTGCTCCAAAGGTGACTCTTGTGTTGTGTATATTGTCCTGTTAAAGAAGATCTTTAATTGCTTTTCGCTTGTGAGTAGGTGGGGTTAACTCCTAGGCTGATTCGTTGTGAGACTTGGCTCTGCCCACCGCAGGGTGTTCTGCTGCCTGAGGGTTGACCACTTAAATGTGGTTTGGCCTCTATGGGCTCTTGTGCCTGTAGAGAATTCCCTCTGGGTGTGTCACTTGTAGGTCAAACCCGGTAGTACTCTGGTTTGGTCTGGAGTTGGCTTCTGGGTGTGTTGAATTTTGTGCCTCTTAAGCTGGGCTCTGGTAGGGCAATTTCAGAACAAAGCAAATCACCAAACACAACAACAACAACAAAGAAAAAAATCAAACACATTCACATGTAAAAACAACCGACAACCCACACTCAACACAAGCAAAGATATCAAAGATATAAAGACAAAACAAAACAAACAATGAAAAAAGCAGCGCCAGTCTTGGCTTAAGCCCACCAAGTAATCTCCAGGTTGTCCTCTGCTGTACCAAAGAGTCCTTTGTGTATTGTGCAGGCAGAGCCGGTCATCTGGTGCCCAGAGGGACGTTGGGACTGCAGATTTAGATGCGTGGGGCTGAGGGGTCTGGAGGGTAGTTTCTACAAAGTCAGTGCAGTTTCTGCTCTTGCCTGCACATATGCACACTGAGAGCCCTGTGCCCAGTTCTCCTGAGTCTTAGGGCACTTCTTCCGCGTGTGTGTGTGTGTGTGTGTGTGTGTGTGTGTGTGTGTGTGTGACGGGCGGGAGATTTCTGAGCTGCTGAAAGCCCAGAGCTGCGTCTGCCGCCTACTGCTGATCCCTGGGAGTGCCTCCTCAGTTGTAATTGCCCTGCCCTAGGCAGGCCAGAAAGGGTGGGGACTGGGGATTGAGGGGTCTTCTCTCTCCCAGCCCAGCCGTGTCACACTCTTCCCGCAGGCCAGAAAAGGTGGTGGCTGGGGGTGGAGGAGTCTCTCCTCTCCTAGCTGAGCAAAAATCACACTCTTCCCGGCCTCTTCCCTGGGTCAGAGCTGCACGCCCGTCTTCCCAGAGCCTGAACACTACGGCTCCTCTGTAATCTGACACTACTCCTCAATTCAGGGTCCAGTTTAAGTCTCTGGAAGGGCTGGGGTAGGATTGCAGGAGTGGGGGGAGTGGCTCAAGTATGGAGTTTGTGTCCTTTGTCTGTAGGGCCCAGCTGGAGATCTCAGCTGAGGTTATTGCCTCAAATGCTGGATATACTGCCCCCTCGGCAGGAGAGATCAGCTGTGGGATGCAGGGAAAGAGCCCACCTCCTGGCTTTTGTGTTCTCTGTTCCGTCCTGGGATCCCCTGCATCTCTGCAGCTGCGGATGTCATCCGTGTCTCCACAGCCACAGATGCAAACCGTGTTTCCACTCTACTCCCGTCCCTCTTTCCCTGCTCGCCCAATTTGCCCACCTTCAAGTAACCCTTGCACGAGTCTTTTAGCTGTTCTGTGTGATGAGCAGAGAGTCCTTTGATGGGTTATAGATGTCCCGTTTGTGATAAGATACGGAGGAGAACTCAAAAAGTGCGCCCCGCTGCCGCCATTCCTATGACGTTCTCCCTCTTGTTGCGTGTTTTTGTGTGCTGTCGCAAAAATGTCAGCTTGAATTAGAGCAACGAACAAACATTAAATTTTTTGTTACATTTGGCAGGAGTGGAAGTGAAATCAGGGACATATTTGTCCAAGTTTATGGGGATAATGCCATGAAGAAAATGGCAGTGTGCAAATGTGTTAAATGTTTTCTGAGGGGAGAGAACACGTCACTGATGAAGAGAGGTCAGGGCGGCCAGTAATGGGCAGAACTGACTAAAACATTGCAAAAATTTATTGAATTGTGTGTTAAAATTGTTGGCTGACTGTGAGAAGCATAGCAGACCAAGTAAACATTGATAGAGAAACAGTTAGGAAAATCTTAACTGAAAATCTTGGCATGAGAAAGGTGTGTGCAAAAATGGTCCAAATAACTGTACTGGAGCACCCTCCCTACTTACCTGATCTGACCCCCAATGACTTCTTTCTTTACCTGAAGATGAAGGAAGTATTGAAAGGAAGACATTCTGATGACATTCAGGATATGAAGGGTAATACAATGACAGCTCTGATGGCCATTCCATAAAAAGAGTTCCAAAATTGCTTTGAAGGGTGGACCAGGCGCTGGCATCAGTGCATAGCTTACCAAGGGGAGTACTTCAAAGGTGACCGTAGTGATATTCAGCAATGAGGTATGTAGCACTTTGTCTAGTATGATTTCACAAACTTAATTGTCAAACCTGACCCATGACAGATCAGTACAAGCCTTTATTTGATCAGGCAGCATTTTCTAATCTTGACCTCAGGTCTTGCAGATGTGCCCTATTTTGGTGGTGTCCATCAATACACACTAACTATATATATGGCTCATAGGAGAACGGGAGACTGAAGACCAAGGAATATGTTTAGGATTTTATATGCTAGGATGTCATTCAAGTTTTTGAAAGGGAAATGACGGAGTCAGAGTGATTTCATAGGAGGCAGAATTGTGGAGTGTTCCAGGCAGTACCACATCACAGTGAAGTATGCCAGCTCTGGGCTCTAACTTCCTGAAGCCAATTCCTGACTCTACCACCCATTAGCTGTATCTTTGTATACACCTATTAGCTGTATCCAAATATCCTCTTGCCTAGTTTCGTCAAATATAAATGAGTGAGCGCTACCTAATCTTCAGGTTTTATGACAGAATTAAGTGAGCTAATGTTTAAAAATAGTTATTTTCTGACTGCCCATTTGTTAAAAGCAATGACCAATCCAGTAGCTCTGAGAACCCCTCAGTGGCCAGATTGTGGTCTCTAGATACCATTTATCACTCGAAAGGACCCGGGTCCTGGAGAAATGGCTGGTTCCAGCTCTGGAACTGGAAACGCATAAGGTGGGCATAGACCATCTTTCATGCCAAAATTAGGAGCAATATGCGACTGCCAGGTTCATTTCAGAAGGACTCAGGAAGCAAGTTGAGAGGGTTTTCACTGGCCAATCATGGGACAATTTGGGAATCAATATGAATAATTGCAATGAATTAAAATATATCAAGTGCATTTAAAATCTAGGAGCTCATGATGATACAATATTCATATCTGGATAATGCTTAAAACCAATTTATTATTTTTAAAAGTGATGAGTACAGGAATCCAGATGTATTCCGCCTTTTTCATAGAAACTACCTCAGGGCGATCACCTAGCATTTGATCAGGGAAAGTTCCTCTTTATGGAAGTATTTCAGCCAATAAGTAAACAAAGAATTAGGATGTCAGCATTTTGTAACTCCTGATGAATTAATGGATCCAGGCAATAATTATTACAAGAAATAAGGCAAGAAGACAGTATGTGTTTCCTTATGAAAATACTTAAGGATGTTTGCCAAGTATTGAATCTAAATCTAATCAAGCTTCTAGACTAGAGGTAGGCAGACGTTTTTCAGTGAAGAGCCAGATAGTAAATAATTTAGGTTTTGTGGACTGTATGGTGTTTCTCACAAGTACTCCACTCGGCTGTTGTAGCCTGACAGCCACCATGCACAATACATAAAGAAAAGACTTTGTTCCAGTAAACCTTGGTTTACAAAAATAAGGGCCAGGCAGGATTTTTGCCCACAAGCTGTATTTCCCCAAAGTATATTTTAAGATACAGCCTCAGTAATTTTCTTCTGGAATTATTATTTGCCTGTGGGCATCTTACGGGAGAGGACAATGTTTCATTCCTATTTTTTCTCACTAAGTACTTCTCAACAAAGAATAGATGGAAAATAAAATCTTGGGACAGAGGCTGGTGTGTGTGTGGGGGCATGTTTTGTGGGAATATAAGGCGAGGAAAGGAGAAGAAGGGAGAGAAGGGAGAGAAGAAAGCAGGAGAAAAGACCTGTAACTGATGTGGTCTCAAAATATAGACAAGTTTAAGGAAGTTTCTCTGAAGTTTTGTTTTCTTGTCACCTCCATCTTTTCTATCAGGACCATCCATAACTTGAAATCAGGAAACCTCTCCGAAACTGCAGACTTCCTCCTCCTGGGACTGTCAGAGGACCCCGAATTGCAGCCCCTCCTCTTTGGGCTCTTCCTGTCCATGTACTTGGTCACCGTGCTAGGGAACCTGCTCATCATCCTGGCCATCAGCTCTGACTCCCACCTCCACACGCCCATGTACTTCTTCCTCTCTAACTTGTCTTTTGTTGACATTTGTTTCACCACAACCACGATCCCAAAGATACTAGTGAACATCCAGACACAGAGAAAACACATCAGCTACCCGGGCTGCCTCACCCAGATCTGCTTTGTCTTGACTTTTGCTGGATTGGAAAACGGAATTCTGACAATGATGGCCTATGATCGATTTGTGGCCATCTGTCACCCACTGAGGTACAATGTCGTCATGACCCCCAGACTCTGTGGGCTGATGGTTTTGCTGTCCTTCCTTCTCAGTGTTCTGGACGCCCTGCTGCACACTCTGATGGCCCTGCGGCTGTCCTTCTGCACCGACCTGGAAATCCCCCACTTCTTCTGTGAATTAGCTCATCTTCTTAAGCTCGCCTGTTCTGATATCTTCATCAATAACGTCTGTGTGTATGTCGTGACCAGCCTGTTGGGGGTTGTTCCCCTCACTGGGATAATTTTCTCTTACATTCGCATTGTCTCCTCCATCCTGAAAATTCCATCAGCTGGTGGAAAGTATAAGGCGTTTTCCATCTGTGGGTCACACTTAATAGTTGTTTCCTTGTTCTATGGGACAGGTTTTGGGGTGTACCTTACTTCTGCAGCTACTCACTCTTCCAGGAAAAGTGCAGTAGTATCGGTGATATACACAGTGGTGACACCTATGCTGAACCCCTTTATCTACAGTCTGAGGAACAAGGACATGATGGGGGCTTTGAGGAAACTCATCTCTAGGATATCATCGTTCCGTTGATGGGTCAGCAGCGCTGGGCTTGCACTACTGGAATATGACACAGAGGAATCAATTATTTTGAGATCCAGAAAACCTCACCAACTTCTTTTTTAGTTTCAGGCGTAGAAAACAACAGAATGATTAGACATTTACACCCCTCACAAAGTGACAACCCCACCAAGTCCACAGCCCATCTGACATGGTATATAGCTGTCACAATACCACTATATTCCTTATGCTGTGCTTTACGTCCTGTGACTATTAAATTATAGTTGACATTCAATATTATATATTAGTTTCAGGTGGACAGCACAGTAGTGAGGCATTTATATAATCTATGAAGTGATCCCCCTGATAAGTCCCGTGCCCACCTGACACCCTAAATAGTCTCTACAACATTATTGATTATATTCTCCATACTGTATTTCACATCCCTGTGACTATTTTGTGATTACCAGTGTGTACTTCCTAATCCCTTCACCTTCTCCCCCATCCCCCAGGCTCCCTCCCATCCCTCAGTTTGTTCTCTGTATCTATGAGTCTATTTATGTTCTGTTTGCATGTTTATTCTGTTCTTTCGATTCCACATATAAGTGAGATCAAATGCTATTTGTCTTTCTCAGTCTGACTTCTATCACTTAGCATAATATCCTCTAGGTCCATCCGTGTTGTTGCAAATAGTAAGCTTTCATTCTTTTTTACAGCAGAGTAATACTCCATTGTATAAATGTACCACAATTTCTTTATCCAACCGTCTATTGATGGGCATTTCTGTTGTTTCCTTATAGCACTGTAGTAGACATAGGGGTGCATATTTTTTTTGAATTAATATTTTTTTGATTTCTTTGGATCAATATTTAGGAATGGAATTTCTAGGTCATAAGGTAGATCTATGCATATTTAAGCTCATAAATTTGGTTTCTTTATGTGGATAGATACATGTTACCTGTATAAATACATGTAATATTATAGTGACTGTATCCTAAAAATACAGACACTATGGGCTAATTTTATGTATGACTCATTGAATGTTGATTCTACTTATGCATATTATACTTAGCAGTTTCTAATATATTCTGTATACTCAAATGTAACAGGTATTTTATTCTCTTTTTAAATTTTACTAGCAAATTTTCTCAATATCAGTAGCTTCAATATACGTTTTTACACATAATGCACGATGGGTTGATATGCTTCTTGGTTATCAATATTGTTGCAGTAAATTACAAATGATCAGAGTAGCAGTCAAGCTGATGTACCTTTGAAGATGTAACCGTGAGATTTGGGACTTGTTTAAGAACAAATTTTATTTTAGCTGATTATTACGATACAATCATTAAGACACGGAGAGATACAATAGACTTATTGATCAGAAGTGAGAGCCCAGAGAAAAACCAAGACATAAACTGACAGTTTATTTATTACAGAAGTGAGATTACTGTGAATGCACGAATTAATTAATAGGTGCAGGGACATAAAATTATATGGATTCCTGTCTTACACCAAGTTTTGAAATAAACTTTAGTGGGTTCATGCCTCAAACGTAAAAGGCCAAACTATAAATCCCTTAACTTGATGTAAGTATGGGTGACAGAAAGAAGACCTATTGAGAATAAACCATTAAAGAAAATATTGACAAATTCAACTTTATTAAAACTAAGCATTGCCCAGGAAGAGAACGGGTCTAGCAAAATGGGAGCGGGGAGGGGGGGAAAGGAAGAGAGAGAGAGACAAAGAATGCGTGGGTGAGGGAGCTGGCACAAAAAGGGAGTTCTTGTCTCAAGGACTTACAGTTTTCTGGGTGGGGACAGGGAGTTACACATTGATTTGGCAGGAATAGGTGGTGCATGCTCTTCCATGGGAAGGCATGACCTCCTAAGATGGGTGGAGGTCTGTTGACTCAGATCCTTATCTCTAGACTGCCTCTTGTCATCTGTTGTTTTAAAAACAGATACAAGGCTGGAGGCAGTTAATCAAAGCTAGTTATGAGCTTTTTCTGTAGGCGCCACGGACCCCCTCCCACCCCTCCTCCTCCTCCTCCTCCATTTTCTAACATGACATGGTCACCCCAACTGACACCATAGTTATTATAATATTATTGACTATATAGTCCATGCTATATCCTGCTCCCCATGACTATTTTGTAACTACCAATTTGTACCTCTTTTTTTCTTTTTTTTTTTATTGGGGAAGAGGAACAGGACTTTTATTGGGGAACAGTGTGTACTTCCAGGTCTTTTTTTCCAAATCAAGTTGTTGTCCTTTCGATCTTAGTTGTGGAGGGTGCCGTTCAGCTACAAGTTGTTGTCCTTTCAGTCTTAGTTGTGGAGGGCGCAGCTCAGCTCCAGGTCCAGTTGCTGTTTTCTAGTTGCAGGGGGCACAGCCCACCATCCCTTGCGGGAGTCGAACCGGCAACCTTGTGGTTGAGAGGACACACTCCAACCAACTGAGCCATCCAGGAGCTCAGCGGCAGCTCAGCTCAAGGTGCCGTGTTTAATCTTAGTTGCAGGGGGCGGAGCCCACCATCCCTTGTGGGAGTCGAGGAGTTGAACCAGCAACCTTGTGGTTGAGAGCCCACTGGCCCATGTGGGAATCGAACCGGCAGCCTTCGGAGTTAGGAGCACGGAGCTCCAACCGCCTGAGCCACCAGGCCAGCCCCCAATTTGTACCTGTTAATCCCCTTCCCCCTTCACCCACCCCCTCAACTCTCCTCCCAACTGGGAACCATCTATATCTCTCTGTATCTATGAGCTTCTTTCTGTTTGTTCATTTATCCTGTTCTCTAGATTCCACATGTAAGTGAAATCATATGACATCTGTCTTTTCTCTATCTGATTTACTCCACTCAGCACAATACCCTCTAGGACCATCAATGTTGTTGCAGATAGCAACATTTTATTCTTTCTTATGATTGAGTAATATTTCATTGTATGTATGTACCACCTCTTCTTTATCCATTTATCCACTGATGGACACCCAGGTTACCTCCATATCTTGGTTATTGTAAATAATACAGCAATGTCTTCTAGGAGTTTTATGGTTTCAAGTTATACAGCTAAGTTTTTAATCCATTTTGAGTTGATTTTTGGTGTGTGGTGTAAGATAAGGGTCAAAACCAAAAGAAACACACAAAAACTAAGCATTTATGTTCATCCAAAAATGTTACAAATGATGTACAAAACAGACCACACACCAGATGAAATTTTCAATGCATGTACCTGATAGAGATTACCATTCCAATTAAATAAATGTTATGAACTAGTTAGAAAAAAAGCAGCTCAATAGAAATGCCATAAAAAATATTTTATAAAATAGGAAAAAAATAGGTGGCTAGTATGTGAGAAGACTCTCAATGTCATAAGAGAAATGTATATTAATTAAATAATATTTTATATCCATGAAGTTGTCAGAGTAAATGAAAATGTGTTGGATATGATGTGGATCTCAAGAAACTTTTCATGGGAATTAAAATTGGTTCAACCACTTAGGAATACTCTTTGGAACTACTCAAAAGAGTTTTGGCATTCCCATATGCCCTAATAACTCCAATCCTAATATGAAACTTTTTCTCACTTCTTCCAGGAAACATGTATGAAATTATTCAAACAGAGATATTCGTAATAGCAGAAAACCAGCTACTAAAATTTCCATCCACATCACAGAAAAATAACTGTTTTTGATATCAACATACACAAGGTAAAATTGTATGGCATAGAAAGTGAATTAATTAGTGATGCACCCAACAAAAAGTTTAAATCCCAAAAGCATAATGGTGCAAAAAAATAGGTGAGACATAGAATTCAAACTTTAAGATTAAACTTCTAGCAAGTTCAAAATCAGGCAAATTTATTTTTAAAACATGACTGATAGATTGTATAGGGATACATACAGTGCTGATAAAAAGATGCAGTTGAATTCTATGAAAATGTCAGTGTGTACAGCAAACCTGATCAAATACTGGAAATTTCACAGCATTCGATCAAATACTGGCAATTTCACAGTATTCGACACAATATTTGACATAGTAAAGCATCAAGATAAATGATAAACATAGAATCAGAATAGTGGTTACCACAGGGATGGTGAGATGATTGACTGGGAAACTCTTCAAGCATAGTCTATGATTTATTCTTAACTTTAAATAGGTATATGTGCTTTGATCGTATTACTACTCTTTAAGAACTATAGATACATTTTGTACACCATTTCGTATATGATATTTTAAGAAGTAAAATTGAGGTTAAAAACCTTTCATACAAATACATTCCCCCATGTTCTTTGAACATCCAAGTCATGTTTCTCAGACTTCAGAATGTATCAGAAACTCACAAAGTGCTTATCTATAAAACTCAACCTTTGGATGTCTCCCTAAAGATTCAAAGTCAGTAGTTCCCAGGTGAGATCCGGAAACCTGCAAAGGCCTCAGGTGACTCATCTCTGAAGGTGTTCTGTGGATGTCAGTGGAGGAAGCTCTGCACCAGAAGACACCCTGGGTGTCAGGCAGGGAGCTGTCTTCCCATTGGAGTGCTGACACAATACCTCCCCTTCCACAGATAAGGGGTGCTCCCTTGATTCTCCTGTGAGACCTCCATCCTACTCCTCCTGTCCTCCCACACACATCCAAAATGATACGTCTGTCTGATGACCCCACATATTTGAAGTTGTGGAAGAATGATGGCCCCTAACTCTTCCAGCTTCTCTTTTCTCTTGTTGCATTTTTCTTTCAATGTCTCCTGCATAGAAAAACTGTGTTCCTCATAAACACACATTATCAAATTTGCATGACAGCCCTAATTATGGAGCCAACTCTTCAAGGCTTGGCAGTCAATTGATTTTATGCAACCATGCTTCTCTGTGTGGACTCCACCAGAGATGAGTAAAAAATACAGCAAGAAGAGGTAACTAAAGAGATAAAGAAAAAATGCAAATAGATTCTTATCAATAACCAGCCCAAAGAAATCAAAGCAAATAAAGTATCAGAAAAGATCGATGACCATTATGCTGCCTATCCAATAATTAATGATTTGATTATATTACTCAGACCGGAAAAACTGCTGATAGATATTACAATGTAAACAAAATAGAAATGATGAAGCAGGTGGTAAAAATATGTGAGTGAAACAGGATTATAACATGTAAGAATATAGGCAAGGTATGGAAAACCATTGTACCTGTTAAGTGTTATGAATACCACTATAGTCAGGCATTGTGGTAAGTACTTAGTGGTTATAAGAGTTGACTGCCCGAAAAGGAATTAGCCCTAGGAGGTCAGTCTAAGGCTTTCGTAGTAATCATTTTCCTCCATGCTCGTAAGTAGGTTTAGAAGGGCTAGATGATGCTATTTTCAGTGATGAGACTGAAGGGGATGTCTTCTGGATGATGCCATGAACAGGTCAAGTGTCAACTGACTCAGGGAAGGACAGTCAATTTTCTGTCTCTGGGCATCATGTCTGAACATGACACCTGCCTCTACTACGACCACTAGTCCTGGGAAGAAGCACCTCATGGAGGACTGATGACTCCCTACTCTCTTGTTCTTGTATATTTCCTATACCTGAAGTACCTGTAATGGAAGATAACTCTCTTCTATGTGAATATTAGAGTTGGGGTTTCTTTTTCTTATCAGAAATTATCAGAACTGAAGACTTCAGCTTGAAGTTCAAATATTTCACAATCATCTGAAACGACAGACTTAATCTAATTATACCAATGTTATAGCTAATGAACCTGAGTATGGTGGGTTCTGGTATTGCTCCAAAGAGATACAGTTTCATAGAGACAACTCTCAGGAATTGCTGTTGGGGTAAGAGAGGTCCGCTTCCTTGCCTCACAGAAGGCTTAAATCAGAGGTGAAACTCACGTGGTCCTAACCACAGGATTCGGTGGGAAGCTAGTCTGTGGTTATAACCGTGGGCTTGCTTAAATCCTTTCCCTGTCCTATCTACCTTCTCGTACACTTACATGAGAACGTACGACCCCAAAATTACTATAACAAGATCCCAGCGCTCAGGCTCTATTTCTATGGACGTGACCCCGAAATCTGAGTTTGGACAGTTGAAATCCTTTGTCAAACACCATAGAGCTAGACAAAGAGCAAAATCAGATTTCAAAGCTAATTTGAAGTGGACTTAGTCATCATGTTATCAATCATTTTAGGAGACCTTGGTGAGAGAAGTGTTAGGTTTTTGAAACAATGGAATAATTTGCACTTTGACTCACTTTAGAAACCTGGCCAAATGGGATGACATGATCACTGAAGAAAAGTTATCCTACTAATTATTTTTCTCAAGGCTCCCTTCAGATCTCTGTTCCTCAGGCTGTAAATAAAGGGGTTTAACATTTGAGGAACCACAATGTACAACATTGAGGCCACTGCAGTCTTCCTGGAATAGTCAGTAACTGCAGAACCGATGTACACCCCAAAACCTGTACCGTAGAATAAGAAGACAACTAAGAGATGAGACCCACAGGTCGAAAAAGCTTTATATTTTCTGCCAGCTAATGGAATTCTCAAAAGAGAAGAGGCAATTTGAGCGTAAGAGCAAATAATCCCAGTGAGAGAAAGACCACCGAATATACTAGCCATAAAGTTAGCCAGGAGGGTGTTGATGAGGGAATCAGAACAGGCGAGCTTGACGACCTGAACAAGTTCACAGAAGAAGTGAGGGATTTCCAGATCCCTGCAGAAGGACAGCCGCAGGGCCATCAGAGTGTGCAGCAGCGCAGCCACAATGCTAATTAGCAGGGAGAGGAGAATCAACAGCCCGCAGAGGTGGGGGCTCATAATGACCGTGTACATCAAAGGGTGACAAATGGCCACATAGCGGTCATACGCCATGGCTGTAAGGAGAAAGTTTTCCATGCCAACAAAAATCAGAACAAAGCAGATCTGGGTGAGGCAACCTGTGTAACGGATGTGCTGATTCTGTGTCTGGATGTTCACCAGCATCTTTGGGATGGTGGTTGTGCTTATACAGATGTCAGTGAAGGACAGGTGGGAGAGGAAGAAGTACATGGGCGTGTGCAGGTGGGAGTCCGAGCTGATGGCCAGGATGATGAGCAGGTTCCCCAGCACGGTGACCAGGTACATGGACAGGAAGAGCCCAAAGAGGAGGGGCTGCAGGTCTGGATCATCTGTCAATCCCAGGAGAATAAATTCTGAAACATCTGTTTGGTTTCTGGGTTCCATGTTGTTTGTGAATCTGATGTAAAACATTGAGTAACAAGAAAATAAATGTATGGTCCCTCTCCAGCACAGCAGTCTTTGTTAGAAACACCAATTATAGGGCCCCCTTCCAGACTTACTGGCGATAAGATCCAGGGGTGATGACCAGCAATCTGCTTGCACAATCTCTCCAGATGATTCTGACGTATGCTATAGTTTGAGAGCCATTGCTCCAGCAAAACGCTCATCTGTGCTGTGAACCCATGTGACTATTCGAATCTTTAACCCCGCTTATTCTTCCCTCCATTCTTTTTCTCTCCCTCCTCCTTTTCCCTCTATTCACTTAATAGCCCAAAATTATATGGAGTAATGACTATGTAACACATTGTGGCAAGTCTTTAGAATGGAATACAGAAGACATGGCTTTATTCCTTCAGAATCATTTCACACCTTCAAACAAACAGAAATATAAGAATAAAATTCCAAGATCTCATCTTTAGGGATGTTCTTTCTCTAACGTGATAAGTGATATATGATTAAAAGAACGATGGCTGAATGAGAAAAAGGATGAAATGCATAGGATCCTAAAAAGGCATAAAGTAACAAAACATTTTGGTCGTCAGAAGACAGAGGCTTTTCAGATAACACTATCACCAGGCATCTCACAAGCCATGTCCCCGTGCAGTAGTGGTTTTACCTCTCCTACGGGACGCAGAAGTGGCCATCAGAGAATCAATTATTTGGTGTAAATCTTAGACTCAGGCACTCTGAGTTTAATACAGCTTCAGCACTTGCCTTTTGAATGGGAAAGCTCTGCAATTGTATGAGAAGCCCAGTGTTCTCACTTGTGTATTGGGAACGATCATAACACTTTATTGGGTTATTTCAATGATGAAAATTGAGTAGGCTTTCAGCAGCCAGGTCTGTGCTCAGCATATGGAACCCTCATAATGACATTTCATATCGTAATTTTTTTTTTTTATTTTTTTTTGCTGACTATGGGTACATGACATGTTTCACTCCTCCATGACATGTTTCATGGAGGAAACTGCCAGGGTAGGGCAAGCTGAGGAAACAGGAAAGAAAAAGAGAACATTCTTAGCATGATAACTGCAAATTTCATCGATGGGTTTATGTGCTGAAATTCCCTCTGGGAATCTTGGTCATGTATGGGGGAAAGGAAGAAAATATCAGTGATATTAATATTCATTTAATGTAGACATAAAGCAACCAAAATGAATTAAATAATAACATAAATTAGTTATATGCATCAATACAAGCAATGAAAACCTACAAGAGAAAAAGTTGTTTGATACAAAGTCTACAGCATGAGATATTTTAAAATATTTTAAAACCTACCTAGGTATGTTTATATTTATTTTGGAGTATTCAAGCATAACAAAAAGTATAGAGGATAATAATGAACGACTGGATATCCATCACTCAATGTTATCAAATTCACAGATTCCACCATCTCTTCTTTAGGTATTTTCATTGAAATAAATAATAGGTATTTTTGAAGGGTCCCACCTCAGGTCTTTGTACAAATTGATTCTTTTCCTTCCCTGAGGGAACCAGTACATTAACTTGATATTCATTATACTGCTATACTTTTTCTTATATTTGGTATTTTTCCATCAGCAAATGCACTGTTTTTTTTTTTTCATTTTAAAGTGCTGTAACTAAGTAGAGTACCTGCCATTTTATAATTGGCTATGGCAGTTAATACATTTTTATTAATGTTGATACATTGTTTTACTTCATTTATCTAACTACCATAGAATATTCTACTTTATTGTTACGTCACAATTCATGTGCTAATTTCCTAGTTGAGAGATACTATGCTGTTTACAGTTATTAAATATTTTATTATACATATAACTGTTATATGTACATATATATGGATTTATGAATGCATATAAAATATGAAACCATGCCTTTGGGATACCATCACACTAATGTTGCCTCTGTAAAGAAACGAAGGGAAGACAAAATGGGGTTCCATCTGTACATATATTATTTTGTTCCTTTATTTTTAAAAATGCATGAATATAGCACAATGCCAACATTTGTTAATTCTGGAAAAGGGTGGATAGTTGTATTAATATTTTAAAAATATTATTATAATATCAATGCTGTTCTTGTCATTTAAACTATTCAGTACTTTTATAAAGTGGACAAAGGAAGGAGCCTGCTCTGTCTGTCTGGGTCCACACTTCCCTTTCCAGAGTCCTCACAGCCACTCAACAAAAATAACACTAAGTTTTTCTTAGAAGATGTATGGTAGGTTAAGGGGACGCTAACATCTCTTCCCTTCACCACCGCAGGGATGCAAGCAAATGTCAGAGAACTTTCTATCAGTCATCATGTCTGAGAAGGGGAAGATTTCGGCTCAGAGCAAAATGGTTCCTGCCATTCGAAGACTACCAGGATGAGAGCTGGGTATCATTGCAAACGTACGTGTCATGATAAAGATAAAAACGTACGTGTCATTGCAAAGAAGGTGTCATGATACTGACAGACAGGCGTGAGTCGTACAGGGGATTTAGTATCGACCATCTTAGGCATGGACTCTCCTCACAGCTGTGCAGGGATGAAACTGTAGTAAACACCGACCCTCGTGCCCAAAGCATTGTCTACGGGACCTTAGGTTACCTGGCTGGCATCACTGTGGGATGATACTTGACATCTTCTCAGATACTGAATGATGGAGATAGAAGATCTGTCGCTGAGAAGGTCAGAGAAACCGAGTGAAGGCCCAGGTTTCTGGGCAACAGGGATCATCTCTGGGAGGAGGCACAGGTGTTGCTTCCTGAATGGGCAGGACTGTTGAGTGCAGTGGTCACAGAGAGACTATCTGCAGTTTCTGCATCCCTGGGGGTTTAATATCAAAAGCTCCTCATTAAACAAACACTTTGTTATTTGGACCCCAGGAGACTGTAAAGCCCCAAAGACCAAGAGTATAGAAGGGAGAAGTTCAAGATGGCTGGTTCATTGATACTGTGAGGCTAGGTGTTCACCATCCCGTTCTCCTTACCTATTTTTCTCACTTCTGTTTCATCTACCTTGTACACATGGATACACCATCCTTCTCTAACTGAACTCTAGTCTTCATTTTTTCGGTATAAGCAATGGCATGTCTATCTAATTAATGATATCAGGAAACTGGATTCTAACTTCAAGTGTGAAAACCTAGTTTAACTATATGGGTATAAAAATATATTTATAAATGTAGATAAGCTATTATAAAAATTCAGCCACTCAGAGATGTTTCTTTCTGAATCACTATTTCCTGAAACTTAATCTTCTTTCTGTGTATTTGTACAGCACGTTTTAACCTATAGTCTGTAAATAAATCTGAGCATGATCAATATAGACAGACTTTAGAATTTTATAAATGCCTTCCCCAATTTTATCACAATAGTGTCAGTGTACAATTTTTTTTTTCACACTAGGGGATCATAGGTTGAAATTATGACATTTGGGTTTTTAAAAAATTTTTAATTTTCTTTTTTTTTGATGCTGTGTATATATTTTTTTACTTTTTTATTAAATAAAATGTGTTGGGGTGACAATGGTTAGTAAAATTACATAGATTTCAAGTGTAAAAATCTGGGTGGTAAACACACAATGTTATATATAGATGCTATATTAAGAATTGTATACTTTTTAATTTTTTTAATTAAAATTTATTGGGGTTACAATTCCATTGACTCTATTCCCTATGCTGTACTCCACATCCCATGACTATACATACATATACATTTATATACATATATATGTATATATATAAAATTGTAGTTGACATTCAATATTATTCAGCTTCAGGGGTACAGCACAATGGTCAGGTATCTACTATTGTTTTGTGCACCTAAAACTAATTTAAAAAGAAAGGCAAAAGTGTAAAAAAAATTGTTGGGGTGACAATGGTTAGTAAAATTACATAGGTTTCAAGTGTACAATTCTGTGATGACACTTGGTTTTTAATAGAGTTATGAGAAATTTCAATATCACTTTCAGAGCAATAGAATTGCCAGTTCATTCATATTCTCAGAAGAATGAGTGAGATTTCAACCCTAATTTAATAGGTGAAGATGGTGCTCAGTGTTAATACTTAATTGTATACTTTTCATCAATGAATTTAATATGTTCATGTGCCACAGCAATCAGACAAGAAAAAGAAATAAAAGACATCCAAATTGGAAAGGAAGAAGTAAAACTCATTTTTTTTTTTTGCAGATGACATGATACTATATATAAAGAACCCCAAAGATTCCACCAAAAAACTATCAGAACTTATAAATGAATTTAGTAAAGTATTAATATTAATATTCAGATATCGGTTGCATTTTATACACCAATAATGAACTATCAGAAAGCGAAATTAAGAAAACAATCCCATTTACAATTGCATCAAGTGAAAAAATACTTAGGAATAAATTTAACCAAGGAAGTAAAAGACCTGTATTCAGAAAATTATAAGACATTGAAGAGAGAAATTAAAGAGGATACCAATAAATGGAAACATATACCATGCTCATGGATAGGAAGAATTAATATAGTTAAAATGTCTATACTACCCAAAGCAATATATAGATTCAATCCTTATCAAAATACCAATGGCATTTTTCATAGAACTAGAAGGAGTAATCCTAAAATTTATATGAAACCATAAAAGACCTTGAATAGCCATGGTAATCTTGATAAAGAAGAACAAAGCTAGAGGTATCATGCTACCTGATATCAATCTTTACTACAAGACTATAGTAATCAACACAGCATATTGTATTGACATAAAAACGGACACACAGATCAATGCAACAGAATAGAAAGCCCAGAAATAAATCCATGCCTTTTGGTCATTTAATCTATGACAAAGGAAGTAAGAATATACATTGGGGTAAAGACAGTCTATTCAATATATGGTGCTGGGAAAACTGGAGAGATACATGCAAAAAAATGAAACATTCTTATGCCATACACAATTTATTCTTGTGTATGGCAAAATAAATTATAGAATTAAATGTAAGACCTGAAGCCGTAAAACTCCTAGAAGAAAATATAGGCAGTAAACTCTCAGACATTACCCTTAGTATTATTTTTACTGATGTATTTCCTCAGGCAAGGGAAACAAAAGAAAACATATAAATAAATGAGACTATATCAAGCTAAAAAGTTTTTGCACAACAAAGAAAACCGTCAACAAAACAAAGACATCTTACTGAATGGGAGAAATATTTGCCACTGATATATCTAATAAGGGGCTAATATCCAAAATTTATAATAAAATATCATACAACTCAACACAAAAAAACCCCAAACAATCCAATTTAAAAAGTGAACCTGAATAGATATTTCTCAAAAGAGGACATACAGTTTACCAGTAAACGTATGAAAAGATGCTCAACATCACTAATCATCATAGAAATGCAAATAAAAATCACAATGAGATACCACCTCACACCTGTCAGAATGGCCGTCGTCAATAAATCAATACACAACAAGTGTTGGTGAACCTGTGGACAAAAGGGAACCGTTGTGACTATTGGTGGGATTACAAATTGGTGCAGCACTGTACACCTGAAGCTGAAAATGAGCAATAATGAATGTCAGCTACAATTTTAATTATATATATATATATATATATATATATATATATATATATATATATAGTTACAAGAAGTGGAGTAGAGCATTAGGAATAGAGATAGTGGAAATGTAATGGCTGTGTGCGATGTCAGAGGGGTAGTAGATGGGGCGAGGGGGACTATCACTGTGTGAGGGATATAAATGATAAATATCTTAACTATCACATTGTTTTGTACACCTGAAACTAATAAAACAAGCAAACAAACAAAAAACAAAATGGTGCAGCCACTATGGAAAACAGTATGGAGGTTTCTTAAAATATTAAAAAAGCAACTACCTTATGACCCAGCAATTCCACCCCCTGGTATCTATCTAACAAAATCCAAAATACTAATTTGAAAAGACATATGCACCCCTGTGTTTACTGCAGCACTATTCACAATAGCCAAGATATGAAAACAACTAAAATGCCGATCAATACATGATTGGATAAAGAAATTGTGTATATTTATACAATGGAGTATTACTCTGCCATAAAAAAAGAATGAAATCTTACCATTTACAACAACATGGATGGACCTAGAGATTATTATGCTGAGTGAAATAAGTCAGACTGAGAAAGACAAACATCATATGATCTCACTTTTATGTTGAACCTAATAAACAAAATAAACAAACAAAACAGAAAGAGACTCATAGATACAGAGAACTAACTGATGGTTTCCAAAGGGGCCGGGGTTGAGGGCTGGGTGAGAAAGGTGAAGAGATTAAGAAATACAAATAGGTAGTTAGAAAATAGTCACAGGGATGTAAAGTACAGCATAGAGAAAACAGTCAATAATGTTGCAACAACTATTTATAGTGCCAGATGGGTACTAGATGAATTGGGGGATCACTGCATAAATTATATAAATGTCTAACCACTATGCTGAACACTTGAAACTAATATAAAATAATATTGATTGTCAACTGTAACTGGAAAAAAAACAATTAGAAATAAATAAATAAACAAAATGAAGAATCACAATACAATCAATAGTTCCCCAAAGTGAAACAAAATATGCCCTGAATCTATTTTATGGAAATTGGAAAGTATGGTTATGAAAGTCTAGAAAAGGACTATGAACTCTCTCTATAGTGATCATAGTCACAACTAATCACAGAGACTAGATTAGATTCTGTTGTATAAGATATGGAGAACAGAAATTAAAGTACAGGACACAGTCAATGACTCTAAAGACAAAATACCCCTAAGTGCTTGAATTTTGCAATATTTAGCTATATTTATAAAATATTATTCATACCCAATACATACACTATGTTTTCACACTTCAAATTGGAATCAAACTTCCTGATACCGTTAACTAGAAAGAGATGCCTTTGTATGTAACTTAAAAAAAAAAAAGAAAGCCTAGAATTTATCAGCAAAGAAGTGTGTGTACTTGTGCCCAAGGTATGTGAAGTGGAGGTGGGCATGAACAGGTGGGGAGAAAACCTGGCCCAACAGGGTCAGGGATTAGCTATCATGAAGTTCTTTCTCTCGTTGTGTCGGTCTTCAAGGATTTGCAGTGCCCAGGGATCAGAATGACACTAAAAATGTTTGTCTAATGAGGAGCTTTGGATATTGATCCCTCGGGATATAAAAACTGTAAAGAGGCAGCCTGTGACCACCTCACTCAACAGCCCGTTCCTAGTCAGGAAGCAGCACCCCTGAGCTTCCTCCCAGACACGATCCGTCTTGACCCGGCACCCATTACCGCACTTGGTCTCTCTGCCTTTCCTGTGGACAGAGCTCATCAGAATACCCAGATGTCAGGTCAAGCATTATTCCACACCGATGCCAGCCAGGTAATTAAACTCCCTCAGTTAATGATTTGGAAATGAGGGCGCAGGTGGTTTACTACAGTGTCATCCAGGGGAAGCATTTTAGGAGAGTATATGCAAGAAATGATCAGAACACAGTGTCTCATGAGCTTCCGGCCCAGCTATCTTCTTGTTAACAAGTTCCCATGTACCTGTGTACTGATACTCAGCCAGTTCTCAATCTGCTGTTCTCCCATTTTCTCTATAAAGTGGAAAAACCCATCATCCTCCTGAACAGAAATCTGCCCCTTCTAAAACATAATGACTGTTAGAAAACTTTCCGACATTGACTTGAATTGTGGTGGTGGTCATGGGGAAGGTGTCATGTTTACCTTTGATTTCCATTCCTGGTTTTATGATACACCATTGTACAGAAAAGTGTTTGTGTTACCTCTGAAGCTGGGCTGTAAAAACTCAGGGGGCAGGGGGAGTGGAGACACAGAGAAAGCCAGCTGCCTTCCTAGTACACCTGTTTCTTTTTATAAAATTAAGTATTTTACATAAGAACAGCAGAGATAGTACAGTAAATCAAAAAATATATGACCACCATCAACTCATTCCAGGATTAACAAATGCTGACATTCTGCTACGTCACCTTCAGGTCTTTTTTATAAAGTAAAAAAATAATACTCATACAGGAGGCATCTCTTTTGTATCCCCTTCAGTTCTTTCTCTCCCTTTCCTAGAGACAACATCTTCGAGAATGTGATAATACCCCCCTACATTGCTTTATATTATCTATGTACTCATAAACATAGGTAAGATAAAAGGCAGTAACCATAAGGTATACACCACAGGTATATCAGTTAGGGAATGGAGAAATAAACCATGATGAAACAATATATTGGAATATTCTCCCATAATTAAAATTAATGAAGTGGGATAAGTATATCAACATAAAGAAAATATACGTTAAATAAGAACGCCAAACGTAAGTGGCAAGTACTGCATAGTTCTTTTATATAAAGCTTTCAAAATGCAAAATAGTGCAATAAGTTATAGAACGATAGTACTAATTAGAGTAAAAACTGCAGGTGGATGACATATAAGAAGTTCATGTCTTGGTTCTCCTGAGGAAGGAAAAGAATCCACATTGTGCCAATACATGATGTGGGGACCTCACCTGTACCTGTATTATTTGTTGCAATCAAAACACCTACAATGAAGAGGATGAAGTGTGTGCATCTGATACTTGATTGGTGGGTACCCGGTCTTTCATTGTTATCTCTGCATGTTTTTTTTTTTTTTGCTTGAATAATTCATGGTAAATTAAACCTACACGGTTTTATTTTTATTATGGACCATTGCTTATGAAGGTTCAAAATGTATCTAACATTTTCTAATGATATACACTTGATGTCTTTCAAAAGTATTTCTTAGGGGTTTTCATTCTTGGTATGTCTACTTCACTTTATTACTTAATTCATTTGAATTGCTGCAAATTTTATCATATGTCCATATCAAATGAATATTGGTGTCACTGATGATACCTTGACTCCTTTTGTGCAGGATACATGTTCCCAGCTGGAGTTTCAGTTCACAGTCCTCTCCCTGAAATTTGTAGTTATCATGCTAGGGATATTCTGTCTTACGCTTGTCTTACTTTAACTTGCCTCAACCACGTACTTCCTTGCGAGGAGTGAAATGTGCAAGGTGCCATTCATTGTTCATGGCAGAGAAACAATAATACAATAAGAAACGTCCATACAAGGGTATCATACGCTGAGTGCTGTGTTAGATGCTTTTCTTCCATTCATTTCTCATTATTGCCACATCCCCATAAGATTTTATGATACTTCCCATTATACAAATAAGAATACCAGGCTTTTCATGAAGGTCAACGACGTGCCCCGTCTCACAACGACAGTGCCTCTCTGGGTTGAATTCCTCGTTTGATTCTAAGTGATACACCAAGTGATGAAGGCTGTCACGGCCACTTCTGTCTCCCTAAGGCACGGAAAGCCACTACCTTCATGGGGACACTGTGTTGGGATGCTTAATTATTTTATAAGTATCATATGTCTGTCTTCCAAGTACCAAGAATTGTTGTTATTTTCATCGATTTTGGGGGAGCCTATTCTTTCTTTCATTATCTAGCTGTTGATTTTTTTATTATTAAATAATAGGCTACCTATCATCTTAGGTGGCGAAATCCCTTTAGGATAAGACAGAGAATGCCATTGATGTTTGCCCAGCCTCTTAGAATTAATAACTGATGCAGATGAGTAGCGTTTCCATGGGAGAGTTTGATGAGCTTCAAATTTATAGGCAACTGTTTTAAATCTATGCTCAGGTCCAGAGCACATACTTAGATAAATACATGATCTGCATACCTTACTTTGAGGTGAATGTACCTTGTAGGGAAAAGAAAAGACTTGGATTATTGTTCAAGATGAATATATTAAAAATTGTAAGGGAGCTTATGAAATGTGAGTGATGACTGAGGAATGCACGTTCTCTGTTATCCAGAGGCATTAGCGATGATTGGGCAAGCAGACAACATGCACTGAGACCTTGTCTTTGCCTCCTACTGTGTTCTTTGTGTCCGTAACGTAACCTCACTCTATCTAAGTGTCCCCGTGGGGAAACGGCTGATCGTATGATCTAACTCATCCATAATTTGACAAGCCCATCCAATGATTCTGACTGAGTATATCAAAGTTTGGTTCTCTACAAGACAGATTTATAACTCCGTTCTCACAATTCTGATTGTTCATGAAGGAAGTACCATGTCTTATTCTTCATTTCAGTCTCAGCACTGGACACATGGTGGGAAACAGAGCTGGCGACCAATAAATATTTGGACCAGTAAAGGGAGTAGAGGGAAGAGAAAGACTGAGAGATGATGATGGCAGGACAAATTAGCAGAGGGAAAGATTTGAATAGTCTCTAGGTTTCACAATATACATAGAGTTATTTTTTTGTTTTTATTTAAGCACAGGTTCTGAAACTTTAGCATATATGACATTCATCTGGAGGGCTTGATAAAACATAGATTGCTGGTGGTCACCCCCAGAGGGTACCAGCCGTAAGTCTGAAGTGGTACCAAGAGTTTACATTTGTGTCACGTTCCCGTTCGATGCCTGGGGACCATTCATTTTATTTTATTTTCATCCCATCTTTCCACCAGGTTCATCAACAACATGGAACCTAGAAACCAAACAGATGTTTCAGAATTGCTACTCCTGGGATTGACAGATGACCCAGACCTGCAGCCCCTCCTCTTTGGGCTCTTCCTGTCCATGTACCTGGTCACCGTGCTGGGGAACCTGCTCATCATCCTGGCCATCAGCTCAGACTCCCACCTGCACACGCCCATG
This sequence comes from Rhinolophus ferrumequinum, assembly GCF_004115265.2. Lineage (NCBI taxonomy): Eukaryota > Metazoa > Chordata > Mammalia > Chiroptera > Rhinolophidae > Rhinolophus > Rhinolophus ferrumequinum. Next base: position 55,997,446 of record NC_046301.1, read on the forward strand.
TACTTCTTCCTCTCCCACCTGTCCTTCACTGACATCTGTATAAGCACAACCACCATCCCAAAGATGCTGGTGAACATCCAGACACAGAATCAGAGCATCACTTTTGTCGGCTGCCTCACCCAGATTGGCTTTGTCCTGTTTTGGGGTGGATTTGAGAATTTCCTCCTTGCAGCAATGGCCTATGACCGCTATGTGGCCATTTGTCACCCCTTACAGTACATGGTTGTCATGACCGTCCGCCTCTGTGTTCTGCTGATTGTACTCTCCCTGCTCCTTAGCACTGTGGTCGCCCTGCTGCACAGTCTGATGGCACTGCAGCTGTCCTTCTGCGGGGACCTGGAAATCCCCCACTTCTTCTGTGAACTTGCGCACATCATCAAGCTCGCCTGTTCTGATATCTTCATCCATAACTTCCTGATATATTTTGTGGCTAGCCTATTTGGTGGTATTCCTCTGTGTGGAATCATTTTCTCTTATACTCAAATTGTCTCCTCCATTTTGAGAATGCCGTCAGTTGCGGGGAAGGTCAAAGCTTTTTCCACCTGTGGGTCGCACCTGTCAGTTGTGTCCTTGTTCTATGGAACCGCTTTTGGGGTGTATATTACATCTACAGTGACTGACTCTCCCAGGAAGACTGCAGTGGCTTCAGTGATGTACATTGTGGTTCCTCAAATGATGAACCCTTTTATCTACAGCTTGAGGAACAGGGACATGAAAGAAGCCTTAGGAAAACTAATTGGTAGAATACGTATTTTCTTTTCTGATTTTGTGCCATTTACTTTGGGCTGTGGTTTCTAGAATGAAGCAAACTGTTAGGAATCCTGGGTGAGCCACAGTGCTTGATTCTTCCATCACCAAATTTTTCTAAAATGGCTAGACAACATAATGCCATAATGACCAAGTTAATTTTAACTTGGGGCTGAAACTTGATTTTACTCATTGTCTAGCTCTATGATGTTTGACACTTGATTTCAGTTTTCTAAATTTAATTTCTTTGCTCAGGTTCTACAGAAACAGAGCCTTTGGCAAGGATTCTAGTTGTAGTTTTAGTGTTGTTGTTTTTTTTTAAATCAATCTCAAAAAAACAAAAGTTTCAGGAGGTGGATGGGATGGAAAGTATTGAAGCAAGACTGTGGTCATTCCTGGAGACACGCTTCCACCTGATCCCATGGTCGGGTCATACCAATTGCTCCCTGACATTAGACCTGTAGTGCAATAAGGGAACTGACCTTCCACACACCTATTTAGTAATTAATACGATTGTTCACTGGTAAACCACATTTTCGGAGGAACATTAGCGTCTACTATACGTGGATTCATTATCTATGACATTTGCATGGTTAGATTATCTGAGTGGTTTGAGAGGACTGTGAAGTGTTTGAACCTCAACAGTGTGAAGCCTTCAGTCCTGAAAAGAAAAGAATCTCGAACTCGAATGTGCCCAAACAATAAAGAGAGTTAGCTTTCATCACAAGGACTTTAGAGGTAGGAAATGCATAGGGACAGGGGAGGAAGGATTCATTCCATCCTTCATGTGTTGTCTAGTCTTGGAAGTGGTTCTCTGCAGAGTCACCAGGGGGTGGCAGCAGATGAAGATGTCATTACAACATGATTCCCAGAGATATAATTCTGACTGTCCTTCTTTGATTTGAATACTTGTATAGAATTTTCCATGGTCAACCAAAGATATTTCTGTAGTGGGCTCAACAATGGCCCTTAAAATGATACGTCTACAGCCTATGTCTCCTAACTTATTATATGAGAAAAAGGTGAATTTTAGTTACTTAGAATTAGGGTCTTTGCAGAGGAGGAGCTATCCCAGGTTATCTGCATAGGCCCTAAATATAATTATGTGTATACTTATAGAAGATAGACAGACATGGAAATGACAGAGAAAAGTAGGAGGTAATGTAACCATGGCAACAGAAATTGGCTTGATGCAGCCAGTGTTTGATTTCTAGTATTTGATCAATATTTCCAGCTTTTTTGAGATATAATTGTACATAATATTGTGTAAGATTAAGGTGTACGATGTGTTAATTTTATATACTTGTATATTGCAAAATGATTATCACCATAGCATAGTTAAAGCTCCATCCTGCCACAGAATTGTCATTTCTTTTTGTGGTGAGAACATTTAAAACCTACTCTCTTAGTAATATTCAAGTATACAGTTTCATCCAGGAGAAGCATTGAGGAAAGTACAAGTTGTGATCAAACAATATGGTGAATGTTTAAAAAAATTTTATTACAGTAGAAGACACATTGCCATTAATCCCCCTCAAAATACTCCCCCTCATTTCAAACACACTTATCCCATCATTCTTGCCACTTTCTGAAGCAGTGCTGGAAGTCCTCTTTCGTGTCTTTAGCTGTGCTGTCATGGCTGCCTCGATGTCCTGAATCATTTTGACTTTGGGGAAGAGTCAGAAGTCACATGGTGCCAGATCTGGTGAATAAGGTGGATGAGTATACACCGTAAAGTTTTTATTTGATGTAAATTGCCATATACTAGATGTGATGTGTGACATGGAGTGTTGTCATGATGGAGGATGATTTGTGGCACACTTTAAAACACAGCTTCTCTCAACCGTGGCTCACACCCAACTGACTGCACTGAACAAGTTGAAACTTGTCACACACTATTCCTAAGGTTCGACGCGCTGCTTCAATATTGAAGATCCCTGCCTTTCCGTTGGGTGGCACGTGGCAGCAGTATTCACCATATTTTTTGATCACACATACATAAAATGATCAGAACCAAGTGTTCCAGGGACTCTGCCTAACTGTATTCTTGTTAACAACTTCCCATGTATGTTTGTATCGATACTCATTTTTTTCTCACTCTGCTGTTCTCCTAATCTGTCTAAAAAATAACAGAACTTATTTTTCTCCTGAACAGAAATCTGCCCCTTCCCAAACATGATGACTGTTAAAAAAATTTTCTGACATTTACCTAAATTCATGTGGCAGTCATGGGGAAGGGATTTGGTCAGCTTTACCTTTACCAATTCAATATTAAACTATTTTTTCTTTCTATGTTGCAAGCTCATGTATTTCTTTGGGCCAATGTGAGCAGACAGACAGACCCAAGGAGAAACACTGGGGTTACTGGGGTTCCAGTAACAGAAGTACAGGAGTTTCCTGAGCTTCTTTCCTCCCAGACACATTCAATTAAACAGCTTCTCAGGCACAAAAAATACCTTCACCAGAGTTAAGGTATTCCAGGTGAGGGATTACAGCACCAGAGTGGAGCACAGAAATCAGAAAAGATGCCTCTGAGAAGGAAGGCAAGATGGTTTTGTGCTATCCCTTTCAACTTTGCACCAAGCCAAGGCAGCCCAGTCCAAGGAGCCAGGGTAGAGGTTGGGGGGAGGTGAGCATGGGACTTCATTGTAGATGCCAGCACTGGCTACACCAGCTCCTGGTATGCCCTCGTGGTCCCAGGCTCCTGGCCTATCCATCACCAGTCTGGCTCCCACAGATCCAAGCTCCTGGCCAGGCTCAGCACCAGGCCAGTGACAGCAGACACAGGTTCCTGCTCACCTCAGGACCAGGCTGGCTCAGGACCCCAGGACTCTGGCTCGCCCAACACTGGGCTGAATCTTATGGCCCAGACTCCTGACCTACCCGAGGGCCAGGCCTGCTTCTGTGGATCTAGAATCTACACCAGCTGCCAAGGAGCCAGACTCCCAGGCCATTCTGGCACTGGACTGGCCCCCATGGCCCCAGGCTCCAAGTCTGCCCCAGAACCAGGCTGACGCCTGTGGGCGTAGGCTCCAGGTGGGCTCCTGTGGACCCAGCTTCCAGGTGGGTTCCCAGAGCCAGGTCCACGCCTGCAGTCCTGGGCTCCAGTTCAGCTACCCTAAGCCCAAACGCCACGCCAAACGCCAGGGTGCCTGGTTGGCCCCCATGGACACAGGCCCACTCATGTAGACCCAGGTCCCAGGCCCTCCACAGCAGGCTTAGGTCTCCATGTACCCAAACACCAAACCTGCCTACCTGTGACCCCCAGGCCCCAGACCTACCTGCCCAACCACTCGAGCAACAAGCATGTTGCCAGTTGAAAAGTTGCCAGTTTAGTTGGTTAAAAATAGTAGAATATTGGTAGTTTCATATAACTCAGACTATATTCTCTCCTTTTGTCTATGGTTGGATATTTCCATAACTGAAGGTTTTTACAGGCTGGAACTTAATGCATCGATCAGTTCCATGGGTGTTTACTGAGTGGACACATGCCCTGATAATCTAGCAGTGACCTCATAAAACTGAATTCTTAAAACTGCAAAGGTAGCGGCTATCACCGCTGCCACCCCAGGACCAATACTCAGAGTGAGGGCCGGGCTGCAGACCCACTCGGCCAGCCTCTCTTTGTGTAAGCCCATCAGGTTAGCTTCTACTCGCTCCATTAGCAGAACTGAAAGGAAGCCGTGATGTCTTTACTTAGTTGCCCTCTTGAGGGGAAGTGGGTTGGAAGCAGTCCTGCTCCTTGGTGTGACGTCACAGGGTGAAAGTAGGAAATTATTTCTTGGTTCTTCCAGTGATGAGGACACTGTGTGGAAGAAGAATGGAAACTTTCTGTATGAGAAGCTATGGACCTTGGAAAGACAGAGTTCAGGAGACTAGGAGAGCATTTTCCCTGAGAAGAGGGTGCAGAGCAAGTTGGGAAACACACAGCTTGTCCCAAGTTGCCTCCGAAGACCCAAAATGGTTAGTCTAAGCTTCTTACTGCTATGTCCCAGCCCCATAGGAATCTGAACTATTTAGGGAATAGAGGTAAAATTGGACAATTTGTCTAACAAGGAGCTTTGAGAATTGACTTCTCATTCGCCCAGAAATTGTAACTATTCCCTGAGGTCCTACAATTTATCCTTCACCCCAGTTTTTCTTCTTTGGGCCGGGAGGACATCTACCTGTGCCTGCACGAGACATCTTTCTGTCTCCGAGATCTCACCTCATCACCCTTGTTCTTTCCTGGAAGCAGAGTGAGCATCTTATTGTTCATTACCAGGGAGGGAACTGAGTCAAATTTGTCTCATGCCTCAGTGATGATGTCAAGAAGAGGAGAGACAGCCCAGTATGTAATTTGAAAGAGAGAGTAAGGGACAGGGCGAGAGGGAGGAAGGTGGGTGGGGGAGAGGAAAGAAGGGAAAAAATGGAAGGTGGAGAAAGGTGAAATTAACTTTCTTAGTAACTAGCATCCAAATTCATTATCTTATCTCCTCAGCTTTGCTTCCTTAAACAACCATCTCCTTGTCATTGTTTAAATATGGGGGGCGGGGAGAGAGAGAGAGAGAGAGAGAGAGAGAGAGAGAGAGAGAGAGAGAGAGAGAGAGGTTGAGACTGAATGGACAAATGTTGGCAGAACAAGGAGGTGGCAGACTTCTGTGTTCTCAGAGAACTACTTGGCTCCATTCAGCACCCAGGGCCCAGCCCAGAATCCAATAATCGCACATCCACCCAGTTCAACCTTGTCCAGCTGTGAGGCTCGCAAGCCCTTTCTAAAGCTCGTGATTTGTAAGCCAGTTCTTGGTATCTGGACCTGCTTTTCCCAGCCCACTCGAGCACCTGGAAGAACAGAGATGTTCCCACAAAACCTCTGTAGGCAGAAGTTTGTGTTATTCCCATCACCGAGTCTCTAAAGTCCTTGGACTTCCTGATCTTCCCAGGCTGAGTGAGCCTGGGAACAGAGTCCAGGGATTCATCTGGGGTAGGAGAGGTACCTCCTTGAGTTGAGCTTCACAGGAGTCTCCCATTTACTGGGATGTAAATTTTCCCAAGAACAGTGGGAGCATGAGGGGTGAGAGAGCACGCGGGTGGAAGTTTAGGTGTTCAGGGCAGGATGATGTTTGAAATGAGCTCATCGATTCCGTTAGTAATTTAGTCAACGAGGTACTCATAGGCACTTTTTGGATTAAGAAAAATCTAAGTCTTTTAGTCAAATGATGAAACTAGGAGGTAGAATGTTGTCAGTACCGCTAAGTGGTATCTAACCTGATGTCAGGACACAGAATAAGAAAACTCCTTTGACATGTGGGATCCGTAGAGGTAGAATCTGGTGGGAGGTGGTAAGGAGTCCAAGGAACTCCAGTAAGAGAAATGCAGAGGGCAGTGTGGCTCAGTGGAGAGGCTGTGAGCTTTGGACTCAGGCAGACACACGTTTGCAACCAAGCTCACCATTTTCTTTTATGTGAAGACATAAATATGTCTTTATTTATATAATTATAAAATTGATCGATCGATGGTTGTGACAAGCAATCTACCACGCTTATATTACATTAAATCAGATCTTAATACAAGTATTTTATAAATCAGATGAAAAGTGCTAACACAATTTTAAGAGATTCAAGTTAAACTGGAGAAATGAAGTGGGTTAGCTTTGTAACAGTAAATGAACTCCTATTTATATTTCAAAAATTGGGTCAAAAATAAATCTACCTTTTTAATAGGCAAAAACAAGTCCCCAAAATGTAAATGATGGATTCTACCCTACTTGAAATTAATTTGTTACATATGAAACAACAGTAAGTACAAAATGATAGAAGCAAGATTAAGAGTATATTCGAAATGATTTCCATATGGTAAGTGCTGTTAGATTTCTTGAGAGAGCAAGGTCCTGGGGAGATGGAATGGTTACATTTTATGGAGGTAAAAGGACTTATGGGATGGGACAATCAGACTGTAGAAATTGACTATACAAACTGAGTTACGATGTGGAGATTCACTTTTTATCTGGTACTCAGGAGCTAACTCTTTCCAATTTTAACCTGGTAATAAAACGTCCTGAGTTTCTAGAGTACAGGATCTAATTTCATGGTACTCTGTTATTGGACTTCTGAATAAACCTCATCTTCTGAATGTAATGAAGGGAGATTTGAGACCCTGAGTTTGTCTTTGAATAGCCTTGAGTAATTCAAATTCAGAGGTCTTGCCCTGCAGAAATTCTGAAATCTGCTGGTAAAGCTGGAAGTTGTAACATCCATGTTTAAATGGAATAGGGGGGGAAAATGAAAGGTGGAGAAAGGTGAAATTAACTTTCTTAGCAACTAGCACCCAAATTCATTATCTTCTCTCCTTAGCTTTTCTTCCTTAACAAACCATCTCTTTGTCATTGTTTAAATCTAGGTATATTCGTTTTGACTCTGGGCAAAGGACTTCTTATTTCCATCAAATTGTCTCTTAAAGTGGGCTTTTGCTTCTTCATGACGTCATACTCATACAGCCTGGGAGTGCCATGGCGGACGTTGTTGGTGTTTGGCCTTATTTCCTGTAGAAACCTGGGAGATCTTTTCACTGCATTCTTTTTGCCAATATCTTCCCATAATTTTAATTCCTTACATATGTTTTTAATATAGCCAGGGTATTTCTCAATAATTTTTATCCTTTTCTTCTTCCAGTAAACTCAAGGTCACAATGAAGGACTATGTACTAAACTGGGTCCATACATAACCACCACATGCTGACCACTTAATAGCTGTGGGAGCTGCACCTCCTTACTCTTCTTTGAGCCTCAGTCATCTCATCCGTTGAAAGGGGATCAAAATCCCTGCCTCATAGTTTGTTGTTAGAATATGTCATATATGTAAAGTGCCTACTTCAGTGCTTGGCACATATTAGGAATTTAGTAAATAATATGAAATATGAGGAAGCATGGAGACAGGAAATGACTGGGAAAGGTGGGTTGTAAGGGGGATTGGCATATTGCTCCCCAAAAGTAGGTATAAAACATAATTTTAGGAGGGCAGTAGTAAATAAAGCAAGAAGTATAGATTAGCATGAGTCTGTGCTTTTGAAAAAGCAGTCGCCTCTTCTAGACTTGATGGACTGAGTTTGGTAAGTGGAGATTTCACTCACGGGTAGGGGCACCCTGGAGCATGCTGTGAGCCTGGGCCTCGTGGTGCAGAACTCCAGGTGCGGGGGCTTGTGGTGGCACCTGGCCCGGGGAAGTGTAAGGTTTCTTAGGCTCAGGCTGCTGGGATCCACAGCATCGATAACCGTGCGGTTTTTGGTGAGCACTTCAGGGGGTTCACAGTGGCTGCAAAGATTGTTGGGGTCATTAGTGGTGCCTCCAGGTCCATCGGCTGGGGACCAGGGCTGGCAGCAGTGGTGGCTGGGGCCAGGGGTGTGCACACACTTGGCCACGGGGAACAGCTGCAGGCGCCTACATAGTGGCAGGGGCTGGTTGCAAATACTCATGTAGTGTTGGGGGCCAGGGCAGGCAGCGAGGGCTGGGCCAGCTATGGCCTCACTGGCCACTATAGGTGTGCTCACCTGTGGTTGCTTATTCTCTCTCCGAGCACGTGCACTGCAGTGGAGGCCAGTGACACGGGTCTGGCCAGGAGCGGGCAGGTGCGCAGCTGGATGTGCTCACTCCAGGTGAGCATAGCGGTGCTGGCCAGTGACAGAAAACAGGGCCTGATCTGGGTCCACAAGCAGCTGCAGGGGCCCTGGCCCTTGCTCGTGGTATGTCCTTTTGTGGCTGCTCACTCTCCTCCCAGGCATGCACACTGCAGGGGAGACCGTTGTGTAAGGGTGGGGCGGGGGGGCGGAAGCATGCAGGTGCACAGCTGGAGTACCTAGCCCTGAGCGTGTGCATGATTGTGGGGGTGTGCTGGGAGGGTCTGGGCTGGCATCTTGCACTCACAGCTCTAGAGGCCTTACCTGGCTGCCACTGAGGTTCCCTGGGCTCTTGCTGGGGCAGGGAGGGACTCAGGCATCTGGCTTCCATGAATGGGAATACCTGTGAGGCAAAGCTGGTGAAATCTGCAGGTGGTCCTGGCAGCTGTGCTGACCCTGGTTCTTTCCTCAGTGGTGAAATCTGCTGGGTTTGTCTGCAGAGCAGACCACTGGACATCGTACTTGCTTTTCTTCCTTGACTTTAGCTGTCTCTATACATCTCACCTCTGCCAGTCGGCGTGCGGTAAAACCTAAGAGGGTCCTTCATGCGGTGCCCTGAGAGACTGGGAAAGCTAGTCGCTCACCCCACTCCTCCTTTCCTGGCAAGAGGAAGTCTTTCTAGCTGGGAACTTCCCTCTTGGTGCTCAACTATGCTGGCTCGAGGGATAAGAGGATGCAGGCAAAATGAAGCTGTCTTTCTTCTCTTCTCGGGTGATTATTCTCAGGTTTTGTGTTGCACTGTGTTGCTAAAATTTCTTAAGTGGACACTAGAGCTCTGCCAGAGCTGTTTTTCTTTGTACGTAGTATCTAATTGTTGATCTTCATGGGGGATAGAGAGACTGGGGTCTCCTGCATTGCAGTTTTGGACTCTTACGCTTCTTAGCTGATTATAATCAAACCTGGATGATTTAAAAATATCTTATAGTTATAATGAACCATGACCATGAATATAAAAGCTTTCAGTAAGTTCTCTGATTCTTTCTAGCAAATTATTGAGCCTCAGGGGGTTTGGGGACCTCCCAAAACTTACAGTTGGTGTCAGAAGTGGTGATGATCTTATGAACTGTGTCCTCCCTTAATTTTGTAGTGAGCCAGTTCTCTATAGTTGGTGTCAGAAGTAAGGTTCACTAGGAGGACCCCCAAATCACTTAAAAATGTGGCTTGGGAAGTGGAAGAAGGAACAGGTGCAGTATGGTGAACCTTTGGTTCCTGGTTGGCCTCAGGGTCACGCATGGTAAGGAATTGCAACTTTTACGGGAGGTGAAAATTATCAACAGAATTGAGAAATTTAAAATCCAACTCCTGAGGGTTTCAATGCAATCACTTAGCTGTTGTTGTCTGTAACTGCTAAAGTGTAGGTGAAGGACATATTGGAGCAGTATAGGGCTCAAGCTTGGATCTGGCTGGAGCGAAATCTGCACTCAGAGCTGGCAAAGCAGATAGAGGCTCTAAATAGGTTCCGATGGGAAGAGACACTCACTCTGGACTGGGCTTTCCATACTTGGTGACAGATAAAATTGCTCAAAATACTAGAGAAGGACTGAACCAGAAGATGTCTTACCCATGGGGACCACTGAGTCACGGAAGACTGAGAAACACACTAGGAAGAGCATTGGAACAGTTGTTGTCTAAAACGGTGGGGATATAAAGGCATGAAGTGCTGGCTTACACACCCTCACAGGTGTGAATTCATACTCAACACGAGGGGCCTCAGGGAATGTCTCCACTAGCTAGATTCTTCCACTTTCTGGGGGATCTGGGGATGGGAGTTTTGGGGAGGATGGTGGTATGACTATCCAAGTCTTCCTCACATCAGTTAAACGTTATTTTTTCTTGCCCAATGCAATGGTCCCAGGACCAGTGCTGCAACTGTGGGTGCTGGGTGTACGAATGGTCCCCAATCAAGAATTTGTAACTATACTTTTAAAACTTTATGTCAGAATTCCTAAGAGCCTGGTGACTTGGATTTTGCCTTCACCCCATCCAGCAAAGTTGGGGTTAACAGTGAGTGCAGTTCTATCCCCCAGTAGTCGAGATAGCCACTAGTCGAGATATACAAATGGAAGCAGTCTGAGAGGAAAGCACTTAATTGCTTACAATTTCTGCCCACCACCTTGACCATCCGCGTGACAGAACAAAGGCATAAAAGATCGAGTGAAGGGGCGGCCGGTTAGCTCAGTTGGTTAGAGCGCGGTGCTCGTAACACCAGGGTTGCCGGTTCAATCCCCGCATGGGTCAGTGTGAGCTGCGCCCTGCACAACTAAATTGAAAAACAACTACTTGACTTGGAGCTGATGGGTCCTGGAAAAACACACTTACCATAAATAAACAAACAAACAAACAAATAAAAGATCGAGTGAAAAGAAATAATAAACGGAGAAAAGGAGGCATAGTAGTTGAGGGTAAAGGAACAAATAAATAGATCAGGCCGTGAGGGAACCCAATATTACACTGGTGCCTCAAGAGAGGCGGTGAGCGAAGGATGACGTTGTCTCTTAGCTCAGTGAAACCCGTTGCCTGAAAGAGTAAAAGCATGGGCTACTGAGACCACCCTGCTTTTGGAACCTGACCAAGTTAAATGGAAGCCTGCAACTCTGAGTGGCATTGCCCTGGGTGACATTTTGGTCATACGATATGATAATGACTGAGTGGGACTCTAATAATGTTTCCAGTGTCTTTGACTCGTTTTTCAGGTTACATCTACGTCCACACTGCAATATGGTATAACACTGGCATTGTTGGTGAGATTATAATACCGACAATGATGGTCTAATGTGTTGGGAAATGGAGCTGAAATCTCCTCATTATGTAACACCAACGGAAAATGATTGGCCTGAGGAAGAGCTGAATTTAGCTAACCATCAGTTACTTTCTATGCTAAATAATTCTGTACACATTTATCCTAATATATAAGTAGAAGTAAATCAAAGGACAAAAATACAAAAATAGATGTAATGGCTTTATGGTATAAGTTAATTGCTTCTTTGTATCTATCCCTAATGCACACTGGTAGCACCATACGATCATTTTATTCTAAGACAGCCTCCGTGATAAACAACTTATCCTTACTCAAAAAGCTTCTAGGAGGTGATCTCTAAGCCTCTGGAATATCATGCTTGATAAGAACGTTTGCCTGGAGGCCATGCGTCTCACTAGGTGCGTCCTGGGGTGGATATTGGTCATGCCACATTATCGTAGGAAGGAAATGGCCACAACAGATAGTAATAATGTGATTTCAGGTGAGAGGTTTGGGTCACATGGTATCAGTGGACCTTTAGGACTGGAGCTTGGAAACGGATATGTGTGATGTGGGCAATCAATGATGCCCATATGATCAAACCTCCGTAAAAATTCTGGACACTGAGGTGTAGGAGAGTTTCCCTGGATGACAATACTCTGTGTATTGACAGTAATTCTGTCTATGACTCCAGGGAGAGATGACAACAGAGGCGTCACACTGGGTACCTTCTTGGGCTTTGCTCTATGTGCTTCTTCTGTGGGCTGATTTTAGTTTGTACCCTTTAGTTGTAATAAACTTTGACCATGAGTATAACAGCTTTAACTGTGAGTATAACCGCTGTGTCTCTTTCTAGTGAATTCTCAAATCATGAGTTGTTATGAGATCCCCCCAAATGTGCAGTTGGTGTCAAACGTAAAGACAGTCTTGTGGGCTGTGTTCCTTCTAACTCTGTAGTGGGCCAGCTTTTACACCCTGGCTAATACCAGTTGCTGAATTCCATGGTGTAAGTCTTCTCATAATGATCAGTTTCAAACTACCAACATTTACACAAAATTTATGAAAGTTTAAGAATCTGTTCTTGTGAGTTAACATGAGCCAACTTTAACACACCTTTATTGTTCCAAGTGGTATGATCAAAATTGTGTTATTTCTAGTGTACCTATAGCACCGTTTAGACGTTATATATTCAATGTCCATTATTTTAGTGGTTACACATAATCTTTTATCATATATGCTTGACATCGAAGGTCCAAAATACTCCATATATCTATTCTGCAAATCAATACAAGAACCTTATTTCTTTAAATTCTGATTACCTTTCTTTTATTCTCTGTTATTGCTACCTAGTATTTTAATCCACCTTGTTTACCCACATTTTGCAGTTTTACTTTTTACAGACAGTGTTTTGTTAAAATTTTTCCTACACATATATCAGTTTCTTACTTAATCATTGCTTCTCGGATATCACTCACTCTGTCTGGATTCAGTGTATTTCAGCCTAAAGTATATCTTCTTGTGGTTCTTTCAGCAAAGATCCATGCACAGTATACTCTCTCAATCTTGCCCTGAAATGGGAATATTCAGTCAAGGTCCCTTGAAATGAGTCTTGAAATCTGTGGCACTGCACTTTACCACCAGTTCAAGGTGCACAACATATATAAAGCTAATGTTGTAATTAGCACAGGTAAGAAATTGGGATTAAACTCATCTAAACTTCCAGAATCATCTCCATAGCATTCATATAACTTCCCCTTTCAATACTTCCAGAGGAATTATACCCATGGAAGGAAGGAATGAAACCAGTGCCTCCGAATTCATCCTCCTGGGACTTTCAGAAAAACCGGAGCAGGAGACTCTTCTCTTTGCTCTGTTCCTTGGCATGTACCTGGTCACTGTGCTGGGGAACCTGCTCATCGTCCTGGCCATCAGCTCTGACTCCCACCTGCACACGCCCATGTACTTCTTCCTGGCCAACTTGTCCTTGGTTGATTTCTGCCTGGCCACCAACACTGTCCCCAAGATGCTGGTGAACATCCAAACGAAGAGCAAGTCCATCTCTTATCCTTGCTGCCTGACCCAAATGTACTTTTTCCATTTTTTTGGCATCGTTGACAGTGTCTTAATAGCTGTGATGGCTTATGACAGGTTTGTGGCTATATGCCACCCCTTACACTATACCACCATCATGAGCCCACGCCTTTGTGGCTTGCTGGCTGGTGGTCCATGGGGGTTTTCCTGCTTCATTTCCCTCACACACACCCTCCTGATGGCGCGCCTGGTTTTCTGTGGCAACCAGATTCCTCACTACTTCTGCGACCTCACTCCCCTTCTCAGGCTTTCTTGCACGGACACCTCTGTGAACAAGATCTTTGTGCTCATTGTGGCCGGGATGGTGATAGCCACACCTTTCATCTGCATCCTGGCCTCCTATGCTCGCATCATCGTGGCCGTCATGCAGGTCCCCTCGGCAGGTGGCAGGAAGAAAGCTTTTTCGACCTGTAGCTCCCACCTCTCTGTGGTTGCCCTCTTTTATGGGACCACCATTGGGGTTTATCTGTGTCCCTCATCTGTCCGCACAGCCGTGAAGGAGAAAGCCTCTGCTGTCATGTACACTGCAGTCACGCCCATGCTGAATCCCTTTATCTATAGCCTGAGAAACAAAGACCTGCAGGGAGCCCTGAGGAAGCTCATCAATAGAAAAAACACCCCATCTTCCTGACCAGCCGGACACCTGGGAGTTCCCAGGGAATAAGATGTAAATATCTGGGTTCTTGGGCAAAACATCTGGAATTGCACAGCTGGGAGAGTCACCACTTTGAACTTGGAATTGCAGAAGTTTAAAAGGAAACCTCAAGATGACCGTGTCACTATTTTCTCAATGACTGGGACCACTAAGAGTCCTTTTGTGTATGTCTTATGCTGTATTCCTAGAAAAACCAGTCTAGTCTTACCAGATTGGGTTTACCGTGGCTCAGAATCCATTTAGCACTCAACGAACACGTGTATTCTGGGCTTGACGTAGGTGCTGGTCATAGCCTGGTGAGCAGGAGAGACACAATACATTTAGTTTGGAAGATCCCTATAATTGAGGGTGGGAGAAGACACTGGACATGTAATTACACCAGAATGGAATATATACCTATGGGGAAGAATAGGATACAGCAGGAATACCTGACAGAGTCTGGAGTGTAGCATCTTATCCCAAAGGATGTTGAGGCAAGTAGGAGGAGTAAGTAAAGAGTGCCTTGGACAAAGAAAATAGTATGTGAAATGTGAGAGAGCAAGAGAAAGAGAGAGAAGAATGCATTTCTGAAGTGGAAAATCCAGCCATGATGAATGATTTGGCAAATGCCACGTCCAAAAGCGCTTTCGGATCAATCCAAGAGTTCGGCCTTTCTCCTGAGAACTGGGCAGTTAATGTGACTTCCAGGGACCAAAGTCAGGGAGCATGTGGATGTCATGCATGCCCCCTCTACCCTCACTCCTATCCTATCTTCTCAGGAGGTGAGATGGAGTGTGCAGGGGAAAAAGTGTGGAAAGCACAGGGAGAAAGAGACTCAACGCAGGCAGAAAGAAAGTGAGGACTCACCACGGGATGGCATGTATCTTCATAGCCAAAGGTTATGCAGGGTAACACCAATCAACTGGACCATGACTCTAAATCAGAAGTGAGGCCTATCCCACTTGCCATATATGTCTATGGGATGCATTTAGGTAGTAACACTTTTTATAACAGAAATGAGACCTCTTAGTTATGAGTCTGTCTCATGCCACACACCACACTACATCTCCTTGCACTGTTTCATTTCATCATTCTAAAGTCCCTATGAAGGCAACAGATTATACTTATGTCTGTTGTGGAGTAATCCTCATACTCCTATGGAAATTTACAACTAAGATGGAATGCCCAGGGACTTGCAATGGGGCCCAAAATTTTTCAAATGGTGCTAAGGAGTTGGCATCATCTTAAGCAAGAAGGCTTTGAATCCATCTAATTTGCTTATGTTACTTTCCTTCTCAGAGAAGTAAATTGGAATTTCTCAGTTGAACAAAAAGACCTCCAGGCCTGGCCCTGTTGTTGGTTGAAAAGATGATGCTTTCTGGGGAATATTCTGGTGACTAAAACCCATAATTTAAGAAGGTTGGAGTTTGCCATGGGAAACACACATGAGTTTGGTCAGGACTTTTTTGGAATAACCAAAAATCAGGTGAAGGCTGAACCACAGCTCTCTCTCCTGATAAGTTCCCTTCATTCTCCATCCATATGCGTGCAAGTAGTTACTGTGATGATGGCAAAGGGTTGGGATGGCCAGAGACTTGGGAAGGTAATAGAACTTGGGGCCTCATAGAATTTTGTGAAAGCCTTTCTCTCTGTGTCCAACTTGGGCTGAAGCACTTATTGAGTTCCCCTCCTCCCCTATGCAATGAGCGATGCCTCGCACCAATAAAAATTTTTTAAGATTCTGTCAGCTGAACTATCTCTGTCTTGTTTTGTGTTAAAAAGTTAAGGCCACAACTCCAGGAGCGATTTGTTCTGGTAGCCTTTACAATATCAACTTTCAATATTCGTTGGCACCTATCTATGTTTCATTCATTCAATCATTCATTCAACAAATATTTACCAAGTGCCTACTCTATGGTAGCTAAGCACTGGCAATAGGGCAGTCAGCAATTGAGGAATAAAAGTCCTTTTCTGTGCACAAAGTTTTACGTACGAGGGAGGTTTTTTTGGGTGGATTTGTTCTGTCCTGATATCAGAGCAATGATATTGAAGGTGCCAGAAATTTAAATAGTGAGCTTCCTCCCCGGATCCCACAAATCTATACATGGGATAAAATTCTAAATACCATATACCACACAAAAAAAGTTAAGTTCACTGCTATGAATTTAAATATTAAAATTTAACAATAGAAAACAAAGCAACCATTTTCAATCCATCAGGGAAAACAACAATTAAAAAAAAGAAATAATGCGTCAGATAGTAATGCTAAGAAGGACTAATGGTAAGGACTTCAAAGACATACTGAAGGGTGATGTGACAGGGACAGAAGGGAGGTATTTCAATCTGGGGACTAAGGGCAACAGTCTCTGTTAAGGTGACTTCTGAGCTGAGCTCTGAATCAGGCCTAGAAGGAAGTATTTGTGAAGAAGATGGGAACCGGGTGCCAGAAGAAAGGAACTGCACATGCAAAGTCAGGAACAAGTCAGTATTTAAATAAGTTTTAAAGAGTTTTCCATATCTATCTAAAGAGTTTTCCACGTCTATCTATCTATCTATCTATCTATCTATCTATCTATCTATCTATCTATTATGTATTTGTTCCTTTCTCAATCTTGGAACAAAATCCTGCAAACATTATAAATCTAACAGATAAGTCACGTTAAAACAATGATCAGTACAGCAAAAGGAACCATCAACAAAGCAAAAAGGCAAACAACTGAATGGGAGAAGATATTTGCAAACAACACCACCAATAGGGGCTAATGTCCAAAATATAGAAAGAGTTCATACAACTCAACAATGAAAAGACAAACAATCCAGCTTAAAAAAATGGGCAGAGGACCTGAACAGTTTTTCCAAGAAGACATACAAATGGCCAACAGATATATGAAAAGATGCTCAACTTCAATAGCAAAAGAAAATGCACATTAAAACCACAACTCAGATACCACTTCACACCTGATAGAATGCTATTATCAACAAAACAAGTAATAACAAGTGTTGGAGAGGATGTGGATAAAAAGGGACCCTCGCACATTGTTGGTGGGAAGGTAAATTGGTGCAATTGCTATGGAAAATAGTATGGAGGTTCCTCAAAAAATTAAGAAAAGTAGTACTGCCCAGCAATCTCTTTCCTGGGTATCTACTTAAAATTTTTGAAAACACTTATTTGTAAAAATATGTGTACTCCTATGTTCACAACAGCCAAGATATGGAAACAATCTAAGTATCTTTCAGTGGACAGTTGGATACAGATGTGGTACATGCAGAGGGTGACAAAAAAATGTACACACATTTTAAGGAAGGAAAAAAACTGTATTAAAATTGTAATACTTTATATATAGCAAAATATGAATACAAAATATGATAACAAAATATGAATACAAGTCATGTTTGACTTCTGCAATTACAGGAGGTGCTCAAAGTGGTTACCATCGGCATCCAGACACATCTGATTACGGCGAACTGCTGCTTGAGCAAGATTGACCAAAGTCAATCTTTGGGAGAGGGAGAGAGAAGCAGGCAAGGAGGAAAAGAGAGAAGAGGGGAAGGAGGAAGGAATTAGAGAGGAGGGTGCAAACAAGATGGAAGCCACAGTCTTTACAACCTAATATCAAAATGTCTTCTTATCATTTTTGTTGTATTCCATTTATTGTAAGCAAGTCACATGTCCAGCCCACATTTGAAGAGAGAGGATTACACAAGAGTAAACATTTGGGATCTTAGCCATCTTAGAGGCTGCCTGACACACCGACAACCTCCTAGCTGCCATATTTTTAGGCAGATGGACTCAAGGTGTCACAGGATGTTGAGGGCATTCTCAGAGCTGGACATTGGTGCTGATCTGGACATGCTGAATTCATGCAGTTCCGAGCCGAGACATGCAGGGGCAGCAGAAACACGTAGTTAGGATGTCTCATGCCCTCACATTCTTTGAATAAAAGTTTACAGAGAGCCTCCCTGTACCAGATATAGAACTTTTGCTAATCTTGATTCCTTACCCCACCCCACCTCAGCCCCTTCACCACAAAAGAATCACAAACCCACAGCTTCCCAAGGGTGTCCTTAGTTGGGGCACATTAGGAAAGTGGCCTTCAGTGTTCCAAATTTTCCATCCATCTCACCCCTAGGACTTACTGAATCTGTGCCCATCCCTTCTTACCCCACCCAGAACTCAGGGGTGTCCAGATGGGGAAGGTCCATGAGGACGTTAATCTCTCAGAGATGAGGACAGAGAGAGAGAGAGGTGGCAGGGGAGACAGAGGAAGAGCTATATCCATGATTAAAAACAACAACAGAGGCGATCCAAGATGGCGGAGTAGGTAAACATTGTACATGCTTCCTTCTGTGAACACATTAAAATTACAACTAAACTATAGAACAATCAACCTAGAGAACCATCTGAAGTCTAGCTGAACAGGAGTTTTATAACTAAGAATATAAAGAAGCCATGTGGAGATTGGTAGGAGGGGTGTAGACGCGAAATGGGCTAGCCCAAAATCTCCATGTGGCAGTTGAGAACCGGGAGGGATAGCTCAGCTGCAGAGGTTCCCCCTGGAGGAGCGAGGAACCACAGCCTGGAGTACTGGTGCTGGGAAGAAGAGCCCTCACATCTGACTGTGATAAACAGTGAGGATTCCAATCATCTGGGTGGGACGAAAGGCTGTGGGAAACCCAGATATCCTCTTAAACAGCCCAGCCACAGATTCTCTCACTTGCAGGCACTCACCTTGGGCTCCAGCAGAGGGACAGTGACTTGGGGTGGGGGTGGGGTTGGAGACATACAGCTGTGGCTTCTCAGAGAGGGCTGGAGGACAGTGGCCATTTTCTCTGTGAGGGGTCCTTCTCCCATGCAGCTGGCAGGCTGGCACCATCTTTCCTGTGTTGAGCCCTCCCTCACAGACCAAATTTGAATTTGACTGGCCTGGTGAGTGCCGATGCTCCACCCTGCTGATCCATTGAGAACCTGCCCCACCCAACTCCTCCAACACTGGAGACACTTTCTCCATGAGTAGCCAGCTCTGCCCGAATTGCATTCTTTCTTGGAAAACTATTGGAGTCCACGGGCCCCACATGGGCAGTGACTAGCCTTGGTGGGCTCTGAGACTTTTGTTGAGTAGCTCCAGGCTCAGCACCAGCACCAAACCAGAGTCTACATTAACCTGTTGACCATAATTCTTCCCACTCTAGTGACTTCCTGAGACCTCGCCTCACTCAACTTGTGTACCACACGAGGCTAAACCTTAAGGGAGCTGGAAGGTGGCAGCAGGCCTTGGGGTGTCCTAGCATTTTGTAGAGTTCCCTCAGGCCCAGTACTGGTGACAGACATCCTCAGTTTGCAGCGTGGCCTCTCCAATGTGTCTCCAGGCAGCGAACAACTGTGGATTGCTTTGTAGCTCCTACCAGGTAGTCCCCAGCTGGTCACAGGCAGTGGGAGACCTGGGCCTGCACTGAAGCCCCTCACAAGAGGCTCCAGAATGAACATACCTGAAGGTCG
Source organism: Rhinolophus ferrumequinum (assembly GCF_004115265.2). Lineage (NCBI taxonomy): Eukaryota > Metazoa > Chordata > Mammalia > Chiroptera > Rhinolophidae > Rhinolophus > Rhinolophus ferrumequinum. The sequence continues at coordinate 56,016,802 of NC_046301.1, forward strand.
GCTTCAGACCACAGAAGAGCACCACCTAATTAGCCCCACAAGTGGCACACACAAAGGGTGGTCTCAATAGGCACCAGAGTCCACTGGAACGAATCACACAGTAAGCCTCCCACACAGCAGCCACAAGCTGTAGATGTGGCCAAACCCCACAGCCAACCAGTCTGAGGGTCAATCCCACCTACTGATCTGCCAATAGCAACCAAGGTTCAGCTATAATGGGAGGGCACACACAACACACACAAGGGGCACTCCTGGAGCACCTGGCTCAGGTGACCAGGGAGACTGTGCTACTGGGCCCCACAGGACACCTACTATATAAGGCCACTTGGCCAAGGCTATGGGACATAGCAGATCTACCTGATACATAGAAACAGAAAGGCAGCCAAAATGAGAAAACAAAGAAATGCATTCCAAATGAAAGAACAGGAGAAAACTCCAGAAAAAGAGCTAAACAAAATGGAGGCAAGCAACCTACCAGATACAGAGTTCAAAACAACAGTTATAAGAATGCTTAAGAAACTTAGTAAGAACTTTAACAAAGAGATAGCAAGCATAAAAAAGGACATAGAAACCATGCAAAATAACTAGTCAGGAATGAAGAACACAGTAACTGAAATGAAGAATGAACTAGAAGGAATCACAAGCAGACTAGATGAAGCAGAGGATCAGATCAACATTGTGGAAGACAAGGTAGCAGAAAATGCCCAATCAGAACAGCAAAAAGAAAAAAAAAAAATCCAAAAAAGTGAGGATAGTTTAAGAGACCTCTGGGACAACATCAAGCCTAACAAGATTCACATCGTTGGGGTGCCAGAATGAGAAGAGAGAAAGCAAGGGATTGAGAACCTATTTGAAGAAATAATGACTGAAAACTTTCCTAACTTGGTGAAGGAACTAGATATACAAGTCCAGGAAGCTCAGAGAGTCCCAAACAAGATGAACCCAAACAGGTCCACACCAAGACACATTATACTTAGAATGGCAAAGGTTAAAGACAAAGAGAGACTCCTAAAAGCAGTAAGAGAAAGGCTAGTACCTTATAAAGGAGCTCTCATAAGATTGTCAGCTGACTTCTCAACAGAAACTTTGCAGGCCAAAAGGGATTGGCACAAAATATTCAACGTGATGAAAAGCAAGGACCTACAACCAATATTGCTCTACCCAGTAAAGCTATCATTTAGAATTGAAGGACAAATAAAGAGCTTCCCAGACAACAAAAATCTAAAGGAGTTTATCATCAACAAAGCAGTATTACAAGGAAGGTCAGAGGGACTTTTTGAGGTCCCTCTGGAAAAAAAAAATCAAAATTATGAATAATAAAATGGCAGTAGCTATTATATATATCTATCAACAATTACTTTCAATGTGAATGAATTAAATGCTTCACTCAAATGACAGAGGAAGGCTGAATGGGTCAGAAAACAAGACCCTTACATATATTGCCTACAAAAGACTCACTTCAGATTGAAAGACACACACAGACGGAAAGTAAAGGGATGGAAAAGGGTATTTCATGGGGAAAAAAAAAAAAAGCTGTGGTAGCAATACTTATACCAGACAAAATAGATTCTAAAATAAAGGCTATAACAAAAGACAAAGAAGGACCCAGGAATCCCACTTCTGGGTATATATCTGAAGAAACCCAAAACGCTACTTCAAGAAGATGTGTGCATCCGTATGTTCATTGCAGCATTGTTTACAATGGCCAAGATGTGGAGGCAGCCTTGGTGTCCATCGATGAATGAATGGATAAAGAGGAGGTGGTACATATATACAATGGAATATTGCTCAGCTGTGGAAGGGAATGGGTTCTTGCCATCTGTGGTGGCATGGATGGACCTGGAGGGAATTTTGCTGAGTGGAGAGTCAGACAGAGGAAGACAGATGCAATACGATTTTGCTTATGCGTGAAATCTGAAGAACAAAATAAACAAACAAAACAGAAACAAACTCATATATACAGAGAACATGTTGATGGTTGCCAGATGGGGTGGGGGGTTGGGGATGAGTGAAGGAGGGGAAGAGACTAAGAAGTACAGATTGCTTGTTACGTAGTAATCATGGGGATTAGGGTACAGCATAAGGAATATAGTCAATAATGTAATAACTATGTATGGTGTCATATTGGCGCGCTGCCTCATCTGTCCTGGGAATAGGAGCAAGGGGTGAGGTGGGAGCCGGGAAAGGGCAGGTGGGTCATTGGGGGTGGGGGGCGTCAGTGAGAATAAAGGCCCAACAACAGTGACCCCTGGGAAGGTGAGGCTGGTTTCCCCACATCTCCACTCTGGAATCAACTTAACGTGGAGTGTAAGGACTGGGGCAGAATGGGGAAAATGAAGCAAGGTGGGTGGCTCTTTGTGACTCCAGTACAGAACCCAAGAGGCCAGGCAAAGTGGAACTACATCCCTGCATGTCTTTCCTGATGGTGCTGCCCCATCCTCAGCTGTGATTGGCCCCAGCACCAACTCCCAACTACTACCTTATCTTTTGGGCCACAGCCATTGGCTAAGGAGGGGGCATGTAACTCACTCAGAGCCAATGAGAGGAGACTTGCTGGGGATTCTTGGACAGCACATTTTCCTTTGGGGCAACTGAAAGAGACCCTTCCTCACCTCAACCTGGCCCTAGATGCTGTGGTTTAAGGATGAGAGAAATGGCAATGGCCGTTTTGTGGATCACAGGGTTGGGACTGAGACTTTATCTGCTGTGTGGAGCCAGAACATAAAGCCCAGGAAACCTGTGATGACAGAGGGAAGACACCAGAGCCTCTGTGATAGCATGTGAGCACCTGGATCAAACCTCACCTGAAGCTGTCCAGCTTTCAGCTATGTGAGCCCACATTTATTGTAATAATGAAGATAATGATATGTGATATTACATAGTTTTACCATCTGCCAGACCCTATTCTAATCACTTGATATGTGTTAACCTATTTAATTCTCCCAACAACCCTCTGAGGCACACCTGTTATTATCCTCACTGCACAGATAAGGAAACTGAGGCACAGAGAGGTAAAGTAATCTGCCCAAGGCCACACAGCTGGTGTGGGCAGAGTCAGGATGCCTGGACCCCTCATTCTGTGTGAGATCCCACCTCCTACTTCTGTCATTTACATACAAAGGGGACCTGACTGATTCCAGATGATACCAGAGGCTACACAACAGAAGAGAAAAAATTAGAGTCACTCCTCCCTTGCTTAGAAACTTTAGTGGCTCACTGAAGCCCTGCACAATGCAGTCCTTGCTGTCATCTCCCACCTCCTCTCCCACTGCTGTCCCCTCCAACTCCTCATTCGCTCCAACTTCACAGGCCTCCACTCCATTCCTACAACTTGTCAAAATTATTCCTACCTCAGGGCCTTTGCTCCTGCTGTTCCCTCTGCCTAAAACGCCCTTCCTCTACTCCTCCTGGGTAACCTCGCCATGTGCTCTGGGCAGTGGTCCCTGATCAACTTCTTTCTGACCCGAGGCCAGGCCAGTAGAGCCCAGACATCAAGAACATGTGCCCTGCAAGCAGATGGCCTGGGTCCAAATGCAGTTCCATCACTTCCTTGCTGTGTGACCTTGGGCCATTTTCTTAGTCCCTCTGTGCTTCAAATTCCTCATCTGTGAAATAAGGTAATTAATAATAGTACCTGCCCCACAGGTTTCAGTGAGGAATAAAGGAAGTTATTATGTCTAAATTGATTAGAACAGTGCCAGACACTTAGTAGTCACGTGGGCAGCAAATAATAATAATTTTTATTATTCTGTGCTTTTCTGTGGCCACTTGGAGATTTTATTTGTGTTTATTAAAACTATGAAGTGCTGCAAACCATGAGATACAATAATTTTCAATGGCAAGTGTAAATATCAGTTCATATGTGAACTATAGTGCTAAATTTGAAAATCATTAAAATGAAAACATTCTTTTTATTTTATTTTTCAGTTTTATTGAGCTGTAATTGAGAAATAACATTGTAAGGTGTTTAAAATGTACGAAACTTATTCTTTTCAAATTGTTCCTTGTTTAAACATTAAAGAGTGAATCAAGAAAATAAGATGTTCCATCAGTGGTACAACTTAGTGGCTTCCCAAAGTTTACTATTTGCAGATATTTCAGTTTTATTAAAATTCACGTAGTTACTGAACAATTATTTACATAAAATATTATATCAGATATTAATAAAAATTTAACCATCTGCATTTCTTTTGTGGCTATTAATATTATTTGTTTAATTTCATGATTATTACTGAAGATTAATTTTAAAAATATTTCAATACACCAGGGACACAGCTGGGATGGCGTATCTGTTGAATGAGGGAGGGTACAGTTCCACAATGTGGCCACCAGGGGACGCTGTTCCCAAACCAAGGTCCTCTTAGTCCCACCAAGGGGTGAATCTTTCTCAAATCTGGTCTGGCCTCAGCCCTCCCCTCCAGGATGGGGTGCGGGTCTCAGGCTCTTCCCCACCTCCAGGCCCCCCCCCATCCTGCCCCTGCAGTCTGTTCACCCCGGGGCCACGTGCACCATCTTTCCTACAAGCATCTCTAACCACACCCCCTTCCAGGGTTTCCTCAACAGATCCATGCTTATCCTTACCTCTGGGCCATTGCATATGCTGTTCCCTCTGCCTGGAATAACTTCCATCCCCAGTTTACTGATGTCCACTCAGAAAACTCATCCTGTAGTAAAAGATTGGCCCCACCTTCCCCTGAGGGCACGTTACTTAATTTCTTTCTTTCTTTTTTTTTTTTAAAGATTAAAGATTTTGTTGGGGAAGGGGAACAGGACTTTTTATTGGGGAACAGTGTGTACTTCCAGGACTTTTTTTCCAAGTCAAGTTGTTGTCCTTTCAGTCTTAGTTGTGGAGGGCGCAGCTTAGCTCCAGGTCCAGTTGCTGTTGCTAGTTGCAGGGGGCGCAGCCCACCATCCCTTGTGGGAGTCGAGGAATCGAACCGGCAAACTTGTGGTTGAGAGCCTGCGCTCCAGCCAACTGAGCCATCTGGGGCTTCAGCTCAAGGTGCCGTGTTCAATCTTAGTAGCAGGGGGCAGAGCCCACCATCCCTTGCGGGAGTCAAGGAGTTGAACCAGCAACATTGTGGTTGAGAGCCCACTGACCCATGTGGGAATCGAACCGGCAGCCTTCAGAGTCAGGAGCACGGAGCTCCAACCGCCTGAGCCTGCGGGCCGGCCCACTTAATTCCTTTGTGCCTCAGTTTCCTTTGAGGGGCAGGTTGGACAGAGGGGATGTCAGGAAATCTGAGAGGGAGTGGGGAGCCACAGAGGGTGTTTGAGCAGGAGAGTGACCTCACATGTACAGAGAGAAAGGGCCCCTTTGATCTTTCTAGAAGGGCTTTGGGGTTGGAATGAGAGGCTGTAGCTTTGACCAGCCCAGACCCCCTCCTTGGGTCCCTAGGGGTGACACATCCCCCTCCCTGTGTGCCTTCCTGGTGAGGCTCTCTGTTCCCCAGTGACCCCCCGAGCCTGGGCCAGTCCACACCACCTGTTCCCTGAGCAGACACCAGCTGAGGGGACAGCCCTGCAGGGAAAGCCACAGGCTGGGGGCCAGGGTGTCACCTTTACAGAAGCGTGGTGACTCCCTCTGCCGCAGAGGACTTGGAGGCCAGACACAGAGGCTGATGTGGCTCACACAGGACTCGCTGGGGGAACAGGGGCCCAGAGGTGAGCCCCGCGTGCAGGTAGAGGCCCAGCTGGGCTGGCCAAGCTCCAGGGGACTGGGGGGGCCTTGGGAACCCCGCACCCAGACCGCCTCCCCCTGCCCATCCCAGCCACTCTCTGTCTCTCTGGACAGTGTCCCTTCCCTCTCCCACATGAGTGTTTGCTCTCTCACAGCTTCCCCACCCTGTCTATGCCTCGGTGTCTCTCTCCCTGTCTTAGCTCTCTCCCTCCCTGTGTCTCTGGCTCTGTTGGTCTCTGGCTCTCTCTGAGTTTCTCGCTCTGTGTCTCCCTACCTATGTGTCTCTCTTTGTCTCTGTCTGCCACTATCTCTGTTGCGCCATCCAACCCCTACAGTGGGTGGGGGATACAGGCTTCTCCCCCTCTCTCGGCCCCCCAGGGCCCCCTCTCTCCTTGAGTTCTGCCTCCTCTGACACCATTGCCCTAAGAGGGAGAAGGAGGAGAGGGCGTTGCCCTGGGGAAGGGACATGGAGGGCTGGCTGTGGGGAAGAGCGTTCAGGTCCAGGCTCCCTAGAGCCATCTGTGGGAGCATCAGGCTTCAAACCCCAGTGCTGACTTCCATTTTGGGGGGCCCTCCTTCAGCCACCTTCTCTCTCCACCACTCACATTTACCACTGCCACCTACTTGCTCTCCACAGCCTATCTTCCCTCTGCAGCCCGCCTTCTCCCCGCAGCCCGCCTTCTCCCCGCAGCCCACCTTCTCCCCGCAGCCCACCTTCTCCCCGCAGCCCGCCTTCTCCCCGCAGCCCACCTTCTCCCCGCAGCCCGCCTTCTCCCCGCAGCCCACCTTCTCCCCGCAGCCCGCCTTCTCCTCTTCGCTCCCTGCTCTCTCATCACCGGCTCCTGACCTCTTATGTCTTTGCGTTTTCTGTGGGTGTTCCCCCACACTGGTTCCTCTTTGCCACATGACATAGCTGCTGATGGCTGACTTCTAGCCAGTTGTCACCTTGTCAGCACTAATGGAATGAAAAAGCAGGGACGTCATGCAGCTCCAAAACGACCTAATAGTGTCGGCCCTTATGTGTGACTCTACACATTAGTGTGTGTGTGTGTGTGTGTGTGTGTGTGCATGATGCGTGGGTATGGGTGTGTAGGTGGAGCACGGGGTTGAGGGTGGGGGTCTCAGAAGATAATGTTTAGGTACCCAGGAAGGACTGGCTGTTGTGTGGTCTTCTAGGGGGCTTTCTGTTGTATTTGTCACCAAGGAGCCCAGCTGTGCTCTGGGACCCACCCGGTGGTGAAGCTGGTCCAGATGCTGTGCAGGCCTGTGGTCCATCTGTTGTGGGGTCTGACTGTTGCGGGAGTCCAGCTATCATGAAGATTTGGGGATGGTTGGGGTGCAGCATAACCACCGTGAGGTTCCAGCAGCCGTGGAGGATGGAAGTGAGTGGTTGTTACAATGAGTGATGACAGACCTCCACTGTTGTTTGCTGGGGTTGTAGTTCCTGGATTAGTGGCCATCAGCTCGTTCTCTCTCTCTCTCTCTCTCTCTCTCTCTCTCTTTCTCTCTCCCCTCCTCCCCTCTCTGCCCTTCCTGCTTTCTCTGTTTCTTTCTCTGTCCGTCCGTTTCTCTCCTGTCTGTCTCTCTCCATCTCAACCTCTCTTTGTCCCCACTTTAGTGCACTTTCATTCGGACGTTTACTTTGTGCCCGCCATCTGGCTGCAGCAGGTGCCTGGGGCCTCTGGGCCCTGCTCAGGTGAGAGGAGGTGGGACACCCCCGTCCACCCAAGGTGGGCATGGAGGTGGGAATCACTGGTTCACAGGGAGCCAACAGGCTGGAGATTTGTGTCTCGAAGACCATTCCCTCTGCCTCAGCCAGGCTTTGTTCCCCAAACTTCAATTCTGAGGCCAGGCTGAGGGGCTTGGGTGGGTGCAGGGCCTCTCTCCTGGGGGAGCAGAGAGAGTTCTGGGCCTCAAGGGAGGGAAGCAGTCATGTAGATATTGAAATGGGAGGCATTTCAGGCAGAGGGAACAGCGCGTGCAAAGGCCCTGGGGCAGGACTGGGCCTGGTGTGTTGGAGGAACATTGAGGAGGCCCAGGTGGCTGGCGCAGAGTGAACTGGGGGAGAGAGGGAGGAGGCGAGGGCAGGGAGGTGGTGGGGCAGGGTGTACAGGGCCTTGTGGGCCGCGGGGAGGACTTGGGCTTTTACCCCGAGGGTGGGTGGGAGCCACTGGGGCTGGACACTGTGTGGGGCTCTGCTTAAATGCTAGCCCATGTTCCAGACATGGCCACCAACACGGTGTCCCACCATTCTTTTTTATCCAATTTTTTAAATTGTCATAAAATACAACATGAAATTTGCCATCTTAACCACTTTTAAGTGTGCAGCTCAGTGGCATTAAGTGGACTCACATTGTGCCGCCATCCCCACCATCATCTCCAGAACTTTCCCGTCTTCCCAAACTGACACTCTGTCCCCATGAAACACTCACTCCCCTCCCCTCCCCCAGGCCCTGGCCCCACCACCTACTTCCTGTCTCTATGACTCTGACTCCCTGGGGACCTCATATAAGGGGAATCACACAGTATTAATCTTTTTGTGTCTGACTTATCTCACCGAGCATCATGTCCTCAGGGTTCATCCACGGTGCAGTGTGTGTCAGGATGCCCTTCCTTTTTAAGGCTGAGTAATATTACATTGTGTGGATGGACCACACTGTGTTAGTCCATTCATCTGTCAATAGACACTTGGTTTGTGTCCATGTTCTGGCTATTGTGAATCATGGTGCTGTGAACACAGGTGTACAAATAGGTTTATAAGGCCCTGCTTTCAACTCTTTTGGGTACACACCCAGAAGTGGGATTGCTGGATCATACGTTAGCTGCATTTTTAATTTTTGAGGAAACGCCAGACTGTTTTCCACAGCAGCTGCACCATTCTACGTGCCCGTTAGCAATTCATAGGGTTCTAACTTCCTCACGTCCTGGCCAGCACTTGTTATTTTCTGTTTTTTGTTGTGTTTTGTTTCGTTTGCTGTTGTTGTTGTTAGTCATTCTCACTAGTGTGAGGTGGTATCTCTTTGTAGTATTGATTTGCATTTCCCTAATGATTAGTGACATTGAGCGTCTTTCCATGTGCTTACTGGCCATTCATATATTTTCTTTGGAGAAATGTCTATTCAAGTCCTGTGTCCATTTTTTTTTATTAATTTATTGGGGTGACAATTGTTAGTAAAATTACATAGATTTCAGGTGTACGATTCTGTATCACATCATCTATAAATTACATTGTGTGCTCACCACCCAGAGTCAGTTCTCCTTCCATCACCATATATTTGATCCCCTTTACCCTCATCTCCCACCCCTGCACCCCCCTTACCCTCTGGTAACCACTAAACTATTGTCTGTGTCTATGAATTTTTTTTTTAACTTAGACGTTTATCATTTATATCCCTCACACTGTGGGCCGCCCACCCCCCATCCACTATCTCTCTGACATCGCACCGAGCCATCCCATTTCCACTATCTCCACTCCCAATGTTGTACTCTGCCTCTTGTAAATGTATACATACCTATATATACATATATATATATATATATATAAAATATTACAGTTGGCATTCATTATTGTTCAGCTTCAGGTGTACAGTGCAGTGATCAGGCATCTACATCTTCCCTGAGATGGTCTCCCAAATGGGACACGTGTCTATCGGATACCCTACAAAATCTTTACAACATTATTGATTACGTTCCCCAAATTAATTTTCAAAACCCCGTGGCCATCTTGTGGTTACTGATTGTTTTCTAATCCCCTCACCTTCCCCTTCACCCCCACCCCCCCGCCCATCTAGCCAACCCTCAGTTTTTCCTCTATGTCTCCAAAACTGTTTCTGATTAGTTCATTCACTTATTCTCTTCTTCAGATTCCACATATAAGTGAGATCATATGGTATTTGTCTTTCTCTGTCTGACTTATTTCACTTAACATAATGTTCTCTAGGTCCATCCATGTTGTTGCAAATGGTAAGATTTCTTTCTTCTTTATGGCTGCATAATACTCCATTGTATAAATGTACCACAGTTTCTTAATCCAGTCGTCTACCGATGGGCATTTTGGTTGTTTCCATGTCTTAGCTACTGTGTATACTGCTGCAATAAACATAGGAGTGCATAAAGATTTTGGAATTGGAGTTTTGGATTTCTCTGAATAAATACCTAGGAGTGGAATTACTGGATCATAAGGTAGTTCCATTTTCAGAATTTTGAGATACCTCCATACTGTTTTCCATAGCGGCTGCACCAGTCTGCAATCCCACCAACAGTGCACAAGCGTTCCCTTTTCTCCACATCCGCGCCAGCACTTGTTGTTTGTTGATTTGTTGATGATAGCCATTCTGACTGGGGTGAGGTGGTATCTCATTGTGGTTTTTATTTGCATTCTGTGTCCATTTTTAAATCACATTTTGTTGTTGGGTTTAGAAATTCTCTCTATATTCTGGATGTTAATCTCTTATCCGATATACAATTTGCACATATTTCCTCCCATTGTGTGGGGGGCCTTTTCACTCTGTGCATAGTGTATTTTGATGGCACCCCTTTTTTTACAGCTAACACAGCAGCAGCTGGGTCCAGGTGAGATCTGCCCTGGGGATCCAGGGTTCCAAGCACCACCATTTCTGATCAAGTAGCCGCTGGGTGCAGGCCTACCTGTGGGGCACGTCTTTGCAAATCAGGCTGGGATGTGGGCACTTCCCCTAAAGCACGGTGTCTCCGGCACACACTAGCGACATTTGGGGCTGGATGACCCAGTGTCCTGGGCGCTGGAGGAGGCTGAGCAGCATCCCCGGCCTCTACCCACGAGATGCCAGGACCACCCTCCCCTCATTATGACAACCAAACGTCCCTGGATTTGGAACCACTGCCCTAAAGCTGGAGGGTGGGTGGGAGCAGCCTGGGGCAGTGTGGTGGGGGCAGGCTGTGCACAGGAGTCAGGAGCCTGTGCCCCTCAGGTGAGCTAGCCTCAGTCTCCCCACCTGTAGAATGGGGCCTGGGGGTGATGACAGGATTCAGTGCCCTCACTTGTTTATTCAACGATTTATCAAGCACCTACTATGTGCCAGGCCCTGCAGTGGGGATTCACGGGGGAGAAGAAACACCGTCCTGGCCTCACTGGGTAACAGAGATATTAGTCCATTAATACACAGTGAATGTAAAATTACTGCACATGCAAAGGCTGCGTGGTGAGTCTGCGCAGTCGGAAGGCCCGGGTGGCTGGAACATGGAGGGGACCAGCTCCATACGGACCAAGTGGGGCCCTGTGGGTGGGGCAGGAATGTGGTCTTGGTCTGGTGAGGATTTTAAGCTGTAAGTGGCGTAGTTTGTGGTGAAAAGATCCCTCCAGCAGATAGTGTTTGTAAAGTGCTTAGCACAGGCAGAGCCAGGTACCCAGAAAGGGTTCTGATGACACAGTGTGTATTTTGGGAACCCAGAGAAGTCACAGGGTTCAGTCCCTGCCCCATGACGTCTCCAAGAACCATGGCACATTCCAGGTTTGTGGTGGGGGCTGGGAAAGTGGGGTGCCCCAGCTTTGAGTGCAGTTTTGGACATGGGGAGGGACAGCCACCCCTGGGCTGGGGCGCAGGGCTCCCAGGGCCAGAAGCTGCTTCTCTTAGCCCACTCCTGGGCCCATTTCACTGGGGGGGAGACTGAGACCCTGGAGCTCCATGGGCACTGAGTCTTGAGCCAGGAGCTGTGTCCTGGCCTCAAGGTGCCGTTAGGACCTGCCACACCTCTGGCCACATCTCAGGGCTCGAGAGACTGTGCCCTGAGGTCCAGCTGCCCAGGCTCCAAACCCACCCAGACCAGCTGTGTGACCCTGGGCCGGACACTGTACCACTGAGTCTCTGTGGCAATACGTGGAGAACCTGCCTCTCAGGGAAGTTGTGAGAATTAAACAACATTGTTCACATTCTTTCATTCACTCAACAAATAGGTATTAAGCACCTACTGTGTGCCAGGTGCTGTCCTAGGCACTGGAGATACAGAGGGGTGCTGTCTGTGCCTGGCATTCTAGTGACAGGGACAGACACTAGGCAAATCAGTCAGTAATTAGAAAGTAGTGATAAGTGCCCCGAAGAAACACACAGCAGGAAAAGAAGGAGAGAAAATGAATAGAGGGGTGTGGGTGTAGGTGATGATTCAGCCTAGGGGTCAGGGCAGGCCTTGCTGAGGAGGTGAGACCTGAAGGAGGTGAGGGAGGGGCCATGTGAGTATAGGAAACAGCATTCCCAGCAGAGGGAACAGCCCATGCAAAGTCCTGAGGCAGGACTGTGCCTGGTATTTTGGGGGAACAGCGAAGAGGCCCGTGTGGCTGGAGCAGAGTGAGACGAGGCACAGCCATGAGGCTGGGTATAGGACTAATGAGATGTGTGTGTAGGGTCCAGTGGGTATGGGTGGGGTCCAGCCGCCTGCAGGGGATTTGGGGGGAGTCGAAGAGAGGTGCCTAGAAGAGAGACCCTCTTGGCTGGGGCCTGAATGGGAGCGGGGGCTGGTAGAGTCCTGGCCTTGTCTGGACACGGGGCACCTCTGAGCTTCCTTCCCTTAGGTTTGTGGGGTAGGTAACTGGGGCCAAGTGTCCTCACCCCATCCTGGTGACACCACCTCCAGGATGCATAGGAGGCCTTGAGCTCCTGCCAGGGAGCTGGAGCTCAGCCTGTCCAACCCCCAAGGTTCTGAGGCTCTTCTCATTTTGGGAGTTGTTTCGATTTGGACTGAAGAGAGGAGGAGGTAGAACTGCAGGGACCCATCTGGCTGGAGGCCAAGGGCTTAAGGTCCTCCAGATATATTTTGTTCTGTGTGAGTTTTAGAAGGTGGATTTCCATGGAGCTGACACTCACACAGTCCTGCCATTGGATCAGACCGTGGGAGCCCCGGAAGGTTCCCTGAAGCTCCTGGAGTTCAGAACAGATCACTTACTACATGTTGGGACTAAGCATATGCCTTACCAACCATGGCACCAAGCTTGTACCCATTTGACAGTCGAAAAGATTGAGGCTCAGAGCAGGCAGTTGTGTAAGGTCACACAGTGTGTCCATGGCACAGCAGGGATTGGTGACTCCAAACGCCTCACCCTGTCCCCACCCTTCCTGCTTATCAGCCTGTTCCTGGTCTGGGGACTCCAGCTGGGCTTATGGGCCTGGGCACAGAGGCACCAGTGCCTTCTCCATGGGCCCAGGGAGGGGTGACTGTAGGGGGAGGGCCACCACAATCCCAGAATGCTTTGCATGTTCCCATGAAATCTGAGTTCCTTCAAAGGGTTCTCAGTTTTAGAGATTGGTTTCGTTGAGGCTTTTAAGAGGCCAGGGTTCACTCAAAGTGAGAGTGCCAGGCCCCAAAGCTCCATCCGGCCCCTGAACCCCGTGAGAGTGGAGCCTCTTGGGACTCTGCGGTGCTTCCAAGGAAGGGGCTGGGCTGGGCTGGCAAGGAGGGCACTTTCTTCACCCTGGACGGCGGGGCGGGGGGGTGGTGATGGTGAGGGGTGGTGGTGTGGAAGTCAGACAGGGATCTAGGGGAGTAGTTCTGACCCCTCGCTTGCACAGCTCCGGGGATGGGCAGCTCATTATCTCTCAAGGCAGCCTCTGCTGGATTGGTGAGCTGGAATTCTTAGAAAATTCTGTCAGATCCATCCCCTTGTCTGTGGTCCTGGCTCCGCCTTCTGGGACCACACAGAGGACCCCTTCTCCAAATATTTCACTCCTCTTATATTTATCGAGTGACTATTCTGGAGATCTGTGGGCATGGGAGACGCAAACCCAGAGTGATCCCCGTGGTGTAGATAGAAACTCACAGGGCACTACTAGCCCAGAAGAGGGCTGGCCTTGATGAGAGGGGTCAATCTGGTAGGCTTCCTGTAGGAGGTTACATCTACACTAAGTCCTGAAGGATGCGTAAGATTTGACCAGGAAAGAGATGAGGGAAGAGAAGAATGTTTTAGGTAGAAGGAACAACATGTGGAGGTATAAAAAACATCTTTTCAACGAACAAAGGAGGTTATAACTGGCTAGAATGGTGTGTTTGATAAGGAATATTGGGGCTGCTGAGGCCAGAATGAAAAGATGCCTGGAGCAGTGATTCAGGCAGAAGGGAAGTGACACCTTCATTCTTCAAACAGTGTATGAGAACAACTTTATTTCATATTGCCTAATTACTTTACCAGGAAGCAATTTGCACCTCCACCTTCTAGGTACACAAGTGCCCATCTCACCACATCCTTGTTAGCATTGGGTTTTATCATTTTTAAAATCTTTGCCAAATGCAGCCAGGAAAAAACCTGGTATCTCATTGCATAAATTAAAACAAATGAGTATTTCTCTTGTAAGGGTTGGGGTGAACAATTTCTTCAGATGTGCATTGGCCACACAAATGTCACTTCTTACCTGTAACTGTTAAGAAGTTTTACAGCCATTGGAGAGTTTGTAGTCATTTCTAGTCCCCCCTCTTAGCACTGAGCAAATGGAAACCTTGTGGCCTGCCCTCTGGACATGTGGGTGGGACATTGATAAGATAGCCTACCCTCTCTCTTTTGATTCATCTTTTTTTCTCACCTTTATTCCCCCCTCTTCTTTCAAAGTTTTAAATTTCTCTCTCTTCCACTGGTGGCTGAGTCCCCAAGTGACTGTAGCTTTGTCCTCATCTGGGGTGTCTTTGGGCTCAAAGAAGGGGTTGCTGAGACCTAGGAAAATGTTCCATGTGAGACTACTCACATATGCCGGATGTCTTCTACACACAACTTACTACTTAATTCTCAAAACTTCTGCTCGTAATGGCGACCCTTCAACCCACTTCACAGATGAGGAGTCAGGCTCAGAGACATTATTAAGTCACCCACCCAGCATTCCATTGCCAATATTGGTGATTTCTCTTCATTTCACTCAGTCAACTCCTCTCCATTAATTAAACATTAAGATTCTGTTTAGTTAAATTCTCATCTAGGAGGAGAGGGTTGGCTATTTCTCCGTACCCATTGTCCCACCCTGGCCAGTCAGGGGATGGAAGCCCTGTTCCTCAGTAGGGAAGATCTGTGAAGTCCAGCTCAGCAGCAAACTTATAACACAGGGAAAGAAAAGAAAGGCAGGAAAGAGAGAAGGGGAAACCATGGAACACTCTTGGAGAGCCACAAATGGCTCCCAGGCTCGTCTCCTGAGTTAGACCTCACTTCTGATCTTCTAAATCCTGGGCTTCAGGTTCTGGGTCCATCTCTGCCACTAAAATCCCATGTGACCCTGGTAATTCCCTTCCCAGATCTGGGTCTTGGTTTCCCCTTCCAGTCAACCTATCTCTTGAGTTTTGTAGCAACTATATTTTTCAGATCTTAGTTCTAACTGGTTCTTTTTTATATCTACCTGTTTTTGTTTCATAATCTCCTGTTCTTGTTTCATGGCTATTATTCCATCCCTTATCTTTCTGAGTTACTTAACCTCTTCATTGTAATAGATGCTACGATTGCATAATATTCTCTATCTCCTCTGATGTAAATTCTTCCAGTTGGGGAGTTTGTGGGAGCTTCATGAAGTGGTGGTGATTTTTTTTCATCTCTTTAGGATATTTCTCCCTGGTTAATCTTCTGAGAGTGTGTGCTTTTGACCTCATGTATGAAGGGGCACTATACTTCCATGGGTGGGGCACCCTTGCCATTGGGCACCTCTGCTTTGGTTTCTGGTTCAAGTTAACATTTTCTTGCAATTTTTAACTGGGAGGAAAGGGGAGGTTTCAATATGTACTTGGTCTGCCATCTTGAAAAGAAGTCCAATTTCATTATCTGTAAACTGATACAGTTGTGTTTGGTGATCTCTGAGGGCTATCACAGATATTCTCAACACAGGTACCCACAGGGGTCTGGCAACACATGTCCAGTGGGAGAGGGTTCTAACACTACCACCACATAAAAAGTAGCAATGTGTATCATTTACTATTATTATGTATCAACTCTTAACACATAGGATCTCATTTATTCTTTACATAACCGATGAAGTGGGTACTACTGTTACCCTCGTCTTACAGATGAGGCATTGGAAGCTCACAGAGGTCACCTGACTTGCCCAAGCACACTCAGCTAGGAAGGAGAATTTGAACCCACTTAAAGCAGGGTTAGGCTCTTAACTCTGCCCACCCATTGCATCATCCTGGCGGGTGGCGTGGGTGCTCATCTCAGTCCTGCCCCACGTTAACAGTGTGGCTTCTGGACCCAATTTTTTCTCTGTGGACACTGAGCTCTACCCTTCAGAGGTGCTAAACGAGCACAAAACTGTCCTCAGTGGAAGAAGTGGCAAAAGTGGAAGGTTTAACCTGGTGCGTTAGAAAAGGTGTGGGCTCTGCAGCCTGTTGTGCCTGCAATCTGACTGTGCTGACTCAGGCAGGTTACCTGACCTCTCGGGGCCTCTGTGGTGAGTGCAGTGAGGCATTGCCTGTGCTTGGCACATAGTAGGTCCTCCTTGGAGGAAAGCAGACTAGAGTAGCGATGGAATGTGAGCATTGATCCTTCAAATCCCCAAAACATTTTAGGAGCCAGAGGGAGGAAAAGTTTTTCATGGACACAAAGAGAAAATTAATCCCAATACGTAAAGGTCCAGTGAAGGTGGAATTTCGCTCCATCCCAGGAAAGCTTTCCGGACCTTGACAGCTCACCCAGCCTCACAGGGGTGACTTTAGAGTGAATGAGCTCCCCATCATTCAAGGGAACCAAACGGAGCTTTGATTGCCACCGGTCAGGGAGGCTGCAGAGGCTGATGGGGCTGAGTTGGCGTGGGCCATTTCTGCGGGAGACACTTTTCCTGTTTCCTCTTACCACGCTCGCTATTTCACAAGGAGTGTCCCCTGTCTCATCACCCCCCTCAGTTACCGCTTCCTCTGTGACCACAGGAAGGCCCAGCCCAGCCTTTGCTGTGTCTTCTCTAAATAAACCCAGACAGCTGAGCTACCTACTGCCCCATCTCTCTCTGGGTTCCTGTGGAGGTGTGGGGGTGGTGGTTAGGGGAGCTCAGGCCAAGCCACAGAGAGGAGGGTCCCAGGCAGGGAGACTGAGACTGGCCCTCCTCCATCTGACCGCCAGTCACACTTGGCCTTCTTCCTCAGGCATCTGCTGGGTTTGACTTGGACTTAGAACCCCTGCTGCGTCCCCTTCCCTTTCCAGCCCAGCTGGCCCCTGGTTCGGTCATCTCTGGACTTACCTGCCTCCCCTGTTATCTCTCCCAGAGCCAGGGTGGTGCGTCTGGATGCTGCCCCCGGGCCCTGGCATGTGCCTTTGACCTCCATGCGGGTGCTCATCAACTCCGGGGCTCTGGTCAGCATCCTGGAAGTGGGAATAGTGGTCAGGACCTGTCTGAGGGCCCCCGGGACATGGCAAGACACCAGGACAAGGGTCGCTGAGTGAGAGCTGGTCTGGGAGCTCGACTTGGCTGAGGCTCAGATGAGCGGTCTGGGTGCTGGAAGACCCAGGCCAGCCCTTTAGGGGGGAGAGAGAACCTTTCATGCTTACTGTACCCCACTCTCACGTCCCCTGCCCCTTGAGCATTTCTTCATTTGTTCATTTGTTCATTCACTCACATTTCATTCATTCTTTAATTTATTCAAATACTCATGCATTCATTGTTTCATTCCAAAAAACATTCATACATGTGTAGGTTCATTCCAAAATACATTCATTCCGTGTCTTCCTCGCTTGTTTCTTCCCTTCCCTTGGGGTAGAGAATGGAGCGAATTGAGGCACATGCTTTTATAAGTTCACCCCAGAGGTATTTAAGCTGAAGATAAGTAGAAAAACTCCCCAGGGCTGATGGCAGATTTGGGGGAACCAGGATGGTGGGGGCCCAAGTGTGATAAGGAGATGCAGGGCCGTGGGGAGGGGCACGGAGTGAATGTAGGTGTGAAGGGGGAAGCGGTAAGAGGTGGAGGTGAGTGGGGCCAGGCAAGCAGGGTGCCAGTGGTGTTGGCTGCAGCTGTCGGTCAGAGTTGGGGGGCACTCACGTTGGGAGGGAAGGATGGGAAGGGAAGGGGGGCTTTACTTGGGAATCACCGAGTATCCCTGGGCAGCCACTTAACCTCCTGAGCCTCGATTCCTTTTCTGTACCTGGGCAATACACTCCTCACAGAGGGCGTGGTGGCCTCAGGTGTCTGAAAGGGGTCAGTGAACTTGGTCCTGAGCAAGGTTGTGTGTGTTGGTCTGGCTGCTGGGAACAAAGCCCGAATGTGAGCAGCAGGCAGGTGCAAAGCCAGGGCTCCCCACCTGGTTCCTTGGGACCAGGGTCCAGAAACTGCAGATGCTTTTCCAGCCCCTACGACGTGGGCCAGTGTGGGGCCGTCTGTGGCTGCAAGCACCAGCGAGGGGGGTGGGAGGTGGCCCCAGAAGCCTGTTGGGACTCAGAGGGCTCTTGGGCCTTGGTGCTGCATCCCCGACCCCCAGTGATCAGGAATTCAGGGGGGTGGTGTCCCAGGCTTTGGCGCTGGATTCCCTCCCCCGACCAGGACTTCTTGCTGCTGCAGAAGGCTTTTTCTTTCTCCAAGCCCAGCCAAGACTGCCAGACATAGCAGCCCTTCAGAGCTGTGAGCAGGTCACAGGGTGTGGGGGGCAGAAGAGACCCACACATTAGACAGATTGGATTCGAGTCCTAGTCCTGCCTCTGACTTACTGTGTGACTTGGGCAGATAATGGACCCTCTCTGGGCCTATGTTCTTCATTATCATGCTCACTCTTACCTTTTCCATGAGACTTGGGGCTTTGTGAAGGCAGGGAGGCTGTTTGGTTTTCCTCTGTTGTCCCTGTAACCACCTTAGGACCTGGAACAGTACTGTATGAAGGAATGAATAAATATGAACCCCAAGGTGTTTTGTGAAGTAGATATTTCATGAAAAAAAAGTTTGACAAGCTCTAAATCAAAGAAAAATTAGACTTTTTTTGCAGGACTTATCAAAGACTTTAATGATTCTCTTACCTTTGTGATTCTCATATAAAAATAAGGTAAGCAATATTTCTCAAATGTATTTTTTTTTTTTTCCAGAGCACCCTTAGCACTGGGATTCCTGAGAACATATTTTGGGAAACATGGACCTAGGACCATGGTCAGAGCTCCATATGTGTTATTTGGCTGTTTGTGTCTCTATCCTCTTTCAAACATGACCTGGGTTATGCAGCCATAGACACTAAGGCCAAGAGCTGTTAGCACAGAATAAAAGATGTAATTCAAATACTAACATTGGAGAAAAAAACTGCACTCCCAGTTCAAGAAAGCTACTATGAATCCTGAGTTTCCTGGGTGGCCAGAGCAAACAGTGAATGTGGTGGGTTTCATAGTTCTGGGTTGGCAGGCCAGCAAGTGGGCCAAAACTTCTGTATCTGTGAAAAAGGTTGTTTTCATTCATCAGTTCCTCAGTTGATTGATTGATTGATTGATTCATTCGTTCATTTATTAATTCAATAAATAACTATTTACCACCTACTATCTGTAGCACAATTCTGGGTGCCAAGGCTACAACGGTAGGTAAAACCCCCCACATACCTGCCGTCATGGAGATTAGTCGTGGGTTTTGGAACGAAGATGCCAGCCTTCCATGTCCTCTCTTCCCTGGAGCCCACTCCGACGTCTCAGGCAGAACCCCCACACCTTGCTCTGATTTTTCTAGTCACCAGTTTCACATCAGAATCACAGAAGATGATGACATCCTGTGTACAGAAAACACAGGGGATTGGTAGAGCCCAGACCTTTGGGTTAGAATTTTTAGGAAAACCAATGAGGGAGAAAGGAGGTGGTCACCATCCTTGGGGGGTCCCTGGGACCCTGGCACCCTTTCTGGGCTCCGCCCTAGGAGTTGGGAATCTAATGACTTGATTCTTTTTTTGCCCCTGTTCCTAAATTCTGGTTCTTCAACAATAGGCACCTAGAAAGTACTGTTTTGTTGGTTGGTCGAATGGATGGACCCATGGAAGAATAAATAAATGACTGAATGGTTCTGTGGAAGGATTTCTGGCACATAGGGGGGATATTTGTTGAATGAATGAAAGAATGGAAGAGTAGAGGGTTGGATGAGTGGAGCCAATTCATGCATATATGGATGGAAATATGCCTGGAACGTAGTAAAGGTACAATATCATTATTAAAAAACTTTTATTGTGTAAAATACACAGAGCATTTACCATCTTAAGCATTCTGAAGTGTTGTGGGGACAGAGCCAGGAGTGCAGTTTCCAGGCTCTCGGCCTCACATAGAAAGGTGCTGGCTCAGGTAGTAAATGGCCATCAACTGTGATTGGATGGCCATCAGCCATGGCTAGTTGGCCGTCAGCTGTCACCAGTGAGCCACTGACCACTAATATAACTGCTGTGGCTACGCTAGCAGCAAATGGGGGCCAGCAAGAAGATGGTGGCTGAGGTAGCAAGAGCGGATTGCAGCTAGCATAGCAGATTGCAGCTAGCAAGTGAGGTTGGTTGGTTGGCAGAGAAGCGGACAGCAGGTTGCGGATCGTGTGGCTCCTGCTTCCTGTGTCTCCAACCCAGCCACCAGCGAAATATAGTGGTATGACTCCCCTATCTATGGCCCCGTGGGTGTTCCTTTTTGGCCTCACCATATCCTGTGTTCTTATGTGGGGAGCAGGACCAGAGACCCCGCATGCCGCCTACATGACAAGTGTACAGTTCGGTGGTATTAAATACATTCACGTCGTGCAGCCATCACAATTATCCATCCCCATAACTCTTTTCATCTTGTAAAACTGAAACTCTGTCCCCACTAAACAATAACTACCCATTTTCTTCTCCCTTCAGTCCTGGTAACAATCATTCTACTTTCTGTCTTTATGATTTTGACTATTCTAATGACCTCATATAAGGGGAATGAATCACACAGTATTTGTCCTTTTGTGACTGGCTTATTTCACTCAGCATAATGTACTTAAGTTCATCCATGTTGTAGCATATTGCAGAATTTCCTTCCTTTTTAAGGCTGAATACTACTCCATTGTATGGATACACCTCATTTTGTTTATCCAGCCACCCATTGATGGACACTTGAGTTGCTTCCACCTCTTAGCTATTGTGAATTACGATGCTACAAACAGGGGTGTACAAATATTTCCTTGAGAACCTGTTTCAATTCTTTTTGGTATTATACCCAGGAGTGGGTTTGCTGAAGCATAAAAATGCTATTTTTCGTTTTTTGAGGAACTGTTGTACTATTTCCATAAGTATGTCCATTTTGGAGAAATGTCTATGCAGGTCCTCTGCCCATTTTTTAATTCAATTGTTTGTTTGTTAGGTGTTGAGTTGCATGAGTTGTTTATAAATTTTGGATGTTAACCACTTATCAGCTATATTGTTGGCAAATATCTTCTCTCATTTAGTAGGTTGTCTTTTCATTTTGTTAATATTTTCCTGTGCTGTGCAAAAACATTTTAGTTTGATGTAGTCCCATTTGTTTATTTATTTATTTTGTTTCCCTTGCCTAAGGAGATATTATATATCAAAAAATATTACTAAGAGCAACGTCAGAGAGTTTACTGTCTATATTTTCTTCTACATGTTTTATGGTTTTAGGTCTTACATTTAAATCTTAAATTCATTTCTTAAAATTTTTATTATTTTTTTAAATTTATTTTTATTTTTTCCCCTTCTTCCGCCTCCCCCCCACTCCGGTTCAGGCCGTTGTTTCTCAGTCTAGTTGTGTAGGACACAGCTCCCTGGCCCATGCTGGTATCATGAGCCTTGCGCTCCCCCAGCTGAGGCAGTCGGTTGCCAGTTGGTTGCTCACAGCACCTTTCGCTGGCGGGTGAGTCACGCTGGCACACGGTAGAACGTGGCAGCACACGGTAGCCGGCAAGCTTATGCCAACTTCCAGCTGCTCAGGGCAGCCCAGCTCCAGGGAGAGCTGTTGTTCACCATCTTAGCTGTAGAGGGCGCAGCTCACTGGCCCATGGGGGAATAGAACCGGTGACCTCCGAGTTAAGAGCACGACGCTCCAACCACCTGAGCCTCTGGGCTGGCCCTTAAATTCATTTTGAGTTTATGCCTGTATATGGCATAAGAAGGTGGTCTAGTTTCATTTTTTTGCATGTATCTCTCCGGTTTTTCCAACATCATTTATTGAAGAGAATGTTTCACTTGATTATACATTTTTCCCTCCTTTGTCATAGATTAATTGACTATATAAGTATGGGATTATTTCTGGGCTCTCCATTCTGTTCCATTGACTATGTTTTTATGATAATATCATGCTGTTTTGATTAGTATGGCCTTGTAGTATAATTTGATATCAAGTAGTGTGATACCTCCAACTCATTCTTTTTTTCCCCTCATGATTGCTGTGGTCATTCGGGGATTTTTGTGGTTCCATATAAATTTTAAGATTATTTGTTCTAGTTCTGTGGAAAATGCCATTGGTATTTTGATAAGGGTTGCATTGAATCTATAGATTGCTTTGGGTCATATGGACATTTTAATAGTGTTAATTCTTCCTATCTATAAGTACAGTATATGCTTCCACTTATTTGTATCTTTTTCAATTTCTTTTTTCAATGTATTATAATTTTCCAAGTGCAGGTTTTTTAAGTCCTTGGCTACATTTATTCCTAGGTATTTTATTTTTTGATGCTATTGTAACTGGGATGGTTTTCTTAATTTCTCTTTCTGCTTGTTCATTATTGGTGTATAAAAATGCAACTTATTTCTGAATATTAATTTTGTATCCTGCTACATTATGGAATTCATTTATCAGTTCTAGTAGTATTTTTGTCAGAATCTTTAGGGTTCTCTCTATATTGTGTCATGTCTATATAACGACAGTATTCTTCTTCCTTTCTAATTTGGATGCCATATATATAGAGAGGGGTGTCAAAAATATACACATTTTAAGAAATGAAAAAAAACTGTATTAAAATTATGCTGATGCACTTTGAGCACCTCTTGTAATTGCAGAAGTCAAATGTGACTTGAATCCATCTTTTGTTATTAGTATATATTGAGTATTACAATCTTAATACAGTTTTTTCCTCTCTTAAAATGTGTATCCATATTTTTGGCACCCTCTGTATGTATGGTGTTTGTCAGCAGGAGAGTCTGTGAGTGTACCCTTTAGGAGGAGGTCTGGTCTCCAATTGCTCTCTGTCTCACTGGGACTGGACAGAATCCCTGCTGATTTTCACAGCAAGCTGCTGTGGGGACTCCTCTTCCTGACATTGGAGACCTGAGCTGGGGACCCTGGTGTGGGGCTGGGACCTGTCACTCCTCAGGAGGGAACTTGCAGCTAAGATATCCCTCCCAAATCTCAGCTGCCACACATGAGAGTGGGACCATCACATTTTACATCACTGCCCCTCCTATCGGTCTTGATGTGGTTTCTTCCTTATATCCTTAGTTATAGGAGTTCCATTCAATCAGCTAGTCTTCTGATTGTTTTCCAGGTTGATTTTTCTATAATTTAGTTTTAATTTTGATGTGGCCTTGGGAGGAGGTGAACACAGCATTTACCTACTCCAACATCTTGACCACTGTATATATACTGGAGGCGAACCCCTTATCAGATATATGATTTGTACATTTTTTCTCCTGTTCTGTGGGTTGCCTTTCTGCTCTGTGAATAGTGTCTTTGCTGTACAGAACTTAAAATATTTCATGATGTCAAATTTGTCTGTTTTTCTTTTGTTACCTGTAGGAGCAATATTATTTTTAAAAAAGTAAATCTATCAGTGAATGAATGGACATTTAGATGGGTGGATGAGTGAGTGGGTGGTAAGTAGATGGATACATGATTGTATAATCGGGTGGGGGATGGGTAGATGATAAATAAGGTGGTGGAAGGGTGGATGAATGGATAAATGATTGGATGGGGGTTTAGTTGGGGAGGTTGGTAGAGAGATGGGCAAATGGACAGTTGAGTGAGTGGATGGGTGACCAGGTGACCTTACGAATGTGTGGGTAAATGGGTGCGTGGCAGGCGTAAAACTCTGGCCACTGACGGAGATCTTGGCGTACAGCTTGGGCACAGTTCACGAGCTGTGGATTACTTCCTGACCCTAGCTTGGCTCCGTTGAACTCCATGCACACATATCCTCTGTTTCTAGGTTCAGGCTCCCTCTGTCCCCCTCTGGGCCGCCAAGAATCTCACCCTGGAGCTCAGATTGAACTGAGCCCTTGGTGTGTATGCTGATCTCTTCAGCGATAAGAACACCCAAGAAGGAGCCTGCATCCTCCTGGATACGGTGCCCAACCAGCTCTTCATGATGACTGTGGTCACCTTTCCCGGCCAAGTGGCCTCTCTCTGGCAGCCTCACCTATGTCTCCATCAGGCGTGAAACCTTCCCATGAGTTCCCCATTCTTTCATCTAAACCCCTCTCGCTGCCTCCACCCTGGTCTCCAGCCCAATTCCCACTCGAACGGCACCCTTCCCCATTGGGGATGGTGGGGGATGAGTTAGAGGGAGGGTCAGCCTTGTGCCGCCAGTCCAAGACCTCTTTCCTGTTCCCCAGGCAGCCATGGACGTGGGTCTCTTGGACCTGCCAGATGCACCTCAGGGTCACGGAAAGATCCCGCGGGGAGCGCGGGGCAGGGACCCGGCCTTGCGTCGGCAGCGGGAGTTCCTGCCAGAAGAGAAGAAGGACACGGTTTACTGGGAGAAGCGGAGGAAGAATAATGAAGCCGCCAGGAGATCCCGGGAGAAGCGGCGTCTCAATGATGCAGCCCTCGAGGGCAGGCTGGCCGCGCTGCTCGCGGAGAACGCTCAGCTCAGGGCTGAGCTGCAGGCGCTCAAGCATCACTTTGGCCTCCTGCCCGCCGCTGGTGGTGCCGGGACTTTGCCCCTGCAGGCTCTGCTATGGATGAACCCCTGGACTGGAGACCCGCGAGCTGGGCCTGAGCCACTCCCACCTCTGCCGGGCTCCCATGGCTGCGTCTGGAGGCCATGTGCTCTGGACGCTGGGGTTCCAGGATTCCAGAGCTGCCTGATGGCTCACAGGTGGACTGGCCCGGACACTTCCCCCAGGTACTGCCAGGACCCTGCACCCCCCAACCCCAAGAGAATGGATATGGCCTTGCAGGCAGCACTCCCAACCACCTTCTTCACCTGTCACCTCCTGGGTGGGCATGGGGGGCCCAGACCTGAGCTTCGGCCCTGCTGGGATCTGTGGTCACCAGTGCCCACTGGCTGCCCGGCCTCCCGGCCCTCGGCTGTGTTGCTGACACCCACTGCTGATCCCGTGGGCTTGCCTCCCAGCGGGGCCTGGCCTGTCCGAGGGCACTGTTCTGAGGGTCTCACTCAGCCCTCCCTGCCCCACAAACTGCGCATCAAGTCCCGAGCCTCAGGCAGAGCACCTGGAAGTTGGGAGGGTGGCGGGGGCCCCCTGTGAGGGCTTTCCCTGGGCAGGGCTAGGCCTGTAAGGGGTGGTGGGGCCCAGCGTGAGTTCGTCTGGGGGGATGAGCGGCTTGGCCTTGACCCAGCTCCCATTATTTGGCAAGGCTTGTGGGAAGCAGGGGGGTGGTGCCCTGGCTGGGAAGTCTTCTTCTCAGTGTCCAGGCCTCTAGGAGCAGGGCATGGGGTTCCGTCTTGGATCACACCATGGCTCCCATCTTCCCTAAAATATGTGCTTTGGGTAATTCCTTTTCCTCCCTTCTTTCCTTTCTTCTGTCTGTAATCCATCTATCCATCTGTCTGTTCTTCCATTCATTTATTCATTTAATCACTCATTCTTGTGCTCATTTGTTTATCATTCATTCATTGATTCATTCTCTCATTCATTTATTTACAATTCACATGTCCCCTCACCCACCCGCTCATGGTCTTTATACCCCTCCCTCTGTGCTCAGCTTAGTGACAAGTGTGAGGACACCCTCCTGGCTTTGGGGTTGTTATTCTGGGAGTGGTGGTGGGGTGTTGGGGACAGACATACTGAGGGCCATCCTGAAGGAAGAGGTAATGTCTCAGGATGGCTGAATCCTCATTTCTTAGGGGGCTTTTTTGAGGGTCTTGCTTCTCATCCAGTTTGAGGATCAGACTTACCCAGTCCAGACGGCTTCCTGGGTGTCGTGGGTCAGGACTGTGAGCCACTGGAACAGGTCAGCGATATCTGGGGTGAGGGAGGTCAGTTCCTCTTTCTCCCCAGCTGCTTGCTGCCCCTCTCTGCCCCAGCTCACACACTCCCAGCTGGATAAAAGAGAGGACCTTTCTGCAGGAAGGGTCTCCCAGGGACCCTGGAGCCCCAGAGCTCAACAAATCCCTCTCCCTCCTCAGTTTCTTACTCAGGACCCTCTATTTAAAAAATAGTTTTAAAGCTTTTGTTAGATTTTGGATAAAGAGACCCAACTTCAGTTATGGGGAGAGCTGTGGCAGGGGGTGTCACCTAGGCTGATACAGTCACTGAGTACTGGATGCCCTTGGCCAGCTGGGTCACTGGGCCTCAGGGACACCCCCCACCAAGCTCAGGTTAGTATAATTCTTGAGCACCCTGGGCTTATCACAGTCACAAATGTGTGTAGGCTCCTCCTGGGCAGTGCAGGGAGCCCCACACACCGCTGCCCAGCCCTCCGCCTGCTCTCCATTTACTCTGGTCCTTCACCTCATGCTCAGCCCTCCAGCGAGAGCAGAAAACAAGGACCCAGCCAGGCTTCCCATCCTGCTGGTCACTGATACAGCAGTCATCCATGGGGGACTCAGCCAATACCTGCTCCTGGGAAGAGCTGCGCTGCTAGCTGGGCACTGCCCCTGGGCACAGATCGGTGGGGCACAGATCCCTGCCTCTCCCCAATCTTTGGGCTTGGCTTGGAGACGCTCATCTCTTGAGTGTCCTGGGGAGGCAGGAAGGAGGGCTGCCTGGAGGAGGTGGCTCTGATCTGTCTCTCCCCAACCAGCACCCACAGCCAGGAGGGGATAGACTGGGGGTGCAGAGGAGCCCACTCCTGACACAAAGATGCCACACAGCCATGGCTGATCCTGCACAGAGGCCTTTAATGCTGCCCTGGCCTTAGCCAGAGGGATATTTAAAAATCCTAAAGGGAGAGGGAAGGAGGAAGTTGGAGCATCGGGAGCATCCCGCTGCTAGGAGCTGTGGGTGGCTTGGTGCTTTATCTCAATGATACCACCCAGCCAGTGTGCCCGAGGTGTCCGAGGTGTGTGAGTCGAGCTCACTTGCACCCCATGGACTCAAGGAAGAGAGGGGCCTTTGGGCCACTCAGGCCCCGCCTTAACCTTTTAATGCCAGTTGGAAAAGCCTAGAGGAAGATCTGCCTGCAATAAATCATAGAATTTCTGTATCAGGAGGGGCCCCCAGAGTCTACTGATGAGTGGTCATCCTGTCTCTACTTGAATACTTTTAAAGATGGAAAACTCACTTCTTCCAAACCCCTAACACCACTCCGTCTCTAGAGTCAAAACTCACTTCTTATAAACTTTTACCTCTAATTCTTTCTTACCCCAGGGGACCACTCAGAATCCTGCCCCCCTGCTTGGAGGTAGGTGGTATGATGGAAGGAGCCTCTGGTTCCTTCTCTCTAAAGAAGAGGCCACCACACTTACCTCAGATGGTTTGAGAAGATTAAATATAATTTATTGTGTGCATAGCATTTCATATGAGGTCTGATAATTAAGTTCGTGAACTTGTTGCAACGCTGTGGCTAACCTTTTTTGATTTCAGAGGGATTATTCATTATGAATTTGTACCAACTGGACAAACAGTTAACCAAGTTTACTATTTGGAAGTGCTGAAAAGGCTGAGTGAAAAAGTTAGATGAACTGAACTTTTCGCCAACAATTCATGGCTCTTGCATCACTACAATGCACCAGCTCACACGGCACTGTCTGTGAGGGAGTTTTTAGCCAGTAAACAAATAACTGTATTGGAGCACCCTCCCTACTCACCTGACCTGGCCCCCAATGACCCAAAGATAAAGGAACTGTTGAAAGGAAGACATTGTGATGACATTCAGGACATCAAGGATAATACGATGACAGCTCTGATGGCCATTCCAGAAAAAGAGTTCCAAAATTGCTTTGAAGGGTGGACTAGGCACTGGCTTCAGTGCATAGCTTCCCAAGGGGAGTACTTCGAAGGTGACTGTAGTGATATTCAGCAGTGAGGTGTGTAGCACCTTTTCTAGGATGAGTTCGTGTGCTTAATTGTCAGACCTCGTACACAGCAAGTGTTCAAAAACTGTGAACTGCCCGCTCCTCCTTTCCTTTTTAGAAAGTTCTCATGTTCCCAGATCCAGAGTGGTGATGTCATCAGGGTAAATGTCCTCTCATTCTTTAAAATCCCTTTGCCCTGGCTTGGATCTTGTTAATTTTTTGTCAATGGTATTTATATCTGATGGCTCTTGGAACTAAATATGAATCACTTCTTCATTAATCAAATACATGTATTTTACAAAGAAATATTTTTTGAGATCCTGCTATGTGTCAATCAGGAAATGAATGAGGGGAAAAGGTGCTTCGGACTAAGGAGTTTGCAAGAGGAAACTTGCACAAAACTAGAACATTCACCTTAGACATGTTGATTTCCCTCCTCCTATGTTGGCCTCTGGGACCACACGTGTGGCCTCTGCCCTCTGAGAGCCAATGGGCAGCTGTCAACCTTCCATGTGGCTGCCTGGAAGCTCGGGCTATAAGAACTCTAGTGTCATGACCTACCCTGCCGTGTACACGGGCCCCTCGGGTTATGTCTGTCACATTCATGATTGACTGACTTAGGGACCGAATTTTAAGACATTGTGCAACCACATGTTACCTTTCCTCTTCCACCCATCCTTGAAGGCTGGTGAGATCTCTTTGGCTATGAATGTATGGAATTCCCTTCCTGCTTCAGGTCCATGTAGAGTGTGCAATAAACATTGAATGAAAGTCTGCCCGACTTGTTGGAGATTCCAGGGGCAGAGAGAAAATGAGTTGAAGATGCTGATGAAGCCACATTTCTCTGTCTTGT
Organism: Rhinolophus ferrumequinum; assembly: GCF_004115265.2. Taxonomy (NCBI): domain Eukaryota; kingdom Metazoa; phylum Chordata; class Mammalia; order Chiroptera; family Rhinolophidae; genus Rhinolophus; species Rhinolophus ferrumequinum. The sequence continues at coordinate 56,045,370 of NC_046301.1, forward strand.
CTACAAGGAATCACAGACACATCCTGGCTGAATCCTGTGTTACCTGACTTCTTGAGAGTCAAATCGTGGTCCAAGGACCAGCAACTTCATCATCACCCGGGAGCTTGTTAGAAATGAAGAATCTCAGCTCCTCCACAAATGACTGAATCACAACCTGCATTTTCACAAGATCCCCAGAAGATCCATATGCACATTAAAGTTTGAGAAGCATCGATCCAGAGCAGGGTTGGCAAACGTTTCCTGTATGAGGGGTCGGAGAGTAAATTTTTTCGGCTTTGTGAGACAGATGATCACAATTGCATCTATTCCACTCTGTCGCTGTAGCATGAAAGTAGCCATAGACAATGTGATAGCAAGGGGGTGGAGCTGTGTTCCAGTAAAACTTGATTTCCCAGATCTGGCCTGTAGGCCGTAGTCTGCTGATGGTGAAATCATGGATCCTAGGGGTGCTTGTCTTCAAACTTGATACTGCCGAAGTGTTCTGCACAGTGGTATTTCCAATTGGCAGTCCCTTGCATGTAAAGGAATTTTGTGTTCTGCCATCACTTGGTTTTGCTGAACTGTTTGATTTTTGACAATATCCTGTGTAAAATGTTTTAACCTGCATTCCTCTGTTGAATATCTTTGTCAAACTCTGTTGGCCACTTGAATTTCCTTATCTATGATCGCCTGTTCTGTTGGGATATTTACCTTTTGCTTATTGATTTCTCAGAGTTCTTTATATATTCTGGACATACATCCTTTGTCACATATGAACACCATTTTTTGACTTGTCTTTTCATTTTATTCTTGGTGTGTTTTGTTGTACAAAAGTTGGAAAATCTGATGTAGCCAAATTCATTAATTTTTTATGGTTTGTATATCTTTGTCTTGTTTGAGAATCTTTCCATATCTCAAGGTCATAAAGATAACTTCCTAAATGTTTCTATAATGTTTTCAAGTTTTGCTTTTCACCTTTAAGTATTTATGAGGTGTGATCAAACAATACAGTGAATGTTTAAATAAAAAAAAATTGTTACAGTAAAAGACACATTGTCATAAATCCCCCACAAAATACTCCCCCTCACTTCAAACACACTTATCCCATCATTCCTGCCACTTTCTGAAGCAGTATTGGAAGTTCTCTTTTGTGAGTGTCTTTAGTTGCGCTGTCATGGCTGCCTCAATGTTCTGAATCATTTTGACTTTGAGGAAGAGCCAGAAGTCACATGGTGCCAGATCCAGTGAATAAGGTGGATGAGAACACACTGTAATGTTTTTATTTGACACAAATTACTGTACCAGAAGCACTGTGTGAAATGAAGTGTCATCATGGAGGATGATTTATGGCACACTTTAAAACACACCTTCTCTCAACCATAGCTCACACCTGACTGACTGTACTGAACAAGTTGAAACTTGTCACACACTGTTCCTAAGATTCGATGTGCCACTTCCCATATTGAAGATCACTGCCTTTCTGTTGGAGGGCACTCAGCCGTAGCATTCACCATATTCTTTGATCACCATGCATAGCCCATCTTCTTCCTGTCTCTCTTTCATTCTGAAGTGCCATTTCTCAAACTCTCTTGAACAAAAGAATCACCTAGAGGTGCTTATTTAATTACAGACCTCCTGAGTTCAAACTTTCCAGGAGACAGCCTTGGCATCTGTACTTTTCACTAGCACCCAGGTGATTGTTATAATCAGACCAGTTTGGGAAAAGTTGGCTTAGTGGTTAGCAGATGGGTTTGGAAGTTGGTCAAGCCCAGCATCCCATCCTGGCTGGTGGTCTCACTCATATTGTTTATCAGTAAGTGGAGATCCGAAGTGTGCTCATCTTGCAGAGATTTCTTGTGAAGATTAAATGACAAGAAGTATATAAATGACTTGGTGCAGGGCCGTGCCCTGGGAACTGGATTGTTTTATCCTCATGGAGGATATAACTAATCCTATTTCTCTTTATGCTTTGGCCCCCAAGGGGGCTCAGGACTAAATTTATGTCTCAACCATAATAAGTGTTCATTCATTCATTTATTCTAAAAATCCCTTTACTCACTTAGCAAATATTTAAAGATCATATACCGGTCACTGGGGAAAGAGCTGTGAACAAAACAGATGTGGTTTCTGCCTCTGTGGTGTTGCAAGCCCAGTGGGGAAGACAGGTAAAAAAATAAGAAAAATGAATAGTTGGATCAATGGAGATAAGTGTTATGGAGAAAAAAAGAGGTAGGGGACTTGGGAGAGGTAAGGGTGGGTTATAAGAATTGAAATAGGGAGGTCAGGAAGGTAACATTTGAGCAGAGACTTGAGGGAGTTATGCATGTGCTGGGGGAGGAGCACTCCCTAGGCAGAGAGAACGGTGCATGCAAAGGTCCTGAGGTAGGATCATGCCTGGTGAGTTGGAGAAACATGGAGGAGGCCCCTCTGGCTGGAATAGAGAGAAGGAGGGGGAGAGAGGGAGGAGGTAAAGACAGGGAGGTGACAATGACAGGCCAAGCAGGGTCTGTGGGTCGAGGTGACGACTCTGTCTTCCTCTCTGAGTGAGATGGGGGTTTGGGGGCGTTGCTGAGCATATTTCTGCTGTCACTGTCCTTTCCCCCACCCCACTCCATCCTGTGGTGTGTGAGGCTTAGTGGAAAATAAATAAACGCACCACAGAGGCCCAGGAGAGCTGGCTCGTCATCTGAGAGAGGGGTGACTGACCACGGTGTTGCTGTAACTCATGTCCCCACAGGTGGCCCGTATGCCCCCTGCACTCTGAGCCGAAACGCTCATCTCACCCTTGTTTTTCACTCTGTTTGAAACATGAAGGAGGGGAAGGTAAAGCTGCTCTAGGAGGTGCAATCATGGAAAGGAAAGGCAAATGCTTCTCGTCTTTGTAAAGCTGTTTTCCACTAAATAACCATTTTGGACAAACATGGGAGGGTCGACTCAGCTAAACAGGAAGAGCTAGAGATAAGCTGGGGATAGGGTGGCTCCAGCCAGTGTCAGCAGGGAGGACTGCCATGAAAGACCAGGTGTGAGAAGGAGATAGAGGATTATACCTGCCATACAATTACCGTGACCACCAAAGCTCTGGGGGCTCATTTCCTGGCCAGCTGGTCTGGGCCAGTGTCTGTGCCTTGGATTTTGCTTCACCCTCCGCAAAAGGCTTCATTATTATTATCCTTGTTAACAGATGGGGAAACTGAGGCTCAGAGCAGTTACACACCTTGCCTAACATCACACAACCGGCAGCAAAATGAGCCATTTCCCCCCTCATTACTGCATAAGCCTCATGGCCAACTTTCTCTTCCTTGAATTCCTTTGCTGCCTCATGTCTTTATGCTTGCTGTTCCCTCTGCTGCAATTCTTTTCCCTCAACCTTTATTTTTTATTTTATTAATTTTTAACATTTATTTTTATTTAAATATATTTGGTATACAATATTGTATAAATTATACTAGTTTCAGGTGTATAACATAGTGATTCGACATTTTTATACCTTACAATGGGATCACCCCACTAAGTCTAGCTGTCATCTGTCACTGTGCAAACTTATCCTCAGCCTTTATATGACTCTCCTTTTACACCTTCAGTTCTTGGCTCAAATGCTACTTCCTCACAAAAGGCTTCCCCAGAACATTCACTCTGAAATAATTGGTTATTTATGTCGACCCTACACATAGTAGGTGCTCAATAACTGTTTATTAAATGAATAAACTAGTTGGACAGGAACTGTTGATCCTCATCATTACAATTTTTGATGGCAGTTAACTCCTATGTCACCAGGTTTGACAGTCTGACTCCACCTCGAGGATGAAGGCATCACGGGGACAGAGAGCCTGTCCATTCTGCCCACTGCAGGAGGCCTGGTGTTTGGGTCAGGACCTGTTACATAGTAGGTGTGTGACAAATATTGTCGAATTTCATCCAAGGTTCAACAAACAGCCAAGGTCCACATGATTGGGTAGAGGGAGAAGAGGAAGGAGGGGGTCATGTGGGTTCTTCATTCATTCATTATTCATTCATTCATTCTTTCATTCATTCATTCATTCACTCACAGCTTTCTGAGAGGATGAAACCAATTCCTTGCCCCTCTGAGCCTGTGCTTTGAGCAGGAGATGGACAAATACAAGGTCAGGCTCATGTCAGATGCTGCTGAGGGCCATGAGCTGATGAGCAGGCGGCTGGGGCATCAGGGACAGGGGAGGTCATGGAAGGTCCCTCGGAGGAGGTGACATTTGAACCATGACCTGGAAAACATGAGTGAGTGAAAGAAGCCAGTCACCAAAGACCACATGTTGTATGATCCCACTTCTATGAAATATTTGGAAGAGACAAATCCAGAGACAGAAAGCGGTTGGTGGTTGTGGGGAGAGGGGGATGACTGCTTAATGGGTTTCCTTTTGGGGGGCAATGTTTTGGAACTAGATAGAGATGGTAGTTGAACAACCTTTTAAATGCACTAAATACCACTGAATTGTTCACTTCAAAGTGTTAATTTTATGTTATGTGACTTTCACCTCAATTTAAAATAATGCCAGTGAGTCTGTCGCGCACAGAGGTCAGGCGGGCATGTGAGGGATGGAAAGGAAGGGACCTCAGGGAACTGGGCGCAGAGGGCAGAGGGGCTGTGGGAGCAGATGGGCCTCTGCCTGGTCCCATCGGGGACCCACGGCCCTCAGAGGATGGGAGCCAGGTAAACGTACCAGCCTGGCTTTGTGGGTGTGTGCATGTGCCTGGGGGTGCAGTGCCTATGTCTGCATGGGTGGGAAACACACACACACACACACACAGACACCCGCTCATGTGTGCATGTGTGAAATGACGCATGCAGGTACACACGTGGGCTTGGGGTCTGAGCGGGGACATGACCCACACACATGCACATGTGTGCTAGAGCCTGGGTGGGCAGGGGGTTCCTTCAAGTCTCCCATATGCGGCCCCCCACCCCCTGTCCTGGGGCTGCACGCTCAAAGAGATGGGGGATGGAGGAAAATCGATTCCCCTCTGATCAGCCCACAGGTGCGGGGTCTGGCGTCTGAGATGCCCCCATCTCCCCCTCTCTCCCTGCTGCTGCGCAGTTGCTGGGGCAACCCCAGCCTCCCCTCCTCCATCATACTGTAAATTCTGAGAAATCCTGTCTGTGGTTTGGCCTGGCCCCTCCTCCGCCACTGGCTGGGCTGTCCTGGCCACTGTCTTCCTGTCTTGGGGCCTGGGTGGGGGGTCCAAAGGGAGCAAAGGCTAGGACCCACCCCCTCCCAGCCCAGGTTCCCAGACACTGGGGAGAGGACTCCCCCCTGCCTCTGAGCCCTTTCCATTGCCTCCCTGGGCCTCAGTTTCCCTTCTGTAAAATGGAGATAAGAATAGTTCCTGCCAGGCAGTTAGAGCAGCGTCTTGCAGGTAGGAAGGGCCCGATTCCTGCTGTCTGCTGTTTTTACCCACTTCCTGCACCTTGCTTTCCCTCCCTCCAGCCTCCATGCTTTACCCTTGCTGTGCCCCCTCCAGAATGCCCTCACTCCTATCCCCCTGACAAACCCAGGAATCATTCAAATCCCAGCTCATCAGGAAACAGGGGAGAGCAGTGGGATCAGCTGGGTCTGAGAGATAGGGAATCTGGATTCGAATCCTGCCTCTGGCTCAGATACGCTGGACAGCCTCCGATGGGTCACTGTCACCTCTGCATCTCAGTTTCCCCATCGGGCTCTGATGCTCTGTGGCTCTAAGACTCCCTGACAAACAACCTTCCTGGGGGCCCTCACCCCTCACTCCCGCCCCGTTACTCTCCCCATCCCCATGCGGAGCCCCTTCCTGGACTGTTTTGCCACAAACTGTGAAACCCTTGGAATTTATTGTGCCCGAGGTTTGGGGACCTCCAGAGACCTGCCTCTAACTCTCATGCCTCTGCCCTCCAAAGTGCAGCTTGAATCCGACCGCTTCTCACCTGGGCTAACAGTTCCCTTCTTCAGGGTTCCCAATTTACTTGGTTGTTCCCACTGGCCTTTCTCTGCCCTCAGCCCTCCATTGGCTCCCTCTTGCTTCTAAAAGAAAAATCCAAAATACACCCTGCCGCTGTCAATACAACACAAATCTGGACTTAGTCAGGAGACCCTTTATTCAGAAGGGTTCTTGCAAGTGAGGAGGAAAGGGGCTGTGCCATAGAGAGATCTCTGAGCGGGAAGTCTGCTGGCCTCTAGAGAGATAGGCCACAGCACCTTTCTTCTATTGAGAGGAGGGGACAAGGTGGGAAAGAGCCACGTGTGGGAGGTGGGATGAAAGGACAGGGGGTGGGGATGGGAGAGCGGAACAGAGGAGGTACACCCTGGGCGCCTGTTCTCAGGAGGGGCTGTCTGCTGGCCGGGGCGAGGGGGCCCTAAATTCAGGCTCCTGGAGGAAGGAGCGGAGCTTAACCCAAGGTCGGTTAACAAGCATTTTGTTCTGATTGGTCAGTGGGGAGAAACCGTTCAGTGAATCACTTAGGACCCAAAGACTAGGAATTGTGTGTGTCTGGCCTGGTTACAGGTAAATCAGGATTAGGATTCTCCAGAGAGACAGAGCCAATAGGAAGAATGGGTCTGTCGTCTATCTATCTATCTATCTATCTATCTATCTATCTATCTATATCTGGTTACAGTTTTATATCTATCTCTCTGTAGCTATACAGAGAGAGAGAGATGGGTAGATATATAGCTGTATAGAGAGACATTTAGAGATAGATATATAATATAGGGAGCTATATCTATATCTGTATAATGTCTATATAATTACCTATAGATATATATCAACATAGGAATACATATATATCTATATCTATAATATCTGTATATTATACATCTGTATCTATCTATAGGTATCCACCTATATCTATCTAGTTTTAGATATCTACAGACATATATAGATACAAATATCTATCTATAGATTTGTGTCTATGTGGGTTACATCTTTAGTCTGGCATACACATTGATTATAAGGAACAGGCGCACACAGTTATGGAGGCTGGCAGATCCCAAGATCAGGGTGAGTTGGCAGGCTAGATACCCGGATAGAGCTAATGTTTCAGTTCAAGTCCAAATGCTGGAAAGCAGCTGATGAGCCAGTCCAAGGGCCGCCAGGCAGGTAAAATTCTCTTACTCAGAGAAGAGTCAGCTATTTTTGTTCTATTCAAGGCTTCAACGGATTAGATGAGGCCCACCCACACTTGGGGAGAACAATTTGCTTTACTCAATCTACTGATTTAAATGTTTATCTCTTCCATAGTCACCTCAGAGACACACCCCGAATAATGTTTGACCATGTATCTGGGCACCATGTGACCCAATCAAGTTGACACATCAAATGAACCATCCAGTGGGCATCTGTGAGTCTCATCTAAGTCCTGTGGCAGGGTGGTTTCTTGCAGTAAGCAGTTTCCCAGAACATAACGGGTGTGTGTGGGGGAATCCTCAATCTTCATCGTTTTCTGAGACCACAGAGCTTGGGTAAAGTTCAATATTGTCACAGCCCACAAGACCCTGCCCGACCTGCCCCATCACCTCCCGGCCCTCACGCCTCCCTCATTTTCCTGTGTTCCCCCAACGTGTCACACTGGTCCTGCCTCCTGGCCTTTCCCCTTGTGGTTCCCCTCTGCCTGGAATGCTTTTCCTCATCGTCTCAGTTCCTCTCTGATCACCTGTCTCATCGCCCTGTTTGATATTCTTCAGTGCACTTTTCAGCATCTGAAATTCTTATTTCTTTTTGTGATTATTGTCTGTTCTTTCCACTGGGCAGAAAGCTTTGAAATCATTAACAAGTAAGTATTGGCTGAGGACCTAGTACATGCCAGTCCCAGGATAGGGTGGCCAGATACCTCCTGGAAGTCACAGTCTGCTGGGGGAAGCCACATAGATTAGGTCACTCAGGTAGATATAATGTATGATCCTGATAAACGTTAGGTTGGACTGAAGCCTGGTGCCCAGTGGGCCTGACCCCTTTAGGTGGTCACATAGGTGACTAGAGGTGAGATCTGAAGTGGGGATAGGTGCTACTAGGAAAAGATAGAAGGAAAGAAAGTGTTCCTGGTGAAGGGAACAGCTTGTGCAAAGGCCCTGAGGTGAGAGGGAAAGTGCTGAGTTCAAAGGAAAGAAAGGTATGCGGAAATAGAATGCAGAGTAAAATGGGGAGCTCTGGTGGGCTTAGCAGGCTTTGGGCCAGCTGTCATGGGGTTCTGGGAAAGTCATTTAGTCCCAAGGCTATGGGGAGCCATCAAAAAATATTGACAGGAGAAGGGCGTGGTCAGATTTGCTTCTTGCAGAAGAGAGTCATGGTGTTCTGAGATGGGCGGCAGACTGGAAGGGGAAGAAGGGATACTGGTTGCCCTTGGGGGGAGGCATGTGGCAACCTGGGGTGAGGGAAGGCATGGGACTGGGGAGAAGGGAGTGGAAAGATTGAGGCCCAAAAGGTAAGATGATCCCCAACCAGGTGGGCTGGGCACAGCTTTTCCACTCACTGTGCAGCAGTTTGGTCAGCCATCAATGGGGTTCTGGGAAAATCGATTAGTCCCTGATCTTGAACCCTGTCACCTGGCCCAGCACTCCCTCCTTTTTCTTCCACAAGGCTGTCAGCCACATCTATCCCTACAAAGTTTCAGGAGGCCCCAGGTGACAGCTGGGGTGGAGGCGGCAGGACTGTAAGTATGTGAAAGACCCTGCTCCCACTAGAAATCCCCGTCTGTCGTAAGTTAAATTTGTCCTCCGCCAGGTTGGGTTGAATTCTGTTGTGCTGGAGTGAGGTGCTGGCCATGTCCGCCTTGCTCCTGGGGCAGTGGCCTGGGCGGGGGTGGACCCAGCAGCTGCAGGTGCTGGGCTGTGGGTGGGGGCTGCGGGTGGGACGTGGTGTCGGTGATTTCCTGGTTTCCGTGGGAAGCAGGCCCTGCGGCTTCGCCTCTTGCTGAGCCCCTGGCCGTGGTCTCCAGGAGCCTGATCTTCCGGCTTCTCCTTCCTGGGCCAGCCTCATGCAAACAGGCTCAGCCTCGCAGCCTGCTGGTGGCTATGTCCATGGGGCTGGGACTGAGGCAGGAGGAGTGAGGCATTTCCCTGGGCAAAGTTTAAGGGGGTGCCCCAAATCTCAGGAATCAATGTAAATATTTCTTTTTTAATGCAAATACATTAGACGTACAAACTTGTGTAAATTTAATGTGTACAACATTTATATATTGTAACATAATTGCCATTTTAGTGATAATTAGCACCTTTATCACATTCCATGATCATCTTTTCTTTTCAGTGGTTGGAACAATTCAGTTCTAATCTCTTAGAAAGTTTGATGATTACAGTTCAATATTGCTGTCCATATTCACTACACTGTGCGTTAGAGCTCCAGGCTCATAAAGTAAATAACATCTCAATGCAGTGATTTTGCTCGAGACTCCATACCGTTCAATTCTCCCTTTGACAGTGTACACCTGAGTGTCGGTTAGGACATTCAGAAGGTTGTGCAACCATCACCTCTGTCTAATTCCGTAACAGTTTCATCAGCTCAGAAAGAAGCCCTGTACCCAGGGGTAGTCACTCCCATTCCTCTCTCCCCCCGGCACCTGGCTTCAATGCAATATTTTAAAAATCAAAACTAATGTTAAAAAGTTCTATGATGAACAAGCTGTTACATTTTTAAATGAAGACAAGCCCTGACACCGTACTTTTTGGCCTGCATCTCTCATCCCACCTTAGTCTTCACCCACTCTGTGGTTTCCCTGGTGAAATATGACCTACCTCCTCCAAATGTTACCTCTCCTGGGTCTCCAAAACAACAGGGGGTCTGGACGTGGGGCGAGGTCTGTGCAGTGACGTGGGCAGGTCTGTGCAGGACCCCTCTCTCTGCTCTAACCCTTGGAGGAGGGTCTCCAGGCTCTCGGTGGCCAGCAGGTGGCTGGAGGACTTGAGGTCTCTCTTTAGCACACTCCAGTCAAAACAGCAGGCTTATCACCATCTATTTGGCACTTACTGTGTACTGAGCATGTTAAGTCCATTTTATGTGTTACTCAAAATGGTTTAAATAAATTATGTCTATGGAGGTATTTACATTGTGAAACATTCAAACAATACGTTCACATACAAAGTAAATGTAAACACCGCTCCCCTCCTCCCCCGACACGCACACACCAGCCACAGCCCCCAAGACAACGGCAGTTTGAGATGTATCCTTCCATACTTCCCGGAGCACCTGTGATCTTACTTAATCCATATAAAGCCTCCTGAAGCAAGCACTGATATCGCCCTTATTTCACACACGTGTTGAGTGAGGCTCAGAGAGGTCTGGTCACACAGCATGTGACGAGGGGTGACTCGAACCCAGGCCTGACTCCAATGCCAGGAGGAAGAGAGGGGAAGGGGTCCCTACGTAGGAGGATTCCTCTCAGCTCAGCCAAAGTCCTGACTCACTCACTCAGTCATTCAACAAACGTTTGTTGGGTGTGACTGTGTGCTGGGTGAATGATACACACGCGGACCCTGCTCTCCTGAAACTCATGACAGAGGCACGTGACACCATCTGCTGACAAGGAATCCAATGACGAACAGAAGTCAGGTGAGCACAGCTAGGGAGAGAGGAAGGAAACGGGGCTGCCTGGGTAGATGTCAGAGGAACTTAAACTTCCATATTAAAAAGAAATATGGAATTGACTCTGGGTGGTGAACACACAGTGGGATTTATAGATGATGTAATACAGAATTGTACACCTGAAATCTATGTAATTTTACTAACAATTGTCACCCCAATAAATTAAAAAAAAAAAAAGAAAGAAATACGGTTCAAAATTCACATGATTCAAAATTCTAATAGTTCAAAGGGCAGGCAGTGAGAAGTCTCCTTCCCACCTCAATGCCCAGGCCCCCGGGTACCCCCAAGACCATCAGTCCTCAGTGGAGGTGATGTTGACCCCAAGGGGGTGAAAATTGGTTCTGGGGGGCAGGCAAAAAATCTATTTTTTATGTATAAAGCGCAGATACACCTAGGATATATAAACAGATATACAGTGGATCTGTGGTATGAAACTTTCATGGTGGGGGGAGGGCAACTAGGAAAAAGTACCTAAAACTGATTGCTCCTTGGGGCGTGATAATGAAATAAACCTTGAGAAACTATTCTAGAAGAAGCCACAGTTCAGATTTCTGGAGAGATCTTCAGGGGCTATTCTAGGTGTTTTCAAGAAAATATCTACATATCCATTTGTTCCTGTTTTTACGTAAACGATAACATATCATCTGAAACTTTCTTCACTTAGAATATATCCTGGGAATCACTTCATGTCAGTGAACCCAGTGTGCTGGTTTCTTTTTCACAGCTGCACAGTATTCCTCTGTGTTTGAATGAAAAGTATGTAATCCATTCTCATGGACCAGCACATAACATTGAAAATGCATGTGTTGTTTTGTGTGCTGCAGGGTACGTTGGATAACAGTATTTACATCATTTCACATATGAGTGATTGTATCTGAAGGAGAAGTTCCCGGAAGTGTGATAACTGGGTCAGAAGGTGTGTGCATTTGTCATTTAAGTAGACATTGCCACTTGTCCCGCTTAGGGTCATCACCAATTTTCTTCTCAAGGTCAGAGAGTGCCAGTTTCCTCACAGCCTCACCAACTTGGCGTGTTATCAATCATTTGACCTTTGCCAAACTGAAGGGTTACAAATGGTATTGCTGTTTGGTTTTAATATTCATTGCCCCTATGACGTTGAGAACCTTCTCCTGTGACTAAGAGCCATTTGTTTTTCTTTCCCTGTGAACGCAAGCTTCATATCCTTTGCTAACTTTTCCATGGACTGTTGCAGGATTTTTCTTATTGATTACCTATATTATGGACATCATCCCTTTTTGTTATGAGTTACAGTTTACTCTGTCATCTGTCTTTCACAAATTATTTATTACATTTATTTTTTAAATTGTCATTTATCTTGACTTTGTTCAGGGTGATTTTTACCTTGTAGATTTTTTTTAAATGTTTACCTGAAGTCAATTGTTTTCATCATTCCATTTATGGCACCTGAGTTTTGTGTCCTACTGAGAAGAAGGAAGGTGAGAAGGAGCATACTGACAAGAGGTGCAAAGGTCCTGAGGTCGGAGGGGTCTCGGCATTTATATTAGTCAGGGTTCTCCAGAGAAACAGAAATAATAAGAGGAATAATAATACATGGAGAAAAAAGATTTATTTTAAGAAATTGGCCACAAAGTTTTTGAGGCCGTCAAGTCCAAAATCTGCAGGGTAGGCTGGCAGGCTGGAGACCCAGGAAGAATTGCAGTTTGATTCCAAAGGCAGTTTGCTGACAGAGGTCCTCCTTCCTTGGGTGAGTTAAGTCTTTGTTCTATTATGGCCTTCGACTGATTAGATGAGGCCCACATTATGGGGGGTAGCTTGTTTTACTTAAAGTCTACTGATTTAAATGTTAATCTCATCTAAAAAGATACCTTCACAGCAACATCTAGACTTGTGTTTGATCAAACATCTGGGTACCTAACCTAGCCAAGTTGACACATAAAATTAACCATCACAAGTCCACCCCTTGGCACAAACACATTTCCTTAAATCATACTTTTGCAGTACATGATGTGGGGCCCCTGCTCCTCGTACTGCTCCCGCAGGACCCAGCAGGACAGGAAGGCGTACAGCGAGGTCAGGATGGAGCCCCCCATCTACATGAAAAAAGCAGACCCCAGGCGTGTGTGTATATATGCATGAGGGGATCAGGGTCTCTGGTGCTTTCAGTGCCCTGGGTGGGGAGTGACAGGCAGCAAGTGCAGAGGTTTCCCCATGACTCCTGGGATGAGGTGAGATTTCTAACAACAGACTTGAGGTAGTGAGCTCCCCATTCTTGGGAGTGTGCAAACAGGAGGGGCTCGTGTCCCAAGGATTACAGAGAAAATTTCTCCCCCAGGGAAGGTTTGAGTTCGGGGAACCTTAGTCTGGTCTAAATGAGAGTCCACCCAGCAGCCCAGGGGTAGCAGGGGTTTTTGCATCCTCTTCACATCCTGTAGCATCAGAGTCTCAGCCTGTCCCACGCGCCCTCTCTGAATCTGTGAGTGTGTGTGGCTGGCAGTGCCCTGGCACCTCCACCTAGGTCTCACTTGAGGACTGGGATGATGGTTGACTGCAATCATTGCGGTTCTAAATTCCAAGCAGCCCTCTGCGCCTTGAGTTTGGGGATACTGCCCCCTGGTGGGAAGAATGAGACATTCCCCCTTTATTACCCTGGAACCTCTTGGGGGTTTTTGCTGATTCTACAGATTGAGGCTACCTGCCTTGTGGGGATGTGAGGCCAGGGGGGTTTGTGTGCTCCCAACTTGCATGTTTGTGATCTGGAGATCTTGGCCTGACTACGGAGCCAGCCTCCACCCCAGCTGAGGAGCACCTGGGACTGGACACCGTGAGACAGCGTGGGTGGGCCCTCACCTACATGTATCATCTGATGGCAGATGCCGGGGATGGGTGGGATGGCCTCAATTCTCCACCAGTGAATGAGCAGGTGAGTCAGAGACACACAGAAAGGCTCCGAGAGACAGAGACAGCAGAGCCTGTTGAGAGGGGCTCAATAAATATTGACTGGTTGAATGAATGAAGGATAAATACGGCAATTCCTTGGACCGGGGAGGACAGGATAAGTTTATTTTGCTGATAAACTGGGAGGATGTGCCCAGGCTGAAGGATGGGGTTTCTGGTGTTTGTTGAGCTGAGGACCTGAAGGCAGAGGGTCCTGCCTCCAGCCAGGGCCAAAGGAGGGTGAGGAGGATGGCGGAGGGAGGAGAAGGAGCCAGGATGCCCTGTGGGGAGAATGTCCAGCTTCCCCATCCTGTAAGGCTGGACTCCAGGCCCCTATAGGGACAGGGTGGAGTGGGAGAGACTTCATAAGGCGTCCTCAGGGCAGGTCCCAGAGAAAGGCCCTGGGGTGGTGTTGCAGGAATGTTAGATAGGACAAGCGTCTCAAGGTCTGGGTGGTTCTTACTAAATGCTTTTCTTGCTAAATGTTAAAATGTAGACACAGCTATAACCCCAACAGGATAAGTTTAGCCAACTGCGAAGAAGAAATCAACATGCAATCAACCGATAGTGTATACAAGCAACGGCCAAGCCTTCTTCCGGAGGCAGAACTTTGGATGTGAATCCTGTTTCCTTTACTTGCTGCAAGTAAATAAAACCACCTAACCACAACCACGTCTCCTTCTTGAATAGAGCACCCCAAGCTACAAACCCCTTGAGGTTGGTAACAGGAACAGGCTGAGCAAGGTCGGAGGAGATGGAGTAAACTTGGAATAAACTAGGGGAATGGAGGGCGATGGGGATGGACAGCACAGCACAGTCGGTCCCTGGAGACCTGTGTGGGGGTGGGGGGAGGGAGCCCGTGTCCAGAGTGAAGCCCCCTCCTGCGGTATCTGGCCCAGGGTCAGGGTGGGCTGGGCAGCCCTCGGAAATGTCACTGCCTATTGGTGTCTCAATGAATGGGATGGGACTTGGGGGTGGCCCTGGGGGTGGGTTCTGGGGAGTATCTGAAAATCCCAGGGTGGGGTGTCCTGGGTGTTCATCATGGGGAGACCCTGGGAGAGGGTAAGAAACAGGGGCGCCTAGGGCATTAGTGGGGTCATCGTGCGATGGTCCTGGAGACCAGAAATCTTTGGGAGGGGCTGAGGAATGAGGTCAGGAGGTACACTGTGAGACAGGCCATCCAGGAGTATTTCTGGGGCAGACACGGCAGGGAGTAGGCCGAGAGCAGTGGGGGCCATCTGTGGGTTTGGGAGTCTCAGAACGTGGTGTCCTTTGGGGGTACAGATGGGGAATGGATCCTGGGAGACCTGGATGGGAGGGAGGAGTCTGGGGAAACCAATTATGTCAGGAGGGCAGAGTTTTGGGGGAGGATGGAATTAGGGGTCTGTGGATACTGGGGTATCCTTCAGTGGGTCATTGTAGGCAGAGAACCCTTGAGAAGCAGAACACGGATCTTTGTGGTGGTTGTGGAGTTTCAGCACTTGTAGGGGGGATCCTAGGGGTGCTCAGAACATCAGGGTGTCAGAGAACTTTGGATAATCAGACAGGGGAGACCAACGAGGAGGTGGATTTGGGGTGCTCAGAACCAGGGATGTCTTGGCAAGTGAATTTTGAGGTTATGTTTGTGGGCATTAGAAAGAGGGGACAGATTACGAGGGTGGACTTAGGTCTTGGGACACTTGTGGAAAGATTCTGGGTGGCGGGTTGGAGCGTCGTGGCGTAAGTTCCTTGGAGAAGAACAGCTTATTGGGGGTGGGTTTGGAGTCCTTGATGGACATATCAAGGGAGTGAACTGGGGGGCTTAGAGAGCAGGGGAATCTCAGGGGCTATATCAAAAGCAACAGATCATAAGGGTGAAGGATTAAGGGGTCCAAGTCTGGGGATGTCTTGGGGTGCACTTGGGTGAAGTCCTAAGCTGAGAATGCCTTGGGGGGCACGGATCGTGGGAGATGGGTTTGACAGGGTTAGGGATCTGTGTCTGGGTGGGTCCAGCCATGGACCGACTGGCCCTGGGGAAAGGCAGGACACAGCGGACTGGGTAGCACCGGCTTTACTGCCCTCCCAGCCCCCGCCCGCATCAGTAGCATTTGCGGTACACGATGTATGGCCCCTGCTCCTCGTACTGCTCCCGCAGGACCCAGCAGGACTGGAAGGCGCGCAAGGAGGCCAGGATGGAACCTCCGATCCACACCGAGAAGTTACGGGTGGGTTGGGCCACCACCCCCGCGTGCACCTCAGCGGGCAGAGTGCCCAACAGCTCCGCTTGGAAGCGGCCCTGGAACCCCAGGAAGAGTGAGGAGCCCCCGCAGAGCAGCACGTTCTGGGCCACTTCCGCCCGCACCTCCTGGGGCACCTTGAGAAGACTTTGCTTGGCCATGGTGGGGATGCCCACGGGCGACAGCCCGGGCATCTCCGGGGGACTGAACAGCAGTTCTGGGCACTGGAACAGCTCCTTGCCCAGTGTGACTGCCCGGCCATCCGGCAGCTTTAGGCTCCGCCGGCACTCGTGCTCTGGCCGGGCCTGCTCCTTCCGGAAGTCGGAGGCCACGTAGCAATACCGGTGCTTGATTTTCTCCACGGTGTCCAGGTCCTGCTGCCCCAGCGGCACGCCGGCGCCTGGCAGCATCTCGGCCAGGAAGGCGGTCAGGTGAGTGCCTGCCAGGTCCAGGCGCTCGGTGGCATGGGGCAGGTGGTAGCCCTGGAAGACGGGCACCGTGGAGGTGACCCCATGACCTGTGTCCACCACCAGCCCACTGACCCGCCCATGCGCATAGACAGACAGCACCGACTGGGACGCCACGTACATGGCAGGGGAGCGCAGTGACTCGAAGGCCACCTCCACCAGCTTCTCGCGGTTGGTGGTGGGGCTGAAGGGTGGGTCAGAGAACAGCAGTGGGTGGTCCCGGGTGGCCACGCGGAGGCCGTGCTCCACCACGTGGCGCCAGATGAGCTCGGCTGCGTCCCAGTCCACCACTATGCCATTGCGTACCGGCCGCACCAACGTCAGCTCTGGGCGCGCGCGGGCCGCCTCACCGACGAACGACTCCAGCACCGCCTGCCCCGTGGTGGCCGACTTCTTCCACTGGCAGCCCACGACGGTGGCCACGGTGTAGGTGGGCCGGGCCTGCCCCGCGAAGCCCACCTTACAGGTTCCTGTGCCCATGTCGATGACCACAGCGCTGGTCTTTGGCGGCAACCTGTCACCCACCATGCTGGGTGCATCCTGCTGCGGGGTCTTGTTCACCAGATGTGAGCTGGGGGTCAGGCCTGGCCCTGGGGAGCACTGGGGCTCAGAGGAGTTGGAGTGATTTGCATCCATGACTTCAGGTGGCAGGTGGGCTCCTGGACAAGGCTGACCCTTTTCCTCTGGGTGTGGGGCGTGGGGAGGAAAGCTTGAGGCTGGGCCACATGTAGGCACAGGCAGAGACTGGGGGACCATCTATGACATCAGCTTGCCTGCTGCCCCCTCAGAAGACTTCACAATTTGGGGTTGGGGGCCCTCCCTGCCTCAGAAAGCTCGCAGGGTACTTGTCTATGCTGCATTCTCTACAAAGGGCCAAATTTGGAGAAGCAGGATAGAGGGTTCTGCAGATGGGATCTCTGATGCAGTTCCCTGATCCAGAACCCAGGAAGACCCAGGAGTCCTTCTCGCTGCCGTGGCTTGAAGTTATTTATAGTGTGGTATTGAGAGCTGGTCACAGGCCTCCTTAGAATATTGAATTATTAATCCTTAGAATATTAATCAGAAAGTGGTCAGCTAGCATGGCTTTCTGGTTTCCAAGAGGATAGGAAGTTGGATAATTAGTACACAAACTCATCCTAGAAAAAGTGCCTCATATCATTGCTGAATATCACTACGGTCACCTTTGAAGTACTCCCCTTGGGAAGCTATGCACTGACACCAGCACCTAGTCCACCCTTCAAAGCAATTTTGGAACTCTTTTCCTGGAATAGCCATCAGAACTGTCGTCGTATTACCCTTGATGTCCTGAATGTCCTCAAAATGTCTTTCTTTCAATATTTCCTTTATCTTCGGGTAAAGAAAGAGTCATTGGGGGCCAGATCAGGTGAGTAAGGAGGGTGTTCCAATACAGTGATTTGTTTCCTGGCTAAAATCTCCCTCACAGACAGTGCCATGTGAGCTGGTGCATTGTAGTGATGCAAGAGCCATGAATTGTTGGCGAAAAGTTCAGGTCGTCTAACTTTTTCACGCAGCCTTTTCAGCACTTGGTTAACTGTTTATCCAACTGTTTAACCAAGTAAACTTGGTTAACTGTTTATCCAGTTGGTACAAATTCATGATGCATAATCCCTCTGATATCAAAAAAGGTTAGCAACATCGTTGCAACAAGGTCGCCACCTTAATTGTCAGACCTGGAATACAATAGAATATTACTCAGCCATAAGAAAAGGTGAAATACTGCCATTTGCAACAAGAAGGATAGATCTGAGATTATCATGCGAAGAGAAATACATCAGGCAGAAAAAGTCAAGAGCCATATGATTTCACTCATATGTGGGATATAAAACCAAAAGCACAAAGAAGACAGACAAAAAAAAACAAGTAAAAACTCATAAACTCATAGACACAGACAACAGTTTAGTGGTTACCAGAGGATAAAGGGGGTCGGTGGCAGATAGAAGAGGATAAAGGGGGTCAAATATATGGTGATGAAAGATTTGGTTGTGGGTGGTGAACACACAATGCAATCTATGTATTGTACAGTTGAAACCTGTATAATTTTATTAACCAATGTCACCCCAATAGATTTAATAAAAAATAATACATAAATGGTTTGAGAAGCATATACTATGAATTTTAAAAATTAACTTCTGCATTCAGAGAAACTAAATTCCAAATATATTTTAAAACTAAAATTGAAACTTAAAAACTCTAAAGGTGCCAGAAGAAAACATAAAAGACATTATGTATAGCATGTATACTTTACCCAAATGTAAATATTTATGCTGTCAATTGATGAAACAAAAGAGAGAAGGTAGTCTGAAACGTTCTTAGCTATGAAATGAGTTTTCCAGGATAGAGAGGCTGAAGCAATAGAGGGTATGCCTGCTGTATACTTGATGATGGTGAAACGGCCAGATTCCATAGCAGAAGCTTTGAGGATAGCATCAATCTGAGCTAGAAGCCTGTTTGAGAGTCTTGCTGACTGAGGGTTGTCACAGGGATTCTTACAAAGAGGGGAGGATTCCTTGATAGAGGTACAGCAGTTTCAGTTTCGTACTATTTGAAGGAGTACACCACTCATATCTGAGACACAGAATTTTGTGTGTGTGTTTAACAAATGGAATACAGTGTAATCATGACATGGACACAGGGTGAGGTGGGTTAGTGAGACGTTGATGACACATCCTTCCTACCCTCTGAGGCCAGCAGCCTTCACTGGACCCCACCTCCCCGTGTGGGAAAAACACTGCTGCTGAGTGACAGCATCACGTGGCACGCGCTGGCCTTTGCAAGGCACCTACATCCACGCCTGTGGGTTCAGGCCAAGACCTTCCAAGGAGCAGTCAGAAACTGCAGCACCCAAGGTGGGAGGTCAACCAGCCTCGCTGGAGAAGGAGAGGAGGTGGGGGTTTCTGTCCTCATTAAGTCCTGCCACGTGCTTCTGGACGAGGAGCAGGGCACATGGACAGAGGTTCATGGAAACATCAATGAACAACAAAGACAAATCCCAGAAACACTCATATGTAACACATAAGTGAGATATAGAACGTCTGAGCATTTTATTCAAACGCCTAAAAATAGGATAGACTTATGAGATGAAACCTGAATGCCTGTTTCTTCTGGAACCTATCCTGTTCCTCAACACTTTCAAAGAGTTCTTATCGGGTCTTAGTAGAATAATGTAGCACTTTGGAGCAAAGATGCAGCCTAGTAATCCAGCACTTGAAGCCAAGATGGAGAAGATCTCCACGGCCACCATGACCTTGCCCTTGGTGCTGTGGTGGACGGGGAGGAAGGTGACCCAGACACTGCAGAACACCAGCATGCTGGACGTCAGGCACTTGGCTTCACTGAAGGTGTCCGGCAGGTTCCGGGTCAGGAAAGCCAAGGAGAAGCTCCCCAGGCCCAAGGAGCCCAGGTATCCCAGGACACAGGAGAAGGCAGTGACCGAGCCCTTGCTGCTCACGATGATGAGGTTTCTGGGCTCAGAATGTGTGTCTATGTCAATGAGAGGGGGAGAGGTTCCCAGCCAGACTCCACAGAAAATCACTTGGATCAGGGAGCCCATGGCAATGACACCGTTAGAAGCCCCTGACACCAGCCGGTGCCTTGTTCTTCCTGGCTCGTGGCTTTGAAGGCCAGAATCACGGGCATGGTTTTGGCCAGAACAGTGGAAACAGCCACAGTGAACACAGCCCCAAATGTGATCTGTCGGAGGATGCAGGTGGTGGTTGTTGGGACGGCCAGGGAAGAGCAAGGAGCAGAGGAAGCACAGGAGGGGAGAGATGAGCAGGACGTAGCTGAGGGCCCGGCTATCCGCCTTGACTATGGGTGTGTCTCGGTGCTTCACAAAGAGCCACAGAACCACAGCTGTGAGGACAGATAAGCACGGAGCCACACCGCTCAGGGCCCTCCCCAAAGAATCCTCAAAGGCCAGGAAGGTCATGACTTTGGGGAGGCAGCGACTTCTCTCACTGGATACGTGAGCTGGGCACTGGATACACTGCTCTGCGTCTGGGGAAAGAGCAACGACTCAGCGTTTTAGTTTCACAAGTTCTTCATTTCTGGCCTTTTTAAAAAAGGGTCACCTTTGCTGTCATTGTGCATACAGACTGTCACTGATGTAATACTCAGGCACACCTAATTAAGCTTCTATATTCATATCTCAGGAAGAAGGCTTTCAGCTGCAGGTTAAGACAAAACGCAGATCTTCAAATCTGCATCTTCAGAATATGGTGGGTCTCGTTTGGTTCATCCTATGGTCCAGTGACATCACCAAGAGCATGGGTTCTTCCCAACTTTTTTCTCTAGTGTCCCTAGTGTTCTCCTCATACTAAGTATTGTATTTCTATAGTTTCTAATATTTCCTTGGGGCAAAGTTAAACATTTCCTTATTCACATATTGAGGAAGAGATTTCTGGGACAACCTTTTTGATCATTACCCTAATTTATTGGTTTCTTTTCTGTATAGAACTTGATATCTGATAAAAACAAGTCTTTTCTCATTCTGCTTCTTCATTTTTGGAACTATTCTTGCACCGTTTTTTCCATATAAATGTTGGAAATGGTTTGATCAAATTTAAATAATTTGGACTCTGAATGGATTTGTATTGTTGCGCCGTATTTATTTTTGGAGGAATCGATATTTTCATCGTGAAAGCAGAGGGCTATCGTTTTTCGTTTCCATGCATGTACACCTTGAAGTATGGCTTAACTTTTTTGTAAAATGGAGATAGTAAATATCTTCAGCTTTGCAGGCCTCATGGTCTCTATTGCCCTCGTCACTTCTGCTGTTAAAGCACAAAGGCAGTCACAGACAATATGTAAATTAATGGGCAAGGCTGGCTGGGTTTCAATTATATTTCATTCATAAATAAGGGGGTAGTTGGCCTACTCCCTGAAAGGTCTTATTTTTCACAGGTAATGCTCATGCAATAGTACAACCTTTAAAATAATCATAATACTTCTGCTACCTTTCTTTTCCTCAGATACCCGTTCCCTCTTTATAGAGTCAACAAGAGCTTCTGACTTCCTTAGAACACACAGACGTATGTATTTTATTGTGGGTCATTAGTCCTGTGTTCTTCTGTGTCTCTTTCTGTTTTACACAACTTACTTGGTGTTCCACCTCCAATAAGTTCATGAGAAAGGGAAGTCACTTTTTCCTTAGCATATTCACACCTGAAAACATCTATTGACTCCCCCAAGTGATTGAAGCCCAGTGATTTCTACTGTTGAGATGATTGGAATTTCATAGTATTTATGGGAGGATTCAAAACATCATAATATTTTTTTTATACTTTAGAAAATAAAAGAATTGTTTAATTATTCCTTCTACATTTCATATTTTACAATAACACATTCTGTTTTCATACATAACTCCTTGAATTTATATCTTGTGTAATAGCTACTTTTAGGGGTTCTACATTTTTATTAGAATGTTGTGTCTTCCTTTTTCTTTTTCTGGTTTTCACATGTTCCTCTCCTCTACTATATTATGATATTCCAAAGGGCAGCATCCTGGCATTAGTTGTCTATGTGCACTTCATACTTTGAACAGTGTCCAGGATCTGATACATAAAGTAATAAAACATTTCTAGAACACTTGACACGTATTTCCTCTGTGCTTATCTTCTGGATATGAAAAGTATAGGTCTCAATTTTTCAAGGCCCCCACAGATTGCCTTGAAGATGCCATGTGTCACATTTCATGGCAGACTTGAGTACAGTCCAATATAAGATCACAGAATGAGACTCTCACTCAGCCCTGGATGGTAAAGACAGGTGTCCATGGCAATCAGTGCCACAGTGGAGCCTAATAGGACGAGCACAGCCAGACGAGAGTTCACACAAAATGGGGCAACAATAGTGATTAAAAGATGGACACATCAAAGGAATGCATGAAGGAATGAATCAAGAACAATGGTGCACGAGGGTGCTACTGCCAATCCCCCCGGTTTCCTTTTCATTGAGAAATATTTATGATGTAGAGTTATCGTAGGATAGTTATGTATTTTCTACCTGTCTGATTGGAAAGTTTGCTTTCTGAGCAAAAAAAAAAAAAAAAAAAACAAGTAAAGCAGCAGATGGGCTTTCCTTCCTCTGGAATTTTCCTGAGTCCTGGACCACAGCTCTGGCAACACACAGACTGAGGTGTCTGCAGGGGAAAATAGAATCGTTGGTCATCGTTTTACACGTTATTCGCAGCTTTGAAAAGATGTCTATTTTTCGTCTCCTAAGAGAAAACTTGGATCTTCAATAGATGGTCATTACTGTCTCGCTGCCAAGTCCCCTGTGTTGATATTGTCTAGACATATACTTCTGAGTTGCTATGGTCATCTTTCCTCATTTTAAAGTGTTTATCACATATTACCAGGGTATCTGATCACCTTTGTTTTGTAAATCAATGACAATATCCCAAAGGATTTTTCCTCTCCTTTAATTACCCACTTTATCAAAAATCTTTCCGATGCAGGTTTCTGTGTATTAATGATTCTGAGATCTTGTATGCCCCAGGATATTCTTATCATGCCTAACACTTGGTTGGGTAGAAGGTTTTGTGTTCTAGATAAAGGAACCTAATGATGTGATAATCGAGCACTCTACTGAAAGCATCTACTTAAAAAAAAAATGAGCCTACAGAGAAACCATAAGAATGTTTCATGAACCACCCATTGTGTATAATCCAACTCTGGGAACTTGAGTCCAGGTGTAGGATTACTTTTCAGAAAGTTAACAAAATATTATGGGCATAAAGCATTATTTGTATATAAATCACCTGCAAAATGGCCTGGGATTGTTCAACTGTGGAAATATATGGAATCTCAGTCAAATGGTTTGAAATTCTAGGTAGAATGACTATTGATGACTAAATAGTATGCAAATAGACAAAGAAAATGTAAATGGTGTCTACAAAGCAGTGGTTGAAATCTGTAATATACTTGTGTTTACGTCTAAACATAATAATGAGTCTGACCATATACGATTAAAGCTTAAGGCTTTCAGGATAGATGGAGGGATATATTTGGTGTATACACACAAGTACATACACGCACAGTAACTTTATAACTTCAACCACTATTTTTTTGACTACTGTATGACTAGATATACCCCAAATTAGAAACAATAGGTTATACAAATCTGTTCTTTCTATAGGCATTCGCTCAGGATTTGTGTGGGTAAGATTTTTAGAATGAAGTCAAGATGCGAATTCAGTGCTGAATTAAAGGAGTGCCCACTCAGTCTCACATCAGGACTCTGTTCAGATACCTCCATAATGTCTGTCACCGATATTGAAATGACTTCATACCTCTTTGAATCCAACAGGCCATTCTATCATCTCTTCATTGATGACCACGCCTTGGTCATGTGGACTATTGGAGACAAACTCCCCTCCTTTATCCAGCAGCCCAAGACTAGCACGAAAATTCACCGTGTTCTGGATGTCATACCATGCCACATGGTCTTGTTCATCTAAGGAGACGTGGTCCCTAGCATTGTTTGTGAATTGCATTTTCCTCAGAAACGGGTGAAGCTGGGAGAGAGCTGTAAGCTGGACATGAGGTGTGCATTCGAATTAGAGCTGGAAGGCCCAGAGGCATGTGCCAAGCAATCCTTCCTCCTCACCCTCGCGTTTTGGTTTTCTGTTTGTTTGTTTGTTTGTTTGCTTGCTTTTGGTAGAGGCTCAGTTTTGTGTGTGCAGCATCTCATGGGCTCGAGTGACATAAACTCTTCCCCTCTCAATAAGAACAATGGGGAAGTAATTGAATTCAATCTGAAAAATTCTAGGATGTGGCCCAGAAGGTGGCTTAGGCAGGGGTCTGGTGGGGCTTCTTGGAAGCTATTTCTTATGCTATTTCTTATTTTAAAAAGTCCCAATGTAGGTTTTCTCACATTTTGCCTTTAGGGGTGTTTTTGGTGAGTTTTATGACAATGCAAAGACCATCTATGACAAAGTAAAAATTCAGAATTTCTGGATTTTAATAAAATTTTTGACTCAGCCAGTTAGCCTTTGAACCTCTGGGACTCTGCTGTGAAAAGTTAAGCCCTTATCGTTCAAGCACCTATTGTTTAAGTCTTTAATTACTGTGAGCGGAAGCATTCTAAAGTATCCAGAATCACATCTTGGGAAAAGTCACCTGCTTTTCTGAGTCAACTCTACAAAAGCTTGAAATTGCATATCAAATATTATTATTGTTAGTAGAGATAGAAATTAGGTGGTAAATTAACTTTTCTGACATGTACATATTTGCCTTTGTCTAGATATTAAAGTTGATTAGATACATTTATTTCATTAAATCAACAAATTTGATTAATGTATTTGTCCCTTATTTTTGAAGACAAGTGTTCATAAATACATTTTATATATGGGCTGTGGATTAGATAATCGTAGATTAAAATCCAGACAAACCCATTTATAACCTGGGGTGGGGGCCACATCCTGAGTTTACATGCATCATTATTCTCACATTTAAAAATGGGACCACAGTCCCTGCTCCCATGACTGTTGCAGGTTTCGTAAGAATAGTTATGTCTAAAAACAATTTGTATTCCAGTCATTTTAAGATATTATGTAGAACCTGTTTCTGTTTTTAGCAAAAACATTTCACAGAGGGTTTGGGCATATTATATACAGCAGTATAGATGAAATAGCTGGAGTCAGATATGGTTATTATATCAGCTTAATGCCAATTTTCTGGCATTTCATACATTCTCAGAAAAGTATACATATATATATACATATATATACGATCAATTTTGATCTCACTGTTTTGTCATCAGTAGTCTTTGGATAATTTAAAGCATTTCATTAGAAAATATTTTTCCACATATAATTTCTAATTTAATAGTTTGAAATTTAAGCACCCAATTGCAGAATCGTCCAAATAGACATAATAATTACAAATATAGCTATAATCAGTGTGAAATCACCCTCTTTCCATTTGCCCCAATTTTGTAGATCTTGAGAACAAAACACGGGCATGATATTGTATTTCAATATAAAAACCTCAGATACCGCAAGGGCGTCAATGCCTGTCTTGCTTCTGGGGGACGTTTACCTGCCAGGGAAGAAGCATAGGTTCATCTGTATGTCCTGGGGATCCCATTTCTGTTTTCACCAAAATCAGCTCATGGAGGGCATGGGCCACTGCGTACACAGTATTATAGATGAAGTAGCTGGAGTCGCACATGGTCAGCATGTCAATATGACCTGGCAGAGACTCTAAGGAAGAATTTGGAGGACAGTCTCCAAGTTTTCCGCGTAGTGACCCAGAAAGGGAGCAGTTAAAAGTGCGAAGGCAAAATTTACTGAAGAAAAAGTCTTCTGGGTATTTGGAAGGATTAACTATCTTGAGAAAGTTTTTAAAGTCAGGGATTTCCCTCTTCTGATGTGAAAATAAGAGGCTTCCGTGGAAAAAGCGCAGCAGGTGATTATCCCTGTACAAAATCATATCCCACTTTGCTGCCATGATCCACACCTCCTCTGGGGTTGAATAGTCCAATATTGCAAAGGTCAGGATCGTGACGCTGCCTGTATCACCATACATTATATGCACATTTGCAGATGAAACTCGGATCCTATTCATGGAAATTTAGTTCCTTATCCCTTCCATTCTCTTAGTTCTGGGGAACGTCTGTGTAAAGGCCACACAGACATCTTTTTTTCCATCTCTGATTTGAAATCCCAGAGGAGCTGCTCTCCTTCAAATCATCAGATACAAAGAGTGCCACCCAGGTCCAGTGAAAATGCAGCAATACACAGATCATGCCACGGGCCAGCGAACTGTCCTTGGTGGCCATCGGATAGAGTAATGGGAACTGGACTTTATTAGGACAGGATCAAAAGGACCATATGTGGCCTGAATGAGAAAAGGCATAGCCTGATTCTGTGTTGTGTAGCGTTGTCTCCCACAGGGGATGGGAAACCTCTACACAAGACAGCAAGCAACCAAAATATAGGGTGAAAGAGAGACTGCTGTCGCGGTTATCCAGTTCTCTAATTCTGGGCCCCTAGAAAATCATGTTTCCCATACCAGAGCTTTCAGGGAGGGACATCTGACTAACTCCAACCAATGATAACTCCCAGACAAAAGCATGACAAAAATGGGTAAGGACTCCACGCACTGTGCATCCCCTGCCGTGGTAACTGAAGAAGCCGTGAACTTCAGATGGTGCATCACCAACGTTGTGGAGTCCACATCAGCTTTGCCCCAGGCGACTCACGGGACAGATCCCTCCCTTCCCAAGCAACCAAGGCCGGACTAAAACCCTGAGACAGAAATAAATCTTCACTGTATTAATTGCTTGATACTTCGGACACACTTGATGATGACGGTAGAACTGAAGTGGTCTTGAATCACACAATCACCTACCCTCTCTGATTTTCTAAAAAATGATTCTTTCGGAGTAGAATCCTCCTAAGCTAATGTTGTCGCGTTTGGCAGTAGGGTCCCCTCCCGAGTGCTGCTTGTCTCAGATCGGGTCCCTGGAAGGAATGACTGAGACAGAAAGTGGCATGTGGAAAGTTTCTGGGAGTGCTCTCAAGAAATGCGCCTGTGTGGATGTAAGACTGGATTGGGCAGAGGGCAAGGATAAGACACAATACTTTATAACTGAGTCTCAGTTCGTTTTGGGGGATCTCCGTTACTGCAATGGCCCTTCAGTGTTATCCCAAATTGAAACATAATGTCCAGGCCTTTCTATCCCTACAGCTGCCAGTTGTTGGTTTCAAGATTTCTCTTGACAGAGCCATATCTAAGATTGGGGCCGTTCTTCAGAGTGTGGACATTTCCTATGAGGCACCCACCTGTGAGATGTCAGCAGCCAATATTCCCATCAGCTGGGAGAAGGATACGTTGGCCCTCGACAGGAATCTGGGTTGAGTCTCACAGCATCCACTCCACTGCTGCTCCCCCTTATTTTTCCTCCTCGTCACAGTCAATAACCTCACAATGCAAGGAATTCCCTGGGATGCGATTTAACGTCTGAGGGGATATGTGCACTCAGCTTCCACATTTCCTTTTGATAAGGTGAGGGAGAAGGGCATTGACAAAAATCCAACCATTTCTCCTTAGAATTCAAAACCCACTTACTTACCTGCGGGCTTTTGTAGAGCTCCAGAAGTGGTCCAATCTCAGCTGAAAAGGCTGATGTGGTTCCTGCAATCATGGCTACAGATTTCTTTTGTCTCTGGCAGCTGTAGTTAGGGACAATCTGATTTCCTCCAGAGAGCCAAAACATGACATTGTCCATGGTCTTTTGGTCACTGGGAAGGTCATTGTGGAGATCGAAACCCAAGGACAGATTGGGGAGCAGGTGGCCGTCTTTGTTGATCTCCTCTCTGGTGAAGAGAAAGGCCAGTACATAGTAGTAGTTCTCCCAAAGCCATCTAAAAGAGAGGGGAAGGAATAAGGAAAAATGGTCTAGCCATGCAACTCAGAGGCAATCGCTAAGCCAAGCCAAGAAAAAAAGAAGTGTTTGGATCACCCTTTCTATTCAGTAAGCTGCCTCCCCTGGCATATGGTATGGTATGATAAGGTTCCCAGGGTTCTGGAAGATCTTAGAAAGGCCCCCTTTTATTCTGATGAAGCAAGTTGCATCAAAACCACCAATAAAAAAGGTTTGCAATTACATTGTGAATGGGGTGAGGAAGGCATGTGGCTGGAGGATATGACTGTCAACATGACAGATTTCTGTTTTCAGGTCCTATAAATAAAATATCTGTAGGGAAAACAGCAAGATGTTCCTCCCTAGAGACATGATTAAAGAGTGCATAATACCCATCTTTTAAAAAAAATTTTTTTTCAGATTAAAGTTTCTTGGGGTGACAATTGTTAGTAAAGTTACATAGGTTTCAGGTGTACAATTCTGCAATGCATCAGCTATATATTACGTTAAGTGAAATAAGTCAGACAGAAAAAGTCGAGAATGGTATGATTTCACTGATATGTGGGATATAAAGCTGAAAACAACAAAGGAACAAGACAAACAAATGAAGAAACAAAAACTTATAGACACAGACAATAGTTTAGTGGTTACCAGAGGGTAAGGGGGAAGAGGGGTGGGAGATGAGGGTAAGGGGGATCAAATATATGGTGATGGAAGAAGAACTGACTCTGGGTGGTGAACACACAATGTAATCTATAGATGATGTGATACAGAATTGTACACCTGTAACTTTACTAAAAATTGTCACCCCAATAAACTTTAATTAAAAAAAAAGAAAATCTAAATCTAAATAGACCTCTAATAAGGGGATTGAATCGGTCATCAAAAAGTTTCCTACAAACAACTTCACTGCTGAATTCTATCAAACAAAGAAAACGGTTAACACCAACCCTTCTCAAATGCTTCCAAAACACTGAAGAAGAGGAAATACTTTCTAACTCATTCTATGAAGAGAGTATTGCTCTGATACCAGAGTCACACAGAGACAATACAAGAAGAGAAAGCTATGGACCAAATCCCCTCAGGAATATCAATGGCACTATCCTCAACACAATATTGGTAAAGTCAACTCAGGAACCTACTGAAGGATCATACACTGTAACCACGGGGGATTCATTGCTAGAATTGAAGGATGGTCCAACATATGAAAATCTATCGATCTGATACACCACATTAAAAAAAAGATAAGGAAGAAAAACCCACTTTATTATTTCAACTGATGCAGAAAAGCGTTTGAAAAGAATTCAACACCCGTTTATGATAAAAACACTCAACAAACTAGGCGTAGAAGGAAATGTCTTCAACATAATAAAACCACACACACACAAATCCCACAGCTATCTTGCTTAAATAGAAGATCTAGTTATCTGGGGGTCCTCCCCCAAATCACAGCCCATCTCCCCGCCCCCACTGCACCCTGTCACCAGGCCCTGTGCTGACTGCTCTGTCAGTCAACAGCACCCATGTGTCCCTGCCCTGGGAGTGCTCATTACCGTCCCCCATCTCACCCAGGAGGAAGCCGAGTCCTGAAAGGTGAGGACAGTGACCTCATCACAGGCCTGGCCAGGAGTGCAGCTGGGATCCCAGCGCCGGCTGTCCGACTCCCCAGGCCCACGCCCAGCCTGAAGCTCGGCTGAACCCCTGGATCCAGCCACTGCCAGAAGGACACTCACTCAGCCCTCATTCTGATGATGGCCAGTTCTCATTTGCCTAGAACATTCCCATGTTCTGGCATTGATGACCCGGTGCTTTGCAGGCTCTAGCTGTCAGGTCAGGCTGTAGATACAGGACAGGGGGCACCAGTGAGATCCCAGGAGCCACACCTCAGGTGTCACTCCGAGCACCTGCCAGCAGCTAGCCTCCTGGTACTCCAGGGGTCACCATACAACAAGGTCTGGGACTGACCAGGGAGCCACATCTGCAGGCTCTCTGGAGCTGCCCATCGGAGAGAGTGGGCCCTGCCCTCACCTGACTCCTCCCGCCTCACCTCCGTCCTCGCTGTGAGGCTGTATGGCCTAGAACCAGGCTCTAACCTGCTCCTCGGGCTCCAGGTTGTACATAGAGGCAGCCTCCGGGAGCAGCTGCAGCTTCTTCATGGAGAAATTCTGGCACTAACGAAGGACAGGGTGCAGACAGGGCCGGGGTGGGGGACACCTCAGGGGCCTTGTAGGGGTGAGGATTGGGGCAGGGGCCGTTCCTGGGACCTTGCTCGCAGGCCTGGTCAGTAGTGGAGCGGGGAGAACCTTCCTTCCCTCCAATTCCACCCAGGCCCTGCCTGTTCTCACAGTTGGGTGTAATAGCTCCTCCTGCAGGAAGTTGTTCTTGATGCCGGCCCCGGCCCCGCCCATCTGTTCCATGGGTTTCCCGCTCTGTAAATCAAAATCTCCCATTAAATATAAGACCTAGGGGATGGGGCCAGAGAGGTCCTGCCCCGGGCGCAGGATGGGACTGTCTCTGACTTCCACACCCTCCCCTCCAGCTGAGGCCACAGCTGCTCAGCTCACTCTTTTTCTGGATATTCTCCATTTCCTGCTGGGAGGCAGCCAGCCAAAGTTCATCAGAAACAGCCCCCCTCAGCCCCATCACTGGCCCCATCCCTACCCCTTCTCGTGTTGCACTACCTATAGGGACCACCAGAGGGCAGGAGCGCCCAGTAACAGGGCTTGGACCGCGGTGGACTCTGAGCTCTAGAGAAGGTGAAACAGGAGAGCTGAGGTGAACATACTTCCAGCCTCACCTTCTCTGATGACACATGGGGAGACTGAAGCTGAGGTTTGCCCAGTACTGAGAATTCACGGCTCAGTGCAGCGTTACCTCCTCCAAAAACTTCAGGACCTTGACCCCACAGGTCAAACCATAGACTTACTCAGCTCTCAATAATCCTCCATCATACAGTCCAGCACATGTAGGTACATGAAGAAGGTGCCCAGATAGGGGACGACACCCTGTGCCATCGGTGTGGGGGTGGTGGTGAGCCATGGCTCTCAGGTGCCCCCACAGACCCTCCCCTGAAAACCCTCACCCTCAGCCTCCTGCCCCAGCTCCACCGTAGGGCGTCTCACAGGGAGCACTGACCAGGTCATATCCTCTGGGCTCTCGGTGGGTGTCCAAGCTCCCAGGACTCTAAACATAGAGGGAGAGGGACAGGGTGACTCAGGGGGTCTGGCCAAGTGGTTCCCACCCGACGCAGCCCCAGGGAGTCTCTTCCCCAGGCTGGGCCCAGGGCCATGGCAGAGACCGCATCTCCTTGGAACTCTCAGATGTCCCCCTGCACACAGCTCTTCCTTCATTCACTCAGGAAGGGGACCCTCTGAGTGTCATCTCTGGCTGACAGGTAAGGCACCAGGTGGTGACATCTGCTTCTTCTTTTATGTATAAACTTCAGTCAGGAAGGATCTATTAGGCATCCCGCAGGTCCCCAGAAACTTCTCATCGCCATCAGGGCCTTATGTCATTGCCCACTGGGCACTGAGTGCGAATCCCACCAGGACTGATTAGCAGTGACCGCAATAGGGCCAGCATGGGGAGTCACAGAGAGCACACTTCTCTGTCCCACACTCGCATTTTGGACCCCCAGCAGGGCAGCCCTTGTGCCCCCTGGCCCGTGGGATCCCGCAGTGCCCATCCCTGGTGCAGGCACCGTGCCCTCCCCTGGGAGGTGCAGTGAAGACACGAGGAGCAGGAGGGACCTGGCATCCCGAGGGCAGACTCGGTGGGTTTAGGAAGAAAGGACGCCCACCCACCCCACCCACCGCCAGCCTAGAGGAACATGAGCACCAGCTGACGGACCAGCACAAGCCAGAGACCTGCTGATTCTCCAGCTCCTGTGTGTGATGGACAGTCCCGCCATCACCACTGTATCCCATGATCGGGTTTCCTGTCCCCAGACTGCCACCACCTGCCCACAGCCACCCACATCCCTCTTCCTCTCAGTCAGGACAAGGCAGGCGGATTTTTCAGAGACCTCTGAGTGACAAACTAATCGAGCCACGTCCTGCCTGTCCCCTCTCACCTCTCCCGTTTCCCTCCTTCCAAATTCCAGCCCCCACTTTACCTTCACCAGTAGCTTTCTGCTCACTCTCTGGTCTTTGGTGCAGAGCTATGTAGGTTTGGGGAGTTCTTCCTGAGGGGAGGGAAGGAAGAAAAACTTTGGGATTTTGTGGAGATATTTGAAGGCAAATCACTCTTATTTAAATCCCCAGAAAATCCAACAGATCCAGATGAGGGTTTTCACTAGTTCTCTGACCCTGAGGTCTCATGGCACTGGGGAGGGGACTCCCATTTCTATTCAGCAGACCTGTCTCAACCACTGTTGGTTTCAGTTGGACATAAAGTTCACTTGCTGCAAAGGAAATACTTAAAAATCTCCAATTTGGATCAACCCAGGGTCTAACCTTTAATGAAACTCATTCCTGAAGCAAAACAGTGGACCTAAGTTCCCAGGGAGACTCAGAGACTCTGTCAACCAGGTCAGACCCTGTCCCCAGAGTCTGCTGCCTCCCAGGAGGTCCCAGCTCACTGAGGGGCACTGCCAGCCACATGGGGGATCCCTGGTTCTCCCTGGTGCTCTGATGGGGAGAGGCCTATACAGCCTCCTGGAGAGTGTGGCTCCCATCCTGCAAGGTATTACCACCCCGTGGACACTGACTGTCGTCCAAAGCCCCTTCTCCTGTTGCTAGGCATCTGCTTCAGGACGGTGGGAACATGGAATGAGCAGTGAATCCCGTGAATGTTTGCTCATTGTCTCACTTCATTTCCTGTCAGTGAGTTCCTTCCTCAGAAGCAAAGCTGTGGGGAATAGCATGACAGTGCATGAGACACGTGTGAGTCCACGTGGTGCAGTTTTCACAGAAGCATTGCGTACAGGGAAGGCAAATCGGTATCCAGAGTAAGTGTCTACCCCAGAAAGAATAAAATACTGTTCTTCCATGGCCACGTTAGTCCAAATTAGCCCTGCCATCCGGAGCTGATCACGCTGGGGAATGTGCCTTCTCAATGACTCTGCTTCCACCTCTGTACACATTGGAAAGTGCCTTCGGTTCCCACTTTCCCCAATATCATTTGTTGAAAAAAACTGTCTTTTACCCATTGAATAGTATTGGCACCCTTATTGACAATTACTTACATGAGGGTTTATTTCTGGGCCCTAGATTCTATTCCATTAGACTATATGTCAGGACCATACCGTTTTAATTACTGTAGCTTTGTAGTGGGTTTTGAAATTATGATGTGTGTTGCCAACTTTGGTCTTGTTTTGGGTATGCAGAGTCCCTTGAGATTCAATATGAATTTTAGAATAGATTTTCTATTTCTGTAAAAAGGTAATTGAATTTTAATACAGATTGCATTGAATCTGTAGATCACTTTGTGTAGTATTTTCATTATTACAGTATTAAGTCTTCCCACCCATGACATGGAATGTCTTTCCATTTATTCATATCTCTTTTAATTTCTTTTATCATTGTTTTATAGTTTCCAAAGTACAGGTTTTAAGGCCCTTTCAATGTTTTCCAAATTAGGAAACATCTTTCCATTCTGTGAGTTATATATTACAAATGGATATTGTATTTTCTAAAAATTTTTTTACTGTGGTGAAAAAACCCACATAACATAAAACTCTGCCAACAATTTCCAAGTGTACATTATAATATTGTCAACCACATGCTTATTGTTGTGCAACAGATTCTCAGAACCATCTCCCATCCTGCAGGACTGAAATTCTACATACACTGAATATTCCCCACCACCTCCAACCCACAGCCTTTGGCAGCCACCATTCTACTGTGTTTTATGAGTTTGAATACTTTTGATAGCTCATCTAAATACAATCATGCAGTGCAGCTGGCTTATTTCACTTTGCATAATACTCTCAAGATACATGCATATTGTAGCATATGACAGGAGTTCCTTCCTTTTTTTTTCTTTTTTAAGGAGGGCACAGCTCACAGTGGCCCATGCGGGGATCGAACTGGCAACCTTAGTGTTATTAGCACCATGCTCTAACCAACTGAGCCAAACGGCCACCCCTTTCCTTCCTTTTTAAGGCTGGATATTTTATTGTATGTATATAACACATTCCCTTACCGTTGTATCCATCAACGTACAGTTAGGTTGTTTCCAGCTCTTGGCTATTGTGAATAATGCTGCAATGCATTTTCCCAAATGTTTTCCTGGCCCTTAGTGAGATTGAAAAAACTTCTTTTTATATCCTCTAATTAATGTAATAAATTACCTTTCTAAATTTCTAAAATTTCAATATTTGTCACTCTACAAATACATCTTGCCTAATTATGACTTGCATTGGTATCAACTCATTAATAATTTAAGATTATTGCATCAAATATTTTTAATGGCTCTTTTGTGTGTGTTCAGGAAGTTTCCATAATATAGGGACTCCTGATTCTTGCATATTTATTAGAGATTTTTAGTAAACCTTAGGGTAGGAAGTATCTTTTTAGATGTGAGGCAGAGAGCAGAAAAATAATAAACTGATTGATGTATTTAACTATGTCAAGGAAGAATTGTAGTTCTATTAAATTGTTGTTTACAAATTCTTTGCTTATGTGTTAGAATGGTGCATATAATGTTGTTAATGAAAATAAAAGTAAATAAACAATTTAGAGATAATATCTACTGAGAAGTTCTATGTAATATGAACATTTTAGCAAGTACTGCCATCAATTTTCTCATCCATAAAATGGGATAGATAATAACATCTTCCTTATTGGGTTGTTGTGAAAATACTTAAGAATAATGTACATAAAACATTTATCATCATGTATATTGGAAAGTGATGCGCCATTCATTTTTTTTCAAGAAAATGATCATAGCTCATTTTTTTTAATTCTTGAAGTGTGCCGTTTTCATTGTTGCAAAGTGAATCATTTTAATAAATTTCTCTTAGAGTTTGATCCCTTTGAAATACAAATTCAGTTCGCGCGCTCTCTCTCTCTCTCCGTATATGTCTCAAATAATACCTCAAGCGTGATAGTGAAAATCCATTGCCCACTCTTTATTCTGACTCACAGAAACAATTTTATTCTGACTCACAGAAACAATTTTATTCTGACTCACAGAAACAATTTTATTAACCCTATATTTCTAAATTAGCTACTTATATAGCTTTTTCATTTTTTTCAGCTTTTAACTTTTTCTAATTATTTCTCTGAAAAAAATTAGCATGTACTTCTCTTACATATCTTAAAATGTAATTTACCTAGTGCAAAAAAATATTTAAAGAATTAGGATAAATCAAAATTCAGTGTCTATTGTCTTACTACATGTTTGCCATTTTATGACATAGGAATCTTATTCAGAGATGTGTCATGTAGGATATTGTGAATACATTTTCTTCCTTTTTTTATTTTGGCCTTTGAAATAGTAAAATTCCCTTGCTCTCTTCTTATCAATTAATCACTGGTTCACTCCTCTGTATCAGAAATATAAATATCTCTTCAGTAGATCCAGATACCTGACACACTTTGCCAGCTTCAATTTTTCCTTGGGGACCCCCTCTTGGGTTTGAACATATACATATGCATACACATACAGACTATATCTGGAAGGACAGAGGAGAAAAGGATGTTTGTATCTGGGCAAAAAGACTGAGAAACAGAGGTGGGAATGAGCATATTTTACTGATTTTGTACTTGTCTTTGAAGTCTTCCTATAAGTTTATCTATTAATATAATGTAGCCCCCCCCCCCGCGCCAAAAAAAAAAGTTTTAAATGAAAATAGCGTTAGATCCCTCTCTTGTCTTGGGCAGCAAGTTGTAGAGAAATGTGAACATATAATCCACTTTTAAAAAGAAACTAAGAACAGAAACATGCACCCAAAATTAAAAATCCTAAGCATGGGCTTGTGGTTCTAGTATTAGGCTTTGTGAGGCTGTGTGACCATGGAGGAAAAACGGAAGAAAAGTTGTTTATGATGCATCCTGCTGCTACTTGAAGAGTCTAGGATCCAGGTAAAGCCCCACCTCCAGCCCCGCCTCTAGAGGTGATTTTCTCCCACCGTCCCGCCCGTCTAGTCTACTCCAGCCCCATCTCCGCCTTATCCCCACCCCTAGACTCGGTCTCCGCCCACTTCCCCGCCCTTCTACTCCCGCCCCGCCCCCAGGCCTGCTACCCACCCACCGCCTCCGCCAGGAATCTGCTCCCCACCCATAACCCGGCTCTCTCCGCCTGGTACCACCCACATACTTGTACTCCCTCACAGCCCCGCCCCTACAAGTGGTCTCCACCCGCGGCCACGCCGTCTGGACCCGGTGCCACCCACAGCCGGGTCCCTGCCCAACTCCCACCCCCGCAAACTGGTCTCTGCCCGCAAACCTCCCTTCGGTCTCTTGCCGCCCCCCCGCCTGCGCCGATCACCACTTCAGCCTCCAGACCCCCGTATTCCCACTCTCTGCGGCGGCCAGCCCGTGACCGGAAACCGCTGTGTGGAACCGCCAGCCGAGACCGGAAGTGGAAGCACAGGGAGGCGCCGTGGAGGCAGTCGTGGGTGGCTTGCTGCGCTCGCTGTGTGTACTGTCGTCTCTGGGTGGGACTTCTGCGTTCACGTGGGACGTTTGGCTGCCGTGCGAGCGGAGGACTCAGTGGGCTGCCTGTGTCCGGGACACTGGTAGGAGTGCAGGGAGGGCTTGGGCTGAGAGCACCCCCAGTCACATCGCGGCGACCCTCGATCTCTCCCGGGGACCCCGTTTCCTCCCCGGGGCTGGTCTTCAAGTCGGCCGGAAGCTGCTGTTACCTCCCAGCTCTGGAGGCCGCTGCCCCTTCTTCAGATCGTGCCCCCATCACCCTCCCCCGGTGTGACTTTTGCCCCGAGGGGAGTTTCGGCCGTGTCTAGAGGCATTGTTTGGGTTGTTAACAGATGGTGGTGGGGGTGATAGTACTGGCTTCTAGAGGGTGGTGACCAGGGATGCTACTCAACGCCCTGCAGTGCACAGGACAGCCCCCCAAACAAAGAATGATATGGCCCCAAACGTCAGTAGTGCTGAGTTTGGAAACCCTGCTCTAGGGCCTTAAAATCTCTGAGGCCCTGAATGAATTGTGGATATTGTTTAAAAGTCAGCTGAGTCACCTATATGCCCCCCCAAGTGACAAGCCGTATTTAAAGTGTCTGGAGTCACCGTAAACTCTTTATGCAGCCACATGAGTTGAGCAAGTCAATTGCACACAGCGTGAAGGTGCTTCCTCCCACTTAGGGAGCAAATGGCTGCATGGGAATCCAGGAAATCCAGAAACAGCCAACAATTACAGTTAATCAGTAAATACAAAAAAGAAAAGTGAATGGGTGGCCTTTCCATTCAACAACTGTAATATGCCTTATAAAAGGCCTCAAAAGCAATCTTTGTGCTTGTTTTTTTCTTTCTCCTCAGACAAGAAAAGCATCCCTGGAGCTCAAGTTTGAGTTGACACCAGCCTGAAGTCTCACCTTTCCTCACTGAAGATTTCTGTGTGACTAGGTGAGGACTATAGAACTTCTAACAACAGGTTGCAGCTGCCTTCACTGCAGAAAAACTGCTCATGGCTTTCTTGAGCTCAGATTGTAAACACAAGGAATCACTAAGAGTGAGAGAATCTTAAGAAAAATTATTTATGTTTGTTGGATTATAGTCAAGGGAAATATAGTAAAGTGTGTGTGGCTATGTGTGTGTAAATAATTCAGTAAATAGTTATATGCAAATAAGTACACATTAAACAAACATGTAAGTAACTATGCATGTGCAACAGTATAGAAATATATACTCACATTCCATAAAACTGAGAACTTTAGGATTTTATATGTATAAAGGTATAATTTTTTTACATGTATATTACAAGTATATTACAAGTCATCCCCTGAAGACGGGCAGGACTACTCAGCGACATTCCTCAGGCCTGTTCAAGTTGATTTCTAAAGCCCTATAAATCCTCCACAAAGATTCAAAATATAGGGCATCTGGGTAAAAAAATGATTGGAGCTTCTTTATGTTAGTAACCAAAATTTAAAAGTAAATCACCCAGCAACCAGATGTATTTTGAGCAAGTGGATTTTTTTTTAATGCGATTTAAAATCGTTTAGAGGAATATTACGCAACATATATGTAGATTAAAGGGTAAGGTACAAATTTCCAAAGATTGTCCTCTGCAACTTGCCTTCTGATAGGAACTAACTTTCTTACAACTTTTCTGAAATGACAGCCTGATGATTCATATTGCAGAGAAGCACGTTAAGTAATTTTATATTGAATTGTTGGGTTTTACTAATTCTGTGTGTGTGTGTATGTATGTGTATATGCCTTTTTATTAGCTTTTCTGTAACGTTCTTGAGGGGAATATTTGCTTATTATGCAATAGATATTCTTTGAGTACACAAGTTAGGATGACCAGCCATCACGTATTTGAGACTGAGGTGTTTGCCAGGGCACAGGACATTTGGTGTTCAAACCAGGACAGTTGGAGTGAAACCAGGATGGTTCATTATCCCCATGAGCCAGGCCTTGGGCCAGATGCTTACGGACCCTGGAGAACCAAACAGACCGTGGCCTACCTCTACAGAGTTTACATTCTGATAGGGAAGATGAATTTTAAACAATTCATTACATAGGTGACGTGGGAGTTTGGCACAGAGGACTCAACCTGAGGGAACAGGAAGCCTTCTTGAGAAGGACTGATATTTAGCATGAGAGCTGAAGGAGGACTAGACTGGAGTGAAAGTGTGGGAGCATGTTTAAGAGAGCATTTCAGGCAAAGACAACTGCATGAGAACAACCCCCAAAGTAGGAGAGTCTGGTGTGCTCCATGAATTGGGAGGACACGGGTGGCTGAAGCCAAGAGAGCAAAGTAAGGAAGGGATATGAGCCAGACTGGACAGGTAGGCAGGCAGGGCTAGATCAGGCATTACTTTGGCCTCTGTTCTCAGGAGAGCGGGCACACATTGCAGAGATGTGCGCAGGATGGTGTGGTCAGCATTTGGGTTTTGCATGTGGGTTAAAAATGAGGTTTAAAAATGAGGACTTAAAGGGAAGATAGGAAGTGTTGGGAGAAGCTTAGGAAGAAGATGGTTGTTCCCTAGGCCTGGATCGTGGCTGTGGAGGAGGAAAGAAGCAGAAAGAAGTGACCTTAGGGTTCAGAACTAAGAGAATATAACAGGGTTTCCATCGTGCATGCATTTGTCAGATGGCACAGGACACTTACAGAGCTCCTAGCTCCTGTCCCCGTGCGAACCTGCAGGCATTGCCCTCACCCAGGTCCATGTTTCCACCCCATTCGGCCACTCACAG
Source organism: Rhinolophus ferrumequinum (assembly GCF_004115265.2). NCBI lineage: Eukaryota > Metazoa > Chordata > Mammalia > Chiroptera > Rhinolophidae > Rhinolophus > Rhinolophus ferrumequinum. The sequence goes on from NC_046301.1 coordinate 56,084,244, forward strand.
GCCCTTTCCACGTCCTAAAGGAAGTCAGGCCTGACTGTATCTAAGGCGTCCCTGTCCCCCACCATGACCATTGGCCACATGTAACCATTTCATTGAAAAATACAATTAAAAATTCATTCTCTCTGTTCCACTGGCCACATTTCAAGTGCTCAGAGCAGAATTATAGACCGTTTCTATTATCACTGACAGTTCATTGGGCAACACTGGTATTGAATGGCCCTTTCTCTGTGACCCTCCCAGCACAAGCATATCCAAGAGGGAGTCTCTGTAACCAGAACAGAGCCCCGCCCTGTCCTCATGTGAGACTTCAGCTGCCAGAAGACCTTGAAGGGGTACTTAGGGCCTGAGAGTGCCTTCTCAGCTTCCTTTCCTCTTCAGGCTCTGAGCCGGCTGGATCCCAGCCCTCCTCTCACCACTCAGCTCAGTGACTGTGATTATTCCTAACTGCAGGTTGGGTCGCTGGTGAGGACAGAGGAGCCATCCTCCACCTGCAGCAGGTAGGGAGATTCTCTGCAATTGTGTGGGTCTGCTGGACTCACACCAAGGCTCAGGAAGGGTTTGATGTGAGAGGCTGTATTAGTTTCCCATAGCTGCTGTAACAAACTATACCATCAATTTTGTGGCTTAAAGCATTGCACATTTGTTTTCCTGCAGTGCTGGAGTTCAGAAATGCTAAATGTGTTGGCAGGGCTGCATTCCTCCTCCTGGGGGCTCTAGCGGAGAATTCATCTCCTTGCCTTTTCCTTCATGTAGAGGCCGCCTGCATTCCTTGATTTAATGCTCCTCTCTTCATCTTCAAAGCCAGCAGTGTAGCATCTTCCAATCTCTCCTTCTTGCTGTCGGTCCTGTTTCCATCATCACTTCTGACTCTGATCCTGCCGCCTCCCTCTCATAAGGACCCTGTGATGACACTGGGCCCACCTGGATAATCCAGAATCATCTCCCCATCTCCAAGTCCTTACCTTCAGCACATCTGCAAATCTCTTTGCCATGTAAGTAACATATTCACAGGTTCTGAGGCGTAAATGTGGCCATCTTTGGCGCGGGGCATCTGTGAACATGTGTGGACCAGACCTGCCCAGGAGTCAGTGACCCCCGACAAGTCTGCTTCACCTGGCCCACACTCACTCTTAGTGTCAAATGTCCCCTCCCTGCACACACTTACACCCTTTATTTGTTGTCTTTTGGGTGCAGGGAGGACACACATAGAGACCTCAAGAAGCTTGGTTTTAGAGTTACATTTTATTCTGTTATTCCAGGTAAAGGAGGTGTTCCCTTCTTATTAAAAAAGGAAATGTTCTATATATGCTGCTTTATACCTTTTTTTTCCTTCTCACTTTGTTGGAGATAAGAATCTCTATCAATACCTGGAAATCTTCTCTCTTTTTTTGGCTATATGTTTCTTCATGATGTGAGTACCCCGTAATTTATTGAACTAATTCCCTGTTGGTGGTCATTTGTGTTGTTTCCAAACCTTTGATATTATCGATAAGGCCACAGTGAATACTCGCACTGTTTTGTGCTGGTCTCGGCCTTCTAATAGCCAGTGCTGTGGCTGGGCCAGCCCTTGTGGCTCTGGTTCTGATTGCAAGAGGCCCTTCGCCATTAACCATCAGGAAACTGAAAAGATACAGGATGATTACTTATAAGACCTGGAAAGCACACCTTAGGCTGACAGGGAGGTCATAGGTAGAATGTGTGGGCCTGTGGTTCTGCTTTTATTGGGGTGTAGGGTGGGGGCCCAAGGGTTCATGGGTTTACTCCTTATTGATGGATTTAAAACATAAGAGCAGGAATTTAAAGTACAGGAAGAGAAAACAAACAGGTAGTCCAAATGGTCAGTTATTGCAACTAAGATCTCTAAAATAAAGAGCCTCAGTGGGGGAGGTGACCTGGCCCTTTATCTAGTCCTGAAGCTGCCAATGTATTTATTAGCGATCGCCATCTTTGAACTGGATGCCTCTTTGAAATGGATGTTTTCTTGGCAACCAAAGCTTAAGTCAGGCACTTACATTATAACAGAGGGAAAAAAAACAACAAATGTCAGAGCTTATACTAAACTTACCCATGTCTTTTAGTGTTTGTGTATCTTTGAGATAGATTCCTAGAAAAGCGCTTGACAGGGAAAAACTACATGTTTTTGCATTTTGCTTGACATTGACAAGTGCACTGTAGACTGTCGTTCTCCAGCAGTTTATCCGAGTGCCTTTCCATACAGCCTTGTCAATCAAAGAGGTGGTCCATTATGTCTTTGTTGATCTGACTGTCAAGAAATGGCATCAGTGCAGTTGCCATCGACAGCTCTATGATAAGAATTGGTGGAGGGGGCAAATTATGTTGTGATGAGGAGTGAGTGGGATGTGAGGAAATGAGACCAGTGAAAACACTGGTGTGTTGAGGGGAGAGACTGGGCAATCTCTGAAAAGAAAACTGCTCTTAGAATAGATTTATTTCATTACTTTCCTGTTTCCCCGAAAATAAGACCTAGCCGGACAATCAGCTCTAATGTGTCTTTTGGAGCAAAAATGAATATAAGACCCGGTCTTATATTATATTGTATTATATTATCATATGATATTGTACCGGGTCTTATATTATAGTAAAATAAGACCAGATCTTATATTAAGTTTTGCTCCAAAAGACTCATTAGAGCTGATTGTCCGGCTAGGTCTTATTTTCAGGGAAACATGGTAAAAATACTGCATTAGGTTTAAATGGTGTGAGGGAGAGTCTGGTGGAGTTTGAGAGCTTGAAGGGAAGGGTAGACGAGATAATAGGTAGAGTACAGGTCCTAAAGGCAGGAGGGATGGGACAGAACAAAGCTGCAGAGCCGGCCTCATAGAGAAGGGGAGACAGCTCCTGGTTTGTAACAGAAGACGGGGAGGAAACCACGTTCGTATTGCCATTTTGGTGGCAAGACAGGAAGGTAAACTCCTCTCATGACGATCACTTTGAGAAGCAGGATGCAGGGCCATCTGCTGAAAGGGTGGGTGCATTTGTTATCTCTTGCTGTATAAAATTGTCCCTAACCTTGGCCTCTTAAAACAATAATAGTCCGTTCCCGTCTCTTACAGTTTTTGTGGTTCAGGAATTCACTTAGCATGAGGGTTCTGGCTCAGGGACTTACATGATTTCTTAGCTGGGTATCAGCTGGGCCTGCAGTCACCTGAAGGCTCGACTGGTGCTGAAGGTGGTTCACTGCCAAGGTGGTTCTCGTACATGCTGGCATGTTGGCTATTGGAGGGAGGCCTCCAGGTGACTCTCTCCACAGGTGACTCTCTCCATAGGGCGGCCTGAGTGCAGGACAGCTTCCCCAGAGCAGTTAGTGTGGGGTGGAAGCCTCAGTGCTTCCTAAGACCCAGCCTCTGAAGACCCAGCCTCTGAAGTTACGTCCACAATGGTTTACTAGTCACACAGCTCAGCCCTAACTAAATGCAGGCGTGAATCTCAGGAGGCTTGAATTATTAAGGCTTAGCGGAAGCCAATTACCATAAAGGGAAAAGGCGGGGATACATGAGATTTCAAGAGATTAGAGAAGGTGTGATGAGTAGGAAGCGCCATTGACTTAGAGAATTGCCCTGAAGGATTGAGGGTTCCTTTCATGTTGGTGACCAGGTTTATCTAGAGGTGACGATAATAGTTCGGCTGCCCTGAAGGCTGGTCTGCTCAAGTGCTGCCACGGAGCAGGGGATGAGTGTAATTGTCTGGCTGGAGTCCTGCAGGGCCAGTGTAAAAGTGGGGGTAGGGATGAGGAAATTTGTGGGAAGAAGGGTCACTGTAGTCCAAGCTGCGTAAGCATAGAATGAGAAGAGAAGGTGGCTGATGGGTAGCAGGAAAGTAGGATAGTAGGTGAACTGAGTTCTTTGTGTGGTAGTGAATACGTAGTGAAAGGGAAAAAAAATGAGTGAACAAGGTAGAAGTTTAGGAGGTTGTGTCAGACAGAGAGAGGGAAATTTCTGAACTATTGTTCTGGGTGGTGAAACTGTCAAGTGATGACAAAGCCTGTGGTGGTGCCTGTGGAAATGTGTGGTCGAGGTGGAGGGGGGCAAACTCAGTGAGGCCTGACTGTCCGAGTGAGGTGGGACTGGAAGTTGAAGAATAATGGGAGTCGGTCGGGTGCCACAGGCTCGAGTGAATAGGGGTTGTAGTTGGGACGTGACTGTGACAACCACGCGGATGGAAGAATGTGCCCTGAGGCTCAGTGAAGCCGAGGGTTTAACATGGGATGGGGCAGTGATATACCCTGGTGCAGAGAAGTTAAGTTTTGCCGTCACATGGCCCTGAGTTCATCACCTGCCAGGCAAAATAACGGCCCCGTAAGAAAGACATTGCTTGTTAAAAGAGGACATGACGGGCAGGCTAAGACAGACTTGTCCTCTGTACCCTGGAGAGGAAGAGAGGCTGTGAATTCTTCTTGTTTTCCCGTCTCTTCCAGAGCCGTGTCCTGAGTGCACTGTGGGAGTTAGGCAGAGTGTCCTGGTTCTCCTGCTGCCCTGTGCAGGAAGACTTCCTGTCTGAGTCGTAGGCTTGGAGCCATGGTTCTGTTCCGCACTTGTGGTAAGTTGTGGGGTCCTAGCATCTCGGAGTCCAGGTGTAGAGGCCCCTGTATCACAGAGCAGGTATGGGGAGCGGGCAGCAGATGAGGCACGAATGAAGCCCAGAGGTCGCTGGTTTGAGGTATGTGGGACCTTGGTGGTTTGAGCGTCTGTGGAGATGTCATCTGTGTAGTGAATATGCAGGAGCCTTGGAATTTTACCTCTAATTCTTTTTATAAACAAGGTAAAATAACAATGATGTCCCTTAGATTTTTACTTTCTTCATCTGTGAAATGGGAATAATCTCTTCCTCAAATGTAGTATGATCCTTGAGCCCTGTTTTCTGGCCCTTGGTGAGACAGGGCTCTGCTCTGGTTTCCATGAAGAGTGTGTGTGTATGTGTGTGTGTGTGTGTGTGTTGGGGTGTAGCCATTCAGAGGTAGCTGGGGTAGCCTCCAGATTTATGAGTACTGGAATATAGAGTACACCTGGATTCTTGTGACACATGTATGACTCATTTCTTCTCCAGGTCAGTCTCCCCTGTACCCAACATCTCAAAAACCATGCACAGAGGAGGAAGGGTTTGTTACTGGCTTCCTGACAAGCTGGTTACCGGTGAGTCAGATCGTCCTTTTTCCAAATCGTTATTCCTTTGGCCAAAAGTTGGACTTGTTGTCTTCCAATGACCTGGAGCCTCGCAGCCAAACTAGGTCTTCAGGTCCCAGGATCTCTGGGTATCTGATGGAAGGTGAAGGGCTGCCCTGAAAGGTCCATGTATGTCAGTATTTACTCCATTGCAAAGCTTCCTGCAGAGTCACTGTTTACATCATGTTCTGCTAACAGTTTTAAGGGGAAGCTAAGAAAAGACATGCCTTTTCCCTAAAGTCAAGCAGTTGATGCTGGCCATTAGGAAATCATTCATAAATTTCCCAAGTATTTCTCTGATTTCCGTAATGTCCCAGGCCTGTATTCAACCTTTGAGACTGAGGACTGAGCCCAGAAGCCAATGAGAGCAGAGCTCAGAACTGTGATGTATGAAGTACGACTTCTGCGTTGGGTTCCCTGCCCCTCTTCTTGTCGTCTTGGCCCTTTTCCTGTACAGCCCTGGTGGGGGGTGGTCCTTGGCGAAGCCATGATGTTTTTGATGGTTTTAGGACTTAGTGAGGTTTGAGGATGTGGCCGTGGAGTTTACCCAGGAGGAGTGGGCTCTGCTGGACCCTTCGCAGAGAACGCTGTACAGAGACGTGATGCTGGAGACCTGCAGGAACCTGGCCTCGCTTGGTAAGCCCGGTACCATCCCTGCATTTAATGACTTGGGTAACAAGCCTTTTCTTTTTCTTCTTTTTTTTTTTTTATATATTTTAAATTGAGGTAACATTCGTATAACATAAAATTCACAATCTTAAGCATTTTAAAGTATGCGGTTCAGTGGCTTTGATGTATTCAGTGTGGTGCAGCCATCAACGCTGTCTAATTTCAGATCCTGTCATCACCCATCAGAGGAGCCCATTACTGCCCCACTCCCCACTGCGGCCACCACTACCTGACGTTCTGTCTCGATGCATTTGCTTCACTGCATGTTGGTCGTTGTCAGGCTTCTGTTCAGCTCGATGTCAGGCGGTTCTCAGCGATGGTGGTTCTGTAATTTAACTGTAATTTTGATGTGGTTGTGGCAGCCTTTACCTGCTCTGCCATCTTGACCGGAAGGTCAGTGTTTATTTTATACTCAGTCTGTTACCTTCCCGTCCTGAAAGGCAGCTCACGTACATAAAAAACTACTGTTGTGAAATATACTCCTGAATCATATTTAGAACATTTCATATCATTGGATCATAAAGTATGTAATCTTTTGTGTCTGGCTTTCAGGCAGCATCATGTATAACGGTGTAGCTATGTCGTAGCACGTATCAGTTCTTTATTCCTCTTATATTCCGTTTTAGAGATACGCCACATTTTGTTCATCCAGTCATTGGCTGACAAATACTCAGGTTGTTTCCACATACTGGCTATTACAAATAATGCTGCTATGAATATTTGTGTACAAGTTTTTATTTAAACCTATGATTTCAGTTCTCTTGGGTATATATCTAGGAATGGAATGCTGGGTCATATATTACTATATTTAAGTTTTTAAGAAACTGCCAAACTGTTTTCCACAGCATCAGCACCAATGTATGAGGGTTCTGATTTCTCCACATCTTCCCCAACATTAGTTTTTTTAATTCTAGCCATTCACTGGGGTGTGAAGTGGTATCTTACTGTTTTGATTTGCATTTTCCTCACGACTAATGGCATTAAGCGTTTTTTTTTCATGTGCTTGTTGGCTATTTGTGTATCTTCTTTGAAGAAATGTCTATTCAAGTCTTTTGCCCGTTTTTTAATTTGGTTATTTTTTGTTCTTGTGTTGTAAAAGTTCATTATATATTCTGAATACTAGACCCTTATTCAAAATATGATATGCAGATAATTTCTCCCATTCTGTGGTGTCGTTCCATTTTTTATTTTTAAATTTTTTTAATTTAAGTACAGCTGGTATACAATGTAATATTGGTCATATTTCATGTGTATAATATAGTGATTCAGCATTTCTAGGTATACCTTATAATGTGATCACCCCACTAATTCTAGTAATCATCTGTACATCTGTCACCGTGCAAACCTCTCACAATATTATTGATTATGTTCCCCTTCACCGTTTTCACCCACCCCCCACGCTCTCCCTCTGGTGACCATCCCTTTGGTCTCTGTTTCTGTGAATCTGTTTTTATTTTGTTTGTTTATTTGTTTTGGTTTTTTAGATTCCAGTGTAAGTAAAACCATATACAGTATTTGTCTTTCTCTGCCTGACTTATTTCACTGGGCATAATACCCTCTAGATTCATTCATGTTGTTGCAAATGGCAAGATTTTGGGGTTTTTTCTTGCTACATAATCTTCCCTTGTACATATATATACCATATCTTTATTCATTCCTCTATCGATGGGCACTTAGGTTGCTTCCATATCTTGGCTATATTAAATAATGCTGCATTGAACGTAGGGGTGCATATATCTTTTTGAATTAGTGTTTTTGTTGTCTTTGGATAAATACTCAGAAATGGAATTGCTGTCATACAGTGTATCTATTTTCAGGTTTTTTTGAGGAATCTCCATGCTGATTTCCATAGTGGCTGCAGGAGTTTGCAGTATCATGAACAGTGCACAAGGGTACCCTTTTCTCCACATCTCTCCAACACGTTATTGGTTGACTTTTTGATAACAGCCATACTTACAGGTGTGAGTGATGTGGTGCCTCATTGTGGTTTTTCCCTGATGATTAGTGATGTTGAGCATGTTTCTTCCAGCAAGGGAAACAAAAGCGAAAATTAACAAATGGGACTTCACCAAACTAAAAAGCTTCTGCCCAGGGAAGGAAACCATCAATGAAACAAAAAGACAACCTGTTGGATGGGAGAATATAGTCACAAATGATATATCCAATAGGATATATCCAAAATATCCAAAATATATAAGACACTCATACAACTCAATAACAAAAAAATAATCCAATCGAAAAATGGGCAGAGGACATGGAAATGTGTTTCTCCAAAGAAGACATACAGATGACCAGCAGATACAGGAAAAGATGCCCTTTCCGTTTTCTTGCTTGTGTCCTTTGATACACAAAACTTTCAGTTTTAGTGAAGTCCAATTTACCTGTTTTTTTCTTTTTTAGTTTGTGCTTTTGGTGTCATGCCTAAGAAATTGTTACCAAATCCAAGGTCATGAACATTGAAACCTTTGTTTTCTTCCAAGAATTTTCTAGTTTAGCTCTTCAGTTAAGTTTTTGATCCTTTTTTGAGTTAATTTTCTATGTGGTTTGGAGAAAGCGTCAGCTTCACTGTTTTGCGTATGTCGACCCAGTCGTACTAGCACTTCTGTAGAAGAAACTATTCTTTCCCCATTTCATTGTTTTTGCACCCTTGTCAGAAATGATTTGCTCAGGCGTATGAATTTATGTGCACTCAGTTCTGCTCTATCGATCTGTCTGTCCTTGTACTGGTACCACACGGTCTTCATTACCATTTCTTTGAAGCAGGTTTTGATCTCAGGAAGTGTGAGTCTCTATTTTGTTCTTTCTCAAGACTGTTTTGTCTGTTTGGGATCCCTTACAATTTCATATGAATTTTAGGATCAGCTTGTCCATTTTTGGAAGAAAAATAAATTGTAATTTTGATAGTGATCGCACTGAGTCTGCAGATCACTTTGGTTAGTGTTGTCATCCTAACAATATTAAGTTTTCCAATACATACCCTTTTGTTACTCATTTTTAATTTGATTCTATTGTGGTCATTTAAGATACTTTGTATGATTTCATTGTTATTAAATTTATTCAGGCTTGTTTTGTGGCCTAACATGTGGTCTGTTCTGGAGAATGTTCCATATGCACTTGAGATGAATATGTATTCTGTTGTTGGATGGAGTGTTTACATGTCTGTTAGGTCCCGTTAGTTTATAGGATTGGTTAAGTCCTCTGTTTCCTTGTTGATCTTCTAACTAGTTTTTCTGCATGTCGAATATGGGGTGTTGAAGTCTGCACTTATTACTGTAGAACTCTATTTCTCCCTTCAATTCTGTCAGTTTTGAATTTACATATTTTTGAGCTCTGTTGTTAGGTACGTATATGTCTATATAATTGTTATATCTTCTTGATGAATTTACCTTTTTATTAATAATATCTTTCTTTGTATCTTATAACAATTTTTTGTCTTAAAGTCTGTTTTGCCTGGAATTAATGTAGCTACACAATCTTCCTTTTGCCTGCTGTTTTCATGGAATTCCAGCAGTTGTTTTTCAACTGATTATTGTCTTTAGATATAAAGTGAGTCTGTCATGTGTGTGTGTGTGTGTGTGTATGTGTGTGTGTATATATACATATATATGTGTATGTATATATATATATATATATGTATAGCATATCATTGGATTGTTTTTTAATCCACTCAGCCAAAATCCGCCTTTTAATTGGAGATAGATTAATCCATTTACATTTAAGGTAATTACTGATAAAGAAGGACTTATTTATGTTATTTTGTTATTTGTTTTCTATTTGTTCCTCAATTCTTCCCTTATTATTTACTTTTGTTTGGTATTTCTTTCCTTCCTTTTTTTTTTTTTTTTTTTTTAAGGAGGGTGCAGCACACAGTGGCCCATGCATGGATCAAACCGGCAAACTTGGTGTTATTAGCACCACGCTCTAACCAACTGAGCTAACCGGCCACCCCTGTGTTTAATATTTTCTAGTAGGCCATTTTAACTCCTTTCTCATTTCTTTTGGTTTTTTTATTTTTATTTTTGTTTTTGTTTTTTGTGGCTGTCCTGAGTATTACAGTTAACATTTTAATTTATACTAATCTATTTTGACATAATACCAACTTTGTTCAATAGCATACAAAAATTTTGCTTCTATATAGCTACACGCCTGTACCCCCGACCCCCATTTTATATTGCTTTGTCACAAATTACGTTTTTATACATTGTGTGACCATTAACATAGATTTATAGTTGTTGATTTAGGCATTTATCTTTTAAGTCACATAAGAAAAAAGAGTTACAAAGCAAAAATACAGGAGTTACAAACCAAAAATAAGTAGCCAGTTGTAATTGACATTTATATTTACCTATGTATTTTCCTTTATCAGTGTTCGTTATTTCTTTGTGTGGATTTGAGTTAATAGCCATTGTCCTTTTATTACAGTCTGAAAGTTTCTCATTAGCATTTCTTGGAAGATAGATGTACTAGTGATCTCTGTCTCTTTCACTGTAACCTGTTTGGGGTTTGTTAAGCTTCTTGGCTGTGTACATTTGTGTTTTTCATCAAATTTGATTAAATTTTTAGCCATTATTTCTTCAAATATTCTTTCTGTCATTCTCTTCTCTACTTAAGGAACCTCCATTATGTGTATGTTGGTATGTCTGATGGTGTGCCACAGGTCTTTTAGAGTCTGTTTGTATTGTTTTCATTCTTTTTTTTCCTTTCTGTTCTTCACATTAGGTGATATAAATTATCCTATCTCATGGGTTATTAATTCTTTATTCTGCCTACTCAATTCTGCTGTTGAACTTCTTTTCTGAATTTTTCATTTGTGTTATTGTACTTTTCAACTCCAAAATATTTATGTAGTTTATTTTTTTAAATAATTTCTATCTCTGACATGTTTTCTACTTGATCAGAATTTGTTCTCATTGTTTCCTTTAGTTTTTTTGTACTTTCTTTTTTCTTTTTCTTTTTTTTTTTTAGGTCTTTGAGCATATTTAATATAGTTTTAAATTTTTTATCCAATAAATTCAATGATCAGGCTTTCTCAGGTACAGTTTTTACTAATTTTTTTTTCCTGTAGTGGGCCATACACTTGTTTCTTTGTCACATAATTTTATTTATTGAAAACTGGACATTTGGAATATCATAATATAGCAATTCTGGAATCAGATTTTTCCCACCCCCAGGGTTTGTTCTTGTTGCTTGTTGCAGTTGGTGTTATGTATATGTTTAGTGATATTTCTGAACTGATTTTGTAATGTCTGTATTTGTTGTGCATGGCCACGGAAGACTCTGCCATGTTAGCTTAATGGTTAGTGAGTGGTTTGTCAGAGATTTCCTTGAATGCCTGGAACAACAACGAAAACTCCTAGTCCCTGCAGATAGGCTCTGTGTGTATAAAGGGGGATTCCCATCAAAATCCCCGAGGCAGTTTACAGCTTTGCCGTAGCCTTCACATCCTGCTTGTGTAGAGCCTGAAGGTCAGCCTTCTTGCCGTCTCAGGTCTTCTGAGCATGTGCCTGACCCTGGTAAGCATGCAGCTTCCTGGATTCAAAGTGTCAACGTAAAGATGTGCAAAACCGGTAAAGAATTTTTATAATAGTTTACTTGAGCAAAATTGATGACAGTTGCCAGGAAGCAAGAGCTCAAATGCTCTTGGAGAATGACTCTTTTGCAATTTCATTTATGCATTTGAAATTAAGGCGGGAACTCAAGGAAGATTACAGGAAGGTGGGAGAAAGCAAGGCAGGAATCAGATTACAGGATAGTTAACAAGATTTACGTGCTGTGGGCCAGGCTTGCTCACTAACCTTTCACTAAAGAAGTTACAGGCCTGGGGTGTGACCACTCACCATGACCTGCCCAGTTAGGGATTTATGATTTATTATAGCACCCGTTTTCATGCACAAAAGGAATATGAGGGGGCTTTTAAAAAATTCCCCCAAACATCTTATTCCACACTTTCCCTCCTAAGTGTTTGTTTAGTCTTTTGGTTTCTCCTACTGTTTTCCTTTGCTTCAGATCGTGGTGGCTGCTACCTTTGCCTTTAAATACGTGCAGGACACGCCCTCTGAGTAGTGGTTCAGCTTCAGCCCTTGGGGAGTTTGGGATTAGATAAAGGCAAGCCCTTTGAGACAAATGTACAGAAAGGTCAAAACAAACTATCCCAGTTCCTTGAGATAAAGGTCCATTCTGCTCCCTCCAGTACTGGAAATGTGGGCTTGTTATCTTCAAGGTCACGGCCAAAGCAGGGAATTGAAGATGAGGCAAAGATCAACTAAAATGTCAGATTTTTTTTTTCCCCTTGATTAAGCATTTTCCTGGTTGCTGTAAACTATTGCTAAGTTTCCAGAGTTCTAACAAAGTTGATTCTGATAGATTTTGCTAGTTTATTCACAGTTTTTGTAGAGGGATGGGCTTTTGGAGTTCAGTATTCCTTATTTTCAGTGTCTTTACTTCTCACAGTCTCTTAAGCACTTCTATGTTCCTGGGTCTGCTAGGTTTAGGTATATAGTGATGCATGAGACAGACATATTCTCCACCCTCACAGAGCTGTCTGACTGATGCCTTCCCTATGGACCTAATATATCTGTTTCTTACCCTGACTTTGTATCTCCATGGTTAAAATCTTCAGAGCTTCTGAAGTGTGTATTCAAGCTTTGGCATGGGTTTTGGGATTACAGCTGACTGTTGAATAAGACAGGTTTGAACTGTGTGGGTCCACTTACATGTGGCTTTTTTCAGTAAATATACAGGTGGCCCTCCATATCCCGGGATTCACATCTGCAGATTCACAACTGCAGATCGAAAACAGTATTTTTGATCCATGGTTGGGAATTTGTGAATGTGGAGGGCCGACTGTCTGCATTGTTCTATGCCATTTTATATCAGGGACTTGAACAAAGTGTGGATTTTGGTATCTGTGGGGGGTCCTGAAACCAGTCTCCTATGGATGCCAAGGGACAACAGGTTTTTGGGAAGTCAAAAGTTATATGCAGATTTTTAACTGTGCCCTCTCGTTCAAGGGTCAAATGTACAAAGGGTGCCCAAAAAATGTATACACATTTTAAGAAAGGAAAAAACTGTATTAAAATTGTAATACTCAATATATACTGGCAACAAAAGATGACTACAAGTCATGTGTATACATTTTTTCGGCACCCCCAGTATTTATGCCCTGTCACCTGGATATTGAGTGAAGATGCTTGTATTTTTTTGAGGTCCAATATTCATTAAAATTTAAGTGTAATTATTTCACTGTTCCAAAAGTCACACTTGGCTATTTTCTTGATTGTTGGCTTCAGTTTCGTGGAGTTGCTTGTCACCTGCACAGCCGCCCTTCAACATGTCTTTTCTCCATAATTAGGGTATGATGTTGATAAACCCAGCCTAATCTCTCAGTTGGAGCAAGAAGACAAGATGCTGACAGAGGAGAGAGGAGTTCTCCCAGGCACCTGTTCAGGTGAGCACCAGGTGGATATGAGTCCTTGTGAGGGATAGCTATGGCCAGTGGTTTGGGACATGGGAGTATTACATTAGGAAATGTCAATCAGGGAACTCTGTAAAATGTCCTCTTTTTGATGGAGATAGCCAAGAACATTATGTATGAGCTTCCTCGTGTACCTTTGTTTCCTTTTTAACTTTCTGTTTAACATCTCATTTTTACTTTGGACTCAGAGGGGGGAAGATATCTCTTTTTAAAAAGAATGTAGGTCTCATGAGCTTTTTGTCCACTTTCTTTCTACTTTGCATCCCTGACAATTCCTTCTTTTGTAAATCTCTGGTCAATCTTAATACTTCTAGAATCCCTTTTTAATGCCTACAGTTTGCACACTTGTATCCCTTCCATTGCAGGCTGCCTCAAAACTCAGATTACGCTCAGAGCCTACCTTTACTCATGTGTGCACTTTACTGTTTCTTTTCTCCATCAACTTAAATTTCTTTTCAATTTGTTTCAGATTTGGAGACGGTACTTAAAGCCAAATGGTTAACTCCTAAGAAGCATGTTTTTAGAAAAAAAGGTTCTAATGGTGTAAAAGCGGTAAGACTAACATGGATGATTCTTGGTTGTTCACAATAGGAGAATTCCATGAGTTAGAAAAGCCACAAAAGAAACAGGAGAGTCATTAAAGGAAGGTATCATTTACACATGAGAAAATAGTGTCTGGAGAGAGGCTGTGAACCAATTTGGAGAAAATTATAAGTTACCCTGTTTCCCCGAAAATAAGACCTAGCCAGACAATCAGCTCCAATGCGTCTTTCGGAGCAAATGTTAATATAAGACTCGGTCTTATATTATAGTAAAATATGACCGGGTCTTATATTAATTTTTGCTCCAAAAAACACATTGGAGCTGATTGTCTGGCTAGGTCTTATTTTCGGGGAAACACAGTAGCTTCAAACTTGTTTCTTCACAAGTTTTTACAAGTAAATATTTCCTTAACCGTAACTAAGATAAGGACTGTTGAATCATAAAGTGGTCTTAAATTTATTTAAAAAATGCTCCGAATATGATAGACTGGTGGCGAAGCATGCATCTTTTTGAACTTTTAAGAGCTCATACTGGGCCAAAGTCATATACAAGCACTGAAAATATTGAAAACATCGATTTTAATAATGATTATAAGTGACTATAATAAGTGATTGTAATCATTATTATAAATGATTATGAACATCACGTAACATAATTCCTGGAAGAGGAGATTTGTATGACAACATTGAATATTAAAAATATTATAAATTATAATTATCTTTCATCTCTTAACAGGAAAGAAGTCATCTTGGAGTGAAACTCAATGAATGTAATCAGTGTTTTAAAGTCTTCAGCACAAAATCTAACCTTACTCAGCACAAGAGAATCCATACGGGAGAAAAACCCTATGACTGTAGTCAGTGTGGGAAATCCTTCAGCAGTAGATCTTACCTTACGATTCATAAGAGAATACATAACGGGGAGAAGCCCTATGAATGCAGTGACTGTGGGAAAGCCTTCAATGATCCCTCATCCCTCAGACTGCATGTCAGAATTCACACTGGAGAAAAACCTTATGAATGTAACCAGTGTTTTCATGTGTTTCGCACTAGCTGTAACCTCAAAAGCCACAAGAGAATTCATACAAGAGAGAATCATCATGAATGTAATCAGTGTGGAAAGGCCTTCAGCACAAGGTCCTCCCTTACCGGGCACAATAGTATTCATACCGGGGAGAAACCTTATGAGTGCCACGATTGTGGGAAAACCTTTAGGAAGAGCTCGTACCTGACACAGCACATGAGGACTCATACTGGAGAAAAGCCCTATTTGTGTAATCAGTGCGGCAAATCTTTCAGCAGTAGCTTCTCCTTTACGGTACACAAGAGAATTCATACTGGGGAGAAACCTTACGAATGCAGTAACTGTGGGAAAGCTTTTAATAATCTGTCAGCTGTGAAGAAACACGTGAGAACTCACACTGGAGAAAAACCCTATGAATGTAATCATTGTGGAAAATCTTTCACCACTAACTCTTACCTTTCGGTGCATAAGAGAATACATAATAGGTGGATATGAATACAGTAACTGGGAAAGCATTGATTCCTTAGACCTCAGACAACTGTGGTAAGTCATGCTAGGTGGATGAGTTATCTGTTGCTGCGTAACATTATCTCACAATTTCTGTAGGTCAGTTCAGAAATGGCTTAACTTCTGTAGTGCTGGCTTAGGATCTCTCATGAGGGTGCAATGCAGATTGTCAGCAGGAGCTGCAATCATCTGTGTTTTTTATTGCTGAAGAGTCCACTTCCGAAGGGGCTCTCTCACTTGCCTGGCAAGTTGGTGCTGGTTGTTGGCAGGGAACCTTAATTTCCTCACCATGTAGGACTTTCCACAGGCCTATGTATATTAATGACGTAGCAGCAGACTCCCCCGAAAGCATGGTCTGAGGAAGAGCTAATGCCAAAGCCACGTAGTCTTTTATGACCTAGTCTTGGAAGGACATGTCGCTTCTTCCATGTTGTATTGGACACAGACCAATCGTGATGCAGTGTGGGAGGAGACTACACAGGTGTGTATAAGATTAGAGAGAGAGCATTGGGAACCCTCTGTGATACTTGCCATGAAATCAACAAAGAAAGGCCTTCAGGTTTTCAGTCTATTTGATAGGAAGTATCATTCAGTAGCCCTCATGTGAATCCACTCTGGAGAGAAACCTCATGAGTGCAGTCTTTGTGATAAGCTTTCAGCTCAAACTCACCTTAATGTGCACAAAAGGTTATGCACTGGGGAGAAACCCTCGGAGTGTGATAGCGGTAGGAAGGTCTTCTGGGCTCTCTCTAAGGAGTCATGTGACAGCTCACACTAAGGGGAAAACCTTATATCAGAATGCAAAGCCTTCAGGGACACGTGTCCCTTAGAACACGTGTGAGAAATCACTGCCACGAAACACAAAAGGATGTGAAAACCTTACAGCATAGACATTCACATGACTGAGCAAAGTGGTGAGATATTCTCAATGCAACGGGAAAGCCTTAAACGTTCTCTCAGTTTCTAAGAGATGTAGGGATTTATTCTGGAGAGGAAATCCCATTACTTGTCATCAGTATTGGAAAGCTTTCCGTTTTTCCCCATTCCCAAGGAAAGTGTGAGAACTCAAGCAAAGAAACCCGTGAATATAAAGAATGAGGACAAGCTTTTAATGATGATACCTCTTACATGAGGAAAAACAGGAACTCCCTGGCTGCCCAACCTGTGAGTGTACTAATTTTAGAAGACCTTTCAGTGATTGCGATTGCTGTCTTTGTTGACTTGTGAGAACTCAAATTAGAGGGAAACCCTCAGAATATAATCAATACAAGACGCTTCAGCCTCACCTCTTCACTGAGTGGCCCAAAATCAACTGGGAATGAAAATTGTAAACATAAGCGGTATTACCTTTCAAAGTATCTAATCTTTAGAAGGGTCCATTGCATCGTTAATTTTCACTTGTTTATTAGGATAAACATTTATGTCTGTAGCTATACCCTAAAGTAAACCTGAAATGATCTTCCATAGTTTTATATGTAATATGTTTATTATTTACTCTAAAAATATCAATATATTACATATTCAGAAATGTATTTCTGAATGTCTCCTGAGTGACTTAGTTTATCATAATGAAACTTAGACCGTATGTACTATATACTTTTTCTAATTTAATGGCATTTTTGTCAAGTAAGTGGAGTTTATGATGTTGATTCGATTTTATCTTTTTATCCTAGTATGGCACTTACTTTTAGCTTCTTTCACAATGTCCATTCTCCCCTACTTATTTAAAGAAAAAAAAATTGTTCAAGTTGCCGATGAGCAGTATTAAAAATACTCAATATGCCAGGCTTCCCCAAAGCCCAGAGATGTGTTGTCATCTGCTGGCCATGCAAAGGAGGTAGAAGTCACTGGGCAGATGTCATCTGGCTTATTCGCTTCACCTGCATTCTATTCATCTTAACTACTATTTCTTTTGAAAGTGGGCTCAAGGCCTAAAATTGGAAGAGTTACATTTTGAGTAAGATGACAAAAAACAATGTAACAAAAAAATCACAAATATGTGGACTCCCCAAAAGCTTAATATTCCATTGTCTGGATGGACCACTGTTTGTTTATTCATTTACCTATTGAAGGACATCTTGGTTGTTTCCAAGTTTTGGCAATCACTAATAAAGCTATGATAAACATTCACGTACTGGTTTTGTGTGGACATCAATTTTCAATTCATTTGGGTAAATGCCAAGGATTGTGTTCTTAGTTTTGCAAGAAACTGCCAAACTGTCTTCCAAAGTCCTACTTTACATTTACACCAGCAATAAATGAGAGTTCATGTAGTTCCATATCCTCGCTAGCATTTGGTGTTACTGTTTGGGATTTTAGCCATTTAATAAGTGTGCGATGGTATCTTGTTTTTATGTGTGATTTCCTAATGACGTAATGATGTCGAGCATCTTTTCCTTATGCTCATTTGGCCTCTGTATATTTGGTGAGGTACCTGTTAAGGCTTTTGTCCATTTTTAAATTGGGTTCTTACTGTTGAGTTTTGAGATTTCTTTGTATATTTTGGATACTAGTCCATTAGATATCTGTTTTTGTAAAGATTTATTCCCAAGTCTAGCTTGAGTGTGGATTCTGTAATTTTTTAATGTAGACTATATGCTCATTAACTCAAGCTAATTGTGTTTTCAGATATAGTGTGCACATTCAGAGTTTTCTCCTCGGATTTATTTAGTGATACTCTTCCATCTGGTTATAAACTGATTCATTTTTGTAATTCTGTCATTTTCTTCTTTGTGTATTTTGATGTAATGTAAGCACACACAGGATTAGTTTTTTTCTTGTGAATTGTTCTTTTTATGTAGGGGCCATATTTTTAAGGCAAATATTTCAATATATTGATAAATGATCAAGCATTTATATAGTCCTTTCCATATATTGGACACTTCTGAATGCCTTATAAATATTAATAACTTAGAGTTTCAATATAAGCTTATGACGTATGTACTATTAATATCCCCATTTTGCAGATGAAAAAACTGGCATGGTACACTTAATGTTACTTGCTTGAGTTCACTGTCTAGTAAATGGTGGAGCCCAGATTTGAACCCAAACACTCTGCACTTTACCACTAACCTCAGGTGTTGAAAGAGTGGTAGAAGATATTGTGGTCAGAGACTTGGTAGATCCTTATCCTACTGGTTTTATGGGTCATCATTAGGACTTTTTATATTTTCAGTGAGTTGGTATATCAGTCGAGTCCCAGCAGGAACACCTGACACTCAGACTAGGACAATTTGCATAGAGCTTTCATAAAGGGGCTACTCACAGAGTTAGAGACAGGATGTAGAAAACCCACAAAGGGTGGTTGGTACCCAGCAGCTGGTAAGGGCAGGGCTCTATTAACACTCCTAAGCCTGAAGCGGCAAGCAGAGGGAACATAACTGAAATCTGGAGACCAAGAGAGGAGAGAGTTGCATTCCAGAAGCTGAGAGAAGGTCAGGGGTAGCATCCACTTCCGGATTCTGCAGGAAATGGGGCAAGACTTCATTTTCTTTCATCCTTATCATTTAATACCTAGGCTCCCGATTGACCAAACCCAACCTGAAGCCATAAGGTAAGGAAGCCCATTGATGTAGTTCATCTTGATTAACTTTCCTGGGTGCAGCAAGATGAAAAAAGGGGACCCATTGGGGCAGATGGAAGATGTCCAGAAATGTTGATCCCTTTTGCTTCTTGGAATCTACTCTTGTCAATCACCGGGGTGGAAGTTTCACGTACCTGCCCAGGAATTCTATCACCACTGTCCTGGGTGCTGGCAACGTATTAATCTTGCCCCTTGTAGTCCACAATAGTTGCTTCCACAAGTGTTGTTCATGTAAGATAGGTCAAGAGGCTCTTGGAAAGAAGGCCCAAAAAATAACAAAGGTCCTGGTTCCCAGAGGGGGAACACCCACAAGCACAGGAAGTAAGGGTCCCGTTGAGCTTGCTGACCGCTATGAGACAAGCGCAGAAGAAAAGACACCATGGCTTCTGGCCTCACAGGTCACTAATCTTGTCATTCCACAGGGTGTGGGGCTACTGTTAACGCGTTGATGGCAGAGGAGATATTTGGCACTCAGGGAATCCATTGGGATGTCTCTGGGTATCTTTTCCCAAATTTGGCTGATAAAACAAGTGTAGCAGCGGTATCCTGAGAGGGACATGGTGACCAGGTGTTTCTGGATCATCCCTCCAAATAAACCACCTAGATCAGCTGAGGTGTCAGTCAAGCGGGAAGGGAATCTAAAATGGAAGAGGCGAGGCGTGTGATGCTATTCCTTTAATTGTTAGAGGTATCAATCACAGCGTGGAAAATAGTTGCCGTCAAGAGCTGTCAATAACTTATCCCAGTGGTATTTCTTTTGTATGTTTCTCTAGGCAACAAGACCAACCATAATGCTGGGTGCACTTTAAGAACAAGTGCGTCTGAGCGGTATGAGTGGTGGACCCTGATGGAGACAGTGGTATATTTCCGATTCTTTTTTTCAGGACTATCATTCACTGTTGGAAGTGTTGGTTGCTAAGGGCTCATGCTGCCATCCTCTCTGGGAATTCCCTTGGGCCAAATGAAAGCGCCACACCTAAGGTTAGGGCCACTCCCAATGACTGGTTCATGTGAGGGGTACAAAGGCTCAATTCCTTTGCCTCAAGTTGAGACACTCCTGAAGAGCCACCGCAGCTCCAGAACTCCCCATGGGGTCTGCTGTAGTCCGTTTTTAACTTATTATAGTTCAATCTCTTATTCTTCCCAATCCTGGTTTTCTCTTTTAGAGATACTCCTCAATGAAGTCCATTACGCAAAAATCTCCGTCTGACCTAAGCTCACACTCTCTAAAGAACCTCATTTAGCGGAGGGGCTGGCAGAGATAAGGGGAACATGGAAAGAGTTGTGAAAATTCAACACGGTGCAAAGCAAGTGCAGAAGCAGGAACGGAAGGCAGCTATATTTTAGCTACATTTTAGATCATTCTTTTCCCCCACTTACCCTCAAGATCCTTCTTTCCTCCCTCCATTTTATGTAAATAACACTGTGCCCAAAGTTTCAGGTTTCTAGTGGGAGTTCGATCAAATCGATATTACCACAGGACAATACAGTAGCTGCCAGGCTTCCTTTGACTCTTGTTATAAGAACTTGAACTTATCACGTGGTGAAGGACAAGAGTTGACATCAAGAAGCTAAAGGGGGTAGACAGTGTGGAGTATCTCCCATTTGTCCTTCCAGCTCCACTGCCTTCTCCACCTTGCTCTCCGACTGCAGAGGTTAACCTGTACGGACTACCTTAATGGGCTCATTTGCCTGAGTGCTTCTGTTTAGGTTGGTCAGTGGGAGCCCAGGTAGAAGACGGGAGGAAGGGAACCGAGTGAGGTCATGCCCTGGCTAATCCCTGCAGGAGAACTCTGGTCTGGGTACTGCCCTTGAGCTCTGCTCGGCCCTGTAGTGCTGTCTTCTCTGTCTACTAAGTCCCCAGATTTCAAGAATCTCTCCTTCCCCTCACCTCTTCTTCCTTGCTCTTCTTTAGGTCACCAAATATGCAGCATCCTCTTTTGGTTTTCCCACGCCCTAGTACCTTTATCATGGATCGTTCTGATTTAGTGATATGCCAATGCACAGAGGGTATAATGAAAAGTCCTTACCATTTCCTAGAAGGCCCCAAACAATCGGGATCTGCTACCTCGCTGACCTCATCTTCCACCACTGTCCTATTTCATTCCTCCACGGTCGTCACCCTGGGCTTCCTGTGGTTTTATTACCCCAGCACCGCTCTGCACCAGGGCCTCCCTGCTGCCTAGACTGATATCCCCCTGCGTGGCCAATGGGTCACTATTGCAGTTCACTTAGGTCTCTGCTCAAATGTCCTCTGAACTGAGAGACTTTCCCATCTCATTTTGAATAAGTCTCTAGTTCCATTTCTGACATTCATTGGGAATTATTTTTCTCAATAGCACTTACTAGCATAGACCCACTCTCTTCATTAATTTGTTTGCCTAATTTTCTCCGTCCCAAATCCCACTAGGGTGTAAACAGATGAAGGCAAGGGCTTTGTTTGATTCATCACTGCAGATCTTGTGCTGCAAACTGTGGTACAGAGGTAGTGCTCTATGTGTGGGGAGTAAAAGTATTCACTCTGGAGAGAGATTGTTTGGGTTTAAGTCTACACTCTACCACTTCATAGCCTTGTTATCTCAGACAAGTAAACTTTTTGTGCCAAACTTTCTTCTTCTGTAAATAGAAATGATGAAAGCGCCTAATTCATAGACTAGTATTGAGAGTTTAGTTAGTTAATATATGTAAAGCACTTGTGAGACTTCCTGGCATATAGGAAACATATTTCATCTTTTATTATGAATTAAATAAAATTCATTGTAGGATTATACCCAGCAAAACAAGATACACACAAAGAAGTAAATATTGTATGATTCTATTTGTGTGAATTTCAAGAACAGGCAAAAAGTAATCTGTGATGGGAAAAAATCAGAACTGTGGTTCCAGCTAAGCTCAGGTTGTGGGGGAGGGGTGAGGTAGGAGCAGGGATTGAAGGAACTTTATGGGGTGAGGAGAATGTTCTATATTTCGAAAGGTGTATAGGTTACGTAGGTGTATGCATTCATCAAAATATGTCGAACTCTACACTTAAGATCTGTACATATGGAACTTATATTTCAATTTAAATCAGATTCATTTTGCTAAGTGAAAGAACCAGAGACCAAAAGCCACTTATTGTGTGATTCCACTTACTGTATGACATTCTGGAAAAGGCTACACTTCAGGAAAGGACCACAAGTCAGTGGTTTCTCGGGGTGAGGAGTAAGAGGCGATGATTACAAAGGGGGCAGCACAGAGGAATGTGTGAGAGAAGGAATTGTTCTATCAGGATTGTGTTGATGGAGACACAACTCTATGCATTTGCCAAAATCTATAGAATTGTATACTGCAAAGAGTGGATATTACTGTAGGTTAAAATTAATAATAATAATCCACCAGGTAGTGGAGGGAATTCAAAGTGGAATACAAAGTATAACCAGGAAACCTAGCTGTATTACAAATGAATAACACAACCACAATGAAGGGGGTGAGAAGGAAACCAAATTGACTTCAGAAAACTATATTTTGACGAGGTACTATAAGGCTAAATACAAAAAGAACTGTCTGGAAATCCTGTACTCTAGTTAAAAAATGTGTTTCTCATAATTGTATGGGTTAGCAATTCTGAAATTAAATGAATAGTGGGGTGGAGCAACTATGTAAATATAATGTAGGTAATGAGAGCCAGGTTCTTACTGTCAAGGAAAGATGTTACAAACGAGGAGAGAAAGAAAGAGAGAATGAACACTGTGGTGTTGCAGAGGTATTGCTATGAATTTATGTTTTTTATTGGATGGATGGAGAGAGGGGTAGATCAGTAGAGATACGGGTGTATGAATAGGATAGTATACGTTTATGTATTTCCAAGGCCTGTCAGCTCTGAAGGCCTAGTAAGAATGAGAATATTTATCACTCATGCAGATCTTGGTTTCTAATAAAAATACCTTTCTTAAAAAAAACAAAAGGCTCTTTGGAGAAATAAAAGATTCTAAGGCTGGGACAGGGAAGCTAGAGCATGATCCTGAAATATCTCTGAAGGATCTTCTAAGGGAAAATAAATATTCACAAAGAGTCAGCTCCATAAACCTGCCTAAAAGTTTCCCTCAGGTCCTTGAATAGTAACCCCTAAGCTGTGCATGTTCAGGGAAAGACTCTTGGAGGCTTAGAAAAGAATTGCTACTGAAAGCTGAGGACCTGTACAGAAATTTCAGAGATCACACATGCCAGGAGTTGGAGGTTAGTTTTTGGACTCATCTAGAGTGGAATAATCTTGATCAAAACAAAACAAAACCGAAAAACCTGGGTTTCAGTCATGGCCCTAGAAATTCCACAACCTAAGAGTGAGTACCATGCAGTGATAGTAAAGACTGCATCTTAAAAGTCAGTATAAAACTGAAATCGAGTTTTCCTTAGTAAAACCTAGTCTCCGAGGTGATCCATTTGTACTATAACTTCCTGCCATAACAACACCTAACATTTAGAGTCAAATAACTTAGTTTAGGAGCCTCTAGA